>NC_090447.1:73292580-78092580 GCF_031143425.1 Pleurodeles waltl | reverse complement strand
TACCTTGACTCCTAGATCAGATAGCCTTTCAGACCTCTTTACATCTGCATTCTGGACTGTTCACTCCCTTGACTGACTCATACTCCGTTCCTCGCTCTCCTGTGCCTTGTCTTGTGTCTGCTGGTTTCCCTGCTTTTCCCCTTCCAAGTCCCAGTTCTGCCTTCCCATCATTGGGGGTTCCCCGGTTCCCTGCACATGGTTGATTCCTTGCACCTGGTTCTCTCCCTGCACCGGAGCTCCTATCCAAAGCCTCCAACTATTTCAGCCCTGTGAGGGAAGAGTGCAGCGGCTCGCAACTGGCCTTGCTGCTGCGTCTACTTGCTCTCTGTGTGATCCTCCAGCTATAATCCAGGCTTGCCCTTGATCCCAGTTTTCACTTTTGTTTGATTCTGTGTTCCTGTTCTTATTAGTTATTTGTCTCTGGTGTCTGTCTCTAGTTTATCCTGCCTCTTTGTTTCCCTGTTTGCCTTGACTCTAGTTCTGTCTGCACAGATCCAGACCTGCACTGTAGATGCAGATTTCGTTTCCTGTATTCCTGAGTTCCTGTTCTGACTGCATATTCTTGTCTTTTTCTAGTCAGTGTGCAGATTTCCAGTATTTCAGTTTTGTGTATTTCAGTCCTGTTTCAGACCTTTACTCTAGTCCAGATGTTCCTACATCTCAATTCCTCTTTCTGTGTGTGTTCCACGGTTTTCCTTGTCTTCTTGTGTTTATATAATTATACTGATTTTCATTGTTTACAAGAGTGCCAATTAGACTCCATGGCTTGTGCCTTTGGCATAGAGAATCACCCAGCATTCCTGTTCCATAGGGGATGCTGGGTGCCTCCCTGATCTCTGTGAGATTAATCTTCTCTTTGCCTCCTTGTAAGATCTTTTTCACCTCACAGAGATATCACTTACAAGGAACAGACAATCATTTATGATAGTTTGTCTATCATTTCCCTGCTTTTTCTGTCCTGTTGCTTTTACTTGTGTTATCTTTAGTTTGCCCTGCAAACTTCCAGTTACCTATTCACTGCCTGTTCCAACATGCTTTTATCCTGCTCCCTCTCAAGCCTTCGGATACTCCATTGTTTTTACTTAACCCCCTTCTCTAGAAATCCTTTCTCCCTGCATAGAGAAAGCACCCCCATTGTGCTGCCTTGTCCTGAAATCAGCTAGTTTCCCTGACAGTTTGTCCTAAACTAACTAGATCCCTGACAGTCCCCTGCTCACTGTGCCACTGGAATCAAACTATACCTTGCTGACGAGCAAGTTAGCTAGGGTGAAACTGGTCCTGGGTTGCTTTGTTCTGGTTCAGGGAAGACCTGGCTTGGCAGTTTGGGATGTCCCAGGGGGAGCTGGGTCAAGACTGACTTGCATATGGCTGGCTCCAATCTGAGATGGCATGGTGGGTGAAAAAAACGATGGATTGGGATACAGCCCAAGTGATTGCCAGAAGCTGACATTAATTCAAGCATTTCATCTATCAATTTGTTGTTGTCGCAGCTGACGCCCTTTGTGCGACGGGTATGCCCAGACGTGGGTCCTGTGCTCACTGTGTCACTGGGATCAAGCTATGCCTGGCTGTTGAACCTTATCACACAAAACTGGTTCTATGGTGCTTGTATTCTGGTTCAGGGAGGACCTGGCTTTAAAGTTCAAGCTGGACTATTCACATTGGAACAGGGCCAAGGCTGATTTGCATAGGGCTGGGTCCAAACTGAGGTGGCATGGTGGGCAAAAAACAATGGATTGGGACGCGGCACCAAGCGATTGCCATCGGCTGAAATTAAGTCAAGCATTCCATCCATCACCTTGTTGTGGTTGCTTTTCTCTGAGGCTACCACCTCTCTCCACTTGTGAAGCCATTCAAAGAGCAAAGGGCCTGGGGAACAATGAATCCTGCCGCACTTCTGATGGGAAAACAGTGAAAACTGACTCATATAGTCATTGGAATTTCCAAATTCAAATCCACATCAGGATGCCCTGTTTTCATACTGTGCAAGTACTCCTGGGCTCCCCTAGTTTGGGCATTCTTTCTTCCTGTGACATCTGTACCATGCCGGGCTGCTATGTCACAGTGGGGATCAACAAAGCCAACTGCTTTTGTGTCCCTTCCAATAGTGTCCTTCTTCTCTCCACGGATTCATGGAACGCCAGAGAAGAACAGTATGTTTTCTCCCAACAACAGTGGCTCTCGCATGTTTCACTGTTAGGATGGTTGACATCACATTCTCTGCACCCAAACTTTTTGTGGGGAACCTCAAGATTCAATATGGTAGAAAGACCATTCACAAAAAAGAGTGGTCTTTAATAGAGGAAGTTTCGATCTTTCCAACATGGCTGACACAGCCAGCTGAGGATGAAGGTTACACCTCTAGTGTCACATGTCGAAGGGAACGGCAGCACCATGACGTTATCACGAGGGGCAGTCAGGGAGGATGAAAATGAGGAAGAAGATGCTGAGAGAGGATGGTTTACACTTGCACCGAGAGATGGGCAGACCAACAAGGAGAATCCTGAGTGGCAAAGGAGGATGGTCAGGACAAGGAGAGATGCAGTGGAGTAGAATGGGAACGGAGGTGCTGACCAGACGAAACGAGGCGAAAAAGCGGGAGAACCTGTCGTGGAAGAATGAGAGCCGAGTGCAATCGACTCCACCAAGGGAGATGGAGAATCCACGCACAGCCCCAGCAACCATAAGGAAGGAGGCACTTGGGACCCTACAACTGAGGACCTAGGAGAGGGCCGTGACACCAGCCAAGACCTGGTTTCCATGTTACGGGAGTGGCATTGATTACACAGGAGTGTTTGTTTTTGCTATTGGACTCACCAGGGGTGATACTCTTTGGTCTAACTGGGACAGGGAGCACAAATAGTGTGTAAGCCTAAAAAGTAAAACACATCCCTAAACTAGAGAACTAAGCTGGTGACTGGTGAATGGTACCAAAACAAAGGCAAGGGTCTGAATGGTCATGACAGAAGAGGCTCAGAGAGAGTGAAGGGACTCTCTGATTAACTTAATTGCACCTGTCCTACATATTGGTTATAATATTCAGCAAAGCCGCACTAAAATCCCATAAGAAGGGTGTTGAATAAAATAATCTAAGACACCCACGATTCAGGCATATATCTCTCTTCTGTCTCAACCTGTTACATGATCAATTGTTGCTTCAAATCTTCCTCCAAAATCCAACTGTTGGAAATAGCCCTTTTTGCAGGGTTATCCCCAAACTTTTTGCCTTCTTCCTCCTATTTTTTCAGGTCTGTTTTTGCTGGTTTATTGTCTCTGCTAATCAGTGCTAAAGTGCAAGTACTCCCAATATAAATTGCACTGTGGATTGGTTTATCCATGATTGGCATATCTGATTTACTAGTAAAGTGCACTAGAGGTGCCCAGGGCCTGTAAATCAAATGCTAGTAGTGGGCCTGCAGCACTGGTTATGCCACCCACATGAGTAGCCCTGTAAACATGGCTCAGACCTGCCACTGCAGTGTCTGTGTGTGCAGTTTTAAACTGCCAATTTGACTTGGCAAGGGTATCCACTTGCCAGGCCTAAACCTTCCTTTTTTATACATGTAAGGCACCCATAAGTTAGGCCCTAGGTAGCCCCATGGGGAGGGTGCAGTGTATGTTTAAGGTAGGACATGTACTGGTGTGTTTTACATGTCCTGACAGTGAAATACTGCCAAATTTGGTTTTCACTGTTGCGGTGCCTATCTCTCTCATAGGTTAACATGGGGCTGCCTTTAAATAACTTTAAAGTGCGGATTCCCTTTGGGAGCAGAGAGAAATATGGAGTTTAGGTCTCTGAACTCACAATTTAAAAATACATTTTTTAGTTAAGTTGGTTTTTAGATTGTTAGTTTGAAAATGCCACTTTTAGAAAGTGAGCATTTTCTTGCTTAATCCATTCTGTGACTCTGCCTGTTTGTGGATTGTCTGTCTGGGTCAGTTTGACAGTTGGGCTGTTCACACCTCTCCTCTAGACAGTGACACAAAGGGGGCTGGGGTGTAGCCTGCATATCTTGATTAGCCATCTGTGCTGGAGGGAGGGGAGGAGTGGTCACTTACACCTGAAAGGACTGTGCCTGCCGTCACACAATGCAGTCTCCGACCCCCTGGTGTGCGTCTGGGGCCTGGCCTGGACAAGGAAGGAACTTGCAAACACTTGAGACTTTGCTTTGAAGTTTGCCAAATTCAAAGGCAGAACTGGGTATAAGAAGATGACCCAAAACCCCAGACTTTTAGAATCTTTCTGGAATCAAGAGGAACCTCTGCCAAGGAGAAGAGCTGAAGAGCTGAAGGAGAACTGTCCCTTGCCTGTGTTGCTTTGCTGGATTGGCCTGTAGTTGCTGCTTCTGCCTGAAAAGAGTGCAGAGGGTGAACTTTGCTGTGCGTCCTGCTTGAGAAAGTTCTCCAAGGGCTTGGAGTAGAGCTTGCCTCTTGTTGGAAGTCTCATGGACACCAAAGACTTCAGTTTCCTCGACCTGCAGCACTGGGAACTGTGTGTTTTGTGCTGCTCAAGAGGAGAAGCCACTGCAACGACGCCGCTGGCCCTCACCGTGACCTGCCAACGCCGCATGGAGTCGCATTGCCCCGCTTCGCACCGTGACCCTGGTCTCACCGACGCCGTTATCGGACGACTTCACCGAGCCGCTGCTCGCACCGCGACCTGTGAGCAATGCACTCCAGCATCGTCTGCTAACACCGCAGCATGGGCCTCCCTGGCGACGCCGCTCCTACTGACACAGGTGCCGCTGCCAGCGCCGTGGCCTGTGGACACCGCTTGTGAGGAGCACAAAGCACCGTCCTGCCCCGCACCGCAGCCCTGGACCACCAACGCCAGCACCATCGACTACAGTGTCATCACCAGACATCCTGCCTGCACCGTGGCCTGTGGACACCGCTCGTGAGGGTCACGAAGCACCGTCCCGTCCTGCACTGCTGACTTGGGCCCACTGATGACAGCACTTCGGCAACGATGACGCCGCTGCCTGCACCGTGACCTGTGGACACCGCACGTCGCCCCGCCCCGCTTCACACCACAGCCCTGGTCTCACCGACGCCGCTGGATGCCATCACCGAGCTGCTGCCTGCACTGTGACCTGTGGGCACCACACTTCACATCGTCCCGCTTCGCACTGCAGCCCAATGCCATCCACGCCAGCACTCCTGACTTCACCAGCCCGGAATTTGATCTGCAATGAGTGTGACCTCAAGGGCCCGACGACTCCCGCACCGACTCCAGAACCGACACCACGACGCCAGCGGCGCCGCTCTCCAGAGCTCACTGCGAGGATCACGACGCCCTGCAAATCCAAGGTACTGTTGCGGGTCTTCCCGACACCGTAGCTGGCCCGCGATGCCACGGCCAGCCTGAAATATTGGTTTTGTTGATCACGACGCCGTGATAGCCCCAGGTGGAGCTATCGACTGTATTTTAAGATAAATCTTACAAAATTCATATCTTTAGCACTGCATGTTAGATTTTTATCGTTTTGGTCTTGTTTTGCAAAGACAAATATTGGCTATTTTTCTAAAACTGGTGTGGTGTCCTTTTGTAGTGTTTTCACTGTATTACTGTGTGTTATGTGCAAATGCTTTACACATTGCTTCTGAGATAAGCCTGGCTCCTCGTGCCAAGCTACCAAGGAGGTGACTAGCGGTTATCTGAGTGGGTATCTCCCTTATCCTGACTAGAATAAGGTTCCCTACTTGGACAGGGTGCAAACCGACTGCCAACTAGCGACCCCATTTCTAACACCAACTCAAGATGAATTTACTCTCTAAATGTTCAGTCTTGCCTTCCAGATGATATAATGTCGCCGCAAGACACGCATGAGCTTCATTGATGGCAGACTGAAACTGGACCATCCCCTGCTAACCAATGAGGAAACCCTACTTTGCCTGTGGTCTACAGCATTTTACAAGTCGGTAACTGTGGTGGGTAAAACCACTTTATTCTTTGTAAAGGTAAGTGTGCCCTCTATGGGGCCTGAATTCTAATGTACCGCATTGGTTGATAAACTGTATACGTTTCTCCTTCCCACTGGCTCTGCAACGAGACGTCTTCTACTCCAGATTGCAAACTGAAGCAGAGTGACCTTGACGCCTGCAACAGCCAAGATGCCAGACAAATACTCCCAAAGTATTGTCCTAATGTTACTTTAAGTGTTTAATTTGTAGAATATTAACACCTGGTGCCCAAATGTATTCTCAGATGACCACAGCTGGCGTTGACAAAAGTAAAAACTCCCAAATACCGAGGTGCCACAGTCTTGAGTCCACCTCAAGCCCTTGTGTCCACCACAAGACACCTCCTACCCCCTTATTTTACTCTAGCAGGTACCCTTTAGCCCCACTTTTGACCGTCTGCCTGTGTTTTTCCCTCTCTTGCCCTGGGTCAAAGTCCAACAACGAAAATGAAGAAGTGCTGGTCCCCAAAAGTGAGTGGTGGTGGGCCCCACCTGTCATCACCAGCTCAAATTTGGCTGTGGAGATTATCATGGAAAAATACTGTGCAATTTACTCCACTCCTAAAAGTTATCATTCATTGTCATTAATAGTCTTTTGTGGATTTGTCATGTCTGTAACAGTGATTGACAACTCAAAGACACTGCAACAGCCTCACAAGGTGTGTTCCCGACAGCCCAGGCATCAGCCATTGGTGAACCGCGACAATACCACTTTATTCTAAGTGGACATGCAGAGGGGGCGGAGAATGTCAAATTCATCCAGACTTCACTAGTTACCTCTTTGATGGTACTTTATGGAAGTACTCCACTGGAGTCCACTCTCATTACTGTCTGCTATGGAAGCCCACCCTGGTGCAATTTTTTATTCTACTAAAATGTAAAAATAAGAACCCACATTTCTAATCTAGCTTAGGTTCCATTAAAGCATCCAGAAATTGAGGGCAGTGTAGTTGCTATGGATGGAAGATGTATGATGGACGGCCTTCTTCTGGTTCGCCATGTGGTCCTCGGTGTTTAATACTCGTGCCATTTTTGGTTCAAATATAATTTGTTTCACCCTTGAAGGCTGTTTGAATCAAAGCTACTTCCAAATTGATATGGTGTTCCCTTAATCTTCCAAGTGTGATGGTGGCCTGAAGACTCATTCTTCGTTGTCTAGGTACTAGCTGGAAAAGGACGAAAGATCAACTGCGCAGGCGCTGGCAAGCTCCTACGCCTTCACATGGAAGTTATCCAGAGGTTGACATTACCTTTGCTGGGCTTCATCCACCACAAAGCATTTAATGTTCAAGTTTTGTAGTGGAAAGGAGTATGCGTGAACTGTGGCCAACGACATGTCAAAATGATCACCCTATCCACGTCCAGTAGTTTCAGGAACAGTTTATATATTTCTTCATCTACGTAGTGAATCAGTAGCAACTTTTTTACAGATTATCCATCACTGTGGTGGATTGTGAGTAAACATTAAGCCACCTGAACCTCACCTCCCACTTTCATCTTATTTAGACCCGCTGTCACTGAAAGGGAAAAAGGGGTGTGAGTGCGGTGATCAGTGGACATCAGCAACTCAGTAACCATCATACTCATTCAGGGGCATCAGGAAACCTGAGGGGGCCTCCAAGGGACGGTGCTAGGATTTCGGGGCCCTGGGCAGAAAGGGAATGTGCGAGGCCCCTCTAATTTGCATATAACCTGACACATTCAGGGCTGTTTGCATCTCAATAGATGACCCTGTTCCCAAAGCTGCTTTGTGCTGAACCCATCAAGGCTGCAGCCCATCCCTCTCAGTCACCTATACACACCTCTTAGCAGCTCGTAAAAGTCTGAGTTGCTTATCATCAGAAAAGGTTAAAACTGCTGCACGACGATTGACGTCCCATGGTGCCTCTTAATGGGCAGCAGGCCTCACTGCAGGACAAATCTGCAGAATGTTTCTCCATGCAACTGGGCCCATGGGATGGCCACCCCTCTGCTAGGTCTCTCTCACTATACCATGGTTGCGAGTCCTAGGAGAGCGGGGGCCTCTCCTGTGGGCACAACTCCAAGGAGACATCTTGCTCTCGAATTAATTGAGCAGGGGTCTAGAGAGGACCAGTGTGGTGTGGCCTGGCTGTGATGCGCTGGTGCGGGGCCCCGTGTTCGTGCGCTGAGAGTGGGGCCCTGGGCAGCTGCCCACACTGCCCATGCCTAGCGTTGCCTCTGGGGCCCTGTGCCAAATACATGGAGGGGGCCCTCAACGCTCGGGATCCAGTCAGGAGCTCTCAGACCAGAGGCCCGCCACCTGTGCAAAGTGCTGGAAGGGGCCCCATGTAGCTCAGGGCCCCACATACCGTGGAGGCTGCGGGGCCATTGTTACACCACTGTCCTCCATACAATGACGTCAGTGCTCATGTCTCCCACAGAACAAATCTATGGGCACAGATATGGCACTTCGAAAGGCACTGGAGTGGCCCAGGAATATGGAGTCCACTGAAGACACAATAATATTAGTAGTACAAACAGCACACGTGTGTGATCTTCCCACACCTGATGCTCAGCGCCTGTCCCCCATGACTGCGACATTGGTGCGCGTCATCCCAAGAGTTGTGTGGCTGTCTGTGATCTCCATGGGCTCCGCACCAGTGCTGCTCGCTGCAGTCAAGTAAACAGATTCGACTCTTGCCCATTGTGCAGAGATGTTTTAAGGCATGGGCAAAGGGGGCTCTGGCCCGGGGCATCAGCCTTTCAGGGGGGCCCTGTTAGAGCCAGCTCTGTTCCCCAGAGAGTCTTTCCTTCATGACCTTGAATATTTCTTAAACATATTGTTTTAAATACTGTTTTACTTTAATTTATTTTTAATGTTGGTGATGTCCGACACTCTATTACAGACATTTTGTAGAGAAATGTTGTGTATATTTCATGCAACATCCATAAAAAAGTTTCTTTTAGCTCAAAACAGGACCTCACATGTGAGAAATGGGAAGGTGCTGCAGAGATTATTTTCAGTAGTATTAGTGAGCAGCTGCTGTGTTACAATATTAAAAACAGTCACTATCCCAGACTAGAACATCTAAACCAGTGGTTCCCAACCTGTGGTCCGGGGACCCCTGGGGGTCCGCGAAGCCTTCTCAGGTGGTCCGTGAGAGCATAGAAAATGAAAAAATATTTAAAAATATTGACAAATTAGGTCCCCAGCTTCGAGTAATGACTCAGGCGGGGGTCCCCGGATTCCCATGATGATTCAGTGGGGGTCCCTGGGTTCCATTAATGTTAAAGCGGGAGTCCACAGAAATCAAAAGGTTGGGAACCACTGATCTAAACAGTCAAAATTTGGACGAGTGTGCCTGTGCACTGTCAGGGGCCTAGCCAAAAAGGGCAAGAAAAGGCTGAAATTGGATCATAAATTCAAAGCTTTTCCAAATAGGAGCCCCCAAAATACGTTTGGCACAGGAGTCCCATAATCTTTAAGCTGTCCCTCCCATTGGGCCCCTCAGTTGAGCCTCGATAAGGATGTGCATGAGTACACATCTGTCATGTATGTGCCCCCCCCTTCTTTAACCTGCAGGTTGTTGAAGGCTTCTTAGATGTTTTTGCAAGGCTCAGGTCACCAGGTGATGCATGTGGGGCCCTTCTAATGGTTATACAGCAACACCTAGTGGTGGGTAAAGGTATCCGGCTCATTGAGAATATATCACTAAAGCAAGCGAAGCCTGTTATACAAATAAATGTGTCAGAGCGGGCCCTGAAAAGAGTGGGACCTGGGGCAAATAGCCCAAGCTGCCCACCCCCCTGTAATGCCTCTGCTTTGTTCCACTCATGTGAGATCTTAACAGGTGTGACCCTCTTTCCATTCATACTCACCCTCCTTCCAAACCACTGCCTTAAGAGGCTTTAATGATGCTCTTTGAAAGTCAAGAGGAGCAGATACTGGACAGAATATGGAACAAATCAAACATTCACCCCCAGTCACAGATCTGGGTTTAATCTATTGCTTTTTTGCTCACAATGGCACCCCAGTTAGGACCCAGCCATATGCAAATCAGTCCATGCAAATCAGTCCATCATCTGTACTTTTTGTATTTGTCGCCCTAAATGGAACGGGTATACCCAGCCGTGGGTCCCGTGCTCGCTATGCCAACACATTCAAGCTATCCTAGCTGATGCGGGGTGGTACACTGACACTGGTCCCAGGATGCTGGTTTCTGGTCCAGGGAGGACCTGGCCTGGCAGTTCGGGCTGGACTGTTCCCATTGGGAGCAGGATCAAGACTGATTTGGATATGGGTGGGTCCGAACTGGAATAGCATGGCAAGCAAAAAAAATGACAGATTAAAGCCCCCGTCATCCCACCCTCCCAAAAGTAAACAGGTTTGCCTGTATTAGACTGTGTTGTTTTTAGGTCGAACGCGTAAGCGCTCTGGCCTGTTGTAATCTATCTGTGGGCTTTTAACCACACCCACTGCACGCCCATCATTATCACTCGTTCATGGGCTTGCCTTTTAAAAATTCGTTATCACTGGTAAACGCTTTACTTTGTCCCTCCTTGGGGCAGTTTTGTTACCGTGTTAGCCATCGACCCTGTTACATGGATAATTGCACTTTTGCCAATACATTTGACTGCGAGCAAACTTCTTTTCCCTTTTGTGTCTCTCCTTCGCGCTCATGGCGCATTGAATCGGTTTGCTTATGTCAACCGTTTTACTTTTCATTTTTTATTTATAAGGCAAGAAAAGTCCAGTTAGGAATTTACAACGTAATAGCTCTAACTCAAGCAAACACGAGACTCATTGCATTGCAAATGCTTGTTGTATGTTGGTGTTGGCACAGCAGGCTTTGTGCCTGCCAGGTTTTTTCTCTTGTGTGGTGTGATAACCCCCTGCACACGTTCATCAACAAAACAAGCTTTCCTTTAGATCCAGTCTCAACTGCCTGTCCTCTCAGCACAACCGTCCCAAACTCCCACACGACATGGCACGATATACATGCGCCTGGACTCACCTCACTGGCCTGCAGATTCCCGCCCCACCCTCCACCGCATACGTCTGGCACTTAATATCCACCTCTGGTTTGGCAAAGAGTGTTTTCTTCGCTTGACTGACTAAGGTGTTTTGCTTGTTATTGGCACTCGGTATGGGATATTATATTTCAGGCCTCACTTCCTTGTCCCTGGGGAATTTACACCGTTGTGCAAGACCAGCTCATCTGGCGGTCTGACCGTTCTTCAGAGCGCAACCCACAGTCGCCCGTGAACAGCAGCGACATTTTAAGGATTTCGGGGGCTCTGGGCCGAACATATTTTGGGGGTCTCTGTTCGGAACAGGTTTTAATTTATGATCCAATTTCAGCTCTTTCATGCCCTCTTTGGCCAGGCCACTGACAGTGCAGGGGCACACTCGTCCAAATTCTGTGTTTAACTCTAACACTCAGGGAAAGTGATGCGTATATTCAATATTGTAACACAGCAGCAGTTTACTAATATTACTGCAAATAATCTCTGTGACACCCTTCCATTTCCCATATGTAAGGGCCTGTTTTCATCTATAAGAATCTTTTTATCGATGTTGCATGAAACATAAAGGCAATGTTACTCAACAAAAATTTAATACACTCACACATCACTCACATTAAAAATAAATTGAAGGAAACGGTGTTTAAAATAATACAAGAATCATTCAAGGTCAACAGGGCAAGATTCTGCAGGAGAGATCCGTCTCTATCTCTCCACCAGGGGCCCCTGGAAGGCTGGGGCCCCGGGCCAGGGCCCACTTTGTCTTTAAACGTCTCTGTGGACAGGTAGTTTTCAAGAGCGCCGGTTGTTATGTGATTTTATGCTGGTTCCCGTTTTGGTCTTGCAATATTTACTTCCCTTCATCAAATGTGGACAGGATGCCGCACCCCACAGCCCCGGGGCCACTCTTCGGCCACGCGGCGATGACGCAATCACATGAAAAAGAGGAGCCATGCAATGTGTCCGCTGACGCCATCGCATCTTTACGTCACAGTGACGGACATCCCACAGAGGCCTCATAACGAGTCCTGCAACAAACCCGTGCAGTGAGAACACCACAGTGTGCATGACTGAAACCCCTGGGGGGACTGACAGTCATTACCAAGGGAAGATGAACGGTACTGCTACCAGCCTTGACCCTCGGAGCGATGAGTGCCCCTCACATACATTTGTACCTAATTGACGAGACTCTGCGGGGTATATTCTGCTTGCTGGTCACTGGTGACGTGTACGGGAAACCCCCCCGCGTGCTGAGCGTCACACAAAACCTGTTGTGTTGGTTCGGATGCATACTCCTGCCAGCACTCACGTCGTGATTTACGGAAAAAAATACAATAATGGCCTAAATAGCGCACATGTTCCCAACAGGTGGTTTCTCAGCACTAATGTTGCAACCTGGAAACATTATTAGAATAATAAGATTTATTCGGTGCCGCTCGAGGGAGTCCTAGGTTCGCTCCTCAGGAGCCCCGGGGCAGATTAGAGGTGGAAATGTAAAAGAGCAGTGTGTGAAACCCTCTCTGCACCCTGTACTAGACCCCCCGGGGCCACGCCAGGCAGGGAGGGGCGAGCCTACCTCGCAGGTTTAATCCATGCTATAATATCACGCGTCTGCCCCTCGTCCCAGCTCAGTTACAGCCCCCATGAACCCCTCTAGGCAGAGAAAATGGAGTGGGCTAGGAGAGATTTACGCAGTTTAGAAAATATAGCGAGATTGGAGGAGGCCATGACTATGATAAATTTGAACCGCGATTTAAGACTCACATTTAGAGACAATAGTTTACTCCCAGTGCTTAATTTATTTTAAAAAAAACATAAATGGCGGGGACCCTCGTTAGGAGGCCACTGGAGCTTAAACCAACCACTGTTCCTGTCAGTACAACAGAGCCCATCCAGCAGTGTCAAATGAGACTGTTACAGGTCCCCAAAGCTGTAAGAATGGCTTAGGCGGCAGGTGTTAGTCATTCTCGATGTATACTGAATGAATAAAGACCCGACTGTGCTCATCCCAAGACAAACAGTGCCACCAGGTGGCAGACTGTCAGAAGTGCTGGTGGTGGTGACAAGTACTGGTGCTGGGCATGGGACACCACCAGCTAAAATTAAGCACTGGTTGCTCCCCTTCTTGTGCGTCATAAATAGGGCTCCCAGTTTTCAGTTTTTACTAATTTTTACAGATAAATTCAGACAGAAAAGAATGTGTATTCTGTCTGCATTTATTTTTAAAAGTGGAAAAATACATAAAACTGTGCTTCCTGTGAGTGACATTTCATGGTGTGCTTCATGAAGTTCATCCAGGCCAACAGCTGAGCAAATAGACAACATAGGGAGTTAAAAACAGGGTAAGACTTTTTTCAATACAGGCATATGTTAACATATATTTGTATATCATGCTACTATTTACCTTTGGGGTGTAGAGTTGTATTATAGGCGGCTTAATTTGCTAAAACACAACATGCATCAAACTATTGATGCATGTTTATCAGTTAAATAAATGTGGAAATGTACCATTTTACCAATCCATTTGTTCCTAAAACACAAGATAAATATGGATAAATATCAATAAGATGGATAAAAAATAAATATGGATAAATACATACAGAAATGTAAAAAAATTAAACACCATAAAACTGGGAGCCCTAATTACAAATATGTGGAAAAGTACTTCTCTGGTAGTACTTCAGGTACCACAGGAGTACTACTACACACACTGATTAATACCTTTGCAAACGGTCCTCAACATGTCTAGAAACCAATTGAACACAGAGCTACTTCCAAAATCATCAACATTCAAGGGTGTGGCCCTACTGGTCGTGCAGAGCAGGGGATACTTACATTTTTCTTTTTGGTTTGTTTTGCCTTTTTTTTAAACATGGTACTCTGTGGACATCCTACACCCCTTATACCCATGATTTACATTTACAGCCCTCACCCATGAGCAACCATGAGATACCCAAGTCTAAGCAGGGATTTCAAAACACAACATAATAGGCTACAAAAGCAGAATTTGGGAACTACTTCTAATAGGAAGAACCCCAAGATTGGTTAATTTGACCAGTTTGGAGACCCCTATGTGGAGGAGAGAACTGAAGGCAGGAGTTCATACCCTGGTCAGGCAGTGGAACAGTGAAACTCTCGCTTAAGCAGGGGTTGCCACATTTACTGAGTCATATGTCAGAACTGCATTTGTCCCCTTTGTCCCCACTTGCAATTCTGGGGGACACCACAGCATCCCCTGCGAACGCTCCTCGATTTGTCTCCATGGCCCTCGTCCGTCTAAGAGGCGAGTAGCAATGGTCTGGATGCATGCTATTCCTCCTGGATCCCTGTCTTACTCTAGCTGGCATCACCTGTGCATTGGCTTATGCTGTGATTTTCAATAAAAACATTTAAAAAGATGGGCAGCCACTATGCCTGCTGTGCTGGTGAAATGAGCCCCACTAAAACATGAATTATTTGTTTATGGGACTCTTGTGTCTGAAGACAAACTTCTCTAAAATAACCCTGCTAGGGTAAACCATCACTGGGGGTTGAGGGCTGTGGGCTGGTATGCACAATGAAGGAAGTAGAGAAAGAGAACTAATGAAAATAGGGAAACACAGATAGAAAAAGTGAACATAAGATAAAGAAAGAAAAGGTAAGGAAGGGAGGCAAAACGGGTGGCTAGAAAGAGGAAAGAAAGAATGTGAGGTGAAAGGAAATGAGGATAAAATGTGAAAGATATGATGGGACAGTGAAAGGAAGAGTGAATGGGTGGATGGCTGGAAGGATGAAAGGAAGGGTGAATGGATGAATGGAGAAAGAGCAGATCTCTAGGTGGAAGGGCGAAACAATGGATGGATAGAGAACAACTGACTCCATAGGCGGAACGGTGAATGGATGGAGGGGTAAGGAACAAACAGATCTATAGGCAGAAGGATGAATGAATGAAAAGATGAAGAATGGACAGATGGAAATGATGAAACGATGGATACTTGGGTATAGTCAGGGCTACTAAGATTATGCTGTAGGAGAGGGCCAAATTATGCAGCAGGCTTGAGTAAATTATGAGACAAGAAAAGGCAAATTATGCGGTATAATGTGACACATTTTGTGATACTATTACTTATAATTTTATAATTTATAAACTTTGTAACCTTGTCTGGGCATTAGTTGCATCTTATTAGTACCAGGTTAATACCAAAATATCGCACTAAGTAACAAAATGGTGACAAGTCCAGATTTGCACAGGGCCCTTCACTGCGTGATAACACATGTCGCTGCATTTACAGTAACGTTTTAACTATTTCAGTTAGAAACAATTGTTTTTGTTCAAATCTGCAGTTTATGCGGCAGAGGATGGATTATGTGGCAAAAGCGGCATAGCCATAATTATGCAACAATCGCTGCAGCTGCACAATCGCATAATTCCAGTGGCCCTGAGTATAGTGATGTGCGAAATGGTGAGTGTATATATTAAAGGGAAAAGGTTAGTTAGAATGGGTGGATGGATGGATGGAGGGATGATTAAATTATGAAGCAAATTCACCTTAGCTTGTCCGGTTTGCTCGCATTACTTCCTCATTATTAGAGGTGTGGTGCAAGAGAGGGTGTTTTCAATTTCCAGCTACTCCCAGGTAAGGAAAAACTTCTGCAGCTTGTAAGGAGTCTGCCATACCCTTTCACTCTAAAACTATTGCTTTCCAAAACCTCAAGGCAATCTTCCATTTTGTGTGTCCTACAAAGCCATTTCTTTGAAAATCACCTGCTTTGTTACCTGCTTCTACAAAGTACAGTCTGTAAAGTCAAGATGAAGAAACTGCCATATCGTGTGCCCGGCGGGACTATGACACTCAAGGGTCTGCCAAGCAAGTTGCTCTGAAAACCAAGTTACATTGACATCCAAGCATATCCAAGCCATGCCCCAGCAAGCCCTCGCCAGCCAGCAGCACCTTTCATGCTGTTTCTACCAAGTCCACACTTCTAACAAGAACACCCGCATGACAATTAACACAATCCAAGAAGTTACTGTACCAAAAGGGCCCACCATGCTTATACACCTGAAATAAAAGTATGGGGGTTGTAGCGTCTTCCTCAGCTTCGGTACCTGGCAATGACTACGCCACACACAGAGCTGGGAATAACACATCTATATTTGTCTGTGTGTAACCGCGAACTCAACATTCGAAACCTGCATTCACTTTTCGCACTTTAACACTTACGTCACAGGTCTACGGAGTCCATCAGGAGCCAAAAGGGTTTAGTCATTCATAATTCACACAACAATACAGGAGTGTGGGTGGAGACACAATCTAACCAGCAAGATCTTCATTCAGTAACCACAAGTGGGGTAAACCAAAAAAGAGAGGTAACCAGGGTGCATATCGCCTCCACATCCAAAACCCTGAGTATAACCATTAAGGACTGTGGAAGGAGTCCGATTAATTAACACAGCATTGCATGCGAGATGGAGCTGGTTTCGGGCTCTGGCTTTTATTTAGGTTTTATAATGACTTTAGAATATTTCACCAAATTAACCAGTACCAGGTCCTCAGAAGCCTCCTTGGTCTTTTCCTGTCTGGTTGGCGGTGCGTGGTGAATCTAGGGTTTCCCCTCAGAAACAACACATATAAGTAAACAGAGAATACCAATATGTTGATATTTTTCTTCTGTCTTTTATTTGTGTCCTTTTTTTCTTTCTTTTTTAATTTTACTGTTTCCCTTCTTCCTTGCCTTGTCTGTGTTCACTTTCTCTTTTCTTCTGTGCCACAATAACTTTTCACCGCCCTCTCGGGTTTAGCTCACCCCTTTATGCTGTTTGATTGATTGAGTGTTGTCTTTTATTTGACCACTGATTTGTCCATCGAATTACCATTAAAAATATGTTTTTATCCCCCATAAAAGGAAAAACAACCACAAACGTTCAGGTTCTAGTAGGGCATTTCCTTTAAACCACCTGCGGGGATTGATTTCCACAATTTTAATCTGGTTCGAGCACGTCCTCCCTTCTGTCCCACTTTTTTTTATGTCCCAAAACTTGCCTGTGCAAGGTCCTGTCCTCAAGCTATGGAGGGGAAGATCTCCTTCCCTGGTGGGTGTGCCGGGGAACCACCAGTCCTTCCCTCATCTCAGAAATCCTCTTCTGGAGTGATCACTCTCTCTCCGGGATCCATTGTTTCCCTCACCAGGCTGACCTCCACATTCGATGAGTCAGGCTGCAATCTTCTCCCATCCTGCTAGTAGATTGTTTCCCGGCTCTTGGTCACTGGTCCCGTCACCATCCATGCTATCTGATGATCCCAGTCCTTCTTTGTGACATTCCTTTTTTTATGTCACAAAGTCCTTGTCTTTCTGTTCTCTCCTATCTCACCTCCCACCATTATCCTTCCTCCATTTCTATTGCTAGTCTTAAAAGTCTTTCCTCTCTCTTCATTACTCCTCATATTCAGGTCTCGCCTAAGAGACAACGCATTCTCTGTCTATTATGAAACATATTGTTAGCTTACAGTGGGCTGAGTCCACCCATTACCTACATTGATTGGCTGAATTTTCACTCTCATTTACTTGCTTTTTATGTGTCAGCTTGTGTGGGCTTTCTTTCCTCTTCTTGTGTTTGTCCCTCACCTGGTGCATGGACGCATTACTGTGTCCTTAAAAGTGCTTGCTTCCTCAGACATTACTTTTTGTGTAAGCATTCTAGGAGACTGCATGTGTTTCCAGCTATCTCTCTGGTGTGCTTCTTTTCCACTTTCCGTGCGGGTCTCTCTCGCCCGTTTGCTCCCACATGCCCTCTGTACTGCTCCCCCCATGCCCTCTGTGTTGCTTTCATACTCCTGTGTTTTGCTTTAGGCTCCACAACACCCGCTGCTTTCACACCGCTCCCAGCTGTGTTGTTCTCCCCACCTGCTTTGACTCAAAGTTGCTTCCACGCACCCCACCCGTGTTGCGTTCCAAAAAAAACAATTTCATACTTTTTTTATATTTGCTGATTCAAGTTGGATCAGCAAATAGAAAGGGGGAAAAAAGCATCCACATCATTTCATAGGTGTGTGCATGAGTGATGCATGCGCTTACAAAATGACAAAAGATTAAAAAAAAAATTGTTTTGGAGCTAGGCCGCACAGCATTGGGAATGCTCTATAGATAGCATAGCAAAAACCATTGACAAATCCAATAGGTCCCAAAGGCGAGACCTGCAGGATTTGCCAATGTTTGTTCTTCCAGGTCCCACCCAAACACTTCAGAGCGGAGACTTCAGGATGGATAGATGAAAAGCAACGAGGAGATGATCTGAATGTTTGAATGAGGCCAAATGACTTAAGAATCAATTTATGAAAAAAGTAGTACATCTGAACCTGTAAAAGTAACCCAAAGTATAGATGCTGATTTAATACTATTTTCAATGTCTACACATTCCACACTAGGGTTTCCTGGCAATGCCATGCGACATCTGTCCTGTGCTCCTATTCCCGCTGGGAGTAATTCTACATAGCGCAGAATTATGCTCGGGTTGAGTGGGGCTCATTGTGCAAACACACACTTTTCTCTTCTCTTTTTCCTCCACTGGGAACATATTCTTCACCATGAAGCCAGCTCACCACCACCTGTACCCTACAAAATGTCAAGGTGGTCTGTTCCCCTATACATACTGGAAGGGGAGTTATTGAAGCCCTCGGACAAGGTAAACTGCTGACCATACGCAGGGTGCGAAACGATTGGATCAGAGTACTGAATGGACTCAAACGTATACATTTTGGGCATTCCCAAACCTGCAAGGCTAATCATGCTTTGCAGAGCCCACCTCTTCTCCTTGTGTGGGATTTACTCCTGCAGAGAAATCTTCAGTAGTAAATCCATTTATGCCTCACAGGGAACCTTTTATGAATTCCTAGCTGGAGGACGCGGCCAAAAATAACTTTGTGCATTGGCCCCACAGAGTGTATTCTGACCACACAACACATAGTAAGACCAGGGATTGGAAGCAGCTTCCCACCCTGGCTCATGGACTGCTGCGTAAGAGCCTTCAGCCCTGCGTAGCTCAGCCAGATCCTAGAAGTAATGCCAAGCTTTAAAAATACCTGCTAAGTCAAGAAGACATTTCCTCAAGGACCAAGAGAATAAAGAATGACAAAGTGAGACCTCAGGCTGTGGATCCCAGCAGCAAAAGAAGTACACAGACATGTGAACAGAGAAAGACAGAGCACATACACTGAGAAGCTTGAGACTCAGGGGAAATGAAACTTGGATTTTACAGGTGAAAGTTCAAGTGTACATGTCCTAAAGGCAATAGGATGGACTAAAATGTAGGTTGGATTTTGAGGGCCAAGCATGGTTGCCTGTTCCCTCCTGGACATTGAGTCATGTGCAGACCGCGACGAGGGTCAGCGTCAGAAGTTATTAAGTTATGGATATGCATTCAAATAGCTTGGTGTTTCACAACTCTGGCTAGGCACCCATCACTTGTCAAATAACCTGGTAACAACCTTTAGTTCTTTTCTTTGTTTCCATAGTTTATGCAGCCCCGGGTGAGTTGCTTTGCCTGTACTGGGTGCCAGGCTCATGGGTGGACCAGCTACATCAGGAGCAAAATCATCTCACGAATTGCTGCTTACAGGTGGACACAGGAGGTCATTTTACCCTTTGGGATTCTGAAAAAGTTTCTTTCTGGCTCGGGTGAATGTTATCCGGTAATCCCAATTTCCAAGGTTCAGCCATTAAATGGACATTTGTGCAGGAGATTTATGATGTCATCTGTCGATTTCTGATGGTTTTACTATGAAGCTCTCCAGATACCAAGGGAACACCCCATTGTTAATTTGTTTTGCACATTTTGTTGAGTTGTTTTTTTATGTCACACAAGGTGGCATTCAGCAGTGCCCGTGTATTGCAATATTCAGTCTGAACATGAGTTATTAAGTTTTGACTGTGTCCTGTCCTAAGCCTCTGCTGGAACCAGAGATTCCATTTCTGTAACAAGAAATTTGCTACACACAGACCTATTACCTGCCTGAGACTTAGCCCCCAGCGCCCCCAAGAGGAGCAGAAAGGGGGTGCTTGCCACCGGCCGTTTCTTAACTAGCCCGGCCTTTATTTTTAAGACCAGGTGGCTAAAAATGTTGGAAAAAGCAGTGAAACCTGTTATAATTTCCCTTCCGGAAACATAAAACTAAACGACAAATACATAATGAAATCAGGTAAAATATTGTAATGCCGCCTAACTTGTTTCAGAATGACTATTACAGCAAACAGAGGGATTTTGCCAAGTTACAAACGAAACCGGTTAAGTTTACACCACTCCTTTTTCACATTGCCCGATTTTTTGTTTTGCAGACCAGCAAACCGTACATAAACATCTGGTATCTTTATTCCTAAAACGTGGCGAGCGGAGGTACAGGCTTCATGCCGCCCGGCCCTGCTGTGCTGAATGTGGCCTGGGTAAGAGATGGCTAGCGTGGAGCCGGCAGCCATTACCCGGCTCTGAAACAGGACGGACATTAACGGACTTTTAAATGAAGGGAAAGAGTTTATGAAATTGTGGATAAAACTGAACAGTGAACAGGCGCAGGTGACCTCTACAACCTGTTTGTTTTTCATTGCTGAGGGCTGC
This sequence comes from Pleurodeles waltl, assembly GCF_031143425.1. Classification (NCBI taxonomy): domain Eukaryota; kingdom Metazoa; phylum Chordata; class Amphibia; order Caudata; family Salamandridae; genus Pleurodeles; species Pleurodeles waltl. The sequence continues at coordinate 78,072,045 of NC_090447.1, read as the reverse complement.
AGCATGTTTGGCCTTCGCTGTTTAGCTGTTGGTGAAGTGCAGACTTCAAGGACATTTGGCAAGGTCATGAAAAAAGGGGACAGGTCGTTTCCACGCGGGATTCCGCGCCCCTCTGACGCTGCCACGTCGCCTCTACACCTGTTAACTCAGGCTGCTTCTAAGCGCATGCCCTGTTTGCGTGAGGACGTAAGTCCAGCTGGCCAGCACTTCTTGGCACACTATTTAACGTGCTCGTTCTGCGGGATCTGGCAGACTCGGCAGGATGCCTTAGGGCAGGGGGGGGCTCAAGTGATCCCAGGGGGGGCGCCAGGCTCGGGGCAAAAAAAAACATTTCACAGATAACAGTGTTTTATTTTAAGCAGAAACATGTTATTTCATTTTTAAAATGGCTACAGTACTTAACTGCAATGTTTAAATACATCTAGACATATTTAAACATTGCCATCTTTATTAAATATTTGTGAAAAATTCTGAAGGGGGGCCCAATGATTTTTATTTTTCAACTGGGGGGCGCAGCATTAAAAAGTTTGAAGACCACTGCCTTAGGGAGTAAGTGCTCGTTTCTGATATAGGGGCGCGTGCCTTGTGCAGGGCGAGAGTCCACTCAGCCTCTCATCTTTCAAGTGTTGATAAATTGAGTTCCACTCAAAAGGACTGCTGAAACACCTGCTATCTACAGCACTTAGAAATGGCAGAATAGTGGTATTAAGTGTTATTTAAAAAACATTTTTTATAATTATTTGATAATATCCATTTAAGTTCCCACATGAAATAAATATCCAACATTTTAATTAAGAATGCTGCAGCAGGAAGAATATTTAACCACAGGAAGAATACAACCTCCATCTCCTGTTTAATGTACTGTTGTGATTTTGGACATCATGGGGGCGGCTCCGCAATGGCAGAGGAGCATCGCCCCACTGGCTGTGCCAGCAGCTGAAAAATGAAACAATATTTCATTATCGGTTTATTTTTCAGCTGCTGGCTTAGTCAGCGTGTGCAGGAAGGGGCGGGGCTGGGCCATGGGAGGCGGGAGTAGAGCCGGCGCAGCTCTTCTGCTAGGGTGGAGGAGCGTCACCCCCCACCAGCAGCAGCTGCTGGAAACCTTTTAATTAAAAGGGATGGGGCCACAGACTGTGACGAGCATTGCGCATGTATGTTTGGCTGGGTCTCTCGGGTCGGCCAAACACACATGCACAGTAGGCTCTCTCCTGTCCGGCACTGTGTTGCCGGGCTGGAGAGAGCCTGCACAGGCTCCCTAGTGTGCCTAGGAGCACCCAGCCAGGGCTCTCCCAACAAATCCTAACGCTTCTCTGAGCAGCGCCAGGATTGGCCACAGGGCAGGCTGGAAACCTGTTCCTGCAGTCGAGGACAGAGGAGCAGCGCAGAATTAAGGTAGGTTTTAAAAAAAATTATTTAATTTTATTTCTCCCCCGCCACGCACTGCCCCTTTTCCCTCCCACAAGCAGCCATTGGAGTGGAGTGCACCTAGATGGCCAAACAGACGTTCAAACTTAGGTTTCTCCAACTCAGCTGTGTTGCACGCTGGGTTGGAGAAACTGCACAGACTCCATGCAGCGTCTAAGCGGAAGAACAAGCCACTCAGACCAATCCTGACGATGCTCTCATGCTAGGTTTAGCATTAGAGCAGTGTCAGGATTGCATGGGGAGCCTGTGTTGGAGTCGCAGGGACTGCTGGGACACCATCAGGAGAGCAAAAGAGCGAGGTAGCGTCGTCGGGAGCTGTATGGTTTTTTTTTATTCTTAAAGTATTGACCTCGTCCCCCCACCCCTCTTGAGATTTGCGGCATCTGTCTCTGCCATTACAATGCATCAACCACTCATTCACCCTTCACCTGGATGTCAGCTCCTGTGCACATACATCAAGTCTATACGAAAACCCTACTTTGGCCTAGGCACCTCAGCAGCCTTCTAGATACCAGAGTTTACAAACTCGAGGCCTAAAGATGCAACATTTCATCATTCCAAGAGGGTTTACTGAGGACAACCGCACTGGGTAATAAAATTCTGAGCTTGCCAACAGGCAATGTCGTTTATGCTGATCTCTATAGGAATATATACATTTTATAATATAACTCAAAAATAGTGAATATCAATTATTCACCGTTGGCTTTTACAATACTGAATGGCAAGGGCCCGCGTCACAGTGTATATGGCACCCACAGATGTACGTCACCTTATAGGATTAATCAGAAGTTCACCATCTAAATAGGAAATGTTGATTAGAGAATCAGGATTTGCAAGTGGAAATCTGTTCACCGGTGCGGAAGGGTTTGCCTCCTTGGTGGACTTTTTGCATCAGCCAGGGTTAGGTGTGGGAGGAGGGAGGTGGTACGCGAAGTCAGGTGAACGTACTCAAAATGTTATCAGGGCATCCTCACGCTGGTAACACAAGTAAAAGTGCTACCAGTGACGTGGTTTGAAGCCCACCATGGGAAAAGATGCAAACCAAGGTTTCATGGCAGTCTAGGGGTGCCAGAGAATTGATGAACAGACTAATTCATATTTTCTTTGTGAAGAAAATAAGGGATAAAAATGCAAAAAGCAGGTCTGTGAGATTTGCACCTGTAGTTCTTTGGGATTTAATTAATTCCAAATTAAACCTGTACCATTTGAACAAATTCAGACTGATTTTTACGTCTCCAAATTTACTCTCACTTTTGTGAATTGGGCCGCCCTGTGCTGACTCTCCTTCTCTGCTCCACAGCATGTCTTACCTAGACAGCGGAAGAAGCGCATTAAAAAAAGAATGGGAACTGCGATGCAGCAGGCAATGGGGGCGGGGTCAGTGAATGGGGCGCAGGTCAAAGGTGTAGCTAAAAAACAAAATATTCTGCAAGTTTTTTGCCCTTTCACCTTCAGGTAGCTACATATAAAATAACTCGCAGCCTGAATAAAAAATAAAATAAACGAGTTTAGTGGCAAGCGCTCTATTGTACATTCTGAAACCTCTATTAGTTAATGCATTGTAGAGGTCTGTGTGTAGCCAGAAAGCCACAGAATAAAATCTTAGTCCGTGCAGTAGAGAACAGTGTTTTGTGCACTTTTAGTGCTTCGAGGGCCCGGTCTGTGAGATAAAGCACAGAGATGTAAATCATTAGGTTAAACGTGCATCACACACAGTATAAGATATACTGCTACCAAATGTGCAAAAAGGTTTCCGATAAAATGGTGCTTCCAAATATAGATTTTAGTAATACCCAGAAAGTACATAATTATTTATTTTTATTTAACTGCTCTGAAAAGCACACATTTCACTGCTCATCTGGTAACTCCCTTGCACTAACACTGGCTCCCAAGACGCCTTTACATTTGCGGATTACCCAGTTGTGCGCATTTGCATTTCTTTCAGGCGAGGAGGCACCCTGGCAAGAAGGCCTGTTTATTGTTACATTGCCAGCCCCTCCCTCGGTCTCGCAGCACAGGAAACTCCCTGAATGAAACTTCAGCTGAGGCATTTGCACTATCAAAATTTACCATCCTCGGACAGTTATCTTTTCATAAAAAGTAAGGGAACGTTTTTTCATAAATTAAAAAAAGTATCCCGCCCACTTCGACCATTGGCCTAAAACCACTAAATACCTAACACAGAAATTCTAAATCTCCGAAAATGCAACACACAAAAAACGTACATCCTTCCCAGGCTAGTCCCCAACAGTGCTCACATGGGACCTCTTATCTACCCACATCAGAAATTATCATTTTTCACAATCTTTAAAAGAAAATAACTCTAAAAAAAAAAACGTCACTGAGACATACTAGGAGACCCTCACACCAGTTCTGCGGCCAGGTACACACGTTTCTGAAATAACTGTACACTTTCTTAATATCCCCCAAACAGCCAACACTACCTCTGTTAGAAGATCATGTTTATTCATAAAAAAAAGCCCCCCTCCTCCCCCGCCCATGTACTAATTTTAGGTCTGGGAAAACGAACACAATAAGAATACACCATGCCACGTGACCTGTATCCCTTCTATAATCGCTATAAGAGCTCAGCGGCCTGACCAAAAACAATGTTCAAATCATATAATTTTTTTAATACTTTTTTTATTTTCACCATGTTTAATAGGTCCTACTATGCTTTTCGATTTGCATATCAAAAGCATTATTTACAATTAATTTCCAATTAGTCATTTATCAATAACACATTTGTAAGAAGAAAACAAAGAAAAAAGATTTCCTACATTTCATATCCATGTCACATAAAAGCACTTAACACTGTATGTATTAGTTGTATCTACAATTGCAACTTTCTTTCCCACCCCATGCCACACCCACTCTCTCGTTCATACACACAGCAGAAACACACCCTCTCAAATACACCACTCATCCCAATCCCAGCCACATATAACATACACTCAAAAATACAACGGGAAAAGATCTCCAGTTACTGCATTTGCGGTGCTGTGGACTAGGATCTCTCGGTGGGCGAAGGGTAGTGAGATTCCACCTTCTTCAGGACCACACAATAAAATCACATGATAAGGTGGGCCAAGGGAGGATATCAGTCTCTCATGTTATGGCCACATCCCACTCGTCATATTATGGAACAAGATGTACAAATTTTCAGATCTTCCAGGTTAGGATTAACGCACACTAAGAGAATATATCCTGGGGGAAATTATCCTCTAGTATTGGATGCAGTTTCCAAAGGACTGTCAATAGTTGCATCAAAGTTTAAGCATCTATGTGGGGCGTCTTCTTCAAAAATGCTTTGGTGTACCCTGTTTTTTCCAACGGGATGCCAGGCGGCACCACAGACTCCCTCTGAGTAAATGGAGACACAAGGTCATGTTCTCACTTCCATCTGCCTGTGTAGATGCGGCCAGGGCCTGCTTCCGCCCTCTGCTGCCTGCGATTGGCTTTTTGGCCCATAACTACGGGGTCCCAGATGGCCCCTTAAGCTGGATCCTGAGGCTCTGTGAGGTGGCTCATTGGCACACTACTTGCCACCTTGGGTGGGACCCCCTGTGCTTGGTTTGGAGGTGGGTCTCTGGTTACTTGAGTTGTTTCAACTAAGAAGTAAGAGCAGAGGGCAGATATTTCTTACTGCTATGAAAGTAATCAGGGGTATCTTTGCCCCTTAAGCTGCTTTTATCACTTTTTATCCATGTAAATAAAGGAATATTCACCAAGATGTAGCTCTGGCTGCACAATGACTTTATTGAGTATAGTTATTGCTACCAGCGCACCCGAGACTGGAAGCCTCTGCCACCCCTTGGAGCAGACAATCTGACACTGGAAGCCTCTGCCACCACTTGGAGCAGGAAATCTCAGACTGGAAGCCTCTGCCACCCCTTGGAGCAGGCAATCTGACACTGGAAGCCTCTGCCACCCCTTGGAGTAGGCAATCTGACACTGGAAGCCTCTGCCGCCCCTTGGAGCAGGTGACAACGGAAGCCTCTGCCATCCCTTGGAGCAGGCAATCTGAGACTGGAAGCCTCTGCCACCCCTTGGAGCAGGAAATCTCAGACTGGAAGCCTCTGCCACCCCTTGGAGCAGGCAATCTGACACTGGAAGCCTCTGCCACCCCTTAGAGTAGGCAATCTGGGACTGGAAGCCACTGCCACCCCTTGGAGCAGACAATCTCAGACTGGAAGCCTCTGCCACCCCTTGGAGCAGGCAATCTGACACTGGAAGCCTCTGCCACCCCTTGGAGCAGGCAATCTGAAACTGGAAGCCTTTGCCACCCCTTGGAGCAGGCAATCTGAAACTGGAAGCCTCTGCCACCCCTTGGAGCAGGCAATGTGACACTGGAAGCCTCTGCCACCCCTTGGAGCAGGCAATCTGAAACTGGAAGCCTTTGCCACCCCTTGGAGCAGGCAATCTGAAACTGGAAGCCTCTGCCACCCCTTGGAGCAGGCAATCTGACACTGGAAGCCTCTGCCACCCCTTAGAGTAGGCAATCTGGGACTGGAAGCCTCTGCCACCCCTTGGAGCAAACAATCGGAGACTGGAAGCCTCTGCCACCCCTTGGATTCTGTAGTCTGAGACTGGAAGCCTTTACCGCCTCGATGGGTAAGCCATGTGAGGCTGAACGCCTCTATTACCCTGTAGAATAAGCCACCTGAGACTGAAAGCCTCACATGCCCATCTGAGATTGGAAGCCTTTACACCCCCCCTGCAGAAGTAAATCATCTGAGAATAAAAGCCTCTACAATCCCCTGGAGTAAGTCATCTGAGACTGAAACCACCTACCATCCGCTGGAGTAAATCGCCTGACACAGAAAGCCTCTACCACATGTTGGAGTAAGCTCTCTTTGACACCCTCTACCACTTGCTGATTTAAGGAGACTGAAAGCCTCTACCACATGTTGAAGTAAGCCTTGGCTGCTGCTCCTACCAACCTTGAGAGACACAATCGCAAAGGGAGTAAGTTGGTTTTCCAATGGGGTGTGCAGAAGTACCCAAGGCCCCTGGACACCAAGAGTAAACGAAAGAGCCCACCATGGATTTTATGAGTTCCTAATGCTTTCTAGGCCACTCTATTCCGCCCTTCGCCACTCTACGCCACTCCACTCTGTTTTTTACTACTTTTTTCTTCCAGTTATGCACAAGACCACAATATTTTCCACTTAAGTCTTTTTACCAAAGGCTCCTCCCCTCCTTTTACATGAAGTCCTAGTAGAAGGAACCCAAAAGTGGCCGTAATCTCACCACAGTGACCGCCTCAACAGCAGAGGCTGATTTCTAGGAAAAGATATCTGGCTTTTAAATGTATTCACCGAGTGGCCCAGAGCTCTCAAGTTTGTAAAATCGAGCCATCTCGTACCCCAGATCCTTCTAGCCCAGTGTCACAAATAGGTTAAAACAGTGGTCCCCAGCCTGTGGTCCAGGGAGCCCTGGGGGTCCGCGAAGCCTTCTCAGGGGGTCCGCGACTGCTAAGAAAATTAAAAAATATTAACAAATATTGACAAATTAGGTCCCCAGCTTCCAGTAATGACTCAGGCGGGGGTCCCCGGATTCCAATGATGATTCAGTGGGGGTCCCTGGGTTCCATTAATGTTAAAGTGGGGGTCCAGAGAAATCAAAAGGTTGGGAACCACTGGGTTAAAATATCCAGGCTAAAAATACATTGAGGGGACCAGGTGTTTGCTTTTCAGGCACCTGCCCTCTGGAATAATGCATTGAGGAGGACCTGGGGCTGTCAGCTATTGGTCAGGTTTCACCTACCAGTGTTTTGTTCCTTTGTCCTGGTTACCTGTTATCATTTTAAGACGAGAAACCAAAACAAGAAAATCTTATTCTCAATCTATTGTGAGGGATGTTTTCTCTTTTTCTGTGCCGTGCTGTGTGACACTACTGATACACGCCTTTGTCTTATTATACGAGACATACCTAACCACTTATACGCGTACACATATTTCAAAATGTTTTCCACTGGTATGTTAAATATTGCAATTTCTATGACATTGTCTCCTGTTGTCATGGACTGTATCAGAAGTCTGTAATGGTATTGTTTACTGTAGCTTTCTCTTTTAAAATAATAACATTTTTCTGGAATAAAATGTGTCCCTTTAATGATATCAAACGTAATGTATCATTTTGTAAATATAATTCTTCCTTCATAATAAGGGGGAAACACTTTGATATTTCCTATGGAATTATTTGAGATAAAAAGACTTTTTAAAACAATTCTAAAAATAATAAAAAAATAAAGGTTTACTGAAGGTATACAACTCAAACAAAAGCACATATTGTGTTTTTTTAAGAATCTGTTGCATCCATCAATACCAGATAGTATTGGCAATCCGACAAGAAAACGTCAAAACTTAGATTATTTAAAGAGTCGTGTTAAAAAAATATAAGTCATTCATCGCTTTGGCACGTCACTTCTCTGTAAAAAATGGTTTTAGTCAAAGGCAGCAGTCATGAATACAATATTATTGTTGACGAGTGTACTTAAAGATCATGGAATGTGCCTAATTGAATGTCAAATATTAGCCAGGTGCGTGTACGCCAAATACCTCTTAAAATGAAGTATAAACTGTGCACTCAAAACAGAAATGTGATTGAACAAAGAAAAAAAGTCAGGTACCAGAGGGGAGAGCAAGCAAAACAAGATGCTGAGATGATAAAGTTTGAAAAAGAATTCATGTCAATTGGAACCCTTCCAACTTCAACTTAAGATACTTTTACAATCTGTTTGGGAGAGAATTTTAATGTTACTATGATGTTTTACCACCACAAAGACATTTCTTTTGTAAATATCTTCCATAAAATGTGATTTTCATACATCCAAGTTTTACCAGTTTAAAGTTACTGTGAAGTTTGCTTCTATCTAGTAATATGAATTCCAGTTCTAAGGGGGTGGCACAGTATTTTTAATCTAGTTGTATTCAATTATCAGGAAGTTTCATGAGCTGCATCAAAAGTATGGATCAGCCGTTTGTATTATGCCCTGTTTCAGCACAGTCCAGAATCAGGGAGCAAAACCCATGCCCTTAAGCCCCCTCTTAATCCAGAACACAGTTTTAGGTACATGTTTTCCAAGGAGACATCAAGAATTCTGAAGCTAATTCACATCACTGGGCAAAATTGGTCAAAACGTGGGTGTATCTTAGACTCGGGCAAGTGCGCTCTGAATCAGCGTAAACCATCTTGCTGGGCATTAGAAACCCACAGAAAAGCATGAGGCAATGCTTAGATGCTACACATCTAAGTATGATGGTGGGTTCGCCATGACCGACATCCTGTCCTACTACGGGCAGCTCATCTCTGGGGCTAATTCATTTTGACAGGGGCCCTGCTTATAAGACCGAGCTTTGAGCTCTGAGGGATTCACGTCTACTACATATATGGAGGACCCCTGCCACGAGAGATTCCTCCAGCAACTAGGATAGGCATCAAAGTGTGGTCAGACGCTATGACGCAAACCTGATGGCAAGGGGTCCTCACCAAAGAAACCCCATATGGCACGGCACACCGCTTCTGGAAATGGACGCTCGTTCAGACGTCGAGGGGTGGGGGCGATTAGGTATAGGCCCCATGATGACCACAATTCTAATGCATTCTACCCTGAAGCCTTTTGTACAAGTGCAAACCCACATCGAATTTTATAAGTATCTACAGTTCCAACATGCCCTGCTTCCATACCTACAACATGAAGAATCAATTTCAGCATTCAACCCACTAGAGGCTAAGATTACTATGGGTGATCTTGAGTACAAACACGAAAGACTGCAAGACCCAGTTCTCTTTTTTACGTGTTATTTTATTGAACTTATTCATTTGCCTTTTATTTTACACTTCATCCGCTCCTTCACTGATATCAGCATTGTGTTTGTTATGTTGTCTGCAAAAATAAAAACAAATGTAAAAAAGAAAAAAGAAAATCCACAAAAAAGGAATTTCATTATCATGCACCTTTTCTTAGACGCATTTCTAGCATGAGCACTTAGAAAAACAAGTACTGACAAAGTCAATAGGCCTCGCTTTAATAAAGCGAGTGATGAGCTGTTGACTTAGGCAAAGTTTGTCTGTAAAGCAGTGTTTAATAAAAGAAAAATAATTTCAAAATACTGAAGGAAAAGCAAACATATCTTACTGTATCTCGAAACTGTACATTGAATTCGATGTTTATAAATGACATGGTATAGTTTCACAGACTTTTCACTCACAAAACTTTGAAGAGAATTACAAAGAAGAAAGAAGGGTTGCAAATAAAGGAAAAACACTTCCCTTCCAACATGATTCAGCCATTTGCTCCTGTGTGACTATCCCAGGGAACATACTTATGGGCATTCAGGAGAAGGGTTATCCTAAGTATACCTTTTGCCTCAGATGCCACCTGAGTGAACGCAGCAGATGCTCCCTTCCCCAGCAGCATGACAGCCTCTCTGTGCCAAAGCTTGCAACCACATAGCAGTAAAAATATTCCTGCTGCTGCGCTTTTAAGGACAAGCTGGGAGGAGTAAGGAGCAACACAGGGCGGGGAAAGGGTTTTTGGGGTGTGAAGGAGCACACGACCGACAGAGGTAGCAAACACATGCACTCTAGCAGAGTGCCGAATGAAAAAGAAAAAAGTAGCTCCTTAAATGTAAGCAGTGGAAGGATATAAGTCAGCCAATCAAAAGGATCATAAATGGGCTACGCTCTGGGGGAGGGAAAACACGAGAAGAGGAAAGCAAGCTATCGAATAAGATGCAACCGAATGAGAGTGACAATAAGGGCAACAAATGGAAAGCGATGGGCTGGCTGTAAAACTACTGTAAGCTCATAACAGGGCTCTCTTACTTTTAAAACGGACTAGAGGAGCATCTTAAAAAACCTGGCAGAAAACTGCAAATTTCTCTACTTCCTGCAAGGGACACAGATAATTCTGGCACCAGGGATTAGCAGTTGGATCCGGAGAGTTGATTTACAAATGTGGAGTTACCAGGGGATCACTTTATCCAGTTACTTCCCAAAATACCCCATATTTCACAGACATCTCGCCACTTTCAGCAGGCAAAGGGCCTGGGTGGAGCACTTCCAACCCGCATGTTCTTGTGAACCGGTAATGTCGATGGGGCCGGTAACTTCATCCTTTGTGTTTGCATACACAACCTTACACTGTCAACCATTAAGAGCAGAATACACAGCATACGTTGAATTTGGTGACAGCATTGGCCAAAGGAAGGACCAGAGAACACAAACTTCAATGAACAGCTGGCTCAACCACTCTAACATCTGCACTGAGGCTGATATGACAGAGTTAAGCTTGCAGAAAGCATGTGGAGCAGCCCATGTGGCTCTCCAACAGATTTTACTAACAGATGCCTTTCTTTGGACTGGTGCAGAAGCTCTCTAAGCTCTGCCTGGATGTCTTCTCCCAACTCTGAAAAAGGAAAACGCATTCATCTTGCAGTAGCGAAATAAGCGAGGAGCTATTCGGTGAGAAACCGGAGACATTTGCATGGAGCAGAATTGCCCCAAGCAACCAACAGCCTGAAAGATAAAGGCCGGTCCCTTGAATATGCTGTAGGAAGATTCGCATAACCATTGGAGGTCTTAAGAGAAATAATGGGATCGCCCACCGCTGGTGGTCTTAGAACAAATAATAGGGGACCTCTTTCTGGGGGATTCACACAGCTGATCATTTGGAAATAATCTTTGCAATAATTGGCCTGAATGATAAACATACTCAAAAGAAAGGGGTGTTGATTTGTAGGCAGTTTGTGATGTGTACTAACTTTTCATGCACAAGTGATTATTGATGGTCGGGAAGAGTATCTTTGAAGGAAGCAAAGTTAACTAGCAGAGCAGTAAATGTTCAAGGGGAGGAGTTGTTAGTTTAGCAAGAACAACTCATATCTCGAGGAAGATAAGGTTCCCTGATAAACACAGGCAGGAGGTCACCAAAGTACTTCCTCTTGGCAGGGATTGACAACCTCAGATCAAGCGAGCTCCTTAAGTCATCTGCCGGACAGCATTTAAATAACTCAATACAAGACGTGTGCTGAGTAACTTATCCAAAAGGTACAAAAGTACCAACACTGACTCTTGCAATGCCATTACTTGTAGTACGTCTGTCCTACTACAACATAACCAAAGCCAAGTTCTTCCTACGGGATAGAAATATTGAGAAGTCGAGCCTGGAATAACAGAAAAGCTGCTCTTTAATATTCCTGCTATGTGTGAAACCTGTACCCTTCGGATTGTCCCTGCCGCTGCTCATAAAAAGTCAGCTCCTCTCTTATTGGGCATGTACCACCCTTGTGTGATTTCTGGAACTGAGAAGGGCCAAGGTCTGGGCACGCTCTAGCCATGCAGAGTCCAGTGCTTGGATTTTGAAGGTTTATTCACTCCACACTGCAAACTCAATCGCCTCTTAGCAACAAGGTCTCAAGCATAAAACTGATGTGAATCCCTTAATAGCAGAAAGACAAAGCAGCAGGTTCTGGATTGCATGAAGCCAAGATGCAACCACATTGAAGATGAAAGAAACTTCAAAGTGATGGGGCTTGGAATGAAGGTCCTTTGTTTGACCTTCTTTCAAATATTGACAAGGATATGATCTGTGGGACATGGTTGCTTGATCTCCAGGAGCAACTGGATACAAGGTAATTTGTGAAAACATATAAATGTCAGACAGAGAGCCTTAAAATAACCTCTCTGACTGGCAACCACTGTATTCTCCCAAAGAGATCAACCTAGTCATGTTTCTTCAGGCCTAGGATATGTAATGGCACTATGTTTTCCACACTCTTGCCGGGAAACATGGTTTTTATTGCAATCTATCAAGGATCCAACAAATGTGTTGTGCTGTTCAATAAGTGCTCACATGGATGTTACAATTCCCAGATCCACCCTCTGCAGCATTGCACCAATCTGGAAATTCATCTCATCGTAGCCCTAGGTATTTTGCTTTCTTGACAAGAGACCTAATGGCAAACATCTGCTTTTGCTCCATTTGCTTTTAGACTAGAGGACGTCTCAGACCATGGTGAACCCACCCTGTTGGCAGCTGATGCGCCAACAAATTTGTGGTTCAGAACCAGATGAGCTCCTACCCTTTAAACAAACCTAGAAACGGCTGTTTAATTGTATTAAACAGCAGGTAGGCAATGTATAGCCTTAGAGGACAAACAAAAATCCACCAGAACTGAGAGTTTCATCCACTGTTCCAATCATGACAGATATGGCAAAAACAAACCCAAGGGTCACTGCGAGTATAATTCACAAATGTTTTTGTGAACTTGAGAAGTGCAAACAAATAACTGATTTTCTAACTTCCACATCCTGATTCAGAGAGTATGTCTTCAATTACAAAGTCCACTTATGAGAGTGGATAATCCACAAGGTGGCAGTTGTTCCAATGCCATAAATTCAAAGCGAGGGTCTGGACAAAAGTGTTTTAGTTGAACATCTGCATAGAGTTTTCATGTTAAATTAGTACATTCCCAGGCTGGCAAAAAATAAAAGGAAACACTTCTGTTTTACTAAGGGTGAAGGGGTTTCTTCACAGTGAAGCAAAAAGAACCAAAACCAAAAAAATGAATGGTACAGGTACACAGTCTTGCATGAATAAATCCTGCAATTTTTTGCCAGGAATGGAAAATTAGCATAACTAAAGTTTGCAAATTAAAATACCCGTGGATGTCTACAAATTTTGGAGACTTTTAAGGAGCATCTTGTTTGCAGACTTGATCTTGAGATGCCCGGACGGCAGACTCCCCACCAGAAAGGGGAAAGTCATGTGTCAAAGGAGGAAGTCAAATCTAGCAGAATAAGGGAAGACAACATAGCTTCACTGATCTTTGCCAGAATGTCACCCGGAATTAAACCACATTTGATGATGGAACTGGTCCTCCACCAACACATTTTCCAGAATCATGGAAGCCAGATCACACCTTAGTTGCGCTATAATTGCTAAACATACTGGAGTCAAGGTTTGGCGTTGTCCGCGATGGTGTCCGAACAGAGGTCTTTTAAAGCTGTACCATCACCTAGATGACCATGAACAAGTGATCAGTTTTGTGATGGTAGGATCTCAACTTCTTACAGCTTATTCCTCTTGCCCAGCTCTGGCACCGTCAGGCAGCCCCAGACTCAGGGATTACTGGATGCTTTCACGCTTTAAGACATGATGTGTGTCCAGAGATGGGAGATTTCTTTACTGTCACCCCACCATCTGTCAAACCCAAAAGTTGTAAATGGCAGACAACTGGGGTCTCTATGTGTCTTTCACTTTGCTGCTTGTGAGTAAGCGGTGGCAAGCAGATGGCTGTATCCTCAGATGAGGGCAAAGTGATGGCCACTGTCTATGGCACAATAGTGCCATTCCTTGGTACGATGGCACACAATCTCTGGCAAAGCGATTAGTATATTTTGTGGCACTCTTCAGGTGTTCTTGGCAGAGTGCACATCGCACTGTCTGCTTTGACACATTAGCAGGCACAACACTAGGCTGTTTTTGGAGTTTTAGCATATTTTGGGGTTCAAATGCACTTTGCTTTGCTCCTGGTTCCACCCCTTATATTATCTTTACTTTCTGAGTTCTTCTCTGATCCAGGGCCCGCTGACCAGGCTTTAGCTGTCAGAGTTTGTACCTACCCTGGGAAGGAAAGCCCTGTCCCGGTCTCCGCCCTGGGCACCAGTTCAAGGTGCCCCTTTGGAACGGACAAAGACAGTGCACCGTAAGTTAGTACAGCCCCTGGTATTTAAACAGAGCATCTTCTGAATATTGTGCTGGTAGACTTTAACAGAAGCATGCTGTCGTGTGACAGATGCTTGAGAAGCATACATGTAAAACCGTGCAGTTAAACGAGTGAAAGAAAGCACTGCAAGGGCAAATGGTGCATCGAGGCGCTCCCCAACCTGCACTGCCAGTGGTAAGCAGCACAAGTGGCCATAGACTGGCTGGCCATTTACCCCCTAGGCTGCCACAACAGGCAGTAGAGGACGACTGTCAGTAATATGGCGCCACCTGCAGTCTCCTCTCACCTGCTGTGTGATGGGGTTTTAAATGTCTCAAGGATGTGGTTGCCAAAATAAGGACCCACACTCAAGATACTGCTCCTGCTAAAACTGAACTCGCAGTCACCTCTTCTGGCATCTTTGTCGATCAAGAGCTGGGAGTTAAAGTCGAGCACAACCATAATTTGGGGAGCGGGGATGCATTATACTCCAGTAGGTATTTTGCACACCCAGGACCCAGACACCTCAGATCCAAGCCCAGCTTAAACAGATGTCTAAATGTCACTCTGAACACATCATTCCACCTCCCTGTGCCTCAAAATATAAATAAGTTTGTAATTGTCATGTAAATAAGTAAAAGGCAAAACACCTGTGAAGTGTATGCCCCAATAACATCCCCCCCCCCACCCTTCTCCATCTCATGCTGGGTTCATTGACTGTACCACAGCGTCTGACGCACGGATGCAGGGCGCTTGCACACCACCAGGACAGCTGCTGTGCACAAAGCGCTGCACAGCAATGCGAACATAAGGAATCAATGTAAAAAAAAGCACAGGAGTGGGCTACAAGGGGTCCGGCGGAAAAGGGGCAGTTGTCTTTAGGGACCAGTGGTGCTGGAACAGTGTTCAGACTGGAGGTGCTGTCATCCATGGTACATCACTCTAGCAGGAGAGTGGTACGGGTGTGGTATGTAGGCAGCTGCTGTGCATTTCGTAGCAGACTGTCAGTATCATATACTAAAGCGTAGATATAATTTTTCATTGAAATGGCCACTAGATTTGCTTGTAAAACTAAATAGCGCACACGTGATAATGTGCGGAAAACTGTTTCAGCGAATACTTTTCATTTGCACATCACTAGGTAAAGGGTCTTGTTCCATTCTGATCCTGTTAAAATTTTTGTTTTCCTCACACTTCAGAATTGCAAACACTGTTTTCGTTTGTGCTTAGCTGCTGATATATTTGGAAAACTTATTTCAGCCTGTTTGTGGTTATTTAAATATAGTTCTTTGAGAAATGTTTGCCATCCCACAGCCTTTTCTTTCACACTCCCTGTAGCACAGCAAGTATGTCATAGAGTTCACTTTACAAAATGCTCTTGCTTTGTACCCAAAGAATGAAAAATAAACACCAATCGCCATGTTAAACAAATGAGCAGCAATTTGTTCGAAGACACAGCTTGCCAGTTGACCTATGTCTTCGAATGCAGTTATTGCTCATTCATAGACTGAACTCCAGTTTCGTTATTTCTGGGGGTGCCGTGGCACCCCCGAACTGCTGTTCGGAGAGGCAGGTAGGGTATATACTTCAACACGTAGGGCAGACGTGGACTTTCAACTCAGTTGTCAGTTTGGTTTTCAGATCAGTTTTCAAATTGATTTTCAGTTTTTGTTTTCATTTTGTTCAATCACTCACCTTTGTCCCGTTGCTCCCAACCCCAGATGTCCTCCTGTGTGGGATCTGTTGAGCCAATCAGGCTCCTGGGCTTTCTATCTCAAGGTAATGCTTCTCCCAAGGAGTGCCCTGGTGTCCAATACTGCAGCTCCCTGGTTACCAGCCTTTTATACAGAAGATACGTCACAATGGAGACCCTTTCACACGTCATCCCTACGTCACCATATTGTGGGTGATACCATGTGTTTCCAGACTAGAGAGAGCAAGTCAAGGCAGGAACACATTCCAATTTCTTGATGAGGTTACTTAAGTAGTTTAAATGTATCCAGCTGTGTACCTGAAGGCGGCCCTGTGCTCCCTGACATAACTCCTCAAATGTGGTCTGTATTATTCTCTCTCATGTTGTGGCGGAACCCCCTTTGCAGGCTCAACAGAACTTAGGTGATGTCACACTTGTTCCATTCACAGAGCTCTGCTTCTGCTGCGGAGGGATGGAGGCCAGTGGTGCTGGAACAGTATCCGGAGTTGGGGTGTGTCATCAATGTTACATCCCTAGCAGTGCTTAATTTGTAAATAAATAGGTGCCGGTGCTCAAAGCTCTCCTCTTAAACACGTGGCTGCTGCAGTTCAATGTGCAAGCACCGAATACTGAGGCGGCGTAATCCTGAAGCCACCTGGGGCCTCTTCAATCCATTTACAGCCTCTCCCTGCCCCTTCAGCTCACTCTTGCAGCTTTCTGCTTTTCCCCTTTCTGACGCTTTTTCGTTTTTCTCTTCCTCCGTCTTTCCCACGTGTCTTTTGCTCACAGTAAATGCTTGAGACAGAAAACTAAGCGCCCGCCCTCAGAAATAAGTGCTGGTGCTCCGCACCGGAAACAACAAGCACAAATTAAGCACTGATCCCTAGTGTTGTAGGGACTGTGGAAAATCCAAGCTATAAAACAAAAAACAAGCATGGCAGATAAGCCACACCCGTACAGCAGAAGAGTGGTAAGGCTGTGGTGTGCAGCCAGAGGTGAATTTTGAAGCACACTGTCAGAAAAGCATGGTGTGGTAGCGCCATGTCATTTACAGAAAGCACTTTTTCCATTAAAATTGCGACACAACTGTCGCTGGCATGCAATTTTACTGATAAAATTATATAGCACACAAAGGGTAATGTGAGGCTATCTCGTTTCAGCAAATATGTATCATTTGCATATCACCAAGTAATGTGTCTAGATTTGCTCTGTTCATATTAAAATCTTTGTTTCCACCACATTTCAGAATTGCAAAAAAGTGTTTCATTTGTGCTTTCCTAATATTTTTTTTAAATATTTCTAAAGTTCATTTACAAGTATTTGAATATTGTGTGTGATAAAAAATTTGACATCTTACACTGTGGCGCAAGGTAAAATGATGGGCTCCCCCTGCAGAATGTGAAGGGAGCTCCCCGAGTCTCCCAGATCTCACAAATATTAAACGGCCTTAGGTATAATTGGGTCCCTCTGAAGTGTATGGGGACCCATGAAGGGTTGGGCCACCCCTGCCCTGCAGGGGCCAGTGTTTCGCCCCTGATCATACAGCCTTTCCTTTCACACTCCCTGTATCCCAGCAAGACTGTTAAACGAAATAGCAATTTTTCAGAAGACACGGCTGACTTTTGACCTCTGCCTTTGAAAGCATAGCAAATGTGACAAGATAGAAAGCAAATTTAAAAGTATCTTTTTTGCTTGTTCCCCTTCTGACCTTCAACATGTTTATTTTGGGGGTGCTGCAGCACGCCCCGCACCCCTACTTCCAGTGTCTTTGCTAGTAACTGCCCTACAACTGTGAAGTTGATTTGCCTTCAAGGGTATTAGCGACCCCAGTCAGTTGCCGCGAGACGGGCTGACTGGGCTGCAGGCTGCTTTATTCAGCAAAGCAATCTGACTGCCCCATCATGCTTAAGAAAGACATTTACAGCTACCTGCACTGTTTGTTTAAAACATTTACTTTTCCAATTACTGCAGCATCACCCCCTTCCTTAATGTACTGCAGGGATATATTCCAAATGTCAGGGATTAGGTGTGAAAGTTGCTGTTCTCAGATCCAATCCTGATTAACCCCCTAAAAAGACCCAGCAGCGGTGTCATAAAACACTCCATCTACAACAAAAGACATAGGTCCTCATTACGAGTGTGGTGGTCTTAAGACCGCCACACTTACGGTGGTGGTCAGGACCACTGATGATTCGGCAGTCTGACCACCATATTACAACCCTGGCGTCAGACCGGAAAGGAACAGCCAGCTCCACCAGGATCCATGATCCCGGAGGCCTGGCGGTGGCGGAGACAACCTTGTTCTCCCCAGGCTTTTCATGGCAGTAATCCCACCCTGGGGCCCCACTGCCCAGCACCATCGCAATGTTCACTGTCTGCTTTGCACCCTGCTGGCTACAGCATTGCTGCCGGCTCGATTATGAGCCAGAGACAACCTAGTAGCCTGTTTCCCGCTAGTCCGGTGGACTAATAACTTCGGCGGGGTGGTCGCCACGTAGGCAGCGGCCACCCTGTCGGGAGTTTGGCAGGCAGAGATTTAGTTTTCCAAAAATAACAATATTTTTAGTAAAATGCAATCATACTGTACCTAGTGCAAACCTCTTATTTTCTCATTAGAACAACAAACTTCAGAGTTTGGCTACTAAAACCCTTACATTAAAAAATGAATGCAGTTTAGTCATAATGGAGTCTCAAATAAGTTTATCAATTAAAGCCATATAGTGGCTCCCAAGCAGCCTTCAAATTTGATAATTAACTAATTGCACTCGTATATATTCCTTTCAGGCATCAGCCATCCTGGCGACAAGGGTTGTTTTTTCTTTTGCTGTCCACCACTCTCTCAGCTCCACAGAATAAGAAACCCCTGCCCGCGTCACCCGAAGGTCGGCATTACCTGTTCTGGAACAGTATAAATTGTAAAAGATTTAGGGCCAGATGTACAACCATCAGAGATTGCGACTGGTAATTTGTAAATGTTTGCGATTCGCAAATTGTGAGTCGCAATCTCTAATGTACAGCAGTGTCTTCAACACTGTTTGCAATTCACAAATAGGTCGCAAGGGACCTGCCTCATTAATATTTATGAGGCTGTTCTCATTTTACGGCCCATTAGGAATAGCGAGCACTCACAGGGATGGTGGCCTGCTGGGATCAGCAGAGCACCCAGTCTGTGACTGCTTTTTAAATAAAGCTGTTTTTTTTTATGTAGCATGTTTCCCTTAAAGGAAAATGGGATGCAGTAAAAAAAAAAAAAAAAAAAAAGAAAGAAAAAAAAAAAAATGAAAAGCTTCCCTGGGACCACTGCGTACTCTGAAAAAATGTTGCCTCCACATTCACAAAGGGGAAGGGGTTCTTTGGGGACCCCTTCCCATTTGCGAATGAGTTACCACCTACTTGCTGGTAACTGCAATTCTTTTGCGATTGCATTCCCAGTCGCAAAACAGTCATACATCCCCCTGCGACTTGCTATTACGAAGGGACGCCCTTGGCATACCCCTTCCTAACAGCAAGTCGCAAACCGTACTTTGTGAGTCGGTAACAGGTTACCGACTCGCAAAATAGGGTTGGTATATGGTACCAGGCCATTTAGTGGCCACAAACGCCAAATTTCGCAGTTTGCGGCCGCTGAATAGCTTTCTACATCTAGACCTTAGAATGTTGTTCCCAATGTTTTCTGTACAATTCAACCACTGAGGTCGTCCGAGAGGGAGTTAAAGGTAAAGGAGGCTTTGTTTGTTTTCCATTGCTTCTTGGGTCTCATGGTGTTGCGCTGTCTGTGCCTCATCAACCCACTTCCAAGGTGCCCATATAAAAGTCATGAGCCCTTAATGGGAACTGTACTGAGAGGAATTCCAGTAGGAATTCCGTTCCACATAATTATAAGCGGTCCAGTGTTCCTGCACCCAGATTTACTGGGTATAGGAACAACGTACCCAATGGTACCGGGTGGGGAATCTAGCAGGTAAAATCGCTGTGGGAAAAGGCCGCACTATAGCGAGGACCCCTTCCCTGACCCCTGCTCAAACCTCACACAAGGCACGAGGAGGGCATTACAAGAACTCCCTGCCGGCCAACGTTCTCCACCCCTCCCTTCACTCTCATCCCCCCCACCTCACCGCAGGTGGTAAACATAGCGGAGCCCTGAGCTCTCAGATGTACCTCTCGATCTGATTTTAGATCTCATTGGGTCCATGTTTCACCTCTGGCTCAAGAACGCTATTATGGGAGCTCTGGGGTCCATATTCCAACTCTGAACTCCCAGCTCTTCTGATGGAGCTGATATTAGAGCGTTGGGCGTTTTATTCCAGATTGAGCTCTGACCTCAACCTCTAGAGCTGATAATAGTGCCCGGGCTCTATACTTCAGGTCTGAACCTCACCTCTCCCTTTAGAGTGTATGTTATAGTGGTCTCCTTATTTCAGTTTTGACCTCTCAACGTTGCAGAGAGAGCAGATATTAGCACCTGTCCTTCTTATTTCAGCCGTGAGCTCTGACCTCTGCCTCTAGAGCTCGTATTACAGTGGGCTCCACATTTCAGCCGTGAGATCTCACCTCTGCCTCTAGAGTTTGTATTACAGTGGGTTCCATATTTCAGCCGTGAGATCTCACCTCTGCCTCTAGAGCTCGTAATACAGTGGGCTCCATATTTCAGCCGTGAGACCTCACCTCTGCCTCTAGAGCTCGTATTACAGTGGGTTCCACATTTCAGCCGTGAGACCTCACCTCTGCCTCTAGAGCTCGTATTACAGTGGGCTCCACATTTCAGCCGTGAGACCTCACCTCTGCCTCTAGAGCTTGTATTGCAGTGGGCTCCACATTTCAGCTGTGAGATCTCACCTCTGCCTCTAGAGCTTTGTTTATAGTGGGCTCCATATTTCAGCCGTGAGATCTCACCTCTGCCTCTAGAGCTTTGTTAATAGTGGGCTACATATTTCGGTCCTGAGATCTCACCTCTGCCTCTAGAGCTCGTATTACAGTGGGTTCCACATTTCAGCCGTGAAGATGTCACCTCTGCCTCTAGAGCTTTCCTTATAGTGTGCTCCATATTTCAGCCGTGAGACCTCACCTCTGCCTCTAGAGCTCGTATTACAGTGGGTTCCACATTTCAGCTGTGAGATCTCACCTCTGCCTCTAGAGCTTGTATTGCAGTGGGCTCCATATTTCAGCCGTGAGATCTCACCTCTGCCTCTAGAGCTTTGTTAATAGTGGGCTACATATTTCGGTCCTGAGATCTCACCTCTGCCTCTAGAGCTCGTATTACAGTGGGTTCCACATTTCAGCCGTGAAGATGTCACCTCTGCCTCTAGAGCTTTCCTTATAGTGTGCTCCATATTTCAGCCGTGAGACCTCACCTCTGCCTCTAGAGCTCATATTACAGTGGGCTCCATATTTCAGCCGTGAGACCTCACCTCTGCCTCTAGAGCTCGTATTACAGTGGGTTCCACATTTCAGCTGTGAGACCTCACCTCTGCCTCTAGAGCTCGTATTGCAGTGGGCTCCATATTTCAGCTGTGAGATCTCACCTCTGCCTCTAGAGCTTTGTTTATAGTGGGCTACATATTTCGGTCCTGAGATCTCACCTCTGCCTCTAGAGCTCATATTACAGTGGGTTCCACATTTCAGCCGTGAAGATGTCACCTCTGCCTCTAGAGCTTTCCTTATAGTGGGCTCCATATTTCAGCCGTGAGACCTCACCTCTCCCTCTAGAGCTCGTATTACAGTGGGCTCCACATTTCAGCCGTGAGAGCTCACCTCTGCCTCTAGAGCTCGTATTACAGTGGGTTCCACATTTCAGCCGTGAGACCTCACCTCTGCCTCTAAAGCTCGTATTACAGTGGGCTCCACATTTCAGCCGTGAGACCTCACCTCTGCCTCTAGAGCTCGTATTACAGTGGGTTCCACATTTCAGCCGTGAGACCTCACCTCTGCCTCTAGAGCTCGTATTACCGTGGGCTCCATATTTCAGCCGTGAGACCTCAACTCTGCCTCTAGAGCTCGTATTACAGTGGGTTCCACATTTCAGCCGTGAGATCTCACCTCTGCCTCTAGAGCTTGTATTGCAGTGGGCTCCATATTTCAGCTGTGAGATCTCACCTCTGCCTCTAGAGCTTTGTTTATAGTGGGCTCCATATTTCAGCCGTGAGATCTCACCTCTGCCTCTAGAGCTTTGTTTATAGTGGGCTACATATTTCGGTCCTGAGATCTCACCTCTGCCTCTAGAGCTCGTATTACAGTGGGTTCCACATTTCAGCCGTGAAGATGTCACCTCTGCCTCTAGAGCTTTCCTTATAGTGGGCTCCATATTTCAGCCGTGAGATCTCACCTCTGTTTCTAGATCTTGTATTACAGTGGGCTCCATATTTCAGCCGTGAGACCTCACCTCTGCTTCTAGATCTTGTATTACAGTGGGCTCCATATTTCAGCTGTGAGATCTCACCTCTGCTTCTAGATCTTGTATTACAGTGGGCTCCATATTTCAGCCCTGAGAATCCCCTTCCCAGAGAGAGCGAGTTGATGTTAGAGCCTGGGTTCAATGTTTCAACCCTGTGCTCTCACCTCTGCCTCTAGAGTTGGTACTACAACCCGGCTCTGTACTTCAGTCTCCCTCCCTGGCTAGAGGTGGGCGAGCCACTGAAAGGCCAAAGCCGGCTCGAGCCAGATGCCTGGCTCTGCCGGCGCTCGTTTTGTAACCTCGAGCCTAAAACGAGCCAAGCCTTCTTATGGAGTCTGCCTGCCACCCAGGCGCTAAACTCATTCTCCAAGAAATAAAGACAAAACTGTAAATGACAGAGAACGAGTGCCATGCTCTTACAATTGCGCTGGTAGGTACGTTTTAGGCCAACAACACCCACTATAGTGGTTATTCTTCCCAAAAGAATTTTGGAGAAATGTGTTATAAATATTGCATTTATACTGCACAGGGGCCTTGGGGAATTTAAAAATAACATTTGTAATTCAGTGTGTTTGACAATTTATGTGCCAGGGCTTCAGAGAAGAAAGTAAAAGCACTGTTGTTGATATTATAACTACGCCTACCTGTTTCCGTTTTTACTGATTTTTACAGATAAATACCCACAGAAAGCATTGTGTTTCATTTCTGGATTTATTTTTAAAAGCAGAAAAATAGAGAAAAATCTGGATTCTCTTAAGTGACTGTTCATGCTGTCGTCTACGAATTCCAGGCCAATAGCTTTGCATATTGACAACACGGGGAGTTAAAAAGAGGATGAGATTTGCTTAAATGACTGCATATCTCTACATATGCTTGTGCTGTAATGCTAATATTCTCATTTGGGTCGACTGTTTTATTATATTTGGCTGTTCAGCGTGTAAAACACAACTGCATCAAAGTACAAGTGCACATTTGTTAATGAAATGTGGAAATATACAAGTCCTGGCTTCACTTATTCACAAAATACTAAATAAACATGGATAAATACCGACAGGATGGACAAAAAATACATTTGGATAAATGCATACGGAAGTGTTGAAAAAAATAAATACCATAAAACCGGGAACCCTAATTATAACACATGCTTTTAAGAGGCACTATTTCTCTTTGTGGTGAGGTGACCTCTTTGCAGGACATTACCAATCAGCCACACATTCTATGCATTCTGGAGCCTGAAGGAATACTTGTATTCTTTGCATGCTAGAACACATTTTGTTGCAATGCTATTTCAAAGCAGACACACATTTTTGCCAATTCTTTAGGCCTAGTAGCTTCAGGTATGGATGTCGCCTAGTCGTCTCATATGAGAACTCCTCAATGTAGGGTGTAAACTGCAGCTACTTTATTTTAATTTTGAATAACATAGAAGCCTGGCAGTAATAAACAGGCACATATACTGCCAACTAAATGGCACTCGCTCTTTCAATCTCAGTTGCTTTAAGACTCAAACCTCAAACTGGGAAGTCAAACATCCTGAAACCAGGTGTGTTAACCCAGTAATCCCAATAGTGTCAGGAAGTACATGTGTGCAGCCTCAATCATGACACAACCTATACTCAGCCTTCCATCACACCGTCCACCAACACCATCCTCATCTTTTCACCAATTACACACAATCTTCACACTTAACTCAAACACATGTTACCTCTACTAGCAATTCAATCTAACACAAACACTCTTAACTCCTGCCCATCTCCTCTTACGCACCTCATACACCCTTCTTTTCATCCCCTGTACTATTCAAATACCCCGCATTAGCACTCACATACAAATCTTTCACAGAAAACCACCTCAATATCTCCTCTTATTACTCCACAAAAACAAAACAAACCACACACGTCAGCACACCAAAACAACACAAACTTTCATAATACTTTCCGTCACACCCACTCCCACCCTCATGACTACACAAAAAATTCAAATCCTGATTAAACTTTACTCCAAATTCTGACTCTTCACAAACATCTACCACATACACTCCAACAAATAACAACATACATTCACCCACCCACCTCTCATCCATTGCACAATTTAGAGCCTTAGCTCATGATCCACTTGCTCCCTCCACCACCCCTAACCCATACTCCTTGCACCCTAAACAGACGCAGACAAAATAAACAACATGCCACGCTTAACAACGTCGCATTCCCCTGTCTATTACACAAAGCTACTCTACAAAAAGAAGAAACTTGCCATGTCACTCTCAGCCACCAAGTCCATCACCAACACACACAGACCCAACAGAATGCCTCCTAAGCCTGCTGGACAAGGAACACAATATAGAAAAACAACACTATTGTGACTCTCATCCAGTTATTATCACAACTAATAACACACCTGCTACAAGCTCAAAATATACTGCTCACCATTCTTCAAAACAGAATGACACTACCACCAAAACACAAATTCTAAACTACCTACTCATAAATGCTCGATCACTCTAAAAAAAATAACCACCACATCTAAGACCTGCTCACTGACACACTGTAGGAGGCTGGCCTGGCTTATAGTGGTACCAAGAGCTACTTACACCCTGTGCCAGGTCCAGTTATCCCTTATTAGTAGATTAGAGGGGTTCTAGCAGCTTAGGCTGTTAGAGGTAGCTATAGCAGAACAGCTTAGGCTGAACTAGGAGACATGCAAAGCTCCTACTATACCACTTATATCACTTAGCACCATATCATAAGAAACACAATACTCAGAGTTACTAAAAATAAAGGTACTTTATTTTAGTGACAATATGCCATAAGTATCTCAGAGGATATACTCCCTTAGGAGGTAAGTAAAATACACAAAATATATACACAGACCAAACTCAGGTAAGTAATACACTTAGAAAATAGAGCAAACACTGTAGGACACAATAGAATGCAGTAGGAGACAATAGGCCTAGGGGCAACACAAACCATATCCTCCAAAAGTGGAATGCGAACCACGAATGGACCCCAGGCCTAGTGTAGTGTGTAGAGGGTCGCTGGGACTTTTAGAAAACACTAAGGGTGTCCAAGATACCCAGCCCCAAGACCCTGAAAAGTAGGAGTAAAGTTACCCTACTACACCAGAAAGACAGTAAAGTCGAGATAGGGGATCCTGCAAAGACAACAACTGACTGCAGCGCACTGAAGACGGATTCCTGGACCTGAGGACCTGTGCAAGAAGGGGACCAAGTCCAAAAGTCACAAAAGTGTCCAGGTGGGGCAGGAGCCCACTAAACCCCGGATGAAGGTGCAAAAGGGCTGCGGGTGGAAGAAGCCGAAGATTCTGCAACAACGGAAGGTGCCAGGAACTTCTCCTTTGGTCAGAAGACGTCCCACGAAGTGCTGGAGGATGGAGAGTTGTTTCCACACAGAAAGTCTGCAAACAAGCCTTGCTAGCTCCAAAAGTCACGGTTGAGGATTTTGGGTGCTGCTGGGGACCAGGAAGGACTAGGATGTCGCCCCTTGGAGGAGGAGACAGAGGGGGCGCTGAGCAACTCAGAGAGCCCCCGCAGAAGCAGGCAGCACCCGCAGAAGTACCGGAACAGGCACTTAAAAGATCTGAAGACAGCGGTCGACTCAGAGTCACAAAGGAGGGTCCCACGACGTCTGAGTCCAACGCAGCGAGTTGGGCAATGCAGGACAGAGTGCTGGGGACCCAGGCTAGGCTGTGCACAAAGGAATCATTGGAAAAGTGCAGAGAAGCCGGAGCAGCTGCAGATCACGCAGTACACAGGATTGTCATCTGGTGAGGGGAGCCAAGGACTTACCTCCACCAAACTTGGACTGAAGGACGACAGGACTGTGGGGGTCACTTGGATCTAGCACCTGTGTTCCAGGGACCAGGCTCGTCGAGATGAGAGGGGACCCAGAGGACTGGTGATGCAGAAGTTTGGTGCCTGCGTTAGCAGGGGGAAGACTCCGTCAACCCACGGGAGATTTCTTCAGATTCCCAGTGCAGGGTGAAGGCAGACAGCCCTCAGAGCATGCACCACCAGGAAGCAGTCGTGAAAGCAGGCAGGATTAGGCGCTACAATGTTGCTGGTAGTCGTCTTGCTACTTTGTTGCGGTTTTGCAGGCGTCCTGGAGCAGTCAGCGGTCGATCCTTGGCAGAAGTCGAAGGTAGAAGTGCAGAGGAACTCTGGTGAGCTCTTGCATTCAGAATCTGAGGAATAGCCCAGAGGAGAGACCCTAAATAGCCCAAAAAGGAGGTTTGGCTACTAAGAAAGGAGGCTTGGCTACTAAGAGAGGTAAATACCTATCAGGAGGGGTCTCTGACTTCACCTGCTGGCACTGGCCACTCAGAGCTGTCCAATGTGCCCCAACACCTCTGAATCCAAGATGGCAGAGGTCTGGGACACACTGGAGGAGTTCTGGGAACATCCCCTGGGAGGTGCTGGTCAGGGGAGTGGTCACTCCCCTTTCCTTTGTCCAGTTTCGCGCCAGAGCAGGGCTGGGGATCCCTGAACCGGTGTAGACTGGCTTATGCAGAGATGGGCACCATCTGTGCCCATCAAAGCATTTCCAGAGGCTGGGGGAGGCTACTCCTCCCTAGCCCTTCACATCCATTTCCAGAGGGGAGAAGGTGTAACACCCTCTCTCAGAGGAAATCCTTTGTTCTGCCTTCCTGGGCCGGGGCTGCCCAGACACCAGGAGGGCAGAAACCTGTCCGAGGGTTGGCAGCAGCTGCAGCTGCAGAGAAAACCCCAGAGAGCTGGTTCTATGCTGGAGCCCCGGGGATGCATGGAATTGTCAATTCCATGATCCTAGACATGTTACATGGCCATGTTCGGAGTTACCAATGTGACGCTACATATAGGTATTGACCTATATGTAGTGCACACGTGTAATGGTGTCCCCGCACTCACAAAGTTTGGGGAAATTGCCCTGAACGATGTGGGGGCACCTTGGCTAGTGCCAGGGTGCCCTCACACTTAGTAACTTTGCACCTAACCTTCACCAGGTGAGGGTTAGACATATAGGTGACTTATAAGTTACTTAAGTGCAGTGAAAATGGCTGTGAAATAACGTGGACGTTATTTCACGCAGGCTGCAGTGGCAGGCCTGTGTAAGAATTGCCTGAGCTCCCTATGGGTGGCAAAAGAAATGCTGCAGCCCATAGGGATCTCCTGGAACCCCAATACCCTAGGTACCTAGGTACCATATACTAGAGAATTATAAGGGTGTTCCAGTGTGCCAACCAGAATTGGTGAAAATAGTCACTAGCCTGCAGTGACAATTTGTAAAGAGAGAGCATAACCACTGAGGTTCTGGTTAGCAGAGCCTCAGTGATACAGTTAGGCATCACACAGGGAACACATACATATAGGTCACAAACTTATGAGCACTGGGGTCCTGGCTAGAAGGATCCCAGTGACACATATCAAACAAACTGACAAAATAGGGTTTTCACTATGAGCACTGGGCCCTGGCGAGCAGGATCCCAGTGAGAAAGTAACAACAAACTGACATATACTCACAAACAGGCCAAAAGTGGGGGTAACAAGGCTAGAAAGAGGCTACCTTCCTACACTCACAGCCTGACTTAGTATTCATAATGGAATCATGGTTGGAAGATGGCATGGCCCCGGGGTTGCATGAAGCCGCTCCTCCAGGATATCAAACCATCACACAAAATCATATAGGCAAAAGAGGAGGTGAACTAGCCATAATATTCAAACAAGCAATACACCTCAGCAAAACAGATGACATCTCCATACAAGGTTGTGAGGCCCTCATTACCAGATGCAACCCTACACCAACTTCCTCCTGTAACTTCCTCTGCCTTTACAGACCACAGCCTAAAACGTCAACATTTCCAGACACAGTTTCAAACCTTATGACATTCTACTCCAACGTATACATTCTTGGGGACCTAAACATTTGATTTGACAAACCTAATATGCCCCATCCAAAAACGATCACCACTGGCCTAGTCACATTGAACCTACACCAGATTGTACACAACCCCGCACACATTGCTTGACACATCCTAGATTTACTTTTTGTAAACACAGAACTAGTTACTGTTCAAAGCATCACACCAGTCACACGGTCAGACCACCATTTGGTAACTTTCCAACATAAAACACCACAAATCAACCCCACAAAGACCACCTTACACACATCCATCTATCGACCATGGAACAAACTCAATTTTGAAGACTTAGAAACACAACTAACAGCCAACCCAGACCTAGACACAATAAATTCTGTTAAAAAACTTTATGAGTGGCTACAGGAAGCTTTCGATATCCTAATACCACTAAAAAAATCTAAACGAGACAAAAGAAAACCAACACCTTGGAAAAATACAGAACTAAAAAAGATAAAACAAGAAATCAGAAGGCTGCAATGAACCTGGCTCAAAACAAACAACATTCAAGACAGACTTCACCTACGCAAACTTAACAGAAAATTCAAATCATCAATCAAAAAAGCTAAAAAAGATACTACTCAGACAGAATTCGAAATGCTAAATCGGCAAAAAAAGAATTTTATAAAATTCTCAACGAGTTTCAAAAACCTAAATGCATGGAAGGAACTCATCCCATTACTCAAGATTTTGCAGACAAACTTTCATATCATTACACCACCAAGGTAGACACATTGGACTCCTATTTCAAGCAAAGGAAAACCACCAACCCAGCCTCTTCACTCCTTCAAACAAATATCACAAATTGAATTTATGGATTTTGTCAAAGCAAGCAGGCCTTCTGGCTGCCTTTCTGACCCTTGCCCGGCACACTTCTTCAAAAACATTATTTTATCTACCTCTGCTGCCACACCAGTAACAAAAATCATTAATATATGTTTTTTAACTAAGGGAACCTTTCCTGAAGACCTTAAAAAAGCATAAATATGCCAATTATTAAAGAAAGCAAACTACAGACCAATTACAAATGGACCTTTCCCGGGCACACTGATAGAAAGAGCAGCATTTACCCAGATGTCAAAATTCACTGAAGATAACTCCATACTTTCAGACTTCCAAACTGAATTCTGCTCAGGAACAGGCAGTGAATCTGCACTCATGGCCATCTGGGATGATCTCAAATACACTGTCAACCGCAGTGGAGTTGCTGCACTACTTCTCTTGGACCTCTCGGCTGCCTTTGACACTGTTGACCATGACACCCTAATTCAAAGACTCCACGAAGCCAGTATAGAAGGAATTGCTCTTGACTGGATCACATCCTACCTTCAAAACAGAATTAATGTCATCTATTCCCCCCCTTTCTTGCCCAAACGCTACTTCACAAAAGCAGGGGTCTCAATCCTCTCACCTATGCGTTTCAACGGCTACATGACGTCATTACCAGAACTGATCAATGAATTTCAACTCACATGCTACAACTATGCAGATGATACACAAATACTAATTAAATTGGAATGCCCCAAACACACTGGAAACTCACAAATCTTCAGTTGCCTCAGAGCCGTTGATCAGAGGATGTCTTGGAGCCATCTCAAACTGAATGCTTCCAAAACTGAAATACTCGCATGTAGCGACTGGAAAAATTATGATCCACGCTGTGCCTGATGATCTGGGACTACCTTCTCAAGTATCTAATGAAGTTAAAAACCTTGGAATTACCATGGACTCCAAGTTAACAATAAATGCCCAAGTGGACAAATTAACAAGATCAAGCTTCATCACCTTGAAAAATCTGTGATGCATCTTCTCACACCTCGTATTTCCACACAAGGTCCAGGCTACTATCTCTCTTGTACTATCTAAAATGGATTTACGTCAATGTCCTCTCACATGGAGCATCTCTATCTACTATGAAAAAACTACAACGCATTCAGAACTCAATTGCCAAACTACAACTACATGTAAAGCTACAAGCTCACATCTCCCCTGCCTTGAGGGCACGACATTGGTTAACAGTTGCCAGAAGATCCACCTTCACGCTACTTTGTATCACCCACAAAGCAATACATGGAACAGGACCTCTTTTCATCAGAAAAAAAAAATCACCAAATACATTCAACAAAGAAACCTCCACTCAAGATTTGCACCCCGCCTCAAAACACCACCATAGAAGAAAAAGACAATAGGTGGTACATTCTTCTGTGTTCAAGCGGCCAAACTATGGAATTCATTACCCCCAAATATAAGATCTATGGATAACTATCTTATCTTCAGAAGACTACTTCTGGCTCTTTCCTTCATAACCACCATATCCAAACAGCAATGGACTGCATATGCCTGTGTTGGTAAACATCTATAATCTGATTATGTGTATAGACCTAGATATGTGTATTTCTTTAAGAAATATGTATAATTACTATTTTATAATAACAAAATATATACATTCTCCCTTAACCTGCTTAACAAATGTATATCTTAATCACGGTTGAATGTATATATGTGTGTGTATGCATATATGTAAATAATGTATGTATGTGTGCATATACATATATATGTGTATATTATTCTGTGCTTTACATGTTCCTAGGTCAATGCATAGTTCCTAGATAAATAGTCAGATTAGATACTTATGAATGTCTGTTTTTATTTTATCTATCACAATGAGCAATTGTTACATTAAATATCTGCAAGCATTTCGCTATTGAAATATTGAGGAAAGATAAAATAATGTTAGGAAAGTACACAATTAAATTAACTTCAAATATGGCAAATCTTGAAAGTCTGTTTTTACGCAAATTTAAATCTCAAAATGTTATATCTATTATATGCCTTACACATATATTCCCTTATTATGTATTTACATATCTACCTATTTATTATTTTAGTCCTAACGTACAAGAGAAAAAAAACATTTACTCTCTCATAAGCTTTACTCTGCCTCCCATCACCCTACACCTCTATCAATCTATCCTCCATCCCCACTCTCTGACTCCTCCCAAACCCATTCTACTACTATAATCTCCAAAATAACCCTGCCTAAATTCTTCCCTCCTCTACCGCTCCTGGCTCACCCCAAACCTCAATTTACTACCATTTTCTCTCAAACACTCCTGCTAAATTCTCCCTCATTTATCTCACCTTTGACTCATCCAAAACCCCGCCTGTTACTATGATCTCCCTAACCCTTTCCACAGACTCTTCCCTCCTCCATCTCTCCTTTACTCATCCCAAGCCTCATCCTATTACTATACACTCCCAATTAACGCTTCTGGATTCTTCCCTCCTCTATCCCTCCATTACTCTAGTCAATCTAAGTAACAAAGTCACACGCCCTCTGCTCAAATTAACTAATACTAATACTGTACTCATTTCCCTATACTAATCCACCACTAATCCTTTTGGGTTCCGGAGTAGCGTGCTACTGTCCGAAAAGCGCTTTAACACCTCGTCAGGGGTAGTAAGCGCTATATAAATATAATTATAATGTCCCAATGAGCAAATATACCTTTGGGCAACCATCAGTCAGAAGTGTCTTTCTGAAACTGCAATTAAAATATTTCATGTGCTCTTTGTCATTGTCTTAACATAACCTGCGAAAACTAGTTCTAAAGTGTTGTTTTTTTACTGACATCTATAGAAGTTGTTTTTTCGTTGTCAAATCACTTGTTCTCCTTATTAAAGATCTCCGCCAGTAGCCTACAAACCTAGCCAAAATGTACTAAAAAGTGTTTGTTAATCAACATTTACTAAACCATGTTTGCTGTGAGCGTGTCTGGTTTGCCAAATATGTTTAAAATGTGCAGCGTATCACTCTATTTTGCCTGTACGCGCTCTAACGATCACTCCGCCCTGTTTTTAAGGGCTAGCCGCGCCTCCAGTTGACCTGTATAGGCCCCACCCTCCCCATGTTCAGATCTAGCTGCTTCCGAGTCCTCTACTTTGTTATGACATCTATCGCAATCCGTGACTTCTTAGCGCCAAGACTCCCTAGGGGATTAGTGTGCTTCATAAATTATTTTCATTCCATTTGTACATGGACAAGGCTGTGGGTCAAGAGATGGTTCTCGTTATTGCGTTTGACTGATTCCTACCACAGTACAAGAACCATCCCGGTAAAGCGCTCTCCTGCTTCTGTGAGCTAGGTCAATGCATGGACGTCATTTAAGGGTCGTGCTTGCCCCGTGTGACCTCTGGCACTGCCTTTGCGACCCCTGGCCCCAGAAGTGGCAATTATGAGCATAATTTGGGGCTCCAGTTTCCTTGTTTTCTGCCAATTTTTATTACACTACTTGTGAATACCATTATATTATTCACTATTAGTGTAATAACTAATGGAATACGATTAGCTGGAATATATCTCTCCCTGGCAGCCGGGGTAAGTACAAGGTGCTTTTAAACATATGTTGTGCGCATTCTTGAGGGTGAGTGAGTGTTAATTCGAGAGTGTGTGCATGTGTCAATGTATGTGTAAGCACGTGTGTCTGAGTGAAAAAAAAGGTCAACTGGCGTGTGAAGTCACTTCCGCTACTCCTGGCATGAAATGACGTCCATGGGCCCCTGGCATAGCAAAAACCTAAAACAACGCACCCAGCGCAGAAGAGATAATACTTTCTGCAGGTCTCAGGGGGGAGGAACCCCAGACAAGGGCCTTGTTGTCTTGCACTTGGACTGTGTGACTCTCTCTCGGCCACCTTGCGTGACTTGTGACCCACAACAAGCCCGATTTACCCAGTCAGGCAGTGACGTCAGGCACGTGATAGGGTCAAAGTTCGAGGAGGAAGATGGACCATGACCCCACCTCCTCTGCTTCTGAAGGCGCTTGGTTCATTTATACTGCAGTCCGAGTTTACTGCTGATGTGGGTCCCTAGAAGAAGGGGTCAGAGCCCTCCAAACAGGACGGGGGGGTTTGGGGTTCGGTGGATAGATCACAACAGGGGGTGTAGAGATGTGTAGTTTCTATGTGAAAAAGCGATATCTCCACAATCCGTTAAACAGCTTTATAAACAATTCCTGTTAATCTAGAAACAAAGTTAAACAGATTATAAAACCGGGTAAACGCGACTGGTTAAACACAGTGTCAATAAACCGCGCACAGCTTTGTGAGATAGCGCCAACAATGGCGTACACGCGGCACCTGATGGCCGGTTCTTCACCCTGCGGTAAGTAAACCAACTGTACCCTCGGCAGAGAGTCGAGCTATTTCAACGACTGCCACTCACTTGTGCAAACGCCTTTGTTTACATGCATTTAAAAGTTTTGTAAAGCGCTCCGCTACCCAGAACGGCATCCAGGCGCTGAGGAAAAACTACAGATTACAAAAAGAAATAGCTTCTAAACAGCGCCATCCTGAAGTCGAAGTGATTCTCACGGAGGCAGTGAGATTGAGGAAGTCAATTCAGAGCAAAGCAACCACACGGAGGAAAGCAACACCACAGTTTCTGGATTTAGCAATGCTAGGAACCAACAAAAGGCCCCTAGATGCTGAGTAAGATGCGCCGAGAATTTTACGGAGTAACTGTCCTGTGCATAAACTGAGGACTTTTTCCATGCACACCCTTGTGACAAATGCAGAGACGTTTAAATGTGGCCCCTTACTCAAAAGACAGCCAGTGTAGCCTTCTCAGGTGGTCAGAGATGGGTGTCCAACTAAGAAGTCCTTGAGTCCATGGAGCGACCCTTGACCTGTTTTTAAGGTCAGGAGAAGCTCCCCACGCCGCGCAGCTCCACCTGTCTGTGCCCGTGTCCTTTTCCTCGACCTCGCTGCTGCTGTGAGTTCGAGGCCCTCCTCCACCCGCAGGCTCCCACCTGCGCCTCATCCCTGGTGGCCAGTGATGAGCAGTAAGTATTTTTTGTCTGTTTTGTCCTTTTTCTGCTTTTTTCCTCTGTTTTTTTCACCTTTTCCTCTGCCTTTGCCCTTTCACGCTCTCTCTCTGTGCTCTCCCTTTGTTATTCCCACTGTTGCGTTCCCTACGGCACGCCACCCTCGCGGGCCCACTGCGCTTCGCTCCCACCTCCCAGCTGCTCCTCCCTCCCACCTCCCCTTCTTAATGGCGGCTGCTCGCGGGCGCGCCAGAGGCAAGCCCATCTGCACCCACCCGCGCCTGGACCACGCCCAGCGCCAGACCCCCTGTCCCCGGTGACCGCCACGTCGCCCAACGCTACTATGATGTCAACACTCTCCACGCCCTCAACGCCGGCCGATCAGCCACCTTGCTTCCAGGCCTCACCAAAGCTCATCCACTGACCCTTCTCCTGCCTGAGCTGCAGCTTCACCAGCCCCCGAGCCGCCGCCCGACTGCCAGAGCCGGACGCAACCACCTCAGATGCATCCTTCTCAACACCCGCTCAGTCCACAAACACGCCATCGAACTCTGGGACCTTCTTGACTCATCCTCCCCGGACATCGCCTTCCTGATGGAGACCTGGATGAACCCTTCCTCAGCACCAGACATCGTCATAGCCACCCCTGATGGCTACAAGATCACCCGCAGAGATCGCACCAACAGACCGGGAGGGGGGATCGCCATCGTCCACAGGTACACCATCAGAATCTCGACCAACACCGAAGACACCCTCACACTGCCGAACACATTCACTTCCAAATCCACATCGATCCCAAGACTACCCTCAGAGGGACCCTCATCTACAGACCCCCGGACCTAGACTACAGTTCAGTGATTCCATCGCCGACGTCGTCAGCACTCAAGCCCTTGCCTCTACAGACTACATCCTCCTCGGAGACCTGAACTTCCACCTAGAGAACACCAATGACAGCAACTCCCCCGCCCTGCTCGAATACCTCGGACTCAAACAGCTCATCACGTCACCCACCCACTCCGCCGGACACACACTCGACTCCATCTTCTCTGCCAGCAGCCACGTCAACTTCAGCCACACCACTGAACTTCACTGGACCGACCACCGCTGCATCCACTTCACCTTCGAGAAACCCACCACGCACCACCACCCGCAATGACCAGCTGATCTCCGCCCTTGCCCGAGCCCCACCAGCCGACACCACCGAAACCGACACAGCTGCCCGCAACCTCAGACAAAGGATCGACGACTGTGCCAACGCTCTCGCCCGATCAAGAAACCCTCCTACAACCACACCGTCAGAAAGGCCACCTGGTTCACCACCGACCTCAGGACCTCCAAACAGACTTGCCGAAAACTAGAGAAAAAGTGGCGCCAAAAACAGACACCGACCATCCACACGGCCCTCAAGAACGCCATCCGCAAGCACTACCAGCTCATCCGGACCGCCAAGAGATCCTCCTTCAAGGAACGCATCGACAACAACGTGCACAACAGCATTGAGCTTTTCAACATCGTGAAGGAACTCTCCAACCCCAGCTCCAGCACCAACGACATCCCACCTTCGCAAGACCTCTGCGACTCGCTTGCCACCTTCTTTCACCGCAAGATCGCAGACATCCACGACAGCTTCAACACCAAGACCCCACCAGCAGTCGCCAACACCTCAGACTCACCGCCCCCCAGCCACACCAACCTCCTGCTCTCCTGGACCCACATCAGCGACGATGACACCACCAAAGTCATAAACACCATTCACTCCGGCTCACCATCCGACCCCTGCCCGCACCACATTTTCAAAAAAGCGAGCTCCATCATCGCCCCTCAACTCCGGATGATCATCAACAGCTCCTTTGAGACCGCCACCTTCCCGGAAAGCTGGAAGCACGCCAAGATCAACACCTTACTCAAGAAACCCAAGGCGGACCCAAAGGACCTCAAAAACTACCGACCCATCTCCCTGCTCCCGTTCCTGGCGAAGGTTATCAAGAAGATCGTCAACAGGCAACTGACCCACCTCCTTGAGGAAAACAACACTTTGGACCGGTCCCAATCCGGTTTTCGGAGCAACCACAGCACCGAGACCGCCCTCATCACCGCCACCGACGACATCAGGACCCTGCTGGACAAAGGCGAAACCGCGGCCCTCATTCTCCTGGACCTCTCGGCCGCCTTTGATACCATCTGCCACCACACCCTACGCACACGCCTCCACGACGCAGGGATCTGCGACAAAGCCCTGGACTGGATCACCACCTTCCTCACCGGCAGAACCCAGAGAGTCCGCCTCCCTCCTTTCCGATCTGAAGCCACCAAGACCATCTGCGGCGTACCCCAAGGATCTTCCCTCAGCCCGACTCTCTTCAACATCTACATGGCACCGCTCGCCAACATCGTCCGATCTCACAACCTCAACATTGTCTCATACGCCAACGACACCCAGCTGATCCTCTCCCTCACCAAGGACCCCGCCACCGCCAAAATCAACCTTCACGAAAGAATGAAGGCCGTCACCAACTGGATGGAGAACAGTCGCCTAAAACTGAACTTGGACAAGACAGAGGTCCTCATCCTGGGCCCCATCCCCTCCGCCTTACACAACATCCTAGACTCATCGCTCTCCATGACCCAACAAGTCAACGCCATCTCATCCTCCTGCTTCAACACCCTCCGCAAGATCTACAGGTGGATCCCCACCGAAACCAGAAGGACGGTCACCCAGGCCCTCGTCAGCAGCAGACTGGACTACGTCAACGCTCTCTACACGGGAACCACGGCCAATCTCCAGAAAAGACTGCAACACATACAGAACGCCTCCGCACGCCTCATCCTCGACATCCCCCACCGCAGCCACATCACAGCCCACCTGAGAGACCTACACGGGCTCCCTGTCAACAAGAGGATCACCTTCATGCTCCTCACCCATGCCCACAAAGCACTCCGCAACGCTGGACCAGCATACCTCAATGAACGTCTCCCCTTCTACACCCTGAACTGACAGCTCCACTCCGCCAACCTCGCCCTTGCCACCGTCACTCGCATCCACAGGACAACAACCAGCGGCAGATCATTCTCCTACCTTGCAGCCAAGACCTGGAACACCCTCCACATCCACTTACGGCAGACCAAGGACCTACTGACCTTCAGGAGACACCTCATGACCTGGCTGTTCGAGCAGTAGCAGCTCTACCCACGATCCCCCCCCCCACCACCGCCTTGAGACCCTCGCGGGTGAGTAGCGCGCTCTACAAATGTACTGATTGATTGATTAAAGTCCTAAGAGGATTCTAGTAGCCAGGTTTTGTGTGAAATGGACTTTAATACTGCAAATTGTAGTAACGTAACCCCATGGTGAGCCAACTGTGGCACATACAACCATAATGCAGAATTCTGGAGGCACAAGGGGAAGGTTATTTCCTAAGCCTTTCAGCTGGAAACAAGTCAGGGAAGAGAATGGAAGGTTTGTACACTCTCCACACGAGTGGCGCGTGTTCCCATCCCTGATGGCCAGCACTCACTGGGCCAACGGGCCTGCCTGCCGAAGATCCCTCAATCACCAGGACCTTTCTCTTGACAGAGTTAAGTTTCAGGTAATTATCCTGCATCCAGCCTGCCATAGTGGTCATGCATGCCCTAAAGTTCTCTTGCTTCAGATGGCCTACAAAGGATAATTTTTATTGCTCAATCACAGGATCTAGAGTGGTGTTAAATCCTGCAAGCATTTGTGCCTCCCATTTCAACAAAGCGCCAATTAAGTTAACAATAGCAGAGCAACCTGAGAAGATTTATGGCACCAATGAAAGAGATAAGCAATACCCTGTGTGCCATATGGTGAGTGCTGGCGAGGAGGG
Organism: Pleurodeles waltl; assembly: GCF_031143425.1. Lineage (NCBI taxonomy): Eukaryota > Metazoa > Chordata > Amphibia > Caudata > Salamandridae > Pleurodeles > Pleurodeles waltl. The sequence goes on along the minus strand of NC_090447.1, from coordinate 78,034,235 downwards.
TCCCGGGAGAGAGAGACTCGAGATGCAATGGGAGGCTAAGCAAGTTTCACATCATTGCTTCTAGGTTTAGCTACGTTCTACCAGAAAGGCCATATTGTGGCTTTCATGAGCAGTGAGCTAGAGGACCAGGAGCTTCTTTTGTAAAAATAAGCTTATTTTAGGAGCCAGCGTAAAGGAGGACAGTGCTGGAATAAAGCCAAAACAAATGTCAGTGACATGGGAGGAGATGGGCGGAACGGAATGCTGAAATAAAACGGAGGCAGCTCCCAGCCTAAAACACCCACAGTGAAAGGGGAGCACCAAAACAAATAACAAAAATAGTCCATCACCGCAACAGATAAATAAACCAAAGTGGAATGATACAGTAGTTGGTCACTGCTCTGAAACAGAAAAAGGAGGGAGAATAAGGCAGAACTGACCACTAACGAGCAAGAATTTTTAAAGGACACTGAAATCAACAAATGAAATCACTTTAAGCCATAAGAAATATACTAAAAGTAAACAAGAGGTTGAATGCTTACGCTCAACCTAAAAAACAGCAGGTTGAAATGCCTTGTAGCATGTCATCTCCTCACACAGAAATGCACACATATACATTTCAGTATGCGCAGCGGGTTGCCCATACAGGCATTCCAGGCACTCTGCAATAGCCTCAGCTTTAAAGGACTGCATATGGAGTTTTTGTGATAGCTATCAAAGTTAGACATGTGCACAAACACAGCCACAAACCTAAAGTAAATTTCCACTTTTGAGCCAAGGGTTTTGAGGACTGGACCCACAGCAATTTTTATGGGATAAGTTTCTGCTGAGGTGGCATCCCTGTGATATCATTAAAATCAAACTATTGCCACAGGCATCAATAGTGAACACTATAAGTGAAGTTACTCTTAACTTACTCACTGTGCATCACAAAATATTAGCAGCAATGTTTTCTGTGCACTTTTTCTGATTACAGCAGAATGCCCAAAATCCTTATTGTATTTATGCTTTCCGTTAAAGGCTGAAGTCATCACCCAGAGTTAAATATGCAGCACCAACCTCTGTCAGGAAGGCAGAGGAGACTGGTGATTGGATGTGGTGGAATCACCCACTTGTACTAATCTATACATTCCACTCGGGGACCATTCACTAGCCCTTAAGGTCCGGTTTGATGGCGCATCTGAATGTACGACCTATTGTTACCAATTCTTTAAACTATACATAGAGTGGGCTTTGCTTTCACCTGCAAAGAGGAGTTTTTCTCTCTCATCTCAACGATACTGGCACTGTTGTATCACTCTGCCTCTGGTAAGGTTTGCATTGCAATGCATCAGGTATTATACTACATGTCAAAAGTGCACAAAATCAGCACACATTAAAGTATTTGACTCAAATATGCATTGCAGAAAGCAATTTTTTTTCCACGGCAGCACACGCAGCAGCAGTGCTTGTTCCCCTCACACACAAGCACACACACAAAACAACACACATCAGTGGAAGCTTCCATCGTACTAGCCCAATGCTGCACATGTGAAGGAAAACAACAAAGCCAACAACTAGGCATGTGGGTCACTGCACAGCCATATAAGCATCTCTGGAAGGCCAGTTGAAGGTGCTCACATGGGACTCCAGAGTGTGTGTGTGTGGGTTTTGAAGAAGGCTTTGTGGCCACACACATCTGCCAAATCTAATGCATGTGGAGGTTTTCACTTAGGGAGGGCAGACTCTGCCTATAAGGTCATCTGCACAGAGCGAGCCAGGGCTGGTGCAATATTCAGGCCACTGTACGCCAAGTCCCAACTAGCTTCGATAATTGCCCTCAAAATGGTGCCAAACTGCAACTAATGGCCATATTTTTAGTAGAAGCAGGGTGACCAAACAACAAATGATCACTTAGCGTGAGACAAAATCCTTATTAGGCTAAGGACACTTAGCACTTACGGCGCTAACGCATGCAAAGACCACTAGAACCAGGGGCGGTTTCTGTGGAAGGGCGTCAGGGCTCCTCCCCCTTTGCATCTGGTTAATTAAAATAATACACACTTAATTTGTTTCTAGAACTGGGGCAAGTCTGCCCCATTCACCATCACCCGCTGTTGTTGCTGCAACTTGCTGATGGATAACAGACTTTGATGATTGCAGACATGTCACCTCACATGACTCACGGTGCTGTCACAGTCGCCGTGCTCTTGCGATGCTCCCCTGGGCTTTTGCTGCCGGGCTGACAATCTCACAGCCCTGAGAGCTGTGATGTCATCAGCTCGGCAAAGACTGCGCAGCAAGGCACAGTCTCTAACCCCTGATGACATGGAGGTTAAGTTAGCCCAGGGCGTTTCAGATTAAAGCCCTGTAGCGCTAACCCTCCATGTCAATCACGGAGTGGAGAGCATGCTATGTCAGGACCGGAGGCTTCGGATTATGCTTCTCTTTCTTTACTGAATTTTCTACAGCAGCCAATAAACTTGAAGAAAAACAAAGACTGCACATCCCGTCGGCACTAGTAGTCCTAGCATGCCCAACCCCAGGCCTGCACTCTCTATAAATGTCACTGACACTGAAGTCCTTCCTCTTTGTTTGCTGCTGCACAGCCAAAGATACGTACTCATAACTGCATATTGTGAGTTAGCTATTTTCAGTGTGTTTTTTCACTATGGCCTGTGCAGCGGGAGCGGGGCTGAGTGGCGCTCTTTCAAAGGGGTGTTCCCTTTAGTTACATTATCTGCACGCACGCTTCGTGCTTGATTTATTCCCCGTCGTGGGTCTGGTGACATTGGTTTTTCCTTCACATCCCCCTCAGCATCGGAGCGTGTTCTCTTTACACTCCGATCACTGGGGAACGCATTGTATTTGCGATTGTACCATTTTATGTATGCCGGACCGCCAAAGGCGGTCTGAAGAGCGCTGCACAGAGGACTCTGTCCTCTTTCAATTTCATCGATCACGAACAGTGATTTCCGATTTTCAGTATCGGAGAGCGGCATTCGTGCAGCGTGAGACTGATACTTGCCAGGTGTGCCCCCAGAACACCCAGCGGGGCCCAAAAATGGTTTAGGGCTTTGCCGTATGGGATCTGAAGCAGGTGCTCCCTCCACATTTGATGCCTGGAGAGACTGTGGGCCTCATTACGACCCTGGCGGGCGGCGGAGGCCGCCCGCCAGGATGCCGCCCTCCATAATACCGCTCCGCGGTCAGAAGACCGCGGAGGGTATTATGAGTTTTTCCCTGGGCTGGCGGGCAGTCTCCAAAAGACCGCCCGCCAGCCCAGGGAAAAACTCCCTTCCCACGAGGATGCCGGCTCGTAATCGAGCCGGCGGAGTGGGAAGGTGCGACGGGTGCTACTGCACCCGTCGCGTATTTCACTGTCTGCTATGCAGACAGTGAAATACTAGCGGGGCCCTCTTACGGGGGCCCCTGCAGTGCCCATGCCATTGGCATGGGCACTGCAGGGGCCCCCAGGGGCCCCACGACAATCCTTACCGCCATCCTGTTCCTGGCGGGCGAGCCGCCAGGAACAGGATGGCGGTAAGGATTGTCAGAATCCCCTCGGCGGCGCAGCGAGCTGCGCCGCCTTGGAGGATTCTTAGGGGCAGTGGAAAACCGGCGGGAGACCGCCGGTTTTCCCTTTCTGACCGCGGCCAAAGCGCCGCGGTCAGAATGCCCAAGGGAGCACCGCCGGCCTGTCGGCGGTGCTCCCGCCCCCGTTGGCCCTGGCGGTTCTCTACCGCCAGGGTCATAATGAGGCCCTGTGTCTCTGTGACTAAATAGGAGTTTTTCTCCATTTTCTGCCTGCTGGGGTTGTTCCCCCCTCCTTGTTGAACTCCTTCTTCTCTCTGACAATATGGCGCATTTCTCTGAAGAGGATGACTAATGTCAGGAAGAGGCAGAGGTGCCCTTCGAACATCAGATGGAGGACAGATTGGTACAGGCCCCTGGCCATCATTGTACAGGACTCAGTAAATCAGGCCCTGATTAAGGCCTTAAAACCTTTTACACAGCCTTTAGTAAGATATGGTCAGAGAGAGTTAACAGGACGTCCGTCCTCTGAGTCACTGAATAGAGGTCTTCAAACTGATGAAAGGGGCCCAAGAGTTCCATTGAGATCTTATTCCTCTGCTGAGCTGTTTTCCCAAATGGCAACTGCGGTCCTGCAGGACCATGAATATGGGCATGGGCCCACGATGGATGATTAATCTTTTCCAATTCTGTCTGTACCTATCACAGGGGAGTCCCATTCATTTATTTCGCCTTCTTCAGAGTCCGATCACGCTCTAGCAGAACCCAAACAATTGGGCAAACATAAGCACAAAGCCCATCACACCGTAAAGGAGGTTGTAGCGCAAAAGAATTAGTTTTTTTTTTACCCAAAAACATTATTCATCCCAGATCTACTGAGTGGGTTCCATGTGTTGAAGTTGCACACAATGTCCAAGAAAGATTGCGCAAAGGATTTAGATGCCGGGAGTTTCGAAAGACACTACAGCGGTCATTATGAACACAGCGCCATGCCGGCGGTGGCGGGTAAAACCGCCAGCCGGCATGGCGGGTCACACCGCCACATAATGTACCCCATGAGGGCCGCCATCGGCAGCCCTCACTCACTGCCAGGCTGCCTCCATCAGGCAGTCTGGCGGCAGTCAGAAACATTATCCGACAGGGCAGAAGTGCTGCCCCTCGGATAATGTTTCCTCAGCCACCAGCCTTTCCCTGGCGGGTTTTCCCGCCAGGGAAAGGCTGGCAGATGGGGTGCACCGGGGCACCCCGGGGGCCCCTGCACTGGCCATGCATTTGGCATGGGCAGTGCAGGGGCCCCGGTGCAGAGCCCCATCACGCAGGTGATCTGCGCAACGGGTGCAGCTGCACCCGCCGCACAGAGGCATTGGCGGCTGCTCCATATGGAGCTGCCGTCAATGTCCCGGCCAGGCCTTCCTGTGGGCCGGCGGGCAGAAACAATGTTATTAGTTATTATTATTAGCCATTTCTTTCATTCATAGGTTCCATTAATAAGAACGTTTGAACAACCGCTGCTATTGTAGAACGTGATGTTCATCGCAGTTCGGACGCTGTTGGCAGTTGAGTTCTCCGTTGAGAAGTTGCCAGATCCAGTGTGTGGAGGTCAAGTTTCAAGTTGGTGCAAAGAAAGAGGAAGAACTTTAGTGTCAGTGACATTTACAGAGAATGCAGGCCTGGGATTGGGCATACTAGGACTACTAGTGCTGGTGGGATATGTAGTCTTTGTTTTTCTTAAAGATTATTGGCTGCTGTAGAGAATTCAGTAAAGAAAGAGAAGCATAATCCTCGCCTCCGTGTCCTTAATAGAATTGAAAATTCTTGGCGTGTTAGCTAGAAATGTTTTTATTGTCACCCCACCCTTTCCCAGGTCGTCACAGGGTGGGGTAGACAGGCTCCAGACAGGAAGGCAAATTGAGTCTGCGCAGACTGCTTCCCAAGCGGTATTTGGAGCTGGATGCCATTTTTGTTCCTGTCCAGACTCCGTTCGGACGAATCATGGCAACATGCCATGCTGACAGCTAGCTAGGTAGTGAGCTGAGAGCTCAGCTAGTGTGTTTCCCTTGCGCACAGCACTGCAGGTTTGTGTGGTCACAGTGGTGTGACTCGACATCATGTGTTAAGGAGTCGCTGGGCACACTTGAAAGGTAAAAGATTACAGCTGCCAGGCCCATGCCCAGTTGGTTTGGTTAATTGGTTTGTTGTAACTTTTATGTTAGGTCCGTTTCACGGTCTACTCAGTGGCATAATAACAAAGGCCCCCGCAGCCCCGGCAATGCAGAGGGGCCCAAGCTCCTGGCCCGAGGGAGTCCAGAAGGTGGCCCCCTCCATGTTGTTTGCAGGGGGGCCTCTCTTAACGCCACTGCTCTGCGGACCAGTGTGCCTAATGAAGAGAGCCAGGCCTCTGGGTCTGACCGAGGGTACGCGGCTCAATGAGTCTGGGCACCTGCTGCAGGAACACATGTTCCCTTCTTGCAGGGGTTGTCAGTCTTAGACAGATAGGGTCGGTGTGCCTACTGCGGCTTGAAGGGCCACCTCAATGTGATCATAATGAACTGTCCTTGATCAGATGTGTGAAACCCACATGCTTGCAGCTCACTCTGAGGCTCACGTGTGCAGATGCCAAGCTGCAGTGCCTGTTTAATGGATCAAAGGCACTGCACATCCTGCACAGAATTGTTATCAACCAGTTCCGGTCCAGATATCAATGTTAAGGTGCCCGTTGCCAAACTCAGTGTGTTACACGTCACAGAACTATGTTCTGGCTTGGAGAATTCAAATGCCAGTGCTTCTGACCTCAGTAAGATTAGTGTCATTCCTGGCCCCGTGTGGCAGGAGCACATTATGCGTCCCTGAACTGTTAAGCCTACTGCAATTTGTTTATCAAAGTAATTTATAAAGTCCTAGCCCATTGAAAAATCAAAACTACAAGTCCCAGCGTTCAGAAGGTTTTGCCTAACAAGCCGGGGCAGGATAAAACTCCCCTAAAGACACCTGCCAGTTGGCATTAACATCACATAAGGTATTTGTGAGTCGTCCAGAGGCTATCCAGTTTATGACATGGGTCCTATTACTAGTGACTGAGTCATTTTATTTTCACTGGTCTAGAGCCGGTCGGGGTGGTATTGGGGCGATGTGGGTGAGGTTGGGGGGGGGGGGGGAGGGTCATGCGGGATTCGGCTTTCTTCTACAGAGTCCAAACCTGAGTAGTTCTGATTGTGTATATACCAGCCACATCTACTCTTTATGAAGAAGTGCCTGGAATGTGCAGTCTCTGCAGTAAGGCGCTAGCAGGACTTCTTCAATGAAATGCTCTTCCCTGAGACGTGTACCTTAAAAACTTGTTGGGCACAATCCCCAAAGGGCCGCGTGCATAAGCTGCTGTTTTCATTGTGTGAACACCTGTGAACATGTATATCTATTCATAGTAAACAACTGTCCCCTAAGTTAACCCACCGAGCTATCTTTTATTGTAAAAAAAACTAAATAAGGATCACTCCCCCTGAGGTGATGTGGCGTAAGGGCCAGAGTGGCCAACTTTAGAGCTGGCGAACCAGGTTCGAGTCTTGGCGTTGGCTCAAAAACCTTTTATTCTTGGCAAATCTCTTAATCTCCCTGTGCCTACTAGAAATGAACATGTCCTTGTTTAATGTAACTGTGCTCGTGTCAAGCGCTCCACTGCCTTCGGGTCAAGGTCGTGCTATATAAAAAACTGCAGAAAAATAATAAATGTTCAAACATACAGTGGTGTACGAATTAAGAACCCACATGAAAACTTATTCTGGCTGTTTTGTGGGTTTTTTCTTACTTTCTGCCCGGCGCCACTCTCAAATCTCTCAAGCAGATCACTCCTCCATGAGAGAGAGGCATGAAGGGCAGTGGCGTAACAAAGGCCCCTGCAGCCGCTGCGGTGTAGGGTGGGGCGAGCTCCAGGGGACCCCCTCAGCACACGGCCTGAAAGCATTTTGTGGGTTTATCCGATTCATCTCTGGTAGCAAATTAAAGTAAATGATGTTATATTGTGTCCCACCCAGCGAAGGTGCCCGAGCACCTGACGTGGGGTTCTTCATTATTTCATCGGGGATCGCTCCGATTAGGAGGCTACATTTTAACTGTTGGTTTTGATGTTGGTATGATGAATACTCACTTTCTAATGTTTTCATTGCTGTTTTACACTAATTTGAAATTCTGAGGTCCCGAGCCCTGTGTTAAAAGAATTCGTGTTATCCAAGTGTTCAGGAGGGGACCAAAAGATCATTTTGGTGGCACATGCTAGGGTTTAACTTTCAGTTCATAATAGAGGCATCATATAATCTGGATGGAGATTATTTTGGGAGACTTCAAGGATTCGGTCTGTTTAAAACTCTGTTGTCATAAACAGAGAATCGGTTCCTATTGTATTGCCTTTTGCATTATTTCCCACATGTTCTGCCACCTGCTCCATGTTTTTTTTGGTAATTTGAGAATGGAGGCAGCAGTTTACCAGCTTTCTTATTCGTAGATGCCTTGGCTTTATCTGCCCAAACTGCAGTCCTTAGAGATAAGAAGTAGGTCTCGACATCCCAAAAGGACAAAAATATAATTATCAGCCCTGCTATTCTGGCAAAAGGGACCCATTGCGCGTTTTTTGCCAAATGCATCCAGTGTAATCTCAAGAAGTGCTGCATTCCTGGCACATTTCACCCTAAGTTTGAGGGATGCTGTTTCAAATACATTATTTACTGCCCTCCGCTTCCTCCTGGGCTAGATTTCTCTGCTTGACATTTTAGAATTTTCATTGCTCCAGCAAGGAAACGCATCTTTATTCTAGTTACGGTTCATTTCCTAAACAGCTGAATAGATATATACGTTCTGTTTTGCGTAAATCTATACCTTGTTCGCTAACACGTGGTATCAATGTTGTGACCTTCGAAAGGGTGGATGGTTTATTTGGCCTCTCGGGATTCCAATCTGCAGTTTACGGATCGCTGCACGGGTCAGTGGTGGGCGTTTGACTGGGTGAGCTATCCAGCCTACTGGATAAGAATGCAAATAATCTCCACTGAAATTCATTACATATACATCGACCTTATACATGTTCAATATTTGCAACGCCATGAATATAGGAGTTGGTAGGGATCTACTGCTGTTTTTAAATGTACCCACCCCCACATAAGCCCCTGGCCTCACCCATTGCACCACTGTTGGCTGCTTGAAACCTGAGAGGCCAGTGTCATGCCAAACAGCACTTTGATGGTCAGCGATAGAAGACCACCAAGGCCACCAGACGCACAGGGTTGCTTTATTCCAACGTATTCCCTTTCAACCCCTCCACACCTCCACCTATTATAGTGCGTTTCCAGGCATCTTTATAGAGGACGTATAGGCTTCCAGCCAATGGTCAATTTAGAGAAGGCAAAGGGCTCACATGCAACTCGACCAGGCCGGCCCATTGCATTCTGTGCATGAGAACACAGCAGCCAGTCTGTGTTAAATACACACCTTTCTAAGCTACATCAGCTTTGCTTTCTAGGAGGTGTTTCTGGTAGTCGAGTTTACAGATGAGGCACTGGGGAGAAAAAAACATACCGGCCCACAGCTGGGCCTCAGGCTACTGGCCCATCGCTCCAGTGCCCAAATTCCTGCCATCGCTCCAGTGCCTGAATTCCTGCCCTCCCAATCCAACCCTGCCGCTTGGTGACGGCGAAGAGGCCCGCAAGATGCCATTTTCACTGGCATCAGGTCTGATGCATGGGGTTCAGAAGCACAGAGCCAGTCAACTCAGTCGTGGGGTACAGTAATGATACCACAACTCCTGGCTGACATGTTGGAGAAGTGTAGCACTCAGTCCCGCCGCTGCCTGTCCAACTATCTCGGCTGATACAGATGCAAAAGAAACATTTTATTAATTTCCTGATTTACCTTCCTTTTTAGCCCATATATCTAATATAAATTGTTCCATTGTGAAACATTCATGTTATGTGCAATTCTTTGGGTATTGTGTTTTCATAGTCTATAAACGTCAACTAGTACCTGGGCACTAGACTCAGTTATTGTCCACCTGTGGTGTGGAGTTTGTTAATTTGGCGTTTTTCATCTTGAAATGGAAATGTCATTTCCATAGTTAGCAAAGCCGATTTCCTACGAACATTTCTGATGCTGCACTGCTATTGGATGTCTAAAAATTTAAAAATCAGCTTGTGCCACTGCACAGCCACCGACTGAAAGTGAGATCTTTCATGAACAGATATGCCCTCATTTAGAGATTGCTGAGCCATTTGCGGTAATTCGCTACCATGGCCTGGCTGGTAATTGCACCATCACATGTTTCATAATAATAATGGTAAGCTCACTCTGGAGCTTAACATATTTTCTGGAGAGATCTGTGTTTTGTCTAGTCCCAGTTTGGATCAAAGTAGCATAGAGGATTCATTTCTCCTGCAAAGCTTATCATGTAACATGCAGACAACAGATTTTTATTTTAGGTAGATAGGTAAGTGGTTACTGATTTTAACATGGAGATCTTTCAGTTCGTAAATCGTAATCCTTCTAATATAGCACAGTGAGATATGAAGGACATGCGACTCCTGCACTTTTTACCCATCAGTGCCTGATGTAACACATTCTGTACATTGATGTACACACTTGTATGAGGTATTGTCCATGTATAATGTGTAAGAGTGATTTAAAGTGATGCTTACACCCCTCCACCGAAGCCGTAACTACCCCTCCCCTGCAGTCAATCATCCCATGGCAATGTGACATCACCTTTCATCCCTCCGCCCAGAAGACACGAAATCATAGAAGTAGGCACTGCAAAATCCTCAAGCTCTTGATGTGCTTTCTTTGGTCTAGGTTCAAAGCCGAACTGGCCGTATCGGGCATCAGGCGTTGCCCGGGAGACTGAAAGGGTGGGGGACGGTTTTGTAGCAGCACACCAGTTTTAAAAGCACTGCAGAGTTCCTTGTATATCTAACAGTTGTCAGGCAGCAGTAATAGTGCCAAGATAACTCTTTTGTTTAATGTACTTGCTGGAGAGAGGTAAGAGTTTTGTCTAGCGGCAGTTTTGACTCTATGGTAGCGCAGAGGGTTAATCTGCCTGCGGCAAAGAACGTGCCCTAGGCAGATCACTGAACAGTATTTTATGTGCAATGCTCAGTGCGATACTGCTTTTGTTACAGAGATCCTTTAGGTACTGTGCAGTGCACAAGTTACAATCATAATCTAGCACAGTGAGCTATGAACTGCCTTCAAAGAGCTGCACGCAAACTGAATGGAGTAAGCTAGAAAGTTATGTTTTTTTCTCACTCTTTGATAATCAAAATTTTTGCTAAAAGAATTTGTTTTGGATAGAAATAACACAGTTGGCAGTTTATTCACAAAAACGTTTTTGGAAATGACACACAAAGATAAACTTCGGGTTAAAGCACTAGGACCGGATAAACCCGACAAACATTGAGCAGTCTGCAAAAGACTGGGGGGAAAGGTTACACACGCAGGTTTACATGAACATGGTTTTATAAAATAGAGCGGCTTACTGCGGGTCCTTCTAAGAATGCCTTGTTCTGTTTCCTCTGCTTGGTCTTCTGGGATGAAGTTCGGTGGACTGGAACAGGAGTTACTGACCTAAATCATCTGGCAGAAACAATAAAGAGACATGACCCCAGTGAATCCCACTTGACCAATGTACTAAAGTTATCTTTGGTTGGAAAATCAAATATTGCACTCTACTTAATGGGAGTATTCAACCGTAATGAGAAGGTTGATAAGAACCATTATATATTATCAAAATTGACTGAAATTTTGTGGAGCCTTTGAACTGGCGATGCGAGGCCATGATAAAACAGAAAACTCATTCACTCCAGGTGTCTTCAGAGGGCTGGTTGATTTTGTGTCCAGTATAGAGACACTGCAATGGAAGCACACTTGAAAAGTGCAACTGTGTTTAAAGGCACTTCTAAGACAACCCAGAATGAGTTGCTTAACTGTATGCTGGAGGTAAGAAGAGAAACTATTGTATAGCAATTAAGAAGCACTGATTACCTGGCTATCCAGGCCGATTATTCAATTGATGTCTCTACCAAGACGCAGTTAGTACTTGTTTTTCGCTACAGTGATGGCAATTTCAAGGTAGTAGATAGATTTTATTGCTTTTCGTATCTGAAAGATTCATCTGGAGATACAACTTCAGCAGCTGTTTTTAATGAACTTAACCTTATGTTCCCAGAGCAGTATGGGAAAGAGAAATTAATTGCTCAGAGCTATGATGGTGCTAGTGTCATGCGTGGTGCCCCTGGTGGGGTTAAAAAAAAAAAAAAAATCATCTGAGATATATACTCTAATGCACACTATGTCCACTGCTACGCCCACCAACTAAATCTAATCATGGAACAGGCTGCATTGAAAATATCTAGTCAGATTTTTTTTTAAAGAGTTGGGTGGCATTGCTGCTTCCCCCCCCGTTTTCCAACAAGGACTGAAGTTCTTGAACAGATAGTGGCAAGAAGAATACCGAAAGGGTCTGCAATTCGCTGGAACTTCAACATTCGAGCTATCAATATAATTCACAAATACAGAGACGACCTAGTAGAACGCACAAAATCTATTACACAAAACAGTACATTTGAGTCCACTTCTGTATGTGAAGCAAAGGGCTTTACCAGAACTCTGGAAGACAAGGAGTTTCTTTTTCTTTTTATGTTCCACAGCATAATGCCTCATGTCAATATTTTATACAATCAGTTGCAAAAGTGAGACATTCATACTGTATTTGTACAAAGGGCCACTTTAGACTTTATGATAGGCATCAACAAGGTACAGGAGTGCATTGAAAATTTGGACTCTGAATTGTCACATGATTCTCAATTTACCAACCGCAAACTGAAAATAAGTACCTTGATACAGGAGGGAAAGAAGTATGTGACATTATTGCGGTGCATGTCAGGGAGAGCTTTATATTTACAAGGCTTTTCATTACTGCAACGCTACTGCACAGTGAGCTGTTTCAAAATAATGCTAAATGTTTTCCTAGTGCAGCTCTCAATGAAACAGTGAAAGCATATCCAATGCTAACAAAGTCCAAATTACACTCTGAACTATCAACCCTGTGTGGAAGACAGGACTTTCATCAGGCTACAGGCAGTGCCATCGCTTTATACATTTTTGTTTGTCAAATTAACTTACAGAAATCTTTTTTTTTCTGAGACTCTAAAGTTATTGAGAATTGTCATTACAATGCCCAATGACAACAGCTGGAGCTGAAAGAGGTTTTTCTACACTGAAGAGAATAAAAACATTTTTTAAGAAACACAATGGCTCAAGGTCAACTAAATGCATTAGCCATGCTGTCAATGGAAAATGAACTAATAAAACAGATTCCAGAATTCAACAAAAGAACTATTAAAAAGTTTGCTCACCTTAAAGAACAACGTGCAAACTTTCTGTAAAAATAGAAACCATGGAAATGCATGTAGTGTTGTAGATTATTGTTCCTAGGTAATACAGTTTTGATTTAGTTTTTATTGTAAGTAACATTAAGAAATACTGTAGGAACCTTGTATGCAAGTAAGTGCACCACATATCAAATGTATGTTTCAGTATTTTGCATCACCTGAGAGGAATTTAGACTTACCTAACCTTACAAAGCCATGTCAGCTTGGTGTTGTTCAGAGTATTAGTTAATGCACCTCTCACTGTACCTGTTTTTTTAAAGTTCGCCAGCAAATATGGCCCAGTTGTGTAAATATCTGGCAAGCTTTGGACAAACGTACGAACCACAGCCAGGCAGACTGTGACAGTGTACCTTCCATGACATGCGTAAAGATGGTGCGTACTGACCAAGAACCAGTCTTGTAAGAAACTACAGGATTCTATTTATTGCTCTCATCCTTCCTGAGGGTATTATAGTTTAGGTTTGCAAACTTTAGCTGTACAACAATGTTTTTTTAGGAGAAGGGATTTTCTTCTGGCTATCCGTCTGATGAAGCATTAGTTGTTGCTCTTTTCCTAATTGCAAAATCATAAACTGTTATGTTTGCTGTGCTGTTAGTAGCGTGTGGAATCCTGGACACAGTGTTTTTTTTACCATAGCTAAGGCTATAAGTGTCACATGGACTGACACTGTGTGAATTTGTTAATAATATTATTTGCTTGATAATGATGGACTTCCTTAATGAATGGATATGGCGTAATATCCTTTCCCACTGAAGAGCAGAGTAGATTATTAGACACCAGTGAATAGCTTTAGATCTACACATGACGTGTTACGTCAAACTTGATTGCTCAATGCCAAAGTAAAAAGGTTCATAGTTCAAACAATTATACAAAGGTGGCACCACTTCATTTTGATCAATTGTGTTTGTTTTGGCAGAATCTGAGTCTAAACGCAATCTTCAGTGATGCAAAAGCTATGAAGGTGCAGTTACATTTTCATCAAACTTGTTTGAATGTTGGCTCATTTATGATTGATAAATGATGATATAACAATGTTTGTTTGTATGTTGGCACAATTAGACTCAGCTACTTGTAACATTTTGTGATGGCTACATGGGTGTCAGATAATATAATTTATATATAAATGTGTAAACCCATACATCTTTGAGACAGTTTTATTTCTTCTTTGCACCAATACATATTAATTGTATTATTTATATAAGTTCTCTAAAGTACTTTTAACCAAAGTTCTTATCTTAATGTTAAAGTATGCAAATTAATTTTTTGAACAATTAAATCGTCCCTTAACAAAGACGTTTGGGCGATGTATTTTTACTTTTTGTCTTTTAACTGTAAATCTACCCTGCTCAAGTTTAGTTGACTTTCTTTTATTTTTTTCTCCGAATGAATATTTATTATATCTGACTGTAGCCAGTTATATCATATGAACAATTCTTTCACCTCCTGTGTACTTGGCTTTAAAAAGATGCTTCGGAAAAGGAACAGACATGCACTAAAGATAAGGAAAACATTTTGTGTGTTGCGTGTGTATATTTTATCTCTGCATGTTTCTGTATTTTTAGTTTATGTGAGTTGCCTTTATGCATGAGCTTGAGTTTCAATATAGGAAAACTCACCAATATATTATTCCAAGGACTAAGTAGGCATGGACCATCCTGAAGGCCATTTTATCTCTGGCATGCACTGGCTCAATAGACAGCTCCAACCTTTTTATGCAACAGCAACATCATTAAAAATGTGATTAGTAGCCCCTACCTAGCCTATTATCCTCACGCTATCAGCCTGACATGTATTCACTTGGAGAAAGGAGAACTCATTTCACAAACACGTTGTGAGTGAGATACCAACCCCAAAACGTCTTGATGCTGCACACATCGCTAAAGAGGAAAGTCAGGCGTGCCTACCAAGTCAGGCCAATGAAAGCTATTCTTTTTTGTTCTTTTTATTTAAAAAAATGTATCCTAATTTTGTTAAATAGGATTTGCAGAAGAAATGGAACACAGCGATTTACCTCCTGCAAAAAATGTGCACGCCCCTGCCAAACCCAGCCCCACCACTCACAAACCTCACCAGCCGCCACTAACTAGAGCCCCACATTTGGATGGGTTTACAGAAGCAAACACGGGTAAGCTCCAATGATATTTGGTACCATTAGTGATAATGACTCTAATTCGATGACAACTTGGAGGTGTTGTCAATCAGGAATGTTCTCCAGTGCAGATTGCCCCCCCCCCTTAGAAAGTAAAAGCAAAGAAGATCCCTACTAAAGGGTAAGACAAACTACAGCAATAAAGAAGTAATCTACAGCCAGAGAAATCTCACTCTGCTCTTCCCTGACCTCGATGCAATGTAGGAGGCTGGAGATGCAGGAACTGAGGGAAAAGGCTTTGAATTATAGACTGTCTGCATCTTTACTCCCTCCCGGCTGAGTGAGGGTGGTCGTAGAGAGCAAAGAGTTGATCTTTCACTAGATCAGTACGGCAAGGTCATTCAGGAGACTTTCAAGCAGCAGTAGAACTAGAGCTGATGGGTGAGGAACTATGGCCAGATGGACAAAGCCTTCTTGTGGTCGCAAAGAGCCCAATTAGTAGAATCTCATTAAAGCACATGGTAAGCCTATCGTAAACTGGCAGGAGCCCACAAGAGACCCGTTCCAATTTGTGAATGTTGACAAAAACATGTTTTAAGAGGATAGAGTAGTCCCCTGGACCACTGCTCTCTCTTAAAGAATAAACGTATACTTTCCCTTTTTTTTTTTTAAACGCATCCAGTTTTCCTTTAAGGAAAACAGGTTGCATTTAAAAATACTTTGTTTAAAAGCAATAACAGACACGGTTGTCTGCTGATCTCAAAAGGCCACCATCCCGGTGATGGCTGTGATCCCTAGTGAGTATCATTAATATTCATGAGGTAGGTCAAATCATAACCTACTAGGAATCGGTAATTTGCCAACTAACCTATTAGTATATAGGTGGATTCAAAACTTACCACACTGGTCACAAAAATACTGGTTGTAAATTGCGACCAATTCTCAGTACATCTGGCCATATGTTCTATAATGCTTTATTTTGCTCACAATGCCAAGGATGTTGGTTTGCATGATTTATCCTTTGTGACATAAGTGTGGGATCTGTTTAGCCTACTGGGGGTACAGACTGCCTAGAATCAGAAATAAACCAAATACAGATAAGCAAATCCCTTTTCTATATAGCAGCGTGGAATGGGGACCTAGGAGAAAATATGGGTGCGGGCAGCAAAGGCATCTATATGTGTACAACATAAAAATAATTCATACTAGATGGTACTTTATTCCATCCCAACTGAGGGCGATACATGGTAGCTCCGTCCTATGTTGGAAGGGTTGTCGGGAGAAAGTAGATATGATCCATATGCGGAGGGTGTGAAGACCCAAAGTTAGAGGTGATCATGAACATAGAAGCAATCACAAGAATTAGACTGACAATTGATCCTACTATTTTCGTATAGGATGCCCCAGAGAAAATTCCATATATACTCTTACTACACCAGTAGGAAAACTGATTACACATCTGCTGAAAGCTGCTAGGCTATCACTCACTCAGTTTTGGAGCAAGAACTTGCCCCCGCACTCCATATATGGTGGGCAAAATGTGTAGTCCATCTACACAAAGGAAAGTACATAACGTAGCCAGATTTGAAAAGATTTGGGCACCGTCCTTCACTTCAATGAAAACATGGAAGCATTATAGGCCCCCACCCCCCCCAACAGGTAGACTCCTGTCCCCCACTGTTCAGGAGTGGGTGGGATGTCATCACTATCAGAATCAACATCTTTGCTAGGCCGACTCTATCTCATCTAACACTTATAAGAACACTGGAATATTGGGAGCTCCATTGGAGTCAATGGAGTGCTGAGGGCTTCTAATGGCCGGTAGAAGCCGGAGCATCAACATTCAAATGTTCTTTGTTCACTGCAACAGCTGTGAACAAAGGCATTGCGCAGACTGAGGGGATTTTAATCCCCTCGGGCTCTGTGAGGACTTTAAAAAAAAGTATTAGAACATTGAGCCTTCTAGTGGCAGAATGTTGTAATAGCCTTATAGCCCTTTGTAGCTAGGCTATACCAGCATTAATGTCCTGCTCCCTTGTTTTCTTTACACTGCCTTCTTAGTTCCTCCACCTCACTGTATAAAGATAAGGATCTTAGCACACTGGCGTGGGTGCATCTGACACCCTTTCTATGTGCTACCGGGAGAAAAGTGCCAGGGAGATACATTTGTTCAATGACCTTGAACATCCTGTGCAGCAGCCTCCCCTAATAATGATGCACCAAATGCCTAGAAATATTATACGCTGTACGACTATGTTGGTTCTTTTATTGATATATGGAGTAGGGAAAACCTATTGTGTGCATAAGGCCACATGTATGAAAGGGTTTAGCAGTTGCAAACGGTGAATTGGGCCGTTTGTGACTGCTAAATGGCCTTCTGACATGTACCAACCCTATTTTGCAAGTCAATAACCTACTACCGACTCGCAAAGTAGAGTTTGCGAATCAGTGTTAGGAAGGGGCATGTAAAGGGCGTCCCTTCCTAATAGCGCCTCGCAGGGCAATGTATGAATGTTTTGCAACTGGAATGCGGTCGCAAGATATTTGCAGTTTACCACCAACTTCAAATAGGTGGTAAGCCATTCGTAATGTGAATGGGGGTGCCAACATTTCTTCAGAGCAGGCAGTGGTTCAACCGACAACTGCCTACTCTTAAAAAATGATAACATAACTTTTAATTTTTTTGTTTGACATGCATCCCATTTTCCTTTAAGGAAAACAGGCTGCATTAAAAAAAAAAAAAATGTTTATTTAAAAAGCAGTCGCAGACACGGTGGTCTGCTGTCCCCAACAGACCAACATACCTGTGAGTGCTGGCCATTCCTAATGGATCGCAATCTGCGACTTGCCTCATGAAAATTAATGAGGCAGGTCCTTTGCGACCCATTTGGGAATCACAAATTGTCTCAGACACTGTTGTACATCACATTTTGCGACTTCCTAACTGCGAGTCACAATATGTCACAAATCCATGAGATAGTACATGTGACCCTAAGACTTTACTGATAAAGTTTTATTACTAAAAAACAGTGGTGCCATAACACTTTTGTCAAACACATTATGAATGAATGTAATATTTATGGCAATCTGTATCGGAAATCTGCTATCTTAAAGAAAGGTTTGGGGCTGAATTTGTAACATCTTGCAATTGTTCCAAACATTTCCTAAATTCACCACAATTATCTGAAAGCAGTTTAGTATTAATGGTAATCATGATTCAAAACATTTTGAGGAATTTGGAAAAAGCCTTGTCCCACGAGAACCACCCACAGAATATTTTAACATTTTACACAACCACAGAGCATTACTAAATGATTTTATGGAATTGTTTTCTATGGCTGGATTGTCCAATGAAGACATTAATTATAAACTCACATCACAAGATTTGTGCAGAGTTGCTTCCCTTCACAATTTCTAGGGTTATTGGTATTATTAGTGATAGAGTTTGGATTAGGTTTAAGAGGGCTACATTCTTGGTGGATAATTCTAGGCTAACAAGCAACGTGTCTCAGACTAAGGGGGTTATTACAACTTTGGAGGAGGTGTTAATCCGTCCCAAAAGTGACGGTAAAGTGACGGCTATACCACCAGCCGTATTACGAGTCCATTATATCCTATGGAACTCGTAATACGGCTGGTGGTATATCCGTCACATTTGGGACGGATTAACACCTCCTCCAAAGTTGTAATAACCCCCTAAGAAATGCAACAATCATAAGTGGTAGAGTGCATATGAATGTGAAAAAATATTTGATAAAAGTAGCCTGTTTTTCCTTCAGGCGAAGAAAGCAAATTCTTTGTATCATCATTTTTTTTTAAAGATGTCTAAAATCATCAGCACAGTTATTCCCCAATAAACCCTCCTCCAAATGCTGCGGGAGGGCTGAATGGAGCGTTGGAGGCCTTGGGTGGCCCTACCTCTTCGAGAGCTGTGATCCGAGGTAGGCCGTGGCTGCAGAACAGTCAGAGGCTCTCGTTGCATGTCACCAAGCACGCTGAGGGTTGGACAGCTGCTGCAGAGAGGTCGGGCCATGTGGCGCCATTTCCTGGGTCCTCAACGGACCCTCAAGGAGAGCTGGACTTTCAGACTCTCACGTTATAGATGCCCTGGCCTGCATCCACTACACAGCTACCTACAACGACGACTGTGGTGCTGGAGTGTGGAGTGTAGCCTTGGAGGCCCAGGGCGGCACTACCTATTCAAGGGCGGAGGTCCAAGGTAGGCTGTGGCTATCACGCAGATCACTTGTGGGCCCAAAGTGCCGGGGGCGATTGCTAAGAGTCATTTGCATGCTGAAAAGGACCCCCGAGATTATCCTCCTGTGGGAACTGCCCACCCGAGTGGACTAAAAGAGAGAAGGGAGGCTTCTATCTGATTGGGCCTTCCCACCACAGGCCAGATACTCGAAGACTGACGGAAGTGGGGTGCAGCTGAGTGGAAGGGGCACCCAACTCCTGCTAAACTGTGGCCCAATGAATAGAAAGTGTGCACAGAGGTGAGAGATGCACGCACCTGTGCCTCTGGGGGAGTGTGGGGGTGCACCCCAGTCGGTATTTCTGACTGTGACCCCAGGGTACAGGTGGTTGGCCACCCCCAACTAGAGGCCTCATATGTCAAAGTGGCACCTTAGGGACTCTTTAATAGCAGGGCCATTGATAAGATGTCCTGCAATGCATCACTCAGTCTAGGCATCTGGAGCACTGCCTCGATGTTGCACAGATGGGCAAGGTGTCTAAAAAGAACAACCCAGACACTGGTTCCAGGATCAAGACTGGATTGGCGACCTGAGAGAAAGAAACAACCTGAGGAACCTCACTGAGTCAGGTGATGACGGACCCCACAGTACAGTCCATCCTACAGACCATCAAGGCTTCTTGAGAAGTCCTTGAAACAAACATAGATGCTCTGGGTGCAGACTTAGGCTTCCTGAAAGATGATCTCAGGAGACTAGCAGAGAGGGTCACGGCAACAGGACACCTCACCACCCTGGAAGCTAAACTACTGACCCTCAAAGCAAGAGCAGAGGATATCGAAAACAGGTTGCACAGAAATAATATCTGTGTTATTGGACTTTCAGAATGAGTTGAAGGTACAAATATGGTGTCCTTCCTTGAGAACTAGCTACAGAATGAGCTAGCTCCAGAGGGCTTCTCATCCTTCTATGCCCTTGAGCGTGCTCAGAGTGCCCTCCCAGCTGCCACCTGGCCTCCCACCTCGTCCAGTGGTTGCTAGGCTCCTGTACTATACACAACAGCAGAATAATGGTCTTCCCCCATTTCACAAAAGAAGTACAGAAACAATGCTCATCCTTTCAGGAGGCTAAGCGGCGACTCCAAGCCTTTGGTCTACAGTATACAATTTTATTTCCGGCCAGGCTAAGAGTGGTCACGCCTGAGGGAGTACACTTTTTCCAATCCCCTTGAGAAGTATGGGACTGGCTAGAGACCCATCTCGAAGCCGCTATTAAGCAGCCACCAACATAAACAAGTGCCTCAATGCCAGAAACGACAACGTCCCCTGGGAGCACCCCGAACACAGGCTCCTTCTGTTGAGGAAGTAAGGAGAGAGCAGAGGCGGGCCCTTGCGGCAGCGCCGACGATGCATGGAGAGGATGGCAGCCTGGCACCCTTCCCAGATATGGGAACCGCAGAGGAATCGGCTGGTACATCAGACCCTGGCTCAGAGATATCCAGTGACCTGCGTCCTGCAATAACCCCAAGATCAGCCGACTACCTTATTTGATTGCCACAAAGGCACACACCGTCTATGCAATAGAGTCCCAATAACCTCAGACTTAGCGAGGTGTTCAGAAGTAATCATGTTTAATGCACTAAATATCTTAAAGCCCCATTACTGGTATTACGATGAATCAAATGTCTGCCAGATTGGAGAACCTCGACAACCGTGGCGGGCACCAGTCACTACCCGCCCTCTTCCCCCAGACGATGTTCAATTGGATGCGGGTGCCACTGCAATTGCAATTGTTCAATAGTATGTTTAATGTCTGGATGAGTGGGTCTCTGCTGCTTGTCCAGGGGAGTGGGAGTTGGGAAGTTAATGTTTTTATTCAAGTTACAGAGGGGCACAATGCACACAAATCTTTAACCATGACACTTCTGTCCTTTGAAGGAGAGGGGAACCTATTTGTATGGAAATCCCCCCTAACATGCTTTAGGGGTCCAATTTAAACATGTCAAATGGCAGCTTCCTTGATTTATAAAGTAATTACATGAAATGTCCGGGGGCTGAACTCAATGACCAAGCGTCATAAAGTTTTTTCCCACCTGGTGAGGCAAGAGGTTCAGATAGTGCTCCTCTGGGAGTCCCAGCCTAGACGCTAAAGAAGGTTTGGCATTGCAACGTAGATGGAGAGGCTTAGTTTACTGATCTACATACTATGCATATGCTAGGGGGGGTCCTTATATGGATAAAGCCCAGGGTCCTATTCCAACACACTTGATCCCTAATAGACCCAATTGGGCACTATGTGGTGGTTACGGGGAAACATGATGGTCAGGAGGTCAGAGTGGGGAATAGCTATGGCCCAAAAAATGACCAAACAGCCTTCTTGGCCACCCTATCCAACCACATTACCCCCTATTTAATGGGGCTGATTATACTGGCAGAGGACTTTAACTGTATTGTGGACCTCTCTAATGATAGATCGCACCCTACCCTTAGCGATTCAGCGGTATACCACAGAGTCAAGGCCTTTACCTCCTGGCAGTTAGAATGGGGTTTAATTGACTCATTGAGAACTCATCATCCCAGCTAACCCGACTATTTGTTCTTTTCCCCCTTACATGAGCTTCATGTCCACTTAGACACCTTAGATACCCATGCAATGGTAACCAGCACTGAATACTTAACTCAAACTATCTTGTACCACAACCCCCTACTATTACCTTACCCTGAGGTCGACCCCGAGCCCCCATCCCCACATGGAAGTTTAAACCAGAATCATTTGAAGACCAAGTGTTCCGCGACACTATCGGCAATGCCAAAACCACTTATTTTGAGACTAACACAAGGTCTACCTGATCGCTGGCAACAGAGTGGGAGACATTTAAAGTGGTGAACAGAGGCGGCTGCATATCAACAGCTGCTGGAGTATGCTGCGCATTGTTGAGGGACGTTGACATGGCAGAGGGGGAGCTAAGGGTGCTGGAACAAGGAAGGCCCAGTAACCCAGATCTTCAGCCTGAGCTCTTGGAGGCGAAAGAAAAAGTGGCGGCGGCAGTGGAAGAATTAGGTTGCAATATCCACGAGAACTACGTGACCCGAGCATACGCAGAGGGAGACCACCCCAGGTGTCTCCTGGCATGGTTAGCAAACCCAACCAGGCGAGGATCAGTTCTAGTGGAGCTTAACGCAGCTCACAATCGTATGGTGTCCAGGCAAGATGATATTAATCAGGAATTTTTCTCCTACTACTCTCACTTGTATCATTCCTCCACCATGGCTACGGTCCCAAAATTCATGAGTTCCTGTCCGGGGTGGGGTTGCCAATGCTCCCACCCCTGCACGATGAGGCCCTAAGGTCACAATATTACACTTCCAGAGATTAGGGCAGCTACAAAGAACATGGCCCGGAATAAAACACCAGGTATACCTCCCTGTCGAGTTTTACTCAACATGTATCAAGGACTTGGCACCCAGGCTGGCAACCCTCTATAAGGCCGCCAATGGTAGGGGTCCGTGCCACCGTACAGTGGACGACACCGCAGAGCTCGGAGTGTCACACTGTTGCTGGCTCTGGTGTCTTAAAAAAAACAGGCACCTCATTCCTTACTCCCCGGATATACCATTGCAGGTTTTGAAGGAAGTACCCCAGGGGGTGATTGGAGAGACCTTTCGGAATGCATAGAGGCAGGGGCGATAAACATGAGCACCCTATATGAAGCAGAGACACTTCTACCCTTCCAAAACTTCTGCTCCACATAAGACCTACCCCAAGGCCAGTTCCTCTTATTTAGAGCAGTAACAAGTGCTATTAGTAAACATTGGAATCAGGGACAAATTGATCCGCTACATTCTATTGCATGTCAATATCTTGTGGTAGCAATGGCCACGTTTAAGGTGGTTCCCGGTCTCTAAAGGAGGTTGCGTTGTGATATAATGCTTCACCTAGCTGCCCTTCAACGAAAGTGGGAGGAAGACCTAGAAATCCCCATTACTGATGAGGCACGGGAACACATTCAGGCATTAATACCGAAGGTACTGAGAAACGCCAAATTTAAACTTATTTACTTTTATAGCCTTCATGGGGCACACCTCGCCCTGGGGAGGTTACGGATGCCCAGTGCCCAAGACGTGGGAAGGGGGTGGCTGAATTCCTCCATATGTTCTGGAGCTGCCCAAACCTGAGGGACTCTTGGCAAGCAGTCACAGCCACACTAACAGAGGTCACAGAGGCACTCCCTGCACCCCAGGGCATTGCTTATAGAGTTGTTCCCTCACTCACCCAAAACGACGATCACTAGCCAGTTCCAGGACTTGGCACCCCTTCTGGCAAAATGTGAAATTACTAGGAACTAGAAGTCAACAAGGCGCCCCAAATATACTACCTGGAGGCAAGAACTAACTAAGTGGGTGGGCTGTGAGAGTACAATAGGCTTTAGAGAAGCTGAACGTGACCAGGGTTCTCTTGAGGGACAATACGGCCCGATCGCCCTAGATCCCATCCTTAGTGACTGCGTTTCAGGCGGTGATCCCTACCTATGAAGAATACATTTTCCATTTCATAATATCGCAATACACTGTGGGATGGGACTACGGTTACCCTCATTGGCGATACACATTTACTCAATGTTCCTCCTCTCACACCCTGATAAAGGATGACCAGTTATCCCTTTGAGAAGTTTAAGGCACAGGATTGGAGGGAGGGCAAAGGGCTTTAGGTTTGAGACGAGGCTGACCCACCTCACTTCACTTTGATTAACTCTGTTGAACAAGATCTTTTTTTCTGTGCACTGTGAGATGTAACATTTGTATGGTGGTGTGCTGAATACAATTTTTGAACACTGAGAATATACTGTTCAATACTCAATATCCCAGCAAATTATAAACGGTTATATTTTAATGAAAGTGACGGGCGGGTCTCGCCAAGCTCACCGTTGTTTATGAAAAACTCAATAAAATATATTTAAAAAACACTTATCCAAATGTTTTGATTTATTCAGGGTTACTCAGAGGGTACTAAGAGGGTTGACCCATTCCACCTCTTTTGGATGCCTTATTTGTAAATTTGGTCTCTTCTGGGACTTTTGGATTAGGCCTCACTTATTAACAAACATTACAAAATGCTTGTTTACCTCCGATCATTGTTAAATGATTTTATCTGTTGGCATTTGTATCCTCAAAGCTCCTCATACATATATCTATAACACAGATGCTGTCATATTACAGTTTAGTTGGAACCATAAAATGTCAGGCATATCTTTGCAAGAGTTACAAGTTTCTAAATATTTGACAGCATTAATCTTCATACTCAGACAAAGATCCTTGTGGCTTAATAATGATGGAATCAAAAAATGTCGACCTGTTCTAAAGGTCTTCCTATTTCCACTGTCACTTATATTCCCTATGAGAAAGAGATTTCCAGTAAATTCAAGATTTGAATGCCCTCATCCACCAGGAGATTCTTGGAATATTAACTTTTATATCAATTTCGATTCTAGTAGCTTAGAGAATAACTGACTATTTAGTAGCTCAGGTTGGCTGCCTGCT
Organism: Pleurodeles waltl; assembly: GCF_031143425.1. NCBI lineage: Eukaryota > Metazoa > Chordata > Amphibia > Caudata > Salamandridae > Pleurodeles > Pleurodeles waltl. Next base: position 78,009,498 of record NC_090447.1, on the reverse strand, counting down.
TTTCTATTACATGTGTTTATATCAAACAAATAAACCTATTCCTCATAAAAGAATCCTTCAACATTGTTAAGAATAACTTGCTGGGCTCACGCTTGGTACTGTAAACAAAAAGATTCACTAGAAAGTGAGCCTTTCCTGTTTTGTTTATCCTACAAAGGATTCACCGACATGTCTTTGGTGTTGCAATCACCTTTTAAATTACTGAAAATTAAACTGAATACCTTTTTATTTCTCTTTCAACCAAAGGAACTACTACCAGTAGACATGATGTGAATCTAATTTCTGTTAATTCTTGGTGGCCTTAAATATGTTTACTGGTTCTAACCACTCATCCAACATTTTTCTTGTCAACTCTTTCATCTAACTTTTTTTTGGCCGACTACAGTAACTCAGTGAAAGCTCTTTTTTGGCGATGCGTTAGCCAAACTCTTGATTTAAAAAAAAAAATATGTGCACAGTATACTTATTTAAGAGGGCTTTCAGCCAGCTTCCTTCATCCATTATTCAGCTGGTGTGTTATTCACATTTTGCTTTCAAACACCACAGCATCCAGCATGAGGAAGGGGGTCAGCCTAGTTCAACCACTGAATAAGTTTCACTTTGAGTGACTGCATTTTGCTCTTTCACTAGGAGCACATCGCTGACAAACTAGTTCCCTTAAGCGCCAAAGTTTTGTTTTTTATTTATTACTTTGATGTTGCTTTTGTGTTTAGAGTCTGATGTGACAGCAGGACATTATACCAGATGTGAGCAGAGGCCACAGTCCATGATTTACCAGGTCCTGTCTCATACCACTGCTGTGGTATACTACTTTTGGAGAGTCCTTTGTTCAGTGCATAATTTGTAAATAAAAAGGTGCCGGTGCCCAAAGCCCTCCTCTTAAAGACGCGGCTGCTGCAATTAAATGTGCGAGCACGGAATACTGAGGCATCGTAATCCTGAAGGCATTGGAGACCTCTTTAATCCATTTACAGCCACTGCCTGCCCCTTCAGCTCACTCTTGCAGCTTTCTACTTTCTTCCTTTGTGACGCTTTTTCATTTTTCCCTTCCTCCGTCTTTCCCATATGTGTCTTTTGCTCGCAGCAAATGCTTGAAGCTGAAGAATAAGCCCCGGCCCTCAAAAATAAGTGCTGGTGCTCTGCACCGGAAACAACTAGCACAAATTAAGCACTGCCTTTGTTTGTTGTTTGACTGCTGTTTTTTTTAATGCATGTTTTCGTAACTATGGAGAATGTTATGTTGTTTAATGTCTGCTCTTATGGTTACTGTGGTTTCCGAAATAAAGCTTTTTGATTGATTGCTTGGTTGACTGCTGGAATTTCACAGCTCAAGAGATTGTGTTCATTTGTAACTGTACTAAGTGGTGGAAAGCTTGAATATCATACATGTGAGTTCACAAGCAGACTCATTCTGCACTCCATTTCACCAGGGGTTTGTTAATAACCTTGGCACAGGAAGACAACAAGCCTTTATTCTGTTTATTGTGCAGCACTTGTAACACTTTTTTTATTGACTTCTTACTTTTCTTCTGTCTATCTCTCCTTCTTTCTTCGTTTCTAACTTTTCTTCTTTCTTGCTTTCTTTCGTTCCCTTTTCCTTCTCATTCCTTTTTCTTTCCTTTTTCCTTTATTTCTTCTTTCTTGCTTTCCTTTTTCTTTCATTCTTCTCTTCCTTTCGTGCTTTCCTTTTTGTTCAGTTTTTTTTATATTCCCTTCTTTCCCGCTGTCCTTTTTTCTTTCATTTCTTCTTTCTTGCTTTTTTCATTCCTACTTTACTTCTCACTTGCCTTCTTTCTTTTCTTCCTACTTTCTTGCTTCCTCTCCCTCTTAATTTTTTTTTACCTTCATGCCTTCTTTCTTGGTTTCATTTTCTCTTTCTTTCTTCCGTTCCTTCTTTCTGTCCCTTTTCCCTTCCTTCTATGTAGCCTTTCTTTCTTCCTTCATCTTTGCTTTCTCTTCCTCTTTTTCTTTTGCTTTCTTTCCCTTTGTTTTTTTTCTTTTTCTGTCCAGCATTCATTCCTTCTTTCTTGCATTCTGTCTATCATTCTTTCCTTTCTTCTTTCTGTCTGCCTTTCTAGCCATCTTTTTTGCCGTAATTCTTTCTTTCCTTCTTTCTTTCTTTCTTTCTTTCTTTCTTTCTTTCTTTCTTTCTTTCTTTCTGTTCTTTCTTTCCTTATGTTCTTTCTTTCTTTCCTTCTGTTCTTTCTCTGTCTTTCTTTCTTTCCTTCTTTCTTTCCTTTTGTTATTTCCTTCTTTCTTTCCTTCTGTTCTTTCTTTCTTTCTTTCCTTCTGTTCTTTCTTTCTTTCTTTCTTTCTTTCCTTCTTTCCTTCTTTCTTTCTTTCCTTCTGTTCTTTCTTTCCTTCTTTCTATCCTTCTGTTCTTTCTTTCCTTCTTTTTTTCCTTCTGTTCTTTCTTTCTTTCCTTCTGTTCTTTCTTTCCTTCTTTCTTTCCTTCTGTTCTTACTTTCTTTCCTTCTTTCTTTCCTTCTGTTCTTTCTTTCCTTCTTTCTATCCTTCTGTTCTTTCTTTCCTTCTTTCTATCCTTCTGTTCTTTCTTTCCTTCTTTCTTTCTTTCTTTCCTTCCTTCTTTCTTTCTTGCCGTCATTCTTTCTTTCCTTCTGTTTTCTTTCCTTCTGTTTTCTTTCTTTCCTTCTTTATTGCCTCTCTTATGTATTTCCTTCTGTCCTTCTTTCTTTTTCCATTGGCTTTGTAGGTCTGTGTTCGGCAAAACCTTTAGATTTTCCTAAAGCGCTGTGCATGGCATGGTTCCTTACAGGGGTTTCAGCCGCGCTTCATCTGTTGGTCTGTGGATGTGTAGTTCACTTTCTTCTCACACCCACCTGAGCTCGCATGAAGGGGAAACGCGTCGCTCCTCTTCAGCCGCGGGCTGACGTCGCTGTGAGTGACGCCATCTTTAGTCATTTTTGTCAGATGGAGAAACTCCCAGCAGTTTCCCAAACAATAAAGTTTTGCCAAAGGCATGAAAAAAGAAAAAAAAATAAGAATTGCCAAAAGGCTGGTGGAGAATGACAGACCTATTGGCTTTGCTAATGCTTGTTTAGGTATGGCATTAGCCGAGCTCTTTAGATTGTACTAAAATTATCTGTATAATATAATTATAGGGACTTTCAGTCAGCCCACTTCATCCATCGGTCTTGTATTCTCTTATTTACATTTTGCCTCTGCCCGCTACAGTATACAGAACGGGTCAGCCCACTTCATCCATCGGTCTTGTATTCTGTTATTTACATTTTGCCTCTGCCCGCTACAGTATACAGAACGGGCCAGTGGGTCAGCCCACTTCATCCTTGGTCTTGTATTCTGTTATTTACATGTTGACTCTGCCCGCTACAGTATACAGAACGGGGCAGCGGGTCAGCCCACTTCATCCATCGGTCTTGTATTCTCTTATTTACATGTTGACTCTGCCCGCTACAGTATACAGAACGGGGCAGCGGGTCAGCCCACTTCATCCATGGGTCTTGTATTCTCTTATTTACATTTTGCCTCTGCCCGCTACAGTATACAGAACGGGCCAGTGGGTCAGCCCACTTCATCCTTGGTCTTGTATTCTGTTATTTACATGTTGACTCTGCCCGCTACAGTATACAGAACGGGGCAGCGGGTCAGCCCACTTCATCCATCGGTCTTGTATTCTCTTATTTACATGTTGACTCTGCCCGCTACAGTATACAGAACGGGGCAGCGGGTCAGCCCACTTCATCCATGGGTCTTGTATTCTCTTATTTACATTTTGCCTCTGCCCGCTACAGTATACAGAATGGGGCAGCGGGTCAGCCCACTTCATCCATCGGTCTTGTATTCTCTTATTTACATGTTGCCTCTGCCCGCTACAGTATACAGAACGGGGCAGCGGGTCAGCCCACTTCAGCCACCGGCTTGTTTCACTGTGAGTGATGGCATTCTGCTCTTTCACAAGGAGCACGTCCACACACAAAGTACTTCCCTTAAGTGTCAGGGACTCCAAGGAGTGTCTTCTGAGACCAAAAAGTATTTTTGCTTTCAGCCAATGTTGTTTTCTGGATTGATGAGGGACGAGAAACTTCCCCAACAATAAAGTTGTTCAAAAACATGACAAAGCAAAATAGGAATTGACTAAGTCAAAAGGATGGAAGCCAAAACCAGACCTACTACCTTTGACAGTGTTTGTTTTGACAGGCGGAAGATGGGGGCTGCATTTCATTCCATTTTAGCAGTTTGCTGTGACTCCTTTTCTCTTTTATTCTTCTTCCTTAAGCTCCCCTTTGTATCCCCAGTCCCCTTGCTCCTGTCCCCCCTTACCTCTGTTCCGTCATACCCGTATCCATCTTTTTTCTTTCCTTTTCACTGTGTTGTCCCTATCATGTCTCTGATCACCCAACTCTCCCTGGATGCCCCTTTTCTGCTGGATCCCTGACCAGACTAGCTCTCCTCATCACCACACATTTTGTGAGAAGCACAGTGCGGCTCCCTTCCTTCTTATGCTTCCCTTGACATTACCTGCATCTTGGACCCTTCACACACATAAACCCATCACAAGGTGCGGCTCCTCCGCAGTGGCAAAAGAGCGTCGCCCTCCTGCTCAGAGCCAGCAGCTGAAAAATAAAACAATATTATGCTACTGTTTTATTTTTCAGATGCTGGCTCAGCCAGCGTGTGCAGGGAGGGGTGGGGCTGGGCCAAGCGAGCAGAATGAGAGGAGAAGGAGTGGAGTGCACTAAGTGCACATGTTGGTTTGGCCGGCCGTCTCAGGCAAGCCAAACTGACATGCGTATTTAGGTTTCTCCAACTTGGCTGTGTTGCACAGCAGGGTTGGAGAAAATGCACAGACTCCCATGCAGTGTCTGAGGGGCAGAACAAGCCGCTCAGACCAAACCTGGCCCTGCTCTCATGCTATAGATAGCATGAGAGCGGTGCCAGGACTGCATGAGCAGCCTGTGCTGGTAACCCAGGGACTGCTAGGACACCAACACCATTGAATGAACAGGAGCGAGGTGGCCAGTGGCGGCAGAACAGCTACGTTTTTTCCCCATCACACTAAAGTGCCACCCCTTGTTCTTGTTATATTGTTTGATTTATTAAGTAAATAAATATGATTAACATTAAAGTAATAATCATCAGTGTAATAGCATGCTCATGGCACAGAACATGTCTACAGAAACAATATGCAAACAAAATTAAAAAGAGTATCATAAAATATCCAAATCATTAGATCGAGCAGCAGTCTGCTCTGCACTAGAAGACCACAGTGTGTCCAATCCAAAACTGTGTTTATAAAATATATTAAGTAGAGTTTGTGCTCTAACTGTGACATGTCAAGTGTGCCTGTAAAATGAGCACATTTAGTTACTTGCCAATAAATCTGACTTTTCTTATAGTGTTTTGAACAATACATACAATTCATGTGCACAGTCTAAAAATAATGGACACATTTTACAACATAACATTCTGTCAACACACTGAGAACTGGGACGCTACATGAAAATAAATAAAAAATTCTGGACATCTGTATCTTTAAAATGCACATACAACACAATTTTCTGTGCAAACATCCATTTTTTATCAGGTAATCCTTTCACCAAAAGTAAAATAATAACATCAAAATAGAATGCATTAATGTATAACTTTTCACAACATTTTCTGCATCTCTATCAAGCTGGAATGTAGTATCGCATAAATATAACTACTTGAGTACATTTGCACTTCTATCAAAACATGCTGCAGACGTGTGACCTTATAATGTTAGATCCTGTTGGCTAAGGACAGGCACAACAAACCAGCCAGCTACCACTTTTCAACTAGTTCACAAATGTTTCTATTTTACAGAGAATGTAACACGTACATGTGTATTTGTTATGCATTTTTTTAAAGGTGTGTTACAGCGGACCTTAACCTGCAGCTTGGGATGCCTGGGGGTCCGGGAAGCCTACTCATGGGTTTCACCACTGCTTAGAAAATAAAATAATATTAATAGATGGATGAAGTGTATATAACTAAAAAAGCAAAATATAACATTGAAAAATGTTAAAATGTTCTGTAAACATGAAGGAATTTGAAATCAGAGGCTAACAATTACATTTGTATCGTACGATTGATTCAGTCCAGTGCATATGTGAATTAAATAAAATAATTCATCATTTGTGTATTGGCTTGATAAATGCTTGTTTCTGTATTTCTGTGTGTTGTTTTCTGGTATAATCATTAAAACTGCTTAGGCTGGGGTTCCCGGCTTCCAGTAATTATTCATGGGGATACTTGGATTCCAGTAATGATTAAGTGGAGGTTCACAGAAGCCAAAATGTTAAGAACACTGGCTGCTGTTTTAGCAACTACAAAAAAATGTCACATACATTTTTATTTTGTTAATTAGCTTTCTTAGAATGATGTACTGCCATTTATCGCACATTTCTGTGAACCCACTACGGAATATTTTAACTGCCCAGACAATCATCATTTCCTTATATAAAGACCTATGTATTCACTAATATACAATTTCAACACAACTGAATATCTTGTAATATTTTATGACACATATTTCTATAGTGAGGCAACCATTGACCCAGTTCATTATTTTGTATCTAAAGAATTTATTATATTTGTCATTTAAAACTGTATCTCTAGATTGTGTGATTTCATTTTTATAGCGAAGACTTCTTCTTATGAGGTCAACTATTTAGGTTATATGTTTGTGCCTATGGTGAAGTTAATCAAACAGTTTTTTTTAAAGCCAAGCAAATGTAAACATTTAACTACAAATCATAACACAATGTTGTGGTGTCCTCCTGCCACTTTGATCCTTCCCCTGTTGTCAACAAGAAGCAGCCTTACGTTATCCCAAAGAAGAGGTCTTCACAAATTCTAAAGTTTAGCTAAACAAAAAAAATTAAAAAATTAGGAGTACCTGAAAATGTTATGTTCTATTTATTTGTGAGCAAAACAGGTGAACTACTATTACATTTTACAACCATTTTATTTCCAGAATATGACCCAACAGATATATTGCATTGTTAAAGTTCAACAAAATCACACAGGTACTAAAAACGTTTGTCCCTTCACATTTGATCTTTACGTTTTTACACTTGTGTAAGCCACTGTCCTGTTTTTGAAAAATATTTATAAACAATATTGTATATTAGAGAGAGCAGCATGGTAATGCACCATGGTTGTTTATGGGCAGAAATAACCAGACACAAAGCTGGCAAGGTGAAAAGGCAAACTCACTTCTAAAAAGCGTAAGGGTGAGATAGGCTGCACAGAAGGCCACACAGGTCGCTAGCTGCGATTCAGAAGTACAAATTACATCAAGAAAATTAGAATTTTTCTACTCAAGTGAAATCATTTTTATTTTTCTATCCTATGTCATTACCCTCACACAAGTGCTCTATCTAGTATTCTTAGCCAGTCTTTTTCCTGATAAACACATTGGGCCGGATTTAGATATTGGCAGACAGGTTACTCTGCCACAAGAGTTCCAGATATCCCACCTACCAAAATCTAAATCCCATTATATTCTATGGGAGGTAGATTTCGGCGGGGGGGCTATCCGCCACCGGTGTGAGGGAGTAAGCCGTCTGTCAAAATCTAAATCAGGCCCATACGCAGCAAATAGTACTGCATGCCAAAACACCATCTCGTTACTTCTTGGAAAATTCAGGACATCTGCCACATTAAAGAGGTTTGGTGCCAGAACACATCCTTGCATGAAGCTGGTTTGGGAACCATGTCATTCTTCCGATGATGGCCAACCTCACCAGTGCACAGCTTCTCATATCCAGGCTGTAGCTCAGCTCTGCTACACAAAGTGCCTTAGGATTACCCAAGCTTTTAGCATCTGGGGTACTCAGGCACTTTCACATTGAATGAGAGACTCCCAGAGATTACCTTACTTTGGACAGTTGGTTGCCATGGACTGCTAAGGTAGCCCCATGGGGTCAACTCCCACCAAGGGGTTCCGCTAGAAAGAGGACGGCTCACTGGGTTCTGGGACAGCACAATGCAGAGGGGAAAAAAGGGTGGAGCTGTGTCTAGGCTGTGTCTGCACCAATGCATAAATCAAGTCCTTGGTCATCAGGCGTAGGTCATCCAGGTTACCGTGAATGATATGTGATGGACCAACTTAATGTTGCGCTTACTGGAAATTATACATGATGAACCAGAACTTCTGACTACAAACTTAAGATACTGCTTAGTGTGAATGAAACGTGATGGACCATGATTTTTGATTGTCACCCTTGCATAGTACTTAACGTTAATAAGTGATGGGCCACAACTTCTGATTGCCAACTTAACACAGTGCTTTGCAAGAATGATAAGTCATGGACCAGAACTTCTGATTGCCAATTTAAGACAGCGCTTATTATGAATGATAAGTGATGTACCTTAACTTCTGATTGCCACCATAACATAGTGGTTAGCGTGAACGGTACGTGATGGACCATAACTTCTGCTAGCCACCCTTAGAAAGTGCTTAATGTGAATGATAAGTGATGGGCCATAGGTCTTTAGCATAGTCAAGCATGTTCTACATTTAAATACAAAGAGGCACAGACTCTTCTAAAACACTGCAGCTGTTAATAGGGTGGTCATATCAGCTTCCCAGATACACAGCAGATGTATTACAACTCTGCAAACACCACGTACACCTGCCATTTCAAGAGAGCCTTATACACAGTCCTGAGGACTGGTCAGAAGCTTATTTAATAAACAAACATTATTGAGACAAACATCATGCAGCTCATTTACAGCACTGCCAAACTAAGCTGTCCCTCCCTAAAGCAGCTGTTCACATTCTTCCTCAAAGAGACTCGGTAGCAGACTTAGATCTTAGAGGCGAGAGTATTTAATGACAAGGAAGGAGAGCAGGTTTGAATGATTATACTCCATGATCTGTGGAAAAACCTGTCTAGCTGCAAGTCTTATTCTATGCATGCCATGGACACCAGGAAACGTGCAAAACATTCACCATGTTCTTTACGTTTCACCCTGGGCTGTTTTGGGAAGGATAGGCGCCATATTTACCCCTGTGAACATGTTTCCAAAAAACTCTAATGCACTTTACCTTTTTTCTGTAAGTTTTATGTCAGGATATTTTTATTGCCAACTGTGTAAGCCCATAACCCTAGACTAGGTAGAGCTGCTGTTATTTTTTAACAGACTCTTAAAGTTCAAGCAACTTTTTATCGCAGTAACTTCTTTTTTAAAAAGTACTGTTTGTTGTCCAAAGTCTATGCATTTATGAAATATTTTTAATATGTTTTGTTTTTTAACAATTTTAAGTAACAATTGCTTTCATGAATACGTTTCTGTTATAGGTAACTATTTGTTTTTGTACTAATCATACATCATTCATTACACAGAAGACTGCACATAAAGCATGCATGTTAGTGAGGATATGCAGAAAGATAAGCACTTGGTCTGCCCCTCCCTGAAACTTCCCAACAACAGGCGCCCCAACCCCATTGTCCTCTTTCCAGTCCTTTGGAATTTCAGTTCAGCTCTCTTCTCCATAGGACCAAATCTCCTCCTCCAGAGAGTACCAGGATTGTCTGGTGTCTGCAGTTCAATGCCTTGAGTGTAGCGCCTTGAGACCCTTGCGGGTGAGTAGCGCGCTCTATAAATGCATTGATTGATTGATTGAATGCCTCCATACTGGCACCGTGAAGCCCACATTTTATAAGGGGAAGACTCTGACCTTATATATGGGAATTTCCAAGCTCGTACAATGAAAGCAATGGTTAGGGGAATTTGCGAGGTGGGTACGAGCTTAATGTGGGGTCCGCCACAGGTTGGTTTACAAGAGAGTGGAACAGGTAGGAAGGATGGAATGGGACTTAGTAGAAGTCCGGATACAACAGGAAATGGGAGATCCTGAACAGGGACAATAGAGAGAGCACCAATGATGCTGTTTAAGTGATCCAATGTGATGTATAGATTTATATTTATTTACACACCGTGTGACTCACATCTCTCTACTTGTTTATGGGGTGTAGGGGCAGTGGGACAAGTTAATGAATTGTAATGTTATTTTGTTTATGAAATCAATACATGTAAACAAAAAAGAAAGAAAAAAAAATGGTTACAAATATGAAAAAATAAAACAGCACAACAGTCCAGTCCCTGTTTCCCCCGTCCTAAATGTGGGGGTTGCTATCTTTCCAGGCCCTCTGGGCCTTTTTTGCTATAACCATCCACAAGAGAGTAATGCAATATCTGTCGGCATCTAGTTCTTCTGTTGTGCGGAGTAGAACCAACTTAGGCTCCCGGGGTAGCTCCCATCTTCCTAGAGCAGGGCTAGTCGTGTGCATGTCCAGGTCATGGGAAGGAAGTCCCACCTTTCTTAATGGCATCTCAGCCAGGTCGGAGTGTCTACTGCCCCCATCTTCCACAGCATCTCCTGGGTGTAGTAAACCCTGTGAGGTTACTTCTGCTGTATGAGGCAGAACTGTGAGGCAATCGCTGGGTCTCTATGGGAGGTGCCCCGGAGGTTGCTTCGGATTGTTGCTCAGTACATCTGGGAGATTTTGTGTTGGGTTAGCTCTTCTGTAAGTATTTTTGCCTGCAGGTGACTGTATTCTACTATGCCTGTGCATTCTCTAATATACTAAGGGTGCGTCCTAATTGCAGATATCTGAAATATTGTGAATGGTGTACGTCATAGACCATCTGTAGTTCCAGAAATGAATTCATGGTGGACCTCTACAGGACATCATCCAACTTTGTGATACCTAAAACATCCCAGGACTTAAAATCTTCTAGGCCCGCAACTTGTGACAGTTGAGCATACCATAACTGGGTTTCTTGTGTCGATCGGTCAGCCAAGAGCTCAGTGAGAGCCTCATCATGCCTGGAGTGCCACTTGTGTGGCTGCTGGGTGTTGCACTGATGGAGTTCTTCCATACAACAGATGTGGGAGAGAGGACTCCTGCATTGCCCACAGTTCGGTGGCGCAGGTAGATCATCAGTACGGATGCAACACCACTTGTTATTGAAAATAAGGTGAGATGCTCTGTAGTATGAAGGTATGCCCGGAGTTGCAGCTTCCCAGTAGCATTTGGAAAGAGCAACCTTTGGGGTGCAGTGCCTCAACAGAAAAGCTATTAGCAAGGATTCTAGTCACTTGAAGACTAAGGTGGGGAGGGGGAAAAGAGTAATTCTGCAGTTGATACAACAGATGGGGCAGTACAACCATGTTATATCTACCTGAGCATCCAACAATGGATAATTGCAGTGTTGCCCAATACCCAGATCCTGGGTCGCCGGAACAAGATGAGGTTGGACGATGCATTCCTGGGATCATACAGAGTCATCGATCACATACACTCCCAGGTATTGGAATCCCTCCTTCTCATTCCAGCGCGTTTGAGTCACAGGCCGTGTGATACACTGATAATTTGGATTTGCAATGGTGAGCCCAGAGTACTCATCAAAAAACTCCAGGATCTGTAGCACTCGGGGACCCGAATTAACAGTCATCTAGAAAAATCAAGATGTTATCAGCGTATAGTTGACCCTGTGCGAGATCTCCGGTGCCCACGCCAGACCCCTCACCAAGGCATCCATCCTCATCCACGCCACCTGGGGCTCAATCACAAACAACAGAGGTGACAGGGGGCAACCCTATCTCATCCCTCTGTACAACAGGAATTGGATGGAGAGCGAGCCTCCCACCCTCACTCTCGCCTGGAGGTCAGTGTACAGTAGGTCCATGCAGGAGATGAATTTAGGCCCAAAGTTGAGCTTCTGCTGCAAGCAGATAGTCCCAACAAACAGAGTCAAATGCCTTGTGAAAATCCACCAATGGGACGGGGTGTCCTTGTAGTCTATGGGCTAGTGCCAGAGACATATGTACCCGCTGAATGTTGTGTTGTGTAGCTCTCTTAGACATAAAGCCAGATTGATCTGCGTGGACTAAAATGCTAATCACAGTGTGTAGCCTGTTGGCCAGGGCCTTTGCCAGATTTTAGCCTCTAAGTTTAACAGGGAGAAAAGACGGTAAGAAGAACAGTTGTCTAGTGGAAGTACCTGACTATTTATGTTGACTGTTTTGGCTAGATGAAGGTTGGGAGGAAGCTTGCCTGACTCTTGGGCCCGCTGAAACATATTCCATAGGGGTCAAGTAGGGACACCTTATATTTTTTGGACCATTTTTATTGAGTTTTATGACAACACAATACAAGTACATGCGTACATTTTGTACACATTATTGCAATTCTATCCCACTATAGGTGTTGGGTGCATATCAAGTAACAACAAGGTTAGCAGGAGTCACTGGTTCACTAACAAAGCAATCAATGGAAATGAACACTAACACACAACAAGACATCCAACAACATCAGCACTTACTAGGACGGCTTCCAAGGAAGTACCCCCTCACATTATAACCACCACCATCCTCCTCCCTCATAGTCAAAGATCTGCGCGTACCCACTATGGACACCCTAGCGCTAGAGCCAAGACAGGCCAGTGCATCTCCGACTCCTATGACATCTACAGAGGCACCCGGCAGGGCTGCCCATTCTCCCCTTTACTTTTTGCCTTAGACTTCGAGCCATTGGCTTTCTGGTTACGTATGAGAGCAATGGAATGGGGATTTAGGGCTCAGGAAAGAAGCCACAAAAATCGCTGTATGCAGATGATGTGCTGATATATCTGTTGGATCTGGAGATTGTACTGCCAAGGGGAGGAGTTCAGGCAATGTTCGGTCCTCACGTCAACTGGGCCAAGTCCTGTCTGTTCCACCTCTATCCTGTCCCTGAACCACAGAAGCTGCCCTCCCCAGGGCATGTCTTCAATGGCAATGTGATATGTTTAAATACCTACTTATAAGATTCTACCACTCCAATGCTGTCCTATTGGACAGGAATCTCTAGAGGGCCCTTCGTTCGGTGCGTGGGTCACTTCGATTCTGAAAGCCACTCCCTCTGTAGCCTATGGTTCAAGCGGCCATCTCCAAGATGTTTATCCTCCATGCTTCCTGTATTATTTCTCAGCCCTCCAGCTGTGCCCCCCTTGCATTTTTTCACTGAACTTAAATCGCCGCTAGTGGGATTGATCTGGAGCGCAGGTAGGCGCAGGGTGGCTCTAGGCAGGCTCTAGACAGGCTGTGTAATCCATTGCTCGTGAGTAGGCTCGGCATGCATAATTTTGAATAATATTGTGCTGCTGCAGTGGCCCTTGAGGTGGCTTGTTTCAGGCCTCGAGCATGGATATGGGTGTCTTGCACCCTGTGGGACTCTGATGTAATTATAAGGAAGTAGTTAAGTCAGGAGAGGACTTTGTGGGCTCCGGAGTACAAAGTAGATACTTTCTCACTCTAAGCCACCGCACACTTAAGTGTGAGTGCTTGGAGCAGAGCGGTAGAGCTCACCGTATGACACCACATGTGCTATTCCTGTGCAGTAGTGAAGACAGCCAGGTTGGTTGAAGCAGCCAGTCAGCCTTTCTTTGACCAGGCAGAACTGTGGCCTGTGTTTAACAAAGTAGGCAGAGATACCCCTGTAGGCCAGCAGGGCTATGCCTGGTGGGTCCCTGTAACCCAGTTTCTCTCTTGCAAGAAAAGCCCTCAGGGAAAGCACAAGCTGTGCACCACCTCTATGTGGCATACAGTCACTGTGCCTCCTTAAGGATTCTGCATCTGTGCTGCAGACTTTAATATGACACAAGCAGAAAGGCAAAGGATTCAAAGGATTCCCTCTTCTGCATTGGCCACGTCCCCAGGAAAATGAGGGTACAGCCCTTTGAGATCATGTCAGTGTAAGCCTCCACTGCCAATTTCATCATATCTGGTGCAAAGAACAGATCATTCTCACATCTCTGGAATGCCGCAATTTGGGGCAAAGGTCCTTTTAGTGATTGGTGTTTTGTTACAAGAAACAAATCAATGCCAACCTAGGTGCAAAAATCACATATATTTATAAGGAATGTGCAGGCCCTGCAGTCCCTGGGACCAACAGGATATAATAGGTCAACAGGCAAATCTCCTTGGTGCCTACAACTTTTCAAAGCTTGTGAAAGATACTTCTTGGCTGCAATAGCAGTCCAACTCCTGCATACAGCAATAGAGCTGCATACAAACACTACAACACCAGTTGTGGCTCGCTCGGTGGGGGGAAGAGACATGCAGTGCAGGGGGGAAAGGGGAAGGGCAAAAAAAATAAGTAATAAAAACATAAATAAATCCATTTTAAAAAGCTTACCTTCTTCGTCGCCTCCGCGGCGCCGCTCCTCGGTCCTCGCAGCAGGCATAGGCTCCCAGTCTGCCCTGCAGCCAATCCTGATGATGCTGTCATGTTGCTGTCAGTATGAAAGCAGCGTTGGGATTGACCGGAACACCCTGCCATGTCGCTTTGAGGCAAAGTGGGAGCCTCTGTCTGCCGTCTCCAACCCAGCAGCACAGTGCCAGGTTGGAGAGAGCCCACTGCACATGTGTGTTTGGCTAGCCCAAGACAGCCGGCCAAAAATACATGCACACTGTGGGGAGTGCTGTGCACTCCCCCTCCATCCCTGTCACGCCCCATGACCCCACCCCTTTTACAATAAAACAACAATAACCAGTTTATTATTGCAGCAGCTGCTGCTGGAGGTGAGGAGATGCCCCCAGCTAAAAGCAAGCAAAGAGTCGAGAACGAATGGAACAATTTGATTTTCATTTTGTATGTTACTAGCTACCTACGGGATCTTGGTAGCCAGCAAGCACTGCCAAAGCCAACAGGACTGGCTTTTTGTTTGCGAAAGTGTTTAGAAATAGCTGGGTGGCTCTGTGTATTTGTCTTGCCCCTGCGGTCTGTGAAAATGACAGCATGAGCTACAACAATATGGAAGCTGAGAGTAACACCCATTTGCTGAACAGACGGCACTATCAGAGGTAAGCTGCACCCTCAAGGAGTCCTCTGAGAAGGAGTCAGAAGTTTAAGTTTGTCTTCTAAGTGGTGAAAGTAAAAGACATACACACAAAATCCAGCACAATAAAGACTTTTGTTCCAACTGGCATCCAACGAGACCCCACATGAGATACTTTGCACAAGGGATGGGTGGGATTTTGTACTGTTAATAAAACATTGTATGATGAATATTTGGCACCCCTAACCATGAATGAAATAGGGTGGCTAGATGCAACACTATTCTTCAATAAGGCGAGTGAGAAAGAGAGAGAGAGAGAGAGAAAGATAGAGAGAGAGAGTGTGTGTGTGTGTGTATGTGTGTGTGTGTGATAACGTTTGTTGTGCAAAAGAATTGAGGGAGGAGTAGTTAATTTGAACGATTAAAAAATGTTATTGTTAGTGATAGTGGAAGGTACATGGTGCATGCAAATCAAAGTGGGCAAGCCAGAAAGTTTGCTAGTAATTACCATTTAGCAGTGCTTGTTAGCACGAGAATTGTAGGACTTATTTAACAACAATGTGACAACAGCTGTTGAACTGGCCACTATTTTTGTAGTATCTTTAACAAAGCATATGCTTCTGCAGGGCTTTATTTTGTGGACATAAATATGGTAACTCCAACAACAGTAAAACAAAACAAACACTGGCAAGGCCAATAGGTCTGTCTTTAACGTAAAAAAGCATGTAAACAGACAAATTCACATGTGCTGTTTAACCATGTATCATGATTAAATTCTCTTTATCACATTAAAGTCTGCCCTAGTGGCTTTAGAAATGATGGGGGAAATGTTGCAAAAAGGGTTGCTTTCTGAATAGAATATAGATTGGAAATTAAAAAAACTGCATGAAATGACTAGTGTGATGATTCATTTTACATATCGCCTCTCATGCGTAGAACAGAGTGGTGAAGAGTGCACTGGCATAGAGAAGAGTGGTACAGGGTACAGTAGATAGGATTAGCATAAAGTGGCATAGAGTGCGGTGCAGAGTGCAGAGGTGTAAAGTGGAGTGATGTACAGTAGACTGCAGTGGTGTGTAGTTGTGCAGAGTAGACAGGAGTGGCGTAGAGTGGAGTATTCATGGTGTGGTAGCACACTGCCATAACAGACAACAAACACATTGTCAATTAGATCAACCATTACATTTGCACAGACATAACCGTTTTACCAATAAACCAACACAGTGCACAGATGTAAATGTGTGCCCATTGCATTACCCAGTATAATCATTTCATTTTGATCATATGAAAGTATTCGTTTCCAACACATTTCAGAAACAAACAAAAATCTGCTATATTCGTGTGTTCCTAATTCTTATATATTCTGAAACTTACACAGTTCATTTAAATGTTGTGGTGTGCTAGAAAAAACACTTTCCCACCCCCAGTAGACAGCAATACTGTCACATAAATCCTCCCACTTTGAAGTCAGAGAATTAATAGTAAACAAGAGCTCTTGGAAGACAATTCTGACATTTGACATTGGTCTTTGAATGCACAGCAAATGTGACAAGATAAGAACAAGATTTAAAGGACTGTTAACAGAAAGCGAGTTTGTGGAAGAACACAGAAAACACAGTTTAGGCAATGGGAAGAACAAACTGAACCTGGACAGCCTAAAGCAAATAAAGCCAGCAAATGAAAAGCCAGAAAGAATGAGTTACAAATTACAAAGCCAATGGTAATCAACAAGTGGAATGCATTCCTAGGTCAACCTTCTGAAAGTCCTAAAGATATCTTTAGGAAACCAGACAGCTGCACTGTCTGGTAGGCTGCGACATAAAATGGACAGTCCAGGCCTGCATGCAGACAGCTGTGCAGTCAAACCAGACCTCATAAATGAACATAAAAGGCCGATTATCTCTATGACAAGAGAGGGCATTCAAACAACAGCCATTTCCTAAACAAAAACCATTATAAATCAGCAATTAAAATGTTGTTGGCCCAGCACAAGCAAATACATCAAAAAGCACACACTGGCTCGTAGTTATCCTCTACCTGCAGTCTTAAAAAAATGACTACATGATACCCCATCAGCAAAACTTAAAGACAACTCAAATGACATATTGTAAATATCCACAAACAAGTCACAGCCTTGATGGACAGCCCATCCAACCAATGGAAAACCATAGAAGACACATGAAAATAAATGAGTGAAAGGAGGTGATCAAAAGTCACTCTCTCTCTCTGTACTTCTAACTGCATGGATGTGATGAGGCCCTCCAGACCCAAAATGCAGACCTGTCTGTAGGAAGGATTGGGCAGAAAAATTATTGGAGTTCACAAATTATGAGACCAGGTCTGAGACACCGTTTGCAGACCTTTGCTAATATTGCTTAGCTTTGGGCGCAGACCAATCAGCAAGGATTTCCAGAAGTTTAAGCGCAATACTGAAAAAGCTCTACCAGAGAGTGGGACCCTTTTGTTAGTGGCCCTGTTCATACCACAGCATTAGCAGAGTAGGTGGTGGCCCCTGAGGGCTATACTGACAGGCAGAAAGTGCCTTCTTTGAAAAAAGCCTCAAGAGCAGAAGTTTGCATCTAGTCAGGAGGTGGTAATGACGAGGCCCAATGAACGGTGATCGGTGTGGGGGTGTGGGGAGCGTACTCGTTTAGATGCTTCAAAACTGGAAATGAGACATTTTCATGCATGTCCACTGCCAGGTCTAATTCTGACGCACTTCAGTCAGGCGTAAGTTGGCAGCGAACCTTCACTGGACAGACCACGATGACTGAGTGATGAAACCGCTGCAGTATTTCCTCTTGCTCAGGTCTGAACAGGAAGCAGGAGGGAAGTGGCGTGTGGCAATACCAACCCAGCTTCTGCCCTGCGCGGTCCTTTCAGCGGTTTGCTGCCTCCAACATCACAAGTGCTGCTGCTGGGACCTTGGCACCTTTACCTCCAACTCTGCTGGATCATGACCTCATTGTTGGGAGTAATAATGGGGGAGTATGTGGGGAGGGTACCCCTGGTAATGGAGATATAGGGGGTTATTACAACTTTGGAGGTGGTGTTAATCCGTCCCAAAAGTGACGGTAAAGTGACGGATATACCACCAGCCGTATTACGAGTCCATTATATCCTATGGATCTCGTAATACGGCTGGTGGTATATCCGTCACTTTACCGTCACTTTTGGGACGGATTAACACCTCCTCCAAAGTTGTAATAACCCCCATAGTCTAGTGGTGAAACTGCTGACCTGAGAACTGTGTACCAATCCCAGCTTTGGAACTTGGCCAAACATGTGAGCTTCTGTGACACCCATGTATCTCCATGTACAAGAAGGTGTACATATGTGTACCCCAATATATGACATGTAAAAAATTCACTGCACTAATATATGTATTGTACTATTATGTGCCCAGGTTTGCTAAATCATGCGGCGAACAAATGCAAATTACGTGGCACACTGCCTTACTTTCTGTGGCAGTTCTTCTTGGCTATTTTACCATTTCAAAACACATTAACACTGTGAAAAATGTTCACCTCATTGGTATCCTTTTAACGCCTTCATACAGCATTCTGCAGCTAAAACTTCACTAGACAGTGTACTATATTAGATAACTTTTGATCTGTTTGAACTAAAACAGTTGTTTTAATATAAAAGATATGAAGCAAGGGGTGGATTATGTTTTCATGCTGGCAGAAAATACAGCAGCCCTAGAACTGCACTGTTCCAGTCGCCTCGACTATCCCAGTTAATCCTCTACACAAACGACACACAAACTGGACTATTTTGCTCCACAGAATCCCAACAGAAAAACTACAGTGAGCAACAGACACACAGGACTCAGGTTTCCAGGCGCACAGATGTGACATCAGCAATGACGTGCTCAAAGAAGGGTTCCTGTGAAAGTTGTTACCCCATAAACACATCTTTCAGTGACAAGGATGACATATCCTCGTATGGTAATTACACCCACAAGAGTCTCTCCCGTGCTGATTCCCCACCATCCCCCCAAAAGCAAGGATTTCATTCTGCTGCTGATATTCGACGTCCCAGGTGTACTTATGCTTCCTCAATCCGGGACTGAACTAGGGGGGTGCAGCTCTGTACTCCATTGTGTTCTGTCCAGACATACGCGCATGGATCACCTCACTCTACTGCTGGTCCATATTTACCCGCCCTTCTTTCCGTGGGGGGCATACTTTGATGTCACAGACTCCTTCTATGTCTTCACCCACAATCCATCTTCTCAGTTGAAGATTGTCAATATAAATGCAACCATGTTTGAGGACAAGAAAAACCTATTTCCAATGTATCTACCTACCAAAACCTGCTCCTCAGAGAATTAGCTCAGGAAAAAACTGTAACAGGTAAAGTGTCCTGCCATCAAAACATTTCAAAACACAGCCCATCGACAGAACACAAGCTCTTGGACAGACCTTTGGCTTAACAACTCCACAGATCCAAAAACAAATGGATAGGAACATTGGCCCAATAAGCTACCTCATCAGCTCTGGTGCAGAACGTAGTGTGATGAAGCCAGGAGCATCTAACATCAAACAAGCGTTGGCAAAGCCAAAAGGTCGCACCTATCAAAGCTACAAACTTTAGCTAAGGGCACTAAAAGTGTCTAACAACTTTTCTGTATGGGTGCGACAATTGTGGGCATCTCCCAGTAAGTGAGTTACAGATAGAGGAAAATAAATTCCTAAGGCGTGTTCTCTGTGTTCCACAGAGCACACCTATCTATGTTGTCCATGAGAAGTTAACGGTTAAATACTTAAGTGACCAGTTAGCCTTGCACCCGCTGCACACTTGGAGCAGGATTTGGTCAAGGGAGGAGTTGTCTTTGAATAGCTTAATCATGAGATATTGTCTGTCACTTGATTATGCCTTAAAGTATCTTGTCTAAAATATAAAGGGGACTCCTTTATGAAGTTGGGCAGTAAAGAGTTATTTTTTAACCCGGAAGGCATCGTAAAGGAGGCCTAAAATGGGTTAAAGAGAGTTTAGGGAATGTGCATATTCACTTAGAGAAGAGGCTGTGTTTGTGAAAACCTCAGTCCGTAAGAACATAATGATAACTACAACACTGGACGAGGAGCTCCACCTAACCACGGTGGTAATGATAGAGGGAGACACCGGCTAACTCGTTTTTGGTTTAATTGTTGCACTTGATCCTGGCTTCGCCACGAAGATGTTATGATGTGCAATCCCTGGGCCCTTGTCTTTGTGATAACAAGTCTCATCAGGACACTTTGCACTGTCTGTTCTTTTGTAAACTCTACAGGGTTCCCAGGGTTCGCTGTATAGCTCCCTTACTTAAAGGAGGTGGCTTGAACGAGCCAGACCAGCCTTTTTATATTTGCAAATGCTGACACTTGTTTTGTAAGCGCAGTATTCAGGTTGATTGACTGTTTTCCTTCCAGACATGGGCCCTCATTAGGAGTCTGGTGGTCACTAGACCGCCAGAATCGCGGATGGAGGTCGGACTGCCGCCAATGCGGATGGCGATCGGGCTGCCAGGGGACCGCCAGCTCTGCCAGGATCAGGGATCCCAGCGGTCTGGCGGTAGGTGGTGGTCCTAATCCATGGATTACAACCTCATTCTCCGCCAGCCGTTTCATTGCAGTAGCACCACCATGAAAAGGCTGGCAGAGAACGGGTGCAGGGGGCCCCTGCACTGCCCATACACTTGGCATTCATGACATTCTTTATAATGTTTCATTTTTTACCATTCAAAGGTGGCAGCATGTTGCTATGTTTACGCTTTTTACTTACTTTGTTTATTGCGAGCATATGCCTGAAATGTACGGACACCAGTTTTTTCAATATTTCTACTTTTCTATTAATTTATCTTCCATGTGCTTTTTGAATGTGTGTGTGTGATTTATTGTAGGTGACTGAGTGGGCAAATGCAAGACGAGTCAATAAGTGAAAGAATGAATGCATGAGTGCACGGATGAGTGATAGAGTGCATATATGTTGAGTTACTGAGTGCCTAAACTCACCAGTGACTGAAGAGGCACTTTCAGTCAACCATACCCATCGTCATTGCCACTGCCTGGTTTTCCTGGGTGTGTGTCCTTTTGTATTCACTAATGTCACCGTGCCTTGTAGTAGTGTATTAAATGTTCATAACTGAGCCTATCAAGTGAAATCATTCCCTGCCTGCTCTTCTCTGTGCAGTGTTTGTCCACAGCTGGTTTGCTTTACTTTGGGGGGCATGGGGAGGGGGCAGGTTGTTGACTGTTGCTAGAACCAAGGAAGATGTTCTGCTAGCCTTGGCACTTAGAGGGTTTGCATGTTGACCCGCTGACCCCATGGAGTGCCATGCATGCACTGCCCTATTAGGTGCCTGCACCCTTCCTTGTTGATAAGGGTTAATGTCATCTTTAATGATGCCATCATGTGATCTATGCCCACACGTGGGCATTGATTTGTTTCTTGTAACCAGGGAAACATGAGTCATCGCATGGACTTCACCCCAACCCGCAGCATGTCAGGGAATCCCGCAAGGTCCGCGCGGAATAAGGCGGAGGTGTAAACCACGCGTCAGGTGGGGCCAGTTGCATGGTACCTTTTCAGCCTGTTCTCGTAAGATATATTTACATGCTAATAATCTAAATGGAACTTCTTTGCATAAGCAGTGGCTAACCCACAAATCCGGCATGGATCTGATCCTCATGCACCTACATTGGATATCCTTGTCTAAACTGTTTGCGGGAGGCAGACTTGGGGTGATACTGTTCTCACCCTCGAGTACATGATTTGGGGTTCTAGTATCCGTTTCTGCGGGGCATGGGGAGGATTTGTGCATCAGTGATTCAAAACGTAGCCAGTTGACAAAAAGATTAACAGTTCATCATATACAATTCCTTTTTAGGTCTTGCCTAACACGTCAGTTGCAAGCGATATTGTCTGCTTACAGCAGGCTTTGAGCCCGTCTATTGATTATTGTTGCATTGTCATTTTCATTTGCCTCCTTAATTGTCAGCTTCCGTAGGGTTTTCTTCCTCTTTTTGTGTTTGTCCCTCCCTTGGAGCATGGACCTAGTACTCATGCACTTCCACTGCTACTTTTTCCAGATGCCACTTTTTTGTTTTTGGTTAGGTACTCTCCGAGTGTGTTTGTATTTTCCCACTGTCTCCCTCATATACTTTCCCAACTCGATGTTCCTCTTTCTCGTCCTCCGTGAGTCGCCATTCTTGCTTCCTTATTGCCCCCAATGGCTGTTCTTTCTTTACCACCACCCCTTGTCAGTTTGCTCCTGCTGCCCCACCTGCCCACCCTGTGTTGTCCGTGTGCTTCCTCAGCCACTTACGCCCACATCCGTTGTCTATCTGCTTCCCCATCTCCGCCCGCTCTCCATTGCTCGTGTGCTTCCCCATCTCCGCCCACTCTCCATTGCTCGTGTGCTTACCCATCTCCGCCTGCTCTCCATTGCTCGTATGCTTCCCCATCTCCGGCCGCTCTCCATTGCTCGTGTGCTTCCCCATCTCCGCCCGCTCTCCATTGCTCGTATGCTTCCCCATCTCCGGCCGCTCTCCATTGCTCGTGTGCTTCCCCATCTCCACCCGCTCTCCATTGTTCGTATGCTTCCCCATCTCTGCCCGCTCTCCATTGCTCGTGTGCTTCCCCATCTCCGTCCGCTCTTCATTGCTCGTGTGCTTACCCATCGCCGCCCACTCTCCACTGCTCGTGTGCTTACCCATCTCCGCCCGCTCTCCATTGCTCATGTGCTTCCCCATCGCTGCCCGCTCTCCATTGCTCATGTGCTTCCCCATCTCCGCCCACTCTCCATTACTCATGTGCTTCCCCATCTCCGCCCGCTCTCCATTGCTCGTGTACTTCACCAGCATCGCTCGCCCTCCATTGCTCCTGTGTTTCTCTCGCGCCACCCATTTACCCTCTGTTGTACATGTGCTTCTCACGCCAAACCTGCCCACCACTATCTAGGTGCAATTCCAGCCTCTCCTGCCCACCTTCCATTGTCGCCATGCCTCCCCAACCGTTGTCAGCTAGGTGCTCACTGCCCTCCTGTCCACCACCATTGTCAGCTGCTTCACGGCCCCTCCTGCCTACCGGCTGGTGTCTGTGATTCCCAAGCCCCTTTCACCACTTTCCATTGTTCACGTACTCCCCCAGCCCCTTCCATCCATTCTCAGATTTCTTCCCCAGCCCCTCCCGCTCACCCCGTTATCAGTTTTTCCCCCCAGCCATTTCCAGGGTCAGCTTGTTGCCCCAGCTCCTCCAGCCCACTCCCTTTGTCTGTGTGCTTCAGCCTGGCCCTTCCCGCCCACCATCCATTGCCTGTGTGCTTCCCCATTGTCTCTCGCATGTCCTCATTCCCCCGCGTCCTTGTCTCCACTCTCCCTCCCACTGCCCTGCCCCTTCCACCAGCCCACTCCATTCCCTGTTTGTAAGGGCATTAGTGCTTACAACGCCCTATACCTTTTTGAAAATTATTCGTAGGCATGCTGCACAGTCATGCTGCTGTATAACATGGCTGAATATCATTGCCAAAGTTTCATCATCATATTTTATTTATTCAGATTAAAAAATAAAACCATAAAAGACAACAGCAGTATATAAACAGAACAAAACTTGATAAATAATATTAAAAAACACAGTTCATATTAAAGCAAAATGACACAATGGGCCTGATTATGAGTTTGGCGGACGGTTTAGACCGTCCGCCAAACTTCCGATGGGGAGGATGCCGCCATACTGGCTACCTCCCTGCCGGGCCCATTAAGAGTTTCCCGATAGGTCAGTGGGCAGAAACCTGAGTTTCCTGCCTAGGGGGAAACAGCCTACAGCATTGCCTCCGGCTCATAATTGCCATTCAAAGATGGCTGATCAGTAAACATCACATGGGGAAGCCATCTTGGAATAGTACTCTAAAACATTTCATTGGTATACCAATCCAAGATTGCCCGATGTTGTCTCTAAATGTGGCAGCTATCTTGAAAAGGAAAGAATAATGATATGCTATGGGAAATATGGTTTAAAGATGGAAAATTTGTTTAGAAGCAGTGGCTTCATGGACTATGGCTCGCTGTAGATGAAATGAGTAGCAAGGGGTATAAATGTCAAGGAAGCTGCTGGGCATGCTAATGAAACAAAATAAGCAAGCATTAGCAAAGCCAAAACATTTGGCTTTCATGCGGCAATGCATGTAAATAAAGGCTTTCACAACTGCTTTTTACATTTGTTGCATACACAAAGACTGTCTATCACATTAAAGCCTACGCTATTGGCTTTTATCCAACTGTGGAAAAAAAGTTTAAAAAAAGAAAAGACTGCTTTCTGCACAGGTGAGATAAAGAATTGAACGTGACAAACTGTGTGATGATTGAATATGATTTATTAATATAAAATGGTCCCTCATGTATTCCAATGGAAGAACTTCCTGGAAGGCAGAATGAGAGACCAAACTGTCAGTAGTAGGAGGTATGAGAATAATAGTCCCCTGAGTAGAAGCTAAGCACGCGCTACAATACATTTTGCAGACAATATGTTTTCCTTTCAAGCTGCCTCCACAGCATACCTACCAGCCCAAAGGTGTCCTCTCGGCACTGAAGGAGATCACTCCAACTACTGAGAAGTTTCTTGTATTTTTTCAATACACAACACAGGGCAACACAGCATTTTCAGAGCAAAGGGTGCATTCTGGGGTCTTATGGTAGCCTGGACATTTCTGTTAGGCAGGTAGAATCTACTGCTGACATTAGCAACTCAACTGTTTTTGATTATTAATAATCTCAACACTCTTGGGTTATAATTAAGGTTAGAATTACAGTGAGGATTGAGTCAAGGGTGATTAAGATGGTGTTAGGTTTGTCAGTGATTCCCCTCATTTTGGCTTTTCTCATATTTGGATCTTCATTAATATCAATATGCTTCCAGACACTAAATGACCCTGAAATACACATCTTCAATTTCAGTCATTGCTTCACTTTCTAAAGATTTATTTGGAAAATGAATATTGCTGCTACTGAGTTTACCAAGCCTTTCCCCAGACAGTCCCACTAGCCCAGTGATGGGACACAAAATCTAAATTTTCCCTCTCTTAAGTCTTTGCTGTTTGACCAGGAATCACTATGGCACTAGAATCAGTTTTTAGGATTTGTTTGACAAAGCAGCTGTCTGTCAGATGTATAAGATGTACTGTTACCAATTTCTTAAAAAATACAGGATGAGCTTTCACTCCACAACTAATACTCGTGCACCACATACTATGGATTGTTTTGTGCATAATTGTCGTCCCATGGAGTGTGCATTGAAAAGCATGAGGGACTATTTACATTTTAAAAGTACAATGACTCATCACACATTAAATTATTTACCTTACAGATGCATTTAATACAGAAAGCAATTGCTTTTTGTTTTGATTTTTCACTCAGCTGGCCTGGCTCAAAATGTAAGAGATCTTCACCTACAGCTCCTGCAGGTTAAGGTGCCAGGTCTGAATCCGAAGCTAATGACCTGGGGGTCATAGATGAATGATGTGCAGAAGTACTCTCTGAACAGGGCTGTGGTCCAGGAACGTTGCCAACAAATGAGGCAAAGAATTGGGCATAATTATCTGAAGGAAGCTGTGGAGTCGCTAATAACCCGCATCCTAGAGTGATCCAAGACTGTTTAGATAGTTGGCAACTTCGCCTGCTTCAAGGTGTTCAGAACATGCAAAATGAGGGAAGCTGATCAGCTATGAACTTCATTATCAAGAGTTTGCATGCCCGCTCTTTCCGTCACTGCTCTGCGTCCCTCCCATGACCAGATCTGGCACCTGGTGCTGAAATATTTGCCTTAGATGGTCCCATTTAGTCTTAATCTCCAAACTGTTCCTCAAGTGTCTTGAAGAGCCCTCAGCCCTGCCGCCTGCCTTCATTCTTAGATACGTCCTTACAAATCTCTGGGCAGTTTTTAATATCACCACCAAGCGATGGAAGGTAATGATGCTTATTATTAATCTCCTGCCCAGTCTGACCTCCTATGGAGAAGCACTGAATACATTCTTTAGCCAATTCCCACTCAATGATCCACTTAACTTTACCCTGCCTTCCACTCTAGATATTTTGCGGATATGCCCTCCGCAAACTCCCCAAATCACATTTTCACCAGGTAGGTTTTCACCAAATTCTCTACACTGAATCAGTCCACATGTATGTTTGATCACATTTCATGTGGAATGGCAGTCCCGCGAGTCCCTGAGGAAGAGCCGCTTGGAAGGCTTGAAACGTGTTTGAAGGGAACTTCCTCTAACGCCTGACTTTTTTTTGAAGATGTAAATGAACATATGTATACATTACGATACTGCTGAAAAAGAATATTTGCCTCCAATTCTTTTTATGGAACCATCTGGTGATGGTGTGCTCCAGAGTGGCACCACTTTGTGTTTGCACAAAGGACGGTTGTTCAATAGTGTGAATGTTAAGGGCTTGCAGACTTTGGCACCACACTGTTGCCAACCTGCACATCTTCTTTAGGGTTCTCCTGGTTTGTATTTGCTTTTAGATTACACACTCAGTTTCTTCACTGTCCCTCAGCTTGTGGATTGTCTAACACTACAGTCTCACCTCTGACAATTGTGTTGTGATGGCGGATCACTCTAAGTCAACAAATCCTTTCTAACACAACTCTTCTTCTGTGGTTTCACTTAACGCACCTCTCCTTGCACTTACCCACCCCTGATACCACCTTCACTTCTTAAACTGTGGAGGGCTGTTTTTGATGATGTCACTAACTTGTCAACAATAACCCTCAAAATGTGTCACGCGGATTCTCTCTATACTTGTACGTTCAGCTCTTGCGCGCTAAACCTTCAACCACACTTATCCCCAAGGATCTATCGCAGTTCATGCTCTTTAAACTGAGTTTCAGGTGGTCCCACATCAGGCGTGAGTAGTTCATCTAGTTCAGTTTTTAATTTTGACCAGTGGTAATGAGCGAAACAACTGCATTAGTACTACGAGTGAAAACCGTCTACGACAGATAGTGACATTCCGCTTCACAACATTTCCCTTTCTAAACACGGTGTTTCAGGTAGGCTGCATCCCATGCCGTGCACATCTGTACAGGCATGGGTCACAACGAAGTCATGGGTGGAATGCTTGAATTCCTCTCCAGTATTGTCAATTACTCTGGGCCACATTCCAGTCCACTGTTTTTTAATCACTCAATCATTCCAAACAGGTAGCAGCCATATGTATATCAGCCCTGGTCCTTCTCCAATGGTCACGGTTCAGCTAGAACTGCCAGGTCATGTCACCTCTAAAAGGGAACATGAGCACCTCCAGGCTGGATTCAGCCTTGTTAGACCTCATCCGTAATATACAAGTTGGGTCCAGGCTTCGGATCCATTGCACAGTGACCAATGGGTCCCAAGCCTGGAAGTATCTCTCTCGCAAACAGCATCACACTGCCAAAAACAAGAAAGTGATGGGCAGAATGGCTGAATTCATTACAGACACTTTTAATGACTCATGGCCAAGTAACATGGACCACTAACTGTTTATGGAAACTGATGCTTACCAACACATGAAAAGCATTGCCATGGCTAGTAGCACAGGTCATCTTCCAGGAAACGGACAGAGTGCATACGCTGAGCGTTCTCCCCGAACATACAAAAGTGGACAAGCAAACTACATTTGTGAATATAAAATTAGAAAACCTACAAAGAACCAGAGGAGCAAAACGTCCCGGGTATTTTCAGTTAAATCACTAAAACGGAATAAGAGACTACAAGCAGAAGGGAGGCAGGGTGTGTTACTGTCAGTACCCGGAGACTGAGGGCTATAAAACACAAAACTAACTGATGTCTTACAGAATGTCGGTACAAGGAGAGGAACCAACTGGTCCAACCTATCCACGTCAAGCTCCTTGGCCACGCCCACTCTTCTGCAACAGTAAATAACTTCAAGCACACTGGGAAGTGAGAGTGATGCTTGTGAGAGGCCTCAGATTGAATGATCTGGTAGTTGAAGACTTTCACAAACAAAGGGACTCCTCAAACTGCCCACAGATCCTCTCTGCCCACCAATGCCAGCTCTTCACACAATCCATAAGTGCCAGCTTCGAAGACTGCCCAGAGGACAAGGCTTTTCATACTGATAACCAATGCCCTCTTCAGCTCCTGCGCACAAGTGAAAGTGCCTCACAAAGATCAACAGTGCCAGCTCCTCGCATTGCCTACTACAGCAAGGGTCTCGTGCTGCCTCCCCCCTGCCCACCAAGTGCCACCTACTAGACCGACCCATGAATGGGAGCTTTTCACAGTGCCTACCAGTGACAGTTCATCACTGCATCCAGCACTGGAAGCTGCTCGCACTGCCCGAGGTGCCCGCCTCTCACTGCATCCAGCACTGGAAGCCGCTCACACTGCCCGAGGTGCCCGCTCGTCACTCCATCCAGCACTGGAAGCTTCTCACACTGCCCGAGGTGCCCGCTCATCAATGCATCCAGCACTGCGTCCAGCACTGGAAGCTGCTCACACTGCCCAAGGTGCCCGCTCATCACTGCATCCAGCACTGGAAGCCGCTCACACTGCCCAAGGTGCCCGTTCATCAATGCATCCAGCACTGGAAGCCGCTCACACTGCCCAAGGTGCCCGCTCATCACTGCATCCAGCACTGGAAGCTGCTCACACTGCCCCGAGGTGCCCGCCTATCACTGCATCCAGCACTGGAAGCCGCTCACACTGCCCGAGGTGCCCGCTCATCACTGCATCATCCTTGGAAGCTTCTCACACTGCCCGAGGTGCCCGCCTCTCACTGCATCCATCCTTGGAAGCTTCTCACACTGCCCAAGGTGCCAGCTCATTATTGCACCCAGCACTGGAAGCTGCTCGTACTGCCCAAGGTGCCCGCTCATCACTGCATCCAGCACTGGAAGCTGCTCACACTGCCCTGAGGTGCCCGCTCATCACTGCATCCAGCACTGGAAGCTGCTCACACTGCCCGAAGTGCCCGCTCATCACTGCATCCAGCACTGCATCCAGCACTGCATCCAGCACTGGAAGCTGCTCACACTGCCCGAGGTGCCCGCTCGTCACTGCATCCAGCACTGGAAGCTGCTCACACTGCCCCGAGGTGCCCGCTCATCACTGCATCCAGCACTGGAAGCTGCTCGCACTGCCCAAGGTGCCCGCTCATCACTGCATCCAGCACTGGAAGCTGCTCACACTGCCCAAGGTGCCAGCTCATCACTGCATCCAGCACTGGAAGTTGCTCACACTGCCCGAGGTGCCCGCTCATCAATGCATCCAGCACTGGAAGCCGCTCACACTGCCCAAGGTGCCCGCTCATCACTGCATCCATCCTTGGAAGCTTCTCACACTGCCCGAGGTGCCCGCCTCTCACTGCATCCATCCTTGGAAGCTTCTCACACTGCCCAAGGTGCCAGCTCATCATTGCATCCAGCACTGGAAGCTGCTCACACTGCCCAAGGTGCCCACTCATCACTGCATCCAGCACTGGAAGCTGCTCACACTGCCCTGAGGTGCCCGCTCATCACTGCATCCAGCACTGGAAGCTGCTCACACTGCCCGAAGTGCCCGCTCATCACTGCATCCAGCACTGCATCCAGCACTGCATCCAGCACTGGAAGCTGCTCACACTGCCCGAGGTGCCCGCTCGTCACTGCATCCATCCATGGCAGCCGCTCACACTGCCCTGAGGTGCCCGCTCATCACTGCATCATCCTTGGAAGTTGCTCACACTGCCCAAGGTGCCTGCTCATCACTGCATCCAGCACTGGAAGCTGCTCACACTGCCCGAGGTGCCCGCTCATCAATGCATCCATCCTTGGAAGCTTCTCACACTGCCCGAGGTGCCCGCTCATCATTGCATCCAGCACTGGAAGCTGCTCACACTGCCCAGAGGTGCCCGTTCATCACTGCATCCAGCACTGGAAGCTGCTCACACTGCCCCGAGGTGCCCGCTCATCACTGCATCCAGCACTGGAAGCTGCTCACACTGCCCCGAGGTGCCCGCCTATCACTGTATCCAGCACTGAAAGCCGCTCACACTGCCCGAGGTGCCCGCTCATCACTGCATCCATCCTTGGAAGCTTCTCACTCTGCCCCAAAGGGTCCGCCTATCACTGCATCCATTCTTGGAAGCTGCTCACACTGCCCAAGGTGCCAACTCATCACTGCATCCATCCTTGGAAGCCGCTCACACTGCCCCGAGGTGCCGGCCTATCACTGCATCCAGCACTGGAAGCTTCTCACACTGCCCGAGGTGCCCGCTCATCATTGCATCCAGCACTGGAAGCCGCTCACACTGCCCGAGGTGCCCGCTCATCACTGCATCCAGCACTGGAAGCTGCTCACACTGACCCGAGGTGCCCGCTCATCACTGCATCCAGCACTGGAAGCTGCTCACACTGCCCTGAGGTGCCCGCCTATCACTGCATCCAGCACTGGAAGCCGCTCACACTGCCCTGAGGTGCCAGCTCATCACTGCATCCAGCACTGGAAGCTGCTCACACTGCCCTGAGGTGCCCGCTCGTCACTGCATCCATCCATGGCAGCCGCTCACACTGCCCAAGGTGCCTGCTCATCACTGCATCCAGCACTGGAAGCTGCTCACACTGCCCCGAGGTGCCCGCTCGTCACTGCATCCATCCTTGGAAGCTGCTCACACTGCCCCGAGGTGCCCGCTCGTCACTGCATCCATCCATGGCAGCCGCTCACACTGCCCTGAGGTGCCCACTCATCACTGCATCATCCTTGGAAGCTTCTCACACTGCCCGAGGTGCCCGCTCATCACTGCATCCAGCACTGGAAGCTGCTCACACTGCCCCGAGGTGCCCGCTCATCACTGCATCCAGCACTGGAAGCCGCTCACACTGCCCGAGGTGCCCGCTCATCACTGCATCCAGCACTGGAAGCTGCTCACACTGCCCCGAGGTGCCCGCCTATCACTGTATCCAGCACTGGAAGCCGCTCACACTGCCCGAGGTGCCCGCTCATCACTGCATCCATCCTTGGAAGCTTCTCACACTGCCCCGAAGTGTCCGCCTATCACTGCATCCATTCTTGGAAGCTGCTCACACTGCCCAAGGTGCCAGCTCATCACTGCATCCATCCTTGGAAGCCGCTCACACTGCCCTGATGTGCCCGCCTATCACTGCATCCAGCACTGGAAGCTTCTCACACTGCCCGAGGTGCCCGCTCATCACTGCATCCATCCTTGGAAGCTGCTCACACTGCCCGAGGTGCCTGCTCATCACTGCATCCATCCTTGGAAGCCGCACACACTGCCCTGAGGTGCCCGCCTATCACTGCATCCAGCACTGGAAGCTTCTCACACTGCCCGAGGTGCCCGCTCATCACTGCATCCATCCTTGGAAGCTGCTCACACTGCCCGAGGTGCCTGCTCATCACTGCATCCATCCTTGGAAGCCGCTCACACTGCCCTGAGGTGCCCGCCTATCACTGCATCCAGCACTGGAAGCTTCTCACACTGCCCGAGGTGCCCGCTCATCACTGCATCCAGCACTGGAAGCTTCTCACACTGCCCGAGGTGCCCGCTCATCATTGCATCCAGCACTGGAAGCTGCTCACACTGCCCCGAGGTGCCCGCCTATCACTGCATCCAGCACTGGAAGCCGCTCACACTTCCCGAGATGCCCGCTCCTCACACTGCTGACCATCGCCAGATCCTCACACTGCCTTCCAGTGTCACTAATGGCATCTCCTCATCCTGCCCACAAATGCCACCTCCTTAGAATGCTCGCCAGGTTCAGCTCCTTACAATGGCCACCCTGGCCATCTCGTGTTACTGCACTGCTAGTGCCAGCTCCTCCCACTGACCCCACGTGCCCGTCCCGCCGCCTCACTCTTCCTTCACGTGTCCATCAGGAGACATCAGGAGGCTGGTCTTCTCTTTTTCTTCTCAATTCTTGGGCCTGATGAAGTGTTTACCAGAAGACAGAGGTGCTGAACTGAAACCCCTCCGCCTTTGGCCGACATCAAGATCAGCGCCTCTCCAGTGCCAGGCGAATGACACTGTATTTATCACTTCCTGATGTGCCTTCTGTGCAATCCATGCCCCATGTACACTGCAGAGGGCGCTTCCCTCGACAGCTCTAATATTGGTACCCACAGAGGGTCACGCTGTACCGGGCATCTCACCAGCTCAGGATCAAGGGCATCCCATCAGCTCAGGATCAAGGGCATCCCATCAGCTCAGGATCAAGGGCATCCCGTCAGCTCAGGATCAAGGGCATCCCGTCAGCTCAGGATCAAGGGCATCTCGTCAGCTCAGGATCAAGGGCATCCCGTCAGCTCAGGATCAAGGGCATCTCGTCAGCTCAGGATCAAGGGCATCTCATCAGCTCAGGATCAAGGGCATCTCATCAGCTCAGGATCAGGGCATCTCATCAGCTCAGGATCAAGGGCACAGCGTGCCTGCGGCCTTAGTGCAAGCCAGGAGAATGCGCCTCAATGGTAACCATGCCCCTGACAGGACACAAATGTTCTTCACTGACACAAAGTTGCACAGGATTCATTTGGGTCAATACTCCTAGGAGCCTTTGTCACCTTCAACCTGCTTCATGGAAATCCACCTTAGATTCTGTAACACACGAGGAGATGGTTCTCTCTCAGGCAGCAACAAACTGAGTGTAGGTGGGGAGGAGGAATGCTCCTGTACCATGGAGGCATTTTGATGATCATAGTTCAACGTTTCAAGCAAATTGATATCACATATCTTTGGGCCTGATTTAGAGTATGGTGGATGGGGTTACTGCATCACAAATTTGACGGATTTCCCATCCGCCGCTTTACAATCCCATTATATCCTATGGGAATCGGCGGGCGGGATATTCGTCACATTTGTGGCAGAGTAACCCATCCGCCGGCCTCCAAATCAGGCCCATAGTCCCTTAAGCGGACAACAGCAACCACAACTTGCAGTTTCTCCATTTTTGTCATCAGCAAACCACACCACCATAACTAAGACGGCGAGTCTCGCAGGGTGCCGACGAGCTGCAGGTCACTCCTTACTGGCTGCTTCTTTTGGTCTCTGCGCGGGAGAGGTTAATCCTGTTTAAAACAAATTCTACACCCGCATCACAAACTACACCTCCCAAGGAGGCCTGGAATTGAAGTACAGGAGCAGAATGTCTACCGAACCTGCTTCTGAAGACACAGGGACGCCATGTTGTGTCAATACTACGCGCGACCTCTTAGAATGAAACAACGCCCTACCTCAGACGAGGCGGCCGTGTCAAGTTGTCCAACGTCAAGAGTGAGTAGTACCTCCAGTCTTGTTATTTTTCAGTCTAGTTATTGTAATTGTGCTTGTCACATTCTAAATGCAATACCACAAGAATCAGACTTCAAACAAAAAAGTACTGGCAAAGTCAATAGGCGTGGCTTTTGAGTGAGTAAATATTTGGGTAATAGTTGGGTAACTGTGTGTGTTGTCCTCAGTTGTCCTGTAAAGCAAATAGCATAAAGAAGCAACATCTTGGGATCTAACAATAAGGTACAGCTGAGCAGACTGCATTAGCAAAGCTGAATTGTATCCTCAAAGAATCAAAGAAGAGCATTATGAAAAGCTGTCAAAAGTTGAGGTTTGCACTGCAGGTTGTGAGCTTAAAGGGCTTACATAGCAAACTACTGCAGAGGGGATACTTTTGGCAGAGGGCCAATATTGATGTTACATATTCAATAATGCCTATACTTTCAGCAAAAAAAAAGCTGTAAATCCAACATGTTAAGATGACCGCACAATAAAAAATGAAGGACAATTGTTAATAGCACTGCTGTTTATGACAGGCTAAGGTATCCAAACACCGTACACTTCCTAAACAATTAAAATGTCAACGTCAACAAAGTAAATACACCAAAGAGCACACACTGCCTTGCAATTAACAGCTACATGTCATGTTGGGTCTGCTATCTAACAAAAGTGTTTGATCATCAAAACAGAAACACAAATGGAACAATGTAGGTTTACATTAAAAAAAATGAAACTATGGCTCACTGGACCCCGGCTAAACTATTTAAACTGGACCTCCATAATTCTGATGCATGCTGGAGGGGTCAGAAGGGACCAGGAGACCTTGCATACATCCTACTAGACTGTACCTACTCTAAAACAAATTCTGGGCTGAAACAAGTAAAACCATATCACAAATCCTGAAACTGACATGGACACCAATTCTAGCCTCTATTTCACCAGGTATCCTTCCCCCGACGCACTGTGAGGTAAGTAAGGAAGAGCGCCTTCTTTGGGATCTTCTAGTATCAACCAATCTCAAAGTCATTCTTTCCGAATGGAAAGAGCTCTCCGAACTGTGCCCACACACCCGGGGGAGTGGGTACAATTCACCAGGGGAGAGGACGACTCTCTGGGCTCTATGGGTAACAGGGCTTGTTTTAAGCTGAAACAAAATTAGCATCACCAACCGCCCTGTAACGGGCATCGCTAACATGCTTTGTCATTTATATCCTGGCTGGGAGTGTGTGTCAGAGAAGGGACTCCAAATATTCCTCAAACCCCTCACCCCTCGCCCTAATCATCGCACTGTGGCTACTTTTACACTTTAGTAAGGCCTGGCTTGTCAGAATAGTATGTTTGGCATCATGTATTTGATTGCATTTTTAAAACAGTAACAGAACTTACTTGAATGTTCACATAAAACTACATATATTCAAACATTGTCAATGTAATAGTATTGTGTAAAATTCGTAGGGTGGGGCCCAGTTATATATTTTTTTCACTAGAGGGGGCTCGACATTAAAAAGTTTGAAGACCTCTGCCTTATTTCCAGTGGACCCTTTTTATTGTTCATTCATACATTTGTAGCCAGCATGTATGTTTTTAATACCATTAATATAAGATGATAAAACTAAAGTTACAGGTGCTCATCTGGCATGTAGCCCATTGTCATGAATGTATTTTACATCGAACAACATTGCATTCTGGTACGTGTAGTTCTGCTTTTACAAACAGCAAGCGCAACAGCACTTAAAGAGTGTATACATACTGAGGGAAAAAAACACCACAATAAGAGATGCAAATAAATGTCATCCTAACATACGAAATGGAAGCAAGTCAACTTTCTGGTGCACAACATCATCTTTCTGGCGAAGTGAGAGTTAAAACAAATACCTCGTTTTACGAACCCGCCCTGTCACCCTCGGCTGACTTCCCCTGTTCTGCTTTCCTCTCACACATTTGCTAATCTAGGCCTCAGTCTGGTGTGACAAGCATCACTGCGCCCCGGCCCGTCCTCCCAGCACGGTGACTGACAAGCAGACTGAGTCACTGGGGTTATGCAGTTTCCGCATAAATGTGGATTCGCCGCACTTGCCACACAATCCATCACCTGCCGCATAATTTGCAGATTTAAACAAATCCGATTTGTTTCTAGGCCAAAGGGATCAAAGGTTACTTTAAAGACAAGAAGGGCCATATATGTGGCTGCACAGTGGCAGACCCTTTGCAAAAGTTAACTGGTCACCTTTTAGTCGCTGAAAGCTGTATCCAGGTTTTATACTGAGCTAATGTGTGAAACCTTCGCCCAGAGAGTTGAATAAGTATAAAGTGACAAACCAGCAAAACAATAGCAACACAGCCCCCCCAATACTGCATATTTTGGTATTGCCGCATAGTTTGGTCAAACCTATGGCGTAGTGTGCTCCTCCTTTACCACATAATCAGAGCGACCTTGCATACAAGTCACAATTCGCAAGCAGCCTCTGATCTCTGGATGCTGGGCAGTGATGGTTCTTTATGAAGTTCACCCGCTGGGCTCAAGCTACACTGCCCAGAAATCCACTGCACCCCATGACTCCGATTTAAATATAAACACAGCAGAGTGAGGGATGGAGCGAGTGACTTAGGGAGCCTGATAAAGCGAGCACCAGTCACTGAAAATATGTGCTGCCTGAATGGCTAGATGCGGTGTTTAATATGTGCCACTGGTTGCAGGTGGTCGGCGCCGGCAACAGATTTTGAGGACCGAAATTTTTTATTTCATTGTAATTTGACCCAAAACAAGACAGAGAAAGGCAGGAAAATAGAAAGAAGAAATTAGAAAAAATAGGAAAAGAGTGACGAAGTGATAAAGCAGGAATAAAAAAGTGCCAGCAAGAGCGAGGGAAGGGAAAGGAACAGGGTGTGGTGGGAGAGAGGGAAATCAGGTGCCACCAAAACTCTGCAGCCTTAGTTTTTGGCGCTTCAAGCACTTGGCAGTGCCAGAGGAGAACATCTTGTAATCAGTAGTTGTATTTGTACACATTAGGCACTAGTTCTATGCTTGAACCCTCTCGGTTAACAGGCATCCTTCCATGGTCGATTAAATGAAACCCAGAGAGATGGGCAACAGCACGACATGTTACTTACCGTCCTCTTAAAAGACGGCTGTGTGGAAACCACTTTATCTAAATATTTTGGATGTAAGAATCGAAGACACTGGAGAAACCACCTCAGCGCAACAAACGAAAGGAACACAAAGTAATATTACAAGAATTTCAACGTATCAGCCGTAAGTCACACGCAGGTTTTCAGCAGTGGATGCGTCAACCCACTGAGCTATCTCAGCAAAGAACAAGCCAGAATAACACCAAACCAACTGCAAGTTATCATTTGCAAGAGGAAGCTGCGGAAATGACTAAGAGCTGGTCAGAAGTGGACAGGCCATTTTAAAACAGAAAACATACAATAACAGCATTTAAAACGGGCACAAAGAACATGCCAGCGCTCGAGGTTTCGAGGCGCCCGCCGCCTGGAGGCAATTTAATTCGTTGTGCGGCGCTATATAACTCGCTGGAATCAGTACACCAACGCAAGCTACGTCAGAGGTAACGGGACGCGCCCAGCAGTGGCCAGAAGACACCAAACACACAAACCCCCATCCAAGGCCACGAAGGAGGTGGTCGCCATCAAGTACCTGCGGTATGGAGCGGGGATCAGCGCCTCAAGCCGGGGACCAGCTCCGCGCCTGGCTCCATGCAGCCAGGGCGCCTCCGCCTCTCCCTCTCAGCTGCTGAACTTCATTTAACTCTGGCCTCTCGGCTCTGCTCACGACTTCCTGATTGGCAAAGCACCCGAAGGGGAACTAGACACACAGCGGGGCCGCCTGCTCCCATGGCCAGTGCGCATCCGAGCCTCTTGGCACTGCGCGGCGCATCCGAGCCTCTTGCGCACTGCGAGGCGCACGGCTGCGCGCAAAGACACCTGCCCCAGCCTGGCGGCAGAAGCTGTAAAACATGACAGGATGCCCGGGGGTTACGGACAGTGCTGCTAAACGCTCATTACCCTGTAGAGGCCGCGCCTTCAGATACTATCTCCGTGCGCAAACGTGCCTGCAGGCATCGTAAAGTGGGCCCTGGTGCGTGCAGTCCGGTCAGCTTGGCGCAAGTATTTCCACGGCTATATGGACAGTTGACACTTGGGCACTCACCCTGCCATTGAGGCGTGGGCCATTTTTAAACTTCTTTATTGCTGCCTGACGCACTCTAGTTGCCTTTTGTGGTGGTGCCCCAAGGCAGCTGCGTACAGAGGATTTCATGGTTCACGGACTCGGTCTAATCGGCCAAGGAACATTTTTTCGAAGTTGAAAACCTGGTCCTTGATTAAGCTAGTCGACCCAATTCTGTTTTTTGTTTTTTTAATCAAGCCCGCTGTCTTTCTGTTCCTCTGTTCTATTGTGTGTTCAAACTGGCCTTGTGTGAAATACCAGATGACCCCTTTCCACAACATCCGCATAAGGGGTTTTGGACATACGATGAACTACAAGGGCAAAACTCTGGGTTCCTGACAGTTTAATCCCGGAACTAGTTCTTGCGATCTAGATGCGTCTTTTAATTTAAGTGAACACTTCCCATTAAATAAATTAATTCTTTATTTTTGCGTGCACTGTTATTACTTTTGTATAGGAACAAAGTGTAATACAACCCCTACCGAGTGAAGGGAAGGGATATGACTCATGAGGGGGAGCCTGGAGTGATTCATGCTGCACCGTGACCGCCCCCCCCTCCTCATTCCCTTCAATGGTAATAAACAGAACAATAAACTCTGCATGTATGGTTCATGCCATGCCAATTTTTCCTCGTTTTACAATAACTAATTCACCAAAACTAGATTGCAAGGGATTCTTGGACATAGAACTTTTTGGGAAATTTTCCTAAAACTTTTAGCTTTTTCTCCCAGTGTTTCCTAGCTCCTTGTGCGTGACCTTAGGACTCTGGGCACTCCACCACTGTATGGCAGTGAGAAAGTGCATGTGCTCTTCCTACCTGTGATAGGAAGGGTTGGGTATGGTTCAGGTGATGTAGCCATGTGGACCCTGCAAAAAAAGGTACCCCACATACCAGGGGGCAGGTACGGCCCTGGCTACTAGGGGGCCGTTGCACTGTGCGTGCCACTCCCTACAGGCCCCCAGAAGACCCTGTCTTACCATGTCCTAGGCCCGATTGGATGAGCGAGCAGGGGCGCTAGTGTGCCTGGACTCAGGGTGGCAGCCCCTATGCGGGGGCCAACCCTGAGCCAGCCTTGCGCCTCCCTGGGAGGGCCCGAAGACGGGGCAGGTGGTAGGCGTAGGGCAGGTATAAGAAGGATACTCTGTTCTGGTAGGGAAGACCCCCACACTGGTGTCCCCTACCTAAGGGGTCAGCTGTGCCCATATTTTCAACAGGTCCCCTAGTATGGCCTTCGGGCCCTAGGCGCTTCCCCCCTGTAGGTGCTGGGTGGAAGTGTGTGCACATGTCCTATACTGGGTAAGAGTGCTGCTGACCAACGTGAGCGGGACCTTCCATGACAGGCCCCGGGGCGTGCACTTGCACCAGAGGACCTTTGGAGGCGTGGAGCCGGGCCCAATAAGCTAGGCTGTGCCCCCCCACACACCATGGTGGTTTTATATATATATTGAGTCTGGTGAAGCTGACCTCTAGGTGCCTACCTGCACCACAGCATCATACCTATAACGAGTCTGGAGCTAACCCGTGTGCGCAGACTGGCACACAAGTGGTTTTCTATATAGATATTGGTTCTGGCATCACACGTCAGCATGTGCACACAGGGACTGTAAAATAGGGCTGAGCCTGACAGCGGAGGCCATTATAGGTGCACTTGCCTCTTTGGGGTGGCTTTAACCTAAGTGTCCTTCCTGCCTCTGCAGGCTTGTATGTGCACCAGGGCACATGTGCCCAGGGGGTGTGGAACACCCATGCGTGTCCGCACTCCTCATGAGAGCTGCTCTGCCCATAAGGTAACATGGGAGAAGACAGATAACTTAGGTCTAGCTCTAATAGTGGATTGCAGAGGAGCACCCTCATGATGTTTGCTATCACTGGATTCGGAGTGACAAACCCCCTCTAATGGTAAAGTTGGTTTGATTATTAATGTCCTAAAAATGCCACTTCTAGGAAGGGGCATTTCTAGATTCTAAAATGCTTTGTGTGCCCTGTAAATTGAGCTTCATTCCACTGGGTGTGGGAGAAGAGCTCGTCTGTGCATTCCCCAAGCGACAGCTATAAAACTTGGGAATCCAGAAAGATTGACTCCTCCATTCGGGGCCTGGGGTAGATCGATTGGAGTGAGAGGTTTCTCACACTTGGCCTCTCGGAGCCAGAAGATGCCCCAATAAAGATAAAGATCTACATTCCATGGCCTTGTTCAGACAGGGATGACATTTAGGGGAGGCATCTGTGGTTCAAAGGAGAACCCTTTGAACCACCCCAAACTTCAAAGGCACACTTTAGTATCAGGGGCGGTTCCTTCGCTATGGCAAAGGAGCTTCACCCGCCTCACTGAGCCAGCAGAAGAAAAATAAAACCATAGCTCACTATTGTTTTATTTTTCTGCTGCTGGCTCAGCCAGCAGTGAAGGGAGGGGCTGGGCCACGGGAGGTGGGAGGAGGAGAGAGTGCATCTAAGTGCGCATGTGTGTTTGGCCGGGCGTCTCAGGCTGGCCAAACACACATGCACACTTAGGTTTTTCCAGTCCGGCTGTGTTTAACAGTGGGACTGGAGAAACTGCACAGACCCCTTGGCTGTGTCTGCGCGGCAGTCTGAGCCGCTCAGACCAATCCTAATGCTACTTTCATGCTAGGTTTAGCATGAAAACAGCACCAGGATTGATGGGGAACATGTGCTTGTGTCCCAGTGAATGCTGGGACACCACATCGAGGGAACAGGGTCGAGGCAGCAGGAGACACGGTCTGAGGTAAGTTTATTTGTTAATATTATTTTTATAATTTTCCCTCTTGGTCCCACCCCGCCCCTCCTCTTGAGATTTGCAGTGGCAGCGATGTTTAGTATAACTAGGGGTACTACCCATTAGCAAGGGAGAGTTGTATC
Organism: Pleurodeles waltl; assembly: GCF_031143425.1. NCBI lineage: Eukaryota > Metazoa > Chordata > Amphibia > Caudata > Salamandridae > Pleurodeles > Pleurodeles waltl. Next base: position 77,969,345 of record NC_090447.1, on the reverse strand, counting down.
TATGGCAACGCAGGACCGGTGATGCTGGACTGCGTGGTGCGCACTGCCAGAGGAATCCATTGTGCACAGGAGCATAACTGTCTGAGGGAGGGATTTGCGCACCCTTCCTGTATTGCGGCTGGCCTGAGCCGACTGCCTGCTGCTGTGTCGTAACCCGAGGTGTGCTCTCCAAGGGCAGGTTGGCTGCCCCCAGTTCTCTGCAGAGATCTCAGGGACATCAAAGGTCTCCGGTCTCCTGCAAGGGATTTACAACATCTGCCTGCAAACCCCTAGAGAGCGGTGCCCTCTTCTGCCCCTTCGTGTGCTGGGCTCCACCAGGCAGCAGTGGCGTGAGTGTGGACAAAGTATTGTGTCTGGAGACTGGAATCATCTGGTGCAGAGCCCGCAAGTACTGCCCGCACATTAGGTGAGCACCCCTTCATCGTTGGGCCCACTGCACGTCAAGACGTCTTGTGGTGGGAGCCGGATCACCCGTTGCTCCGCTGTTGTTGAGTGAGTCACATTTATCTTGTGTGATCCTGGGCTGCATGTGCATCACGTGCTGTGGCTGGTTCATAGGTTGCTACCCTGAGAGGTGGGGGTGCAACAGGAGTTGTGCTACACACTGCCTCATATGGTGCATCTGAACTTGAGTCAAAGTGTGTGACCGGGGAGTCTGGTGTGACTAAAGTCATCGCACACCAGACGTTGTGCCTCATTCCAGGAAGGTACGGAAGAGAAGTTTCTTGTGTGGCCGGAGGATCTAGACTGACTCAAGTCATCAAGCACTAGACGTTGTGCCTCAATCCAGAGAGGTGCAGGATTTACGTTCTTCGTGGTAGCGTCCTGGAGTGTCTGGTGTGGTTCAAGTCATCACGCACCAGAGTAGTGGCTCCTCCCGAGAATGTACCACATTGGGAATTGTCTTTGGAGTGATCGGGTGGTAGGAGCCACCTCTGGTCATCGGGCCCCAGACATTGTGCCCCATTTTTGTGGAGGTACAGCAATGAGCAGTTTTCACATAGAAGCGCAACCATCTGGTGCAACTCAAGTCTTCGTGCACCAGGCGTGGAGCCTCCTTGTAAAGGGGGTGCAGACCTAGTAACTTGTCAAGACAACACGCCCCAAGAGGTGCACCTCTGTTCTGGAGGTGCCAAAACTGGTAACTATTTTGTAACAATGACTGTCTGGCAGGGATGGGCGCCGTGCTGGCTAACAGGTGACCACAGTGACTTTTCCCCTGTGTGTTGCAAACCTCTGAGTGAACCTCCTACTGAGAGCCCAACCGTACCCTTGCTAATTTTTGCCTGATCGGCTGTTTTCTCCTCCCCCACTCCCCCTCCCATCTTGCCCCTGCGTAGTGTGACTAGGGCTGCGAGCTGGCCAGTATCCAGGGGACAGGTTGAGTCAATCTATGATGTGTGAGGGCGGGATAGCTGAAGATGGTTGGTGGGTTGAGGGCGGTTTGGGATCCAGGGTGCCTACAAACACAGTGGCATCTACTAGCCGGATATCAGGGCACCACATTAGGGTACTGGGAGTGTGTACATGTCTGTGTGTGTGTGCACGAGCAGACTTATGCCCGTGTCACCACCTAGTGGTGCAGAGTGGATGTGCGGTAGTGAATGCGAGGGCAGCACCTTGGTGTTGCTGGCCACGTTCTTCTGTGAGGGAATTCCTGAGGTTGTTATTACGATTTACTAGTGTGGCTTAGGCCGCAGAACTATGTGGAAGTGTTATAACCCTTGTAAGTACTTATTGCTGCTAGCGCTGGGATCCAGGGTGCACCCTGAATTTAAATGTTACATCAAAGTTGGTAAACTCTAGGGTGGGTCTTGTGCCGACAACATCTGTCACTGCAAGAGGGTGCGGGAGGGAACGTATTGTTTTCTCACTTGTACATACTGACGTTGGTATTACACACGTGGGTCGAATATTGTGAACTAAATTGCTAAACGTGATTTATGCTCAGATGTCCATTATACTAATGCTGTGTTGACAATGTGTGTGTTAAATACATTTTTTATATACCTACACTGTGTTTGAAGTCTCATTTGTGGCGCTCAGCGTGGTTGTGGTGGGGAAGTGCTGTGCCCTTGCCATATACATTGCCTCTGTGATAAGCCTGACTGCTCTGTGCCAAGCTACCCAAGAGTGACAGCAGGTTATACAGTGAGTGTAATCACCCACCTCTGACAGGAGTGGCGAGATTCTGCTAGGCTGGGGCCTTGCCGCAGCCAACCAGAATGGGCCGCCTCCACAGGGTTTGATTTGTGCACCGAGTAAAAACCACACTGAAGAGACCTCATGATTAGGAGTCATGCATACAGTAATTGTTACATGCAATGTGTGACACAGTAAAAAGTGTTGTCAGTGTCAATGTTGGTGTTCTAATAAACTAACATTTGACCTTTGCACTGTAGTAATAAATATGTTAATGTGTGTTTGTACAGTTGCTTTATATAATGTGTTCCTGGGCCACATTTAGTTCCACTATCAGGGCATACATTTATCTATATATCTGTATCTATATGAAGAAGATTCATAACAAGTAAATTTGTAATATCCTATATTGTCATCAAGAAGTTCTGGTGACATCATAAACCAGGAGGCTAAGGAAAAAACCACAAGTGACAAGAAAGGAATATATGAAACAAGTTACACATTATGTATTTTTTACAATAGGAGTTTACTTTGGTGAAGTTAAAATGTAAACACATTTTATTTGCAAGTATTGAAATATTTTGAAAACAAAGTTAAATACTGGGCAATAGTGTTTGTAGTAAAAAGAAGTTTGCAGTATTTATTTTTGTTGTAAGGGATATGGGGTTACAGCTAACCTAAGCTTTAATTAAAAAAAACACAAAAACACACACACACACACACACACACACACACACACATATATATATACATATACACACACACACACACACACACACACACACACACACACACACACACACACACATATATATATTCTGGCTTTAATACTCAGAATGTACTTACTGAAAAGGAAAAGTATGAGGGATTTTTTTCATACGTAATGGTCTACTGTTCAGCTTCCCTATAAGAGCCAACAGTAAAATAAATAGCACCAGCGACGCAGAGAAGGTCTGTAGCAGGTTTAACATTATGCTAATGTATGTAGATCTCTAACTGCTTTAGCAGTTTTTAATATAATCAGAAGGGCTACAGTAAAAAGGACGTCCAGCCCTCACTCATGTGGTATGCTGCATCACTGGGCTGAAGATTATTGCGCTGTGATATGCTTCATCACTGAGCTCTGGTACCCTGCATCACTGAGCTCTGGTACCCTGCATCACTGGGCTGTGGTACGCCGCATCACTGGGCTGTGGTACGCCGCATCACTGGGCTGTGGTACGCCGCATCACTGGGCTGTGGTACGCCGCATCACTGGGCTGTGGTACGCCGCATCACTGGGCTGTGGTACGCCGCATCACTGGGCTGTGGTACGGCGCATCACTGGGCTGTGATACGCGGCATCACTGGGCTGTGGTACGCGGCATCACTGGGCTGTGGTACGCGGCATCACTGGGCTGTGGTACGCGGAATCACTGGGCTGTGGTACGGCGCATCACTGGGCTGTGGTACGCCGCATCACTGGGCTGTGGTACGCCGCATCACTGGGCTGTGGTACGCCGCATCACTGGGCTGTGGTACGCCGCATCACTGGGCTGTGGTACGCCGCATCACTGGGCTGTGGTACGCCGCATCACTGGGCTGTGGTACGCCGCATCACTGGGCTGTGGTACGCCGCATCACTGGGCTGTGGTACGGCGCATCACTGGGCTGTGGTACGGCGCATCACTGGGCTGTGGTACGCCGCATCACTGGGCTGTGATATGCCGCATCACTGGGCTGTGGTACGCCGCATCACTGGGCTGTGGTACAGCGCATCACTGGGCTGTGGTACGCCGCATCACTGGGCTGTGGTACGGCGCATCACTGGGCTGTGGTACGCCGCATCACTGGGCTGTGGTACGGCGCATCACTGGGCTGTGGTACGCCGCATCACTGGGCTGTGGTAAGCTGGTGTGCTGCCAGCGCGCAGAAGGTACGCCAAAGGCTAGTCCGCCTGTGGCCATCCACGCCCAGCACCAGGAACCCTGGTTCTTTCACTCAGCGTAGGTACACCTCTCCAGGTCACCAAGCCCTGGATCTCGGGAGCACTGACAACAACTGCTGCCACACATCTCCACACACCACCAGAGGACCGTTCTCCTGCCAACACTGCTGCTTCACCTCCAACACAACCAACATCCTGGAAACACCGCAAATAAGACTGTGTTGACCACGCCAACCGTGACCACCACAGAACAACTCCAGTAGCATTCTACTCAATGCACGATCGCTCAGCAAACATGCCATGGAAATCTAGGACACAATCTCATCCCTCACTCCGGATATCATCTCCTCTGTGAGAACTGGCTGATCCCCACCTCTAAGCCAGACATTGCCATCGCCACCCCTAAAGGCTACAAGATAACACACCAGTACCGAACCAACAAACAGAGATGGAATTGCCATCATCAACAAAGACTTAATCCGCTGCTTGACCTCCTCAGATGACTCGACCCTGATAATGGACCATCTCAACTTTGGGCAGACAGAATAAGCTCCTTCAGAGGTGCCTTTGCCTTCAGACCACCAGGATTATGTCTCAGCTTCTGCAATGCTATTCTAGACCTCATCACCCCAATCGCGATTGACACTGAGCACTACATCTTCCTAGGGGATCTCAACTTCCACCTCAACAAGCCCAGCAACACCAACACAACTGACTTCCTGGAAAGCATTAGTAACATTGGCCTTAAGCAACTTGTCACCGACCCTACCCACATCGCAGGACACACACTCGACCTCATCTCCATGTCCAGCGACAGAGTCAAGTACAACCACCTTTCCCAGCTCACCTGGACCAACCACTACAGCATCCACTTCACCATCTCAGGACCTACCAACACTGGCACCATGCTCCCCAGCTCCACATGCAGAAACTGGAAAAAGATATCAGAAGACCAGTGGAGCAATGCTCTCACCTCCCACCTCCCAGGCACAACATCCAACCCAGAACAGGATGCGAAGAACGTCTCCCAAAGGATCATAAAATGTGCCATCAAAAATCACACCGCCAAGCCAGCCAAATCCAAAGGACCTGCCAGAAGAGCCAGCTAGTTGACCACAGAGCTAAAATGCACCAAACACAACTGCCGGCAACTAGAAAGGAAGTGGTGCACCAGCAAAGAGACAGGAGACCATACAACCTTCAAGACAGCACTCAACCAGTACCACAGCCTACTGAAAGAAACAAAAAAGAACGCCATAGCAGGCGGCATAGAAGTCAGCACGAATGGCAGTAATGAGCTGGCCACCATCATGAAGGAGTTCTCCCATGGCCACTGAGAATGACATTACCCCCTCCCCCACCAAAAGAACTGTGTGACACCCTTGTGGACTTCTTCCACGACAGGATCTCAGTCATCTACCAAAACTTTAAACCCCAATCCCCCACTGCCGACAGTATCAGCCTGCTCACACCCACGAACACAAACCCCGAACACATGCTCACCCAGTGGCTCCCTCTCACAACTCAAGCCACAATTCCCATCATGAACTCTGTCCACTCGGGAGTGCCCCCGGTCCCCTGGCCCCACCACATCTTCAACCTCGGGAGCAAGACAATTGGTGACGAGCTCAAGAAAGCCCTGAATGCCTACGTCACACGGCCTCATTCCCCGAGGACTGGAAGCACACTTAAGTGAGACCCCTTCTGAAGAAACTATCCGCCAACCCAACAGATCCGAAGAACTACCGGCCCATCTCCCTGCTCCCCTTTCCAGCAAAGGTTCTTGGGAGGGCAATCAACCAGCAACTTACCGAACACCTGGAACATAATAACCTCATGGACCCCTCTCAATCTGGATTTCCGAGCCAACCATAGCACAAAGACAGCAATGATCGCAGTCACTGACAACATCAGGGTCCTCCTTGATTGCAGCAAAATGGCAGTCAACATTCTCCTGGACCTGTCAGCCACCTTCAACACCGTCTCCCATCACATCTTGATCAACAGACTCTACCACATTGGAATTCAGGGAGATACCCTCAAATAGATCACCTCATATCTCACTGGAAGAACTCAGAGAATCCATCTCCCACTGTTCACCTCAAAACCCAAGATCATTTGCGACATCCCCAAGGATCATCTGTCAGCCCCACCCTTTTTAACACCTACATGACTCCCCCGGTCAACACCAACAGATCGCACGAGATCAACATCATCTTGTATGCCAATGACACCCACCTCACCCTCTGGGTGTCAGAAGACCCCTCCACCACCAGAGACAACTTCCTCAGATGTATGATGAACGTCACCGAATGGATGAAAGGCAACTGTCTCAAGATGTACACGGACAAGACTGAAGACCTCATCTTTGGGAACAACACCTCGCAATTGAACCTGCTGAACTAGACCTATCTCCCGCACCGACATACCACACCCGCAACCGTAGCATCTTCTTGGACAGCAAATTATCTATGAAGAAACAGGTAAACGCAGTCATATCTGCCTGCTTCCGCACCCTACGCATGCTCCGCAAGATCTTCAGGTGGCTCCCAGTGAACACCAGAAGGACCGTGATGCAGGCCCTCATCACCAGCAGGCTGGACAAGGGGAACACACTCTACGTAGGAATCACCACACGCCTCCTGAAGAGACTTCAGACAATACAAAACTCAGAGGCAAGACTCATCATCGACCTCCCCAGAAGGACTCACATCATAACGCACCACAAGAGGTTACACTGGTTCCAGATCCAGAAGAGATGCCAGTTCAAGATGCTGACCCACGCATACAAAGCCCTGCACAATGAAGGACAAGCATACATCAACAAACACATGACCTCCCACTAATCGACCAGACACCTACGATCCACCTCCCTCTTCCTCGCAGACACCCTCAGATCCGCCTAAGCAACAGCAGAGGATGCACCTTCTCACACCTGGATGCCAAAGCCTGGAATGACATTCCCCTGCACCTCAGGAGTGCCCCATCAATCCGGGAATTCAGGGATAGACTTAAGAACTAGCTGTTCAAATGAACAAATCACTTCAACGCAGTTAGCTACTCCAGCGCCTTGAGACCCTCATGTGTGATTTGTTGCTCTCTATAAATCCCTGATTGAATGATTGCATCATTTGGCCTTCTCTTCACTTCACGCACCTGGAACGGCTTGGGGTGGGATGAATGGAATTCTGAATGTTATTTTAACAATGGCTCCATTTGTCAACTAATTATGCACAATTAGTAGTCCTAGCAGTGCATTGTTTTCAAGCCACTGTGAGTTTGGGGCCATAGCGGTTAAAACTGCCTTGGGTAGACAATAACTTGTTTATTGGTGTCTGTCTGTGGCACGCGTAAGAACAAGAGGGCTAGCTCCAACTCTTCATAGCCTGGTGAAGACATGGTTCTTGGAGTGACATCAAACCACCCTACACACTTCTTCCGCATCAGCAGGTCTATTTGTGTGAGTATTGGTATAAAAAAGAGAGACCCCTGGATCTACTTCCAGAAAGCCAACTTTCCTCAAAATACTGCCTTTGCGTGGCTGATATGGATCTGTTCAGTAGTTTTTCAGATAATTGCATGAGGAAATGTTTTGGCTGGGCTTGAAGGCTAATCATTCAGGGACTTCTTTATGTCTTGTCTGTTAATTCCTGGGTTGTTTGTGGATTCAGATCTTCAAATCCAATTGGTAGACGTAGCATTGGACATTGGATGCCAGAAGAAATCAAGAATCTCAGATAAGCTGCAGCAGTCATTAGAGGAATGCCAAGCATCAAAGCAAAGTGTCTTTTCAAAATGTGATGGAGCGGATTGAGGGAACTTCCACGACCCTATGTAGAACGTAGGGCGGGGTTCGGAGGGTGTTACTATGCATGGCAAAAACCAAGCTTGTATCGCTTTGTGGACTTGGAGGGCTGCCCCTCTCTACCCAGAGGCCCCTGTGGATGGCCAAAGTCCACATGCAACTGTTTTAGTGGCAACAGGGATGCAAAGGGGCTGGTGTTAGGCCTGGTTGCAGACCAGGCCTGGTGCCTAGAGAAGTAGTGCATTGCTGAAGCAGTGTGCAGCTGCTTCAGTGGCACGTGGCTGGAGCATGGGTTGCATCCAGGATGCAGTATTTATCTTCCAAGGCAGCAAGGTTAGACACAGAGGAGGTTGTGGCCAGGCTCTGTGTCCAAAGCCATCTGCACACGGCAAAAGGCCGTGCACTGAGGCGCCTCATTGTAGTGTGGGGGCAGTGTGAGCCTGGCTGCAACCCTTGGCTCGGTATTGCGCCTAACCCCAGCTGAACATGGCCAAAAGGCTATACACAACAGGTGTTGGACTTGTGGGACGCTGGGCGCAGGGCCTGGCCGCAGGGGAAGCCCTGGGGCCAAGCACACCAGTGCACATAGGGGCTGAGCACGCAGAGATCTGGAGCAGGCCGCAGGGATAGCTCCTGTAACAAGCAAACCAGTGCACATGGGGGCTGGGCATGCAGAGATCTGGCGCAGGCCGCAGGGATAGCTCCTCTAACAAGCAAACCAGTGCACATGGGGGCTGGGCACGCAGAGATTTGGTGCAGGCCAGGCCGCAGGGATAGCTTCTGTAACAAGCACACCAGTGCACATGGGGGCTGGGCACGCAGAGATTTGGTGCAGGCCAGGCCGCAGGGATAGCTTCTGTAACAAGCACACCAGTGCACATGGGGGCTGGGCACGCAGAGATTTGGCGCAGGCCAGGCCGCAGGGATAGCTTCTGTAACAAGCACACCAGTGCACATGGGGGCTGGGCATGCAGAGATTTGGCGCAGGCCAGGCCGCAGGGAAAGCCCTGTAACAAGCACACCAGTGCACATGGGGGCTGGGCATGCAGAGATTTGGCGCCGGCCAGGCCGCAGGGATAGCTCCTGTAACAAGCACACCAGTGCACATGGGGGCTGGGCACGCAGAGATTTGGCGCCGGCCAGGCCGCAGGGATAGCTCCTGTAACAAGCACACCAGTGCACATGGGGGCTGGGCAGCAGAGATTTGGCGCGGGCCAGTGCACATGGGGGCTGGGCACACAGAGATTTGGCGCAGGCCAGGCCCTGCAGCTAATTCGCACTGCACATCAATGAAAGACTGTACTACGGGGATTGGAGGGATGAGAGCACAGACGCTGCAGCCAACTCCGACTGGGTATGGCCACAGACGATGTGCAGTAGGGGTTGGGTGGCCAAGATTTGGGGTGCATGGTCTAGTCAAAGGCCAGGAACTGCCGCCACCCGGCACTGTGCACAGCCAAGAAGGGATCTTTGTATAAAATGTGGATGTAGTATATCATCCAAAAACGCAAAGGTTCACTGAACACAATTGCTAACGTTGGCTAAGGCTTCTTCAGATCATTAACACTTGAATATAAGTTAAAAAAATCTCAGAAACTCTCGTCAAAAACACAAATAAAAGTGAAATAATACAAAAGAAAACCAAAATTGGCCCATTACGGATAGCTACACAAACCATAAGCCCCCTTAAAAAGGCTTCTTTGACCTCATACATGATGGCACACCGATGACATCACTGGTGGCATTACAATCACCATACCATTGACACTACATAACTATGGGTACAATACCATTTTTGTGTTGCTATTTAATGATGTTGTTGGCATAAGTCCTGTTATTTATTAGGATAAATATTATGAGGTCGTGAGCAGCTAAATTTGAGGTCTCAATACTAATCTTAGCTGCATCTCTTTTCGGATACATTTCTACAAAAAGGTCGTTTTCACTGTCACTGTTTTTCTGTGTTTCTGGCCTACCACCTTTTATTAACTATTATTTAGTGGCAGTAAAGGGAGTGCCCAGAAGAAAAAAAACTGGCTGATTCCAAGCTGCCATTGATGCCAGAATGCTTGAACCGGTTCACTCTAGCTGAAAACCCCTAAGGGAATATCTCTATTTCTGACTTTCTTGCACGGACCTTCAGCTATGACGTCTTAGTCTTGATGGCAGCAGTCCATTGGTTGATTTCTCTGGATCCCCGACCATGTCACAGCTTTTAACTCAGACTTCTCAAACAAGTAGCTCGTGAGCTACTGGTAGCTCTCCAGCTTCCTGTGAGTAGCTCTCCAGGTTGCAGCCCAGTCTACTACAGTATAACCTTTTGCTTGGATGAGTTATTTTCAGTATACCAAAGTTGTAAACTATGTATGTGAGACGAAACGGTGTGTGTGTTTCAGAACTCTTAAACTGATGTTTGCAGAAAAATGTATGCATTTCCAAACGATATTTAAAGTTGATATTTGAGTGATGAATCATATGATGATGGGGAGACTTCTTATTAATATTATCACCTCGATCCCGGTGCATTGCAGCTATGACTGTTAAGCATTACTCATGTGAAGGCATTTCAATTTGACACAGACTTTTTACATTACTACTGGCAACCCTCCTGGCGCACTTGGGTGATCCGTGCCAGTAATCTTGAGTGTGGCGGCCACTAAGTTACTCTTGTCTGATGTGGTCACTATTACAACACTAACTGTAGTAGCTCAGGGTGGTTTCAACTGAACAAAAGTAGGTCTTGGTACAGAAAAGGTTGGCGACCCCTGTTCTAACTTGTGGGGCACAGGCCACAAAACTCTCCATCGCTTATTTGACCTCCAGTGCAGGAGAGAATCCTCTTCAGATCAATGTTGGCAGTCTAAATATCCATCCAGGAATTTGGAACATTGCCACTCCAGGAAAAACATATCTGCCCTTCACTTCAGGAAGGTTGCAGGTTGGAGGACCCTTCTCTGTCCAAGGTATGCGTTTGTGGAATTTGCTCCCTTGTATCAAAGGGTTTTACCCATTCTCTGTCTATGGGAAAATGTGTTGGTAGATATGGCCCTAAAAGCCTAGTGTTTCTGACAATGATACTGGGAATGGCTGCACTCCTCGTGCTCTGTCTCTTCCAGCACCCAGAAACCACCCAGGTGCAAAACAGAAGGCTAACACATAACAGCCATGTTACGCTGTGAGTCAGTGGTGGTAGCCATTTTTATCAGTCATGGCGCGAAGAGAGCGCAGCAAACACTGAGGGAGGCCTCACTGAAGGAGAGCGATGAAAACAGCACAGGGACATCTGCAGTGTCCCAGGCCAGGGGAATACACTCATTGTACCGCATAACTAACACTGGACTTCTAGGCACTCCCAGAATTTCAGAAAATCCCTTAACTTATCCGCAACCTCTCAATATGTTTTAGAGAGCACCTTTCAGACTCAGAGTGTCACTCTTGTTTTCTTCCCACACCGGAAGAGGAAGCTAGGGCTTTGGTGACGTTTGTTCCGATTAATATTGTGTTACTCTGCAGGTTCTTTATCTGTTAAAAGAGTGGCGACAATGTACTTTTTTAACTATATCAAAGCATCTAGGCAGCAAACTAGGCCCCAGCCCAGTGCCTGCTTAGTCACAACCCAGCCCACCGTGTGATCTAGGCAGGGGTATAGGGCGCAGGTCAACAAGGCATAACCATACAAAAACCAAAGATTACACAATCCGTATGTCACAGTAATGACGTCATACCCATGAAGTATGTATTTTCCATAATTCACAGGAATAACATTAAATTGGATTACGGCTGTTGACCAATGACAAGTCTAGCACTGAGTGTAGGGGTCTGTGCCGTACAGTAGCTTTTTGTAACACTACTTGCACTACAACTTAAGGCTTTTAAAAACATGTAATGTAAAAAAATACATAGCAGGTAAAATATTACAGGGTACTAGTGAAACGTACAAATCACTCAGCCTCATATGTTACAATGATGTCACTAGATCCTATGTATGCTATTATGGGACCATAATGCAGTTCTACTTCATTTATTCGTCATTGATACATACACAGACATATACTTATTACATATAATCTCACAAAACTGTTTGCACCAATATTCACCAAATGGGACATGCACATTCACTCGGACCACGTGTATATTTAATAATGTTGTGAATGGACACATGACTGGGAAAACACCCTGAAACATGCTGAAGATGTATTTATATTGTGTGCACAGTGAATGACCAAAAACATTATGGGCCCCCATTACGAATCTGGCGCTCAGTAGACCACCAGAATCGCGGTGGCGGTCGGACCGCGGTCAATGCGGTGGTCCGACTGATGCATTACAACCATGATGGTCGGGCCGCAGTGGGACCGCCAGTTCCGCCAGAATCCGAGATCCCAGCGGTCGCGGCAATCCTAATTCTCCCCCAGTGGTTTCATGCGATACCACAGCCATGAAAAGGCTGGCGGAGAAAGGGTGTAGGGGCCTCCTGCAATGCCCATGCACTTGGCATGGGCAGTGCAGGAGCCCCCCTGGCCAGCACCCTCACAATGTTCACTGTCTGCTTTGCTTTGCAGACAGTGAACATTGGGAGGGTCCTGGGGCACCCTGCGCTCTACAGCATTGCTGCCGGCTCGATGACGAGCCGGAGATAATGCTGTAGCCTGTTTCCTGCTAGGCTAGCGGGCGGAAACTCAGGTTGCCGCCTGCTGACCTAGTGGGAAACTCTTTATGACACAGCGGGGAGGTAGCCAGTATGGCGGGAACCTCCCCGTCGGAAGTTCAGCGGACGGTCTAAACTGTCTGCCGAACTCGTAGTGAGGCCGTATGTGTTAGTACTATGCAAAGAAGTTACCAATGACTATTACACTCAGTTACTATTGGGCTGTACTTAACTGATCAAAGCTGAGAGGAACCAATGAATGTACATTTACAGAAACAGACACTATGCACACAGCATCATATGTACAGGAGTCACCTAAACAAGGACAAAGTGAGCACAGCAGAAAATCAGCTTTACTTTCTTATTCTTCAGGAACAATATCGTGTGACATGACAAGATACACAAGTGTACTTATTCCGTCTGAACAGCTCTGCACTGCATAAAACACTTATTCAGTCACTGTCATTCACTTACTCACTCCAATATTTACAATAGGAGATAGGTGTAAACCTGGGGTAGAGTAAAATACATGAAAAGGATATATTCATAGTACTGAAAAATACCAGTGACAATGCTTTTTAAAAAAATAACATATTAATGCTCTACAAACACTTAAATCATTATCATGAAAAATCTCTGTACATCACAACACAGGACATGAAACCGACCATTAATTAGTCAAGTTTATTTGAGGTCCGTGTGGTCTATTCAGCTGTCACTTACACTTTGCTTCCTCCCAGCACAGCATACTGTATGGTGCAACGGACCGCTCCGCTTCGGCCATTGGCTCCACTGCACTGTGAGTGACGCAATCTTCCTGAACACATGTGTACATCCGCCTAAAAGGAAGTGCACTTTTGTGGCAGGGCTTATGGGCCAAATTGTACTTTCTCAATGATTTACTGTACTTATTCTATAACATTTTTTATTTTTCAGTCATACTTTTTGTGTTTAAACTATGGGCCTGATTTAGAGTTTGTCGGGTGGGATAGTCCATCACAAACATGACGCATGTCCCCTCCACCTTATTACAATTACTATAGGATACAATACACTTGTCATACGGCCAACGGGATATCCGACATATTTGTGACAGAGCACCCATTCGCCAAACCATAAATCAAGTCCTTTGTCATTAGGTTACAGTATTTCAAAGGCAATAGTACCTTTTCTTTGATCCAATAACAATCATACTTTCCTGTGATGTACATTAAAATTCAAATGGTTTTCTATACATGCTTGAAGTGCACCTACCCTTTAGAAAGCACCACCCTGTTTTATTAAAATAATATGTGATGGGTAATTTATGTTTTTTTATTGGAAGTATGTGGAAACCATCTTTAGGTACAGGTATATTTTATTTTTTCGGCAAATGCTTGAAATAAAAAATAAATAACTATTGTATCAGCTTGCTTACGCCAGACCTTTTGGCTTTGCCATTACTTGTGTTTTTTAAGGTGTTGAAGTCCCCACCCATTGATGTGTTAACTTCCGTTGTTAAATTTCTGTAATATATGCTAATTTATGATGCTTTGGAACTTGCTACAACAGGTGATTTTACTTTGTAGTTCTGTAAACAACAGTGTTCCTAATAGCCAACCTTGTGATATTCATTTTATTAATCTGGGAAAGAAGATCACCTGAGATGCCTCTACTGGGATTCAAACCTGTTCTGCAACCCCACCCCAGCACATATACTCATGTATTCAACTGTAGTTTCTTCGCAAGGGAGCGTCACCCCCTCACCAGCTGTGAGCCGCGCAGGAAAAAATAAAATGTTAATGAAAAAATTTCTCTGCCATGTCATTTTTTACCTACTTTGCGCACTGCAGCAGCCAGCCTACCATGAGCCCAGAGGCATGGGGGGGAGTGTCCTCTGCTGCAGGTTGGCAGCACGGGGCACTGCAGTGGCTGGCCAGACATTTCAAAGTGCGCATGCCACTTTGGCCAGCTGTTTTTCACCAGCCAAAGTGAAATGTGCACTTTGAAGCTCTCCAGCTGGGTGGAGAGCAAGCACATGCCTCCAGGGCATGAAGGAGCGTCCAGCCAGCCTGCTCCATCCAAACCAGGTGCTTCTCTCATGCTGGTTATTAGCAAGAGAGCATCGTCTAGATTGGTTAAGGGAGCTGGACTTCCACAGCAGACTGCAGATTCAGAAGTGGAACACTGAGGAAGAAGTGCAGCCATGAGTAAGTACCTTTTATTTTATTTATTTAAAATGTATTGTAGTTGTTTTTTGGGGCTTTTGGAGGGAGAGGTTATTTTATTTTGGGCTTTCAGAGGGAGGGATGTTTTACTTTGAGGTTCTGGAAAGAGGGGGCATTTTATTTGTTTTTTGGGAAGTGGTGGGCACTTCACTCGCCTCATCACTTTCAAAGGGTACCAGCCACCCATGCATATCTACAGTGCAAGCAGAGTGCCTTGGGCTGGATGATTCATAGAACATATTTTTAACATGATATCGGGGTGCAAAATAATAGTCTTTATTTTACTTTTGCAGCAAGCTATCACAAAACTAAGGAAAGAAAGCAAACTAATACTAAGGATCATACTTTAATTCATTCCCATGCACATTACCTTCTCTCTCAAACGTCTTCTGATGGGAACTTGGATTCTATATCTTGTTGTGATTGGAACATTGCAGGTTTCCCTGTTGGTTCTACATAGCTGGAGGTCAGTGTGAGTAGCAGCTTGTATCCCTGTCATTTTTGCACCTATTTCTCAACACTTTAGGTGGCCCAATTCATTATTGGGTATTTTGCAGGTAAAGCAACAAGGCTTTGAAAGGCCAGTGTGAAGCATTGCATAAAGCAAACAGAGGGTTGAACAACTATGAATGGACCTCGGCTGGGCCACTGGGCTCCATGGGAAAGGCTGGGACCACCTGCCGTAGCCGGGCCTGGTTCCAGATTTTGGGCGCTTGTTGAGAAAAATTCAGTTTCGTCCGCTGACATATTTAGAGATTGGAGCAGTGCATTTCTGGAGGTTCCCGGTCAATGGTAAACATGCTAGCCCACCCCCTGCAGGTAGGGGAGAGTACTACCAAATGTATCCTGACTCTGAGACAGTTAGTGAAGTTTGTTCTGCAGGGGGTCGAAAGGGATCCTCGTTTTAGGCTGGCAGCTAGTCCCGAAG
Source organism: Pleurodeles waltl (assembly GCF_031143425.1). Lineage (NCBI taxonomy): Eukaryota > Metazoa > Chordata > Amphibia > Caudata > Salamandridae > Pleurodeles > Pleurodeles waltl. The sequence goes on along the minus strand of NC_090447.1, from coordinate 77,953,688 downwards.
CTCAGACTTGAACTCTGGAAGGCTGGAGGACATGTTCTATTAAGCATAAAAGACTCTAGGCGCTGTAGGTCCTAAACTTCATAACAAACTAAAAACAGGCTTAAAATTGAGGAAGATTCTACTTGGACAGTTACTGATTAAAAAGCCTTGTTTTCAACAATTTCCTTAAAAGTGTAAGGCAAAAATAAAAGGCAGAGAATTCCAGATCTTAGTCACAGGGATGGAAAAAGCTCAATCACTGTTAAAGAGGAGTCTGGTTTAAGACAGAGGCAACTGGTCTGAAGAAAGTACAACTCTAAATTAAATTTACTATGACAATTTCAAAGTAAATAGAGCAGGGGCACTCTAATAAATAGCTTTGAGAAAACATAACCATGTATTCCTGTTGTGTTACACATTAGTGCCTCCTTGCACGTGCACATCACAAGTCGAATATATATTTAATAATCAAATCAGTTTTATATTGACCTTAAGTACTCATCACCCTTAACATGCATTCTGAGGTTTAATTGAGGCAGTGCATTTCCTGCATCTCGTAGTAATGTGTAATCTCATTTTCAACTTTGGCAAACAGAAGCGTGAATTTAGAAAAATAATGAAATCAACAGTATGTTTATGCATCTTTATCTGCAACTCAGGGACTTCTCGCATTCTCCCCACGAGAAGATGTTGCCTCCTGCTCATTAGATAGTTTCGTTGAAGTAACAGTTTCCATCACTTGAGGATGATGCTCCATAGAATTGTATTGAGAGAAAGAGTATAAGAATCATTCAAAACCCATGCATATTAGCATTACATGCAACAACTGGCTTATTGAGCTAGAGCTCTGGTTGGTTGAAATGACAACTGTCGCATTATGGTGACTTGTGCCCTTTTGCTATTTTTGCATTTGAAAAATTTTAGACTTTTAGGTGTTGTGTTCTGTTTTATCAAGCTTTTGAAGACAACTCTACTAGGAAGAGTCAGCCAATGAAGGGATATCAATCCCAGAGTAATATGGTTGCATTGGGAAGACACTGCAAGATGGCTGCTGCATTATTGTGCTGTTTGCATTTCTCAGGCACACTATCACCCGCAAGGGTATCCTGGCTCTGGCACTTACTGGAGACACTGAAATAGTTTGGTGGGTAAAGCTCAGTGCTTTATTTGTAAAATGATAAGCGCCGGTGCTCAAAGCGCTGCTCAGACACCCGCGGCTGGCGCTATAAAATGTCAGAGCGCAAATAGCAAGGGTGCGCAGTCCCGAATCCACTTCAGGCCTCTTCAATTAACTGGAGGCACTCCCTGCCCCGTTATCGCTCTCTTAGAGGTGTCTGCTTTCTCCTTTGGTGGCCCATTTTCTGTATTTCTCTTCCTCTATTTTTTCGTTTTGTTTGTTTTTTCCTACGTTGGTCTCTGCAAAAGTCTGATGTGGAGAAATAAGTGCCGGTGCCCCCCCTCCAGCAACCACCAGCTCAAACTAGGCACTGGTGAACTAGATAAATCACCCTGAGATAACCCAGTCTACACTGGACCAGGGCATTGGCAACTGGCAAATGGAGATGGGAGTCTAGGAATGGAAAGTTTACTTTCAGAAACCTAAAAGGAATTAAATGGGTTGAGACTCAAGAGATTAGGATGAGTGCAGGAAGATACCAAGGATTCTTACAGTTTTGGCAGGGGCACGGCACGGACCCACAACTGAAGGCCAACGGGTATTAAACCACTGTTCCAGTTTAGCAGGAGAATATAAGGCTTCTGTTTTTGATGGCTTCCATTTTAGAAAGTTGGCAAGCATCCATCATCAGGTAATTGCCAAGCAGTTTCTATGTTTGAATCGATTATCACTGAAAGGAGGACATATTTGAGACTAAAAAATGGTAAATATGATTTGCGTAATACCTGCTTTCATTCATAATTGTAGCAATGTGGCAACACTCTTGCTGTCTGCAGCCTGTGTGGATCTAATTCCGAAAAAACAACTTGCGCCAGGTTGTGATTTGATCTAAACCCTGCTCAAAAGACATTGAGTAGGACCTTTTTTTTTCAAAGAAATAATGTAACTCAGCAGAAGGCAATTTCTACTAACAATTTGTCTACATACCGAAGAAGGAAGAACAGCCAAAAATAGCTTGTATCCTCCAGACCATCTTCAAAAAAAGTTTCACCAATGTGTGCTTACCCTCTACAGAGACTATGGCCCTCATTTTGACTTTGGCGGTCTATTCGGCAGACTGCCAAAGCCAAATTTGCCACTAGACCACTAGTGCTGGCGGTCTGCAGACTGCCATACTACGACTGCTGTCAGCCATCCGTCATAATTAAGGCTGAAAGTCGCCAGCAGTCGTGCTGGGGGTCAGCAGTGCAGAGGCAGTTCCATCGCCGGCTCCGCCACGCCAACAGGACTCCACCTGCCATATCACGTTCTGTGATACGGTCTGGCGGTGTCCTGATGGCAGGATGCTGCTGGCGGTGGAAGCGCCGGACCGCGTTCCCTCCTGGACAACCCCCTTGATGGACAATGTAAGTGGATCGTCGGGGAGAGGAGGGAGGGGTGTCTGTGGGGCATGTGTGAGTGCGTGTGTGCGATTGTTGTGAATGTGGGGGGTGTCTGCATGAGTGTTGCGTGGGGAGGGGGTGAGTGCGTGTATGCAGTGTTGGGGGGAAGAGGCGAGTGCGTGTATGTAGTGTTGGGGGGTATGTATGCATGTGCGGGGCCTAGGGGGAGTGAATGCGTGCATGTATGTGGATGTTTGAGCATGAATGGGTGTGCGTGGGTGTGAATGAAGGGGGGTGGGAGGGTGCGTGCATGTGTGCAGGGGGTGTTGGGGGATTCATGGAGGTGCGTGGATGTGGGGTGGGGGTGCGTTTGCCGGCAACAGGGATGGAAATTCCTGTCGTTAGGTGCATGACCGCCAGGCTTTTCGTGGTGTGCCACCTCGTAATGTGGCAGGCAGCATATGGGCTGGCTCACCGCCGGCCACGAAGGTGCGACTGCACCGGTGGGCCAAGCGGTGTTGTGGCGGTCAGACTTGAGCCAGACCCCGCAACTTCAAATGCGTTGGTCTTTACCGCCGGCTCCGCAGCAGTAAGACCGCCGCCTCGAGGCTGGCGGTCTCTTGATCGCCAGCCTTGTAATGAGGGCCTATAACCCAGGAAATAGGCCTACCAAAAAGTTGCAAAAGGTCATCTATTATAGGGTGGCAGAGGTTTGATGTCCATTCAAATGCTACAACTCAGAGCTAATGGGCAAAGTTGAAGAGGCTGCTGTTAAGCTGATTAAGAGGGGAAATTGTCCCAATGTCATTTTGTTATTATGGGATGACCCACTTTTTCACTGTTTAAGTAGACGCCATGATTGTAGCTAACCATTAGGTGCGTTAAGACTATTAGAGCAAAGATGTAGTATGAGGTCAGAGAGTTTTTTAGGTTAAGGCTCTTCAAGGAAACTTAGGCCTTTGAACGTGGCCGATTACTGATTGTGAGCCCTGTGGGTGTTGTCGAACAAGTGAAGGCAGCTCTCTGAAGGTTACAAGGATGAGCCTGTAAATGCTAAACAAAAGGAGGAAATAGGGAACCCATAAACACTCCATTAGATAACAATTAGACCAGGCTTCTCCAATAAGTAGCTCATGAGCTCTCCAGCTACCTTTGAGTATCTCTACTATGTGCAGCCCAGCCTATTAAATTAGAAACTTTTGTTTGCTTGAATTAATATATGTATACAAACATTTTAAAGTGTGTATTTAATCTGAAAATGTGTGTATTTTCAGAACACAAAATTTCAAAAATCTTTAAATCCTGCTATTTAAATATTAACTTATGCAGTCTTGGGAGACTTAATAATAATATTATTACCTTGGTGCCATGGGGCATTACAGCTGGGGCTATTATGATTATCCTTGTGGAGGCATTCCAAATTGACTAAGCCTTTTTTAACATTACTTCTGGCAATCCTGCACTGAGATGATCACGCCTGGTAATCTTGCATGGCTGGCCACTAATGGAATATTGTCTGATGTGTACATCACTAATAATATTCATAGCTGGGGATGATGATGATGATTTTCATTGAACATAAGTAGCTCTTGTTAGTGGAAAGGTTGGAGGCCCCTGAATTAGATCTTATAGTCAGTCACACTGATCTAGGACTCATGGCACAATGCAAATCTCTGTGCACTTATTTCATTGGTACAAACTACACTAACATTTTGTGTAACTATGCCAATACTGTGTTCTGTGTCAACATTCTGTGTGACAATGACAATACTGTGTGGCAGTGAAATGGGACGACACCTCAACATCCTGGAGCATTAACGTCAAGGCAATAGCCTGTGTATTTATGGCAATGCTATCATGTATGACGGTAAACTACAGCACTGGTGTCAATACTGCGTGACTTGACAGCATTATGTGGTATAAGGGGAACTCCTGATTATCATGGCAATAATTTGTGCCCGCTACAGGAGTCACCATCATCTTCTAGGATGCCATAAGCTGAAACGCTTCCATGGACACATCCACCAGCAACATGGAACTCCTGACGTTCAAACCTCATCTACAGACCACCAGGACTATACACCAGCTTCACCAACATCATTGCAGATTTCGTTGCTCCTCTCATCCTCAATTCTAGTATGTCCTTGGAGACCTCAACTTCAACCTGGAAGACTGCACCAACCCGAAGTCAACAGCACTACCAGAAAAGCTAGGAACCCTTGGCCTCACCTATGCTTAAATAGACCCCCACACACTCCTCCTTCTGGGCCAAATTTTCATCTCCTTTGACAACCTCTCGATTGGCAAGCCCACACTGGTCACTTGTATGGACCATGCCCTCATCAAGTTTAGCTTTCCCGTCCCACACCATCACAGACCGAACACTGTCAGACCTGCTCACTAATACTGGAATAACATCCCAGGGGATGACTGGACTACTCACCACCCAGCAGCAGCATATCCATCAATACTTCAACAACTGGATCACCATCTGTGCCACCCCCCTGCCTCCCCCACACATAGGCAAAGCAAAGTTAAAAGAGCCAGGCCTCAAGCCAATTAGAACTCAGGATGATGAAGTGCGACTGCAAACAACTGGAGCTCAGATGACGAATGAGCCAAGACAGTGCAGACAAAAACACTATCAAATCCGCCTCGAGATGCTACCACTGATAGATACGGTACACTAAACATATCGCTCCTGCAGACCACATCAATGCCTGCTCCAACAGCAGCAAAGAGATCTTTGTCATTGTGAAAGATTTCTTCCCAGCAACAGTGGCCTCCAACACCATCACCCCATACAGAAACTAAGTAACAGGCTTTCAGAATTATTTTGCAGCAAGCTCAACCCCATATACAGAAACTTCGACCCTTAACCGGAATCAGGATACCTCACTACATGACTGCTTGTCTCAACTAGGGCATTGACCATGGCCACATGGCCCACCATCCCCTCAGATGGAACTGACATCTCCGCAGCATTCAACACAGCCTCCACCCCATCCTCGTCCGTCGCCTGCACATGATCGGAATCCAAGGACCCGCCATCCAATGGATTTGCTTTTTCCTGCCTGGCAGGACAAAGACAGTCAGGCTGGCCCCCTACTCCTTGGATGCTTACAATCTCATCTGTGGAATACCGCATGAATCCTCACTCAGCTCTACCATTATCAATGATCCCTCTGGCTAACGTAATCCACACCCATGACTTTGACGCCCTTTCCTATACTGACACTCAACTCATACTCTCCCTCTTGAACAAGACTCCCAACACCTGGAACAAATTCATCGTCTGCATGACCTAAGCCGCCAACTGAGTGAAGATCAGCTTTCTGAAACTCAACATAGACAATACAGAAATCAAGATCTTAGACATCGCCGTAGGACTCCACCGGGTGGCCAGCTGAACTAGGACGCACCCCCAGCATAGACGCCAAGAACAACAAGATTGGTATCACTAGCAATCTCATCATGACTGCCCAATTCAATACTGTTACATCTTCCCACTTCACACCCTGAAGATGCTGAGGAAGATCTTCAATTTGCCCCTGAGCATCACCCACAAACCTTTCACCCACTCCCTTGTTACTAGCAAGCTGAACTACGGGAACACTCTAAACCAGAGGTCTTCAAACTGGGGGGCGGGCCCCCCTAGGGGGGCCTCAAGTGATCCCAGGGGGGGGCGCCAGACTCTGGCCAAAAGCAGCATTATACAGATAACAGGCCTTTGTTTTAGGCAGAAGCATGTTATTGGATTTTTTAAAAGGTAACGGTACTTAACTGCAATGTTTAAATAGGTCTAGACATATTTAAACATTGCCATCTTTATAAATGAATTGTGAAAAATTATATGGGGGCCCAATTAATTTTATTTTTGAACTGGGGGGGCGTGACATTAAAAGGTTTGGAGACCTCTGCTCTAAACTCTGGGATCAGCAACCAACTCAATTGCCAACTGCAAACCATCCAGAACAAGGCAGCTAAAATCCACTCTCAACCCTCAATGCAGTACACCATACCCCAAGGAGCTCCACTGAATTCCCAGACAAGTGTGCACAAATCAAACTTCTCATTCACACCTTCAAAGCACAACACATCACCGGCCCAAACTACCTCAAAAGCTGCATTTCCTTTCACAAACCAGCCAGACACCTCTGTTCGATGCACTGCTACTTGCACACATCACCCGCATATGCAGAGCCAGCAGTCCGGCCTTTTACTAAATTGCTTCTAACACGTGGAACGACCTTCAGATACACACCAGAGCATCCTCATCCTCACTCCTTGAGTTCCACAAGAAGCTAAAGACCAGGCTGTCGCACCTTAGGCGCGGCCACACCTCCCCAGTACCAAGATATTACCAATATTGTATGCCAGGTCACTGGAAGCACACAACAATGGAGGACGAAATTACCAGAAATAATTTACTAAATTATGCAGCAAAAAGAGCAAAAGTATGCAGTAAACAAAGGCAAATTATGAGGCCAATGTGTAGAAAGGTAACTTGTTTTGGCACATTCTGTGGTATTATTATGTAGCTATTTTGACACACAGATACCAAAGGCATTCCAATGCATCAACCCCTTTGCTGCCAGGCCTTATCCCCCTCAGGTGCCATGTCTTTTTTTGGCTATTTGGGGCAGTTCTCGCTTAGGCCCTAATAACTTTTTGTCCACATAAGTTACTCAAGCCAAATTTGCATCCTTTTTTCCAACATCCTAGGGATTCTAGAGGTACCCAGAGTTTGTGGGTTCCCGTAGAGAAGATCAAGAAATTAGCCAAAAAACAGTGAAAAATTTTTTTAAAAAAAAAATGGGGAAAAAGGGCTGCAAAAGAAGGCTCGTGGCAATCCCTGAAAATGGCATCAACAAAGAGTTTGCAGTGCTACAATCACCATCGTCCCAGCTTTCAGGAACAAGAAGACTTGAATCCGAAAACCACATTTTTCAACATAATTTTGGCATTTTACTGAGACATACCCCATTTTTACTATATTTTGTGCTTTTTGCCTCCTTCCAGTTAGTGACAGAAATGGGTGTGAAACCAATGCTGGATCCCAGACAGCTAAACATTTCAGATAAGTAGACAAAATTCTGAATTCAGCAAGGGGTCATTTGTGTAGATCCTACAAGGTTTTCCTACAGAAAATAACAGCTGAAATAAAAAAATATTGAAATTGAGGTGAACAAAAACTGCCATTTTCTCCATGTTATACTCTGTAACTTTTTCCTGCAATGTCAGATTTTTTAAAGCACTATACCGTTACGTCTGCTGGACTCTTCTGGTTGCGGGGATATATAGGGCTTGTAGGTTCATCAAGAACCCTAGGTACCCAGAGCCAATAAATGAGCTGCACCTTGCAATGGGTTTTCATTCTATACCGGGTATACAGCAATTCATTTGCTGAAACATAAAGAGTGAAAAATAGTTATCAAGAAAACCTTTGTATTTCCAAAAGGGGCACAAGATAAGGTGTTGAGAAGCAGTGGTTAGTTGCACATCTCTGAATTCCAGGGTGCCCATACTAGCATGTGAATTACAGGGAATTTCTCAAATATATGTCTTTTTTACACACTGTCTTACATTTGGGAGGAAAAAGTGTAGAAAAAGACAAGGGGCAATAACACTTGTTTTGCTATTCTGTCTTCCCCAAAGTCTTCCGATAAAAATGGTACCTCACTTTTGTGGGTAGGCCTAATGCTCGCGGCAGGAAACGCAACATGGACACATCACATTTTTACATTGAAATCAGATGTGCTTTTTTCAAAGTGCCTAGCTTTGGATTTTGGCCTCTAGCTCAGGTGGCACCTAGGGAAACCTACAAACCTGTGCATTTTTTAAAACTAGACACCAAGGGGAATCCAAGATGGGGTGACTTGTGGGGCTCTCACTAGGTTCTGTTACCCAGAATCCTTTACAAACCTCGAAAAACACACTTTTTCCTCACATTTTGGTGATAGAAAGTTCTGGCATCTAAGAGGAGCCACACATTTCCTTCCACCCAGCATTCCCCTAAGTCTCCTGATAAAAATGGTACCTCACTTGTGTGGGTAGGCCTAGTGCCAGCGACAGGAAATGCTCCAAAACACTATGGCGACACATCAAAATGATCAAATACAAAACTACCTTTTTTGGCGGGGGCATCTGCGTTTTTGGTCCTGGGCTCAGCAGCCATATAGGGAAACCTACCAAACCCAAACATTTCTGAAAACTAGACACCAGAGGGAGTCCAGGGAGGTGTGACTTGCGTGGATCCCCATTGTCTTACCCATAATCAAATTTTTCCCACAATTCTGTGTGGGATCACCGCATTGGGACAAATTTCCTATCACCCAACGTTCCCCTCAGTCTACCGGTAAAAATTATACCTCAAGAGCCTGTGACAGGGAAGAGCCAAAAACATGTAGAAATTGAGGGGGAACCAAAGCGGATCCAAAAGGGCAGTTTGAAAAAAACAAACATTTTTAGGCGGACAAGTGGGGCAGAATTTTTATCGGTATAGATGCAACAATGTTGGGTGGTAGAAATGCCTTGGATTCCTGCAGATTCCGGAAAGTTCGATCACAAAAATGTCGGAAAAATGTGTGATTTCCAGCAAAGTTGGAGGTTTGCAGGGCATTGTGGGTAAGAAAATGGTGCAGGGTGCATGTGAAGCACAACACCCTGGACTCACACAGATGTTTAGTTTTCAGCTGTGTCTAGGTCTTGTGGATTTTTCTACATGGCAGCGTCCCAAAGTCTAAAAAGTGCAGCCCTCACCATTCCAAGTGGGACGATTCTCTCATGGCCCAAATGTAAAACCAAAACCCAAAATAATCAAAAGTCCTCTAGCTTGCCGTGGGATAAGATGTTTTAGTGTGCAGGGGAGAGAGCTGAAAGACTGTTACCCCTTTGAGTTGGGGTGGGAGTATAACCATGCCCATACTGGTTGGTAGCCATCCATCCCACTTTTTTTTATTTTATTATTCCTTGGCATCTAGTAGGCTTTCTGCCCCCCAGGGAGTGGATCGGGGGTAATTGCCCTATCTGTCCACCGGTGAGCAGAACAACTTTTGCCCCATTTATTTGGGGTGGAGGTATGGCCATACCCCCAACCCCTTTTTTTGAAAAACAAATCTTCCCTGTTCTCTGGTGGGCTTTCTGCCCCTCTTGGGGGCTGATGAGCCTTCCAAAAATAGGCCGATCTGCCCCCAAAGGGGGAAGATATGGCCAACAGTAATGTGCCCCATGGGGAACGACCCTTGCCCAAGGAGCTGCCCCCCCTAAACAAAACACACACATACACACACAAATCCCTGGTGCCTAAGTGGTTTCTGCTCCCCGAGGGCAGATCGGCCTAAAAGAAATAGGCCGATCTGCCTCCAAGGGGGCAAAAATGGCCTAAAATAAATTCTGCCTCCCCCCCAGGGGAACGACTCTTGCCTATGGGGTTGCTCCCCTTGCGTGAAATTGATGCAAACAAATAAAAATCCCTGGTGTCTAGTGGTTTCTGCCCCCCTTAGGTGCAGATTGGCCTAATAAAAATAGGCCGATCTGCCCCCAAGAGGGATAGAAATGGCCTAATATAAAATTGTCCCCCAGGGGAGCGACCCTTGGCTAAGGGGTCGCTCCCCATCTGTAAAAAAAAAAAAAAAAAAAACCCTTGTGCCTAGTGGTTTCTGCCCTCAAGGGGGAAGCAAAAATGGCCCAAAACAAATTTGCCACCCCAGGGGAGCGACCCTTGCCTAAGTGGTTGCTCCCCTCGTGTGAAATTGACAAAAAAAATATTCCTGTTGTCTAGTGGTTTTTGCAGATTGGCCTAATAAAAATAGACCGATCTGCCCCCAAGGGGGACAGAAAAGGCCTACAAAGATTTTCCCCCCAGGGGAGCGACCCTTGCTTAAGGGGTGGCTCCCCACCTCTAAAAAAATTAATAAAAATAAATAAATAATAAAAATTATCCCTGGTGCCTAGAGGTTTCTGCCCCCCCTGGGGACAGATCGACCTAAATACAATAGGCTGATCTGCCCCCAAGGGGGCCAGAAGTGGCCTAAAACAAATTTGCCCCTCCCCAGGGTAGAGACCCTTGCCTAAGGGGACGCTTCCCTTGCGTGAAATTGAAAAAAAAAAATCCCTGGTGTCGAGTGGTTTCTGTCTCCCTTGAGGGTAGATTGGCCTAATAAAAATAAGCCGATCTGCCCCCAAGGGGGCAGAAATGGCCTCAAGACATTTTTCCACCTCCAGGGGAGTGACCCTTACCTAAGGGGTCGCTCGCCCGCGTCTAAAAAAACAAAAAATAAAAATAAAAAATGATCCCTGGTGCCTAGAGGTTTCTTGCCTAAGGGTTCGCCCCGCACGTATAAAAAAATAGTAAACCAAAAAAAAAAATGATCCCTAGCGTCTAGAGGTTTCTGCCCCTCTGAGGGCAGATCAGCCTAATAACAATAGGCCGGAAAAGGCCTTAAGAAAAAATGCCCCCCAGGGGAGCGACCCTTGCCCAAGGGGTCGCTCCCCTTTATTGTAAATATTTTTTTTTAAAAACATCCCTGGTGTCTAGTCTGCATTTCGGATGTAACCGTTACGTCCCAGGCACCCGAGGGGTTAAAATAAATGTTTCTTAAGAAAGTAAGCCATACAAGTTCTGCATACCCTATCAAAAATGATATTCACCGAAAATTCATGATTTTGGCTTGCTTGGAAACATGGGAATACCTTTTATTAGCCTTGATGTTTTCACTTCCGGTAGTAAAATACATTGTTTAAAACGTATTAAGCATTGCACTCGGCAGAAAACTGTCCAAATATACTCACTTCTTGTAACAAGCATTTGCAATGCAATGGGCCTTGCATTTGCTCGAGTGAGAGCTGTTAACGTTGTAAATTCCTAACTGGAATTTTCTTGCCACATAAATTGAAAATGAAAAGTAAAACATTAATTGACATAAGCGAGTCGATTAAAAGCGCCACGGCCGCCACAAGTGTGAGTGCGAAGGAGCGACACAAACGGAAAAAGAAGTTCGCTCGCAGTCAAACGTATCAGCAGATGTGCAATTATCCATGTAACAGGGTCAATGGCCAAGGCGATAACAAAACCGCCCCAAGCAGGGATAAACATAAAGCATTTACCTATGATGATAAAGGATTTCTGAAAGGCAGTCCCATGAACGAGTGATAGTGATAGTGATGGGCGTGCGGTGGGCGTGGTTAAAAGCCCACAGATACATTACAACAGGCCAGAGCGCTCGAACTAAAAAGGGAGGTGCCTCATTTACCCAGCTATTTCCTAAAACTAGTTTTTAGTTTCAGGTTCACTTTCTTTTCACACCACGGGCCGTATCTCACTAAGAAACATCGCTGTATAGTATACTCCATGTATATTAGTTACATGTTTCACCAGAAGGCACTTAGATATAGACGTAGGTAACGCCTAAAACTAGAAAACAAAAACAAAAACTTTATTCTTCTAAAGCCTGGCTGTCCTCATAAAACAATTGCTTATTCGAGGAAAGCGCATATGGCGAAAACATGAATTTATGTGAAAGGTAGAGCTCGTTTTCGAGAAAAAGAATGAATCAGCCTTTCCACCGTGTTTGAAGTACATTTAAAGTGCTTCGTGTTTGTATTTCCTGCCACAGAGCAATGCCTAACCACCAGTCCGTTCATTGGGTATGTTTACACAATCTGAACATCTTATCCCCTCATTAGATACCTAAACACAGCAACGAACTGCTGACGGATAACCACTTTACTTTACAGTGTTAGTTGTAAGAGTTGCTCTGTTTGTGCTAGAGTTTTTTTGTTAAAATCTGCAAACTAAGCAGCAGATGGCGAAGTAAGTGCTAAGTGCAGCACATTTATATTTACAAGGAAAATGCTGAGCCCGCTGAATGGTGCCCCTAACTGGGCATGAGGGCATGCCTACGGGCATGGATCTTTCATCTGGCTTTCAAGGCCGAGCAGTTCAGAATAGCAAACTGCTGGGGCAATGACAGCAAGGTTGTGTGGCATGGGAATATCCAACGACGGTGATTGGCCTGGGTCTCTCCTGTGCACGAATGACAACACCCACATTTATTATATGTGACTTCCCTGGCACCATCACATGGCACTTCAGGAAACAGTGTGCAAAGTGATAATTAAGTGCAAATTGTGTCAATGACTTGTGGCATATTAGTTGCCTTTTAACATAGATAACAATACCATGTGGCATGTGCAAATTCTTTGTGCGAATGGCAATCTGTGTGGTAATAAATGGGCCGCTCGGTGCTAGTAACTGAACAAGCAATGGCAAAGCCAATAGGCCTCAGATATGAGAGATCTACTGGCTTTCGCAATGTTTTTTTAACCATTTTGTACAGCAGGATTACTGCTGTGCAGCATGCGCTATGACGTAGTCAACACTGGCCACGTCATACGCTTCTTCTATGCACAACAAAACGCTGTCATTATTTGCTGTAGTCATGCAGACGTAGATTTATTGCACTATGATTGCCATTTGGTGGTGAGAGAGAGGCAGAGTGCAGTAGAAGAAAAGGCAACAGACCCAAGAAGAATAAAGAGGTACCTGAATCCCACCATGAGCAGCGGAAGGACATTATTTAGGCAAAGAATGTGTACTTGGTCCATGCTCCATAGAAGGGACAAACATGAAAAGAGTGTGAAACTTGCACACCCCCGCCAATGAGAAGCAAGGAAATGAGAGAGACGAAGAAGCCAACCAATGGTAAGTAATGGGCAAGCTCTAAATACTTTTACTTTTTTTTTGTTATGTTAACAAACATTCTTGTAAGCGACAGTGCGTGCACAGTCTCAGGCGAGATCTAAACATTATGGTGCATGACAAACTTTCTTTACAATAATTGAATTACTGCATGATATACCAATGGTCGCTGCAGCTGGTGCACTGGTATAATGACTGGCAGGAAATATTCTGTTGGGTATAGTCCGAGATCTCCCACCGTGGTTGAAGAAAGATCATCTCAAGAAGGGGTGCTCTTTCAATGTCCATCTTCAGTGACAATGACCACAGACACCAGTCTTTGGGGCTGGGGAGCAGTTCTGGAGGGTGAAGACCAGAATGCCCTATGATCTCCCTTTGGAGAAGACTCAGTCGTTCAAGGGGTGGGAGTTAGGGGCAATTCCGAAAGGTCTGTTATCCTGTCTGATTCCGCTGATCAACAAGAAAGTCAGAACAGACAATTGAATTGCAAGGTGCTACCTGAACTGTTGTGGGGGAAAGAGTACAAAGGTAGGGTCTCTCAATCAATTATCAGCACAGATTTTTGCTTGGGCAGAACAGTGGGTCCTCACATTGAAAGCAGCGTACATCAAGGGGGAGTTGAACTATTGGGGGAACAGTCTCTCGTCAGTCAACTTTCACCTACCCACTCACCAGTTCTCTCAGATACCTCTCAGGTTCGGCACCCCGTGTTTGGATCTGTTTGCCTTTCAGATCAATGTGATGGGCTCGCAGTTTTGTACGGAGACGCTCTCTCCCCGAGCATGGGCAGTGGATGCCAAATGCAATCCCTGGCCTGAGGGGTTCCTCTTTACATTCCGTCTGATTGCTCTCCATCCGAAGGTGTTATAGAAGACCAGGGGGAAGGAGGTCAGAGTTATTCTAGTGGGCCCGTTCTTGACATGACTCCCTTGGTCTTTGATTCTTCTCACTCTGTCACGGGTGGGTTTTTCATCACCCAATCACTCCACCTCCATTGCAGTCTCCTCTCCTAACGGTTCATCCACATGGCCGTCTCAATCTAACAGCTTGATTGCTGAGCAACTAGTGTTACAGAGCTTGGACAGTTCTGAATTGGCTTGGGACCTTCCGTCTTCCAAAAGAGCATCTTCCCTTCATTCATATGAGAAACATTGGAACGTGTTTCCTAAGCGGTGTGCAGAAATGTCCGCCGCTCCTATGAATACTGACCCTTTTAAAATCTTAGTTTTCTTAGGGATGGCTTTCTTAACGGCTTAGGTCCTTCAACACTGATTCCCAGTGGGCTGCACTGAGCGCAATCCATCAGTCTTCAGGAGAGGTTTCTCAAGTAGCTCCTTTGGTCTTAAGGCTGATGAGGAGTTTTTTTTTGGTTGCAGAAGCCAAAACGTCATCACCCCCTACCATCTTTGAATTTAACAGCTGGTCCCAGAGGTTTTCAGAAAGATTCCTTGAACCTCCTGAGTCAGCCTCTCTTATAAGGCTCTCAGCTGGAACTCTTTTTCTGGTCACCACTACTTTGGCTCGCAGGTTGGGCGAGGTTGGGGGTGCTAACTATTTCTCAACCTTACCTACGTTTGTTTCCGGACATGGTGGTTTTATGTTTAGACCCAGAGTTTATTCAGAAGGTGGGAACTCCATTTAATTTTTCCCCAAGAAATCATCCTTCCAGGTTTCATGATACCTCTGCCAGTTCCGTTCCATCTTCTCTGGATGGTAAACGTGCTTTGAGTATCTACCTCGATCGTACCAGCTCATCTTGCGATTAGACATCTCTAGCTCTGTAGTCAAGGGTAAGGCGCTATCCAAGGACACTGAGAAGGGGGATACGTCAACCATTACTCAAGCTTATTCTATGGAAGGGGTTCCGCTTCCTCGTGCCATTCAGGGGCGGATCAGCAGGGGTTGCCTTAGTGGAGCTTACCCTGATTAGGAGTTCCCCTAGCTCCAGTCAGCTTCACTCCCTACGTCCCTATGTTACACCTCCATTGACTCCTTACTTGTTGCGGCGAAGGGAGGAGGACTTCTAATCGGGGCAATGAAGATTATCAGTAAGTAAAAGGTTTATCACCAAAGTTTAATTCCTCCCACCAATCTCTATACATGTTTTGCTTCTTTGGTTCTCCTGCCCATTTAATAAATGTAGAAAAAAAAAATGTTCACTTTAAAGGAGAGCACAGCAGCTGCAATTTGCTACAGGGCCGCTCCTTTTTGCAAAGGTGCCTTCATGCAGCTTTTATTTATATTTTTCAGATTGCTGCTCCAAGACTACTGAACAAGATTTACAAAAAAAACGGCTTCTGCCGAATAAAACAGGCATTGGCACAATCAATTGGCTTTGCCAATGCTTGTTACAATGTTTTTTCGCAGACGTGAGATTAGACACTGCAAAGAGGCAGTTGAGATCAGCTGTAACTTGAGGTTCGAGCAAGTATTACCTGAGATTGTCAAAGTTATAAAGTAGGCACAGAATGAATACGTACGAGCCTCTGGAATGTGGAGTTTGCTGTAATACAAATTGTTTTGGAAAATGATCTGTAGGACTGAACTCCAGCAAGTAACTCGCTACTAACAAAATATCCTGTTTTGGCTTCTGTTAAAACAGGCGAAGTTGAGTGAGGGGTTTGATTTTTTTAATTTTTTTAATTACGAATACTTACATGTGTTCTGTTTCTAACATCGATTATCGTAATAATAATCTGTATGTACACATTAGCTTATTCATTTCTATTACTGGTAACATTTTATGGTAAAGTCTGAGAAGGTACCATGCTTTGGGGGCACTTCATAACCACTTTTGGGAAATCTTCTTTCTGTAATTTACCTAGTTAAAAGAAAGCTTTTTAAACACAGCCACGGTGGTAAATCACTCCCAAAAATCCCTTATGATGGCAGAACCAGTGAAAAAAACATGTGGCAGAGACTCAAAGTGCAACGACACCCGTCCACTATACGATCTGCTAAAAAAAACTGTAAGCTTAAAAAAGTAATTGAGTTTTGCAGTCAATCACTTTAAATGGCAAAATAATTTGAATAAAATACAAGCATGCTCAATATGCGTCTAAGGTATGAAAACATGAGAGATCTAGTGAAACACCTGTCACCAAAATCTATGCATGCTCGAAAAAAACTCAGCATTTTATAATTGGAACCTTGGACAACGAGGCAGCTCTTAGAAGAAGAAAAAACACCAAGAAATTAATGAGGCACAAAAAACGGTACCATCATGCAGCAAGACATTATTACTATAATACGAGTGATACAAACGCTGCAATGCAACACAAAAAAAGCAAACAGACGAGCTGCAAACGGTAGCGAGCCGGCGACAGGCTACAGGAGGAAAAACTCACGTTTCTTGGTTTAAAAGACATTATTCGCTCTCGTCTGCTAGTGCCAGCGAGCATCAGTTGTCAGCGTGGGCGAAACTTCCTTCCCCAGACCACTGAAGAAGAACAGCACGTACCATGATAACAAGGTCCCCATCTCCCACAGCCACCCCCCCCCCCCCCCCCCACAAGTGCACAATAGTGTCCCTCCCCCGCCCTCCTCTGACAATCTGCTTCATCACCCCCAAAAACATTCACAACTAAACTTGCATTTTTTTTTATAAAACAGAAAATGTGAATTACTGACCTAAGCAGCGGATAAGCAGACTGACCTTTTCCCTTGTGGCTATAGTAACGGACTAAACCAATAACGCACAGATTAGAGGGGTGGGAGGAGGAGGAAGCAGACAACAAATAAAGTTTGGGATTTCGGTATTTCATAGAGCAGATGAACAAGGGCGTGTGTGGAGCACGTGGAAGGTAACTTGTGACATTTAGTGTCAGGCGTTTTCCTTTTTATGGCTCTCTACGAAAATAACAATAACTTTTCAGCAACTTCCTACTTGAAAGCTAATGAGCTCTGCCCGGTCCCTGGCACTTTTGTCTGACAGCTCTGCAGCAAAAACTCCGCAGGCTAATTTAAAGGTACCCGCATGAGCAACAGGCGTGGGGTCCCCTTCTTTATCATGTGTAAGTTTGTTGCTCTTTGGCAGGAAGGGACTGTTTGTCAAAACTTGTACACTTTGTAAACACTGCTTTTTTTAATGTGAACTTTAGTGTAGTTACTGAAGTGGGGTCCTCAGAGAGATGACAACGTTATCAAGTTAGCTTCAGAACCAAGTGTTGTAAATTAATAATGTCCTTACATGATCATGTTTTTCTGTGTGCTACATTCCAACCAATTTCCAAGGTACATGAGTGGTGTGCTGCTCCAGTCCAGGTATTTTTTTTTCCTTTGAATTCTGGGACTTGAAGTCATGTTTTTATAACGGAATAAACAAGACTACAAGTCCCGGAATTCCAACTAAAACAAAAAACATGAACTGGAGCTGCACATCACTCTTGGACCCGGGAAACTTGGCAGGGCTGGTGCTACTCCGTTCCAAACCACTCTGAGCGCATTTTAATATAGCCTTAGAACCCGCCGTAGCGGGCTCTACCGGCTATTAAAGGCCCGCTCCCGTGTTCGGCGAGGGCCTTTAACAAGGGCGAGGGCCTTTAATAGCCGGTAGAGCCCGCTACGGCGGGTTCTAAGGCTATTAGAACATTCTGCCATTAGAGGGCAGAATGTTCTCCTAAATAAAACAAAAGCTTCACGGAACCGAAGGGGATTAAAATCCCCTCAGGCTCGTGAAGCTTTGTTCACAGCTGTTGCTGTGAACAAAGAAGATTGGAATGTTGGCGCTGCGGGCTTTTACCGGCCAGTGAAAGCCCGGAGCACTCCATTGTTTTCAATGGAGCTGCCAACATTCCAATGTTCTAATATACGTAAAGAGTCACGCCTTTTAACGGTTTGTAAGCCAGGTGTATTTGTTTTTCTGATTTAATTAGTTTTAAGCGGTGTGCTTATGATAGTTGATTAGTTTCAGTACTGCAATGCTGTTTGTAATGCTACAGATGTCAGGTTTCTTAGGTCCATGCATGACAATTAGGTGAGTCCTGTGTTTTTTTTCTTCTTGGAATTCTGGGACTTGTAATCTTATTTTTACCCAGTATAAAGCCAGGACTACAAATACCAGAATAAAAAATAAAAAAAAAGAATAAAAAAAAAAAAAAAAAAGATTGGACTAAGTTTTGGTGTTTCAGGTGGCCGCTGGAGAAACTCAGGAGTTGAGAGTTTGTCCGAGGATAAGGAATTTTTTTGAGGTGGTGTGGCAGGGTCGGTGACCTGGGAGAAGAGGTAAGAGATGCCCTACAGATGATGTGGAAGGTGGGATGGGGTGATTTGATACCACCAGATGTAGGGGTTGAGGAAGATCACCCGGATCCCCTTTGATAAGCGGGAGGTGGAGTCGAGGACAACCACAGATGGTGGTGCTGCAATGCAGGTCAGTGTCAGCATCTGAGATTAAGGGAAAAGTCTCCAAAGGAAGTAGCCGACAATCCCAATGGTCCACGGGTACAACCAAGGTTCTAAATAGTAATATGTCAGTTGGGATCTCTGTAAAAAATGGGAGGAGTAAAAAATACTGGAGCCACTTGTTCAGAATAGTGCTTTTCACAACCTAGGACTGTCTCAGAACCATTGCTTTTTAAATTTAATTTAATGTATATGTCTCCTCCCTGGCTGGTATCGTTAAAGCTTGGGGCTTCCAGATCAGCTCCTATGCAGACAGTATTCAGCTCATTATTTGAGACGAGAGAACCTCACTGGATGTTTGCCAGAAGTAGCTACCTTGATGCAGGCGCGTTGTTTAAAGTTTAATTCAGAAAAGATGTAGATCTTACTCTTTGGCGGAGCTTGCAGTATATGAGACGATTCGTAGTGGCCGACGTCCCTGGGCACTGTTCCAGAACCATGGAGCGTAGCAAAGAATCTGGGATTCCTAATAGATTATTCCCTTTCCATACAGGAGCAGGTAGATTCTACCTGTTGCAAATGCTTCTGTCTCCTTAGACTTTGGTGTAAGATCTTTTGCTGGATTCCAGTGGCAGGGGCGGCTCCTCCGTTAGGACAGAGGAGCATCACCCTTACCCCCCCCACCCGGCAGCAGCAGAAGCTGCAAAACCTTTAACAAACAAAACAACAATAAACTATGTTTATTGTTGTTTTGTTTGTTAAAGAGGTGGGGCCACAGGGGTGACGAGCAGTGAGGGGAGTGCACTGTGCACTCCCCTCAGTGCGCATGTATGTTTGGCTCGCCATCTCGGGCCGGCCAAACAGACATGCGCAGTGTGCTCTCTCTGGGCGCTCCCAGCCAGTCCTAACGCTGCTATGAGCAGCATCAGGATTGGCCGCAGGGCAGGCTGGGAGTCTGTGCCTGCCTGCAGCGATGGGAGAAAGAGGAGCGGCGGATCAGGTAAGTTTTTTGTATTTAAAAAAATAAATAAATTAATTAACTTTTACTCCCTCCTACAGCCAACCCCGCGCGCCGCACCTGCCCCACCCGAGCGAAGCGAGCCGCTACTGTCCAGTGGAATGTCAAAGGAAAGTAATCCAGGCACTGATTATGAGCAGATAGGTTTATGGTAATGCTCTATATTTGGGAATAGCTAATTTCTTATTTAATCTTCTGTAGTCCATTAAAAAAGCAGCGGTCAGACTCATCTATAACAGTGTTCGGAACATCGCTTCTTTTCCCTGCCTCAACTCACTTCAATGGCTGCCTGTTCACAAGAGAGCTAAATTCAAGCTCTTATGTCATGTCTGCAAAGCTTTATATCACACCGGTCCAACTATTCTGCGTAGTCAAGTAACTTTTTATAAGCCTTTAGAAGCTCTTCGCTTGGCAATATAGCGTTTGGTCAATGCTAAACGCGTTAGAAAAAACAGCATGGGTGGCGGCTGTTTTACCCATCTGGCTGCAGTGCACTGGTATTCATTGCCTGTTCATTGATCTTCGGCAGACCACAGACTATGCTAGGTAGTGCTAAATATGTAAATAAAAATATGCTGGTGCCCAAAGTCCTCCTCTTAAACACGCGGCTGCTGCAATATTAAATGTGCAAACACGGAATACTGAGGCAGCGTAATCCTGAAGCCATCTCGGGGCTCTTTAATCCATTTATAGCCACTCCCTGCCCCTTCAGCTCACTCTTTCAGCTTTCTCCTTTCTCCCACTGTGACGCTTTTTCGTTTTTTCTCTTCCTCCATCTTTCCCATATGTGTCTTTTGCTTGCAGTAAATGCTTGAGGTAGAAAAATAAGTGCCGGCCCTCAAAAATAAGTGCTGGTGCTCCGCACTGGAAACAACAAACACAAATTAAGCACTGATGCTAGGTTCCAGAAAAGATTGAAGACCTGGGTATTCCCGCTGTTAGAAATGGGGTATTTGGTTGACAGTCAGGTTACCCCCTGTTCAAGCAAGGACCTTCACTCTAGTCAGGGTAAAAGAGAATCACCCTCAGCTAACCCCTGCTTACCCCCTTGAGTGCTAGGTGTAAAGTATTTGTACCAACACACACAGTAACTTAATGAAAACACTACAAAATGACACAACACCCGTTTAGAAAAATAGGAAATATTTATCTAAATAAAATAAGACCAAAACGACAAAAATCCGACATACACAAGTCAAGTTATGAATTTTTAAAGATTAAACTCAAAAATAGCGCTTAGAAACACAAAATGCTTTGATGAGTTGTTAACACGGCGTCGTGATGGAGTCGTTCCCTACAAGCCGACACCAGCGACGCCGGACACAGAGTTGCGTAGACCCCCAAGTACAGTACCTTTGGTGAGGAGTGAAAACAAGTCGATGCGCGAAGTTGGGGATCGCGGCGTCTGTGCGAAATGTTGAATCTGCGCACTTCGAGCGGCGTCGGTCACGATGTGGTGCAGCGACTTCCACGGAGTCGTGGACTTCAGCGGGGCTGCAGTGGCATCGGGCCTGCAAAGGTCGTCGCGTTCTAGCGACGATCACGGAGTCCGTTGCAGGCGGCGTCACCCGATTCAGCAGCGGCGGCGGTCCGAAGTTGATTTCCTTGGATTTCCACCAGCTTTCTTTTCAAGGGCCCAGGGACTGGATAGGGCACCACTTGTCAGAGCAGGAGTCTCTCCAGAGACTCCAGGTGCTGGCAGAGAAAAGTATTTGCTGTCCCTGAGACTTCAAACAACAGGAGGCAAGCTCTAAATCAAGCCCTTGGAGATTTCTCACAAGATGGAAGGCACACAAAATCCAGTCTTTGCGCTCTTACTCTGGCAGAAGCAGCAACTGCAGGATAGCTCCACAAAGCACAGTCGCAGGCAGGGCAGCACTTCTCCTCAGCTCTTCAGCTCTTCTCCAGGCAGAGGTTCCTCTTGATGTCCAGAAGTGATCTAAAGTCTGTGGTTTTGGGTGCCCTTCTTATACTCAATTTCTCCTTTGAAGTAGGCCTACTGTGAAATCCTGCCTTGCCCAGGCTAGGCCCCAGACACTCACCAGGGGGTCGGATACTGCATTGTGTGAGGACAGGCACAGCCCTTTCAGGTGTAAGTGACCACTCCTCCGTCCCTCCTAGCACAGATGGCTCATCAGGAAATGCAGACTACACCCCTGCTCCCTTTGTGTCACTGTCTAGTGTGAGGTGCAACCAGCCCAACTGTCAAACTGACCTAGACAGGGAGTCCACAAACAGGCAGAGTCACAGAAATGGTATAAGCAAGAAAATGCCCACTTCCTAAAAGTGGCATTTTCAAACACACAATCTTAAAATCAACTTTAATAAAAGATGTATTTTTAAATTGTGAACTCAGAGACCCCAAACTCCATGTATCCATCCGCTCCCAAAGGGAATCTACACTTTAATCAGATTTAAAGGTAGCCCCATGTTAATCTATGAGAGGGACAGGCCTTGCAACAGTGAAAAACGAATTTAGCAATATTTCACTGTCAGGACATCTAAAACACATTACTATATGCCCTACCTTAACCAGACACTGCAACCTGCACTTGGGGCTACCTAGGGCCTACCTTAGGGGTGTCTGACATGTAAGAAAAGGGAAGTTTTAGGCCTGGCAAGTGGGTACACTTGTCAAGTCGAATTTACAGTAAAACTGCACACACAGACACTACAGTGGCAGGTCTGAGACATGATTACAGAGCTACTTATGTGGGTGGCACAACCAGTGCTGCAGGCCCACTAGTAGCATTTCATTTGATATACAGGCCCTGGCACCTCTAGTGCACTTTACTAGGGACTTACCAGTAAATCCAATATGCAAATCATCGATAAACCAATTACATACAATTTACAATGAGAGCATATGCACTTTAGCACTGGTTAGCAGTGGTAAAGTGCTCGGAGTTCAAAAGCCAACAGCAACAGGTCAGGAAAAATAGGAGGCAGGAGGCAAAAAGATTGGGGATGACCCTGCATAAGCAAAAAAGTCCAACACCTGCTATAACTGAGTGTGAGGCAGGTTGCGAGGTAGCAGACGTTCTAGTGCTGTGATATTCCTTCTGGTATGAATGTTGCACTCTACAATTAAATTAAATCAAATTAAATTAATTGCTTGGTAATCTTAAAGCAGGGAAAGATAAAGGAACAATATGAAAGTAGTATACCCTAAATAAACACACAGGGGGTCATTATGACCCCGGCGAACGGCAGTAAAATGGAGAAAAGTACTGCCAACAGGCTGGCGGTACTTTTCCCCATAATACGACATTGGCGGTTTGGCTCAAGCCAAACCGCCAATGTACCACTCCATCCACCACGGCGGTAACAGCCGCCGGGCTGGAGACTTCAGTTTCCAGCCAGACGGCAGTCACTAGGCTGCCCACGGGATTATGACCCCGTCTACCGCCATGGTTTTCGTGGCCTCCTTACCGCCACGAAAACCATGGTGGTAGGCACTATCAGTGACAGGGAATCCCTTCCCTGTCACTGATAGGGGTCTTCCCCACCCCCTCCCCTCCCTAGGTTTCCCCCCATGCTCCCTCCCACTCCAGATCCACCCTCCAACATTCATGCACCATTGTACACACTCATACCCACATTCACCCACACATGAATACATCCATTCATACACACATCCACAATCACTGAAATACATAAAAGCACACAAGTGTTTGCACAACACAACATACACGCACTCACACATCCATACATGTATACACATACAACACCCAAAACACCCACATTCGCGCACACACAAACATTCACACACGCCCCCACACACACAAACACCCCCACCCTCCTCCCCTGTCGGAGCACCCGACTTACCTGATTTCAGGGGGTCCTCCGGCAGCCAGCAGAACACCGCCAGGCCGTATCATGTGTCATGATACGGTCTGTGGCAGTCTACTGGCGCCACCTTATCACCATGGCCGCAGCTGGAATTCCGCCATCCTTCTGGCGGAATTCTGGCTACGGTCATAATTTGGCGGATGGCTGGAAGCCGCAGCGACGGTCTTTTGGCGGCTGTCGCCGCGGTGTTAGGCGGAGGGCCACAGTGTCTCACACCAGTGGCGTATTCGCCTATCCCTCACTCAGCAGGAAGGTGCAGTGACTAGCTCCAGTCCTACCAGGAATCAGGTCTGGAGCCAGATCTGCTTTGGGGACGACTCAGAACTACCAAGATGGCGTGCAGGCAGCACACTGATGTTGCAGTGTTATTGCGGTGGCAGCAGGCGGGTCGCACACTGACTCCACGGAAGTACTGCCAACATGGAGAGGGACAGTACGCTGACAGCGTGTAGGAATGAAGCCACTAACTGGCAAGGTAGCAAAGAGTCTGGCAGAGTGTATGTATAAGGTACCCAGGAAACTAGAGGAAGAAGAGAGGGTGACTTAGCAAGAGGCATGCAGGAAGCTGGCCGGGTGTGTGGTGTTACCAAGTTATACCAGGTCCAGGTATCCTGTATTAGTGATGTGCAGGCAGCGCCTAGAAGCCAGGCTCTCTAGAGGTAGCTGTGGATGAGGAGCCAAGACTTATCTAGGAGACATGCAAAGCCTATGCAATACCACTGTAGTCACACAGCACTCACACACATGAAAGAACCACAGAGTGTTACGAAAATAAAGGTACTTTATTATGGTAACACAAATACTAAAATACTGTCTAGGCAATACTCTACTAGCAGCTGAGTAGACACACTATTATATACACAATAGAAGTCAGGAATTGGCATAGAGAGCAATAGAAAACTGTGAAATAACAGTGAATAATAGAGACCCTAGGAGGAGACCAAACCATATACTAAGTAAGTGGAATGGCAGAGTCAGTGCCCCACCAAGGAAGCGGAATCTGTAGAGGGGAGCTGGAGGAACTAGAGACCCCAAAAGGTAAGTACCAGAGTGTCCCCAGCGACCAGGAGGGAAGAGGTAAGCACTTGATTTTTCCCACAACCCATAGGTAAACTTTGTAACAGGAACATGCAAGACCGAAAGAAACAGAAGATGGATCCTGACAGAAGAGGACCTGCAAACGAATGTGACCAAGTCCAGTTCCAGTTGGAGTGTCAGGTTGGGGCAGGAGCCACTGTCCACCCTTCTGGAGATGCAGGACCCGGTTGACGGTGACGACCAGGAGTCAGCTGTGCAGCAAATAAGCAGGAGAAGGGTTCCAGGAGTGATGCAGTCAATGTCCCATGCCGGATGAAGAGTTGCCGCCAGTAAGTGGTGTGGAATAACCACTAACAAGCCTTGGCAACACACTGGTACCTGCACCCTGCCCTCACACACAGGCACCTGCACCCTGCCCTCTGGGCTAGGAGGGCTTGCCATAGGGGTGACTTACATTAACCTGGTGCAGTGACCTGAAGTGAAAAGGCTGCAAAGGCTGGCATGCAGACACATTTTACATGGGCTCCCATGGGTGGCATAACACATGCTGCAGCCCATGGGGATCCCCTGGTTCCCCAATGCTCTGGGTACCTAGGTACCATATACTAAGGTCTTACATGGGGGCACCAGTATGCCAATTCTGGCGTGTAAGAAGTCGGGAACAACCACATTTAGAGGGAGAGAGCACAGTCACTGGGGACCTGGTTAGCAGAATCCAAGTGAACACAGTCAAAACACACTGACAGCAGGCAAAACGTGGGGGTAACCATGACAAAAAGAGGCTACTTTCTACAGGGCAGGGATCCAAAAAAGGAAAGAACACAAAAAAAGCACGGGGACACAGAAACTGAGTGACAAATTGTTCAATAGGGAAAAGAGACAAAACAACTGGGAGATGTTGACAAGCTCTTAGTGCCTGTGTGGTGCTTAAATATTGTCTGCCAAGACAGACCCAGAAGTCCCAACCTCAACCCAGAAGTGAATCCTTGCATTGCTAACCTAGGTTTCACATTCCCGTTCTCAATACTTTTAATGTCTGATCTCTTCCAGCTTTAGGGAAGTCTAAACCTTCATGCCACGGAAACAGTACCAGTATTGCTTGACCTTTCATAATGTTCCTGACAGCAACCCCCACCTTTCCCGTCCCAAAGTTCCCCGTCCCCTGGATGATAGGGTCTAGGTTCTTTAGGTACTGTTGTTTGTGTTCGCAACACAATTTTAGGGGCATACACCAAAGAGGCAGTTTTTTTAGAATGTTTCTGATGCATACTATCCTTACCATTATATTAAATACTATAATTGCCCATATCGGTTGCAGTAGTCAGGATAGCTTCTACCGCACGCTCTTGAGAGCCATCAACCAGTATACAAGATGGTCATATTTCTTAGCTACTCCCAATTTATTAGAGGACACATAGAGTACTGGATGTGTCTTCCACCTCAGGGTATTTCAAGATGCACAGAGGATTGACCTACAAATCTCAAAAAGGAAAAGGGACCTACAAATATAGGGGCAAACACTGGCAGGGTTCCTGACAGGTAGAGAGACATGGTTGACTGCCACCCTTTCACCATCTGTTGTATTCAGGAGGCGGTCTGCGACCATGGGCCTCTTATAGTCTACCTTTTCCTTAAGAAGGAGCTGAAGGACCCTTATCCATGTTTCCCTGATGTTCTTAAGAAGATGAGTGACCAAGAGAACTGTGGGAGGAGAAAAATATGCAGGATAGGCATGTGTCCAGCTTTGCACACAGATGATGGTAAGGGATTTCCTGTATGTGCTTGTGGGTCACCGTTACATTCTGAGTAACTACTAACCATCTTGGTATGCTCACTGATCATGCAATGTGATTTCTCTGATTTAATATATGTAGATTGGACTGAAGCTGTTAAAACTTCCACCTCTTTGGGAATGGAGTTGGAATTTGATCTTAGGTTGAAACCCATTCTCTCAAATAGGGGATCTAGTTTACAAGTAAATGAAACTATCAATGTTGCATACATGATTAGTGTTAAATGCATTGATTCTATGTTGCAAATTGCCAAGGCAAAGAGTGATGCAATGGCCTTATTTGGTGCTGGAACTTGGAATTATATGTATGTATGTATATATGTGGTATTTGTATAGCATGAACCTGGGCAAACGGCAGCGGTGTGTTGTATAGGGTCAAAGACAAGCATACAGTCAACGAGTGATACAAGAGGCAGCCGTGTTCTGGGAGTGGAATTGTACTGTTACTGCACTGTGATGACGCGTCCTTTAAAATGTGCTATTTATTTCTTTTTTTGCCTCTGCAGATAGAAGAGAATCATTTAATTTGAAGGAGTTTAGAGCTTCCTCAGTCAGTACCCACGTTAGCTTTGTCTTGGGATACAGTGACTAATAAAGCAAAAATATCCAACTTTCTTTAGCGATTTGTGTGAGCTGCAATGAGACGTCAGGCGTGGTCAAATCAGACCCGCCCATCATTTTGCGCCATGGATTAGGAAATTGTTTGGCACAAACATGGAAATTGTTGTGCAACTATTGTAAATTTTGCTGCATTTTTGTGGCATCATTTTCTTGACAATCATTCTGTTTTCCATATTTTGTCTTGTGATTTAAGTTAAGAAGTAGTGCAGTACAACGTGGCTAGCATCAGTGCAACCCGTTGTAACACAAAGAGTAAGAGAGGGAGGGTAGGTGGGGGTAGCAGGGAGAACATAACCTAAATCCCTCACACAACATCCAACCCTTTGGTGGAATTGTCAATCATTCATGTACTCGCACAGGCTAATGGACCTCCACCTACCTAGTGCTGTGTGTTTCATCAGTGGGTTTCAAAGCTAGCGCTGGGAAGCATCTGTTCACTGGCTCTACTGACTCCTAGTTAAGGATTCTCTAGTGTCCCTTATGTCAACATTTATGATCTCCCTTTGTTAAACTCTCAAACTTCTCTTAAAATAGTGTGTCAGTTAGCTAATGATTCTTTTTACTGGTATCTCCATGCCGCAGGTTTGGAAACAGGAATGTCGAGCCACAAACCCTGCTTTCTTTCTTGTCGACATGGTTTCGTGCTCCTTTATTGTCACCACAGAGTAAAGTGCCATCCTGGGAACTGTGGGTCTTGGTATCTCACTTCAAATATTGTGAAACAGTCACAGGTCCATAGGTGATCTTCTGTAACTGTATCCAGTATAAGATGGGGCAACAGCAGTGAAAACTCCCCTTCTTCCCAGAGCAGGTACAGCATGGGCAGAAGAGGTGTACGCTTCCCTCCTTCAGAGGACAGGTACAATGCACGCTTTGTTCAAGACGCATGCACATTGTGGCAGCAGCAGTCAAAGCTTTGCTTCTTCACAGACCAGATGCGGTACAGAAGCAGAAAACAAGCCCCTCCTTTATTTAAGGTAGCAAGTGCGGTCTTTGGTCCCCCAAAGGACACTTTCCGCAGGGCGTGCTAGTATGAACTTTTAGCGCTTACTGAACATTTAATTAAAGAATCAGTGACATATGGGTGACAGACAACTGTGAAGATTTAGGGCTTAACTCACTGAAAGGAACACATAGGTGGCTGAGTGAGTGAATATGCGAGTTTTGACACCATTCTCCCCTAGCTGATATTCATCACAGCATCCTCAGATTCCTGCAGCCGTCACGCAGGGACAAGCTGTTTGAGTTGATTCTTTGGTTTTCATCATCTTCAGAAGTAGCCGTAACCTAGCGGGTCATTGTTCTTTGCAACATCCCATCCACAGCCTAAGTGAGGATGCTCAAGACAGGCGCAGAGGTGCATTCAGGTTCCAGCCTCTTTGAAAAGGTTGTGGATGCATCATTACCAGGAGCTGTGCAGCCCCAGCCTAGGTGATGCACCTGATTTAAATGTTGCGGGCCGCCATTAGAGGTGGGCTGGCCAACCAATTAACAGCGAGAGCTGCATCAGAGACTAGCCAATGGTCAAGCTTCAATCTAAGAGCGCCATGCAACAAACAGGAAGTCAAAATATGATAAAGTCCCTTTAAAATTGAAAAAAGAAAAAGTTTATTTCTTTAATGTGTGGAAGCGTTTCACCTTATTATATCACATTATATGAATGCATTGAGAGGTTTTTATTAAAATCCATAGTTTTTAGGCATGAACTTGGAAATGTTCATACCCCTCAGCCCTAACGACAATACCACTAGTAAGCTAAGAGGCAAATGAGTTGTCATGTATACCAGAATTATTATTATTATAGATGAAGTAACATTATAGTCTATTAAATCAAGGGCAAGAGGTTTTTGTGCAGACCATATGCTGAACTCACATATTTGGAGGTACTTTCATATGTGATAATATAGAAAAAGGAGGCTTCATGAAATAAAATATTTGCCCAGGATCATACAGTTTGGTTAAGCGGAGAAGCCAGCATTGAGCCCTTCTTTTCTGGTTTCATATTGTGCAATTTAGCCACTAAGTGGGTATCACTATCTAGTGCCTGTTTTACATAAAAAACGTCACTGCTTTGTTTTTAATTCTTGACGCATAAGGTGCAGGCAGAATCCACATTTAAGTTCAGCTCCTTTTCGGCCCGAGAGTCCAAGAGGATCTCGAGCTGAGCCAGGCATCTGGGTTAAGCCTGGCTCAAGCTTTCAGAAGGCCTTGGCAAATTGTAAATTACACCAGTAAAAATCACGCAGTTCTGTGAAACACACTTGTTACATGAAATTCCTGAAATTACGACACTATTCCAATTTGCGTAATTACATGCCACTCGCAGCAAAAATTTATAGTGAATGCGCCTTTCACTTAAAAGAATTTGTGCAAATGCACAGAAACAGCAAAACACGAGCAACTTTTGTTCAGTGTGTTTTTGTTCTTGCACTTTTTAGCGCATAATGCATTCTTGCCTCAGAAATTGACACCAGGGTGCATTTCATGCTAAAGTGTATCACTAAATGATAGATGTGCATTACACATAATGTTCCTGAAATTACTCATAATTATGCAAAAGCAAATTACACAAATTTAACACACACCTAGCTTCCAGTGGCTCGTCTATTTCTAGCAGCTGCTGTTACTCGGGCCTCAGACAGCCAGGCATATTCTGCAATGCTGCAGTGATACAGGCACCCCTCCCAGTCAGATTCACTCAAACACTTCCTCCTACTAGAGGCCGAGAAACCCAAAGCTCTGCATTCGAAGTTTCATTTCTTCCATTCAAGGATAATGTTAGCATCTGAAGGGTGCAGTAACTTCTGAGCTCTACAAAGCAGCTCTGGTTCTGCTCTAAGGCCTTGTCCTAGTGTCTTGCAACAAATAGTACTGTGTCTTAGCAAGTTTTAACCAATTTACTTGATATCTACCTGTTTGAAAGACAGTCTAAAGCCACTTTTTTGAATAAGAAAGAGCGATAGATGTTTATTATCCATGAAAAGGTTTGTTGCAGGTCAATGCTGTACAGTTGTTTTAAAAAAAATGCAAATCCCTGATGCTGTGCTCTCCATTTTTGGCAGAGTGCACATAGGGGACCAGGGGGAACATAACTAATTCATTTCTGGTTTACACGCACAATCAGAGGGTGATACCCTGGCGCACCCAAACAACTGTGACTAGGTGAGTGCAAGTAGAATTACTTCAGTCTTACAAAGGAGTGCAGTTGTCTACTTTCCAGTATTTCTACTTTTGTCTGATCACCGATAGCAGCACCCAATCCCAGCAGCAGAGGCTCGAAATCTCAAGGGGCGGGGTGGAGAGGGGGAGGTACGAGGGAAAATAAAATGATATAAAAAAATAACATCCCTGCTGCGACCGCCACCCACCTCAATCCTCTTCCTGCGATTGTGCTGGTATCCTAGCAGTCCCTGGGACCCCAGCACAGGCTCCCCAGCAATCCTGGCGCTGCTCCCATGCTATACCTTGGTCTGAGCTGCTTTTTCTGATGGTCAGACAGTGCCCTGGGGTCCATGCCGTTTCTCCAACCTAGCTGTAACACATCCGTATTGGAGAAACCTAAGTGCGCATGTCAGTTTTGCTGGCCTAAGACGGCCAGCCAAACTGACATGCGCACTTAGTGCACACTGACTCCACTCCCCCTCCTCGCCCTTCCCAGGGACCAGCCCCACCCCAATATTAGAATATTGTTTTATTTTTCAGCTGCTGGCTCAGCCAGTGGAGCGACGCTCCTTCGGCATTGCAAAGAAGCCGCCCCTGCCCAAACCACCAAGATGTCTTATGAAGAAATTTCGAATCTAACAGAGAACAGAGCTAGTGCTTTCAGCTTCTCATCGGAAGAAGCACAACATATGTACTCATTGATAGAAGAAATGGAGACTGTAACCACAGGATCAAGGCAAAGCAACATCAAACGTTATTATGCGTCACCAAAAGAGAGATTAACCAAAGATGACATGCTAGTACCCTTATCAGGTATCAGTAGTCCAACAAATACCCAGGGGCTTAAGGATTCCATTTAAACCTACTTTATGTAAGAACAACCCTAAATTCACGGAGCAATGGTATGCAATCTTAAATAAATGCTCATTAGACCTGATCCTTCTTAACGTAGAAGAATGATCCAGGTTATTGGCGGATTTAAACAAAGAAATCAGCCAATTGAAATATGAATTATCCAGTAAAATTAACAAGGAAAATGAGATAAGACTCTTAGCAATATTAATATCCAGCTAGACCGTTATACCAACAAGATAAATGAAAGAAAAATTAGAAAGTTCAAATGCGACAGCATGGATTACAACCTGGGAGAGGTTTGCAGTTGAGGGGAAATATATACGCTAAGAGGCGACAGAACAGACCATTCACCATGAGATTAACTGAAGGAGAAACTTCTTCATTAGAAAGTAATTCAGGGAATCCATCAAAAAACGCTAATGGAAGTGACATATTGGTTCCAACCAATTTTAATGCATCAACATCAGATTCTTCGGTTCCATCAACCTCTGGTGTCTCTTTTATAGAAAACAGTCCGGGCATCAACATCGAACCCGGTGGGGACAAGCAATAAAAGAAAAGATGCAACCAAATATGAAGGAACAAAGGATGACAACCATAAGCTAGAAAACAGGTTGCGAAAACTTGGTAAACAAAATGTCTAAATGTCAACTCACGACCGTACAAATCAACACCTTATAGAAGGGTACATCTTTTGTCCCCACATATCACTCAAATGAATTGGAACAACAGATACGTTTATTCAAATTCATGAGGAATTTAAGATTACGTCTTTTTTTTTTTTTAACGTAGCAGAGGAACGCCCACATAAAGAAACAGGCACCCTAATGAGCGTAAGAAACAAGAGCTTCTTTGTAGCACCAGTGAGTCACAAGGTACTAGATTCATTCGAAGTAATTGTCCAAAAAGAATAACAGAATGTTTTCAAATCTAAGATTCTTAAGGTTTCCAATTAAAGCATGAAAGGGAAAGGAGCCATTAGAGAAATTGCCAACAATGCGGAATTAATAGGTTGCAAAGCAGACAAAGGTGGTGCCATAGTTAGTATGGACAGATCTTTTTACATTGAGAATGTTCATGATCATGTCAGTGACAATTCTAATTTATGAGATTGGAGTTGAATCCCACAAAAGAATTCTTTAACATTCTATGTGACATTCTCAACAGAGCCACTAACCTGGGTACCAACACTGAGGATGTCAAAAGATATCCTATGCAATGCAACCCAAGGACATACACGTTACCCAAGATACATAGGAACCTCTGAAAGCCACCTTTCAGACCTAATGTTTCAACACAGAATTCTATACATGAACCAGTTGGCAAAAATGTAGATCATCACTTACAACCTCTGGTACGTAATATGAATACCTACTTGAAGGACACCCCTGACTTCCTGAATAAGATAGCGCAAATCCACTTTCAAGACACTGACAACCCTATCCTGTGTACATTATATGTGAAATCTTTATGTACTTCCATTCCTCCTAACTTGGGATTAGAGGCAGTGGAGTTCCCACATGGATGAAGATCTCAAGGTGTTCTCAGTGGATCTATTACACTTCACTCTATATCACAGTTACTTTTCTGGAACAAGGAGTACTACCTACAAAAGACAGGGACATCTTTGGGAAATTGTGTCGCATCGCAGAATACGCCTGGCTGGCTGAGGCTCGAGTAAAAGTAGCGGCTAGAGACAGACGAGCCACTGGAAGCTAGGCCAATCGTTTTATGTATAGATTTGGTTTGACAACATTTTCAACAACCAGGAGTGGCATCACAATTCACTCACGTACTAGAGATATATTGATGACATCTTTCTAGTATGAAAGGGTCCAAGAACATAATTGACTGCAGCCATAGACAAGCCTGACACTGTTGATGACTGGATAGATTTCACCATAACCATCAGTGAGAGCAAGATCACATTTTTGGATATGGATGTTATTAGAAATGGTCATTCTTTAGAAACCAGCATACATGTCGAACCCACAGACTGCAACAACTTGTTACACTACAGTAGTTTACACCAGAAATCATTGAAAAGACACCTTCTATATTCTGACTTGTTAAGGATGAAATTTGGTGCATCCAATCCTAGTTATCACAATAGAGGAAAGAACATGATGGTGCCTAAGTTTAAGCAACGCGGTTGCCCCAATGCAGTCATTCAGGAAGCCATTGAACAAGTTGACACAAAGGATAGGACTCAGCATCTCACATCTAAACGCTTATGTAGTGATTCCAGAAGGGTGGTATTTGTGTCCAGGAACTCTATTAGAAGTGCAAGACTTAAGGGTATTATATACAGTATTGGCCTATGCTTCAGACTGAGAAAGATTTTCAGGGAAACACATAGGGACTACAGCTTATCTTAACTGTGGCAGTTGTAGAACATCATAAAAGGGACTACAGCAACTCATCTGTCTCAATGAACCAATATTAAGTTACACACCACTGCCACGTGACTCTAGGAATGTCATTTACTTATTAAAATGCCCCTGGTGTTGGCCTATCTGGATAAGAATGAACGAAAAATAAAAACCAGACTAACAGAACATAAAAGCAACATATGCCCAAGAAATGAGAAGTCCACAGTGTAGGAAGTTGGCTCTGTATATACTATCTCAAAGTGAGAGATAGTGTGCACAGAGTCCAAGGGTTCCCCTTAGAGGTTGATAGTGGCAAACATTAGATAATTCTAATGCTCTATTTTGTGGTAGTGTGGTCAAGCAGTAGGCTTATCAGAGAGTAGTGTTAAGCATTTGTTGTACACACACAGGCAATACATGAGGAACACACACTCAAACACCTAACTCCAGGCCAATAGTTTTTGGAGAGGGGGGCACATCCCTAATCCTATTGGGGGAATCCTCCACACTCAAGATGGAGGATTTCTCAAGGCAGGGGTCACCTCAGCTCAGGACACCTTAGGGGCTGTCCTGACTGGTGGGTGACTCCTCCTTGTTTTTCTCATTATCTCCTCCAGCTTTGCCGCCAAAAGGGGGGGCAGTGGTCGGAGGGGTGGGCATCTCCACTAGCTGGGATGCCCTGGGGCACTGTAACAAAAGAGGTGAGCCTTTGAGGCTCACCGCCAGGTGTTACAGTTCCTGCAGGGGGAGGTGAGAAGCACCTCCACCCAGTACAGGCTTTATTCCTGGCCACAGAGTGACAAAGGCACTCTCCCCATGTGACCAACAACATGTCTGGTGTGTGGCAGGCTGGCAGAAACTGGTCAGCCTACACTGGAAGTCGAATAGGTATTCAGGGGGCATCTCTAAGATGCCCTCTGGGTGTATGTTACAATAAATTGCACACTGGCATCAGTGTGCATTTATTGTGCTGAGAAGTTTGATACCAAACTTCCCAGTTTTCAGTGTAACCATTATGGAACTGTGGAGTTCGTGTTTGACAAATTCCCAAACCATATACTCTTATGGCTACTCTGCACTTACAATGTCTAAGGTTTTGCTTAGACACTGTAGGGGCATAGTGCACCCTGCCTGAGTGCTGTAAGGCCTGCTAGATGGGTGACTTACCTATGCCACAGGCAGTGTGAGGTTGGCATGGCACTCTGAGGGGAGTGCCATGTCGGCTTAGTCATTTTCTCCCCACCAGCACACACAAGCTGTGAGGCAGTGTGCATGTGCTGAGTGAGGGGTCCCCAGGGTGGCATAAGACATGCTGCAGCCCTTAGAGACCTTCCCTGGCATCAGGACCCTTGGTACCAGGGGTACCAGTTACAAGGGACTTACCTGAGTGCCAGGGTTGTGCCAATTGTGGAGACAAAGGTACAGTTTAGGGAAAGAACACTGGTGCTGGGGCCTGGTTAGCAGGGTCCCAGCACACTTTCAAATCATAACTTAGCATCAGCAAAGGCAAAAAGTTAGGGGGTAACCATGCCAAGGAGGCATTTCCTTACACCTGCCCTCTGGGTGCAGCTCCCTCCAGCCGTCCCATAACCCTAAATGACTCATCACTTCCACAAGAGATTTCACCATCAAAGGTTTAGTCCCCTGCCTCAGCGGGAGCCGATCCAGTTCCCCATTCAGTATAGTCATAATCCCCCGTCCACACAATAGGCCTATCCACACTGTCCCCCCAAATCTCTGGTATTTTAGTATAAAAGGAGTGTTCATCATTATTAGGCGCATAAGTGTTAAGGAAAATGATGGGTGATCCATCTAACATACCCTCTACTAGAACGTATCTACCCTTGACACCTAGTTCACTATACACGGGAGTGAATGGAACCCCTGGTGCCACCCATCTTGTCACAGCCCTCGCGTAAGAAGAGAAGGAGGATGAGAACATTTGACCCCGCCATTTCTTGGAGAGTTTTTGTGCCTGCTTCTTGTTCATATGCGTTTCCTGAAGACAGGCAATATGAACCTTATGCCTCTTTAGAAAGGAGTGCACCCTGGAGCGCTTGGTGTATCTCTTCAACCCCCTAACATTCCACGTCAATATATTAATCTGACGACTCATGTTGGCACTGAGCTTCCATCCCTCCCATTGTATCTCCACCGCTTACCTCCCGCCCCAATATGGGACAACAAGGAAGGTACCCATTGGATATCTCTCCCATATACCCGTGCAGTTGGAACAACTTCAAATGTTGACCAACTATGTCAATCAAAACCCATCAAACCCCCAACCCCCACCATGGATATACACTAAAACAACCGTAACAAACCATACTGTGAATCCATACTACAGATGCTGCCAGGACAACAGCCTAAACCCCAACTCCCCAGATTGAAGTCCTACCACAGCTGTGGAGTGAGGATCCCCTACCCATGGCATCAACCTACAAATGCCTGAATACCAAACCAACATTGCTCAATATTGTCATAGCCCCCCCAATGTCCAATACATTCCACCGCTTAGATGAGGCCCCATCAGAACCTCAGCCGTAGACTAGCCGCATCCCTCCACCAGAGAAGTACTCTCACTTTGACACAAGCCCCACTAGTGAGGGCGCAACAGCAATCCCGGATTATTAGGGACACAGTCAGACCTGTGCAGAAACCCTCTCAGTACCCAGATCCAGTTCCCCATTCAAACCCTCAGCTGATCCAGCAGACACCACCACCATTGTCCCATCCTGTTGTAGCTCCACTCTATGAGTAGAGTCCTTGGCCGACACACGAGCCACAGTATCCTCCAGCAGACCATCATCACAAGACCTCCAGTCCGGACCATTCGCTCCAGAGGTCCGAGGAGATGCCCCCCCAGACCTTTCCGTTCTCCTTGGAGTCACCTTATCCCACATTTCCAGCCATTGCCATACCTCCTCCGGATGCTCCAAGAAGTGTGACCTGCCACCTGAAAGCACCTTTAGGCGTGCCGGATACAGGAGCATATATCTGATATTCATGGCACGAAGCTTCGCCTTCACCTCCAGTAATCCCTTTTGAGAACTCTGCACCTTGTCCGTGTAATCAGGATAAATGGATATTTTGCAGTTCTCAAATACTGCCCTGTCAGATTCGTGGGCAGCCCGCAACACACAGTCTCGGTCTTTATAGTTCGAAAGACAGGCAGTAATAGCCCTTGGCAGCGCACCAGGCCGGGGAGGCGCAACGAGGGCCCTATGAGCACGCTCCACCACAAATACCCTGGAGAGCATGGTCAGTTGCAGTACGTCTCTGATCCAATTCTCCACAAAGGTTTCTATTGTGGACCCCTCTGCATGCTCCGGGAAACCTAGCAGTCTGACATTATTCCACCGGGACCTACCCTCCGCATCCTCCAGCCGTCCGACCGCAGTATTGGTCTGCACCATTTGTTTCTGCAGGACCCCCCCCTCCGTTTGCAGCTCCACGATAGAGCCCTCCGCCACTTTGACCTTGTCAGACACCTTTCCAAGGTCTGCCCGGAGAAGGTTAACCCCTACTGCCACCGTTTCTATCTTGCCCTCCAGAGCCAACCTAGACCCCTGGATAGCTGAAAGAAGTTCTGCTCGTGAAGGCTCCTCAAGATTCAGCGGCGCACTTAAACCGTCTCCGTTCCCCCCAATCTGGTCTGGCGTTGTGGCAAGGGCACCGGAGTGGTATATTGCTCCATGGTGTTACACTGGGGCACTTCTGTCCGCTTATGCCGCCGCATTCCGCTGGGTCCCCGGCTCACAACAATGACCCAGTTTCATCTGACCCAATGATGTGGCAAAACAACGACCGGAGCTCAAGGCGCCGCAGGGGCAGGATCCTCTGTTCCTCCCGTTTCAGGGCACCACTGTACACTGCTACTCAATTAGGCTATCAGGATCGGAAGTCCTAGGCACCCCCAAAAAAAATACAAATACTCTCCATAAATCCAGGGCCTCCAGACTCAGATGAATAGCAACTAGGCCCCGGGGCTGCTGTTCACGCACTCGCTCCAATGTGAGCTAGCCAGCTGCCCCACCCCTTCAGGCCTCACCGCGGTCCCAGCCACTCCCTCCGGCATTTACTCCAGCTGCCTGCCGCCTAACCGAGGGGCTCTGCAGACCTCCACTTTCGCGTAACCAGCAGGCCCACTGCCAGTCCAGCTGGACAAGACCAGCAGCGCAGGCCCGCGTCGCCCACACACTGCCGCCACGCCCGACTCCAGGGGCCGGCAGCCACTTTGCGCGTGGCCCAGGGGAGGCCCGTAGACCTGGCCCGGCACTCAATGTCACGGCTACAAAAGTGTGACCACGTCTAACCGGGCCACTCAGGACGCGGTCCCTCGGCAAGGGGGCAGCTCCAATCGCCTCAGGCACCCAGGATGAAGGAAGGATGAAGCCGGGGAGCGGGAGCTCACTAGGAGCACGTCCCGCCGGCCATTTTGATTGGCCACGCCCCCCTGAAAATCACCTAGGTGCCTCATTGAAGGCAGATGTCAAGTTACTTATACACAACCAATGTTGGTTAGTGCACATATCGACTGCTACTGATCATGCTGCAAGAATAATTGATTAAAAGATTAACAGAATTAATCTCAGCCATTGGCAATCACTCAGGGCTGCATCCCAGTCCAATATTTGTTCCCAGCCATATGCAAATCTTTCAGCTTGTTATTGTTGCAGTTGGTGCCCTTTGTGTGACGAGTATGCCCAGACGTGGGTCCTGTGCTTACTGTGCCACTAGAATCAAGCTATACCTGACTGATGAGCTCTTACCAGGGCAAACAGGTCCTCGGTTGGTTGTGTTCTGGTTCAGAGAGGACTTAGCCTGGCAGTTCGGCCTAGACCGTTCCCAATGGAGCAAGGTCAAGGCTGATTTGCATATGGCTAGGTCAAAACTGGGGTGGCGTGGTGTGCTAAATAACAATGGATTGGGACGCTGCCTCGAGCGATTGCCAGTGACTGAGATTAATTCAAGCACTGGACATGCATACTGGACAGGCATCATCCTCCTTCCTTTCAAAAGCACAGAATGAGTTTGCTCTTGTGGCCTCATGACTTGAGTAGTGGGTATGGACTATGATAGTTTGCCTGTGTCCTGCTGGGTGGTTGTGTGGGATGCACTACTTTCTGATGACACTGCAGGCTGACTTTGGTTGGATGGGCAACATGTGCTGTGATGTTCTCTACTAGCAGGGTTGCTTTCTCCATGGGCACATCCTCCTGGTGACGTTTATGCAACAATGGCTCAGAGGAAACATGAGTTGAAGTGTCTTTTTCGCTTGACTCCCTACACAACTCAACAAGCCATTGTCTGCTTGTATATGCACAATGCAGATACTGGGTCACAGTGATTAACGCATAAATGTTATCTGAATGCACTCAGTGTTGTGTTGATTCACACATATTGGATTGCATGTACCTGAATGCATTGCTTTAGTGGTATATCAGCCTGGAGCGGGCCCTAATTTTACACCTGACCTGTGTTCAGAAGATCACCTTACCTATTATGTTTGTG
This sequence comes from Pleurodeles waltl, assembly GCF_031143425.1. NCBI lineage: Eukaryota > Metazoa > Chordata > Amphibia > Caudata > Salamandridae > Pleurodeles > Pleurodeles waltl. The sequence goes on along the minus strand of NC_090447.1, from coordinate 77,914,941 downwards.
GGTGTCAGTCAGTGCTGTGGCATTGATATTGACATGAGTTGCAGTTACCTCCTGAGTGTTTTGTGCCCTCCACAGGTTCACTGGGAGGTAGGGCCAGGTCAGTTAAACCACATACTGCCTCTATTATCAGGATTTTCTCAATTGATATCTGAGTAGCTGCTACGGGGACTAGCTGGAAGGGATCTCCACCTGTTCCACTGACAACATGTATATTGGTCTCAACTTTTTCTTTAGTGTGGTGTTTGAGGTCATACCAGCATTTGATACATATCGTTTTTGGTGCTCTCTGGTTCTTAGCCACCTGATCAAATACACAAGTTCGGGTCTCAGCAAGAAGGGCCATAACTGAAGCCACAACATAACCGAGCTACCTCTAACATGATGCAGTCCGATGGTTTATGGACCTGTCCAGCAGAGGGATTCCTCAGCAGATAATTGAGCAGGCCTGGGAGTCACATGCTCTATCTCTGTCTCTGGGATCACAAAACCTATAACCACCGGCCACACAGAGTACAACTATCTTCAGGTTATATGAATCTTGCAGACACTGGCCTTACAAAACACAGGCATCGGTTATACAGATCTTGCAGTCAGACAGTAGAGACATATGCCAGGTTTCATAAAGGCTCAAAAATGTAGGTTTCACTTAGCAGAGCAATCTGTCAAGTGACATAGGGCCTGATTTCTATTTCGGCGGATGGGATATAAATCCCACAGGAAATAATGGAATTTATATTTCGACGGACGGCATATCCGTCACAGTTGTGACAGAGTAACCCGTCTGCTGAAATCTAAATCAGGCCCATAGTCTGTAGAGAGTTTTAGTTTTACCCACTAGAGTCATCCCTCAAAGTAATAGATGCCACAGGTGTTGTCATAGTTGTAGTCCAGACAGCTGAACCATCACTCACATGACCTCGTCTTCTCTCAATGAAACAGGTCCAGCCTCTTGCCCCTCTGAGATACCCAAGCATTCCACCTCAAGCACTAAGTGACTACCACCTGCAATATCTAGGCTGCCAGCATCATAGGATTCCACCCCAGCTCCAGGCAACAAGACCAATATCTCTCCCTCTACAGCCAGTGACACTGGACCAGACACCAACCCCAAATGTTCCAGAGTAGCCTGACCCAAGTCCCATGCGACCGCTGCCTGCACATGTCAAGCACCTAACTCACGTCACCCAATGGAGAAATAGCACCAGAGGTTTATGCCATTCTAATTTTAAGGCTATTCCAGGGTCTGGGCCAAAGGCATAATGTGGATCCCTTATTATGAAAACCTGTATGGGTATTTAGACTTAAACAGCAATAATATGTATAAAAACACTCTAGTGCAAGTACCATTTGCACTGGGAATCTGATGTTTTTTAATGTATGTGCACCAAGAAATATGGCAAGCTATTAAGGTGATATTTGCACTTCTATTTCTTACATTATTTCTTATGTTATTTTTTCATATAACACTGATTTACACAGGCTATTACCACTAGGTGAAACCTTGTGGTAAATGTCAGTGTAAATACAAGTGTGACACCGTGCTTAACCGCAGCGTCTCTCTTTCCGACCGCGGTCGGACTGCACCTCCGATTGTCGGAGCGCTGTCCTCTGCGTTTTTGCCCCGTTTTTATGATGTGTTCCAGGAAGCATGTTTTATGCTCCCAGTCGAGTCGTCCTTACCTATTTTTGTGATATTTATTTTGCCTGTTGGTGGTGGACTCCTTTTCTTTTTTCTTCTTTTCCTCTGTTTTCTGTCCACTTGTCTTTTTTCCTTTCTTCCTGGTTTCCATGCTGTCTTCTTGCAGGGGTCCATGTTGTCTTCTTCTGTTCCTTTTTCCCAGCATGCCTTTTTCTCTTATACTGCTACTTTTTTCCCATTATTTTCTGTGGGCTTTTCCCAATCCAAGATGGTGTTGTTTCTCTTTCCTGTGTTGTCACTTCCTATCTTCCAGTATATAAGTCACTCAGTCCTGATCTGCTTTGCATTGCAAACACTTCCTCTTGGTGGTGATCTTCGCTCCTGTTCGTCGTGTTGCTCCCGTTCCTGTTGCGCTGATTGTGATTTTTTTTCTCTTTTTTTTTTCCTTTTTCAATCCTGTTTTTTCTTCTTTTTCAGGAGTTCCTGTTTTGAGGTTTTTTCCCACATTTTTTTTTTTTTCCTCTGGGACATCTTCTGGAGGGTACTGTCTGCTTAGGTGTTTCCTGTCAAGCAGCACCGTGGCTACTAGAAAGGGTCACCCCTATCTAGGTCTATCCAGAACCAGCAGAAGACCGGGTGCACTTTCAAATCCTTCAGTCAAAGGTGAGAAGCATCGTGCAGATCGTCACAACAAGACTGATTTCAATTTCTGCTAAACTAAATGGTGTTAATGCTAAAACAGACATACATTGAAATTTGCACCATTAACGCTGAGGTCAGATTTGATAAGTAACTTACACATCTCCATAAGACAATACTCGAGGCTGAAGGAGGAGGTGGGGGGTATTGCCTCTGATTGGCAAGGACCAGTGAGAGAAAAGGCTACAAACAGAGGTCGAAAGACATAGAAGATATACAGGAATGCCCCTCAACATAAATAGATGGCCTACAATGGTAGCTAATTTGGTGTTTTGTTTAATTCACTGTAGAAAAATGTGAAATGTACTCCCCTAAAAAAGTCAGCTTGAAAGGGAAGTATTGGTAGCTAGTATTTTGACAGCAGCTCAAAAGAATCTAAAAACATTGAGCAATTCACAATTTAATAGTCTGCCACCTTCTAAACTACCTAGTCTGGCCTACTAGCGCAACCTTAACTTCCACTCCTGTACGCACTGCTCAAAATAACAAGGACAAATAAAACAATATTATCCTCATATGTCATAATACAATATTACTTAAACAAAATAGCCAAAAACATCAAATAGACACTGACTGAATACCATAATAACACACAAACCTTATAATGCAGCAACAAAATCATATTCATATCATAGTTCTATACATACGCCATCATATACAAACCTTACAACTCAGCAAATTACTCAGATTCATGTCATAGTTCAATGCATACACCATCATATACAAAAGTTAAAATTCAGCAGATAACTCATATTCATGTCATAGTTCTAGACATACACCATTATATCCAAAACTTAAAATTCAGCAAAGAACTTCAGATTCATATTATAGTTTTATACCTATACCATTATATACAAACCTTATAATTATTCAAAGAACTCAAATTCATGTCATAGTTCTATTTGCACGCCATCATTTATTCTGCAAATACCTCAGATTCATATCATAATTTTATCCCTACAGCATCATACACAAACCTTTTAATTCAGTGCAGAAATCAGATTTGTATCATAGTTCTAACCATACACCATCACAAACTAACCTTACAATTCAGGAAAGAACTCAGATTCATATCACATCATATTCTAACCTTACAATTCAGCAAAGAACACAGGTTCTATACATATACCATCATATACCAACCTTATAAATCAGCATGTGATCCCAGAAGCTAGTTCCCAATGCCACCTTACCACTGACTCTGAATCCTGACAGAAGACTCAAACTGGGCCAGTGGTTAAGAAAGAGACAATGTTCTGTGCTAATCTGATCCTTCAGAGCATAAGTACTTCACACTGGTTCCCTCAATGGTCGCTACAGAATGTGTATGTGTGTATTTAACAAATGAAAAACAAATGGATAAGTAGGAGTTACTTCTGAGGCAAGTCTAAAAAATTATCATGTTTACCTCACCTGAATTCGGCTTACGAAAGACTTCCCTCGATCCCACTTAAGACTTTGGTGTTTAGGAAAACAGGATATATGTATGATGATCCATAGAAAAAAACAAATAATACTATCATTGGAGTGACATCCCTTATAAAAAACATGCTATTACCTATTTCACCAGACAGGGAGGATCTTATGCCATGTAAGGGATACTGGGACTTGTACCATCATTCCCTAAGTGCTACCAGTAGTGAATTAATACTGGAAAGTGCATTAGAGCTCCAAATGTCGAAAAATAGACTTAAGAACAATAGTTTTGCGAAAAGGCACTTTCTGTTTTGAATATAGCGTGCCCTTCTAGCATTAGGAACTTCAACAAAAGTGATTATGCTCAAGAACAGATATCCATTACAGTGTCTTTCTCAGTGTCACTTTTGGACATTGCACCTTACAAATAAGTAGCAACAGTTCTCTGCTGGCAAGTGTTTTACTTGATATTGCTGATCCCCAAGGTCCATCGCAGAGCTATGATGCAGACAACGAAAGGTGCAAGCACCAGGCCTCTCAGAGAGGCAGGAGACTAGCAGGTTTCAGGAAAACAGTCAAGCATCCGGGCCTGCGTCAGGCTGACAGCGAGAGGACCGATGAGAAGACAGAATTTCATCAAGCATATATCAGCATGGTAAGTAAGTTCAGGTAAGTATGCTTTTATTCCTGCCACGTCCGTACACAAAAAACGTAAGGTCTGAAGTCTTCTGCTATGGGCATTGCATCTGACGCACAGGATGCAGTCAAAAAGACTAGATTGTGTCCTGCATGATGGCCCATTTCATTGTCACAGCTGCGTAGATGCGCTTTCAAAAGAGCCACCACAGGTGTGACAATACAGCTCCTCCTAAGGTCCTCCCCACAGTTGGGTTTGGTGGGATATTGTAAATAAAATCTTTCTTAACAGGTGAGCAGCATGTATGTGACCGATGGGTTCCAAGGACCTACTCCCAGGACCATAACCTTACCAATCAACAAGCTAGAATAGACCTTCTCTAGCCCTCTCATAGTGTAGTTTAGCCTTAAACGTATTATTAGCATTACCTCCAATTTCCACTGGACGTGGTTTTTGGAAAGCAGGTCCCTTTAGTTGCAGGCTTGATCAGTGAAACACTGGATGTACTGGTCGTGTGGTGGGTAACTTTAACTTTACAGCAACAGGATTAATCACTTTTAGGATCTTAAAGACCCTATGAACTTAGGCTGAAACTTATTGCGACCTCTAAACTATAAATATATGGTACTTAGCCAAACCTGATCCCCAATGTTGTATGACCATTCAGGTTATCTATGCTTGTCAACAAAGTCCTTATTTCTTTTTTTGGCTTGTTCTAGCATTTCTGAGCATTTGGTTGAACATCAATGAGGTGCTCATGGAATTCATGAGCTGCAGGCACTAGATGTTTGTATTCATCATCTTGGGGTGAAAAACATAAGTATAGAAAAAAGTGAAAAACCTGACGGTTTGCTAGTAGAATTATTATATGTGAATTCTGTGTTTCATAACCAAGTTGGCCAATCAGAACTATCCTGTAAAGTCTGACTTTGTAGACATTGTTCGAGACTTTGATTTATTATATCAGTTTGTTCATCTGTCTCTATGTAGTGACTAGACAATAATCTAACTTCAATACATATGAGATCACAGGGTGATCTCCAGAAATGGAAAATTTATTGTGAAACACTGTCTGAAATATGCACAGAAGGGATTCCAGGTAGCAGCGCTATTGAGTGCATAAAGACCTCTGCTAACCTTTTTTTGGATGGCACTCCTTTAAGGGGAGAGAAATGCATAGTTTTAGTCAAGTGCTCAACAGTTACTAGAATTGTGTTGAACCCCTCAGGAGCGTGGGGCAGGTCTGCAATAAAATCAAGAGAAACTCTGTAGCACGAGCATTGTGGGATTGAAATAGGTCGAAGCAACCCAGAAGCCCAGAAGGAACTGCATGGAAAACCTTACTCTGAGCACATATTAGAGCAAGTCTCTACAAATGTCTTTGTATCCTTGACTATTGTAGGCCACCAAATGTCTTCTCGTTAGAGTAGGGTCTTTCTCTCCCCTGGATGATCCACTAATCTAATAGTAACTCCACTGTAAAGCATGTTCCTGTAAAGTTTTGGTGCGAAGAAAATGGTTCTTAGTTAACATAATACAAATAATATTTTCGGGTCCCTGAATGTTGGGTTGATACCTCTTTACTTTCCTCAGTGGCTTGTTCCTTTTGTACTTGGGCCACAAATTCGTCAACTGACATAAGTTCCACTAGTTTTTCGGTCGGTATGATGGAAGGAGGGTCAACTGGATATTCAATAGGGGGCACACATAACATAGTAAAGTATCCACATTTCCATTTTTCTTTCCTGGACAGAAAGTGATAATTAAGTCATTATCACTAAAGAATTGTCCACAATGTTATTGTCTGGAAGACAGAGCTCGGGCTGACTTTAAGTACTGTAGATTGCAATGATCTGTCAAAATTGTGATAATATATTCTGGTAAAAAGTAGTGACTCCACTCACCATAAACTACCTTTATTGCTAGCAACTCTCTATTTGTAACAGTGTTGTTTAATTCTGCTGGACTCAAATTACGAGAGAAGTAAGTGACTGAGTGTACCTGCCCTGTGATGGGGTTGTGCTGAGACAGTATTCCTCAAATGACACTTTGTGAAGCATCTGCTTACACAACAAATGGACGAGATAAGTCTGCATTGCGAAGCAATGGGTTTTTGACATATTGCTCCTTCAAATTCTGAAAAGCTTTGCCAGCTTCTGAATCCCATTGAAATGTTATCCCTTTTTTCCAGCAAATGTGTTATAGAACAGACTATGGGGGTTATTACAACTTTGGAGGAGGTGTTAATCCGTCCCAAAAGTGACGGTAAAGTGACGGATATACCACCAGCCGTATTACGAGTTCCATATGCTTTCTCCCTTTGAACATGGTAACATTGGGTATGATCCAATCGGGCTATTTAATTTAGTTATAAGTCCCTAGTAGAGTGCACTATATGTGCCCAGGGCGTGTAGATTAAATGCTACTGGTGGGCCTGCAGCACTGATTGTGCCACCTACTTCAGTAGCCCCTTAACCTTGTCTCAGGCCTGCCATTGCAAGGCCTGTGTGTGCAGTTTCACTGCCTATTCGACTTGGCATTTAAAAGTACTTGCCAAGCCTAAAACTCCCCTTTTTCTACATATGTCACCCCTAAGGTGTGCCCTGGGTAACCCCAAGGGCAGGGTGCTGTGTAGGCAAAAGGCAGGACATGTAACTATGTAGTTTGCATGTCCTGGTAGTGTAAAACTCCTAAATTCGTTTTTACACTGCTGTGAGGCCTGCTCCCTTCATATGCTAACATTAGGGCTGCCCTCATACATTGTTTGAGTGGTAGCTGCTGATCTGAAAGGAGTAGGAAGATCATATTTAGTATGGCCAGAATGGTAATACAGAATCCTGCTGACTGGTGAAGTTGGATTTAATATTACTATTTTAGAAATGCCAATTTTAGAAAGTGAGCATTTCTCTGCGCTTAAATCTTTCTGTGCCTTACAATCCACATCTGGCTGGGCTTAGTTGAGAGCTCCCTTGTGCATTCACTCAGACACACCCCAAACACAGGATACTTAGCCTCACTTGCATAGATCTGCATTTTGAATGGGTCTTCCTGGGCTGGGAGGGTGGAGGGCCTGACACTTGCATTTCAAAGGACAGTAGCCTGCCCTCACACAAAGGACTGCCACACCCCCTACTGGGAACCTGGCAGACAGGGTTGAACTGAAAGGGGACCTTGTGCACTTCTAAGCCACTCTTTGAAGTCTCCTCACTTTAAAGGCACATTTGGCCTCTGCCCCTACCAACTCAGACACTTCCTGGAGAAGAGAACCTGAACCAGAACCTGCATCCTGCCAAGAAGACCTGCCTGGCTGCTCAAAGGGCAAAGGGCTCACCTGTCTGCTTTCTGTGAAGGACTGCTGCCTTGCTGTTGCCCTGCTGCCTTGCTGCTCTCTGGCTGTGGTGAAGAAGTGCTCTCCAAGGGCTTGGATAGCGCTTGCCTCCTGTTCCCTGAAGTCTCAGGACCAAAAAGACTTCATCTCTACAAGAAGGACTCCTTGTGTGGCGAATTTCGACGCACAGCCTGCCAGAAACGACGCACAGCCTGCACTACGGTGAAAATTTCACCGCATGCCGAACCGGAACGATGCAGCCCGACTTTCCAATGAGAAGATCAACGCAGCGCCAACGTAATGACCAGAAATTCAACTCACGGCCTCACCGGATCGACGCACAGTCGAGCCGGAACGACGCAGCCCGACTTCCAGAGAGGAATCGACACAGCACCGGCCGTGCAGTAGAAAATTCAACGCAACGCCTACTGGATCGACGCAGCTCCTGTGACTTCGTCTTAGCAGTGCCGGAAATTCATGCATCGTCCCCGGGCGTCTGAAAACCCCGCAACTCGAAGAGGATCCAAGACCGAGCACCAGAAATCGACACACAGCCGTCCCTGAGTGAAACCGAAACGACGCATCGCCGTGTGCGGCCCAAGAAATCGATGCACACCTCCCTTGTTTCCAAGCATCTCCTCCTCTGCGGTTCTTTGCGGAGATTTTTCACACGAACCAGGTACTTTGTGCTTGAAAGAGACTTTGTTTGCTTTTAAAAGACATAAGACACTTTATATCACTTTTCAGTGATATCTCAACATTTACTTATTGCATTTTTAATCGTTTTGACCTGCATTTACCCAGATAAGTATTATATATTTTTCTAAACACCATATGGTGTATTTTTGTGGTGCTATATGGTGTTAATGTATGATTTATTGCACAAATACTTTACACATTGCCTTCTAGTTAAGCCTGACTGCTCAGTGCCAAGCTACCAGAGGGTGGGCACAGGATTATTTGGATTGTGTGTGACTTATCCTGAATAGAGTGAGGGTCCTTGCTTGGACAGGGGGTAACCTGACTGCCAACCGAGACCCCATTTCTAACACCAGGTATCTAAAACTTTCGAGATCCCACTTGAGCCCCACCACCGGCAAATCCTCCAACGGGGCACCACATAATTACCCTATAGGAAACAGAAGCGACTTCTTCCTATTCACCCAAAGACCAGATAAAGCCCCAAATTCTTCCAGCAAATGTAACAAAAGAGGCACCAAAGCCAGACCGCCAGGGGTTGTACTGCTAAGGCGAAAAGAAGCGGTGACAGTGGGCAGCCCTGCCTGGTTCCCCTGCCAATCGCCCAGGATTCCGAAAGCCCTCTGCCTACCCGAACGCATGCAGTGGGAGCAGTGTACAACAAATGAACACAGGGGCCAAATCCCATACCCTGCAGCACCACCAGCAAGTAGCCCACACTCCACCGTATCAAAAGCCTTCTCTGGGGCCAATGACACCAACACCATTTCGTCCTCTGCCCCCATGGTTTCATGCAAAACATATGCCAAACGAAGGAAGTTGTAAGTCATACTACGAACAGAAATAAAACCACATTGATCATCATGCACCAAACCCCGAATCACTCCACATAGCTGAGTAGCCAAAATTTTACACAGAATCTTGACATCACTATTGAGCATAGTGAGCCAACGATATGAGGAGGGGTCATCAGAATCCCCACCAGGCTTAAGCATTAAGCAGACGATACTTTGACGCATGGTCTCTGGAAGAATACCCGCTCCCGGGCTTCCTCAAACACCGTCAACAGCTTCTCTTTAAAATGAAGAGAAAACGTTTGGTACAACTCAATCGGAAATCCATCCCCACCAGGTGATTTAGATTTTGACAATGCCTCCACCGCCGCACCCACTTCCTCAACTGTTATCTCAGCCTCTAGACTTTCCATACTTTTCAGCTCCAGCCGTGGAAGTCGCATCCACTGCAGAAACTCTCCGAAGCCAACATCCAGGACTGACGCCCCAGCACTGGACACAGCCTGCAAATGCTCCACCAAAACCCGAAGGATATCTTTGCGATTAGTAACCTGCACACCTTCAGTGTTTCTAATGCACCGAATGGGAGGAGACTCAACTTTCCGCTTGAGGACCCACGCCAGTAACTTACCAGACTTGTCTCCCTCTCTGTGGAGGCACTGTCTATACGATCTAAGTGTGACTTTATCTAGCATGTCCCAGCAGCTACTGACCTTCTTATTCAGTCGGAACTGCTCTTGTTCAACCTCCCTGGTTATTGATGTCTGGTGGTGCAACACCGCCAGCACACCCTCCCATTCAGTAAGTTTCTGTTCCATTCGTTTGCGCACCCCACAGGCAGTGCCTAGACAAACTCCCCTTAGTACGGCCTTCATGGCTTCCCACTCCAATCCCCTAGAGTTGGTTGTACCCCAGTTTAGGTCCATGTAGCCCTTAAGGGCCATTTTATCACGACAGCCAACATCCGTCAGAAAATTCATAGGCATGTGCCAACTGAGTGTCACCTTGGCATCAGATCCCCACAGCACTTGCATCAATACCGGTGCATGATCAGACAAAAACCTCCCCAAATGCTTAATATCCACCACCTGTGAACAAGTCAGTCCACCCAGGAGGAAATGGTCCAGCCTACTATATGTATTGTGTGTCCTAGAATGACAGGTATATTCCCTACTCTCCGGATGCAGTTCCCTCCATCCATCCCAGAGCTCCAAATTGTGCTTAACCTCCGTGAGGGATCTTGTCATTAATGGTTTAGTGCCCAATTTAGACGGCGAATGATCCTTCTCACCATCCAATATACAATTGTAGTCCGCAGCCCATATTAGTGGAGCAGCAGCCCCCTCCCACAGCACCTCAGGTATATTATCATAAAAGGAGTGATCGTCTATGTTAGATTCATAAGTGTTAAGAATAGTAAGGGGCATCCCATCCAATGTACCGTGTAGAAATATATATCTCCCCTCCACATCTGCCTCACTATAGATATGTGTAAAAGGGACCCCAAGTGCAATCCATATCATCACTCCCCTTGCATAAGAGGAGAAGGACGAGGAGAACACCTGACCCGCCACTTCTTAGCCAATTTTTGCGATTCCTCCTCTGTCATGTGCGTTTCCTGAAGACACGCGATATGCACCTTATATTGCCTCAGGAAGGAGTGCACCCTATAGCGCGAAGTGTAGTTCTTCAGCCCCCTGACTACCACATCAGTATGTTAATCTGTCGACCTATATTGAAGGTTCATCTTTTCCAACCCCCATGCACCTCCTCCCCACCTCCCTCCCAAAGGAAAAGACAAGTCCTTACTACACATCCCACACACAACCATGCACTGCTGCTGTTAACATCAAACATATGCAAACGTGTATGAACTAGATAGCCCCAAACCCCTATGCCCACCTGGATAAACAGTAAAACATACACATCAAAACATACTGTAGAGCCATGTGTGTATATGCTGCCTGGACAACAGCCTAAACCCCAACACCCTGAACCCCTACCACCACAGTGGAAGTGCCAACCCCCATCCTGAATACAAAATACGCTGTGCCTATAACCCCAACCAATCATAGGGCCTGATTCTGACCCCGGTGGTCACGGATTGCCGGGGCCAGGGTCGGCGGGAGCACCGCCAACAGGCTGGCGGTGCTCCTCAGGACATTCTGACCGCGGCGGTTCAGCCGCGGTCAGAACAGGAAAACCAGCGGTCTCCCGGCGGTTTTCCGCTGTCCTGCAGAATCCTCCATGGCGGCGCAGCTTGCTGCGCCGCCATGGGGATTCTGACACCCCATACCGCCATCCTGTTCCTGGCGGGTCACCCGCCAGGAACAGGATGGCGGTATGGGGTGTCGTGGGGCCCCTGGGGGGCCCTACAGTGCCCATGCCAATGGCATGGGCACTGCAGGGGCCCCCGTAAGAGGGCCCCACAAAGAATTTCAGTGTCTGCTGAGCAGACACTGAAATTCGCGACGGGTGCAACGGCACCCGTCGCACATCCTCCACTCCGCCGGCTCCATTCGGAGCCGGCATCCTCATGGAGGGGTGTTTCCCACTGTGTTGGCGGGCGGCCTTTTGGCGGTCGCCCGCTAGCCCAGTGGGAAACCCAGAATCACCGCAGCGGTCTTATGACCGCGGAGCGGTGTTCTGGAGGGGGGAACTCTGGCGGGCGGCCTCCGCCGCCCGTCAGAGTTAGAATGACCCCCATAGTCTAGGAAAAGCAGTTGTCAAAATCTACCACAGCCCTAGTACCAGCCTGTTGGATTTCAATTCTGCTGTGTGGAGACCTGCTTCTGGCCCTCCCCACACCTCCTCCATTCCATTTCAGCCACACCGGAAGTACAAGCCGTCCCAAATCCAGACCACCCAGATCGGACCGGGCCAACCTTGTCCCATAGCTCCAACCATCTCCAAACCTCCTTAGGATGTTAGAAAAAAATGCCACTTGCCTCCGGAGATCACCTTCAGACGCGCAGGGTACAGTAACATGTATCTGATGTTCATGGCACGAAGCTTGGCCTTCACCTCCATAAACCCCTTCCTAGAGGTCTGGACCTTGTTGGTATAGTCCGGGTAAATGGATATTCTGTAATTCTCAAATACAGCCCTGTCTGTTTCACGAGCAGTCTGCATCCATATCTTTGTAGTTCAAGAGGCATGCAATGATGACCCTTGGAGGCGCTCCAAGCCTGGGAGGAGCAACCAGTGCCCTATGTGCGTGTTCCACCACAAACACCTTGGATAACCCCTCAGGTTGCAATACACCTCTGAACCACCGCTCAATGAAACCTTCTGCCGTGGAGCCCTCTGCCCGTTCTGGAAACCCAAGGAGGCGCACGTTGTTCCGTCAGGATCTGCCCTCTGAGTCCTCCAATTTCTCCTCCAACATCCCGACCGTGGAAGTAACTTGTGCCATCTGTTTGCGCAAGGTGCCTACCTCCGTCTGCAAGTCTACGATAGACCCCTCCGCTACCTTGACCTTATCAGAGACTTTGCGGAGGTCCGTTCAAAGAAGGTTCACCTCCACAGCCACCGTTTCTATCTTCCCCTGTAGGGCCACTCTCACGCCTTGTATAGCAGCTAAAAGTTCAGCGTGCAAAGGTTCCTCTGCAGTAGCCGGTACGACCAGTGCCTCTCCAGACCCTCCCATACGAGTCTTGCACTGCAGCAACTGGGTAGGCGTAGAATATTGTTCCATAGTGTTCCCTTGCGGGTGTCATTTGCCGATGCCCCCCCATCTCACCATCAACTTAGAAAGAATAGGATGTATCACCACCGTACTTGACTCAGATGGGCAGAGATGAAGTTCCGCTAAGCTGCAACAGCTGTCAAATAATGCAGAGCAATTGTCCGGCCCGAATATCCACAACTAGGGGGCTGCTTTAATGTACAGGTAGTCGTGCCACCAGCCCAAACCTCATACGGGTCAGGTTTGCCCAGTGCAGGCCACATCATAGATCCCAATCACCTTCACTCAGCAACGCTGCTCCAATGCCGCGGAAAACACTCCACTGGTTCAGAGCAGTCACATACCAATACCCCAAATGGCGACCTCCATCATCTTGCCGCAGGAAAAAGCTGTATTCTGCTAGGTTACCTCATGCCACTCCTCCGCAGCCCAAAATAAGCTGTGCGCTGTTGTGCACCCTGGCCTCTGCTCCTCACCATCCGCAGGTAATGCCCTGAAGCCCCGACCTGGGGCCGATCATTCATGAAAGTGGAAATTTGTCAGGCCCCTGTCAAAATCATACACAACAGGCTGCGCCGGGATACCACGGCCGCCCCGGCCTCCAGCTCCAGGCATGTGCACGCCAGTGGGGCGAGCGGGCACACTAGTCCCCACCAGGGAGAACCAGGCCCCAACACAGTGTTCGCTCAGGGATGGGAACCCGTCCAGGATGGCCAAGACAAGGCCCCTCCCGAACCGTGCACGGCTGCGCTCCTCGCCGATCAGGCCCGACCTCCGTACGCCATCCGATATGGGGCCCACCGGTGTCCAAAATCAGGGTGCGGACCCACCGGGTATGCTGGAGCATTGCCCCTGTCAGTTGGGGAATACCTCATGGCTTAGGCACCCCGGGATGCCTGCAGGATCGAGCCGGGAATGCGGAGCGCACTAGAGACGCGTCCCGCCGGCCATCTTGCTTGGCCACGCCCCCCCATATCAACAGAAACGTGATTAGGTATTCATTCCAATTGCACAAATAATTAAAATGTTTATTGAGTTTCCATAGAAAAACTATCCAGTACCTAAATGTGTTCTCCCATCAGTTAGGTCTTAACCACTACCGAGCTCCAAAGTGTTCCTCCTCCTCTACAACTGGGTAAACTGCTCTAGGTTTAACTGTGGGTTTACTAGTACACTCTCTAAGGAAATGACCCGATTTTCCACAAAAGAGACAAAGGGGGTTATTACAACTTTGGAGGAGGTGTTAATTCGTCCCAAAAGTGACGGTAAAGTGACGGATATACCACCAGCCGTATTACGAGTCCATTATATCCTATGGAACTCGTAATCCGGCTGGTGGTATATCCGTCACTTTACCGTCACTTTTGGGACGGATTAACACCTCCTCCAAAGTTGTAATAACCCCCAAAGTTTCTGATCTCTAAGTCTCTGTCTCTCTCCTTTAGAAAGTGGTTCACTTACCCCTCCGATTGTATGAGTCCATTTTGTCTATTGATTTTGATTCACATTTCTTCTAATTACCACTACCTTTTTATTCGATTTACCAATATCAGTTTTATTTTCCGAAAATAGATGATCTAATTTAACTACTTAATCAGTGAGTTCTTCCCATTCCTCTGGAGAATTGACAACTTGGGGTAGTACATTTTTAGGGTAATCTTTTAACCCTTGATAAAAGAGTAAAGCTCTCTTCTTCTCAGCCCACACAGATTCAACAACAAATCAAATAAAAGTGCTCAAATAAGAAGTAAGGTCTGAATTACCTTGTTTAAAATTTAATAGTTCAGTGCCTACTGCTTGTGTAACAGTGTGCTTATCAAAGAGCTTTTTCTTTTTGGCTCTAAAATTTTTATAATTATACAAGCAAGGCTGTCTTTAGCGCTGGTTGCGCCTGGTGCGACCATTTTTTTTTTTTGGCACCCTCTCCCCTATGATCTCCTCGGATTCTGATGAGAGGCAAAAGTGCCTCTCATCTACCCTCATCAAACAGATAAGAGGCAGAAGTGCTTCTCATATCTCAATAGCCCCTCTCTCACATATATTTCATTTGTTTTGGCTGGTAAAGGCTGGCCTTACTTATTCACTCAGCTATTCATATAAAATAAAGATATGTGCTTTGCAGCAGGCATATTACCCTTCTGCACTACTTTAGAACAGGTCATCACTGCCACTAGACAAAACTCCAGAACTCTCTCTCCAGCAGGAACATTAATCAGAAGAGTTATCTTGACATTTTTATTGCTGCTTGAAATCTGGACACACAAAAAACTCTTGAGTGGGTGCTTTTACGTCGTTAGTTATTAGCCAACATAGTGCCCCCTTGAGGCCAGGGCACCCAGGTCAGCTCACAGTGCGGCTGCACCAGTCGCACTGCCCTAAAGCAGGCTTTTTATACAATAGTGGGTCATCCCTCTCAAGGAAACAGCAGTAACCTCCAATTAAGACAGAACAAATGCTTCCTTAGATTGATCATCAGTAAAGTAGGCAGGTTTGCACATGAAATGTAACTGGCAGTGATTCATGAAAGTGGAAAGTGTAGTAGGTTCCCCTTAAACTTGTTCAGGTGGTGCCAAAGGTACTGTGTGAGGAGTAAATACTTCCACCATAGGAGTTGGATTTACTCCTCTACTTCTGCTTCTAGTGTTTTAGTCTGTGGATCTGGATGAATAAAGGTGGGTGGTTTCAGCTTAAATTTTATCCTTGTACCTCCAACTTTAGTTTGTTTTTCCCCTTGACTGGTACCACTTGGATTTCCCTGTAACTCATTTAATTGTTGCAATAACTGTTGCGTTTCTTCTTGAAATTGTTGCACTTTGTGGCATAAATCTTTAGTTTAATTTTGTAAGGCCATTTAGAGGTTAACTACCAGTGATGGATTCTGCAATTCCATCTTGCTGATAAATATGTGGACATACTATTCGATAACAGTATGGCACTAACCCTTTCTTTAGTTTCTTTTTCAGGCTGTGCAGTCCCATAGGAGTAAGATGCCATCCCAGAAGCTTCTTCCCAACACCACCTAACCACTGACTCCATTCGAAACCTGACAGAAGACTCAAACCATGCCAGTACTTAGGGGAAAGAGGAAGTGGATAAAACAAAAAGCAATGTCCTCTGCTAGAAATGTGCTAGCACCAGGGCTCCCAATAAGCAGAAGACTGGGCAAGCACCCAGTCAGCTTGTCCACAAGATGACGGACAAGAACACATAACTTCAAAACCATGTTAAGTAAGTACAAGTAGGTTTTCTGTATAGCACTCAAAATGCTGGCCTCGGGATGCAGCTTTTATTTGTGCTGCACCTGAACGCCAAAACTGCAGCGTCTGTGGTTTCCCAGCACGAGCATGGCCTCGGGCGCACAGGACGCAGTCAAAAAGACTAGACTACTCGCTGTGTGATGGCCCCTTTCCTGGTCATGGCTGCATCAGCACGCCCGAGAAGAGCCACAGCAGCCTTGACATGAGGCCTCAGAACTTATGAGTATGAGTTCATTTTAGACCATGTTCAGATGCAGAATTCAGGCTCGTGAAATATGCAATATTTGGGGGTGAGTACATATATGTATGTTGATGCTAATGGACATTGTAGTGTTTAGGTGCAGACTCAAACAGTATCTGTTCAAGTGAGATGCTATTTGTTTGGGTGTAATAGAAGACAAGCAGGGTGTGGGCTTTCCCACGCCGATCTCCTGTGCTTCCCTAGGGTGTCTGTTGTAAGTGATTATTGGAGTGGTGCAGAGTGAACGATCATATGTCCAAATGAATCGGTGAGTGTATCGGGGGATGTATGGATGAGGACCACTAACGTGTGGGTTCTAGAGAGATGTTGTGTATGTCAAAGGTTGTGTGACGGAAGACCACCAAAGCATAGGCTTTGCCTGTGCCAACATCTGGTGTGTTGTTCGTTGATTGGTCAAGCATCAAAATATGCAAAATTAAACAATATGGGCCAGATGTATCAAACAATTTTGCATTCGCAAAATTCGTTGGCGAATGCAAAAATGCCTTTCAAGATTTATGAAAGGCATTCGCAATGCAATTTCAAGGAATCGCTAAACTAAAAATTGCGACTCCATTTAGAGAATCACAAATTGCGATTCTCTAAATAGGAAATCGCAAATAGGGAATTCCTATTTGTGATTTCCAAAGCACATGTATCAAGCATTTCCTAAATGCGAATTGGGCATTTAGGAAGTGCAATTTTTTAAAATGCATTATAAATGCATTTTTTAAAACGACATGTAGCGCACAGATGCCCAAAGGGCATGTGTGCACTTTTCATGTCCACAAATATTTTTTGGGGGTGCATCAAAGGGGTCCTTAGGCCCCCAGCACCCTGGGGTTTGCATTACCTAATTTGGGAATTCCTAACAGGAATTCGCAAATTAGGTAATACAAAACCATTTGCACCTAATGGCCTACAGGCCCATAGGGATGAATGGATTCCCATTCCCTAATTGCAATTCCGTAATAGCGATTTCGATTTTTAAGAAATCGCTATTACCGAATCGCAATTTTGATACATCACTTTTTGCATTTCTTAAATAGCGAGTTCATAAAAATCGCTATTTACGAAATGCAAGCCGGGACTTTGATACATCTGGCCCTATATGTCTGAGTGAGGTGCTGCGTGCGTTGGGGAGCATGTGATTATTACCGTCAACATGTGGGCTTCGCCCAAGCTGACCTCAAGTGTGTGTGTGAAGTGTCTAATGCAGTTTTTAAAAGGGTAGGAAGTGAAGCAGGATATCTCCGACTGAGGTGCTGTATGTGTTAGGGAATGTATGATTAAAGAGTACCAATGCTTCATCCACACTGACCTGTATAATGTCTGGTGTTCGCAATCATATAAACTCAAAAAGAGACCAGGAAACAACAAGTGAGTCAACCAGCCATCTGCAAATCTTTCTGGTACAAGATTACACAAGCTCACCGTGAAGATGACAAATCTACCCTTTAGGGTAAACACATTCCCATAGCTTTAATCTTCTGACACCGTGTAGGAAGCTGGGTTCTGGTTGCAGTACTCCCCCCCCCCCCCCACACACACACACACATTCTGCCTGTTTTTTAGATGCAACTTCGAGTGAAGTGCACTGGGTTCCTGTTAACCAGTTCCCCAATGCCAGTGTTCCTTCCCTAAAACAAGACACGTGGCACTTGATCCCCAAGGGATCAGCCCCTTCAGCCCCCTGTAAGTCCGTAGTAAATGGTATCCCTGGTACCTAGGGCATGGGTACTGAGGAGAGCCCCTCAGAGCTGCAGCTCAGCTTGTGCCACTCTGAGGGACCTAGCACCAACATTATGCAGGCTGCCATTGCAGGCTGCATGACAAGGTGTTCTCAAAATTGAAAACACAACATGGCACACAGCCTGTGTGCCATGTCCCCTAATACTGCATGTAATATATGTAAGTCACCCCTCTAGCAGGCCTTACAGCCCTAAGGCAGGGCGCATTACATGACATGTGAGGTCATATCTGCACAAGTGGGGGTGTTGACACCTCCCTCAGGCAGGATGGACATTCCAGGGCGTGAAGCTTCAAAGGCCTGGCCGCGTTTGCAGTGTGACCCAGGTCTCTCCAAATGGTGGATTGACCAACCCTCCCACCCCCTGTCCTGACCCCACTTTTTTTTGCGGCAAGACAGGCAGGAAAATTAGGCAGATTAGGAGGTGGGCCAACTTCATGCCAGTCCCACCCCTAAGATGGACGATCTGAAGTGGACACTACTTTTTAAATACATCTTACTTTGGCAGAAATTAGGCCCCTAGGGTGAGGGTTATGCTCACTTCCCAATGGAAGTAGTTATAGAAAGGGTGTAGTCACTCTAAAGATGGGCAACCCATTGGCTGTCACCTGGCACTCCCTAACGCCCCTACATTTAGTATTGAGGTGGCACCCCTGAACCTTAGAACTCAGATCCGACATCCTAAGAAGAAAAGAACAAAGATGAGACACACCAGCAAAAGAGGAGAAGAAAGAGCAGCTGACCTGGTACCAACCCCGCAGGCCTGTCTGCACTCCACAACGAACTATCCACCAAAAGACTCTTCATCCTGCAACTGAACCTCCAGAACCCTGGGGGGACAGCCTGCCTTTGAAAAATACTCAAGTCTCCCGTGAACAGCGGACCTTGTCTCCAACCAACTCCAAGGAAAGGACTTTACAGCCTCCTGAACCACAAAGACCCAACACCTGAAGAAACCACTGCACCCGCAGTCACCGACCCAAGTGGGAGTGGACCTCCATGCCATCAAGGTCCCCCAGCTGTCCAGAGTCAGAGTCCATTGTAGTTTCACCCCTCCTGGACTCCCTGAAGTCGCCTGCAGCCTCTGCACACAGGCCCCCTCTCCCACAGCCTCTGTGGAGAGAGAAACCCAACATCTAAAGCAACCACTGCACCCTTTGCTTCCGGGCGAGTTGAAGTGGACCATTGATGTCAACAAGGTCCCCAGCCCTCCTGAGCTCGAGTCCACTGTGGTTTCACCTATTCTGGACTCTCCAACAACACCTGCATCCTCAGACCACAGGACACTCCAACTGCGAGTGCTCCTGGGGACTCGGAAACCCAATGCCAAAGGGCACCCTTGCATCAGTCACCCCAGGGCATTAGAGAAGAGGCCCAAAGGTGCACCTACATCCTCGAACATCCAATGTCCCGACTGGCCTCCAAGCTGGAGCCTAAATCCCCGGAGATCAATCTCCATTGAAATACATTGGGCACTTGACACGTACTTTACTTCTGCATCCCCCCCCCCCCCCAGTGCTGTCTGGAGTGACCTGTTCGTGTGGTCCCGACCCTTGCCCAATATTTATCTTAAGTTCATTAGATTGTTCCTGTGAGTTGTCAATAAGTGCTTGTTTGCTGAATGCGTTTTCCTTCCATAGGTTATGTTAGAAATGGGGTCTCTAGTTGGCAGTGGTTTGCACCCTGTCCAAGAGGGGACCCTAACTCTGGTGAGGGTAGGGAAGTCACACACCTAAATTAACGCTCCTCACCCCTTAGGTAGCTTGGCACAAGCAGTCAGGCTTATCGCAGAGGCAATGTGAAAAATATTTGTACACACACAATAACACAGTGAAAATACCACAGAAGAACTCCAGACTAGTTTATAAAAATAGCCAATATTTTTTGAGTAAAACAAGACCAAAATGACAAATATCCAACATACATAAGCAAAGATACAAATTTCTAAAGATTAAATCTCAGTAAAGCGCTTAGAAACACAATCACTATCACTGCGTCTTCACAGAGTCCTTCCCAACAGTAAGACACCACTCTCAGAGGAGACAGTACCTTTGGAAAACGAGGAAACAAAGATGTTGCGCAGAGTCAGGGAGGCAAGGCGTCGCTGGTGCTGCATCCGTTCCTTATTGCTACCGGGGAGGTGAGGCGCCGGTTCCTTGCGGTTGCAGGGGAGGCGATGCAGCACCAGCGGTGAGGTGTGGATTCCTTACAATCCGGTGGGGTTGATGAATCCAGCAGGTCAAGACCTGAGGTTTCGACTTTGCGATGTCGCAATCACACCCTGGGGGCCACAGGTGCTGTGGCGGAGTCAGTCGGGTGAACCGGATGTAGGCAACATGGCATTCAGGTCTCACACTGTGGAGGCACTTCAGAGGCACTGCAGCGGTGTCAGGCCTGCAGAGTGGGTCGTGGTTGTTGCACTCAGCGGTGACCATGGCTCTGTTGCAGGCAGCAGCGTGAAGGTGGACAGCCTACTGGTCCAAAGTCGCTTTGGAGTCGATGCACTTGGCTTCTTCTTGATTGCACCATAAATCACTCCCAAGGGCCCAGGAACTAGACTTTGCACCACTTGGCGAGTCAGGACTCTCAGGAAGAGAGCCCAGGTGCTGGCAGATGAAGTCTTTGGTGTCCCTGAGACTTCTAACAGGGGGCAAGCTCAGTCACAAGTCTTGGAGAACCTTTGGAAGTAGGATATAGAAAGCAAAGTCCAGTCCTTTCACTTCCAGGACAGAAGCAGCAAGCTGCAGGCCATTATAGCAAAGCAGCGGGCAGAATGGCAGTCCCTTCTACAACATCAAGCTCTTCTTCCCAGTAAAATGTCCTCAGTCAAGAAGGATTCTAAAGTTGTGGTCTCAGAGGTCCAATACTTACACTAATTTCCATCGTTGAAGAAGGCAAACTTCAAAGGAAAGTCTTTGTAGTGCACAAGACACTGCCTTTCCTGCCCTGGCCCCAGACACACTTCAGGAGGCTCAGGACTGCTTTGTGTAAGGACACACGCAGCCCTATTCAGTTGCAATTGTCAGCTCCTCCCTCCACTCCAGCCCAGGAAGACCCATCAGGATATGCAGGGCAGAACCTCAGCTCCTTTTGTGTGACTGTCTAGAGGGAATTCACAAACAGCCCGACTGCCTTCCTGACCCAAACGTGTATGCCACAGCCAGGCAGAGGCACAGAATGGTTAAGCAAGAAAATGCCCACTTTCTAAAAATGGCCTTTTCAAACTTACAATTTAAAAACCCAACTTCACCAAAAGATGTATTTTTAAATTGTGAGTTCAGAGACCCGAACTCCACATCTCTATCTGCTCCCAATAGGAAATTACACTTAAAAGATATTTCAAGGCAAACCCCATACCCTATGGGAGAATTAGGCCTTGCAATAGTGAAAACCTAATTTAGCAGTATTTCACTATCAGGACATGTAAAGCACACTAGTACATGTCCTACCTTTTACATATGCTTCACCCTGCTCATGGGGCTGCCTTGGGCCTACCTTAGGGGTGACTTACATGTAGTAAAAGGGGAAGGTTTGGGCCTGGCAAGTGTGTGTACTCGCCTGGTTGAACTGGCAGTAAAAACTGCACACACAGTGACTGCAGTGGTAAGCCTGAGAAATGTTTACAGGGCTACTCATGTGGATGGCACAAACAGTGCTGCAGGCCCACTAGTGCCATTTGATTTACAGGCCCTGGGCACATCTAGTGCACTGTACTGTGGACTTACAAGTAAATCAAATATGCCAATCATGGATAAATCAATCATCAATACCATTTAGACAGAGAGCACTTGCATTTAGCACTGGTCAGCAGTGGTAAAATGGCCAGATTCCTAAATCAGCGAAAACGGAATTCAGCCCAGGATCAAAAACAGGAGGTCAGAAGCCAAAAAGATAGTAGAAACCATGCCAAGAGCTGACAGGTCTAACAGGTTAACATTGAAGAACTCTAAAATTGCACTAAGTGCCAATTTTTGCAACTAAAAAGTATTTATGCTTGAAAACGCACTTATAACGAAATTCTTGGGTGTGAAGTATATATATAAAGAAGTGTAATTTTGCTAAATTGGTCTCGGATTTATTCTTTGAGTGTGTGTCTCATTTATTACCTCTCTGAGTATAACAAATCCTTAGCACTACCCTCTGATAAGCGAAATTGCTCGCCCACACTACCACAAAATAGAGCATTAGTCCTATCTACTTTTGCCTCTGCAAACCAATTAGGGATCAACTGGATTCTCTGCACGTGGTACTTCTTTTTAGTGCACCATATCTAGAGGCAGCTTCCTACACAGCGTAACAATCACTTTAGGTTGCAGAGAACTTATTGGTCCATCCATCTGCCATCAAATATATCCCTCTAGTTACAGAACAATCATGGGCTCAGTCTGCAGGCAGAAGAGCTGACCATCATGTTCCAGAGATCTTTCATGTTCCGGACAAACTTTTTTCCACTGATATCAGAAGCATTATACAAAAACACTTGTAAAAAAATCTTAATGTAGTGCATCATAAAAGATAACAAGCATTGGCAATGCCAATTGGTTTTGCCAACCCGAGATATATTGGTGTTGTTAATGATATTGTTTCTTAGCCATTGAGGAAGTAGAACACTCATGGTCAAGATGGCGGCAGGATCTTTAAATCAGGGCCAGTCAGAATGTCCTGAACAGCCACAATATTGCAGGATTGAAGCGCCCACCCAGCAGTGCATGGTGCAGCCAATCCAGCCCTGAATGGGATGGGATCAGCACCGTCATCTGGTGCCCTAGCCTGGGGAACAGTGGCTGGTGAAGGTCAATCTCAACACTGGACCAAATGACTAGGCACCGTGCAGCGAGGCAGCACTGCAAGTTTCTCGTAGGTCTGTTAGGGTCACAACGCTGGACTGCGTGGACAATGGAAGTTGGACAGCAAGAAACAATGCGTGCCATATAGCCCCCAGAGGTAACTAAAGAGAAGTCAACCTGCAGGTTGGAAATTTCTTCATGGCGAGATCTGTTTGACCGTGCTCTGAAAGAACTAAAAAAGTAGTCCTGAAACTACCCTTCAAATGTCTGCTGTGGATTAGTTAAAAGATGTTAGGTGCTGCTCTTGGGGAGGGCTAAACACCGGAAGAGGCATGATGCATGCATGCCTTTTACAAATGAGGAGAATGACAAATGGAGTGACGATGGTGTCAGACAATGGGATGCCTATGGGCGGACTGAAGCCCCCAACAGTAGATACAACATGTCTCTCTTGAAACAACGCATGCACACTGTCTAGACCCGAGACCTAAAAACCACGAAGGGGGACGGGATTCTGGTGTGGTGACAGGCAGCATGCTCTTCCATTTGCCTCTAGCACAGTACAAATGCCTTTAAAATCATGTTACAGTGGTATATGATTTCCACTCTTCTCAAAGCAATGATAAATACCCCAGATAGGTGCTTGAGGGAATGAGCGCTAAAGGGACGCATCTGCATATGTGGTGGAAGTCCCTTGACACAGCAGTCCTGGGGTTTGCTAGAGGCATCACAAATGAGACCCTCTCCATGTAACATAGGTGTTTAGAATCTGTTCACAGTGTAGATATTTGGTGCAAATATGTTCTAGGACATCCCAATGACATGCCAGAGGATAGTAGAGACAGAAATGGTTATACCAAAAAGCTGTTTGTATGACAGTGATGGTGTACTGTTTTTTTTTAATTCAAAGAAATCTGTACCTGGGGACTGAAGATGTTAAATAAAGTTGTTAAAGGTAAAAACCAAAGTTATTATTTCAACTTCTTATAGGTTAGTTTTCAACAGTGTAAGTTCCCCTCGCATACGAAACAGGAAGAGTACAGGAAATAGGCATGCAAGTTTAGCTCACAGAGAACAGGCACCACACTGGATAGCAGCAGTGTAATCATCCCTCACATATGGGACAGGCACAGCCCAGGCAGCACAGCAGTGCTAGTTTTCTATGCACATTGAAGAGGCAGCATCAGTTCTAGCTTTGCTCACATACTACAGACACAGCACAGAGAGAAGCAGCTCTGCACTCAACATCACAAACAAAACAGGCAATCCAGGCTGCACTTGTGCAAGCTTCTGTCATAGAACAAGGACTGTAGATGGTGGCAGCCCTGCAACTCGCACATCAAACATACAGCAAAAACTAGCATCCATTGCACAGGAGGCAGAGATCACTGGTGCCAGGCTAACTCATACACATCTACAACGTGCTTAGCAACACTATAGGCATTCCTAGAGACACAGAAAAAGCACATTAGTGGTAGTTAGAGTACAAGGTTCCATCACACACAGCAGTTTACTCACACAGGGCCTGATTCACAAAGGTAAACTTAAATATTTGTGTAAGTTTATGTTTGTTTTGGAATTAATAAAACTGCATTTTAATAATACGTTTATGAGTGCCTTCATTCAACTAAAGAAAATCTGAAGCTCCAAGGATCTAACGCAGCAAACCAAGATCAGGCTTTTTAACACAAACGTAAAATTGCTCCTTCTGTGTGGGGCAGAAACTTGGAGGACAACAGTGACCACCACCAACAAAGTCCAGACCTTCATCAACACCAGTCTGAGGAAAATCTTCCAAAGCTGGAGGCCAAACACCATCAGCAAAACCAACCTAAGGCAGCAGATTTTCCAATTCCCCGCTCATGAAGGAATCATGAAAAGACACTGGGGCTGGATAGGTCGCACCCTCCGCAAGCCTGCATCAAACACCACCAGGGAGGCCTTGACCTGGAACCCTCAAGGAAATGAGGAAGGCCGAGAAGCACCTGGTGCTAAGGCCTCGACGCTGACTGCAAGGAGATGGATTATACCTGGAGTCAGATTGAAAGAAAAGCCCAGGACAGAGGTCACTGGAGAGTCCTGGTTGATGGCCTATTCCCCAGGAGGGATAGTAGGCATAAGTAAGAAAGTAAGTGAGTTGCCTGTTCAGAGACTTTGCAGTCGGGGCAGATATCTCTGCACATAAAAAGACAGGCATGTTGTATCTTTATATGTGTGGAGTTATCCGCCCCAACTGCGGATTCTCCACACTAGTAAACTTACTATTAAAATGCAGTTTTGTGATTTCTAAAGCAAACGTAAATTTACACAAAAGTGTAAGTTTGCCTTTGTGAATCTGGCCCAAGGCAGCAAGAGTTCAAGCATTCTTTGCACACACCAGCATTTTGAAGTACACATAGCTGCTTGTCTGCACAACGCCAATCCCTTCAAATGATCCTGCGGCCTACAGGCAACCAAGTGTGGTAGCGGAGGAGAACCAATGATGAATTGAAGAGAAAAGAGGGGACATGGAGAGAATCTGCTAAAAGTCCCAAATCTATGCAAAGCCGTGTAATCGTACGTTGTTGACTGGCAGTGGCCTTCAGGTCAAATATGTTTATCACTTGGAACTAATATCTGCTCTCGTAAGCCTTGAGTAACTTAATTTATTGTTTGAATCATGTTCTAACAAATTTGTCATTTGCATGGGCTTAAATCATCCTTCACTTCCAATGACATCATTGCAAGCCATTCTCTACCAAACTAGTTTTAGACAGTTTTGTTTAGTCTTAGTAAATAGGGAAGTGTTTCCTTGAACCAATAGACAGAGAACAAGCTTCTTTGATACCTTATCAAGAGATGTGGAAGTGTAAACGTGATGGATAATCACTGCCATTGTTTGTGTACTTCCCCAAATCGAACGAAAGAGGAATTTGCCTAAGGTGCATTGTACTTTGCTCTCGACTACCTATACAACAATCGACACACATTTTCTGTGAATCACCGTACTACATTATTTTCTTTTTTTTTAATCCTTTTTTGGAAAACCGCTCAATAATGTTCATACATCTGTTATCACACAATACATAATTACTACCATTACAAGGGTTGATGTCATCAAATTTCTGGTGGACAACATTACACAATTTCCCCTGTACCTTAAGATCACCAGTGTAGTCCTGTATTCTGTCCATCAATATGAACCAGTTGGCTAAAATGCCCTGACCCGCCAACATTATGTTCCCTGGAAGGCAGTCCATCCTCTCCATGCCTTCTCCCGTTTTTGTGGGCATCCTCCGCTGAGCAGTGCTTAATTTGTACATAAAAAGGTGCTGGTGCTCAAAGCCCTCCTCTGAAACACGCGGTTGCTGCAATTAAATGTGCGAACACGGAATACCGAGGCAGAGTAACCCTGAAGACATCTCGGGCCTCTTTCATCTATTTACAGGCACACCCTGCCCCTCCAGCTCACTCTCGCAGCTTTCTGATTTCTAACTTTGTGACGTTTTTTCGCTTTTCTCTTCCTCCGTCTTTCCCATATGTGTCTTTTGCTACAAGAGCTCGCAGGTAATGCTTGAGGCAGAAGAATAAGCCCCAGCCCGCAAAAATAAGTGCTGGTGCTCAGCACCGGAAACAACAAGCACAAATTAAGCACTGCCGCTGAGGTATATAGCATGTTCGGCTACCATGCTGCATTTTCACTCTTGCTGTGATTTCAGTCGAGGAAGCCAGTCAGTCAGTTGAAGACTTGCAGTTGTGTGAATTTGTCGCACTGGGTCAACAAGTTTATAGGATCTGTGACCGGCTGAGGTGGGAGTGGGGAAGAATGCAGAAATTGTGAGAAGAGGATGAAGCAAATTGAATCATGCTCAGAAATTCACTATGATTGTCAACAATCACAATTTCAGACCCACAATTAATATTGCCAAGATATCTCTACATTTAATCACAATTGACAACTGTTTTTTTTTTCCTTTTGCAAAACCTGATTTCCACAAAGCCGAATGGATTGACTGTTGGACTAAACCTCTTCACCGCATCCTAGGTTCATCAACCTCCATAGGTGTGTTTGGCTCTAGGTGCAGTTTTCCTATGGGGATTAACACAAGGAAAACCACTTGTGGTCCCCCCTCTAACTTTTTTTGCCGCTCATGACGGCTCTCCACAAACCTCTCTATGAAAGTGATGACAACAAGCTGAAGAATGGAACAGTTGATTGTTTGTTTTTCTTTCAAAGACTTTTGATCTATTTTAATATATCTGAATGCAGCGGTTTGTCGCACACAGCAGCGGCGTTAGACCATCCTACGTTTTAAGACTAGTCATGTGGTTCACTCGTAAAGCCAGGGCAATCAAAGCAGCCACTGATTCGGAAAGAAAGAAACCAGCAGCAAACAACATGGTTGAGGTTCACTTTGTGGAGTTTTTTTTTTAATTAACAGGGCCATTTAAACTCATTTGGGCACAAACGTATTTGTACCCATTTTTGCACTGTTGCTTGTGAATGGTTGAATAGATGCAAAATGCTTCGATAATGATTTAAAATGTTCACAGTGCGCGATTACCCCCAAAAGAGGTTTCCTGGCCCTGTTATCACTGGTGGTCACAGCGAGTACAAATTGAGCTAATCGTGGTGACACAATGAAGCATGAAGCTAAAACATGAAACAATGTCACAGGTACTGGTCACACAAAACCCGCCCGATGACCTGCACAAATGTTATTTCCACAGGGGTGATTTTTCCATCCACAAGTAACACTGCGGGCTACACGACCCGCTCCCCCGAGTGTTGGAAAGGGCAGTGCCCACCCAGCAGGTTTGACATTTTACGGAGTGGTCCAGGGCTAAGGGGCATCATGTCTGTTGCATATTTGTTGAAAATGTAAACTGACGTAGGAATGATCATTAAGCCTTTCGGGGTCTACTGGGTGCTTATTTAGTGAACCAAAATTAGTAAGTGGAGGAGCCAAAGCTTTTCTCAGGACCCCGCTGCCACTGGGGCGGAATGTCGGGGTCACTTAATTCCAAGTTTTAGTTGCACCTCGTGCCTCCCCCCCAGCCCCCCTTCCTTCCATTTCCTTTCTTCTAGTTCCACATGCAGGTTTTTTTTCGTCCCAGTTTTTTCCCTTTGTCATGGTTTTCCTACATTCAGCTCCCCCCTCCTTTCTCCTTTACCTGTCTTTTTGTCCTGGGTCAAGGGGTAAGGATGAAAAATAAGTCCCGGACCACAAAAACGAGTGCCTGTGCCCACCACCTGCACCCACCAGCTAAAATGGAGTGATACAACACCACGTGGCCACTGACAAACTCTGTTTCGAATTTGTCGATTGAGTCAAAAACGTATTTGTGGAAAAAACAGTCTGTGAGTCACAGAGCTGACCGGCAAGGGGGATCCCCCATACATCAGCAATGTAGCATCCGCCAGAAATGAAGCAGGGCTCCCTGATACAATCCAGAACTTAAATATACATACTACTACACAGTTTCAGTATTGATCACAATCAAAGTTTCCACCAAGACAAGAACCAGGTGCCTACCTGTGCTCAAGAGAATGGATGGCCTTTATGGGTACCACAGATGTATACACTTTTGGCTAAGCAGGCTGGTTTTGAAATGTTTACATCTTACTGCCAGGACAGAGTGCATCTAAGGCTCAGAGATGGGCACATCTGGTAGACTACCTTGCCATGAGCAAGAACACTGTCAGTGGCATCTTATGTAAAAACAGGCAAATGCCTTGAAAGTCCTCTACAGTTCAGTATGGGAATGTTTAGGGCTGGTGATCATGCCAATGATGTAGGACACGCTCCCCTGCAGCCCCTCAGTGACAACAATGACTTCAAGGAAAGACAATGTTGCCTTCCATTGCGGGGAAGAAAATTGGGACAGGGCATCTGTATCAATAAATGGAAAGTGGCTCCCACAAAAATATCTAATTGTGTATCTTAGAGTTTATGTTTGGGAGTGTTTGTGTGACTTTATGTCCAGTTTCAACTTCTTTATGACAAGAAATTATGGGCCAGATGTATCAAAGGTTTTTACCTATTCTGTGTCTATGGGAAACTGTGTTTGTACCTATGGCCCATAGTCATGAAGTGCATCCTGCTTGCTTCTACATAACCTTGAGATTGCAGGATTGGTCAATGATTTAAAAGCTCGCTGCTGAGACACGTGGTGCTCTACAGGTCAACACAGGAATCATCGGAAGGCTGCTTCACCTTTCCAGCCTTATGAGGTTGGTTGAATTACGAACCAATAAATTAGTCAATAGCAACATCTGTTGTTTACAGTGCTTAGAAATGGCAAAAGTGTAGTATGAAAGTTCTCACCACTTATAAATCTCTGCCACAATATGATAGTGGTTGCTTTTGTGTTTGCCCCATGTATGTGGAGTCAGCTGAGTACTTCCAAGTGCCTCCTTGTAACATAAAAATATAGGAAAATAAGTCTGTCCAAAACTCAATATTGCTCTCACAACAATTCTTTAGGGCAGATCTTCCCAAACTAAAAATATTGAGAAGTTGGCAAGTTAAGGTTCCACCACCTTCTAAGCTACCTGGCCCGGCCTACTAACTCAATCTTAACTTCCACTTCCATATACACTCCACAAATATCAAACACAAATAAAAAATAATATCCTCATACATCATAAAACAATATTGCTTAAACAAAATAGCCAAAAACATCAAATACACACCAACTGCACACCATAAAAACATACAAACCTTACAATTCAGTAAAGAACTCAGATTACTAACATACTTCTAGCCGTACGCCATCATATACAAACCTTACAATTCAGCAAAGAATTTATATTCATATCATAGTTCTATCCATACACGTCATATACAAACTCTACAATTCAACAAAGAACACAGATCCATATAATAGGTTTATCCATACCCCATCATAGTCAAGCCTTAGAATTCAGCACAGAACACAGATTCAACATAGTTCTATCCATAAACCATCACATCAACCTTATGATTCAGCATGGGATCCCAAAGGCTGGTTCCCAATGCCTCCTTCCCACTAACTTCATCCGAACCCAGACAGAAGACTCAATCTGGGCCAGTACCCAGGGGAACGTGGAAGCAGATACAATAAGAGACAGTGGGCAGATTTATGAGAGGTGGGGCTGCACCTAGTGCGGCGCCACTTTTCTAGCACCCCCGAGCGCCCCCCTACCGCCACCATGTGTGCGCCGTATTTAATATATGGCACGTCATGGCGGTAGTTAGGGAGCTAACGTCATAATTGTTTATGCTAGTTCAGCGCTTTGCAGGATTAGCGTAAAAAATGTTGACGCTAATCCTGCAAAGCCCATTGTCAACAACGGAAGCCTCCTTGTAGCACCTGCGCTGAATAGGCGTTAAAAGTGCCGAACAAAATGATGCAAAGAAATCTCTTACATTTCTTTGCACTATTTTTTTGCCCCCCCCCCCCCAACAGGGGAAGGCCCCCTTTGCATACATTATGCCTGACACAGGCATAATGTAGCGCAAAGCGTTACAAAGTGGCCCGATGCATGCATTGCACCACTTTGTAAATTTGGTGCAGCAATTTTGGCCTAGTTTGGCCACATTAGCATAACTAAAATGATGCTAATGTTGCTAAAGGAGGCGCTAGGGGCTCTTAAATGTGCCCCAATGTTCTCTGCTAGTCTGGTCCTTCCGAGCGCAGGTACTTCACACCGGTTCCCTCTCTGGTCACTATGGAATGTGTCTGTGTGTATCTAACAAATGGAAAAACAGAAAATAAACGCAGCACTTGTACAAGCTTTTCATTGAATAGGAACAGTGCATGGTGGCAGCATTGCAACCCATATATCAAACATGCAGCAAAAGCTAGCTTTCATTACACACAGAGCAGACAATACTGGTGCCAGTCTAACTCTCACACATCTACAACATGTTCAGCGACAAGCATCCTTGGAGACACAGAAAAAGCACAGGACCGGTAGTTGCAGTACAAGCCTCCCTCACACAGGCAGCAAGGGTACCAGCAGTCCTTGCACACACCAACAATTTTGAAATGCACATTACAGCTTGCCTACAAAATGCCAGTTTCCTGCAACGAGCCTGCGGCCTGCAGGCAGCCAAGTGTTGTAGCAGAGGGGAACCGGGGATTCATGGAAGAGAAGAGAGGGAAGCTGGAGGGAATCCGCTAAAAGTGTTGAATCTTTGCAAAGCCTGTGCAGTTTCAACACTCATCACACAAAAAGATGGGCAGTTGTGAAGATACCATTCGTAAAATTCCTTTCTGAATTGCAAGATATCTAAACTTACACAAAAGTTTACCTTAATGAATCAGGCCCTTAGGTTGCAGATGTTTACTGCACTGGCCTTGAGATCACTTATGTTATCACTTGGAACCAGTGCTTAATTTGTAAATAAAGACGTGCCGGTGCCCAAAGCCCTCCTCTTAAACATGAGGCTGCTGCATTTAAATGTGCAAACACGGAATACTGAGGCAATGTAATCATGAAGCCATCTCAGGCCTCTTCTATCCATGTACAGCCACTCCCTGCCCCTTCAGCTCACTCTTGCAGCTTTCTGCTTTCTATCTTTGTGACGCTTTTTCGTTTTTCTCTTTGTCCGTCTTTCCCATATGTGTCTTTTGCTCGCAGTAAATGCTTGAGGCAGAAGAATAAGCCCCGGCCCTAAAAAATAAGTGCTGGTGCTCCACACCAGAAACAACAAGCGCAAATTAAGCACTGCTTAGAACTGAATCCTATTCTCATAAGCTTTGACTAACTCGATTTATTGTTTGAAGCATTTTCTAATAAATTTGTCATTTGCATGGGTTTAAATCATTACTCATTTCCAAGCCCATCAATGCAACAACTCTTTCTTTGCCAAATAACTTGTATCAAGTTTTTATAAGGCTTAGTAAGTAGGGAACTGTTTCATTGTAACCAATCAAATAATTGGAGGAAGCCAGGCAGCAAGCTTCATTTACACTTTGTCAGGAGGTGTGGGAGTGTGAATATGATGAGTAATCACTGATATTGTTCAATTTGTTTCAATACTTCCCCAAATCCAATAACAGAGGCGTTTGACGTAGCTGCATTGTGCATTGCACTGAACTCCCTTTGGACCCATCACTTAGACGCATCTGAGCACAAATGAACTTGTACATGTTTGCACTGTCGCTGGTTAATGGTTGACTAAGTGCAGATGCATTTTGCACACGTTATTGATGATAATTTTAAATGTATAAAGTGAGCAATTACCCCCTAAACAGTAGTGTCCTGCAACTGCCATCGCTAACTTTTTGCTGGTGGTAAAAGCAAGTACAAAATGAACAAAAGAGGGGTGTCAATATTAAACATGAAAAAATGGCACAAATTCTGGTTACACAAAAGCCACCGAATGACCAGCACAAATGTTATTTCCAGAGGGGTGATTTTTTTTGACCCACAATTAACACTGCGGTCTACATGGCCCCCTCCCTCTAGAGTTGGAAAGGGCAGTGTCCCCCAGCAGGTTTGCCATTTTACCAAGAATGATCCAGTGGCTTAGAGACATTATGGTGGTCATTCTGACTCTGGCGGGCCGCGGTTGCCGCCCGCCAGGCGGGAACCGCCATTTGCCCGCTACGCGGTCAAACGACCGCTGCCGGCATTTCAACCTTCCCGCTGGGCCGGCGGGCGCTAACCATGTTAGCGCCCGCCGGCCCAGCGGGAAGGAGGCCTGCAACACAGAAGCCGGCTCCGAATGGAGCCGGCGGTGTTGCGGGCGTGCGACGGGTGCAGTTGCACCCGTCGCGCTTTTCATTGTCTGCTAAGCAGACAGTGAAAAGCTTAATGCGGCCCTATGAGGGGGCCCCTGGACACCCGTTCCCGCCAGCCTCTTCCAGGCGGTGAAAACCGCCAGAAACAGGCTGGCGGGAAGGGGGTCAGAATCCCCAGGGCAGCGCTGCTTGCAGCGCTGCCCTGGCGGATTCGCCCAGCCGGGAGAAACACGGCGGGAAACCGCCGGCCCCGGTTTTCTGACTGCGGCTTTACCGCCGCGGTCAGAATGGGCATGGAAGCACCGCCAGCCTGTTGGCGGTGCTTCCGTCATTCGCGACCCATGACCCCCTAAGTCTGTTGCATATTTGTTGAAAATGTAAACTGATATAAGATGAATCATCAAGCCCTTTGAGATATAGTGGGTGCTCATTTTGTAAAACAGAAATAAGTGCAGAAGATCCCAAAGGTTTTCTGAGGAGTCCGTGCCAATGTAGCTGGATGCCAGGGACACTTTTGGCTGCACTGTGTATCTCTTTCTTGCCCTCTCCCCCCACCCCACTTCCTATCTTCCAGCTCACGCTTTCAGGTTCTTTTATTCCCTGTTTGTTTCCTTTGGTACAGTTTCCCTACATTCTCTTAATCCTACTTTCGTTAGGTCGAGCATGCAAGCGATTTGACCTGTAGTAACTATTGTGGGCTTTTAACCACGCCCACCTCACGCCCATCACTATCACTCCTTCATGGGGTTGCCTTTCAACAATCCTTTGTTTTCATTGGTAAATGCTTATGTTTGTCCTTCCTTTGGGCGTTTTTGTTACCGACTGGCAGACTGACCCTGTTACATACATAATTGCACGTTTGCTGATACGTTTGACTGCGAGCGAACTTCTTTTTTCTTTTGTTTCCCTCCTTCGCGCTCATGCCTATAGCTGCCGTGGCGCTTTGAATCGGCTCGCTTATGTCAACTAATGTTTTACTTTTCATTTTCAATGTATGTGGCAAGAAAAGTCCAGTTAGGAATTTACAGCGCTAATAACTCTAACTCGAGGAAATGCGAGACCCATTGCATTGCACATGCTTGTTTTTTTTTTATTTCTCTTTCTGCATCAAAGTGTGATGATGAAAACTAAGTCCCCAAAAACGAGCGATTGTGCCCACCATATGCAACCACCAGTACAAATGTGTCGATACAACTTGTGAGCACTGACTAATTGTTGAGGAAACTCCCATCTCAGATTTTCGGTTGAGCCTGAAAGAAAAGTTCTTATTTGAAAGCATAGTCTGTGAGTCACAGAGCTGACTGACAGGGGGATCCCCCACGCATCAGGAATGGAGCAGACGTCAGAAATGGAGCAGGACTCCCTGTGTGCAGCCACACAATCACTTTCTGTTTTGATCACTCGACAGAATTCTCACCAAGACAACAAACAGGTGTCTGTCTAGCTGTGCTCAAGAGAATTAACAAACCAGTATCGAGAATTTATACAGTTCTGGCTGAACAGGCTAGTTTTCAAACTTTTGCATCTTGAGAGCCAGGACTCAGTGAATCCAGGGCCTGGAGGCCAGCACGTCCGGTACATTCAGTTATCATGAACAAGAAACGTCGCACTGACATTTATGCTACAATCACCTTTAAATTCCTCCACAATCCAGTTTGGAAATATGTATGTTTAGGGCTGGATTATAATGTCGATGATGTGACCCATCCTGCTCTCACTGGCTGTCAGCGAATGCAGCCCCCTTCCATTCCGGGGAACTGGGACAGTGCATCTGTATCAGTAAATCCATACATAGAAGGGGTTCCCAATACAGTATCTGGTGTGTGTGCGCGCGCGGGATGATTTAACCGCTCGCTGCTGACAGATGCGGTGCTCCTACAGGTCCCCTCTGGGGACCCACCTTATGAAGTCGGTACCATTAAATCGTTAATTTGTAACATCTGTTGTGTGCGGTGCTGAGACAAGGCAGAAGTGCAGTATGAAGTATTAATGAAAAGAAGGTATTTTTGTTAAACACCGTTATGACTGGGTATAAACTTGATGTATTTAAAGTCCTCACCAGGTGTAAGCGCCTGCCACAGTATAACAGATACGTTTGTGTTGTTCTCGTGTATATTATTTCGGCACAGTACTTGCAGGTCACTCATTCCAAGGTCCACACAGGAAAGTGAGTTGCACCAAAATGCATTACTGCCCTCGCGGCAGCTCATTAGGGGACAGCATTGGGGCCCTGATGTAGGTACAAGCAAGGGTCTGAACACCCACTTTGAGTAGGAATGTAACTCATTCTTAACCGAGAGCATCCGAAAGGAGTAGAGAGAACATGTGGACCTCAGTGTGTGCACCTGTGGATGATTCAATGTTCTCCAGGGGTGCACTCTAACTGGGATGCTCTTCAGATAAGATATTTAGAGCCCAGATTACCTGCCTACTAATCCCTGATGGACTAGTATCAGTTTGAAGAAGGCCCCTTGGACTATAATGTGTGGCACATGGTCTCCAGTCTGCTGCCCATAGACTGCTCAGTTCTGCATCCCTCAGTATCTGTGGAGCCAGGAGAGTTCAGGAAACCTCCTGTCTGTTTGGAGAGGTTAGTCCAGTCCAGGCCTCTGAGGACTAGCTTCCAGGAGTTCAGGAAAGCAAGCTCCTGGTCACTGCACTGTTTGTCCTGAAGCCCAGGGAGGCCCCCCCTAGATGAGACGTCCACTTAGAGCTATGAATGCTCTAGTTCAGTGAGGTAATCCTTAAACAAACGTACTCCTCACCTGTCCCAGAACAATTATTCATATGTGATGCTCTAGAGGCCCACCTAGGCATTCTCTAGCTCTGCTTTGCTGCCTTTGAGGGATATCCTACTGCCTCACAAGTGTCTTTGCAGCTCTGTAACACTTGGGCCAAAGAAAGGGCTCCAGGGAATTCACTCTGCTAACCAGACATACCCGGGGCCTGGCACAGCACACAAGGACTATCATTCTCTCACACCATAATCACCCTCTAAAGGGGCGAGTACACCCTTCTGTTAGACTTGGCATCCTTGGTGTGGTTTCCCCTGTCTTTTTGCCTCTGCTACTGTATTTTTGACTATGTCATGGATTTCGTTTTTGCTGTTGTTTGGTACTCTGTGCACTTTACTACTGCTGAGCAGTGCTAAAGTGCAAGGGCTCCCAGTGTAAATTGTGATTATGATTGGTTTATCCATGATTGGCATGTTTGATTTACTAGTAATTCCCTACTAAGTTCCTAGTAGTGTGCCCCGGGCTTGTAAATCAAATGCTACTATTGGGCCTGCACTGATTGTGCCATCCACATAATTAGCTCTGTGAACTTGTCTCAGAACTGCCATTGCAGTGTCTGTGTGTACAGTTTTAAAATGCCAATTCGACCTGCCAAGTGCACCCAAATGCCAGGCCCAAACCTTCCCTTTTAGTACATCTAAGGCACCCCTAAGGTATGCTCTAGGTAGCCCCATGGGCAGGGTGCAGTATATTTAACATATCTAGTGTACTAGTGTGTTTTACATATCCTGATTGTAAAATACTGCCAAATTCGTTGTTCACTATTGCAAGGCCTATCTCTCTCATAGGTTAACATGAGGATTGCCTTTAAATACCTTTTAAGTCTAATTTCCCATTGGAAGCAGATAGAGATGTGGAGTTCGGGTTCTCTAAACTCACAATTTAAAAATACATCTTTTGGTAGAGTTGGTTTTTACATTGTCAGTTTGAAAATGCCACTTTTAGAAAGTGCTCCTATACATAAATAGGGGTTGCCCAATTGTAACTCTCTTGAGTCTTGGGCATTAAACAAAACCATAAACAAAGCGACTCTCAAGGGATCAATCAATTAGCATTTTTGAGACAATAATACTTCAATTATTATTGTACTATTTAATTATATTTTCTTTTTTATCCACCAATTACTCATATAGAGCTCTGTGAGAGCGTCCCTTTGTTTATACTTCTAGAAAGTGGACATTTTCTTGCTTAACCATTCTGTGCCACTGCCTGGCTGCTGAATACACGTCTGGGTCAGGATGACTGTTGGGCTGGTTGTGAATTCACTCTAGACAGTAAACACAGAGGGAGCTGAGGTGTGTCCTGCATATCTTGATGGGTCTTCCTGGGCTAGGGTGGTGGGAGGAGCTGACACCTGCACCTGAATAGAGCTGTGCCTGCCCTCACACAATACAGTCTCCAACCCCTAGAGTGTGTCTGGGGCCAGGACACGGAGAGGCAGGGACTTGTGCACTACAAAGACTTTCCTATGAAGTTTTCCTACTGCAAAGGCAGAAATTAGTATAAGCATTGGAGCCAAAAGCCCAGACTTTTAGAACACTTCTGGATCAAGAGGAGACTCTGCCAAGGAGAAGAGCTGAAGATTTGTGAGGAGGAGTACTGCCCCTTTGCTGTGTGTGCTTTGCTGGGTTGGCCTGCAGTTGCTGATTCTGCTTTGGAGAGGACAAAGATTGAACTTTGCTGTGTATCCTGCTTGTAAAGTTTCTCCAAGGGCTTGGACTGAGCTTGCCTCCTGTTAAGAAGTCTCAGGAATATCAAAGTTCACCTGCCAGCCTCTGGGTTCTCCCGCTGAGGATCCACCAGTTCCTGGCCTGGGCCCTTGGGAGTGAAAGCAGGCCTAAAAACAGGAAGAACCAGGCACACCAACTCCGGACGACTGGAGAACTGGTGCCGCTGCCATGGTCCCTGCTAAAGTGCGACGGGTGCGACCGATGCTGCAGGCCCAAAGCCACCGCAGCACCACTGAAGTCTCGCAACATCATGAGTGC
Organism: Pleurodeles waltl; assembly: GCF_031143425.1. Classification (NCBI taxonomy): domain Eukaryota; kingdom Metazoa; phylum Chordata; class Amphibia; order Caudata; family Salamandridae; genus Pleurodeles; species Pleurodeles waltl. The sequence goes on along the minus strand of NC_090447.1, from coordinate 77,877,509 downwards.
CGAGAGCTGTGACACCTGACTCTGCCGCGGTACCTCTGGCCCCGTGGTGTGACCATGACCCTGTGAAGTCGCCTCATCGTGTCTCGACCCGCTGGACTCATTGACACCGCCGGATCGCCATGAACTGATGCCTTGCCGCTGCCGCCGCCTCATCTCTGCTGCCACCATAAGGAACCAATGCCTCACTTCCGTAAGGAACTGACGCCTCACCTCCCCGACTCTGTGCTACTTCTTTGACTCTTCCTCGTTTTTAAGGTACTGTACCTGGGGTCCGTGCGACTTCATGACCAGCGGCGTACTCCCTCACGAGTGGCGTCGGACTGTTGGGAACAACTCCGCCAATGACGTTGTGATGGCCCAGTTGGAGCTATTGTGTTTCTGAGTGTTTTTATTGGGATTAAGGGCCAGATGTAGGTAGGTAAAATTTTGCAAATCGGAAGTAGCGACTCCATGCGAATCGCTATTTCCGACTCGCAAAACCAAATGCAAGAAAGACTTGCAATACCAAATTGCGAGTCGCAGAGGTGTCGCCCAGCATTTTGCGACCTCTGCTTTTAGCGAGGTCGCAATTTGCGACCTCGCTAAAAGCGAGCTCGCAATTTGCGCGAAGGGTGTGGTCCGATGTCGCAAATTGCGACTCACTCGCAAATTGCCTGCAGGTGCAACATAACAGTTGGGAAACCCACTTCCTGGCTCTTGGTGATGACAATAGAACCAGGAAGTCACCAAATAGAACTAGGAGGAGGGAGGACCACACCCATCCCATACTGCTGAGCCACACCCAGGGGAGAGGAGCTGCAGCAACCATGGAGGCAGTGCTGGCAGGAGGAGAAAACTGAAATTCTCAGACAAGGAGTTGGAGGTCCTTACAGAAGAGTGCTGCCTGCACCATGACCAACTCTTCGGCAAGGCAGCAATGAGTGTCCCTGACACTCAGAAGAAAAGAATTTGGCAACAAATACAAGAAAAAACAATGCCATTGGGGTAAGCCACCGCACCCTAGAGGAAATCCAGAAAAGGTGGTATGACCTGCACTCCAGGACCAAGGAGAGGGTGGTGGAGCGCATGAGGGAGATGAGGGGCACCGGAGGAGGCCCATCCACTGTACCACCACCCACAGCCCTGGAAACCATGGTGGAGATGACACTGGAGCCAGAGGCCGTACTGGGCATGGGAGAAGTGGACAGTTCAGCGCCTGGGACATCAAAAAGTGAGTACCATGAGATATGCTTTGACACCCACAAATGCAGTATACACACTATCCCAGTACACAGCAGCAGGCACCACCAGACTAGCTCCATTCCAGTCTAGCAACCTCTAGAATAGTGCATTCTGTGCAATGTAGTACAGTGGTTCAAATATAGGCAAATGTTTATTATGAGACATAAAACAGATGTGCAAGACTGACAGTGTATCCCCTATGTCCCACATGTCTCCCACAAGGCACCCCCAGCAGCGATCACATGCAGGGAGAGGAACATGGGCCAGACCCACAGCAGGAGGCTGCCAGTGACACAGCAGGGCCCAGCAGAACACCACCAGAGTCCATGGAAGATCCTACGCAGGACATGGAGGCAGCAGGAGTAGCACCAGGGCCCAGCCCCTCAAAGAGGCACACGGAGGCAGCAGCTGGAGCAGTGCGCAGACACCGGTGCAGAATGCAGTCTGTGCCCCCGGATGATGTTGCAGACGTAGAGTCTGCGGGACTGGAGGCATCACTGGTTCAGGGTCAGCGCCTGCAAAACAGACAGTTGCGGTCAGTAAATAGGAATCTCAATAGACTGCAGACCACTATGACCCATGGGTTGGCAAATGTGGACATTCAGTTCCAACACATGAACCAACATCTGGGGAACTTGACACAGGCCATTGAACATTTGGTCACTGAACTTGTGGCAGACAGGGCACAGGCAAGGCCCAGGGAGCGCAACACTGCCGCCCGGTTTGACAGACTGGCAGCATCCATTGGGCGCCTTGCTACTAACACCACATGCCTGTCAAGGCGTACTGTCAGCCTGCAGGTTGAACTAGGTCATTTCGCAGGGGATGTGGCACGGGGACTTGGCCGCATCAAGCATGCGGTAGACCTAATGGAGACCAGGCAGGCTGCAAGGGGCACAGGGGATACCCCGCAGGACAGCGAGGAGGGCTCGACCATCAGCAGTGTGTCTGCCACCGATTCCCGTGTGCTGCGGAGTAGCAGTGCATGGCAGGGGTCAGGGGACCCACCAGGAATGAGCCATGGTGGCCGCAGTAGGAGGAGGGTGTGAGCCACCAAAATGTACTCTTAATAAGGCACATGCAATTAATGTGTCTTATATGACTTTTGACAATTCAAGACTGTGGCATACAGCACAATTCTAATTTTTTCATAGTTTAGAAATAAAAAGGTTTTGTTTGTGTGACTACACAACTGGGCTATGTGTGTCTGACATTAGTGAGTGTGGTCACGGTTGCCACGTACCTGCCACAGTATTGGGTGCAATGTGGTTCCGTCTCTGCCTGCCCTCATTTGCGATGCTTCTATCCCCAGGCTGTCGGTGTGGTAGCTCTTGCTCCTCATCCTCCGTGTCTGTGTCTTCAGGGGTGAGATGTAGCCCACGTCTGGTGGCAATGTTGTGTAGGATGGCACAGGCGGCAACTATCTTGCATGCTGTTTCTGGGGCATACTGGAGTGCACCTCTACTTTTGTGGAGGCATCTGATTCTTGCCTTTAACAAGCCAAAGGTCCTCTCCACTACAGTTCTGGTCCGCCGATGTGCACTGTTATATCGCCTCTCGTTCTGATTGCCAGGTGTTAGGTATGGGGTGAGTATCCATGGTCTTATGGCATATGCACCTGTTTGACAAAAAAGGCAAATTTAGCAGGGCATCAATGGGTTACACAGTGACCTGTATGTATGGCTTCAGGGTGTAGTCAGCAATACCTAATAGATCTCTGTCTCCAAACTCCCCACATTCTAGGCGTTGGTGTATCCCACTGTGCCTGAATATGTATGAGTCATGTGTACTCCCTGGATATTTAGCTACAATGTCAGAAATGACATTATGGGCATCACATACCACCTGGATGTTTAGTGAGTTAGTACATTTCCTATTGTGGAACACATATTCCAGATTTGCAGGAGGGCAAATTTGTATATGTGTCCCTTCCACACACCCTATTACATGGGGGAAGTTGGCAATTCTGTAGCAGTCCAACTTGGTGCTGTTAATTTCTGCCTCATTCCTGGGTAGGTATATATATCTGGACATGTGTGTGAGTATGGCATCTAGGAAACATCAGAAGAATCGTGAGAGTGCACTTTGGGATACCCCACCTGCCACAGCAATCACCCCCTGATAGCTACCCGAGGCCAAAAGGTGCAGTGAGCATAGCACTTGCACATGTGTAGGGATGGCGCTGCCGCGCATTGTCTGTCGTTCAAGCTGAGGATTCAGTAGTTCAATTAATTCTAAGACTACAGCACTGGTCACTCTACATTTGTCATATATCTCCTCCTCAGTTTGTTGAAATAGTGTCTGCCTGGTTCGGTATATCCTCTCCTGTTTCTGCCTCCTCCTCCTCTACTGGGTGGCCTGGACTCTCCTCCTCCATGCTATCACGTACAGTTCAGCCATTTTGAGTCACCCAGATGCCTTCTGGGTCTCCTTTTATACTTTGGTTCTGGTTAACACCTGCTCGGAATCAGTGGTAATCTGGATGTGCAAAACGTGCTTTTTGCGACTAGTCGTAATTTGCGACTGGCTTTTGCATATGGTTTGCGACTCGCAATTTGAGACTTCCTATTTGCGGGTCGAAAATCAGGTCGCAATTTTTGCGAGTCGGTGCTGTGTCGCACCGCTATTTGCATTTCGGAAATGGGATTTTTGCATCCCATTTCGGATTTTGCGATGTCACAAATAGCGATTCAGGCCATTTGCAAATCGCAAAACTTTGCTACATCTGACCCTTAATCTTTTAAAATTCCTATCTTTGCTTGTGTATGTTGGATTTGTGTTGTTTTGGTTTTGTTTTACTTAGATATATATTGGCTATTTTTCTAAACTGGTGCGGTGTCCATTTGTGGTGTTTTCACTGTGTTGCTGTGTGTGGGTACGAATAGTTAACACATTGCCTTCGAGATGAGCCTTACTGCTCGTACCAAGCTACCAAGGAGGTGAGCAGGGTTTGTCTTAGATGTGGGACTCCCTTACCTTGACTAGAGAGAGGGTCCCTACTTTGACAGGGTGCAAACTGACTGCCAACTAGAGACCATGTTTCTAACACCTTCGCTCATAGAATATTGGCTCTGTGGAGCGCACACAGCACACCATGCTGCAATATACCAAAACGTACACTCCCAGTCCCAGTCCTAAGTCCCAGTCTCCAATTCCACACTAGAACTGCATCCTGTGAACAACCCTTTCCCAGAACCTACCACCGGAGGATTACTAGCTTTACCTCACAACATACAGTTGCAGTAAGAAGTTTAATTATCCCCCAGGCTATAGTTGCACCAATATCTACTAGGCCACACATGCTACTTCTGGGTGTGCACTAGCCACCCAGGCACATCTACACCTCTTCTAATTATCTGGAAAAGTACTCTCCCACTTTTTCTGCCCTGATGACGGTCCTGCAACTAAATGTGCTGAAATGTTGTTGACATTTACAGGTGGAAAGGCATTTTTGAATAAACTTGTTCCTTTCAAGAACATAAGGACTATAACTTTTCATAATTGTAGAGTATATCTTATGATCAACTTTGGCTGTCTAAACAATTTAACAGACAATTTGGTGTCTATTGTCTCTGTATATAACTACCTTCCACTCATAGATTTACTCTAAGGATAGATTCCTTTTAACTATCCCTTATCATCCTATTGGCATACTTAATAATACTTAGTGGGACACTCTTGATTAACTTGATGTCATCTAGGAAAACCAACGGTCTTCAGCCCTAATACTATTCTGGATCTTCATGACTCAGGCAGGGACAGTTGCCATGTGACCGCTCCATCCAGGGTGGGTATCAGCTTCTTTATAATACTAGTTATTGAATGGATCATTGCATGCCAAAGTCAGGACTTCATTGTAAATGATGGGTTTCCGCAAGTAACCAACTTATTTCCACACAATACAGGGTCACTACCACCTCTCGGCTCCCTGCTGGTCTGATGACGACCCATAGACATTGGCCATAGGGTGGGAGATTGGCCAAAGACTCAGAATATGATACATGCACGTTCTAGTTTAGACAACAATTCTGCCTATATACACCAAAATGAAACTCACTGGTGTCGCTAGAGGAGTCTAGATGGGGCCGGTGCCCCAACTCTATTTGTTCTGGTCTTCCCTTGGGCCCCCCACCTCAGTTGTTGAATGTGCCACAAAGCAGCACAGAGAAACAATCATACACTGCACTTTGCTGCACACAATTATTTGTCAAAGCAAAGCAATGTTGTTTGATTAAAATACTCATATATTACATTGTGTATATATATTCACTGAAAAAAGTAACTATAACTCATGCCTGCCAATCAGTGTTGTCATCAATAATGTCATTTCAGATGTTGCAGTGATGTTATCAATGATGTCATAGAACATGTCATGAGTGATGTAATATAGGGGGTACTTAGCAGTGTATGGCTGCTGACGGCCATGAGATGCGTTGGGTTGGGCAGAGGGCCTCGCCCGAGGCCAGCCCCAATGCCCCTCCCCCCCCACAGTCTATATATGTTGTCATTTTAAGTAAGACAGACATACTGGCTTTGTAAAAGGGGCAAAATAACAAAGTAAAAAAAGAAGCAGCCTATTGGCTTTATCAAGGAGTCAGCACAACAACATATATAAAGCAGACCTATTGGCTGTGTCAAAAATTCATCACTATCTATAATCAAAAGTATATTTTATATACTCATACATTGCAGTATCAATTATATTGAATATCACATCACTTGTTTTCAATAAAGCATTTGTGAAATAAAAACATTAAACATGTTTTGGAGTCGTTTTTTTATATTTGTCAGGCCATAAAGTGCAATCATAGAACCAACCAGAAGGGTTTCCGCGCCCTTCAGCTGAATAGCATACAGCTCCAGCTCTTCTGTGTCATGAATTCAACGACCCATGTGTTTTTTAATGTTGCTGGCGAGGGAGAGGGGGAGCTGTGCTCCTGCAGCTCTTCAGATATTGGCTTCAATGGCCAGGACGTCCCTCTGGGTATGTACGAAAGCTCTTCACTTGAGGTGAAGATTAAGTTACTCCAACCTTGTCTCTACCAAACCAAAAGCATCACCATGCGCCAGCGATCACCAAAACATGCATTTTGAAGCACCCAGGCATCTGAATGCAGCCTGTTTATTACAGGCACGCAGAGATACACAGGAAGGTTAGGAATTTAAAAGTGGGTGGACCGTAATTTGGCGACGGCGTAGACTACGCAATATCCAGTACGGCCAATCCATCGGGCCATCAGAGAATTAGGTATATGTCCACCCGCCCGATATAGATAGGCCAACATATAGTTGTTTTTTACTGCTTGTAAACACAAGGAAATCCCTGGTGCTAAGGGACAGTAAAACCTAAAAACACCTCACTTGCCATTTGACATGACTCCTATGATGAGGGGGATTTTTTTTATTTTCCAAAACAAAATCCCACCTTGGGGATCTTTTTTGAAGTAAAAACAAGTTGTAACTTTGCCGTACAGCTCCGGCATGCTTGATGAAGCCAAATGTCAAAGTTGCAATACATTCACAGAAATGTCCTTGATGGCTCTTCCTGTAAATGCTTCAAAATGTCTGTTGGCCCAATAGATATTTCTAAATTTGTAATGCCAGGGTAACGGACTGATGTACTCCATCGACCTGGCAGAGGACAGCCACGATTTAAATTGGGCTCTTAGATCCTACTTCATGTACACAATTTTGTATTGACACCCAAAGTTCTCAATGAATGCACAGCACTCTGTTGCTCTAGAGCTGGGTTTGCCCTATTTAAATATCAATACAAAGTATAGATACATCTATATTTGGGGATGTACCCATGTGTACTTAATCTTTTTTAAGTAGCGGACTGCCCTGAGTGGGTGCATTGAGCGAGTGCACAGGCCCATCTCCCTGGACTTACCTGCAACCAGTCCTCCAACTGGTCAAGTCCCTTGCAAACCGGCTTCAGCGCCTCTAGTCACTCGCCTCGCTTCTCCCCTCTTTCTCTATTTTTCTTCTCTCTTCTCGCTCTCACTCGCTCTCTCTCCCGCTCTTTTGCGAAACCTCACACTCTCACCTTCTCTCTCCGTGCGACTTTGTCACTCCTTGCTATACCTTTCACTCTGTGCCTATGTTTCACCTGTTCTTTTGTCTCTGTTTGGTCTGTTTGTCGCGTAGGCTCTCATTATCTTAATGAGACTACTGGATTTTGAACAGCAAGATCGTCCACAGTGTGGGGGACTGAGTCTGACCCACGGTGGATGACACTTGTTGCTCCAAATCCGGGTTTTGCTCCGGCTAACTAGCAGTGCCTCATCTCCTCCAAATGGCAGAGACGATTGGGCAGCCGAGCGCATGACATATCAATACTTCTCAGGGAAGTCGTGGTCACTCAGGTCACAACCGGTTCTCTCATTCACAATACAGTCTCAAATATAAATGACAATAAAGGCAGTGAAAGTTTTAAAGATTGGTTTAATAAAACGACTGCATTTTGGATAGCAAAGCGTGAGCTACAATAACCAGAACCACACAACACAGTAATATTAAAATAGTGATGATGAGAGTGAAGCACAAGAATAAGGCTACCATAGTGCTGCTAGATTATTCTCTCTCTAGGTTATATTTTGAGCACAGCATGTTAAGCTCTAAGCCTGCCTTTCAGGTTCCCCTGGGAGGACATCGACCCTCATACCTGAGCAAAGGCCTGTAATCTGCATCAGCATCTGCAATGGGGCGTTCAGCATACAGTTGTGGTTCCCCGGCTGGAATCTCCCTCTTGACGTGTACTAGGACTAGAAGTGTTTTTATAACTAACACGCAGATGTTCTAAGAAAATGTCCCTACGTAAGGATGTGTATTTTCTATGAATGCTGGAGACTAAACTTCTACCACGTTTACCGGCAATGTACCAGACTGTAGCCTTGACTGAAGCACAGGGCGATCAAGAATGCATTATTTGAGAACACAGTGCTGAACTAAGCTAAACAGTGTGATAGAAGAAATTAAAACAAGACCGTAAAAACTGGTTATTGTAAAATAACAGTGCAAAGCTGAATACAATATATCTAGAGCAAAGAGCACAGTGGCCTAGTATGTTAAACTAACGTGCATGGAGCTATACAAAAAATGGCTACACAACATGTTTACTCATCCTTATGCCTCTGTTTTGCCTGCTTCTGTCCTTTCTTGTGCCTCTGTTTTGCCCATCTTACTTTCACATTTCACTTGTGTGCCTCTGTTTTGCCTGTTTTTGCCACATGTTTGTGCCTCTGTTTTGCTAGATTCTGCCCCTTGTGCCGTTGTCTCTGTCCCGTGGCCCTCTCCCTCTATGCCCCATCCTGTGTTTAGTTCCTGCCTTCTCCGCTTTCCACTCCTTCTCCTCCATTCCTTACCCGCCCCTCGCACTCCATTCCTTCTCAGCCCCGCCCACCTCCCCATGTGCTCCTTCCCCCTCCCAGGTCTGTTTAATTACGCTTGCAGCACAGGCACCCCCCTGGCGAGCTGAAGGCATACCAAAGGCAAGCCTGTCTGTTCCTGTGCCATGGCAGTACCAGAAACCCTGGTCCTTCACCAGCCCACCACTATCCTTCTGCACTCTTACATGTCCTTAACCCCGGGTGATGCTCAAACTCTGCTGCCGCACCGCTCAACTCAGAGGGAGCCTTCACCTGCACCACCCCACCCACAGCTCCAACACTGATGAAGAACACACCAGCAATGCCAAACACCTCACTCACTCGAACATCTCACAACAAGCACTGACCTGCTCCCCACATGCTGGAAACGTGCTTGCTACATAACACCTGTTCGCTTTGTGAATACGCCACAGAGTTCTGAGCCCTGCTGGACAATGCTGCACCGGCCATTCTGTTCCTCACGGAAACGTGGCTGACATTAGCATCAACACCGGACATCACTGCGGCCATCCCCGCTGGGTACAATATCATCAGGGAAGACCGCTAACACAGACCTGGGCTAAGAGTCGCCCTGATTTTTAAGAATCCGTAACCGGCCACATGGAACACCTCAACTTCAAACAACAAACCCCAGCCAACTTAACCCTGGGGGAAACCTGCTTTTTACTGACCACCCAGGACCCTGAGTCAGCCTCACCAAAATCATTGCCTTTGTCACCCCTTTAGTCATCAAGACCTAATTTTTCACCCCGAAGATCGGGCCAATCCCAGTTTGGCCACATGCCTCACAAACTGTGAGTTAACCTAAAGCATCTCAGATCTGAGCCATGCTGCAGAACCCATCCTCGATCCTGACTTCACATCTTTCAACAACATCATGGTCAACAAACCCACGCCGGTCACCTCGAAAGACTACACTTTGGTCAGTTTTACAATCAACCACCACAGAAGAACCGCTGTGATGGACCAGTATAGCTTCAGGCCTCGATTTGAACCTACCAGAGCACATGAGTCACCTAACAGGCAATATTGATAACATCAACAAATTAATCACTGCCTGCGCCTACACCCTGGCACACCCACAAATTAAGCCAAATAGCAAACACAAGAACACAGGCCAGTTGGTACACTGCAGTTTTTAGAATGACCAAAATGCAATGCAAACAACTAGAAGGGAAGTAGAGAGCAAGTCTGGGGAAAGTGGTAAAAGGCAGCTTCAAATCCACACTGAGATGGTACCACCAACAAATCTGGGAAACCGAGAAGAAGGCTCTAGGCGAATGCGTAGACGACAGCTCCAACAGCAGGAAAGAAATCTCTATCATTAATGATTTCACCACAGCAGCTGCTAGCAACAATCCAACTCAACAACTATGCAACAACCACTCAAACTTCTTCTGTAGCAAGATCACAACCATATACAGCAACTTTGCCCCACAAACAGATCCCTTAAACCTTGCCAGAGGCATCCCAGTGAGAGACAAAGACAACAAACTAACCTCATGTAACATTATCAGCACAGGGAGAACCACAGCAATCATGAAGTCCATACATCCTGGGGCTGTGTCAGACCCCTGCCCCACTCACGCCCATACTAAACTCCTCCATCAGCACAACCACCTTTCAGAAAACCCTGCAAGCATGCATCTGCCAATGTCCTCCTGAAGAAGCCTTTCCCCACCAAACCCAACTTGCCAACTATCAACCAATATTCCTCCTTCGATACTAAGCCAACGTCCTGGAGAAAGTCATTAACGAACACCTCTCTGACCACCTCGCCGAAAACCAGGTTCTCAATGCCACACAATTAGGTTTCAGACCAAGCTACAGCCTGGAGACTGCCCTCAGAGTAAATAGCAGCTCTCATTCTTCTAGACCTCTCTGCAGCCTTTGACACCGTCCACCACCCCATCATCATCAGACGACTCCATGACATGGGCATCCAAGAAAAACCACTCCCATGGATCCACACATTTCTATCTGGAAGAATTCAAACTGTCAGCATGCCACCATACTCCTCCAAAGCACAGGAACTAATTTATGCAGCACCCCAGGGCTTCTCTTCACCCACTGGCAGATGTCATACGGGCCCACTGAATCAAAGACCTCACCCATGTAGACTACACACAACTGATACTGTCCCTCTTGGAAAAAACACCCAACACCAGGAACAAGTTCACGACTTGCATGACCGAAGTAGGCAGCTGCCTGAAGACTAACCTTCTCAAGCTGAACATGGACAAGACAAAATGGAATCTTCGGGAAGGATGCATCATCGTAGGAACCACTTCCATGCCCAGCACACAAGCTAGAAACCTCAAAACAATTATACTCAGCAAAGTGGACATGTCTGCTCAAGTTAACACCGTTACATTGTCCTGTTTTCACCCCCTGAAGATGTGCAAGATCTTTAAGTGGCTGCCGAACAACACCAAAACATGGTCACCCCTGTACAAATCACCAGCAGACTCTACTATGGAAACACCCTCTACACAGAAATAACCAAACAACTCATAAAAAAAAACTCAAATCATCGAGAACACAGCAGCCAAACTAGTCTTCAATGTCCCACGCTGGGCCACAGCACAACTCACCTAAGGGTTCTCCACAAGTTCCTTTAGCTTCAAACTCCTCACCCACAAGTACAAAGCACTTCTCAACACAGGACCAGTCTACCTGAACTGCCATGCACAATTCCACTACCCCACCAGACATCTCCGTTCTGACAAACTCTCACTGGCACACTTCTCATGCATTCACAAAAGCAGATCAGGAGGTGGTGCCTCTCATACACCACTCCTAAAGCCTGAATGACTTTCCATAACAGATTCAAGTCTCCTCCTCCCTTCTTGAACTTTGAGTAAGCCCTCCCGAGGCCAGCCTTACACTCCCGCTACAGTGCCAGGATACCCTCACGGATGATAGCGCATTCTAAAAATACAGGTAACGTTAAATAGGATAACATATGTCTGCCCATATCAGTGTTGCTTCTACATGTACATGTGGCTGTAGCATACATGTGTATGGTCCCTATTTGTGACTCTATGTTGTCTATGTGTGCATAAGTTCATGTAGTGTTGTGTATGTGCATGTGTGACTGCACTTTACAAAATCTTGTTTTACTTTTTTAGTATGGAAGGTTTTCTATAATTGTGCAGCATCCTGTAAAATGCAATGAGTGACTAACTAGCCTCAGAATAGACTGAAACGTCAGGTCACATATTAGTCCACTCTTACGCCCTCCCACCCACAGGAAGATGGGTCACTTTTAAACAGAATGAAACATTTTCTGCTTTCCTAACTCCTTCCTGTATCTGGATGAGGATGTAACTCATGGCCCATTTAGTGATGCAGCATGCCCTGGTCGAGCAGAGAGAAGAAAAGTGTTGTTTCCTTTTCCTTTTAAGGTCTGGCTTGACAGCTGTCCCTTCACCTGATGCAATCCACAGAAAAAGAGCTTCAGGAAGTACTGCAGAGAGAGGGGCTTTGGCTCCACCCACATGCTGATTACCTTGAGCACAACATTTGTTTGGTCAGACGTTGTGTGCTTCAGTTGAAAAGGGTATGTGCATTGCATTTATTGCTTTGTGGGAAAATTTTGCATTGTACAGCAAGGTAAGTCAATTATGGTGATAAGATAATCATCAAGGGTAGACCCTTATAGATTTTTTATGAAACTGTTATATCCTAGATCCGGGTGGGAGCGCGAGAAGGCGAGTGTTGGAATGTCTGTGTTGTGTGTGCGCGAGGAGAGGAATGAGAGTTGGAGCGAGAGGAGAATGTGTGAAGGAGGGCGGACGACGGTTGCGGAGAGAGGCGGAGGTCAGGATGTTTTCTAGACAGAAGAAGTGAAACTCAATGAATAAATAACTCGAGGCATCTTTGAAGGCGTGTTTTGGTTTCAATCTCGCTCCGATATTACACTGGCGACGAGAGGCTTTTCCCACGCCAGCTTCGGAAAACATCCTGACTGGAGAAGACATATACGGAAGGAAAGGGAGATGTCAATGAACTTGCGTGAACTGTAACCGTAAGCTGCCTACAAGTTCAGGGTTTTCTTTGTTTTCAAACGTGTTTCGTTCGTCTTTCATACTTTTGATTTGATCGCAGATGGTGCTCTCCTCGAGCTCACGGTTACTAAGACAACAGAAATGCTTGCTGATGTCAGAAGGATTCTCAGGCAGATGCCAGCGGATATCTAACCGTTTTTTAAAGCAACTTACATGCTTTTGAAACTTAAATCCTTCAGCGTTTCCCATGTCCAGGATAATTCTATTTCTTATCGTTGGAAGTCATATAAAGTGCTAATTTCTGAGTTTTTTGCCATCACGCAGTTTTTTTTGCCGTTCCTTCTTGCGTGCCATCTCTCCTTCGACTGCCTCGCAATATTGCCAGAAACAAACCTCTTTGGTCTAGTGTTACACTAGCTAATTATATATATATTATTGTTTTTCTCCCCAACACAATGCAGAATATTGCTGCTCCACCTTTTTTTCTCTCCACTCATGGAGATCCTCCAATCAAGTGGAGCAAATGGAAGAAGGTATTTGAAAGATATTCTAGAGTTTGTGGTACATCACTTAGTACTGAAAGGAGGACTGCTTTGTTACTTCACTGCCTAGGTACGGAAGGTCAAGAGATTTTCGACCATCTTCCAGATATTCCTGACACTGATTCTATTGCCTTAAATGAATATGAAATTTGTATTAAAAAATTAGACTTACATTATCTACCGAAAATCAGCACAATTTTGGAGAGGTACTATTTCGGTAGGAGACTACAAGTTGAAGGAGAAACAGTTGAGAATTACTTAACAGACCTGAGACGTTTGGCCTCCTCATGCAAGTTTGGCTCTACTTTGGATGAACGGATTCGTGATCAGTTCATGCTAGGATGCAAAATGGATAAAGTACGCGACGAACTATGGTTGTTAGATGATCCTCATCTAGATGATGTCATTTTACTTGCAAAGAGAATTGAACACTCAGTAAAGTGTGTTGATGTCATGAAGAAACAAGAGTATAAGGAAGTTTCTGTAGTGCGGAAAGATAGTAGACCCAATAACTCCTTTCAAGGGTCTGCTAACAATAAAAGATGTTTTAGATGTGGCAAAGAAGGACATTTTGCCAATGATAAATCATGTCCGGCTGCTAAAGCTTCCTGCTCCTACTGCAAGAAGAAGGGTCATTTCTTTGCGGTGTGCAACCAAAGGAAGTTTAAGAAGTCTGTCAACTCCATTGATATTGACCTTGATGAAACTCAGAGAGTTGATGACTTCCAGTGTGGTCAGATTGTTTTACAGATTTCTGACTGCAAAGTTAAGGGTCCAGTAGATTACGTATTAGTAGATGGAGCAAGAACCTTAATGCTTTTTGACTCTGGCGCCAAAATAACAATAATATCTAATCAACTGTATCAGGAACATCTAGAAGGGAAAGTTCAACTTTTCGAACCTGACATCAGACCATGCGCTTATGGGGGTGAACCCATAGAGCTACATGGTTACTTCGTAGGTGTACTGGAATATGCTCAACGATTTGCTACGGGGAAGGTGTATGTTTCAAAAAAAGGGGATAGCATAATTAGCTGGTGGCATCAAAAAGATTTGGGAGTGATGCTTGACCCCAATAGTTCTCCTTCTATTGTTCTTAAGGATCTGCCGGATGTGAGAGAAGTAAATAACACTGAAGTAGTTCCAGATTTCATTTCCACTCTTCGTCAAGACTTCAGAAATCTATTTAGTGACAAGATAGGTTGCATGCGAGGTTATTCACACAAAATCAGATTGGTTCCTGGTTCTGTTCCTGTTTGCAGCAAAGTTCGTAGTGTACCTTTTTCCATAAGGGATGATCTTCAAACGGAGTTGATGAAACTAAAGGATCAAGGAATAATCGAAGAAGTGGAGGGCACAGAATGGTTGGCCCCCATTGTTATTGCAAGGAAAGCTAATCGCCAGATCAGACTTTGTGTGGATCTCCGCAGGCTTAACAAGTGTGTTGTTGTGGATAGGTATCCTCTTCCTAACATTACGGAATTGTTGTCTACAGTCTCAGGGGCTAAGTTTTTTTCTACAATAGATCTCACATCGGCTTATCATCAAGTCGAACTAGATGAATCATGTAGAAACTACACAGCCTTCATTACTCCATATGGCACCTTCAGATTTGTACGATTACCGTTTGGTCTGATCTCTGCTGCTTCTGTTTTTCAAAGGTTGATGGAACGTGTGTTAAAAGGTTTGTGTGGAGTATGTATATATCAAGATGACATACTAGTTTATGGTAAGGACTTCAAAGAACATATGACAAGACTCAGAGAGGTACTTAAGAAGTTAACAGAAAGTGGTCTAACAATAAAGGCTGAGAAGTGCAAGTTTGGAGTGGAGGCCATTGATTATCTAGGGCACACTATTTCTGGTGGGGGTGTTTTACCCAAGAAAGAACTGGTTGACTCTATTCGGTGTTTGTCTTCCCCCACTTCGAAGGAGGAACTAGTGCGATTCCTCGGTATGGCTGAATTTTACGGTAAATTTGTCAGGAATTTTGCCAGTTCATGTTTTCACATGAGAAGTTTGCTAAAAAAGGGTACTGATTTCAAGTGGGATGAAGAGTGTGAGAGGGAATTTAGCAGTATCAAGGAGTCTTTGGTGATAGCGCCTGCACTCAAGAATTTTAATCCTAATATGCGTTCTATTTTGACGACCGATGCCAGTAACAAAGGGTTGGGAGCAGTTTTACAACAAGGTGGTTTAAATCCTGAAAATACCATTGTCTTCATTTCTAGGAGTCTTAGAGGTGCTGAGAGCAAATATTCTGTGATAGAGAGGGAAGCACTGGCGGTATTTTGGGCGATTAAGAAGTTAAAAAAGTTTTTGTGGGGAGGTTCTTTTGTCGTGCGGACTGATCACAAACCTTTATGTCAAGTTCTCCACTCTAAGGGAATTGATGCTGTCTCTAGTAGGATCACTAGGTGGATTGTTGGGTTACAGGAATATGATTTTATTGTAGAATATGTTCCTGGTTCTCACAACTTGTCGGCTGATGTTTTGTCTAGATTGGTTTCTACAGAAGGTAAGAACAATGAGAGTGAATGTCTGGAGGGTGATGATACAGAATGTTTTGATCAAGTGTGTGAAGTCAGTTTTGAAATAATCCCTGAGGTCAAATGGCGTGAAGAAACCTTAAAAGATGTGGTGCTACAAGATGTCATCAAGTTGATACAAGATGATTGGAGGATTAAAAATAAAAGTTGTGGTGGAAGTGCTGAATTTTGGAATGTGAGAAATGAATTGGTTTGTGTTGATGGACTGTTATTGAGAGGTACGAGGTTGGTTCCTCCTAGAAGTGTGAGGAGTCAATTGGTAAATCAGGCTCACAATAGTCACATGGGCATATCTAAAACCAAAGAGAGGTTGCGTTCCTCCTATTGGTGGCCAGGAATGGATATGCAAGCTGAAAGGGTTGTCAGAGATTGTCTACAGTGTGCGGTGAGTGAAAAAGCTTTGAAACCTCGTGTTCAACCCATGGTCACTAAGGAAACTCCAAAAGGACCGTGGCAAGATATTGCACTTGATATCTTAGGACCCATTCATAGTGGTGGTATGGCTGAATACGTGATTGTGGTTATTGATATGTTTTCAAGGTGGCCTGAGGTAAATTTTACTGGTAGTATCGAAACTAACAAGGTGATTAAATTTATCAAGAAGTTAATAATTCAAGAAGGCTTACCCACTACCATTCTCACAGATAATGGAGTGCAGTTAGTTTCAGGAGAAATGAATGAGTTTTTGCATGGGTGTGGTGTCAAACACAAACTCTGTTCGTTGTATCATCCCGAGGGTAATGGTATGGTGGAACGTTTCAATCGAGTTCTCAAAGAAACTATTTCAATTGCAAAAGATAACCAATTGAATTGGAAGGAAGAAGTGCTAAAAAAGGTTTATCTCTATAGACATACCCCTCATACGTCTACAGGGGAAACACCTTTTACTCTGTTTCGAGGGAGGCGTGGAAACTCTGAATTGGAACCTTCTTGGGTTAATAATTTACTTGATGGCAGGGGTAGGATGATGGTGAATGATGAGTGGAGGTCCAGGGAGTGTGCAAAGAAGGTGAAGAGTAAAATTAATTTTGATAAAACCCATGCTGTGAAGAAAACGGAAGTTCATGTTGGTGATTATGTTCTTATCAGAAATCCTCTAATGAAAAAAAAACTCTCTGGTCCCATGAAGGTTGTGAAGTTGTTTACTAATGCTGTGAAAACAGATGATAATAGAGTTTGGAATTTGAATAGAACTGTGAAATTTAGAGGAAATCTCAATTCCTTGTGTAGGAATGTGTCTCATAAGAAGGCCATTGGAGTCTCCACGCAGAAATCAGACTCAAGTAGTCGGAAGGATATCGCTGAAGAGTTGCCGTGCGGTTCAGATGTGAGGAGATCGAACAGATCTGTCAAACCTCCGTCATATCTCAAAGACTATAACTTGTCGTGAAGAATCTATTGTACAAAATACAGTAATTATTTACAATTAGTTTGCATGTTAAAAAAAAAAAAAAGGTTTATGTTCTGTTACTGTTGTTTTGGTTAAGGAAGGGAGAAGTGTTATATCCTAGATCCGGGTGGGAGCGCGAGAAGGCGAGTGTTGGAATGTCTGTGTTGTGTGTGCGCGAGGAGAGGAATGAGAGTTGGAGCGAGAGGAGAATGTGTGAAGGAGGGCGGACGACGGTTGCGGAGAGAGGCGGAGGTCGGGATGTTTTCTAGACAGAAGAAGTGAAACTCAATGAATAAATAACTCGAGGCATCTTTGAAGGCGTGTTTTGGTTTCAATCTCGCTCCGATATTACAGAAACGTTATAACAAAGACAGTAGGCCTGATGTATTTATTGTACACTTATATGTTAGAGCCAAAGGATATTTGAGGGTCAATTGTTTAAAGCATTTAGAGTGGTGTTTTCTTACATGGAATCTCAAATAACTGCAATTTTGTGCATATTTGTAGCTTAGGCTTGTATGCCTGATAGTTTCTTGTGGGAAAGTTTACGCTCAAAAGTTCAGTATGGCAGGCCTGAGTTCATTATGGCAGCACACCAATATTAAAAACTGTAAGTCTGATTGCTTTATTGGGAAAGGCCATGTCCAATGCAGAGGCCTGTTTTGTTTAATATGAAAATCTATAATGAGGGCAGTAGGCCTGACTGAATTTATTGTGAAAAGCATTTGTTAAAGCCAATAGGCCTTTAAAGGTGAATTTTTATTAGATAGTGTTAGAAGGAGGTGTTTTGTTACTTGGAATGACACAGGTCAGTGTAGTAGGCAAGGTTGTGGTGTTGATTGCTGCCTTTGCCAAGCCCTGGGGTGGAAGATTTGCACTATGAAATTCTTTGAGAGATGCTATTGGGATGATTTCTACATTTTGTTGCCAGCTATAATTTTTTTAGATGTATATGGCGGTGTGTTACCTTGTGGGAAAGTTAGTTTTACTTAAATATGCATTAGGGTAGGCCTGAGTTGGTTAAGGTTCAAAAGGCAATGAAAACGACTATAGACATGATTGGTTCACTAGAAAATGTTATGTTGAGTCGCCTAGGTCTCATCTGTGTATTATCAGAATTTATGACAAAATAAAAGGTTTGACTTATTTATTGGAAAAAGCCTCTGTTAAAGCAAATAGGCCTTTAACAGTGGATTGTTATTACATTGTGTTAAAGGTTGTGAACAGGTATTTTGCCATGCAGAATCTCACATATTTTTGGTTAACTGTCCTGCCCACCCCTCTACAAACTCTGGGACCAGGTGATTTTTACTGTCACAAACCTTATTAACCTGTTAGGAGGAGGTATATATATTTTTTGCCAACTATAGCTATGCATATCTTTGTAATGGTATGACTGTATGCCTGATGGTAGCCTTGTGGGAAAGCCTATGCTCAATAGAGCAGGCCTCACTTGGTTATGGTGACAAGTCAATAATAAAGATTGCCAACTTACCTGGTTGACTAAGTGTGCTTCAATGCTAGGGCTGGTGGGCAAGTTCTCAATTTACATCTTTTATAGGTTACCTTTTATTACTTTTCTTCTCCTTTGATTATTTTGTTTGTTTTTTATTAGAGCATTCAGCAGCTCCCCCAGACAGTGGCACCCGGTTCCTTGTTTACCATTCCTTTTGACTGCAGTGTTCCACATTCTCTGTGGCCACTGTGTTTAAACCGGGCGGCCATCTTGGCGTGTATCTTTGTATTACAATTCCAAGATCGCCTCCGTGTTTATAAGCAGTATGTTGGCCAGTTGTTATTGATACAGCTAAACACTATTTCAAGTACCATTTCAAGATAGCCACCAAGTGAGATGTTTACTGAGCTGCCATTTTGGAATGATGCTGTGCATAGTTAATTATTTTTTTTAATGTTCTAAAATTGGAAACACTTTGTTTTTAAAGTGGCAGCTATGTTGGAACTTTAAACCAATAATAAATTGTCTACAAAGGCAGACACACCCTGCTGTGTTTCATTTTATTTTTTATTGCAAGTGGGCAGAGCCACGTGTTTCTGTATCTGCTTTTATTCTTTCAATTTATTTTGCACCTGCTTGTTGAGTTTGTTTGCGTGTTTTATTCACCGGGTCTGGTGGCTTAGTGGACTAATACATCCACTGGAGGAGCCTGTCACAGGTTCAAATCCTGGTGGGTCCACTCAGCCTTTCATCCAAGTTCTAAGGTCGATAAAATGAGTACCATTGAGTTGGGTAACAATAAAAATCTGTCATTCAGCGCCAAGATGCTTACAGGTTTCGTGCGCTTTACAAATACTTATCTTATTGTGAATGATTAAGAGGGTGAATACATGAATGAGACAGTGTGTGGTTGAATGGATGCGTGAGTGTGAAGACTCAGATTTCACACAAAAATAATTCTGCAATTTAAATTTATACTAAAAGAGTCACAAATGCGGTATTTACTACAATAGGCCTAGTTGTGCTTTCAACTTACACTTTAAAATGCCCCAAGGTGCAGCCTAGCACGGGCCTGTCTGTTTTTTCTCCGCTGTGCACAGAGAAGCCTCAAATGTGACCTTCGGCTTTTTATTAGATGTTCAAAGTACAGTTTGCCTTATGCTACTGAGAGAGCATAGTTTAAATAACACATATTAAAATGAAATGCTTATATCAAAGCTCAACAATGCTACATAGAAAACGACAATGATAGTGATTTTGCTTACACATGCATTTGAATTATGACTATAATGTGTGTGGCCACCAATGTGTACACAAACTAATAACTCATAAATAGAATCATGAATGCTATGGTTAGTCAAGTTATATTACCGATTATGATATTGCATTTATATTGAAAATCTTATAGGCCTTAAGTTAGCGTGAGCTGTGGGTTTTAGTTTGCCTGGCTCTCATATTAAAAGCATTTTTCTGTTTTCCAGTGTGCTGACTCGCAAAGGGCCATGACCCTGCAAATGTTCTTTTTCTTCAACTTGGAAGATGAATGTATCAATACAATCCTGTTCTCATCCGCATGCTTGCTGCTTTAGTATGAGTTTATACACAAGATTGAAACAAATGTAGATTAATGTAATGTACAAGGACGTTTAAACCATGGACAAAGGAACTCATGACCCGAGAAGACGTGCCAAGATGTGAAGTATCCCCTCGGATGTGCCACCTCCGAAGACGTCAATTACAAAGACCAATCAAAGTGTTATGAATAAATGTGGGGTGACAATTAGAATTACCTAATGTATAATTTGATAGGTTAAAGATAGTGGGGGTATAGCAAATGTCCAATAGAATTTTGGGGGAAGGTATTACGAAAAAGGGATAAAAACCCATGTCACGGAAAGGTCGAGATAACTAGGTAGGGAATGCTGTTGATTTTATCCAGAAACTCTGTCACTCTGTTTGGTGATTTTGAGACTTATTAAAACCATCTTCACCCATAGACTGCCCCTATACACTTCTCCTCCTTATGAGGGAGGTGTCCCCTGTCCTTTAGACTAAGTTTAAACTGATGGCGTTTTGACTGATGTCCTGAAGACGAAGCCTGATCCTGTGTGCTGACCTAATCCTTGGAGGGTAATTATGACAATGCAATTTGTACTTTGTCTGTTTGCTTTTCCTTTCTAGGTACCAACTGCTCATTTTGGTAGAGACCTTAGTTAGATGTTTTCCAAATTGGTGTTCTAAATTGTTTTTGCATGAAGCCCAACATGCTGATGCTAATTAGTGGTTAGTATAGGAGTTCCATTCGACTGACGCAAATAGACAAATGACTGACATTACGCAATGCTGAACTGACACGTATATGACATTTGCCGTATTCTGATTTATGTTCACGCCGTGCTATGTTCTTATGTTTGTGATCTTTGCATTAATGAAATCTTATCACAGTTGCCATATCGTGACTATGCTATTATGCTTCTTGGTATTGAGATTAACTCTTTTGCTCGTAGATTGTAATTAATAGGGAATAAAATTCATAAAATTCTATTAAAGGTGTGGTTATTCATGGCTGAAAGGCCATGGTTGCGTCGACAAACTGATGAATGTCTTTAACCAAAGTAAAGTGCATTGTGGTGGTGGTAAATATTGATGACATTATTGATATATTGCTTGACATATTGATCAGTTATCTCGTCCTACGGTGTCTCTCCACTGGGTCACAAGATTCATTGGCCTAAAACGAGTCCTAATGTGTAACAAATTGACATAGAAGGACGCGTTAGCAGTTCTGCTTGTTCTGTAACATTTTGAAATGTACCATTTTATGTTTAGGATGTTGCTGGAGAGATTTACAACTGTATGCAATTGGAAGCCACTTCCTGAAATAGAACAGAGGTGCTGTTTATTTTTGTGAATGTACTTTTGTCTTTGTTGTTGGGCATAATACAGGATTGCTCAATAGATGAAGAGTGCAAGTCATTGTACCATGTGATGTGTTTTCTGTTTTACTGCTGGATGGCTCAATGTAACTTTATCATTGTGCCACAGTGACTGTACTGTTTCTCTGCCCAGAAGTGTATGAAAACTCACCATTTGGGAAACAGGCCAAGTTCTTTCTCCGCCCTCTTAGAGAGCAGGCTCCTTGTTCCTCTGCTTATCAATCTGCACTTAGACCTTTTACCCATCTTCTCCTCCAGCCCCTACTGAGCAGTCCTTAGGACGAATGCTCCTTAATTATCATTTGTATTGCGCTAAATTGCAACAGGTCCTGTTTTAAATTAGGGTTAAATTAGGGTTAATTTTCCACTCCCACTGACAATGATTATTTAATATATTATAGTAATATACATTTATGAATGTTTTGAATTGATCGACTGAATTTTGCCTTTTTTGCCTTCTGTATTGATTTTAAATAAACCTTCATTGTCTGTACCTTGAACCATACCTCGAGCAGATTTTCCTGCCTGGGTTTCCCTGTGTGATTTCTTTGGGTTTATATGACTTATGATAAGATATGATTTATGTCTCGCATTTATGACTCGCACAATTCCATTACTCAGCCCTTAAATAGTAATAGTGCTGACGGGTGCGCGTATGAATAGCGTAGTGCATCTATAATGTCTCATTGAGAGTCTAAACTCAATGGTAATTGATGAGGCGCTAACATTTAAAAGCCAGATCCATTGGCAACGTTTGTTCTTCTTTTTCTCTTTACTAAAGGCCGTGCACATGGTGGTCTAACTCACCCAAATGCATGGTGGAAGTACTCAGCATCAATTAGTAATCTTTTCATGTAAGAAACTTGACTGATATCTCTGCCAAAGGCCCAAAAGTGGCATTCTGTAGAGCTTGCAAACTAATGAAGGCAACATGCTGGAACCACAGGCTTAACTGAAAGTCTCTAGAGAGAAAAATACCTCAAAAGGCATCTCTACCCCAAGTGCTAATCAGAGCCCAACCAAACCACTGTCCTGAGATGTTCTGATGGTGGCCTGTTGGAAAAATGGAGTGAAATAAGCCATTCCTACCTCATTGTTCCTGAGAAATTTGACCAAAGGCATAATGAAACCTGAGGGGCCCCCCTGCAGCACCAGACAGACTTTCAGGGCAAAGATGACAAGCGGATGAGAGTTTACAGAGGGCTAGACATCTGGGCGCTCCCTGCACCTCAGATGTTGTGGGACCCTGTGTTACACTCAGGGCTTTAAGTAGGGCAATGATTACAAACTTAGTTTGAATCAAGACACTTCTGGGCCTTGTATTTTTATCCTTGCCTTTACACGTATAAACACTGATCAAATTCTCAACAATAACTGTAAAACCCTTAAAGTAAGTGCAGTGCACTCTCTAATAACATTTCATGTTAGTTCATCTTGAAATACTTGAGTGTGTGCTGTTTCCATATGTTGTATTTCTGTAGTTTTTTCATGCAACATATGACTCTTGTTTAGTGCATGTTGTGAACTGACCTGCCTCATGATGTCTGAGTGAGTTTAGGGGGAGGGTGGCTGTTTATCACAGGCATGAGTGAAAGCTCTGGAACTGAGGCTGAAGACCGTGTAAGTTTCTCACTGTACCTGTCAGTGGGTTATAACTATGTTTAGACTACATGCTCATCCTGTCGTTGGCATCTCTGCAGATCACATAGAGCATTAGTCACATAGATGCCAAATGAAAAGTGAAAGTCTGTGAAGGAGATACATTGCTGTCAAGATATTGACGCATTGATGCTAATACAATATTCAGTTTACTCACGGATCCATCATTAGTAAGAACACTACTCCATTTGACAATTTGTGCCTCCTATTTGTCACACTTCATGGGGGTTCTGAGGGGGGGAGCCCTTTGGTTACACATTCTTCCAGGGATGTCACCCGCCTTTTGCCTAATTTCATCCCCGGGTCCTCCAGAATATCGTATTAGCATCAGTCATAGTGAGCTGATGAAAAACACAAAATACGTCCTGAAGAAAGCCAATTTTGACCCCTTTGGGGGCACATAGACCAATGGCTGAAACATGGGAACCTTAAACTAGATGTAGGACTACATCATAGCTCCAGACACATCACACGTAGTTCTAAATCTTGTCAGAGAGCACCAGTATCAATAAAATAAATACTTTGGTACAAGGGTGCCATCTAGACAATTTTAACATCACACTGTTTCTACTTTATGCACATATCAGACTTCAGGTGCACTCACACAAAAAACTTCTCACCCGCTCTGCTGTAATCAGGCATGGAAGCACACCCAGGAGGCACTAGGCACCCACAGTGGGACCCCGGTGATGAAGCATGCCAATTAGATCGTTGGGTAAGGTTTTTTTTTACAAGAATTATTATCAATAAACCAAAATAAAGAGTCAGTATATCAGAATAAATGTATTAAGCATGTTCTATAGAGGAATAAAGCCCTATTCTAAGATTAAGGATGGTCTTGGGGAGAATGAGAAAAAGGTGTTAGCCAGACCCCACAATGAGCTCCAAATAGAAAGGTTAAAGTATAAAGCTTTAGAATAAAATATTATTTATCAATCAAAGTAGAACTTCCCATAAAGAGATGTTCAAGTAGGTCATTAGAGTCTCTGAGAAGCACAGATTCAGACAGGGAAAGTGAATGAGTGTGGAGAGTGTCTGGGTAACATACTCTAGGAACAAGCACTGATATAAAACAGCATATCTAATCTTTTGCAACATGTTTCTTCTTCTTCCTCCAGTCAGCCAACTAGCTTTTGATGCCCTCAGGGAAACAGGAACATTTTGTAGTCTTCTCACCAGGGAAACAATAGTCCAAGGACAGCAATGTTTAAGTGAATGATTTTTATCAACTACTTTGTATAAATCCACAAGGATTCTCATCATTTACTTTCCTTAAGAAAACTGAAATGTCATGTTCAAGCTTCTACGTCATTTTACTAAACGATATGCTACGTATTCACGCAATGTACTGAGCCTTTGCATGACTAGAAATATTTTGCAGAGTTAAACTAAAACATTTTAATTCATTATTGCATTCTATGAAAACATGCCTATGGGAAGATCAAAACTAACTTCCTATACATTAAATCATCGTTTACACAGTATGTTAGCTTGTCAGAAATTGAACATTTCACATTCATAACCTAGGACAGCTTTGCATGAAAATGCTACTTCAGCTATTCAAGCCTAACACGTATAAATGTGGCGACCTACTACATTTGCTTTGAATTAAAAGGCATTATTTTTGGTCTACGGCCTACACAATAATTCTGCTAGCTATTGCAATCATTTTCAATATTTTAAAATGCTTCCTCAGTACTTTGGTTCTTCCCGCTGGATCTTTCTCTCTTGTGCTTTTCTGAGCTTGAGTCATTGTACAGAGATAGGAAAGTGTTCTGCTCAAAGAACGACAGACAATGGGCTAACGTTTTTAAGGTTTACTTAATTTATAATAGTTAAAAAACATAAGCTGGAACCTAAATTAGTAACATCAAAGCATATAGATTCAATAAGGAATGAGCAGTTAAAGTACTCAGTAGAGGTCTAACAATGACAAATCCAACATAGATTCCCCTTCACAGAATGGGCATAGAGTTTCCTCCTTACTTGGAGAAATCTCTCTCTTTTATAGGACTTTAGACAAAGAAGTTCATACATTACATTCACTATATTCGTGTATCATTCACAGGCTTTTAACCAGTGAGGCCCAAGCAAGGATAAACATTAAATAAAGAATACGTTCCGAGATTCTCTCACCATTCTGCAACGTTAGCTCGGGCGTTTCACAGCTTCTGCACATAGAACATGAAATGTTGTATAGTATGTTACTCAGTCTGGGACAGTTAGGTTTTCCTTAGAAAGGTGTATTCCATCTGACCTCACTGGGAAAGTCTCCTTCTTACTATAGCAAAGCCTGAAAGTTGTTTATTATAGCAGAGAATAAACAGCAGAAATGACCCCATGGTATACAGAAATGTCACATCCAAAATGGACCCTAGAAGCTAAGTCATCCTTAGTTTATTTAAAGTGCTACTTTTACAAAGGGCAGTGGCAACACACAGTTTTAAGGGCCCCCTGCAAGTTTTGGTCAGTTCAAATATATACCTTGCAGGTTAGGAGTTGAGTGAAGTGGCGGTATTAGTTATTCGGCGACTATATCAGGATTATAATTTGTGTTCATCCGGTAATACAAGGAGCTCCTTGCAACAAGATATTAACCTGCTGAGCTGTTTTACATAATTCAGAAATCTATAATGGTACATTACTCCTCTGTGCAATTTTATGATGCTTAAACCTCAGACCAGAACTTGCACACATATTTCTACAGCAAGTGCATTAAGCATTACAGTTCAATACCAGTTTTGTACCCTGAAACATTCTGAATACACATAGAAGAAAGGTTTCAGTGGATGAGTTCTGCTAATGCTCTACATCAACAAAGGAAACAAGCATTGGCAAAACCAATAGGTGTCACTTTAGGAGCCTACTCTCCAATGCTTTTCAGCAATTTTGAACAGCATCAGTAAAAACTATACTTTTTGCTATAGTTGTATAGACTTGGCAAAAAAGTGAGCAATGACAGTTGCTGATGACAGTCACATCATTCTGTAGGTTTGCGCATCAGTGATGCATACATGCACGTACAGAACGACAGGGGCGCCATTGTGTTATTTTTTGTTGTTGACTAGTCTAGGATGGTGAGCGCCACTTAAATCAGTCAATAAAAATAAGAAATTGTAAGCATGTGAAAGCGCTGTTGGTGGAGGGCCGGCAGCATTTTGCTGCATGGCCCATTCTAAAAAATATGATTAAAAAAAAGGAATTGCAGAGGATGGGCAATGGAGGAGGGGGTGTTGGGAGTAGAATGGGGGAAGCAACGCAAGGTGGGGGAGAATCACAGAAAAGAGACAGCTACACAGGGGGGTGGGACGGTCAGACACTCGAGAGAGACGGCATCACAGAATGCGGCGAGATTTGGGGGGGTGGGAGAGACAGAGAGAGAAAGGGGGAGAGTGAGCAGCCAGTATTTTGGAGGCGGCAGATGTGGAAAAATACAGCAGGGGAAGAGCTAGAAATCACATGCACTCTGATGGACTGCTTAACTAGAAAGAAGAAAGTAGTTCCCTGAAAGTGAGCAGTGGAAGGACACACTTTAACCAGTCTAGAGGATGGTAAAGAGGGGGGCTATGCTCAAGCACAGGTGTAACAAAGTCTTAAGGGGCCCCCTGTAAAGTATGCTAAGGGTCCCCCAGACCTTCACCCTGCCATCAGATGTGTGCAGCTAACATACGTAAGCCACACCCCATAGCATGAACATATGTTTCATGATAGAAGTAGCAATTAGCAAGGAGAGATCAACATGCACTGCAGTCAGAGTGACAGCCAAGCACACTGAAAACATTTCCATGTGATTGATTTACAAAACAGGGACTCAGGGTTTGACAGTGTGTGTCCCTGACTTCACAAACGCCTAAATCTATGGAGCCCTTAAGAAAAGCGTATTTGCAGTTTACTACGTAAGGCATACAGAAATGGAAATTAAATCTATTCTCTGAAAAGTGAAGATTAAAAGATCATCGCTACTGTCACCCTAAAAACCAACAAAGTAGGTTTTCCACATTCTGGTGTGGAAAGGTATTTTGTTTTTTTCAACACTATTGTAACTCTGTTAAACACAAATGCTTGGATTGGGAACATGATATGGCCTTTAAACTAAGAAGCTCAGGAGACTTGGATTCGAATGCCAGCTACCTCTTCACCAGCTGTGTGATCCTGGCAACTCAAGTATTTCTCAGTGCCTCCGGATTCTGTGTCTGACACACTTGCTAGTGCCTAGAGGTTATTTAATGTGCATTAGGGGCCACTGGGCCATGTGCCACCTCTGTTTGGAATTAGTGAGTGATAAGGATTGCATATAGGAGGTTAGGGTTGAAGGATCCCATCTGTCAAGAACATTTGGAGAGAACTGGGCCTCAGCGTTGCTCTTCACAGAACAATTTTGTAAATATAAAGTTTGAAAACCCATAGGTTTTGCAGATCTACCTGAAGGGGTCCTTCAGGACTTTAAGGTTGAAGGTCCACCACAAGGTGTCCTAGATGACCTTTGTATTACAGCTCCTGCAGGTTCAGGCAGCAGATTATCTCTCTGGTTAAAGATATTGGCATGATACTAGGTTGCACATCACCCCAGTAAGGCACACACCACCATTCTGCCATGTAAGGTTAATCCATGCTGTACCAGCCCCACAACTTGCATTTCACACGGTGCTTAACAATGACAGAAGTATACTCCGGGTAACCTCCACCCTGAGAACCCGTAGAAAGGTGCAGCCAACTTTTAGACTTCTATCTGCTGTCAAATTGTGCAAAACCACAACATGTCTGATTGGGGAGGTGTTGGGACACCCAACTCTAAATACACCTATATCATATTTATTGTCTGTAAGGGGCAGGGGCGTAAAAACCTCAATATTCTGGGCTGACTTCAATAACATACTCAGTAGTGCACAGATGAGCAATCACTGGTGACATTTTGGGGGTCCACAGTGCTAGACATATATAGATGCACTGCATATTTCACATTTGTTTGTGGAAGACCAATTGTCACCTCTAATTCTCCAGGGATTCTTCACACCCACACCTCTTACACGATCACTTTTTCTCCCAGGTTCACTCTTACCCCTAATCTATTGCTCTCATTCTCTCACCTCTATTTCTGTCTGTCCTACTCTCACGTATGTATTTATTTCCATTCCCTCTTCTTTTTTTCTGTCACTCCCTTCAATGTTCCCTTCTGTTCTTTCCGTCAGTTAAACCTCAGTTTACTTTCTTCATTGTCTATGTATTCTCGCGCCTTTTCACTGTTTTACTTTGTCAGAAGGTTGAGTCATTTAATCCGCTGTTCACTCAAACCTGTTTAGTTACTCTCCCCTCAAGGTTACTTATCAAGTTTTAAATAAGTGCTGAGAGCAGAGCTTTTTGTGTGGTGGATGGGGGAGCAGGGGGGTCACAGTGAACACTTCAGCGCTTACAACAGGAAGCAAGTGCTAAGATAACAACAGGGCAAGCTCCCCTCTGAGGGAACAGGTCCAGCACAGCATTGTAAGCATCGGGCAGACTCAAAACCTGGCAAAGCACAAACAGGAGTCCAGGATTCCCACATGCACAGAACACATGGCATAGGGGCAGCTCAGGGAGCAGAAGTGATATAGTCCCTCACACTTCACAGGGTCTGCACTATTAGCAATGCAGGAGTCCTTCTCATAGAATATTCATAGCACATGGAATCTTAATGCATGTTTCTCTGAAGGTACAGACACGTAGAGCGTGGGAATGCAAGCCTCCCTTGCATGCATGCCTCACTTGCAAATACAGGTAGAGCCCGTGAGGTGGGAGTCCAAGCTACCCTCACGAAACAGATGTAGCAGGGGCCGTATAAACCTGGGCCCATATTTATTAGGCCCTTGCGCTGCTGTTGCGTCACTTTTTGTGACGCAACGGCAGTGCAAACCACTAAATCATATTTATGAGGTTACACAAACCCACTATGCATGGCTTTGAATGGCCTCATAAATATGGAATATGGCAAGGCAGAGCAAATCGCTGTGTTGTCTTACTCTGCATTAGGGAGGCATTCTATGGGCGTTGCGGTGGGTGTTCCCATGCAACACTCATGGAGTTTGACGCATCCCCTGATTTACAAAAAATGTTAAACCTAGGGATGCGCCAAAAACTTTACGCCTCCCCAGGGGAGGCGCAATGCGGAGAAATATCACTATTGCTCTTCGTTTTTCCCTCTTTCTAAGTGTGCAACATTCTGCAGCACACATTGAAAAGGGAAAAAACCTCTCGGATTGTTTTTGTGCAGGAAGGTGCTCCTTCCTGCACAAAAACAATCTTGCATGCAAACGCAGGAAACCTTGCACCATGGTGAGTTGCTGCGCTGCCTTACAGTAAATCTCCATTAATATGTCCCCTGGTTTGCACAAAAAATAACCATTACACACAACAATGCCCTAATGGGGAGGAACCGACAAATTATTTATACATCATAAAACAACATAGGTGAGAGCAAAAAAGCTATTTATTCATATAAATATATATATGTATTCATTTATTTACTTATACATAAATATCAATTTAATATATTCATCCTAAATGGACAGCCCATCTGATAAAACAACACACCCAGGGACAGAGAGCTTTTTTGCTCTCACCTATGTTGTTTTATGATGTATAAATAATTTGTCGGTTCCTCCCCGTTATGGCATTGTTGTGTGTAATGGTTATCTTCTACCCAGCTCCGTCGGATTTTTGGGTTACCCTCTGTGGTTTATTTGCACAAAACATAAGCAAACATGAATCGCAGCACTGCAGGGCTCCCTCACACATAACAGGTACAGTACAGCATGCCTCACAAAACAGGTACATGATGGTCAGCTGCAAAACAGAAACTCAGCGAAGACATAGGTGTGCCAAGCTGCCAAGCACACGCATGCCGTGTCTGACATTTTCAGCAGGTCCTGTTTCTTTTAATCCAATAACACTTTTCAAACACAGAATATTAAATCAATATGTAGATTAGGGAAAATCAAAGTTACGAGTCCCAGAATTCAAAATAATGTCTAAAATGCTCAGGCTGA
This sequence comes from Pleurodeles waltl, assembly GCF_031143425.1. NCBI lineage: Eukaryota > Metazoa > Chordata > Amphibia > Caudata > Salamandridae > Pleurodeles > Pleurodeles waltl. The sequence continues at coordinate 77,847,333 of NC_090447.1, read as the reverse complement.
ATTTAACGCCCCTTGTAAAATATGCCAAACTACCATCCTTCAACGTGATCAACTGTAAAACATAACAGATGCTCCAAGAGTGACATCACGTGCCATGCAGGTGGTTTTTAATTTACAGAAGGCATATTCATTAGTCCAGCAATAAAGCTTAGATATTAAAGCTTCATGTTCTTTAACACACAAAAGTCTCAGCAAAATGCAGGATTCAATACTAGCTTGATAAAATATTTACTTTACGTGTATTTTAGTAATCTTTGAAATCCATGCCATAATACTAGCCAGGTCTATGAGACCTGTAAAGTTGCAGTTATGACTCTTACCCATCCAGGTCTGCATGCCACATAATTTAAATAAAACAGCTCACAGTTGCAGGCAGCTGTGGAGAGCTGGACATCCCACCTGGGTTCTTGGTGATGCAATGATGCTGGACCTGGAAACATTGTCCACGGCTGGTCCCACTCCCTGTCTCCAAAGGTAGGCTGCACACAGAAACCCACACCTACTAATGTTCTCTGCCCCTGCTCTTGTCAAGTCTTCCAGAAGCTCTTCACATGAAGACTGAATGACAGCAGCAACACAGAGAAAATAAAAACACCCGCTTTCTATGTGTTGCACCGAACCCCTCTCTGTGAGGGAGGGTTGCTCCCTGGCCTTCAGCTTGTAAGTGCCCCAGTAGCCTCGATGACAGGGCAATAGGTAGAGCCAGGAAAAAAGTGTCCAACGAAGAAGAAGAAGGCTCAACTGAGCAGAGCTGTGTTCCATATTACAAAGCCGTTTTGTCATTAAGCAAGTGGAGACCCTATGATGTTATGGGCTATTTTGAAGGGTTGCAAGAGAGGAGAGAGAAGTAATGCATCTTAGGTACGGGGTACACCTCCCACTCCACACCCCGGTGACCCACTGAGCTCACCTCTATCAATGAGGTGTAAAGTGAAACAGAAAGCTGGGAGGCTAGCGTGTATGCACCTCACTTTTAGCTTGTGTGGTGGGGCAGCAGGCCTCATCCTGCACCAGGTCTTGGCTCTCCCAAAACTAGGCCTGCCTTCCAGACTGCAGGATGAAAACTGCAGAGTCCACCCTAATAAAACTTTTTCTAACTGACACAATAAGAATTTTCAATTCTATTAAGGACACAAAGGCGAGCCTTATGCTTCTTTATTCTGACTGCAATTTTATCTGCAGCCAATAACAATCAAGAACATTAAAAACCCGCATTTTCAATGAACACCATGACATATAAACATTCACATGTTGCAATCACCATGAAGCAAACCCTATAACAGCTTTCACCACCATTTTAGATCCTCTTTCTTTGCCCCTGTAATCAAAATCCAACATCAGAAACTCAAACTTTGCAACTGTTCCAACTCAAAAGTCCAAGAAAGGATCCAACAGGATGAACATCACCACACGAAGAGCGAACTGCACCATACTGGAACAGCAGACTATCCATCCTTGTTGAATTGCATCAACCAGCAAACGGTTGCCATCAATACTGTTCAGGAGTATTTCTGATTGTGACCTAGAGGAAAAAAGAACATCAGGCCATAAATTCCATCCCACTAGGGACAATACTCCAACAAAACCCTCCAGAGAACAAGGCGGGCACACATAACAAATGAAATTATAATAACTATTCGTACATATGCATATAAACATAAGCAATCAAAGATGCATAAGTAAACAACAACAATAATGAGCCGGGGTGGGATAATCCTCGCCTCTGTGTCTTTAATAGAACTGAATTTTTAAAAATTCTATATTAGGACAGGGGGCTCCCAATATGCTCATTTAAAGCTGTGCTACCACCACTGACGCAACAGAAACAACAGACGTAACAAAAAGTCTTGAAAGTTGACTCTGAGGACCAGTCAGCCGCCTTCAGGATATCATCTAAATGGAAACCCAAGTCATAAGATTTAGATGCCATCGCATCTCTTGCTGAGTGGGCATCAAAAACAAAAGCATCAGTACACGTTTCATTTAAGAGCCAATGCATCCATCTAGCCAAAGTGGAAGCCGCTACCGGCTTATAAGGTGTCTGTAAGGCAATAAGCAGTTGATCCCCAGGGTCTAAACTAAATTTGCTAGTACTTGCTTCATAGGCTTTCAGACACTGAACTACACACAATTTTGCACTATCTGGGAATGTTGGGCTAGATACTGACCTGGCATTTGATTTAGTTCATCTGGAAATGGAAAAAGAGATACCCTTTGAGAAAAAACTCTACCAGAAAGGTCAGGGGCACGCACATCAAATCAAATAGAGTAACAGTGAGTTTAGCATACAGCTGTTTGTGGAAAAGGTATTTGTTGTCAGGCCAGCGGTCCAGGAAATTGAGGACAATATTCTCACCCCATAACACTGAATACCTAGGTTGCGGAGGATGGGACATTCTAAAACCCTGCTTGAGTTTGCACACCACTTGGTGTTCGCTGATCCGCCTACCTTTAATTGGGAGATGACCAGCCAAGATCGTCGACCTGAAGTTATTAAGCAATCTGTAAGCCAACCCAGAGGATGCCAAGGAAGATAGGAAATTGATCATGAAACAGCAGTCTGCCCCAACTGGATCAGCACTCTGTTCACTGCACCAACCACACCATCATTTCCATGCCAAAGCATAGCGTTTGTGGGTGGTAGCAGATATGGCCCATCTGATGTAGGTGGCAGTGTTTTACGAAATGCCTGGCAAGCTCCATCTCTCCCGGAAACATTCCATGCCACTAGCAAGAGGTCCCCCTAGAGGATCAAAGGATGAGAATGGCATACTGGATCCAGCAATATGTTCTGACGGAACTGGACTAGCATTGGGTGGGTGCAAGTCAACTCTAGAATCACTGGAAACCAAGGTTGAGTCTTCCCAAGTGGAGTCACAAGAACTACCTCTGCTTTCTGATGCCGCAGTTGAGAAGGAATCCTGGGGATCATCACAAACGGAGGGAACGTATAGCCCAGGAAGGGAAACCAATCCTACAGACACGCACCCATCGCTTGCGCCTTCGTATCAGGGCGCCTACTGTAAAAGAGAGGGATCTGGCAATTAAGGTGAGAGGCAAATAGGTCTACACTACCCGGACCCCAAAGGCGATTGATAGCAAAGAAGATCTTCGGATTAACTCTCCAGTCACTGAAATGCCTGAGATGTGGAGATTACCAATCTATTATTGTGTTCAGTTGTTCCAGGAGGTATTCTGCCATGACCAAAATACGATCGCTGAGGCGAAAATACCAAAAGGCTTTGGTAGTCTCCATTACAAGACAAGTGTTCACCCTGCCTAGATTGTTGACATACCACACCACTGAGTTGTTGTCCATCTTCAACAAGATCTGTCTTTGAGGGAGAAAGGCTCTTATTGCAAAGGAACCCACTAGAAGCTCCAGACAATTGAGATGGAGACTCACCTCTGATTCCGATCGCCAGCCTCCTGTGGCAATTGGACTGCATCTTGCTCCCTAGCCCCATCAGCTGGCATCCACTTCTATCACTATCTCCAGGGAATTACCAAAGATCGCTTTGCCTTTCCAGAACTCCATGTGATTGAGCCACCATGGCATCTCTGTTTTGGCTTCCTCCAACAAATTGACATGGTCTGAGTATTTGAGAACCTTTCATAAATGTTTAAATCTTGAATCTTTGGAGTGCTCTGTAGTGAAAGGGACGTGGAAAGATTGCTTGAATCAAGGAGGCCAGAAGGCCTACTATCTGGGCCACTGACCTCAACAATATTGTCAGGCTGCACATAGTAGAGCACAACACCCTCTTGATCGTCTGAATCTTTTGAGGGGGAAGAATAAGTTGGGATAGGACAGAGTCTATCTGAAAAACTAAGAAGTCCATGAGCTGAGACAGGTGAGTATCGACTTCTGAGCATTTATTATGAAGCTTAGGTCTTGTAAGAGCTGAATCGTCCAGGTCAGGTCACAAAGCACTGTCCGATAGTCTTGTGCTAAGAGTATGAGATCAGAATTTAAAGTAGTGGCCTTGTCACATAAATTGCAGGAAGCTTTGACGAGGAGGAAAAATGGGAATTGTCAAGTAAGCATCTTTCAGATCCAACTGGACCATCTAGTTGCCATGCTGAAGGATATCCCAGAGAAGATGGATTTCTTCCATCTTGAAATGTTTGTAAATGATGCAGGCACTGAAATGCTTTAAATTCAGAACCAGGCAAGAACCACCTTCCTTCGTTTCCATCAAAAAGATGGTACCGAGAAACCCGTTGGGGAGCGGGATGGACGTGCAAATTGTAGCTTTCTCTAAAATAGCCTGAATTTCTGAGGAGATGAAAAACTGCTCACTTTGGGAAAAATACATCTCTTGAGGGGGAAACGTCTGATGTGGGGTTTTGTAGAATTCTATTTTGTATCACTTAATTGACTCGAGGACCCATAGGTCCTGCATTAAAATCTTCCTGTTGTGTAATTAAAGCCAAGCCCTTCCCCCCCAAATTCACTTCGGGAATAGGAATAACTCTCAACTTAAGTCCAGAGTTTTGGCCAAACCCCTGTGACTCTCTGTGTTGTCCCCTGAGGAAGCTGTTCCTGCCAGTGAGGGCTCGTGATGGGTAGAACAGGATGCCAGGGGAGGAGTCCTGCCATCCTCCATGAGGAAAGTATTCGCGCTGGGAGCTCTGGTAGAATCCACGGCCTGGCGAGCACCCCCTGAATCGTCCAGCCCTGTCAAAAAGTGTTTGCTAAAATACTTTCTTGAGAGAGAGTTGGGCCTCATCCAGACTACCATAGGAAAATATAAACTTGGACAAGTCTTTTGCAGAAGTTCCACCAAAAAGAAGACCCTGGGCCATGTGGCTGGCCTCGGATGCAATTAATTCGTCCAATTTTGGGTCGATCTCCATCAAAATAGAACGTCTGCGTTCCATCAATATCGCACAACTAGCAGGTCCCTAATTCGCACACTGGTCGTTATGCCCAGCTGAACAGAACATCAGGATTCATGGGGATGGAGGATTCCTTCGCCTGAAAGGCCAGCTCAAGAACTTTTGTTAGGGTGCCTGAAATATTGATTAAAGTGTCTTGGCAGTTGTGCCAAAAGTCTGTCCAGACCTTTTTTGGGGATCCTTCAAATATTTTCTGATGAAAGTGACCATCACAAGGTCCACTTCTGGGTTCCCTGTTACTTTGCCGGGGAGGTCTGGCCAGGGACACTCTGAATGGAGGTGGGCTCTGGCCTCCTTCCTGAAGCCCTTTCTGATACGGGCTTGCGTGTAATCTCATAATGAAGGAGTGGTTGTGATGCACTCAATTATGTGAGTTGAACCCAAATAAACAAAATTTGTAACTATTACAAACAGACTTAACGTACAATGGCAGAACGAGTCCTACTTCTACTCGTGCAACAAATTCCAGAAAACTTGACACAACAAAGTGGCCTAGGCCCTACATACACAGATATAGGTCCCAGGGCTACAAGTTAATGCTGAAGTACACACATGTACACATACGTTAACAGTGATGAACCAAGAAAACTTTTGTAACAGTTCTAAAAAAAAAAAAATGTGTTGATTGCTCATCTTCTTCTGTTGTTACAAATGTTAATTCACACTTGTATGTGATGAAAAGACAATGTCCTTGGACTTCAATGATGCATGAAAATATTAACAGAATCCAATGAATTTGGGGTGGAAGCACCCTTCATCAGGGGTAACTGAGAATCAAAGTGAAAACATCATGAATAGCTAACGCAATGGAACCCAGACAAGCGAAGGAGCAGGCGGACACGGAGATGCCAATAGTTGTAGCATGCCACGTGAATATCAACTCCACGTGAACATACGAGTGTGTCTCCAATTTCAAAACACAAGGAGGCCCGAAATATATTCCAGACCCTTCGTGCTACCACGTGCAAGCCGTGACGTGTGTTGATGAAGGGTGCTCCGCCCGAAATGCATTGGGCTCTGCAAAAGATGGTCATTTCCTACAGTGCTGCTCATGTGATGGAGGTCGCAGAGAACCAGGGACAGCAGGCGCAGGATAAAACTTGCTGCCTGTACAGCGGAAGATATTCCATCGATGTTTGATGTCTAATAGAGAGATTTGGTCAGCCAATAAGCCAGTTTGTACTTGCCTTGGGTGCTTGTACTGCCTCTCATGTTGCTTGCACTTCCTGTACAATATGGAAACTATGAATGCACAAAAGCCCACGTGTCGGTAGGTGAGTAACAAAGAATGCACAGAAACCCACATGTTCCCGTGGGTGGTTAACGAAGAACGCACAAAAACCCACATGTCTCCGTGGTGGTTAACAAAGAACGCACAAAAACCCATATGTCCCTGTGGGTGGTTAACAAAGAACGCAGAAAAACCCACATGTCCCGGTGAGTGGTTTGCTCTGCTTCTGTAATAGATGCCAAGAATCACATGGGTTTAGGGACCACTAACCAGGCCCCTCCAGCTACCCCCTGCCCCTCCTCCTGCTTATTGACCAATAGGCGCGCAGCTCCGTCGATGGTCCAATCCTGTGCTGTGGAGCTGAGCACACTACACCACCAACACTTTGTATTTACTATTAAACTAACCCAAGTGTATACATTCCTAGAATATTAAAATAGTTACCTCTAAAAATACAAGAAATATATGAAAGAAGTATTTAGATAACTAGGAATTCATAAATATGACTTACAGGTCCCTCTAAAAATTAATGCAGATGTTTTTAACAATATAGAATACGTTAGAGCCACACAACGGGCGTAATATCTGGCTGTAAAGAGAGCTATTCATTACTGTGAAAGAAAAGAAAAAATATTCAATGCATACAAAGTAATTCAAAACAACTTGATTGCATTTGATCAGTTGGCCTCTGCATTGAAAATAGAAAAAACATATCTAATAATCAATGTGACAGTTCTGCTAATTAAAAATCACACCAGGATAGCCCCCACCGTACTTGTAGCATGGAAAAGATAATAATGTAATAGGAAGTGTACCACTTGTGCGAAACTTTACTCAAAATAGCAAACAATTCATTAATTAACATGTGTATTGGTGTTTGCAATTAGGGCCCTGAATTATTTCCCTGAAGCTGGTAAGATATTGGACTAATGCACCCATTGAAAATATCTGTGTGTAACCAAATCTTGGGAGGCTCACTCAGGCTTTCTTCCTTCTGAAGTCGATAACACGAGTGCCATTGAGCTGGGCAATAATAAACGCTTGTCATCAGCTCCTAGAGATGAGACAAATAGTGGAGTTCACTAGAGAAGTGTACTAATTATGATGCTTATTTCCAAATTGGCAGAACAGACCCATCCAGATATCACCATGGCTGTCAGTCTTAGTTAACAAAACAGACAATTGTATCCAGCAGTGTTGCAATATACAATTTTGGTTTAGTAATCTTGAATGTCCTCCATCTTGTCAGATGGTGGGCCAGGAAACGATTTATCCACCCTCATGTCGCTGGGGCACCAAGAGGCATCACTCAGCACACAGCACAATCACGCAGGCCTCTCGCTGGCTGAACCAGGGTCTCGGTCTAACACTGTACTGCACAGTCAGGCCCATCCATCCTCCTTCCCACCTCCTGCTCGCAGCCTCAGCACCAGTCGACTGCATCTTGCGAGTATATCTGATGGAGCGCCTGCTGTGCTATCTGTATCAGTGCAACAGTGGAACTTAGCAAGGGTTCCCAGAAGGCGCAGATCGCGTGCAGATAACTTTCAATTTTTTGTATTTCTGCCAGTGTCTCTGGTTTCCCTTTGCTCAATATTTTGCACTTGCTTACTGTGCAAAGAGGGCCTCTGACAAGTTTTCAGCGACCCGCTGCGGACAACACGCATGAGTCGAAGACGCCGCTGTTCTGGGAGAGACCAAGCCACCGGTTCAGCTTGGAGGACGACTTCTGAACTTCCTAGTAAGGAGAGCAGCATTGTCTTACGGCGAGAACCAGCAAGTCTCACCGCGAGGATCCATGGAGATAATTCTCCTTCTCTAGTACAACAGCTGCAGAGTGAAGAGAACACACTCCTGATACAGTCCTGAAGAGGCCAGAAACGAATAGGCCGAAACACGTCAACATTATTTTCACAAGGAGTCCACTACCAACAATAAAGAATTTAAGAATACAGAGGTTAGCAGCCTGGCCACATTTTGGCCCAGATTTAAACTCTGTTTGTGCTGAATTAGCGTCATATTTTTTTACATTAATTCAGCGCAAACTTAACTCCACATTTATATTTTGACGCTAGACTAGTCTAATGTCAAAATATTGGAGTTAAAGTCATTTTTTGGATGCGTGAACACACCTTGCGTCAATGAGATGCAAGGTAGGCGTTCCCATCCACAAAATTACTCTAGGCCCAGGCGCCTTAATTATCTTCCCGTGCAAAAATGGTGCACAGGAGGGAGGCGGGCCTAAATATTGGCCTAAGCTTGCTTAGCGCCATTATTTAACGCCTGGGTCAGGGCAGGCGTTAGGGGACCTGTGGGCCCATTTCCATGGTGGAACACCATGCAATAAGTCCACAGGTGCCCTCCCCAGGCCCCAGGGACATCCCCACCCACATCAGAGGGACAGCAGAGGATGGGGGACCCCATCCCAGGTAAGTATAGGTAAGTAGAGGTAAGTATTTTATTTTTATTTTTTAAGTGCCATTGGGGGCCCTGAAATGGGCCCCCTACACGGCACTGGGTGCAATGGCCTTGCCTAGGGGACCCTTGTCCCCTGTGCTGGCCATTGGGGTGGTGGGCATGACTTCTGTCTTTTCTAAGACAGGAGTCATGTGGTATGGTAGGTTTTGCGTCAAGAAATGATGCTAGGCTGTTTAGAGTCATGGATTTTTCTCTAACCATACCGCCACCCCCACCCGGCTAACGTCATTTCCTTGACGCTAGCCCATCCTTAGCGCCGGCTTGCACCAGTCCTTAAATATGGTGCCAGGCTGGCGCTGTGGAATGGCGCAAGCCGGCTCTATACTTTTTGACGCAAAACTGCGTTAGCGCAGTTTTGCGTGAAAATGTAAACATCTGGGCCTAAGTGTGAGATACTTTGGACATTAGGCAATTGGTTTTGGAACAGTGGACTACCTGATTGATGTACCTACTGAGAAAGAGCAAAACCCCTTTGGCTGACAATATCTGGTTATAAGGACAGTGTGGGATGCAATTTGCTTCTTTTGTAATATAGATCTATATAAATATGTCACTAGTTTTGATAAATTGTGCAATATGTTTTTATAATCCGGTCATGAGAATGGCATCAATTGATTCTAGTTGCATTTGTCATAAGTGAAATATTCAAAAAAGATATTTGGTAAATAAAAAACCATTAGTCCAATAATAATTGGTATATTATTTTTGACAAACAAATTTCATAGGGATCTATCCCTGAAGAGTCAAACCTTGATGCTACTGTTACTGTGCAGAAAGTGTCATCTGAGCAGTATTGTAGGGTAAATGTTTCACATCCCTCTGGCAGGCTAAAGGGCGATGCCCATCCCAAGCTCTGACTATATAAACTCCATTGGCAAATGATGCAACAGTGACATAGTGGGCAAGGGCTTTATTTGGCTTTGATATTAGAGCCCGCATCATAAAGCTAATCATAAATCTGCACCCATAGGAGTACTCCTCTGCAAGGGTGCAGATTCACATTTTGTTCCTATTCACAAAGATTACCAGTAGTGCACTTGGAAGGCTGTGCCAGGTTTCCAGATGTACTACTGGGAATGTCATGTGACATTTCTTGCAGTACTGTTTCCCTAAAGTGGAGATGTATGCAGGGATGCAACTGAATGTAACCTCAATGTGCACTTTTTAATTTCTGTTTTTTCTCCACAAGGAAACCATTTTCCCCATGGAGAACTCTTCCCTTGCACCCTCACCAAGCTCTCTGGTGTTCCATTTCCACTCCTACTCTGGAATGGAATGCACTGCGTCCCTCTGCGACCATTTCAAGCGTAGGAAAGGCTCAGAGAGGGGTTCATGAATGTCTGCAACTTCTTAAGGCAACCCAAGTCTTGATCCTACCACTTCCCATCCTCTTGTGTGGGACTGTGGATCTGCAGGGGCTCTTAGCATACAATTACAGAGGAGCATGGTTACCTTCTGTGAATGCCTCGCAGCCATAAGTCCTGATGTTTGCACCCGTACATTACAAGTGCAGATGGTGTTACACCAGTGCTTAATTTGTGCTTGTTGTTTCCGGTGCTGAGCACCAGCACTTATTTTTGGGGGCCGGCGCTTATTCTTCTGCCCCAAGCATTTGCTGCGAGCAAAAGACACATATGGGAAAGACGGACAAAGAGAAAAACGAAAACGCGTTACAATGGGAGAAAGCAGAAAGCTGCAAAAGTGCGCTGAAGAGGCAGGGAGTGGCTTTAAATGGATTGAAGAGGCCCGAGGTGGCATCGGGATTACCCTGCCTCAGTATCAGTATTCCCACATTTAATTATAGCAACCGCGTGTTTAAGTGGAAGGCTTTGAGCACCGGCACGTTTCTATTGACAAATTAAGCACTGTGTAACACTTTAGTGTGGAATGCCTGTGTCTAGCTCCAGGGGACCAATGGAGAAGAAGAATTCAATTCAATCACCATGGAAACCAGGATGCAGATGTTGTTGTAATTGGTGTAGTATAATAATTGTGGTAATGTGTTTCTTACCGTGTTCTTATTGCAGTGTTGTGGCCTCAGTGTTGTAGCTGTGGTGTTGTAGTAGGAAGCGTTCTTCTTGTAGTGTTTTGATGGCCAATAGTATTCTGTGGTGGAAGTGATTTTGTTGTTTTTTAGCAATTCCTCTTCCTTAGGTGCAGTACTATAGATGTAGGGCCTGATTTAGAGATTGGCGGATGGGGTTACTCTGTTACAAATGTGACAGATATCCTGTCTGCCGCATTACGATTCCCATAGGATATAATGGGATTGTAATACGGTGAATGGGATATCCGTCATGTTTGTGACATAGGAACTCCATCTGCCAAGCTCTAAATCAGGCCATGTGTGTTCTGTTATGGTTTTTGTATTATAGTGGAACTTTGTGGTTGTACTTTGTAGGTTGTAGTGTAATCGATTTATTGTTCTTTACTGTTTGTGGTAATGTTGTGGTAGTTTGTATCATACTGGTGATTGTGGTCCTAGCACTGGTGGTGACATTGTTGGTACTTGCAGAAAACAGAGAAGAAGAGGGAGGGCATAACTGCCCGGCAACAGCAAGTGTCTTCATCAGGCCGTTGGGTGTGCCGCTCACCTGAATGCATTGTCCTAGTCTCGGCTACCACTACACACGCCTTGAAAAAGCCCCAGGCTCTCGCGCTAGAAAGGGGTGAAACACCTGTGTGCTGTCTTTCGTGAAGATTGGAGCCCTTAATGGGAATTTCTGAGGACTGTAAATAATTACAATACATTTGATACTGGTTTCTGCACCAATTTGGAGCTATGGATCTTTTTATGACTATGAGGAATATTCAATGACCAACTACCTACACACAATTCAGCTCTGTCCTGTAACATTCATCTAATTATGTGTGAGTGGGTTAGGGGTTTCCTATTCTGAAGAACACCTGAACACTTGATCTCACCCTTTATTCAAGGGCGGACAAATCCTGAGGCTTCTACTCCCTTTCCTCAGTGACATTTGCTCCATAAAGACCATCTGAAGAGTTTTCTACCCTTTTGTTGTGACCTCTGATTGTAACCCACTGCTATTAGTTTCCATTCTTAAGCCCTCTGCACTATATGGTGCTGTGATGACCTTAGTCTCCAATCCTCCTTGCTGTGGTCTTCCAATCTTGTCCAAAGCCCCACACAATCCATCACACTAGCCTGTGTGTCCACAAAGGCCTGCATGTCTCCAATACTGCTCTCCATCTCTTCTTCTCGTTCTCTACTCAGGCTACATTACAACTGGCTGAAAACACTTACATTTAAAAAGAAATAGTAGGAAAGTGCCACTGTTGGCATGGTTACCCCCCCCCCCCATTTTGCCTAGTGTTGATGCCAACTTTGGTTGAAAGTGTGCTGGGACCCTGCTAACCAGGTCCCAGCACCAGTGTTCTTTCCCAAAAACTGTACCTTTGTTTCCACAATTGGCACAATCCTGGCAGACAGTTAATACCCTTGTAAAAGGTACCCCTGGTACCAAGAGCCCTGTGGCCAGGGAAGGTCCCTAAGGACTGCAGCATTTATTATAGGGGACCCCTCACCAAGCACATGTACACTGCCTTGCAGCTTGTGTGTACTGATGGGGAGAAAAAGACAAAGTCGACATGGCACACCTCTCAGGGTGCCATGCCCACAAACCACTGCCTGTGGCATAGGTAAGTCACCCCTCTAGTAGGCCTTACAGCCCTAAGGCACGGTGCACTATACCACAGGTGAGGGCATAGCTGCATTAGCAATATGCCCCTATAGCGTTTAAGTCCATTCTTAGACATTGTAAGTGCAATGTAGCAATATTGAGTATATGGTCTGGGAGTTTGTAATTGCAAACTCCACAGAATCATAATGGCTTCACTGAATACTAGGAAGTTTGATATCAAACTTCTCAGCACAATAAACCCACACTGATGCCAGTGTGGGATTTATTGGCAAATGCACCCAGAGGGCATCTTAGAGTTGCCCCTGGCATATTAGCACTGCTAGCGCAGGACTGACCAGTCTTTGCCCCTCTGCCACTACCAGATGAGTTTCTGGCCACATGGGGTGAGAGCCTTTGTGCTCTCGGTGGCCAGAAACAAAGCCTGTCCTGGGTGGAGGTGCTTCACACCTCCCCCTGCAGGAACTGTAACACCTGGTGGTGAGCCTTAAAGGTTCAAGCCTCGTGTTACAGTGCCCCAGGGCACTCCAGCTAGTGGAGTTGCCCGCCCCCGGACAAAGACCCACTTTTGGCTGCAAGTCCAGCAGGAAAATTAGGGAAAACAGGGAGGAGTGACCACCCCAGCCAGGACTACCCCTAAGGTGTCCAGAGTTGAGGTGACCCCCTCCCCGCAGAGTCCTCCATCTTGGTTTGGAGGACAGGGACCAAAAGGGTTAGGAATGTGCCCTCCCCCCAAAGGGAGTGGACACAGGAAGGGTGTAGCCACCATCAGAGACAGAAGCCTTTGGCTACTGCCCTCTGACCCCTAAAACGGCCCTAAACTTAGTATTTAGGGGCTCCCCTGAACCAAGCTCACCAGATTCTTGGTGACCTCACAAGAAGGACTACATAGCTGAAGCCCCTGCAAAGAAGGACAACGCAAACTGACTTGGCCCCAGCCCTACCGGCCTGTCTCCTGCTTCAGAGAACCTGCACCAACACAACAACGCATCCAGCGGGACCAACAATCCCTGCCCGACTCCAGAGGACTGCCCGGCACCCCCAAAGGACCAAGAACTCCCGTAGACAGCGGCTGCTTCTAAGGACTCCAACCTCACACCGAATGCGTGAGTCCTAACCACTCTGCACCTGACGCCCACGGCCCATGTCCAGGTGGCCCAACTAGCTAGAGAGGATCCCCAGGCGACTCTGAGCAAGTGCTCGTCCTGGAATGACCTCTCCACCCCTCCTCGACCACGTCTGCTGAGGGAATCCCGAGGACCCCCACCATGACTGCGACTGCCCTGGACAAAGATAACCGATGCCGAAGAACCACTGCACCCGCAACCCCCAGGCCTTGGAGAAACTGACCCCCGGTGCAGCATCGTCCAGCAGCTGGCCCTCCTTCCTGTCCAGCTGGTGGTTTGCCCAAGAAGCCCCCCTGGACCTCATCTGCAGCCTCAGAGTGACCCCTGGGGTCCTCTCATAAAGTTGCATTGAAGACCCAACATCCAATTTGCACCCTGCACCCGTTTGCCCTAGTGCAGCTGAGGGTGCGTGTGTGGTGCTTACTTGGGGCCCCTCCAGTGCTCCCCTAAGCCCCCCCAGTCTGCCCTCTGAAACCACAGGTACTTACCTGCCAGCAGACCAAGCTCCGAGTGCCCCCTGTCTCCATAGGAGCCCTCGTTAATTTTGGCTCCTCTTTGACCTCTGTACCCGACCGGCCCCATGTTGCTGGTGGTGGGTGCTTGGGGTTAACTTGAACCCCCAACGACAGACTAACTAAACCCCGGAGATAAGAACTGTAAGTTGTATACTTACCTGCAAAACTGTATTGTTCTTTCTTCCCCCAGAAGCTGTTGAAAAATGCCCTGTGTCGACTTTTAAAATAGCCTTTTGCCTTTTTAAGAAAAACTGTATACCTTGTCGATTCCATTCACACTCCTGAACAAAAATATGCAAAGTACCTTTTATTTTATGTACTTACCTGCAAACTGAATCTTATGGTTCTAAAAATAAATTAACAAAACATATTTTTCTATAAAAAATCCTATTGGTCTGGAGTTAAGTCATTGAGTGCGTGCCTCTTCTATTGTCTGTCTGTGTACAACAAATGCTTTGCACTCTCCTCTGATAAGCCTAACTGCTCAACCACACTACCACAAAATAGAGCATTAGTATTCTCTGCTTTAGCCTCTGTTAGGCCTCTGGGGAACCCCTGGACTCTGTGGAGACTATGGCCCTCATTACAACCCTGGAGGTAAATCCTGCTGACCGCCGTGCCGACGGCCGCCAACATACCGTGTCCGCGGCGGAAATCCGCAACAGGTATTATGACCCACACTGAGAATTCCGCCACTATACAGACACCCGCATAAGTCCGCCACACCAAAGGTCAGTGAGAAACTGGCAATAGCAAAACCCACACCGTTATGCCAACAGAAATACAGCCACAGTATCACAACCCACGAATCAACGTGGCGGTCATTCAACCGTGGTAATCCATTGGCGGTACACACCACCGCACTCAAAATACACACACACTTACAAAACTACATCACATTGGACAATTCAAACTACACACACCTGACACACATATACACACCACACACACTCACACCACTATAAAACACACACCCACATTACCCACAACCCCTTACACTGAAAAATTTGGAAGGAGCAGAGAGAGAGAAAAGCAAAGACCACACCAGCATTCAGAGGCACACAACACCATCACTCATGCATCATCCACGCACATCACACCACACACCCCAACACATTACCCCACACATCACATCAACCATCACCTCACACATCACTCACACCACATCACGGCACCTCAAAGACACCCCAGGTTCTTAGAGGAGGAGCTCAGGGTCATGGTGGAGGAAATCATCCGGGTAGAGCCACAGCTATTCAGATCACAGGTGCAGCAGACATCCATTACAAGGAAGATGGAGCTATGGCAGAGAATTGTTGACAGGGACAATGCAGTGTGACAGCATCCAAAAACAAGGGATGACATCAGGAAGAGGTGGAATGACCTACGGGGGAAAGTGTGTTCCGTCGTATCCAGACACCAGGTAGCCATACAGAGGACTGGCGGTGGACGCCCGCCTCCTCCCCCACAACTAACAACATGGGAGGAGCAAGTTTTGGCAATAATGCATCCTGAGGGCCTCACAGGAGTAGCAGGAGGACTGGACTCTGGTAAGCCACATCTTTACTATTATATCACCCCCACCCTACCTGCATGCCATCACGTACTCCCACCCTCACCCTCACCCCCATGACTCTACCATCTCCCACACACCCCACCATCACGCCCCACCACTCCCACAACCAAGCCCTGCATGCAACAACAATGCATGGACACCCACCACAGACATGCATGGACACTCATCACCAAAGCATGTCCAATAGAGAGACTCATCCAGGGCACACAATCACCACTCACACAAGGGCCAAGGTGATAGTACAAGCACATTAATAGAGGGAAACACACCCATTGCACAAGATGGCACACACAGATAAAATAACAATGCATTTACACCCCAACAGGACCCCTACCCAACGTCACTGGACAGGAGGTGCCAGTCATATCCAGTCCCCCCACAGAAGAGGCCCACAGTGGCAACAGCATCTCTGCACGCCTGGATCAAGATGACCAGCCTGGCCCATCAGGGACCTCTGGACAGTCGGTTCCCCTGCCACAATCCCAAGCCACCACAGAACCTCCCCCCTCAGGAAACACCACCATTGCACCCACCCAGCGGGCCCATGCCACTGTCCCCAGGACACGTCAATCAGCAGTGTGTCCACCACTACAGGGACCCCAGGCAACCCCACAAACCCAGGTCGATCAGGGACCTGGGGTCAGTGGCAGTGGGCACACGGTTCAGGGGACGGAGGCACAGGACAACAGGGAAGCTGGGAGGACTGCTGTTCGACAGGGGGAGGACAGGCCCAAGGAACCGACCCTCCACGAGGCACTCTCAAACATCCTAGAAGCATACCACCATTCCCAGGAGACCACGGGCACAGTACTGGCCAAGTTTCAGGAGACTCAGAGGCTGCAGGAGGGACAGTACCTGGGGATCAGGGAGGACCTCACCAACATCTACACCATCCCGGTCACCCTAGCAGGGGTGCTGGCTGACATAGGCAAAACCATGAGGGAGACAGTGGCACTACAAAGGGCCCCTGACACTAGCCAAATCGAGGAACAGCCCTCCACCTCCGCCGGCGCTAGTGGATGGGAGGCCCTGCCACAGGACCAACAGCCCACCAGCACCCGACCCCCTGCAGAAGGAGAACCACCCCGCAAACGGTCCCTGCGATCCAGGCAGAAGACAGAGAACATTGCCAAGACCCCCACCAGGAAATAGGACCCTCCTGATTGTCACCCTTCTGTCCCACTATGTTACCCTGTCCACCTTGAACTGCCATTACTCCCCTTCCTATGCCCCATTGGACAATGCACCTGTGATACCAAGAGACTGGACTCTACCATGGACCTTCCTTTACCATCACCCCAGCCCACTGCACATACCCCTATACTCATTAGCCCCTAAATAAACACCCTTTAATCACAAACCAATCTGGAGTCAGTCTGATCTTTCACAAATGTATTATTACAACATCACCATCAAATATCAATATAAATGTTCATTTGCTCATACCAATGTATGACAGATGTTGGGCAGCAGTACATATAGCAGAAGGCAGAATGAAATACCCAGATCTGAAAAATTGAAAAGCAAAGTGAACTGCCAGTGTCCATAGACAGAGGTTAAGAGGCTGACTTGTACAATGTCCTACAGTATTCAGAAATGCGAGGAGCACTGACAGTCTCTTACCTGTGTGTCACTGGAAGTACTGCATTCCTCTGCCTCCTCTTTCTCACTGTCCACAGGCTCCACCGCTGCCACAAGACCATCACCAGACCCATCCTCCTGCAGAAAAGGCACCTGGCGTCGCAATGGCAGGCTGTGCAACATGCAGCATGCCATGATTCTCTGGCACACCTTCTTCGGTGAGTAGTACAGGGAGCCACCTGTTAGATGGAGGCCCCGGAATCTGGCCTTCATGAGGCCGAACGTCCTCTCAATAATACGCCTAGTTCGGCCATGTGCCTCATTGTAGCGTTCCTCTGCCCTTGTCCTGGCATTCCCCACTGGGGTCAGTAGCCATGAGAGGTTGGGGTAACCAGAGTCACCTGCAAATGTCGAGGGATAACTGTTAGACACACACTAACCCTTAGGGACTACCCCATACCCAGACACCTACTCATACTGTGTGGTGACCTTGGGCTCACCTATTAGCCACACCCGGTGCCTCTGGAGTTGGCCCATCACATAAGGGATACTGCTATTCCTCAAAATGTAGGCGTCATGCACAGAGCCAGGATACTTGGCATTCACATGGAGATGTACTGGTCCGCCAAACACACCATCTGCACATTCATCGAATGGTAGCTTTTTCTATTTCTGTACACTTGTTCATTTCAGCGGGCGGGGGGGACAAATGCCACATGTGTACCATCAATGGCAACAATAATGTTGGGGAGATGTCCCAGGTCATAAAAGTCAGCTTTCACTGTGGGCAAATCCTCCACCTGGGGAAACACAATGTAGCTGCGCATGTGTTTCAGCAGGGCAGACAACACTCTGGTCAACACGTTAGAAAACATTGGCTGAGACATCCCAGATGCTATGGCCACTGTAGTTTGAAAGGAGCCACTTGCCAGGAAATGGAGCACTGACAGGACCTGCACTAGAGGGGGGATTCCTGTGGGATGGCAGATAGCTGACATCAGGTCTGGCTCCAATTGGGCAAACAGGTCTTGGATTGTGGCACGATCAAGTCTGTAGATGATAATGATTTGTCTGCCTTCCACTGTCGACAGGTCCACCAGGGGTCTGTACGCCATCTCATCATCTGCCCCAGCGGATGTGGGCTATGGAGGAGAACGGTGAGCAGAGGGTCATGTACCACATAGTTTGCACAAGTGTGTTTGCAGTAATGTGAGTAAATCCGTGTGTGGTGTAGTTTGTCTGTATATCTGTCACATTGTGCTGTGACGGAGTTAGGTGCCATGCCATGTGCCCCCCTGAAATGGCAGCTGCCTGACTTGTGAGGAGGGACAAGGGGAAATTAGGTAACTGGGCTGGCGTTGTGCAGCATTGGGGTAGGCGGTCGAAGACCGCTGTAAAATTCAGCATTGGTTATCATTGGGCCCTATGGGTTCCAGGAGCCAATGACGATGTACGCCGGGGGTGACGGTATGCACTGCTGCGGATGTGATCGCCATTTTCTATCATTTTCTATCACTCACTTGATACCTGATCTTCAACAGGAGAGAACCTAGACTGCAAGTGCTGCTGTGACCTGAGTCTGGAAGCGACAATGGCTGGAGTGTTTGGGGAAAAGGCCCCTGCCTTCACCCCGGAGGAGTTGGACAAACTGGTGGATGGGGTCCTCCCCCAGTACACGCTACTCTACGGTCCTCCAGACAAACAGGTGAGTACACTGTGAGCATGATGCGTGGGCAATGCCTGTTTGGAGTGGTGTGGATGGAAGATACATGTGGGGGGGGCTGAGTGCTGCATGTGAGGATAGTGAGTTTATGTGCATCCAGGGTGTTGAGAGGCATTTGCAGCAAACAAATGAACACCTGGAGGGCATTCATTCTGGTGTGGTGGCCCAACAGAGAGCATTTCAGGCTCTGGCCTCAGCACTGATGGCAGCCATTGTCCCTGTGTCCTCCCTCCCCCGTCCAACTTCCACTACCAAGACCCAATCCCCTCTACCTCAGCCTATCCCAAGCACACCATCAGACCAGCATGCACAGACATCAACACACAAAAGTGGCTCAGGAAAACATAAGCACCACACATCCCACAGGCACTCACACAAGCACCATACCCATACACACATACCAACATCCACTTCCTCCACTGTGTTCCCCTCCTCAACGTCCTCCACCTCCCTCGCAGTCTCCTCTCCACTCACACATGCATGCACTACATAATCAGCCACTGCCTCCATCACCAGCACGCCCATCACTACACACTGCTCACGTGCAATCATCACCCCTACTACCATTTACACGTCCCCTGTGTCCTCTCCCAGTGTGTCTGTAAGCCCTCCTCCCAAAGTACACAAACGCAGGCACACATCCACTCAACAGACATCCACCTCACAACAGTCTCCAACCCATGCACCTTCACCCAAACACAGCAGAAGTACACCTCCTACAATCACTACCTCTTCCTCCATTCCCCCCCCTCCATCTTCCCATCCCAGTGTGTCAAAAAAACTTTTCCTAGCTAACATTAACCTCTTCCCTACACCTCCCCCCGTCCTTCTCCTAGGGCCAGGATGTCTAAATCCCAGCCCAGCACCTCAGCCACCAAATCTGCATCCGCTGTGGTCCCTGCTAGTCCAGTATGGTCTAAGGGGGCACCCGTCAGAGCTGCCAGTGTGCCACCAATAGAAAAGAAGGACCACCCTACTACACCACCTGCAAAGGTCAAAAAGGGTCCGGCTTCCAGCAGGGGACAGTGACACCACCCACCCAGCAAGGCCTCGCCCAAACACCGAGTGGACAGTGTCAAGGTCCCTGCAGTGACTGTCAAGATGGGGAAGGGCCACAAACCAAAGGGCACGTCACCTTAGGGCACGATGTCTCCTGGTGAGGGGCTGGTGACCACCATATCATCAGGGATAGCAGCCACATGCACCACAGTCACCACCACCGCTCCGACCACCACCTGCACCGCCACCTGCCCCGACCACCTACACCGCCGCTGCCACAACGTCAGTCTGCAGCATCCTCCCCAAGGATCAGCCATCTGAGGCTGCTGGAGATGGTATGGTGTCTCCATCCACCACAACAGTCACTTGCACCATAGCCAGCACTGGCAGCATCTCCGCCGCAGACACTGCCACCTGCACCACCATCAGCACCGCCACCTGCACAGCCAATGCCACTCTGTCGGATGTCAGCTCCATCCCCAGTGTGCAGCCGTCAGATTCTGCAGGTGACGTCCTGGACCCTGGACACGCCACTTGAGACACCACCTCCAGCACTGACACGAACCAGCAATTGGCAGCCTAAGTCGCCGCAGGATGGTGTGTCTCTCTGCCTCCATGGAGTATCATGCTACCTTTTCCAGGTACATTGCGTGGCTAAGCCACCCAGGTGAAACGATGTCAACTGCCACACCCCAGGTGCAGCATCACTGGGCACAAAGCCCCCCTCCAGAACCAGTGGAGAAAGGCATCCACTCACCCAGTCCTTGGCAGGATAAAGCACTCTGGGCATAAAGCCCCCTCCAGAACCAGTGGAAAAGGCATCCACTCACCCAGTCCTTGGCAGGATGAAGCACTCTGGGCACAAAGCCCCCTCCAGAACCACTGGAGAAAGGCATCCATTTGAGAGACTGTGGCTTTCCACTCCCCAGGGCCAAGCAGTGGGCAGTGAACCCACTTGAGAGACTTTGGCTTTGACCTCCCCAGGACCAGGCAGTGGGCATGGAGCACCCTCGAGGAGCAGTGGCGTCATACCATCATCCGGCTGAGGTGCCCCCCTCCCCTCCCCCCTGAGGTGCCTGGTTTTTTCTGACCTGATGCCCCTGCAGTGTTCTCTCTGTTTTGAGGCAGATGTCATGTGTGGGCTTCGCCCATGCTTTTTGGGACCACTGGTCCACGGACATTTCATGGGACAGTGTACGGACTTGTGTACTTGCTGTAAATATTTGTGTATACTGATTATTTGCTGTTCTCTCGATCTGATTGTTCCAATATTACACAAGTTACACTCATTTTGTTTGGTCCTTGCGTTCTTCCAGGGGGTGACGGGGTGTATCTGTGATGTTGTTGGATATGTGTGTGTGTATGTTGTTGTGGGTGGGGGTGTTGCGTGCCGCGTGTGTGTGTCACTCTCTTTTCCCTCCTCCCCTCCCCTGTGTTCTAGGTGCAGTACTCACCGTCGTCGTCGCCCTGCCACCTTCTTTCCACTTCGTGGTGTATTAATAGATACAGCAACATGGGTATGATCTGCAATTCGGGCTCCATGGTGTCCTAGTTCTTCCTTGGGTGTTGAGAGATGAGTGGTTTCCTTTCTGTGTACTGTTTCCGCCGTGCTTTTGATGGCATTGGTACCGCCCCGGAAAAGCTGGTGGATTGGTGCCTTGTAATAGTGTGGGCGGTACATTGTCTTCCGCATGTCTGTTGGCGGTTACCGACGCTGTGTTAGTTGCTACTGCCGTGGCATCGGAGTGTTAAAATGGCTGTCTGTGTTGGCGGTTTCCGCCATGGTTGTGATCCCATTTTTTTTACCGCCGGCCTGTTGGCGGTATTACCGCCACTTTAACACCGACCGTCAGGGTTGGAATGAGGGCTTATATCTCACTTTCATTTAGGATATACAAAGCCAGCTTCCTACAGAAATATTTTATGGTTTTTCTGTTATCATAAGGGACATAAATTACAGGCACGATGCTAACGCACAGCACAGATAAGCACAATATGATTGAACAAAAATATCAAACCAACATTTTGCTTCTGTGTAGTATAGTTTCTTTGAGTGACATTTATTGAAATGAGGCATCGGTATAATTCAACCATGGACCCAATATCATAACGTGTTTCCTCCCTACCCTCTGGCTTTATACTCAAGCTCCTCAAATCCTGCACAGTGGTTCATATCCCTCGTCCATTCAATGAGGATGCAGATGATATGCCAGATCTCTCGTTCCAGTCAGATCCCTTATAGCCCCAGGATTCATGCTCCAGAGTAGAATCACTTTGGGGTCCAATTCGACTGATCTCCCGATTACCTTACCCAAGAATCTAATAATTACCCACTATTTGTCAGTTCCACATTGAGAGGGGCTAGGCTCCCGGCGCAGACTCGCCCCTCAGGTAGTTTGGGTTTCATGCTCTTGTCATCTGTCAGAGTTGGGAGGGGCTGTATTAAAATCTATGTGAGCATTTAAACTGGATGAGGTGAAGGTACACTGACATACCCTGGGAGCCATTTTAGCTTCTCTCCATTCGTCATCATCTAGGCTTCCTAGGTCCCATTCTCATACTTGTCTACATTTCATCAGTGGGGCATCTGTCAAGAGGGACCTGTATAATGCCAAGATACTGCCCTTACCGAGTAGTCTCTGCCGTCGACATACTGAAAGTCCGGCTAACTCTAAGAGCCCGATTTAGAGTCTAGCAGAATGGGTACTCCATCGCAACAGTAACAGAGTATCCTCTTCACTGAACCGAAGGTCCCACCTGATTTAGAGTGGACAGGCCTTCAGTATGTTGACGGTGGAGACTCCTCCATCTCCGCCACCATCATACACCGTAGACGGCCCAACAGAGTAATGGCTGTTGGGGGTTTTGCCATTGGTATGCAAAGGAATGTGAATAAGGAGAGTAGGGCAACGCGCTGCAGAATATTTGCCATGTAAACAGACCCTAATTGAACAAAAAAACCTAGTCTAGTATTATTCCCAACTCGAATGAGACCCATAGGTATCTCTCTTGTTCAAATATAAAAGCCATTCTTGAAGCTACCTTAATTTGCCAAGAATGAGAGTCATCTAGAGATTTAGAAAGGAGAATAAAACCTGTAAAGTGGTACAAAGAAAAGAAATAATTGACCAAATGTAAGAAAGCAAAAGAAGAAGGAACACCACAAACCCTAGTAACTGACCTCGTCTTTAGTCCTTGTCAGGGATCACCCTAGTGTCATCATTGGTCTTTTTATCACCAGAAAGCAATACACGCCTGCAAACACCATTCATAAGGGTGTCTCTCCCTTGTTCTTACTCCTTTGCTGCCTTTTATAATGTCCCTAACTGTCTCCATCCTTACTAGTGTGTAATGTCTCCGATAGATGAACTTGTAAAGGAAAAAGTTACTAATCTACAGCTACAACTGTGTATATGACACCACACCCACTTTTATTCATTGTATCACATATTAAAACCAGACAATGGGACTCCTTGTCATTGGCAAATGCAAATCAACATTAGGCCAAAATATTTTATGATGTTCGACCACTTCTATTGCTTGAATCAAAACCAAGCCTTCCATGTTGTAATAAGCCACAAATCGGCCCCACCAAGCCACAGGTATCTCTATAATTAACTTTTCAGGCTGACCCCATCTGGACAAAAACACACAAATTTTAAAATTAGAAACATTTCTTGCAGATAGCACTTACTAACTTATTACAGAGAATATTTCCTTATATGCAGTGGTTATTAAGCCATAATGGGAGGTGTATGTATATGTCACCCATTACATAAGAATTACAAAGCCAGTGTGATCAATCGACTCCTGCAATTAAATAATGCATTCTCTAAAATTCATTCCAGTCATCCATCGCAACACAATGTAGATTTTGTCACAGTGACCTTTACCAGATCCTATTAATGGCCAATCCATAATAGATCCACTTCCTGCTTAACTTAAGTGAGGAGTTAGGATACAAGCCTCTAAATAATGCCTCTTTTTCCATGATCACCCCTAAAGTTTTGGGCTGATGCTGCTGTCTTTCAACTCTGAGAGTGCACTGAGGCCTGCTACCCAGTTCCACTGACCAGTGCCACTAAACGCCAACGTGCATCAATGAAAACCAACTCCTCTGTGCTCAAAGGTTGCGCAGGAGTCTGCCGGACCTGGATAGTTCAAGAGTTAAGATTGGTCACCAAAGATGGACACTAACATTCACCAAAGGACACTACCAGGCCTGCTGTGACCGGAGACCAGTAGGCCAGTAGTAAATAAACTTTTATTTGGTTCAAAGAGGATTTCAAGGCACCCTGATTCCTGTGGCCCAAGTCACCCCACTTCACCCGTGGACTAAGGAATAACCCCAGGAAGGCCCCCACCGATCACACATCACGCAGAGCTTCTTTCAGCATCCTCAGCATCCTGTATCCTCAGCATCAGGACCACTCCTTTGAAGTCTATGGAGGTCTGTGCATAAAGTGTGGAACTGGACCTGAGATTGCTTTGGTGACCTGGTAACTGTCCCACTTCTCCTTACTGGCCCACCTGACTTTCTCCCTGTCAGAACTGGTCGCCAATCCTGGCCGAACTAGTCAAACACAAATCTTTAAAAAAATTCAAAAGTTTCCAAACTTTATGGTTGCCAATGCATGCTTTCAGTTCGGACCAAAAATCTGAGATTTATGCTTTACTTCTATAACATCTATATCTCCGCAACCCTCCGGTGGATTTTGCTTATCTTGGTGTCTAACAAAATCATAAAAATCTAATCTATTTTTATAAATTGGTGTTGGGTTTCTTTTGTATTGCGTGCCTTTCTTAATCTGTTGTTTGATGTGCCTAAACGTTTCACACTAGTTCCTTTGTTTAAGGCTTGGTCGAGGAATCCACAGTTAACTAATGTTGAGCTGGAGGTTTTACAAACAAGCCTAACTGGACACAAGACGTTTTTTTGAGTGTATCCTACAGTGAGGACACACAACCACATCATATAATACCAGCGGTGGCTCCTCCTATAGGGCGGAGGGGCGTTCCCCAGCATGCTGCTGCGAGTGCAGCAGGCAAATGTAAACAAAATGGTCATTACCAATTTATTAGAGTGCAATTCGGCAGCAGAGACCCACCTGTTCAAGAATTGCAACTGTCGGAGTTTGAGGGCAGGGGCGGGGCTGATAGAAGCATGCAGGATGATTTGTGAAGCTGCAGTGTGAAGTGCGCATGACGAATTGGCCGGCTGTCTTGGGACGGCCAGCCCGACATGGGCACTTTAGACCCCACCAATCCCGGTGGTGTTAAATTGCCGGGGAACTGCAGGTGCAGGCACCCAGGCTCGCAGGCTAGCCTGCTCAAACCAATCCTGGAGCTTCTCTATTGCAGAAAACAGCATGAGAGGAGCACCCGTATTGGTTGGGTTCATGCTGGCTGAAGGTGCGTCACCGCACCCAAGAGCTACCCTGGGAAAGGCGAACGGACAGAGCACATCTTTTCATTTTTTCCTCTTCAGTTAGGAGGGGGGTGGAGTGTAAGCAGCACCATTGAAGATATACAAAAATCCTTACCAAACCCCTGAAGCATTAGGAGTTTAAACCCACTCTGCATTGCTGATTTAGCATGCATCCAGGTTGGCGACTGGTTAACCAGCTGACTCTACGCATAAGCAAATGATTAACTATAGAGCGATTCTTCTTCCTAAAACCACAACCACAGGAAAAGCGTGGGTGAACGTGGGTAGAGCCAATGTTGCACAAAACCTCATGATATCATGATGTCTGCAGAGCAGGGATTGTACAGGGGCTCGGGGACAACATTTATATAGCAGGATGTAATATTTTCCTGGATTCAGAGACGGCTTTAGGGTGGTGCGAGCGGTGCTGTTGCACCGGGTGCTAGCCTGGATTGGAGGGCTCTGACCTCAAGGGGGTGCTGTGTTTAGCAATAACTTAGAAACTTGCGATTTACAAGCACCTGCAGGATGTGCGTCCTGCCTGCAGGAAGCAATTCAAATGTCAACATACCTCTTGTGATTAATGTTCCTGCTAGGGAGAAAGATGGAAGTTTTGTCTAGGGGCCTGATTTAACTTCCCAAAAAGTAGCGTAGAGGGTTAATATGCCTGCTGCAAAGAACAGAACTATGGGGGTCATTCTGACCCTGGCGGTCTCAGACCGCCGGGGCCAGGGTCGGCGGGAGTACCGCCGACAGACCGGCGGTGCCCCGCAGGGCATTCTGACCGCGGCGGTTCGGCCGCGGTCAGACAAGGAAAACCGGCGGTCTCCCGCCGGTTTTCCGCTGCCCTACAGAATCCTCCATGGCTGCGGAGCGCGCTCCGCAGCCATGGGGATTCTGACACCCCCTACCGCCATCCTGCCAGGAACAGGATGGCGGTAGGGGGCGCTGCGGGGCCCCTGGGGGCCCCTGCAGTGCCCATGGCATGGGCACTGCAGGGGCCCCCGTAAGAGGGCCCCACAAAGTATTTCAGTGTCTGCTATGCAGACACTGAAATACGCGACGGGTGCCACTGCACCCGTCGCACCTTCCCACTACGCCGGCTCAATTCTGAGCCGGCGTCCTCGTGGGAAGGTTGATTTGCCCTGGGCTGGCGGGCGGCCACCCGCCAGCCCAGGGCAAATCCCAAAATACCCTCAGCGGTCTTTAGACCGCGGAGCGGTATTTTGGTGGGGGAACTTCGGCGGGCGGCCTCCGCCGCCCGCCGAAGTTAGAATCAGGCCCTATATTTTATGTGAATAGCTGCGTGGATTAGTAAAGCCAGCCTTTTCAAGCATTTTAAAACAAATGAAGGTGTGTGAAAGAGGGGCTATGGAGAGATGAGGGGCACATTTGCCGGGTGGCAGTGAGTGAATCCGAGGAGGTGGTCATGGGGTGATGGGGCGCCAAAAAAAGACTGTCGCACAGGGCGCCACCAGCGCTAAAGCCGGCCCTGCCTGGATTGAGCAGAGAGTTGAACTCCTAGTTCTGCTTTCAGACTGGTTCTTCCACTTTAGCTGCCCCTTAAACATGGCAGTAAGCGCTCCCAATCTGGTAGGTTCGAGAAGTGGGGTGCATGGGTTTGTTGTACCCCTGTCTACTCGCCTGCAAAAACATGGAGTGTTCAGAGAGACGATTTACACTTCATCACCTATATTAAGATAAGAATTCAAAATAAAAACCCACGCGTTTTTAGCTGTACACAGTTGGCAATTGCCATTCAGACTTTGGGGGTTATTCTAACTTTGGAGGAGGTGTTAATCCGTCCCAAAAGTGACGGAAAAGTGACGGATTTACCACCAGCCGTATTACGAGTCCATTATATCCTATGGAACTCGTAATACGGCTGGTGGTATATCCGTCACTTTACCGTCACTTTTGGGACGGATTAACACTCCTCCAAAGTTAGAATAACCCCCTTTATCTTTTGCCAGTGATATGTTACCTAATGTCTTTTAAAAGTCATGTTTAGATAAGAATAATTCTGGGAGCAAACGAATTTAGCAGACAAGAAAACAGAGACTGGAGAACTTTAGGAATTAGCCCAGGATCACACAATTTCGACACATGGGAAAGCTGGAATTGGAATTCTGGTCTCTTTACTCCAAACAGACTTTTTGGGCAGTAGACCAAATATGGCCCTGTGAGTCCCCCGAGGTTACATAGAGAACATTTTTTGTTTGAAATGCAAAACATGATTTTCCTCAAAATGATTTAGCTGCACTGGACTTCATTGTCATGGGGCCTGGAAAAACTGTGAACTCAAGGGACCACTTTGTTGTCAATAAGCATTCATTTAATAACTGAGCAGCATGTGGTATGTGCCAATGGAAATGTTGAATTTTAAGAGAGGTATTTCCTGACCTCTGTTAGCACACAGTAATTTATGATAATAAATATCAATTTAAATGGCAGCGCTATGTTTCAGTATCTCAACAAATCTAAGACCATGTATTAGAATGGTATGAAAAGGTTGCAGCCCCGCTGCTCCCTCATATGTAAATACATGTCACAATGGTCTTGGGCTGTCTGCCTGCCCATCAAAGGCAAGGAGTTCCTTCTCCAACATAGCTTGCAGCCCATCCTGAGTCCCGCGTGCCTTGTTTATGGCCTGACAAATGGCTTGCGGCCTACAGAAACAGGTTTGCTGAAAGCAGGCACTTGCGAATGCAAGCAATACAATTCAAGCCATTTGTCAGAACATAAACAAAACAAGCATTTGCAATGCAACGGGTTTCGCATTTGCTCGAGTTAGAGCTATTAGCGTTGTAAACTCCTAACTCCGGACTTTCCTTGCCACATAAATTGAAAGAAAAAAACTGAGCGAGATCGCGTTATGTAAAATCCAGCGCAAAAGATAAAGTAGTTCGTAAACCAGACTAAAACATGGAGCCTGGTATGTTTTCAGTAGTTGGCCGAAGCGCTTGAGGAGGGCTAAACACCAGAAAAGGCATAATTTATGCATGCCTTTCACTAATGAAATCAAGCGGATTTGAAAAGGCAAGCCCACGAACCAATGAAAGTGACAGGCATGGCATGGGCGTGGTTAAAAGCCCAAAGAGAGATTACAACAGGGACGGAGCGCTTGTGCGCTCGACCCTAAACACTGGCTCTGGTAACAGATTCCATGGGATGGCACTGGAATATTGCCTTGGGCTGTACTCTGTACTAGTGTAATCTTTGAGGCAGGAAATCCCAGGAGGCCCCAGTAGCCTTTGATTCACTGTGCTCTTGTGAACAGGCCAGAGAGGCAGCAGGTATGTATGCGGTGAGTGTGCAGTACAGCTACCAGCTAGCTTGATCTGCAACACAGTGACAATGTGATAGAATACGTTGTCTCTATAAGTTATATCGATATAAGTACAAATCGAATTTACTACACTAACTGCTGAGCAATTTTTAATTCAGTAAGATATGGAGCATTTTTATGTGTTTCAATATTTTAAGTCTACAGTTTCAAAATCGCTTTATAAATCTTGCTTTGTCAAATTTGCTTGAAAATGCACCATTAGCCCACTTAAAAAAAAAAAAAAATCCCAGGGGTTGTACCCCCTCTCCCCCGAACTCCCCTTATGACGCTAGGGAATGGGATCGCTTGCTTGCCACAGGGCACTCATTCCAAACTTTTATGCCCAACCACTTTCAAATTTCACCAGCTGCCACTGAATAATAAATACACCACAGTCCTCACTAAGCCATAGTTGGGTCCTCAAAATTAGGGGTGTGTAGCTGGAAGCGGCTCCATCTGGCAGTTTGGGATCAAGTGCTCCCATGAGGAGCATGCCCAGAACTTATTTGCAAAAGGAAAGCTTTTTCTAAAGTAGCACAGTGGGTGGAAAATGGTGGTTTGGAATGCTACACAAAATTATTGCCAGTGGTTTGGATTATTTGCAAACATTCCTCTCATTACCATTTGTGTGCTTGTTATAATGCCCTAATAGGCCAAGGGTATGTGCAGATATGGGTACTTAGTTCACCACACGACCAAAGGGTTATTTCAGTGACAAGGCTGAAAGTGGTCTGCAGTTGCTTGTGTGCCCTTAAGGAGGAGGAGGTTCGACCTACCAGTACGGGGTGGACTGTTCCCTTAAGAAGCAAGGTCGGAACTGATTTGCATTAGGTGGGGCTTTGTCTACAGTGATGCAGTGGATGGAAAATTATGATTTGGAATGCTACCCAGAGCACCTACCAGTGATTTAGACTATTTGCAAGTATTCCTCCCATACCTTTACTATTTATTTTAACATTCTAAGTGCCCAAGGGTATGCCCGGACATGGGTGTCAGGTCTCAAGACACATTAGGACACCAAAGGCTGGGAACTTTCAAGAGATGGCACACGGGACAGTGGAAAATGTTCACTCATGCACATTAAAACTACATTTGTCAGACAAACATGCACAACCACTATAGGGCCAAGGCAATACACTTGTGCGTCAATATTGTCATACCAAATACTTAAACCCCACCTTGATAGAGTGCCCTTGTCTGCCAATACTGGCTGTTGGGAATCTGTTATTCTCTTTCCTTGATTCACACTTGGTTTGTTCCAACCATCAAAGGCACCAAATGGTTTAAGTAAGAAAATGCCAACTTTTTAAAAGTGGCATTGTCAGAATTGCAGTGTGAAAAACAACTTCACCATAAGTTGTTTTTAAATGGTGATTCCAGAGACACCCAAGTTGAGGGTCCCATCTCTTCCCAATTGGAAATTAAAATTATAAAATGTAATAAAGTAATCTCAATGTTAACCTAAGGTAGAGATAGGCCTTGCAGTAGTGAAAGTGAATTAAAGAGTTTTTCACTACCTGCACATTTAAAACTTAAAAGTAATGTCCAACTTTTTGAATACACTGCACCTTGCCCTTGGGGCTGTCCAGGGCCTACTTTCCTTAGGGGTGACATACGTATTAAAAAGGAAGGTTTGGGCCTGGCAAGAGGGTTAACCTAAGAGGTTGAAATACCACTTTAAAATTGTCCACATAGGCTCTGCAATGGCAGGCCTGGGACATGTTTAAAGCACTACTTAAATGGGTGGTACAATCAGTGTTGCAGGCCCACTAGAAGCATTTAATTTACAGGCCCTGGGTACAGGTAGTGCACTTTACTGAGGACTTAAAAGTAAATTAAATATGCCACTTGTGGATAGGCCAATGTTAACACACTTTCAGTGGACGCACAAGCACTTTAGCCCTTGTTTAGTAGTGAACAAGTGCACAGAGTTCTAAAGCCAACGAAAACAAGGGCAGAAAAAGAGGAGGAGGAAGGCAAAAACATTTGTGGTGACCCTGCGGAAAGGGCCATTTCCAACACATCTAATTTCTGTTCACTCTGGGGTGGAGATCTTGACGTTCATAAGTTTGGCCTTAAGATGCTGGGCTCCAGGAATCCAGGTTTTCAGAACACCAGCCTGGAAGAGTGTTTCTCGTTTTCTTCCTCCTTACCCCCTTTTCACCTTAGTCTGGGTCTTCATTAACATTCTCGACCTAGTACAAGGGATTGAATCAACTTCTAGAGGGAGACAAGAAATTGTCATTGTCATCCAATCTCTTGAATTACAATGTTCCTGACAATGAGTCCGGTGGTTGCCAAGCCACAGAATCCAAGCTATACTTCAGTGATGAGGCCTAACGGGGTGGAAACTGGTCAGGAATTACTTGTGTTCCCTTCTGGATAGGCACCTTGGGATGGATTGTTCCGGTATATTGTAAAAATACGGATCCAGATATAGGACTGCCGGGTACAATAATATCAAACTTTGATTTAAAAAAATCTGGAGTCTTTTATTAAGTAGAGTCTCACCAGCCAACCACCTAAAAAGGCTGAGATTTATAGGAGCATTTTACATGTAACATAAAATATCTGCATAGAGCAGTATAACATATTAAGAGACTAGTTAGACCATAATAATGAAAACTACACATTCAGACAGCAAAGAGTTCGAGAGATCTAAAAATGGGGGTGTTCATGTACAAGGAGGGAAGGACCTCTAGTTGTAAATTCCAAGATTGACCATCGGTATGGGGAAGGAGGCTGCGGTGGGGAAGGCTAACTCACGCCATGCCATGGTCTTTTTATACTAACAAAATAGGTTTAGGCCCATTGAAATGGTTTCCCATGTCAGGGCATCGCCAATGGCTAAAAGATGTCTGAACATAATATAAATGTGTAACAATAATACTAATAATAATGTATTATTATTATTAGTTTATTATACCAATAACTATTAAAATCTCGCTTGCACCTGATTGGAATATTTAATTTACTTACAAGTCCCTAGCAACGTGGGGTTTGGTATACCTAGGGCTGGTAGGTTAGCTATTTGTGGGCCTGCACCACTTATTGCGCCACCCACTTAAGTAGCCCCTTAAAACGTGTCTCAGGCCCGCCATTGGAGCCTATGTGCAGTTTTAACCTGCCATTTCGACCTAGCAAAATTAAACTCCTTGGCCTAAAGCTCTCTTTTTAATGCATATACGTCACCTGTAAGATAGGCCCTTAAGAGCCCATAGGGCAGTTTGCAGTGTATTTAAAGAAGTGGGACATTAACTCTTAGGTTTTGCCTGCCCTAGTAGTGAAAAACTCACAAATTTGGTTTTCACTACTGTTAGGACCTCTGCTCGCACAGGATAACATTGGTTTACCTTATTACATTTAATAAATGATAACTTTTGATTTGGAGCTGGTAGAAATCTCATGTTTGGTGTCCCAGGAATTACAGTTTGAAGTTGTTTTTTAAAGGTAAAGTCGGAGTTTAGGTCAGAACTCTGAAAATGCCACTTTTAAAAAGTTTGCATTTTTTTCTCCTAAACATTTGGTGCCTGCAGCCTATTCCTGAGTCACATGGCTAGGTGTAGTTTGCAGTTGTCTTTTGTGTATTCCTACCAGACAGCCACACAAGGGACTGCGTGTTGCAGGATGGACCATCCTGGCAGTATCAGGGGGCAGAGTTTTACACGGCACCACTTGCACTTCAAAGACACTGCCTCAGCTCACACACAAAGAACTTAACACTAGCATTTTGTGATTCCAGGCATCCTGGAATTAGGGCAGGGAGGCAGGAAATTCTAGATACATCTGTGGAGGGAACATTCAAGAAGTTTCTTCTACTTCGAAGCTGGCACCAGGTATAAAACTAGGAACCTTAGACCCACTCTGCAGTTCACTTCTGGACCTACAGAGGACTCTCAGATGATGGCCCTGCTGCCTGTGACCTGCTGTGTACTTCAGAGGACTTCCCTGCTGCACCAAGAAGACTGCCCTACTGCCTGACCTGTGTCCTCATAGAACTGCCCCGCTGCTTGAGACCTGCTTCTCTGCTTGAATCCAAGACTTTTAGCGTGACTCCAAGGGCTAATTGGCTGGTCTCCTGATCAGAGCCTCAGGTACAGAAAAGGCTCCAACCATCTTGGGAAGGGAATCCAGCCTTGTGGAGCCCTCGTCAGCTACATCCTGCAGCTTCGTCCTGCTGGAGATTTTCGACTTCCAAAAAAAAGACTAAGGGCCTGATTTAGAGTTTGGGGGAGGGGTTACTCCATCATAACGGTGATGGATATCCCATCCACCGAAATATAAATCCCATGATATCCTATGGGATTCACGTTTCGGCAGACAAGATATCTGTCTCTGTTGTGAAGGAGCAACTCCCTCCGCAAAACTCTAAATCAGGCCCTAAGCCTGAACGTGGAAATAATCACGGCAACTTTGTGGAGTGGCTCCCCAACGATGACGCCTCCTCCTCGGACATTGCCAGTTGCCTTGCTCTGAAGAACTTTACCTTCTCAGACATTTTGTCACTAAATTTCTTGTAAGTCTGAAGGTAAGCGGAGGCCAGGCCCAACCCAACCCACTTCATGTTTCTAAACCGCATTCCATTGTGCCTGGCCATAACCTCAGCCTTTGTCTGACTAGATGTCCACATTTAGCACTTTGATCATTTAGGTGCTATTTTTCACTTTAAACTTTTAAAATTCATAACTCCAGTTCTACTGATTGGATTGTTGTCTTTTTTTGTCAAATCATTTATTATGTATTGCTCTGGTTTTCTAAATTGGTATGAGTTTTTCTTTGTGTTGTGTTTTCACTTTATTACTATGTGTGTGCTGCATAAATACACCGTGGGGCAGATTTAAGAAAAGTAGTGCTGCACCCAGTGAAGCGTCACTTTTCTGGCGCCCCCCTACTGCCACCCTGTGTGCGCCATATTTAAAATACGGCGCACCATGGCGCGGGGTACGGGGCAATAGCATAAAAATGTATGACGCTATTGATGAATTGTTCAGGGTTAGCGCCAAAGTTTGGCACTAACCCAGAACAGTATATAGGGGCCATTATAAATAATGATCTGCCCCCTTTTAAAAATGCCGCTAAAAATGGCGCAAAGAAATGTTTAGATTTGATTGCTCTATTTTTTGGCCCCCCCTTGCATACATCATGCCTGGCCCAGGTTAATGTGGCGCAAAGGGTACAGAGTGGTGCAATGCATGTATTGTGCCATTTTTTTAATCTGGCACAGTGATTTTAGCCTCATTTGCCAAATTAACATTAAAAAAATGATACTAATGTGGCGCAAGGAGGTGCCAGGCCCTCTTAAATCTGCGCCATTGTCTCTAAGTTCAGCCTGGCTGCTTTGTGCCAAGCTAAAAGAGAGAGTTAAGTCCAGGTTAATTTGGTTCCCAAGAAGGGTTCTATCGAAGGTTGGGTGCTTAATACCAAGGCTGCATAGTTTGGAATCCACCTTAGACCTCTTTGATCCACCATCTGACACTCTATGCCCTTTTATCTAACTCTTGCAGGTTCTTTTTCATTCCTGCTTTCTCCCTTTCCCACTGTTTTTTCATCTCTCACCTTCTCCTTTTGTGTTTTTCTATCTGCGGGTGCCTATACATTTGCTGTCTGTGTTCATAGGTGCTTGCATGTATGTTCGTTTTTGTGTGCTTGGAAGCCTCTATCTGTGTTGCTCTGTTGGGTACGTGTTTGAGTTCCTGTATGTTGTGTGCCCCTGTGTTAGTAGACTTCTCGAAACAGACTAATTGGCTGTACCAATGCTTGTTTTGATTGACTCTTTGGTGTTGTAGATTCCAGCTGAATTGCTTGTTATTTGGTCAAGGACTGAGCAGCAGCAGAGAGGAGCACTTGTTTGGGTTTCTGGGGGACTCTGTGTTTCTTTGTCAGGCTGGCAAGGGTTGCTGTGACTGGGAAGCCGCAATGCTTGTGGGAGGACCCGAGGGCTGCAAGGCGCTACACAGAGGAGCTTTCTTCCCCAGTGTGGGCCACTTTTTGACAAGTCATCTTCTGTGCACTGTTTTATCTTCCCGCCTTTCCTGCCTCCTCCCCACTCACCGAGCCCGCTGCCACCTGCCTCTCCGGCCTCTTGTACCATTGCTAGCCCAAACCTAAATAAATAATGAAAAATACATTAAAAAAATATAAAAACTTTGGTCACAAATCAGGAGCTGTTTTGTTTCCAAACATGTATAATATTTAAACACAAACAAAAGAGTCACACAAGCTGCTGTACCAGTCTTAATTAAACCACTTCAGCGAGGCCTTTCCTCTAAGCGCATGGATAGAAAGATAAACATATAAACGATTTTTAAAACCACGCTCCAGGCTGGGAGTTTTAATGGCGCAGGATGCACCATTGGAAGCTTTATGCGTAATTTATTATTTACATTGACGCGAAAATTAGATGCAGGGCATCACATGACGCACGTTAAAGCAAACTTTATTGCATATGTGTAATTTTAAATTAAACCATATATAAACCAGTTGCATTAAAGTAAAACCGATCAAATCAATATTTTAAGGTCCTTAGTTCAGCGCATGGTGATAAATCTTCACAGAACAAACAAGATTTCGATATGATGGGCCAACTCAAGAAAGTAGATTCATTTACACCGATGTCCGAGCCTAGATTTACTCCTTTCTGGGGACTGTGGACTCAAAGCTGTCAGGCGCAGGTTGGCCTGTGGATTTTGGGGACGGTCATGTGACATTACCGGATACGCTGCTCTGTAATGACTCCTCGCTGCCAATTTGGGGAGGAGAAGAGGTCCCCTAAAGCATTTGCTAAAGAGGAGAAAGTGACATGCTCCATCATCGGGCTTGGTCCTCGTCGGGTGATGGAGCATGCCACCTAAGGGTGGGTGAGGGCACTTGCTCCTAATAAGCAAATGCTTTCGGTGACCTTCTCCTCCACGAAATCGGTAGTTAGGAGTTGCCATTACGGAACAGTGTACTCAGTTGTTTATCATTAGCGGATTTGTCAGAGACTGTGGACTGGACCATCCATAATCTCCCAGTCCTCCTCTTTTGCAAATGACATTCTCATCAGTATCCAATTTCCGCAGTCTGGAGGACTCCATAGCATAAACCTCTGCAGATAGCAAATAAGATCCCCTGAGTAAACACTTTATTTTCTGCGGGTACAATACTTTCCCCTGTGAACCCCTTTCCGTACACCACCACTAAATCTTAGAGGGATCCATTCTCCTTCCCACTGTGAAAAATGATTTTTTCCAGTCCCTGGCAGATGTTATCCTACATTTTCCAGGGTGGAAAAATGAATCAGCTGATTGTTAATCCCCACAGCTACACCCTGCAATGCCCATATTCCAACCCCTATGTGGGAATGGGATGTATGGGTGTGGAGCACTCCTCACTGGTAGCTGAGTTATCTTCAAGCAGAGTTGGACTTAAGCCTGCCAGGAATTTCTTTGTGATTTCTTGGCAGGCATAAATAAGGTACATTGTGTCATAAACGTACTTTTATGACTAAATTTACTTTTTGTGAATTGGCCCCCATGAGCATAAAATAAAGTCAATTAGTTGAAAAGATTAATTCGACATCAACTCTGTATGATCTTGAATTATACTTTTTATATACTTTTGCATCAATCCTACACATTTTATCCCTTATGCAGCTATGCTTCACACGTGTGTTTCATTAGCTGTCTTAACATTATATTTTTAAACAAGCACTGGCAAAGCCAATAGACCTAGATTTAATATGTTGACTCATACAAACGCCGACATGAACAATGACAGCCAAACACACCCTTTCTACATCATTTCAACTGAGCGGTGTTTCTTAGGGTCTGGGGGTAGTTTCCCCATTTCCTCTTTTTTCTATTACAATTAGTGGCAGTGAGGTGCACTTTCTCGCTCCAAACTCTTCTAAGGCCACTTACCTTGGTAACCCCCACCCGCTTCCCTCATCTGTTTCTTTTAAACACACCTTTACTTGCAGTTTAGGCACACTCCTGACCTCCTCAAATATCTGCCTTCATCCAAGGCTGACACCCATACAAGCGCTGCCCTTGCCGGAGAAAGACACTGGTCCATCCACCACTGGGGACCTGGGGTTGCTTGAGGGCCCCTGCGGAGTGTGAAGCCTTGGGACCTGCAGGGCGCCTCGTTTAAAATGGTGAGGTGCAGACTACATAGCCTAGCTGCGGTGCTGCCCCAGTCTTGAAGACCCCACTGGAAGCTTTGACGTCTGCTGTGGGGCGCTGCACGGGCATGAGCTTATACCCCCCCAAGGGGGTTTGGAGCAGCCGTGCAAGATGGCGTACATGGATCTGCACCCATCGAGGGAGCAGTGTGGAGGTAGGGCCCGTACCTGTGTGCTTCCCAAGCGGCCTAACCTGCTTGTGTACTTGACTTTGGGCCCCATCCGGACTGTTCCTGCCCCGTTATCTACACCCCTAACACAAACATACAAATGCAACCCGGTGTGTGAGGCGGCCCTGACCAGCACATTCTGGAAACTGTGGATCCGATCACAAACACACCTACCATGGCTGATGTTTTGTGGGCACCCCCCACGGGGCTGGAGACTCCATGGACTCGGACAAAGGACAGTGGGGGCAGCGGATCATCCCCCCCTATGGATTTTATCTATGGTAATTACCGCAAGGTAGTAGCGGAGACGCTGAGGGTGGCTTGGAGCAGGCGACCAGTGGTACTTTGTCCCACTTGTGGCAGGGTCAAGCAGGCCCACCAAGACTGATCCCCGGTCTTGGAAGGCACGTCCCCAAGGAGGGCTGGCCTGCCTCTGGCGCTGTGCCCTGGGGTCTTCCACTGGGGTCCTCCACTGGTATATCCTTTCACTAGCTGGTTGTACCCATACCAGATGAATACCCTGTTGCATTTAAACTGGGAGGCCCAGGATCTGGGATCACCAGCATTGGTGTACTAGGACAGTGTACTTGGGAGGCCTCAGCCCTTGCTGCTCTTGCTACTCTCAGGGGTAAGTGGGTCATGGAACACCTACTTCCAGGTCTGGTACACTGCTGGATACCGACAGACCCCCACCACCTGCACAGGCACAAACCAAGATGGATCAGTATACAACAGTGGCCTTGAGCAGCACAGGAACCATCTCAAATCCTCCGGTGTTGCAGTGGTCCATCCTTGCCATAATTCTTCAGGCTATGCAAGACTCTAGAGAAGTAATGGAGACCGAAGTGGGCAAAGTAAAAGTTGATGTTTCACTCTTACGCCAGGATTTCAGGAATGCCGCCAGTCGAGTCACAGAGGCAGAGAGCCCGGTGTCCTTCATTGAAAATGATGAGGCTACCCTCAAAACTAAGGTCTCCAAATTGCTCAAGGACACAGAGATACTCGAAGAGTGAGCTGAAGACGCCAAAAAGAGAGCGCTCAGGAACAAACTTTGGTTTGTCAGATTTTCAGAGGGCTCAGAATCCTCTGATGCGGAACCCTTCCTGGAACACTGGTTGAGGTCCTGGGTCCCTGAGGACAAACTGTCACTGTGGTTTGTGGTGGAACGGGCACACAGGTCCTTTGTCCCATAGGCCCCGCCCAGAATCTCTGGGAGCCCATTGATTGCCCAGATTCTTAACTACCACAACAGGGATGCCATTCTCCGAGAGACCTGAAATCGACCAGGCCTTCGTTTTCAAAATGTGCGTGTTCTCATCTTTCCTGATTACACCCAGACAGTTCAGCAGTCTAGGCGCTCCTTTGATGAGGTTAAACAAAAACTTTGCGCCCTTCAGTGCATGCTTATTTTTCAGCAAAGCTGAAAGTAATCTTCCATTCCAAGACCCACTTCTTTGAGACTCCTGAGCAAGCCTGGGAATGACTGGCAGAGGAGAGAGCGGTGCCGAACTGACAGGACTGGAGACACTGAAGCAATGTGAGCATCAAGGAGTTCTCTCCACTCAGGCCCAGGGCAGCCAAGGGAGCGGTAGGCAAAATCCCACAAACACCAAGCATGCCCCTGTGGCCACCCAGACTCCTATGGCTCTGAGATGAACACACGGATGTTGGTGATGACATTGGAGCTCAACAGCCCGTGTGCATGCTGGACACCCTTAATTCTGAGGTCAAAAACCTGGATGACCAACCACAATGACTCCAATTACTCCGCTCCTTCATTTTGGTGGTAGAACGTCCCCCTGGGTGTATGACATGATTAAAAAATGTATTAATAAGTTTGTGTAGATGATGGCTTGTAATCTGACATAATGAGGTGGTTCCATTCATATGCTTTAGTTAAGCCCTTAGTTTGTGGTATATGTTATGACGAGTTCATGGGTGACAGATACTTCAGGATTAGAAGTATGTGGGGGGGTTACGGCGGGGGTAGGGGAGTTGTGTTAGTTACCATTTGTTTCACTACACAGTTTTCAGGTCGTAGACACCACAGCCATATGTTTTGTTCTCCAGAAGCAGTCACACATAGTCCAAGCTGCCAATGCAATACCAATCCCAGATGAATCTTTGTAATACCATTTCCAAATTGTCAGACTCACTGCCCCATGACAGAGGTTAAATCATGTCCTAGAATGTAAA
This sequence comes from Pleurodeles waltl, assembly GCF_031143425.1. Lineage (NCBI taxonomy): Eukaryota > Metazoa > Chordata > Amphibia > Caudata > Salamandridae > Pleurodeles > Pleurodeles waltl. The sequence continues at coordinate 77,808,256 of NC_090447.1, read as the reverse complement.
TGGCCTGCTGGACTGCATTAAGCATGCAAAATCCCTTTGCTAAGCCAGGCGCTTCCGTGTCGCTGTTCTCATGTTAGAGGAAGAGCTTTTAATGGGTGAGCACTGCCCATTCCTCCAGCCTTTTGGCTGCAACAGAGTTCACAATTCAGGGTTTGTTCTGGGGTCTAGAGGAGTAGCTATTGTTATATACAGAGGCTTTCCCCTGGTGATGCACAATACACATGTAGGCCCTTTCTGGAGGTATATTGTGGTTGAGGGCTTGCGTGAAGGTAAACAGTACATCTTCCTGTCTGTCTATATATCGAATTAGATGCTCTCCCACATGTTGTGCTCCCTGACTTGAACCCTCACGAATCTCCCATGGGGCACCTCTATTATAGTGGGGATTTCAACGCTGGCCCGCAAGGTACCAGGCATCAGACCCAATCCCGCCATCTCTCTACTCGGATGGGACTCCCTGGGGCTCTGCGATGCATGGAGGATATGGCACCACCAGAGCCACACATGCACCCACCCTTCAGTGATCCACAACATGAGATCGCACATGAATCTCCTTCTCCTCCCGGCCACTGACGTCCTGCAGATCTCCAGGCCATCCTTATCCAGAGGATATTCGACTGTGTGCCACTTATCATGCATCTGGGGTTCCCTGAACAAACTAAAAGGCCCATGTGGCACCTCAATGCGTGGTATCTAATGGACCAAGACTGTTCTGATTATATAGGAACTGAGTTTCATTCCTACTTTGAGACTAATCAGGGTTGTGTCAACTAAGCTGAAACTCTCTGGGCGACCAGCAATCCCATACTCAGAGGCTTAGCCAAAGGGTACATTTGGGACAAAGACAAAGAGAAACTTGCACAAATCACAACCTTGGAGCCCCAAATCCTTGATTTGGAGTGACAGGCTCTCAAAATGACGTCACTAGGGCTCGAACCCCAGCTGGCAATGGCAAGAGCATCAGTGAGACAAATCTCCCTGGAGGAAGCTCAAAAATGTTGGACAACAACCACCCATCATGGGTATGAGCATGAAAACACATCTGGGAAACTAATCTACTGGCTGGCCACCAGAGGGATTGTTTCCAGAGTGGTCCCCCCGGGTTGTGTACGGGTCAGGGTCTGTACTTCTGACATTGTGCAGATGTTTGTTGACTATTATCAGGACTTATACGAACACAGACCAGGGCCCCCGCAAGAAGGGGCTCATCCGGTGCTGGCAGGGATCCCAGTGCCCTCCATCCCTCATTTGCTTGCCTGAGATCTTAACCAGCCAATCACAGCTGGCAGAATTTAAACAACATTATCGGAAATGCCCTTTGGAAAAAACGCCAGCTACAGGCGGGTTTCCTACTGAGTAATATGCAGTTTTCACAGAACACTCGTCCCCCACTTACCGGCTATGTATGCTGAGGCAGCAGTAATGGGCACGTTCCCCTCTGAACTGCACACAACCGCTACTGTGGTGATTCATAAAGCAGATGAACTGTCAGACAGCTGCGCCCAGTGCGTAATTTTCAAATAAAAAAGTGCCAGTGCCCAATGCCCACCTTTTAAACACGCGGATGCTGAAATTAAATTTGTGAGCACTGAATACTGAGGCAGGTAATCCTTAAGCCATCTTGGACCTCTTCACTCTATTTACAGCCGCTCCCTGCCCCTTCAGCTCGCTCCTGCAGCTTTCTGCTTTCTCCCATTGTGACGCTTTTTTATTTTCCTCTTCCTCCGTCTTTCCCATATGTGTCTTTTGCTCGCAGTAAATGCTTGAGGCAGAAAAATAAGTGCCAGCCCTCAAAAATAAGTGCCGGTGCTTAGCACCGAAAACAGCAAGCACAAATTAAGCACTGGCTGCACCTCATGTAGGCCTGTCTTCCTTATCAATTCTGAAATGGAGGTGTTTGCAAGGGTCCTGGCCAATCGGCTGCAACAGACTCTTCCCTATTTCATCCATCCCAATCAATGTGTCTTCATGCTGGCTCGCAGCACCTGACACTGCATTCATAGACTCCAGGTGGCCCTCGCCCACCTTCTTTGTCACCCCTCTGTCCTGCTTCTAATAGACTTTGAGAAGGCGCTCAACATAGTGGATTGGTCCTTCCTGAGCACTGTCCTAGAAGGCAATGGGCCAGAGGCTTACTTACGCAAGCTTACCAAATGGTTATACTCCAGACCATCTACTCAAGGTCAAATCAACAGCACACTCTCTTCCCCCTTTCCCATCCACAGAGGTACCTGGAATGTTGCCCTCTCTCCCCTCTTTGCCTTGGCAACTGACCCTCTGTCACGGTTCATAATCTCTAATGGCCAAATATAGGGATGGTCATGGGATGATGGCCACAAGGAAAGAATTGCGCTGTATGTGGACGATGTTGTGCTCTTTCTAGCTAATCCGTAGAACTCTGGCCCTTGTCTGAAATTGGTGAACATATTTGAGGAGGCCTCAGGTTTCTGATTGAACAAAACCAAATCTCTGTTGGTCCTAATAAGCGATGATTCGAGTGTCTGCTCCTGGCAGTCTGCCGTCCAAGTACACCACCTGATGGGATAAGATAGGAATTATCCTGCTTAGGTATGTTCAGTAGGGGACCAAAGTACAGATGTTTAGGAGATACAGGAACAATATCACCCCCTTTAACACTGACATCCCTGACTTTAGCACTCTTGAAGCCAAGATATTAACTGGAAAGCTCACCAAAGGTGCCATTTCCCAAGTATACCAGTCTCTATTCATCACTGCCCCGGACAAGTTCCCGAGACTGCGGCAGAGATGGGAGGCATCGGTTGTGGAACTGGATAATGCAGAGTGGATGGAAGATAGGATGGCCCCTGAGACCTCACCATCTCTACATGCCTCAAGCTGGTCCAGCATAACTAACTGCACCTGACCTCTATGATGCCTCTGCAGCTTCAGAAGGCGGGTAGGATTCCTAACGCTACCTGCTTCCATTGTTCATTGCTGGACACAGGCTTCTTCCATGTGTTCTGCTCCTGCCCCGTGGTGGTCCACCACTGGTGGAAAATAAAGCAGGATCTTTCATTGCTGCTGGATCGACCATTAGAACTCTCCTTTAGGGTGGAAGGAGGAATTGGGAGGTCTGAGAATGAAACATATGATCACTAAGCAAGACATTGCCCGGAAGTGGAACTCCACAAATTCTACCTTGGTGTTTGAATGGTAGGAGGGAGGGGACTGGTGTGCCCAACAAGAAAAGCTCATCTACGCTACCAGGGGCTGCCGGCAGACACATAAGAAGATTTGAGGTAAATGGTGGGACTATCATGGTTTGGAGCTGTGTGACTGAACAATTTATGCAGGTGAATGTAATGCTCCTTGTGACACAGTATTTTTGACTGTCTTTTAACATGCAATATAAACCAGTAACATTTGTTTATCAAAAAACATACCTTTCCTTGGACTTGCATTCATTGTCTTCTTCTCCTTCCCTTCTTGGTTAAGGTAGACATAGAAAATACACACACACAGGCAGACACACACAGACAGTCAGACACACACAGCCAGGCCCTGCTGCCAATCCCCTACAAGCACCAAATCCCATGTCACGTATGCACTGCCTTTGGCTGTGAGTGGTAGGGGTTGGCCGTAGGCCTTGCCCTGTGGCCTGACCCTGTGGCCTACCCACTATAAGAAACTAACCACACGTCACGCACTGCCTTGGCCGTGCATGGCGGACCACAGGATCTCCAACCACCTAAGTGCACCAAAAGCTGCGTCACACACAAAAAAAGAAAAGGGGGCTGGTTACAAATACCCTAACATGCTTGCCTTGGTCCTGGGATTCCCCTGGGACTCCATCAGGGCCAAAATTATTTTTGTTTTACATTTTCTGAAAAATCTGTGGGTGGATCAGTGGATTTTGCCTAAATCAAAAAAGCACAGACTCCAGCGCTTCTTATTAATTTTGCCCCCAGGTGGGCCAGGTCCAGGGCCTCCCTTCTAGGGCTTATAAAAGTCTTGGGGACCACCACCTCCCCAGGGTTACATTTAATAAATATACAGGGGGTCACACAAACGCCCTGGGCTCCAGGGACAACCACCACCCCGGGGCTACACTTCATAGATGTAAGGGTCTGGTAGAAACTCCCCCGCCAGGTCCCGGGGACCACCACTGACTCGGGTACATGCCAAAAATTGTTAGGGGGGCATGCAGAGCCCCTGGCGACCACCACCTCTCCGTAAAAAAGAAAAACATTTTAAAAAAAGGGGGCACAAGGACCCCTCTCCTAGGGCTTACAGAAGCCCTTGGGACCACCACCTCCCTGGGACCAAATGCTATTTTTGTCAGATGGAGGGAATCCATGTGGCCCCCACCCCATGCTATACATGACTCCAAGGACCCCATTTCCCAGGGGCAGGCCACCTTCACCTGGTACCCTGGCCCCACCCAGGGGCCCAGTCTGAAGTGCTGGGGACTGCGGGGGGAGCCTCAAGACCCCTGCGGTCACAGCTGGCTCACCACCTCCTGCAGGAGCCGCCATTGCTCCTGCACACAGCAAGCTGCTAAGTATGCTGCTCCCTGCATGTGTAAGCAATGCTTTCATGTCTTTCCCTGCCTGCATGTCTGCAGGCAGGGAAAGAGATGAAATCACTCTTTTCAGAAAGGGAGATGTTATAGCTCCCACCAAGCAAAAGCAAACAGCTATCTCCTGAGGGTGTGCACCTCGGGAGGTAACAGGAGCCGGTCCTGGAGGGTCCATACATGGCTCCAAGCAGGGGGCCATGTGGTCCCCCTCCTTTGTTCTGGATGGGCTGGCCCTCAGGAGGTGGTGGACCCCAGGGCCATGTATGACCAGGAAGGGGAACTTGTGGCCCCCCTCCATGTTTTAAAAAATCTAATTGGCCCCAGGGAGGTGGTGGTCCCTGGGGCTGGGGTGGTCCACGCTGCCACCCCAAACAATTTTGTTATGTAGCCCCGGGGAGGTGGTGATCCGCGGGGCCCGGTGGCGGGGTTCTCCACGGCCCCCTATATATTAATCACATGTAACCCCAGGGAGATGGTGGTCCCTGGGGGGGGTGTACTTGGCCCCCCTAACTATTTTTCCTATGTAGCCCACGGGAGGTGGTGGTCTCCATTACCAAGGGGGGTTCGCACGGCCCCTGTATGTATGTTAAACGCAGCCCTGGGGAGGTGGTGGACCCAGGGCTTTAAAAGAACTAGGAGACGGGCCCTGTGAGTCCCTCTTTATTTATTAAATTGGTCATGACCCTGGGACCTGGCCCACCTGGGGAGCAAAATTAATTAGAAGCCCGGGAGATCACGCTTAAAAAAAATAAAATCCAGCAAAATCCATGCATCCACCTGCGGAGTTTGTTGAAAACCTTTTTAACAAATGGTTTTTATCCCTGGCGGAGTCCCAGGTGGACCTCAGGACCAAGGCAAGGTGGTAAGCATATTCCTACACTGCCCCCTTTTCTTTTTTTGGATTTTTTTTGGGGGACTCGGCTGAAGCCAAGTCCCAAAATGTCTGCAAACACTTCCTGGTTGAAGTTTTTGCAGCCAATCAAATATGAGCACGGGGACTCTTGGATCTGTGCTTTTGGATCCCCCCTTTTTCTCTACCCCGCTTGACAGCATCTTGAAGCTTACAAGACAGCAGCTGAACTGACTGTTGTATTAGTTTAGAACATTTTAGTGAAGATTTGTGAAACGGCGCCAAACATATTGGCAAAACAAAAAACACTTTTCCTATGGAAACTAGGTCCTAATTATAACTACCTATTGGCGACCACTAGTAGGTAAATTTATATATATTTATATATATAGCGTTGATTCAGGCATCTCACAGCCACTTCCACAGTTATGGGGTTGGTGTAATTTGCAGACGCTGACAGCTGCTTTATGTACACAGTAAGGGGCCACTGCCTGCGGCCAGTCCCTGCAGTCAACCCCCTTAATCACCCAACCCCTGGGTGTGGGAGTAGGTGTGAGAGGGTCTCTGGGTGTGAGAATGTCTCTGTGAGTGGTTGTTTGAGTGTGTGTGGTCTGTGAGTGTAGGTGTAAGAGTCTGAGTGGGTGTGTGAATGTCTGAGTGGGTCTGTGAGTGGGTGCATGAGTATCTAAGTGGGTCTGTAAGTGAGTCTGTGAGTGGGTGCATGAGTATCTAAGTGGCTCTGTAAGTGAGTGTGTGAGTCTGTCTGTGAGTGGGTGCGTGAGTGGCTGAGTGGGTCTGTGATTGGGTGTGTGAGTCTCTGAGTGGGTCTGTGAGTGGGTGCATGAGTCTGAGTGGGTCTGTGAGTGGGTGCGTGAGTCTCTGAGTGGATACCTGAGCCTCTGAGTGGGTGCATGAGTCTTTGAGTAGATTTGTGAATGGGTGCGTGAGTCTGTGAGTGGTGCTGGGAGTGGGTGTGTGAGCATCTAAGTGGGTCTGTGAGTGGGTGTGTGAGTGTCTGAGTGGGTCTGTGAGTGGGTGTATGAGTCTCTGAGTGGGCCTGTGAGTGGGTGCATGAGTGTCTGTGTGCATTTCTGAGTGGATACGTGAGTGTCTGTGTAGGATTGTCAGTAGCTGTGTGAGTGACTGCCACAAAGGAACCTCACCTGCCCTTTTATCCAATAAGAATCCACAGCTTTGCATGAAATATCTACCCAAGTGGAGTTTTTTCTGCCTCCTTGGATAAATGTCCAGTATGTATTCTACAGTACACCAGTGTAATGGAGCACAAGGAAATGTCACCAGTGACCTTGTATGCATTTTGGCAACATGATCATTTCTGCCAGTTTCTTTAGAATTCAGTGATAGCATAAATCCTCTTATAGAGAAGCCAACAAGACTACAAAGACATACATCTCCACCAAACCAAGGTACTTCGTCTTATCTACATGAAGTAAATGCTTCTTTATTTTGTGGAGATGTCCTCATACCCCTTGGCATCAAGAACGAGCCATCAAAACAGGTGGGAAACGCACTGGCGGCCCTTTTTGGAAGCTGTACATCATCCTTGTCAAAGCGGGAAGACCTTTGCATATTACTAAGGTCAACAGTGCAGAGCCAAGCAGGCGCAGCTTCCAGGTAATTTGTACATTTGCATACTCATAGCAATTTAAAGGGACAACATGTACTGTAGGAGAGTGGAGCTGTACAGCCCCCCTCCCCTGGCTGATTTTGGCCCCGGGGACCCCATCCCCTGTGGCCTGCCACTATTCAATTGGGGGGGTGCGGCAAGATCACCTGAGTGACCTGTGCATCCACTGTGCACAATGGGGGCCACGGGAGAGCCTCAAGGTCCCCCGTGGTCTCAGCCGGCTCCCTGCCTTCTACAGGAGTCAGCAAAGCTTTTACACACAGGTGCTAAACATGCAGCCCTCTGTGTGCACAAGCAATTGTTTCATTTCTTTCCCTGCCCGCATCTCTGCAGGCAGGAAAAGAGATGAAACTTCTTCTCTTGCCCGCCGGAAGGAGAGTGTTTGTTTGGACTTGGTGGGAGTTGTCAAAGCTCCTGCCAAGTCAGCGCAAACAGCTATGTCCCGGGGTGGGCACCCGGGACATTACAGGAGCTGGCCCTCTCGGGGTTGCGGACCCCAGGGCCAATTATTGGCTCCACGAGGGGGGGATGTGTGACTCCCCACTGACATTTAAACAGCCCGAGGAGGGGGTGGTCCCCGGGGGGTCAGTGACAGACCCCCTTCATTCTTTCAATGTAGCCTCGAGGAGGTGGAAGTCCTTTTCGCTGGGGGGGCATGCGCCCCTCTCCTTATTTTATTACAATTCCCTCTGGGAGGTGGCGGTCTCTAGGACTGCAACGGGGGGGGCATGTGGCCCCTTGTATATAATCGAAACAGCCCTAGGGAGGTGATTGCACACATAGAAGGGGGAAAACCCCTCTCAGGCTTGTTTTTATGCAGGAAGGTGCGCCTTCATGCACAAAAACAAACCTGCCACCAACAAACGCACCCTTGCACCATGGTGCAAGCATGCCTGTGTTTGCTCTAAGCTGCTGAACCGGGGCCATCACATGGTAAAAGGAAAGGAATACACTGTATTGCATAAATACAGTATATTCCTGCCCCAACACTTTGGTGTAGGGTAAAGTCCCTGTGAATAACGGCCTTATCTTCCCTAAGAAAACAAAAAGTTAATCTCAGAATTTCATCTTTCTTTTAGTGTTTATAAAAAATGCTTTCACAATAACTGTGCTGCTCTTACAACACTAATAAGCACCCTGACCAGCCCACCCATACAGGCCCATCGGTGATGCAAGCACCTACCAATGAATCAATGAATCGTCCCAGAGTGTGAACATAAACATTGTAAACATAGAACTTTGTCAGTAAAAAGTTGCAATGTACCACAATGCATTTTATTCTTTTTTTAATAAATATATGTCTTCTTAGAATTACGCTATAGTGTCAATGTACCACAAAAACACATTATAGAATACATATTTTAATTTGAGCAAACAATGAAGTTTACATTTCAAATGTGATATAATAACAAACATTGTTGAATAAAGTGCATTTTAAATATTAGCACATTATTTCCAAAAGAAAGACACATTTCTCGAGATACTGACAGACATATTTTCAGTCTCGGGCAAACAATGAAGACTAAATGGATGATGCTTTAATGCTCAAAAATCAATAACAAATAAGGTAATTTAATAAATACAAAATGAGTAGCATGCGTTATGTGGTCACATAGTGCCAGTCAGTCCTAAGATGACATTTATAAACCACTCAGCCTTCAACCTTGTGGTTTGGAGTGTGTGTACAACAAGGCCCCCACATTTAGCTCATGCCAATAATAATTGCTAGTGGTAACAAAGTATGGTAGTCTACTTACCACACATTTTCCCTGCTCAGCTTCATTTCATATTTGCCAGTAATTACCAGGACCCCTCGTTATAATTTGCAGAATAATTACCAGCAGCTGCCATAAAGAAGCTTAATGCATAATTTTATGATTCTCCTTTTTGCTAGCCAGCTGCTAAAAATTGCAGTAGTTCCTTGTGGTAATGCTGTGATCACTGCATAGCATTACCACTGTATTTGCTGACGAGCTCTCGTGATGGTCATGTACTGAATGTGCAACACACCTTGCTGTTTCCACAGAAACTTGGACAGTTTCCTTTCCCCTTGTTAGTTTCAATGAGCCTTGCCTTTCATTGTTGATTGAGTCTTTTTGTCTCTGCGACAGCTCATTCAAGGCATTCTTACCAAAAGTGCTGAATCACTGCCCTGGGCAGAGTTGGTATCCTCGTGCCCTGGATGGTTCTCATGTTTCCTCGGTGACCTCTGGCACAGTCTTACAGATTTTGGCCCAGAGTTACAAAGAGTTTGCATCAGGTCTGCATTACTTTTTTACACAACCTGACACAAAGTCTTCTGTTGAGACATACACAGCAATGCCAATAACGATTAGTGTTGGTTCATAACCCAAATTAACGTAGCACAGTGCAGTGTGCTGCCTTTCCTTACTTTGTGTCGAGGGGGCATTCCACGGGTGGTGCATGGGCGTTCCAATAAAACCAACCACAGGTTCTAAAGCAAATTCCCATCTGCACAAAATAGTAGACAGGGATTTGCACCAACACCCAGCCCCCTCCTGAGGCAGGCATAATGAAAAATGTTTTGTTTTCACCTCGCTTTTCCTCTTCGCATGTCTGCTGTATACTGCAGTACATGTGCAAAGTGGAAAATACATCAAAATGTAATTTCTATGCAAAAGGTAGCCCTTGCTGAAAAAAAACTATGCTGAATACAATGCAGACACCCTTACGCCAGAGCAGGGAGAGAGTAGAACAGCACCACTTTCAACTAGACATGGCACAGTTCTGTTCTCTTCCGTTCATGCAAGGCAGACCTCTTTTTTAACCTTCTATTCACCCCGATCTGTGTAGCAATTTATCTTTCTGAACCAGTTCTTCCTAACATAGCTGTTGTATTTATTCATTTTTGACAATTTGTATTGGCTGTTGGCCAGGTTACTGCCTTTGCAAACAAATATGACAACGCAACCAAAGGAAAAGATAAAGACAGAGATCAACTTTCAAAGGTTGGAGAATGGTCATTGTATGGGGGCAACTTGTTCATGTTGCGTAGGCTCTCATTATTCTAATGAGACTACTGGGTTTTGAGAGGCAGAATGGCCCGCGGTGTGGGAGACTAAGGCGGTCATTCTGACCCTGGCGGTTGAAAACCGCCAGGGCAGAGTGCCGCGGAAGCACCGCCAACAGGCTGGCGGTGCTTCTGGGGCAATTCTGACCGCGGCGGTAAGGCCGCGGTCAGAAAAGGGAAACCGTCGGTTTCCCGCCGGTTTCCCGCTGCCCAAGGGAATCCTCCACCCAGGGGATTCCGACCCCCTTCCCGCCATCCTGTTTCTGGCGGTTTTCACCGCAAGAAACAGGATGGCGGGAACGGGTGTCGTGGGGCCCCTGGGGGCCCCTGCAGTGCCCATGCTACTGGCATGGGCACTGCAGGGGCCCCCTAACAGGGCCCCATTGAGATTTTCAGTGTCTGCTCGGCAGACACTGAAAATCGCGATGGGTGCAACTGCACCCGTCGCACACCAGCAACTCCATTCGGAGCCGGCATCCTCATTGCTGGTGCTTTCCCGCTGGGCGGGCGGGCGGCCTTTTGGCGGTCGCCCGCCAGCCCAGCGGGAAAGGCAGAATGACTGCCGCGGTCTTTTGACCGCGGTACGGTCTTCTGGCGGTTCCCGCCGCCGCCGGGGGTCAGAATGACCCCCTAAGTCTCACCCACTGCGGGTGACACCTGTCGCTCCAGTCTGGTTTTTGCTCCGGCTAACTAGCAGTGCCTCATCTCTACCCGAGGGCAGGGATGACTGGGCAGCCAGGCGTGTGACATGATTGGTTTCTCAGGGAAGCCGTGGTCACTCAGGTCTCATCCGTTTCTCTCAGTTACATTTAGTCTCATATATTAATGACAAACAGAGGCAGTATATGTTTCAACAATGAGTTTAATAAAGCAACTGCATCTTAGATAGCAAAGCGTGAGCTGCAATAACCAGGACAACACAACATAACAATATTAAAATTGTGACTAGAAGAGTGAAGCATAAGAATAACGCTATCATTTTGTCACTACGGTCAATAGACTAACTCCTACCTAGGCTATGATAGAGCACACTGTGTTAAGCTCCAATTCTGCCCTTCAGGTTCCCCTGGGAAGACATCAACCCCCATACCTGGGCAAAGGCCTGCGGTCTGCGTTAGCATCTGTAGCGAAGCATTCGGCACTCAGCATACAGTCGTGGTTCTCTGGCTGGAATCTCCCTCTAACGTGTAATGGACAAGGAAGTGTTTTTATAACAATACAGCTGATTTTCTGTGAAAATGTCCCTACGTAAGGATGTGTGTTTTCTACGATGATGAAGACTAAACTTCTACCACGTTCACCAGCAATGTACTCTGCTGTAGCCTTGGAAGGAGCACAGAGTGAGCAAGAATGTCTTGTTTGAGAACAGAGTGCTGGCCTAGGCAAAACAGTTAGATAATCAGAAAATAAAACAAGACCGTAAAAGTGGCTATTGCAATAATAATAAAATAAAGCTGAATAAAATATATCTAGGTAAAAGCGCACAGCGACTTGGCCTAGTGTGTTAAAATAACGTGCATGGAGCTATGGCTAAAATGGCTGCACAACATTCACAGTCAACTGTTCGGGCCATTTTGTAGTTACACTTTACTTGTCCTATCTGCAGGAATTAGAAGATGTCCCTTTGTGGTTGACCTTGGGGAAATTAGGATGAACCTTCATGCCATCTGGGCTTTGACCTTTTATTTGGGAACAGGATTTCTGCAATTAATTCCTACTTTTGTGCACCCTCCTTTTGTGTTTTACCTTGTGGTTTGGCTTCCCTTTAATCCAATGTGTCGACTATCACTATCCCTCTGTAGAGAAAGAGAAAACAGATAGGTATCTGACCACCCAACCTTCTGCTCTATACATATCTGCAAGAGAGTAATTTGTAGGACAACAGACCTGTTGGCAGAACTTGCTGGGGATTATGAGAGGCGTGCCTAATTCCTAGGGCACTCCTAAATCAGTAAATATGTACACTCTATTTGTGGTGATTAATTGTGACCTCCCTCCCCTTCTGTGGAAAGCATGGATCCGATTTGTCATGATTATAATTAAAATATTGAAATATACAAAGAAGTGATGGCTGAATTCTTAAATTAATCTAAGCCACTGGTAAATACTCAGGGCAGCAATACAACCAATCATTATTTTGCAGAAAATGCCACTTCACTTTGGACCCACCCAGTGGCAAATGGGTCTTGACCGTGATCCAGAAGGAACAGTCTGAACTGCCTTGCTAGGTTCTCCCTGAACCGAAACACAAGCAACCCGGGGCGGGTTCATTCTTTCATCAGCTGGGTTTGGCTTGGTTACAGTAGCACAGTGTGCACGGGACCCACGTCTGGGCATACCATTCCCACTTAGAACATCACACGGAAGTACACAAAAATGTGACCAATTAAATGCTTGAATTAACCTCTCCCACTGGAAATTACTCAATTGGTGCATGGTAGAGGTTGTTTGAACAATTTGTTCATCAGTCATTAAAAGACCACAATGGCCTAAGAAAGATGAAACAGCAGACACATGTTTTTAAAGTATCCTATGGATGTTACAAATGCTGCCAACGTTTTGCTGTTATATCTATACACGTCTAATGGTATGCAAAGGACAGCTTGATATAAGAAAACCATTGTATCCATTTAGTCGTGGCTAGCATCTTGTTTAACTAACGTAAAGGAAATCTATCCACAGTGATGTTGGCTGTAAGAACTCTTAAGTCAATGCATAAATGGATATTCCCATTTGCTTGCCTGGCTATGACTAAAGGGGCTAACCATTCAACAGCTTCAATAGGCTCAATCATACCACAATTCTACAGTTTCTCAATTTCTACATTAACTTCTCTCATGATCTCTGGTGCTTGGTCAGGGCTACAAGGATCAAAAATGATTTTCATTGCATTTTTATTGATCCAAATCAAGCTTGATGGTTCTTTTTGAAATATATATAGTTTGCCTATCATCGTCCTACTTTTGAACTCAAAAGAGGCAGCCCTGTGCCCCAACCACAGTATAGGGTCCCCAGTAAAACTGTCTGGACTAACGTTAGATGGAAACAGACCATGCATCACCCAGCACTCCTGCAAATTATCCTCACAAACATTCTTATCAGAGAAACCTCAGTTGTCCTGTGTGTAGAAAAATGCATTAGTTAAAGGATGGAATCCCTCCCTCGCCTCTAGGTAGCATATTTTAGCATAGGGCCACTCCCCACATTGGTGGATAAGACCACAATGCAGGCTTCCACTCTGGTTGAACAGGGGAGCTTTTGGGGTTGGAATTTGATGCAATGTCTTCTTTTGAGGTTTTATTTTAAGTCCATTATTTTCTCTTGGAGTGTGATGCAGATCCAGTGGTTGGCCACGTGTGGGCTGGACTTACTCCACCTCCATGCTGGAGAAATATACTGTTGGTTTGAATCCCTTTTTGTCTGTAGTAACTTTAGAAGTGCAGTTTGTGAATAGCAATGGTAGTGCTTAATTTGTGCTTGTTGTTCCCGGTGCTGAGCACCGGCACTTATTTTTGAGGGTCGGGCTTATTCTTCTGCCTAAAGCATTTGCTTTGAGAAAAAGACACATATGGGAAAGACAGAGGAAGGGAAAAACGAAAAAGCGTCACAATGGGAGAAAGTAGAAAGCTGCTAGAGTGAATTGAAGGGGCAGGGAGCGGCTGTAAATGGATTAAAGAGGCCCGAGATGGCTTCAGGATTACGCTGCCTCAGTATTCCGTGTTCGCACATTTAATTGCAGCAGCCGCGTGTTTAAGAGGCAGGCATTGGGCACTGGCACGTTTTAATTTACAAATTAAGCACTGAGCAATGGGTTTATTCTTTTATGGGTGGGTGCACGTCCCTCCCTAAACCCCTACCTAGTCCTCCCTAGGTCCTTCTTTAACCCTCCCTAAACCCCTTCAATTTATGCCCCTTCTTCCTGCAGCTCCCTGGTCCCTCCCACATTTTCTTCTCAGTAGCAAATTTACATGTGTAAGGATCTCCCCATAGAAAACATAGTGGAGGTGAAGATTTTCATTCATAGGTTTGTGAATAACATTTTGTAGGACTTTATTAGTACTGTTGTAGTGCTACTAAACTCACCACAACATGTGGTTTGTGAATAGGTCCCTTACAAATCAGTGTTACTCAATGTTTAACAAAGTTTACAATTTTCGTCCTATATAAATTTTGCAAAGAAAGTATTTTTCGGTGCTTACATATTATTTTTTTGTTTTTCCAACCTGCTGCTTCAAGAAGATTGTCAGCTGTAACAAAGGACTGAGAATTTGCTTAGAAGGGGCAAGTTGGAAAATTGAAAGGAAATGAGGAGTAGAAGTGAAGAAATGCTATGAAATTTGTAAAATTATATTTCCTGAACTGTCTATATCACAGTTGACATTTTAGATAACTTTTGTAAATGTTGCTGTTCTCTAGATGTGGCCAAACCTAGTGATCGGCGGTGGCACAAAATAATGCAGCATCCAATAGTTATCTTGAGAGTTCAAGGCCAATGGGAAAAACACTCTGGGCAAGTTAGAAAATCTTTAAAATGGCCCAAAATGGAACATCTGACTGCTCCCACAGGGACTTTCATCCATTAAGTGTTCATCTGTTTTTATACCTCATTTCTCCACTAGCTGAACTCTGCCCCACTTTTCAGATGTTCTCTCCCTTCAACATTCATAAGGATTCTTCCGGCTTCTGCAATACGCTGCATTGTGTTAATATCTAATGAGAAAATATAAACAGCATTGGCAAAATCAAGAGGTCTGCTTTTAATGTTCGAATGCATGAAGCATTAGCACATATGTGTCAAGCACACAAGAAGGTATCAACAGGTGTGGACAGAGCAGGCTATTGCAATAAAGAACTCCCTCATGCTGTTCCATGCAGCCATTGGAGTGGGCAGTAGGATACACCCATTGGGCCAATAACAATAGATGAATACTCCACTGAGCTAAGCCAAGACGTGATTGACAAAGTCTGCAGCTAATGGCTGAAAGATGCTGGTTGAAACAAAACAGTGTTTGAAATGGGAGGGCCCAAATCCCACCCTGTGTATATTGTAAGCAATGGATCTGTTTGATGCCTTCACAGTCAAATCCCAGACTTAAAAGCAAAAGGTAGATAGGATGGAGTCAGACTGCTCACCAAACTATTTGAAGATTTTACTATCCAGAGAGTCATCTGCCTGCCAATATACATTTGCAGCCTCTTTGTTATTGCATATAACACCATAATATTAGAGTAATAGATAAATGTGTTTTAGGAGGTTGACATAGGGATAAACAAAGTTATGATTTGGCTGACAGAGTTTTGTGAAATTCACTAATTTTACAACTTTACTAAATGTGTCACTTGAAACATTTTGCTGCATCTTACTACTGCAAGCACTAGTGCAATATTTTGTGCTAGGATCATCAGTAGGACAGATGGATCAGCCACATGTGATAGAAGATTACAGCAAAGTGACACAGTAAAAGGAACTTCTGCTTGGACAGTTGTCTTTGTTGAAATTTGTACTGGAGGGTGTACCTAGAATTCAAATCTAATATAAGCCACTGCTGGTTCACTTTTGCAGCGTGGAGCACTAAAACATTGTTTTGCAAGCACATCTGATTATATAATTGATGTGGCTTGCTAAATATGACACAATGGCAGATTAACTATCACTTTGCACCATGTTTGCATCAGAAAAGTGATGCAAACCGGCATAAAGTGTAGAATTGGGATTTACTCTCTTTGCACTTGAAAGTAGCCCTGAAAGCAATGAAAAGCAGTGTGATGGGCTACTGTGAGTCAAGCAGGTGTACCATGGGTGGTACACTGGCATTTCCATGCAACCACCCACTATTTGGGATGCAAAGCCTTAGCTACTAATTAATCTACTATTAGTAATGGGACTTTGTGCCAAAAATACAGCTTGTTTGAAGCTAGTATTAACTTGGGGGAAATGCTTTTAATCTTTAGCTTTTAGCACAGTGTTTTGTTCTACAAGGATATGCTTCCAGTACTAAACATAAAGTAGACATTATGCAGACACCTTTGCTCTATTGCACCTTTGCACAAGCATTCTTTACTGAGGAATCACTGCAGCCTCCTAAAGAGACTGCGGAAGAGACTACAGACAATACAAAACTCAGAGGTAAGACTCATCCTTCACTTCCCCAGATGGACTAACATCAGCCCGCACCTCAAGAAGCTCGAAGGCTCCCAATCCAGAAGAGATGCCAATTCAAGATGCTGACCCGTGCATACAAAGCCCTGCACAATGAAGGACCAGCATACTGTACATCAACAAATGAATGATCTTCCACCAACTGGCCAGACTCTTGCAATCTGCCTCCCTTTTTCTCGCAGACACTCCCGGATCCGCTGATCCAACAGCACTGGATGCCTCTTATCTCACTTGGCCGCCAAAGCTTTGTCACGATCTGCACGTCTCTTACCACCTTAGGCTGCAGTGCTAGGAGGGATGCCTGGTTTCTTACTGGTTCTCGACTGGCCAAGATAAGGGCGACCCCTTCCAGTAGCCACGGTGCTGCTGACTAGGAAAAATGCCAAGGCAGACGGACCCTCCAGAAGGAGTCCCAGAGGAAAAACCCAAGGAATGGGAAAAAACCTCTATCACAGTAACTCCTGAAAAAGACGAAAAAACAATGAAAAAAAGGCAAAAATAGAAGTAAATCCCTCATGAAAAAGCAAGAGCTAGTAGAACACTGGAAACTGGAGCGAGGATCACCACCAAGACAGTAGTGTTTGCAATGAAAGGAAGGAGGGAACTGCAGTGCTTATTTACCATGAAACAGGAAGTGACAAACAGGAAGAACGAACAACACTATCTTGGATTGGGAAAGGCCACATAGAAACGAATGAGAAAAAAGACCAAGTAGAAAAGGAAAAGGAACAAGCCATGCTGGGAAGACAAACACCAAAGAAAAAGACAATATGGAAGACCAAGAAGAAAGAAGACATGAAGACAGAAGAAAAAGAAGAAAAAAGAGAAAGGACCCAAGTAAGGTAAGTGGGAAGGAAGTCAGGGAAGTTGTCAGGGGCTGCAGCGCGACCTGGAGCACGAAATGCCAAACGAGCCCCAAAAAACGGGCCGCGGCAGTACTGATGTCCCGAAATGCGGACTGCTGGCTCGACTGCGGTCCGAAAAAGGCGCAGCGTCACAAGCTTGGTGCGACCTTCCCCTGAACCTCAGGAACACTGCATTGCTCCTGGAATTCAGAAAAGGACTCAAGACATGACTGTTTGAATGAACAGAGCACTACGAAGCAGCTAGCATCGCAATGCCTTGAGACCCTCACAGGTGATTTGCTGCACTTTATAAATCGTGATTGATTGATTGCACTATGGTCCAAAGTTGTGTGCGTGACCAGCACTGGAGATGACACCATCGCGATCTCTTAGTAAGCATGGTGTTACCTTGATCTCTCCTTATAACACAACACATCAGCCTTGGTTGCTGCACTATTTTGCATTAACATTTTGCACATTTCTTTTGCATTTGAGCAATGCAGCACTGTTTATTGTCATATAGCGCTGTGCAGCGTAAATTTGAATTAATCTGAAGTGGAGACTTTGAAGTGGCCTTGGATCTCTCCTTAAATGTAAAGGAAAGAGAGAAACAGCAATTCATATCACTCAATGGTTCTGCCCAATGGAGATATGTATACTCTGAACAGGATGGAGAGGAGCCAAGTTAGGTGGCACCCCAGGGCAATAGAAGTTGTCTAAGATAAATAGGTGAAGACTCAGGGACGTTGTGAACTCCTCACTTTAGCAGCTACTGCAGGGATGGGGTTCTTGATGGGCCTCTTCTGTCTGCAGCTCATCAGAGAAAGGCTTGCAAGTAACTTAAAAAGGTGGGTTGGCAAGTGAGTGAAAGGAAGGACAGATGGTTCGATGTGTGAGTGAAAGGATGGATGGGTGGGTGAGTGAAAGGGCGAATAGAGAGATGGCTTGATGAATGAGTAAAAGGAAGGATGTAAGGAGGGATGAGTAATAGAACGCATGATGGATGGATGAATAGATGTTTGGATGAATGGGTGGATGAGTGAAAGTGTGGATGGATGAGTGAAAGGGTGGATGGCTGAGTATAAGAGTACGTGGATGGATGCATGGATGAATGAATTGGTGGATGATGGAGTGAAAGGATAGGTGGAAGGATGGGTGAAATAAGTGGATCGATGGTTTATTGTGCCAAAAGATGGATGGATGAATGAGTGAAAGGGAGAATGGACGGATGGATGGATTGATCTGATCTATGGACGGATGGAGTAAAAGGGTTGGGTGGATAGATGAGTAAAAAAGATGGATTGATGGATAGATGAGTGAAAGAGTGAAGGGATGGATGAGTGTAAAGGTGGATAGAGGGATGGATAGGTTTGATGGATAGGTTTAGAGATGTATGATGGATGAAAGAATGAATGGATTACAGAATGTCAAAATGAAATGGTGGCTATCAATGGGTGGATGCAAGGATGAATGGATACATGGTTGAATGGAACAGACAAGAGAGCTCCTCTGGAGATGGTCGCACTTGCAATGGGGTGTTTCGCTTGGTGCCACAAGAGCTTTGGTTCAAAGAGGGAGTTCAAAGTGGGAGGTATTTTAATTTTATTGTTACTCCCTTGCTCATACCTGGTGTGCGAGCAGCATTAGAAAGAAAGGCAGCTACGAGTTGCCAGAGGTGTAAAATTAACCATGAGTATAATAATTAATATGGACACCTCCGAGTGAGTCTCTCAATTCAATGAAGATAACTATATCTGAATTGCAGGAATGAAGTATACCACTAGAGGGTACTGCAAGACTACTGTGGAAGGTGTTGTCTTTAGCATGCACTCCTTGCAGGATTGGAAATAATAATGGCCTGATGCACCTTAGTCGTTTAGAGAGAGCTGGAATACATGGACCCAGATTCACGAAACATTCAAACATCATCAGGCGTGCATGGTTTGTGGCTGTGTATCTGCAAGACTTGGCCTTGCACTTATTGACACACTGGGCTGACTCATCCGTGTGTAATCTACACGCGTTTTAAACGGCAATTTAATGCAGTCAATCCCTTGTGCATGTGTGTGTGTAGATTTGTTGAATGTCCTATTTTTCGTTTGTCTGTTTATTTTAATTTGCTCTTAAGGCTGGTCTTCTGTCCAACAACCGCCCCGTGGTGACGTATTGTGAGGTACCACAAAGTTACGTCTGCACAGGTGTTCACTTTATTGTACTGATTTTTCTTCCAGATTTCTAGTCAACACCCAGTGCTCTAACCTATATGCAGGATTTTGGGCCCTATTCTCACACGTAAGTTTGCATGTGTAGAGCTGCTCCCTTGCACAAGTACACCTAGGTGGAACTATCCAGTTTTGTTGTCTTTCACCATTTTAGAGTAGAACGAAAAGAGTGAAGAGTTACACCTTCATGTAGACGTAAATAAATAAGTCTATGGAAATCCCTACAACAGAAGTTATTACTGTACAACTACTATGTTACACCTGTTCGTGGAGAGCTACATCTCTGGGTTGAAGACCGCCCTATAGGAAAACAGGGTAAAACTACTACTATTGAAAAATAAATAAATACGAGCAGGTCATCAGAGACTCTGGGGGCCTCCGCCGAGGACTCACCCCGCCCCGTGACAGACAATGAACAAGTGCCCCAAGGTATGGGTCAGTGATGGGGACACACACCGTAGGCAATAGCGGGGAGGCTCCACCGGGCCCCTCGTGTGCAGAATGGTACTACAACATCCGCCTGCGAACCCGCAGTGCTGCTGCGGTAGGGTGACCAGACGTCCCGGATTTCCCCGGACAGTCCCGGTTTTCAGAGGACTGTCCCGGTGTCCCGACGCTTCTCTTAATTTTAAACAAATGTCCCGGTTTTTGGGACAAAAGTCAGATAATTAAATAAATGTCCCGGTTTTTGGGACAAAGGTCAGATCATGTAGGGAAGCATAAGTAAAGTATGAAATAGTTAAAGTAATGTATCTGTTACTGTCAGGCAACACAGTCCCCTGTCTGCTCCCAGCAGAGAGGGGAGTGGGGAGCAGAGAGAGGTGGGTGGGGGCGGGTTGTGGGTGCAGGGGGGGAGGTCAAGCCATAGCTAATTTTATATATGGAGTCTTGTAAATGTGTGCGTGTGTTCATGTGTGTGTTGTGTGTGTGTATACATACACACACACACACATACGTATAGGCACACATTTACAAAGCTACATCAAAAAAAACGGGACAGGCCACATATAAAAGTGAGAGTAAAGTCTTTAGTCCTTCTTTTATGTCTGACCTGTCCCAGTTTTTGCTCCTCAAAATCTGGTCACCCTATGCTGCGGGAACAAGCCTCCGCTGGGATATCAGTTGCATTGCTTTCTCCTCAGGGGCCACAGGATCACAGTATTCAGCAGTGCGGGGCTTCTTCCGGGGCTGCAGTGCGGCTGGATGGGGAGGAGCCGTGTGCTCCGATCCCAGGGGCAGTTCCCCTGCCAGGGATGCGGGTGCTTTAGGCAGGTGTGGTGGGGTCATGAGCTTGAGGAGCACTGCAGCTGCGAGCTGCTTCTGTGGTCTCTCCGGTTGCTCACTGCGGGTGTGGGCTCACTCCCACAGTCTCTCCTGGTGGCGCTGCGGCGGTGAAGCAAGACTCCCAGGCGGTGTGTCCTGTCAGGCGATAATCCAAGGAGTGTACCGCGTTCTGGGAGTACTGAGCCAGGGGAACACAGGGGGCCGGGGAGTCACAAGGACATTAACCCCTAAACACTGGTAAGGTGAACACAAGGCAGGCAGCCGTAGACAGAGAGGCCAGCACCACAGATGCAATTTAGAGTGGTTCCTTCTGGCCGTCCAGCAGTGCCTTGGTAGTCCAGAGTCAGGGAGCAGCTGGTAGCAGGACAACAAGCAGGAAAGCAACCCAGGTGAGTCTTTTGTGCCACCCAGCAGGTACAAGGCAGCAGGGCAACAACAGAAGAGCAGTCCAGATTAGTCCTTTGTGCAGTCTAGCAGTCCTTCTGGCAGAGGTTCAGTCCCAGCTCCAAAAGTGCTATAAAAATCATGGGGAGAGAGCCCCTGCACTCATACTCCAAAAATGCTTTGTCTAGGGGGTAACTTCAAAAGAACCCTTTCAGGTGAAGCACAACACCCTTTCAATTCAGCCATGTATCCAGGCATCAGTAGGGGGTAAGTAGCCCATTATGGGAGGGCAGGACACAGCCTATTGACATGTAACGTGTGAAAGTCCCTCCATCTCCCCTGTCCAGGATGACTATCAGTATGCAGATGCCTCCTCTCTCACACACAGGCCCTCTTGTCTGATGGCTGTCTGGAAAGTAGGCACCAAGTGGAGGTGTCACTCTGCCCCAGACGTGGATTGGGGTCAGGCTGCAAAGCACTAGAGTTATAGGCACAGAGAAATGACAATTTTCTAAAAGTGTCATGTCTAAAATAGTAATGTAAAATCCACCTACACCAGTAAGCAAGCTTTCTCACTACTATTCCAAACATATCAAACATGACCATGCTACTCTTCACAGATCAGAAATCACCACTGAAACATATATAAGGGAATTCACAATGCAAACTTATAAGAGGAGCAGCACTCACAGTAGTGACTACTAGGACATGTAAAACACAGAAATGTATGTCTTAATTTTTTATAGGGCCTTCCTTAGGGGTGACTTAGGTGTAGAAAAAGGGAGTTTAGGCTTTGGCAAGTAGTTTGACTTACCAAGTCAATGTGGCAGTAAACTGTGCAGTAATTATAAGTCGTTGTCAGTTATTGTTTTTGTGTTATAATGTTTGTTGTGATGTTTCTTTTCTATTCTCCTTCCCTTTGGTTTGATTCCCTATGTGGTCAAGGTGAGTAGGCTAATTTATTGGTCTCACCCAATGTTCAGGGAGAGGTAGGCCATTTAATTGTCTTACCCAAGAAATCACACAGCAGGACAATCTACTTTTGCAACATTTTGTACCCAGGTCCTGGGGTTTCCTGGGCTACTCCATTGTTATGTAATACGCAGGCTCTGCACTGGCAGGCCTGACACAAATTTGAAAGGCTACTTCTGTGGGTGGCACAATCAGTGCTGCAGGCCCACCAGCAGCATTTCATTTACAGACCATGGGTATATGGTATACCACTTTACAAGGGACTTACGGGTAAATTAAATAAGCCAAACAGGTGCACGCCAATTATATCAAGTTTTAGGGGCGAGAGCACATGCACTTTAGCACTGATTAGCAGTGATAAAGTGCCTGGAGTCCTAAAGCCAACAAAAAGAGGGTCAGAAAAATAGGAGAAGAAAGGCAGAAAGTTTGCCCTTTTTTGTTTTTAACCAAAACACCTGTGGCTGGATCTGCAAAAAGGGCTGCATTTACAGCAGAGGTCAAAATGCAAGAGTGAATAAAATGAGGTGAACACAAAAGATGGATTTGTTGACAGTTCTCTATCCTCATGGTGAATGTGAGTGTGGTGAGCGGTCCTGACACTGGGACGCAGAACAATTATCAGGAAAAGAGGATGGTGGATGGGCATAAGAGGCCAACTGCAATAGGAAAAATGGAAGGATCCCGACAATACATGATACCATAATCTACAATAAGATGAAAAAATATTTAAATCAGGTAAACACATGCATGATAAGGTTCATTACATAAGAGTAAATTACATCGCAATGTAAATGCATATGTGGTAAAAACCACAATGTAATGTACAACGAAGAAACAACTGATATTCCTCAGAAATATAACTAATCATTTCCTAGCTAACTAACCTTAGGAAGTGATCAATGGTTAGTGTAAGCAACAAACAGTTGCTATGTGCACAGTCACATTGTTGCGCGGGAGCTCAGTCCTAACCTTGAGTGCACTCCAACCCATCAGTCGAAGCCTGATAGTGTGCGGTTGAAGAGGATTAAATCCTCTGAGGTGAAGGCTCTATAAGATCTCTTATCAGGATGACTGTCAGTGGTCAGATGACTGCTTACCTGTGCAGTGTGTCTGAGCCAACCTCAGTGAGATCCCTCACCTCCTCGGAGTTGGTATGGATTGTAGCAGTGCGATGGTTAGGAATTGTGTAGGTACTGCCATTGGCAGCCCTGACAGCGACAATCTGTGGTGCAAGCTCCAGTGGCCTCCTGACGAGGGCCTTGGCACTTTTTTTTATTTTTTATTAAGCACTGAGGGTTACCCTCTTTGATGCACTTGAGTTGGGCTTCGGGAGAGCTGTCTACACAACGAAACATGTATTAACTGTGAAATCAACATTTGCAAACCAATCACAGCTCTCTGCAGGATAAAGATGCATTTCACAACAAAGCTTCACGGACAGTATTGATAAAGAATCTGGAAGAGATTCTGTAAGAATGTGAACACATCAAGGTGCGTAGTAACCAATCCCAGGCAGTTTGTGCACTCTCTGTACATTCAAGAAGAGTGGCACTGCTGCTCAAACTGATGATAAGTGTGCAGTGAGCCCAACCCCATCGGTTATGGAGAATGACAACACAAAGACTGAAAAAAGACCTCAGAATAGACTCAACATAGCCAGAGGCCTCTTGAGCTAAGGACAAGTGACTCAGTCCTCTGTGCCCCAAAATAGAATTACAGGACACTAACACAAGACATCACAGTAAGTATTTTTTTCATTACTTTGTGTCGAGAGCTTGTGCCTTGTCATAAAGGCATTTTATGGACATGGACGCCAACGCAGAAGGAGTCGTCCAGGGTGGTCTTGACTTCGAGGGTGGCTTTGTGGACGATGGCTATGCCTCCTCGGTTTTGTTGGTGCGGTCTCGACGGGAGACTTTGTATCCGTCCGGGATGGCTATGGCGATGTCGAGTGCTGAGAAGTCATTCCACCAGGTTTCGGTTAGAAAGGCCACGTCCGGGGTGGTGGAGTCGAGCAGGTCCCAGAGTTCAATTGCGTGCTTGCGTGCTGAGTGGGTGTTGAGGAGTATGCAGCAGAGGTGGTTGGTCTTGGTTCTAGGTGGTTTGTGGGTTCTAGTGCAGGTGAAGCTGCAGTTGTGGCAGGAGAAGGGTCCGTGCGTGCTCTTTGGGGAGGCCTGGAAGCAGGTGGTGTTTCGGCCGGTGTTGAGTGCGCGGAGGGTGTTGGCGTTGTAGCGGATTCTGATGGGGTGGCTGTTGCTGGGACCAGGGGTTCTGGCGCGGTCCAGGCACGGACAGACGCAGACGGGCTTGCCTCTAGCGCGACAGTGAACGCACAGTGAACGCCATTAGGAAGGGAGGGGGGAGGGAGGAGCAGCTGGGAGGCGGGTAGAGTGGGCGAATGGGAGCGTGGGGGTGGGGGGAGCGGGAAAAAAGGAGCGGGAAACGGCAAGCAAGGAAAACGGAGAGGCAAAAAGAGGAAAAGATGGAAAAAGGTGGAAAAAGTTGGAAAAAGATGGAAAAAGATGGAAAAAGATGGATAGAGCAGAAAGGCAAAAAGAGGTGAAAAACGGAGTCAAAGGATAGAAAGAAAGCAGAGAAGAGAGTCAAGAAAAGGAGTGAAGGCTGAAGGGGCAGAGAGACACTCTAGTGGATCGGGTCCCGAAGGGCCTTGATCCCTAGACGCAGCGAGGGCGGGGAGGGGGAGATACGGGCACGGCTTGGTGGTGCTGTGCGCGTGGGGAGCGTGCTACCTGGCCAAAATAGGTCAGTAGACACTCGTCCTAGCGCGCAGCGACCGCCATTAAGAAGGGAGGGGGGAGGGAGGAGCAGCTGGGAGGCGGGTGGAGTGGGCGAATGGGAGCGTGGGGGCGGGGGGAGCGGGAAAAAAGGAGCGGAAAACAGCAAGCAAGGAAAACAGAGAGGCAAAAAGAGGAAAAGATGGAAAAAGGTGGAAAAAGATGGAAAAAGATGGATAGAGCAGAAAGGCAAAATGAGGTGAAAAACGGAGTCAAAGGATGGAAATAAAGCAGAGAAGAGAGTCAAGAAAAGGAGTGAAGGCTGAAAGGGCAGAGAGACACTCTAGTGGATCGGGTCCCGAAGGGCCTCAATCCTTAGACGCAGTGAGGGCGGGGAGGGGGAGACACGGACACGGCTTGGTGGTGCTGTGCGCCTGGGGAGTGTGCTACCTGGCCAAAATAGGTCAGTAGACACAGAGGCTAAAGTAGATAGTACTAATGCTCTCTTTTGTGGTAGTGTGGTCGAGCAGTTAGGCTTATCAGGGGGTAGTGCAAAGCATTCGTTTACACACACAGACAATAGAAGAAGCACACACTCAATGGCTTAAGTCCAGACCAATTGTTTTTATATAGAAAAATATAGATTTTGTAAATTTATTTCTAGAACCACGAGATTCAAGTTGCAGGTAAGTACATCAATAAATACATTTTTCACATATGAATCAATATTACTTTGTTTGGAATCGGTAAATTATACAGTTTTAGAATAAATCGCAATAATCTGTTTTAAAAGTTGACACAGTACAATTTCCAGACACAGTTACTGGAGGGAAGAAAAGTTAGAACGATTTACAGGTAAGTACTAGACTTACAGATCCAGTCTCTGGGGGTTTAGGAAGTCCACAGGTTGTGGTTCAAGTTAATCCGAAACACCCACCACCAGCAACACAGGCCGGCCAGTTGCAGAGGTCAACAGATGAGGCAAATTTAATGTGGGCTCTTATGGAGGCTGAGGGCACTCAGTTTTAGATCTGCTGGCATATAAGTACCCGCGTCTTCAGAGGGCAGACCTGGGAGGTTTAGAGGAGCACCCAGGGGGACACAGGTAAGCACCAAACCCACACCCTCAGCGGCACGGGGCGGCCGGGTGCAGGGTGCAAACAAAGCATCGGGCTCCAAATGCTTTCCTATGAGGTGATCCCGGGGGTCACTAGGATGCTGCAGGCTGGGTACAGGGAGTCGGTTTCGGAAAACTACAGGCTGAACAAGTAGGAGGGCCGCCTGTTGAATCTTGCTGCACAGGAGGTCGGGTTCCCCAAGGCCAGGGGGCTACAGGTGCAGTGGACCTTTAGGCGATGGGTATCTTTGTCCGGAGCTCTTGCACTCAAGGGGGGGTCCTCTGGATTCACACTGCAGGTGTCGTCGTGGGGGACAGGAGAGGTCAGCCCAGGGTGGGCACTTGTTCAGAATCGCCTGGGGATCCTTTCTGGTAGGTTCGGCCACCTGGACTCGGGCCGTGGGCATCGGGTCCAGAGTGGTCAGGACTCGCAGATCCGGGGAGGCTCTGGAGCCCTTAGGTGTAGTTTCATCTTGGACAGGGCCACTGTCCATGAGAGTTCTTGGTACTCCGTGATGCAGGCAGTTCTCTGGAGGCTTGGCAGAGGTCGCTGGACCCACAAGATGTGTTGCTTTCTTTTTGCAGGTTCTCTGAAGCAGGAGACAGGCCAGCAGGGCTGGGGCCAAGTCAGTTTTTGTATTCCTCCTTCTCTGCTGGGGTTTCAGCTTAGCAGTCCTTCTTATTTCTTCTTGTGAGGTCACCAGGAATCTGATGAACTGGGCTCAGGGGAGCCCTTAAATCCTGGATTTAGGGGCGTTACAAGGGTCAGAGGGCAGTAGCCAATGGCTACAGTCCCCAACGGTGGCTACACCCTTCTTTTGTCCACTCCCTTTGGGGAGGGGGACACAAATTTAACCCTATTGGTCCATGTCCTCCAAAATAAGATGGAGGATTCTGCATGGATGGGCCACTCAGCTCTGGACACCTTAGGGGTGGTCCTAACAGGTGGTCACTCCTCCCTGTTTCCCCCAATTGTCCTGCCGGACTTGCTGCCAAAAGTGGGGCTTTGTCTGGGGGCTGGGCAACTCCACTAGCCGGAGCACCCTGGGGCACTGTAACAAGAGGCTTGAGCGTTTGAGGCTCACCATCAGGTGTTACAGTTCCTGCAGGGGGGAGGTGTGAAGCACCTCCACCCAAGACAGGCTTTGTTTCTGGCCACAGAGAGCACAAAGGCTCTCACCACATGTGGTCAGAAACTTGTCTGAAAGTCGCAGGCTGGCACAGACTAGTCAGTCCTGCACTGGCAGTTTGGTTAACATACTTGGGCATCTCTAAGATGCCCTCTCGGTGCATCGTTCAATAAATCCCACACTGGCATCAGTGTGGGTTGATTGTGCTGAGAAGGTTGATACCAAACTTCCCAGTATTCAGTGAAGCCATTATGGAGCTGTGGAGTTCATGATGACAAACTTCCAGACCATATATTCAATGTGGCTACACTGCACTTACAATGTCTAAGAATGGACTTAGACACTATAGGGGCATATTGCTCATGCAGCTATGCCCTCACCTCTGGTATAGTGCACCCTGCCTTAGGGCTGTAAGGCCTGCTAGAGGGGTGACTTACCTACGTCACAGGCAGTGGTTTGTGGGCATGGAACCCAGAGAGGGGTGCCATGTCGACTTTGCCTTTTTCTCCCCATCAGCACACATGTGCTTGGTGAGGGCTCCCCCAGGGTGGCATATTATATGCTGCAGCCCTTGCCTGGCCACAGGGCCCTTGGTAACATGGGTACCTTTTACAAAGGATTTAACTGTGAGCCATGCGTGTGCCAATTGTGGAAACAAAGGTACAGATTTTGGGAAAGAACATTGGTGCTGGGGCCTGGTTAGCAGGATCCCAGCACACTCTCAAAGTTTGCACCAATGGCAGGCAAAAAGTGGGGGGGGGGGGGTTAACCATGCCAACAAGGGCACTTTCCTACCCCTGCTCCTTAAGGTGAACATGGTGCCCAGTAGTGAAAGCTCTTTGGTGGAAAAGCACAATGAGAAAATCATGAGAGTTGTATGCAATTACACAGAAAATTGCACCTATACCTACACAGTCTGGAGGTCTATGCAAAATCGTAGTGTATGCAAGAAGTTTGACAAGATCAGTATTTCAATTCAAGTATCACATAATATCGTCTCTAAATACATTATGCATCTTCTGTACTTTTGTATGTGGGAAAACATGACGTGCACCAGAACTGATTGGTATTTCACCTCAATAGCGACTCAAGAATATCGATCATCAATAATATTGTTGCTTAAATATTGTGGGATCTAGAATATCATAGGACATTTCGAAGGTGAGAATATCACTTTTTAATTTTGTAAAAAATATTGATATTTATATAATTCTCTTTAATGTCGGTGTACCTAATCTAATTTTTTTGCTTTTTTTGTAAGTTTATTTTTTAAAATAAATTATTCAGAAAAAATTCCTAAAGTTTTAAAAATTATTTTGAGTATTTAATAATTGTTTGTTATATAAATTGAATGAAATTAAAATTCTTTTTTATTATTTGAGTATCATAAAGTTTGACAAGTCATAGGGCTTGTAGGGAAATATGGTGGCAACAGTTTTAAATTAAAGGAAATTAATCTTTTGATGTATTGCTTAATTTATAATTCAATAATTTATTGATTAATTATGTACATAAAGTATTTTATTTCTTGGGTGTTTTTATTTATTATGAGTAGCTGGGTTTGTTGGTGGATATGGTGTTGGAATTTGTTTTAGCCATCTCAATAGAGATGTTTATAATTTATTGTTTATTAATTCCTTAATTTAGCTGTTTACTAATGTAATATATTAATTAACTAAATTATTAGTTTCCGTTATTAGTTTTCATTATTTATTTATGGGTTGTTTAGTTTGTAGGGGAGAAGGGGAGTAGTTGTGGAAAGCTTTTTTAAAGTTGCTTTTTTTTATTATTTATGCTACTGCATTTTAATAAATACATTATTTTTTCTTTTTATCTGTAGATTAATTTCCCAAATATTAATGTATTTTAATTTTAAAATGTTTGTACATCAATGTAAAGCTAGTCATTTTTATATTATTAACATTTATATGTTTTATTTTACTACTATATTTTATACATGTTGAAAAATTATAGAGATGCATTTTATGAGTATTATAGATAGTAATTAAATGTGTTTTAATTTTCTGGTGTTAAGTGGTGGTTGGTTATTTTTAAATACAATATAATTAGTTTGTATGTATTGCTTTCATTTTTAATTTTATCTATTTCATATGTAATTAAGGGCCTGATTACGAGTTTGGCGGTCCTAATCTTACGGTAGCGGTCCGACCGCTGCAATCCTGGTGGTGTTACCGCCTGATTACGATCCTGGCAGTCAGACCGCTAGAAGACAGCCTCCAGGATCAGTGATCCTGATGCGTTGGTGGCGGTGAAAGTCGTGGTCAGCCACAGTGAGGAGGCCGCTGGCTTGATAGTTGCCTCCCTACGGCTGTATTGGAGTTCGGTCGGTTCAACCGCCCAACTCGTTATCAGCCCCTAAGTCCTATTATTTTAAATAGAAATAAATATAAATAATATTATTATTATTATTGTGTTCTATTGAGATTGCAAACCCAGCAATTCTCATATCAGAGGGCTTGCAACAGTGAACTCCTTTATCTTATTTACTTAAACCATTTTACGAGTCAGTAAAATGTTATTGACTCATAAAATGGATTTAAAAATAGGTATCAACTCACAACTTGAAGAGATGTGTTTCGTTGTTCCTTCCGAACTGCCAACGAGTACTATATAATTGGTTTGTGATTATAATTCCGGTCGAAAACCTTCGATCAGTTATTACTCCTATATGGGGTAGTAACTAATTTGCTGATTAGAAGCAGTCCCCTTTTGACCCCTACCCTTTGGGAAACAGGGTGGTTACTTCATGGGGAGTAGGCAATGCTTCAGGGAAAAATGGAAAACCTTTTTTCTAAAAGCAGCTCCATTTCTTTTAAGGAAATAGGGCTGCTTTCTAAAATGCTTTACACTTAGAAATGCAGCAACAGGCAAGATGGTCTTCTGCCCCCTGTAGGCAGGCATACATTGCAACCTGCCTAATGAAAAATAATATAATGATAGTTGGGTAGGAGTGAGAATAGTACATTTGCATCTCCAAATAAACACGTTCTCAAATGTAGACGGTTTGGAGTTAGAATAGTAAATCTGACCTCCTCAAAATCAAACACTTTCCCCAATGCTATTTGGGTTAGTGAAAATAGTAAATATAAATTCCTCAAAATCAAACACTTCCCTGTTATTTGTTTGCAGTATTGTAAGGATTGTAATTAAAAATTTCAGGAAATAATATCTAGTTCAAGGTTGAACGTTTAATGTTATTAGAATTTTCTGCATAAAATATGTACATTCAAAATAGTCCCCTTATGTCTTTTGCTTAATCTATATTTCAAAATTAATTCTAATGGTTAAAAATTAAGGCTTTTCAAAATAATTGTATTTTCCGTAAATAAAAAAATAACAGCTGATAATATGCTATAGCTAATGACAATTATTCATAAATGTCAACTACACTTTAGAAAATTATGAACATTACTCAAATTTGAAAGTCAATTTGCAAGAAAGGTATCATTTAATTAATTATAATACACAAAGATTTAAAGCAACACTTTATTTCAGTATCATTGGTATTAAACATAAATATATATTTACATGTCATAGAAACATTAAATAATTTAAATGCACATTTTAACATAAATACAAAATATTTATAACATAATTTTCATTTATGTGTTGTAACAGTTTAAAGTATAATATACATATTTCGGACCTGACATGCTTGGTGTGGTTTTCACCCCACATTTTTAGGTTTTCCCTCCACAGCATTTGTGCTGTGCTTGTGAAATCTATTGTATTTAACATAAATCTTAGAAGGGGCTTACATCCCGCCCTTGCTTTTCATTGGTCCGTGTGCTAGCCACTTTTCCTCCATTTCTGTTGGCTAAAGCATACTATTTCCTGTTGTTCTTTGTGTGTTTCTCTTATCAGTCTCCGGTGGCCGAGGTATTATTTTAATGTGTATGCTGGAACTTCTTTTAGGCATGTCGGCACCTCTGCTGGGAAGCCAATGCTCTGATTGCAACTCACACTCACCAGTTCCCCCGGGGGCCAAACCAGGGACCCCATTCTAGTGCTCCCTTTTGTTTGTAAATCGAGCAGCATTCTCACCAGTCCCCCTGGGGCCAAAGCGGGGAACCACTTTTGTATTTCCCTCACCAGTCCCCCCCCCGGGCCGAAGAAGGGATCTGCTCTAATGCTCCTTTCACAGTGAATCGACTCAAGTGCAGTCATGAATGCTGCAAGTCTGCCACGTTATCTGTACTTCAAAACAGCGTACTTCTGCAAATCCTAAGAGCTTGTACTGCTCTGCTCTTGTCCCGAACAAATCTTGAATTATTTTCACTGCATCACCTTCTTCAGTAAATCTCCCCGCCTGCATGACCACAACTATGGTGTGAGGCCCCAGGATGCTTGTGCAGTGCAGTTTTAATTTCACATGCTCATTCAGTTGCACTTCAAGACACTATCCTTTTACATCAATAGTTTTATATTTCTCGTTAATGAAATTACCCTGATGGGGCAAGCCATGTTTCGCACAATAAGCAATACTCATTTCACCTACTGCATGTGTTTTACTATTCCGGCATTGCAGGGGCATAGATACACTTATGTAAGGCATAACAAACAGTAATTATCTTTCGGATAAAGAAAATGTCCAAACAAATACTAAGTTGCATTATCATGTGGCTTCTGACATGTGCTGATAATCAGATTTTTGTGGGTAAATCCATGGCCGTTGAACAATGCTACTCACTGTCTGTGCTTCCCAATATTACCCTTAATGAGAGCGAACAGAAACACAAATGTAAATTATTTCAGCGTCTGCTGTGCCAGTCAGGGGACTGCCAGGCTTAACTTGGTTATACATGAACATGGCTTTGTGGGCCAATGAAATCTGCAATGTTGGCCTTTAAGATCGAGAAATACTGTAATATTTAATGCATTCAAACATCATGTACAGAAAGAGCATGTTGTAATACTTCAACAACTACTTGGTATCATTCTGTCTGATGTGGTATTGTTCCAAGGCAAACAGTGCACCCAGATTCATGCACCCAGTCATTCTTCAGATACAGCTTGGCAGCTTTAACCCTTTTTAATAAAGTGCTGTTCAGTACCAGTGTTCGGTGGATCTCTGAGGCAGCCTCCAAACCATTGCTTCACCCAAACAAAATAACTTTATTCGAAATACGCACATGTTGTGGAAATCTGACATGTAACGTACTGTTGCCAGGCTCTTTTAGTGATTGGAAGATTGGATATTTGGTGTGTTTTAGGTGATAGAGGAATGATTGCTTTTCTGTTGTGTGGGTGAGGCTGGAGTGAGGTAGGGTGAATGGTCTGTCTGCAGTTAGTGATGAATGGACAACATTTTGAGTGAGTGAAGTTTCATTGTTTATCTTATCTGAAAGGCATTGTGTAGGTGTATGTGATGACTCATACCTGCTTGGGTTGTTCATAGGTGTACATTTGGGTGAGGTTGGGTGCTGTCGGATATCTGTTTATTGACTATTCACCCCAAAGTCAAGAAACTTTACCCGCCACCCAGCCGCAGCTTCTCTGCAATGGTGGAGAAACATCGCCCCACTGGCTCAGAGCCAGCAGCTGAAAAATAAAGCAATATTTTGTTAGTGTTTTATTCTTCAGCTGCTGGCTGAGCCAGCATGTGCAGGGAGGGATGGGGCTGGGCCGTGTGAGGGGAGAAGAGGAGCAGAGTGGAATGCACTTAAGTGCACATTTCAGTTTTGCCGTCCGTCTTGGGCCGGCCAAACAGACATGCACACTTAGGTTTCTCTAACCTGGCTGTATTGCACAGCCGGGTTGGAGAAACAGCACAGACTTCCTGTGCCTGAGGGAGTGGTAAACCAGCCAATCCCTGCTCTGTTCTCATGCTTGGTAAGAGCATGAGAGCAGTACAGGGATTGCCCAGGGAGTCTCTGATGCTGCCCCAGGGACTGCTGGGACCAGGAGGCAGATGAGCACAGATTTCAATAAATTATTAACCCCCCATCCTCTCTCCCCCCCGCACTCCCTACACCTGCCCCACTACTTTTAAGTTGTGTCAGCCATCACTGCCACCACTATGAAGGGTGGAGTTTCTCAATCATGCAGCAAAATTTTAACTTTGCCTGCCCATAGTGGCCGTACATGTGTCTGATGCTGTTCTGCATTCTTTGCATGCATGTGTGATTGATTGTGTTGTGTTTCTACAGGTACTCGATTTTAAAGAACAGTCTTCGGTTGCCCTGGCAAATCAAAAACGTCTTTCAGGCAGTTTTCTCCCTTTCTGTACCATTGTAGATTTAATTACAGGTACCGTCTTTTTGTAACATCACAGTAAGCTCATATGGTTCTGTAAATGTTGGTGTCTCTCAAACCTTTCTGGCAAGTACACTATTACTGAGTTTGTGTGTTGCATTATGGCTGATGTGTCTTTTGTTAACCGTGTAATCACTGATCCCACCTATGATGTTTGCTGAGGAACATTTCAAGGGTCTGCCCTTCCTGTTTCTGCCAATGAGACATGATTGGGTGACTACATGTAGTCGCAGAGCATTGAGGAGTCGCCACAGTCTTCAGCTTCTGGCTGTGCCCACACCATTAAGATGCCTAAGTAAAATGAATGCGGGGATGGCTCGGGCATTCTTGGAAAGTGTTGTTGATGAAAAAGTTGGCACCTCAGATTTATTTTATTTTCATAGTCTGCATGTCACCTATGCACACACATGCGTTTTCAGTGATTATGGTGCATGTACGCAAATGTGGCTGAAGTTTATGGATCATCCAGTGTTAGGTATTTCATACATCCTGTGTATGCTGATGCTCCTTGAGTGCATGTACCATCCCGAGCATCTGCAACATTTTATTTACTTGAATACTATACTATCTGAACTTTCTTTTAATTAATTTGGTTGCCTGTTGAATTATTTCACATCTTTTAGTTTAGCTGCCAGGCTTTTTAATTAATCTCTGCATATACTCTAGAATGAGATCAAATCCCTGATGTGCTATGCTCCAGTTAATATGTGAAAGAGAGGTTAAAGAGGGGATGGTCCCTGGTTGCACCCTCTGCTTCTCAGTCATTTACTGGAGAAGAAAGCCTCTCTCCATTGTGATAAGTACATCACCCAAGAGCACAAGCCTCTGCTTGTTAACGTGTTATATCTGTGGTACGAAGGGAGCATGTCCAAATGTTCCTAACTGCACTGCAGTGCTCTCTCAGTTACAATATATGTAGAGGTAATTTAGAGGACAGGAACTGCTTGGTTTCTTTTAGTGGAATCTCTGCTGGCTCTGTCAACAGTAACCTTTGACCCAGAGCTCCTTCTGCCAAGTAAGCACTGGGTCATAGAGGCAGGAAGTAGGAGGGACTTGATTGTGTTTACATGGTTTCCTTGGTAACTCTGCTGGTCAAGAAGGCTTATATTGCACATCTGCTCACCAAGTTAAAATGTACAAGAAAAAAACGTATTATTATTCACATAGGCGAAACCTATTGCATTTACCAATGCTTGCCCCTTCCAAGCCTCTGTTTTTACTGACTTCGTTTTTGCTGGATTTAGGATTCTGCACACTTTATCACTGCCAACAAGTGCTAAAGTGCTTGTGCACCCTCCTTTAAACATGGTCAAATTGGCTTGTACCGCATTGGCATATTTAGGGACATATTTCTTAAACTACCAAGCAGCCCAACAAGTGACCTTGCTGCACTGTGTGATGAGGAAAGGGCAGGAATGCACCGTACTTAACATTGTACTGTGCATTACTGGCTTTTCAAAGCACTGGTGCACAATGGGTTTCCTAGCACCAACGCAGGCAACGTTGCAACATGGTGCAAGGGTGCCTGTGTTGTTAGCAGGATTGTTTTTCTGCAGCAAGGGGCCTTCCTGCACAAAAACAATGCCCTGAGGGATTTTCCTCTTTCTATGTGTGCTGCAACTTGCAGCACACATAGAAAGAGGAAAAAATGAGGAGAAAGAAACATATTTCTTGTTGTTACACATCACCTGAGGAGGCGAAGCAGTTTTGGCGCTTTCCTAGGTATACCACTTATGGTAAATCTGGAAATGCCTCAAAATCCATGGGCATTGCATGGAACTCTGGATTTATCCAGCCACTCAGGGCCACGCAACATGGCCTTAAGTGGCTTGATAAATCGTATTTAGTAGTTGCTTCGAGTTTGCAGCCTGTTGCATAGTGCAAAAGCAAAGCAACTACTTCATAAATATGTCCCTTAATGTGCTTAGAAGACCCTAGTAAAGTGGTAATACATCAACCCAGGGCCTGTACGTTCTTTAAATGCTATTAGTGGGCCTGCAGCACTTATTGTGCCAACCACTTAAGTAGCCCTTTAAACATGTCTCACGCCTGCCATATCAGCCTGTGTGTGTAGTTTTAAACGAGTATTTCAACTTGGCAAGTTCAACTTCTTGCCTGTTGCAAACCTCCCTTTTTAATAAATATATGTCACGCCTAGTGTAAGCCCTATACAGCCCAGAGGGCAAGGTACAGTGTATTTAAAAGTTGGACATGTATGTTTAAGTTTTCTTGTTCTGATAGTGAAAAACTCCTAAATTCGTTTTTCACTCTGTGAGGCCTACCTCTCTCATAGGATAACATTGGGTTAACACATTACATTTAATAAGTGATAACTTTCAATTGGAAGGAGGTCGAGTTTGGTGTGTATGGAACTGTAATTAAAATCCATCTTTAATGGTAAAATCAGTTTTTAGTCAAAGTTCTGAAAAACCCTGTTTTAGAAAGTTGCCATTTTTGTGTCCTAAACATTTGGGGCCTGCAGCATATCCCTGGGTCACATGACTAAGTGCAGCTGGTCTTTGTGTATTGCTGCCAGACAGTGAGACAAAGGGAAGCTAGGTGTTGGCAGGAGGGAGTGCTCTGAGTTACAGAGGGACAGCAGCTGTCACTTACCAGACTTGCATGTTACAAAGACTCTGCCTGAGCACTTTCACAAAATGGTTTGATACTAGTCAATTGTGACCCCAGACAGCCTGGGGTCAGAGCAGGAAGGTAGGACATTCCAGGCACCTCTGGGGGTGGAAACCTCTAGAGCTTCTCCTACATCAAAGTGGGCAGCGGGTATAAATGTTGGACCTCAGACCCCCCACCCTTCAGTACACATCTGGGCCTTTAGAAGACTCAGAAGGACTGCTGTGCTGCTCTGCTGAATTAAGGACTGCCACTTAGCTGCTTTGCTGCCCACGTGAGAAGGTTTAGACCTCCACCTTGAATCAAAGACCACTAGGGTGACCACTAGGGCTAGTTGGCTGACCTCCTGATAAGAAGCCTCAGGGACAAAACAGGATTGCTTCATCTTCTACCCAGCCACTGGACTGTACCACCTGTGAGTCATGCCCTCCCAAGTGGTTTCACCCCACACCAGGACCCTTGGAAGGGGGCCTGCAGCAAACTCTGCATCAGAAACCACTGCGTAGCTCATCGCCTCACCAAACTCCACATCGGGACAGCTGCATGAAGCATCCCCAGTGCAGGACTTCACACCGGCGCCTGCATCCTTCCAGGAGCCGCCACTGCGCATCCCATCCCTGACACAGTCCTTTGCGTCACAATCCCCTTGTCGACGGCATCCTTTGTGACAATGCAGGAGTCTGCATCTCAGGCCCCTCAGCTCCTTTGGAACCAGCTGGTGTGCAACGTATCGTGACACAGGACTTCACATTGCAAGCTTCTTGTCTACAACGAC
Organism: Pleurodeles waltl; assembly: GCF_031143425.1. Lineage (NCBI taxonomy): Eukaryota > Metazoa > Chordata > Amphibia > Caudata > Salamandridae > Pleurodeles > Pleurodeles waltl. The sequence goes on along the minus strand of NC_090447.1, from coordinate 77,771,656 downwards.
GACAATGCAAAAGCTCGCATCGCAGCTTTGCAGCCTCTAGGAATTGCTGCTCCGCGACACATGCTCGACACAGGACTCCGCATTGCTTTTGTTGGTTCAGTGGACCAAACTGGTCCCTGTATTTAGCCTGCGCTCCATTGCGGTTAGTGTGAACTTGTGACTTTGTCTCGGTCCAGAGAACCACAGTTAGCGCTTGGTGCTTTTTGGCGCTATTTTATTTAAATCTTAAAAATTGCATTTCTTTGGTTCGACCGATTGGATTTTTCTTATTTTGGTCTTACATTATTTATTGCATTTCACCCTATTTTCTAAATTGGTATGGGATTTTTCTTGTATTGTATTTCACTTTATTACTGTTTGAATTACTGCATAAAAAAAATCACTGCATAAAAACTTTGCATATTACCTCTAAGTTAAGCCTGACTGCTGTGTGCCACGCTACCAGGGTGTTGAGCATAGATTAAGTTAGGGTTTGCTTGTGACTTCACCCTGACCACGACTGTGGTTGTTGCCTGAATAGGGTTTCACCCCCTCCCTCATCCAGTACCACACTTTCTTACACTGTAAGTTTCCAAAAGATACTTTTTTGTAGCTAGTGGGTAACATAAAAAACAATAGTGATAAAATAATTACATTTTTAATATATTAATATATACTGTTAAAAAAGTACCTATGAGTTTCATATTGTTCGTAATCATTTTAAACAATTTAGTAAACAACATATATTTATTTTGAAACATTTTGTTTTTCTATTAATAGACAATTGTTTATTTTTTTACTTTCAGTTTAATGTAAAGGTAGTATTTTTCAATTTTGATTTCACCATAATTCTTTAATATTTCACTATGTTTTATAGTCTTTTTCCATCTTCTGTATGGAAAATCAGCGGTCACCGGTCGTTGTTCTGGAAAACAACTCTGTATTTCTGGTAAGGACATTTATTTACTGTATTTAAGAAATGGTTGTAGGTTGTGTGGGTTAGAAGTACAGTTAGTATTTATTAATTACATTAGTTACAGTGGTTTAGTTAGCTGGGTTTAGAAAAATGTTATAGTTAATGTAATAGATGTTTTAGGACCTTGTGTTTCATATAGTCAGTCTTAGGGCATTGTTTTCTAGATAAAAAGACTAGTATATATTTATATTATTTAGGATGTTTAAGATTAAGTCATTGATGCTGAGGCAATTCCATGTTCCTCTTGCATCTGGGTTAGTTAGGTTTTATTAGCTGTTGTGTAAGGAGAGAATCCCTTCTTGACCCCATAGCTTTAATAAATGATGGTTTGATTGAAGCGCACATGTGTATTTCCACCATTTCCAAGTTATCTCTTATCTGTCTGATTCGCCTGGCTTGTGAGTGCTGCAAAGACCTGAAGGTCAAACCTTGGCATGTAGGATCACCAGGACTAGGTAAGTTTCTACATGCAAGATTGATCGTAGATAACTAAGCCAATCTCCTAAAGCTTTGAACCCTCTATCGTCTTTGTTTCTTTGATTTTCTGTGAGAGGGTTTTTATTTTTAGGTTTAACAGTGCCAGTTGTCTACTTTCAGGGCTATTTATTTCTGCTTGTGCTGGTCCGACGTCCTTATTGAAGCTGGCTCCACAACGTCTGCAGGCCTTTGAATTATCGCGCTGTAAGATTTGTTCCCCTGTCCATTTCTGGGATATGCCTCGTGTTCCTAAATCTCTCTGGTTTGCTTCTTGTAGGCCTTTGGAGAAGGCACATTATTTTGATTCCTGTAAAAGTCATTTTCTAATACCCTTCATTTCTGCACGGTGAACGTGGAGTTCTCTTTTGCTTTGAACACTTTCTGTTGTTTTCTTCCTGAGGTTACCTCTTTGCCCTGATTTGTTGACTAAAATGTTTCCACCTAAATCAGGAGGCAGTTCTTACATGTTTATGCCCTTCTTTCTCAAGGGCTGATGAGTGTTCTTTGGACGTTAGGTCACTGTGCTAGTTTATGTGCACTCAACTCCATTTTCTTTGCCAGCAACAACATCACCGTCGACAACACCTCAGTGCTACACTGGACCAACCACCACTGCATTAATTTCTCCATCACCACGCCCACTGTCCATCTCTGCACCTTCCGCTCCCCATATAGGAAATGGACCCAGATCACCCGAGGAACATCTCACCAACACCCTCAGCAAGTCACCTCCTCCCCTCGACACTGATGCAAACATCTCAGCACAGAACTTCCACCTATGGATCTCCGAATGCACCAACACCCTAGCACCCCTCTGAACGACCTCAGCTAAACACAACCCCAAGAAAGCCAGCTGGTTCTCCCCCGCACTCCAGGCGCACCTGCAGACGGCTAGAAAAAAGATGGAGAAACAGCAAGTCCCCAGAAGACCTCATGGCCTTCAAATCTGCCATCAAATCCCACCACCACCTCATCAGATCCACTAAGCAAGCCGCCCTGCAGGTCTGTATCAGCACCACCGCACACAACACCAAAGAGATTTTTGCAGTGGTTAAGGAGTTCGTCAAACCCCAAACGGAAATGGCAAACATCCCTCCATCTCGGGCCCTCTCCGACAGATTAGCCACCTTCTTCCACAGAAAAATCAAGGGCATCTATGACAGCGTCGCGCCCCAAGACCCTACAAGCCTCCTAACAACCCTGCAGCTCAGATCCTCTGAACCTTCACAGATCCTGCACTGCTGGACCACCCACACCACGAACAAGACCCATTCCATTGTGAGCAGCATCCACTCCGGAGCCCCTACTGATCCCTGTCCTCACCACATCTTCAACAAAGCCAACACCTCCATCGCACACAAGCCCGCCACACTCTCAACTGCTCCATTGAGACAGCTACCTTCCCAGAGGACTGGAAGCACGCTGAGATCCGCCTGCTCCTGAAGAAACCCAAAGCCGACCCCCTAGACCTTAAGAACTACCACCCTATCTCTCTGATGCCTTTCCCAGCCAAGGTCATCAAAAAAGCCATCAACGCACAGCTCTGCAAACACATTGAGGACAACAACATCCAGGACATCTCCCAATCAGGCTTCAGGAGCAACCACAGCACAAAGACCACAACTCCTCGCTGCTACAGGTAACATCCGCTCACTCCTCGATTGCGGCCAACAGCAGCCCTCATACTACTGGACCTATCGGCTGCCTTTGACATGGTCTCCCATCACATTCCCTGCTCCAGACTCCACGCATCTGGCATCTGAGGACAGGCCCTACAGTGAATACGCTCCTTTCTGACCGGCAGAACACAGAGAGTCAGACTCCCGCCATACCTGTCAGAACCTACGGAGATCAGTTGCGGAGTACCCCAGGGCTCCTCCCTGGGCCCAACACTCTTCAACATTGACATGACCTGCTCGTGTCCATCGTCAGGAACCACGGATTGAACATCGTCTACTATGCCGACGACACCCAGCTGATCATTTCACTGACCGAAAACCCTACAACTGCCAAGAATAACTTCCACAATGGGATGGAAGCCATCGCCACCTGGATGAAGGAGAGCTGCCTCAAGCTCAACTCTGACAAAGCCAAGATCCTCATACTGGGACCCTCCTCATCAGCCTGGAATGACTCCTTGTGGCCTGCTACTCTCTGCAGCCCCTCCTGCCCCTATTAACCACGCATGAAACCTTGGCTTCATTCTGGATTCATAGCTCACCATGACCTGCCAATTCAAGTCTGTTGCATCCTCCTGTTTCCACACACTCTGACTTCTCCAGATCTTCAAATGGATCCCAAACGACTGCCGCAAGACGGTAACCCACACCCTGGTCACCAGCAGACTCGACTATGCCAACACCCTCTATGCAGGCACTACCCTGAAGAACTTAAAGAAACTACAGCACATCCAAAACGCCTCCACCTGACTCATCCTGAATGTCCCCCAACGCGAACACATCACCAAACACCTAGGAAACCTGCACTGGCTCCACGTCAATAAAAGGATCTGCTTCTAACTCCTCGTCCATGCATACAAGGCTCTCCACGACCTAGGACCCACTTACCTCAACTACCGCATCACCTTCTACTCCCCCTGCAGACTGCTCTGCTCAACAGGCAGTAGCCACCATACCCCGAATATGGAAGACCTCGGCTGGAGGAAGATCCTCCGACTACCTCACGGTAAAGAGCTGGAACACCTTTCCTCTTCACCTCAGGCAGTCACCAACATTACCTCAATTCAGGAAGGACCTTAAGACCTGTCTCTTCAACTGAAGCAGAGAGGAGCAACCCCTCCACAGTGCCTTGAGACCCTTACGGGAGAGTAGTGAGCTCTACAAATTCTGATTGATTGATTGATTGATTATGTGCAGCATCCTTCCTGTGTGTGTTGTTTTAGATATAAGCTATCCGTCTATTCTCCCAGGACTCGTAAATACAGAGCTATCTTCTACAACATGAGTGGGGTCGACTTCCTGTCCCTATGCTGCGTCGCTGAGGTAGGGGCGTGTCTGCTTCCTGGGCAGTGGTCTGTGGGGTTTTCATCCTTGACATCGGTCAGGCTGTCACTTGGGCATATCCGTGTTGCCTCATTTAACACTGCTGCCTCCAGGTGTTGAGTTCTGGTGCTTTCTTGGTCTCCACTTTGCTCAGACCTCTGGCTGTGTGATTACATATTTTTCACTATCTTGAAATCAAATATTCATATGTTCTGCATCCTTTGGTTGCTCAGTGCCATATCAATGACTTCTCCTATTACTCATTTTGTCCTCATATATTAGGACAGTGTGAGGAAGAGGAACGGAGTTGTAATGCTCAGATTACTTACTGGTAATGCTCATTACACTGAATCCTACCCTCGCTTTCCGTGGTACCACCTCCGGCACTCCATCCCTGGGAGGCATTGAAGGCTGACCTTGCTTCATCTCTGACAGATGGAGAAATTAAAAAAATGTATAGGTTGCAGTGTGGGGGGCAGATGCAGTGAGTAGGTCACTCTATACATTAATTCTAGCAATCACATTTGATTGAGACAATTGGATAGGGTCTTCTGTTTTGTGCCAGCATTTTAAAATAACTTCTGTGAACCTACATTGAAGTCCCCATCTTACAGCACAACTCTCTTTTTTCTAGGACCCAATGTCTAACATTTGACTGTTACAACTACGCTTTTCTGTACTACTTTCCACAAAACTAAACTACGGCTTCCAGGCGCTCCTGAAAGGCCAAGCATTGAGTGTGCAACATACTCTGAACGTCCTTTTCTCTCGCTTGAGCACCCCAACGCACAGTGACGAGAAGCGCATGAGACGTGTTGTACAACCTTGTGCACAGGATCCAACCAAGCAATGCTCTTTCCCGTCTCTCACCACCACCACCAGTGACCACATCGACAGGAATACGAGTGCCAGTGGTTGAAGCGGGAAAAGGGGAATGGGATGGGAGACAAAACAGAAACACAGGACTCGTCCACTTCTGCCTCCTCACTGGGTGTCACTTAGGCCTGTAGAATGTGGTGAATCTCTAAGACACAAAAGTAAAACTTAAGTGACTTGTCAGATAAAACACTTCGCGTAACCGCAGCTGCGAATGTATCTACCTGAGCCCTGTCACTGTGTAACCAACTCTCTGTACTGATATGAGGCTAGTATTTCCTGAAAACTAAAATATACACAAAATAAGTATCTCATATTCACATGCGCATTAGTAGTTTTCTCTGTGCACTGGATAACTACCTCAAACTTGGTCACTAAACACTCTCTTGTGGAAGATGAGTTATACTTTCTACTTCAATTCTGTAGAGCTGCAAAGTAACAAATGCCAATAACATCCTGTTGTTCCCTAACCTTAGCAAGGTCCCTGTTGTTTCACAGGGTAGAATATTACACCAATCCTAACAATTCAGATAAACTTTCAAGACAATAGTTCAAAGCTTGTTTCCATCAACATCACAGCTTCTGGTACATCTTTGTAATTCAATTATTCCTTCAAAACAACACTTTAAGAACCAATGTGTCTTTGCGATGAAGTTTACAATCCGTAGAGTGAAGTCCTAGATGTAGAACATTGTAGCATGGTTGCCTAGCAAAGGACGCCATAAATCACAAGGAGCGTTATACCCAATAATCCAAGATGGCCAGCGTCTCTCTGGAACGCGCAAGAGTTTGTGCCCTGGGATGGTATTGAAGCCACATATGAGAATGTTGATTTCAGTAATAAATGATGCAGGTGGTCGAATGTGATTCCCAGATGTTGAACACTTGAGATTTTCCTCAGAGGGACTATTAATAGGGTGAAACAGGAGCAGGTGCAGAGGCTGCACATCCAATCGATGGGACCAGAAAGTGAAGGCCCGTACAACTGCATCCAGTTCTGCACAGGAGACTCCGGCCCAAATTTACAAAGATTTTGTGTTGGGTTCAAGTCACGTTTTTTGATGTAGACCTGATGCTAAATCCTTCGTGGTATTTACAAAGCAATTAAAATTGTAATTGTGTTGCTTTGTAAAAAAAATATACATTATGTAAGGTGGAGCACTGCATTCCATTACGTTACTTTGCGTCATTTAGGCGTTCCATGGGTGGTGCATGGCCATTCCCGCAGATTTTGACGCAAACCAAAATTTACAAAGACTTGTTGACATGGGTTTGCGCCAAAACGTGCAACTGCCTGAGGCTGGTATAGCAAGGAGACTACTTATATATTGCTAATGAAAAACTAAAGTGGGTTAAAGTCCTAAAAAATAGAATTTCCCAGATTAATGTACGTATTGTAACTACCTTTGAAGGATGAAATGCTGAATCTGAACTGCTGAGAATCCAACACCTGAATTGCAGGTCACTGAGCAGGTGGTCCAGAAGTCAAGTTACTGGCATAACATCAAGTAGTTTTGTTTATGGTTTTCCCAATTCTGTAGCAAAGGGATGTCAGTTGGAGAATGCGCTGGGATGCCAGACAGGGTCACATTGCGAAGTCTGGGATTCGACCAGCAGCCAAGGTCTACTGTCCGAGGCTAGCTGTGGACCTTTTTTTGTTCTACTTTGGTCATTGTTAGTGAAAAGATGCTCCAACGTCGTTTTCTATGTTGCCAACGTATAAGTTTATTTAAGCTTCTATATTACAACCAACCCTGGCAGTTCTCTAGTCTCAACTGACACTAGGCCGCCTCAACATTCTAGCTTCTTCCCCACATCACCAGGCAACAACATGACAACACATTCCATTATCCAACACATCTCCCCCTTTACTCAAAAAAAAAAATTGTTTATAGCTAGAACACGTATAAATAAATATATTCTAACCTTATTCATAAATAGCATACTTTTGGACTAAATAACAACCTGCAAAACCCATTTATAACAAAATTAATACCACCTTATCTAATGTATAAAAAAAAAAACATCCCTACGTCACATAGGCGGTGATTCTAACCGCGGCGGGCGGCGGTCGCCGCCCGCCATGCGGTTACCGCCAAATGACCGCACCGCGGTCACAAGACCGCGGTGGCCATTCTGCCTTTCCCGCTGTGCTGGCGGGTGACCGCCAAAAGGCCACCCGCCAGCACAGCGGGAAAGACCCAGCAACGATGAAGCCGGCTCCGAATGGAGCCGGCGGAGTTGCTGGAGTGCGACGGGTGCAGTAGCACCCGTCGCGAATTTCAGTGTCTGCTACGCAGACACTGAAATTCTTTTTGGGGCCCTCTTATGGGGGCCCCTGCAGTGCCCATGCCACCCCCTAGGGAGACCCGCCAGGAACAGGATGGCGGTAGGGGGTGTCAGAATCCCCATGGCGGCGGAGCGCGCTCCGCCGCCATGGAGGATTCTCAAGGGCAGCGCCGACTTTCCGTTTCTGGCCGCGGCTGAACCGCCGCGGTCAGAATGCCCAGCGGTGCACCGCCAGCCTGTTGGCGGTGCTACCGCGGTCATTCGCCCTGGCGGTTTTTACCGCCAGGGTTAGAATGACCACCATAGTCTTTTAAATACACAGGTCTCTTCACCAATCTCCTTCCCCTACATACCTCTTTGTCCACCTCACTCCACTTGCCATCACCCCTCATACTCTTCCAATTTCGCAGCTCTGCTTCATTACACTTCGTTATGTCGCTCACATTCCATCTCTTGCCATCCTCCAGCTCCACACTATATTCTTTTACATTCACCACTTGCCTAGGCATTGACCACTTAGATACACTTTTTTTTTTATTCAACACCCTAGTTCTCACCCAATCCCCAATCTTTAAACTTCCCAACTTCTTCCAACTCTCTTTATTTCTTCCGTCATACACTTCTTGACCTTCCCTTACTCGTTTCAACACTTCCTCCTCATTCACCTTCTCTCTTCCTGCTTTGCCCATCCATCCAGGTACAGCCTTGGTACACGGCTTTCTGCCCTTCAACAATACAAATGGGGTCTCCAACGTGAGAGAATGTGGAGTAGTGCGATAATTCCACAAAAGATTCTTTATCTCTTTTTTCATTACTACGACAAAAACTTTGTCAAAAGTGTCCAATAAAAAAGGACCACATATGTCCATCCCTACCTTCTGCCAAGGTTTATCTGGAAACGGGAATGGAATAACCGGTGTCTTCACCCCCACATGGGATTTATCGCTACATGCACACTCCACACAGTCCCTTACAAACCTTTCCACATCACGGTCCATCCCGGCCACCAAAAATCTTCTCTCACCTTCCTCTTCATTCCCGACATACCTCCATGACCCTCATGTAACACTTCCAATAACCTCCCTCTCAATTTATAAGGAACAACCAACCTGTCACCACGTCTCAACAAACCATCTTGATTGGACAATTCCGACCATACATTCTTAAAATTTGTCACATGACTCACACGCTCCCCCAATTTGGACCAATGCACTCCCACATATTTCTTCAGCAATTGTAATTCCTCATCTCCATCTACAGACTCCCGCCAAAGTTCCTCACTAATAGCATCGGTCCCCACATCCTGGACACTTGCAACCATCCACTCGTCTTCCTCCTCATCTACTTGATTCTCAATTGGCAGTCTTGATAGGCAATCTGCATTCACGTTCTTTACTCCTGGTACATATCTTATGACAAAATCATACTCCTGTAAACTATACATCCACTTTGCTAATCTAGAAGATGCTCGATTTGCACCCTTTGTTGTAAACATATCGATTAATGGTTTATGGTCTGTTCGCAGTTCAAACTTCCTTCCCCAGACATAGGGGGTGATTCTGAGTCTGGCGGGCGGCGGAGGCCGCCCGCCAGACTTCCCCCACCAAAATACCGCTCCTCGGTCGAAAGACCGCTGAGGGTATTTTGGGATTTGCCCTGAGCTGGCGGGCGACCGCCAAAAGGCCGCCCGCCAGCCCAGGGCAAATCATCCTTCCCACGAGGACGCCGGCTCAGAATTGAGCCGGCGGAGTGGGAAGGTGCGACGGGTGCAGTGGCACCCGTCGCGTATTTCAGTGTCTGCATAGCAGACACTGAAATACAAAGTGGGGCCCTTGCAGTGCCCATGCCATTGGCATGGGCACTGCAGGGGCCCCCAGGGGCCCCGCGGCACCCCCTACCGCCATCCTGTTCCTGGCGGGAGACCCGCCAGGAACAGGATGGCGGTAGGGGGTGTCAGAATCCCCATGGCGGCGGAGCGCGCTCCGCCGCCATGGAGGATTCACAGGGAGACCGCCGGTTTTCCGCATCTGACCGCGGCCGAACCGCCGCGGTCAGAATGCCCTGCCGGCGGTGCTCCCGCCGACCCTGGCCCCGGCGGTCAATGGCCCCGGCGGTCTCTGACCGCCGGGGTCAGAATGACCCCCATAGTTGACACCCCACCAACAAGCAAGAGCCTCTTTCTCGATGGCAGAATATGTTGCTTCTGCTCCCTTCAATGTTCTAGAAGCAAACGCTATCACTCGTTCCTTTCCTTTGCGTGACTGCATTAGCACTGCTCCAAGGCCATGCATACTTGCATTGGTAGACACAATGGTATAATCTTCTGCTGCAAAAGGTTTTAGTTCCACCGCATCAATAATGCACTGTTTCAAGGTAACATACGCTCGCTGGCACTCCTTAGACCATTCGAATTTATGATTCTTTTTCATTATAGAGTGCAACCGTTGGGCCACATCAGCAAAATTCTTCACAAATTTTGCGTAATATTCTGCTAGACCCAAAAACAATCTTAGTTGGTCTTTATTCGAAGGAATAGGTGCTTTTTCAATTGCTTCCAGTAAGTTCCTTTTCGGCTTTATACCTTCCCCTGATACTGTATGGCCCAAATATTCAACAGTTTTGCATTCAAATTTACACTTTTTCATTTCCACAGTCAGTCCAGCTTTCTCTAATATGGAACATACCTTCCTCATTAACATATCATGTTCCTTTACATCTTTTGCCCATATTAACACATCATCCTGGAAGAATTTTACATTTCTGACCTCACCCAACAAACCTTGCATGACTCTTTGGAACACTGCCGAAGCAGATGCCAAACCAAAAGGCATGCGTAAATACCTAAACGCCCCCTCCGGAGTTATAAAAGATGTTAGATGTTTTGACTCAGGGTGCAACATAACCTGGTGATATGCATTTGACAAATCAATGGTAGAAAAAATCTCATCACCTTGAATACTTGTCAACAGCTCGTTTATATTTGGTATCGGGTGTCTATCTATCCAGATGTTCTCATTTAAATCCCTCAAATCCACACACATGCAAATTTTTCCATTAGGTTTACGTGCCAAAACTACTGGACTTAGCCATTCCGAGGATTCTACTTCCTCTATCACCCCCATCTCCAACAATCTTCCCAGCTCACTTTTTAAGGCTTCTTTCAGCACAACTGGAACGCCCCTCACCTTGTGTACTTTAGGTACAGCTCCTTCCTTCAAAATGATTTTATGCTGGAATCCTTTCAAGCACCCCAGTTTCTCGTTAAATAACTTCGGAAATTCCAATTCCCACCTAACTGATTTCTTGTCCTCACCCTCCACAACCAACATGTTAGGGTTCAGTATAATTCCTAAAGTTCTCTGTTCACCCCAACCTAATAAACATCTTCCACTCTCCACCACATAAATATCACTGGAGATTTTTTTTTTTTTAACTCAATTTCTCCTCTGAAACAACCTAATACAGGTATTCTATTTCCTCCATAACCTATCAGATTTACTTTGGGTTTAAGCAATTGCACCTCACCCAAATTCGCCCATGTCTTTTTATCAACCAAAGTATGCGGGGAACACGAATCCGCCCACATCCTCACTGGTCTTCCATTTAATTCCACCACACATTTTGGTGGTTTATAATCGTCGTTCCCTATCATCCACACATCACAAAATTCAGACGAGTCAGATAATTTTTCCGAATCTTGCAGCATTAGTACCTCTACTTGTTCACAACACTCATCAACTCCCAAGGAACTTTCATCACCTAAATAGTTCACATTTTTCTTGTTTCCCACTTTCTTCTGGGTACAAACTTTAGAAAAATGTCCTATTCTATTACATTTGAAACATTTACTGCTCTTAGCCGGGCAATTCATCAAGAATGCTAAATGTTTCACACTACCACACCTATACATTTTTTTTTCAACCCTCAACTTATCACCTTCACCCTTAATCTTATCCACTTCCCGGATAGGCATATCATTTTCATCCACACTATTATTTCTCCCTAATTCCTTGATATATTTGGATGTTGCTTCATTGCGCCTTGCTGTTGACAAAGCTTCATCTAGCGATGGGTCCCTGAGTGATAACAATTTTTCTTGTATTTTCTTGTCTTTGGTATGGCATATCAATTGATCGCATATTATTTCTTCATGTAAATCTTTAAATTTACACGTATTGGCTAACGATCGTAATGCACACACATACTGATCTACAGATTCGCTTGGTGATTGAACTCTAGAAAAAAATTCATGTCGTTCCACAACAATACTAAATTTTCTACAATAGTGTTCTTCCAGAGCTGTCATAGTTCTCATATATATATCGTTGTTATCATCTTCTTCGTCCGACCCATCCCTATTAACTTCTAATTCCTCGATACCGGGTAGTGTTTTTAATACTTTCCTCCCTTCAACACCCAAATTGTGTTTGAGCAAAGCCACTTTTCTTTTTGCCATGAAAATAGCCCCACCTAACGCTTCCAGGTAAGTCTCAAATGCCTCACGCCAACCCTCCCAAGGCAAAGTCGGTTCACCTGGCATACAAAAAATACTGGAGGCGGTATTATCGATTGCATGTTTCTTGTTTGCGTCACAAGAAAGTTATAGAATACTTGTATTCCTCCTTTTTTTTTTCCTCTACCCCTTTTTTTCTTCAATTTTACGCCAGTTCCCTTAATACCATCGTCCTGTAGATGTTTACACAAGAGACTATAAGCCAAAATACTTTGTTCAATATGGATATTGTCCAAAGTGACTCACTTGTTCTTTTTTATTTTTATTTTCCACTCCGAAGCCACCGGCGCGTAGCGTTAATCTATTCCTCAGACCGCATTTACCAATTCACTTCCTCTGGTAACGTGCGTGCGTGCGTCTGTGCATGCTGACGCATGGATCCTTGCGCAACTCGCTCCCAGTTCCCAGTTCCGTATCTGCGTTGCCCGGGAGACACACAAAGCCGGATATCCGCGTGCCGTACTGTACCAGACGCCCTCCACGCACAGGCACACAGCACATCCGCGCGACCAAATGGTCGTTGGTTGCCGCAGAAGGAAAAATAAGGTATAAACTTTTACTTAACCGTATTTTTCTCCTGCACATATGCCGATATGTACACCGGGTAAGTTTTTTCACGCCCGAATGTACTCGCTCTCCTCTTCGGTGCCTCAGTGCTTCTACGCTTGATTTACACGCCTCTGTAAATGTATCCAAACCCTCCTCCGACACCACAGTGTTGCTTCGTTTACATTCCTTCAAAAGTCATAGCACGAGTTGGCACAAGGCGAACAAAAACACAGCTTGGGTAAATACACAGAGTCCTCACCAACAACTTCACATCACTTTAACGACCTCATCACACCGCCAGGGTTGGTCCACCGTTCACACATGGTATCCCATCCTCGTCGCCACTGAAAAGATGCTCCAACGTCGTTTTCTATGTTGCCAGCGTATAAGTTTATTTAAGCTTCAATATTACAACCAACCCTGGCAGTTCTCTAGTCTCAACTGACACTAGGCCGCCTCAACATTCTAGCTTCTTCCCCACATCACTAGGCAACAACATGACAACACATTCCATTATCCAACAGTTAGGGCTGACGTCTACTGCACCTCTAAAGTCAAGTGCAACCCCTCTCCATCCTAGCACCAACTGTTGATCGTCCCATTGTCATTCAGTCTGCCGGCCAACCGGCACATACCGGGTGACAATGGGTCAACTTCGGCAGGAACTGCACGGTCGGCGACTCCTCCTGTCCTTCACCTGGTGATGCTGCTTCTAGGCATCAAAGTTCCTACTCATCTCACAGGGGGAGGTGGTGGGGGTATAGAGAGCATTATTTTTTTTTTAAGTTTAAAGAGAAAGTTTATTGATAAAGAATACAATATTCAAAAAATATAAATACATTTGATGACATGAGTAAGATAATACAATAGCAGTTCAATTTCATGAAAAGTACTTATTGAGAAACACAATAGATATATTAATGCTTTGAAACGTGAGTATATATGCATATATTAAATATATAGATGTAGGAAGTTATAAACAATATAAGTAAGTACAATAAAATGTAAAGGAAAACAATTCAAGGCGGTTTAGAAACCTCTTCATTTCTAGGAAAATTATTATGTGAACAAAGAGCCAAGTATAGCGAGCATTCTGCTTTTGCCCAGGAGGGCAGCTAGCATTGCAGGTAACAGGTGGAGTGCACCTGGGCCTCAGGCAGTAGCCTTCCTCCGATTGACTCCTCCCCTAAAATGGCCTCTCTGACTTCTCTAGACACCCTGTAAACTTCTTCCAACTTCTTTTAAATAAATGGTTTCAGGAGGAACTTCAAGAGCTGATCATGTGATGGACTGATAGGAGAGCATAGGGGGTTATTCCAACTTTGGAGGAAGTGGTAATCCGTCCCAAAAGTGACGGTAAAGTGACGGATATACCACCAGCCGTATTACGAGTCCATTATATCCTATGGAACTCGTAATACGACTGGTGGTAAATCCGTCACATTTGGGACGGATTACCACCTCCTCCAAAGTTAGAATAACCCCCATAGTCTATAAATGGAGAAGTTTCATTTCATTGTGATCCGTGTTTGTGTTCAGTGTTTATTTAGTATCACTAGTAAATAGTGAACGAAGAGCACATTTATAACTGCCTAGTGCAATATGACATATGTGTGCTAATCCTCAAACCTTGTAGTGAGGCCCTGTAACCTACCCGACACATGGTCCGTGCTGGTGTCGTGGATGGATTTCTCCCACATTCTTTGAAATATTACATTTATTAACAAACAGTGATGATATTGGTTAAAATTGATATCTGGACACCTGTGCCAAAGCACATGATGTGGCAGAAGAGCTTCTTTAGGTTAGCAAGTCCCAATCTTAGGGCAGCGTGCCTCGATGATTGAAAACAATATTACCATAAAGTGCTACCAAGAGACACTAATTGACGAGGATGATTGAGGCAGAGCAAGAAGGCGCAGCAGGGGTCACTCTTTTCCATATCTACTAGGGGTCCCCTTGCCATTCTGTCACTTTGTTAAAAACCAAAACAGCACTGCACGTGTGTGTTACAACACTATGCAGCCCCTGCAGCTCAGGACTCCTATCATGCTTCAGGGGCCCCATTCAGCCCAGGGTCCATGAATATCATGAGATATAGAAGAGTGAGGGACCCTTCACCCAGTGCTTAATTTGTAAATGAAAACGTGCCGGTGTCCAAAGCTCTCTTATGAAACACGAGACTGCTGCAGTTACATGTTCGAGCACAGATTACTGAGGCAGCCTAATCTGAAAGCCAGTTAGGGCCTCTTTTTCTATTTACAGCCACTCCCTGCCCCTTCAGCTCACTCTTGCAGCTTTCTCCCTTTGTGACGCTTTTCTGTCTTCCTCTTTTTCAGTCTTTCCCATATGTGTCTTTTGCTCGCAATAAATACTTGATGCAAAAAAAGTGCCGGCCCCCCAAAACATAAGTGCTGGTGCCCCCCACTACTGCCTTCACCATGTTCTGCAGTGATGAGGGGGGGCAACATTTTCTGTTAACGCACTGGAGCATTGTATTCTGGGACATTTGGTTTAATGTAGGTTGACTTTAGAGTATTGCTGGAGTTGTCACACATGACATGGAGTATCCTATGATAATTTTAAATACCTGTATATCTCCATTGGCAGCACTCTCGGCAAGCACTGACATAGGAGCTACAAGACTTGTTGGGGCTAGGTGTTTTTTAACTGGGAAGAGGAAGTGTGCTTACAACCCCTAACCCAATCCAACCCCCCACCCCCGCCATCAGAAAGAGAAAAAAAATTAACATTGTGTCTATTTTCATCATATGGCTAGCTTCTAAACGAACCCTTGCTGTTTGTGGCACCTTCAACCAGCCATGACATTTTAATGAACAGGTCTTTGCATTCTGGAATTTGTAGTTTTATTTTCACAATCAGTAATATGTCCTTAAGAAGCATGCAAAATCTTGTCAGTTATAAAGCAAATGACTGATAGTATCACACATGACAAAGGTCCAATTGGCAGATGTCAATATACCTCCTTGCACAGCTGATTATGTAAAGCTGTGATCTCACCACCCATCTCACATCTTTCGATGAACAATAACTACACAAAGACTAACCGTGTTTTTTAAAATTCCATTATTGTCATCTTGTAAATAGGTAGCACCCCCAAAATAACCATGTGAGAGTTCAGAAGGTGAGTTAGCAATAAAGATTCACCCAAAGTTTGTTTTTATCTTGTCACATTTGCTGTTAGAGGATTCAAACATAGCGGATTTTGTAAAGTGCACTGCCTGACAATCTTGTTGGGATACAGGGAGTGTGAAAGGAAAGGCTGTAGGGTGTCGTTTTTTTCGAACACGGAACAACATTTAAATACCTGTAAATGAATTGTACACATATTTCAAAATATCAGCAGCTAGGGAACCCTGAATTAAACACATTTGTTTTGTAATTATGAATTCTGATGGAAAAATAGATTTTAACAGGATCAAAACAAAACAAGACACTTTACTTGGTGATGTGCAAATGATAAAATATTTGCTGGAACACATTTTTTACACATTATTTATGTGCTCCGTACTTTTATCAGTAAACCTTCATGTCGGTGCAAATTTTGTGGCCATTTCAATGGAAGATGTGCTGTCTGTAAAGAAAGTGTGCTTGCACACCACACTCTAGGGGTATATTTTAGACAGTGTGCTCCTAAATGCACCACCGGCTACATACCACTCTCTTACCTCTCGCCTGATGAATGGATGTAGCACATTTGCTATACTTGTTCTTTGTGTGACGTTTGGATTTTTCACAATCCCATGGACTTTTGGGAAGTAGCACTAATGGCAGAAACCCCACCCTGGAATGTTTTCCGGGACCACTGCAGTGATCCAAGTAGACCTGAGTGTGAGCAGAATTCCAAGACTCCAAGGAGTGAGCAGGGATGCAAGACCACCTAGAAGTGAGCAGAAGCCTTCAGGATCCTCAGGGATGTGACTTTGCACAGGAGAGTGGAACTGAGTTCAAGGGCCCTGAGGGTGGGTGGGTAGTTCTAGGAACAACTGATGAACAGCAGGAGCATTTTGTCCTAGGGTGGAGAAGTGTGGCTCAATGGTTAGAGCGGCAGAACCTGATGCAGAAATCTGGCCCAGGACCAGGGTTCAATTCCCGCCTCGGTGGGTCTTGGGCTCAATTTCCTCGGACCTGATAATTCTCACATCTGTGCCTAATCTAATTCATGGGTCACACTCTGTAACTCTGGGCAATAGCTTGCTTAATCTCCACAACGCCCCCAACAGCGCTGGGATGCCTGGCTTCACCTTGGAGGTTGCCCAGGAGTGGGCACCTCACAGGGAAAAGCCAGGAGGGGTTCCACAGTGGTATGTGTACAGCGCCTTGAGACCCTAACAGGTGAGTAGTGCGCTATACAAGTACGAAGTTTACAGTTTACTAGGGTGGCAGGGCACACAGGTATTTCAGAAAGAACTGACGTCAGACCTAAGGGATAACATGACCCTCTACAGACCTGAGGGTCAGTTCATGATGAAGATCCCCATGAATGAGCAGAAACTTCAGGGCTTACGAAGAGGGAGAGGGCACAGAAATATGGGGGTGAGCAAGGGAGGAGGGCAATTAATAGATCTGAAGATGTCAGCAGGCAGTGGGGGCCATGCAGTGGAATAATGGATTTTTCATCCCTATCCAATATTGCTGGCCCTACAGGCTATAAAGGGCATTAATTACCACAATGTTCTCCCAAAATTAGCCTCCTGATACTAACCAAGCAATGCTTCACGAAAGGTTGTGAATTGCAAATTTGGGAAACTTTCTCTTGGGGAGCCCAGGACTATTTGGTCTCAATCCGACTGGATGCCACAAAGCGGTTGTTAGGCCAGTACAAATGCAAACAACATTAAATAGCATCTTCAAAGGAACACGGCAGGAGTGTTGTTGGTAAAGGGCGCTTCAACAGAGCTGTATACAAGAGTATGTTATAGTGAGAGCAATTCTGAGGGCGACAGTGCGCTGCCAAAAACACAATAAAAAAGTCACTTTATTAAATGGCTTTTGACAGATGAAATTGTTAGCAGTTAGTTTTTCAGGATAGCAATTTCTTTTATTTGTTAAATCTACATAATGTGTATGCAGAGCACCTATAAAGCACTCAGGCAATTAGGCTAAGCGATTGGAAACGCATCTCGTTTCGGTGCACTGCAGCATCAGGACCCGTTTAGGGCATCAGCATCCTTCATCACTAGTAAGAGAGCTGAAAAGAGAATCTATCTTTTTTATACTACACTTCCATTCCACAGAAAAATGTCTTCCTTTATCTTATGGAAAAGTGGTTGTGTTGAGCACACCAATTCTTTGTTGTGCAACTTTGTAAGGTAGTTCTTCACATAAAAAAGTATTCTCAAAGATTTCATGTGTGTAGCTCAGAAAGGAGTAGGACATTTGATTGTTTGATACTTTTACCAAAACCAAGTTTAAAGTTCTAAAGGCCAGGGGCGTGGCTTTGAGGGGTGGGTGATGTTTGGGGTGTTACACCCCCTAATAAATGTATTTTCTGATCAATAGTTGGGTACAGGTGCATTCAGTCGGGTATAGTGAGGTGTCAGTCGGATTTCATCTGGGATTTTTGCATGCACACACACAGACAAAAACACACACACACTCTCTCATCTCTGTTTTGAAAGCCCTAAAACATGTAATTGTGCAAAATATTATGTTTCTCTCAGTACTCCTACCAGTGCGCACACCTCTACCTTTCCACTGCCTCTTAAGCCCCAATCATGCGCCCTTCTTGCCGTGTAATGTGTTTTAACATTATACGCCAACGTGATTGTCGGGAAATCTGAAGTTCACCCTCCCCATCTTACTGACCAAGCTACACCCCTGCTAAAGATGACAGCTTAATGTTAGAGCAGAGACAGCGCAGGAGACTTAAGAGTGCGACTTAAAGAAGCATTAGCAAAGCCGATATCTCCGACGTTGGCTGCCAACATTTTGGCTTTGTCAAGGCTTGCTTTGTCATTGTTTTTGTAAAATTGCTCGACCCTCAAAAATATATTCTAAAAAACACTGACTAAAAGTAAAAGTATTTTTTTGGTCTTATACAGTTCACATTTTTATAGTAATGTCTGGCACTGAAGAGAACTACTTGTGTGTGGATGTGCTCCTTGTGAAAGAGCTGAAAGCCATCACTCACAGAGAACTTAGCCAATGGCTGACGTGGGCTGACCCACTGCGCCATGCTGTACCGGGTGGAAGTATAACATGAATGACAAAGCAACAGACCAATGGATGGAGAGGGCTGGCTGAAAGCCTGTGTATGTATGTATATTGTAAATATACTTTTCTTAAAATCAAAACGCCTTGGTTAACGCCAGCCCTAAAAATGTCTACTGGAAGCAGGGGCGACTCCTCCGCAATGGTGGAGGAGTATCGCCCCCCTGCCTAAGAACCAGCAGATGAAAAATAAAACAATAGTTTACTATTGTTTTATTTTTCATCTGCTGCTCAGCCAGCAGTGCAGGGAGGGGCGGGGCTGGGCCACGGGAGGGGGATGAGCGAAAGGGGAGGGAAGTGCACTAAGTGAGCATGTGTGTTTGGGCGGCCGTGTTAGGCCGACCAAACACACATGCGCTCTTAAGTTTCTCCAAACTGGCTGTGCTGAACAACCAGGCTAGAGAAACTGCACAGACCCCAGTGCACTGTCTGAGCGGCAGTCTGAGCCGCTCAGACCAATCCTGACACTGCTTTCATGCTAGGTTTAGCATGAAAGCAGCACCAGGATTGCTTGGGAGCCTGTGCTGGTGTCCCAGTGAATGCTGGGACACCATCAGGAGCAGAAGAGCGAGGCGGCAGGAGGCGGCAGGAGGCGGCAGTGGCGGGAACGGCGGAAGGTGTTTTTTTATTTTTTATTAATTGTTTCCCTCGTCAGCCTCCCTTGACATTTGTGGCAGCCGCCGCTGACTGCAAGTAGATGTGTAGGTATGACTTTTTCCTTACCTTCCAGGAGTAAAATACTCTATGAAGAAAGCTTTGTTTGCAGTTGCCATGTAGTTTATTGTACAGCAGCAGACAGGGAAAAGGACAGGCTTCTTGTTGGTCGTCTATTGTGCATCACAACAGCTGTTTGCAAGAAGCAGATGGTAGGTTTGGAAGGTTTCAGATACATGAATTTCATGATGATATCACCCCACCCCCTATATAGATATTTATTGCTACCTTAACAAGATTTCAGTTCCTCTATATTTTTGTCATGCTACTTTGGTATGTCGATATTTAAAACACAAGATTCTGACACACAACTGAGATGACATACAACCGAGTCGTTTGTAGGGTTGACATCAAGTGCTGCCAGACAGCTAGAGCTGACTGTAGTAAGATCTAAATGTGGGGAAATTGTGGAAAGTAAACCACAGTGTAATACAATTATTGAGTACAAACTTAAGTCCTCATGGACTGTAGGATCTGATAGGTGGAATCATTAAACTTGGAAAGTAGCGCCCTGACGGGGCTGCACAATATTTGTGACCTTGTTCCAAGAGGTTATCCTACGTGGCACTGCACTGGCAGGGTCTTATCACCTGAAGCTCGAAGGCAGGGATATGAGGGTCGACACATGAGCATTTGGGCAATAACTGAACTAACATAACCCGGCCAGCCTTCGACTCCAAGAGGCCAAGGCACTGTCAGCCATGCACTTTGGAAACCCAGCCAGCACCTGGTTCCGGCGAGGGACTGGAATTAGAGGGACAAACCTTGATATCCTTAACAATCGCAGCTGTCATGGGGGGTCTCATCAAAAGTTGGGAATGGTGGGAGGGATTAGAGGTTCAGCCCTGGCAACAGAAACAGAAGAGTTGCTGGGTGTGCTGAAAGGGGGCTTCCGTGTTTTCAGTTTGCGCATGTGTGACATTTCCTTATCTGACCTGTGCTCATCTGTGACATTTTCTATTTTGTGAGTGACCATTGGAGTGACCCTCCATCATTTTTGTTTACAACTCCATCAACATCCTTTCGCAAGGGTCTCTTATTGCACAACTTAACTCCCAGTTGTCTGTGACTCAAAATGTCTCCCATAAATTATGCTCTAAAGCCCTCTACACTCTTCATTGCAAAGAAATGCAGCACCCCAAACAAACCAGAAGAAGAAAGATTTGCTTGGAGCCCCATCTGCAGGGCAAACCTTCTTTAGCCAAGTAGATGCAGATGTCATACAACCTGCACACTCCTTTCAGCACCACAATCCTACAATAGTAGGCCATATAAATCAAAACTTAAAGGGGTTGTTGTTCTTGAGAAGAGACAAACTCAGGGGCATATTTATACTCTGTTTGCGCTGAAATAGTGTAAATTTTTTTGACGCTATTTCATCGCAAACTTAACTCCATATTTATATTTTGACGCTAGACCTGTCTAGCGTCTAAATATTGGAGTTAAAACCATTTTTTGCCTGCGGAAAACTACTTTGCGTCAATGAGATGCAAGGTAGGCGTTCCCAGGAACAAAATGACACTAAGGCCCTAGCGCCTTATTTATCCTCCCGTGCAAAAATTGTGCACGGGAGGGATGCGGGCCTAAATAATGGTGCTAAGCTTGCTTAGCGCCATTATTTAACGCCTGGGTCAGGGCAGGCGTTAGGGGACCTGTGGGCTCATTTCCATGGTGGAACACCATGGAATGAGTCCACAGGTGCCCTCCCCAGGCCCCAGGGACAGCGGAGGATGGGGGACCCCATCCCAGGTAAGTACAGGTAAGTAAAGGTAAGTATTTACCTTTTTTTTTTTTTTAAACATGTCATAGGGTGCACAGATATTGCCTCCCATACATGGCACAGGGAGAAATGGCCATGGCCAGGGGACCCTTGTCCCCTGTGCTGGCCATTGGGGTGGTGGGCATGACTCCTGTCTTTCATAAGACAGGAGTCATGTGGTATGGTAGCTCTAGCGTCAATAAATTACGCTAGGCTGGTTAGAGTCATCTTTTTTTACTCTAACCAGCCTAATGTCATTTTTTAACGCTAAACCCCCTTCTCCCATACCGCCACCCCCACCCAACTAACATCAGTTTTTTTGGACGCTAGCCCACCCTTTGCGCCGGATTGCGCCATTACATTAATATAGTGCCCGGCTGGCGTCCTGGAAAGGAGCAAGCCGGCGCTATACTTTTTGAAGCAAAACTGCGTTAGCGCAGTTTTGCGTCAAAAAGTATAAATCAGGGCCTTGGTTTCTCTCCCATAAAAAATCCTATCAAAATCGATGAAGTCCAAACCTTAAATAAACTACTGAAAAACAATAAAACTCCTGGTTCAGAGGGGCTATTGGTGTCCTTCTATAAAGCCTATATTAGACTTCTAGTCCAAACACTAATAACGTTGCTTAACTCATGTATGCAGTCTGGGAACATTTCGAAGACAACAATGGAATCTACGATAACCTTAATCGTGAAATCAAATAAGGATCCATCTAGGGATGGGTCCTACAGACCAATAATGTTATTAAACTCTGATGTAAAAATCTTCACATCTATTTTGGTTTCAACCTTTGCAACACTTGGCCCCTGTTTATTTCACCTGCGCATTCTTAGTACATGAGGAAATAGACACACTACTGATAACACCAAACTAGCCTACAACTTGCTAAAATCATCGCAACTTCAGGGCAGCCATAAGATCCTTCTTTTGCTTGATGCTGAGAAGGCTTTTGATACGGTAGACTGTAGATTACTGCCTAAACTGTCAACAAAACAGGCTTAGGCCCAAACCTTAAAATATACATTATGGCCACCTTTGTTCACCGTAGAACACAACTCAAATTAAATGAAGGGTTTACCCCCAAAATAAACTTAACTAGGTAGACGAGACAAGGGTGCTCCCTTTTCTCATTACTGTGTGTCCTTAAAGATAAAAAAATTAAAAGCAATCCTAACATCAAATATATTGCCATAGGACAAACTGAATATAAGGTAGTTCTTTTTGTTTATGGCATCCTTTGCTTTGTCATTGAACCAGATATCTCTGTCCAGCTTTAAGACGAGAACTAGATACTTTTCCAAAGGGCTCTGGGTTTAGCATTTATTAGACAGGGTCTGACATCTCAGACCCACAGGGACAACTCAAAATAGAAAGGTTTGGTTTTCAGGGGGACGAATCATCCATTCAATACTCAGGGCTTCGACTAACAAAGATAATAAAACATACATACTCTTTCTCTGAATATCCCTCCATTGCCAGATATCTTATATATAAAGATCTCTAGAGATGGGGAAAACTAGAAGTTTCCTGGTTAGGCTTGGTGTCAAGTGTCAGATGAACTTCTTTCCTAGGATCCTATATGTCTTACAAACCTTACTGCTATGTTTCCCTAACAGATCCCAGCAAACTCCTATCTTATATATGAAAGGCTAAAACTTCTAGAGTGCCCAAGCTAACAATGTATAGAAAGCAGATGGAAGGAGGGGTGGGGCTCCCAAATATAGAAAGGTGCGGTATGGCAGACCAATTGCAACTAGTACTGGATTCACATCTTACTCCCACCCCCAGGACATTGGGGGCAGCTGTTGAACAAATCGATACCCAGGTTCCACTATCAAATGCACTAAGGCTATCTCGGAAACATAGGCCGCATTAATTCAAACTACTAAATTCAACCAATTCACTTATAGAGTATTGGAATATCTTAACTCCTTCCCCTATCTCACGAACATATTTAATCTACATTTTCCTTCTGGAATTCAGGGTATAGGATTTTAATGTTGGACCAGTGGGATCCAATAGGATTGGGAGATCTATTTATAGATGGGACTGCACTAGATAGAGAGGCATGTACGGGACAATTAATCTCCAACCCCATGATGGACTCAGATTAACCCAGTTATTACACTGAACTCCAGACAGACGAGTACAATCTAGGGTGAAAAGAGATTGCAGTGGGTTAGACACCTTGTTCTATAACAAAACATCCAAAAAGGAACATCTCAATTGTACTCAATCCTAAAGTAGCGGCACACAGAAAGAAACCCACCTACATTGTTAGGTGGAACGAAGACTTTGGGAAACGTATCCTAGAGGATACCTGGGTGCAGAGCCTAATATGTGAAAAATACGTAACAGAGCCCTCATCGAGAGGCCACTGCAGCTTGCACCACCCATTGCCCTGCCAGAGCGGCCAATGACAGTACCAACACAACTCCTAACCATCACCCTCCTACAAGTGGGACAATTCAGACTATTCCAGGCTCCCAAAGCCATAAGAATAGCTTGGGTAGCAGATATTATAATGTTAAGGTTTACTGAATTAACAAATAACTGTTGTTGTGCTTATCTCTAAATTAGACAAACAGCATCACTGTGTGGCAGACTAACATAAGCACCGGTGTTGAAAACTAAGTACGGGTGCCGAGCACCAGAAACCACTGGCTTAAATTAAGCACTCATCAAAACAACAACAGAGGAGGGGCAAAAAATGGGAAATTCGGAGTCTAGCTCCTGGTCCCGTGTGTAAAGTTCCCGCTAACAGTCAATCAAATACAGATTACACAGGGTTCCATCTAATTGTGAGTTTCTTTCAAGTGAGAAGCTTTGGTCAGTGATTGAGAACCAAAGGTATTCGAAGCAAGAGACCTCACTCACCATCCGGTGACATGCTTCATCATAGGGCTAGCTCCTCGTCAGGCCGGCGCTGCAATGCCTGACGGGCCCCACAGGGGGGCTCTTTGCCGGAGATCTTTTATGAATCGAGTGTGGCTGGTCAGAGACAAAGGAGTAAAGGATTGGTAAATAGAAAAATTAAAAATGTCTAGAGGTAACTACTAATAATTTTAATTCTTATATTTATACCGCTGACAAGATTAAAAACCAGAAAAAAAGGGGGGAGTTAGTGGAATAATGACCACAAACCCCACAGAAATACACATCGGTATGGTAAAAATAATGTCTCTTAGAGAAAAGTGGCATATAAGAGACAGAGCACACAGGGTCCCCTGTGTCACTCTATGTGGTGGGTCGACATGTTTCTCGCTACTTATAGAAGAATTAACTTATGCGATTCATCAGGACCTAGTAACATACCTAATCCTATAGAACGTGGGAAATTCCACACATATGATAGTCAAAAAACCTAGAAAAATGTAAAAGAAAGAAAGAAACCACAATTAGCATAACGTAGTTCATATACAGGAAAAACTTCACACTAAATTACATAGTGCAACCCCAAATTTGAAGTGCAGAAACACTCAAGTGCCAAGTGGTATATGAACATTTTATACGGGCAAGGACAAGTGAAAGGCCAATAAGGCAGAAAAACATCCAGATTGCTTACCCTCCAACAATTAATGGTAGGGCCACATCGGGGGAGTCCAGGCTAAAAAAATCAACTCTGATCTAGATATATGTACACAAAAGAGGAACATGAAAACAAATGTCACTGAAAAGTTACGAACTCCATTAAAACTAGTTAGACAGCATGATGAAATAGTAAATAGCACTTCTTCTTTAAAGACCGTCCAAGTATGGAGACTAGGGGAGATACCAACTTGAGGAATCCCTCCACTCCATCGCGAGTAATATAAAGCTGTTACCGCATTAGGTCCGCACGCTGCGAGCCAGGACACACATTACGGACGGGGGAGTCCCAAAGGGAAACCGCCGAGTATCCGGGCTCGTAAAGAAGGAAGAAATGCGTCGCAGAGGTGCCGAAAGAGAATGGCACATGTCAGCCAGGGCACTTACTTTAGGAGATAGCGGTCACTGCCGGAAAACCTACGCCATTACTCGCACCCGGTATCCAGGTCGATACTGGACTCGAGGAGTTTTTTAACAAAAAGGAAGGAAATAGAAAAAGGACTTATCCGCACCGGATAGATGACGGCCATCTTGAGGGATGAAAACGCGTCGGCCATATTGGAATGTATAAGAGACCAATTTGATCTGAGTGTGAAAAAATAGCAAACCAGCGTCTCACAGCCATAGATGAATATATGATGTGGGACACATATAAAGCCAGGATAGTGGTATTGTGTAATCACAAAATACCATAGTTAACAGATGGTTAGAACTGAGTGTCATTGTTAACGGATAAAATTAATCCATGGAATATCGTCATTCAGCCCAAGTGTATGGGTCTTAAGTCTAAAGACCCACCGTTGTTCTTTTTCAAAGAGCTTGTTGGTGCTATCAATACTGTCTCTCATAGTTTCTAGAATCACCCATTTCATATCATTAGGTCCATGCTGTTTCTCAACGAAGTGATTGGTCAGTTTCGTGGAAGATCTTTTACACCTGATAGTGCTACGGTGTTCGTTAATACAAATTTTCACCATCCTTGTCGTCATACCAATATATTTCAAATTGCACGGACAGGTAATCATGTAAATACAACTCTTAGTCCGACAGTTGGTATGAGATCTAAGTTGCCAGGTCTTTATTTCACCTATGTCTACCTCTTGGATGTTGTCAGTTAAGGGGCAAATATTACAGGAGCCACAAGGGTAGTGCCCCTTCACTGGGAGCCATTGACCAGTGCCCAAGTTATTGGGGGTCTGATTCACTTTGGGTCTTGTGTGGATCACCAAATCCCTAATATTGGGTGTTCTTTTAAAGGCAAATAGGGGACGTTCTAGAGTGGCACCTGCGCTGGTCAGAATGGGCCAAAGCCTGCGGATAATGCCCTTTATTTGATTACTGTGGGGGGTAAAGGTAGTAACGCAAGTTAGGCTGGTCTGCTGGGAACGGGTATTGTTGGTTAGTAATATTTCTCTCGGAATGTTACCTGCCCTCTTTTTTGCCTGTCGAATATTAGGTAAGGGATAGTTACGTTGACGGCGTTTGTGACATAGAGTGTTGGCCTGTGTGTGGTAATCATTTTTGTCAGAGCAATTACGTCGTATCCTAAGAAATTGACCAAAAGGTAAGTTATCTCGTAGGGCTTTGGGGTGATGGCTATTGTAAAGTAAAAGACTATTTCTGTCCGTAGGTTTGTGATATACAGATGAATTAAGGAACCCATCTCTAAGTGAGATTCGTAAGTCCAAAAAAGAGACTTCTTTGTCAGAGACAGTAGAACTAAAACGCAGATGGGTATCCAAGGTATTAACCCATTGGGTAAAAGCTATGGCCCGGTCCATTTCGCCCCTCCAAATTACCAAAATGTCGTCTATATAACGGCGCCATAAAATAATGTTGGAAAAAAATGGTTGTTCAGGGGTCAAAATGTGGCGTTGTTCAAATGTGAACATGTAGAGGCACGCCAGACTAGGCGCAAAAGTACTCCCCATAGATGTGCCTTGTATCTGGTGGAAGAGACTCTTCTCAAATTGAAAAAAATTCTCTTGAAGGGCCACGCTGGCACATTGCATAATGAAGCTCACTGGGGTTTTGTAAGTCCATGTATCAGCTAAGAGTATTTCCTCTACAGCAGTGAGTGTGGCTTCTTGTGGGATATTGGTATAAAGTGCCTCTACATCTAGACATATCAGGATATCGGTAGTGCCAGACTCATTTATGTCATTCAGTAGAACCAAGGTGTCTTTTGTGTCCTTCAAAAAGGTGGACGTTCTCTGTACGATAGGTTGTAGGAAAAAGTCACAAAATTTGGATAGAGGCTCTAGTACAGAGCCAATGCCAGAAACTATAGGGCGGCCAGGAGGCGGAAGACCTTTGTGGATTTTTGGAAGACAGTAAAAGTATGGAGTTCTCGGATACTTTGTGTCAAGGAATTCCGCTTCTTGGCGGGTAATCCAACCAGCTGACTCTGCTTCCGAGATCCTCCCACGGATTTTGCGTTGTAGGCGTGGAGTCGGGTCAGTGGAGATAGGATGGTAGTAGGAAGTATCACTAAGTAGTCTTCTACATTCCTGTTGGTAGTAGGTGGTATCCATAACCACTATTGCGCCGCCTTTATCTGCTGGTTTTAGCGTGATATCAGGGTTGGAAGATAAGGAGTTGATGGCCACCCGTTCTGATTTGGAGATGTTCTGGAAAGCTCTAGAGGGGTTGAGGTGCTGAATTTCATGTCGGACTGCTTTTTCAAAAGTAAGTACTTCCAGTGGGACCGAGGAACTGGGGGGCATAAAAGTGGAGGGATTCCTCAAGTTGGTATCTCCCCTAGTCTCCATACTTGGACGGTCTTTAAAGAAGAAGTGCTATTTACTATTTCATCCATTTTAATGGAGTTCGTAACTTTTCAGTGACATTTGTTTTCATGTTCCTCTTTTGTGTACATATATCTAGATCAGAGTTGATTTTTTTAGCCTGGACTCCCCCGATGTGGCCCTACCATTAATTGTTGGAGGGTAAGCAATCTGGATGTTTTTCTGCCTTATTGGCCTTTCACTTGTCCTTGCCCGTATAAAATGTTCATATACCACTTGGCACTTGAGTGTTTCTGCACTTCAAATTTGGGGTTGCACTATGTAATTTAGTGTGAAGTTTTTCCTGTATATGAACTACGTTATGCTAATTGTGGTTTCTTTCTTTCTTTTACATTTTTCTAGGTTTTTTGACTATCATATGTGTGGAATTTCCCACCTTCTATAGGATTAGGTATGTTACTAGGTCCTGATGAATCGCATAAGTTAATTCTTCTATAAGTAGCGAGAAACATGTCGACCCACCACATAGAGTGACACAGGGGACCCTGTGTGCTCTGTCTCTTATATGCCACTTTTCTCTAAGAGACATTATTTTTACCATACCGATGTGTATTTCTGTGGGGTTTGTGGTCATTATTCCACTAACTCCCCCCTTTTTTTCTGGTTTTTAATCTTGTCAGCGGTATAAATATAAGAATTAAAATTATTAGTAGTTACCTCTAGACATTTTTAATTTTTCTATTTACCAATCCTTTACTCCTTTGTCTCTGACCGGCCACACTCGATTCATAAAAGATCTCCGGCAAAGAGCCCCCCTGTGGGGCCCGTCAGGCATTGCAGCGCCGGCCTGACGAGGAGCTAGCCCTATGATGAAGCATGTCACCGGATGGTGAGTGAGGTCTCTTGCTTCGAATACCTTTGGTTCTCAATCACTGACCAAAGCTTCTCACTTGAAAGAAACTCACAATTAGATGGAACCCTGTGTAATCTGTATTTGATTAAATTAAGCACTGCCTGGATTTAATTTTTGGCAAGAGCAGCAAAATCCTCCATGTGCGTCCAACATGAAGAAAACACATAAAATATTAATACTGTTAATCCAGCCCTCTTAAAAGCTGTAATTGGAAGCTCAGTACGATGTTGGAAGGCTGTGGAGAGTGGGGAGACATGATTAATACATGGTAGACTTGCCCCAAGATCCCAGAATACCATCAAATTTTTATAACAAATGTACTGGGTGCCACTGGGGTCAGGTTTCCATTAGACCCAACAGTACTGATGCTGGGGGCTCCCAGATGGGACTTCCTGTATCCTACCCCCTCCCCATCAGGCAGAACTCCTCACACATTATTACTGGTGGGCAGACCATCACTAGAACCATTTTGGAAACAAAAACTAACACCTCCCATTTTTTTCATATAATTTTATCTTGTGAAGGGGTGGAGCTTAGAAGGGGCGGTCTGAAGTGAGAGCGTAAAGTCCATTATCACCTGGCCAGCCATGGAGGGTGTTCGGCCTATAGTGTACCACACCTTACAGATACCACCCACCCAGAGTCGAACACCACAAAGATCTGGAAACCTGCTCCCTGTAGGGGTATCCAGCTCACTTTGAGCGTTCTTGTGAAATAGCCTCTTCAAATGCAGCCACGGCTCCTCCACAATGGTGGAGAAGCACCCACCTCCCTGCCAGCAGTAGCAGCAGCTGCAAAACTTGAAAAATAAAACAATAATAAACCATGTTTATTATCATTTTATTTTTCAAGGTGGTGGAGCCATGAGTGATGACAGCCATGGAGGGGAGTGCTGTGCCCTTTCCTCAGTGCGCATGTGAGTTTGGCTGGCCAAAACACAAATGCGCTCTGAGCTCTCTCCAACCCGGCGCTGTGTTGCTGGGTTGGAGACAGCAGGCACAGGCTCCCAGTCTGCCTGGAAACACAAAGCCAGGGCGCTCAGGCAAGTCCTAACACTGCTCTCCTGGTGCCAGCAGCATGAGAGTGGTGTCAGGATTGGCTGCAGGGCAGGCTGGGAGCCTGTGCCTTCAGTGGATTTTTTTTATTCTTTCCGTATCTGTCCCCCACTGCCTCACCACCCTTCCCGACACCAGCCGCAACTGTTTAAATAGAGACTGTGTGAAGAGAGCTTATATTGTGTTGATTCACTGAAGCTTTAAAAGTGCTGAAAAAAATGACACAAAGAAATCTCTTAGATTTCTTTGAGCCATTTTTTCACCCTCCCCCCCTAGCGAGGGAATACCCCCTTTGCATACATTGTGCCTGGCACAGGCATAATGCAGCGCAAAGGGTTACAAAGTGGCGCAATGCCTGCATTGCACCACTTTGTAAATTTGGCACAATGATTTTGCACTTGTTGGGCCACATTAGCGTAATCAAATACTGTATGCTAATGTAGCGCAAGGAGGCGCCAGGCGCTCTTAAATCTGCCCCCAAATCGTTACTCACGGGAAGCACCAGCCATCACCCTCATTCCAATAGACTCCTTTGTTGTTTGATAGTGATCTGAAATCCGCAGAGGGCACGAGGGGTGGTAGGCCCAGCTCAGGCTCTAAATGTAACAACTGTAGAGTCATTTCCTTGTCCGCAGCCATACTGACCAACGGGTGCTGGTCCACAGTCATCGGTGAGTGGAAAGATGTGAGGAAGCAGTGTGGTGCTGGCAGGCAAATGGATATGCTGAGTTTTCCCCAAAAAATGCGATCTTACGACGAACAGAAGAGGTAACTCAGAGGGTTAACGAATAGATCATAGATTTGCGTAGATCATGGATCCGCACCCTTGGTTGGGCTAACTCAGCCTTTCATCCTTTCTACGTGGATAGAAGTGGAAACAATACAATACAGTAATCACACACAGGGCAATGTTTGTTTGTAAATGCATGTGATTATACCTTACAGCACAGACTGCTGAGTAAGTACAAGAGGAGTTGCTTGGCTGACACTGATGGAAATGCAGAGGTAGAGGCCAGGGAAGGAAAGCAAAGCTTTGTGCTTTGATGACTTAGGGCCCGATTTAGACCTCGGCGGAGGGAATATATTACGAACCCCATAGGGTACAATGGGATCATAAGGCGGACAGACTATCCGTCATGTTTGCGATGGAGTATTCCTGCCGCAGAGATCGAAATCACGCCCATGACTTCAGGCAGTGCTGGAAAATTGTCAGTGCCCCGAGCACACCAGCAGTGTGTTCTTTTCTTACAAACAAACATGCTCCCTAGATCTATCCCTTTGCACTGATTGTTATTGCGGTGTGCAAGTAGGTTTATTTTTATATTTATGTATGTATGTATGTATGTATGTATGTATTTATTTATTTAAAGGGGTCCTTGCGCATGGTCCTGAAGTAAAGTCCCAGACACTCTCTCAGTGCCCAGAACCACCCCCTATGCTCCAAGACACAAACCCCATCAGTCACCCGAGCCCGATCTTGCGCCTGAAAGCACTTTCTTTTGGTGACTGTTAACCAGAGAGCCCCGTGAGTAAAGTTTACAATAACAAAGGCGAAGATGAAAGAGCAGAAGAGGCTTACAAAGAAACAACTGCAATCTACGGGCACCGCTGGAACAGGCAGCGGCCTCCATGGGACATCAAGGGCTGAGGCATGGTCTGTCGTGCGTGAGGCTGCTGTCTCCATAGGGCTTCATGGGCTGGGATAGGGTCAGTCATGTGTCAGGCTTGTGCCTCCATGGGGCTTCATTGGCTGAGGCATGGTCTGTCGTGCGTGAGGCTGCTGTCTCCATAGAGCTTCATGGGCTGGGGCAGAGTCAGTCATGTGTCAGGCTTGTGCCTCCATGGGGCTTCATTGGCTGAGGCATGATCTGTCGTGCGTGAGGCTGCTGTCTCCATAGGGCTTCATGGGCTGGGATAGGGTCAGTCATGTGTCAGGCTTGTGCCTCCATGGGGCTTCATTGGCTGAGGCATGGTCTGTCGTGCGTGAGGCTGCTGTCTCCATAGAGCTTCATGGGCTGGGGCAGAGTCAGTCATGTGTCAGGCTTGTGCCTCCATGGGGCTTCATTGGCTGAGGCATGGTCTGTCGTGCGTGAGGCTGCTGTCTCCATAGAGCTTCATGGGCTGGGGCAGAGTCAGTCATGTGTCAGGCTTGTGCCTCCATGGGGCTTCATTGGCTGAGGCATGGTCTGTCGTGCGTGAGGCTGCTGTCTCCATAGAGCTTCATGGGTTGGGGCAGGGTCAGTCATGTGTCAGGCTTGTGCCTCCATGGGGCTTCATTGGCTGAGGCATGGTCTGTCGTGCGTGAGGCTGCTGTTTCCATAGAGCTTCATGGACTAGGGTAGGGTCAGTCACATGCCAGGCCGCTGTCTCTATAGGGCTTCATGGGCTGGGATAGGGTCAGTTATGTGTCAGGCTTCATTGGCTGAGGCATGGTCTGTCTTGTGTGAGGCTGCTGTCTCCATAGGGCTTCATTAACTGGGGTAGGGTCAGTCATGTGTCAGGCTGCTGTCTCCATAGAGCTTCATGGACAGGGGCAGAGTCAGTCATGTGTCAGACTGCAGTCTCTATAGAGCTTCATGGGCTGGGGCAGGGTCATTCACGTGCCAGGCCGCTGTCTCGATACGGCATCATAGGCTAAGCCACTCACATGTCAGGCTGATGTCTCCAAGGGGCTTCATGGGCTGAGAAAGAGTCAGCCACTTGTCATGTTGGTGTTCCATGGGGCTTCTTGGGCTGACGCAAGGCCAGTCACTGTGGTCCTATGTCCTTGATGCGCTGGGGAAGAGCCAGTCATATGCCTTGCTTCTGATGCTGAAGGGCTTAATGGAGTACAATATGCTGTCCGATGTAAAGTGCTCCGAATCCTATCCCATCAGGAAATGCAGTCTATTTTATTTGCCCATTAGCTGCGTTCCAACAGAGAGAACACGTATTGCTATATGAAACCAAGTGCATTTTTACTATTTACCAGAAGATGGCACTCACGTATTAGAAACAGCGGTGTGTGGCACAAATAACCGTAACAGTTGTGACTTGTTTTATAGGCAAAAGATGCGCTTTTAGGTCCTTGCTCCATTTTAGCAACTTTCTCTTCCTATTAAAAATGGGGAAGTTACAAGGGAATACTTGCACAGTTGTTTCCAGTGTCTTCCTTTCTCGGAGACAGGAACGTTGAAATGCCTCAAACCCACTTTTGGACTGAAAGAAGTTCCTGTAACTCAACTCAGCACCCAGATGTGTACTCTGTTTGCGTTGAATTAGCATAATTTTTTTTGTACGCTAATTCAGCGCAAACCTAACTCCATATTTATATTTTGGCCCTAGACAAGTCTAGTGCCAAAGTATTGGAGTTAAAGTCAGTTTTTGGATGAGTGAACCTACCTTGCGTCAATGAAATGCAAGATAGGCGTTTCCGTCCCAAAAATGACTCTAAGGTGCCTTATTTATCCTCCCGTGCAAAAATGGTGCATGGGAGGGAGGCAGGCCTAAATAATGTCGCTAAGCCTGCTTAGTGCCATTGATTAACGCCTGGGTCAAGGCAGGCGTTAGGGGACCTGTGGACCCATTTCCATGGTGAAACACCATGGAAAAAGCCCATAGGTGCCCTCCCCAAACCCCAGGAACCCCACCCGCACCAGAGGGACACCACTGGATGTGGGCCCCCATACATGGCACTGGGTGCAATGACCATGACTCTTGTCCCCTGTGCTGGCCATAGGGGTGGTGGGCATGACTCCTGTCTTGTACAAGACAGGAGTCATGTGGTATGGATGGTTTTGCACCAAGAGATGATGCTAGGCTGGTTAGAGTCATCTTTTGAATCTAACCAGCCTAATGTCATTTTTTGGTGCAAAACCCCCTTCTCCCATACCGCCACCCCCACCTGGCTAAAGTCATTTTCCATGATGTTAGCCCACCCATTGCCCCCGATTGCGCTATTTCATAAATTTGGCATCCGGCTGCCTCCTGGAATGGTGCATGCCGGCGCTATACTTTTTGACGCAAAATGGCATTTGCGCAGTTTTGCGTCAAAAAGTATAAATCTGGGCCTTAATGTACACTCAAGAAGGGAGGGCAGCCACTCTCCAACAGTGGCAGCTGGCAAGTACGTCGACTAGAGGGGCGGGCAAATGGGTGGGTGCGTAAAATAAATACATAACAGAAATATAATAACTACATAAATGAAATAAATAAAAAGTTGCATAATGTGCTTGCTGCATACACGTCCTCCTTGCTCCAGTCCTCCTCTTCTCGTGACATCACATCGAGGGCCCCAACTAACTCCCTTAAGTAATCTTGGTGCTGCCCTCATATTGTTAGCCAGCATGAGAGAAGCGCCAGGATTGGAGGGAGTGATCTCTCTCGGCGCTCCTGGTGAGACTAGAGGCATGTGAGCCCTCCACCTAGCTGTCTAAAACAGCTGGGTTGAGAGGTTTATAGTGCGCAAGTCAGGCTGGCCCCCATAAGACAGCCGTCAAAGTGACATGCGCACTATAAACTAGTGCACAGGCAGCCCACCAGTGCTGCCACTCAGTAGGCCTCGCCCCGTCCTGACATTCGTTTCAAGACAGCTTGATGAAAAATAAAATGGTAATGAATTCATTTCATTACCATTTTATTTTTCATCTCTGGGGCTTTTTTAGGGGCATTTAAGTGGGGTGAAGCTCCTCCACTCTAATGGGGGAGACACCCTTGCTCTCAATTCAAGAGACCACACGGAGTACCCAGGCATGAGGTATGAGGATGGTGTATGACACTGTATTTATATATTTACATGGCTCCCAAAGGTGGCTTAATGTCATGTGTGACATCTTCAGCCACTCTTGTATTTTTTAACACAAACTTACCATGTAGATATCAAAACCACAAATCCCAGAATGCTCTGGCAGCCGTGTGCGTTGCACCGAACCTCCAATTCTGAATTGGAGAAAAGGGGCAAGTGGAATGTGGTCCACCGACCACCTGCAGAATGAAGGGGAGTCAGGAGGTGGGTTAAGGGATTAGAAAGTTGACCGGCGATGACCAGCGAGATTCCAGGCGGGAGGTTAATACAGAGGAGATGGAGAAAGGCAGCGTTTATTACAGAACAAACAGAAACATATTGAAATAAATGAAGGATGGCAGCATGACTGTGTGCCACACAGTACTCCCCTTTGTACAGTACTGAAATGTGGATTTTTTACCAGTTTCAAAGAACAGAGTGCCTGGAGCCTGTATCTATTACTTGTGCCTTCTCCGTGCACTGCTTATACCCTTTTATATTATATCACTTATAGCATCTAAAATAATAACACTTACAATAATCAATAACACTTATGACATTGCAAATCACATCATTTTTTAGACCACGGTGCATGGTGGAGTGGCGAGTTATAGCTAATGTATTGTGGCTATCAGGTTGAATACAGTGTGCATGGAGGAGCGTGAGTTACAATAATTTGAAGGTGCTGTGTAAATTATGAAATAAAGATATAAGTATAACTTTACAAATTATAAACTTTGTGTAGTTTAAGTTTGGTTTTTATGAATAAAGTTATACTAATTTAGGTGGTGCATAAATTACAAATTTAAGGTATAACTGTAACTTTAAAATTTGTAATGTTTGTGTATTTTAAGTTTGGTTTGTAAAGAAATGATAAATAAAGGCTTAACCTTTGTTATTTTCATTGAATTTCAAGAGTGGAGTAAAGTAGAGTGGAGTATGATTCGTTGGAGTGGCATACAATGGAATAGCGTACAGTGGACTGGTATACAGTGGACAGAGTGGAGTGGAGTACATTGGAGTGAGGCAGAGTGGAGTGGTGTTTAGTGGAGTTGAGTGAAGTGTCAAGGAGTGGAGTAGAGTGGAGTGACGTAGCGTACAGTGGAGTTAAGTGTTACATAGTGCAGTGGTGTGGTGCACAGTACAGTGGCATGTAGTGCAGTGGAATGGACAGACATAGTGTGGAGTTGAGTGAAGTGTTATAAATCGGAGTGGCATCTTGTACAATACAGCGGAGTGGTGTGGGCTAGTGTTGGGAAGTGTTGTGTAGAGTGGAGTACAGTGGAGTGTAGGGGCATAGAGTGGAGTAGAGGATTGTACAGTGTAGTGGAGGCGCATAAGGTGGAGTACACTGTTGAATAGTTGCATGGAGTGGATTAGAGTCTTGTAGAGTGGAGTTGCATAGAGTGTAGTAGAGTGTGACAGAGTGAAGTGGTGTAGAGCCGAGTGCTGTAAATTGCTATAGAGTGGGGTAAATTGTTTTGCAGTGGAGTGGAGTCCAGTGGAGTGGTGTAGCATACAGTGGAGTAACATGTTGTAGAGTGGAGTAGCATGGAGTGGAGTAGAGTGGAGTAACATAGCATACAGTGGAGTAAAGTGTTGTAGAGAAAAGTGGTGTGTGGTACAGCTGAGTGGACTGGCATGATGTAGGGTGTCAGAAAGTGTTGTGGAGTAGATCAGAGTGCACAGAGTTATTACAATGCAGAGCAGAGGCGTAGAGTAGAGTGTGGTACATTATGGTAGAGTTGAGTGGGATGGACTATAGTAGAGTTGCATAGCATAGAGTAACAGTGGAGTGGTGTAGAGTGCAGAAGTGGAGTGCAGTGGAATACAGTGGAGTAGTGACTCATAGAGTAGAGTATAGTAACCTGGAGTGGAGCAGGCATCGAGGGATTTGCGTAGAGTATGGTAGAGTGGAGTAGAATGTCGTAAAACGGTATGGAGTAAACTAGAGGGCTGTACACTGGTATTGACAGGAGTACATTGTTGTACAGTGTAGTGCTATAGAGTGAAGTATACGTAGTGTGGTAGAGGAGCACAGACTGCTGTTGAGTGGAATATAGTGCTGTTGAGCAAAATAGTGTGGAGGAGAGTTGAGTGGAGTGGTGTACACTGCAATATTGTACAGTGGAGTGGCTAGAGTGTAATAGCATACAGTGGAGTGGTGTGCAGTGGAGAAGCGTAGAGTGGAGTGGCATAGAGTGAAACAACGTAGAACGGAGTGGGGAAGAGGGAGGTTACATGCAATGGAATAGAGTAGAGTGGTGTACAGTGGAATGTTGTTGACTGGAGTGTGTAGAGTGGAGTGGCGTACAGTGCAATAGCATACAGTGGAGTGGCGTACAGTGCAAAAGCATGGAGTGGAGTGGCATTGAGAGGAATAGAGTACAGTAGAGTGTCATACACTGAATAGCGTAGAGTGGAGTGGTGTATAGTGGAGTGGCTTACAGTGAAGTGCCATAGACTGCAATAGCATACAGTGGAGTGGCGTTGAGTGGAGTGGCAACAGAGGAGTGGTGTAGAGTGGAGTAGCATACAGTGGAGTGGCATACAGTAGAGTTCACTAGAGCGGAGCGGTGTAGAGTGAAGTAGCATACAGTTGACTGGTGTAGAGTGGAGCGGCGTAGAGTGGCATAGAGTGGAATAACATAGCGTGGAGTGGCATAGAGTGGAATAGCATGCAGAGGAGTGGGGTAAAGTGGAGTTACATGCAGTGGAACAGCTTAAAGTACAGTGGAATGGTATAGAGTGGAGTAGCGTAGAGTGGAGTGCCGTAGAGTGGAGTGGTGTACAGTGGAGCAGCATACAGTGGAGTGGTGTATAGGGCAGTGGCATACAGGGGAGTGGCAATAAGTGGAGTGGCATAGAGTGGAGTAGAGTGGTGTGTGGTAGAGTGGAGTGGCACACAGTGGAACAGCATACAGTGGAATGGTGTTGAGTGATGTGGAATACAGTTGAATAGCATACAGTAGAGTAGTGTACACTGAATAGTGTACAGTGAAGTAGTGTAGAATGCAGTGGCATACAGTGGGGTGGCATACACTGGAGGGACTTACACTGGAGTGGTGTAGACTGGAATAGGGTACAGTGGAGTGGCATGGAGTAGAGAGATGTGGTATACAGTGGAATAGCATACAATAGAAAAACGTACACTGAATAGTGTATGGTGTAGTAGAGCAGAGTGGAGTGACGTACAGTGGAGTGATGTAGAATGGAGTGGCATAGACTGGAATAGTATACAGTGAAGTGTCATCAAGTGGAGTGCCATTTAGTGGAGTGACATAGAGTGGAGTGGGGTATGGTGGAGTAGTGTACAGTGGAATAGCATTGAGTGGAGTGGCGCACAGTGGAGTGGGGTAGGGTGGAGTGCTATAGAGTCGAACAGTGTAGAGTTGAGTGGCATACAGTGTAGTTGCGTACAGTGGAATGGCAGATAGTGGAGTAGCAAAGAGTGGAGTGGGACACAGTGGAGTGGCATAGAGCGGAGTGGCATATAGTGGAGTGGCATAGAGTGGAATCGTGAACAGTGGAGTGTTGCAGAGTGGAGTGGCACTGTGTGGAGTGGCGTACAGTATAATAGCATACAGTGGATTGGCAAAGAGTGGAATGGCATAGAATAGAATATGGTAGAGTGTTATAGCGTGCAGTGTAGTAGCAAAGAGGGGAGTGGTGTAGGGTGGAGCACCATACATTGTAGTGAGTAGAGTGTAGTGGCATACTATGGAATAGAGTAGAGTGGGGTGGCATAGAGTGGAATAGCATTGAGTGGAATAATGTATAGTGGAGTGGCATACAGTAGAATGGCATAGACTAGAATAGTGTAAAGTGGACTGGCGAAGAGTGGAGCTGCATAAAGTAGAATAGCGTACAGTGGAGTAGCAGACGGTGGAGTGGCATAGAGTGGAGTGGCAGAGTGGCATAGCACAGAGTGGAGAGGGCTATATTGGAGTTGCATACAGCAGAATAGCATAGAGTGGAGTATTGTAGAAGTGGTGTTGAGTTGAGTGGTGTAGAGTGGAGTATGGCAGAGTAGAGTGACGTAGAATGGAGTGGTGTGGCATACAGAGGAATAGCTTTCAGTAGAGTGGCGTAAAGTGGAGCGGCATAGAGTAGAATAGCATAGAGTGCGTGGTGTAAAGTGGAGATGTGTACAGTGGAATAGCGTACAGTGGACTGGCATACATTGTAGTGGCATACAGTGGAGTGGCGTACATTGGAGCGATGCACAGTGGAATACCATACAGTGGAGTGGTGTTCAGTGCAGTGGCGTAAAGTGGAGTACGGTAGAGTGGACTGGCATACAGTGGAGAAGCATGCAGTGGACAGACGTGGAGTGCAGTAGCATAGAGTGTAGTGGCATAGAGTGACATGGAGTGGAGTGGTGTAAAGTGAAGTGACGTACAGTGGAGTGGCATACCCTGGAATAGTGTACACTGAAGTGGGGTAGAATGAAGTGGGAGTAGAGTGGAGTGGCATAGAGTGGTTTACAGTGGAATATATATATTATTTTATATATTATAGAGTGGAGTGGCGTAGATTGGAGTGGCATACAGTGGAGTGATGTAGAGTGGCATGAGGTATCGTGTAGGGGCGTACAGTGGAATAGCATAGACTGGAAAGTAGTAGAGTGAAATAGTGATGAGTGGAGTGGTGTAGAGTGGAAAACCATGCAGTGTAGTGGAGTATAGTGGAGTGCCATAGAGTGGAATGCCATACAGAAGAGTAGAGTACAGTGGAGTGGTGTCAAGTGGAATAACATTGAGTTTAGTGGCATACACTGTAGTGGCGTAGAGTGGAGTGCCATGTACTGGAATAGTGTAGAGTAGAGTGGAGCGGCGTACAGTGGAATAGCGTAGACTGTAGTAGTGTAGAGTGGAGTGCTGTAGAGTGGAGTGGTGTTCAGTGTAATAGCAAACAGTGGACTGTCATAGAGTGGAGTGGCGTAAAGTGAAGTGGCACAGAGTAGAGTTGCTTACAGTTGAATAGTGTAGAGAGGAGGGGTGTACAGTAGAGTGTCATAGACTGGAGTGTCATAGAATGGGGTGGCGTAGAACATTGGAATCTTGGGAGCTCCACTGAAGACATTTAAGTAGCTCTGAGTTTATAACGGCTGGTATAAGCCCAGAGCTCCAACATTACAATGTTTGTCTCCATGTTTCTCCCTTTTTAATTTAGGAAAGTTTAGCCTTAATGGGTGGAATGTCCAAATAGCCTTAATAGCCCTTCTGTCTCTCTCTGACCATGCTGGTTGTTTAAGGCCCTCTCCCGCATTATAGACCCTTGCCGTATAACTCGGGTTCAGGGCCTTTAACAACCAGTATAGCCCTCAGCAGCAGGCTATAACCATATAATAAGGTCCACAGTGCATGGTACCAGTGCATATATGGGAACTCAGAAACCAATTTGGCTGTTTTCACAACAGGATTTTTTGCAAGGATCTCTTTAATTTTATAAAGCCAAATGTAAGTGTTAAGGGGAATACTGTGATTAATACGAAGCTACGCAGCCTAAAGAATGATATGGATGTACTACAAAAATACATAACTTAGAGAACGGAGGCTGAAATACGTGTTCATCAATCAAATTAATTGAACTTAAAGAATCTGTAACCACAAATTAAGGTCAAAGAAGTTGCAGGACTCCTTGTTCATTTTACACTAGTTTTAGAATCTATCATCATATTATCTTATTCTATGTGTAATGTTATGTCAAACATACGCGTGTAAAGCAGATTCTGCCATCAGTATGACGTTGCAGTGCAAATTAAAGTCCAGCATCTTCCACCTCTGGTTCTCCAGCCATCACAGACTGCAGTCTGTTTTGCTTTGTGAAGTTATATCAGAATCAGAAAAAAACCTTTATTTCGCCCCAATGGCCATAAAAGAACATGATTAAAATGATAAAAACAGTCTAAAATTGGATTATACATAAAAAACGGTACATTGAAACAATTTAAAATGCATAAGAATGGGAAAATGGTTAAATTCATCCAGTAAC
This sequence comes from Pleurodeles waltl, assembly GCF_031143425.1. NCBI lineage: Eukaryota > Metazoa > Chordata > Amphibia > Caudata > Salamandridae > Pleurodeles > Pleurodeles waltl. Next base: position 77,731,226 of record NC_090447.1, on the reverse strand, counting down.
CACCCTTTCTTCCCCTGAACCTCCACATACACAACAAAAACCTTAAAACAGTGAAAACAAATGCCCTCCTAGTATTGCTACATATTATCCTAAACGCAGCTTTGTGGTTCCTAAGCCCCAAGTTAGGACACAGTGGCAATATCCACTCCTTCCTCCCCCCATGGTAAGCTGGTCAAAATACCAAAACATGCTCAGCCACCTCCACCACACCTGGGCACAAAGGGCAAGTTCTAGTTGAAACAGAGCTAAGACGCTCCCTCACAGCTGTGAAGGAACGGAGAGGTAGGATCCCAAGACGACATTTAGGCCCATATTTATGCTTTTTTAGCACCACATTTGCGTATTTTTTTTACGCAAAATTGGTGCATACTTACAAAATACAATTGTATTTTGTACGTTTGCGCCGCTTTTGCGTCAGAAAATGACGCAAATGCGGCGCTAAAAAAGTATAAATATGGGCATTAGTGTACAACAACCTGGCATAAGGGGGCTCAATCTCATGGGGTAAGATTCCAGGAAATACTTCATTTTGAACTCCAAAAAGGAGATCGTGAGGGAACGCGCCCGAGAAGACTCAGGCCACGCTAGTCTACACAATGCCAATATGCTCTCTTTAGAGACTCTTAGAAGTTGGTACACAATCTACAGAGCTGCGTAAAAGGCTATCGGGCCCTATCTGCCCCTTCGAAGTAAAGTCAGCTCAGGAGCTACCCACAGTCTCTGCCAAAACCGCAGCGGACTCAATTTCCCTGCAGCACCAATTGTCCTCAATGCATGATCTAGCTATAGCGGGTGCAAAGGAGTACTGACTGGAAGATTATAAGACTCCTTATAAATCAGTTTTCAACTAATTTGAGGGGCCTAGCATCTAAGGGACCCCATAATTCACCACCATACAAAGAACCCTCCAGTGCCTGGCACTTGTACATCGCAGTAGCTGGGGAAATGGGGCGAAATGTAGAGGAAAGCTGGACTCTCAAGATGCCCCCACTACCCTGTTCAAGCTTGAGTTTGCATTTCTGAACCTTAGGGAACCAATCAAAATGCTCTGACAATGTGATCCCCAAATAGTCAAACACTCAAACCCGTTCCAACCTTTCCCCATTGAGATTTGGGTTCAAGCAAGAGGCTGGACAAGAGTAAAAGACCATCTACTTGGTTTTGCTGAGGTTAATCTTGAGGCCCCGCTGTCCGCAGAAGTCCCCAAAGCCATCCAGCAATTTCTGGAGACCCATGGGTGATCTGGACAGCAGCAGGGTATCATCCACAAACAGCATGGTGGGAATTTTAACCCCTGCAATAGAAAGAGCATCGCCCCCACACTTTACTAAATGTGGAACTAGATCACTGATATAAAAGAGAAAAAGAGTGGGGGCCAGCACGCAGCCCTGCCTCACACCCCAGTTGACAGGAATGGGTTCAGTTAGCGCTCCCTGTGGGCCAGATCTAACCTGCACATAATTGTTGGAGTTTAAGCGAACAATCATCTCCAACAAATATGCAGGGACCCCATCTCCTCCAAAACCTTACATGCCTCTGGGCATGAGGTCAAAGGCGGCTCTGAGATCTACCAAAATTACATAGAGCCGGCCACCCCTCAATGTCACATACTTCCAACACAACATTTGCAATTGGAAAACCTGATCAAGAGTGCCAATGCCATCGCAAAACCCGGCCTGCAGTGGAGTAAGCACTTCTGTATCAGCCATCCAATCACGCAAGCTATTCAATAGGATCCGACTAAACAACTTTTGCGTGGAATCTATAAGGTTGATTGGTCTATAACTGGCTGGAGACCTACAACCCTTTTTATAAATAGGGATAATTTCAGCCCCTGCCCACGTAGGCGGAATAGGAGCACCGGCCATAAGCGCATTAAAAAATATTACAAAACAGGGGCACCATATATCCTTGAACAATTTAAACAAATCACCCTGCACTTTGTCCAACCCAGAGGCTTTGGTGGGAGTAATCGAATCCAGGGCAACAGATACTTCAGTGGCTGTCACATGAACAACCTGATGCTGCAAAAGGGCAGGGGAAGGCTCAACTGCCACCATGTCTGAAGTAACAACCCAACTCTACCAGTCCTTGATGCCCAGGTTAGATGTAGTTGGGAGTTGCTGGAACAACAGTCGGATCCTGAACAGCTGGAGTCATAGATGAACTCAAAGGTTCTGCAGCATCAACCCCAGTGTATAAACAAGAAAAATTATCAACCCAAACCTCCGCCCGCAATGCTTGTCTCTAAGGCGTCATGAAGCCCCGCATCACCCCCTCCTACTAGGCGCTAAAAGGTGCAGAAGTCTTTACATTTTAGGGCATCCAACATTGAGGCCCATTTGCTTTCTTCCCAATTTCTTTTAGGACTAGTAATAGTGACTTTTAAGAGCTTCCTGGCTCCCTGAATGGCAGCTCTCTACACAACTTCAACAGCCTTTAGTAAGGTGGACCTTGCACCCCTACATGCCTTCATATACCAAGAAGCCCCCCTTTTGCTAGGCGCAACCCTAACAGGTTCCTTTGTGAGCAATGACCCTAAAGAGGCAAACATAACGCTATGACTGTCACATATGTTTGCTACGGGCAGGGACCGCCATTTAGCTCTGTCGCTGCTCCCACATCTACCAAACCAGAACTCCCCACATCTAGGATTTTTTTAAGGGTATCCTTAGACTCAACCACCACACTCCATTTTACCCCAGGCTTATTACTGGCAGGAACAAGCCTCCTATCAAGCATTTTACTAGGAGCATTACAAAGAGACTCTCCTGGGGATGTCATTGTTAGGCCCAATGCATTGTGATCACTATCCTGCCTTGGGGTCACCACCATATGGACCATTAGTGGCCACAGCATAATATCCAACAATATGTAGTCTATTAAGCTAGAACAATATGGGTGATGGAATGTGTGGCTCCCCTCCTTGTCTGATTTAGATCGCCCGTTGCATGCCCGGAGCCCCTCATTCAAGGTAAAGCCATTCAACTGCATTACCGCTGGGGTCCATTTCTTCACCGGGGGGAGGGAGACCCTCAAACAATATCTTCATAATTTCTCAAATCCTCCATAGAGGCTGTCAAAGGTTAAAATGTGCATTTGAAATCTGCAACAACTATCTTAAAGATATTGGGAGCCACATAGGTCAAATGCCCACTGAGGAGATTAATTCTCTGCAATTCTGCTGCACAACTCCCAGGCCTGCAGTAAAAATTAAATAAATGGAAACGTAAGAGCTACACATTGAATATCTGAACTATCTGGCTGATTCTCCTTAAGCCTACACAGCAGGGAAGGCTTGACCCAGACAGAGAGTCCCACGGGGGCCTCCCTCTCCCTGAGGTGGTAGCAGCCACCATGAAACTAACAAACCTTGCACAAAACTGCGGGGCCACGGGCGATGTTACGTGAAAAGCACAAATGTCAAATCCATCTATGACCATGCCCTACAGAGGACAGGAAAGTTTTGAGGCCAGGCCAGCTACATTTCAAGATAATAAGAAAGTATTATTCGAACAACCAGAAGAGGGAATGGGTGAAGCAAAATGGCCAGAAACTAGTGATAATATAGAATGAGATGAGGCAAGTTTTTGGGATAGCTATCAGAGACACAAATGGCCCCAGCCCAGATGGAAAAGAGGTGATCCCCAAAATTTGTGCTTCCGCGAAGCACAAATTACCCTCCTTCTCTGCCCCTACCAAATGGGCATCTAGCTGGCTACTAGAACCATCATCTGGCACACAACATCAGTCCAGACCATCCAAATCGGATAAGACCAAAAATCTGTTAGAAGATAGAGGCTCTCACTGATGGCCTTATGAAACCGAATACAAAGGGGTCCCGCTTTTTCAGCTGGAGGGGCCTGTAGAAGTACTCCAAGGGCACCAGAGATATACCTGTGCTCCGCAACCCATTCCCTATTACACTCATGAGCAGCCGCTGTGTTACACCCGGGCTCCTACAGTTAATGACAACACAATCTCCAATTAGACCCTCCTAACTAACAAAACATCATCATACTCTGAGATATGAAAATCAGTGTTACATGCCAACCAATGACAAACCTTATTTTTAGGGACAGAAAAATGTTCCTTATTGGGGGACTCAGAAGGAGGAACTCCCATGAGGACAGCTACATACGGAGAGCAATCAGGGGGGAGGTCCAGAAGAGGTAACCCCTGCGCTATAGAACCTCCACTATGTTGTTTTACTCTTGACTAGAAACATTCTGCCCTGTCGTGGTCTGGGTTACTCTCCATTCCATAAGCCCAGAAGAACCGTCCCCCCCACAGACACCTTCTGAGTGGACAAACCGCTCCGGACCCGACAGGACGGGCAAGAGCCGCCACTCCTGCGGGACCTGAACAGGCCACCTCATACACCGCACTCACATCTAAAGTAGGTTGTTGGCCATCACTAAGAGGATTTGGAGGACCGGGGGGACTTTCAGTAGTGGTCCTCTACCTAATAAGAAGCTCTAACAAATATAAGCTTTCAATCAAAGGTGACAGACATTTTTGCATCAGAGATTGAAACCGCTTTAGAATAGTGTCCCAGCTGGTAATATGTAGCTCGTCGAACTGCTGTGAGATTATAATTGCCGACTCCTCCCGACCTCTACATTGTCTGCTCCTAGTGCCGGCCCGGACGGTGCCCCCAGATTTAGCTTTCCTCTTACGCTTTTTACGAGGGCCAGTGTCACTGGAGAGCATAACATCAAGGTTGCATTGTAATATATTAGGTGTTTGAGCCACGGTCGGTCCCCTGCAACAGCAAAAGGCGGCTCTGAAACACTTGGTAGTGGCATGAGAGGGGGTGAGTTGGCTGGAGAAGCTAATAGTGCACCAGGGACAACATCGAAATCATGTGAAAACCGCCTGTCAGCTAACTCAATCTCTTTGGAGACAACACTGACTGCCCGCGTAAGGAATGAGTCTAATGTTGACCCCTTAGATTGACTGATGACGGGGGGAGCTTTTTCCCAGCTGCTTTTCTCTTCCCCATAGCTACTGGTAGTCAAAAGCAATCTAGTTCCTAAATGGCGAATCTCCTCCTCACCTTCGCCAATTCCACCATTCTTCAAAGATCAAACTTCAAAAGTCTAAACCAGTAAAGTTTAGCATGATCACTGCCAAGCAAACGCAAGGGTGTAGGGAAATAAAGGATGCTGTTGGGGTGAATAATTACATATAATAATGGCCTCCCATGCACAAAATGGATTCAACACTACCCACTGGTTCCCAAATCTTAACATTGTCATGACACAGTCTCCAGTATTTGCTTAGGAGTCCATGCCCCCAACACCCCAAACCAACTGTGCAGGAAAGCAAAAATTCAGTCCTACCTAAATACCAGAGACAGAGCAAGCTAATGAAGGTAAGACGCCACTGGGATGAGAGCCAAGGGGGTGGCTCCGCCCCACCTCTCCCTGCTGCTGAATGGGCCCGGATGTGCCCGCCCTTGGCCCGGGCTTTGCTCGGGTGCATCCCACACTGTGGGACACGTGATCCGCAAATGAGTAGCTGACTGGTGCTGGCTGAATGACGTTGGTGGACCCTGCAGCTGTGGAAGCTGGGGCGCCTAGTCCAACACCACCCCTTGCCAAGCAATGTTCCCCATGAGGCGGGACACCAGAGCCGCAAATAAGTGCCTGATTGGTGCAGGCCGAATGACATTGGCGAACCTTGCCGCTGTGGAAGCTGGGCGCGTGGTCCAACATCACCCCTTGCCAAGCAATGTTCTAGCATGAAAGATGTACATGTTATTCTGTTTTTTGGCTACAGATGGTGTGTCTTAACCACTGATAGAATAATGTGGTTTAGAGTCTGATGGGTGTTGGTGTGAGCGTGTCTGGCCGTATTTGATCTTTGGTAATTTATTTATACGGGACGCATTAGAGGTTCGATGGACCTTTTGCCTCACGCTAAGAGTGATCCACCATGAGCACACATTTTGCTCATGACCTAACCAGCAACAATATAACCTGTTTAATAAATCAAACATCAGAAACTTTGAGTCAGTAATCTTTACACAGCATGAACCATGTGACCATGAATAACCATATCCAAGTTAGAAAGCTTATTTCCCTAGATTAACAATGCTAATATCACGTAAATTAATCTCAAAACCAAATGATATGCATATACAAACAACACAAGCTGACCAAAGTGGTGGAAGAATCTCAATTTAACCTTTAACCAAGGTATTTATCATTAAGCATTCAAGAGTTACCGTACAAGTTAATAACAACAATAACTGAACGACGGAGATGGCATGCACGTAGACTCGACAGATTAATAAAATCAAATCTTTGTTAATAACATTTGTTAACACATTGCACACTAACTAACCCTCCGATTTGAATGGCATGTTTGGGCCCCATGCAAAAGTAATTTAGTCAAAAGTTAATTTGGAAAACATCTAACTAGGGTTCTAACAAATTAGCGTTTGGTACCTAAAAGAAAGAACAATAATCTATAACAGAAACAATAGCATTTTGTTATACCTCTCCTGAACGGATCAGCAAGCTGTGATTTCTTTGTCTGTTGGACATCCGTCTGGTCAGCTTTGGCAAGGGAAAGTGCAGGGGATTGGCTCAGCCACGAATTGGGCTCTAATTTAACTGAACCAACTTAGAAAGGGCATCAAGCTAAGGAAACAGCATCAATAACATGAACATAATTACGCGATGAGATTGAAGCTAGGAAGAAAAGACATCAGGGACTGTTCTGCTCCTAGACTGGGACTGGAACTACTGACCCTCCTGCTAAGTGTAGTCGGGGTAAACTGAAAATCTATATTTTCTCACGTCGTCATTGGTCAGAATAAATTGTTTTCACAATAGAACCAATAAACATTTGCAAAAACGTAAAGAAATGGCTCTTAGGTAGACCGTATTGAGATTGCAGATCCATAAAGGATTTACACCCAGATTTACAATACATGTCTCCAATATTCTTTATTCCCCTGTAACGCCAAAAAGCTAGTATAGGATCTTTAAAAATATAGTTAGGAATAGCAGAGTAATTCATTCGCGTATAGGCCGTAATCTTTCCCAATCCCATACTCCGTTTTACCTGCACCCAAACCTTATAGGCAGCTAGGAAAGGCTTAAATCTTACTTTCTTGAAATAGCTTGGTTCCTCAAATTTCGACAGCCACCCACTTGCTTCCCCACCCGCCATCATAGTATATATAGAGGATTGATTTATTTCTATACCTCCTCTGGGGCTTCCCCTTATAAGTTCATCCATATGTTGGAGACAGCAAGCATAGTAATACAATGTAAAATTGGGAACCGGCCAACCACCACGGCCCTTAGAAAGTGTCATATACTTCATTGCTCTTCTAGATTTAGCATATCCCCACAAGAAATTATTCCCTATTTTTTCCAATTTTTTCAACCAATTTTTAGTAACCTCGAGAGGAATAGCCCGAAATAGATATAATATTTTTGGAAGAACCATCATTTTTAAGACGTTACAGCGACCTGCAAATTATGCATTCTATCTAAATCACTTTTTATTTTACTTAACAATGGAGAAAAATTAAGTTCCACCAATCGATTGACCGTGGAGGTAATTTTAATCCCCAAATACACAGCATCGGATACCACCCGCTTATCTATCAGTGAGGTATACTCAGAACACACTGTCTGCGTCTTGCCTGAATTCAACTTATATCCGGAGTATCTTCCGAACTTCCAAGCCTCCATTTCAACTGCCTTAATAGTATCCTCCGGACTGCTTGTCACTATGGCTACATCATCTACGTAAGCAAACACCTTATATTCTTCTCCATTATATACTAATGGTTTAATATTTTTACATTCCTCTAATCTTGATAGGAAATGATCAATATATAAAGCGAAAAGCAAAGGGGAGCATGGGCACCTCTGTCTGGTCCCCCTTGAAATTTATATAATGCCAGATTCTAAGCCCGCAACACAAACTCTAGCTTTAGGGGCTGCATATAAGGCTTTTATAGCTGTTATATAGCCTGTCCCTATACCCTTCCACTGCAGAGTTTCCCATAGGAACTTCCATGATATTTGATCAAATGCTTTTTCGGCATCTAGGAATAATAACACAAGAGTTGTTCGATGCAGTTCTGCAAGATCAAACATAGATATTATTCTTCTTATATGATGTATCGTGTCTCTGCCGGGAATAAATACATGTTGTTTTTTCCCTACCAAGCTAGCTATTACATTTGCCAATCTACTAGCTAAAACCTTTGCATAAATCTTCCCGTCCACATTCAGCAACGATATTGGTCTATATGAACTGGGGAGACCTGCTGGTTTATCCTTTTTTTTTAACACTATAATATTAGCATGTTCCCAAGATAAGGGTGCTTGACCTGCCTGTGCTTTGCAGAAGGTGGTATGTATGTCCCTTTTTATGTCTGCCAAAAAAAACCTTATAAAATTCAAGTGGTATGGCATCAGGTCCGGCCGCCTTTCCGGCTGCAAGGGAACTCACGGCTTCAATTCTCTCTTCAATTTGAATCGGTGTGTCCAATATCCTTTGTTCCTCGAGAGAGAGCCTTGTGTTTTTTAATTCGCCTAGAAATCCACTGGCCTCTTTTTGAAGTTGTTCAGAGTGATCAATATCCTCTCTATACAAATCTTGAAAATAATCCTTAAAGACCTCTAAAATTTCTTCTGGCTTTATGTGTTTCTGGCCATTAATGTCAATGATATCTAAAATATTTTCTTTGACAGCCTTTTGTCTTATGCGCCTAGCTAAAACTTTTCCAGTTGTTTCACCATATTCATAATACTCAAACCGGTGACTTTGATAATCAGCTGCAACTATTTTATTCAAATATGCATTTATTATAGCTTTGAGGATCACCGTCTGAGTCTGTATAAGAGTAAAATCTTCCTTACTAATAATTTTAAGGGTTAATTCCCTCTCTTTTGCTGTTAATCTTTCCTAAGCTCTGCAATCTCTTTCCCCCTGGCTACCTGTACTCCCAAACTATAGCTAAGGGTTTCACCCCTTACAGCGGCTTTAAATGAATCCCATACCATCCCGCAATTTGTCGTATTTCTATTAACTAAAAAAAAAATGATGAATCCACACTCTCATGTGAGATATATATCCTGGGTCAACCAACAATTTCCTATCAAATGTCCACACACGACGTGGACTTAATGACCCCCTTACCACAATAGACAAAATTAGTGGATTATGATCTGAGAAAAATCTAGGCTTACATTCTATTCTGGCCCCTTGAATTAAACTTCGTGAAAAAAAAAAAATCCAACCGTACTAATTTCGCATGAGGGGAGGAGTAGTAAGTATTCCCCGGGTCTGGAGCTTTAATATTTTTCCAAACATCAATCAAACCATGATCCACCCCTAACCTCCTCAAAGCCTTCCATACTTTAGGCTTTTGACCCTTATATAGGCTCTGAGCATCCATACTGTTACTGCCTACTTCTAAATGAATATTTAGATCACCACATACAATTAATGGTAAGGGCCATCCGGTTAATTCTACATTCAGTGTATCCAGAATCTCAGCCTCATCAAAAATTGACCCATATATGGTACAGAGAGTCAATTTGAATGTGTTCACAGAGAGTTCTGCGAGGACCCAGCGTCCATCACCACTTGCTAGAGATCGGCAAACAAGAAAGCTACCCATTCTAGCCAATACCGCCACACCACGCGTCGACACCTCCTGTCGAGTACAAACCAAAAGTGTTAAACCAAGTTCTCTCAGTAACTCACGTCTGTCCCATGAAATATGTGTTTCTTGTAAACAGTATAAATCTGATTTAATCAGTTTAAAACTAGCTGCCACTCTTTTCCTTTTTTGAGAATTATTAAGACCACAAATATTCACCGTGCAGATCCTTAATCTATTTGCCATTTTGATCATATTGTTGTACCAGCCTCGCGACACTGCTCCTTCCTCTACACAAACCTCCTCGTTGGTTTTGGGCCTTATTAATCCTCCTCCTCTGGCATGTCTCAACTAGCTTGTTCCTTATGTCACTAACTGTAAAAAAAATGTTTGCCGTCATAAGCACGATATGCCGGAAATGACTGAGATTCCATTAGCTGAGGCCATTAATCGTGGTGCAAGGATTGGTATGATTTATATTTTACTAGTTGATCTGCAATCACATGATATGGTACATCAGAATGAAAGATGGTCCAAACGGTTTGGCAAGGCTGGGGACTGGATGGGCCAGTCTTTAGCTATGGCCGATACAACTCTTCTCTCAGCTAATTTGAAAACCCAGCATTATAAAACATTGGTTGATCTATATTACACACCCGCTAAGCTGAAAAAATAGGGGAAATCCTCTGGGCTTTGTATTCACTGTGGTGAGGAGGAAGCTGAGATACTGCATATGTTTTATATATGTCCAATGTTGAGGGTATTGCTGTGTGAGATAGAGGTATTCCTCAAGAAGATCATGGGCTGTAATGTCCAGTTGTCTGCTATACTGGTGTTACTTGGGGTTATGGATTCAACTGAAGGCATAGAGCCCCCATTGTATAAAATAAGGCGGATTCTATTTGTAGCAATGGCAATATTTCGACTTTGTATTGCAACAGACTGGATTAAAAAAGAACCCCCTACGTTTGAGGGATGGCGATCCAGATTACTTGCCATTTATAACATTGAACTGAGTTTATATAAACTAAAAAGTCATGAGAAGAGACATAGGGGGTCATTACGACCGCCAGGGGTAATGTGGCGTCCGTACCGCCAACAGGCTGGCGGTACGGAGACCCGTATTACGACCGCGGCGGTAGCGCCGCGGTCGCACCGCTGGGGCTGGCGGTTTCCCGCCGTTTTAGCCCCGGCGGTGATAATCCGCCAGGGCAGCGCTGCAAGCAGCGCTGCCCTGGGGATTATGACCCCCCTACCGCCAGCCTGTTTCTGGCGGTTTGCACCGCCAGGAAGAGGCTGGCAGTAAGGGGTGTCCTGGGGCCCCTAGGGGCCCCTGCACTGCCCATGCCACTGGCATGGGCAGTCCAGAGGGCCCCCTAACAGGGCCCCGGCCAGCTTTTCACTGTCTGCATAGCAGACAGTGAAAAGCTCGACGGGTGCTACTGCACCCGTCGCACGGCCGCAACACCGCCGGCTCCATTAGGAGCCGGCTCCTATGTTGCGGCCTCATCCCCGCTGGGCTGGCGGGCGTAAACTTGGTTTGCGCCTGCCGGCCCAGTGGGGATGTCATAATGGGGTCCGCGGGAGTGCGGCCGCATTGGTGCCCGCACAGCGGTTCCCGCCAAGCTTGTAATGACCCCCATAGGGGGGAACGAATTTGGGCACCATTGACCAAATGGCTGGAAAGCCAAGCTGCGTCGTAGAGGGTGTCAGTTTGTTTGATATGCGATGAATATATCTGCCTCCTTCCAGCTTTTGTTTCTGTTTGTGGAATATTATGTTTTCATTTTGTACAAGATTTATATGGTCCTTCTCTTTTGACATGCTAGAATATTTAAAAAAAAAAAAAACGAAAAAAACAAAGAAAAAAAAGGAGTGCTGTTGGGCCCCACCTTCCACCGGCTGAAATTCAGCACCATGTCCATGATGATTACACACAGGCATAAGCCTCAGAACATTCTATTCATGTTTCTTTGGGTTCTTCAGGATACAGACATTGCATCTGAAAATCCAAATCGGGTCACAGCACACGTTCTTAAACTCCTGACATTCAATTGGATATCCACTTTTGAAAAGAATCAGGCCGTAGGGAACTAGGTATTGCAGTGCCACTGGTAGTCTTTTTCAGCTGTGGATAAGGAGGGGTACTAATTGCATGTTTCAGGGTTGGCAAATTATGTAATTCTACAAATTACAAGAGATAGCTAATGAACCTTTCAAATATTCTGGTGTGCCCTTACTTGCAATACCATAATATTAAAAAAAATATCCAAAAACATTTTGGTGAATAAGGATCGATGTCCCATTTTAAATATACAGGTCCTCATTGTAAGACACAATAGTATTTCCAAACACTTCACTTTACTTTCATGCAACAGAAGGATATGACTTTGACTTCAAAGCTTACCCACACACCTCTTGAAAGTGTTCATGTTGAATGCACCATGGACAAGAAATGCTAAGTCACGGTGGGAAGCTGACTTAGTGGCGAAGGATTCAACTATAAATGGTTGAGTTTATTGATTTTTTTAAATAAGATGTTTTGTACTCAAAAGGAGGGTCAAATGCCTACATATTCTGTAGCAGAACCTGAAACATTCATTAAAGCACTTTTTAATGTAAAGTTATCCCTAAAAATTGTCAAGTAAATCCTGCTTTCTTTGGAGTTAAAAACCTTGCCCACATTTATTTCAATAAGAATGGGTCAATTGAAGGTGGCTGTCTCTTGATGTTAAGGCTGGCTGTGTCAGAGACACTCCAAAAAGTAGACCTCCTTGAGTTGTAGCCACTGTCGTTGACTCTACCGTTCTTGATGCTAATCATGTGCTATCCTAATGAGTGTTGCTGTGTGCCATAGATCACCCCAAGGGAGTTAAGGTTCACTCATTGATCAGGTTGAATTGTTACTAATGTGGGTTCCCTACTGTGTACCCCGGCTGTGACTGCAAGGTGTAATCTGGGGCATGTTTGCCCTGTTTGGGCTCCACATAGGTACTATTAGAGTTGGTCTCACAACAGTCCCCCTGTGTCGAGACGCTCTAGCTTAAGAGGACCTTGAGTTGCCGAAAGGCATTTGAACGATCATTGTATGTTATGGCTGCTGTCTGGTGAACAGAAATCGTCAAGGTCGGCCCAGTCCCTTGAAAGAAGTCTGGTTGAACTGCAGCACACATTTCCTCAAATAACCAAAGGACAATGGATGACTGAGGCAAAAACCAGCAGAGAGGAGCCATGAAACTACGCTACCTCCCTGGAGTCAACAACGATACCAGCAAAGGTGCACATTACTTGATCCAAAGGCCAGGATATCCTGTGCTCCTTAAAAAGCTGTTTCTTCTCATCACATGGATCTTTCACTTCATCATGACTTCACTGTGCTGTTTTTATGTTGGAGATTAATGTCGTGGCCAAAGGCAAAGAGCTATCATAAGTGAAGAAGCAGGGCATGTCCTGTAAACTGTCCTTGAATCAAAACTGGAGGATCACATATACCACACATTGTGCCCAAAGCAACAGAATGTTGGGATTCTGAACTGTGTAGAGAAAAAGCTTCTCTATTGCCTTAGGCAGTGAAGGGAGGGGAAGTGGTATGATACAGTGTTCTATAGTGAAGCCTCAAGAGTGACCACTGCTGGCCTAGTACCAGAGGCCATAGTAACTAGAGGTAAAAGGTGACGTCTAATTCTAAGGAAGAAGTAGTTAGCAGAGATTTATTAGAAGATGCTGATAAGTCGATCTCACATTTAGTCTTGCTAGACTTTGACATGAAAGACATTAAAGACTCTGGTATAAGAGACATGATCAGCAATGTAACTAACAGCTCCAGTAGTATGCCAAAATATGATTTTGAATATAAGAAGACAATAATAAACCTGGTGCATTACATTTCCAGCACATAGCTTATGAAGTGATGTTCATCCCTACCAGCATTATTGAGAACAGAAAAGAGTAAGGACAAGGGAAGGGGATCAGGAGAATATGTTTGTCTAAGAAGCAGAGTGCAATCAATTTCTCAGTAACAGTTCTAGGATTGACAAGGCTAAACGATGAAGGAGTCCTGCTTAGAAATTAAGCAAATATGGATAGAGAACCTTGACTTGCTGATGGATGGTGGACAAATTTTGGGCATTTCAATAGCAGTCTCGAGTTTATGTCAATTGAAAAAGTTAGAGGCCTTCTCCTTAATAACAATGTTGTGTGGCATACAAATAATCTGTAATTACCCTCGCTACTGGTAATGGTCAGCAATGCTGCTTTGAACACAGAGATTCAATTGAACCAGTTATCTCAGGACAAGCATCTCTTCCTTCTACGTTCTCGTGCATCTGGCATGGCACAACATCTGCAATTCCTCACTAGTAGGATAACAGAACTTAAAGCAAGATTGAGGTTACTGGAAATTAAATGATTGCATTTCAGAAAGAGGCAAATACATCTGGTACCTATATCAAGCTTCAGAAAGCAAAAGCGTGAGATCTTTAGAACTGATATTGAGTGACCAACCTGAGAAGGTTTGGTATTTAAGATGAGAAGGAAGGTACTTGATGTAGTCCTTGTCATGTCTCAATTGTTAGGTTGTGTTTCCCTAAGGATAAAACATTTGTGACTTCCACAGAAAATAAAGAGACAAGAGTCTTAACACTGGTTACTTGTTAAAACATTAAGGCTAAAGAACTGCTCCCAATGATAACTTGTATTTGAATTTTGGGGATTCACCAGATCAGGTTGATGGAAAAAATGCCAAAACAAAAAGAGCTGACAATGAGCTACATTGCACCAGCAGCTCAAATATATTTTTGTTGGCTTTAAGCTTTTGGAGGCTACAGTTCTCTACGGAAGTGCAATTGAAAACTGTATATAACAGGTGTACCCATTTTTGTATCTCTGTGGAGGAAGTACAGAAGATGTTAATTTCTGTTAGTAGAGACCCATCTAATGTGCTTCCAGGTTTTACGTCTGCGGCAAATTCCAAAATAAGGAAAAAAGCAATTAGGAGTGTTGAGCAGGATGAGTCACATAGAGATATGGGCAGAGTTCTTTGCTACAGGTTTGCTGGTCAGTGGGAAATGCTGTTTTCCACTCGTTAACTTTGGGTTTCTTAAGTTCACAACAATCTCCTAAGACTAAGGAGCATCTTCATATGAAGCAGTTGGGGTACTTTTGAAGCTACATTCTCACACATAAAATGTAAATCTTATTAGGACACTCATTGTAGTTAGTGCTTTACTCATAGCAACGTCCTTGTGCACTTTCCTGTTCATATAACTTCTGAAAATCACCACCAGGATCTCTAGCTATCCACATCTGCCAAAATTACCTCCAAAGACCATTTAAAACAAGTGTGTTTTCTCCTAAAAGGCAATATCTTGGTCTTAGATATGTTTACTATGAGTTTGTTGGTTTTACTATCTGAGCCTACCACCTGCAATTAAGGTTGAAACCTACTGGTGTGCTGTCCAGCAGAATCAAATCATCAGCTTGAAGTACTTTATTGATGTGTTTAATAAACACTTTCTATGAGAACTGTTTTGCAAATCAAATTACCTTTAGGAGGTCATACAGGTAGATAGCAAAAAGCAGGAGAGCCAATATGCTCTCTCGATTTAGGGCATTAAACCTGTTGATTATTTGTACTTTCAACCCCACCTCGACCTTTAGCCTTGTAGCCTAATGAAATGATTGGATTAAGGGCATCAGGGTGAAGAATATCCTTAGAGATGCTGTTGCATCATGTCAAATGTCATGCAGTAGCAGTCTAAGTAGACATACAGTTGCCTTCTACCATGAAATTCTACACGAGAAACCGCAAAGTGCAGGTCTGGGGAGAAGTACTTAATCGTTGGTTAAAGGCTGCCTTGCTCTGCAGTGGTCAAATCCAGCTCTGATGATATTTCTCCAGTGTCTGCAACAGAACTCCCTCAAAGATTATAGTTTGCTGATTTTCAGGGAGACATTAGCCTGTGGGATGCAAGGTTCTCTCCATTCTCTGCAAAATATAATAGTTTGAATGCTGAACCGACCCTGGAAGGGATGGTGTGAAACAGACCTGCGTATTACTGAATGACTGTTGCGTACATCCTTGTTCAGAACTCAAGAGGGCTCTTGATGTCATAGTTTAATACCCCACCTGGACCTGACGCTCTATTGACCTTGTTTTGGTTAATCATGCCAATCAGGTTTGGTCAAGGAATCTCGTAGAATACGTAGGCACTACTTGGTAACAGGTTAGGGCACTCATAGAAGGGTTGTAGCAATAATAATTTTTAATGATGGAAAAACATTGGTATGAGTGGCTGTTTACTTGGAAGGTTAATGAATCATTCCCCCTTTCAAAATGCTAAATTTTCATGCAACTTTATGCTCTTTCTGTGCACCCCACAATAATGCCGAGAGTGTCCGAATTTCACTTTAATCAAAGCTTGCCACTTTTTCAAGAACATATATTTTTATAGAAATTTTAAATGTCCAATTGACTTTTGCCTGAATCACTCGTTTTTTGCTCCACTACAGTCACATAAAGTGTTAGCCAGATAATAAGAATCCATGCTTAACATTTGTTTTAGTAGATGACTGTTGGAAAAATCACCCTTAAGAGAAGTTGTGCATTTAATATTTTAAGATCTCACACATCTTGGTCTGTAAATTAGCATCACAGATAATGTTTGTGTTTCTTCTCTACTTAGAAACTGTGCGCCACAGTTTAACTTGCAACTATGGACACTCAAAAGGACTCTATTGCAAGATTTGCAAGTTTTAGATCTTGTGCAAGAGACATTCGCATTATATAAATCTCAATTTAAGGAGGTCCCAAGTCTAATGAATGTGGTTATATGAATGAATTCATTTAACTACACTAAATGTGTGAGGTCAGACCAATATTGTTGTGTTCTCATAAAATGGAAAAGACTACACCAAAATCACATCCTTTGAAACCATCTCATCAATGACTGTGGATGGGAAATGGTTTATGAAAATATTGCCCTAACACCTAATTCTGTTCCTGGGTAAGATTGTTTCTGTTGTCCATGAATGCAACACCACTGACCATATAAGTTTAGGGATGAGAGCATTTGGCCATGTCAGCAATAATGAGAGGCCTGTAGCAGTCTCTCGTCATGATAAAAAAGGTCCTTGACGGGGTCAGATAGATCTAACATTGGTTAGTATTAGAAAGCTATGTCTTGCCACTGTCCTTTATTAGTGCACACAGAAGCTTGTGTGAGTTCCCATCTGCGAAAGTGATCATGAATTGGTCTCCGTCTGCAGAGTTCGGTGTCAATATGGGTATCTGGAAAGGGCAACAGTGTTTCAGTTCCTTGATGCACTTTAGCTAGAGCACTTTCTTCAACTGTTCAACATGTTATGGCTGCAATTGTGCATTATCAGGTACGTCAAACTTGATATAATCCTAACAACATTCCAACATTCATTATAAAACTAAAAAACTAAAATGCCTCTCACAGATTTGGTAGGGGAATATCTATATTTTTAGTGATCGCAGTAGACGACATTGTTGTTGGACTGACATTTAGTATGACTGCAAAAATTTGTTGGCAGATACTAAAAAAAATTTTTTTAGCATAATGAATTTTGTCTCTGTTAATAAATGAGTACATTTTTGACTGCTAAGATAACTGAAATGTGAGTAAAGTGCACTGAATCTAACAAAATGTAATGCGATGTAGCAGGACTGGTGCAAAATGTTAAAGCTTGATCCACTCCCCCTGAAATAGTATTCTTATATGTATGTGGATATAAGGAGCTGGAGCAGTGAGGTTGCTATGTGCTCCATGAGGGCACAGAAAAATAAATGGGAGTTGTTTATTGCAAAAAAAAAAGAACCAATAAACATTAATTCCCAAATCTATGATATAACTAGACAGTCTTTCACACGTCGATGATTGGCTCCTCTTCTTCTGTTCCCACCACTTGTTTCGTAAAGTAACTTTTTAGTTGTAATCATAACTCCAGTCAGTGAAGCCACTATCAAGTCCTGGGAACATTTGCTTCTCACGCACCAAAGATACAATTGTATCCGTAGGTAGTACACTGCATTACAGCAGACACTTCTCACATGAAAGTTTAAGACTTGACATTGCAACGTCACAAATGTATTTGGTCAGCACTGTGTGAACAATGAATAAGTGTTAATTCTCTGCTTTTACAAAAACAATTACGAACATTTATTTATGCCATGAAGCTAAACATGAGGCCTTGCCGATTAGGCCCATAATTTCATAAATATTCTCTGCCTAGTACATTTAAGCAAATACATTTCATTAAGACATTAGTATGGTCCACTAATACATTTTATTCTACATGTACACATTATTTAAACGATTAATGTCAATTCGTTATTGATGTCGTACATGGTATGGTGGCCACTTAGGTGGGCACCTTTTCCAAAACACTTGATTTTCTCCATGTTAGCATAATTCATGTAAATTCTTAGCTATTAATCAATGCAAATTTATTAGTAATGAATTCCCTTTTTACATTGGCATTGATTTACTTGGCTTGCACATTGTCCAGCTTGTAGTTACAAGTGCGATAAATGGAGGTAGAGTTGTTTGTTGAGAAGCAGCTCCGTCTATCTGCTGTGGTGAGGATGTTGATAACTAGCTATGCGGCATAGAAGTGCAGTGTTGGATGAGTCAGAGTCGTTTTAAGGCAAAGGGGACTCTGGCCCGGATCCCCAGCATTTCAGGGGACGGTGATACGGCCAGCTCTGTTCTGCAGAGGATCCTGCCCTAACTACCTTAAATAATTCTTAAACGTATTGTTTTTAAACATTTTGCTTTTTTTATGTGGGTGATGTGTGAGAATCTATTACAGGCATTTTGCAGAAAAATTTGGTTATGTTTTAGATAAAAACCGGGCCTCGCATATAAGAAATGGGAGGGGCGTCACTGCAGTGATATTAGTGAGCTGCTGATGGGTTACAATATTGTAAACACGCCCTGAATATCCCTGAGTATTAGCTGTAAACTCGTTATGAATTTGGACAAGTGTGTCTGTGCACTGTCAGTGGCCTGGTCAAAGAGGGCATGAGAGAGATGAAATCGAATCATAAATATCAAAGCTGTTCCGAACAGGGGCCCCTAAAATACGCTTGGCACAGGGACCCCAAAATCCTTAAGATGTCCCTGCAATGTGTGGGTGTCATTTGCCTGCGGTGTTGGGAATGATGCCGACCTTTGTACAACAAGCTTTTCTACTCAGATGTTACTACTATGTCAATTTGCCTTTTTTAAATGTAATATGAATCAGCTATGTGTGTCCATGACAGTTGTATGGTTTTTGTTTTAACCAAAATATTGATCGATAAATTGGTGTTGGTCATAATTGGATGCACCACCAGTACTGGCTGTACCAAATGTATACATTTGTGCCAGCTTTACTTTCATTTGTGGCAGGTAAGTGCTGCTGGCAGTATTTTAATTGTTTATGCAAAATGTTATTTCTTGAAGCACTACTGGCAGCAATGAAACATAAATTATATGAGGCCATGTGGTGTTATATGCTGCTAAATTAAAATAGAGCTGAGAGCTTCCACAGCTTTTAATGGTGACAAATTGAAATGCAGCCAACACTGATCTGATTGTCTGGTAAGGATAATGCATAAAAAAATCTAGAACCACTGAAAAAAGCAGCTTATCTGATGGACCGAATTTAAAAGTAGAGCTTTATTCGTGCAAGTGGAAGGAAAAGTATTAAAAAAGAGGTGGTACTACAGAAGTATTTTTTCCATACTCTGGCTATCTGTGAGCATCAGCCCCAAAAATTCCCTATTAGTATAAGCACAAAGAGGGCACAGTCCTTTCTATTTGAACTAATTTTTTTGAAATAATCCTCATTTATTCCTAATTTATTACTATTTTAGATGTATGGAGGGCAATTTACGAAGGTTTGTAAGAGCACTAAAGGAGTACTATAGGAGTATTATATTATATACTCCAAAATACCTCTGTTGATACTTTGCTGCTGTACTGTTGATGTCCATATTGCATGGAAATCCCTCCAGTAAATTAATTGTGTTGCTTTTCTAGGAAAGGCGAAGAGGCCTTATAAACATCCTGCGAGGCCAGAACGTGAGAATTCATTTGAATATTCAAAAGGAAAAGCAAATTCATCCATAGTTTTTCTTTTTTTAAAACAAAGGTGGCCATTTCATTGTAATGAAAGGACTTTGTACTTAAATCACAGGAATAAATGCAATGCTTAATATCACACATGTGGAAATATTGTTTCTCAATAAAGTTATTTACCAAGATGTAAATCAGAGATCTTCAAACTTTCAACTTTCCTGCGCTGAGGACCCTTCTTTCTGCCTCCCCCGAATAAAATGTTTTCAAGTTGCCCCCCCTCCAAAACCTGGTCTGGGAGTGGGGTAATGACAAGGGCTAAGTAAATCACCAGCTAAAAATGTCGGAAAAAGCAATATTTTATCATTTGTCATATAAATTCCAAACAACTGAAACGGGAATAAATAATTTCAGGAGTATGTCAGAGCTTTCTAAGCTATTCCTAAATGTCTATAACCAATAATGCATTTTGTATATAGCGCTTCATACTACACTTCTGCCGTTGCTAAGCACTGTACACAACAGGTGTCACTATTGTCAATTTAATGGTGGTCAAGGCAAATATAGCTAGTTTTGACACACGGAAAAAAGAGGGATGGGATATTTTACACAAATTCCTGTTCAAGGACCCGGGAGGGGCTCCGTTGCTATGACGAAGGAGCGACGCACCACTGGCTGAGCCAGAAGCAGAAAAATAAAAGGATGTTTTACTTTTGTTTTATTTTTCTGTTTCTGGCACAACCAGCAGTGCAGAGAGGGGCGGGGCTGTGCCATGGGAGGTGGGAGGGGGAGAAGGGGAGAGTGCATCTAAGTCTCAAGCCGGCCAAACACACATGTGCACTTTCTCCAACCTGGCTGTGTTAACCGCCGGGCTGGAGAAAGTGCACAGACCCACTGGGCTGTGTCTGAGCCGCAGTCAGAGTCACTCAGACCAATCCTGCTGCTGCTTTCATGCTAAGTTTAGCATGAAAGCAGCACCAGGATTGCTGGGGAACCTGTGCTGGGACACCACAAGAGGAGCTAGGAGCAAACTGGTAAGGACGGAGGCAAGGTAAGTGTGTTTTTTATTTTTTATTTTTTTATTTTCACCTCGTCTCCGTCGCCCCCGCCACTTGAGTTATGCGGCGCCCTCCACTGCAAGGACCACTTCCAGAATTTTTAAACATGAACAAACCCACAGTATTATTTTTCGGAGAAAGGTCTTAAGCCTCGGTTATAAACAGAATCAAATTGCAGAACATCTTTTTTAAAGTTAAGGCACGTTCATTACAGTCCCTTTCCCACAGATGCATTTTCCAGAGGTGGATGGAAATGAGCAGATGTCCTAGCTATGTTTCCTTCCCACGAGCTTTTTCATTTGTAGCCCATTGACTGCATTTACAAGACTTAATTGCCCAAGAGGTACAATAAACACTGCACTTGGTAAGAAAAAACTTCCCTTTGATGTGCTGCTTCTGTTAATTGATGCAACAGCTCTGAAATCTGCTCCATTTGTTTGTGCAAACAGCATCTCTGAGCTCTACAGCTAATCCCATGGACTTTGCCCCAGTCTCTGGGTCGTGACAAAAGCTTCTAGAGCCAGGGGTCTAGCACTCACAGATCCTTGAAATTAAGGCACCCACTCTCTCTGAGGAAATTAATCCAAAGCCAACAGGAGTCCACCCCTTGGGCAGCTGTATTAAAAAATTAAGCTCCCGCACCTCACTGCCTTCCCAGTGGCCCCCAACAGGACTGTCAGGTTCCCCAGGTATAAGCATAGGCAACTCAAACAGTTCAGGGGTTTTGTATGAATTCTGGGAGTCTTAGTCCTGATTTAATAATGTAATAAACAGGGATACAAATAACAAAATGCAAAACAAATGTACTGGATGAGCTAATCACACACAGACCTGGGAAACTTTAGAATGCTGCCCACAGTCGCGGCCCGCTTTGCTCGAAAGAAGCGGGGCGGGTGCGGCGCCAGTGCGGGGTGGGCGTTGGACAGGGCACCTAAAATGTAAAAAATAAAATAAAAAAATAAAACACTTACCTTTTTGGTGCGGTCCGGTGCCGCGCTCTTCTTCCCTCCTTCCCTCTTGGCTGCACACACAGGCACAGGCTCCCAGCCTGCCCTGCGGCCAATCCTCACGCTGCTCAAAGCAACGTCAGGATTGGCTGGGAGTGCCCTAACTGGGCGCTCCCAGGCAGACTGGGAGCCTGTGCAGGGTCTCTCCAGCCCAGCAACTGTGTCCCTGGGCTAGAAAGAGCCTACCCCGCATGTGTGTTTGGCCGACCCGTGCCAGCCGGCCAAACATACATGCGCAGTGAGGGGGAGTGTTGAGCACTCCCACTCAACTTCCCCTTTCACAATGAGGGGATAGTAAACATAGTTTATTATCCCCTTGTTGTGAACGTTTTGCAGCTTGTGCTGCTGGTGGAGGGCGACGCTCCTCCGCCCTAACGGAGGAGCCACCCGTGGCTGCCCAGGAGTCTCTCAAGGGCTTTATCTGAAAAGCATTACACCTTGCACCTCGACCAACACTCGGAGCAGTACAAAGTCTTTAGTAGTGTCCCCATTCTGAAGCATTAAAGAAAAAAAGATGCGCACCTGCACATTTCTCCCTCTCCTCACCTTTGCCTCATGGACCCTAGGAGTCAGGGCACCAGGCGGCTCTATTTTCGAAAGCCATAGCCAGTCTCATCCAAGGGCCACCCCAATCTCCAACTCCCATCTCCCCTGACTCACCTGTCCTTGAAAACAAGGACAGCCTGGAACCAGGCCGAACAAAGAAGGTTGCACTTCCAGACTGTTTTAATGCATGCATTGACAGGGTCTACTTTCATGGCCAGCGCCTTGAGACCCTCACAGGTGAGTAGTGCGCTTTACAAATCCTGATTGATTGATTGATGGCTTTGATGCTGCTGATGAAATCACATGCCTCTCCCCCACCAAGAGATGGTGTTAAACCTCCCAAGGGACAGACTCCGCATTTGAAGACCTCTAAGCTAGACTGTGTCCTCTGGACATAATCACATTCAGGGACATTCACAATGGCAAACTAATGCTTGTGCATAATTTACACCTGTAATTTACTCATACCCTTTTGAGTGACTTTCTTACTTTTGGCTATCCACAAAATCTGAGTGTAAACTGTGTGTAAATCTGTGCCATCTATATCACGTGGATATAGAACACTGGCTCCGGATAACACACTTGTTCGTAAGACATACTTAAGATTTAACCCAGTACTTTCAATATTCCGTTTCACTGAATATAAACTACAATTATTTGGACTTTTGCTTTCTACTTTTACTTGAGCCATGAGAAAGCCCCAGGCTTTCAGCCACCAAAGGGGTGAAATACACGTTGGCTGGCTGTTTTTCTAGAACCTTACAATAATAAAAAATATATTTGGATTACAAGTACGATTTCGACTTTTGATTGGACAAGCTACTTC
Organism: Pleurodeles waltl; assembly: GCF_031143425.1. NCBI lineage: Eukaryota > Metazoa > Chordata > Amphibia > Caudata > Salamandridae > Pleurodeles > Pleurodeles waltl. Next base: position 77,708,064 of record NC_090447.1, on the reverse strand, counting down.
TCATATTTGTACTCAAGAGCCAACTCAACATTTGAATCCAAGTGGGCTCACCTATTTATCTATGATACTGGAATTAACTCTTAACCAGAATGCCTCAATTATGGTAACCATAACAGAAAACTTTAATAATAACTTATTATTCAGTATCCGGTCCTCTCCCTTGAATGACGACACTCCTGATTCAGTCTGGATAATATCAGACCCCATCATGGGCATTGTTGGGAACATACCAAGCCATTGATGCGCTATCCCTAATTTGTGGAAATGCCAATACAAAATATGTTTTTTAAAAAAATGGAAGAAGTCTTAATGTACAACTATCTGGGCCTTATGGTTGATGATAAATTCAGATGGACAAGTCTTCTTTCCAACCTGAAAACCAAGACCCATATGATCTCACAATCAGGTAAAAGATTTATGAAAGCTCATGGAGGACATGTGATTTGTCAATCTTTAAAAGTGTTTGAAACTAAATTAGTACCCATATTACTGTACAGAGCAATAGCGCTCCCTCAAAAATCTATCAATGACTTGGACAATATTTATAAAATAACTCTACTGAATCTTCATTCATCAATTCCACATTGTGAATTGAGACTGGAACTATCTCTGATTTCACAAACCATACAATGTTCTTCAGCAAAGTTAGACTATTATTATGACTGTATGAGTGCAAACAAAGACTCATTGAGATTTCTGATTTATAATTAGGAAACAAATCATTAGGAGCCATCCCTTGGTTTGAATTCGGCATCCGTTAATAAAGTAATTGTGGGAAACAATTTACTGTCATTTTAAGATTTTAAGACCTTGTAAAATTGCCGCGTCAGGAGTAAAAGTGGCTAATCAGACAAAATCTTTGCAGGAACGCTAGGTCCACTGATCTATCAACGCTACACAAATAGAGACAGATTCATTATATAATGGAGATAAATTCTTGTGTAAAACAATAATACTTAGATTGTAACCTGGACCAAGGATGCAAACTAAAATATCTGAGATTCTGTTTTATGTTAATACCGATAGCTCAATTTGAAGGTTTCTGGGTCATTAACTGTTCACCCTCAAAGACTTGCAGCCTATGTAACTATAAGGAGGAGTCCATCCATCATTTATTTGTGTCCTAGTTTATTAGATATGGTGAAGAAATATTTGAAAAAAGCATTTATTTCAATTACTTGTAGATCTGTCAAGGAGGCTGTTGCCTCTCCTTTTTCTAGCAAAAGATTGTCAATTTATTGGGAAATGAACCAAATGTTTAGATCTTCTTTATAGTAGTCTTAAGGAAGTGTAAATGAAATGTAGATTTTATAGAAGATTTACATAATTTGTGATTTTACAGTAGTTTATTATTGTGATGAATATTTTATTAATTTTATACATTCATTCATTAGAAAAGATTGTTAAAATGTTTTATAATTACATAATAAATATGTACTATTTTTAGATGTTTTAACACTACATTTGATTTATTTATATGGCCAATTATTTTAAATAATTTAATTTAATTTAACAATATGTCCTATGAGGATGTATGCAAGTCTTACTTCCAATTATTTCTATAGGAGGGCATTACAATATTAGGGGGTGGCCTTGTGTGGTGCTGGACTTACTCCAGCTGTGAGATGGAGTGAGTTACTACTGTTTAGGGTCCCTTTTCTAGATGCAGTAATTTTAGAAGCACAGTTTGTGAATAACAATGGGTTTACTCTTCAGGTAAGTACATGTCCCCCTAAACCACCCTTAGCCCCCCATAAACATCCTCCTTACTCCTCTGTATATCCCTCACATTTAGTAGTAAGAATGCTCCTTTTTCTAGCCACTCCCCCAGCCCCTCCCACATTGACTACCGAGTAGTAAACTTACATGTGTGAGGATTTCCTGTGGAAAAGATAGATAGGAGAGATGGAGTTTTACACTCATAGGTTTGTGAATAGCATTTTGTAGTACTTTGGTCGTACTATTGTAGTACTAATAAACACACAACAAAATGTAGTTTGTGAATAGACCCTATGACGTTGTCTGGAGTATTGTAGTGGGCTCTGTAGTATGAGGAAGATGAGCCGCTGAACATGGACTTTTCCTGTGAGGCGGATGCTTACCCAGTGAACCATCCAATTCAACCAATGAGAAAGCCACAATGAAATGGACCAATGAGAACCAAATAGAAGTTTCATTCCATACAAATTACTGAGAGGTCGACTGCATTTTAATTTTCACTGGCAATGCATTTCACTTGAATGCCACTAAATGAACATTGAGCCAAACATAGCAGATAAAATAACTATCGGATCTGAATCATGGTTTGGAAGGTTTTGGTGCTGAAGTTACTCACTGGTGCGAGGAGGCACTTCGTGTTGCCTTAATCACAGACGTATATTCAAATAATGGAACCCTAACCTGTACTCTGGTAGAGTGGAAAACCTCCCTTTCTCTGGCCCCTAGATCAGGGGACATGAAGACAGCTACTGCTTTGGCAAAGTATATTTGAGTTACAAAAGAAATCTTCTGGGGTTTTATTTATATAGAGTTGTAAATCTTCACAAGCTAGACTTACTCCGTCCAATTAGTATTAAGGTGCACATTTTTTTCGATTCACAGGCTTCGGCTCAGCATCCTGTAATTCTGGGAAAATATCACTTAATCTCCCTTTGCCTGAAAAATATGAAAAAAGAATTTTGGTTTTGTTGTAAAGAGATCTGATGCCCATAAGCCAGGTTTATACTATAACAAACTGCAAAACATCCTGCAGGAGTACGCCTGAAAACCAATGCAAATATAAATTCCCAAGCGTACTCCTTGTCTACCATACCCATGCAGGGCAAGATTTATTAAGGTTTTATGTTGCCCTTTTGCAACACGGGGTGGGGGCGCAAGGGCAACGCAAAAATCTAAGTGAGATATATCAAACCATGAAAAGTGGCCATGCATGATTTTATAAATCCGGAGTAAAGCAAGGCAGCAAAAAAATCGCTACCTTGATTTACTCTGCCCCAGGGAGGCATTTCATGGATGGAGCTTGGGTATTCCCACATATCTACCCATGGATTTTGGCGCATTCCCAGATTTACCATTAGTGGTAGACCTGGAAATGTGTCAAAATGAAATGCCTCCCCAGGTAAGGTGTAACAATGAAAAATATCTTTATTTCTCCTTTCGTGAGTCTAGGCAGCGCATGCACTGTCTCTTCAAGACGTGCTGTTTTCACTTTGTGAGCTTACAGTCCACCCATCACTTGTAATTGGTAGCTTTTACTGTCATTTGCAAAGACTTTCTTGTATATGGTTGTTTTAGCTTGAATGTCCCTCCTTTTCACATGTTGTTGCTGCCCATGGAGCACGCCCCTATTATTTGTCTCCTTTCACTTGTGTGCATTTACGTTTTGTTGTGTGCACTATTTTGTTCTGTTTCTGTCTGTGTTTGCAGTAAGTATTCTTTTCTTTCTTTGCAGTATCCGCCACACGGAAAGTGCTGCTGGTAGTTTAGTTTTGTATCTGTAAACCTTTGTTTATTTGGTACCTTTGTTTTTGTGATGTTTAACTTATTATGGTACTCTGTTGTATTTATACAAATACATTTGTGAAAGATAAAAGACAAATGCAGTTGGGATTTTTGCTTTGTCTCAGCAATTTGCCTGTTTCATTGTGTTTGCTTTTCTTAATTTGGGAACTGAAAGATCTATAGTTCATTGAGGTACTGTTGAAAGGCGTTTACGTTCTATTTTGTTCCGCTTGTGTTGTTTACTTGTTTAATACATGCATGTACCGCGTGTGGCCGCACGCTGAGCTGTCTGGACAGGGTCAGCTTTATATCGCTGTTGCCAGGTGAACATAGGTCCGGTCCCCACCCCGTAAGGCCAGTTTTTACAGTCAACGACATGCATTCTGGGATTTGTAGTTTACCGGAACCTATTCTGCGTGCACTTTAGTTAGAGTTACCACTGTTACTTGGTGTGCAGCCCATGTGTAAGGAGGAGGACCTTTGAACCCCATTTTTATTAACCTCCATGTGTAAGTGGCACTTGAACTGTGCCCAAACAGCTTTCCCAGCCCGTTGAAACAGAAGTAGAGAGGGAGAAGTTACCCTTCATATGCATTGTGGTAGGTAGATGGGGCGCTCCCCTCTTCCCTCCCATCAACTTTATTAGGTGTAAATGTTTCACCACCTCCTCCATCCCTTCACTCCTCTGAGGGGAGGGCGGTTCTCTTTGAGGCTAGTGTTAAGATATATTTAATTATAAGCCCGCACCTACTCCAAATGTTTCATGCGCTGAACAAAAGTGGGTAAATATCGAGGGTATGAAAAGTCTGATTAAGAGACAACCAGCGAGACTACTCAGCATGAAAAAGCTTCTTTGAATCATGAAAAAGCTTCTTTGAATAGTCATGTTTTTTTAGTGACCTCCTAAATCAGTGGTTCCCAACCTTTTGACTTCTGTGGACCCCCACTTTATCAATAATGGAACCCGGCAACCCCCACTGAATAATTATTGGAATCTGGGGATCCCCCAATGAGTCATTACTGGAAGCTGGGGACCTAATCAGTTAATATTATTTAATTTTCTAAGCAGTCGCAGACGCCCTGTGGAGGCTTCGCGGACCCTGATGGGTCCCCGGACCACAGGTTGGGAACCACTGTCCTAAAGGAATAATGATCAAGTTCTGGACGAAGTTGCGGTAGAGTTCCACTCCATCGGAGTCAAAACTAGAGAGCTCTTTCTCAGTGGTGGTTGGTGGATTTTAAAAGTGGTGGGGCGAAATCATTCGAATTAAGTACAACGAGCCAGTTGGCACAGTGTGGAATCCTGAGTTGAAAGAGGATGTGCAAGGGGAGTTCTCTCAGTTGGGTGCAAACTGTGTTTTTTACCAAACATATTTTGAGGAAATGTACTACATTTTTTTTTTTTTAAAGTGCAAATGATGCCCACCTACAAACCCCATGCTACACACCCAGACTCCCTGCACTCACACAGGCAAACAGTTCATCTTACGCTTACAAAGCATATCACGCGCAGGCAGCACTCACCCTGCTCCGACACGGACAGAACGCTCCCCCTACACTGTCACTCAGACAGGCACAACACCCATCCTGCACTCACAAATACACCACTCACACTGCACTCACACAGAGACATCATTCTCACTGCATGCACACGAGCACAGATCAGGTGGCAGAAGTACTCACAGCCAGTGAAGTAGGGTCAGAGAGAGAATGCATTTTTCTGCTACTCTGAGAAAACCTTCATGGCAAGGGGGGGGTCATTGCTTTTTTTTATTTTCATAAAGAAAATCCAGCTTTGAGATTTTATTTTTGAAAATAAAAAATTCGTTTTCCATATGGCTCCGTCATATTGACGGAGCCGTCTGTCAAAATGTCAATGCATTGACTGGTACTGCTGTAATGGCAGTTCCTGCCAATGCAAGATATGTCTCTTGGGCCAGCAGACATCTCAGTGGGTGGGCACTCCATCAGTGCAAGAGAGTACTTTACTCATTCACCATGACATAGTAAATTCCATCCGCTGAACTCTAAATCAGACCCTAAGGCTTTCCCCTTGGATGGGTAAACACTACAATACTTTTGAGACCCTGAGTAGGTACAAGTTGCATCCAGGCCAGAAAGCAGTAGCCAGACACAATCATCATGGGCAGGCTCTATCATGAACAAGAGAACCAAAAATAAGAAATGTTGCACTTGATGTTGTTTATTCTTGGTCTCAGCCTGAGTCCTGCTTCTGTTAGACTGCGCCTGTGCCTGCCAAGAGTGCCTCTCCTTAGGTAGTGTAATCAAGGCAGGCCAGTGCATCATAGTGAATAATCTGTTAGTTTGCATGCCCTAATATCACCAGTGTAGGAACCAGACTGGGCCGTACCATCTCTGCCAGCAACATTTTCAATTAGGCATATATTGCCCCCTCCTGTCCAGTTTTACACCTGCCCGGCCAGTGTTTTAATTTTCCAGCCAGTATAATTATTATTAAAATGACCCGAAGACAATATTTTATTACCCTTGTCAGTACAAACATAAAACAATAAATATAAGAAGAAAACACTTTAAGATGTGTTCTACAGCTACCTTTAACACCTGCGGGATGACTAAAATAAACAAAAACAGAAAGGCCATGTTAAAAATTAAAACAGATGATTTTATATAAAGTTATATTTATGATTCATGGCCGGGCCCTTGCCAGGAATCTTAAAACCAACAAGTGGCTGGTATTTTTTTTGTGTGGATCAGGTGGCAACCTGACACTGTAGCCAGCCCCTGTGCAGCAACTAATAGTAAAGGTGGGCGAGCCACTGAAAGTCTGAAACTGGCACCAGCCAGATGCTTGGCACTGGCTCAGCTTGAAGTCCACTTGGAACTTCAAGCCCAAAATGAGCCAAGCTTTTAAGGGAGGTGAAGTTGCTTAGGGGCTACATTTGCCAATCATATAACATGGGTAAACATATTAGAATCCTGGTCTTGGCTCTGCATCCTGTGAATCCCATGAAATATCACTGTGCTGAAAAATAAAAAAACTTTTGTAGTCTGTGTTTGCTGTGAAGCACTCTTCTCTTCCTTGGGCAGGCTTGCCCTTCCTTAGGAAAAACTTCCCAAAATAAAATCTGGAATTGCACAGTGTGAAACTAGCTGCTTATCCGGTCCCAGTGGTAATTCCTCATTCTAAATGCTCTAGACAATGCGGCTTCTCTGGTCCCAGTGGTAATTCCTCATTCTAAGTCCTCTAGACAGTGCTTCAAGCTACTTCTCTGGTCCCAGTGGTAATTCCTCATTGTAAGCCCTTGATATAGTGCTGCAGCTGCTTCTCTGGTTCCAGCCATAAATCCTTATTCTTAATCCTCTAGGCAGTGCTGCCTTCTGCTTCTCTAGTCCCAGTGGTAATTCCTCATTCTAGGTCCTCGTTCTAGGTCCTCTAGACAGTGCTGCTAGCTGCTTCTCTGGTCCCAGAGGTAATTCCTCATTCTTAGTCCTGTAGACAATGCTGCATCTGCTTCTCTGGTCTCAGTGGTAATTCCTCATTCTAAGTCCTCTAGGAAGTGCTGCTAGCTGCTTCTCTGGTCCTGTCAGTACTTCCTCATTCTAAATCCTCTAGACAATGCTGCAGCTGTTTCTCTGGTCCCAGTGGTAATTCCTCATTCTTAGTCCTGTAGACAATGCTGCAGCTGTGTCTCCGATCCCAGTGGTAATTCCTCATTCTAAGTCCTCTAGACAGTGATGCAGCTGCTTCTCTCCACCACACTCCAAACCAAAACTAATAGGTAAAAGACATTGTCATTTACAACGCCAGTAGCTCTAACTCCCACAAATGCGAGACCTATTGCATTGCAAACTCTTGTTCCTCTTTGTAGGTGTGCTGTATTCTGCAGCACACATAGAAAGAGGAAAACGCCTCTGAGGATTGTTTTTGTGCAGGAAGGTCTCCCATCCTGCATGAAAACAATCCTGCCTGTAACATAGTCATTCTTGCACCTTGACGCAAGCTTGTCTGTGTTAGCGCTAAGAGGCCAAACGTGGGCCAACAATAGGAAAGGACAGGAATGCACCATATATGGTTGAACTCGGCCCATTCCTGCCCTTTTCCTTTCACACAGCTCAGCAAGGTGGCGTGCTGCATTAAATTGTGTTAAACAATGATAAATATGCGTCACAGTTTTTCTGTATGCGTGGAAAATGCACTGTAGTGTGCATGGCGGAAATCTGAAAAGGCATTTGTAACTCTGTTTAACACCTAGAAAACATTTTTCCCCATAGAGAAAACGTTCCCTCAGCACCCCATGAAATATGGGGTGTACCCTTACTTTTGTCATTCCTGCAGGGCATTTAATTTTGCTCTTTGCAAGAGTTAGGATCCAGGGTAGGAACCAATATGCAAAACATTAGCCAACTGTTGCATTATCACCCCTCAAATGTCCTTATTTCACCCCTTGTTTCAAAATTATCACTGTTCTGGCAGACTGTCTGTCCTGTCTCATAAATCCGATCTGCTGCATCGAAGACCATACATTTTCTGCTGAGATCTGTAAAACCACTGATCGGAAATGTGCTGGAAAATTATTTATATCCCGCTTAACTGGTCCACTAATGGCTGGACTAATGAACTGCCATCTGGGGGGCACAATCTGCACTCTTAATCAAATAAGCAGGGCACAAACACTTCTATTTTGCTGGCACTATTCTGCCTTGCAGTTGTATTGCAGCTTAAGAGAGCTAGAACAGAGGGCCCCAGGTCAAAACCAAATTAAATGGCCTGGTCGACAATCTGAACTTGTGAGTTTCTCTCCTTACCAGGACAGTGCTTAATTTGTAAATAAAAACGTGCCAGTGTCCAAAGGTCTCCTTTAAAACATGCAGCTGCTGCAATTAAATGTGTGAGCACCGAATACTGAGGCACTGCAATCCTTAAACCATCTCAGGCCTCTTTAATCCATTTACAGCCACTCCCTGCCCCTTCAACTCACTCTTGCAGCTTTTGACGCTTATTCGTTTTTCTCTTCCTCCATCTTTCCCGTATGTGTCTTTTGCTCGCAGTAAATGCTTGAGGCAGAAAAATAAGTGCCGGCCCTCAAAAATAAGAGCCGCTGCCCTGAACGGAAACCACCGGCTCAAATTAAGCTCTGTACCAGGGTGCACATATCCGATTTGTTTGACTTTACAAACAATTTCGAGGTAAGACTGAAAAATCTGCAACATTGCTTCAGGAAAACATTTGTGAGTCTCGTGTTTGCAGTGGAGAGTATTCGAGTGTATATTTTCTTACGCAAGAAAGGACCAAGTGCAATCTTACTTCTAACATTTCTTTTTCTTTTCTTCCATGAGGAAAATATATATTTCCTCCGCGAAATCCCCTCTTCTACATATCCACCATTTTCGTGGTACTGGGCTGTTTCCTTTCCACTAGTCCCTCCGGAAAGAGATTGACAGCTGCCTTTGACAGGAGTATAGCTTTGATCTTTTCCTTAGTGGGAAGGGTTGGAAAATTGTTTGTGAATACCCTAAACTTCCGGAGCATTTTTAGCCACAGAATGCCTACTCCCCGCCCTCAGGAGGAGATTTACCCCCACGGAAACCCCTGTGTGATTAACACGTGCCTACCCATGATTTGTGAATTACAACAGTGGCTTTAGATTCCCCTATCACACTATTTACTCATGTAAACCAGGCGTGTGGAGATGGTGGATTGGGCCAGGGGTGGTCCAATGCCTCGCCTTGTGTCTGCTGATCACAACAACCACAGGAACCCAAGGTGGGTGGCCTTGGCTAGATTGGTCTAACCCAGGGCATGTACTTTCTTTGTGTGTTATTCAAGCCTAGACAGATGTCTTGTGGGGTTTCTCATGGATTCTCATTGTGTTCAAGTATGTTCAATATGCATCTTGAGCCACGGACTCACTGTAGGTGACGTATAAAAGCCAGTGTTACATGTACAGCAATGACCCCCAAACCCTACTCCATTCGGATGCTGATCTGGAGAAGTCCATGACACACTTTTGTTGCTGCCTGTTGGCTTCTGGGATGGATGCATGACCACAGGCTCGACTTAAACTCACCTAAAACCGAGGAAAAGGTTGTCATTGGCATCCTGGAACTATGGAATGCAGCCTTTCGGGGGCTGAAATGTAGAACTTACCCCAAACCAACCACAAAAGTAAAGACAATTGGGTTTTCTCATGGACGCAGACCTCCTGGCTATCCGTGAAATCTTGGGCTGTTTTCTCCATATTTTTTAAGCTTTTGATCTTTCAGAAGTTCTTTCCTCAAATGTACACATTTGGGCAAAGGGGCAGCTATCACGAACCTCAGAAACTCGAGATTAGGTCGCAGTAACCACCTTTCATGTGGCCTTCCCAAGGGCCTTAGCTCCAGACTACAGATGGTTAAAAATGCTGTCACCTGCCTTATCAGTGGGTCCAAGACTTTGAGCATCCTTCGCCCTCCCACACTGCCTTCAGTGGTTCATCTTGCGTACTGGTCGCCCATCCTTTCCCATCCTAATTGTAGGGAGGTGAGGCACATTGTTGACCCCCGGGTCCACAGGGAAAGGCAAAGAAGAAGAAGCATCCTCTCTCCACCCACTGCTAATCCATTGAAACACCACCCACTGCCCCCTCATCCAGTTGGAACTCTAGCCAATATCAGCCCCTGCAACATGCCCAAAAGGCCCAGGGGTGAGGGTTAGCATTGCACAGCCCACTCTTCCCCTGTGCTGCCACTGAATGGTGTGAGATGAACCCTAGTAGGAAACCAAGCAGTGTATTCAGCCGAGAGAGTCACATGGACCATCACGGAATGCAGAGTTCCTACAAGCACTGCTAACTCTCACCTTGGACTCAAGGGATGGACATGTAAGGAATTACTAAGGGAAATCATTGATTTCTAAAGGTTGGGGCACCCCAAAGATATACAGTTCCAGGAATAAGAAAGAAAGCTCTGTGTTAGTGCACAGAGAGCTGCAACTGCTTGGGGGTAAGTAAAGACAATAGGTCTCAACTCTAAAAAGCTGAGCTATTGGCTTTGGCAATACTTTATTCATTCCTATTAGAAAATGAAAGCGTGCATTGTGATGCTTGCACACGTATAGCTTGCAATCTTGCAATGGGTTTTCTAATAAAGAAAAAGAAATCTAAGATGGCTGCCTATGCACATTGCACAGCAGACGGGGCAGGGCAAATGAGTGATGGTCGCTCCGCCCTCAATAGATTTGAACAAATATAATTGTGACTTACCGGCACCTTGGCGCATGGGGCGGGCAGCCAGAGGTTTACCTTGGCACAGACAGGTAAGCTCTGCACTTCACTCAACTCTAAATAGAGCAGAGGAACTGTGAAGTTTGCATTGCAGGAGCATCACCCTTGTACATCGGTGCTCCCACTGGGAACATCAAACAGTAAGGTCCTTAGGGCCAGATGTACGAAGAAGCAAATTTGCATTCCCTAAATAGTGACTCCATAGAAAATTCTATTTAGGAAATGCAAAATGATATGTATCAACATGCCGATTTCCTAATAGTGATCCCTACAAAGTAGGAATCGCCATTAGGAAATTGCAGTTCACAAATCCCATGCCATTTGTTACAATGGGCCAGTTTTGTATTTCCAAAATAGCGATTTCTTATTAGGAAATCGCTATTTTGGAAATGCAAAACCAAGGATGGCTATAGGCAAAAGAATCCATCCCCCCAATGCACCCCAAAAATAGTGATGCACATGTGGAACACACATATGCCCTAGGAACATGTGTGTGTTCTATTGCACTTTAAAAAAAGCATCTTTGGTGCTATTTTTTTTTAAATTGTACATGGTTACCATAGACTTGGAGTCAATGGTAATTGCATTTCCTAAATGCCCAATTCACATTTAGGAAATGCTTTGTACATCTGAATAGGAATCGCAAATAGGTGATCCCTATGTGGGATTTCCTATTGAGAGGATCGCATATTGCGATTTCTACTAGATAGAAATGGCAATTTGCCATTCCCTAAAGGGCTTTGTACATCTAAAAAGCCCATTTAGCATTCTTAAGGGTTCGAAATAGCAGTTCGGACCGTTAAGAAATGCTAAATGGCTTTGTAGTAGTAGTAACAAAACTTTATTCGACTTACAACAAGTCATAAAAGCAACAAGTAAAACATCTTATGTATAAAAAAAAAAAATACAATAAATACAGTGATGCAAATAAATACCAAATACATTATCATATATGGCTTTGTACATCTGGCCCTTACTTTCTGTCATACTCCAATATATGCCACCCACCCCATCCATGTCACCACTCCCAATTCAATAGAGCCCTAATTCTAGAAAACAAACATTATTAGCAAAAAGTAAAGTGAGCCGCGGGTCCTTCCTTGGGTCAGAGAAACAGAACACCACACCACTGAGATTGCAGGGTGCAGAGAGGAACATGCCTTTACGGATTGTTTTGTGATGGAAGGTATCTCTAAGTATCCCTTCCTTCACAAGAGCAATCATGCTCGTAATGCAGGCACCCTTGCAACATGGCCAAAGGTGCCTGACTTGGCCCCGGCAGCAAACACTGCGCCAGTGCAGGGAGACAGCAGAAATGCGTTGTATCTTTGTAAAAATGGTGCATTTCTGCTCTCCTCCTGTTACGCAACGCCGCGCAGCATGTTGCCCAAGTGCATTGCGTTATGTGACTTTTATATAAGAAAAATAAATGTGTACTATTTTTATATATTGTTTAACAAATATTTATAGAACTATTTAAAATAACATTTTTCCTACGGCGTGTTATTTTAAGTCTCCACCTCCATTATTTTCTATGGGAGGGTCCTGCAGTACCAGTGGCAGGCCAAGCAAGTTTTATTTTGGAGATATGATTCTAAAATGTTTCTTCGTTTTTTTAAGGTTTTTTTTTAAATATTATCATACATATTTGGCTACCACATTAATTTCAATCATTCCTATAGTTCAGTAGTTCAGTAGTTTAGATGGCTTCGAACAATAGATTGTGTTGAGTGCTTCATAACTCCATTCGCCTAAGTAACCGGTTAGTCTCTACGGCTCTATTCAGTATGTGGCTTTAAGGGTAATGTGTGCCCCTACCTCTCTGAGGTTCTCTACAGATTTATAAAATAGACTCTTACGTGTCTTTCTCTATGAAAATGCAACCTCTTAATAAATAAATCCCTGAAATACCCCAGATGAACTCTGGGTTTCCTGTTTCGAAAGCAAACTCTGGAAGTTACATTATACATGTATGAGAGGAATATAAAGTTACACTTACCCACTTGTTCACAGGGAGACAGTGTGCTGTAGAGAATACATGTTTACAACTAAGCAACCTGAAGGGCTCCATCTCAAAGAATTGAGGTCATTACTATTGACTTGCTCTTATATCCACTCCAGAACATCAATGACCAAACCATCATCAAGGTACAACTTTACTATTCATAACTCCACATCCCATTTACTTACCTTGATGACATTTTGGTAGAAAACATTGTGCAGATGATTGGGCCATCAGACTGTTTGATGGAACAGGTTTCCCCTGAGCTCAATGAACCATCTGAACAGAGGAGAAAGGCTTGCAGGTAAGCATGATTACAGATAAATCAGTGCTATCCAAGGTAGGTCTAAGAGTTCCTGAACCATGCCAGATTTCAAGGTATTCACATACAATATGTTTACATGATAAATCTAAACAGATCTCAGTCAGTGGTTATCCTGAGAAATTGGAATTATTCAGCCCTCCAACTCTACTTTGGACAACCTCACTTTTAAAGTTCTTCTGAAAAAAATTCAACTTGACTTTATCAGCTAATACCCTTTAGACAAAATATCGAAAGGTGAACTGGGTCATAAATAACACAAACCTGGATAGCTTCTGGTCTGTTCCCCAAAGAGTGGGAGTGATCAAACTGGTTGTTGAAATATCCCGTTAAAATAGCACATGGCAGCATCAGTACCAAGGTGACGGGATATCCCATAGATGACATAATCAGTCCCAGAAACATTTAAGACATGTCATGAACAGATGATCTAAAAGTTGGTACCCTTCGTACATTGTAGATAAAGCATGCCATATCATAATGTTGAACACCACAACCAACACATTTCCTTTGCCTGCTTCGCCCACGTGCAGCACAGAAGCACAGAATACTCTTCTGAAACCACGCTGTCCTAAAGTTGGTGTATCCAAGTATCATGATAAGACTCATTGAAGGGCACAATGGGACAGCATCCCAAAACTCACTGATGGGCACCACTGAAGGGCATCTCAAGTATCACTGATGAGCGCCACCAGAGGGCTTCCAGACACTCATTGTTGGGTACCATTCCAAGACATTCCAAGAATCATTGATGGGTACTACTGGTTGGCATCCCAAGACTCCTTGATCAGCACCACCAGAGAGTATCCCAAGACTTATTGATGGACACCACCACTAGAAGGTATTCTGAGACCCATTGATGTACAGCACTGGAGAACATCCATAGACTAATTGATTGACATAATCTGAGGCCATGTAAGACTTCTACTTGGCAGCACTGCAAGGTACCCAAAGAATCATTGATGAGCACCATTGTAGACAATCTTAAGACTCACTCATGGGCACCACCGTAGGGCATCCCACAACTCATTTATAGACACTTCCTGAGGATATCCCAAATCTTACCGATGAGCACCACTGAAGAGCATCAGAAAGCACACTGATCAACACCTCTGGAGGACACCCCAGGACGCACTGAAAGGCTGCGCTACAGGGCATCCCAGACTCTTTGATGGGCACCGCTGGAGGGTATCCTAGTGTAACTGTGCCCCACATAGATGGCTTACATCACTTATTATAATTTTATTGCAAGCTCTCTTTTTATTTCTAAGAGTAACATCTGCATTATCCAGAAATACTCATTCTTTACTATTTTCTTGTAATTGCAATATACAATTAAATAAAGAAGTAAAACAATTAAAGGTGGAATTTTATGCTGCAGAGACTGCCACAATGTAGACCACATATCTCTTGTAAGTATTTGTGATGCTTAAAGTCTTTATTCCGAACCTTTGCCAAATGGGGAATAAAATGCTGCAGAGACATTTGGTCTTACAATCTTCGGTCACACAAAACTAGTCCTTTCAACTTGGCCAGAGCACCTTTTTTGCGCTGTTTTCAGGGCACTGACAAGATTTGTACACTGACTGTGTTAATACAGCTGTTGCTTTTTAAAGAGCTTTTTAGATCTGTTGAAAACTGCATAGTGATGAGGTAAGTCTGCTTGAGCCCTGTGGTTGCCATAGAAACTGTTATTTTGAGGATTCTTAGCCTGAGTTCTCTAGATTTCACCCCTTACATCTCAGTGCTGCCGAGATCTGCACCCTTCCTCTGGTTGTAGCGTTTGACCTCACACGGGTGACCCGCAAAACCACCCAGTGGATGAACTTGCACCCAGGAGGATGAATAGCAGAGCATCTTCCAAAGTCTTTAAGGGGTATATTTAACAAAGCATTCACGGAGCGCAGCAAATCACCTTGCTGTGCTGATCTGCATGATAGGGAAAGGCAGGAATGGGACATACGTAACGATGTACTGCGCATTTCTGGCTTTTCCCTGCGCGGGCCACAAACTGCTGTCAAGTGCCAATGTAGCACCACTGCACTGTGACGCACCACGCATAGAAAGAGGAAAAAACAAGGAGAAATAAAGATATTTCTCATCATTGCGCCTTCCCTGGGAGGCGTAAGATTTTGCCGCATCCCCAGGTTTACAAGATCTTGTAAATCTGGGGATGCGTCAAAATCCCTGGTTGTTGCAGGGGAACACCCACCTCAACGCCCATGGAGCACCTCCCTAGCGCAGAGTAAGGCAACGCAGCGATTTGCTCTGCCTTGCCTTACTCCATATCTCTGAGGACTTTCCGAAGTCCAGCACACAGTCAAAACATCGGAAGCAGAGGCAAAAAAGACAGGGGAGATCAAGCCAAGGATGCCAGGTCTAACAGAGCGGTGTTCGTTCAGACTTCTGATAGGACAATTGATCCTATCAAACTCCCTCAACTGGTTCCAGTGTGAACTTCCATTGGACCCTTTTCATGGAACCAGTTCCAACCACCTAAGATGCTCTTCTGTGATGTCACAGGTAAGAAGATGGGTTGATTGATGAACTCTATCATGATTTCTTGTTAGATTTGGGATAAACATACTCCAAGATAACTACATTTCTTCTCCGGCTCTAGGGCATCTTATTAGATAGATTTAGAGTGGGAAGTCTTAATTGTGCCACTATAACATTAATAAAATATTTTGGATTGGGGTATTGGGAGGAAATTACGCGTTGATTACAAATCTAACAATACGGACTCCAGTGATGCCCTAAGTGCAATAGGAATATGCGATATGCACAATTGCCTATCTGCTAGTGCCCAATCTCGGTGGAAATAGCCTTGAAGGGCATTTGCAAGAGCTCTGAAACATAAATCGAAGTAGACGGGTGCCAGTATATAGCCCTGCCTTTAGTCATTCTCAGGCACTACTGTTTTTTTGATATGCACGTTCTCTTCTATCCTCTCCTTTATGGGTGATCCAGGATGGAGTTCCATTGTGATAGAATAAGATCCCACAGGGACTCCTCACCCCACTCACTCATTGTTTTGCACAGAGGTGGGTGCTCCACAGTACAAAAACAGAACTGCATCAATCAAAACAAAGCATACCAATCAATGTCTATATGTGACATTTCTAGGCCTGGTTTGGCAGCACATCTGTCTTTTGGAACAGTTGTTACCAGTCAAATAAAACATACATAGAGTGGTCTTCGGCCGCACCCAGAAGAGCATTTCTCTCTGACCTCATGCTATTGGCTTTGGTGTAACTTTCCACACACTAGTGCTGCCATTGGAATTTCTGGAGGACCACTCTGCATCCAAAAAGTACACCGACCCATCACATAGTTTGTCACATTCCATGTTTTAGTCCCTATTTGCACAATATACAGAAAACAAACCTTGATACTCGCCTACACCCCTACATTTGGAAAGCCAGAAGGTCTGGTTTTAACCTCTATACACCATTTATGAATGCATGGCATTGCATGCATCAGCCAGAACTATTAGCTTTGCCAGTGCTTGTTAAGATAGGAAAACCAATAGAAAAACATTGGGGCATATTTATACTTGTTTTGCATCGACGTTGCATAATTTTTTAACGCATATTTGGTGCAAAACTAACTCCATATTTATACTTTGGCGCTAGACCCGTCTAGCGCCAAAGTTATGGAGACATTTTTTGGACATGGAAACCTACCTTGCGTCAATGAGATGCAAGGTAGGCGTTCCCATGCAAAAAATTACTCTACGGACTTAGTGCCATATGTATCCCCCGTGCTAAAATCACACACGGGGGCAGGAGGGGTCAAATAAAGGTGCAAAGCTTGCTTTGCACCATTATTTACGCCTGGGTCAGGGCAGGCATTAGGGGACCTGTGGGCCTATTTCCATGGTGGAACACCATGCAATAAGCCACAGGTGCCCTCCCCAGGCTCCAGGGACACCCCCACCCACATCAGAGGGACAGTGGAGGATGGGGGACCCCATCCCAGGTAAGTATAAGTAAGTACAGGTAAGTCTTTTTTTTTTAAGTGCCATTGGGGGTCCTGAAATGGGCCCCCCCTACATAGCGCTGGGTGCAATGGCCATGCCCAGGGGACCCTGGTCCCCTGTGCTGGCCATTGGGGTGGTGGGCATGACTCCTGTCTTTTATAAGACAGGAGTCATGTGGTATGGATGGTTTTGCGTCAGAAAATGATGCTAGGCTGGTTAGAGTCATTTTTTTTTTACTCTACCCTGCCTAACGTCATTTTTGGGTGCAAAACCCCCTTCTCCCATACTGCCACCCCCACCCGGCTAACGTATTTTTTTTTTTACACTAGCCTTCCCTTTGCTCCAGCTTGCACCATTCCATAAATATGGTGCCCGGCTGGCGCTCAAGAATGGTGCAAGCCGGTGCAAAACTTTTTGATGCAAAACTGCTTTAGTGCAGTTTTGCACCAAAAAGTATAAATATGCCCTATTATCTATTCCAATCTGTTTATGCCTAAAGACTTCTTGGCATGATGGAGTTAACCTCTTTCCATCAACCCAAGACTGAATATTTTAAAGAATGTTTGAGCCCTTTGCACCAATCCAAGATTGAAAATGTTGAAGAACATTTGAACATGTTTCCCCAGATCAAGATTACAAATGTTGAAGAAAGTTTGAGCCTGTTTCCCCAGCCCAGGATTGCAATTGTTATAGGAAATTTTAACTTGCATGCCCAGATTGAGATTGCAATTGTTGAAGGATATTTGTTTCCTTTTCACCGGTCCAAGGTTTCAAATGTTGAAGGATGTTTGAACCCTCTGAATACTCCCAAGATTACAAATGTTAAAGATGTCTGATTCCTTTGCATCAGACTAAGAGTACAAATGTTGAAAGATGTATTTTACTATTTTTGTTTGAGTCAAATTAACTTTAAGTTTTCTTCATACTTAACCATGCAGAGATCTCCGCCTTGACTATGGAGTTGCCCGGTGATAAAGTATATGGAAATTTTTAAAATGTTGTTAAAAATAAAAAAATAGTAAAATATATTTGTATGTTAATAATTAATGTAAATCAATTTTATATATTTAATTTAAATGTAGAACTAAAGAAAAGATTCTCCAGCACTTCTAACTTAATTTTGAATTAAACGTTTTATTAATGTGTATGACTAATGAAATTAAAATATTTTTTCTCGGGTTTATATTAAAAAATTAATTGCCACTGAAATATTTTAAAAAATCATTTTATGATGCATTATAATAAAAATTTCTATATAGAATTCATTAAAAGTAATGTAACTATATTTTAATACAATTTATCGTTATGTTAATTTTTTAATTCTAAAAAGGTTATCAAACTATGTTTAAATAAATATGATCTATTTTGAGATATTTTTAACATTATATCTATTTATATTTAACTATCTAAAATATATTAATTAAATTTATTGCTATTCTCTATGGGGTTTTATTTTAAGTCCCTACCTCTATTATTCTCTATGAGAGTATATTTCAGTTTCAGTGATTGGCTATGTGTGGTGTTGGACTTAATTCAGCTCTGAGCTGAAGTAACTTTCTTCTGTTTTGGGTTCCTTTTTAAGCTTGCAGCCTACCAGACAGCGCAGATGTCTGGTTTGCTTAAGACATCTTGGTCACTTGCAGAAAGTTGACCTAGGAATGCATTCCACTCGTTGATTAGCATTGGCTTAGTGGTTTGTAACTCACACTTTCTGGCTTTCCATTTTCTGGCTTTATTTGCTTTAGGCTCTCCAGGTTCAGTTTACCCTTCCCGCTGCCTAACCCGTGTTTTCTGTAACATTCCACAAACTTGCTTTCTGTTACCAGGCCTTCATATTGTGCCCTTATCTCGTTGCAATTGCTGTGCATTCAAAGATCAAGGTAAAATGTCAAGCGCTGTCTTCAAAGGGTGCTTGTTTACTTTTCTTTCTCTGACTTCAAAGTGAGGGGATTTATGTGAGAATCTTGCTGGGCACTGGGGGTAGGAAAGAGTTTTCTTCTAGCACAGGACAATGTTTAAATGAACTGTGAAAGTATTTCAGACTATGTCAGAATTATGAATGCACAAATGAAGCACATTTATTGTTGTTTCTGACGTGTGTTGAAAACAAACACTTTAATATGATCAAAATGGATCATTAAACAAGGTGATGCAATTTCCACACATTTTCATCCGTGCACTGTATCGTTTTATGAGTAAAACGTATGTCTGAGCAAATGTAATGTTCATTTCTATTGAAAATGTGTTGTCTGTAATTGCAGTGTGCTACCACACCTTGCATACTCCACTCTATGCTACTCCACTCAACTCTGCACCACTCCACAACACTGCATTCTACACTACACCACTCCATGCCACTGCACTCTGCACCACTCCACTCCACTCTATGCAACTTAAAGCTACACCTATCTACTATACTCTGTACTACTCTACTCTATGCCATTGCACTCTTCACCATTCTACACCACTGTGCTTTTCGCCACTGCACTCTACACCACTCCAGTTTAGACCACACCAATCTACTCTGCACAACTGCACTCTACACCACTGCACTCTATGCCAATACGCTTTAGGCCAATGCACTTTACTCTGTGACAGTCAACTCTATGGCCCTGCACTCTACGCCAGCCCACTGTACGGTACTCGAATCCACTCTGCACCACTGCACTTTACACCAGTTTATGCCAGTGATACTCAAAGTATGGCCCAGGGGACGCATGCGGCCCTCCTGACCTTTACATGCAGCCCCCTGATCAACAGCAGCACTGGGCAGCTGTTCACTCAACTTAGCACTAATATTAAAATATTTAAATACATAAGCAGGTGTTTGTTTAAAGATTAATTGACGTTAAAGAAAGGAAGTAACTAGGTTGTTAGTGCACCAATAAACATTAGGATTACATGTATTTTCAAAGCCTTTCTTGCAGTAAACATTTTAAAAATATGGTAAAGTCTCTCCAAAATTAAATTCAAAAAGTGTATTTCATTAACATGCAGGATCATTTCATTCCAGTACATCATAATATATCAGTGCATTGATAAGTTTTTTTTTAAAGTGATAGTTTTCATACATGAATTCAGAAACATTCAGTCTTCCCCACACACTGACAACATTGCTAGTAGTGAACTAAGAGGCAAGTCAGCTGTTATGTGCACCCAGGGTGGGGCCTGAGTTCCTATTATACATGAACAAAATTATAGTTTATTAAATCAAACACAGCAGAAGGTTTTGCCCAGCGCACAACCTGAAATCATGTCTTTTTGAGATCCCCTATATGTGATAATAATAAAGAAAAAGGAGGGAAAGTGAAATAAAATGATTGGCAAGGATCACACAGTTCGGTAAATTGAGGAAGCTGGGATTAACACTGGGTTTTCTGGATCTACACTGTGCAACTCAGCTGTTTTGCTTCACCTATACTTCCCCTTCCCCCATTGCCGCCACCCTGCTGCCATCAATGTGGTCCTCGGTCACATCACAGACTAAACTTTGTGGCCCCTGGGAAAATGTTTGTGAGTACCAATGCTTTACGCCATTGCATTCTAAACCACTCTACGCAACTGCACTCTAACCCTGCACCACTCCACTTAATGCCACTTCACTCCACTCTGAAACAATCTACTCTACACCAGTGTGCTCAACTCACTCTGCTCTGTGCAACTGGACTCTATGCCACTCTACTCTTAACCACTGCAGTCTATGCCAAGGCACTCTACACAACTGCACTGTACACCACTGCAGTGTACTCTTCATCACTGTAGCCTACACCACTGCTCTCTATGATACTCTTTGCCACTGCACTCTGACACTACTCTGCAACACTGCACTCTCAACCACTGAACTCTGTGCCACTCTACTCTGCACTACTATATGCTATGCCATGGCACTCTATGCCACTGCACTCTATGGCACTATTCTCTACTCTGCACCATTCCATGCTACTCTACTCTGCATTACTCTGTCACTGCACTCTATGCCACTCGACTCTACTCTGTACTCTACGCTACTGCACTCTATTCCACTTGACTCTGCTTTGCGCCACTGCCCTCTGCATCACTCAACTCTATGCCCCGCCACTCTCCCCACTCTACGCCACTCTGATATGTGCCCCTGCACTGTGTGCCACTGCACTCTGTACCACTCTATTCTGAGCCATTCCACTCTGCGCAACTCCACTCTACACTCTAATCTATGCCTCTGTATTCTACAACGCTGCATTGTATGCCTCTGAATTCAATGCCACTGCACTCAATGCCCCTGCACTCTACCCCAGTGTACTCTACAGCACTCTACACCAATGCTCTCCACACCATTCTGCTTTACTCAATGTCACTCCAGTGTATGCCACTCTACGTGACTCCACAATATACCACTCCAATACATGCCACTCCCTGCCACTCGGCTCTACAACACTCTACTCCACTCTTTCCATTCTACTCTATGACACTCCACACCACTCTCCTCTGTGCCACTAACCTTCAGCCATGCCGAACAGCAGCCACACTGGTGAACAACATGCCCGGCTAAAACACGTTGGCAAAGACAGTAGCTCTTGCATAGGCGAGACCCATTGGCTTTGTCAATGCTTGTTGGCCATAATAACTTTAGAAACGCAGGCGTGAACAGGAAAGGGCTTTCTCTTTTCGGAATAGCTTCACGCCCCTCCCTGAAGCCCTCCTTCTTCCTCCATAATCATTTAGTTGTAAGTATTTCCCATTTCCATCCACTCACTTCTTTCCCTCCTACATTTACTAATATACCATATATGTACGTGTGCAAAGGCTTCACACTCGAGGCTGATATCGCCGCACAAAGGTGGAATCCCTACATGTAGGTTTGTGAGAAGGATTTTGTGGTACGTTTGCACTATTACTGTAGTACTACAAATACGCTTTAAAATGCAGTTTGTGAAGAGGCCCTGGGGCCTGTGATGACCTAGCGGGGAGGTGGACACAGTACTGGGAATACCCTTGGTACATGCAGTGGACTAAAGGGATATTTAAGGTTTGGCGTGTTGACTGCTAAACCAATAGTACGACAGGGATTATCACACTTCTGGCCCAGCTGCGACTGGCCCACTATATTTAAAAATACCCAAAGGGCTGGTGTTTTTTTTTTCCAAAACGAATTCAGGCAATATGGTAGGTGCCATTTCAGCAAATGCAAAGTCTCCTAAAATTTTAGTAAACCAACAATCAATATCTGTGAAACGCTAGGAATTTTCAGCAAGTGCCCATGATACAATGGGCCTGGTTTCGATCTTGGTGGACGGTGTTACTCTGTCACAAATGTGATGGATACCCCGTCCACTATATTACAATTCCCTTATATCCTATGGAGATCGCAATACGGCGGACAGAATATCCGTCACGTTTGTGACGGCGTGTTCCACCTGCTAAGATCGTAATCAGGCCCTTTGTCTTGTTCTTATCCACCTAGTACAATGATGCTGTGCATGGCACTTGCATAGAAGAGGGAAAAACACACAGCAGGCATAGCATCGGAGGCTGACAGTCCAGTGGCAGTCATCAGATGCACAGCCAGGGACAGACTGGGAACCAAAACCAGCTGTCACAAGCACAACCAGGTCCAGACAGGGGACCAAAAGCAGCCCAGGCAAAAATGTACTCACTCCCCCTTCTCTACAGCTATCCATGTTCTGTCTCTCCCTCTCTCCTTCTCTCTCCCCTGCCTCTCTTTTAATCTTTTCATTCTGCTGCCATTATCCCTGGGATGCTGCAGGGAGTAGCCGCAGCATCAGTGAACTCTGGTCCTTCAAAACCAGCCTTCAATGGCTCCAGCTCCTTCCACCAGCTCTACTCCCGACCCCCCGGAAAATGCCCACTGAGATAAACGGCCTGTCCGGCCCGAAAGCCAAAGTGGGCCCTGAATCTGCCCCGCGCCAAGCGGTTGTTTCTGGTGCTCTGTGGAAGGTTTCACCTTGGAAAGCAAGGGGAGCCGTGCACCTCACCCGGAGGCTGTGAGCTCCCCATCCTCTGCGGCAATGCACGTCACATAATACCTTTCTCAAGGTTGTTACGGTTCAGGCTTTGTAATTCAAATGAGGTTTCCAGCTCTCTGGCTGCCTCCCTGAATACCAAATAAAGTGCACGTGTCCCATTACCTCTGGCAGGTCTTGAAAGGGCGCGGGACGCTGATTGCAGCAATTTTAAGCTCTGCTCTGCTCCAGTACTTGATTGCCGAAGCCTCACTGTGGACCACAAGTTAACCTCTAAAAATATCTACTTCATGCAGTTGTGAGCAACCTCCTGCATTACCGCATTTCCCACGTAACATAATGAATCGTGGAATGTTCATGCATTTGGGGGGCTTTACGTTACCACCAGCTCAACAGCATTCATCAGTGGCCATCAGTGATATTCAGTTGAGCGGTGATGGGCAAATCCTAAATTTTTGGGGAAATATTAAAATTGTCGAGCAAAGCATCAGTGGAATTTCCTCCTCCATACTGGGCCCCATTCAGAAGAACTGGTGCCTGAGTAAGTTACCAGTTTCAGCAGCAGCTCTGGCTCACTCCTGGGACTCGGGTGCAGGGCCGGCCTTAGCACTGATGGCGCCCGGTGCAGCAATCTTTTTGGCGCCCTCCGTCCCCCATCCCATGACCACCTCCCCAGATTCCCTCACTACCACCTGGACTCATCTCTCCATTGCCCCTCTCATACATGTGATTGTTCTTAAGCGCTTGTAAAGGCTGGCTTTACTAACCCACTTGGTAATTCCACATAAAATATAGTTCTCTTCTTTGCAGCAGGCACGTTAACCCTCTGCGCTACTTCATGGGGAGTCAAAGCTGCCACTGGACAAAACGCTGATCTCTCCCTCTAGCAAGAACATTAATCACAAGAGGTATCTTGACATTTTAATTGCTTCCTGAAGGCTGGATGTACAAGGAACTTTTTGGCAGGTACTTTTAAAGCTCAAGTTTCATGTGTTATTGCTAAACACAGCGATCCCCTTAGGTCAGCGCCCCTAGGGTCTGCACTCGGTGCGGCCGCACCGGTCGCACTGCTCTAAAGCCGGCCATGCTCGGGTGTACTACAAGACTAAGTCACAGCAAGACCTTTGTGGATTTGGCCCATTATTTCAAGGGTTTGGAAATTCCACAAGTGGATCCTGTGGCCCAGGTTTATGGGCTTTTGAGGCAGGGCTGCAGTGCCCTGAGTCAAGGGGAAAGAGCAGAAATGCACTGTATCTATGCAATATGGCGCATTCCTGTTCTTTCCCACTGCACTGCCTCTGTTTTGCCAACGGAGGCACCATTACGCCATGGTGCAAGTGTGTCTGCGTTATAAGCAGGATTGTTTTTGTGCAGGAAGGGGCACCTTCCTGCACAAAAATAATCCTGGCATGCTTTTTCTTCTTTCTATGTGTGCTGCAGAATGCAGCGCACATAGAAAGAATAAAAACAAGGAGATATGAGATATTTCTCCTTGTTGCACCTCCCCTGGGGAGGCGTAAGGGTTTAACCCATCCCCAGGTTTACAAGTCTTTGTAAATCTGGGGATGTGTCAAAAACCATGGGTGTTGTGTGGGAACATCCACTGCAACGCCCATTGAATGCCTCCCTAATGCAGAGTAAGGCAACGCAGCGATTTGCACTCACTTGCCTTACTCCATATCTACGAGGATATTCATACCCAAGCAAAGTGGCTTTGTGTGGACTCATAGATATGGTTGAAAGGTTTGCGTGGCAGCTGCGTCACTAAAGTTGACACAAGGGTGGTGCAGGCCTCTCATAAATATGCCCCTTAGTTTCCTCCACAAAGTGATGGATTTTGTATTACCACCAAATTAAAATCAGCTGTGCTCACGCATGTGTAATCACGGGACCTGTCTGTTTAACATTTCCCCTCACTTCCTTACATGTTGCACCAGCACCTGACTCAGGCACTGTGCTTAGAAAGGAAATGAAGACACAGGTTTCTTTACTGAAATGTGGTATCATTACTGCTTGCGGTATTTGGATGTTAAGGTTGGTGGTGCGTGAGTTGAGATTTTCAAAAGAAGAAAATACCGCCCAGCAGTGAAAACAGTCCCATGCATTACAACAGAGGGTAGCTACATCACCACCACCATCAACTCCACGGCAGCATAAAAACAGAATCAACTGTCACTACTTAAAGAATACTTTTGGTGAGGTCATGAAATGCAGTGGTAAAGACTGAGATTTGTTTGGTCTGCTTCTATTATTGGAAAGTCTGATTCCCTGGTCCCTCTTTCTTATTTTCATTAGTTACCTAATTTGTATGGCAAGTCACCTACCTATTTGTTACTTTATCCTTTCATCCATTTCTCACATTTTTGTCATTTGCTTACACCCCAGCAGATGTTTTGTCAATTGAGCATGTCACTTACACTATGAGCTGCTGGGTTTGATTGTGTTGCCCCTCTGGTGCTACCCAAGAGTGTTTCAGGTGAGTGCTGGAGTCAGAGCATCACAACAGGTGGGGATTGTCTGGGGACCTCGGTAGGTATTGGGCAGGTGATGATGAATTTCCCAGTAATACTGGCGAAGTATTAGCATGTAGGTAGTTTGAAGTGGTATGCCAGGTGTTGTGTGCTGGCCTACAACACAACAGGAGCTGCAGCAACCCAGTGCCCAGGACACACACGCACTTTAATATGCAGGCCCAGATTTATCATAGGATTGTGATGCCCTTGCATCACGCAGGCTGGCACAAGGGCAACGCAATCCTTAAGTCAGATTTACCAAGCCGTGCAAGGCCACCTTGCTTTGCCCTGCGCTGCTTGGTAAATCTGGAATAACGCAATGGAGTGCAAGCCGCTGCATCCTGGTACTCTGTGCCGGGAAGGCATTACATGGGTGAAGTGTGGGTGTTACCACGCATCACTCCCTGTATTTTGGTGCATTGCCCGATTTACAAATGCAGGTAAACCTGGGAATGCGTCAAAATGCTACGCCTTCCTGATAGAGGCACATTGAGGAGAATTATCTTTATTCCCCCCTCGTTGGATTCTTTTGTGCAGTAAGGTGTCACTTGCTGCACAAAAACAATCCTACCTACAATGCAGGCACCCTTCCACCACGGCACATGGTTGAGTCTGCATTGGTGCTAGGCAGCACACAGAGCACCAATGCAGAGAGAGAGCAAGAATGTGCCATATGTTAGTAAAATGTGGCACATTCCTGCTCTCTCTATTTGACTCAGCAAAGCAAGTTGTCTTGCTGCGTTACACTGTGTCAAATAATGAAAAGTCAGGGCCGCAGTGTGGAGCAAAACGACAGGCTGTCCACTCACCGTTTACTTACCTCCTTGGCCGAGCCCAGCTCTCTGGGTGAGTTTGACATGGCCGAGTGGCTCACTACATCTCATCCCACTTTAGAATGAACAATAGTACTTCAGGAAACAGATAAACTAAACACAACTATGAAAAGTGTCTCTTAACACACAATCACAAAGTCTTTTGGGTTTGGTCTCAGTTCATATCACTGCCTCCTTGACACCAGCTCGACCTCAGGGTAAGTGTGGATGATGCCTGTTCAACCAATCTTGCCAAATGTCTCTCACTTTGATTGTCCTCAGTGCTTTGAGACTGACTTTCAGAACCTTGTGACACTTCAGGCTGCTCCCAGTGGAGATCTGCATGATCTTCATCAAACGTGTCCACTGGGGTTTCTTACCCAGGCCTTTCCCCCTCAGCTCTGGGTACTCTTGTAAACAACAGACACATTTCTCATGAGGGTCTTCATCTGTTTTCAGGAGTGACCATTGTCTCAGTGTCCCTTCCACCCCTATGGCTGCCCTTGGATCCACATCATATAGAGTAACAACTTTCCATCCGGGATGTCTATTGGGCACCAACACTCAATCACCTACCTACAGCTTCACTGGTACAGACCTTTGTTTCCAACTGTGCCCACTGTTGTTGGCTTTCTGTTTCTGGTGGCATACTGTAGCATTCCAAGTTGATGGCTGCCACTGTGGGGCAGCCAGGAGGGTGTCTCTCAGAGGCCTCCCAAAAGTAACTGTCATAGGAGTACAATGTGGTGCGCTGCAGTGTATCTGGAAAAGGTTGTACATGGCCCACTCCATATGGTAATTTCTCTCCACCCTTATGCACTGAGCTTTGTTCAGCGTCCTCAAAGCATTTCCCATTCACCTGAGGCCATCAGGGAGGTTTTTTCTTATGATGTTTTAGAACATTTCTCTGACAGTTTTGAAATTCATTCCCCTGAAATGACTTATCTTTGACAGTCTCTAGGGTGATTTCTTCCGTCCTGGCATTTGTGATGCTATCTTAATTACTGTCCTTGTGCACTCTTCCGTGACATCGTCTTGTTGGTTGTTTTGGAGTTTGACATCTCTAGGGTGCCATGACAAAAGATCATCAGGGCTTTCTTTGCATGGTTGATAATCTACCTAAAAGTTTATTTTTTGCTGCTGCTTTACCCACTATTCATTCCTGGGAGGTGGGTGCTGAGATGACTCCTCAAATAGATTCACTAGTGGCTTGTGATCTATTGATTACAGATACAGGTGAAAATGAATGCATTTCCAGCTAATGGCCAAGGCCTCTAGTTCAATCTGAGAATATCTGGTTTCTGTTTCAGTAAAGGCCTCACTGACAATGCTTCTCTCATTTGGCTTTGCACTGCCACAGAACCTAGCACAAGGAGACAGCAGACACAGTTAATTCTGGGGTGTTTTGTGTATTGAAATATGCAATAGTAACGTCATACAGAAGAGTAATTTATACCTTTTGAATACCTCCTCTTGTGTTGCTACGATGATTTCCAGCTCGCCTGGGTTTTCGTCACAGCTCTCTGGGGATCGGGCAAGTATGCCAAGCCATAGGTAAAGCCCTCACAATAGTTTGTCATGTCCAAAAAGCTCCCAACCGCGCTGAATAACTGTGAGGTACCGCCATTTTGAATATCCTTCTATTTTTTCAGGCTAACACCGATGCCAACTCTCAGACTATGTGCCCAAAAAATTGATGCGTTCAGCCTTGAAAATCTCACACTTTTCTTTGTGAAATATTAACCTTGTCCAATAATCTTCCTAGCGTCTTAGTGTCAGTCTCTGGTGCTGCATCTCTTTGTTTTATGTTTTGATTAGTTGATGACACTTTTCAGTCCGAAAGTGCCTCTCTAATGGCGTTTTGGAACACCTCAGCAGTGGAAGAAATTCCGAAGATGAGCCTTTAGTATCTCTTGAGCCCCACATGAATGGAGAGAGTGATTATGTACTTCCTAGCCAGTGCCAATAGTAATTGGTTTGTCCCCAGTGTTCACATACAAAAGCACTGAACTCCATAAAGATCAACTATGATATCGTCCAACATTGGACTGATGTGTCTCTCGCTATCCATAGCCCAATTTTTGGCTAAATGTCAATGAAAATTCAATCCATCCCCAGCTGCTAGTGGAGCTCATGACCTCCATGGAAGACACTCAGGGGGGTTGGTCTGTACACTTGTTATATATCATCCATTTTTCCAATTTTTCAAGTGCCTTCTCTACCAGGGGCCTGAGATGAAACAGTATGCAGGGCCACTGACCTTATCATTTTGTCAAAGTATAGCATCTTCATTGCATCTTTAAGGTTGTCTGATGAAAAACTCTCAACAAAAAATATTGTCAAGAAATATCGGGAGCACAAATACTGACTTTACAAATATTGACTTTGCATACCTTGCAAGTAAAGTCAAAAATATCAACAAAAAATATAAGACCATAATATCATCAAAAAAGGCACATCTGCTGAATGTAGCTTTTATACACTGTATTACATTTAAAACATCTATTAACTTTGAAAAAAATATTACAATTAAAATACTTTAATGTAAAGAATATATAAAATTATAAATTACAAACAAAGGAAAAAGATATACTTTAAAACAATCACAAAATTACTATATTTAAAAATATCTGATTTAAAGATAAATAAAAATGCTAATGATTAATTATAATCACAAACAAAAGATGTTACAATATTTTTTTTAAAATAGCATAAAATATAATAAATGAATTAAAAATATTACTACAAAAAATAAATACAAAATAAATAAAAATTACATTAAACTAACTTTTCAAATGAAATAAAAATAATAAAACAATATTAAAATAAAAAATAAACTTGGAGTTTTCAAGTTCACTACTCCCACTCTAACCTGACCAAAGGTAATGTAAATGTTGGGCTTTGAAGGGTTCAGATTTTCTATTTACACTCCTATCCACACAACCATAAGGAAAGTGGTGGACTTTGAAGGGATCAGATGTACTAGTCCCACTCAAATATAAGCAAAAGTAGGCAAATTGTTAGACATTGTAGAAGTCAGATATACCATTCAACTTCAACGTAAACAAAAATAGGGAAAGAATTAGACTTTGGAGGGGTCAGATTTACTATTCCCACTCCAATCCTAGCAAAAGTAGGGAAAGTGTTGGACTTTGAAGGCTCAGATTTACTATTTCTATTCCAACATAAGCAAAAGTATGGAAAGTGTTGTGCTTTGTAAGGGCCAGATTTATTATTTCCACTTCAATATTATCAATTATATATGTAGGGAAAATGTTGGACTTTGGAGGGGTCAGAATTACTATTCCCACTCTAATCTTAACAAAACAATAGGGAATGTGTTGGACCTTGGAGGGGGTCACATTTGCTCCCACCCCAAGCTGAGCAACAGTATAGACGGTGATGGACTTTAGAAAGATCATTTTAAAGAATTCCACTCCTAAATTTGTGAATATTCATTTAAATATAGAAAACAATGACACTTTAAAATGTATTTCAAATAATAAACATATCAATTTAATATAAAACAAATACAATTAAAGTTAATAGATAAAACTGTTATATTACAAATAAAAGTTGTTAAATATAATTACAAATATTTTCAGTTAAAACACTTACCACCCTGCTACAGTTAAAAAATAAACACTAGCAATTACAATAAAATGAACACGTACAAACAATTGCAATCAATGAAAAATAATATTAAATTTTTTATATTATAATGAAAATTAAATGAAGAAAATAAATACAATGAATACATTTAAAAATAATTAAAACAATTTGAAATATAATTCCAATGATCAACCAGTTAATCAATTACAAATCAACATATAGTTAAAACAACATTGAATTATTATACATATTTATCAATTAAATTAACCAAATAAATTAAAAATTAAAAAATATAATTCACATAATAAAAACCTCCCAACTCTAAAAACAAAAATGAAAAAAAGGATACACAATTATGTTAAAAATACATTTTATACAACTTCATTTAAATAAAACGTATTAAATACATACAATATGATATTCTATGGTGTAGGCTTCAGCGGGTGGAGAAGTCTATTATCTCTCTGGTTTAACAATTAACTTAAATCCATGAGACAACAGTGCGAAAAGTTTCAAAAAAACCTGGTGTTAACATTATCAACCAGTGGTTAAGGAGTGCTATAAAAAATAACTCTCCACTTATCACAGAGGAATGAACATATTGGAAGCTATTTATTTGGCCAGCAAAATCCTGAGGTCCAAATATAAGCCTGGAGAGGTTTTCAAAATTATTTAAAAAAAATTACAAATCTATCTGCTCTCTCTCAGACATTAGAAGCTTCACCTAAGCTCTGCTCTCAACTATCTGACTTTTTTAAGAAAAAGATTTATAATATTGTGGAGTAATTGGGCGGTCTGAGTTCAGAGAACATAACCCACATTTCAGGACAAGATGTTGGTACAGAGACCAATGAGAAACTATTTAATTGGTCAGACAACATCAATACAGCATCTACTGGAGCTGAAGTCCATTTCGCCTCTTGCCTTCCCAGTGCTCTCTGCTGGAGTTCCCTCTTTTTCCTTAGAAGACTCAATGCGAGCCCTTAGAGCCTGTAAATCGGGTTATCTCCTCAGATTATTGCTACTCACGGGAGGCTCTCAATCCTGCTAAATTAATTATTTAATGAATCCTTACAACAGGTTATTGCCCAAAAGTGCTGGAAGAGAGCTAAACTGATACCACTGTTGAAGAAGCCGTCAGCGGAAAAATCCATCTTAGCCGATGTCTTTGCTACCGCCTTTATCAAACATTCCTGAGAAACTGATTCATTCTCAGCTCTCCAGATACCTGGTGGGCAATCAGCTGCTTCATCCTCCACAATCGAGTTTTCGCCCAGGATTCAGCACAGAATCATCTTTAATCGAAGTCTCTGATGTTGCTAAACTTGCTATGGATAGTGAAAAGAAGGTGGCCTTACTGCTGCATGACCTTTCTGCGGCATACAATACGGTTTGCTATCCTGTCCTGCTACAACCCTTGCAGGATATCAGGATAGGTGGGACTGCTCTTCTGTGGCTATGCTCTTTCCTATTCTGAGATCTCAAAAGGCGTGGATGCCACCGTTTGCATCCGAGTCCAAGCTCTTGAAGTATGGAGTTGCCTAGGGCTCGGTGTTGAGTCCGATACTGTTTAATATCTATCTCTCTCCACTGGCAGCCCTGGTAGTCTTTTGAGGTGCAGAACATTTCCTATGCAGATGACACACAGTTAATGTGAGAGGGTCACCTTTCAACTGCCCAGGTTAAATTCAATTGTGTCTTTCTGCAGTGTTTCATTGGAAGTCTCAGGACAATCTCCAATGTAACAAGACGGAAGTGTTGGTTTTTGGTTCCTCCGTAGTGGGGAGGTAAGATCTGGCCCAGCTCATCCCATTCTCCTCTGACTCCTTTCGCTGTAGTTAGAAATTAGGAGTAAAATTTGATAAGAATCTCATCTTCACATCACAAGCCGAGTCAATGGCTGGGACATGTTTTGTCCTTCTCAGGATGATGAGGAAGTTCTTGTATATGTTCCCCCCTTCTTTTCAGAGGATAGTCATCCATTCTATGGTAACTTCCTGGCAGGACTATGTGAATGCTTCTTCCTGGGGCCTCCTGGAGTACTTGTTAAAAAGATTACAGGTGGTGAAGAATGCGGCCACTTGGCTTTTACTCAAGATTTCTAGGAGTAGCTTTGTGTATGCCCATCTTAAAGATTTGCATTGGTTGCCGCCCAAGGCAAGAGTGAAATTTAAAGGACTGACCTTAGCCCATAAAGCTTTTTATGGACGAGGACCTAACTATTTGTCCAAGAGGCTACCGCACTACCAGCCTACAAGAATACTGCGGTCTACGGAGGCTTTACTGACAGTTGTGCCTCAAAAAAAGAAGACAAGATGGGGTGATTCTACCTTTATTGCTGTGGCTACAAGAGATTGGAATTCTCTGCCCTTATCTCTCTGAACCATTGATGATCCGGAGTCTTTTAGATGTCATTTGAAGCCCTAGCTTTTTAATGAAGTGTTTTAGTTTTCCCCTGTATATTCTTTTGTCGCACCGCCCTGTCAGTGCCAGGACACTCAAATGAGTAGCCACGCACTCTACAAATGTTTCTGATTTCATTTGATTCTCACCTATTATATTCTATCCCACAAAATTCTTGATACCACAAATATTCGCCACGCAGTTGTGCGTCATTTTTTTTAGCGTGAGCTAACGCCATTCCATAGCGCCATCTGTGCACTATATTTAAGTAATGACGCAGGATGGTGCTAAGGACTGGCTAGCATCAAAGAAAATGACGCTAGCCCAGGAGGAATGGTGTTTGGGGGAGTGGTGCTAGTGGGCCGAAAATGATGCTAGACTAGATTGCAGCAAAAATATTGCCGCAAGTCAGCCTAGCATCATTTGTCGACGCACAAGCAGCCAAATAATTACTCCTGTCTAAGTTTAGACAGGAGTTATTACAACTATCCCAATTCCCACCACAGGGTACCAGTGTCCCCAGGGCATGCCTAAAATACCCAGTGCCAGGCAGGGGGCCCCATGTAAGGGGCCCCCAGTGGCACACCACACACATACACTAATACTTACCTGCAACTTACCTATGATGGGCTCCCTCCTCCTGAGGTGTCCCTATGGTGTGGTTGTTGGTGTTGCTAGGGGTTGGGGCTGGGCATCTTTGTGCCCATTCCATGGTGTTTCCCTATGAAAATTGGCCTACCTGCACTCTAACGCTTGGTCTGACCCAGGCGTTAAATAATAGCACTAAGCAGGCTTAGCGCCATGATATAGGTCCGCCTCCTCCTTGCACGTTGTTTCAGTGTCAATGGTGCTAGAGAGTTAGCGTTGTTTTTAGGAAGGGAACTCCCACCGTGCATCTCATTGATGCAAGGTGGGTTGGCGCTTCCTAGAAATGGCACCAACCCCAATATTTTGACGCTAGACGGGTCTAGCGTCAAAATATAAATATGGAGATAAGTTTGCGCTGTTTTAGGGTAAAAAAAATGACGTTAAGGCGGCGCAACCCTTCCATAAATATGGGCCAATGTTTTTTGCATGATATTGTTTGGACCACCATCTTTAAGTCCAGTGCTGTACGTTTGCTTGGAAGACACCAACAGTGGGACTGGTGAGTAACTTCAATAGGCATATATTATAACTTTGGTCAGCTGCAACTCCAGCGGTGGTGCAAGTTTTATGAACATCTGTTGGTCTATAACGTTCACTGAGGCCTCTGAGCCAATTAGAGCAGTAACTCACTGTCCTTGGGTATTTTCATATCCCAGGTTGGTTGGGGTGTTCTGGGCTTCCCATCATGATTTTTAGGAAAGTGTCTTCTCCTTCTTCCTCATGATCACTCTCGCCTAGCAACATGATGCTTGACTCTGTTCTTTCTTCACTGTGACCCTCACATTTTTGACTGTGGGGTAGGTTTTGTTCTCCACGGTTTTGTCCTGCCCCTCCCACTGCTCCAGGAGACAGGAGCAAAGTGTTGGGCTTTGGCACATGTGGAACAGGTCTTACCTTGCATTGGAGACTTCAGTGGCAGGTGTGTTTCCAGCCAGAACTTTCCCTGTTGGTCATGTAATGCTTCATGTTGTCAGATTCTCCTCTGGCAGATTTCCTTGGTTTTATGGCTTTGAGGCCCTCATTCTGAGTTTGGCGGGTGGCAGAGGCCGCCCGCCAAACTCTTTGGAATGGAAAACCGCCTCTCCGCTTTCCCACTGGCCTAGCGGGTGGAAACAGCGTTTCCGCCTGCTGGCCCAGTGGGAAACTGGCCACAACATTGACGCTGGCTTGTAATCAAGCCAACGGCAATGTTGCGGTGCGTCAGGTGCGATAGCACCCGTCGTGCTTTTCATTGCCTGTAATTCAAGTGCATGGGCAGTGCAGGGGGCCCCATGGGGCCTCCGGCACCCCGTCTCCGCCAGCCTTTGCATGGCGGTGGAACTCCCATGCAAAAGCCGGCAGAGAGGGGACTCGTAATCCCAAGGGCAGTGCTGCCCTGGCGAATTAAAACCACCGGCACTGCCAGGATGTCGACCTGCAGCAACCTGGCGGTGCCGGTGGTCGAACCGTGGCATCCGCCACTGTTATAATTCGGAGGCCGGACCACTGCTTTGGCAGCGGCCCGACCGCTGACTCGTAATAAGGGCCTGAGTGTCCTTGCTTGATCTGGGGAATTGTTTTAGGGTTTGTCTTGATATGAATGTGAGCCAGGGCTGACTCCATCTGTCCTGCCCCGGTGTTCGATAGCTCAGGTAAGCTGACTAGGACCAGCATTGCACCTAGTTTCGTTCCCAGCTCCCTCAGAATGACTCTTCTCAACACGAGTGACAGCCCTGTATTATTTGAGCGCGTGCCACTTTAAAGTTATCATCATTTGTGTATGTGCTGGCCGACTGTCTTAGTCGTGCATACAATAGTCTACAGATTCCTCATCCTGTTGTTATGCTTGCCTCAGCTTTTATCTTTCTTAGTCCAGATTTGATTGTGGCTCAAAATGCAGCCGTCATTGCTGCATAGTAGTCATGCTCCCCTCCTGGTGCTTGGGAGGTTCTCTGGAAGTTAATATACCTCCTGACCAGAAAAATGAAGCAGGAGCAATCTCTCTCCAGTCCTTCAGCGTCCCCAGCCATGCTTTCCATGGAGCTGCTGCAGCGGCAGGATCAACGTTTGCTCATTAGTGGGAGAGCCGTGAGTGATGCACTTACTGCTGCAGTGCCTCGTGGCTGATTATGAATCCAGAGTCTTTGGGGCGTAACTCCATGAGCTGGTTTTACGCCCACCCCCCGTTGCTGCTCACACGCCATGTTTGATGTATAGTTTGTTTTCTAGTCTACTGGCCTGCTTACTCTGGGCCCAGTTCGCAAAGGTAAACTTAGGCCTGAAATCTTTGTGAATCAGAATTTAGGGTTCAGGTCTAAACTTAGACTTCAGGCCTAAACTTAGTCTTTAGCTCTGTCACCTTGCTGCGCTGCCCTGCGTCATAGGGAAAGGGCAGGAATGCGTTTTATTTATGGCATACGGCACATTACTGTCCCACTGCGCAGGCGTCGTTTTGGCAGCCTAGCGCGAACTCAGGCACCCTTGCACTGTGGTGCAAGGTTGTCTGCGCTGTAGGCAGGATTTTTTCTTGCAGGAATGGGCACCTTTCTGTACAAAAACAATCCTGGGAGGCTTTTCCTCTTTCTTTGTGTGCTGCAGAAAGAAAAAATAAGAAATACAAATATTTCTCCTTGTTGCTCCTCCACTGGGGGTCGCAACTTCTTGCAAATCTGGGTTGCATCAAAATCCACGGGTGTTGCGCTGGAACACCCATTGCAACGCCCATGGAATACCTCCCTGGCGCTGAGTAGGGCAAAGCAGCGATTTGCGCTGCCTTGCCTTATGCCATACCTATGTGGCCATTCAAAACCACGCAAAGTGGCTTTGCGTGGCCTCATAGATATGATTTCAAGGTTTGCGCAGCCATTTCATCACAAGGGACGCAACGGTGGCTTAAGGGGGTTGTAAATGTGCCCCTAAGACTTCAGGTCTAAGCTTACCTTTGACAATCAGGGCCTGGGTCTATTTTTCCCATGCGTTCTGTGTCTGAAGTCCTGTCACAGTTCGTTTGTATAGTCTTGCAGGTTCACTATACAGTTGTTACTCGGTTGCCTCGCCTGTGCATCTCCCAGTCTCCTGGGAACCAGACGCTGTAACTGGAGCTCCCCACCAGGGTGCACGGAGCTTATTTTCAGGGGTGCCAGGGTTCCCGTTTCCGAACTACTGCTTGCCTGGCACTGAGGCTCACAGTCTGTGCCTCCTCGCCTCCCCGGGGTCAGTGGCACTCACGGCGTCCCTTGGATGTGCCCAGAAGGGCCCAGGGCTCCCTACGCATCCCTAGCTGGCGAGTTGGATTGTCTCCTGCAGCAGGTCAGGGGGTGAGCTGGCCTCGGGTTCTCCCGTGTTTCTCTCGGTGGTGTTCGTGCCAGCTGGGGTCACGGCGTTAATTGCCTTTGCTGCTGCGTCTGGAGGGAAGCATCACCGCTCCACGTCGCCAATGTTGTGTGCTGGTCTGGAACAAACAGGAGCCCAGTGACCAGAAAACAAACACGCAAGGACGAGTCGATGCGATTCCTTTACAGGTGTACCAGCAGTGCTTAATTTGTGCTTGTTGTTGTCGGTGCTGAGCACCGGCACTTATTTTTGAGGGCCGGGGCTTATTTTTCTGCCTCAAGCATTTGCTGCGAGCAAAAGACACATATGGGAAAGATGGAGGGAGAGAAAAACGAGAAAGCGTCACCAAGGGAGAAAGGAGAAAGCTGCAAGAGTGAGCTGGAGGGGCAGGGAGTGGCTCTATGTGGATTGAAGAGGCCCGAGATGGCTTCAGGGTTACACTGCCTCAGTATTCCGTGTTCCGATTTTTAATTGCAGCAGCCGCGGGTTTTTAAACTAAGGCTTTGAGCACTGGCACGTTTTTATTTACAAATTAAGCACCGCGTAGGAGTAAGCAGGGCTGCCCGAGAGTGCTGGCCTCTCAGGTGGTCAGTGGCGTGTGAGGTGACAATAGAACTGGCCATTTCTTCCCACAGACTTCTGTGGAAGGACTGAGTGACGGGCCGCTGCCGGCGGCGGAGCACCCGGCCTGGCAGAGAGGCCTCTCCGGGCACTGCGGGTGATGGATAGTGCACTGAGACGGAGCACGTAAAGGCCAGAGTGCCCTCACAGCCCCACTCACCCGCTTCCGGTGGGAGCTGGCCTGGGCCCCTGGGCGCCCGAGGTCTGGAGCTGTCCGCCCCGCCGGTGCTGAAGGTTGCAGGGTGTCAGGAGTGAATGCTTTTTGGCCACTGAGCATTACGGTGCTGAAGGAGCTCTCTCGCCGATGAGATGCACGCTCATCATACACAACATTTAAATCTCTAAATTACCCATGAAAAAGGTGACAACATTATTAAACACCAGTGCAGATATCCCTGCTGTAGCTAAATTACACTGATTACACCCTCAATCAATAATATTTATAAAGCGCGCTACTCACCCGTGAGGGGCTCAAGGCGCTAGGGGAGGGGGTTACTGCTGCTCGAAGAGCCAGGTTTTGAGCTGCCTCCGGAATGCGAGGTGGTCCTGAGGTTGGCGGGGAGGGAGTTCCATGTCTTGGCCGCCAGGTAGGAGAAGGATTTCCCACCTGCCGCTGTGCGGCGGATGCGAGGGACGGTGGCGAGTGCAAGGTTGGCGGAGCGAAGTTGACGGGTGGGCGTGTAGAAACTGAGGCGACGGTTGAGGTATTCAGGTCCCTTGTTGTGGAGGGCTTTGTGTACGTGGGTGAGGAGCCTGAAGGTGATCCTTTTATTGACGGTAGCCAATGCAGGTGTCTCAGGTGGGCGGAGATGTGGCTGTTGCGGGGTTTGTCGAGGATGAGGCGAGCGGAGGCGTTTTGTATTCGCTGAAGGCGTTTCTGGAGTTTTGTGGTGGTTCCTGCGTATAGGGTGTTTCCGTAGTCCAGGCGGCTTGTGACGAGGGCGTGGGTCACAGTTTTTCTGGTGTGGGTGGGGATCCAGCGGAAGATCTTTTGGAGCATGCGGAGAGTGAGGAAGCAGGAAGATGATACGGCGTTGACTTGTTTGGTCATGGTGAGAAGCGG
Source organism: Pleurodeles waltl (assembly GCF_031143425.1). Taxonomy (NCBI): domain Eukaryota; kingdom Metazoa; phylum Chordata; class Amphibia; order Caudata; family Salamandridae; genus Pleurodeles; species Pleurodeles waltl. The sequence continues at coordinate 77,670,066 of NC_090447.1, read as the reverse complement.
GACCAGGATGAATCCGTGGTCTGAGGGGGTTGGTGCGGTGCCTAGGGCCGTGGGCCACCAAGAGTTGTCCCAGGCGGACAGGGTGTTTCCGAGGATGAGGACTTCCGTTTTGTCTGAGTTCAGTTTCAGACGGCTGAGTTTCATCCATTCTGCGACGTCTTTCAGTCCATCCTGCAGGTTGGTCTTGGCGAAGGTAGGGTCCTTGGTGAGGGAAAGTATCAGCTGGGTGGCGTAGGAGATGATGTTGATGTTATGTTTGCGTGCGATGTCGGCGAGGGGGCTCATGTAGACATTGAAGAGAGTCGGGCTGAGCGAGGAGCCCTGTGAGACGCCGCAGATGATCTTGGTGGGGTCCGAGCGGAACGGCGGGAGGTAGACTCTTTGGGAGCGGTTAGAGAGGAAAGAGGTGATCCAGTCCAGGGCCTGTCCTTGGATACCGGTGGAGCAGAGGCGGGATATTAGGGTTCGGTGGCAGACGGTGTCGAAGGCAGCCGAGAGGTCGAGGAGGATGAGGGCGGCTGTTTCTCCGTTGTCCATCAGAGTTCTGATGTCATCGGTGACTGCGATGAGGGCGGTTTCTGTGCTGTGGTTGGCTCGGAATCTGGACTGGGAGGGGTCGAGTAGGTTGTTGTCTTCAAGGAATTTGGTCAGTTGCTTGTTGACGGTCTTCTCGGTGACTTTGGCAGGGAAGGGGAGGAGCGAGATGGGGCAGAAGTTCTTCAGGTCGCTGGGGTCCGCCGTAGGTTTCTTCAGGAGAGCGTTGACTTCCGCGTGTTTCCAGCTCTCGGGGAAGGTGGCAGATGCAAACAAGCTGTTGATGATGGTCTGGAGATGGGGGGCGATGATGTTGTCGGCTTTGATGAAGATGAAGTGGGGGCAGGGGTCCGAGGGGGTACCGGAGTGGATGGTGTTCATGGTAGTTTTGGTCTCTTCCGCGCTGATGTGTGTCCAGGCGTCGAGGGTGATGGCTGGGGCTGTGGGTTCTTTGGTGGTTGGCTGGGTCTGAGGACCGAAGCTGTCGTGTAGGTCGGTGATCTTTCGATGGAAGAAGGTAGCGAGGGAGTGGCAGAGATCTTGTGAGGGCGTGATGGAGTTGGAGTTGGCGTTAGGATTGGAGAGCTCTTTGACGTTTTTGAAGAGTTCTTTGCTGTTGTGAGTGTTCTTGTCCAGTCTTTCTTTGAAGGATGTTCTCTTGGTGGCGCGGATCAGCTGATGGTGTTCGCGGGTGGCGTTTTTGAGGGCAGACATGTTTTCTACGGTGTGGTCTTTGCGCCAGGCTTTCTCGAGGGTACGGCAGTTTTTTTTGGATTCCTTGAGGGTGTCTGTGAACCACTGAGGTTTCCTGGTGTTGGTCTGTCTTGGGAGGCGTCTGAGGGGAGCGAGGTTGTCCGCGCAGTTGGTGATCTAATGTGTGAGGCTGAGGGCTGCGTTGTTGGCGTCGGTGTAGATGGTAGGTAGGTTGTGGCTGAGAGTGGAGAGTAGCTGTTCCGTGGAGATTTTGTTCCAATGTCTGCGTGGGATGGGTTGTGTGCGGAGGTGGAGAGTCTTGCATCTGAAGGTAAAGTGGACACATCTGTGGTCGGTCCAGTGTATTATGGAGGAGTGGCTGAAGGATACGTGGTTGCTGGCGGAGAAGATGGGGTCGAGCGTGTGTCCGGTGATGTGGGTTGGGGTGTTCACCAGTTGCTTGAGACCGAGGTTAGCGAGGTTGTCGAGCAGGGTGGTGGTGTTGGGGTCGTTGTTCTGCTCCAGGTGGAAGTTGAGGTCTCCGAGGAGGATGTAGTCCGGCGAGGCTAAGGCGTGCGGGGAGATGAAGTCAGCGATGGATTCGCTGAAGAGGGCGCGTGGTCCAGGGGGTCTGTAGATGAGAGTTCCTCTGAGGGTGGTCTTGGGGTCGGTGTGGATCAGGAAGTGCATGTGTTCGGCGGCGAGGGGGGTGTCTTCGGTGGAAGTGGTGATGTTGATGGAGTCCTTGAATATGATGGCGATTCCTCCTCCGACTTGGTTGGTGCGGTCTCTCCTGGTGATCTTGTAGCAGTCGGGGATGGCTATGGCGATGTCAGGGGCCGAGGAGGCGTTCATCCAGGTCTCAGTGATGAAGGCGACGTCTGGTGGAGTCCAGGAGGTCCCATAGTTCAATGGCGTGCTTGTGGACGGAGCGTGTGTTGATGAGGATGCATTTGAGGTGGTTATTGGCGCGTGGGCTGGTGCAGTCGCGGTGGAAGGTGTGCTTGCAGGTAAGGCATGCGAAGGGTCCATGAGTGCGTTTCGGGTTGGCTTGGAAGCAGGTTCTAGAGCGTCCCGGGTTGAGTGCGTGGAGGGACGTGGGGTCGTAGCGGCGCTGCAGGGTTTGGGAGTGCTGGGGGCCAGGGGTCGTGGCGTTGGGCGCGGTCCAGGCGCGGACGGGCTTGCCTTTGGCGCACCCGCTGCGCGCGGCCGCACAGCAGCCGCCATAAGAGGGAGGAGGGGTCAGCTGGGGGCAGGAGGGGGGGCGGCGAATGGGAGCAGGGGGGCGGGGCCGAACGGGTGGTGGCGGCGGGAAAGCAGAGGGTGGGGGGGTCAGATAGAAGGGAAGGGAAAGAAGAGAGGGAAGGGAAGAGATGGATTACAGAAGAAGAGAAGAGAGGAATACAGAAGAGAAGAGTATAGAAGAAGAGAAGAACAGAAGAAGAGAAGAGTACAGAAGAAGAAAAGAACACGAAGGATCGGGTGCAGAAGAGGAGAAGAACACAGAAGAAGAAAAGAACATGAAGGATGGGGTGCAGAGGAGGAGAAGAGCACAGGAGAAGAGCAGAACACAAAGAAAATGGGCTACAGAAGAGGAGCAGAAGACGGAGGAAAATGGCTACCAGAAGGAAGAGCAGAAAGCGAAGGGAAATGGACAGAGAGAGGACAGCAGGGGTACGAAGAAAAGTTGGCGAGAGAGTTAAGGAGACAGAGGTGAGTAACAAGGGGCTGGACGGGGGGAGCGCAGGGAGTACTTACGGTTTTGCTGGGAGGTGGCAGGAGCCTGAGCAGGTGGAGCTGCAGCGGCGGGGGAAACGACCTACCCATACCTGAATATGCTTCCAGAGCAGGCTAAGCTTGTCCTGGTCCTCTCTGTTTATTGAGCGAACTTGCAAATGCTCCAGGAAGGTGTGTGGGTTACAGGTTTCGCTCACACTTTTAACCAAAAAGTTCAGCTTCTAACCCGTAGGATGAGAGAGAGCTCGGGCAAACATTCCAAAGTGCTCAGATGTTCCCGGGCAATCCTGTGACCTGCAGTGCAACTTATGTCACAGAGGCTGGAGGGAGAGAAGGGCACGCTTGGAATAGTCAGGTAACCTCCTTGAATAAAAATAGTACAAGAGGCAAACATTGTTCGGTAGAGTGAGGAATGGCACTCATGAATATTAGAAATACTACACGTTTTTCAGAATACCTTAGTCTACTAATTCTGCAACCCCCGATGTTGTATAGCAGAGTATCAAGATATATACATATATTGAAACAATCATATATATATATACACAGATATATATATATATGAACACATATATACACCCACAAACACCCAGATATATAGTGATAGATATATGTTTATTACACACACACATATATATATATATATATATATATATATATACACACACACATATATATTTATATGTTTATTTCAGCCAATCAAACGCTGAAGATGCCCTTCCTGCGAACCGGGGCTCGTTCAGCGGGTGCCACCGCCACAACTTGGCACTCTGTTCCAACCAAATCTGATCTCTGGAAGGAAAAACGAGCCACGCCAGCGGAATTACTCAATTGGTCGTTACTGACCAGGGCCGCGCTGGGGCCCAAAGCAGCCCTGGCAATTTTGTGAGACCAGCCCCCATGTGGTGGTTGGTTTGATGCAAGTGTGAAAAACTGCTGTTTTTGTTACTGGAGGCGGATATTGCAGCACTGCTGCACAACTATCTCTCAGTCACAACACCGGCCCCCACTGGCAAAACCACCCCCCACCCTTCCTGCCTCCTGGCTGGTTACGGTATCGTAGATCAGCCGTGAGGGTGTGTGTGCTTGTAGTCACACTTTCATCAAAGCGATACTCCCGCTCGTTAACTATTCCTCATCTCCCCGGGGTCTGGAACCAGCATTTTGCAGAGTATCACTTTGATGACACCACATAAGATTTGTGTAATGTACTTTACCATTTAGCATGAAAAATATGTGCTCACGCAAGTAATATTTACATAAGGAGGGGAACCAGGGAGTCATTCATCCTTGGTCCTGAATAGGAGCGTAGGGGTAAGGCTCTGAAACATATAGACCAGGGAGACAGGTACATTGTATGCCCTACTTCCGTATAACCCCCTTTTTAATCATATGGCCACTAGGAGATCTATTAAAATTATTGGAACCGCTAGGAGGCAGGTATTTTTTACTTTTCTGCGACCCCAACACTACTATCCCTTACCTGAATCACATTGATGTAAGAACATCAGTGCTCCACGTATTCCGTAGGTCGCAGCAGGCCCCGTTCCATAGCGGAACGGGAGGAACCCAATGATGAAGCATGCCACAAAGGGGTAACTCTGCTGGGTGAGGTTTTTATAAAGGAAAATACTTTTTTCCTTGTACATCCTGTGGGGACTCCCCTTCTGGTGGGGCTTTGTGTAATGATACTTGGTATATATATGCAGACATATATATATATAGACCAGGGAATTTAAATAAATCTTGCCCAATAACAAGTTTTTTAGAGCAATTGTATTATATATATTACCTAGTAGCGGTCACCACTGGGTTGTTATAGTTAGGACCTAGTTTCTATAGAAAAATCTGTTTTTTACTTGCCTATATCTTTGGCGCGGCTTGACGAATCTTCACAAAAATTTCCAAAAGAATTTGACAGTCACGTGAGCTGCAGTCTGGAAAGTTCCAGGTTGATCAGTGTGGGCTGCCGCACTTGTTTTTTAAAAAGCCCCCAGTTGGACCAGGTTCTGGGGGCATTGTTATTTTAATGCAAAGGGGCACCCGGCCCTCCCGCTGCCCCGGGGACCACCACCTCCCCAGGGCATAAAGCAAATATGAAGCGGGGGCGCGCAGCCCAGAGGATCACCACTTCCCTGGGGTGTTCCTGCAATGATTAGCAGGGGGTTCGGCCCCCCGCAGGCCACCACCTCCACTGGGCAAAGTGTAAAAAATACTAAGGGGGTCCATTATGCAGTCCCGAGGACCACCACCTTTCCAGGGTTATTCTATGTTGAAGGGGGAACGCCCCCACCTCATCATGGAGCTACTGATGGCCCTGGGGACTTCCACCTCCCCAGGGACATAGCTGTTTGCTATGACTTGGCAGCAGCTTTGAAGATGCCCGCGGAGAGGCAGGCAGGCACACAGTGGAATCTTGAGATGGAGCAGCTAAGCAGCTCCCTCTCTGTGACAGCAATGCTGTTTCCCGCAGGAGGCGGGGAGCCAGCTGGGACCATGGGGGCATTCAGGCTCCCCCCCCAGTCCCCAACATGGAGACTGGGTGCCCTGGGGGACACCAGGTCACATGGATGGGCCCTGGGGGATGGGGTCCCCGGGGCTGAGATCGGACCTGGGGAGGGGGGTCACGCAGCCTCCTCTCACCCTAAAAAAATACAATTAGTCCACGCCCTGGGAGGTGGGGTCCCAGGGGCACAGATTGGCCTAGGAAGTGGGGCCTGCTGGACTCCCCTTAGAGGTGGGTAGTGGCAAAATTAGATAATACCAATGCTCTAATTTGTGGTAGTGTGGTCGAGCAGTAGGCTTATCAGAGGGTATTGTTAAGCACTTGTACACACACAGGCAATAAATGAGGAATCCACACTCAAAGACATAACTCCAGGCCAACAGTTTTTATATAGAAAAATATATTTTCTTAATTTATTTTAGAACCCAAGATTCAAGATTTAAGGTAAGTACATAAAATGCAAGGTACTTCACACAGGTAAGTAGAGAACTTTGATTCAAAGCAGTAGTACACACAGTTTTAGTTAAAATGGCAATAGGGTATTTTAAAAGTGGACACTGCAAAAATCAACAGTTCCTTGGGGAGTTAAGTTTAGTTAAGTTTCTCAGGTAAGTAAAGCACTTACACAGTTAGTCTCCTGGGCATAGGCAGCCCACTGTTGGGGGCTCAAGGCAACCCCAAAGTCACCGCACCAGCAACACAGGGCTGGTCAGGTGCAGAGGTCAATAGGTGTCTATGGAGAACAGGGGGGCTCCGGTTCCGGTCTGCTGGCAGGCAAGTACCTGCGTCCTCGGGGAGCAGACCAGGGGGGTTTTGTAAAGTACCGGGTGGGACACAAACAGGCACACAAAACACACCCTCACCGGCAAAGGGCGGCCGGGTGCAGTGTGCTAAGTTCGCGTCGGGTTTGCTATAGAAAGCAATGGAGGGACCCGGGGTCACTTAGGCGATGCAGGCAGGGCACAGGGGGGCTTCTCGGGCCAGCCACTGACTGGGTTAGGCAGAGGGCCGCCTGATGGTCACTCCTGCACTGGAGTTTGGTTCCTCTCGGTCCTGGGGGCTGCGGGATGCAGTGCTGGGTCCAGGCGTCGGGCTCCTTGTTACCAGGCAGTCGTGGTCAGGGGGGAGCCTCTGGATCCTCTCTGCAAGCGTCACCTCGGGGGTCCAGAGGGGTCAGCTCAAGTAACTCACGTTGTCGTAGTCGCCTGGGAGTCCTCTCTGCGGTGCTAGTTCTCTGGAGCTCGAGCCAGGGGCGTCGGGTGCAGAGTGAGAAGTCTCACACTTCCGGCGGGAAGAGAGAGTTCTTTGGAAGTTGTTAGAAAGTTGCAAAGCTGTTGAGGTTTTTGAACAGTGCCGCTGTTCTCTGGAGTTTCTTGGTCCTTCGGTTTCAGTGCAGTCCCGAGTCCTCAGAGGTCGCTGGTCCCTGTTGGATGGGTCACTGTGCAGGGTTCTTTGAGTCTGGAGACAGGCCGGTAGGGCTGGGGCCAAGTCAGTTGTCGTCTCCGTCGTCTCTGCAGGGCTTTCAGGTCAGCAGTCCTTCTTCATGTTGTAGGTTGCAGGAATCTGATTTCCTGGGTTCAGGGTCACCCCTAAATACCGAATTTAGGGGTGTGTTTAGGGCAGGGAGGCAGAAGCCAATGGCTACTGTCCTGGAGGGTGGCTACACCCTCTTTGTGCCTCCTCCCTATTCCAATTTCTAAAGGCAGGAGTCACCTCAGCTCAGGGCACCTTAGGGGCTGTCCTGACTGGTGGGTGGCTCCTCCTTGTTTTCCTCATTATCTCCTCCAGCCTTGCCGCCAAAAGTGGGGGCAGTGGCCGGAGGGGCGGGCATCTCCACTAGCTGGGATGCCCTAGGGTGCTGTAACAACAGGCATGAGCCTTTGAGGCTCACCGCCACGTGTTACAGTTCCTGCAGGGGGAGGTGAGAAGCACCTCCACCCATTACAGGCTTTTTTTCTGGCCACGGAGTGACAAAGGCACTCACCACATGTGGCCAGAAACTCATCTGGTTGTGGCAGGCTGGCAGCTGGTCAACCTAGCACTAGGAGTCGGACTGGTATTCAGGGGGCATCTCTAAGATGCCTTCTGGGTGTATTTTACAATAAATCCCACACTGGCATCAGTGTGCATTTATTGTGCTGAAAAGTTTGATACCAAACTTCCCAGATTTCAATGTAGCCATTATGGAACTGTGGAGTTGGTAATTGACAGACTCCCAGACCATATACTCTTTATGGCAACCCTGCACTTACAATGTCTAAGGTTTTGCTTAGACACTGTAGGGGCATAGTGCTCATGCACGTATGCCCTCACCTGTGGTATAGTGCACCCTGCCTTAGAGCTGTAAGGCCTGCTAGAGGGGTGAATTACCTATGCCACAGACAGTGAGAGGTGGGCATGGCACTCTGAGGGGAGTGCCATGTCGACTTAGTCATTTTCTCCCCACCAGCACACACAAGCTGTGAGGCAGTGTGCATGTGCTGTATGAGGGGTGCCCCGGGTGGCATAAGACATGCTGCAGCCCTTAGAGACCTTCCCTGGCAACAGGGCCGTTGGTACCAGGGGTACCATTTACAAGGGACTTATCTGTGTGCCAGTGCTGTGCCAATTGTGGGAACAAATGTACACTGGTGCTGGGGTCTGGTTGGCAGGGTCCCAGCAGACTTTCAATCATAACTGGCATCAACAAAAGGCAAAAGGTCAGGGAGTAACCATGCCAAGGAAGGCATTTCCTTGGCATTGTTACCCCTTGCAGTAAAATATTTGACCAAAAAAACTGTGCATGGCAGGGGTGCAAGTTATAGTTGCCTTAGGGCACGAGTTATAGTTACATGAGATAACTCTAACTGTAACTGGGGAATTTCTATGGTTTTATACATTTAAACTGGGAGCTTAACTATTACGCCCCTGGAAACTTTGTTTTTTTGACTGAATGTCTATGTTTTTTTAATTTCTATTTCCTAACTCTAACATCCCTGTAACCTTTGGTGTTCTCAGTGAATATATGTATATATATAAAATTGGTCCAGATATAGAAATACAATTACACATGCTGGTAGAATAATAATTTACATAGCCATTTGAAGAATAATTAACTCCTATTACTGTTGCACCGCAATAACAACTGAATCTAGGTCACCTCTCTTTGATGCTCAAGTTTAATTTTAGAGAACACTAAAAATGAATAAAGAACAGTGCGGGTCATGTAAACATAGAACTGACACACCTTAGCTACCAGACACTAGAGAATTTTCTATACAGCAGTAACATTCAAAGAGAAAAAAACATGTTACAGACAACAACAGTACATTTACATTTTATTCATTAAATTGGCAGGGTTTCTTTTCAATAAAGGCCTTGATTATACATTCAAACTATATCAATCAAAAACGTCATGTTAAAAATGTAAATCTGGCAGTGTTTTAATCTATGAAAATACTAGAACAAGCAACAGCTGCCCCATCCCCCCCCTCGGGAGCCAGGTGCCCCAGAACCCACTCATGTATCCTAAAGTTTCTTCTTCATAATTCCCTTAGTATTTGGGAATGAGTAGAACATGCACACAACCTTTTCTCCACCACTGTATAGCACAGTAAATGTTCTTGCCCTTTTAATGACACCTGGTTTGATGTTCCTGGTAACGTATAAAGAGGTCAAAACTGAGGCCTAAAAAGGGAATAATGTGGCCATTGGGTTGCTCTTCATACCTTAAAGAAGGGAATGTATAAATGCATACTTTATTACATTCCATCTGGATTCGGGCCAGTCAGAAAAAAAGAGTGGAATTGGGGAATTTGGCAATTCAGACAGAATGAAATTAGAAATTAATGAGATTGCTGATGCAGACTGATGTGATAATGCAGTGAATAGAATATGCTCAAATGCATTTCGAAACACGAAGTGGCCAGGCACCCAAATACTAGCCCACAGGTCACGCCTACTTCTATCCACTATCCTATATCCTACAGTCAGTGCTTAATTTGTGGCAGAATAAGTGCCGGGCCCAACATTTTACCCAGATCTCTGCAGCTGCTCCTACTGAATGCCGGCATGCTGAGTACCAGGGTTGCATAGTCTTGATTCCACCGAATACCAGGGTTACATACTCTGGATTCCACCTTATGCCTCTTTCATCCACCACCAGGCACTCCCCACCAATTTATCTCACTCTTGCAGGTTCCTCATAGTTTTTCTATCTTTCAGTTCCTTCTTTTTTCACCTTTGCAATTTTTTCTCTTGCTCTGGGTGAAAGTCTGATGAGAAAAACTAAATGTTAGTGTCCAAAAACGAATGCCAGTGGGCAACCACTGCACAAATTAAGCACTGCTTACACTCCCTTCTGCCAGTAACCTGTGAATTACAGAACATGAGAAAATGACCCAACTGGCCATTTGTATTGCACTTGCTTTAAATCCCACTACCTTAGGCACATAGCAGGTAGTTTACATTCAAAGTAGCATATTATTTTATAAACCAGTCAATATATTCCATTTCTCAGTAAGGGCCACGCCCTCCGGAAGGAATAGGAGACGTGGTGGTGTTTTTAATTAGTAAGTGGTAACTGAGCTGTTTCAGAGGGCAGTTGTAACCCAATCCTTTATACTGCCCATGTAAATAGGCAAGAATACACAATGTAAGTAAAGGAAGTAGCAATCCAGTGTTTACAATTTGAGTGTGGTGAGAAAGGGCCATGTGCAAAGGGATACATAGTGATTGTCAAGTCTTTTGTAATTGCACTGCATTTTTGTACTATTTCTTTGCACAGTGTGATATCATTACCAATTTGATTAAACAGAGTTTGTTTTCGTTGGTGAAGGTTTCATGGCGCATTTGCCAGGAAATAAATGTTGAGGGCACTGGGTCACAGCACCTTTAACCAAGCACATTCATTCTTGGCACTGAAATCCAGGTCAAATTTGCTTCAATTTGAGGGACGCCCCATGAAGCTGCTTCTTACCTCTGAAGATGATTTGTGTACTGTCGCTGTGCAGAGATAGACCAACCCCTTTCCATAAAGGTGGTCAACCACACTGACCTTTGATGACTAACAGCTAGCTGTCTTACCGGAGATAGGATACCTTGGTCAAAAAGTTGCTAAAAAGTAATGGCAAGAACTGGGCCAACCAGTAGTTGATTTTAGTTTTTCGCTATAAATATTAAATTAACAGTTTCATCGAATGGTATCCTTGCACTGTAAAATTAATTTAAATTTGAGATCATGTATGGGCTAGAGTAGCTTCTAGAGCTTGGTAATTGAGAAAGCATGGTACTAAATATTCTGGCATGGATACAACAGGTGAACATGTGCAGTATAAGAGTCCCAACACTTTTAATTTTAAAAGATGTGAAGTCCATATCAATTTCAATGTGTTCTTTAACTTGAACAAGCTTGCCCTGCCTCTAATGGCCAGTGGAAAGTACACTAAATCCAGAATGATTATCAAAACATTATTTTTAAAAAATCAAAAAAGATCCATCAAGTCTAAAATTATATGCAAATGCCTATATAAATGTGCTTTACTAATTCACTTAGTAACTCATTTGCCCTACTAGGGAGTAAAGCTACACTGTATGTTACAATTCATATATTTCATAATCTTAAGTATGAATTATCATACACACATGCCTCATTTGATACATTACATGATAATTCACTTATTCAGAATGATGGGATTACATAATAAAGCTTTCCTCAGTGAAACCACAGAACTTGTTTTCTTTCTGCCTTAGCTCAAGCACTGGAACTAGAAAGAGTGTTTGCCAACAAAACATTCATAGATTTCATTATGCTGGTGTGCCTCCACTATTGCAGATTGAAAGAGTAAAATTCTATTAAATATAATTATAGCTGGACAACACCCTTTTTTTTTAGCAAGCGTTGCATCTCTAACAGACTCTTTTGCAAAACAAACACACACAGATCAGAAGTTTGGTTCAATATGGATTACCTAAAAACAAAATGGATACAATTGATACATAAAAAGGGAACTTTTTTTATATGTATCTATGTTTAAAATTGTGTCTGGCACAATGAATACACCTCTTTCATTGGCAATGCTGTATAGCGCATATTCACCGAGAGTAAATAGGTAACTGATAAAAAATATCTCTGGCAGGTAAATTAAATGTGAAAAGTACACTGCCATGTCAGTTCTTCACATTACACCATGGTTGCTTCATAACGAAGTCCACATATAAGCTGTATTATACAGGAAACCATTGAAATTATTGAGTTAAACTCCATCTACTGCTTAACCTGCTGATTTTTCAAACAAATAGTATAGAATGTAGCTGAAGCTGCATATAAAATGCACAAAGTTCCTGATATTTTACAAAAACTAAATTGACCATTCTTTTCTTAATTTGTTGACTGTAACTTTAGGAAACAAGAGTCTGGGTGGCATTGTTAAAAAAAGGAAGTCAATTAGTTTTGCATTTTTCTCAAAGATGTAGCTGTTGAAGATGGCACTGAGGATTCAGCAAATGACTAAATATTTTTATCTCCTTTTAAGATGTTTGCGATCTGAAAATATATAATAAATGCATAATGTGTAACAAAGTTCCGTAGACTTGTTTTTTTTTGTACAAAGGATCTTCAAGAAGCTCTCAAGTAAACAAAAAAATAGAAAAAACCTGAACTAAACTCAAGGAGATGAGTTTTAAAAATTACATTTACTTTTATTCTCTGTACCCTTTCCATGTTGTGGAATCAGGTCCAGAAATATTTCATATTTGATGATGATGGTTACCCATCAATGAAAAAGTGCTCTATATTTTCCCTTTTCATTTCAAAATGAAACAAAGTTTGCTGCTAATCTATGCATCAAACTTTCCATACAACACAATTTAGGTCTCGCCATGTATTTAATCATTTTGTTTTAAAGTAAATAATCCAATAACCTTTTCTTTCAAGGGACTTCCTTTCAAAGTAAACATTGTGCCACATCAGCTATATTAAATTTGATTTGATGTTAACCATGACAGCAGTGTAGAAAGTGTGTGGCAGTGAGTGATCATAGATCGTTATTTCCAGTATTCAAATTGTATTTTCTTCCAATGAACCTACACGTTTCTACCTTTTTCTAACATACAATAGCCTCAAAGGGCACGGTAACATTAGTTAAACCCCTTTCATCCATAAGGTCAAGGAGTTTTAGTCAACATCTTCCATTATGCAGGCGTCCAATTCATTTATCCTTCATAATAATATTACAAGTAGAAAAGGTGAGGCATAGTGATGTTCCATTTTTTTAGCATAATTAATCTTTGTGCAGTGTTGGTATATATAATATATATGTGTGTGTGTGTGTGTGTATATACATCAATTCTCTCAAATATTTTACTCTAATATAGGGAAAGTATCAACTCGAAATCACTTAAACTAATAGTCTACTTAGACAATCTTTACATCAACATCCATGAGACAGTGAACATTTTACATTTTTTAAAACTAGTTTGGTGGCTCCAAATCAAATTTTAGACACAGATGATATGATCATAATTACATTCTGATTTTAAAATATACATTATTTCTACTGGGGTGAATTGTGACTCTTGTAAATGTCTTATACATTTGACACCTGAAACTGAGTATGTACTATCCGACAATTCATGTTCAAAGAATGTTTCCACCTGTAGGGATTTTAGTAACAAATATTTTGGAATATGGGCAGACATGCAAGATGTGCTTACACTTAAGAGGCATCTTTTGGAAATGCATCACTGTAAACAATCAACTCTAGTACGGGGGGGTCGAGAATGTTTTTGATATCGATTTTTGATGAGAAAATGGAAAAACTAATTTGGTTATAGAAGTACCGATACACATAACAGTGACATCTTCTCTCTTTCATCCAACAAATATGACAAAGAATACACCACAATCAATTGCTTGGAGCAAAACATATTATACCAAATTTAAGTATTTGGAAATTGAGAATGAACAGAAAGTGTAAAAATAAAATGTAAACTTTGGTTATCAATCACTAGTTGGGAATAGATTCATCAGGAAATTGATGTTTGTCTAAACAAATAGATTTGTGTAATGAAAAAATATTTACTAAGACATTTTTCTGCTAATAAGCCAAAGGGGGATAGTTGCACTGTAAATTGTCCTTGTGTTAAATTAAATGTTGGTCAAGTGCTTAGAAAAGGTAAAACACTTTCTAACACACACAAGTCCAATATTTAAACTAAAGACTGATATTCAGTGACTGAAGCACTTTCTTGAATGTGGCTAGTATTTACATTCAATTAAAACTAAAGTGCAAAAAGAAGAGATTATGAAAAGTAGCTAATTCAAAAAGAACGTTTGGGGTTTTTGCAAACATTGACTCCAATATGTTGCTTGAGTTTAAACAGTTTAATGCCAGATTTAGAAATTTTAGTGTATGCTGTGGCAGTACAGACTGCAATATTTTTGAAACGTAGAGACAGTGTACATAATATTGCTTCATCTGAAAGCAGCCTATTGCTAAAAGGATTGAAACAAACTTTCTCAAGTGAAGAGTACCTAAGGTCGCTTTTGGGAGATACCTTGAATGAAGAAAATGGTGTAATGTCGTGCCAAGACCTTTAGAGGCCTAATTAGAGAGTATATTATAATACAGTAAACCAATCAACAAGTCAATTTAGTAACCATGGTGTAATGAGAAGACTTGAATTTGGATTTAGAGTCCACAGACCTTTCACTACTTTTGGTGTTCATGTGTTAGGTGCAGGAGGGACAGTATTTTCTGGGACTTTGCTGAGATTGCCATTTGGTAATTTAATGTTTTAATAGTTACTCTGATTCTAAATGAAGTGAATTACCACAAATATAGTCATATACAGCTTGCGTTAGTGAGTATTTTGATTAAAAAATCATGGAACATCAAAGTCTTCCTGACGGTTGAGGTAAGTGAAGCATTTAAACATATGTAAATTCAAAGAATAGATATACTTGGATGGTGTTTATTGAAAATTGTTTACGCCCATTTTCACTTTTTTGCACAGTATATTCACAAGTGACTATGATTTATTTGTTACATTGAGAGAGCCACAATTGCTACAGGGATTCTAGAAGGAGTTCAAAATATACTTATTATTTGAAAAACCCAAACTCTCTGTTGCTGTAACCACATTATTAAAAAAATTTAGCAGCATGAAAAAAGGTAAACATACTTTCAAACAATAAATTTTACTCCATGTGTGCATGAGGGTATGTGTTTATTTGCAGTGCAAGCCTTGAGGAGATGCGCTTGCAGCAAAAATCTTTATCTGTATCTTCCTGGGAAAACTCTAATTTCTAGGTGTCAGGTGATTACAGTACAGATAACTCAAAATGGATTATTGCAACTTAAGAATTTTGACTATTTTACATGCATCAGGTTGAGTCCTGTTACCTCCTTCTCCATATATTTTTAATACATCAATGAAAAGCCGAGCAGGACACAAAGCGAGGCACAGGGAGTGAAACTACTTAACGTGTAATGGTGAGTGGGATAGACACACAACACTTAAGGTGGTGCTGGGGATGAAAGAGTTTGGTGTAACAGCACGAAGTAGTGGAAGTGACACTGACACAATTTGCAACAGGCTAAATCAAACTAACGGCTGCGGTGAAACATGTGAAGGTCAAACAATCATTTTACTGCAAGGCCATATATTTCCATGTCTGTGCATAACAAGTGGTGTTCTCATACTCGGTGCAAAAGGCAGATAAAATACCTCAATAGGCAAATAACCAAAAACTTTCATTTGTACCTTGGAGTTGGTAACACTAATACCAAATAAAATTATTTGGAAGTGAGACCTCCTTATTTAAAACCCTGTTAAAAAGTTCGACCTGTAAGACATATTTGCTAGGCTTGGCAGCCATCTTGGATGTTCCTCATTAAATCACTAAGATTACTGATTTTCTCGAAAACGTTTGATAATTTTTGTTTTTCTAATTAGGATACTTGAAGCAATCCAAACTAGCCACAGGCCTGTAATGTAAAAGGTGTATTGAACACTAAGGAAAATATAATTACATTGCTAGGGAAATGTTTTACCTAAGTGTATGGGGAGAGTATTAATTATTTCAATTATAACATGTAAGGGTGCAATAACTGCATTATGGATTGAAGTCTAGCCTAATAACAGAGTTATGAATCAAAGGGCTGGTCAAGTTATACAAATGATTCACCAGCTGTCCTGTAGTTTAAGCTCCATTTGCTTTTGGATGGATGAACATTGCACTCACACAAGAGAACAACTGCATATTCCTCTATATTGTTCTCATTTAGTGAAAGCATGTCAAACATGTCCTATTGAGAGGTTCAAGTCCTGTTTACTTTTGTACAGATGTGAAGCAACAAAGCGCTCTACTGTCTTCACTATTTATTCTAAGAAAATGTTTTTGCGAATTTTTCACTATTACTTGAGCAGATTTGAACTTTGAGCTTCCCTTCTAGACAAATTTTTTTTAGTACTGTTTATTTATTTATTTATTTGGGATGTCCCATATTAGTCCTCAAGGGCTGGATCTTTGCCAGATTTTATGGAGAACCAGAGTCTGTGTTAAATTGTCCAGTTTAGATTATATTACATGCACGTTTATCCAATGGGGATGTCTTGAAGTGCATGTCTTTGTCCACACTCTTGGTCAAGACAATTCACACATTTTCTCATTAGCGGTCTACTTAGAAGCTTCAAAACCTTAAGTGGTCAAGCGCCTCTTGTCTATCTAATACCAACTAAGATCACAGAATTGGACCTCTGTTTTGGCAACCTATAAACATTCAACCAGTACACTATATAGCCGCTTTATTGAAATGGACAGAATTCTGCCAACAAAATTAATTCTGCAAGTAGTGACAAGCAATGGTGCTTGTTTGTGTGCGTGATTTGTGGCTAATTAAATATATTTTAATGATTATATTGCATACTTTGTAAGTGTTTTAATGATTTGTAATGCTATATTACTGAGATATTGCTACTGTAAATACATCAATTGAGCTTGTTATGGTATTGTGGTATTGCACTTTTGCATTGTATTCAGTTTACTTCACAGCTGCTGTCCTCAGTGCACATTATTAATACACGTCAATGAATCTTTGTATTGCTGTGCAAGTTCATTATGTTCACCTAATATTTAACGATCCACTTCCTAACAGCACTTTAAGAACTGAAGGGCTCCGGTACTCAGTAGGCTCAGTAACACAAGAAATTTTGTTATTACCGAAAAAAGAAATCCCCAAAGCTCTGAGGAGTAATGACATCCATGTCTCGTCAAATAACCAAGGGTTGACCTACCCAGTGCCTGACAATGAAAAATGCATGATGGGAAAATTATATCTGACAGTGATAAAGAAACACCTGTGCCAAATGTACTGGAAATACTAGGGTCCTGGCCTTAAATCTCTGCAAATGATAATTCTGGTGGACACTAACAACCGGAGAGAAGACAACCTTGGCTTTGGGGCTCCACAGTACACCTTGGCCCAAGAAGTTGTGGCACATTTATTGGAGTTGCTAAGATCCAAGTTACATTCTGGAAGATAAATAATTTCTCTTAGTTTGGATTTTGGGGTGGTGACGGTCTATCATAGAAGTTCATGTATATGATAGGCCATCAAATTCCCTCTTAATTGGAGGAGCTATTGCTGCGGCACTGAAAGAGGGAGGTGAAATAGTTGCGGAAAGCAGGGATACATAAAGTACGTGAGTAACTCTTGAGGCAAGGACGCTATAGTATCACCGTCCTCCGTGCAGTTCTCAGTTAACAAAGTGAACAGTGACTTTACAGGTCTTTCTAAGCAATACATAGCAGAAGGATTTGCTGCAGAAAACCACATACAAAAATAACTTGACATCCTTGATACAGATGATTTAGAAGACACACACTGTGATGTATTTTACATGGCTTACAGGCATTTTTGAAGTAAATTCTAACTTGAAGCCGTAATCCTGTCAGACCTATTGGCAGGAATCAACTCCCCTATGCAGAGCGATGGGGCAGTATCGTCGCCTACAGTACTTTAGGGGCTTATAAAGCACTCATGTTCCCTGTCTCACCATCTTACGTCCCTCAAGCCCCTCCGCCACCCCTGTTAAATAACGCTAGGACAACACATGTGTTTCGGCCTTGAGCCATGCGCCCCACTAGGCTGTACTGGCTACACAGACAAATGGAGGCAGGTGGGTGTGGGCTCGTCGGCTGGAGTATGATCTCAGTTCACGCTGTCTTCATCGCTCCCATCTCTGTCCTCTTTGGCTTCGGAAATACTGCTTTCATCAATGTTCTCCAAGGAGTCGGCGTGCTGTATGGACAGCTCCGACAGCGCAATGCTGGGCAAGGTACTCTGCTCCGGGTACAACCACGGCTTGTGCTGGGGGTTATGCTTACGCTTCCATTCCGGGTACTTCAAGCAGGCTTTGTACATTCTCTTCATGGCCTGTCAAGGAAAAGCAGGAGATTTCAATTACAGGGAACTTTTATGCAAACATATGTACATTTTTCTACGGCCCTATTCTAAATTTGCCACATTGTCATTTGCCAACTATATCAATATCCAAATGCATTGAGCGTGTGGCCTTGCGATTCCTTTTAGAGCTTCCTGGTCATGTCAACACTATCTCTGTTGACATGACCACTATGCTAAGTACTCTAGGGTTGCATCAGGGTTGTGGTACCAGTAGGCTGATGCTCAACTGCATGGTACAGAAGCAGACAGAAAATACATATGTCTTAGTTTACAATGTAGTAAGGGGTCAACCAGAAACTCTAGCATAATTTTAAATAGTAACTGAGTAATTGCCTTTACATTTTCATTTCCTAAGACTCGAGGCTGCATTTTGTGGAGAAGCAGTTCAGCTTTTTCTATCTACTCAGTCCATACTGCTTGGGCCAGCTCCCAGTGTGTGTGGAGGGCACCTTCCACAACTGGAAATCAGCTCACACATCTCCCGCTCCTGTTTCCCTCAGTCGCCATTGCTTCATTAATGTAAATATGTGTATGAAGTACATAAGTCAGGCTTTTTGGTAATGTTTGTTTCTGTACTGTGCCTCAATAATTATTCACATTGTATCTTAACCACAAAAAAAATCCACATTTTTAATCACACAAACTTTTATTAAACTTATCTACTGTCATACTGTTGCTGTGTTGCAGCATTTCTTGTCGCCATTGATTCTGGTTGTTGAAATTAAGTGTCTGGATGTGAGGTGCACCAAGGCGCAAGAGCAATGGCCCCATGGACATCAATTCACTGAAATGCCAGGGATAGCGAAAGGGACCTCACACGCCCTTTGACCTCCATTTTCACTCACACACATCACAAATTCACACTTACACACACTCTCTCTCACCTAAACACACTCACCCACAAGCATGCACACAACATACATTTAGAAGCATTTTTGTACTTACTCCAGCTGCCATGGAAGGGCATACTCCAGCTGATTGTACTCCATCCGTATTACACTAATAGTGAATAATACAATATTATTTCCTATTAGTGTGATAGAAAATTTATAGAAAACAGTGGAGCCTCAACTGACTTCCATAAAGACAAGCTTTCCCTGTGTTCCTGGCACAGATGGTGCCACCTCTGAGGGCAGGGATCACAAAGGTAGTGCCTGGGGTAGCAAACGGCAAGCAAGGGGCCGCAGATGCGACTCCTGGCGACCCCTAAATGACGACCATGAATGGCCCTTGAATGTTTCTAGCAAGGTCTGGCAGGGCTTCCTGGTGCTCTTCCAAAATCCATATGTATGTGCGAACCCTATACTCTGCTAGGTCAGTTTTCAGAAACCTGTAAGGAACCTCAGGTCAGCCAATGAGGCTTTGATATCTTGCAAAAGTATCAAAAAATCACAGATGAGTGGCCGTTCTTTTAACTTTTTAGTCTCCACTCACTGCAACAAACTAATTCAGGATGTACGCACTGTATCAGGTTTGCTGACATTTTCAAAAAAAATAAAGACATAGCTATACCCACTTTAGGTCTATGATCAGAACCGTTATTGACAATAGTCTAGTGTCAGGATATCCCTCTGGGGATGAGTTGCGCGCTTTACACATACCTAATACAAATACAAATACAACTACAAGATATTTTGTGTAGGGGCCAGTTCTACTCTTCCATAACTAATCAGGGCATAGCTGCTCTGGGGTGCAGTAACTCAAAAGGCATGGAGGCGCTATACTGGCTGGTGGTGGTGGGACTCTAAGGAAACCATGAGTTACATTGAAGTAGGGTTGACATAGGAGATGGAACCACTAGAGTTGTAAACAGAGGTCTATTGACAGTACTATAAACCATCACTTTCTAAATAGGAAAGAAAATGAGGTATTAATCATACATCAGGCATAAACTGGAATTCATGAATTTTCTTACAACTCATAACCCTGATCTGGCCTTTATTACTGAGATATGGGCCAATGAAGCCTCTGGCCCAGATCTAGTTGATGCTGTGCCCTATAGCTATGTTACTGCTACAGTGGACAGGGCAGGCAGACTAGGTGGGAGCTGGCAATGATCTTCCAATCTCTCCATCAGTGCCTGCTAGATTTCGATCTAAACTCTAGGACCTGTAAAGCTGTGCATTTTAAGTGTAAACTATCAGCTGTCAGTTAATTCACTGGCCTATTGATCTAACGACCTCTGGGGCCTAGATCTCTCTTTCCAACTGAGATTGGTAATCTGATTGAACCTTTTTTGATGAAGAACAATTTAACCATTCTGGAGATTTTAACTTCCAACTTGAAGACACAGTCAATAAAGACTCCCTAGCACTTACTGAGTCCCTCTCGGGAATGGGGTTGTCCCAATTGGTATCAGACCGTACACATGAGGTGGGTCACACACTAGATGGCATTTTCTCTAATGATTCTAGAATACCGTTTCAGTCGGTCCTTCCTCTTAGTTGGTCTGATCATGGGGAAGTTGCTTTCTCGCTCACTCTCCCACTTTACGTAAAAGTTGTCACTTAATCAGTAATAAATTAGGGAGGAGAACTTGGAAGAGAGTATCTACGAAAGTCTGACCAAGATATTACAGAGTGTGCCCCTTGAGTTCTCAGAAGATGAAGATAAGGGTGCAGTTGATTTTGCAGCCTGGTGCAGCTCCTATTCGGGAAATTAAACAGAGAAGGCTTTCGCCTTCATACCCCTGGTTTAATGAACGACTGAGATCTCTTAGACAGGCCTGTCGCCGTCAAGAACATATCTGGAGGAAAAACTTTGATGATTGGGAAAAGCAGGTTTAAAGAAAAAACATAAGGGAATATAAGTCAGCTCTCAATGAGAAGTCTTCATACTGTTTTCAGAAAATAGAAGTTGACACATCCCCTAGGTGGCTTTTTAAGGTGGGTCAGCAGCTCTCCATCCCTCCGTCAGGTGGAGAATTAGAGAGCTCGCAAGTCTTTTGTGATCAACTCGCCACCTTTTTTCATAGTAAAATCACAGACATCTAGGAGGTGCTGGAATCTGCTAAACTAAAAAATAACCTTAGCCCTCGAATGACGCAAGGGAGTGCCATGTTGGAATCGCTGGAGTTTCTGAGACTTGGGAAGCAAGAACAATTAACTTCAAAATAATGGAGCACTATATTCTGAACTCTAAATCAGGTTCACCCTTGGAAGCATGTGGTCCGACTATCGTGCATATTCTAGCTGGCACTGTAGCACGTCCTCCTACGACCGTGATGACTAAAGTGATCAGCGTGGGCTGCTATCCGCGTTACTGGAAGGAAGCTGTTATCAAGCCTCTTTTAAAAAAGCCTAAGCTAGATAACAAGGACTGCAAAAACTACCGCCCGATTTCTCTACTTCTGTTTCCAGCCAAGATCCTTGAGAAACATCTGAATGGCCATTTGATGAAGGCTTCGGAAGAGCAGGGGTGGCTGGACAATTCACAGTTCGGCATCTGTCAACATCCTGGCACAGAAACTGTCTGCATTAGGCGGCTAGTAGACGAGGAGCAAGGCATATCCATGGTTCTTCTTGACCTGTCCATCGTCTTTGATACTATCTACCCCTTGTTGCTGATTAAACGCCACCAAAACGTGGGTATTGCAGATTAGGCATTGGCCTTGTTGTCTTCCTTCCTCATTGTCTGTTCCCAGAGAGTACTGTTAAACCAGTACCAGTCAGATGTTTTCTCCCTACCTGGTGGAGTGCCACAGGGTTCTTTTCCCTGAGCCTGAAATTTTTCAACCTGTATGTGTCTCCTCTTGCAGCCATCACTCAGGCTTTTGAGCTGAATGTAATATCATATGCTGACGATACCCAGATCATCGTGTCGATCCCTAGGGACTCAAGTGAAACTGCATACTACTTCTCCCAATATATGTCAACAGAGACTGACTGGATGGACTGTAATTTCCTTAAACTCAATGGGGAGAAGATCTGAGGTGTTGCTTTTTGGCATGCAAACTTCAATCTGGAATGGTAGTTGGTGGTCAGACTCCTTAGGTGCTCCCCTGATTCCTGATAAGGAGGCCAAAAACCTTGGGGTTATTTTAGATACTGAGCTATCTTTGAGTGGTCAGGCCAATCGCACTGTGACAACTTGCTTTTGGTTCATTAGGAAGCTAAAGAATATATTTCCATTTCTCTCTATATCAGCGAGGAAACAATCAATCAATTATGGTACTTATAGAGCACGGCTTATCACCCGGGGGGGTTTCCAGGCGCTGGAGGTGGAGGGTTTTGGGGGATGGGGAGGAGGGCTGATCAGTCCAATAGCCATGCCTTGAGGTCCTTCCTGAACTGGATCAGAGAGGGGGATTGCCTGAGGCGGAGATGAAGCGTGTTCCAGGTCTGCGCAGCGAGGTATGGGAAGGATCTTCCTCCAGCCGAGTTCTTGCCGCTCCTTGGGGTGGAGGCCAGGGCCAGCTGGGCGGAGCAGAGTTGTCTAGAGAGCGTGTAGAAGGAGAGGCGGTGGTTGAGGTATGCAGGTCCGATGTTGTGTAGGGCCTTGTATGCATGTGTGAGGAGTTTGAAGGTGATTCTTTTGTTGACTGGGAGCCAGTGGAGGTCTCTCAGGTGGACGATGATGTGGTTGTGTCGGGGGATGCCCAAAATGAGTCTGGCAGCAGCGTTCTGGATTCTCTGGAGTGTCATTTGTAGTTTCTTGGTGGAAGCAGATTGCTGTAGCCTTAGGCATATCTAGATTAGATTACTGTAATTCTCTTTACCTGGAGTCCACTTCTGCCACACTAGCAAAACTGCCGGTAGTACAGAATGCACTCGCCAGAGTAGTGTTGGATATTCCTAAGCGCCAGTCAGCCTCTGCAGGGCTGGTTGAGTTGCATTGACTTCCTGTCATAAAACGCAACATGTCCAAGGCTATTTGTTTCGTGCACAAGGCGCTTTACCATTGTAGTCCTGCTTGAATTAAAGATATGTTTCATCGTTACATTCCAGGTAGAAATCTCCGCTCAGACCTTCGCAATTTGGTCTCCATGCCTAGAGCCTGTAAGAAGAGATGGGGAGATACAGCCTTCTCAGTCGCAGCAGCCAAACTCTGGACTATGCGCCCCCACTCCCTGACTGTGATCACCGAACACTTCCCTTGTAGAAAGGCACATAAGATCTGGCTTTACCCCCTACAGCATTTTACAGTCTAGTTTGGTAAGTTTTGCGACACTTAGGCCCATATTTATACTTTTTCGGCGCAAACTTACAAAATACAATTGTATTTTGAAAGTTTGCGCCGCTTTTGCGTTAAAAAGCAGCGCAAATGCGGCGCTAAAAAAGTATAAATATGGGCCTAAGTCACCATTGGTCGGCCTTAACTACAGCGCCTTGATGCCCTTGGGTAATTGTTGTGCTTTACTAATTCAAATTCAAATCAATTCAAATAGGAGCCTACTCCTACCTTTCTGGGAGCTAGCTAGATACTGAACAGCAAATATGATGGAGCGTTATAAACACATGTTAAATAAAAAAGTGTATTTTAATTTACTCTGAACAATTCATGGGTTGATTCTCACAGAAAGTTATAATTCTGCTCCAGTAGGTCCCAAACCCCATCTGGGTGTGCATTTATCACTTTCAAGAATTCAGCAACTCCTGGGTCCAGGGGTACACATTTTACATCTGTGCCGAGGATTTTCCACCAGTGTAACTGTGCCCACTGGGCCTTATTACAACCTTGACGGAGGAGTTTCCCCATCACAAATGTGGCGGATATCCCGCCCGTCATATTAAGATCCTCATTGAATATAATGGGATCATAATACGGCGGATGGGATATCCGCCACATTTGTGATGGAGGCAACTCCTCCGTCAAGGTCGTAATAAGGCCCTGTATATTTAGGCACAATGAAATGTCAGCAGTTTTGTGCAGGGGCACAATTTGCTTATTTTGTTTTTTAATCACGGTGCAAATATTTTTCTCCGTGAAGAGGCCCGTCCACGGGTAACTTCCCCAGTTTTGAGGGAGTTCTTTCCCATTCAACTGGAGTACATCTCTGACCATTTCCACGGCGGGAAGAGATTGGAGATGAGTTTAGGAATATCTGTACACTGTCAGGCTTGTGGGCATTCCTAAACTTTCCCAAGAAACTACACCATGGAATGCACACTCCCCACCCTTGAGCGGCTCCTATTCATGACCGGTATTATGCAATTGTGGAACAAAATGCATGGGTAAAAGTACGAATGCAAGGGTCACCTTTTGTGAATATTCCCAATTCCAATCTTTTGTGTGTGAATCATACTTACAAATGGCTTTGTGAATAAACACCTGACAACTCTGAAAATAATTTCACCATGTGAGAGGGGGCAGGGTCTTGAAGGGGAGGAGTCTGGAGTCGGGGGGCAGGACATTTATGCCTATCACCAGCTGGCCAACCACGGAAGGGCGGGGCCTAATACCAGTCACCCTCCACCATCCACCAAACAAATAACCAAGGCTTCTGAGGCTGTCGCCCGCGTTTTGGGGAGGTGGTAAAACTCCTGATGGATCTCAGCTGCCCAGAGCCTTCAAACACGAGCGGGAAATCCACTCTCTGGAGACTTCCAGCTGTCTGGCAGTGGATCAGTGGGAGAATATCGGAAATCCAAATATCGTGTGCACAGAATACCGTGTCCAGAATATTAAGGACAGGCATATCGAGAAAATAAGTGCAAATAGGTAACTATAAATTTACTATTCTTAACTCTAAAACTACACACCTTGAATATATATGTATCATCAAGCTACAAATATGTTGGGTTATATACAGTAAAACTTTACTTACCCATACATAGATAGTGACCTTCACGATATTCTTGTCCTTGATATTTTTGACACAATGTTCTGTCCCACGATATTTGTGTTTCCAATATTTTGTCCCAACACCATTGGCTGTTCAATGGGAGACTGCGTGACAAGAGTCGATATCGGGTGATACACCGCAGCGCTGTGTGACTTGGCACATCTGCTCTTAGTGTTGTTTAGTTTTAAAAATATTATTAAAAGGTAGCGTCACTCAATTCTATAGAGCACTCAAATAATGTATAGAGTGGTGTATGTTTCCACTGAGGAAAATCTACAAAGCAAGACACTTTGGAACAAGTGAATAAACAGGAGGGAAGATCTTTGTCCCTTTTCTCTATAGTTGCAGGCCACGCCCACCACGACTTTAAATGCAGTGAATACAATGGCTGGTGACTCAATCGCTGAGGCTTCAAACTCGTTTTACATAATTTGCTATTAAAGGTGATTAAAAATAAATGCATTGCTCAGTGACTGCATTTCTAATAAATTTCATTTGTTCACTTCAGCGATTTCGTTAATTGCTTTGATTTGAATGTTCCAGGGTTTCATGATCCGCTGCTACAGTTTATTCATGTATTGTTTATGGACCTTCCTTAATGAGTTTACAGCAAAGCAAAGCTCATTGCAGCATGTACTATTGTGGTGCAATTTAACATAAGATCACTCCAAACTCCCCAAAAAAAGAACAAGCAGGACGGTGAGATCCAAAAAGTTCATGCGGAAAGAAGGACTTGAAACCAATTAAAACATGCAAATTATGATGCAGTTAATTAATCAACAAAGGGCGAATGTATGTCAGATCAAAATGTATCAAGGAGTGGACACCCAGTCCTCCTAAGTGCAAGAGTGCTGCCAACTGTCTGGATGGTGTTTACTCTAGATGGCAAAGAAAGTAGGCCAACAACACATAGCAATCATGAAACAGAGGGAACAGAACCAAAAACCTATAGACAGCAAATGCATCCACAATAACACAAATTCCAGACGTTGTGCCAAAGGAAGGATGGCAAGAGATCCTGCTGGTTGGAGGTAGCTAGGAATATGAAGTATTACTGTATGTATGTTTGTATGACTCTGCACATGTTAAATTATGATCCACAAACCTAGCCACAGACCAACGGTGCGCTAACTATTCAAGTTGGTTGGACACAAAGCATGACGGTTGGGTGATGAGGGACATAGGAAGCCAGAGGGCCTGATTTAGATATTGGCGGATGGGTTACTCCCTCCCAACAGTGATGGATATCCTGTCCGCTGAAATCTAAGTCCCATAGGAAATAATGGGATTTAGATTTCAGCAGACGGGATATCTGTCACCGTTGTGACAGAGTAACCCGTCTGCCAATATCTAAATCAGGTCCAGGATGCAACAGAGAGGTAAAGTGAGGAGAGGACTATGTAGGATGGTGCATGCAGGATAGAGGGAAAAGAAGAGAGGGGGCAGACGTGGGGTTCTTGGGAGGAGCAGGGACCCAAGAGAGGAAATCTTATGAGTAGTTTGGTTATGGCAAAGTTTTACTTGTTCATAACCTTAAAACCTCTTGAGTTCTTTTTTTAAGTGGCGGGAGAAGGTATTGGGTGGATTCTGACTTGGGTGGACCTCCACGTCTTGCAATGTGGCTGCAGAAGCCCTAACACCTCATGTTCTGCTTTCAGCAGGTCCTCATCTCTGATTAGGAGATGCTGTTCTTGCATTTGTTTAATAGTAGTCTGAGACACCGGGTAATGTGAAGTGGTATCGTGGACTACATTGTAGATAATGCAACAGATCTTGAAGATGATGCAAGCTGAAATGAGCAGCCAGTGGCGCTCACTGAGGGAAGGAGTTATCCTATCAAATTTAATAAGGAATGTGCTGCGTTCCGCAGCAGCATGACAGTGCTTTTTAAGAGGGTCAGATGGGATACTGGATGCCAGTTGAGGCGTTGCCTCCATCAAGGTGACACAGGATCCACCCCTCAACAGCCTTTTGTAAGTCTTCTTCAGGAAGGAGTGACTTCACATTGTGGAGCAGGAACTGTTGAACTATGGGTTTCCGTCAATACATATCAAACTCCCATTTCTTCCCACTTGTCTATAAACGCTGTTTTTGGACAACTGATAGTACTTCCCCAAAAATGACTACTATATATTTGACCTTTGATCAGTAAGTTATATTCATTCACTGATGTTACCGTAGGCTGTGGATCAAAATCCTTGATAAAGCCCAGGTGGCGCTGATACTTAAGAACTTCCTTTGATTTTACTTTACATATACTGACAACTGATTTCTATAATTAGTGATATTAATTCATATCCAATCCCCATTTGACAAGCATGAAAGGGTCTTCCCTTTGCAGATCTTGTGTTAGAGATTGCAACAGGCCCAGACCCCATGTGGTAAGAAAAAACTTGATGTTCAGTGTTCACACCGCGTTGCTGTCCAAGGACGCCATGGATCGGCTTCCACGCGCTAAGCATTATGGAGCACACCTTCATAGTATTCGATGCCTCTATAATACCGCATAATCTTGCTGATTGATTAATAGATTCCGAGTTTCTATAAAGTTGCATGTATCTAAAGAAAAATTATTTTATACTGCCAATATTCTTCAGCAAACCAATCCTTGTTTTTTTCTGTTAGGATTCTAGTTTTCTGAACAGGTATTCTTAATAGCCTTTTCCCCAAGGAAATATGGTGGGGATCACTTCCTGTGTCTGCTGGTATAACTTCCCATCCAGTAGGTATTTAAGGAGATCTGGACTTGGCCAAATGCATCACAACATTTCTCCTTACCAGTTGCTCACTCGCAGTTCCTGTTTGGAAATTCTTTTTTCCTACTTGACTCTGTGCTCCAGCTTGACTCTATACTTCACTTCATCTCTGTCCTCGTGTTGCTCGTCCATGTCCTTAGGCCTGGACCTTTGCAAGGGTTTTTTCTGCAATCCACGTTTCCACTTCCAAGGAGTATTTGCTTTGCAAATAATATCCGACATGCAGTTTAAATCTGGAGCCTGCAATTGCCACGAGAAGCAAGTAGCCATATATCTGCGTACAAAGAAGTCAATCAAGACCCCACCAAGAAGATCTACTCTTGACACTGACATCAAATAATGTAGTTTAGAGGATTGGGAGAGATATAACACGTGGCAGAGGACAGCAGTAAAAGAGGACCCTTGACTGAGCACAAATCACACTTAGGGGGTTATTATAACTTTGGAGGAGGTGTTAATCCGTCCCAAAAGTGACGGTAAAGTGACGGATATACCACCAGCTGTATTACAAGTTCCATAGGATATAATGGACTCTTAATACAGCTGGTGGTATATCCGTCACTTTACCGTCACTTTTGGGACAGATTAACACCTCCTCCAAAGTTGTAAGAACCCCCTTAGTTCCTGATTTAGAGTTTGGAGAAGGGGTTACTCCATCACAATACTGACTGATATTCCATCTGCAGACATATAAATCCCATTATATCCTACAGGATTTAGATTTCGGTGGACAGGATATCATCACCGTTGTGAGGGAGTAACCCCTCCACCAAAACCCTAAATCAGGCCCTTTGTTTGTTTCCCTGCTCATATCAAGAGCTGTGAAATTTACAGGCTTCGTTCAGGAGCCCTTGTTGTCAATTACACCATACATCAACTCGGCCAAAACTTACTTAATTACTTCCC
This sequence comes from Pleurodeles waltl, assembly GCF_031143425.1. Classification (NCBI taxonomy): domain Eukaryota; kingdom Metazoa; phylum Chordata; class Amphibia; order Caudata; family Salamandridae; genus Pleurodeles; species Pleurodeles waltl. Next base: position 77,641,701 of record NC_090447.1, on the reverse strand, counting down.
TCAGAAATAGTGACACATCTCGTCTCTAAGGAGCAACGTAAAATAGCAGCCGACACACTGGCCATCCTCAGACTCTGTTTCAGCAATGCTATCCTAGCCAGGCCTTGTCCATCTTGCCTAGGTCTGCCAAAAGCCATTTTACAATCTGCAGACATATTGATTTCCTGAAGCTTTATTGGCAGCAATGAAATCTTTGGATCACCTTCAAGCTAGGACGCATTGCCTATAAAGTAATACACATGAACAGCCCTCTCTGCAAGGCTGCTCTACTGTCCATCTCCAGAGGTCATGGAAACCTACTAGGCTGAAATGTGTTGAGGACTGAGGGCCCCAAGTTCAGAACATCCATCACCCAAGAACCCTCCATCACCGGGGCTGAAACTCTCTTCCATTTAGCATTAGACCCAACTCTCTCTCCTGCCCTTCAGGAAACAGCTTAAGACTCATCGATTCTGCCTCTCTCTAAACTAGTTCTACCTTCCATCGCCCCAGGCTCGATGAATCCTCCTCGCTTTCTCTTGAGGTTCCTCTCCCCATCTCCCTATTTCATTCGGCTGTACTTGTAATTTCTATCACCTTCTGTTGCTGTACGCACTTATCTCGCTGTCTGCACTGGCTATCTGCTAATTGGTAAGAATCTAAATATCTCTGGGTCCCAGTGTGCTATATAAAAACATTACATAATTGTAATTTTCAGTAGTGTCACTGGTGGAATTTCATGCACTTTATGTTACGCGCTCATGTTACGTGATGATGCAATGCGTACCATACTGTGACAATGCACGTATGGACACGAGAAAAGATGCAACAATACACGCAATTATCTTTAACCAATATGGAGCGATTACACCTTTCTATTGATACGGCCGAGTTTACCAATGTAATGGAAAAGTAATTACTCCCATATTTATCGCAACAGTACTTGTACATGTAGTGGGCCCAGGTTACACGATGACTGTATGCATGCCGTGCTCAGGGAAGTCTCCCCTAATAACTGACCTTCCTAACAGAGTCCAAATAGATGAAAAGGGCCTGCCCTAGTTAGAGACATGTTGCGCTCCTAAGTATTTCATTCTAACCCCCACTTTATTCCACACAAGTGAGTGACTACAGGACTGGTTCCTTCCCAGGGTGACCTCTAGTGTTAGGACCCGACAATATCAGGGTGAGCAGGTGCACTAGTTGTGCATGCTCACCAGTGTGTTTTTCACGTGTCTCTAGCGTGCTGTGATTTTCACGAGTGTGCCACACTGAGTGCACTAACATGAAAAATAAACAAACTAGTAGATGGAACAAGATTAAAAAACATAAGAGTTAAAAAAAAAAGGTTACCAATTGAAATGACAGACGTTTACGTTTTTAAGTTTACTTTGGGCTGTGTTTCTTCAGGTTAAAACTGCAGGGTGGGCAGGTAAGCCTTACTCTCATCTGCACGTACAAATTAGTACTTAAGGACAGAGAGTTGGGGTACCTTTCACTGCCTTGACGAAGGCCCTAGACCCTGTTGCAGAGGGATCTTATGGAGTTCGAAACATGTTGGCATTTGACAAGTATAGAGGATGTTCGAGACATAAGCTCCCAGTGACCGGTTTGTTTTTAATCCAGCCCTGTGTACCTGAAATAAAGGATCGCTGGGTTTACACAGAGGTTGTTTTTCACCCATTATATGACCAGATAACATTTATTCTGATCTCCCTCGCAAGAAGGTTGAGACCGCCGCCATGTTGGTATCATCTTAACATGGCGGGATGGACGGGTTGATGATGAAGCATGCCACAAAGTGTGGGTGAGGCCTTTCCATCTAAATCTTTTTTTTGCTTCGTGTTTCTTCAGATATAATCCTGTTTATTCCATAAAGAGTACAGGATTATACACCTGCAGTATTTTTTGTGCTTATTACATTTTCAGAGCTGTTACTCAGAAATTTTTCCTCTCACTTTTCACCTGGCATCTTAGACTCTTTAACGCATATGACTTTCCACAGATGCTCAAACAAAACCTACATTTTAGTTGAACCTCCTGGCCTACTGGCAAGCCCTGACTTAAGACATGAGGACTGTGATGACTGGGCTCATCTAGTCTAGACTGATAAACACCAGAATAGAGCCCCAGAAGAAGGGCCCAAATCTGGAGAAAGCGCTTCTGGGCACAGTAGCTCCATCACGCAGGTTACGTTGCTGACATTTCCTATTTCTCTCCTCTACAGTTTTTCCCTCCACTGTCAAACTAAAATCAGAAGGCCAGAATATCCTAAGCACTCACACTACATTCACTCTGCCTCGGCATTCTGACCAATCAGCAGTGCCTTCCTGTTCTGCACACAGGCCATGGACAGGACGTTTACACCAATCATACTCTGTCCCAGCATTCTGACCTCTCAGCTATGCCCTCCTGTTCCTATACACAGTTCATTGACAGACCTAAACAGCCAATCACATTCACCTTGTTAGGAAACCGGAAATACAACCATGGCTCCAAACAATATACAAACTACTTCTGATAGGCATGTAAAACTGATATTTCATTCTCAGATACATAGAAAGAAATATGCAGCCAACTCACTGCATATCTCCTAATCCACACAGGCTAACTGCCATTTTGATATACTAATGTGCCGCACAGTACAAATAACATCACACTCTCTAACCTTTATGGATTAAATTAAAATAAATTTGCAATTTCAATTACCCCAGGGCTGCCCGTATCCTCCAGAAACCCCCTCGTTAGAAGGCAAATGTGCCACAATCTACTTCAAAGGACAGCAGCATCATTTAAAGCTCCAGAATTAGAATAAAGACATTTTTCCTTATAGAGATCACACAGAGATTGAACAATGAGTGGCTACAGTAAACACTCTGTTAGAAGGAGCTCTAAGAGGGGCAGGCTGGAAAGCAGGTCAGCTGGAGTGAAGATCTTTACTTATTTAAAGGTTTATTAAATGCTTCAGATGTTCTGCTGCCTCTTTAGAGATATGAGGCAGTTCAGAGTAAGAAACAGCTGTACAACAGTACTTTTCCTAATTCCCTGAGACCCAACGCCATCTGGTTCAAAACCTGTTCTGTCCTCGCGAGCGAGTGGCATCTCGCTACTTCTTGGAAGCTGGTGCGGAGCTTCATATGCGAGGAGGCAGATGTCGCTTTTATGGAACCTGGCAGCCATGTTACATGTCTTCCCTACAGTGGGTTATCTGCTAGGGATCTCAGTCTTTTTCTATGGATTTACAAAACATGCTACTGAGGAAGCATCATTCTACATACAGAGTTTTACTCTAAAGGAATTATTGTGATTAAGAATGTTAGTGATAGATTAAAGAGTCCTCAAGATTGTGGCCATCATTCCTCATGGTGCTAATGAAGCGAAGAATCAATTATGTATTAACTAAATTGTTTTAGAGATTAATAGAGTAGTTCTAGTATTAATGCTGTTCTATAAACATAGAAAAATTGTCACTATGTCTCACAACTGATTCTTTGTTTCTTATGTTGTTGCAGAAAGATACACTGTTTCATGTTCATAATTCCACTCTCTCTCACAATATTGGTCTTTGTATGCATATTTCCGGTAGCCTGGTAAATGCATAGAGGAACCAGATTAATCACTGTTGGGCTTTGAATCACTGTTTACCTAAAATGATCTTGGCCTGCAATGGACTCTCGTCATTTGCGTGAGATAGAAATTTCACCCATCGCTTCATTGCAAAATAAATAGGTTATCATATTTGACTAAAATCTGGTATTTTAGTATGACTGCACTATGTGCTGCTGGCAGCAGAAAGGTTGGGGGACCAACCTCTTTGAAGGCTGTAACTGTGGCAGAATTATTGTAAATTCAGTGTCCTGAAAGTACAAGAAGGCAACATTCACTTCCTTCAGCTAGGTGAAAATGTGACTGCAGTATCTGTGGAAGGCCTCAAACCCTAGAAAGCCAAAGTGGTCACGTTCACCAGGACCAATGGCTCCCCATCACCCCCTTAATCCTAGCAGGATACCCGTGCACTTGGCATGAGCTTTACAGAGCATGTAGTCCTTCCCCTTGACCAACATACTGTCAGTGCAAGGAAGGTGCAGGCAGCGGAATTAAAAGGAGGAGCGGGGCTGTGTATTCTTTCAGAGTAGTTGCTCCCCCCTCAAGAACTCACTCCACACATCTAGTGGGATCAAATGTCACCTGCTTGTATACAAGAAAACACCTGAATTTCCTGGTGTCTAAAGGGACCTACAGCGCTCCTCAGTTGCCCCACCCATCAATCAATCCCCGATTATCATTAACCAGCATGTCCACCCAACCAAGGACAAAAGTCTTAACACTGTGTACCCACCTCAACCCAGATATCCATGTGGGACACTTAACCTATTGTTTCTGCGCAATGCGTGCACTTACGCAGCACACCAACTGCTCCTGCGGTACAAGGCACCACATGTTTAGTTATTTTTCGCATACGGCCGTGTATCGGCTATTGAACCCTAGCTTGGATAAGAGCTCGTGTAGTGGGTTAGTATTTTATCCTGTACAAGTCACAGAGCTGCCGGTCAGGGATAATCACGGCTGCAGACATCTCCATGGCTCCTGATCTCAGTCTTATTATTGTGGTAGTGGTAGGGTACTTAGATACGGGTTGTTAGGTCCAGCTCCTCAGAATGAAGGCGACTGGAGTCTATACCGGACAACGGGGAGTATTCTGTTTGGAATTTGTCATTTGCTGAAACTTTTTTTTGGGTACCATATAAAATAAACAGTACAATTCCCATGTACATACAGTGCTTCCATCACTTACACTCTGATGGACATGTTGATTAGTCTCGCCTTCGTGGTCTGTAGATTGAAAGTGTAATACTAGCAGTGACAGCGGTTTATGTAGAACTTCTAACTGTCCATGTCTGTATCATTTTCGTCCCTTGTGAATAGTTTGAGGATCACTCTGTCGTCCATGGAAGTGAAGCGTGAGTGGAGAGGGAGTCTTGAAACTTGTTTCCCGATAAGTCTCTTTAATACACTCTCAACATTCCCACTGACGCACAGTGAGGCGGCTTTCTCATGCATCCCACTCAGCTTGTGATGCCAAATATCTGTGAAGCAGGCCCCAAAGGTCTTTTGGGCAGTATCTCTCTGGCATTAGGCCCCAGTACTCTTCTAATTTTCATATCTTTCAGCCAGCAGTTTTTATGTGGGGTGGCACGTCTTCCGCAATGCAGTGCCACTCGTCTCTTGCCAGGATCCGTATCGTAGCTATGAGCTCGCAAGCTTCGGGTGCAATTTCTTTGACATAGCCCAGCAGGGCTACCAATGGCATTCTTCATTTGCTGTTGCCTCCCTTGTCGGGCAGTGCATTCCCACTAGACTACACGTGAGGCAGGACCCCCAACCCAGTCTTTAATGCCAGAAAGACCAAACACCAGAATAAATCACAATTTAGTTTCACAATTGCATATGCCTCCAGGATCTTTAGGCCCTGATATAGATCTTGGTGGAGTGGAATACTCGTCAAACATGACGGATATCCTGTCCGCTGTATTACGATCCCATTATATCCCATGGAGATCGTAATACGGCAGACGGGATAACCGTCACATTTGTAATGGCGTATTCCTCTGCCAAGTTCTAAATTAGGCCCTGAGTTGTCGTTAGGGACATTTGAGCTGATGTCTGCATTTCTTAAGAAGATCCAGTCCAGGGCTTGTATTTTAAGTAAATATTTTCCATCTAACCAATGACTTCAAGCGTTTTGAGATGTTGCGCGCCCCATGGATTGAACCAGCGGCATGACCCCTGTGCATAGAGAGCCCGGGTGGTTTAGATCGAAGGTGCGGTAACAGACTTGTTTAAAGGCTGGACTTATAAAAAACAAGAGGCAAGGAGACCTTTCTACGACAGGTATGTCAATAATGCATTGCAAATGCCGTGACCCGGAGCACCTCAAGAAGCAAATCATGGGTATTCTGCACAAGGGGCGCAAGAGGCAACCCTTATTCAATGGGAAGCCAGCTTGCTGTTCGCCAATTTGAAAGAACTGAGGAAATTTACCAAAGTACACCTGGGACAAGGAGTTCCTGCTTCATTTATTATGAATACTTTTTAAAATACCAGTTGCTACATTTGTTACATATTATTTATGGATAAATTATCTGTTTACATCAGTCATTTGTAAAGTGCTTTGAGATTGATACTTAGAATCTATGTGAATGAAAATACAGATTAGAAAAAGGCTCAAATGGATCCAACATGTAAAGTTAGACTGTGTTTTCTAAGAGGTCTACAGACAGCAGATAGGTGTGAATTTCAGTGACTGGAGAAATGACCTGCCTCTGTCTTTAAGTGTAAGTTATTATAATTAATATTGTTATTAGTATTACCAATTATAATTTACATCTTGGTCACTGAACACGTGTTTCTGATCACATAGATTATGAAAACTACAGCTCTTTTATTAAAGGGACTTTCCGAGGTTTAACTACACAACTAGTTAATTTGACGTGCCTCATTTGGGTACATAAATGTGGGTACATGAATGAATGAACTTTGCTTATATGGCACACAGCTACTCCAACAGAGTGTCCCAGCGCTTAAGGTACTGAAATGGGGTAAAGCAAAGGGAGCCGAGGCCCACTCCCCTATCCCTTGAACAAGAATGTTTTCAGTTCTTTTTTAAATATATCTTTGGCTGTGATAGTCCTTATATGTGTAGCAAGATGATTCTACAGCTTGACAGCCATCACCGTAAAAAAAGGAGCCTCCACGGCGCTGACGTTTATAGTGAGAGACTACAATTACGCCTGCATTGCTGGATCGAAGGGGGGTGTAATTCCAGACACCCTCTTATTTAGCTGATCCGGCCCCTAATTGGGGAAAGCTTGCTCGACCATTATTAAGGCTTTGAAGATCGTGCAATGCCACTCTGGCAGCCAATGCAATTTCTCATGAAATAGTGACACCGCAGCAAACTTGGAAATTTCACATAAAAGGAGAACCTCCATATTTTGCATCACTTGTAATCGTTTGGTTAAGTAATCTGGCGGCCCCAAGTAGAGAGCATTGGCAAAATCCAGCCTTGAAAAGATCAATGCACTGACAAAAGTCACCTGGGCAGAATATATAAAGAACTGGAGCCATTTTTTCAACATACGAAAAATCCAATAGCAAGATTTGACTAGAGTTGGCACCTGAGCCCCAAATGAAAGTTGGGTGTCAGATATGACCACAAAATTTTGAGCCACTAACGTAGGGAGAGGAGGGGTGGGGCAGTCTTGGGCCATGCTCCAGTCCACTCTGGAAGAGGGTTGCGACCAAATAGTAAAACTTCAGTTTTATCAGGGTCACATTGCAACTTATTATCTCTCAACCAATCCAGTGTGGCCGACACACAACCAGCAAAAGCAGCTTTGGCTCAGAAGAGTCCCCCTCATACGTGAGAAGAAGTTGTGTCATCTGCATATGAGATGACTCAGATATTAAAAGACTTCACCAAGAAGGCCAGAGGCACCATATAGATATTAAAAAGTGTAGAGGTGAGGGAGGAGCCTTGTCGTACTCCCCACACAGTCCCTTCGAGACTCCGATAAATGGCTTCATCCAAACTACCTGCTCATGTTGCAACAGAAAGGAACTCAGTCAGTCCATAGCCGAGCCAGTCACACCCGGTTGCTCCAGACTGTGCAGCAGGTGTTCTGACTGACTGTGTTGAATGCTACCGACAGGTCTAGAAGTACCACGGCAACATTGAGGCCTGGTCTAAACTAAATCTAATGGACTCTGCAACTTCAGGTAAAACTGCCTCGATACTGTGACGTGCTCTAAACACCGATTGGGAAGGGTGAAGCAAGTGATTCTCATCCAAAAAGTTGGTAAGTTGTTGGTTCACCAATCTTTCGAAGACCTCTGCCGCCGATGGAAGCAGGGAGATTGGTCTAAAATTGGCCGGGCATTCTGGTTCAGCACTGGCCTTTTTTTTGCAAGGGGATTACATTAGCTCACTTCCACCCCTTGGGGATTGTCCCCGCCTGAAGGAAAGAGCTAAACAAATCATGGTAGACCAGGCCAATAATAATTGCTATTGGCTTCAGCATGTGATAAGGGTATGGGGTCAGAAAGCGATCCCGATTTATATCTAGAAAAGGCAGACACAACCTCCTCCACAGGAGAAACTATGGAGGACGACAGATTGTGACCACCAGGGAAGGGATCTGCGATTTTCAATTCCGAAGTTCCAGAGAGACATTTAGTTACAGAGATAATAGCCTGGATTTTGAGTATTTTATCCTCAAAAAAATCACTCAGGTGGGTGCATAATGGTGGAGAAGAAGTTTTAGAATCAGTAAACATGGTAACGATTTTAAAAATCTATAATTGTCAGCTTCGTCAATGCGTTGCATGTAAAAAATGCTTCGGGCTCTCTTAATATTTTGGTGATACCTACGTAAGGCACTTTTACAAATGGCCTTATCTTGTTCCAATTACTGCCTCTGCCACGCTCTCTCCAATTTGTTACAAACAGCTCTCTCCTGGGATAATTCCACAGAAAACCAGCAGGCAGAGCGAGGCTTACAAGTCTGCTCATAACTTCTAATAGGGGGGAAAAAATCAGCTGTTTTCACAAGCCACCTCTTGCCAGCCCTATCCTTCGCTGTAGTGGCCCCTGACAGTACCGGTTTGAGTTCTAACGGCGTATTCTTGAGGTCCTCCAAAGCTACCCTGCCCCACGCTCTATCCTCACTCCTGGGGACATGGGGACGAAGGCCTTAGCTTGAACGAACTGCTACGAAAAAAACAAAACAGAATAATCTGACCATGGCACCGGAAACGGGGTCTCCCACCTCAGAGGAACATTCAAAAGTATTCCATCAATAGCATGAACAGCACTACGTGTAGGACCCATTGAGGCTCAGACCTAGTTATAGGAAGATAGGGTTTCCAACAAACGGGTCACCAAAGGGTCCTCCGTCTTGTCTATATCAAAACTGAAGTCACCAAGTATGGTAAAATCTGCATGCGAAACACATTTGGGAGCCAGAGCTTGGTCCAGAGAGGCTAAAGAGTCTGCCTGGTGCCCCGGGGGGCGATAAACAAGCACCCCCGAAAAGGACCAATGTCCACCAAACAGCAACTCGTCCATTTTAAAACTATTACATCCAAGACTTTCCTTATAGATGATGGCTGCCCCTCCGCCCCTTTTCTTGACCCTATCTAGATGAGCACACGGATAAGCCTCTGGAAAGGCAAAATGCAGGTCTGGATCGGAGGTGTCATCCACCCAAGTCTCTGTTCAAAAGAGCAAATCAATACACTCATCTTCCAACAGATCAAAAATATCAAGAGCTTGTCTCTGCAAGGAGCAAGCATTCACTAGAACACCCTTCAGCGGACTCAAGTGCTTATTCCTACCACATTTCTCCCTCACCCGTCGAGACAAAGGATGGACACTCGCCCTACATTTAAATCGGGAGCTGGGCCCCACGCCACCCATAATGAAGGGGCTACACCTCCCAGTGTTGTCCCCGCCCCTGATCCCTTTTAAGTCCTTAGCAGAATAGGACCGCGTGACTGCTCCCTCGATCCCATAACCACCAGGACGCGGACGGGCACAGACGGGCTTGCCTTAGGCGTGCCTTCGAAGCGGCAGCGGTGCGTCCGAGCTACGCCCATGTTTTTATATCTGGCAAGCCTAAGTGATTCACGGACCACCAGAGCGCAGCCGACCAAAAGATTGCCGCGCGCTGTGTCCTAGCCGACCCACCTCCGGGAAGCAACCTCTCCCAGTCCGACCTCTTTGCTATCCGGGTACACCTACAGGTAGCAAAGCAGGGAGAGGACAAAACACGCCTTCAGTCCAGTACAACGAACGTGTAAAAACAAACAAACCCCCACCCTTGTTCACCAATAAAAAAAGTTTCTGCCTCCCACACAAGCATTAATTAAAAAACATTTTCACATATAAACGGATTTTAAAATATAAGCGTATTGTACCAAGTGCTGAAAAATAGCAGCAGATGATAAAAGAAAATAGCAGCAAAAGCTATTAGAAGTAAATAAAACAGCCTAAGCGCTCAGCCCCTTATCGTACCTCAAGGTCCGTCCGCGCTGCGGCCATATCTGGAAGCCTAAGCGATTCACAGAGCACTAGAGCGCAGCCGACCTCAAGATGGGGGCACATTTACTTCTAACACTGTGGACATTAACCCCTTGACAGCTTGGCTGTCTGCATGCTGCTGTACCAGACTCCCTCCAATGATTTTACAGACCTTAATCGAACATTTGAGAGGCACTTCCCTTGACATTGTTGCATTTCCATCGCTTATGTCACAAGGACCTTCTGGATACACTTTTTATGATATATACATATGTTAATAGGACAGTCGAGGGGTAACAGCAAAAATACAAGCAGATCTGCAGGTAGTGGGTTGATAAGGGAGCCACAGGCCCTAATGCCAATGGATCCTCATGCCTTGATGGATAAAAAACATAAGTGTGGTGCAGAGGCCCTCTCACAGCCTTGGTGCCAATGCACTATTGATAACTACAACCCTGCCTGCCGATTACTTCATCATTGACAGGACTGCAGACCGGAAGCAGCAACTTTAGGCAGAAAAAGGGTTGTGAAACAAGGACTACTGAGTTTTCTTTCATCTGATCGAGAGTCAGTGCTTGTGATCACCGTTGTGGGTTTTTGCAGCTCCCTAAATGATCCTTAAAATTCAGCAGTATTTACACATTTGTTGATGACAAGTGCTTTATTTAGATCAGTGTGGTACTTCCTGAAGGCATCATGCAGCTATGTCATTTGGGCATCACCATAGGGGATGCAGGGGTTATCATCAACTCAATCGTAGAGCACTGCTAATCACCTTTGACGGTATTCAGGCGCTATGATCTTGCTGCGATCAGTCAAAGAGCCAAGTCTAGTGTCCCTTTCTGAATCCATGAGAGAGGACGCTGTACAGAGGTGGTTGTTCCAGGATTTGGCAGCGTATTGTTAATGAGGCCATCAAAGAATACCAAACCCTATAAATAGCACATAGGTAAATGGGGTGGAAAAGTGGTGGTTCATAAAAATACTTTGACAGCCACAGCATCAAAGACCACCCAACACCGGAGTGTCAGACCTTGCAGGTGGGATGTTCACCTGGTACAATGTTCTACACGTATGTTCAGTCCCTCCCCCGCAACAATATGCTTACGACCTTTTAGAGGCATTCTGAGCTACATCTCTGATAGTATCATCAATGAGCAAAAGATGTACCTGTACCTTGTGGGTGACCTCCCGCTGGAGTTGCCACGACGGAACAACCTCTTACCTCATCAATGAACTCTAATCCAGAAGGTTCTGCCCTCCACCAGCTAGTACCGGGACCAACATCGAAGGCCATAATCTCAATGTAATCATAATCCTACAAGTATTATCTCAGTAACAGGAAATAACCCCACAACCGTGAGCGAACATCACCTCTTTGCTTTAACATTAACCTCCCCAGCTCACCACTCTTCCCACCAACCTTCATCAGAACCTACACTGAGCAGACCTTGGACAAAATGTCAACCTGAATACGTTTCAGGCTCGCCCGCCTTCTAAATACCAATGGACCATCTGATGACTTGTAATTTCACTAATGGCTCCCTGATATCTTTGACAAAATGATTCCCTCAATAGTTCACAAAACTGACATCATCCAAAGGTGGGCAGGTTCCATAAAGATATATAACTACAAAAAACAGTAATGGGGAGGCAGTGGAGAAAAACCCTTGATAGCAAAAAAAGCAATTCATAACACTGTGCAGAATATATAAAGCACCAATAAAAAACAGAGATCTCACTACTTAAAAATCACTTAAGAGGCCCCAAGCCTAGGAAGCTCTTAAAATCAACTTGGGAGTTCCCTAATCCAGATTGCAACTCACTCCATGTGTACTACTCACCAGAGCTCTGCAATTCACCGACTGATTACTTCACTGAGCAAGCAGACTATCTGGAGTCTCACTTATCATCAGGGCCACTGCAATTATGTGGCAGGAGAGGGCCAAATTATGTGGCAGAGTTGAGTAAATTATGTTAAAAGAAAAGGCAAATTATGTGTCATATTTCAGTACATTTTGTAATAGTATTCCTCAATTATTTCATCATTTTTCAGCTTAGTAATACTGTCTGGGCATTGGTTGCACCTCATTTGCACCAGTTTAATACCCAAACATAACAATAAGCAACAGAAAGGTCGCCAGACCAACTTTGAAAAGGTCCTTCCACAGCGTTGCAATACGTCACTGCATTTTTAGTAACTTTTGAACCGTTTGAGCTATGAACATTTTTGTTGTAATCTGCAGATTATGTTGCAGATGATGGATTATGTGGCAAATGCGGCTAATCTATAACTAAACGAAAATCGCCTCGGCCGCACATTTGCATAATTCCAGTGGCCCTGCCTATAATCCAGAAAAATAAGTGACTCCCCTTCACATATGCTCCAGACTCCGAAACTACTGAATCCAAACATTCATTGTACTCTCCACAAAAGTCCCTGCTGAAGTGTTAAAACCTCTCTCTCACTCCCAAGATCTCTGAACAACACAAGACCCTAACGTTTTCAAAAACATCCTATGAAATGGGAAGTTGCCCCGCAAACAAGTAACTTCCTACATTAAACCAACAGGCGCGGCTCCTCCGTTAGGGCGGAGGAGCGTCACCCCCTGCCAACAGCAGCCGCTGCAAATCACCTTTAACAAACGATACCATGTTTATTATTGTTTCGTTTGTTAAAGGGGTGGGGCATTGGGGATGACAACAATGAGGGGAGTGCACAGCACTCCCCCTCACTTCGGATGTATGTTTGTCCGGCCGTCTCGGGCCGGCCAAACACACATGTGCAGTAGGCTCTCTCCAGCCCAGCAACACGGATGCCGGGCTGGAGAGAGCCTGCAGAGGCTCCCAGTCTGCCTGGGAGCGTCATGGCTGGGTGCTCCCAGCCAATCCTAATGCTGCGGAGAAACATGTAAGTTATTATTATTATTTTATTAATTTGCCCCCTGCAGCCTCCCCCACACACCTCCCCCACACACCCTGCATCCCCTGCGCCGCCTCACCCCAACAAAGCACTGTGAGCCCCTCCTGTAAACCAATACTCAAAAAACGAGGACTGGATGTACCCGCACCGGCTAGCTGCAGGTCAACGACCTAGTCCAATTCTTGGGAAGCTCCCTGAATAAGCAGCCTTATGACAAGTCTGTGACACCATCACACTAAAAACTCTCTAGGGCAAAGAGACAGGCTTCCATCTTTTTAAGAGGTGCTGAAGTCTTTAATTATAATCTGTGCAGTGCCATTTTAAGGATTTTTGGAGCCCCGGGCAAGACATAGTATGGGCTTGCCAATTGGGAGCAACTTTGAATTTGTTATACATTTCAGTTAATTCAAGCCATATTGTTGCCAAACTATACTGAATAATAAACTACAGGTGCACGCAAAAACCGATGAACGTTCAAGACTGACCGCCAAACAGCACCAAAAGAAAGCTTATGCAAGCATTGATGAAGCCATTTGCTTTGGTATTGGGTCTATATTTTGTGTCTTGCAACTAAGATATTTTTTTTAAAATTCACTGTCTAGCCTGCGTGTTCCTCCCATTGTAGAAAAGACATGTTAAGCACAACCTGGTGGATGTTTAGTGAACAAGTACTTATTATCCAAATAATACATATGCACATATTTCTTGAGGGTGTGGCTTTAGTAGTTGGATATTCGTTGGCAAAAATAAATCCCACATCACTGCTGGCATTCTTGAAGCAACAGTGGAAACTATAGCACTACTCTGAACATTTACCAGGGGGGCCCCTTGCAACTGGCCAACTGGCCACCTTGCCCACGTCTTAAAACATCTCAAGGTCATCAGGTAATCCACATACCAGGACCCATCCTCCTTCTCAAAACTCAGGTTCCGCTGCCAAAAGAGAACTCTCAGATGGAGAATGGAGCCAGTAATATTAATTCCCCCTTATAAAAAAAAATGATTGGGTGTTCGCTCCTCCATAGATACATGCATGCTTTGGAACATGTTCCCAAATAAAAGATGGATAATTAGCAACCACTTAGAATTCCGAAGGGCCAGAAAGATTTAGGGGCCAGATAAACATAGCTTTGGGAGTGCAGTTACCTAATAGCGAATTCTTGTGATTTGTTACTAGCTAATGGCAACTAGTGATATACAAATATATCTTAGACATATTTAGCGATACCCTTAATATTCATGAGGTAGGTTGCAATTTGCGACCCACTGGTAATCGGAAAAATCACAGGGATGGTGGGCTGCTGGGGTAGGTAATTGCGGTCTGTGATTGCTTTTAAATAAGGCTTTTTTTTTTTTCTTTTTTTTTTTCTAAATGTAGCCCGTTTTCCTTACAGGAAAACTGGATGCATTTCAAAATGTGAAATGAAAAGTTTATTGGACCACTGCCTGCTCTTAAAAAACGTTTTTGCAAACATTCACAAAGGGAAAGGGGTCCCTTGGGGACCCCTTCTCGTTTGCAAATGGGTTACCATCAACTAGGAGTTGGGAGTAAAATGCAAATTTTTTGCGACCTCATTCACATATATCAATGCGATTCGCCATTAGGAAGGGAGACCCATAACACACCTCTTCCTAATCCTGAATTGCAAACCCATTTTGTGATTGGTAATAGGCTACCAAATCACAAAAAAGGGTTTTGTACCTTCAAAAAGGCTTTTTTGCAGCCGCAAACTGGGCCATAGGTGTTATCTATACACTAACTGCAAAGAACCTCTGGTCCGTATACACAGGCTGTGATTCTGTCCCTCAAACATCTCCTGCTACACTCTCCTCTGACTGGAGAGCTCAGACGACACACTTTCACTGTGCATGCTCCAACGTGTAGCGATGTGTATCCCACATAGGTCTAGCTACACCATCACCCTGTCAACCGGGCACTTCAAAAGGTCACCAAGAACCCAATGTAAGTTGGACCTCACCAGGGGTACAATGTGCCATGAAAATAAAATAAAAGGAGCAGCTACTAAATAGGCCATCCAGAAAGTGCTTTGGGCATTTCAAGGGGTAAGCAAGGGCTGAAGGACATTGCGGTACAATTGTGGCACGCATGGTGGAGTGAATCCCAGTGTTCTGAATGCTGCTGCTGGTTGGTTTAGTTCGATTAAAGAAACAGTTCAAAGTAGTATGAGAATGAAAGGAATATTCAAAACTTTACAAAATTAGTGCTTTGAAGTAATCCTTTCCCAAGTCATCTCTAAAGCAGCTAACTAGAATGTAGGCAAAATAACGAGGACACAGGGCTTTTGTGGCTCAGTGTGTTGCATGGGGACGTGTGGTCTCTTAATAATGGCTAAAAATACATCAGTGGAAACCAGCTGGTACAACAGAAAGGATGGATAGAGTTTTCAGAGGTCCAAAGTAATACTCAGCCCTCTCCATTGTTCGTTTCGCCCTATTCCCCGCCCTCCTGCGTTTACACCTGACCTGAGCTTTTCTCAAAGAAATATTCAAACAACGCGCCAGCCCTGTCTGTGCCTACCAATGCCATGAAAGATTTGCTGTACTAATACCATGAAGGGGTTTGGCCACACATGTTGGTGCTTCTTGACAATGTCCAAGTATATGGACAGCAGCGTACTTTACAACAATTACACTCGTATGTGTAGCACTGACATGCCAGTAATGATCTGGCGTGCCATCCGATTTGACCAAGAGCCTGATTAAGATTTTGGCAGATGGGGTACTCCGTCACAAATGTGACAAATATTCCGTCCGCCGTATCACAAGTTCCATAGGATATAATGGAATTGTAATTTCCCGGACGGGATATCTGCAACGTTTGTGACACAGTAATGCCGTCCGCCAAGATCATAATCAGCCCCTAAACTTTAGGGCATTACACAATCAGTGTGCCCGAAGTGACGATCTTATGGGCATCTTCATAAGGGTAGCTTGGCTTGCACTCTTTTCCGGTGATGAATTCAGCCAGCTTTTTTCTGGCTAAAACTGCTAGAGAAAAATTTAATGAAATCTGATTTGCAAAGAAGAACCTAGTTGTTCTTGAGGCTTTTCGAAGTGCGACTCGTGATGCTTTCACACCGTTTAGGGCATCTTTTGAACACACAGGAAAGAGTCAAATATTTAATGCAGACTAGGTGGACCCACACAGAGTCTTATAAAATACAGGGAGTAAAATGTAGGCTAGAGTCTCACAGTTGTGTCATCCGAAGAAATATATGTGAGGGCTACTCGGGCGATGTAATATGTGCGAAAGAAAGCAATGTATATTTGGAAGTTCTGTAGAGCACTACATGTCTCTTTTTGGTTACTTGACCGTGCTGAAGGCAAAAGGTCAACCTTGACTATGGTTGTTGGGTGAGGTAAGATCTTTCCGGTGAGACCCTAAAGTTCAGACTCCAACTACCCCACAACATTGACTTTTTGCGCCATCCCCCACAGTCAGCATTGCGACATTGATACCACTGCTAGAGGGTCTAGAGATACAAGAACCTGACCCTAATCGATTCAATGGGTTTACTCTAAGACCAGGAAAGCCAAGAGTAGAGTCACTCACCTTTGGTGCCAAAAACTGTGACGATTTGTTCACCACCCATTTTGGCAAGGACCCTAAAACAAATGGATAAAACGAAACTGTTAGATGCAGAGTCAATCAATGCTGAATGCATTTCTTCTAAGACGATAAATCAGGCACACTGAATCACTTGGATAACTTGGAAATTCGTTAACAGCCATCTCCATAAAGGGTATGTCCTGGTATTTTTGCGAAAGTAGAGTTTGTGTAAATTGCTGGTCTGGCAGTTACAGAGACTGAAATCTCATGTCCATTTCCATTCACTTACCCGAAGACTCATAATCTTACTCAAAGTAGCATGTAAGGCTTTTCTAGGCTGGGGTTTTTGTGCCTATTGCACTGCGAATCGCCCATCCTCATTTCATAGTCTCACACTTCGCTTCCTCTTGTCTTACTTCATGGAACTTCTTACGAAAGTCTGACCTCTGCATGTTTTCTCCACCCAAGCTCTGAAAATCAGGTTTTCAATCACAATGCACTGCAAGGAGGGCAAAGGGAGATGACGCTGAAATTGCAGAACATTTTTCTTCGCCCTCCTGACAGCGATGGTCACCCGCACTCCTTGATGAGCCGAGTGTCTGAAAATTCCACACACAAGTGTCTGATTCCTTGTTTGCCTACACATTGCTCTCTAATGCTTTTTAATATTTTATATCCATAACTATTTTCAATTTTATGTCCAATTATTTGTGGGGACTTTTTTTTAAACCACCATTGGCAGTGCCGATGGGACAGGCTTCCAACTGAAATGCCTGGTGAGTCACTGGTGAGTTTAGGTACTGAATAACTCATCACATATGTACTCTGTCACTCATCCTTGCACTTATGCATCCATCATTCTAAGCATTGACTCATTCTTGCATCCCCCCACTCTCTCATCCAAAAGAACACACATAAAATCTCAACAAGCATATGCAAGATAAATTACAATAATAAAAAAAGAAAAATGTGTGCTGCCTAAATGTGGTGGCTAAATACATGCAATACGAAATAAGTAAAAAATTACAGCAGGTGGCTGTCATGTCGGTAATCAAGGGCAATTAGTTACACCAGACGAGTGACCGTAATACACTTTATTTCACTCCCTCGCTAGTACACCTGTACTTTTCAGGGGCCTTACACCCACCAATGCAGCCCCTGCTCGATCCTACGGAGAAATAGCCTCTGTTTCCTCAAGTTACTGCCTCTCCTCAATCTCAACCAGGAAGTTGTATCTAGAGTCGAGCTGGCATCCTGATGGTCCTAGAGCCCTCATGACATGGGCCTGATTTACAGTTCTGCCGATAGGTTATGCCATCACAAATGTGACAGATATCCCATCCACCGTATCACAGTCCGCTGAGGCTATAATGAGATCATCACATGGTGCACCGGACGTCCGTTGTGTTGGTGACAGAGTAACCCATATGCCAAACTCCAAATCAGGCCACAATCTCTCCCACTCTCCTTCTTAGCAAAGAAAGACACATCTCAGACATGACTCCCCGCCCCTTTTTTATAAAGATTATAATTATTTCCCCTTCCACCTCCACTTGAAAAGAAAACCCCTTGACGATGGTCCAAGTTTTCTATTCTTGTAACAAGTCACTAAGGCTTTACTGGTTTCCTCCTATTTCAAGTTGAAAATAGGGCATTTTTGGTCCAAGTTCCTTTTAAGGAAAAGCGAGCACATATTGGTTCACTGAGTCTTCCATAGGTCTCAGACACCACCCTGATTACACGCTGGCCATCATGCTTTGCGTCACCACACAGATCTGCCGCTACATCATCATCATCATCATCATTAACATTTATAAAGCGCGCTACTCACCCGTGCGGGTCTCAAGGCGCTACTGCTCTGGTGTGTCCCTTGATTCACTTACCGCTTCAAGGAAGTTGTCTAATAACTCCTGCACCATCATCCACTTTGACCTCAAGCTCTGTGTGTTGTCCACCTGGGCTGGGAGTGGCAGGTCCCGGAATGGAGTCCAATTCATGGCACCTGTTTTCATCCACTGTAATGCTATGATATTGAGGCACCCGGCTTGAAATGCTTCCTACAAATTTGACCCTTACTGTATGTTTCTAAGCTGACCACCCTCTTTGTATGTTATCCTCTTAGGCCCCATCCACACCAACCTGCTCCACTTGTCCAAACTGGTGTCTGAAGTGCAATATATTGCAACCTCGGAATTTCCTGTGCCTTTTCGTTTTAGATATATCAGTTAATCTGGGGGTGGACTGGTTCTGCCGGGGTCAAACTTGTGAAGGCAGATCACACGTCTCAGCAGAGAGCGTTTTATTTTTCTGTCATGTCTTTAAAGTTGCTAGACTTTTCTTTCCTCTTGTTCAGGACCAGCTGTGAGCTTTTTTTCCTAATATAAAACTTTTTGTATTGTATTAAAACTCAATCCTAAAGCTTTACTGCTCATTTCTGTTCGGTTGAAGTAGAGAGGACATTGCTGTTTGCCATCTGTTCGTAAACTGTTTGTGTTCTGCCATTCATTTCGCGTTCTCTTTCCTGGTGGCTCTCTCTTCATGTCACTGCAGGTTCAAGGAAAACATTGTTTCGTGGGATTTCATTTTCCACGTCCCCCTTGTCGCTGTTCCTGAATGCTGGTGGGTCTTTCACTTAGTTGGTCTAATCCTTCTCACTTTGCCTGTATTTCAATCAATCAATCAATCAATCATAGTATTTATAGAGCGCACTACGTACCCGTTAGGGTTTCAAGGCGCTGGGGGGGGAGGCGGGGTGGCTGCTGCTACTGGTCGAAGAGCCAGGTCTTGAGGAGTCTCCTGAAGGTGAGAAGATCCTGGGTCTGTCGCAGGGTGGTCGGAGGGCGTTCCAGGTCTTGGCGGCGAGATAGCAGAAGGATCTGCCGCCGGAGGTCTTGCGTTGGAAGCGGGGGACGAATGCGAGGGCGAGGTTGGCGGAGCAGAGTTGGCGGGGGGGGGACGTAGAAGTTGAGTCTGTTAAGAGTTTCAGAGTGTTTCCTTCTTATTTGTTTAACAAGGTTCACACTTTTTGCTTTTTTATTTGGCTTCTATTTTGTATGTTTGTCTTCCATCACAGACAAACCGGTTAGGAGGCTAAGCTGCCTTCAGTTTACTTTTTCCAACTTTATTGAATTAGTTAAACTTGCACTTGTGATGGTGCCAGATATTAAAAGGGATACCGTATTAGCTTATACTGGAGCAGCCCGACTCTAAAATGCCCACTTTTGTTTCCTACGGGTGGGCTGCTTTCAAAATGGCTGCCTTATTTTTTCCACTGGTGATGACTGACCCCAAAATGGCCGCTTCTCTGCCCCTCTTTTCACAAGACACTGCTTACTTTTTCAGAATGCTTCAGGATCCTATATCTGTCAAAGATTTACACTGCACTGTATTTCGCCTTTACTACGCTCCTTTATTGGTCCTTCACTGCCTGTCCCAGTCGCAGGCGGCAATCATGCTAGCCCTCCCCATTCTTGTACTGTGGGACCGGGGCTCAGTGGTGGCTAGAGCCCTTACACCCCATCTGCCATCTTGTAATGATGTAGACCCTTGATTGGATGTTTTGCCTTTGAATCCACTCTCAAATGTCTCTTATCCTGCAATCACCAGGCATTGGAGCGCTTGACCTTCTGGCTCTCACGGCTCAGTGCACCTTGACCTGACGGTGAGGGTTAATTAGTTTGCATCGTGTCCACAGGTCTTATTGCCGGGTTTGGCTTGCTGCATTTTATATCTGCCCCCAACGCTGGCAAAACGCGAAGACACCAATGGTACTAGATTGGCCGCCTATCCTCTCACCATGCTTGTGCAATTCCCATCCCAGGAACTGAAGAAACTCCGTAGTCAGCTCATCGGACGACGTTGAGTTTATCACCAGCCAGTAATGCATAGACAGGCTTCATGGCAGACATGAACTTGCCTCCAAGCCATAGACAGTTTTCATGCTCATGGTGAAGCACAATGTATCACACCAGACAAAGTTCTGCACTATGTTTATCAATTTCCTCTGCTTCCGGGGGAGCTTATCTCTGCTCATGCAGACATAACAACGAACATCTTGGAACTATGTTGTACCAAGTGTATAACACTTCTCACAGTTAATATGTCTGCCACATTGCCTTTCTCATAACTTTTCATAATAAACACATAAGACCTGTGGCACCCCACATAATATTTTCCAATGAGGCACTCAGACCTTTAGCCTTTTTTTCATTGGCTTGTCGCCATAATGCTGAACATCTGCGCTCTAATAGCTCATTAGAACTGCAGTTGACACTTGGAAATCAGCTGGCAGACCGCTGCGGGAACTTCATTTCCACTCAGAATGCCAGACCTTTCCCTAATATGGCTCTAATGTGGCTAAGGAAGATAGTCATAAAATAACAGAAAATGAGCCCTCAGTTCAAGTTCTGAAGCACCAGTGATTTTTTGCATGAGACCATGAGGAGTGCATGAGTGTAAACCATTCTCACTTACAGATGGCCAATGAAATCCTAGGTCAGGAGTTCTGCAGCGTTAAATCACCTTAGAATTTACCACAATTCTGAAAAGAAGTACGGTAACCTCAAAAAAGGAGTTCTATTTTGACTACAGTCTGTTGTCACCCTTTCCATATACTTCTTTTTGTGACTCTTAAAACCACGTATCCACAACAAATCATTTCAGTAAGGCAAAACAGTGAAGCCTTATCCCAAACAGATCCAACAGGTAAGCCTCTGCTAACATTCCACATACTTAGTGCCCTGAAAAACACCATCTAACAAACTATTTTGTGAATTTCACCTCCAATTTTAAGAGTATGGTTTACAATAGAAACTTTATCCGCAACTCCCAAGAAGCTATTGACAGGGGAGGACTAGGACTTGACGGGAACTCCACCCTTGTCAGTAACTACCTGGGGATGCCCGCCACCTTCAATAATATTGCTTAAGTAGAACATTGGAATGTTAGGAGCAATGGAATGGTAGATGCACAGCAATTGTTGGTATGGCCTTCACCTCAAACATTCCAATTCTTGTCTTTCTGTGTCTGCCTTTTTAGTTAGAACATTCTTGTCATAGTGGGCAGAATGCTTTATCAGTCTACCTAGGTTGTTGAAGGGTGGCTTTGTGATATATATCTCAAGCAAAGAGCCTTTTAATGTCTTTACAGCACTCAGAAGCAGGAGTAAAATGATGTAATAAATGTATCAGTAATTGAATCCAAAAGTTAATGGATGTAAGATTGATACACTAACCCACACATTGAGACAGAGCATAGGAAAAGCAATGTTAACATGGGGACTTTACGAAGGGAAGTATATACCCTGATCTATAAACTGACCAACAGGAGAATGGACTCGCTGAAGAGGGGGTTTACGGGCATTTTGCTGTCTTTCTTTAAGGTTGCTTCTTCTGAAGTAACCTTCTGTTAATGAACCTCTTTCTGCTAGCAATAACAATTTCTTATCATTTATCAGAAAAATGTCCACGCATCTTGTGACTTCCGGGCTCTCCTCTTTCCCATTCTTTTGAATTGAAGTTTTGTTCATCACAATCTACTGAAATGCTTCTTCAAAGGTGCACATGACCCTTGAAATGTTCATCAGATCAAACACTTCTATCTTTATCCTCTTTTACCTTCCCACTGCTTTTATAAAGCTAGATCACTCAATGTTTCTTCCTTGACCTTGGCTGATAACTTCATTGTCTATTTCTGTTTGATGCTCCTGATTTGATGTCTTTCCTACCTATTCTTGTTTCTGTCCTGCCCCAGAACATGGTTTCTTTTAACTGGATGGCTTACATCCTTCCACTACTGACCCAGGGAGCTTTTTTTCATTTGGCTTTCAGCTCTCCAAGGTAGTTCATATTATTCCTCGCTCCCTCCACTGTCCTCTCAAAAGCATCCCCAAAGGCTCCCCCACTTGTCCATTGTTGCCCCCCACCTGCCTTCCTTTCTTAACTTTTTATCTTTCATTGGTTTAATTTTTGGAAGTTTGCTTTTGCAATTGCCACACACTGCGCACTACTAAGACTTTTTCATTTCTCGGCTCACTATTGGTTCCCTACTCCTCCTCTTCATGCCTGCTTTGCTTTTTTTGGTATGGTTTTTGCAAGGGCCCTGCTGCTGCACAGGATACCAAGTCACTCCCTTCCCCATTTCTTTCAACTGATTGTCTTAATTTATCATTGCAAAATGGCTGCCAACACCTTGGAATGGTACATTAAGAGAAAGGTATTAAAAACCATTCTAAAATGGCGGAACATGTGTGTGCAAACATAGCGGCCACCTTGGAATGGTTTGTTTCAAAACATAAGAAAACACATTCCAAGATGACTTCTGGTGTGTGTGCCTGCAAGTTCATGCCCCGGACGCCATCGTAGAATTTTTTTCTCACTGTCAAAACATATATTCCAACATGTGTGCACCTGCATGCACAGGTGGGCATCTTGGAGTAACTGTGGCCATAAACAAGGCCAAGACGAACAAGCACTGGCAAAGCCAACATCTCTGCATCTATAGACTGCTAGTTATTTATTGTTTTTTATGTTGTCTTCCTTTGTCCTCCTTAAACCTCATAAAGATTGACAATACTTTTAATTGAAATCTCTCGGTCTCTCTTTCTCTTTTCATAATGACCCTTTTTCTTAGGGCAGTCAAGTACAACTTTAGCAAATATCATGCTTTCTTTCTTTAGACAGTAAACACCTAATCTCTCATTTTTTCTTGAGATGATGATTGTAATTATTACTTGTTAGGCTCCTCTTTGGATAATTATACTCTGATTGGACATAAACTATGCTGCTAATTTAATATTAAATCTTCTACCACAGGCTATTTTGTCTTTTTCTTTACACATTTCCAGGTGCTCCCAATTTGTCACACCTATACCTCTTTCTTTAAATCTATCCTTGGTTTTGGTGTCCCCAACATTTCTGTTTGACTCTACCATTAACAATGGTGTTGCTCTTCAACTAATCCTGAGCCTCTTTCCAGACTGTATGATTCTCTTTTCCACAGTTTTAAGGTTATATCCCTTTTTTTGTTTTTAAAACAAAATGCCCCCCCTCCTTCCTTACTAAAACTTAAAATCATTCTACTTTCTTACTAATTCTTGTATTTTTGTATCTTAAACCACACACTGCCAGTATATTTTCATTCCATTTTAACACTGACATTTTATTTAGTTGATAGGCAAACTGGAAAAAACATCTATAAAATATGGAAATAAATTCACTCCTGTTTCTTGGTAATGAAGTGTCGCTGGTTCTATTCTGCGCTCTCTTCACGCTTTTCACGCTCGGAGTCATTACTAAGGATTTGGCGTCTCAGCTTGATTTAGCGGGCAGGTCGCTCCCGTTTAAGCCTCCGCCATCTGGCCTAGCCTACTACGAAATGCAAAAAAGGCAGATTGTACGCTATTTCAGTGTAAACAGAGAGCCATTAGTGGCATAACAGACCAATAGTCTATAGCTGGAAGTCTTGCATCCCCCTGTTAGAGGTTTTATGTTTTCGACAAACAATTATCTGGAAATCCTTCCCACCACCCTCTCTACACCGTGCCAGAGACATAGCTATGAACCGGTAACTGGCATATACATTATTCAGTAGTAGCGCACAAAAGAATATTCATTAACATACAAATGCTTATTTCTGATATTTCTAGGGGTATGTCCATATTTTTAAAGACTTAAAGCAGTATTAATGATATCCTATTAGAATAGTGGGATGTCCTATTCTAGGTTTACCTATTCGGGTACAAAAATATCGAGTTCATAAAATTGTGAGGCCAAAAGGAAATGGCGAAACAATTGGCGGTGGCTTTAGATAAGCCAGAAGAGGCAACAGTAAGGACTTTCCTGAAGAAAAGTTGTTTCGTTTTTATAAAAGGGCAAAAAGAACAAGAAAAGTTATGGAAGGGGGTGGAGGGTATACGAGGATTTTCTTCACTGAGAAAAAACCCAAAGGGTACAGTAAGTCTTAAAGGTAAAAGGTCTGCATTAATCAATGGAGGTGGGATGGTGGGGGTCTCCAGGGAAAGGTACAAAATAAAAAAGCAGTTAAGGATTGACCTCGATAAAAACACAAAATTCAGATTAAAAATAAAATTCAATATTAATTAATCTAAGATTAATCGCTTTGAGAAACCACCCTGACAAATCCAGGTAATACAGATGGGAAGCGACATTGGACTCTACGTTTACGGTAATATCCTTCATGGGCGCTGGCGGTGGGGAACCCGTAGTTCACACACATTTAGGCTTCCGTCCTGGGTGATCTGGTGAAAAGTCTTGGGTTCACAGTGTCTATAGATCTCTCCTTGTAACATCAGGTTGCAGTGGTCTCTTGGTCCTTGAGTGGCGCCATAAGTGTGATGTGGCGGCCTTGATCCACTCATGGCTTCCTTGCAGCAGCTCTCTACCTCCACCCGACCTTGGTCCTTTTTCGTCAGCAGGGGGTGCAGGATGCTGAGTCTTGTGGGTGAAGGGGCTGCCCCAAAGTTGAGCCTGCTGGCCCCTTGCTGCGCTCCTAGATCACAGACCAGGATTCTTTTAGGATGTTAATCATGTCTCACCTGCCTGACTCTGGACCCCTACCTGTCTTCCTGAAGATGAGTTTCTTGCTGTATCCCTAGAGATGTGATGACTGCAGAAGTCCGCCTCTTCAGGAAGCTCTACGGTATCTTACACAGCGTAAGAGTGGAAGCACCTTCTCTGGTGGCACTGCAGCGCCCTCCTGTGTCTCAGGAGACTACTCCAGATGTGGTACTCCTCTTCCTGCTGTTCGTCCTGAGTACTAGCCGTCGAACTCTGATTCCCACCCGCACATGAATCCTTGGGTGTCCTTACACAACACAAACATAATGTAGAGAAACAATGACACCAACGGTGACAACAGTCATTGTAATAGGTGCAAGCCTTCCATGGCAGGCATGTGTGACATGTTGCATACAATAGGTGCATGGCTTCCATGGTGGGCACACAGTACATGCTGCATGCAAAAGCTACATGCTTCCAAGGGGCATACACTACATGATCAATGCAAAAGGTGCATGTTTCCAAGGGGCACATGGGACGTGCTCCATGAAAATGGTGTATGCTTCCATGGTGGGCACATAGTACGTGCTGCATGCAAAAGGTGCATGCTTCCAAGGGCACACACTATGTGATACATGCAAAAGGTGCATGCTTCTAAGGGGCACATATTACTTGCTGCATGCAAAAGGTGCATGCTTCCATGGAGCTCATGGAATGTGCTGCATGCAAAAGCTGCAATTCTTTCATGGCAGGTGCATAGTACATCCTGCTGCAAAAGGTGCACAGCTTCCATGGGGCACATAGAACATGCTGCCTGCAACTGCTGCAAAGCTTCCATGGCGGGAAGTAGTACGTGCTGCATGCCAAAGGTGCATGCTTCCAAGGGGCACACACTACGTGATACATGCAAAAGGGGCATGCTTCCAAGGGGCACACAGTACATGCTGCATGCAAAAGATGCATGGCTT
Source organism: Pleurodeles waltl (assembly GCF_031143425.1). Lineage (NCBI taxonomy): Eukaryota > Metazoa > Chordata > Amphibia > Caudata > Salamandridae > Pleurodeles > Pleurodeles waltl. The sequence continues at coordinate 77,615,663 of NC_090447.1, read as the reverse complement.
CTATGGGGCACATAGAATGTGCTGCATGCAAAAGCTGCAATTCTTTCATGGCAGGTGCATCGTACATCCTGCTGTAAATGGTGCACAGCTTCCATGGGGCACATAGGACATGCTCCCTGCACCTGCTGCAAGGCTTCCATGGCGGGCAAGTTGTACGTGCTGCATGCAAAAGGTGCATGCTTCCAAGAGGCACACACTACGTGATACATGCAAAAGGCACATGCTTCCAAGGGGCATACAGTACATGCTGCATGCAAACGATGCATGGCTTCTATGGGGCACATAGAATGTGCTGCATGCAAAAGCTGCAATTCTTTCATGGCAGGTGCATAGTACATCCTGCATCCAAAGGTGCACAGCTTCCATGGGGCACATATGACATGCTGCCTGCAACTGCTGCAAGACGTAAATGGTGGGCAAGTAGCATGTTCTGCATGCAAAAGGTGCATGCTTCCAAGGGGCACACACTAGGTGATACATGCAAAAGGCACATGCTTCCAAGGGGCAAACAGTACATGCTGCATGCAAAAGATGCATGGCTTCTATGGGGGACATATAATGTGCTGCATGCAAAGGGAGCAATTCTTTCATGGCAGGTGCGTAGTACATCCTGCTGCAAAAGGTGCAGAGCTTCCATGGGGCACATGGGACATGCTGCCTGCAACTGCTGCAAGGCTTCCATGGTGGGCAAATTGTACGTGCTGCACGCAAAAGGTGCATGCTTCCAAGGGGCACATGGGACGTGCTGCATGCAAATGGTGTATGCTTCCACAGAGCACATAGAATGTGCTGCATGCAAAAGATGCAATTCTTTCATGGCAGGTGCATAGTATGTCCTGCTGAAAAAGGTGCGCAGCTTCCATGGGGGACATAGGACATGCTGCCTGCAACTACTGCAAGGCTTCCATGGCGGGCAAATAGTAGGTGCTGCATGCAAAAGGTGCATGGGTTCCATGGGGCACACAGTACATGCTGCATGCAAAAGATGCATGGCTTCTATGGGGCACATCGAATTTTCTGCATGCAATCGGTGCATGCCTACAATGGGGCACATAAGACATGCTGCATGTAGTCGGTACATGGCCTCCATGGGGACACATGAGCCATGTTGCATGTAGTTGGTGCATGGCTCCCAAGGGGGCACATAAAACGTGTTGTATGCAGTTTTTGCATGGCTTCCATTTGGGACACTGGACGTGTTGCATGCAATCAGTGCATGGCTTCCATGGCAGGCACATAGGACGTGTTGCATACAAAAGGTGCACAACTTGGGGAACATAGGACATGTTGCATGCAATCAGTGCATGGTTTCCATGGGGCACATTGGACGTGCTGCATGTAATAGGAGCATTGGTTCCATGGGGGCACATAGGCTGTGCTGCATATGCTTTCCCAAAGTGTGAATGTACAACTCCCAGAGATCTTTGGAGGCCCCGAGAGGACAGGTTGGCCATGATCCCTGATACATGACCTTGCTAAGCTGTAACAGACCCAACCTCTGCTAATTTCCCATGGTTGGCTTGGTAGCGTGTGTGGTTGGGAACCCAAGGCAATCTCAATCACTGGCTCCTGTGCAAAGTATCAAGGCCTAACACATGGTTAGCGAAGGCGCTGGCATTTCTCAATGTATTTAGGTGGCTCTCGATCCTCATTCGTTGCGTCTTTTCATCACTCGCCAATGCCCCAAAACACGTGGGATGGACTTTGAGTTCTTTGAAGATCCACTTCCTTTCCACTGATCTGTCCCTCTCACACCCACCCACCCCCATCCATCTTCTGTCTACCTATTCCGTTGATCCTGCTGCTTTCTTTAGGAAAGTGGCCACAACAAATTTCAAATTGCAAGTCCATTCTGCAAAGAACTGATGTTAAATGAAGGCAGTAATAAGAAGCCACCACAAGCAATGAAAGGCCTCAGGTAGGCCAGACCATAACATAACGTCTATTTGTTTAAGCGCACTTCCTCTCAGAAGGGTATCTTAGCGCTGAAACAACAGATGTTTATAGCTACCCAACAGCACTCATTTTATCGACCTCAGAAGGATGAAAGCATGAATGGACCCGTCGGGTTTCAAACCTGTGCCCATGAGGTGAAACAGATCCATGCAGTGGATGAATTAGACCCGATGATGGAGTGCGTGCGCCAAAAAGGCACAGGACGCTTTAATTAGAGCTCTGCTCCTTGCACAGAAAGGGACTCTGCAGAAAGCACCCCATGATATTTGAATGCCATTTATTTACCTTCGCTCACCACAAAAGGGCGGGTCTTCATTTCATGACACCTCATTGAGTAGTTAGTGCTATCCAGAGCATCCTTTCCAGAGCACACTAGCAGTGTAAGAGGCCTGTAAACACGGGCAGGGACTGGCCAGCACAGAAGCTCCATCTAACATCATCTCAGGCAGGATAACATCAGGCTTCTCTTTTTCTGCCTGACAACCGGTGCTTAATTTGTAAAATAAATAGTACCGGTCCCCAAAGCTCTGCTTAGAAGCCCACATAGGGCGGTATTAAATGTCAGTGCGCTAAATACCAAGGCTGGTAGTCTTAAATACACCCCATGCCTCTTTAATCCTCTACCAGACTGCCCCAGCCCCTTCACCTCACTCTCGCAGGTTCCTGCGTCTTTCTCTCCCTTCGTCTTTTCCCTCAGTGTGTTTTTCTCTAGCTTGCTCTCCATAACTGTTCAATGAGGAAAAATAAGTTCCTGTCCCAAAAAAGGAGTGCCGGTGGGTCCCACTGGCACCCACCGGCTCAAATTAAGCACTGCTGACAACGCCCTAAGCTGCCAAAAATCACCAACTGCGGCTCAACCCTGCACGTTCTCCAGCCTCTTGTGAATATGCGAATGTTTAACGTCCTTCCCACCCCATGCTCCACCTCCTTGGACATCCTCAGACTTCTAAGGTGGGGTTTTCCTTTCCTGAGCTTTCCAGATCGAGTATACACTGCATTCATTCCTGTGCCCTCCCTCCTGGGAACCAGAATATCTGCCATGCGGTCTAGAAAGGTTCCACATATTGACACCCAGGCTTAGCTCTACCATTGGGATGATACCACACTGGCTGTTCTAGCTCTCCGCAGGCCAGCAGCTCCCTGAAGACTCGCATTTAAAGCACTGAGCGCTACAAAGATTTCCACCAAAATTTCTACTACAAAGGTTGAGTCCATACAGGCTACGCATAAGCCCTCGGTTCATCCCCGCTGATGGAGATTGCTCCTTTCCACAATCCTCAGCCAAGAGATCTCTTTCTTGTTCCAAATGGGCAAAGTATGGACCGTCTCACTGAATGGTATCACGAAAACTCAGGACCACCTCAGTTTACTTCACTTCAAAACCCTGGATCTGCTACTCTGCCTCTTTGTGTATTACTCAAGTGATGCACTGACCCACAAAGGACTTTACCTCTCTCCCTCTGCGCAAAGTTTGGAGAACTCCAGCGATCCCCAATCATGAGACGACTCCGAACCATGTTTTCTGCTCCATGAAATTGCTAATTTGACGATGGGTTCTTAATGTACCAGTATTGAATCAATAAGACATCCAGACCGTAAATAGCCATGTTCAATTTAAGCTTCAATTACATCTTCTCACCACTGAAGCATTATCAGGAGCCAATGTTGAATCATCCCTGAGAAAGCGAAAATGTGGTCCAGTGAAACATGTGTCAGCTGGCTGTGATATTTAATAGACATGTTTTTAAAGCAGCAAAATAAATTACAAACAAATGTAATTCATTGAACATTATGATTGCTGCTATCACCGAATCCCTGCATCTCGATGCATAGTGGATAATTGTTAAGTTGCTGGCAGGTTAGGGCTCTGTGAGAGAGTTTGCGAACAATTGCAGGGCCAGAGTGTGTTCTCTTTTATACACAACATATTAATTCCCCTTTTTGTACATTGATCATCACAGAACTCCCTGGACAGCACACAAATGTCCTTCCACCCTTTGTCACTGGTCCCTGGTTGGGTGGGAGTAGCTCAAAGAACCCTATCAAGGTATGCTTTGAATTGCAACAAACATTAGTATACCTATGGGATGCTCTTTTTCATCTGAACATCTCAGCAACACCGGGGTGCTCACCTCTGCCCACAAGCTCACAATGAACAGGTTGGAGGACACCGGTTACATCCCACAAAACACACCCAACCTTCCCAAGTGGGATAACTCCACCTGCATGCATCCTGAGCCATTTATCCTGCCTTCCATGGGACCATGCATGCAATAATGATCTAACGTACTGCTCCACACCGCACGCTTAGCCACTCTCAAGTCAGCAGTGGCAAGAAGGGAGCAAATCATCAGCTCTCACAGGCAACTCCTAAGTATTGCACATTTGCACCCCTCACTCTCACATCCCACCTTCTACTCACACATCTCTCCAACCATGAATTCAGGCTCTAGCAGAGGACCTCTCCCAGGCAAGGGAACAGTGGTGCAATGCTGGTCCAGTCTCAGCTGCCCTTTCTACAGATACTGGAGCAAGTAATATGACATCACACTTCTTGTAGGAATTTCCTTCTGAGGTCCTACAGCACTGTATACTCTTGCTGTGGCTGTAAAATACCCCAAGAGTTGTGGGCAACTATGTGAGTTCTACAGTGGCTTTTTCAAATGAACACCTCAATTCTCTGGCATGGAGGTGGTACAGGATAAACAGCAATTATAATAGGTCAGATCACACATGTTGCTGGGTACACGCATCGTGGTATCCTAAGTCTCACCTCTGGCTCTATTTTCGTGTGTGTAATGGTTGCAGGCTTCTCGGTGGAGGCCTTGATGACAGCCGGTCTTGAGAAACAACCTCGTTTTTTTGAGTAAACAACCACAAAAGGCCACAATGCCAAGCCTGTAAAGTTGAAGGGCCAGGACCCTTCGATGGAGAAAGCCACACACTTGCAGGTTCCATTGCATGTGCCCACTTGCAGGAGATCTGCAACACTGATGGCTTCATGCACTTTTGCACTTTTGCTCATGCACTGAGATCCGATCTCCATCGACACGATTGCTAGATAGCTCCCTAAACATTCATTACTACTGACATGACGCTGTAGGAGGCACTCACAAGTCTCTTATCACAGCCTGAGCACGGCCAGCAGCAAATGCAGGAAGCCATCAATCGAGCGTATTGGCAAAGGTACATTTCTTTAATGAATCAAGCACGCGGCTCAATAAGACAGGAAGTAAAGGGCCATTAATTTGTGAACCAAGCCAATTTCTCATTGCTGCTATCATGTGGCCTACTTGGGGAACTGATATGTATCTGCTGCTAAAATGTAACAGAGTTTACAATCGTGAAACAGCAGGAAGCTGATGAGTAGGGTTAAAAAATGGATACTCATTCGTGATGATGTACTCAACCACTCAAGGAGGCACACTATCTGAATGTCGAATTTTGTCAAAGGACGTGCTTTTAGTTGCCACTTAGTCTCTGCACCAGGTTTTAAACCCCAGTGAGTTTAATGCGTGCTTATACAGAAAGGCTTTTTCTACTGGAGGCGAGTCTTACTCCCATCTTGGGAACAAATTACTCTTGACTATCCTGCCCTGATCCACAAAGCTTTTTCTGCAATTAAGTTTGTCTTACTCCAGGCTTATATGCGATTTCCTCATTCCAGTGCTTAATTTGAGCCGGTGGTTTCCAGTGCTCGGCGCCAGCATTTTTTTGTCAACAATGGCTCTTAGAACAGCCTGCCACATGGTGGCACTGTTTGTCTAATTAGAGATCAGTACAACAACAGTTGTTTTATTAATTCAATATACATTAGAAATGCCTAATGCTTGCGGCCCAAGCCGTTCTTATAGCTGTGGGGGCCTGGAATAGTCTGAACTGTCACACTTGTAGGAGCGTGATGGTTAGTAGTTGTGTTGGCAGCACCAGCAGCGACAATGGTGGGGGGCAAGCTTCAGTAGCTTCCTGGCGAGGGTCATGGCACTTTTTTTCTTCTTACAATTTTAGCAGTGACTCATTTATTTCCAGAACTAAGAAATGCTTTCATATGGAAAAAAGACTTGTGAATCACAACACTAATTTTTACATGAATTAGCATGGCTTACTCCTGGAAGTGCATAAGACACACTTAAGGCTAAGTACTCACATAAAAACCTTTGTAAATCAGCCTTGGCTATTTACAAGTAAATCATGTCTACAACAGAAGCAAGACACAACTACTCCTAGAAAAAGTTTTGTGAATCGGGTTGAGGGTCTTTTTTACTGCCAGAAAAACATGGGAGCTGGTGACGTGGTGGGCAAACTATGTCCCCTTTATGTAACATCCTGATTTAGCTGCGGCCGCTGCCTAGATACTTAGGGCCTACTTTAGAACTCAGCGGACAGGTTACTCCGTCAAAGAGGTGACAGATATTCCACATGCTGAAATCTAAATCCCTTTATGTCCTATGGGATTTGGATTTCCGCGGATGGGGTACTCAGCACTGCTGTGAGGGAGTAACCCATCCGCCGAGTTATAAATCAGGCCCATAAGCAACATGACTTAAGGAAAAACATGTTACATGAAAAACTGGCAAGTGGAACAACATTATATAAGTAAATGAGAATTTAAAATTCGGTACAACCCACTCGCTTTGGAAAAGCCTGAGACCTTCTAATGCAAAACACAAGGGTAATAATGCAGAATATAACTCAAAACTGTGGTTTAATCAGTGGTTAATTTGTGGCAGTGGCTGCTGGTGAGCATCAGCAACACTTATTTCAGGGGACCAGGAATCTTTGCCACTTCCTGCACTGTACCCGGTCGATGTCTGAGCAGCATTAATTATTAGTCCTTCCTTCGTTTCCAATGCCGATAAGAATGGAAGAAAGAAAGCCAATAAAGTGGCCTTCACCATTGCACTAGCTCGGCAGCTCTTCTATTTCCATGGAATAAAATGGAAATGAAAGCAGGTCTACTGTCCTCTCTCCCGGCCGCTGTGACTGCTGCTAACGCCCAAGCCTGAGGGCGGAGCCGATGACCTAGCGGAGGTAGTGGAGTCTCAGGGCAGTAGTAGCAGTGCAGGTAAATTATGCCTCCCAATTCTGGGGACCTGCACTTGTTTATTTATTTATTTATTTATTATAAATTAAGAGCGGTGTCTTATTGAGACAGGTTCAGCAGTCTAGCCTTTGATTTAATCACCACCAAGTATGCACAACCAGTTCTGAATATAGTGAATATGGGACTTGTTTTATATTTGGTAATTGCTATTGGACTGTTTACCCAAACGATAAAAAAGGAAATTAATATAAATGTAGTAAAATCGGTATAGTTGAGAGTTAATCTTTCATAAAAACAAGGCACCAGGTGACCTGATATAATAGAATGTTTTGTCAATTGCAATTATGTATAATTGTAAAATGTAATACAAATAGAAAAAGGTAGATGGGAAAAGAATTTAACCATGAACTCCTAGGATGGCTGTCTCTCAGTGGATGTCATAACGAATCAAAAGTAAAAATGAAATTTGAAAAATGGAGAAGAAAAAATACAGAGACTGGGAAAAAAAAGTAAAAGGGAAGAAAGGAAAGATAGGACTTTTGTGAATAATAGTATATAGAACCATCGCCAAAGAAATACACAAACAATTAAGTTAGACATTGTAAAGATGTTGAGCTAGTACAAGAAATAAGGCACTTTATTTCATATTTACATCTTAAGGAGGTTTGTAAACTTCACTGCCGGCCTTGAACCAACGATAACACCTTAACACTGGCATTGAGAGTCAGGGCCGGCTTTAGCGCTGGTGGCACCCGGTGCGACAGTCTTTTTTTTAGCACCCATGACCACCTCCTCGGATTCCCTCACTACCACCCGGCAAATGTGCCCCTCATCTCTCCATAGCCCCCCTTTCACATCCATGTGATTGGTTTAAAGCGCGTGTAAAGGCTGGCTTTACTAATCCACTAAGTTATCCACATAAAATATCATTATGTTCTTTGCAGCAGTCGCATTAGCCCTCTACACTACCTGACGGCTTCCCCTAGACAAAACTCCAATCTCTATCCCTAGTAGGAACATTAATCACAAGACATTTTAATTGCTTCCTGAAGGCTGGATGCACAAGAAACTTTTCAGCAGGTGTTTGTAAATCGCACGTTTTGTAAGTTATAGCTAAACACAGCGCCCGCTGAGGTCAGCACCCGGTGTGGCTGCACCGCCCCAAAGCCAGCCCTGTTCAGAGTCCTAGATGCCACATGCGACACTGATTGTGCAATACATTCTTTACTATGTCCCTCGGGCAGACTATAGCTAGGAGAGGCCATGAGCGAAGTAATAAAAACAAAAGCAACCATCGAAATCAAAACAAAAGATCATCTCTGGCTAGACATTTCAACAGTAGGAGACTCACTGTGGTACAGTTACAGTTTCAGACTTTACAAGTGGTGAAACAATATTGTAGACAATGTAGGTGAAAACAGAAGCAAGTATCCTGGATTGTAAAACTTGATACATTCTCTCCCAAAGGCATCAACAAAGAACTGGAATATTAGTGTCTGCTTTTGAGGTCTCAAACATATCTATAAATTACTACAGGCATTAAGTGAGGAATGGCTTCGGAAATGTTAAGTCCTTGGTGTGTTTGAGGGTGCGTGTGTGGACCCTGTCGCCTGCTAAAATAATGATGTACATTACAACTTGTGCTGAAACATTCAATGCAAGCACTGAATTAACATTACTAAGTATGATGTGGACACGTGTAGGCTGCTGCTTTGTTGTTTATCACAGAGTACTTTTTAAGTAATTTACACTGTTGATTTTCACATGAATGTTTTTAGACAGAACACAGCGCAAGGAGAATTCACCAAAGCAACAGGAGCCTCGTTGGGATTTCATTTGGCCTTCAATCCATGATGTGTGATTTTGCTAGTGGTGTCCCACAAGACAGCATATGGAGTCCCCATTTGTTTACTGTTTTAGCGCATTAGGACAGAGATGTACAGATGCACTTTATGCAGTAACAGCAGCAGCGTCACAGATGATGTACATCAAACAAGAGCAGAACCAACAAAAGGAGGAACAGGGCAAAGAGAGAGGGCGCAGGAGAAGACGGATCAAACCCTTATCGATGGTAAGTCCTCTGTACCACCAGAGTCAGGGCAGGGATGAGTACACTTCAGATTGTGTTTGATTTTGTTTCGTGGACTCTTCTCAGGGTCTTAACACTGTTCAGAGATACAATTTATAATACAGCGTGTGATGAACATTGAAAGTGTACAGAACGTGGAGTTAGTGGTATGCTTTTATTTTGTTTGGACTTCGGCTTAGTTTATAAAGAATAATGTAGTAGAACTTGTATATCTAGAGAACCTAGACAACAAATTTACCAGGGATAGGTTGGAGGTTTTGCCGTGGCAGCACCAACAGCACATGCTGCCATTCCCCACTTCCCCTGTGCTCCTGGGTCCCAACAATCAGTTCAAAAGTTACACATCGGCAAATGCCCCGGTGGCATCTGCACAAACTCAGGGCCTGATTCGCAAAAGGCCTCCGCGCTTGTGAGAATTCTCATTGCAGAGAGTTCGTCCCGAATGCGGAGACTTCCCCCACGACTGTGGGACCTCCGCCACGAGTGCAGAGGCCCTTGGTGTATCAGGCCCAGAGTTTGTGCAGATTCTCATTGCAGGGATTTTGCCCCGAGTGTGGAGACTCCCCATGTCTGTGGGGCCAATGTAAGGAAAGCCATTAATTCCTATTGTTAGACTTGTGTCCTGGTTGTGAGCCAGCTGGTCACTCACAACTTTGCCCTCAGACTCCCAGCCCATTAAAGAAAGTAAAGATGTCCCCTGCAGTGCCACTTCCCCAGATAGACAATACATAAATCAAGAAATGTAAGTGTTGTATCTTATATGTCACCAACATGTCTAGAACAGAAACTACACCAGACGAAAAAGTGAAGAAAATGTGTATGTTGATGTTCATTGAACTAATGTAAACTATTACTGTGTGTAAGTACACTAAAACTTGCCACTTATGCAGCAAACAACACAACCCAGAATGTTTGGCTCTTAGGGGGTCATTTAGAATTTGTCAGACGCAGGATATCTGCTAAACATTGCTGCTCTGCTGCTCTATTTAGAGTATTTATGTCAGTCCTATTTAGAGTACATACCTGGTCTTATCATCTACATAAGGTGAATGGACCAGGTGAGATTTTTAGTGAATGTTCTACATTCGTCAAAGTCTAAATAACCCCATTGCTAGTTCATGTTAACATCTACCAAAACTATTCCTACTCATTTTATTACCTAAAAAGAGTGTGAGAATGACCTACAAGGATACAAACTGAAGCACTGAAGGTCACATGCAGATGGTTGCAGTAGGAACAGACCCCACTAAACAATAGTAACACAACTGGAAGATTGTGATCTGCAGCTTAAACTAGGATATATCAACACACTAATACAGTAAGGAGTCTTAGTAGGCTATGATGCCCTGATCTGCAGGCAACAACACACTGTGCTCAGAACAGGCACATGGATGATCTAAGTTGTTTCATGATGATTGAAACCAGGATCTTGGTGCATTTTGATCAATCCAAAAGGAAGGGGGTGCCCCAATAATCACTGCTCCTCTGGGGCTGACAATCACAAACAACAAAACTGGAGAAGAAGGAATAAATATTAAAATAGAAACTCCTCAAACAAACAACACTAAGGGGGTTATTACAACTTTGGAGGAGGTGTTAATCCGTCCCAAAACTGATGGTAAAGTGACGGATATACCACCAGCCGTATTACGAGTTCCATAGGATATAATGGACTCATAATACGGCTGGTGGTATATCCGTCACTTTACCGTCACTTTTGGGACGGATTAACACCTCCTCCAAAGTTGTAATAACCCCCTAAATGTGTTTGTGAGACACAAAATACATTTGTGTGTAAAATAATTTTTTAATAAAAAACCTATTTAGTAACTTCAAACTCAGCAACCATATATCTCTGTCTTCAATTATTTTATTTATTTTTAATCGGGATTATTCAGAAAGTGGGTGGAGTATTGAAGAAGCTCATTTTCTTAAAACAAGACTACACATACAAAACCTAAATATACATAACCATTCACAAACATATATAATTACAACACAAACAAAATATTTATTGGCCTTTCAAAACCATATTTAATGACCCTTGTATCCAGAGTTGTAATAAATATTACTACACAAATATAAACCACAAATCGGGTAGCCATAACAGACACACATATCCCTCTTTTTTTTGTCAACTTGCTTGACATTTAGAGCATCAGATCTTTCAATTATTCATTTTAAATTTTCTTCTTAGAAACAAAAAGTAGTGTTGACGCGTTTCGGCCTGTATACTTTCAAGGCCTCATCAGGACCTCTGATTGATAGGTGACTCAACAGCTAAAAACAAACATATTGGAATCAGTACCTGTTGGACTTTTGCTTATGCGGGGTCATCCCCAGACTTTTTTTGCCTCCTGCCTCCTATTTTTTTTCTGACATGTTGCTGTTGGCTTTTCAACTCTGAGCACTTTACCACTGCTAACCAGTGCTAAAGTGCATATGCTCTCCTGTTTAAATTGTATGTAAGTGGTTTATCCATGATTGGCATATTTGATTTACTAGTAAGTCCCTAGTAAGGTGCACTAGAGGTGCCAGGGCCTGTAAATCAAATGCTACTAGTGGGCCTGCAGCACTGGTTGTGCCACCCACATAAGTAGCTCTGTAATCATGTCTCAGACCTGCCACTGCAGTGTCTGTATGTGTAATTTTACACTGTAAATTCGACTTGGCAAGTGTACCCACTTGCCAGGCCTAAACCTTCCCTTTCCTTACATGTAAGGCACCCCTAAGGTAGGCCCTAGGTAGCCCCAAGGGCAGGGTGCAGTGTATGGATAAGGTAGGACATATAGTAATGTGGTTTATATGTCCTGACAGTGAAATACTGCCAATTTCGTTTTCACTGTTGCAAGGTCTGTCTCTCTCATAGGATAATATGGGGGCTACCTTTAAATATGATTAAAGTGTAGATTCCCCTAGAGAGTAGATGGACATGTGGAGTTTGGGACCCCTGAACTCACAATTTAAAAATACATCTTTTAGTAAAGTTGATTTTGAGATTGTGCGTTTGGAAATGCCACTTTTAGAAAGTGAGCATTTTCTTGCTTAAACCATTCTGTGACTCTGCCTGGTTTGTGGATTCCCTGTCTGGGTCAGTTTGACAGTTGGGTTGTTTTTCACCTCACACCAGACAGTGACACAAAGGGAGCTGGGGTGTGATCTGCATTTCCTGATTAGCCATCTCTGCTAGAAGGGAGGGGTGGGGTGGTCACTCTCATCTGAAAGGACTGTGCCTGCCTCTGACAATGCTGTCTCCAGCCCCCTGGTGTGTGTCTGAGGCCTTGCCTGGGCAAGGTAGGATTTCACAAGAAGGTGTGAGTCCCCTTTGAAGAAAGGTGACTTCAAAGACTAAAATGGGTATAAGAAGGGCACCCAAACTTACAAACTTGAGAAACACTTCTGGAACCAAGAGGAACCTCTGCCTGGAGAAGAGCTGATAGCTGAGGAACAAGTGCTGCCCTGCCTGTGACTGTGCTTTGTGGAGCTTTCCTGCAGTGCTGCTTCTGCCAGAGTAAGAGGGCAAAGACTGGACTTTGTGTGCCTTCCATCTTGAAGAAGAAATCTCCAAGGGCTTGATGTAGAGCTTGCCTCCTGTTGTTGAAGTCTCAGGGATAGCAAAGACTTCTTCCTGCCAGCACCTGGAGTCTCTGGAGAGACCCCTACTCTGCTCTGTGGTGCCCTTCCAGTTCCTGGGACCCTGAAAGGAGAGGCTGGCAGCCTAAGGACAAAAATACACGCACCGAGCGCCGTGCGGAGAAAAGATCGACGCGAATCCGATCGCGGCTGAGAAAACGACGCGACGCCGGCTCCGCAGCTGAGAAACGACGCCGCAGGAAACGCGACCGGAGAATCGACGCCCGGAGCAGGAGAAACGACGCGCAGCATCGCTGACGAAGGCTGAGAGATCGCAACCTGCGCCGCGGGACTTTCGGACCGTCGCGTGGCTGGCTTTTTCGACGCGCATCGCCGTGCCGAGTTGTTTTCGACGCATATAACCGTGCAGGGTTATTTTCGACGCACACCGCCCGTGCGGGGTTATTTTTGACGCAAACCAGGTACATCTACACGCTAGCAGCGCTAGTGTGTTGTTACAACTACCTAAAGACTCTTTTTATTTTAAACCTTTTAAAAATCATAACTTGACTTGTGTATGTTGGATTTTTGTCGTTTTGGTCTTGTTTTGTCTAGATAAATATTTCCTATTTTTCTAAACTGGTGTTGTGTCATTTTGTAGTGTTTTCATTGAGTTACTGTGTGTGTTGGTACAAATACTTTACGCCCAGCACTCTGAGGTTAAGCCTACTGCTCTGCCAAGCTACCAAGGGGGTAAAGCAGGGGTTAGCTGAGGGTGATTCTCTTTTATCCTAACTAGAGTGAGGGTCCTTGCTTGAACAGGGGGTAACCTGACTGTCAACCAGAGACCCCATTTCTAACAGTACCCATTTAGTTTTCCAATATTCTCCAATACTCCAAGTTAAACCACCACCTTTGGTGTAGCCACATTCACCATGGACAATCAAAATGTTAGGTATATATCTCCCAAAACACAAATCAAAACAACCTTAGTCACTTTCAGTCTATAACATGCCGTAGAACGAAATGAGAATCTATCACCATAGAGAGCTATAAAAACCCGTTATACACATCATACACCGGTTGATACAGGCAGTGTCAAGCAATCATTCAATATCACAACAGCTGTCAAAGTGCCACTACAATGCCATGCACCAGAAGAAAGAACCTGGGGTGTGCATTTAAACGCATGCTCCAACCCTTGGCCAAACGCACACTATAACAAAAAAAACATTAATGAAGGGTGTGTTTATTACCGGTCTAGTCGCAATTTTTTTTATCACATTGGGTGGAACTACGCCCTGTCTGTACAAACAGCTTGTAGCTACCTATAGGAAAAAACATCATTTTGAATCAAAGGTACATCACCTATTACATAATATTGGTGCAGCGTAAGAAAACATATGTATCAGCTTGCTCGTATTTAGGACATGAATGCGCTGATTTAAAACTACTGCTCATGCAAAAGGGGAATAAAAAAAACAGAGAGCAAACTAAATGGCATGAGGCGCGGCCATATTGAAAGGGTGCAAACGATCTAAAACTTGTAAACGGGAAGCAGAGGATATGTGTATCCTACTTGAAGGTTAATGGTGGTGCCTTTATTTCTAGGTAATGCCTATGTACATTTTATAAACAGCGATGACAGAATAAATGTAAAAAGACATTCCTTAAAAAAAGCTCTGCCACATATATCTTATACGACATATTTTAAATCCAAAGAGAACAGTTGATGGATGGAATGTGAACCAAATCAAACATTCACCCCCAGTCACAGATCTGGGTTTAATCCATCAGTTTTTTTGCTCCACATGCCATTCCACTTTGGACCCAGCCATATGCAAATCAGTCTTGACTCTGTTCCCCATGGTCCAGCCCGAACTGCCAGGCCAGGTCCTCCCTGGACCAGAAACAAGCATCCAGGGACTGGTTTCGGGGTACCACCCCTCTTCAGCCAAGCTAGCTTGAATATGGTGGGCATAGTAGCATGGGACCCACGTCTGGGCATACTCTTCCCACTTGGGGCGTCAAATGCAAAAAGAACAGTCCAAACATGTCCATCTAATTAACAGTTGCCAAATTCGTATTTATGTGGCGATTATATGTCTATAAAGCCCTGCCAAGTTTCCCTGGTCCATGCATGATGTGCTACTCCAGTACAGGTTTTTTCTTTAAATTCTGGGAGTTTTTATTCCATTGTAAAACAAGACAACAAGTAGCAGAATTCCAAGGAAAAAACCTGGACTGGAGCAGCACATCACGCATGGACCTGGGTAACTTGGCAGCTATGTCTATACAGTTCTTATAATTACTTGCAGTAGAGTTCGCTATACCTAAACAGTGGATCAAACCAAATCCAATCCCGTTTCAATGGCAGATGATGTAGATATCATCCCAAATTATTAATTAGAGCTCATAGTTTGTGGTCATATGAATGCCTATATCTAAACCCCCATGATCACAAAATAATAATATCGGCAAATTACTCATCAACATGCCCACCATTGTGGCATTCGATATGACGGCACTAGAAATGATACTACTCAATACACTATGTACATTTGGTTGGAAAACAGCCAGTGAGTTAAAAATCATGTTTATACATCTCCACATTTTGTACACAATATCGCCCACCATTGTGGAATCCAATAGGAAAGCATAACAAATGATATTAATCCTCACACTAATGATATTAATGGCAACAAACTATGCGCTCTAATTAATAATTTGGGATGATACCTGCATCTGTTCTCATAGCGGGTAACTATCTGATTAGTGCTCACATTTCATCATCTTCATTGAGCCCTAATGTCACTTCTTTAAATGTTTCCATCATTCTGGCCTCTTGGCCATTTAACGTTTTCATTGTACGCTCTGATCCTAGGCCCTGTTTTACAGCAAATACCACAGAGCATTTTATATTGTCGCTTCTGTGTGGTTCATTGTAGTGTAGCCATGACCCAATGGGGCCCCTTGCGAATGGCATCTAATCCGCGAACAATGTTGCAAAATCCTAGTTTTAACAGATGGGGATGTTTGGCCAATGTAGGTTTGGTCACAGGCACATCTAATACAATACACTACATTCCTCGTATTATAATTCGAGAAAAATGCCTGACGAATATGTGCAAAACAAATGCTTTGTACATTTTGAGCCTGTGCACAAGAGTGTTGGATGAAAGTGAACATGAACCTTCCTATTGTCAAAATGTTGTTTCTTGCCAATGCAGGTAAAGTCCTACAAGCCTTACCGGAAGTGCCAGCCAACTAGTCTATTTGAGAGCAAATTGCAGTTGTCAGAATGCTGAACGGAGAACACTGAATCCCAGGAGCTGCGGAGTACTCACAAAATTGGAGTAAGAACCATAGGAATACCACTGCGTCCCCCTCACATTCTAGGACTTTGCCTACCCCAGACGTTGTGCAAGACAATTACATACCGGATGCTGAACGAGCACTCGTGGGACACAAAGCCCCAGGAAGGGGAGAGCCTGACCTAAGGCCAAGGTGTGGACCTCAGCGAATGACTCACAGAAGGTAACCCAACCTCCGCAGTAGCCCAGGGGTGGCAGGGCGAGGACTGTCTACAAGGAAACTGAATGCACACCAGGAAGTAACTGAGTTCCCTAAACCAGATCTCTTTAATGGAATTCGTTGCTGTCTCAAAGCTCCCGGCTTCTCTGAAGTTTTGGAAGGTACCAACACGGGGTGCAACAGCCACGGTTGAAGTATCCGGCGGAAGAGAAAACCCCCACGCTGCCTTTGCGAGTGTGCTGTCGACTTAATCAAAATGAAATACCATGGAATAGCATGGGCCCACACCCTGCGCGACCACCGTTTTGTATGAGGTGGTCACACATGTTACCGGCACTGCTACAATGTGATGCAAAGTGGAGGCACGTAGGTTACTTGACAGTAACTTCGAAGGGTCACCAAGTTGTTCCTAACACTAGCCCAGCACCCATGCACAGTCTCGAGTCCCAGTAACCAGCCCCACTGGAACTGAAGAGATAACATGCGCCTATAAATTCGGATTTCCACTTGTGTGTGAAAGTCAGATCCCGCTCCTTTGTCATATACTGCACCAGCTCTGTTCCTTGCAGCTAAACAGGAAGGGGGAAGGCTGGTCTTCTCCTGCGCTCGTGCTGAGGGACCAGTTACTTCTGCAAAGTTTACAAACAGGAACACAGTTTATAAGATTCGTCAACTTTGAAACACTGAGCCGGTAAAAATAATTTATGCAAACTATAGTTTTGTGAAAAACTTTCAACGCAAAAACTTCATCAGGAGAAATCTCTCACTTAAAATAGAGAGGGTTCGTAAAGAGAGGAAAGGAAAATAACATCTATTAATGCCCCGCAGCATGTGGGCAATCCGGCCCCTCCCACTGATCTCATTCACCACAGACAGACAGACTGTTCCTGCTGCTGTGTCCCTGCTGCACACTCCCACCGAACTTAGGGCCAGATGTACGAACACTTTTTCCCATAGACACAGAATGGGTAAAACCCTTTGCTACATCTGGCCCTTACACCGCAGACAAACCACAGTGGTTAGCGCCAGCATTCCGTGCATTCTGATTGGCTGTGCCAATGTACGCATTCCATTCCAGGTGCTGTTTGTCCTGTATTTTGATAAGAATGCCTTCCTACTTTGGTGTCACTCTGAATAAAACAATTGTGGGAAATGCCAACACGTCCGCATTAGCTTCAATCAGTTTTTTTTATTTAGTCTGTGTCAATTAATGTATGGTTGGCTGGGAGATGGCTATTATGTAAGAAGGGAGGTGGGCTCTATATAGATTGGCATAAGTTTTAATAAGCTACATTTGAATGTATCTTACTTGAATAAGGGTGGACAAATCTATGTGTGGCAAAGTCATTATTGATTTTCTGCGATAAGAAGTATATTTTTAACTTGTGTGTGTACTTAGTGAGGCTAGCTGGAAGGGAAGGTAAAAGTCTGAGAATAAGAGGAAGAGATTTCAATTAATTATGACATTGCTGATGCGTACCTACTGGCAGTCGCGGCTTGCAGGTGTTACAAGGGGCGTGTGGCAGTGTGCGGCGGGGGTAATATTATTAATATAAAAATAATTTTTAAAAAAAACGTACCTGAGTGCCACGCCGCCGCTCCTCCAACCCCTTAGCAAGCATAGACTCCCAGCCTGCCCTGCAGCCAATCCTGGCGCTGCTGAGAGAGGTGGACTGGGCGCCTGGGCCTGCTTTCTCCAGCCCGGCAACACTGTGCGGGGCTGGAGAGATCACAGTGCTTATGTGTGTTTGGTGACCCGAGACGGACGGCCAAACACACATGCATACTGAGGGGAGCGCACAGTGCACTCCCCTAGTCCCTGTCATCCCACATGGCCCCGCCCCTTTAACAATGAAAGGATAATAAACATAGTTGATTATCCTTTTGTTGTTAAAGATTTGCAATAGCTGCTGCTGGAGTGGGGACGACACTCCTCCGCCATAGCTAGGTATGCATCTCCAATGTCATGTCCCTGTTGATCTATGGAAACTGGATACTATATGAAGATATGTTGCCCTTCCTTCCAAGGGCGCCGACCAACAATGCCTTTTCTTGCTTGCAGTGAAGTCTTTACCACCAGCAGGGTTGGTCTGGCCAAGAGGGTAAGCTGTCAGTGCCGGAAGGGCTGGCCTGATAGGTTTGTGTGTAGGGCCGACTTATTGGCTGTTTGTGGCCTGTTTTATGGTCTGGTAGCCCGGCGTTAGCTGTTGATTCCCATGATACTACCACAAATCTTGTCTGCAGGAAGCACAAATGCATGTTTGCAAAACACCTATACAGCATGACATTACATACTCAAAGCTGCCCCGGTTTGCAAACATGGACCACTTTTTTAGCTATCACATTTACTGAGGAGGGCCTATATTCTTTCCCAGTACGATCCTGATCACTAGATAGTTCTAGAACAGATAGATCCATTCGTCACACTCTGGCGGCGGTGGTTCCAGTTGCAGAATAAAAAATGGTGGCTGAATCATGCCCATAGGATCCGTGTTGAGCTAAACAAATGTTGTTACGGTTAAAGATCCACAGCCTAAAACTTAAGATAACAGTGAATATGGATGTATTTTGGGTGTCAACAAATGCCAATAAACTTATTTTATTTAAAAGTGGTGTACTGTAGGGGGGGCGGAGCTAGCCCGGTCGCAAGATTGCCGTGCGGTACAGGAGCTCCGTCGGCCACCTCATAATCTGTGCAATATTCCTGTGATAAGATGACGTGGACATCCCTGAATATCCACGCCGATGCCTGAACAGCACCCTAGAGGTGGGAGCTCGTGTCAGCTCTCTATCCGGAGTGCGGCCGGCCGCACCCTCGGGTGGACTGGGTATCGGTGAGGGGAGCGGCCTTCCTGGAGGACTCCTCCACCTGGCGGCCCCAGTAGATACGCAGCAGCCGGGCGTGGCATGCTGGGGTCGCGGGGCGTGCTGTGGCTGCGTTGAAGATAGCAGCAGTGAGGGCCGGTGCTTGAAGAGGGCCCTGAGCGACAGCAGAGCCACAAGCAAGGAGTGGCGTCCTGAGGGCGGTGCGACGCTGGCTTCATGAGGCCTAAGGTCAGGGGGCCCCCCCGGACCCCATCATAGCTAAGCTATTAAACTTCAGGGACTGCGACGCGGCCTTGCGACGAGCAAGGGAACTAAAGACTTTACAGCATGAGGGCATGGTGATCTCTCTTTACCCGGATTTCACGCTGCAGGTGCAGGAAGCTAGGCAGCAGTTCAACGCTGGGAAAAGACAGCTGCAAGAGTTACACTTAGAATATCGTATGCTATACCCGGTTAAACTGCGTGTGGAAGTTGACGGGAAGCCGTTATTTTTCACAGATCACAATAAACTTGCTCAGTTCTTGAAACACAGAGTAGCTGACGGAGGGGGTCGCGGACTGGAGGACACTGACTCCCAAGACGACAATGTCTGATGCACGTATGCCTACCTAAAGGCTCGAGAGAAACACTTGCAGTATGACAGTAACGGAGAACATGTACTGGAGCCTAGTCACCAGGCTGTACGGTGGTGGCGAGGCAGTGGTTTGGAACACTGTTGGCAAATGACAATGGCGTTAGATAATACACTACAAATTAGAGTTGCAGGGGATTCTAGGGCTTGCGCTGTTCTAATATACAATTGTTCTTATCGTAACAATGCCGTGGGTGGCCGACATTCAGGAGATGAACAGTGCGGCTGGACAACATCCACCTGAGCGTGAGCAACACTTATACAATCAAGGAAAGGTGGCTTTGCCTAAATGGGGGGAGGGGGTTGGTTGGGAAGTTAAATTTCAGCTAGGCACATTGGGGTAATGCCTGCTGTGGGTGGGAGGCGTTGTTGGGGGGGTTGGGTTTTAGCAGCTTGTTTTGTGATGTACGTATTAGTAAAGCAATTGCAGATTCATCTATACGAAAGGGCAGATATAGAATTGTATGCATTCCGTAGCTAATGGCACATAATAATCCAATATCAGATACTTGCAAGGGTCTTAACAAGATCCGAATGGTGACGTGAAATGTAAGAGGTTTAAATGATGCTCGGAAGGTGCGTAAGGTGGTGGCCTATTTGCAATGACACAAAGTGGATATAGCTCTTCTGCACGAGATGCATTTAGCACCAGGCAGCCCCATGCTTACCCCTAGAAAGATGCAAGGGCAGTTTTTGGCAGCGGGGTTTATGTTTAACTCGTGAGGAGTATTGGTTTGGGCTTCGCGGTCCTCCGGTGTTTGCCTCCAAGAGACTGAGGTGGACCCTGGAGGTAGGTATACTGTAGTGCAGTGGGAGTGCTGCTTCGCTCCTACTCGTTGGTATTTACGGCCCAAATCTACTATGATTTAGCGGCCAGGGCAGGTTCCTGGGCGGGTCTCCCGCAGATTTGGGGGGGGGGGGACTTTAACTGCACTCTGAATCCTTTACTCAATAGGTCGGGAGGCAGGTACAGTAAGCCGGCTGCCGCGGCTAGAGCAGTAGCAGCGGTAGCAACAGAGTTGGGGTTGGTGGATAGATGGAGGCACGGGTACCCAGCTGTGGGGGGATATATCCATTACTCAGCTGCACATAACTTATATACACGTATTGATCTGTGGCTGGTCTCTCAGAGCCGGTTGGGTAGTTTACAGTCAGAAGCTCCCTGGCCTAGAACGTACTCTGATCACTTGCCAGTCCTACTGATGATGACCGCGCGCCTACGGCCGCCCCCGTTCGCGTGGAGGTTCCCCCCCACTCGCTACTTGACTCAGTCTTTCGGGACGAGTTAGATACTGCCATTAGGGACTTCTTTCAGATCAACAAAGGTTCAGTGGCTAGCATGTGCACGGTGTGGGAGACATTTAAGGTGTATAGAAGAGGTAGCACCATAGCCAAACATGCTGGGGTTCTGGGGTCGATTAGGGGGTGCTTGTGCTCTCTGGAAAGGGAGCTCACACAACTAGAGCAGGAACACTTGCACAAGGCTGATAGCCGGATCCTGGGTACTATGCGCACCAAACTGATTGAATTTCAGGACACAGCACTCACTGAGATTCAGCATCTGGGGAAATATGCCACAGCTCGTGTGTATGGGGAGGGTGAGAGGCCGGGGTCAGTATTGGCAAATATGATTAGCCCCAATAGAGAGAAAAACATGATCATAGCAGTGCAGGCTGAAGATGGCAGTGAGATCAAGGAGCCAGAACTTATAGCGGGCAGATTTAGTGACTACTAGGAGTCCCTCTACGCCTCCAGGATTGCCCCGGACCCGGAGACACTAATGGATTACCTAGCGCATATGGATATGCCGTGGGTGAGGGAGACGGACAGGGAGTCTCTTATGGCTCCTCTGACCCTTGAGGAGATGGGTAGGGTCCTGGGGGTCATAGCAGAGGGCAAGGCTCCGGGCCCTGATTGGCTCACTGTGCGGTTCTATAAGGCTTTCAAAGACCTGCTGTTCCACATCTGCAAAAGGTATATTTGAAATGATAGGGGGTGGGCTTATGCCTCCGTCGATGCGTGAAGCGATACTGATTACGCTGCTTAAGCCTGGTAAGCCCCTGACGCAATACTCATCTTACCGACCGTTGTCATTACTAAATGTTGATACTAAAATCTACGCTAAGATCCTGCCGGATCGCTTGGCTAAATTGTTGCCAAAGTTGGTCCGACTGGAGCAATTGGGGTTTGTTCCGGGCTGCAGACTTACTATGAACCTTCGCACGCTGTTTGGAACAATGCAAAACATAAACCCGGAGCTGAGGGCAGTGGCAGTTTATTTGGACGCCGAAAAGGCCTTTGATTTGGTAAAATGGTGCTTTATGAAGGCGGTGATGCAGCGAATGGGAGTGGGAGATGTTATTTTCGATTAGTGTCGACATTGTATGGGGAACCAATGGCTAGACTCAGAGTTAACCGGTTGGTGACTGACGCCTTTCGTATCACTACAGGCACCAGGCGGGGGTGTCCGTTGTCGCCTTGTTTGTATGCGCTTGTGGTGGAGCCCTTGACATGTGCGGTGCGAGAGTACCATGGCCACCGTGGCCTTCGATTCCAGAATTACACTCTTGTGCTCTTGGCCTACGCGGACAACACTTTATTATATATCAAGGACCCGTAGCACAATGCAGCACCGATAACCCGGGAGATCATAAAGTATGGCACTTATTCTGGTCTAAGGGTCAACTGGAGCAAGTCTATCATGTTCCCCCTGATGCCAGTGCCGGTGGATGTAGTGTTCCCTCTCGGTGGGAGGTAGATTCGGTTCAGTACCTGGGCGTTAAAGTCCATACAGACCCTAAGATCGTGGTGGCAGATAATTACGATGCTGCGCTTAAGAAGCTGGCAGGGGATGTGGAGAGGTGGCTCAGGCTCCCGCTTCGCTGATGGGCCACATAGCCCTCATGAAAATTGTGGTGATCCCCAGGTATTTGTTCCTTTTTCAGAACATCCCCATGTTGCTGCAGAAGGCCTTTTTTGCGACTCTGAGAGCGCTCCTCATTAAGTTAGCCTGGGCAGGTAAACAGCTGAGAGTCAAATGGCGCACCCTGACTCTTCCTTACGAGCTGGGCGGACTTAATGCCCCCGATTTGGAGTTATATTGTATAGTCGCCCATGCTGCATTCGCCCACACCTGGATACATGATTCCCATGAGATTCCTTTCTTAAAAATAGAGCGTGACCTGGCATCCCCAGTTCCGTTACTGTGTAAAAGTTTCCACGCCCCGAATAGGCGCTATGGAGAGTTTGCATCCCTGAACTCTACCGCACGGGCCTGGCACGGACTGTTATGCAGACAGGGACTAGCCTTGCTGTACTCCCCACATGTGCCCTTGGAATGGTGTGCATGGTATGTGTTGTGGCGAGATAAAAGCTTGATATGGGCACTGCATAATTTGAATATCACCACTATGGGAGATTTTTTTGGTGAGGGTGTTATGAAAACATGGGACATGATAAAGGAGCGGGCAGACGAGCCGACCCCATTGCTCCTGTACCAGTTTTACAGAGCAAGGCATGCTATGGCAGCGCTTCTTGGGGAAGACATGCAAGAGCCCCCAGATATGCGGTCCCTCTCCAGGGTTGTTGCAGATGACCAGCCCCTGCGATTAGTGTCCAGACTCTATGAACACCTACAGAAGACACGTATACACGAGCTGATGAGAGCTAGACTTGAGTGGCAAAGGGATTTGGGGTTGCAGCTAGCGGATGACCAGTGGCGCTATTGCTGTTCTTTGACCGGCACGGTCTCTCTGAATGGCCGACACCACTTGATACACTTTAAATACATAAGCAGGGTATACCACACCCCCCTTAAACTCTACATATACGGACTGCGCATTGATGCCACTTGTCCTAGATGCGGGGAGGGCCAAGCAGGCTTTTTTCATATGTCCTGGACCTGTGCTGGGGTACAGCGCTTCTGGGGGTTGGTATTTGACGAATTGGAAGGAATTTGTGGGCATTGGCTGAGCTGCGAGCCGGTCTTGGCGTTACTGGGCAGGGATAGAGACCTACCAAAATCGATTCGGGGGTTGGTGGCTATTGGGCTGCTGCTAGCTAAACGTCGTATAGCCATGCGCTGGGATCGGGGTCCGGTGCCGACTATGGAAGAGTGGCATAGGGATATAGTGTACTGTAACACGCAAACAGATGCATATAGCAAACTGCTCCCCTCAACTAGTAGGCCTGCGAAACACTGGGACATTTATAAGCAATACTTGATTGGTAAAGAAACTGGTGAACCGGAGAGTATGTGAGCCCATGCGTGTGTGGGGAGGGGGAATGGATAGATGTGAGTAGAGAAAGGCCCGGGATATTCGAAACTGTAGAGTTGTAGTGAATTGATGGAACTGCATAATTGTGAGTTTTATGTCAATATTTACTGTATGTTGGTGCAACTGCTTTCTGTATTTGAAAGTGTTGAAAAGCATTAAAAAAAAAAAACAGGTGTACTGTCAAGCACCCCCATCCTGGGTGGAACAGAATGGTGAAAGCAGGACTGAACAGATGGTGAAGCAGTAAATGTGATCTACCAGAGCCCCACCTTTGCTTCAGGGCTGAGAAGACACTTGCGCAGCAGAGTCCAGACAGCTGCTTAAATATTTTATTTTTTATTTTGGAGTCAAAAGGTGAAAAAGCTGTAATTCTGACCTTTAACCACCAGATGGCGATGGCAGCTTACGCCAGAGCATGACCGTAGTTCTGACCTCCCACCACTAGGTGGCAAAGACAGCTTACTCCTGTGTACCTAGTTAGAGGCTTCACTTACAACTACATAGGCCAACTTTTTGAACGTTGTAAAAGGGAGATGTTTAAAAATAAATTGTGGGAATTAATTTTCCCCATTGACTTACATTGAAGGAATCAATATTTTAGGCAGGAGCCACCTAAAAATAAAGCAATTTTGGGCTTAAAAATCATGAGTCTTCCGCCCAAATCGGGTCTGTTGGCATGTATGCAACAATTCAACACTGCCCTTAAAGCCAGTTGGCCATGAGCAAAGCTTGGGCTTTGACAGCTACAGAGATCTCTCTGGGTGAAACGCACCTCTTCTTTCCTCTACTGGCGGGTACATGAGTGTTTCTCCCTTTCGTTCAGCAAGAAGAGGTCTGTTCGAAACCCTGCTTTGGGTACAAGTCCTCGCTCACACTGCACTGCACAGCATTTCTACGAGGAGATGGGTAGCATGAGATGCAAGAACTGCGAGTGCTGATTGCTGGCAAATGCACTCAACAACATCTGTGTGTAGTTTTCCCTCATGAACCTCAGCATCCTGGGCACCTGGAGAAGACTGTGAGTGAAACTGGGGCACATAGTGTGATCTCTTGGAATGGGAGATTATACAGAGATAACTCGACAAGATGATGTGCCCAGGCCGACCACTTCCGACTGAACACTTGTGATTTCATACGACCAGGCGATGGAGTAGGCTATGCATTCCGTCATTTAACATGACATCATTTGTCGCTAAATTTCCCATATTAGATGGTTAACAAGAAAATGAACCTGTCCAAAACCTAATGGAATCTATTCAAAGCTTATGAATTGGTTGTCATTCCTCGAGGCCAGTGTGAATTAAATTCTAGACTTCTAAGGAAGCTTGACAGATAATTCAAAGCCATTGGCATCTGAAGTTTTGTAAAGTTGTCACAGACAAGTACATCTAAGCAAGTGCTGTTCAATGGTTGCAATCCCCTTTTTTTTTACCTTCTTTGACTGCACTTAGGAATTGATAAACTAAAGATTCTTGAACCTAGTTTTGATTTCCATTTAGACAAGACTTGGTGATGAGAAGATATTTTAATGTCCAGTAAGTAATAACATGGTGATGTCCAGTGCATGTAAAACTACAGACTGTGCACTGACTGAGCAAGTGTCATTGTTTTTCAATTACCTCTAGACTGGAGATCTCCAAATTCCAAAGCGAGAAGCTTATCTGGTACCGGGTGAGCCAGCATAGAGCTGCAATTCAATCTGAGCAAATCTAAATATGAAGGACAACTGATGGTCAGCAAAGAGTTAGATTTAGCATTGTAAAGTTTGGATGAAAATAAAGGTGGAAATCAGAAGTAAACACAGAAGGACCTGTGTTTGCTGAGATGGATCGACGCTCCTCTGAATTAACTTAGTTATGATACGAGTGGCGACGTCTAAGACAAAAGTCAACGCAACAGTCAATGCAAGCATGATCAGCTAAACAGGACCCAAACAAGCCCAGTATGGCACTAGGCACTGCACACCTAAGCCCCCATTGTAAGATTAGTCTGATTGTGAAGATGTGACTCTGAAGAAGCGCGGGTGGCACATTTCCAGTGACTGACTGTAGGAGGCTGACCCTTTATGTAGTGTGCAAAGCTAGGCACACTGTGCAGGGGGTCCAGGCAACCACACGTTTACAGGGGTAAAAACTAGATCACCTAATGCTCTCATTTTTAAGGTAGCTTGGTCGAGCAGTTAGGTCAATCTTGGAGAAGGGCAAAGCATTTGTTGTACTCAGAGTGTCAATCATGCAACTCACACAATCAAATGAATAACTCGAGACCAATTTATAAAAATACTGCAGATTTTTATGTAATTTTTAAGACCAAGATGTTCGAAATTGGTTAAGTACTTTTTGAGATATGAATTTTTGAAGTTTATTAAAAATAGTCTTTTTGTGCTTAATTACGCATCATAGGAATCAATGGAAAGTCACCTTTAAAAATACATATAAAATTGTACAGTTGGTTTATCAAGTTCTTCTTTTGTAAGTTGGTCGAGGTCGTCGGTGGGCACACTGTGCCAGCTGGAGAAGTTCAGGCAGCTTCCGGTTCTGGCGGGAGCAGCGAGGAAAGATCTCCGGAGCTGGTGCAGGGTCACTGCGGGCAACCACTTGGAAAAGCACTGCACAGGTAAGTTTAGAGGTGGTTACTTGGGATCCCCTTGGAGTGTCAAGGTTGCAAGAGGTGAGGGACCCTTAAAGCACAGCAGGTTCTTCGGTGCAGGGCACAGAGCAGCCGAGTGCAGAGCGAAGCAATGAGCCAGGAGCTGTGCAAAAGATCCCCGTTGGAGCTGGAGGTAAGTTGGTTCAAGAGTCGTTTGCAGGACAACGGGGCCACTCTGAGGTCCAGGATGTTCCTGAAGTCCCTCGACTGGTGCTTCCTTCTTGTCCTTTTTCAGCTCCGAGCGGGCTGGTTTTCCTGGTGTCCGATGTTAGCGAAGCAGTACCCAGGGTATTGGTACAGTTTGACCACTGGAGAGCACAGTGCCACCAAACTTGGCATACTTGCAGGGTTTGTCCTCGCAGCCGTCGGTGTGTCGTTGGGTCCAGCTGCGACCTCCAGTTCAGGAGTTAGTAGTTTGTCAGTGAAGGAACCCTCACTGGTTTGCTGGTTTTTTCATGTTGCAGAGTGGTAATTCCACTCTGGAGGGAGTTCTTGGGTGATTTTCAAAGCCTGGAGGTCCTTGGGGGTTCTTTAGAGGTTTTTCCAGTGTCCGCAGCTCCTCAGTGGCGATTGTCGGGTCGTGGTGCAGCTGGCAATGTTTGGCGCCTTTTTTTGTTGCAGCAGGCCCACAGTTCTCGTGCCATGGATCTTCTTGGTGCTGGTCTTCTTTTGTCCGTCGAATCTGATTTCCTGTCTAGGGATGCCTGATATTACTGTATTTAGTGGGTGTTTTAGGGGAAACGTGGTAGTCACCAATGGGCCATCTACCTTAGGTGGCTACACCCACTAAGTGACTACTTCCGGTGGGCAGAGGTCACATCCCTACTCCTGATTGGCTCTTTTTTTTCTTACATCCAAGATGTAGGAAAATTAAATGGAGGGTCCACCTTAGGGGTGGTGCATGCCAGGTGGGGCCACTCCTCCAATTCTTTGTGTAGTATCCTGCCGTTGCTCCCGCCAAAAGTGGGGGTTTGCAATGGGGGAGGCCATCTGCTGTTAGCAGCAGGCTTGGGGGTCGAGTTTCAAGAGCAGTAAGCCCTGTGAAGCTCTAAGGCAGGAATGTGCACATTCCTGGTGGAGGTCGGGTAGCACCTCTTCCCAGGAAGAGCGTTGTTCTCTGGCCCCAGAGAGCAATGGCTCTCTCCCCAGGAGCCAATAATCCTTTCTAGTGGTGGCAGGATGGTTGGGACCGGCCAGCAACCATTCTAGGGTAGCAAGCTTTTGCAGAGGGCACCTCTAAGGTAACCCCTGGGAACATTTTATAAGAAATCCAACAATGGTACCAGTTTGGATTTATCATTCTGCTGTGAAACTCATACTGACCAGTGTACAGCACATGTATTTAAAATGGCTGCTCTATTCACTCACTACCTCCCAGGTTTGGCAAGGACGCAGTGGGATCATACTGTTCATGCAACTATGCCCTCACATACAGTATAGTGCACCCTGCCTTAGGACTGGAAGGCCTGCCAGAGGGGCGCCTTATCTGTATGCAGTGTGTAGTGGACTGGGCACACAGGCAGTGTGCCATGTCGAGTTTGCATTTTAGGATTGCACCAGGACTGCTATGGCAGTGCTGTGTGCATCTGGATACATGGCCCTAGAGGGTGGCACAATCAGTACTGCTGCCCTCAGAGGCCTACCCTTAGTACCCCATGCCATTGGTACCCAAGTACCATTTACTAGGGATTTATAGTGGAAGCTAAAGGTGTTGTCAGTTACCTTTGCAATTTTAGGGAAAGAACACTGGCAAGGGGATCCTGGTTAGCAGGATCCCAGCTCACTCCAGTCCAAGTTGTATCCAGAAACCAAGCAAAAAGTGTGGTGGTGGGGGTACTGCAACAAAATGCCAGTTTCCCAAACTGACAAGCAAATACTGAAATTAAACTGGTTCCCAACATCCTGATACCAAAATAATGTGATAAGAACAGAGATCTCAGTGACACTGTTCCAGAGTAAAAAACCTTGTGCGAAAGTCAAAGCAGGATGGCATCCCAGGTGGGATTCTGACACTTCTTGGCTCCCATCCAGTCCAGGTGGCTGTAGATGCTGGTCCTGCTCCAGGTCTGCCTTTCGACAGACAGAACCAATAGCTGTTGTAGGAAGGCTGCAGTCTTGCACCAGTGATGTACTGAAAAATGCTTCGCTGCTGTGAGTATCATGAAGAAGACATCATACAGCCTCTATTGGGAAAAAGCTGATCACCACGGATCAGGAGTCAGGAAGGGATTTTTAACACACCGTTGGAGTGGAAGCGCTAGAAGACAAATGAGTTTGGACTCAGGAATGGTGGCAGTAAGGTTTGTCTTGTGAGTTGTAAGGCATTCGTACAGTGCTCTCTACGCCGAAGAGTCTCTTGGGGAAGATCTCATGTCGACATCTTTCTGGATTTGACCACAGAGAAATCGCGCATGCCCACGGAAGGTCTTGTGTGGTTGATAAAACAGATCGGAGTTCAACATCCGATTTATGTATACAAAGAGGAAAGATGCCCATCGCTGCCTCGAGACCCAGTGCGGGCGCATATGTTCACAGGGTCTAGTAAGCCACGTTGAAACCAGATGGTCCTACAGTGCCTTCAGTACTCATCATAGTGAAGCACACCACGCTTTACAGGAGTCATCTGGTGAATGACATCACTATAGGACTCAATCCTTAAACAAAGGAACATTCTGAAATACCCATTGTTGATCGTTAGTGATGCAGGGCTGGATAAACAGAACTGGTTTTCTTTACAGTCGATACAGATCACCCCCTTTTGAAGACTTGAGACCCCGCATGGCATGTATGAACTTCGAGAAGAATAACCAGCATCACCCCATATGTCACCAAGATCCCCGTGCAAGGGCTACTATGTTACCACTGTCTGTACGTATGTGAAAAGTGAGGCGAGATGACATACCCTTCTACTCTAGCTTGGCACACAGGGTTGCTTGTATTAATGGAGGGGTAGATCGGGGTGGGGGGGTGGCTATCAATAGTGCATCAGGCGCAGGGGCACCGGGGACCACTGCGCCCCAATTAGAACTAATGATTACTACCAAGCCTAGGCAAAGTCACTGCATTTCTCTTGATTGCATTGGGGCCTAGGGCACTCTTGGTTCGCCGCTGGATCAGGTGGATTCAGGGCAGGGAAAGCTAAATGAAGCCAAGTGTGGCGGCCTCAATCACATCCTGACAATAAATGCCTCAGCATGAGGAATCTAAGTGCAGGCATTGCACAGCGGTCCCCTCTGCCTTCAGGCCGCGTCCTCCCTCCTCCGCTAATGGAGCAGGGAAGGAGAGCAGCACGCGGGGCGCGCGCAGTTAGATCACCTCACTCCAACACAATATAGACTTTCCCAGGAGTGGAAATCGATACACTAGCTTGAAGCGTCGTTAATAACCTGAATGTTACTAAATGTTCAGCAAGCCCTGCACTTAACACATCTAGATGCATGTACGCGGTGTTCCATGGCCACATAATGACCTATAAACCGGAAGCAATCGCACACTGGAGCCAGTATCCTGCTGTCTGGGTTAGCAAGGAGACATCTTCATACACGCTAACTCATCCAATCCAGACCAAAGACTCCCAATTTGTGAAGTAAAAAATAGCTTTAGTTTGGTTGTCTCCTGCCTGAAATTGCCTATGCTTCAATAGAAGTCAATGGGAGAAATGCATTCTATCGATTATTTTTTTTAATCTCCCACTTTCCTCTTCTATAATGTCAGCATGTAGGCACCTTGCATCCTTTAATTTCAAAGTGTGTTTCTAGTAACACATTTTCCTGGTGGCCACACTAATTTGTAGCAATGTGTCATGTTGCAGAAATAGTCTGCTATTACAGTATGCATGTCCTCCTGACTAGTGTAGCTGAACAGGCTTGCCACATTTCCAAGAGAAAAATACTGGCCATTTGTTGGTGCTTTAGGAGCCTGCAAAGACCTGGACATGATAACAAATAGGACTTTAAAGAAAATCACATTTATTCATTTGTGATATGATTTTTCTGCATATGTTTACTTTAATTATTGGACGGGGACTGCTGCGGTAGCTCCGAAACACATTAAAACGTGCTTTCCATTCATATTTGCTGTTTGAAGTATGCACAGATAAAGGCTAAAAATACCTTTAGAAGCTTTTGCTTTTTTTTGTACCAGCTGGAACATCAAAATGCCAGAAAACCGACCAGTTGGCAACCTAGCGCCGCAATGGATTGCAAATGGCCTTAGGGACTACAGACGTCTCTGGTTCACACCCTACCACCCACTGCGTATTAGATGTGTTAAGATTCAGAGCAAGCTGGAGAGAGATCCCTCACTCAAAGGTGCCAAACGCCCCCTTTTCATGTTCTGAATTTCACACTACGTGCCACTAGAGGGGCTCACCTAAGCCTCACAAAGGCATCTGAAATAAGAACAAAAAGGGCAGTAAATTAATTTAACAGTGGCTCACCAGGCACAATGCATGATAAACAGCATATGATATGAAGCTTCACCCAAAACCTTCATTAAGTAATGACTGATCAACTGTTCCTTCCTACAAATTCTCTGATTTGTGTAGGAAGGGAGAATCCACTGCTGGACTTTCCTTCACCCCTGGAAGAGTACTTTGGACAAAAATACACTGTCATCTAAAACTCCTGATTCAGCGTCTTTTTTACAGGGCAAAAATTATCTGTTAACGCACAACACTAAATTGTGTCCTATATTAGTATAGTGGTAATGTCTGTAACAGAGTAGGAGCTCGGTCCAGCTTACCCACCACCTGTCACCAATCATCTTTCCCACAGCGTCCAAGAAACTGTGTTGTAACGAAACGTGAGGGGGCCCCCTCCCACCAGGACCCAGTGTACTGTGCTGAGCGAGGCCCCTGGATCTTGGGGGGCCCCCCTCACCACAAGGAATATGGGGGCCTTTGTTACGCCACTGCCAAGAAGGGTGCCACTGTCCACAACCCAAGTACCTGCAACACCTACCAAGGTGTCAGGTCTCTTCACTAGGGACAGTCACAGCAGTGGAGTAACATTCGCCTCCGCTGTGCGAGGGGCCCCCAAGCTCCCGGGGGCCCCCTTCAGCACAGTACACTGACCACGCACAGGGCAGCACTGTGCATGGGTGGCAGGTCCCCAACTGGGTTGGGGAATCCCCTTCGTGTACTTTGCAGGGGGGGGCCTAAAGTTTTGTGATGCCACTGATCCACAGTGATCTCGCTTCCATACCCACTCCCCTGCCGTTTGTCTACATTCAATTAAACAACAATGTGGCCGTCATTAACCACAGATTATTATAATGTATTTTGTATACGCGGCACGCAGACCTTTTTCAACATGTCTCTGTTAGTACAGGAATTCAAGATACAAGCTTGGTTTCCACAGTGAAATTATGTCAAATAGCCGATGGCAAGGTTTGTACAATATATTCGTTATATTAAGCACAGTATTTAGCGTTTGACATTAAACAAGAGAACAAAAACATCACATGAAGTGATTAATATTTTAAAACTTTCACTCTTCGTCATTCTTTGCTCCCTCCACAGAGTGTGACTGACAGATTGAATAGGTGAGATTTAACTTAAAATACACCACAATGTGCTGTCAGGGGAAGGGTTAAAAAGTATTTTTTTTTAATTAAGTGACAGAAGCCCTTTTGTGTTTTTGTTAATAGAAAGAAAATATGAAGCACCAAAACCCAGATAAATTGTAGGTGCATAAGATTCAGCAAATTGTAAGTGGTTCCAAAAATTCAAGCCTTGATTAATGATTGTCTACTGATCATCCCCAGGTGTACCCAACTTTACTTAGAAATAAAAAAGCAACAGCCCTGATGAAGATCTCACTCAAAAGATAAGTACCCGCAGAGATCGAAACATGTTGAATTAACTAAAGAAGTGCTAAGGTGTCTTATAATCAAGGAATTGAAATTGCACTACATACAGGAGGACACCATCCAGCGCCTAGGCGGGGACCTCCCAATAAAAAGAGGGACTTTCTTCCCCAAGACACATACTTTGCTTAAACAATTGTGAGAATCAGTTGAGAATTGAGAACAGAAGATGTGTGTTTTCTGTCTAGAGCTTTTACTCTTACAAAACATGAAAAACTATTTTTTGTGTGCATACTGTGTGGAATTTATGTGATGAATTCACACAAAGGATTTCTAAAAGGACTTGAAGGTAGATCTTTTAGAAGAAAAGAAGATCCCATCTACCTGACATTGGTTCTTCTCAGCAATTGACAATATTCAGAACATAATGTTTAATGCCTCTGGCGATGACCTATACAGTGTTCCATATCTTACTATCAGAACCTAACAAGTGTAAGATTCTACAGTTGCTGCGCAATATACCACACACCTCCCTCCTTTCACAATAATAATAAATATTTACAAAATAAACATAGGTTTATCTATTAATTACCTAGAACACAAATGTGAAAAGAATTATACATAGTCGCATAAATATCTAGGTTTCTTTGTTACTCCACCTGACTTCCTCACAATGCTATTGCCATCTTTACCATTCCTACATACTTACAACCTTCTAGAAACCTCTAAATTACCTCTTATCACCACCACTCTGTTAAGATTCCAGATGCGATGATCTTCAGTCAATCACATTGTTGAATTTCCCAATAACATGTATTGGTTTGCTGAACATCATTCCATTACTATTGTTCAAAGCACGTTTAATTACAACCAAGTCTCCAACATCTGCCTTAGTTTCTTTAGCAGCCTTCATCATATCATGAGTCTTCTTCCTGTTGCTCAGTTTTACATCCTCTCTTTCCTCCCAAAACTACTTAAATTTTCTTTTCCTAGTTGAATTTCATATTTATTCACCCACTGTGGTTCTACTAATGCATTAGGAAGCCTTCCTTTAAAGAGTTTAAAAGGCGTTTTACCATTTGTACCATGAGGGGTAAATCTGTATGTTTCTATTTTCGCATTTACTTCTACTTTCCAGCCCATTGAATTTGACTTGGCTAAGATTATGGTTTCTTTAATGACTCTACTGAATCTCTCAACTACCCCACTGGCTTCCTAGTGATATAGAGCACGCTTTCTGTGTTGTATACCTCTCTTGCGTAAAAATTCTTCCATCTCTTTAGAAATTAATTCTACACCATTATCTTTCAGCAGAGTTTCAGAATATCCTTCACTTGCCATGGGTTCCCTTAAACACTTGGCAACATTTTTGGTTTCTATATTGTGAGTGAAACACATTTCTGGCCAACATGAAAAAACATCCAACACCACAATTATACTTATAGGTTGTCCTTCACCATAAATTGGGCCAACAATGTCTAAAGCTAGGTCTTTCCAGGGACCTTTAGGATGCTCTCTTATGATCATGGGTTGGGTTGTGGTACATTTAGACATCGCTATTAAAACAAATAAGGCAATCTCGTACAATCCTTTCAACTTGAGTATCCATGCCAGGCCACCAATAGGATGCACGTAACCTCCCTTTAGTTTTAGACATTCTCTGATGTGTTTCATGTACCAAATTTATCAACTCTAGTATAAGACTACTAGGAGATATAAGTCTAGTACCTCCAAATAATAACTCGAAGTGTGTGTAATATATCATAGGGTTTTTGCCACTGATTAACTTGACTTTTTTTTAAATGTAGTTCTCATTTAGGCTTTGAACTATTTTATACATGCCTACTTGAAGGTGAAAGACTAAAGAAAACGTACAAAATATTTTATTTTTTTACCCACACCTTTGACCCTGCCCCACCCCCACCGGCCCGCCCCATTGCATGCGGCATCATAGTTCCCATACTTTTTTTTTAATGCACTTTAACCGCTGCACATAAGTGCAGTTCACACCCACGGTAACATCACACATATAAGCAATCTGAAACTTGCCAGCTATGTCTAGATGACTTCATGACGCAGACTACGCCATTCACCCCTGCCTCAGACAATATGTCTGCCACAAAGACCTCCACCAGGTCCACCTGCCTCTTCCTACACCGGGTCACCTTGTTCCATGCACATCCTCTCTGGTTCTTGCGTACCACCGCCATCCACTCAAAAATCTGTCTTTTTCAGAGCTCATCTTCAGCCCGCATTTGTTTCCTCCCACCCAATAATAAACCCACACTCCTGCGCCAGAACTCTTTGTTTTTATTTTATTGCCTGAATCCCATGTTTTTATCCGCAGCACTCGAGAGCGAGGGCGGCATACATATAAATAGACGCCAGCATGTAGGCATACATCAGTTACTGCGGCGGCATCAGCCAGCTGGCACAGAAGAACAACAGGGCATTTTTATAGCTGGTTATGTATGCAGTGCTATTCATTCCTGCACAGGAAGGGTACTCAAGCTCTCAGTATATGGTGAAACATTTTCTAATTAGAGACATGACACCGACAGTTTGAAAGGATTAACTTAATTTCTTAAAACTTAAAGTCGTGAGGTGGCACGGCTGATTCCTGTGAGATTCCCCTCCTTCCAATTCGCCGGAACACCATGTCCCTCCTAGGCCCAATTCCTGTCACCTTTAACCCTGCCTCCCTTCACCACCTCTCCGGACTTGGACCATCCAAAATTTTCCAACCCCAAAAGATGAGTATAGTAAGCAGGTGTCCTCCCCAGTTCCTTGACTTTCTGCATGAATCTAGGCCACCCCCCTCTTCCACTACTTCTCTACCCCACTTCCTGTCACGCGACTCTGTCCCGCCAGAACAATGTGATTATGTCACCGGAGCTTTTAAACTGTGGCGGCGGCGGTGATGCCACCTCCCAGTGGCCTGGTACCATGCCATTATCGACCAATGGACTACTGGAATATGTCAGAGCTCTTCATAGTGGCACTAACCTACTCCAAGAGGTGCGCAGAGAAAAACTGTTTGCTGCAAACCAGAAGAGAATGTTTCTATCAACGCACTCCACTTAAAGTGGAACAGTGCCTTCAAAGTGCGTGGAAACAAAAAATAGAAAGGTAGAGTGGGGCGGTAGAAAGAGTAAAGGGTTTACAGTCAAATGGAGAAAAAGGAGCAGGTTAACAGGAAAGAGACTATAAACTGGAAGACCAAACAATGTTAACATCTGAAGACACACAAGGATGTAGCACATAAATACAGCATAGGTTCTTGGTACCCTGAAGTGACTGAGTGGTGGTACCCACAGCAGTGTCGCCAGAGGTCGAGTGGCTTGTGCCCTCCTTCTAGAGCAATGGACTCAACCTAGAGCCTTTGTCTGGAGAAAGAGGAGAAAACATCTGCTCACCAGCTTCTGGTCCTTCACAAACTGCTAACCTAACAGAGAGATGGACCGAGGGGGTGCAGAAGGAGAACAGTGAAGGACTAGAGGGGAAGAGGACCAGAGGCAGGTGCAGCCACTAGTTAAGAAATGAGTGCAAGCAAGTTCAAAATCTGGCACAGTTGATGTGTACTAGGCATCTCCAACAAGTAGCTCGTGAGCTATTGGTAGCTCTCTAGTAGCTCTCCAGCTACCCATAAGTAGCTCTCCTGTGTGCAGTCTACTAAATTAGATGCTTATGCGTGGTTGAGTAATATATGTATCCCAAAATTGAAAAGTGCAATGAAAATGTGTTTTTTGTCAGAACTCGTAACCTGATGCTTGGGAAAAAATGGTTGGATTTCCAAATATATTTAAAGCTGATATCGGATTGATACAATTATGAGGCTTTGAGGAGACCTATTAATGTTATGACCTTGGTGTCAGGGGCTTTGTAGCTATATTTGTTATGTATTATCTATATCGAGGCACTCCAAATTGATCTTTTCCCTGTTGATAACTCAGCCTGATGCACTGTGGTGATCATCGGAATCTTGTGTGACAGGATCACTATTACCACATTAAATGTATTAGTGCCTCAGTACGATTTTCACTGAATATAAGTAGCTCTTATTACAGAAAAGGTTGGAGACTCCTGATTTAGACACTACTGCCCCTTCTTGATTCATTTATTGATATTGAGGTACTATATCCCGTAAAGATAGCTAAATGATTTTGCAGTCTATCCATCCACTGTGTGCTTTTTCCTTCATTAGTGAATCCTGAGATTGGAGTTTCACTGTCAGGGTCCTTCGACTGTTCTCCTCCTGCCTTTAAAAGGACACCAGTTTGTCTCATGAGCATCCCCTGGCCCACGAAGATTCCTTTCTCCTGCAAAGTCCCCCGGGACTCCATGTTGTTCCTCATCGCCTGTAACTTCTACAAGGAGTTCCTGGGGCTCTATTCACTGATAACATATTCAAAATTTTCCAATATACCAATGACACACAACTCGCTTGAAAGTTTCTTCCACTTCAGACGTCCAACACCATAAAAGCTGCCTGCACCTCACGAGACCTGGATGTCCTGCACCTACCTGAAGCTCCTCCCTATCAAGACAAAATTCCTATTATTTGTCAAAAACAACAAACAGGAAAAAGTACAAATCTTGATAAATGACATGAACTTTGATAGCTTCAAATCCAAAATATTACCTGATGCCAAGTCACTTTGATTCACTCCTGGAGAACAACCTTACTCTTATGCTGTATTCATAAGCTAATCCTTGACAACACATTGCGAAGAAAACAAAGATGGTGTTTTACCAGCCCTCTCTGCTGAAGACAGTCAGACCGTCTCTTCCAGAAAACAACTTCAGAACTGCTGTGCAAAGCCTTGTACTCTTGTATCTGGATGGTGGCGATGCCCTACTCCATGGCTTCTCAGACTACTCACTGGCACCGCTTAGAAGCATCCTACATGCTGCTGCATGTTTCATCCTGAAAAAATATGATCACATTACTCCCATCCTGATGGAACTCCAATAGCTCCCCTTGCAGGCCCACACCATCTTCACAACCAGGTGCACCTGCAACACCACCTGTCGGCTGACCAGCTCACCATCTCTGGTGACTCTTAGCACTCCCACAGCCCAAATATAATCAGGCAGGAGGCAAAAAAGTATTAAAAAAAGAAGAAACAAAGCAGCAGGCCTCGCCCATCTATGCACCCTGATCTGGAGCAATCTTCGCAAATCCTTCAGACCTCCCCAACCCTGCTGCAATTCAGGAAAGAGTTGAGTGTTTACATCATGATGTAGTAACAGTTCACTAATCTGCTACTGCTCCAGTCATCTGTTGAGTGCACCCTTGCCTTTGACACTGACTGTGCTCCACCTGTGTTAATGCTACACAAGCACCAGATACATACATATGCCTTCCTGTTTTAGAAGGCAGTTCCGAAGCCCCATAGCCAGCTCACTGCTTGCAGGGATCCAACAGACACCTGAGTGTTATGGTGGTAAGTGACCGGCGGATACCCCTTCTACGGGCCATATTGTGTAAAAAGCATTAAACATACTTGTTGCCCTACACCATATTTTTATGGCAAATTTTATTGATTTTGAGAAAAGGTGAACCATATCATTGCAAATGCATAACAAAATAAACAAGGTTTTTCAATGCAACGGGTCTAAGCGTTTGCTCATGTTAGAGCTGATCGCGTTGTAAACTCCAAACCCGACTTTTCACCTATCGGGCAAAAGTGCATTTATGTACATAACCCGAAAAAGTGAAATTCTCTATGTAAAGCGCTCGACTTCTGCCAAGCGAGATCGCGCTCGTAAAGTAGAGAAAAAGAAGTCCACGAGCCCAATGGAAAACAGCGAGCCTCGCATGTTTTCTGTACTTGGTCGCTGCGCTCGAGGAGGGCTTGCCACCGGAAAAGGCATGACCTATGCATGCCTTCGACTAATGAAAGCAAGCAGATTTTATTAGGCAAGCCCACAAACCAATAAAAAACACTGATGTGACGTTGACAGGGCTCCGAGACCTTTTCTAAACACTAAAGCTTCTCGCTGCGATACGCATGCGCGAGCGCATGCAACGCAGGCTCGGCCCTAAAAAGGACACAACTACAGAATAAAATGCACTGCAACTCCAGGGGGTCCTCCAACCCTGCTAAGTATGGTAGTAGTGCATGCCTTGTTTGTAAGAGGGGGCAGAACTGGCTATGGCGTAGGTCGTATTCTGGCAGCAGATTCCTGTATGTTTTAATTGTTGCATCATCAATGAAGTGCTCCAGGGTGGTGATTCCAATAATATCCCATTTCTGTAACCCGCACACCATCTTTAATGTACTTTCTTTGTCCATACTTGCCCTTCCAATTTGCTAGAATTGCAACAATTTTATGTGCAAGGGCAAATTTGCAGAGTACAATCAAATATTAACTAAATATTAAAATATTAACTAAAACCAAGCAAGTAGAAGTCTTGTTTGGGAAGAACAGTTATCCACACTCGTCTAAAGGGAAACATAACTAATTGTCATAACTTATGAGCAAGCAATCCTTGTATTTTGATCTTCTTGGCATTGTGTACATTTGATAAGGAACTATATAAGTGCGGTTTCACCGACAGAAGACTACAGACTTTAAGTCATGGAATGTAATATTGCAAATCATTTTTTTTGCATGTCATGAAGATCCCACAGGGAATAAGAACCTCTGAAGTCCACGGAAGTTGTATTACTCTAACAAGAGCTCGGTGGAGCTACAGCAAATATAAAAATTACAAATACCAAAAGTCACAAAAGAAACTGAATGTTGACAGCTATGTCTGATCACGTCGTTTGTAACTTTTAGTAAACAGATGCTGCTCCACAAAATGTGTTTGTCAAATATTGCAGGAGTCACACAAGCCCTACTGAAAATACAGTGCTTTACACTTGGCAATGTTATTATGACGAGTTGTGAAGCCTATTGGAAAAATTGGCTTTTGAAGTGAAGATGTAGAGGTCTTTGCAGTAATGTTCCACACTGTTCTGTTCTATAATACTCCTGCATTAAATGTATGGTTCACAATCATTATTTAGGGCATAGGGTCACTGCACAAGTCAACAGAACCTCAAACTATGAAGTTATAAAAATGCATTAACTCTTCTGCAAACTATATTGTCCCACAACCACCGCGAGTTCAACAATGATGGAACCCTTCCACACAAGATAAATACCAAAAAAAACGAAAATTCTAAAAAATAAAATATTTCAAAATAACATTTTAAATCAAATGTGACACTATGCTAAATATATCTATCAGATTCAGAAAAGCAGCAAAGCCATTTATTCAAACTCACATTAGAAGAAGGCAAACGATACAATTTCCTAAAAACAGCATCAACCCCAGTGCTTAATTTGTGCTTATTGTTTCCGGTGCTGAGCACCGGCACTTATCTTTGAGGGCCGGGGCTTATTCTTATGCCTCAAGCATTTTCTGCGAGGAAAAGACACATATGGGAAAGACGGAGGAAGAGAAAAACGGAAAGGCGTGATAAGGGGAGAAAGCAGAAAGCTGCAGGAGTGAGATGAAGGGACAGGGAGTGGC
Source organism: Pleurodeles waltl (assembly GCF_031143425.1). Classification (NCBI taxonomy): domain Eukaryota; kingdom Metazoa; phylum Chordata; class Amphibia; order Caudata; family Salamandridae; genus Pleurodeles; species Pleurodeles waltl. Next base: position 77,575,748 of record NC_090447.1, on the reverse strand, counting down.
TTTATATGGATTAAAGAGGCCCGAGATGGCTTCAGGATTACCCTACCTCAGTATTCCGTGCTCGCACATTTAATTGCAGCAGCCGCGTGTTTAAGAGAAGGGCTTTGGGCACCGGCACGTTTTTATTAACAAATTAAGCACCGATCAAACCCCCTGAAACCCTTATTCCGTAAACTAAAAATAAAAGAGTAGTTCCTTGTTAGAAACCTTACCAAAACCTACTGACTCTCGGTTCAGATTTACCGCACAGTAATTGGAGCTAACACTCCAAAACTTGGAAAACATGTCTTATTGTCTTTCTTCTTAATTTCTAACTCTGGCCCAGAGACAGCTTTAGGTGTGTTGACGCCCTCCCCATGTTTTCCCAAAAAAATCATACCATTGTATACAAGTCACTCATAATGCGCTTCAACAACAGCTGAAGGTTCTTGTTTTTCTAGGGTTCTTTCACTAAATGAAGTTCTGCTACTGGAGCCGTCCTCCATGGCTGTGCCAGTCCTTTCAGTATCTTGGTTCTAAGCTTACAAGCAGTGGAATAAAGCAAAATGATGGGGGGGGCTGCAGAATGTGATGGGGGGCCCTCAGTCTCCCATATGACAAAGATATCCATATGGAGGAACCCTGAAGGGTGCGGGCCACCTGAAGTGATGCCCCTCCCACCCCCATACCGCAGGGGCTGTAGAACCTGCATTACGCCCCTGAGTGCAAGCCATGGATAACCAATCAGGTTTTAGGCCTATACAAATACCCGTAAGAGTACATTAGTAAGTTAAACTCCACTAATGGATCAGGAAATCAAAAACTGGGGTACATAGCAGGGACAGCATGTTGGGTGAGGACACCTTCAATAGTAAAGTTGAGTTTCACACAGAAGGCATGCGCCACTATGTGCAACTGGTAAGAAATAATGGCAGATTCACCACAGAGCCAGGTAAATGCAAATTCTAGTTTACACATTAAATCATTATTTTAACTGCATGTGGATCCCTTGCTAAGCAGATGATTACACCAATGAATTGCACTGAAAATTGATGCACTTACCTTTCGGGTCTACCTGTGCCAGGTAAGTGAGGACACAACTCTTGGGTCCTTTGTTTTCGATCAAGTAGCCGGTCTGGATTGACACAGCGCGTACCATATCTTTCCTTGGAGGGTATTTCTGTGAAACCAACAAAAAAGTTTCCATTATCTTTTCAACACCAGAGTGATATGCTCAGCATTTCCTATTCACTCATGGAAATGTTATGACTTGAGTGGAGTGAGAAAAAGTTGTTGCTTCTCTCTATTCACTTTGCCAGAGATGGGGTCTGTCTTGTTAAAATCTATTGGCAGCCATTTTGAGAAGCCTTCATGGAAAACAGGTCCTGCAACCTGATGACAAAGAACTTCAGCAAATAGCTTAATCTGATCCATGTTCAATTTTTAACATTTGATGTATGGTGTTGAAAGGGCAGTACAAACCATGACACTGTTACCATACCCGAACAACATTTGAATGACGGTAGAGCCTTGAAATTTAAGAATACGACATACTTATTTCGCTGGTTATCGGTAATATAGATACATCATCAGTGCGTCGTCATTTGTCATGTTTGGGAGAGAACCCTTACCTTGGCTGTGTAGACTTCTCATATCTACAACCTTTTAAGGAATTTCTGCTCCATTGGATCAAAATACTCGAAAAACTGAACCCCCTCAGTAGTGCTTCATTCAACTCTGTCAGGCCACTTACAAAGCATTGACAATACCCAATTCAGTCTCGTGATGCTACCAGTGCTTACTTTGTAAAAAAATAAATAAATAAAAATCAGCGCCAGGGCCCTCATTCAGGAGGCCACTGCGGCTTGCACCATCCATTGCCCCTTCCAGCGCTGCCAATAACAGTACCAACACAACTACTAACCATCATACTATACCAAGTGTGACAATCCATACTATTCCAGGCCCTCAAAGCTATAAGAATGGCTTGGGTGGCACATATTAGTCATTGCTAATGTGTATGCAGTTGCTAAACAACTGCTGTTGTGCTAATCCCTAATTAGCAAGGCAGCGCCACCATGTGGCAGACTGTCATAAGTGCCAGGGCTCACATTTAATTGCTGGTGCGGAGCACCAGAAACCACCGGCTCAAATTAAGCAATGGATGCTACAGACCAGAACCCATGGATCATCAGTGCGTAACTGTGGTAATTATAAAAAGACCCACAAAACACAGGGCTATGGAGGTATTTTTTGAGAAACAAGATGCTGCCTAAAATCCAAGAGGAGTCTGTTTCCTTCTGTAGGTTTGGGGAATAATTCAGCTATTGGCTTAACATTTTATCACATCCAAATAATTAACAACCAACCTGCTAAAGGATATGTTGATTCTAATCAGATAGTCAATATTTTTCAAGTATTTAAAGACAGCAGCTATGTGTCTACACCATAATTACCGACACAGAGCTCCCATACAGATCACTGAGATGCCTTAAAACCCATGGCACAGCCAAACCTCAGGTATGAGCTAAGTGTTAAGGAAAGCTCTTTTCGTACAGGAAGTATGGCTGTGAGGAGGATTTGAGTGGAACTCAGCAATCTATGCATGGCCTCTGTGCTGGTCCCGGCTACCTTGGAGAGACACCCATAGCCCACTTTCCACCAGTACCAAGTATAATGTGCAATTGTGCAGCAGGTAGAAGTCGCAACTCGTAGACGTATGGTACTGGACATACATCTTCACCATGTCTTAATTGGATATCCTCTTCTCCTTCAATGTCAAACTCAGTAGCAATGATTATGGGCCTGATTTAGAACTCAGCGGAAGGGTTACTCCGTCTGCCAAAATCTAAATGACATTGGATATATTGGGATTTAGCTTTCAGCAGACTGGACATTCATCACCATTGTGACAGAGTAACCCGTCTACCGAATCCTAAATCAGGTCCAATGTCTTGAGTTTTGGAGTGCTGCTTTTATTCAATCACATCTTTTAATAACAGAGATGGGAAGAGAACCAGTCCATTATTTGAAGCAGCAGCCCTAATAATAATAATTATTTGAACATTGCCGGCCATTTTGCTTGGGTAAATTCTAGGTGCAGCTTAAGGAAACTGGCAACAAATTCTTCTAGAGTAAAAAAAAGGATGCTGACAAACTGCGACCCATTCTGTAGTTGGATCCAACGTGTGCATTCCTGGGAAACATCACAGAGGAGCCTGGAACTCGTCTGGAGGCGAAATTTCATTCAACTAGACTGATATGCAGTAATTTCACTCCTGCAAACACAGGATTGATAATTCTTGTGACTGAATCTATTATGAATGTTCCCACTGCTGATGTCATCGGTGGTAGAGTCTGGTGCAGTGGGATACCAACCAATACATAAGGAACAACTTAAAGTGTAGGGTTAGGACGTATGACCCCTCACTCCAGTCACTCAGCAAAGAACCAGGGAAAGTGTGTCAGAAAACCTAATTACATCCATATGGAGGAAATACTTCGCTTACTAAATTCGACCAATGTCTCTAAAAATTACCTGCAACACAGATTTATTTAGAATGCAAAAAACAACAAAGGTGGCCTGATAATGCAATTGACGTCGAGGCTTTGGAAACAAATTTAATTTTGACACAAGTTCTTCTTTGAGCTGCCATTAAGAACAAGCACAAACCGTGCCCAAAAACCAGCCAACCCCCCCCAAGGATCAAATGCTTTTTTTCAAGTAGCACTTTAAGTGAAGCTCTGTTCTGCAAGGTGTCTCAGAAGGGGTGAGACTGGGTAAGTGGCTGCCTGTGGCAAACACTGGCAGGGAACAGTTCTAAATCACTCTGAGGACATAACTTTCTGAAAGCCTCCTTGGAGCTCAGAGTGTAAAACCGGGTCGCCAAAGTAAATCAATTTGTGCTACAGAGGAAATATCAAAGAAATAGACAAGCTTACTTTCCCCATGTTTCACCGATGGCAAAGCTAATAAGACCTCCATGAACTCCTGACAATTTTCCAGGTCACAGCAAGCACCTGCCTCAAGTGACAACTGTACAACCGTCCAGCAGCTCCCTCCCCCCCCCCCCCCCCCACACACACACACACTCCCAACGAAAAATCCAAAGGGTAAGAACACAAAGAAATATGATACCCAGGAAACTAACTAAAGAGTGAGTTGAAGGGTGGGACATTAAAATGCAGCTACCCCACTGACTCCCTCCCACCAGGTCACCTATTACCAAAATGGTAGCAGGGAGCCCAAAAGAAGCCCACATATATCTGTTTGGGCTGCAAATGGGCTTCTTAATAGCTCAATTAAAATGGCAGTGGCTGGACTGCGCCATCTCCCACATTCTCCGAGGGGGCAGACCTCCCCCAGACATCTGCCCCTGAAATCCCCATTTTGTAAGAGTTATTTGGACAGATTCCTCTAAAAAACTTAGAAGTGTACAAATTAATTCATTATGAATTGGAATGTGTCCCTTGAAGAACCCAGGATAGTGATTATTCATATATTGTGATTCATGAAGAGCTAAGTAAATTTCACAATACGTTGATACTGACCGCGTGTTTGACGGAGTAGTTCATAATGATGTAATCCAATCCCATTGGTAACCAGGACCGCAGCGTGATGACGTCTCTGTTCTTCAAAGGTTTCGGGCACTTCCCTGCGTGAAAAGATTAATACATATAATTACATTCTATATGATGCACAATTGTTTCCAATAGGGTAAGTCTTTCTGGATGTGTCTCTTTCAGATTTGCTGAAGTTAGGGGAGGGACTTGGGGGCCGGTCATGCATATGGCGACCAGATATCCTGGTTTACTGTTATTAGAATGGGTTTCACCCCTGGGCTGAACTAAACATATGGGACAGTCCCCGGTAGGCTGGGAACCAGGGAAGCTTCTAGGGTAGATGAATGAAGCTGTCATCAGCTCTCTAGTTTGGCAAACAGCCCTCAAGGAACACACTCACAATTATCTTGGAAACGCAGGTATATCCTGCTGCTTAAATTGTCTTGGAGGCAGTCAGATTCATACGCAACACCGACTTAGACAAGAGGAGGGTGGTATGAACACATTTTACAAGACTGCATTTAGCTCCCAGTTCACCACACTTTTACCACTCTGGTTTTGTGCCCCATGAGCCTCCACAGGGACAATCTACTCTCTCGGTTGCTGTAGGGTCTTTCCATTCTGTGCCGGGCCCTGCAGTGATGTGGCAGGCTCCTCCCCGGAAGCCAGTACCCCTGCAACGTCACCACACTAGTGTAAGTTCTTCTTGACTTATCGGTGCTCCATTTGCTAAATACCACCTCCATGTCCAGCTACGTCCGCCCGTTACTGGCTGGAAGATGACCCGGAACTAGAGGCATCACCACGAGTGCCCTATTGGAATGAGCCAATTGGTCAGTGTGGCAAGGGAAAACCATACGAGGTGTCCAATAGTGTTTTGATTTAGTTGATCCGGTTTCAGAGAGGTGGTCATAAATGCCCTTTTCATTATCATTCTGTGGCCAGTGGCACCAGTAAGCCACCCAAGTCCCACCCTGGTAGCTTAGAGATAGTCCAGAGATGCACACTTTCCCATCCCTGTGCACCAGACCTTGGCACACATCCAAGATGACAACTATGCAGCATTATGGATCTATGATCCAATGAACTCTTGAATGTCACCTACACCCATTCCAGTACTCAGGCAACAAAATGCACCAAGGAGAGGCCCAGGAGCCTGTTGATGTGGACATGTAATGTTCCAGTGAACTGAAACTTGTATGGGAAGTCAACACAACATTGTGTTTTTAGTGACTAGACTCGTATTTTTTTTTTTTTGAGGGGGGGGGGCACCAGAGAGCATTATTTAGAACAGGGAGATAATCACAAGGCAGTGTGCAGTTATAGATTATAGATGGTACATTTGCATAGCACAAGAGGGAATGTATATCATGTCAGCCACCTTTGTTGGTGGGGCAGAAGGGACTTGGGAGATGGAAGGGGGGTGGATGCAGAAGGTGGTCAGGGAAGTGGCAACTTATTGATTGCAGAGTAAAACCGTAGGCCCGCAGCCCTTCCCTGAATTGTTCCTGGGGAAATGAGGGGGTAACACAGATAGATAAATGCAAGAGTTTGCTCTAGAACTTGGATGCTTTGATGAAGATGAAATATCTTCATTTCAGTTCTTATTGGCGTTCCTGCAGCTCAAGGCCTAGAATGGGGGTGCAGTGTGTGGTGCAGAGACGAACAGAAATTAAGAGATTTTCTACAGTTTGAGTGGATAACATTGTTTTCGAAATTTAGAGTCCGACATATCACACAGTGTGCCTCAAATTAAATTTCAGTGGTAGAATTGAGTGAAAGTTAGGGTGGTAAAAGCGCATATTCACCGATGGTTGGCTATGCAGGCAGCTGCATCCAGGGCTGTCAACCTTCAGACATCCATTTGATGCAGACATTGACTCCCTGGGGAAAAGCAACCAGAGCTGCCCAAAGGAGTCCATAGTTTCCAAAAGGCTACAGAAGTAAGCAAGGGTGTTTGACATCATTAACTTTTGTCCAAGTCCAGACACTTTGGGTTTGGCTGAAACAGTCAATGCCACTTGGTAAAACGTTTGATTAGAGCTCTGCAAGTGTGAAAGAAACTTTAAATGGTTGTTTCAAAAATAAAGAATACAACTGTTCTGTGATCCCTGACAGATCCATGCCACGAAATCTAACCCTGGTGGCCCAAGCTCGAGCTTGATGATTGCACTAAATGCTACAAAAAGTAACAGTTTGTAATGGTAATGCTCTACCTAGGTCTGGGTGATATTTTAATTATGCAGGTAACTGGAGTAAGTTCAATAATTACGCATTACTGTTGTAATGCAAAATTAAGCCAGCAAGAGTAATTGAGAGTAATTTGGGGGAAAACCCCTCCTACAGGAGCACAGGAACAACAAACTATGAGGGGAGAGTGGCTGCTGCTGTTCATGTCCTGTAGCATTTAGTGCTAATTTCTTAGCACAAAATGCATCCTCGGGACCATTTCGGATGTGAGGATGCATTCTGCACTAATAAAATGGGGTTAAATGCTGGATTATGCTTCCCACGTAATTACACAAAATTAGAGTAATTTTGGGCCTGATTTAGGTCTCAGCGGAGGGAACACTCTGTCACAAACGTGACGGATATCCTGTCTGCCGTATTCCGATCCCATTCTATCCTATGGGGATCGCAATACGGTGGTCGGGATATCCATAATGTTTGTGACAGAATACTCCCTCCGCCAAGACCTACATCAGGCCCTTTGTGGTAATCACGCTAGAGAAAATTACACCAGTTGCCGCCCACCCCTCATTCCACCCAACCATACATCTAAACACAAGCCCTCCTCTGAAGCACTTTTGAGTTCCTACAGTCTTCAACATTTCCTCCGTGCTTCTCACACACTCCATCCATAAGAACAAAAAAAAGCCACGCCACAACTCACAGGCGTAGTATCCAATGTCAGCGTTGACCGTCAGCTTGCCGATATCAAAGGTCTCAATGACGTTGGTGTCCCACTTCTTCCGGTACTCCACGTCGTGCAGCACGTCATAGAGGTCTTCTGCTGCGATGTCCTTGCACTCCATCCTGCACTGGAAGGGGCAGAGAGAAGAAGGAGAGACTTAGTAGAGTCCTAAGTTTAGCTGAAGGAGGCAAGAGAGTGACAGGGGAGGAGGAACATGGAAAGTGATAGCTGCATGAAGGCTTCATCATTTTAGCAAAAGTATCCAAGCAAGACCTATCTTATATAAACTAGAGTTGAGAATTGGGTGCATGTCAAAAAAGGTCATGCAACACCCAACCCATGCTGGGCTTTCTGGATATCAACATAAAATAAATTTACATATAATTAATATGAATGCAACTCATGTGCAAAGTCAGCAGTTATCCCTAAATCCTGGCTCCAACCCATGAAGCACAAGTGGGGAGCTTTGACATTCTGCCTGATGAAATCATTGACAGATCACAGTACCCGAAATACAGCGCAAAACAACAGCCAACAAGGCGGCCTGTGTCTTTGATGCTATTCCATTAGCGGTGGGCGTAGAAGCCCCACTAGACGCATGACCGTTGCACAGCAGCGATGGACTGCAGCGGTATGACAAGAGGAGCGTTATCCTGCTGCTCTGTGCAGGAAGGAGTCCTTGGTTGCCCCAGCCCTGCACATAAAGTCCTCTGAAGGTTCGAAAATACGTACTATCCATTGATGCGTAAACCCTCACTGGCGTTCAACCGGGCGCCCAAGCTGGGCGGGAATTCTGTGTGCACGGGGGCGTGACTAGAGAGTGGTAACAGGCCTACCAGTCAAAAACAAGACTGACCATCTATCTGAATGCATGGCAATCATACCTGCCTCAGGGAAGAATTAGAATTCTAACTTCCTGGGTATGCAGTCAAAATGGCGGTCTTTGCAGATAATTGCTTAAAAGGGCATTGACAAGTGCATGGAGCAGGGCCCACTAAAAGAGCATACATTATTGAGGTTATACTACTGCACTGAATAAATGAAAATTTGAAGTTTCAGAGCTGCTTCCTGTGGTTCTGTCAACATGCATCCCGCAGAGCTGTTGAGATCAGTGGTTTATTTATTGTGTATGAATATGCAGACAATCACAGCCACGTCAACGGCAGGAACAGTTTACAAAAGAACAAGTGAGGCAAAGCAGGTCAGTTAGTAACAAATGCAAAGCTTGGTGGACTCCATGGAAGGGAAACTAGTCTGCAGGTTTAAAAGTAAGAGACCTTGCCAGTGGGACAGACGCGAGGTGCACAAGCACAGGGCTGCACTGACCTTGTTCACTCACGACACGTGCATTTATGGTGCATTTTGTTTTGGGGAATCGAAGGAGGGACACATTTTTCTAACGCTAAGTAGTCGATACCTGGCTGCAGTTGCTGGAGTAGAGATAAATACATTAAGGCTCATTTTTTGTGCTGTCACTAATCACCAAAAGAAGTAAATCCTAATTTTTGTGCTGAACATCACTTCAAGGTTTTAGCAAATACGGAAGGAGTAAGGCCAAAGGCAGATGGGTTGAGGAGGAACTAAAACAGATGTTTTTGTTTTGTTGACCCTTAAAGACCATACAGTTGTCCAGTGTCTTAGAGCAGTGGGGAGGTAGAGCTTTATACATGGACGTGGGGCACAAAAAATGGAAAAACTAAGAAGATTTGGGTGTCAGCTGCCTAGAGGAGAGGATACCCCATCAGGAGGAGACGGCTGGTGAGAAAAGTAGAAAGCTGAGGACTGAACCTTCGAGAAGAACCAGAAAAGGGAATCTTCGAGAATAACCAGAAAAGGGGTGAACGAGAACAGTGCAGAGCACCCCGAAAACAAAGTACAACCAATCCAAGCGGTAAGAGGAGACTACTGCTTAATTTGTAAAAATATAAGTGAAGAATTCCACATTGAATGTTTTAGGGAGCCCGCCACTGACACTGGCGGAAGCTGAGGTTGTCCAATAGCCTTGATTCGACATCATGCCACTTTCTTCCATCGACATACACTTCCTATAGGTATCTTACTCTGCAGGTTCATTCTCGCTATCTCCCTCTTTGTCCCTTTTTTCCCCTTTTCTTTCTTCGTTTTCTCTCTTCCGCTCTCTTGCTCTGGGTCAAAATCTGATGACAAAAACAAAGATCCCTTCCCTAAAAATGCTCCCTTTTGCAACCACCTGCACAAATTAAGCACTTGAGGAGTCATTTGATGCCAACTTTGAGTAGGACCAAGAGGTCAGCAGTGTCCCCAGAGGCTGAAGGAGTTAGGTCTGGCTGAGAGGCGACTGAGGTTAGCTGAAGGGATACAAGTGGAGACATGGGGGAGAGCGGGGTAAACTGAGCGCATGTCTTGTAGACCAGAATGAAGAACATTGAACTGGGTGTTCGGGGACAGGTAAAGCATGAGTTTGTTGAACAGCAGATCCTCCAGTGGATTTTTTTAAAGGAAGGGAATTTGGAGGTGTGTGTAGCTAGAAGGGAAAGGAGATCCTTTGTTAATTATTTTGATGGCCGTAGTACATTGAAGAATGAAGTTTAGACAAACACTGGTAAGAAATAGGTTGCATAGTAGGGAAACAGAAGTGGGACATCAAGAAACAGATGTATGGTTTGATCATGTGTGGGGAGAAGATCAGAGAAGGCACAGGAGTGGTTAGGTGTTTGCAAACTTTACTACAGGAACTAAGACTTTTACAAATTGGGCGGAGAAGATGGGTTGAGATAGAGCGAAACAGACTTTGCAATCATAAGGATCACCACAGTCCTATCTTTTTATGTGCAGAGTCTCCGCAGTCCTAAACTTACTATTAACTTGTAGTTTGTGAATACTAAAAAAAATAGTAAACTTACAGAAAAGTGTAAGTGTGCCTTTGTTAATCAGACCCTAAATATTCAAATATAAAGGAACCAATCACTTATCAAAAATGAAATTTAGGACATGGGTTACGCAAGGTAGAGGCCCTTTATTTAATTGTCACATGAAGAAATGGAAACAAAGAGTGCTCCAGTGGTGACAAATATTGTGAAATGCCTATACGGATCTCCTAAAATGTAGTTTTATGACATTTAAGGGCATTTCAGTTGTGAATTTCTGGGGCCACTGAACCCACTGTGTCAAAAGTTTCAGTAATGGTTGTGTCAGAAGAGGCATATGAGTCATTCATGCCAACAGACGCAATTCGGGCGGGAGACTCCTGATTTTTAAAGCTAAGATGACTTTATAAAGCTGTCTCCCACAAAAAATTGCCTCTTCCAGTTTAAGTCAAAGGGAAAAATAAATTGCCTTTATTTTTGTTCACTACTTCACTCTTTTATGTTTCGAAATGCTGGCATGTATGGCTGAGTGATAAGTGCACCCTGAATATGGCGGCTGGGCAGTGCTTAATTTGAGCCAGTGGTCTCCGGTGCGGCGCACTAGCACTTATTTTTCTGCCCAAAGCAATTCCTGAGAGAAACAACCTCATATAGGAAAGACGGAGGAAGAGAAAAACGAAAAGGCTTCCAAAAGAAGAAAGCAAAAAGCTGCAAGAGTGAGCTAAAGGGGCAGGGAGTGGCTGTAAATGGATTGAAGGGGCCCGAGATGGCTTCAGGATTACGATGCCTCAGTATTCTATCCTCGCACATTTGATTGCAGCAGCCGTGTATTTCTGAGGAGAACTTTGGGCAGCGGCACGCTTTTATTTACAAATTAAAAACCTAACCTACACCAATTCCCAATGTTCTTGCCCCCTGCCCCCCCTCACCCCCCCCCCCCCCCCCCAAAACAACATTTAAATAGAAAACATCACTGTAGTAAAAATGTGTAAAAGTGCAACATGTTTAACTAATGACCGTCCAAAGTACTGGAGTCCGAAGGACTGGGGAGGGGAGGCTGGGGACAATGCACACTGTTAATTGCTGCCTTCACTCTGAACAACAAAAAGTGGGCTTTTCGATCTGCATTGACCGAAACCACTTCTCCCCAGCTGCACTCCAGCGACCTCATTTCAAAATCCATTTATAATGCCTTTCTGGTGATACGCTTTAATTATAATCAAATGGTAAACTAATTTGTTCTAATTGTGAATGCATATGTATGAGCACGTTCCAACCAATTCAATTCTCAGAAGGGATGACCTGCCGTGTAAACTGCAGCCTGTGCATCAGCCCAGGGACATCAGAAAGAGGAGCTCTCACCTAAAGGCAGGGAACTACCCAGAAACAGTGCTGTCATACATACACTCCATCAGAAGGGGGAGCTCTCCAACGTAAGACAGGGAACTACCCATAAACAGTGCCTTCATATATACACTCCATCAGAAGGGGGAGCTCTCCAACTTAAGACAGGGAACTACCCAGAAACAGTGCTGTTGTAGAAGCACTCCATCAGAAGGGGGAGCTCTCCAACTTAAGACAGGGAACTACCCATAAACAGTGCCTTCATATATACACTCCATCAGAAGAGGGAGCTCTCCAACTTAAGACAGGGAACTACCCAGAAACAGTGCTGTCGTAGAAGCACTCCATCAGAAGGGGGAGCTCTCCAACTTAAGACAGAGAACTACCCAGAAACAGTGCTGTCATATATACACTCCATCAGAAGAGGGAGCTCTCCAACTTAAGACAGAGAACTACCCAGAAACAGTGCTGTCATACATACACTCCATCAGAAGAGGGAGCTCTCCAACTTAAGACAGAGAACTACCCCAGAAACAGTGCTGTCATACATACACTCCATCAGAAGAGGGAGCTCTCCAACTTAAGACAGGAAACTACCCATAAACAGTGCCTTCATATATACACTCCATCAGAAGGGGGAGCTCTCCAACTTAAGACAGGGAACTACCCAGAAACAGTGCTGTCGTAGAAGCACTCCATCAGAAGAGGGAGCTCTCCAACTTAAGACAGGGAACTACCCATAAACAATGCCTTCATATATACACTCCATCAGAAGGGGGAGCTCTCCAACTTAAGGCAGGGAACTACCCAGAAACAGTGCTGACATGCATACACTCCATCAGAAGGGGGAGCTCTCCAACTTAAGACAGGGAACTACCCAGAACGCCCTAGCTTGTGTTCTGCAGAGGAAGCCACTTCACCTGAAAGAAATGTCCCCCTCCCCCCACATGCTGCTGACCCTACTTCCTGTGGTGCAGAGTATTTAGAGGTTGGAAGCTGGTAACTTAGGGAATATTCCACCGAAGCAAACGGGCTCTTACATTTGGCTGCCAGGGGACAATACTCAGGGCACCACATGATCAACCAGGGACACTGCCAGTCCAGACATGAATGCCGCGCATGGCAATCCCACACATAAAGGAGCATCTAAATGTCAAGTGTCGCGGAAGCAACCGCAAGGTTTTGGCTGCCACGCGGCGTCGGGTTAGCAGCAGGGCCTAGTCTTCGGCCGGGCCCTGCTCCCAACCCCTTGCTGGCATCTACCCCATGTCAAGCCCAACCCCTCTCCCCACCCATGGACAGCCAACCCCTCACAGAGTACAGCCTTTGACTGTACACAGTGTGGGGTTGGCTTCAAATCTGGCCACAGGCCACCTCCCCACAGGTGACCACCACCTGCCGCGTGCCGCCTTTGGCCATGCTTAACAAGGGTTAGCCACAGGGCCAACACCTGTATGCGACCATCCCATCACAGACACCCAGATCCCCTTTTTATTTTGGGGGTTTTTCTGATCCTGTGGGAGCCAGCACAAGCCTTGTGGTCCCACGGGACTCTGGCAGGGGTAAGTGGTCAATGCTGGCTGCCGTTCGAATGCCCAAGATCACAGCAACCCAAGAACATTATTTTTTTAATTTGACCATGTCAGGGGTCCTTATGGGGACCACCCACAAAGGCCAGCGGAGGTCAAGGGACATCCTGCCCCGCCCCTTACGACCCTTTTTTTCAGGACACAAGAACAAGCCCCAGTCTCCTGTAATGGTGGGCACAACAATTCCGTCCAGCCAATCAGAGCGCAAACTCCTGCAGGACTTGCGGGAGCCTCACACTCTCATGGGAGCGAGGCAGCCGATGGGGATAAAAGCCAGCTCCGCCAATCAGATTGCTCTATTATTTGAAGCTGCGTGTCCGCTGGACACCCCCAAGAGTCCAGCGAATGCAACCATCCAGATATCTATCAATTTTTAACCTTAATTTCTCAAAAACTACTAAACGGACTTACATCAAATCACAAAAAGTATGCATTCTGAGTAAGGATCTAGCTTTCTGCAAAAGTTGGTGTAATTCTTTTCACCCATTTTGGCTGTAGGTGTCTGAAATTCCCTATGGAAACCGCATGGGCACTTTGCTTTTTGGGTTCCCTCTTTTTCTCAGCGGTCGCTTGATGGATCACCCCTAATCTTTCTTGGAAGGAGCTGAGATAGATGAACTTTTTTTGGAAAGTTTTGTGAAGATTTGTCAAACCGCTCTAAAGTTAGCAAACTAAAAAAATTATTTCCTATGCTAAATAGGTCCTAACTATAACTAATATATATGTATATGTATGTAAATATAGATATAGTTATAGATAAAGCTTTTATAAAGTTCCATGAAGCTCTGTAAGGCTTCCGGTCACAAGTACTCACACGCATGCAAAGGTCCATCAAACATGCATGCACAAACACCCAACACACACACACTCAACCTTGCATACATGCATGTGCACCTGCAAACAATGTGCATGATTACAAAGACCCATCACACAGCTGCCTGCAAGTGCAAGCACACATGCACACCCACAAACAGACACACACACACAGTCCAGAGAGGCAAAGGACTGATCAGTTACCACAGCTGCCATTGCAACATCCGGTCCCCTGGGGGGAGGAGATTACTGTTTAATGATGTTTTCTTCTCTTTGTTTTGCCTGGCAGGGTATTTTACCTTCATTTTTCTGCGATTTATGGATTGCTTTTTTTCCATCAGTGTCTATATTAAAGTCTGCCAGCAGAATACCAATTTCAAGCATACGCTGGATCTCGATAGACGTAAATCACACGCGACATACACCTTCTTTGATGCAAGGGAAGTATCATGAATCTCTGCCCAATTTGCATCCTGCCTTGAACACAACGGCAGAGGGTGTCAGCCATGGGGGCAGCGTTGCTGCAGGTACAGAGCAGCACCCCATACACTGCCCACTACAAAGAGTCAGGAGCTGGGCACTCTTGTGCCCACTGGGCATGCTTGAGCAAATCAGCTTCACCTGTGCTTCGGGCGCTCACCTGTGCACTGTGAGAAGCCCTGTTTTGTGCAGTCTAAGTGAATCCCACTGAGTGCAAGGGCTGTGCCAGGCAAGTGCCCCTGCACACTGTGCAATGGGGTCCAAGCTGCACCACACTGATGAGGCCCCATGAGGGTGGAACCGGTTTCCGGTTGCTTGTGTTCTTGTTCAGGATGCTGGGAGTTTGGGATGGACCGCCCCCTTTTGGGTCACGCCAAGACTAATTTGCTTCTGGTTGGTCCCGGTCTGTAATGGCACAGATGAGCTTAAACTCAGTGAAATATGACACAAAGTAATTACCAGCGGCTGAGATTAATTCAGACACTCCACCCATCAGGTTTTGTGTTGTCCATCATTTGGTCATGGGCATCACTCAACACCACAATTTCAGTTTTCAGAGGAAAGCCCCAGATCATGTGGTAGACAGAGCAGTGCAGTATCTTATGCTGTTCTGGGTGTTTTATTGTGAACTTGGGTCCGGTCTCATTAGTGCTTTAAATAGAAACGTCAAAGTGGAGGTACTCGCTCTTCTGAGTACCTGTTTGCTCTTAACAACCAGTACTCTTATGTGCTGTAGCAGTGCTGAGAAGTGCAGGTATTCAGTATCCCAGAGTACCTGTTTGTTGCTCAGAAGTGGCAGTATTCTCCCATTATATGTACTGCTGCAGTGCTGAGAAGTGTGGGTACTATCCCATTAAATGTATTGTGGAAGTGCTGAGAAGTGCCAGTACTCTCCCATTAAATGTACTGCAGCATTGCTGGGAAGTGCAGGTACTCTCCCATTAAATGTTTTGCAGCAGTGCTGAGAAGTGCCAGTACTCTCCCATTAAATGTACTGCAGCAGGGCTGAGAAGTACCGGTACTCTCCCGTTAAATGCACTGCAGCAGTTCTGAGAAGTGCAGGTACTCTCCCCTTAAATGTACTGCAGCAGTGCTGGGAAGTGCTGGTCCTTTCCCATTAAATGTACTGCGGCAGTGCTGAGAGGTGCAGGTATTCTCCTATTAAATGTATTTCAGAAGTGCGAAGAAGTGCAGGTACTCTCCCATTAAATGTACTGCAGCAGGGCTGAGAAGTGCTGGTATTCTCCTATTAAATGGATTTCAGAAGTGCGAAGAAGTGCAGGTACTCTCCCATTAAATGTACTGCAGCAGTGCTGAGAAGTGCAGGTACTCTCCCATTAAATGTACTGCAGCAGTGCTGAGAAGTGCAGGTACTCTCCTATTAAATGTACTGCAGCAGTGCTGAGAAGTGTCGGTACTCTCCCATTAAATGTACTGCAGCAGGGCTGAGAAGTGTCAGTACTCTCTTGTTAAATGTATTGCAACAGTCCTGAAAAGTGCAGATACTCTCCCAATAAATGTATTGCAGCAGTGCTGAGAAGTGTCGGTGCTCTCCCATTAAATGTACTGCAGCAGTGCTGAGAAGTGTCGGTACTCTCCCATTAAATGTACTGCGGCAGTGCTGAGAAGTGCAGGTACTCTCCCATTAAATGTACTGCAGCAGTGCTGAGAAGTGCAGGTACTCTCCTATTAAATGTACTGCAACCGTGCTGAGAAGTGCAGGTACTCTCCCATTAAATGTATTGCAACAGTCCTGAAAAGTGCAGATACTCTCCCAATAAATGTATTGCAGCAGTGCTGAGAAGTGTTGGTACTCTCCCAATAAATGTATTGCAGCAGTGCTGAGAAGTGTTGGTACTCTCCCATTAAATGTATTGCAGCAGTGCTGAGAAGTGCCGGTACTCTCCCATTAAATGTACTGCGGCAGTGCTGAGAAGTGTTGGTACTCTCCCAATAAATGTATTGCAGCAGTGCTGAGAAGTGTCAGTACTCTCTTGTTAAATGTATTGCAACAGTCCTGAAAAGTGCAGATACTCTCCCAATAAATGTACTGCGGCAGTGCTGAGAAGTGTCGGTACTCTCCCATTAAATGTACTGCGGCAGTGCTGAGAAGTGTCGGTACTCTCCCATTAAATGTACTGCGGCAGTGCTGAGAAGTGCTGGTATTCTCCTATTAAATGTATTTCAGAAGTGCGAAGAAGTGCAGGTACTCTCCCATTAAATGTACTGCGGCAGTGCTGAGAAGTGTTGGTACTCCCCCATTAAATGTACTGCAGCAGTGCTGAGAAGTGCAGGTACTCTCCCATTAAATGTACTGCAGCAGTGCTGAGAAGTGCAGGTACTCAGTACCGGCCCATTTAAAGCACTGGATCTCAGACAGTCGGATATAGAGGAGGTGTCATCTGATTACCCGCCACAGGAAGCATGTGTGGGTGTTCAGTGGCAGCTGTGGGATGAAGCCACATACATCCCTTCTCCTGCAGGGCTCACCTTGCACAGTGCTGGTTTGACTCTGGTTTTGAAGGGATGCCTGCAAAGGCAGTAGCGGAGGTTGCCACGCATGCAATGCACTTTCTGCATTTGTTGTCCACAGAGTCCCTCTCTTGAAGCCACGGGTGGGCCATAAGTGGTGCTTCTCCACATACTCCTGCAGTTGTCTGGTTGCTTCTCTCCCTAGGATTTGTTGGGGTGCAAGGGATTTAAAGAGACAGGCAATAAGCTGGCACCTTAGGGGCAGCAGAGAGCTTCTTTAGGGGGGAGTCACCACTGCATGCATCAAAGAGACAGGTCTATATCCCAGAGGAAGGATAAGTTATCAATGTCTCTAAGTCAGGACACAACCATTGGCCACAATTCCTCAAGGAGAAGTTCTTGCGAGTTTCAGGATTTGTTCTACAACCATGTGGAGCATTTCCGCGTGGAACTCTCCACTTGTGGGCCATGGGAACCTGGGACCTTCTTTCTAATCCAGATATCTCCCGGGTGGTCATGTGGATTTCAGGTGGGCACCACACTGTGGTGCTCAATCAATGAATTTGGCCGGGGCAAAATTGGAGCAAAACTAGACCCTTGTCTTAGTGCTTGTAATCTGTGGGTTGGAGCAGTGCCTCGGGCCCCTATTGTGACCAATATCCATGTTCTTAACTTCTAAGGCAAAAACACTGATCGATTTCTGAACAATGAATGTAAAAAAAAAAGTTAAAATAATCCATGTCAGAGATTTACTTTCCTGTTTATATTTCACGTTTTTACTTAATCTTGGATCCTTTAATAGTGTTGCTTCCAGGATTTTGTGTTTCTGTGTTTATTTTTATTTTGTGTAGCATATTACTCTTATAAAGTTTATACTTTGAACTGAGTCACCGCCGGGTGTTTATGAAGGGCCATGATTGAGAGCACTGGAGAGGAGGCTGAAATCAGTACAAGTTTCTGACAGACAGTGCTTGTAGGTGGGTGAAGACAGGTGCTCAAAATACATGCCCATCCAATGCTTGGCCTCTCGGCAGAGCACACAGGCCTCAGAAACATTTAATTCATTATCACCATTTCAAAATTGATACATATTCAAAATTAATTAGTTAAAACAAAATCATTGTTGTTACTCATTCATCTTAAATAGCTGACAACCATGGATAAAGCCAATAGTCCTGCCTGGTTTTAGGTCTGTCAGTTGTGGTATATTTCTGGATGTAATAACGGACCGCGGAGACAGGAACCAAAAATGCTAGTCAGGTGGCACGATAGGGGAATCAGAGAGATTTAGTTCACATTTTTAAGACACTCACTTAATTAGGCCACGCCCATTTTAGGGACCCCGACACTTTTTTAATCCCATCAAAAAGCCCTGATTAACTGACCTATGTATAGTGCCAACTCACCAAAGTGAGCCATGGCCGAGGGAGCACAACACATTTGCACAGGTTTCTGTGGCCACTCCCCGGACACGTCGTGGGATGCTTATCCATCCCAATTCAGAAATCACATCTACCTTTTTAACACATACGTGCTTGCATTGCCCGACAGCTTTTTTCAGTGAATTAGGAGCAGTGTACTGCACGTGTAGATTACAACCGTTTCCAGATGTAAATTGACAAAGCCACTAGGGGTCAGGGGCTTTCTAAGACACTGGTAAACACCACTATACTGCCGGGCACCACCCACCATGATGCACACAGCAGTGCTTAATTTGAACCTTTGGTTTCCGGTGCGGGGCACAGGCACTTATTTTTTAGGGTTGGCACTTATTTCCTGCATCAGGCGTCCCTAAGGGAGAAAGCAGAAAGCTGCAAGAGTGACCTGAAGGGGCAGGGAGCGGCTGTAAATGGATCAAAGAGGCCCGAGATGGCTTCGGGATTACGCTGCCTTAGTATTCCGTGATCGCTCACTTAAATGCAGCAGCCGCGTGTTGAAGAGGAGAGCTTTGAGCACCGGCACGTTATTATTTACAAATTAACCACCGGTGGGCACCAGACCTGGGGAGCTTCTCCCCCCTATCAATGCTCCTGCTTCTGAAGGGCTGATCTGGCCAGCAGTAGAGTAGGAAGGATGCCGCGGGGACTGGTGCAAGGAAAGAAAACGGCCCCTTTGTTGGGGTAGTAAAATCCAGCATTGTCAGGGTTCACTGGGCCCCTCGGTGCTCGGGGGCCCTGGTGCCACTGCACCTGCTGCACCAATGGCGGCTGCGCCCCCTGCTGGCCTAGGGTTTGGTTGTAAACCCCACCGCGGTGACCCATCGATCTGGCGGCCTCATCACGCGCACCTGCGGCTCTCCCGCATCGATTTCCCCAGCAGATAAACGCCGTTGTCTCGGCGCTAGAGCCACATGAAAGCGGCGGCCGCCTGCCGGCCAGCCCCGTGCTCTCATTAAAGCAACCCTCCCGGGGAAAGGCCTGGAGTCTGTACGAGCGAGAACCCGCCCTGGCTGCTGGCTGAGCAGCAAAAAGTGGCAATAGTCAGGACCAATCAGGCATGTGGGCGCCGGTGCCACTGCACCTGCCGCACCTTTGACAGCTGCGCCATCGAGCCTGTATATAAATCTGCACCCACCCTACAGAAATGTCAGCTACTGACAGACCTGCCATTCCCCTTCTATTCAGCAGGACACCATGTCTGCATTCCTCTAGAAATACTGCAATTTACAAGGCAATGTTTCCAAAGACTACATCTCCCAGAATGCACCGATGTGTTAATTCAAACGCTGTTCTTGAAAGCTGATATGGAGTGATTTGGCAACCCTTGGTGATAGCCGAAATAAATAAAAAGCTAGCATCGTGTAGGCCTTTACATTGTTAACGTGGACTGGTCTGATGGGGTTGGTGACGTCATCTGGCGAGAGCCCGGGACTTCAACTCAGTTTTATCACACTCCGTTTGTCACCTTTAGCATCTCGCGTCAATTGTTTTTAATATATTATTTAGCTTCAGGTGCTTTATATGGCGCTTGTCACCCATGAGCTAGGTTCAAGGCGCTGCTATTCAATTAACAATCTATAAATACATTTGACTGAAGCACCAGTGAGCACTGAAAAGTGAAAGGCTTGGCGTCCATTGCCGCCTCAGTCCCTTCGCCGCGCCCCCCATCGTGCCTGGCTACCATTAATAACACAAATAACGTGTTTGAGTATAGCGCCTGCTACTGCAGCTTTTGTCGTTTCACAGCTCCGCAAAAACACAGAATTTACTAACTTAAATGGTAGTCTTCAACAACTTCAGAAGGAGGAAGGTCTGAGTCTGCCCCGTCAGGATTCAAACCTTTCAACTGTGGCATACACACAGATATCGGCAGTGAGCGCTGAGCTTAGTAAACTACCTGGGGACCTGGAAAAATCTAACAGTAATTTAATAAAAGCGGGTACCTTTCTCCAGCTGTAAAACTAATATTTCATACAAAAAGTCAAAGTAGAAAACACTCCAGCTGGAGGGGGTAAGTGTGGTCCACGAGAGAGAGTGCCATGCCAGGTTTTCAGGTTATTCACATGAGAAATGCACATATATAAAATTAACCGAAAGGAAAATCATTTACATATTCAGTGGCTGCCCAGAAAATGTTGCCATTATTATGGCTCTCGGAGGCCAGCACTAGACATATCGAAACTACACACTACCCAACAATCCCTGATTTAGTTATCCATTTACTGTGTATTTCTGTACCCCCTTTAAGGGAGCCTTAAGTGCACAAAAGAGAATGCTTCCCACCTGACCCCTGGTGTCTCTTTGGGAGTTACACTGTCGGGGAAGCGGTGTAGATCTGAATATAGACTCCCCTGGTTTGCCCCCCTCTTCTAATACCACAGGCACAAGAAGTTACCCCGCTTCCTCCTGGCTTTAGCACACCGCCTAGTTTGTATACATTGGAGCTTTCGGATTTAACTTGCAGATTTTGTCTTTACCACTTCTGCTGACCCACTGGTTGCTTTGTTTTACCAATTCAGTGACTCAGGCTGGACAGGACTGTCCATATGGGACACAGGGGAACCTCCCTGCGGGCTGAGGGCTGCTCTTAGAGGCGGGTGGACGGAGGGATCATGAGATATCCAGCCTGGCAAAAAAAAACAACAAAAAAACAGTGGGAACAATTTATTTGCTTTCCCAAAATTCTGGGCAAAGTCAGACTTACTCGGTACAACGTGGGGCTAATACGACTGGTCCAAAATCCTTCTATATTCTGAAAGCCGCTGTATTGTTAGGTCAGCAGATACTTCGGCATACTTAAAACCCATTTCAGAGAAACTAATCACAGCCTCTGGAATTATGCGGCAGGGGCTGGGCAAATTATGCGGCACGGTTGAGGACATTATGCGCCAAAATGCACCACATTTTCTAATACTATTATTTCATTATTTCGGCATTTGTAAACTGTGTGTCACTGTCTGGGCATTGGTTGCACCCCATTAGTACCAGGTAACCACCCAAACACAGCGATAAGCCACAGAAAGGTGACCAGTCCAGCTTTGCAAAGGGCCTCCTACTGCGCAGTAGCACGTGTCAAAGCATTTTAGTAACTTTTGAACCGTTTGAGCTAGAAATATTTTTTTTGTTAAAATCTGCAGATTATGTCACTGATGGTGGATTGTGTGGCAAATATATAATTATGTAAAAATTGTTGTGGCTGCACAATTGCATAACTCCAGTGGCTCTGAAACTATTTTCATAATTGTGGACACATTGCATTAGCCGTCCACAGTTCAGGTGGGTAGGAGTCAACGGTGTGCAGAAGGTACATGGTGCTTAGATCAAATCATCTGGTTCAACCTACATTTAGTTAAAAATAAATGCTTTAAAAAATGGTTAATTTATGGAATGGAATGCTCACATTGGCTCAGCCAATCAGAATGCTTAGAACGTTGCCACCAACTACACTTGTTTCCCTGCACTCTTATTGAGAGAGTGAAATTGAACAGACAGAAACAGTTGGCCTCTTTGCATTTCTTGGGTGAGATCTGTGTGCTTGCTTATATGCTGCCGAGCATTAACAGCCCATAACTGCCCTTTCTCTTATTATGCACTCTTACCCTTGATTTGGGCACATTTTTGGGGAATGGGCTATTGACCGTAGTAAACTCCTTCTGCAGAGGGCATTAACCACTGTTAACACTAACAGCAGTGGGTAATAAGGCTTAATTACAGAGAAAGTAAATAGCTAGAAAGGAATTGAGTTGGAAAAATGATGAGTTATGGTTAGGCCCACAGTGACCCGTCCTTAAGGGCAGAGGGGCCCGCCATCCCACCTTTTGCAGACACTCATGTTCAGGTCAGACAGCTGGGGTCTATTCATGTGTTGAATGCGTAGGCATCAGTGTATACACTACACACCTCAGTGTGGGGTGGCGTTAGCAGTCTCACTGACTCAAAACAAAGCAAGGTTAGCCAATGAGAGGAGATAGCAACTCAGTCCTCCAGGGACCACCAAGGCATCCCTCCCGCCGCCCAAGATCATCACTGCGGTCGGCACGTTAAAAAAAAAATAGTTTGGTGTGTGCGTGCTTATATGGATGCATGTGCATTTGTGCGTGCTTTGAATGGGTGTGTGCATGCGTATATGCTTGTGAATTGTGGTGTGTGTGTCCACGCTTGTGAATGCATGGGTGTGAGTGGGAATGTAGCTGTAGATTGGTGAGTGTATGGGTGCGTGGGTGGGGCAGCCCACCATCACCTCCTGCTCGAATTACCAAAGCAGCCGTAATGAGGTGGACTGATTACACATCACCAATGACGTGGTGCACGGTTAGTGGCCCCCGACAGGGCTGCCCTTGCATATGGGTGCAGTCACTCATTTCACCTGCTTGTGGGGCAGATCTCTGCTCAGCGAGACTGGTGGTTCCAAACAGGCCGTCTGCCTTTCACTAATGCACCGTTCACAGTCCAGACACCAGTCCGAGCCTGCACTGGGAACATCACACTGACGGTAATAGGGCACACTGTGCCAGTCAGTGCCCTGCAGCACACGTGGGACAGGGGGTAATACAGCCCCAGGAAGTAATGGTGAACGGAAGGGGACAAGATGTTGATATTCAGTTTTTTTTGTTGCAGTTTTTATGCTATGCATATTTATAACTTGAGGGACTGACAAACAAAGGCTTCATATATTTCATGTGGTCAAGTGCTCAGTTGTTCACTAATTCTGAGGTCCCAAAGAGAGCTAAGTAGAAACTTGACAACATACCCTTCATCCAACCCGTCACCTCATCCCACAGTCTAAAATAGGGAACTAAAAACTTTCAAATCTGAGCATGGGTGCCTTGCAGACTTTTTCTCTATGTTCACGTGTGCTCGTGTTTCTCACACTGCAAATAACAGATCTCCATCCCAGCCTCGGGTACAAGCACTGTATACCAATGTAAAATAAATAAACCTGCTGTGCTCTCAGTCTTTTCATCTCTTGTGCGTCGGCGCTTCAGAGCTTTCATGTTGGTTCCTGACACCTCTCACGCTCCCTCCTCCCTCCGGTGCGTGCATCTGTGCAGCCTGCGGCCTGGTCTTGCAGTGTGAAGCATGCACTCTCGGCCGCCATCTTCCCCGCTGCTCGCTTCCATTACTGCGGCCACCCGGCGCTGCGGCCCTCGAGACGCCGCCGCGCGCCCCGGGACGCGGCCTGCGCGCGCTGCGCACGTGCCCTTTCGCTCCCTTTGTTGCCAGGGCCGGTTTTTCCTCTCTTTAGCAGGCTTAACCCCTTGTGTCTGACACCGGCTGTGGGAAAGCATACGTGCCAACAGGTTAGAAGAGAAAAGTGCGGGATTTCTAGAAAAAGAGGGAGTTTTATTGCCCCCGTTGACTTCTACTGGGGCCTGAATCGGGGTACTCATGTATGGGATTTGCAAGCCTGCTGCTGCAGGATCGGATGTTAGGTACGCAGATGTACGTTTATTTTCGTTAACTCTCAGGAGCACGGAAAAAGTGCTATGGAAGGCACAGAGAGAGGGGCAAATGCTGTGCACTGGCTTGCAGAAGCAGGTTCCTGGCAGTGCATACTCGGAGTCACACAAGACCAGGCCCTGTCAGCTGAAGCCCAATCGGGTTTTTACATGCAGTAATCGAGGAGGACAGACGTGAAATCGGCTCCGTAGTGGAGGAGCGTTGCCCCGCTGGCTAAGAGCCAGCACGTGAAAGATAAAACAATATTTTGTTTTATTTCTCAACTGCTGGCTCTGCCAGCATGTATAGGGAGAGGCGTGGCTGGGCCATTGAAGGTGGGAGGGAGAAATGGAGTGAGTGCACTTAAGTGTACATGTCAGTTTGGCCGGTCGACTTAGGCCGGCCACACTGACATGCGCACTTAGGTTTCTCCAGCCCAGCCGGGTTGGAGTAATAACACAGACTCCTATGCAGTGTCTGGGCGGCAGAGCAAGCTGCTCATACCAATCCTGGAGCTGCTCTCATGCCATTTATAGCATGAGAGCAGCACCAGGATTGCATGATGAGCCTGTGCTGGTGTACCAGGGACTGCTGGGACACCATCAGAGAAGAGGAGCGAGGCGGACAGCAGTTTTGGGACAGGTACATGTTTAGGTTTTGTTTATTTCCACCGTCTCCATCACCCCTTTGAGGTTTGTGGTGGCTGCCACTGCTTGAAATCGGTAGTCTCCCACCTGAACCGGGATGGTTGGCATGTATGGGAAAGGCACTAGCCAGCTCACCGCAGGCACTGCTCGATCTCAATATTTCATTCACAGCAAATCTCTCGGCTCTGGTTTATAGAGTAAATCCGGCCATGCTGAGGCACTAGATTAAAGCACTTCATTTGTTCCTGGGTCTCAATGGATTTCATCGCTCACTTGAACAGTCGCATCAGTAGCCAACAGCATCAAGGCGTCCTTTCATGGCTGCCAAGGTTTCAGATTACTTATGTGTGACATTTTCATAATTGCAGTGTAATTATGAGTGACATTCAACGACTATGAGTGACATTTTGTAGCAAGCAAAATCAAGCCATGAAGACGACAGAAAAAAATGCATTTCAGAAATTACACCCACGCACTAAAAGTAAACTAAATAAGGTTAGTGATACTTGCAACTTAGTGCAGACAGACTAGTGACTGCAATGCAGAGCTCAGCAGCTGTAACCAGTGGCGTAGCGTGGGTTGTCAGCACCCGGGGCAAGGCAAGTAATTTGCGCCCCCTAACCCGTGGATTTTAGCACTCGCGAGCGCGCCCCCCCCAGATGTTGCGCCCGGTGCGGCCGGCCCCCCCTGCACCCCCCACGCTACGCCACTGGCTGTAACTTTACTCAATACAGGCTGAATGATGAGGTGCTCCTCTAAAAGTTAATTATTAAATTAAATTATGTTCGATGAGTGACACTCTGTGCCAGCAAGCAGCATGATTCAGGACAGTACGGGCTAACCATGACGTCTCCCAGGCACTGGGCAGCGCTGCGGTCCAGGAGAGTGTTCGACTCAAGCTGCATTCATGGCTCCAGGCTGCACTGGACTGCAGTGCAGGGCGGGCAGGCTGCTGAGGCACCACCACTCCAGCAGCAGCCGCGGCCTGGGGGTTGGTGGCACCAGGTCTCAGTCAATTACACCGATTGGCACTGGCCGGGCCACACGGCACAACACAGTGCGAGCCGCAGTGGCAGGCTCCCAGCTGTTCCCCGTGCGGCCTATAGGTGTGTGTGTCACAGACAGTGTCCTGGCAGGCACCTGTCTCAGCAGTAGCAATTGGGCAATGATCATGACTGACTCTCATGACGTCCACAGCTGAGTGAATCTGAATGTGTCGCGCCAGGGTGTTGGGTGAATGTTTACATTGTAGCCAGCTTTGCCAACCCCCAGAATGCCTGCCTCAAGCAGGCAGCTTAGAGCTTTCAATTGCTCAGTCAGTGTGGTGCTAATTAACAGCACTGAGGCTTGCTGAAGAGGTGCTATAAACGCGTGACAATGCACTTCAGTGTAATGATGCGGACCACCACCCTGAAATGCATTAGTCCAACCCCTGATGCGTGGTACTCGACAGGGCTGTCCTTCGGTCAAATGTGTTACTGGAAGCCAAACTCTCTTGCATTTGGACCAGTGGCGTAACAAAACTTGAGCCCCCGCAAGATATGCTGAAGGGGCCACCCACACTCACATTAGTAGGAGCTCAGGGGGGAGCCCTCCAGTATGGGTAAGCCTGCCCTCCTTCCTCCCCGCCCCCCCCCCTCCCTGTGAGGTTGCAGGGACCTCTGTTACGTCCCTGATTTGGACAACATCTTTCAGTATTGGAAGCAATTGTAAAATGTGGGCGGGCGTAGGGAAAGAGGTCTGTGTGGAAAGGGTTTGTGTGGCACATTCGCTGCTTCTTGGAGCTAGTGCCATACATGACAACATTTTAGAAGAGGAAAGTGGGAGATTTCAAAAAAATACTCGGGAGAATGTAGTTCTTCCAGTGACTTCTATTGAGGCCTGAATCAGGTCTTTTGTGATGTATGGGACTTGCAAGTGTGCTGCTGCAGGAGCAGATATCAAAAAAGCAAATATACTTTTTGAGGAATTGTGTTCCTGCTTGTAGGAATGAGGAGGCGGGAGACTAGCCTTGAAATCTGTAGCCTCCCTCCTGAATCAAGAAGGTTGGCATGTATATATAGTTCTGTACTAACTGAATGTCCCACTGTGATAAGGTGAGGGAAATCACGTAAACTTAAAGCTCACGGGTGCAATTCTACACCGTCTGGAATGGAGGCGGGAGATGGATTTAATAAAAGTATAAATAGGATATTAAAGTTGAGCTCATTTTTGGTCGCCAGTGTAACCTGCAGTCCTTTGAAATAAGTGTCTAGCTGGGTGAACAAAATGTAATTCCATTGGGTGTGTAATGTATTGAAAATACATTGTCAGCCTTCGCCATCACTCCTCCCTTGCGCCACGGCTCTCGGTTCTGATCTAGGAAGTTCACACAGGAGGCACTTTAAAGAGAGCACCTCTGCCCCAGAAACTGGGAGAACCTGTAAAACAGGTCGAGGAGACACAAAAGGCAGCGTGTAGGTCTACCTGAGGTTTCCAAGCTCCACAAATTAGGGCTTTTTAAAATAGCTTGCCGTTCGTTTTGAGAGAATGACTCATAGCCGAGAAAAGCGCCCACTCCCAAGCATGAGAAGCAACTTTGAAGCGGGAGATAAGATACACACAAAAAAATATATATATTAAGCGAGTGCTCGATGGAAAGGTCTTTCTTTGTGGTCTATTATACCCTGCAGAATGGAATCCTACAGAACGAAAACCTAACGACGCGGGATCTGAACATACCATACGCGCCGGTGTTCCAAGGTAAACCAAGAACAATCTACCAAGAGAGGATGCTCTTCACTGATAACCAAGAGGACAACCTGAAACACCTCAGAAGCCATAGAAAGAGCTATAACCATGGGATACAGAGAAGACAATCACAGCAACAAGTCAAATAATAAAAACACAGCATTTTTTTAATCAACATATGCATTACTGGAAAAATGTAAAGGTAAACAACCCCCCAACTTCAAAGGAATGACCAGATTTACAAATAAGATCTAGAACACCCATATCTATGGATCACAAGTTTACTCCTATAATTTGTGCAGACTTTTAGCTTTTTCGAGAACCACAAAAATGCCACAATCCATGCTTGAAACCTACAAAAATTACAGAATTCTCTTCGTACTCATCCTCTTCTATGCGTGTTCCTGATGATTTCCTGCAGGAGTGATCCTTGTGGAAATGTTCATTTAACAGACAAATCTTTTTTGTTCTTTATTTGAAGTCATCACTGTGAAATAGTTTCCATTGTGGATTCTGTTCCATTACCTTCAGGTCTGCAGATGGTCATCCATAGAGAAGAACAACTAATCTCCAACCTGATGGTTCCAAACAGGTCACCTCCAACCCGCGGCTTAAGGTCCGCCTCAAGCACCAGCAGTCGACATTACGGATGTACTGCATGTAGCTGTATAATTTTTTAGGTGCACGCATGTGCCATGACGCATGCCTGTGACTCGGGCTTCACATTTTTTTTATTTACAGATCCGGTATAGATCAGTAAATTAAAATAAAAATGTGGATTTGAATTGGTGCAACAGTGCTTTTATTTATAAAGTGGATGAACCTGCTGCAGTTTTCTGCCTGGCCCGCCCCAAAAAAATATAAAATAAAAAAAATGAGGACCACTTGATGGGGGGTAGGCTGGCCATGGAGGTGGGAGAAGTGAGGGAAAATAGTTATATGAGGGAGCAAACAACAAGTAGGGATAGGGGAGATACACAAAAAGGAAAGAACAACATGGGGAGAACCACACAGGTGGGGAGCAACATGGAGCACAGTGAGGGAAGCACATTATTGAGAGAGCAGTATAGAGCCCAGGGGGAGAAGCACAAAAGGGAGACAGCAGGAAAACACATGCACACTCATGGAGTGGGTAAGCAAAACCCAAAAAAATCTTCCCTAAAAGTGAGCAGAGGAATGACAAACGCAAAGAGTTCACATATGAGATCTACAAGTTGCACTCAGATATCTGCAAGTAAGCACATTACTTGATTAATCTATACCAAGTACGCACACAAATAGAACACGTTTTGTAGAAATAAGTGGAGCACCAGCTTGAATCACAACATACATTTTTTCTCATTTCAATGTGCCATCTTCATGGTGATTCTGTGCCGGCTGTAGGTTCCCTATTACAAATAAAATCAACTGTGCTGTTGACATTATTCATATCCTCGCAAAACCTCTCCTCCCCTCCCTGTTTTTTCTCCACCATAACCCCCACCCTACCTATGTATGTGAGCATTGAAATATTTTTGCTACACAAAAGCCAAACAGTGGATTTTGTTGATCTTTGTTTATTTGGAGATGAGAGGTTGCTTTAATGGCATCTGTATGGAGCGTCTTCCGCTCATGGTTGTATGGCCCAGCAGCACCATCAGAGGTCCTGTAACTTTCCAGTTGGTTCTCTGGTGATCATGGCAGACCTGACTCTGATCAGCCTGAGATGATAATGTGATCCAGTTCTTGTATTCTAATCTTTTCCACCAGTGAAGGTAATTCATAATTATTTAGAACTCTGCACCCACCACCAGCAGCAGATCTGTCAAGAAGAGTACAATTTGTATTTTGGCACTTAGCTCCAAATTAGTTCAGTTCAACTTAACCAGGATTACAATTCCTAAAACACACTAGGCCGATGAATGAAAGTCCTGGACTGGCATGTGGTAGTAAAAGAGATATCTAGTTATCAGCTAATCCTAATCTAGGTAAGTGATAAGCAGAAAGGTAATGCACATGTGCCCTTAACATCTGTCTAGTAGGTGAGATGTTCATTGTAGCCGGTGTGTTTAAATTGGTGTATTAATCATATTTAGTGTGTGTTATGCTTATTATACCATGATGCCCTGAAGTCTAGCTTTTCAGTATTTTCCCACAATCCATCCTCATGTAATGCAAAGTCATGTTAGAGCGCCTTCTGCCACTGATATGGTCATGAAGCACTATCAGTATAAAAACATGTTTTCTGGGGTTCTAACGCAAGGGGTTACCTTGCAATAATGTGCTACCACAAGTGTGATGTGGGCCTGTTCCAGTTAGGTGAATGTGTTGTATTTAATGAGTTGTGAATAAGTCTACCTGGTGTTTGATGGATTTGATCACAGAGTTAAAACAAACTGTTTATGCATCTTATGTGCTGGTAGGCATTGCCTAGCCAAAGGATGTGTGTGTGTGTGTGTGGGGAGGAAGCTGGTGTGGGGAAGTAACTGGTGGTAAAGTGTGTAGCTGGGTGTCATAATACTTACTTGGTTAATGGCATTTTTCGTTAGCTATGGTGGATGTATGTTAGATCATGGGCAGATTGGCCATTCTGCTACACTGGCATTTCACAGTTGGCTGCAAATAGGGGGGGGGGGGGCTGCCTTCATCACAGGATGGGCTGGCGTGACTCAAGTATCACCCCGTAGTCCAAGGAGGGTGAAAAATCCAAGCATCACACAAAGAACAAGTGTAGCAAATGGGCCATGGTCATTCAGTAGAAGAGTGCATATATTACTAAAGCTGGTGTGCTAGGACACTACCATTTAGAGAACACATATTTTCCACTGAAATGACCACTAAATTTGCACAGACATGAACTTTTGCTGATAAAACTATACGGCGCACAAACAACAATGCAGGGAAATAGGGTTTCAGTGAATAATTATCACTTACACATCACTAAGTAAAGTCTCTTGATTTGGTTTGATGCTATTAAAACTTTTTATTTCCATCACACTTCAGAATTACAGAAAACGTTTGTCTGTGCTTTCACAACTTCTGATATATTTATGAAATATTTGTACTGTCCATTTATATGCATTTAAATGTTGGTGTTGTATAAAAAAAATTACAGCCTTGCCTTTTCACACTCCTTGTACTGCAGCAAGATTGTCAGAATGTTCACCTTACAAAATCCTCTCACTTTCAGGGAGAGAATGAAAAGTAAATCCCAGTTTCCAAGTTAAATGAATAAGCAGCGATTTGTCAGAAGGCGTGGCCTGACATTTGACCTCTGTCTGTGAATGTAGAGTAAATGTGACAAGATAAAGATAAAATATAAAGATATCTTTATTGCTCATTCAATTTTGTGAACTCAAGCATGGCTATTTCTGTGGGTGCGGCACCCCAACTTCCAGCACCCGGGGCAGCCTGGCACCTGCACATTTAGCACGTGTACAGCACCTGGATGCCTGACCCAAGCATGAAGAGTGACTAACAGGCTGACAGACAAACTTCATGTCTGCAAAAAGTTGGGGCGCAGGCCCCCCGTCCTTAAGGACAAGCCGCACCTGACCAAATGACCTTGGACAATGGAAGCAACATTTAAGCCCCCGTTCGTGGTCATGGTCTCTCTGGTGTAGTTTGGTGAGAATTTAGTGGCCCAAAAACAGGGAGCTGTGATGAAGACAGCATGACTAATGATATAATAGGCACCAGAGATCAGGCGTAGATCACACATGTCTTTCATTCTGCAAAAGAAGCCCAATGTTGTAGCCATGAATGGAACATGGAGCCAAAATATGTAGCATTGGATTAATGCGAATATTGTTGCATCATCCTTATAGGCTCAGGTGCTAATTATTGCTCTAGATCTCTGCGCAAAGCACTCCTGTTCTCAGGTGGGAAGTGGAGAGGATGCTTTTATTGTTCATACTGAAGAGTTTTTTTTTTTTTGCTTTGCCCTCTCTCCTCCTGACTTTTCTCTCCAGATCTCTCACGAGCAGGTTTCTGGCTACCATTTTGTGTGGTTTCTTTTAAAACACATACTTTAGATCATCCATCCAGGGGCGTGGCTTGCATTGGCACAGCGAGTGCAGTGGCACCGAGGTCTAGAGGCTTGAGGGACCCATTTAACCATGATTATTACTGCATAATATAAGTCATTCTGCAAACAAGGGGTCCATTTCCTTCCTTGAACTAGGAATCATGACGCACAGTTTTCACTACTGCACCCATCTCTACCTTCACAGCTGGTTTTTAGATGATTTGTTTCTTTGGTGGGGACTCAGGTGCTGGTGTAAATTGTGCATTTGGTGCCATCACAATGGCATTATACTGGCACACTCTAGCTCATCCCCTTTTAGGTCTATCATCAGCCGAGACCTTTCCATCTTTCTAAAATTACATGGTGATATATTTATGTATAGCAGCTTTTAGCTAGCCTGTTACATACATTAGTCTGTTCTTGTGTCATTCACATTTTCCTTCCACCCACTACAGCATGCAGCATGGAGCAGTCAGTCACTTCAGACAGTAGTGGCTGTCGCAAATCTCAAGTGGCGGTTGGGGGTGATTAGGGAAATAATAAAAAAAAAAAAAAAAAAATTCCTGTTGCACACTGCCTCGCCCCTCTTCTCTCCTGCTTCTGATGGTGTCCCAGCAGTCCCTGGGACACCAGGATAGGCTCCCCCCTGCAATCCTGGTGCTCCTCTCATGCTATACTTAGCATGAAAGGAGCACCGGGATTGGTCTGAGCAGTTTGGTCTGCCACTCAGACAATGCATGGCAATCTGTGCTGTTTCTCCAACCTGGCTGTGCAACACAGCTGGGTTGGAGAAACCTAAGTTTGCATGTCTGTTTGGCCGGCCTAAGACAGCCAGCCAAACTGACATGCACACTTTTAAGTGCTCTCCAGTGACTCCACTCCTCCTCCCATGGCCTGGCCCGGCCCCTCCCACACACACAGGCTCAGCCAGCAGCTAAAAACTAAAACAATAATAAAATTTAGTTTTATTTTTCAGCTGCTGGCTCTGAGCCAGTGAGGGGATGCTCCTCCTCCATTGCGGAGGACTCGCCGCTGACTTCAGAAACTGGCTGTCTTCACTGTGAGTGACAGCACGCTCCTCTCTCACAAGAAGCACATAAGTATAAATAAAGTGATCACATTAGTGCCAGGAAAGTCTATGGCAATGTGTACTTTTTTAGAGAAAAAAAATATATTTCAGATTTTAGTCCATTTTTGTTCTTGTAAGTGATTAAGCAGGCAGCTCCTACAAAAAAAATGACAAAACAGGCTTTGACAAATCAAAAGGCTGCATCCCAAACCAGGCCAATAGGATTTGCCAATGTCTGCTAGATCTGGTGTTATCCAGGACCTTTTGTTTATAATAAACAACTGTATGCTATGCTATATCGAGTCACTTAGAGTGGTTTTCTGTCAACCTCCCTCATTGAAAAGTATCCTGTCATATCATTCACATTTTGCTTCTGCCCAGCACAGCATGGGCACTGGTCAGCCCACTTCAGCCTTTGGTTACCGAACCGTGAGTGGTGATTCTGCTGTTGCACAATATGCACATTCGTACAGCAAGTAGCTCCCTTCAGTGGCAGGTATGAGTGGTGCAATGTGTGCTTTTTACATATATATATTTTTCATACAGTAAGTGCCCTCATGTAAGAACCATCCTCAAGAAAAATGAGCATTGGCAAAGCCAGAAGTCATTATCGAATGACAGACCTATTAATTTTGTAGGTGTATTCTTTGTGGTTTCTTTTGACACTGCTTCCGGCAGTACTTTCTTAGTGCATTTCTGCATCAATACATATCTGGAGCCTCTTGGTCATCTACTCACAGATAAAATCAAGATGCACCAATATGTCGATGATACACAACTTTATATGAAAGTCTCCTCTGCTTTCCACATCCAGTGCCCTAAAAACAAATTGTGCATCATCCAGACCTGATGCCCGCCGCATACCTGAACTGCAACCTACTCGAGATAGAATTCCTGTTATTTGCCAAGAACAAAAAAACAAGATAAAAGTACAAACCAAGCTCAATCACATTAACCTTGACTGCTTCGAACCCCAACTTTCAACAATTGCCACGTCACTTGGATTTACAATGGACACCAACCTCACCCTGAAAGAACACATTGCTAAAAAAATATAGACAGTCTGGTACCAGCTCTCTCATCCAAAAAAAGTTAAACCCTTTTTCCAGAAAGTGACTTCAGAACTGCTGTTCAAGCCTTCGTACTCTTGCATCTGGATGGTGTGAATGTCCTACTCCATATCACACACTTGCACCCATTAAGGGCATCCCACATGCTGCAGCAGGTCTCATTCAGGGCCTACAGAAATATGGTCACATGAACCCTATCCTAATGGAATTCCATTGGTTCCCATTGCCTGCGTCGTTGGTTCCATTGCCAGCCCGCACCTGCGTCATTTACAAAGCTATCACGACCAGCACCCCCGCTTAACTTGCAGACAAGGGGCCTGATTCTAACTTTGGAGGACGGTGTTAAACCGTCCCAAAAGTGGCGGATATACCACCTACCGTATTACGAGTTCCATAGGATATAATGGACTCGTAATACGGTAGGTGGTATATCCGCCACTTTTGGGACGGTTTAACACCGTCCTCCAAAGTTAGAATCAGGCCCAAGGTCTCCATCTGTTGGATTTCTGCTCACCCACAGCCAGGACTGCATCAGACTGCAGGCCAAGAAGTGTAAAAAAGAAAAAAGAAGACAACATGCCTATTCCTTCTATGCACAGGGTATCTGGAACAACTTTCCTGTATCCTTTGGGACTGACACAAGGCTGCTCCAATTTAGGAAAGCCGACTCACCGGTATGGTGAGAAAACAAATATCTATTTCAAGGGGGTGAATCATATGTTCATATCCTCGATCCATCTTATTCATCTAATGATCTCTTTTCAATAATGTAACTTTTTACTCTTGTAATCACACCTACAGTAGAGTCACGCCTTTGTCTCACACAGCCATCCTCCATGTCATCCCTAAAACATCAACTCCCCTAAATAGCGCTGAGACATTCTTTTTCAGTATCTGAAGCAAAATGATGTTTTGCCTCTCAAGTGCTCCTTCTTCTATAGAAACAAAGCAATTTGTTAAAATCTGGTGCCCTTTTGTGACTACAATTGCCTTAATATAGCTTCAGGTCTGCATTCACACACAGAGAATCTTTTGCCCATACCAGAAAGGGCTCCCTATGCATCTCGCCCTGATGGCCCCTACAAGAGACTGGCTTTCCTTTAACTCTAGCTGTGACCTCACAATGGTTGAGGCACCATTTCTTCCCCACCACGTTTCCCATCTGTAACAACACAGAGATGAGTGCCCTTATCATCCATCCTCCATGCCTCAAACTCCTAACTGGGGAAAGGGACAGCCAGACGTTCTTCTAGGCCCAACACCCAAACCTTCTAACTCCAAAGATCCCTATAGCCTTTGCCTTCTCTGGTTTCTCTACGTTGATCTGCCATCTATCCCCAATCAGTTATCACTGTCAATCTGACTTTCGTCTTAGTATTCTTCCAGCAATTCAGTGCTATGAAGCTAAATCCATTGTAAATTGGCACTTTAAAAGCTGGTTCTCCCTTACTCAACTCAGACACTAACTTAATGTACCTAGAAGGATGTGCGTGCTTCCTGCAAATCCTAAACAATCATTGACTATTTTTTCCTCAACCAGATCACCATATACTGGCTGAGTAAACAACCAGATTACCAGGTTTCCAGTGGTGGTGCCCTGAAAGGAAAGGGAGCACTGATCTCCAGACACCTGTGCTGCACTTAAAAAACTTAAAAAACCTTCCACAAGCACCCAGGCTCACTATTTGCCTCTATATATTTGATGGAAGTGCTCGATAGTGGGATTTGGTGCAGATCAAACTTCTTGTCAGCAGATATTTATGCAAGGTCGGAAGGTTTTGTTTGGTTTTGCAAAATATGTTTTTTAGTCTACGCTTTGAAATGCTGCCAGTGTGGAAATCACCAATATTTTGTTGATTAACTTTTGAGATGAAGATTCTGAATTTCTATAATGGGAATTCTGCAGGGATACTGCAGGCGCATTTCAAAACCTGCAGATGACTTGTTTGTGTGATGGAAGAAAGCTCTTCCTGATACAGACGCCCATGGAGTAATATCCTCATTAGTCTACCACAGGTGTTAGAAACACAAATATACCCAGCTCTAGTGGGTGTTTTTGCTCTTAACACATCAGATTTTAAACTAACCTAAAATAAGACATTCTGCGCGCAGAGTATTTTTGGATGTATGAAAAATTCTTTGCTTGAAAGTGGTGGCTCGCTTGGTAGGGCGTTTGGGTTCTGCTTCTCCTTTCACCTCCCCCGTCAGTCTGAGGGCGTTAATCAGTGTAGGACTAAATACAAACTCTGCATGTCTGGTCGAGTGGTGAGCCACGCTGGGCCAAGGGGACATGCGTAGTATGAGTATTTAGCGCACTGAAATGTGAAATGTAAAATGTAGATTTATATAGCGCGGCCTATCACCCGTGAGGGCCTCAAGGCGCTGTCCATGGGCACGGGGCGATTAAGTGATTTGCCCAGAATCACAGGATGTTACACCGAGGCTCGAACCCAGACCTCCAGCTTCCAAGTCGGTCGCTCGAACCCAGACCTCCAGCTTCCGAGGCGGTCGCTCGAACCCAGACCTCCAGCTTCTGAGGCAGTCGCTCGAACCCAGACCTCCAGCTTCCGAGGCGGTCACTCGAACCCAGACCTCCAGCTTCCGAGGCGGGTACTCTGACCACTGCGCTACATCCTCTCCCTCAGACAGAGCTTTGATTTTGCCATCTTCTTTCTGGTGGGCTTACGTCTGCCACCACATATGTACTACATTTAGTTAATAAAGACTTTGAGCCTGATTTAGATCTTGGCAGGGGGAATACTCCGTCACAAACGTGACTGATATCCCGTCCGCCGTATTACAATCTCCATAAGATATGAAGGATTGTAATACTGTGGACGGGATACCCGTTACGTTTGTGACAGAGTATTCCCCTCCGCCAAGATCTAAATCAGGCCCCTTGGGAGTATGCATTTCTCAGGCCCCTTTTAGGCCTTTAGTCACTGACCCCTGAAGATGCTGCTAAACTGCCCCATTTACAAAATTGTCTGCGAGACCCCTACTGGCCTGAGAACATGCTCCCAGCTGCACCCTTGGTGTGGTCGTCATCTTCTGAGAGTGAAGATCCTTCAGAGTGCTGTGAAAGTGCTTCAAGATCAACGCTACGCTAATGATATTTCTTTTTGGCGGTCAGCCCATCTCAAATGCCACCCACAACCCAGGGGGTAATGAAAACATACTAAAAGCCTGCACTGAACGGGATCTGTGTGAAAGTCTGTGGGGAACTGAGCTCTGCACTTCGCTTATGTCATGTCAACACCATGGGCTCTCCCAGAACTTTGGGCTTATTTAGATCAACGCACGGGTTACTCCATCACAACGGTGATGGATATCCCATCTGCTGAAATATAAATCCCATAGGAAATAGTAGGATTTATATTTCGACGGACGTTGTGACCCATTTGCCAAAATCTAAAGCAGGTCGTTTGTTTTAGTTAATGCATGTAATTGCCTTTACTGAAGGCGTTGAGGCTCTCCTGAAACTGGTCTTCGTGTTATGTCAGGGAAAGCAGGAGATATCAACATTAAAACAGAGTACCCTGGCTTACCTTCAATTATCTTTGTATATTTTTTCTGGAAAGACTTCTTGTTTCAACTTGGTTTAGAGTTTTATATATCTATTTATTTAACAGTGTTCGGATTAAATTCTGTGAAAAATTAAAGGCAGCGGGCCTGATTTACATTTCAGTGGAGGGCTTACCCGTCACAATGGTGACGGATATCCCATCCACCAAAACCTAAATCTTGTAGGAAACAATGGGATTTAGATTTCGGCAGATGGGATATCAATCACCGCTGTGATGGAGTAACCCCTCGGCCGAAATCTTAATCAGGCACAGAGTATTTACTGTAAATATAAAGAAAGAGGGAGATACCCATATAGTGACTGAATAGCACAACACGAAACGAGGAAACCTGGGATCACTCCCAGCTTCCCTAATCACCAAACTGTGTGATCCTAGGCAATTAACTTATTTCATTGTGCCTTCTTTTTCTTTATGGTCACATTTGAGAACACCTTGCGATACATCAGTTCAGGAGGTGCGTTGTATAAATAGAAAACTTGTATATCTTTTAAAAAACTTTAATGTTGCTCTTTCTATAACAATGACCTAGGTCAGATATGTGGGGGTACAGAGGGCAACTGACTTACCTCTTCATCACAGCAATGATGAGAGTCACGAATGCGAACACTTTAGTTTATTAGAGAATTACACTTTTTTGAATTTTGAAGAGTATCATATTTTTACATGACGCTTGTTGTACGATTACATCTCATATATGTTGACAGTTCAGCTCATGTCATGGGACTTAGAGCCAAGCCAGTCCAGTCGCACGGCTCTGCCTATACATTTTCTGACTTGATCACCTCTGATATACCCAACACAACACGTATATACCACATAGTTGGATATGACTGTATTCAAAACATTACTTATCATACAAAACACACACAACACCCATCAGAACACAGTATCATCCTACCCACAACAGCACCAACCAGTAGTAAACACAAACACTGCATCCAGCAAAAAGTATTAGACATAAAAGTGCTCATGCAAGCAACACCATGCTCAGAACAGAACCTCTCCTAACACACCTCACACCAGTCAACAACAGACTATATTCATCTGAATTGTAACACCTATCCAACACATCCCAGGCCAATTTATGGCTATTGCAGAATCTCAGTGGTCCACTCCACACTCAGCTCCCTCACTCTTGTCCTATATACTGGGCAATGAGCCAGCCACTTAACCCCGACGACAAGCATTCAGTTTCGTAGACCTCTGGCCATGCAACACTATACCTCTCCGACGTACCTGCAATTAAGGCATGCATGCAGAAAAGAGCAACTGAACCAAGATTACTCTATTGATGATCCAGTTTAATCAAGATGTAGTCCATTGACCTAAATTTTCAGAACAAGATTGCCCTCCAATCCTTAATCAACAGTACCTTTGCTTTTGACCCTGCACAGCACTCTGCTGATTTATGGTTAGTTTGGAGCTATACAAATAGCACAAATATACATGTAATCAGGCTCCAGCCTAAGAAAGAGTCCTTGAAACTGTCATGGGACTCTTACCTTGGGGGTAAGAATGCTAGGTTTTGGGCGGCAGCCCCACCACATGTAGGTGACTGAGTCAGCCCCTCACTGGTTAGAAGCTGTCGACCTAACCCGTTAGGATAGCTAACAGTACCTCACCAAAACCTGAAAAGGAAAGGTGATTTGTGGCAGCCTAAACGTATGACACTCTGACTCTTCAGGGACATTGTGGTCGCAGACCGTACCATTTTCTCTCAGTTACACAATGTTCTCACACATGCAAAGACAGACAGAGAGAAGCAGGACAAGTTTCAATGCACTTATTGAAATGACTGCATTCTATGATAACAAACATGAGCTGCAATTATCAGGAGGATGAAACATGACACTGTGATAATAGTGACCATTAGGTAAAAAGAGATAAGCAGTCCCACCATCCTAGAATGAACATGGGTCTAAGAATTCCTATCTGCACCCTATTCTCTAACATGAGAGCATAGCAGTGGTAGCCTTCTCTGCCCATACCGGTCTCATGGAAGGAGCCCCAACCCCATACCTGAGAAATAGGCCATGGTCTTGCCTGTTGGTCTTCTTGGCAGCCCTCCCAGTTGGGTGGGAAGATAAGGCCAAGATCAGCTAAACTGCCACAAAGTGGCACACAACATACAATGGCTTCTCTGGATGGACTGTCCTCTCTAACCTCCTTTGGCCTTTGTAGTGTTTTTATAACAAAATATGTTGTGTTCTGAGAACTAGTGTGTGTCCGTGACTCTGTACACTTGTAGCAGCAATACTATGTAAACTATTGTGGATAAATATAACAGCCTTGAGCACTGCAGAGAACGAAATGCATACAAAGTGCAGATAAATGTGGAACACAAACAAAATAGGTTTTCATAGAATGGCAGCTGATAAATTGTAAAATCAACTAGCTGAAAAGTGAATAAAATGTGTGCGTGCCTTAAAGGCACAGGCTATGGGCCTAAAGGCTGAAATATGGGAGTCCAACCTAGGCGCTAAAAAGTGAACCTATGACAAAACCATGGTGTGAAGGTACTCGGACACAGACAGCACTGTGAAGCCATACTAATAGAAGTATAAACACTATATTAAGAACTCTAACATAACAAAGGCGATAGCCTACGACAACAAGGCCACAGCAGTTATAACTTCATCAATGATATCTCCAATGGCAAAGGACAAGCTATATAACAGTGCCCTGCGCTTGTAATCAAAAAGATGGTCTAGAACTACAATATTCCAACCTAAATTGTGATCAGACTCATAACATCCCTTTACTGATGCAGCGTACCTATCCTTGCTAGACACAAAGATGCAAGCATCAGCACAGACATCAGCTGTGATGCCTTGGATCCATCCGGGGGGGGCACAAGAGTTCATCTAATAAGAAATTGTTTGCCTGAGATGTATTTTAATACCCTT
Organism: Pleurodeles waltl; assembly: GCF_031143425.1. Lineage (NCBI taxonomy): Eukaryota > Metazoa > Chordata > Amphibia > Caudata > Salamandridae > Pleurodeles > Pleurodeles waltl. Next base: position 77,535,855 of record NC_090447.1, on the reverse strand, counting down.
GCCCTGAGGAAACATATTGATCTTAATTTGGCTGGTGTTATCATTTACACCCAGCTTGCACTGCAAGCCCTCAACAGTTGTGAGAATTGATTGAGAAAATTCTTCCCTGGCTGTATTGATTTCACTGCCATTCACTTTCACCTCCTTTCCTTTTGTGAAGACGGAAATCCCATCTTTATCCATGCTGCGCAGTCCTCAAGGTCAGGACATTCAGGAATTGGTTTTCAAGAGGCGTTGAATGCATTTGACCTTCCTTCCATTTTGAAGTGAACTGGTTGTCACAGGGAACACAATATTTTCCTTTCTTTGCCTTTTGAGTGCTCATCTATTTCAGCAGCTGCTGCAGGCTTACAATATCGTGTTTATTGTTGAACACGACTTCAATTAGCTCTAAACCTCTAAACTAGTGATGGAGGTAACCAAAGGGCCCAGGTGTATGGATAATAGGTACGTCTGCATCTTTAAAACTGCTTGAAAGATTTACAATGTTTTTTTACTACAATATTGAGTTTTAAACCTCCTGCCAAAGTATCATATGCAGAGTACCGACTTCTCAATATTGTGAAGATAAAAATACTTCCAATCAAAACAAAGTGATTTTATATATGTTTTAGGAGAAATAAGTCATGATACCATCCAGTGTTTTAATGGCTATGTAAGTCTATATGCATCAAGGTATGTGAAGGTGGAGTTAAGAATGGTAAACCTATGCTTTACCTGTGTATACCTTTCTTCAGAATATTGTGATATTGCGCTATTGTGACTGGGCAGTATTTAAAACTCATTGTTCTGACATACATACATTGTGTACTCATCATGATCACTTTATTAACCTGTACAAAATCATCCATTTTTGATTGGAAGTACAATGACTTTGGGAAAAAACAGTGAAGGACTGCTTAATAAGTGGAGGTTAATATGTGGAAATTCTGGACTTAAAAAGTAGTCTTACAGTGACTGCAAAAAGGGAGCAAACAGTAAAAAAGTTCTTGACTGCAATAAACCTCACAAAGTCCAAGAGGCCAGATGCATAACAAGTTGCTAGGATATTGGTAAAAATAAACTGGATGTACCAGAGAGATTATTACTCCTAGATCCAGCAGGGCAACATGTTTCAGTCCTTCGTGTGGCCCCCTCAGGGAGTCGTGGGCCCTCATCAAGAGCGGGATCTTTAAGTATTCCTAAGTTGACTCCCTGACTACATACATACGTCACCAGCATATATACATTCAATACCAGTAATATGTTTCTGCCGGTTGGCAAAAATTCCCTGATAATGCAAACCATTTTATTTGTAGAAGAAATTATGGATGTGAACATTTGCCCTTCTGTTGGGATGGAAAAGTCCTGTGAAATGGTTGTGGACATGAACCCCTGACCTGAATGCCTAGTTGTACTTTTGTCTGGATTGCCAATGCTGATTTTTGTTGACATAGGTAAACACAGATCATGCGTGTGCACCATGACATAGGCCTGTCGCACGGATTGCGGTCTTGTTGGACCATGAATGAGTGGTGCCAAAAGCACTGCCCTCATAGTGATCGAAGGCTACTGCCTTCACCAGGAGTTCAGTAGGACAAGCGCTATAGTGGCCGTATACTGTGCAGTGATCAGTAGTAGTGAACAGGACATTTTCACTCTGTCACTTGAGTGAGGACTACAGGCTCACTCCACTTTTTGAAAGTTCTGCCGCTGTGAACTGAACTCACCCTTGTCCTATATAAGTTAGATGTAGAGTGCTGCGCAGCGAAGGAGTGGTGACACTGCGTTGGATGTATATATGCCTGGGAAGGGTACAGAGTAGTGCTGTACATGCATGGTGAGTGCATGTACTGGGTGTGTGTATACCTACTAGGGATACATTAAATGAGAGATGAAGTGCTGTGCAGTGCGTGTACACAGTGGAAGCATGTGCTGGGTCTATATGTGCCTGTGGGAAGCACATTACATGCAGGGTGAAGTGTTGGACAACGCAGACATGGTGAATGTGTGTGCTGGCAGTGTGTGTGTTTGCAAGTAACATATCATAGCAGAATACAGAAAGGCCAGGATACTGAGCAGTGCATGCAGAATGAATGTGTTACACTGAGTGCACGTGCGCCTCTAATGGTACATTACATGGAGGACCCGGGGTTACATTTTGGGAAGCCCACGCCTGCCTAGTGAAGACATGAGGAGGAATCCTCCCAGACAGATTTGCGTATTGCTACTTTCCTGTGAGCTGGCTGGGGCATGATCTGTAGGAAGGGAGAAAGAGACTCCCCCTTTAAACTTCAAAAGACGGCTCTTTGAATCAGGGATAGATCGCAAGGAAGGGGCCTGGACACATCCAAGGAAAGAAATGGGGCTTATAAGGGAATCAAAAAGAGTAGGTCTGGATGCCTGGGATTAACCCTTTGACGCACATAGCACTGTGGCTGACATCCAGGTGTGGACTCTGGGCACTCCAATGGCCTGTGCTGTGGGACTGCCAGGTGTAGGGTCTCTCCTACTTTGACAGACACCTTACAAGAGGAAGAAGAGGGGGGAGAAAAGTGTACACTTCAGAAGAAGTAGAACCCCAAAATGAAACTTCAAAGACCGAGCCCCTAAATCACATTTGGTGTCTGTAAACGGACATTAAGAAGGGGAGGTTGAGACCCCAAAATCTGTCATCTGCCGAAAAGCCAGAAGGGCTGTGAGAGAGGAAGCTCTGCAAGACTTCAGCCTGTGACCGGGACTGGGGGCCAAGCCCTGCTGGTCTCACTGATGGGTGAGGGGACATCACCCAGTGAAACCAAGACCACCTGCTCTGGAGCCTGGAACGCAGGTGCCTGCCTCGTAACAAGTGTGCCCTTAGAGGAAGAGGAGATCATTGCAGGGAGTGAGGTCCGGTGGGAGCCCAGCCGAGGGACTTCCAGTGCAAGGTGTGAGGAAACGACTGCTGCACCAATCGGCTCAGTGCCTGTGTGCACGTTCCAGTCGGCGACACCCGTATGCCAGGAGGAGCCGTTGTGAAGATAGCCATGAGTGGAGTGCTGTGCTGAACAAATGAAGCTGTGTGTCTGAAGTGGTGGCGGCCGTATGCCACGAGGGGCCGCTGTGAAACTTATCACTGGGTCAGAACGGCCGAAGCCTGCGTGGAGCCTAGCAACGTCCCCATGCAGTCGCGGTCAGACCAATCACTGGGACATAGCAAGCCTCCTCGCTGCTTCGGCGGGTACGACTGGTTACAGGCCTGTCCAGCCCCAGGGGAACTCGCTGAGAGTCAAGTACAGAAGAGGTACTGGGACCAGTTGCTCAGGATCCATAGTGGGCCAGGACCCGGGACATTAGGAGTAGAAGACCTAACCAAGACGGTTAGACACAATAGCCCCTGCGTGCCCTGTGGCCTCCAAAAGCGGTTCTGACACCTACAATATCAGAGTAAGCATACTTAGCAATTGTTTTTACCTTCTAAGGGATATGTTTGTGGTTATGACATTTGACCGTAATTTAATTGCTCACAGTAAATGGAAGTCGTCCAGGAAAGCGCATGCCGTATGTTAAAAGGATTGTAGATATGCAAATAATATTACTGGGCTCCATTTGTACAGCCACATTTCTCCTAACTGAGTTTTCTTCAGCTTTTTTGTCCCTTTGTGGTTGTGAGCATGACCCTGAGCCCCAGCGAGATGGTGTTGTGGATGCACAATGCTCCTAGAAGCTAGTCTGACTCCTGGAAACCATGGTTAGTGCAGTGCGGGGCATTAGTGAGGCTCAGCTAATTGGTTCCTGTGGTATTCTAGGCCTAGAATGTATTGACACAGAATGCTGGAGTCTCCTTGGAGACAGCGACAGTTGGAGGAGAGGAGAGGCAGAAGGAGAACGAAGGAAGGATTAGCTGTAGGCTGAGGTGTTTCTTGTATAACTATATCTTATATTAAAGATCCTGTTTCTTACAAAGAAGACTGTGTTCTAGCGATCTTTCACTGGCGACGAGGATGGGATACTGAAACCCCTTATGAAGTCGGAACACCTCAACTACCTATCCTGGTAATTGAGCGATCTCAAGGTTTTTTTGTTTTTTTTTGTGGCCACGCTGTTCTCTGGAGCAGTCTGTTATTTTTTTGGAGGGGCTGTGCTGTGTGTCTAGTGTATATTGTCGACTGGCCAGACTTATACACACTGTTGCTCGCGCTACGCTCAGCGGGTGCTTAGGCTCGCGCTAATTGTTAACCACGCGCTGCCTTGCCTACCGGCGCAGCTCACTCAAGAGAGTATCAACACGGCGAAACCGGCACAGCGCTAACTTACAGCAACAGCTCGACTATCTCGGACACGTGCTCACTCAAGAGACTATCAATACGGCAAAACCGGCACAGCGTTAACTTACAGTAATGTAATTACAGCGAACCGGAACAGCTTTCTTCTCTCCTGGTCGCGTCATCCGCATACGCTCATTGTTAAGCGTGTCAAGCCTCGTTCTCATGCCTTGGCGGCCATCTTGCTACATCAAGTGACAGACAAGTTAAAGTTCCTGGCGGACATTTTATGTTGCTTTGCGATTCTGTGTGTCAAGCCTCATTCTCACGTTTTGGCGGCCATCTTACTACATCAAAAGGCATTTGAGTTGAAATTTCTGGTAGCCATTTTAAGTTACTTTGTGTTTCTGTGTGTCAAGACTCATTCTCACATCTTGGCTGCCATCTTGCACATTAAGAATCATATGAGTCGAAGTTCCTGGCGGCCATCTTAATTTGTATTGTGTATTTAATTTTAAGGTTTTTTAAAAAAAATATAACACAGGCACAAGATACTGTCAGAAATTTACAATATGCAGAATGTTACTTGTCCACCATTTTTTTTGCCTTCTCCTGGTGAACCACTAATTCCGTGGAAAAAATGGAAAAGTGTTTTTGGGCACTATGCTCGAGTTTGTGGCACCTCTCTAAATGCGGAAAGGAAAATGTCTCTTCTGATGCATTGTTTAGGTTCTGAAGGACAGGAAGTCTTTGAAAATCTACCTGAATTTACGGTTGAAGATGCAGGAGATCTCAATGACTTTGAAATCTGTATTAAAAAACTAGACTTACATTACTTACCGAAAATTTCCACAGTCTTGGAGAGGTATCATTTTGGAAAAAGATTTCAAAGATCTGGAGAATCTGTAGAGGAATACATTACTGTACTTCGGAAACTAGCTTCCACATGTGGTTTTGGTAGCAGTAAAGATGAAAGATTGAGAGATCAATTCATGTTGGGCTGCAACGTTGATAAAGCGAAATAATCTTTTTGGATTAAAGACAATCCGTCACTTTATGAGGTGATATCTATTGCTAAAACACATGAACATAGCTCAGCTTGTCTTGATGGGATCAGGAAGACAAGTTCACAGGGAAAGGGGGATGAAGTTCATCTTGTCAGTCAAGGAGGTTATGTACAAGATAAGACAAATCCTCAGAAATCAGTGAAGGATAATTTCAATAGCTCCAAAGTTAAGAAGGGGGTACAGGGAAGATGTTACAGATGTGGTGAGTTTGGCCACTATGCTAATTTCAAAGGTTGCATAGGTTGGAAGGTTTTTTGTAAAAATTGTGGTAAGAAGGGACATGTCACTTCATGCTGCAAAAATTCTAGTTCACAAAAGAAAGGGGTCCAAGAAATAACATTGGAGGATGAAGATTCCCCAAAAGAATTTGTGTTACAAATAAAAAATGGAATAAGTGGCCCAGTGGAGGTTGTACGTATTGAAGGTGTATGTGTCCCTATGATGTTTGATTCAGGAGCAAAGATCACATTAATTCCTATGGGAATATTTGATAAACATTTGAAATCCTCTGTAAAATTATTCAAACCAGATATTTCTCCTAAAGGATATGGCGGTGAACCTATTAAGCTGTTGGGGTATTTTATAGGTTCCATTCAATATGTGGATAGACTCACAGCTGGCAAGGTATATGTCTCTATTAGAGGTGATTCCCTCATCAGTTGGTCTCATCAGAAAGATTTAAGGGTTCACCTTGATCCTAACGAGTCCCCGTCTGTTAGGCTGAAGAGTTTAGACTGTGTTAATACGGTAGATAATGGTAGACCCTCCTATGAGCAGGAATTTTCTGATCTTTTTCAGGCTGAACTTGGATGTTTGAAGGGCTATGTTCATGAGATCAGGTTAAGAAAAGGTGTTACACCTGTAGTCAGTAAAGTTAGAGGGGTTCCTTTGATGGTGAAGGAGAAAATGAGAACAGAATTAGAGAGGCTGGAACGGGATGAAATAATTGAGAAAGTTGAAGCCACTGAGTGGTTGGCTCCAGTGGTGATGGCGGTAAAATCTAATGGCGATCCGAGATTATGTGTGGACTTGAGAGAGCTTAATAGATGTGTGATAGTGGATCACTATCCATTGCCCAACATTAATGAAATGTTAGCGCTTCTCAGTGATGCTAAATGTTTTTCATCTATTGACTTGACCTCTGCATACCACCAGGTTAAGCTTCACAAAAATTCTCAGGACTTGACAGCTTTCATAACGCCCTTTGGTACTTACAGGTTTGTCCGTATGCCTTTTGGTTTGGTCTCAGCGGCTGCTGTATTTCAACGTGCCATAGGAGGGTCCTTGAGGGGATTCATGGCATCAAGATATACCAAGATGATATTCTAGTGCATGGCAAAGATGCATCCGAACATAATACAAGGGTACGGCAAGTTCTCCAGAGACTAAGGGAAAGTGGCCTAACGTTGAAAGCAGAAAAATGCAAGTTCAATCTTAGTGAAATTGATTATTTGGGGCATAGGATCTCCTCTCATGGTATCGAGCCAAAAAAAAATCTAGTGAGTGCGATTGATAATCTTGCGAGCCCAACTTCAAAGGAAGAAGTGATGAAGTTTTTAGGGATGGCAGAATTTTATAGTAAATTTGTAGTCAACTTTGCGGAGAAAACCAAAGCCATTAGAGGGTTGGTTAGAAAGGGAGTTACATTTCGATGGGACAAAGCTTGTGAAGATGAATTTGAGAAGATAAAACATGACCTGAAATGTGCTCCGTGCTTGCAAAGCTTTGATCCAAGTCAACAATCTATCATTATGGCTGATGCTAGTGCCAAAGGTCTTGGTGCTGTTCTACTTCAAGTTCACAACGGGGTGGAAAAGACTATACTTTTCATCTCGAGGTGTTTAAAGGGAGCAGAATTAAATTATTCTGTCATCGAGAGGGAGGCACTAGCTGTATTTTGGGCGATAAACAAACTAAGAAAATTTGTTTGGGGTAGTAAGTTCTGTGTGAGAACTGACCACAAACCACTGAAAGAAGTTTTTGAAAAAAAGGGGTTGGATTCGATTTCAGGAAGGATTAGAAAATGGGTAGTAACCTTACAGGAATTTTGTTTTGATGTGCATTATGTACCTGGGGCTCAGAATCTTGTTGCGGATTGTTTTTCCAGACTTGTGAATGAAGTTTCTGATCTTGAAGATCAACTTACTGAGAGTCTTGATGATTTTGATGTATGCATGATTAGGGAAGGTATAATCAAAGAGGATGAGTGGATGACTGGTCTTAGTAATGATAAAGTGGTACAAGATGTTCTAAAAAAAAGTCAAATATGGATGGGATGGCACCGAGAAACAAGATGAATGCTTTTGTGGTTTCTGGAGGGTCAGGGATGAATTGTCCTCTCAAGGGGATCTATTATTGAGGGGGACCAAACTTGTTCCTCCAGTGCAACTAAGGGAAGAACTAATTTCTATAGCGCATGAGAGTCATCCTGGTATCTCTAAAACTAAGGAAAGATTGAGACTCTCATATTGGTGGCCGGGAATGGATGTACAAATTGAGCGGAGAGTTAGGGAGTGTTTGGAGTGTTCTAGAGCTGATAAGACCTTGATGTGCAGCGTCCAACCTATGGAGGTGAGGGAACTGCCTAGGGAACCGTGGCAGGATGTTTCATTGGACATCTTAGGACCTATTAGGTATTCCAGCACTGACAAGTATGTCTTAGTTTTAATAGACATGTATTCGAGATGGCCTGAAATTGGGATCACATCTTCGGTAAAAACGCAAGTTGTCATAGACTTCCTTAATCAAATCTTTGATAGGGAAGGGTTCCCATCTTCCATCCTCACGGACAGTGGTGTACAGCTTGTCTCTCGAGACATGGAGAGATTTCTTAGTGACAAGGGAATTACACATAAGAGGGCCTCTCTTTATCATCCCGAGACTAATGGTATGGTGGAGAGATTAAATAGGGTACTAAAAGAAACTATTCAAATGGCTCTTGTTAATAACAAGTGTTGGAAGGAGGAGATTTTGCATAAAATCAGGAATTACAGATTGACTCCTCATACATGCGCAGGTCTCACACCGTTTGAGTTGTTCAGGCGCAGAAAACCTAACACACAGATGTGTCCATCTTGGGTGAATGACAAAGTAGCTTTAGAACCAGACTTTGGGCTTAAAAAAGAAAGTAAAATGGACAGAGAGGTTAGAAAAGCTTTTGAGAGAAAGGCCAATTTTGACAGAAGGAAGGCAGTAAAGAAAATTGAGATTTCTGTAGGTGATATTGTCAAAGTAAGAAATCCTCGTTTTGGTCTGTCTAATAGTCATTCTAAATTCTCTTCTCCCCTCAAAGTGATAAAAGTCATGAAGAATGCTGTAAAAACTGAAGATCATAGGATATGGAATGTTGGGAGAGTGATAAAAATCACTGGGGTGGGGGAAGATGTATCTGTGAAAAGTTATGGGACAAAGAGTGAACAAAGAGATGACAATGTCAAAATGAGAAAGAGCTCTAGGATCATTAGACGTCCTAAATCGTTAGTGGACTTTGTATAAATCTATGTAACAATGTGAGTAATGGTGTAACAATGTGTGTGAATGGTATAGTTGTATTAGTTATTTATTTCTTATTGTATTGTGTTAACAAAAATATATATATGTTTAGTTTTGGTTAATAAGGGGAAGATGTGTGGTATTCTAGGCCTAGAATGTATTGACACAGAATGCTGGAGTCTCCTTGGAGACAGCAACAGTTGGAGGAGAGGAGAGGCAGAAGGAGAACGAAGGAAGGATTAGCTGTAGGCTGAGGTGTTTCTTGTATAACTATATCTTATATTAAAGATCCTGTTTCTTACAAAGAAGACTGTGTTCTAGCGATCTTTCAGTTCCCAATGAAGAGAATGACATGCTGCAATCCCAGTTTTGGATTTAAAAGCTGAACATTCTTTTTAAGTTCATACTTGTCAACGCTTTCCAACAGGAACATGGAAGATTTTGAAAACAAAATCAGGGGAATGGATTTTCCTCAATGAGTTCCATTGCAGAACAGGCAATTTCAGGCAGTTGACAGCTAAAACTAAGCCATTTTTGGCTTCAAAAATTGTGAGTGGCCTGCCTGAATCGGGTATATTGTAGAGGTGAGCGAGGTACTGAAAGTTCAAGCCAGAGGCCTAGCTCTGCCTCAGCTCAAGATCCTCTTCGAGCGTCGAGCCCAAAACGAGCCGAGCTTTCATATGGATTCTGGCTGCCGGCCTAGCTCTAAGCTAATGCTCCCAGATTTAAAGAAAAAACATTAACCTTGGATTTAAACTAGTAGAGGGAACGAGATACCCATCTCGCGGTTGAATGACACAATGGGAAATCAGAAAATGTGGGATTTTCCCAGTTTCCCTGTTTAATCAAATTGTGTGTTCCTACACAAATATTTTATTTCACCCTGCTTCCATTTTCCTTATTGCATTTGAGAGCACTTTGAAATGCATGAGTTCATGGCATGTGCTACACAAGCATCCCTCTTGGATCTAAGTAGATAATACTGTTGCTCCATGTACGAATCTAGGCCACAGAGGGTGCGCATGAGAACTGACCTGCCTCTTAACTCACTAATGGCATCCTTGTCATGGTGGGGGGAGGGGCATGAATACTTTTAAGTTAATGTTTAAAAACTGTCTCTTTTAATAAACGCCTCTCAACGCAGTGATGTTACCTGATGATTTAAGTTGAAATGCTTCTGTGTGAGATTAATTTTGCAGAGCCTTTATCACATCATCACATGGTGTTTGTTTCACAGTTTGTGTGCCAAACATGTTCAGGGCTCGGCTCGTGCTTAGGCTCTTAGATCCCAGCCAAACCCTTGGCTCCGCTCTCCTTGTTAATTTGCTTAGCTCTAGTCTATTGGGATGCTGTAGCAGGGAGGTTGTCAAATAACAAAGAAACGCATTTCTAATTTGCGTGTAGAAGAGTTTATTCAAACCAAAGGGACCCACGCACATAGCTGCCTCTCCGTCCTGTCGTAACGGTCAACTCAGGACCAAGCTCTCGCACTCCAGAACGAAGAGAAGCAACCAATGAAACAAGGGTTCCATCGGAACCATGCGCGTGAAACATACCAAAGAAATAACATGGCACAATACAATGACATATTACAACATCTCCCTCCTTTATAATAGAAACAATAAAACACTAAGACAGAATAAAATCTCTAAATTTAACAGGTAAGTTAACTTGTCTCGAACTTCTAGTAGTAACACATTTAGAATGAGCCTCATTCATGCATTTGTCACTATCAGGACTTGAACCATTATCAACAGTTTGATAATCAGAATAAAAAATCGGAACCTCAGAATCATGCAAATGATCTGAATCAAAATTATTAGATTGCAAAGACCCATCACATTCAAATTCTTGTAAATCTGTCGACAACATTGACCCTTCGTCATGTTTTAAATGAGACATGCTCCTGAAAATCTTTAATTGCTCCAAATTAATAGGAATTACACAACTTCTGCTCCACCAACCTCGTCCCTCTAATAATACAGAAGCTTTGGTAACCTTGAGAACTTTAGATGGAAAATGAAACTTAGATTCTCCTTTTCTTACCCTAAAAGGTTTTTTAAGTAAGACCCAATCATTTACTTTTAAATCAACAGTTTTTGTAGAAAATCTGTGATCAAAATTACATTTCTGCTTAAGTTGTTTATCAAAAACAGAACATCTCATGGAGTTTTTAACCAACTGAGATTTTTTGTCAACATCATTCAAGACATGAAACATCCATCTTGGTACAAGTTTGGTTCTGGGATCCCTTCCCCTTAGTAATTTGAATGGAGAACAACCTGTAGTTGAATGAGGAGTAGAAAGATATGCCCAAATCTTCTCTTGCAGAAATTCTGCAACATCAACATTTGATGCTAAAGCAGTCTGAATTCCTTCTTTAAGAATCCGATTTACCCTTTCCACTAATCCATTCGCCGATGGATTGTGTAGTGCCACTCTGAGGTGTTTGATATCATGCAGACTCAAGAAATCTGAATTTTTTTTAGACAAAAAATGTGAACCATTATCAGTAACAATTGTATTGACAGGCCCTTCTGATCTAAATAATTTGCTCAAAAAACTGATAACTACATCAGAATCAGTTTCAGAAGTGAAGGAATAATAAACCCATTTTGAAAAATAATCCACTGCCACCACAAGATATTTCATGTGCCTTGGTAACAAATGAAATGGCCCAGAAAAATCCAATGCGACTTTATCCCAAGGTTTCTCCGGCAAAGGAACAGGATATAAAGGCTTAGAGACAGTCCTCCAATGTTTATCAGAAACAATACACTCGGGACACCTGTTGACAAAAGAAACAATTTGCTTATCCATGCTAGGCCACCAATATGATATTTTAAGTTTTCTGGATGTAGCTGAAATACCCAAGTGACCTTCGTGGGCAAGTTTAATAATTTTGTCCCTGATGTTGGTAGGAGGAACAATGAGATCACCCCTCAGGCAAATACCATTCTCACATGTGAGCTCACTTGACACATGATAATAAGCTCTAAGCTCCCCTGACAAACTTCTCTCAGCAGGCCATTTGGTTTTCAAAAATTCTGCTACTTTAGACAACGTAGAGTCAGAGGACATAGCTGACACCCATTCTTGCTCAGTGACATGATTGTCAAATACAGCTAAAACATCCAATAGGGCTACCACACACTCTTTTTCAGCATCAATCTCAACTGAAGCTTCATAGGGTAAAGGCAAACGGGACAAACAATCAGCACGAAAGTTCATGCCTCCTTGCACATACTTCAGCACCAGATTGTATTCTTGCAATTTGGATAGAATGCGAACTAAACGTGCCGATGCCTTACCTAGACCACTTCCATTCAACAAATGAACCAAAGGTTTATGATCAGTGAATACTACACACCTATTGCCCCAAATATAAGTTCTAAACTTCCGAACTGCCCATACACAAGCTAAGGCCTCCCTTTCGATAGTGCTATAATGTTTCTCTGCTTCTGATAACATCCTAGACGCAAAAGCAACAGTGTTTTCACCACCATTCACCCATTGACCAAAAACAGCCCCAATACCAACTAAAGTGGCATCTACCATGACAAAAGGAATACCTGCAGGGTCAAAAGGTTGTAACGCAGGGGCTTTGATAACTAAATTTTTAACTCTTTCAAATGTGAGATTTAATTCCTTTGTCCACTCAAATTTAGTTCCTTTTTTAAGCAATGATCTAAGAGGTTGTACTTCCATAGCATATCCCGGAACAAATCTAGCATAGTATTCACAGAGTCCTAGAAAAGATTTTAGCGCATCTTTATCAGAAGGAGGACATGCCCTACTAACAGCTTCCACATTGCTAAATTTAGGTCTGATTCCCTCACCAGAAATTACATGACCAAGATATTCCACCTCGGTTACAAACAATTTACACTTGCCAGGTTTTACTGTCATTCCCTTCTCTTTTAGAATACTCAAAACCTTTTTTAAAACTAATAAATGTTCTTTCTCTGTTACTGTGTGTATTAAAATGTCATCTTGGAAAGCCAACACCTGAGGTAAGTCAGAAAATAAATCATCCATCAATTTTTGAAAAACGCTTGCTGCTGAAGCAAGGCCAAACGGTAAGCGTAGATACTTGAATACCCCAAAAGGAGTTACAAAAGTGGTTACATCTTGAGAAGATTCGCTTAATGGAATTTGATGGTATGCCGAGTGAAGATCTATGGTAGAGAACACCTTGGAGTTACCCAAACTCGTAATCATTTCTTGAATACGTGGAAGTGGATGATTATCAATCACAATGTTTTGGTTAACAGACCTCAAGTCCACACATAACCTCAATTCGCCATTTTGTTTCTTGGTAATTACAATGGGTGATACCCATTCTGAGGCATCTGCAGGAGTAATTATCCCCTGAGATTGAAGTTTATGTAATAAGGCCTTCAAATCCACTCTTACACTCAAGGGTATGGGTCTTACTTTGTGTACAACAGGAGTTGCCCCCTTTTTGAGTTTTATGCCATGCTCATATCCTTGCACTCTCCCAATTTGGTCTTGGAATACTTCTGGAAACAAATCAATTATACTTTGCGTGGTATCTTTAGAAATGCACACACTGGCTACCGAATCTGATAGAAATAAATTAGGTAATTCACCTAGAATCACTGGAACATCATGGCCAGGACGCAGTATTATTCCCAAACGTGCTAAATCCTTCCAACCCACAATATTACGTCCTTTGACGGCTGCATAAATTTTTGTTACAATAGTTCTGCCAAGACATTGAAGATCTGATACAAAATAACCCAAGAGGTTAATGTCTTGTTCTCCAAACGCTTTAGGAGCAACATCAGGATACTGTAATTCAATGGAACCCTTCCACAACTTAAATTTTTTTTGATCTGCTAAAATAGTAATGGGGGCTCCTGAATCAGCTAGAACAGGAATTGTTTGAGAACGAATCTCTACATCACACATAGCTCCTTTAATGACTTTCTCAGATTTCCCACCCTGACCATCCGAAACATCAATGGTTAATAACATATTCGAAAATTGGTTAGACATCTGTGAGCTTTCGTCATCAACGTCAACACTGTTGATTTTGACTTTGCTATAAAAGCCTCTGTTTGAGGGTTGTGACTGACAGACTATTTGAAAATGTCCCATTTTATGACAATTATTACATTTCTTACCATGTGCCGGACAAGAAGTGTCATTACCAATATGAAATTTTGAGCCACACCGGAAACACTGTTTGGAGAATTTAGGCACTCTTACCTTTGGCTGTTTGCTCAGTTTGTTATGAATTGCACAAACAGTTTCTTTCTCACTAATAAGATCAACAGTGCTGTTCTGATTAGCTAAAACTTTGGAATTATTTATGGACCTTTCAATCCCTTTAGCTAAAACCATAACTTCTTCCAAAGTTGGATTACAACATGACAAAAGTCTTTCTTGAATCTTTTTGTGAAAACAATGAAACACAAACTGATCCCGAATATAAACATCAGTATTTGGACCAAATTCACATTTAGCTGCTAAAACTCTTAAGTTTGCTATATACTCCTCAATTGACTCATCACTCATTTGTTTGCGCATAGCAAAATTAAATCTTTCAAGTAATACATCTGAGTCTCCAGAATAATGCTTTGCCATACGTTCCTTTGCTTCAATATAGCAATTCCATAGTACATCACCTCCACCCGGAGATGAAATGGCTGGTAAGTTGTCGAATATTCTTTGAGCTGCAATTCCTAGATGATTAAATAATAATGCCTTCTTCCTATTAGGAGAAAATTCCATAGCGTCAATGGCTGCCAAGTAGTTTTCAAAAATGCGAATCCATTCCGCCCATTTAATGTCAGGTTTACCTGCTTTCTGTAAAAAAACTGGTGGTTGTACAATATCATGACTTGATGCCATATTAAAATTTTGGAAAATACACAAAATATTTTCTTTTAAAATAAACAGGAAATTTACAGCAAAGTACAAGTGAATTTTAATGCGATGTAGAAAAATACACACAAAAAACGAAGAATCCGTCTTTAAATGACACTACCAGGATGTCATTTTGGAAAAATGAAAAAACGTGTGTCCATTGTTAATGTAACCAAAAAAATCACTGCCACGTAGAACTCGTAGAATAGTTGTGTAACCGTTGCTAAGACAACCTTAGAATCGCTGCCACGTAGAACTCGTAGAATAGGAAGCCGTCACCAAGGCAACCTTTTTTTTATAAAAAAAATTTCAGCTGCGCAGCGCATGAAGAGCGCGAGGGATCGTAATCAGTTTCCAAGGCAACTACAGGCCTAACTGAAGCGTAACATCTAAGGCCAATCCAATAGAGGCAAAAAAAATAATATATACATGTCCTACTCACACCTCCACGTGCAGCCAATCCGTTTCAAAATAACTTCTTTCCAGGAAGCAGAACAACCGAAGTGAGCACAGCAACAATAATCAGCTCCCAAATGCCAGGAAACGGAACAGCGCCAAAACTGACACCACAAGGAACAGGTCACCAATGTAGCAGTGATGTCAGGAAACGGAACATCACCAGAACTGACACAAATAAGAAGCAGCTCACCGATGGGTCCCTTCTATAAAGTAGCTCTTTCTTGACCCCACTCCTGGTACCAAATATGTAGCAGGGAGGTTGTCAAATAACAAAGAAACGCATTTCTAATTTGCGTGTAGAAGAGTTTATTCAAACCAAAGGGACCCACGCACATAGCTGCCTCTCCGTCCTGTCGTAACGGTCAAGTCAGGACCAAGCTCTCGCACTCCAGAACGAAGAGAAGCAACCAATGAAACAAGGGTTCCATCGGAACCATGCGCGTGAAACATACCAAAGAAATAACATGGCACAATACAATTACATATTACAGATGCATGTACGTTTTAATACCAGCAGCCTGTAGTTTAAAACAGCTCTGACAGATCATCTCTGGTGTTTTTATGCCTGGATATCCCAGAATCCCTTTCTACTTACGTCTCACCCTTCTGCAAATCAAGTGTGGGGTGAAACCAGGTCAGTGAAGCAGCACTGAGTGGTGTAATCCAAGCTCTCTCAATTTACTGTAATTGCACGATTGTATTGCTGCCTTTCACTGTCAATATGCAGTGAAATATAAACATGGCAGGATGACTGCTGCAGGGCAGAAGGCCGCTCCCAGGTACTTTCACCGATTCTGCTCTGCAGGGTTTGCAAACTATCCCATGATGTTGCTCGACATTTATTTATTTACTTCTGTTAGAGCGAACTGCAGATTGGTGGCGTAGATAGAAATTATATTATGGGTGGTCTGATCTGGTAAACTTTATGACACCATATAGTTAGAGAAGACCTCATAGATGCACAGAAAATAACTAGAAAACTTGGGTTCAAATCCCAGCTTTGCTCAACTGTTTGATGTTAGTCAAATCAGTTTCCTAAACTGTCTCATTTACCGTATAATTTGGGGCCACTTTAAGTAATTCAGTTCAGAATGTGCCCTAGAAAAACTGCCCCTTGCATACTATTGAGTAGACTATGGCCCTCATTACAACATTGGCGGTAAAAGCCGCTTACCGCCGTGCAGAAGACCGCCAACACACCGCCGCGGCTGCGTAATTCCGCCACAGCTATTATGACCCACATTTCGGAATCCGCCAAAATTCAGACACCCACACAAGTCCGCCACACCAAAGGTCAGTGATAAAATGGCGATAACAAAACCGACACCGTCACGCCAACAAAAATACGCCCACACTATCACGACACACGAATCCACGCTGCGGTCTTTCAACCGCGGTATTCCATTGGCGGTACACACCGCCGCGCTCAAAATACACACACTCTTACAAAACACAGCCACATTGGACAATTCAAAATAAACACACCTGATACACATACACACACCACTCCCACACACACAATACTATATAAAACACACACCCACATCACACACAAACCCCTACTACCAAAAATTGAGAACGAAGCACAGAGAGAGACACCACCAGCAAGTACAACAGCACCCACAGGCACATAACACCATCAACCACACAACTTCCACGCACATCACACAACACACCACTACATATCACCACACTTATCACCACACACACCACCCCACACATCACCCACACCACCCCATGGCACGGCAAAGACACCCCAGGTTCTCTGACGAGGAGCTCAGGGTCATGGTGGAGGAAATCGTCCGGGTAGAGCCACAGCTATTTGGATCACAGGTTCAGCACACCTCAATTGCAAGGAAGATGGAGCTACGGCGAAGAATAGTCGACAGGGTCAACGCAGTGGGGCAACACCCAAGAAATCGGGAGGACATCAGGAAAAGGTGGAACGACCTACGGGGGAAGGTGCTTTCCGTGGTCTCAAGACACCACCTGGCGGTTCAGCGGACTGGCGGCGGACCCCCACCTCCTCACCCACAACTAACAACATGGGAGGAGCAGGTCTTGGCCATTCTGCATCCTGACGGCCTCGCAGGAGTTGGTGGAGGAATGGACTCTGGTAAGTCAAATCTTAACTCTTACATCCCCCACCCTACCTGCATGCTATCACATACGCCCACCCTCGCCCTCACCCCTAACACTCCAACTCCTCACAAATGTACCAATATCACAAACCACACATCCCAACACCAAGCCCTGCATGCAACAACAAAGCATGGACACCCATCACTAAAGCATGCCCACTGCACATACCCATACAACCCCCTAAACCATCATCACACAAGGTCCCACACAGGAATGCTAGCACTGGGGTACACGGTCACCCACCCATTGCACACCATGACACACACAGATGCAATAATCATGCCTTTACACCCCTGCAGGACCACTACCCAACGTCACCAGACAGGAGGGCCAAGACATGTCCACTCCACCCACAGAAGAGGCCCACAGTGATGACAGCAGCTCTGTCCAACTAGATCTAGATGACCAGCCCGGACCATCGGGGACATCTGGACAGTCGGTTCCCCTCACACAGGCACAGGCCACCACAGATCTTCCCCCCTCTGGAAACACCAGCACAGCACCCACCCAGCGGGCCCATACCTCCGTCCCCAGGACACGTCAATCAGCTGTGTGTCCACCACTACAGGGAACCCAGGATAATCCACCACCCCAACAACAACAGGGACCTGGGGGCAGTGGCAGTGGGCACACAGTCCAGGGGACGGAGGCTCAGGAACACAGGGGAACTGGGAGGGCTGCCGTGCGACAGGGGGCGGACAGGCCAAGGGAACCCACTCTCCACGAGGCCCTCTCCTCCATCATGGGAGCATACCACCACTCCCAGGAGACGATTGCAACGGTACTGGACAAGTTTCAGGAGACCCAGCGCATGCAGGAGGAACAGTATATGGGCTGCAGGGAGGAACTCAGAACCATCAGCTCTGCCCTGGGCACCATCGTAGAGGTGCTGAAGGAACTACTTAACACCAGGAGGGCCACTGTGGCACTCCAAGGGGCCCCTGACACTAGCATGGATGATGAACTGCCCACCACCTCCTCCGGCGCTAGTGGACAGGACGCCCCGCCACAGGACCACCACACCAGCACCCCACCCCTGCAGACGGAGAACCACCCCGCAAACAGTCCCTGAGATCCATGAACAAGACAGAGCACGATGCCAAGACCCCGCCAAGAAATGAGACCACCCTGATTGTCATCCCACTGTCCCACTTTGTCACCCTGTCCATAATTAAACTGCCCCAGCTCCACTTCCAATGCCCATATGGGCAATGCACCTGTGAGACTAATAGACTGGACTCTGCCAGGGACACTCCTCCGCCATCACCCCTCACCATTTAACTTCCCCCTCCAATATTTTGCTTCAAATAAACACACCTAAAGCACAAAATGATCTGGAGTCTGTCTGTGATTTCGAAATAGTGTATTTGCAAATACAGTGACAAAATGTTCTTGAAATAGTAATGTCAACATACCTATGTCACACAGCTCTAGTCCATGAGGAATCTAAGCAGATGACACACGTTGGGACCCACATCTGTGAAACCGTAAGGGAAAGTGACAACTCAGTGACCATACACTGGGTGAAAACGACAGACAGTAGAGAGGTAGTAGTTGAAAAGTACATGTAGTAGGCAGGAATGTATTCTCACCTGTGTTTCACTGGAAATATTGCTGGATCACTGACTCCCTGTTCTGCATGTCTTCTTCCTCTGCTTCATCCTCATCACTGTCCACAGGCTCCACAGCTGACACAACACCGCCATCTGGCCCATCCTCCTGCAGAAAAGGCACCTGTCGTCGCAAAGCCAAGTTGTGAAGCATACAGCAGGCCACGATGATCTGGCACACCTTCTTTGGTGAGTAGAATAGGGATCCACCTGTCATATGCACGCACCTGAACCTGGCCTTCAGGAGGCCGAAGGTCCGCTCGATCACCCTCCTAGTTCGCCCATGGGCCTCATTGAGCGTTCCTCTGCCCTGGTCCTGGGATTCCTCACTGGGGGCAGTAGCCATGATAGGTTGGGGTAACCAGAGTCTCCTGCAAATGGCGAGGGACAACTGTTAGACACACACTAACCTGTAGGGATAACCCCACACAACCATTCCCACTGTCTTGCTTCCAGGGGCTCACCTAATAGCCACACACGGTGCCTCTGGAGTTGACCCATCACATAAGGGATGCTGCTATTCCGCAGGATGTAGGCGTCATGCACTGAGCCAGGGAACATGGCATTCACATGGGAGATGTACTGGTCTGCCAAACATACCATCTGTACATTCATCGAATGATAACTCTTCCGGTTTCTGTACACCTGTTCACTCCTGTGGGGGGGGACCAAAGCCACCTGGGTCCCATCAATGGCACCTATGATGTTGGGGATATGTCCCAGGGCATAGAAATCACCTTTCAATGTTGGCAAATCCTCCACCTGAGGGAAAACGATGTAGCTCCGCATGTGTTTCAGCAGGGCAGACAACACTCCGGACAATACGTTGGAAAACATAGGCTGGGACATCCCTGATGCCATAGCCACAGTTGTTTGAAATGACCCACTTGCAAGGAAATGGAGCACTGATAGCACCTGCACCTGAGGGGGGATTCCTGTGGGATGGCGGATTGCTGACATCAGGTCTGGCTCCAACTGGGTACACAGTTCCTGGATTGTGGCACGGTCAAACCGGTAGGTGATTATCAAATGTCTTTCCTCCATTGTCGACCAGGTCCACCAGCGGTCGGTACACCGGAGGATTCCGCCATCTCCTCACATGTCCCAGCGGACGGTGCCTATGAAGGACAACAGCGACCACAGAGTCAAACAACTCAGAGGTACGTACCCACAGTTTACCCAGAACACCAATCATACACAATAGGTGGCCTGTATGTGTGTTGAGACTAGGCCTAGGTATGTGTGACGCAGTTGGAAATTAGGCCATGTGGGCCCCTGAAATGGCGGCTGCCTGACCTCTAAAGTGGGACAATGGGATGTGAGGTAACTGCGCTGGCGTTGTACACCGTCGCAGTAGGTGGTCGAAGACCGCGGCACAATGCTGCATTGGTTAACATTGGACCCTATGGGTCCCAGGAGCCAATGACGATGTACACCGGCGGTGATGGTACGCACCGCCGCGGACGTGACCGCCGCGAATGTGACCGCCATTTTCTATCTGTTCAATCACTCGATACCTGATCTTCGACAGGAGAGGACCTACACTGCAAGTGCTGCTGTGACCTCGGTCTGGAAGAGACAATGGCTCGTGCGTCTGGGGAAAGGGCCCCTGCCTTCACATCGGAGGAGTTGGAGAAGCTCGTGGATGGGGTCCTCCCCCAGAACACGCTACTCTACGGTCCTCCAGACAAACAGGTAAGTACCCAGGGAGCATGTCGTATGGGCTATGCCTGTGTGGAGAGGGCTGGATGTAAGAAGGAAGGGGGCAGAGTTCTGCGTGCATGAAAGACGGTGGGTGCATATGCCACATGGCAAGGGTAGGGATGGGGGCCAAAAACAATGACTTCTCTTCTTCCCCTGTACATTTCATGTAGGTCAGCGCCCACCAGAAGAAAGATATTTGGCGTGCCATCGCCAAGGACGTCCGGACCCTGGGGGTCTACCACAGACGGAGCACCCACTGCCGGAAAAGATGGGAGGATATTCGCCGCTGGAGCAAGAAGACGGCGGAGGCTCAGCTGGAGATGGCCTCCCAATGTGGGAGGGGTGCCAGTCGAACCATGACCCCCCTGATCTGCAGGATCCTGGCGGTGGCCTACCCTTAGTTGGATGGGCGCTTGAGGGCATCACGGCAGACACAAGGGGGTGAGTACACTCTCATTCAGCTGACTTTGCGCGCAGTGGAGTTGTCTGGGTGGGGGAGGAGGGCTGTGGGTTTCCCTAGGCCAGGGCGAGTTCCGTAGGCTAGGCCCCTCCGTAAGGCATGGCCCTGTGGCCCCCCACCCCACCTCTGTAGAGTGCCAAGTACAGCTATTCATGCCCCTGTGTCATCTATGTGTGCAGATGTCGTCCATAGCCTTGTAGGCCATTTCTCAGGAATTGCACTGTGGAGCCCAAGAGCGCGGTGTAGTGCAGGGGGCTTCTGTGTCTGTATTGTCCGCCAACGGTAGCGGTAATCCATGCACTTAATATGTCTTTATTCTGTTTCCCCCCCCCCTTTTGTTGTTTCCCTGTTCTTGTGTGCATTAGCATCATCAGGTGGAGGAGCAGTGGCACCGGAGCACGAGGGAGCTGCATCCCACATGGCCATGGAGGGCCACACTACGGACTCTGAATTCACCAGTGGGACAGAGGGCGAGGGGAGCTCCACGGCGGGGACAGGAGCTGACACCAGCGACACGGACTCGTCCTCTGATGGGAGCTCCCTTGTGGTGGCGGCAACATCTGTGCCCCCCACATCTACAGGTACAGCCGCCACCCCCCCCTACCAGCACCGCCCTCCCAGCAGCCCCTCAGCCTTCGCCCCGTGCCCGCTCACCCAGGAGGGTGGGCATCACCTTCGCCCCAGGCACCTCAGGCCCTGCCCCAGTCACCCCTGCTGCCCTCAGTGAGGAGGCCATTGACCTCCTCAGGTCCCTCACTGTTGGGCAGTCTACCATTTTGAATGCCATCCAGGGTGTAGAAAGGCAGTTGCAACAAACTAATGCATTCCTGGAGGGCATTCATTCTGGTCAGGCGGCCCTTCACCGAGCCTTTCAAACTCTGGCCTCAGCACTGATGGCAGCCATTGTCCCTGTGTCTAGCCTCCCCCCTCCAACTTCCTCCACCCAGACCCAATCCCCTGTACCTCTGCCTATCCCAAGCACACCATCAGACCAGCCTGCACACACCTCACCACACAAGGGAAGCTCAGGCAAACATAAGCACCACACATCCCACAGGCACTCACGCAAGCATCACACACATGCAGACATACCAACATCCACTGCCTCCACTGCGTCCCCCTCCACGTCGTCTCCCTCCTCCCTCCCAGTCTCATCTACACACACACCTGCATGCACTACCTCTACAGCCACTACGTCCCTCACCAGCACACCCCGCTCACGTGTAGTCACCACCCCCACTACCATTCACACGTCCCCTGTGTCCTCTCCCAGTGTGTCTGTGACGCCCCCTCCCAAGATACACAAACGCAGGCACACACCCACCTAACAGCCATCCACCCCACAACAGCCTTGCACCTTCACCCAAAGTCACCAAACGTACACCTCCTACAACCACCACCTCTTCCTCCACTCCCAAACCCCCTCCAGCTACCCGTCCCAGTGTGTCCCAAAAACTTTTCCTGTCCAGCCTTGACCTTTTTCCCACACCTCCCCCACCCCGTCCATCTCATAGGTCCCGAAGTAGCACCTCAGCCACAACATCCCCGGGACAAGTGGTGCCTGTAGTCACAGGTATGTGGAGTGCACCGGCCACCAGGACAGCCAGTGTGGCACGGAGCCACAGCACAGCCAGTCCCCCCCCTGTGAAGCATCAGCGGTTGGCCCGTGCCCGGCGGGAGAGGGGGAAGACTCCAGCCACCCAAGCCGCTCCCAGGGTTCCCGGTGGGAGTGTGGACTCAGCTGTGACACCTCCCGAGGTGGGGAAGGGCCATAAGAAACCCGGCAAGTCTGGGAAGAGCAGCACGGCGGAGAAGACCGCCATCATCCCCGCTGCCCAGGAGGGCCCCGCCAGCCCCATCCCAGCTGCCCAGGAGGGCCCCGCCAGCCCCATCCCAGTTGCCCAGGAGGGCCCCGCCAGCCCCATCCCCTCTGCCCAGGAGGGCCCCGCCAGCCCCAGCCCAGCTGCCCAGGAGGGCCCGGCCAGCCCCAGCCCAGCTGGGCCATGAAGGACCTCCAGCCCAGCTGGGCCATGAAGGACCGCCAACTCAAGCACCGCTGAACAGGGCACCGCCAACTCAAGCACCGCTGAACAGGGCACCGCCAAATCAAGCACCGCTGAACAGGGCACTGCCAAATCAAGCACCGCTGAACAGGGCACCGCCAACTCAAGCACCGCTGAATAGGGCACCGCCAACTCAAGCTCCGCTGAACAGGGCACCGCCAACTCAAGCACCGCTGAACAGGGCACCGCCAAATCAAGCACCGCTGAACAGGGCAAGCACCGCTGAACAGGGCACCGCCAACTCAAGCACCGCTGAACAGGGCACCGCCAACTCAAGCACCGCTGAACAGGGCACTGCCAACTCAAGCACTGCTGAACAGGGCAAGCACCGCTAAACAGGGCACCGCCAAATCAAGCACCGCTGAACAGGGCACTGCCAACTCAAGCCCTGCTGAACAGGGCACCGCCAACTCAAGCACCGCTAACTCAAGCACCGCTGAACAGGGCACCGCCAAATCAAGCACCGCTGAACAGGGCACCACCAACTCAAGCACCGCTGAACAGGGCACCGCCAAATCAAGCACCGCTGAACAGGGCACCGCCAAATCAAGCACCGCTAGCCCATGAGCGTGAGGGGCACTGACGCAACTGGGACCGTCACGGGGTGAGTGATGCACTCTGGGCACCAGTCCCCCTCCAGAACCAGTGGAGACATGCATCCACTACCTCTGTCCTTCACAGGATGAAGCACTCTGGGCACCAGTCCCCCTCCAGAACCAGTGGAGACAGTTATCCACTTGAGAGACTGTGGCTTTGCACTCCCCAGGATGGAACAGTGGGCAAACCACCCACTGTAGAGACTTGAGAGACTGTGGCTTTGCACTCCCCAGGATGATGCAGTGGGCAAACCAACCACTGTATGGACTTGAGAGACTGTGGCTTTGCACTCCCCAGGATGCAGCAGTGGGCAAACCACCCACTGTAGAGACTTGAGAGACTGTGGCTTTGCACTCCCCAGGATTGAACTGTGGGCATTGGCCCCCTCGTGGATCTTGCGTCGTGCACTCATCCGGCTGAGGTGCCCCCCCCTTCCATTCCCCCTGAGGTGCCTGTTGTTTTTCTATCTGATGCCCCTGCAGTGTTCTCTCTGTTTTGACCTGGTATTGAGTGTGGGCCTCGCTCATGCATTTTGGGCCCAGTGGTCCATGGACTATAAATGGTACAATACCTGGACTACTATTCTTGGTGTATATTTTGTTGATAGTGTATATTTTTGCGTACTGCATTTTAATATATTACAATGGTTACACTCATTTCCTTTTGTCTTTGCATTCTTCCGGGGGGGTTGGGGGGTGTAACTATAATGTATAGATATTTATTAGTGTGTGTGTGTTGTAGTGGGTGAGGGTGGGGGTGTTGCGTGTCCCTGTTTTTTGCCTCCCCCCTCCCCTGTGTCGTAGGTGCAGTACTCACCGTGGCCTTCGCCGCCGGCGTTCGTGCTCCTGGTAGAGGAGCAGGAAGACTATCGCAGGTAGGATTTGGAGTTCCGGTTCCATGGTGTCCTCGTTGAGTGTGATGAGGTGGGCGTTTTCCCTTCAAAATTCCTGTTTCCGCCGAGTTTTTATCCGCGGTGAATCCGCCCCGGAAAAGGTGGCGGATTGGCCTGTCATAATAGTGTGGGCGGTACATTGTCTCCCGCCTGTCTGTTGGCGGTGACCGCTGCACTGTTTGTTTGTACCGCCGTGGCGGTCTGAGTGTTAAAGTGGCTGTCTTTGTTGGCGGTTTCCGCCACGGTCGTAATTGCACATTTTTCTCTGCCGGCCTGTTGGCGGTCTTACCGCCGCTTTAACACCGACCGCCAGGGTTGTAATGACCACCTATAATGTTCTTCCATCTACAACGATATTGGCCCGAATGAAAGTCACATGACAGCTGATTCACGTGATTATTGCATCATCTATTGGGCGGAGGAAGTTCATGAGCGTTTTTAAGTTCACGCTTAGAAATTTCACTTTTTTTTTTTTGTGTTGTATTTTTTTTATTGTTAATTGCATCATATTACAAGTATATAGTAAACAGTCTATTAATCTAAGCCATTTCTGTTTCTAATCATATTTTCTCTTAGTGGAGGCAACAAGTACAATTTTACATTCTATGGGTCATTATCAATCTACATGTCTGTTTCCTTTATGCACTATGCATGTACGATTATTGTTTTATTTCTCTCTTGTCTACTGCTATGCCAGTTGCCATAGTTGTGGCATTTTCTTATAACGATGCAGATACAATCAGAGGTACGTTAAACGATCTATTACAACCAACTTATAAAAGAAGAGGAAGAAAACAAAAGAACAAGGATCCATTCGCTCCATGATGTCCTCGTTATACAATTCTACTGTAGTAACAGTCAAGTTCAATACTAATCAGGTGTCCCATTTGCCATCTCCTTGAGTCTCCCAGAGATATGCTGCTAGTTATTTAGGGAGCATAAGTCATAATGTTTTGTGATAAGGATGGGATACGGTCAAGGGTAATGGGGGACCATTAGAGGTATACTGAGGAATATAAGGAAAATCAGTGATTAGTGTGGGTTGTGGAAATGGGAGAAGGAAGGGGGGGTGGCGGGTGAGGGGGTAAGGCGTCTGGGTAGGGATCAGAGAATATAGAAAATGTAGAATAGAGAGAGAAGGTATGGAAGGAATAGGGGGAGAGAGAACATATATATGAATTGTATTATTGTCTATGGTATCCAATGGGCAGAGGAATAATAAGAAAGTGACAGCGATAGTAACAATAATAATCACTGCAGTAATAATGATGTTAATATTAGTAGTGATATTAGTAGTGATAATGATAGCGATAGTGACCGAGGGGAGGGGGTCATGTGAGTTCAAAAGGCAAATCATTATAGTGGCTGCGTCCATATGAAGAGAATAGGGCCAGGCTACTAAATGTTATGGGGTGGGGGGCTGGCGGAGAATGGCACGGTGACATGAACATCAATAATATATTTCTAAGGATTGGGATATGAATGGTGGTATAGGTTATGTCAAAAAGGTCCATGAATAGTGAATAGTGAGCAGTGGCTTTACCGTAGGTTATGTGGTGACTTTCTACCTTTCTACCGGGGGGGGGGGTCATCGGAGTCCAGGAGGGGAGGGATGGTGTGTTAGGTATGGGCGGATGTGCCTGCATGGGCATGGCATTGGGAATGATGTATTCTCACTACGTGGTATTTTGTGGAGTTCTTTAGGGGAGATCCGGTCCTAGTCTCCGGAGATGAAGAGTGACCAGGTCTGGAGAAACACCTCCGTTCTGTCCTGTAAACTGTAGATAAGTCGTTCATGTGTGGCTGCTTGGTACATTGCTGTCAACCATTCATCATGGGAGGGGACGGTCGGTGCACGCCAGTGTCTAAGGATGCATAATTTGGCCGTTGCTAGCGCGGTGTGTAGGAGTCTACTTTGAGTTCGTGTAATCTTATGGAGTTCTCCCATATCGTGTAGCAATAGGAGAGATGGGGTGAGGAGTGGTGGGAGGGATAGAGTTTCTCGGAGGGTGTTTCCCACTGATCTCCAAAAAGGTTGTACGGCTGCGCAATCGTGTAGAATATGGAGTAAGTCGCAGTGCGTGTGTGGGCACCTCCAGCAGTTTGCATGGGGGAGAAGTCTTGCCGTATGTAATTTCTGTGGGGTCCAATACCAATCATGTAGTGTCTTAAAAAGGCAGAATTTCAGGTGATCCTTGCGTGCTCCGTGGTCTCTAGCTTCGATCAAGTCTGCCCAGTCCTCCAAGTCATATTCAGTTTGTAGGTGCGTCTGCCATTTATTTCTGAGGGAAGTCAGGAGTGGGAGTGAGAAGAGGTGACGATTCAGCAATGCCTGAAGTCCCGATATTGCGCCTTTCATCTGCCCCCATGTCTCTAGGTAGTGTAATACAGGAGAGCGAGGGAGCTGTCGGGGAAGGACACCTAGTCTCTGTTTAAGACAATGTCTGAGTTGGAGGTAGCGCCATGAGTGGCATTCCGGGAGGTTGAATTCCACCTGTAGGTCCCTGAATGTTTTCCAGATTTCCCCTGATATAAGTTGGTCCCCTCGCATGACGCCTCGTTGACCCCAGTCCTTCCAGATAATAGTTTTCCCTCCAATTTGAAACCCTTTGTTGCCCCATAACGGAGCTCTGTCATGTAGGTGGGGTCTATTTTAAGGAGCCGGTGTTCCCGCTGCCAGGTTTTCTTCATGGCTCCTATCATAGGATTGGTGGTTCGGGGGCATTTTTGGCTCGTATCGTATAGTAGCTGAAGGCCGTAGGGGGCCCCTGTAAGAGCTCGTTCTACGTCCACCCATAATGGTGGATTTATTACAGTCGGGAGTAGGAGGGCCATCTGTGAAAGATGTAGCACGTAAAAATAGTGTTCAATCGAGGGAAGGCTTAGTCCACCGCATTCCCGTCGGGCTATCAAGGTGGTTCTGGGTAGTCGTGGGCGCATGGATCCCCAAGCAAAGGAGCGGATACAGCGGTCTATCTCTCTTAATACAGGTAAGGGGATCTGTAAGGGGAGCATACCTAGGACATATAAGAACCTCAGCAAGGTCACCATCCGCACCGCTTGTACCCTGCCCCACATGGAGAGGCTCAGCTGACCCCATTTCTCAAAGTCCCGTTTCATGGCACTGATCAGTGGATCTATATTGTCTGTTACTACATTGACCAGCCCTATATTTACGTCAATTCCTAGATATCTTAGTCGGGAGTGTTTCCATTTGATCGGTAAACCTTGTATGGAGGCACTCACTGTGACTGGGGAAAGTGGTAGGGCTTCGCACTGGTCCCAATTGATTCGATATCCTGATATGCATTCGAATTCCGTTAGAATCTCCCTCAGGGCAGTGATGGAGTTGGGTAAGTCAGTAAGGGTAAGTAAGATGTCGTCCGCGTATAAATATATGTCAGAGTTTCCACCTGGCAGTGGGATTCCTGATATGAGGTTGGAACTACGGATAGCTGCCGCCAGAGGCTCCACTGCGAGTAGAAATAGGAGGGGGGATAGTAGGCATCCTTGACGTGTCCCTCTCCGAATCGCAAAAGTGTCCGATAGGAACCCCCCACAGTTTACCTGTGCTGTCGGGGAATCATATAGGAGGCGGACCTTGTTAATGAAACCTCCTAACCCGAACCGTTTCAAGATTTCGAAGAGGTACCACCATTCTATTCGGTCGAATGCTTTCTCGGCATCCAACGAGAGGGCTAAGGCTTCCCCTCGTGTATCGCGGGCAGTCCAGATGGCATGGAAGAGTGTGCGGAGGTGATTCCTGGAGGAGCGGCCCGGCACAAAGCCTACTTGGGAGTGATGGATTAGCGAGGGAATAACTTTTTTAAGGCGAGTGGCCAGTATTCCCGCTAATATTTTAATATCTCCGTTCAATAAGGAGATAGGACGATAGCTTCTGCTGAGAAGTGGGTCTTTTCCGGGTTTCGGCAAAACTGTGATAGTGGCTTTATTAGACATAGGATGTATGGAGCCTTCCCTTTCGGCTCCTTTGAACGCCTCGTATAAGACATCTACCGTGTCGGTTCCTGTCCATTTATAGAATTCAGATGTGAACCCATCTTCCCCGGTGCTTTGTGATTTGATAGATTAGCTATTGCTTGTTGTATCTCTTCCTTACTAATGTCTCCTTCTTAAAGAGCCCTGCCTTCATCTGTAAGATGGGGGATTTGCGTCCTCTGCAGGAATGCGTCTAAGTGGGTAATGTCCTCCGATGTTTCTGAGGAATACAGAGTTTGGTAGTACCGGCCGAATTCTTCTGCAATCGTCTGGGGGTATGTGATGAGTAAGTTATCCTGGGTGCGCAGTGCCAGTATAGCAAGTGCTGTTTCCCGTTGGCGTAGTTGGGCAGCCAATAAGCGGCCCGCCTTCTCTCCGTGCTCATAGTGTCGTCCCTTCAGCCTCTGTAGGGTATATTCTGCCTGTGAGGTATAAAGGGAATTAAGCTCCATTTTGGCCTGTTCTAGGGAGCGGCGGTTGGGGGGGGTGGGTTGCTGTGTGTATGTCCTCATGGCCTGCGTTATTGGATCTTCTAACGTGCGTTGTCGGGCCCGTCTATGCGCATTGGAGATAGCTGCATCTCTCATTAGTTGCCCTCTTATAGTTGCTTTCGCCGCAGCCCAGAGAAATTGTGGTGAGGTTACTGAGCCTCTATTGTCCTTCATGTATGTGGCCATATGTGTCTTGAGTTGTTCCTTCCCAGTCGGGGATCGGTACCTAGTGTTAGGGAGGCGCCAGGGTTTACGGCCGGGTGTAATCATTCCGAGTTCCAGGGTTATTAATACCAGAGAGTGGTCTGATAGTGCGGCTACCAGTATTTCTATTGACTTAACCGCGTGCAGCATTCTATGATTAAGTAAGAAATAGTCTAGCTGTGATTGGGTCCCGTGGACCGAAGAGACAAAGGTATATTCCCTATTGGAAGGGTGGAAGAGACGCCAACAATCTATTAGGCCATGGTCTGAGAGGATGTATTTTAGTACGGCTCTATCTGCATTGTTACCCGTGTCAAGACCATTTGATCGGTCTAGAATAGCATCTTGGACTATGTTCCAATCCCCCCCAAGAATATATTGTGAGGCACCTATCTGTGTTAGAAGACGATTAAGGGAGAGTGAAATTTCACTTTTAATAAATGTAAATGCAGCGATGTAATGCGATTAAACACTTCCAGATGTCGAAGACACACACTTTTTTTAAACTTTAATTTTTTTGCCATACTTTTACACAGCATTTACGGGCAATTTAGCATACCCGCCAACATTTTCAAACTAGAAAGTGGGAGATTCTGAAATAACAGTCGGGGTATGTATTTTCCTCATTGTCTTATATTGCAGCAGAGACTATTTTGGGCGGAAGTCACATAAAATAAAGTCATTTTGGGCTTTAAAAATCGGGAGTCTTCCGCCTAAACCGGGCCTACTAGCACGTAGGATTTAGTTCACAATGGCTGGGTTTGTGCTTTCACATTTAAGGTCCAGCCGTACCCCAATTGGCTCTGGATCACCTCTCTGTATTAATGTGCTGATGTGCCCAGCTTTGCATTTGTGGGCGGGGTCAATGCAAATTAGTGTTTAAAGCAACACTCTTGCGGCTGGGATTACAGTGCAGTGAGGAACGAGGATAGTGTGTGATTGTGTGATGTGATTTAGTCACCATCTTTCAGAGGAAAAGTATTAAAACAACAGAATATAAACTTTGTTTGACTTCTTCTTGTGTCTGACAAATATCTGCTTACCTTTGAAGAATTTACATGCACAGGTATGCCCATAAGATTGATGTGTCCAGAATTTTGGTCCATAAATTTGACCCTTTGTCCAGAATTTTTACAGTCCCTGTCCAGACTCTATGCAAGGGAGTCACCGATTCACAAGGCCTTTTGAACACCCAAGTTCAGCTTAGCTGCAGAACTGACTTGATTCACCAGTGTAAATTCACATTTGCAGTCTGGAAAATCAATTTTCTCACAAGTGTCAGAGCACAAGTATCACCAAGTAGAATTAAATCTGAAGACTGGGCTTTCCAGCAAGGGAATGCCACTAATTTGGCGAGAACCACAAGCCCATGAATTTATGGGAGATTGAGCAGTTTTTGCACTGGAGATTCCCACTCGATATATGGTAGTTTTACTCTTATCAAGGCAGAAGTAACTTGGTTGTGTGGAGGGGAAATTATTTGTTGAAGGAGAAAAAATATTTTTCTATAAGGGAAAAGAAAAAAAGTTAGCATGTGCAAAAGCACCTTTGATAAGCAATGTGTAAAATTGCTGGTGTGTGCGTAATGCGGGAAAGCTACGACTACGGCAACTTCAAAAGAATAAAACGTGTATAAGCCACATCCAAACATAAACCTTTGGGAGTAGATTTAATATTTTTGTGTGTGAAAGCTCCGGCTCATAGTCTCAAGGAATGTTTTTGCTTTACACCCTAACTGTAGAATAAGGGCCTGATTTAGAGTTTGGGGGAAGGAGTTACTCCATAAGAAACCTGACGGATCTCCCGTCCGCCGTATTACATTCCCAATATATCCTATGGGAATTGTAATGCTGCGGGCGGGATAGCGGCCACGTTTGTGACGGAGTAACCCATCCGCCGGTCTCTAAATCAGACCCTCAATTTTAAAAAACAGCCAAATCTATACATTGCCACCTCACCAACAAACTAACAAGGCACTTGATCTTCTGCCGTCTGGGTTAATACTTTTCCTGTTGTGGTTCTTTGCAAATAACTACCTTGCACAAAAACACAAAAACACAAAAATAGTCATGCACTATGTTTTTCACTGTAAATGCAATGCCAGGCCTATTGCTTTTTGTTAGTGTTTGTAAGTTAATTGCTGCCAGTGAAGGGGAAGCATAGAAAAGGAAGAAGGCCTCTGCTCCTAAGGAAGGGAAAGGATGTGACCTAAACGGCCAGAGCTGCTGACTTTGGAATTGGAGAACCAGGTTCAAGTCTCGGCGTCAGC
This sequence comes from Pleurodeles waltl, assembly GCF_031143425.1. Taxonomy (NCBI): domain Eukaryota; kingdom Metazoa; phylum Chordata; class Amphibia; order Caudata; family Salamandridae; genus Pleurodeles; species Pleurodeles waltl. The sequence goes on along the minus strand of NC_090447.1, from coordinate 77,504,288 downwards.
TCAATGTCCTGCGATTCTGGGTAAATCACATAATATCCCCGTGCCTACAAAAATGAATGTGTCCTTGTGTAATGTAACTGGTGCTCATGTTAAGCGCTCAAATACCTTTGGGTCGAGTTTGCTCTACATAAAACTGCAAAAAAATAAAATAAAAGGAAAAAAAAGTGAAGAGATAGCATGGAAAGGGAAGAAGGCCTCTGTTCCTAATGAAGTACCAGCGAAGGGATAGTGTAGAAAGGGAAGAAGGACTGTGCTGGGAATGACGTGTTGATTTGCAGGAAACCTTTCGTAGACCTTGGAAGCCGCCAGAGGTTAGTTAATACCACACTGTCCACAGCTCACGCCGTCTGGGGAAGGGGCAGCTACATCACACCTGCTTTAGCTGTCTGGAAAATTAGCTTAGCTGAGTCTCCTGGAGAACAAAAAGCATACTCAGCATATATGCAGAAGGCTTATGATTGTGAATATTATAACATATCTTTTACAAAGTGCTTCCTGCCAAGGGATGTAAGTGTTTTACCATAACACCTTACCAATAAGTGCCCAACCAATCAATATTGATGATTATATTACAGGATATTCACTTATTATTGCTAGTGTTCATGTGCAATTGCATCATGTAAATCACACAGGTAAATTAGTCAGGCCAGCTGCATACATGCCAACAGAACCGATTGATTTGAAGCCAAAAATAGCTTTATTTTGGCTGTCTCCCTCCTGGAATTGTCTCTGCTTCAGTAAAAGTCAATGGGGGGAGTATATTCTCCTGATTTTTTTTTTAAACCTCTCACTTACCTCTCTAAAATGTTGGCATGTATGCAGCAGCTTGACGCGCAAACATTTTCATCTGCCTCCAACACCTAAGACTCACTGCTTAATTAAATAAAAACAAATTTCAAGTCAATTGTTCTCAGGTAAGTTGAAGTTCTAGCTCTCATTTCAGCTCCTTTGGCCACTGGTGCTACCTTTGTTCAACCGCACGTGGAGGAAAGCCTGAATGGCCCACCAGGATGCAAGCCTGTTAGATAGAGCAGACAGCACAGGCAGACGTGGAAGTCACATTCGCGTGGATATCCGTGCGAAACCAGAGAGAGGCACTGATGTGGCTTTAAGCAGAGAACAGGTCGAGGGTGGGCATGGGTAGACTGGTTCTACCCACTTTTTTCACAGGGTGGAAATTGTTTACTCTGGCAAGGGGTCAGGCCCCAAAGAAATATGCGAAATTTGTCCCGTGTAATTTTTAGACTCCTGGACACATTTAGCAGTGCCTGTTCGTCATCTGCTTTAGTTAGGAGCAGCAACATTTAGGGGGCAGAAGGCTTATCAGATTTCAGCTGGGCCCATAACAAGGGTTGACGTTACGGGGCCATCACACCTCCTTTTGTTGGTGTATCCTTGGCTGGGAGCTATCTGGAGCCTCACACCTAGATGCGAACATGATGGCGGGGAAACAAGGCACACAGCTTGTTATTACTTCCAGGGGCGGCTCATCCATTAGGGCAGAGGAGCGTTACTCCCCCGCCAGCAGCAGCAGCTGTAAAACCTTTACAAGGAAACAATAATAACAGTGTTTATTATCATTTCCTTGTAAAGGGGTGGGGCCAAGGGGGTGATGAGCAGTGAGGGGGAGCGCACAGCACTGCCCCCTCAGAGCGCATGTGTGTTTGGCCAGACTCTGAAGCCGGCCAAACACACATGCGCAGTAGGCTCTCTCCAGCCCGGGAAGAGAGGCTGCAGAGGCTCCCAGTCTGCCTGAGCAGCGTCAGGATTGGCCGTAGGGCAGGCTGGAAGCCTGTTCCCGCAGTGATGATGGAAATGGAGTGGCGTGGCTCGGCAGATCAGGTAAGTTTTTTTGTTTATTAAATGTACCTCCCCGCTCCCCACCACCCGCCTCCCCCCTCGCGCCGCACCCGCCCCAACCCACCCCTTGTTGTTGCAGCGAGCTGTGACTGGTTACTTCACAAGTATTTAAAAGAGGCATGGTTTTGACTTTGTTCAGATCCCTGTAAATAAGAGAGAGGCATGCACTGTAAGATTGTCAAATGTGTTGGTCTGTCCCAGTTTTTACACAAATAACAATTTAACTACGACTATTGTGTGTTATTTCTTTCATAGTCCTACTCACCTCAAAGCAGGGTGTCCGAGCGCTTCACATCACATGTACTCATTTTACATTGCCAATAGATCATATAGGCCTGCTAAACATATGTGTGAGGTCTTAAGTCTGATGTTACTCCTTGTAATGTAATTTTCTGTGAGGTCATGGGTTGTGATGCCACTTCCTGAGATGCCATGTGTGACGTCACGCGTTGCGAAGTCACGCATTTATGTCTTGTGCAACAATGTCACTTGCATACTGCCTAACTTGGTTAGTCCCCCCAATTCCTTTTTTAAGGACTTTTGCACTGGCTGGAACAGACTGGGATGAAAATAATTTCAAATACTGCGCAATCATTGAGACGCTTGCGCAGTAGTGTGACACGGGCCTGTTCGTGTGCTCGGACGGCCACGAGAAGGAACCCCTGCTGTTTCATCTCCAGGATTAGAGATGCCACCTCGCTGACATTAAGAATAAATAGGAAGGCGCTTTGAAGGGTGCCACAACTCATTAGCAGTGCCCGCGCGCGCTGACGGGCTGCGTTGCACACCAGAACCCTCCTCCCGAGGAGCGGCCACTGGGGACTGATGATGGAGCCTTGTTTTCCTTCTTCGTGCCTGTCTTCCTGGTCCCTGACGGCCGCCTGGGGTTACTCACGAGCCACAGCACAAGTGCCACAATTACCGTAATGACCGCAGAGACCGGGAACGGTGTCTGATGGACCCAGGTCCACTGGGAGCGCCATGTTGTAGCTCACGCAGCTTCTAGACAGTGCACAGCTCTTTTAACCATCGGGAAAACTGAGACACTCTTAGAAAAAATAAGGAATGTTATACCCGTATGAACCTAACAATGTCAGAGACATTACAGCGCCTTGAGACCCTCACGGGTGATTTGCCGTGCTTTAGAAATTCTTGATTGAACTATTGATCACTTTAAAAAACATAGCTTTACTAGTCACCTCTGCACTGGGCTGTCACAGACTTTTGTGGGACCAAAGGTGAAAATATTTGGTGGGGTCCCCCCCACAACGGATTTTGTGTAGGATGTGGGAAGGTTTTCTTATTTGTTTTAAATTACCTTTTTATCCGTCAGCTTTTTCCTTCTTGAAACATACTTCTTATGCGCACCCCTCTTCACGTGGATTTCAGTCCAGCACCTCTGTGTGTTTCCGGCACATCTTAAATCAAGCAGGCTTTGTCTCCCCTCTGGATCTCTCTTTCTCTATAAGTTACCTCCACCTGTATCCCTGCACTTTTCACTTCCACCGTCACCTCTTAGACCCTTTCTGCAGACTCACATACGCCCTGGCTATCTCTCAAGCACTTGTTCCCTGGCACCCCAGTGACTATCTCCTATCCAGACTGAAAAGTAATGTGAGAGAAGCCCCATTGCATGGTCTTTCAGAACTGCAGGCAAAATGGTGTTTTGCCTTTTGGGTGCTCCTTTTTTCCTAGCAAGACAAGTTTGGTCCTTTGTCATCATCTGCCAGCTTCTTGTTGCTATGTGCGGCAGCATCATAGGGCAGCTGCCTACAACAGTGTAATTGCATCACTGGCACTCTCCCTAGTGACACTTAACTAACAAGTAGACCCATAAAGTCACTTCACTCCAACCTGTAGCACCATAGCTATACGCAGCAGAGGCTCCTCCGCAATGATGGAGGAGCGTCAACCCCACCAGCAGCAGCAGCTGCAAACTTGAAAAATAAAGCGATAACAAACTATGTTTATTATTGTTTTATTTTTCGGGGGCGGGGCCATGGGGATGGCAGGCACCAGGGGGAGTGGTAGGTGCACTCCCCTCAGTGCGCATGTGTGTTTGGCCGGCCATCTCAGGATGGCCAAACACACATGCGCACTGAGATGTCCCCAACCCAGCACTGTGTTGCCGGGCTAGAGATAGCAGGCACAGGCTCCCAGTCTGCTGCCTGGGAGAGCAAATTGAGAGCGCTCTGGCCAATCCTGGCACTGCTCTCATGCTGCCAGCAGAATGAGTGCAGCATTAGGATTGGACGCAGGGCAGGCTGGGAGACTGCCTTCAGCGAGGGACCCGGAAGAGGGGCAAATTGGCCGCAATGTGGCAGGCACGTTTTTTGTGTGTTTTAAAAAAAATCTTTTTTGTTTTGTGCCCTACCCCACTACTTTGCCTTGGCTCCAGCCGCCACTGACTATACAACACTTTGGACCCCAAGACAACATTTCTGAAGTACATCAGCGCTCACCTAAACCAATCCTGGCGGCTCTGTCTCCTGTACCTTCACCAGAACATGCAGCAAAAGCTGACCTGGAGCAATCCAGCAATTACAGCATTGTGACCCAAATACACTCAGTGCACCCCAGTCCTGATTTACTTCATCCCGCTGTTCCAACATCCAGACCGTTGCACAACTCTTCAGGTGCTCCCAGGTCCTTATAAGTAGCACTCTTGTAATTCCTCAGCAGAGACCAACACAGAGGTCTGCCAAGGCACCTCAACACTTATGTACATGGTACCCCTTTAATGAACCCCTGACACGGCTGCCCCAATGCTGATCTATTCTCAAATGTAAATATATAACAATCTCAGTCTATAACGAAACCAGTTTGTGCAGCAACGCAAAGAATCCTATGTCTTTTAGAGTAGAAGGGACAGTGACACTCCACAGTTCAACAGGCAAATTGCACACATTATGCAGGATGCTCTCTCCCCAACATGCGTCAGTTGCTGCGCAAAAATATCTCTTTCTGATGTTACATCACTTCTCCCTCATGTCTCCCTAGTTTTATTATACCCACAAACCATCTGCTCAACTATTGCTGAGGACTGAAGTGCTGGGCCTGTTCACAGGAGGCTTCAGGCCCAGCGGTGGTCAGCGGTGTGTGGGGGGACGGGGGACGACGGGGAAACACCATTAAAAAAAAAAAACACTCACCTCCCTCGTGCCGTCTGTCTCCCTCCACCGTCTCCTGGTGCCTTGCTCCTCTGTGGGACACCAGCCCAGGCTCCCCAGCAATCCTTACATGCTAAACCTAGCATGTAAGCAGCGTCAGGATTGGTCTGAGCGGCAGTCACTGCCACTGAGGAACAACCATTGGGTCTGTGCTGTTTCTCCAGTCCGGTCCGACCGAGAAGCCTAAGTGCGCATGTGTGTTTGGCTGGCCTCAGACGGCTGGCCACATACACATGCATACTTAGTGCACTCTCCTCTGCTCCCCCCTCCCACCTCATCTGGTCCCACCCTGCCCCTCCCTGTACACTTTGCTGGCTGAGTCAGCAGATGAAAAATTATGAAAAATAAAACAATAGCAAACAATTGTTTTATTTTTCACCTGCTAGCTCAGCCAGGGGAGCAATGCCCCTCCCCCACTGCAAAGAAGCTGCCCCTGTTAAGGGCTTGCCCCGAGCTGTACCCCTTCTGATGGTAGTGCCTCTGCAAGACAACGCCTTACTTGCCTTGTCCTTACACATGTTTATTTTGTAAATAGAGTCCCCAAATAATTTACAAACTAAATAAATGTGCCACAATTACCACAGCAGAACAAATGTGCCACAATAACCACAGCAGAACAAATGTGCCACAATTACCACAGCAGAACAAATGTGCCACAATTACCACAGCACAACAAATACTACAGCAGAACAAATGTGCCACAATTACAACACAGCAGAACAAATGTTCCACAATTACCACAGCAGAACAAATACTACAGCAGAACAAATGTGCCACAATTACCACAGCAGAACATATACTACAGCAGAACAAATGTGCCACAATTACCACAGCAGAACATATACTACAGCAGAACAAATGTGCCACAATTACCACAGCAGAACAAATGTTCCACAATTACCACAGCAGAACAAATACTACAGCAGAACAAATACTACAGCAGAACAAATGTGCCACAATTACCACAGCAGAACATATACTACAGCAGAACAAATGTGCCACAATTACCACAGCAGAACAAACACTACAGCAGAACAAATGTGCCACAATTACCACAGCAGAACAAATGTGGCACACAAATGTGCCACAATTACCACAGCAGAACAAATGTGCCACAATTACCACAGCAGAACAAATGTGCCACAATTGTCTTCATGCCCAGACAGATCCACTGTGCCCTGTCAATGATGCAGTTCAAGACAGAACTAAAGACACAATCATTTTATCACCTCTGATTCAAGCAACATGCTAACTTTAAGCCTTTCTCAGTCACACACAGCCTATCTGGTGGTGCACATGAACACACCTTTTCATTTGTTTTATAAGCACATTTTACCAGGCTTGCAGTACACTAGCTACAGTAACGTCCCTTCGGCAAAGCACTGCATGTGATCTCCAGCTTGCACGATGAGATATCTCAGTTGGTTTCTGCTCTTTTGCAGGGATATTTGTGTCACCTGCAGGGAAGGAGTTCCAAACCTCAGAAATATTGCCCCGCTGCATACATCTGCAGGTGATCTGTGTAGCATAAGTTTATATCTTTGCAGGGCTTCATTCTTTGGACCTTGATAAAATGAAAGCCACTGAGTGGGTCGGATAGTACAATTATCAAGTGCCTAAGCGATGTGTGTTTGTACTGTGTGCTATATGCAGGGCCACTGGAATTATGCGGCAGGTTGGACCAAATTATATGGCAGGGTTGACTATATTATGCAGCAAGAAACGCCAAAGTATGCACAGCAATGCAGCACATTTTGTGATAGTATGACGTAATTATTTTGCTATTTTTACTCATTTGAACACTGTATGGCCCAAGGTGTCATCAGTTTAGTACCCGAACGCATCAATAAGCAGCTGAAAAGGACCAATTCACCTTTGCGAAGGGCCTTCCACTGAGCTGCAACACGCGCTGCTGGGTTTTAATAACTTTTTGATCAATCTGAACTGGAAATATTTTTTTCTGTTAAAATCCGCAGATCTTGCGTCAGATGGCGGATTATATGGCAATTCTATGAAATGAATAAAATGCAGCTGCCACAAAATTGCATAATTCCAGTGCCCCTTGCTATAAGTAGAATAATTATTAGCTTAATTATGCAGATATACATACTTCCTTTCATAGTCCTGATCAAAGAAAGAAAGGATGTAGCATTTTCTCTCTCTCTCTTGCTCAGCGGTCATAGCTCACTTTTTTCTTTTTAAATTCTGTTTTTCAGAGACCCTTCCTTTTGGAAGCTGTGTTGTTGAAGCACCCAATGTGTACAATATCAATACTTACAATGGACTTTGGTCAGCCCATTGCCTGTAACTGGTTAGCTTTCTTGCATACTCAGTTGCTTGCTTCTTGTTCAGAGTTTGTTTGTCTCTTGTTTTGTTTGCCCCTCCCCTGGACTGGAGTATCTTTGCCACCCTTTTGATTGTTTGTCTTGTTGTATCCTTCCACAGCTTACATTCAGGAAACTACTTTTTTCTTTCGTTTTCTGCACTCCATGGGAATGCATGTGTTTTTCATGGTCTCCCATTCTCCCCTCGCATTGCTGCCCCTTCACATCCCTGACCCCCTGGTCTTGTTAGCCTGTTGACCCCCAGCTCATGTGTTGCTCCTCCACCCCTCCCCATCCTGCACTTATTTCAGTCTTTATTTTAATTTGTGGGAAGTTCCAGCAGCTGCAATTTGCTACCATGTCATCCCTTTCGCTAAAATGTACTAGTCCAAGCTGAAGCCTGTCATCTTGGAATGGTAAATTAAACAAAACCAACCTGACTGCTACCTTATGATATATGAGCACACATACATGCACGTCACATTGCTGCCTATAAAATAGCTGCTGCATCTAGACATTTGCAAGGGTGCATACATCATGCTGTGCCCGATTTCGGATTTTTTTGTCTGATGATGTTCATCATCAGAAACAAGCGTTGGCAAAGGCAAAAGGTTGCCAATGCCTTTTAAGTATGAGACCTTTTGATTTGGCCAGTGCTTCACCCATGACAAGACATATAGCTCCCCAAAGGTGCCCCACATTTTAATGGTAACTGCCTTATAGGATGACAACAGAGGACACAAATATGCCATGACACTACACATATGGATGTTTATGCACTGTAAAGGACAGTGAACTGGCATTCAAATGGAATGAGGGTTCTTTTGATATTATACAAGTCACTTTAAAGTTTCAACAAGTCCCACCACCTTGTAAAGGCATTGGGCCTACAACCTGGTAAAGTATGGGGAAAAGTCTTGGGGTGCCAGGGCCCAAAATGCTGGCACAGTCTGGCCTCTACACTGAATGGTTCCCATAACCTTCAGTTCAGGAAATGCCTGAAAGCAGAACAGCTCGAACAGGCTTTCAATTAAGTCAAATATCCTGGGAGCAACAGAAGAATGTCACCCCTTCTCCTCTGGCTGGATCCATTTTGCTTAGTTCATTTTATGGGTTTTGTTTGCGCTGTTCCATTGCTTTGAGGTGGCCCAGGTAACATGCAACAGCGATTGTGAGGCCATCAGAATTATGCCATTCTGTGGCCACAAAGTTTTTCATATAATTATAGATTCACCACACTTGCCCAAATTATTCACCATCTACTTCATAACTTGAAGAAAAAATGTTTATACTGCACATGGATCAATAGTTACTTACAAAAGCTCCATGTTTGGTGCTGTGCAGCGCCAAACCCTGCATGAAGGTTTCCAGTCACCTGCTCTTTGTTGGTTGCTGGATGCAGGTGTTGAACTGGTACTAGTAAGGTGCACCCTTTGCCTAGACCAGAGGTCTCCAACCTTTTTTTGCAATAAGAGCTACTTTTGTTCAAAGAAACTCATTCACAGCTACTGTTATGAGTGTTGTAATAGTGAACACATCAGACAAGATTATACTAGTGGCCAGATTAATTCAAGATTATTTCCAGTGATCACTTCAATGCATCAGGCATGGTTGCCAGCAGTAAGCACCAAGGTAATAACATGTCTAAAAAGTCTCCTCAATGGCACATGATTTATTGCTCAAATAGCAACTTTAAATATATTTTGGATGTTCAGCCTTTTCCTACAAATATCAGCTTATGAGTTCTGAAAATAACCACATTTGCATCTGGAATATACACTTTCAGATCTGGTATACCTATATTAATTCAACCAATCAAAAGCTTCTAATTTAGTAGGCTGGGCTGCAAAAAGGAGAGCCTCTAACAGGTAGCTGGCGAGCTACTGGTTGGAGAAGCCTGGCCTACACAGTATTACAAAATAGCGAAATAATACTGCCACAGAATCACCACATTATATCGCTTTTATTGCTGCATAATTAGTAAACATGCTGTATAGTTTGGTCCTCCACTGCGCATGGTTCCACAGACTGTGCTGATTTTGGAGTAACTTTATCCCATACAATTTTTCTGGACCACGATCACAGGATCATCGAAAAAGAAGTCTATGTTCAACTCAAGATCACATCATTACTAACCAGCTCCTGCCCGACTACCGGTCTGGTTTCCTGGTCACGCTGCACCACAGAAACGCTACCCTACACACTGTAGACGATGCCCTCTTGACCACAGATTAAGACTATCCTGCCTTCCGATATTGCTGGACCTCCCAGAAGCCTTCCACATAGTCAACCAACCCATCCTCTTCAATTGTTTCTACTTTCCAACCATCACCCGTTTGTTACATGTACACATCCAAATTATAAAAGATCCCTATCACTTGGGGAATCCCCCAGGGCCTCATACTGTCTCCCATCCTCTTCGACCTCTCCATGGAGCCACTCAGTGCTCAATTCACAGATAATCGCACCAATATTCTGATGATACACAACTCTACTTGAGAGGCTCCTCTGCGTCAGGCATCCAACACTTCAAGGACTGCCTGCACATCATCCAGACCTGGATGTCCACCATCTACCTGAAGCTCAAACCAATCAAGAATTCCTGTTGTTTGCCAAGAATAATAAACAAAAATTAGTACCTGGCTCAATGACATGAACCTTGACTGCTTCAAACCTCAAACTTCACTGAATGCCAAGTCACTTGGATTCACCCTAGACATAAACCTCAGCCTCAAGGAAAACACTGCCACAAAACCAAAGACAGACTGGTACCAGCTCTCTCTTCAAATGAAAATGAAACAATTTCTACCAGAAAGTGACTTTAGAACTGCTATTCAATCTCTCGTACTCTTGCATACGGATGTGATAGTGCCCCGCTACATGGCATCCCAGACACCACACTGGGAGCCCTGAGAAGCATCCTACATGCCACAGCATCTCGCATTCAGGGTCTGAAGAAACATGATCACACCACCCCATCCCGTTAGAACTCCATAGGCTCCCCTTGCCAGCCCACACCATCTTCAAAACCAGATGCATCATTTACAACGCAGTCACGTTCAACACGCCCTCTTATCTTGCAGACAAGCTCTCCACCTCCCTTGGACCCTGGTACACCTGAAGCCAAGACACTATCAGACTGCAGACTAACAAGTGTTAGAAAATACGACAGCAGACCTTCTCTGTCTATGCACCCAGGATCTGCAGCAACATCTCCATATCCATCAGGACCGCCTCTCCCCAATTTAGGGAAGAGTTGAAGACTCACCTCTTTAAAGAGCATTACATCACAATGCATTAACCATCCACAACCCGGCTTCTTCTCCTCTCACTCATTGACTTTTGCTTGTCTTTAACCACGTACAGCATTCTGCTGCCTTTTGGCTAGGGTTGTGCTAAATAAATACCATTTACATACCTATATACAAATCAGGCGACTTCTGCTGACAGATGTAGCTGCTAATCCTTATTTCAGTTGAGATTGGATGTCATTAGGACTTCTGGAATGCCTGCGCTAGCAGAGTGTTAAGAGCATCTCCCTGAGAAAAACAAAAACGGCATCCCTAATAAAACCAGGGACCAGTGGAAGGGAAGGGGAGTGCAGCATCTGAAAAAAGGTACAAGATCAGAAAGAGCATATCTCACCCATGGTTTCATCTTAATCAGGGAAACAAATCTGTGTTTCCATGCCTTAAGTAACACAGGTTTCAGAATAATATAGCATGAAAAGCCTGCTGCCAAGGGCTACAATATAGACTTATAACTTGCCGTAGCGGGATATGCCGTCCATTAAAGGACCCCTCCAGCGTTAAAGGTCTGAGCTGGAGGCCTCTAATGGATGGTATAGACTGCTACGGCGGGCTATAAGGCTATTAGAACATTCCACCTATCGAGAACAGAATGTCCTTCTTATAAAAAGGAGGGCCTCTCATAGCTCGAGGGGGTTGGAAACCCCGAGGCTCAGGAGCCTTTGATTCACAGCTCTTGCTGTGACTGATAAACTGCTAGCAGCCACATGCAGGGCCACGGCTGTTAGCTGCTGAACATTCACAGCAAGAGATGTGAAAGGGGGCTGAGGTCAGCCCCTAGCTCTCCCTGGGCTCGCTATGCCGCTTTGTCTCGTTCAGCCGGGCCAGGGAGATCCAGGATCTGAGCATCATTCAACCTCCCTCCTTCCGAGGCTCGAGTGATTCTGTGAGCTAAGGGAGGAGGGAAGGTGAAAGCTCCGGTGAGCCCTGCAGCTCAGCCTCTGCTATTCGCTTTTCCCTGCCCACTCCATGTATTTTGGAGAGGCGGGGGGAGAGAAAGGCAGAGGCTGTGGATTAGAACATTGAAATGTTGGGAGCAGCGAGCCTACACCAGTTTACATGGACCGCTGTTGCTGTGTGGTGAGTTTGGTAGTGAAGATCCCCCTTCAAGCTGTTTCGTATCACCCACAAAGCAATACATGACACAGGACCACCGCTCATCAGGAATAAAATCACCAAATACATACAACAAAGGAACCTGCGCTCTAGATGAGCACCTCACCTCAAAACACCAGCATACAAGAAAAAGACATGGGTGCTACATCTATCTCTGTTCAAGCAGCCAATCTATGCAATTCATTACCTCAAAACATAAGATCCGCGGATAACTATCTTATCTTCAGAAGACTACTCGAGAGTTGGCTCTTTCCTACACGACCACTATACTCAAAACACAAATGTACCGCATATATGTGTGTACGTAAACATGTACAATGTGATTATATGTTTGTAGTTAGATATGTGCATTTCTTTGTACAAATATATACTACTTATGGTTTAAAAAAATATAGATGTTCTTATAGGTTTACTTTACAAATGTATATGTTACATATAAATATAAGGAACGGGCATAATGGGTCAAGTGCTGGCCAAAGGACTGTCATTCCCTTTGGTAAAAATAATAGTTATAAAAGACACATTTTTGGAAATAATTTTTGGCAGCAGTCTACGGCCCAATAAAAAGAAAAACTTTAGATTTTCTTTTGATTGGGCCGTAGACTGCTGCTATACCTTATATAAATGTCAATTGTTTTTCAGATGGGACTATCTTATGTGACAACATGCATTATCTCCAAAAATGTGTCATTTGTAACTATTATTTTTACCAAAGGGAATGACAGTCCTTTGGCCAGCACTTGACCCATGATGCCCGTTCCTTAAATTGAGGAGAGTTTACGCCGACTGAGGCTTTCTTTTTTTTTTTTAGTAGCTGTTCATGTAAGTTTTTGTTTCTCTTTGGCTTAATGTGCATTTTTGTTTTTCGAGAGGAACTAAGGTTTTTGTGGTCCTGATGAAACGCCATTTGATCCTTCGGGACAGCTGAGGCGTGAGACATGTTGACCTTCTAGTTAGGGTGAGAGCCAATGTCCTCTATACCCCTTATGTCAATGGTAAGAGTATAGGAACATCAACTTCCTTATACGCCCTGTGTTTTGAATCTTGTCCGAGGTCCACCACCCCCAATAAATCTGAATCTGGGTGGTTCTCGAGTCAATTTTATTTCCAGTTCTCTGTTCTTCATAGTAGGTCTGATTTCTCTCCTACTTACTTTCGTGGCACGCTTACAATAAAAGATCTCCGGCACAGAGCCCCCTTGCAGGGGCCCGACGGGCATTGCAGCGCCAGCCCGACGAGGAGCAGACCCAATGATGAGGCATGACATCCAATGGATGTGTGAGGGTTCTAGCTTCTAAATTTAGAAGTGCCCATGCGTCTTCTCTCTTCTTAGGAACAGTGTGCCCAGCTTGATTGTTACTTATTGCCCAGGGAGACTGCACACTGGACCTGTTCTAAATACTCCCGGTCCCTCATTTTTTGATATAACATGTATATAGGGCATTGCATAGTTTACATAGAAGTTATTTGACCATATGCTTAAGGATGTTTGCTTTATTTATTTTATCTGTCATAAGTGTGATAAGTTATTTGCCTAGATGTTTATGGGTCTCTGTTACATTTTATTTTATCTACCACAAAGTGAAAAAAGTATCATAACAATTGTATCTATAAGTGTTTCACTATCGAACTATTCGGGAAAATATAATATTAAAATAAATAAATATAAATAAATAATCAAAAAATGCATACAAATTCCAAAAAGGAAATACATTGCTACAAATACACAAATAAATTAACTTTATGTACAGCAACACTTGAAAGTCTGAGTTTCTAATTATGTATCCATACAGGCACATAATGGACCTTATATAATACAACTTTATATCTCTTTATTATTTTCCATATACATGTTTACCGTTCCAAGTAGTTATGTATCTATATATTTATTACTTTACTCCTACTGTAGAAATAAAAAAGGCCTTCAACTCTCTCCCATGCACTAACTTTAGATCTCATCCGATACCTCTCTCAATATATCCTCTACCTCCACTCGGAGTCATCCCTAATAACATTCTCTAGACTCTTCCCTCCACTATCCCTCCTTTATCCTATTAAATCCAACTAACAGACTCACATGTACACAGCTCAAATTAGGAACTTCTATTTCCCTACACAAATCAACCTCAAATCCATTTTGGGTCCCAGAGAAACATGCTACTTGCCGAAAAATGTTTCAACACCTTGTCAGGGGTAGGAAGCAATATATAAATACAGTTAGTCCCAGACCCATTACTTTGCCAGTGCTTGTTATATTAAGAGTTTGTTCCCCTCCCAGGGAAGAAAGGCGGGCATTATAATTCCATAATTATAGTTGGTGCACTGACTGGAATGCTGGGGTTGGGTCAGTCACAATGCCCACATTACTTACTGTTATCTACTTTTCTTGCAAGTTCAGAGAGAGGTCAAAGAACACAGAGCAAGGGGGAGATGGTTAGCCTTGCTGATGTGTTAGGTGGTTACCATCCTCTGCAGGGGGTATTAATTAACCACTGCCAATCCTCTGAGAGGTGGGCTCCGGCACATCATAAAATCCTTTCAAATTCTGTAATTAGTTGGACTGCTTGTCCACATCCACCTTTAGCAGTCTTCCAAGGTACAGTTCACAAGAATAAGCCTCTCCAGTCCTTATCTTAGTTTTACACTATCAAGTAGGTGCTCCTCAGAAGACTCAACTGTAAGGTAGGTGTGGCCTTGTTTTTAACTTGAGAAATTACCAGAGAGTCTTTGTTTACACATACTGTTTTCTTTTCTGATTAAAGACAATTTGTAAGATCTCATTCACAACACACAGTCATAAGTAGGCTACTACATTTTTGAATAACAATTAAAACAACATATTACGCAAAACAAAAGTTGTTTCTAAACAAATGCTACTCAGATCATCGTCTTGGTCCTTCGTACATGTTCCACCTCAATTTTTAGAGTTATCTATATTTTTTGGTCCTCTCTAGACCAGGAGTATCCTACAAAGGTATACAACAACAGAATCTAACCAAGATTTACAGGGTTACGCTGCATACTTTGTTCAATTGTATTCTTCATATGTAAATGCATCTTACATGGCTAGTCTCATAATCCTACATGATTCTGTCTCAAGCAATCCTTCGTTGATGCTAGTACTGAAGACTAATGTTTTTTTGATGCGCTATATGAAAAATTACGAGGGAATCAGCGTTGAATAAAATACTGAAATATGTGTTTCGAGATAACTCTTAACTCAATCCTGCACTACCTAGAAAAACTCTGCATTCTAAATGAGCAGTCAAGTGTGATGTGTGAAAGGGTGTGGGATGTATGGATGGGAAAATTCTAAAAAAAAAAAAAAAAGGATACAGGGCCATTGTTATTAATGTATTCAATTTGTTGTCTACATACCCACCATCAAAAGGCTTATCAGATCAACATGTTTCTATCCAAGGCATTTTGTGCTGGCATTCATCAGGATGTACAAGAGAAAAGGAGCAGTTGCAAGAAAAAATCAAGTCTGTTTTTCAGGACAAAATCATCCCCTTCTAATGATGGATAAAGTGCCCAACAGTCACAAATTTGCAAAGTGCTAAAGGCGCGCCAACAGACATTAAACTTTATTCACATAATCCTAGCAATGTTTTGTGTGTTTTGTTTTTAACCAGATGAACTGTGACCCTAGCGGGTGACTAGTCACGCTTTACAAGTATACTGACTGATTGAACTGTCAGTAGCAGCTACCCCAGAGTTTTTTTGCGCTCTGCTACTTGAATAAAGCAGCAGACCTGAAAGGTGCAGAGCTTACTCATAATTACATTTATGGGGGATAGATCTTGTCGCTTACTACTTATAGATAATATTATTCTTTAACTAAGAATGATTCCCTGGGCAAAGAATGACAGAGGTCCAAAACTCTAGTATTTATTACCTTTACAACTTGAAATCTTCTCAAACCTTCTTGCTCTGGTGACTCCTATAAGTAATACAGAGTACGTTACTTTACTTAAAACCATACAACCTCAAACACACACAAGTTTTCAATGCTCAGTCTGCTGCCTTGTCTCCGAAGGGGAAAAGGGTGCAGACAACACAAGCAGTTCAGGAACTCAGCACCACTCCCCTCCACCTCATCGTCAAGTCACACGGTTTTAACAAGCATTGGCAAAGCTAATAGGTCTGGCCTTGACACACTAATGTAATGCTTATTTATTTATTTATTTTTTGCAAGCATATGCCACAAAAAGAAAAAAAAATATGTTGCCACCTAACAGTGGCTGCATTATGCTTGTAATAAAAAAATGTAATTAAAAATATAATTCCTGATTTGATTTGTGCCATGCATTTAGAATTATTATTTGTGAAGGAGACAAGAAGAAAATCACCAATTTCTCAAATCAATGGCAACTACAATAATGTAATGTCACTTACACGCTTTATAATATAAACTTTAAAATGGAGTGTAGGCAAAATGAATAGATGCTAGTTTAAGTTAATATGAAAAAGACTACGAAAACATGATCTGAACCAGCTTTACAACTAAAAAGAAAGGAAATAATTTTAGGGGGATGTGAATAATGTGTACACGCTTTGCGCCGTCATTCCAAATGAAGGGAGCCAATGGGAACGTGGTCTCCCCCACGCCCCACCCTCTATGCTGTGGTGGGCGGAAGCACAATGTGGCTGACAATTTAACAGACCAACAGATGAAGCCAATTGGCCCCTTTGCGTGTACATATAGTGTATGTGTGTTTTTTAAGGAAAACAAGCCTGGCAAGACAACTACATCTGAACTCAAAGTCCAAATGACCTAAAGTGTCTGGGACATCGACGTTTGAAGCCAGACAAGGGGACGCACCTCATCGCACGATTAGAAAACTTTGAGAACGTAAAACGACCCTGGTCTATTATATGAGCTCAAAACCAGGACTGCTCCTCACAGAGAGGCATGACCGGATGTCATTCCCCCTGCCGTGCTAGCTCAGAGAGTTTAATGCTCACAACTGACATCTTCTGTTAGAAGAAGGACAAGAGTTAAACTGCAAACAAGACTGACTCCGTCTTCCATCTGTCCGAGGTCGGTAAGTTGAGTATCTCTAAAACTAGTAGTAATGGCACCTGCTATTAAGAGAAGTGTTGCATAAAAACAAGTTTGCATTATTTATTAATGTGCTTCGTTACAATTCGACAAGTGTCTGGGCGCAAGAACTTAAATATGCGTGAGTTTAGTGAACCGAGAGAGTGATGAGAGATGCAATAAAGAAATAGAGACACACCCCCGTGGTTACACTCGGATTTTGTGAATCGCCAAAAGTAGTAGTAGTAAATTACACATGTAAAGTACTCACAAGTGTAAATGACCTTTGTGAATAGCCCTGATTTAAGTTTAGGAGTTTAGCGAGCTGACAGATTGATGAGAGATGCATGAAAACACCTCAACACTCCAGTGGGATAAGCAAACTAAACAGCTCTAGGCAAATCTGCATCACTGGGTGGGTGAGACTCAACTGCACAACAAGGAAGTCATGATTCACACAAAATGGTAAATTCAGGAATCCTAGGTGGGAAAAATCACTATGAGATTTTATGAAAATCCAAAGCAAACTTGTGGGTTTGATCAAAATGTACTGTAAGAGGGGCATGGGAACAATATAGGAGATTACCAGGTGAGTTTCTGTTCCCGGGGCCACAATTTTTTTTTAAATTAACATTGATGCATTCTGGGAGATGTAGTGCTAGTTCACTTCAGTTGACCCAGCTGATCTATCCTACCTAAAAACAATGATTTTTACTGGAAATGTCTAGCAATCCTTGGGGACTTGGGGAAGATTGGCTGAGTGGATGAGCATGAGAGCTCTTGCTGTGCTGTTAAAATAAAACCCCTGCATGTCAGGAATTCAGCATCCCTGCCTGCATCCTTCCCTTGTGAAAGCAGGAAGCCTGCCCTTAGAGCAAACATCACTTCTAGTCCCTCCACTCCTGCTCTGAGACCTTTCCCGCCTAAAAGCCTGCGTGATTCATTTAGCCACCATCTTCCCTCACCTTTCCCTCCCACCTCCATCCCAGCCTGCCTTGCACAGCGTGAGCATCCCTTGCCTTTACTGTCACTGGGCTGCTAATCCCCCCTCTTCCCTCAGAGCATCTCCAGTAAAGGGTAATTGAAACCCATTAGGTCTCATTATATAGCAGGTTCATTTCTCGGCTGTTTTTTTTTATTGTCTCATGGGAACTCTTTGAAGTATGTTTCTGGGGAAGGCGGGGCTTCCTGGAGAGCTGCAGGAAGGAACAGCCATTTTGTATCACTTTCAGCCTTACATCAATATCACACATGTGTACATGTCAGTCAACGCTTTCGCTTTTCCTGCAGTTCTTGAGGTTCCTGATTCCAAAGTCCTGTTTTCCTGACGTTCACCTTTGTTCCTATTTTAGGAGTTCGTGTTTAAGAGTTTTTTTATCAATTGGGTTTTTCCTCTGGGACTCCTTCCTGAGGGTACGGACTGCTTCGGCATAACTCTTGTCAGCAGCACCGTGGCTACCGGAAGGGGTCGCCCCTATCTCGGCCAGACGAGAACGTGTAAGGAACGAGGCCATACTCCAGGTTCATCTGACCAGGGCAGTAAGAGAAAATCAGATCATAACACCACCCTCCATTTTCTAAGAGAAGTGCATACCCTGATGTTTTGATAACTCTACATGGTTCTCCAAATTTAGTAGAACTTGTACTAGTTTAGGACATCTGATTCTCACATAATCACCAATGTTTACTTTTCTTTGAGTCACAGCCTTTCTCATGTCATAATACTTCTTCATTTTGACTTGCTTGTCAGCTACTATTTCCTGTATTTTATTATTTTGCTTTGAATATCTCCAGTGCCAGTAATTTTAGGTCTAACCACATTATGTGTACTCAGTTTTGTTACATGCACTCTTCCCCTTAAAAACTCAAACGGTGTGACACCATAACGCTGTGGGATGTGGTACGGTAAGCCTGTAACCGGCCCTGTAAAGCCTCCCTCACATGTATCTTGTGTCTCAAGGTACAACTGAATAGTCTCCTTAATAATACAGTTAGCTCGCTCCACCTGGCCATTTTATTGGAGATGACTTAAGGATGACTTATCACGGTCCCATTTTCCCCACCCCCACTCAAAATCCCCTTAACATTCCACCGTGAGTCCTGGGTTCCACACACTCACTGGCATAGTGGAAATAGGCAAGAGACACCAACAGTGAACTAACATAAAAGCATCTAAGGGAACGTTTAAATAAATATCAAGATATGTCACAAGCTTACAGACAAGAGGGTAATCTGCCTTTCAACATCAAACCAGGAGTTAATTCAGGTAAGCCTACAGAATATGAATTTATTGCAGAATGAAACATCAAGCATACAGTGAACTCTGGTGGAGTTGTAACACTTCTGCTATTAATTGGACCCCTCTACAATTCTTAATGCAGTCCATCATTCCGCCCTTCTCCGAAGACTCAAATCCAGAGGAATACAAGAGACCGCCCTTCACTGCATTACTTCTTTCCGGTCTAATAGATCCCTCATTTTATCTCTGCCTCCCTTCTGATCACTTTCCCTTGACTGCAGGAGTCCTTCAAGGATCCAACATCATCCTCCTCTTCTTTAAATTACATCTTGAACTAATATAGGAACAAATGTCTTTTCATATGCTGCAAGAATGTGGTTGAAACATAATTATGCTAGACGATGAAGCAGATTTGTGTAGCATCAGAGTGGATCATTGGGTATGATTGAACTACCAAATGTAAATACATAAAAAATTGAAATGCCAGAATTTGGTAAAGGGGCCTCCTAACACCTTCCTAATATCTGGCCAAAACAGTTTAGTAAAGAATCACCTCATCCATACAAAGGCATCACCCCACGTCCTAACTCACAACTTTCCAATAAGAAAAGTAGGGTTGATCATGGATGTAAACCTCTCTGTGATTTCCCCAAGAGAATCTAGTTACATGAACGCATCAAATCTTCCTTCATCTGGGATTTCACCAAAAAGCAGAAGGCACCATGGGCCCAGCAAGGCCGGACTGGCTGAACTGGGCATCGGGCATTTCCCCTTGAGACTGGAAGGGTGGGGGCTGCTTTTGTTACTTGAGGGCCGGTCATGTAGCAGTGCAGCAGTTTTAAAATCACTGCAGAGTTCCTTGTATATCCAACAGTTTTAAGGCAACAGTAAAAGTGCCAAGATAGCTCTGGTGATGAATGTACCTGCTGGAGAGAGATGGGAGTTTTGTCTAGTGGCAGGTGTGACTCATCGAAGGCAGCACAGAGGGTTAATGTGCCTGCTGCAAACAAAGTGTACTATGCAGATCACAGGACAGTATTTTATGTGGATAGCTCAGTGGGATACTGCTTTTGTCACTGAGGCCCTTTTGTTACGGTGCAGTTCATAAAGTTACAATCATAATCTAGCACAGTGAGATGTGAACTGCCATCAAAGATCTGGATGCAAACTGCATGATATAGATCAAAAAGTTATGTTTTATCTCGTCTTTGATTATCCTAATTTTGCTAAAAATAGTTTGTTTTGGTAGAAATAAATTGTTATCAGTAAAGTCAACGCTAACCACTGTGTTACGTACATTCTGGATCCTTAGTTTATCCTTCCCCAGACCAAACACTTAATAAATTCCTACCAGTGTGGATGACATATGAATCCTACACCTTGTAGATCCCGTTTGTCTTATGTAATATTTTGTATACACTGATTTACACATGTATGATTCATTGTCTGTGTGTGTGTGCGTGTGTTGTGAAGTGATCCAAAACCATACGCTGGTAAGAGAGGAGCTATAATACAAATGAAATACATGAGAGAGGAGCTATGAAGAGATGAGAGACACTGTTAGAGGCTGATGGTGAGGCAATCATTGAACATCCCCAATAAAGATTGTTGTGTCCTGGTGCATGGTAAGGCCATAATTTACTATGCTTTAACGACAAATACAATTGAATAAATAATGAAAAATGTGTTGTAAAATGCATTGTTTATGCCATTTTCCCCAAATTTTCTTTGTGTGGGGGGGGAACCTCCCCCCACCCGGCCCTCTTGTAATAGAGAGTTTTGCTTGCTATGCACCCTATGGGGGCTGGTCCGACATTTGCCAGGGCTGCTTTGGGTTCCCAGCCGGCCCCGCAGCCTAGACTCTCCAGTCCATCCCATATAAGCTATTAAACAAACACCTATAAACACCCTTTTTACTCCTACACTCTAAATACCCCCCCCCCCCCCCGGGTCCTGATGCAGCCTGTAGCGGGTTGCGACACCTGCCAGGGTTTTTTAAGCACTATATAAATTCTACAATACGCTGCAATTAGACACGATTTCAAATAACCAATCGGCAGCTTTGGCTGTGTGTAAACTCAGCCGTGTGCACTCACAGCTACCACCTGAAGCCCATAAGTCAGAAAGTTGAGTGAGTTTCCCTAAAACCAACCCATACAGATATGCATGTTTGAGAAGGATCGTACTTGTGACCGTATGAGTGTCACGGTGGTGACTGTTCCATAATACATGAGATATTGAGGAATTCTGTGCCACAACTTTGTTTCACAAAACAGAAAATGGTGCAAGGTTTACAGCACAGGAGATGTGATGCTTCTGTAACTCTAATGGCACCTGTGCACCACCAGCCTCACAAAAAATGCATCCTTCTAATGTGAAGGTTTTTTTTAAATTTAATTTCATGATTTGGCTGAGGCATATGACACACACACTCATAATGAGAACACGACTAAGCCCCTGTGATTCAGCTTCACGTGCGCTTGGAGGGGGCGATGGGAAACATTTCAGGGAGAAATAGCGACTAAACATGAAAACATCACGTACAAGACTGTGAAAACATCTGTGTGGACCTAGAGGCGCTGCAGACACTGATGGACTTGCAAAGGCACTTTGTAAAGAAAGCAGCACTGTTAGAAATGGGGTCTTTGGTGAACAGTCAGGTTACCCCCTGTTCAAGCAAGGACCCTCACTCTAGTCAGGGTAAAAGAGAATCACCCTCAGCTAACCCTGCTTACCCCCTTGGTAGCTTGGCAGAGCAGTATGCTTAACTTCAGAGCGCTAGGTGTAAAGTATTTGTACCAACACACACAGCAACTTAATGAAAACACTACAAAGTGACACAACACCGGTTCGGAAACATAGGAAATATTTATCTTAACAAAACAAGACCAAAACGACAAAAATCCAACATACACAAGTCAAGTTATGAATTTTTAAAGATTAAACTCAAAAATAGCGCTTAGAAACAAAAATTGCTTCGATGAGATGTTAACACGGCGTCGTGACGGAGTCGTTCCCAACAAGCCGACACCAGTGGCGCCGGACACGGAGTCGTGTAGACCCCCAAGTACAGTACCTTTGGTGAAGAGAGAAAACAAGCCGATGCACGAAGTCGGGGATTGCGGCGTCTGTGCGAAACATTGAATCCGTGCACTTCGAGCGGTGTCGGTCACGACGGGGTGCGGCGACTTCCACGGAGCCGCGGACTTCAGTGGGGCTGCAGCGGCATCGGGTCTGCGAAGAGCATTGCGTTCCAGCGAAGGTCACTGCGTCAGGTGCAGGCGGCGTTATCAGATTCAGCAGCGGCGTCGGTCCGGAGTCGACCGAAGTTGATTTTCTTGGATTTCCACCAGCTTTCCTTTCAAGGGCCCAGGGAGTGGATAGGGAACCACTTGTCAGAGCAGAAGTCTCTCCAGAGACTCCAGGTGCTGGCAGAGAGCAGTCTTTGCTGTCCCTGAGACTTCAAACAACAGGAGGCAAGCTCTAACTCAAGTCCTTGGAGATTTCTTCACAAGATGGAAGGCACACAAAGTCCAGTCTTTGCCCTCTTACTCTGGCAGAAGCAGCACTGCAGGAAAGCTCCACAAAGCACAGTCACAGGCAGGGCAGCACTTCTTCCTCAGCTATCAGCTCTTCTCCAGGCAGAGGTTCCTCTTGGTTCCAGAAGTGTTTCTAAAGTCTGTAGATTTGGGTGCCCTTCTTATACCCATTTTAGTCGTTGAAGTCACCTTTCTTCAAAGGGTACTCACACCTACTTGTGAAATCAATGCCTTGCCCAGGCAAGGCCTCAGACACACACCAGGGGGATGGAGTCTGCATTGTCAGAGGCAGGCACAGTCCTTTCAGATGAGAGTGACCACTCCACCCCTCTCTCCTACCAGAGATGGCTAATCAGGAACTGCAGGTTACACCCCAGCCCCCTTTGTGTCACTGTCTAGTGCGAGGTGAAAAACAACCCAACTGTCAAACTGACCCAGACAGGGAATCCACAAACAAGGCAGAGTCACAGAATGGTTTAAGCAAGAAAATGCTCACTTTCTAAAAGTGGCATTTTCAAACACACAATCTCAAAATCAACTTTACTAAAAGATGTATTTTTAAATTGTGAGTTCAGGGATCCCAAACTCCACATGTCCATCTACTCTCTAGGGGCATCTACACTTTAATCATATTTAAAGGTAGCCCCCATGTTATCCTATGAGAGAGACAGGCCTTGCAACAGTGAAAAACGAAGTTGGCAGTATTTCACTGTCAGGACATATAAACCACATTACTATATGTCCTACCTTATCCATACACTGCACCCTGCCCTTGGGGCTACCTAGGGCCTACCTTAGGGGTGCCTTACATGTAAGAAAAGGGAAGGTTTAGGCCTGGCAAGTGGGTACACTTGCCAAGTCGAATTTACAGTGTAAAAATACACACACAGACACTGCAGTGGCGGGTCCGAGACATGATTACAGGGTTACTTGTGTGGGTGGCACAATCAGTGCTGCAGGCCCACTAGTAACATTTGATTTACAGGCCCTGGCACCTCTAGTGCACTTTACTAGGGACTTACTAATAAATCAAACATGCCAATCATGGATAAACCAATCAACAATACAATTTACACAGAGAGCATATGCACTTTAGCCCTGGTTAGCAGTGGTAAAGTGCTCAGAGTTCAAAAACCAACAGCAACAGATCAGAAAAAATAGGAGGCAGGAGGCAAAAAGATTGGGGATGACCCTGCATAAGCAAAAAAGTCCAAAAAGCACACACTGTGGGCTCGATTACAATGTCTCCACATTTAAGTGTACTCCCTTGTTTGCTCCAGATTAACACATTTGCAGAATTCTGAAAGGTTTTTCAAACTGCTCACGGAAGCCCAGAGACAGTCATCCTTTCGCAGGAGGACTCTTTATTTATGAAATTCGAATTGCCTTCAGGCAAAGGCCATTCAGCATGCTTAACTGTACATTGGGCATAATTGTACATGCACAAACATAAGCGCTTGTGTAACTGCACTTTGATATATACTTATTTTTCTAAATGTAGAAAATATGTTCCTTGTGGAGAAATCCTTTTCCTAGCCACCACTTACTGTGGTGGGTTTACCATCCCATTTCCACCCTCAAGAGAGTACCTTCTGATCTCTACACGTGTAAAACACGGACGTGGTGGGAATGGACCGAAAAGTAGTTTGTGACCACCCACAAAATTCTAGGCTTGCACTCACTTTTCAATGCATCCCCCTTAATGGAACTCCCATGAACGGGTAAGCATCTCTTCGTGGAGTGCGCCACAAAGGCCTGTCAATCACAATGAGTGGCGTGTTAGGTGGGCTGTTGCACAGAACACACAACACTTTGGTCCACATCTAGAAGGTTGATGGTGCAGGTGCAATGGGGATGGATCCCTGGAAGGTGTACCCATTCCGCAGGTGCATGCAGTGGATACACCGTGGACTAGCTTCACCCATTCATGGCAGCATCGGGGGGGACGGCAAAGACCACGAAGAGAAGGAGTATGCGATGCACACCTCCATACACAAATTCATCACAATTATGAGCATTTCATACTATGCAAGCTAAAGTGAGACATTTACAGAAAAGATACGCCCATGAGCATAAAAAGCCTTAGCAATGGGGAAAAGAAATTCACCTGCATCGAACGTGCCTAAGTCAGGCCAAGATATCTTCCATTCTGCACAAAATTGTTGCAACACTCATTCTGAGAAAGCAGGGATGTGACACTTCTCACAACACAAAAAAAGCACCAGCAGTGACCACCAAAGAGAGCTCCATAGCATGAAGACTAGGAGGAAGACATATTTTTTATGTCATTCGTAGACCGACATGCTTAGAAGACTGTAAATGAAAGGCAGCGTCGAGGAACATGGTCTAGGTGGCAGTGTCCTTGTTGGTACCACACCAGTAAACGCCACGAAGAGAAAACCTCGTTACACCACTAAGAAGCAACTACCTACAACTATGCACATGGAGGTCTTTAACCTCTCAGGACAACCAACACGTTTCGCCCCGCTTAGAACTTTTGTGGTTCAAGGTGGTTCTAGGGCGATTTCTGCAAGGGAACGTATAAGTAAACAATTTGATTGTGTTTGATACTTGTCCTTCTGTCAGTCATTGCATACAGTGTTTATAAAATTCTGTATAATAGAAAATGTTGGTTAGTTATATTGTAGTGAGTAACCATGATTTAAGAGTTCAAAGTGTGTATGAACACTGGAGGGCTAGTCAGAGGACACATGGTCTGTGATAAGACCAGTGGTAGCACACTGTCCACCAGAGCTCCTCATGTCCTGGCTGAAAAGAAACCTGTATTATGTTGGACACTAAGGCAAGCATACATCCACCCACAGTCGCTCATGGCCACCCAGGTTAACCGAGGATTTGTCACTCACAGGTAACAGCCTGAAGCAGAACAAGAATACATCACTCATTTCTTTGTGCTGCACTCCTCATGGACCTGTCAATCCTAGCAAACGGTGTTACAGAACATACCTGACAACCTGCTTGTTTCTTCTGCTATTGCCACTTCCAAGCATCTCAGAGTGCCGTTCAAGGTGGTGTTATCAAGTAATCACCTCAGTGGCGGGGCACTGCAAGCCTCTTGACATAATCATATTAATCAATTTGAAGAGACTTTTCGTATTTTGTGTGATGTTTGTTGTGTGGTTGTTGGACTTTTGGCCATACGCATGGTCATCCCTAGTCTTTTTGCCTCCTTCCTCCTGGTTTTTCTGACCTCTCGCTGTTGGCTCTAGGACTCTGAGCACTTTATCACTGCTGACCAGTGCTAAAGTGCAGGTGCTCTCCCATCTAAAGTTGGTATGATTGGCTTATACCTAATTGGCATATTTAATTTACCTATAAGTCCCTTGTACAGGGGTATCTCTATACCCAGGGCCTGTAAATTAAATACTACTAGTGGGCCTGCAGCGCTTCTTGCGCCACCCACTGAAGTAGACTTTCAAACCTGTCTCAGGCCTGCTAGTGCAGGGCCTGTGTGCACAGTTTTCTGCCACAGGGACCTGGCATCTAAATTTACTTGCCAGGCCCAGAACTCCCCTTTTACTACATGTAAGTCACCCCTAAGGTAGGCCCTAGCTAACCCTATGGGCAGGGTTCCATGTATGTAGAAGGCAGGACATGTGCCATCTAGCATGGCCTGTCCTGGTAGTGACAAACAGCCTAACTTGGTGTCTCACTGCTGTGAGTGCTGCCTTCTCATAGAATTGCATTAGAAATGCCCTGCCTTATGTGTAAGGGGTATTGTCTGATTTATGAGCGGTAGTGTAGGCATGTTTGGTATGGTTGTGATGGTGATAATAAATACTGCTTACTGGTGTGGGTGTATTTTTTATTACTATCACAGAAATGCCACTTCTAGAAAGTGCGCATTTATCTGTGCTTATAATTCTGGTGTTTTGCAGCTTGACTCCAATCCACGTCTGGGCAGAGTGACAGTTGGGGCTTTGTGCATACTTTTCAGACAGCCTGTACACAGGGAGGGTGGAGGTGTCACCGAGGTGCATCTGCATACTGAATAGTCTTCCTGGGCTGAGAGAAGGGGGAGGCGGGGCACACCTGCATTTGTAAAGACTGTGCCCTGGCCTCACACAATAGGGTGGTTAACCCCCCACTGATGTTTGGAGCCTGTGCTGAAAGGAGAGAGGGGGGCACTCCCAGAACCAGTTGTAACTGGCTGGAACCTCCTCTCCCTACCATTGTAAAACACTGTAAGAACTGACTATAAGTACAGGGGAATTTCCCCCACAATTTGAACATTCTTGGAACTTGAAACTGGACACAGAACGCTGATGAATGGACTCACCAGGAAACCGCCATGGACTGCTGCTGCTGTGCTGACCTGTGACCTGCCTGGTCACTAGGAGGAACTGCCACCATCTGCACCCCTTGTGCTGGCCTGTAGCTGGGCCCACCAGCCCTGTGCTCCTTCTTGTTTAGTTGTTCCCAGGGGCAGGGTGCTGTGGCCCCTGACCCCTGCAACGATCTTTTACATCTTTGCCAGGAGGGAGTGCGAGGCGCCCCCCTCCTCCCTACCAGTGTTGGGTGACCTGGGCCCCCCACAGGAGGGCCGGTGGAGGCCCGGGGGGGCCCCCAGTGATCGCGAGCCCCAGGAGGGGCCAGTCAGCCGTACCGAGGGGGTGCATGCCGCCCCCCTCTTCCCCAGGACTTTGAGGAGGCCCCCTCACTGCGCAGAGGAGCGCTGGGGGCCTCTTTCTTCTTTGTCTTCGGGGCACGGAAGGTGCCTCTATCCTTCACCAGGTACTTTTAATCAGACCAATAATATTATAATCCAAGTTCTTTCTACAGACCTTGCTAATTGTGATTTATTGCCTACCTGTTCTAGGATGCTTTTACATATAGGTGCACATGTTCCTTTTATGGGCATGACTTGCTAATATGTTTCCCTAACTTGCCATAGGTTTCCTAATGTTCCCACTATGGGCGTTTTATGATATTCCTATGACCAGTGTTCTAATGTGATAACGTGTTTCCTGACTACTGCTTATGTTGCAGAATACTGAGTAACCTGTGTGTTATGTGTGACTATTGCTAGTTTGCAGAGTAACTAATGTGTAACGTGTTCTGACAACTGCTAAGGTAGCAGGATAGTACTGTTATGTGATGTTGATCTAATAATTACGTTGTGTACAATACAGTATATTTTCACATAATCTAGTGTTGTGTTTCCTTTGTGGTGGGGATATTGCGTCACGTGTGTGTGTGTTGTGCAAACGCTTTACACATTGCCTCCGGGTTAAGCCTGACTGCTCGTGCCAAGCTACCAAGGGGGTGAGCAGGGGTTATCTTGGACGTGTAACTCCCTTGCCCTGACTAGAGTGGGTAAGTTCTGCCTGGCTGAGGTGCATACCCTAGCCAACCAGAAACCCCATTTCTAACAGTGGTTTACATAGCAAACTTTTTTCAGGGCTCATCTGGTGCACAGGTTCTAAGCACTAAGTTTGGCCCTTGGCTCGGCCCTGTGCTTGGCTCTCCCTGTGAACTTGTGGGGTCGCCCATCTCCACTGCAGCGCAAAACTAAATCATCTAGGCCAGTGATTCCCAAACTGTAGTTCGGGGATCCCTGGGTGTCCGCAAAGCCTCCTCAGGGGGTCCGCAACTGCTTAGAAAAGTAAATAATATTAACAAATTTGGGGCCAGATGTACGAAGCATTTTTCAAGTCGCAAACGTGGCCGATTCGCAGAATCGGCCTGTTTGCGACTTGAAAAATGCTTTTTGGGATGTACAAAGTCCAAACTGTGATTTGGTAACTTGTTACCGAATCGCAGTTTGGGTTTTGCGATTCGGTATTTGGAAGGGGCATGTCAAGGGCGTCCCTTCCTAATACCGAATCCAAATGGTATGTATGATTGTTTTGTGACCACAAATGCAGTCGCAAAACAATTGCAGTTAGCACCAGTTTCAAACTGGTGCCAACCCATTTGCAAATGGGCCTTCTCCTTTGTGAATGGTAGCGAAAATATTTTTTTCAGAGCAGGCAAAAATTAAAAGAAAACTTCTCATTTTTGATTTTGAAATGCATCTCGTTTTCCTTTAAGGAAAATGAGCTGCATATTAAAAAAAAAAAAATGCTTTATTTAAAAGCAGTCACACACATGGTGGTCTGCTGTCCCCAGCAGGCCACCATCCCTGTGAGGGCAGCCATTCCCAATGGGGTCGCAAATTGCGACCTACCTCATGAATTTTCATGAGGTAGGTCATTTGCGACCCCCATTGGGAATTGCAAGCAGTGTAAAGTACACTGTTGTACATCCGGTTTTACGACACACAAATTGCGAGTCGATAAGACTCGCAGTTTGCGAGTCGCAAAACCGGATCTTTGTACATGTGGCCCTAAGTCCCCAGATTTCAGTAATGTCTCATTGGGGGGGTTCCAATAATGATTCAGTGGGGGAACCTGGGTTCCAGTATTGATGAAGTGGGGGTCCGCAGAAGTCAAAAGGTTGGGAGCCACGGACCTAGGCAATGCTACTGTGCACTGAAATTTTCATTAACAGAATATATACCGCGCAAACCTCGGATTGACAAATTCTCTTTTAGAGACGGAATGAAAGGAACCAAACAAAGGAAAACGCGTTTAGTTTAAAGGGAACACGACAGGGGTGGAGACTGGCACCCCCCTCCTGAATCAAAGGCAGACCCCCACAGACGTGCACGTCAAGAGCACGCCGCCCCCTCACCCACGCAGCCTTTGAACAGTCTCACTGACATCATCTCTGACGGGGGTTCATTGAGAGAGAAAATCACACTGACTATTTAAAGGGCTTCGACGCGGGAGAACCGCGCAGAGCCAGCCAAGGACATCACCAAAGCCCCAAAATAACCTGCTAAAAATAAAAACCGTCTCGTTCACAAGTTCAAAAATAGCATAGCTTTTTTTGGTTTAGAATTCGACGAATTCGTTCTTTTCGGTACCATGTTTATTTATTCAATAGGCTTACATTGTGTATTTAGTTAGAAAGCTCGAAATAATGCTGCCAAAAGTCTAGCTTTATCAAGCGTGCAAACGGAATGACGCAGAAGCAAAATAAAAAAATAGAAAACACCAGTGCTATAAGTGGGAATATAGAAGTACTGGTATTGGCTATCCACAGTACCTGTTTGCTCCTGAGAAGTGCTGGTAATTTCACATTAAACGTACTGCAGCAGCGCTGAGAAGTGCCGGTACTCTCTCTGTACTGCAGCAGCGCTGAGAAGTGCCGGTACTCTCCGTTCATCTGAAAGAAGTGCAGGTACTCAGTACCGGACAGCCCCTGCCCATTTAAAGCACTGTAAAACAGCAATAAAACACCAGCCGCTACTCTCTAAGCAGGATCTAACGGAAAACAAATACCTGCCCCAGCAAACAAATGTTGAAACTAGCCCCACACTGCAGAAGGCTGCAAGTACAATAGGACGTAAGCATGGGCGTCCGCAGGGGATGGGCAAGGGGGCGCTCCCCTCCACCCCCATATTTAGGTAAAACCTGGTGTGCGGGCTCACTATGCCCCTCGCCCTTTTGGACATTGTCAAAAAGGGTCAAAGGATGGATGACGTGAAAATGATGCCCCTGCCCCTGGAAAAAAGTCTGCGGACGCCCATGGACATCAGGGCGTGGTTGGGTCATGGCAGCCCATCCTGCTCTGAATACAGCTTCTTAAAGCCTCCTCCGAAGGAACGCAACTAGTAGATTATATCGCATTGAATCGTCTTTTGGCACAAAAGTTGGTTTCGTACTTTGGCCAAAATATTCTCAACTCAGATAACTTGAACAGCAGGCCTACTAAGTTAAAAAAAAAAATCGCTGTGTGAAGAGGGGGCAGGACTTTGGAGGAGGTGGAGCTTCGTGCCAAGAAGTGCCTGCGAGAGACCGCCTCTTTACCCAACCAAGTCCTCCCACCCAAAAAAAAAGAAAAAAGTTGCAGTTTTGTCTAGAGGTGGGCGAGCCACTGAAAGCTCAACATCGTCGGCTTATATCCTCCAAAGACAGCTGGAAACCCACTAAGTGCAGGGGGTTTTCCGTTTGCCTTCCCTGCAACGGAATGATATCAGCTCTTCAGCGGGTGACTATGTGAAGGGAGCCGCTATAGTGTGTCACACGGTGGCACCATGTGAGTTGGCAGGTCTGGTACAGACAAATATGCAGTGATTATATGTGCACTGTTCCAAGCTGCTATAAAAGAGCGCACTGTAATTGCATACCCACCGCTTTGCGCTTTGATTATAGGGTGTCAACGTTTTGAAGGGGGTGTGTACGTTCATTTGGCGAGGTTTTATATGGACTACAGTGGAGGACTAGCTCCACTTTCTTCCCCTGGCCGCAACCTTGTTTTTGCTTAGAAGTTTGTTTACGTCCCACTTCCTTGCGACGGTCCCAAGCAGGACAAAGCAATTTTGCGATTGCTCAACTCCTGGGCTGCACATCTGCAACATTTATATATTGCACCAAAGTGACCGGATCACGACTTAACGCTTGAATAAGCATGAGAACAGACAATAATGGCTTTTATTTGCCCACATGACAAACAAGCATTTTCAATGCCAACGGGTCTCGCATTTGTTCAAGTTAGAGCTATTAGCGTTGTAAAGCAAAAAAAAACGCAGCGCCATTGCGCTATGTAAAATGCAGCACGATCGCGCTGCGTGTAAAATAAAACAGATAAAGTAGTCCGGACTCCAGGCTGAAAACATCGAGCTCGTATGTTTTTGGTACTTTACTGGTGCTATGTAGGTGGGCTAAACACTGGAAAAGGCATGACGTATGCATGCCTTTCACATATGAAAGCAAGCGGATTTTAAAAGGCAAGCCCACGAACCAATGTAAGTGACCGACGTGGCATGGGCGTGGTTTCAAGCCCAAAGAGAGATTACAGAATGGACGGAGCGCTTTGTGCTCGCCCATAAAAAGGAGATAATGGCAAGGACTCATAAGAAGTTGTAGGCTCAATAAAGAACCCTAAGCATTTTTTTAATTGAGCGGAAATCTATTGCAGCATTTTTGCAAACCTGGTGCAGTAGTTCTGGTCCACCCTGCACTTTTAAGCTAACCAGAAAAGAGGGCTTTTTCTGTGGAGACCCAAGAGTGGTGGGACGGATGGTGGACTATTAACCACCACTGCAACACTCTGGAGATGTGGTGGGAAGAGGCAGGACAGCATCCACCAGACCATAGACCTTGGAGCCCAGCTCTAACACCAGAGCAGTGAAAACAAAACTAAGAAGGGTTTAAAATAAATGCATCTTATGAAAGCCATAAACAACAACTTTATTAGAGGTTTTTGCCAAAGGAGATGTGTACTTTCTAATCAGGGCCGTATCTCCGGGAGGTTTGGTGTTTGGGGTGAAACTCCCACTCCCCAATAATTGCTCAGTCTGGTTACACTGTCCTGTAACTGGCAGGTCTGTTTGTTAATGCGCAAAACTGGAGCCCATTTGACCCCGGTGACCCGACGCACAATGGCGAACATCAGTCTTCTTAGTACCCAGTCCTGATAGCATCCTTCCAGCTAGAAAAGTTGTGTCTTAGTCAGACTCTAAGGGGCGGATTTATGAAAGACATGGATAACTTATGTGCGACGCAGCGAGCACAAGAGCAACGCATCTCTTAAGTTAGATTTATCGAGCCACATGAGGCCATTTTGTGTGGCTTGATAAATGTAGAGTAATGCAGCACAAATCACTGCATTACGTTACTGTGCCCTGGGAAGGCATTCTGTGGGTTGGGATTGAGTGTTTCCCGCATTCACCCATGGATTTTGGAGCATTCCTAGATTTACCTTCACTGGTGGACCTGGTAATGCGTCAAAAGTGTACTCATCCCCAGGTGAGATGCAACAAGGAGAAATATGTTTAGTTCTCCTGGTTACTGCCTCAGGGAATTGTTTTTATGTAGGATGGTGCCCCTTCCTTCACAAAAACAATCCATGGTGCAAGGGTACCATGCGTTGGCCCTAGGCTGCACATTGTGCACCAGCAGAGGGAAAAGCCAGCAGTGTGCCGTACAATCTTTAGTACAGAGCATTCCTGTCGTTTCCCTATCACACAGCGCACCAAGCTGACTTGCTGTGCTGTGCTGTTTGATAAATAAGGGCCAGATGTAGCAACCGTTTTGCATGTCGCAAACTGCGAAAAACGCAGTTTGCGACATGCAAAACGGCCATCGCGATGCAGAGTCACATTTTGCGAGTCGGTACCGACTCGCAAAATGTGATTCCGACTCGCAAATAGGAAGGGGTGTTCCCTTCCTATTTGCGACCGCATCGCGATGCTGAGTTGCTTTGTGACCGCGAAAGCAGTCGCAAACCAACTCTCAGTTACCATCCACTTGAAGTGGATGGTAACTCATTCGCACAAGGGAAGGGGTCCCCATGGGACCCCTTCCCCTTTGTGAATGCAAAAAAAATGTTTTTTTCAGAGCAGGCAGTGGTCCTATGGACCACTGCCTGCTCTGAAAAAACCGAAACTAAATGGTTTCTGTATTTTTTCTTTTTGCAGCCCGTTTTCCTTTAAGGAAAACGGGCTGCAAAAAGAAAAAAAAAACTGCTTTATTAAAAAAGCAGTCACGGACATGGTGGTCTGCTGTCTCCAGCATGCCACCATCCCTGTGAGTGCCTAGACTCGCTATGGGGTCGCAAACTGCGACCCACCTCATAAATATTCATGAGGTGGGTCTTTGCGACCCCATAGCGAGTCGCAGAAGGTGTCTGAGACACCTTTCTGCATTTCATATTGCGAGTTGCAATTTGCGAGTCGCTATGACTCGCAAATTGCAAGTCGCAATTTGAAACGTACCTACATCAGGCCCTAAGTCCCTGGGTCTCTGCAGCATTTGTTTTCCTGTCCTGGGACTCCTGCATGGACGTTGGATGTGTCCAGTGACCTCTGGTGATACTCGGATTCAGACCGAGCCCTCGAGGTGTGTGTTACCCATCCATCCCTATAGTACGATTTAGTAGTGGGGAGGGAGCTTTGTGAATGTGGCAGCTTAGCACAGCACTGACCCGGAAACACATACATTTATATTTTATTTACTAAAGAGCTCAACATCATTTGCAGTGCAAGTCTAAAGTGCTCCTAGATCCTTAGGGTACGCGGTAACTCAGGGGGGTAAAGCACATTCTAGAATGTGTAATATTCGGGCAAACACTTTAATAGCTAGGAGGGTTCATGTGCCTGCTGTAGAGTATTACATGTAATGTTACAGATTTGTACTCCATATATAAACAGCCTCTGAGATGCCAGTATCCTGTACCTAATGCAGTTGGTGGCATTAATGTTGTGCTGGGGCACTTATTAGGCTTGGCAGTCCCACACTGATTTATGGGCTTAATACTGGTCTGTATCTTGTGTTTGGCTGTAGTCAGATGTGTGTTACAAGTTTGCTGGTGTCCACATGTGTGTATCTCCTGCACTAGAGGCTGAGGTCCTGTGGTGTGTGCTTGCCACTATCTTCTATACAAGAGGCTGAAGTCCTGTGTTGTGTGCTTGCCAGTATCTTCTACACAAGAGGCTGAAGTCCTGTGTTGTGTGCTTGCCAGTATCTTCTGCACTAGAGGTTAAAGTCCTGTGGTGTGTGCTTGCCACTATCTTCTGCACTAGAGGTTGAGGCCCTGTGGTGTGTGCTTGCCACTATCTTCTACACAAGAGGCTGAAGTCCTGTGTTGTGTGCTTGCCAGTATCTTCTGCACTAGAGGCTGAAGTCCTGTGTTGTGTGCTTGCCAGTATCTTCTGCACTAGAGGCTGAAGTCCTGTGTTGTGTGCTTGCCAGTATCTTCTGCACTAGAGGTTGAAGTCCTGCGGTGTGTGCTTGCCACTATCTTCTGCACTAGAGGTTGAGGTCCTGCGGTGTGTGCTTGCCACTATCTTCTGCACTAGAGGCTGAGGTCCTGTGGTGTGTGCTTGCCACTATCTTCTGCACTAGAGGCTGAGGTCCTGCGATGTGTGCTTGCCAGTATCTCCTGCACTAGAGGCTGAGGTCTTGTGTTGTGTGCTTGCCAGTATCTTCTGCACTAGAGGCTGAGGTCCTGTGGTGCGTGCTTGCCAGTATCTTCTGCACTAGAGGTTGAAGTCCTGTGGTGTGTGCTTGCCACTATCTTCTACACAAGAGGCTGAAGTCCTGTGTTGTGTGCCTGCCAGTATCTTCTACACAAGAGGCTGAAGTCCTGTGTTGTGTGCTTGTCAGTATCTTCTGCACTAGAGGTTGAAGTCCTGCGGTGTGTGCTTACCACTATCTTCTACACAAGAGGCTGAAGTCCTGTGTTGTGTGCTTGCCAGTATCTCCTGCACTGGAGGCTGAGGTCCTGTGTTGTGTGCTTGCCAGTATCTTCTGCACTAGAGTCTGAGGTCCTGTGGTGTGTGCTTGCCACTATCTTCTGCACTAGAGGCTGAGGTCCTGTGGTGTGTGCTTTCCAGTATCTTCTGCACTAGAGGTTGAAGTCCTGTGTTGTGTGCTTGCCAGTATCTCCTGCACTAGAGGCTGAAGTCCTGTGTTGTGTGCTTGCCAGTATCTCCTGCACTGGAGGCTGAGGTCCTGTGGTGTGTGCTTGCCAGTATCTTCTGCACTAGAGGCGGAGGTCCTGTGGTGCGTGCTTGCCAGTATCTTCTGCACTAGAGGCTGAGGTCCTGTGTTGTGTGCTTGCCACTATCTCCTGCACTAGAGGCTGAGGTCCTGTAGTGCGTGCTTCTGCACTAGAGGCTGAGGTCCTGTCGTGCATGCTTGCCAGTATCTCCTGCACTAGAGGCTGAGGTCCTGTGGTGCGTGCTTGCCAGTATCTTCTGCACTAGAGGCTGAGGTCCTGTGTTGTGTGCTTGCCAGTATCTTCTACACAAGAGGCTGAGGTCCTGTGTTGTGTGCTTGCCAGTATCTTCTACACAAGAGGCTGAAGTCCTGTGTTGTGTGCTTGCCAGTATCTTCTACACAAGAGGCTGAAGTCCTGTGTTGTGTGCTTGCCAGTATCTTCTACACAAGAGGCTGAAGTCCTGTGTTGTGTGCTTGCCAGCATCTCCTGCACTAGAGGCCAGGTTTGGGCAGTTTCTTGGAACACTACATACTCTGGCCTAAAAGTTCGTCTTTTAGGGACGACATCTGTGGTTATTTATGATGTAGATGCAAGGCTAGAGAAAGGGCCGGGGCGTTACTACTTTCTCAAAGGCTAGGAGTAAATATCTGAATAATCCAGTCTTTAATAGTTGTTAAGAAGAGGATCCAAGCCACTTATGAACACATTAAAAAAGATTTGCATAGTTCACCACAAGAGAAACGTACACATCAGACCATGTAAATATTCCTGCTTCCATGTACATACAGGTATTTAGAGGTGTTTACTCCTGCCACTAACTTTAGCAAGTGTTTTGGGCATATATATATATATTCACTGAAAACACCAAAAGGTTACAGGGGCGTTATAGTTAGGAAATAGAATTGAAAAAAACCTTAGAAATCCACTGAAAAAAAACAAAGGTTACATGGACGTTATGGTTAGGTTCTGAATTTACTCGTACAAAACTGTAGAAATTCAGCAGTTATAGTTACCTGAACTAACTAGAACTTGCGCTCCCTTAATGCACTGCTAATGACCTCACATATTACATCACTCATGACCTAGTCAGTGACATCACTGATGACATCTAACATGACATCACTGATGACATTATCCAGTGAGTGTAAGTAGTTGTATCGAACCCAAGTCCCAAGATGCTGCCAGAACTTCCTTGCTGAAGTGTTGGCAGCCAATCAGATATCAGCACAGGGACAGTTGTATCTGCTGAGGATCCACGTCCCTATTTATCTATATTTTTTGGCCTTAAATTTCCCCTAAACTACTAAATGGATTTGCACCAAATCACAAAAAGCGTGATTTGCATAACAGAATCTAGCTTTGTGACAAATTTGGTGTAATTCTGTTCAGTGGTTTGGGCTGCAGGCGTGTTTAAAGGTTGTTAGAAATGGGGTTTTTGGTTGGCAGTCAGGTTGCCCTCTGTCCAAGCAAGAACCCTCACTCTAGTCAGGGTAAGTCACACACAATCCAAAATCAGCTTGTGCTCACCCTCCGGTAGCTTGGCACGAGCAGTCAGGCTTAACTTAGAAGGCAATGTGTAAAGCATTTGTGCAATAAATCATACAACACCATAGTATAACACCACAAAAATACACCACACAGTGTTTAGAAAAATATAGAATATTTATCTGGGTAATTGTAGGTCAAAACGATCAAAGTTGCAATACGAATTTGTAAAGATATCACTGAAAAGTGATATTAAGTGTCTTTAAGTCTTTAAAAAGCAATAAAGTGTCTTTCAAGCACAGAGTACCTGGTTTCTGGTGGGAAATCTCCTCAGAGGGCCACAGGAGAAGAGATGCGTGGAAAAAGGGGTGTGTGCGTCGATTTCCTCTCAGCACACACAGACTTGCGTCGTTCTTTTTTCCACGCGGGGAAGTCGGGCGTCGTTTTCCGGCGCGCAGACAGTCTCTTTTTGTGGATCGCGGGGATTACCAGATGTCCCGGGTCTGTGCGTGGATTCTCCTGCTTATTTTCCGGCTGCGCGTCGTTCTGCGGGGCTGCGCGTCGAAGTTTCGATCTCACGGTAGGCGTCGCGTCGATTTCTCCTTGGAAGTCGGGCGGCGTTGTCCTTGCGAGGCCGTGCGTCGAAATTTTGGTCTCACGGCAGGCGTCGCGTCGATTTCTCCTTGGAAGTCGGGCGGCGTTGTCCTTGCGAGGCCGTGCGTCGAAATTTTGGTCTCACGGCAGGCGTCGCGTCGATTTCTCCTTGGAAGTCGGGCGGCGTTGTCCTTGCGAGGCCGTGCGTCAAAGTTTCGCACTCACGGTAGGCGTCGCGTCGATTTCTCCTGGAAAGTCAGGCGGCTTTGTCCTTGCGAGGTTGTGCGTCGAATTCTCGATCGTCCCGAGGGCGTCGCGTCGATCAGCGTCGGTGTGCGGCGTTTTTCTCGCCGCGAAACAAGCTGTGCGTCGAAATTTTCGGCGCACGGAGCATCCAAGTGAAAGGAAGAAGTCTTTTTGGTCCTGAGACTTCAAGGAACAGGAGGCAAGCTCTATCCAAGCCCTTGGAGAGCACTTTCACAGCCAGACAAGAGTTCAGCAGGGCAACAGCAAGACAGCAGTCCTTTGTAGAAAGCAGACAGGTGAGTCCTTTGAGCAGCCAGGCAGTTCTTCTTGGCAGGATGTAGTTTCTGGTTCAGGTTTCTTCTCCAGCAAGTGTCTAGTGAGGTAGGGCAGAGGCCCGGTTTTATACTAAGTTGTGCCTTTGAAGTGGGGGTGACTTCAAAGAGTCTCTAAGACATGCACCAAGTTCCCTTTCAGCTCAATCCTGTCTGCCAGAGTCCCAGTAGGGGGTGTGGCAGTCCTTTGTGTGAGGGCAGGCCCTCCACCCTCCCAGCCCAGGAAGACCCATTCAAAATGCAGATGTATGCAAGTGAGGCTGAGTACCCTGTGTTTGGGGTGTGTCTGAGTGAATGCACAAGGAGCTGTCAACTAAACCTAGCCAGACGTGGATTGAAGGGCACAACAAGTTTTTAGTGCAAAGAAATGCTCACTTTCTAAAAGTGGCATTTCTAGAATAGTAATATTAAATCCGACTTCACCAGTCAGCAGGATTTTATATTACCATTCTGGCCATACTAAATATGACCTTCCTGCTCCTTTCAGATCAGCAGCTGCCACTTCAACAGTGTATGAGGGCAGCCCCAATGTTAGCCTATGAAGGGAGCAGGCCTCACAGTAGTGTAAAAACGAATTTAGGAGTTTTACACTACCAGGACATATAACTACACAGGTACATGTCCTGCCTTTTACCTACACAGCACCCTGCTCTAGGGGTTACCTAGGGCACACATTAGGGATGACTTATATGTAGAAAAAGGGGAGTTCTAGGCTTGGCAAGTACTTTTAAATGCCAAGTCGAAGTGGCAGTGAAACTGCACACACAGGCCTTGCAATGGCAGGCCTGAAACAAGGTTAAGGGGCTACTGAGGTGGGTGGCACAACCAGTGCTGCAGGCCCACTAGTAGCATTTAATCTACATGCCCTAGGCACATGTAGTGCACTCTACTAGGGACTTACAAGTAAATTAAATAGTCAATCATGGATAAACCAATCAATAGTACAATTTACACAGAGAGCATATGCACTTTAGCACTGGTTAGCAGTGGTAAAGTGCTCAGAGGTCAAAAGCCAACAACAACAGGTCAGAAAAAATAGGAGGAAGGAGGCAAAAAGTTTGGGGATGTCCCCGTCAAAAAGCCAGGTCCAACAAAGGTCCTATAGAAAAATGAATGGGGAAAATGCGTTTTGGGACCGCCCTTTTTCTCAGCTCCCGCTTGACAGATCACCCCAAAACTTTCAAGACAGAAGCTGAACTTAAGCAAAGTATAAGTTTTAAAAATTTCGTGAAGATTCGTCAAGCAGCGCCAAAGTTATAGGCAAAACAAAGAACGCTCTTTCTATAGAAACTAGGTCCATACTATAACTACCTAGTGGCGACCGCCACTAGGTTTTTTATATACACATACACACACACACACACACGTTAATTTCAGTGTTATTAACAAAAGTACTGCTGTTAACCTTTGTCCCATTCTACCTCTCTCTGACTCATCACCAAACCTTTCTGACTAATATGAACTCCCAAACAATCTTCTCAGTCTTCCCCGTCTTTTTTTAGCCATGTCACCATAGTAAGAAGCATACGCAACCACTTACAAAGTGACTTACTACTTCCCCTTTCAAATCCACCCCCATCATTCTATCCCTACTCTAAACTCTACAAAACACACAAGAAATCATGAGCACAAACCTAACACAACTAATGCACAAAGTAAAAAAATGTTACTAATTTACTATTAAACACTAATCTTTAGTTTGGAAGTACTGTGCTACTTGCAGTATAGCGCTTCAACGCCTCGTCTGAGGTAGTAAGTGCTACATAAATAAAATTTACAATCGCAGTTTCATAATTTTCCAATGATTGCCTTAGATCACCGCTTGGTGATATCACCACTGCACTTCAGGTAGAGCCCTTATCGATGGGAAACAATGTTATCACTTGCAAAATCGTTTCAACTTCTAGCTGATGGCTAAACCGCTGTGCAGGCAGTGTGTGGGATACAATATGCTACAACAATGTGGTGCAGCCGGAGTAAAGAGCACGTGGACCTTGTGTCACACCCGGGCCCCACCTGCTTGCACGAAATGCATTGGAGGAGATATGGCCAATAGCTGATTTAAGGAAATCATTGGAAAATGATGTATGTGTCATGGTTTATTCAGATATTTACTGTAATTTCTGTGGAATTAATGGAATGGAATGGAATGAAGAAGTAATAATGAAAAACTTTTCCATTATAAAAGTAATCTGGAAGTATGTATTGATTTTTGAAACATCACGTCAAGTATTTACCGCAGGTGTGCCCAGTGGGCGCTCTGCATTTCTCATACTGCTCTCCCCAGCAGGGTTCCTTTCACCTTCACTGACCTCCCACAATCGACCCGGACTCCATTAAAAGCTATATTTTATGCAGAAATCCAGCTTATCATCAATCAAGGAAAAGTCAAGCTTATCTCCACAACCTTGAGGCAGCAGCCTTGGCTCGAATCCACTTCTAGGCACACCACGTAATCTACAAAGCACTCTACTCAAAGATACTGATTACTTCACCACCAGAACCTCCAAACGACTCCACCCCGTACAGGCTTAAAAATAAGAGAAAGATCTTGAAGAATCACACAAAACAGACCTTCCCCTCATACGCACCAAGGCTATCGAACGCCCCTCCCTACACCTATGAGTTGGTCTTTCACCACCTTTGGCATTCAGTAACGGGCAGTGCTTAATTTGCGCTGTTGGTTTCCGGCGCTCGGCACCTGCACTTAACTGTCAACAGTGGCACTTATGACTGTCTGCCACATGGTGGTGCTGTTTGTGTGATTTAGAGGTAAGCAGAATAATAGTTGTTTATTAATTCCTTATACCTTAAAAACCACTAATACCTGCTACACAAGCAATTCTTATTCCTTTGGGGCCTCGAACAGTCTGAACTGTCACACATGTAGGAGTGTGATGATTAGTAGTTGTGTAGTTAGTGTCACTGGCAGCGGTGGCAATCGGTGGTGCAAGCTGCAGTGGCCTCCTGACGAGAACCCTGGCACGTCTTTTTAACACTTTATCCACTAGGAACGGGCTCGCAACTCACTGCTGCATCTTCCTCTCTCCGAAGGACCAACCAGTTTCTCACCCTCTTTCCACTAACGTCTTAACAAATGTAACCCGCCTCTCTAACTCGCTTCGTAAAGGTCTACCCAGAGCCTTACAAGATGGCCACAGTGCTTCGATGCCTTTGGGGGGCCACATTCACACTCCACAAACACCCTCATTTAAATAATAATAATGAATTACACCTTAAGTACCACTGTGTTTAGTATAGTATTAGCTACTGTTTGTGCCCTTATGAAACAGAAGAACTACTTTTTCGACGTGGTATTTTCCAATGCGCTTTTTACTGTGCATAGATTTACTCTACTACTCCGTGGAAAATGCATTTACTTTGCATGTCATTACACTGCGTTTCCAACTTCTCCCATGCATTGCTACAACTAGGTGGGCTCCTGATGTACCCGCTAACACCATGTAAAAAACACCAGTGTAACTGTACCTTACGGTAATAACCACAATGTACAGGTACCGCACCTATAGAGCTCAATGCAGCACATGAAGAAATACTGGTTCTATAATCTCCCCTGTATTGAGTATTCATTGTAAACATCAAGTACTTTAGCTATGTGAAAGACACAGCTCTATATAGAATATTGTGCCTGGTCTTGTTTACGAGTGACTATAAGCTATCAGGTGCCTTTTAGCTAGGAAGGCCTCTAGCTCAGTGTATCAGCCACCTGAAGTCAACAGAATGAGTACCTTAGAGTCACATAATAAAGTTATGGAAAAAGGCAATTTAGTTTGTGAGGTTCATTACTCAAGTGGTCAATGTTTTCTATGGTAGTCTAGTGATAACCCCTTTGTAACAACAATCCCAAATTCCTCTTGTTTAAAAACATAAATCTCAAAGTATTCAATACACAAGGAGACACATAGCTGCCAAATTGAGATGAAGACCTGGGAAGCATTGATAAAGCCAATAGGTCTGATTCTGTTTATCATCATAATATTCTGCACATTGAAGAGAAGGATGCCTTTGAGTAGCATTAGGACTACATAAAACATGCTTTTTTGCAATTCACAGAGCTCATATTCTCGAATCCTATAGTGCACCTAATATCAACTTAGCTAAGCAAAAAATATTTGCTTGGTGTCATTTTCCATTGTCGAGATTGGTGGAAAATTACCCTTGCAAGGGGTATTTACAAGTGCAAAACGTCTACCAAAATGGAATTTCCTTCTTCAAAAAAATTATAAAAGAGTTTTTTTGATTGTTTCACTGAAGGCTTCCTAGAAAAATAGGTGAACACCCACAAACTCATACATTGGTAGGCAGTCTCATATCTCTTGCTGGTCTTTCCTACAATTGAGATTTGGCAAATGTACTCCTGTGAAGGGCAGGAGTAAGCACATTTTCGTGGCTGAACAGAGAATGAGCACCCCCCCTTATGTAATGAGGGTGTAAGTAACAATTACACCAAAAAGGAAAAATATGCTCCACTTGAAGAGAAACAATTAAATGCACATCTGTTTCATGCAAAATGTTCCACCTTGGTGAGGGTTTGCGCACATAATTATATGTGATTACTTTTACAAATCGACAATTGGCAAAGATTTCCAGCAGTACTCAAGCAAGCACTTATCAAACCTCTCAAGTTGGAAATTTGCTCCAAACATTAGACTTATCCAAGGGAAGAAGATTTACAACTTTTCCTCCTTGGGCCTTTTAAACTGGAGGAACTATTGATAAAGCTGCTGTGACAAAATACAAGAATATGTCTTGATAATAGAACAGTGGGTGAGAAAATTATCACATTTAATTGAACGATCACACAGTCAGGTACGAGTCCTCAAATGAATATGCTTTGCAAAAGGGACTATTAAGACTTGGTCAAAACTCATTTCAGCGGAATCCAAAGATAATTGGAGAATTATTTTACATGCATCATGATTTTAGCACAGATTTAATCATACAAATTAGGGCCAGATGTACTGAAAACAAGTCACAAGATGCTGGTCGCAATTTGCATTCAGTATTTTTGCGACCAGTCTGGTGATTTGCGAACTAACCTATCTTCTAATAGGGTGGTTTGCAACTTACCGATTCCTAGTGGGTTGCATTTCCACCTACCTCATGAGTAATATTGAGGTAGACCACAAAGTGTGACCCACTAGGAATCACAGCCATCAGAGGGATGGTGTCTTGCTGTGGTGTCTTTAGCTAGGAAGCTGCCTCAGTGTCTCATC
This sequence comes from Pleurodeles waltl, assembly GCF_031143425.1. Taxonomy (NCBI): domain Eukaryota; kingdom Metazoa; phylum Chordata; class Amphibia; order Caudata; family Salamandridae; genus Pleurodeles; species Pleurodeles waltl. Next base: position 77,461,281 of record NC_090447.1, on the reverse strand, counting down.
CACCTAAAATCAACTGAATGAATACCTTAGAGTCATAAAATAAAATTAGAAAAAGAGGCAATTTAGTTTGTGATGTAAATGGTCAGTGTCTTCTATGGTATTATAGGGGCTACTGTGGTTATGTGCGAACCGACCTTTGTACTAATAGGTCAGTTCCCAAATTACTGATTCCTAGTGGGTTGCAATTTCACCAAACTCATTAATATTAATGCAGTAGATTGCAAATTGAGATCCACTAGGAATCGCAGCCATCAGAGGGATGGTGGCCTGATGAGGTCAGCAGACCGCCATGTTTGTGATTGCTTTTAAATAAAAAGATTGATTTTTTAAATGCAACACATTTTCCTTAAAAAGAAATGGGGTGTGTTTAAATAAAAATAAAATATAAGTGTCACTGGGACCACAGCCTGAACTTAAAAATGTTTTTGTCAACATTCACAAAGAGCCTTGGGGACCCCTTCCTGTTTGTGAATGGCTCATCACCTCCTCTGAGGAGGTGGTAAAAGATTAATGTTTTGCAACAGGAATTTGGCTGCAAAATATACCAATCCGATTCTGTATTTGAAAGGGGCGCATTAAATACGCCCCTTCCAAATACCGCTATTTGGCTGTTGGGACAAAACATATTGTGGCGACCAAATATCGTGTACACAATAGCAAGGAAAAGGTATTGTGAAGGTAAATTTCTATACATAAGCCAAGTTTTAGCATACTTAATACCACATATATGTACCTTTATGATACATATATCTTCAAGGCAGTGCTTAATTTGTAAATAAAAACGTGCCGGTGCCCAAAGCCCTCCTGTTAAACACGTGGCTGCTGCAATTAAATGTGGGAACAGGGAATACTGAGGCGGTGTAACCCTGAAGCCATCTAGGGCCTCTTCAATTCATTTACAGCCACTCCCTGCCCCTTCAGCTCATTCTTGCAGCTTTCTGCTTTCTCCCACTGTGAAGCTTTTTTGTTTTTCCCTTCCTCCGTCTTTCCCATATGTGTCTTTTGCTTGCAGCAAATGCTTGAGACAGAAGAATAAGCCCCGGCCCTCAAAAAAGTGCTGGTGCTCAGCACCAGAAACAAGCACAAATTAAGCACTGCTTCAAGGTTTGTAAATGTGGATTTAAGAACAGTAAATCTATACTTCTCTTATTGCACTTACCTTCTCTATAGTTTGGTCCTCAATATTTTTGACACAGTAGTCTGTCCACTCAATATTGGTTTCATCGATATTCTATCAGACAGCTGGTATTGGACCCCAAACCCAAAATGCAACTTGTAACAATCACAATTTCTGGTTTGTACGTAAGAAAATGCATTTTTGCAATGATAAACAACTGTAAAAATGCCTCGTACACCTGGCCCTACATTTTTATTTGTAGATCTGCATTTGGTAAACATACAGCAAATCTGCTCTTCACAGCTTTTTTTTAACTATGAGAAGTGTTGATCTTCAAGAGGAATGTCTTTTTTTATAAAAGCAGACATTATAAATAAAATGCCCCTCCCACCTTCCCAGCTATTCTCTGTGCTCCTTTCATTTGCTGCATGCTAAGTTGTGAGATGAAGCTACAAATCACAAACACAGAAGTGGCACAGTTCATGAACTCATATGTTAATGAAGTAAACCTTGATTACAAATAATTCCCTTCTTAGAGCCTTTTTCGCATTAACAAAAGGTAAGAGAGCCGAATCCCTCGACAACCAGACCTAAGAATACTCTGGTGTGATCCACATATGCTAATGCTTGCTGGGAATCCCTTGTACATTACAGGCAGCTCATGCATTTTAATGAGCTTGAATGCAAAGAACCCCACACAGAGAAAGAGGTCAGAAAGGCTGAGAGCCCAAAGGGATCTGCGGAGATCTGTTCAGAAAAAGACTCGAGCCGGGGTGCTGTGGATGCATTAGGACTCGATGGCCCCGGGGGCCACAACCCGTGATCTACATCAGGGGCCTCAAAACGTGCATTTAACATTGGCTATGAAAATAGCCTCCAATAAAACAACTAATTGTTGGATATCCCCGGGGAGGAGCCGGAAACACTAGCCCGTGGCCACTCTTCCAAGAAATTCAGAGCCTGACCTGGGGGTCTGGGGGGAGGGTATTAAAGTACGAATGACATTCAACTCTACCTTAGTAAAAATGGGTCCTTTCCCATTAAATGTACTGCAGCAGTGCTGAGAAATGCAGATACTCTCCCATTAAATGTATTGCAGCAGTGCTGAGAAGTGCCGGTGCTCTCCCATTAAATGTACTGCAGCAGTGCTGAGGAGTGCCGGTACACTCCCATTAAATGTACTGCGGCAGTGCTGAGAAGTGCCGGTGCTCTCCCATTAAATGTACTGCGGCAGTGCTGAGAAGTGCAGATACTCTCCCATTAAATGTACTGCGGCAGCGCTGAGAAGTGCAGATACTCTCCGATTAAATGTATTGCAGCAGTGCTGAGAAGTGCCGGACCTCTTCCATTAAATAGCAGTGCTGAGAAATGCTAGTACTCTCCTATTAAATGTATTGCAGCAGTGCTGAGAAGTGCCAGACCTCTTCCATTAAATAGCAGTGTAGAGAAGTGCCGGTACTCTCCCATTAAATGTACTGCGGCAGTGCTGAGAAGTGCAAGCACTCTCCATTAAATGTATTGCAGCAGTGCTGAGAAGTGCGGGTACAGTCCCATTAAATGTGCTGCAGCAGTGCTGAGAAGTGCAGGTACTCTCCCATTAAAGGTGTTGCATTATTGCTGAGAAGTGCAGGTACTCTCCCATTAAAGGTGTAGCATTATTGCTGAGAAGTGCTGGTACTGTCCCATTAAAGGTGTTGCATTATTGCTGAGAAGTGCAGGTACTCTCCCATTAAATGTATTGCAGCAGTGCTGAGAAGTGCTGGTGCTCTCACATTAAATGTACTGCGGCAGCGCTGAGAAGTGCAGATACTCTCCGATTAAATGTATTGCAGCAGTGCTGAGAAGTGCTGGTACTCTCCCATTAAATGTACTGCAGCAGTGCTGAGAAGTGCCAGACCTCTTCCATTAAATAGCAGTGCAGAGAAGTGCCGGTACTCTCCCATTAAATGTACTGCGGCAGTGCTGAGAAGTGCAAGCACTCTCCATTAAATGTATTGCGGCAGTGCTAAGAAGTGCGGGTACACTCCCATTAAATGTACCGCAGCAGTGCTGAGAAGTGCAGGTGCTCTCCCATTAAATGTACTGCAGCAGTGCTGGGAAGTGCAGGTGCTCTCCCATTAAATGTACTGCAGCAGTGCTGAGAAGTGCCGGTACTCTCCCATTAAATGTATTGCAACAGTGCTGAGAAGTGTAGGCACTCTTCCATTAAATGTACTGCAGCAGTGCTGAGAAGTGCCGGTACTCTCCCATTAAATGTATTGCGGCAGTGCTGAGAAGTGCAGGTACTCTCCTTTTCAAATTAATGAAGTGCAGGTACCCAGTACCGGACAGTACCTGCCCATTTAAAGCACTGAGTGGAACAGATTTTGAGACCGGAGTTCATATAGTGAAGTTCTATTGCGATGGGGGTCGTGGAGCATGGAAAAGTGGCCTTGCTGGCAGGAGGGGAGGAGCTAATGCAGCAAGGGATGGTGCAGTGACTGCGGGGGGCATGGAGAGGGCAGGCATTCTAAATATTAATATATAGCATGTGGCACCAGTCTGTCTGCTGCCACTCACAGGAATGCTTTACCACTGCTACAAAAATCAGCATCAGGCGTCTCCGTTTTAAAGCAGGCATTGACAAAGCCAACAGGTCTTGCATTTTCAACCCATTAGCTTTGCCAGTGTGTGTTGCCACCACTCTGCAGCATCAATATTTCTTTGGCTGAAGCTGTGCAGTATCAGCTAAAAAAATAAAGAGTAATGATGTCTGTGCACGCATGAGCGTAACTGTGCTATGGCCACCTAGCACAATGACATATGTACACGCATGAGCACCACGCATGTACACTCGTACTGCGCGACACAGCTGTCATTTTTTATTCACCTTTCCAAGATGGGGGAACGCAACTTGGTGCAGTAAATAAAAAAAATAAAAAAATGCTCAAAGGCGTGTTTCAGAAACGAAGCAACCTGAGAAGCTGCCAGCCCATCCAGAAATTGTAAATTATAAAAAAAATTACAAAACAAAAATTAAAGGCGGCAGGTAGCAAGCAATGGTGGATCAGACGAGCAAGAAATTAAGAGGAACAACCGTGAATTGGCTGGGGAGCAACACAGCAGCCTGAGCAACGGAGGCGCCCCTAACAATATATATATTTTTTTAAATATAAAAGTATGAGGCAAAGCAACGGGCAAGGTGGAGTAGGAAGAAAGGCAGCAAAATGGACGTTACGGGTAGAAGATCTCTTGGACCCGAGTTGGTTCCCACTGTTTTTAGCTTCATTTATACTTAACATTTACACGTTTTAGCTACATTGCTTTTAGTTTTGCCTTTAGGCGAGGACCTTTTACACACTTTATCAGCAGAACAACCTGCTTGTTTAGTTAGCCTCTCCGCGACTTATAATCAATACTCTCAGTCCAAGGCTAAGAACACTGCACCATATCCGAAGTTTATGTTGCCCGTTCAGGAGACAGTTTCTAGCATCTAGTCACAGTATGGCATCGGTGCTGTGCATCCAACACAATGAGTTTATTATGTAGACAAAGCACTGACCCGGAGGGGCAGAGTGCATTCCAGCCACGACCATCCTGGACGCTTGCTGTGTTCGACATGCAACTCTGTTGGTGCAAATCTACCAGCTCCCCGAGAGGCTTGCCACCTACACCGCAGGCTGACTCCTGACATTACCTTCAGGTATGGAGAAGGGGCTGATTGATCCCTTGGATCGGGCCAGATAGAAGGGATGGTAGAAAGACCCTACAGAGGATAGATGGATGTTCTCTGGCTAGAGAGGGTACCAGAAGGAGAGCCCAACACTGCATTTCATTTCAAATACTCTTGCTGGTGTCTTTTGTACATAACTCTTAGACAGCGCATTTCTTTTTAAATATGGTGTTGGGCTCTCCTTCTGGTACCCTCTCTAGCCAGAGAACATCCATCTATCCTCTGTAGGGTCTTTCTACATCATAGCTAAATTTATTGGCCGAACCTCAAGTTCCTTACCTTTGCATTATGTGGCATTGTGCGAGCTACAACACGTACTTTAGAAAAACTTATGACCCACCTCCGGTGTTCAATAGCGAGAAAGCTAGTTTCTAAATCTTGATTAAAGAGCATTAAGCCTCTAATTTCTGTTCACTCCTGTTACTGACTTCTTCATAATAGCTGCATACAGTGTACAAAATGTTTTACTGCATGCCTAATAGTGTAACAACTGCATGGATTGTCAATGCTGCTTGTTAACCGTAGATGCCCTCCTAGTGTCCTTCCTACCTGCAAGACCACCCCATGTTGTGATAGCTGGATGCCACACATGCACAATAACACTCAACAAAAACCGGAGCCACTGTTATTATGAGATTCTGTTGAAGCTGTATTTTTCATATAATTAAGGGCTTGCTATACTTGCCATACACTCCATCATCTGTTGCATACTTTGGCAATTTAACAAAAACAAATGTTTCTAACTCAAATGAATCAAAAGTTGCTAAAAACTTGGCAACGTGTTGCAGAGCAGTGGAATGCCCTTTGCAAAGGTTGACTGGTTACATTTCACTTGCTTATTGCTGTGTTTGGCTGATAAACAGACACCAATAGACTGAAACCTTTGCCAAGACAGTGTTAACGTGTCAAAATGCTAAAATAATAAAGTAATACTACTATCACAAAATGCACCACATTACATTATAAAAGTTGCTTTTTTCTTGCTGAATAATATAGTCAATTCTGCTGCATAATTTGGTCCTCCCCGCTCCATAATTACAGTGCCTTGACTGTAGCTTACTGCACTAACAACTGCCATGTGATCCTATGTCAGTTGTAACACTCTTAGCAGAACATGATCGTTTTAACCAATGGCAGGTTGTATTGTGGGGTTTGGATCTTTTTAGGTCGAGCCTAGGCAGCGCGCATACGCTATCTGCAAGACATGCTGTATTCAATCTATGGGCTTTTAACCACGCCCACTATTGCCATTCGTTCTTTGTTGTGCTCGTCTTAAATGCTTCCTTTTTATTGGTGCATTTTGCAAAATGTCCCTCCCTTTGTGTGCTTGGTTCCCTCCCAGGCGATTTCACGAAGGGAACATTAATGTAGGTCATCACACTGTCACTCTTTCTGCTGTTACAACGTGTGATGGCCACTCCTCACTCCTCCTGTCTAGTTTGGGTTTTCCCTTTAATCCCAGCTATGATCCTTTCTCTATGCGGCTCGTTCTGCTTTCCGTCATGTGTGCGCTTGTTACTACATGTTCCACAAATAAAAGGCGGAACTACTTTAGCACAATTCCCTCTGTTTACTGTATTTCCGTCCTCCTTGCTAAATAGATGTTCATTGCTTTCTGTGCCGCCCATTGATTGTAGATTCTGAGGTTAAGCCAGTCTTTATTCATTAGCTCTGCTTTGGCTGGTATGCGGCACGAGCTGTGGTTATTAACATCTGAACATGCTGTAGCAGTTTTCTTCCAATATTTTCTTTGTACACCGTCGATCTAACAATTTGCAACTTATAAACTATTAAATGTACTGTACCGCAGGTATTCCCTTGGCATGTCAACTATTTTCTCCAACAGTAGAGTGACATCTAATGGCCATGTTGCGCAGACAAAGCTATTTCGTTATTCGAATAGGTCTCATAAATAGGAATTGCAGATCGTAGACCAACACCAGGTGGTTTTATAAGAATTAAAATTCATACGGAAATATGCACAAGTCACCTCAATTTACAGGTATACCAATACAATTTCTAGGAGCTATAAAAACCTAGCAAGGCACCGGTGATTTGACCATACCACAGCGCAAAATTTGTCAAGCAATGTTCCAGCGCTTATTTTTTAAATCCATTTATAAGCACAAAGGTTCAAGCACACAAACTTAAAAAATTGTCCAGTGCAAGTATTGCTGTTACACAAAATGTGACCGGTTGCTCTATCTACTTTGTCATGTTTGTAAACTCACAGCTTGTGTGCTACATGGCTAAACACTTATAAGGTCCCAAAGGTGAGAGCTATTGGCTATGCCAATGCTTGTTTACCTTTATCTTTATGGGCTTTCAAAGCAGAGCACACAAACAGCTGCTGGATAAACACAAGATTGTGTGAAGTTATAGTCCAGCTGTGCTTAAGTCCACCAGTAAGACATTTGCTTATTTGTAAAGTGAGAATTGTCAGCCACAGGCACCCTGGTGCTACAACTGACACAGAAGAAAGAGTGGAAAACAGACTCCGAGGCAGCAGAAAACAAGAATCAGGCCACAAGTGGATAACTAAAACAGCAACACAGAAGCAAGTACAGAGAAATTATGGAAAAAACCTCAAGGAAATAAGAAAGGTTTCAGCTTTCCGCAAAAGATCGGGTGGGATGAGCTCTGGGAAAGGCTGGTCCAGGGTTCAGGCCCCTGGATCGTGAAGGTCCATCTACAAGATGGGGCTGACAGGGTGAAGTCGAAGAGGACAGGAACATGGGCTTTTGAGAATTTCAACATTCATAATTTATTTAACAAAATTATATAAAAGAACTACCGAGTCTGGTTTGGCTAGAATGGTTCAGGAGTAGTTTTGCCACCTGGCAGGTTTTATAAGTCGTGACAGGTGTTTTAAGGTCCTCCCCAACAAAAATTAGAAAAAAAACGCAGCTAAAACAGGTATATGTCCCCTTATTAGTCCACAATTTAAATAGTAAATGTAAGATCATGTAAAATATGTTCTACAGCTACCATAATGAGCCCGACTGATAAAATAAACAAAGACAGAAAGGCCATGTTAAACATGAATACAGATGGTTTCACTTTAAGTTCTACTTAAGAATCATGTCAGGGTAGTCATTGACACTGAAAGGAAATACTTTGTGTATGCATGTGTTTTTTGTGAATCAGCAGAATGACATCACGAATAGTAAAATTACCCAATAGCGAAAGTGGGCTGACCCAGTGCCCTATGCAGTGTGCTGTAGTGGGAGGAAGAAAATGTGAATGACACCACAACAGACCAATGAATGAAGAGGACTGGCTGAAAGTCCTTAAAAGTATAAATAATATGTATAATATTTTAGTACTATCAAAAGATCTTGCCTACGCCAGACAAAAGACCCTTCCTGACTCACAAAGTCTTCTGAAAGAAGGTATTAATGGGTGCTTCACCTGTGTTTGCATTCCATGTGGTAGAGACTGTAAACATTATTCCACCAACTGTACTGCTGCAAACATGCGCACTAGCCGTAGGCCTACAACTTACCACTTGTTTGAGTTTGAATTTACTGAGCCTGTATGGTTCACCACACACCACGACACAGCCTCTGGGCGAGTATAGCAGAGAGTGGACGTGATTGGTAGACAAGAAGGGGAATGTTCCAGCATTGTAGCATATTGGCATTCCAAAGATTTAGCAGGGGTGAGCAGCGCTGGTCCGCGAGAGTCAGTTTTCAACAAAATAATTACTGACAACTACACAAACGATTTTAGGACATGGGACACAGTCAAAACTTTTGTATAATATATATATATATATATATATATATATATATATATTTATATATATAAAGTTTATATATATATATATATATGTAGTCATTCGTTTGTAATAATGTTTTTTTGTCATAAATCTATGATGATTTTCTTTATTCCTAGTATATTTTTCCCAAGATGGACAACTAAAAAGCCATTCACCCCATTTCATATACAGCATTATTAACCGTCCAGAAGCAGAAATAATTCACTGATGTGCAAGACTTGCGCTTGGGTCTCCCCCTCTGAGGTGTGAGTCCAGCAGACACATGGTCAGTGATAGGCGGGTGACTCTGCCCATTGTTCTAAGTTCCAATGGGTTCTCCCAACAAAGGGCCACCATGTAGGTTGGTTCCTCTGACCTTACATCGACCTTAAAAAAGTCTGAGTCATGTATTTATCAAGTACGGGTCTTTCCTGCAGTGGGACTCACAGGGGTGGATTTGGCATTCCCCCAAACCCCCCAGTCCATATAGCATCAGTGTGAATTATACCATAGGGTGTTCCAGGGGGAGAATGGTAATGGGGGGGGGATATCATTGCCCTCCCTCTTAGCAATGCCAGTTATGGGAGCATTGCTTGTTTACAAAGAGTTCCAGTGCCCACCACAGGGGTGGCAGAGGGTGTGTCTTTCAGTTGGACCAGCCGAGTGTGTGTCAGTCTTCCTAGTGCAGACATTGTGTCTCTTCTGTTTGTGTTGTACATTCACATCCAGATGTTGTTTGTACCAGCGCTGTGTAGACTTACGATCAGAGGGCACACTTTGTATTGCCAATTAGGCAAGTAATATATATACTTCAAGTCTGTAGTTGATATATTCTACAATTGGATATCAGAACGGTCTCATTTCTAGTTAATCATCAATCACCATTGTTTTGCGAACAATGGACTCGTCATCAGGGCTTTGAAACAGTTTCATAAAGTATCAGAACACGAGACTTAATTAGTAAACCAAGTCACTTGATCATGAAGGCTACTGTTTTATGCACCACTTTGTTTTATATGCCTAAGATGAAAATGCTACGGGCCATTTACTACATTACATTTTCTGTGGCATCAGTGATTTTTTGTTGACGAAACAGGCATGATAGCTCTCAGCTGTCAGTGAATTTATTCTACCTGCTTCGGCTTCATTTTCCATTGACAGCCCATCTCCAGATGTTTTCTGGCCTGAGAATGTGTGTCCACAAGTGCCCCAAAATTATTGTCAATATGCTTAGATAACTAACTAGTGGCTGGGTGGAATTTTCTTAAGAAATATTCTCTGAGTTGCATCTCACACTATAGACAATCCCCAGGTATGGCCAATTCACAGCATCAGGACCAGCGTCTACTGGAGCGAAAAGATGGTGACCCGGCTTGTTACATAGCCTCCTGATCATAGTCGCTTCTTTTGTGAACATTATTATTTATCAGGAAGTGAACCTTCACCTTTTCTTTCATCTTAGAGGATTCCTTAGAATAAGCAGCATCCTCTCGGCTCACGGTCCGCCTCTTTCCCAGGATGCTACCCTGTATTCGTAGAATAGCCCAGTTTGAGAACCATATTCATGTAATGGCTCCCATTTCAGAGCCATCATCATATGATGACCTCAGCATCCAAGAAATAGTCACACAACTGCCCTAGTATCATACCTTTAGTCATGTAGTAGCCCTCGTATCAGAGACATAAACTTTTAACGCCCCAAACATCAGTGCTATAGGTAATATTGTCTGCTGTATGAGAGCCAATGATCCCTTCTCATTTCAATAGCCATATGGTTTATTCAGTATCAGACCCTCCTTCATGTAGTGGTGCTATATTAGAGCCACAGTCATGTGGCAGCCGAGCTATCAGCTGTAATATTTATAGTGACCCAAATATCGGAGCATATGATGATATCTGATTCAGAGCCTTAAACAGATATATATATATAAATACACCTATATATATATATACACACACACACACACATATATCACTTACTGGCAGTCACCAATAAATAGTTATAGTTAGGACCTCGTTTCCATAGAAAAGCGTTTTGTGACTTGGCTATATCTTTGGTGCCGTTTGACGAATCACCACAAACTTTTCCCAAAAAGTGTGCCCAAGTGTCTTGTGCATGAAAAGTTTTGGGGTGATCCATCTAGCAGGGGCCAAGAAAAAAGGGGGGTCAAAAAAGTGCCCATGTTAATTTCCATAGGCTCCTTTGACACACCTGCAGCCCGGACCACTGGATGGACTTACACCAAATTTGGCAAAAAAGTAGCTTTTGATCCGCAGGTCACGCTTTTCTTTATGTGGTGTAAATCAGTTCAGTAGGTTTTGAGATATTAAAGGGAAAAGAAATTTGTATATCTAGGGTCGCGGATCCAGGGAGATCTCCTGCTGAGATCTGATTGGCTGCCAACACTTCAAACAAAAAGTGTTGTCATCCTTTTTGGGACTCGGCTTCAGAGTGCCCTAAGGTAACTTTAACTCACGCCCTCCCCAGGCACTGCTATTTACCCCAAATATTACAGCACTCATGACTTCTTTTATAACATCAGTGATAATATCACTGTTTACATTTTTTTGTAAAATTATTTCTAAAAGAAATGTGCATGGTGGGGTCGTGAGTCATACTTACCTTAGGTCACGAGTTATAGTTACTTGAAATAACTAACTATAACAGGTGAATTTCTATGGTTTTGTACATTTTAAACGTGAACCTAACTATAACATCCCTGTACCTTTTGTTTTTACAGTGATTATTTATACATATACACATACACTTAAAAAACACAGAACAACATAGAAATTCACTGTAAATCCAAAGGTTACGGGGGCTTTAGAGTTAGATTGTGAATTTACTCATACAAAACCATAGAAATTCGCGCCCTAAGGTAACTATAACTCGCGCCCTTACCACGCACCGCTAATTACCACACATATTTTACAGCACTCATGGCAACTTCTATGACATCATTAAAAATATAAATGTAACCTTTGTGTTTTTTCAGTGAATATATATATATATATATATATATATATATATACACACACACATACATATGAATAATTATTTATTATGAAAAAAACAAAGATTACAGTGACGTTATAGTTAGGTTCTGAATTTACTCATACAAAACCATGGAAATTCAGGTGTTATAGTTAGTTACTTCAAGTAACTATAAGTTGTGCCTTAAGGTAACTATAACTTGCGTCTCCACCATGCAGTTTTTTCTTCAATAATTTGACTGCTATTGTTTCATTTATATTTTTAATGACATTATAGAAGTTGTCACGAGTCCTGTAAAATATCTGGGGTAATTAGTAGTGCATGGTGAAGGTGTGAGTTATATTTATTTTAGGACGCGAGTTATAGTTGCATGAAAGATCTCTAACTATAACTGCTGAATTTCTGTTTTGTATGAGTAAATTCAGAACCTAACTAGAACGTCCCTGTAACCTTTGTTTTTTTCAGTTGATATCTATGTTTTTTAAATTCCATTTCCTAACTATAACGCCCCTGTAACCTTTGGATTTTCAGTGACTTTCTATGTTTTTGACATAAAGTAATTTTAATTAATATACGTTAATCCAACCACCTCAGAGTAGAGCCAAAGGGGGTTGGCCAAAGGGCCTGGTTGTTTCCTTGAACAAACTTCAAACACAATACCTTATATCATGGTTTATTCTCCCTTTCCCCCCTTTTTTTGTTCTGTTTGTACAGAAGGGGGTAGTACTCAGCCAGCACCTGTTGAGCACAAGTCTGGGGGTTTTTCAAAGCTCCGTCAGGGTCAACGTCTGTACAGATGTTAGCAAGGTTGGTCAGAAACTGCAGATTACACACTGGTAGATTTCAGATAATGGCCGTGGATATGTTTGTTGCGTCCACCACCGGTCAGCGGTGCGTGTGGTGTGAACAGCAAACGCGGTCTGTGTCCTTGAACCGCAAACCCTTCATCACAAGCACATCCTCTTCCTGCCTCAAGACTCCTTTGCAAGATCTTCATAACATACTGCTTTGGTTTCCTTCTGCAGATTCCGCACCATAGGAGATGTGTCTGTAGTAGCCACGATGGGCTTGCGTCCATAAGAGGCGCTTCCAAGGCTGGGGGTAAGTCACAGATGTTTTTATTAAATAAACATAGGTTTACATGAGAAGTCTCCAACTAGAGAGCTTGTGTCCCTTGCACCTTCAATCCCCAACCTCCCTTCAAGGAAGTTCTTGGGGACTTCCAAAAACCAGGGTGAAGAAGTCAGAGTTCCATGTTACTAACCTCTGTTTGAAATCTCTCTCCTGTCTGTTAGAACTATTCTTAAACTAGGCAATGGCTTTGGCCCGGATGGTGTGTCGTAAACGACGAGTTTAAGAGCTGCCCTGCAGTTTGGGCTGCACTCAAGAAGCACAGTCCAGGGAGATTAGCCCTGTGTACGCCATCCAAATATTGACCAAATGTTTTTGGTTTTTAACCCACAACATTTTAAGCACTGAGCTACCTAACCTTCCCAAAAAACTTTGTGACTTTCCATTGTGGAATTGCATGACTTTCTGTCCCTGAAATTCAACCCATAGGTCGGTGCACACCCAATTGTAGCTACACCTAGCAGCAAGTGCAAAGTGCAAAGAGGGGCCAAAAATGCATGTGTTGTAGTCTACCTAGTGCACATACCCAACCAGTAAGCTGGCCCAACCGTGCAATGACACAAAACTGTGCGCCATTGTCATTCTGCCATTGTAACGGTTTCGAGCAGTGGGGAAAGGGGTGGAAAGGCCATATTGCCTTTGGCTTAAACCGCACTGATGCGCCAGTCAGTGGGGGAAGATGCATTCTGAGGTCCTCATTACAAGTGGCCAGGAAATTCGAATGGAGCCACAAACATAATTTAAAGGCCTCAAATTTGGTTCAATAACTGAAATGCACAACATCCCAGTGACTGATTTTTTCTGAGGATTGACAAACATGCTTATGAGTCCTTTGCATAGAAAAGCTTCTGTCCTGAAGAAGTACTGTTTTGTGGGTTGAAACACATTTGTATATGGTCACTATTGTACAGATAGCTGTAATAAGGAAATGGCTTGATTTTAATGTACCTGGAATATAGAACGGTCATATAAGTGATTAAAAATTTAGAACCAGAAATATTAAAGTTGCATGAATGAAAGAGAGAATTGAAACATGTCTACTTTTAAGGCGAGGCAGGCAAGACAGCGGGGCAGAACTCCTGCTTGGCTGCAAGAGCCTAAGCGCGATGCGAGCCATAGCAAGATCTGATGTGTAAATCATGCACATAACAGATACAGATGTCATGTAAAAACGCCAAAATATTTTTTCACGTTTCTTAATTTTACTACAATACATTATTGCCTATATATCACACAGGAGCAGCTGAACAGATTTACTTCACTGTGCTCTCAAATTGGTCGCTGAAGGAAAATCAGACGGTCACGTGGGCCATGTTTACTGTTGACTTCCCTGACATTGCCACAAACATTACCTGTTACAAACATAAATGTATGCAATCTTCCATAGTTTGCAAAACTCTTATACACCGTGTCTCAACAAGTTCAAAACAACCCCAATTTGACAACTTTTTAAAATCTAATTCACTAATGGGGGCCACTTTTATTTTGGTGCCCATGCCTATTTTCCGTTCCAGTCTAACCCTGGCAATCGGTCATGCAGGTGATCATGGAAGCGTTCATACAGGTTGCGAGATGTGTGATCACGCCGGCGCCGAAGTCTGCGGTCATGAATGCGCAGGGGTGTAGCTTCGTCAGTAACACTGGGGTGAGAACTTCAGATTTTCCAACAATTACGGTGGTACATAATGTTGAAATACATTATACGACAAGCAGGGTGCACAAGAGGGGCTTAAGAGGCATTAGAAAGGGAGAGGAATGCAGATTGGCAGCAGTACTGAGTGAGAGAAAACACTTTTTTTTTTTTTAAATAACCTAAACAAATCGTGGTGAAATCCGGTGAAAGCTCATGCATGTATGGCTACCACAAGTTGTATACTTCACACTTGGTTTGTGGAGAACATGTTATTGTATCCTGGCTTATAGGACAACCAGGCAGTGTCTGAAAAGTCAGTGGGTGGGGTGGTTTTTTGGACATTTGTTGGCCAGTTTTATGGTCTGCTGGGATGGTTTTTACTGTTGAGTTCTCCGATATTAAAACAAACATTGATTAAACTCAGTCAGCCTTCCTTACCTCACAAATCTTTTACACAGCGTGTCTTTACAAGTTCGAAACTTCCACAATTTGCTAACGTGGGACACTTTTTTTTAGCTATTGAATGCACTAATAGGGGACACTTTTATGTTAGTGTCAAGGGCCTATTTTCTGGGCCTGTCTGACCCTGAGTGTATTTCAGTAAATGCTACCCTTCCCCGAGTGGAGTAAGCAGGCTGTGCCACAATGTACTCGCTCCGCAGCCTCATCCACGATACCGGTCGCTTTGATGCAGTCCATGTGGTCGGCTAGTGTCAGCCCAAGCCGATTCGGACCCTATTTCAGTCACTTCCGGAGCTGCTCCTTGAGCAAAACTTGTGGTGATTGTGCGCTGGTATTGATTACAGTACTGTGGATGAGGTGGTTTTAGTGTTGATGTAGCATGTGTGTTGCACACTCCAGCCCTACGGAGATAGGGCACTGTTGCTCTTCATTGGTACTGCGAGGGAGCATGTAGGTCTCATCGGACCCATTTCTTGTGGTCCAGAGCCAATTCCTCTCAATTCCAGGAGGGTGCCAATGCTTCTCACCGTTGCCGGATGCGAGTTCCAGAGTTCAGCACTTGAAAGGAGAAAGAGGTACCACCTATACGCTTCTTATTGTATGACGAGATGATTTGTTGTGGTAGGTGTACTGGTTGCAGTGTTCTTTTCTAGGAGTATCTTTTTAGCTGTACGTGTAGGACGACTGGACCCTTGCCATTGACTGCCTTATGTGTAATAAACACACAAAAGGTGATGGGAGGAATGCATGCTATTTGTCCAACCACTCGCAGGAACTCGGGCTAGCATCCCAAACCATCGTTCTTTTGCTCACCATGCCACCTCAGTTTGGGCCCAGCCAGATGCAAATCAGCCTTGACCCTGCTCCCCATGGGAACAGTCCAACCCGAACTGCCAGGCCAGGTCCTCCCTGAACCTGAACACAAGCAGCCCAGGACTGGTTTTGCCATATTTATGGGCTTATCAGCCGGGTACGGCTTGGTTCCAGTGGCACAGTGACTGCCTTGTGTGTAGAACAGAGGACCTTGAGAGTGGATCTTCTCACCACGGGAGCCTGTGAAGAGCATTTAAAGTTGAGAAGAAGTGTTCATGCACATTTGTATGGAGGAGTTTCCCCACAGCTGCTTTCTGAGTACTTTGTACCCATCACATAACCTAAAGTGAAACCCCAAGGTAGTGTTCACCTAATCCAAATGGGGTAGGATGAGGGAAGTAGTTTCTTGGATCTTATAGTCAATTAATTATCGGGGCTATAGAGCGTACATCATTGCCGATAACTCTGAATATTCTACCTTCTCTCCATGCTGGTGGTGGTGATGAAGCTGAAATGAAGGTTTTACATTTATTAGTGCTTAAACGTAGTACTGCAATAATCGAGTGTGACTTTAATCGAACTAATAAAGATTGTACGGGGACAAATGTGCCCACAGAGTAGTTTGCCAACATTTATAAGCGTGCTTTATATAACGTGATGTATTAGAACTGTGCTAGTTTGACATAATCGTAAACGTGTGCCATGATTTGCTTGTTAGAAATGTTTTAGCTTAGCATAACTTTAGTGGAGGCTTTGGCCTAGTTGCCTGTCTCACGGGTTTAGATGCCCGTATTTTTCCAACGTGCTAATAAAAAGTGTATTCTTGCTTGAAGCTGTACTTTTCCAGTGAGACCGTTCACATGCTTATCTTTAAGGTTTCGTGCCAGCCTGGCATCTTCTTTTCCACTCCAAGGTCAATCTGCAGGTGCAGACAATGGACGCTCTGAAAGTGAGTTAATTGGTAAAATATGTTGCAACTTACGTTCCCGAGTCCAAGGATAATGTATGCTTAGGTAGAAGCTTGTGAACTGTAGTTTTTGATTAGACAATTTGAAGCCAACCTATGAACCCTCCAATGGAAGACCCTACTGGATTTGAACTGTTGTCTATAAAACCCAGGTGCACGAGGAAGAAAGGGGCCATTACCTATCGGACATTATTGCCTATCTTCTACGATGCCAATTGATGTTCAACGCCATTTTGAGAGACTTTGATGCTTTCTCTAATCGAGAGAAAGAGACTTTAAGTAATTCTCACCCTAGAGACTTTAACTTTCATTTGTCCCTTTGCATGAAGTAGTAGTTTTATCTTGCCGCTGTGAGGCAATTGCCCTGTCCACCCTGCCCCTTTGCCCCGTCCCATGCTGATCGGAACCGGTACCCATGCTGATCGAAATCGGTACCTGTGAGACGAAGACTTCCTTGATTGCTGATTGGATTTGGTAAATATGAAAGGAAATTGTACAATTGTATTGTGTTCTTTTTAGGTAACCAACTGCTGATTTTTGATAAGAGCCCTAGTTAGGAGTTTTTCCAAATTAATGTTGCTAAATTGTTTTTGCATGAAGTCCCACATGCTGATGCTAATTTGAGGTTAGATGAGGATTCATTTGATGCACGATGCAATTTGAGACCTTGTTATGCTGACTAAATGTATGCAATTAGCTCATTACAGATTATAGTTTTAGTGGTTTGTGTTGCTATTATCGAAGGTATTGTTATTCAAATGCTGCATAGATTGCATCTGTTTCGTCGTTATGGACAGCTATTAATGTTCATCTACATATATCATTTGGTGTTGAGACACATTTATATTGTGCTAGCTTTGTTAATATAGGGAAATAAATTCACTAACTTTGCAATAAACTGGTGTGGTTATTCATGACCGAAAGGTCATGGTTTCGTCTAAATGTATTCTGGATTAATTGTGAAATGTTATGTTGATCAAGGCATTGCTTATGTTCGTTATTGATTATTGATTTGATTAAATTGATTACTCACGGGTGAGGAGAGCCCCACTAGGTCAAAAGATTCATCGACCCAAGAGCGTTCAGATACTGGTAATTTATTAGGTACTCAACACTCTATCAGTAGATGGTAGCAGAGGACGGTTACGCCCTTTGGGACCCCTCATATTTAAAGTACATGGTGTGGAATTAACGGTTACGCCCTTTGAGACCCCACTCGAGAAGTTGAATTAGATTTTTCTTGGGTAAAACAGATTGAGAAAATGATGATGGGCTAAGTCCCCCGCGACTTTCCCGGGATCTCGGAGCTTGCGAATGGAGAGAAGGGAGGTGTGGAATCAGCGTTGGTGGTACTAGTGACGGTATGAGTGAAGTTAGAATTTTGCGCTTGCACAGCTTATTGCCGCAGATTGTGTGAAAAGGTTGCGAGGATTTTAGAGAATAGCGGAGGTGCGACTCCGGGTGTAGGAGTAGAGAAGTCGTCGAACTTCATAGAAAATAGCGGAGGTGCGACTCCGAGTGTGAGAGTAGGGAAGTCGTCGAACTTCATGTGTATGTGGCGCTTTGTGCAGAAAAAGGTCCACGTGGTTGTTGTTGTTGAGACGGGCCCTGCGAGGTCAAGAGACTCCGGAGTATGTTAAAAAGTGTATGAGACACTTGTTTTATGTTGTGGTCTGGTCGGTTTAGTAGGTTGATCGGGCGTGGTCAACGAGTCGGTACGTGTGTTAAGGGAGTGAAAGAAACTTCGACTTCGGGCTTTGACAAAATTCTAAGTGCACTAGAATAGATCATTGACAAGTTGAGAGTAGGTCTGTGGGTCAGATTTGCTTGCGAAAGTGGGGACCGAGAAAGATGGAATAACTGCCGAGGCTAGCGAAAAATCCCTAAGGTCCTGAAGCGATTGTGTTACCCTTCCTGTAGTAAACCGACAGATCTGTTTTATTATTATTTTGGTTGCTCGCGATACATGCTAGAAGTTGTTACGAGAGGAGCTGAATGAAGGAGGACTAGCCGTGAGGCTTTGTCAGCCGCAGTGTGTGTGAGTGTGACGTCACTAGGAGCCGCGCTGGGATAGGTTGGTTGTAGAGAAGGGTCGCACACGGATTGGACGCAGTCCGTGGTGCTCGATTGGAAGGGGAAAGGCAAGCGAAGAGTATTCCGGGAATTAAAGTCACCTATTGATTACAAATTTGTGAAATAAAAGACGAGAAAATGAAATTTTTGAAAGCATTAAAGAGTGCGATGAAGGGGGAGTCTTACATTAAAGCGAGTGTAGGAGAAGAGACGCCACCCGAAGGTACACCAGCTTACATTGTAATGGAGGAAAAGGGGGTAGCTCCGTGCCTTTGGTTAAAGCAATGGCACAAGCTGACAGAGAAACATGGGAGCGTAGCGTTCCCGATCCATGGGACATTCAATATAAGGATCCTAGAGAATTTGAGATTCGCGATGTACGACATGAAGGTACCTCCAAGGCCAGCACAGTTTGAGGCTCTAGCGATTTGGGAACTAATGGCTAGACAGCAACAGCAAAAGAAGTTCGAGACCAGGATAAGAAAGGCAGAAAAGACACTAGCGGACGCTAGGTGGGATAATTCACAGAAGGTGTGGAGGTCAGATATATTGCAGGGGATAAAATTGTTTCCCGCAATTACTAAGGAAGAAGAGGCGACAGGCAAGAAAGCTACCTGCAAGACAAACAGGAGGTGTTCCAAAGATAGGGAGGACGAGTCAGATGATGAGGAGTTCATCATGCAATTGCTGAACGACCGTCCACCGCCTTATGCAGAGAATGGACAAGGTCCAAGTACCAGTTCTGCCCCTCCGGCACCGGTACAGAATAATGAAACTCCGAGTTCAGAAACGTCATCGGGATCTAAGGACCCGAGTTTACTGTTCATCCCGCAGATACCGCAGGTTAGGAGAATATATCCAGATGTGCCTACATTGAAACCAGCAGAAAATTATCAGCCGCAGGTCCCAAGGTACTACAGCAGTGACAATGGTACGGGAATGATTCTAGATCCAAACGTGATGGGAGTACAGAATGGTCGCAACCCCACATTGGCACAAGCTGAATCAACTCAGTTTTTGATGCCTCAAAAGCAGATGCAGGGGGGAATCACACATGCTCAGATGACGGGGAGTCAGATGGGCAGGCAGGCAATGATGACCCATAGTGTGGGAATGAACATGCCTCAGAACATAGGGAATGGACAGAACCCAGATGCGATATCCCTACCCATTACTGTAGGTCCACCGGTACCTCTGTACAGTCAGCCTAACTCAGGTATGAGCGGTCAGGGATCAATGGTGCAGAATAGGACGGAGAGGAGGTGCATAGAACACACTCCAGAGATAACTCCGATAGTGGCTCAGCCAACTGGATCTGGGTCCTTGATGGAGTTTAGTCCCATATGTGCTCAGTCAACAGTGGTGAGGTCGAGTCCCCCATTGATGATACCGCTATCATCGCACACTGAAAAGTTGCCGCAACCATCAATGGCAGTCGATGTGAATGCTACACTAATGGGGTTGAATGCGCAACAGCTAACACAGTGGTTCAACAGTCTGAATTCCACACAAAGCTCAACAAGTGGGAAGGGGGAAGACTACCTGAATAGGGTAAGGTTGAGCATGGAAGCAGAAGAGTTGGTGGAAGGGACTATGGGTGTGAATAGGCTAGAGTCCTACTCGGAAGAAGAGCTGAGGTATCTATGTCCCAGGATTACGAGAGAAGTGAACAAGGTACACAGAAGGTTGCAAGAAATAGCTGACAAAAACGGGATTGAGATAGACAAGACAAAACACTTGAGCAGGAGCTATAGATTGGATTTCAGGACCACAGACTTTGAACACATGAGGTCAGCAGGCATGAAGACGCACCTTAGAGAATTGCTGCAGAGTGCACAAGTGTGGAGGTGCTTAGATAAATGGGAAAGCAGGTGGACAAAGAAAAAGGAAAAGAAGAAAGACAGTGTCCCAGAGAATAACGAGAAAAGACCGCAGAGTAGTGATGCAATAACCATGTTACCAATGAGGGAGACAGCAGGGGGAAAATTAATACATGTACCGTGGCACAGAAGCGACATTCAGTCTTTCACGGATGATTTTCCCAAACTGAGAAAGAAGCCGATCGAATGGTATCAACAGACTGATAGGTTTGTGAAGCTTGCAAAATGTCTTTGGGAAGACCTGAACACCCTCTTTGAGATTGTGGTTCCGGCAGATTTGTGGGAAGACTGCAAAAGGGCTGTAGGTTGGCCGACAAGTGAACCAGAGAGAGACAGGGATACGGGTGCACCATCACCTATGGTGATGAGCTTGTACTATAAGGTGATTGAGCATTTGAAGACGAAGGTTGCCGCGAAAAATGTGGATTGGCAGAAGATTGATCGAACTGCCCAAGAGGCTAAAGAGTCGATTCATAGTTACTATGAGAGGTTGTTGAAGGCGTTCAAGAACTACAGTGGCACGGAAACAATAGAGGCGAAGGACATGCTTCATTTTGTGTTCAGATTTGTGGAACTGCTGAGACCAGAGATAAGTCAGATGATAAAGTCGCATTTGATTTGTTGGCAGTCGAAACCGATTGATGAGGTGTTGAATTATGCGAAATACTGTAGCGACGAAATTGAGGTGAAACAGAAAAGGTTGAAAGAGAAAGTGATGGTGATGCAACTTAAGGCAGCTCAGACAGGTCTGCAAGGGTTGCAAGGATTGCAAGGGTTCCAACAGCAGGTACCGCAGCTGCAGCCGCAGCCGCAGCCGCAGGGAAATATGGTGTTTCAGCCACAGGCGAGAGGCAGAGGCAGAGGAGGTTTTGGGAGTAATGGTCCAGATTTGAACACTGTTGTGATTCCGAATGGTGTGCAGGCAATGAAAAAGGTGATGCCGTGTCACGTGTGCGGGATCGTCGGACATTGGAAACGCGAGTGCCCGATGGTGGTGCAGGAAGGTGCAAGTGTTGGTCAGCAAAACAACGATGTCAATGCATTTCAGACAATGAGAGGACCGAAAGTGAGAGGTCCAAATCCAAATTTTCAGAACATAAATCAGCTGCAGGGATTACAGCCTATGCAGCCGCAGCAGATGCAGATGCCCCGTATGCAGATGACGCAAATGCAGCCAATGCAACAGCAGTTACCAATGGTACCTAATCAGCAAATGCAAATACCCTTGGCACCAATGGGTCAGCAGCAAGTGATGCTTCCTCCACAGGTCTCGAGTCAGGTGATGAGTACAAACGGCACAGTACAACAGTTCCCATTACACAGTGAGAGTGGAATAAACAATGTATGGGAGAGTGAAAGTTCAGATGAGGAGGGAAATTGTGTGCTTGCAGCATCCTTGGAAGTTGATCAAAAGGGTCCATATGTGGAGGGAAAAGTTATGGGTCACCGTGTTTCATTCTTGGTGGACACAGGAGCCACACGTTCAACTGTTAGGAGCATTGAAGTACCAAATTTGCCCCTCTCAGGGAGAACAGTTCAAGTGGTGGGAGTAGCAAACAGGTACCTGACGAACCCAATCACGGATCCAGTACCAATCAGCATTGGTAACTACCAAGGGTTACATAATTTTGTGGTCTGTGACTCAAGCCCGATAGCACTGTTAGGGAGAGACCTATTGTGCAAATTGGGATGTTCGATTATGTGTTCGAACGATGGAATCAGAATTCAGACGAGCAGTGATGGGGAAGAAGAGGACAGTGTAGAAGGGGATGAGATGGAAACTGTCGATGAAGAATATCCTCTGATTAACCTTCTTCCGATGATAACTGAAGAAGATATTCCAGCTGAATTACGGGAAACAGTCGGAAAGGAAGTGTGGGATATGACAGGAAAAGAGGTGGGATTGGTGAAAGGAGTGGAACCAGTGAAAGTGACTGTAAAACCCAATGTGACCTTTCCCCAGACTCCACAATACCACATGGCACAAGACACCCTCATGAAAGTCGCCCAACTGATTGACGAGTTTGTAAAGCAGGGAGTACTGAAAGAAGTGTTAAGCAGTCCATGTAATTCACCAATCATGGGACTGATAAAGCCGAGTGGAAAGGTCCGAATTGTGCAGGACTTGAGGAAAATAAATGACATCATAGTCAAATGTTGCCCTGTAGTACCGAATCCAGCTGTGATAATGTTTCAAATCCCTTGCGATGCCGAGTGGTTCTCAGTCATCGACTTGTCACAAGCATTCTTTTCGGTGCCTCTTCATGAGGACAGCCAATTTCTCTTTTGTTTCAAATTCTTAGACAGAGTTTACAGTTGGTGTCGAATTCCTCAAGGGTTTTCCGAGTCACCGTCAATTTTCAATCAGATTCTAAAGAAAGACTTGGAAGCGCTAGAATTGCCATTCGAGTCTACCCTAGTACAGTACATTGATGACTTATTGATTGCATCTAAGACAGAAAATGGCTGCACAGCCGACACCATTGCTCTACTGAACCATTTGGGAAGGAATGGACACAAGGTGTCTCCTTCAAAGTTGCAGTTCTGTCAGAAGAAAGTGAAATATTTGGGTCACCAAATAGAGAAAGGGTCACGGAGAATAATGAAGGAAAGAATAACGAGTGTACTTCAAATGAGTCCACCCAAGACGAGGAGGGAGGTGAGGAAGTTTTTGGGGATGGTGAGCTACTGTCGCCAGTGGATTCCCAACTTCTCAACTCTAGCAAAGCCTTTACTGAAACTGACCCAGAAGGATGCCTTGGATGAAATTGAGCTGAAAGGAGATGAGATGGATGCTTTTATTGAGTTGAAAGAATGCATGTGCAGGGCTCCAGCTTTAGGTATGCCTGATTACACAAAGCCTTTCACATTGTTTTGTCATGAACGTGATGCATGTTCTTTGTCTGTCTTGACCCAAGCCCATGGTGGCGTAAACAGACCAGTAGCGTATTTTTCAGCTACTTTGAATCCAGTCGCAGCAGCACTTCCTGGGTGTTTGCGCGCCGTAGCAGCAGTTGGTATCAGCCTCACTCAGAGTGAAGGAATAGTGATGGGACACCCAGTAACAGTCATGGTCCCTCACTCAGTTGAGATACTTTTGACCCGCTCCCGAACGCAACACATGACTGGAGCAAGACTCACAAGGTATGAAACAATAATTCTGGGCTCACCGAATGTGCAGCTGAAAAGGTGCACTACGTTGAATCCAGCAACCTTGCTTCCTGGTGAAAATGCTGAAATTGAGAATGCTGAAGACGTCGAGCACGACTGCCTTCAGGTGACTGAATTTTGCACAAAACCTCGACCTGACATCAAGGATACTAAGCTTGATGAAAATGACCAAATTGTGTTTGTTGATGGGTCATGTTTAAGAGATGCATTGGGAATATTGAAAGCAGGATATGCTGTATGTACTGTAACAGGTGTCTTGGAAGCGTCCTGGCTTCAAGGAGTCTATTCCGCACAAGTAGCAGAGCTTGTAGCCCTTACAAGAGCATGCCAACTGTCTTCATTGATGAAGGTTACCATTTACACTGATAGTCAGTACGGGTTTGGAATTGTGCACGACTTTGGGCAACTTTGGTCACAGAGAGGTTTCCTGACTTCTTCAGGATCCCCAGTGAAAAACGGGGAGAGAATAAGGGAATTGTTACATGCCATTCAAATGCCAGCCGAAATTGCAGTGGTAAAGTGTAGTGCTCATACAAAAGGACAGGACTATGTTTCCTTGGGAAATGCATATGCGGATCAAGTCGCAAGATTTTGTGCCTTGAACTGTATATTGCTCAGGGATGAATGGAATTCAATAAGCGAGCCAGAGCTTGAACCAGCTGAAGCATTTGCTTTGAAGGTCGTGGATACAATGGACAAACTAAAAGCATTACAGAATAGCGTCAGGGAGGATGAAAGAGTTTCCTGGATTAAGGCACAATGTACAAAGAGACCAGATGAGATATGGGTTTCAAATGAGGGAAAATTTGTCTTACCAAATTGTCTCTTATCGCAGCTTGCGCGGTTCTATCATGGGCAGGCTCACCTAGGGAGAGATGCCATGATAAGATTGTTCAAAACTGATTGGTTTAACCCCAGATTCCGTCAAGTTGCAGAAGCAGTCTGCCACCGATGTGTCATTTGTCAGCAGATGAACCCAGGGAAGGGAACGGTTTGAACGCGAGCCACATCGGTAGGGCAGGCGGCCCGTTCAGTAGAATGCAGATGGACTTTATTGAGATGCCTGTGCATGGAGGTCTGAAGTATGTGTTGGTGATTGTGTGCATTTTTAGTCACTGGATTGAAGCATACCCCACACGTAGGAATGACAGCCTTACAGTTGCAAAACTATTGTTGAGGGAGTTGATACCACGTTTCGGATTCCCGATCTCTTTAGAATCAGATAGGGGAAGTCACTTCAATAACGAGGTGATAAAGTTGCTTTGCGCAGCGCTGAACATTGAGCAAAAACTGCATTGTAGCTATCGCCCTGAAGCCTCAGGACTGGTGGAGCAGATGAATGGTACACTGAAATCAAGAATGGCGAAAATATGTGCATCGACAAATTTGAAATGGCCTGACGCATTGCCTTTGGTGTTAATGTCAATGAGAAACACCCCTGACAGAAAGACTGGATTGTCCCCGCACGAAATTCTCATGGGCAGGGCCATGAGACTGCCTGCAGTTCCCGCAAACGCGCTTTTGAATATTACAGATGATATGGTGTTAGACTACTGCAAAGGTCTGGCTGACGTGGTTCGCTCTTTCTCTCACCAGGTGGAAGCAACCACCTTGCCACCGATCCAAGGTCCAGGACACACACTGAAAGCAGGTGACTGGGTCGTGGTAAAGAAGCACGTGAGGAAGTCGTGTCTGGAACCCCGTTGGAAAGGCCCTTTCCAAGTGATCCTGACGACAACTACCGCTGTGAAGTGTGCGGGAGTTCCCAACTGGATTCACGCCAGTCATACAAAGAAAGTGTTGTGTCCCACAGATGAGGAAGTTGAAGCGCTGAAACTGCCAGTTCCTGATAACAAAGTGCAAAGCGCTGAGACAGAGCAAAACGGAACTAGAAGCGAACAGGCAGAAATAGAGGAGAGAGAGATATTTTCTGAGGACGAAGCAGCCGATTTACTTGGGGAAGACCAAGGAGAAACCTCAGACAGCGACGAAGAAGCTGAAGGTAACAAAGAGCATGAAGCAGCTGAAGGTAACCAAGAGCCTGAAGCAGCTGAAAGTGACAAAGAGCCTGACGAAAGTAACGGTGGCAAAGGGCTTGAACGAGGTGAAAAAGCAGGAGAGCCTGATCAGAGGAGGGCTTTCCCAGAAGCAGACGGTACAGAAAGAGAAAAGGAAAACGTGATAGTCTCCCCAGAACAAGGGGACAAGGCAGAACAGAACCAAACTATTCAAACTTCTTCAGAAGAGATCGCAGGTCCATCAAATGGACACGGTGCAAAGAAAAGACAAAGTAGATCGCCAGTAAAATTAGGAACTAGAGAAAAATTGAATGACGAAGGGCCAAGAGTGAAAGAGAAAAGAAAAGAAGTGTCTGTCGTGGTACCAACCTCAAGTGAAGGGAAAGACTTGGCCAAAGAGGAAAGTACCAGTGAGGCAGAGTCAAAGAGAGATGCAAAATTGAAGAGGAAAAGGATACCGAACAGGAGATATTCCGGTCCAGAATGGGCATATGTAGTAAATGACGATTGGACTGACGAATTTGTATCTCTCAGCCTCGAGAACGAAGAAGAAGAGATACCAATAGAAAAGAAAAGTTTTATGGACACTGTTGATTGAAAAGCTGGTAAATGACATTGCTTTCTATAATATAACGTGATACAACCAGCTGAGACATTGCTAAACCGGATGAGACATTTGCTAACTTGATAAGACTTTGAAAACCTGATTGACTCTTAAACACGATTTGAGACAACGTGCCAACTGGAAAAAAAAAAAAAAAAAAAGAGAGAGTGAGTTATTGAACTTTGAAAAAAAAAAAAAAAAAAGACTGAGTTATTGCCGAATTGAGACTGAGTTATTGCCGAATTGAGACTGAGTCATTGCCGAATTGAGACAAATGCTGCTAACCGATAAGTGACTGGCCTCTTGAAGAAAACGGTGTGAACATTGTGCTCGTTCAGCTTTGTAACTGAATTGCTAAATCGTTTCTTTTATAGGTGCTTCTAGCTCTCTGATTCTATACAGATCATGACGCAAAACAGTAGAAAGAAATATTGTAAATATGCGTGTATAGGCTTGGTAATTGCATGTGTACTAATAATAATGGCAATAGTGCTTGGAATGCATGGTAAGGGTGAGAATGAGAAAATTGATGCTTCTACTTTTGCTCCTGTTACTGTCACTGAACTAACCGCATTGAAAAGACTAGAATTAGATGAGAGACACTTGCATGATAGAAAGGAGCTTTCGTATAATGTTTTCTATCGCTTGCTAACAGAATATGTTGAGACTATGGATGCGAAAGATTGTTATGTGTGTACACAGATACCGACATCGGTAACGGAAGGGGTGACTTATCATCACATGCCTCTTACATATGGGATTACATGTAGTATAGTAACTTCTAGATTTTATGGTCAAACAAACATACAGTATTTTTACTCAAATTATGATGTTACCTTTGCATATGTTCCTATAATCACGCAGCTTAGCCAGATTGCTAAAGATTGGGATGCTAAAATAATGAGGGAATTTTTCGAGCCAATGCAACCTTTTGAAACAGCTCACGCTCATAGGGAGAATCTTACCTGCTCGCTATCTGTAGTAGAAATAAGCTTTTTAGATCGCACAGATGATAGAAGGGCACAAATGAATGCGAAATTAGAAAAAGAGCTACATAAGAGGACTTCAGTAGATAATTATGCTTTTGCCGCAATAAAAACACAAGGGAGGATAGCTTTAGATGCTTGGCATGTAGGGAAATTTTGTATATATCGAGGTGAATCTTATTATGACAACATTTTCGTAGGAGCGAGTGAATGTAAACATACGTTTATCTTTAAAGCCAAATGGACATTCATGCTGAACGGACTTGACCCTGTCATACCGGGTGTATATTACATTTGTGGGCATAATGCCTATTATCGTCTTCCAAAGGGATGGTGGGGGAGATGTTATTTGGGTATAGTGTTCCCAAAGGTTTATCAACTGGATGACCTATCGGTGATTCCAAAGACGCCTGGATCTCATCGTATCCAGAAAAGAGAGACCGCAGCTGTTGTGGTAGGAGATATATTTGGAGCCATGATTCCTTCATTGGGAGTTGTGTTGAATTCCATCAAAATAAGAAAGTTGTCTACTATAGTGGATAACATGTTGACAAAGTTTTCAGGTGCTATAATCCTAATAGATGCTGAACTTGCAGCAGAAAGAGCTATGACTCTTCAAAACAGGCTTGCCTTAGACATTCTTTTAGCAAAGGATGGCGGCGTTTGCAAAATGCTTGGTGCGCGTCACTGTTGTACCTATATACCGGACAACAGTGTGAAAATTAAAACAATGCTTGCGAATTTAACGAAAGAGAGTGCAGATTTGAAGGAATTGAAAGAACCAGGAGTGTGGGAGAAGGTTGGAAAGGGAATTGCGTCAGTGGGAAATTGGCTTGGTGGCATTTGGAATGGAATCTTGCTAAAAATAATACAGGGAATTCTAATAGTACTAATTTGCATCTTTGGAATTTGGGGAATAAAAAGGGGAATAATAATGATAATGGAAAGAATTAAAAGAAGGAAGGAAGAGAAAATGATGAAAAGAATGGCAGAAGAATACAAAGCAAGAACAAGGGGAACTAAAAGGCAGAGAGAACTGACAGAATTTTAATGGAATAAAATTTGTGGGAATGGTTTTGTGTGATGACAAGTAGTCATCAGAGGAGGGATTGATGAAGCTGAAATGAAGGTTTTACATTTATTAGTGCTTAAACGTAGTACTGCAATAATCAAGTGTGACTTTAATCGAACTAATAAAGATTGTACGGGGACAAATGTGCCCACAGAGTAGTTTGCCAACATTTATAAGCGTGCTTTATATAACGTGATGTATTAGAACTGTGCTAGTTTGACATAATCGTAAACGTAGGCCATGATTTGCTTGTTAGAAATGTTTTAGCTTAGCATAACTTTAGTGGAGGCTTTGGCCTAGTTGCCTGTCTCACGGGTTTAGATGCCCGTATTTTTCCAACGTGCTAATAAAAAGTGTATTCTTGCTTGAAGCTGTACTTTTCCAGTGAGACCGTTCACATGCTTATCTTTAAGGTTTCGTGCCAGCCTGGCATCTTCTTTTCCACTCCAAGGTCAATCTGCAGGTGCAGACAATAGACGCTCTGAAAGTGAGTTAATTAGTAAAATATGTTGCAACTTACGTTCCCGACTCCAAGGATAATGTATGCTTAGGTAGAAGCTTGTACTGTAGTTTTTGATTGGACAATTTGAAGCCAACCTATGAACCCTCCAATGGAAGACCCTACTGGATTTTAACTGTTGTCTATAAAACCCAGGTGCACGAGGAAGAAAGGGGCCATTACCTATCGGACATTATTGCCTATCTTCTACGATGCCAATTGATGTTCGACGCCATTTTGAGAGACTTTGATGCTTTCTCTAATCGAGAGAAAGAGACTTTAAGTAATTCTCGCCCTAGAGACTTTAACTTTGATTTGTCCCTTTGCATGAAGTAGTAGTTTTATCTTGCCGCTGTGAGGCAATTGCCCTGTCCACCCTGCCCCTTTGCCCCGTCCCATGCTGATCGGAACCGGTACCCATGCTGATCGAAATCGGTACCTGTGAGACGAAGACTTCCTTGATTGCTGATTGGATTTGATAAATATGAAAGGAAATTGTACAATTGTATTGTGTTCTTTTTAGGTAACCAACTGCTGATTTTTGATAAGAGCCCTAGTTAGGAGTTTTTCCAAATTAATGTTGCTAAATTGTTTTTGCATGAAGTCCCACATGCTGATGCTAATTTGAGGTTAGATGAGGATTCATTTGATGCACGATGCAATTTGAGACCTTGTTATGCTGACTAAATGTATGCAATTAGCTCATTACAGATTATAGTTTTAGTGGTTTGTGTTGCTATTATCGAAGGTATTGTTATTCAAATGCTGCATAGATTGCATCTGTTTCGTCGTTATGGACAGCTATTAATGTTCATCTACATATATCATTTGGTGTTGAGACACATTTATATTGTGCTAGCTTTGTTAATATAGGGAAATAAATTCACTAACTTTGCAATAAACTGGTGTGGTTATTCATGACCGAAAGGTCATGGTTTCGTCGAAATGTATTCTGGATTAATTGTGAAATGTTATGTTGATCAAGGCATTGCTTATGTTCGTTATTGATTATTGATTTGATTAAATTGATTACTCACGGGTGAGGAGAGCCCCACTAGGTCAAAAGATTCATCGACCCAAGAGCGTTCAGATACAGGTAATTTATTAGGTACTCAACGCTCTATCAGTGGTACCCTCAAGTTGCAAGCCTGGCTATCAAAGACTGCAGTTCTTCCCGTCTCCACACGTGAGACTGTCTGTTTTGGATGCAGTGAGTTGCAATGGCCTAGAGACTGTCACCTACCCTAGAGCTACCAAGATTTCTCTGACTTTTTAACTTCAGGGTGATCTGTGTCTCATCTGCATAGTTAATAGGAAGTGAGATTAAAGGACTTCATGACTTCCAGGACTGAGCTGAGGCACATGTTGAAAAGGAGGGGAGCAATGATAGGTCTGTGGGGTGCACCTGCCTGGATGCTGAAAGGGGATGAAGTGAATGGAAGTACCCTGAAAATACTGGATCTGTAAGGAGGAGATCCAGTCCAGGATACCTCCCTTAATGCAGCTTTCCTTTAGACTCCTGGCACTACAGAAACTGCAGACAGCTCCCTATAAATTGTGTCGCCACCACAGTCCTTCCCACTGTGATGTTCTGATCGTCTCACTTGGAGAACAAGGCAGACTGTGTAGCTCTCCCAAGGCAAATTCCTTCAAATTGGTAACTCACATCTTAAAGAATTTAAAAAATGAGCAAAGGTTCCTATTTTTTTTTTTTTTTTACAGTTTCCGAAGCAAATGTTCTTTTGTAAATCGACGTGTAGCTGGTGAGACTGGGTCAAGCCTGTTCCTCTTGACGAGTTGTTGTATGAAGCATATTTTAGGCTTCGATAAAACATTGTTGTCTAGTTTGGAAGGTGGGATCTGAGCCCAGGTTTCCTGGTTACACGTCAAGTATTTTGGCTACTGGATGGCTTGCCCCTTCAACCTCCCATTGGACAACAAAGTGTTAATTTCCTTCATGAGCTAATTCAGCACACTGTGTTCAACAAACACAAGCATGATGTTTAATCAGTCTGACACCATGTGGATTAAAAAAATCTTTGTGGAAAAAATACAAATTCAAGTCAAAATGAAGGCAGCGTACTTTATATGTATGCTAATATTGTTAGATTCCCTCACTTAGCAAAAATATACTGTTTTCAGGGATGGGAGCAAATAAATGGTTTAGCAAAACAAAGTGGCCTGAAATGTCTCAGAGGAGTACAGTATTGGGTTGTCGAGAGGAGCATCAGGGCAGAGGCCTGCCTTCTTAGAGCCACTGCACACTGTCTCCAGCCTCTGCCCTCAGTGCTCGTTATTTACTGGAGAAATGTTCATGAAAACATGACTCGTGCTTTCATGAACCCTGGGGTGCGCAGGCCAGCCTCCCCCCCCCCTCCCACTCCCTCACCCCGCTGCCACCTCCCCACCCCCTCCCCCACCGGGCCATGACCAGGCCCCTGATTACAGGAGGACTGGAGGGCTGGGGCACGATCTATCTAAAGAGGGGTGTTTGAGAACCAGGCCCTCTGTGGGTGGATGTCTGGATTGCGGATGTCTGCAGGGCAGAGCCCCTCGCACAGACACACAATTCCTTCCAGCACAGCACGCGCCTCGTCGGCTCCTGTGCGCACAGCTGGATTTCTGTCCCGTGCTGCCTGGGAAGAGACGCAAGCAGAGGAAAAAAAGTGTGTCTGCTCAGCTTGTGTGTGTATGTGTGAGTGTGTTTAAGAGCGAATGAGTGTGAGTGTGAATCGGGAGGGTCCAAGTGAGTGAGTTTGAGTGTGTTTGTGAAGGTGTGCACCTATGAGTGGGTGGGAGTGACTGACAATCAGCGAGTGTGTAATTGGAAGCACATACGACAATGAGGGAGTGGATGTGAGGGAGTGCGAGTGAGGGAGTGTAAGTGACTGAGTGCGAGGGAGGGGGAGAGGGAGAGGGGGGAGAGAGAACGTCAAATTGAGCCTGAATGTGTGTGTGTGTCTAATTGAGAACCAATGAGTGAGAGTGAGTGGGAAGGGGGAGTGAGTTATAGCATGATTAGGGCGACTTAGAGTCAGTATGAGTGAGGGAACATGAGTGGTAGTTAAAAAGAGTGAGTGAAGGGAAATGAGTGAGTGACTGACAGTGCATGCATGAGTGTCTGCTAGGCTTGTGAGTCTGCTTCAAGTCTTGGAATACTTAAGGTAATTTGTGCCCTACAGACACCACCCTGGCATGGTATATTGGAGGTAATTCTTGAGGTAAGGGAAAGTACCCATTGCAATATGCAGGTTCCTGCATCCGGGAAGCAGAGTGGGCAAAATGCCCGTGCTGGCATGTTGGAGACAATTCTTGGCCTCAAAGAGGGCAGCACTGACACATAGGGCGGGCAAACCATGAGCCAATGTTGGTCCTGGCGCGGGAGGCCATTTGTGACATATGGGTCACCCATGGCAGAAGGCAGCATTAATACCACAATTCTGGTACTGGCTATTGTACATCATTCTTGGCATAAAGGGGAGCCCTGGGCATACGGGTGGTACGCATGAAAAATGCTGGAAACGCCTACTGGAGCTTAACATTTGTGCTGGGGGTCTATGGCAAATCTTGAAACAAAAATGGGCTCCACTTGTGGTGAGCTATGGGCTTTATAGGCATACCATGAAAGTAGCATAAGGCTTCATAAGTGCCCACTCACCTTTTAGCAAGTGTATGTAACAACTATTTGACCACAGTTTTTAGGTGGATGGGGGAACCACTGCCCAAACTTTCTAAAAAAAAGTGATGCTCGCTTACTCGCTGGAATTCGAGGTAAACATCACGCCCCACAACTTTCAAAGATGACGCGCCCCACTGAGGGCTAATAGCTGTTAAGATACAGGTGAAGTGTAGGTGGCTTGGAAAACATTTATTTACAGGTTATTCTTTGAGTTTAAGTAAAAAATCAGCTTTAATAAATCTGCTCATCTATCCTATGTTTAACAATTTTTGTGCTTTAAAGACCGTGTTGGGGAGAAAGGCCACAACAATGACACTAGACTGGCCATATTGCCTACAAGTGGAGAAATGCAGAATGACGTGGCCTCACATGCAAAATATGTGGAAGGTCTCCCCATTGGGTAACTGCTTGATTATATGCATGTCACCCTGCAAAACACCTCTAATTCAATGATAATGGGGACTGACGCCTTCAGTTTCAACGACAGAGCAGCTCTGACCAGCTGCCACTCTAGGGGACCATCAATTTTAATAAGTAAACAAATGGCGGATTGGGGGAATCAATCTTGGCCTCTGGCAATTACTCTGACCATTTTACGGCCCATCATTTTTTTCTTAGATCACTATGCCATTCTACGGAGAGACCATCCATATGCAAATCAGTCTTGGTCCTACACCAAAAGGAAGAGTCAGCCCAAATTCCCTCACCAGGTCACCTCCAGACAACAATACCACAGCCTTGTCAAGCATCATCAGTGATGGTTGAGCCCTGTGGCACATAGCGTAGGAGACCCGTGTCTGGGCATACTCATCGAACTCAAGTTGTCTCACTTAAAAAAAAAACAAGTAAAGATTGGAACTAGTCAATGGTAATAACTATTGTCCACACTCCTAGCTGTAGTGTTTTGCTCACTCTCCCATTACAGACCAGCACCATCCTTAAGCAAATCGGTCTTTGCCCGTGCACAAGGAACTGTCCAACATGAACCACATCCCTTCTGCACAGAAACAAACATGCAACCTCAGATACATTTCAAAGTTTAAAAGATTTCGTAAATGGAAATACAGCCCGCACCACACTAGTTAACTACCAGCGTTCCAATTTGCATAATTACATCAAACCAGGAAGAACATCATTCCTACTGTTAGATCCTCTACACACTAAGATTGATGTATGTATCCCTTATGCCAAGATGGCCCCTCGTCTAATAAATGACAAAGTTATTGGTTTCAAATATTACTTAAAATTACAGAATGACAACAGTCCATGTTCAATCAGCATTCATCATTAATCTTCAATTGCACTTGGGTGAACAGATAACCAGATAGTAAAAATACCCAATTCAATTTCTGTAGATATGATAGATAAAATATAATTAAGGCTCACCTTTTTCTGTTTTTACTGATTTTTACAGATAAATACAGACAAAAACCGATATGTTTCCTCTCCGTATTTATTTTTAAAAGAAGATAAATACTAAAAATGTTGCTTTTTATGAATGACTGTCCATGTTGTCTTTCGTGAATTCCAAGACAACAGCTGAGCAGGTGGACAGCATGGGGAGTTAAAAACAGGTTGAGATTTCCCTCTATACAGGCAAATGTTGGCATTTGTAGCATAATGCTGATATTTACCTGGGTGTAGTGTTTTGCTACATTGAGCTGCTTAATTTGGTCAAATGTGTCTGGCATAAAAGTATGAGCGTATGTTTATCAGCTAAATACATGTGGAAATGTAGCATTTTACGACTCCATTTAATCTCAAAACACAAAATAAATATGGATAAATACCAATAAGATGGCCAAAAAATAAAGATGGATAAATACAGATAGAAATGCTATAAAATAAATATCATAAAACCGGGAGCGCTAAATTAAATATACAACTATAAAAGGGTGCCAATTAGGTCAAGTAACAATCTCTGTCCGCCTGTAAACAATGATTACAGCTGCAGACAGATGTGTTTGGTAAGTAATAGAGGCATATCTCGCCATGTCCAGTTAATTATGTATTTGAGGAGTTTCCTATAAATTTGGGGTTCATTTGGGCATACCAAGACCATTTGTGGAATCTTACTGAAAAAACAAGCAACTGTTAGGAAGCCAAAATATCTTGCCTGTGACACTATGACACAGCCCAGTTGGTTTTGCCAATGCTTTTATCTTTTTTTTTACAAAAAACAACAGCCACTATGCTTGTATCATACTTTTTCCTTTTAATTCAAAATAAAGGGCATTGCAAGGTGGTAGCAGGAACAGAGAGAGGGAGAGAAAATAGTCCCTCCTGGACTGCAATACCCTCATGACAACAGTGGAAGGATACAACTCAGTCAATCTAAACACGATGAGATCGCTGTGCTGCTTGGGCTGGATGAAGACACAAACAGGGAGCAAAGTCGTTACATCATGAACAGGGGGGCAGTGATAGATACGAAAGCCATCCAATCACGAACTGGATACAATAGGTTGGTACCAAGAAACAGATAAAACAGTCTGTAGCCAAACCTAAAAAATAACGGGTGGCAAACCTAATTTAATCTCAGCCATTGGTAATTACACTAATCACCATAATCACCCTGTATTCATATAGTTGAAGAAACCATTAGGAACCCACACACTTAGCGCCACGAAGTCCAACAAAACATAAGCTCCAAGAAAGCATAGTGGTACCTAAAGTTACCCAAAGTTATTGAAACAGGGATATCTTCAGGGCTTTCCCGAGCAGAAGCGGTTGGTCATTCGTTCGGCGGTGATCCAAGGTTAGGGTGACAAGACGTCCTGGATTTCCCTGCACAGTCCCGGTTTTTAGAGGACTGTCCCGGTGTCCAAACGCTTCTCTTAATTTTAAGCAAATGTCACAGTTTTTGGGACAAAGGTCAAATCACTACACAAATGTCCCAGTTTTTGGGATAAAGGTCAGATTATCTAGGGAAGGATAAGTTAAGGCCTACAAAGTATGAAATAAAGTAATTTATGTCTGTTACTGTCAGGCAACATTTATTAATCACCATCTGATGGCATCCCTTCATTAATTATTCACTTTCTATTTTTAGCCTCTATCCCTGAAGCTTCCTCTATTCCTGTGAGTCTCTAAATTGGGTATTGCGTCCTACATGAGCCCGACATATAACTGGGGAAAAAAAGAAAACGACTTGTTCAAAGAAATGCTTTGAAGGGATCTTAGATAAAAAAAAATATCCACCGAATTAATTCGAAAAATCATTAAGCATGAAAGAATGATGTTGAAACAACAACATCGCAATAAATCTAAATCTAAAATATCAAAAAAGCTAATTGTTAAAGATTATATTCAAAGAGCTCGTGATCACAATTAGAATAATTCAACACATCAGTTTTAGGTGCAGGGCTTGCAGCCTCCACACCACGTCAAAACCTCACATTTATGACATTTAAACTTTAGAGCAACCTGTCCCAAACCACCTGGTCCCCAATATACCTCACAAACATCATTCACTTCAAACAACTTTTCATATCTGAAACAACAAGCCAAGAAAGGAGCACTGTTAAATTGTGTGAAGTAGAATGTAATATTTTATCATTGGTATAACTGTTTGGTATTGCTCCACTAGGGGGCGCTGCAGCAATATTCTCCTTCTGCTACTTCCCAGAGGGAGGCTCCCAAGTCACCCTCCTCACCAGAGGTAGGGATTTACAGCACATTTAGCTGCATATTTGATGTAATTTTATACAGAGTGATTCAGAAGAGGCAGTAGTGGAGACGTGGTTGCGTGATACGCAGAAATATGAACAAGCTCCTCCCCTTTTCATAGCCCCGGCCAGGCCCTTAAAAAGCAAACTCATCCCATGCCCGGGTCTAAGTCCAAGGTGACGAATAGCAATGGGATGTCATCCACGAGAGTGAGTATTAATCTTATTCCAAGGAATTAAGATCTGTATTCGGAATTAGGATCTGTATTTAGAATTAAGTGCCCGCTTACAGTCACCCTCAGCAAGGAGGTCACTTGAGTTCAGAAGGCAGTATGCCGGAGCCCCTTACAGAGTGGAGCAACCAAACAGGCCCTACTGCTTCAGCCACTGATCATTTTCAACAATGGCGCTGTTAGAGGTCACAACGGGGTCACCTCCTAATGAGGTAAAAGTTTGAGAAACGGCAGAGGGTAGGGTTTCTTACAGGATGACAGGTAAGTGAAGCACGGAATAAGTCTTCGCTGAGATTCTTATGAGACCAGTGCTTAATTTGAGCCAGTGGTTTCCAGTGTTCAGCACAGGCACTTAATTTTCAACACCTGCACTTATGACAGACTGCCACAAGGTGGTGCTGTTCATCTAATTTTGTTATGAGCACACCGATTCTTCAATAATTCAATGTACATTAAATATAACTAATACCTGCCACCCAAACCTGTAACGATAGCTTGGGTGGCAGGTATTAGTCATGCTTAATGTATATCAAAAGTCTGAATTGTCACACGTGTAGGCATGTGATAGTTAATAGTTGTGTTCTACTGTCATTGGCTGCACTGGCAGGGGCAGTGGGTTGTGCAAGCTGCAAATGCCTCCTGACAAATGCCCTGGCACTTTTTGTTTACAAATTAATGTATGAGGCAGATGTGTAGCACCGGTAGCTAAGAGCATCATGGCCTACTTGGGTGGTGATAAGACAGGGCTGTGCATTAGAAACCACCAGGGTCAGACTGGTGCAAACAATAGGCCCAGGCACCAAAATAAAAGTTGTGCCCATTAGCAAACTAAATAGCTAAAAAAGTGGCCCACATTTGTAAATCAGGGCAGTTTTCTACTTATAAAGTCATGTTGTATGGGCGTTTCGCCTGGTACTGCAGACTGCATACATTTTAGATTGCTGAAGGCAATGCTTTGGTAATATGAGGGAAATCAACAGTAAAAACGTCCTATCTAGCGATAAAGAGGCCCACAAACTGCTAAAAAAACAGCCTAAGCACTGTCTTGCCAGACAGCCCATTGGGCACTGCCTGATTGCCCTATAGGCCGATCCGGCCCAGGCAACCATTAGGACATCCAGAGCCAGGCAGGCAGGCATTAAGACTCACATTCTGTTGAACATTACCAAACAAACTATGGTTTCAGACAAGGGTTTACCTTTCCCAATAGGAAAGCCAGTGAATGATAACAATAATTGTGTCATTTGTATAGTGCTTCACACTGCACTTCATCTGTTTCTAAGCGCTGTAAAGATGTGTTTTATTAACCAAATGTAATGTCACTACACTTACCAGACTAGGGTGGATGGCACCATTGTTGGCCTTGCTGGTCTCCGAACACAGACTGTATTCAGAGGCGGATTAATCAACACGTTTTTTTACTTTCTTAAAACAAAAAAAACACTTCTTGAGGTCAACCTCATACAGGGCGGGGCGGAGACAGATGGACACACAGCTGACTGGCGACAGGTGCTCATGCTGTTGGAAAGAAGCCCAGTTGGACTAGAGTTTTCTGGCAAACTCCAGAAGTCAACCCCTGAAGAACCTTGATCCAGGGCTTGCTAAAAGCTGGAAATTGACTCCCTGGAATTTTACCTGGCCAGAATCGCAGATGGGATATGTTTTTGTATTATATTCATTTTCTTTTCACATCAGCAACATCATATAGCAAACATTACCAAATATTGATGTTGATGTCTCAAAGACCTGTCCCACCTATTACACAGGTCGTATCTACTCTATACATTTCACTCAATGATCGTCTTGTCTGACATGGATCCAGACATCATCAAACCTTAGTTAACACCATCTTGACTACCATCTAGCCCCACATTTATATCTGTAGTGGGGTCCACATATCCTCTGTTCTGGAAATAAGGGCCATCAACTGACTATAAGTGCATTATTGCAATACACTAAATCTTGCCACCAGTCTTGGACTCTCGGAAGGGGACCCTTGCCCCACCTCATCACCACCCCCGCTTTGCCGATAACAATGTCAGTGCAGTAACTTCCTTTCACAACTGAGGCAGCCTTTACATAGCCCAATGGGACTGCCATGGGAGGTAGCCCCACAAACCCCACCCATCATTTTCCCCATCTCTGTAGAGACATCCGCCCGTATTCCTGGGCACCATCAGGCTAAATGCCTACGGTCCACCATTGCATGGTTACCGCCCCGCCATCTAGCATCTTCCACCAGCCCGTATCACCATAACCTTTCCAGAGCACGATAAAGGCAATGTAATTTGAATTGATTTAAACTATGTCTGGTGTGCAATGAAACATTCTATTTCATCCAGCAGCAGAATGTCCATTACTTGTCAGCAATTGTCAGGGCCAATGGAATTATGTGGCAGGGGAGGACAAAATTATGTGGCAGGATTGACTAAATTATGCACCAGGAAAACGCAAATTATGTGGCATAATGCAGCACATTTTGGGATAGCATTACTTCATTCATTTATGACTTCTATTCTAGGCAAACAATTTCACCTCACTAGGACCAGCTAAACAACCAAATACAGATATAAGCAACTGAAAGATGACCAGTCAATTTTTGCGAAGGGTCTTCCACTGTGCAAGAACATATGTTGCAACGTTTTGATTAACTTTTGATCCGACTGAACTAGGAACAACATTTTTCTTGTTAAAATATGAAGATTTTACAGCAGATGACAGATTCTGTTGCAAATGCAGCAAATCCATAATTGAGGGGAAAATTTAGCGGCCACAGAATGGCACCGTTCCAAAGGCTCTAGGAATAGTGTACTCTAAATATTACGCCCATTGCAAGTGCGCCTGGATCACTCATTATTCCTGCTCTCTGGGCCTGTTTATATCCTCGATTTGATGTGTTTGTCGTCTTTTGTTTGCACTCGATGCATTAGCAGCGCAAATGTTTTTGGCTCCTCAGGGAAATTATGTAAAACGTCTTTAAGTGTGGTGCATCTTCTATATTACAGAAACACATTTCGCGCCATCACATCTAGTGCTGCGCAGTAATATGTCACCAAACCTGGGGCATCTATCCCTCCCTAATCGTCTGGCAGCAACAGTGTGCGCCACTGAATCATCAACCCTCCGAGAGTGTTAAAAAAAAGCCTGGTGGGAACTGTAAGGATATTAAGAAATTAATGTAGCTTTCTTGGAAGTACTAATATTTCATAATGGCAATTCTGCCGACGAGACACCATGGGCGCTTAATACACCTCTCGATTAGGGTGGCTATCTGGCATGGAAGCAAATTCAAGCCAGGACTATAAAGAATTCAGGACAATGGTTAATTTTACGGACATATCAGAGGTGTGGCCATACCCTACTACTTTATCAATGCATTTATTGACTATTTTTATATTGCCTTTATTTACTATTTTTTATGCATTGTGCTATATGAGATTGCCTCTAGGTATGCTACATTCAGATGGTGCAGTATGTCCTTGTTCAACAGTAAATTGATGCTCTTGTGCATGGTGTTAAGGGCATCACCCCCACCCAATGGTGTGGGTGGCAGTCTCACACCTAACGTCAGGATGTGAGTAAACCATGACTTGTCTGTACTCTCACAGCACCAAGAAGACCTGACTGATACATTAAACTGTGCGTCAGTGAGTCTACATTTATCACAAAATTGTGAGCCTGATCACCAGATAGAGCATTACAGAGCAGGGTGAATCAAGATCAGATGGAAGAACTATAGGAATTGATTCAAAGGGTCATTGCTAAGGAATGGACAAACAAGGGAGAGGGGAACAAGACAGGATAATCCCTAAAATCAGATGGGCCCTCCATGAGTATTGGAAATTATTCCATACATGGAAAGACGTTTGAGCAGAGCGGCCAGAAACAAAAGAAGCACTGTCAAGTGGTAGAATAGGAAGCGCCCACCCACCCTGGCAAACTCTGCCGGTGCAATGGTCCACTGATGGTGCTTCTGGAGAGCAGGCAGGGCCTGGGCCCCGTTAAGTTGGCACCTGAGCAATTGTCCACTCTGTTCATATCTTGACATGGCTCTGCAGTTGAGCCAACCCCAAACCAATGGTCTGTCTCATCCCTGAGTGCCAAAGAACATGTAGAATCTTCAGAATATTTGGGAAGCAAATTACACAGCAAACAAAATCTAAGAGCATACTAAGAACTTTAAAATGTAGAAAGTGTTTCTTTAACACATGGACGTGTTTTGATTTAGTATATTAGACCACAGCATTGCATCGAGATTCCTTTGAAGTGGAAGTTTCTAAACATGAACTTTAAAAAATGTATTAACCCTCCCTTCTGATCAAGATCTTTGTATAGGATCCACCTTCAACTGAATTATTTGAATGTGCTCTCAAATGAAGTAAGTTGGTTAGACTTAAATCACACAATTTAGTCATGTAGGTAAGCCGGGATTCGAACCCAGGTTTCCTTCGTCTCACCAAGTGTATCTAACTGAATAAATAACTTTCTTTTTCTCAGACTCCTTTAACACCAGAGGTCGTGGCTTTGTACAGTTCTGTCTGATGAACAGTAGAATGTGTTAAATAAATACAGATCACATGTCAATTTGAAATAATATAAAGAAAAGTTGCATAGTGAACCTGGGGAACTACAGGATACCATATGCTAGCATCACTTGGTTTCTCAGACTTTACATAGCTAGTCAATGTGACAGTCGAAGTGCATTTAAAAAAAAGTATGGATGCTGCAATCCTGAGTGCAACTGGGAAAGGGTCAGTGAGCGTGGAGGAGGAAGAACCAAATATTCCAAGACTATTTTGTTGATCTTTCACCATCAGGTAATTGCATATAAAATAATTCACACCTTGAATGAAAGTAAATGAAAGTTAAACTAATCCGTGGGAAATAGACTATTCATATTATGAAACCTCTGTTAATTAATGTGATCGCTGAAGATGTATGTGTGGGCAACCAGAGGCACACGGAATTGAATCTTGTTTGGTTAGCAGGGAATAGTGACTTGTATGTTTTTAGTGCTAAGAGGTCCATGCCCCTCACAGAAAGCACTGTGAATATGTAAGTCACTATTTTAAATTTGCATTACATGCAGTATACGATTGGCTGCCACAAAATGAAGGAATACATTACACTTAAAGACAAAAAAGTGTAGATTTTAGTAATATGCAGATTGCATCTAGTGCAAACAGTTTTACAACTGTCCATTAAAAGCACACACTTCACAGATCAGCTTGGAATATTCTAACAATACCTCTCAATAGGAAGAAATCGTGCACTTCAAGAAGCTTAAAGTGAACTCTATCAATTAACACCCATACGTCATTCAAGCAGCCTTTATATGTGCAGATTAACTAGTTGCACACATGTACCTGTCACTGAGGCAGCCAGCACCCTGGCAAGAAGCCTGCTTTCTAGTTTAGCTGTCCTCCACTCCACTGGATCTCTGCTCAGAAGACCCCTCCCTTGTGCTCCAGCTGAGCCATCTCAACTATTTTCCTCTAGCAAAAAGACTAAAATTACGGACAAATGCCGCCCATGAAAACTTCCTTCACAGACAACGAACATTAAAGTAAATTCAAGGTCAGTCCGTGAAAATTATGTACGAGTGGTCACCCTTCTCTCAATACAATCTTGTAACATCTCCATAGTTGTTCAGTTATTACAACCAGTACTTCTACTGGGTCTCTGAGCACCCTTATCCCCGGGTAGCGCACTGGTTCCTGCGTCCGCTGGAGGGGGAACCCTAGCACCTCATGGATTCAGACCCCTGCCCCGACGGGGCACGCGTACCTCAATTCATCCACAAACACTGCCTCAAAGATGGCTGCAAGAGTTTAGGGGCTTTGCGGCACTTGTTTGCAACGAAAGCGTACCTATCTAATGTCGCGTTGGCACTCTACAGATACCAATAGAATTAATAATCATGTGCTTGAAGGAGCCGCTCTACAGTGCCGCCATCTTGGAAGTCTTGGCTCCGCCCACGCGGGAGTGATATGTTTAAGAGCTCCATAGGAAGGTGGGGCAGTGGCTTCTGGAATAGGTAGATTGGAGCACTGGGGCTGATCTGGGATTTCCCTCGCTCTGTCCCGCAGATTTGCCACAACAGGTCTGGTGCAGTCACTTGTCCAGAGTTTGAAAAGTATAGTTAGTTTATTTGTGTTTCCATGCTGTTGTATAGCACAATAGTCCGCATAGCCCTG
This sequence comes from Pleurodeles waltl, assembly GCF_031143425.1. Taxonomy (NCBI): domain Eukaryota; kingdom Metazoa; phylum Chordata; class Amphibia; order Caudata; family Salamandridae; genus Pleurodeles; species Pleurodeles waltl. Next base: position 77,418,611 of record NC_090447.1, on the reverse strand, counting down.
CCACCCAGCTGCCCTGGACTTCAAGATGTGCTCACAGGTCTGCAACTCCTTCCCAAGTCTAGTGTGCATCCCTGGAGCAGGGGGACCACACCTGGGCATGGGATGGGTACACATCACCAGCCAGGGAGGGCAGCTCCTCTCACACAGGGTAGGGGATTGAAGGTACAGTGGTGACCCTGTAAAATGGCCAGCGCAAAGAGGAAACATGAGGGTAAAAGGGGTGTATATCTATTTATACATATATATTTATACACACACACACACACACACACATATATATATATATAATGTTAATCCATGTAAAAAACGAATAAACTTCTAGCAAGGCGTCTTACACAACCAGATTTAATTTTAAGCCGGTTGGCTAATCCCCAACTCACTACATGACTAGTGAGAGAGGTAGACTTTAATGGATTTATTCATGTCTTACATCAGGTGGACTTAGGGGAATTAAACCAATCAGGCAGAGTGTACACCTAACAAGACTAAGGAGATCTCCCACTTAGCCTCCTGCCAAACCTCCACTGTTTGCCTCTGTCCCGGAGAGGGACGTCCTCCGGTGCTAGCGGAATCTGGTCCCCTACTGTCTCTGGGTGGACCTTACTGCAACTGGATCATATGCCTTACCTCGGAGCCTCGGCAGAGCCCACAGACTTTGTCAGCAGATTTGTTTGACGTTCTTCATCCCCTACAACTATGTTTTACAAACTGTATCACTTCTCTGTTTGTGGTCCTCCTTATGGTGCTTCTCCACCTGGTGTGAGCGCTTTGGCTGGCGGCCTTAAGCCATTCCTTCAGGAGTAGGGGCATATTTACGAGGAACTGAATAGGGCAGCACTGCAAACCTTTCTGCGGCCAGCGCCAATTTGAAAGGGCAGAGATGCACCGTATTTACAAGATACAGTGCATTTCTGTCCTGTCCCCCTGCTCTGGCACACAAATTACTGCCTAGCGCCAACGCACAGACCCTTGCATTCTGCAGCACACACAGAAAGAGGAGACATTCGGCAGCACACACACAAAGAGGAGACATTCGGCAGCACACACACAAAGAGGAGACATTCTGCAGCACACATAGAAAATAAAAACATTCCACAGCACACACAGAAAGAGGAAACATTCCACAGCACACAGAGAAAGAGGAGACATTCTGCAGCACACACAGAGAAAGAGGAGACATCCTGCAGCACACACAGAAAGAGGAGACATCCTGCAGCACACACAGAAAGAGGAGACATTCTGCAGCAAACAGAGGAGACATTCTGCAGCATACAGAGAAAGAGGAGACATTCTGCAGCACACACAGAAAGAGGAGACATTCTGCAGCACACACAGAAAGAGGAGATATTCTGCAGCACACACAGAAAGAGGAGATATTCTGCAGCAAACAGAGGAGACATTCTGCAGCACACACAGAAAGAGGAGACATCCTGCAGCACACACAGAAAGAGGAGACATCCTGCAGCACACACAGAAAGAAGAGACATTCTGCAGCACACACAGAAAGAGGAGACATTCTCCAGCGCACACAGAGAAAGAGGAGACATTCTGCAGCGCACACAGAAAGAGACAACAAGGAGAAATGAAGATGTTTCTCCTTGTTTCGTGTGCCCTGGGGAGGAGGACAGTTTTGACGTATTCCCAGATTTACAGATTCTTCTAAATCTGGGATTGCGTCAAACCCTATGGGTGTTGCATGGGTACACCCACCGCAAAGCACATGGAATGCCCCCCTGACAAAGTGGCTTTGTGTGGCCTTGTAGATATGGGTCTGCACTAAGCACCGCGGGCGCCGGGGGCTTGTCAATAAGCCCCGTTGTTTGTAATCAACACCCATGCCCTTCCATTGACAACTTGTGGACACATTTTTAAGGTATCATCCATCCTGGGCTATTTTTCAAACTCAAACTAGGAAACTGCTGCCACCTCACTACCTTTTGACTTTGTCTTTTAGAAGTTTATGTCCTGATGATGATCCTTCCATCTAAAGAGGGGTGGAAACGTTGCTGACTGCACCCATATGAACCCTGTAATGACTGACGCTTGTGATGTAATCATTCATCTATTGGGATACTTACCCAGAACAGCGTCTGGCGATATGGCTATACCTCCTCTCACACTTGTTTAAATCTATTATTTTATTAACTTTAGTGTGAGAATCACCTGAGAACCGGGCACCTGTTTCTTTTTTTGCAATATTTGGCTATGCACGGTCTGCAGGTTTTCTTGTTTTATATATAAATGATTGTCGTACTTGCTTTCACAGTATCATGTTGCATATTTGTTTATATTATCACAAGAATCAATGCTGACTTATGACTGTCCTTAAATATACTTTAACAGGAACCATTGTTGTATCCAATGCACCTCTTTCCTGGGTCAGAATAAAAGGTCTGCTCAAAATGGTGGAAGAGTGAGGAGAGGCTTTAACGCATGGGCCAAAGTGGGCACTTGTCCAGGGCCCCTTTTTTCCAAGGGCCCCTAGGAAAATCAACTTTTTGCTCTTTTAAGTTCGGCCTATTTCTCTATCTCAGCCTTTAGCATATAATTCAATATTATTGGCATCATGAGACTTTAACTAGGAAAAAGTCGGTAATAAAATTGAAAGTTGTTTCAAAGAGGGGCCCCTGAAATATTTCTTACCCTGGGACCACAAAATCCTTAAATTGCCACTGAGTGATTGGAATGAATGTAAAGAGTGGACAAAATGGAGTCTCTGAGGTCATGATCTAGACACCAGGTCTGTAAGATTTTTTTTAATCATCTAATTGATTAGAAAATTTGCAGTAGAGACGGGGACAAAGCTTGACTATTAGAAAGGCATACAAGAGCTTCCCTCTTCCCTCTCTCTCTTTTGGACACACACATTCTGCTTCTTGTATTGTCCCTAGTCCAAGACAAGGGTCCAACTTTCCCATGATAACTAAGTTGTGCAGCTTCTATAGAGCATTTTAGCACCCAGAGGATTCATTATCCTGGGGGTACATATATGAGCATAACTTATAAGTGTACTTTCCAGCTTACTAAGAGGCCAATAAAAGAGGAGCCTTGAGGGCTCCAGGAAGGGAAGGAATATTTCTGAGTTAACAATAGAAAGTTCAGCAAGGTGTGGGGGGGCAAAGTTGAAAGCGTCAGTATCAGTGCGAGCCTTGTTAAAGCGAGGGATTTGTGGCATTGATGCTGATAATGAGGATGAAGGCATATGGGGTCTGTTCAGTTTGTAAATGGGGTCAACAGAGAGACCATGCACTCTTCAGTGGAACACACAACACCGGTTCAGTCCTTGATGGGACCCCAATGTGATGTCAGTAGTGAAAGGCGGACGAGTGAGCGCCTGAGAGTGTTGAAACTAGCCAAGCCACCCACTTATGGATGCGAAGATCCTTTAACCAACGTTTTCGCTCCAATACCCGGGGACCCTTCAGATATCTAGTTAATATGTCACCCGAGATATCCTTTAAGGTGATGATCCATCGGCTGTCCCATTAGCTCACCCTCGTAGCCCCAGCCTATGTCAGCGCCTTGAGGCCCTAAGGGGTGAATAGCCGCGCTCTACAAATACAAGAGTAGACAAGCGTGGGGCACCCCTTGCTTGATGTCGGATCTGATGTGGGGGGTTTCCTTGTAATAAAGGGAAAGGTGCTTCCAGATACAGAAAACAAAGCGCAAACTCCGGCCGACTGTCGCTTCTCTTCGCTGGAGGCCAATACCACATAGTGAGTGGTGGCTTGTTCCCACGCTACAGCATCAGTTTGAGGGATTCATTCATCACCATTCTCTGAGAATAAAGAGAGACGGGGCTGGTGCTTGAATTGTAGTGCCTTTTCTGAGTCACCGTGAATGAAGGTCACGCGAACACTGGGATTTAACATTATAAAGACTTCTCGCCGAGACTGGCATGACCCATCTATTGCCAGTGAGGAAGACTCCTCGAGGTCCCAGGAGACAGGGGCTGGCAGTGGAGATGACGTCAGTCGTTGCAGTGCCACATGCCAATGCATTCACACTCTGGTACTAGTTCCGTTGGCAGTGCCAGCCCCTCCTGCCCTCACGTGTAGGGAGGTAGCCCCACCCACCCCGGGTGGGGGGTGCGAGGGCATGCGCCTTAGCAGTGGCACAGGGTGGCATAGAAGCGCTAGCCTGTCCTGCCCTCGCATACAGGGTAGATAGAGGTGGACGAGCCGAGCCAGATCCGAGCCCTAGAAATGTTCGCCATCCTAATCATGCAACAAACATCACGCAAAATAGGAAAACACCTCTTCAAAAAGAAAATCGGCAAATTTCTTTAACGTGCAGCAGCTTTGAGATTAATAAATCACATCATAGGTTCCTTGAGAGGTAATGAACAAAAAGGGGATTAGTGAAATAAAATGTTTGCATAAGATTAAGCAGTTTTAAGTGGGGAAGCCGGGATTCATCACAGGTTTCCTGGTTTCACTTTGTTCAGATCAGCCGCTAAATACTATTTATCTGTTCTTTTTAACTCAAATGTTAAAAGGAAAGCATTAACTTTGTGCAGGTGGGTAGAGCGAGGGTGGCATGCCGAAGCCACATGAAGGCTCGGCTCGTTTTGGGCTCGAGGTTCTAAGAGAAGAACATCGAGCTGAGCCAGAGCTTGGCATCTGGCTCACGCTTTGTGTCTCACCCACCACTAATGGGCACCGTGCCGCTCTCTGAGAAGGATGCCAGGGCATGCCACACACACTGACTGCCATAGAACAGCTCACCTTCTCTGCTCTCACAGGCATGGTGAGAGTACCAGGGTGATGTCAGGGCATGTCACAAAGCCTGGCACTGGCTGCCACAGGAGTGTTAACGTGCCACATGCTGGGAGGCAGTACCACCTTGGGAGGAGAAAGCCTTGGCATGCATCACACCCTGTCATACAAATACAAGACTATGGCCCTCATTATGAATTTGGTTGTCTTTTTCAAAAACCTCCAAATCCACGGGTGGCAGAAGACTGCCGGTGCTGGCGGTCTTCCGACCACCATATTACGAGTACTTCTGGATTTCTGCCACATTTTGGGGGGAAATCTAGCAGTAGTCGTGCTGGTGGTCAGAGGCGCATGGGTGGTTCCACCACCGGCTCACCCCGCCAGAAGGACTCCACCCACCATATTACAAGCTGTAACCCGCCGTATTACAAGCTGTAATACGGCCTGGTGATGTCCTGACGACGGGGCACTGCCGGCAGTGGGCGTGCCCGTTCCCTGCCGGACGACCTCCTCCCCACACCAGGTAAGTTGATTGTTAAACAGGGGAGAGGGGTGAGAGGGTAGGGGGTGTTGTGTGTGTGTATGCATGCATGTTTGACTGCGTGTGGGCATGTAACTGTATGCATATGTGTGTGGGTGTTTGAATGTGTGTATGCGACTGTATGCGTCTGTGCGTGTCTGAATGTAGAAGTGAGTGCGTGTGTGCATGTAAGTGTGTATGCGTGTGTGTATCCGAGTACAAGTGTTGTGATGAATGCATGTGAGTATGCAGATCTGGATAATATGCGTGTTTGTCTGCGTGTGAGTATGTGTGTCTGGATGGGTGTGAGTAGGAGTGCTTGCATGTATGAGTGCGGAGGTGAATGTGAGTATGGATGCGTGTGAGTGAATGGGTGCATGTAAGTGTAGGTGAATGAGTGTATGCGTGGTGCATGTGGGTGTCTGTGTACGTGTGCATATATGCGGGGAGGGTGATGGGGACGGTGTGACTGGAGGGAGCACTGACTGGAGGGGGGGTTAGTGCTTGCTGGGGGGTGCGTCAGTCGTCTAGCGGTGACAGGGAAGTAATTCCCTGTCACTGGTATCCTTTCTGTCGGGGTTTTCGTGGCGGTGCTATCGCCACGGAATCCCTGGATGAAAAGCGGCTCCTAATACCGCCGGCGGTCCTCTGCGGACAGCCGGGTCGGAGATGCTCATCACCAGCCCGGAAGCTCACAGCGCCCTGGCAGTATGAGTGGAGATGTGGCGGGTTGGCAGAGGCCAATTCGCCACACTCATAAATGGGGTCTTCACCGCCAGCCTGTTGGTGGTGAAACCGCCACCGTGGCCCTGGCGGTGTTCGGACCTCCAGGGTGCTAATGATGCCCTATACTGTCCTTCCATGAAATGCGATAGTACCACCCTGGGAGAAGGATGCCAGGGCACTTGATACCCTGGAAAGGAGTGCCACAGAACCACTGGCCTGTCCTGCCCTCACATGCAGGGACACGGTGCCACCTTGGGAGGAGTATGCTACGGGATGCCCCACGCCCTGGCACGGACTGCCGCGATAGTCAATCAAGCAGTAGCTTTGTAAAGTGCTTCTTTTCATCCATGAGGCTACCCAGGCACTGCCGCAGAAGTGCCAGCCTCTCCTGCACTCGCATGCAGGGACACGGTACCATTCTGGGAGGATTATGTCCGGGCATGCAGCACACCCTGGCACCGAGTGCCACAGGAGTCAATCAATCAATCAATCATTAGATTTGCAGAGCGCTTCCTGTCACCCGTGAGGGTATCCAGGTGCTGGCGCAGGATTACCAGCCTCTCCTACACTCACATGGAGGGACACTGTGCCACCCTGGTAGGAGCATGCCATGGCATGCATGTCCCAAGCCCTGGCACTGACTGCCGCAGGAGCAAGACCCTCTCCAGTCCGGTCATGGTGCACACCCTGGCACTGACTGCCACAGGAGTGCCACCCTCTCCTGCACTCGCATGCAGGAACACAGTAACACTCTGGGGGGACTATGTCTAGGCTTGCTGCACTCCCTGCCACTGACTGCCACAGGAGTGCCAGCCTCTCCTGCTCTGACATGCAGGGAGAACCTAATAGCTTGGATGAACGATGCCAGGGCACGTAGCACATCCTGCCACAGACGGCAGTAGTAGTGTCAAGCTCTCTTCACTCGCAGGGGGATAGTACCTCCCTGGGATGAGGATGCCAGGGCATGCCACACACCACGTCACACAGGAGCTACCATCGCCTGACGTCACACGCAGAGACAGTACCGCCCTTTGAGGAGTATGCCAGGCCATGCCACACACCACGTCATACAGGAGATAGCGTCTCCTGACGTCACAAGCAGAGATAGTGCCACCCTGGGAGGAGTATGCCAAGGCATGCCAGGCATCCTTACTAACATAGAAGTGTAAGCTTCTGCTGCCCTGACGCGCAGGAATATAATAACACGCTGGTAGATGGATGCCAGGGCATACCACAAACCCTGGTGCTGGTGGCACTGGATGTGAAGGCCTCCCCTCACATGCAGGGAAGTATGAAGGTGCGAGAGCCAGCAAATTAACAGGGTGAGCCAAGCCAGAGCCGAGCCAAGGGTCCGGCTCGGCTCTTAGAGCCCGTGCACGGGCCGAGCCCTGAAAATGTTTGCCATGTAAATCATACAACAGACACCACATACAATATGGTGAACAAAAAAGCCTGTCGCTCCTTCACACGTAGAAGCTTTGGCATTAATATGTCACATCGTAGCACAGTACGGAGAAGTATTGATAAAAAGTGATAGTTTTTTAAACAGTAACTTAGAGCCATTCAGCCCTAGATGGAGTGGAACTACGAGCTGAGTGTTATTTAAGGCAACTAGTAATTATGGGATGCATTAAATACCTGAATATTTGTTACACTGCTGCACAACAAACCTGACAAGGTTTAACAGGGGAAAACCACACGGTAATTACCACACACAGCTAATTGTGGTCAATTAAACACCATAATCCTCATGTTAATCCCCAGAGACTGGTAATACCTGCTATTTATCTCACCAAATGAATACCAATCCCTGGTTACATTATTTACAAGGTGGGTGTGGTGAATAGCACATATACTTGTAATAAGACCCAATATGTTTTTGCACAACTGATATTTGGAGGACTTCTGGTCTTCAGAACAGGGGCATTTGAAAGTGTTTTCATTTGTCATTGTGAAGAAAAAGGAAGATCGGTCACATAAAACCTTTGCCTGAGATCACACAGTTTCAGTGGGGAATCCGTGATTAATGCAGGTTTTTTGCTTCACTTTGTACAAATCAGCCATTAAAAGTGTATCTATTTGGCTGTTCTTTTCATCTCAAACGTTAATGCGTTTTCGCTTCTTTGTGCACGACGGAAGAAGAGGGAGGGAGGCAGAAGGCATGTGAAAGTTTGGCTCGTCACGGGCTCGAGGTTTCAACAGAATCTCGAGCTCAGCCAGAGCCTAGCTCAAGCCTTCAGCGGCTCGCCCACCTCTGGGAGGAGGATGCCAGGGCATGTAGCATATCCTGCCCCTGATAGCCCCAGAGCCTGCCCTCACATCTAGGGAGACAGTACCACCCAGGGAGGGGGGCTAGGGCATGACGTACACCCTGGCACAGATGGCCCCAGAGGTACTCGCCTCCCTTCGCATGCAAGGGGATAGTACCACCGAGGAAGGGGGGCTAGGGCATGACGTACGCCCTGGCACAGATGGCCCCAGAGATAGTACCATCTAGGGAGGGGGGTGCCAGGGCATTCCACTCGACCTGGCACTGACTGCCATATACTCATCCAGGGACCTAGTAGTACATCCCAGATGACCTCACATCACCTTTCACATTTTTGATGACATCACTGAGGGAGGACAATTCACTGCACCCGGGTAACACTGGGGTGAAACGCTGGGCGCACCCCGTCAGAGGGGACTGGCACTGCAACCACGGAGGGGACTGTGGAAGGCTGCTTGGCTCAGAGCCCCCTTCGGCGGTGACCAGTACATGCCTGGGAGCAGGATGCCAGGGCGTGCCCCCCTCGGGATGGATTGCCTTAACCGGGCCAGGCTCTCCTGCACTCACATACAGAGAGTTGTGTAATCCTGGCAGGAGGGTGGCATCGAGCAACTCAAAGCAAGGAAATGACTCCTGTCTTTCAATACTTAGTGCCAGGGGCGGGGAGTCAGGACAGGCCACGCTGGGAACGTCTTTCTGGTGATACAGACATCACAGGCCGAGCAGGCAGTGTCAGTCAGGAGGAACAGACAGGCCAGCCTGCGCAGTCAGTGTCAGTATAAACAAAGAGGCAGACAAGCTGTGCATAGACCGTTAGTCAGAAGAAAACAAGCAGGACAGGCTGAGCAGTCAGTGTCAGTCTAAACAAACAGAGGCAGGACAGGCCAGGCAGTCAGTATGAGCCTAAAAAAAACAGAGGCAGGGCAGGCCAAGCAGTCAGTGTCAGCCTAAAAAAATAGAGGTAGTGCAGGCCAAGCAGTCAGTGTCAGCCTAAACAAACAGAGGCAGGACAGGCCGAGCAGTCAGTGTCAGCCTAAACAAACAGAGGCAGGACAGGCCAAGCAGTCAGTGTCAGCCTAAAAAAACAGAGGTAGTGCAGGCCAAGCAGTCAGTGTCAGCCTAAACAAACAAAGGCAGGACAGGCCAAGCAGTCAGTGTAAGCCTAAACAAACAGAGGCAGGACAGGCCAAGCAGTCAGTGTCAGCCTAAACAGAGGCAGGACAGGCCAAGCAGTCAGTGTCACCATAAACAAACAGAGGCAGGACAGGCCAAGCAGTCATTGTTACCATAAACAAACAGAGGCAGGACAGGCCAAGCAGTCAGTGTCAGCCTAAAGAAACAGAGGCAGGACAGGCCAAGCAGTCAGTATGAAGAAACAGACAAGGCAGGCCCAGCAGTCAGGGACAGAATCAAGGACAAGACAGACCGAGTAGTGATGGGAAAAGGCTACTCAACCGAAACAGCACAGTCTGAACCAACCCTAGGAAGTGTCAGTCTGAGGAGACAGTACAGTCTGAATAAAGCCTGACACTTTAGGCATCGTACACGACGGTGTCACATATTTCTCTGGCATGCCTGTGTCTCTCACTGTGTGACCTGTGGCCCATTCCGACAACCAGCGAACTACAAACGGCCTTTCTTTAAAGCGTGTAGCGAGGCACTTCTGAGGTTTGTGAAACCAATACAAGGCACTATGCAATCTAGTGGGATGGAACTTAGCGATGATGCTTTCAGTGCCAGTGTGGGAACCTGTTAGCAGGTGGGCGAGGGGCGGCATGATGCAGTCAGGAAACACATCTCAGGTCACTCTAACCTTTTATATCTAATAATGCATTACTATACTTATAGTTACGTGCATGAATAACAAGGGACCTGGGCTGTCCCTCAGTCATATTTTTATTAATGGTATCCTAGAAGTTACTGTAGGAAAGTACCCTCGTTTTGGCATGGTTACCCCACTTTTTGCCTGCTATCAGTGTCCTTAGACTGTCTTGACTGGGATCCTGCTAACCAGGACCCCAGTGATTGTGCTCTCTCCATCTGAATTTGGTTGCCTAGGACTTTGTACACCCCACAAGTAGCATACTGGTGCCCCCTTATAAGTCCCTAGTATATGCTACTTGGGTACCCACCCATGGGAGCCCATGCCAAATGTGTCTGCAGGCCTGCCATTGCAGCCTGCATGAAAAGGTGCGTGCACCCTTTCACTTCAGTTCACTGCACCAGGGCACTGTAGGTCACCCCTATGGGAGGCCCTCCTAACCCTGAGAGCAGGGTGTAGGTTCCTATGTGTGTGGGCACCCCTGCAGGAGCACAGGTGCCCCTACGAACTCTAGCTCCATTTCCCTGGACTTCGTAAGTGCGGGGAAGCCATTTTACCCGTGTACTGGACACCGGACACTACTTGTGTCCAGCTACATAATGGTAACTCCGATCCTGGGCATGTTTGGTATCAAACATTTTGGAATCATACCCCAATACTGTTGCCAGTATTGGTTGTATGATTCCATTCACTCTGGGGCTCCTTAGAGGACCCCCAGTATTGCTTTTACCAGCCTTCTGGGGTTTTCCGGGTAACCCCTGATGCTGCCACCCCTCAGACAGGTTTCTGCCCTCCAGCTACTTGACCACCTCAGACAGGGAAGGGCAGAACAAAGGATTTCCTGAGGGGGGGGAAGCAACACCATCTCCCTTGGAAATAGGTGCGACTGGCTTGGGAGGGGTAGCCTCCCCAAGCCACACGTTTGCTTTGAAGGGCACATTTGTTGCCCTCCGTGCATAAACCGGTTTGCACCTGTCCAGGGACCCCCGGTCCTGGCTCTGATGCGAAACTGGACAAAGGAAAGAGGAGTGACCACTCCCCTGTCCATCACCACCCCAGGGGTGGTATCCAGAGCTCCTCCAGGTGGCCACTTGATTCTGCAATCTTGGAACCAAGATGTGCAGAGGCCCCGGAGAGCATTAGAGTGGCCAGGTCAGGCAGGTGATGTCACAGCCCCCTCCTGATAGGTGATCAACTTACTAGGTGACCAAACCCCCTTTTAGGGCTATTTAGGGACTCCCTTGAGGGGGGGACCCCAGATTCGATGTGCAAGATTCCACCAGGACTCTTCTGCATCGTTTACTTCATCTTCTGGCCACTAGAACCGTAACCGGACTCTACAAGAACCGACAAAGCTGCAACTCTGGCGACGACTTCACTTTTCAACATTGTTTCTCCGGTCCTTCCAGCAACTGCAACATTTCAACGGCTGTGCATCCTCTGGGGTCGACAAGGCTTCAGTCTGCACCAAGAAGCAAGAAGGAAGCTCTCTTGGAGTGAATGAGTTACTCCCCTGCATCTGCAGGCACCAACTGCAATGACGTCCAGTAGCGTGGATCTGCTCTCCGCTGGAAATATGTGGTGCTCTGGAGTGGTCCCCTTGGTCCTGTCTGCCAGCTGTCTAACTTGGGAGATAGTGAGCCCTTGCCTCTCCTTGCAGGACAGTACCGCTGTGCACTGCGACTCTTGCAGCTACCAAGGCTTGTTGCCTCCTGCTCCCAGCGATCTTCAGGCTCTGTGTAGCCCCGGCCCCCAGCACTTCTTCCTGCCAAGCACAGTCTCCTCTCTGCTGCTCCAGTGATGTGGGACTCCTCTTCAGGTGTGCTGACTGGGCCTCACTACGACTTGCCGTGCCTGCTGCCTGTGGGGGCTGCAACTGTTTCTGTTGGCTTTCCCGACTGTTGAGGGTCACCGCAGACTCCCCTCCAAGGGTCATGTCCCCTGGGCCTTGCTGGTCTTCTTCAGCCATGCAACTCTCCTTTTGCTCCTCTTGCATTTGCCAAGGCTTGTTGGTGGTTGTCCAACACCAGTGACCTTCTGCAACCTGACGACCGATGTGGGACACCATCTGCACCACTCCAAGGACTCCTCTTCAGCTCCTGGGCTGCACAGCTGTCGGTCTTCTTCCCCCGTCGACCTGTCCCTTCATCCACAGAAAGGTTGGTAGTATCTCCTGCCCCCACTGGACACTCACTCATGAACTAGACTCTGTCCCCTTCTTTTTCAGGAATCCACCTTTGGTTTCTTGTAGTTTGGTCCTGTTATTTTATAATCATTTTTCCAAGTCCTCCTGTTAGTCCTTGGAGAGACCTGGTACTTACCTCTGCTCGTCTGGTCACTGGGGGTCACTCACTCACATCGTGGAGTTCCTAGTTCTTCCAGCTCCCATCTAACAACTCCACATCCTTTGGTGGGGGACTGTATCTCACATTCCACTCTTTTAGTGTATGATTTGGGCCTCCTCCAAGGCCCTCTTTATCTTTACTAAGTACTGCCAATGCTTGTTGTTTCTAGGCTAACTGCTTTTGTGTGTGTGTTTACGTGTGTGTACTTACCTCCAGTATTCTAGTATTGTGTTACTACAATAAAGTACCTTTATTTTGGTAACACTGAGTGTTTTCTTTCATGTGTGTGAGTACTGGGTGGCTACAGTGGTATTGCATGGGCTTTGCATGTCTCCTAGATAAGCCTTGGCTGCTCATCCACAGCCACCCCTAGAGAGCCTGGCTTCTAGGCGCTGCCTGCACATCACTAATACAGGATACCTGGACCTGGAATAAGGTGATAACTCCACAGGTGCACACCACGCACCAGGCCAGCTTCCTACATTTACAACAGCTGGGGCTATAATTAATCGGTGTCCTAAGCAGGAGGGCCACATCCAGGCTACATTTTGAGTAAATCCACCTGGAATAATTTACATAAAGTAATTCTAAATTGATATAATCTAAAGGACAAGTGGGCTTCTGCTTCTAGAAAATCTGGCATGGATTCTTCCCTCCTGAAAACCTCTGCTACAGGCCTCATTGTTACTTCCCGGTTTTCTCTCCTGGTAGTACCACACCCTGCAGTTACCGGTACAGGGAGGGGGTCGAAATTACCAAGGATTACTGGGACTCTGAGGATACCCTTGGAAATCAGTAACTGCAGTCCAGATTCCTCTGGTTATTCACCCCCCGGCATTTCTTCCCGAACCTCCACCTGGTTGAAGTGGAGTCTCCGGGTGAAAGCACCCCAGATCTCTGAAGTTACACTGCTACTAGTCATCTTGATTGGGCCCTTAACTTGTAGCGATAGGTAAATGGTATTCTTTATCGAACCTGGAAGGATGAAAGAGCGAGACAGCCCATCCTGTGATTTGAAACCAGGCCTTTCCACGTTAGTGGCAGATGGACTATTGTTTTAAACTATATATTAATAAACAGCTACGGTTTCAGTGCCCATGACTCTAAACACAAGTTCACAACCAACAGAACATTCTGTACAATTCATGGCTATTTGTATTTGTGAATACTCTCCAAAGTAAACTTTGAATAAACCAAGGTTTTTTCTCAGCTCACAGATAGCTCAGAGATTATGTCATGTGCCCATGTGTCTTCGTCAGTGTCGGACGGGCCTTGGGCAACCAGACTGAGCCTGATGGGCTGGTCTGACAGGGTCACGGCGTGGGCCGGTTTGTGGTCTGTTTGTGGGCCTGTAGTATGCTCTGCTGGGCCGGTTTCTACTGTTGATTTTCCTGATGGTAAAGCAAACATTGCCTGCAGCCAGCACGAATGCATGCAGTCTCCGCTGCATTGCATATCACCTATACAGCTACAAGTTCAAAGCTGCCCCGATTTGAAATTGTGGGTCACTTTTTTTTAGCTAATTGATTCACTAATGTGAGAAACCTTTATTCTGTTGCCCTGGCCTATTTCCTGTCCCAGTCCGACCCTGGTCTCAGGCGCTGCTTCTCCGCTATAAAGTAGGTTTATTATCATTTTGCAGTAGAAGGGACGGGGCATTAGGGATGACGAGAACTGAGGGGGAGTGCATCGCACCCCCCTCAGTGCGCATGTAGCTGGCCAAACACGCATGCGCAGTAGGCTCTCTCTAGCCCAGCAACACAGTTGCCGGGCTGGAGAGAGCCTGCACAGGCCCCCAGTCTGCCTGGGAGCACCGTGGCTGGGTGCTCCCAGCCAATCCGAACGCTGCTCTGAGCAGCGTCAGGATTCGCCTCAGGGCAGGCTGGGAGCCTGTACCTTCAGTGCAGGAGAGGAGCGGCGCCCTCCCCCAACAAAGCCCCGGGAGCCACTCCTGCCTAGTCTTAGTCACAGATTTAAAAACAGCTACCAGCATGCCTCAAGTTGCTCAATGTCAGGTGTTTTTAAATTCACCCAGTTCAGGTTAATTGTTTCTGCATCATAATAAACTGGGCACAAGCCCTTAAAAAACAGAAGAAGGGGTCCTAACCAAGTTAGGCATCAAGCAAGTGATATCACTTCGCACGACATTGCGATGCATAACATCATGGCGTGTGACATCATGGTGCTTGATATCATACAGGGAGTGACATCACAAGAAGTGACATTGGATCTTAAAACCTCACACATATGTTTAGCAGGTCTATCATAAGCATGTTTAAGGGCATTACGAAATTTAACAAGTGAAAGCTGATCAGTAATTAAGCTTGTGACCGGAGTTCCCTCTCTAGAGGAATTAACAGCCCAAATGTGGATGAAATCTGGTGTCTGACTAACTGCCGTAGGAAAGTCACTGAGCGCCACAAGCCATGCATACTAAACTTGGCACCAAGAACAAAGCGCAGTTCATGCACTGCATTACAAAAGCTAGAAACTGCAAGAGCGAATATCAAAACAATAAAATGTATTCCCCTACCTAACATACCAACCTTATATACACTGACAATTTCAGCACATTTTGACCATTATAAAAAAAAAAAATGAAAGGTGCACACTAAGTGTTCTAAGCATGACAAAGAATATTGCCTATGAAAGATGCAGTTGTAACTGGACATTCTGCCCACATTAATTTGGACATTATGGACGGTGCCTTATTGTCCCATGGCATTTAACCATATGATATAGCGAAACCGTTTACATCATTGAATTCCTCCCATGTGGGTAATGAAATAACTTAAAAATAGCCAATGCGTCTGCACATCTTCTGTTCTGATGGACAGTGGGTTCTACCTTTCTAGAGTATGATCTGCAGGACGTGAGATACCAAGACAGTTTCGTAAGGGTGATATCAACAAGTTCATGACGCCAAAACACCTATTGTAGTCACTTGAAGTCACTGGAAGTGTGTTTACTGCCCTCAAAACAGGTTGAGAATGTCATTCTCACCACTGTCCATATAATCTTGAAAACCTTCTGAATGGAGTTTCTAATTCAGCAAGAATTTCCTGCAGAAGTTTTGTAGTTTCTCTTCCCCTTCAAGCAGTGGGCTTCCAAGTTGTTTGGCCGGTTATGTGGGTGATAACACTGATCTTATTTCTACCTGACCACGAGATTCTGCTGGTAGTCAGCAATTTTCAGTGACTTGTTCAGCTTCTTTTTTGTGCCTCCCTGGGAATTCCTTAAGCTTCTCAATTGTCCCTACTGCATGACTGATGGGCTGGTAAGCTTCTGGAAGCATCTTTTCATGCCTTTGCAGTGATAATAAAAGTGTCCCGATTCCGTAAACCGCATCAGCAACTCGCCCTGGCCCCAGTGCGACCAGATAACCCACACAAAGAATAGACAGTCAGTGTCACACAAAGAAGTGTCCGCTGCCACCCAAATAAATGTAATCCACCCAGTGTCAAGAATGAGAAGTAAATGGTGATACAAGTTAACTTACAAGAAAAGGGCACAAGCACTTCTATCTCAAACAGCCCCTTCAAGAAATTGGCCTTCACAAGGAAATGCTGCTAGCTTACTACACACGTGGGGAACTGTAGGAGCAGTGAGCAACACCACAAAGTACCATCAGTCATCAAATCTGTGCTAGACAACGCTGGCTAATAAGAACTTTGCGCATCCTAGACATGTTAGGCTGCCACCATGGAACCCAGGAGAAGGCCTAATGGTTTACAGCCATCCCGCCCCATGGGCTCGCCTAGTCGCTGTAACTTCGTAGTGAAGGAGTCAGCCCTTGCAAGCGCACATGGTGTCTCTTCTCAAACAGAAGCCTGAATTACATCAGCCTGCCAGACTTAAGAGCAATGTAACACTGCTACCCTGTGTTATTTTGTTATGACCCAATACATCACAACTCTGCAGCAATGGTGCAGTAGGTAGGAGTAACAACTTGGCAAGCTGACCTATTCTGCTCCAGAATTTCCAGAGCTATAAATAAACAACTCCTCTTCCTTTCAAAGAACACTGCTCTTCAACACATTGGGCCTGATTACAACTTTGGAGGAGGTGTTAATCCGTCCCAAATGTGACGGATATACCACCAGCCGTATTACGTGTTCCATAGGATATAATGGACTCGTAATACGGCTGGTGGTATATCCGTCACTTTACCGTCACTTTTGGGACGGATTAACACCTCCTCCAAAGTTGTAATCAGGCCCTTAGTGTTTGGAAGCTGTTAAATAAAGCACACACTTTCAAATGCTTGGGAACCATTTTTGTTGTGGTGTGACAGATTTAGATATAAATATTTGGGGCATCGAGGAGCTAACAGGATTATGCAAAACAGCCCTTAGTTGAGAGAAAAAATACATACACAGTTACACCATGGATGAGAGAAGCAATGAGCATGCTATTTCTACAACTTGGTAAGTAAGCGTGCATCACTCTGTGGTACTGACAAATGCAAAACCATCAGTTCAGGTTGACAAGTATTCATATAAAGATACTTGGGTCCATCCACTTTCACAAACATACAGCATTAAGTCAAAGCTGAAGTAGAGCTTAGCTAGGAGTGGTGATCCTAGGCAGGTAACTCTTGTGTGATTTAATCAACTGTAAGGTCCCTCCGTATATAATAAGAACCTAGGCCACATATAGGGGGCACATGACAATTGATTCTGTGGCTTCTGCCTCCACCTATGCTCCGACCTCATGTGACAAGAATTAAATACAAAGTATTACCCTTTGATATAAAACAGGAGAAATAAAAAGATGCCCATCTAGTGGATAAGCAGTACATTGCGAAATCAGAAAACCTGGGATCAATCCCAGCTTCCCCACTTGACCAAACTGTGTGATCTTAGGCAAATCTCTCTCTTGTGCTTATCTGAGTGTACTGTAATGTTGCTCCAGGTGTAATAAGAATCTAGGCCACATATAAGGTACACCTGGCAATTGACATGAATGTGGCTTCTGTTTGCCACCCATACTCAAACCTAAAAACATTAAACTTTGTTGTAAAACAGAAGAAATAAATATGTCCTTCTGGTGGCAGAATTACACAATTTAAAAGAAGAAAACCTGGAATCAATTATAGCATCCCTGCTGGAACAAGTTTTGTGATCTTAGGCAAGTCTTTCTCTTGTGTTTGATTTAATAGACTACACGATGTTGCTCTGTGTACAAAAGAACCTAGGCCACAAATAGGGTGCTCATGGCAACTGACTTGCCTTTTAGTTCATTACTAGCATTGGTGTCAAGGTGAGAGGACATCAATGTTTCTAAATTCACACTAAATTCCATCTATCACTTTTAATAAACACCTGTCAATGCAGTGATGTAATCTAAAAAAAAACTAAGGTGAAAGATTTCTGCATTTTAATTAAATACATGTTTTAATTGTAAAGAGACTTTGCATATTTTGTGGCACAAATTACTTGCCAATTGCATGGCTCAGCTTCTGCATGGACTCTTCCTGGTAATTTGTTTGCCCACTTACTTCTAAAGAAGTTAGCGCTTGAAAGCAAGGATGTGGCCTGAGTGATTGCAATGGTACCCCTGGGCCCAGCCTTCGGAGTTAGAAATACTTCCTTGAAATCAGGCCGCATGCCAAGCTGGTGGGTGAAGGCTTAGAAACTGAAAGATCAACATTCTGCCTGCTCGCCTTTTTAAATGATGTGCAGTGAATTTTGAGCATCTGGATTCAGGGCTTCTGGCACTGGGCATGCTGGGAAAAAAAAAAATCACAGGGCAGAGGCAAGGCAGGCTTGAAACGTTTTTCCAGCCTTGTTACTGCCATGAGTGTGATCCTCGCTTTTTAAAAGTGGTGAGATCAAGTACAAGGTAATAGTCTTCTACCATTTTTGGGGTTTCTGTTGTGATGCAGTAATGGAATGTATGTATAGACACATTTGAATGGGATGGGTAAATGCTAAGGTATATGCGGTTTGAAGAGGCACCTGGTGCATGGATGATTGGATGGTTGAGTGAATTATAGTTCTATACCATGGGAGACTGAATCTGCACTTAAGATCTTCCATGTTGGATATGTTTCTAGGATTTTAATTATTATCCTCAATGTCTGATTTTGAGTATGTTACAAAATTGCACAGGTGATAATGTATGTCTAATGTTGTCACTCAATGAATTGTATTACATGTTTTTTAGATATTCTATTGGTCAGTCAAGTAATGTATTTGTCCTGAGGAAGGTGGTATATATTGCTTAAGACCACCGAAACGCGTCGACAGTCCATAACAAACACAACCCAGAGTGCATGAGCATTTTCAGTCTGTCACTAAACATATCCAGCTATATCCAGTGACACATCAAGTGGGAGTGTAACTTTCTTTTTTTTATTAAGAGACTGATAGGAGTTTTCTTAAAAAATAAAAAAAGTTCCCCCTGTTTTAATATGATGCTGTATCTTTGTTTTCAATGTTGAGTTTTGTTAATTTGGTATACTAATTGAGCAAAAACATATATATTATTATTCGTTGTACTTCTAAAAAATTTAATGATCTATGTGTTTTCGTCATTCCTGTGGTATTAAACTTGATTGATTGAGAGGACTAAAGTTGTTTGGTTGAAAAGACTGAATGTGAGGGTGTTTATTGTCTGAAGAACGTACCAAGGGGGATCCTCACATATTTTGGCTGTGTGTGATCCTTACACAGCAGCCCAGCTTTTTAGTCGGGAGGGTGGAGTCTACCCTATGAAAATAGTGGGTGTACACTCTCCACCCATGTGTACCCCGACCTATGCCCTGTAACTGCAGATTTGCTTTCCCCAACTTGTACCTACACTTGCCTGACCTTCAGTCCGGTTCCTTCGTTTCCAATGCTACCAACCCCCATCACATGCGCATGCCCACCTCTACTCTAGTGAAGGGCAAGCCCCAACCTGGCTCCAAAGTCCCTCGAAGTCTGTCCCTGCTTCATTATTTGACCTAAGTACTCTTAAACCAGGGTTAAAAGAATATATCAGATTTTAGGGCATCCAGAAGTGATACAATTGCAAAGAATTAATCTGTATGGGACTCATTTTCATAACCAGGAGTAATCCTGAAAATTTGGCATGGATCCACCCTCCTGTACTTAACGCTGGACACCCCTGTCCCAGTCAAAGTTTTCATCCTTTTAGCCTAATTTAATCTTCTTCTGTTTCTTACTAAGTTTTCAAACAAAATAGTGGATATTGTTATGTTTGAGTGCCTTGCTATTTTGAAGCATACGTTTTGCAGGCAAACACTTGCAGCATCACCTTCTACACACGCAACAGACATCTCCGCTCTTCCCAGCTCGCCCTCGCAGCCATTCCCAAGATCCGAACAAAATCACAGCAGGAGGAAGATCCATCTCCTACCTCGCAGCTCGGACATGGAACAAGCTACCTCTCAAGCTCAGGCAGACGCATCACTGAAGCAGTTCAGGAAGGACCGCAAGACCTGGCTCTGCCACTGAGCAGCACACCCACAAACAGCGCCTTGAGACCCCACGGGTGATAAGCGCGCTATACAAGTACTGATTGATTGACTGGTGATGTAATCGCAAAGTACCTCAAGATGCTGGCTTCAACAAGCGCAGTGGTGTGGGGGTTGTGTGCAGTTTTCCAACCAATTTATTATCTCAAATCACGCCTCAAAATGTTATCTTAGCACAAGATATAAGTATCCAATCACATTCAAATACTGATACCAAAAGAAACAAAAACGATCTTTAATTCATACATTTAAAAACAAAAAACACATCAATTAGTGCTCCAAAAAAACAAATAAATAATTATTTACATCTCTAGATACCCGATGTATTTACAATAAATGGATTTCAGTAAGAATGGTGTATCCACAATGGTGGGGAGGGCGGGTACATCTGTATTCATAAGATGTTCCCAGCATCAAGTAGAAGAATGTATATTTGTGGAGAAACAAGGCTGAGTCTGCCACTGTAGCCTAGTATGAAATATACAAAGGTAGAAAAACTGCAGCCCCTGGGACCCATCTGACCCAAAAGCATCATGGCCGGCCTAACCTGAAAGGGTCCCCCATAGCAGGTAATGTTTTTTTCTTGAACCCCCCCAGACAGAATAAGAAAAGAGAGGGCTTGCACAACCCAGTACTCACAGCTACTGTAAGTGCACAGTTTGGAAAAGGATGAGTTTCACATTCAAAGTACAAAATAAGAATTTGCATTTAGTTTACAAGTGTTAGGGGAGTTTCTTATGAGACTAGCATATATGTCTTAATGTATGTGCATAAATGAATGGTATTCACATCCCTGAACCTACATTTGCATGAGGTATGCAAGTGCAGGATATGGAAAAATAAAGAATGTTTAAACTGGTTTCAATAAACAGTTGTTTCTTCTCCCAACAAAAATCCCACGCGTCTTTATTTTTACACATATCCTGCATAAACTGAATGCATTTTTGACGTTTGTGCCTGGTCCGTACACATCTAAGTTTGTTTCCCAAGTCAGTGTGTGTAGTGCTTTCGACAATGCTTGTTTGGACCTAAACAATTACTATCATGTGCTTGGTTAGCTCATTTGCATTCACTTTCCAAGGCCACTTCCTGGTACCCCCCACTTTTCAAATGAAAGTCACATTTGCTCTCACTGTGGTTATCTCTTTATTATTTCCCTTAAAAATGTATACTCTATGTAGTTATGTATCTAAATATTCATTACTTTACTCCTACTGTAGAAAAAAACATTCAACCCCTACCAATGCACTACTCTATGTCTCATCCTATATCTCTCTCAATATATCCTCTACCTCCCCTCGCTAACCCATCCCAAAACTCATTCTACTACTATGATCTCCCTAAGGTCCTTTCTTGAATCGTCCCTTCTCCATCCCTCCTTGACTCATCCCAAACCTCATCCTAGTTCTATGATCTTCCATATAACCCTTTCTAGACCCTTCCCTCCCCTACCCCTCCTTGGCTCTCCCCAAACCTTATTTTATACTATGATGGCCAAAATAACATTTCCTAGACTCTTCCATCCTGACCCCTTCCTTTGACTCATCCCAAACCTCAGTTTACTACTATGATCTCTCTAATAATTCTTTCTAAGCGCTTTCCTCCTCTATCTCTTTAGGTTCCGGAGTGCTACTTGCTAAAAGTTCTTCAACGTCTTGTCACGGGTAGTAAGCGCAACATAAATACAATTACATTTAAAAGCTGTTCTCCACTCTGCTGCCCAATTTAGGACCACCTGCATCCCGTAGCAGGCTTTACACACGGTTACCCGAGCTTCCTTAGCTACCAGACCGTAGAGGGAGGAAGCAGAAACGCAAGCGAGGGTCATGCTTTCTTGAGCAATGCACCCAAAATCCGTACCAACCCCCAACAAAAATACTCCCACCTACACACTGTCCAAAACTGGGCCTAAGAGACACAGACTAGCTCCTCATTGATCAGATGCTTTTGCTAATCCTAACAGTACTTCTCACTCGCCTGCTAGGTTTCTGTTGGTTGTATTTTGCCTTTTAAGTGTCATCACCATAGTGTGTTGTACCTTCTGTATTCTATTCTGCATTCTTATCTGTCGGGGGCTTTATGTGGGCTGTTGTTGGAGAGAGGAGTAGCAGCAACATATCTGCAGGACCTCTACCTGGATGCAATAAAGGAGTTTCTTCACACTGCTTGTAGGGTGCCTGCAAGACCATCCCACCCACATCTGGCCATTTTAGGACCATGTCCATACTAGAGCTGTTCGGGATTCCCATAATGTGGATCTCCCATCATGGCTTGGCCTCCTCTACGTCGCCAATGTAATATTATGGGTGTAAAGCTTTAAACCTCCTAGATCTTAAAAAATGTATTGCTGCAAAAAGTGAATTGCTCAGGCACCATTTATAGGGTTCAGAATACAATAGAAGGGCAGAGCTTAAATGAATAACATGAGAACAACATATTCCAAGCAGTGGACTTTACTTTCTCCTGAAAACAGCAATCCACACCCACCATCACCCAATATCTCACAGACCAGTTTGCGCACCATCACCCGACTAGAAACTTCCACTCCACCAAAGCGCAGGTTTTCACCACCCAGAAACAGTTCTGACGAAGTTAGTCGGCTAATCCTGAAAGAGGCTCGAGA
Source organism: Pleurodeles waltl (assembly GCF_031143425.1). Classification (NCBI taxonomy): domain Eukaryota; kingdom Metazoa; phylum Chordata; class Amphibia; order Caudata; family Salamandridae; genus Pleurodeles; species Pleurodeles waltl. The sequence continues at coordinate 77,396,105 of NC_090447.1, read as the reverse complement.
TCCAACGCAGAACACTCTGCCAATAGGCCTGAGACTAGACGGTAGGGCCCATATTTATACTCGGTTTGCGCTGAATTAGTGTCATTTTTTTTTTACACTAATTCAGCGCAAACCTAACTCCATATTTATACTTTGGCGCTAGACACGTCTAGCGCCAAAGTTATGGAGTTTACGTTGTTTTCTGGAGGGGAAAACCTACCTTGCGTCAATGAGATGCAAGGTAGGCGTTCCCGTCCAGAAAAGGACGATATCGCCTTTGCTCCATATTTATCCCCTGTGCTAAAATCCGGCATGGGGGGGATGGGGGCCTTAAATAACGGTGCTAAGCTTGCTTAGCGCCATTATTTAATGCCTGGGTCTGGTCAGGCGTAAGGGAAACTGCACACAGGTGTCCTTCCCTGGCCCCAGGGACACCCCCACCCACACCAGGAGGTCACCTAAGGATGGGGGACCCATCCAAGGTAAGTCCGGGTGAGTATTTTTTTTTTTTACCCAACACCGCTCGGGCCCTGACTTGGGGCCCCCTGCACGTCGCTGGCCCCAGTGGCCATGCCCACAGGACCTCTGTCCCCTGGGCATGGCCATTGGGGTGGTGGGCATGGCTCCTGTCTTTACTTAGACAGGAGCCATGTCCATGTGGCTTCTGCGCCAGAAAATGGCGCTACACTGCCTAGAGGCAATTTTTTGTGCCTCTAAAATGTGTAGTGCCATAATTTGGCGCACAAGAGCCCAGCTCTGTGACCCCGGATTAATCCTCGGGTACCTTTAGAGACTATCACGGGCATTATTCAACGGTGTGGACCGTGTAGCAGAAGCCTTTGTGTTACTTTACTTTCTGTTTCTGATGTTTTGTTCCTTTTGTATTTGGTATTGCGTGAGCACACACTGACATCACACGCCCTTCCGTAATTCACCCCCAGTTTACGCACGTGCTCCCTGTGTCTTGTGACTTTTCCAGGCCCAGGTTAAGCGTCCTGCTGGTTAAAAGCCTTATAATGGGCCTCACAGAGAGGAACCCGATGCAAACTCACAGCCACTGAAGAAACGATGCACAGAAGCGCTACAACAGACCCAAACTGACACCAGTAAACGAAGCCTGTGAATAAGGCGACCAGGATTTTAAGGTAAAAAAAACAGGGCATTTCATAAAAATAGTAAAGGGACTACACTTTTCCTTCAACTGAGCGCGCAGAATGTCAGTGTTCATCACCACAGAATGACAGCGGAGGCACTAATAAAATGTAATTTTTAAAGCCAGTATCTTGCCTAATAATTGAATTGCTTGATTTTAACAGCTGCTATCTCGGATTTGGAAAACATATGGGCACCCCTACAGTTTTCAGTCGACCCCCTCCAAAACCCGGGGCATGAGATGAATTTCCAAAACTCTGCCGGGATAGTAGGTGAAAATCCGGGACTGTCCTGGAAAATCCGGGACACCTGGTCACCCGAGAATAAGGCTTTCTGGGGGCAGCCTTTTCCAGTAGTCAAACTAGGCACTTGCCTAAGGACCCACGATAAGCGTGGTACTAAATTTCAGGGAGAAAAAAAACAAAAAAACAATCTTTAGTTCTGCTGTGGGGGATTTGGAGGGAGACAGCTGCATGGATCACCTACAGAAGTAGTTGACTGCAGCCAACTAACCTAGGCAGAGCTTGATTTGTAAAATTAAATAAGTGCCAGGGCCCAAAGTCATTTTTTTTTTTTTTAAAGGAATATGAAGCTTGCCTAGTCTTGATTCCACCTCACGCCTTGTTCTTTCACCAGCAGACACTCCTTGTCTCTTTATCTCACTCCTGCAAGTTGTTTTGCTTCCCGGCTATCTCACTTTGTCTCTGTTTCCTATCATTCTCCTCCAACTCTCTCTCTCTATCGAAAATAGGTCCCTGGCCTTAAAAATAAGTGCTAGTGCCAAACACCGGTAACCACATATTAAGCACTGCCAAAGTTCCATGTTCCCTGTATCAAAGCTCCATGCCCACAGGTAGATAAAACATTCAGCAGAAAAAAAATCCCTGTGGTTGTAGTGCAGCTGATGGGCTCCTACTAGCAGACAATCTCTGTCACAAGCCGAAGTAAATTAGCTCTCAGCCGAGCGGAGGGATGTTCAGGCTTGAGCGCGCAGCGAATAAAGCCCTTCAGGGTCACCCGCTGAAATGCTCTGCCGTCGCCTATAAGATTACGTGGCGTGCGAGTAGATGCAACTGCTACCCGACAGTGTTAAAGGGATACAAGTCAAAAAGAGCGAGGCTGGAAGGGGGATTAGAGTTCCCCTTGCAGGTGGGTGCAGTGACTGACTGCACTCGCCTGGAAGGGGATGTCTGGAGGCCCATAGGGCCCGCTTCCCCCCGCAGAGGGCTGCCATCAGGGGGAGCAATGACAGTGCGCCACCTTTTAGGCGCGCCTCCTGACAACTTCTTTGCCTCTGCGCCCTCATCTATAATACGGCGCGGGTGCAGAAGCAAAGGGATTTCCTAATTTTCATTGGGCCACACCCCCATGCAAATAAGGGAACACCCTCTGGTGATAGTGAAGGCGCTATATGTGTGCCCCAGCGCTATCTGTATTACAGAAAGGGACCCCCAAGCGTCTGCAGCACTTTCTGTAATACCAAAGTGCCCAGGGGACTTGCAAAGTGGGGCACATGCCAGTTGCGTCCCTGGGGCACTTTCCATAATACGGCGTTCTACACCCCGTACCATGAGGTGCTGAAGCACCCCCCATCGCTTAGGGATACCAATCTGACTGTCTCTCATGAGAGTGATAATCTAGCCCTGACTTGGATCAGTGCCAGCAGGACCCACCTTTTCAGTCCTGAACTTTTGTTTTGCATATCATTATAGCGGGGTTCGTTAGTTCAAGTGGTTCCGCTGCCCCAAACCATGGCTATGGTCTTTCTACTTGACGAACTGGAACACAGAAACGCCGCGTGATTATCTGAACGCGATTTCTTACCAATATGATTTAGTGAATGATAGATTGCTCTACACGTTACGGTTCTTTAATTCTTGGCAAACAATTATTTTGGCAAAATAAGATATTCAGACTTGTCGGATGATTTGGATTCACTAGTTTTTTGATTCTTTATAAAAGCCCAGATGAAGTCTTTGAGACTAATGTCTCATAGGACGAAACACGTGTTGGCTGTTGTTGCTACATGGATATTGGTTCCAAGGACGGCTATTGTTGCTGTGATGGACTTCCTATCTCAAGAATAAATTGAGTTCTGTTTTTCTCACGAATCCCGGTCCGACTGTTATTTTGTTGCTACCTGCACTAAACACTAATTTTGGACTAAAAACATGTATAAAGGATCGAGCTTCGATTCATGAGTGCCCTGACAATTGGCTATAGCTATGGTCCAAGAATGCATGGATTTGCCAGTGTGATGCCAACTCAAATTGGAAGGTTACCAGGTGACTCTAGTCTATGCCCCAGTCCTGGATTTTCATTTAACAACCTTATGCATTCTGGGAGTTGTAGTCCCGTTACACGTCGGTGGATCCATTTGAGCTAACCCCCTGAAAACTATGTTTTGTAAAAGAAAAGCAAACACACAAAAGGTGATGGGAGGAATGCCTCCAATTTGTCTAGCCAGTGAGCATTGCTCGACGTAGCATTCCAGCCCATCCTACTTCTTTTCCCACCATCCACCTCAGATTAGGTCCAGCCATATGCAATCAGCCTTGGCCCTGTTCCAATAAGGACAGTTGTAAAAGGAAAGGACAGAAGAAAACGCCCTGCCCTTGGTGACAAGTCACCTGAGAACCTTGATGAATGGCAACCCACTGTGCAATGGAAAATATACAAAATTAACTATTGACACCCTTCAAGGGCACCTTCAGATCTTTAAAAGAGAATAAATGTAGAATTATGTGGGTTAACTTCGAATCAACACGTCATCATCAAGTGCAGCTCTTAACCAGGAGTATGACCTGGCCCATGTCAAGGTTTGTAGCCAGTCCTGGTTTTGTGCCAACGGGAAGGGCATGCTGGGATTTCCTGGCGCGCGAGAATGTTAAACTACAAGTGCTGGTTTGCATTGCCCTGGTCACCAGCCATACACCTTCCGGGGTGTGCCCACTAGTGGAAGGAAGCGGGGACGCACCTGTGCGTGGCACGCCGCACGCACACGTCAGCCTGGCTCGAGCGTGCCCTGTACATGTCATACAGGCTGCACAACGCAGCTGGCCTCTGCTCAGAGAGCGCCCTGGGCGAAACCAAAGTTAGCACCCCCTAAACACTTTCTTTCGACGTAAGACATCATTGGGAGACTGCTGCAGGGAACTCCGGAGCCCCTTGGAATACTGCGCCATGGACCCACCTGGCACATGCCAATGGCCCGTCCTGCTTCTGGCCATAGCACTTGGGGGACCAAGGCGGGGGTGAGGTGCCGGGGGGGGGGGGCTACAATTTGCAAAGTGAGAATGGTAATTCTCACCTTCCACAATTCAGGTTTTTGTGGGGGAGAATGTCCCTATGGGGGCGCTCAGGGTGGGAGTGAGCCCGATGTCGTGTGTAACAATCTGAGATACTTAGATAAGAACATTTTGCAATATGTGACAAGTAAAGCAATGAAAGAAAACTTGGAAAGACGGAAGGAAAGGGGAAAAACAGTATGAAAGAGCGAAATCAAAAAGAGAGGTCCAAATGGAAATAAGGAAAAAATAAAGGTTGAAAGAATTAAAGATCGATGAACAGAGAAAGACTTGGAGTAAAGTGGAAGCTGAGAAAAGAGAGCGCCTCGGTCCTGCCGCACACGGTAACTCCGGATCCCGGCTCACCCCGGCTCCTACCTTGATCTTGTGCAGGGCCCGCTCCTCCTCCAGGATCTGGATCCACACCGTGATCCCCCCCTTGTGGTAGGTCTGGCTCCAGCCCTCCTCCGAGTTGCACTCCATCCTGAAGTTGCTAAAGTCCCGGTCATCGGGGATCTGCACGCTTTCCCTGGTCATCCTGGGGTGCAGAGGGTCACAACGAGACCTTAACCTGCTCCAAAGGAGGCAGCCGGGAGTCGAGGGGCGGCTGAAGGCTTCCGAATGAAGGGTGTCAAACCTGGCCCGTCCGGTGGCCCCTGGGCGTCTTTTAAACAAAAGCACAAATAATAGGCACAGAGTACCTTGCCTTTTTTAGTGTTTTTTTTAATCGATGCTTTTTTTTAGAGCATGGACAGGTATAAAAAATGAAGTCAAAAACAGCTGGGGGACGAGATCATCAGATTTTGCTGCTCCATAAACAAGCCCTCCAAAGTGTAGCTATGTTGCCCCCAAATCCTGTGCAGAGGGATGGGACCACCGATGACTTCCTTTGGTCCAGTTGCCAAGATGGGGTGCAGCTAGACCCCCGAAGGACGCCAGCACCTGCCGCCTCTCCTCTCTGTCTCTCCCTCCCCAGGCTGGAGAGAGCCCTCTCAGCCGCTGCCCGGAGCCTGGCACCTCCTGCCAGTGGTAAATCACACCCTCGTGCTTGCCAGGCAGGGCTCCCACGACTGAGCTCACCCGCTGCGGTCCAGGAGGCTGGGCCCCTCTATGCAGCCCACAGGTGGCTCTCAGCAGCTCCAGGTGATGGGGAGGAGGGCGTCCGGGCTGCTGGCAGGGGAGATCTGCTGGTGAAAGAGACGAGCTTCAGCCTCTCGTCCCCAGAGCACAGGGCGGGAGCCGGTGGCAGGTGCAGCCGGGATCCGTGCGCCTGATCCTGCTGGCAGTGGAAGGGCTGCGTCTCATTTATTGTCCAGGATGCAGAACGGAGGGCGGCGGTGCGCACAGAGGGGAGCCTGCCTGTCAGGCCAGAAACACTCCCATGCAGGCTCCTACACACACCCCCCGGGAGGGGGCGTTCCGGCAGGTCCTAGAGCCCCTCGGCTGCTGTGGCACGGACAGGGCAGCATTCAGAGGCAAATTAGCAGGGACCTGTGCAGCAAATATTGGCATAGATGCCAACTGGCCCACTGCCATGAGTGACACACTCTGCCACTCCTTGCTGTCTAGGCAACAGACAGTACGATGCATTCTGGGACATGTGGTTCCACGTTTAACATTGTAAATGAGGACTCAAAGATGCCACCATGCAACATGTTGTCTAAAAAGTCAGAAATGTTTTAAAAGTTCCGGACGTCGCAGGAATCACTCGCTACAAGCGGTCAGGAGCGCAGAAAGAAAAGTGAGTGAACTACTGTGGGGGCGTGGCTAGTGAGTGTGGCCTGGTAGAGAGAAGTGGGTAAATGAGTCTCTAACCTACAGGTAAGTGCATATAAAATATAATGCCCGCACCACAAATGGGAAAAAAATAAAAGCCACTTTAATGAATTTATGGGGGTGTATTTTTCTGGCAAGAAAGCTCGGTGGGTCAATGCCTCCCTTCTGCTGTCTATGCGGGTGCCCGAACTAACCGTCACTGATTTGAATCCTAGTCGGTGCCCCGGCGAAATAGTGACGTGCACTTATAGTGCTAAGAAGTCCAAGCCTGCGACAGAAAACACAGTGAGCTATGCAAGTCATTAGTTTAAAACATGTCTTACACACAGTATAAGATAAGTTGCACAAAGGCTGTCGCACAAAGTGGAATTAAAAAAAAATATTTAGAGCACGTTTTTAGTAATGCACTGAGTGTAGTATTGCAAACCGTTTTATAGGTTTCCTTTAAAAGGGAATTCCAGTTTCTATCAAGCATTTAAAATCTACTCTGGGCTCCCAAACAGCCTTCAGACTTGCCAATTTACCACTTTCACACATTTGCATTTCCTTTCGGCCCCCTAAAGAGGAGGGTTGTTTCTTCTTTCCCTCTCTTCACGGGGAAAAAAGAGTCCCTTCCGTTCCCCTTTCAACTTGTAGCAACTCAAGCGTCCAGGGAATAGTAGTGTGTAAGACTACAAGGGCCAGATGTACTAAGCAGTTTCCACGTTGCAAACAGCGAATTTCGCTGTTTGCGACGTGCAAAATGCACTTTGCAATGCACAGACCTCGTTTTATGATTCAGTAACCTGGTTACCGAATCGCAAAACGGGTTTGCGACTCGCAATTAGGAAGGGGTGTTCCCTTCCTAATTGCGAGTCGCAGGGCGATGCAGGATTGCTTAGTGACCGCGAACGCGGGCGCAAACCAATTGCAGTTTGCACCCTTTTGTAATGGGTGGTAACCCATGCGCAAAAGGGAAGGGGTCCCCATGGGACCCTTTCCCCGCTGTGAATGGCACTGCAAACATGTTTTCAGAGCAGGCAGTGGTCCTATGGACCACTCCCAGCTCTGAAAAAATGAAACTAAAACATTTAATTTTTCGTTTTTGTATTGCATCTCGTTTTCCTTTAAGGAAAACAGGCTGCATTACAAAAATAAAACTGCTTTATAAAAAAAGCAGTCACAGACATGGTGGTCTGCTGTCCGCAGCAGGTCCCCTTCCCTGTCACGGCCGCCACTCGCAAGGGGGTTGCAAATTCATTATTCATGAGGTGGGCCTTTGCGACCCCCTTGCGAGTTGCAGATGGTGTCAGGGACACCATCCAACATTCCGAATTGCGACTCGCAAATTGCGAGTCGCAATTCGGAATCTTCCTTCATCTGGCCCTTAGTGCGATATTTCAGGAAAAACATCAGGACTGTGTGAGCGCTTCGGATACACACGGCAGGAGCACGAACACACAGAGGACAAGGCCGCCAAGAATCTGTGCAGAGGGAGTTGACGTGGCTTGCCCAAGGTCACACAGTTGTCTGTGCAAAGACAGAGCTGAGATTGTCGCAGACTGCGACACGTTTACTCACTGAATCGATTCTGTGATACTTTTGGAATCTCTTATTAATAGCTCTGCTGACAGGTTCACTGAATTCCATTTTTTATCACAGTGGGCAATATCCTGTCCCTTTGGAAGTCTGCCAAAAACTGTAATATCTAGGTTTTTTTAGCGGGAAGATTGATACATTTCTGCCTCTTTTTCAGTAAATGTTTTTTCATCCTGCTCAGTAAAGTGAGTGGGTTGCATTTTTCGCCACACCACAGGATAATAACTTTTCTAAGACATGTTTACTATAGCAGGGCTGCAGGGCTTGCTCGCAGAAAGGTCTTGGCAGCCAGAGCTAATCCACCTGCAGGGCCCAGTCCTGTCCCTACGAGGGACACGTGACTACAATACCGGTGGTCTAGCCAACAAATTCACAAGCCGAGCCAGGGGTCTGGTCCGGCTCCTACAGGCTGTACACGAGCCGATCCCTGAAGATGTTTGCCATGTAAATCATATAATAAGAATCATGCAACATATGATAAACTCTCTTTCAACATTTTTAAAAAGGTATTTAACAAGTGGAAGCTTTGACATTAATACCTCACTGTTAGAAATTGGGTTTTTGGTTGGCAGTTAGGTTGCCCTCTGTCCAAGCAAGAACCCTCACTCTAGTCAGGGTAAGTCACACACAATCCAAAATCAGCCTGTGCTCACCCTCCGGTAGCTTGGCACGAGCAGTCAGGCTTAACTTAGAAGGCAATGTGTAAAGCATTTGTGCAATAAATCATACAACACCATAGCATAACACCACAAAAATACGCCACACAGTATTTAGAAAAATATATAATATTTATCTGGGTATCTTCAGGTCAAAACGATCAAAGTTGCAATATGAATTTGTAAAGATATCCCTGAAAAGTGATATAAAGTGTCTTAAGTCTTTAGAAAGTAAACAGAGGGCCTGATTCTAACTTTGGAGGACGGTGTTAAACCGTCCCAAAAGTGGCGGATATACCACCTACCGTATTACGAGTCCATTATATCCTATGGAACTCGTAATACGGTAGGTGGTATATCCGCCACTTTTGGGACGGTTTAACACCGTCCTCCAAAGTTAGAATCAGGCCCAGAGTCTCTTTCAAACACAAAGTACCTGGTTTCTGGTGGAAAATCTCCTCAGAGGGCCACAAAGGAAGAGGTGCGTGGAAAAAGGGTGTGTGCGTCGATTTCTCCCCAGCACACACGGACTTGCGTCGTTATTTTCCACGCGGGGAAGTCAGGCGTCGTTTTCCGGCGCGCGGACAGTCTCTTTCTGTGGGTCGTGGGGATTACCAGATGTCCCGGGTCTGTGCGTGGATTTTCCTGCTTGTTTTCCGGCTGCGCGTCGTTCTGCGGGGCTGCGCGTCGAAGTTTCGATCTCACGGCAGGCGTCGCGTCGATTTCTCCTGCGGAGTCGGGCGGCGTTGTCCTTGCGAGGCCGTGCGTCAAAGTTTTGCTCTCACGGCAGGCGCCGCGTCGATTTCTCCTGCAGAGTCGGGCGGCGTTGTCCTTGCGAGGCCGTGCGTCAAAGTTTTGATCTCACGGCAGGCGTCGCGTCGATTTCTCCTGCGGAGTCGGGCGGCGTTGTCCTTGCGAGGCCGTGCGTCAAAGTTTTGATCTAACGGCAGGCGTCGCGTCGATTTCTCCCGGGAAGTCGGGCGGCGTTGTCCTTGCGAGGCCGTGCGTCAAAGTTTCGGTCGTCCCGAAGGCGTCGCGTTGATCAGCGTCGGTGTGCAGCGTTTTTCTTGCCGCGGAACAAGCTGTGCGTCGAAAAGTTCGGTGCACGGAGCGTCCAAGAGGAAGAGTGAAGTCTTTTTGGTCCTGAGACTTCAGGGAACAGGAGGCAAGCTCTGTCCAAGCCCTTGGAGAGCACTTTTACAGCCAGGCAAGAGTTCAGCAAGGCAGCAGGCCAACAGCAAGGCAGCAGTCCTTTGTAGAAAAGCAGACAGGTGAGTCCTTTGAGCAGCCAGGCAGTTCTTCTTGGCAGGATGTAGTTTCTGGTTCAGGTTTCTTCTCCAGCAAGTGTCTGATGAGGTAGGGCAGAGGCCCTGTTTTATACTAAGTTGTGCCTTTGAAGTGGGGGTGACTTCAAAGAGTCTCTAAGAAATGCACCAAGTTCCCTTTCAGCTCAATCCTGTCTGCCAGAGTCCCAGTAGGGGGTGTGGCAGTCCTTTGTGTGAGGGCAGGCCCTCCACCCTCCCAGCCCAGGAAGACCCATTCAAAATGCAGATGTATGCAAGTGAGGCTGAGTACCCTGTGTTTGGGGTGTGTCTGAGTGAATGCACAAGGAGCTGTCAACTAAACCTAGCCAGACGTGGATTGAAGGGCACAACAAGATTTTAGTGCAAAGAAATGCTCACTTTCTAAAAGTGGCATTTCTAGAATAGTAATATTAAATCCGACTTCACCAGTCAGCAGGATTTTGTATTACCATTCTGGCCATACTAAATATGACCTTCCTGCTCCTTTCAGATCAGCAGCTGCCACTTCAACAGTGTATGAGGGCAGCCCCAATGTTAGCCTATGAAAGGAGCAGGCCTCACAGTAGTGTAAAAACGAATTTAGGAGTTTCACACTACCAGGACATATAACTACACAGGTACATGTCCTGCCTTTTACCTACACAGCACCCTGCTCTAGGGGTTACCTAGGGCACACATTAGGGATGACTTATATGTAGTAAAAGGGGAGTTCTAGGCTTGGCAAGTACTTTTAAATGCCAAGTCGAAGTGGCAGTGAAACTGCACACACAGGCCTTGCAATGGCAGGCCTGAGATAGGGTTAAGGGGCTACTGAGGTGGGTGGCACAACCAGTGCTGCAGGCCCACTAGTAGCATTTAATCTACCTGCCTTAGGCACATGTAGTGCACTCTACCAGGGACTTACAAGTAAATTAAATAGTCAATCATGGATAAACCAATCAGTAGTACAATTTACCCAGAGAGCATATGCACTTTAGCACTGGTTAGCAGTGGTAAAGTGCCCAGAGGTCAAAAGCCAACAACAACAGGTCAAAAAAAATAGGAGGAAGGAGGCAAAAAGTTTGGGGATGTCCCTGTCAAAAAGCCAGGTCCAACACTCACATTATTACACTGCACTGAGAAGAACTTATTAAAAGTGATAGATTTTAAACATGAACTCGGAACCATTTATGTCCCCACTCTGCCACCAGTGCCATTAGTGAACTGAGAGGCAAGACAGTTGTTACGTGAGCCTGTATATGGCCCTGGTTCTTATAGACAGAGCAGTATTAAATCAAATAGAATAGTTTTTTATGGAGCTGGTATTCTGAGCGCACATATTTTAAAGTGCTTTCATATGTGATAATGAAGAAAAAGGGGAATCAGGGAATCTTTGCCTAAGATCACACAGCTTGGTTAAGCGAGAAACATTGATAAATCCAGGTTTTCCACTTTTGCTTTGTTCAGATCAACCATTAAATGGGCATCAATTTCTCTCTTCTTTTTACCCCAAGTGTTAATGCTTTTTTTAACCTGTTCAAAGCCACATGAAAGCTCTGCTCGCTATGAGATCGAGGTTCCAATTGGACCTCGAGCTGATCCAGATCAAGGCTTCAGGCCAGCGGCTCGCCCACCTCTTGACTACCAGGTTGGTGCTTTCTGACAGCTTGGGAGGGTGCTGGGTGTACAGTTTGTCCTATATTGGAGGTGGCGCACGAGGTTTGACAACATGCTCCAAATATGATACAGCGTGTGACACACCACATGTGCATGGAGCGTTGCTGACATGGTGAGAGTTGCGGCATTCAGCACAGTTTAGTTTAGTTTATGGGATTTATAGAGCGCATGGCTACCCAGAGGCCTCCCAGCGCTGACGGAGAGTCATTAGACAATAGGTACAGCAGTATACGGGGAACAGTACAGTTTTCAGTTTTCTACGAAAGGAAAGTTCAGACATGTCATGACGAAGCTAGAGGGGGAGGGAGTTCCAGATTTTAGCTGCTCTACAGGCAAAGGATCTACCCGCCATCTAGTTTTTTTTGCACGAAATTAGTTAATAAGAAAAGCTGATGAAGATCTAAGTGTGCTCTGAGGGGTATAGGGTGTAATCATTTGTCTAAGAAAAACTGGACCCTTATTTCGCAGGGCTCGATGTACAAAACACATAGCTTTAAAAATGATGCGCTGTTCAACAGGAAGCCAATCGAGAGAAGCCAAGGCTGTGGTGGCAGACATATGTCTGGGGGTATCTGTGACTAAGCAAGCCGCAGCATTCTGCGTCACTTGTAGTCTCTTTAGGACATAAGAGGGGGAACTGAGGAACAACACATTCCCGTAGTCACGACGTGATCAGAGCCTGAATACGGACTCTTTTGCCTGAGAATGGAAGAATCTTAAAGATTTTCCTGAGAGTTATTACAAGACCAAAACAGGTAGCTGTCAGTTTCTTGGAATGGCATTCCATTGGAAGGTGAGGATCCAACCAGAGCCCAGACTTTTTATGGTTTCTTTAAGCGGGGGAAGGTCTTTAAACCAATCCGCCTCTGGAAAAGGAGGCTTAAGTAACGAAAAGTTCCAAACCATCATGACTTCTGTTTTTCTGTTGTTGAGCTTGAGTTTGCTATCTGCCATCCATCTGGCGACATCTGAAAGACAGGAAGTTAAAGTAGCCTGTTCTCGGTTAGTCGTAGCAGAAAAGGAGAAGACCAAGAGAGTATTATCCGCATAGGAGACTAAAGATAGTCCATATGGTTCTATGATGGCATACCTACTTATCGATTTATACCAATGACAGTCTTCACCTTATGCTTACAATGATGGGAAGAGTCATGTCTTTAGTGTCTCCTGAAATTGAAGATGGTTGACAATGTTCCTTATTCTGGCAGACATTGAAATTCAGAGTGTGACTTCCTGGACGGCGAAGGAGGGTCTGTGAGTTTGAGCCTTTGAATGACCGCACAGACAATAGTGCACAAAAGATGAGTGCAGAGATCCTGTTTGGAGACACATCAGGAGGTTTTGTTGAAGGCTCTGTGGTTTCCACAGTATTACTAGGGATGCTTCCTGATAAACTCTTTTGGCATACTCAAGGTGGAAGGGTACTAATGCAACAGGAACTTGGGTCTTTGATTGGAACCCCAGGTGTAGTACATTTGTCAAGGACATCTCACAAAGTGCAAGGGTAATTGTCCACTTGATTTATTTCTGTTACAAGAAATGTTCTAGTGCCCACAATCACTCTTACATTTCTGACTCCATCTGAGGATAACCATCAGAGTCTTAGTTCCAGAAGCCACAATGTCAAAGGGAGACGTTTTGTCCAGTTTCCCCTTCTATGAATACACATTTTTGGGATGTTAAGCTTGAGATGGTTAACAGTCACGCAGTAGCCAATATAGTAGCCAATTGCTCGTGGTATTGAGATGGTACACGTACTGAGATGGTACACGCACTGAGATGGTACACGCACTGAGATGGTACACGCACTGAGATGGTACACGCACTGAGATGGTACAAGCACTGAGATGGTACAAGTACTGAGATGGTACAAGTACTGAGATGGTACACGCACTGAGATGGTACAAGCACTGAGATGGTACACGCACTGAGATGGTACACGCACTGAGATGGTGCAAGCACTGAGATGGTACACGCACTGAGACGGAACACGCACTGAGATGGTACAAGTACTGAGATGGTACACGCACTGAGATGGTGCAAGCACTGAGATGGTACACGCACTGAGATGGTACAAGCACTGAGATGGTACACGCACTGAGATGGTACAAGTAGTGAGATGGTACAAGCACTGAGATGGTACAAGTACTGAGATGGTACAAGTATTGAGATGGTACAAGCACTGAGATGGTACAAGTATTGAGATGGTACAAGTATTGAGATGGTACAAGCACTGAGATGGTACAAGCACTGAGATGGTACACGCACTGAGATGGTACAAGCACTGAGATGGTACACGCACTGAGATGGTACAAGTATTGAGATGGTACAAGTATTGAGATGGTACAAGCACTGAGATGGTACAAGCACTGAGATGGTACAAGCACTGAGATGGTACAAGTACTGAGATGGTACACGCACTGAGATGGTACACGCACTGAGATGGTACACGCACTGAGATGGTACAAGTACTGAGATGGTACAAGCACTGAGATGGTACACGCACTGAGATGGTACAAGCACTGAGATGGTACACGCACTGAGATGGTACACGCACTGAGATGGTGCAAGCACTGAGATGGTACACGCACTGAGACGGTACACGCACTGAGACGGTACACGCACTGAGACGGTACACGCACTGAGATGGTACAAGCACTGAGATGGCACACGCACTGAGATGGTACAAGCACTGAGATGGTACACGCACTGAGATGGTACAAGTAGTGAGATGGTACAAGCACTGAGATGGTACAAGCACTGAGATGGTACAAGTACTGAGATGGTACAAGTATTGAGATGGTACAAGCACTGAGATGGTACAAGTATTGAGATGGTACAAGTATTGAGATGGTACAAGTATTGAGATGGTACAAGTATTGAGATGGTACAAGCACTGAGATGGTACACGCACTGAGATGGTACAAGCACTGAGATGGTACAAGCACTGAGATGGTACACGCACTGAGATGGTACAAGTATTGAGATGGTACAAGCACTGAGATGGTACAAGCACTGAGATGGTACACGCACTGAGATGGTACAAGTATTGAGATGGTACAAGCACTGAGATGGTACACGCACTGAGATGGTACAAGCACTGAGATGGTACACGCACTGAGATGGTACACGCACTGAGATGGTACAAGTACTGAGATGGTACACGCACTGAGATGGTACAAGTATTGAGATGGTACACGCACTGAGATGGTACACGCACTGAGATGGTACACGCACTGAGATGGTACACGCACTGAGATGGTACAAGTATTGAGATGGTACAAGCACTGAGATGGTACAAGCACTGAGATGGTACACGCACTGAGATGGTACAAGCACTGAGATGGTACAAGTATTGAGATGGTACACTCACTGAGATGGTACAAGCACTGAGATGGTACACGCACTGAGATGGTACACGCACTGAGATGGTACAAGCACTGAGATGGTACACGCACTGAGATGGTACAAGTATTGAGATGGTACACGCACTGAGATGGTACACGCACTGAGATGGTACACGCACTGAGATGGTACAAGCACTGAGATGGTACACGCACTGAGATGGTACAAGCACTGAGATGGTACACGCACTGAGATGGTACAAGCACTGAGATGGTACAAGCACTGAGATGGTACAAGTATTGAGATGGTACAAGCACTGAGATGGTACAAGTATTGAGATGGTACAAGCACTGAGATGGTACACGCACTGAGATGGTACACGCACTGAGATGGTACAAGCACTGAGATGGTACAAGCACTGAGATGGTACAAGTACTGAGATGGTACAAGTACTGAGATGGTACACGCACTGAGATGGTACACGCACTGAGATGGTACACGCACTGAGATGGTACAAGTATTGAGATGGTACAAGCACTGAGATGGTACAAGTACTGAGATGGTACAAGCACTGAGATGGTACAAGCACTGAGATGGTACACGCACTGAGATGGTACACGCACTGAGATGGTACACGCACTGAGATGGTACAAGTACTGAGATGGTACAAGTACTGAGATGGTACACGCACTGAGATGGTACAAGCACTGAGATGATACACGCACTGAGATGGTACAAGTATTGAGATGGTACAAGCACTGAGATGGTACAAGTACTGAGATGGTACAAGTACTGAGATGGTACACGCACTGAGATGGTACACGCACTGAGATGGTACAAGTACTGAGATGGTACAAGCTTTGAGATGGTACAAGCTTTGAGATGGTACACGCACTGAGATGGTACAAGCACTGAGATGGTACAAGTACTGAGATGGTACAAGTACTGAGATGGTACAAGTATTGAGATGGTACAAGTATTGAGATGGTACAAGCACTGAGATGGTACAAGCACTGAGATGGTACACGCACTGAGATGGTACAAGCACTGAGATGGTACAAGCATTGAGATGGTACAAGCACTGAGATGGTACAAGCATTGAGATGGTACACGCACTGAGATGGTACAAGTACTGAGATGGTACACGCACTGAGATGGTACAAGTACTGAGATGGTACAAGTACTGAGATGGTACAAGTACTGAGATGGTACAAGCACTGAGATGGTACAAGCACTGAGATGGTACAAGTATTGAGATGGTACACGCACTGAGATGGTACAAGCACTGAGATGGTACAAGCACTGAGATGGTACACGCACTGAGATGGTACAAGTACTGAGATGGTACAAGCACTGAGATGGTACAAGCACTGAGATGGTACAAGTACTGAGATGGTACACGCACTGAGATGGTACAAGCACTGAGATGGTACACGCACTGAGATGGTACAAGTACTGAGATGGTACACGCACTGAGATGGTACACGCACTGAGATGGTACAAGTACTGAGATGGTACAAGCACTGAGATGGTACAAGTACTGAGATGGTACACGCACTGAGATGGTACAAGCTTTGAGATGGTACAAGCACTGAGATGGTACAAGCACTGAGATGGTACAAGCACTGAGATGGTACACGCACTGAGATGGTACACGCACTGAGATGGTACAAGCACTGAGATGGTACAAGTACTGAGATGGTACACGCACTGAGATGGTACAAGCTTTGAGATGGTACAAGCACTGAGATGGTACACGCACTGAGATGGTACAAGCACTGAGATGGTACAAGCACTGAGATGGTACACGCACTGAGATGGTACAAGCACTGAGATGGTACAAGCACTGAGATGGTACAAGCACTGAGATGGTACAAGCACTGAGATGGTACACGCACTGAGATGGTACAAGTAGTGAGATGGTACAAGCACTGAGATGGTACAAGTACTGAGATGGTACAAGTATTGAGATGGTACAAGCACTGAGATGGTACAAGTATTGAGATGGTACAAGTATTGAGATGGTACAAGCACTGAGATGGTACACGCACTGAGATGGTACAAGCACTGAGATGGTACAAGCACTGAGATGGTACAAGCACTGAGATGGTACACGCACTGAGATGGTACAAGTATTGAGATGGTACAAGCACTGAGATGGTACACGCACTGAGATGGTACAAGTATTGAGATGGTACAAGCACTGAGATGGTACAAGCACTGAGATGGTACAAGCACTGAGATGGTACACGCACTGAGATGGTACACGCACTGAGATGGTACAAGTACTGAGATGGTACACGCACTGAGATGGTACAAGTATTGAGATGGTACACGCACTGAGATGGTACACGCACTGAGATGGTACACGCACTGAGATGGTACAAGCACTGAGATGGTACACGCACTGAGATGGTACAAGTATTGAGATGGTACAAGCACTGAGATGGTACAAGCACTGAAATGGTACAAGCACTGAGATGGTACACGCACTGAGATGGTACAAGCACTGAGATGGTACAAGTATTGAGATGGTACACTCACTGAGATGGTACACGCACTGAGATGGTACAAGCAGTGAGATGGTACAAGCACTGAGATGGTACACGCACTGAGATGGTACACGCACTGAGATGGTACACGCACTGAGATGGTACAAGTATTGAGATGGTACACGCACTGAGATGGTACACGCACTGAGATGGTACAAGCACTGAGATGGTACACGCACTGAGATGGTACAAGCACTGAGATGGTACACGCACTGAGATGGTACAAGCACTGAGATGGTACAAGTATTGAGATGGTACAAGCACTGAGATGGTACAAGTATTGAGATGGTACAAGCACTGAGATGGTACACGCACTGAGATGGTACACGCAGTGAGATGGTACAAGCACTGAGATGGTACACGCACTGAGATGGTACAAGCACTGAGATGGTACAAGCACTGAGATGGTACACGCACTGAGATGGTACAAGCACTGAGATGGTACACGCACTGAGATGGTACAAGCACTGAGATGGTACAAGTATTGAGATGGTACAAGTACTGAGATGGTACAAGTATTGAGATGGTACAAGCACTGAGATGGTACAAGCACTGAGATGGTACACGCACTGAGATGGTACACGCACTGAGATGGTACAAGCACTGAGATGGTACAAGCACTGAGATGGTACACGCACTGAGATGGTACAAGCACTGAGATGGTACAAGTACTGAGATGGTACAAGCACTGAGATGGTACAAGCACTGAGATGGTACACGCACTGAGATGGTACAAGTACTGAGATGGTACAAGTACTGAGATGGTACAAGCACTGAGATGGTACAAGCACTGAGATGGTACACGCACTGAGATGGTACAAGTATTGAGATGGTACAAGCACTGAGATGGTACAAGTACTGAGATGGTACAAGTACTGAGATGGTACACGCACTGAGATGGTACAAGTACTGAGATGGTACAAGCTTTGAGATGGTACAAGCACTGAGATGGTACAAGTACTGAGATGGTACAAGCACTGAGATGGTACAAGCACTGAGATGGTACAAGCACTGAGATGGTACACGCACTGAGATGGTACAAGCACTGAGATGGTACAAGCACTGAGATGGTACAAGCACTGAGATGGTACAAGCATTGAGATGGTACACGCACTGAGATGGTACAAGTACTGAGATGGTACAAGTACTGAGATGGTACAAGCACTGAGATGGTACAAGCACTGAGATGGTACAAGTATTGAGATGGTACAAGCATTGAGATGGTACAAGTACTGAGATGGTACACGCACTGAGATGGTACAAGCACTGAGATGGTACACGCACTGAGATGGTACACGCACTGAGATGCTACAAGCACTGAGATGGTACAAGTACTGAGATGGTACACGCACTGAGATGGTACAAGCACTGAGATGGTACACGCACTGAGATAGTACAAGTACTGAGATGGTACACGCACTGAGATGGTACACGCACTGAGATGGTACAAGTACTGAGATGGTACAAGTACTGAGATGGTACAAGCACTGAGATGGTACAAGTACTGAGATGGTACACGCACTGAGATGGTACAAGCTTTGAGATGGTACAAGCACTGAGATGGTACAAGCACTGAGATGGTACACGCACTGAGATGGTACAAGTACTGAGATGGTACAAGCACTGAGATGGTACAAGTACTGAGATGGTACACGCACTGAGATGGTACAAGCTTTGAGATGGTACAAGCACTGAGATGGTACAAGCACTGAGATGGTACACGCACTGAGATGGTACAAGCACTGAGATGGTACACGCACTGAGATGGTACAAGCACTGAGATGGTACAAGCACTGAGATGGTACAAGTACTGAGATGGTACACGCACTGAGATGGTACAAGCACTGAGATGGTACAAGCACTGAGATGGTACAAGCACTGAGATGGTACACGCACTGAGATGGTACAAGTACTGAGATGGTACAAGCACTGAGATGGTACAAGTACTGAGATGGTACAAGCACTGAGATGGTACAAGTACTGAGATGGTACAAGCACTGAGATGGTGCAAGCACTGAGATGGTGCAAGCACTGAGATGGTACACGCACTGAGATGGTACACTCACTGAGATGGTACAAGTACTGAGATGGTACAAGCACTGAGATGGTACAAGTACTGAGATGGTACAAGCACTGAGATGGTACACTCACTGAGATGGTACAAGTACTGAGATGGTACAAGCACTGAGATGGTACAAGTACTGAGATGGTACAAGTACTGAGATGGTACAAGTACTGAGATGGTACAAGTACTGAGATGCTACAAGCTTTGAGATGGTACAAGTATTGAGATGGTACAAGCACTGAGATGGTACAAGTACTGAGATGGTACACGCACTGAGATGGTACACGCACTGAGATGGTACAAGTACTGAGATGGTACAAGCACTGAGATGGTACAAGTATTGAGATGGTACAAGCACTGAGATGGTACAAGCACTGAGATGGTGCAAGCACTGAGATGGTGCAAGCACTGAGATGGTACACGCACTGAGATGGTACAAGTACTGAGATGGTACACGCACTGAGATGGTACACGCACTGAGATGGTACACGCACTGAGATGGTACAAGCACTGAGATGGTACACGCACTGAGATGGTACAAGTACTGAGATGGTACAAGCACTGAGATGGTACACGCACTGAGATGGTACAAGTACTGAGATGGTACACGCACTGAGATGGTACAAGCACTGAGATGGTACAAGCACTGAGATGGTACAAGCACTGAAATGGTACACGCACTGAGATGGTACAAGTACTGAGATGGTACACGCACTGAGATGGTACAAGCACTGAGATGGTACAAGTACTGAGATGGTACACGCACTGAGATGGTACAAGCTTTGAGATGGTACAAGCTTTGAGATGGTACAAGCACTGAGATGGTACAAGCACTGAGATGGTACAAGTATTGAGATGGTACAAGCACTGAGATGGTACAAGCACTGAGATGGTACAAGTACTGAGATGGTACAAGCACTGAGATGGTACAAGTACTGAGATGGTACAAGCACTGAGATGGTACAAGTACTGAGATGGTACAAGCACTGAGATGGTGCAAGCACTGAGATGGTGCAAGCACTGAGATGGTACACGCACTGAGATGGTACACTCACTGAGATGGTACAAGTACTGAGATGGTACAAGCACTGAGATGGTACAAGTACTGAGATGGTACAAGCACTGAGATGGTACACTCACTGAGATGGTACAAGTACTGAGATGGTACAAGCACTGAGATGGTACAAGTACTGAGATGGTACAAGCACTGAGATGGTACAAGCACTGAGATGGTACAAGTACTGAGATGGTACAAGTACTGAGATGCTACAAGCTTTGAGATGGTACAAGTATTGAGATGGTACAAGCACTGAGATGGTACAAGTACTGAGATGGTACACGCACTGAGATGGTACACGAACTGAGATGGTACAAGTACTGAGATGGTACAAGCACTGAGATGGTACAAGTATTGAGATGGTACAAGCACTGAGATGGTACAAGCACTGAGATGGTGCAAGCACTGAGATGGTACACGCACTGAGATGGTACAAGTACTGAGATGGTACAAGTACTGAGATGGTACAAGTACTGAGATGGTACAAGTATTGAGATGGTACAAGTATTGAGATGGTACAAGTACTGAGATGGTACAAGTATTGAGATGGTACAAGTATTGAGATGGTACAAGCATTGAGATGGTACAAGCACTGAGATGGTACAAGTACTGAGATGGTACAAGTACTGAGATGGTTCAAGTATTGAGATGGTACAAGTATTGAGATGGTACAAGCATTGAGATGGTACAAGCACTGAGATGGTACAAGTACTGAGATGGTACAAGCACTGAGATGGTACAAGCACTGAGATGGTACACGCACTGAGATGGTACAAGTACTGAGATGGTACAAGCACTGAGATGGTACAAGCACTGAGATGGTACAAGCACTGAGATGGTACAAGCACTGAGATGGTACAAGTACTGAGATGGTACACGCACTGAGATGGTACACGCACTGAGATGGTACACGCACTGAGATGGTACAAGTACTGAGATGGTACAAGCACTGAGATGGTACAAGCACTGAGATGGTACACGCACTGAGATGGTACAAGTATTGAGATGGTACAAGCACTGAGATGGTACAAGCACTGAGATGGTGCAAGCACTGAGATGGTACAAGCACTGAGATGGTGCAAGCACTGAGATGGTACAAGCACTGAGATGGTACAAGTATTGAGATGGTACAAGCACTGAGATGGTACAAGCACTGAGATGGTACAAGCACTGAGATGGTACAAGCACTGAGATGGTGCAAGCACTGAGATGGTACACGCACTGAGATGGTACAAGTACTGAGATGGTACAAGCACTGAGATGGTACACTCACTGAGATGGTACACTCACTGAGATGGTACAAGTACTGAGATGGTACAAGCACTGAGATGGTACAAGTACTGAGATGGTACAAGCACTGAGATGGTACAAGTACTGAGATGGTACAAGTACTGAGATGATACAAGCACTGAGATGGTACAAGTATTGAGATGGTACAAGTACTGAGATGCTACAAGCTTTGAGATGGTACAAGTATTGAGATGGTTCAAGCACTGAGATGGTACAAGCACTGAGATGGTACAAGTACTGAGATGGTACACGCACTGAGATGGTACACGCACTGAGATGGTACACGCACTGAGATGGTACAAGCACTGAGATGGTACAAGCACTGAGATGGTACAAGCACTGAGATGGTACCCGCACTGAGATGGTACACGCACTGAGATGGTACAAGTACTGAGATGGTACAAGTACTGAGATGGTACACGCACTGAGATGGTACACGCACTGAGATGGTACACGCACTGAGATGGTACAAGTACTGAGATGGTACAAGCACTGAGATGGTACACGCACTGAGATGGTACAAGCACTGAGATGGTACACGCACTGAGATGGTACACGCACTGAGATGGTGCAAGCACTGAGATGGTACACGCACTGAGACGGTACACGCACTGAGACGGTACACGCACTGAGACGGTACACGCACTGAGATGGTACAAGCACTGAGATGGCACACGCACTGAGATGGTACAAGCACTGAGATGGTACACGCACTGAGATGGTACAAGTAGTGAGATGGTACAAGCACTGAGATGGTACAAGTACTGAGATGGTACAAGTATTGAGATGGTACAAGCACTGAGATGGTACAAGTATTGAGATGGTACAAGTATTGAGATGGTACAAGTATTGAGATGGTACAAGTATTGAGATGGTACAAGCACTGAGATGGTACACGCACTGAGATGGTACAAGCACTGAGATGGTACAAGCACTGAGATGGTACACGCACTGAGATGGTACAAGTATTGAGATGGTACAAGCACTGAGATGGTACAAGCACTGAGATGGTACACGCACTGAGATGGTACAAGTATTGAGATGGTACAAGCACTGAGATGGTACACGCACTGAGATGGTACAAGCACTGAGATGGTACACGCACTGAGATGGTACACGCACTGAGATGGTACAAGTACTGAGATGGTACACGCACTGAGATGGTACAAGTATTGAGATGGTACACGCACTGAGATGGTACACGCACTGAGATGGTACACGCACTGAGATGGTACACGCACTGAGATGGTACAAGTATTGAGATGGTACAAGCACTGAGATGGTACAAGCACTGAGATGGTACACGCACTGAGATGGTACAAGCACTGAGATGGTACAAGTATTGAGATGGTACACTCACTGAGATGGTACAAGCACTGAGATGGTACACGCACTGAGATGGTACACGCACTGAGATGGTACAAGCACTGAGATGGTACACGCACTGAGATGGTACAAGTATTGAGATGGTACACGCACTGAGATGGTACACGCACTGAGATGGTACACGCACTGAGATGGTACACGCACTGAGATGGTACAAGCACTGAGATGGTACACGCACTGAGATGGTACAAGCACTGAGATGGTACACGCACTGAGATGGTACAAGCACTGAGATGGTACAAGCACTGAGATGGTACAAGTATTGAGATGGTACAAGCACTGAGATGGTACAAGTATTGAGATGGTACAAGCACTGAGATGGTACACGCACTGAGATGGTACACGCACTGAGATGGTACAAGCACTGAGATGGTACAAGCACTGAGATGGTACAAGTACTGAGATGGTACAAGTACTGAGATGGTACACGCACTGAGATGGTACACGCACTGAGATGGTACACGCACTGAGATGGTACAAGTATTGAGATGGTACAAGCACTGAGATGGTACAAGTACTGAGATGGTACAAGCACTGAGATGGTACAAGCACTGAGATGGTACACGCACTGAGATGGTACACGCACTGAGATGGTACACGCACTGAGATGGTACAAGTACTGAGATGGTACAAGTACTGAGATGGTACACGCACTGAGATGGTACAAGCACTGAGATGATACACGCACTGAGATGGTACAAGTATTGAGATGGTACAAGCACTGAGATGGTACAAGTACTGAGATGGTACAAGTACTGAGATGGTACACGCACTGAGATGGTACACGCACTGAGATGGTACAAGTACTGAGATGGTACAAGCTTTGAGATGGTACAAGCTTTGAGATGGTACACGCACTGAGATGGTACAAGCACTGAGATGGTACAAGTACTGAGATGGTACAAGTACTGAGATGGTACAAGTATTGAGATGGTACAAGTATTGAGATGGTACAAGCACTGAGATGGTACAAGCACTGAGATGGTACACGCACTGAGATGGTACAAGCACTGAGATGGTACAAGCATTGAGATGGTACAAGCACTGAGATGGTACAAGCATTGAGATGGTACACGCACTGAGATGGTACAAGTACTGAGATGGTACACGCACTGAGATGGTACAAGTACTGAGATGGTACAAGTACTGAGATGGTACAAGCACTGAGATGGTACAAGCACTGAGATGGTACAAGTATTGAGATGGTACACGCACTGAGATGGTACAAGCACTGAGATGGTACAAGCACTGAGATGGTACACGCACTGAGATGGTACAAGTACTGAGATGGTACAAGCACTGAGATGGTACAAGCACTGAGATGGTACAAGCACTGAGATGGTACAAGTACTGAGATGGTACACGCACTGAGATGGTACAAGCACTGAGATGGTACACGCACTGAGATGGTACAAGTACTGAGATGGTACACGCACTGAGATAGTACACGCACTGAGATGGTACAAGTACTGAGATGGTACAAGCACTGAGATGGTACAAGTACTGAGATGGTACACGCACTGAGATGGTACAAGCTTTGAGATGGTACAAGCACTGAGATGGTACAAGCACTGAGATGGTACAAGCACTGAGATGGTACACGCACTGAGATGGTACACGCACTGAGATGGTACAAGCACTGAGATGGTACAAGTACTGAGATGGTACACGCACTGAGATGGTACAAGCTTTGAGATGGTACAAGCACTGAGATGGTACACGCACTGAGATGGTACAAGCACTGAGATGGTACAAGCACTGAGATGGTACACGCACTGAGATGGTACAAGCACTGAGATGGTACAAGCACTGAGATGGTACAAGCACTGAGATGGTACAAGCACTGAGATGGTACACGCACTGAGATGGTACAAGTAGTGAGATGGTACAAGCACTGAGATGGTACAAGTACTGAGATGGTACAAGTATTGAGATGGTACAAGCACTGAGATGGTACAAGTATTGAGATGGTACAAGTATTGAGATGGTACAAGCACTGAGATGGTACACGCACTGAGATGGTACAAGCACTGAGATGGTACAAGCACTGAGATGGTACAAGCACTGAGATGGTACACGCACTGAGATGGTACAAGTATTGAGATGGTACAAGCACTGAGATGGTACACGCACTGAGATGGTACAAGTATTGAGATGGTACAAGCACTGAGATGGTACAAGCACTGAGATGGTACAAGCACTGAGATGGTACACGCACTGAGATGGTACACGCACTGAGATGGTACAAGTACTGAGATGGTACACGCACTGAGATGGTACAAGTATTGAGATGGTACACGCACTGAGATGGTACACGCACTGAGATGGTACACGCACTGAGATGGTACAAGCACTGAGATGGTACACGCACTGAGATGGTACAAGTATTGAGATGGTACAAGCACTGAGATGGTACAAGCACTGAGATGGTACAAGCACTGAGATGGTACACGCACTGAGATGGTACAAGCACTGAGATGGTACAAGTATTGAGATGGTACACTCACTGAGATGGTACACGCACTGAGATGGTACAAGCAGTGAGATGGTACAAGCACTGAGATGGTACACGCACTGAGATGGTACACGCACTGAGATGGTACACGCACTGAGATGGTACAAGTATTGAGATGGTACACGCACTGAGATGGTACACGCACTGAGATGGTACAAGCACTGAGATGGTACACGCACTGAGATGGTACAAGCACTGAGATGGTACACGCACTGAGATGGTACAAGCACTGAGATGGTACAAGTATTGAGATGGTACAAGCACTGAGATGGTACAAGTATTGAGATGGTACAAGCACTGAGATGGTACACGCACTGAGATGGTACACGCAGTGAGATGGTACAAGCACTGAGATGGTACACGCACTGAGATGGTACAAGCACTGAGATGGTACAAGCACTGAGATGGTACACGCACTGAGATGGTACAAGCACTGAGATGGTACACGCACTGAGATGGTACAAGCACTGAGATGGTACAAGTATTGAGATGGTACAAGTACTGAGATGGTACAAGTATTGAGATGGTACAAGCACTGAGATGGTACACGCACTGAGATGGTACACGCACTGAGATGGTACACGCACTGAGATGGTACAAGCACTGAGATGGTACAAGCACTGAGATGGTACACGCACTGAGATGGTACAAGCACTGAGATGGTACAAGTACTGAGATGGTACAAGTACTGAGATGGTACAAGCACTGAGATGGTACAAGCACTGAGATGGTACACGCACTGAGATGGTACAAGTACTGAGATGGTACAAGTACTGAGATGGTACAAGCACTGAGATGGTACAAGCACTGAGATGGTACACGCACTGAGATGGTACAAGTATTGAGATGGTACAAGCACTGAGATGGTACAAGTACTGAGATGGTACAAGTACTGAGATGGTACACGCACTGAGATGGTACAAGTACTGAGATGGTACAAGCTTTGAGATGGTACAAGCACTGAGATGGTACACGCACTGAGATGGTACAAGTACTGAGATGGTACAAGCACTGAGATGGTACAAGCACTGAGATGGTACAAGCACTGAGATGGTACACGCACTGAGATGGTACAAGCACTGAGATGGTACAAGCACTGAGATGGTACAAGCACTGAGATGGTACAAGCATTGAGATGGTACACGCACTGAGATGGTACAAGTACTGAGATGGTACAAGTACTGAGATGGTACAAGCACTGAGATGGTACAAGCACTGAGATGGTACAAGTATTGAGATGGTACAAGCATTGAGATGGTACAAGTACTGAGATGGTACACGCACTGAGATGGTACAAGCACTGAGATGGTACACGCACTGAGATGGTACACGCACTGAGATGCTACAAGCACTGAGATGGTACAAGTACTGAGATGGTACACGCACTGAGATGGTACAAGCACTGAGATGGTACACGCACTGAGATAGTACAAGTACTGAGATGGTACACGCACTGAGATGGTACACGCACTGAGATGGTACAAGTACTGAGATGGTACAAGTACTGAGATGGTACAAGCACTGAGATGGTACAAGTACTGAGATGGTACACGCACTGAGATGGTACAAGCTTTGAGATGGTACAAGCACTGAGATGGTACAAGCACTGAGATGGTACACGCACTGAGATGGTACAAGTACTGAGATGGTACAAGCACTGAGATGGTACAAGTACTGAGATGGTACACGCACTGAGATGGTACAAGCTTTGAGATGGTACAAGCACTGAGATGGTACAAGCACTGAGATGGTACACGCACTGAGATGGTACAAGCACTGAGATGGTACACGCACTGAGATGGTACAAGCACTGAGATGGTACAAGCACTGAGATGGTACAAGTACTGAGATGGTACACGCACTGAGATGGTACAAGCACTGAGATGGTACAAGCACTGAGATGGTACAAGCACTGAGATGGTACACGCACTGAGATGGTACAAGTACTGAGATGGTACAAGCACTGAGATGGTACAAGTACTGAGATGGTACAAGCACTGAGATGGTACAAGTACTGAGATGGTACAAGCACTGAGATGGTGCAAGCACTGAGATGGTGCAAGCACTGAGATGGTACACGCACTGAGATGGTACACTCACTGAGATGGTACAAGTACTGAGATGGTACAAGCACTGAGATGGTACAAGTACTGAGATGGTACAAGCACTGAGATGGTACACTCACTGAGATGGTACAAGTACTGAGATGGTACAAGCACTGAGATGGTACAAGTACTGAGATGGTACAAGTACTGAGATGGTACAAGTACTGAGATGGTACAAGTACTGAGATGCTACAAGCTTTGAGATGGTACAAGTATTGAGATGGTACAAGCACTGAGATGGTACAAGTACTGAGATGGTACACGCACTGAGATGGTACACGCACTGAGATGGTACAAGTACTGAGATGGTACAAGCACTGAGATGGTACAAGTATTGAGATGGTACAAGCACTGAGATGGTACAAGCACTGAGATGGTGCAAGCACTGAGATGGTGCAAGCACTGAGATGGTACACGCACTGAGATGGTACAAGTACTGAGATGGTACACGCACTGAGATGGTACACGCACTGAGATGGTACACGCACTGAGATGGTACAAGCACTGAGATGGTACACGCACTGAGATGGTACAAGTACTGAGATGGTACAAGCACTGAGATGGTACACGCACTGAGATGGTACAAGTACTGAGATGGTACACGCACTGAGATGGTACAAGCACTGAGATGGTACAAGCACTGAGATGGTACAAGCACTGAAATGGTACACGCACTGAGATGGTACAAGTACTGAGATGGTACACGCACTGAGATGGTACAAGCACTGAGATGGTACAAGTACTGAGATGGTACACGCACTGAGATGGTACAAGCTTTGAGATGGTACAAGCTTTGAGATGGTACAAGCACTGAGATGGTACAAGCACTGAGATGGTACAAGTATTGAGATGGTACAAGCACTGAGATGGTACAAGCACTGAGATGGTACAAGTACTGAGATGGTACAAGCACTGAGATGGTACAAGTACTGAGATGGTACAAGCACTGAGATGGTACAAGTACTGAGATGGTACAAGCACTGAGATGGTGCAAGCACTGAGATGGTGCAAGCACTGAGATGGTACACGCACTGAGATGGTACACTCACTGAGATGGTACAAGTACTGAGATGGTACAAGCACTGAGATGGTACAAGTACTGAGATGGTACAAGCACTGAGATGGTACACTCACTGAGATGGTACAAGTACTGAGATGGTACAAGCACTGAGATGGTACAAGTACTGAGATGGTACAAGCACTGAGATGGTACAAGCACTGAGATGGTACAAGTACTGAGATGGTACAAGTACTGAGATGCTACAAGCTTTGAGATGGTACAAGTATTGAGATGGTACAAGCACTGAGATGGTACAAGTACTGAGATGGTACACGCACTGAGATGGTACACGAACTGAGATGGTACAAGTACTGAGATGGTACAAGCACTGAGATGGTACAAGTATTGAGATGGTACAAGCACTGAGATGGTACAAGCACTGAGATGGTGCAAGCACTGAGATGGTACACGCACTGAGATGGTACAAGTACTGAGATGGTACAAGTACTGAGATGGTACAAGTACTGAGATGGTACAAGTATTGAGATGGTACAAGTATTGAGATGGTACAAGTACTGAGATGGTACAAGTATTGAGATGGTACAAGTATTGAGATGGTACAAGCATTGAGATGGTACAAGCACTGAGATGGTACAAGTACTGAGATGGTACAAGTACTGAGATGGTTCAAGTATTGAGATGGTACAAGTATTGAGATGGTACAAGCATTGAGATGGTACAAGCACTGAGATGGTACAAGTACTGAGATGGTACAAGCACTGAGATGGTACAAGCACTGAGATGGTACACGCACTGAGATGGTACAAGTACTGAGATGGTACAAGCACTGAGATGGTACAAGCACTGAGATGGTACAAGCACTGAGATGGTACAAGCACTGAGATGGTACAAGTACTGAGATGGTACACGCACTGAGATGGTACACGCACTGAGATGGTACACGCACTGAGATGGTACAAGTACTGAGATGGTACAAGCACTGAGATGGTACAAGCACTGAGATGGTACACGCACTGAGATGGTACAAGTATTGAGATGGTACAAGCACTGAGATGGTACAAGCACTGAGATGGTGCAAGCACTGAGATGGTACAAGCACTGAGATGGTGCAAGCACTGAGATGGTACAAGCACTGAGATGGTACAAGTATTGAGATGGTACAAGCACTGAGATGGTACAAGCACTGAGATGGTACAAGCACTGAGATGGTACAAGCACTGAGATGGTGCAAGCACTGAGATGGTACACGCACTGAGATGGTACAAGTACTGAGATGGTACAAGCACTGAGATGGTACACTCACTGAGATGGTACACTCACTGAGATGGTACAAGTACTGAGATGGTACAAGCACTGAGATGGTACAAGTACTGAGATGGTACAAGCACTGAGATGGTACAAGTACTGAGATGGTACAAGTACTGAGATGATACAAGCACTGAGATGGTACAAGTATTGAGATGGTACAAGTACTGAGATGCTACAAGCTTTGAGATGGTACAAGTATTGAGATGGTTCAAGCACTGAGATGGTACAAGCACTGAGATGGTACAAGTACTGAGATGGTACACGCACTGAGATGGTACACGCACTGAGATGGTACACGCACTGAGATGGTACAAGCACTGAGATGGTACAAGCACTGAGATGGTACAAGCACTGAGATGGTACCCGCACTGAGATGGTACACGCACTGAGATGGTACAAGTACTGAGATGGTACAAGTACTGAGATGGTACACGCACTGAGATGGTACACGCACTGAGATGGTACACGCACTGAGATGGTACACGCACTGAGATGGTACAAGTACTGAGATGGTACAAGCACTGAGATGGTACAAGTATTGAGATGGTACAAGCACTGAGATGGTGCAAGCACTGAGATGGTGCAAGCACTGAGATGGTGCAAGCACTGAGATGGTACAAGCACTGAGATGGTACAAGTACTGAGATGGTACAAGTATTGAGATGGTACAAGCACTGAGATGGTACAAGCACTGAGATGGTGCAAGCACTGAGATGGTACACGCACTGAGATGGTACAAGCACTGAGATGGTACACTCACTGAGATGGTACAAGTACTGAGATGGTACAAGCACTGAGATGGTACAAGCACTGAGATGGTACAAGTACTGAGATGGTACAAGCACTGAGATGGTACAAGTACTGAGATGGTACAAGTACTGAGATGGTACAAGTACTGAGATGCTACAAGCTTTGAGATGGTACAAGTATTGAGATGGTACAAGCACTGAGATGGTACAAGTACTGAGATGGTACACGCACTGAGATGGTACACGCACTGAGATGGTACACGCACTGAGATGGTACAAGTACTGAGATGGTACAAGTACTGAGATGGTACAAGCACTGAGATGGTACAAGTATTGAGATGGTACAAGCACTGAGATGGTACAAGCACTGAGATGGTACAAGCACTGAGATGGTGCAAGCACTGAGATGGTACAAGCACTGAGATGGTACAAGCACTGAGATGGTACAAGTACTGAGATGGTACAAGCACTGAGATGGTACAAGCACTGAGATGGTACAAGCACTGAGATGGTACACGCACTGAGATGGTACAAGTACTGAGATGGTACAAGTACTGAGATGGTACAAGCATTGAGATGGTACAAGCACTGAGATGGTACAAGCACTGAGATGGTACACGCACTGAGATGGTACAAGTATTGAGATGGTACAAGCTTTGAGATGGTACAAGCACTGAGATGGTACAAGTACTGAGATGGTACAAGCACTGAGATGGTACAAGTATTGAGATGGTACAAGCACTGAGATGGTACAAGCACTGAGATGGTACACGCACTGAGATGGTACAAGTATTGAGATGGTACAAGCACTGAGATGGTACAAGCACTGAGATGGTACACGCACTGAGATGGTACAAGTATTGAGATGGTACAAGTACTGAGATGGTACAAGTATTGAGATGGTACAAGCACTGAGATGGTACAAGCTTTGAGATGGTACAAGCACTGAGATGGTACAAGCACTGAGATGGTACAAGCACTGAGATGGTACACGCACTGAGATGGTACAAGTATTGAGATGGTACAAGTATTGAGATGGTACAAGTATTGAGATGGTACAAGCACTGAGATGGTAAAAGCACTGAGATGGTACACGCACTGAGATGGTACAAGCACTGAGATGGTACAAGTATTGAGATGGTACAAGTACTGAGATGGTACAAGTACTGAGATGGTACAAGTATTGAGATGGTACAAGTATTGAGATGGTACAAGCACTGAGATGGTACAAGTATTGAGATGGTACAAGTATTGAGATGGTACAAGTATTGAGATGGTACACGCACTGAGATGGTACAAGTATTGAGATGGTACAAGCACTGAGATGGTACAAGTATTGAGATGGTACAAGTACTGAGATGGTACAAGTATTGAGATGGTACAAGCACTGAGATGGTACAAGTATTGAGATGGTACAAGCACTGAGATGGTACAAGTATTGAGATGGTACAAGCACTGAGATGGTACACGCACTGAGATGGTACACGCACTGAGATGGTACAAGCACTGAGATGGTACACGCACTGAGATGGTACAAGCACTGAGATGGTACAAGCACTGAGATGGTACACGCACTGAGATGGTACAAGCACTGAGATGGTACAAGCACTGAGATGGTACAAGTACTGAGATGGTACACGCACTGAGATGGTACAAGCACTGAGATGGTACAAGCACTGAGATGGTACACGCACTGAGATGGTACAAGCACTGAGATGGTACAAGCACTGAGATGGTACACGCACTGAGATGGTACACGCACTGAGATGGTACAAGCACTGAGATGGTACAAGCACTGAGATGGTACACGCACTGAGATGGTACAAGCACTGAGATGGTACAAGTACTGAGATGGTACACGCACTGAGATGGTACACGCACTGAGATGGTACAAGTACTGAGATGGTACAAGCACTGAGATGGTACACGCACTGAGATGGTACAAGCACTGAGATGGTACAAGTATTGAGATGGTACACGCACTGAGATGGTACAAGCATTGAGATGGTACAAGCACTGAGATGGTACAAGCAACGAGATGGTACAAGCACTGAGATGGTACAAGTACTGAGATGGTACAAGCACTGAGATGGTACACGCACTGAGATGGTACAAGCACTGAGATGGTACAAGTATTGAGATGGTACACGCACTGAGATGGTACAAGCACTGAGATGGTACAAGCACTGAGATGGTACAAGCACTGAGATGGTACAAGTAATGAGATGGTACAAGTACTGAGATGGTACAAGCACTGAGATGGTACAAGCATTGAGATGGTACAAGTACTGAGATGGTACAAGCACTGAGATGGTACAAGCACTGAGATGGTACAAGCATTGAGATGGTACACGCACTGAGATGGTACAAGCACTGAGATGGTACACGCACTGAGATGGTACACGCACTGAGATGGTACAAGTACTGAGATGGTACAAGTACTGAGATGGTACAAGCACTGAGATGGTACAAGTACTGAGATGGTACAAGCACTGAGATGGTACAAGCATTGAGATGGTACAAGCACTGAGATGGTGCAAGCACTGAGATGGTGCAAGCACTGAGATGGTACAAGCACTGAGATGGTACAAGTACTGAGATGGTACAAGTATTGAGATGGTACAAGCACTGAGATGGTACAAGCACTGAGATGGTACAAGCACTGAGATGGTGCAAGCACTGAGATGGTACACGCACTGAGATGGTACAAGCACTGAGATGGTACACTCACTGAGATGGTACAAGTACTGAGATGGTACAAGCACTGAGATGGTACAAGTACTGAGATGGTACACGCACTGAGATGGTACAAGCACTGAGATGGTACAAGCACTGAGATGGTACACGCATTGAGATGGTACAAGCACTGAGATGGTACACGCACTGAGATGGTACACGCACTGAGATGGTACACGCACTGAGATGGTACAAGCACTGAGATGGTACAAGTACTGAGATGGTACAAGTACTGAGATGGTACAAGCACTGAGATGGTACACGCACTGAGATGGTACAAGTACTGAGATGGTACAAGTACTGAGATGGTACAAGTATTGAGATGGTACAAGTACTGAGATGGTACAAGTACTGAGATGGTACAAGCACTGAGATGGTACACGCACTGAGATGGTACAAGTGCTGAGATGGTACAAGCACTGAGATGGTACAAGCACTGAGATGGTACACGCACTGAGATGGTACAAGCACTGAGATGGTACAAGTATTGAGATGGTACACGCACTGAGATGGTACAAGTATTGAGATGGTACAAGCACTGAGATGGTACAAGTACTGAGATGGTACAAGCACTGAGATGGTACACGCACTGAGATGGTACAAGTACTGAGATGGTACACGCACTGAGATGGTACAAGTACTGAGATGGTACAAGTACTGAGATGGTACAAGCACTGAGATGGTACACGCACTGAGATGGTACAAGTATTGAGATGGTACAAGTATTGAGATGGTACACGCACTGAGATGGTACAAGTACTGAGATGGTACAAGTACTGAGATGGTACAAGCACTGAGATGGTACAAGTATTGAGATGGTACAAGTATTGAGATGGTACACGCACTGAGATGGTACAAGTACTGAGATGGTACAAGCACTGAGATGGTACAAGCACTGAGATGGTACACGCACTGAGATGGTACAAGTATTGAGATGGTACAAGCACTGAGATGGTACAAGTACTGAGATGGTACACGCACTGAGATGGTACAAGTATTGAGATGGTACAAGCACTGAGATGGTACAAGCACTGAGATGGTACAAGCATTGAGATGGTACAAGTACTGAGATGGTACAAGTACTGAGATGGTACAAGTATTGAGATGGTACAAGCACTGAGATGGTACAAGCACTGAGATGGTACAAGCACTGAGATGGTACAAGCATTGAGATGGTACACGCACTGAGATGGTACAAGCACTGAGATGGTACACGCACTGAGATGGTACACGCACTGAGATGGTACAAGTACTGAGATGGTACAAGTACTGAGATGGTACAAGCACTGAGATGGTACAAGTACTGAGATGGTACAAGCACTGAGATGGTACAAGTATTGAGATGGTACAAGCACTGAGATGGTGCAAGCACTGAGATGGTGCAAGCACTGAGATGGTACAAGCACTGAGATGGTACAAGTACTGAGATGGTACAAGTATTGAGATGGTACAAGCACTGAGATGGTACAAGCACTGAGATGGTACAAGCACTGAGATGGTGCAAGCACTGAGATGGTACACGCACTGAGATGGTACAAGCACTGAGATGGTACACTCACTGAGATGGTACAAGTACTGAGATGGTACAAGCACTGAGATGGTACAAGTACTGAGATGGTACACGCACTGAGATGGTACAAGCACTGAGATGGTACAAGCACTGAGATGGTACAAGCACTGAGATGGTACAAGCACTGAGATGGTACACGCACTGAGATGGTACAAGTACTGAGATGGTACAAGCACTGAGATGGTACAAGCACTGAGATGGTACAAGCACTGAGATGGTACACGCACTGAGATGGTACAAGTATTGAGATGGTACAAGCACTGAGATGGTACACGCACTGAGATGGTACAAGCACTGAGATGGTACACGCACTGAGATGGTACACGCACTGAGATGGTACAAGTACTGAGATGGTACACGCACTGAGATGGTACAAGTATTGAGATGGTACACGCACTGAGATGGTACACGCACTGAGATGGTACACGCACTGAGATGGTACACGCACTGAGATGGTACAAGTATTGAGATGGTACAAGCACTGAGATGGTACAAGCACTGAGATGGTACACGCACTGAGATGGTACAAGCACTGAGATGGTACAAGTATTGAGATGGTACACTCACTGAGATGGTACAAGCACTGAGATGGTACACGCACTGAGATGGTACACGCACTGAGATGGTACAAGCACTGAGATGGTACACGCACTGAGATGGTACAAGTATTGAGATGGTACACGCACTGAGATGGTACACGCACTGAGATGGTACAAGCACTGAGATGGTACACGCACTGAGATGGTACAAGCACTGAGATGGTACACGCACTGAGATGGTACAAGCACTGAGATGGTACACGCACTGAGATGGTACAAGCACTGAGATGGTACAAGCACTGAGATGGTACAAGTATTGAGATGGTACAAGCACTGAGATGGTACAAGTATTGAGATGGTACAAGCACTGAGATGGTACACGCACTGAGATGGTACACGCACTGAGATGGTACAAGCACTGAGATGGTACAAGTACTGAGATGGTACAAGTACTGAGATGGTACACGCACTGAGATGGTACACGCACTGAGATGGTACACGCACTGAGATGGTACAAGTATTGAGATGGTACAAGCACTGAGATGGTACAAGTACTGAGATGGTACAAGCACTGAGATGGTACAAGCACTGAGATGGTACACGCACTGAGATGGTACACGCACTGAGATGGTACACGCACTGAGATGGTACAAGTACTGAGATGGTACAAGTACTGAGATGGTACACGCACTGAGATGGTACAAGCACTGAGATGATACACGCACTGAGATGGTACAAGTATTGAGATGGTACAAGCACTGAGATGGTACAAGTACTGAGATGGTACAAGTACTGAGATGGTACACGCACTGAGATGGTACACGCACTGAGATGGTACAAGTACTGAGATGGTACAAGCTTTGAGATGGTACAAGCTTTGAGATGGTACACGCACTGAGATGGTACAAGCACTGAGATGGTACAAGTACTGAGATGGTACAAGTACTGAGATGGTACAAGTATTGAGATGGTACAAGTATTGAGATGGTACAAGCACTGAGATGGTACAAGCACTGAGATGGTACACGCACTGAGATGGTACAAGCACTGAGATGGTACAAGCATTGAGATGGTACAAGCACTGAGATGGTACAAGCATTGAGATGGTACACGCACTGAGATGGTACAAGTACTGAGATGGTACACGCACTGAGATGGTACAAGTACTGAGATGGTACAAGTACTGAGATGGTACAAGTACTGAGATGGTACAAGCACTGAGATGGTACAAGCACTGAGATGGTACAAGTATTGAGATGGTACACGCACTGAGATGGTACAAGCACTGAGATGGTACAAGCACTGAGATGGTACACGCACTGAGATGGTACAAGTACTGAGATGGTACAAGCACTGAGATGGTACAAGCACTGAGATGGTACAAGCACTGAGATGGTACAAGTACTGAGATGGTACACGCACTGAGATGGTACAAGCACTGAGATGGTACACGCACTGAGATGGTACAAGTACTGAGATGGTACACGCACTGAGATGGTACACGCACTGAGATGGTACAAGTACTGAGATGGTACAAGCACTGAGATGGTACAAGTACTGAGATGGTACACGCACTGAGATGGTACAAGCTTTGAGATGGTACAAGCACTGAGATGGTACAAGCACTGAGATGGTACACGCACTGAGATGGTACACGCACTGAGATGGTACAAGCACTGAGATGGTACAAGTACTGAGATGGTACACGCACTGAGATGGTACAAGCTTTGAGATGGTACAAGCACTGAGATGGTACACGCACTGAGATGGTACAAGCACTGAGATGGTACAAGCACTGAGATGGTACACGCACTGAGATGGTACAAGCACTGAGATGGTACAAGCACTGAGATGGTACAAGCACTGAGATGGTACACGCACTGAGATGGTACAAGTAGTGAGATGGTACAAGCACTGAGATGGTACAAGTACTGAGATGGTACAAGTATTGAGATGGTACAAGCACTGAGATGGTACAAGTATTGAGATGGTACAAGTATTGAGATGGTACAAGCACTGAGATGGTACACGCACTGAGATGGTACAAGCACTGAGATGGTACAAGCACTGAGATGGTACAAGCACTGAGATGGTACACGCACTGAGATGGTACAAGTATTGAGATGGTACAAGCACTGAGATGGTACACGCACTGAGATGGTACAAGTATTGAGATGGTACAAGCACTGAGATGGTACAAGCACTGAGATGGTACAAGCACTGAGATGGTACACGCACTGAGATGGTACAAGTACTGAGATGGTACACGCACTGAGATGGTACAAGTATTGAGATGGTACACGCACTGAGATGGTACACGCACTGAGATGGTACACGCACTGAGATGGTACAAGCACTGAGATGGTACACGCACTGAGATGGTACAAGTATTGAGATGGTACAAGCACTGAGATGGTACAAGCACTGAGATGGTACAAGCACTGAGATGGTACACGCACTGAGATGGTACAAGCACTGAGATGGTACAAGTATTGAGATGGTACACTCACTGAGATGGTACACGCACTGAGATGGTACAAGCACTGAGATGGTACAAGCACTGAGATGGTACACGCACTG
Source organism: Pleurodeles waltl (assembly GCF_031143425.1). Taxonomy (NCBI): domain Eukaryota; kingdom Metazoa; phylum Chordata; class Amphibia; order Caudata; family Salamandridae; genus Pleurodeles; species Pleurodeles waltl. The sequence continues at coordinate 77,357,899 of NC_090447.1, read as the reverse complement.
AGATGGTACACGCACTGAGATGGTACACGCACTGAGATGGTACAAGTATTGAGATGGTACACGCACTGAGATGGTACACGCACTGAGATGGTACAAGCACTGAGATGGTACACGCACTGAGATGGTACAAGCACTGAGATGGTACACGCACTGAGATGGTACAAGCACTGAGATGGTACAAGTATTGAGATGGTACAAGCACTGAGATGGTACAAGTATTGAGATGGTACAAGCACTGAGATGGTACACGCACTGAGATGGTACACGCAGTGAGATGGTACAAGCACTGAGATGGTACACGCACTGAGATGGTACACGCACTGAGATGGTACAAGCACTGAGATGGTACACGCACTGAGATGGTACAAGCACTGAGATGGTACAAGCACTGAGATGGTACAAGTACTGAGATGGTACACGCACTGAGATGGTACAAGCACTGAGATGGTACAAGCACTGAGATGGTACAAGCACTGAGATGGTACACGCACTGAGATGGTACAAGTACTGAGATGGTACAAGCACTGAGATGGTACAAGTACTGAGATGGTACAAGCACTGAGATGGTACAAGTACTGAGATGGTACAAGCACTGAGATGGTGCAAGCACTGAGATGGTGCAAGCACTGAGATGGTACACGCACTGAGATGGTACACTCACTGAGATGGTACAAGTACTGAGATGGTACAAGCACTGAGATGGTACAAGTACTGAGATGGTACAAGCACTGAGATGGTACACTCACTGAGATGGTACAAGTACTGAGATGGTACAAGCACTGAGATGGTACAAGTACTGAGATGGTACAAGTACTGAGATGGTACAAGTACTGAGATGCTACAAGCTTTGAGATGGTACAAGTATTGAGATGGTACAAGCACTGAGATGGTACAAGTACTGAGATGGTACACGCACTGAGATGGTACACGCACTGAGATGGTACAAGTACTGAGATGGTACAAGCACTGAGATGGTACAAGTATTGAGATGGTACAAGCACTGAGATGGTACAAGCACTGAGATGGTGCAAGCACTGAGATGGTGCAAGCACTGAGATGGTACACGCACTGAGATGGTACAAGTACTGAGATGGTACACGCACTGAGATGGTACACGCACTGAGATGGTACACGCACTGAGATGGTACAAGCACTGAGATGGTACACGCACTGAGATGGTACAAGTACTGAGATGGTACAAGCACTGAGATGGTACACGCACTGAGATGGTACAAGTACTGAGATGGTACACGCACTGAGATGGTACAAGCACTGAGATGGTACAAGCACTGAGATGGTACAAGCACTGAAATGGTACACGCACTGAGATGGTACAAGTACTGAGATGGTACACGCACTGAGATGGTACAAGCACTGAGATGGTACAAGTACTGAGATGGTACACGCACTGAGATGGTACAAGCTTTGAGATGGTACAAGCTTTGAGATGGTACAAGCACTGAGATGGTACAAGCACTGAGATGGTACAAGTATTGAGATGGTACAAGCACTGAGATGGTACAAGCACTGAGATGGTACAAGTACTGAGATGGTACAAGCACTGAGATGGTACAAGTACTGAGATGGTACAAGCACTGAGATGGTACAAGTACTGAGATGGTACAAGCACTGAGATGGTGCAAGCACTGAGATGGTGCAAGCACTGAGATGGTACACGCACTGAGATGGTACACTCACTGAGATGGTACAAGTACTGAGATGGTACAAGCACTGAGATGGTACAAGTACTGAGATGGTACAAGCACTGAGATGGTACACTCACTGAGATGGTACAAGTACTGAGATGGTACAAGCACTGAGATGGTACAAGTACTGAGATGGTACAAGCACTGAGATGGTACAAGCACTGAGATGGTACAAGTACTGAGATGGTACAAGTACTGAGATGCTACAAGCTTTGAGATGGTACAAGTATTGAGATGGTACAAGCACTGAGATGGTACAAGTACTGAGATGGTACACGCACTGAGATGGTACACGAACTGAGATGGTACAAGTACTGAGATGGTACAAGCACTGAGATGGTACAAGTATTGAGATGGTACAAGCACTGAGATGGTACAAGCACTGAGATGGTGCAAGCACTGAGATGGTACACGCACTGAGATGGTACAAGTACTGAGATGGTACAAGTACTGAGATGGTACAAGTACTGAGATGGTACAAGTATTGAGATGGTACAAGTATTGAGATGGTACAAGTACTGAGATGGTACAAGTATTGAGATGGTACAAGTATTGAGATGGTACAAGCATTGAGATGGTACAAGCACTGAGATGGTACAAGTACTGAGATGGTACAAGTACTGAGATGGTTCAAGTATTGAGATGGTACAAGTATTGAGATGGTACAAGCATTGAGATGGTACAAGCACTGAGATGGTACAAGTACTGAGATGGTACAAGCACTGAGATGGTACAAGCACTGAGATGGTACACGCACTGAGATGGTACAAGTACTGAGATGGTACAAGCACTGAGATGGTACAAGCACTGAGATGGTACAAGCACTGAGATGGTACAAGTACTGAGATGGTACACGCACTGAGATGGTACACGCACTGAGATGGTACACGCACTGAGATGGTACAAGTACTGAGATGGTACAAGCACTGAGATGGTACAAGCACTGAGATGGTACACGCACTGAGATGGTACAAGTATTGAGATGGTACAAGCACTGAGATGGTACAAGCACTGAGATGGTGCAAGCACTGAGATGGTACAAGCACTGAGATGGTGCAAGCACTGAGATGGTACAAGCACTGAGATGGTACAAGTATTGAGATGGTACAAGCACTGAGATGGTACAAGCACTGAGATGGTACAAGCACTGAGATGGTACAAGCACTGAGATGGTGCAAGCACTGAGATGGTACACGCACTGAGATGGTACAAGTACTGAGATGGTACAAGCACTGAGATGGTACACTCACTGAGATGGTACACTCACTGAGATGGTACAAGTACTGAGATGGTACAAGCACTGAGATGGTACAAGTACTGAGATGGTACAAGCACTGAGATGGTACAAGTACTGAGATGGTACAAGTACTGAGATGATACAAGCACTGAGATGGTACAAGTATTGAGATGGTACAAGTACTGAGATGCTACAAGCTTTGAGATGGTACAAGTATTGAGATGGTTCAAGCACTGAGATGGTACAAGCACTGAGATGGTACAAGTACTGAGATGGTACACGCACTGAGATGGTACACGCACTGAGATGGTACACGCACTGAGATGGTACAAGCACTGAGATGGTACAAGCACTGAGATGGTACAAGCACTGAGATGGTACCCGCACTGAGATGGTACACGCACTGAGATGGTACAAGTACTGAGATGGTACAAGTACTGAGATGGTACACGCACTGAGATGGTACACGCACTGAGATGGTACACGCACTGAGATGGTACAAGTACTGAGATGGTACAAGCACTGAGATGGTACACGCACTGAGATGGTACAAGCACTGAGATGGTACACGCACTGAGATGGTACACGCACTGAGATGGTGCAAGCACTGAGATGGTACACGCACTGAGACGGTACACGCACTGAGACGGTACACGCACTGAGACGGTACACGCACTGAGATGGTACAAGCACTGAGATGGCACACGCACTGAGATGGTACAAGCACTGAGATGGTACACGCACTGAGATGGTACAAGTAGTGAGATGGTACAAGCACTGAGATGGTACAAGTACTGAGATGGTACAAGTATTGAGATGGTACAAGCACTGAGATGGTACAAGTATTGAGATGGTACAAGTATTGAGATGGTACAAGTATTGAGATGGTACAAGTATTGAGATGGTACAAGCACTGAGATGGTACACGCACTGAGATGGTACAAGCACTGAGATGGTACAAGCACTGAGATGGTACACGCACTGAGATGGTACAAGTATTGAGATGGTACAAGCACTGAGATGGTACAAGCACTGAGATGGTACACGCACTGAGATGGTACAAGTATTGAGATGGTACAAGCACTGAGATGGTACACGCACTGAGATGGTACAAGCACTGAGATGGTACACGCACTGAGATGGTACACGCACTGAGATGGTACAAGTACTGAGATGGTACACGCACTGAGATGGTACAAGTATTGAGATGGTACACGCACTGAGATGGTACACGCACTGAGATGGTACACGCACTGAGATGGTACACGCACTGAGATGGTACAAGTATTGAGATGGTACAAGCACTGAGATGGTACAAGCACTGAGATGGTACACGCACTGAGATGGTACAAGCACTGAGATGGTACAAGTATTGAGATGGTACACTCACTGAGATGGTACAAGCACTGAGATGGTACACGCACTGAGATGGTACACGCACTGAGATGGTACAAGCACTGAGATGGTACACGCACTGAGATGGTACAAGTATTGAGATGGTACACGCACTGAGATGGTACACGCACTGAGATGGTACACGCACTGAGATGGTACACGCACTGAGATGGTACAAGCACTGAGATGGTACACGCACTGAGATGGTACAAGCACTGAGATGGTACACGCACTGAGATGGTACAAGCACTGAGATGGTACAAGCACTGAGATGGTACAAGTATTGAGATGGTACAAGCACTGAGATGGTACAAGTATTGAGATGGTACAAGCACTGAGATGGTACACGCACTGAGATGGTACACGCACTGAGATGGTACAAGCACTGAGATGGTACAAGCACTGAGATGGTACAAGTACTGAGATGGTACAAGTACTGAGATGGTACACGCACTGAGATGGTACACGCACTGAGATGGTACACGCACTGAGATGGTACAAGTATTGAGATGGTACAAGCACTGAGATGGTACAAGTACTGAGATGGTACAAGCACTGAGATGGTACAAGCACTGAGATGGTACACGCACTGAGATGGTACACGCACTGAGATGGTACACGCACTGAGATGGTACAAGCACTGAGATGATACACGCACTGAGATGGTACAAGTATTGAGATGGTACAAGCACTGAGATGGTACAAGTACTGAGATGGTACAAGTACTGAGATGGTACACGCACTGAGATGGTACACGCACTGAGATGGTACAAGTACTGAGATGGTACAAGCTTTGAGATGGTACAAGCTTTGAGATGGTACACGCACTGAGATGGTACAAGCACTGAGATGGTACAAGTACTGAGATGGTACAAGTACTGAGATGGTACAAGTATTGAGATGGTACAAGTATTGAGATGGTACAAGCACTGAGATGGTACAAGCACTGAGATGGTACACGCACTGAGATGGTACAAGCACTGAGATGGTACAAGCATTGAGATGGTACAAGCACTGAGATGGTACAAGCATTGAGATGGTACACGCACTGAGATGGTACAAGTACTGAGATGGTACACGCACTGAGATGGTACAAGTACTGAGATGGTACAAGTACTGAGATGGTACAAGCACTGAGATGGTACAAGCACTGAGATGGTACAAGTATTGAGATGGTACACGCACTGAGATGGTACAAGCACTGAGATGGTACAAGCACTGAGATGGTACACGCACTGAGATGGTACAAGTACTGAGATGGTACAAGCACTGAGATGGTACAAGCACTGAGATGGTACAAGCACTGAGATGGTACAAGTACTGAGATGGTACACGCACTGAGATGGTACAAGCACTGAGATGGTACACGCACTGAGATGGTACAAGTACTGAGATGGTACACGCACTGAGATGGTACACGCACTGAGATGGTACAAGTACTGAGATGGTACAAGCACTGAGATGGTACAAGTACTGAGATGGTACACGCACTGAGATGGTACAAGCTTTGAGATGGTACAAGCACTGAGATGGTACAAGCACTGAGATGGTACAAGCACTGAGATGGTACACGCACTGAGATGGTACACGCACTGAGATGGTACAAGCACTGAGATGGTACAAGTACTGAGATGGTACACGCACTGAGATGGTACAAGCTTTGAGATGGTACAAGCACTGAGATGGTACACGCACTGAGATGGTACAAGCACTGAGATGGTACAAGCACTGAGATGGTACACGCACTGAGATGGTACAAGCACTGAGATGGTACAAGCACTGAGATGGTACAAGCACTGAGATGGTACAAGCACTGAGATGGTACACGCACTGAGATGGTACAAGTAGTGAGATGGTACAAGCACTGAGATGGTACAAGTACTGAGATGGTACAAGTATTGAGATGGTACAAGCACTGAGATGGTACAAGTATTGAGATGGTACAAGTATTGAGATGGTACAAGCACTGAGATGGTACACGCACTGAGATGGTACAAGCACTGAGATGGTACAAGCACTGAGATGGTACAAGCACTGAGATGGTACACGCACTGAGATGGTACAAGTATTGAGATGGTACAAGCACTGAGATGGTACACGCACTGAGATGGTACAAGTATTGAGATGGTACAAGCACTGAGATGGTACAAGCACTGAGATGGTACAAGCACTGAGATGGTACACGCACTGAGATGGTACACGCACTGAGATGGTACAAGTACTGAGATGGTACACGCACTGAGATGGTACAAGTATTGAGATGGTACACGCACTGAGATGGTACACGCACTGAGATGGTACACGCACTGAGATGGTACAAGCACTGAGATGGTACACGCACTGAGATGGTACAAGTATTGAGATGGTACAAGCACTGAGATGGTACAAGCACTGAGATGGTACAAGCACTGAGATGGTACACGCACTGAGATGGTACAAGCACTGAGATGGTACAAGTATTGAGATGGTACACTCACTGAGATGGTACACGCACTGAGATGGTACAAGCAGTGAGATGGTACAAGCACTGAGATGGTACACGCACTGAGATGGTACACGCACTGAGATGGTACACGCACTGAGATGGTACAAGTATTGAGATGGTACACGCACTGAGATGGTACACGCACTGAGATGGTACAAGCACTGAGATGGTACACGCACTGAGATGGTACAAGCACTGAGATGGTACACGCACTGAGATGGTACAAGCACTGAGATGGTACAAGTATTGAGATGGTACAAGCACTGAGATGGTACAAGTATTGAGATGGTACAAGCACTGAGATGGTACACGCACTGAGATGGTACACGCAGTGAGATGGTACAAGCACTGAGATGGTACACGCACTGAGATGGTACAAGCACTGAGATGGTACAAGCACTGAGATGGTACACGCACTGAGATGGTACAAGCACTGAGATGGTACACGCACTGAGATGGTACAAGCACTGAGATGGTACAAGTATTGAGATGGTACAAGTACTGAGATGGTACAAGTATTGAGATGGTACAAGCACTGAGATGGTACACGCACTGAGATGGTACACGCACTGAGATGGTACACGCACTGAGATGGTACAAGCACTGAGATGGTACAAGCACTGAGATGGTACACGCACTGAGATGGTACAAGCACTGAGATGGTACAAGTACTGAGATGGTACAAGTACTGAGATGGTACAAGCACTGAGATGGTACAAGCACTGAGATGGTACACGCACTGAGATGGTACAAGTACTGAGATGGTACAAGTACTGAGATGGTACAAGCACTGAGATGGTACAAGCACTGAGATGGTACACGCACTGAGATGGTACAAGTATTGAGATGGTACAAGCACTGAGATGGTACAAGTACTGAGATGGTACAAGTACTGAGATGGTACACGCACTGAGATGGTACAAGTACTGAGATGGTACAAGCTTTGAGATGGTACAAGCACTGAGATGGTACACGCACTGAGATGGTACAAGTACTGAGATGGTACAAGCACTGAGATGGTACAAGCACTGAGATGGTACAAGCACTGAGATGGTACACGCACTGAGATGGTACAAGCACTGAGATGGTACAAGCACTGAGATGGTACAAGCACTGAGATGGTACAAGCATTGAGATGGTACACGCACTGAGATGGTACAAGTACTGAGATGGTACAAGTACTGAGATGGTACAAGCACTGAGATGGTACAAGCACTGAGATGGTACAAGTATTGAGATGGTACAAGCATTGAGATGGTACAAGTACTGAGATGGTACACGCACTGAGATGGTACAAGCACTGAGATGGTACACGCACTGAGATGCTACAAGCACTGAGATGGTACAAGTACTGAGATGGTACACGCACTGAGATGGTACAAGCACTGAGATGGTACACGCACTGAGATGGTACAAGTACTGAGATGGTACAAGTACTGAGATGGTACACGCACTGAGATGGTACACGCACTGAGATGGTACAAGTACTGAGATGGTACAAGTACTGAGATGGTACAAGCACTGAGATGGTACAAGTACTGAGATGGTACACGCACTGAGATGGTACAAGCTTTGAGATGGTACAAGCACTGAGATGGTACAAGCACTGAGATGGTACACGCACTGAGATGGTACAAGTACTGAGATGGTACAAGCACTGAGATGGTACAAGTACTGAGATGGTACACGCACTGAGATGGTACAAGCTTTGAGATGGTACAAGCACTGAGATGGTACAAGCACTGAGATGGTACACGCACTGAGATGGTACAAGCACTGAGATGGTACACGCACTGAGATGGTACAAGCACTGAGATGGTACAAGCACTGAGATGGTACAAGTACTGAGATGGTACACGCACTGAGATGGTACAAGCACTGAGATGGTACAAGCACTGAGATGGTACAAGCACTGAGATGGTACACGCACTGAGATGGTACAAGTACTGAGATGGTACAAGCACTGAGATGGTACAAGTACTGAGATGGTACAAGCACTGAGATGGTACAAGTACTGAGATGGTACAAGCACTGAGATGGTGCAAGCACTGAGATGGTGCAAGCACTGAGATGGTACACGCACTGAGATGGTACACTCACTGAGATGGTACAAGTACTGAGATGGTACAAGCACTGAGATGGTACAAGTACTGAGATGGTACAAGCACTGAGATGGTACACTCACTGAGATGGTACAAGTACTGAGATGGTACAAGCACTGAGATGGTACAAGTACTGAGATGGTACAAGTACTGAGATGGTACAAGTACTGAGATGCTACAAGCTTTGAGATGGTACAAGTATTGAGATGGTACAAGCACTGAGATGGTACAAGTACTGAGATGGTACACGCACTGAGATGGTACACGCACTGAGATGGTACAAGCACTGAGATGGTACAAGTACTGAGATGGTACAAGTATTGAGATGGTACAAGCACTGAGATGTACAAGCACTGAGATGGTGCAAGCACTGAGATGGTACACGCACTGAGATGGTGCAAGCACTGAGATGGTACACGCACTGAGATGGTACACGCACTGAGATGGTACACGCACTGAGATGGTACAAGCACTGAGATGGTACACGCACTGAGATGGTACAAGTACTGAGATGGTACAAGCACTGAGATGGTACACGCACTGAGATGGTACAAGTACTGAGATGGTACACGCACTGAGATGGTACAAGCACTGAGATGGTACAAGCACTGAGATGGTACAAGCACTGAAATGGTACACGCACTGAGATGGTACAAGTACTGAGATGGTACACGCACTGAGATGGTACAAGCACTGAGATGGTACAAGTACTGAGATGGTACACGCACTGAGATGGTACAAGCTTTGAGATGGTACAAGCTTTGAGATGGTACAAGCACTGAGATGGTACAAGCACTGAGATGGTACAAGTATTGAGATGGTACAAGCACTGAGATGGTACAAGCACTGAGATGGTACAAGTACTGAGATGGTACAAGCACTGAGATGGTACAAGTACTGAGATGGTACAAGCACTGAGATGGTACAAGTACTGAGATGGTACAAGCACTGAGATGGTGCAAGCACTGAGATGGTGCAAGCACTGAGATGGTACACGCACTGAGATGGTACACTCACTGAGATGGTACAAGTACTGAGATGGTACAAGCACTGAGATGGTACAAGTACTGAGATGGTACAAGCACTGAGATGGTACACTCACTGAGATGGTACAAGTACTGAGATGGTACAAGCACTGAGATGGTACAAGTACTGAGATGGTACAAGCACTGAGATGGTACAAGCACTGAGATGGTACAAGTACTGAGATGGTACAAGTACTGAGATGCTACAAGCTTTGAGATGGTACAAGTATTGAGATGGTACAAGCACTGAGATGGTACAAGTACTGAGATGGTACACGCACTGAGATGGTACACGAACTGAGATGGTACAAGTACTGAGATGGTACAAGCACTGAGATGGTACAAGTATTGAGATGGTACAAGCACTGAGATGGTACAAGCACTGAGATGGTGCAAGCACTGAGATGGTACACGCACTGAGATGGTACAAGTACTGAGATGGTACAAGTACTGAGATGGTACAAGTATTGAGATGGTACAAGTACTGAGATGGTACAAGTATTGAGATGGTACAAGTATTGAGATGGTACAAGCATTGAGATGGTACAAGCACTGAGATGGTACAAGTACTGAGATGTACAAGTACTGAGATGGTTCAAGTATTGAGATGGTACAAGTATTGAGATGGTACAAGCATTGAGATGGTACAAGCACTGAGATGGTACAAGTACTGAGATGGTACAAGCACTGAGATGGTACAAGCACTGAGATGGTACACGCACTGAGATGGTACAAGTACTGAGATGGTACAAGCACTGAGATGGTACAAGCACTGAGATGGTACAAGCACTGAGATGGTACAAGTACTGAGATGGTACACGCACTGAGATGGTACACGCACTGAGATGGTACACGCACTGAATCGGTACAAGTCTGAGATGGTACAAGCACTGAGATGGTACAAGCACTGAGTGATGGTACACGCACTGAGATGGTACAAGTATTGAGATGGTACAAGCACTGAGATGGTACAAGCACTGAGATGGTGCAAGCACTGAGATGGTACAAGCACTGAGATGGTGCAAGCACTGAGATGGTACAAGCACTGAGATGGTACAAGTATTGAGATGGTACAAGCACTGAGATGGTACAAGCACTGAGATGGTACAAGCACTGAGATGGTACAAGCACTGAGATGGTGCAAGCACTGAGATGGTACACGCACTGAGATGGTACAAGTACTGAGATGGTACAAGCACTGAGATGGTACACTCACTGAGATGGTACACTCACTGAGATGGTACAAGTACTGAGATGGTACAAGCACTGAGATGGTACAAGTACTGAGATGGTACAAGCACTGAGATGGTACAAGTACTGAGATGGTACAAGTACTGAGATGATACAAGCACTGAGATGGTACAAGTATTGAGATGGTACAAGTACTGAGATGCTACAAGCTTTGAGATGGTACAAGTATTGAGATGGTTCAAGCACTGAGATGGTACAAGCACTGAGATGGTACAAGTACTGAGATGGTACACGCACTGAGATGGTACACGCACTGAGATGGTACACGCACTGAGATGGTACAAGCACTGAGATGGTACAAGCACTGAGATGGTACAAGCACTGAGATGGTACCCGCACTGAGATGGTACACGCACTGAGATGGTACAAGTACTGAGATGGTACAAGTACTGAGATGGTACACGCACTGAGATGGTACACGCACTGAGATGGTACACGCACTGAGATGGTACACGCACTGAGATGGTACAAGTACTGAGATGGTACAAGCACTGAGATGGTACAAGTATTGAGATGGTACAAGCACTGAGATGGTGCAAGCACTGAGATGGTGCAAGCACTGAGATGGTGCAAGCACTGAGATGGTACAAGCACTGAGATGGTACAAGTACTGAGATGGTACAAGTATTGAGATGGTACAAGCACTGGAGATGGTACAAGCACTGAGATGGTGCAAGCACTGAGATGGTACACGCACTGAGATGGTACAAGCACTGAGATGGTACACTCACTGAGATGGTACAAGTACTGAGATGGTACAAGCACTGAGATGGTACAAGCACTGAGATGGTACAAGTACTGAGATGGTACAAGCACTGAGATGGTACAAGTACTGAGATGGTACAAGTACTGAGATGGTACAAGTACTGAGATGCTACAAGCTTTGAGATGGTACAAGTATTGAGATGGTACAAGCACTGAGATGGTACAAGTACTGAGATGGTACACGCACTGAGATGGTACACGCACTGAGATGGTACACGCACTGAGATGGTACAAGTACTGAGATGGTACAAGTACTGAGATGGTACAAGCACTGAGATGGTACAAGTATTGAGATGGTACAAGCACTGAGATGGTACAAGCACTGAGATGGTACAAGCACTGAGATGGTGCAAGCACTGAGATGGTACAAGCACTGAGATGGTACAAGCACTGAGATGGTACAAGTACTGAGATGGTACAAGCACTGAGATGGTACAAGCACTGAGATGGTACAAGCACTGAGATGGTACACGCACTGAGATGGTACAAGTACTGAGATGGTACAAGTACTGAGATGGTACAAGCATTGAGATGGTACAAGCACTGAGATGGTACAAGCACTGAGATGGTACACGCACTGAGATGGTACAAGTATTGAGATGGTACAAGCTTTGAGATGGTACAAGCACTGAGATGGTACAAGTACTGAGATGGTACAAGCACTGAGATGGTACAAGTATTGAGATGGTACAAGCACTGAGATGGTACAAGCACTGAGATGGTACACGCACTGAGATGGTACAAGTATTGAGATGGTACAAGCACTGAGATGGTACAAGCACTGAGATGGTACACGCACTGAGATGGTACAAGTATTGAGATGGTACAAGTACTGAGATGGTACAAGTATTGAGATGGTACAAGCACTGAGATGGTACAAGCTTTGAGATGGTACAAGCACTGAGATGGTACAAGCACTGAGATGGTACAAGCACTGAGATGGTACACGCACTGAGATGGTACAAGTATTGAGATGGTACAAGTATTGAGATGGTACAAGTATTGAGATGGTACAAGCACTGAGATGGTAAAAGCACTGAGATGGTACACGCACTGAGATGGTACAAGCACTGAGATGGTACAAGTATTGAGATGGTACAAGTACTGAGATGGTACAAGTACTGAGATGGTACAAGTATTGAGATGGTACAAGTATTGAGATGGTACAAGCACTGAGATGGTACAAGTATTGAGATGGTACAAGTATTGAGATGTTACAAGTATTGAGATGGTACACGCACTGAGATGGTACAAGTATTGAGATGGTACAAGCACTGAGATGGTACAAGTATTGAGATGGTACAAGTACTGAGATGGTACAAGTATTGAGATGGTACAAGCACTGAGATGGTACAAGTATTGAGATGGTACAAGCACTGAGATGGTACAAGTATTGAGATGGTACAAGCACTGAGATGGTACACGCACTGAGATGGTACACGCACTGAGATGGTACAAGCACTGAGATGGTACACGCACTGAGATGGTACAAGCACTGAGATGGTACAAGCACTGAGATGGTACACGCACTGAGATGGTACAAGCACTGAGATGGTACAAGCACTGAGATGGTACAAGTACTGAGATGGTACACGCACTGAGATGGTACAAGCACTGAGATGGTACAAGCACTGAGATGGTACACGCACTGAGATGGTACAAGCACTGAGATGGTACAAGCACTGAGATGGTACACGCACTGAGATGGTACACGCACTGAGATGGTACAAGCACTGAGATGGTACAAGCACTGAGATGGTACACGCACTGAGATGGTACAAGCACTGAGATGGTACAAGTACTGAGATGGTACACGCACTGAGATGGTACAAGCACTGAGATGGTACACGCACTGAGATGGTACAAGTACTGAGATGGTACAAGCACTGAGATGGTACACGCACTGAGATGGTACAAGCACTGAGATGGTACAAGTATTGAGATGGTACACGCACTGAGATGGTACAAGCATTGAGATGGTACAAGCACTGAGATGGTACAAGCACTGAGATGGTACAAGCACTGAGATGGTACAAGTACTGAGATGGTACAAGCACTGAGATGGTACACGCACTGAGATGGTACAAGCACTGAGATGGTACAAGTATTGAGATGGTACACGCACTGAGATGGTACAAGCACTGAGATGGTACAAGCACTGAGATGGTACAAGCACTGAGATGGTACAAGTAATGAGATGGTACAAGTACTGAGATGGTACAAGCACTGAGATGGTACAAGCATTGAGATGGTACAAGTACTGAGATGGTACAAGCACTGAGATGGTACAAGCACTGAGATGGTACAAGCATTGAGATGGTACACGCACTGAGATGGTACAAGCACTGAGATGGTACACGCACTGAGATGGTACACGCACTGAGATGGTACAAGTACTGAGATGGTACAAGTACTGAGATGGTACAAGCACTGAGATGGTACAAGTACTGAGATGGTACAAGCACTGAGATGGTACAAGCATTGAGATGGTACAAGCACTGAGATGGTGCAAGCACTGAGATGGTGCAAGCACTGAGATGGTACAAGCACTGAGATGGTACAAGTACTGAGATGGTACAAGTATTGAGATGGTACAAGCACTGAGATGGTACAAGCACTGAGATGGTACAAGCACTGAGATGGTGCAAGCACTGAGATGGTACACGCACTGAGATGGTACAAGCACTGAGATGGTACACTCACTGAGATGGTACAAGTACTGAGATGGTACAAGCACTGAGATGGTACAAGTACTGAGATGGTACACGCACTGAGATGGTACAAGCACTGAGATGGTACAAGCACTGAGATGGTACACGCATTGAGATGGTACAAGCACTGAGATGGTACACGCACTGAGATGGTACACGCACTGAGATGGTACACGCACTGAGATGGTACAAGCACTGAGATGGTACAAGTACTGAGATGGTACAAGTACTGAGATGGTACAAGCACTGAGATGGTACACGCACTGAGATGGTACAAGTACTGAGATGGTACAAGTACTGAGATGGTACAAGTATTGAGATGGTACAAGTACTGAGATGGTACAAGTACTGAGATGGTACAAGCACTGAGATGGTACACGCACTGAGATGGTACAAGTGCTGAGATGGTACAAGCACTGAGATGGTACAAGCACTGAGATGGTACACGCACTGAGATGGTACAAGCACTGAGATGGTACAAGTATTGAGATGGTACACGCACTGAGATGGTACAAGTATTGAGATGGTACAAGCACTGAGATGGTACAAGTACTGAGATGGTACAAGCACTGAGATGGTACACGCACTGAGATGGTACAAGTACTGAGATGGTACACGCACTGAGATGGTACAAGTACTGAGATGGTACAAGTACTGAGATGGTACAAGCACTGAGATGGTACACGCACTGAGATGGTACAAGTATTGAGATGGTACAAGTATTGAGATGGTACACGCACTGAGATGGTACAAGTACTGAGATGGTACAAGTACTGAGATGGTACAAGCACTGAGATGGTACAAGTATTGAGATGGTACAAGTATTGAGATGGTACACGCACTGAGATGGTACAAGTACTGAGATGGTACAAGCACTGAGATGGTACAAGCACTGAGATGGTACACGCACTGAGATGGTACAAGTATTGAGATGGTACAAGCACTGAGATGGTACAAGTACTGAGATGGTACACGCACTGAGATGGTACAAGTATTGAGATGGTACAAGCACTGAGATGGTACAAGCACTGAGATGGTACAAGCATTGAGATGGTACAAGTACTGAGATGGTACAAGTACTGAGATGGTACAAGTATTGAGATGGTACAAGCACTGAGATGGTACAAGCACTGAGATGGTACAAGCACTGAGATGGTACAAGCATTGAGATGGTACACGCACTGAGATGGTACAAGCACTGAGATGGTACACGCACTGAGATGGTACACGCACTGAGATGGTACAAGTACTGAGATGGTACAAGTACTGAGATGGTACAAGCACTGAGATGGTACAAGTACTGAGATGGTACAAGCACTGAGATGGTACAAGTATTGAGATGGTACAAGCACTGAGATGGTGCAAGCACTGAGATGGTGCAAGCACTGAGATGGTACAAGCACTGAGATGGTACAAGTACTGAGATGGTACAAGTATTGAGATGGTACAAGCACTGAGATGGTACAAGCACTGAGATGGTACAAGCACTGAGATGGTGCAAGCACTGAGATGGTACACGCACTGAGATGGTACAAGCACTGAGATGGTACACTCACTGAGATGGTACAAGTACTGAGATGGTACAAGCACTGAGATGGTACAAGTACTGAGATGGTACACGCACTGAGATGGTACAAGCACTGAGATGGTACAAGCACTGAGATGGTACAAGCACTGAGATGGTACACGCACTGAGATGGTACAAGTACTGAGATGGTACAAGCACTGAGATGGTACAAGCACTGAGATGGTACAAGCACTGAGATGGTACACGCACTGAGATGGTACAAGTATTGAGATGGTACAAGCACTGAGATGGTACACGCACTGAGATGGTACAAGCACTGAGATGGTACACGCACTGAGATGGTACACGCACTGAGATGGTACAAGTACTGAGATGGTACACGCACTGAGATGGTACAAGTATTGAGATGGTACACGCACTGAGATGGTACACGCACTGAGATGGTACACGCACTGAGATGGTACACGCACTGAGATGGTACAAGTATTGAGATGGTACAAGCACTGAGATGGTACAAGCACTGAGATGGTACACGCACTGAGATGGTACAAGCACTGAGATGGTACAAGTATTGAGATGGTACACTCACTGAGATGGTACAAGCACTGAGATGGTACACGCACTGAGATGGTACACGCACTGAGATGGTACAAGCACTGAGATGGTACACGCACTGAGATGGTACAAGTATTGAGATGGTACACGCACTGAGATGGTACACGCACTGAGATGGTACAAGCACTGAGATGGTACACGCACTGAGATGGTACAAGCACTGAGATGGTACACGCACTGAGATGGTACAAGCACTGAGATGGTACACGCACTGAGATGGTACAAGCACTGAGATGGTACAAGCACTGAGATGGTACAAGTATTGAGATGGTACAAGCACTGAGATGGTACAAGTATTGAGATGGTACAAGCACTGAGATGGTACACGCACTGAGATGGTACACGCACTGAGATGGTACAAGCACTGAGATGGTACAAGCACTGAGATGGTACAAGTACTGAGATGGTACAAGTACTGAGATGGTACACGCACTGAGATGGTACACGCACTGAGATGGTACACGCACTGAGATGGTACAAGTATTGAGATGGTACAAGCACTGAGATGGTACAAGTACTGAGATGGTACAAGCACTGAGATGGTACAAGCACTGAGATGGTACACGCACTGAGATGGTACACGCACTGAGATGGTACACGCACAGAGATGGTACAAGTACTGAGATGGTACAAGTACTGAGATGGTACACGCACTGAGATGGTACAAGCACTGAGATGATACACGCACTGAGATGGTACAAGTATTGAGATGGTACAAGCACTGAGATGGTACAAGTACTGAGATGGTACAAGTACTGAGATGGTACACGCACTGAGATGGTACACGCACTGAGATGGTACAAGTACTGAGATGGTACAAGCTTTGAGATGGTACAAGCTTTGAGATGGTACACGCACTGAGATGGTACAAGCACTGAGATGGTACAAGTACTGAGATGGTACAAGTACTGAGATGGTACAAGTATTGAGATGGTACAAGTATTGAGATGGTACAAGCACTGAGATGGTACAAGCACTGAGATGGTACACGCACTGAGATGGTACAAGCACTGAGATGGTACAAGCATTGAGATGGTACATGCACTGAGATGGTACAAGCATTGAGATGGTACACGCACTGAGATGGTACAAGTACTGAGATGGTACACGCACTGAGATGGTACAAGTACTGAGATGGTACAAGTACTGAGATGGTACAAGTACTGAGATGGTACAAGCACTGAGATGGTACAAGCACTGAGATGGTACAAGTATTGAGATGGTACACGCACTGAGATGGTACAAGCACTGAGATGGTACAAGCACTGAGATGGTACACGCACTGAGATGGTACAAGTACTGAGATGGTACAAGCACTGAGATGGTACAAGCACTGAGATGGTACAAGCACTGAGATGGTACAAGTACTGAGATGGTACACGCACTGAGATGGTACAAGCACTGAGATGGTACACGCACTGAGATGGTACAAGTACTGAGATGGTACACGCACTGAGATGGTACACGCACTGAGATGGTACAAGTACTGAGATGGTACAAGCACTGAGATGGTACAAGTACTGAGATGGTACACGCACTGAGATGGTACAAGCTTTGAGATGGTACAAGCACTGAGATGGTACAAGCACTGAGATGGTACAAGCACTGAGATGGTACACGCACTGAGATGGTACACGCACTGAGATGGTACAAGCACTGAGATGGTACAAGTACTGAGATGGTACACGCACTGAGATGGTACAAGCTTTGAGATGGTACAAGCACTGAGATGGTACACGCACTGAGATGGTACAAGCACTGAGATGGTACAAGCACTGAGATGGTACACGCACTGAGATGGTACAAGCACTGAGATGGTACAAGCACTGAGATGGTACAAGCACTGAGATGGTACACGCACTGAGATGGTACAAGTAGTGAGATGGTACAAGCACTGAGATGGTACAAGTACTGAGATGGTACAAGTATTGAGATGGTACAAGCACTGAGATGGTACAAGTATTGAGATGGTACAAGTATTGAGATGGTACAAGCACTGAGATGGTACACGCACTGAGATGGTACAAGCACTGAGATGGTACAAGCACTGAGATGGTACAAGCACTGAGATGGTACACGCACTGAGATGGTACAAGTATTGAGATGGTACAAGCACTGAGATGGTACACGCACTGAGATGGTACAAGTATTGAGATGGTACAAGCACTGAGATGGTACAAGCACTGAGATGGTACAAGCACTGAGATGGTACACGCACTGAGATGGTACACGCACTGAGATGGTACAAGTACTGAGATGGTACACGCACTGAGATGGTACAAGTATTGAGATGGTACACGCACTGAGATGGTACACGCACTGAGATGGTACACGCACTGAGATGGTACAAGCACTGAGATGGTACACGCACTGAGATGGTACAAGTATTGAGATGGTACAAGCACTGAGATGGTACAAGCACTGAGATGGTACAAGCACTGAGATGGTACACGCACTGAGATGGTACAAGCACTGAGATGGTACAAGTATTGAGATGGTACACTCACTGAGATGGTACACGCACTGAGATGGTACAAGCACTGAGATGGTACAAGCACTGAGATGGTACACGCACTGAGATGGTACACGCACTGAGATGGTACACGCACTGAGATGGTACAAGTATTGAGATGGTACACGCACTGAGATGGTACACGCACTGAGATGGTACAAGCACTGAGATGGTACACGCACTGAGATGGTACAAGCACTGAGATGGTACACGCACTGAGATGGTACAAGCACTGAGATGGTACAAGTATTGAGATGGTACAAGCACTGAGATGGTACAAGTATTGAGATGGTACAAGCACTGAGATGGTACACGCACTGAGATGGTACACGCAGTGAGATGGTACAAGCACTGAGATGGTACACGCACTGAGATGGTACAAGCACTGAGATGGTACAAGCACTGAGATGGTACACGCACTGAGATGGTACAAGCACTGAGATGGTACACGCACTGAGATGGTACAAGCACTGAGATGGTACAAGTATTGAGATGGTACAAGTACTGAGATGGTACAAGTATTGAGATGGTACAAGCACTGAGATGGTACAAGCACTGAGATGGTACACGCACTGAGATGGTACACGCACTGAGATGGTACACGCACTGAGATGGTACAAGCACTGAGATGGTACAAGCACTGAGATGGTACACGCACTGAGATGGTACAAGCACTGAGATGGTACAAGTACTGAGATGGTACAAGTACTGAGATGGTACAAGCACTGAGATGGTACAAGCACTGAGATGGTACACGCACTGAGATGGTACAAGTACTGAGATGGTACAAGTACTGAGATGGTACAAGCACTGAGATGGTACAAGCACTGAGATGGTACACGCACTGAGATGGTACAAGTATTGAGATGGTACAAGCACTGAGATGGTACAAGTACTGAGATGGTACAAGTACTGAGATGGTACACGCACTGAGATGGTACAAGTACTGAGATGGTACAAGCTTTGAGATGGTACAAGCACTGAGATGGTACACGCACTGAGATGGTACAAGTACTGAGATGGTACAAGCACTGAGATGGTACAAGCACTGAGATGGTACAAGCACTGAGATGGTACACGCACTGAGATGGTACAAGCACTGAGATGGTACAAGCACTGAGATGGTACAAGCACTGAGATGGTACAAGCATTGAGATGGTACACGCACTGAGATGGTACAAGTACTGAGATGGTACAAGTACTGAGATGGTACAAGCACTGAGATGGTACAAGCACTGAGATGGTACAAGTATTGAGATGGTACAAGCATTGAGATGGTACAAGTACTGAGATGGTACACGCACTGAGATGGTACAAGCACTGAGATGGTACACGCACTGAGATGGTACACGCACTGAGATGGTACAAGCACTGAGATGGTACAAGTACTGAGATGGTACACGCACTGAGATGGTACAAGCACTGAGATGGTACACGCACTGAGATAGTACAAGTACTGAGATGGTACACGCACTGAGATGGTACACGCACTGAGATGGTACAAGTACTGAGATGGTACAAGTACTGAGATGGTACAAGCACTGAGATGGTACAAGTACTGAGATGGTACACGCACTGAGATGGTACAAGCTTTGAGATGGTACAAGCACTGAGATGGTACAAGCACTGAGATGGTACACGCACTGAGATGGTACAAGTACTGAGATGGTACAAGCACTGAGATGGTACAAGTACTGAGATGGTACACGCACTGAGATGGTACAAGCTTTGAGATGGTACAAGCACTGAGATGGTACAAGCACTGAGATGGTACACGCACTGAGATGGTACAAGCACTGAGATGGTACACGCACTGAGATGGTACAAGCACTGAGATGGTACAAGCACTGAGATGGTACAAGTACTGAGATGGTACACGCACTGAGATGGTACAAGCACTGAGATGGTACAAGCACTGAGATGGTACAAGCACTGAGATGGTACACGCACTGAGATGGTACAAGTACTGAGATGGTACAAGCACTGAGATGGTACAAGTACTGAGATGGTACAAGCACTGAGATGGTACAAGTACTGAGATGGTACAAGCACTGAGATGGTGCAAGCACTGAGATGGTGCAAGCACTGAGATGGTACACGCACTGAGATGGTACACTCACTGAGATGGTACAAGTACTGAGATGGTACAAGCACTGAGATGGTACAAGTACTGAGATGGTACAAGCACTGAGATGGTACACTCACTGAGATGGTACAAGTACTGAGATGGTACAAGCACTGAGATGGTACAAGTACTGAGATGGTACAAGTACTGAGATGGTACAAGTACTGAGATGGTACAAGTACTGAGATGCTACAAGCTTTGAGATGGTACAAGTATTGAGATGGTACAAGCACTGAGATGGTACAAGTACTGAGATGGTACACGCACTGAGATGGTACACGCACTGAGATGGTACAAGTACTGAGATGGTACAAGCACTGAGATGGTACAAGTATTGAGATGGTACAAGCACTGAGATGGTACAAGCACTGAGATGGTGCAAGCACTGAGATGGTGCAAGCACTGAGATGGTACACGCACTGAGATGGTACAAGTACTGAGATGGTACACGCACTGAGATGGTACACGCACTGAGATGGTACACGCACTGAGATGGTACAAGCACTGAGATGGTACACGCACTGAGATGGTACAAGTACTGAGATGGTACAAGCACTGAGATGGTACACGCACTGAGATGGTACAAGTACTGAGATGGTACACGCACTGAGATGGTACAAGCACTGAGATGGTACAAGCACTGAGATGGTACAAGCACTGAAATGGTACACGCACTGAGATGGTACAAGTACTGAGATGGTACACGCACTGAGATGGTACAAGCACTGAGATGGTACAAGTACTGAGATGGTACACGCACTGAGATGGTACAAGCTTTGAGATGGTACAAGCTTTGAGATGGTACAAGCACTGAGATGGTACAAGCACTGAGATGGTACAAGTATTGAGATGGTACAAGCACTGAGATGGTACAAGCACTGAGATGGTACAAGTACTGAGATGGTACAAGCACTGAGATGGTACAAGTACTGAGATGGTACAAGCACTGAGATGGTACAAGTACTGAGATGGTACAAGCACTGAGATGGTGCAAGCACTGAGATGGTGCAAGCACTGAGATGGTACACGCACTGAGATGGTACACTCACTGAGATGGTACAAGTACTGAGATGGTACAAGCACTGAGATGGTACAAGTACTGAGATGGTACAAGCACTGAGATAGTACACTCACTGAGATGGTACAAGTACTGAGATGGTACAAGCACTGAGATGGTACAAGTACTGAGATGGTACAAGCACTGAGATGGTACAAGCACTGAGATGGTACAAGTACTGAGATGGTACAAGTACTGAGATGCTACAAGCTTTGAGATGGTACAAGTATTGAGATGGTACAAGCACTGAGATGGTACAAGTACTGAGATGGTACACGCACTGAGATGGTACACGCACTGAGATGGTACACGCACTGAGATGGTACAAGTACTGAGATGGTACAAGCACTGAGATGGTACAAGTATTGAGATGGTACAAGCACTGAGATGGTACAAGCACTGAGATGGTGCAAGCACTGAGATGGTACACGCACTGAGATGGTACAAGTACTGAGATGGTACAAGTACTGAGATGGTACAAGTACTGAGATGGTACAAGTATTGAGATGGTACAAGTATTGAGATGGTACAAGTACTGAGATGGTACAAGTATTGAGATGGTACAAGTATTGAGATGGTACAAGCATTGAGATGGTACAAGCACTGAGATGGTACAAGTACTGAGATGGTACAAGTACTGAGATGGTTCAAGTATTGAGATGGTACAAGTATTGAGATGGTACAAGCATTGAGATGGTACAAGCACTGAGATGGTACAAGTACTGAGATGGTACAAGCACTGAGATGGTACAAGCACTGAGATGGTACACGCACTGAGATGGTACAAGTACTGAGATGGTACAAGCACTGAGATGGTACAAGCACTGAGATGGTACAAGCACTGAGATGGTACAAGCACTGAGATGGTACAAGTACTGAGATGGTACACGCACTGAGATGGTACACGCACTGAGATGGTACAAGTACTGAGATGGTACAAGCACTGAGATGGTACAAGCACTGAGATGGTACACGCACTGAGATGGTACAAGTATTGAGATGGTACAAGCACTGAGATGGTACAAGCACTGAGATGGTGCAAGCACTGAGATGGTACAAGCACTGAGATGGTGCAAGCACTGAGATGGTACAAGCACTGAGATGGTACAAGTATTGAGATGGTACAAGCACTGAGATGGTACAAGCACTGAGATGGTACAAGCACTGAGATGGTACAAGCACTGAGATGGTGCAAGCACTGAGATGGTACACGCACTGAGATGGTACAAGTACTGAGATGGTACAAGCACTGAGATGGTACACTCACTGAGATGGTACACTCACTGAGATGGTACAAGTACTGAGATGGTACAAGCACTGAGATGGTACAAGTACTGAGATGGTACAAGCACTGAGATGGTACAAGTACTGAGATGGTACAAGTACTGAGATGATACAAGCACTGAGATGGTACAAGTATTGAGATGGTACAAGTACTGAGATGCTACAAGCTTTGAGATGGTACAAGTATTGAGATGGTTCAAGCACTGAGATGGTACAAGCACTGAGATGGTACAAGTACTGAGATGGTACACGCACTGAGATGGTACACGCACTGAGATGGTACACGCACTGAGATGGTACAAGCACTGAGATGGTACAAGCACTGAGATGGTACAAGCACTGAGATGGTACCCGCACTGAGATGGTACACGCACTGAGATGGTACAAGTACTGAGATGGTACAAGTACTGAGATGGTACACGCACTGAGATGGTACACGCACTGACATGGTACACGCACTGAGATGGTACACGCACTGAGATGGTACAAGTACTGAGATGGTACAAGCACTGAGATGGTACAAGTATTGAGATGGTACAAGCACTGAGATGGTGCAAGCACTGAGATGGTGCAAGCACTGAGATGGTGCAAGCACTGAGATGGTACAAGCACTGAGATGGTACAAGTACTGAGATGGTACAAGTATTGAGATGGTACAAGCACTGAGATGGTACAAGCACTGAGATGGTGCAAGCACTGAGATGGTACACGCACTGAGATGGTACAAGCACTGAGATGGTACACTCACTGAGATGGTACAAGTACTGAGATGGTACAAGCACTGAGATGGTACAAGCACTGAGATGGTACAAGTACTGAGATGGTACAAGCACTGAGATGGTACAAGTACTGAGATGGTACAAGTACTGAGATGGTACAAGTACTGAGATGCTACAAGCTTTGAGATGGTACAAGTATTGAGATGGTACAAGCACTGAGATGGTACAAGTACTGAGATGGTACACGCACTGAGATGGTACACGCACTGAGATGGTACACGCACTGAGATGGTACAAGTACTGAGATGGTACAAGTACTGAGATGGTACAAGCACTGAGATGGTACAAGTATTGAGATGGTACAAGCACTGAGATGGTACAAGCACTGAGATGGTACAAGCACTGAGATGGTGCAAGCACTGAGATGGTACAAGCACTGAGATGGTACAAGCACTGAGATGGTACAAGTACTGAGATGGTACAAGCACTGAGATGGTACAAGCACTGAGATGGTACAAGCACTGAGATGGTACACGCACTGAGATGGTACAAGTACTGAGATGGTACAAGTACTGAGATGGTACAAGCATTGAGATGGTACAAGCACTGAGATGGTACAAGCACTGAGATGGTACACGCACTGAGATGGTACAAGTATTGAGATGGTACAAGCTTTGAGATGGTACAAGCACTGAGATGGTACAAGTACTGAGATGGTACAAGCACTGAGATGGTACAAGTATTGAGATGGTACAAGCACTGAGATGGTACAAGCACTGAGATGGTACACGCACTGAGATGGTACAAGTATTGAGATGGTACAAGCACTGAGATGGTACAAGCACTGAGATGGTACACGCACTGAGATGGTACAAGTATTGAGATGGTACAAGTACTGAGATGGTACAAGTATTGAGATGGTACAAGCACTGAGATGGTACAAGCTTTGAGATGGTACAAGCACTGAGATGGTACAAGCACTGAGATGGTACAAGCACTGAGATGGTACACGCACTGAGATGGTACAAGTATTGAGATGGTACAAGTATTGAGATGGTACAAGTATTGAGATGGTACAAGCACTGAGATGGTAAAAGCACTGAGATGGTACACGCACTGAGATGGTACAAGCACTGAGATGGTACAAGTATTGAGATGGTACAAGTACTGAGATGGTACAAGTACTGAGATGGTACAAGTATTGAGATGGTACAAGTATTGAGATGGTACAAGCACTGAGATGGTACAAGTATTGAGATGGTACAAGTATTGAGATGGTACAAGTATTGAGATGGTACACGCACTGAGATGGTACAAGTATTGAGATGGTACAAGCACTGAGATGGTACAAGTATTGAGATGGTACAAGTACTGAGATGGTACAAGTATTGAGATGGTACAAGCACTGAGATGGTACAAGTATTGAGATGGTACAAGCACTGAGATGGTACAAGTATTGAGATGGTACAAGCACTGAGATGGTACACGCACTGAGATGGTACACGCTCTGAGATGGTACAAGCACTGAGATGGTACACGCACTGAGATGGTACAAGCACTGAGATGGTACAAGCACTGAGATGGTACACGCACTGAGATGGTACAAGCACTGAGATGGTACAAGCACTGAGATGGTACAAGTACTGAGATGGTACACGCACTGAGATGGTACAAGCACTGAGATGGTACACGCACTGAGATGGTACAAGCACTGAGATGGTACACGCACTGAGATGGTACACGCACTGAGATGGTACAAGCACTGAGATGGTACAAGCACTGAGATGGTACACGCACTGAGATGGTACAAGCACTGAGATGGTACAAGTACTGAGATGGTACACGCACTGAGATGGTACAAGCACTGAGATGGTACACGCACTGAGATGGTACAAGTACTGAGATGGTACAAGCACTGAGATGGTACACGCACTGAGATGGTACAAGCACTGAGATGGTACAAGTATTGAGATGGTACACGCACTGAGATGGTACAAGCATTGAGATGGTACAAGCACTGAGATGGTACAAGCACTGAGATGGTACAAGCACTGAGATGGTACAAGTACTGAGATGGTACAAGCACTGAGATGGTACACGCACTGAGATGGTACAAGCACTGAGATGGTACAAGTATTGAGATGGTACACGCACTGAGATGGTACAAGCACTGAGATGGTACAAGCACTGAGATGGTACAAGCACTGAGATGGTACAAGTAATGAGATGGTACAAGTACTGAGATGGTACAAGCACTGAGATGGTACAAGCATTGAGATGGTACAAGTACTGAGATGGTACAAGCACTGAGATGGTACAAGCACTGAGATGGTACAAGCATTGAGATGGTACACGCACTGAGATGGTACAAGCACTGAGATGGTACACGCACTGAGATGGTACACGCACTGAGATGGTACAAGTACTGAGATGGTACAAGTACTGAGATGGTACAAGCACTGAGATGGTACAAGTACTGAGATGGTACAAGCACTGAGATGGTACAAGCATTGAGATGGTACAAGCACTGAGATGGTGCAAGCACTGAGATGGTGCAAGCACTGAGATGGTACAAGCACTGAGATGGTACAAGTACTGAGATGGTACAAGTATTGAGATGGTACAAGCACTGAGATGGTACAAGCACTGAGATGGTACAAGCACTGAGATGGTGCAAGCACTGAGATGGTACACGCACTGAGATGGTACAAGCACTGAGATGGTACACTCACTGAGATGGTACAAGTACTGAGATGGTACAAGCACTGAGATGGTACAAGTACTGAGATGGTACACGCACTGAGATGGTACAAGCACTGAGATGGTACAAGCACTGAGATGGTACACGCATTGAGATGGTACAAGCACTGAGATGGTACACGCACTGAGATGGTACACGCACTGAGATGGTACACGCACTGAGATGGTACAAGCACTGAGATGGTACAAGTACTGAGATGGTACAAGTACTGAGATGGTACAAGCACTGAGATGGTACACGCACTGAGATGGTACAAGTACTGAGATGGTACAAGTACTGAGATGGTACAAGTATTGAGATGGTACAAGTACTGAGATGGTACAAGTACTGAGATGGTACAAGCACTGAGATGGTACACGCACTGAGATGGTACAAGTGCTGAGATGGTACAAGCACTGAGATGGTACAAGCACTGAGATGGTACACGCACTGAGATGGTACAAGCACTGAGATGGTACAAGTATTGAGATGGTACACGCACTGAGATGGTACAAGTATTGAGATGGTACAAGCACTGAGATGGTACAAGTACTGAGATGGTACAAGCACTGAGATGGTACACGCACTGAGATGGTACAAGTACTGAGATGGTACACGCACTGAGATGGTACAAGTACTGAGATGGTACAAGTACTGAGATGGTACAAGCACTGAGATGGTACACGCACTGAGATGGTACAAGTATTGAGATGGTACAAGTATTGAGATGGTACACGCACTGAGATGGTACAAGTACTGAGATGGTACAAGTACTGAGATGGTACAAGCACTGAGATGGTACAAGTATTGAGATGGTACAAGTATTGAGATGGTACACGCACTGAGATGGTACAAGTACTGAGATGGTACAAGCACTGAGATGGTACAAGCACTGAGATGGTACACGCACTGAGATGGTACAAGTATTGAGATGGTACAAGCACTGAGATGGTACAAGTACTGAGATGGTACACGCACTGAGATGGTACAAGTATTGAGATGGTACAAGCACTGAGATGGTACAAGCACTGAGATGGTACAAGCATTGAGATGGTACAAGTACTGAGATGGTACAAGTACTGAGATGGTACAAGTATTGAGATGGTACAAGCACTGAGATGGTACAAGCACTGAGATGGTACAAGCACTGAGATGGTACAAGCATTGAGATGGTACACGCACTGAGATGGTACAAGCACTGAGATGGTACACGCACTGAGATGGTACACGCACTGAGATGGTACAAGTACTGAGATGGTACAAGTACTGAGATGGTACAAGCACTGAGATGGTACAAGTACTGAGATGGTACAAGCACTGAGATGGTACAAGTATTGAGATGGTACAAGCACTGAGATGGTGCAAGCACTGAGATGGTGCAAGCACTGAGATGGTACAAGCACTGAGATGGTACAAGTACTGAGATGGTACAAGTATTGAGATGGTACAAGCACTGAGATGGTACAAGCACTGAGATGGTACAAGCACTGAGATGGTGCAAGCACTGAGATGGTACACGCACTGAGATGGTACAAGCACTGAGATGGTACACTCACTGAGATGGTACAAGTACTGAGATGGTACAAGCACTGAGATGGTACAAGTACTGAGATGGTACACGCACTGAGATGGTACAAGCACTGAGATGGTACAAGCACTGAGATGGTACAAGCACTGAGATGGTACAAGCACTGAGATGGTACACGCACTGAGATGGTACAAGTACTGAGATGGTACAAGTACTGAGATGGTACACGCACTGAGATGGTACAAGCACTGAGATGGTACAAGTACTGAGATGGTACAAGCACTGAGATGTACAAGCACTGAGATGGTACAAGTACTGAGATGGTACAAGCACTGAGATGGTACACGCACTGAGATGGTACAAGTACTGAGATGGTACACGCACTGAGATGGTACACGCACTGAGATGGTACACGCACTGAGATGGTACAAGCACTGAGATGGTACAAGTACTGAGATGGTACACGCACTGAGATGGTACACGCACTGAGATGGTACAAGTACTGAGATGGTACACGCACTGAGATGGTACAAGTACTGAGATGGTACAAGTACTGAGATGGTACACGCACTGAGATGGTACAAGCACTGAGATGGTACAAGCACTGAGATGGTACAAGCACTGAGATGGTACACGCACTGAGATGGTACACGCACTGAGATGGTACAAGCACTGAGATGGTACAAGCACTGAGATGGTACACGCACTGAGATGGTACAAGTACTGAGATGGTACACGCACTGAGATGGTACACGCACTGAGATGGTACAAGTACTGAGATGGTACAAGTACTGAGATGGTACACGCACTGAGATGGTATAAGTATTGAGATGGTACACGCACTGAGATGGTAAAAGCACTGAGATGGTACAAGCTTTGAGATGGTACAAGCTTTGAGATGGTACAAGCTTTGAGATGGTACAAGTATTGAGATGGTACAAGTATTGAGATGGTGCAAGCACTGAGATGGTACACGCACTGAGATGGTACAAGTATTGAGATGGTACAAGCACTGAGATGGTACAAGTACTGAGATGGTACAATCACTGAGATGGTACAAGCACTGAGATGGTACACTCACTGAGATGGTACAAGCACTGAGATGGTACAAGCACTGAGATGGTACAAGCACTGAGATGGTACAAGCATTGAGATGGTACAAGCACTGAGATGGTACAAGCACTGAGATGGTACAAGTACTGAGATGGTACAAGCACTGAGATGGTACAAGCACTGAGATGGTACAAGCACTGAGATGGTACAAGTACTGAGATGGTACAAGCACTGAGATGGTACAAGCACTGAGATGGTACAAGTACTGAGATGGTACACGCACTGAGATGGTACAAGCACTGAGATGGTACAAGTACTGAGATGGTACAAGTATTGAGATGGTACAAGCACTGAGATGGTACAAGCACTGAGATGGTACAAGCACTGAGATGGTACAAGTACTGAGATGGTACACGCACTGAGATGGTACACGCACTGAGATGGTACAAGCACTGAGATGGTACAAGCACTGAGATGGTACAAGTATTGAGATGGTACAAGCACTGAGATGGTACAAGCACTGAGATGGTACACGCACTGAGATGGTACAAGCACTGAGATGGTACAAGCACTGAGATGGTACACGCACTGAGATGGTACAAGTAGTGAGATGGTACAAGCACTGAGATGGTACAAGTACTGAGATGGTACAAGTATTGAGATGGTACAAGCACTGAGATGGTACAAGTATTGAGATGGTACAAGTATTGAGATGGTACAAGCACTGAGATGGTACACGCACTGAGATGGTACAAGCACTGAGATGGTACAAGCACTGAGATGGTACACGCACTGAGATGGTACAAGTATTGAGATGGGACAAGCACTGAGATGGTACAAGCACTGAGATGGTACACGCACTGAGATGGTACAAGTATTGAGATGGTACAAGCACTGAGATGGTACAAGCACTGAGATGGTACACGCACTGAGATGGTACACGCACTGAGATGGTACAAGTACTGAGATGGTACACGCACTGAGATGGTACAAGTATTGAGATGGTACACGCACTGAGATGGTACACGCACTGAGATGGTACACGCACTGAGATGGTACAAGCACTGAGATGGTACACGCACTGAGATGGTACAAGTATTGAGATGGTACAAGCACTGAGATGGTACAAGCACTGAGATGGTACAAGCACTGAGATGGTACACGCACTGAGATGGTACAAGCACTGAGATGGTACAAGTATTGAGATGGTACACTCACTGAGATGGTACACGCACTGAGATGGTACAAGCACTGAGATGGTACACGCACTGAGATGGTACACGCACTGAGATGGTACAAGCACTGAGATGGTACACGCACTGAGATGGTACACGCACTGAGATGGTACAAGCACTGAGATGGTACACGCACTGAGATGGTACAAGCACTGAGATGGTACAAGCACTGAGATGGTACACGCACTGAGATGGTACAAGCACTGAGATGGTACAAGTATTGAGATGGTACAAGCACTGAGATGGTACAAGTATTGAGATGGTACAAGCACTGAGATGGTACACGCACTGAGATGGTACACGCACTGAGATGGTACAAGCACTGAGATGGTACACGCACTGAGATGGTACAAGCACTGAGATGGTACACGCACTGAGATGGTACAAGCACTGAGATGGTACACGCACTGAGATGGTACACGCACTGAGATGGTACAAGCACTGAGATGGTACAAGTATTGAGATGGTACAAGTACTGAGATGGTACAAGTATTGAGATGGTACAAGTATTGAGATGGTACAAGCACTGAGATGGTACAAGCACTGAGATGGTACACGCACTGAGATGGTACACGCACTGAGATGGTACAAGCACTGAGATGGTACACGCACTGAGATGGTACAAGTATTGAGATGGTACAAGCACTGAGATGGTACAAGTACTGAGATGGTACAAGTACTGAGATGGTACACGCACTGAGATGGTACAAGTACTGAGATGGTACAAGCTTTGAGATGGTACAAGCACTGAGATGGTACACGCACTGAGATGGTACAAGCACTGAGATGGTACAAGTACTGAGATGGTACAAGTACTGAGATGGTACAAGTATTGAGATGGTACAAGCACTGAGATGGTACAAGCACTGAGATGGTACAAGCACTGAGATGGTACACGCACTGAGATGGTACAAGCATTGAGATGGTACAAGCACTGAGATGGTACAAGCATTGAGATGGTACACGCACTGAGATGGTACAAGTACTGAGATGGTACACGCACTGAGATGGTACAAGTACTGAGATGGTACAAGTACTGAGATGGTACAAGCACTGAGATGGTACAAGCATTGAGATGGTACAAGCATTGAGATGGTACAAGTACTGAGATGGTACACGCACTGAGATGGTACAAGCACTGAGATGGTACAAGCACTGAGATGGTACACGCACTGAGATGGTACACGCACTGAGATGGTACAAGCACTGAGATGGTACAAGTACTGAGATGGTACACGCACTGAGATGGTACAAGCACTGAGATGGTACACGCACTGAGATGGTACAAGTACTGAGATGGTACAAGTACTGAGATGGTACACGCACTGAGATGGTACAAGTACTGAGATGGTACAAGCACTGAGATGGTACAAGTACTGAGATGGTACACGCACTGAGATGGTACAAGCTTTGAGATGGTACAAGCACTGAGATGGTACAAGCACTGAGATGGTACACGCACTGAGATGGTACAAGTACTGAGATGGTACAAGCACTGAGATGGTACAAGTACTGAGATGGTACACGCACTGAGATGGTACAAGCTTTGAGATGGTACAAGCACTGAGATGGTACAAGCACTGAGATGGTACACGCACTGAGATGGTACAAGCACTGAGATGGTACACGCACTGAGATGGTACAAGCACTGAGATGGTACAAGCACTGAGATGGTACAAGTACTGAGATGGTACACGCACTGAGATGGTACAAGCACTGAGATGGTACAAGCACTGAGATGGTACACGCACTGAGATGGTACAAGCACTGAGATGGTACAAGCACTGAGATGGTACAAGTACTGAGATGGTACAAGCACTGAGATGGTACAAGCACTGAGATGGTACAAGTACTGAGATGGTACAAGCACTGAGATGGTGCAAGCACTGAGATGGTGCAAGCACTGAGATGGTACACGCACTGAGATGGTACACTCACTGAGATGGTACAAGTACTGAGATGGTACAAGTACTGAGATGGTACAAGCACTGAGATGGTACAAGCACTGAGATGGTACAAGCACTGAGATGGTACACTCACTGAGATGGTACAAGCACTGAGATGGTACAAGCACTGAGATGGTACAAGCACTGAGATGCTACAAGCTTTGAGATGGTACAAGTATTGAGATGGTACAAGCACTGAGATGGTACAAGCACTGAGATGGTACAAGTACTGAGATGGTACAAGTACTGAGATGGTACAAGCACTGAGATGGTACAAGCACTGAGATGGTGCAAGCACTGAGATGGTACACGCACTGAGATGGTACAAGTACTGAGATGGTACACGCACTGAGATGGTACAAGCACTGAGATGGTACAAGCACTGAGATGGTACACGCACTGAGATGGTACAAGTACTGAGATGGTACAAGCACTGAGATGGTACACGCACTGAGATGGTACACGCACTGAGATGGTACAAGCACTGAGATGGTACAAGCACTGAGATGGTACACGCACTGAGATGGTACAAGTACTGAGATGGTACACGCACTGAGATGGTACAAGCACTGAGATGGTACAAGTACTGAGATGGTACACGCACTGAGATGGTACAAGCTTTGAGATGGTACAAGCTTTGAGATGGTACAAGCTTTGAGATGGTACAAGCACTGAGATGGTACAAGCACTGAGATGGTACAAGTACTGAGATGGTACAAGTACTGAGATGGTACAAGTATTGAGATGGTACACGCACTGAGATGGTACAAGCACTGAGATGGTACAAGTATTGAGATGGTACAAGCACTGAGATGGTACAAGCACTGAGATGGTACAAGTACTGAGATGGTACAAGCACTGAGATGGTACAAGTATTGAGATGGTACAAGCACTGAGATGGTACAAGTACTGAGATGGTGCAAGCACTGAGATGGTGCAAGCACTGAGATGGTACACGCACTGAGATGGTACACTCACTGAGATGGTACAAGTACTGAGATGGTACAAGCACTGAGATGGTACAAGTACTGAGATGGTACAAGCACTGAGATGGTACACTCACTGAGATGGTACAAGTACTGAGATGGTACAAGCACTGAGATGGTACAAGCACTGAGATGGTACAAGCACTGAGATGGTACAAGTACTGAGATGGTACAAGTACTGAGATGCTACAAGCTTTGAGATGGTACAAGTATTGAGATGGTACAAGCACTGAGATGGTACAAGTACTGAGATGGTACACGCACTGAGATGGTACACGCACTGAGATGGTACACGTACTGAGATGGTACAAGCACTGAGATGGTACAAGTATTGAGATGGTACAAGCACTGAGATGGTACAAGCACTGAGATGGTGCAAGCACTGAGATGGTACACGCACTGAGATGGTACAAGTACTGAGATGGTACAAGTACTGAGATGGTACAAGTATTGAGATGGTACAAGTACTGAGATGGTACAAGTATTGAGATGGTACAAGTATTGAGATGGTACAAGTATTGAGATGGTACAAGCACTGAGATGGTACAAGTACTGAGATGGTACAAGTATTGAGATGGTACAAGCATTGAGATGGTACAAGCACTGAGATGGTACAAGCACTGAGATGGTACACGCACTGAGATGGTACAAGCACTGAGATGGTACAAGCACTGAGATGGTACAAGCACTGAGATGGTACACGCACTGAGATGGTACACGCACTGAGATGGTACAAGTACTGAGATGGTACAAGCACTGAGATGGCACAAGCACTGAGATGGTACACGCACTGAGATGGTACAAGTATTGAGATGGTACAAGCACTGAGATGGTACAAGCACTGAGATGGTGCAAGCACTGAGATGGTACAAGCACTGAGATGGTGCAAGCACTGAGATGGTACAAGCACTGAGATGGTACAAGTACTGAGATGGTACAAGTATTGAGATGGTACAAGCACTGAGATGGTACAAGCACTGAGATGGTGCAAGCACTGAGATGGTGCAAGCACTGAGATGGTGCAAGCACTGAGATGGTACAAGTACTGAGATGGTACAAGCACTGAGATGGTACACTCACTGAGATGGTACACTCACTGAGATGGTACAAGTACTGAGATGGTACAAGCACTGAGATGGTACAAGTACTGAGATGGTACAAGCACTGAGATGGTACAAGCACTGAGATGGTAAAAGTACTGAGATGGTACAAGTACTGAGATGGTACAAGCACTGAGATGGTACAAGTACTGAGATGGTACAAGTACTGAGATGCTACAAGCTTTGAGATGGTACAAGCATTGAGATGGTTCAAGCACTGAGATGGTACAAGCACTGAGATGGTACAAGTACTGAGATGGTACACGCACTGAGATGGTACACGCACTGAGATGGTACACGCACTGAGATGGTACAAGTACTGAGATGGTACAAGCACTGAGATGGTACACGCACTGAGATGGTACACGCACTGAGGTGGTACAAGTACTGAGATGGTACAAGTACTGAGATGGTACACGCACTGAGATGGTACACGCACTGACATGGTACACGCACTGACATGGTACACGCACTGAGATGGTACACGCACTGAGATGGTACAAGCACTGAGATGGTACAAGCACTGAGATGGTACAAGTATTGAGATGGTACAAGCACTGAGATGGTGCAAGCACTGAGATGGTGCAAGCACTGAGATGGTACAAGCACTGAGATGGTACAAGCACTGAGATGGTGCAAGCACTGAGATGGTGCAAGCACTGAGATGGTACACGCACTGAGATGGTACAAGCACTGAGATGGTACACTCACTGAGATGGTACAAGCACTGAGATGGTACAAGCACTGAGATGGTACAAGCACTGAGATGGTACAAGCACTGAGATGGTACAAGTACTGAGATGGTACAAGCACTGAGATGGTACAAGTACTGAGATGCTACAAGTACTGAGATGCTACAAGCTTTGAGATGGTACAAGTACTGAGATGGTACAAGCACTGAGATGGTACAAGTACTGAGATGGTACAAGTACTGAGATGGTACACGCACTGAGATGGTACACGCACTGAGATGGTACACGCACTGAGATGGTACAAGTACTGAGATGGTACAAGTATTGAGATGGTACAAGCACTGAGATGGTACAAGCACTGAGATGGTACAAGCACTGAGATGGTGCAAGCACTGAGATGGTACAAGCACTGAGATGGTACACGCACTGAGATGGTACAAGTACTGAGATGGTACAAGCACTGAGATGGTACAAGCACTGAGATGGTACAAGCACTGAGATGGTACACGCACTGAGATGGTACAAGTACTGAGATGGTACAAGTACTGAGATGGTACAAGCACTGAGATGGTACAAGCACTGAGATGGTACAAGCACTGAGATGGTACACGCACTGAGATGGTACAAGTATTGAGATGGTACAAGCTTTGAGATGGTACAAGCACTGAGATGGTACAAGTACTGAGATGGTACAAGCACTGAGATGGTACAAGTATTGAGATGGTACAAGCACTGAGATGGTACAAGTATTGAGATGGTACAAGCACTGAGATGGTACAAGCACTGAGATGGTACAAGCACTGAGATGGTACACGCACTGAGATGGTACAAGTATTGAGATGGTACAAGTACTGAGATGGTACAAGTATTGAGATGGTACAAGCACTGAGATGGTACAAGCTTTGAGATGGTACAAGCACTGAGATGGTACAAGCACTGAGATGGTACAAGCACTGAGATGGTACACGCACTGAGATGGTACACGCACTGAGATGGTACAAGTATTGAGATGGTACAAGCACTGAGATGGTACAAGTATTGAGATGGTACAAGCACTGAGATGGTAAAAGCACTGAGATGGTACACGCACTGAGATGGTACAAGTATTGAGATGGTACAAGCACTGAGATGGTACAAGTATTGAGATGGTACAAGTACTGAGATGGTACAAGTACTGAGATGGTACAAGTATTGAGATGGTACAAGCACTGAGATGGTACAAGTATTGAGATGGTACAAGCACTGAGATGGTACAAGTATTGAGATGGTACAAGCACTGAAATGGTACAAGTATTGAGATGGTACAAGCACTGAGATGGTACACGCACTGAGATGGTACACGCACTGAGATGGTACAAGCACTGAGATGGTACACGCACTGAGATGGTACAAGCACTGAGATGGTACACGCACTGAGATGGTACAAGCACTGAGATGGTACAAGTACTGAGATGGTACACGCACTGAGATGGTACAAGCACTGAGATGGTACAAGCACTGAGATGGTGCACGCACTGAGATGGTACAAGCACTGAGATGGTACAAGCACTGAGATGGTACACGCACTGAGATGGTACAAGCACTGAGATGGTACAAGCACTGAGATGGTACAAGCACTGAGATGGTACACGCACTGAGATGGTACACGCACTGAGATGGTACAAGCACTGAGATGGTACACGCACTGAGATGGTACACGCACTGAGATGGTACAAGCACTGAGATGGTACACGCACTGAGATGGTACAAGCACTGAGATGGTACAAGTATTGAGATGGTACACGCACTGAGATGGTACAAGCACTGAGATGGTACAAGCACTGAGATGGTACAAGTACTGAGATGGTACAAGCACTGAGATGGTACAAGCACTGAGATGGTACAAGCACTGAGATGGTACAAGTAATGAGATGGTACAAGTAATGAGATGGTACAAGTACTGAGATGGTACAAGCACTGAGATGGTACACGCACTGAGATGGTACAAGCACTGAGATGGTACAAGTATTGAGATGGTACAAGCACTGAGATGGTACAAGCACTGAGATGGTACAAGTACTGAGATGGTACAAGCACTGAGATGGTACAAGCACTGAGATGGTACAAGCACTGAGATGGTACAAGCACTGAGATGGTACAAGCACTGAGATGGTACAAGCACTGAGATGGTACACGCACTGAGATGGTACAAGTACTGAGATGGTACAAGTACTGAGATGGTACAAGTACTGAGATGGTACAAGTACTGAGATGGTACAAGCACTGAGATGGTACACGCACTGAGATGGTACAAGCACTGAGATGGTACAAGCACTGAGATGGTACAAGCACTGAGATGGTACAAGCACTGAGATGGTACACGCACTGAGATGGTACAAGCACTGAGATGGTACAAGTATTGAGATGGTACACGCACTGAGATGGTACAAGTATTGAGATGGTACAAGCACTGAGATGGTACAAGTACTGAGATGGTACAAGCACTGAGATGGTACACGCACTGAGATGGTACAAGTACTGAGATGGTACACGCACTGAGATGGTACAAGTATTGAGATGGTACAAGTACTGAGATGGTACAAGCACTGAGATGGTACACGCACTGAGATGGTACACTCACTGAGATGGTACAAGTACTGAGATGGTACAAGCACTGAGATGGTACAAGTACTGAGATGGTACAAGCACTGAGATGGTACAAGTACTGAGATGGTACAAGCACTGAGATGGTACAAGCACTGAGATGGTACAAGTACTGAGATGGTACAAGTACTGAGATGGTACAAGTACTGAGATGCTACAAGCTTTGAGATGGTACAAGTATTGAGATGGTACAAGCACTGAGATGGTACAAGTACTGAGATGGTACAAGTACTCAGATGGTACAAGCACTGAGATGGTACAAGTATTGAGATGGTACAAGCACTGAGATGGTGCAAGCACTGAGATGGTACACGCACTGAGATGGTACAAGTACTGAGATGGTACACGCACTGAGATGGTACAAGCACTGAGATGGTACAAGCACTGAGATGGTACACGCACTGAGATGGTACAAGTACTGAGATAGTACAAGCACTGACATGGTACACGCACTGAGATGGTACAAGTACTGAGATGGTACACGCACTGAGATGGTACAAGCACTGAGATGGTACAAGCACTGAGATGGTACAAGCACTGAGATGGTACACGCACTGAGATGGTACAAGTACTGAGATGGTACACGCACTGAGATGGTACAAGCACTGAGATGGTACAAGTACTGAGATGGTACACGCACTGAGATGGTACAAGCTTTGAGATGGTACAAGCTTTGAGATGGTACAAGCACTGAGATGGTACAAGCACTGAGATGGTACAAGTACTGAGATGGTACAAGTACTGAGATGGTACAAGTATTGAGATGGTACACGCACTGAGATGGTACAAGCACTGAGATGGTACAAGTATTGAGATGGTACAAACACTGAGATGGTACAAGCACTGAGATGGTACAAGCACTGAGATGGTACAAGTACTGAGATGGTACAAGCACTGATATGGTACAAGTATTGAGATGGTACAAGCACTGAGATGGTACAAGTACTGAGATGGTGCAAGCACTGAGATGGTGCAAGCACTGAGATGGTACACGCACTGAGATGGTACACTCACTGAGATGGTACAAGTACTGAGATGGTACAAGCACTGAGATGGTACAAGTACTGAGATGGTACAAGCACTGAGATGGTACACTCACTGAGATGGTACAAGCACTGAGATGGTACAAGCACTGAGATGGTACAAGCACTGAGATGGTACAAGTACTGAGATGGTACAAGTACTGAGATGCTACAAGCTTTGAGATGGTACAAGTATTGAGATGGTACAAGCACTGAGATGGTACAAGTACTGAGATGGTACACGCACTGAGATGGTACACGCACTGAGATGGTACACGCACTGAGATGGTACAAGTACTGAGATGGTACAAGCACTGAGATGGTACAAGTATTGAGATGGTACAAGCACTGAGATGGTACAAGCACTGAGATGGTGCAAGCACTGAGATGGTGCAAGCACTGAGATGGTACACGCACTGAGATGGTACAAGTACTGAGATGGTACAAGTACTGAGATGGTACAAGTACTGAGATGGTACAAGTATTGAGATGGTACAAGTACTGAGATGGTACAAGTATTGAGATGGTACAAGTATTGAGATGGTACAAGCACTGAGATGGTACAAGTACTGAGATGGTACAAGTACTGAGATGGTACAAGTATTGAGATGGTACAAGCATTGAGATGGTACAAGCACTGAGATGGTACAAGCACTGAGATGGTACACGCACTGAGATGGTACAAGTACTGAGATGGTACAAGCACTGAGATGGTACAAGCACTGAGATGGTACAAGTACTGAGATGGTACAAGCACTGAGATGGTACACGCACTGAGATGGTACACGCACTGAGATGGTACAAGTACTGAGATGGTACAAGCACTGAGATGGTACAAGCACTGAGATGGTACACGCACTGAGATGGTACAAGCATTGAGATGGTACAAGCACTGAGATGGTGCAAGCACTGAGATGGTACAAGCACTGAGATGGTGCAAGCACTGAGATGGTACAAGCACTGAGATGGTACAAGTACTGAGATGGTACAAGTATTGAGATGGTACAAGCACTGAGATGGTGCAAGCACTGAGATGGTGCAAGCACTGAGATGGTACACGCACTGAGATGGTACAAGTACTGAGATGGTACAAGCACTGAGATGGTACACTCACTGAGATGGTACACTCACTGAGATGGTACAAGTACTGAGATGGTACAAGCACTGAGATGGTACAAGCACTGAGATGGTACAAGCACTGAGATGGTACAAGCACTGAGATGGTACAAGTACTGAGATGGTACAAGCACTGAGATGGTACAAGCACTGAGATGGTACAAGTACTGAGATGGTACAAGTACTGAGATGCTACAAGCTTTGAGATGGTACAAGTATTGAGATGGTTCAAGCACTGAGATGGTACAAGCACTGAGATGGTACAAGTACTGAGATGGTACACGCACTGAGATGGTACACGCACTGAGATGGTACACGCACTGAGATGGTACAAGTACTGAGATGGTACAAGCACTGAGATGGTACAAGCACTGAGATGGTACAAGCACTGAGATGGTACACGCACTGAGATGGTACAAGTACTGAGATGGTACAAGTACTGAGATGGTACACGCACTGAGATGGTACACGCACTGACATGGTACACGCACTGAGATGGTACACGCACTGAGATGGTACAAGTACTGAGATGGTACAAGCACTGAGATGGTACAAGTATTGAGATGGTGCAAGCACTGAGATGGTGCAAGCACTGAGATGGTGCAAGCACTGAGATGGTACAAGCACTGAGATGGTACAAGTATTGAGATGGTACAAGCACTGAGATGGTACAAGCACTGAGATGGTACAAGCACTGAGATGGTGCAAGCACTGAGATGGTACACGCACTGAGATGGTACAAGCACTGAGATGGTACACTCACTGAGATGGTACAAGTACTGAGATGGTACAAGCACTGAGATGGTACAAGCACTGAGATGGTACAAGTACTGAGATGGTACAAGCACTGAGATGGTACAAGTACTGAGATGGTACAAGTACTGAGATGCTACAAGCTTTGAGATGGTACAAGTATTGAGATGGTACAAGCACTGAGATGGTACAAGTACTGAGATGGTACAAGTACTGAGATGGTACACGCACTGAGATGGTACACGCACTGAG
Source organism: Pleurodeles waltl (assembly GCF_031143425.1). Lineage (NCBI taxonomy): Eukaryota > Metazoa > Chordata > Amphibia > Caudata > Salamandridae > Pleurodeles > Pleurodeles waltl. The sequence goes on along the minus strand of NC_090447.1, from coordinate 77,316,316 downwards.
ATGGTACACGCACTGAGATGGTACACGCACTGAGATGGTACAAGTACTGAGATGGTACAAGCACTGAGATGGTACAAGTATTGAGATGGTACAAGCACTGAGATGGTACAAGCACTGAGATGGTACAAGCACTGAGATGGTGCAAGCACTGAGATGGTACAAGCACTGAGATGGTACACGCACTGAGATGGTACAAGTACTGAGATGGTACAAGCACTGAGATGGTACAAGCACTGAGATGGTACAAGCACTGAGATGGTACACGCACTGAGATGGTACACGCACTGAGATGGTACAAGCACTGAGATGGTACAAGCACTGAGATGGTACAAGCACTGAGATGGTACAAGCACTGAGATGGTACAAGTATTGAGATGGTACAAGCTTTGAGATGGTACAAGCACTGAGATGGTACAAGTACTGAGATGGTACAAGCACTGAGATGGTACAAGTATTGAGATGGTACAAGCACTGAGATGGTACAAGCACTGAGATGGTACAAGCACTGAGATGGTACACGCACTGAGATGGTACAAGTATTGAGATGGTACAAGCACTGAGATGGTACAAGCACTGAGATGGTACAAGCACTGAGATGGTACACGCACTGAGATGGTACAAGTATTGAGATGGTACAAGTACTGAGATGGTACAAGTATTGAGATGGTACAAGCACTGAGATGGTACAAGCTTTGAGATGGTACAAGCACTGAGATGGTACAAGCACTGAGATGGTACACGCACTGAGATGGTACACGCACTGAGATGGTACAAGTATTGAGATGGTACAAGCACTGAGATGGTACAAGTATTGAGATGGTACAAGCACTGAGATGGTAAAAGCACTGAGATGGTACACGCACTGAGATGGTACAAGTATTGAGATGGTACAAGCACTGAGATGGTACAAGTATTGAGATGGTACAAGTACTGAGATGGTACAAGTACTGAGATGGTACAAGTATTGAGATGGTACAAGCACTGAGATGGTACAAGTATTGAGATGGTACAAGCACTGAGATGGTACAAGTACTGAGATGGTACAAGTACTGAGATGGTACAAGTACTGAGATGGTACAAGTATTGAGATGGTACACGCACTGAGATGGTACAAGTATTGAGATGGTACAAGCACTGAGATGGTACAAGTATTGAGATGGTACAAGCACTGAGATGGTACAAGTATTGAGATGGTACAAGCACTGAGATGGTACAAGTATTGAGATGGTACAAGCACTGAGATGGTACACGCACTGAGATGGTACACGCACTGAGATGGTACAAGCACTGAGATGGTACACGCACTGAGATGGTACAAGCACTGAGATGGTACACGCACTGAGATGGTACACGCACTGAGATGGTACAAGCACTGAGATGGTACAAGTACTGAGATGGTACACGCACTGAGATGGTACAAGCACTGAGATGGTACAAGCACTGAGATGGTACACGCACTGAGATGGTACAAGCACTGAGATGGTACAAGCACTGAGATGGTACACGCACTGAGATGGTACAAGCACTGAGATGGTACAAATATTGAGATGGTACACGCACTGAGATGGTACAAGCACTGAGATGGTACAAGCACTGAGATGGTACAAGTACTGAGATGGTACAAGCACTGAGATGGTACAAGCACTGAGATGGTACAAGTAATGAGATGGTACAAGTACTGAGATGGTACAAGCACTGAGATGGTACACGCACCGAGATGGTACAAGCACTGAGATGGTACAAGTATTGAGATGGTACAAGCACTGAGATGGTACAAGCACTGAGATGGTACAAGTACTGAGATGGTACAAGCACTGAGATGGTACAAGTAATGAGATGGTACAAGCACTGAGATGGTACAAGCACTGAGATGGTACAAGTACTGAGATGGTACAAGCACTGAGATGGTACAAGCACTGAGATGGTACACGCACTGAGATGGTACAAGTACTGAGATGGTACAAGTACTGAGATGGTACAAGTATTGAGATGGTACAAGTACTGAGATGGTACAAGTACTGAGATGGTACAAGCACTGAGATGGTACACGCACTGAGATGGTACAAGTACTGAGATGGTACAAGCACTGAGATGGTACAAGCACTGAGATGGTACAAGCACTGAGATGGTACACGCACTGAGATGGTACAAGCACTGAGATGGTACAAGTATTGAGATGGTACACGCACTGAGATGGTACAAGTATTGAGATGGTACAAGCACTGAGATGGTACAAGTACTGAGATGGTACAAGCACTGAGATGGTACACGCACTGAGATGGTACAAGTACTGAGATGGTACACGCACTGAGATGGTACAAGTATTGAGATGGTACAAGTACTGAGATGGTACAAGCACTGAGATGGTACACGCACTGAGATGGTACAAGTATTGAGATGGTACAAGTATTGAGATGGTACACGCACTGAGATGGTACAAGTACTGAGATGGTACAAGTATTGAGATGGTACATGCACTGAGATGGTACAAGCACTGAGATGGTACAAGCACTGAGATGGTACACGCACTGAGATGGTACAAGTATTGAGATGGTACAAGCACTGAGATGGTACAAGTACTGAGATGGTACACGCACTGAGATGGTACAAGTATTGAGATGGTACAAGCACTGAGATGGTACAAGCACTGAGATGGTACAAGTACTGAGATGGTACAAGTACTGAGATGGTACAAGTACTGAGATGGTACAAGTATTGAGATGGTACAAGTACTGAGATGGTACAAGTACTGAGATGGTACAAGCACTGAGATGGTACAAGTACTGAGATGGTACAAGCACTGAGATGGTACAAGCACTGAGATGGTACAAGCATTGAGATGGTACACGCACTGAGATGGTACAAGCACTGAGATGGTACACGCACTGAGATGGTACACGCACTGAGATGGTACAAGTACTGAGATGGTACAAGTACTGAGATGGTACAAGCACTGAGATGGTACAAGTATTGAGATGGTACAAGCACTGAGATGGTACACGCACTGAGATGGTACAAGTACTGAGATGGTACAAGCACTGAGATGGTACAAGCACTGAGATGGTACACGCACTGAGATGGTACAAGTACTGAGATGGTACAAGTACTGAGATGGTACACTCACTGAGATGGTACAAGTACTGAGATGGTACAAGCACTGAGATGGTACAAGCACTGAGATGGTACACGCACTGAGATGGTACAAGTATTGAGATGGTACAAGCACTGAGATGGTACAAGTACTGAGATTGTACAAGTACTGAGATGGTACAAGTACTGAGATGGTACAAGCACTGAGATGGTACACGCACTGAGATGGTACACGCACTGAGATGGTACAAGTACTGAGATGGTACACTCACTGAGATGGTACAAGTACTGAGATGGTACAAGCACTGAGATGGTACAAGCACTGAGATGGTACACGCACTGAGATGATACAAGTATTGAGATGGTACAAGCACTGAGATGGTACAAGCACTGAGATGGTGCAAGCACTGAGATGGTACAAGCACTGAGATGGTGCAAGCACTGAGATGGTACAAGCACTGAGATGGTACAAGTACTGAGATGGTACAAGTATTGAGATGGTACAAGCACTGAGATGGTACAAGCACTGAGATGGTACAAGCACTGAGATGGTACACGCACTGAGATGGTACAAGTACTGAGATGGTACAAGCACTGAGATGGTACACTCACTGAGATGGTACACTCACTGAGATGGTACAAGTACTGAGATGGTACAAGCACTGAGATGGTACAAGTACTGAGATGGTACAAGCACTGAGATGGTACAAGTACTGAGATGGTACAAGTACTGAGATGGTACAAGCACTGAGATGGTACAAGTACTGAGATGGTACAAGCACTGAGATGGTACAAGTACTGAGATGGTACAAGCACTGAGATGGTACAAGTACTGAGATGGTACAAGTACTGAGATGCTACAAGCTTTGAGATGGTACAAGTATTGAGATGGTTCAAGCACTGAGATGGTACAAGCACTGAGATGGTACAAGTACTGAGATGGTACAAGTACTGAGATGGTACACGCACTGAGATGGTACAAGCACTGAGATGGTACAAGTACTGAGATGGTACAAGCACTGAGATGGTACACGCACTGAGATGGTACAAGCACTGAGATGGTACAAGTATTGAGATGGTACACGCACTGTACAAGCACTGAGATGGTACAAGTACTGAGATGGTACAAGCACTGAGATGGTACAAGCACTGAGATGGTACAAGCACTGAGATGGTACAAGTAATGAGATGGTACAAGTACTGAGATGCTACAAGCACTGAGATGGTACACGCACTGAGATGGTACAAGCACTGAGATGGTACAAGTATTGAGATGGTACAAGCACTGAGATGGTACAAGAACTGAGATGGTACAAGCACTGAGATGGTACAAGTACTGAGATGGTACAAGCACTGAGATGGTACAAGCACTGAGATGGTACAAGTAATGAGATGGTACAAGCACTGAGATGGTACAAGTACTGAGATGGTACAAGTACTGAGATGGTACAAGCACTGAGATGGTACAAGCACTGAGATGGTACACGCACTGAGATGGTACAAGTACTGAGATGGTACAAGTACTGAGATGGTACAAGTATTGAGATGGTACAAGTACTGAGATGGTACAAGTACTGAGATGGTACAAGCACTGAGATGGTACACGCACTGAGATGGTACAAGTACTGAGATGGTACAAGCACTGAGATGGTACAAGCACTGAGATGGTACAAGCACTGAGATGGTACACGCACTGAGATGGTACAAGCACTGAGATGGTACACGCACTGAGATGGTACAAGTATTGAGATGGTACAAGCACTGAGATGGTACAAGTACTGAGATGGTACAAGCACTGAGATGGTACACGCACTGAGATGGTACAAGTACTGAGATGGTACACGCACTGAGATGGTACAAGTATTGAGATGGTACAAGTACTGAGATGGTACAAGCACTGAGATGGTACACGCACTGAGATGGTACACGCACTGAGATGGTACAAGTATTGAGATGGTACAAGTATTGAGATGGTACACGCACTGAGATGGTACAAGTACTGAGATGGTACAAGTACTGAGATGGTACAAGTATTGAGATGGTACAAGTACTGAGATGGTACAAGCACTGAGATGGTACAAGCACTGAGATGGTACACGCACTGAGATGGTACAAGTATTGAGATGGTACAAGCACTGAGATGGTACAAGTACTGAGATGGTACACGCACTGAGATGGTACAAGTATTGAGATGGTACAAGCACTGAGATGGTACAAGCACTGAGAGGGTACAAGCACTGAGATGGTACAAGTATTGAGATGGTACAAGTACTGAGATGGTACAAGTACTGAGATGGTACAAGTATTGAGATGGTACAAGTACTGAGATGGTACAAGTACTGAGATGGTACAAGCACTGAGATGGTACAAGTACTGAGATGGTACAAGCACTGAGATGGTACAAGCACTGAGATGGTACAAGCATTGAGATGGTACACGCACTGAGATGGTACAAGCACTGAGATGGTACACGCACTGAGATGGTACACGCACTGAGATGGTACAAGTACTGAGATGGTACAAGTACTGAGATGGTACAAGCACTGAGATGGTACAAGTATTGAGATGGTACAAGTACTGAGATGGTACACGCACTGAGATGGTACAAGTACTGAGATGGTACAAGCACTGAGATGGTACAAGCACTGAGATGGTACACGCACTGAGATGGTACAAGTATTGAGATGGTACAAGTACTGAGATGGTACAAGTACTGAGATGGTACACTCACTGAGATGGTACAAGTACTGAGATGGTACAAGCACTGAGATGGTACAAGCACTGAGATGGTACACGCACTGAGATGGTACAAGTATTGAGATGGTACAAGCACTGAGATGGTACAAGTACTGAGATTGTACAAGTACTGAGATGGTACAAGTACTGAGATGGTACAAGCACTGAGATGGTACACGCACTGAGATGGTACACGCACTGAGATGGTACAAGTACTGAGATGGTACACTCACTGAGATGGTACAAGTACTGAGATGGTACAAGCACTGAGATGGTACAAGCACTGAGATGGTACACGCACTGAGATGGTACAAGTATTGAGATGGTACAAGCACTGAGATGGTACAAGCACTGAGATGGTGCAAGCACTGAGATGGTACAAGCACTGAGATGGTGCAAGCACTGAGATGGTACAAGCACTGAGATGGTACAAGTACTGAGATGGTACAAGTATTGAGATGGTACAAGCACTGAGATGGTACAAGCACTGAGATGGTACAAGTATTGAGATGGTACAAGCACTGAGATGGTACAAGCACTGAGATGGTACAAGCACTGAGATGGTACACGCACTGAGATGGTACAAGTATTGAGATGGTACAAGTACTGAGATGGTACAAGTATTGAGATGGTACAAGCACTGAGATGGTACAAGCACTGAGATGGTACAAGCTTTGAGATGGTACAAGCACTGAGATGGTACAAGCACTGAGATGGTACAAGCACTGAGATGGTACACGCACTGAGATGGTACACGCACTGAGATGGTACAAGTATTGAGATGGTACAAGCACTGAGATGGTACAAGTATTGAGATGGTACAAGCACTGAGATGGTAAAAGCACTGAGATGGTACACGCACTGAGATGGTACAAGTATTGAGATGGTACAAGCACTGAGATGGTACAAGTATTGAGATGGTACAAGTACTGAGATGGTACAAGTACTGAGATGGTACAAGTATTGAGATGGTACAAGTATTGAGATGGTACAAGCACTGAGATGGTACAAGTATTGAGATGGTACAAGTACTGAGATGGTACAAGTATTGAGATGGTACACGCACTGAGATGGTACAAGTATTGAGATGGTACAAGCACTGAGATGGTACAAGTATTGAGATGGTACAAGTACTGAGATGGTACAAGTACTGAGATGGTACAAGTATTGAGATGGTACAAGCACTGAGATGGTACAAGTATTGAGATGGTACAAGCACTGAGATGGTACAAGTATTGAGATGGTACAAGCACTGAGATGGTACACGCACTGAGATGGTACACGCACTGAGATGGTACAAGCACTGAGATGGTACACGGACTGAGATGGTACAAGCACTGAGATGGTACAAGCACTGAGATGGTACATGCACTGAGATGGTACAAGCACTGAGATGGTACAAGCACTGAGATGGTACAAGTACTGAGATGGTACACGCACTGAGATGGTACAAGCACTGAGATGGTACACGCACTGAGATGGTACAAGCACTGAGATGGTACAAGCACTGAGATGGTACACGCACTGAGATGGTACAAGCACTGAGATGGTACACGCACTGAGATGGTACACGCACTGAGATGGTACAAGTACTGAGATGGTACACGCACTGAGATGGTACAAGCACTGAGATGGTACACGCACTGAGATGGTACACGTACTGAGATGGTACAAGCACTGAGATGGTACACGCACTGAGATGGTACAAGCACTGAGATGGTACAAGCACTGAGATGGTACACGCACTGAGATGGTACAAGCATTGAGATGGTACAAGCACTGAGATGGTACACGCACTGAGATGGTACAAGTACTGAGATGGTACAAGCACTGAGATGGTACAAGCACTGAGATGGTACAAGTACTGAGATGGTACAAGCTGAGATGGTACAAGTAATGAGATGGTACAAGTACTGAGATGGTACAAGCACTGAGATGGTACACGCACTGAGATGGTACAAGCACTGAGATGGTACAAGTATTGAGATGGTACACGCACTGAGATGGTACAAGCACTGAGATGGTACAAGCACTGAGATGGTACAAGTACTGAGATGGTACAAGCACTGAGATGGTACAAGTAATGAGATGGTACAAGCACTGAGATGGTACAAGTACTGAGATGGTACAAGCACTGAGATGGTACACGCACTGAGATGGTACAAGTACTGAGATGGTACAAGTACTGAGATGGTACAAGTATTGAGATGGTACAAGTACTGAGATGGTACAAGTACTGAGATGGTACAAGCACTGAGATGGTACACCCACTGAGATGGTACAAGTACTGAGATGGTACAAGTACTGAGATGGTACAAGCACTGAGATGGTACAAGCACTGAGATGGTACAAGCACTGAGATGGTACACGCACTGAGATGGTACAAGCACTGAGATGGTACAAGTATTGAGATGGTACACGCACTGAGATGGTACAAGTATTGAGATGGTACAAGCACTGAGATGGTACAAGTACTGAGATGGTACAAGCACTGAGATGGTACACGCACTGAGATGGTACAAGTACTGAGATGGTACACGCACTGAGATGGTACAAGTATTGAGATGGTACAAGTACTGAGATGGTACAAGCACTGAGATGGTACACGCACTGAGATGGTACAAGTATTGAGATGGTACAAGTATTGAGATGGTACACGCACTGAGATGGTACAAGTACTGAGATGGTACAAGTACTGAGATGGTACAAGTACTGAGATGGTACAAGCACTGAGATGGTACAAGTATTGAGATGGTACACGCACTGAGATGGTACAAGTACTGAGATGGTACAAGCACTGAGATGGTACAAGCACTGAGATGGTACAAGCACTGAGATGGTACACGCACTGAGATGGTACAAGTATTGAGATGGTACAAGCACTGAGATGGTACAAGTACTGAGATGGTACACGCACTGAGATGGTACAAGTATTGAGATGGTACAAGCACTGAGATGGTACAAGCACTGAGATGGTACAAGTACTGAGATGGTACAAGTACTGAGATGGTACAAGTACTGAGATGGTACAAGTATTGAGATGGTACAAGTACTGAGATGGTACAAGCACTGAGATGGTACAAGTATTGAGATGGTACACGCACTGAGATGGTACAAGCACTGAGATGGTACAAGCACTGAGATGGTACAAGTACTGAGATGGTACAAGCACTGAGATGGTACAAGCACTGAGATGGTACAAGCACTGAGATGGTACAAGTAATGAGATGGTACAAGTAATGAGATGGTACAAGTACTGAGATGGTACAAGCACTGAGATGGTACACGCACTGAGATGGTACAAGCACTGAGATGGTACAAGTATTGAGATGGTACAAGCACTGAGATGGTACAAGCACTGAGATGGTACAAGTACTGAGATGGTACAAGCACTGAGATGGTACAAGCACTGAGATGGTACAAGCACTGAGATGGTACAAGCACTGAGATGGTACAAGCACTGAGATGGTACAAGCACTGAGATGGTACACGCACTGAGATGGTACAAGTACTGAGATGGTACAAGTACTGAGATGGTACAAGTATTGAGATGGTACAAGTACTGAGATGGTACAAGTACTGAGATGGTACAAGCACTGAGATGGTACACGCACTGAGATGGTACAAGTACTGAGATGGTACAAGCACTGAGATGGTACAAGCACTGAGATGGTACACGCACTGAGATGGTACAAGCACTGAGATGGTACAAGTATTGAGATGGTACACGCACTGAGATGGTACAAGTATTGAGATGGTACAAGCACTGAGATGGTACAAGTACTGAGATGGTACAAGCACTGAGATGGTACACGCACTGAGATGGTACAAGTACTGAGATGGTACACGCACTGAGATGGTACAAGTATTGAGATGGTACAAGTACTGAGATGGTACAAGCACTGAGATGGTACACGCACTGAGATGGTACACTCACTGAGATGGTACAAGTACTGAGATGGTACAAGCACTGAGATGGTACAAGTACTGAGATGGTACAAGCACTGAGATGGTACAAGTACTGAGATGGTACAAGCACTGAGATGGTACAAGCACTGAGATGGTACAAGTACTGAGATGGTACAAGTACTGAGATGGTACAAGTACTGAGATGCTACAAGCTTTGAGATGGTACAAGTATTGAGATGGTACAAGCACTGAGATGGTACAAGTACTGAGATGGTACAAGTACTGAGATGGTACAAGCACTGAGATGGTACAAGTATTGAGATGGTACAAGCACTGAGATGGTGCAAGCACTGAGATGGTACACGCACTGAGATGGTACAAGTACTGAGATGGTACACGCACTGAGATGGTACAAGCACTGAGATGGTACAAGCACTGAGATGGTACACGCACTGAGATGGTACAAGCACTGAGATAGTACAAGCACTGACATGGTACACGCACTGAGATGGTACAAGTACTGAGATGGTACACGCACTGAGATGGTACAAGCACTGAGATGGTACAAGCACTGAGATGGTACACGCACTGAGATGGTACAAGTACTGAGATGGTACACGCACTGAGATGGTACAAGCACTGAGATGGTACAAGTACTGAGATGGTACACGCACTGAGATGGTACAAGTACTGAGATGGTACACGCACTGAGATGGTACAAGCACTGAGATGGTACACGCACTGAGATGGTACAAGCACTGAGATGGTACAAGCACTGAGATGGTACACGCACTGAGATGGTACAAGCACTGAGATGGTACACGCACTGAGATGGTACACGCACTGAGATGGTACAAGTACTGAGATGGTACACGCACTGAGATGGTACAAGCACTGAGATGGTACACGCACTGAGATGGTACACGTACTGAGATGGTACAAGCACTGAGATGGTACACGCACTGAGATGGTACAAGCACTGAGATGGTACAAGCACTGAGATGGTACACGCACTGAGATGGTACAAGCATTGAGATGGTACAAGCACTGAGATGGTACACGCACTGAGATGGTACAAGTACTGAGATGGTACAAGCACTGAGATGGTACAAGCACTGAGATGGTACAAGTACTGAGATGGTACAAGCTGAGATGGTACAAGTAATGAGATGGTACAAGTACTGAGATGGTACAAGCACTGAGATGGTACACGCACTGAGATGGTACAAGCACTGAGATGGTACAAGTATTGAGATGGTACACGCACTGAGATGGTACAAGCACTGAGATGGTACAAGCACTGAGATGGTACAAGCACTGAGATGGTACAAGTACTGAGATGGTACAAGCACTGAGATGGTACAAGTAATGAGATGGTACAAGCACTGAGATGGTACAAGTACTGAGATGGTACAAGCACTGAGATGGTACACGCACTGAGATGGTACAAGTACTGAGATGGTACAAGTACTGAGATGGTACAAGTATTGAGATGGTACAAGTACTGAGATGGTACAAGTACTGAGATGGTACAAGCACTGAGATGGTACACGCACTGAGATGGTACAAGTACTGAGATGGTACAAGTACTGAGATGGTACAAGCACTGAGATGGTACAAGCACTGAGATGGTACAAGCACTGAGATGGTACACGCACTGAGATGGTACAAGCACTGAGATGGTACAAGTATTGAGATGGTACACGCACTGAGATGGTACAAGTATTGAGATGGTACAAGCACTGAGATGGTACAAGTACTGAGATGGTACAAGCACTGAGATGGTACACGCACTGAGATGGTACAAGTACTGAGATGGTACACGCACTGAGATGGTACAAGTATTGAGATGGTACAAGTACTGAGATGGTACAAGCACTGAGATGGTACACGCACTGAGATGGTACAAGTATTGAGATGGTACAAGTAGTGAGATGGTACACGCACTGAGATGGTACAAGTACTGAGATGGTACAAGTACTGAGATGGTACAAGCACTGAGATGGTACAAGTATTGAGATGGTACAAGTATTGAGATGGTACACGCACTGAGATGGTACAAGTACTGAGATGGTACAAGCACTGAGATGGTACAAGCACTGAGATGGTACAAGCACTGAGATGGTACACGCACTGAGATGGTACAAGTATTGAGATGGTACAAGCACTGAGATGGTACAAGTACTGAGATGGTACACGCACTGAGATGGTACAAGTATTGAGATGGTACAAGCACTGAGATGGTACAAGCACTGAGATGGTACAAGTACTGAGATGGTACAAGTACTGAGATGGTACAAGTATTGAGATGGTACAAGTACTGAGATGGTACAAGCACTGAGATGGTACAAGCACTGAGATGGTACAAGTACTGAGATGGTACAAGTACTGAGATGGTACAAGCACTGAGATGGTACAAGCACTGAGATGGTACAAGCATTGAGATGGTACACGCACTGAGATGGTACAAGCACTGAGATGGTACACGCACTGAGATGGTACAAGTACTGAGATGGTACAAGTACTGAGATGGTACAAGCACTGAGATGGTACAAGTATTGAGATGGTACAAGCACTGAGATGGTACACGCACTGAGATGGTACAAGTACTGAGATGGTACAAGCACTGAGATGGTACAAGCACTGAGATGGTACACGCACTGAGATGGTACAAGTACTGAGATGGTACAAGTACTGAGATGGTACACTCACTGAGATGGTACAAGCACTGAGATGGTACAAGCACTGAGATGGTACACGCACTGAGATGGTACAAGTATTGAGATGGTACAAGCACTGAGATGGTACAAGCACTGAGATGGTACAAGTACTGAGATGGTACAAGCACTGAGATGGTACACGCACTGAGATGGTACACGCACTGAGATGGTACACGCACTGAGATGGTACAAGTACTGAGATGGTACAAGTACTGAGATGGTACACTCACTGAGATGGTACAAGCACTGAGATGGTACAAGCACTGAGATGGTACACGCACTGAGATGGTACAAGCACTGAGATGGTACAAGCACTGAGATGGTACAAGCACTGAGATGGTACAAGTACTGAGATGGTACAAGTATTGAGATGGTACAAGCACTGAGATGGTACAAGTATTGAGATGGTACACGCACTGAGATGGTACAAGCACTGAGATGGTACACGCACTGAGATGGTACAAGTACTGAGATGGTACAAGTACTGAGATGGTACAAGCACTGAGATGGTACAAGTACTGAGATGGTACAATTACTGAGATGGTACAAGTATTGAGATGGTACAAGCACTGAGATGGTACAAGTACTGAGATGGTACAAGTATTGAGATGGTACACGCACTGAGATGGTACAAGCACTGAGATGGTACAAGCACTGAGATGGTACAAGCACTGAGATGGTACACGTACTGAGATGGTACAAGTACTGAGATGGTACAAGTACTGAGATGGTACAAGCACTGAGATGGTACAAGTACTGAGGTGGTACAAGTACTGAGGTGGTACAAGCACTGAGATGGTACACGCACTGAGATGGTACACGCACTGAGATGGTACAAGTACTGAGATGGTACAAGTACTGAGATGGTACAAGCACTGAGATGGTACAAGTACTGAGATGGTACAAGTACTGAGATGGTACAAGCACTGAGATGGTACAAGTATTGAGATGGTACAAGCACTGAGATGGTACAAGTATTGAGATGGTACAAGTACTGAGATGGTACAAGCACTGAGATGGTACACGCACTGAGATGGTACACGCACTGAGATGGTACACGCACTGAGATGGTACAAGTACTGAGATGGTACAAGTACTGAGATGGTACAAGTACTGTGATGGTACAAGTATAGAGATGGTACAAGTACTGAGATGGTACAAGCACTGAGATGGTACACGCACTGAGATGGTACAAGTACTGAGATGGTACAAGCACTGAGATGGTACACGCACTGAGATGGTACACGCACTGAGATGGTACACGCACTGAGATGGTACAAGTACTGAGATGGTACAAGTACTGAGATGGTACACGCACTGAGATGGTACAAGTACTGAGATGGTACACGCACTGAGATGGTACAAGCACTGAGATGGTACACGCACTGAGATGGTACAAGCACTGAGATGGTACACGCACTGAGATGGTACACGCACTGAGATGGTACAAGCACTGAGATGGTACAAGCACTGAGATGGTACAAGCACTGAGATGGTACAAGCACTGAGATGGTACAAGTATTGAGATGGTACAAGTACTGAGATGGTACAAGCACTGAGATGGTACACGCACTGAGATGGTACAAGTACTGAGATGGTACAAGTACTGAGATGGTACAAGCACTGAGATGGTACAAGCACTGAGATGGTACAAGTATTGAGATGGTACAAGTACTGAGATGGTACAAGTATTGAGATGGTACAAGTACTGAGATGGTACAAGCACTGAGATGGTACACGCACTGAGATGGTACAAGTACTGAGATGGTACAAGTACTGAGATGGTACAAGCACTGAGATGGTACAAGCACTGAGATGGTACAAGTACTGAGATGGTACAAGTACTGAGATGGTACACGCACTGAGATGGTACAAGTACTGAGATGGTACAAGTACTGAGATGGTACATGCACTGAGATGGTACAAGCACTGAGATGGTACAAGCACTGAGATGGTACAAGCACTGAGATGGTACACGCACTGAGATGGTACAAGCACTGAGATGGTACAAGCACTGAGATGGTACACGCACTGAGATGGTACAAGTACTGAGATGGTACACGCACTGAGATGGTACACGCACTGCGATGGTACACGCACTGAGATGGTACAAGCACTGAGATGGTACAAGTACTGAGATGGTACACGCACTGAGATGGTACACGCACTGAGATGGTACAAGTATTGAGATGGTACACGCACTGAGATGGTAAAAGCACTGAGATGGTACAAGCTTTGAGATGGTACAAGCTTTGAGATGGTACAAGTATTGAGATGGTACAAGTATTGAGATGGTACAAGTATTGAGATGGTGCAAGCACTGAGATGGTGCAAGTATTGAGATGGTACAAGCACTGAGATGGTACAAGTACTGAGATGGTACAATCACTGAGATGGTACAAGCACTGAGATGGTACAAGCACTGAGATGGTACAAGTATTGAGATGGTACAAGCACTGAGATGGTACAAGTACTGAGATGGTACAAGTACTGAGATGGTACAAGCACTGAGATGGTACAAGCACTGAGATGGTACAAGTACTGAGATGGTACAAGCACTGAGATGGTACAAGCACTGAGATGGTACAAGTACTGAGATGGTACACGCACTGAGATGGTACAAGCACTGAGATGGTACAAGTACTGAGATGGTACAAGTATTGAGATGGTACAAGCACTGAGATGGTACAAGCACTGAGATGGTACAAGTACTGAGATGGTACACGCACTGAGATGGTACACGCACTGAGATGGTACAAGCACTGAGATGGTACAAGCACTGAGATGGTACAAGTATTGAGATGGTACAAGCACTGAGATGGTACAAGTATTGAGATGGTACACGCACTGAGATGGTACACGCACTGAGATGGTACAAGTACTGAGATGGTACAAGCACTGAGATGGTACAAGTACTGAGATGGTACAAGCACTGAGATGGTACACGCACTGAGATGGTACAAGCACTGAGATGGTACAAGTACTGAGATGGTACAAGCACTGAGATGGTACAAGCACTGAGATGGTACAAGTACTGAGATGGTACAAGTATTGAGATGGTACAAGCACTGAGATGGTACAAGCACTGAGATGGTACACGCACTGAGATGGTACAAGTACTGAGATGGTACACGCACTGAGATGGTACACGCACTGAGATGGTACACGCACTGAGATGGTACAAGCACTGAGATGGTACAAGCACTGAGATGGTACAAGCACTGAGATGGTACAAGTATTGAGATGGTACAAGCACTGAGATGGTACAAGTACTGAGATGGTACAAGTATTGAGATGGTACAAGTACTGAGATGGTACAAGCACTGAGATGGTACAAGTATTGAGATGGTACAAGCACTGAGATGGTACAAGCACTGAGATGGTACAAGCACTGAGATGGTACAAGTACTGAGATGGTACACGCACTGAGATGGTACACGCACTGAGATGGTACAAGTATTGAGATGGTACAAGCACTGAGATGGTACAAGTATTGAGATGGTACACGCACTGAGATGGTACACGCACTGAGATGGTACAAGTACTGAGATGGTACAAGCACTGAGATGGTACAAGTACTGAGATGGTACAAGCACTGAGATGGTACAAGCACTGAGATGGTACACGCACTGAGATGGTACACTCACTGAGATGGTACAAGTATTGAGATGGTACAAGTATTGAGATGGTACAAGCACTGAGATGGTACACTCACTGAGATGGTACAAGTATTGAGATGGTACAAGTATTGAGATGGTACAAGCACTGAGATGGTACAAGTATTGAGATGGTACAAGTATTGAGATGGTACAAGCACTGAGATGGTACAAGCACTGAGATGGTACAAGTACTGAGATGGTACAAGTACTGAGATGGTACAAGTACTGAGATGGTACAAGCACTGAGATGGTACAAGTATTGAGATGGTACAAGTATTGAGATGGTACAAGCACTGAGATGTTACAAGTATTGAGATGGTACAAGCACTGAGATGGTACAAGCACTGAGATGGTACACGCACTGAGATGGTACACGCACTGAGATGGTACACGTATTGAGATGGTACACGTATTGAGATGGTACACGTATTGAGATGGTACAAGTATTGAGATGGTACAAGTATTGAGATGGTATACGCACTGAGATGGTACAAGTACTGAGATGGTACAAGTATTGAGATGGTACAAGTATTGAGATGGTACAAGCACTGAGATGGTACAAGCACTGAGATGGTACACGCACTGAGATGGTACAAGTACTGAGATGGTACACGCACTGAGATGGTACACGCACTGAGATGGTACAAGTACTGAGATGGTACAAGCACTGAGATGGTACAAGCACTGAGATGGTACAAGCACTGAGATGGTACAAGTACTGAGATGGTACACGCACTGAGATGGTACAAGTAATGAGATGGTACAAGCACTGAGATGGTACAAGTACTGAGATGGTACAAGTACTGAGATGGTACAAGTACTGAGATGGTACAAGCACTGAGATGGTACAAGCTTTGAGATGGTACAAGCATTGAGATGGTACAAGCACTGAGATGGTACAAGCACTGAGATGGTACAAGTATTAAGATGGTACAAGCACTGAGATGGTACAAGCACTGAGATGGTACAAGTACTGAGACGGTACAAGCACTGAGATGGTACAAGCACTGAGATGGTACACGCACTGAGATGGTACAAGCACTGAGATGGTACAAGTATTGAGATGGTACACGCATTGAGATGGTACAAGTACTGAGATGGTACAAGTACTGAGATGGTACAAGCACTGAGATGGTACAAGTACTGAGATGGTACAAGCACTGAGATGGTACACGCACTGAGATGGTACAAGTACTGAGATGGTACACGCACTGAGATGGTACAAGTATTGAGATGGTACAAGCACTGAGATGGTACAAGCACTGAGATGGTACACGCACTGAGATGGTACAAGTATTGAGATGGTACAAGTATTGAGATGGTACACGCACTGAGATGGTACAAGTACTGAGATGGTACAAGTACTGAGATGGTACAAGCACTGAGATGGTACAAGTATTGAGATGGTACAAGTATTGAGATGGTACACGCACTGAGATGGTACAAGTACTGAGATGGTACAAGCACTGAGATGGTACACGCACTGAGATGGTACAAGTATTGAGATGGTACAAGCACTGAGATGGTACAAGTACTGAGATGGTACACGCACTGAGATGGTACAAGTATTGAGATGGTACAAGCACTGAGATGGTACAAGCACTGAGATGGTACAAGTACTGAGATGGTACAAGTACTGAGATGGTACAAGCACTGAGATGGTACAAGTACTGAGATGGTACAAGTACTGAGATGGTACAAGCACTGAGATGGTACAAGCACTGAGATGGTACAAGCATTGAGATGGTACACGCACTGAGATGGTACAAGCACTGAGATGGTACACGCACTGAGATGGTACACGCACTGAGATGGTACAAGTACTGAGATGGTACAAGTACTGAGATGGTACAAGCACTGAGATGGTACAAGTATTGAGATGGTACAAGCACTGAGATGGTACACGCACTGAGATGGTACAAGTATTGAGATGGTACAAGTATTGAGATGGTACAAGCACTGAGATGGTACAAGCACGGAGATGGTACACGCACTGAGATGGTACAAGTATTGAGATGGTACAAGCACTGAGATGGTACAAGTACTGAGATGGTACAAGTACTGAGATAGTACTTGTACCATCTCAGTGAGTGTACCATCTCAGTACTTGTACCATCTCAGTACTTGTACCATCTCAGTGCTTGTACCATCTCAGTACTTGTACCATCTCAGTGAGTGTACCGAGATGGTACAAGCACTGAGATGGTACAAGCACTGAGATGGTACACGCACTGAGATGGTACAAGTATTGAGATGGTACAAGCACTGAGATGGTACAAGTACTGAGATTGTACAAGTACTGAGATGGTACAAGCACTGAGATGGTACACGCACTGTGATGGTACACGCACTGAGATGGTGCACGCACTGAGATGGTACAAGTACTGAGATGGTACAAGTACTGAGATGGTACACTCACTGAGATGGTACAAGTACTGAGATGGTACAAGCACTGAGATGGTACAAGCACTGAGATGGTACACGCACTGAGATGGTACAAGCACTGAGATGGTACAAGTACTGAGATGGTACAAGTATTGAGATGGTACAAGCACTGAGATGGTACAAGCACTGAGATGGTACAAGTATTGAGATGGTACACGCACTGAGATGGTACAAGCACTGAGATGGTACACGCACTGAGATGGTACAAGTACTGAGATGGTACAAGTACTGAGATGGTACAAGCACTGAGATGGTACAAGCACTGAGATGGTACAAGTACTGAGATGGTACAAGTACTGAGATGGTACAAGTACTGAGATGGTACAAGTATTGAGATGGTACAAGCACTGAGATGGTACAAGTACTGAGATGGTACAAGTACTGAGATGGTACACGCACTGAGATGGTACACGCACTGAGATGGTACAAGCACTGAGATGGTACAAGTACTGAGATGGTACAAGTACTGAGATGGTACACGCACTGAGATGGTACACGCACTGAGATGGTACACGCACTGAGATGGTACAAGCACTGAGATGGTACAAGCATTGAGATGGTACAAGCACTGAGATGGTACAAGTATTGAGATGGTACAAGTACTGAGATGGTACAAGCACTGAGATGGTACACGCACTGAGATGGTACAAGTACTGAGATGGTACAAGTACTGAGATGGTACAAGTATTGAGATGGTACAAGTACTGAGATGGTACAAGCACTGAGATGGTACACGCACTGAGATGGTACAAGTACTGAGATGGTACAAGTACTGAGATGGTACAAGCACTGAGATGGTACAAGTACTGAGATGGTACAAGTACTGAGATGGTACAAGTACTGAGATGGTACAAGCACTGAGATGGTACAAGCATTGAGATGGTACAAGCACTGAGATGGTACAAGTATTGAGATGGTACAAGCACTGAGATGGTACAAGCACTGAGATGGTACACGCACTGAGATGGTACACGCACTGAGATGGTACACGCACTGAGATGGTACAAGTACTGAGATGGTACAAGTACTGAGATGGTACAAGTATTGAGATGGTACAAGTATTGAGATGGTACAAGTACTGAGATGGTACAAGCACTGAGATGGTACAAGCACTGAGATGGTACACGCACTGAGATGGTACAAGCACTGAGATGGTACAAGCACTGAGATGGTACAAGCACTGAGATGGTACACGTACTGAGATGGTACAAGTACTGAGATGGTACACGCACTGAGATGGTACAAGTACTGAGATGGTACACGCACTGAGATGGTACACGCACTGAGATGGTACAAGTACTGAGATGGTACACGCACTGAGATGGTACAAGCACTGAGATGGTACACGCACTGAGATGGTACAAGTATTGAGATGGTACAAGTACTGAGATGGTACAAGTACTGAGATGGTACAAGCACTGAGATGGTACAAGTATTGAGATGGTACAAGTACTGAGATGGTACAAGCACTGAGATGGTACACGCACTGAGATGGTACAAGCACTGAGATGGTACACGCACTGAGATGGTACACGCACTGAGATGGTACAAGCACTGAGATGGTACAAGTACTGAGATGGTACAAGCACTGAGATGGTACAAGCACTGAGATGGTACAAGTATTGAGATGGTACAAGTACTGAGATGGTACAAGCACTGAGATGGTACACGCACTGAGATGGTACACGCACTGAGATGGTACACGCACTGAGATGGTACAAGCACTGAGATGGTACAAGCACTGAGATGGTACACGCACTGAGATGGTACAAGTACTGAGATGGTACACGCACTGAGATGGTACACGCACTGAGATGGTACAAGTATTGAGATGGTACAAGCACTGAGATGGTACAAGTACTGAGATGGTACAAGCACTGAGATGGTACAAGTACTGAGATGGTACACGCACTGAGATGGTACAAGTACTGAGATGGTACACGCACTGAGATGGTACACGCACTGAGATGGTACACGCACTGAGATGGTACAAGTATTGAGATGGTACAAGCACTGAGATGGTACAAGTACTGAGATGGTACAAGCACTGAGATGGTACAAGTACTGAGATGGTACACGCACTGAGATGGTACAAGTACTGAGATGGTACACGCACTGAGATGGTACAAGTACTGAGATGGTACACGCACTGAGATGGTACACGCACTGAGATGGTACACGCACTGAGATGGTACAAGCACTGAGATGGTACACGCACTGAGATGGTACACGCACTGAGATGGTACACGTACTGAGATGGTACACGCACTGAGATGGTACAAGCACTGAGATGGTACAAGTACTGAGATGGTACAAGCACTGAGATGGTACAAGCACTGAGATGGTACAAGCACTGAGATGGTACAAGTACTGAGATGGTACACGCACTGAGATGGTACACGCACTGAGATGGTACAAGCACTGAGATGGTACAAGCACTGAGATGGTACAAGTACTGAGATGGGACACGCACTGAGATGGTACACGCACTGAGATGGTACACGCACTGAGATGGTACAAGTACTGAGATGGTACACGCACTGAGATGGTACAAGTACTGAGATGGTACAAGTACTGAGATGGTACACGCACTGAGATGGTACAAGCACTGAGATGGTACAAGTACTGAGATGGTACAAGCACTGAGATGGTACACGCACTGAGATGGTACAAGCACTGAGATGGTACAAGCACTGAGATGGTACAAGTACTGAGATGGTACAAGCACTGAGATGGTACAAGCACTGAGATGGTACACGCACTGAGATGGTACAAGTACTGAGATGGTACAAGTACTGAGATGGTACTCGCACTGAGATGGTACTCGCACTGAGATGGTACACGCACTGAGATGGTACACGCACTGAGATGGTACAAGTACTGAGATGGTACACGCACTGAGATGGTACACTCACTGAGATGGTACACGCACTGAGATGGTACAAGTATTGAGATGGTACACGCACTGAGATGGTAAAAGCACTGAGATGGTACAAGCTTTGAGATGGTACAAGTATTGAGATGGTACAAGTATTGAGATGGTGCAAGCACTGAGATGGTACACGCACTGAGATGGTACAAGTATTGAGATGGTACAAGCACTGAGATGGTACAAGTACTGAGATGGTACAATCACTGAGATGGTACAAGCACTGAGATGGTACACTCACTGAGATGGTACAAGCACTGAGATGGTACAAGCACTGAGATGGTACAAGTATTGAGATGGTACAAGCACTGAGATGGTACAAGCACTGAGATGGTACAAGTACTGAGATGGTACAAGCACTGAGATGGTACAAGCACTGAGATGGTACAAGTACTGAGATGGTACAAGCACTGAGATGGTACAAGCACTGAGATGGTACAAGTACTGAGATGGTACACGCACTGAGATGGTACAAGCACTGAGATGGTACAAGTACTGAGATGGTACAAGTACTGAGATGGTACAAGTATTGAGATGGTACAAGCACTGAGATGGTACAAGCACTGAGATGGTACAAGTACTGAGATGGTACACGCACTGAGATGGTACAAGCACTGAGATGGTACAAGCACTGAGATGGTACAAGTATTGAGATGGTACAAGCACTGAGATGGTACAAGTATTGAGATGGTACACGCACTGAGATGGTACACGCACTGAGATGGTACAAGTACTGAGATGGTACAAGCACTGAGATGGTACAAGTACTGAGATGCTACAAGCACTGAGATGGTACACGCACTGAGATGGTACAAGTACTGAGATGGTACAAGCACTGAGATGGTACAAGCACTGAGATGGTACAAGCACTGAGATGGTACAAGCACTGAGATGGTACAAGTATTGAGATGGTACAAGTATTGAGATGGTACAAGCACTGAGATGGTACAAGTATTGAGATGGTACAAGCACTGAGATGGTACAAGTATTGAGATGGTACAAGCACTGAGATGGTACAAGCACTGAGATGGTACAAGTACTGAGATGGTACACGCACTGAGATGGTACAAGCACTGAGATGGTACAAGTATTGAGATGGTACAAGCACTGAGATGGTACAAGTATTGAGATGGTACACGCACTGAGATGGTACACGCACTGAGATGGTACAAGCACTGAGATGGTACAAGTACTGAGATGGTACAAGCACTGAGATGGTACAAGCACTGAGATGGTACAAGCACTGAGATGGTACACGCACTGAGATGGTACACTCACTGAGATGGTACACTCACTGAGATGGTACAAGTATTGAGATGGTACAAGTATTGAGATGGTACAAGCACTGAGATGGTACACTCACTGAGATGGTACAAGTATTGAGATGGTACAAGCACTGAGATGGTACAAGTATTGAGATGGTACAAGTATTGAGATGGTACAAGCACTGAGATGGTACAAGCACTGAGATGGTACAAGCACTGAGATGGTACAAGTACTGAGATGGTACAAGTACTGAGATGGTACAAGCACTGAGATGGTACAAGCATTGAGATGGTACAAGCACTGAGATGTTACAAATATTGAGATGGTACAAGCACTGAGATGGTACAAGCACTGAGATGGTACAAGCACTGAGATGGTACACGCACTGAGATGGTACACGCACTGAGATGGTACACGTATTGAGATGGTACAAGTATTGAGATGGTACACGCACTGAGATGGTACAAGTACTGAGATGGTACAAGTATTGAGATGGTACAAGTATTGAGATGGTACAAGCACTGAGATGGTACAAGCACTGAGATGGTACAAGTACTGAGATGGTACAAGCACTGAGATGGTACAAGCACTGAGATGGTAGAAGCACTGAGATGGTACACGCACTGAGATGGTACAAGTACTGAGATGGTACACGCACTGAGATGGTACACGCACTGAGATGGTACAAATACTGAGATGGTACAAGCACTGAGATGGTACAAGTACTGAGATGGTACACGCACTGAGATGGTACACGCACTGAGATGGTACAAGCACTGAGATGGTACAAGCACTGAGATGGTACACGCACTGAGATGGTACACGCACTGAGATGGTACAAGTACTGAGATGGTACACGCACTGAGATGGTACACGCACTGAGATGGTACACGCACTGAGATGGTACAAGTACTGAGATGGTACACGCACTGAGATGGTACAAGTACTGAGATGGTACAAGTACTGAGATGGTACACGCACTGAGATGGTACAAGCACTGAGATGGTACAAGTACTGAGATGGTACAAGCACTGAGATGGTACAAGTACTGAGATGGTACAAGTGCTGAGATGGTACAAGTATTGAGATGGTACAAGTGCTGAGATGGTACAAGCGCTGAGATGGTACAAGCACTGAGATGGTACAAGTACTGAGATGGTACAAGCACTGAGATGGTACACGCACTGAGATGGTACACGCACTGAGATGGTACAAGCACTGAGATGGTACAAGCACTGAGATGGTACAAGTACTGAGATGGTACAAGCACTGAGATGGTACACGCACTGAGATGGTACAAGTACTGAGATGGTACACGCACTGAGATGGTACACGCACTGAGATGGTACACGCACTGAGATGGTACAAGTACTGAGATGGTACAAGCACTGAGATGGTACAAGTACTGAGATGGTACAAGCACTGAGATGGTACACGCACTGAGATGGTACAAGTACTGAGATGGTACACGCACTGAGATGGTACACGCACTGAGATGGTACACGCACTGAGATGGTACACGCACTGAGATGGTACAAGTATTGAGATGGTACACGCACTGAGATGGTAAAAGCACTGAGATGGTACAAGTACTGAGATGGTACACGCACTGAGATGGTACAAGCACTGAGATGGTACACGCACTGAGATGGTACACGCACTGAGATGGTACAAGTACTGAGATGGTACACGCACTGAGATGGTACACGCACTGAGATGGTACAAGTACTGAGATGGTACACGCACTGAGATGGTACAAGTACTGAGATGGTACAAGTACTGAGATGGTACACGCACTGAGATGGTACACGCACTGAGATGGTACAAGTACTGAGATGGTACAAGCACTGAGATGGTACAAGTACTGAGATGGTACAAGTACTGAGATGGTACAAGCACTGAGATGGTACAAGTACTGAGATGGTACAAGCACTGAGATGGTACACGCACTGAGATGGTACAAGCACTGAGATGGTACAAGCACTGAGATGGTACAAGTACTGAGATGGTACAAGCACTGAGATGGTACACGCACTGAGATGGTACAAGTACTGAGATGGTACACGCACTGAGATGGTACACGCACTGAGATGGTACACGCACTGAGATGGTACACGCACTGAGATGGTACAAGCACTGAGATGGTACAAGTACTGAGATGGTACAAGCACTGAGATGGTACACGCACTGAGATGGTACACGCACTGAGATGGTACAAGTACTGAGATGGTACACGCACTGAGATGGTACACGCACTGAGATGGTACACGCACTGAGATGGTACAGGTACTGAGATGGTACAAGTATTGAGATGGTACACGCACTGAGATGGTAAAAGCACTGAGATGGTACAAGCACTGAGATGGTACACGCACTGAGATGGTACAAGCACTGAGATGGTACACGCACTGAGATGGTACAAGCACTGAGATGGTACACGCACTGAGATGGTACACGCACTGAGATGGTACACTCACTGAGATGGTACAAGTATTGAGATGGTACAAGTATTGAGATGGTACAAGCACTGAGATGGTACAAGTATTGAGATGGTACAAGCATTGAGATGGTACAAGCACTGAGATGGTACAAGCACTGAGATGGTACAAGCACTGAGATGTTACAAGTATTGAGATGGTACAAGCATTGAGATGGTACAAGCACTGAGATGGTACAAGCACTGAGATGTTACAAGTATTGAGATGGTACAAGCACTGAGATGGTACACGCACTGAGATGGTACACGTATTGAGATGGTACAAGTATTGAGATGGTACAAGTATTGAGATGGTACAAGCACTGAGATGGTACATGCACTGAGATGGTACAAGTACTGAGATGGTACAAGTACTGAGATGGTACAAGTATTGAGATGGTACAAGCACTGAGATGGTACAAGCACTGAGATGGTACAAGCACTGAGATGGTACAAGTACTGAGATGGTACAAGCACTGAGATGGTACACGCACTGAGATGGTACACGCACTGAGATGGTACAAGTATTGAGATGGTACAAGTATTGAGATGGTACAAGCACTGAGATGGTACAAGCACTGAGATGGTACAAGTATTGAGATGGTACAAGCACTGAGATGGTACACGCACTGAGATGGTACACGCACTGAGATGGTACACGCACTGAGATGGTACAAGTATTGAGATGGTACAAGTACTGAGATGGTACAAGTACTGAGATGGTACAAGCACTGAGCTGGTACAAGCACTGAGATGGTACAAGCACTGAGATGGTACACGCACTGAGATGGTACACGTACTGAGATGGTACAAGTACTGAGATGGTACAAGTATTGAGATGGTACAAGTATTGAGATGGTACAAGCACTGAGATGGTACAAGCACTGAGATGGTACAAGTACTGAGATGGTACAAGCACTGAGATGGTACACGCACTGAGATGGTACACGCACTGAGATGGTACAAGTATTGAGATGGTACAAGTATTGAGATGGTACAAGTATTGAGATGGTACAAGCACTGAGATGGTACACGCACTGAGATGGTACACGCACTGAGATGGTACAAGCACTGAGATGGTACAAGCAGTGAGATGGTACAAGTACTGAGATGGTACAAGCACTGAGATGGTACAAGCACTGAGATGGTACAAGCAGTGAGATGGTACACGCACTGAGATGGTACAAGTACTGAGGTGGTACAAGTACTGAGGTGGTACAAGCACTGAGATGGTACACGCACTGAGATGGTACACGCACTGAGATGGTACAAGTACTGAGATGGTACAAGTACTGAGATGGTACAAGCACTGAGATGGTACACGCACTGAGATGGTACACGCACTGAGATGGTACAAGCACTGAGATGGTACAAGCACTGAGATGGTACACGCACTGAGATGGTACAAGTACTGAGATGGTACAAGTACTGAGATGGTACACTCACTGAGATGGTACAAGCACTGAGATGGTACAAGCACTGAGATGGTACACGCACTGAGATGGTACAAGTATTGAGATGGTACAAGCACTGAGATGGTACAAGCACTGAGATGGTACAAGTACTGAGATGGTACAAGCACTGAGATGGTACACGCACTGAGATGGTACACGCACTGAGATGGTACACGCACTGAGATGGTACAAGTACTGAGATGGTACAAGTACTGAGATGGTACACTCACTGAGATGGTACAAGCACTGAGATGGTACAAGCACTGAGATGGTACACGCACTGAGATGGTACAAGCACTGAGATGGTACAAGCACTGAGATGGTACAAGCACTGAGATGGTACAAGTACTGAGATGGTACAAGTATTGAGATGGTACAAGCACTGAGATGGTACAAGTATTGAGATGGTACACGCACTGAGATGGTACAAGCACTGAGATGGTACACGCACTGAGATGGTACAAGTACTGAGATGGTACAAGTACTGAGATGGTACAAGCACTGAGATGGTACAAGTACTGAGATGGTACAATTACTGAGATGGTACAAGTATTGAGATGGTACAAGCACTGAGATGGTACAAGTACTGAGATGGTACAAGTATTGAGATGGTACACGCACTGAGATGGTACAAGCACTGAGATGGTACAAGCACTGAGATGGTACAAGCACTGAGATGGTACACGTACTGAGATGGTACAAGTACTGAGATGGTACAAGTACTGAGATGGTACAAGCACTGAGATGGTACAAGTACTGAGGTGGTACAAGTACTGAGGTGGTACAAGCACTGAGATGGTACACGCACTGAGATGGTACACGCACTGAGATGGTACAAGTACTGAGATGGTACAAGTACTGAGATGGTACAAGCACTGAGATGGTACAAGTACTGAGATGGTACAAGTACTGAGATGGTACAAGCACTGAGATGGTACAAGTATTGAGATGGTACAAGCACTGAGATGGTACAAGTATTGAGATGGTACAAGTACTGAGATGGTACAAGCACTGAGATGGTACACGCACTGAGATGGTACACGCACTGAGATGGTACACGCACTGAGATGGTACAAGTACTGAGATGGTACAAGTACTGAGATGGTACAAGTACTGTGATGGTACAAGTATAGAGATGGTACAAGTACTGAGATGGTACAAGCACTGAGATGGTACACGCACTGAGATGGTACAAGTACTGAGATGGTACAAGCACTGAGATGGTACACGCACTGAGATGGTACACGCACTGAGATGGTACACGCACTGAGATGGTACAAGTACTGAGATGGTACAAGTACTGAGATGGTACACGCACTGAGATGGTACAAGTACTGAGATGGTACACGCACTGAGATGGTACAAGCACTGAGATGGTACACGCACTGAGATGGTACAAGCACTGAGATGGTACACGCACTGAGATGGTACACGCACTGAGATGGTACAAGCACTGAGATGGTACAAGCACTGAGATGGTACAAGCACTGAGATGGTACAAGCACTGAGATGGTACAAGTATTGAGATGGTACAAGTACTGAGATGGTACAAGCACTGAGATGGTACACGCACTGAGATGGTACAAGTACTGAGATGGTACAAGTACTGAGATGGTACAAGCACTGAGATGGTACAAGCACTGAGATGGTACAAGTATTGAGATGGTACAAGTACTGAGATGGTACAAGTATTGAGATGGTACAAGTACTGAGATGGTACAAGCACTGAGATGGTACACGCACTGAGATGGTACAAGTACTGAGATGGTACAAGTACTGAGATGGTACAAGCACTGAGATGGTACAAGCACTGAGATGGTACAAGTACTGAGATGGTACAAGTACTGAGATGGTACACGCACTGAGATGGTACAAGTACTGAGATGGTACAAGTACTGAGATGGTACATGCACTGAGATGGTACAAGCACTGAGATGGTACAAGCACTGAGATGGTACAAGCACTGAGATGGTACACGCACTGAGATGGTACAAGCACTGAGATGGTACAAGCACTGAGATGGTACACGCACTGAGATGGTACAAGTACTGAGATGGTACACGCACTGAGATGGTACACGCACTGCGATGGTACACGCACTGAGATGGTACAAGCACTGAGATGGTACAAGTACTGAGATGGTACACGCACTGAGATGGTACACGCACTGAGATGGTACAAGTATTGAGATGGTACACGCACTGAGATGGTAAAAGCACTGAGATGGTACAAGCTTTGAGATGGTACAAGCTTTGAGATGGTACAAGTATTGAGATGGTACAAGTATTGAGATGGTACAAGTATTGAGATGGTGCAAGCACTGAGATGGTGCAAGTATTGAGATGGTACAAGCACTGAGATGGTACAAGTACTGAGATGGTACAATCACTGAGATGGTACAAGCACTGAGATGGTACACTCACTGAGATGGTACAAGCACTGAGATGGTACAAGCACTGAGATGGTACAAGTATTGAGATGGTACAAGCACTGAGATGGTACAAGTACTGAGATGGTACAAGTACTGAGATGGTACAAGCACTGAGATGGTACAAGCACTGAGATGGTACAAGTACTGAGATGGTACAAGCACTGAGATGGTACAAGCACTGAGATGGTACAAGTACTGAGATGGTACACGCACTGAGATGGTACAAGCACTGAGATGGTACAAGTACTGAGATGGTACAAGTATTGAGATGGTACAAGCACTGAGATGGTACAAGCACTGAGATGGTACAAGTACTGAGATGGTACACGCACTGAGATGGTACACGCACTGAGATGGTACAAGCACTGAGATGGTACAAGCACTGAGATGGTACAAGTATTGAGATGGTACAAGCACTGAGATGGTACAAGTATTGAGATGGTACACGCACTGAGATGGTACACGCACTGAGATGGTACAAGTACTGAGATGGTACAAGCACTGAGATGGTACAAGTACTGAGATGGTACAAGTACTGAGATGGTACAAGTACTGAGATGGTACAAGTATTGAGATGGTACAAGCACTGAGATGGTACAAGCACTGAGATGGTACAAGTACTGAGATGGTACACGCACTGAGATGGTACAAGCACTGAGATGGTACAAGCACTGAGATGGTACAAGTATTGAGATGGTACAAGCACTGAGATGGTACAAGTATTGAGATGGTACACGCACTGAGATGGTACACGCACTGAGATGGTACAAGTACTGAGATGGTACAAGCACTGAGATGGTACAAGTACTGAGATGCTACAAGCACTGAGATGGTACACGCACTGAGATGGTACAAGTACTGAGATGGTACAAGCACTGAGATGGTACAAGCACTGAGATGGTACAAGCACTGAGATGGTACAAGCACTGAGATGGTACAAGTATTGAGATGGTACAAGTATTGAGATGGTACAAGCACTGAGATGGTACAAGTATTGAGATGGTACAAGCACTGAGATGGTACAAGTATTGAGATGGTACAAGCACTGAGATGGTACAAGCACTGAGATGGTACAAGTACTGAGATGGTACACGCACTGAGATGGTACAAGCACTGAGATGGTACAAGTATTGAGATGGTACAAGCACTGAGATGGTACAAGTATTGAGATGGTACACGCACTGAGATGGTACACGCACTGAGATGGTACAAGCACTGAGATGGTACAAGTACTGAGATGGTACAAGCACTGAGATGGTACAAGCACTGAGATGGTACAAGCACTGAGATGGTACACGCACTGAGATGGTACACTCACTGAGATGGTACACTCACTGAGATGGTACAAGTATTGAGATGGTACAAGTATTGAGATGGTACAAGCACTGAGATGGTACACTCACTGAGATGGTACAAGTATTGAGATGGTACAAGCACTGAGATGGTACAAGTATTGAGATGGTACAAGTATTGAGATGGTACAAGCACTGAGATGGTACAAGCACTGAGATGGTACAAGCACTGAGATGGTACAAGTACTGAGATGGTACAAGTACTGAGATGGTACAAGCACTGAGATGGTACAAGCATTGAGATGGTACAAGCACTGAGATGTTACAAATATTGAGATGGTACAAGCACTGAGATGGTACAAGCACTGAGATGGTACAAGCACTGAGATGGTACACGCACTGAGATGGTACACGCACTGAGATGGTACACGTATTGAGATGGTACAAGTATTGAGATGGTACACGCACTGAGATGGTACAAGTACTGAGATGGTACAAGTATTGAGATGGTACAAGTATTGAGATGGTACAAGCACTGAGATGGTACAAGCACTGAGATGGTACAAGTACTGAGATGGTACAAGCACTGAGATGGTACAAGCACTGAGATGGTAGAAGCACTGAGATGGTACACGCACTGAGATGGTACAAGTACTGAGATGGTACACGCACTGAGATGGTACACGCACTGAGATGGTACAAATACTGAGATGGTACAAGCACTGAGATGGTACAAGTACTGAGATGGTACACGCACTGAGATGGTACACGCACTGAGATGGTACAAGCACTGAGATGGTACAAGCACTGAGATGGTACACGCACTGAGATGGTACACGCACTGAGATGGTACAAGTACTGAGATGGTACACGCACTGAGATGGTACACGCACTGAGATGGTACACGCACTGAGATGGTACAAGTACTGAGATGGTACACGCACTGAGATGGTACAAGTACTGAGATGGTACAAGTACTGAGATGGTACACGCACTGAGATGGTACAAGCACTGAGATGGTACAAGTACTGAGATGGTACAAGCACTGAGATGGTACAAGTACTGAGATGGTACAAGTGCTGAGATGGTACAAGTATTGAGATGGTACAAGTGCTGAGATGGTACAAGCGCTGAGATGGTACAAGCACTGAGATGGTACAAGTACTGAGATGGTACAAGCACTGAGATGGTACACGCACTGAGATGGTACACGCACTGAGATGGTACAAGCACTGAGATGGTACAAGCACTGAGATGGTACAAGTACTGAGATGGTACAAGCACTGAGATGGTACACGCACTGAGATGGTACAAGTACTGAGATGGTACACGCACTGAGATGGTACACGCACTGAGATGGTACACGCACTGAGATGGTACAAGTACTGAGATGGTACAAGCACTGAGATGGTACAAGTACTGAGATGGTACAAGCACTGAGATGGTACACGCACTGAGATGGTACAAGTACTGAGATGGTACACGCACTGAGATGGTACACGCACTGAGATGGTACACGCACTGAGATGGTACACGCACTGAGATGGTACAAGTATTGAGATGGTACACGCACTGAGATGGTAAAAGCACTGAGATGGTACAAGTACTGAGATGGTACACGCACTGAGATGGTACAAGCACTGAGATGGTACACGCACTGAGATGGTACACGCACTGAGATGGTACAAGTACTGAGATGGTACACGCACTGAGATGGTACACGCACTGAGATGGTACAAGTACTGAGATGGTACACGCACTGAGATGGTACAAGTACTGAGATGGTACAAGTACTGAGATGGTACACGCACTGAGATGGTACACGCACTGAGATGGTACAAGTACTGAGATGGTACAAGCACTGAGATGGTACAAGTACTGAGATGGTACAAGTACTGAGATGGTACAAGCACTGAGATGGTACAAGTACTGAGATGGTACAAGCACTGAGATGGTACACGCACTGAGATGGTACAAGCACTGAGATGGTACAAGCACTGAGATGGTACAAGTACTGAGATGGTACAAGCACTGAGATGGTACACGCACTGAGATGGTACAAGTACTGAGATGGTACACGCACTGAGATGGTACACGCACTGAGATGGTACACGCACTGAGATGGTACACGCACTGAGATGGTACAAGCACTGAGATGGTACAAGTACTGAGATGGTACAAGCACTGAGATGGTACACGCACTGAGATGGTACACGCACTGAGATGGTACAAGTACTGAGATGGTACACGCACTGAGATGGTACACGCACTGAGATGGTACACGCACTGAGATGGTACAGGTACTGAGATGGTACAAGTATTGAGATGGTACACGCACTGAGATGGTAAAAGCACTGAGATGGTACAAGCACTGAGATGGTACACGCACTGAGATGGTACAAGCACTGAGATGGTACACGCACTGAGATGGTACAAGCACTGAGATGGTACACGCACTGAGATGGTACACGCACTGAGATGGTACACTCACTGAGATGGTACAAGTATTGAGATGGTACAAGTATTGAGATGGTACAAGCACTGAGATGGTACAAGTATTGAGATGGTACAAGCATTGAGATGGTACAAGCACTGAGATGGTACAAGCACTGAGATGGTACAAGCACTGAGATGTTACAAGTATTGAGATGGTACAAGCATTGAGATGGTACAAGCACTGAGATGGTACAAGCACTGAGATGTTACAAGTATTGAGATGGTACAAGCACTGAGATGGTACACGCACTGAGATGGTACACGTATTGAGATGGTACAAGTATTGAGATGGTACAAGTATTGAGATGGTACAAGCACTGAGATGGTACATGCACTGAGATGGTACAAGTACTGAGATGGTACAAGTACTGAGATGGTACAAGTATTGAGATGGTACAAGCACTGAGATGGTACAAGCACTGAGATGGTACAAGCACTGAGATGGTACAAGTACTGAGATGGTACAAGCACTGAGATGGTACACGCACTGAGATGGTACACGCACTGAGATGGTACAAGTATTGAGATGGTACAAGTATTGAGATGGTACAAGCACTGAGATGGTACAAGCACTGAGATGGTACAAGTATTGAGATGGTACAAGCACTGAGATGGTACACGCACTGAGATGGTACACGCACTGAGATGGTACACGCACTGAGATGGTACAAGTATTGAGATGGTACAAGTACTGAGATGGTACAAGTACTGAGATGGTACAAGCACTGAGCTGGTACAAGCACTGAGATGGTACAAGCACTGAGATGGTACACGCACTGAGATGGTACACGTACTGAGATGGTACAAGTACTGAGATGGTACAAGTATTGAGATGGTACAAGTATTGAGATGGTACAAGCACTGAGATGGTACAAGCACTGAGATGGTACAAGTACTGAGATGGTACAAGCACTGAGATGGTACACGCACTGAGATGGTACACGCACTGAGATGGTACAAGTATTGAGATGGTACAAGTATTGAGATGGTACAAGTATTGAGATGGTACAAGCACTGAGATGGTACACGCACTGAGATGGTACACGCACTGAGATGGTACAAGCACTGAGATGGTACAAGCAGTGAGATGGTACAAGTACTGAGATGGTACAAGCACTGAGATGGTACAAGCACTGAGATGGTACAAGCAGTGAGATGGTACACGCACTGAGATGGTACAAGTACTGAGGTGGTACAAGTACTGAGGTGGTACAAGCACTGAGATGGTACACGCACTGAGATGGTACACGCACTGAGATGGTACAAGTACTGAGATGGTACAAGTACTGAGATGGTACAAGCACTGAGATGGTACACGCACTGAGATGGTACACGCACTGAGATGGTACAAGCACTGAGATGGTACAAGCACTGAGATGGTACACGCACTGAGATGGTACAAGTACTGAGATGGTACAAGTACTGAGATGGTACACTCACTGAGATGGTACAAGCACTGAGATGGTACAAGCACTGAGATGGTACACGCACTGAGATGGTACAAGTATTGAGATGGTACAAGCACTGAGATGGTACAAGCACTGAGATGGTACAAGTACTGAGATGGTACAAGCACTGAGATGGTACACGCACTGAGATGGTACACGCACTGAGATGGTACACGCACTGAGATGGTACAAGTACTGAGATGGTACAAGTACTGAGATGGTACACTCACTGAGATGGTACAAGCACTGAGATGGTACAAGCACTGAGATGGTACACGCACTGAGATGGTACAAGCACTGAGATGGTACAAGCACTGAGATGGTACAAGCACTGAGATGGTACAAGTACTGAGATGGTACAAGTATTGAGATGGTACAAGCACTGAGATGGTACAAGTATTGAGATGGTACACGCACTGAGATGGTACAAGCACTGAGATGGTACACGCACTGAGATGGTACAAGTACTGAGATGGTACAAGTACTGAGATGGTACAAGCACTGAGATGGTACAAGTACTGAGATGGTACAATTACTGAGATGGTACAAGTATTGAGATGGTACAAGCACTGAGATGGTACAAGTACTGAGATGGTACAAGTATTGAGATGGTACACGCACTGAGATGGTACAAGCACTGAGATGGTACAAGCACTGAGATGGTACAAGCACTGAGATGGTACACGTACTGAGATGGTACAAGTACTGAGATGGTACAAGTACTGAGATGGTACAAGCACTGAGATGGTACAAGTACTGAGGTGGTACAAGTACTGAGGTGGTACAAGCACTGAGATGGTACACGCACTGAGATGGTACACGCACTGAGATGGTACAAGTACTGAGATGGTACAAGTACTGAGATGGTACAAGCACTGAGATGGTACAAGTACTGAGATGGTACAAGTACTGAGATGGTACAAGCACTGAGATGGTACAAGTATTGAGATGGTACAAGCACTGAGATGGTACAAGTATTGAGATGGTACAAGTACTGAGATGGTACAAGCACTGAGATGGTACACGCACTGAGATGGTACACGCACTGAGATGGTACACGCACTGAGATGGTACAAGTACTGAGATGGTACAAGTACTGAGATGGTACAAGTACTGTGATGGTACAAGTATAGAGATGGTACAAGTACTGAGATGGTACAAGCACTGAGATGGTACACGCACTGAGATGGTACAAGTACTGAGATGGTACAAGCACTGAGATGGTACACGCACTGAGATGGTACACGCACTGAGATGGTACACGCACTGAGATGGTACAAGTACTGAGATGGTACAAGTACTGAGATGGTACACGCACTGAGATGGTACAAGTACTGAGATGGTACACGCACTGAGATGGTACAAGCACTGAGATGGTACACGCACTGAGATGGTACAAGCACTGAGATGGTACACGCACTGAGATGGTACACGCACTGAGATGGTACAAGCACTGAGATGGTACAAGCACTGAGATGGTACAAGCACTGAGATGGTACAAGCACTGAGATGGTACAAGTATTGAGATGGTACAAGTACTGAGATGGTACAAGCACTGAGATGGTACACGCACTGAGATGGTACAAGTACTGAGATGGTACAAGTACTGAGATGGTACAAGCACTGAGATGGTACAAGCACTGAGATGGTACAAGTATTGAGATGGTACAAGTACTGAGATGGTACAAGTATTGAGATGGTACAAGTACTGAGATGGTACAAGCACTGAGATGGTACACGCACTGAGATGGTACAAGTACTGAGATGGTACAAGTACTGAGATGGTACAAGCACTGAGATGGTACAAGCACTGAGATGGTACAAGTACTGAGATGGTACAAGTACTGAGATGGTACACGCACTGAGATGGTACAAGTACTGAGATGGTACAAGTACTGAGATGGTACATGCACTGAGATGGTACAAGCACTGAGATGGTACAAGCACTGAGATGGTACAAGCACTGAGATGGTACACGCACTGAGATGGTACAAGCACTGAGATGGTACAAGCACTGAGATGGTACACGCACTGAGATGGTACAAGTACTGAGATGGTACACGCACTGAGATGGTACACGCACTGCGATGGTACACGCACTGAGATGGTACAAGCACTGAGATGGTACAAGTACTGAGATGGTACACGCACTGAGATGGTACACGCACTGAGATGGTACAAGTATTGAGATGGTACACGCACTGAGATGGTAAAAGCACTGAGATGGTACAAGCTTTGAGATGGTACAAGCTTTGAGATG
Organism: Pleurodeles waltl; assembly: GCF_031143425.1. Taxonomy (NCBI): domain Eukaryota; kingdom Metazoa; phylum Chordata; class Amphibia; order Caudata; family Salamandridae; genus Pleurodeles; species Pleurodeles waltl. Next base: position 77,279,705 of record NC_090447.1, on the reverse strand, counting down.
GTACAAGTATTGAGATGGTACAAGTATTGAGATGGTACAAGTATTGAGATGGTGCAAGCACTGAGATGGTGCAAGTATTGAGATGGTACAAGCACTGAGATGGTACAAGTACTGAGATGGTACAATCACTGAGATGGTACAAGCACTGAGATGGTACACTCACTGAGATGGTACAAGCACTGAGATGGTACAAGCACTGAGATGGTACAAGTATTGAGATGGTACAAGCACTGAGATGGTACAAGTACTGAGATGGTACAAGTACTGAGATGGTACAAGCACTGAGATGGTACAAGCACTGAGATGGTACAAGTACTGAGATGGTACAAGCACTGAGATGGTACAAGCACTGAGATGGTACAAGTACTGAGATGGTACACGCACTGAGATGGTACAAGCACTGAGATGGTACAAGTACTGAGATGGTACAAGTATTGAGATGGTACAAGCACTGAGATGGTACAAGCACTGAGATGGTACAAGTACTGAGATGGTACACGCACTGAGATGGTACACGCACTGAGATGGTACAAGCACTGAGATGGTACAAGCACTGAGATGGTACAAGTATTGAGATGGTACAAGCACTGAGATGGTACAAGTATTGAGATGGTACACGCACTGAGATGGTACACGCACTGAGATGGTACAAGTACTGAGATGGTACAAGCACTGAGATGGTACAAGTACTGAGATGGTACAAGCACTGAGATGGTACACGCACTGAGATGGTACAAGCACTGAGATGGTACAAGTACTGAGATGGTACAAGCACTGAGATGGTACAAGCACTGAGATGGTACAAGTACTGAGATGGTACAAGTATTGAGATGGTACAAGCACTGAGATGGTACAAGCACTGAGATGGTACACGCACTGAGATGGTACAAGTACTGAGATGGTACACGCACTGAGATGGTACACGCACTGAGATGGTACACGCACTGAGATGGTACAAGCACTGAGATGGTACAAGCACTGAGATGGTACAAGCACTGAGATGGTACAAGTATTGAGATGGTACAAGCACTGAGATGGTACAAGTACTGAGATGGTACAAGTATTGAGATGGTACAAGTACTGAGATGGTACAAGCACTGAGATGGTACAAGTATTGAGATGGTACAAGCACTGAGATGGTACAAGCACTGAGATGGTACAAGCACTGAGATGGTACAAGTACTGAGATGGTACACGCACTGAGATGGTACACGCACTGAGATGGTACAAGTATTGAGATGGTACAAGCACTGAGATGGTACAAGTATTGAGATGGTACACGCACTGAGATGGTACACGCACTGAGATGGTACAAGTACTGAGATGGTACAAGCACTGAGATGGTACAAGTACTGAGATGGTACAAGCACTGAGATGGTACAAGCACTGAGATGGTACACGCACTGAGATGGTACACTCACTGAGATGGTACAAGTATTGAGATGGTACAAGTATTGAGATGGTACAAGCACTGAGATGGTACACTCACTGAGATGGTACAAGTATTGAGATGGTACAAGTATTGAGATGGTACAAGCACTGAGATGGTACAAGTATTGAGATGGTACAAGTATTGAGATGGTACAAGCACTGAGATGGTACAAGCACTGAGATGGTACAAGTACTGAGATGGTACAAGTACTGAGATGGTACAAGTACTGAGATGGTACAAGCACTGAGATGGTACAAGTATTGAGATGGTACAAGTATTGAGATGGTACAAGCACTGAGATGTTACAAGTATTGAGATGGTACAAGCACTGAGATGGTACAAGCACTGAGATGGTACACGCACTGAGATGGTACACGCACTGAGATGGTACACGTATTGAGATGGTACACGTATTGAGATGGTACACGTATTGAGATGGTACAAGTATTGAGATGGTACAAGTATTGAGATGGTATACGCACTGAGATGGTACAAGTACTGAGATGGTACAAGTATTGAGATGGTACAAGTATTGAGATGGTACAAGCACTGAGATGGTACAAGCACTGAGATGGTACACGCACTGAGATGGTACAAGTACTGAGATGGTACACGCACTGAGATGGTACACGCACTGAGATGGTACAAGTACTGAGATGGTACAAGCACTGAGATGGTACAAGCACTGAGATGGTACAAGCACTGAGATGGTACAAGTACTGAGATGGTACACGCACTGAGATGGTACAAGTAATGAGATGGTACAAGCACTGAGATGGTACAAGTACTGAGATGGTACAAGTACTGAGATGGTACAAGTACTGAGATGGTACAAGCACTGAGATGGTACAAGCTTTGAGATGGTACAAGCATTGAGATGGTACAAGCACTGAGATGGTACAAGCACTGAGATGGTACAAGTATTAAGATGGTACAAGCACTGAGATGGTACAAGCACTGAGATGGTACAAGTACTGAGACGGTACAAGCACTGAGATGGTACAAGCACTGAGATGGTACACGCACTGAGATGGTACAAGCACTGAGATGGTACAAGTATTGAGATGGTACACGCATTGAGATGGTACAAGTACTGAGATGGTACAAGTACTGAGATGGTACAAGCACTGAGATGGTACAAGTACTGAGATGGTACAAGCACTGAGATGGTACACGCACTGAGATGGTACAAGTACTGAGATGGTACACGCACTGAGATGGTACAAGTATTGAGATGGTACAAGCACTGAGATGGTACAAGCACTGAGATGGTACACGCACTGAGATGGTACAAGTATTGAGATGGTACAAGTATTGAGATGGTACACGCACTGAGATGGTACAAGTACTGAGATGGTACAAGTACTGAGATGGTACAAGCACTGAGATGGTACAAGTATTGAGATGGTACAAGTATTGAGATGGTACACGCACTGAGATGGTACAAGTACTGAGATGGTACAAGCACTGAGATGGTACACGCACTGAGATGGTACAAGTATTGAGATGGTACAAGCACTGAGATGGTACAAGTACTGAGATGGTACACGCACTGAGATGGTACAAGTATTGAGATGGTACAAGCACTGAGATGGTACAAGCACTGAGATGGTACAAGTACTGAGATGGTACAAGTACTGAGATGGTACAAGCACTGAGATGGTACAAGTACTGAGATGGTACAAGTACTGAGATGGTACAAGCACTGAGATGGTACAAGCACTGAGATGGTACAAGCATTGAGATGGTACACGCACTGAGATGGTACAAGCACTGAGATGGTACACGCACTGAGATGGTACACGCACTGAGATGGTACAAGTACTGAGATGGTACAAGTACTGAGATGGTACAAGCACTGAGATGGTACAAGTATTGAGATGGTACAAGCACTGAGATGGTACACGCACTGAGATGGTACAAGTATTGAGATGGTACAAGTATTGAGATGGTACAAGCACTGAGATGGTACAAGCACGGAGATGGTACACGCACTGAGATGGTACAAGTATTGAGATGGTACAAGCACTGAGATGGTACAAGTACTGAGATGGTACAAGTACTGAGATAGTACTTGTACCATCTCAGTGAGTGTACCATCTCAGTACTTGTACCATCTCAGTACTTGTACCATCTCAGTGCTTGTACCATCTCAGTACTTGTACCATCTCAGTGAGTGTACCGAGATGGTACAAGCACTGAGATGGTACAAGCACTGAGATGGTACACGCACTGAGATGGTACAAGTATTGAGATGGTACAAGCACTGAGATGGTACAAGTACTGAGATTGTACAAGTACTGAGATGGTACAAGCACTGAGATGGTACACGCACTGTGATGGTACACGCACTGAGATGGTGCACGCACTGAGATGGTACAAGTACTGAGATGGTACAAGTACTGAGATGGTACACTCACTGAGATGGTACAAGTACTGAGATGGTACAAGCACTGAGATGGTACAAGCACTGAGATGGTACACGCACTGAGATGGTACAAGCACTGAGATGGTACAAGTACTGAGATGGTACAAGTATTGAGATGGTACAAGCACTGAGATGGTACAAGCACTGAGATGGTACAAGTATTGAGATGGTACACGCACTGAGATGGTACAAGCACTGAGATGGTACACGCACTGAGATGGTACAAGTACTGAGATGGTACAAGTACTGAGATGGTACAAGCACTGAGATGGTACAAGCACTGAGATGGTACAAGTACTGAGATGGTACAAGTACTGAGATGGTACAAGTACTGAGATGGTACAAGTATTGAGATGGTACAAGCACTGAGATGGTACAAGTACTGAGATGGTACAAGTACTGAGATGGTACACGCACTGAGATGGTACACGCACTGAGATGGTACAAGCACTGAGATGGTACAAGTACTGAGATGGTACAAGTACTGAGATGGTACACGCACTGAGATGGTACACGCACTGAGATGGTACACGCACTGAGATGGTACAAGCACTGAGATGGTACAAGCATTGAGATGGTACAAGCACTGAGATGGTACAAGTATTGAGATGGTACAAGTACTGAGATGGTACAAGCACTGAGATGGTACACGCACTGAGATGGTACAAGTACTGAGATGGTACAAGTACTGAGATGGTACAAGTATTGAGATGGTACAAGTACTGAGATGGTACAAGCACTGAGATGGTACACGCACTGAGATGGTACAAGTACTGAGATGGTACAAGTACTGAGATGGTACAAGCACTGAGATGGTACAAGTACTGAGATGGTACAAGTACTGAGATGGTACAAGTACTGAGATGGTACAAGCACTGAGATGGTACAAGCATTGAGATGGTACAAGCACTGAGATGGTACAAGTATTGAGATGGTACAAGCACTGAGATGGTACAAGCACTGAGATGGTACACGCACTGAGATGGTACACGCACTGAGATGGTACACGCACTGAGATGGTACAAGTACTGAGATGGTACAAGTACTGAGATGGTACAAGTATTGAGATGGTACAAGTATTGAGATGGTACAAGTACTGAGATGGTACAAGCACTGAGATGGTACAAGCACTGAGATGGTACACGCACTGAGATGGTACAAGCACTGAGATGGTACAAGCACTGAGATGGTACAAGCACTGAGATGGTACACGTACTGAGATGGTACAAGTACTGAGATGGTACACGCACTGAGATGGTACAAGTACTGAGATGGTACACGCACTGAGATGGTACACGCACTGAGATGGTACAAGTACTGAGATGGTACACGCACTGAGATGGTACAAGCACTGAGATGGTACACGCACTGAGATGGTACAAGTATTGAGATGGTACAAGTACTGAGATGGTACAAGTACTGAGATGGTACAAGCACTGAGATGGTACAAGTATTGAGATGGTACAAGTACTGAGATGGTACAAGCACTGAGATGGTACACGCACTGAGATGGTACAAGCACTGAGATGGTACACGCACTGAGATGGTACACGCACTGAGATGGTACAAGCACTGAGATGGTACAAGTACTGAGATGGTACAAGCACTGAGATGGTACAAGCACTGAGATGGTACAAGTATTGAGATGGTACAAGTACTGAGATGGTACAAGCACTGAGATGGTACACGCACTGAGATGGTACACGCACTGAGATGGTACACGCACTGAGATGGTACAAGCACTGAGATGGTACAAGCACTGAGATGGTACACGCACTGAGATGGTACAAGTACTGAGATGGTACACGCACTGAGATGGTACACGCACTGAGATGGTACAAGTATTGAGATGGTACAAGCACTGAGATGGTACAAGTACTGAGATGGTACAAGCACTGAGATGGTACAAGTACTGAGATGGTACACGCACTGAGATGGTACAAGTACTGAGATGGTACACGCACTGAGATGGTACACGCACTGAGATGGTACACGCACTGAGATGGTACAAGTATTGAGATGGTACAAGCACTGAGATGGTACAAGTACTGAGATGGTACAAGCACTGAGATGGTACAAGTACTGAGATGGTACACGCACTGAGATGGTACAAGTACTGAGATGGTACACGCACTGAGATGGTACAAGTACTGAGATGGTACACGCACTGAGATGGTACACGCACTGAGATGGTACACGCACTGAGATGGTACAAGCACTGAGATGGTACACGCACTGAGATGGTACACGCACTGAGATGGTACACGTACTGAGATGGTACACGCACTGAGATGGTACAAGCACTGAGATGGTACAAGTACTGAGATGGTACAAGCACTGAGATGGTACAAGCACTGAGATGGTACAAGCACTGAGATGGTACAAGTACTGAGATGGTACACGCACTGAGATGGTACACGCACTGAGATGGTACAAGCACTGAGATGGTACAAGCACTGAGATGGTACAAGTACTGAGATGGGACACGCACTGAGATGGTACACGCACTGAGATGGTACACGCACTGAGATGGTACAAGTACTGAGATGGTACACGCACTGAGATGGTACAAGTACTGAGATGGTACAAGTACTGAGATGGTACACGCACTGAGATGGTACAAGCACTGAGATGGTACAAGTACTGAGATGGTACAAGCACTGAGATGGTACACGCACTGAGATGGTACAAGCACTGAGATGGTACAAGCACTGAGATGGTACAAGTACTGAGATGGTACAAGCACTGAGATGGTACAAGCACTGAGATGGTACACGCACTGAGATGGTACAAGTACTGAGATGGTACAAGTACTGAGATGGTACTCGCACTGAGATGGTACTCGCACTGAGATGGTACACGCACTGAGATGGTACACGCACTGAGATGGTACAAGTACTGAGATGGTACACGCACTGAGATGGTACACTCACTGAGATGGTACACGCACTGAGATGGTACAAGTATTGAGATGGTACACGCACTGAGATGGTAAAAGCACTGAGATGGTACAAGCTTTGAGATGGTACAAGTATTGAGATGGTACAAGTATTGAGATGGTGCAAGCACTGAGATGGTACACGCACTGAGATGGTACAAGTATTGAGATGGTACAAGCACTGAGATGGTACAAGTACTGAGATGGTACAATCACTGAGATGGTACAAGCACTGAGATGGTACACTCACTGAGATGGTACAAGCACTGAGATGGTACAAGCACTGAGATGGTACAAGTATTGAGATGGTACAAGCACTGAGATGGTACAAGCACTGAGATGGTACAAGTACTGAGATGGTACAAGCACTGAGATGGTACAAGCACTGAGATGGTACAAGTACTGAGATGGTACAAGCACTGAGATGGTACAAGCACTGAGATGGTACAAGTACTGAGATGGTACACGCACTGAGATGGTACAAGCACTGAGATGGTACAAGTACTGAGATGGTACAAGTACTGAGATGGTACAAGTATTGAGATGGTACAAGCACTGAGATGGTACAAGCACTGAGATGGTACAAGTACTGAGATGGTACACGCACTGAGATGGTACAAGCACTGAGATGGTACAAGCACTGAGATGGTACAAGTATTGAGATGGTACAAGCACTGAGATGGTACAAGTATTGAGATGGTACACGCACTGAGATGGTACACGCACTGAGATGGTACAAGTACTGAGATGGTACAAGCACTGAGATGGTACAAGTACTGAGATGCTACAAGCACTGAGATGGTACACGCACTGAGATGGTACAAGTACTGAGATGGTACAAGCACTGAGATGGTACAAGCACTGAGATGGTACAAGCACTGAGATGGTACAAGTATTGAGATGGTACAAGTATTGAGATGGTACAAGCACTGAGATGGTACAAGTATTGAGATGGTACAAGCACTGAGATGGTACAAGTATTGAGATGGTACAAGCACTGAGATGGTACAAGCACTGAGATGGTACAAGTACTGAGATGGTACACGCACTGAGATGGTACAAGCACTGAGATGGTACAAGTATTGAGATGGTACAAGCACTGAGATGGTACAAGTATTGAGATGGTACACGCACTGAGATGGTACACGCACTGAGATGGTACAAGCACTGAGATGGTACAAGTACTGAGATGGTACAAGCACTGAGATGGTACAAGCACTGAGATGGTACAAGCACTGAGATGGTACACGCACTGAGATGGTACACTCACTGAGATGGTACACTCACTGAGATGGTACAAGTATTGAGATGGTACAAGTATTGAGATGGTACAAGCACTGAGATGGTACACTCACTGAGATGGTACAAGTATTGAGATGGTACAAGCACTGAGATGGTACAAGTATTGAGATGGTACAAGTATTGAGATGGTACAAGCACTGAGATGGTACAAGCACTGAGATGGTACAAGCACTGAGATGGTACAAGTACTGAGATGGTACAAGTACTGAGATGGTACAAGCACTGAGATGGTACAAGCATTGAGATGGTACAAGCACTGAGATGTTACAAATATTGAGATGGTACAAGCACTGAGATGGTACAAGCACTGAGATGGTACAAGCACTGAGATGGTACACGCACTGAGATGGTACACGCACTGAGATGGTACACGTATTGAGATGGTACAAGTATTGAGATGGTACACGCACTGAGATGGTACAAGTACTGAGATGGTACAAGTATTGAGATGGTACAAGTATTGAGATGGTACAAGCACTGAGATGGTACAAGCACTGAGATGGTACAAGTACTGAGATGGTACAAGCACTGAGATGGTACAAGCACTGAGATGGTAGAAGCACTGAGATGGTACACGCACTGAGATGGTACAAGTACTGAGATGGTACACGCACTGAGATGGTACACGCACTGAGATGGTACAAATACTGAGATGGTACAAGCACTGAGATGGTACAAGTACTGAGATGGTACACGCACTGAGATGGTACACGCACTGAGATGGTACAAGCACTGAGATGGTACAAGCACTGAGATGGTACACGCACTGAGATGGTACACGCACTGAGATGGTACAAGTACTGAGATGGTACACGCACTGAGATGGTACACGCACTGAGATGGTACAAGTACTGAGATGGTACACGCACTGAGATGGTACAAGTACTGAGATGGTACAAGTACTGAGATGGTACACGCACTGAGATGGTACAAGCACTGAGATGGTACAAGTACTGAGATGGTACAAGCACTGAGATGGTACAAGTACTGAGATGGTACAAGTGCTGAGATGGTACAAGTATTGAGATGGTACAAGTGCTGAGATGGTACAAGCGCTGAGATGGTACAAGCACTGAGATGGTACAAGTACTGAGATGGTACAAGCACTGAGATGGTACACGCACTGAGATGGTACACGCACTGAGATGGTACAAGCACTGAGATGGTACAAGCACTGAGATGGTACAAGTACTGAGATGGTACAAGCACTGAGATGGTACACGCACTGAGATGGTACAAGTACTGAGATGGTACACGCACTGAGATGGTACACGCACTGAGATGGTACACGCACTGAGATGGTACAAGTACTGAGATGGTACAAGCACTGAGATGGTACAAGTACTGAGATGGTACAAGCACTGAGATGGTACACGCACTGAGATGGTACAAGTACTGAGATGGTACACGCACTGAGATGGTACACGCACTGAGATGGTACACGCACTGAGATGGTACACGCACTGAGATGGTACAAGTATTGAGATGGTACACGCACTGAGATGGTAAAAGCACTGAGATGGTACAAGTACTGAGATGGTACACGCACTGAGATGGTACAAGCACTGAGATGGTACACGCACTGAGATGGTACACGCACTGAGATGGTACAAGTACTGAGATGGTACACGCACTGAGATGGTACACGCACTGAGATGGTACAAGTACTGAGATGGTACACGCACTGAGATGGTACAAGTACTGAGATGGTACAAGTACTGAGATGGTACACGCACTGAGATGGTACACGCACTGAGATGGTACAAGTACTGAGATGGTACAAGCACTGAGATGGTACAAGTACTGAGATGGTACAAGTACTGAGATGGTACAAGCACTGAGATGGTACAAGTACTGAGATGGTACAAGCACTGAGATGGTACACGCACTGAGATGGTACAAGCACTGAGATGGTACAAGCACTGAGATGGTACAAGTACTGAGATGGTACAAGCACTGAGATGGTACACGCACTGAGATGGTACAAGTACTGAGATGGTACACGCACTGAGATGGTACACGCACTGAGATGGTACACGCACTGAGATGGTACACGCACTGAGATGGTACAAGCACTGAGATGGTACAAGTACTGAGATGGTACAAGCACTGAGATGGTACACGCACTGAGATGGTACACGCACTGAGATGGTACAAGTACTGAGATGGTACACGCACTGAGATGGTACACGCACTGAGATGGTACACGCACTGAGATGGTACAAGTACTGAGATGGTACAAGTATTGAGATGGTACACGCACTGAGATGGTAAAAGCACTGAGATGGTACAAGCACTGAGATGGTACACGCACTGAGATGGTACAAGCACTGAGATGGTACACGCACTGAGATGGTACAAGCACTGAGATGGTACACGCACTGAGATGGTACACGCACTGAGATGGTACACTCACTGAGATGGTACAAGTATTGAGATGGTACAAGTATTGAGATGGTACAAGCACTGAGATGGTACAAGTATTGAGATGGTACAAGCATTGAGATGGTACAAGCACTGAGATGGTACAAGCACTGAGATGGTACAAGCACTGAGATGTTACAAGTATTGAGATGGTACAAGCATTGAGATGGTACAAGCACTGAGATGGTACAAGCACTGAGATGTTACAAGTATTGAGATGGTACAAGCACTGAGATGGTACACGCACTGAGATGGTACACGTATTGAGATGGTACAAGTATTGAGATGGTACAAGTATTGAGATGGTACAAGCACTGAGATGGTACATGCACTGAGATGGTACAAGTACTGAGATGGTACAAGTACTGAGATGGTACAAGTATTGAGATGGTACAAGCACTGAGATGGTACAAGCACTGAGATGGTACAAGCACTGAGATGGTACAAGTACTGAGATGGTACAAGCACTGAGATGGTACACGCACTGAGATGGTACACGCACTGAGATGGTACAAGTATTGAGATGGTACAAGTATTGAGATGGTACAAGCACTGAGATGGTACAAGCACTGAGATGGTACAAGTATTGAGATGGTACAAGCACTGAGATGGTACACGCACTGAGATGGTACACGCACTGAGATGGTACACGCACTGAGATGGTACAAGTATTGAGATGGTACAAGTACTGAGATGGTACAAGTACTGAGATGGTACAAGCACTGAGCTGGTACAAGCACTGAGATGGTACAAGCACTGAGATGGTACACGCACTGAGATGGTACACGTACTGAGATGGTACAAGTACTGAGATGGTACAAGTATTGAGATGGTACAAGTATTGAGATGGTACAAGCACTGAGATGGTACAAGCACTGAGATGGTACAAGTACTGAGATGGTACAAGCACTGAGATGGTACACGCACTGAGATGGTACACGCACTGAGATGGTACAAGTATTGAGATGGTACAAGTATTGAGATGGTACAAGTATTGAGATGGTACAAGCACTGAGATGGTACACGCACTGAGATGGTACACGCACTGAGATGGTACAAGCACTGAGATGGTACAAGCAGTGAGATGGTACAAGTACTGAGATGGTACAAGCACTGAGATGGTACAAGCACTGAGATGGTACAAGCAGTGAGATGGTACACGCACTGAGATGGTACAAGTACTGAGATGGTACAAGTACTGAGATGGTACACGCACTGAGATGGTACACGCACTGAGATGGTACAAGCACTGAGATGGTACAAGCACTGAGATGGTACAAGCACTGAGATGGTACACGGTACACTCACTGAGATGGTACAAGTACTGAGATGGTACAAGTACTGAGATGGTACAAGTATTGAGATGGTACAAGTACTGAGATGGTACAAGTATTGAGATGGTACACGCACTGAGATGGTACAAGTATTGAGATGGTACAAGCACTGAGATGGTACACGCACTGAGATGGTACACGCACTGAGATGGTACAAGCACTGAGATGGTACACGCACTGAGATGGTACAAGCACTGAGATGGTACACGCACTGAGATGGTACAAGCACTGAGATGGTACACGCACTGAGATGGTACAAGCACTGAGATGGTACAAGCACTGAGATGGTACACGCACTGAGATGGTACACGCACTGAGATGGTACAAGTACTGAGATGGTACAAGCACTGAGATGGTACAAGCACTGAGATGGTACACGCACTGAGATGGTACAAGCAGTGAGATGGTACAAGTATTGAGATGGTACACGCACTGAGATGGTACAAGTATTGAGATGGTACAAGCACTGAGATGGTACAAGTACTGAGATGGTACAAGCACTGAGATGGTACACGCACTGAGATGGTACAAGTACTGAGATGGTACACGCACTGAGATGGTACAAGTATTGAGATGGTACAAGTACTGAGATGGTACAAGCACTGAGATGGTACACGCACTGAGATGGTACAAGTATTGAGATGGTACAAGTATTGAGATGGTACACGCACTGAGATGGTACAAGTACTGAGATGGTACAAGTACTGAGATGGTACAAGTACTGAGATGGTACAAGCACTGAGATGGTACAAGTATTGAGATGGTACACACACTGAGATGGTACAAGTACTGAGATGGTACAAGCACTGAGATGGTACAAGCACTGAGATGGTACACGCACTGAGAAGGTACAAGCATTGAGATGGTACAAGCACTGAGATGGTACAAGTACTGAGATGGTACACGCACTGAGATGGTACAAGTATTGAGATGGTACAAGCACTGAGATGGTACAAGCACTGAGATGGTACAAGTACTGAGATGGTACAAGTACTGAGATGGTACAAGCACTGAGATGGTACAAGCACTGAGATGGTACAAGCACTGAGATGGTACAAGTACTGAGATGGTACAAGCACTGAGATGGTACAAGTACTGAGATGGTACAAGTACTGAGATGGTACAAGCACTGAGATGGTACAAGCACTGAGATGGTACACGCACTGAGATGGTACACGCACTGAGATGGTACACGCACTGAGATGGTACAAGTACTGAGATGGTACAAGTACTGAGATGGTACAAGCACTGAGATGGTACAAGTATTGAGATGGTACAAGCACTGAGATGGTACACGCACTGAGATGGTACAAGTACTGAGATGGTACAAGCACTGAGATGGTACAAGCACTGAGATGGTACACGCACTGAGATGGTACAAGTATTGAGATGGTACAAGCACTGAGATGGTACAAGTACTGAGATGGTACAAGTACTGAGATGGTACACTCACTGAGATGGTACAAGTACTGAGATGGTACAAGCACTGAGATGGTACAAGCACTGAGATGGTACAAGCACTGAGATGGTACAAGCACTGAGATGGTACACGCACTGAGATGGTACAAGCACTGAGATGGTACAAGTACTGAGATGGTACAAGTACTGAGATGGTACAAGCACTGAGATGGTACACGCACTGAGATGGTACACGCACTGAGATGGTACAAGTACTGAGATGGTACACTCACTGAGATGGTACACGTACTGAGATGGTACAAGCACTGAGATGGTACAAGCACTGAGATGGTACACGCACTGAGATGGTACAAGTATTGAGATGGTACAAGCACTGAGATGGTACAAGTACTGAGATGGTACAAGTATTGAGATGGTACAAGCACTGAGATGGTACAAGCACTGAGATGGTACAAGTACTGAGATGGTACAAGTACTGAGATGGTACAAGTATTGAGATGGTACACGCACTGAGATGGTACAAGCACTGAGATGGTACACGCACTGAGATGGTACAAGTACTGAGATGGTACAAGCACTGAGATGGTACAAGTACTGAGATGGTACAAGTACTGAGATGGTACAAGCACTGAGATGGTACAAGCACTGAGATGGTACACGCACTGAGATGGTACACGCACTGAGATGGTACAAGCACTGAGATGGTACAAGCACTGAGATGGTACAAGTATTGAGATGGTACACGCACTGAGATGGTACACGCACTGAGATGGTACACGCACTGAGATGGTACAAGTACTGAGATGGTACAAGCACTGAGATGGTACAAGTATTGAGATGGTACAAGCACTGAGATGGTGCAAGCACTGAGATGGTACAAGCACTGAGATGGTGCAAGCACTGAGATGGTACAAGCACTGAGATGGTGCAAGCACTGAGATGGTACAAGCACTGAGATGGTACAAGCACTGAGATGGTGCAAGTACTGAGATGGTACACGCACTGAGATGGTGCAAGTACTGAGATGGTACACGCACTGAGATGGTACACGCACTGAGATGGTACACGCACTGAGATGGTACAAGTACTGAGATGGTACAAGCACTGAGATGGTACAAGCACTGAGATGGTACACGCACTGAGATGGTACAAGTATTGAGATGGTACAAGCACTGAGATGGTGCAAGCACTGAGATGGTACAAGCACTGAGATGGTGCAAGCACTGAGATGGTACAAGCACTGAGATGGTGCAAGCACTGAGATGGTGCAAGCACTGAGATGGTACAAGTATTGAGATGGTACAAGCACTGAGATGGTACAAGCACTGAGATGGTACACTCACTGAGATGGTACACTCACTGAGATGGTACAAGCACTGAGATGGTACAAGTACTGAGATGGTACAAGCACTGAGATGGTACAAGCACTGAGATGGTACAAGTACTGAGATGGTACAAGTACTGAGATGGTACAAGCACTGAGATGGTACAAGCACTGAGATGGTACAAGTACTGAGATGCTACAAGCTTTGAGATGGTACAAGTACTGAGATGGTACAAGCACTGAGATGGTACAAGCACTGAGATGGTACAAGTACTGAGATGGTGAACGCACTGAGATGGTACACGCACTGAGATGGTACACGCACTGAGATGGTACAAGCACTGAGATGGTACAAGCACTGAGATGGTACAAGCACTGAGATGGTACACGCACTGAGATGGTACAAGTACTGAGATGGTACAAGTACTGAGATGGTACACGCACTGAGATGGTACACGCACTGAGATGGTACACGCACTGAGATGGTACACGCACTGAGATGGTACAAGTACTGAGATGGTACAAGCACTGAGATGGTACAAGTATTGAGATGGTACAAGCACTGAGATGGTGCAAGCACTGAGATGGTACAAGCACTGAGATGGTGCAAGCACGGAGATGGTGCAAGCACTGAGATGGTACAAGCACTGAGATGGTACAAGTACTGAGATGGTACAAGTATTGAGATGGTACAAGCACTGAGATGGTACAAGCACTGAGATGGTACAAGCACTGAGATGGTGCAAGCACTGAGATGGTACACGCACTGAGATGGTACAAGTACTGAGATGGTACAAGCACTGAGATGGTACACTCACTGAAATGGTACAAGTACTGAGATGGTACAAGCACTGAGATGGTACAAGTACTGAGATGGTACAAGCACTGAGATGGTACAAGCACTGAGATGGTACACGCACTGAGATGGTACAAGTATTGAGATGGTACAAGCACTGAGATGGTACAAGCACTGAGATGGTACAAGCACTGAGATGGTACACGCACTGAGATGGTACAAGTATTGAGATGGTACAAGCACTGAGATGGTACAAGCACTGAGATGGTACAAGTATTGAGATGGTACAAGTACTGAGATGGTACAAGTATTGAGATGGTACAAGCACTGAGATGGTACAAGCACTGAGATGGTACAAGTACTGAGATGGTACAAGTACTGAGATGGTACAAGCACTGAGATGGTACAAGTACTGAGATGGTACAAGTACTGAGATGGTACAAGCATTGAGATGGTACACGCACTGAGATGGTACACGCACTGAGATGGTACACGCACTGAGATGGTACAAGTACTGAGATGGTACAAGCACTGAGATGGTACAAGTATTGAGATGGTACAAGCACAGAGATGGTACAAGTACTGAGATGGTACAAGTACTGAGATGGTACAAGTACTGAGATGGTACAAGCACTGAGTTGGTACAAGCACTGAGTTGGTACAAGCACTGAGATGGTACACGCACTGAGATGGTACAAGTATTGAGATGGTACAAGTACTGAGATGGTACACTCACTGAGATGGTACAAGTACTGAGATGGTACAAGCACTGAGATGGTACAAGCACTGAGATGGTACACGCACTGAGATGGTACAAGTATTGAGATGGTACAAGCACTGAGATGGTACAAGTACTGAGATGGTACAAGTACTGAGATGGTACAAGCACTGAGATGGTACACGCACTGAGATGGTACACGCACTGAGATGGTACAAGTACTGAGATGGTACAAGTACTGAGATGGTACACTCACTGAGATGGTACAAGTACTGAGATGGTACAAGCACTGAGATGGTACAAGCACTGAGATGGTACACGCACTGAGATGGTACAAGCACTGAGATGGTACAAGCACTGAGATGGTACAAGTACTGAGATGGTACAAGTATTGAGATGGTACAAGCACTGAGATGGTACAAGTACTGAGATGGTACAAGTATTGAGATGGTACACGCACTGAGATGGTACAAGCACTGAGATGGTACAAGCACTGAGATGGTACACGCACTGAGATGGTACAAGTACTGAGATGGTACACGCACTGAGATGGTACAAGCTTTGAGATGGTACAAGCTTTGAGATGGTACAAGCACTGAGATGGTACAAGTACTGAGATGGTACACTCACTGAGATGGTACAAGTACTGAGATGGTACAAGCACTGAGATGGTACAAGCACTGAGATGGTACACGCACTGAGATGGTACACGCACTGAGATGGTACACGCACTGAGATGGTACAAGCACTGAGATGGTACAAGTACTGAGATGGTACAAGTATTGAGATGGTACAAGCACTGAGATGGTACAAGTACTGAGATGGTACAAGTATTGAGATGGTACACGCACTGAGATGGTACAAGCACTGAGATGGTACAAGCACTGAGATGGTACACGCACTGAGATGGTACAAGTACTGAGATGGTACACGCACTGAGATGGTACACGCACTGAGATGGTACAAGTACTGAGATGGTTCACGCACTGAGATGGTACACGCACTGAGATGGTACAAGTATTGAGATGGAACACGCACTGAGATGGTAAAAGCACTAAGATGGTACAAGCACTGAGATGGTACACGCACTGAGATGGTACAAGCACTGAGATGGTACACGCACTGATATGGTACACTCACTGAGATGGTACAAGTATTGAGATGGTACAAGTATTGAGATGGTACAAGTATTGAGATGGTACAAGCACTGAGATGGTACAAGTATTGAATTGGTACAAGTATTGAGATGGTACAAGCACTGAGATGGTACAAGCACTGAGATGGTACAAGCACTGAGATGTTACAAGTATTGAGATGGTACAAGTATTGAGATGGTACAAGCACTGAGATGGTACAAGCACTGAGATGGTACACGTACTGAGATGGTACAAGCACTGAGATGGTACACGCACTGAGATGGTACACGCACTGAGATGGTACACGTATTGAGATGGTACAAGTATTGAGATGGTACAAGTATTGAGATGGTACAAGCACTGAGATGGTACACGCACTGAGATGGTACAAGTACTGAGATGGTACAAGTACTGAGATGGTACAAGTATTGAGATGGTACAAGTATTGAGATGGTACAAGCACTGAGATGGTACAAGCACTGAGATGGTACAAGTACTGAGATGGTACAAGCACTGAGATGGTACACGCACTGAGATGGTACACGCACTGAGATGGTACAAGTATTGAGATGGTACAAGTATTGAGATGGTACAAGCACTGAGATGGTACAAGCACTGAGATGGTACAAGTATTGAGATGGTACAAGCACTGAGATGGTACACGCACTGAGATGGTACACGCACTGAGATGGTACAAGCACTGAGATGGTACACGCACTGAGATGGTACAAGTATTGAGATGGTACAAGTACTGAGATGGTACAAGCACTGAGATGGTACAAGCACTGAGATGGTACAAGCACTGAGATGGTACAAGTATTGAGATGGTACAAGTATTGAGATGGTACAAGCACTGAGATGGTACAAGCACTGAGATGGTACAAGCACTGAGATGGTACACGCACTGAGATGGTACACGCACTGAGATGGTACAAGTATTGAGATGGTACAAGTATTGAGATGGTACAAGTATTGAGATGGTACAAGCACTGAGATGGTACAAGCACTGAGATGGTACACGCACTGAGATGGTACAAGCACTGAGATGGTACAAGCACTGAGATGGTACAAGTACTGAGATGGTACAAGCAGTGAGATGGTACAAGCACTGAGATGGTACAAGCACTGAGATGGTACAAGCAGTGAGATGGTACACGCACTGAGATGGTACAAGTACTGAGATGGTACATGCACTGAGATGGTACACGCACTGAGATGGTACAAGCACTGAGATGGTACAAGTATTGAGATGGTACAAGTATTGAGATGGTACAAGCACTGAGATGGTACAAGCACTGACATGGTACAAGCACTGAGATGGTACAAGTATTGAGATGGTACACGCACTGAGATGGTACAAGTACTGAGATGGTACAAGTATTGAGATGGTACAAGCACTGAGATGGTACAAGCACTGAGATGGTACACGCACTGAGATGGTACAAGCACTGAGATGGTACAAGCACTGAGATGGTACACGCACTGAGATGGTACACGCACTGAGATGGTACAAGCACTGAGATGGTACAAGTATTGAGATGGTACAAGCACTGAGATGGTACAAGTATTGAGATGGTACAAGCACTGAGATGGTACAAGTATTGAGATGGTACACGCACTGAGATGGTACAAGTACTGAGATGGTACAAGTACTGAGATGGTACAAGTATTGAGATGGTACACGCACTGAGATGGTACAAGTACTGAGATGGTACAAGTATTGAGATGGTACACGCACTGACATGGTACAAGCACTGAGATGGTACAAGCACTGAGATGGTACACGCACTGAGATGGTACACGCACTGAGATGGTACAAGCACTGAGATGGTACACGCACTGAGATGGTACACGCACTGAGATGGTACAAGCACTGAGATGGTACACGCACTGAGATGGTACAAGCACTGAGATGGTACACGCACTGAGATGGTACACGTATTGAGATGGTACAAGTACTGAGATGGTACACGCACTGAGATGGTACACGCACTGAGATGGTACAAGCACTGAGATGGTACAAGTATTGAGATGGTACAAGTACTGAGATGGTACACGCACTGAGATGGTACAAGTATTGAGATGGTACAAGCACTGAGATGGTACAAGCACTGAGATGGTACAAGTATTGAGATGGTACACGCACTGAGATGGTACAAGCACTGAGATGGTACAAGTATTGAGATGGAACAAGTACTGAGATGGTACACGCACTGAGATGGTACAAGTATTGAGATGGTACAAGCACTGAGATGGTACAAGCACTGAGATGGTACAAGTACTGAGATGGTACAAGCACTGAGATGGTACACGCACTGAGATGGTACACGCACTGAGATGGTACAAGTATTGAGATGGTACACGCACTGAGATGGTACACGCACTGAGATGGTACACGCACTGAGATGGTACAAGTATTGAGATGGTACAAGTACTGAGATGGTACACGCACTGAGATGGTACAAGTATTGAGATGGTACAAGCACTGAGATGGTACAAGCACTGAGATGGTACAAGTATTGAGATGGTACACGCACTGAGATGGTACAAGCACTGAGATGGTACAAGTACTGAGATGGTACAAGCACTGAGATGGTACACGCACTGAGATGGTACACGCACTGAGATGGTACAAGCACTGAGATGGTACAAGTATTGAGATGGTACAAGTACTGAGATGGTACAAGCACTGAGATGGTACAAGTATTGAGATGGTACAAGCACTGAGATGGTACAAGCACTGAGATGGTACAAGTACTGAGATGGTACAAGCACTGAGATGGTACACGCACTGAGATGGTACACGCACTGAGATGGTACAAGTACTGAGATGGTACAAGCACTGAGATGGTACAAGTACTGAGATGGTACAAGTACTGAGATGGTACAAGTATTGAGATGGTACAAGTACTGAGATGGTACAAGTACTGAGATGGTACAAGCACTGAGATGGTACACGCACTGAGATGGTACAAGTACTGAGATGGTACAAGTACTGAGATGCTACAAGCACTGCGATGGTACAAGCACTGAGATGGTACAAGCACTGAGATGGTACAAGTACTGAGATGGTACACGCACTGAGATGGTACAAGTACTGAGATGGTACAAGTACTGAGATGGTACAAGCACTGAGATGGTACAAGCACTGAGCTGGTACAAGCACTGCGATGGTACAAGCATTACGATGATACATGCATTGCGATGGGACAAGCATTACGATGGTACATGCATTGCGATGGGACAAGCATTACGATGGTACATGCACTGCGATGGGACAAGCATTAAGATGGTACAAGCATTACGATGATACATGCATTGCGATGGTACAAGCATTACGATGATACATGCACTGCGATGGGACAAGCATTAAGATCATATGCTCTTTCATACTTTAGACGCTTTGAGAATCATCAGCATGATTGTAGCTATTGAGATAAGAGGAGGATAGGGCGTCTTCTAGTGCACTTGGGTAGATGTAGAGCGCGAGAGATGCAGTGGTTGAAGCTCCTGGTGCTCCAGCCATGAAGCGCAATAGGCGAGAGGGGAGGTGGTGAGTATCCTGCAAGGTGAGATGTGATCCACTCCAAGAAGCCTCCTTGTATTCCTGAATGCTGACGTCTCTGAAGGAGAGTGGGACGGGGAGCCGATGAGAGGTCATGTGGGATGATAGCTGCTGCACTCTTAGTCAGTGGATGTTTTAATATCACCTCATGTCCCAATCATCAGTCCCCTATCCAGTGCAAAATCCATTTTGTTGCTCCTTTACTGTTATTTTCAATTCCTCTCGATATTCGGTTTAAATGCAGATTTTTCAATCCGCTGCCTAAGTGAGGGATATTTGCCACTTGTTGGTAGTTAATAGTGTCTGAGCATCCAGGACCACATTCTTAACGCTGGTTTGATGTGTGCTATTTTGAGTTTCTTTGGGAATGCTCCATCACTAAAGAATGACTGATTATGACCAAGAAGCATAAGGGGGCAGAGTTAGAATCACTTTATTATAGTACATGTAAGTACTTTATTTTCAGGTAGGTGAATGGAAATAACCCTTTTAATAATATCTTACTCTGTATTAGGGTCATACTCTCCCGGTGCTCAGGGATCAGTAGAATTATCTGAATTATGATGTACTGCCAGACTGGAGCCAATTCTGTCAATAATAAAACCAGCTCCAGTTTCAGCTCCAAGCTGTGTGTTGTGTAATATTGTGCAGGTCTGGAGTTGTAGGGTAATGCTGGGTTACAATGTCCACTCACACTTTCTTCTCACTCATTTCACATCTCTCTTAAGGGGAGTTGGTGGTAAAAGCTTATTTACTGCTTCCCCAGGAGAAGTTACAAGCCCAGGAGCACACCAGGAGTCAAACCTCAGTGAGATCAGAAAGAAAGGTAGTCAATTGGTTGGACCCTAGCAAGCCTCTACTAGACTTTCCTTACAGCATTACATGTATGCATGATGTAGGATTAACAGGTGTATGCTAATGTATGCACTCTGCATACTGTGTGGGTGGGGGCATGTGAACACTGATTGCTGCTGAGTCCTCAAGGGCACCTACAAGTGAGGCTCAGATCTCAGCATCAGCTGGGGTGTGGCTGAGAGGAAGCCCTGTAAGCAATCCTGGCCACACCCCCTCCACAGGACAGAGCAGGTTGAAATGTGGTGCTGATGCTGGCACAGAAGTTCTAAATAGGAGACATCACCTAGTGGGCAATGGGATATGGAACATCACAAGGCCTAGCAAACCTGTGGGTTGAAGGCACATCAAGTTTTAATCCCACTCAAGCCTTTGGGCCTTCAGAGCAATGTCGCGGGCAGTATAGATCGATCAAACCCACCAATTTCCCCAAACAACAGAACGTCAAGCCGCGCTAGGCTACGTCAAGTGATTGAAGGGGACGTTTGTAGCTTTGAGGTATGTCGAACCATCTTCTCTGGTCTGAATCAGGGATTCACCATTGTTGCTGTCGTGGGTTGAACTCTTGCCCCTCCAAAAGCAAACCTTATCCTGACTCTACCCAATACAACAAAGTTGGACCAGTGGTGGCTGCGCGCGACAGGCAGGGCGTGTAATCACTGGTCTCATTATTGCAGCGTTGGAGAAGAAATGTGGTCCAGAGCCTCGGGGTAAGACGGGAAGCAATGGCACATTTGGGAGTGTACCATCGTCCATGAGTACTGTGGTGGTTCAAAGGCCTGGCCCCCGCCTATCTCCTGAGCTCAGAACAGTCCTCGCCTCATGGCAGCTCCTGAGGCTTCGTAGGATGTAACCAGGTCTCATCAGTCTTCATACATCAGGGAGAGGCGACAACTTCTCAGGTCTTGCTAGTTCGTACCAGTTCTTGAGAGGCTAGAGGCGCCGCGGGTGGAAAGGCCTCCAGCGTGACCTTTCAACTGTGGTCCCTGTTTGACTAGGAGACCAGTTCTTCAGCAAGTCTTCACTTGGCTCCTCCAGATTTCTTGCCTCCTACTGTCTCAGCTGAAGCCAGGAGTGGGGCACTGTTGGCTCTTACAGATGTGCTGCACCTGTAAAGATGAAACAACCAAGAGAGAAGCACATCTTATGGAGGCACCGGCCTTTTGAACAACTAGTGTGTACATAACTGTCCCCAGTACAGTCTACTCTGAACCGGAGCACCCTGGGACAGTGAAGTTTGGCAGGAAGCCGAGGTATTTAAGAAAGGTACATACAGATCTGTAGCTTTGGGATAGGTACACACAATCTGACATCCAGCACTTGAAAGAAACCATTGTCTAAAGTAATCCATAACTAACCTTGGAAGTGAATCATCTGTGACTGTTCCACTCCCTTACAAGATGATGCAGCTTTCCCAGTTAAACCTGAGCGCCAAGGTAGAGGATTAACTACTGACTTTCATCCCTTCTCCAAGACTCAAAATCTTTAAAAAAAAATACAGTGGCAAAACATTTCAGGTAGAGGACATATTACAAAAGAGGGGGCTTTAGGACTTAGAACTATAAACAACTGGTTTCTGCTCACGAGAGCAATGTACTATTTTCACTTGTTTTCTGCCATAATACATGGCGATGAAGGTGGCGAGAATAAAGGGTTGAGCTATCGAGAAGGCCAGCACTGATGCCTCACTGAGGACCAGGAGTATGACAGTCAGTCACCAGCACAGCAAACACTGATGCAGCTGCTCGCCCTGCAGAGGAATTGCAAACGTGGTTTTAAGTTGTTACAGATGAGTCTCCACAGATACTATTTGCTGTGCTGCTTGATAAGGGTTTGCAGGAGTTTACCTACACCACTCACACTAAAAGACACTCTCCAACATCCTCCGCCCAGAAGGAATGGACATCCATAGGGCAGACCTGTCCTCTATATGCTCCATAACTTCTTGCAGCCATCTGGCACATCACACAGAGGGCAGCATGTCGTAGAGGCTGCAGGACTCCTGCCTAAAAGTATAGAGGGTGTTCCACCCTGCATGCCAGTCATTTGGGGTATATCGGGAGGCATGGCTTTCCACTTAAGGCGTTGCAAGCATGATGATGCAATACTCCAAGCCCACTCACGCCAAGTCAATTTCATGGAAGGAAAGGCTCTCAGTCTTCACAGACTGTCAGCTCCGCCTGGTATGAGGCGACGCTGGTATACAGAATGCACTATGTAGCAGTGCCCTTAAGACAAACTACATTTCCCAGCAGGCTTTGAACACTTGCATTGGTAGCCGCCATCTTCGATCACTGGTTATAACTTTGCTCGTGTTTCACATTATCTTTGCTATGCAGTCGTGCTACAGTGTTGCTGCCAGACAGGACTTTCCTACCTGGATTTAAGATTTTGTTTTGCAAAGATCATTTGCTTCCTTGAGAGTTTGCTGGAGGGCAGTTGTGTGAATACAGAGAAGTACTCTGAAAATCAAGTCGTGTTGAGAAACACAATGTGAACTATTTTGAACATTTGGCTGTAAGCATTGTTAGCTACTCTATAGAAATTGTTCCCATTTGAACTTAGGGGTTTAATCCTGCAAAGAAGTACAAAGAGTTCTCACATCAAGAGAATGGTTACACATGATTTGTATATGCATAAGCTACAGGAAGTTCTTCCCAAGTGATTGATATATATGATATATATATATATAAATACACACACACATATGGGAATTGCAAAACATTAAAACATGTTAATTATAATTATTTGTCCAGGTGTACAACAGTCCAGTAGAAACTAAGCCTATGTTCATTAGAGAACACATAGTTATAAATCTTGGAGTAGTTATATAAATAGGAGAGAAGATTTGTTGATGAACATATGCAAATGTACTCATCTCTTGTTATGCTTCAGTGACCTGAATATCAGCTTCATACCAGAACAAAGCGTCACAGTTAAGGAGCATCCTTTCAGCCTTTGAGGATGGACGCAGAACTTTCTCAGCAGTTTCCTGCAGCATCTCCTGTTGCCTTTAGACAGCCACGTTGACCTGCAGATGTCCATGCCCAGCAGAGTGATGAGTCAGGGCGGTGGTAACCGATGTCTCTGTTTTCTCTCTTATCCCATTCCCGTTTCCCTGTTTCTACTATTACCCTTCATACTCTCCTAGTGGTCATGGGTGGAGGCAGTAAGAGACGGGGGAGTGCATCACTCTCCTCCGTCAGTGCTTTCTCACAGGGCAGACCTACTTTTCTTTTCCAAGAACCACTGTGATTCTCAGAAACAGTGGCGCCAATGGACATATTTGAAAAGTGCAAACCTATAGATCTGTGAAACGTTCCAATTGCCCATACGTTTGCCACATTAGACCATAACATCTTTTACTACAAAACCATGTGTATCTTGATCTCTTGATCTGTAAATATGCACTGAGATTGAAAGATTCTAGAAGCATTTGCAGAAAACACAATCAACCAAAGAGGGTGTAAAGGTGTATGTAGCAGAGTACCTTCTATGCTCTCCTTCTGTTTGTCCAATACCTGCCCCGAAGGACAAATTCTAAGACTTCTGCACTAAGAGCTGCCACCACCCATGCTGTGCGTGTGGAATATTGGGCCTTCCATTTAGACAGACCAGAAAAGGCATTGCAGGACATAGTTGGTGTAGTAAGCAGTGCACATAAAATGTGAAATGATGATGATGTTGAAAGGTGAGGATGCTGTGAAGAGATACAAAGGGTGAGAAGAGATGAATGGACCCTGGAGAGATTGGGGTCATGGATAAAAGTTGGTGCTGTCAACAAATGATGAAGCTAGAAAGAGATCAAGGGGCTGTAGAGAGATGCTGGCCTGTAGAAAGATGAGTCTTCTGCGGGGAGTTAGGGGTTGTGGAGAGTTGAATACTCCATGATGGAAAGACACTGGGGCTACGGTGAGAGGCCGAGACTGTGAAGACATTTAATTCATGTCTTAGCTGTAGTGAAACCGATCTTCAATCTTGGGTTCTCGCTGCTCCCGGCTCGCTTCAGCGTGCTTTCTCAGGTCATGGGTGGCTACACTTCACTTGGAGTGTGGAATCAGCACTTAGTTGGCCAATCCTAGCATCAATCAATCAATCAGTAATTTGTTATGTGTGCTACTCACCCGTTAGGGTCTCAAGGCTCTAGGGGTGGAGGGTGGTGCTACTGCTCGAAGAGCCAGGTCTTGAGGTGCTTCCTGAAGGTCAGGAGGTCCTGGGTCAGACGTAGGTTGACAGGGAGGGAGTTCCAGGTTTTGGCGGCAAGGTGGGAAAAGGATCTGCCGCCAGTTGTGGTCCGGTGGATGCGGGGGACGGTTGCGAGGGCGAGGTTGGCGGAGCGGAGCTGGCGTGTTGGGATGTGGAAGTTGAGACGCTTGTTGAGGTAGGCGGGTCCGGCGTCGTGGAGAGCCTTGTGAGCGTGGATCAGGAGTTTGAAGATGATCCTTTTGTTGATGGGGAGCCAGTTGAGGTCTCTGAGGTGGGCTGAGATGTGTTCGTGGCGAGGGAGGTTGATGATGGGTCATGCTGAGGCGTTCTGGATGCGCTGAAGTTTCCTCTGGAGCTTGGCCGTTGTTCCAGCGTAGAGCGCGTTGCCGTAGTCCAGTCTGCTGCTAACGAGGGCATGGGTGACCGTTCTTCTGGTTTCAACAGGGATCCATCTGAAGGTCTTGCGAAGCGTGTTAAAACTTGAGGATGAAATGGCGTTGACTTGCTGGGTCATAGAGAGCGAAGAGTCCAGTATGAAGCCGAGGTTGCGTGTGTGGGTGGTGGGCATTGGGGCAGACTCCA
Organism: Pleurodeles waltl; assembly: GCF_031143425.1. Taxonomy (NCBI): domain Eukaryota; kingdom Metazoa; phylum Chordata; class Amphibia; order Caudata; family Salamandridae; genus Pleurodeles; species Pleurodeles waltl. The sequence continues at coordinate 77,253,249 of NC_090447.1, read as the reverse complement.
GAGTGGCAGGCCACCAGGAGTCGTCCCATGCTGCTTTGTTGGAGCCAAAGATGATGATCTCGGTCTTCTCCGAGTTCAGTTTGAGGCGGCTTGCCTCCGTCCAGTTGGCAATGGCGTGAAGTTCGGTGTGGAGGTTGGTCTTGGCGGTTGCGGGGTCCTTCGTAAGAGAGAGGATCAGCTGAGTGTCGTCTGCATAGGAGACGATGTTGAGGCCGTGGGATCGGACGATGTTGGCTAGCGGTGCCATGTAGACATTGAAGAGGGTGGAGCTGAGTGCGGATCCCTGGGGGACTCCGCAGATGGTCTTGGTGGCTTTTGACGGGAACGGTGGGAGGCAGACTCTTTAGGTTCTGCCCGAGAGGAAGGATGTGAGCCAGCCCGGGGCTCTGTGGCGGATTCCGGCGCTGTGGAGGCGTGTGTGAAGGACACTGACTGGTACTTACTAGAGGGCACCTAGGAATAGAACTTTAGACATAGAATGAGAAAGCAAAGGGGTACCAGCAGCCATGTGCCCTTACTACTAGATCATACTCCATCCATGAGAAAAGGTTCTCTACTGTGCATGTTTTTAGGTCTGATGGTTTTCAAGACCTTTTGATTGTAAGATTGTAACAGACCTGCCAACTCACACGGTGACACCCTGTGACACATGATATTGGCTCCCCTCACACGGTCTCCCGATGAGGAGCCAATATCCCACGGTGGCAGAGAAAGTGAGCTGAAAGTGAGTATAAACAGTGGTTTTCAGCTTGTTTTCAGAGGCTTTTAACTGCCGGTGTTCATTAATGGGTGTGAAAACACCTGAGGACATCGGCAGCAGCCTCAGCAAACTTGTTTTTTTAATTTTGAGGAGGGGCTTTGGGGCCAGGGTGCAGGCGAAAGTGTCTCTTAGGTGCTTCTGATTACGAGGCCACACCCCCTCCAAGGCCCCACCCACTCCTCACACTGTGAGGTTTTTGGTGAAGTTTGCAGGCCTGATTTTAATATATGTATACAATATATGCAGACACCTCGGCTTTCAGCCAGCCTTCTTTATCAATCTGTCTTTTGTTGAGCCATTCACATTTTAGTTCCGCACATCACAGCATAGACCACGGCCCACAGGGTCATCCCACTTCGGCCACTGGCTTATGTCACTGTGAGTGAGTTCATTCTGCACAATGTGCCCTTACACAGAATAAGGAGTTCCCTTCGTGCCAGGGACTACTGACCTAATATTTTCTTCATTCCTAAAACAACAAAAAACACATTGACATTTGCGCTTTGTTTGTTTATTTATTTTTGGCAAGACTCTGGCAGCTGCCTTAACATGGCTACAGGTTTGCTGGTGTCTATTCATATATATGAATTGCATGCATAATTCATTGTTTTTGCTGAAATCAAAATATACAAGCCTTGGCAAAGCCATTAGATCTGGCATGGAAAGCTAGTGCCATGGTTATTTTCTTTTTTATTCCAAGCATATGCAACACGCAAGTACGGCCATCATTGAATCATTTTTAGATTTGGTTAAAACATTTAAAGCTCGCAACCTACGCATGCGCGCACTTGTACGCACATAGCCAGACATCTTTGAATGTTTTTTTGTAAAAACTTTACAAAAACATTTGTTAAAGAAAAAAAGTATTGGCAAGCCAAGAGCTCAGCAGCCAACTCTAGACCTATTGGCTTTGCCAATGCTTGTTTCGATTTATGGACAAGCCATAGGTAACCACAGTTCAGACAAGGCCAACAATGGGATGGACAGATTTTACTTTATATCAATTACAGAACACACCCGTCCCTTCTCTCATTGAGGTTGCTGGAAGTAAGGGCTCTTCCTTCCTGCGGCCACTGTCTTGTTTAACACCTATGAAAAGAATGTGGAAGCAACAGCTGGGTCTCTGAAGGGCCACCACATGGAGGGAAAAGAGAAGTGGCATAAAAAACCCAGAGTAAGCAGGAGAAATCAAAGATAGAAGACAGTAGATGAAGCTGCCACTCAGAAACCCTGAGACAGAGTCCATGAGTACTGGATCCAGCTGGAGTGGGGTTCCAGGAGATGAAAATGAAAGAAACCTCTAAAGAAACTCATACTGGCGGGTAAAAACCAGGAAACAAGGGATAAAAGTTACCAGAAGGGAGCATCCTGCCACCGCAGTTGCAGGAGAATTTATTTGCAACACACAGTACTGATGTTTATAGCCCCTGCTATGTGGAGAAACAGCAAATTAGGACAGAGCAGAGAAGAAACAGGAAATGACATCCAGGAAGTCTACCCTCCATTGGAAAATTAACAGATAAGGTATTAGCAGAAAAGTCCACATTGGATGGGCGAACACTTTTGCCACTTATTGTTTCACGGGCAGAGTAACCAAAGGATGAAGCCGTATAACGCACGCCCAAGGAATCAGAAATCCCAAAAGAAGCTTCCAAGGCAAGGGTGTGAGTAGATGGAAGAGATTTGCCCCAGCAAGGCTTTTCAACAGAATGCAGTGAGCAAGAGGGACCAATATTATCAGAACAATGCCTTCCTGCCAGTGTGCAGGACGTAAGTCAGGCTCCCAGCTCTCCTGCATCTGGGCAGCCAGCGGGCCCGTGACAAGAGCAAGCCCTATCAACGCATCCCACCAGGAGCAACACAACACCCAGAGGAGGACGCATCACGGCCAATGCGGCTGCACCATGCAACAACATGTTTTGGCCACCTAGTTTGGACCACCCAGATAATTATGAGTAAGGCTCCCAGTTTTCCGTTTTTCCTGATTTTTACAAATAAATACAGGGAGAAAACAATGTGCTTTCTGTCTGTATTTACTTTAAAAAGCAGAAAAATACACAAAAGTCTGATTCTTGTGAGTCTCCATACTGTCCTTCATATATTTGAGGCAAAAGCTGAGCAGATGAAAGGATGAGGAGTTAAAAACAGGATGAGATTTCCATAAATACAGGCATATGTTAACATATATTTGTATATAATGCTAATATTTATCCACGGGTGTAGTATTTTGTTATAAGTGGCTGCTTAGTTTGCTAAAACGCGACAGGCATCACATTATAAGTGCATAGTTGTCAGCTACGTAAATGTGGAAAAATACCCTTTTACTACTCTATTTATTCTCAAAACACAAAATAAATATGGATAAATGCAAATAAGTTGGCCAACAAATAAATATGGATAAATACAGACGGAAATCTTAAAAAAAAAAAAAAAATACAAAACTGGGAGCCTTAATTATGAGCAATCAAAATATAGTTACCTAACATAATAGAATGAATCCTATTGTTTGTACACGTGTCTGTTTCAGAGAGGTAAAGTCAAATCCCTCAGCACATTTAGTTCCAGTGTTTCTAAAGGTTATAGTCCAAATGTTCCAGCCCTTTAACTGGAGATTAAATAAAAGTTGTTAAGAGTCTCAGAGTATCCTGTGGTTTCCTGGTTTGATGTCCATGGATGGGCCTGACCCTGTGGTAGAGTGAAGAGTTGTGCTCATTAGTGAAAAGCCAGGTGTGCACATCCTGTGGCAGACCTCATCATCCTCATGTGGACCACAAGAGCCAGTACATGGCTTAGGAAGCACCACATACACGCTGTCTGGCTTCTAGCGTGCAGGAAGAGGGATTGGTGGATAATGACATACAAGGGAAGGAATAAAGGCCTTCTGGTCACATAGTTGACTCAACCTTTGAAGCTCACCGTTCATTGAAGCCGTGTCTATGAAAAAACAGGTACTTTTATCCAGAGCACTTTTTCCTATTTTTCCGAAAAAACTCAAAATGTAGCTATATTTTGGCTATTTTCTCATTTTCTTCCAAAGAAATCAACAAACCCTAGGTACCTTTAGAATTCCCAGGATGTTGGCAAAAAAGTACACACATTTGGTGTGGTTACCTTATGTGGACAAAAAGTTATCGAGGCCTAAGCATGAAATACCCCAAATAGCCAATTAAGGCCACTGCACTGGGGGCATGCCCAGCAGCTAAAGGGTTAATTAAGAAAATAAACCCTTCAATATATACCAGCTTTTGTTTGTAGGAAATCAACGATGGAATAGCAAGTGAGCCTCAGAAAGAAAAAGAAACATAATAAAGGCCCTCCTGCCATTCATGTAAAATAAACTCATACCCAGGTGGCACTGATGAGAAAACACCCGGAGCTTAAATTAAAATGCATGGGGAAGAAATGGGTGACGGGAAGAAGCAAAGAGATGGAGGGGCGGGTCAGAGGGCCAAAAAACAGAACACAGGGAAAAGAGGGAGGGGTTGGGGGAATGAGGTGGGGGTGAGAAACTGGGAAAAGAGAAGTAGACACATGAGTATAAATGGATGGGATAGGAACGGGCAACCAAGAGCCAACAGAGAGACTTGTGGTAATAAAATAGCCCCTAATATTTTGCACAGCAAGCACAAGGGAGGCTGAAATATATATTCATTAGCCAATAGCATGAGGTGAGAAATACTCCATTGGGCTGAGCCAAGATTTGACTGACAATATCTCAAGCCAATGGCTAAAAGGAAGCACGTTCAAAATAGCTAATGGCTGAAGGATGAGGTCCCAGAGTCCACTGTATGTATATTGTTAGCAATAGGTGTGGTGGACAGCTTCATTGTCAAAATCTAGACCCAAGAAGGGGTAGTGCTCATGTAAACATACATCTAAGGCAGTGGTTCCCAACCTTTTGACTTCTGTGGACCCCCACTTTATCATTACTGGAGCCCGAGGACGCCCACTGAATAATAATTGGAATCTGGGGACTCCCTACTGAGTCATTACTGAAAGCTTTGGACCTAATCCATTAATATTATTTAATTTTCTAAGCAGTCGCGGACCTCCTGAGGATGCTTCGCGGATCCCCAGTGGTCCCCGGACCACAGGTTGGGAACCACTGATCTAAGGTTCAAGGAGATGCATCTTTCTTGACTGTTGGTGATTCAGGTTGGTACGGCACAACCCGTGCCAGCTTGTTGATCAGGGCACACATTATGCAGAAGCTGCCTTCTTGCACCTGTATACGTGTACTGATACTCTCTATTGGCAAAATTAAATTCTGGTACCCAGAGTCAGCCAGTACTGGCCCACTGAAAGCACTGCGGAGCAGATCGCCTGACGACAAGTCTTCCTGACGTCACCCAGGAAGCCATGACCTCCTCAGCTCTAGCTTCATCAGTGCTTCCTAAAGTACTTGCCACGTCAGCTTCCTCCAAGGCCTACATGCAAGAGGTTGGATGGGCGTGCGGCTTAGTCCACACCTGCTGCGGTCACCTAACTCCTGTACACAAACTCACTCAAAACATCTGGAGGCGGTAGTTCAACAGAGGCCATGCTACTCACCCTACCATTGCAGCCCTACCGCCTTTGAGCTCCTGGCGAAGGACTCCCTTTCACTACTCCCAGCGTTGCGGTGGTAGGAAACCTGCCCTTCTTCTTGCAGAATGTAGCATAGAAGTGAGAAGATAAGCATCAGCAGAAAGGAGGTAAACTAGAGAAGGGAGGAATGAAGTGAGAGAGATACTAATGTATTGTTCTTTCTAAAACTAATGCCCCCTCACACACAAAACTTGCAGGATACAGGCCTCAGTGGACTTCTGCATCTCACCAAGGCCCCCCCAGGGCAGTTCTCCACTCAGCTGCACATTAGGTCTCCAATACTATCAGATGTCAGGGCCTCACACTGTCCTCTCATCACTCGGGTCGCTTCCACTGCGCCATCGCCTAGCCTACATCACCAACAAGGTGATTCACATAAACAAACCTGGAAGCTTATCCTAAAAACCTCAATATTCAGGTAGAAACATAACTTTAGGAAGACAAGCACTGCTCAAGCCAGGCACCCTCTGGTTCAGAAAATCTTCCATCCTGAAACAATCCTCCTCCGGAGATGCCCCAGGCAGCTGGAACACAGTGATGACGTATATCCCAGAGGCCACAACAATATCTGCATTAAAAGGGACTGGAAACCTTGCATTCAAAAATCCTTTCGTTACCTCACTTGTTGGATCCGGGCTATACAAACCTGCACTACAATGACACCAATATTTCTCCGAAGATTTAAACTCCTGATTTGATGTCCTTGTTTTTTGTTGATCGCTGCTGTTTGCCCTGTAATGCGCCATGACTCCCTTTCCCAATATCCTGAGACGGTATATCAATAACCTCAAAGAATAAATCCGTGAGGGTAAAGTACCTGAAGCGATGGAGGAAGTAAGAGAGATGAAGTAAAGGACTGGAAAGGGGAAGAGGAGGTGAGGGCAAAGGAGATAAAAAAAAGGAAATAGGTGAGTGGGGAAACAAAGGCAAAAGGAACACAAGTTTGAGAAAAAGAAACAGGAATAGAGACCGGAAGAGGAAAGGGCGGGACCGAGGGATACACTAGTCTCACACACATTAATTGTGCACAGATGACAGTCCACAGGCCGGGCCCTAGCTCAAGGCGGCCTTGTAACAATTAAACACATTTACAAAGCCATACAGTTTCACAATCAGGAGAATGGAAAGAGAAATCCAAGCAGGTGAGACTTGTGGGACCTGCCCCGCCCCAGCAGGTACACCGAGCACACCTGTGCCAGGTAAGGTGGGGAGGAGGAACCCTGCATTCCGTGGGTGAGCGGGGGGGGGAGGGGTGGGGGTGCATTCCTTCGGCTCTCAGCAGCTCTTACAGGCCACAGCAGACGCAGCCGTGACTGCCAGCTCTGCTCAGGAAGGCGGCACTGCCTGCAGGCTCCATCCTTCTGATATTTATTCTTCAAAGGGCACAGCAGGCACCTTTTGTGCAATTGATTCTCCGAAAACGGCCAGAACCGCTGTGCATTTACAGATGCCATTATCCCCACCGACCTGTGCAAAATATATATTTCAGGTCTGCACAACGCAAACACTCAGGGACATTTTGAGGATTTGGGGGGCACTGGGCCAAACTTCTTTTGAGGGGCCCGTTCTCAACAACTTTGAATTCATGATCCATTTACAGGTAAACACACCCATTAATCACACTTTAAATGTTAGGCAATAGTAAACGTAAACAGTCATGCGAGGCAATGGCTTATTTGAAATCAGCACCTGTACCCTTTAACATGCCTTCATCCTCAGTTGCCCTTGGACTGCCTTGATCCACATGCAGCACACAGCTTGGGATGGAAGTGGACCCTGGAGCAGCCCTGAACAAGGCTGTGGAATACCTGGCAACGCTCTATCACCAAAGAGGTAGAAGCAGTTATCATAACGCAACTATTCAGATAAATCAATGAGGGGCCCTATCCTGACCAAAGAACAAGGGTCCCCCTTGAGAGGTGGGGCCCGGAGCCAGAGCCCTCTTTGCCCATGCCTTAAAGCGTCTCTGCAACCACACAGAATTTGATGCAAAGCCGGGACTACTAAACCAATATCAATGACTGTGGGGGTCATTTTCACCCCGGCAGTCGGTGATAATGTAGCAGTAGTACCACCAACAGGCTGGCGGTACATACCACCACATGATGACATTGGCGGGTTGGCTGAAGCCACCCCCCCAGTGTACCACTCCGTCCGCCATGGCGGTAGCAGCCGCCGGGCTGGAGATAAGAATGTCCAGCCCGCCTGCCACTATTATACAACCGCAGGCATTTTGGCCCTGCCTACCTCCATGGTTTCCGTGGCATTCGTAACACCACGAAAACCATGGCGGTAGGCGCTATTAGTGACAGGGAACTCCTTCCCTGTCACTGACAGGAGGCCCTCTCCCCCCCAAAACTCCCTAGACGCCCCCATCACCCCTCCAACCACGCTCCCCACTTCCAATCCCCCACCCCCTCATACACACACACACACACAAAGACATGCACCATGCATACACACACTCACTCACACAGGCATACACACATTCATACATTCACTCATGCACACATCCGTACCACATTCACACTGATACGCAGAGACGCATTCACATATCCATTCATACACGCATTCTCACACATGCATACATGCACGCAAACAACACTACACATACATTTGCATTCAAACACTCACACGTTCATGCCCACACACCCCCACACACAACACCCCCACCCCCTCCCCTGTCGTAAACCCAACTTACTGAATCCAGGGGGTATTCTGGCAGGGGACGGGCTGCTGCTACCGACAGCAGCGCCCATCAGCAGAACACCACCAAGCTGTATTATTTGACCTAATACGACTGGCGGCGGTCTACTGGCGTGGCGCTGCTGGTGGTAGCAGCACCACCTTAACACCATCCGCCAGCATGGCCACAGCCGGATTTCCGCCCTTCTTGTGGCAGAAATCCGGCTGTGGTCATTATTTGGCAGACAGCTGTTAGCCGCAGGCGATGGTCATTTGGCAGCCGCGGCGGTAGGTGGCACTTACCACCATTGTTTTAATGAGGGTCTGTGTGTCAAATACTAGCAGTGAATGAAACCGGTGCAAACAAGGGGCAAGAAGACTATTGTATCATATTCCTACACAGAACACGTGTGATTTCCACAAAATTGCACATCTTAAGCAGCTTGTGTGGTTGTCCTCTACTGATAGTTTTGCTAGAGATTGTACACTGAGTATGAATCTCACACTAGAAACCGCTGGCTCGCATCAGGGAAAGCTGGATTTTTTTTTCTGCTGCGGATGACATCATCAGCTTATGACGCTTTTAAGATATGTACTACGCTATCTTTTTTTTTATTGTTCAAGCAACACAGCACTGTGTATTTTCATGCAGCTCTTTATTATGTTCTAACTCTCATATATCTATGCCTCAGAGTGCAGCTGCCCACATTTTGCTATATGTGTTATTCATCCAGTGCAATCAATGCAGTAAATTGTACAACATTCGGAACTGACATCTCAGGAAAACAGCCCTTAATTTGTAAAAAAATAAGTGCCGGACCCTCGTTAGGAGGCTACTGAAGCTTGCACCATCCATTGCACCTGCATGCGCTGCCAATGACAATAGCAACACAACTACTAACCCTCACACTCATACAATCATGACAAGTCAGACTATTCCAGGCCCCCAAACCAAGAAGAGTGCCTTGGTAGGCAGTTATTAGTATTTTTAACTGTAGGTTGAATAAGTAAACAGCTTAAGTTGAGCACAACACTAAATTAGACAAACACCGCCACCATGTGGCAGACTGTTATAAGTGCTGAAGTTGACGATTAAGTGTTGGTGCAGAGCCCCAGAAACTACTGCTCAAATTAACCACGAGAGAACCCACACAAAGAAGCTGTTTGCCACCTTCTACTGTCCTCATTTTAACGGGGTGCTCAAGTCTTTCTCAAGATGCAATCTAAAGAAGGTGCTTCTCCAGTGAGTGCAGCATGCTGGACATGCTACCCTTGCATTTCCCGGGGCAATGACTTTCCTATTAGATGAGGATTCAGCGTTTTCCATGTTACTGCCACTGACTTATGTTGGGGACTTAGAGTAAATAGTACATATTTCCAGAAATCAGATTTCAAAAAGGTGGAAAGTTTATAGAAAGTTCTGAATATTACCTCTGAAACTGCACAATTACTTATCTCAGACCAAGTGGCTCCCAAAGCCCCAATAAACCATGTGACCCCTTATCCTAAAATCACCATTCATCCGGGTACTCTGACGGGACATCTGAACCAGGATTTTTATTATTCTGGAGGTATCTGATCACTCCTGATACCTCTTCTTCCTTGATCGGATGAGGCAAGTGGTCACTGTGAGGCGTTGATAGTTTTGAGAGCTCTTAGCCTGTGCAATGGGCACTGCTTATAGATTTGTCCGCAAGAAGCTCAAGAACTACCTTCACTCAGTTCCGTGCAAGTTTGACCTACTTTGTCATACGGGCCAAACACCTTCCATCTTGTGCTCAGGTTACTTGTTAATTATATTGTAATAAAAATTAATGTTCCATTATTTTATAAATTCAAAAAAGGTTGTTAGTTTGTTAACATATGTAAATTAAAGTATAAATATGTTTTATTTTTACATGCTTTAAACATTAATTTATATTTATTTATATTACAACTATTTTAAATAATTCAATTTCATTTGACATTATTTTCTACAGGGTTTATCTTAATTCCCTGATGCCAGCATTTTCTGTGGGAGGGTTTTGCAGCAGCCGTAGGTGGCCATGTGTGGTGCTGGATTTACCACTGTTTCTTTCTGGCAGTAGTAACTTACGCTCATAAATTTGGCTCCACCACGTTTTTCAGGGAGTGAAGATGCGTAAATCTATACTTTTGAGTAAAGTCACAGTCTGGTTCTGTGAATAGAATGTAAACGTAGTAAAGCACAGGTGGGCAAGTCATTGAAAGCTGGGGCCACGCTCACGCCAAATACCTGGCTCTGGCTCAGCTCGAGGGTCTCTTTTATCCTAGAGCCCCAAACAAGCTGATCCCTCAAGTAGCTTCTGCCTACGACCACGTTCTAAACTCATGCATCAAGAATAAAGCACAAGGAAGTGATCTTTGATAAACAAGCATTTGCAATCCAACGGCTTGCGCCTTTGCTTGAGTTAGACCTATTGGTGCTGTAAATTCATAACTGGACTTTTCATGCCACATACATTTGTCAACCCTGCCTCATAATTTGGTCTTTCCTGACACATATTTCCAGTGGCCCTGCATATAACTAAGGCACTTCCATTTACCTTTTTCTTTTATCTGCAACCAGAAATGAAAATGTTGCCATTTAGCATCCTAATTTAAATCTGCCATGCTAATTCCAGTAGAATACCCCTTTCACCTCCACACCATCAGAGTTGCTGGCTGGATAACACAATTCCAAAAACAAGACAGCCACAGAGGAGTAATGAGAGAAATAAACTAAAAGGGTCATCCAAACATATCAAGATTGTTCAGACAGTCATAGTGTAATAAGGATGTTAAGTTGGCCTGAATCATGGCCATAATTGCAATAAGGAAAGATAAATAAAACACATACAATTATCATATAAACCCAATAAAAACCTTTCTCAGAAATAAATGTTTGGCATTAGACTACAATGCTCAGAATAGCCCCTAGAGGGCACCACAATGAAAATAGAATTTGAACGAAACATGGTCATGTTACTATATAGTTAGCCCCTAGAGGACATATCCAGATGAAAAAAAATGACTGATAGTTATGAGCAAAAATGTTTTGCAAAAGAATGCCCTGCAAAGCATTATGGGACGGCCAAGTGCAGGAAATATGGTAGTATGTTGACTGTAACACGCATAACAGCTCCTAGAGGACACCACAATAAAAATATCATTTGTAAGAAACATGGTCATGTAACCATATAGTTAGCCCCTAGAGGGCATAACCACATCAAATTAGAATGGCACAAAGTAATGCAGTGCAACCATATATTTAGCCCCTAGAGGGCATAGTGCCTCATACATATTTAGGCCTAGCACTCCTACTGCAATACCAAGACCCTTAGTACACAAACTACTCCAAGCTATAAACCAAAATTTCCAGTCATGAGAGACCTTAAAAAGGGACTGAATGGAGGGAGGGATTATTGTTGTGGGGTCCCCACTAACCTAGTGTGGGGACCCCGAGATGACCTAAACAGAAAGAGTGTGTCATACTGAATGTTTTAGTGGTGGTCCCATTGTCCCAGGACCATCATATGCTGAATTATTGGCAAAAATGTTGTGAAGAAGAATGCTTGCAAAGCATTATGGGTCAAATTTTCCCAAGTGCAGTGAATATTGTAGTATCGGCTCTCCTGCTGTGCCGGGAGAGCCTCATTGTGGGTGACTGTGTTTTTTAGTAAAGCATTTATTATTATAAGTGTTTTGGGGAAAGCTATGGAGCGTGAAGGGGAGAGCCAAAAGAAATTACTCTAATTAGGTAACTGTGTGAACAATGTGACCAGCGCTCCAAAACCACCAATGGAGTTTGCGCGTCTGGTGCTGTGAGCGCTGTGAGGGCCATGGCTGCCATGGAACACAAAGGGGAGAGACAAAACAAAAAAAGAGTTCACCCATGCTGAATATCGGCAATTGTGCAATTATCCATGTAACAGGGTCAGTCTGCAAGGTGGTAACAAAATCGCCCCGAGGCAGGACAAACGTAAAGTAATTACCAATGACATCAAGGGATTTTTGAAAGGCAAGCCCATGAACGCATGAAAGTAATGGGTGTGAGGTGGGTGCGGTTAAAAGCCCACAATACTGACAACAGGTCAAAGCGCTTGAGTGCTCTACCTAAAAACGGGAGAGAGGCAGAGATACCTGTTTAGAGGCTGACCTACACAATGTGAAACCATAAAACCTGGGATTAGTCCTGGCTTCCTCACTTTACAAAATTGTGTGACTCTTGGCAAATGTTTTATTTAATCAAGCCTTCTTTTGCGTCATTGTTTCTTATGAGTATTTCAAAAAAGTGAGTATGTGATGTGAAGTCTAGTGGCATTCTCATCACAGTGGAGGATATGAACATTTCTTCGTGCGTTCAAAAACTATTACTTTTAATAAATGCCTGTAGATATATTGGTATAATCTGATGTAGTAAGGAGAGACACTTCCACATGTTACTGAAATGTACTGGTTTGAGTTTTGAAGTGACGTCCTATTTTCAATCAATGTTGGTTGCATAATTTACATGCCAACAATGTTGAGCGCTTGACTCATGCACAGGCACGTAGAGCCAAGCCAGACTCTTGGCTCAGCTCTGGCTTGGCTCTTCTTGTTAAATTCTTGGCTTGCCCACCTGCACAGTAAATTTACTCAGACATGTAGGAGTAAAGTTACACTTGTAAATTGCTCACAAGTGTAAATTACCTTTGTGAATAGCCCAGAGAGAGTGCTAGTATGTCTCTGTAGTAGGGTACACACATGCTGATAGTCGTGTGCAAAGAGGCAATCGCGTGGCAATGTTGACTTTTGTGCGAGCCTGCATAAGAGGGCTCACTTGGGCCTACTCCGTGGCATCCTACAGTCAATGGCGTAACATAAGCCCGCACAGAGTGGGGGTGGGTTGCCGAGCTACAAGGGATCCCCTCAGCAAATTGGTAAGTGGTGGGCCGGGGAAGGGGTGGCCCTCCATGTACTTTTGAAGGGGGGGACTGAAGTTTAGTTATGCCACTGCCCACAGTGCTGGGTGAGCCACTGAAAGTTAGTGGCAGCCTCGAGTCAGATGCTTGGTTGTGGGGCAGCGCAAGGTAGGGTGACCAGATTTTGAAAATAAAAAACTGGGACAGGTTAGACATAAAAGTAGGACTAAAGCCTTTAGTCTCACTTTTATATCTGGCCTGTTACCCCCCAATCTCCCCACCCAAACACACACACACACACACAGCAGTAGTATTTAAGACTCTAGAGGTGCATGTGAAAGGAGATAATACCTTTCAGTTCTGATTTGCAGGTTGACCTGACCTTTGTCCCAAAAACAGGGTAATTTATTTAAATGGACATTATTTAAAATTACCAAAAGCGTTGGCAGGTTGACCTGAACTTTGCCCCAAAAACCGAAACATTTATGTAAAATGAACAAAAGTGTCCGAACACCGGGACAGTCCTCTGAAAACCGGGACTGTCCGGGGAAATCAGGGACGTCTGGCCACCCTAGCGCGAGGTTCTCTTTGACTCTCGAGCCCAAAGCGAGCCGAGCTCTCGGGGCAGGAAGCTGGCACATGGGCTGCTGGATGCTAATAACAGGCCCTGCAGCTGACATCTCAGCATCACTTCTCATCAGCAGAGGCCTGCTCAGACAGGAAGCGGAGTCTATCAGCTGCCAGTGGTGGTCTGGCGGGGTCACGTGGCGGGGCAGGCCTCTCTCACCTCTCTTGTGGCTGCGGGCTTGATGCCGAGCCAGGCTGTCACATCACGCCTCTAGGCGCCTTGTGCAGGCTCATTAGGCCCCGCACCCCCGTCAGCTCTTCCTCAGACCGCTGATTATCTCGAGACGGCCTGGCTGATGGACCTAGACAGTGCGGGGCATCCAATTCGTTTCTTGTCATCTTGAATTTACTCCTTGCACACGTCTGTTCGCCGCCCCCAGGATCCATGAGTGCCAGGCGCGCGCGCGTCTTACAGGTGGGAAGTTTCTGTAAGAGGATCAGGCTCGGGAGTGATGGAGTGGATCTGATAAAGGGTGACCCACGAGGGGCACGGATCTCTCTGGTAGACTTCCTCATCCACCCAACTAATAGCACGCACCCGTATGTACACGCACAAAATCACGCACACATGCACGCACAATTACACACGTGCACGCACAATCTCACACACATGTGCAGACATCACTCGTACACACACAGACTCACGCGCACCTGCAATCACACACATACCTATAAACACACACAGGGCTGGCAGTTAGCAGGGGCGATCTGGGCCTATGCCCAGGGCGCCAATATTCTGAGGGGCGCAAGGAGCTGTGTGCATTGTTATACCAACAGCAGCGCCCTTCTCATCTTGCTCCAGCCTTGTCCCTGCCTGTTCCTTTCTGTCTGATCTGCCAGTTTAAAGTGATTTTAGTCCTTTATGATCATACCGCAGGGAATGTTTTTACCACCCCTTTAGCCCCTTTTCTTGCCCTCCCTTCACCCTCTGACCCCTGCTGACACATCAACAAAACCATCACCTGGCTGAGACAGCTAAGCTATGGTGATTTAGGTCATATGGGGAGGTCCCGGGATGTTTGTGTTCAGGGTCCAGTCGCTGCTCATTCAGGTACTGACCAGGCAACACCAAAGGGACCCCCTGCTGCCTCATTTAATTCACTACCGTCAGCATGGGCACCAAATTTGTTTCCGCCCATGCCCAAGGTGCTTTCATAGCAAAGGCCCTATCTGTGCACACAAAGAGACACCCCTGCATGCACCCACGCACAGTCACACACATGCACGCACACCTATCCGCGCACAATCACATACATACATATGTGCGCGCACACACATACGCACATGCAATTATGCGTGCACTCACCCGCACACATGTAGGCACGCGGTCACCTCTCAAGACTTTCCGGCATCCCATAACAGAATCGTTCTTGAGTCTCCGCAGGGATAATTGAATACATAAGGGACACAGCATCAGGCAACACCCAGCACCTTCCACTTTTAATCTCCCTACAGGTTGTGAACTTTACAAATGCAGTCAGCAGTAGGGGCATTAGTAGCTGCATTATCACCCCCTCTGATCCATAAACCTCTTCTGGCTCATCTCTGCTTCATTGGTCTGCATTGTATACAATACTCCACAGAGCCTTCCTTTGCTCATGATTAGTTGGCTTTCAAGTCAATTTCAGCTACCTTCTTCCTAATAGTGGCTTTCTTCCCTATTCTGTGTTTTCCCCTCCCCTGGAGCATAGGTCTTTTATCGTTGCTCGTTATTGGTTGGTTCAGTGTAGTTTTCCATCGATAATGTCATGGAACTACTTTTCTTTGTGTTTTTTGTGTTTTTGTGTTGCTTGTTTTGGGAGTGCATGTCTTTGTTTCAGAGTGTGCCGAAGTTCTACACTTTAATCCCCATGACCGCTGCCTGTCCTCTCTCTTAGTGGTCCTCGTTAGAGGTTCATAGGTGGTCTTCACGATGCCTTGCAGTGTCTGACTGGGACCGAAAATAGGCCTGGGCATCAAATTAAAACTGGCCCCTATTAGTAAAGCAGAAAGCTAAAAATAAAAGTGGCTCACATTTGCAAGTTGAGGCCGTTCTCAAGTTGTATAGACAGGCTGTAGAAGTGTTTTGCAATGTATGGAAGACTGCATGGGTTTGAGCTTGCTACAGGCAATGTGTGTTTTTAATATCAGGGAAATCAACAGTAAAAAACAGCCAAATCGAACTTAAAACAGGCCTACAAACAGCCAGAAAACCAGCCCGCATATGGACCTGTAAGACCAGCCCGTTGGACAGGGGTGGCTCGCGGAAGCAAAAGGGACAGGGCGAGGCTGCGCAGCGCGTGGGGAGGGGGAGGTTTACGGGACAACACAAATATATAATAATTTTTTAAAACGTACCTTTTTCACCACGCCGTGCCGCTCCAATCCACTCTGGTCCTCCACTGCAGGTACAGGCCCCCAGCCTCCCCTACGTTCAGTCTTAACGCTGCTTTCATGCCGCTGGCAGCATGAAAGCAACATTAGGATTCAACGGAGCGCCCAGTCAGGGCGCTCCGAGACAGAGTGAGAGTCTGTGCCTGCTGTCTCCAACCCGACAACACAGTGCCGGGTTGGAGAGAGCCCTGTGCGCATGTGTTTTTGGCCAGCCCGAGACAGCCGGTCAAACATACATGCGCACTGAGGGTAGTGTTGTGCACTCTCCCATCGTGTGCGTCACAGCTCCATTGCCCCACCCCTTTCACAATAAAACAATAATAAACATAGTTTATCATCGTTCTATAGTAAAGGTTTTGCAGCTGCTGATGCTGGCGGGGGGGGGCGAGACCTGCTGTTGGACACTGCCTAATTGACCTATTGGCCAGCCCGACCCTGATGCCTTGCACGTCCCCTCCCACCTTTCCAAAGCTCCGTGGCTCTATGTGGCTATGTTCAAAGCATTGGAAACATTGTGAAACTGGTAGCATTACAGTGCTTTAAAATGGCAAGTGCTGTCAGGTTCTGAGTACTTGTACTTTAATGTGCAAGAGAGGGTACCTGCACCTCCCAGCACTGCTGCAGTACATTTACTGGGAGAGTACCTGCACCTCTCAGCACTGCTGCAGTACATTTACTGGGAGAGTACCTGCACCTCTCAGCACTGCTGCAGTACATTTAATGGGAGAGTAACTGCACTTCTCAGCACCGCTTCAGTACATTTAATGGAAAAGTACCTGCACTTCTCAGCAATACTGCAACACATTCAATGGGAGAGTACCGTCACTCCCCAGTCATGCTGCAGTACATTTAAAGGGAGGGTGCCGGCACTTCTCAGCAATGCTGCAATACATTCAATGGGAGAGTACCAGCACTTCTCAGCACTGCTGCAATACATTTAATGGGAGAGTACCAGCACTTCTCAGCACTGCTGCAATACATTTAATGGGAGAGCACCAGCACTTCTCAGCACTGCTGCAATACATTTAATGGGAGAGTACCTGTATTTTTCAGCACCGCTTCAGTACATTTAATGGAAAAGTACCTGCACTTCTCAGCAATAATGCAACACCTTTAATGGGAGTGTACCGGCACTCCTCAGCACTGCTGCAGTACATTTAATGGGAGAGTACCAGCACTTTTCAGCACTGCTGCAATGCATTTAATGGGAGAGTACCAGCACTTCTTAGCACTGCTACAATAGTTTTAATGGAAAAGTATCAGCACTTCTCAGGGGCAAGTAGGTACTGTGAACATAGAGGCTACCACTTCTGTATTTCCATTTAAAGTAGTGCAGCATTTGGTCAGGAATGTCGGTCATTACCTTGAAATTTCTGATTGAATGCAGACTTTTAACATGAGGCACTAGACGCCTGGTCCACTCTGTCCTGCGGATGGGAAGTCTCCTGTAAAATTGAAGAGCTAGCTAAACTCTGACACTGCAACCCTTTTATTATGGTTCACATTCTTCCACTCTTACCAGTGACAAAGCATACAATTGTGGTAGGAGCTTTCAAATGCTCAAAGTATGGCTATTGTAATCACATACATCTGGGCCTCCCAGATATTTTGCTTAACAGTTTGCAATGCTTCAGAATGCATCAGTGAGACGGCTGCCATGTCCAATCTCAGGAAATGCACGAGTCCAGTCCTCAGGTGCTTAGCTATCATCAGAGAAGGAGGCACAATAAACCAGGCCCTGGGGTCCGGTGGCTACTGTGAGGGTATGCATGGTCACTCGCGGAAAACTGACCTTTAATGGTTTTATCCATAAAATATGAGAAAGCAACAAGCAGTGGCAAAGTCTACATAAAACACTGCAGAAGCATACATATGTACATAATGGAGGAAGTAACAATGTGGTACATACAAGAACTGGTGAATACACCATGTATGCACATTTAAAGAGTGTGCCACGTATATGCATGATGTTTATATCAGCCTTATATACAAAATGACTGGTCTTGTCTCTCTAGAGGGGCTTCAAGCACACGCAGTGCTTGGCAAAGACATCTGCTCATAGCATGAAGTGGGGTTGTAACCACACTTATTTCAGTTCGGCTTTTTCGAGGTATTGGAGGACGGGGCTGTCCTGAGAGCTGGTTGGATGGAGTTCCTGGCCTTGGGGATCCTCCTGGGAAGGATTTCTCTAGTGTCCTGGTGTCCTTGAAGGATGGGTATCAAAGAGAAGGGTGTCAGAGCTCTGAACCTGATGATGAACTCTTTTTTGCCTTTCCAGTGGCAGGTGGAGTTTCTTCCTGTCTGTCACTTATTACATTTGTCACTTAGAGAACCAGTGCCTAGAGGTTATACGCCTGCTTAATAAATGGAATAAACCTAAAAAAACAGTGTGAACAATCATCCGAGCAAGGTGGTGTCTGGCACCAGGAAGAGCACCAGGGAGAGGATGTATTTGCTAGAGGAGTGATAATAGCAGTCAGAAACACTGTCATGTACCCTAATGTCAGACTTCTTGGTACCTTACATGACATGTCCCGCCTGTGACCTCACTGCAATAACCTGACAATGTCAAGGGCATGCACAGATCCACATTCAGGCCTAGCAGGGTTAGCCTGTAAAATCCAAACTAGAAGTGCATTAGTCTTTATTCTGATGAGCATCTTATGCTTAAACATTCTGGGACTGAATTAGATCTTGGCGGAGGGAAAACTACATCACAAACGTAACGGATATCCCGTCTGCCTTATTACGATCTCTGTAGGATATCATGGGATCCTAAAAATGCGGACATGATATCCATCGCATTTGTGACATAGTATACTCCTCCGCCAAGATCTAAACCAGCCCCTCTGCCTCAGATTGCTCAGAGGACAGTGACTGTGTATTGACAACTGTCCTTATGATGCCCTGAAGGGACTCTTGCAGCACAGGGCACTTCAGTATGCAAGAAAACACAGCAACATACTTACTAAGTTGTTTAAATGCATAACCCTTTAGGTCCACAATGCAGGATGCTGAGTCACAGTACCTGGAGGAAGACAGATGATCAAGGTGTGCATCACATTGCACATGATCGCCTCACTGGGATGTGAAACGAGCCCCGCATTTGGCATGGTAGATGTTAGAAACTGGGTCGCTAGTTGGCAGAGGTATGTGCCCTCTCCAAGAAGGGACCAAATGCTAGTCAGGGTAAGTCACAACACAACCTAAATTATCCTGTGCTCACCCTCCGGCACAGAGCAGGCAGGTTTAACTTAGAAGACAAAGGTCATCATTATGACTGCCAGGGTTAATGTGGCTGCATGACCGCCAACAGGCTGGCGGTACATACCGCCACATTATGATTGTGGCGGGTTGGCTGCAGCCAACCCGCCACTTCTCCACTCATACCGCCATGGGAGATGTCAATCTCTGACCTGGTGGCCCACAGAGTACCGACGGCGGCATTATGAGCCGGTCTATCACCATGGTGTCCGTGGCGTTTCCAACACCACGAAAACCATGGCGGTAGGGCCTACCAGTGACAGGGAATTCCTTTCTTGTCACTGGTAGGCGGCTCCCCCCCCCCCCACACTCACCTGACACCCCCAACCCCCTCCAACCAAACACCCCCCTCCTCTCAAACACCCCCCTCCGATACACGCATACACCCTCCTACCCACCATAAACACACACATACACCGACACACACCACGCATACACGCATTTACTCATTCACCTGCATACATGCATTCAATCATTCACTGGCATACACGCATTCACATACGCATTCAACCACGGATACAACACAATACACACAGACGCATTCACACACACACTCACACATGCACTCACACACTCAGACACACACACAACACCCCCCAGCCTCCCACCCCCCTCCCCTGTCTGACGTCCGACTTATCTTGGGTGAGGAGGTCATCCGGCAGGGAACGGTAAAGGGTGCTGCTACCCCCAGCAGCGCCCTGCCAGCAGAACACCGCCAGGCCATATTTCTGCTCAAATTATGGCTGGCGGCGTTCTACTGGCGGGGTGGTGCAGGTGGTAGGTGCGCCAGGTCCCCACCGTCCACCAGTATGAACACTGCTGGATTTCCACCCTTATTGTGGTGGTAGTCAGGCAGTGCTCATGATCTAGCGGATGGATGGTCGCCGCAGCAGTGGTATGATGGAGGCCGTCACTGTGGCGGTAGGCGGTTATTACCGTCGATGTTAAAATGAGGGTCAAAGTGTAAAGTATTTGTGCAATAACTCATACAGTAAGACAGTGAAAACACCACAAAAAAGTACTCCACAAGTTTAGGAAAATAGATAATACTTATCTGAATAAAATAAGACCACAAATCCAATATGCCCACATGAAGATATTCGTTTTTTTAAAGGTTTAAATGAGTCGCTATCCTTAAGAATCAGTGGTTATATCTTTTTAAAACACAGTACATGGGATGCTTAAAAAATGACGATGCAGATGGGCCACAGAGGAGGAGATGCATCAAAAAGTAAAAGCAATGCATCAATTTTTCCGGCATGGCAATGATGATGCATCGTTAGTTTCCATGCTGTAAGGCGATGTGTTAGTTTCCAGGAGCACTGCCTTGGTTCCTCATTGCAATGCAGGGATATTTTGATGCCCAGGGATGATGCGTGGAAAACCCAAAACGCGTTCAGCAGAGGCAATGCGTCGATCCGGCAGGCAATGCAGTGATTTTTCAGTCGCGAAGCAGGCACTGCATCGAGCCGGCAGGCGTTGCGTCAAATTTTGTAGACGTTACATAGATTTTCCGATGCACTGAATTTTCTCTTCTTTGGTGAAGTCTTTGGTAGCCCTGAGACCTCAGAACAGGAGGCACGCTCAATTCAAGCCCTTGGAGATCACTTGAGGAGAAAGGCAAAGTGCTTCCAGCAGAATCAGAGGTCAGTAGGCAGTACAGCAACAAGCAGACCGACAGGCCTTCCAGCAAAGCAGTCCAGATGAGTCCTTTGTGCAGCCGGACAGTCCCTCTGACAGAGTCTAGTTGTAGGTTCAGAAGTGTCTGATTTGGTGGGGTCCCAGACCCAGTATATATACCCAAAACTGCCTTTGAAGTGGAGGAAACTTCAAAGAGTGGTTTTGAAGTGCACAACCTAGCCCTGTCTGCCAGGAGCCCTGTGGTGGTAATATCAGTCCTTTGTGTGAGGGCAGGCCACTGGCCTTTGAAGTGTAAGAGAGAGACCCTCCACCCTTCCTGCCCAGGAAGACCCATCAGTATGCAGGTGAATGCAGATGCAGCTGAGTGTCCTGTGTTTATGGCTGTCTGGGTGAAATGGACAAAGGGAGCTGTCAACCAGCACAGCCCAGGTGTGGATTGGAGACATGTTGTAAGGCACAGGTCGCAGTAGGTGCAGAGAAATGCCCACTTTCTAAAAGTGGCATTTCTGAAATAGTAATGTAAAATCCAACTTCACCAGTAAGTAGGATTTCTCACTACCATTCCAACAATACCAAATATGGCAAATCTATTCCTCTCAGATCAGAAATTACCACGTACAAGTATGTAATGGAATCTCTAATGAGAGGAGCAGGCTTCACAACGAAGATTTGCAGACTCCTAAAACCAGCGTAAATGAGAAATGAAAAATGGAGGGAGGCAGGCAAAATGTTTGGGGAAGACCACCCTATGGCTGTCAGGTCAAACAGTGGGAAAGTGCAGCTGAAAGAGGTGGCTCACAGTCACATGACCCCTACAGGTTAGAGGAATCCTCACAAACGTAGTTGGAATGCAACTCCTCGATTTTGTCTGCATGCCTGAAGGTGTGAAGGTAGCCCTCACTGACTTTCTAACCATGGGAACAGAAGAGTCATGAACCTTCCACTTCAGCTGCTTGAGTAGGGGATGAGTGCCGCTGAGCAGTTCTGATTAATAAAAAACATCTTTGGTTACAGCTTCTTTGACTTGATCAGAGGCTGCTGGGCCTGTATTATTTGGAGTGCCCTTGGGCGCCACGGACATGTGCATCCTTTTTCTATGCCACAGAGGCACTGTAGTACTTCAGAAGGGTTCCAGAAGCTTGTGCAGCCCTTTTTGTCATACAGATCATGCTCACTTTACCTTAAGAGGTGTGGCTCCATGCAAATGAGGTTAACACTTTGGCCCTCATTTCAACATTGGCGGGCGGCAACCGCCGGCCGCCAAGTTGAAACCGCCGGGTGGCCGCCAATGCAGCCGCACTCCCGCGGGGTCTATTTAGAGAAACCTGGTTTCCGCCCGCCGGCCCAGCGGGGATCTTGGCCGCAACACGGGGGCCGGCTCCAAATGGAGGCGGCGGTGTTGTGGCGGTGTGACGGGTGCAGGTGCACCCGTCGCGCTTTTCACTGTCTGCCATGCAGACAGTGAAAAGCTCCATGGGGCCCCCAGGGGCCCGGCGATTCCCCTTTCTGCCAGCCTTTTCATGGTGGTTCATACTGCCATGAAAAGGCTGGTGGGAGGGGGACTCGTAATCCCCTGGGTAGCGCTGTTTTGTACCGCCAGCCTGTTGGCGGTACAAACTCCAAAACAGCCCTGGCAGTCTTTGACCGCCAGGGTTGTAATAAGAGCCATAGTCTTTGCACAAGTGAACTGTCGGTACACCCCCCAAAGGCGGCCCGCTGGAGCTTGGAAAGGATGTTTCATGGACCCCTTGAACATCCACCTGCAGGTGGATGCAGTCACTCACTGCACCTGCCTAGAGTGGGAATTTTGTCTCCCTCTGAAATACAGGCAGGTGTCACCTACATAGTGGAAAACTGACTTACAGCTTTAAACAGCAGCTCCATCTTTCACTTATGCCCTGTGCCCAGGGATGCTGCAAGTTCGCGGCTGCCCTGGGGGCAGCATATTGATTGTTATAGGCCTTGGTCTCCAAACAGAAGTTCATAAATATCACTGCAAGAGCATGGTGTGATGCAGCGGTGGGCTGGGGCAGTAAATGGAACAAGAGAGCATGAAAGGAAGGATGGAGCGGAGAGAACGATGGATCGTGGAAGGATGGATGGCTGGATGGAAGGATGGAGGGTGAGATGGGTGGGGAGGTGGATTGATGGATAGAGTGGAGGACGGATGGATGGATAATAGATGGATGGATAGATGGATGGTTGGAAAGAAAAGTGAAAGGAAACAGAGAAGAGTGAATGGTGGATAAAGACAGGCTGAATGGAGGAATAAAAAGATTGATAGACAAATGTAAAGATGGATGGATAACAGTTGAAGAAAGACAGAAAGAAGATGCGATGATGGATAGATGGACGGAATGAAGGAGGTAAAGGAAAGAAAGATAAAAAGGAATAAGGAATGAGAGAAGGAAAGAAAGAAAGAAAAAGGAAAAAGACTTGAAGGGGGATGGAGGGAAGGAAATACATTTCTTATTTCCTTTGCAGGGAGCGATCCTCCGGAGAACTACCAGGTTCACTCGCTCAGTGCCATATGGGATATGGTTTGAAGTGGGGGATATTTTACTGTTCTGGCTACTTCCTTGCCCCTGAATCGTGCTTTTGGGCCACAGATTTTTGTATAAATCCTCTTCCTTCTGCTGATTACCAGGCAGGTAAAAGCACATTTGTAGTATGTAAAAGCTTATAAAAACAAAAAAAAAATACCAAGAACGAAAATAATTGCAAATCCTTTTGGGAGAAAAAAACAAAACATAAAAATACAGTTTGGTAAAAAATAAAAGACCCTCCAAGAACAATTAACTGCATAATTTTCTAGAAAAAAAAACCTTTTTAACGTAAAAATGTGAACCCCTATAGTCAATCCCAGTTAATGAACTTTGTTTCAATATTAAAGGCGTAGGGTAGGGAAAGGGCCAAAAGTACCTGGAAAGACTCCTGTTAGTTGACACAACTGGTTGACTCCCTCCTGTGAGAAGAGTTCTGAGCTCGGGAGACAGGAATAGCCGAACTAGGTGTGCTGGAAAGGTGGTTCTGGATGCATGGTCTTAGTACCCCATAAGTACCCCTCTGCTTTCTCAAATAGTATGTGCATACCAGGAGGGCAATACATGAGTCAGATGAACAGTCGCAGCAGCTGACGCGTGAGCGGTAAACCACTTCCTCAAAGACAGACTTTGTAGACGCATGCAGCAATGAGTCTTCAGATGAGAGTTAAATGACTTCACACCTGGCCCATCTCAGAAGGGAGTTAACTGTACCCAGGGTCGGACTGAGACGAAAATAGGCCCAGCAACAGATATAAAAGTGGCCCCTGTCAGTGATCCAGATAGCCAAAAAAACGTGGCCCAAATGTGTAAATCAGGCCCGTTTTGAGCTTGTGAAGACACTGTAGATGCAGTGTTTAATTTCAGCCGGTGGTTTCCGGTGCTTAGCATCAGCACCTAATTGTTAGTACCAGCACATTTGACTATCTGCCACTTGGTGGCGATATTCGTCTAATTTAAAGAAAAGCACAAAAACAGCTGTTGACTGACATCTGCTGCCAAAGCGGATATCAGGCGGTCTTGGAGGCTAGGAAGAGTCTGAATTGTGACACTTGTAGAGTGTGATGGTTAGTAGTTGTGTTGGTCCTGTCATTGGCAAAGCTGGCAGGGCAATGGGTGGTGCAGGCTGCAGTGGAGTCCTGACGAGGGCCTTAGCACTTATTGTTTTTACGAATTAAGCACTGGCTGTATGAGTATTTTATTTACAAGGTATGGGAGACTGCATGGATTTGTGTTTGCTGCAGGCAATGTTTGTGGTAATATCAGTGAAACCAACCGTAAAACCTGGGCCCAGAGGCCCACAAATGTCTAAATAATGGACCCACAGACTGGTCTTTGAGACCAGCCCGTCGGGCAGTGCCCGATAATCCTATAGGCTAGTCCTACCCTGTCTGTACCTACTGCAAAAAAGAAGGCAGACACTAGGAGGAGGGGAAAAAGGATCAGGAGGGGCTACAAATCACAAAGAGATGCCTTATTAGAAGCTTACTCAATCCAAGAGCTACCGTACAGCAAGTCTCTTTGAAGCACTGATCTACCAGTAACCTACTCCAGCTACCAAACAAAGGCAGACTATGGATGCGAGTAAAGAAGGCCCCTGGGAAGAGAAAACAACATAGAGGTAAAAGAATCACATTCCCCAGCAATGCCCCCACTGCAAACCTTTTCATAGGCATAGTGCGGTGTGATTTGCTTCTCCTTGCCTTGCAGACCATGATCAAGAAGCACAGAAAGTTAAGGACAAAACTCAAGAATCTGGATCCTCTCCAGAATGATGACCCCATTTGAACTGCATGTTGGCCTGTTGTGTCTTCAATTTATTGTCCTCCTTTTATATATACTATTGTTGTTCCCATGGCAAGAATTTCGCATGGGCAACACAAGACACACAAAAGGTGGATGTGCCTATAGGCGAGTGTGGTATGGGTAATGGTGTGAGCTCTGGGGGGTGTTTGTGTGAGCTGCCTGTGCCAGAACTGATGGTGACACTTGTGATGAGTTGGGTTTTTGTGTGGGTTCTGCAGAACCTGACATTGTTGCTGCTGGAGTCAGGCATAATCTCAGAGTTAGAACTCGTTTGTGAAATTTAATTGGTACTAAATTCTTTCAAGCAGCCTTGGTTAAA
This sequence comes from Pleurodeles waltl, assembly GCF_031143425.1. Classification (NCBI taxonomy): domain Eukaryota; kingdom Metazoa; phylum Chordata; class Amphibia; order Caudata; family Salamandridae; genus Pleurodeles; species Pleurodeles waltl. The sequence goes on along the minus strand of NC_090447.1, from coordinate 77,227,743 downwards.
CTTCTACATATTTATATTTGTTATTCTATTGCTTTCCGGTTGTGTTTAGTGTATTACAACAGGAGTAAAGGCATAGAACTGAAAACCAAAACAAAAATTAGTGGCACAGAAGATAGGATTGAGACTAGACTTGTCTGGAAGAACACACCAAACTTAATCCTGCGACCGGGAATGTAGCCTCCTATCCCATCTTTGTAACAATAGAGGAGATTCAAAATATCCTCCTTTCTGGCCAATTCCTTCTACAGCGCTAGAGCCATCCCCAAACGCTTTCTCTCTTCCTTGCATTCACACAACTTTCACAGAACATTCCTTGTCCGTCAACAACATTGCACCAATACAACCATTACCCTCAAACCTCCATCCACCCTTCTTAAATCCATTGACCCTGCACCATTCCTTTATACAGAGCAGCCCTCCCCCTGTTCCACCACTGGCCTCATTCTAACTCCACCCAACCTTTGTTTGTTCTATCAACCCTGACCAGACCCTTAAACTTTTAGATACCACTCCCAGCTCATCCATCTCCAACCTTCGCCAGATCTCTCTCTCTCACCCACGAATACTCTCTCACCCTTCCAGAATCCTCCTGACAACTCTTGCCTTCTAAGACTTCCTTCAACCAGAAAGGGAACAACCCTGAACTGGTTTCTCTCCCTCTAGTGCAACTTGAAATGAGACTGGCCTGTGGTAGTATTGACATGTCTCCTAATGCCTTGTCCAAGTATATTTTCGCTTTACACACCATCTCAATCAGACCCTTTACACTATGATCTAACCTCTCAACAATGCCATTTGATAATGGATTGTAGACTATTGTCCTCACATGATTCATGCCAATCTCTATCAAAAAATGTGTTCATTTCTTCTGAACCTAACTGGGTGCCGTTATCTGTGACCAACAACTTAGGAACACCTTCTCTAACAAAGATCCTTCTCAATAACCTAATATTACTGGAAGTGGGTATCTCCCTCACCCATGGTACCACAAGCAAAATCAATACTTTACAAGTCAACTATCACAATTGTGTAACATTTAGTTTCAAGTAGCTACCAAAGAAGCCCAGTAAAGTCTAGTGCCACACTCATCCAGGGTGCCCACGGATCCTTTATCTGCATCTTATCACCTCCTCCCACTGGCACGATAGACCCGAATTTATGACTAACCTTATTGAAGGTTATATGTATGCTTGATCCTAATCGAACAGAACCCCCTTTTTCTTTTTTAAATGATTCTCAGAGAAGACACTTGGTCCCCACAATTCTACATATACCTGGGCATGTACTCAGCTAGACCAAGGAAATACTTGAGTTCCTTCTAAGAAGAAGGTGGTAGGGCTCTCTTGACTGCCTCAACCAGACACATTTCACCCCATCTTTGGAGGTGTGGTGCAAGTAATTGACCAAGCCCACACCAATCTGACACTTTTTAAACTTAATAGTCTGAGCTATTTCTTGAAGTACGGTAACACCCTTCTTAACGTGCTGTCATGCTCAGCTTCCAATGATCTATATATCAGGATGTTCTCCTGAAAGCACAAAACCTTACTTAGATCACCCAATATGGGCTGCACAATTCTTTGGAATACAGCTGTTGCAGATGCCACACCCAAATGGCATCCTGCAGACACTGTAAGCACCAAAGAGGGTGACGAAGGATGTGTTCAACTTGTTAATAAGCTAACAATAAGTCATTCATGCTAAAGCAGCTACCATTCTCAATTAAACTCAACATTTCATTTATCCTAGGTAGGGGAAACCTATTTATCAAAATATTTGTGTTTAGGTCCTTCATGTCTACACAGAGACATATATTCTTCCCTTAAGCCTCTGAGGCTGCTACTATAGGGGCAAGCCATTCTGAGCTCTCAGTAGGCTCCAGGACACCCTGGGCTATTATCTTATTGATTTAATCTCTCAAGGGTTTCTTCATCTTATGTGGAATGCCTTCTTGCCTTATGAAGAGCTGGCATGGCATTGGTTTTGAGATTGATGTAATGCTAGAAATTGGCATTGTACTTCCCTATAGTGGAACAACTTTTGAACAAAAATATGTACAGCTTTCAATCAATCAATCAATCAATAATTTGTAAAGCGCACTACATACCCGTGAGGGTCTCAGGGCGCTGCCTTGGTTTCATAACCATGGTGGAATGGAATCCTTGTTGTACCTCCTGCAGGGGCACAACTAGATTTGAACTTCGCGAGGGCTAACAGGTCAGCCATAAGAAGCGGGTCTAATACTTCAAGCAGTAGGGTGGAGACTACCCTTATGGCCAATATAAAAAAAACAGAGTTATAAATTGTGCAGACGATGGCTCGTTTTGCCAATTTTGCCAATTCTCCAAAAACTCCTTCTGTGAAATGACAACAAGCTCAATATTTTTAACTCAATTTTCAGAAATATTCTCATGTTTAACTATTGAGCAAAGGTATGTTTTCAGTCTGCTCATCAGTTCACTCAACATATGCTTATTTGAGACCGGACACATGTACTGGTCTCAGAATATCGAGCTTAGGGGGTTATCATACCTGATTTTGGGACGAATGCAAGTTTTCGTTCAGGCCCTAGAACATGCAGAATGTGCAGCTGATGGACAATGTCCGGCAAAGATATCACTCAAACAAAAGTCATGCCTCTTTAATAGCATGTGTTATAATAATAGCCTTTTTAATTCCGTTGTGAGGCCTGCAGCACATCAACTGTCAAATTCATTGAAGTATCAATGTTTTTTTATAAATCCTGTAACGAAATGTGCATTATAAAATACAACACTACCTATAATGAAAACATATACATGGAACCTATGAGTTGAGTTGTTTCTCATAAGGTACAACAAACGCCCTAAGGCTGAAATGACTGACAACATCATTGATAATCAAAAAAAGATGATCAATAAAATAGACAAATAGACACATTTTAAGAGCCTTCATTACACCGAATGATTCCTTATTTTGGGTAGGCCAAAAGAAGCGAATGTCAAATAGAGAAAGCACAACAGAGAAGGAACATCCCTAGCTACACCCACCCTACCAAGATTTGCTAAATCAGGGGACTGATTGCAGGAAGGGAGATCATAAATGCAAATATATAAGAAGCATTAATCCTATTTCATATTTCATGTAGGCTCTGTGGGCAAAGTGGAGTGCTTTATTATGGATCCCTCTAGAAACTGACAACCAGAGCAGCTTATGTCAAGCTTCAGGGTACATATGACATTTCTCAAATTCATGACAAGTCCCGCTGCCACATTCTGCATAACATGAAGCTTGTACACAGCTGACTCAGGACGAACAAGGTAGCAACCACTGGCATGTTTAATCTAGAAATGATGGCAGCATTGACAACATGAGCTTCAAGTGGCAGTGAATGCAAAGGCATGGGAGATGTGGTGGGAAGTCATAACTCGGCCTTTCATCTCTGTTGAGAGAGCCCAGCCACTTCAAGAAGCCCACCATTACTAAGATGACAAGTTACACAGTAGTGGTGAAGTGCAAACTCTTACCAGTATTTACCAGTACTGTGCAGTAGTAACCCACCATTACCACACAATTATGAGTTAAACCCCAAAGAAAGGGGAATTACCGTGTGAACACAGATTTACCAGGTGGTAACACGCGTGGTAGTCCTTTTTTCTGTGTGGTTTAACATACAATTTGCACATGCTCAGAGCAGGTGGTAAGCATGTACAGCGGGCTGTGGTAAAAGTGTGTTGCAAGACGCGGTTGAAGAGAAGGGGTAAGGATGCTGAAGGAAGGAGTGGAGAATGTTAGCTGTCAGCGGGAGGCATGTAATGCTCCCCGCCCACCTTGTTTGAGGTTTGGGCAGGGGTCTGGGCTACAATGCAGGCTTTTCCCACAGTAATTTTACCTGTTGGATTTTCCAGCCAGTAATATCTGGTTTGCTGTTTCCGCTCCCAGTAAATCCATGTGCAGGAACACTGGACCTCCTGTGATTGTGTGGAATGGAATTCCACATGGGATTCTGCCCCACACAGTTCCCACTTTGGGCCTAGGTCTTAGATTGGCACCTTGCAAGTCAGCTGATTAGACTGATAGCATTTCACAAGGAGGCAAAAAACAAACAAAGCCTCCTCTGCCTGTTAATGGTTTTTGGATATAGCAGCATATCTTATACTGTGTGCAATATAGAGGTGACCGAGTCACCAACTAGCTAGCTTAGTCAAGCCAGAGCCAAATCAAACTCACACAGAGGGCCAGGGTTGGCCCTAAGAGCAGGTGCACAAGCGAGCCCTGAAAATGTTTGGCATGTAAATCGTGCAATAAACATCATATAAAAATACGAAAGCGTCTCTTTAAATTAAAAGCATATTTAATTTTTGACAGACAGAAGCATCGCTCCATAGTACATCAGAATATATCATTGCTTTGAGACCCATTAAAAGTAATAGTTGTAAAACAGGATGTTATAAACATTTTTGCCCTCCAGCCTGTCAACACCATCATCAGGGAGGCAAGTCAGTTTCACATGTGTAGAAAATGTGGACAAGGTTCTTATTATAGATGAAGGAACATTATAGTGTATTATATCAAACACAAGCAGACATCCTGAACTCACTTATTTCAAAGTTCTCTCACATTCAATAACGAAGAAAAAAGAGACACGATTTGTATCTTTCTCTCGCATGCTTTACATGAAAGGTTAATGCTTTGTCTCTAATTCTTGACACATGAGGTTTAAGCACAAATGAAAGCTCGACTCGTTTTGGGCTTGGGCGCCCAAGAGGACCTGAGCCAGGGCCTTGAGTGGCTCACTCATCCCTAGTTTAATAAAACATTTAAAATAATGACTTGCATATTCATAGTGCTTTCAGTTGCAGTCTGGGGGCTCCTACCACTACAAATATACATGGCACCTTTCCTCAGTGCTCCTACCAGGAGTCCGTTTCTGTGATTGTCTGGTTACACACAGACATCTGCAGCGACCACACTAACCAACTGAGCTGTTGTAACACAAAACATTGCATTTCCTGCCAATGACTGTAACTTGCATTCATGTTTCATTTAAAGTGTGTGTGTTGTATTTTATGTATATTTACCTGAAAGTGAAAAACAACTATGTAGTTCAGAATATTTTGTTCTCTTTTTGCCATGTTTCTGATCCCCACCTCTTCTGCAAACAGGATCACAGTTCTCATAATTTTTTATGCACTTCAGTCGCTAGATGACCTAGCAGCCCACCACACATCCGCTAAAGAACTGTGTGTATTGGAAGCTCTTGCAGCCCAGTCTAAGACACACAGGGGGATGCTGAACCCCTCCAGCCAATGGGTGTTACGTGTCTGCCTACCCCCACCCCCACACATCCTCCCTGCTGTCTAAAATCAGCTGGATACAGAAAAACCCCTCTCCCTCCAAATTTTCTCAAAATATGTTATTGTCTATTGGAATAAAAAGCAAACATAAGTGTGCAAAGACAGTGACTACCTCTCCCATCAAGAGTAATGTCACATGTAGGCAATTAGCATATTTTCCGTCTCACGTCCATTACACTAAGTTGTTTGTATCCTCAGCCACATTCTCAATGGTGTGCACTTGTTTCAACTCTGTATCCCTCCAAACTCTACCAAAGAGCCTTCTTCTACTACTTTGTCTGCATAAACTAGTTCATGCAGGGCTCCTAGCAGTATTGGTAAGGTGGCTGCTATTTCCACATCTAAAATATTTAGGGCCTCATTACAACATTGGCGGGTGGCAACCGCCGCCCGCCAAGTTGTAACCGCTGTGGCGGCCGCACTCACGCGGTGCCCATTTTGACATCCCCGCTGGGCCGGCGGGCGGAAACCAAGTTTCCGCCCGCGGGCCCAGCGGGTATGTGGGCCGCAACACTGGAGCCGGCTCCAAATGGAGCCGGCGGTGTTGCGGCCGTGCGACGGGAGCAGTTGCACCCGTCGCGCTTTTCACTGTCTGCATAGCAGACAGTGAAAAGCCGCATGGGGCCCTGTCAGGGGGCCCCACGACTCCCCATACCACCAGCCTTTTCCTGGCGGTTTAAACCGCCAGAAAAAGGCTGGCGGTCGGGGACTCGTAATCCCCTGGGCAGTGCTGCTAGCAGCGCTGCCCAGGCGGATTATCACCGCCGGGGCAAATGTGGCGGAATACCACCGGCCCCGGCGGTGCGACCGCGGCGGAAGTAATACCCCAGGAAGCACCGCCAGCCTGTTGACGGTGCTTCTGTCATTTTAGCCCTGGCGGTCTCCTACCGCCAGGGTCAAAATGACCCCCTTAATCTTTTGATTGCCCGCATACGGATTTCCTTTAGTGTGCTGTAACTGCCCATGCGTATACACACTTCTTTATGTTCCTTCAGGTCTTTGATGCAATCCACTGTATGTTCAACACCTTTTGCTACATCCACTGCCTGTTTCAGATGGTGGGTTGAGCGTTTAAAAGTTTTTTTGTGTTTGCTGATTGTTGGTGCTTCTAACAAGTTGGCCCCTGATTAATGAGCCACATGTAGACCAATTTTGCATGTGTCAGAAATGCCACAGAGGACTGCAATGTAGCGTGTTGCTTTCTCATTTTTGCCTTCTAATCTACTGAAAAACTTGTGCCTTTTGAAGACAATATTAACTTTCCTAAGGTGATGTTGGAAATTCCCTCTTAGATACGATGCAGTATTAAAGGACTGCCACTTGGCCACTTGCGAGGAAAGGTCCTTTGCCCCAGATCATCACATGACACTGCCAGAGAAGATCTTGACTGCCAGAGATGCTGCTGTATCGCACTTACTACTGAAAGCTGTTGTCATTGGACTCTTGCTCTAGGCAAGACTGCTGGTTTAGGAATGACAGCACTGTTGTTTGTAGGCGACTAAGCCAGTCCTACAACAAGTCGCAACTGTCAGCCCAAGCATCCTGGCTTACAAGCAGTACCTCACCAAAAACCCAAACAGTAAACGGTGATTTGTGGCAGCCTTTTCACATGGACTCTAGAGTGTGACATCTCAGGGGAGTTGTGGTTAAACAAAGATTACCCTTTTCTCACATGAGCAACAAGTCTCATTTGCACACAGGCAATGAAAGAGATGCAGTAATGTTTCAATAAGTTTTATTAACAAGACTGCAATCTACTGTGAAATGTATGAGCTGCAATGAGTAGGATAATACACAGTGCAAGAAGCATGATTGTAAAAATGAGAGTCGTGAATATAAAGACTCCCAGCATCTTGCAGTAACATGAGATGTAAGATACCCTAATGACCTAGCATGATGAACCTAATCTCTAACCTAAAGAGAGCTAGGAGTGATAAACCTAATCTGCCAGTACTGTGTCCATGAGAAGCGCCCCACCCCTTGTTACCTTGGAATGAGGTCTCTAGATCAGACTCCGAGGGACACAAAGGCTGAGTCTGCAGAAAGGTAACATGTAGTATAGATAGCGTTGATGGCATTTAGTAGGAATCCCTCTGATAACCTTGTCTGCGTGAGATGTCTTTATACAGATCTTGCAGGGCCTCTGTGGCAGGTATGTTCCCAAACAATACTTAAGAAGGCATGCTTGGGGCAGCAATTATATAAACAATTCCCTCCAAAAGTACATTATGTTCCTGTCACATGTAAGTGAGAAAGGGACATGATGTGAATACCTACATATATCACTTGTCTTTGACGCTGATGGTGACACCTTCACCGAATGACACTGATAACGGAAAATCAAAACATTTTCCTAACTATAAACATAGCTGCCACCTTAGAAGAAATAATTAAATAAATGCGCTAAAACAGAGCAGGCTAAGTAGGCTAAAAGTCACTAGGTGACGGGGCACAGGCCTGCAAGCCAAAAGGCTAAGCGATCTCCTGGTTCGCAATAAAACTAAATAGGATCCACTACAGATTCCAAGCCCAGGAGCAGGAGGAGCCTGATGCAACGTATGTTTACTATTTTTAATAGTTGCAAAAAATTCCATGGCGAAGTTTGATTTAAAAAAAATATTAATGAAAAGAACATTTTAGAAACTTAATTTTTCTCTACCAGAAGTTCCTGACAGTTCAATTTGCATTTGCTCTCCCACTTCTGCCAGACAGCAATTAGCATTTGCATAGGAGTGAAAAAGGTGCAAAGTGCTTCTCAGGAGCAAACCATCGGCTTATCTGAATGTCAAATCCTGCTTCAATGTCAATCCTACTTGACAGGTCGGCTGAGTTTACATATATCACTGAGGATGCACTTGAAAGGAAGGGAAACAGTATGCTAAAACAGCTTTTGTGTATCCACTGTTTGATTGCTGGAAAAGCCCACTTTTTTTTCTACCAGACGTCTGCCTCTGGGTTTATTGTGGGTACAGTGACTACCCCAAACTGGAGTTTATTGTTATATGTGGGAGGACACTAAGATTAACATAATATACCATAGTACACTACACACACACTTCTCCAACCCTCAGAGCTCATGTTTAGCATGACCAAAGACTTTCACCATCCTTAAAATGTCCAAAATGGGTAGGGTTGGCCCCCAGAACATTTATTCCATTGGTTAAGGTGTGCCCAGGATGCATTTCCACCTACTAGCTCAGGACAGGCATAAATGTGGCATGTCAAAATACAGAAGGGACGGGCAGTCTTTTTAGGTTCAGCACATGCACTTCCCTATTATTATGACAATATAAACAAGTGTGCAGTTCCTTCTGGATGTCAGGGTACCCCAGTTCTAAGCTCCAGACAGGAATGGCCAAAGGGAATGTTCTCCTTGAGGAGCAAGGGCCCTCCCCAAGTATGTTGATGTGCCCTGAGCATGTGTGAGGCATATGTGGCAGAGGTTATGTACTGCTATAGGATGTATTTAAACAGCCTGTAGGTGCAAACATCTATGAGGGGCAAGAAAACAGTAACGTTTCATGTCAAATCTTGCTGGGATACTGATACTTACGAGGGAACCAAGATTGAGGTTGAAAGAGAATTTGATGGTCAATTCGAATTTGCTGTCATCTATGTGGTTAAATTTGGCTCAAAACCTTTGGGATGGAATGATCAAGGCACATTAGATATATTTCTGGATCCTAACCATCTAGATTGAGTTATATCTCAAACTCAATTGTTGGAAAAAAGTATGAATGTAACATCCAAGATGCAATGGATTCAAGGCTTTCCTAATGTGTTCATCGATAAATTTGGAAGATTAAACTGTTTTCTGCACCAGATTGTGTTAAAATCAGATGTGACACCTGTAGTCCAAAAAGTTTACAAAGTGCTGCTATGTTTAAGAGATGATCTTAAAAAGGAGTTAACCCTATCGTGTGAGCTCGATATTATTGAGCCAATTGAAAGCTCGGAGTTGCTGGTACTAATTGTTCTTGCCCACAAATCAGACGATACATTAAGGTTATGTGTGGATTTGAGTGATTCTTTTAATAAATAATTTTTATTGGTTTTATAGAAGGAAGGGGAAAAAAAAGGAAAAGAGAGAGGGATTGTATGTATTCATGCGAGAAGACCCAACCATTTCCCCCATACCTTTGTATGTTTATCAGGACAATCCCTCGTCTCATAGACCGATTGTTCTTGGCTAGCACACCAATCAACTCTGTGCCTCCATTTTTGGAAGGACGGGCCAGTGGCGAAGTTCCGAGTGGCTGCAATGTCTCTCATTGCCACCAATATGGCGGTTCCCATGAATGTACGGTCTGCTCTTGAGCCCTCCAACTCCTCCATTGTGCCCAACAGGGCCAGTTTGGGGGACATCTGTTGCTCCATCCCCATCACTACATTCAGTTCACAATTTATTTTACCCCAGTACACCTTTATGAGCGGGCATTGCCAGACCACGTGAAAGAAGTCAGCTGTTTCTTCTGAGCACCGAGGACATTGAGCAGAGGGGCGGAGGCCTGCTCAGTACAGCCGTTCAGGAGAAAGGTAAGCCTCATACAAAAGGATTTGAATGATTTACATCACAACATTTGGGTTTATCATGAACCTCTTCCCATCATAAATGGGATGCTGTGTATAGTAAATGGGGAAAACATTTTTATCACTCTCAATATGTCTGCAAATTATCACCAAATTTTTCTGACAGATGATTCCAAACATCTCACATTCTTCATCACTCCCGGAGGTGCCTTCTGTTATAAATGAATGCCTTTTGGTCTTGAGTCAGCCTTCTCAGTATTTCAATGACTCAGGAGGTTGATGTTTTTAAATTCATGCAGCAGTTTTTTATTTCCAAGATGAAATACTGTTGGTGTTTGGTGACAACATTTTAGAGCATAATAAAACATTGCATAGCGTACCAGTATTGAAAGGAAAAGGTTTAACTTTACATGCAGACAAGTTTGTAGCTAATGGTGTTGATTATTTAGGCCATCACATCAGCACCAAGGGCATTAAGCCTAAGGGTAAAATCATCAAAGCTATTGAAGATGCACCATTTCTTACAAAGAGCACTTAAAATCATACTAAGGATTGGTAGAATACTTTTCAAAATTTGTTCTGAATTTTGCACAAAAAACTGCACTGTTATGAGAATTATTGAAGGGGTGCACATTTGCATGGAGGGAGGAGTGTCAATGAGCTCTGGTGAGGATTAAAACAGATATAGTAAATGCTCTAACCCTGGGACCTTTTGATCCTAATGATGTTAGCATCATCATAACCGATGCCAGTAATGATGGTTTGGGGGCTGTATTACTTCAGAAAAGGAGAGATGGGAGAGAAGCAACAATCACATTTGTTTCCAAAGCATTGCAAGGATCAGAACTGACATACTCTACGATACAGAAGGAAGCATGGCTTTCTGGTGCATTACACAACACTCTAGAACATATGTGTGGGGTTATTCCTATTGTTTTACGTATGGATCATAAGCCCTTGGAGAATTTATTCGGTAGGGTCACATCTAGTATAGCCAAATGGCAGTATTGGTTACTGGACGTGTTGAAGTATGTTCCTGGAAGGAAAATGTAGTTGCAGACTTTTTGTCCAGGTTGCCATTAGATGTTGAAGAGGAAGTTACTAGTAATGAGGTTGTAATGTGTACCTTGGATAAGATCTTGGCATCACCCAATTGCGCAATTTCAGAAAATGAATTGAGTGATGCCTTGGGAAAAGATCCTGTTTTGTCCCAGGTCAGAGACTGGATTGAGAGGGGTTGGTACAACACTAAAGGTTTTAAAACTGAATTTGCTCACTTTATGCATGTAGCATTGGAGTTAAAGAGTGATGGAGGATTGGTATGTAGTTCAACAGTTGGTGGTAAAAGCCAATTTAAGAAAGAGAGTGGTTGAGATAGCCGATGAAGGGCATTTGGGTGTCACGCAATGAAACGCAGGGCAGAATTCTGGTGGTCGTCACTTGATAGGTCAGTGGAGAGTTACATGCATGATTGTTTAAGTTGTGTTGGGAGTGATAAGGGCTATCCTACCAAATCATCCCCTATTGTTCTCATAGAGATGGACATGTCTCTTTGGCTCTAGTTAGGTTTGGACATTTCAGGTCCTTTTAAAGTTCCTGGTGGAAGTCAAAAGTATGCTGCGGCATTCGTGAACAACAATGAGACCTGCAATATTATTGAATTTTTGCAAAATGTTTCAGCAAGGAAGAATACTCTACTGAGTTGATTACAGGTAATGGGACCCAATTAATTTCTGAATGGATGAAGGATTTTCTGAGTGAGTGTGGCATAGGTCATGCCCTTACTTCCTTGTCTCATCCCAGGAGCAACGGATTGGTAAAACGTCTTAATTGTACAGTAAGGGATCAAATGCAGTTAACATTGGTCAAAAAAGTCGAATTAGAAACGCGCCATGAGAAAGATATTATAGAATATACTTTCTACACCTACTGAGACTACTGGGGTCTCTCCATTCGTCTCACTTAGAAGGTGTGATCCTGGGTCTAAGTTGAATAGAGAATGGATGGGGCATGCCAATGTCAATTCTTCAAAATTAGGAAGGGTAGTGGATGTCAGAGACAAAATCGTGAACAGGTATTGTGGTACAGCTAAAAATGATGTAGGAGTGAGAGTGGATTGATGGGTGCAGATAAAGAAAACAGGTCATGTGTCCGAAGTATCAAGGTATTTTCCTCCAATATGTGTGGTACACAATAAACATCTCTTATTCAGTGCCAAGATACTCTTCCAGGTGAACGTGCGCTTTTCAAATACACATGTTATGTGTTACACGTATGGCCGCATGTAGTGCGTACACATGATGGTGATGTGTGGAAAAAGGACAGACTCCTATTAATTCTAAATGACAAAGTTGTTACGGTACACAAACATTTAGGTGAGGTTGATGATAAGCTATGTATTGATAGATCATTTTCACATTTGCAACATTCTTCTGATGCCAGGGGCTTGCCTGGTCGATTTGATGATTTTAGTACCAGTTAATTATCACACTCTTTGATGGCTATGTTAACTTTTATAAGTTACATCTGCATGTGCATATTTTCTTTCCTATGATGTTACTCACCATTACTAGCTGCTAATATTTATTTAGATCTATTAATTCTTATGTTGTTATTAGGGTATATAAATATCTATATGCTTACTTATATGATGTTCAGTATAAAGGGGTGGGATATTTGTGATGGTCTGAGCAGGGCTTTAAATGTGATGAATAGTTAAGGGTGTGGATTAAAAACACGTAAGGTAAAAATCTGTGCTTGGCATAGTGTGCCACCCCAATGGTATTTTGCTCTTCTTGCTATCATTGCATCCGGATATATAATACAACAACTGACATTACACCTAAAAGAAGCCAGGACTGTTGGCTTTGTCAATGGTTGTTAGTTGCATAAGATAAACAAGGACAACAATGGCTTTGTTGTATATAATACTGAAAATGCTTTAGTTCTGAAATGACGAGACTGCGAAATAACTAGAAGGAGTCTCTGAAGTTACATCAAAGCGGGTGAAGAGTGGAGCTGCTGCAGAGCGGAGACTTTTTTCACCTTGAGGGTGAGGGTGAAAATGGAGAGGGACCCGTCTTCGCACCTGCTTATTAGAACTGCCAGTGCTGAGCACGAACAGGACCCGGCCCACTTAAAGCCCTGGGTCTGCGCGTGCCTTGGAATCTTGAATGGTAGAAGGTGGTTGGAACACTGGAGCAGCTCAACTGTTTTGGGGACCGGCGGTCGCTTGCCTGGGGCCTTATAAAAAGGATTTACCTACTCAGCGCCCAGCTTTGGTGCCTACTTTACATATTCCTGAAGGAAATGACACACTGTTGGGCCATGGTAAGCCTAGAAGGCTCCTTGGTCCCAACCCTAACAACGATGGACACATTTTCCTCTCGAAACAAGCTGCAACCATCCTTCCTGAGTGGAGTCTTCTTTCTCCGCTTACAAGACTTGGCAGCATACCCCAAAATTGGGGGGCACTACGGTCTGCCCTAGACCCCATCTTGAGGTATGGTGCGGCTGTGCGCCTGGTGACTGAGGCCATAATTGCCGCCTCTAGACTTACCTGCTGGCATGGCTTTCGGGTGATGATGCTGAGGAAGGGCTGAGTACCTAGAGCCACGGCCATGGCCCCAGCAATCGTCTCCTCCTGTGCACCCTTCTGGTTTTGCTGGCAGGGTTGAGGTCTCAGGATTCGGTGCCTCAGCCCTGTTCTCGCTCCCAGGCCAGGATCAAGGTCCTTGCAGCGATGATTCTGGTCTATTGCGACACGAAAGTGGTGAAAGTCACCAGCAACCTGGCTGCAGTGACACATTTAAAAGTAATGTTAATTCAAACAATTCAAGATGGTGGCACCTTTAACTTGTCTCAATGAAGATTAGACAAATTTCCCAAAACTTCACTTCTCACTGCATTCCAATGCAGTTGAAGTATTTTTCTTTGGGATCGTTGCCCAATTGTAATATTTTTGCACCATATTTTTTTCACTCATTTTTTTAACCGTAGAGATATTTCAGGTATTCTTTGTCCTGTCAGCTCTGCGTGCAGGGCTGTCTAGTGCCTGGATATCTTCTGTGACTAGCTAAGTACCATGCTTGGACTTTTTCTGTGACCAACATGGTACCACACCTGGATTTAATCCATGAGCAGCTTTGTACTGCACCTTCACCTGGAGATTTTTTGTGCCCATTAGACTTTTTCGTCTAGTGCCCCATCTCAGGAGCCTCCCGCCCACTTCACGCTTATTTATTCATGTGAAGCGACAATGTGGCTACCAGAGGGCATTACCCACACACCAACAGAAGCACAAGAACCAGGATTTGAAGTTGTGCCTAGTGTTTGATAGAAAGGAACATTATTGCCCCAGGCTGCCTTATTTATCTACTTTCAAGAACCCATGCCCCATAACCACTAGCAAGCCACCACCACCCACAAACGCCTCCACAAATCACATCCTCCACCCCCACACACCATGTGCACAACAGGCTTTGTGTAATCTTGCCCCTAAGTACCAGTTACACCTGGGAACAAGGTCTCAGCCCCTTCACCCTGGTCCATTTACTGCTTGCAGACACATTCCTTTGTCTCCAAGGCTCCATCTCTGGCCTCAGTAGAACAGCTCTTCAGCAGTTGGTTGCAGCTGCTCTCCCTGACTAACATCATTTCCACTGTACCACACCCAACACCACTCCATTTCCCATGCATGTGTGGACGCAGAGTGCATACATGCAGCAAAGGGCCCCTCATGAGCTTGACAGGAACAACTGACTCATGGCCAGGTAGGATTGTTATAATGCACACAAGCCAAAGAGCATGTCCTCCTGCAAATACGAAGTAAGGCTGCATGCTCATTAACGTAAACCAGAATAAGTCAGTATAGACCACATCCCTCCATGTCATGCCCCCACTAAGACAGAGGAGTGGAACTTCTTGAGAAAGTCCAACAACGGGCAAATCAATATACAAAGTGATCCTCTCTGGAGGAAAGGCAGGGAGCACATCACAGAATGTAGCTACTTGTATGAACACTGCAACATACATCGTTCACTTGCCAATTCCATATGTTGACGCATCATTACGTGTGGGTGCGGCGTATATCTTAGGAGTGGAGAATCCACAGTACATCAAGCAACATTGTACTGGCCCACACAGCACCAGCAGCGACTGGAACTGCAGCTGGCGAGTCTGCCCTGCAACTCTGGGGGAAATGGGTGGAAAGACGGACAGCAGTAGGGTGAGTTCACCTGGAACAGTGGGCAGCAACAATGCACCTTCATTGCAGATCATGTGGGACTTGCAATACTGGTTAGGGGGTCCCAGAGCAATCATGGGCTACTGGTGTCCACTTGTGACAACTGGAATCTTTAACCACTGGTGTCCTAGGCCTACCTTACCATTGGACCCACACTGAGCACCAGTTACACCAGTGAGGAGCATCTCACCCCCCTTTCCCTAGGATCCCTTAATCCTTGCAGACTCTAACCTCTTGCTAAGGTACTCCATGGCCTCCCATTCACAGCTCCACAGCAGTTTCTAGCAACTGCTCTTGGTCCTCAAGGTAGGGAGGAAGGGCAGCCCACAGCTTGCCCAGGGAGTGAGGGGTAGAAACTTAAACTCAGAATTAAACCCAGACATCTAGTCCCTCGTGAGTTGGAAAATTCTCTAAGAATCATCTTTCGGTGCTAGAAAATATAAATTCCCTTCCTATGATGTTTATAAGAGAATTCATGAATATAAAACCACTTTATAAATAAATATAAAACCACATCTGTCAGAGCGCCAACAATGTAGAACCTATCCATGTCATATTTTGTGACACCATGCAAAGCTCTTTTCTACTGTATTTGACACATGGTCTGAGTAAACAATGTCATGGGTGTAATTTAGGGGTCACCAGTGGTCGGAGCTGCGACCCATGGCTTGCCCCATGCAACCCCTGGCATTTCCTTTGCAAACCCTGGCCTCAGAGGTGGCAGATGCAATGCCAAGAACAGAGGGTACACGGTGCTGAGATGAGTTGTGTTTACTTTCTGGAGGTCCAGCTGCGAACTGAGTGAGGCATTAAGCTCCTAACTCTGTCAAACAAATAAATACATTAGTGTGATGTATAGTTTCCTGAATAAAATAAAATAAACAGATTTTTAAGCAAGATGTTGCAGATGTGTATTATTCTGAACACATGGAAAATCACGTGTTTGAATAAAAACCTCACCTCAATACTGTAGTGTGTGACAATGCCTTACAAGTGATGTTTATCAATGTGTATTAACAATTCTAGGGAACAATTTATGCCAATAACATCAAACACATTGATCTACATGAAGAAATACTGGTGAACAAAACCACTAATGTTTTTTAAATCTGTTCTGTGTGACTTTCAGTAATTTCTCTATACATTTCATGCTTGAGGTATATATTAGGTAAGCTATTGAATCATGAGTGTTTGAGGTACATATAATTTGGCTTCACGGTGTTGTTATGTGTTTTTATGTGGCACTACATTCTCCTCTTCCAACAAATACACATTTTTCCATGTAATAAAGGAGAGAAGTATGTAATACTCCTATGAATTATATCATCCTATTTAAAATGTAGGTTGTATATAGACTGGGCATTTATTTCTGTTAGTAATTCATATTATTATATAATTGTGTGCTAAACAGTCTCTTATCTTCAGCAATGCCAGTTATTGTGTTGTCATCAGGATAAAGATTATGTGACATAATTCCTTTGAGGATTTAGGCGGTCGCCGCCCGCCATGCGGTCACCACGAATGACCGCCCCGCGGTCAAAAGACCGTGGCGGCCATTCCAACTTTCCCACTGGGCCAGCGGGCGCCCTCCAAAAGAGCGCCCGCCGGCCCAGCAGGAAAGCCCCTGCAACAATGAAGCCGGCTCCGAATGGAGCCGGCGGAGTTGCAGGGGTGCGACGGGTGCAGTGGCGTCCGTCGCGATTTTCACTGTCTGCTAAGCAGACAGTGAAAATCTTTGTGGGGCCCTGTTAGGGGGCCCCTGCACTGCCCATGCCAGTGGCATGGGCAGTGCAGGGGCCCCCAGGGGCCCCACGACACCCGTTCCCGCCAGCCTGGTTCTGGCGGTGAAAACCGCCAGAAACAGGCGGGCGGGAAGGGGGTCGGAATCCCCATGGCATGGAGGATTCCCTGGTCCAGGGGAAAACCGGCGGGAAACCGCCGGTTCCCCTTTTCTGACCGCAGCTGTACCGCTGCAGTCAGAATAGCCCAGGAAGCACCGCCAGCCTGTTGGCGGTGCTTCCGCTGCCCTCCGCCCTGGCGGTCAGAGACCGCCAGGGTTGGAATGAGGGCCTTAGTGTCAAAGATCATATGATGTCACTTCCTGTGATGTTATTAGGTTAAAGGGTGGTTATGTGATGTAACTTCTCCTACCTCTGACATTGGTAAATTGATGTCCATGATGTCAAGATGATACCCAAAGTCCTCATGTAAAAAAATTATTTCAAGACTTGTCCACCCTTCAAATAATACAGTTGGTTAAGTCACCCACACTTAAAGTTGGACATACTTTAGATCCAGTTTTCTCTAATATCTTAGAACTGAAGGTAGGCACCTAATTGCCAATGATATGGACAGACCATCTAACTTTCCCTATCTCCATAACGCTCCCTACCATGAACACTATGACACCTACTTTGTCTAATATCGGGAGATGATGCTCCAAACTCAACGTGGCCGTCTTGGCTGGTTTACTAAAACCTGACTTGGGAGGCACAGTCATGGAAGATGAACATGTGTTTAAAGAGTGGCTCTTGGCAGGCATAGAGAAGGCAGCCCCTCTAAGTGCCATTCCAGCTTTATCCTCTGAAAAACAGCCCCTGGGATAACTCCCATCTTTAGGACCTAAAAAGAAATGCACAATTTTGGAAAGAAAGTGGAGAAAAAACGATGATCTGTTTAGGAAACTTGGGGAAAAATGATCATAATATGATTAAGAAGACTCAGGCCACCTTTTTTGCAGCTAAAACAGATTCGCTTCTAACTCTGTGAAATAAGTTTTTGCAATTGTTAAATCAATGCTTGGACCATCAGCTAAAAATACAGCAGTCCCTCTGTCCAGTCTACTCTCGTTTAAGCCCATAGGAGATGATGATATGGTAAAACTGGCAAACACTGTTAAGTCGGGTTACCCTCTGGCCTCAACGCCTCCTCATATACTAAAGCAGTTGGCCAGGGTCATCCATCCCATACTCAGAGACCTACTGAATCTTTCCCTAGCTACTGCACTCACTCCAAATTCTTGGAAACATGGAACAGTTAAACCACTAATTAAAA
This sequence comes from Pleurodeles waltl, assembly GCF_031143425.1. Lineage (NCBI taxonomy): Eukaryota > Metazoa > Chordata > Amphibia > Caudata > Salamandridae > Pleurodeles > Pleurodeles waltl. The sequence goes on along the minus strand of NC_090447.1, from coordinate 77,209,578 downwards.
AAAGCCTGCTTTGCATCCTACTGTGGCGGAGAATTACAGAACCATATCACTTCTTCTTTTTCCTGCTAAGATCTTTAAAAAGTATGTCTATTGGTAATTGTCAGATTCTTTAGAGCAGCGCAATCTTCTTATCCATACGTCTCAGTTAGGCTTTACGTCCACAGTACAGAAACGAGTCTGCCTTACTTGCAGTCACTGATGAGTTATATAGACTCTGGACAAAGGCAGCACAGCAGCAATAATTTTGCTTGCTTAGTGTCACCTTTGACACTGCCTCTCATGTTATTCTGGTTGATAACTTGGAAGCTTGTAGAGTCACTGATCAGGCTTGCAATGGCTTGCGTCTTTTCTTCAAGATCAGAGTGTTCAGGTGTATGAAAAGCCTTTCTATTTGGAAGTTCTTTGGTGTGCGGAGTCCCTCAGGGGTCTTCTCTGAGCTCCACTCTTTTTAACACATATGTTTGCCCACTAGCAGACATTGTGCAATCCTTCAGGGTGCCCTTGATTTCGTATGCTAATGATACATAGCTGGTGATATCTCTCTATCCGGATGTCTCATCAATGCTGGCCAGTTAAAGAATTGTCTTTCTGCAATAGCGGAGAGGATGGGAAATAGCTACCTAAAGTCAAATGGAAGCAAAACCGAAGCAATGCTAGTGGGCGACTGTTGGCCGGACAGTCTTGGACCTTTACCTCAACCTAAATCCCTAATTAAAAACGTAGGTTTCTGGCTGGATAAGTAGTTAACATTTGAAGCACAAATTAGGAGACTTGTTGCTTGGTATTTCGGCCTGTTAACAGCGCTGAGAAAGATTTTATGGACCTTCCCAAGGGGCACCTAGAAAACTGTAGTTCAAGCGCTGATCATGTCACGACTGGACTATGGAAATGTGCTTTATTTTTGGAACCACTAAGGCAGCGCTAAATAGACAACAGATAATCCATAGTGCAGCAGCTCGACTCTGCCTCTGGATTTCTAGGTGAGAGTCAGTGGCCTCTTCCCTCGCAATACTGCACTGGCTACCTATTGAGAAGCGAGTACAATTTAAAGTACTCTATGTCGCTATCCGGGCGTTTTCCCGTTCAGGCCCAGTCTTCCTTAGACATATGGTCCTACACTAGACTCCTTCCAGACATTTAAGATCTTCCACGTTGTGACGAGCCACAACCCCTAAGATTCATAAATCGGGAAAAGGGGGTGCTCCTTACCCTTCTTGGCTCCCAGGTTTGGAATTCTCTCTGTTATACTATCCATCTTTATTCCAATGGAAAGGGGTTCAGAAAAGCTTTGAAGACCTGGCTGTTTCAAAGCCCATAAACCACTAAATCCTTTGACCTCCTCAGTCTGCAAGCGCTGAGAAACCTATGTCGGGCATGCATGCGCTCTATAAATTCCTTTAATATCAACATCAAAGTCTGTATCAGTTATGAGCAATGGAACTCCTTCATAGGCAAGCAAACACAAATGATACCCAATTAAATGCTCCTAAATGGAACAGAGCCAAAGTCACTCTCTCCATTCCAAGTTTTAAACTATTTTTTGAGATTTTATTAATTCTGTCAGACAGTTGCCAAGCCAGAGATAAAAACGTATTTTGATCTTGCAATGTCCAACATCATTCTGCCAAAGACATCCAGGATTTTCTAGAATGTTCAAGATTCTGTAGAGAATTTGTTGAAATGCATCCCTTATGCTGTATTCCTAACATATATTTACTCAAGAAATTGAAGACATTTTAATGGACCATGGAGGAGGTGCAGACTTTCCAGCATCTCAGATGGTCCCAGCTCTCGCTTCAGAACAGTCTGACTGTGGGAAGACTTTGTAGTAGAAACAGATGTTCTGGCATGGGCTATCAGAGCGCTCGCCAATTCACGACTGAAGGACAACAGCCATGAAGAACTTTCAGTAGCCTTTCTTTCAAGGACATCCTCTGACTGCACAAATAATACAAACAAATCACTTGCCACGAACGAGGCACTTTTGGGCCATGGATATAATCTGTGTAGAGGATGTAATAAAATCAAGGACACTGGAATGATGTGATTATTGGGGATAAGCATGGATTTGCTGTGTTCGCTACATCATCACCATCACCAAAATCAGCTGCTCCATATTTTGCAGATTTTTACAAAAAATGTGTTTCTAGGTCAAACAGATCAAAAGTTACTGAAAATGTAGCGACAGGTGTTGCACAGCAGAAGGTCCTTCCCCAAGGTTGACTGGTCGCCTTCCAGTTGCTTATTAGTGTATTTAGGTGTTAAACTGGTAGTAACGAGGTGACACTTTTGCCCAGACAATGTCAGCATGTGTATAATGACAAAACAATAGGGTAATACTAACACAAAGTGTGCTGCATTACACCACATCATTTGTTTTTTCATCCTGCATAATTTAGTTAACCCTGCCACATAATTTGGTCCACCACTGTCTCAGAATTCTAGTCCAATTCAACCAGCTAAGTGTTAAAATATCAGCACAGGCCAGTGCGGCCCAAATTGTTATACTATGATTTACAAGTTGCTGGATTTTCTGGCTTGTGAAACGTTAAATCGTAGAAATTCTTGACCTGTAGCTTGAGCATAGCATTTCTTTAAAGGCCAATTGTTTTTACCAGGACCACTGGAATTGCGCAATTATGCAGCTGGGTGTTTTCTGAATAGCTATGGATTTGCTGCATTTGCCTGATAATCCATCATCTGATATATAATCTCCAAATTGTAACAAAAACATTGTTTCTAGCTCAAACTGACCAAAAGTAACTAAAACATGGTGACGTATGCCTGCACAACAGAAGGCCGGCCCTTCTCAAAGGTTGACTAGCCATCTTTCAGTGCTTATTTCTGTATTTGAGGGTTACACTGGTACTAATAAAGTAAAATAATAAAGTATTGCTATCACAAAATGTGCCCCATTGTGGCGCATTAGTTGTTTTTTCTAGTCAGCCCTGCCACATAATTTGAGTTCTGCTGCCACATAACTCCAGTGGCCCTGTATGTAAAAGAACCACCGCAGAATCGAAGAGAACGTGTTGTCGCTGACCCCTTCGGCAATTCCAGCAAGCTGTACAAATTCATGGATGAATTCTGGAACTCAGTGGCCCTGCCACAAATATTGTCCAATGCAAGATACTCCCTTACCAAAGGTACTGCCTTGGAACACTGACTCCACACAGTCACACTGTACACCACTACTGAATACTGCAGCAAACATGACTGTTCTACCCAACTTGGATTCTCCCTTCTGCTCCCTCACCCCGTTGACTGCACCTTAATTCACAGATTTGGTAAAATCTTGTGGTATTTCTTTGTCTCACCTACATCAGCTTTGCATTTTTATCCTTTCTGCACCAGTCAAACCATCTTTATTTTTCAGTCAAACTATTTAGATTTTCTCTCTTCTCTCTGGCTCGCTACTGAAGACATTTAAGTCTGTGGACTTCAAACCACTCCTGGAAAAGCACACTTGAGTTCACCAAACCCATAAAACTTCAGGAAAGTTTCCAAAAGACATTTCATGTGCAACCTGTTTGAGACCTTCTTCAGTCCAACTACCAAAATTCTGGAAGAAAATAATACTCTGTTACTTTTCCCAACCAGTATCTATCCCTGGTACCAAACCAAAGAATCACGCATCACCATCTACGGTGGCCTCAACGCAAATGTTTCCAGAATGGGGTGGCAGCAGCCCTCCTAACTAACCCCTCTGTGACATGTGCATAGTTCTCTGTCCCACATGATAGATGAATTAATAAGCACGTTGAAAAGGATGGCATTGTTCGCGGTAGAGAGGCATCAAACAATCACCCTCTCACCTTTCCAAATCTTACCTTTCCACGGTGTACCGGGCATCACACAAGGATTCACCATCACACTTCCACTTTATAACACCTACCAAGCCCTCTCCTGAGCATCATCAATTTAGTCAACTTTACCTGCTGCCTTTATGCTGATGATGCCCAGATCTTAATTAAGTGGAATTAATCTATGTATATAAAGGAGTCTGCACTGTGCCTGCCAACAGAAGATGTCTAGAGATCTAAATGTTCTACAAACACCCATGACTGAACACATCAAAAGCCAAAACTCTATCATGTGTAAAATGTTCAACCACAGATACATACCTTGTAGGTCAAGTAATCCCCTTCCATTGCCAGCAAGGTCAGGTACCTCAGAGTCATCATGGACACAGAGCTCTCAGTGAGACCTTGGGAAAATCAGGTACCAAATTCCTTCTTCTCACTCCTTAGTTCTCTCAGAGGGTCCAGGCTCTGCATAGTATTTTCTTGTCACTTAACCGTGTCTTTAAGGGTTGACCTCTGTAGCTCCTGGGGAGACCATTATAGCCAATTACATAAGGGTCTTCCTACCTACATGAATGATAACTTTTCTTTCTCTACAGAGACCAACCAAAGATGGTAGGAATCTGCTGGCTGAACTGTTCTGGTTCTCAAATTCTCTGCAACACTTCACACTAAGGGCCAGATGTAGCAACTTTGCAAATTGGGACTTGCAATTTGCGAGTCCGAGCGACTGGCAAATTGCAACTCGCTATTTGGTATGCAGCACGGTGTCTCAGACACCGTCTGCGAGTCGCTATGGGGTCGCAAAGACCCACCTCATTAATATTAATGAGGTGGGTCGCAAATTGCGGCCCCATAGCGACTATGGGCACTCACGGATATGGAGGCCTGCTGTAGTCAGCAGACCTCCATGTCCGTGACTGCTTTTAAATAAAGCAGTTTTTTTTTTTCAAGTGTAGCCCGTTTTCCTTAAAGGAAAACGAGCTGCACTTAAAAAAAAAACGAAACCTTTTGTTTCAGAATGTTTTCAGGGCAGGTAGTGGTCCTTTGGACCACTACCTGCCCTGAAAAAATAATTTGGGGTCCAGTCACAAAGGGGAAGGGGTCCCATGGGGACCCCTTCCCGTTTACGAGTGGGTTACCATCCACTTCAAGTAACTGCGACTCCATTTGCGACCGCGTACGCGGTCGCAAATGGAGTTGAATACCACTGCGACTCGCAAATAGGAAGGGAACACCCCTTCCTATTTGCGACTCTGAAATGCATTTTGCGAGTCGGTCCCGACTCGCAAAATGCATTTCTGCATAGCAAACTCAGGTTTGCGACTCGCAAACGGTGATTTTCGCCGTTTGCGACTCGCAAACTGTTTGCTACATCTGGCCCTAAGTACAGTGACTCTCTTATCTTTTGGAGATGAGAATTTCTAGCCTTTGTTTTATTTTTGCCTTTTCTTCTCCTTTTTGAGCGCGCCATCTGGATATTGTTGTGCTTGAAAGTTTTGTGTTAAATGCAAGTTGCTCTTTCAGAATTCAATCTCTGCTGAACCTTTTGTGATGTCATCCTCAGGCTAGGTATGCTGAGCTTTGTAACAGTTCCCAACCACTGGTTGGTCGAGTACCTGTTTGCTATACATTTCTTTGCCCCTTATAATATTGCGCCTCTCGTTCACAGGTTTTATTTCAGCTGATTTGTCATTTTTAACAATCTCAGGGCTCCTCTTTCTCCTATTGGTCGATTTCACTTTTTTCCTCTCTATTGACAATTTCCCGTTTTGTCTATACTCTATAGCCTGGATATCCATTTCACGAAAGAGACCGCTCTTACTGCCTGCAAATAATTCTGAACAGAATCTGGATTTCTCTGTAAGACCCTCAATATTTTCATTTCTCCAATTCTTAGTTCAGTCAGCAATCAATCTATCTATCTATCTATCTATCTATCTATCTATCTATCTATCTATCTATCTATCTATCTATCCATCTGCCTATCTACTGAGCACGTGTACTACCTTCATGCCCAATACAAGTTCAGGGCATTAAGATGGCCCAGGAAGTACATCTTTGTCAAATAGGAGTCATTTACATCAGTGGTTCCGAACCTGTGGTCCGGGGGACCCCTGGGGGGTCCACGAAGTCTCCACAGGGGGGTCAACGACTGCTTAGAAACTTAAATATTATTAACAGATTAAGGGCCAGATGTAGTAAAATTCTGAATTGCGACTCGCAAATTACGAGTCAGACGACTCGCAATTTGCAAGTCTCAATTCAGAATGTAGGATGGTGTCCCTGACACCGTCTGCGACTCGCAAGGGGGTCGCAAAGACCCACCTCATTAATGTTAATGAGGTGGGTCGCAATTTGCGACCCCCTTGAGACTCGCCGCACTCACAGGGATGGTGGCCTGCTGGAGACAGCAGACCACCGTGTCTGTGACTGCTTTTAAATAAAGCAGTTTTTTTTGGGGAATGCAACCGTTTTCCTTAAAGGAAAAAGAGATGCTTTCCAAAACGAAAAAATGAAACGTTTCCATTTCATTTTTTCAGAGCAGGCGGTGGTCCATAGGACAAAATGTTTTCCATGCCATTCACAAAGGATGGTTTTGCGAATGGGTGACCACCAGTGTGACACTGGTGGTAACTGCGATTGTTTTGCGACCCCTTCCTAATTGCGACTCGCAGTCCCGTTTTGCAAATTGGTAACCAGGTTACCGACTCGCAAAACGGGGATTGGGAATCGCAATGTGCTAAGTCCCCAGCTTTCAGTAATGGCTCATTGGGGGGTCCCCAGATTCCAATAATGATTTAGTGGGGGTCCCTGGGTTCCAGTAATGATAAAGTGGGGGTCCACAGAAGTCAAAAGGTCGGGAACCACTGATTTACATCATTCTTTAAAGGCAGCATTGGAATGAAAACCCTGAGTTCAGGAGAAAGAGAGTTCCTGCTTCTCAGGCAATCCTGAAAATGATTGTGCCATGGTGCACTGTTTTTAGGGCTACATGTCTCCAAAAGAAGGCCTCAAGAGATTCAATTTCTCCACGACGTATGTATGTACATGGCATTTTCATAGCCCACAGGCCAGCAGAGTGCTGTATGTGGTCAAAGGCAAACTTACAGTCGACCAGCGTTAGTAAAAGAAGCTGAGTTGTGCATTGTGATGTAGTGTTCCTTAAAGAAGTGTCTCTTTAAATGTCTCCTAAATTTGAGCAGCGTTTGGGGCGGTCCTGTTGGTTGCTACGGAGATGTTGTTCCAGATCCTGGGTGCATAGATAGGAAGACCTGCTGTCATGTTTTCTCTTTTTTCACACTTCTTAGTCTGCAGTCTGATGATGTCCTGACTGCGGGTGTGACGAGAACCAATAAGAAGGGCGACCTTGTCTGCAAGATAAGTGGGGGTGCAGTTTGTTATGGCCTTGTCAATGATGCAGCCGATGTTGAAGATGGTGCAGGATGGCAGGGAGCCAATGGGGGCCATCGGGTGGCGGTGATGTGATCATATTTCTTCAGGCACTGGATGAGATGTGCTGTGGCCTGCACAGTGTGCTCTATTCGATGCACCAAGCGGGCCACTTTTAACAAATCTGGCATCAGCGGGTAGCTAGTGCTACGTGGTGAGGGCGGAGTGAAGCCTGACAGGTCAGAAGCTATACCAGTAGTAACACAGACATCTCTCCCAGCTAACCAGTCTCAGAGTCCCAATTATGACAATCTGCCATATCTCACTAACAAAGCTAGCCCAGCAGACATATACATACAGGTCTCTTCTCTCTCTCTCTCTCTCTCTCTCTCTCTCTCTCTCTCTCTCTCTCTCTCTCTCTCTCTCTCCATCTCTCTCTTGTCTCTACATCTCTCTCTTCTCTCTCCATCTCTCTCTTCATCTCTCTCTTCTCTCTCCATATCTCTCTTCTCTCTCCATCTCTCTCTTGTCTCTACATCTCTCTCTTCTGTCTCCATCTCTCTTCTCTCTCCATCTCTCTCATCATCTCTCTCTCCATATCTCTCTTCTCTCTCCATCTCTCTCTTGTCTCTACATCTCTCTCTTCTCTCTCCATCTCTCTCTTCATCTCTCTCTTCTCTCTCCATATCTCTCTTCTCTCTCCATCTCTCTCTTCTCTCTCCATCTCTCTTTCTTCTCGAACCCTCAACACCCTTTGCCTGCCCTCTTCCCCTCAGGAAAAGTGCCACAGGGTAGGGTTTTGCTCTTCCTAAGAGGAAAAAAACATGTCATTTGTTTGCTTCTGAGATTCTGGGAGTGTCAGAGCTGGTACTAAAATAATATGTACTTTAAAATCATTTTTATTTTTTAACATAGCATGTGTGTCTCTCTTTGCCTAAATGCTCAGATAGGAATAGCTGAGACAGCTCTAAAATACTTCTGCATTCAGTTTACATGGCAGAGAAAAAAAATTCAGCTTTAGCTGATCTTCCAATTATTTTGTACTGGTCTTGAAGTAAAAATAATGTCCATGTTGGAAAAATGCAGGCCAGGTTGCAACCCATTGGTCCCACAGAGCACCACTGTGTCCCACAAACTGAGATAGCCATGAGGGGGGCATAAATAAAACCTCCAACACATGCTTTGACAGGACCTGAAAGCTGCCTCATGGCCTCAGATGGCAATGCTTTGGTAAGTGGCCAGCATTGACAACTTTGGAACTGGGGAACTAGCTTTGAATCTCAGCGTCAGCTCAACATCCGGTGATTCTGGGCAGATCACTTAGGGCACTTAGCTTTGTCTTTGCGTTTTACTAATTTTTAATCTTTGCGAACTGCAATTAGGAAATTTCAAACAGCTATGTACAACAGTGTGTTTAACACAGTTTGCGAATCCTAGTGGGTCGCAAATGACCTACCGCATTAATATTTATGAGGTATGTCAAACATTGCGACCCATTGGGAATAGCTAAAGGCGCAGGGATGGTGCAACCATGTCTGTGTTTGCTTCTAAATAAAGCATTTGTTTTTAAATGCAGCCCGTTTTCCTTAAAGGTAAATGGGATGTGTTTCAAAAAGAAAAATGAAAAGTTTCAGTTTCATTTTTTAAGGGTATGCCTGCCTTTAAAAAAACATTTTCGCATGCATTCACAAAGGGACCCCTTCCCATTTGCAAATGTTTTACCACCATCTGGATGTGGAGAGAATTAGTTTTTTTAATTTAAAGTGGCCACATGGTCCCTATCTGAGGGTGTGGATACACTTCAGTGATACCTTTAAAGGAACTGGTTTGTGTTCTGGGGCCTGGAAGACTCTGAACAAGTCTCTCATTGTTCTACATTTCACCTTTGTTCCATGCACAGGTGGGTTTACTGGCGTGCATGCAGGCCCAGCTCCTTGCCAACTGAACTTGTTCCTGCTGCCACCGCTGGATGCCAGCCATGAGCCATCTCACATTCAGAATTAATTGCACACCGCTGGCATTAAATGTATGTGCGACATGAGAATAGCATGACATGTCACTGGACAGCCCCTGCCCTGTTCTGAACCTGCAGGGCGCTGACCAGTCAGGAGGCAAGGCTGGTTCAGTGGGTAGAGGTTTGCCAGTCTCTGCAGTAACTTTAACCCAGGTTCCAGGTATGGGTGTCTGAACTACACTTAAATATCTGTTCATACACAGACAAACACCTTTCTTCAGTCTACCAAGGTTTGAAAATTGCCTGCCGCTTTTCGCACTATGATTTGCACTATTACTATTAGCAAATTGTGATCTTTTTAATGTGCAATATACAAAATGTGCAACAGATGCTGAGATCTGAGGCAAGTGAAGTATATTCATAATCACATCAATAATGTTACACAATTACAAGATTCTAGTGGCTCTGATCATACTACTTACATATAGTCATGTTTGGGCATAAATTTATAGAACAACAGGGGATATTTACAAGCCCCTTGCGCGATCTTAGCCCCGCCATAGCGTCATTCTTGTGACGCTAAGGCGGCACTAAGGTGACTTTTCTGCCACGCCATATTTACAATGCTAACGCCACTTTGTGACCCCTTGGCTAGAAGTGAAAATCCTCGAAGGGACACACTAGACAAATATCTGAAAACCCTCAACCCTCCATGAGCTTCTTCCTGCCAGTTGACATGTTTTCTGATGTGGAAATTGACAGTGTTTTTTACCTGCCCTCTGCAGCTACAAACGTTACCTTGTGGTGCCTCCAGAGTACATGGCTTCTCGCAGGTACATACACCCATTGAACCTGTACCCTTCTCCCTCTACTTCTCTCTCTTTCATTCTTATATTTTGAGCTCCATTTCTTCCCCTCTCTCCTCTTTCGCTCTATTCCTTTCCTGCTTGCAACAAAAACAATTTGTTCTAAAAAGCTGCGTCAAAAGATATAACATTAGAACTAGAGACTAACTTTGGGTATCCCTCTTTCTTGTGTCTGAGTCCTAGGATCACATGTTGTCAGAGGAATGTAAGATCGAGCCTAAGATAGCACACTTTGGGCCAGATTTACAAGAAATTGGCACATCAGGATTGATGCGCCAGTTTTCTTGGGTCGTCCCTGCCCCACCTAACGACACCATGTGTGTGCGGTATTTAGAATATGGTGCACAATGGAGCTCGTTAGGCTAATAGCATTGGAATAGCTATTTTGTCTCTTTGCTCCACTAGCACCCAAAATGTTGACACTAGTGAAGCAAAGTGCAAGGAGGCCCATAGGTTAATATGGGGGCGTCATTTTAACGCCCGCTCTGAGCAGGCATTAAAAATGATACCAAAAATGACGCAGTGAAAACTTGTAGATTTCACTGCACGGTTTTGTCAGGCCTCCTAACGCCGGGACACCCCCCCCCTTGCATACATTATGCCTGACGGAGGCATAAAGTGGCGCAAGGGGTTACAAAGTGGTGCAATGCATGCATTGCGCCACTTTGTAAATGTAGCACGGTGAAAATTACCTCCTTGAGCTACATTAGCGTAAAAAAATTATGCCAGTGGTGCAGAAGAATGCGCTAGGGCCTTGCAAATCTGGCCCATCGTTCTATAAATTTATGCCCAAAAATGACTAAATCTTAGTACCGTAATCACGGCCACAGGAATCGTGTAATTTTCTAGCATCTGCGATGTTATTATAAATTTAATGCACTTGCTGCAGATCCCAGCACTTGCTGCAAATTTTGTATACGTCGCCAAAAATGGTTTGCACGTTAAATGGGTCCCAACTTGCTAAAAGTAGCATGACAATCATAGTGTAAAGCCGCAGCAGGCAATTTTCAAAACTTAGTAGACTGGAGAAAGGCTTTTTGTCTCCATTATCAGCAAAATCCCAGGATATTTAAATATAGCTCAAACAGCGGGGTGAGAATAATTCCTTTTTTGGCAAGAAAATGTTTTATTTCATTATTCCTGGAAATTCATGTTACACCAGAGGCTCTGTTCCCGCAGCAGAAAATCAAAACCTATTTACTTCCTTTTTATGGTCTGATATCTTGCAGCCTAAAGAGGTCCCTGGCAAGACACTAAGCATAAGTAAATACAACACTGTTGTGCTCGGTTATTGCTTAGTGAAAAGAAGTGCTTTGTGAGCCCCTGGTGGAACCAGCAGGAGAGGTTGTGGCATTATGGCCAAAGACTAGGGGACCGGGTTCGAATCTCAGCGTCAGCGCAACATCCTGTGAACTTAGGCAAATCACTTCATCTCCCTGTGCCTAAAAAATATATGCACCTTGTGTTTATGGAAAGCACTTCAATATCTTTGGGTTGAGTTTGTGCAATAGAAAGCTGCAAACAATATACATATAAAAAGAAACACAGAGTAAACGCAAATCTGAATACCATTTCTAAACGCTGAGACATGCAGATTAAAAGAGGCACTCCTTTTATTACGAGAAGCATGCACAGATTTGCTTGTGTTATGCTGCTGTCACCATCAATCAATCCGTTTTTGTAAAGCACGGCTACTCACCCGTGAGGGTCTCAAGGCGCTGGGGGGGGGAGCCTCATCCGAAGAGCCACGTCTTGAGATTCTTCCTGAAGATGGTGAGCGATGGGCTTTGTCTGAGGTGCAGATGGAGGTTGTTCCAGCTCTTAGCTGCAGTGTAGGTGAAAGATCGTCCTCCGGCGACGGTTTTACGAATGCGAGGGATGATGCACACTTCTTTTAACACTCACTATTTTAGACCTGTAATTAGAAAATGATAGTGTCCCTTAGCATCCAAAAAAAGGCAAAATCATTACTTGTTGTTGAATAACATTTTCAGAGGGCTCTGGGGAATGTGTATGCATTTTCTCTTAAGAAAGTTTTGTATATTTATTCAGTGTTTGGAGTCATTTGTGTCTGAATGTGTGTTAAAATGACAAAATAATTCTGCTATGGAATCTGCTGCCTAATGTTGTAAAATTTTATTTTTTTGCCCCTCAATTTAGTTGAATCTCACTACCCTAATTTTAGTGCTACATCGTATATAAACTAAAGTCTAAAAATTTTCAATGTTTTGCTTCTTTTTTTATTTCCTGGCTGCCTTGTTTTAATGACCAGACTGTCATGAGTTTTGTTTCTACGGATCTAAGGGTATAATCAAGGTAATCCTGCGCGTCTATGCATATTGCACATATTTGCCCAAAAAAAGAATTAAATAAAAACATTCTACATTCACTCAGGCTTTACCAATGCCTGTTTTACTAAGCACTTAAAAATCAACTACCCATTTCTGAATTAAAAACTTGATCCCCTCAACAGCATATATGAGGTTGTTTGGGGAGCTACAGGTGGGACAAGAGGTCGATCCTGAGATGCCACTGAGGGTTGGCGCTGGCTTGACGTCACGATCACCAATGTTACATATTTTTTCATAGGTCCATGATTCTAGGGCCCGCGTCACTGACGGCCCTTGTGGCAGCCCGTGCTGCCCCTGTTCAGGGAAGGGCACATCACAGTCGTGTTGAAGGCACTCCGCCTAAATTACACCAGATTCTTCTTCCTTTCTCAGGGTCTCTTCAGACAAGTCCGGTTGCTGCTGCTCGCCCTGTCCTAGTAAATAACTAAATTTTAGCAATCTGGTTTGGTTCGGACTGTTATTCTTAGCCCATTAGCAGCCAGAGCTCTTGCATTTGTCTTTCAAAGACTATTTCTGCTTTCTACCCCACTGGGCTGCAAAACCTTTGATTGCCTACAAGCAGGGCCGGCTTTAGGGCAATGGGACTGGTGCAGCGGACTGGGTGCTGAACTGGGGAGGAGGGCGCTGACCTCAGGGGGGCGCTGTGTTTACCAATAACTTACTATTTAAAAAGCACCTGCTGCAGAGTTCCTTGTGCATCCAGCTTTCATGCAGCAGTAAAAATGTCTAGATAACTCTTGTGATTAATGTTCCTGCTAAAGAGAGAGAGATGAAGTTTTGTCTAGTGGCAGTTTGACTCACCATAAAGTAGCGTACAAGGTTAATATGCCTGCTGTAAAGAACGCGTACCTTGCAGATCACAGACCTGTATTTATGTGGATAGCTCAGTGGGTTACTGCTTTTGTCACAGAGATCCTGTTGCTCCACAGTTCATAAGATACAATCCTGATACAGAACAGTGACTGTCCCTAATGTTGCTAAAAAGGGCTTGCTTGGGTAGATATGTATTCTTACCAATGCTGCCAGCCTTTACCCGTGCTTTAAAACAAATGGAATGTATGTGAGAGAAGGGCTAAGAAGAGATGAAGGGCACTCATGCCGGGTGGTAGTGAGGGACTCCGAGGAGGAGGTCCTGGGGGAGGGGCAGGGACACTAAAATGTATTGCTGCCCTGGATGCTGCCGGCAAAAAAGCCGGCTCTGCCTACAAGGTAAAAGGCAGAAAGTCTCGAACTGAATTTTATTTTGTGTTTCATAAGTCTGCCAAGTGGCACTATGACGTGATACCATCATCCAATAGCAAGGGGTATTGTGGGACTTGTAGTTTTGCGGGACTTGCAGTTTTGCTTTTCACAGTTTCATTATGGGCACAAAGCCCAAGCATGCAAAGTCCTGTTGGCTAAAATGTAAGACTTGGCAGGGGGTGTTGTGCATGTTACGCAGCCACTTGTCAGCTATGTTTATAATTTTTACAAAGTCATCTATTCCATTTCAAAAACTGCTTGTTTCGCATATAAAAACGAAACGAAATGCTACTTGCATAGATTTTGAGGGTTCGCTTTTTCATTCACTTCATGCATTAATGCAAGCATTGGCAACAGAAATATTTTTGTCTTTTGTATAGTGGAAAGTTTTTCACCAAGCTTCATAACTCAAAGAACGCAGAAAATGGACAGGAGCAACGCAACCTTCCCCAAAACAGAGAATAAGTGACGGACATGAGACTGTACCAGGAAGAGCATCATATGATTCTCTCAAGCACAGAACAGGTGCAACCCAGGTAGCTAATGCATGGATGAGGGAGTGAGAGCAGGTAAAGAACTGTCGTACTCTCTATGTACACAGACTTAAACATACCAGAAGTGCAACACTCAGGCAGATGGTGAAACCTCTTCTGTAATTACTGTACTCATATTGGATGATGAGCCCTCACCTAGCCACTGTGGTATCGTTCCATATCTAGCACTGGTATCATAGGACAGTACTGTTCACTGAAGTACAGGCCCCGAGTTAGGGGTTTCCCAGTTTGGATGAAGTTTCATCCCTTATGTCCATATTTACGTACTCCCTTTAGTAAACTGTCAGACCTATATTAGAATCATCTGTGTGTTTTTTACTAGTGTCTCGCTCACACATTCTTGAAAGCAGGGTCGCGCCAAGGATCTGCTTCTCTTTTCCATCAACATGCTTCGGAGATTCAGTATTGCCTCCTGTGATAAAAGGCATCTTCCTGTGGACTATAGGCCTCACCATTGCACATCAAATGCTGCGAAACAGTCCCCAAAACAGCCCCAGGCTCATAGGGCATGTTATGCAAGTACAATCAGGGCCTGATTACGACCTTGGCGGAGGGGATTACTCTGTCCCAAATGTGACGGATATCCTGCCCTATTACAAGTTTAATTATATCCTATGGAACTTGTAATACGGCGGACGGGATATCCGTCACATTTGGGATGGAGTAATTCGCCCCGCCAAGGTCGTAATCAGGCCCTCAGTGTATCCTTTGTTTTGTCATCAGATGCGCCAACAGCAGTGGAAACACTGTTCTTCAGAGAATAGGTACACCGCGGTAGGAACAGTGCAAGCTTCCCTTCTTCGGAGGACAGGTATCACTATCGCAGCACAACTTGTCCCCATCAGGGGATACAGACAAATCGGGCACTAGCAGGGCAAGCCTTGCTTATTCACAGAACAATTGCAGCACGGTAGGAACAAAGAGGCTTCCCTTTCCCACTGAAGGCAAGAAGTGCAATCTTGCATTGGTGCAAGAGAAAACCGAGGCGGCGAGCCAACAAATTAACATGGAGAGCAGAACCAGCCTGAGGATGTGGCTGGGCTCTAGGAGCCCTTGCACGTGCCGTGCGCTGGAAATGTTCCCACATAATCCGTGCAACAAACACCATATAAAAATATAGTAAAGATTTCAAAATTAAAACAACTGTATTTAACCAGCAGAAGTGTTTGGTCATTTATTAACAGTGAGTTTTCAAACATTAACTTAAAAATATTAATGTCCCCCCCTACTCACTATGACAGCAATGCCTGTAGTGAATTAAGAGGCAAGCCACTTGTCGCTTGCACCCTCTAGGTGGCCAGGGGGCATATTTACGAGGAAGAGGCCCAGCGCGGTGCTGCACCAAAATTGGCAGTGCTGTGCTGCGTGACTTCAGAAATGCAGGGGTGCAACGTATTTACAAAAATATGGCGCACCCGTCCTTCCCCTAGTGCTGCTAAATGTAGCTGCCTAGAGTCAACGCAGGCACCTTTGCACCGTAGTGCAAGGAATGATTGTCTATTTGCAGGAAGGAGTCCCTTCCTCCACATAAATAATCAACAATGGCGGTTTGTTAATCCTATGTGTGCTGCGGAATGGAACACACACAGAAGTAGCAAATCGTCATTATTTAATAAATGTTTATGTAGAGGAACAGACACCTTCCTGCACATAGACAGACACCTTCCTGCACATAGACGATCATTAATGGCCTTTTGCTCTTTCTATGTGTGCTGCAGAATGCCACCTGGGGCGGCGTTCGTTTTTGACGCTGCCTCAGATTTAAGTTTCCTTGTAATTCTGGGGCAGTGTCAAAAAGCATTGGGTGTCACCCACAGCAACACCCATTGCATGCCCCTTTGCCGCAGAACACTGCGTCGGGTGGCCCATATTTACAAGGTGGCGTTAAGCCTCACAAAGTGGCTTAACGCCACCTTGTAAATATGGCGCAGGGCACAGCATCACCGGAGCCTCACTGGGGGCTTGTAAATATACCCCCTAGTTTCTTAAGTGGAGCATCATTATAGTCTATTTCATTCTGGCACTAGGGAGGTGCTTGTATAGTACACACCCTGAATTTATATATTTCATGGTGCTTGCAAATGCAATAAGGAAAAGGGAAGTACAGGAAATAAAATATTTGCCTAGGGTCACACAATTTGGTCAAGTCCGGAGAAATCCTAGGTTTTCTATTGTGACATTGTGCCATTCACCCACCACCTGGGTATCTATATACTGCTCCTATTTTAAATTTAAGGTTAATGGTTTTCTATTTTTATTTTGGCAGCACAGATTAGAGCATAAGTGTCACGCAGAAGCCACATTAAAGCTCGCCTCGGTTTTGGCTCGAATGTCAGACAGGACCTTGAGCAGAGCAAGAGGCCAGCCTAATGCTTGAGCCTAACTCGAGCTTTCTGTGAAGGCTCCCCTACTTCTAGAACAGAAACAGCAGGGCAGTCCAATAGAAGCTTTCATCACTCACAGAACACACGCAGTGAAGTCATGAGTGACATGTAACTCACAGATAGACCTCTGGAGCCGGCACTTAACTCGCTGAGAAGAATAAATAGGTGGATGAACGGAGGGGCGGCTCCTCCATAATATCAGAGGAACATTGTCCCCCTGCTCAGAGTCAGTCAGAGAAAAGAAACATATTAGTAAAACAATTTTATTATCATTTTATTTTCAGCTGAGCCAATGGAATGCAGGGTGGGGCCGAGCCACGGCAGGGAGGAGTGGCGGGCACTGCAAGTGCGCATGTCGGTTTGGCCGTCCCTCTTAGAACGCCCAAACCAACATGCACACTTATATTTCTCCAACCGAGTTGGGTGGAGAAAAAGGCACAGGCTCCCTGTGCCTGAGTGAGCATCAGCCCAGCCGCTCAAATCCTGGTGCTTCTCTCATGCTTGGTATAGCATGAGAGTAGTGTCTGGACTGGGTAGGGAGCTTGTGCTGTGGCCCATCCCGGGAAGAGAGGAGCACCGAGGCGGCCGGCAGCTGCAGGTAAGTCTATTTTTTATTATTATTAATATCCTAACCCTTCCCCCGACCCCTGCCCCACCACTTGAGGTTGGCACTGAATGAGCATATGAATATGTGAGACCTGATTCCATTCTCACTTAGGTGATATTCCACGCCAGCATCCTTATGTTCCTGCCGCTGTCACTCGGAGACCTGCTGTTTGTGGTGATTCATTGGTTTTCATGTGAGAAGTGGCCGTGACCTAGTAGGTCACTGTATTTGAGCCCATCCTCAGTCTCAGTAACTATTCTTCAGGCAGGCACAAAGGTGGCATCCTTTCCGAAGAGGTTTAGAATGCGTGTGCACCTGGCGCTGTGCCATCCTGGCCTCGGTGCTTCACCTGTTCAAAATGTCGAGGGCCACCACTGGCCCAAGCGCACGTGTGCGTTTACTATCCAGGCTGTGTATATGTGACGCAGACTTACCACCACACACGGTGCACCGTGTGTCACACGATTTACGTTCCTTTCACACGGTTAGACGAGCTGGAATCCACCACATAAAGTGTTTTTTCAGCTTGACGACAACCTCAGGGGCCCATTTTTTTCCTTTGGAGGGCCTAGGGGGCTTGGTGGGGCGAAGAGTGACTCCAAGGCCCTTCTCCCTCCTCGCACAGTCACATTTATTTGTAAGTTGGGAGGCATGGTGACGGTTTCTAAAAAGGTAACCTGCGTCATACATTCCTTTTTTGTGGTCAGAAGACGTAAGGCCCTCCTGCTCCATTCACGCCACTCCACCCCCCTTGGCAGGTGGATGCACAAGGAACCGGCCCACGCCTCCCGGATGCCCTCGGCCGAGCCCTCCTCCCAGTGTTTGCGGAAGGAGGGCTCCCGCCAGCCACCTGCCCCTCTCCGTCCCTCGGGCCGCCCCTCACGCACCGGGGTAAACATCTGCAGCAGCTGATAAGAGGGCCAGGAGCCAGGGGATGCCCGGAGCGCGCGGTGACGCTCTTCCTGATCCGCACTGGGGGGAGGACGCAAATGAATACAGATCACCAGCCAGCACCTCACCGAAATAGACTCTTTCCAGGGAATGGACAATATGTGCAGCTGTTCAGGTTAAATACTGAAAACGTATGCTATCATCTGGAACATGGGTACTCTCAAAGATCTCCCCGGGGGCAAACATTTTGGTCTGTGATGTGACCAAGGGCCGCATTGAAGCGAACAGGGCGGCAGTCGTGGTTTGGGGGGTGTTGGAGGGAAGGTGGGTTTAGGGGAGTAAAGCATAAACATCTAGTGGCTGAATTACACAAAGTGAAACCAGAAAACCAGACATTAATCCCGGCGTCCCCCCTTTACCAAACTGTGTGATCCTATGCAATTTTTCATTCCACTTTCCCTCCATTCTCACATATCAAAGGATTAGAAAGACAAGACTTCAGGATGAATGGTGTAAGAAACTCTCTCCTGTGTCTGATTTAATAATGTTGTTTATGTATAACACAAAACCAAGCCACCTAAAGGGCCACATAACAACTGACTTTCCTCTTAGTTCACTTTTGCCATTGTTTCCAGGGTGGACGAAGAATGAATGTTTCTAGATTCATGTTAAAAAAGAGTCACTTAAAAAAAAAAATCTAAATTTTCAATGCACTGATATAATCTGATTTACTAATGTGAAACTATTCTGTATGTTAATAAAATACACATTTTCAATTCTGAAGAGACATATTTTTAACCTTTTGCTGCAAGATGTCTCCAAAAAATGAAGGTGTTCCTAAAGTTAAGGGTGCAGGACCACCTAGTTATATCCTTTTTTGTTAACTGCAATTAACCTGTAAATAAACACCTGTTTAGTTAACATTTTTTTTAAAGTTAGTGCTCAGTCCAATAAAAAGCAGCCCAGTGGGGCTATTGACCAGGGGGCCGCATGCAAAGGTCTGGAGGGCAGCATGCGCCCCCGCGCCGTACTTTGAGTATCACGGATCTGGAAGGTGTGCACTAGGCCCTGGAGCAATGTAAACTACTTTATCGAAATTTGCATAATTCTTGTATTTCGCGATACGAGAAATTCACCAAATTTCTCGAAATTTCACAGACAATTTTAAGTAATTTTTGTATAACTGAGACTCATGTTCATGGAATGGGAAAGAAAAGCCCCCAAACAAGTGCCTAATTTGTAAAAGAATTTGTGCCAGGGCCCAGAGTTTTGTACAGAAGCCTGGGACCAAACAGCAAGGCTGCATAGCCTTGATCCCACCTGCCATCTCCTTCAATCACCATTACACACTCACTGCAATTTATCTCATGTTTCAGTGTTTTTTTTATCCCTGCTCTCTTTCTTTGTCAGTGCTTTCCATCTTTTTCTTCTTTTTTTGTTTCACTCTTTTGTGTTATTCCTTTCTCGGTCAATGTCTGATGTGGAAAAATAAGTGCCGGTCCCCAAAAATGAGTGCTGAGTGGGCTAACCTGTAACCATTGGCTCAAATTAGGCACTGCCCCAAACACCTTGTTGCAGCAACAGGCTGACTGAGCAGACCCAGCATTATAGGCCAATTTCACAAGTGCTCATTCTGAACTGCATATTAATCCTATATTTTTAGTTAATTTATGTGAGAACCGTGTTGTAAAATAAACCATTTTTGCCCACCTTTTCTCGCAATTTTCTTAAATGTTTAAGGGTTTATATTGGCTTTTTGGCACACATGTTATAATGACACAGAAACAACTTTGCTGAAATATTGTTTGTGGAACACCCAGACCTAGCAATGAGGTGCCCCTGTTGCCTTATGACTTTTGCAGTTTTGGGCACCCAAGTCCAAAATCATGCCTGGTTTTGTTGACAAGGAAAAATCTTGGTAGGTTATTGTAAAGAGGGAGGCGGCGCGGCATAAACGAGCATCCACTCTTTGCCCGTCTTTAATAATCCCTGACAGCCCCGGAAACATAACATCCCTCCACAACTGGATTCAAACATTACTAACTGATAACAAAGACACAAAGGGGTTCATTACAACTCTGACGGTAAAAACTGCCTACCGCAGCGGCGACACCCACCAAAAGACCGTCGCCGCAGCTGCCAGCCGTCAGCCTGATTTTGACCATAGCCGGATTTCCGCCAGAATGATGGCGGAAATCCGGCTGTGGCCATGCCGGCGGATGGCGGTAAAGTTGGGCTGCTGCCAGCTGCAGCGCCACACCAGTAGACCACCGCAAAGCGTATCATGACCCATGATACGGCCTGGTGGTGTTCTGCTGGCAGCAGCGCCCGTCCCGTCTCCTGCCGGAGGATGGGGGGTGTTGTGTTGGGGTGTGGGTGTATGTCTGTGTATGCGGGTGTGTGTGATGTGTGTTGTCTGTGTGTGCATGTATGGTTGTGTGAGTGTGTGTATGTACGTTGTGTTGTGTGAATACGTCTGTGCTTGTATGTATGTCAGTGTGTGTGGATGTGTGTGTGAATGGATGTATGCATGTGTGAATGAATGTTGGTATGAGTGTGTGTTTGTGTGTGAATGAAGGTGCGTGTATGTGGTGGTGGGGTCTGGGGAAAAGGGGGGGGTGAATCTGGGGATGGGGCGGGGAAGACCCCTATCAGTGACAGGGAAGGGATTCCCTGTCACTGATAGTGCCTACCGCCATGGTTTTCGTGGCGGTAAGATTGCCACGAAAACTATGGTGGTAGGCGGGGTCATATCCCACAGGCAGGCGAGTGACGGTCACCGGGCTGGAAACTGAAGTCTCCAGCTCAGCGGTCGTTACCGCTGTGGTGGTCGGTGTGGTACATTGGCGGTTTGGCTTTAGCCAAACCGCCAATGTCTTAATATGGAGGAAAGTACCGCCAGCCTGTTGGCACTACTTTCTTCCATATTAACACCAGCCGCCGGGGTCATAATGACCCCCAAAGTTTCTGACTCTCTGGCTGGGAGCAGGATTGGGCTGAAGGCTGTACCTGTGTGACTAGGAGAGGCCACCGGACTGGTGGTCACAGGAGACTGAGGAGGGGACTGGCCACTCACCACTGGCTGGACACCTGGGCACTGGGATTCCTCTCCATCACTCACTGGCCTTGCCATGGAGCAGTCATCAGCCGCCAGTCCTTCGGCCTGATCCTCAAACATGGCCTTTTGAAAACAGTAAACATTCCTGGTCAGCGCTTCACTTCCCTTGGCCGCAGCCACCATGGTGCCAGACACCCCGGTGACGGTCCAGACACCTGGCTCGTAGGGCGTATGAAACTTCCAGCCAGAGTGCCTGTCTCTGACAACCACATGGTCACCAATCCTGATGTCCTTCCAGGCACCACACCTGGTTCGACTGGTGCAATCATTCACCGCCTTCTTCTTGGCCTGTGCCTACTCCAGGTAGTAGGGCAAAGGTTGCCACTCAGGGGAGTGGGGCTGGAGTCTCGCCCTAGGCCAGCTAACATCAGAGACCAGGGAGGGTTCGTGATACAGTGAGGGGTCCCTCTGTACTCCCTTAGGAACTGATGAAGGCTAACCTCCGGGTTCGTGGCCTCCAATGTGGCAATACAAAACACCTTGTTGAGGGTGTGCATAAAGCGCTCAACCTCATTGTTGACTTGCGGCCATTGTGGCATGATCATCCTATGGCTGATGCCCAGGCCCTTCATAAGCTCTTGAAATTCAGCTCCATGGAATGGAGGGCCCATTGTCAGTTTTCACTTCTTCTGGGAGACCAAACATGGCAAATACCTTCTTGAGGGTGGGGCCTACTTTGGCAAAAGATGGAGAGTCAACTACCTCAACCACAGGATACTTTGAATAGCTGTCAACAATGACAAGGGTGACCCTCCCATCCAGATAATTCCCAAAATCAAGGCTGACCTTAGACCAAGTGGTGAGGCAAGATTCTTCCGTGGTGACCGTCGCCGGCACTTCAGACGTGGTAGTCAACTGGCAAACGGGGCATTGTCTCACGCACTCATCCACCCCTGCCTTAAGTCTGGGAAACTATGCCTTCTCCCTCATTCTCGCCTTCATCTTTGTGGTCCCTTAATGCCCTCCATGGGCCAGCAAGATCACTCACTGTTGCAATTGAGCACGGATTATCAGCCGATGCCCTCTCAGAAGGAGCCCTTTGGGAGTCAGACTGAGCTTGTGCCTTAACCTCCACAGCTTGATCCTCCATTTGTGGTCTGCCCTAGTCCAACGATGGTTGCTTTTGAGGAACTCATGCCAGGATCCATTCTCAAGGGCTTGTTTTTTGTTACTCTTACCAGAATGCTATTTTCACTCCTGGCCTCTGCAATTTCCTCCAGGTTCATCGTCTTCGGACAACTGTTGTGGGCCAGCGCCTGGACCTGCGCTCTGGTGTTTTTTTCATCAGTGTCATTGACTGGGGCCGGCTCCCCAGGGTACCCCAACAGAAAGTCAGCAGGGTTCCTGGTAAATGGGCGGCAGATCACCTCCAAACAATATTGCTGAAGTTGGATGGCCCACTGCTCAATCCGGGGAGGCAGATTGGGTGCAGTCCCCTTGAACAGTGGAACGAGACGTTGGTGATTGGTGACCACCCTGAACAGTCGGCCTTGCAGTTACAGATGAAAATGGCCCCAGGCCCACTTGATGGCCAACGCCTCCCGCTGAATTTGAAAGTAGCATTGCCCTGTCGGGGTCAAAGCCTTGCTAGCATATGCAAAGCAGCCTACTTGCTCAGCTCGGTTTCTTCCGTCAACACAGCACCAAGCTCCACAGGGCTTGCATCCACCACTAACTCCGTCCTCTTGGTAGTGTCAAAGTAGGTCATGGTAGTCGTGCACAAAAGGGCCTCCTTGAGCACTTGAAACGCTTTTTCTTCTCGATTCCCCCACACCAAGGGCACCTTGGCTTAGAGGGCTCAGAGAGCCTCAGAAATTGTGGCCAACTGCGGAATGAAATGCCCACAATATGTTGCCGTTCCCAGGAAGCTTCTCACGGCCGTCAACGTTTGCAGAGCGGGGGCCTGTCTGATTGCATTAGACTTCTGTGGGTTTACCTGACTACCGTCCTGGTTGAACACATACCCAAAGAAGTCAATGGAATTTAGGAAGAAAGAACATTTCTTCTGGTGTCGGGTGAGCTCATGTTCAGATAGCCGCTTGAGGGTGGCCTGCAAAAGTGGTGCTTCTTCGGCCGCGGTAGAGTAGATCAGGATGTCATCGCTTACGTTTATGACACCTGGCAGTCATGTTAGCGTTTAGTGGATGGCGTCTTGGAACACTTCGGCATCCGAGGATATGCCAAAGCTCAGTCACTTATACCTCCTTAGTCAAAGGTGCGTAGAATAGGTAGTGATATACCTGCTTTCTTCTGCCAGCTTTAGCTGGTGATTCCCAACCTTCAAATCCAACTTGGAGAACCACTTGGAGCCATTGAGGTCCACTATGATGTAATCTATTGTGGGAGTGATATGCCTCTCCCTTCGGATCGCTGTGTTTGGGATCCGCATGTCGATGCAGAGCCTAATCTTGCCGGGCTGCTTCGGCTTTTCCGCTACAACCACTGGTGATACCCAGGGGGTTGGTACCGTTACTTTTTTGATGACCCCTTGTTCCTCAAGTTGACGTAGCTCCTCTTCCGCCAGCAGTCCGGGATGAAACGGGACCTGCTGGTGTCTCGGAGAGACCGACTTCACAGTCTTGTCAATGTGAAGGTGAATTGGGGGTGCCTTTCAACAGCCTAGGCCCGTAAAGAGCTCAGGAAACTTCTTCAGTACCTCGTCTACCTGCAAGTCCTTATGCTTCTCACAAATGACACGAGTTCCACCTCCTCCACTGACTGGCTGCCTAGGAGGGTGTCAGTTTCCTTGTCCATGACATGGAATGTGGTGTGGATTGTCCTGTCCTCCGCCCTGACGGTCACAGTTATTTGCCCTTTAGGAGCAGGGGCGTGCAACTCCCATAAGTTAATATCTTGGTTTTCAAGGGTGTCATCAGTGGACGAGGACGGAGGTGTTGATACTGTTGGACACCCATGACGTTCACTGACGCTCCTGTGTCTATCAGTGCTTTGATTCTCAACCCCTCGACCTCCACTATGCACGTTGGCTGTGGCCGCCGGCGCCACTTCAGGTCGTTGGTGAACAAGATGAGGAAGGCTTCTTCTTCCTCTTCTTCCGTCGAGAAGTCCTCCGGTCTGTTTTCGGGTGGTGGGTAGATGGTGTCACATGATGATGTGTCGTCCAGGGATAGTCGTTTAATTGCCCTGGTGGGTGCCCTTCTTCCTCTGGTTCCCAACCTTTTTGCGGTTCCTCTGCAGACAGCGGCAAAGTGGGTTCATCCTTCTGCAATTCGAACAGGTTCTTCCTTGCACTGGGCAGTCCCTGGCATCGTGAGTGTCCTGTCCTCACTGGTTGCAGCATCCTTCTTGCCTGGTCTGGGCCTTCGGTGGCGTCTTCGGATTTGTTCGCTGCATCTGTACCGCATCCACAAATTCAACTTTCATCGTTGGTGCTTTCTCTGGTGTTTGTACCATTGCCATGTCCATTTCAGCTGCCCTGGCGGCAGATATGTCATGAGACCGTGCCATGGTGAGTATCTCATCCAGGTTGATGTTGGGTTGCCTCAGTATCAGGCCCCTAAGCGTCTTGTTTCTACATCTTTGTATGATCTCCTCTCTTAATTCTTTCGGCTGGTCGTCTTCAGTGCACGTGCTTGCCGGCTCCTGTAGCCGGGCATAGAACTGATCAATTGATTCTCCCTCTATTTGGCGAGCCTGGTGCAGCTTGAAACATTAGAAGTCCGGATTCAGCTGCGGATCGAAGTGCTCGTTCAGTTCCTTCACCGCCACATCATAGTCATCATAGTTGCCAGTGTAAAGAGGGAGGAGGCGCAGCACAAACGAGACAGACACTCGTTTATAGTTGGCTGGAAAACACTGAAGAGCATCCGCTCTTCCCCCCTCTGTAATAATCCCTGGCAGCCCCGGAATCATAACCTCCCTTCCAGGTGACCACCAAAACAGTACCCCAAACACTAGACCCACACTCTTTATTACAGAATGGATTGCTACAGGAAGTTTGCAGAGATGGTCCACTGTCCTTTAAATGACATTGCTGCAGCCTTGGCGCAATGGATTTTTGCAGAAGGGGGGGCATAAGGCGGGCAGCAGTGCAGATGGCAGCAGTTAACTTTAGTCTGTCAGGGGAGGGACTTTCTAAGAGATTCGTACTCATGAGAATTATGGAGCAAAACTCAACACGACCCTATGCAGTAGAGAAAGGGAATCCGTGACAATGTTGAAGAAGCTTGCACACTCTTTGAATGAGGTCTCCTCTACCAATTGCAAGCAGAAACTCTTTTGTCACAACCTTTGGGGTCCTGCTGGGGGAGTTATCTGACAGTGGCTAGGGCGAACAGGGATAGGAACAGAGTAGACCTCAAGATAACCAAATAAGGACAAATCTTAGCAACAAGAGGCATGGGTAACTCTGGAAATCAAATGAGTTTCAAAATAGACCGTTTGAGGAGATGAAGGAATATACCAGGTAAGAGGTAAGGTACCCTGGTGGCTACCACTGCAGGAAGCTGCATCATCAGTGGTGAGTGTCCAGTTTACCAGTGTACTCAAGGCGTGGTGCGGAATAGGTGACAAACTTTTCAAATTCAGGACAGCGGTGCATTGGAGAGAGCAGACGCTGGGATGTCGAGCAAGTAAGTAATGAGCCTAACGTAATGTATCCTCTGACAAACTTGCAGAGGGCTATTTTATGTCACTGCAATCATATAACCCCTTCTTTTTGGGCTTTGCTTTTTCTTTGTCATTCAGCAGCACTATATGTGACCCAAACCCTCAGCACCATCCTGAAAGTTTGCACAAGGCTGGTCCCTTCCTCTGCCAAGGTTGCATGGCTAAGAAGGCCAGTGGAGTGTGCTTAAAACTCATCGTACAGCAAAAGATTTATGTGTACACAAGTCTCAGAATGTTACCACTGTGAGGTTTGCATGGAAGAGCCTCCAATAAAGTCTGTAACGCAATGCGTCCCAACCTTTTTAGAAGCACAGCCCGCTTATTAGTATAACAATACATTCTCAACCCATCTAGCTTTAATGGACATGTGGCGGGCAATTTTTAAATGTAAACAAAGCATTGTGTGGTAGCACACTGTCATTTACAGACAGCACATTCTCAGTTGAAATGACCGCTAAATCTGCAAGGCACAGTTTTACTGTGATAAACTATATGCATAATGCATGGAAATTGGGTCTCAGTGAACATTTATCATGTGTGCATCGGCAAGTGAAGTATCTTGGTTTGTTTCGATCCTACTAAAATCTTTGTTTCCATCACATTTCAGAATTACACAAAAAGCTTCATTTTTGCTTTTCTAACTACACAGTTCATTTACAGGTATTTACATTTTGTGTGCATTACAAAAAATCGACACCCTAGGGCCTTTCCTTTCAAACTCTCGGTACCCCAGCAAGATTGTCACATAAATCTCTTTACTTTTCCTTCTTTGACTGCACACTGCTAGAAGTTTGTAAACCCCGATCCCCCTGTTTAATCAACACAATAAGCAGCACTTTGTCCAGAGGCCAATCTAACATTTGGCATATGTCTTTGAAGCACAGCAAATGTGACAAGGGAAATACAGAACTTAGAGGCACCATTATTTATTGCTTGGATTTTCGTGACCTGTGAGCCACAAACACTTCTACAGCATGTAAGAGTTACTAATGGTAGGGGCCTCCAGGCACAGCCTAGTATGTGTTTACATAGCAGAGGTGTAGCTAGTATTTATTGCTTAAAGCCGACCTTTGGGTGATAAGTGACGGGCATCCAACCTGTCTGGCCTGGGAGGGTCACTCGGATCAGCTGTGTGGTCAACAGTTCAGTTACATGAAGGCCACTGGAATTATGCAGCAGGGCCAAACTATACAACAGAGCTGAGTAAATTATACGGCTGAAAAAGGCAAATTATGTGGCGTAATGCGCCACATTTTGTGGTAGCATGACTTTGTTATTTTGTTATTTTTACACGTTAACACTTACTGGACATTGGCTGCCCCTCATTAGTACCAGTTTTACAGCCGAATATAGCAATAGACAACAGAAGGGTGACTAGTCAACCTTTGTAAGGGCCTTCCAGTGAGCGCCAACGTGCCACTGCGTTTTTAGTAACTTTTGAACCATTTGAGCTAGAAACAAAATATTTTGTGGTAAAATCTGCAGATTATGCAGCTAATGGTGGATTATGTGGCAAATGCGGCGAATCGATAACTGTGACAAACGCCACAGCTGCACAACCGCATAATTTCAATGGCCTTGAGTTACAATGAAGCACCAATGTCACTGGGAACCAGGCATGGTGTGCAGCTGGCTTCTGGAAGGAATGGAGAAGGCCCGCCACACGTGAGGCATGGGAGAGATAGAAATGACAGGACTAGGCCAACAAATATCGGTGTGCACCATAAATAATCAGAAGGCCACCTTAAATTCAACATAACCTTAAATTCAATGTCACCAAGTGCAACCATTTCAGATTCAACTATGACTGTCTCTTCTGTGGTTATTTTGAGTCTGGTTTGTTCGATAGTTGTCTGGTCTTGGCGACGCAGCCTTGGCTGCCCCGCCCCCCCAAGACACAACTAAGAGGTATTTGCATCCTGGGCGTTTCCTGTTGCATCACCGAGTGTTCTTCCTGCTTCTCGAGACACCGGCGTGAGGCCTGTTTTGCAGGTTTATCCTGCTTGGACAGAGAGTAGGGCGACCAGATAGAAAAAAAGAAAAAAAAGTGACGTTTCACGAATATGGAAGAAGGACTACAAATTTTCATCAGCCAAGAGGACAAAATGTCAGCGTGCACCAACCTAGAAAAACAGAGGAGGCACTGAGGAAATAAAGTGCAATTCTTAAACCTGCTATCACACCTGTTAAATAAATTGCTGCTAACTAGTCCTGCTTTGGAACATGGAAAAACTTGCCTTCCTTGGTTTTCAGTCAACCCACTCTGAAAACCAGGAAATGAGCCAAATTTGCTGAAATCTGTGGGACAGCTGCCGAGAAGCCAATACTGTACCAGCAAATCCTCCTGGGTTGCAGACATTCACTGATGATCTGAATGCATGGCCGGCACGCCCTTTTCCGGACCTGGCTTTTGCTCATTAGCCTCTATCTCGACCATTATCCAGTAATTATGCAACAAATGGACCCTGATGAAGTTCATGCTATCTAGCAGTTAATTTTTCTTTTAACTAAACTGATCAGATCGTGATGTCTTTCCATCACTGTAGTTTTACTATTTTCCTTCCTTATATCGTGACATGAGCTGATGATCAGGGGAGTAGCCAGAAAAATGAAATTCCTCCAATTTGACCCATGTTGCGAATCATGTGAGCATGGCTGGCATTCATTCACAGGGGGGTTGCTTCCATGGAGATAATTCTGACAACGATGTGGCCAAATGTCACGTTTTACACATCAATTCACCCATGCATACTTTGTATGTCTTGTTCCTGCTTCCTTCTACTCTTCCTTCTGTCTTTCCAACCATCCCTTCATCCACCCACCTATCCATCCATCCATTGTTCCATCCCTCTCTCCTCTTCTTCACTGCTGTCCTGCTCTATTTGTTCCCAGCCTCTCTGCTCAATGTTGCTGACCTCTTTCAGTGATAAGCATCTGTACCCAACTGGGGGGCGTGGCCGGGATCCGGAACATGTCGGACGCCTAATGATTCAGCTCCGGAGGGGCCGGCTGAAAAACTCTGAATTAGCACGCCAGCCCGGGCTGCCTGCACACGGAGTCCGAGTGCTGTGCGGCTGACCGGCGGGCGGCACGGCTGGGCCCCCGCATCGGACTCGGGACGCGCTGTGTGCCGCGCGGAGCCGCTTGGATCGGGAGGAGGCTTGCGGCCCCGCTGCCCCTCGGCCCCTCCTCCCGTTTAAAGCTGCGACCTTGCGTGGGAAGCAGGCCGCGGCACGAGCAGAAGGAGCGGCCAGCGGGAGGAGGCTTGCGGCCCTGCGGCCCCTCCTCCCCTTTAAAGCCGCGACCTTGCGTGGAAAGCAGGCCGCGGCGCGAGCAGAAGGAGCGGCCAGCGGGAGGCGGCGGGGGCGGTCAGATCCGGTGACGAGACGGCAGGACCCGGTGAGTCTGTTGAGCACCGGGGGACCCGATGAGACCTTTCCTGTCGAGGTGCCTCAACTGAAATCGGAGGAGCGGGCGCGGCCCTGTTCTCATTGGGGCCGCCCCGGGAGCGCTGTCTTGTGCCCGGGGGGAACACCGTAGAGCTGCGGCAGTGAGCAGCCGGCGGGCCCCCCAGCAGTGATCACCATTGGGGTCGCCGGGAGGGGGTGTGACACCCTGTATTTCATCCCTCAGGAGAGGCGAAGGTAGCTTGGCGCCCCAACATGGGGGAACCATGGATTTCCTGGGCATCCTGGAGCACCGCAGGCCGCTGAGTGTGGGCATCGTGCAAGTGCGGAAGAGCAATTTACGGGCACAGTGGAACCACTGGAGAAGAGGTGGGTGCCCTGTGCGGGGGGTCGGCTGGGCCCCGGCTGCGGCGTGCGCCTGATTCCGGCTGGTAGGGCGGGCCCGGTCAACGGGAGCTGGCGGAGGGGCCAGTGCAGCCACACACGGCGATCGACTGCGACCGACTACAGTAGAGCCACCTGCCCCCTGGGGCTGGGCGCAGTGCGCGGCCGGTGGAGTATCTGGATCCCGGCCTGCGACGCCCACGAACGAAAGTCAAAGCTACGGAGACCGAAACGAGGGGTCAATCTCAGTGGCGACTCCTACAGTAACACACGGTTCGATTGCCGGGCCCCCCCGGGGTGCACCCCCTGATTGGATCGATGCCCCCCAAGGGCCGACACAAGAGTAGAGCCATTGACCCCCTGACACCGCCCGGGGACGGCGAAGCGGACCCATTGAACCAGTCACACGCCAAAGTTCAAGACAACCTAGACAAGATACTGGGGGCCATAGAGGACACAAAGTCAACATTGCAACGAGACATCAACCAAGTTGCGATTGAGGTGGGACTCCTGAAAGCTGAACATCATAAACTGGCTGACAGAGTCAAAGAGACAGAAACCACATTGGCGGACATCGCCCTGAGACAGAAAGACATGGCGGCGGAAGTAACCTCACTGGCTGACAGGGTCGCAAGACTTGAACAGCGTGCTGAAGATGCGGAAGGGAGAAACAGGAGGAACAACGTACGCGTGGTGGGCCTCCCCGAAGGGTCCGAAGGAGCGAACATGGTGGAATTCCTGGAGAAATGGATGAGCACGGTGGTTGCACCGGGATGCCTGACTCCATACTACATGCTGGAGCGCGCCCACCACGTACCGTTGAGATCTCTTGCTCCTGGCAGACCCCCCGTGCTGTAATCGCCAAACTCTTGCACTACAAGGACAGGGATATTCTCCTACAGAAAGCCAGAGAGATGGGCCCGTTTAAAGTAACAAACGGGGAGGTGACGCTATTACCGGACTTTACTCTGGAGGTCCAGAACAGGCGAGCCTCATTTCTAGTGGTAAAAAAAGCATTACGAGCCGAGGGGATTCAGTGCTCGCGCCTATACCCAGCAAGGCTGAGAGTGATCGTAGAGGGAAAAACCACATTCTTCCAATCCCCGGAGGAGGCATGGGACTGGCTTGAGAGGCACGGTTCCCGGGCGGTGCGGCCGGCACGGGTTGGTGCTGGTTCGAGGGGGGCCCGCCGTGCCCAGAGGGGGAAAAGGTCCAGAGATCGTCCACGGTTGGTGCCGACGCAAACACAGAGAGAAACAGGCAGAAGGGCGGCCCTGGAGGCGGCGGCCCGAGTGGGCGGTGAGGTGTCCCCCCATGAGGGCTCAGAAGTAGAGTCTGACAACACAATGGTGTCCTCCGCCGGAGACTCGGGGAGCCCGTCTCGAGCACCGAAGGTGACCCCGCAAACAGCCGACGAGCTTGGATAAGCCCGACTGCGTGATTGCGCCCAGAGACATAGAGCGCTGCATAAACGAGTGGCCCCTCCAGACCTGGCCGCTCCCCCCTGACTTTACCACTCGCCTGTCTGCTTGGCTGGCGAGTACTGCAGTTATGTGTTTGGAAAAGTTGCATTTATGCACAGTTTTTTGGGCTACCTATAGTTCCGGAGGTGCCCTGGGGCTGGGGAGTTGGGGTTTGCAGTTTTGAGTTAAATCAACAGCATGGGTAATGGAATCTGACCACAATACAGGAACGAGCACAGGAGTGGGTCAGCTAGAATACCGGGCGCACCAGTCCCCCAATTGTCAGTCACCAAGAACAAGATGGCAGATTACAACATCATAACCTGGAATGTCAGGGGGATGGGCACTCCGGCCAAAAGACATAGAATACTATCATTTCTAAAGAGAAGGGGGGTGCAGATAGCAATGTTACAGGAGACCCACCTGGCCCCAGGAGAGGGAGTGAAACTTAGGTGGAGATGGAGGGGGCGAGTGTTTGCTACGGAGTATTCAGCCTATGCAAGGGGCGCAATGATATGGATTAGAGCGGGAATCCCCCTGACTATTGAAACCTCGAACATAGACAAGGAGGGAAGGGAAGCTACATGGGACTCCATTAGTCATGAGCTGCATCTACGCCCCTAATCAAGACCAGGCTTTATTCATGACGGGCCTATCACGACTCCTCACCCGCCAACACGTGGGGGAGGTACTAATAGGAGGGGACTTCAACGCAGTACTAGATATAAACATGGATAGGTCCAACCCGCCCCTACAAGGAGCAACATCAATTAAGATAGCACAAAGCCTGGCCGAGTGGCTGAACGCATGGGGATTGGTGGATGTCTGGCGGGTGCACCACCCGACCGTCAGGGATTACTCGTATTACTCGGGCTTCCACCGGATGCACACCAGAATTGACAGGGTGACCTGTACCACGGGTCTAGGTCAAGGGGTGACACATACTGAATACCTCGCCCGCACAATTTCAGATCATAACCCATTATTGTTGACATTGAGGGTAGCACAGGACAGACCCCCCCCATACCATCATGGAGGCTGGCCCCCGCGGCACTTGAGGACCAAGCGTACAGAGAGGTGCTGCGTAGCCATCTGTCAGAGCACATCGAAATTAATAAGGGATCCACCCCCTCCAGGGCAGTGGAGTGGGAGACACTCAAGGTGGTGACGAGGGGTTTCTGCCTTGGGCAGTCGGCAGGGGTGAGGAAAACGCTAGAAAAGGAGCTTACTGCCCTAGAGAAGGTCATACACGAGGGGGAACTAAGACAGGGCCTTGCTGCACAAGGGGATGAAGAATATAACCGTGCCCGCAGGGAACACTCCCAGGCCGAAGAAAAGCTTAGATGCCATGACATACAGAAATACCTGGCATCCCTACAATCAGAAGAGGGGAGGTCAGGTAAGCTCCTGGCATGGCTGGTACGCCCGGGTGGGGACAGCGAACCCATCACAAGTGTATCAGACAAAGAGAGAAACCGCAGACTTAGCCCAGGCCTCATCAATGACGCATTCAGAGATTATTACACGCACCTGTATAGGAGACCTAGCAACCTGGAGCCAGCGACATTTGACAATTATCTGCGTCAGACCCCACTTCAGGTGCTGAGACTAGAGGACAGGGACAGCCTGGGGGGGGGGTGCGGTGACCGTAGAAGAGATTAACGATGCCATAGCACAACTGGCCCCTGGGAAGACTCCTGGTACAGACGGTCTTCCTATGGATTTTTACAAAAAATATAAATCCTTGCTAGTTCCCAGTTTGGCGTAGATGTACGCGGAAGCAGTACAGGGCGGAGAGTTGCCAGGCACGCTGCGCGAGGCACTGGTAGTGCCACTCCCTAAGACCACCAACAAGGAAGCCTCGGTGACCGACTTCCGCCCGTTATCAATGCTGAACAGCGACTTTAAGATCCTCAGCAGGATTTTGGCCGACCGACTGCTTCCCCATATGCCCATGCTGATACATGCTGACCAAAACGGCTTCATTCCTGGTCGCAGCACCTCCTGGAATCTCAGACGTATCTTCTCTATCTTGCATATGCCCAAAGAATTGATCCCGCCGACGGGACTCCTGTTGGTGGTGGATTTCGAGAAGGCTTTTGATTCGATTAGGTGGGACTATCTGAGGTCGGTGATGGTAGGAATTGGCCTGGGGGAGGACTGGGTGAGATAGGTGGACCTACTGTACTCATCCCCACTGGCAAGAGTGAAGACGGGCAGAACAATATCCAGAACATACCTAGTGTTTCGCGGAACCAGACAGGGGTGCCCCTTTCCCCACTACTGTTTGCCCTGGCGATTGAACCCCTCGCACCTAAACCGCGGCAAAACGTATGTGTTTCCCCTGACTCATGGCTGCGCACGCCCAGCAACATGCCCAGTAGACGTGAACTGGGCCCCACGGACCTTCAAGTACCTGGGTATTCAGATATTCCACGAGCTGGGAGATCTCAGGGAGGGTAATTTGGGCAGGGTGCTTCGATCCCTGACGTCCTCGGTTGGGTTCTGGCGCTCCCTGAAGTTGTCAGTAATGGCCAGAGTGGCGCTGTCCAAAATGATTATGCTTCCCCGACTCCTCTACTACTTTGTTAACTTACCGCTGCTGATCCCCCCCCGTCATGGTTCCGTGACCTGAACATGCTGCTAAGGGAACTAATTTGGGACGATGGTCATAGACGCACTGCACTTACGACCCTCTGCAGGCCGACTCATATGGGAGGTCTGGGCGCCCCCGACTTTGAGGCTTATTACTTGGCATCCCAACTGCAGTGGGTGTCTGGCTGGCTGATGGGCAGAGGACTCCTGGACCTATGTACACCCCAGGGGATAATGGAAGCAGCATGGATTGTGGCACGTATGACAGGCAGGAAAATAGCCCTACCCGGTAACAACATAATGATGAGTGTCGCATTGGGGTGCTGGAAGAGGTGTATGAAAAGAGTAGGAGTGGGCCCCCCATATTCTCCGGCTTTGCCGCTTTCAGCGCTGACTCTGGAGTCTGGGGGGAAGGGTCCAGGAGGCCTGGGGCTTGGCCCATGGACAAGAGCAGGGATTGAGACGGTGAGCGGGCTTTTTGAGGGGGGAGTGCTGAGGGAATTCTCTGCCCTATCGGGAGTGGGTGTTCCCCGGGGCCAATTCCTCCTTTTCAGGAAGCTGGCTCACACCCTGATGGACCACTGGTGCATGATAAATGCAGAGCCCGCAGTCCATGGAGTGCTGCACCTCCTGCTAACATCGGGGGAGGAACCTCATCTGATAGCCAAAATTTACCGGGCCCAGGCTGTATTAGACCCCTTGCAATCCCTGAGGGAGCGATGGGGAGGCACGATTGGGCGGGAACTGTCTGACGTAGAATGGAACAAAGCACTGGCATACCCCCAGGTGATTTCTCGTAACGCGCGACTAAGATATATCCAATATAACTACGTACACAGAACGTACCTCACACCACACCGACTATTCCGAATATACGGGGGGCCCCCAGGACATGCCCAAGATGCTGGGGGGGTGAAGTGGACTTTGACCATATGGTGTGGGGGTGCTCAGTACTTCAAGTTGGTTGGAAGGAGGCATTGGCTGTCCTTTCTCAGTTACTCGGAGCGGAGCTACGGCCCACCCCGGGCCTGTGCTTATTAGGTCTCAGGCCGACTGTGTTAAAGGGGAAAGTAAGTGGGCGTTTTCTGGACCTAACACTGGCCCTTTATAAAAGGCTGATCTCAAAGGGCTGGAAGGCCTCTGTCCACCCATCGCTGGCTGACTGGAAAAGGGATGTTATGAAATGGTCCAGGGCCGAACTGCAGGTCCTGAAGGCTGAGGAGGCCAAGGGCATCCGACAGGTTCCTATTGCCCCGACCTGGGAAGACCTGGTGACGACTTGGGATGGGCTATCCAAGAGCACAACAAACGCTGAAGCAGGAGTGGGAGAGGATCGGAATACCCTAGGGGGTGGTCCCGAGGAGCAAGTTTACCAAGTGGTGCCTTGAGATCCCCGTACTGATACATGGTCCGCATGGAGAAATAAAAAATAAAAAAAAAGATGAACAAGTCACCACCAGCCACAATGCCACAAGAGTCGGGTGGAATGATTGGCCTACTGCCCCCATTATACACTGGTGTGCCCCGGGCACAGCCTTTTCATTTATGTTGCTATGCTTTAGTTCCTTAAAGATTATCAGCCACAAGTCTCACCCACACAATGCTGTAAAGTTGACCTTCTGTTTAGTTTATATACCCTTCCTTCCCCTCCCAGCCCCCCCCTTCTTCCTTTTTCTTCCCTTTCTTCTCCTTATTCTCGTTCTTCTTTTCCTTATGGTTTATCCTCCGAGCTATAGACTGAAACGGGTTTCCTCTCCCTAAATTTGTTATTCATATGCATGACACAATTCAAGGCTGTAGTTCAACGGAAAGCGTTGCACCGATTGTCAATAGGATCAGAGTATTAGAGTTAGGATCCGACAGACCCATAAATGCTAAGGAGTGCACCACGGGAATATACAATGAAGCACAAGGAATGTATACCACAAGTGCAGCTTGTTTAATGATCATGTATAACGAGTGTAAGTGATTACTTTGAACTGACATACAAATGTAAAATAACAAAATGTTAATAAAAATATATTTTTTTTAAAAAGCATCTGTACCCAACTATTTACTACAGAAAACATTTAATAAGGAGGGTGTAGCACCCCAAACACCCCCAACCCCTTGAAGCTACGCCCCTGCACATCACTCCTACACCTTGCAGTCCTCATTGTCTTAACATTTCCCATAGATTGATTTACACACTTCTATGACTTATGGTCTCTGTATAACATTTTGGGATGTAAAGCTCTCTGATGCACTACTTTGGGATCCCAGGTCAAACAGAATTACTTTAGAAGCCATCCCAGAATCATTGGATGATCATCCAACTACTGTGGAAGTCATTTTCATGTCATCCAATGTCATCAGCCTCTTGAAGTCATCAGCAAACTTTAGACATGTGGCCGATGATCTGAGGATGACTTGAAAATGACCACCTGATTACTTCTCAAGGTGGAATTTTTCCTGAGGACTTGAGGATGATTTCAAAGTGACTTTCTGATTACTCCAGCAAATAAGATTATTTCTGATGATTTGAGGATTAGTATCTGCTTATATAATGTTGCTACTAAATAGAAATAAGAATATCAGTAGTAACGTTGTGCACAGTACATTGTGAGTCATGGTAAGTATATCAGGAGTATATTTATATCACCGTTTTTTTTACTTTGTATGCTTAAATATGAGTCCTTTTTAAATTATTTCTATGTATGTGCAGTAATATAGAACTATATATAGATGCCTTTAATTCATTATGTCAATTTAAAAAAAATGATTTTACATATGTATATGCACCTGCTACCTAGCAGGAGGGAGTGTGTGTTTATACATGTATGTATATGTGTGTGTATATATATGTACATATAGAGGAAGAGAGAGGGAGTAACAAAATATATATCCGTATATATTTTATTATTACATTATTAAGATTAATTAAATTTATTAGTACCTTTACACTAATCTTAAAAATATGTAACATTTAACTATCAATAAATTACCATAATGGTATAAGCGTTTGTGTTGTTTGTTTTTAATAATCTTTTAGGTATCCCTATTAAACCCTTACACTCCAATTACATATCCAGTCTTAAAGCCTAAAATAATACGATGACTTTATTTTTGCAATGACACACCCAGTAGTGGTGAGGCAGACCGGGATTCTTCTGGTAACCTAATCCAGTTTGCTCATGCTCGTCCAAGCCCCAGGTCTCAGGGCCAGTGTGTCTTTTAGTAATGTTCGTAGGAGTCCTAAGGCCTGGACCAGGGGTAAGGTAGTTATTTCCCCATTTATGTAATTTAGTTAGATATTTTTATAACAAATATTTTGAGCATATGATTTCAATCTCTGTAGTATTCGGTTTTAGGATAGGCCATCACTAGGTCACTAAAAGGTTTCAGAATGGCAGAGGCTCTCTTCTAAATTTCTCTGAACAAGGGCGCACATTCCACCAAACCTAAAGTGCTCACGGCAGGTGAGTACTAGAGAACGTGCCTCTGCCATGTTCAGTTTATTTGCAGTTTATTTACACATATACAGACACCAACATTTGGGATAGGCAAGCAGACCTAGATTTTTAAAAGTTGGTATTCTTTATCAGCAGCAGACAAAATAAGTATCTATTCAGTAGTTAAAAACATGGGGTATAAACAGTGCTTAATTTGTTAATAAAAAGGTGCCAATGCCCAAAACCCTCCTCTTTAACATGCAGCTGCTGCAATTAAATGTGTGAACACGGAATACTGAGGCAGCGTAATCCTGAAGCCATCTCGGGCCTCAGCAATACATTTACAGCCACTCCCAGCCCTTTCAGCTCACTCTTGCAACTTTCTACTTTCTCCCTTTGTGACGCTTTTTTGTTTTTCTCTTCCTCCGTCTTCCCAAATGTGTCTTTTGCTCGCAGTAAATGCTTGAGGCAAAAGAATAAGCCCCGGCCCTCAAAAATAAGTGTTGGTGCTCAGCACTGGAAACAACAAGCACAAATTAAGCACTGGGAATAAAATCACCTTATTCAGATAGTGGATGTATGTGAATGTGCAATGCTTTCCTTTGTGCAGACCTGGGTGTTATTTCTGGGACTGTTAGAGGAATCGGTGCTTTACTTTTTTAACATTCAGGAGGGATGTTGGAGACACTTGCAAAGGAGTCTGGAAGTATTGCTGAGGGATGCTGGAGACACCTTCAAGGGAGTCTGGAAGTATTGCTGAGGGATGCTGGAGACACCTTCAAGGGAGTCTGGAAGTATTGCTGAGGGATGCTGGAGACACCTTCAAGGGAGTCTGAAAGAATTGCTGAGGGATGCTGGAGACACCTTCAAGGGAGTCTGGAAGTATTGCTGAGGGATGCTGGAGACACTTTCAAGGGACTCTGGAAGTATTGCTGAGGGATGCTGGAGACACTTTCAAGGGAGACTGAAAGAATTGCTGGGCTAAGACTGGGACCGCTGGAATGATTCCCAAAAGGCATGGACCACAAGAACGATGACAACATTTTATGCCCTTTGAGAAAGAAACAGAGTAGGCAAAGGGGTTTGGAAAACACGCGCTGGTGACTTACAGTGAAGGCACAAGGTGAAGAATTCATTAGTGGACGTACTAAAAATGAATTGCGCACTGGTATGGTTTCAGTCTCTTTCAGATAATTGTAATGCACTCGGGTGGCAGGATGGGATATGTAAATATTAAATGCGTTGAACTACTTTATAAAAAATGTGAAAGCCAGGAAACTGATTGCTGAAGGCGAGCTGAGTCAGTTCGCTTGTCTCCAAAAGCCAAAGCATCAGCTAAGCCATCAGATGGCTCCAGGGCACGGAAGGATGTGGCGCACAACCACTAATAATCGCGAGATCGGCCTGAGGAGAGATGACGGGCACCGTGGGAGGGTGGGAGTGAGGGGTTCTGTGAAGACGGATGCTATTTCTTGAGGTTCGGGTGTGCGTGGGGCGGGGGAGGGCAACACAGTGCTTAATTTGTGCTTGTTGTTTCCGGTGCTGAGCACCGGCACTTATTTTTGAGGGCCGGGGCTTATTCTTCTGCCTCAAGCATTTGCTGCGAGCAAAAGACACATATGGGAAAGATGGAGGAAGAGAAAAACGAAAAGGCATCACAAAGGGAGAAAGCAGAAAGCTGCAAGAGTCCGCTGAAGGGGCAAGGAGGGGCTTTAAATGAATTGAAGAGGCCCGAGATTGCCTCAGTATTCGGTGTTCACACATTTAATTGCAGCAGCCGCGTGTTTAAGAGGAGGGCTCTGGGCACCGGCACCTCTTTATTTACAAATTAATCACTGGGGCAACAAAGATTGGGCACTGGGCGCTACCAACGCTAAAACTGGCCCTACCCACCAAAACCTGACACCCTCCCTCAACCCCTCCAAGGTTTACCACAGGGAGTAGTTTTCAACTCCTTGCGGGTGACGCGGATGCAGAGCGCCTATCGACAGATGTTTGCCGGCCGTGAGAAGGTGCTTCGTGGCCTGCCGCTCCAGGCGCTATCTGTTTACCATTGCTCAGCACACAGCCACCCGAGATAAAGCAGTAACTCGAAAAACCTGGGGCCGAGATGTCCGTCACTCGCTCTGCTCACGGCGCTTTGTTCCTGCCAGACTGGAATTACGTGTTTCTGAGATTTGGGGCCTTTGTTTGCTGAAATGCAATAAATGTGGAGCTGAGGCCTCGTTGGAGGCTGTCAGGGCCTGTCATCTGACGAGCCACATGTGACTGGCCCAGGTGCCAACAGCATCGCCCCATGAAAACACACTTCTAGCAGGATATGGGGGCACACGGTTTGTGTCACAAGGGGAGAAACAGGCGCATGGTTACTCCCGGAAGCAGCTGCCATTAAACGCACGGGCAGTTCCGGTCTTCACGCAGCAGATGTCCACAGAGATGGTGTCCATGGCTGAGGTGGAGGCTGTTAAAGGGAAGGGGAGGGCACTGTGGTAAGCAGATGGTATCACTCACTATCTGGCACCAGCAGGCCTAGAGGGCAAGCAGGCAGTGCCAGGAGGGCTGGTCTGATAGGTCAGTGTGTGGGCTGTTTGTGGTCCTGCTTTACAGTCTGGCTGGGAAGCTTGTTACTGTTTATTTCTCTGATATTATCACAAACATTGCCTTCAGAAAGCACACATGCACGCGGCCTCCCATGCCTTGCAAAGCACCTAGACAGCATTTCTTTGCAGGCACGAAAGTGCGCTGGTTTGCAAAAGTGGGTCTCTTTAGCTGTCTGATTGGCTAATGGGGGCTACTTTGATTGTAGCACCTGCGGCCATATTCTGTCCCAGTCAGACCCTGCCAGCAGGTATGTACTGGGGACAAGAAGGCAGTTTGCTTGTTCTAGATCAGTGGTTCCCAACCTTTTGATTTCTGTGGACCCCCACTTTAACATTAATGGAACCCAGGGACCCACTGAATCATCATGGGAATCCGAGGACCCCCGCCTGAGTCATTACTGGAAGCTGGGGACCTAATTTGTCAATATTTGTTAATATTTTTGAATTTTCTAGGCTCTCGCGGACCCACTGAGAAGGCTTCGCGGACCCCCAGGGGTCCATGGACCACAGGTTGGGAACCACTGTTCTAGATCATGGGTACTTGCAAACATTTTCCAGGGGGCCAAAAAGTTTGGCATGTCATGTGTTCGAGGGGCCAGGTGTTGTCCATGTATAATAGCAAATCAGGCCACTCAAACAGTGAACATAACAACTGACTTGTCTCCTAGTTCATTGTTTCCAGGGTTGGGGGAAACATGAATGTCTCTAAATTCATTTTTGCAAACTATCACTAAGGTGAAACGTTTCTGCATGTTAAACAAGTGCACTTTTTAAATGTTTGTAGAGACTTTCACCTTTTTTTCACGTATGTTGCAAGATTCTTTAAAAAAAGAATGTGTTTGTAAAGTTAGGGGGTGCACAACACCTTTACATCTTTCTTCTGACTTTAGTTAATGTGTTAGTTTAGTTGGAAATAAAGGCTTGCCCTTTTAGTTAAAATCTTTTGGAATATTAGTGCTCCCTGAAGGAAATAGCAGCTGGTGTTGCTGTTCACCAGGGGGCCGCATTTAAAGGGCAGGAGGGCCGCATGAGGCCCCCGGGCCGTACTTTGAGTATCACTGTTCTAGATGGTAGAGTACTGGTGGTAAAATGGCGGACCTCTGATGGGGCACACAACCCCCCCTAATAATTTACCTGTAGCATGCAGAGCTACTTTGACAATACTGTAAAAACTATGAGTTAAACTCCATGGGATAACTGTGCAGACCCGGATTTACTGAGTGTCAACGTGGATATCCCAGTTTCGTGGGGTTCAAGACTCCCATGTACCATCTCTTCTGTGCTAATGGTAAACAGAAGCAGCGGCATCTGACGGTCACATCGGTGGCTCAGCCTCTCCATCCGTGTCTGGAGCCAGTTAACAACACACCCGTCTGCTATGGGAATGGTGATGGACTTTCAGCAGAAGGTGGCTGTAGTTTCCATAGCATGATGGCACCTGATGGCACGTTCTAGGACAGATGCTCATTGGCTATAAATTAGTTTGTTCACTCAACGGATGTATGGATCTTCTGCTGTGCATTAATGTTATTGCTCATTCCAGGAACTGAATGTGCCACCGAGCATACAAAAAATGTATCATGATGCTTTGGGGCTATTCGAGCTGAAATGTAAGACAGGGTGCTCCCTTTTTGGACTGTGTATTTAACGGCTTGACGAGCTCCGGTGAAGCACCTGTGCGCCTACTGAGTGGTACAAAAACCTGAGAATACGTTTAGGCGGCATTTCAAGCAACCCCGTCTGCCACACTTTGCTCTCCGCTGATGACGGCCGAAAGCCAGAAACACGTGTCCGGAGATACGGCATTCGCCGCACCAACTTATGGTGAAAAACTTTCTACAACGTTACAGCACTTGCTGCACCCCTTTATGGTGAAAGACTTTGAAATATTATTCGAATTCATTCTAATGACTGCATTTATCATGATGCTTTGGGGCTATTCGAGCTGAAATGTAAGACAGGGTGCTCCCTTTTTGGATTGTGCATACAAACTGTACTCTGGGCTCAATCTGCCTCATTCAGGTGGACATCCTAACACTGGGTAAATGCAGTTTTGTTGGAAAATTAGGCCATATGAACACTGGATGCTTCCATCTGTCTTAACTGGCATACACAGGCTTTGCAATGTGGGAGCAGTACATAACAATGTCTGCATTGCGGAATGTGCCATGGATATGGCATAATGGTATCATTATGGGCTGTGTGAGAAGATAATTCAGAATTGGGGCATACAACTGCTGTCTTTCAGAGGCATTCCTAGAAGGCATTCCAAAGAGGAAATTCACATGTCAGGGGCCACCAAGTGCATGGTCTGTCACCAGTAGCAATGCCTTTGACAGTGGCGGCTTGCCTATGTGGACATCCAAGTATTGTCCCTCCTCCCACTAGTTATTCCCTGGCGCAAGTCTGCTTTTCGGATAACTAAACATCATGTCTTGTGACATAAGTAGTTTCTTTTGTATGTGTTACGCCAATGTTGGTTGGTTGAATCATTAAGGTTTTAAATACACTCGGAATGTCC
Organism: Pleurodeles waltl; assembly: GCF_031143425.1. Classification (NCBI taxonomy): domain Eukaryota; kingdom Metazoa; phylum Chordata; class Amphibia; order Caudata; family Salamandridae; genus Pleurodeles; species Pleurodeles waltl. The sequence continues at coordinate 77,167,385 of NC_090447.1, read as the reverse complement.
AGAGTTGAGTGAATTGCATTAATGAAAAGTCCTGTAGCTGAAGTGGGTGTGGGTATCCCCAAAGAATAGTAGTGTTTTCACGCACAGTGGCCTCAACTCGTTAAAATACTAAGGTTAGTGGAAGTGATATCACACTGCTTTAAACATACAGCACTGATGACATCATAGAAACTGTCACCCATCACATTTGACACAATGACATCTCAACTACACAACTGCCCGATGACATCAGAGAACATCACATCGCAGAAGTTAAAGAAACCTTAAATAAATGTAAAATTAATAAAATAGTTTCACTAACGCAGAAGAAGAGTTTTTAGCTCTCTGTCCCTACACTTACTTTCCAGCCTCCACCTGCACAGGATCCATGGATACAGCAGGTTCTTTTCCAGGCACTTGTCACAAAAGGCTCCAAATGGAAAGCTCCACCAAAGCCGGCAAAACATTAACCCCCCCCCCTCCTCATCCACCTATGGCCGTGCAGTGGGGAGCAGTGGGAAAGTATCTCTGAAAGCTCAAAGAGATCAGGTTATCCAAACAGTAAAAAGACGCAACCCACAAGTCTCCCTAATTGTCATTACAAAGAAAGAAAATTAACTTGATAAAGTATGCATATGTGCTGACATGAGGAACCCCAACAAAGCCACTCAGCAATAAGGACATACTACACCAGTCTTAGAGAAAATAATAACAGATTTGAACTGTGGTTCCTAAAGATGGCTCTCAGCGCTGAGCACAGCCAACAACAACTGCAGAACAAGTAGTCTACATAACTACTTTTTCCATCATGTCAGCCTCCAACACATCAAAAGATTGAGTTTTGGTGTCTCCTAAGCTGCAGACATTTTTCATAGAAGAGAACGCCAATATTTTTCATAGAGGAGAACGCTCTTTCTGATGTTTCAATGTTGGTAACTCCAATCGATCCCACCGTGGAACAAGTGAACAATGATTACATGTGGCCAAACCTGGGCACTTCGGGGCTTAACTGTGTATAAATGAATGATATTTATATTCACTGACAATGCCAACTCAGGAAGCTCTAATTGGAAGATTTACAAAGTACCTTAGCAGATGCACTCTTCCTCCATTATGCCATGCCACAACACATGTAAACACATCACACCTTGTAATAACACTCTAAGGGTTCTGAGGAGAGGTAGAGAGGGGTAGAGAGAGAAAGAGACACAGTAGGAAGTGGTATATTGTTCTTCATATCTACCTTCTATGGGAGACTCTGGAGTCCGCTTGCGCTGTTGTTGCTAACCATCCTAAGAGAACAAGACACACATCCAGACGATCCACACCACTGGTTGTACATTTTGGGCACTAGAAATCATGATTCTGGATATGGGAAGCTCAATGAGGACAAGGTGTGTTGGATTACTGTCATTTATTGTGTGTCACACTCATGACTCAAAGAGCCAACATTCTCCAGGGCTGACCAAACAACATCGAGACTCCATCTTTGTTGTGACTGGCGCACAGCGATGGATGCCGCAGGATGAAGACACAGAGTCAGGCACCAGTGGAATCATCAGAACAGGAGGTGAAGCCAGATGGAATATCAATATAAAAATAGAAGAAAGGGACAGGATTCGATTTGAATTTCAGGAATCTGTATGGCTACCCAGTTATCTTCCAACCACCTCCCCATTAGCACCTCTGGCACCTGAACACGAATGAGCAGCTGTGAAGTGGGAGAAAAACATCAAACAAGAAAGAAGATGGGGCTCCTGGAGAGGCTAAAGTCAACAAATCCCAAAGGAGATCTTGTATCGCATGAAGAACGAACAAGCAAGAACAACAGAGCCTGTGGCAAAGATGAAAACTTCTTCCCTTCGCCATTGCATTTTCTTTTACACACTTGAACCCGAAATGTGCAATTGCAGAATTGTAGTCATAGAGGTGATGCAGTACAGTCAGTAACTTTCACTATGATGGTTCATGGTACCATACTGCAAATGCCCATGCATGCTGCCAGGAAAGCGGTTGCCAATGCCACCAGGACGAAGGAAGGTGAATTTGACATGTCAGGGACCAAAGGGATTTTCATCAGTCTCGTAAATTGTGACATCACCCAGGTTTCTCATCCCACGGAAACTTGAACAGTCTCTGCGACCCTGAACATCTCGTCTTTCTGGTACAATGAATAGAACACTTCATTAAATCCTCATGTCCCATGCCAAAACTTTCTCCTTTCATGCCTTGATATCAATTAAACTAATACATAAAGCCAAACTCCTTTTTTCTAGCCAATAAGACCTTAAAACACACCTGCAAAGGAAAAGTCACCTATCCAAACAGAAATGCATTTCAGAATTAAGGCTTCTAGTCATGATAACTTTAACTCAACGTTAAACGTACGATGTGCATTTTGAATGCATGGTTATACATATGCACTTTTCAACTTTCAGAATAAATGCAAAATGGAAAAAAGAAAATACACGTTACTTCAACACATGCAATTTAAAGTGTAAATGTAAAAGGTGAATAGTGAATACATGAAAGCAATTTAAATGAACATTAGTGTGCACATTTATAAAGCTTCAGTCTTTCAGTGGTTACATTTCATTAACGTGTTTAAGCATGCACACTTGTTAATAATATTAAAACACACAGTAATTATAATGTCAAATATAAATGTGTTTTGCGCAATGACTGACGTATAAAGGATTGAGTCTCACTTGTGCTCCTCCAAACTGAAATGGTGGACTGACCATTTTGCCACGCTGCCACATTCCCGGTGGCCTGCAGGCAAGGGAGCTTCTTTCAGAGGAGAAGAGGCTTCCGTGACCCAACCATGCCCTCCCGCGTTGTGCGACTAGTTCGAACATTTTTGTCAGGGCAGAATTTGGTTTCCAGGGCAGATGGCTCTACGTGGTAAAGTTGCATGCATAGATACCGCATACGCATTGATCATTTGCTGAAGGGAAAGGTGTCTGGTGGATATGATGAAAGTCTCCTTACTTGTGAGATAATGAAATTATCAGGAACTGTGCTTAACAAAATGCAAAGGGGATCTTTTGCTGAGATGCCAGCAGCATGCTCCCTTGTTCCTCACCCGCGCTGCCTTCCAATGCATAATTTCAATCTTTGCCTGGCTAAGGGAATTTAAGGGGGTCATCCTAGAGAAGAGAAGTCACAGAAACCCTTATTGAGAGGCTCAGACAGAGTGTTGTGCCGCAGTTGAGGGCATGGCCATGAGTAATTGAGTGTCCTACAAGCCACTGGGTACGCGCCTTAGCGTGCAGACATCATTATAGAAATAATCCTCCTTCCAGCAAAGGACATTCATCTGAGGCGTGACACCAATCGAGCAAGATTTGTCAGTTTCTTCCCCACCACCATGAGGACAGAACCAGAAGTGCATATTTGTGTCCACTCCAGAGGCCTGGCAACCTGCAAACCTGGAGGTTAATGGAAAGCCCAGCACCCCCCCCCCCCCCCCAAAGGTGTCAGCATTACAGGGCCGGACTAGGGAACCGAAAGCTGCCCTGCTAAAAATGCTCAAACCAGTCTCACTCCCTTTAGCCCCTCGTGTTCTCTCTTCCCAAATATCCATTCCTCTCCTCTATCTCTCTCTCCTTCTCGCATCTCCATACATACCAACATTGTAGAATAGTCAATTGGGAGATTTTGAAAAAGAAATCCGGGGAATGGATTTTCCCATTGACTTCTATTGAAGCAGCTACATTTTCAGGCGAGAAACAGCTGAAATGGAACAATTTGTGCTTCAAAAATCGGGATTCTTTTGGCATATATGCCTCTGTCTCTCTCCAACTCTGATTGCTCTCTCTCTATCCCCTCACTTCCTTTGTTTCTTTCTAGTTCTCTCAAAGAAAGCCTCCTGTGTCTGCTGCAATTAACGTCTGGGAGCTGGGGAAAGTCACAGAGCATCTGGGCCAGCCCTGGGGATTCAAAACTGGTCTTCAAGGGCTCCTGCCCAACGGGGAGATGCCCGGTGTAATGAAAAATGGTCTATCCAACCCTGCAGGATTATATATTCATGTCACATCGTTCTAAATTCGAATGATGAATCCCAAAATGAAATGATCAGAGAATCAAGATTTAATTAAAGACACATGGAGGGGAACATTATGCATCAACTCTTTACTGCCACTCCTGCGGCAAATTTAAAGAACTTAACATTAGAACTCCAACAACTCAGAACTAGAACTTTAGGTCCATAAACAGCCCCTTCTTAGAACTCTCATCCTCTTGTAAAAGCTGTGAACTGATAATAAGATGCCATCTTCTTCTCCCCAATTTCCACCATGCACACTGTCTATGGTCCTCTTCTCTTCAAACTTCTCCTATTGTGTATCTAATATTTCATGAAAGAAAAAACTTTGTGTCTGACAACAAGACAAACCATATTTAATAAATCTCATAATAATGAGAACGTATGTAGCATGTACAATGAATACCCTATAATACATTAAACTACACCTCACTTCCTCTTATCTTCTACAACATGTGTCTCTAAGGGAACCAGACTCCTCTCCAAGCACCAACAACTCCATGTTCTCCAAATCCCCTTGTATCACTCTTTGTACCTGGTGCCAGGATTCTTCCAATAATGCAACAGCCTTTTCTTAAAGACCTTTACAATAATCGGATCTCCGGACACTTTCCAAATAAGTAGGTTCAACACCCCACTCTTCTCCTTCCACATTCTCTAGTAAACCCACTTTGGCTGGAATCATAAAAGGAATTTCACATGCCAACTCCATCACTGTTGGAAACCATGCCTGAGACACCCAAAAAGGAGTCATCAATACCAACTGACATTTCCCCAACCTCACTTTCAGAAGAACTCTCTGAATCGAAGCAAATGGAGGAAATGCATACCCTTTTGAGTTCCTCCAGTCCTGCTGAAATGCATCCACTGCTGAAACCTCAGGATCTGAAATAATTCTCTATTTGGCAAGTCAATCTGCTCGCAAAAAGATCCACCTCTAGAGGACCCCAAAGCATATCTATTTTCTTGAAATATATTGGATTCAATTTCCCATCACTATAATCCATTAAATTCAGAGAATTCCAAACTGCTATCACATTCATGCTCCCTGGTAAATACTTTCACCTTGTGCTCCAAACAAAAATACCACGGATCTCTTGCTAGTAGTGATAAATCTTGGGATCTGCTTCCCCCCCTAAGCAACCGATATAAAACACCGCTGAAATATCGTCCATCCTCAATAGAATTGTCTGGCCTTTTATAATGTCTTTGGAAGTTTGCAGGGCATACAGGCCCACCAACATTTCTAAACAATTTTTATGCTGAGTCCGCTCGCTCACTGACCATAGACCATCTGTTTGTTGATCTCCCATCCGTGCTCCCAGCCCTTCAGGCTCGCAGCTTCTCCAGAACATAATCTGGCACACATCCAAAGATCCCTCTCCCATTCCAAGCTTCTATGTTGTTCAACCACCAAATCAATTCCTCCTTTGCTTCCCTGACCAGCACTATACTGTCTCCGTACTTAAGACCTCTGTGTATAGCATTCCTCTTCACTCTTTGAAGTGCTCGGTAATGTAAGAGACCTTGGAAAATTGTCTGAATTGAGGGCGACAAAAGACCTCTTAAAGTTATCATTTCCTTCCTCAAAACCTGTGTTATTTTCTTTTTTATCATTTTGATTTTCCTTAAAGGTAATTGCTAAATTATCATTACAGAATCTATTTGGAAGCCTTAAAAAGTCTGTTATTTGTGATGGTATCAGAATGGATTTTCCCTTGTTTATCAAGAAAAATAAATCCTCTAACAAATTCTGTACTAAAATCAGCTGATTTCCTACTTCTTCCAAAACGTGAGACATAATCAGGATGTCGTCTAGGTAAATAATCAAACATACTCATCTCTCTCTGAGATAGGCTGTCACTGCCCTCATCACTGTGGCAAAGCACCTAGAAGCTGAGAAAGGCACTGAAACTGATACAACTGATCTTCCCACCTGAACCGATGGAATGTTTGACTCTTCTTACGCATTGGAATGGCAAAATAAGCATCCTTCAGATCTAGTTTGACCATCCAATCATTCTTCTGTAACAAATCCCTCAACAAATGGATTTCCTCCATTTTAAAATGCCTGTATAGTAAAAACGTGTTCAGTTCCCTGAGATTTATGACTGGCCTCCACCCTCTCACTTTCTTTTCCACAAAAAAAAGATTGCTAACATACCCTTTCTCACCCTCTGGTATTAGCTTGATCGCATCTTTCTGAATCATTGCAACTATTTCTGAATCCACAATGAAATTTTGCTCTTCTGAAAAAATCAAATCCCTTGGTTTGACTTCTTGCTTTGGAATTTCTGAAAATTCTATCTTTAAATCTTGAATCGTATCCAAAACCCAGGGGTCCTGAGTTACCTCTTTCTATTTATTTTTTACAAAATTCTTTAATCAACCATCTATCTTTTCTTGGGAAAACCAATGCTTATCCCCGTACCCACGCTGTGAACCACGCTGTGAACCAGAGAAAGACTGTCCTCGTCCACGTGAGACTCTTCCTCTACCAGACCTTCCTCCTCCCACAAATTTGGATAGGAGCTGAGAGGGGTCTGATATCCTCTTCGATATCCTTTATACTGCTGGTTATATTGGGACTTTGGAAATCCACGGCCAGTGGACGATCCCCTTCTACTGGCCCTTCCAAAAACACCATTGTTGAAAACTTTCCTCATATTAAATTGAGCCTTATCTAAAGCAGTAACAGTTGACGTATATTTCCTAAAACATTTAACTGAACCATCACCAAATAAAAGGCCTCTTGTTTCCTTACTCAACTCTTTCTCTGCTAGACTTTTTAATAATATTGTTTTTCTTCTCTCAGCCAATAACCCAGCGTTATCCTTACCTAACAGAACTAACTCTGTCTCGCTCCAACCACTCAAAAGATTCCAATATCAGCTGAAGTATCATTTAAATTTGCTTCTTCTGCCATATCTAGGATCCAAACTATGGGACGTAACCCATCGAGAAGTTTATCTTGACATTGTTTTAGAGAATGCTTAAGACTTTTACGTAAATTCCTACTAAGTCTGAATTATTGCTCCTTGCTTCCTTTTTCCATCCTCCCTCCTCATCTTCCTCCATCCCTTTCTTACTTTAACTCTTTCTTTTCGTTCTTCCCTTATCCTTACTTTCATTCCTTCCTTCTTTTTTCTATCCTTCCCACTTCAAATTTTAGATTCTCTTTATTCAGTTTCTGTTGCAAAACCATAAAAGCGCACATAAAATTCATACAAATTTAGAAACTGTTATCAACATTACAAACAAACAAACTTTTTAACAAAATGATAAAACAGAGTTAATCGTCATGTGAGCTCCTAGTACTATTCATGGCTCTTAAACAACACCCAACATTTGTTTAAACAAAACTCATCTGGCAACATTTGTAAATATAAGAGAACAGGGCAAACTTGTAAAAAGCCTCTCCCTTTGAGAAAGGGTATTAAAAAGGATTTTCTTGGTACACTATAAAATTTTCAAAGCATTACCAAGTGCAGGGTATCATGCGGAGACCTGTTGTCAAAGCCGCAGGGACCCAGAGAATAAAAATCGTAACAACCTCTAGGGGAGGATAAAGTCAAGTACAGGAGGTTAAGGGCCTGATTACAACTTTGGAGGAGGTGTTAATCCGTCCCAAATGTGACGGATATACCACCAGCCGTATTACGAGTTCCATAGGATATAATGGACTCGTAATACGACTGGTGGTATATCCGTCACTTTACCGTCACTTTTGGGACGGATTAACACCTCCTCCAAAGTTGTAATCAGGCCCTAAGTCTAAATCTAACAAGCAGGAATCTACCCCTGTCATTTTTCATAATGTTTAAATAAGATTCCAAAAAACATAATTCCTCACTTAGAGGTTTCAACAGCTGTGTTCCTCCCTGAGCATCGTCGCCCTCTCGATGAAACACTAATTTACCCATTTATAGTTCCTTCTCCCGATACCCTTGGGGTTGGAAATTAACTCAGGTCGCCCTATTGTGGAAAAAGCATCACTTATATATCTGAACCACAGTATTTTTAGGGCACCATCAATCAACAAGAAGTCCCTCAAAACTAAGCAATTAAAGCAGAGTTCTTCCTTGGACCAAATCCTGACCCAACACAGTAAAGGGAGCTATCTGATCACTGAGGTTTTTGAGCCCTAGTTCCTCATGCACATTAAAAGAGGGTGAACTTAATGGGACAGAGAGAATACACCTGCGGAACTTATTTTCTTCAATCTGTAGTTCATTAATGACCATGTAACCCCAAATATCAAACCCATACAATGCTTTTGAAACAGACTTTGCCTGATAAATATTTACCAGGGATTTTAGTGGTCTACTAGCCAGTGTGGAGGCAAAGCTAAAATCATCTTCCTAAGTTCCTGCTATTTACCTGCTGCAGAGGGTTTCCAGCTAAGGTTAATTTCGAACAGCATCCCCAAACAAGGAAAACTCCAAACTTTTGTCAGCATGTGGTGATTCAACGTAAAAGCCTTGGTTCTGGTTGACTTAGGCCCTACTACCATAATGTATGATTTTGTGATATTCACTGACAAATCCAGTTCCCCCATAAAGGATTCAAAAGAATTCAGCAGACTTTGAAGCCCATTGTCTGTCCTTGCCATCAGGACCGCATCGTCTGCATAAAGGAGAACAGGTACAGAGCACGTGCCCATTAGTGGCCAATGCCCATTGGTGGCCAATCAGTGTTAGTGGCAATTAAAGCCTATTCCAGCCCATTTATATAGAGGGAGAACAGGAATGGAGCAAGGATACACCCTTGGCAAACCCCTCTACTCATCCTAAAAGTCTTAGGCCCATGTTTATACTTTTTTATCACTGCAATTGCGCCACTTTTTAACGCAAAAGTGGGCCAAACTTATAAAATACAATTGTATTTTGTAAATTTGCGCCGCTTTTGCATAAAAAAATGACGCAAATGCAACACTTTAAAAGTATAAATATGGGCCGTAGTGCATGCCGCTTCATTCGAGTATCTTACAGACGCCATGGTGCTTGTGTGGAGGTCTCATAAAAAGTAAACTATATTAACATGCACCCCCAACCCCAACAGGATGTTCCACAGTTTGTCACGATTAATGCGATCAAACGTGGCTGTGGGGTCCTGCTGTCTTACTTTCCTTTCTTTCTTCCTACCTCCATTCTTCTGTTCCTCCTTCTCCCTTGTTTCCTTCCTCCTTTTTGTTTCCTTCATCCCTTCTTTCCTCCTTTCTACTCCACCCTTTCTTCCTTGCACCTTCCTTGTTTCCTTTACTCCTTTTGCTCCCCTCCTACTCCCAGCCTTTGCTCATTCAATTCTATCCCACTTTTTCCACCTCACCTCAATTTTTATCATCCTACCCTTTCTTCTTTCATTTGTTCTTCCTCTCTCTTCCTCCTCCCTTCCTTCCACCTCCCTTCTTCATTCCTCCCTCCTTCTCCTGACCTGCACCTAACATCACACCTGCCACCCCGCAGACTGGCAAGCCCCTCCTCGCTTCTTCCAATAGTTGAAATATAGGGGGTCATTACGACCTTGGCGGGCGGCATCAGCCGTCCGCCAAGATCTGACCGCCGTGCGGCCGACAATGCGGACGCACCCCCGCCGCGGCCATTTGGAGATCCCCGCTGGGCCGGCCGGCGGAAACCTGGTTTCCGCCCGCTGGCCCAGCAGGGATGACGGCCGCAACATAGGAGCCAGCTCCAAATGGAGCCGGCGGTGTTGCGGCCGTGCGACGGGTGCAGATGCACCCGTCGCGCTTTTCACTGTCTGCACAGCAGACAGTGAAAAGCCGCATGGGGCCCTCTCAGGGGGCCCCTGCACTGCCCATGCCAGCGGATGAGTCGGGGAGTCGTGGGGGCCCCACGACTCCCCGTACCGCCAGCCTTTTCCTGGCGGACTTGTAATCCCCTGGGCAGCGCTGCCCCGGCGGATTACATCCACCGGGGCCATTGTGGTGGTAAACCGCCGGCCCCGGTGGTGCGACTGCGGCGCTACCGCCGCGGTCAAAATACGCCGGGAGGCACCGCCAGCCTGTTGGCGGTGCTCCCGTCGTTTTGGCCCTGCGGTTATAATACCGCCAGGGTCATAATGACCACCATAATGTTATCCTTCTTTTAGCCACCAGGACACTGTGGAGATTGCAATTCTCCAGCATGGAATTGCAAAAGCAGGTGCCATGAGATGGGCGTTGAAGTGATCCACATGAGCTCCAGGATCCTCTAGATCTGTCAGGGTCATGGAACAGCATGGAGCAGTGGGCAACAAATATCAAAGCGGTTTGGGAGATTTGTTCTAGAAGGCAACATGTGTACAATTGTGGCATGTCTAATAAGCAGTGGCGGCCGGCAGTTTTAGGAGGGCCGGCGGGAAGCACACTCACACTTTCACACGCACACATGCATGCACATCCATTAACAACACTCATCAACATTCAAACATACACACACACCCCAAACATTGATTTAAGTAGATCACACATACACACACACACTTACCTTCAGCCTCGGAGGTCCCAGGAGGGTTGGGAGTGCTGCCTTCCCTCACTGGCTTACTTAAGGTAAGGCAGCAGTCCCAACTTCGTCACAGAGTGGGTTGAGGTCAGTGAGACCGCTGACCCCGCCCCACTCTGTGATGAGGTGTCACTGATTGACACTCGTCCTGGGCGCTTCAGGGCTTAAACCTGAAGCCCCCAGGTCGAAGTCAATGGGTGACGCTTCCCTCATCACACGGGGGAGGGCCTAGAGGCACCTTTGCTGAGCCGAGGAGGTCACGCCCATAGGAGCTGTGACCTCTTCAGCCCAGCAAAGTTCAGCTCAGACGGCCAGGAGTCTGCGCAAATCACGCATGTCTCGCTCCTGGCTGCTTGAGCTGAACATGAAGAGTGTCTGTCAGGCTGACCTTTGCTCAGCCTGACACACACTTTTCATGAGGGACAAAAGGTGTGGGGGTGGTGGCCCCTCCGCCCTAAAGGCGGGCCGCGCATGCTAATAAGTGAAACTTACATATCTTTAGTAATATACAATCTAATGCAGAGTACCTTTACACAGGATTACAGGCAATAGGTAATGAGTACAGACCGTTCCCTGTGCACAGTGTCCATTGGTAACAGCTTCAGGACACCTCAGCAGGTACTGGGAACAGGGTTCTGGGAACAGGGCAAGAACACACGCCACTGTCTGGGCAGAGTGCCCCTTTAGATGTCCCTTGACTATCAGTTAGAACAGGCAAGGGTATGTGTTAAACCAGGCATGCCTGAAGTATTTGAGCTGTGAATTCTTTGTTGGTGGCGTTCCATAGCTAACCATCAAGCGTAAATGTTTAGTAAAGCCAATAGGTCTGCTGTTGCTATCAGTTTTTTTGGCTTTGCAGAGGCGTGTTTTGTTTTATCATTGCTTTAGTAAAACTTTACTATTGCTATATTAAAAAAATGTCAAAAAGCAAAATAAAATTTGTCTCAAAAAGCAGACATTGCTAGTGTAGCATCTAGAATAAATGGAACTACTTTGTGTGCAGATATGTTCCGTGTGAAAGAGCAGACCACATTCAAGTTAACCAATGGCTGAAGTGGGTTGACCAATGGCCTCAAACTGTATCCTTTAGCTGAAGGGAAAAAAAACAATGACACAACAAACAACCAATGGACGAAGAGTGCTGGTTGAAATCCCCCATAAGTTAGATTTTATGTATAACCCATATTTCACAGAAATGTTATCATACATTACATTACAGATTTCAGCCAATGAGAAGGCTTGAAAGTAGTGTAGTGTGCTACATCAGCAGTGCTTTTGATCTGTCTTTTCCTATTTAGAAAAAATACAATATAGATAGATAGATAGATAGATAGATAGATAGATAGATAGATAGATAGATAGATAGATAGATAGATAGAGGTAAAAAATGACATGGCAGATAAAATGTTATGCATTTCCATTGATATTTACCCGCCACCTGCCTGTTTGTTGATTATCATCCCACAAGAGTCCCATATGAGCAAAGGTTGTGCAAATTATAAAAAGTTTTACATCACCCTCGTGCTACCCCTGAACCCTGGAGTCCTAAGGGACACCTGCTTGCAAATTGTATTCCCCAGGGTCAGGGGAGTTGCAGACTTCGAGTGACATGAGGGACACACGGTAGCCATCACTCCAAGAACCACATGTAAGCCCCTTCCACAGCATCTGAGATCTTGCCCTGAGACGTCCATCACTGGGAAAGAGGTACCTAGTAAGACAAGCTGGCCTGCAGCAGTGATATGTGCCTGGCCAAGTGGCAATGTCCCGCTGCCGCACACAACATGTTTTGTGCTGCTTAAAAAAAACACCTTCACACTTTGCTAAGTTGGGAAGTTTACAAATATATGAAGCACTTATCTATGCAACTTTTGACACCCCTGTATAGAATTTTAAACACTAGTAGCCATTATTTACCCCCTTATATGCAGACACCCCACCCCTCCAGGAGCAGCATGACCAGCATATGAGAGAGAGAGGGCAACCCTGCTGCATGCCCGGGTAGACCCCAAAGGGGGCCGAGCTGCACCTGCCAGGGCGCAGTCGTGGCTGCACACCTGCTCAAAGCAGTGCAATCCATTTGGTCCACCCCTCACCCACCACCGAGGGATATTAAAGTCATAATCGCCTGGAGATAGTTCCACTGCAGTGAATCGAAGGCCTTCTGTATGTCAATGGATAAGACCCGTGCCTTGGGAACTGAGCCTCAGCTGTTCATCCAGAGTGGGGTAGAGGCTTTGAATGCTGTGAAAGGTGTTCATTTGGGAATAAAGCCATTTTGGTCCTTATGCACCAGAGTGAAGATCAGTGCTTAATTTGTGCTTGTTGTTTCCGGTGCTGAGCACCGGCACTTATTTTTGAGGGCCGGGGCTTATTCTTCTGCCTCAAGCATTTACTGTGAGCAAAAGACGCATATGAGAAATACGGATGAAGAGAAAAACGAAAAAGCAGCCCAAAGTGAGAAAGCAGAAAGTTGTGAGGGTAAGCTGAAGGGGCAGGGAGGGGCTGTAAATGGATTAATGAGGCCAGAGATGTCTTCAGGGTTACGCTGCCTCAGTATTCCATGCTCACACATTTAATTGCAGCAGCCGTGAGTTTAAGAGGAGGACTTTGAGCACCGGCACGTTTTTATTTACAAATTAAGCACTGGTGAAGATGTAGGATTGGAGCTGGTTTGCCAGGACCTTGTTTAGGATCTTATAGACCAGGTTTAACATCGAAAAGGACGGTAAGCCGTCGTGCCCGTGGCATCACTCGAGGGCTTAGGGATGGAAACTATAAGGGTCTCTCTGGTCGTGACCAAGAAGTGCCCAGATTTATTTGTCACCTACTGCTGCAAGTTAGGTTTGAACCACTGCCAAGACATAAATTCTAATTTTATGCACATTTTCATTTAACTTTCTTCGTAAGGAATTCTGCTTTTCAGATTCCTTCTGTCCTGTTACTCATTTGTCTCTTTAGGTCCCTGTGATGGAAGCAAGCAGTCTCTTTTGCTACGGTGGGAGTGTCTCAGAATTGTCCCAGGATATCCTGGTGTTTATTTGAGATTTGGAGAGAAATGTGATAATATCACCTCCTGTCTCTCCTGATTTCACACATGCTTCAAGGTGCTTAAGGTAGCCCAAAACATTGCTCGTATTAATGAAACCTAAGCAGTCAGAGTTACTGTGAGCCCTTGCGAAACATTAAAAAAATAAACTTGTGACTAGGCATTGAGTGGGTTAGGGAGCCCACTTAAGGGCAAGGTTGGGGCTGGCCCGCCTACACCCTTCTTCTTCTGTGTGCAGACGTCTGATTCTGCGCTCATCAGAGATCTTGGAAATAGGGAGCTTACTCATGGCCACGGTAGAAGAACTTGTTTTCACATAAGCCCTGGATTTTCCATTAGAGATAAGTTCTGCAGTTTCCTCTCCATTTACATTCCAGAGCTCTTGTGTTTGTTTTCGCTAAAGCTTAAAGTCTTATTGTGTCCGCAGCCGATGTACTTCTCCTACTCCTGCCTCTGCGGTTGTGCCTCATCTAGCAGCCAAAAGAATGAGGCGTGGGCTTCAGGGAGCTTACCTCCTGTGCACTTCTTTATTTTTAGCCTGAGTTGTTTATTCTCACTACACTCTGTGGTTTCTGTATGACACTAAGGGCCTGATTTAGATATTGGTGGACGGGTTACTCCATTACAACGGTGACGGATATCCATCTGCTGAAATAAAAATCCCATTATATACGGGTTATCTGTCACCGTGATGACGGAGTAACCCATTTGCCGATATCTAGATCAGGCCCTAAATTCTGTTAGCACCAATTGGGCTGCGGTGGCAGACATCACGCCTAGATATCACACCTAGCTTTCACGCCTAGTTGTCACGCCTAGATGCGCACCACTGGGCAGTCTGTCGATGTCCAGCACAGGTCTCATGGAAAGAGCAACCTCTCTGGAACCAACACGCACGTAAAGCCAAGAGTCACCTCATCTTAGAGGTTAGGCTGGGTCCTTGGCAGTCCTTTGAGTCCTGAAGCTTGGTGCACAGGTCCAGCAGATATCCATTGCCAGGAAGATGGAGCTATGGCGAAGGGTCGTGGACAAGGTGAACTCCGTGGGAACCTATCCACACACAAGGGATGACATTCGAAGGAGGTGGAATGACCTACGAGGAAAGGTGTGTGCAGTGGCCTCCAGGCGCTACATTGTCATAATGAAGACAAACGGTGGACCCCCATCTCCTTCCCCACAGTTGACAGCGTGGGAGTAGGAAGACTTGGCTATCCTGCATCCAGAGGGCCTTACTGGAATCACTGGAGGGCTGGACACTGGTAAGACACCATTACCACCTCAACACCACCGATACCTGCATGGCATGTCACCCCTCACCCTGACTCCCTTTACTCCACTCCATCCCATACAGAGAACCACCCCCATAACCACCCTCAACTGTGTACCCCTACATGCCCTACCCACTGCAAGCACACCCCTCCGAGCTCTGCATGCACACACAACAGTAATGCATGGGCAGCATGTAGCACTACCAATCTCACAATCCATCACCATACACTAACCAAAGGTGGAAGGACAACACCCATCCCATAGGGAAAGCCAGAAATGCTGAATATGTAACTGACAATGACTGTAACAAATCTTATACATGTCCACAGGTATCACAGCCAATGTCAGCGGTGAGTATGTGCCACAGCAACCGAGTCCTCCACCAGAAGAAGGCTTCAGTGATGACAGCAACTCTGGATGTCTGTATCTGGATGATCTCCCTGGCCCATCTGGGACCGCTGGTCAGTCGGACACCCCAGCCACTCAACACCACCAAAACTGTGTCCCCAGGACAACAGTGTGCCCACCTGTAGAGGGACCCAAGTCGACACCACACAGGGATGACGATGAAGGCCCTGGTGTCAGTGGGAGTGGGCACACAGGCACAGGGGGCCAGGGCCAGTGGGAGATTAGCTGTGTGCCAAGGGGAGGCCCAGCCCAGGGAACCGACTGCCCAGGAGGCACTCACACATGTCCTGGGAACCTACCAGAAATCCCAGGGCAGGATGGGCCAGGTTATTACCATCTTGCAGGTGAACCAGCGGCTGCAGGGGGAACACCACCAGGAGGTCATGCAGCAGCTGCAGGGCTTAAATGCCAAAATGGCCTTCATTGCAGGGGTGCTGGGTGACATGGTGAACATCATGCATGACTACACAACACACCAGTGGGCCCCTTCCACTAGCCAGTGTACTCACCAGCCTTCCACATCTGCTGCAGCTAGTGTACAGGAGGACCTGCCACAAGACTCACAGGTCACCAGCACTCCTCCCTCTGCAGCAGGAGAACCACCCCGCAAACGTTCCCTGTGACCCAGACAGGCACAGAGACTGTAGCCAAGACCCAATCCACAGCCAGGAAATGAGCCCCTCCAGAATGTCTCCCTTGTGTGCCACTGAGACACCTTGTTCACTTTGGACTGCCATTGCTCCTATTCCCATGGCCTCTGGATACTGGACCTGTGCTACACACCAACTGGGCCACTACACTGAAGATTTTGTCCACCTTCACCCCACTGTACTGCACTATCCCTTCCTTTTTGTCACTTCAATAATCAGACTTGAACACAACTGAAGGTTTTGTGCTTTAATTACAACACTATGCAATGTTGTGACCTTTATTATCCTGTGCAAATGTCATGTAAATTGTGAATCCGTCCAATGGACAGTCAGTTTGGGGTACACATAACCAGTGTGAGAGCATGCCACAAGTCACCATCCACCAAACTGTGTGAAAGCAGTCTGCAGGCATCACATGAGTTCACAGCTGTGACCACACCAACATCTACAAGAAGGGAAACCATTAGTGACATTCTGCAGAGAAGTAAAGGACGTGCTGCAACGGGAGCTCCTGTAACATAAGAGCCTGCCTTCAGCTGGGCACTTCTACTCAGTAATTTGCACAGCAATTGCTTCCAGACACCATCAGTGAGTAGAAACAACTCATTTCAGGCCCTCTCACAAGATACCACAGTATTAGCTATGCCATGTTGTCAGTATACCAATCCCTCCTCTGGACCACCTAGTCTGGGCAACACTGTCAGGGAAATTGAAGTCACAGAGCGGTTGTGTAAGCACATTGTACGTCACATGACATTCCTAGCGACATATGCTAAGTTCTGTATGGGATGAGGACACAGTTTGCAGTGGGCATGAATTTGAGACAGCTAAACTACTGACACATTGCATGGGGTGAATAAGCTTGTTCACCATCACCATAACACTGGGACAACTGACCACAGATGGAACAGTCTCAGGTCACATAATGAACACATTTGTGCTTGGCACAACTCAGCAGCCACACAGCACTTAATTGTAATGGAGGTATGAACAGAAGTACAGTCTTACTTGAGTGTCATTGGAAGTACTGCTGTATCTTCTGTGTCCTGTTGTCCACATCCTCCTCCCCATCCTCATCACTGTCTTCAGTGTCCTCTGCTGCCACAGGTGCATTGTCTCCCCCCTCCTCCTGCAGGAATGGAACATGGCGTTTGAGGGCCAAATTGTGCACCATGCAGCAGGCCACCTCTATCTGGCAAACCTTCCCAGGGGCGTGGAGTAGGGATCCACCAGATACATGGAGGCACAGGAAACTGGCTTTCAGTAGCCCAAAAATCCTGTCAATTACCCTTTTGGTCCGACCATGTGCTTCATTGTAATGATTCTCTGGCCCTATCCTTGGATTCCTCACTGGTGTCAACACCCAGGATAGGTTTGGGTAGCCGGAGTCACCAGGAAGTAGTGAGAGACACTCATTACTCGTGTACAGTAGCACAGAGTACAACTTCAGGTGGCATACAGTAACATACATTGGGTGAACCCCCACGATCACCCATGAGCCACATCCTCTCTCTCTGTAGTTGTGCCATCACCTGTGGGACGCTGCTATTCCTCAATACATAGCCATCATGCACAGATCCAAGAAACGTGGCAGTAATGTGGGAAATGTACTGATCTGCAAGGCACACCATCTGGACATGTATTGAATGGTAACTCTTCCTATTTCTGTAGACCTGCTCATTTGTCCTGGGAGGGACCAAGGCAATATGGATCCCGTCAACGGCCCCAATCATATGTGGTATGTGTCCCATGGTGGAGAATGCAGCCATCACTGTGGGGGAATGAGATATAGCTGCTCATGTGTTTCATCAAGGCAGCCAAAACTCTTCTCAGCACATTTAGAAACATTGCCTGAGACATACCTGCAGCCAAGCCCACAGTCACCTGGAAAGAACCACTGGCCAGGAAGTGGAGCACTGACAGTACCTGTACTGTAGGAGGTATTGCGTAGAGCAGCGAATAGCAGGAAAGGGGGGCCCGTTGGACCGTGACCCCCCCCCCCAATGGCCCGCATACTGACAGTGGCCAATCTGGAGTTGGATGGGAGCTTGAGGGCAGCACAGCAGCCACAAGGGGGGGAAGGCACACTGTGTGGAATTCTTTCTTGATGCCTGCCATGTTGTATGAGTACAAGGTTCTAGTCAGTGGATGGCCCAATATGCCCATTTAGCTAATCTTGTAGAGTCCTACTTAGCAATGATGAGTGGTATGTACATTTGGTATTGGCAAGTAGCTGGCATACCATGGCAGTCATGGCTTAGTGAGTCCCAGTAAGTATGCAGATGGTAGTGTTTCAGTTCGTTTAGTTCATTTTTGCTGTTGTTCCCAGGCAATGGTTTGGCATTGTGGTTCATACTGCACAGTCTTAGTCCTTGTGAGTCATTGTGATGTGCATGGCATTTGTGCTGTTGTTGCTGTAACTGACCCTGTGCTCCCTTTCTTTTTCCCCACCCTCTCTACTTTTCTCATCCTGTCCTTCTGTGCATCAGCATCATCTGGTGAAGGAGCAGGGGCACTGCGAGTGGGGGAGCTGCAGCCCATGGGACCTAGGAGGCAGAGTCCACAGACGCTGAGGGGACCAGTGGGTTAGAGGGTGAGGGGAGCACCACGGGGGAAACAGGAGCTACGACAACAGACTCTGATTCCTCCTCTGATGGAAGCTCCCTGGTGGTGGCGGACCCCTCTGGGACCATCCCAGCTACATCATCTTCCGCCATCCCCCGTACCAGCACTACCACCAGAGTAGCCCCCCACCCAGTTGCCCGTACCCGCTCACCCAGGAGGGTGGGCATCTCCTTCGCCCGAGGCACCTCAGGCCCTGCCCCAGTCAGCCTTGCTGCCCTCACTGAGGAGGCTATTGACCTCCTGAGATCCATCTCCTAGGGCAGTCAAACATAGTGAATTCCATCCAGGGGTGGGCATCCCAGATGCAGCAATGCAATGCCTACCTGTAGGGCATTCACTGTGGCTTGGCTGCCCTACCGAGATTGTTTCAGGCTCTGGCCTCATCTTTGACGGCAGCCAGTGTCCCTGGTTCTTCCGTCCTCCCTCCAACTACCTGTTCCCAGTCCCAAAGCCCTCTCACCCACCCATCCCAACCACACAATTAGACCAGCATGCACCCTAGACAACAGACAGGACTCGCAAAGACAAGCACAGGCACCACAGATCACACCATGAGCACACACAGCCACCACCCAGGTGTACACAGAACAACAGCCACTGCCTCCACTGTCTCCCCCTCCTCCTCCTCCTCCCTCACAGTCATATCAGCACTCAGACCTGCAAGCACTGCATCTACAGTCACAGATCCTGCCACCTGTACAGCCTTGCCCACAGTCACCACAACAGCAGACAATCAGACTAGCACCCCATTCACCACATGCGCAGTCAGCACCACCACCATCAAAAACCACATGCAACACACCCACCTCAGACACTCAACAGCTATCCACCTCACACATGCACGCCGTACATGCACCTGCAACCCAGTCCAGCACACCTACTCCTCCTACAACCGCTCCCTCTACCTCCACTCCCAAACCCCCTCCCACACTCCGCCCCATTGTACCAAACAAATGTTTCCTTGCCCGCCTTGACCTCTTCCCTCTTCCCCCCACCCCATGTTGTCCGTGAAAGGAAGGTCCCGCTCCCCCAGCACAGTACTTCCAGCTCCCAGTCCTCTCATGGCCCCCCTGATGTTGCCCATGTCCCTCCCCCTGCAGCAAAAGCTCCCACTAAGGGGTACAAGATTGCCACTCCACCCCCGCTCCAAGCCCACTCCTCCGTCCCCTAAACTGAAGAGCAAAGGCCTGCCCCCCTCCCAAACCCAAATCCAAGGACCCCCCTCAACCTCTGAGGTGCCTGCCTTGCATTATGATGTCCCTGCCCGGTGGAGTGACTTAGGCTGTCAGGAGTCAAGTTGGGCCTATTTCGTTGTCCTGTGGGATGCCATGGAGAATTGAACTGGCCAATGGCCCTTTATGGATATAGTTCACTTTAACTCGCTATTCCCACCGGAATACAGTGGTTGGACCAAAAGTATTTGTCCTGGCTTTCTTTACTTCTGGCTTATTTTGCTGTTGGATTTATCAGCGGATTGTTCTTGATGTGTGGTATGTGTGTATGGTTTGTGTTGTGCATGTGTGTGTGTCACTCTCCCCACCCTCCCTTGTGTGCTAGGCAGCTCTACTCACTGTCGTCATCAGCATTGCTGCTCCGGGACTGCCATTGCATGGTACAACATCAGCAGGGCTTCCAGTTCGGGTCTATGACGGCCACGGAGTCCTCTGTGTCCATGGAGGTGGGAATCTCCTTTTATATGATTCGTTTCAACCAGGCTTTTCGTGGCGGTGATCCCGCCCCGGAAATCCTGGCGGTCTGCTATGTCATAATATGGTGGGCGGGGAATGGTGTTCCGCCAGCCTGAAGATGGCAATAGCCGTGGTCGGATGCTGGACTGCACTGGCGGTTCAGGTGGTTCCTTGGCTGTATATTGGAGGGATCACCGCCTTGGTCAGAATTTGGCAGTCTTCACCACCGGCCTGGCGGCAGAACTACTGCCATCGCCGGCGTGACGGTCAGCTGACCGCCAATGCCATAATGAGGGCCATAGTTCTGATGTCTGAGGCATGTAAAATAGCTCTCCTGTGTGGCTCTTGACCTGTAAATCTTGTGCATCATGTGAGATAGCTCTTCTCTCTATTAACAAGGCAATTGAAAATTCCAGTGCCAGTTCCTCTAGTAAATCCTCATTTTCCGCAATATTATCACTGATGGAGTCTGCGGGTGTACACCACAAATACACTATTTTACTGAGAAACTTATGCTACTAATGGGTGTGGCAACTCCCTTTACCAGCCACTTGTAGTGGGACCTCTAGCCCCAGGTTGATACTTCTTAAAGAGAAAAGTCTTCAAATGTTTTCTAAAAATCAAACCAGGTCAAAACCAGGAGAAAGGCTTTCTGGCATAAATGGAAAGATATGGTTACAAGATCAAAGTTTTATGAGGGGCGTGTCCCCTTTCACAATGTTCCAATAATTGATGGAATGTGGTGACACAGGAGGTATAGGCCCGTCCCACATGGGCTTTATTGTAACAGGAAATAAACTGGTTGTTAAATAACAAAATCTTGACACTGGTGTGGGCACAGACTTTTTGCAAGGGTATAACTGCACTTTTCTCAGCCCACATCCGCTGACTCCATCCGGGCACATATGAATGACTCCCTCAACACCAGTCAGTCGTACTGTTTGGCTATGAACTGTCTAATGCTTGACTGTGTAGAGACTAAGAGGAGGGCCGGCTGTAGGTGCTAATGGCACCCAGTGCAACAATCTTTTTGGGCACCACCCCCACCTCCTCCCACCCCCATGAACTCCTCCTTGGATTCCCTCACTACTACTCGCCAAAAGTACCCCTCATCTTTCCATAGCCTCTCCCTCACATACATTTCATTTGTTTTAACACCCTGGTAAAGGCTAGTTTTACTATTCTGCTCTGCCATCCACATAAAATACAGATGTGTTCTTCGCAGCAGGCATTTGACCCTCTATGCTACTTTATGGTGAGTCAAAACTGCCACTAGACTCTCTCTCTCTCTAGCAGGAACATTAATCACAAGAGTGATCTGGACATCTTTATTGCTGCCTGAAAGATGGACCCTCAAGGAATTCTGCAGCAGATGTTTTAAAATCCCAAGTTATTGCTCAACACAGCGCTCCCCCCCCCCCCCAATGCTAGTGTCCCCCCCTCCAGGTCAGAGCCCAGTGCAGTCCCACCAGTCACACACCCCTAAAGCCGGCCCTGACTAGGAGTGTCTATTTCCCTTCATACACTGCAGTTAACACCATTCTAAGAGAGAAACATTCACTTTTAAGGTTGAGGGCGCAAGCGCTCTGACATGTTGTAATCTATCTGTGAGCTTTTAACCACGCCCACTGCATGCCCACCACTATCACTCGTTCATGGGCTTGCCTTTCAAAAATCCTTTGTTATCATTGGGAAATGCCTTATGTTGGTCCATACGTGGGCGGTTTTGTTACTGCCGTGGCCATCAACCCTGTTATGTGGATAATTGCACGATAAGTTTGACTGCTAGCGAACTTCTTTTTCCTTTTGTGTCTCTCCTTCGCGCTCATGGCGGCCGTGGTGCTTTGAATCGGGTTGCTTATGTCAACTGTTTTACTTTTAATTTTCAATTTATGTGCAAGAAAAGTCCAGTTAGAAATTTACAACGCTAATAATAGCTCTAACTCGAGCAAACGCGAGACCCATTGCATTGCAAATGCTTATTTAATGTAAGTGGTCTGTCTCCAACAGTCTCTTGAGCCGCCGCTGAGGACTGAGGCCTGTATAATTCTGCTCAGTGTTCGTGTGTTTAGCTGCCTGGACACCTCTAACGTGCACACACCCACGCCTATGTATTTGGTGAGGCCCTTTGTGTTCACAAACCATCTCTGGGCTGCTAACCTGGGTCTACCTTTAAACTGGAAATGTTAGAAGCACAGGTCAGCCTGCTCTACAGAGCATCAGGGAGCCCAACAAGTAAACATACATAGGAATGTCAATGAGGCAATGTGGGCGCGGTTTCTTTGCCCTCTGGCAGAGCCCGTCAGACTCTAGCACCCGTTTGCTAGAAGAGTACACCTTGTGGCTGTGACACTCATGTGTAGGGCCACTGGGATTATGTGATTCTGTGGCCGCGGCGTTTTCCGCATAATGATGGATTTGCTGCATTCAGCCACATAACCCATGTTTAAGAAATACACGGTTTGGGTTTTGAACAGACTTTATCATATTTTCACGTCATGTTGGTGGCACGGTCGAGATGCCATACATTTTCGTGGCTCGGCTCGCGCACAGCCTCTTGGATCCAAGCCTTACCCTTGTCGATCTCTGGCTCCTTCTTAATTTGTGAGCTGGCCCACCTCTAGGCTTTAAAGTTTACAGTCGGGAATTAGAAATTGTGAGCAGGAGGCCGGAAGTGGCCATTGAGCCTGGGAGAAGCTGTATTTCTCACGATTCCGGTCCTGGTGAGCCATCTGGAGGATAAAAAACAGCCCAGAGAGGAATTTAATGTGTATGGAGCAAGTGAGGGCAGGCAAACAAATCCAAGAAACTGCTGAAACACTGCTTCTAGGCGCTACATGGAGAAAGAGACAAGAGCCAGAGAAAGCGGTGCAGCACCGAGATGGTAATCCCTGCCCCCCGGGCTCCTGGCTGGGGCCGAGGCCTAGCAACCGTTGGTGCAGCAGGTGCAGTGGCACCAGCGCTCAGAGCCCTGTGGGCACACTATCCGAAGAGCAGTCATAGTGGCTAGTTTCTTTGCTGGCTCCGGGGCCTTGGCATCCTTGCTATGCCCCGGGGAGGGGTGGTAGCAGGGGGGAGCAGTGCGCACCCACTAGAAGCTGGGAGCCACTCCCCTAGGGACTGGCGGCACCGGGTTCCCCAGGAAGGAGTAGGTTCTGGCAGAAGACAGACGTCCAGCGCGCGCTGAGACCCGGGAGAGAGGGCGCGTGGGGATACTCTGCCTCGCGCACTGGAGCTGCCAGAAGGGAGGGCCTGTGCCCCACACTGGGCTCCACACTGGCCCCTGAGAGCCCCGGGGAGAGGGATGAGAGGCTGTGACAGCTGGACCTCCTGTGACAGGTGGTCATAGATTGCAATGAAAGGGCAAAGGTCGCTGGAAGATCTGAAACATGTCCACACAGCCGCATCATTTGTAAACATTAGCAACAAGCAGTTCTATTACAAGCGGATCAAAAGTTACTAAAAACGCTGCACATTGAAGCGGCACAGCGACAGAACTTTGAAAACGTTAACTAGTTACCTTAACTTATTTTTTAACAATTTAAATACTGTTTTTTAATGGCTATCAATGAAGCAAATGAAAACAGACATGAGTGATCAACATAGAGTCACGTGCTCTGTTGTTTAGCATAAGATAGTTGAATGCTGTGGATTACATGTCACCACAGTTTGTGGAAGTATTGTAGACAGGCCCACTGGATTGATGTGAATTTCCGGCTGCAGAGTTTTCGGCATAGTTATGGAGTTGCTGCATTTGCCACATAATCTATCTTCTGCTGCATTGTTTCTAGCTGGGATGGATCAGAAGTTACTAAACACGCAGCGGGGGAATCCCTTCTCAAAGGTTGGGGAGTCATCTTTCCGTTGCTTCTTGCTGTATTTGGGTGTCAGGCTGACAGCAATGAAATGAAACCTTTTTCCAGGTAGTGTTAACCTGCTTAAAAATGGTAAACTAATGAGGTAGTACTATCACAGAATGTTCCACATTATGCCACATAATTTGCCTTTTCTTGCTGCATAATTTAGTAAACGTTATGCCACATAATTTGGCCCTCCTCTGCTGCATAATCCCAGTGTCCCTGACTATAGATCACAATTTGTTCATATGAGCTACAGTGTCCGTGCATCAATGTTAGTTATTACAATCCTGGTCAGAACTTCACATATGTTATGTCACATTAAGTAGTCCAAAATAATATTTTCAATGTTCTGAAACCTTAGAAAATTCTCGATACAACACTCCCACAGAATGCCATCTTTTCCAGTGCCAAGCATCAGTCCATGTTGAGGTCCCATGCGGTGCCCTTCGATGAATCTCTATTACTCCTATAGATTAGCAATGTCCCTCCTTGCTACCACTAGACCTACAGACTACATGCGTTTGACATACCATGATGGGGCCTGGACACCCCAAGTTCCCAATGACATCACTTTGGTCTTGATGGGGTCTGGGCACCCCAAGTTCCGGATGATATCACTTGTGTCTTGGTGGAGTCTGGACACCCCAAGTTTCCAATGACATCACTTTGGTCATGTTGGGGGTCTGGACACCCCAAGTTCCCCACGACATCATTTTGGCCTTGAAGGTTGGAGGAAACTCAGAGACCTTGACCAGACAACCCCAACCTGCCTTCCACAACTCCTGTATCAGCCAAATTGTATGAAAAGGATGCGGTTGACTGCATCTGCTCAGGAAGAAGCTGCTAACTACATACCAATTTCACAAGATCTTGTGCCGAGCATAATCCTTTGTAGATCTTTTATTAGTTAAATGAGCACTCTGAGGTTATGGTGATGGCTTGTAGCGCTGCAGCGCTCTTTAAATCTCCAAAATAAATAAATAAAACTGAATGTAGCACGCATTGTCGCCTCACTAGGGTACATTAGAGTCTCGTTCCAATCTGAGTCGTCAACAAGGCCTTGTTGTCCGCCCCTCCAAGTGTCACCTGTCTCAAAGTGTGTGCGGAGTTGTCGACTAGGGTCCTATATATTAGGGAAATGTTTGTTTTTCAGTAGATGTTCAGCCAGTACTCTGCTTTTTTACATGTGAACTTGTGTGTATCTTATCGTTAATAGTTACAAGTTGTCTTGCTGTTATGTTAAAGTAAGTTTCAATACCAGGTAGGTCTCTTGGCACTAAAAGTCTAAGGAACTGAAATGAGAAACTTCATAAAGTCTAAGGAACTGAAATGAGAAACTTCATTCAGTGAAAAGCAAGGTATCAATGTTTTTCCTGAAAAGAGCTTGATAGATGATGGCTCTAGTTTAGGGCAGGTCTGCACCCCATATGCTGCATCTAGGAATATTTCAGTGGAAGCCGATTCAAGGTCATTCTTACCTAAATTAGTGTTTTCAAGTCATTTGTTCACCTTATGTCTCCCAGGGTGGCATTTCTATTGTGTCCTAAACTTTAACTCCCATCAGATTGTAATATGCAGGGCCTAATTGATGTCTGTATCCAGACTTGAAAGAGGTGGGCCCAGATGGGCTAATATCCCCTCTGACAGGGTGGGGAAGAGCTTTTATCTGCAGCAGGAAACAAAAATCTTTAACACTTAAAAGCAAATCACTGAGAAAGAAAACAAGGTTTCCTTCTTTGTTTTTAAAATGTTTTGTTTCACTCTTCATTCAAATTCATGGTTACATCACAGACACAGTGTTCTGAAGCCTAGAGGAGTGTTCTGCGTTTTGCAACTGTTTCAAGGCCCAATGTACTGAATGTTACTGTGGCTTCTAGTGAGACACACATACAGTGAATGTGTAACTTATAACATAGTTCTGTAGGGATTCTGCTATTAACAAAAGGTGCTTCTGGATACCCTGTGGTGTAAAAACAGAGTAAAGACAATAGTAAACACAAGTTTTGAAACATTATTGGCATGTGCTGAATAACCAGTGCACCCCTTTTATGCCTTGACGAGTGCACACATAGGCTTCTTTTCTCTGGAGTGTAACATTTTATCTGTTTAACGCAATCGATTTTATTCTGGAAGACAGAAATGTCAAGGTATATAAAATGGCACTTCTGTCTAAGACATGGGACTTGGTTTAGAACTCGGCGGACGGGTTATTCCGTCACAGCAGTGACGGATATCCCGTCTGTCCATAGGACATAATGGGATTTAGGTTTTGAGGGACAGGATATCCATCACCGTTGTGATATAGTAACCCATCCATCGAGTTCTAAATAAGGCCCAAAATCATTAAGGGCTTGATATAGTTCCTGGCAGAGGGAATACTCGGTCACAAATGTGACGGATATCTTGTTTGCCGTATTATGATCCCAATAGGAGATAAGTGGATCGTAATACAGCAGATGGGATAGCCATCACATTTGTGACTGAGTACTTCCCTCCGCCAAGACCTAGGTCAGGCCCTAAATGTAATGTTGTTGATGGGCAAATTAAATAATCTTACACTGAAACAAGCATATTTAATATCTCCTTGGGATCCATCTTAATATGTCACAGGAGCTAGACGGCATACCGCAGAACGTGACACAGGTTTTGCCATTTGTTCTATAATATGTACCATAACTTGTCTTCTTCTGCAGCAACATTTTGACCTCCATCTCTACATAATTCCAAAGTGCCTTTTGCTCAAGAGTGGGATCTTTGAAAGTACATTCTTTTAGATCACAGTTGATGAAGGTAACTTCTGGAATGTCTAAGGATGATGACTTTCCCTGCAGGCGAGAGGGAAGGCCAATAAAAACAAAAAGAGACCATTATTTCTAATAGTTTTAAGTTTAAGTATTCAAAGGAGATTTAGTACACTTTAATGAGACGTCTGATGACTAAGGGTGAGAAAGCCCAAGTGGTCCATCTCAAAGATCTTGATGCCCAAACTGAACATTTGTATAGTAAGTATAGGGCTTAGCCCAAGGATCCCTGGAGACGAGGTAGTTATAAAGGATCTGGACTTGATTAGAGGTGGCCGATTAAATTACAATCTCTGAACATACACCCTTTTGCACAAGGGATCACAATTCTCAGTGGTAGCTGTGATGAAGATTGCACCCTTTGTCAACTTCAGGAGGTCAAACCTGCCAGAGTCTAACAAGGAGAAATGCCTAACTGTTTTGCACAACATTCAGATTTTACTGCGGTAAGTACCAAAAATCTGAATCTTATTCCTCAGAAAGTCAGAATAGGCTACAGTTATTGTATCCTATTAATTCTGAGCACCTCAATGTTGGATTTTACTGAGCGAGATAATTATTGCATCCAACAGGAGTGTCTGCAGAATTATTGTCAACTTTGGACACATTGGGAACATTTGCTAATGAGCATGATATAGTTAGACAACACAGAGGGAGATAAATCTGGCCTCACTATGAGCAGTCCAGTTAGCTGGGAAAGATAAGTACATGTGATTGCTGCAATTAGGAAAGAGTTGCCCATGAGACAGACAATAATCAGACACTCCTTGGCTAGTTTAAGGAACTTTATGTGAGTGACAATGAGCATATGTGAGATGAGACCTACTGATGGAAGCTGCCTGCCCAGGACCATGGAATGCATCATCTTACCCATCCAACAAACTGGAAAAATGAGTTTCATTAGGAGTCCCTGCAAAAGCGGAGAGCCTGTTCAGCCTGCTGAGATACCTGGTAGGTGGGGGGCCTTGGGCATTGTTGTTCAAGGGGTCTATTGAGATGCTCCTGCAGTAGACACAGACACGCATTGCACGGGTGCCAACTGAGCCCAATTCCCTTCTATTTGTCCGTGCAGACGGAACACAGCTGCATGGATGTGGTAGGCCTTTGAGCATGACTACATCTATCAGGGCGTGTTTGCATCATAACTTCCCTCCCAAAGTACAAATAAATAGAATATACAAGTAAAATCTATGACAGCATTAGTCTCTAGGGTAGTTCTTAGTTGGTTTCTTTCCTGGCATGGACTTGGCCTTGGGCGTAACGCAGCACTCATTCTGTCATTGGTGGAGAGCATCCGGTGTTGTTGTTCTGGATGGTGTCAACGCATCCAGTGTGGGTGGTAGGTTGGGATACGATGATGCTCTAAACAGTTCATGGATACTCCAGTTGTTGGAGGTCATGTGCATCAGAGCTGGGCCATGAGGGTCTCTCTGTGTCATTATGTTTCAGTTTTTACCCTCTAAAATACTGCTACGTCTCTGGTTGCTAGGTCGCTGTTCTTTTCGAGTTGGCATGGCCCCTTTTCGCTCAGCGGTGGACCACGCAGTGCTGAATTGTCCTCTGGGAGTCTGTCATGGAGGACGATGCTATCTCCTATGTCCACAGATGTATGGTTTGTTCCTCTTGTAGTGAAGCATGTGTTGCCATGCCTCTGCTTTCTGCACGATTCCAGCTCCTTACATTCAAGGGTGCCTTGGTGGTGTCACAGTGCAGCATAGATGCGGGTGTGCACTCTGTGGTACTGTGAGGCGTACCGTAGAATAGTCTCAACAACCGGTGGATACATCATCCCAGATTCTCCTACTTTTCTACCATGGTCTCACAGCCATTCTGAGGGTCTGCATGAAATTCTTCATCGGCTTGTGGGCAACGGGGAGTGATTTTGTGGTTTGAATGTTTAGTTTATAAATAGGGTTTATGGTGTTTATTTTTTTGACATTCCCGTCTGTCTGAACTGCTGGGCCCAGTGGCTTGATAGAGGATGCAGTTCCCTCTACTACCAATACATCTGTCTTGAGGACTAACCAGTCTGGTCCTCTCAGTCTTGACTTTGGGCAGATGCTTTTTTGGTGGTGTTTGTGTATTGTGGGCAGTCCAGGTGATTGTCACGCACAGGGCCAACTTCAGCACACATGCAACACAGACTCACATCTCATTGGTTGAGCTTGAGCATGCTGGCGCCTTTGAATTACCCGCTGCCATGCCAACACTGCACCAATGGTCTACCAGTTTTATTGTAGACAGAATATGAAGACTGTTCCCAGTTGGTGAAACTAGGGATTGTATTGTCGCGTAGGCTCTCATTATTCTAATGAGACTACTGGATTTTGAGCGGCAGAATCGCCTGCGGTGTGGGAGACTGAGTCTGACCCACTACAGGTGAAATCTGTCGCCCCAATCCGGGTCTTTGCCCCGGCTAACTAGCAGTGCCTCATCTCTACCCAAGGGCAGGGATGATTGGGCAGCCGAGCGCATGACATAACTGGTTTCTCAGGGAAGCCGTGGTCACTCAGGTCTCATCCGTTTCTCTTGGTTACATTAGTCTCATACATACAATGACAAACAGAGTTAGTATATGTTTCAATAAAATGTTAATGAAGTGACTGCATCTTAGATAGCAAAGCGCGGGCTGCAATAACCAGGACGATACAGCATGACAAGATTACAATTATGACAAGGAGAGCAAAGCATAGAAATAACGTTACCATGTTGTCACTACGGTCAATAGACTAATTCCTACCTAGGCTATGTTAGAGCACAGCCTGTTAAGCTCTAGTTCTGTCCTTCAGGTTCCCCTGGGAAGACATCATCCCCCATACCTGAGCAAAGACCTGAAGTCTGCATAAGCAACTGTAGCGAAGAGTTCGGCAATCAGCATACAGTTGTGGTTCTCTGGCTGGAATCTCTCTCTAACGTGTAAAGGACAGGGAAGTGTTTTCATAATAAAACAGCTGGTGTTCTGAGAAAATGTCCCTACGTAAGGATGTGTATTTTCTATGAATGTCAGAGACTAAACTTATACCACGTTCACAGGCAACCTATCTTACTGCAGCTTCGGAAGAAGCACAGAGTAAGCAGGAATGTCTTGTTTGAGAACAGAGTGCTGGTTCAGGCAAAAACAGATAGATAGAAGGAAATAAAACAAGACAGTAAAAGTGGCACAGTAACAAGAATAAAGCGAAGCTGAATAAAATATATCTAGGTTAAAGTGCACAGTGGCAGTGCATGGAGCTATAACTAAAATGGCTACACAACAGTATTACGCCACAAACCTGGCAAGGAATTTAGTAGTGCGGCTCCTATTGGCCACCATCCTTGATTAATATACATCGAAAATACCAAAATGTTGACCTTGGTAGGCACCACATGTGCGTCAATCAAACCACAACCACTCTGAACAGCAGCAGGGTATCCAGTCTGAGCTTTATTCCTGCTTCTGGCCGATGATGATACAGGGGTCGGTCCCAAGCAATACAGCACTATAGACTGGCAATGCAGGGGTGCCTGGTTTCAGAATGCTGAGATTGTAAGTGTGTAAGATGTGTGCTTCTAATGTTGTGTGGAGAGAGGTGGCTTCAGTTCACCTCTAGGCTGCTGACAGGGCTGTGTGAGCAGTGCTGATGTCAGAAGTGATGCTATTCCAGACCCTGGGTGACTAAATGCAGGAAGCTGTGGCCCAGAGTCCCAGTGTCTCTAATGGCCGGAGTTGCACTCATTGGATTGATGCTGTAGTGGTGGGGTGCACACTGCTGGCATGTAAGCAAAAACTCCCCGCTGCATTGTGGTAATTGCAGTTTGTAGTATTTACAGTAGCTGACAAATAAGGAGGTATTCACCATGCGTTGGTGCAACCACTGCTGGTATTTCTGTGCATTCATGGACAGATGTTTGTGGGTGATTGCAACAGGAAGTAGCAGGGCAGATGATGGGGTGCTAGAAATGCCCCTTGCATTTCTTCATGTCAGCACCCCTCCAAACTGCGCAGGCTCGTTCCAAGGTTTGTCAGCCCCATCACTACCAGAGGAGCTTTATCACTTGCATGGGAAACCTACGCCAAGGTGCCAACAGTGTGCTCCCTGCCACTAGGGAGTGAGTAAGCTCGCAAACCTAGGGCGCCCGCTCTTTGGAGTGGTACACTTCCTTGCTTTGACAAGGGGATGATGTATATCATTATAAGGCCCAAGAAATCAAGTGTAAAAGTGCCAAAGACATATGGGGCCAGATGTATCAAAGATCCGTTTTGCGATTCTCAAATAGCGATTTTTAAGAAATCGCTATTTAAGAAATGCAAAATGGTATGTATCATATTTCTGATTCGTTAATAGTGATTTCTTAAAAATCGCAAATGCTATTACTGAATCGCAAATAGTGATTCTGACCCTATTCGCACCTATGGGCCTGTAGGCCCATATTTGCGAATATTTTGCATTTCCCAAATTGCGAATTATTAGGAAATGCAAACCCCAGGATGCTGGGGGCCTAAGGCCCCCTCTGCTGCACCCCAAAAATATTTTAGGACATGTAAGGCGCACACATGCCAAAGGGGCATGTGTGCGTTACATGTCAATTTTAAAAATGCATTTATAATGCATTTTTAAAATTTGCACATGCTTACCACCAAATTGAATTTGGTGGTAATTGCGATTCCTTAATGCACAATTCGCATTTAGGAAATGCTTGACACAGGTGCTTAAGAAATCGCAAATAAGGACTCCTTATTTGCAATTTCTTATTTAGAGAATCACAATTTGCGATTCTCTAAACGGGGTCGCAATTTTAAGGAATCGCTATTTTAGCGACTACTTAAAATTGCACAGCGAATGCCTTTCATGCATTATGAAAGGCATTTTTGCATTCGCAAACGGCTGAATTCTGCGATTCGCACCATTTGCGAATGCAAATTCGCTTGATACATCTGGCCCCATGGTTACTTATTCATTTGACAAATAATATTAATTTTAAAAATCGTCCTTTGAATGGGCACAAAACCGAAAATCCTGTAACGTTCACCAGTGTGGTGAGTAAGGCAAGCGTAGCTCCCCCATGCACTGCTCCTGGGTTGACAGACTATACAAGCTTGCTGAGGTCAGAGCCTGCTCCCCAGAGACCTCTTTGCCCTTGAGTCCGTGTCAGTAACATGGTGCAGGCACAGGGGCAAACACATTCCCTCAATAGCATGGGGCAAGCCACCTCGTAACTGAGTTACACTAAGGCCCAAATTTATACTTTTTTAGCGCCACATATGCGTCATTTTTTGAAGCAAAAGCAGCACAAACTTACAAAATACAATTATAAGTTTGCACCGCTTTTGCACCAAAAAATGACGCAAATGCGGTGCTAAAAAAGTATAAATATGGGCCTAAGTGCTTAATTTGAGCCAGTGGTTTACGGTGCTCAGCGGCCATATAGTTGTGTGATTTAGAGATGAGTAGAACAACAGTTGTTTATTAATTCAAAACACATTCAAAACAAGCTGGCAATGGGTGGTGCAAGCAGCGGCTGCCAACACAAATTAAAAGTGGTGGGGCAGGTGGAAGGGGACGCATGGGGAGCGCAGGGGGGAAGCACGAGGGGGTAGCACGCGGGTTAAAAAAACACTTACCTGGTGCTGCAGGCCGCCTCGTGCTCCTCCTCTTCCTGGTCGCAGCATCAAAAACTCCCTGTGAAATCCCAGTGCTGCTCTCATGCTATTATCAAGCATGAGAGCAGCAAAGGGATTGGCTTGAGCGAGCTGGTTTGTCGCTCGCTCAAACACAGGGAGTCTGTGCTATTTCTCCAACCCGGCTGTCAAATACAGTTGGGTTGGAGAACCCTAACTGCGCATATCACTTTGGCGGGCCTAGAACGGCGGCCAAACAGACAAGCACAGTTCACTCCCTCCTCCTCCCAAGGCCCGGCCCGCCATGCACGGGCAGGCTCAGTCAGCAGCAGAAAAATAAAATAATAGTGAAATATCGTTTTATTTTCCTTCTGCTGGCTCTGAGCACTGGTTGATGTGTCTTGCAGAAGGGACTGCCCCTTGTGTAATAGTGAGGTACCCCCAGAGAGCATAAAGTGGGACAAAGCCCCGCTGCTATCTTGGGGAACCGGTCCCAGATCTCAAATGTCTATACATTTCCGGTTTGCTCATTTCAGTCCCTAAGTTAACTATTGACAACTGCACTTTGCAAACACAATAATATGATGAATGCACAGACCAGCACCCGACACCCCGTTGGAGTCATGTGCCATAAAAAACACCCTTCACTTGCTGAAATTCAACCTTATCCCACCTTGAACCGTGCGTATCCTCTGGAAAATAGATTTCTCTGGCAGAATAAAACAAATAAATGCACCAGGAGATTGCAACAGGGATCAGTGGAAACAGACAGCCTTCTCATGGCCAGGCTGGGTGGACTTGTTCTCACCTAAGCCCTGGGTCTGACATTACAGATAAAGTTATGCGGTTCCTTTTCAATTTACATTCCACGGCTCTTGTGTTTGTTTTTCCTTCTGAGAGTCTTATTGTCTTTGCATATTTCTTGCGCCATCATCTACTCCTCAAATAACTAAGATGTAAAGGAGAACTTTTCAAACATGAGTCACTCGAGAGCTGTGCCCTGTGGCCATTGATGTACTGAAAGGGGGTTCTGAGGGCTGAATACAGAGGCCCTGAATACCTGGATAAACAAGGATTGGCAAAGCCAGTAGGTCTGGCTTATATGTGACAAGGCGTGTAAACACAGGCATGCTTTCAGAAATGCTGTTTACGTGAGTTGTACCCGTAAATCCAGTTAATCTCATTAAAGTCAGCCCTGCTGCCTTTCTGAATCCTGGGGAAAAGTAGCAGAAAATATTGATTTTCGCATAGGATGTTTGTAAGAGATAAAGGACTGAATGGGACTAACAGGGTGAGGACTGAGTGTACTTTTCAGATGTAAAATAGTACCTCATGCATTGCAATAGAGACACGTTCTTGAAGAGGGAATGATACAGTAAAAAGCCTACAGCATGAGATGAATGCACGACGCCCCTCTCAGTGGAGGCAAACCCTATGCTGTGTATATTTTAATGACTTGGGGCCAGATTTAAGAAGGCCCTAGCGCCACCTTGTGCCACATTTGCTAATGTGGGGTTAAGGGGCAAAAACGCTGCACCATATTTACAAAGTGGTGCAATGTATACATTGCACCACTTTGTAAACCCTTGTGCCACATTATGCCTGCGCCAGGCATAATGTATGTAAAAGAGGGTGTTCCAGCACTAAGAGGCCCCAAAAAATGGCGCAATGGAATCTATAAGATTCCACTGCACCATTTCTTGCATAATTTTTAACGCCTGCCTAAGGCAGGCATTAACATGAGGCTCCCATTGTTTTCATTGGGACTCCAGTCACTTTGCAGGATTAGCGTCAATATTTTTTACGCTAATCCTGCCAAGTGCCAAACTAGCGTCAACATTTTTGACGCTATTTCCCTAAGGTGCACCATGGTGCACCGTATCATAAATACAGCGCACACATGGTGGCGTTAGGGTGGCGCAATGGGGTGCAAGAAAAGTGGCACATCGTGACACGATGCGCCTCTTTTCATAAACCTGCCCCTTGGTAACAAGCGGTGCTGTCAATCCAGACTTAAAAATTGAAATCAGAGAGATAGCAGAGCTGTGGGAATATGAATGCTCAATCTTCTCAGCAGACAAAGGTCTCCCTCTCCTGTCACTATCAACCATGAAGCCACACACCCTCATACACTAGGCCTGAGGTGCCCCTGGGTGTGCCTTGATCCTTTTACAGTATATACTTCCTGTGTGCAACACTCTGCTGGCCAGGATCACACAGTGCTAGGCCAGGTTCACACAGCACTGAGCCAAGATCAGATGATACTTGCCCAATACCAAACATAAACGAAATAACTCCTTCTCTTAAATATGCATTAATAAAGACCACCTTCTGTTTTGCATGCATGAGCAGAAGGAAGGGTGAGCCACACCTTTGCCGTTTAATGTGTACATTGAACAACTGCCCCACTTTACAGGCTCGGAAGAGGCTAAAAATGAACTCCTGCGCTAAGGACACCCAGCTCTGGTCCCGAGTCTAGCTCTCCTGTGTTGCTGCATAGCTCTTGCTCCTGTCTTGTCCTTGCTTTTCCCCCTGTTTTTTGAGTGCCTTCTCCTTGCTTTTCCATTGTTCTCACTGCTTTCTCCTAGCTTTTCCCCCTGTTTTTTGAGTGCCTTCTCCTTGCTTTTCCATTGTTCTCACTGCTTTCTCCTAGCTTTTCCCCCTGTTTTTTGAGTGCCTTCTCCTTGCTTTTCCATTGTTCTCACTGCTTTCTCCTAGCTTTTCCCCCTGTTTTTTGAGTGCCTTCTCCTTGCTTTTCCATTGCTCTCACTGCTTTCTCCTAGCTTTTCCCCCTGTTTTGATGTGCCTTCATACTTTTCGCTTATTTTCAATGCTTTCTCTGTGCTCTTTCTGACACGTTTTGTGTGCCTTCTCTTTACTTTTCCCTCATTTTCACTGCTCTTTTATTGTTAGCTTGCACGCACAAGCACTGTGACCTGTTGTAAGTATTGTGGGCTTTTAACCACGCCAATCCCACCCCCATCACTTTCATTCGTTCCTGGGATTGCCTTTCAAATTCACTCGATGTCATAGGTAAATGCTTTACGTTTGTCCCACCTTGAGGCTGTTTTTCTCACGCCTTGCAGACTGCCTCTGTTACATGGATTATTACACGATTGCCAATATACTTCAGCGTGGGCAAACTAGTTTTTCTTTTGTCTCTCTCCTTTGTGCTGCATGGCGGCCATGCCGCTCACAGCGCGAACAGGCACAACAGAGTGAACTGAATCAGCGGTATTGTAGCTCTGGTCACATTGTTCACAGTTACCTTATCAGGGTCATTTATTGTGGCTTTCCCCTTAAAAACACTTGAAATTGATAAATGCTTTACATAAAACAGAAACCCTTAAAGCGTGCCGGGAGAGCTGATACTACAATATTCACTGCACTCAGGAAACTCACTCCCTAATGCCTTGCAGGGCATTACTTTTATAAAACATTTTTGCTCATAACTCAGCCTGTGGTGGTCCTGGGGCAATGGGACCATCACCAAAACATTCAGCACAATACATTCTTTTTGTCTAGGTCATCTCTGGGTCGCCACACTATGTTACTGGGACCCCAAAATAATAACCCCTCCCACCAGTCAGTGTCTTTTTAAGCCCTCTCATGGCTGGAATTTTAGTTTTACAGCTGGGAATAGCTTGTGTTTTATGGGCCTTGTTTGTAATATCATTGCAATAGGCCTGCTACCCCTGAAAATGTGTAATACACTATGCCCTCTGGGGGCTAAATATATGGTTACAGTGCATTACTTTCTGCCATTTTCGTTTTGTGTGGTTATCCCCTCTAGGGGCTGACTATATGGTTACATGGCCATGTTTCTTAAAAATGCTTTTTGCATTGTGGTGTCCTCTAGGGGCTGTTCTGAACATTACAATCGTATCAACATACTAAAATATTTGTGGCATGGAAACTTGCCCCATAATGCTTTACAGGGCCATTACTTTTACTAAACATTTTTGCTCATAATGCAGCCTGTGGTGGTCCTAGGAGAATGGGACCACCTTTAAAACGCTCTTTCTGTCTACACCATTTCTGGGTCTCCACACCAGGTTAGTGGGAGCCCCAAAAAAATAACCCCTTCCACCATTCAGTGACCTTTAAGCTTTCCTATGGTTAGAACTTTTGTCTTACAGCTGGGAGAAGCTTTGCTTTAAAGGCCTTATTTATAACATAATTGCAGTAGGCCTGTTAGCCCTAAAATGTCCTCTAGGCTCTAAGTATATAGTTACACTGCATTACTTTCTCCTGTTTTTTTCATGGGGTTGTGTTCTCTAGGGGCTAACAATATGGTTACATGACCATGTTTCTTTCAAATGATATTTTTGCTCTGGTGCCCTCTAGGGGCTGTTTTGAGCATTACAGTCTAATGCCAAAAGTTTATTTCTGATAAAGGTTTATATGATAATTGTATATGTTTTAATAATCTCTCCTTATTACACTATGACTTTTGAACACTCTTGATATGTTTGGGTGACCCTTCTAATTTATTTCTCCTCTCTGGCTGTCTTGTGTCTTTTTTGGGGAGAATTGTGTTAGCCAGCCAGCAACTCTGATGGTGGGGTGGTGAAAGTGGTATTCTATTGAAATTAGCATGGCAGATTTAAATTAGGAAGCTAAATGTCAACATTTACATTTTTTTCTGCAGATAGATGAAGAAGGTAATTGGAAGTGCTTTAGTTATATGCAGGGCCACTGGAATTATATGGCAGGAAAAGACGAAATTATGAGGCAGGGTTGACCAATTTATGTTGCAAGAAAAGCACAGTTATGAGTTTACAATGCCAATAGCTCTAACTCAAGCAAATGTGAGATCTATTGCACTGCAAATGCTTGTTTTTTTGGCAGCCTCCCCAGCAACTCCAGACCATCACCTCACTTCCAGAATTCCAAAAGGTCCTTAAGATCTGGCTATTAGAATGAGCCGCCAGGACCTGCAAGCGCCTCAATACGCTGTCAGGTGATTAGCTATGCTTTACAAATCCTGATTGATGGACCCAGGCCTACCTTCAGCTGCTAAATAGGTTCTTAAGTCCCTCATTATGAGTGCCTCGGCAACTTGTGTAATATTTATTTCACTTGATAAAACCTAACTCTGCCAAGCCAGAATATATCAGGTGTGATAAATTCCACCCAATTACAAGTTTTGGGGAATAACATGCAGATCTGGGTGCTCACTGCACCAAAACCTGCAGGCTCCGGTAAATTTGTAAATACCAAGCACTTTCCTCCTGATGAATACCTGCAGGTTTGTCCTGTCTATATTTATCACACAACCCATAATTGCGACATATGCGCTAACAGCATTTACGACACATATCACAATTAACCGGGCCACTCGTAATTAGGACCTAAGAATCGTTTAAAATTCTGAATAAAGCCTCAATAAGGCCAAACACTGGCAGGAAGTTAATAAAATGGAGGCAAGACAGAAATGATTCTGTTAGCCCCTGCATATTTACACTCATATTCTTCACATTTTTTTAAAAGTGTAGGCCCTATAACATATTTAATAATATAAAACTTTGGCTGCCTGAACGTACTTTTATGGGATTTATTTTTGCTATTCACAAACAATCCCAGTAGTACACCTGGAAAGCTGAGCCAGGCACAGGTTTAAACATTAACTACTGCCAATGTCAAACAACATTTACCAAGGACTCCTGTTTCCCTTGTAAGGAGTTCTGTATAGCATATAATTCCCCACAGAGGAATATGTGACAGAACAACTAGGTCCTAAACAACTATAGCCTAAACCACTACTGCTAAACAACTAAAAAGTCTCTACAACTAAGTACTGAACAACTACTGTCTAAACAACAATTGTGCCTGAATAACAATTACCTGAACAACTATATATATATATAATAAACCATAAAAAAACAAAAAGAAAACCTTAACTTAAAATTAGTTATTCAGGCAATTTTTATTCAGGCACAATTGTTGTTTAGTCAGTAGTTGTTCAGTACTTAGTTGTAGAGACTTTTTAGTTGTTTAGCAGTAGTGGTTCAGGCAAGTAGTGGTTTAGACCTAGTTGTTCAGGATGTTTCCCATTTGGCAGCAAATGTAGGGGTGGTCTGTTTCCCTTCCCACCCTGGACAGGAGCTGCTCCAGCCCTTGGCTGCAGTAATTCTCTGACATTTGCCAGAGTGGGAAGAGGATGGATTGTAGTTTGGGAATGCCAACACATGTACCAAACCTCCAAGGCAAACTATGCCTTTGAACGCCCACTTCCCATCACTCAAGTGGACTTTACTACTGCACATTTGTAGTAAATGTATTTATGTCCAACAGGAATGCAATCTTTGTACCCGATTGAACTGGTGGAGAATTGCAAATTGTGTTTGCAAGCTCCCGGTAAAGTGAGCTTTGGTATGTTACCAGCGAATGTGTGAGCTCAAAATTCATATTTTTGACACTTTTTTTCTTTTTTTGTCTGAATGGACAGACTTGTGCATTTTTTACTCCAGTTAATCGTCTCTATAGCGCTTTACCTGCACATTTGCACTTTGCTCTCCTCATGTAAGAATGGTGTGTAATGAGCCGGTATTACTTTAACGCTTTAGCTCATGATTTGTTGTAATCACGTTTTCTTGTGCATTTGCACTATTTTGGCTTTTGCACTTTCTATTGAGGCACTGTATTCTATAATTGCACATTGTTAAATCACAATGTTAAGCACTTTATGGATTTTCACATTTTGTATGCCTTTTTAAAAACAATGATTTTATTCATTTTTGTGTGTAGATTGTTGTAGCAATGTTGTCATATTGATGGATTTTATGTGTACTTCAGTTTCAAAATATAAATAAAATAATTGAATTACTAATTGAAATACATTGAATTGGAATGCCTCTGTGAATTTCTAAAAGGTGCAAATAGGGTATTTTCTGCCCTCACTTTAAGTTTTCTTTGTAAATAGGGTCCCTCATCTATTTGAGGTATGCAGATATGAGCCTTAGTACTCAAATTGACTGAGTGAGAAACAATTGATATATTGAAATATTCCAACTGTACAGATATCCCCAACTGTACAGATATCCCTGCTTTTATCATACAGTAGCAGGGGAACTTTAACTGTAAATTAGACTACAGTGATTCTCTATTACGGACTCCAAAACTTAGCTGTCTAATATTTGAGATGGGTAAAAGCAACCAGGTGCACCCTAGACAAAAAGGCTATCCATTGTTTACCATTCAATGCTAAAATTTAGTTAATGCTTCCCCTGATGCACAGGTACCTCCAGGTCTTGGCATCAAGCTACCTTCCACAAGCAATCACATGATACCCAACTAGCCATCAAATTGGTCGGATTACTTTTGTATCCTATCGCGTCTTGCTCGCATACACTAAGGGGGTGATTCTGACCGCGGCAGACGGCGGTCGCCGCCCGCCAAGCGGTTCCCGCCGAAAGACCGCGGCGGTCATTCTGGCTTTCCCACTGGGCTGGCGGGCGACCGCCGAAAGTCCGCCCGCCAGCCCAGCGGGAAACACCCTTCCCACGAGGACGCCGGCTCAGAATGGAGCCGGCGGAGTGGGAAGGTGCGACGGGTGCAGTTGCACCCGTCGCGAATTTCAGTGTCTGCAAAGCAGACACTGAAATTCTTCGTGGGGCCCTCTTACGGGGGCCCCTGCAGTGCCCATGCCATTGGCATGGGCACTGCAGGGGCCCCCAGGGGCCCCGCGGCACCCCCCTACCGCCATCCTGTTCCTGGCGGGAGACCCGCCAGGAACAGGATGGCGGTAGGGGGTGTCAGAATCCCCATGGCGGCGGAGCGCGCTCCGCCGCCATGGAGGATTCTCAAGGGCAGCGGGAAGTCGGCGGTACACCGCCGACTTTCCGTTTCTGGCCGCGGCTGAACCGCCGCGGTCAGAATGCCCAGCGGTGCACCGCCAGCCTGTTGGCGGTGCTACCGCCGACCTCCGCCATGGCGGTAATTACCGCCAGGGTCAGAATGACCCCCTAAATCTGGAGCGGACTGAAGATTCTTTGGGTTTGATCCCTGGCCTTGAAACCTCCTTCTGGTCCAACTTCAAGAGACTCTGTTGTACTGCCCAGAAGGCTGGCTTTTCTGCTAAATCCCAGTATCTTTCAAGGCTATGATTTTATACTCTTCTTTTTACACCAAGATATGGTTTGGTCCATGGTGTTCTGTTTCTAAATGAGATAGAATAAATTAAAACAGCACACAGCCATTCTTTTCTAGAGGAGGAGGATTTCAAGTGAACTGGGCAATCAGCCTATAATATTTAATGTCCTACACAAACCAAGGGGGTCAAGTCTGACCCCTCACATGTGTTTGCTCATTGTACCTGCAAGTTCAGAGTGCGTGAGGAGTTACTGTCCAGAGACCAAGCAGAAGGCATACTGGATGGAGGGGACACTGATATGCCAGAATGTTTGGCAGTGATAGGAGGCAAGGAAATTACTGTCTTGATGAATTCAGGATCACCATGCACACCGATTGTTGATAACATTTGGGTTACGATTTTGTTCTGGAGAAGACATTGCTTGGTCCCCTCCAGATATCAATCATGGTGGTTATGGTGGAATCAAAATTGATTTTGTGGGTCTCTCCATGATGAAGATTTTGCATTAGTGGAGGAAGACTGTAGGAAAGGTAGGTGTGTCCAGAAGGGGGGCTATCTTTTGGAATGGTGACATCAGGAATACATTGGCAGGGGCGTGGCTTGAGGCCGATGGAGTAACACGCTCAGAGCAGAGCTCCCAGCGGCTTTCAGACATCTGCCGATCGGAGCCTAGACCGGGCCCCGGATCGTGTAGCAGATCCAATGTGTGCCCTTTTGGTGTAGCGAGGGGGCTGGTGGTGCCCTGAAAGGCCTGAGCAGGCGGTGCGCGGCGTATACCCGCGACACAAAATGGCGGCCCAGAAGAACGAGATACAGAACTCCTGAAGCGGAGCCTGGGCCTGGTTGCTGGACGCGGGACACGTGGCCACCCGGCGGGCCGCTGAGGATTAAGTGCAGAGCGCCTCATTAGGATCTAGTGGGGCGGCAACGGAGGAGGTGTTGGAGCTCCCGTCCTGGGGGCAGTGCCGGGGACGGACGGTGGCCCGGGAGCATGGCTCCCGAAGAAGGTGAGGAGGTGTTGGGGGACCGGCGGAGAATGAAAAATTGATCGTAGAGTTGGCGAATGACTTGACGTTGCTGCTGGCCAGCCCGGTGTCTGCTGTGGGTTCAGCCTGGGGACAGTGGAGCAGTACGGAGGTGGCTCCGATCCGGAGAGGAGCACACAGAGACTAGCTACCTGCCCCCTCCCCCTTCAGAATAGGTGAATTTGGAGAGAGGTGGGGAGGTAGAAAACCTACATAACATAAGGAAAGAATCTAGGCGCTGCCTGTGGGGGATATGGAGCGGCCCACCCTGACAGTGAGGGACTGCCGCGAAGCGCGGGTGTCGCCGGCCACAGGCACCAGCTCCCCGGACACACGTGGACTACAAGAGCAGAGAGAGGGTAAGGGAGGTGGATAGCCTCCCCGGGCTCGGACACTGTGGCCCTGTGCTGCGGCGCTCCAGAGCGTAAAGCAAAATATACAAGTGCATCAATTGCTTCTGAAGGGGCCCTCCACCGTCCCTCCTACAGGAACAACCCCTAAAAACATAAAAACCTCCTAAATGACCATTTGAAAACTGTGGAGGTGAGGCGGTTAGAACAATGGGCAAAATGAAAAAACGGGATGGCACGGACAGAGGAACCGCAGTGGGCTCGCCCGCGGAGGATGATGGCACTGGCCAAGCAGCTTTAAATTGGGAGCTGCCCAAGAGACTACTCTCAACACTATTTTCCAGGCCATAGCGGCATCCCAGGAGGCCCTGGAGTCGAAAATAGACACGATAGCCATCGAACTGAACCTTCTCAGAGATGATCATCGCCGTTTAACGGACAGAGTCACCACGAACGAAAGGTCCTTGGAACAGCTTGCTCCGGATTGTCAACAGCTAAACAAGAATATGTCTGAAATAATGTCTTGTATTAAAACCCTGGAGGCACGAGTGGAAGACATGGAGAACAGGCCACGAAGAAGTAATCTAAGACTAGTGGGTCTTCCAGAAAAAGTGGAGCAGGATGCAACAAATATGACCACATTCTTGGAACAATGGATACGCAAGGAAGTGGCTCTTGAAGGACTATCTTCATACTTTGCGATTGAACGAGCCCACAGGGTGCCGGACTGGCCCCTGCCGCCGGGTGCGAGACCCAGGATGGTGGTCGCCAAACTGCTCCACTTCAAAGACAGGGATCATATCCTCACCCAGGCCAGACTGAGGGGAGAGATTAAGATAGGGGACTTCACAAGAGACACTCAGAGACAACAGGCTTCCTTTACCGACGCCAAGAAACAGCTCAGAGAGCGAGGAATCCAATATGCTATGCTATTTCCAGCCAGGATAAGGATTGCCACGAATAACTAAGTTATTTTTTTCACTTCACCACAGCAGGTATGGGAATGGTTAGATTCAAATGACCCAGCTGCGGCAAAGACACTAAGAAACCCCTGGAACCCACGTGTCAGACTGCAAAAGAAAACCAGACACCCGACAACAACTGCAGCACCGCCACGCACACAGGCACTGCTGGAAATGCAAGAAGCGGTGGACTTCGCAGCATCCCTTCATACACAGGGACCAGGATCATCCCACTCCTCAGAACTCCTCTTTGACCATTACTCTACAACTGGTAGTGCATCTGTCTCATCCCAGGACACTTCAGACACTTCACCAAAGGTGACCCAGGGGACTTCAGATGAAATAATATAATAGAGGCCTGACTCCAACCATACGGATGAGTCTACCCACATCAAGAGGGTAGGAGAGCACAACCTGTTGCTATAGACAATGCCTTGGACTGAAGGAATCCTGGCCTAAAACCCTTGTGACGACGGACTGTATGCGGTCTTTCGCTGCAGACAGAAAAGGCTGCCAAATTAACAACATTGAATGATGATATGCCCTGTGCTGGGTCTGAGCAGGATCGCCCTGCACGACGGCCAGGGGGCAGAGACATATCCTGGAACATTGGATGGTGGGGAGCACGCTGGGCAGAGTCTGCCCCTGGTTTCTTACATTCAACCCCCACTCGTAATGTTGAAAACATTATTGAAAGTTTGAACGGGGATAGTTGTGATGCCGGTCCTGGGGAGAGGGAGTTGGATTGTTTGGGTATTTGTTTTGTTCAACACAGTTTCGACCACTAGGGACGTATCTGCTCAACCACATGACACAGATTCTTCACTTAGGAACACCTCATAGAACACCCCCAACCTACAAGTTCCTGACTTGAACTGAATAGCATAACTAAGAGATATAAGGCCCACTCTCAAATCAGGAGACGAAGGTTACATATAGCTGTTATCCAGGAAACACATCTAGAGGCCCTGAGGCCAAAGCTATAGCCAAAAGATGGCATGGACAGGTATATGCTAGAACTTATTTGCCATACGCCAGAGGAGTCCTCTTGTGGATTCAGCCAGGGGTTCCTTTCCAAAAAATGAATGAAATAATAGATAAAGAGGGCTGCTATGTTTTGGTATCTGGGAGAATAGAGGGAAGAGATATCACGATAGGCTGGATCTACGCACCCAATCAGGAGCAGGGCTCCTTCTTGACATTGCTTTTGCATACACTAGGGCCACAACTTACACAGGCAATTATCATCGGCGGCAATATCAATTGTGTCTCCAATACGGAGCTTGATAGATCACACCCCCCCACTATAGCGTTCCCCCACACGCCGGTCGGCCAAGGCATTCACAGACTGGCAACAACATTGGGGCTTCAGGGACTGTTGGAGACACTTACATCCCGAAGAGCGGGACTAGTCCTTGTATTCGAGTTTGCACAACCTACATGTCCGACTTGACGTCTTCTTTGCATCACCTGAAGTCAGTAGTATGGCCCTGGCGGCAGAGTACCTCAGCCGCACAGTTTCAGACCATAATGCTTTGCTACTTATGCTAGCTTGGCACAGGGAGAGCCCCCGAATACCGGACTGGCGACTAAGAGTGGAAACACTGGAAGATGGTGCCTTCCGGTAGGCGATTGGTGACACAATTAAACCTTATTTCGAGCACAATCAGGGAACGGTGTCTTCTCGTGCACTAGAGTGGCAGGCCTTCAAGACGGTAATCAAAGGTCAGAGCATGGCAGGGGTGAGGTGGGTCAAAAAGACACTGGAGAGAGAGATTGGGGACAAAGAAGAAAAACTCAGAGAACTGGAACGGAAGAGACCTGGTGCCCTGGAAATGTCCCCTCTGATTACAGAGGCTAAGGAAAAGGTTGCAGTAGCAATAGAAATATTACAATGTTTCAATTATAAAAGCTATATGACCCGACTACACACACAGGGGGACAAAGCAGGGGCTCAATTAGCCAGGCTCTCAGCTCCTCCCCGACAACATTCTTTAGTGATGGAGATTGAGAACGACAGGGGGGTT
The DNA here is from genome assembly GCF_031143425.1 of Pleurodeles waltl. Classification (NCBI taxonomy): domain Eukaryota; kingdom Metazoa; phylum Chordata; class Amphibia; order Caudata; family Salamandridae; genus Pleurodeles; species Pleurodeles waltl. The sequence goes on along the minus strand of NC_090447.1, from coordinate 77,122,453 downwards.
GGGCAAGGGGAAATCAATGAGAGGTTTATTAACTATTATTCCTCACTATATGCTTCCCTGGGGGAGGACATATCCCCCACCCAATTAAGGAGCTTGGAGGAGCTTCAAATCCCTCAATTAGGGGAGGCAGACTGCCTGGTATTGGAAGATGTGATTTCCCCCCTCAAAATTAACACAGCTGTGAAGACAATGGCCAGGGGGCAAGTGCCGGGGGCAGATGGACTCCCCATGGAATTTTACAGAGCATATATTGAATTACTAGCTCCTGAACTCAGTGCACTCCACTCGGTGGCACTTAGGGCTGGAACGCAGCCCCCGTCCACAAACAAAGCCATAGTTATACCACTCCTAAAGCCAGGGCGCCCTGCAACAGATGTGTGTTTGTACCACCCCTTGTCCATGTTAAACATGGACTATAAGATACTACGTCCGATCCTGGCCATGCGCCTTCTGCCCCACATGCCCACGTTGATCCACCCAGACCAGACGGGATTCATTCCTCGCCGTAACACAACTATTAACATTAGATGCCTGATCTCGATCCTTCGATATCAATCCCCAGACTTACAGAACGCAGCAACCATAGCGGTTGATATAGAGAAGACCTTCAATAGCCTTCGATGGGACTTTCTGTGCCAAGTGATGGAATGGGTGGGCTTAGGACAGGGATATATTAAGTGGACGAAACTTATTCACGAACCCACCTGCTCGTGTCCGCACAGGTCATACGATATCAGAGCCATACGTGGTAGGTAGAGGCACCAGACAGGTTGTCCTCTCTCACCCCTATTATTTGCCATAGCAATAGAGCCATTGGCGCAAGCGGCGAGAACAGGTGCCTACTAACAGGGGTTATGTATCCAGCGTCAAACTCATAGAATAGCGCTTTACGCGAACGACATGGTACTCTTCTTACACGATGCAGAGAAAGAACTGCCGGGTGCTATGGCTCTGCTTGTGAAATTTGAGTACCTCTCTGGGCTCTGTATTAACTGTCAGAAATCCCACATTTTCCCTCTGCGAAAAGATGCTCCACCGGTGGGGAATACACAGGGTCTTATGTGGATAGCTTCCACCTTTCGATACTTGGGAGTCCATATATACCACGTAACCAAGGATCTACTAGAGGGCAATGTGGGTCGAGCATTCCAGAGGTTAAAAGCAGATGTCTTGTTTTGGAAAACACTCCCATTATCGGTGGCGGGGCAAATCGCACTGATTAAAATGGTATCCCTACCTAGACTAATGTACTACTTTGCGACTTTACCGTTAATCCTTCCTCACTCCCTATTCCGGCCCACCGACGAGGGGGGGATGACAGCACCTGGCGTGGAACTCTACTATCTGGCATGCCAGTTACAGTGGCTCACACGGGAGATGCACACAGTGACGCTATGTCCAAACATGGGAGGACCGCTTTAGGGTCCTGCTGAATCCCAGAAGACGACGCCCAATGAACCAACCAGGCATGCACACACTGCGCAATTGTTGGCTACGCAGTTTACAACGCACAAGAACCTCCTTGCCCTGTGCACCGGCAATACCACTAATTGGGCTCTCTGGCTCCCAGGAGGCCAGGTCCTAACGGGAATATCGAGACTTGCAGAGCATAACATCTCCGAAACGGGGGATCTGTTTAACAATGGGGAACTACTGTCCTTTGAAACTCTTATAGAACAATTTGAGGTTCCCCTGGGTTGTTTCTTATGCACATATCACTGATAGCCCTCATACAATGTCATTGGAAACAAGGGCTGACGGAACCACCCACACATGCGGGATGTCATGCTATCTGTACGGTTAGCGTGGAGGGGAAAGCCGTATCTATCTTATACAAAGCGTAGAGGAAGGACACATTGCTCCCGTTGGATACTTTACGATTAGCATGGGAGGGGGACATAGAGGCACCCATAGATGAGCAACAGTGGTCCAGAATTACAGCACATACATACACAGCATCTAGAAATGCTCGCTTCAAGCTGACTCATTTCGACATATTCCACAGGGCATACCTCATGCCCCAAAAGTTAGCCAAGATGTTTGAAACTGCGGATAGCAGGTGTCCCCGTTGCACTGAACAGGAAACAGGCCTCACACATATGCTGTGGGGGTGCTCAAGGATCAAGCATTATTGGGAGGGACTGTTCCAAAACACTGTTGCCTCTCTCCCCGCTGGCGGCCCTACTGGGAGGATTTCCTCGCCATAGTGCCAATAAAATCACAAATAAATATATTGACCTGGCATTGGTATTGGCAAAGAGAGAAATCACACTACACTGGAAGGACCCAGGGGGACCACACTTAAGTAGATGGAGGGATATACTAATAAGATGGGCTGATGCAGAGGGAAGGGCCCTACACCTAGAGGCAGCAAGGAAATGGGACCATTTACTACACTGTTTGAAAGAGCCAGACATCAGAGCGCTGAACCTATCCTCATCTTCCATTGAGTCTGACCACGAAGAAGAGCATGGACAGAATCAAATTGAGGAACATTGCCTCTGAACCCACACAGTCCATACAGGAAGGCTTGAAAGAGTTATCATGGGTGATGCAGGACTGGGAGCAGATTCGGAAGAGGGGGGAGCAGGGGGGCAGAACTAACAAGAAGTTGTTTCTGTATGTTTTTGTTAAAAACACCAATAAAAACAAAGGGAAAAAAAGGAATACATTGGCATCACCTTGAACCCTCAATTCCTCAGATCAAGTTTTGTTGGTAAACAGTGTGAGTGATGATGAAGTTGACATTGCACAGAGTTTTAATTAAGTTTTTAAAGAAAAAGATGGATTTCTTATGGATTTCCACACGGAACTATTGGGCCTCCCCCTTCCTCTCCCCCACCCACCCCCAGTGCTGAGCCCTTTTTGGCTATATGGGGTAGTTCATGCTTAGGGCTGCATAAATATTTTTCCATATAAGGTATCCACATAAATGTGCACCCTTTTTTCCAACATCCTAGGGATTCTAAAGGCACCCACAGTTTATTTACGGAGAAAGTAGGCAAAATACATATAATTTTGAGTTTTTGGGGAAAAATAGGAAACAAGTGCTCTCGATAAAAGTGTCTGTATTTTTCCTAAATATGGCATCAACAAACGGTGTACTGTGGCAAAGTCACCATTTCCCCAGGTTTTAGGAACATGCAGAGCTAAATAAAAAAACATATTTTTATTCAGTTTTGACATCTTTGAAAGACGTAGCCATTTTTTCCTATTTTTGTGCTCTCAATTTGCTGGCAGTTTGTAGTGGGACCCAGTGTGAAAAACATGGGTGATCCAGGAAAGCTATATATTTCTGAAAAGTAGACAACATTCTGGATTCAGCAAGGGGTCATATGCATAGATCCCTGAAGATTTTCTCAAAGAAACTAACTGTTGTAATAAAGAAATATTAAAAATGAGTAGGAATAAAAGGCTATTCATGGCAACGTTTTCATCTGTAACATTTTGTTGTGATGGCCAATTTACGAAAGCAATACACCACTACTGCCTCTAGACCCTTCTGGTTGTACGGATATGTAGGGTTTGTAAGTTCTCTAAGAATCCAAGGTACCCAGAGCCAACAGCTGAGCTGCACCATACAATGGTTCTTACACACAGGCTTACATTTGCAAGGCACAAATGCAGTGAAATTCAATTGGTAATAACAAATGTTATACTATTCTATGGTCCCACATGTCTTCCGATAAAAATGGTACCTCATTTGGATGGGTAGGCCGAGTGCCTGCGACAGGAAACGGGCCAACACGCAATATAGACACATCACGTTTTTCCATTGAAAGATGACAATTTTTTCCTATGTGGGTAGCTGTGAATTTTGGGTCCTGGCTCAGCCGGCAACTAGGGAATCCTAGCAAACCTGAACATTTCTGAGAACTAGACACCCAGGGTGACTTGTAGGGCTCACCAGGTTTATTTTAACCCAGAATACCCTGCAAACCTCAAACCTTGACTAAAAACACACTTTCCTCATATTTCTGTAATGGGAAGCTCTGGAATCTGTGGGAAGTCACAAACTTCCTTCCACCCAGCATTCCCCCAAGTCTCCCAATGAAAATGGTACCTCGCTTGCATGGGTAGGCCTAATGCTCGCCACAGGAAACGGCCCAAAATGCGACATGGATACATAACATTTTCCACTCAAAACGAACCCATTTTGCAAAGTGGGTAGCTGTGAATTTTGGGTCCTAGCTCAGCCGGCACCTAGGGAATTTCAGATAACTTGCATATTTTTGAAAACCAGTCATCTGGGGAATCAAGGGTGCAGTGACTTGTGTGGCTCTCACCGGGTATGTTTAACCCAGACTCTTTCCACAGGACAGGAAGGGATCAAACCAGGGTCAATTTAAGCCCTTGCGAGGGGACTTCCATTGACCTCGGTTTGATCCTTTCATGTTTCATGCTCTAGGTCCAACCACACAAGTGGCACAGCACTTTTATCAGCACAAGTCGGGTAACACTGGGTGGTAGAAATTTTGTGGATTCCTCCTGATTCCGGAAGTTTCCATCACAGAACATCAGGAAAATGTGTGATTTTAAGCAGAGCTTAAGGTATGCAGAGCATAACAGCATGGGCGTCACACAAGGCATACCACCCTGGACTCCCCTCAATGTCTACTTTTCCAAATTGCCTGGGTCTGGTAGTTTTCTCTGTGTGGCAGGCTACCCAAGCCCAAAAAGTGCAGCCAGTCACCATGGCAAGTGGGACGATCTTGGGATTTAGCCCCACTATCCTGACTGATATGGAAGAAGAACACCCAAAAGAATCAAATGTCCTCTCACTTGCCTGTGTGGTTGGATGTTTTAGTCCACAGGGGAGCAGAAAGACTGTTGAGGCTTTTGGTGGTGACGGCGTGGTCTGATGTCAGGAGGGGCTAGACCCACCCCATTCTTTTATAAACTAAAATAGTCCTGTCATCCACTGGGCTTTCTGCCCATGGTGGCAAACTGGAGGCAAACCCCATCTCCCTCCCCCACCCCTGGTGGGACAGAAGGAATGTTCTATATATATATATATATATATATTTATATTTAAAACCTAGGTAGTTATAGTTAGGACAATGTTTCCATAAAAAAAGTTTTTTGACTTGCCTATATCTTTGGCACTGTTTGACGAATCATCATGAAATTTTCCCCAAAAAGTTTTGCGGTGATTCTTGTTGCACACGGAAAGTTTCAGGGGCTGATCTGTCAAGCTGGGGCAGAGAAAAAGGGGGGTTGAAAAAAGTTGTGTTTCTCGTGTTAATTCCCATTGGACCTTTACACACGTCTACAGCCGAACCGCTGGACGTAATTACACCAAATTTGGCAGAAAGCTAGCTTTCAGTACGCATATCACTCTTTCGCTTATTTGGTGTAAATTTGTTCAGTAGTTTTTGAGATATTAAAGGGGAATTAAATTTGTATATCTCTGGCCACAATTACTTCGCAAATATTTTGTGAATAATTCATGATATTCGTGATTTTTTTCACTAATACACCTGCGAATAGAAGTGATGCAATTGGCTGACTGCAACCTGACTAGAAAGTTGCGGTTGCCATTTTATTTCACTGGACACGGTCCCCGGGGGTGAAAATCCAAATTGAAAGTGCATAAGTGGTCAGGGTGAAGGTACCCTGTCCCCAGGGGTGTGTTATAGGTGTGTTTTAGGGGCAAATTATGGGTTTAAAATAATTTTGCGTCACCATGCATGATATTTGTGAAATTTGTGAATTTTCGCGAATTATTCACGAATATGGGAAAATTTGAAACACCAGAGACTCATTCTTACACTAATTCATTCACTTATCCTTGCACTCAGAGACTCATGCGCCCACTCACACACCCACTCAGACACTCATGCACCCCCCCACACCCACACCCACTCAGACTCATACACCCACTTTCAAACCCACTCAAATACTCATGCACCCACTCACAGATCCACTGACAGAAACAGGCCCTGTGGCCAACCTGCGCTGCCCACAGCCAAAGGACGTGTGTGGCGTGGGGTTGGGTGGTTATAAGGGCTTGGCTGTGGGGGTGTGGCCAAGATGGCGACCGGAGCAGCAGCATAAACTGCAGCTCCGATACCTGGCCCGTATAAATATCCTGCAAGCAGCGCCCGTGCCTCCCTTTTAAGGGGTACGGACGTCGTCTATCAAGCTGTCTGGGGGCCACACCGGCGACCGCGGCTGTGTTTTGGTTGCCGCTACCGCTCGGCGGGCGGCGGGCGTTTGGCTGGGCTGCCGGTTCCGAGCCCGCGGTGACGGCCTGCACGCTCGCTGCGTGTGCCGCGTAACATCTTCCGCGACCCGATGCTGGAGCTCGGGTCCGCGGCGTGCCCGGGGGACGGGCCACGAGAGATCCGACTTCGCTCGGGGCACTGGGATCGAGCGCCGGCCCGCAGAGGACATTTTGGGGCAGCAGCGCCGGACGGGGCTGTCCTGCCACGGCGCCGCCTCTTGCAGTCTAAGGCCCGCCGGAGCGGGCTCGCGAGTCCGGCGACCTCCGTGTGAGGTTACCGCTGCTGGTGACGGCGCCCCGACCCCCCCGCTTACTGGGGGCCGGTGCTGAGATCCGCAGCCGGCCTGGAGGCCGAGCTGCGTGTGCATCGACACAACAAAAGTCAAAACAAATTGAAGCAGACATTCAAACCATTACTTTTTGGCCAGCAGCAGTGATTGTCTCCTCTCCACCGGCTCCACCAGCACGTTGGAGCGTGTCATAACAAAGAGTACCACGATAGGGCACTGGCCCTAAGATGGGATTTTGGGGTGACGGTGTGGTGCGTTGCTGACCTGTTGCGGAGCCGCGCCCCACACATTGTGGCCTGCAGGAGCAGACCTACAATTTCATGTGCCCCAGGGCTGGGGGTTGCTGTGGCCTGCCTGGAGGGGACATCCTAACGTGTTGTCCTGGCGGAGATCGTTTTGCAGGCACGCAGCGCAACATCTATATTCTCACTTCCACAGTAGACTCTACAAATCCGGGACCTAGCCCAGAGCCTGTCCGAGCTTCACCACAGGTGTGGTGAGGCAGTAAGAACACAGCCGTTGGACAAGTACGCAGTGGGAAACTGGCCTGGTCGGTTGAATGAGGTGAGCCTTCGGCGACATTTATCGAGTCGCAGTGCGCAATTGTGTTAACCACCCCCGCGCCCCAAGATACCCGGGGCAGTTATAGCCCCCAACAAAATACGTGGGGCTCCACTCCCACCCCTCTAGACTCTACTTATAATCTCCCACCAGCGTCACAATCTCTAAACTACACAAGCAATATCCAACGCATTAGGCCATTATTCTCCATATATCACTGGCCTACTCCTGCTTTGCTCGTCCTCAACGCCTATGCCGGACTGGTGTGACTCCTGACCCGGCCGCACATGTCACTTTGTGTTCACCTGCTGCTGCGTCGCCCTTGTGTGGTTGTTGGGCTTGTCTATTGTATTTGGATGTAGAAGCATAACATGCACATCCCCTCTGCTGGTTGGAACCGTGAGGTGTGATGGTCACACGTCAAAGTGCTAAATCACTCTGCTAGCCACCAGGAACTAGCCAGTTAAGCTCTTCACCGCAAAAATCTATACATTTGCCTCGCAGACGGAAGAGGTGGATCTCTAATATCGCGCACCATACCATTGCCGTCAGTATTTCACTTTGGGCCTTCAACAGTTATTTGCGTTCCTCTGGGTCTGCACTTCTACTACGTCGCAGATTGCTCCTTTGCTCCCCGCCCGCATCGCCTCCAACCGGCCCTATTCGTTAACGGCCACTCACTCCCGCACTTACCAAATGGTCAAACCAAAGACCCCACGAGCACCTCCGGGCAGAATGGACCCTGACACCCCACCCCCCTCAGAGGCCCACGCCACCACGCAATTGGCTTTGCAGAAGTTGTAACTTACCTTACAATCCCACACGTCACAGTTTGAAAAGATATTGCAAGCCATTCTAGACACTAAGACCACCCTAGAAGCCAAAATAGGCTCGGTAACAGATGATCTAAACATACTTCGCACTGATCAATACGCACTGGCCGACAGGGTGTCCGAACTTGAAAAAGACTCTGCAACCCTCCCCCGGACTGTGAAAGACCTTCAATCGCAACTGGCTCATCTATCGACAGAGGTGGACTCTTTAAAATGCAGAGCTGAGGAGGCAGAGGGCAGATCCCGGCGCAACAACATTCGTCTGGTGGGGTTCCCTGAGCGAGCCGAGGGCCCCAGCACTGAATTATTCATAGAACAATGGCTTACGGACACAATTCTTAAAGATAACATCCCAAAGTTCTTTTCCGTCGAGCGTGCCCACAGGGTCCCCGGCAGGCCCCCTCGACCTGGCTCACAACCTCGTCCGCTGATAGTAAGACTCCTTAACTATCGCGACAGAGACCTCATCCTACAGCTATTTCGCAAATCTGGTCCGGTATGCTTTGAAAATGCTGAGATTACAGCTTATCCAGATTTTACAGCAGAAGTACAGAAGAAGTGGAGCTCTTTCTATCGTGTTAAGGTATGCCTCTGCAAACATAACATCAAGTATGCGTTGATGTTCCCAGCCAGACTCCGGGTGCAGGATGATACTCGGATACTTTTCTTCACCACTCCGGAAGATGCCTGGACCTGGCTGCATGCCAAGGGTCTAGCCGACCCATTAGACACAAGCACCCTGGGTGAAAATTGGTCTTCCTCCACGTCGAGACGCAGGCAACGCAAAAAACAAGGCATTAAACCCTCATCTGAACAGGTACAAACTGAACTCTCCCTGCTCCTGCGGGCCACATCTAGATTTGTTAACACGTCGCCAACTGCCCTATCCACACAAACTGACGTGGATCTGGAGCAGGACGTAAATTCTGACTCGGCGGAATCCACGAGTGGTCCTTCCTTCACGCCGCGCACAGCGGATGACATCTGCTAGGACAATCAAGCACCACCTACTCCCGCTCCTCGGATGCAGCGGCACGGCTTTTCCCCCTTTGGCTGCTCAGTGGCGGCTTGGCGGCACTATTGATCCCTTACTGCGGCGCGTGGCCTGCTTGTGGTCCTGGGCGGCGCACTTTGCACCATGAGTAACTCGGGCAGGGTAAATACATGACTCTGAACCAATGTCCTTCGGCACCCCCCTGCTCCATATGGAGCGTTCCTCCAAGCCGGCAATTGCTGGAATTGTTTTCTATTTTTTAATATTTCAGTTGTTGCTATATATTGTTTTAGAATGCACTTTTTTTGGTTGTTGGTTTTATCACATGTTAGTTAATCGCAAACACAGCAGCAAACGCACATGTCATATTTACCATAGCAATAGGTTTACAGCTTACAACACTACGGACATCCACTGGCTAGTCATAGCGGGTAAGCGTCACAATATTTTCATAATGGGGACGGAGAACACTCATTTCTCCGGTTATGCGAAAGCTATAAAAGCCTCATGGCCACCCAAACTCACCAAGGTATCTTGAAATATAAGATACTCACATGGAATATTAAAGGTATGGCAACGCCACATAAGCGGCAAAGGGTTTACGCCTTTCTTAAGAGGCATCAGGTACACATAGCTCTACTACAAGAAACACATCTCTCTAAATCCACGTTGGAAAACACACGCTCAAAATGGAAAGGTCAATTGCACGGCACCACTTCCTCGTCCTTCGCTCGTGGGGTGGCGATTTGGATTGCTCCTGGGGTTCCATTTATCATATCTCGCACACAATGCGACCCAAACGGTAGACACGTGACACTAGAAGGCGCCCTTGACGGGTCCCCTTTAGCTTTGGTAGCACTATACTCCCCAAATGCAAATCAACGCGATTTCCTGAGCACGCTCTCCACTGGCAATCTCAGTGACCCCACATTAGAGTGCATATGGGGGGGGCGACTTTAACAGCGTCCTAGATACTCAAATAGACCGCTCATTTCCCCCACTCACCACGGCCCCATCCAATCACGCCTCACAAGCACTAGCAAGCTGGGCCTTAAATAACGGCCTGAAGGATGTTTGGAGGGTGGGCCACCCCACCCACCGCGAATACTCTTACTACTCCCCTGTACACAAGCTACATACCAGAATAGACATGATCTTATCCGCAGCTGTAATTCAGAAAGTGAGCATGTCTGAATACCTAGCGCGCACCATATCAGACCACAACCCTCAATGCGTAATAATGGCCTGGGGTCACATGCACACTCGTATACCAACATGGCGATTGCAGCCAGAAGCTCTTCTAGACCCCCCCTTTCAAGCAGATATGTCCAAGAGACTGGCTGATTACTTCCTACTGAATAAAAACACAACTTCATCCCGCGCTATAGAGTGGGATGCCCATAAAACGGTAATACGCGGACATTGCCTTGCGGCCACGGTGGGGGTAAGAGGGGCACTCACCAAAGAACTACAAGATTTGGAGATAAAACTCCGCAAAGCAGAGGTTGAGGTCGCCAGAGTTGAGTCCACACTAGCAACACTGAATTCGCTTAGAGCTGCCCACAATGAAGTAGACACCAGTCTAGGTAAGCACGACTACAGACATTATATGACAAGACAACACACGGAGGGAGATAAATCGGGCAGGCTATTAGCGTGGCTGACCCGTCAACCTTCGCAGCCATCACCCATTGGTGCGATACGTCTGAACCCCGACGTCATTGTCAACACCCAAGCAGGTATCAACGAAGCCTTTTCCACATACTATCGTGCCCTTTACACGCCTCCTCCCCCCCCCCCGCCGGATCAGCAACTAACTGACATATTACTACTTGTCTCCCAAAACCAACACATTCTTGACAATACCGCCACTTTAGATGGTCCTATTACTATTGAAGAGCTGCGCTCAGCTCTGGCACAAATGGCACGTAGCAAAACCCCCGGTTCGGATAGCCTACCGGTAGAATATTTCAACTCCCATGCTACCCATCTCCTAAATCCACTCACAGAGGTATTTAACGAATCACGCCATAACTTACAACTGCCAGACTCCATGCGCGAAGCTCTAATAGTTGTCCTCCCAAAGGCAGGCCGGGATCCTCTTGACGTTCAATCATACAGGCCGCTCTCTCTCCTCAACACAGGTTGCAAATTGCTAGGGAAAATATTAGCAAACAGGCTGCTCCCCTACCTATCAAGCCTGATACACTATGATCAGTCCGGCTTTATTCCTGGGAGAAGCACCTTCTTAAATATCAGAAGGCTGCTCCACATAATGCACAGTAATACAGAAACAGAAGCGGTGGCCCTCTTGCTAGATATTGAAAAAGCGTTTGATATGTTAAGCTGGAATTATCTTCTATGCACACTCAAAGCGTTCGGTTTCGGCCCCGGCTTCATTAGTTGGATCAAAACGCTCTACTCCACGCCCACAGCCCGTGTAAAAAATGGACGCACTATCTCCGAAGCATTCCCTGTAGGCAGAGGCACCAGACAAGGTTGTCCATTGTCCCCTTTATTATTCGCTGTAGCCATGGTGCCATTAGCAATTCAACTACGTAGCTACGCACATATATGGGGCATCCCGGAATCTAACACTCATCATATTATATCCTTATACGCAGATGATGCCCTGATATACCTGCGTAATCACTCTACTTCTATGGTAGAGGTGTTGCAGTTGCTCGACTCCTTTGCTCTTGCCTCTGGTTTAAATATCCATACCGATTGACCTTCATATGGCATTACCGCAATATAAACTACCATGGTCACATGCTACCTTTAAATATCTCGGGGTGCAGATTTATCACTCCATTGCAGATCTAAAAGAGGGTAACATTGACAGGGCACTCAGCTCCACCCACAGCTCAATGTCGTTCTGGAGCTCACTTCCCCTATCCCCTATGGGTCGGGTAGCAATAGCCAAAATGCTTATCCTCCCAAGGTTCTTATATTACTTTACTGCCCTTCCGCTATGCTTAACACGCTCGTTCTTTGGTAAATTGCACTCAATATTAACTGACCTGCTCTGGGGCAAAGATAGACGCAGAGTAATGTTAGCTATAACACAATACCCGCAAGAGGCGGGAGGGCTGGGCATGCCTAATTTCGAAAGATACTACGCAGCTGCTCAGCTGTCGTGGTTATCCGCATGGCTTCAGGACACTCCTCCTACCGAAAGCATAATGTTGCAGGCATATATAGCCCCGCAAACGATACTGTCTTCACTGCTATCTGGCCCTCACCCCCTACCCTCAAAACCCATATTGTTGGAAGCAGCTCGCTTCGGTTGGCGTAGATACGTCCATAGCAAGGCCCCGTTTCCTCCTCACTCCCCGTTGCTACCGCTGTTTCAATTGCCGGGCACCCAAATCCTTTCATCACATCATGAGACACGGGACATAAGCACACTGAATGTGGGTGATTTATACTCCAGCTCCGCGATGTACACCTTTGCGGAACTGGTATCCGCTGGGGTTATGCACAACGGAGCCTTTCTGACATATAGCGCCATCAAGCGGCTACTCAATAATCTCTGGGGTGCTGGCAACACTGAGCCTCCTGAGTCCCCATTACTTACTACCATCCTCACCATAGGTAGCACAAAAGGCATTATAACTAAATTATATAAAGCATTACTAGCAGCAGTTTGCACCACCCTGCCGAATGCTAAGGCACGCTGGGACTCCGTCCTCCCTTCACCATTACCACAAAAAACCTGGGTCGCAGCTCTCGCAATGATCAAGTCAATATCCCGTAATCCTCGTCTGCGTTATACCCAATTCAATTATATTCACCACTCATATCTATCCCCGGCCCGCATCCAAAGAATATACCCGAGCACAACCCCGTCATGTCCCAGATACGCTACTCCGGCAGCAGACTTTTACCATATGGTCTGGAGCTGCCACTCAAACTCGGCTTGGCACCGCGTTACGGACGTCACAGCAGACATTTCGTCCAACACCCTGTTGCCCACACCAGATTCCTGTTTACTTGGCATACGCCACCGTATTAGAGAGGATAAACAGTTACACAGATTTATAGATCTAGCATTTGTTGTTTTCAAGCGCCTAATAGCAACACACTGGAAAGCCCCACACGTTCCATCTCTTTCGGCTTGGCTCTGTGACTTACATAGTCGCTCACAGGCTGAAGCCCAGGCACTTCGCTTATTACAACACAAAGGCCTTATTCAGGATGGCCCCGAAGTTTGGGACACTTTTGTGGTGGCAATAGAAGCGAGGGATGACATATACCCCCCGTAAATTGGGCACCATATATAGTTATTACAGTCTTGGTTGACATCGTCAGCACGCTACTCTTAGCTGCCCCACCATCATTCACTTTCATTATTAACATCCTCATCCCCTCCCTCAATGTAACAACGAAATATATCAGGATACTTCTTCTGCGGCTATGCCTATACGCAACTCATACCTAGCTTGCTTATTATCAGACTAGCTCTGTGCCCCGTCATGCTCCGCAATGCATAATTCATACCTCAACTATGACCTCCGTTTTACTCATACACATTAGCTGTATTCCTCCCTCTTCCTTCCCCCACCTTCTGTCGGGGATAGCCAACACTAGAAATGACATTAGTGGCGTTTAGTTGCGTCTTTAACTAGTTATTGCACAGTTTCAAGTTGAATGTTTCTTTTTTCTTTTCTTTTTTATTTCGTTTTATGTCTTCTTTTTTCTTTTTTTTGACAATTCATTGTGTAACAGCGCTGTGCAAGCTTATATATGTAAGTAAACAGATCGCAAAATTATTAACAGCCAATGTACTGTTGAGTGAATGTTATGACTAATAAACAGATTTAAAAAAAAAAATAAGGGCTTGGCTGCAAGGCCTGGCTGCAGGCCAGGCCTTGCGACCAACCCCCGCTGCGCACGGCCGAAGGCTGTTTGTGGCGGGGGTTAGAATAATGTATAGTAATTTAAATTGCTTTATGTTAAAAAAAACAGAAACTCACTAAAAAAACAAAGGTTACAGGGATGTTATAGTTAGGTTTTGAATTTACTCATACAAATGGGGGGGGGGGCATCCTGGCAACACCCTGGTGGGATGCCCTCACCCCTATATTTTAATAAAACAAACACTCCATGGAGTCAAGTGGACTTTCTGCACCCCTGGGGAGGGCAGATCGGGGTCCTCATCTGTCCCCCATGGGGACAGAAAACTGGCATTTTTATGGGGTGTGATGGGCTCCCCTAAAATCCCTAGTGTCCAGTTAGTGGATTCCTGCTTGGGGAGCGCTCTCCCACTTGGCAAATGTGCCTTTGGAAAGGGGAACTGCTTGGCAGGGTTGAGACATACCCTGACCACTGAATAAGTAAAAGTGAAAAAAAGTGGATCTTTTACTTCCACTTTTGCAATGTAGTGACGTCAGCTCGCCCTGGATGCTGATCATCATTACAAACCAAAAAAAAGCTCTGGCTGCTCGGGAAGCTTTTCACCGAGCAGCCTGAGCTTGGGTGGAAAAAAGCAAACCCTCTGGTGTAAAGCACCAAGTGGCCTTGCTAACCCTCCCGAGTGTCGGCCAATGGTCAACAGACACACTGGGTAGGGGGATTGGGGCCATTGGCCAACGGCTGCACTAAAGGGGTTAAGCTGTAATGTAAAACCCACTGTATGCAAAGTTAGGAGAGTACCTATCCTAATGATAATGATTCGAGTCAGGTGTCATTGAAGAGAACGAAGCTTCGGAGTGGTTAGTGCCAATTATATTAGCAGCCAAGGATGCAAGCACCAAGATAAGAATGTGTGCCGATCTCTGTGATCTTAATCAGAATATATGGGTAGACAGGGAACCTGAACTAAATATTTCAGAAGTGTTGTCAGTTTTGCAGGTGCAAACATTTTTAGTACGATGAATCTCCCTGCGGGCACTTACCAACTTTGGCTCCATGATTGCTCAAAGCTTTGACCTCATTTGTCACTTCTTATGCTAGTAACACATTTATTTGCATGCCTTTTGGACTTGCATCTGTGACTGCTTGTTTCCAGAGGGTCATATCCAAGGTATTAACCGGGTTTAACAATGTTACATTTTTCCAGGACGATATCCACCTGTACGGAAGTGTGAGAATGAACTCACCCTGAAAAGAGAGAAGTGCAGCTTTAGCTTGTGTCCTATTAAAGGCACACAATCTTGGAAGAAGGGGTTCATGCAAACTTTCATCAAACAGAGTCAGTGATGAAGATACCAGCCCCCTCCCATATAGACCAGGTCCTTCTTAGGCATGGCAGAGTATTAGTACACATTTGGGGAGAATGTTTCCAGTGTTGTCTGACCTTTCAGGGCTTTGCTCAAAAGGGCTTACTTTTGAGTGGGATTACTTTGGGCTGCTTAGTGAGCACTATAAGGTATGATGAAATGATGTCTATAGGCACAAATCCATAGCAGTGATGTAAAAACTGGATGCCTTGTTTGGTTATGTTTCTATTGTTTATCAGAAACATTAAAATCAATAAAATGGGGGTCCAGGACACCTACACCCGGCGTTGGCAACTGCCTGAAAATTAAATTATACTGAATTATATTATGTTTTTCTTCACATGTATGCAGTTCTGTAGAGGGGAAGGTGTTTTGCGGTCTAGCTACTCCCTGTGGAATGCTGCCATAGAACATTCTAATTTGTGTAGGATTGGTGATGAAGAGTGATTATAGCTCAGTTGGTACAGGCTCTCTAGCTGCCAACATCTTGGTGGCAGTGCCAATTTACCAATAAACGTTGGGATTAACCTGCATACGATTTGTTCCTTATACTCTTCGAGTTGCAGGTCTGAGTGTCATGACAGAAAGGCTGAATGCTCAACAAAGAATTGATATTCCTGGAGATGAAGTATGAATTTCTCAGTTCTCAGTGAAGGGGGATGGAGGAGGCGGCGTTGAATCTATATTTGGAAGTATCTCTGCCCCAAGGCACAGATTTACTAACATTTTGTGTCATGCTCACGACACTTTTTTGGAGCTGCCATGTCACAAAATGCGAGTTGAGACTTACAAAGGCACACAAAAGATAACTCAAATCAACGCTTTGCACTGAGTTTTGTTACAGTACATTGGGTAGGTGTTACAAGGGTGGAACATGGGGGTTCACATGCATCCATCCATGGATTTTGACACAAACCCAGATTTGCTGAAGGCGGTAGATCTGGGTTTGCAAAGATGTGGCGCTACGTCCAGAGCTGCTGAATTTGGAACTAGGAAACAAGGTCCAAGTCTTGGCGCTGGCTCAACAACCTGTGATGCTGGGCAAACCACTTAATCTCCTCGTGCCTTCGGGTCGAGTTTGATCTATTTAAAAAAAACAGCAAAAAAACGGTGTGCCTACCCAAATCAAATCATTAAATCATTAACATTTATAAAGCGCGCTACTCACCCGTGCGGGTCTCAAGGCACTAGGGGAAAGAGGGGTTACTGCTGCTCGAAAAGCCAGGTTTTTAGGAGTCTCCGGAAAGCGGAGTGGTCCTGGGTGGTCCTGAGGCTGGTGGGGAGGGAGTTCCAGGTTTTGGCTGCCAGGAAGGAGAAAGATCTCCCACCCGCCGTGGAGCGGCAGCGAGTGCGAGGCCAGAGGAACGGAGGAGGCGGGTGGGGACGTAGAAGCTGAGGCGTCGGTTGAGGTATTCCGGTCCCTTGTTGTGGAGGGCTTTGTGTGCGTGGGTGAGAAGTCGAAAGGTGATCCTTTTGCTGACTGGGAGCCAATGCAGGTGTCTCAGGTGTGCGGAGATGTGGCTGTTGTGGGGTACGTCGAGGATGAGGCGGGCCGAGGGGTTTTGAATGCGTTGCAGGCGATTTTGGAGTTTGGCTGTGGTCCCAGCGTAGCGGGTGTTGCCATAGTCCAGGCGGCTCGTGACAAGGGCGTGGGTCACGGTTTTTCTAGTGTCGGCGGGGATCCAGCGGAAGATCTTGCGGAGCATGCGGAGGGTGAGGAAGCAGGCGGAGGACACAGCGTTGACTTGCTTGGTCATGGTGAGAAGAGGGTCCAAGATGAAGCCGAGGTTGCGGGCGTGGTCTGTGGGGGTCGGTGCAGTGCCGAGGGCCGTGGGCCACCAGGAGTCGTCCCAGGCGGACGGGGTGTTGCCGAGGATGAGGACTTCCGTTTTTTCAGAGTTCAGCTTTAGGCGGCTGAGCCTCATCCAATCTGCGACATCCTTCATACCCTCTTGTAGGTTGGTCTTGGCGCTGGCGGGGTCCTTGGTGAGGGAGAGTATAAGTTGGGTGTCGTCGGCGTAGGAGGTGATGATGATCGACGCAGAACGAGGAGAACTATCTGGTTTCTCCTTAATACTTCATTCATCCATGTGTCCTGCATTTTGCAGCACACTTACAAAGAGGAATATGCCTGGAAGGATTGTTGTTTGTGCATGAAGGTGTAGCTCCCTGCACAAAACGGTCCTGCCCGTAACGCAGGCACCCTTGCATTGCAACATGGCACAAGTTGGCCTGCGTTGGCACGAGGCTGCGTGAAGTGCGCCCGGGCTATCCCAGAGCAGCAGGGCCCCATACTTAGTAGATATGGTGCATTTCTGACCCCTCTCATGTAGGACACCACAGCAAGTTGCACTCTTGTGGTGCATTCGTGAAAGGTTCGTAATTCTGGGCCCCATTATATAACAATGGCTCCCTCTCGATTTTAATGCACTGCGCTACCTCTATAAAAGCTGCCTCTAAGCGCTGGAGCAAAACACACAGGTGTAATGACCTCCCGGCCATCTAAGCTGTACGAATACACTGCAGCTCCGTGGTCATTAAATATTCAAACATGAGTACAGCGGGTTTAATCAGCGCCGTCAGAATGAATCTCACACCAAAGTCTTTTGTGGGAATGTTAAAATAGGTAATTTCTCCTCGGTGTTGAAGACGTAGAAGTGCTGCCTCTAAGCAGCGTGCTCTCTGCACACAACTCAAAGCACGACCCGTGTCCTACACTCCATCACTAATTGCAGGGGTAACCTCTCTGGCTGCCAGCATTGCCCTAGTGTGCTCTGCCCCTGTGTACGTGCAGTCCTGCAGCGCCCTCGTGTGGCAGGAAGTGCCACAATAGCATTGATAGACTTTCCTTGTCGTTAATTAACCTGAAGTGTTAGTCTGCTTTTATTCACATCATTCGTGTTTTTAAAGGGTCAGGGCCACTGGAATTAGACGATTGGGCGGCCACAGCGATTTTCGCATAATTATAGATTTGACTCTTGTGCCGCATAATCCGTTTTCTGCTGCATAACCTGCAGATTTTAATTAAAAAAATGTTTCTTGCTCAAACGGTTCGGAAGTTATTAAAAACGCCGTGTCTTAGTGAGTTAAACTGGTTCTAATTAGGTGCAACTAATGCCCAGATAGTGTTAGCAACTTTATAAATGAAACAATAATGAAGTGATACTATCACAAAATGTGCTGCACAATTCCGCATAATTTGCGTTTTCTTGCCCTATATTTTGGCCCTCGGCCGTATAATTCAAGTGGCCCTGCATATAGCATACTCTTCTAAAGCGCTTCAAAGCCTTACGTCCTGTTCAGTGCCTTATAGACTTGCATAACTAAAACGACCTGAAATTATGCCGGATGCCAAGAACAGAGGCATCTAAGTTGCGACTGTTAGGTTGCATTAAATACTGTAATTGCGTTTCTCTAATGTGCTCAACAAAATAGTGCATGCACCTTTATGTGACGTCACTTCCTCCTCCTCACTAACACACAGCACCGAGCCTTCCACGACGGGAGTTTCAGAACATGCATGGAAGGCTCTTCCAAAGGCATCGTGCCGTTGAGCCTGTGGCGGCTCCTCCGCTATGGCGAAGGAGCGTCGCCCCCGGCCAGCAGCAAAAAACCTTCAACTACAAAACAATAATAAACTATGTTTATTATCGTTTTGTAGTAAAAGGTGCGGGGCACTGGAGATGACAGCGATGGAGAGAAGTGCACAGAGCACTCCCCTCAGTGCGCATGTATGTTTGGCCCGCCGTCTCGGGTCGGCCAAACACACATGCGCACTGCGCTCTCTCCAGCCCGGCACTGTGTTTCCGGGCTGGAGAGAGCGGGCACAGGCTCCCAGTCTGCCTGGGAGCGGCCTGGCTGGGTGCTCCCAGCCAATCATAACACTGCTCTGAGCAGCATCAGGATTGGCCGCAGGGCAGGCTGGGAGCCTGTTCCTACCTTCTGAGGAGACGGGGGAGCAGCGGCGCAGAGTGGAAGTAAGTTTTTTTTTATTTCATTTTTTAAGTTTACTAATATTCCTCCCCACGCCATCCCGCCCCTGTAACCCAGGCGAGCCACGACTGCATTGAGCTCCAAGCTTTTATCATACTGACTCGTATGATTGCAAGAGTTTTTGCAAAACCTGAGGACAGGCTTATCAGATGTTCTTGTGTGTCCTGGGTTAAGAACCTGATGCGGGGGCTCCCAACTTCGGTGCTGCTGCTGTCCTCTCCCATCACACGGACGCCCAGCGAGGAACCACTATCATTTGGTCAGGTGGAAGCCCTCACAAAGAATGGGTAAATAGCTCTGGTGTGAATGTTGTGCCCACCTGGGCTCCGATTAAAAGCCTCTCCAGGACAAGGGAGGTGATTTCATTCTTCCTTTGAGGATGAGTAGATGCTGACTTGTGAAAATGAGAATTATTTTCTCTGTGTAATCACACAGGGAGAAGTGGGTGGGGCACTGGAGAGGAGGCGGGGCACTGGAGAATGGGGCTTTTTACCCTCTGCACTGCTCAGTTACTGCACAGTTACTCCATCGAATAAGAAGCAATCAATTGAGATTGACAAAATAGCCAACCAATGGTAAGCATGTTCAGGCCCAAAGACCACTATGAGCAAGGCATGGTCAACAGAAGGCCTTCCACAAATGACATCTAAAAGCTATCTGCAGGCAAGACCTAAAAATGTATAAATAAAACATGCTGCAGAAGCATGGGACTGTGCAAATCAGGGAGTCTGGGTCGGACTTACACCGCAGATCTCCTCCCGCCATTGTGATAACCCTGGTTGAAGTAGGACAGAACAGCAGCTCTTGTTTCAGGGAGAGTGCAGCATTTAAACACTGGAAGGCAGCTTTCTCACACAGTACAGAAGATCAGCAGAGAAGCCCTCATGAAAGAACCATTTAGGATAGAGCAATAAACACTTCCTTTCCACCTTCTAGCCGGGCACTTGTTTACGTTTATTCTACCTGTAAGTCACACAGAGCATGCCTAAATTGCTTCTAGGTGCCTTTTTAAAAAAAGATGATGTACAGCAGGGGTCTTCAAACTGAGGGACGGACCCCCCTTGGGGGGGGGGGGGCTCAAGTGATCCCAGGGGGGGTGCCAGGCTGTGACCAAAAGAAGCATTATGCTAATAAAAGGGCTTTGTTTTGAGCTGAAAAATGAGCAGCAGCAAACCACTCTGTAATGGGCCATCACTGACATGTTTTGTCATGTATGTCCAAGCTTGTGTCAAAAGGGAAGGGACTCCAAATACTCTTCAAAACCTCCAACCCCACTTCTAATAATCACACAGTGGATATTTTTACGCATTATTAAGGCCTGCTTGACCAGAATTGTATGGTTGGCATCATACATTTTATTGCGTTTTTAAAACAGTAACAGTGTAACTGTAATGGTTAAATAAGTGGTATATTTAAACATTGCCAGTTTCATAGAATAATTGTGAAAAATATGGATGGGGGCCGATGATTTTTTTCCACTGGGGGGCACAGCATTAAAAAGCTTGAAGACCACTGATCTACAGCATGAGGGGTTTACAGAGTACGCACAAAAGGCTGTAAAGGGAGGGTTTCCTGCCTGCGAGTGGCTATTCACGCTTATTTCTATGCGTCAAAGCTACAGGGTCAAAAGTACTGCTGTGCGCATTCCATGACTGTTGGCAGCCTTCACAAACTCTTGAGGGCTGATTCATGAAAGCATTTATGAGTATGAGAATTAGTACTACAAGAGTATTCTTGTGCATACTCTGACATTTCTTTGTGAATCAGCCCGAAACGTCCAACTCCCTACTAGTATTCGCAAAGAGGGTACAGTCCATTCTGTCCTAATTGTGCATGAACAGTCCCAGTGTAGATATTTGGCAGCCAGTTCACAAAGGCCTGTAAGAGTGCTGCAGGGGTACTACTTTACGCACTCCTTTGTGAATAGGCCCAACGCGGATATCCCTTGCATTGTGGTGTATGGGTTAGTTGCTCGGATTCGTAAGGTTAGACCCCCTCCGAGTCACCCCACGGCTCCCGAGTCAGTGATCGATGGGTTGGAAAGATGGGTTTTACAGGGCTTTAAGTGGGATGAAAAACTAGTAGGTCTCTGAAAGGGGCGTGGCCTGTAGAATTAAGGGCGTGGCTTAAAACACGTCAACTAAAAAACTGTGCTCAGCATAGTGTGCCACCGACTGGCATTTTGCTGCTGCTTGATGCTTCCTGTTGTTGCATCCAGATATATAATGCAATAACTGACATTACACCTACAGCAAGCCAGGCCTATTGGCTTTGTCAATGGTTGTTAGTTGCCTAAGATAAACAAGTACAACAGTGGCTTTGTTGTATATAATACTGAAGATGCTTCCGTTCTGAAATGATGAGTCTGTGATAGAACTGTAACGAGTCTCCCTGAAGTTACATCAAAGTCAGTGAAGGGTGGCGCTGCTGCCGAGGTGAGATGTGTTTTCACCCCGAGGGTGAGGGCAAAACTGGAGTGCCCGACGGGGCCCCGTCTCAGCACCTGCTTTTAGGAACTGCTGATGCAGAGCACCGGCAGGACCCGGCCCACTTAAAGCCCTGGGTTTTTTGTTTTGTCCAGAAATTCCAACTGCTGGGTGGTGTGTCCTTCCAGAGGTGGGCGGGGGCCCATTTGAGAGTGGCACGTCACCCGTACATCTGTAATTGCTCCCGGAGGTGAGAAGGGCCCAGTAGAGATGGCAGCCAGGCTGGTAGGTGGGTTTCTTTTGAGGGAAGCCGCCCAGCCCACTCCGGGCACAGCATTTTCAGATTCATTCGGGCCTGGCTGGCAGCCAGTGGTGTTTTCTGTGGTGGGTGAGTTTTCAGAGTGCCAGTATGAGACATGATGCTGCATTTTGGGTTCTTTAAGGTCTTTGGAGCCTGTTATAGAGGCTTGTCCTTTGAGGGTCTTTCAGCTGAATTGTGTCAGCTGGTGAAGAGCTTTTCCCTTCTATTTTGTTTCATATTTTTGATTTTTTTTTTCTCCTCCTACCTTCAGCCAGCTTCTATTCCTGCACTCGAGCACCGCGCGGCTGTGGGAGATAATGGCATCATTAAAATGTTCATCGCACTGAACTTTTCGAGAAGTCTGTAGAGCCTTTGAAAGAGGAAAGACCTAGATAATAGGCGGCCCCCTGGCCCCCCCCTCAGCGGCGCCTCTTTAGAGCTCGGCCTCGCAGGGCAGCTCCGTCTTCGGTGACTCATTCTCTCAATTGTTCGATGGAACTGAATGACCTGATTTAATATAGGCCACGAATTTAAAAGCTTTCAAGTTTCTCTTAGGGCCATATTTATACTTTTTGACGCAAAACTGCGCTAACGCAGTTTTGCGTCAAAAAAATTAGCGCCGGCTAACGCCATCCTGAAGCGCCATGCGGGCGGCGTATTTATTCAATGACGTTAGTCTGCGCCAAAGTCCATGGAGTTTGCGTCATTTTTTAGCGTGGACACCTACTTTGCATTAATGATATGCAAGGTAGGCGTTCCCGTCTAAAAAATTGACTCCGAGGCATGTGCGCCGTATTTACACTCCCGGGCAAAATTCACGCCCGGGAGTGGGCGGGTCAAAAAAAATGACGTACGGCCGCTTTTGCGCCATTTTTTAGCACCTGGTCAGGGCAGCCGTTAAGGGACCTGTGGGCTCGGAAGGAGCCCAGAGGTGCCCTTCCATGCCCCCAGGGACCCCCCCCCTGTCGCCCTTGCCCACCCCAGGAGGATGCCTAAGGATGGAGGGACCCATCCCAGGGACATTAAGGTAAGTTCAGGTAAGTGTTTTTTTTCAAAAAAATTTGTGGCATAGGGGGGCCTGATTTGTGCCCCCCTACATGCCACTATGCCCAATGACCATGCCCAGGGGACAGAAGTCCCCTGGGCATGGCCATTGGGCAAGGGGGCATGACTCCTGTCTTTGCTAAGACAGGAGTCATTTCTATGGGGGTTGGGAGTCAAAAAAAATGGCGCAAATCGGGTTGAGGCGAAAAATTTGCCTCAGCCTGACTTGCCCCATTTTTTGGCGCCCAAGCTCCATATCCCCCTACGCCGGCGCTGCTTGGTGTACGTCGTTTTTTTTCACGCACACCAGTACCACCCAGAACACTGGGCCAGATCTCTTCTCGAGGGGCATACCTGTCACACTTAGGAAGTCTACTGCGGCCAATTGTTTTTTCCAGTTCAGAGTGGACCTGACTTGGCAGTTTGGACTGGATTAGTATTAATGGAGCAGCGTCGGGGCTGATTTGCATATAGCTGGGAACGGTCTGAGGTGGCACAGTGGGCAAAAACCGATGAAGTGAGATTTAGTCCCAAGTAGTTTCCAGTGGCTGAAATTAATCAAGCATTGCACTAATTTCTCGTTTGTATTCCTTAGTGTGACGCCCTATGTGCGACAGGTGTGCCCAGACATAGGTGCCACTCTTATTCTCCCACTGGGACCAAGTTTCACCCTACTGAAGAATCCCAAATAAAACAAAAAGCTGTAGGGTTGCACAGAGGTGGGGGAGCCACTAAAATCTCCAGCCAGGCTCAAGCCTGGAGCGCGGCTCTAGCTCAGCACGAGGTCCTGTTTGAACCGCGAACCAATAACAAGCCAATCACAAGCCAACCTTCTTGTTTCCTGGATGGATGCGGCCTTACAGCCAGAGCTCTCGACTTTAGTACTGGGGAACCAGCATCAGTGTCCGCTCCTGTGATTCCAGTCAAATCACTTAGGGCCTGATTCACAACTTGGCGTACGGGTTACTCTGTCACAACGGTGACAGATATCCTATCTGCCAAAATCGAAATCCCATGGGACATAAAGGGATTTAGATTTAAGCCGACGGGATATCCGTCACTGTTGTGACGGAGGAAATTATCCACCAAGTTCTAAATCAGACCCTAAACCTCCCCGTGCCTACAAACAATGAATGCTTCTCACCTTTTGTAATGTAACTGGCGCTCCAGGTTAGGTTTGCACTATATACAAATGCAGAAAAATGAACAAAAGGTAAAAACAAAGCCTTGACATAAGAAAAGATTAATAGATTCCTGTTTAGTGGTTGATGGTGAGATAAAGAACGATGGATGTGTCCCAGAGCAATTACCAGTGTCCAAGATTAATTCACGCATTCCACCCATCACTTTTTTTTTTAATTCCCCAAAAGTAGCCCTGCCAAGTAGGTTGAAACCAGCCCTCGCTCTTGTCCTGTCGCCACTTTTTCTGGTTCTTTGTTTCCACTCTTTCCCTCTTGTGCTTTTGTCCTGATGTGCCTGCTGCATTAAACCCTGGAAGCTGGAGACAAAGGCAGCAGCCCTCGGCCTTCAAAACCGGTTACCAAAGGCACCAGCTCCACAGGGAAATGCTTGATAGAATAAATGTCCAATCCAGCAATTGAATCTTCCCATCATATAACGCGGGCCTGGCCACTGCACAATGATATATGAGATACTTTTCTGGCTGGGCTGCTATTCCCAGAGAGTTGTGCTAGGCTGGGAAATTGGTTATGGTCACAGCCACTGGAATTATGCGGCAGGAGAGGGCCAAATTATGCAGCAGGGTTGAGTAAATTATGTGGTAAGAAAAGGGAAATTATGCTGCATAAGGCAGAACATTTTGTAATAGCATTACTTAATTACGTCATCATTTTTAAACTTGGTAACACTGCCTGGGAATTGGTTGCACCTCATTAGTACCGTTTTAATACACAATTATAGCAATAAACAACAAAAAGGTGACAAGTCAGTTTTGCAAAGGGCCTTTCACTGCACCCCAACACGTCGCTGCATTCTTAGTAGCTCGTGAACTGTTTGAGCTAGAAACCATTGATTTGTTAAAATCTGCAAATTATGAGGCAGATGACCAATTATGTGGCAGATGCGGCAAATCTGTAATTAAGCAAAAATTACTGCGGCCGCACAACTGCATAATTTCAGTGCCCGTGGTTACGTCTTACGAATGGAAACTTATGTATGCTCTGCTTTATTGTAATTAGTCTCTTGAATGTGATTTCAAGAATCGGTGCAACATATTTGTAATGTTTTAAATTGTTTACCTCTTAAGTTTTGTAGTCAATTTGCATGAGAACTTGTTTGTCAAAGAAAGGTGTATGCCTATGTGTAAGCACCACCTCCATCGATGCTGGCGCCAGGCCAAGAATTGCCACCTTTATTACAAGGCCAGTATTACACCAAGGGTGGCTAGCATTATTACTCCATGGGTGCTCATAATAGGCCAAGAATTACTACTTTCATTCCAGGGGCTGCCACAGATTGCTGCTTTCATTACTGTGTCAACATTTTGCCAATGATGTACAGGGCACCTTCATGCCATGCATGCCTACAATATCCCAAGAATTGCCATCATTCTACAGTGGTTGATGGGACTTGATATCTTGTGACCCCCTCTCCCCACTCTGGGGAAACTGTATGTTGGGCTTTATGGAGCCAGTTTTGTATAAGGATGTTCATATCTAAAATAACTGAATACATTTGGTTATAAAAGTAAATTGCCACTATTATCTTCTATATTTCTGTGGCAGCATTTTACCAGTGTTGGGTGCACTTATGCCATGGAAGGCCACAATATGTAAAGAATGACTACCTTTATGCCAATGCCATCATTATGCGTGGTGTGCTCGGCTAATTCTCACACACACATACACACACACACACACACACACACACACTTTTTATATTAAGCTTCCGAAGGCCTCAGGTGACGCATCCCATTCAGGTAGTAAAACAGGACCTTTTTCACACAGTGATTGAGTGCAGTAGGCCTGATTGGAGAACTGCACTGTCAGTCACGCTGTGCGAGGAAGGGCCTCCCCTGGGTATGCCATGCTTTGGTATTGCTTTGCTGAAGAGCTGAAACAAACAATTAGGTGAAGAAAGGAATGTTTGAATTACTTTCTGCTACTGGTACTCACTCAAGGCCACATTCCGATCTATCATTTTTCACCCATGATGCAATTTTAGACAGAAAATAGCCACATGTTAATCAGTCTTGGTGCTCATCTAATAGAAACAGCCCACCTGAACTCCCAAACCTGTGGAAAGTAGGCACCGTCGACAAGGGCTATGTGAGGTCGCCGGATTCTGGGAATAAACATGTAAGTTCAGTACATTGTGATGTAGAGTTGATGGAAGGCCATGGCAATGAAGTGGGGCTTTAGTCCTGTGGCACAGTCAGCACTGCCCCATGTCTGGGCATACCCATTCCATTCCACTTAGAGAGTCTACTACAAAAACAAGAAGGATTGCTTGAATTAATCGCAGCTCATAGCAATCGCTCAGGGCCATATCACAGCCTGCTGTGTTTTTACCACTGTGGCATTCTAGAAAGAAACCAGCACATGCAAACCAGCCTTGGCTCTGCTCCTTTAGGAACAGTCCAGCCTGAACTGTCAGGCCTGGTCCCCTCAAGACGGGAACACAAGCAACCCAAGCCTGGTGTCAGACTCCATAGACCTCGTCAGTCACGTATAGCTTGAGTCCTATGGTACAGTGAGCAGTGGACCCAGGTCTGTGTATAACATCACCCTCATGGTATCCTCCCGCACTCTCACAAACACTGTTAGGGTAAAGAGGGCTCTGCTCTTGGGTATCCAACACAGACGTTCAGTGCTCTGCTGCCGAGCTGGAAGTTGAAGCCCCCATCGCCGACCTCTCTGCTAAAGTGATGTGCATCAAAGCTCTAAACAATATATAATGTGTAAGTCTGGATGGCCATACGTGGACCGCTGGTCTGCCAGTCATGTTTACTTTGTTTCATTCCCATCACTATAAGCGGGCCGTGCAACCGAGGTAATACCACCCACCTTCAGACCCTTGAAGTGACAGGAGAAAAGGAGGTGCACCCATGGACTTCCTGGACTCCATGATAAAAGCGAATAAAATCAGAGAACATCCAGCCATTCTTGAATCAACACTAGCAAAACATCATGAGATTGGTGATCTTCTAAACAGGTCTGAAAGTCTAGGACCATATGTAACACATAAAGGTAAAAAGCAATTGCTGTGTTTGGTCACCAAATACAAAATAAATGTTGTTGTTTTGCCTTCAAAGGTTATGGCTTGTAGTTACTTGTCCAAAAATTAATCACATGTTGCTATTTTAGGCGTATACAGTGGGCAGTAATGGAAACCCTCCTATTTCTGTAGGAAGTGTCAAATCCACTGGAGAGTCCAGAGGTGGAATTTCCTTCTCTACTCAATACAGATGGTGGTTGAACGTCTGTCAGCGGTTCACTTCTGGATTTAGCACTGTTCTTCTGGAGCCGCAAACTGGACTGCAACGTTGCAACTTCCAAACAATCGCTTTTGTCACTCCACTGAATATTAATCAAACGAAAAACTCTTTCAAAATTAGCATTTTGGCAGGAATAGACAAAGGGGGTTATTACAACTTTGGAGAAGGTGTTAATCCGTCCCAAAAGTGACGGTAAAGTGACGGATATACCACCAGCCGTATTACGAGTCCATTATATCCTATGGAACTCGTAATACGGCTGGTGGTATATCCGTCACTTTACCGTCACTTTTGGGACGGATTAACACCTCTTCCAAAGTTGTAATAACCCCCAAAATGTCTTTACAGAATTTCAGCAACTCTGAATTTTCATCTTTTTATTTTGTGGGCCGGAAGAATTGAACCTGTCTTCCACGACCTGACATGTTTGTCCCATTAGCTTTCTTCTCACAATGTAGTACCGATTTTGTTTGGTTCATGGAGCTACCAAAGTTAAATAGTTAATAGAGACTACTACTAAACTGGAAAAGTTGAACGTAGCAGATATTCGTAAGCAGTAAGAAACAAAGCACATTTATATGGCTATGATAAATTTGATAAATATTGAGACTGTTCACACATGGTGTCAGCAGTGGAATCGTGATTACACCAATAAAAATGGAAAACATGATACAACAACTGGCTGAAGGCTAAAGGCATTTATAATGTGCCTTAGAACAGGCGCAGAATGCACAACAATCCCAAGCAGAGCACCTCACTTGTAGTTTATCTGCCTAAGATAACACCATCATCAAGTTAGCAGATGATGTCACTAGCACCCAACTTCACCCAAATATACCATTATTGGGGTTATGGAAATACACCCAGAAGATGACCCTGTGTGATTCTTTACACCAGTGGTTCCCAAACTTTTTCGACCTGCGGCTCCCTTCACACTTATTGGCCATTGCCCACGGCTCCCCATTATGTTACATTTTTTGCGGGTGGGCAATTTTTCTTCCTGCAAATAATTTGGGTGATGGTATTATCATATTGGTAACAAAATAAAAATACAAGTTGTTTACTTTAAGATTTTTTTTAATTCAGTTAAGTCAAAAACAATACAATATTGAGGGCCAAACATTTTTCCATGAACTAGCAACCTTTTTTGAACACATGTAAGTTTAACCACACAACAAATTTCTGTAGAAAATGTTTTTTAATTAACAAGAAAAAACAGGGAGTCCGAATGTAAACAAAATAGAAAGGACTAAATTTGTTTGGAAAATCCATATGAGATGGATGTGCTTGTTTTTCTTTACAAAGCTCCTCAAATCTTGGTGTTATTTTTTAGATCGCAACACGCATTTCTTTTTCAAGGTGAATTTTTGCCCTATATTTTGACTTTATCACTGCAACTGCTGAGAAACTAGCTTCACAAAGGTAGGAAGTAGCAAACAGGATCAAAACATGCAGGGCTATCTTGCTAATCACTGGGTATTCATCTTGAGTTTGGCACCAAAACTCAAGTAGTGACAGAGACTGGAATTGTACTTTCAGTGTTGAGTCACTCAAAATGTCAATGAGCTGTTCTGCTTCCTCGTTATTGAAATGCTGAGGTATCTCAGCATTGAAGGGATCTCTCACCCATTTGGCTCCACTTCATCCTCTGGGAAATATTTCTGAAGGTAAAAATGCAGTTGTGACAAATACAGAACAAAAACTGTCCTCAGTTCCTCCTTTAATGCCATCTCATTGTCTTGCAGAAATGTGTCCAATGAAGGAAAACATTTATAGTCACCTTTGCTTACACTGCCTTTCCAAAGGATGCCTTTTTTCTTAAACCCTGAAACTTTGTCTGAGAGCTGCAAGATGTTAGTATTATTACCTTGCAAGGACTTGTTCAGTGCGTTCAGTTTTTCAAAAAGATCAGAAAGAAAAGCCATTTGTATTAGAAAGTCTGCATCAATAAATTTGTCGGCAAAACAATGTTCATCATCATGTAGATATGAGTGTATTTCATTCCTAAGCTCATACACTGTAAGCCGGGAGTTACCGAGAGATGGCCATCGAGAACTGCTGTAGAAAAAAAGGCATGAGTGTTCGGCACCCATGCCTTCACACAGCTTAGCAAAAAATCTTGCTTTCATTGGTCTTGTTTTAATAAAATGTATCACTTTGTTGACTAGTTTCAGAATATTATGCAGTTCTTCACTGAGGTTTCCTGCTGCTGCTAGTGCTTCTCTGTGTATTATACAGTGTGTCCGAACAGCATTCAGTGCTTTAGACCGTATGCAAGCTTGAAGTCCTTGGTAGCATCCTGCCATTGAACGACCCCCGTCTGTGCAAACTCCAACACATCTCTCCCAGTCAATCTGATTCTGAACCATAAAATCACCCACAACCACAAACAAGTCTTGACCGGTAGTTCCACCTTTCATTTCCTTACAGAACAACAAATCCTCAACTATTTTGTTTTTGTTAACAAACCTCACATAGCAAATAAGATGGGTGTCTTTTTGGTTGTATGTTGCCTCGTCCAATTGGAGTGCAAAGTCTTTGCCTTTTAAGTTACAGATGAGCTGATCGTTAATATCGTCAGCCATGTCATTTATCCTCCGGCTGATAGTATTAGAAAGAGGCACTTTGAGCAGCTGTTTACCAGCATCTTCTACGAGCATGATGATTACCATATCAACAGCAGCAGGCAAAATCAACTCTTCTGCCATTGTGTGTGGTTTTTTACACTGTGCAACACGAAAGGACACTTTAGAAGAAGACAAGAGGGTGTTACTATTAACTTTGACTTGTTTTGAGAAAGTGGTCTTTTGTAATTTGGCTTCTGTAAGTTTTCTTTGGAAAAATTCCCTTGACTTTTCAACCACATTTGGGTGAAGACTTTCAAGATGACGCTTTAGTTTACATGGAAGCATGGATTCTAAAGCCAAAACTTTTAAACAGATTAAACGTTGAGGACTCTCCTCATTATTAACCTGTACACATGTGAAACCATAATCTAGATACCTGTCATCATACTTTCTGTACTTGGTTTTTCGCTTCCCGTCCTCTTTTTTCTCTGAAGAACCTGAGACTTCACTTTGCTCAGACGAACTTGAACTCAGAATTAAAAATCTCTTCATTGTCAATCATAAAGATGCCAATCAGTTCAGACGTAGAAGAGAAGAGAAAGACTGCGGAAGAGAAAAACAAAATAGTATCACAATGGGAGAAAACAGAAAGCTGCAAGAGTGAGCTGAAGGGAAAGGAAGTGGTTTTATAATCATTGAAGAGGCCTGAGATGGCTTCAGTATTACGCTGCCTCAGTATTCAGTTTTCCCACATTTAATTGCAGCAGCCACATGTTTAAGAGGAGGGCTTTGGGCACCGGCACCTTTTTATTTACAAATTAAGCACTGCCGTTCACACTCCCACTCTGCAGTTACTCTTTGTGCATCTTCCAGGTACTATATATGAAGAGGTACATTTCCAGACTGGCCTATGCCACTACGCCTCAGATTTCAGTAGTTTGTAAGTCTGGCTGATGGAAGGTTCATTGCTCTTGTGGGATCATAGCTACAACAACATCCAGACAGTGGTGCTGAGGTATGTGCAACTTTGCTACTATTTCAGGGCAACATGGCTTCTCTTTCCTCGTTCACACCAACCCCCCATTAATGGATGGGCTTCGCAGGAGGATGCAGAAGTATGATCTGTCATATGCATACAAGTGTTATTCATGTAAAACGGCTGTGCTCGAGTTACGCCAGACTCTGGTCCTGTGCGTCAGTGCAGCAGTAGAGATGGTGCACCTATTACGACTCACATGCACCACAGCGGGAATTCCACACAATCCACCCGGGGGGGTGGTAAGGGCAACCAAGAACACCCCAGAGACCATGTTAGTAGGTCTCTGTGCCCACCCAAAAGGTGTGTGGGGGGTGTTTGGATGTGAGTCAGATAACTGTTGAAGGAAAAGAAGGAAGGAGAAATTCGAGATATTTAGATAAGCGAGAAATGAGGGGCACACAGGGCAGGCTTTCTGGCCCTTCCAGACCCTAACAGGCCCAAACAGAGAAAATGCCCTTATCTTTCCACCCTTCACCAAGACATCCGGCAGTGAAAGAGGAAATCCCAAATGGGAGAGATGGTAGGGATTACAATGATCACAAGGCCAAGCAGTGTCCAGCTCCACTTGGCAAGCGATAACACTCCCAGCACCTGTAGGGGAAAACCTGACAATACAAACTAAACAAAGGCAAATTAAAAACTACACAACAAGAATGCACCAATGTGAACAGTGTTACTTGAAAGCATTTAAAAATACACTATAGGCATGTAGGTATCATGAGTTGGCACAAAAGATTAGAATTCCTATCAAATAGTCAGCCCTTGAGTAATATTCATATTTAACATATTATTTCCTGTAGACCGTTTATGTAAAGTTTAAATAAAGAAATTCTTGTAGAGTGCTAGGCCTCCTCTAAAAACACTTTATACAGGTTTTCCTGTTGCCTCGCTGGTTTTAAGCCATATTTTGGTCAATGAGATCACAGTGCTGCGAGGAGGAATAACATATGATATGCCAGGCCCCATGTAAAATACTGCAACCAACATCTTCAGCAGTCCTGGAGCAAATCAATCTTGAGCACAGCATGAAAAAAACACTCAAAATGTATCCAATCTGAAAGCATGGATTCCATCAGAACATAATAATTACCTGATTATTCAACAAAACCGATATTCGACAATGTGCGCACTTTAATGAGGGTAGCAATAACACCCCAGTGCTCTCTTCTGAACTTCTGCGCGCCTGGCAACACCGGAGGTTCTAAAAACGACGTAATCACGCTGCTGGGTGAAACCATGCTGCAGATGGCAAGACGTTGACAGGTGGGGCTCGTGTAACTCCCCCATATGAATATAAGCTGAAAACCAACTGGCCATACAAGCACCCCCCTCTCCCCCACCGAGCAATCCTCCCTCCATCCCCACGGACTGCAGCAGTATGCAGGCAACCTCGTGTGCAGTCACAATGACACGAGGGAAAGCGCTGCCTTAGATGCAACTCGGAGTTGAAGAAATAATAGAGAGGAAGCAATAAGGGGGAAGTGGGAAATGTAGGAAGAATTATCGGGAGTATAATGAGTTACTCGGCCGGAAAATAATTTTTACCGCGCCGCATAACGTAAGCTGGTAAAAACTGCACGCATCATTTTTTTTTAAAAGTGTGTCATATCATGTTTTCATCAATGCGCGCGGTGCCCCTGGCAACTTCTAACTGCGCACCGAGGTGCTGCGGCGCACAGTTTGGGAACCACTGCTTTACACATTTTGAAAGGGAAGCATGGATCCCCACTTGGCAGCCTGAAAGATGGGACAATATATCGCAACCTTCCTAGTAGATTTGGAGCTGGCCTTTCGGGCACCCAACCTGTTGAACTAACCCATATTAAGAAGTTAAAAATCTCTTTTGGAATGCTTGTGATTAGACAATGAAGCATGTCAATGAAGTTTAGAATATAAAAGGGGGAAGCAGGGAAAAGCCATGGAGTTCTTTATTTTAGAATAAAAGACTTGGGGGGAAAAGAAGTTACAGCCTAAAGATTTCACTGCAAAAGATCATTTTTTTGAGTCCCTGTCAATTTCCACCCAAAAATGGTATAAACTGAAATTAAATTATGCAGTCGACATATCATGCGCTTTTCTTCAAATTCTGGAATGGAAGGTAAGCCCTAACACTAATAGCCTTGGAGGAACCTCTTAGAATTCAGGAGGATTAAAAATCCTTAGCAATTAAAAAAATGTGTCCCGATCAGCGGAGGAAAGAAAAGTCATAACTACTAATGCGTCTTCTTAAACTCCATTTTTTCCCATGGGCCCCCATTGTTTGGACTGTAGAGAGTAGGGTATGTTGCTCAGGTATGTCCTTAAAAGACAGAACCTTTAGAAGTGTGTGTCGTTAAAGGAAAAACACATATGCAGGGGATCCACAAACTCTATATACGAAAACTATCAGTGTAAACGATTAAGCAGTCCAAACCCTTCTGGATAAAGGATGTCAACAAACTGTGATAAAATAACATATGGTAAAGGATCATCAAAGGAATGAGGATTCTCGCATATGGATAACATACATACATGGAATTAAGAAAAATTATCCAACAGCTGAAGTACCCGTGGAACTAAAAAAGACTTTGGAATCAGGCACTCTTTTCAAATGAAACTATTGAAACTAAACCTGATGGACCCATTACGTCTAGTTGCAAATGTAGAGCAGAGAAGAAGAAATATAGTCCCGTTTATTTGCATATAAAAGAAAGGTCAAGCGATGAAGAAGAAAATGAGACAGAACTCTGGGAAGGAGGCGAAGATTACAAGGCAGCTCAGTAAGAAGTTACCACCTTAGAAATGTTAGAAAGAGGTCAAGACACAGTGATCTATACAAGGTGGGATCATATTGTCTTAAAGAGAATGGATTAGTGTGTGGAATGCATCCTGAAAAGCAAGTAATTGCTTTTAGAAAGCAAATACTTGATGTAGCTCATGTCCACAATGGTGAAGGACACATGGCAAGTGAGAAAGCATAAGGGATTGTATTATAATAATTTTTCTGGCCAGGGACATATAGGCAGGTTAAACAATGTATTAGAGTTTATGTAGTTTGCCAACTTTTTAATCCCGTAAATGCCCCAAAAGGACTGCTAAACTCTCTCTCCATAATGGGGACTGCATTTTAAAGGATGGGAATGGACCTACCGGGGCACCTTTTACACTTATCCCAGGGCTCCAAATATATTCTATCACAAGTATGCATCTATTTGTAGTTAAAAACCTGAAAAAAGCGCAGGGAATGCTAGAAATGTCCTCACACGTTGGCTTTCTCAGGGAGATTTTGACAGATTAGGAAACCACCTTTTTATCAAAACTCATGGCTGAAACATGTCGACAAGTAGGGGAAAAACAAATAAAAAGTTCTGCATATCATCCACAGTTGGTTTGGTAGAAAGGTACATTCAGAACATTACAAATATTCTAAAAAACTGATGCAAGAAGAGCCTTAAAACTGGGATATAATCTTACCTCTACTGTTCTTTGCCCTCAGGGGTCATGGGCAGAGTTCCACTGGACTTTCACCATTTGAATTTCTCTTTGGACGCCATCCTAGAACCTTATTAGATATGACTAGAGAAGGCTGGGAAAATCAAAGAGGTGAAGGAAATTATAGAATATGTTGCCCAAACAAAAATATTTTTCGGGAGTTTGAAAAATCGTAAGTAAAATCTAGCAAAACCGCAAAAAAGCAGGAGAGGAATTACAATCGAGGAAATAAAGAACGAGAATTTAAACCAGATTATTTAATTTTGATCTGAAAATAAATTGTTAGTCCACCAGCAGGGTCCCTACAAAATCCCTGGGAAGGTTAACGCAGTCACATATAACATAGTGTTATTAAAGAACTAAAGGCATTCTCTAATTTATTATGTTACCTTGCAATGGCGGCTGGTAAGCTGTGAAAGTGAGGGGTGTTAAGACTTGATCCTGAATTTGCATGCGCTGGGGAGCACAGCAAATATTTATATATTGTGAGGAGGGGCTGGGCCTTGGAGGGGGCAGGGCCTGGAGTTGGGAGCTAACTAAGGGCCAGATGTAGCAATCTACAATTTTGCGACTTGCAAATTGCGAGTCAAACCGACTCGCAATTTGCAACTCGCAAAATTGTATGCAGAAAGGTGTCTCAGACACCTACTGCGATTCGCTATGGGGTCGCAAAGACCCACCTCATGAATATTAATGAGTTGGGTCGCATTTTACGACCCCCTAGCGAGTCCATGCACTCACAGGGATGGTGGCCTGCTGGAGACAGCAGACCTCCATGTCTGTGACTGCTTTTTAACAAAGCAGTTTTTTTTTTCTTTTTGCAGCCCGTTTTCCTTAAAGGAAAACGAGTTGCAAAAAGAAAAAATTCCGAAACCATTTGGTTTCGTTTTTTTCAGAGTAGGCAGTGGTCCATAGGACCACTGCCTGCTCTGAAAAAAAAAAAGAATTCGGCATTCACAAAGGGGAAGGGGTCCCATGGGGACCCCTTCCCTTTTGCGAATGAGTTACCACCCACTTCAAGTGGGTGGTAACTGCGAGTTGGTTTTTGCGACCGCATTCGCGGTCACAAAGCAACTCAGCATGGCGATGCGGACGCAAATAGGAAGGGAACACCCCTTCCTATTTGCGAGTCGCATCCTCAAATTACGAGTCGGTACCGACTCGCAATTTGAGGTTGTGCATCGCGTTCGGCCGTTTGCATGCCGCAAACTGCATTTTTCGCAGTTTGCGACATGCAAAAGGCTTCCTACATCTGGCCCTAAGAGGCGCTCTGCCCCTCACCAAGCCCCAGAGCCCCACCCAAGAAAACAAAGGATCTTTAAGGCTGTGGCCGATGTCCTGGGGTGTTTTCACACTTTTAATGGAAATCTGCTGCTTACAGCATCCGAGAACGAGCTGGAAACCCACTGTTTGGAGTTGTTTTCAGCTTGTTTTCCCTCCCACCGTGTGATAGCAGCTCCTCACCACGTGACTGTGTGGAGGGAGCTGAAATCGAGTGACACACGGTGGCACTGTGTGAGTTGGCAGGTCTGCAGTTTAGGGGTGCTATCGGTGAGGGCATGACAGATAAAAGAAAAGGCATGGAAGGAAAATAGTTGAATGGAGAGTGGAGGGGAGATTTAACAGAAAAATGGATGCTGGATGGGAAGAAGGGCTGGGGCTCAGAGGGGACAAAAAGGCAGATGTGTGGATGCAGGAGTGAAGACAAAAAGTTGAGATTATAGTCAAGGAAGTGTGGATAATAGATAGAACAAAAGGCATGCGTGCAGTGAAAAGCTGAGGGTGGCTGGGGAAGAAAGTAGGTTTAAATCAAAGTCAAGAGTGTAGGGTGGTTGGCATGGAGAAGCAGGCCTGTATGGTGATTAACCATGTATTATTCATAATAAAGGGCGTATAATGCAAATGCATTGCTGTTGCCTGCTGTGTACACAGGGCTTGTCTGGTGCCCTGGTCCTGACTTTGTCATATCTAGTGCTTCATCTAATAGCTGTAAAGAATGGAGACTTCATGAAGCTTTGGATGGAAACCTCACCTTTGCCAAAGAATGGAGACTTCATGAAGCTTTGGATGGAAATCTCACCTTTGCCAAAGAATGGAGACTTCATGAAGCTTTGGATGGGAACCTCACCTTTGCCAAAGAATGGAGACTTCATGAAGCTTTGGATGGAAATCTCACCTTTGCCAAAGAATGGAGACTTCATGAAGCTTTGGATGGAAACCTCACCTTTGCCAAAGAATGGAGACTTCATGAAGCTTTGGATGGGAACCTCACCTTTGCCAAAGAATGGAGACTTCATGAAGCTTTGGATGGAAACCTCACCTTTGCCAAAGAATGGAGACTTCATGAAGCTTTGGATGGAAACCTCACCTTTGCCAAAGAATGGAGACTTCATGAAGCTTTGGATGGGAACCTCACCTTTGCCGCACATCAAGCACCATGGAGGTGGAGTCCACCCTTAAAGACCATTTTGTGATATGTGGCTCTTTATGGCAGATGGTGTTGGACCCCAACAATACACACAGTGGCACTCACTCTATCAGTCCTAGGAGGCTGAAGGTCTGAGTCTGTCCTGCAGGGAGTCAGACTGTGGCCTGTAGGTTTCATGAGGTGTTCTACTGATACTTCAGACTACTCAGTTACCCTACAAGAAAAGCAAGGAACCCCCGGCGTTCTGGCGACACCTAATTCAGAATGGGGCCAATGTGTCTCTAGCGTTGCACAAGCATGCCCTTGGAGGGAAATCGTGAGTGTCACATGACACCACCCAAAACATGTCTGACAGCACAAGCATAAGAACTATAAGCACAAATGAGCCATTGTGGGGATATGTCAGCTTCAGTGTGAAATGTTTTTCAGAGCACTGCCTCCCAAAGCACTTAAGTCCAGGAAAGATGTTTAACACAGCGAGTAGTTTGGCAGATGGGGGGAGCGGGAGGTTTGCCGGAGACTGAGGGTGGGAGGCATTGGGAAATGGTCAGGAGGGATACCTGCGACTCCTGGATTTTCATTCCTGAAGTCCAGGCAACTCCTTTTCTAAATGCACAGGCTCTGCTCAGTGAGCACATGTGCCTGGGTGAGAGTTTAGGAGAAGCCCGAGAGTAGCAGAACCCATGAGCTCGCAGCATGCATTTAAATAAAATCTGGGCCTTCGCAGATCATTACTCTTTACAATCTCCATAAAACAATAACAGACTTTTAATTGTGAACCTTCCATGTCCCTGTCAGTTCCATATTCCAGAGCTCAAGCAACTTTGCAGCACTCTAAAGCCCCATACATCTTAAGCATTCCCTAATACAGGTGTTCAAGACACAACAGGGTGCATGCTGTGCAATGGTCAGTTTCTTCAGGCTGCTTCAGTCACTGTTAGCTTTGATCCAATCTTAGGAAATCAGATGGTGGATGATGCAATATTAGGAGCACAGCTGCTATTGCCTGCCCCACGTTATTGAAATTAGGTGACTGTGCCAGGTTTGTGGTTTCTATTTTGTAGCCAGATCTAGCTAGAGAATCACTGACCCACACTGTGGCCCTCATCTGGCCTGGTTGTACACTTGTTAGTAGAAGGTCTCTAGGGCTGGGCCAGAGTCAGTCACATGCCATTTAGGAGCCTTTATTTCATCATCTGCATGGTTTCTGGAACTTCTCTTTGCTTCTCTCGGCAGGTAACAGGCTTCAACAACATTTGAATTACTGATACAGTGACCACATTGCAGGGCAGCCAGGACAGCTCTTTAGAGTGGTTCTCTAAGGCCTTGTGTTTACTGTTTGCTGAATGCACGCAGCCCTGCACATCATTTGCTCTGTGTACCCTCAGATGAAAGCACAGACATAATATTATGCTTTCAGTAATCACATGCACCAGTTTCTTACACACATGCAGTTCTACACATGAATCACTCGATAATTATGTGCATGCAGTTCTGTACATCCACAGCACTGTGTGCCCTCAGAACGAATGTGCTCGGAGGAAAGCTGCAGGGTGAGGTAGAAAACAGTGCAGAGCTACACTTTCACTGGGTGCACAGCCTCATACTGCTGGCTGGGTGAGGCAAGTCATACCTGAGTGATGGCCTCAATGATACTGGCTAACCCCACAGCACCCGTCCCATTACCAGAACTAGGGGGCTGGACTGTGCTCATGGTACTGGAGCAAAGGCTCACCATAGGTCACAGCCAGCATCTGTACCTAGAAAGAAGCCACTGTGACAGAATACTCTGCGTGCTTCAGTGCGCTTGTTTCGAGCATGCGACTGGCATCACATACGACGCCAGGCACATGCACACTGATTCACGCTTCCACTTTTCTCCTACCCAATAGAGGTGTCTTCATGCAGCAGACTAATGTTAAGACCACCCTCTGACACCGTCACTGATTGACATACAGCATCAGGCAGCACAGGGCGTAAGCCTAATGCACCCACGCTGTGTTCAATAAGCGAGGCATTTCTTTCATCACAGAGGTGTTTAGTCCTACACTGCCGGTGCCCACAGTGGACGAGGGCTAGACGAATGCAAGCCCTCTGAAACCTGCAACAAGCGGCACGTGCGCACTAGGACATCTGCCAGTGAAACTTGAGCGACTCATCCCTAGACAATGCTGTACGGTATAATGTAAATAATATGAAAACAAAATAGAAGATAGGAAATATGGGGGTGGGGGCGGAGCCCCAACACCCTCATAACAAAATGCCCCCCTAACCTGTAAACAATTTTAAAGAGAAGTGCAACCCCAAGGCCTTTATGGGAAGAGTGGAAAAGGAGGTTGTACATGCAGGAGACACCCACCGTTACACATAAAGACGTAACACAAGCTGATAGCTGATGAAGACTAAACCATACAACAGGAAAGAGCTATCCAAAATCTGTTACTGAAGTTTTTTTTTCTTAAAGACCAGTTGTTGTAGAACATTAAATAATTACAGAGCCCATACAACAGTGCAGCAAAGACCGTGTCTAATCCCAGCTGTGATGAGAGAGATAATATAGGACGAAATAGAGAAGGGGGTCACAACAAATAATATAGAAGCAAGCAGAACTCCCGGTTGTACTGGTACCTAAAACTGACAGAACTATCAGGTTATGTGTTGATTTTTGTCAGATAAATACAATATCTCACTGCCCAGCCTCTCAATGCCCAGCATGATGAGTTACTAGAATAATTAGGAATAATTTTAGTCAAACTGTCTACTATCAGTTTGACTAAAGGACTCGCAAATACCATTGGTCAAAGAAGAAAAGTGAAAACTGCTTTTACTCCTACAGTTACATCACTTCAAAATGTTATTACATGGAGCACCAGCCACCTTCCAAAGGTTGATGAACTAATTATTAGAAGCCCATGGAGACCATGTCATGGCATACCTAGATGACATTGTAGTGTACAGTTGAAGCTGGTCAGAACATGTACATAATCTAGACAAACTATTTTCTTCCTTAGAGCAAACTGGATTACATACTAGTCCAAAGAAAACCATTTTAACCACCCAACAAACAAACTATATGGGGAGCTTTACGGGAAATGGGACGATCGATTCCCAAATAGAAGAACTCAAGGCTATACAAAATATAACATGTCCTGAGAATAAGCTGCATGTTCTTTTGGGATTAGTTGGCTACTACCATTGATTTATTCTAGAGTTTGCAACAATAGCAGCTGAGCTAATTAATCTCCTGATGAAATCTAGCCCAAATAAGAATTTATTGAATACAAAAGATTTGGCAAATCTGAATAAAATATTATAAGAAAATAAAACTTCTATAAAGAGATACAAAGACCTATTTCATTTATTAGAAGTAAACTGTTTCCTAGAGAAACTAAATACTAAACAATCTAAAAAGAATGTGTGGCAGTGAAATGGTCTTTCATATCTACATAATATTTTTCTGGGATAGTCCTTTGCATTGTACCCAGGCCACTCCCTGTTAACATGGCTATAATGGAATAAAAGAAGTAAGGCTTTTGGCATTACAATCATGTCAATTTAAGACCATACATTGAGCGGGGAAATTACAGGGAAATGCACATTTTTTCAGGTATCCTGTTAATTTACTTTGAAGGAAGGCGATGCAAGGGAGTGTGTGTGAAGTGTAGTCTGCTCTCAAGTCACCTGTTGGAAAAAAGGAAACCTTAGAGAGGGTTCTTGAAAGCAGAACATGCTTCCATTTTCTTACGATAATGGCATTACTCCTAGTCCTACTCCCTCGCCTTCCTTTTAACCAATGAGGCCTCCCGCCTCCCCCCTAGACCCTCCCTTCCCCTTTCAAACCTCCCCCCACCCTTATCCCCTCCTGTACAAAAACCAAGCCCAAGCTGCAACTCAGACAGTCCGTACCGGGAGGGTGGGAGGGAACGGAAAAGGAAGGTGAGGGAGTAGGACTAGGAGTAAAGCCATTATCGTAAGAAAATGGAAGCATTACCTCCCGTCCCTCCCTCGCCTTCCTTTTAACCAATGAGACATAGCAAGAAAAACACACAGGAGACGGACATCGAGTTGCAAGACCTTTATTTAATATCCTGCACCAAGAACATCCCCAAACATTATCTCATAGAGGATAAGACCCGGTGACCTAACACCGACTCCAAACTACCCAAGTCCGACAGCCTATAATGACGCACAAACGTCGAAGGAGAAGCCCAAGTGGCGGCCCTGCAAATCTCCACCACCGAAGTCCCCTGAAGCTCTGCCACCGTCGCCGCCATGCCTCTGGTAGATCTCCCCTGAATCCCTAGAGGAGGAACCACCTCTTTCAAGGAATAGGCCAACAGAATTAAAGATCGAACCCACCGACTCAAGGAAGCCGTGGAAGGTTTCTCACCTTTGCGCGCCGGACCAAAATTAACAAACAGTGAATCCCCTTTACGAAAAGGAGCCACCACCCGCAGATACTCCAACAAAACCCTACGTACATCCAACGAATGCAAACGGACCTCCTCCCTTGATGAGGGATTCGGACAAAATGACGGAAGGATGACCTCCTGCCTGGAATGGAACGAAGAATTGACTTTTGGAATAAAGGAAGGCACCGGAACCAGAACCACCCTATCGGGAAAAATCTTACAAAAAGGAAAGGAACATGCCAATGCCCCCAATTCCCCCAACCGACGAGCCGAAGTGATGGCGACCAAAAAGAACGTCTTCAAAGATAGATGTCGCAAATCACAGTCCCCCAATGGTTCAAAAGGGGCCTCCGTCAACACATCCAAAACCAAGGACAGATCCCATGAAGGAAAAGAACGTACCGGGCGAGGAAATAAATTAATAAGCCCCTGAAAAAATCTAGGCAT
Source organism: Pleurodeles waltl (assembly GCF_031143425.1). Taxonomy (NCBI): domain Eukaryota; kingdom Metazoa; phylum Chordata; class Amphibia; order Caudata; family Salamandridae; genus Pleurodeles; species Pleurodeles waltl. Next base: position 77,080,741 of record NC_090447.1, on the reverse strand, counting down.
CAATCGCCCTTCATCCTGAAGATTACGCCACGGTCCTCTTAATGCCTGAATAGCCGCCCACTGTACCCGAAGAGATGCCACTGACAACCCTAAATGAGCACCGTCCTGCAGGAACTGCATCACCTCAAAGAGAGAAGCGCAGGTAGGATCCAACTCACGACTTAAGCACCAAGACGAAAACACCTTCCACTGTCTACCATAAGAAAGCAAAGTTGAACGTCTCCTTGAAGCCAGCAAGGTAGAACTCAAAGCCACCGGTACCCCTAGACCTGTCAACCCCCTCCGTTCAACTTCCAAGCCGTCAAGTGTAACCTCTTCAATGACCCCAATGGGAGGCAGGGAAACTCCAGGGGAGAAGGACAAAGAGGCAGAGGCCACATCCTCCCCTCCGCCATCAGCCTCAACAATGGGAACCAATTCGCCCTCGGCCAAAGTGGCGCAATCAGGATAACCCTGGACCCCAGATCCCTCACTCGTAACAGAAACGCCCTGAGTAGTTGAAACGGAGGGAACGCATATAAAAGGCCCTGCGGCCAAGGACATGACATCCCGTTCACCTCCCATGCTTGGGGAAACCGAAACCGGGAGCAGAAGCGCTCCACTTTCGCATTCCCTACTGACGCAAACACATCCAGCACTGGAAGACCCCAAAGCCGAACCAGATGCTGAAACAGAGACTTCCGGAGAGAGAAAAGTTGAGAGGAAGGAATCACTCTGCTCAGTAGATCCGCCCGAACATTTACCACCCCCCGAATGTACGTAGCCCTGAGAGAAGGAACCCACTCCTGAGCCCACACAAAAATCTCCCTGACTAGATTGAACAGAGCCCTCGATCTGGTCCCCCCTTGCCGATTGACATAAGCCTTGGCCACTAAGTTGTCTGTGCGAACCAGAACCGCCAACCCCCTCAGGGAATCCTGGAAATGGACCAGAGCCAGGAATATTGCCCGCAATTCGCGCCAATTTGATGACCGACTCGCCTCCCGAGGGGACCAAAACCCCTGAATCTGAGCTGACCCCATCCATGCCCCCCAACCGGAGAGGCTGGCATCCGTCGTCACCACCACGGGTCTCAGAGGCGATAAAGACACCCCTACCCTCAGGTGGTCTGCATCCAACCACCATTGCAACTCTCTGTGAATCAATCCGGACCCTGGAACCCTGTCCTTCAGAGAACCGGACCCTGGAGCCCACCTTCTCAAGAACCATGTCATCAAGCACAGGAGATGGAAACGTGCCCAAGGAACCAGAAATATCACTGACGCCAAATGACCCTGCAGTCGCAACCATAGAAGAGCTCGGGGAGCAGACAGTAACAATACCTTCTTTACCAAAGCCTGGAGTACATCCAACCTTTTTTCGGACACAGTCACCAACCCTAGAAGAGTCTGAAACCGAGCCCCTAGAAAAACCAGATCCTGGGACGGCACTAAGTCTGATTTCTCCCAATTTATCAAAAACCCGTGGTTTTGCAGGACCCCCAGAACTTGGGTCACCTGCCTCTGCAAAAGGTCTTGTGAATGGGCATGAATCAAAATGTCGTCTAGATAAGGATGCAGAAACACCCCTTCTGAATGAAGCAAAGCCACTAGAGGAGCCAGCACTTTTGTGAAAATCCGAGGAGAAGATTTTAGACCGAAAGGCAGAACGCAAAACTGAAAATGGTCCTGACCCACAGCAAACCTCAGGAACTTTTGAGAGGATTTTGCCACAGGCACGTGTAGGTAAGCATCCTGCAGATCCAGTGACACCAGAAAGTCCCCTTGTCTGACCAATGGAAAAATAGTCTGAATGGACAGCATGCGGAAATGCACTGTCCTGATCCAGGTATTCACCTCCTTTAGATTGAGCACAGGCCGAAATCCCCCTGAAACTTTCTGTACAAGAAACAAGACCGAATAAGTGCCCTGACCCCGTTCGTCTAGCGGAACGCGGGAAATGGCCCCTTTGACCAGTAAGTCTCGCACTCCGTTCAACAATGCTCTTCTCCGTGACCCCCCCTGAAGGCAGAGGTGTGGGACGTACCCCTGAATCTGGAGGAACCACAACAAAATCTATGACATAACCATTGGTCACAATGTCTATTACCCAATGATCGTTTACACTGTCCTCCCAAGCTGAAAGAAAGTGACTCAGTCTTCCCCCAACCGGCCCTCTGTCAGCCCCACAGTGATTGTCAGGACCCCTTCTTGAAACCACCCCGGGTCGCAGGAGCAGACTTCTTAGGTGAAAAACGCGGCTGAAAACGTCGTTTCCTAAATGAAAAGGATTTAGCATCCCTAGTAGGAGAAGATCTGGAATGCTTCTTCCACCCTTTACCCGAAGAAGAACCCCCTTCCTCTCCTTAAATGCCTTGGAAAGCATTGCTCTCCAAACAGGTTACGGCCTTCAAACGGCAGTCTCAACAAGGCCGCCTTCTCCCCTGGATCAGCCTTCCAGGAACGCAACCAGAGGGACCTACGAGCCCCAATCAAAGACCCAGAAGCCAGAGCCGAAGTACGGACCACATCAGAAGACACATCAGCCAACAATCTGGCCTGCTGCTCCATACCAGCCAGGAGCTCTGAACATTCCGCCCCTTCCTGTACAGCTACCGCCAGTTTATCAAAGTCTTGAACCAATGACTGTGACGCATAAGCAGAATAAATCCCTGCCTTCAGCGCCAGATTCTCCGCAGCAAAAGACCTCTTAAGACCCGAATCCACTTTACGGTCTGTGGCATCCGTAGGCACACAATCCTCCGGATTGACAGCCGTTTTGCCAATTAGAGTAGCCAAAATAGAGTCCAGGCGTATTGAAGGAGGCAAAACCTCCTCACCCTCAAGTAAGTAAAGTTTCTGAAGGAATCGTGGAACTTGAGCCTTCTCCACATCCTTCCACTCACGAAACACCATATCCTTCACAGGTCCCTGGAAAGGCATGGCAAACTTTGAAGGCGTCTGATATTGAGGAAATAAATGAGAATCCGAGGTTGTAGGTTGAAACACTGGGAAACCCAAATTGTCCCGAACATGTGCCATCACTTCCCACATTTCTTCTCTGGAAACATATTTCCCCCCAGATGACGTTGATGGGGCCTCATCCTCACTCTCTGATGAGGATTTCCTTGCTGCTACCGATGAGTGCGCACGCTTAGGCTGAGCAGACCTGGCCACGCCAGCTTGCAGTGCCCTGGTAACAGCTACCTCAATCATATCCTGCACTTCCTCTCTAGACATGAGGGGAGTACCCCTGTCCGGTACCTGTGGGTTCTCAGGAAGAGCAATGCTATCCTCACCTCCCTCCTCCGAGGAGGAAGAAGAGACAATCCTACGTCTCTTTGCTGGAGCTTTAGGCATGGTAAACCATCAAAAAACACTGACTTCCATTCCAAAAAACTACCCTATATAAAGGACCCCGGTCCTCCCCCAACAGGGCTCCACCAATCCCTAAAAAGGTCAACCTCCTTGTAACATTTCATAAAAATCACGGGCAGAACGCCCGTCCTACCTGAAAAGCAACCCAAAATCGAAGTTCCTCGCGGCTCCGCGGCGCGGAAACCCGGAAACCAACGCCCCAGCCACAGAGGGCCGGCTGACCCCGTCAGCCGGCCCCCAGTACACGCCTCTCCAGCAGCCATGCTGCTCGTCCAAGACGCGACCCAGCCGTAGCACTCCTCGCGGAGCTCCGCGTCCCGAGGAGTGCCTCCTTCGACGACCTCCAGGCCCCGCCGTGCAGGTAAGAAAAGGAAAAGAGATACGTCTAGCGTGGGCTAGACAAAAGAACAGGAGGGGATAAGGGTGGGGGGGTTTTTGAAAGGGGAAGGGAGGGTCTAGGGGGGAGGCGGGAGGCCTCATTGGTTAAAAGGAAGGCGAGGGAGGGACGGGAGGTAATGAGTGAGAACAGAAAAGGAAAATATACAAGAATCAGAGGCAAAAGCAGGAGCAAATGATGTGTAGAAGTTGAGGAGTCAAGGAAATTAGCGAATGTAGGAACTTGAAGGCCTTGTCATCAAAAAGGTGAAGTCTACGAACACCAACCTGTAAAAGAGAAAAGAAGCACATCAAGTGAGAATGGATCATTAATCAAGAGTAGAAAAAGAACAAAAACACTGTAATATAAAAGGACTAAAGTTATTCTGGACAAAGTAATCCCCCTTATTTGAATGTCTGAAAACTAGAACATCTTTGTTTGGTGTATGAAGCTACCAAGAGGAGAGAGACATAGTGAATTTAAAATAACCCTAAACTGAAAAAAGTTAGGAAACCTATTATCAAGACAACTAAAAATTATTTGACTTTGATTACTTTGACAACTGTTGGAACTGTCCATGCTAATTTAGTGTGTTCGTTTTTGCAGTTTCCTTCCTTAGAATACTAGGTAGCCCAATATTTAGTTGTGTGTGAGGAAACAAAGGCAATGCTCGCCTTCAGGTTTTTGAAAGAAGTATTCCAGTACATGTGGTTGAATTCATCAAACATGACACTTCAACAAGCACTTCACAGCATGAAAAAGGCATAATAGAGTTTGTGAGACAATATGAAAGTGAACACTCCCCATGGGGTCTCAATGCACTGTCCTGATAGTACATCAGTTCCTAAAATGTTTTCTGCAAGTGGGCCACCACCAGCAAACAGGTAAAGAGCACCCCTTTGCGTATGGAGGATAGTCACACAGTGGCTTTGGCAGTTTCAGTAACCACCCCTTCAGGTCCCTCAATTTGTATGTCAGTCTATGGGGTTTTCAACCTTGCTATGTGCTCTGTAATGTTCTTCCACTGCGAGGTGGGAGGCAAGTCAGCAGAGTGTAGGGAAGCACTAGTTATACCATCCAATATCATGTCTCATGGAAAACTGTGCATAAGTTTTGAATTCCTGTACCTTCCTCATGCGCTGTCTCAGTTTGGGGTCACTGGTCACAGCTCCTAATGCTACTGCCTCAAGAAGAGTGAGAATTACATTTTGATCCCCTTGATCCGAACACTGCACATCCCTGCTATAATATTTTTTTCCTGCCTTTTGTTTATATTATGTTTGTAACATAGTAACTCGAATTTTACAGTTCGAGTGTAATCTCGTATTCCTTTATGATGTCTTTCCAATGCGGTCATATTATTAAAGCCCCCAGGTGTGGCGACTATTTCAAAAGTTTCCTTAGAGCTATTTAAAGCTGCAGGTTGAGGGTGCATCTCTGTACCCGTCTCTACATCGATTTCTTCTTCCCATCGCTATCAGAGGCTTCCCTACTACATCTACATGTCGAACCCACACCTTTCTTTGGTCTTCCGTGCCCCGGGCGGTGATACGGTAGGACTCTAGAAACCTTCATCTTTCCTCAACCTGTCTTGCTCGAAGACACTTAAATTCCTTAGTCAATCACTCTATAACCGGATGGCTTTCTGGAGGGTCTATTGGCTTCTCTAGCTGTTGCAATTCCACCTCAGTTTTTCGTAGTGATTCGATCACTTTATCCTGGGCATGGAGCACCTACCACTTTATCTAGCCAGTCCCCACAGATGTACTGCTCCCTTATCATATCCGTTTAATTCAGTCGAGCTAATCCCTTCTTCAAATGCTCCAATAGGTTCCCTTGATCAGGGGCCTCTGCATAGCTCCATAACTCCTCTGCTATGTATTGCTAATGACCCCTAGCCTGCTCTGGTGTTGCGTATTTGCGGGTGCCCCACCACCCGTTGTTTCCTAAACCAAAACATTCTCCTTTTTCCTCAATCAAGAATCGGGCTGAAAATCCCACTTCTGACACCAAATTGTATTGTTAAATTTCATCCCTACCCTTTGATTTAGAAAATAAATGCAAGACATCAAGAATGTTCAACACAGAAGTTTTATTTAGCTTTGATTTACGTGTGACAAACACATACCAACAGTTATAGCAACAAGGTAATCATCCTGTATCTGGCAGGAGAGATCTTCGTCTGCACGACTCAAACAAACATGATGCCCTAGATCACTTCACAATCATTACCTCCTCCATAAATTGTTACCTGCCGTGCTAATATGTTACTCTGGTTAGAGTTTAAGCAACATGTTGAAATGTTACAGTCAAATACGCAGCCCATCCCATCTTGCACACAGCCCTCCCCTACTTTCCGAAATCCACCATTCAATAGAGTTTAGTTACTCATCCATGACTTAATCTCCGTAACCTTGGTCGTTTGTAAATTTAATTACTTATCTATACAATTTGTTACAGTAGACTCTTGTGTGTGTGTATTCTGATGTGCCCCTCAAGCACAGGTGTGGAGGGGAGGAAAGCAGCACAAATTCACCATGGATCACTAATGAGGTGGACAGAACCTGTGGTTCCTTGTACTTTGAGGTGGAAGAGCTAACAGATTAACAAGGAGAGCCGAGCAACCCCAAACCCAGGGTCAACTCTGAGTCTATTAGCCCATGCACAGCCGAGCCCTGACAATATTTGACATGCAAATCAAGTAACAAAAATCACGTCAGAGTATAAGTCTTCTCGAAAATTTAACTGAAAATTCAAGAAAGTGTATTTCAAGAACACCTGGAAGTGTTTCATCTCAGTTCATCAGATTATTTGAAAAGTATTTACTAAAAGGGGGAGGTTTTAAATATAAACTGAGCAACATGACTGCTCCCACCCAGATGACAATGCTTGAAGTGAATTAGGAGGCTAGTCAGCTGCTACGTACACAGTATATGTGGTCTAGATTCCTATTGTAGTTGGAAAAACTTTATAGGCTATTAATCAAACACAAGACAGAGTTTCTGTACAACGTGCACCCTCAAGTATTTGCGGGTGCTCTCATATGTGATAATGAACAAGAAGGATGCTTGTTGAAATAAAGGCACACAATTGTAAAAAGCAACAGCTGTAGGATGGATCTGATATCACAATGAAGGGTGCCATCGCTAGAAGTACTGAATTTTTGAGAAATTAGGCCAAGGGGTGCAGAAGGAAATTCATATTTTGGTGAATGCTGTGTTATAACGAGCTGAATATGGCAAGAAAATGAGAAAATTTAAGAAAATAAATTGGGGGAGATGGGAATATTCAAGAAAGGAGGAAGAATACTATTTATCATAGCTCTTGCAGTTTTACCCATATGATAAATGCAAAACATGCCCTACAGTACATAATGTATGTAAACAGTAAACATTGTAGGGGGAAAGGTCATTTTGGGAAAGTTAGAAAAATGGGGCAGATAAGAATCAAATGAGCAATGAAGAGTGAGAAGGAACCACATGATGCAGTGGTTATGTGTTTAAATAAAAGTCCTATAAAAATAATGGAAGGGGTTTATCTACATGCAAGATGTTGAAGGATGGTAATGCTGTGAAGGTGGATTCATGTGTGTTGTATGTGATCACTGGGAAACCAATTATTGAGAAGTTTGATCCTGGCAAAGTGTTAAAGCACCTGCGTGTGTGTTCGACAGGGCACAAAGGTGAACTTGAAGGATTTATGATTAAACAAATGGCAACCCTGTGAGACACAAATAGGGAATGTGGATGTATGAAAATCTCAGAAGATCTGTGTCCAAAGGATATTATTGGGCCACCTGAGAGTCAAACTGGCCGTCCCCAACACTTACATTGTTAAAGATGTCTAGCAAATTAAGACTGTCCAACTTGCAATAATTGAATGAGCATAGGCAGTTTTCACAAAATCAACAAGGGGGGGGGACCGGGAGGTTAAAGGTCCAGTGCACAATCACCCAACTACGTCAAAAACAATATAGAGTACACTGTTCCTAAAAAAAGAAAGAAAAGGTCTAGGCAACCAAAGTGATCTAGAGCAAAGCCCTCATGCATCACAATGAATGACAGGCATCATCATCGGGAATTGCTCAACGTCAGGCCGGCACTGCAATGCCTAATGTGCTCCCAAACCGGGAGCTGTCAGCCGAAATTGTTAGTGTGAAGACTAGTGGAAGGAACTAACCACCAGACCAAGGTAGGGAGAGCAAGGAAAGCTAGGTTAAAATTGGTTAATCACTTCCAAACTCCGTCATCATTTTAATCAGAAAAAAGAAGTGACGACCAAGATTAAAAATGCAGAAAGAAAGCCAGAATTGAGTGTGATGCTCAACGACTTTCAAAATAGACTACGAGGATCCCAAAAAGTGTGGTGCCTCTACCAAAAGGTCGACATGTTTCGCGTCTGTTGGTCCAGCTGGATCCGTTGACGCTTCTTCAGGACAAGAATAACGCTTCTCCGATTCGTATTAAGAAAAGAAGTCACTCTCATTTGATCATTTGTCCAGTGACATCTAAAAAAGGGGGAGGGAAGGGGCCGGCCCCAATTAGGTGATTTGACAGGCAGCGCTCCGGAGGTTATGTCCCCGGCTGAGGACTACACTCTGAAAATATCTGAGCAGTCCTTTGGTTCGCGCTTCCTTTGGAGCCATCCCCCCCTAATTGGGGCCGGCCCCTTCCCTCCCCCTTTTTTAGATGTCACTGGACAAATGATCAAATGCGAGTGACTTCTTTTCTTAATACGAATTGGAGAAGCGTTATTCTGGTCCTGAAGAAGCGTCATCGGATCCAGCTGGACCAACAGACGCGAAACATGTCGACCTTTTGGTAGCAGCACCACACTTTTTGGGATCCTCGTAGTCTATTTTGAAAGTCGTTGAGCATCACACTTAATTCTGGCTTTCTTTCTGCATTTTTAATCTTGGTCGTCACTTCTTTTTTCTGATTAAAATGATGACGGAGTTTGGAAGTGATTAACCAATTTTAACCTAGCTTTCCTTGCTCTCCCTACCTTGGTCTGGTGGTTAGTTCCTTCCACTAGCCTTCACACTAACAATTTAGGCTGACAGCTCCCGGTTTGGGAGCACATTAGGCATTGCAGTGCCGGCCTGACGTTGAGCAATTCCCGATGATGATGCCTGTCATCCATTGTGATGCATGAGGGCTTTGCTCTAGAACACTTTGTTTGCCTAGACCTTTTCTTTCTTTTTTTAGGAACAGTGTACTCTATATTGTTTTTGACATAGGCAGTTTTCCCCTACCACATTTACAGGAAATGTTGGCATTCCGATATAAAAGGGTTTCCTTTTCAGGGGCTGCCACTCCGCTATGGCGGTGGAGTGTCGCCCCACTGACGAAAAGCAGAAAAACAAACAGATAATAAAAGTATTTTATTATCCCTTTATTTTTCCGCCTTGGTAAGGCGAAGCGGAGCCAGTCTCCTCCTCCACATCAAGTGGAGGAGGAGTGGGATGTGCACTTCTAAGTGTGTATGTGAGTTTGACCGGCCATCTTAGGACGGCCAAACTGACATGCGCACTTAGAAACTCTCCACCCGACTGTATTTTACAGCCTGGCGGAGACCAAGCACAGAGCTCCACTCTCCCCCTGAGTGACAATTCCGCCCGCTCAGGCCAATCGTGGCACATCTTTCATGCTGTCTAACAGCATGAAAGAAGCGTTGTGATTTATTTGGGAGAGAACACTAGGCGGCTGGAGTAGAGCTGCACATCACAGAGGGGCTGGTAAGTTTTTTTAATTTTTATTTAACTGCCTCCCCTGCACACTCCGCTCCGTACGCTGCCCCACCTCCCCACCCCTTCCTGATAGCAGCTGTTCTTTTGAGTTTGTAAGCGCCTCAGCAGTATTCCAAAGGCTTATAAATTTATTTTGTAATGGATTACGTGCATTGATGGTATTCTAGGAAAATGTCTTAGTCCTTAATAAGAACAAAATAGAACAAGACAATAATCTGAGGGAAGAGCAAGCAACCTTGCAAAAGGTTAGCCAGACTTTGAAGAATGAAGAATGCAATTTTCGACAAAATGTAGTCGAATACCTGAGCCAAAGAATTTCAAAGGACAGAATGGGACCACGCCACTTTTATATAAATGTAATTACAGTGACACCTACAATAAGGAACACTTATTGTTCTCAGGAATCACTAAGTTTTATGTAATATTGATAGAGAATTATTCAAGTGTTTCACCACATCACCCATTTTTACCTGCCCAAGAGCCCATATGTGGTCTTCCCCTAAATGCTCACTGAGAGACAAACAGACATCACGATCTTCTGTTGTCCAGCATCCCCTTGGCCATGTTTATTAAACTTCTACCCCTATTGACAATGGAGGGTGTTTTTCCAATTCTTTTATACAGTGTTCAATTGGATGGAATGTATGGATGATGGGACACTTCCTGTTCCACTCCCTACAAATATAAGAGCTAAGGAACACTTCCTTGTGCTACAATACATTCTAAAGTGTCATTTTGGTCAGTTTCATCACCCTGGTCTAATGTTTTGTCTCAGATTTCTCCTTCTAGCTTCTTGGATTTTCCTAAGGATTACTTAGTGTCATCTTGTCACCAGCTCCTCTACAGCTCCTTGTCTTTTCTACTTTCAAGGCTCCTTTTTGCTGGCTTCCAGGAAATGTTTTGCCCCTGGACTTTTTCCCTCCTTGGGGCTCCTTCTGGAGGGCACAAGTTGCTGGGGACATGCATTGCTGTGGCTACTGGAAGGGGTCGCCATTACCTCTGGTAGACGAAGAGCAGAAGACTGATGAAAACTCAATATCCAGCTCTGGACAGGTTGCCACACCCAGAAATTCAATCAAGGCAAGAGATGGAACTCTTGCAGGACCCTTGTGAGGATGCTGCAACAGACCCCTCAGGAGGTTCAAAAGCTGTGAAATTAAAATGTGACCTGTAAACAGACCTTGTTTTCCAGAGCTTCAGATCTTCCTGTCACTTCCCCTTCTATTCTGCATTTTTCTGGAAATCCAAATAAATTAAGGGAGTTTCTGGATGCCTTAACAGTATACTTTGCCTTCAATCCCATGCAATTTGCTGAAGACAAAGCCAAGGGGGCTATCTCATAGGAGCCTTGATTGAGGCCGCATGGGCTTGGGGTACACCATTGGTTGCCTCCAGAGAGGCCTTTCTTTCCGATTACTTCAGATTTTTGAGACGTTTCAAGAATATGTTTGAGAGACCAGACCTGGAATTCTCCAAAAAGAAAGCCTTGAGCAACACCCAGCAGGGAAACTCTAATGTCCTGGCTTACATCACTGGGTTTCAACAACTAGGAGCCGAGACCACACGGGTTAAGAGTGACAGCATCAGGGAGGATGCAAAGACTGCATCAATGTGGAAGTTTTTAATGAGGCTTTCCAGAAATGTGAGCTAACTTGTCACACTATCACTCCATGTCTCCCACCCAATCCCTCTGACCCCCCCCCAACCCTCACTGTTCCATCCTCCAGGAAACCTCCGTCCCTTTCACCCTGCTGGCTCTGGGCAACCTCCCTATCTTTACATCCCTAAATTCCTGTCCTACTCCGGTTCCCGGTCACAATCCAGTCCCTGTCACACTCCTGACTTCAGGCGTGACCTGTAGCATCTTTAGCCAAGCACCATCATCCTGTACCTTCTACAATAAAACATAATTTATCCCTTGGCAAATTAACTGATAAACTGCCTTCTTGTACCTCTAATCCACTGTTCCACCTATAGATGAGATGTGAAATGAGTGCATGCGCCAAGCCCAGACACAACCTTTTGGAAAGGAATAAATGGCCTGCAAACTATGCAGATATAGAGATCCCATCCCAGGCTGAAAGGAAAGTAAGTATCGGTCAATATTAGCATCCTTAGTTAACAATGCAGCACACCACCACCAAGTGGAGGAAAAAGGCCTCATCACCCCCCTGCAGGCAGCTGCTGGGTACCATCCACACAGTGTGTGTGAAAGGCTGCTCGGTCTGCAGCGGGCAACCTGTGCATCTGTATTGGGACAGAAGTTCCCAAGCATTAAGACCTGCCGGAACGGAAATCCTCCACGTTCCCACAACATTATAGTACTGGGCACAACAGTAGCAATTCTTGGCCATTCCACAGATTTTCAAAGTTTTCTTGGAGAGGGTTAACTTCAAGCTACTCTTGTGAAGGTCAGAATTGTTTGGCGCAGAATGAACACAATAAGTTATGTCTTTTTCCACATTTAGGTACATATCATTCCCTAAAATGCAGTAATTTGGCCTAAATGTCATCTTTTGATCTGGAGGAGAGAAAGCCCCTTTGTCTTCCTGCTCCTTACACCAATATGGCTTGCTTGTTTCACTCTCTTGGTTTATTATATTCATACGGGTATTTACACCACATTACTGTTAAACTGTTCCAGCCACACCTGCTGTGTGCTGCTCTTTTAAGTCACCCCCCTTTTGAAACTTCAATATGCATGACTGATCATGGTTCCCTTCAAGGAGCATTTGTCACAAAAACCTGCCTCTACCAACAGCCAATAGGAACTAATGGGCTGGTAGGCCTGTTAAATGATTGGTTGATCCAGGAAACTGACAAAGGCAAAACATCTGAAGGAAATGGGCCAGAGGACATTAGAACAATGGTTCTCAACCTTTTGACTTCTGTGGACCCTCACTTTTTCATTACTGGCACTAGGGGAACCCCACTGAATCCTTATTGGAATCCGAGGACCTCCCAATGGGTCTTTACTGAAAGCTGGAGGCCTAATCTGTTAATATTATTTCATTTTCGAAGCAGTTGCGCACCCCCTGAGGATGCTTCGCGGACCCCCAAGAGTCCCCGGACCACAGATTGGGAACCACTACATTAAAGGAAACAGGGGGAGGTCAGATTTGCTTATGAGAAGGAGGAATGTAGAATAAACAATGTTCTAGTCTGTGATTTGGTGTTGCGCGTAGCCTGTTCTAAGGGGCTGAGGGTGGGTGTTTGAATGCCTAGCACCACATTAAACAATCTGCTTACAGCATATAACTTTATAGCATGTTGATTTTCAGTGGTAGAACAATGTGAACAGTGAGCTGTACCTAGAAACACAGAAACTCTGGAAAACCCCCAGTGCACCCTTTCTTTTCATGCATGGTGATGAAAGGAGGCACTGTTTATGAGAACTGAAATATAGTCCAGAAACCAATATACCTGAAGCCAATGTTAGAGCATCTGCGGCCCACGATGCAGTGATTCTGCTTGAGCCGTGAAGTGTGTCTGGATCCCTGACCATGCTGATTAGGCACTTCGGCAGATGCAGCCCCCAGGAAGATCTAATCAGTAGCCTCTTGCTAACAGAAGTCCTCATGGAATTTCCAAAGTTAACCTTGTTTCCATCCTCCTCACTTCAGTGTCTAGATATTTATTCTCCAGCTACAGGAATGCAGGCAGTACACATCTACAGTACAAAGAATCTGTCCTCATTCTCCATCTTGTGCTGTGCAAAACTAGGACATCCAAAATGGATCCCACTGGCTTAGGTACTCAGACTCACTCACACATGGAGCCATACTACTGCACATGTGTGCACACTTAAAATACACTCGGGATACCAGTGCAAGTGTAGTCATACACATAACTCAAGAGGAACCTGCAGGCTACACTCACAGTAACACAGAAAACCATAATGTATACATGAAATCTTTCCTGGAGTTCACAAAAAGAGAAGGTGTGTGGAGGGCATGGGCTATATGTGCACATAAACCACTAAAGAGCAACTTGTGCAAGTATAAATCATGACAGGGGATGATAAAGAGGGTTTTTACAGACACAACTTGCATATGCAAAGAAGACGAGGCTCAAGGCCTGAAAGCCCAGTCGCAACACCCTGATTGTCTGAATTATGCAGGTTTCAGCCTGTTGTGTAGCCATTTTAGTCTTAGCTGCGTACACGTTATTTTAGCACACTAGGCCTGCCACTGTGCACTTTAACCTAGATAGATTTTATTCAGCTTCGTTTATTATTTTAACAATAGCCACATTTGCGGTCTTGTTTTATTTTTCTATATAGTTGTTCTTTGCCTAGGCCAGCACTGCGTTCTTAAATAAAAACATTTATTTCACGCTGTGCTTTTCTCAAGGCTGCAGTAAGATAGGTTGCTGGCTAAAGTGGTACGTTTTGTCTCTAATGTTCACAGAAACATATACACTGTTACGTGGGATCCTTTTCTTGGAACATCAGTTCTTTTATTATAAAAACACTATTTTGACTCATGCACGTTAGAGGGAGATTCCAGCCAGAGGACCACGACTGTATGCTGATTGCGGAAAGCTTCGCTACAGCTGCTGATGCAGACTTCAGGCCTTTGCTCAGGTATGGGGGATGATGTCTTCCCAGGGGAACCTGAAGGGCAGTACTAGAGCTTACCATGCTGTGCTCTACCATAGCCTAGGTAGGAATTATTCTGAGAAATCGTAGTGACAATATGATAGGGTTATTTTTATGCTTCAGCCTCCTCGCTACAATTTGAATCCTGTTATGCTACATAGTCCTAGTTATTGCAGTACATGCTTTATTATCTAAGATGCAGTTACTTCAATAAAATCTTATTGAACTACATTCTGCCTCTAATTGTCCTTGTATATGTGAGACTAATGTAACTGAGAGAAACGGATGCGATCTGAGTGACTACGGTTTCCCTGAGGAGTGCATTGTGCCATACGCCCGGTTGCCCAATCATCTCTGCGCTTGGGTGGAGATGAGGCACTGGTAGTTAGCCGGAACAAAACCCTAATCCCACCACTCACAGTTGTCAGTTCACAAAAATGCTGGAGGGTAGAGGAAGTGACATCACGTAGCCTTCAGCCCCCATGACATCACATGCCTGACCACTTGTCCCTCCTTGAGCCCCACGGCGGCCTCCCATTTGCTGCTGAGGGGCTAGGAGGCTGGCACAGCGTGGGAGCCGAACCTCTGTCCCTGCCGCCACCCCCAGGACCCCGAGGCCCGGGGTCGCAAGGGTAGTTCCCGGGGTAGAAGCTCTCTGGAATGGACCGACTTCTCCATCCTGCATCCTGATGCAAAACACGTGGTGACTGGAGACGTGTTCTTCAGCCCCCACATCGCCAAAAAAACACTCTTCTGAAACAAGCTTTCTCAAGAAATACGATCTTGTTCTTCCATATGCTCTCATAAAAGCTATTAAAAAACCTTAATAGTCTATTATTCCCCTTCCTGTGGATGCTTGAAGACTCCTTGGCCGGCAATGACACTTTAAAACGGAAAAGAATTGCCCGGCATTCAGAAAACACCTATTCATTAAAACACGTGCACGCCTATCCTGCTTAAACCTGAAATGGCCGAGTACCAAGTTTGGTTTTAGGGCCCTCTAAATAAACAAATATATGAACAAAACAAAAAGCAGATTTTTGCACACTACTATAGATAGAATATACACGCAGACGCTGATTATGAGACAACGTCTTTCAATGAGAGAACTAGTTCCCCATAACTATCCCTATCAGTAAATCGCAAAATAACAGGGAAGTGACATAAACTCCAGGTAATTCCAGTGAGGAATTTGCGGCTGCCAGTGAACAATATTCTAACGATAAACTGGCTGCCATGATGCAGAATTTCCTGTTACTCAAGGAAATAAACACCTAAGTGCGACACTAGGTGGCGGTGTTGTCCCATCAAAATCCTGTAGCAGAATTGATGCCCAAATAGCTTGTTTTTTTGTTTTTTTTTTAATAAGCTAAGCAACTTTGCTAACACTCTCTTACAAAAAATGATTAGGATATTTTACGTTTGAAACCTAGTAACTAGCATACTAATTACATCACAGACTGCATTACGTAAGGTTTGGCGTGTCATATCAATATCACACGATGTTACATGCCATGAGCATGAAACTGATCCACGTCAGGTGAAAACATATGGGGACTTGGCCTCTATCAATAGCAAGCATTGTCAGAGCCAATAGGTCAGGTCGTGGCCGTGTATTGCAATAGTTACGGTTTTATTATTCTTTTTAATGCAAGCATACACCAGAAAAATAAAAAGAATTGAAAAAAGAAAACATGCCGCGGTGTAACCATGGCGGACATATACTTGCAGTATAACTGTTACATTTAAACACACCCATCATATATAATTTTAGCAGAACAGTATAGATGCTTCTTAGCAGGCGGGTGTCCACAGGACATCTACATAAACCCTTTTTAGTTTTAAAAAGCATCATAGGAAAATATGATACATGCTGCAAAAAGGAGGTGCAACTTGCTTTGAATTACTGAATTACCCGAAGACAAGGCTTAAACGCACAAGAATGATTAAAACAATGAATAATCAGGGCCATAGCCATGGGGGGAGGGGTATGTCAGGGCTAGGGGAGCCCCAATTAGTCATTGCCCTCCCTCCCCCAAACCCCCCCCCCACCACCACCAAGTAACCCAAGCATCTGGCACAACATTTATGAAAAAGTAGTTTACACAAACTGCATGCCTACAATCTAATCAGAACACAACCATAGGTGCTGAAAGCAGAGACACTGGAAATAGCTATGCTGGATTTCAGTAGGTGAATGAGCAACAAAAATGCCCTTACATTTTGTTTTTATCTTGTACCCTGTGTTCAAAGACAAAGGTCAGGCTGCATCTTCTGACTATTTACTGCTTGTTCTTGAAACATGGAGATGTTGTTTTGTTTTATTTCTCTGATTGCAAACTGAGAGAATTTTGTAAAGTGAACTATGTGACAATATTGCTTTAGTACTGAGGGTGCAAAAAGAAAGACTGTAGGATGTCAACTTTATTCCAATAAACAGTGAAATGTAAATACCCAGAGATGAACTGAACAAATATTCCAAAATAGATAAGCAGTTATAAAAGCAGGAATGAAGCAAATTTTGTTTTTTAATTCTGAAGTGAGGTGGAAACAAAGATTTTATTAGGATCAATACAAATCTTGATGATGCAGAAATGCTAAATATTGTATTGTTGAGCAGCATTTGCATAGCTCTTACTACCCCTATGTGGGGCACTGAAGTACTTACCTACACAAGTACCTTACCTACACAGGCGGCAAGCTACTCCATATACTGTGCGTGTTTGAAAGGGTGTTGCTTGTGCTTTGTGATCCCATAAGGGAATTGTTTCCGTGTCATGCGTGATGACCACTAAGGTACCGTTTTCATGCTATGAGATGCAACGCATAGCAGTGTAGCGGATGATGAGGTGTGAGAGACATAGGTGCACAATATATGGTTTTTCAGTACCTTGTCAGCTTTGAAAATCTCTGTAGGTCCCTTTGTGGTATTTCTTACGATCATAGTCTGCTTAGCTGGTTATAGCACTGAGCTCTCAAATCAGAAAATGTGTGTATAGTCGTGGGCCTGAGCTGGCAGGGTTGGAGGGAGAGATAAGTGGAGAGGTTTGCTGGGTTAGACATTGTTTTTATCATCCCATATCTGACTGCCATTGTGACATGTAAAGAAGCAGTCATAATGTACAGACATTTAGGAACTGCAGTGGTGGACTACATTAATGTCTTCTGAGTGACAGAAGTATTTAACAGGTCTCTCCAGTTATTCTAAGCCAGTTCATTTGGTGATGTCTGTTTTAGGCTGTATAGTACTGCTGATGGACAACCCTCATAGCAGATATGTCGTATATAAGTGCACGAGGTATACGTTACAGGTGACTGACAACCGCTGAGTGTTATAGTATCAGTATTAGTATTGGCCAGAGATGTTATATAGGAAATTACATAATTATATAATATCCTGGCGTACCATAGGCCAGCCTGTAGAGAGCCTGCCTGCAGAAAGTAGGTTGCTGGTTGTTTTTTTCCAGTCTGGATAGCAATCTTAAGATTGAACTCAAGGGTTCTACTGCCAGGATGTGAGGTGGTGTAGTTGTCTTGGAAACAGCATGTTTTCAACTGTCTTCATAAGAGTATAGCCTCCTAGGTGCTTCTAATGCTGGCTGGTAGTGAGTTCCAGAGCTTGTCAGCTTGTACTGAGAAAGCAGTGCCTTCTATGGATTTCTTGGTAAGGTGGTATGATGATAAGTTGTGCAAGCCTGGAGCACAGTGCCTTGCTTGCTTTGTATTGCTTGAATTGAACTTGTAGGTTTAGAAGTCCTTTTGCTTGGGAGGCTCTGTCGACAACGCAAAGTGCCTTTAACATTGCCCTTCTAGCAAGAGGTAACCAGTGGAGTGATTGCAAGATTGGAGTCATGTGTTCTCTTGGGTGATGGCGGAGAAGAAGTCTTGCAGCAGCGTTTTGGATGAGTTGCATTTTGTGTTTGAAATGGGTGCCCCAAGGTACATGCTGTTGGCACAGTCAAGCTAGGAGATTACGAGTGTGAAGATGGCTTGCCGTTTCTGTTGGTACCTGAGGAATGGAAAGATGTGACATAGGGGGTCATTTTGGCGGGAAGCGGGAACCGCCGAATGACCGCACCGCGGTCTAAAGACCGCGGCGGCCATTCTGGCTTTCCCGCTGGGCCGGCGGGCGACCACCAGAAGGCCGCCCGCCAGCCCAGCGGGAAACCCCCTTCTACGAGGATGCCGGCTCCGAATGGAGCCGGCGGAGTCGAAGGGGTGCGACGGGTGCAGTGGCACCCGTCGCGATTTTCAGTGTCTGCTTTGCAGACACTGAAAATCTTAGTGGGGCCCTGTTAGGGGGCCCCTGCAGTGCCCATGCCAGTGGCATGGGCACTGCAGGGGCCCCCAGGGGCACCACGACACCCGTTACCGCCATCCTGTTCCTGGCGGTGAAAACCGCCAGGAACAGGATGGCGGTAAGGGGGTCGGAATCCCCATGGCGGCGCTGCAAGCAGCGCCGCCATGGAGGATTCCCTGGGCCAGGGGTAAACTGGCGGGAAACCGCCGGTTCCCCTTTTCTGACCGCGGCTTTACCACCGTGGTCAGAATGGCCAAGGAAGCACCGCCAGCCTGTTGGCGGTGCTTCCGTCATTTTAGCCCTGGCGGTCGCCGACCGCCAAGGTTAGAATGACCCCCATAGTGTTTTAGTGTTTCATTGTGTAGAAGATACTTTGTGTGACATTGTTAACATGTGATCAAGTATAGGCCTGACTCCATGGTCATCCCCAGGTTTCTGACTTCCCTTGACATTGTTGGAGGGGCCTCATGTTCTTTAGACCATGTGACGTTAGGCAAGTATTTTGCCGTTTTCAACAGGTCATATCTGTCTTTGTGGTGTGGAGCTTCTGATGGTTATTCATCCTCTATGTGTTTATGGCCCGAAGGCAAGCATCATGTTTTAAATTGTCGAGGTCTGCCAGGCCATGCATTTTTTAAATGATTTGCCTGTCATTAGCATAGTTGCACTAGGTGAGGTTGAATGATTTATTCAGATTTCGTAAGGGGGTTAGGTAGATGTTGATTAATAGAGGTTCTGAGCCCCCGAGGAACGTCAGTGCTGTGTCTGACTAGCTGATGTGAAAAGAGGTATCAACACAAGTTCAGAGTCACAGCTGAGAGGCCAAGAATTAAACTCCCTTCTGGCCTTTCACGTATTTTATGACAAACAAGAATTTGTTTGGTGAAGAGATTGCACAACTGTGCAGGACAATGACTCGTGATGCTCTTAAGCCAGCAACGTTCATGACATTTCCTATTCCTGATACATAAGTGGTTGTCGCTACCTAACCCTACCAGTCACTCAACGCAATGTCCAATCAGAAAATCCCAGACTCCAATATGACATGGTGCCTTGATTAGCCTATTTGTGCTGTGGCACAGTTATCACAAGTCAGGTACAGCTTACATTTGACGAACATTGCTAAACCCTACACTGGCCTTTTGTGAAATATAGCTTGGTTAGATAATGTATCTGCTCTACATATCTTGATTGTGTTAGCAGGAGCCAGATAGCTTGTTAGGATAATGTACTTGCTGCAGAGGGCAGCATATACCGTAACTAACAGTACTGTGAATCTTGAAAGACCCAATGTAACCTGCCATCTCGCAAAGGGCTGCCAAACAGACTATCTTTCAGAAATGGTTTAATATATTGATGAATCTACCAGGCTCAACAGGCAGAGGATTCATCTCCTTGAGCCAAATATTGTGGCAACCATAATAAGGGCATCTGAGGATGAAAGCATTTTTATTACGATTAAGCTCTGTAGAATTCTCTGCAACACATCGACTAACATTTTCTGATTTTTGTATATTGTAACTTATGATCTATGTAGTATAAACCTGCTTTTTTATTTAAATATATTGACTCCTTTGAAATTCTCCTTTATTTTTATTTAATTTATGGTCATAGCAAATAGATTTCTGTTATGAGGTCCTATGTAATTAATGTACTAAATGCATAATATTTGGTCAACTTTTGGGGTAGCGTTTTCATTGGGAGAAGTGCGAGAATGCTGGGTGGTAGATATTTTATGAATCTTCACAGATTCCAGAATTTTCCTTCACAAGAATAGAAAGAAAATCCGTCATTTAGCCAAAGTGTGGTGTTTGCAAGGTATTCTAGTTAAGAAATTGGAATTGGGATCCACACAAACTACGCCAGGTGTCTTCTTTTCAGAAATGTCTGGTCCTGGCAGGTTTCGCTGAATGCCGACCAAGCCCTGGACTAAATACCACAGCTATTCACATCCCCAGAATTGTCCAAGTTACAAGGCAAAATCTTGATCTTTGGTTGTGTCTTAGGGGCCTAAGGACGCCATTCCTTTCACAAGGCAAGAGCTGAGTGGCACAAGTGGGGTATTACTGTATTGGGTGAAGTGTAGGAATCCCGAGCGGTATGACGTTTATGGGGCCCCACAGATTCCATTAGCATAGTCTGCCAAAAAGTTTCAGTTGCCATATATGGTCTATGGAGTAAAGGATTAGAAAGAGAATAACAAATATTGAGACATTCAAAGAAGATAGAAGAGAAGCTACAGAGAACAAGTTCTAGAAAAGGAGAGAAGATTGGTAGAAAGAAAGAAGAGTAAACAGGAAAGCAAGAGCGAGAGATGAGGAGAGACAGGAATGGGAAGTTAGAGGCAGCAGCAAACACAGGGATAGTGGGGAAAAGGTTGGGAGAGACAGCAGGGGCAGAGACTGTGAGAGAATAGAGAAACTAAAACCGCCTAAATGAGCAAAATAAGAGCTAGGCGCATGTAGTGAAATCATGATTGGAGATTTTAAGTGAAATTCATAGCTTATCATGTTTTGACCGATACACGTGGTCCAATGTGATTTCAAAGCACAATTTTGCACTTTCTTTATTTTCTAACCGAGATCTTAGTGCAAGATGCAAACATCTCCTTGCATATTGGTATTTAGAATCCTAATAAGGGCTAACCATTGTTACTTGATGCACCTTGCTTTTTGCACATTGCTTAACAATTGCACCCACTTGTTATTTGTTGCTATAAACTCTTGGCAAGCAGTGCTGACACCTTCTCTTCTCATGCATATCAGCCATGTCTACATTTGCTGGGACAGTCACTGGAAAGTATAACCTACTTGTTGAGTTCTATTAAGGAGGTGATTTGTTTTTCTAGAGTGCACTTGAATACGGCAGTCTCCTGTTTCATAACGTGAAGCTTGACTTTTTGCTGCAATCTGTAGTAATGTTGAACAATCCTTTTGCAAGTAAATATTTTCCATTTCTAATAGACATGGCAGCTTCCATGCTTTCTATATTCACGACTCAGAAAAATGCATGCTTCTCCAAGCAGTTTTAGCCACACAGAGGATGTCACCGTGCAGGTTCTATGCAAGAAGGCTTCTGCATGTGAGAAAGTAGAAAATGTAAACAATTCTGGAAGTGGAGCATTCTGTAGCATCCAAATGGGGGGTACCATGTAAGCAGCATCAACCAGTGATGTTATTACAGAGCAGGATCTTAGATGCTAACCGTGAAACCACTACTCAGAGCACCACTCCGAGCATTAGAGGCAGTGCTGCAGCTAGTGTCCTCAGCCAGGCCACAGGCGTCAAACTGACCCATCCCGGGCTTACACAATAACTCATCCTTTACGATGCCTACCTATCTTGCTGGTCGATGTCAAACGAATGTTTCCTTTTGTATGACACATTTCGCAGACCCTGTCGGTAACTGTGGGGTTTGTATGCCAATGTCGGAGTCTGCTTCAAGTCCTTGCAGTTTTGACTGGTGCTTTTGATGAAATGTAATTCACCTTATAGTGAAATTCATTGTCGGCTCTTCCCAACTTCCTTTTAAAATGACATTCAAATTCTATTTAGTTTTCACCATTGTTGCAGCCCTAAAATGTTTAAAACACATAGGCCCTCATTACAACCCTGGCAGTCTGTGTTAAAGTGGCGGTAATACCGCCAACAGGCCGGCGGTAAAAAAAATCGGGATTTGGACCATGGCGGTTACTGCCATCCAAAACCGCCGCTTTAACACACCGACCGCCAGGGTTGTAACGACCGCTGGGCTGGAGACTTCGGTCTCCAGCCTGGCGGCCATCACATTTCCACCCTCGGAATTAAGACACGGCCCTACCGCCATGGTTTCCTTGGTTTCTGTACCGCCACGAAAACCATGGTGGTAGGCACTATCAGTGCCAGGGAACTGATTCAGCTCCCTGGCACTAATAGGGGTCTTCCCCACCCACCACCCCCTCCCCAGAGTCCTCCACCAACCTCCCCCTCCCTCTCCTGCCCCCGCACATATACACACCCACACCCGCACCCACATACACACATGCACACACCCATACCCACATCCACCCATGCCTGCAGACATACATTCCAACATGCCACAACATACACCAACATACCTTGTCACACACATGCATCGACAATACACAACACGCACATTCACTCATTCATGAATGTAACCACCGTGACTCACACCCACATGCACGCATTCCAAAACATACACCCCCTCCCATATGCACACAACACCCCCACCCGCTCTCCGGTCGGAGAACCCGACTTACCTGCTTGCAGGGGGTCCTCCGGCTGGAGACGGTCCACGACGCTGCTGTCAGCAGCAGCGTCTGCCAGCAAAACACCGCCAGACAGTATCATTGGTCATGATACGGCCGGCGGTGTTTTACTGGCGTGGCGGTGCTGCTGGCAGCAGCGCCGCCTTACCGCCGTCCACCGCCATGACCGTTGACGGTGTTCCGCCATATTTCTGGCGGTATACCGCTGGTGTTCAGAATACGCGTTGCCGGCTGGTAGCCACGGCGGCTGTATGTTGGCGGCCGTCGCCATGACGGTAGGCGGTCAATACCGCCAATCTTGTAATGAGGGCCATAGTTCTCCTTTAATTTCCCCAAATGTTTCTGATGGATATGTTTCAAGATCTCTGTAAAGTTATTTTAATTTAGTGGCAAAATAAATTAAAACATCACTTATGCAGTTGGTCTAGATTAGGAAACTTCACACTTTATGAAGCAGATGACGTTTCCTAAATGTAAATTAATGCTCATCCTTTTGGGCCTTCCAGGTGGGATGATTTCCTGATGCAGAAAGTTTCAGGTAGGACATGCTCCTGAAGGCTGGATATCCACCACCTGAGGTAAGAGGTGTGGGGGGGAAAGGCTCAGAGCACAGGCCAGGCTAGTTTATTAAAAAAGAACTTGATAAGCTTTACATTGCACAAAGTATGAACAGTTTAATAAATACACAAGTTGTGAGTCAGCCCACTTTACAACTTTACACCCTTCTACTTTACATCCGATCTAATTGGTTGGATTTGAATTTGGATTTTGAAACGTTGATGCAGCGTGCTTTAATATGTACCTCAAAAAACCACACATATTCCTTCACATAGAATCACACGGTGTGCACTTGAATAGTGAAATGAGAATATCGATGGCACAGAATATCGAGGACACAATATTGAATCCAAAATATCTACAGGTAAGTATAGTTTCTCTATACTTTAACCCACAAATATGTACCTACGTAATATACATATCTTCAAGATATGTGGATGTCGAGTTAGGAATAGAAAATTTATACTTCCTTATATGCATTTACCAATATTCTGTCCTCAATATTTCTGTACCACAATATTCTAGGGGGTCACTATTTAGTAGAACAACCATTATTTGGGAAGGAATGCAGCTACATAGCACAGCTTTCAAATCTGGTCATAACTGAGGGCCATGCCCCCCTTTAAATACACTTCTGGCTACAGGCCTGTCTGGACTGTCAAATGCCTAGATATAGCCAACGCCACCAAAGAAAACAATCAATGGTGCCATGTCACAAAAGGGCTGTTCAATGCACTGAGGAAGGGAAGAAGATACCACAAGATCTACAAAAGATTATTTATCTACAACAGAAGAAGGGCTGGTACTGGCGGGTGGCAGCATTATTATACTTTTGTCCCTGAAACTCTGTATTCCATAGCTCACCCATGCAGGTCATCAAGGAATCGTAAAAATGAAAATGCAGATCAGACAAAAGATTTGTTTTTCAGATATCGATCAACAAGTGGAACCCCTGGTAGCTAGTTATCTACTATAATGAGGGCCACTGGAATTATGTGGCAGGGGACTGTCAAATTATGCGGCGGGGTTGAGTAAATTAGGCATCAAGAAATGGCAAATTATGTGGCTTAATCCTACACATTTTGAGATAGTATTACTTTTTCTTTTACACTGTCTGGGCATTAGTTGCACCTCATCAGCCCACAAAGGTATCAATAAGCAACATAAACGTGACCAGTCAGCCTTTTCAAAGGGCCCTCAACTGCTCTGCAACACGTGCTGCTGCGTTTTTAGTAACGTTTGAACTGTTTAAGCTAGAATATATATATTTTTTTATCAAGATCTGCAGATTATGCAGAAGATTATGGATTATGTGGCAAATGTGGCAAATCAATCATTATGCTAAAAATGCTGCAGCTGCACAATCACATAATTCCAGTGACCCTGACTTTGATAAACAACTGGACCCAGCAAGCCACCTGGGCCCATTATTACGGCAGAGATTCCTCCAACTTCACGGTCATGGTTCAGTGCAGACTTTGCAAGCCTTCAAGATAATCAGAACATTCTAGTTGTGGCACATGACTACAGCCAGTATCCAGAAGCTGAACTGCTAAATTCTACATCTGCTAATGACATTATACACAAGATGGCACAACACACTTGCAGCCCACGGCCTACTGCAAGGATGCTCCACAGGCAATGGTCAAACAATTCAGGGGATACATTTTGCCTCCTATGGGGGTCATTCTGACCCCGGCGGTCAGAGACCGCCGGGGCCAGGGTCGGCGGGAGCACCGCCGACACACCGGCGGTGCCCCGCAGGGCATTCTGACCGCGGTGGTTCGGCCGCGGTCAGATGCGGGAAACCGGCGGTCTCCCGCCGGTTTCCCGCTGCCCTGCAGAATCCTCCATGGCGGCGGAGCGCGCTCCGCCGCCATGGGGATTCTGACACCCCCTACCGCCATCCTGTTCCTGGCGGGTCTCCCGCCAGGAACAGGATGGCGGTAGGGGGTGCCGCGGGGCCCCTGGGGGCCCCTGCAGTGCCCATGCCAATGGCATGGGCACTGCAGGGGCCCCCGTAAGAGGGCCCCACAAAGTATTTCAGTGTCTGCTATGCAGACACTGAAATACGCGACGGGTGCCACTGCACCCGTCGCACCTTCCCACTACGCCGGCTCAATTCTGAGCCGGCGTCCTCGTGGGAAGGTTGATTTGCCCTGGGCTGGCGGGCGGCCTTTTGGCGGCCGCCCGCCAGCCCAGGGCAAATCCCAAAATACCCTCAGCGGTCTTTCGACCGCGGAGTGGTATTTTGGTGGGGGAACTTTGGCGTGCGGCCTCCGCCGCCCGCCGAAGTTAGAATCACCCCCTATGTGTTTTACCCACCTGAAGATAACACCTAGATGCCCTAAGACAAATGGGAAGGACGAAAGTAACATGGGAATTCTTAACAAAGTACTATGGATTGCAGAGTTATAACATTGGAATTGATGTTGCTGTGCCAACATACAAGTGACACTTTTCCAACAAATCCCACACGTCAATCAGCTGTTCAAACCACTGGGGAAATACAAGAACGTCTGATCCAACACTGTGCAAGAGAGCAACAGGAAACGAAATAGAGAGAGGGACGTCCAAGTTCGTGATTACTTTCTTTTGCATAGAAGATTTTCTGGCAGTAAGTTAAAAAAAATCTGCCCATGGGTTGTGACTTTTAAAGCTGATATGTAATTGGTGTTGAAGAACAACGATCCATACAACCAGGAGCATTGATATTTAATGATTACACTTGAAGATTAAAATACAGGTAATCCTGCTCCATCAAGAACATGTTCCAACCTCAGATGTGGTGTTTCTTCACCTCATTGTGCATTCCATTTTGTTACATGTCATGAATGGTTGGTTGTTTCTTTGGACCAACTGGATCAATCAGTAACCTGTAACTATTGTATTTATTTCTCCTTACTTTAAGAAAAAATACTCTAAAGAATATTTTATTTGTACTGTGAAAGAGGCAAATTGGTTTTGCAGAATGGTACTAAGGTATCGGGCTCCGAAACCAGTGGGCCCATGTCCCCCCTTTTCCGCGCATTACTGTCAATCTAAAAAATGCAAAATATTACTCTTCCATCAATTTTCTTTCCTTCCCTTGGAGAACCACTCGTTGAGTGGTCCAAATGGCAGAAAAGATTTTCTCATAATGCAAACTTTTGTGGCACAAACTGAACTGCAAAAAGAAAAACCTCTCATTTGATGCACTGTTTGGGGGTAGAAGGGGAAGAAGTGTATGATAGCTTACTAGATGTGAATTACAATGAGGGTGGGAGCTTGAATTAACTACTTTGGTGCATGAGGGGAAGTAGGATGGTGAAGATATTATTTAGCAGGCAACAAAAAAGAAAGAAAATGTTAGATGTGGACATGCCATTGATGTTGTTAAACCTATTGACCTGGAGGTTGACTACACCTTTTCCGGTCCATGTCTCACTTTAGTGTCTAATGGAGATTTTATCGAGAAGTTTGAGAAAAAGGTAATCCTTGAAGAACCTGATGGAAGACCTTGTAGTTATGAAGAGAAGCCTATTCCTGTGGAGGGTGACAGTGTCTTGAGTTGGTCGCACCAAGAACTTCTAGGTATTACACTCAACCTTGCTGCTGTTCACCCTGTCCAGGTAAACTGTGTGTCATGTTCATTGAATATTGTAGAAGGGAAGAATTAATCTAGAAGCGTTCTTATAAAACTCAGGGACACTTATAAGAGAGTGATGGACAGCTTCCGTGCTTCTGGAAATACTGAACCAGTGGAAGGAACCAAACGGTCGGCACCAATAGCCATGAGTCGTAAGGCCATTGACAAGATCAGGTTTGAGCTGAGTGAACTGAATTTTAAAAAGAGGAGTACTGTTTTTGGTCTGAGCTGTGTAAGGTTACATTCTTAAACATTACAAAATGTCTCAACAATGCCTTACCCTCCTGACTTTCACGCAGACTACTGGTGTTTCGTGTGACTACTGATGCTAGTGAGAAAGGCCTTGATGCAGTTTTGAAACAAAGATCAGAAATAGGTGAAAACACCTTAGCATTTGGCTCATGTGCAGCCAGTTGTGCTGGAAAAAATATTCTACAATAGAGGAAGAAGCTATTGTAGTGTACTGGGCCGGTTTTGACATAGTACCAGACCACAAACCACTGAGGGAGATTTTCTTGAAAAAAAGATTTAGATGCATCGTCATCAAAAAAGAAGAAACTAGATAGTAGCTTTACAGTAGCTATACATTCTGGGCACTGACAATAAACCAATAGACTGTTCGTTGAGGATAACAAAACAGAAAGCGAGGAAAATTAGGGCTTTCTTTCTGATGAACGAGTCAAAGTCTCTATTGACAAAGAAGGCTGTGTACTCCGAAGAAGAACGGAGTGACGAGCAAGGATGAACAGTGGGTTAAGGTCTGCGAGTCTATGAAGAGTATCTGAAGAATGCTCAAGAACAAAATGTTTTGTATAGTCAAGGAGTGTAGGAAGCTGGCTTTCTATATAATGCACTAAAATGAAGTACACTGTGCAGAGAGCTCAGTGGATCCCCAAAGGCTTGCAGAGGCAGAAATAGATAGGTCTAGTGCTCTTTGTGTGGTAGTGTGAGTGAGCAGTTAGGCTTATCAAGGAGTCGTGTTAAGCATTTGTTGTACTCACAGAGGCAATAAATGAGACACACATTCAAAGAATAAATCTGAGACCAATTTGGAAAAATAACTGTTGATTTTATATATGCTATGAACCAAAGAACTTAATTATAAGGTAAGCAGTTTTTCAATTAAAAATACTTTTCAGTTTAAAAAATCGACGCAGTGCAATTTTCAGAGTCTTCAATGTTAACCTATGGGAGGAGAACAAGAATACAGTTTTGAAGGAAAGTACATGACAAATCCAGTCTTTGGGGTTTTAGGTCAACACCAGGAAAGGTTCAAATCAGCACCAAGAGTGCGCCCCCAGCGGCACAGCGGCCGCCGGGTGCAGAGGTCGAATTCTGAGGTGCGTGCCCAATGTTAACCAGTGGAGACTGGGGGTGAATGAAGAGGCGCTGCTCACAGATAAGTAAAACCGGTGTCAGAGGTTGGCCTCCTGGGGTCGAGGTAAGCACCGGGGGGGCCACAAGGCAGAACCAAACTTACACCTTCAACAGCACAGGGGCGGCCAGGTGCAGAGTGCCAATACAGCATTGGGCGCCCAATGTTAACGAATGGAGACAGGGGGTAACCGACGAAGGGCTACTCACAAGTGAGTAAATCAGGGTCAGGGGTCGATCTCCTGGAGTTGAGGTAAGTACAAGGGGAGCCACAAAGCAGCACCTAACTTATGGTGGCCAGGTGCAGAGAGCCAACCCAGCGTCAGGCTCTCAGTGTTATCCAACGGAGGAGATCAGCTTGAGAAACAGGCTGCAGGCTCTGGCCATAAGGCTAGGCAAGGACAATCCACTGCTGCCCAGGTATGTAGAGATGCCAGGGGTTATAGGGACGCTGACGGTCCAGCTCCCCAAGACGTAGGGCTCTGGTTGCAGGGTTGGCATCTGAAACAACTTATTGGGCAGGTCAAACACGCTTCATGGCACCTCGGAAAGTCCAGACATTTAAAATGCACCAGACCGGCCGAAGCCAGAACATCCTTAGTGAGAGCAGCTCCTCACAGATACAAAGAACAGAGGGGAACTAGACCTAAACTTTGAGGTGGGGGGCTGGTACTTCAAGATGCGGCGGTCGAGACATGTTCAAAGCCAGTATTAAACCACACACTGTCAAAGCCAATAAGTCCAACTTTATTATTCTGACACATGCAAACAGCCTTTGTACATTCATGTATCTTCATGCTTTAGCACAATAAAGCCAGATCTACTGGCTTTGCCAATGTATTTCCTGTGACAATGGGCACTGCAGGAGCTCAGTCTGCCCACCAGACCTGCGAGCATCGGTTGTCTGCAAGGTGGTTGGTACCAAGCAAGTCCTGTGCCTGGTGTGCATGTCTAACACACAGGAAAGAAAGCACTAAATGTTCACTGGAAAGGTGTATTTTCTAATGAAAAGCAACACATGGTGCATAATAAACAAATGCTTGCAGGAAACAAGATGGTTATGCAGGATCTCCCAAATACCATAAGAAAGTGCTCCCACAGATGTTGAGAAGTAGACTTATATGAACCTCATTAATGGTGTGGAGTGTGTACTGAGATAAAGAAAATCGTGAGAGGCTTCTATTTGGTTGTCACAAAATGAGGGGGATTCACCATGACCTCAAAAGGAAGGGGTATCCACAGAGCATAATAAGTGGGATAACTGGTAACAGTGTAAAAATATTAATGTATTAGTATTTATATAGTACAGACTTAGCTGAGAAGCAACAGAGTGTTGCACATTATAGGAGGCAACAGAAGACAATGCAAGATTGTGTACATCAAGTGGAGGCTTAAATCCATTGTTCACACACATTCACACTAGTATCTTACATATTTATATTTTACACACAGGGAAATTAAGTGATTTGCCCAGAACTACACAATTTCCGGTCAAGTGCCAAGCTGGCTACAAACTGAGGTCCTCAGATCTGCAGCTTAGCCACTAGGCCACTCATTCCTTAGTTTGTCCAATGAAACATTCAAAAAAAGGTTAGGAGTTCAGAATGTAGTTGAAATGCTTAATATGTTGGGCTTCTGTAATGATATGTGAGTTATGACCACTGACTCCATGTGGCACTTAGCCTAGCAGCACACCGTCATATTAGTGACCACCATCTTAATTTTGGCTATTGACTTTATTTTAGCATTAGCCACCGCCACATTAAAAGCTCCAAGTAGTTTTCCACGTTGTACACTGTGCCCATGTTTTTATTTTTGGTGTTCTTTCCCACTAAGGGCTTAGGCTGATAAGAATGTACTAAGATGGCAGGGAACTGTCTTGTTTTGAATTGGCCTTGGGATTGTGGCTAAGTCCCGACGTGTTATTTTCAAAGCTAGCCTAAAGAAATCAGCATTTTTTTAAATAAATAAACTTCTGCAGTGAGAGGGAGGTTCTAGAATTTTCCTTTCTTGTTTGTTCAAAGTATAAGAGGCCAAGACCAGATGGACCGGGGACTGAGAGTGTTTTCAGATATCAGGAATGCCCAGTATGCTGGGGTGTGTCACCCTTCCCGTGAGGATTATTGATCTCTCTCTCCTCGATCAACTCTGGGATCTGGCCAGCTGATGCTGAAAATGAGGGAGATGAAGCAGTTGTGCCCTTGCTTTATGGTGATGCATATTTTTTAATTCATTATTTGCTTTGCATTATAATATAGATGCATATATTTGCTGTGTGTATTGCAGTGGAGAATCATTTGTACATGTTTTCATTTAATTGCAGTGACCATTTTGAAACGTGTGCTTTCAGCATGCCAATCTCCTTTTATGAACCTTGCAAAGTGAAATAATAAATGTCTTCTTTAGACTAAGAAGCGCATTCCAGAGATTTTTGTCAGTGCATCAGTGTTTCAGCTCGGTCATTAGTGAAGCAAAACAGCTTCATCAAACCTTGTGATCACATATTCTATTGATATGTTACCGTGGGCCGTAGGCCGTGTTCCTCATGCTATCTAATGAGAAGATCGAATGCACATTATTTTAATATATAGGTATTATACATGGACAGCACCTTGATTACACTGTTTCTTGCTTAAGGTCAGGTTTGTCGATTTGCATGTCACAATTGGTTACAGTCATGCTTATATTTAGAGAGTGATGGGGGGGTGGATACAATACGAGTAACTGTGTAATATGGTCCAATATTACCAACAAGGGTGGGTTTGCTGACATCATAAACCACAAGGCCAAAGGTCAATTGGTTTGCGAATGTCACCAGAGCCCCAAGTTGGCAATATAGGACTGTTTTACACATGGTATGCGTTTTCATATACTACACATTTATTTTGAAGTGCAGCTAACATGGGCAATGAACAGAATGAGAATGTTTCTTTTGTTTATCTGTCACAAATGAATTCTTAATAAAACAATGGGCAATAGTGAGGTCAGGAAATGTATGTAATTCTGTGAGTGCCGAGTTTACCACCTAAGTGTGGATTTACTGAGTTTGCCACATAATTTCCAATTTTTTTTTATTTCACTAAAAATATTATTTATAAGTCAAATGGCTGGAAATAATACTGCCAGAGAATGTGCCAAATATGTTTCATTTTCTGTTGTATGATTTAGATAACCTTGAGCAATGCTGCATATTCCTACTAGCCAGGACAATGTTAAAACTATGCAGAGTGGTTTGGAGGCTACCAACAAGACAAACTGTGTATTTCACTGGAAAACCATTACATAATTTCTTTAATTCACAGTACCTCCCGACCACTACTGTTTCTGCAATGAAAGGACCAAAATGTGCACTTGCACTCAGTCACAGTGTCTTTCTCTCTGAATGAAAGCAGGTTGGGCAAAGATACTGAGATTTAGATGTGCACATGCTGCATCGTAAATTCAACATTAGAAATAATGTTTGCAGCCATGTTTGTAAAAAAGCAGAAGTTGTGCAAAATAAGATTTATTATTGTTATGATGAGCACTGGCAACACAATCCACTTCTGCAGGATTAGACTGAGAGACATGAGGATCCCCAGGTGAAAAACTGGGTGTAGACCCATGCATGTGTGAGCTGCTCCCCTCCTACTGGGCTCTGGTAGTTCCAGTCGGTGCACCACGGCTGCACCCTCAACTAGTGCGCAGCTCGTATCCCTCCTCCTCAACAGATGCCTGGTGCTCCCTAAGAGGAAGATGGGTGGTAAAGCTAGAAGTAAAATGTGGTGCTTAGAGCCTTTATCTACTGAGGACACCATCATCGGAGCCCTCTTGTTCGTCCGTGGTGTCACCAAACCATGCACCAAGGATTATTGCACATGCAATGAATCTGCTGTAGGAAATCCCTCCTAAATACCCTTGATGTTGTGCTGCTCCCTCAGATTGTATGCTTTACACCTCCATCTACTCATTTTGGGTTGCCTGCTCCAGCCAAGCCCAGTGAAGTGACAGTAGAAGGACAGCAATGGATGACAGCGTTGTACATGATATGCAGAAGCAGCAGTAGGCCAGCATGAGAGTTATCCAGTGACCACAGTATTCAGAGTGACAGCAGAAGGGACAGACAGGATATGATAGAAGCAACACTTGGTTGCAGTGACAGGAGCAGGAGTTGCAGGGATTGACAACATTAAAACCTGCAGCCATTGAAAGCAAGACTCAGCGACTGCAACAGGGCTCCAGTATATCACATAAATAGGAATGGTGGCAGACGTTTCAGGGTATGAAGCATCTCTGTAGTATCTTAAGTAAAGACAGGAAGGAAAGAGTGTAATTACAAGTGCAGTGGCAGAGAATGACAAGTGAGAACGGCAGCAGTACTCACACTTTCATTCACTGACTCATTCACCCCAATACCCATCTCAGCGGATTTAGATTCGAATGGACCCTTCCTCCTGAACTGCACACACGAGAAACTGATGTTTGCACTACATCTGTCTCTGTTATAAATGGAAGATGAGCTTGCACTGCTGCTTCCTTCTGTGAGCAAAGGAAGTGCATTTTGTTACTGTCAATGAGTACCAGTTCTGTGAAGAAAAAAAAGCTTGCACTTTAAAAATCCACTTGATAGTGAACATTGCATTGCTGATGTCCAGGTCAGACCTGTTTTGTAAGATGTAAGCTCGATTTGCTGGCACTTCAGTTGCCCACGTGTTCAATAAGGAAGAGAAGGTTGCCCAGCTGCTGCCACAGCTGTACCTGTTTTTGAGAAAGAGCGACACATATGCACTCCTATTGCAGTTCTACTTTTTTCAAAAGAAGGAAGTGTTTGCAAATGCTTTCCCTTTGGTATCTCTTCTATGTATAGGCAACACTTTGTCCTGTTTCTCCTGCTGTGCCACATGCCTAGTCCTTATTGTTTGTGCTAGGACAACTGCCAATGTCATGTTACAAAAGTAAAAACAAATGAATCGTCAATACTTGTTTTGTATATGATTCTACTAAAAGAGCATACTACCCAAAATATGTGAAGGGTTCACATTTGATGTTCCGTGTGAAACTCCCATTTCAAAATTGGCTAGACAACCTCGTACACTTCTAAACTAGCTGCCAAGTGACTCTGGGGGTCATTCTGACCCTGGCGGCCGGTGACCGCCAGGGTCACCGACCACGGGAGCACCGCCAACAGGCTGGCGGTGCTCCCAAGGGCATTCTGACCGCGGCGGTTCAGCCGCGGTCAGAAAGGGTAAACCGGCGGTCTCCCGCCGGTTTACCGCTGCCCCATTAAATCCTCCATGGCGGCGGAGCGCGCTCCGCCGCCATGGGGATTCAGACACCCCCTACCGCCATCCTGTTCATGGCAGGAAACCCGCCATGAACAGGATGGCGGTAGGGGGTGCCGCGGGACCCCTGGGGGCCCCTGCAGTGCCCATGCCAATGGCATGGGCACTGCAGGGGCCCACGTAAGAGGGCCCCACAAAGTATTTCAGTGTCTGCTTTGCAGACACTGAAATACGCGACGGGTGCAACTGCACCCGTCGCACCCCTGCAACTACGCCGGCTCAATTCTGAGCCGGCGTCCACGTTGCAGGGGCATTTCCGCTGGGCCGGCGGGCGCTCTTTTGGAGAGCGCCCGCCGGCCCAGCGGAAATGTTTGAATGGCCGCCGCGGTCTTTTGACCGCGGTACACCGTCCGCCAAGGTCTGAATGACCCCCTCTGTGTCAATGTGTGCAGCACCTCCACTCCCATCATGTGCGCAATTTGTAAAAAAAAAACAAATACGTACATAAATAAAAATTCTGGTGACCAAAATGTTTCTTTGGTGAGTGGTGCTGACAACCAGTGTCAGAATGAAAGCCAGGCTTCTAGTGACAAAGGGAGCCAAAGAAATGGGTAAAAGCTGCTGAAAAGTTTGCCTTTGTTGTGGTGCTTGTTCAAACATCTCTCCAGTTTCACTCT
This sequence comes from Pleurodeles waltl, assembly GCF_031143425.1. Lineage (NCBI taxonomy): Eukaryota > Metazoa > Chordata > Amphibia > Caudata > Salamandridae > Pleurodeles > Pleurodeles waltl. The sequence continues at coordinate 77,046,595 of NC_090447.1, read as the reverse complement.
CATTCCCTGTTCTTTCCCATCTCAGTCACACTCTCCTCTCATTTCTTTCCCCTCACTTCCCCTTTTTCTGCCCATAGTCTCGCATACAGTCACTCTCTCATCTCTTTCACTATTCTACCTCATCTCTGTCTCTCACTTGAATCTTTCTCTTGGTCCCTTCTCTCACTGTCATTCTCCTTCCCAGCTTCTCCTCATTCCCTATCAAAGAAAGACTCTGTCAGACACTAACTTGGGTGAGAGGCCTGTTTCTACATTCACAGAATATGAGCTGCTGCCCTCTAGCTTAGTGCCCAAAGAAGCTCAGCTTTTATATTGTAGGAATGCTCAACTCTGCATGTGAACTCTATCACCTCTGTCTATGAAGGGACACAACTCTGTTGGTAATTGAACGGTGGTCGACCTGTGCAGAGCTTCAGCACTATGTATGCAGGGACTCAAGGGGAAAAGAGCTTAGCTTCAAAATATGCTTATCTTCGCAATATGATGGGGTCTGTGACGGGTCTCACTCACTCTTTGTGTGTGGGAACTCATTTATATCCGTGCAGGATCCCATTTATGTCATCTAGGTGCTCAGCCCTATCTCCTTAGGAGCAATAAACATTTCAGTTTTGGGTTCCATCTCTTGAAAAAACAAGCAATGAAATGAGCTTCTTGATCCCAATCAGTCCTGACCCTTTGATTAGTACTCACAACTGCAATAGTTTAGTGACCAGTAGTGCTTTGAAACCTTATGACTCCTGAGAACACTTTGTTGTGAACAAATTCTTATCAGTCATTGCTTCCATCTGGTCTACATTCGTAACATGGAAAAATAGAAAGAGCCGGAAAAAATAGGCAGAGGCAAGGAGACAATAGTTAATAAAAGGAAAGACAAATGTGAATTGTAAGTGGTGGTAATCAGCAGGTGGAGAAAAATGAAAACAGAGGATGACGGAGCAGGAGATGATGCAGTAGCATGTGGAGTGGGGGACTATCAATCAATCAAACATTTATAGAGTGCGGCAAATCACCCGTGAGGGTCTTGAGGCACTTCATGGAGGAATGATCATTTGAACATCCAGGTCTTTAGTTCTCTTCTGAATAGCTCGAGTGATGGTGCTGTCCTGAGGTACGGGGGAGGTTGTTCTGTTTTAGGTAATTAATTCTATCTCATTCAATTGATGCAAAATTGGAGTCCAAATTCTATGGTTGTGGAATGTTCTGGATTTTGGGTTTCAAAGTCTTGTCACCCTACACTCTATCCAAACTGAGCTACAGAGCACGCGTGAGGTAGAAGAGTCCAGTTACAGGCTTCGCTGAGCCACTGCGTCCAAACCTATTGTTAAAATAATTGTGTGACATGATGTCATTATCCAGCCACCACGTGATACAGCGATACCAGTACCTCCTCACAGACTCACAGGCAAATCAGTGCTGGAGGTCTTAGCTGGCTTTCGTGTGGGGATAGGAGAGACAGCCATGAACATTTTACAGAGTCTACCACGCTTGGGACCATCTTTTAAAAATAGATGTCCCCTCTATTAAGGGATGGTGCCGTCCACCGGCAACCACCAAAACAAAGTAGGTGGTGCCCTAACCTTATTCTGCCAGTTTCACTTTGTGTGTTCTTTGTTAATCTTTGGAATTTTCTCCCTTTTTTGCATTTATATAGCACATACTACCCCTTGCATGGGTAGTAAGCACTATATAGACGCAATTATAATTCAAGACCCCTTGCGATTTCTGCTTCTTTGATTGGAATAGCTCGGGCATTACTCAAGTTGGCAACAGGGAAGAGATTTACTTTCAAGTGCAGATTCTCTCTCATTCCAGTGCTAATGGCCCATCATTGTTTCGCCATTAAAACAGCAGTGAAAGATAAAATACACTGCCCTAGTCAAGATGAGCGCCCACCATGGAATCTGAGGAGTATGGTATTGTGATTCACCAGAGATCCCCACCCCCTACTGGAAAGACACTTTGCACAAGCTGAACGTGTCTCATTTAAAGAAAAGAAAATGTTTATTCTACCGTGCACCTGCCGAGCACTGCTCGGACCAGGCTTTCCCTGCTACAGGCATCCAGGAAACTGCAGCCCGGCTACGACACACGACGGGGGTGGCTAAAGACCGTTTAGCCCAATGGGCGCTGAGCGCCTGACAGAGAACATGGGTCAGAGATTCCTCTCCCTTTGCACAGAGGCCACGTTGTCTCTCAGTGTCATCCTGGTTCCTTCGGTCATAGCAATAGGTCTTCAGAGGGACTAATCAGAAGCCCATTAGCTGTCGTTTTTGTGGATAAATTGAGGGGCGAAGAAAGATAGGATGGGAGGGACCCTGGTTCGTACAGTGCAGAGGCAAACCCTCCATGTCCCAATTTCTTTACAACTTGTACATCATACTCCATCGATATTAGCCTGTCTGGTTTAATCAGCAGTTTAGCCACCACAGGTAGCGACAGGTCGCTTGTCCACATTGCACGTGCATTGAGGGCCTCCAGGGCATGATTTCAGTACTTGTGCCAATTTGTTGCCAGGTTATTTGCCTGCTTGGCTTTCAGGCTGTAGGCTAGGAAATTGGCTTTTAATATCCAGGGCTGCAAGGCTAACCAAAACTCTATTTGCATATTTACTTTCCCAATATTTTTATAGCATGGACTTAACAATGCAAGGTGTTTTGGCCTAAACAATCTTGGTCTTCCCCCCCACTCCCGCCCCACCCGGATCAGGTGGGTTGGCATGTCCATATTTAGCTCTGCAGATCATTGCAAATAATGCTGACACCTCCACCTTGTCTCTCCTGAAATCAAGAGAGTGTTTTCAGAGACGACATTCTTGTTTAAATGTTGATGTTTACATAATACAATCGAAACAGACATGCAAAGATAAAATGTGCTGATTAATTGTTCAACAAAACATAGGTCGAAAAGCGCCCCCTTGCTCGCGTGACATTATTTCTTGCCACAACTAAAGTCCCGCTACTCTTGCACAGTATGTCGTCACCCTCAGGTGAAAGTCTTCAGCCGGGGTGAACATCATGAACCACATTACCCAGAACGCCACACAGGGGCCTTGAATTAGACGGGAGGGGACGCTCTTCTGCGGCTTCTGGGATTCGTAGTTTATTGACTTCACGCGGCCGTCTCGACCCACTTTTGAATAACGCTGATGAACTACAAATCCCGAAGAGCAGTGAAAGCGAAACATAAACGTGCGCATGCGCTTTTGAAAATACTGGCCATTGCAACCGAATTCATCAGGCAGCCGCCATCTTGTTGTATCCCTGTCATATTAACGTGCTCCATTTGAAGGGAACTTGTCAGCGGGGATGTTGGCATCCCTCGGGCACGGGCGGGGGATAATTCGCCACCTGGGTGCCCGCTGCCTGGGTTCAGGCCCGGGCCGGTGGGCTTCCACGCAAAGGACACCTGAAAGAGACCGGCAGTTGGGCGGACGCACGGCACGGAGCCCTGGATGTCAGGCTGCGTCGCAGTACCGCCCGGTATCCGCCGGAGGCAGAGGGGAGCGCAGAGCGTCTTACTTCACGGGGAACAGCAGAGGGCGCCACAGCCACAGAGAAGGGTCCACGGAGTCCGAAGCCGGTGGCTGGATCCCGGGCACCTCTGTCTTTACAGCCGCCCTGGTGGCCTATTGCTACAGCAAGGCGAACCAGTCTAAGGGTGATTATTTAACACTTCATGCGGACATTATCCCCCTTGCTATCCCCCCGGCATATCCCAGGCCCGCCTTATACGTTAGTGAAATAGGCTTGCTAGTAGTTTACGCAGAATTGCTGAGTTTCCCTGATGCATGCGTGGCTGGAGAGGCCAGTCACCTTTTTTTCCCTTAGACCAGTGGTTCCCAACCTTTTGATTTGTGTGGACCCCCACTTTAACATTAAAGGACCCCAGGGCCCCCCACTGAAACATCATTGGAATCTGGGGACCCCGCCTGAGTCATTACTGGAACCTGGGGACCTCATTTGTCAATATTTGTTAATATTTTTTCATTTTCTAAGCTCTCGCGGACCCCCTGAGAAGGCTTCGTGGACCCCCAGGGGTCCCCGGACCACAGGTTGGGAACCACTGTCTTAGACTGTATGAGAAACTGGGACTTGCTTGTTTAGTCACGCATGAACCTGGGAAACCTGTCAGCTTACGTAGAACTTCCTCGTTTCCCAGGTCCAGTGGTGAGTAGTTCATCCAGTCCAGCCTTTGGAATGTTGGGACTTGTCATCCTGATTTTATACAGTACAGGTCCCAGAATGCTAAGCAACACACAGGTGGGTTATGGTACTCACTTATGGACATGGTAAACTGGATAGATTTGTATATGTTAATAGACCAAAAATTGTCATGCGTTACTCTCTCGTGACACTTTTCAGCGTTTCCATCGAGGCTTTAGATGCCCTTCACTTCTGGTTGTTTCCCTGTGCATATTTTCAGGGTGAGAGATAGCCCCTTGTCATTGGGACATATTTTTTCCATTCCTGCGCTTTGCGTTTGCATATCAGTTATCAGGTGTATTGTGCCCATTGGCTCAATTAAAGTGAGTCAAAATTGCAACTCCCAGGATGCACCGATATGTTAAAACAAGAACCAGAACTAGAAAATGTGTGTCCCTGTAAGATGGAGTAATCTGGGCACACAACGGAATATGAAGCTTGCTGTACATTGAAAAAGTTTAATGCGAAGAAGAAATTATTCTTGGCAGAGAATAGTCAGTGGTTACTTCTTGGACTCCGAACAAGCAGACACGTCATCCTGTTTGCTCTCCACTGAAGGTGAACTCGAGTGTTGAACAAGTGTGGTCCATTTGATAGTAACAGAGTTGAACTACCTGAAGAGTGTGATCTAATATGATTCAAACAGGGTGACCCCCTTCAGATAAGAGGGAGTGCATTATTACGCCCTAAAACAGATTCATACACACTGTCCATGTTTTCAGCACCTCAAACAATAAGAAAGCAACAATACAAACGATCTGCCTCCTTCTCAATCCATGCTACGTGTTGCTCTAGTGTGTTCAGATCAATATTCATTCATCCTGCACCATCACAATGATATTCATTTAGAGTGCGCTACTAATGGTGGAAATGTATTGTATGGTAATGGACTAACACAACATTACTGCCTTGAATGCAGAGTAAAACTAATGCAGCCAAACCACAGTACCCAAATGCAGTAAAGAACCCTCAAGTTTCTTCATTTCTAATGTGATAAGTTCAAGGACTTTTCTTTGCATCCTGTTACTTCTATTCCCCTATACCACATAAATCTTCGACTATTAAATGCCAATTAAAAATATGTCAGGACAAGTGCTTCATATTTGGAATTAAGCATGTTGAGTTTTGTGGTGAACTTCTGGTTGCTGCACTAGAAGATAAATACCATGTGAAGTTGCCATCAGCACATAAATTGGTAAACATTTACAGTAACATGTTTATTTCCCATGAATGGGCATAATCGCTCCTTAAATCTAGTTGTCATGCGGCATATCATGATAACAGTCATGGTGTTACTACCTTCAAGTAATACTCTTGGCTGTAACGCAGGACCCAAAAGGAAGACCTACGCAAACATATTTCCATATGTGTTTTAATAGAGTTAAAAACTTGGGTTACGTCAAAAGTGGCAGATTTGAATAGTAAAAAGTGCATGTTTGTTTACCTACTCCCGTAATTTCCACATCAAATGCAACTTCGAGCAGATGATGCTTTGAACTTGCATTATGTGCTTGTTTGTCAATTACAGTGGAATGTTGTTTCCTCTTTAAGTGCATTATACTATTATACTCAACTTTCATAAAAGGGAGAAAAATATGCTGCAAAGTTGTGATATAGTTAACGAGATGTGAAAGTGCCTGCTTTCAGTGGTGAGTTGTTCATCCAATCCTTTTATTTTCCTAGCTGTCTGATGTTAGTATTCATTTTTATAGGGAAAAGCAAAACCTAATATGTCAAAACACATAGAATTAAAAAAAACGTATGAATGTGCTACTGATATTCGACACTGAGTAACTTCATATCTCTGAATGTATTGCTATAAAACGCGTCTGCATTTAACCCCTCCTGCTAAACCCATACTAACCAGTACCTTGCTTAAACTGAGAGTTGTTGTGTGGATTGAAATAAGAAAACTAGTTGTTACAAATACACATTTTATAACACAATTTCTTTTTAAATATTGTTATTGTTTTATTTTTTACATTATTGAGTGCGAGCATATCAGACATTTGGGATGCAGTTGCAGAAGACTCATTTCTTTCCTACTTAAAACATGTATTTTTCATCTCCCTGTTTGTATGTTTGTAGCTGATGGAAGATTCGGTAATAGAGAATAGCAGCCACGTTTCACAGGTCCATGCAGAATTAGGCTCCTGGTCAGATTTTTCTTGCGTTCTGGGACTTGTGGCCCTGGTATTATTCTTGGATAGACAAGACTAAAAGCTTCAAAATCAAAATAAAAAATACCTGAACTGGAGCAGCTAGATTTATTTTGGTATAGGTGGAACTCTAATAGCAAAGCTCTTTCATGTTGCCCATGTCCGTGCTTGAGTTTCTCATCCAGGAGTTTGTAGTTCAGTTTATCCCTTTTATTAAATCAGAACTACAAGTCCAAAAATACAAAGAAAAACCTGTGAACTGGACAAACTACTCATGAATAGTCCTGACATATATCCTTGAGAGCGTCGCAATTATACTATACGTGTTAAAACTACATTTGTAAAATTTCTACCATTTGGCGGTATAAACAATGCTCCATGACTCTGGCACAAACCTACTTCACATAGTAGCCATCTCAGAGTCAGATATAATCTACCTAAAATCCTCTCTTATTTCAGCGGGTGTATAAACATGTCATGATACCTTAGGGCTGCGTTTGAAGGCAGTGACAACATAAGTTATAGCCGATCTCTTATTTATTGGAACTGCTCTGAAATTTGTGCTTATACTGGGCTATCAGTAAAAAGGTATTTGATTGTTCTAATGATCAGTCATCAGACTGTAATATTGTTATTGTAGCCTATTGGATGCGCACATTGCTGAACGGGGTCATTTAGATTAGAACATTCTTTTGATCTCAAGACTTGCTTATTTGCCTGTAGTGCACATCTACGTTTGTTGTGAAGTATTGTGCTAGTCTGGGCCTTTTTCATCCGTTCCTAACTGTGCAGTTTGGGTTGCTTACAACATCAACACTGTTATTTGTGTTTTAACGCTTTATTACGCATTGAGTATTAAATGCATCATGTTAAAATATCAATAACCTAACTGACCAGGAAGAATATTACTTAAGATGGTGATGTAATAATGAAACAAGCCATATATAAAAAACACTTCATAAGGATAGTAGCTTTATATATGATAACACAATACGTTTAAGAATACAGAAGCAGCAAGTTTCTATTTTTTTGAAACCCTAAAATAAGGGAAAAAAGATATGAGAAGAAAAGAGAAAAAATACGTGTTTTAAATCTTTTAATCATATATAATTTTACACAAAATAAACAAAGCATAATTTAATTTTAGATCTAAAAGTGTACTTAGGTGATCGATGCAGCCCATGTATATACCTTTGTTTTGTTAATTCATAGTATGCAGGGATATTACGTAAGGGGATTTCAAAAGGTCATCATCATTAGTCATACACTTTGCAATTTTGAATAAATAAAAAGTCTAGGGTAACCAAAATGAATCGCTTTTAATATGATTGTGACAGACAGCACTCTACCGTTCTTTAAAGGAGATTTTTTATGCAGTTTTTCAATTGGAAGTAATCATTTGTATTGCAGTGGCCAATAACATAACCACTAAATTTCCTTTAAAATTACTAGTTGACTATATATCATGTATAGTACCCACAAATATACAATGTATGGACAAAGCTACAGGTACCCATATATGTCTGTACTCTTAGCCCAAACGTTCAACCAGAGTGTTCAAACCCAGGTGCCTTTAAAATTGTACATATTACCCGCTTTTAAAAAATCATAAGAGTAGCACCCATCTTGACTTAAAAACTTAATTCAATATAATTTAACTGGGGTGAAAAATAATCTCTTGTAAAAGAGAAAAAGATATTATGTGGTGCTAGTGGTACGTGAAGTTGAATGTATTTTTGACCACAACCTTTTCTATAATAACATTGATCAAACTCAACATAAATCCTTCTCCCACTGAAACTTTGTTTTTGCTTTAGCGCCACCTCGCTTAATGACTTAAGACATTTGTATAGGTTGGGTTTCCTTCCTTTTATTAAGTGTGGCATCCTAAAATTAGAGAGAGTAATGTTTAAAGAATTACACATATCCAAGACCTGTTTTATAGAAAACATGTGTACCTTACTTATTCAGTAACAGGTGGTTTAACCAAGGAACGCAATGCTTGTTTATTCATGGATGACAGCAGTAATCTTGTTTTCTGTGTTATATTAAGAATGTGCTTAAAAGAAAAAAGGGTAGAAACAAAATTGGTCCATGGTTTGTCAGATTACAGCCTTGTCTCCTGTATTCTCTGTGTAGCTAATCCAAATTTTTCTTATCCCAAAAGCAGAGTGATAGTCCAAATTGTGAAAGTTAACTCATCCATTCGATTTTGGCTTCCTGCGTTTTCCCAAAGACATCCTAGCTCTATTTCCTTCCATAAACATCTAGAAAACAGTTAATCCATTTACCTACAGAAATGTTCAGAAATTCTAATTGGCAACATTGATAAAGGATAATTACTAACTGGGAGAATCACCATCTTTATAGTGTCCAATCTTCTGCACCACAGCAATAATAAGCAAGAACTGGCAAAGCCATAAGGTCTTGCCTTTGTGACCTATTGACTTTGCCAATGGTTTTTAGCCACACCAAACAGCATCTGCGATGCTGTGCAACATGGTTAAAGTTAAAAACTAAAAAAAAATCCCTTTGACACAGCTGCCTTGTCCTTTTCTAGTTGCACGCACCATGCCCACACACGCCTACAAAATGATGTGAGGGTGGTAACTAAAAGAAGAAAAAAAAACAGAAAAGCATTATTTCAAAGTGGCGAGGGAGCAGTAGCAACACCAGGGGAGAGTAGGAGGTAGGTAAAGGATGTCGAAGCAACACTGGCGAGGGTGTAGGAGAATATAATCTAAATTAATGAGTGTGATCTGTAGCACTTGTATAATGGAGAATTCCAGTCTCTTTAGGACCTAAGCAAGGCATTGCACATGAAAAAGATCACTACATTTTATCAGTGGAAACAGAATAATTAAAAAGAAACAATATTTGAGGAATCAGAATCTTAAAATATTATGAAAAAAGGTTCAGTTGAAAATCTACAGAGACACATACCCTTACTCTTTCAAATTCTGTTGAGAGTTTGTATATCTCTTTCAACCCTATATCCTATTTTAAAGATGACATATCAAGTCTGCTCTGAATCTTTTTGTAGAGATGAAACATAATAATTTAACAAATCCTTACAGAGAGAAATCTTTGGCAGTATAGGAATCCTCAAAATAATGAACAAAGGTTTTAGATCTCTCTTTTCTCCTAAAGCTTTAAATACTTTTTCCTCTCTAAAAGTAACCAGTGCTGTACAGAAAGTAACTCTCTTAAATATATTTTGCACTGCATCAGGAACTTAGTTTGTGCAATTCCTATCCATAAATTAATCCAATTGATTACTGTCACAGCCACCAATAAAATTATCATGAGGATAAGACAAGTTATTGGATGAGATTGTTTTCACCAAAAACGAATGTCAGAATTATTAGTACTATGCAATTCAAAAATACATATTGGAATGCTGCCAGGTTTTAAATCAGTTAACACCCATCTATCTTCACAGTCGTTTTACTGTGAAACTAGATCCAAATTGTAAGATTTGTGGCAGAGAATGCCAGTACTATTCTTATTATCCAGCACTGGCAAATAATACTTCTCTCCAACACATTTTCTCGTATCACTTTCTTCGTGATGCTATCAATGGGTTTCTTGTATAAGGACAAAATGAGTTAATACTGTGCCCCTCATTATGAGTTTGGCAGGCGGAAAGCGTGCCTGACAAACTCCAGCGGTTGGGTTACCGCTGGTGCTGTCCCCTTCCTGCGGCCCCTATTAAGAATTTCCCGCTGCCCCAACGGGAAACAACCCACAACATTGACGCCGGCCCGTGATTGAGCCTGCAGCAATGTTGCGGTGCGTAGTGTGCACCAGGACCCGTCGTGCTTTCGCAAGGGGACTGGCCATGGGGGCCCATGCCAAGTGCTCCCCGACTCCAGCCAGCCTTTACATGGTGAGGCAACCGCCATGTTTAAGCGTTGGCAGAGGCAGGGTCGTAATCCATAGGGCAGCGCTGCCCAGGCGGATTGGAACTGCCAGCACCGCCAGGCCGTAGGGTGGCCGAAAAGTGGCAGTGCCGGCGGTTCTACCGCTGCGGTCATAATGTGGTTGCCGGTCTGACCGCTTCTGTAGTCCACCAGGGTCATAATGAAGGCCTTTGTCTCTTGATTGGATTATGCAAAGCCTGCATGCTCAATCTGATTTTATGTTACCTTAACATATATGCAAAGTATACATACGTCTATTTTTCTGCACCATGGAATGTTTAATGAGTTGAGAAGAAATCGGGAAGTAGAAGAAAGGATGACTATAATTAGAATAACCAAGAAAAAACTGGGAAAAATGAGAAAAATATAAGAATAAGGGAATCATATGCGATCACTATTGCTTATTACTCAAAACATGGTAAGAAGCCAAAATGACCACAAGCATTAACCAACAGTCCAACAATAAAACTAGAAATGAAGGGTAGTGCAAATCCACCCCTGGAAGATGAAGCCACCCAGCCCGCTGCACAAAACTAAAAATAACCTAGCACAGTGGTTGCCAACCTGTGGTCCGGGAACTCCGGGGGGGGGGTCCACAAAGCCTCCTCAGGTGGTCCGCGACTGCTTAGGAAAATAAATAATATTAACAGATTAGGTCCCCAGCTTTCAGTAATGATTCGGTAGGGGGGGTCCCCGGATTTCAAGAAAGATTCGTTGGGGGTCCCCGGGCACCAGTAATGATAAAGTGAGGGTCCACAAAAGGTTGGGAACCACTGACGTAGCAGATATTTATATTATGATTCCAAAAGACAGTCACAAAGGTAATAAAGCATAACCTCTACAATATAACTGTAAGCCAAAAACAAGAAAATGTACCCTCTCACAAAAAATAGAACATGATGGGCACCATAACATATTGTCTCTTACTACACTAGTACTCAAGATGTAGCTACAAACTTGAACTCATCAAAAACACTATCCCAAAGACAAACTACCTCTAAAACAAAGAGAACAAATATATGTAAACCATAGTGCATTTCAGGTGTTGGCTCACATTATTATAAATAAGCACAAGCCTAACTCACAAGTAAAACCTCCCAAATGAAAGAAAGAAAAAAAATAAACTGGAATAATACAGAGAAAATGGCATCATGAAGCACTGCTATTATCAACATCCATTTCCTCTCCTTTATCATTATGGATTAATTCCTTCAGCTTGGCAGGATCCTTAAATGTAGTGTTTTGTCTTTGTACGATATTGTAAAACACACATACGTATACCTGCCAAATCTAGCGTTCATAGCTCTCAACTCCAAAGATCTTAACATTTCTCCCTTCTGTTGACAGTAAGCTGAGTGTCACTTTGTGAGAAAAAAAACATTCTCACCAAACCATTTGCTTCCTGTGCTTTGGGGCTGAAAAAGATGACGTAAAGGTTGTGCACAGGACAAAAAAAAATAACAATTTAGAAAAAAATGCTAAATCACAAACTTTTCTGACCAATCCAGTGAGCTCTTTCTGCATTGTGGCTTGAAGAGTGATGTAAACTATTTTTGGGAATATTCAGTTTAGTGAATGCAAGCACATTATAACCTTGAGAAGATGCTTGGAAACCATAGAGCCTCATTTTCTACCTCCTGTTCCTGTTTTCCAATTTCTCAGTCTGTTTCTTTTAATGAAGTCTGTCTCTTTGCTCAGTACCTTCACTTTTCCCATTACATATTTTTCATCACTAATTCTCTCTTCGACATCGGTGAGTTTTCTGCCTATGTTGGAACACTTTTCTTCAGTTATTTTTAATGTATTGTTAGTATTGAGTATAGAAGGTATACACATTTTAATTTCCTCCTGCAAGTCTTCTAAAGTAGGTAGTGTTGGTGATGTAGAATCTTCCTTTGGTTTCTTAATGGATCTAGCAACATTTTCTTCCTTGGTCCCTGCAACTGAAAACCTTGGACAACACATTTAAGCTGCCCAGGAGCACTGGTTATCCGTAGAGGGGTGAGAATGGCAGTGGAACATTGACAATTAAAGGTGCTACCGTTTTTATAATAAAGAGTTAGAATACTTAAAAAAATATATATGTTCTTGTTGATACATTTTTCCTTTTTTGATCTTCCCATAAAGACGTAACAGTTTGCACTTGGCAAAACCATTTTGCATGTGTAATCAACTGTAGATGTCAACCACTTCACAGCAAGACATATTCCATTGACTGCTGCGTTTTTCTGTTGAAGCAGTGCTTTAAATAGTTTGTCTTTTTTCATTTCAAGGATGAAGTCTCAGAACCACAACATAGGTTGGTAGCAGAGATACATATGAAGCCAGGGGGTAGTAGGCAACATACTCAATTGCCTAGGCATTCTTATGTTTTGTGTTATCAATGAAGCAAAGTGTCATTGCAGTCGAATTACTCAAATCAGTCTGAAATTATTAATTACATTATAAGATTGTGAGATGGTATATTGCTGGGCTCAGTATGCTTATTGTGCCACAATCTGAGCTTAAATACATATTTTTTATGAGCAGTGAATTTATGAAGGTGTGAAGAGAGCAATTCTCTCCCTTATGAGACGCGACCTGCATCTGTAGTTGGAAATAAAAAAGCATGCCCCAAGAAATATGTCAAATATAAAAACGCACTCATTTAAAAAAAAAAATATTTGTCAGACTGGGCTTTTCACAGATTTCACAATGCCTTGCTGAAAGAAAATAACGCGCTTGGCCGGACAACGCCTAATATCAGCTGGCAAAAAAAAAATCAAGATGTCTTCATCTAAAAGAAATAAAGTCTTCCTATATCAATGGTCATACCACTCACCCAACAACATCACTTCTGCATGCTGGTAGACGTGGCAAAACAAGGATGCAGAGGACATCCATGGGCTTAAAAAATGTTTAATTGTGTACAGGTTCCCCAGCCTCCTCAGTCATTCTGCCGCTGTCACCCTTTCCCGCATCACCGGATCCCACATAGACTTCTCCAGCACCAGGACTTCAAAACGATAGAACCACCGTTCAGCGTCAGGGCAAGGCAGTCATCCTCTTGGGTGCTCTAACAATCCCTGTATCAATATTCTGTTAATGTTGTCAGCTAAAGCAACATGTGTGGCCAGCCAAGGACTATGGCTTACTTATTTTTTTAACTCCCTATTCCTTGATTGATAGGATTTTACGATCTAGGTTCAGGGATTTCCTGAGGTTTGAGGCTGCGTTACTGGCTTCTTCCCATGTTTCCTCCTGGATATTCTGTAAAAGCTTGGGCTTGCTCATTAGTATTGGTGCGCAGAGGGCTGTGGTTAAACCTATTCTGTCCTATTTATTTTTAGGACACTTTACGTAATTAATACTGCCATTTTCACTTTCTCATAGTTTAGGTATTGCGTGCCTTCATATGAAATATGATAAATATATGCATTTCATGTTCTTTATAGCATGCTTTTAAGTAACAGAATCAGACTGACTTGAACTGCAAAAGTCAAGGCAGTTGTACTTACTGAACAAGAACAGGGAAGGCTGTTTCTTTTTTTGAGTGGTTTGTTAGATCACAGTTGGTAAAGTTCTCGCTGGAGTTATTTTTGACTTTCATTACATTTGTGAATTGATATTAGGGTAGACCTTTAATTCACCTTTAACTTCACTTTCAGATCTTTGATGTTTCATTGTATGACTTGTTGCACAATAACGCCAATAATTTGGAAGCTGACTAGAGCACCTGCATTATTTTGCAAATATGGAGCCTAATCTTTAAATGTTGTCTTGCTCCTCTCTTAAGTGTATATTACACTTGAGCTTACATGTTTGAGCCACAAAGTATGGTACCTGAATATCATCTGAGATAGCTATTATGCTATAAGTAATGTTTACAGAAATATTGCTCCCTTGAAGTTAACAATAGAAATTTCACAACCGGACAATAGTTTTGTAAACTATATAAAGGACACTATATTTATGTTGGACCATATTATGTAGACAATATTTTGACATACAGCAATTTACAAACCATTTTCTGTAATTGCCTTACTCCAGGCTTAGGTGTGACCTCCTCGAGCCCCCTTATTGACAAAGCATTTTCCAAGGACTAGCATGCCTTCCTCTTGGAACTACGTGACTAAAGACACACTTAAGCCTGGATTAAGACTCGGCTGTTGAAAAACCTTGTGAATTGGGTCCATAGTGTATGGCCTGCCTTCTTTACCTCATATTGCAACCCTGTTGCAGATAGCTTGGGTGCTCTTTCTGTCTAGTGGCAGATCGTTTTGATAATGTTAGATTTGTCTGTGGCATTTTAACTTTTCTTCAGCTCCTGTGCACTGTGTGTACGGTGAATCCTGCAGCTTTGTGTCGTTTTCATCCACTGTTGGGCCAAGTGATTGATGTAGAATATTGGTATTCGCATACCCCCATCACTTGGCGGTGCAAATATGAAATCAAACTGATGTCACAACTGATTGATTGGGGGTCACATTACAGACTTTCAGTGGTGCTAAGAACTGGACATTTTTTCACAATTTTGATGGCTTCTATGATTGCTAGCGGAAAAAGCAGTATTTTCAGGCAAATAAAGCAAAAAAATGAATAGAGCAAACTGATTTCATGCTGTGTGAAAAATGGGACTGAGTGTTAAGCAAAATGCGTTCGTTTCATTTTCATTTTTTATTACATGGGTAAGAGCAAAGTAAGTTATTTTTTAAGGTTGGATGTAAGCTAAGTTGTATTTGTTAAGATGTGGATTTTCCAAGCTTCGATATAGGAAAGTCATCATTTTATTAAAATAAAAACTTGGCGGCCAGTGTTATGTATCACTTTCTAGTTATTTAATCTTTTCGCAGACAGAAAAAAATACAAAATCAAAAATTTAAAGAATGCACTACGATTTCCAGCAACCTCTGTACTAGAACTACTGAATAACGTGGCACAGGTGTATCATGAGTTCAGCAGCTATAGTATACACAGCCAGTCTTTCCTCCTTTCGGTGCCATTTTTGTTAACCCAGTGTGACGTGTGGAATGCCATTCATGCAACAAGTCAAAGATCGCCCAATAGGATTAATTTTGGAATAATGTACCTACTGATTCTGAAGTAGATTGAGATTATGAAGGAGAATTAGAGAATATTCTGGCGTCTGTAACAAATCTAGATATACAATTTGAGGATGTCAGAAATGATATTACTATTACTAGAGATGTGAACTCCCTCTTGTTCTTGGAGAAAGAACAGAAATTCACCAGGGATTGGGCAAAAACCTAAGGGAAACACTGATTCCAGGATTGAAGATCCACAGTAGTACACGGATGTATTCACCTAATGGAAGGTAAATGCTCCTCTTAACTGACTGCCACTCCCGCATAACATTTACACTGGACGAATGAAGCACATGCGCAGTGATATTCAGTAGTTCCAGCCCAGCCCAATGGTTGCTGGAAATTGTAGTTTGTTTCTTCATATCATTTGTTTTGTCATTATTCCTATTGTTCTTTTCTGGCTGCAAAGAGATTAAGCAGCAAGAAAGTGGTGCATAACGAGAGCGGCTTGACATAAAATATTGAACACAAACAATTACATATAAGTAAGGCAATGAGCTTTGCATGTCAGCAATGGTGCCAAAATATATTTGGTCCGTTTTGTGCAAAATAAAAAAATACGGTTCTGTAATATGGACTGGAGCAAAACTTGCCTGTTCCATAACCTGCTGTAGAAGCAGCAAAATAGAGCATACCCGACTTTCCCTGCTGTGCCCGCAGCCCAAGTGTTCTGCAGTATGGGCGCAGATGCATCGAGGCCGTAATTTGACTTTCCTCGTTTAGTTGATAGATGGCGCTCTTAGCCAGCACGCGCCCTCATAGTCGGAGGCCTTGCCTCTGGGATTCCTCTTTGCCTGGTGGTGTCATTAGCATCTAGACTTCTTCCTTATTCAGAGTTGCCAAATTGAATTAGTGGGGCCTGCAGGCCTCCTAGCATGATCTGTGCGAGTCTCAGCTGAAAGCATGTGCAGAGAGTCGGGATTATTCTTTTGTAAATTGTGAGGGTTGTAATCGTAATGTGCGTGCTGACCCTAATTAAAGTCTCTGATGGGCGAGAATAATGTTAGGTTCAGTTTAGCAACATTACACAAAACCGACCTTTGCTTGTCTTCGTTAAAACGCACAATGTTTTCTTTTGTCCGTCACGTAACCTCTCTTGTGGTCTATGTATTCCTGCCAGTATCAAGGTTGAGCCTGTCTATTAATTTATGTTTAGAAGGCAGCCCGTTTCGATCAGAAAAATGGTACAAAAAAAGCAATCGCGATTCATATGTCAAAAGTATGTTGGGGTGATTAACCTAGACTAGGAAATTAAAGCATGAAGCTTAAGTTTGGGCATTATTTTAAGACAGAATGGGGTCGTGAAAACGATGGACCACTCTGGCAAATTTGTACATATTTAGTTTTCATTTAAAGCGGGAACATTTGGACCCTGCTGGTTGTGATGTGATTACCCCTTTTTAAGGTCCTCTGAAAATAGGTCTGGTGACAGCAGTCATGAGATCCAGGGCGAAGGGTTCCCAGTGAAGAAATCTGAGTAGTTAAAATTAGCAAAACTGTCACGGTGAGTAGGCCAAGGCTGGTAGATCAAAGCAAGCCCGGCTTCAGGATTTGAGATCTGGGAGTGTCTTGAAGATTTGGTAGGCCAAAAAGATGAGTGTTATCGTCCAGTCTCGCAGGTGTCTGAGAGCTGGATCTAGTCATGCCGGATGGTCAAGTTCGGATGTGAGCTGCACACCATATCTACTGCTTGTTTCTGTCTACTAGATTTAACTGTGTATTTCTTGCGGTTTAAACCTATGGGCTTGATTTCTTCTGCTCCCCACCTCCCACTCCTTTCTCTCTGTCTCGCCCTCCTCCCTCCTGACTTCATCTGCCTTTCTCTCCGCTTCACCCTGCTGCCTCCTCATCTCACCCTCTTCACCTCATCCTACTCTCTCTTCACCTTATCCACCTATGTCCATGTTGTGCCCATCTTTCTCCACTTCACCCTCATATTTCTCTCCTTTACTCTCTCCTAACCTCGTCATCCTCGCACCAAGTGTCAGCCTACTCTTCACTCCACTTCACCCTGCAATTTCCACCTCTCCCTTCTCTCTCTTCCTCTCCATTTTCTCTCTCAACTTCACCTTTCTATCTCTTCCTCGACCTTTTCTCTGTTCCACTCCCTCCACTCACTGTTGCTTGCCCTCCTATCTTCCCAACTCGCCCTCCTCTCCCCCTCACCATCCTCCTTTTTTCTTACTATTCTCACTCCTGCTCAGCCTCCTCCCTGCTAGTCTCTCTGCTTTGCTTTTCCCTCTCCACCTCACCATTCTGTGTCTCCACCTCACTCTCTTTTGTCAGCCTCACCTTTTACTTCTACTGCCTATGTGGTAATGATATTTTGTAAAAGAATGAGGGTTGCGCATGTGTTTGTGTGGGTTGCATGGGTGTGCATGATCAGGCCAGCACTTCTTAGTCTCTGGATTTGTTCTCCACTGGTACCTCTCCCCATCCTAAACAGTGGTAGCACTAAGACTTAGATTAAATAACACATACTCATGAGCACACATGAGTTCTACAAAGACATGGGGTTATACCTATTTTAGCTAAATAAGCAAGGTGACATTTGGGAGGGCAATCAAAGGTGGCAACCTGAGCAAAAAGACCAAACCAGACATAAAAAATGGACCAGTTTCTGCCCCTATATGCCCACTGTGCCAAGAATACATCTTCTGATTTTGACGATTGGACTTCTAGTTTGATGGCTAGTTTCTCAACCACTCTTTTGTTGTCAGTCTTCTGAGCAGAATGTATCTTAAGGGGAACAAAAAGGAAACATGCAGCTCAAGTGAGTGCCACAAATTTGAACTCTCTCCTCAATAGTGGCTGGTATGCTTCCTTTTATTTCTCACTATCCTGTCTCCCCCAGTCTCTCCCATTCCCATCACCTCCTCCTTACCCATCACATTGCCTGTCTATCAGTCTCTGCTCCTTCTTTTTCTACTGCTATCTTTAGTCTGTTCACACTCCTTCTCTGGCCCCTCCACCACTACTTATTTGCTCATGACCCTTTTATGTGACCACCCTGATTTCTCATCATTGCCATCCTTCACAACTGTCATCCTCTGCATTCACCCTTCTGTATTTCTCTCCCTCTGCTTCCCGTTATAGCTCCCGACTCAGTACATGCTTACCCGTTCCTTATTTGCATCACTCGTTTCTCTCATCAGTACCCAGCTCCCTCCTACTTCCTCAGACTCCTTTTTCATTCACTTTTTACACCATCCTCTTTGTCTTTTACTGTGCTTTTAGTAAATTTTGATCAGTTTAAATTGTCTGTTTGTTGAAATCTACAAAGAATGCAACAGATGATACATTATGTGGGAAATCCATAATTACATATAAGACGCTGCATCTTCAGAATCGCATAATTTCAGTGGTCCTGATTCTAAACCATTCCGTCTATTGATGTGACAATGAAAGAGTTTGTCAGGAAAGAGTAAATGCATCCACCGGGTTCCCAAAGTGGGGTCTCTGTTCTTATAGTTCCTTGTATTTATGTTAGTGAGCTCTGACTTCTGCGAGCACCTCAGGAGATTGAGAGTAGGCAGGACAGTGGTAGTAGCACTTATTGCAGGTACCTCCATGGAGCTGTTGTGATTGCTTTTCTTTCTATAATGGACATGTACACTGCTCCTTCCCATTCTTTATCTGTGTTGTATCAGTAAACTTTGACAATTCTTTTCACTTAAGAGTCAGAACTTTGCAATTGTTTGTGTTTTGTTTTTCTTATTATAGTACCATTAGCATTGCCACTGGAATTACGCGATTCTGCATAATTATCGATTTGCCGCATTTGTCACATAATCATTTGCTGCATAATTTGCAGATTTGAAACTAAGCAAAATATTGTCTCCAGCTCTAAATGATCGAAAGTTACTCAGACTGCAGCTGCATGTATCACTGTTTTTTGGAAGGTCCTTCGCAAAGATTGATTGGTCACCTTTCAGTTGCCTGTCACTGTATTTTGGTGTTAAACTGTACAAACGAGGTGTAACATTTGTCGTCATACATGAAACTTACACAGTTAGGCTTTGATAATGAAGCTGCAGGCAAGTGCAATTCTTTTTCATTAAGAAAAAGAGCAGTCAATGCTTTACTGCTTGTGAATAAGCCTTTGCTGGGCCAAGGGGCATTTTGGCCCATCCCTGGAACAGGGTCTGGATTGTAGTGATTGAGTTGGGTTGTGGTGTGTGTGGAGTTTGTGGGTGTGTAAAGTGGAGCAATTGGGGTGCATGCCATGAATAGCTCTAAGACGTTTAAGTTGAGCTCTGCTGGACGCAGAGAGCTAACCAACTTAGTGGCGGTTGGGGGAGGTCAGTTCTTTTTCAGGGATGCGTGAAGATGACATGGGTTGATGACATTATAGTGCCGCCATTCAGTTCAACACCTGATGGGGTACACAGAGAAACATGCTGTAGGGAATTGGATTTCTGGTTGAGTGAGTGAAACCCTACTCAAGCAGAAACCACAATTCCTGTTCAGGGTGAAGTCACAAGCAACCCCAAATTAACCTCTGGCAGTTTGGCACAAAAGCAGTCATGTTTAAGTTAGAGGCAACTTGTTAAGAGTTTGTGCAGCACTTAAAAAAGTGACAAACACAACACAAATCCCACACCACAACACAAATCCCACACCAATTTCGAAAAATAGTCACATTTAATAAATTAGTTGACACCAAAATGACAAAAATCCAATCAGAACCAGAGAAATGCATTTTCAAAGATTTAAGTAAAAATAGTGTTTAAACGCAGAAAGCGCCAGCTGTGCAGTGTCACACCAGACTGGAACCAAGTCACAATTTCAGGCCAATGGCGATGGAGCATGGGTCGAATACAGGGACAAAGTTAGGCCTAATGAACAAAGTAGCTTAAATCAATCCTGGTTGAGGAGCGTTGCGAGATTCCACGTAAAGGGTGTGTTGCACAGTGGCAGTTCTGAGGAAGCTGCATGCTGTGATACGAGGTCCTGCGTAATAGATATGTGGCGCAGCACTGGTTTCAATGGTGCCATTGATTAGGCTTGAGATCCAAGGTCCTGCTACATCGTCAAGGATGTTGTCAGCAGAAGCTTGTGATGCAAAGTCCTGTGTCGGAATGAGTTTCATAGCGGAGGTTCAAAGGAGCTATGATCTACGATGTGAAGTCATGCGTCACGGAGACATTGTGCAGCAGTGGTTCTGTGAAGAGATGCATTGTGCTGCATCAGTTCTGCCCAAATGACCACAGCTGTGCTAGCAGAGCACCTTCAGACCCACTTCCTAGGGTCCAGGACTGTGAAGCTCTGATCAAGAGGCCAGCTAACTCACCCTTGGAGTCACTCTGGTGGTTCTGGGTTGAAGGTGCAGGTTCAGTTCTTCTGAGTCTTCCAGGGTCTTCTACAGTCCAGAGGTGTACTTAAGAGTGGGGTCTGATGGTCCAATTTTTATACTTGGTGCGAGCTTTGAAGCAGAAGGTGGTTCTGGAGGTTTCCACCCCCAAAGGTTTTTGGAATTTCCTGGCTCCCTAGCCTGGCCCCAGCTTGTCTAGGAGCACAAAAGACTAGTGTGACTCCCTTTGTGAGTGTGCTGAGGCAGGGCTTTTGCGATTTGCAAGTGTGGTAGATGACAGTTCCATCACCATGAAGTCAATTATTCCTCCTTTGTCTTAGAGCCTAGGAGGAACAGTCAAAGACCAGCTGCCAGCTAACTTAGACATGTCACACAGGATACAGGCACCAAATGGTTTAGACTAGAAAATGCAAAATTTCTAAAATTGGCATTTTCAGAATTGTGATTTCAAATCCAACTTTACTACTAAGCAAGGTTTTAAATTACAATTCTTTAGACACCAAACTCGGGGTTCCTACTTGTTCCCAATTGAAAGTTCTCACGTATTAAATGTAATAAGTTAACATAATGTTATCCAGTTAAAGAGGCAGGCCTTGCAGTAGTGAAAAACAAATGTAAGATTTTTTTCACTATCAGAACATGTGAAAGTTAAAAATACCTGTCCAGTCTTTTGCTTAAACTGGACCCTGCCCTATGGGCTTTTAAGAGCCTATCCTAGGGATGAAATGTATACATTAAAAAGGAAGGTTTAGAGCTGGAAAAAAATGTATATTTTGCAAGGTCGAAATATCTGTTTAAAACTGCACACACAGGCTGCAATGGCAGGCATTAGATATGTTTGAAAGGCTACGTAAGAGGGTGGCACATAAGTGTTGCTGACCCACTAGTGGTATTAAATTAACAGGCCCTGGGCACAGATAGTACACCTTTACTAGAGACTTACAAATACATTAAATGTGCCAACTGGGTGTAAGCTAATGTTATCTTATTTAGGGAGTGAGCACATGCATTTTAAGCAATGGTCAGCAGTGGTAAAATGCCTGTGAAGTGCTAAGGCCTGCAAAAACGAGATAAGCAAAAAATGGAGGAGTAAGGCAAAAAGTCTGGGGTAAGACCACCCTAAGGCTGACGGGTCTAACACATTCCATCTGGAAGCAAAAGAGGTTTATACAGGCAGCTAGGCAGTTGTGCGAGAAGGAACTAACAGTGTGGATGCAATAGCACTCCATCCTCTGCTTTTAGCTGCACGAAAACTAGCTCTTCTAAACCTCAGTCTTGTTACATGTAAAGTGTTTCTGCATAAACATCTGTGTCTGTGACCATGAAGATAGTCCTCTGGCCACGAGACAGTCTTCAATCCACAGGCAGTGCCCTTCGAGATGGAGTATCCACCAGTTTGCCCACAACCAGCTTTGATGTCTTCTTGCGACACAGACCATCGATGGCAATAAGTAAGCCCACCCACAAGACAGATGAATTCGCCAAGTGCCAGTGTTGTGAGTGCTGCTACCTCCACAGATGCCGTAGTTCTCATTGTGCTACCGCACTTCGACGCGGCTGAATCCAGGAACCTGGATAGCTGTTCAGCCAGATGGGTAAAGGAGTTTGAAATGCTGATCACTGTCTTTGGTGTCAAGGATGACAAACAACACATGGCATTTGAAGTATTATCTGGGGCATAATATTCTACAATATTTTTGAACTCTCAGAAACTGCTGTTGACACCTTTGCAGATTTAAAGAACTTCTTGCAGAATTTATTCGTGCTACAAAACTGTGAGGATTGTGGGTGATATCTATATTCCATTCCGCTCACCAGAATTCTGGGGCGACCATTGAGCCATTTTTTTCCGCACATGAAATAATACACGAAAGACTGCAAATTCGACAAGCACAGCAGAAAGGAGGCACTCAACTTTGCATAATTTGTAAATCGTCTTCTGTCTGCAAGAATTCTGAAGAAACCAATGAAACTTGAGGGCGATGGTCCACCCTGCTACAGCTTTACAGCATCTCTGTAAGCTAATGCGCTGGGTCTCTCCAGCCCCCCTCCACTGCCCCAGAGTCACACATGACGAAATCTATATCTGAGATTCTTGCCTAACATGTCAAGAGTGACATAATAATTGAACAGTAATTCACACATGATTAAATACCTGACACTTGCTGAAGTGCCCTGAAAGAAAATATGCAGAAAGAAGGCCATACCACCGAGATAAAGAGCTTGTTGCGTGCCTGCTCTTCCTTGAGTGACTGGAAGGTACTAAAGCAGCTGGCAAATTCACTGCATCGTGCCAGGAAGGTCGCAGTGGAAAGTGGCTTTGCAGGCATGGTCCTTCTCTCTCAGACGTGCCACCTCGAGATGAGAAGGTATATTCCATAAAGAGCAATTTCTTGACCGAAAATGGCAACTTGTGTTGGACAGTCACTTAAACATGAGCATATTCTAGAAAATATCCAGTCTCCCATTAGTGTCTAACATGTGTTAGGAGATATTCGTGAGAAAGGTGGATTTGTTCTTTGTCACATTCAGTTGTTGCAGTTTATTATTATAAAAATATATGCAGTAGTTTTCTCCTTATGAAAGACTTATGAACACCTGAAATGCACTTGGTTATTGACAGATTGAATACAATTTTTAAAAGAAGTTTTCACCTTGGCTATTCATGTAACAATTAAGCGCTTCTTGCACTGCGTTGACTTTCCTCTCCTTCCGCCTTTGTGTCCCTGGGTCCTCCATTCGACTGTGGGGATAGTGAACAGAGATCTGTGCCCGGTTCTTGGCTGTTCAACTGAATCATGAATGCCCTGTATGCCCACCACTGAGGAGCCCTCCCTTTACCTCATTGGTCAGTCTTCTCCCTCATAGTAGAATTGTACTCCACACTGAAATGTCCTTTGGAAGCGTATATTTCCCTTTTCCAGTGTAGTTATTAACAGGCTGAAGTGTCTTCTTTTAGCCAGATCTTATAACACCAGGACGTTCTTGTCTTGGAAGCGGGAAGAGCTTTTCTTTCTGGTCCCTGTAAAAAAAAAGATTAATATAATTTTTTTTTCTGACATGACGTCATTTTTGCGTCAGTGTCCTTAGGGAAACCATTCAACCTTTGTTGTAATGTCAGTTACTTGCGCGCTGCTTGGAGGTGTCACATCTTGGCCTCTTATCCTTGGGGCCCTAAAGGCTTCTTTCCCAGCACCTTTTCTTATCCCATTGCTGCGGCACCATGCATGCGACCTCTTTCTGGCCTCTTTCTCCACGTTCTTCCCCTCAAATGGGTATTCCATGTGTGTGTCTGCTGTTTGCAGTGCCATCTCTCCTCAATTCTTCTCCTGCTTCATCGCTCTACTTGCCGGTATGTGCCGGCGCAGATGTCCAGATCCTCAGCAAGACATACCCACCTTCTTGGCAATCCCCAGTGAATATACTTTTTAAAACTAAAACCGAAATAAGCTGAATAGTTAATGAAGGACATAAAAGGCTCATCTCATTTCCCCTATATAATTTAGTAGCATATCCGATAAAAACTGCTCCATTAATCTGATACGTAACCCATATGCTGCCAGTGCTACCACTGCCTTTGGAAGCCATTTGCCAAAGCAGCGCGAGCCAGCTGTACATCCATCCCATCATGAAAACTGCTGAAACTGTGTATGTCGTTCCAGGCTTGTCTCTTGTTGGGTCATTTCACCTATTCATTTGGACTCGTGCAGTACTACTGGAGAAGGCCTACAGTGTTGTATCAACATAATCTGGTGTTAGCTCTGTTTACTTCCAGATTTAAGAGCATTGCTTCTTATAGTTTACCAAAAAATCTGAGTAGCACCCTACACAATATCTGTTGAAACCAACTCCAGACTGGGGTAAAAAGCATTTGTATTTTGTATCCTTCTTGTTGATAAGTGAAAACATCTCCAAATGATTTTAAATGCTATGTTGTGTGGATTCACGAAAAATGAGGCTTTCGTGTGCCTCTATGCTGGCAATATCATGACAATGTTTTGTTCAAGGTTATTAGTGGTAGTAGATGCTTGAGCGCTGGTTAATACTGCCTGCCGGTGATTAACTTTCAACAGCACCAAAGTGCGCGTGAAAGCACTCTGTATGAGAAGAGTGTATCATTTGTGTCCTTTGACTGTCGTTTTGACGTGCTTGCTTTTTTTCACTTTTCTCGTAGGTGAGGCACTGCTTGACGCTGCCAGAACTAATAATGCACAGGAAGTCAACAGGTAGGGCATTTAAAGTGTTTCTGATTTTGATCAGAGGTAATAGCAGGAATGAATATCCTATGAATTATGATGTGCAAGGGACAAGTACACTAGTCAGTATAAGTCTCATAAACACTCTGTCAGTGTTTTATAAACTTGGTAAGCTTCAGTCTCAAGGAGCTCACGTGACAACGATACAAAGCTGTTTCTAACCAGAAGGCAGTTCGTTACTCATTGCAGTATCTTTTTCTGCCTCTGACATTCGTATGGAGGGAACCATTGGTGAAAGTATTAATTACTGTACTTTAAAAAGTTTTCTAACATGGAAGATGGCTTCTTGTGACTTTAAGTATAAACAAGCTTCAGGGTTTTTATTTTACCCATAGTACCATTTGCCACAAGGACACTACAATGTCAAATGATAATCCTTTTTTCACAGGTCCGTGTTGCATATTAGGTTTGCTCACTATTATTCCCTTTCTCTAAATTAGTTTCTTCCAATTTGGAAAAGAAGCTCCTGGTGCACTAAGAACTTTGACATTTTGCTTTTTAAGGGCCACAGACTAGAAGTGCCACACGCATATTCTTTATGGTACATGGTGAAAAGAACAGACCTGCAAACCTCTGAACACTGGGATTCTAAAGGCAGACAGGATATTCTATTTCTCATGTGTTTCAAGTTTAAAGGAAATGATAGGCATAAAAAAAAAACTACCCTGTCTGAGCCCACACTGTCTAGTGTTTCCTTTAACACATTCTTTAAGACGGCCTTATAGAAGTCCATATGGTCTTCTGAGTACACATTCCATTAGTTTACGATGTACTTACTCTTGTCAGCATGTCTGATGACAAGTTGTCAGGGCTGTCTTGTAGCTTATTTTTCATTGAAATACGTTTAGAATTGTCTGTTTTTTTAAATTGTATCTGGCATGGTTGAGAGCTACTGGGGGTGGAAAACACATCTATCTGGAAAGTTGTAACTTTGAATCTCCAGTATGCTGAGGCACAAAGTGAATCCTGTTTCTTTTCCCTTGATGTTGCTGGAGATCATGCTAATGCGGACCTCCAAGCAAACACGGCACTTTTGGGATGACTGACAATACTTGTGAAGACTTGAGAGTTGAGTGATAGGATATGTTGTAATACATGTAGGAATACGCAGATGCCTTACACTCAAAGCTGATTACTTCCGTGAGGGAAAACTGTTGAAACAAAAGCTATTAAACAAAGGTTACCCCAAGAGAACAATTTCCAGGGCCATCAAAAGGGCTTGGTTTTGCCCACGTGAAGAATTAGTGGAACCCAGAGAGATAAGTGAGGGTGACAGAAGAACAGTGATGGTTAGTACCTTCCCTCTCACCATAAATGAAGTTAAGAAAATGATCCTACAAAATTGGCCAATGCTGAGGGCCATGTACCAAGACCCCGCTATTTGCATTCAAGAGAAAAAAGAAAGAATGGGCACTACGTAGAGAGAGCCTTCAGGGAACCAAGGAAGAGGAATGACATTGGCGCCCTGTGGGGACTCCCTGTATTGATAGGACACTACAGATGTGGGGACTGCTCAGTGTGTGAGTTTACAGGGGCCATGAAAGAGTGGAGAACCAATGATGAGGTGTACAGCTTGAAAGCATTTTCTATCTGTAAGACTTGCAGTGTGATTTACATAGTACAATGCACTTGTATACATTGGTCAGACTTCACAGATGGTAAAACACTGCATCTCACAGCAGAGGAGTCGCATGAGATGGGAGGTTGAAGGAGCTCTGCTGGTCAAACACTTTAAAGAGCAAGGACATACTGCAGATGACATCTCCTGGCAAGCCGTGGAGGTCATCAACATGGCGACAAGGGGAGGAGATGTGGCAAATCGTCTTGAGATCAATGAATGTAAATGGATAGACTGATTGAATTGCACAAATAACGGCCTGAGCAATATTAATGACATGACAAAACCGTCTGTTATACACTTCTGAACAATATTGTGATAACTTGTTGATAATCCATTTTTTATATGCTGATTACTATGAGATGGACAGTGCGTTTTTAGAGATGAATGTAATATGTCTTTGAGTGGTGATCCCAAGTCCTCAGAAGTATGACCAATATCTTGATTTGCCTTCAGTGGAATCAGGTTTGAGTTGTCCATACTCTCAGGGATGGTAGTGGATACCACAATGACCATTTCTACTCTGGAGCATGACTGAGGAGTCACATGTTTCTGATGGATACAACTACCTGTGGATTCCTCACCTCATGAATACTCCCATGGCGCCAGCATTCTACGGAAATCTTCTTACTAGTCTCTGCACGTCGACGAGGACGTCACTGTCTCGCACGCGACGCCGTCTGACGTCATACAGGCAATAAGAGGTCCTCGACGACGTGCGGACGTCAGTTCCCTTTTTTCCGTGCATTCGAAACGGTTATCTTCGAGGGAGCAACTGTTACTCTTGCGGTTACAGTGTATATCTTGCTGCGTACTCTTTCTCTGTGGAAATAATGTCGCAGAGAAAGTCTGGATTTAAGCCTTGTCGTTAGTGTGGAGGCAAGATGTCGGTGACGGATCCTCATTCCGATTGCCTTTGGTGTTTGAGCTCCGACCACGACGTCTCGACTTGTGATTCATGTCAGCACATGAATCCGAAGGCCCTTAAAGAACGTGAGGCGAAGCTGTTTATGGCCAAGTCAAAGGAGAAGCATCACAAGAAGTCTTCTCCAAAACATCGGCGTCATCGAGACTCCCGGCGCCGTAGAGAATCTCGGCGTCATTCAAGGGAGGCTCGTTCCAGGTCTCCGGATCGGCGCCGAAAGACATGGGAGGTCAGCCCCACGGTGACGCCGCATCCTTCGACGCCGTTGCCCTCTCCGGCGTCACCAACTTCGCCTGGACAGGCGTCGGTGATTGAGGTATTGGAGCCTCAAGTGTTTTCTCCGGCGCAGACGCCGAGGCCGGAGTCGGGGTCGCCTCCGAGACAGGCACCCCAGTACCCGGCTTTTCCCACCCCTGGAGCCGATAGTTCCGCATTCTTGAATGCGATGTATGCCATCTTTCAACAGATGGCTCCAGGGGGTGCTCCGGCTGGGCCTTTGGCCTTTTCTTTGGGTGATCCTGCGCCTCTTCGGCCGGCACCCTTTATGCCCTTTCTCCCGTTTGGGAACGTGGGCTTGGCGCCAGTGTCGGCGCCGGTGGCCGCTCCGGTGGCTTCGGAGGGATTGGCCCCAGGGATTTCCATCCCGTCGACGTCGAGATTTCGGCCTGTGACTCCGGTGGGTCCATCTGTTTCAGCTGCTCTTCAGTCGGCGCCGAAGTTACCCGTGGCGCCGGATGCGGCGTCGGTGGCTTCGGAAGATCGGCGCCGATCTCCGACTTCGGCGGAGGCATTGTCGACTCCGCGGATTGAGCAACGACTGCATTCAAGGAGGCGTGCTCTCCGGGTACTAGAAGAGCAGGAGTACCAACGAGCCCTAGAGGAAGGAGAGCTAGAGGACTCGGGTGATGGGCTGCGTGGACTGGAGTCGGCCAGTGGGCTGGACACTTCCCCTGAGTGGGACCTTTCGTCCCCGGGGGAATATACTGAGGAAGCTGCTTCCTTTCATACAGTGGTACGGAAGGCAGCTAGTTTTTTGGACCTGCCTTTGCCGGTGGTGGAGGCAAAACAAAACCTTTTGACGGAGGTGTTGCATCCGGCCTCAGCCGCGGCGGAGCCTCTGTTACCTTTTAATGACGCTCTGCTGGATCCGGTTTTAGAGGTGTGGAAGAGGCCGGCATCTTCCCCAGCAGTTCACAGAGCCGTGGCCAGGAGGTATCGGACGGCTCCAACTGATCCTGGTTTCCTATCTAGGCACCCTACGCCGGAGAGCTTGGTAGTGCAGGCCTCCTGTTCGTCCAAGTCAGCGCCTGGTTCTTTCCCGACGGTGCCTGGGGACAGAGACTCAAAAAAGCTAGAGGCGCAGTCGAAGAAGATTTTTTCGTCCTGCAGTCTGGCGTTAAACGCCACTAATGCGACCTGTATCCTGGGGAGGTATATTCATGCTCTGATGGATGACATCTCCTCTTCGTTTACAGAGCTTCCCCAGGGTCTTTTGGATCTTGTCTCTGATGCCCAGGCTGCTGCGACCCAAATTATTCAGACGGGACTGGATACCACCGACTCGGTAGTCAGAGCAATGGGCACAACTGTGGTGGAAAGGAGACAGGCCTGGCTCCGTAACTCGGGCTTTTCGGCAGATGTACAGTCCACATTGTTGGATCTCCCGTTTGATGGGGACAAATTGTTTGGGGCTAAGGCTGATTCGGCCTTGGAACGTTTTAAGGAGAGCAGGGCCACGGCTAAGTCGTTGGGACTCCAAGCTCCTTCTTCCACGGCCTCTTCCAGATTCTTCAGGAGGTTTCGTGGATTTGGGCGTGGCTCTTCCTCCTCTTCCTTTCGGGGAAGATATCAGCAACCTGCCTCTTCCCACCCCTATAGATCTTTTAGGGGGAGGGGTAGGGTCCGCACCAGGGGAGCCTCTCAGCAGCACTCTGCCTCTTCCTCATCCTCTGGCGGGGTGCAGCAGGGGAAGCAGCCTTAGGCTTCCACCATTTCCCACTCACTCCTCTCCTGTAGGGGGAAGATTACAGCATTTTCTCACCAAATGGGAGACTGTTACGTCGGACACTTGGGTTCTCAGTGTTGTGGGAAAAGGCTACACCCTTCCCTTTCGGGAGTTTCCGCCCCTCATCCCGCCCCGCCCTTCGTATTGTTCACAAGAACACCTCCTGTTGCTAGAACAGGAGGTAGAAGTCCTCCTTTTAAAGGGCGCGGTGGAGTTGGTCCCGGAGCAGGAAAGGGGTCAAGGAGTTTACTCAAGGTATTTCCTGATTCCCAAGAAGGATGGTCGTTTGAGACCAATTCTGGACCTGAGGATCTTGAATTGGTTCCTCAAGCAGGAAAAGTTCAAGATGCTGACCCTAGCACAGGTGCTTCTGATGGATACAACTACCTGTGGATTCCTCACCTCATGAATACTCCCATGGCGCCAGCATTCTACGGAAATCTTCTTACTAGTCTCTGCACGTCGACGAGGACGTCACTGTCTCGCACGCGACGCCGTCTGACGTCATACAGGCAATAAGAGGTCCTCGACGACGTGCGGACGTCAGTTCCCTTTTTTCCGTGCATTCGAAACGGTTATCTTCGAGGGAGCAACAGTTACTCTTGCGGTTACAGTGTATATCTTGCTGCGTACTCTTTCTCTGTGGAAATAATGTCGCAGAGAAAGTCTGGATTTAAGCCTTGTCGTGAGTGTGGAGGCAAGATGTCGGTGACGGATCCTCATTCCGATTGCCTTTGGTGTTTGAGCTCCGACCACGACGTCTCGACTTGTGATTCGTGTCAGCACATGAATCCGAAGGCCATTAAAGAACGCGAGGCGAAGCTGTTTATGGCCAAGTCAAAGGAGAAGCATCACAAGAAAAAGTCTTCTCCAAGACATCGGCGTCATCGAGAATCCCGGCGCCGTAGAGAATCTCGGCGTCATTCAAGGGAGGCTCGTTCCAGGTCTCCGGATCGGCGCCGGAGGACATGGGAGGTCAGCCCCACGGTGACGCCGCATCCTTCGACGCCGTTGCTCTCTCCGGCGTCTCCAACTTCGCCTGGACAGGCGTCGGTGATTGAGGTATTGGAGCCTCAGGTGTTTTCTCCGGCGCAGACGCCGAGGTCGGGGTCGCCTCCGAGTCAGGCACCCCAGTATCCGGCTTTTCCCACCCCTGGAGCCGATAGTTCCGCATTCTTGAATGCGATGTATGCCATCTTCCAACAGATGGCTCCAGGGGGTGCTCCGGCTGGGCCTTTGGCCTTTTCTTTGGGTGATCCTGCGCCTCTTCGGCCGGCACCCTTTATGCCCTTTCTCCCGTTTGGAAACGTGGGCTCGGCGCCAGTGTCGGCGCCGGTGGCCGCTCCGATGGCTTCGGAGGGATTGGCCCCAGGGATTTCCATCCCGTCGACGTCGAGATTTCGGCCTGTGACTCCGGTGGGTCCATCCGTTTCATCTGCTCTTCAGTCGGCGCCGAAGTTACCTGTGGCGCCGGATGCGGCGTCGGTGGCTTCGGAAGATCGGCGCCGATCTCCGACTTCGGCGGAGGTGTTGTCGACTCCGCGGATTGAGCAACGACTGCATTCAAGGAGGCGTGCTCTCCGGGTACTAGAGGAGCAGGAGTACCAACGAGCCCTAGAGGAAGGAGAGCTAGAGGACTCGGGTGATGGGCTGCGTGGACTGGAGTCGGCCAGTGGGCTGGACACTTCCCCTGAGTGGGACCTTTCGTCCCCGGGGGAATATACCGAGGAAGCTGCTTCCTTTCATACAGTGGTACGGAAGGCAGCTAGTTTTTTGGACCTGCCTTTGCCGGTGGTGGAGGCGAAACAAAACCTTTTGACAGAGGTGTTGCATCCGGCCTCAGCCGCGGCGGAGCCTCTATTACCTTTTAATGACGCTCTGCTGGATCCGGTTTTAGAGGTGTGGAAGAAGCCGGCATCTTCCCCAGCAGTTCACAGAGCCGTGGCCAGGAGGTATCGGACGGCTCCAACTGATCCTGGTTTCCTATCTAGGCACCCTACGCCGGAGAGCTTGGTTGTGCAGGCCTCCTGTTCGTCCAAATCAGCGCCTGGTTCTTTCCCGACGGTGCCTGGGGACAGAGACTCAAAAAAGCTAGAGGCGCAGTCGAAGAAGATTTTTTCGTCCTGCAGTCTGGCGTTAAAAGCCACTAATGCGACCTGTATCCTGGGGAGGTATATTCATGCTCTGATGGATGACATCTCCTCTTCGTTTACAGAGCTTCCCCAGGGTCTTTTGGATCTTGTCTCTGATGCCCAGGCTGCTGCGACCCAAATTATCCAGACGGGACTGGATACCACCGACTCGGTAGCCAGAGCAATGGGCACAACTGTGGTGGAAAGGAGACAGGCCTGGCTCCGTAACTCGGGCTTTTCGGCAGATGTACAGTCCACATTGTTGGATCTCCCGTTTGATGGGGACAAACTGTTTGGGGCTAAGGCTGATTCGGCCTTGGAACGTTTTAAGGAGAGCAGGGCCACGGCTAAGTCGTTGGGACTCCAAGCTCCTTCTTCCACGGCCTCTTCCAGATTCTTCAGGAGGTTTCGTGGATTTGGGCGTGGCTCTTCCTCCTCTTCCTTTCGGGGAAGATATCAGCAACCTGCCTCTTCCCATCCCTATAGATCTTTTAGGGGGAGGGGTAGGGTCCGCACCAGGGGAGCCTCTCAGCAGCACTCTGCCTCTTCCTCATCCTCTGGCGGGGTGCAGCAGGGGAAGCAGCCTTAGGCTTCCACCATTTCCCACTCACTCCTCTCCTGTAGGGGGAAGATTACAGCATTTTCTCACCAAATGGGAGACTGTTACGTCGGACACTTGGGTTCTCAGTGTTGTGGGAAAAGGCTACACCCTTCCCTTTCGGGAGTTTCCGCCCCTCATCCCGCCCCGCCCTTCGTATTGTTCACAAGAACACCTCCTGTTGCTAGAACAGGAGGTAGAAGTCCTCCTTTTAAAGGGCGCGGTGGAGTTGGTCCCGGAGCAGGAAAGGGGTCAAGGAGTTTACTCAAGGTATTTCCTGATTCCCAAGAAGGATGGTCGTTTGAGACCAATTCTGGACCTGAGGATCTTGAATTGGTTCCTCAAGCAGGAAAAGTTCAAGATGCTGACCCTAGCACAGGTGCTTTTGGCGTTGAACATGGAAGACTGGATGGTGTCTGTCGACTTGCAGGATGCTTACTTTCATATCCCGATACTCAAGTCACACAGGAAGTATCTCCGGTTTGTGGTGGGATCGCAACACTACCAGTTTGCGGTCCTTCCGTTTGGTCTTACTTCAGCACCTCGAGTCTTCACGAAGGTGATGTCGGTGGTTGCGGCAGAGCTCAGAAGGAAGGGGATAGCAGTATTCCCTTACTTGGACGATTGGTTGATCAAAGCCAAGTCCCCGGAGCTTGTGTTGCGTCATCTGCAGTCAACAACCCAGTTGTTGTTCGACCTGGGCTTTTCGGTGAACGAGCCCAAATCTCACCTGGAGCCCTCTCAGCGCCTCCTGTTCATAGGGGCAGTACTGGATACAACATTGGGTCGGGCCTTTCCTCCGCCTCAGCGGATTCAAGATATTCAGGATTTGGTTCCAATGTTTCGAAATGGAGCGGTAGTTCCAGTCCTCAAGGTCCTTCGTCTGCTCGGTCTTTTTGCCTCCTGCATTCTGTTGGTCACGCATGCTCGCTGGCACATGAGGGCTCTTCAGTGGTGCCTCCGAAGGCAGTGGTCTCAACACAGAGGGGATCTAGAGGGTACTGTCAAGATCTCCAGAGATGCTGCTGTGGATTTGAAGTGGTGGATTGCAAGCAACAATCTTTCACAAGGAAAGCCGTTCCAGCAGTCGCCACCAGTGGCCACAGTCATAACGGATGCTTCCACTCTAGGGTGGGGAGCTCATCTGGGGGATCTGGAGATCAAAGGTCTTTGGTCTCCAGAGGAACAGATTTTTCACATCAATCTGTTAGAGTTACGGGCTGTACGTCTGGCTCTCAAGGCCTTCCTCCCTTCCCTTCGTGGTCAGTCGGTACAGGTCCTAACGGACAATACTACCACGATGTGGTACATAAACAAGCAGGGAGGAGTGGGGTCGTACCTTCTCTGCAGAGAAGCTCTTCGACTATGGTCCTGGGCAAAGGACCATCGGATTTGCTTGATAGCAAACCATCTGGCCGGAGTCTTGAACGTGCGTGCGGACAGTCTCAGTCGCCACTTCTCGGCAGACCACGAGTGGCGTCTCCATCCAGATCAAATCCTTTTAATCTTCCAGAAGTGGGGGTTTCCTCGGGTAGATCTGTTCGCCACTCGAGAGAACGCGCATTGTCCGTTGTTCTGCAGCCTTCAGTATCCAATGCAGGAAGCGTTGGGGGACGCGTTTCAAATGACCTGGTGCGGCCAGTTGCTTTACGCGTTTCCTCCCATACCCTTGATTCCTCGAGTATTGAGGAAGATTCGCCAAGACCGGGCTCTAGTAATCTTAATAGCTCCGGATTGGCCAAGGAGGGTGTGGTACTCCGACCTTCTCCAACTCTCAACGTGCCCGCCGCTCCGTCTCCCTTTCAGGGCAGACCTCCTCTCACAGTCGCAGGGGCAGGTTCTACACCCCAACCTCCAGAGTCTGCACCTACATGCCTGGAGATTGAACGGGGCAACCTGAGTTCCTTCTCTCTCCCGCCTGAGGTAGTGGATGTTATATTAGCGGCCAGGCGACACTCCACTAAATCTATCTACGCTAATAGGTGGTCTAAATTTGTTGCGTGGTGTGGAGAGAGGCAGATTGATCCTTTACATGCTCATCTATCGGACGTTTTGTCTTTTGCTCTATTTCTGGCGCAGAAAGGTTGTGCAGTGGCTACCATTAAAGGTTATTTATCGGCCTTGTCAGCCTTCATATGTCTTCCAGACCAACCATCTTTATTTAAATCCCCTATTGTTATCAGATTCTTGAAAGGTCTTCTAAATCAATATCCTCCAAAGCCATTCGTTATGCCGCAATGGGATTTGTCCTTAGTCCTGACTTTCCTTATGGGGTCCCCTTTTGAACCTATTCATTCTTGCCCCTTGAGGTATTTGGTTTTAAAAACAGTCTTCCTGATAGCTATAACATCAGCAAGGAGAGTGAGTGAGTTGCAGGCCTTATCAGTAAAACCCCCTTATACAACTTTTTATGGGGATAAGGTGGTGTTGAGGACCAAGGCTGCTTTCCTCCCGAAGGTTGTTTCACCCTTCCATTTGGCTCAGGCAATTACTTTGTCCACGTTCTATCCTCCGCCTCATCCTTCCAAAGAGGAAGAAAGACTGCACCGTCTGGACCCAAAGAGAGCGTTGAGCTTCTTTATCAATAGAACAAAGGATTTCAGGCTGGAGGATCAGCTGTTTATTGGATACGTGGGCAAGAGGAGAGGAAAGGCAGTCCACAAGAGAACACTATCCAGGTGGGTTGTTCTTTGCATTAAAATATGTTACTCTTTGGCAAAGAAGGATCCTCCTGAGGGCATTAGAGCTCATTCCACCAGAGCTAAGTCGGCCACTTCGGCCTTAGCCAGAGGTGTTCCTGTGGTCGACATCTGCAAGGCCGCAACTTGGTCGTCCCTTCACACTTTTGCAAAACATTACTGTTTAGATTCTGAGGTTAGAAGGGACGGCCATTTTGCACGGTCAGTGCTGCAGGATTTCTTGGTTTGACCATTTAGGCACCCACCGCCGGGCGTGGTACTGCTTTGGGACTCTATTCATGAGGTGAGGAATCCACAGGTAGTTGTATCCATCAGAAGAACGAGTTACTTACCTTCGGTAACGACTTTTCTGGTGGATACATTAGCTACCTGTGGATTCCTCACGGTCCCACCCGCCTCCCCGTTGCCTTTATGGTCTTGCCAAGTAATCCTTGAGTGTGCTCCTCTTGGTCTTTGAGGGTGCAATAGATGTATATATATATAATATATTTATATATATATGGGTATATGTGTATATATCTTTATGTATATACTTGGTGTGTGTATATATTTTAAAAGAGAGAGTTTTTATATATATATATATATATATATATATATATATATATATATATATATATATATATATATATGTACATAAAAAGATTTACAGTTATTCATACAATGTGGTGTATTTTTACAATATAATGGATGTTGCTTTGTTCTTTCATTGCATTGCCTGGTTGTTCTCATGCACGTAAAAAATGATTGGTACTGACGTCCGCACGTCGTCGAGGACCTCTTATTGCCTGTATGACGTCAGACGGCGTCGCGTGCGAGACAGTGACGTCCTCGTCGACGTGCAGAGACTAGTAAGAAGATTTCCGTAGAATGCTGGCGCCATGGGAGTATTCATGAGGTGAGGAATCCACAGGTAGCTAATGTATCCACCAGAAAAGTCGTTACCGAAGGTAAGTAACTCGTTCATTTGACCTAATTGTTGTTTTCTTCGTTTTTGAGTCATGGGTGTCCACATGCGGTGAGTAAAGTTTGGTAACTGTGTAGACTTTAAACCAACACAATAGGGGGTTGCACACTCCTGCGGGTATGATGTGCCGAGGACATTAATAAATGGACAAGTGACTGGTTCACTCGCATGACAACATCCCCCCCCTTTTTTTTTGTTTTTTTATATAGCTAGAAGCAACGCCTGTCAACAGTATCTAGAAATTTAGAATCTGTGCTGCCCCTCTCGCTGTTCCTTTTACATCAGAGGAAATTTGCCTGTTCCAATATGGACACCTCAAGAGTGCAGTCTAGTTCTTAGGTTACCTCCAAACAGATAAGATGGGAGCATCTGCTGCGTCTTTCAGACGCTGCAAGAAAGAAACGCGGGAGGCAGAGAGGTTGACTCGCATACCGCCCCAGGTTATTGGTTTGTGTTGACCGCCTTGTGCATTAGGGACGGGTGAGGCCCCACGTATGGTTGTTGTTTGTTTTCATTCAGGCTACCATTTTGTTTTAATTGTTCGGGTGTTGCGATCCGGTGGACACACATAGCCTGATAATCTACTACAGTCTAACAGTATTTTTGATTAAGTACAATTGTAGGCGATTTGCAGCCTTATTTGTAAACACACACACACAGGGCCCTGCATTGATCATGATCCATGATTTTCTACAGTACATTTACGCAGTAGTATGGATTGTTGAGCTTCTTGGGCCATAGGATGACCCAAAACCAGCCATAAGAGTTGTTGTGATTAAGTGCAGTCACAGTGGGTGCCTGTTGAGCATATGGAATGCTCTACTCCAGGAGGTACTTATACAGTGACACCACACAGTTTTGCTATGTATCCTGTTAGTTGGCAAATGCTGTTTATCTCACCGGATTTAGATACTGTGGAACAACTTTGGTACTCGGCACATTTGGCTGTGTTGTAGATGGTTCCAGTGAGATCTGCATGTGACACAAGGCATTGGATTTGTGCATGATGGTAGGCATTGGACCACCCAGTGGAGTGATTAATGGACTCCATTCAGTCATGTACATATGTAGTGCTGGCAGAGTACATTATTAGCATTTGTTTGGTTTTGTAAGTATGTTAGGTGGATGACGGAGTCCTGAGGCGACCCCTTGACTCAGTTGGGGTCGAAACATCAGCAATATTCACGATTACGGTTTCACTCAAGTGTGAGGATTTAGCCTATTGCAGAGGCCTCTCACTGACTTTGAATATTATTACCTTGAGTGAATGTACAGTGTGTTGTTCTTGTATGTCATTTTCTTCTTTTGTTTTATGTGAGCACTACGTCGACTACACTGTCGTTTCACCTTTCTGCACTCCCCATTTTGATTGTATATTGAACATGAATCAAATATAATAAGAATCAATCGATTATGGGTCCAGCACTAACATTTGTACATGAATGCTATTACGGGTTTGCTGTATAAGCATACCAATTGAATTATATTTAAATATGTTATAAATTGATTACAGAAACTCGCAGACTTGAGTGGTTGCCAGCTCTGGCCGGATGAGTCTCACGTGTCAATTGTTGAGATATTATTTGAGATGTTACAGTAAGCAGCTCTGTGTGTGAATGTGGCCTTTAACATTTCTGTTTAATTGATGTGACCTTCACACAAAGAGCACTCACAGCTGGGTGCCATTTAAACAGAGGTCACATCAAAGCACCAGCAGCCAGAGCAGCATCTATTGTGTGTTTCTCTAGTGTATCACTCCTCTCATCCCAACTCTTCCTGTGATTCGGAGTGGGAGAGTCTCCCACTCCAGCCCAAATGGTTGGGACGGTCCTGCAAGTGTTTGCATCACGGAGACTGTGACGACAGTTGCAAGACTGGCACCCAGGAAACACTTTCCTTGTTTCCCTGCAAGCACGTAGGGGACAGAAAACAGCCCCATTCTCATGCTTGTAGGCAATTTTGGTTAAAAAAAAATCTGTTTTTCAGCTATATATCTCTTGGCCTGCAAAGCACCAGGTGATTTAATTGACATGTGATCATTTCACGCTTTCACTAGACACCACAGATCATTTTTTAGGAGGGTTTGGCCGCAAGGGCCATGGGACTTTTCTCCCCCAGGGTCATAATCAGACTTTCTGCCCCCGGAGGAGGCGGGGGGTGGGAGTTCATGGGGATATTTACCTTCTGCCCACTCCCAAGGGGGCACAAAACTCACTAGCCACCTGGAAAGTAAAGCAATTAAATAGGATGGAGTAGCCCACCCTGACACCCATCCTAAAAGTCGGAAACACAGTCTTTCTGTTGCCCAGGACGCTGATTGGATGGTTAGGTGGACACATTGCCCCTATGTGACAGAAAGCATATTAAATATCAAGCAAGAAAAGCAAAGAAAGAAAATGCTGAATGTGGCGTACGCCCCTGACAGAGGGCTACATCCCAACCCCCACCACAAAAAGGTGCAATCCAGTCTTTCTGCCCATGCTGCGGAGGCAGATCATGCGATTTGCCTCCAACCTACCCCACACCCACCTGGCAGGAAAGAAAGTGCACTAACCTTCAGGGAAGTAAAGCAAATAAAAAATCAGGGTGCACCACAAAAGGGGTAAAAGCAGGGATTTATTTTTTAATAAAAAAAGAGGGGGTGGCCCACCCTGGCATAGTGGAATTCCTTGATATCATAGGGGGTAATGCAGTCTTTCCGCCACCCTTGGAGGCAGACTTAATGTGCGTCCAATCCGGATGAAAGCCCACTAGGGAAGTGAAGCAAAATAAGAACAAGCATTTCCAATGCAACAGGTCTCGTGTTTGCTTGCGTTAGAGCCATTAGAGTTATAAACTCCTAAACGGACTTTTCTTGCCACGCAAACTAATAATGAAAAGTAAAACAGTTTCACATATGCGAGTTGATGGTCGCCATGAGCGTGAAGGAGACACAGAAAGAGAAACAGAAGTTCGCTCCAGTGAAACTTATCGTCAAAAGTGCATTTATCCATGTAAGAGGCAAAAGTGCAATTATCCATGTAACTGGGTCGATGTCATGCAACGCGCAGGGAAGGAAAAGATAAAGTAGTCCAGAAACCACCCGAAAACACAGACCCTTGTATGTTTTCAGTAGTTTACCGGTGCACTCGAGGAGGGCTAAACACTGGAAAAGGCATGACGTATGCATGCCTTTCACAAATGGAATCAATCATATTTTGAAAGGCAAGCCCACAAACTAATGAAAGTGATGGGTGTGACATGGGTGTGGTTAGAACCACCCTGACATAAAGACATGTCCCCATCCCAAGAGTGGAAAGGACAGTCTTTCTGTGCCCCACCCCCCACCCCTTTACAGGCTCATTGGGTTATTGCTCCCAATCTGTCCTCCTTAGGGGTGGGGGAGGCCCACCAGAAACACTTTTTTTTTAAGTAAAGGATAGAGGTTGCCCGTCCTCCATAATGCCATGTCCCAACCCCCAAGGGGTACAGAATAGTCTTTCTGCACTACCCCATTGGGGTGTTTGCTTCCAATCTGCCCTGCTCTCCAGGGGAACAGAAAGCCCACTATCCACCAGGGATGTAAAGGAAATCAAAAAATGAAAGTTCTCCAGCCTGATATAGGGCCACACCCCCTCCCCATAATGGTGAAAGACAGTCTTTCTGCTCTCCCGGAAGGCAGATTACTGCGTGCCCCCAATCTGCCCCCTCGGGGAGGGTGTAGAAAGTCAACTAGACACCAGGGATTGTTTTTTTTTTTTGTAAACAAAGGGTTGGTTGTGATTTATCCTGGCATAGGGCCACGCCCTGCCTCAAAGGGTGCATTATAGATTTTATGCCCTCTTTCACCCCCTGAGGCAGCAGAGGCAGCGGGTTTGCATCCAGTTGCCCCCCCAACCCCCCCACCCCAACCTGCCACTAGCTAGTGAAAGTAAAAGTAAATTTTAAAAAAGGGTAGTGGGGCAGCCCAGACTGACATAGTGCCATGCCCCAAAGCCAGAACAGTCAAGGATATCTTTCTGCTCTCTTTGAAGGCAGATAGGAAATTTGTGAATCCCCAGAGCTTATGGAATTCTCTTTCACATAAATGAGTAAATGAGGGGAAAATTGGGTATTTGTAGACAACGTTTGAGTTTGCAAGACCTTCTCAGTTAAAAACTGTTGGTTTCACATTGGTCACACCACGCTGGGCTACCCTGGGTGACCAGTTTTCAGACATTCTGGGTTTGTATGTTTCCTTAGGAAGTGGCTCAGCGCAGTGGTAGATTCCACAGCTAACCACCTTTAAATAAGTGTTGATTTTGCTGGGGGAAATGTGATGTCTACTTGTCACGTGTTAGGGCATTTTGTGTCGCCGGCCCTATGCCGAGCCATAGAAATGGGGTACTCTTTTTATTGGGAGACATGTGGGAACACAGAATAGTTCAACATTTGGTATTACCAATTGGATTTCTCTACATTGTTGACTTGCGTTTCAAAGCCAGTGTGCATGAAAGAAGACATTTTGCAAAATGCCCTGTGGTTCCTCTATGCAACTCTGCTTGTTCTTGACTGCAGAGAAGATGATGATCCTAGCACAGTAAAGCTATTGTTGATGCCCTTTTTAGTAAAAAAAAAAAAAAAAAAAAAAAAGTATGCTTGCTTGTACAACATGTTGCCAAAAAAACACCTACATTTATCCAATTTTCTGTGTTCCCTTGAGGGAAATAAACAAACAATGGGTACAATTTGAATCCCCAGGATGATGGGGAAAAATGACACACGTTTGGTGTGGATACCTTTCTTGGAAAAGAAAAAAAAGTTATGAAGGTTTAAGCTCAAACTAGTCCAAACATCCAAAAAATGGCTTAGCACCGGGAGAAGAATTCCCTAGCAGAAAATTCGTTAAAGTAGTCTTTGTGTGGCTATATGTGGCCTCCTGTAAGTCATAATGTGAATGGATGTGGTGTTATTTTAAGCGTATGTGTGGTTCGATGAAGCCTTTCAGGACATCATTGTGAGGGGTGTAAGTGACAATCCTCCAAGTCATTGTGTAGCTGGATGTGGCCTCTATACAAGTTACTGTGTGTGTGCGCCTTGTTAGTGGGTGGATGGATTCTTCCTAGAAGTCATATTGTGAATGTGTTCTTCCTAGAAGTCATAGTGTGGTTAATTATGTCTTCCAATAAGTTATTATGTGTATGAATGCGGCATTTAAGAATGCTGTTGTGTGGCTGGGTGCAGCCTTCCAGCCTTCCTTTCTGATGGATACAACTACCTGTGGATTCCTCACCTTATGAATTCTCCCAATGCACCTGCATTAGACGGAAAATGTTCTTCCCAGCTCTTCAAATCATTGTGTGTGTGTGGGAACGGGCCTTCCCATATATCACTGTGTGACTTTGTGAGGCATTCGAATAAGTCATTGTGTGACTCAGTGCAGTCTTCAAATAAATGGTATGCACAATGTGTTCCTACTGTAAGTCGTAGTATTGCTGGATGCAGCCTTCCCATAAATTATTTTGGGGTTGGATGAGGCCTTCCTATTAAACATTGTGTGGGTGGATGCTGCTTTCCAATAAGTTTTTGTGTGACTAGATGCGGGCCTCCAAAAATCATTGTGTGAGTCGATGCTGTCTTCATAGAAGCTATAGTGTTGCTGGATGAAGCCTTCCAACAAGTCAGTGTGTATGTGTGGCTGGAGGCAGCCTTCTTGTAAGTATTTGTGCTAGTTGCTGTGGCTTTCAAATAGATTGTGTGAGTGGATGCGGTCTCCCTACTAGTCGTTTAGATGGATGTGTTCTTCCTATAAAACACTGTATGGGTGGAACTGTTGTTCATATAAGTCATTGTGTGAATGTGGTCTTCCTATAGGTCATTGTGTGAGCGGATGCAGTCTTCCCTTCAATCGCTTCACTATGAGGGGGAATGCTGTCTTCTTACAAGTCGTATTGTGAGTGGATGCCACCTTCGTACAAGTCATTGTGTGAGTGGATGTGGTCTTTCTATAAATAACTGTGGGTGGAAGAGGTATTCCTATAAGTCATTGTGTGAGTTGATGCAGTCTTTGTATAGGTCATTGTGTTGGTGGATGCAGTCGTTGTATAAGTAATTGTGTGGGTGGAAGCGGTCATTCTATAAGTCATTGTGCTGTTGTATATTGTCTTCCAATAAGTCAGTGTGTGAGTCCGTGCAGTCTTCCTATAAGTCATTGTGCTGGTGTATACGGTCTACACAATAAGTCATTGTGTGGGTGGATGCAGTCTTTCTATAAGTCACTGTGTGACTGGATGCAGTTTTCGTATATGTCATTGTGCTGGTGCATACCTTCTTCCTATAAGTCACTGTGTGGGTGGATGCCGTCTTCCTATAAGTCATTGTGTGGATGTGGTCTTTCTATAAGTCACTGTGTGACTGGATGCAGTTTTCGTATATGTCATTGTGCTGGTGCATACCTTCTTCCTATAAGTCACTGTGTGGGTGGATGCGGTCTTCCTATAAGTCATTGTGTGGATGTGGTCTTTCTATAAGTCACTGTGTGACTGGATGCAGTTTTCGTATATGTCATTGTGCTGGTGCATACGTTCTTCCTATAAGTCATTGGGTGGGTGGATGCGGTCTCCCCTTAGTCATTGTGTGGATTGATGTAGTTTTCCTGCAAGTTATTTTGTGGTCCAGTGTGCCCTACTGTACACTACATTGTTTGCTTGGTGATTGCGCCCTTGGCACAGTGAGGGAAGCGCGTGGGTGAGTTCTGCTCCGTTGTAATGCGTGATTATTTGTGTCAAGTACTTCCTGGTATATGGTGAATGAGGACCCCCTCTGTTGGCATTGTGAGGTTTAGGATAATTCAGTATTCTGTGGCATTAATTGGCACTGCAGACACGATGTTGGCATTTGGTGGTTAAAGCCTTCTTTCTAGCTGCGGCACGTCTGGGCTTCATTTGCATTGTTGTGTAGCGCTTGCATGTTTGCATTACGAGGGTAAAGTTGTTACCATTGGGGGTTTTAGGTCCCAGCCTGGTGTACAATGAGGTGCGGTCTCGGCGGGCCGGTAATCCTTTCTGAGGACAGTCGATTAGCCGGGGTGCAGTGAGTGCTGAGCCCCTGAGCTGCTCCCCGGGGAGGGGGGCTTTCTCAGTGCGTTGGATGCCCAGCAGTTAAACAGTAACATATTGGGCCAGAATGGAGAAATGTGCAACAGCCCGTTCGGGAACAGAAGCCATTGTTTTGTTGAAAGTTCAAGTTTCCTCGTCCATCAGTGTTTTTGGCCGCGCTGTCTGCCGCTGAGCAGAAACTCAAACATGCCCCCCGGGCTGCGGCTTGAAGCGACCGAGGCACTCACCCAGAACTGGAGGCGAGGCGGATGAATACCCCGCACATCTGTCCCGTCCCGCACACGAGGGCTCGGTCCTAGTGCAAGTGATGGGAGTAAGTGTGAGGAGCCGGCTCTGGTTGCATTCGAGGTGTCCTCTTGTGTTACTCAGAAATGTGTATGCTCTTGCAGCTGTTACTTGAGCCTGACACACCTCAGACGTGCAGTGCGAGTGGAAATAAAAACCGTGCACATAATTGTGCATTTCCGAACCAAAGACCTTTGGCCCATATGTACAAACACATTTTCCCATTGTCACAGAATGGGAAAAACCCTAACCAGTAGCCTAGAGGTACTGATACAGTTCCTAAAAACAGAGACTTATCCAATCATTTTGGTTTGCTACTTGAAACATCCAGGTTTAAGAGATCTCTTTATGTTAGTGATATTCTCGCCTTTTTTATTGTTTCCAAGCAGCTTGTTTTGCAGCCCCACTCCCTCTACTTGTTGCGTTCTGCTGTGGCAAGTTCGTTTGTCTCTGAGGGGTCTCGGGTAGCCACTTATGCTACATTTTAGAGCCTCAGTGGTCATGATCTTTCTAGTGTTATTCTCAACCCCCCCCTCCCCCTACCCCCCCGCACGGCCTAAAGGACAGGGCCAAAGCTTCACCCTCACCCCTTTCCAGAACCCCATTGGTTTTACATGTGCATGAGTGCTCTAAGTGTGGGAAGGACATTGCAAATGTTTGTGAACACACATTTTGTGGGAGTTCGCATGTGCATTGCCCATTGTGAACACACATTTTGTGGTTTTCGTATATGCATTACCCGCTCCTCGGACACAGCTCTGGAAAATATCATTTCCATTATATTGATCACTCATATCATTGGTACCCCATCGCGTACTAGAATTGTGATCTCTGATAGGAAATATATCCAGATCCTCATATTCAGAAACGAGCTCTGGGATTTCCAAGCCAATACTGCACTTTTTTCAGGTTGGAAAGAGGGCGAGCAAGACATCTGCCCTGTTTAGAGTATTTTGGGCTCACATGTACTAAGGCTTTTTGCAGTCGTAAAGAGTCTGATTCGCAAAATTTGACTGTTTGCAACCGCAATGACATATTGGTATGTACCAAACACGCATTGCAATTCATTAACACTACCGAATTGCAATGTGGGTTGGATTCTACATGCCAGATCGATATACGAAAGACTATATTTAGTGTGTCCCTTCGGAATAGTGGTTTAAATGGGAGTAATGTTTTGTTACTAAAATCCGGTTGCAAAACATTAATATTTTACCGACTACACAGCAGTTGTGTTAACTCATTCGCAAACGGGATGGGGTCTCAAAGGAAACCCATCCCCTTTGTGAATGTTGACAAAACAA
Organism: Pleurodeles waltl; assembly: GCF_031143425.1. NCBI lineage: Eukaryota > Metazoa > Chordata > Amphibia > Caudata > Salamandridae > Pleurodeles > Pleurodeles waltl. Next base: position 77,002,051 of record NC_090447.1, on the reverse strand, counting down.
TTTTTAGAGAGTATGCAGTGGTGCCATGGACCATTGTGTAGCCTTAAAAATGTTTTTTTTTTTTTTTTACAACACTCAGTTTTCCTTTATAAAAAAAAAACAGGCTGCATTTAAAAAATAAAATGGCAGTTTTTGTAAAATGTCACACATCTGCCAAGCTTTAAATATCCAGCAAAATATTTTATTAGCCATGAACGTAATATTTTCTAACTTTTTTTTGCCATTTTCGGGTGCGCTCCTATCCGCTCTGTTTATACAGGTTAGTTTACATTCCAAAGAGTGCAGGTGGGAGATCTGTAAATTTTTGTCAGATGTCCTGCACCCACTAAACTCTAAATAACTCCTTTAGTTTTTCTCCTAGGCATTCACAGTCCCCATGTAAAAATCCCATGTATCATGTGCTATGAACCTGAGGTTTCTTGGGTACTGAAGGGAGTCAGTACCTGGCGCAAAATGGCACAAGAAATGTGTTTTTCTATGGAGCACTTTCTGGCACCATCTGCCTCGTAAGCCATGGCAGCACTACCAAGAACCATTGACACCTCCCATCAGCCCAAAATGTTGCTCTGTCACCAGCACTGCTCTTGCAACTCAGAGATACGATGCCTGTTCCTCTGCAACAGCAAACCACCAGCCGGCCAACAGTCATAAAAAATTGACAGCTCGGTTGTTAAGCTGAACTGGAAAATGCAGTATCCTAAAGGTGAACCACCTTATGTCTGTGGACAAGCCTTCAACAAGACAGGGAAGTTGCAATTGGGTCAGCATTTGCAAGATTGACTGTTTTGGTGGGTAAAACATGAAGGTGGTACACTTGCATATATATTTGTGTCACTCCTTTCATCCAGGACTTAGAGAAGGCGAATTTGCATTTGTTGTTGGAGGATTTGAAGTGTCACATGTACTGATGACGATCTTAATTTATATCATGGCTCGGCGAGAGGCTGTTTTAAAAATGAGTATTTCTTCAAGGCTCTTAATAGGTCCTTCAGGCTTTGCCAGTGGATGTGATTCCCAAGTTAAGTGATATACAGCAGTTGTTTAGTGACTGTATGGAAGACAACTAGGCTACCCTGTTATATGTTTTCTATATGTATGTTATTGGGTTTTCTAAAACAAAAACATTAACAGCATTTAACACAGATTACACAGGCATTTCCTTGTGTCACACATCATGTCAACACAACAGACTTTACACAGTAAGTACTGGTAATAATTACATTGTCTCACGTATTCATCATATGCTTAGACCAAACGGAGCGATCAAAGGTTGACACATTTTCAAGTGCTTGTTTGGGCAGCATAATGCAAGTGTTTTTATTTTTTACATGCTAGCACACCTGCCCATTCCCTGCAGCCGTTATCTTGCTCGATGATGATGGCAAGACTACAGCTGTGCATTGGGCTTGCCAAATGTCAAGGAATGTAAAGGGTTCCCCTATTAAGATTAATATTTCACTAATCATTGCGGTGCATATGGAAAGGCCAGAGACAGATATGGTATTGGGAGATTTGTTCTTTATAAGACGCTGACCAGGTCACAACCAATGATGAAGTGGCCCTAACTGAAGATATGGGCTGAAGCTCTTGGTCCCATGGTTAACAAGAATGAGTAGCTGCAGTTATGTAAAGACTTTCCAAAAGCCTTAGGATGTTACCAACATCAACAACCTCTTTTGAAAATAATGTCTAGCTGGTGGATGGAAACTGAAAATGACCAAGCATGAGTGGCACATGCTGGAGGAACTGTGGCTAGGAAAGAGATGAGCTGTTTACTTAGTGGTCTTGTTTTGTTTGGATACCCTTTTTGACCAAGGTTCTAGCCCAGCTGAAAACTGTCAAGGGTTACAAAATCCCTCAGAACCTGATTAATAGTTTTACGGGGTCTTCCTAAGGCACAACTAGCCTTGAAAAATACTATTACCACATGTTTGTTGCCTTCTAAGCCTTCAGATGGATAAGCCCCACCTTCATTAGGACTATAAACTGCGAGGCTTGAAATGATGGTGATGGGGTTATATAACTTAGTGCAAGATTCTTATAAGGATTTTGAGGAGATAGATTAACCCCCTACTACTTATGTAAAGAAAAGCTGTCCTGGAACTTGAATAGCACAGGTAGCCTAATGACTATGAATTAATCTGGGTCCTGAGGCATCTAAGAAGGATTGTTAAGTATTCAGAGTTCAACTAAACCTGGTTGTTAGTCACGCATTATATGTCCTATTTGCTGCTGACTGTAGTGGCTTTCAGTTCTTCTGTGGGAATGGTTGGGGTTGAAAGTGGGTGAACCAGCAGAATGCTAAGTTATCTTGTACTTCAGTTATTGCATTTTACTTCTTGCTTTGTGAGTTTTCTTCTCTGTTTGTCTGATAACATTTCAAGAGATAGTTTTGGAAAAAAATGAAAATCACTACTGTTAGAGAAATTATGGTTCTTAGTGTAAGTCACTTACAACTTTAACATTGTGGACATTTTGCAATGAACCAATCCTGCTATTATCAAATGTGAAATGGATCCAGTCATCCAGTTTGAGTGACTGTCACTGCGACCATACAGCTCTTCCAGATACAGTACTACCTGTTTTTTTTTAAACACATTTTATTGAGTTTCAGCATCAGATAATCCAGCAAATAAAATTGGTCTCATGCACAGTACCATCAACACAAACCCAGCTGAGGTGACCCACAACAACCTAACATAGCCGCCCACCCTACTTGTCGCTCCCATAAATCTACTTAGTGGATGCTTGTGTCCCCGTAGTAATAATCTCGCTCTGCAGGTGAATGATAGGAGGCAGCCATAACCCGTTTCGGGAAGCCAGTCCATTAGGTTCAGGTATCAAAGGATGGTATCTCCAACACCTCAGCAGTTCTAATCAGAGGACAGAACCACTGGACTGACAGGGGGGAGTCTCCCAGCCACATGGGATCCACGTCCTTTATACAACGGCTCGCAGGCCCTAACTACGTCCAGTGAGACACTTCCCAGTCAAGCCTCCCTGAGCATCACCCCACTTTCATATCCCACCCACCTCTCGAGTTTCTTACACCAGGTTGCAGCCCAGGGTCCCCTGAAAGCCTTCCAATTCCTAGTGATTTCCCTCTTTACCAAAATAAAGGCTGGGTCCTGGAACCTGTTAGTGACTTTGGTCTTGGCGGTGGGTAGGAACCAACTCAACAGACTGCCCCTGGGAACATGGGACCTCCCTCGAGGTAATGTCAGCGACTACGTTTGTGATCTCTTCCCAATAGTCCGCTAGTGACTGACCGCTCCAAAGCATGTGTAGGAATTCTGCTCCCACCACCTGCATCTTGGGCATGTCGCTCCAACTGTGTTGAAATACCTATTTATTCTCTCTTGAATGAGGTTCACCCTATGGAGGACATAGGAGGTGATTAGCTTAAATGTGGTGTTCATGAATTCCTTGGGGGCATGCTCCAATAAAGTTGCCTAGTCTTCCTTGGGTATGGGAATCCCCAGGTCTTCCTCCTAGCAGGTCTCGTAATGCATCTAGGGGTTGTAATGTGTCTTCCCTAATCTCCCTGTACAGACAGGAGACTGTGTTGAACCTGCCAGAGGACGTGACTATGTACTGACATCCTTTATGATGCTGAGACTCTGACATGCTATAGGAAGCTGGCCTGGTGTGTGGTGGGTACCTATGGTACTTACACCTTACTTATGTTTGGTCTAGGGTTCCCCTATCAGTGAAATGTAGGGAGTGTCTAGAAGCCAGCCTCTCTAGAGTTAGCTGCGGATGAGCAGCCAAGGCTTATCTAGGAGACATGCAAAGCTCATGCTGTACCACTGTAGCCACACAGCACTTACACACATGAAAGAAAATACTCAGTTTTACGAAAATAAAGGATCTTTATTACAGTAACACAGTACAAAAGCACTGTATTGGCAATACTCCAATAGGAGGTAAGTCATCACACCAAATATGTACACTAGTAATCAGTAACAGGCATTAAAAGTGATAGAAAACAGTGCGATAGCAAATAGACAGTAGTGACCTTGGTGGGAGCCCAAACCATATCCACATGAAATGGAATGCAAGTCAGGACCCCTACCTAGGTACGTGAAATGTGTAGAGTGGAGCTGGGGGAACTAGGAAATCCCAATATTTAGTACCACAGGTTTCCCCCCCCAACGACCAGGAAGAAAGTAGTAAGTTACTGGATTTTCCCCAAACCACCCAAAAGGACTAAAAAGAAGATAATGCCTCACCCAGACAAGACTGCAGGAAACCAGTGGTGGATTCCTGAAGAGGAACACCTGTGTAAGAAGGGGACCAAGTCCAGAAGTCACAGAAGTGTCCGGTGGGGGCAGGAGCCACTACCCATCTGTCTGTGGCTGCAGGAGTTGGTCGACTATAGGACGAAGACGGTCAGCACTGCAGCCCTGGAGTCACTGGAGAGTTCCTGGTGGGTGCAGTCGACATCCCACGCCGGATGAGTGATTGCAGTCGGTCAGAGGCATGGAAAATCCACCAACAAGCCTTGGTAAAGGCAGAAGTCGTGATGAAGCAAAAGTGGAGCTGCCAGGGACCAGCAAGGTCTAGTGGACTCAACTGGAGAAGGGTCCCACACTGCAGGAGAAGCACACAGAGGGCTATACGTCACAGGAAAGAGTGCTGGAGGCTAGGGCTCCACTGAGCATAAAGATCCCTGGGAGGAGATGCCAACAAGCCTTGGTAGCTGCAAGAGATGTGCTGCCTGGGTGTACTGTCCTGCGTGGGAATGCAAGGACTTATCTCCACTAAAGTTGGACAGCTGGTAGAGAGGACCAAGGGGATCACTCCAGACCACCACCCGTGATGCAGGATCCACACATTACAGGATGAGAGGAGATCCACGCAGCCGGTCATCATTTCAGTTGGTGCCTGCGGATGCAGGGGACTGACTCCTTCACTCCAAGGGAGATTCCTTCTTCCTTCTCGTGCAGGCTGAAGACATGCCGCCCTCAGAGGATGCACAGCCTGGGAAATGTTGCAGAAGCTGGAAGAAGCCGTGGATACAATGTTGCAAGCAGAGTCTTTGTCGTGAATGCAGATTGTCAATTCCAGAAGGGTCCAGTTGCAGTTCCAGTGGCCTGAAGTTGAAGTAGGAGTTGCAGAGGAGTCCTGCTGGAGTCGTGCAGGCTGAATCTGAGGACCCACCCAGAGGAAGACCCTAAATTGCCATGAAAGGGGGATTGGTCTCCTAGCCAGATGGACACCTATCAGGAGGGGGCTCTGACGTCACCTACTGGACCTGGCCACTCCGATGCACCCAGAGGCCTCAGACCACCTTGGATTCAAGATGGTGGGATCAAGGGGACCCTCTGGAGCAGTTCTGGGCAATACCCCTGGGGTGGTGATGGACAGGGAAGTGGTCACTCCCCTTTCCATTGTCCCGTTACGCGCCAGAGCAGTGACGGCGGGGTCGCTGAACTGGTGTAGAAGGACACCAAATGTGCCCTTCAAAGCATGCTAGTGGTTTATGGAGGCTACCCATCCCAAGCCATGTAACCCCTATTTCCAAAGGGAGAGGGTGTTACCCGTCCGCTCCCAAAGGAAATCCTTTGTTCTGCCTTCCTAGACTTGAGCTGATCAAGCAGCCGGAGGGCAGAAACCAGTCTGAGGGGTGGCAGCAACTTGGGCTGCCCAGAAAACCTCAGAAGGCTGGTAGGAGCAATGCTGGGGCTCCTCTAAGGAGCCCCCAGGGTGCATGGAATCATACTTCCAATACTGGCAACAGTATTGGGGTATGATTCCGACATGTTTGATACCAAACATGCCCGGGTTTAGAGTTGCCGTGATGTAGCTGGACATAGGTAGTAACCTATGTCCAGTACACGCATAAAATGGTGTCCCCGCACTCACGAAGTCCAGGAAAATGGAACTGGAGTTCGTGTGGGCACCTTTGCTAGTGCAACGGTGCCCTCACACACAGGTACTTGCACCCTGCTGTGTGGGCTAGGAGTGCCTAACATGGGGGTGACTTACAGTGACCTGTAGTGAAAAGGTGCATGCACCTTTTCATGGAGGCTGTAATGACAGGCCTGCAGACACGTTTTACGTGGGCTCCCTATGGGTGGCATAATACATGCTGCAGCCCATGGGGGATCCCCTAGCACCCCAATGCCCTGGATACCATATACTAGGGACTTACAAGGGGGTATCAGTGTGCCAAATGTGGGTGGGGTGTGGTTCAAGCAACCAAATTTAAAGGGAGAGAGCATAGTCACTGGGGTCCTGGTTAGCAGGATCCCAGTGAACACAGTCAAACACACTGACAACAGGCAGATAATGGTGGTAATCATGCCAAGAAAAAAGGTACTTTCCTACACCAGCCCACATTCCAGTGTCTTCGGACTGCAGCCATCACTTCCCCATAGAACAGAAAGTGTCCTTGGGGTAAATCAAATTCCGAGCAATATATCTCAAACTGGAGGAGCTCCTGAGCTCAGAAGAAATCTTTGACTCTTGTCACGCTTGCAGCTATCCAATCTGTCAGGCCCCAGTACTCCCCCCATGGGGCAGTTCCTTTAACATACTTGGGGGTCGTCTGGTCAATATGGCACCCTTGCGCGTGTCTTTTATAGGCATCTACCCCAGCATCTTTGGAGCACTTGGAACTCAGTGGTGCTGTCAGGTAGAGGGCATCCGTATCTTAACAGTATCTCAACTAGCTGTTGTACGTTACCACCTGGCTGGCGACTCAGAAACTGACTGTAGTTAGATAGACCACCAGTACAGCACCAGTTATTTTAAGAAGCATCCTTTTAACTCTGAAGCAGCCATACCATTGACTGCTGTATACCAAATTCAGATGTAGCAACATGGAAGACTACTGAGGCTGTACAGACACTTTTCCTGGTCCCTTAAATGCCCTCCAAGTGCTGCCCCAGCCCGCCACCTCTAACAGTCACAACTAGTCATACCTACAACTAGTGTTCTCACTTAAGATGTGACTGCAGCCTGCATCGTTTAGCCAACGTCCATCACTTTCCTTTTAACTAACATTGAGACTATGATAGATGCACAGAGATGTTCTATTCGTTTTTTTCACTTGTTGGAATATAGTGCCTCATTTGTTTTGGGGGAAAAATGTAGCGTCCATGAAGATATGCCCTGCAGAGACCCTCTGTCCTTGAGGTTGATACTCATTGTGGGGAAATGCCCCCCTTGGCATGGTTACCCCCTAACTTTTTGCCTTTTGTTGATGCCAGTTATGATTGAAAGTGTCTGGGATCCTGCTAACCAGGTCCCAGCACCAGTGTTTCCCTAAACTGTACCTTTGTTCCCACACTTGTCACAGCCCTGGCACACAGATAAGTCCCTTGTAAATGGTACTCCTGGTACCCAGGGCTCTGTGGCCAGGGAAGGTTTCTAAGGGCTGCAGCATGTCTTATGCCACCCTGGGGACCCCTCACTCAGCACATGCACACTGCCTCACAGCTTGTGTGTGCTGGTGGGGAGAAAAGACAAAGTCGACATGGCACTCCCCTCGGGGTGCCATGCCCACATCCCAATGCCTGTGGCATAGGTAAGTCACCCCTCTAGCAGGCCTTACAGCCCTAAGGCAGGGTGCACTATACCACAAGTGAGGGCATAGTTCATGAGCAATATGCCCTTACAGTGTCTAAGCCAAACCTTAGACATTGTAAGTGCAGGGTAGCCATAAAGAGTATATGGTCTGGGAGTTTGCCAATTACGAACTCCACAGTTCCATAACGGCTACACTGCAATCTGGGAAGTTTGGTTTCAAACTTCTCAGCACAATAAATGCACACTGATGCCAGTGTGGGATTTATTGTAAAATACACCCAGAGGGCATCTTGGCGATGCCCCTTGAATACCAATCCGACTCCTAGTGCTGGGCTGACCAGTTTTTGCCAGCCTGCCACAACCAGACGAGTTTCTGGCTACATGGGGTGAGTGCCTTCGTCACTCTGTGGCCAGGAACAAAGCCTTTACTGGGTGGAGGTGCTTCTCACCTCCCCCTGCAGGAACTGTAACACCTGGCGGTGAGCCTCAAAGGCTCCTGCCTGTTGTTTCAGCACCCCAGGACATCCCAGCTAGTGGAGATGCCCCCCCCCCCTTTGGACACAGCCCCCATGTTTGGTTGCAAGTCCGGAGGAGATAATGAGAAAAACAAGGAGGCGTCACCTACCAGTCAGGACAGCCCCTAAGGTGCCCTGAGCTGAGGTGACCCCTGCCTTTAGAAATCCTCCATCTTGAGTTTGGAGGATTCCCCAATAGGAATAGGAATATGCCCCTCTCCCCTCAGGGAGGAGGCACAAAGAGAGTGTAGCCACCCTCAAGGACAGTAGCATTGGCTACTGCCCCCTGACCTAAACACACCACTAAATTTAGTATTTAGGGATGACCCTGAACCCAGGAAATCAGATTCCTGCAACCTGAAGAAAGAAGGACTGCTGACCTGAAAGCCCTGCAGAGACGACGGTGACACCAACTGACTTGGCCCCAACCCTACTGGCTTGTCTCCAGACTCAAAGAACCTGCCCAGCGATGCATCCGATGGGACCAGCGACCTCTGAGGACTCAGGACTGCCCTGCACCTAAAGGACCAAGAAACTCCCAAGAACAGCAGCACTGTTCAAAAACTCCAACTTTGCAACTTTAAAGCAACTTTTAAAGAGACCCTCCCTTCCCGCTGGAAGCGTGAGACTTCACAATCTACACCCGACGCCCCCGGCTCGAGTTCAGGAGAACCAACACTGCAGAGAGGACTCCCAGGTGACTCCAGCGATGTGGACACCCTGAGTCGACCTCCCTGCACCCCCACAGCGACGCCTGCAGAGAGGATCCAGAGGCTCCCCCGGACCATGACTGCCTGGTAACAAAGGAACCCGACGCCTTGACCAAGCCCTGCACCCGCATCCCCCAGGACAGAGAGGAACCACCTACCAGTGCAGGAGTGACCAGCAGGCGGCCCTCATCCTAGCCCAGTCGGTGGCTGGCCCGAGAAGCTCCCCTGTGCCCTGCCTGCATCTCCTAAGTGACCCCAGGTCCCTCCATTGCTTTCAATAGCAAACCCGATGCCTACTTTGCCTATTGCAACCTGCTGCCTCTGTGCTGCTGAGGGTGTGTTTCGTGGGCTTGTGTGTGTGTCCCCACTGCTCTACAAAACCCCCCTGGTCTGCTCCCTGAGAGCGCAGGTACTTACCTGTAAGCAGACTAGGACCGGAGCACCACTGTTCTTCATAGGCGCCTATGTATTTTGGGCCCTCCTTTGACCTCTGCACCTGACCAGCCCTGTGTTGCTGGTGCGGTGGCTTTGGGGTTGCCTTGAACCCCCAATGGTGGGCTGCCTATGCCCAGGAGACTGAACTTGTAAGTGCTTTACTTACCTGAGAAACCTAACCAAACTTGCCTCCCCCAGGAACTGTTGATTTTTGCACTGTGGTCACTTTCAAAATAGCTTATTGTCATTTTAACCAAAGCTGTGCGTACTACTGTTTTAAATCAAAGTTCTATACTTACCTGTGTGAAGTACATTGCTTTTTATGTACTTACCTAAAATCTTGAATCTTGTGGTTATAAAATAAATTAAGAACAGAGTTACGTCTTTGGGTGTGTGTTCCTCATTTATTGCCTGTGTGTGTACAACAGATGCTTAACACTATCCTCTGATAAGCCTACTGCTTGACCACACTACCACAAAATAGAGCATTAGTATTATCTAATTTTGCCACTATCAACCTCTAAAGGGAACCCTTGGACTCTGTGAACACTATCTCTCACTTTGAGATAGTATATACAGAGCTAACTTCCTACACTCATACATCCCTAAACAAGCATCACCAGGTCAGGAGAGTTGTATGCAGAATATTGTGAATGTTAATGTCAGCCTGTAAGAATGAATAGCACAACCAAAATATTGTCAAGTAAGCATTTATATATGCAATGTATGTAAAGATTTACTCCATCTCCACATACCTTGAAGATGTATATTGCGTTAAGGTACAGAAAAGACATCTTAGAAAATAGCTCCCATAACCTCTTCAAGTATGGGTCCAGGGAGATTCCCTGTTTATAGAGAAGACGGGGGAGACTAGGTTGATTGGCAAAGAGGGCAAGATGTGTCTGTGTAAAATCTTGGGTGGTGCCTTCCTTGGACTTAAGTCAGTAAATGGGTCACAAGTGAAACAAATATCGATTTGTTTCTCCTGTTCCGATAATATCACTGTTACTTTTGACAGTAGGTGTGATTGGCTCGTTCTTATCCCTCGGCTGACACTGTGAGTTGAGAATACGCTACACATCATCTTGATGGGAGAGTTGAGCCTGAGCCAAGTATAGTAAGTGTAGGTTCTTTTCACCGGCCAGTGTGGAGGACTGGTGGTCGGTTTTGTCAACCTCTGGGTGCACCATGGCAGCAATACCGCCACGTAGAGCTTCATCTCCATCTTGTATTTCCAAGAAAAGCATGCTCTGATCTGTATATTGTTTGATGTGGATTTTCATCGTTCATGCAACGGAGTTAAGTAAATTGTGTACTAGAGTACGCAGCGTAGTAAAATACTGTTGCTGGGGCTTTAAGTTGAGAAGTTTACCTCAAGATTTTCATGTCCTGAAAAAAACTGAGTGATTTTCTTAATAAAACACTCTGTCATTTTGTTTTAAATTCTGTGTGGCACGTAAATGTTCTGACCATTGATTCAAGGATTGTTTATTTAGAAGTGAAGCATTGTTAATTCATTTACCTTTCTAGAGTCCGACAGCTCTTTATTGATTGCAAGATAATGAGAGCAAGGCAGCCTGGGCATCTTCAGGGCCAGAGTCTGTGCTACAGTGTGATTTTCTGTCTAGTAGCCTGCCTCTCCTGACCTCCAGGGCTTGGTTTATAAAATAATACCTTTTGCTCAGAAGCCTGTGGCACGCACTGTCTAATGTCAGGGTGCCCAGTACCAAAACTGCCTAGATTTTATTCCACTTCATGCCTCTTCACTCCACCCCCAGTACTACCCACCTCTTTCTCTCACTCACTGGTTTCTCACATGTTTGTCACTAGTCGCTGGTATGTCACAGTTTTCACCTTTCTCTTCCTCCCTCTTTCCCAATTTTTGTTTTTCTTTCCCTTCTTCTGGATCAAAATCTGTTTTGGAAAAATAAGTGCCAGTCTCCAAAAATGAGCGTCTGTGGGCCCCACCTGCAAGCACTGGCAAATTAAGCACTGCTTACCTCTACCAACCTGCTCGTCTTGGAGGTGCAGCGTGGGAGGGCGGTAACAATGGTAGTAGTATTTTTGGAGCAGTTCTGATGCTATAATCATATACTCTTTTATAATGCTACGGAGCTTAATTAGAGCTCGGTGTCAGTCACTCCGTCAGCACATGGCTGATGTCCTGTTGTCCTTACTTAGAGTGCCATTGACTACAGTGCACTTGCAATCAGAATTTTTGAAATGTCTTTAGAGGACCCTGCCCACCAAACTCTAAAAAAGGCTTTGTGTCTTCTTATTTGTAACGTTTATGATGCATTGCTCAATCAATGTGGACACATGTATTGAAGCAGATATGCTAAATAGAAATTATTAATGAATGTTTGTGTTTTGATTACCAAAACGTTCATAGAGAAATTAATCGTAGAGAAAATAATGTGCACGTTTGAAAATGTGCCCACGAAGAATGGCTGCTACTTATATGAATTTATACTAAAATGATTCAAAATATGTGAAATAATGAAAATATGTAGTAATGTGCCATAGTGAGATGTATAACCTATGTTGTGCATTATATCGTAGAGTTAACTTAGCCGAAGTTATGGCCTAGTTTTGCCAGGTCTCATGCAGAAGCTGAATTATTAGAACATGCTGGAGTGAAGTCGAAATACTAACCTGACCCTGAACCACCAATGTGAAAGTTTGCCTAGCTAGAATTTTCTGCAATGTACCGACGGACAGGAGATGATGGAATCAAATTGCTACAATTATGTGTAGAGTAGACGAGATGTACTTTCCCAGGACTCAAACAATAGAGACACTGACTGAAGAGGAAGATGCAACATTTTCGATACCTGAAGAGCCGGATGATGAGGACATCGTACAGTGAACCAATCATTGAACTGGGAACGGTGAAATACTAGAACTCGAAGATTTGTAGAATTAAATGTATTGGGTAGCATCACATATGGTGTTTATGGTGTTTAATTTACAAATTAGGGGGATGGACTGAAAAACTCTAATAAAAAGTCATGACAAGGAGCTAAAGATTCAGATGCAAGGGGAGAATTGATGACGTCAAGAGACCAGGTTCGAGATTCTGTCATTGGGCTCATGCTCTTGAGAGCCTGATGCGTTGCTGATCTATTGATGACATGAAGACGAAGACTGACTTTGTTGCTGATCCATTCTGTGGATAGGTAGCTATGACAATGTGACTGATTAACTTTGTGCCTTTTCTTCTAGGTACCAACTGCGCTGTTTTATAGGTTTTCTTCTAGCTAGATGGTTTTCCAAATTCATGTTTTCTAAATTGTTTTCACATGAAGCCCAACATGCTGATGCTAATCTGGGTTAGGTAGGGCTTCTTAGAGTGACGTTGACAGTGACAAATGATTGACAAACTGATTGTGAACTTTGCTATTAATGTCGATATATTCATCTTTGCTGGCCTATGCTGAAGCATTAGAGCACATGTTTTCTCAAATTATGATTAAATTGTGTTATTGGTGGCTGCTAATAAACTAATTCTGAGCTTGTTGAATAAAGTTTGATTTAACCTTCTGCACTAGAATTGTAACTAATGGGGAAATAAACATTTTTAGACATATATTAAGTTGTGGTTATTCATGAAATGTCAACATAATTGTTTAATAGTTAATGATTCTCTTAGTGTTTATTGATGAGTTATATTGAGTATTGATAATGTTGGTCACTACATGGCTAGGATACTCCATGCGATCCAAAAGGTTCATCGGCCTATACGCGTCCCCTTGTACGTTTACGTAGTAAAGACCAGGCGTGCTTACACATGTCAAATGAAAGATACAGAGGGAGTCTAAAAAGTCTTCGAGCCAGGCATAAAACATGGAATCCAGCTTCTAGTGGTCCTTTAAGTCACGTGCACAGATGATGTCATAGTTGGTAGTTAATCTTAATTTATGTCTTTTTTAAAGGCTTTGCGATATTGATCTTAACGTACTTACAGAGCACACATGCACTCGTAGGATGTTTTCTTGCAATTTGTCCTATTTACTGCTACATATTCATTGTTTAGCATACCATGTCAGTGAATTTCCCCAAAAATATGTTCGTTTATCCTTGACTTTTTATAAAAGGTATGCTTCTTTTTACATTATTGTATGTTGTTTTGTCTGATGGTTTGTTTGATGTCTGTGAGACGGCAGTCAGCTTCCCATAATTCAGGCGACCACGTCTCCTTAAGTACTGTCACCTTGGCACTAATTGGTCTTGGTTTTAAGCAGATTTTAAGCACATTGTACCTGTTCTTTGGTAAGACATTAGTAACATGTTTTATAGTGTAAAAAAGGTAAATCTACGGAACGGATCTTTAGGATAGTAAATTCAAATTTGAAATCTTAGTATTTTTGTTGTACTCAATGCTTTCGTTTTAGATAGTTTATCACATAAATGAGGAGGCCTATCTTTATCTCTAGGAAAGTAGGATAACATTAAGGTTTCTCAAGATTCTGTTAAGGTCCAGCTGTGTAGTTTGATTCTAAGCCAGTCTCACCTTGGTACTTTGTCTCCAAATGTTATTGTGGTATATTAACCATGGACACTTGGTTTCACAGTTTGCTATCTTGGCATCATCATCATCACATTATGACACACAGTGTCCCCTCAGGTGGGACTGTGATCATGTGTAATTACTGGAGTTCTGATTCCTCATTCCAGTGTTTGGTGTTCCAGGGCAATCACTTTAATTATGTTTGCCTCAGTTCTCTTGTTGGCTAAATTCGAAAGTACACAGAAACATGCAAAACTCCAGTTGTCACAGATATATAGATACTGCACTATTTTTTCGTATGTTTGTAACATTATCACCACTGGTTGTCCCAGGAGCTTGCTAGATGTTGTTCACCAATAGTATGTCAAGGTGGGATCTGCAAATCTTTCTGCTTGTGGGAATTAATATTAGCTGTTTTCAGTGGTCGGTTTGTTTCAAGGGGATTCTCTGACTTTTGCTGTAGAAGTCAGCTCTTTAATGAGCAAGGCTGAGCTCAGCATCAGTAACAAGCTCTGCAATTAATAGAGCAGGCCCCCACCACAGACAGCAGCTCTACTGTAGGCAAAGCAGAGTTCAACGTCAGTGACAAGCTCTGCAATGTACAAACAGGTTTCTGTGGAAATGGCAACCTCTGCGGTGGAGAAAGCAGAGCTCAGAATCAATGATAAACTCGGTGATGGACAAAGCAGAGCTCATAATGAATGCTAAACTCAGTGATGGACAAAGCAGAGCTCAGAATCAATGATAACCTATACAATGGACAAAGCAGAGCTCAGAATCAATGATAAACTCAGCGATGGACAAAGCAGAGCCCAGAATCATTGATAAACTCAGTGATGGACCAAGCAGAGCTCAGAATCAATGATAACCTATACAATGGACAAAGTAGAGCTCAGAATCAATGATAACCTATACAATGGACAAAGCAGAGCTCAGAATCAATGATAAATTTGGTGATGGACCAGGCAGAGCTCAGAATCAATGATAAACTCGGTGATGGACAAAGCAGAGCTCAGAATCAAAGATAAACTCGGTGATGGACAGAGCAGAGTTCAGAATCAATGATAAACTCAGTGATGGACAAAGCAGAGCTCAATATCAAATATAAACTCTGGGATGGACAAAGCAGAGCTCAGAATCAATGATAAACTCCGTGATGGACCAAGCAGAGCTCAGAATCAATGATAACCTATACAATGGACAAAGCAGAGCTCAGAATCAATGATAAACTCAGTGATTGACAAAGCAGAGCCCAGAATCAATGATAAACTCAGTGATGGACCAAGAAGAGCCCAGAATCAATGATAAACTCAGTGATGGACCAAGCAGAGCCCAGAATCAATGATAAACTCAGTGATGGACCAAGCAGAGCCCAGAATCAATGATAAACTCAGTGATGGACCAAGCAGAGCTCAGAATCAATGATAACTTATACAATGGACAGAGCAGAGCTTCAGAATCAATGATAAACTCTGGGATGGAAAAAGCAGAGCTCAGAATCAATGATAACCTATACAATGGACAAAGCAGAGCTCAGAATCAAAGATAAACTCGGTGATGGACAAAGCAGAGCCCAGAATCAATGATAAACTCAGTGATGGACCAAGCAGAGCTCAGAATCAATGATAAACTCCGTGATGGACCAAGCAGAGCTCAGAATTAATGGTTGATAACCTATACAATGGACAGAGCAGAGCTCAGAATCAATGATAACCTATACAATGAACAGAGCAGAGCTCAGAATCAATGGTTGATAACCTATACAATGGACAAAGCAGAGCTCAGAATCAATGATAAACTCTGGGATGGACAAAGCAGAGCTCAGAATCATTGATAACCTATACAATGGACAAAGCAGAGCTCAATATCAATAACAAGCTTTGTAATGGACAGAGCAGGCCTCCCTAGGATGGGAATCTTTTTTGTGAACAAAGCAGAGCTCTGAATCAATAAGGAGCTCTGCAATGAACAAGGCGAAGGTCAGCATCAATGACAAGATCTTCAGTGCAAAGACCACAATGTCAGTCCCTGCAGTTCACACAGCAGTCCTCCACCGCAACAAGGAGCTCTGGAGTGGGCAAAGAAGAGCTCAGCACCAATGGGAGGTTCAGTAATGGGCAAAGAAGAGCTCAGCGCCAATGTGAGGTTCAGTGATGGGCAAAGAAGAGCTCAGCGCCAATGGGAGGTTCAGCGATGGGCAAAGAAGAGCTCAGCACCAATGGGAGGTTCAGTGATGGGCAAAGAAGAGCTCAGCACCAATGGGAGGTTCAGTGATGGGCAAAGAAGAGCTCAGCACCAATGAGAGGTTCAGTAATGGGCAAAGAAGAGCTCAGCACCAATGAGAGGTTCAGCAATGGGCAAAGAAGAGCTCCGCGCCAATAGGAAACTTGATAATGGACAAGACAGAACTCAGCACCAATGACAACCTCCGCAATGGACTGAGCAAGCTGCCACTCCAATAAAAAGCGCTACAGTGGACAAAGGAGCGCTCAGCATCGATTACAAGATCTGGAAAGGAGAAGTGGGCTGGTGTGGAAATGGCATCCTCCATCATGAACGAAGCCGAGCTCAGTGTCAATAACAAGGTCTGGAATGGATAAAGCACAACTCTGTGGCAATGACATCCTCTGTAATGGACAAAGTACAGCCCGGAATCAAAGAGAAGCTCTGTAATAGAAAAGCAGGACTGAGACAATTACAACCTCTGTAATGGAAAAGGTAGAGCTACAAATCAATAAGAAGCTCTGCATGGACAAGGCAGAGCTCGGGATCAGTGTCATGCTCTGTAATGAACGAAGCAGAGTTCGGCATCTGCGACAAGCTCTGTCATAGAAAAACAACTCTGTGACAATGACAAGCTCTGTAATGGACAAAGTAGAGCCGTGCATCAATGAGAAGCTCTGTAATGAACAAGGCAGAAGAAGCTCTGCAATGGGGAAGGCAGAACTCCGCATTATTGACCAGCTCTGTAATGGAAAAGTAGGCCTCAGACTATGACAAACTGTAATAGAAAAGCTAGAGCTCTTAATCGATGAGAAGCTCTGCGTAGACAAGGCAGAGCTCAGGATCAATGAAATGCTTTGTAATGAACGAAGCCGAGTTCGGCATCTGCGGCAAGCTCTGTAATAGAAAAGCAGGAGTCTGTGACGATCACAAGCTCTGTAGTGGACAGGACAGGACGTTTCATGACAAACTCGGTCATGGGCACATTAGGCCTCTGTGACAATGAGATGGCGCTAGCCCCCTCCTTCCATCTGTTTCTTTCTTGGCTCTGAGTTACTTATTAATTAAAGAGTTCACGTACAGTAAGAAAATTCCCCCCTAAACACATACATCCACAGCTTAGCCTCCTGTAAATGACTGTGAATGTGTGCATTCAGCTTTCTGCACGTGCTGATACCGTGTTTGAGTTGGAAATTTGTATACAACAGGTCTTTTGGGCGCCTCACTGAAGAGAATCGGGCCCGTATCGCTGAATGAAATAGTGTCACAGATGGGTGACACTCTCAGTGCCTTCGGCGGTGCCCTTTGACCGAGTGAGTTAACTTGGTAAGTGCTGTTACCGTGTTGTGAGTGTAAACAGTCCCTCGTGTGCAGACGCCACGGAATCCGGCCACGGGAGATGCAGTCTGCGCCTCCGAGGGCCTGGGGCCCCTCGGCTGTGGACTTCGGAAGCGCCTTCTGTCTGGTGGGCCCGCCAGATGTAGAGGCCCTCTAGCGGTCCCATTTAAGGGCAGACTGCAGTGACGGCGGCCTTGGAAGTCTGGAGTTGTCATTAGCTGATCTTGCAGTTTGCTCTTACGTACTTTAGAGACTCATGTTTGGGCTGCTAGGGCGTTCTATGTTTAATCTCTTCAACTGTTCTAGTTGGATGAAAAGAGTGTGTTTGTTTTCCTCCATGAACGGAGTAACTAGGGATCCTTTACAAAAGGAACGGCCTATGTAATTATGGTCGTGGCTTAAAACGTGAACTAATATCATGTGCTGCAAGCATGCCACAAGACCAGAATTTGGGTGCATTGTTCTGAGTTTTTCTCATATTGTATCCGCACAAGGAACATATTCCTAAAACAAGGCAGTACTTTGGGCTTTGTCAGTAGTCGTTAGCTGTACCAGCTGTTTCACTTATGAAAATATGAGACTGAGAAATAAACATTGCAATGGTCTGTGGAAGGTATAGTGTTCCTGGGAGGTCACTTCCGTTCTCTCGTTACACCCTTGCCTCTACAGTTTCTTGCTTCGACAGAGACAACCCTTTTCTCTGGACTTCTTTCTGAAATCTTTAATCTGCATATCTCGCAGATGATTTTTCCTGTGCATCCCTGCCTTTTTAGCCTGTCCTTCCGCATGTACATACTTGTCTCATCTCCCCTTCACCCGTACCGTTATCTCTCTCTCACACACACACACCCTTTTGCACTCTACAGAGACGAGGAGTGAATAAATATATAGTTTGAACACTTTTATGGCTCATTGACACGCACTGTGAAAAACTTTGGAGATGGCCATAGTTTTGGGCTGAGAGACTGGTGTCTTTAGTGGTTGCCAAGCTGGAGCAGTGCTATTTTAACCACCTTAGAAAGTGGTAATTGTTTGCTTTTCACATCAGCTTTCAAGGCACCTGCTGCTTTTAGCTGTTAATATAGCAACATGTGTTGCCCATATCTAAATTAAACAGCAAAATGTAACACACTAACTTACACAAAGTAACATAACAATGCTGCCATTAGGATATTACTTGCAACAGCAACAAGGTGATGAAATGAATGCTTGATTAATGCCAGCCACTGGCAATTCACGCAGGCCGCATACCAGGCCATAGTGTTTCACCCACTAGCCCACCTCAATTTGGATTTAACAATATGCAAATCAGTCTTGACCCTGCTCCAGTGGAAACAGTCCTTCACAAACTGCCAAGCTACATCCTCCCCTGAACCTGAATTCAAGGAAGTCAAATCCATTTTCGCCCTCATTAGAGCTCATCAGTCGTGTATCACTTGGTTCCAGTGGCAGAATGAGCACAGGACCCATGTCAGGGCATACCCGTCACACCTGGGACATCAGAAATTGAGTAATGGATGGAATGCGTAAATTAATCTCAGCCACTGGCAAATAATTACCAGTGGATCTGAGACCTGTCAGGTCTAGCCCCACTTAAAGCCTTGAAACTTACATAATTTTTTTTTCCTTCTATAGTTGACTAGATTGAGGGGGGATTAGCTTCTCCCATTTGTAGATTGTACTGTTCATTTGACAGACCTGAATGAGGAGGTACTTTAAGAGAACCAGAAATGACTTGGGGAAACCTCAAACAATAGTTGTCCCTGATCCAGACTTCAGTTGCCTGGTATCACCTTTTTTAACTTTCCAAGTTTATGGAAGGAGATGCCTCTTTCTGTAGCACAGCCTGCTATCTATCGTACCTTCAGTGCAGTTATAATTCGTAGCATGTGTCAGTTTGTTGTTGTTTATCTGATGTTCTTCCCTACTTATATACAATCGATCATGCGTATTCTGTAAACTGCCCCAGGCTGCCAGTGGGTATCCATCCTGCACAATTTAAACCATTTAAAGACTGGCTGAAGCCTTATGAGAGTTCCATCTAAATCCACAACAGTCACAATCCATATACATGTACCCGGACATTATCTACTACCGACTTTAGGTCTAACTGCACTTTACTATTGAGCGCCTCACCCGGTTCCTTAGTAAGACAGCTGTAAGGGAAAATAGTCGTGATGATCTCACTGTGAGAGGATGATGTTTGTCATTTTATTTTGTTTGTGCTGATACACCCTCCTCAAATTCTAGGAGCCGGCTATACAGGTGAAGGCACTGGTCGACACCAAGTCACCAAACATGCAGTGCCTGGTTCTGAGCTTTTCTTTTGCAAACCATTGTTTTCATGTGTGCTGGGTCATTTGGATGAGCTGAAAAAGAGCTAGAATCACAACATTCAGAATGCACTTGGTTTTAAGTCTGAACCCCTGATGCCGAGCACAGCGCCTTGGGTAAGATGGCTCATCTGGTGATCCTACACAAAAAACAGTTGTGTGTTTCTTTAGTGGTGTGGGTGCTAACATTTCTGTTTTGTTCGTAGCTGTCTGAAGGCTAACAAATGACAGGCGTGATTGCAGAAAACAGTGCTATGATGTTGGGTGGTACTGAAACATATGCTCCTCCTTTCTCCCACATCTCCTTACCCAAAAACGAAGCCTCATCAAAGTTGGATGCCAGTGGAGTTTGTGGTTTGAGCACCTCTAGAGTTCTTTCATTGTTACAAAAGAGCAGGATGGCACATAAAGCAGTCATGTTTTTAGGTTGAATGCCCAAGCGCTCTGGCCAGTTGTAATCTATCTGTGGGTTTTTAGCCACACCCACCGCAAGCCCATCACTATCACTCGTTCATGGGCTTGCCTTTTAAAAATCCTTTGTTATCATTGGTAAATGCTCTATGTTGGTCTCTCCTTGGGCCAGTTTTGTTACGGCCTTGGCCGTCAACCCTGTTAAATGGATAATTGCACGTTTGCCGTTAAGTTTCCGTGTGAGCAAACATATTTTTCCTTTTGTGTCTCTCTTTTGCGCTCATGGCGGTTGTAGTACTTTAAATTGGATTGCTTATGTCAACTGCTTTACTTTTCATTTTCCCTTTATGTGGCAAGATAAGTCCAGTTAGGAATTTACAGCACTAATAGCTCTGACTCGAGCAAACGTGAGGCCCATTGTAATTGTTGGTTTCATTACGCAGGCCAATGGCTATATCAGATTTTCAAGGTTCCGCTCAGCACCAGCAATATCACGGACTACACTGCTGCAAAGAGGGCACTGACTACCTACTTTCTGCCTTAGTTGAAATATAGTTTGAGAGTTTCACCCTGTGGTTATGAAAACAGAGAAAGTCTGTGGTGGTAAAAGCAATTCATGCTTTTATCATCTTACCCGCGCATGTAGTCTCCTTGACATGTACCTAGTCAGAAACCCTATCAGTAATGTTTACTGCAAATGCAAACAGTGTCGATAAGATACCCAGCAAGCTTTCTCTAACATTTCCTACAATTGTTTCGGATAGGGGCAGGGCAGTGAACTAGTGAAGACACTCTTAGAGGTTTTCAAAAGCTACTGGAAACACTGCAACATGCAGCTAAGGCTGGAAACGATGTGTTGATGGCGAGTTGTGGTCTCACTCATTTGCCCATGTCATCAGGCCAGAATTATGAGGCTTTGGTGGGACGAGTAGACTGGGAACAGGCAGTGGGTGAGGAGGTAATCCAGTATCCTAGTGTTGTGACCTGGCAATAGTAAGGACTGGGAAGAGGACGTAGATGAGGGGGTAATCCAGTATTTTACTATTGTGACCTGATGATAGTAGGGACTGGGACGAGGCAGTAGATGAGGGGGTAATCTAGTATTTAATATTGTGACCTGACGATAGTAGGGACTGGGACGAGGCAGTAGATGAGGGGGTAATCCAGTATTTTACTATTGTGACCTGATGATAGTAAGGACTGGACCTGACAATAGTAGGGACTGGGACAAGGCAGTAGATGAGGAGGTAATCCAGTATTTTACTATTGTGACCTGACAATAGTAGGGACTGGGACGAGGCAGTAGGTGAGCGGGTAATCCAGTATTTTACTATTGTGACCTTATGATAGTAGGGACTGGGACGTGGCAGTAGATGAGGGGGTAATCCAGTATTTTAGTATTGTGACCTGACGAGCGTAGGGACTGGGGCGTGGCAGCAGATGAGGGGGTAATCCAGTATTTTACTATTGTGACCTGAGGATAGTAGGGACTGGGACGAGACAGTAGATGAGGAGGTAATCCAGTATTTTACTATTGTGACCTGACGATAGTAGGGACTGGGACGAGGCAATAGTTGAGGGGGTAATCCACTATTTTACTATTGTGACCTGACGATAGTAGGGACTGGATCGAGGCATAGATGAGGGGGTAATCCAGTATTTTAGTATTGTGACTTTACGATAGTAGGGACTGGGACGAGGCAGCAGATGAGGAGGTAATCCAGTATTTTACTATTGTGACCTGAGGATAATAGGGACTGGGACGTGGCAGTAGATGAGGGTTTAATCCAGTATTTTATTATTGTGACCTGACGATAGTAGGGACTGGGACGAGGTATCAGATGAGGGTGTAATCCTGTATTTTAGTATTGTGACCTGACGATAGTAGGGACTGGGATGAGGCAGTAGATGAGGGGGTAATCCAGTATTTAAGGATTGTGACCTGACAATAGTAGGGACTGGGACGAGGCAGCAGATGAGGGGGTAATCCAGTATTTTACTATTGTGACCTGCCGATAGTAGGGACTGGGACGAGGCAGTAGATGAGGGGGTAATCCAGTATTTTACTATTGTGACCGAGAGGGTAATCCAGTATTTTACTATTGTGACCTGCCGATAGTAGTGACTGGGAGAGACAATAGCTGAGGGGGTAATCCAGTATTTTAGTATTGTGACCTGACGATAGTAGAAAATGGGACAAGGCAGTAGATGAGGGGGTAATCCAGTATTTTACTATTGTGTCCTGACGATAGTAGGGACTGGGACGAGGCAGTAGATGAGGGGGTTATCCAGTATTTTACTGTTGTCACCTGACGCTTTTAAGGACTGGGAAGAGGCAGTGAATGAGGAGTTAATCCAGAAACTTTTTATAGTAAGGACTGAGAATAGGAAGGGGTGGAGGAGATAATCTCGTATTGTCACCTGACATTAGTAAGGCCTCGGAAGTGTACGCGGTTGAGGAGACAATCCAGTGTCTACCAAGAAGCGTTTACAATTTCTAAAATTCTGAAAAATCAACATGAAATACTTTACAACTGAAAGTAACGTGCAGGCTGGTTACAGTGATCTATCTAATTCAGAAATACAGTTCTCCAGTGTAATTGTTTCTTCATTCTGCTGAATTTGATCAATTGAGTTCCAGTGTGTTCAGCAATAGTGACACCTGCTAGGTGGAGTGCCAAGTAATAATGCTACTTCGGTATCAATACCTAGTTAAAAACTGAATAGTAACATAACTAATTTTCACACTGCAGCAGATCACCATCAACAGGGAAATATTTCAAAGAAAGCGGGATCCATCAGTTCACTATCTTGTCTGTATAAAGTTACTTCTAATTTGGAGACTGAGTTACTTGCACGAGTTGGTGTGAAATAGGTCTGTTCAAAACGGAGGCATTCTGCCTAGTGCAAAGCAGTTGACTTGATTCGACTTGCCTCGCTTACAGATCAGTTTTGAAGTGGTGCATTTTCCCCAGGCTCATTGGGCAGAGTGCCTACACACATACTGTGCAAGCCACGCGACAGACTGACAAAATGAGTACAATGTCAGCTGAGTATACCGCCAGCTTAGCCAAGTGAGGACTGTTCAGTTTTGGGTATGGCTTGCATAAATATGCAATATTATTATTATTATTATTATTATTAATAATGTAATTCCATCTTTAAAATGCGGTGGTGAACAGTTAAATGCTTATTTTGTTGAAACTCCCATTTGAACAAGTTCTGTTTTTTCAGGTTGCTCGCAGACGGCGTGGATGTTAACTACAGGCACAAACTTGGCTGGACGCCTCTCATGGTGGCAGCAATGTCCAAGAACCAATGGTAGGTTTTACCTAATGAATGTTTGTAAGCTTCTGTGGGCAGCACATAGAAACTGTGTGAACTACGTCACTAGTGACATATAGCACACCCACACTCTGTTTTAGTCCTCCATTGTGTTTTCTGAAGAGATAGCAACGAAAAGAAAACCAACACCGGTCCCTTGAAACCTGTAAGTATGGCGTGAAATCGTAGATGGTAAAGAGCTTCAAGCTACTGTTTAACATCCACAAAGGCACCACAAACACCTTACATCCGTCTTCTCTTGAGATGAGTTAGTTACCCTCAGCAACAAGGTCAAAAGGGTTGGATTCGCCCTCTAGCAATATGCCCCTTGATTCTCAGTTAGTAGTGGACCATGACTATGGACCATGCGTCCAGTGACTAGCCTCAATAAAGGCAACCTTCAGAAGTAGGCCAACCCCATCATCTCCGAGCCCCCCTCCGAACCAGAGTACATCTTTAAGAGAATTCATGCACACACATTGTAATATATTCATAAATTATGATGTGAAGCAATTGCAGAACTAATCCTGTGAGTTCAGTTTGTAGCATGGACAAATTCATTCCTATATCTTCAATTAGCATTGAATTGAAATGGCTGCAAGATGGAATGTCTCCAGTGACATAATAGTAACATTTGCCAGAGAGACGACCTTTAAGCCGTATTGTTGGGCTGCAGCTTTCAGTACTGCTCGATCATGGAGGTGGTCACCCTCTTAATATCCGTGATGGAGATATACCTGAGCCTCCTGTTAAAGACCTTATTCTTTTGGTGCTAGTGGCAGTCAGTATGTGCTGTTGTTCATCAGTGCTAGGCCAACCATTCCATTGCACTCATTTTGGATAGCTAGCTTATTCTCTTTGCATACTTCACTCTCCAGTTGTACTTAGATCGAGTGGTCACGATTTAATCCAGCAGTGGCATTAGGTTTGATATTCAGATAAAGTATGAAACAATAATTCCACACAACCAAATGTTCACTTAGAGCTGTTAAAAATAGGTGTTGATTCACAAGTCAGTATAATAGTGCAAGCAAAATAAATCTGCACAACACAAAAACCAGCAAGGTTCTTGCAACGTCTGTGGCTGAGATATTCAATTTTGATCTAGGTTTGCTGTCGTACCTCCACCCACAACACTCTCTTTCACTGGAGTGCATAATTATGTTTGTGCTGAGGATGTAGTTGCTTATGTGACAAAGGAGCCAGGTGATGCCATTCTGCATTTGTTTATTGAAGAAGATAGTCTCAAGTGGGTATTTTTTCCCTTCCCACCAACTCTCCACCTTGTGTATGTCCGTCCAGTGTAACAATTGCATTACAAGGTAGCGAGGTGCGATTCGAACATGTTTTTTATCACTACCTCCGTTGTTGAAGTATGATTAAAGACTTTAATGAGGGGACCCGCTATCAGGTCTGCAAAAGTTTTGGAAAATTAAATAAGGACGCCTTCTAAGCCAGGTGCCTTACCAATTTTGTCTTTATCTCTTTAATATAATGTCTGATTTGTGGTTATCTAATCCTGTAAGCCCCACTTCTCATAATATGATTGCTTTAAATACAAGTTTACTGGGTGTGTTTCCCATCCTATGTTGTTGCATTTTCATTTCTCAGTTCACTTTAAATTCGCAAAGAATTGTCCTTTGAAGTTGCTATTCTAATCACTTTAGGTGAGTTTCCAGCTCTAGCTTCTTTTGTCTTGCTGTTCATCGAAAGTTGTTGTTTGAGAGATCCGTTCCCCCCATAAGCGTTCAACACATTTCAAATATTACAACTCCTCTTCCCATTGTCATTTTCATCAAAATAATGTTCTATCAACTCGCTTGTCTTGCCTCTTACTTTTGGGTCCCACAGGGATATTTCATTGACAAGCTATGTTCTGCATGGAAGTTCTTGTGACAAAATTGGGTCTATGGTCATCCATACTGATGTGTTTTCGGATAAGGCCTTAACCTCAATTTAAGTGGATAATATTTGGAAGTCAGATCTCTTGGAATTAGGAAAAAGTCAATATGGGTATATGACCTATATACATTAGAGAAAAACTTTTTAGATTTAGGTCTGTTATGCCTTGCGATAATGATGCTGAGGCTATGGGGCTCACTGGATATCTGCCATTTGTGGAATGTAGAATCACATTAAAGTCTCCACCTATGAATAAACTGCCTTTTGTAAAATGTACCATGTTGGAAAGAAGTCTGCGAGAAAACTTTATTTCTCCTCATTGGCTTTATACTGTGAAAAGATTGTAATTGTTAAGCGGCCAACTGTGCTTTTAACCTCCAAAAATCTGGCCTCTTTATCTATATCTTGTGTCCATACAATATTGCTGTTCCTTTTGTCTTGGTGTTATTTGTGACATTGAGTTGAGAGGGGTACCAGTATGTGCATAGTCATTTTATATACCTTTCAGCCAGAGATGGGTTTCTTGCAAAAGGGCAACATGTAGCTCTTTCTCTTTCAAACACAGTAAGATCAGGACATTTAGCCATTGAACATTTAAGGTTATGAGCAATAGTATGTTCACTTGTGTATCTTAAAGAATTTTCTAGAATTCTCTTTTGTGTTATGGAGCGTTTGCACCCCTTACTTACTGACTAATTTATGTGTTGCCCTTGCATGTAGAGGTTCCATGGAGCTAATCACTCAGCATCCTATTCTGTGGTTTACCCCCTCCAGCAGTGATATCAAATTAAAAAAGAACATTTGAACCTTTAGACCTTGAAATGAAACAAACTGTCTTACGCATGGAAAATAATACTGTTGACATTCTTGCTCAGGTATTGTGAAGGCTGCGATTATCCAACCAGCCATATAATCCTTCAGGGGACTGCATCCGGAGTGAACACCTGGGCAATTGCCTCCTTTGCTGAAGCTATTACTACCTTTTCAGTCTTAGTATGACATACCAGTTGTTGAGGAAACCACAGTTGAACCAGAATTACTGTGGTGTAGTCAGGCAGTGTAAACGCTGAAACAATCATGCGTGCTGGGCAACTGGTTAAATCAATCAGGTGAACATACCCAAGGAGAGTGTGCGTTCTTAGAAGAGCATGTGTTGTCCTCCTAGGTTGCTTGTCAATCCTTCTTGTCTTGCTTTCGTCTTAATCTCCTTCTCTCTTGTAATTGTATGAGTGCCCCAACCTCCTTCAATGTCCTTTCTGATGGGTTGTCTCATTTTCATGTAGCGTGTCTATACTTTAGGAGAGACCCAAGATGTCCTTTGCTTCATCTATTTTCTTTACTGTGTGCTCTTTGCCTTTTAATGGAAATTGAAGATGAAATGGATAGCCCCACTTGTAATGGATATTTTCACACCTTAAGTGGGCTGTGATTTCCTTAAATTCCCTGAATTCCGCCAATGTTGATGCGGAAACATCTTGCAATAGGGTGAGGATGTCGTCTGCGAAGGTTATTGGTTCTGGTTTCAGCCACTAACAATATTTTTTCTTTGTCCATTGAAGTAATGGACCCTGGTAATCACGTCTGGGGCTGAATTTTTCCTTTGCTAGTATGTTAAGAACACATTTTGAGTGCAGTCTAAATAGATGTCCTTGTCGTGAGTCTTGTAGGAGATGTTTAAATAGAGCTTGCATGTGGGCCTCCAAATCCTTATAGGCAATGTCATTATTCAGATGTTTCGTTGTGAACTATTTTCAGTATCATCCATCTTGTCTAGCAGGTCCCCTTTTTTTGTTTTTGCTTCAAGATTTTCCAGTCTAATTACATAGTCATCTTGTTCATTTGAGTTTTCTGCCAGGTTCTTTTCAGTGCAGCCAGCCATGTTTCTGCTTTTTGAATCAAATGATTCAATTCTGATAATGCTTTCTGGGGTCATTTATTTGTGGAATTCAGTTAGGAGTAATTGACTATCCTCTTTGGTAGCTGGGGCTTGAAGATGTTTTTTTTTTTTTTTTTTAAAGGAATAATAAAATAGAGACAGGAGCTCGCTCGGCTCCAAGCATGGAGCCCACCATAGTGCCCTGCAAGGGCTTTTTATTTATATTTTGGGATTCTGGTGGTGCTCCTAGAAGGGACAGGGGCACAGCCAAGCATTTTTTTTTTATGTGGCGGGCTACAGGGAGCGTCGCAGCCCCCCAGAAACATTTTAAAAAAACAGTGAGTCTCCTGGGTCATTGAATCCATGACCTTTGGAGAGCTTGTCATATATTTTTTCAAAGCATTCTGACCTGAAACTGTATGCTTTTCAGTTGGAGTGCAGAGACCCCATGGTTTGGGTCTTTGGCTGCTCTTTCTGGGCTGAAATTTTTTAAAAAGAAGAGTTTTAAATACATGTTTAATGTTTCTTTAAATGCCTTATTGAAAATACTTTGAGACTATCACTATTATAAGCATTGCAATATGGGAATTTATAAAAAAAAAAAACATTTGATTATAGTTATTGGTGACTTTTTGACGAAGCTAATAGGTCTGCTTTATGTTGATGTGCTGAACACTTGATAGAGCCAATAGGCCCG
The DNA here is from genome assembly GCF_031143425.1 of Pleurodeles waltl. Classification (NCBI taxonomy): domain Eukaryota; kingdom Metazoa; phylum Chordata; class Amphibia; order Caudata; family Salamandridae; genus Pleurodeles; species Pleurodeles waltl. The sequence continues at coordinate 76,974,241 of NC_090447.1, read as the reverse complement.
CTACAGTTTAGATTTGGTCTTCTGACCATTTGACAAAGCCAGTAGGTCTGCCTTACTGAAAATGGCACCCTTTACATTGTTAAATGACATAGTCAGGAGTCTGCCGTGCGTGCCCTAGAATGGTTGGGCACAGGGCCTGCACCCAATGTCACGATGTGCACAGCCAAAGGCTGTGCATTGTTGGTGGGGTGGCGGCACGCAGGCTGTTTGGTGCCCACTGGGATTGGGTGCAGGGCCTAGCCCTTCACTCTGTTCAGGCAATGGGCATCTTACTTTACATTAAAAAACATAGAAATTCACTGAAAAACCTAAAGGTTAAGGAGATGTTATAATTAGGTAGCGTAATAATATCTTAGTTTACATCTAGAACGCCTTAGAAACGCATTTGAAAACTACAAAGCATAAAGGGACGTTATAGTTAGGTGAATGTCAGTTGAAACATACGTGCCCTAAAGTAACAATAACTCACGCCCTTGCCATGCTTTGCTAATTAACATCACTCATGCATGTTCTATGACATCAGTGATAACATCACTGCAACAACTGAAATTACATCGGTGATGACAGCACTGTGCATGGAGGGGCAGTGGCAGTTCCATTTAATACATTAAGAGTGAGTTCCTAGTGGCCCCTGTGCTTGGGATCAAGGCACACATTAGAGGGAATATAGATACTAGCCAGTAATCCCTGGCGTTGGGGACAAGGTGCACACATTAGAGGGACCACGGATACTGCTCAATAACCCCGGACTTGGGGCACCACATATATTAGAGGAAAAAATAATACTGCCTTGGACTCTGGGACAAGGCGCATGTGAGAGGAAACTTGTATACCACCCAATAACCTGTGAACTCTGGGACAATGCACTGGTTGGAAGGGATTTAGATATGCCCCAGTAACCCCACAACTCTGAAAGAAGGTGCATGCTAGAGGGGCTAGATGGATGTTGGCGACCACAATGCTACCCAGTAACCCTGAGACTTGGGAATGAGGCTTTTCACAGAGTACTGTATTTACCCTCCTTTATGTATATTGCTTTTTGTTGGAAGTGGCTCTGGGAAGCTTCTATTTTGCAACCTTCGAATGGTAGTCTACAGAGCCAAGGGTTGGGGAGAGTGTAGCCACGGAGAAGAAAGTGAACCCCAACACAGGTACATTGGGCCAGATGTGGGAAGGTTTGGGGTTCTGGAGTGAGGATCTTAGACACAGAGGGCTTTTAGTTGTATGAAGTAGGGAGAAAGAGGCGTTGAGCTTGGGCAAGAGTTGAGCTACAAGGTACAACATTTCATAGAGATGCAATACATCTTCCTAAATATTGCCAGGCCTGGGATACTAAAAATTCATATATTTTGAGACATTTTTATAAATTGCGATTTACAAATGGTATAAGGTGTTCCAGGGCTTGCTTTGTAGCCTGCACTCAGGGTATGGACTTCCTATAGCCCCATGCCCAAGACATATTGTTTGGGGTCAAGGACAACAAGTTTTCAGATTTATTTTGTCCTTGAGACAAGTAGGCCCACCCCCCTGCAGAACAAACCCTTTGGCTGCCAATTTATAGTACCACATTACAGAGCAGGGAAAGCAATTGTCTGCAGTTGAGGTAATGTGTTTTTCCTTAAGTTAATGCTGTTCAAACTTGTATTTATGCAAAGCCTTTAATGTTAGGGTAAGTGTTCTAATTAAATGCTGTAAGCTTGAACTGCACTACTGACAGTGGTGCCAGTAAAAACATGTCTGCACACGTTTGCAAAATGTAAACATATGATGTTATGTATCATGCTTCCAGAATGCTCTCTGCCTAAATGCAAATATTTGCCGAAGATTGAAAGCAAGATTGATGATTTTCTTATTTCAAAATAAAATGTTGACGGAAATGCATCTTGGAAAAATAACGTCCTGCTGAACTACTGCGAAATTTTGGATATAATTTTTTCCAAAAAACATTCATAAATGGAAGTCCCTGTTACCAACAAGGTTTTGAGAAACATGAATATAAACAATGGAAGTAGGCTGCATACTGTACTTACTACAAAATATTAACCTGGAGCTAAGAGAAGCAATTGGGCTGCAAAGTAAAAGCGGGTTTCACAGCCAGCGCAAGAGCCATGGATGCAGACCTCTTGTCAGCTTGTGCTCTGTCTGCCGCACATTGCTGACAGCAGCGTCTGATTAGGGCACAGGTGTAGTGGTTGGTTCAACAGGCCTGTGAGGTTTTTATAATAGGAAGAAGGGATTGCTCCAGCAGGCAGGGATGCAACGGTCTACCAGATCAGCTGCCTATCTCACTAGTGCAGAATACGGAGCCGCTCCCAATACCCTCCAGATGTCTCATGGTAGCGTCCATGCTGATGTCTAGGCGTACTCCTGAGGCTCGGCCTCCTTCTTCCCAGGGCGCACCTAAAAGGCGCTCCCAAATGTATTCAAGTCAACAACCTAATTCAATTAGCTTTAAATGCGAGAAGGAAATCCAATTTTACAAAATGTGAGCCAGACGTTGGAAAGGCTTTGATGTCCCCACCTCTTTGGAGAGGCTTTGCTTGGGCCCAAGTTCATAAGCTAGAAGTCCTAATTACTTGGGCCAACACGGGATTGTAGCACAGTACAAAAGCTGAATATCCTCTCTCAGCCGACACGATTGGCACCCATGTGCCCAGTTCGTGTGTGGTGCAACCTTTGATGTGCCAAACGCCTTGACCTCCAGAAGAGGTCCAGTTGCATGGCTCTTGGCCGTGCAGGCCGGGCGCAGGTTGTTTGTTGAACTTTGATGTCCGAGCAGCATCGGCGCCCATGTTTGCACGTCTGGGAGGGATGGGCTGGGATCCTCCCGCCACAATGGTCAGCAGTGGAGTGTGACCAGTGTTGGCCCTTCCGAGTGGCTGCTGGAGCAGAACCGAGTGTGGGGGGGCTCGGCGGCGCTGAAGGAGGAATCTAGAGGCAGCGGTGTAATGAGTCAGGGGGGTGTTTGGCAGCATCCCAAATGAACGCTACAAGTCCAGAGGTACAGAATAGCCTTTTGAATTCTGCCCTTTTGAAATACTTGTACGTGTCGAACAGCTTCATTCATTAACACTCCGTCAAGTTTTGGGTTTTATATTCAAACTGTTGTTGAAATAGTAATCCTGTCCTCATTCGGGTTCTGGGGGAAGTGGAACTATACAGTATTTAAAACTCATAAATAAGAGTGTTTTCCGTGCAGCATACTATGAGGGTTTTCATCCAATGCACTTTCCTAAAAATGCCATTAAACCGTTGACAACGGCCCTCGGGTCTGTATTTTTTCACTGACAAGAGTGACTAAAGTTCCTAGAAGCCGAACTTTCCCTGCGTGATCCCGTCTTTCCGCTTAGCCGCGCTGCAGTGAAGTATCACTTTAAGTTCTTCGGGTTAAGACAGCATGTGATGGGAGCAGAGCTGAAAGCGCAGTGCTGCCGTGACTTCTTCACCCCCAAAGACAGTTTAATGGGCGACTGTGGCGTTCAACTTGGTGCTGTCTAATTGCTTTCATTGGTGACAACGGCCTGTAGTTGGGCACTGTGCAGCACAATTCTTGGGTGCCCTGGACACTGTAGTTGGGCACGGTGCCCTGGACACTGTAGTTGGGCACTGTGCAGCACCATTCTTGGGTGGCCTGGGCACTGTAGTTGGGCACTGTGCAACACCATTCTTGGGTGCCCTGGACACTGTAGTTGGGCACTGTGCAGCACCATTCTTGGGTGACCTGGGCACTGTAGTTGGGCACTGTGCAGCACCATTCTTGGGTGCCCTGGGCACTGTACTTGGGGCTTTGTAGTTGTGTTGAAGGGAGATGGTGGCAGTGTAGATGGTGGCTCACAATAGTGTTAATGCGTGACTGTGTAATTTGTGGTTCACCATAGCGTTCATGGGTAGCAACAGCTGTCAGTGGTGCTCCACAGTCGCATCTTGGGGCGACAGTGACATGGTAGCGGCGAATGTAGGGTGCCGGGCAGGTGTGACGTGAGTGTTGTTGGTGCTCTGCGGTCACGTTCATGGGTAGCAGCGGTAATGTAGTTAGTACTCAACAGTAATGTTCATGACTGATAGCAGCAGTAAAGTTGGCGCTGCACGGTCACATTCACGGGTGACAGTGGCAGTGTAGATGGCAGTGCTCAGTCACCTTCACATGTGACAGTGTAGATGGCAGTGCTCAGTCACCTTCCGGGTGACAGTGGCAGTGTAGATGGCAGTGCTCAGTCACGTGACGGGTTGCAGTGTAGATGGCAGTGCTCAGACACGTTCACCCGAGTGCTCAGTCACGTTCACGGGTGACAGTAGCAGTGTAGATGGCAGTGCTCAGTCACGTTCACGGGTGACAGTGGCAGTGTAGATGGCAGTGCTCAGTCACATCCCAGGTTACAGTGGCAGTGTAGATGGCAGTGCTCAGTCACGTTCAACCGAGTGCTCAGTCACGTTCACGGGTGACAGTAGCAGTGTAGATGGCAGTGCTCAGTCACGTCCCGGGTTGCAGTGTAGCAGTGCTCAGTCACGTTCACGGGTTACAGTGGCAGTGTAGATGGCAGTGCTCAGTCACGTTCAACCGAGTGCTCAGTCATGTTCACGGGTGGCAGTGTAGATGGCAGTGCTCAGTCACGTCCCGGGTTGCAGTGTAACAGTGCTCAGTCACGTCCCTGGTTACAGTGGCAGTGTAGAGGCAGTGCTCAGTCACGTTCACGAGTTACAGTAGCAGTGTAGATGGCAGTGCTCAGTTACGTCCCAGGTTACAGTGGCAGTGTAGATGGCACTGCTCAGTCACGTTCACGGGTTACAGTGGCAGTGTAGATGGCAGTGCTCAGTCACGTCCCGGGTTACAGTGTCAGTATAGAGGCAGTGCTCAGTCACGTTCACGGGTTACAGTGGCAGTGTAGATGGTAGTGCTCAGTCACGTTCACAGGTTACAGTGGCAGTGTAGATGGCACTGCTCAGTCACGTCCCGGGTTACAGTGTAGATGGCAGTGCTCAGTCACGTTCACGGGTGACAGTTGCAGTGTACATGGCAGTGCTCAGTCACGTTCACAGGTGGCAGTGTAGATGGCAGTGCTCAGTCACGTTCACGGGTGACAGTGGCAGTGTAGATGGCACTGCTCAGTCTCGTCCCGGGTTACAGTGTCAGTATAGAGGCAGTGCTCAGTCACGTTCACGGGTTACAGTAGCAGTGTAGATGGCAGTGCTCAGTCACGTTCACGGGTTACAGTAGCAGTGTAGATAGCAGTGCTAAGTCACGTTCACGGGTTACAGTGGCAGTGTAGATGGCAGTGCTCAGTCACGTTCACGGGTGACAGTGGCAATGTAGATGGCAGTGCTCAGTCACGTTCACGGGTTACAGTGGCAGTGTAGCTGGTAAAGTCATGTCCTTCCACTGCTTATGGTGGCAATGTATTTTCAAATGTTCACCGCTTCCGTGGGTTACAGTGGCAGTGTAGATGGCAGTGCTCACTCACGTTCACGAGTTACAGTGGCAGTGTAGATAGCAGTGCCACTGGTTCACGGGTTACAGTGTAGATAGCAGTGCTCAGTCACATTCACAGGTTACAGTGGCAGTGTAGATAGCACTGCTCAGTCACGTCCCTGGTTACAGTGGCAGTGTAGATGGCACTGCTCAGTCACGTTCACGGGTGACAGTGGCAGTGTAGATGGCAGTGCTCAGTCACGCTCACGGGTTACAGTGGAAGTGTAGATGGCACTGCTCAGTCACGTCCCGGGTTACAGTGGCAGTGTAGAGGCAGTGCTCAGTAATGTTCACGGGTTACAGTAGCAGTGTAGATGGCACTGCTCAGTCACGTTCACGGGTTACAGTAGCAGTGTAGATGGCAGTGCTCAGTCACATTCACAGGTTGCAGTGGCAGTGTAGATGGCAGTGCTCAGTCACGTTCACGGGTGACAGTGGCAGTGTAGATGGTAGTGCTCAGTCACGTTCACGGGTTACAGTGGCAGTGTAGATGGCAGTGCTCAGTCACGTTCACGGGTTACAGTGGCAGTGTAGCTGGTAAAGTCATGTCCTTCCACTGCTCACGGTGGCAATGTATTTTCAAATGTTCACCGCTTCCGTGGGTTACAGTGGCAGTGTAGATGGCAGTGCAGTGCTCAGTCACGTTCACGGGTGACAATGGCAGTGTAGATGGCAGTGCTCAGTCACGTTCACAGGTTGCAGTAGCAGTGTAGATGGCAGTGCTCAGACACGTTCACGGGTTACAGTGGCAGTATAGATGGCAGTGCAGTGCTCAGTCACGTTCACGGGTGACAGTTGCAGTGTAGATGTCAGTGCTCAGTCACGTTCACGGGTTACAGTGGCAGTGCTCAGACACGTTCACAGGTTACTGAAGCAGTGTAGATGGCAGTGCTCAGTCACGTTCACGGGTTGCAGTGGCAGTGTAGATGGCAGTGCTCAGTCACGTTCACGGGTGACCGTGGCAGTGTAGATGGCAGTGCTCAGTCACGTTCACAGGTGCAAGTGGCAGTGTAGATGGGAGTGCTCAGTCACGTTCACGGGTTACAGTGGCAGTGTAGATGGCACTGCTCAGTCACGTTCACGGGTTACAGTAGCAGTGTAGATGGCAGTGCTCAGTCACGTTCACGGGTTACAGTGGCAGTGCTCAGACACGTTCACAGGTTACTGAAGCAGTGTAGATGGCAGTGCTCAGTCACGTTCACGGGTTGCAGTGGCAGTGTAGATGGCAGTGCTCAGTCACGTTCACGGGTGACAGTGGCAGTGTAGATGGCAGTGCTCAGTCACGTTCACAGGTGCAAGTGGCAGTGTAGATGGCAGTGCTCAGTCACGTTCACGGGTTACAGTAGCAGTGTAGATAGCAGTGCTCACTCACGTTCACGAGTTACAGTGGCAGTGTAGATAGCAGTGCCACTGGTTCACGGGTTACAGTGTAGATAGCAGTGCTCAGTCACATTCACAGGTTACAGTGGCAGTGTAGATAGCACTGCTCAGTCACGTCCCTGGTTACAGTGGCAGTGTAGATGGCACTGCTCAGTCACGTTCACGGGTGACAGTGGCAGTGTAGATGGCAGTGCTCAGTCACGTTCACAGGTTGCAGTAGCAGTGTAGATGGCACTGCTCAGACACGTTCACGGGTTACAGTGGCAGTATAGATGGCAGTGCAGTGCTCAGTCACGTTCACGGGTGACAGTTGCAGTGTAGATGGCAGTGCTCTGTCACCTTCACGGGTTACAGTGGCAGTGTAGAGGCAGTGCTCAGTCACGTTCACGGGTTACAGTGGCAGTGTAGATGGCAGTGCTCAGACACGTTCCCGGGTGACAGTGTAGCTGGTAAAGTCATGTCCTTCCACCGCTAACAGTGGCAATGTATTTTCAAATGTTCACCGCTTCCGTGGGTTACAGTGGCAGTGTAGATGGCAGTGCAGTGCTCAGTCATGTTAACGGGGGACAGTGGCAGTGTAGATGGCAGTGCTTAGTCACGTCCCGGGTTACAGTGGCAGTGTAGATGGTAGTGCTCAGTCACGTTCAACCGAGTGCTCAGTCACGTTCACGGGTGACAGTAGCAGTGTAGATGGCAGTGCTCAGTCACGTCCCGGGTTGCAATGTAGCAGTGCTCAGTCACGTTCACGGGTTACAGTGGCAGTGTAGATGGCAGTGCTCAGTCACGTTCAACCGAGTGCTCAGTCATGTTCACGGGTGACAGTGGCAGTGTAGATGGCAGTGCTCAGTCACTTCCCGGGTTGCAGTGTAGCAGTGCTCAGTCACGTCCCGGGTTGCAGTGGCAGTGTAGCGGCAGTGCTCAGTCACGTTCACGGGTTACAGTAGCAGTGTAGATGGCAGTGCTCAGTCACGTTCACGGGTTACAGTGGAAGTGAAGATGGCACTGCTCAGTCACGTCCTGGGTTACAGTGGCAGTGTAGATGGCAGTGCTCAGTCACGTTCATGGGTTACAGTGGAAGTGAAGATGCCACTGCTCAGTCACGTCCCGGGTTACAGTGGCAGTGTAGATGGCAGTGCTCAGTCACGTTCACGGGTGACAGTTGCAGTGTAGATGGCACTGCTCAGTCTCGTCCCGGGTTACAGTGTCAGTATAGAGGCAGTGCTCAGTCACGTTCACGGGTTACAGTAGCAGTGTAGATGGCAGTGCTCAGTCACGTTCACGGGTTACAGTGGCAGTGTAGATGGTAGTGCTCAGTCACGTTCACGGGTTACAGTGGCAGTGTAGATGGCACTGCTCAGTCACGTTCACAGGTTACAGTGGCAGTGTAGATGGCACTGCTCAGTCTCGTCCCGGGTTACAGTGTCAGTATAGAGGCAGTGCTCAGTCACGTTCACGGGTTACAGTAGCAGTGTAGATGGCAGTGCTCAGTCACGTTCACGGGTTACAGTGGCAGTGTAGATGGTAGTGCTCAGTCACGTTCACGGGTTACAGTGGCAGTGTAGATGGCACTGCTCAGTCTCGTCCCGGGTTACAGTGTCAGTATAGAGGCAGTGCTCAGTCACGTTCACGGGTTACAGTAGCAGTGTAGATGGCAGTGCTCAGTCACGTTCACGGGTTACAGTGTAGATGGTAGTGCTCAGTCACGTTCACGGGTTACAGTGGCATTGTAGATGGCAGTGCTCAGTCACGTTCACGGGTTACAGTGGCAGTGTAGATGGTAGTGCTCAGTCACGTTCACGGGTTACAGTGGCAGTGTAGATGGCAGTGCTCAGTCACGTTCACGGATTACAGTGGCAGTGTAGCTGGTAAAGTCATGTCCTTCCACTGCTCACGGTGGCAATGTATTTTCAAATGTTCACTGCTTCTGTGGGTTACAGTGGCAGTGTAGATGGCAGTGCAGTGCTCAGTCACGTTAACGGGTGACAGTGGCAGTGTAGATGGCAGTGCTCAGTCACGTTCACGGGTTACAGTAGCAGTGTAGATAGCAGTACTCAGTCACGTTCACGGGTTACAGTGGCAGTGTAGATAGCAGTGCTCAGTCACGTTCACGGGTTACAGTAGCAGTGTAGATAGCAGTGCTCACTCACGTTCACGGGTTACAGTGGCAGTGTAGATAGCAGTGCTCAGTCACGTTCACAGGTTACAGTGGCAGTGTAGATGGCACTGCTCAGTCACGTCCCTGGTTACAGTGGCAGTGTAGATGGCACTGCTCAGTCACATTCACGGGTTGCAGTGGCAGTGTAGATGGCAGTGCTCAATCACGTTCACGGGTGACAGTGGCAGTGTAGATGGCAGTGCTCAGTCACGTCCCGGGTTGTAATGTAGCAGTGCTCAGTCACGTTCACGGGTTACAGTGGCAGTGTAGATGGCAGTGCTCAGTCACGTTCAACCGAGTGCTCAGTCATGTTCACGGGTGACAGTGGCAGTTTAGATGGCAGTGCTCAGTCACTTCCCGGGTTGCAGTGTAGCAGTGTAGCAGTGCTCAGTCACGTCCCGGGTTACAGTGGCAGTGTAGCGGCAGTGCTCAGTCACGTTCACAGGTTACAGTAGCAGTGTAGATGGCAGTGCTCAGTCACGTTCACGGGTTACAGTGGAAGTGAAGATGGCACTGCTCAGTCACGTCCCGGGTTACAGTGGCAGTGTAGATGGCAGTGCTCAGTCACGTTCACGGGTTACAGTGGAAGTGAAGATGCCACTGCTCAGTCACGTCCCGGGTTACAGTGGCAGTGTAGACGGCAGTGCTCAGTCACGTTCACGGGTGACAGTTGCAGTGTAGATGGCACTGCTCAGTCTCGTCCCGGGTTACAGTGTCAGTATAGAGGCAGTGCTCAGTCACGTTCACGGGTTACAGTAGCAGTGTAGATGGCATTGCTCAGTCTTGTCCCGGGTTACAGTGTCAGTATAGAGGCAGTGCTCAGTCACGTTCACGGGTTACAGTAGCAGTGTAGATGGCAGTGCTCAGTCACGTTCACGGGTTACAGTGGCAGTGTAGATGGTAGTGCTCAGCCACGTTCACGGGTTACAGTGGAAGTGAAGATGCCACTGCTCAGTCACGTCCCGGGTTACAGTGGCAGTGTAGATGGCAGTGCTCAGTCACGTTCACGGGTGACAGTTGCAGTGTAGATGGCACTGCTCAGTCTCGTCCCGGGTTACAGTGTCAGTATAGAGGCAGTGCTCAGTCACGTTCACGGGTTACAGTAGCAGTGTAGATGGCACTGCTCAGTCTCGTCCCGGGTTACAGTGTCAGTATAGAGGCAGTGCTCAGTCACGTTCACGGGTTACAGTAGCAGTGTAGATGGCAGTGCTCAGTCACGTTCACGGGTTACAGTGGCAGTGTAGATGGTAGTGCTCAGTCACGTTCACGGGTTACAGTGGCAGTGTAGATGGCACTGCTCAGTCTCGTCCCGGGTTACAGTGTCAGTATAGAGGCAGTGCTCAGTCACGTTCACGGGTTACAGTGGCAGTGTAGATGGCAGTGCTCAGTCACGTTCACGGGTTACAGTGGCAGTGTAGCTGGTAAAGTCATGTCCTTCCACTGCTCACGGTGGCAATGTATTTTCAAATGTTCACCGCTTCCGTGGGTTACAGTGGCAGTGTAGATGGCAGTGCTCAGTCACGTTCACAGGTTACAGTGGCAGTGTAGATGGCACTGCTCAGTCACGTCCCTGGTTTCACTGGCAGTGTAGATGGCACTGCTCAGTCACATTCACAGGTTGCAGTGGCAGTGTAGATGGCAGTGCTCAATCACGTTCACGGGTGACAGTGGCAGTGTAGATGGCAGTGCTCAGTCACGCTCACGGGTTACAGTGGAAGTGTAGATGGCACTGCTCAGTCACGTTCCGGGTTACAGTGGCAGTGTAGAGGCAGTGCTCAGTCACGTTCACGGGTTACAGTAGCAGTGTAGATGGCAGTGCTGAGTCACGTTCACGGGTTACAGTAGCAGTGTAGATGGCACTACTCAGTCACGTTCACGGGTTACAGTAGCAGTGTAAATGGCAGTGCTCAGTCACGTTCACAGGTTGCAGTGGCAGTGTAGATGGCAGTGCTCAGTCACGTTCACGGGTGACAGTGTAGATGGTAGTGCTCAGTCACGTTCACGGGTTACAGTTGCAGTGTAGATGGCAGTGCTCAGTCACGTTCACGGGTTACAGTGGCAGTGTAGCTGGTAAAGTCATGTCCTTCCACTGCTCACGGTGGCAATGTATTTTCAAATGTTCACCGCTTCCGTGGGTTACAGTGGCAGTGTAGATGGCAGTGCAGTGCTCAGTCACGCTCACGGGTGACAGTGGCAGTGTAGATGGTAGTGCTCAGTCACGTTCACGGGTTACAGTGGCAGTGTAGATGGCAGTGCTGAGTCACGTTCACGGGTTACAATGGCAGTGCTCAGACACGTTCACGGGTTACAGTGGCAGTGCTCAGTAGCTGGTAAAGTCATGTCCTTCCACCGCTAACGGTGGCAATGTATTTTCAAATGTTCACCGCTCCCGTGGGTTACATTGGCAGTGTAGATGGGAATGTTAAATCCTTACGAGGGTTAAAGTGCTAGTCTTGCATCTTCCTGTAGTGTTCTCACTGTTTTGGCCCGTGTCCTGCCTTATTTATTAATCCAAATTCTTTCCTTTCAAAGGTTTGACAGCCTTACCTCCACCGTGTGCTCCTACTCTGGATGGCACACATGCGGTCTGCATGGTGGGCGGTTGCGCCCCCACAGTGTTGGGTGGAACAGTACTCCTCTGCTTCTTGGCACTTGCCTTCACTGCTTCTGGTTGAATACTTCTCAGCTCCTTCTCCTCCCCTTTTCTTTTGTCTAAAACATATTGAGTCTAAAACATACCGACTTTTCCCTGAATCGCAGTACACAGGTGGTTTTCATGCTCCCTCCTCCGAATGGACTCAGATGGGTAGGAGCCTCTGAGCACTGCTGGGTGGTTCACCTAGACGTTTCACTGAGATGTCTGAATTACCGTCGGTGGCACCTTTACTGCCTCTGAGTGCTGGGGTGCCTGAGGTACTCCTTCTGCCCCCATCCTAAACATCTTGTGGACTACGTAGATCCAGTACTGTGGCGTCTACTCAGTCCCATTTCCATTGCTCTTTGAACAACTCCAAGTGGTAAATGATTTTTTGTGTAAATGGGGCACTGAGCCAAAGCATTCTTGATTTGTAACTTGCAACGTTTGTGTTCTTAATTTGTCTAGTTACTCTCCTTGTAACTGCTCTTCCAACTATACCCTTGGAGCACAGGCTGCCTGTAACTACTGCATGCCCAAGGATTGCCACTCTGTCTCTTAGGTTGTTTCTAAACAACATTCACCGTGGCTGCATGGCCGTGGGTTAGTCTCCGACCATCCTGGACACTGTACATCATTTATAATAAATGTCTTCAGTGTATGACCTTGGGTCACCTTCGTATCACTCCTTGCTGGACCCTCTGGTGCTTTTACTCTGTGTGTCGGTAACTCATGCACTCCTGTGTGTCACTCCTTGGCGGTCTCTGTAAGACATTATTTCTGGAGGCTGTAACCAGTACGCGCCTGTGGGTTGCCCGTCTGTCACTACTGAGTAGCCCCAAAGAGCATTATTGGGACTGTGCATCTCCAGGACATTCTTGTTGGTTTTTCATCTACTATGGTTATGATTAGTGCATGCTTTCAGACCGCCATCATTGCCCACATCCAGGCCATAGCGTTGGGCTTTGGATTCCAGTGAGACCTCGTGCAAAGCAGCAAATTAATGTAAAATGCTTGCGTATTATATCTCACTCCTCTTCGGCCATCTCAAGCGAAGACCAGAGCCCTAGGGCACAAGAAGAGCGCCACTCATCGCTCATGCTTCTTAGTAGACCACACTGCAGTTCAGCACCCTTCCACCCAAGCCCTCCTTCATGTTGTAGCATGTTACTTATATGCTAATGTGCTGTGGTTTGTCATCGGGTGTATAAAGTGATATGTAAATCTATTGTAATACAAGCATTGGAAAAGCCAATTGGTCTCGCCTTTTGGCTTTGCTTTGCAGACCTGTTGACTTTGTTTTGGTGATGCTGAACAGCGTCATCAAGAGAAAAAAACAGGCATTGGAAATGCTGAAAGGCCTCAGCTTTCTAAAGTGGAGTTATTGTCTTTTGCCAATGCTGTTTTTAATGCCCATTGTATGTGAACGTATAACATGCAATCTTGCAGTGGGATTTCTGTTAAAAAAATTCATTCCATCATTGTCACCGATGCGTACGCTTACACCGTGGTGCATGCACATGTGAGTCGTAACTAGGGGTAGGTGAAATATTGCGTTCCGTTGGCAAAATTGGCAGAATTTTGGCGACTCCAAAATTTGCCGTCCCCTAGGGGGACATCCTGCCAGATTGTTTTTCACACGGGTGGTCGGGTTGTCGCTTCTGTTCGCAATCAGAAGGCAGCCGCTCGAGTACAACATCTGCTAGAACAGAGTTAAAAAAAAACTCTATAAAATGAAGAAGATAGGGTGGAAAAGAGAGTGTGGGGGAAGAACAACAGAGCGAGAACAAGGAAACACGTGCACTCCTGTGCAATGCTAAATACAAATCAAAACTAGTATTGGCAAAGGCAGTAGGTCTGACTTTAATGCATTAACACACACAAAAGCGCATTAACATACAAATATATGTTTACACAAATAATCTCAGGATATTTCTCTGGTTGATAAGAGATGTACAGACACATACATTAGCTGCGATGAGCCGCTTATGATTGTCATGCTCACGAAGGATGGAGTACGGATGTGTATTGTTGGATTTACCTTTCTAGTAGCGCTCATGCTGTAATCTGGGGTGCATTCACGCTGTCCACATAGCTGTTACTTCTTTAGGGGATGTGACATTTTGTTTAGAATAGGAGAACAAAACCCCATGATCTCCCCTAATCTCAATAGTAAAAATGTAAGACAATATGGAGGTGTTGTTAGGATCCCATCCACACAAACCCAATTGGAGAATGACCACCAGGACACCATACAGCAGCTATCAGAAGCAGCTCATGTGTGGCCTTCCCAAGAGGAATGAGGCACAGATGCTTATCGTTAGCCTTACCTTTCTAATCAAGCAGGCTGTGTAAACCAGGGTTGTCTCGACACCATGCACGTGGCTGGTCACTCCGTTGTTGATGTGACATGATGGATAGGGTAGAGATCACCAATCCCAAGAAGAGAAGGTACTGGTACCTACAAATTGGGAATTAATGCATAGTTTGAGTTGCTGAATCCTTTTAGCACCGCAAGAAGTATTAGCAGTCACACCGGGAGAGACAGCGATTCAGGTAAGTCAGGAGGGCAGTAGTTTTTGGGCTCCGAAAGGGGCCCTAAGAAATTATAGCAGGAATAGGCAGGTATACAGATAGGGCTTAATAAACATACATTCCTCTCATGAAACTTTAGGGGAATGGGCTCACTTACTAAACAGTACAAGATAAACTGATATCTCAAGTGTAGGGGGTGTAATAGTTTTACTCAGGGAGTCGCTTCTTACAAAACATGAATTGAGGAAATTACAGTGTAAACGGAGAGGGCATCTATTTTCCACCAGTTACTCTCGATTCTCTGGAGGTGCATTACTATGGATATGCTGTGGACCCTCGTTCACAGCCACAAAGACACACATTTGCAGCGAAGGGTGGATCATACTAATCAGAGGTAGGTTAGATGGGGTGGACCTTCTATTAGCAGGTATATTTGTCCCAAAACTGGAACAAGAACCATTTTGTGACACACAAACACTGTGACGAAGTGGGCACATTTTCTTGTGGTACTGAGAGTGACTACAGTTGCGGGTCAAACACACACCGGGACAGTTCCTAAACCCCACTGTGGGGCACACCATTGGTGAGAGAGGCCCAAGGCTTAATAAGCACATGGATTGGCAACTGGGGAGTCTTCAACGAATGACAGCACCAACACAAGGGGATCAAAGAATATTTATTTTGCTCGCCAGTATATGATTTCCATGCTAGACTTAATTATACTTGTCTACACTCCAATCAGAGAACCTTCCACCTAAATGGAACCTATGAAACCCTGTGAACACTGTACATATCGTTGAATGAGGGAATAGATGCTCATACGTTTAGAAGTGATCAGAGACTTATTCTGCAGGTGAATTTAAATTGCTAACTGAATCAATAGAGGGAGAAGGCTTTCCCCTTGGGCAGTTCTTGCTTTTATAACACCTTGTCGTATGTCATACAAGTTAGGACAGATGAGACAGAACCACAATCACATGAAGTGACTGGACTCTTATTTACTCAAGGGCTGCTCATCAATAAAGTGTACACGGTTCTTATAGCCTAGTCTAAAGTCGATATGACCAGCTTATGACTTCAGTGGGAAGTGGACGTAAACAAAGACTTGGAAGACAAGGATTGGGAGAAAGCCTTAGGATATGCACATGGGGTATCTAGAAACTCTAGGCTTAAATATATCCATTTAAACTACTAACAGTTTATGTAACGACATAACAAATGAATCCATTCTATATAGTGGACACTTTGCAGTGCCCCAGATGCACACAGACTGTCGTAAGCTTTTATCAAACGGTGTAGGATGTTCTTGGCTTAACCCGATATTTGTGCAGGTTAAGGGGTGCATGGCGGGCGCACAAGTTAAAGTCAGCTCAGTAAACTATAGTTGGTGAATTTCAATGTTGTTTTTTTCGGTTTAGTTTAAAACTGCACGTTTTAACTTACATTTTGTAGCTGACTGTAACAACACATTAACCTTTGTTTTTTTATAAATTAATTTCTATGGATTTTTTTTTTATAAGTGTCATTCACTTATTTATACTCCTTTTATGCGGTGTCAATTTAACCTGCACTTGAACTCTTTCAATAAATTGGAGCCGAAGATATTATATACGAGTGATTTTCAATTCTACATTTCACAAGCTCGTCTGGATATTGTGCAGCCCTTTGGTGTGTGACTGAATTGCACCGTCTTTTTGAAAATTTTATATATATATATATATCAGGTGTCTCTAACCAGTCGATCGCAAGCTACCAGTAGCTCCCTGACCTCTTCAGAGTAGCTCACAACCTGGACTTCATTTTTAAATACACACAATCACATTTTTCCTTTTAAAGTTAAGGGAAAGCTGTGTTTATTTTACATTAATATCACCAGGCTGCAGAGAGCAGCGCCTGATAAGGAGCAGTACTGGAGTCAGATCTATGACCCAGATCACAGGGTTTAAGAATTGAAGCCCTAAGGTATTTAACTCTTAAATAATAATCCTTGTCAACTCAGTGTTGGAAGTGAAAACAAAATGATGTTTCTCAATGTATTTAAATAGTAGAAAATGAAAAGTTACCTTATAATTAATTTAACTTTTCATTTTAATTTTCTCAAATTATTTTTCAAAGTGTTCATTTACAAACTGCAGGCCTCTTGGTCGCAATGGCCATTAGAACACTGTGGAATTTAAAGTGCAGAAAATGTTTCCACATTATGAAAATTTTTGCTCTTTTAATTGCTCCCATTTAAAAACATGGTTGTATGTTACTGTTTTACTTATAACTGTGCCACATATGGTGAAAGGTATGCCGTGTGCCACAAGTGCATACAATACTGACTCTCAGTTACCCATACACTTATATCACATTCATATCCACACTTTAATACATCCTCAAAGACCACGCCCTCACTGACACATGTGGCAGCCCTGTCTTAGTTCACCTAGTCAAAGTATTTTGTTCAAACCACAGCATCTGGCTCTATGAACATTAGGCTCAAAGTCAAGAAAGTTTGCCATGAGGGTGTCTGGAAATAATGGGCGAGTTGTTTAGCCTTTGGTAGCTCACAATGATTTTCATTGATCAGAAGTAGCTCTCGCTACAGAAAAGGATGGAGACCCCTCTATATATTTATCAGGGGTCTCCAACCCCTGGTTTTCGGGATCTGTGAGTGCACGTATAAGTGACCCTATAGGTGTGTGAGTGGTTGTGTAGATGTGTAAGTGGTTCTGGGAGTGGGTGTGTGAATGTGTGTGTCACTGGCTGTGTGGGTCTGTAAGTGTATAAATGGCTTTATAGGTGTGAGTGGTTGTGTGGGTGTATAACTGAGTGTGTGGTGGTTGTGTGAGTGGGTGTATTGGTGTTTGTGTGTGTGAATGGGTGTGTAAGTGATTCTCTGGGTCTGTAAGTAGATGTATGAGTGTTTTTGGGGTTAGTACCCAAACCGGAAGAGAGAACACACAACTGCACATCTATCAATGCGCATCAGCAAGGCTTCCACCACACGTGACCCATTTTAACATAAGGCAAACGTCACACTATTCACGCCCTTCCTGGGTCTTCTTTCTCTGAATCTCCATTCGGCATTCACCTGCATCGCCAGATAGGTACTTAGTTGCTTTAGTCTTTTGGCATCCTCCCTTACTTCGGTGCTCTGCTGCTTCTGCCTGTTCCTGCTGACTCCGGACAGGCTTGGCTCTCCATCAAGAGGTGGTGTTAAGGAAGGCGCAGTAAATCTCCCATGGAGAGGGATCTGTTTGATGGCTAGTTTCTGCTTGCATTTGAAATACTAAGCCATAAGTCCTGAACTCACAGTACTTCAACCAGTGCTTAATTTGTGCTTGTTGTTTCCGGTGCTGAGCACCAGCACTTCTTTTTTAGGGCCGGGGCTTATTGTTTGGTTCAAGCATTTGCTGCGAGCAAAAGACACATATGGGAAAGACGGAGGAAGAGAAAAATGAAAAAGCGTATTAAAGGGAGAAAGTTGAAAGCTGCAAGAGTGAGCTGAAGGGGCAGGGAGTGGCTCTAAATGGATTGAAGAGGCCCGAGATGGCTCTGGGATTACGCTGCCTCAGTATTCTGTGTTCACACATTTAATTGCAGCAGCTGCGTGATAAAAAGGAGGGCTTTGGGCTCCGGCACCTTTTTATTTACAAATTTGAGCACTAACTTCAACTGTCAAAAGAAGCTTGCCATTGAAGTTTGACGTATTTCGATAGCGCTATCTTTGTTGTCATATTGAAAAATACAAGATCAGAGCAAATGTTTGTTCAGTTTCCGTTAATCAGAATCCCGTTACTGATGAGCCACTCAGTGTACGTGTGCGGTTTGTTAATCACAAATTATCATTAGCAGAGTTCCACATTGCTAGTGTGTGACTTGTATTGTGTTTACTGGTGGGCTGCTTGAATAATTCTTATGTTGCACGCGTCTGTTGGATCTTCACACTACTCAGATGCTTGACTGCACACGTTTCTTGAAATCTGAAAAATTGTGTAAATTTAAGCCACGCAGCTCACATCCCCTTTGTAGTCTGCCATTATCTGTTGCTCCATAAAATATAGCTCACACATGCCAGGCAGTCCTTTCTGTGGAAAAAAAATCATATATATCATATACATGTGCGTAAAAAGTGAACTCTGTATATGCATTTGTGACATATTGCTGTGCATTTAAACTGTGGCTGATGCAGTTTAGCACACGGATGGAAAGTTGTTTTCACAGTTGTCCTGGGTAAAATTAGTCAGAAATTGACAATGTTTCGATTAAAATGTGCCATGGCCCAGACAGGCTCTCTTTCTGGTGATGTCTTGCCTGTAGGCCATTTTACAAAGGCACCATGAGTTAATATTAGCTCTAATGCCCTGAAAGGAAGCCCCCGAGAAACAGAGGTTGGTTAGAGGGTATATTGCCACCCTTAGCTCTTCTGTTTCATGATCATCAGACCACTTAAACCTCAGGCCAAGAAAAAAGTATGTATTATTAGTCGTAGCACATCCTCATTATATCCCCTCCTGTCTCTGATAAAGTGCGGGTGCGCTGTGGACTGCCTATGCATAGTAGGCTTGTAGAAGACTGAAAGCCGGCAAGTCGTTTATTCTTGTGTGCATTAAAAAACAAACACTGGCTCATCCAATAGGTCTGACAATTGCATACAAATGCTGACCAAAGCAATAAAAATGCTTGCTCCAGTGCAAAACTAAAATAAAAACAAGGAGTTATCAACTTATACAATACAATGCAGGGATGAAATGTATAATTGGGTGGGATCCGTCACTGGTTTAAAGGCCAGCATTGCTTGGGATGTTTGCCTAGCCCAGTGCGTGGAGACTTGGGAGGCCTTGCAGGAGTCATTGGGAGTCTCAGGTGTCAGCACCGATCCTCGCCAATGGTAGGAGCAGCAGCCTATTCCAAACTCCATTTATTATCCATGTCCCTTGTCGAAAGTGGAAGTAGACGGCTGCTGTTTAATAAACCCTAACGCTGTACTCCTGGGACCCACAGGTTTTGGAGGAGTGTTACTGAGTAAAGAGCAGGACAAATAACATTCGGTAGCGCAGTCGGTAAATCTAGCAGTCCTAATTGTGAGCTGCTTCTAAAGACATATTATGTTGAGGGTTGATAACAAATGCCTGATATGTTGTAAAATGCAGCGTTTACACGTAAGAAAGGTGTGTTGGAAAAGATACAAAAGAAGAATATTACTGATTTTGTTTCTTCAGATAAAATATTTTTTTATTACAATGATATTTTTGTTTTCCGGCTTTCACTGATCTTTCTCAAATACATTACATGACTGTTGAACCCTCTAGCAATTTTCACACTTGCTCACCTATCTGTCTACACCGCTTGCCTCATTTCCTGCATAAATAAAAAAAAAAGAAAAGAAAAACCGCATCTGTTTGTTAAGGAGTTGTCTTGATAGCACACCGTGAGCCAGACGTACTGTTTAGTAGTTTTTAGTGTACGGTCCCACCAAAAGCAATTACCGAAGCCAATAGGTCCCAAAGCCGAGACCTATTGTCTGTGCCAATGCTTACTGGTTTAGTGTGGCCAGCAGTGGTTTGTGTACATGTTGCTCAAGTTGAATTTGTCGCTGGATTTACTTCTATGCACTTATCTTGTGTTTGTATAAATGTGTGTTCACCTTTTAATCCGCCTGTGTCTGCAGCCCTCTGTGTTTGAGTGTCTCCTTGAGTTTGTCAGTGTTTGTGTGAGTGTGCTTAGGAGCGACTGTGAACACTTGTGCGTGAGTTATGGGGAGCCGAGAAAATATTATAGTGTCTAATACATTATTGTAACTCTTTCACCTTTACTGCCACCTCCTTAAATCTTAAAGATTTCTTAAGGGTATTTATTGTTAGATTTTCAGTGTTCCTGGTTTTCAACTCAGTCTTTATTTTATAACCATACTCACAACTCAGCAAGGGCAGAAGGCCTAGAATCCTAGCTTCACACATGGCTGGAGAGGGTGACCTCCTAAAAGACCTCTTGTGTTTAAGATCACCCTGTACAAACAGTGGTTTGTCAGGGATCGGAGAAGGACGCGTCACTCATGAGGAGGATGTTTACCTTTGAACGACGCAGCTCCTACTTTTCTTTGTTGATTTTCTTTCCAGTTGTTTTTTGTTAGTAAAAAGCCCAGAGATGGAGTATCTAATCCAGGACTGAGGCCCTATTTATTGTTCCGCCCCTTCAGAGACAACCACCGCTTTAAAATGTACGCATTTTAATCTTTCCAAACGGAGAAAACCCCTTTTTAGATTTTGCCTGCACAGCGCTTGCACTGTGACAAAATATTTTGTATTTGGAAAAAATAATCTTAAAAGGGGGCTTACAGCCCGTCCACAGGCTTACAGACCACCCACAACCTTCCCATTACTTACCATTGGTAGGCTTCTCCGGTCACCCTTTGTTCCTTGCTTCTCATAGGTCAGAAGGAATCCTCATCTCATCAGGCTGCACTTCCTCTCTTCTCCTTCAGGTGCTCTCTGAAGTCTCGACCCAAGTACTCTTTCCGGTTGGCGATCAGTGGCTGACAACCAGTGTCCTTCCACTGACAGTGCGCTTCTGGGGTACTTCTTTTTTTATTTCGGTCCACACGCCATACAACTGCAGGTGTTCCGTCTTCCTGCTGTGTTCTGTCTTCCGCCTGTTGTTTGTTGTTCAAGTCCTCCCCAGCACCTCCCACACATCGCTGGTTGCCACCCTTTGACCTCCCATGACTTTTTTGTGTTTCAATTCTTTATTCATTTTGAAAACATATAAACATAAATTACACAATCACTAAAATAAAATACACACCAAATAATTAAAAACAAAAGTGTACTAATAAAGAATTTCCATAATCATTCCATACTGAATAATAGAAAAGAAAGAAGAGAACACAATAATTAAGATGAAGAAAGGAGAAGTCCTATCCAAATATACATTTTTCAAGAAGTAAAAAAAAATATCCAATTGAATTGTAAAATTATGTATCAGTTTGTTAATTACAGTCTAAAAAAGGAAAGTTTCCAAGAGATTGTCATAAAGCATAACAATATTAAGAGATTCAAAGAAAAAGTAATACAACTATTCTAAAAAAAGAGCCCCAAATAGCATCAAATTGTGTTAAGTTATCATTTAGTTTGTATATCACTCTTTCATATTGAGCAACTTCAAACATATCTTTCGATCAAGATTGAATCGTTGGTAAAACATTAGATTTCCAGAAACGTAATATATTAACGTTAGCCAGACTAATAGCTGTGGATAACCATCTAAATATCTGTGGAGTGATCCTTCTTAAATTAGAGGTGTCATGTAATAAGGACAATCAGAGTGAAAGAGAAGCAATATTAGGTAATAGTGTTCTCAAATAACTTGCTATTTGTGCCCAAAAATGTTGAATCTCAGGGCACTCCCATAAGGCATGTACAGTATCGCAGTTGGATTGCTGACATCTCCAGCAGTTGGAATTTGGGCTAAGTTTAGCAGAGTAAAATTTGGAGAGTGACCAATGCCAACAGTGAAGTATTTTGAAGTAATTTAATTTTAATCTCACACCACGAAGACCCTGATTATAATTTTCTAAACTTTTAGTCCAGTCTTTGTCCGAGAAGGTAGTATTAAGCCGTGGGGACCACCAGGTTTTTAAGTTATCGAATGTATCAGTTGAGAATGATCTATCAATTAATACGGAATATAAACCAGATACTGTGCCTTTGAAATATTTCCATGTGCGAATATAGTGAGCAATAGATGATTGTGTTATAAGATCCATACAAGAATCTGTTTTGGAACTTAAAATGGACGATAATAGAATAAAATTATTGAACTGTAAATCTGGAAGATTATATGTCTCTTGCAATTGTTAGAATGACCTCAAGGAGTTATTTTGTGTATATAAATCCGATAGGATATTTATTTTATGATTTCTCCAAACGAACCAATTAAGCTCTTTACCCTTGTAGGTAATGGCCGAATTATTCCAAATTGGAGCGTTTAAATGAATATAAGCATTGCATTTTATTATTGTATGAGCCTTTTGCCATGCTAATTGTGAAGAATAAATGATTGGATTTGAAAATTGTGAATATTTTGGATTTTTGGTATAATAAATGGCCATGGGGTAGTAGTTTTCATTAAAAGATGTTCCAATTTTACCCATAGAGGGGTATTACAATTCGTGGATAACATGTATGTTGAATGTGACAATTGTTGGCTACCCAATAATTTTCCAAATGTGGGAGTCTTAAGCCTCCTTTTAATGAGGATGATTGTAATTTTGAGTTACTATACAAGGCTTATTTTCTCCCAAAATAAAACGAGCGATCAAAGACAAGGTGTTTTTCAAAAAAATTAGAAGTGATAGGAAGTGATAGCATGCTGAACACATAATTGAATTTTGCAATTGTATTCATTTTAATAATTTGTACTCTACCCTATAATGAAAGATTTAATTGAGACCATCTTATAAAATCCCGTTTGGTAGGATTCAAATTATCCATCATTACATTCTTCAGCCCGGTGTTAAGTAAAATCCCAAGATATTTAAGTTGTGAAGAACTCCACTTGTAGTACTAGTGTTCATTGGTAGTGCTTCACATTTAGACCAATTAATTTTATACCTGGAAAACCTCGAAAAGTGATTTAGAAGGGAAATCAAAGTATTAGCAGAGGGAATCCGGATTTGATATTGTCATTAATATATCATCTACATAATAGAAAGCTTTTACCTCTCCTGTAGGAGTTACAATACCTTTTATATTGGTATTTTTGTCTGATTGCAATAGCCAAAGGTTCTAAAGCAAGAAGAAACAACAATGGAAAGAGTGGACATCCTTGTCTGGTACCACAAATTTTGTAAAAATAAGATGTGAAGCCATTGCATTTAATTTCAGCAGTTGGGGAGTGATACATTCCTTTGATTAAAGTGATAAAACTCTACCAATACCCATTCTGTCCAAAGTTCGGAATAAATATCCCCATTTCAGTCTATCAAAAGCTTTTTCTGCATCTAGGGACAGTATCACATTTTTGTTCAAAGATGATTTGAAGAGGAACAGGATGGGACAAAACCAACTTGAGATGGATAAATAAGTGATGTAATAACTAAATTTAAAGGAGTCGCAAGTATTTTTGCCAGAATTTTAATATCAGAACTTATCAATGAGATGAGTCTGTAGCTAGAACATTCAAGTGGATCTTTGCCAGGCTTAAAAATTATAGTGATATATGTTCTAAAAAATTCTTGGAGAGAAGTGCCCTTTTTTTAATACTTCATTAAAGAAAGTTGGTAACAGTGGGGTTATTGAGTTTTCGTAATCTTACAAAATTCAATAGGAAAGCCGTCTTCTCCAGGAGCTTTATTTGTAGCTAGACAATCAACAGCTTTTGTGATTTCTTCTATTGTTATTTGCCCTTCAAGACTATTTTTCTGTTCTTGAGATAATCATGGAATATTTAAATTAATGAAAAAAATGATCTTCCTTTTTAGTATCTTTACACTGCAACGATGTTTATGGTGTTTCATTATAGTTCTAAAATTGTGTCAGTATATCAGTTGGTAGTGCAAATAGATTGTTAGAAGAGTTTTTAAAAGCAGATATCGTTCTGGAAGATTCTTGTTGACATAATTGATGCACTAGAAGTCTTCCAGCTTTCTCCCCCCTTTCATAATTGCGTTGACGGATTAAAAAGAGACATTTTATAAATTGTTAAATTTAACTGAGAGTAATTTCTTTAATATCTCAGGAGTTTCGGCTTTGCTATAATTTGTTGTGAGTGATATAACCTCTTTTTCCAAAAATAACCTTTCAGTGTTTAATTGTTTTTTGAAGATAGATGTCTCTCATGATCATACCTGTAATTACTGCTTTGCTAGCACCCCAAAGTATACCAGCACCTGTAACTGAATTCTCATTTTCTTTAAGAAATTGTTCAACATGTTGACATAAGCTTAATTTTGCTTGAGGTGTTTTATATGAATAAATAAATAAATTTCCAGTTGGATTTGGGGATCTGCGCTAATCCAGCATTAATGTGTATATCTATTAGATCATGGTCTGAAAGGCTACATGGAATAATTCCTACTTGTGTTATCAATTGTAATGTTGAAGATGTCAGAAATTAATCTATCCTAGAACGAATTAAATGAGAACAAGACGTGAAAGTATAATCTCTGTCATACAGTCGCCATGGTTCCTGTAGTGTAAAATCTTCCATAAGAACTTTTAAGATATGTCTGTCAATTGTGTGACGGGTATCAGGTTTACCCGATCTATCAATGAATGGATCTATAGTGACGTTCCAATATCCCCCAATTATTAGTCGTGTGGATCCGAAAGATGACAATAATCTACTAATCTTAGAAATTAAGATCATTTTGGTGTTAGTGGGTGCATAAACCGTACCAATAATCATGAAGGAATTTCTAACACAAATTTTATCTAATGCATATCTACCATTATCATCTAACCATGTTTGAATAACTTTATATGGCCGGTTTTTATGAAAAAGAATAGCTACCCCACTTTTACAAATAGGAGTGTTATCTCTGTTAGAATTACTATGGATTATGCTAGCATGTATAACTTGACCAATCAAATCTCTTTCTAATTTTTCGCTTTCTGACTCAGTGAGATGGGTTTCTTGTAACAATGCAATATCTGGTTTTCATTGTCCAAGAAAAGTAAGTATTTTCTTTCGCTTAATAAAATGTGTTAAACCATTAATATTTAGGGAAACAACATTTAAATGTTCCAACTTATAAACTGACATACTTAGGATAAAAATATCAAATAGTAATAAGAGTAATATAATTTATAGGGACATAGAAAAATAAGATTATAACTTTATAAGACAATTGATATGTAGGAGAAGAAAAGAGAGATAAAAAGAAGAGAAAAAATATAGAGGTGTAGAATATATCAATACATGTAAATGAATGTGAGGAGAGGCTAGACATATGGGCACAGAATCAAGTTAAATATTTGGAATAAATTGAAATAAGAAATTATTATTTATGTGAACTATCAATACAAATTAAATTGTCCAACACAAAGTGATAAGACAATTGCGTACAATTAACAAATTTAGACTGAGGGGATAGACAATTGTGCCGTGGAGTGGTGAGCAGAGACGAGAGTAATAGTGCCAATTCAGATATGAAATAAAATATCCGAAAGCATGTTAAGAGATAGTCGCATAGAAAGAGAAGGGGACACCAAAGGAGAAATATATTTTTCTTTCTTTAAAAAAAAAAAAGAAAAAGAAAACCCTCAAAATTTTACTCTTAATCCAAACTGGAATAAAACATAATGCAAAAAAGATTTCCAGAACATAAAAAGGAAAGAAGAGTGCAAAACATTATTGCATATATTTTGTGTTTCAATCATAATCAAGGTTTCAAAGGTGATCTAGATTTATCTCTAGGTTGATGTTTTTTCCTTGCTTTAAATTTACCGCCATTAGACCAATGTTGTTGAACAGTCTTCCATTCTCCTTGACCAGCATCGTCTGGCGTATTAGATGTGGAAGATTTTTTTATGGGTGATGGAGATGAAGACTTATGATCCATCTCTAAATCCTTATTGTCAAAATCATTCAAAATGATTCCAAGTCATGAGGGTCAAAATACTCCTTGGTATTCCCTTGAAAAGTCACAATCACAGTGGCTGGTTCCAAAAGCCCGTATTTTATGTCTCTCTTCTTCAGTCTAGTACGTAAGTTTAAAGTTAGAAGGTGCTAAAAAGTCTGCAGTAATAATAACTTGTGATTTTTCATATGCATATGGACCATGCTTCTTTGCTGCCATAATGATTTGACAAGCTTGTTGATGTTGTAAACAGCAGGCTAAAATGTGTTGAGGTTTTGTAGAACAGTCTGATGCACGGGAACAGACACAATGGGCTCTCTGAAATTCTAATAGTATGGTAAAGGTGATGTTCATCAAGGTTAGTATTAAGTTGGTCAGAAAATCTAACATGTCATCTTTCTCTATTTGTTCCGGAAGACCTATGATTCTAAGATTGTTCCTTCTACTACGGTCCTCTAGGTCAATCATTTTCTGCTGCCAATACCAAATATCATGTCTTGTGTCAGTAGTCTTATCGAGACAAGACTCAATATCCGTAATGCGACTCTCCATTGTCTGCATACGGGAATGAAATTTGGTAACATAATTTCTAAATCCTTGAACCTCCATGGTATTTGCAGACACTGTATTATCCAGAGACGCAATGGAGGATTTTATATGTAATAGTTCTTTCAATATTGTATCCATAGCTGCGAAGGGTAATTCAGTGGAATCAGCCATTTTACATTTTAAGTCAGTGGTATCAAAATTAGACAACAGAGCTGCACTATATGATAATTGTCTTACCGCTTTAGGTTCTGAAATAGGAAATATCTTTTAATCTTCTTCCTGAATTCTTCCAGTATCAGCTGCATTTTATCTTTGTTTCCTATTCCTTTTCTCTCCCGTGATCTTAAGACTCAGAAGACATTTTCTTTGATTTAGAAGTCTTCTAATGTGAAGTTGCACCGTAGGCTAAGTTGATGAGAGCCAGGTAAAAAAAAAAAGCCACGCAGAAGTTTATCCTTTATTCAACTTTGGGTATGACCTCCTGGTATACACAATCACAGTTCTTTCCTTAAAGATGCAAGATTCAGGAACCTAAGCAATCAATGTGTAGTGTTAGTGTTTCTGGAAATAAAGATGGTGTTAAAATGGTGAGTATAGCAATTTATATATGGTTAAACTGTTCCAGTCTCGTCTTCTATCATGGGGCTTTACTTAGACACCACCATTACCCTCGACGGCTATCTCCGCCCTCCTCCACACACAGTCTTGGGCTCCTCTGCAAGCAGAGCTCTCGGAAAAAACAGTTGATCGGGGTTAGCAGTTCTGCAGTCACAACCCAAAGATCTCCCCATGCCAGTGTTTTCGCCATTAAATGAAAGGATTTTCCCCGGGTGGCACCTGCGGGGCCCAGAAGGGGTGTTGTTCAGGTTTGGGGACCCTTTATATCTTCAACGGAGGTCGATGTTTCCAGGTTTACAGATGTTTCTGAAAGATTGTGTTTAAACAATCTAAACATATAGTGCTCCTCGATGGCTTCCTCCCCAGTGCTGCTCTAACAGGCCAACTCCGGTGTCTGCCAGTATTTTTTGAAGACGGGGGGAGGGGTGCTTGATTGATCATATAATGCTTTGTTCGTCTCAAGTGAGCTCGGCTTCACTCACCTTTGCAAGCCGTGTATTACAGCTCATGCTCTTTTTCTCCTCTCATTTAGTCTCCTTCATGATGGCAGATTATTTTTAGGGAGGGTGGCAAAAAATACTGCAGATTACTTTGGTCTCTGTCTCCCAGGCAAAGCGTAAGACCCGTCACGTATTCTGCCCCTATTTTTTTGCCATTGATTAGATATGTCAGATAGGCCGCGGGTGCGTTTTCCTAATGTCAGATGAATCACGCTTCACTTCAGCAGTGTCGATCAGGTCATAAAGGGTCTAGATGCGGCGTATGATGTTGCCGATGTTGCGTAGCACGATGCGGGGTGAAGCACTCGAGCTGTTACTCCTAGAACACGTAGGATTATGTATTTTGCCAGCCGGAGTTCGAGACAAAGCTCACGCCGCCATTTTGAGCTTTACAGATCGTAATTTCTTCAAGCAATAAATTCAATTGCAGAGCGATTTGCCTTCAAACAATGACTCATGTGTTGTTCTCTCTTCTTCCGATTATTATATTCTCCTTTTATTTGCTACACGGAGTATGGGAAAATGTATTTTGGCATGTTTCCCTGTCTCCATTCGTTCCGGCTCTAGAAAGGAGCCACCATCTTCCACGGCGCTTGGCTCCTCCCCCGACCTCCCATTACTGTCCACAGACTCCCCTCGACCCTGCTGTTTCCATTGTTTCTGGTTTTTTTTCTTGCAGGGAAGGTGGCTGCATTATGAACATAGGTTTACTCATTCAACTGTAAACTAAAGAGACACTGAGCTTTTTTTTTTTTTTGCTTTTGGCAGTTTTATGTAGCGCAAACTCGACCCAAAGGTATTGGTGCGCTTTAAATTAGCACCAGTTACGTTACACAAGGCCACATTCATTTTTTGGAAGGCACTGGAAGATTGGGATTTGCCCTGAAGCACAGGATGTTGAACCGCCCGCCACCTAGACTCTCATTGATTTGTGTGTTTAATTGTTAACTGTTAATCGCTCCAGGCAGGCACACCAGTGAGACTTGTGCTATGTTACTCTTCCACACTCGGCGACTAAGATGGGTCTGTGTTTTATTACAGTCCTCAGCCAAGCAGTTGTGCAGTTCTAACTGTTCTGGAATGTGTGGCTCCCGGATAAAGATAGCTTCCGTGTTCAGTTATCAAACATTCCTATTTAGGGAGGAAAAACTTTTTTGAACTACAAAAAGGTAAAATAATTGCCAGGTTGCATTAGAGTAATTTAGGAACGAGAACATAATGTTGCCCCTTGATGACAGGTCCAAACTGGGGTGGCATGGTGAGCAAAAGAACGATGGATTAAACCCAGATCTGTGACTGGGGGTGAGTGTTCGCATTGTTTAGCACTCCGTCCATCATCCTTTTGTGTTGCTAAAGGCGCCTGTCTGCTGCAAAGCTAACAACTTGGGAACTTATGACGTAGCAGTCGTTGCTTCTAGAGCTGGGGTTTACTCATTACATTATTCGCAGTTCTTTCTCATCATGGCTGCGTCAGCAGCATACGTTATGTGTGTTTGATGCCGCCTGTAATACCCTACTTCTGGCATGTAGCAGAGGGTAGTTGCGGACGAAGGTAGGGCTTAATGTGCTCGGCCATTTGAAGGACTGATAGCCCAGCAGACCTCAGAACAGTAGCAGACACACAAAATGTTCGTCCCTGGAGCGTCTTGAAGGTGGTGATAGTTTACTGAATTTCAGCTGTACTATCTATTGATAAAATGCCACTGAAGCCCTGAGTCTTCAAAATGTTTGCAGTAACGTGGACTACCAAAATGTAATTAGTATCCTCCTTAATCCAAACATCCAGTCAGCAGGCCCTATGAGGGACCGGTCTTTAACTGGTCAGTTTCAGCTTCTTATAGGACTTCATGCTTCATCACGCGGGGCTCTGAAGCGCATTATAGGCCATTTTGGTTTCACAACTGAGTTTCTTAGGAAATCGTCTTGGACTGGGAGTTAACGGCAGTGCTCTCAAATCTGCACATCCCATGACCCTTCCCATTTGTTTATGGGGAGTCTGACTTTCTTGAGGAGGTTATATGGGACAGAGTCTGTCTGTGTAACGTTACCTATATCACAGATTACATCTCTGTGCAACTATCCTGAACATCCAGGCACACTTGCCAATTTCTCTGTCTTGTGGTGTGTTCTCTGGTAACGACTTCATCACACTTATATGCCAGTTAGATAATGTCCCCGCATCGTTTAGTTCCCGTTGTACCTCGGTGATCTGGTCATACATCCCCACCTGTCAACAATGAGGACCTCTGAACCTCTTTGTACCAGTCACTTCCCTGCGCCGGTATGTACCTTGCACCGCTCTGCATCAGTGAACTCACCCACTGCATCTGCGTGCCCCACTTCACTCCCCTCATCGTGCATCTATTTGCCCAACTTCACACTCATACACCACACATGCGCCAGTTTACACTCTGTGCAACAGTTACTCTGCTGAATCTGTGTGCTCTAGCTGCTGTGCAGCATGTCTCAAAATAAAACAAAAACTTTAAAAAAAAAAAAAAAAAAAAAAAAAAAAACTTTAAGACATGCCAGCGCTGCTGTGTGACATGTCTAAAAAACATTGAAAAAACGAGTATATTACGTAGAGGTGAAACCTACTGGCTTTGTCAGTGCTTGTTTATAAGCAGAGTGTAGGTGGTTGGACGCTAAAATAAAGAGCCACTGCTTTACAATGTGTGTATTTTAATCATTTAAAATAGGAGAAACCACTTTAGGCAGGGTGAGGACTTTTGGGTGCAAAGCATTTTAAAACCAACAAGGTCATAATAATAATAATAATAAAAAAATAGCAAAGTGCAGGCATTACATACAGTGTGAGTTAAAGCACCTGCATTCGGGGACATAAATAAACTTAAATGATTGGTATGTTGCACTGCATTGTGCGGCTGCCCGTGAGGCATTTTGCTGTGTCCATTTTCATTTCATTCTATAGATCCTTTAAATATATTTTTGAAGTCATGCCTTAGGATACAAAATACAGTGTCTGAGTTTTCTTAAAGAGATTTTTTGATGTTAGGAGTTTCCGGTGTTGAAGTTCATTAGCTGTAACATGAGAGAACAAAGAGAAACATAGGCCAAAAGTTGTGATGTTGGCACTTTGTAACGTGTACAATATTTCCCTTGGCAAACACTGCAGTCTGCACTGCCTCTGGGCATCAGAATGATGGATGTTTATCCTTCCCATCCGAGTGGTAGGCTTTCTGTGGACCAAGGTAGGATGAAAGGCAGAGTCGCCACACAAAGAGTTGAAACACCAGTGTTAGGCTGACCAGTTCCTTACATCCTGCCACAACCAGATGGGTTTCTGGCCACCTGGGGTGAGTGTAGTGGGGAGCTAAGGTGAATGTAATAAAAAAAAAAAGTTTAGTGAAGATTTTTTAAACGGTGACAAAGTTATAAGCAAACCAAAAAACACTTTCTCTATGAAAAAGCACTCCTAACTAAAACTATCCAGTGGCGGCCGCCAGCAGATAGTTATAGTTGGGACCTGGTCTCCACAGGAAAAGCATTATTTGTTTTGCCAGTAACTTTGGTGCCTTTGACAAAACTTCCTAAACTTTTCTAAACTTGTACACTCCTGAGTTCAGCTGCTGTGTTGAATGCTTTGGGATGATTTGTCATTTGGGGGGGGGGGCTGAGAAAAAATGTGGGGGAGGGGGTGTCCCAAAACATGTTTTCCCTATGTAATTCCCATGACTACAGCCCAAACTGCTTGACAGAATTTCACCAGATTTGGAAGAAAGCTAGCACTTGGTCAAGAATGAGACTTTTTTGTGATTTGGTGTAAGTCTGTTCAGTAGTTATCGAGTTACTAAAGAAAAAATACAAATTTGTATATCTATCTACACGGATCGAACAGATCTCATGCTGAGATCTGATTGGGCTCCAACATTTGAGCCTGGAAGAGTTGGCAGGCATTTTGGGATTCAGACTCAGACTAATCCCAAAAAAAGAGTTAAAAGAAAAAAAAATCTGGGCCAGAACTGGCCTGGGGAGAGGTGCCACATAGTCCCCCTCCTGTTTTAACAATTGGCTGGGCCCCCTCCTATTTTAACAATTGGCTGGGCCCTGGGGAATGGGGTCTCCCAGGGCCGGCATTGGCCCAGGGAGGGGGACCATGCAGCCCCCTTCCCTTGCACTAATTGGTCAGGCGCTCAGGGAATGGGGTTCTCAGGGCCAAAATCGGTCCAGGGAGGGGTGCTGAACAGCCGCTTGACCTTGCACTATTGTCCGGGCACCAGGGTATGGGGTCCCCTGGGCTGAAATCAGCCTGGGGAGCGGGACCACACCGCCCCCTCCCCTTCTAGTATTTGGATGGGTCCCGGGGATGTGGCCCCTGGGGCTGGAATTGGCCCGCAGAGTGTGGTTGCATGCCCCTCTCCCGGGTTGCCTGCATGTGAGGGTGGGCCACAGGACAGGCGTGGGTGACTGGTGGTGGGGGGGTTGGCTGCAGTTCATGGCTACAGCCCAGGTCCTGTGGCATACCCCCACTGTGCACAGTCAAAGAGCGTTCGTGGCACAGGGTTGGGTGCCTATGGGGCGTTGGTTGCATGGCCTGGCCACAGGCCAGGGCCTGCGACCAACCCCAGCTGTGCTTTTGAAGGCCGTGCATGGCATAGGGTGGGGTGCCTACAGGGAGTTGAACGGTGGGATGAGTTTGGATTAACGTAAGGTCATTAAATATTACTTAATGTTAAAAACAAATCCTAGTTACTCACTGAAAAAACAGTAGGTACAGGAACGTTATAATTAGGAAATAGAATAAAAAAAAACCTTAGAAATTCCCTAAAAAACAAAGGTTAGAGGGACGTTATAGTTAGGTTCAGATTTTACACCCACAAAACCATATAAATTCAACCGTTATAATTATAGTTATCCCAAGGAACTATAACTTGTGCCCTGGGGTAACTATACGTCGCACCTCGCGCCTTCACCATGCATTAATACTTACCCCACTTACTACATCAGTAATGGCATCTTTTATGACATCATTTATAATAAAACCACAACATTTGCAATGAAATTATTAATGAGAAAACTGTGCATGCGGGGGTGCGAGCTATAGTTACTTTAGGGCACAAGTTATTTTTTCTAGAGATAGGTATAACTATACTCAGTCGTGTATCGCAGTGTTGAAGGGGCGGGGTGGAGCACCGTGCATGGGGATGCGGGGGGGCGGTGGATAGCAGGGTTGGGGAGAAAATATTAATAAAATGTAAAAAAATAAAAACAAAATAAAAAAATATAATTTACCTGAACTCTGCGTCACGCCGCACCCCGCTCCTCTACTGGCTTCAGGCAGAGCAGACCTCCACCTCATTCAGACGTTACCCCTCCCGTGGTAGTTCCAGAGCAGAGAGGGAGCATATTCTCCCCACTTGATGTGACCGTATACTAGTAGATTATATTCCAAAATAAGATTATTTGATGTCTCTTCAGGGTAAATCTACTTAAATGTTTTAATCAAACAGTTCATGTTTTTTCTTTCTTTCTTTTTACATCTGCGGGAATCTTTTTGTCCTTCAAAAATCAGCACCATCTTTATCCCCTTCGCTGCCAGGCCTTTTCCCCCTCCTGTGCCGAGCCTTTTTTTGGCTATTTGGGGCAGTTCGCGCTTAGGCCCTCATAACTTTCTGTTCACATAAGCTACCCACGCCAGATTTGCGCCCTTTTTTTCCAACATCCTAGGGATTCTAGAGGTACCCAGACTTTGTGGGTTCCCCAGAAGGAGGCCAAGAAATTAGCCAAAATACAGTGAAAATTTCGTGTTTTGTTTTAAAAAAAAAAATGGGACAAAGGGGCTGCAGAAGAAGGCTTGTGTTTTTTTCCCCAGAAAGTCGCATCAACAAAGGGTTTGTGGTGCTAAAATCACCAGCTTCTTAGCTTTCAGGAACAGGCAGACTTGAATCAGAAAACCTAATTTTTCAACACAATTTTGGCATTTTACTGGGACATACCCCATTTTTACGATTTTTTTGTGCTTTCAACCTCCTTCCAGTTAGTGACCACAGTCGGTGAGAAACCAATATCTGGATCCCAGAAAGCTAAACATTTCTGAAAAGTAGACAAAATTCTGAATTCAGCAAGGGGTCATTTGTGTACATCCTACAAGTGTTTCCTACAGAAAATAACAGCTGAAATAAAAATATATTTAAATTGAGGTGAAAACAGCCATTTTTCTCCACGTTTTACTCTGTAACTTTTTCCTACGATGTCAGATTTTTTAAAGCAATATACAGTTACGTCAGCTGGACTCTTCTGGTTGCGAGGATATATAGGGCTTGTAGGTTCATCAAGAACTCTAGGTACCCAGAGCCAATAAATGAGCTGCACCTTGCAATGGGTTTTTATTCTATACCGGGTATACAGCAATTCATTTGCTAAAATATAAAAAGTTAAAAATAGGTATCAAGAAAACCTTTGTATTTCCAAAATGGCCACAAGATAAGGTGTTGAGAAGCAGTGGTTATTTGCACATCTCTGAATTCCGTGGTGCCCATACTAGCATGTGAATTACAGGGCATTTCTCAAATAGACGTCTTTTTTACACACTGCCTTACATTTGGAAGGAAAAAATGTAGAGAAAGACAAGGGGCAATAACACTTGTTTTGCAATTCTGTGTTCCCCCCAAGTCTCCCGATAAAAATGGTATCTCACTTGTGTGGGTAGGCCTAGCGCCCACGAAAGGAAATGGCTCAAAACACAACGTGGACACATCACATTTTTTCACAGTAAACAGAGGTGTTTTTTGCAAAGTGCCTACCTGTGGATTTTGGCCTCTAGCTCAGCCGGCACCTGGGGAAACCTAGCAAACCAGCTCATTTTTGAAGACTAGACACCCAGGGAAATCCAAGATGGGGTGACTTGTGGGGCTCTGACCAGGTTCTGTTACCCAGAATCCTTTGCAAACACGTTTTCCTCACATTTCGGTGACAGAAAATTCTGGAATCTGAGAGGAGCCACAAATTTCCTTCCACCCAGCGTTCCCCCAAGTCTCCCGATAAAAATTATACCTCACTTGTGTGGGTAGGCCTAGCGCCCGCAACAGGAAATGCCCCAAAATACAACGTGGACACATTCCATTTTTTGACAGAAAACAGAGGGTTTTTTTTTACAAAGTGCCTACCTGTGAATTTTGGCCTCCAGCTCAGCCGGAGGGGGGCAGAAATGGCCTAAAATAAATATGCCCCCCCCAAATCCCCCGTGGAGCGACCCTTGCCTACGGGGTCGCTCCCCCTGCGTGACATTGGCGCAAAAAAAAAAGATCCCTGGTGCCTAGTTGTTGGGGGCAGATTGACCTAAAATCTGCCGATTTGCCCCCAAGGGGGGCAGAGATGGTCTAAATACAATTTGCCCCCCAGGGGAGTGACCCTTGCCTAATGGGTCGCTCCCCATCTCTAAAAAAACAATGAAACAAAAAAAAAACACAACATTTTTTTTAGCCCTGGCGCCTAGAGGTTTTTGCCCCCACCCTGGAGGCAGATCGGCCTAATAACAATAGACCGATCTCCCTCCAAGGGGGGGCAGAAATGGCCTCAAATAAATTTGCCCCCGCCACCCCACCCCCCCCTCCCGAGGAGCGACCTTTGCCTATGGGGTCGCTCTCCTTGCGTGACGTTGGCGCTCCCTCTGGGCTCTGTGCCCAGGACGTAATGGTTACGTCCTGGGCACACAAGCACTGTGCCGCAGGATGTAACCATTACGTCCGCGGCACAGAAGGGGTTATGAAAGGGGCCTTCGTCAACAACAATAATGACAGCTCACACCTGCCTGTTTTATAGACGACCATCATTGAAATCTCTGGCCACTGACATTGTTGTCAAAATCAATTACTCACAAAAGGATCCCACTTTAAGAGGAGATCTTCTTTCTCCTACATCATTAATTCTCTGACCCTTAGAGTACTCATTCATTCATCAGATTGGCCTACTCAACTCTTCACTCTCCTTTAGTATCTTCTTACTGGTCGAGCTCTCACTCCTCTTGAGGAAGCCTCATGTGCATCCAGGCGACCTGCCCATCTACTGCCAATCTCACACTGCTTCCTAGACAAAATTATCAGAGTTCCAAACGAGGTACAGCACTGAAGGAGCACAAGTCGGGTAACAAATAAAACTTTTCAAATTACAGACGAGAGAGCCCCTGCTTTCTCATTGTCCTTGACCTTTCTGAAGCATTTAAACAGTAGTTTAGCCGGCTGTCTTTACTATTCTATTCTCTTCTCTTCAATAGGTAGTAAAAATGGTTCTCCTTATTTCTCACCAGGAGACAGGAGTGTGTAAGGAGACTTGCAGGGTACTCCCATTTTGCTAGACACAGATCATAATTTCGAGGCCTGTCCTCTTGCGACCCATCTTCAACTTGCTTGTAGGACACATTGTAGCCCTACTTGCCATCCATGACATAAGCATTGATCTAAATAAATGTTAGTGACAAGAACTGTCTAGCTCTGCAACAATATCCTCTTGTCCTCTTGATATTCTCTTGCCATTAGCCGATAAAAGCATAGATGTTCACAGCCTTTCGAAATCTAAATACCACCAAAACCAAGTTTCTTTCACAGCCATACCTCAGAATCCTAAATCCATTTGTGGCAATATAACTTCACCCCAACTGCCTCGTCCCATGTATCAACCGATGCACCAAATCATTAGGCTTCTACTATGACATTTGGCTCACATTTAAAGGTCATATGAACATAGTGCAAGACTGCCTGGTGCTAGCTAACTGCACCCTCATTCCCTACCCCAAACATTTGCTGAGTTGCACGCAGAGCGGATGCATTCGAATAGTATTTTCCATCACGTTCACTGCTCCTATAGTAATATTTGTGCCCCTTTTTCTCATCAAGGTGTCACCTTTCTGGTTTCTGGTGTTTCATTAGTAAATTTTCATTGAGCCTGTTAAGCTTATTTGTTCAGGCTTTTCAGTGCTTTGACTTTTTCTGCTCCATCGGTCTGGACTTCAGTTCTTGAGTTAATTATTTTTTTAATGTATTTCTTTATTGGCTTTTCAACAATTACAGTCATCGTCTCCCCACAATCGGTAGGAGTATGGAATTACTAGCTGTATCATAGTGTATTTGTCTCTTGAGATAATTCTTGAGATTTTTTGCCCTTTTTCTTTTTCCCCCAAGAATGACCCATTTCATGGAAAAAAAACGGTTTCACTGAGTTATTATAATGTGGTGGCCGCATATGGGAGTTGCTCATTTCGGGCAGGCACTTTGGCATTTCAAAGGTTCTCTGCGGCCTGTAATTGACAGTCCGAATCGGTGTAGATGAACGAACAGCTACATATTGTATGCACAAGAGACCTAAGATTCAATTTCCAGGCAAATGTACAGAGCTACTTAGTGTATTCACAAATGACCAAAGGTTTGAATGCAGGTCAGTGAGTTACATAATGTATGCAGACCAAAGATCTTAGTCCTGACAAGTGAAGGTAGAGCTGCATACAGTGTGAACCAGCAAGTGATGGTCTAAATTCAGGCCGACAAACAAAAAGCTACATTTTTTACTCATGAGTGAATCCAAGCAAGTATACATAGAGCTACGGTATGCATGAGTGTTTGACGGCTGGTTCCAGGCCATTGACTTTAGCCTTGCTCATCCATTCAGCACCCTAGTTTAGGGGACAATGTTAAAATTAGTGGCATTGGGGAGTTCTCTTTGTAGTGTGAGTTTAAGCTTTGATTAGACCCTCACTGCTTGAAACCCTATTGGAAGCACTCTGCATGGAGCTCAACATTGTGTTCAACATCTCAACGGGGAGACTGCTGTCCATGGTTCCAGGTCTCAAGCTGGATGCTTTGCTGAACATCGCTGGTGTCTGCTTCACCCTAAGACACTGCCAAGTTGTGCCATTAGACCCCAAGATTTTTTCTCCTCCCTGGATTGTTCCTCAGCTGCTCCCGCACTCTGAAGCAGAAAGCACTTACAGCAATTGATTTAACTGCCCAGTAAATTTTGCTTAAGCAGTGCCCTCTGAGTCATCACCAGGGTCAATTTAGATTTATACTTCTGCAGATGAATAGTTTGCCTTTAATCAAGTTTAACTTGGGTCAGCAAATTAAAGCCCTTTCCGATCTCAGCCTGTTGAAGATATTGAGAACTGGTGACTGATAAGGAGAACAGAGGATGGTCTGTGTGTGGAGGATTTCTGTTTGTGTCGTGCTTCATACGGCTTTATTTTTCCACCCTTTTCAATTGTGAAAAAAATATTAATCCATTTTTGTGATGTCTTATACAGCACTCATTTTATTCCACTAGAAACTGCCAGACACCGAGAGACATTAGACAGCATGAAGAATTGAACCTTACATGAAGGTGGTTAATAGGATAAGAAGTGCGTAGCTTATAAGATGATGTCCTCCATGGATGTGTGAGGGCTGTAGTTTGTTACATTGCTTGATCTTTGCATTTATGTCTGTTATTGAACAGTGAGTTCTGTTGGAGTCTGGGACCTTTCGTAAATTGGAGTACTTTAACCTTGAAGATCTACATCAGCTTTTGCTAGAAGTCACATGGATCATCTGACTTTGGCCTGATCGTGAATTTCTAGTGCTTGTGTCTCTGACTTTTTCATGACATAAATGACTTTTTAAAATTTGAAGTGCACTGGAAGTAGTGCAGTCACTTTAGTACAGGCCATTACTATTTATGTTGTACCTATTCAAGTAATTGTTTTGGAACTCCAAAAGAAGTATGTTATGATAGTGGGTTTAGATAATTTGAGGTTTGTTAAGTCCATTTAATGGTCAGCTGTAGGAAGCTGGCTCTCTATATGGTGCACTAAAAAGACACCGTGCAGAGAGTCCAGTTGATCCACAATTGGTTTACAGAGACAAAAGTAGATAATACTAATGCTTTCTTTTGTGGTAGTGTGGGTGAGCAGTTAGGCTTATCAGAGGGCAGTGCTAAACATCTGTTGCACTCACAAGGGCAATAAATGAGACATCCAAAGAATAAATCCGAGTCCAAATTAGAAAAATAACACTTCTTTTTATACGTATTTTAAAACCCAAGGACTTCGTTCAAGAATGAATGCTATTTTTGTTATGAATTTTCACATTTAAGTAAAATGTTCAAACCTGTGCGCCTTTCTGCACTATGGAAGAAAAAGTTAGAGATGCTTTAAGATAGATACAGTTGGTTTCAGGGGTTCACCTTAAGGGTTTGGAGTTGTTGTGGACCAACGCCCAAAGTACTACCAGTTGGTCTTCAGGGACTTCCCGGCTTCCACCGGGAACAGGGTACTGGTGAGGTTGTAACTGGGCGCGCTGCGGTGAAGATGGGCCACCTGGAAATAGACTGTATAGGGGGACTAGGGAACAAGTCAGAGAGCTCCCAAACGGGAGCTTGGGTCACAAGGGGTCTTGGAGCAAGGAGGCACAGTTGGTCCTTCAGAAACAGGGCAAGCAGCTCGGGTGCAGAGTGGTTAGTGCGGTTATGTTGTTGCGCAAAGATGCTTCTCAGTGTTAGGGGCCAACAGCTGACCGGGGCAAAATCAGGACTGCTGGGCCACTCACAAAGTGCTGCTAGGGCCTTGTGAAGTGGGAATCCAGACTGGACTCTGTTGGTGCTTGGTGCAGGGAGTCTGGTACCACGGGAGCTGGTGCTGCACAGCTCCAGTTGGTCCTGGAACGTCACACTCGGTGGGGAGACAGATCTTGTCCTCCAGAGCATGGGTACATTCTCCTGGTCATCTGTGGTGTTGGGCGTGGGAGCTGCAAGGCGATGGATTTTAGTCTGCTTGTCGGTCCCTGCGGTCTGCAGGGAAGTAGCTCCTCTACTCCAAGGGAGACTGGCAGCAACTTAGAGGTGCTGGTAGGGTACCAGAGGATTTGGTAGTTCTCCAACTTGCAGGACGAGTCACACTGTTGCAATTGTCGAAATGGTTGCAAGCAGCCAGGGTTTTGCTCCAAAAGTTCCCAGCTCTTCTATTGTTCTCACCAGACAGTGACTCTTCTTTGTCTTTCTTCTTTTAATCCGTCTGTGAGTTCTTGGGTTCAGGGGTGCCACCTGAATACTCAAGTTAGAGGCGTTAAGGGGAGTGGCAGGTAGCAGCCATTGGGTTGTCTACCTTTAGTGTGTATACACCCTCTACATGTCCACTACTAGTGGGAAGTTGGCATAACCCTGACCCTCGAATGCTAATTCCGTCCAAAAGAAAATGGAGGAATCTGAAAAGTGGTGTCCACATCAGCTAGTCCACCCTAGGGGTGGGACTTGCATGATGTGGGCACACTTCCTAATCTTACTAATTTTCCTAACTGTCTTGCCACCAAGAAGTGGGGGCAGGACAGGCAGGGGGGGGGGGGTCATCGCCACCATCTGGAGAGACATGGATCACATAACAAAGGTGGCTGGGCCTTTGAAGCTAGTGGTGTCAACACCTCTGCCCAGTGCAGGCTTTGTCCCTGGCCTCCGAGAGCGGAGGCTCTCACCTCAGGTGGTCAGAAACATGTCTATGGTGGCAGGACTGGTTGAGACCAGTCAGTCAACACAATAGCAATCCGCAGGTTTTTCAGGGGGCACCTGCCAAGGTGCCCTCTGGGTGCATGTATTAATAAATCCATCACTGAAATCAGTGAGGTTCTATTAATACAAGCTGCTTGATACCAAACATCCTGTAGCTGGGGAACTTGTATTCACCAGTGTCCAGCACATGTATTTCATATTCCTTCCCTGTCCACTTACCATGTCCAAGAATCGACAAAGTAGGGGCATATCTGCTCATGCAGATATGGCCTCACATGTGATATAACGCACCCTGCCTTAGGGCTGGAAGGTCTTCTGTAGGTGAGACTTACAAATATAATATGCAGTAGTAGGGGACCTGGGACACCGGTATGTGTGACAGGTTGTGTTTTCACTTTTGTCTGCACCAAGCCACGCAGCCTTCAATGGCAGCACTGTGTGTGTGTTTGGTGAGTTTGATGAGGGGTTCCTTAGGGTGGCACAATTCACGCTGCAGCCCTTAGGGACCTTCGTTAGTGCCCTAGGTATCAGAGTTACCGTTTACTAAAGACTTACAGAGAGTGCTAAATGTTGTGCTAATTGAAGGGGAAACAACTGTACAATTTTGTGAATGAGATCTGGCACTGGGGACCTTGTTAGCTGGAATCCAGCGCACTTTCAATCGAAATCACATCATGTACCAGGCAAAAAGTGCTGGTAACCATGCCAAAAAGGGGCGCTTTCCTACATCAGCCTTGAAAACTGTTCATCTTCTGCCATTCGTTGTTTGGGAGGTGCTTCACTTTGACTGCCCACATGACTTTGCAATAAAACTGAAAGTTCTTACTAAAGATGGTGAATACATTTATTGCTTGAAGTACCAGCAATTATGTTGGTGCCTTTCTAAAGCAGATCTGTAATGCAGAATGGATGTTCTCACAGAAAATTATTTCTATTATTTATATGATTTACATAAGAATGAGCATCCAGGCAGATAAATCCCCA
This sequence comes from Pleurodeles waltl, assembly GCF_031143425.1. Classification (NCBI taxonomy): domain Eukaryota; kingdom Metazoa; phylum Chordata; class Amphibia; order Caudata; family Salamandridae; genus Pleurodeles; species Pleurodeles waltl. The sequence continues at coordinate 76,933,369 of NC_090447.1, read as the reverse complement.
AAAAGGAACCTATAGAATCACAATACATACAGCCGCTAGAGAGGTGCTCTAGTAGGAAACAAGGTTTGAACAATTCCACAGAGTACGAAAGAGGAAGTGACAACTGCACTTCATTAAATATGACAATCAAGCACTGCAAAGGGTACATTTCTGATGGATACAACTACCTGTGGATTCCTCACCTAATGAATACTCCCATTGCGCCAGCATTCGACGGAAATCTTCTTCCTAGCTTCTGCACGTCAACGAGGACGTCACATTTGCCCACGCGACGCCGTCTGACGTCATACAGGCAATAAGAGGTCCTCGCCGACGTCAGTTCCCTTTTTTCCGTGCCATTCGAAACTGTTATCTTCGAGGGAGCTACTGTTGCTGTTCAGCAGTTACAGTGTGTTTTTGGCTGTGTTTTTTTCTTTCTCTGAGGTTACTATGTCTCAGAGGAAGTCAGGTTTGAAGCCCTGTCGAGAGTGTGGGGGCAAAATGTCGGTTACTGACCCACATTCGGACTGTTTGTGGTGTTTGAGTTCCGACCATGATGTGGCCAGGTGTGATTCATGTCAGCACATGAATCCGAAAGCCCTGAAGGAGCGAGAGGCCAAACTTTTTATGGCGAAGTCGAAGAAAAAGGAGAAGAGGCACCATAGAAAATCCTCCTCGCCGAAGTCTCATCGACGTCATCGAGATTCCCGGCGCCGTCGGGAATCACGGCGCCGGTCGAGTAAGGAGAGGTCGAGGTCGCCATCGACTCGGCGTCGGAAGACTTGGGAGGTCAGTCCCACAGTCACTGCTCATCCGTCGACGCCGTTGCCTTCTCCAGCCTCGCCGACTTCGCCCGGGTCTTCGGGCCAGCCGCCTTCAGTATTTGAGGTGCCACAGCCTCAAATGTTCTCTCCGACGTTGCAGACGTCGAGGTCGGTGTCACCTTCGATCCAGGCACCCCAGTATCCGGCTTTTCCGGCCCCTGGAGCCGATAATACCGCATTTTTAAATGCGATGTTTTCCATCTTTCAGCAGATGGCTCCAGGTGGCGCACCGGCTGGGCCTTCGGGTCCTTTGGCTTTCAGTTTGGGTGCTCCGGCTCCGCTGCGACCAGCACCCTTCATGCCCTTTCTCCCCCTGGGGAACGTGGGCTCGGGGCCGGTGTCGGCTCCGGTGGCTCCAGAGACGTCGGCTCCGGAGGTTTCGACTCCAGCGGCTATCGGTGTTTCGGCCAGTGACGCCGTCTGGGCCTTCTGCGACTTCGAAGCAGTCTTCTCTTCATCCGACTCCTGGTTCGGCACCGAAGCTACCTGTGGCTCCTGTTGACCCGGCGTCGGACGGATCCGGTGATCGGCGTCGTTCTTCGACATCTGCTGACGCCATGTCGATGCCGAGGATTGAGGAGAGGCTGCACTCGAGGAGACGTGCTCTCCGTCTCTTGGAAGAACAAGAGTATCAGCAGGTCCTGGAGGAAGGAGAAATTGAGGACTCTGGCGAGGGTCTTCATGGGCTGGACACCGCTAGTGGCCTTGATACTTCCCCTGAGTGGGACTTGTCATCTCCAGGGGAGTATACTGAAGAGGCGGCCACTTTTCATGCGGTGATAAAGAAGGCAGCTAACTTCCTGGAACTGCCTTTGCCGGTAACTGAGGCGAAGCAAAATCTGCTGACTGAGGTTTTACATCCGGCCTCTACATCAGCAGAACCTCTTTTGCCGTTTAACGAGGCGCTGCTGGAACCTGTGTTGGAGGTCTGGAAGAAGCCGGTATCTTCCTCGGCTGTCAATAGGTCTGTGGCCAGGAGGTAACGGGCTGCACCAACTGACCCTGGCTTTCTTACCAGACACCCTACGCCTGAAAGCTTGGTGGTCCAGGCTTCCTGCTCGGCAAGATCTGCGCCTGGGTCTTTTCCATCAGTGCCAGCGGATAGGGACTCCAAAAGGATGGACATGCAATCCAAGAAAATGTTCTCGTCATGTAGCATGGCGTTAAAGTCCACCAATGCTACGTGTATTTTGGGGAGGTACATTTATGCTCTGATGGACGAAATAACATCTACGCATACAGAGGTTCCTCAAGGGCTGTTGAATCTTATCCAATCTGGGTTGGATACAACTGACTCGGTGGCCAGAGCGATGGGCACGGCTGTGGTTGCGAGAAGACAGGCTTGGCTTCGCAACTCAGGGTTCTCATCAGATGTGCAGTCGACCCTGTTGGACCTCCCTTTTGATGGGGACAAGCTCTTTGGTGCCAAGGCAGATTCGGCTTTGGAGAGGTTTAAGGAGAGCAGGGCCACAGCCAAGTCGTTAGGATTACAAGCCACTTCTTCTGCCTCCTCCAGATTTTTTAGGAGGTTTCGAGGATTTGGTCGTGGCTCATCCTCTTCCTCCTTTCGGGGGAAATTCCAACAGCCTACCTCTTCTCTCACCTATAGATCTTTTAGAGGGAGGGGTAGGGTTCGTACCAGGGTAGCCTATCAGCAGCACTCTGCCTCTTCCTCTGGAGAGGTGCAGCAGGGGAAGCAGCCTTAGGCTTCCACCAATTCCCACTCACTCCTCTCCTGTAGGGGGAAGGTTACTGTATTTTCTTCGCAAGTGGGAGGTCATCACATCAGACGCCTGGGTTACCAGCATTGTGAGAAAAGGCTACACCCTTCCCTTTCGGGAGTTTCCGCCCCCCATCCCGCCCCGCCCATCTTATTGTTCAGAAGAACACCTCCTGTTGTTAGAACAGGAGGTTCAAGTCCTCTTTTTAAAGGGCGCGGTGGAGTTGGTTTCAGAGCAGGAAAAGGGTCAAGGTTGTTATTCAAGGTACTTCCTGATTCCCAAGAAGGATGGTCGGTTGAGACCAATCCTGGACCTGAGGATTTTGAATTGGTTCCTCAAACAGGAAAAGTTCAAGATGCTGACCCTAGCTCAGGTGCTTTTGGCGTTGAACAAGGGAGATTGGATGGTGTCTGTCGACTTGCAGGATGCTTATTTTCATATCCCGATACTCAAGTCGCACAGGAAGTATCTCTGGTTTGTGGTGGGGTCGCAGCACTATCAGTTTGCGATCCTCCCGTTTGGTCTTACTTCAGCACCTCGAGTCTTCACGAAGGTGATGTCGGTGGTTGCGGCAGAGCTCAGAAGGAAGGGATAGCAGTATTCCCTTACTTGGACGACTGGTTGATCAAAGCCAAGTCCCCGGAGCTTGTGCTGCATCATCTGCAGTCGACAACCCAGTTGTTGTTAGACCTGGGCTTTTCGGTGAACGTGCCCAAATCTCACCTAGAGCCCTCTCAGCGCCTCCTGTTCATAGGGGCAGTACTGGATACGACATTGAATCGAGCCTTTCCTCCGCCTCAGCGGATTCAAGACATTCAGGCATTGGTTCCAATGTTTCAAAGTGGAGCGGTCATTCCAGTCCTCAAGGTCCTACGTCTGCTCGACTCCTGCATACTGTTGGTCACGCATGCTCGCTGGCACATGAGGGCTCTTCAGTGGTGCCTCCAAAGGCAGTGGTCTCAACACAAAGGAGATCTCGAAGGTTCTGTCAAGATCTCCAGAGATGCTGCAACGGATTTGAAGTGGTGGATTGCGGACGACAATCTTTCCCAGGGAAGGCCGTTCACGCAGCCTCCACCAGTGACCACGGTCATAACGGATGCTTCCACTCTGGGGTGGGGAGCTCATCTGGGGGACCTGGAGATCAAAGGGCTTTGGTCTCCAGAGGAACAGATGTTTCATATCAATCTGTTAGAGTTACGGGCTGTACGTCTGGCTCTCAAGGCCTTCCTCCCATCCCTTCGCGGTCAGTCGGTTCAGGTCCTGACGGACAATACTACCGCGATGTGGTATATAAACAAACAGGGAGGAGTGGGGTCGTACCTTCTCTGCAGAGAAGCTCTTCGGCTATGGTCCTGGGCAAAGGACCATCAGATTTGCTTGGTAGCAAATCATCTGGCCGGAGTCTTGAATGTACGTGTGGACAGTCTGTCGTCGTTTCTCGACCGACCACGAGTGGCGTCTCCATCCAGATCAGGTCCGTTTAATCTTCCAGATGTGGGGGTTTCCTCGGATAGATCTGTTTGCCACCCGGGAGAACTCGCACGGCCCGTTATTCTGCAGCCTCCAGTATCCGGTGCAAGGAGCGTTGGGGGAAACATTTCAGAGAACCTGGTACGACCAGTTGCTTTACGCGTTTCCCCCCATACCCTTGATTCCTCGAGTGTTGAGGAAAATTCGCCAAGACCGGGCCCAAGTAATCTTAATTGCTCCGGATTGGCCAAGGAGGGTGTGGTAGTCCGACCTTCACCAACTCTCACTGTGCCCTCCGCTCCATCTCGCTCTCAGGGCAGACCTCCTCTCGCAGTCGCAGGGGCAGGTTTTACACCCCAACCTCCAGAGTCTGCACCTTCATGCCTGGAGCTTGAGCGGGGCAACCTGAGTTCCTTTTCTCTCCCGCCTGATGTAGTGGATGTTATCTTAGCGGCCAGGCGACACTCCACTAAATCTATCTACGCTAATAGGTGGTCTAAATTTGTGGTATGGTGTGGAGAGAGACAAATTGATCCCTTACGTGCTCATTTGTCAGACGTTTTATCTTTTGCTTTGTCTTTAGCACAAAGGGGTTGTGCAGTGGCTACTGTTAAGGGTTACTTGTCTGCTTTGTCAGCCTTCATTTGCCTTCCGGACCAGCCTTCTTTATTTAAATCTCCTATAGTGCTTAGATTCTTGAAGGGCCTTATGAATACATTTCCTCCAAATCCTTTTGTTATGCCTCAATGGGATTTATCCTTGGTCCTAACTTTCCTTATGGGGTCCCCTTTTGAGCCTATGCATTCTTGCCCCTTAAGATTGTTAGTTCTTAAAACAGTGTTCCTGGTTTCTATAACTTCTGCAAGGAGAGTGAGTGAGTTGCAGGCTTTATCGGTAAAACCCCCTTATACAACTTTTTATGGGGATAAGGTGGTGTTGAGGACCAAGGCTGCTTTCCTTCCGAAGGTTGTTTCACCCTTTCATTTGGCCCAGACAATTACTCTGTCCACGTTTTATCCTCCGCCTCATCCTTCAAAGGAAGAAGAGAGACTACACCGCTTGGACCCAAAGAGGGCGTTAAGCTTTTACATAGACAGGACGAAGGATTTCAGGCTGGAGGATCAGCTTTTCATCGGATACGTGGGAAAGAGGAGAGGAAAGGCAGTCCACAAGAGAACACTCTCCAGGTGGGTTGTTCTTTGCATTAAAATGTGTTACTCTTTGACAAAGAAGGATCCTCCTGATGGTATTAGAGCTCATTCCACCAGAGCTAAGTCGGCCACTTCAGCCTTGGCCAGAGGTGTTCCTGTGGTCGACATCTGCAAGGCCGCAACTTGGTCGTCCCTTCACACTTTTGCGAAACATTACTGTTTGGACTCTGAGGTCAGAAGGGATGGCCATTTTGCACGGTCAGTGTTGCAGGATTTCTTGGTTTGACCATTCAGGCACCCTCCACCGAGCGCAGCACTGCTTTGGGACTCTCTTCATTAGGTGAGGAATCCACAGGTAGTTGTATCCATCAGAAGAACGAGTTACTTACCTTCGGTAACGACTTTTCTGGTGGATACATTAGCTACCTGTGGATTCCTCACGTTCCCACCCGCCTCCCCGTTGCCTGTTTGGTCTAACCAAGTAATTCTTGAGTGTGCTCCTCTTGGTTTTGAGGACTGGTATAGATTATGTATGTATGTGCATCTGTATATATCTATATATATATATATATATATATATATATATATATATATATATTTATATTTAGTGTATATATTTATTTACTAAAAAAAAAAAAAAATTAATTAGTAGTCCATCTTCTCGCAATGATGTGTAGTTTACAATGTCATGAAATATTGCTTTTGTCTTTCATCTCATTGGATTATTGTTCTCAGGCACGTAAAAAATATTGGTACGGACGTCGGCACGTCAGCGAGGACCTCTTATTGCCTGTATGACGTCAGACGGCGTTGCGTGGGCAAATGTGACGTCCTCGTCGACGTGCAGAAGCTAGGAAGAAGATTTCCGTCGAATGCTGGCGCAATGGGAATATTCATTAGGTGAGGAATCCACAGGTAGCTAATGTATCCACCAGAAAAGTCGTTACCAAAGGTAAGTAACTCGTTCGTTAGGTATATTGGGTACAATAAGTAGCACAATCCGTTGTTAAGAGATTTTATTCGAAGTCAGGAAGAGGGCCTCTTTATCAAGGTTTTAGCATGCATTACTGTTTGGGGAACTCATCACCAGGTCAGGAAAGGGTACAGACAATAATTAGGATGCTAGCATACCAAAGCCAGTGTGGTCAGGATTCTGATATGTTTGACCTCACATTACATTTGATAATGGCTTTCATCTGTACAAGGAGCAGTATGAACAATTATTAAAATAGCACCACAAGATACAATGATGGACAGGATCTTAAGGCAGATAATAATTTCTCCACAGAACAAGAGTGTAGGACAAATCAAGTATCCCATAGCATTAAAAATATATATATTTATTTGAGTGAATTTTGCTTTTTCAAGTGAGCCATAACCTGCTCATGCAAACTATATTACATTTATAATAGGGGACTTCATTTATAATTTTCATCAGCAATGTCCAAAAACAGAGAATGCATACATTCGACAAAATACCAATTTAAATGTTGTATTTAATGTACACTTTACCATTCCTCAGCAGAGGCCTAGACTAACAGAGAAAGACAAAAGGCTTCATCGTGTTATAAGGAATGCAAGCAAGAACACAGAATACATGGACTGGTTCATACCCGAGTTGTACTTGTACTGCGGTGCATGGGGGAAGGGTAGTGTAATTTTAGGAGAACATCAGTAAGGGAGCCATACAGAATATCTAAAACAAAAAAAAACACCGGAGAACGCCACCAGGAACCAAACTTCATAAGCAAAACTGGAGACTGTGTAATGGAAGACCTTATTTTTACTCTTTTGCATGAAAGTTAATTATGGAGCACAGAACGGCGCACCATTCTGCTTGGAGTTCAAACAGAAAATAGTTTTTCACAAACTGTAGCAAAAATGAATTTTTGTATGAGTACAATGTGTGTGAGACCTTAAATGCAAACTACAGTCTGAATGTCAAAGGGGTGCAAACAGTACAGTATTTAGTTTCATGTGACTCTGTGATGGTATTAAGAAGAAAAACCAAAGGGAATTTGTTCAGCTTTCCATGCATTAGTTTTGTAAGTGGTTAAGTCAACAGACAAGTAATGCTGCAATAAACTAAGGTCCCGCAAGGCAGGAGTCCTCTAGGAAGGATCACAGTAAACTGGGCACAGTAGAACTTGAACGAATTGGTGGAGTGCTGAAAAAGAGGGAAGTTCAGTCCTTCCCTTGCCTGTGGTGGAAGAGCAGTTAAAGCTGCCCTTAGCTGTGACTGATTAAAGAAGTGTGATTATCCAAGGACACTCATATCCGGATGTGAAACCCATACAGAAAGGGAAGTGATGATTGCACGTATTATGTCTCCTTCAGGTGGTCCCTTTTGATTTTGTAAGTGCATGTCTTGTTTTGGCATGCCGTTTGTAACACTTTTATTGTGGACGCTGCCAGGCCCTTGCCATTGTAACAAACATTGGCAAAAAAAAATTCTGATGGATACAACTACCTGTGGATTCTTCACCTTATGAATTCTCCCAATGCGCCAGCATTCAACGGAATTTTTTCTTCCCAGCTCTCCACGAAGACGTCACAATTGCCCGGCTCCCACACGACTCCGTCTGACCTCATTGTGGCAATAAGAGGTCCTCGCCGGCATGCTGACGTTAGTTCCCTTTATTCCGTGCCTTCGAAGCATAACGTTTTTTTCCTAGCTCTTGGGAGTTACTGTTGTCTAAGGTGTTTAATTGTAGGTTACAATGTCTCCTCCTCGGAAATCCAGATTCAAGCCTTGTCGGGAGTGCAGGGGGCGCATGTCGGTGACGGACCCACACAATGACTGCTTGTGGTGCTTGAGTTCTGAGTACGATGTGGAGGAGTGTGGTTCATGCCAGAGAATTAACACCAAGGCGCTCAAGAAGTGGGACGCTAAACCCCTTTTGGCCAAGGCGAAGAAGAAGGAGAAGCATAGGAGTCATCGGAGATCTTCTTCCGGAAAATCCTTGAGGTCGCACAAGAAACGGCGTTGGCATGATTCCTGGCGTCGTTCGGATAGAGGTCGGTCCCGATTGAGGTCTCCATCAAGTCGGTGTCATGCGACGTGGGAGGTTATTCCGACGGCGACTCCATCACCTCAAAGTCCTCAAGCTTCTCCGGCGCCTTCAGTCTTCGAGGTTGTTGGGCCTCAGGAGAGTACTTGCTTCTCGCTTGGAGCGCAATTGGACGTTCCGGATCCGGCACCGACGCCACAGGAGGAACAGGGGTCTCCTACCTTCCCGGCTCTGGGTGCGGATCCAGCAACATTTTTAAATGCCATGTTCAACATCTTTAACTCTATGGCTGGTCCCACAGGTCTTTTGGCCTTTTCAATAGGCGCTCCGGCTCCATATAGACTATTGGTGTCGCCCGGAAGACCTTTGGCGCCGGTGACTTCACCTGCGAGACCAATGGTGCCGATGACGTCGCCCCATACTCTTTCGATGCTAGTGAAGCGGGCCCACATGTCCTCGGCCGATGGATTCGGTTCCGGCGTCAGATGGATCCGTGGAGCGGGGTGTGTCTCCTGATCCGCGTCAGCCGAGATCTTCTATGTCAGTGATTTCCATGTCGATGCCCAGAATAGAGGCCTGATGAAGGTCAAGGAGAAAAGCTTTCAGGCTTTTAGAGGAGCGCGAGTATCAGAGGCAGCTCCTGGAGGAAGGAGAAATTGCTCAGCCCCTAGGGGAATATCAGGGTTTGGACTCGGCAAGTGGATTAGACACTTCCCCTGAGTGGGATCTAGCCTCTTCTGTGGAATTTACAGAGGAGGCAGCCTCTTTTCATAATGTGGTAAGGAAGGCGGCAGATTTTCTGGACCTCCCACGACCATCTGCAGAGGTCAAGACTAATATCTTAACTGAGGTCCTCCATCCTGCTTCAGCTGCTGCAGAGCCACTACTGCCTTTTAACGATGCTCTTAAAGAGCCTATCCTGGAAGCCAGTAACTTCGTCTCCTGTTAGCAGATCGGTTGCAACGAAGTATGGAGTAGCTCCGGGGGACCCGTGTTTCCTGTCGAAACATCCGACAGGCTTCATGCTCGCCTCATTCGGCTCCTGGTCTTCAGACAGGGAATCCAAGAGGATGGAGCAGTCTGCCAAAAATACCTTTTCTTGTAGCATGGCCCTCAAATCTGCCAATGCGACTTGTGTTTTGGGCAGATACATACATGCTCTGATGGACGGGGCCAAGGCTGTGCTACTGGATCTGCCTTTGCAAGTTATTCAGTCGGGTCTGGACACTACAGACTCTCTGGCCAGAGCGATGGGCACTTCCATTGTCACCAGAAGACATGCGTGGTTGAGCTCTTCTGGGTTCTCGACGAATGTCCAGACGACCCTCTTGGACCTGCCCTTTAATGGGGACAAATTGTTTGGGGATAATGCTAACTCTGCATTAGAGCGCTTTAAGGAGAGTAGGGCTACTGCCAAGTCCTTGGGCCTACAGGCTTCCACTGCCATCCCATTCTGATCCTTTAGGAGGTTTAGGGGTTTCGGACGAGGAGCTTCCTTTCATGGGAGACCCCAACCAGCAGGCCAACAACCCTGAAGTCTGCCCTATAGATCCTTTAGAGGGCAGGGTAGAGTTAGAACAAGAGGGGCCACCCAGCAGCATCCTACCTCTTCCTCCGGGGGAAGGGGGGGGTGCAGCAAGGAAAGCAGCCTTAGTTCTCCGCCCATTACGTCTCATGTTTCTCCTGTAGGGGGAAGTTTATTTCATTTTCCCCGCGGGTGGGAGTTAATCACATCGGACTTCTAGGTTCTCAATATTGTGGGGAAAGGTTATGCCCTTCCTTTTCGGGAGTTTCCCCTCCCACCCTCCCCGTCCATCCTTTTGCACAGAAGACCATCTCCTGTTGTTACAGCAGGAAGTTTTAGTCCTTTTATCAAAAGGTGCAGTGGAGTTGGTTTTAGAGCAGGAAAAGGTCAGGTTTGTTATTCAAGATATTTCCTGATCCTCAAGAAGGATGGTCGCTTGAGGCCTATCCTGGACCCGAGGGTTTTGAATTGGTTCCTCAAACAGGAAAAATTCAAAATGCTGACTCTAGCACAGGTGCTCCTAGCGTTGAACAAAGAGGATTGGATGGTGTCTGTCGACTTGCAGGATGCTTACTTTCATATCCCTATTCTCAAGTCGCACAGAAGGTATCTCCGGTTTGTGGTGGGGTCGCAACACTACCAGTTTGCGGTCCTTCCGTTTAGTCTTACTTCGTCACCTCGAGTCTTCACGAAGGTGATGGCGGTGGTTGCAGCAAGTCTCAGGAGGAAGGGAATAGAGGTATTCCCTTACCTGGACGATTGGTTAATCAAAGCCAGGTCTCCCGAGCTCATGCTCCACCAGCTGCAGATGACAACCCACTTGTTGTTCGATCTGTGCTTTTCGATAAACGTGCCCAAATCTCACCTGGTGCCCTCTCATTGCCTCCTGCTCATAGGGGCAGTGCTGGATACAACATTGAATCGGGCCTTTCCTCCGCCTCAGCGGATTCAGATCATTCAGGCCTGGATTCCAATGTTTTAAAGTGGAGCAGTCGTTCCAGTCCTCAAGGTCCTTCGTCTGCTTGGTCTGTTTGCTTAATGCATTCTGTTGGTCAATCATGCACGCTGGCACATGAGTGCTCTTCAGTGGTGCCTCCTCATGCAGTGACTTCAGCACAAAGGGGATCTCGAGGAGTCGATAACAATCTCCAGAGACACTGCAGCGTACCTACAATGGTGGGCTGTGGATGGCAACCTTTCCTAAGGAAGGCCATTTTCACTACAGCCTTCGGTGGCCACGGTTATAACGGATGCCTCCACTCTAGGGTGGGGAGCTCATCTGGAGGGAGGTCAAAGGTCATTGGTTTCCAGTGGAACAGATGTTTCATATCAATCTGTTGGAATTGCGGGTGATACGTCTGGCTCTCAAGGACTTCCTCCCTTCCCTTTGCAGTCAGTCGGTCCAAGTCTTGACGGACAACACTACCGCGATGTGGTATATAAACAAGAAGGGAGGAGTAGGGTCGTATCTTCTCTACAGAGAGGCTCTGCATCTCTGGTCCTGTGGTCAAGACCATCGGATTTGCTTAGTAGCAAACCATCTGGCCGGAGTTCTGAACGTGCATGCGGACGGTCTCAGTCGGCATTTCTCTGCCGATCATGAGTGGCGGCTCCATCCAGACCTGATCCATTACACCTGCCAGATGTGGGGGTTTCCTCTGTTAGACCTGTTTGCCACTCTGGAGAACGCGCACTGCCCGTCATTCTGCAGCCTCCTGTATCCTGTCCAAGGAGCGTTGGGGGATGGGTTTCAGATGTCCTGGAATGGCCAGTTGCTTTACGCGTTTCCCCCCCATACCCTTGATTCCTCGGGTTCTGAGGAGGATTCGCCAAGACCGGGCCCAAGTCATCTTAATAGCTCCGGATTGGCTGAGAAGGGTGTGGTACACAGACCTTCTCCAGCTTTCCCTGTGCCCTCCGCTCCATCTCCCTCACAGGGCAGACCTTCTCTCACAGTCGCAGGGGCAGGTTCTACACCCCCACCTCCAGGGCCTGCACCTTCATGCCTGGAGATTGAGCGTGGCAATCTGAGTTCCTTTTCGCTCCCTCCAGAAGTGGTGGACGTTATTTTATCGGCCAGGCGACACTCCACCAAGACTATCTATGCTGGCAGATGGGCAAAATTTGTTGATTGGTGTGGAGAGAAGCCAATTGATCACTTACGAGCCCATTTGTCGGACGTTTTATTGTTTGCATTGTCCTTGGCGCAGAAGGGTTGTGCAGTTGCGACTGTTAAGGGCTATTTATCGGCGATGTCGGACTTTTTGTGTCTTCCTGATCAACCTTCCTTGTTTAAGTCTCCTATAGTTGTAAGGTTCTTAAAAGGACTAACCAATAGGTTTCCTCCCACTCCTTTTGTTATGCCTCAGTGGGATTTGAATTTGGTTCTCACTTTTCTAATGGGTTCACCGTTTGAACCTTTGCATTCTTGCCCGTCAAGGCTTTTGGTTTTGCAGATAGTTTTCCTCACAGCCATCACGTCTGCTAGGCGTGTGAGTGAGCTTCAGGCTCTTAGTGTTAAACCCCCTTTCACATCTTTTCATGCAGACAAGGTGGTGCTGAGAACCAGGGCGGCTTTCCTACCAAAGGTAGTTACTCCCTTTCATATGGGGCAATCCATCACACTCTTGTCCTTTTACCCTCCTCCCCATCCATCGAAAGAGGAGGAGAGACTGCATCGGCTTGACTCAAGGAGGGCTTTAAGCTTTTATATTGAAAGGACCAGAGAGTTTCGAGTGGACGATCAACTCTTCATTGGCTATGTGGGGAAGAGGAAAGGCAAGGCCGTCTATAAGGGAATGCTGTCCAGGTGGGTCATTCTTTGTATTAAAATGTTATTCTTTGGCAAAGAAGGATCCTCCTGTTGGAATTAGGGCCCTTTCCACCAGGGCTAAGTCTGAAACTTCAGCCTTGACTAGAGGTGTTCCAGTGGCTGACATTTGTAAGGCTGCAACTTGGGCTTCCCTCCACTCTTTCGCTAAGCATTATTGCTTGGACTCGGAGGTTAGGAGGAATGGCCATTTTGCACGGTTGGTGCTGCAAGATTTCTTGGTGTGACCACTCATGCACCCACCTCCAAGTGCAGTACTGCTTTGTAACTCTATTCATAAGCTGAGGAATCCACATGTAGTTGTATCCCTCAGAAGAACAAGTTCTCCAGTATTGGGGTATCTTTCATAGATTCACATGCTTGAATCATTCCCCGTCATCGAAGTGGGAGTCCCACGGTACATAGAAAGCAATAAACAGATAAATTCCCTTTTTTTTTTTTTTCTTCATTGTGGTCAATGGCAAAAACACATTCACTTTTCTAGCTATCAGCCTCATTAGAAAAGGCCTAAAACTCAGCCAATCAGGCGAGACCACCCCTTTAGAATCCTCAGCACAGAGGCTCAGTCTCTCAGATTTTCTACCGCACGTTGTGTGTAAGGGAGTCTCCCTGAGTTCTGCTCAGTTTACTTTCTCTTCAGGAGATATTGTTCAGCTTTCACTCTTGGCTTGGCTGTAGTTTCTTTTCCATCATGTCTACAGCTAGAAAAGGTTTGTTTAGACCTTGTGGTACCTGTGGAAACATAAGGCTTCATTGTGAAGACCCTCACAAAGACTGCATATACTGTCTCCATCCTGAACATAAGGTCAAGGATTGTAAGATCTGCAGGACATTCCCTAATAAGACTCTCAGAGACAGAGAAGCCAGACTCCTGCTTTGGCTTCAAAAGCAAAAATCCAGAGAAACTTTCTCTGAGGAGGAGGACAGCGATACATCAGTGGCCTCAAGGAAGAAGAAAAGGTCTGTGGAGAGCTTCTCCCCCAAGAGCAGTAAGTCAGCTAAGAAGCTGCATGTGTTTAAGGACAGACCTGAGGAACACCATCAACATCCAGGGAACATAGTGATAAGGTTCGTTCTGAGCCATCTACTCCTGCTACCACTTCAAAAAAGTTCAAAAGATCTTCAAGTTCCCTACCACCGTCGACATCCAAGATTTCTACACTGTCGACGGCGCCGTCGACAACCGCATCGTTGACGCCAGGTCTTCCTTCATCGACGACAACAGCGACGGCCACATTTACAGCTCCGTCGTCGCCATTGATTATTACTTCATCTCCGCTGTCAGCTACAACCATAACGTCGGTGAGCTTAAAATACGGTCCCTCACCTGCTCACACCTTAAAGATTACAAAGAGACCGTCGGCGGGGGAAAAAGGTGAGGTCTCTATCGTCGACGCACTCATCAACGGGTAAGCTCCAGAGCTCTTCGTCGACGATCACACCGACGGAAGCATCGACGGCGTGGCAATCTAATTTGCCGTTAAAAGCTACTACTTCGTCGACGGCAGCTCCGTCAACACTGGCACCGCCTACGGCAACTCCGTCGACGCTCACACCGCCGATGACGACACCGCTAACGACGGCTCCGTCAACGCCTACACCGTCGACGAGAACACCATCGACGAACGTACCGTCGACTGCTCAATTTCCTGAATCTATATCCAAACAATATGGAGCATCTCCTTACTTACCTCAAAGGATTCTGCCGATAAAGAGTAAATCTACACACCTGTTACCGTCTCATACATCGCCTAGTAAAGTCGCACCAGTACCCCCGCAGCATCTGTTTGCTGACGAGGAGGAAGATGACATATATTCGGATGACAGTTTTTGCCCAGTGGCACGTACCCCTTCAGAACTACGTATTAAATGTCAGAAGGAGGATAAAGAGGAGAGTGACCAGCTCTATTTAGGTCAACAGCCGCAGAGTCACGTACAACCTCAAGAGCAACAGGAGCAGACGATCCAGATGCCTGTTTCTTTGATAGCCAATCTTCAGCAGATGATGCAAGACTATTACTCTAGATTCCCTCCACCTGGCTCCACTACTCCTGTACAACCTCCACATATGCCGATATCTACTCCTTTTCGGCCATCGGATTCTACTGAACCTATCCCAGGTCCTTCATCTGGGCAGGATATTGATCCCCCTCGTCAGAGGACGAGCAGGAGGAAGGTGAAATTCAGGACACTGACTCGCTCATTCAAGAATGGGATGAAAATCTCCTTCTACACCACCACCGGTGGACTCTCCACCACAGGACATTGGTGGTTTTCACAGTGTGATGGAAAGAGCTGCAAAAAGATTTCAACTGCCAATAACATCAAAGCAGTCAGACTGTTTCCTATATGACTTCAAAGAGGACACTAGGAAGTCAGTAAGAGCAATACCCATTGTTGACTTCATTTGGGAAGAGGGGCTTAAAGTCATGCAGACCCCATCTTCTATACCAGCAGTACTACCAAGACTCGAAAAGAAATACAAAGCACCAGACAACTCTCCAGCATGTTTGGTTAGTCACCCTAAGCCGGATTCTGTCATATCACAGGCAGCTCAACGAAGGTCCAGAAATCCTTCTTCATCTTTGACTGCCCCCCCCGGATAAGGAGGGACGACGGTTAGATTCTATTGGCAAAAAATTTTCAACTATGGCAGCCACTACAGTCAGAGCAGTGAATTCCCTGGCAATCCTGGGAAGCAACGACCGTCAGATGTGGTCCGATATGTCGCAGTTTATAGAGCTACTGCCGGAACATAGTAGAGCGGAAGCACGCAAAATATTACAGGAGGGTGAGAAGATCTCGGCTGAGATTATAGACTGCGCCATAGACGTCTCGTCTACAGGTTTCCGTCAGTTAGCTGGAGCAGCCGTACTCAGGCGTCGGGGTGGCTGAAAGCTACATCGTTTCGACCAGAGGTGCAATTAAAGATACTGGACATGCCCTATGATGGTGAGCTCTTGTTCGGTAAGCATGTAGATGATGCTTTGCAGTCTGTTAAGACAGACACCGAGACAGCCAGATCCCTGGGTACATTGCAATACAGAAGACAGCCCTTTCGAGGAACAAGAGGAAGAGGGCTCTATTCTTATAGAGGCGGCTCGCACCAGTACCGCCAATACTCATCCTACCAGGGACAGTTTCGTTCCACCATTGGCCAACAACAGCCGCATACTTATCGACAACCGTCATCCACACACTTCCGACAAGCTGCTAGAGGAAAGTCGGCTTATAAAGCCAAAGAGACAGCAAGAAAACACTGACCTTCATCAGTTGCCTGCACCCAACCCCTATACCAACACTCTAATAGGGGGCAGAATTTCCAATTTCCTCCACCAGTGGTCCCAGATTACTTCAGACAAATGGGTACTCGATATTGTCAGCAGAGGACATACGCTAGAATTCAATCAGCCTCCCCCTCACGTACCACCGAGGGGTCCCCCACCTGCCCAAGGAACTTCTAGCGCAGATTGCCATCTTTATAGAGAAGGGAGCAATAGAGATCGTACCGAGAAATCAGAGGGGAACAGGCTTCTACTCTCGCTTCTTCCTTATACGGAAAAAGACGGGAGACTGGAGACCTATTTTAGATCTTCGTTCTCTCAACAAATTCCTCAAGAAGCAATCATTTCACATGATCTCCCTTCAAGATGTCCTACGCCTACTCAACCGGGGAGATTTCATGACGTCCTTGGATCTCCAGGACGCATATTTCCACATTCCCATTCACCCCAGTCATCGGAAATTCTTACGGTTCAGGGTTGCAGGCACTCATTACCAGTTCAGAGTGTTGCCTTTTGGCCTCAGATCGGCCCCAAGAGTGTTCACCAAAGTCCTGGCACCAGTTGCACCCTACCTCAGACAGCGAGGGATTCAGGTGTCCCCGTACTTAGACGACTGGCTAATAAAAGCACAAACAACGTTAAAATCTGCCAGGGACACAAGAACATGTTTATCTCTCTTCGGAACACTAGGCTTAACAGTCAATTACCCCAAGTCTCATCTAGATCCTTTGCAGAACATCACCTTTTTAGGAGCCGTCTTGGACACAGTCCAAGCGAGAGCCTTTGCTTTGCACGACAAACAGAAGAAACTTCAAGATCTAGCAGCACATCTCAGCAGAAGAAGGTCTGCTTCTGTTTGGACCTACAAGTCTTTTCTGGGGATGCTTTCTTCATGCATTCCGTTGATAGAAAACTGTTGTCTACACATGAGAACACTTCAGCAGCAATTGGACAATCAGTGGAAGCAAATAGAGGGATCTTTCGACGATATAGTTCGAATAACTCCATCAGCGAGGCAAGCCCTCAAATGGTGGAAGGATACCCCCTTCATCTCGGAAGGTCTTTCCTTCCTGAAAGACAAACCAGTGCACATTATAACATATGCATCCTTAGAGGGATGGGGCGCACACTTACAAGACCTATCAGTGAGAGGGAGATGGTCCACTCAGGAGTCGAATCTCCAGATAAACGTATTAGAATTAAGAGCAGTTTCCTTGGCACTCAAGGCCTTCCTCACCAACATCAAGGGTTCCTCGTGTTGATAAGAACCGACAACACCACAGTCATGCATTACCTCAACAAACCCCCCTGTGTACAGTATCACAGGCATTGTCTCTACAGGCTCTATTGCTCTCGGAACAGCCTCACATATGGCTGAGACCAGCACCAGACTTGCTAACAATGAATAAGGGGCAGGTCCGTCATCCCAACCCGACTTCTCTTCGATTATCAGCCTGGCTCCTGAATTCTATGAGTTTGACGGCTTAGATATCCCTTCAGACTGCAGGGAAGTGCTTGCCTGTGCCAGGGCCCAGTCTACAAATAGAACGTATAAGCTCAAGTGGAAGAGGGTCTGCATATGGTGTTCAACTTCTAACGTTCATCCTCTGAAGTCCTCTCCAGAACAGTTCCTTCCATACCTGTTGCATTTAGCGAGGTCAGGTCTTTCCCACTCGTCTATCAAGGTCCACCTCGTTGCTATATCTCGTTTCCGACGAACATCAGACTTACCATCTTTATGGTCATCCAGGATAATAAAGCAATTTCTGAAAGGCTTGTTCAGGATGTTTCCGCCGATTCAACGTCGTCCACCTTCCTGGCATTTAAATATTGTGCTATCCCAATTGATGAAGCATCCTTTTGAGCCTATTCACAAAGCAGACCTGAAATATATCTCTTTGAAAACAGCTCTCCTTCTGGCCCTCACTTCCGCGAAGAGGGTTAGCGACATCCAGGCATTCACAGTCTCATCACCTTTTCTGCAATTCAAATCAGATATGGTCATTCTAAGAACTAATCCAAAATTTATCCCCAACGTTCCATCGACCTTTCATTTAAATGAGCCGGTGGTTTTGAGAATTTTTTTTCCAAATCCTCGAACTCCAGCAGAGCGAGCATTACATTCCCTGGACATTAAACGATGTCTGAAATTCTACATACAAAGGACTAACAGCTTTCGTAAATCTGAACAACTGTTTATTAGCTATGGACAGATCAATAGTGGCAAGGCCGTTTCCAAACAAACCATAGCACGCTGGATCTCTTCTACCATACAACTCTGCCACCAGTTAGCAGGAAAACGGCTATCGTACAATGTCAAAGCGCATTCCACTAGAGTGGTATCCACTTCGGCAGCTCTATTCGCAGGAGTTCCTCTGAACCAGATCTGCAGAGCAGCAACGTGGACGCGTGCCCACATCTTTACCCAACACTACTGCCTGGATGCTACTGACAGGATGGATGCAGCGGTAGGACAAGCAGTGTTACGTAACTTATTTGCATAAGTTGAGCCAATAATCTTCTTTGCCCTCCATCCTCGAATGTATTTCCAGACTGATATTTTACACACACACATATATATATATATATATATATATATATATATATATATATATATATATTGATGTATATATTTATATATATATTTTTTAAATGTTGATAAGCATATTTAACTACCTATATAAGTCCATATAGGATGAAATGTGAACAAGCGTGTTTTCTGGTATTTGCAGATCTTGAGCATCTCTTCTACTGCTGACTTCTCCGATTCAAGCATGTGAATCTATGAAAGATACCCCAATACTGGAGAAGAAAATAAGTTACTTACCTGTAACTGTGGTTCTCCTGTATTGGTATCTTTCATAGATTCACATGCGACCCACCCTCCTCCCCATGGGGGCTCACCTCTTTAAATTTTTCTTAAAATCACTAGTGCGGAGAAATCTGAGAGACTGAGCCTCTGTGCTGAGGATTCTAAAGGGGTGGTCTCGCCTGATTGGCTGAGTTTTAGGCCTTTTCTAATGAGGCTGATAGCTAGAAAAGTGAATGTATTTTTGCCATTGACTACAATGAAAAAAAAAAAAAGGGAATTTATCTGTTTATTGCTTTCTGTGTACTGTGGGACTCCCAATTCGATGACGGGGAATGATTCTAGCATGTTAATCTATGAAAGATACCAATACTGGAGAACCACAGTTACAGGTAAGTAACTTATTTTCTTACTTACCTTCGGTAACGCTTTTTCTGGTGGATACACTAGCTACCTGTGGATTCCGCACGGACCCACCCGCCTCCCCGTTGCCTGTCTGGTCATACCAAGTTTTCTTTGGCTGAATATGTATATATGTGTATATATATATTTATATATGTGTATGTATCCTTCAAACGTCCTGCTACAGCCGACTGCTACCGCCTATGAGGTTGGTGCTCAGCTCCGGAAGCAGGCTCCGTAAACATTAAAAATCCTCTCTCAACACAATAACGAAGGAGACGCCGGCACTCCAGACTTGTTTCAAAATCCATCGCTTTTATTCTCAAAACGACTGTACAAGGCTGAATAATCCTAAGGCTTTAGGGCTGACGGATTTCAACCGTGTCGGTCTTCTTCATAGCCCACCTTATCTTAATTCGAAAAAACCCAGCCCTATCACCCTTTAACCTTATATCTTGTTTGTTGATGAACATAAACAAAATATTCACAATAATGTAATATACTACCAACTTAAATGTTACTCCTTAATTTAACTGACACTACCCTTAACCATTCTCTAGTTTTCCTATTTTATATTTATCTATTATAGTTTATCTTTGTTCCTTATCTCAATTATTTATACCCAATACATTATATACATTATTCGATTTTCACTCATATTCCATCATTTTCTAAATATCACCTTTTCATAAATTCTCTCTAAAAATAAAACAGAAACTCTTGTTTCATTAATACATTAACATCGTTTTTAGTTAATTACAATTTTATATTTTGAATAACTAAGTGGTATAAGCCACATTGCTGAACGCCCGGTCAACCTTGTTATAATTAATTACAACATTTTTCATTTAAAAAACAAATCATGAATATCACCCACATGTACATAAAGTTCTTCATCCTGGTTCAAACCCCACGGGGCTCTACTGTTGAGTCTAATTATGTATTCCGATTCCATCCTCCTAAGAGTTCGTTCCCTGTCTCCTCCTCTTGGCGACAGCAACACCCTGTCAATTCCAAAAAATAACATATCATCAACTTTCCCATGATGTTCCTGTCTGCAATGTCATGCTTTCGGATAATTGGCATCATTATTTTTAATGCCCGCCAATGTTCCAAAATACGTTTAACTGGAAAAATCGTACTGCCAACATACCATAAATTGCATAGACATTTTATGACATATATAGTAAAATCTGAATTACAATTGATAAACTTATCAATCTTTCTCTCTTCCCCTGTGGGCAGTGTATATGTCTTACTGTTCATTCTGTATTTACAGGCCTTGCAGTTCGCACATCTGTAAAAGCCTTCCTGCATCACAAATCCCAAATTGTCTTTCTTATTCGTATAGCTATGTATTAATATGTCACATAAAGAGCTATTCTTTCTGTATGTGATCCTTGGATAAGGACTCATCAAGGGGCCTATCACTTTATCCATTTTAATAAGATGCCAATATTGTTTCATAATGTTCATAACTTCACTAGAATTTGTATTAAAAGTAGTTATACACCTCACTGTATTATGTTCCTTTTCTTGTTTTTTTGGAATCAAAAGGCTATCCCGTTTTAGACTTGCTACTTTTCTACAAGCTTCACTGATAACCTTGATAGGATAACCTCTAGATCTAAACCTTGTAACCATATTCTTCTCTTCTTTCTCAAAATTAGTTATTGTACTGAAATTCCTTCTCGCTCTCAATAATTCTCCATAAGGTATGCTCCACTTCAGTCTCGAGGGATGATGACTTTTAGCATGTAATATGCTGTTGCCAGCCGTACTCTTCCTGAACAAGCTTGTCGAGACCATCTCTCCCTCTATTGTCACCAGGACATCTAAAAACTCCATAACCTGCCTATCCAATTTATATGTAAATTTCAAATTAAATTAATTTCTTGGTAGCCAATTTAAAAAGTCTAATAAAACATTATCCCGACCATCCCATATGATAAATAAATCATCAAAAAAACTCGTCCAGAGAATCACGTGTCTCATCCACTTCTCATTCTCTTCCGCCATCACATACTGGGTTTCCGACCAACCCATAAACAAGGCATGCATAACTTGGAGCCAAGCAACTTCCCATCACAGTCCCCGTAATCTGTCTAAACCATTTGTCTTCATACAAAAAGTAGTTATTTTCTAGACAAAATCTCAGCATCTTCAAAAGCAAAGGCTTGTCCCTAAAAAAAAAAAAATATTCACATGCCTTGATCCCTAATTCATTTTCAATACTAGTATATAAGGACAATACATCAACAGTTACCATAATATAACTTTGCTTCAAAGGCATGTCCTGAATTTTTGTAATAAAGTTCATGCTGTCTCTGCAATATGAAGTCAGACTTAAAACATAGGGACACAGAAAATAATCCAAATAAATAGATGTATTTTCAAGATGACAATCCCTTGCCGAAACTATCGGTCTACCAGACGGATTATTTCTGTCTTTATGGATCTTGGGCAACATGTAAAAACATGGTGCTACTGGTTTCTTCACTGTCAAAAACTGCAATTCATCCCTACTAAGTAGACCCTGATCAAACCACTCTGAGAGCAATGAATGTTAAGATTTTATAGAAGTCTTATATGCCATCATTGTTGATGTCTCATATTATCTTGAAAATTCCAGTTGTTTCCTTGCCTCCTGACTACATTTATCCAAATCCCATAACACCACATTCCCTCCTTTATCTGCTGGTTTGATGACAAAGGACGTCGCATTTATTTTAACGTTTCAAGTGCTTTTCCGTTGTCCCCATGTTAAATTACTAGTCCAGCGCCTCTTACTATTCTTCCATAATTGCAATAAGTCAAATCCTACTGCCTCATGAAAGGCATCAATATTGTCATGTGGGGTGGTGGGATTACACTTTGATTTTGGTTTAAAACCACTTCCACTTGGACTATCTATGTCCAATCCCAATTCTCTCAACAGATTTCTCTCTGTCTCCCATAGTCTGTCCCCTACCTCCAATTCTCTCAAGGCAGCTAAACCCTCGAGATCCCCTATACACAATTCCTTAGGAGAAGCCACCTCATCCGTATCATCCTTATTCATTTTTTGCACCCTAGATTTCTCATTTTGTTGTGTAAATATCTTCAATAACTTTAATTTCCTAATAAACTGAAAAATATAAATTCGTATTTTAACATAATCAAAATCTGTAACTGGACAGAATGACAAACCAAGTTCTAATAAGGAACGTTCTTACCGGGTTAACTCATGGGAAGAAATGTTCACCACTGTGAGTTTATTCTCACCTACTGTTTCTTCTTTATATATATGTTTTTACTGTTTATATTTGTATAAAATATTATATTTGATTGATGTATTTATGTTGAGTATGTGATGTCGGTGATCACCTGTTTGCCTCAAAGGCACGTAAAAAATGGTGCCAACTGACGTCAATATGCTGGCGAGGACCTCTTATTGCCACGATGACGTCAGACGGAGTCGAGTGGGAGTCAGGCAATTGTGACGTCCTCGTCGACTTTGAGAGCTGGGAAGAAAAAATTCCGTTGAATGCTGGCGCATTGGGCGGATTCATAAGGTGAGGAATCCACAGGTAGCTAGTGTATCCACCAGAAAAAGCATTACTGAAGGTAAGTAACTTGGTCATTTGGTCTCAAAAAGCACACATTGCCATTATGGTCCTTGTGGAAGAGTAGAATGCTATCACTCACAGTAAAGCCAGGCAATAGATGATAGAGCGAGAAATAGAATTTCATTAAAACAAATGTCTTGGCTAACGTGAGACCGAATTAGGGGCCCAATTCTTAAAGAAAGTCACAAACAGTGCACTGCATTCATGGTGTATGCCATTGCATTAATAGCTATTAATTCACAAGAATTTACAGAAGTAGACCAGGAAATCGTACTCCTAGAAAATATCTGTGAACTGTTGCTTTAGCACAAGCAAATATGCATGTATAGTTTTGCTCATGAAAATTTATTGTGTGTCTACTAGTTCACTTTTCCTCCAACCACTTTTTCCCCCAACCCTGGAGGAACGTCTACTTCTGCCCTTGTCAGGAGTACATTTCCAACCTTTCTCAGTATGGGAAAAGATTAGAAAAGAGATGGTGAAAATCCTTAAAACATGCAAGTTAGTAAGTTTGCACAGACTCAAGGGCATACCAGCCCTGGACCTATTGTTTACTACTTCCTCCAGCCCTAGTCTGCAGATTTTCAGAAACGTGGCAAAATAAGGAACTTGCTATAGTAGGGCTTGAATTTGCTAGTATTCAAGCCCTACCATTAGCCCAGGAATAATGAGAGGCTATAATCAAAGCTCTTACATAACGAGATTGCTGCTATAATTTGTTGCTGCACTACATGGCACCAGCGGGACAAGCAGATTTTTGCTATAGGACAAGTAGATTTATGAAGCAACTTGTCCCATGGACTTGTAGATATTTTGTTAAGTTCCACACCCCGACTTCTCTAGCAATGGTTTAAATGTCTTCAGCGAGTGGCCATTTTTCGAATACTTAGCGATAATATAATCTACTGCCTGCATTTTATTCCTGGTCTATCTCGCTCCTGAATCTTATTCCGAGCTGCAAATAGGGAAGGTCTAACTGCAGGCACACCACACAGAAACAGTTAACACAATGAAAGGGTGCTAGGTTTATGCATCTCACTGGGACACCGAGATATTAGGATAGGGGTTCACCAATACTGGATCATGTGAGTTCCCTGACTATTGAGAGACTTCTTGGGGTTCTTGCTATTGTCGGCGCACAAACCCCATTCAGTCTTTCTGCAAAGCATGCCTTGATGGATTGGGAGTGGATGAGTCCCTACAGACTTTATGGCTCCCCATTCGACTCATCTCAATTTAAGAAGCCAGAGATGGCAACTTCATATAACAGAATTGTAGAACACATTTGGTCCTACAAGAATGACAGACAACAAAATCTCAACCTTAAACGTTGTGTTTAAGAATTTTAGGCACACAGGAGTTACTTCAGTATAGTCAAACTCACTCAGTTAATAAATCAGAGTGCAAAACTCAAATAAAGTACAAAGGGACAGATGTATGAAAGCTTTTTGCATTTGCAAACGGTGTGAATGCCCGTTTGCAAATGCAAAAAGCCATTTCAGAATGTATTAAAGGCATTCTGAGAGCAATTTTAAGGAATCGCTAAAATAGCGATTCCTTAAAATTGCGACCCTGTTTAGAGAGTCGCAAATTGTGACTCTCTAAATAAGAAATCGCAAATAAGGATTCCTTATTTGCGATTTCTGAAGCACATGTAAGAAGCAATTCCTAAATGCGAATTGGGCATTTAGGAATCGCTATTTACCACCAGGTTGAACCTGGTGGTAACCATGTGCAAATTTTAAAAATGCATTTTAAATGCATTTTTAAAATTTACATGTAATGCACACATGCACTTTTGGCACGTGTGCACCTTATAGATTGTAAAACATTATTTTGGGGTGCAGCAGAGGGGGCCTGGGGTTTTGCATTTCAGAAATTGCGATTTCCAGTTAAGAAATTGCAATTTTGGAAATGCAAATAATTCGCAGATATGGGCCTACAGGCCCATAGGTGCGAATGGGGCCGGTATCGCAATTTGCGATTCGGTAATAGCATTTGCGATTTTTAAGAAATCGCTATTACCGAATCGCAAATGTGATACATTGCATTTTGCGAATCAGAAATATCGATTTCTTAAAAATCGCTATTTCCGACTCGCAAAAGGCCTTCTTGGTTCATCTGGCCCAAAATCACTCAAAAACTCAGTAAAGTCCAGATTATCAAATACAGAGTATAAAATGGAGTAAAATTCCAGCTTAGAGTTGCCTTCTAAAGCAAGGGGGAACGGACTCTGTTTACATCAAGAAATCACACTCTTATTATAGGTTTATTAACAAAGAATTTCATACATTCATTACAGTATTACATGGCTCACAGATTCTAAACAAATTGGAATAAAGCAAAATAGAAACATTTACAACTGACTACGTTCAACAGGTTTCTAATAATTTCACTACATGGAACTCCAGTGAAGGTTACATAGTATGTGACTTTTTATGGGAAAGCCAAGTTTAACCTTGAATGTGTATACTTTATTCAGAACATTCTGTGGACGTCTTCGTTCTTCTCTGTGGGCCTTATTTTGTTTTCATTCTAGTGCGACATGAAATTTAAAGTCTGTTCACGAGGTGCAATGAAATGTCAAGGTAAATATGCCGTGTAAGATCCATTTTGCCTTAAGTTAGCTCAAGTACAAATTGTTACTACTTCAAAGCGGTGATTTCAGCAAAATAGCTATAGCAAACCCATGATTTTATAAAAAGCAGTAAAAGAAACAATAGGCTGGGGTACCCATATAAATAGTAAGCTATATCTGTTTAGGTTGTGAAGAAACACTATTTACCCTAAATAGGAAGCATGAGATGTAAACTAGACGCTAGGACCAAAGAACGACTAATGTTAAATTAGTCCACACTCGTTTTTAATCCTTGCTATACATCACCTTAAAATAAAGGGGACACAATTTTGCTATTTATAGGCAATTGTATCTCACCACACCACTTTTGTCACTGATTAAGTGCCACTCATCAGGGAGAGAAAAAAGATCTCCACTAAACAGCCCGTGTTTGAGGAATCTACTAGGTCTGGGTGTTGCACTTCCCACCTAATGGGGAGCAGGGCCTATGATGCAGCATGCCATCTAGGTAGGTGAAGGTCCTTCTGGTCATTTATGTGGAAGAAAAACTAGAAGAAATGTCTGTTTCCAGCTCTCTAACTTTAGTGTAGGTTAGGGATCTCTCTGGAACGTCACATTTTTTACATATAGCACAGGCTAGGAAGACCCTGTGCCCATACTCTGCTGCAGGTGGCTGAAGGATGTGCACGGCAGGGGATGTGTGGGTTGGGAGCAGGGACTGCAAGCAAGGCTCAGCGGGCAAGCCCTGTTGTGCACAGCCAAAGGCCTTGTGCAGGGGGGTTTGCAAATTAAGTTCATCATGACAAAACCTATGACATTCACTGAAAAAACACAGTTAAAAACTAAATTATGGTTGTGGCTCAAAAGCATGAAACCACTGACATTCACTAGTTATGATTATAAACATACACAACACACGCTATAACTTGCGGCATCTACTATGATGTTCTCCTGTTAAGTGTTTTGTGCATATGCGTCATTGGCAAATAGGCATTTTGTGCATGGTAAAGGCTGTGAGTTATAGTGTGCATTTTGGGCATTCATTACCATAACTGGTAAATTTCAGTGGTTTTGTGCTTTTGAGACAAAATCACTTTTAACTGTGTTTTTTTTCCAATTAAGTTAATTGCTTTTTATGATTGATTTATTTTCAACCACTGCTGTGTGCACCTCTTGGCCATCATCCGTGATGTGGTGATTTTCTTTTTTTTTATTTAAATGTCAACTTTATACTAGTTCAACACCAAACTATAACAGTTTAACCTTTGCTTTTTTAGTTTTGTGTGTGTGTGTGTGTGTGTGTGTGTCTGTCTGCCTGTCTGTCTGTCTGTCTGTCTGTCTAGAGAGAGCGCATATGAAGGAATTAGAATTAGAGCATTCTACTTTTGTAGAGTCCAGAATTCTGCAGCCTGCCAGAGGATCTCTTTTTTTCCATGCACCTAAAATGACATGGATGCTGCTTAGCCTCCAGAGGTTCTCTCGGTATTAGGATGGGATTGGAGAAGACACCATAAAAGTAACCCTACCCTTCTATCAAACTAAGAGACCTCCGCAGCTGGGAGGAAGCTTAGTTTGTTTCACATCCCTATAGAATCAAACCTCTCCAGCTAATATCAAACTGTTTCTCTGTTGTGGATGATCTCTTGCAAATATGATAAACTAATTTGAAATTCGTGAACCATACTAGAAAATGCCCAAGCTGCTCAATTCAATTTCTCCCAAGATCTGTTCTTTCACAACTCATTCCATTCCACTAACCTCTGTCTAGCAAACCTGTAGTCTAATGCCTGCTTTGAATCCCAGTGTGACCCAGCAGTTCAAGAGTGGCAGATTTTCCTTCAGAAGATAGGGCATGCTACCTAAACTCCCTCTGTGAGGAGCAGGTCCAGCCTGATGGTGAAA
This sequence comes from Pleurodeles waltl, assembly GCF_031143425.1. NCBI lineage: Eukaryota > Metazoa > Chordata > Amphibia > Caudata > Salamandridae > Pleurodeles > Pleurodeles waltl. The sequence continues at coordinate 76,906,272 of NC_090447.1, read as the reverse complement.
TGATGTAGAGTGGTTGGTTGTCCTCCTGGAATGGGCAGCTGGGGAAAGTGAAGGGGGCACATTGGAATAAGGGCGGGACCAGTAACAAAATAGGCAACAGGGAGAGAGTCTGTCTCTGATCATGAAGAGACACATTGCATCCAAATTTACCTGCCATGTGTAGCACCTAATGTGAGTCAAAGTTGGTCTGAGGTTCCAAGACTAACTGCCCTCAGTGAACACAGTCACTTTCGTTTTGATTTTGATTTAGAGTCTAAATCATTGGTCCTTGCAAACATTTTCCCAAGGGCCACCAAGAGTGGTCTGTGATGCCAGCGGTGTGGTGGTCGAGGCTTGAGGGGACTGGCAGTTAGGTGGGTGTAGGTTTACTGAAGCAAAAATATCTTGTATCTTTATTGCACCTTGTGAAACCAAAAATTTGGGATTAATTTTAGCTTCTCCACATAAAATTGTGTTATTCTAGGCAATTGCTTTATTTCACTTTCCTTCCTTCTTCATTATTACATACGGGGATCTCGAAATACACAATTTCATGATGTATTCTATAGAAAACCTTCGCCTGTGTTTGATTAAATAAACAATAACAATGTTCATGTATTATATAAACCCAGTACCCAAGAGGGCACATAACAACTGACTTACTTGCCTCTTAAACACTTTATTGTATTTTTACTCGTTTGCTGATTTGTTTAAAAATAAAGGTGTTTCTAAATGTAAGCTGTGCAGAACGTCCTAGTTACTTCCTTTCTTTAACTTACATTAACCCCTTAGCTGCTGGGCCTTTTCCCCCCCAGTGCTGAGCCCTTTTTTGGCTATTTGGGGTAGTTCGCGCTTAGGGCTTCATAACTTTTTGTCCACATAAGCTAACCACGCCAAATTTGCGTCCTTTTTTTCCAACATCCTAGGGATTCTAATGGTACCCAGAGTTTGTGGTTTACCCTGGAGGAGACCAAGAAAATAGCCAAAATACAGTGAAAATTTAGTTTTTTCCAAAAAAATGGGAAAAAAGGGCCGCCGAAGAAGGCTTGTGGTTTTTTCCCTGAAAATGCCATCAACAAAAGGTTTCTGGTGCTGAAATCACTATCTCCCCACCTTTCAGGAACGGGCAGACTTGAATCAGAAAACCACACTTTCCAACACAAATTTGGCATTTTACTGGGACATACCCCATTTTTACTATTTTTGGTGCTTTCAACCTCCTTCCAGTTAGTGACAGGAATGGGTGTGAAACCAATGTTGGATCCCGGAAAGCTAAACATTTCTGAAAACTAGACAAAATTCTGAATTCAGCAAGGGGTCATTTGTGTAGATCCTACAAGGTTTTCCTACAGAAAATAACAGCTGAAATAAAAAAATATTGAAATTGAGCTGAAAACAACAGCCATTTTTCTTTATGTTTTACTCTGTAACTTTTTCCTGCGATGTCAGATTTCTGAAAGCAATATACCGTTTTGTCTGCTGGACTCTTCTGGTTGCGGGGATATAAAGGGCTTATAGGTTCATCAAGAACCCTAGGTACCCAGAGCCAATAAATGAGGTGCACCCTGCAGTTGGTTTTCATTCTATACTGGGTATACAGCAATTCATTTGCTGAAATATGAGGAGTGAAAAAGAGGTATCAAGAAAACCTTTGCATTTCCAAAATGGGATCAAGATAAGGTTTTGAGGAGCAGTGGTTATTTGCACATCTTTGAATTCCGAGGTGCCCATACTAGCATGTGAATTGCAGGGCATTTCTCAAATAGACGTCTTTTTTACACACTCTCTTATATTTGGAAGGAATAAATGTAGAGAAAGATAAGGGGCAATAACACTTGTTTTGCTATTCTATGTTCCCCCAAGTCTCCCGAAAAAAATGATACCTCACTTGTGTGGGTAGGCCTAGCGCCCGCGACAGGAAATGCCCCAAAACACAACGTGGACACATCCCATTTTTTCACAAAATACAGAGCTGTTTTTTTGCAAAGTGCCTACCTGTGGATTATGGCCTCTAGCTCAGCCGGCACATAGGGAAACCTACCAAACCTGTACATTTTTGAAAACTAGAGACCTAGGGGAATCCAAGATGGGGTGACTCGCGGGGCTCTGACCAGGTTCTGTTACCCAGAATCCTTTGCAAACCTCAAAAAGTGGCTAAAAAAACAAGTTTTCCTCACATTTCGGTGACAGAAAGTTCTGGAATCTGAGAGGAGCCTCAAATTTCCTTCCACCCAGCGTCCCCCCAAGTCTCCCGATAAAAATGATACCTTACTTGTGTGGGTAGGCCTAGCGCCCGCGACAGGAAATGCCCCAAAACACAACGTGGACACATCACAGAAAACAGAGCTGTTTTTTGCAAAGTGCCTACCTGTAGATTTTGGCCTCTAGCTCAGCCGGCACCTAGGGAAACCTACCAAACCTGTACATTTTTGAAAACTAGAGACCTAGGGGAATCCAAGATGGGGTGACTCGCGGGGCTCTGACCAGGTTCTGTTACCCAGAATCCTTTGCAAACCTCAAAAAGTGGCTAAAAAAACAAGTTTTCCTCACATTTCGGTGACAGAAAGTTCTGGAATCGGAGAGGAGCCTCAAATTTCCTTCCACCCAGCGTCCCCCCAAGTCTCCCGATAAAAATGATACCTCACTTGTGTGGGTAGGCCTAGCGCCCGCAACAGGAAATGCCCCAAAACACAACGTGGACACATCACAGAAAACAGAGCTGTTTTTTGCAAAGTGCCTACCTGTAGATTTTGGCCTCTAGCTCAGCCGGCACCTAGGGAAACCTACCAAACCTGTACATTTTTGAAAACTAGAGACCTAGGGGAATCCAAGATGGGGTGACTCGCGGGGCTCTGACCAGGTTCTGTTACCCAGAATCCTTTGCAAACCTCAAAAAGTGGCTAAAAAAACAAGTTTTCCTCACATTTCGGTGACAGAAAGTTCTGGAATCGGAGAGGAGCCTCAAATTTCCTTCCACCCAGCGTCCCCCCAAGTCTCCCGATAAAAATGATACCTCACTTGTGTGGGTAGGCCTAGCGCCCGCGACAGGAAATGCCCCAAAACACAACGTGGACACATCACAGAAAACAGAGCTGTTTTTTGCAAAGTGCCTACCTGTAGATTTTGGCCTCTAGCTCAGCCGGCACCTAGGGAAACCTACCAAACCTGTACATTTTTGAAAACTAGAGACCTAGGGGAATCCAAGATGGGGTGACTCGCGGGGCTCTGACCAGGTTCTGTTACCCAGAATCCTTTGCAAACCTCAAAAAGTGGCTAAAAAAACAAGTTTTCCTCACATTTCGGTGACAGAAAGTTCTGGAATCGGAGAGGAGCCTCAAATTTCCTTCCACGCAGCGTCCCCCCAAGTCTCCCGATAAAAATGATACCTCACTTGTGTGGGTAGGCCTAGCGCCCGCGACAGGAAATGCCCCAAAACACAACGTGGACACATCACAGAAAACAGAGCTGTTTTTTGCAAAGTGCCTACCTGTAGATTTTGGCCTCTAGCTCAGCCAGCACCTAGGGAAACCTACCAAACCTGTGCATTTCTGAAAACTAGAGACCTAGGGGAATCCAAGGAGGGGTGACTTGCGGGGCTCGGACCAGGTTCTGTTACCCAGAATCCTTTGCAAACCTCAAAAAGTGGCTAAAAAAACAAGTTTTCCTCACATTTCGGTGACAGAAAGTTCTGGAATCTGAGAGGAGCCACAAATTTCCTTCCACCCAGCGTTCCCCCAAGCCTCCCGATAAAAATGATACCTCACTTGTGTGGTTAGGCCTGGTGCCTGCGACAGGAATAGATCACACAACGGTCAATGTTGGTCCTTACGTGAGGCAGCTGTTGACCCTGGGGTGATCCATTCCTGACACAGACACTAGGTGTAGGCACTCAAGTGGGGTAGTGTTTTTATCAGGACAGGTGAGGAGTCACTGGGTGGTAGGAATATTGTGGATCCCAGCATATTCCTGTAGTTTGTGTGACAGAAATGCGAGAAACATTTAGTTTTTTTTCAACATTTCAGCTTTGCAGGGTATTCTGGGTAAGAAAACTTTGGGGAAGCCACACAAGTCACACCTCTGTGGACTCCCCCGAATGTCTAGTTTCCAGAAATGTTTGGGTTTAGTGTGTTTCTCTATATGGCCGCCGAATCCAGGACCAAAAACACAGGTGCCTGCCTTACAAAACCAGTTTGTTTTGCCATGGATAATTTTGATGTCTCCACAATATGATTTCGGTGGTGGAATTTGGGGCTGAACTAAATTGGGGAGCTCCCAAGAGAGCACTCTCTCTCTGCTTGCCGCCACATTCACCTGCTCTCTGGGTTGACCTAACCCACTATTACCCAGTTGCACAAACAGCTTGCGAAGGGACAGCAGGACTGTCCTCATCACCTCCCTCATAATGTACTGGAAGAGGAGTTATCGAATGGGACTCCTCTGACTGAAAAATCACTCCCAGAGTCTGCGCCATTGTCCTATCCCTCAGATGCTGTCTCAGTATCTGATGTCTCAGTCTCTGATCCTATGTCAGAGCGGTCCTCTATAACCCGAGTGTAGGCAGCAGTCATCCATCAAGATGCCATCTCTGCTATTGGCTAAACTGTTGCTCTAAAACACTAGCCTACGTAGACAGTCACAAAATCGATGGTGTGTGAGATACGTGCAACAGTAGAGGCCACCTTACCTGCGCTTCTTCCCTCAATCAGCACGTACTTTCAAGACACTCAAAAAACACCTTGTCACATACCATTCGTCACAGTCTTTAGCACCTCCTGCGCCCAGTCCAACAATCATTATTGGTGCTCCCACTCCCTCCTCCTCGGATTCCCTCATTACCACCCAGCAAAAGTGCCCTTCATCTCTCCATAGACTTTGCTAATGTACTCAGCTATTTACATAAAATACAGATTTGCTCTTTGCAGTAGGCATATAAACCTTCTGCGCTTCTTTATGGCACTAAAACTGCCACTAGACAAGTCGGACCCTTTTCCCCCCAGGGAAACCACACACATATTGACAAAAGTGATATATATATGACAGCCAATCACCTGAAACTCAACTCAAGCAAAACCGAAATAATCCTCTTTGGCCCACACAAAAACACCTGGGACCCATCATGGTGGCCCACCACGCTAGGCCCTGCACCCACCCCCGCCAACCACGCACGCAACCTCAGCATCATCCTAGACTCCTCCCTCTCGATGACCCAACAAATCAACGCTCTCACCTCCTCATGCTTCAACACACTCCGTATACTGAAAAACATTCAAATGGATCCCCACAGAGACCAGAAAAACTGTCACTCACGCACACAGCAGCAGGCTTGATTACGGAAACGCCCTCTACGCCGGCACCACTCTAAAACTCAAGCGCAAACTACACGCATCTAGAACTCAGCAGCACGACTCATCCTCGACCTCCGCCGACACGAACACATCTCTCCACACCTCAAATCCCTCCACTGGCTCCCCATTGACAAAAGGATCACCTTCAAGATCCTCATCCTCGCACACAAATCACTCCACAACACAGGCCCTGCCTACCTCAACGAGAGTCACCTTCCACACCCCCACACAAAACGTCCGCTCAGCTGACCTCTCTCTCGCCTCTGTCCCCCGCATCAAACACACCACCACCGGGGGCAGATCCTTCTCCTACCTTGCACCCAAAACCTGGAACGCCCTCACAACCCACCTTCGCAAGACCCAAAACCTACTTCTTTTCAGGAAGGGCCTCAAAACCTGGCTTTTCGAACAGTGAACCTCCCAGCCCCTTTCCCTCCCCCTGCCCCCCCCCCAAGCGCCTTGAGACCCTCACAGGTGAGTAGCACACTTTATAAATCTCTTTGGTATATATAGATCTACCTCTATATATATATATATATATCTATGTACATAGATATATCTATAGATATATCCATGTACATAGATATATCTATCTACATAGATATATAAATATAGATCTATATATAGATCTATTTTTTTTAGTTGTTGTATAGTTTCCTTGGGGGCCAAAATGGCCCCCAGGGAAACCCTACAACATCTAAAAAAAAAATTGCCCCCACAGGGGGTCACCCTGCCGACGGGCGACCCCCTGTCATTTTTTTTTTTTTTTCATTATTTAAAAAAAAAAAAAAAAACAATCCCCTGGGGGGAGGGGGGCGCGATCGCGCCCCCCCCCCCCCCCCCCCCCCCCAGGGGGCACCTACCTTTTTTTATTTTTATTAATTATGCCCCCGGGGGGGGGGGGGGGCGGCCCGTTTTCCGAGGGGGCCGCCCCCCCAAAGTGAAATCCCTGGCGTCTAGTGGTGTTTCCTGGCCCCCGATCGCAGCTGTGCTGCGATCGGGGGCCAGGAAACACTTTGAGAAGGCCTCGTAAGAAAGGGGAGACTCTCCCCCTTTCTTACGAGGCCTTCTCAAACTGTTTCTGGCCCCCGATCGCAGCACAGCTGCGATCGGGGGCCAGAAACAGTTTGAGAAGGCCTCGTAAGAAAGGGGAGAGTCTCCCCTTTCTTACGAGGCCTTTTCAAAGTGTTTCCTGGCCCCCCGATCGCAGCTGTGCTGCGATCGGGGGGCCAGGAAACCTGAAAGTGTTTCCTGGCCCCCGATCGCAGCACAGCTGCGACCGGGGGGCCAGGAAACACTTTCAGGAAGGCCTCGTAAGAAAGGGGAGTGTCTCCCCCTTTCTTACGAGGCCTTCTCAAACTGTTTCTCCCCCCCCCCCCCCCCCCCCCCCCAGGGGGCACCTACCTTTTTTTATTTTTATTAATTATGCCCCCGGGGGGGGGGGGGGGGGCGGCCCGTTTTCCGAGGGGGCCGCCCCCCCAAAGTGAAATCCCTGGCGTCTAGTGGTGTTTCCTGGCCCCCGATCGCAGCTGTGCTGCGATCGGGGGCCAGGAAACACTTTGAGAAGGCCTCGTAAGAAAGGGGAGACTCTCCCCCTTTCTTACGAGGCCTTCTCAAACTGTTTCTGGCCCCCGATCGCAGCACAGCTGCGATCGGGGGCCAGAAACAGTTTGAGAAGGCCTCGTAAGAAAGGGGAGAGTCTCCCCTTTCTTACGAGGCCTTTTCAAAGTGTTTCCTGGCCCCCCGATCGCAGCTGTGCTGCGATCGGGGGGCCAGGAAACCTGAAAGTGTTTCCTGGCCCCCGATCGCAGCACAGCTGCGACCGGGGGGCCAGGAAACACTTTCAGGAAGGCCTCGTAAGAAAGGGGAGTGTCTCCCCTTTCTTACGAGGCCTTCCTGAAAGTGTTTCCTGGCCCCCGATCGCAGCTGTGCTGCGATCGGGGGCCAGGAAACACTTTCAGGAAGGCCTCGTAAGAAAGGGGAGACACTCCCCTTTCTTACGAGGCCTTCCCGAACGTGAGAAAGGCCGTTTTCCCCATGAAAGCAGGAAGCGGCCGCAAGGCTGCTTCCTGCTTTGATGGGGAAAACACCTTTGCAACGTCAGCGCGCCGCGAGGCGCGCTGACGTCACAAAGGGGCGGGTGGGGGGGCGGGGGGAGACACGGAAGCTTCCGTGTCTCCCGGGGGGGGTTTAAAAAAAATAATAAATCCTCGGGTGCGACGCACCCGAGGATTTATTGATACCCTTCCTGGTGTCGGCCACTGGTCGTGACCCGCACCAGGGAGGGTGTGTGGGCGTCGGCCAGTGGCCGACGCCCGCACCTATCAGGTTAAACTTTAAATAAATAATTGTCTGTTTAGTAAACATCTTTTTCATGTTCCTGCTTAGTCAACTCCAGCGCTGCTGTTGCCTAAGGGGCCACATGTAAAGGGTCGGGGGAGGCTGCATGTGAAGGTCAGGAGGGCCGCATGCGGTCCCCAGGTCGTACTTTGAGTATCACTGGTCTAAATCCATTACAGGTGAAAAATCGTGTTTGAGCCTGGCACAAGACTTTGAACTGATGGACCATTCCAGGGTGCACAAATCAGAATGGCACCCTGGAGTGCTTCGATTGAACTTTCAGCTTTCGTGCTATTTGCCAACAAGATGCTTGTCAGGTTTTGAAATGGTAAATGACACATAATTTGCAGATGGGTAAATAGCATGCCCGTTTACTGCTAGTCCAGAAAATGCCCAATTTAAAAATCCCATTTCAAGTACAAACAGTAGTTTCCACCTAAAACTGAATTAGTACTATATTGTCCAGGGCTGTCTGTCGCTGGTGTTTTGGTTCATTTAGCATTGTTGGAAACTAACAAAGAAAACAATAAACTGAAGTAATTTCTGCCATTATGCCAAGCACATTTCTTTTATTGGGATTGTGCTGGACCCAGCATTTAGAAATCTGACATTGTGAAAGAGGTCAGCGGTTGTGCGAGATATTACTTGCCAATTTCAATCTGGTTCACAGTATGTCATTTTCAGACCACTCTGAGGGACTCTTCCATCCAGGGAGACCATGAAGCACTTCAGAATTTACCATGCACCCAGAAGCAGCCACAGCAATTTCCTTGCGAAGCAATCCCAAACTCAGAATGGTACTCTAACTCTTACTCCTTTCATCTCTTCAGATCCCAAGATCCCCTTGATGACGGATTCCTCTCAATACAGTTGAATCAGTTTTTGTGAACATGCCGCAGATTACTCAAAAGCCTACATTTTGATCTCGGCTAAGATAGAGTGTTATCTTTTTGGCAGACAAATACTGTGTAGACCAAGATGAATTATTCTGCTGTTAACCTATCCTCTTGGCATTGGAACCAAGAAGATTTCAAAGAGGACTCACTCTGGTAAACATTGGGGCATTAAATAATATCCTATCCCAGTTAAAACTTAATCGAGTGTGCTGGCAGTGTCTGTGCGAAGCTTTAAGAATCTGACAAGTTTTTAAGGTCTCACCTTGGGAGATCATGTCTCAAAATATATTGCCCCTAAACTTCAGCTATTCTTCTTCGGTGGCCAGATGGCAGCATCTGCCCCGACTCTGAAGAATGTGTGTAGCATTTGAGTGATGTCCCATGGTTAGCACTTGCTGAAGTGCCAACCTCTCTTTTCCCAAATCCTGTCAAGCAGTCCGCCTCTCAGCCCCTTCAAACATGTTTCTGATCTTCGCTTTGCTTATATCTGTGCATCGCAACCAGAATTCCATTAGAAGGTTCTAACTAATATCTGCAAGGACAGCCTGATTATATTTAGCAGTTCACTGTCGTTGACTATCTAGTATTAAATCATTTTGGGTTCGGGCAGTGGTCTATTTCCCAAATATATTTAGTTGAGCATCTTATAGTGTCTCCTGTCCAAGCACAAGGTTAACAGTTTTATTACTGGTAATTTTGGTAATCTGCCTTCTTTCTTGTAAAATGGAACCTTTATCAAGTAACGGCCTGAAGTTGACAACAACCACTGTCTTAATCTGTTCTTTATTCTTTCCAGGACAAACAAGGTATTGTACCTGCCCAGGAAAAGCAGTTTCAGTCATTTTTACCCCCACCCCACCGAGCACTAAGCACTTCCAACAAGTGTAGCCTCAAGACAGTATATTCTCCCCATTACCACCATGAACACTCCCACAAAGTGATACCTCTCGATACACTCCTTGTCACATTTAAAACTGCATTGATCTCAGAGCCAGTATGACACTCAATTAACGCTGACTTCACTGAAAGTACATGAGTTTCCCAACACCACCTACACCTTTGTTGATAATTTCTTAGCCTCACTGGTGGTGGTAACAACTTATCCAGGACTGTTCCTATTATTGGGACACCATGTCAAACCTGCAACTGTTGCATTAGATGACATACAAAAGCTCTCAATTTAATAATTCAGCTGATAAATGTGACCTTTGTCACATCCTTGACTGGGAGCTAGCTCCATCCTCACTCTTACCAGCAGCTGCATGCTGCCTGTATCTTGCTCTGCCTACCATATCATCACCCTTCAGTATTTCCCTCTCAAATTCAAGAAAGCAGTCAGTGTGAGAAGAGAATAGCCATTGAATAATTGGAAAAACTGCACTAAGGCTGAGGCAACCTCTGACGACCTTAGTAAAGACTTCTGCTCCAAAGTGAATGACTCCCATAACCGTCTAGATCGCAGGTCACTTAAGAACATAAAACTACATGAACACCAGAAAAATGCACGTAGTTCTCTGGCGATATTGCTGAAATCAGAAAACACTGCTGAAACCTTGAAGGTTGATGAAAGAAATTGAGGGGACTGCACTAAGATTGCCTTCAGAAGATTCCACAGAGTGCATCCTAAGGTGAACATTGATGCCCAAACAGCCCAGACCAATTTACAAAGCTTAATCAAGACTGCTGACACTGACTCTGCAAAGCTCTGAGAAATGGGCCAGTCTTTAATATCTACAGTTTGAGAGATCACTCATTAAAATATATGGCTCCCAAACTTCGGCTATTCTTCAACAATTAAATAAGCACATTCAAAGTGAATCCAAGCGAAAGGAGTGACCCCAGCCATAGCTACGACCACAAAATCACCTATCCTCTCTACTTTAATAGGCCTACAACTAATCTCACTGCTGGACACCCCAACCCCATTGTCAACATGGGTATATCTTCATCTGCACTACATCCATGTCCACCTGAGAAATCAGTGCCCCATGTCTTTACTACTATCATAAACAGTCCATTTGTAGACTGGACTGTGTTGCCGAACCTAGAATAAAAATATTACCCCCACGTTCCCTTTAGCTTTAGAATAATGTCAAGTCTACCATTCGTCAGCAAATCTGTGGAAGGGATCGTCATCAACAAAACAAATGTTTACTGTGTACAGGCAAAAACTCTGGAATGGTTTACCTTCTTTCTGTCTAGAGCCTCTCAATATTTGTAATATTCCAATATATCCTACACATTGCAACATTTACTTGATTACTCTCTCATGATTATCCAAGTCTATCACCTTTACCTTTAAGGTGTATGATGATGATGAGACTCACTTGACACTCATGAATTTGGAGACGAAAGTCTCAAACTTGTATTACTTTGCTAAGATACATATCAGCTGATAGATTTAAGCCCAGACAGGAAGGAATTCCCTGTAGTGCACGGCTGCTTGCCTTGTTAAATCATTTCATGTGACCATCCACTATTTAGAAACCCTTGGTCTCCTCCAACACTGTTAGAAATCTTGCTGTTCCTTTTGGTCACTGGGTACAGTACTAAGGCATACAGAACTGCTGTTTACCATGACCAGCAAGAGCTAAGTGTCCATGATGCTCTTCAGAACTTGGAGTTGTTGTACTATTACATTGTCTGTTTTCAGAGACAATTTGAAACACAGCAGTTTCTCATGGCTGTTGAATGAATTGAGGTATACAGGGGGAGGTGTTCCTGGTTAGCTAGACAATATATAATCTTTAGCCATGTGCCTTGAGCTCTAACCAGATACTCATATTTTGAAGAATCATGGAATAGCAAAACATTGAAGTTCTGAAAGGTCCTGAAACCCCTATACATCCTGAAACTCCTACTAGAATTTCCAACCCTACTGTCCTACTATCTTAAAATTATGTCTTATTATATCACCAGGCAAGCCCATGCTCAATCTTTGCTCCAATAAAACTATTGCTTGTTATGACATTAAACTATTGATGTGGACAACTGTATTTCTTGCTGCATTTACTTCAGTCAGGGCCAATGTTTTACATTCCTTTATAGAGACAAAGTAATCAGATATCATTCTTCTTTTTTAACAGATCTGTCTGATTTTCATATGAATTAAGAAGTCTTCCTCACAGCCTTCTTCTTGAATTTGTCTTTTGACAAAAAAAGAATCCTTTACAATCGGATGTTGAGAGATTTTCATATTCTCTCTTGAATGAGCACAATCCTTATGGGCGTGGAGTGGTCAGGTGGCAACATTAATGCACACATATCCTCTTTAACATCTTGAATTTGTTAAAGGTGCTTTTGAAGCCTCCTGTGAATCATTCTCTGCTTTTGTAGATGAAACTGGACAGAAAATGGAGTTTCTTTCTGATGGCTACTTCTCACCAGAGATTCCTCACTCCACAGTACTCACCAGACTGGATCCAGAAACTTTTCTCCAGCAACACTCCTGCGTGCCTCTAGATAGGGCCTTCTGGTTTCGTGCTGGCTCTGTACCACCCTGGAAGTGACAGAGCAGAGCTGCATATAAGGGCCACCACTGCATGCTGACATCAGTTCCTTTCTTTTTGTGCTGTCCAGTGCAGATCTGGAGCTCCACTCACTATATCATTGGCCTATGGACGATTTCTAATAAAAACCAGTGTGTTAAGGAATAATGTCCCCTCTTAACACAACAGGTTTTAAGCCATGCTGTGATGGTGGAAAACAGATGTCTATCATGGACCTCCACAAGGTATGATTATAGCTTATGGGCTCAGCCATGACTTGAAGTTGTGCGATAAATGCACTCCCATGCACCCAAAGTTGACCTAGAAACGAGACTAGAAGCTGTATGTCACTGAACATAACAAGAAGTCACAGCCCTTGCATACGTTTTGCACCTTCACGCCCCTGTCATGGGCAATTATTAAGTCTCACTGAAGGTCGACCCCATGACTTTGGGGTCACAGTCCTCCGGAAGTCTAAATTGAAGACCAAATGCAAAAATAAAAAAGAAGCAGGACTCTACCCCATCCTGCCACTCTATATCCAAAGAGAATGCCCTCTAGGTCCCTGGGCCTGTAGCCGATTCCTAATCTCACCCTGGTGCGCCCCAAGTTCCCTGGTCATTGGCAGTGCTGCAGCAGATTAGGGCCTTGAAGGATGTCATGCTGCAGATTTTTGCTTCTCTACTGGCTTCCCCTGTGCGCCTTTGGGCCCCAAGAATCCGCAAGGGCTCCCCCTGTCAGGTTGCCGCTGGTGGATCTGCCCCTTGGTGTGGTCTTACCCCCTGGGTCCCAATTCAGGCAATAAATCAAAAAAGATTACACACGGTTCCAAACAATACTGAGGGTTTCTTTCAAGTGGATGGTTCAATCAGTAGATGGAAACCGAAGTTTTTCGAAGCAAGAGCCCTCACTCACCATCCGGTGACATGCTTCATCATAGGGCCCAGCTCCTCGTCAGGCCGGCGCTGCAATGCCTGACGGGCCCCACAAGGGGGCTCTTTGCCGGAGATCTTTTTGAGAATCGTGTATAGCCGGTCAAAAACAATAAAGTGAAGGATTGGTATATAGGAAAATGTTAAAAATGACTAGAGGTAACGACTAATGATTTCTATTCTCATGCTAATACCTCTGACATGATTAAAACCAGTAAACGGGGAGTTAGTGGAATAATGTCCACAAACCCCATGAAAAAACAGGTAGGTATAGTTGTTGTGTCTCTTAATAGGGAATAGTACGAAAGAGACAGTGCACACAGGGTCCCCTGTGTCACTATGTAGTTGGTCAACATGTTTCTCGCTTTTTACAAAGAATTATCTTATGCGATTCGTCAGGACCTAATTACATACCTAATCCTTTAAATCGTGGATATTCCCACAAATATGAAAATCAAAAACCCTCCAAAAACTAATGGTAGGGCCACATCGGGGTAGTCCAGGCTCTAAAAAATCCACTCTGATTTTAACAAGAGACGGCCACTGCCGGATCACCTGCGCCTGTTCCAATAATTCAGGCCCCTGTAGTGACTCCGGTATATGCTTTCATTCCAGCTCCAAGACCAGACCAAGACCTCCCATGTAGATGCCATTTGTGACGCCATTGGTGCCAGAAAAAAATCTAATGCTGATTCTGATGTCACACACTGAACTTACTTTGGCCATATCTCACTTTACAAGAGAACAGAAGTGCAGCCAGTCACCATACAACCTCACTCTGACTGAATACCTCTACCTGGGTAGACAAGCCAACACAGGCTCTATTATCTTTTTGGCTCTTATCCTGACCAAGGGACACCCTATGCTGGGCATGATGATGGTGGCGAGAGAGATGTTTTATCTCCCCCCCCCCCACCCCCCCCCTCATTACAAAGATGACAACTTTTGCATGGATTGAGAGGCTTGTAGGCTTGATTTTTCTCCCAAGGCAGGGTTTGACTCACCACTTGTTTCACCAACATAAGACAATGCCTCTTTTGCAGTAGTGGTTCGGCGAGCAGCTGAGGTCCTAGATTTATAGCTGTGTTCAGGCAAGACCAAAATAAGCATCTGGAAATTGTGCAGCCTGGGCTAGCCACGTCTGAGCCTTTGCTTCCCTTTAACAAGGCCCTCAGCAATACCTTCATGAGCACTTAGTCAGTGCCCTGCACCTGCCTGCTGAGGAATAGGCAGATGGCCAGACGTCAAGAGACTATGATTTCCTCACTAAACATCCTACCCCGGAGTGCCTTAGTGTGAAGAGTTCAGCCAGTAAGGTGAATTCTAATTCATTCCCATAACTCCTCGAGATAGGGAGTCCAAGAGGATGGAGCGTTTGGAAATTATATGTTTCCCTTATGCTAGCCTGGCAGGTTGGTCAGTAAATGTATATGTTTATTGTGTTGCTACACACAAGCCCTCTGGAGCATGCTCAGTTAGATCTTGCCTGGAAGGTGCTAGGTCTGCTTTGGCTCATACAATCGATGATGAACAAGACATAGCCAAATATGTGATCTGTGCTGGCCTAGATTCTACTGATTGTCTGGGGAGGGCGGTGGGTACAAGTGTTGTGTGCTTCTGACAAGTGTGGATGTGTTCTAGAGGATTCTTCAGAGATATACAAGCCTCTCTCAATGATCTGCCATTTGATGGCTCATGCCTTTCCGGTAAAAATGCAGATTCTGCCTTTGAGTGCTTTAAACAGAGTAGAGCCACGCTCCCTGCATCTGCTGACCCCTGCCAGGATCAGTTCGAAATATTAAGAGGCTACTCCAAGGCTACTAGTGTAAAGATCTAGGTTTCAGAGGAGATTTCTCATGATCTGCAGTAGTGGGTGTCGAACAAAATTGGTATAGTGACATGCCCCTATGCCTTCCCCATCAAGAGCTAATGGTGGTGAAGGATATGCCACTGCTGGGTGGGGAGGTAATCTGGAGGAGGTGCAAATCAGAGAACTCCGGCCTCAACAGAAGGCTGGTTCTATACTAGTCTTTTGGGAGTTGCAGGCCACTTTTCTAGCTCAAAAGCTTTCCTACCATCCATCAAGGCAAGGCTGGTGGAGGTTCTCATGGGCAACACTGCCACCATATGATATAGCGGCAAGGAAGGTGGAGTGGGGGCCTGTACCAGGAGGCTCCAGGCCTCTGGAGTTAGTTGGAGCATCTTGGCATTTCCCTGATGTGATTGCAAGTCACCTGATTAGGGTCCTTGAATGGCATAGCTGACCAGCTAATCGGGATTTCTGATAGCTCATGAATGTTAGGTCAATCCTGAGGTGGCGCAGTGCATGTTCCAGCAGCAGGAAGAACCCTGGATAGCAATTTTCATCTAACTGCTAAATTATCACTGCCCTTCCACCTCCCTGTTCTGTGGAGTGGCCTTTTTTAACATCTAAAATACTCGCAAGTTAGGAATTAGCATGTTGGTATCAACAATTGGTCATGCTCTGCACTTGAGCGACAAGAAACTGTTGTCAGCTCACAGGATACTGCTTATATGTTGCTCTGCTGTATCATTTATGTGGCGGTGTGGAGTTGCACAGCACCACCTAGCGGCAAGTGCAAGCATTTCTGGTGAAAAATTTACAGATCCAGTCTGGTGCTTGGAGAGGATTTTAAGGTGAGGAATCTGGGCTCTCCATAAACAGTGTTACCGAAGGTTAGTAACTCGTTCATCTTGTACATCAGCCCTATGCAGCATTCTCCAGTCTAACTTTTCACCTAATTTTTAGCATCTCGTAGGGCTAGCTGTTCCGTAAGTATAGCTTTCTTTTAGCTGCTTATACTTATTGTATGCAGTGTTGCTCAGACATAAGGTGCTGCCATGTCAGTGAGCTTAACCTCATTGTAGGACTGAATGGACAAAAACGTACCTGCAATTAAATATCCACAAAACAGAAATCCGGGTCCTTGGCTTCTGCCATGTCCTTCTGGAAGTGTGTTTATAAATGACAGACTTATGCTTATTTAGAGATCTGATTACGTTACCTTGACTAGGCTCAGATTGACATTTTTTATACTTTGAGAAATTGTGATCTTTTATTTTATGTAAATGACCGTGCTTTTCCATTTCACAAAATGATCAAAATAGTCTGGACTTTAGTCCCAGTAATATTAAAATGTATTAATGTATGTTCTGCCCCGGAAAACATGTTTAGGATGATTTTCTCTTTTTAACAATTCAAGACCTTTTGCTCAAGCTCTTCAAAAGGGTCACTGTCTAGATGAATTTATCATTGTAATGTAGCACTATATTAAATTACATTAGTATGTTGTTAAAATGTTATTTTCCTGATTTGCTGAACATGTGTAGGTGTCTGTTCTATTTCAGAAAATAGTTTTAATTCGGAGGCAAATCATGGTCTGTGTGTATGTATTATTAATTAACAATTTGATAGCTTCCTTCCAACGGGACAAAAGTGATAGTTTGCAAGGTAATGTTCATTGTTATTTGCATAAGAAACCCATTGTGTAATGTTCAAATTGATATTTATTTCCTTCTGGTGGTTGTCATTTACTAGGTTAACTAATCACACGCTTTGGAAATAGGGGTTGTCTTTAGTGATTGCAAACTAATAATTTGATTGTATGCTGTAGCTATGTAAAAATAACATATTGGTACATCATATTTATGTAATATCATGCTATGATTTTATGTTTCCATTGTCTGAAGCCCCTATAAAATGTAATGTTTTGTAGAAAAGTACCATGTCTTTAGCTTACGTCTTACGAGCAGGCTCTGTTAGTCTGTCTATTGATTTATACTTTGCCTTTCTTGGACCTTTTACCTGAGCAGCCTCCACACTAGTCTGTTTATTCACTTCATACTCAGACTTTCTTTGATTTTCTTTGGAGGTAACTGATTGTTGCTTTGGAAGTATACCTTATATTGAGCCTCTCGGATTATTTGACTATGACTTTTGAGATTGATTCATGAACAACTAATTTCTTTTTGCCTTCTATAATCTAACTTTTGAATAAAACTTTATGGATTTGACTTGAATTGTTGTCTTATGATAGTTTTATTCATTTATACTACGGCTTATGAAGACATACTAGGTTTTATGAAGACATAGACAATCCCAATCCTGCACATTGACCTTAGAGTAAGAAGCATTTTAGCCATATCCTCCGTAATTGTAACCGTAACTGTGTTTTTGTTAGAGGAAGCAAATTACTTA
Source organism: Pleurodeles waltl (assembly GCF_031143425.1). Lineage (NCBI taxonomy): Eukaryota > Metazoa > Chordata > Amphibia > Caudata > Salamandridae > Pleurodeles > Pleurodeles waltl. The sequence goes on along the minus strand of NC_090447.1, from coordinate 76,889,073 downwards.
AATAGTTGAATGGACAGGGGTGACGACATTCATGACCTCTGAAGCTGTTCACAAATAAGCAGTAATTGCAATGGAATGGAATTACAAAAGATGGTTGGAATTGTTGGATTTGTGTATAGAGATGAGGACTCAACAAGTGATCCTTAGACTAGGGGATGAAATAAAGTTAATAATCTACACATCTAGATTTTTGTTGCACTAACACTTTGATGGCTGAAGACTAAACTGGTAAACAGAACACTTTGATATTAACACCGCGTCTTTAGGATACAGATATAGCAAAGTATTGGAAAGAATCTATAAATGAAAGGTTGGAAACATTTGAGAAAGGTGATGTGAATACTGTAATATCCAGCTCATAAAAAGGAAATTGTGTGAATACTTCAACTTCCAGATCATAAAAAAGCATGCAGTCAAAATGTTTTAAATAATAATGGCGGGCCTATCATCAGAGAACTAAGACATGTACATAGAAGCACATCTAGAAATATCAGACACATACCTGCCTTTTTATTTGATTTAATTTTTGTTTATAATGCCAATGAAGTTAGTTATAAAAATATTCCGCTTTTAACAGATGTTAAAGAGTTAGACATGTTTTCTTGATTGAGAATTCAGGAAAAGCTAATTATTATTAAATAGCTATTTTATTATTTCCTTTCTAAGTTGTCAAATTATTTTAATAACTGAGATTGTTAAAATAAACTCTGCTGTTTTGCTCTTGTAACAACTCTGTCTGCCCTACAGCATAGTGAAGGCTTTGCTTGCGGCTGGAGCTGACCCAAACCTTGGAGACGATTTCAGTAACGTATACCAGACCTCCAAAGAGAAGTCACTCCATTCTTTGGAAGGTAATATGGTTGTTGATTTTGCTGTTTCATTCTGTTGATTACTCTGTCTTTATTTGCTTAATTGTATGATAAGCTTTTTTTTATGTGGTTGTTGACATAATGTATTTGTCTTAGATTTTCGAAGTCAATTTAAACTTGTCACTCTCTGTTCACTAAAGAACACATTTGCTACATTTAAAAAACATATCTAATAATGAAGCGAATGATTTTGAAATGAAATATTTATTTACTACTTTGCCACTGTCTGCGCAGGGTTTGGTTAAACTGCCAACATAGGGGCATGATCTGAAGAAAATGTGTGCCTTGTTACAGCCGGTAGCCTAAAAACATTTTTTGAAAAAAACTGGTTCGGCAATCTTTACCACATTTCAGAGAATCGAGAAGAGTATTTCCGAGTTCCTTTTCCCAAAATTCATATGTTTGTGACAAAATCTGTAAAAAATGTGGTACCTGTTTCACTTATGGAGGTTGTGACTATTTGAATATCTGGATCTGAATGTATGACTACGCCAGTTGATTTAATACCACACATTGCAAACGAATCGCCTCTAGTGACCCTTATTGTGAGTAGCCCAGCATAATCTGTGTTGTTTCCTTGACCCCATAATTACCATTACCAAGGGTCACATTAATTCTAGAGACATTGAAATAACGAGGATTACAAGGTTTGGGGTAATTTTGTACAGGAATGTGAGCTTCTATGCAGATTCCTGCATGTTTCCAGCTGAAATCTCCCTGTGGAACACAAGTTAGGATTCTGATTGGACCGAAAAATGTTTTCCGCTTAAAGGATAGGATGTTTGATTAGTTAAGTACAACTCCTGAAAAACTGTGACCTTAGAAAATCAAGTGGCTACAAGTATCTCTAGCATTCAAGAATCTCAATTAAAACTTCTTCCTGATCATTAGTGTTTGATTATGTATCGAACTTTAGCCACAATTCAACAGGGAACTGGTGCTCTTCTCTCTGTATCTTGTTACACCTTCCAAGGGTTGGTTTGTGCATCAGTCTGGTTGCACAGTTTTGTATGCCAGAAGAACTATGGAGTAGGCGGAATTGCTGTAGTCAAGTCTGTGAATTATTAATCCTGACCCCTTTGCCCTACTTTCAGTGGGGGTGAATCCCTAATGAGTAGCTTTACAAAAGTGATTTCCAAGTTCCTTTTTGGCCAAGAAAATGTGGTCCAAAAATTGGTGATACCTGCAAATGGTAATGACTCTTCTCTACAAATGTATTCTCTCTAGAACATTTAATTTAATGTTACCTCCATTAGTTCTAGGCTATCCATGTTTCAAACTGTGAACTGTCATTGGGTGAACTGAGTTGATTCATTTGGCTGTTATTTATGTATCACTGGAGGACTCCATGGGCACTGATAGGTGAAAGGAGTGGTCTTATGGAGATAATGAGGAGAACGTAGCATAAGGGTGAAAAAAACCCTGGTGGTCCCCAAATAATCATTACATGAGTTCAGAGAAGTGTGCTTTCAGCTTTACCCATTGGCTGTCTGGATGGATCTGGCACTGGTCTTAATCAGGTTAGCAAGGCGGTCTACAGTGAGTGTTCTGTGCAGCAGATTGAAAACTTTCAGAATGCAGTGTTGGCTCTCTTTGCTCAGAAGTCCTCTTGTTCACCTTTTGTAGTCACTACAGGTGTTGCTGCACTGTTGGTGTGTGTCAACTTTAGTGCAGCACCAGTGGCTTTTTCCTTGTGTCCCATAGTTTCCCCGCCTGCCCTGAGTAAGGTTGTCCTACACTATTCAACCCTAGCTCCAAAGATATGTCAGTTCCAAGTTACTGATGCTAATTGTGGCATCGTAGAAGCTCGTCCAATATGCTGATGACTCGTGTGAGCTTCCAGATGGTTAGATAAATGACTGCAGTATACCTCAAAGTCTGAGAATTTCAACTCACACCAACAAATAATCAAGGATTGCAGCATTTACATGGTTTAATAGTCTTTTGGATTACATTCCAATTCTTTGCTCTTCCAGAATATGCCTGCTTAGTCATACAATGACATCAGTAAGTCTGATAGCCTCCTCTCACTCTATCAATCAGATTCTGCCGTCTTTATGGATTAATAGAGGTAGACTGTGCAGTTCGTCTGAGAGTGAAATCCCTTCCCATAAGTTTGATGCTTATCAAACTCACCTCATCTCAGCCACCTGAATAGTGGCAGAGTGTCAACTCTGGACAATTTTCTCCCCTTGCCCTCTGGAATGATTACAGCCTTCTGCCTTGGGTTCTCAGAATAGACTTTATTCAATGCCTGGGAGCCCCACTGCAGTGCTGCATGCAAAGTCACATACAAGGGAGGGTCTCAAACATCATCTGAATGTGTCCAATATTTATACACTTCAGCAGGCATTGAATACAATAGCTGATGCATGTTACAATCCTGAAAGAACATTTGTTAGTCATGTGATTTCTTTCTCAGCCTCTATTTTTTGTAAGTGACGCCCTATAGTCCCTGGGCTGGAGGTGTTCTGCTGCTTCTAGAAAAGATAACCCATTCTGTTTCTTGGAACTGCTTTTGTTTTTCTCCACCTATGCCTTGTAACTAATCGATGTATTGAAATGCAGGGCGTAGCACATACTTTATAGGTTTGTGTTCTGCACAGTTGTTTGGTTGAGTGGCACAAAATGGAGTCTCTTCACAAGATGAAGTTAAGGTCCTGTCTCCTACCTCTACATTCCCCCACCCCTTGTTGAATTTTCAACACCTATATCCTTCTTATCTATCCTTGTCCTCTATGATGTTCATTCCTAGAGTGCCTATCTTTGTTACATCTTTCTGGCAGCATTACAGTATTGTTTGGAAGCAGCAGCAGCATAATAATAAGACTATTATTATTATTGGTAATAAGGATTTTCACAGGCCTGATAGCCAGAATGATAGCCATGAGAACCAGCCGGAAAACCAGCCACTGAGGGGCTTCTGCTCCCCTGTCCCTTAAAGTATGTAGGGCCTGAATAGCCTTGGTCAATGTTCCAGTTTTTGTCATTTCCTGGGATGAACGTAAAACAGGAAAACCCTATTTTGGCACACACCCCACCTTCAGTGGCAGTTAACATGTCAAATTCCATCCTGTTTTGTATAACAGTGATGCGCATAGCCCGAAGTTCTTCTTTGATGGAATTGAATCCATCCTCTGTGCCATTTACTAGTAGCATTAACTCATATAGGGTCAGTTGTAACCAACGGGCATTGGCTATGGATTTTGGGGCAGGCATCACTGATTGTACATCTAGGGTGAAGTACTGGTGTACATCCCTCTTCCATCTGTGTACTAACGCATGTTGTCACTCCTGTGCATGCGCATAGATATCTTTCACTATTATATTGTCATGTGGTGGAACTAGCAATATCTGGCACACCAATATGGCAACTGAGCAAAGGGCTTTCCAACCATATGGCAAGTGGACACATGCTAACGTACCACATACCGAATAGGTATCCATCAAGGTGGCAACGCCCTCCTGTACAGATGTCATATGTATTATTTGTTTGTAGTTCTTATTTATTCCTACTCTGTGTCCCATTTCCTCTAAACACACTGAGTATTCTTTGGAAGGCAAAATGTATGTGGGGGGGAGGAACTGGATCCAAAAAGATGTATAAGAATACCTCAGAAACCCATAAATGGGTACAGTTTGTACATATCTGGTTATATGCTGTATCATCATTATACCTTTCCTTTAAGACCCTCGAGGGGCAGTCCATCGTCATATTCCTTCGCCCCTGCCCCCTGACATAAGCCTGGGCCTGGAATTTCAACTGAGGCCCGAGTTCACAGGTCTAGTCACTCTCATTATTACATTTCCTTGTCTTCATCCCTGCATCTGCCACTGTTTTGAGTATTGATTTTGGTTGTCTGAGAATTCCTGACTTTTCAAACCACCTATAATACTGAAACATTGATTGTGCTCATTCCTCTAATATTGCTGTGGAATTCCATTTTGGTGTTGAAAAGTTCCAGCCATGAAATTGCACTCTTCCTTTGATGTAATATGACATCAGTGTTATCATAAATATAGGGAATGGGCGTTCCTGGACCCTTCTTATTTCTTGACTATCAACAGCATGTGGTTCGAGAATACAAACAAAGCATGATGCATTGAAATGGACTGTAACTGTTGTATGTAAACTTGTACCACATGTTCTGGTGCCACAAGGGATGTATAAAATGCTGAGGAATTTCTCTTTTTGATCTTAATAATTTGTCAGTTGTATCTGTAAATTCCCAAGGGGATACAGGTCTTTGCAGTGTTTTATTCATCAGACTACCTGGCAGACCCTTGTAGCATTTGGCTACCTAGCAGGTCCTTCTCGCTTAAGGAGGAAGGCGCCAGGAACACATCAGAATGACTACATAGCGGGTGTTTGTCCTTTAAGAGGTTAAACATCAGCAACACAAATATGATAAATATATCCATTAATGAAAAATAAAAGCAATATTCAGAATTGAGGGCTTATCCCATTGAAGATTTGGATTACGCGTGGGACAATAATCTTTTAAGTCTATTTAAAGGGAGTCCATACCCCCTCTCCTTACTCCTAACAAGGAGGAAGGACGTTTTGTTGAGCTTGTCTGATAACTACCCTGTGTATCCAGTGTCTCAGCTCGTGGACATTTATGGCTGTTGGAGTAGTCTGAACTACTGTGTAGGATCCCAAGAAATACTGGGGAGCCCGGGTCAGGTTGTTATCGTGGTACTACCGGTGGCGAGGTGGTTCTTGCTTGATGTAGGTGAACCTCGACAGCGCTTGTTAGGGCAGATATATATGCTGACATTTCTTGCCATACCACTTCAATAGTTTTATTTGCATCCGTATTTTTAACTATGTGGGACGTCTCCCATTGACATTGTTCTGCCTGTAATAATCTGGTGTGATGTCCGAGGAAAGACCATTCCTAAAGGTGAATAATGCCAGGAGCAAGCAATATAGCCAATTTCTGATCAGTGTTACTGATATCTTCCCTATTTGATCTTTTAGGGCGCCATTTAGGTGTTCCAAAATCCCATTATTTTGGGGGTGATAAGCAGAGACAAGAGTGTGCCGAATTCCCAACATTTGGGTAATGCATTCAAAGATCTTATTAACGAAGTGTGTGGCATTGTTTGAGCAAATGGTCTTGGGAAATGCATCTTGTTACTACTTCTCTTTGAATGAATTTAGCCGCGCTGTTTGCATCTGCAATCTGTCATGGGTCTGCTTCTATCCGCCTAGAGAAAGGACAAACTACCACTATCATGTACATCATAGTGTTCCATCCGTTGACCACATCTACAAAGTCAATGTGTAATTCTTGGAAAGGACCCTCTGGCCTAGGTGTGGATGATGGTGGTAATGCTGGTTGTCTGGATGAACTGTATTGTTTATGTATGAGACATTGATGTATAAAACATATTAGTTTCAGAAGAATCTGGAACAAACCAGTCTGCTGATATGGGATCTAACAATGTCTTTTTAGGGACATGTGTTGGTAAGTGTAATTGTGTTAATGCTAAATGGAGCAGTCTCTGGGGCATCACTAGTTTGCCCGTATCTATATGTCTATACAGTAAATCAGTGGATATCGTTCATCCTCTATGTTCCCAAACCTCCTTTTCCTCAGGAGGAGCTATTTCTTGTATGTCCTGAAGGTGGTATGCTGTTGATGTCATATAGAGGACATCACCCCCTCGGTATCACATTTTTGCACTGTACATTTGGTATTAGTCGTCTGCTCAGCCTCGTTAGCTGCCTGGTTGGTTATATTGATGCCCTGTGACACAACATCAAAACCCACGTTTGCTTGGCATTTTACCACTTCTTTCTTCTCCCCTCTTTACAGCTCTTTTATTAGTTGTGGTAGGAGGGGGCCACGAGCTACAGGGGTACCATCACTTTTCTGAAAACGTCTTCCCTGCCACCTTGGGATCCCAGAATGGACAGTAGAGGCCACATATGCTGTGTCCGTATATATTGTAACATCATCAGGATACACCAATTGTAATGTCTGTACCTTGGCGTGTGGTTGTGCAGCTTGGGCCGAGAAGTTTGAAGGCAATAGGAAATATTGCAGTTATGAGTACATCACAATCGGGAAGGTACCTGTCTGCTCCACTACGGCTGCACCTGTGTCTAAGTCTTGTCGCCTGATCTATCATAGAGGATTCATCAATATGTAATACTTTGCTTCCTTCAATTGGCACCTTTTGTGCTAGGGCAATTGGTTGTTCTTCATGTTTAGCACAGTCATGGTCTGTGTTTTTTTAACAGATCTACTAGAAATTGTACAGGGTTGACAGAGAACACATACTATTTTAATAGCAGCATTGGAAAGTATGACTTCATATGCGGATGCCCTTTGAGTACTAGATTTAGAGTGCTCTTAGCTTTCTGTAAAACTGCAAAAGGGGCATGTTTAACATACAATGTGTCAGGGCTACCAGCTGTTATTGTGGATGTGTTCCCTACAGCAAATGCTGCTGCTAGGGACTGTACACAGGGAAAATGTTCTCTCATTAGGTCGTGTAGTTGTCCACTACAATTTGTGCCCCATTGGATACTTCTGCGTAAGAACAGCACTATTGTTGTTCTGTTGGTGTGTAAAAATAGGAAGAACTCTTTTCAATAGTCTGGAGTTGCCAAAATTGGTGCCGAGGAAATTGATTCTTTCAAGTCACTAAGTACCTGTATCAATTCTCATGTTCACTGAATAGGCGTGCTCAGTCATTGCTCTCCTTTAACCATTTGGTATAAGGGTGCTGTCTTGGAGCTATAAACAAAAGCCACTGTGTCAAAATTGCACAATCCCAGAAATGTCTGCATTTCTTTTACAGTTTGAGACAGCAATCACTCTCTCTCCTCTGTTTTCTGTCTCATTTGCGTAGATCAATTGCCCTAAATACTGCACTTCTTTCTGTGCAAGCAGCAATTTTTCCCACTCAACTTTGTGTCCCTTGTGTGCTAGGACTGTTAACAAGTGCACAGTATCTTGGACACACTCCTCGCGGGTGGGACTACCTACAAGTAAGTCATCAATATTCTGTAAAATTGTGCTGTCACTATGAAAGTTAGGTAATTTCTGAGGACTCTGTTAAACACTAAAGGGGACTCGCAGTACCCTTGAGGTAAACAAGAATATAAATATTGAGTCACCGAAAATGTTAAAGCTGTCAAATAATGACTCTCTGAATGTAATGGCACACTATAAAAAGCATTTTTCAAGCCTATGAGAGAAAAATACTTAGCATTGTTGGGTATGTTTGTAAGGCTAACTGAAAGATCAGGAACCACTAGAATTTTTTTTTAAAACATTTCTGCACATAGTATCAGTCCTACATAATTTGGATCGAAGGACCATAGCTGGGATAGCACACCAGCAAGACAGGCTTTCACATCCTCAACTGTGGTCCTTGGCAACTCGGGGGGCTGTTTCTTCACCTGTATTTCTGTGCCTGCTTCTTCTTCGAACACAATCTCTGTGGAACTCAAATCATCATTGTACAATACGCCACCTGTTTTGTCTGATACTCTCATCCCTGGTGTGGTGAATATTATAGCTGACCATCTTTCCTGGCACTGGTCTGTTGCTTCCAATATGCCAAATTTGCTTGTCATCGTTATGCCCATCAATGAGAGTACTGATACCTCTCCTGCTTCGGGGTATCCTGATCTGAACAGAATTTTGGATGGTATCTCTAACCACTTGCCTGCTGATATTGGTTCAGTCATTATAAAATGTTCTATCCCTGCTTGAATAAGGGACATATTCAATGGGACCCCTCTTATTTGCGGGTCCTGTTTTTCTGGTGCTGTTCTGAGGCTCATGCATTTTAATGGTGTAGCGGGAGTGGAACAAAGCATTGATCCATCCAAACGAAATGTTACTGTCAAATTCCATTTATGTAACAGGTCTCTACCCAATACATTTGCAGGGGCCTGAGGGGCATATAACAATGATTCAGAAATTATTGTATCCCCAAATTGGACTGGAACCTCACAGGTGTATGGTACTCATTATTTCACTTAAGAACCCCTGTGCGGCCATAGATTTATTTGAAAGTGCCAATCCAGGATCTCTGATGCATCATTTTGTGACCCCTGTGTCAATCATAACCTTATATTTTTTCCCCAGTATGCCTAATTGTGCTGTCGACTCCTGTTGGTAATTGGAGGTCCTGGCTATAACTGGGCACATTAGGGCCACATCTGACTGTCATTGTGTACCTAGAAATGGATTGCCTCCTTGTAAAATCGTTCCTCCCGTCATTTGTCGGGGTAACACCTGGGGTGCAGGCATTTGCACTGATCCTGAGAGAGGAGGCCTGGGAGTTTGCTGGTAGCACATTGGTGTCTGCCACTGCAATTGTTACGCCACTTGCTGCATCGGCTGCAGAGGCGGGTGCTGTTTACCTAATGGAGCCTGAGGACCATAATAAAAGGTACGTTGTTGTGGTTGATATTGATAATGCATGTTTGTTGTCTTGCTAGCACTTCCTAAAGTGACAATCCACTATAAAATGTCCTTTCCTCCCACAATAGAAACATGTCATATTTCCTTTATCTCTTCCTCTCGTTTGGCCCCTTCCTCTACCTTTACCTTGTTGTTGTTGTAATTGGGGACTCTGCGGGTATGGCACTATTTGTGCTGGAGGCACCACAGGGGCTGCATATAATGGTAGTGGGGCCACCATTGGAGGGACCGCAGCTTGAACTGCATGAGTTACAATATTCGCTTCACTGACCCTTCTTTTTTGACCCGCTTTTCTAACTTTTGAGCTGGTAGCTTAGCAGCAGTGCGTTAATATGTTTATTTCTCCTTCTTCTCTTTCTCATCTTTCTTTTTTACATAATGTAAAATAATGCCTTGTATCTCTGATCAATTCTTTGTTTCAATTGCTACAACAGCATCTAATTTATTTTGTATATTCAGGCAGACAATTATTGACAATGTGAAAAAAACATTCTACAATTGTGTGGGTTGATTTCTCCCATCGCCGTCGTCCACATCTTTTTCATCCTGTCCATAAATTCTAAAGCTGTCTCATCTTTTTCCATTGCCTGACTCATCATTCCCCCATCGGGGATATCCGGGTAGCTTACTCTTAAATGGTTCCATAATGATGCATGTATGCTATTAAACCCTTCATTATCCCTATTATAACTCCAGTATTGGAACTTTTATAGATTCATATGCTTGAATCATTCCCCGTCGTCAAGATGGGAGTCCCCGGTACATTATGATAGCAATGCAGAAGCAACTACAATGGAAAAAAGGCCCAAAGGCTTTCACCTTAGTAGCCTCTCCTTGTCTCTTTGCGAAAAAAGGACCAAACCCAAGTCTCAGCCAATTAGGCTTCCCCTCCCTCTAGAACCCTCCTGTGAGAAGCTCCAGTCCCTCAGATTTTCTACCGCACGTCGTGCTAGGGAGTCTCCACTGAGATCTACTCAGTCAAATCTTCAAGGATCTGTTTCTAGTGTTTTTTTCTACCAGAAAAGGAAGATTTCTTCAACAAGCAAGGCTTCAAACTTATTCCCTGGTCTAGGGAAATTCTAATTTCTCAAAATTTCAACATGTCAGACAAGGAAAAGAAAAGCCTTTTTAGGGCCTGCAAAACCTGTGGAAAGAAGAGACTTCATTTCGAACATCCACACAAAGACTGCATTTATTGCCTTTATCCTGATCATGTAGCCAAGGACTGTAAGGTATACAGAACATTCTCTAAAAAAAAACCTCAAGGACAGGGAGGGCAGGCTACTGATTTAGCTACAAAAAGTGAAATCCAGATCAAACCCTGTTTCTGGTTCCAATAGTGAGGAATTGCCTTCTTCATCAAGAAAGTTCCACAAAAGGAGCAGATCTCCTCAAGCTCATCATTCTGAGGATCCACCCAAAAAAGCTTTCAAAAAGACAAAACAAGGGTCTTCCAAAGCTTACAGCCCTTCCAGTTATCCTCACAGGAGTTCTGTATCCTCCAAAAGAAACTCTAAAGAGCGTTATGTTTCCTCAGAACGTAGTAAAAAAGCCTTTTCTGAGCCCCCAACACCACCTCCTGTGGTAAAGAACACTTTAAAAAAACCATCTGGAAAAAGTACGACGACGGCACAGTCGACGACTGCATCATTGACGGCAGTGTCAAAGAGAGTGTATACGGCCTCATCGTTGACTGCCACAACGTCGACTATGTCTACAGCATGTACTGCTTCAACGACGGTTACATCGACGATGTCCTCGTTGATGGGATTTCCAGTCACGTCGTCGACGATCAAAGTAGTTATCACTTCGTCTCCATCGACGCAGCTGTCGGTGAGGCCGTTGTCAACGGCGACACTGTTACCGTTGTCGACCGCCTTGTCGACGAGAGTTTCACCGTTGTTGCAGCTGATTCCATCGACGACGTCAACGATACCACCGACGACGATGATAAATTATTTAAAAAACTGAATTTCTTTCTCCATTGCTTACATCACCAAGTAAGGTATCATCATTGGTACCTACACATCTTTTAGAGGAGGAGGACTCACAGGATGAGGGCCCATTTGGGATTGCACATAGCCCTTCAGAACTGCATGTGAAGTGCCAGGACTTGGAGGAGAATATACTGCATGATCCCCAATCCTTTTATTCGCAGGCAGAGCAATATCCTTACCAAGAATAAATGGTCCCTTTGTCGGGGTCCCTTATAGCGGACTTACAATTGATGATTGAGGACTACAGAAGGCGATTTCCGCCGGCCGGCTTGGAGGTACAGCAACTATCTTTGCCACCTTACGTGCCTCTTCCTTCCACTCCTATTCAACCGGGGGTACCACCATTGGATGTACCACCACATACACTCATATCAGTTCCGACGCAAGATCTGTCGACATCGGACGAGGACAGAGGACAGAGAGGAGGGAGAGTTGCCGGATGCAATAACAGAGTGGGATGATTATCTAATTCCTCTTCACCTTCCCCTTCCCCTGTCCCGACAGATTCCCCTCTGGGTGACATCAGAAGTTTTCACAGTTTGCTAGAAAGGGCTGCAAAGAGGTTTGAGCTGCCCATGCCAACGAAACAAATGTATTTTTTCCTTTATGATTTTAAAGAATATTTTTAAAAGAGTATAAAATTGATGCAAATACTGGACTACATATGGGATGAAGGTATCAAAGTAATGAAAAACCCGGCTACTGTCACTCCTATCCTGCCTCGTCTAGATAAAAAGTATAAGGCACCCGACGACTCACCGGCCTGCCTCATGGGACACCCCAAACCGGACTCAGTCATTACCGAAGCTGCGCAGCGCAAGTCCAGAAATCCTTCGGCACCAATATCGGCTCTGCCAGACAAGGAGGGTAGAAGACTGGATAATATAGGGAAACGCTTCTCCTTGATGGCTTCTCTTATGATAAGGTCCTCTAACTCTTTGGCTAAAATTGGCAGGTACGACAGACAATTATGGGCAGACATTGCTCCGTACTTAGATCAACTACCAGAGGAATCAAAGAAGGAAGAGAGAAATATCTTGCAGGAAGTTGAAAGGTCTTGCGCCGAAGTTATAGAGTGTGCGATGGATATCGCTACCATGGCGTTTCAGCAGCTGGCAGGCGCGGCTGTTTTAAGAAGGCAAGGTTGGCTCTGTGCAACCTCTTTTAGACCAGAAGTTCAAAACAAGATTCTAGACTTGCCTTTTGACGGAGAAGCCCTCTTTGGGAAACATATTGACGACACCCTTCAGGCCATAAAGACAAATACAGACAGAGCCAGGTCCTTTGGCACCCTATAGTTTTGAAGGCAGCCCTTTTGGGGTGCTACAGGTCGGGGGTATTCATCTTACGAGGAGGATTCCACCAACGCAGATACCCCTCTGTCTCTGCTGCGTCTCAGTCCTTTCGTCCTTGGTACCAACAGAGGCTGCCTCCAGAAGTGGCATATACAAGAACAGCGCAAAGGGGAAGAGTAGGAAGACAAGTGAAGGACATAGGACGCAGGCAATGACTTTCTAATGACTCCGGCTACGTGCATTTCCTTAGATACAAAAATAGGGGGAATGATTTCCCACCACTTTCACAGTTGGCAACAAATTACATCAGACCAATGTGTCTTAAACCTGGTTCAATTTGGCTGTTCTTTGGAATTCCTGCAGATTCCACCTGCAAGACCCCCTCTTCCACGAATGGTGAAACACTTATATTTGCTCAAACAGGAAGTCGAGTCAATGCTCCTCAAGGGAGCTATAGTGAGAGTTCTGCATCAAGACCAAAAGAGTGGGTTTTATTCTCGGTTCTTCCTGATTCAAACGAAGTGGAAAAATTGGCATCCAATCTTAGACCTCATGGATCTCAATACTTATCTCAAGAAGCAGTCATTTCGTATGATTATCTTAACAGATATACTTTCTCTTCTCAATCCAGGAGATTGTATGTCCACCCTCGATTTGCAGGACGCATAGTTCCATATCCCCATACACCCTTCCCACAGGAAATATCTCAGATTCGTGGTAACCAGAGAGCATTTCCAGTTCAAAGTACTTCCTTTAGGACTGAGCTCGGCCCTGGGAATTTTTACCAAATTGTCTGGCTCCGGTCGCAGCCTTCCTCAGACGACACAACCATCAGGTCTTTTCGTGTTTGGACGATTGGCTCATCAAGGCCAAGTCCAGATCTCAGGTGCTGAAGTCGACGTGCACCTGTGTGTGGATTTATTCACAAATCTGTCAATTGCAACAAATCAGCTTTCCAACCCTTGACAAGAAGAACATTTTTGTGGGCAGTTTTGGACACATCCAACAACAAGGCAGGAGAGAGACTGTAAAAGCTTATATCTCTGGCCAGGCTGGTGCAAAAAAGAAAGTCAGTTTCAGTTTCTCCTTTTCAAGTTCCTGTTGGGAATGATGTCCTCCTGCATTCCACTGGTGCCATTCTGTCACCTCAGAATGCAACCCCTCTAGGAGCAACTGGACCTTCAGTGGACGCAGTCCAAGGGGTCTTTCGACAATGTAATCAGGATAACAAAACCCATGATATCATCTCTGGCTTGGTGGACTCAGGATTCTCACTTGTCGGTGGGACTATCTTTTCTCCTCCAACCAGCTCCGTGGGTGATTACTACCGATGCATCTCTCAAAGGTTGGGGAGCCTTCCTTCAGCACTTACAAGTCAGGGGCAAATGAAAGCCACACCAGAGGTCTTCTCACATCAATTACCTCAAGTTGAAGGCAGTCAGCAAGAGGAGTCGGTGAGATGCAGGCTATCACTATCCAAGAACCTTTCTTGCAATTCAGCAACAATAGAATGGTTCTTAGAACAAACCCAAATTTTATTTCAAAAGTTCCTTTTGATTTTCACCTGAATGAGCCGATAATTTTGAAAATGCGTTCCTAGATCCTAAGACGGCAGCAGAAAGGGTGTTGCATTTTTTGCATGTTAAGTGGTGCCTGAAATACTACCTTGACAATACCAAGCACTTCTTCCAATCCAACCAACGTTTTTGCAGGATACAGCACTCCGAGGAAAGGCTATCTTCTATCAAAGCAGAGCATAGCAAAATGGATATCTAACGCCATTCAGTTCTGCCACCAGAAGGCTGGCACACCGTTGCAAACAAGTGGGTGTGCTCCTTCCATCAGTACTATGTCGACCTCAACAGCATTATTTGCAGGTGTCGTTCTCCAGGAAACCTGCTGGGCAGTGACCTGAAAAAATAGACAGACTTTTACTCAGCCCTACTGCTTGGAGGCTGCATTTCACAGAGATGCAGCCATGGACCAAGCAGTATTATGCCATCTTTTCAAGTGAAGATGAGCCATTGGAGTGGACTCTTCCCACCATCGTCTTATAGGTTACACACATTTTATATTGTTTCTATATGCATGTGTATGACTGTATGATATCTACATATCCATCTATCTATGTTGTGTGCAGTTGTATTTTGAGGTTCATACACAAAATGTGCCATTCAGTTGCTGTTAAATCAGATTCAAGTACGTGAATCTATGAAAGATTCAATACTGGAGTAAGAGAATAAGTTACTTACCCGTAACTGTAGTTCTCCAGTATTGGAATCGTTCCTACATACACATGCAACCCACCCTCTCCCCCAGAGAGACTCACCTTCTCTGTCATTTAGTGTTTATTCATACTTGTGCTCTAAAACATCTAAGGGACTGGTGCTTCTCAGAGGATTGTTCTAGAGGGTGTTGCAACCTGATTGGTTGGGGCTTAAGTTTAGTCTCTTCTTTTAGAACTAGCCAAGATGTGTTACTAAACTGAAGGACCTAGGTCCTTTCCTATCTATCCTTATCATTGCACTGCTTTCTAATTGTACGGTGGGACTCCCAAATCGATGACAGGGAATGATTCAAGCATGTGACTCTAGGAAAGATTCCAATATTGGAGAACTACAGTTACAGATAAGTAACTTATTTTCTTACTCTGCATGCTGAGCAGCATCAGTCAAAGCTAGCTTTATGTATAGAATTTGTTGTGAGAACGGTCTTCAAAACTTTTGGCGAGTCTCAAATTAGCCTGATTAAGGGTGTGTGGAATAACCCTTAAACTCCAAGTAGCACAGAGCTGCTTCTTTTAATCCCCCTTCTCTCTGCACAATTATCGCTGAAGAGCCTGCTCACCTTAGCGTCATCTGTCATACTGAAAGCCAACAGTTTGCCTTTGGTGCCCCATGAAAGGGAATCCAAAAAGCTGGACCCACTAGGTTGCAAAATCTTTGCCTAGGACAGAGAGGCCCTAAGAGCTTGTATTTTGTACAAGAGATTGTATTTTGTGCCATTAGTGTATTTCTGTGACTGTTTTCATATTGTGCCCGACTTTTTTGTGCCTTGTTTTCTTGCTTTTTCGCCCCTCGGGCGCTCCCCCTTGCAGTTCTCTCCCTGCCGCTGCCTCCCTGCGGCCCGCCCCCCTCGCGCCCCAATTCGCCGCTCCCTCCCGCCTCCCAGCTGCTCCTCCCTCCCCCCTCCCTTCTTAATGGCTGGCGCTGCGCGTCGCGAGTGAGCGACCTCTGACCTGCTTTAGGTCTAGAGCTCGCCCCCCACGTCCGCAGCACCACCCAGCTGTCTCGTGCCCCTGACCCCCGCCCACGCTGCTGCTAGCGCGTTCGAGGCCCTGGTAAGCCTCTCTTGACCCGTGTGCCGCTTTTTCGCCGTCTGTAAGTGCTTTTTTCCTAATTTTCAGCGCCTTGCCTCCTTGCGCTTCTGCCCCCGTTGTGCCCCTCTGATTGCTGTACCCCGATTGTATTTTGTGCCATTAGTGTATTTCTGTGACTGTTTTCATATTGTGCCCGACTTTTTTGTGCCTTGTTTTCTTGCTTTTTCGCCCCTCGGGCACTCCCCCTTGCAGTTCTCTCCCTGCCGCTGCCTCCCTACGGCCGCGCCCCCATTCGCCGCTCCCTCCCGCCTCCCAGCTGCTCCTCCCTCCCCCCTCCCTTCTTAATGGCTGGCGCTGCGTGTCGCGAGTGAGCGACCTCTGACCTGCTTTAGGTCTAGAGCTCGCCCCCCACGTTCGCAGCACCACCCAGCTGTCTCGTGCCCCTGACCCCCGCCCACGCTGCTGCTAGCGTGTTCGAGGCCCTGGTAAGCCTCTCTTGACCCGTGTGCCGCTTTTTCGCCGTCTGTAAGTGCTTTTTTCCTAATTTTCAGCGCCTTGCCTCCTTGCGCTTCTGCCCCCGTTGTGCCCCTCTGATTGCTGTACCCCGAATGTATTTTGTGCCATTAGTGTATTTCTTTGACTGTTTTCATATTGTGCCCGACTTTTTTGTGCCTTGTTTTCTTGCTTTTTTGCCCCTCGGGCGCTCCCCCTTGCAGTTCTCTCCCTGCCGCTGCCTCCCTGCGGCCCCGCCCCCCTCGCGCCCCCATTCGCCGCTCCCTCCTGCCTCCCAGCTGCTCCTCCCTCCCTTCTTAATGGCTGGGGCTGCGCGTCCGCGCAGCGGACGAGGCGTGCCAGAGGCAAGCCCGTCTGCGCCCGTCCGCGCCTGGACCGCGCCCAGCGCCACCCCCCCTGGTCCTCGTGCCCCCCGCGCCCCAGACCTTCGCTACTCGGCCAGCGAACTCCTCGCCCTCAAACCTGGCCCCTCCACAGAGTGCTTCCAGGCCAGCCCGAAGCACACCAAAGGACCTTTTTCCTGCCGTACCTGCAACTTCTCCTGCAACAGAACAACAAAGCCAGCAACAACCAACACCAACCACCTGCACTGCATCCTCCTCAACACATGCTCCGCACGAAAACACGCCATAGAGCTCTGGGACCTGCTCGACACCACCGCCCCAGACGTGGCCTTCCTAACCGAAACCTGGTGGAACGACTCCTCGGCCCCTGACATCGCCATCGCCATCCCTGACGGATACAAGATCACCAGAAGAGATCGCACCAACGGAATCGGCGGAGGAATAGCCATCGCCCACAAATCTACCCTCAAGATCCACACCCACACGGACGACACCCTCAAATCAGCCGAACACCTCCACTTCCAGATTCACACGGACCCCAACACTACCCTCAGAGGAACCCTCATATACCGGCCTCCAGGACCAAGAGCCCCCTTCAGCGACACCGTCTCCGACCTCGCAAACACCCACGCCCTCGCCTCGCCAGACTACATCCTCCTGGGAGATCTAAACTTCCACCTGGAGAACAACAATGACGCCAACACCGCATCACTGACCTCCAACCTCTCCAACCTCGGACTCCGTCATCTGGTCAACGCTCCCACCCACATCGCGGGACACACCCTTGATCCACTCTTCACTTCAAGCAACCACATCTCATTCAGCCACACCTCCGAACTCCACTGGACCGACCATCACTGCGTACATTTCACCTTCAAGAAAAACACCGAACACCACTGCACCCCTCTACCGCCACACCGCCGCTGGGGAAAAGTCACCGAAGAGCAACTAGCCAGCACCCTCGCCAAAAACCCACCACCCGACCCAACCGACCCGGACTCCGCCGCCATCAACACTCATCAATGGATCCTCAACTGCTCCAACATCCTAGCTCCTCTCAAGAGACCCACCGCCAACCAAGACAAGAAAAAAACAGCTTGGTTCACAGACGAACTGACCACCTCCAAACGCACCTGCCAGAAACTCAAGAAAAAATGGATCCTCGAGCGCACACCCGACAACCTTACCACCCTCAAGGAAGCCAACCGTAAACACCACCAACTGATCCGACTCCCCAAACGCTCCCACTTCACAGAACACCTAAACAACAACGCTCACAACTGCAAAGAACTCTTCTGCATCGTGAAGGAACTTTCCAACCCCAACGCCAACGTCAACGACGTCCCTCCCTCCCAGGAACTCTGCGACAATCTCTCCACCTTCTTCTACCAGAAAATCGCAGCCATCCACGACAGCTTCAACACCTCACCTCTACCGGACCCCACCCCCAACAACTCCTTCCACGCCTACCGCATCACCACCTGGACTCAAGTAGACGACGCCGAAACCCGAAAGACCATGAACTCCATTCACTCAGGATCTCCCGCTGACCCCTGCCCTCACCACGTATTCAACAAGGCCGACGCCACCATCGCCCCCGAACTCCGCAAGATCATCAATCTCTCCTTCCACACCGCTACCTTCCCGGACAGCTGGAAGCACGCAGAAATCCAACCCCTCCTCAAGAAACCTAAGGCTGACCTCAACGATCTCAAAAACTTCCGACCGATCTCCCTCCTCCCTTTCCCAGCGAAAGTCATCGAGAAGATCGTCAACGCACAACTCGCCCACTTCCTAGAAGACAACTCCATCCTAGACCCCTCGCAATCTGGTTTCAGACGAAACCACAGCACTGAGACTGCACTCCTCGCCGCCACAGATGACATCAGACAACAAATGGACAACGGCGAAACCTCAGCCCTGATCCTCTTAGACCTATCAGCCGCTTTCGATACAGTCTGCCACCACACCCTACTAAACCGCCTCCACGAAGCCGGCATCCAAGACAAAGCCCTCAATTGGATCTCATCCTTTCTCTCCGGCAGAACTCAGAGAGTCCGACTCTCACCCTTCCGCTCCAATGCCACCAACCTCATCTGCGGCGTCCCCCAGGGCTCCTCACTCAGCCCAACGTTGTTCAACGTCTACATGGCCCCCCTCGCACAACTGGCCCGCCAACACAACCTCAGCATCATCTCCTACGCCGATGACACCCAGCTCGTCCTCTCCCTGAGCAAAGATCCTCTCACGCCAAAACCAACCTCCACGAGGGACTGAAATCCATCGCCGAGTGGATGAGCAACAGCCGCCTGAAACTCAACTCCGACAAGACGGAAGTCCTCATCCTCGGGCGCACCCCCTCAGCCTGGAACGACTCTTGGTGGCCCACCGCCCTCGGCCCCCCACCCACCCCAGCCAGCCACGCACAAAACCTAGGCTTCATCCTCGACTCCGACCTCACCATGTCCAAACAGGTCAACGCTGTCTCCTCGTCCTGTTTCAACACCCTCCGCATGCTCCGCAGGATCTTCAAGTGGATTCCAACAGGAACAAGAAAGACGGTGACCCAAGCCCTCGTCAGTAGCAAACTCGACTACGGCAACGCACTCTACACAGGCATCCCAACGAAAGACATCAAAAGACTCCAACGCATCCAGAACGCATCCAGAACGCATCCGCCCGACTGATCCTCGATGTACCCCGCCGGTGCCACATCTCCCCCACCTGAAGAACCTCCACTGGCTCCCCGTGGACAAGAGGATCACCTTTAAACTCCTTACCCACGCACACAAGGCACTGCACAACACCGGACCCACCTACCTGAACTCCAGACTCAACTTCTACATTCCCTCACGACAACTACGCTCTGCCAACCTTGCCCTCGCCATCGTCCCCCAAATCCAACGCAAGACCTCTGGCGGCAGATCCTTCTCCTACCTCGCCGCCAAGACCTGGAACTCTCTCCCCACCTCACTACGCCAGACCCAGGACCTCCTCACCTTCAGGAGACTCCTCAAGACATGGCTCTTCGAACGATAGCAGCACCCCCCCACCCCCCCCACCCCCCCAAGCGCCTCGAAACCCTAACGGGTACATAGCTCGCTTTATAAATCTTCTGATTGATTGATTGATTTAGAGCCACAAACGGAAACTACCTCCTTGTGAGGTATGCTTATTGTTTTTGGGAAAAAGCTGCACTTGTGGTGTCTACCCTACCAGAGCACATGCAGTCTTTGTTCTTTTTTTGGTGCACTAAAAAGGTCTTGTTAAAGTCAAACAGTTCCTACAGATAGGTCCTCACACTACAGATGCAGTACATCACTCTTGGGGCACTGGCGTTAACCGTAGATGTGAAGCTTGGATGTGTTCCACTGGTTTCTTTAGTGACGTCCAATACCTTTAAATAGACAGTGCCTTATCACCCTAAAGGACAGCAGTTCTCTACAACATTTTATGATTTAAATCTCTTTATTATTTTTATTATATGTGACAAGTACCGTTACCTACATCCTGTGGCCGACAGGAGCAGTGAACATCCATGAACTGTTATGTAACTGCCCCCAAAGCTGTAATCCGTCCACCTCTCTTTGAAGCATAGAAGGGAATGAAGCATTGTGTCAAACATAAGAGAGAGTAGCGCTATTGTAGACAATGGCCATTGACAAAGGGTGGTCTTCGAGATTTGTTTACGCAGTGTTGGGGACAATAGTCACATTACTTTCAGATATCGAGGGTACTGTAAACCTCTTTATATGCAAAGATTGAGATTAGCATGGCCCCGTCTATTTCATATGCATTCTGCTTATGTTCTATATCAAGTGCATCCTTCTCCATTGTTAATAGTTCCCAAAATCTATTCAACAACATAGGCTTCTTTGGTGTTCCCCACAGGACCAGAACTGTTCTCATGGCAGTAATAGTTATCATCAATGTCTGTTTACCCTGTATTTATATCGGTTTCGCCTACACAGTGCAAGCACTGTCTCTGCGAGACATGTTGTTTACATACTGTAAGCTTACAGCCTGAACATAACTAACCATTTGTTAGCTTCAGCGTCACTCTAATTTCCTTCTTGCGAGCACTGTGTGCTCTTCTTGTGTTTGGCCCTCGCCTAGAGTATGGCCAAGGACATGTGTCCATTGACTGCTCCAGTTTTTAGAGCTTGTTTTCACTTTGTGTTCAAGCACTCCATATGTCTGTTTGTGCTTTTAATCCGTTGCCCATGCCCCCGTCCATTAGGCTTCTATTCCCTCCGACCTGTGCCCTTCCATGTTGCTTCTTTTCCTTCCCACACACCTTCACAGTTCTCTTCACTGCAATCTACTTTATGCCACTGCAGTCTATGCTACGGTACTCTATTCTGCACCATTCTGCTCTACGTGACTGCACTCTATGCCACTGTGCTCTTCTCTGAACCACTGTATGCCACTGCACTTTATGCCATTCTACTTTACACCACTGTTACTGCACTCTGTGCCACTGCACTCTATGCCACTGCTTTTCACCCTGCATCACTCTATGCCACCCTACGACATTGCACTCTACTCTGTGCCGCTCTACTCCAGGCCACTGCAATCTATGCCACTCTACTCTGCACCACTCCACTGCACTTTATGCAACTTCACTTTGACACTGCACTCAGCTACACTTCTCTGCACCACTCCCTGCCACTGCACTCTATCCTGCACCACTCTATGCCACACACAACACCCTATGCCACTGCACTGTACTCTATACCACTCTACTCTAGGCCACTGCGCTCTGCCACTCTACTCTGCACCACTCCACGCCACTGAATTTTACGCAACTGCACTTTGACACTGTACTCAGCTACACTTCTCTGCACCACTCCCTTCCACTGCACTCTATCCTGCACCACCATGCCACACACAACACCCTATGTCACTGCACTGTACTCTATACCACTCTACTCTAAACCACTTCACTGTGCCACTCTGCTCTGCACCACTCCAGGCCACTGAATTTTACACAACTGCACTTTGACACTCCACTCAGCTACACTTCTCTGCACCACTCCATGCCACTGCACTCTATACTGCACAACTCCATGCCACAACATCCTATGCCACTGCACTCTACTCTGTACCACTCTACTCTCGGCCACTGCAGTCTATGCCTCTCTACTCTGCTCCGCTACACCAACTGTATTTAACATAACTGCACTTTGACACTTCACTTGGCTATACTTCTCTGCACCATTTTACGCCACTACACTCTACTCAAGGCCACTGCACTCTATACCACTCTACTGTGCATCACACCACGCCACTGTACTTTTTACCACTGCATTTTTTGCAACTGCACTTTGTGCCACTGCTCTCTACGCCACTCTACTCTGCACCACTCTGCTCTATACTGTTATACTCTACTCCACTCTACTGTTTGGCACTGCACTCTATGCCACTCTACTCTACACCAGTCTACGCCACTGCACTCTAGGACACTGCAGTCTACTCTGCCATACCACACTCTACTCTGCACCACAGCACTCTACTCCGCACCACTCTGCGCTACTGCACTTTGCATAACTGCTCTTCTTTGCACTACTCTCCACTGTTGCATTCTACTCTGTACCACTTCACTCTATGCCCCTTCTGTACGCCACTGCACGCTACACTACTTTACTCTGCAACACTCCATGCCACTGCACTCTTTCTACACCTCTCTACTCTACTGCACTCACACCTGTCTGTTCTGCACCACTCTACTCTATAACTTTGAATTCTATGCCACTGCATTCTGCACCACTGCTCTCTACACCAGTCCACTCTACTCTGCTCCGTTCCACTCCACACAGTGCCACTCTACCCCTCTCCACACAAAGCCACTCTACTCCACTCCACACAGTGCCACTCTTGTCTACATCACTCTACTGTACCCCACTTCACCCTATGTCACTCTACTCTATTCCAGTATACGTGAAGGCACTCTACTCTATAACATTCCACTCTATGCGACTTAACTTCACTGTAAGTCACTCCACTCCACACCACTCCACTTTACGCTGCTGTGCAATATGACTAAAAGACATTGGCAAAGCCAATAGCTCTCGCATAGACAAATCCTATTGGCTTTGCCAATGCTTGTTATGGGACCTGACACCTTTATATTGCAAGCACAGAAGAGCCGGT
Source organism: Pleurodeles waltl (assembly GCF_031143425.1). NCBI lineage: Eukaryota > Metazoa > Chordata > Amphibia > Caudata > Salamandridae > Pleurodeles > Pleurodeles waltl. The sequence goes on along the minus strand of NC_090447.1, from coordinate 76,866,130 downwards.
CTCGCATCTCTAGTGGTCCGAGTAGCAAAGGCTTTGTCGATTTCCCTTAGTATGTCATCCCATTAACTGTGGATTTTGAGGTCTGGTCAGAGGAGACGTACCAAAATGCCTGTAGCACCACAGAGCATTGGTTTGATTTTGATGTGTCCCACCTAGCTACCTTATCTGGGGTTCTGTGTCAGTGTGTTTTGTGTTGTGACATGCGCTCTCTGTCATATGCGTTCCCATTGCTTAGGGGACATGTGTACCCCTAGTTCAGCCTCCCACAGACTTTGGCATGGTGTTTCCACATTTGTAATGGGTCCCAACAAGTGTCTAAAGATCACAAATATCACGTCTGTCTTATTTGTTTTCTTTTAACAATTTTTGTGTGGTATAAGTGTTTGACCCTTGTGTGATGTCTTGCTTTACAACATTTTAAACAAAGAACAGCAACTCCCTGGTCATAAATCTAGCCTCACACCAAAGAAATGTCATCAAGAATTTAAATAATAGGTGTTAAGTGACTGTTCTCAGAGCTCTTGGTAGCAGCCTCAGACACCTCCATTGCAGCACCAGTTCTTTTAGACTCACAGGGGTTGAAGTAGAGGCTTAGAAAGGCAAGTTAAGTCATCCTCCTCATCTACCTCTGCTCCAAACACCCCAGAGTCTTCCTGAGGACTTCCATTTTCATAATTTTGGTTGCTTTTGTCAGAGGATTCTCTAGTTTGGAAGGAGATAACATCACACTAGTGGTTCCTTCAGATTATAAGATAGTTGGCTGCCATTTTTTAGGAGGCTGCTCCAATGTCCTGATCTCTACCCCCCCCCCCCCAAAAAAAAAAGCATATTGATGAGGGAAGTCCCCCCTTGCTAGTCAGAGTATAATGCAAAGGTGAACTCTTCACCAGAGTGGAAGTGGTTGATTTCTAAGTTATGTCATTGTCCCCAAAAAGAGGAGCGTTCTTTGACCTATGCTGATTTTAAACAAGTTTATCAGAAAGTTCAAGATGAAACTTGACCTCAGCTTTTTCATGTTGAGCAGGCCCTTGTCTGGATGATTTTTCTGCCCTCCATGATGCTTATTTTCATATCCCGATTGTAGAGGCACCCAAACAGTTTTTAGGGTTGAGCCTGCGAGTGTGTGCACTAGTGCATGTGCCTCGCTTTTGAGACCCTGTTGTGTACAGTAAAGGGCTTGGAGCCCGCCTGTCATTTACCATTTGCTGGCTCGCTTGCCACTCTGATTTACAGGTAATTCGTCACTGCAGGCTTGGCATTATTTCCGTTCTTCTGTCTGGAGCAGGGACCAACTTAACTTATTCAGTGCCTGTCCGCTGTTTCTGATGTGACTAAGGTACAATTTTGTTCTTTTTAACTTCCAGTGCTCTGCTGACAGAAGGTGCATAACTGGCAAAAATGTGCCCAGCAGGTCAAACAATTGCAAAGTTTTATTTTGTATAGCTAAGTTTCTTTTCCCCTCTTTTCTGAATTTGCACTCGTTTTTTTTTTTTTGTTTTTTTTTGCTATTGGGCGCTGTTCCTTTTCTAAATATTGCAAAGTGACATTGTTTCTTTGTTACGTGTAATTTCTGAAATTATGCTTTAATGTATAATCGTGCAGTATACCACATTCCACCCCACTACAAATCTGCCCCACTGCAATCCACCCCAACACACATCAATCCACCCCACCTAATCCAATCCACTCCAACCCACCCCAGTCCTCCCACCCCAATCCATTTCGCCCAATTCCAATCCAAAACTATCTACACCACTCCAATATGAAACAGTCTGTCCCACTCCAATCTAAAACGAACTGCCCCCCTTTAATCCAAAACAATCTGCCCCACTCCAATCCGCTGCACTTCCAACAGCCCCACTTTAATCCAAAACAACCTGTCCCACTCCATTCCTCTCCACTCCAATCCAAAACAATCTGCCCCACTCCAAACCACCCCACTCCAATCTGTCCCAATCCAAAACAATACACCCCACTCCAATCCAGTCCACCTCACCCCAATCTAGCCCACCCCACTCCAGCCCACCCCACTCCATCCCAGTTCACCCCACTCCAGTCCACCCAGTACATTATACCTCACTCCAATCTACCCCACTTTAATCCAAAACAATCTGGCCCCTTTCAAACCACCCCACTCCAATTTGCCCCACTTTAAGCCAAAGCAATATGCCCCACTATAATTTGCCCCACTCCGCTCTGCGCCACTCCAATCCACCCCACTTCAATCCAGTCCACCCCACACCAATTCACCAAACCCCAATCCAATCCACCCACTACAATCCAGTCCAGTCTACTCTACTACAATCCAATGCACCTCACCCCACTCCAGTCAAATCCACCCCACTCCAGTCTGATCCACTCCATTCCAAGCCAAACCACTCTAATCAAACCCACTCTAACCCACTCTACTACAATTCATCTGACCCCACTCCAGTACAACCCACCCTACTCCAGTACAACCCACACTACTCCAGTACAACCCACACTACCCCAATCCAGCCAATCCACCCTACTCCAATCAAGTCCACTGCTACCCAACCCATCTCACTCCAATCCAGTCCACCCACACCACCCCACTCCAATATAATCCACCCCACTCCTGTCCAATCCAGTCCATGTTAATCAACCCTACGCCAGTCCAGTCCACCCCACTCCAAACCACCTTAATCTACCCCACTCCAATCCAGTTCACCCCTCTCCCAATTAATCGACACCACACCAATCCAGTCCACCCCACCCCAATCCACTCCACTCCAGTTTACCCCACCCCAATCCATCCCACCTCGATGCAATGTAGTGAATCCATTTTAGTTTCCCCCTGGGACACAGGAGTCAGACTTTGGCTTGCAGGCCTGTTGCCCCCGTCATCTAGTGACTCTTTACCAACTTAGTATGCTCTGTTTTATTCCATTAATTTTATTATTTCTTTTAGCTTGCTGCCATTGCTTAAATTTTTACAAAATGTTTTGATTTTCATTATTGGTGCTACTCTGAGAAGGCATCATAATCGGTGTCTGTATCAGTGATACACGTAGGTATTGTCATCAAGTCCCTTTCTCACTTATGTGTGACAGGAACATAATCGCACTTGTTAGGGATTGTTTATGCAATTGCTGTCACACGTCTGCCACATTATCAGTTGTTTAGGTACATACCTGCGTCAGGGATCATACATGATCCGTATAAATACACCTCACACGGACAAAGTCATTAGAGGGGTTCCTTCCCGATGCCATCTACGCTGCATGTCACCTTGCTTCAGAACTCAGCCTTTGTGTCTTCACAGAGTCTGATCTAGAGACATCATTCCAAGGTAGCAGGGTTTGGGGGCGCTTCTCATAGACATGATACTGACAGATTAGGTTTATCATACCTTACGCTCGTTAGGGTAGAGATTAGGCTTTCTTGGTTAGAAATTTTTATATCTATTGTTTAGTGTAAGATGGTGGGGGAGTTATATTCACAACTCTCATCTTCACAACTCTGCTTTTGTTTCTCTCCATTATCCTAATCATTGCAGCACATGTATTTTATTGTAGATTGCAGTCTTTTCAATAAATATATTGAAAACTCCCCTGCATCTCCTTCGTTGCCTATATGTGTATGAGACTGATTGCTTAGAAGAGAAAAGGGGTAACTTGTATTCCACCAGGACTTCCCTGAGAGGTCTTATCTTGAGTCCATATGTAAGGCTGCCAGAAATCAACTTCGATGTCTGAGTTTTGGTGAGGTACTGCTTGTGAGCCGGAAGGGTTGGGCCGACAGTTGTGACTTGTCGTAGGAGTGACTCAGTTACCTACAAAAAAAGTTATGTCATCTCTGAACCAGCAGTCTCGCTTAGTAGCGAGAGTCAAACTACGACAGTAATCTGCCTCACTCCAACCAACGCCAGTCCAATCCACCCCACCCCCCCTAAATCCAATCCATCCCACTGCAGCCCACCATACCCGTATCCAATCCAGCCCACCCCACTCTGCTCCAGTCCACCCTACTCCAATCCAATCCATTCAGCTCACCCCCACTCCAGTCCAGTCAACCCCCCTCCATTCCAATCTACTTCATTCCAATCCAGTCCACCCAATTCCAATCTAGTCCACCCCAATCCAATCCACCCCACTCCAGTCCAATCCACCCTACTCCAAACCATTCCAACCTACTCCAAACCATTCCACCCTACTCCAATCCACTGATTCCAATCCACCCCACTCCAATACAATTCACCCCACTCCAGTCGAATCTAATCCACTCCACTCCATCCCAATCTAATCCACCACACGCCACCCTACCCTAACCCTATCACTCAAATCCAAACTGCTCACCCCAATCCAATCCACCCCACTTGAATCGACCCAATCCAATCTGCCTCACCCCATTTCATTTCACCCCACTCCAATCCACCCCACTCCAATCCACCCCACTCAATACACCCCACTCTACCCCAATCCAATCCACCCTACTACCTGAATCCACTCTAGCCCACTCCACCCCACTCCTCTCTATGAAACTCTCTGCCACTGAACTTTACTCCCCCTACTTCACTCTACGACAGTCCAACAAATCCACTCTGACACTCTACTATCCCACTCCACTCGGACACTTGACGCCACTAACTTTTAGCCACGTGGGACAGCAGCCACACTGATGTACAACATGGCAAAACACATTGCCAAAGCCAATAGCTCTTGTATAGGTGAAACTTATTGGCTGGGCCAATGCTTGTTATGTTTTGTAATTAGATATGAGCACTGTCAGTTTTCTGTCTTTCTCTTTGAGCTATTATCTTCATCATGATGTTCCAAAAATCATTGTGGTGGCAGTAGCCCACTTGCACTGTCAATAATTCATTTTCACCTGTTACTTTGATGACTGGTAAGTCATCATCTCCCCTAAGAGAGTACAATACCCTTTTTTGGGAGTTTGAGTTTCTATGTAATTTGTGAGAAGTCCTTCCTTATCCGAAATCAAATGCTTATGCTTATTGGTGCAGGCTTGAACACTTGTGCTGTGAAACCACACCTTCCAGAAGACAGGTTTTAGAACATCCATCAGATGGTATAGCTGTTCACCTAAATGTCATGTTAGACAGCCAAGGGTGGTCGTGCACCTACTCAAATTGATGCCTTTGTGTATAATTCATGCACTACACACACACATTTGAGTAGAATGTCTCCAATGGATTTTGAGGCAGCAGTAGAGACATTTCATTACAGATGATTCAGTATTGGCCTTCTCCGGATAACATATTTGTAGGAGAGCCCTTATCGACATTATGGCTTCCGGTGACAATGGCAGGCGCAACTCATCTTGGATTGGGAACACACATGTGGGACATGGAGATGTCTGGTGCTCTAGAGAGGAGAGGCATGTGTTTAAATATCCTGGAGCTGGGGCCCAGGATTTGACAGGCAATGCCACTGCAATATCTTGTATACACAAACAAGGCAGATTCATTTCAATTCATTTCAAGGGTTGTGTACAAGGATTCAGTGATTCTCTAGGCTTCGTGCATGGACAGTGAAATTGGGTTGTCACCAACTCTTTTGGTGGTGAATCAGAATGAGGAAAGCTAAACGGTTGGGAAATCTATCATCTGGTACTGGAATGGGATATGTGTTAGTCTGTAGTAGTCATGATTTTCCTGTGATTGTTTACGATGACTGGTAACAGGAAAGGCAAAATGGGTTGCTTCCTGCAGAGGGATTTTCCCCATCCATGGGGACACACGGAGTCTGGACCGGACATTTGACCCTGATTATGTGATTCCATCTGTTCCCATTATTCAATTGGTTTTCCAATAGATAATCATAGTTTACACATGGTCCTAGTTCCAACAACTGTGATAGACTCTAAATATATTCAGATCTTCTCCAATTGTGCTATGAGCCCAGATGGCCATCTCCAGTCAGGCTGTGAGCCCAGATGGCCATCTCCAGTTGGGCTATGATTTGTTGCAGTTCAGTGGTCTGCTGTGGCACCCGAAAGAGGCATTCTTGGACCTTCTTAGGTGGAGCTTGATATGTCAGCTCTTTCTGCCTTTAAATTAACTGCAGAAGTCATAGACCTTACATCCTTCGAGGAGGGTCGTATACTAAAGCAGGTGGGTGATATTTGCTCCATGATGTAAGAATTCAGTAGATACTCTTCAAAACTGAGTTTTTAACATTTTCCAGATTGCAGTGAATGGGGCAAAGAAAGTTTAAAATGTTGGGACCAGTAAGGGACTCTTGACAGCTTTTTCAGCTTCATGATTGCTTTAGAAGGTTTCTCAAGGGATTGCGGAACATCTTTTGGGGTGCCAAATCGGGATCTTAACCTCGTTCTCCCTTTCCTTATAGGGTGTCTGCAAGGAAATGCCTCCTTGGCATGGTTACCCCTTGACTTTTTGCCTTTGCTGATGCTAAGTTATGATTTGAAAGTGTGCTTGAGACCCTGATAACCAGGCCCCAGCACCAGTGTTCTTTCCCTAAACTGTACCTTTGTCTCCACAATTGGCACAACCCTGGCACCCAGGTAAGTCCCTTGTAACTGGTGCCCCTGGTACCAAGGGCCCTGATGCCAGGGAAGGTCTCTCAGGGCTGTAGCATGTCTTATGCCACCCTAGGGACCCCACACTCATCACATACACACTGCTTGCCAGCTTGTGTGTGCTGGTGGGGAGAAAATGACTAAGTCAACATGGCACTCCCCTCAGAGTGCCATGCCAACCTCACACTGCCTGTGGCATAGGTAAGTCACCCCTTTAGCAGGCCTTACAGCCCTAAGGCAGGGTGCACTATACCACAGGTGAGGGTATATGTGCATGAGCACTATGCCCCTACAGTGTCTAAGCAAAAACTTAGACATTGTAAGTGCAGGGTAGCCATAAGAGTATATGGTCTGGGAGTCTGTCAAACACGAACTCCACAGCACCATATTGACTACACTGAAAACTGGGAAGTTTGGTATCAAACTTCTCAGCACAATAAATGCACACTGCTGCCAGTGTGCACTTTATTGTAAAATACACCCAGATGGCATCTTAGAGATGCCCCCTGAAAACATACCCGACTTCCAGTGTGGGCCAGCCTGCCACACACCAGACATGTTGCTGGCCACATGGGGAGAGTGCCTTTGTCACTCTGTGGCCAGGAATAAAGCCTGTACTGGGTGGAGGTGCTTCTCACCTCCCCCTGCAGGAACTTTAACACCTGGCGGTGAGCCTCAAAGGTTCACCCCCTTTGTTACAGCGCCACAGGGCATCCCAGCTAGTGGAGATGCCCGCCCCTCCGGCCAGTGCCCCCACTTTTGGCGGCAAGGCTGGAGGAGATAATTAGAAAATCAAGGAGGAGTCACCCCAGTCAGGACAGCCCCTAAGGTGTCCTGAGGTGACTCTTACTTTTAGAAATCCTCCATCTTGTAGAAGGAGGATTCCCCCAATAGGATTAGGGATGTGCCCCCCTCCCCACAGGGAGGAGGCACAAAGAGGGTGTAGCCACCTCAAGGACAGTAGCCATAGGCTACTGCCCTCCCAAACCTAAACACACCCCTAAATTCAGTATTTAGGGGTTCCCAGAATTGAGGAAGATAGATTCCTGCAACCTAAAGAAGAAGAAGGACTGCTGACCTGAAGCCCTGCAGTGAAGACGGAGACGACAACTGATTTGGCCCCAGCCCCACCGGCCTGTCTCCCTACTTCGAAGAAAACTGCAACAGCTACGCATCCAACAGGGTCCAGCGACCTCTGAAGCCTCAGAGGACTACCCTGCATCTAAAGGACCAAGAAGCTCCCGAGAACAGCAGCCCTGTTCAACAAACTGCAACTTTCTTCAACAAAGAAGCAACTTTTAAAGACCGCACGTTTCCCGCCGAAAGCGTGAGACTTTCCACTTTGCACCCGACGCCCCCGGCTCGACCTGCGGAAAACTAACACTACAGGGAGGACTCCCCGGCGACTGCGAGCCCGTGAGTAGCCAGAGTTGACTCCCCTGAGCCCCCACAGCGACGCCTGCAGAGGAAATCCAGAGGCTCCCCCTGACCGCGACTGCCTGTAACAAGGAACCCGACGCCTGGAACCAGCACTGCACCCGCAGCCCCCAGGACCTGAAGGAACCGAACCCCAGTGCAGGAGCGACCCCCAGGCGACCCTCTGCCTAGCCCAGGTGGTGGCTACCCCGAGGAGCCCCCCTGTGCCTGCCTGCATCATTGAAGAGACCCCCGGGTCTCCCCATTGATTCCTATCAGAAACCCGATGCCTGTTTGCACACTGCACCCGGCCGCCCCTGTGCCGCTGAGGGTGTACTTTCTGTGCCTGCTTGTGTCCACCCCCCCGGTGCCCTACAAAACCCCCCTGGTCTGCGCTCCGAGGACACGGGTACTTACCTGCTGGCAGACTGGAACCGGGGGAAGCCTATGTATTTTGGGCACCACTTTGACCTCTGCACCTAACCGGCCCTGAGCTGCTGGTGTGGTAACTTTGGGGTTGCCTTGAACCCCCAACGGTGGGCTACCTTGGACCCAACTTTGAACCTTGTAAGTGTTTTACTTACCTGTGAACTTAACAAATACTTACCTCCCCCAGGAACTGTTGATTTTTGCACTAAGTGTCCACTTTGAAAATAGCTTATTGTCATTTTTGTCAATACTGTACATGCTATTGTGATTATTGAAAGTTCCTAGAATACCTGAGTGAAATACTTTTCATTTGAAGTATTACTTGTAAATCTTGAACCTGTGGTTCTTAAAATAAACTAAGAAAATATATTTTTCTATATAAAAAGCTATTGGCCTGGAATCAGTCTTTGAGTGTGTGTTCCTCATTTATTGCCTGTGTTTGTACAACAAATGCTTAACACTACCCAGTGGCGTAGCGTGGGGGGTGCAGGGGGAGCCGGACGCACCGGGCGCAACATCTTGGAAGAGACTTGAGTGCTAAAATCCACGGGTTAGGGGGCGCAAATTACTTGCCGTGCCCCGGGTGCTGACAACCCACGCTACGCCACTGACACTACCCTCTGATAAGCCTACTGCTCGACCACACTACCACAAAATAGAGCATTTGAATTATCTCTTTTTGCCACTATCTTACCTCTAAGGGGAACCCTTGGACTCTGTGCACACTAATTCTTCCTTTGAAATAGTATATACAGAGCCAACTTCCTACAGTGTCTCTTTGAACATTTGCATGCTTGTCCCCTCATTCCAGGCATGGAAAACTGTCTCTTGATGACCATGACTTCAGCTTAAAGGGTGAAAGAGCTCCTTCTCCTCCCTTCGCACTGCTTATGAAGGATTAAGTGACCCTGAGGGTGAAACGCTGCCATGTGCCCAAAGGTGTGTCCCAGTTCCATCTTTTACAAGTTTTTCATCTAGTACCTTATTTCAGAGATTATGTAGATTAGACCCTGGTAGGGATTTCAACGGTGTGTACATAAATTTGCAGACGCACTTAGGGGACAACTTATTCTCATTATTCTAATGTCCATTTGGTAGAGTTCTTTCTGATCGACCTGCCAACTCCTGTGAATTCCTTATACCACTCCCTCTTCCACTGTTGAGGTTGGAAATAGATTCCGGTATTTCGTTCCTTAATTTTGGCTCTGATCTCGCTCTGCGTCCTTATCCGTTTTTGGGGTTCAGAAAAAAGACAGGCATGACTGACGTAACCGGCTTCAGCTACGCTACATGGTACTCACGTCATCTCCGGTTTAGTCGACTTTCCAAACACTGTGGTGCAGCACCGCGTAGAAGTAGTACTGCTGAGAACAATTCTGGGTCCTTTTGGCCCCTGGAGATACATTTCATATAAGGCATCTGTAGGAGCGGTTATAGTAATCCGAAAGAATTTATCTTAAGATAGATAGCCGTCCAAAAATAATTTATTATCCCAAACCCACCTGCAACTACGAGCACAAATGGAGCACTGAGTCTTGGTGAATCATAAGAAACTATGAGGCGAGGATTGCACGGAAGGAAATTTGTGGAAGGTGTCCCAAAAAGGGGCCATACCTTCGGCACCACTGCACGTACCACTGGCAGGAGTACAAGTTCCACAACAGCCCAAGTATAGTGGCCGAGCTACCCCTACTTACAGTAGAGCCCAGGCCAGATGATGATCGGTGCCGGTGCCCGACGCATCTTGTCACTCATCAGGAAGGCTGTCTAGGCACTTAGCAAACAGGTATGCCCTTGATCCGCCTCCACCCGCGCGGGAGAGAAAAAAATAACAAAAGAATATTTAACTCTGGGCTGGATGGAATAGCAGTATATCACCCAACATACACTTTAGTCACTGATAAACATGCGTACAGCAATATGTCACCCGACGCAGTTAATTGTTGTCTGCCGCCACAGCCGCGTTGGATATACAAACTCATACCAGTAAAACTTGCGTGCTGTCGGGGTGATAGGTGTTATTAAAAAGAATAAATTCCCGATGTTCAGGAAGTATTTGCATATTTTGTATGTAAACATGCTGTATTTCCATAGGAGCCTCCATCTTGCGGCCTCGCCCGTGCCACGCGCCGGGGCGCGCGCACGCACACGAGCTGCGCACAAAATATATTAGAGACATTTGTATGGATGGCAGGAAGGGGAGACGGAGGGCTGAAATGTTCCAGGCACCCGGTGATGGATGGCGCGCGAGGCTTCCCCTGACGCTTTATTGAGTTTCCGATGATTATCTTTCGCGGAGACATTTTTTACAGATGACGGCCAGGCTGTCACAACGGACCGCGGGAGGGGGCAAAACAACAATAATAACACTTTAATCTTTTTACTGCGCTGCTCCCTAGTATCCGAGATTCATCTTCCCTGACGCACGCAGTTGATTATCCTGCCCCTCCCTGCTCGGGAAATAAAGGGTAAAATATGGAGAAGTGTAAAAAATGGAAGAATGGAGACGGGGAAGGGAAGGGGGCGCGTCTAGAATTTATGGTTGTTATTGCAGGTGTTTAGGTTTTATAACACCTTCTTCGGGGCCGGCGACAAAGAAGCAATTTATTAGAAGTCTTTTCACTGGGCTTTCAGTTCTTTAAACATCTTGTCTGTAGTCCTTCCATTGAGCAGTTTAGGGATGTTTATAGCTCAGCAGTGTGACTGCCCCACGAACTTGTAAGGATGCAAATCTGATACACTGCCGAGTAGAGTGCAGAGTGGTTTACGTACATGCACCTGAAAATGTTTATTCGACAAGTGTCGGGCCTAGACTAACCTCTTCAGTCCAGTTTCCTGATGATCCCTGGCTGAGCCCCACTGCTGCCACGCCCACCTGCTGGGTAAACCAAGCGCTGCCAGCTACTACACGCATCACACACAATGAGCAGGAACACCCCTACGTGACCCAGGCCAAAGACGCACACATTTCCGAATACAACACACATGTGCATCATTCTCTTCTCAGGTTGTTTTGATACTCTTCAGGTGTTTCGTTCGGACGGATCTCTTTCTGTAGATTGGTCATCTTGGACATCTCTACAGGCGTCACTGCATCCAGGTTTATTTCAGCAGTGCGTTTAACAGGCGCACATAGGTTCCGGAGCAGTGCTTAATTTCAGCCAGTAGTTTTATGCAGGTGGAACCTACCAGCACTCATTTTTACAAATCGGCACTTGTTTTTCCTCAGCAGATTTCGATCCATCGCAAGAGAGAAAAACACAAAAGGGGGAAAAAGAGGAAGATAAACTAAATACGTAAAAGAACAATGACCGAGAGAAAGCATGAATGGAAAATAACCTGTAAGAGTGACTTAAAGAGGCAGAAAGTGTCTGGTGGTGAAGTAAAGGGGCCTGAGATGCTGAATAAAGCTTTGCAGTTTTGGTATTCAGGACCCTATCCTTCAGTAATACCTCCCACAGACGTCTGAGCAAACCTTTGGGCAGTGGCACTTTTTCTTTTGCAAATTAAGCACTGCTCAGAGTGGCTTGACAATGGTGTTATTGATGTCTCTTGCAAAGTGATGTAGTGACTCTAATAATGTATTGCCTTACAGGTTGTGTCCTTCACAGGGGAAGGAAAGCCATCTGAGCTACTGTGTATTGAATTTTTTTGTTTTTGCGTGTAAAAAACCTTGTTAACATAGACATAGTAAAGAGGTAACTGGAAGTTTTGACTTGTTTCTTGTATCTACCCAAGCAGGTTATAGTTTCTCAGGTTCCCATTGTTGCCAGGTTTCTTAGTGGCCTGAAAACACATTATTTCCTACTACCTTAGTGCCACCCATGTTGGAATTTCGATTTGGCTCTGAGCCTCTGCATTCTTTTTTTTTTTAAATGTGGACGCTGAAAATGTACTTGTGGGAATTACTTCTTTCGGAGGGATAGGAAAATAGCAACTATTCTTTTAAAATAACCTTACATTCATTTTCTGTCAAACAAAGTAGTGTTGGATGTGACCTTTCTTTTTTGCCTATGGCGGTATTACCATTCCATATCTCTGTCGCTGCTGGCTTTCCTAACCCCCTCACCTTGGCAAGATAGAGGACAAGTTAAAACGATTTGAGCAGAAACAAACTTTCTGCTACTATACAGAGAGGTACGAGGGATGCATGTGGAGAGGTGAAAAAGAGGCATAGCGTACCAACAGCATTTCATCCGATTCTTGTGAGCAAGGAATAAGAAAGCAGTGTCACCAGACCAGTTGTTTTAAGTATTAAGCACTTTCCCTAAATGGCAAAGAAAGAGTCCCTTGATGGTGTCAGGGCTCATTCGAAAAAGGACTGGGTGCCCACCTTTGTGTTAATGAGTGGAGGGACAATTTTGAATATCCGTCCAGCAGGCCCTTGGTCATCTGTGAATAGTTTTTCTAAGCATTAATGTTTCAATGTGGATGAAAGGTCGAGGTGTACTTTCGTAGAGGGGTTCACCAATAGTTATGCATAGAAGTCTTTGTAGGATAAGAACTGTGTAGGAAGACCAATCCATTTTTGCTGCAGTTTTATAGGAAGTGAACTCAATCCAAAGGTATTGGAACGCTTTACATGAGCACCAGTTACGTTACTCAAGGACACATTCATTTTTTGGTAGGCATGGGGAGGTTAAGTGATTTGGCCAGAATCACCGGATGGTGAGCTGAGACTCAAACCAGGTGCCCTAGCTCCGATGTTGGCAGCTCTATTCGTTACGCCATACCTGGGATGGAGGGGAGCAGAGGGGGTTGATGGGGGAGGGGGGGGGAAGTTGGGGGAATCATTTGGATTCAAGAACATCCACATCTTGTCAATCAGATTGTTTATTCCCACATTGTCTGCAGCAATTCCAGGCTTCAGATTGTTCCTGCCCACACACTCAGCAGTCCGTTTACTCCAGTATTGGAACTTTCATAGATTCACATGCTTGAATCATTCCCCATTGTTGAGATGGGAGTCCCCCAGTACCTTAAAACAGCAATGTAATGTCTACCATAGTGTATGAAGGTCCTAGGCCCTTAACTTTTGTAACGTATCGTAATCAAAAAAAGACAAAAGATAGGGTTCAGCCAAACAGGCTGCTTTACCTTCTAGAACACTCCAGTGAGAAGCTCCAGTACCTCAGATTTTCTACTGTACATCGTGCTAGGGAGTTTCCATTGCGCTCTGCTAAGCTATACCTTTTTACAGTTATTCCTCAGAATTTGTTCCTGAATTTCTGTGCTTTTCCTCTTACGCCAAACTAATTTTATTAGATAAAGAAAAGAAAGGTCTCTTCAAGGCCTGGAAAACCTATGGGAAAAAGAGGTCTCACTTTGAGGATCCTCATAAAGACTGCATCTACTGTCTTTATTCAGACCACTAAGGATTGCAAGCTATGCCGAATATTTTCAGTTGACTAACATTTCAGCGACGATGAGAGCCTCATCGTCAACACCGTTGACGACAAAGATATTTACAGCAGCGTTAAAGATGGCAACTACAAGCACTGTCTCTACGTTATGCACCACTTCTTCCTTTATGACGACATATTTGTCGGTGCCGCTCACAGCTAGACAGTTGATGTTGAAGATTTCCCACACCTCATTGTCGACAACAGCAACTAAGATCCCGCTGTCAACAAGCATCCCACCATGGATGTGAGAGAAACCAACGTCGTCTTCATCGATGGAGCACAGTTTTCATGACATCAATCCTGGTCAACTCGTCGACGAGCTCGTCAGTGACACAGTTGAGGGAAAAAACACAGAAACCCGAAAAGACCAATTATCTGACCGCAGCTCACACTTCTGCAAGCAAAATACCCACTCTGATACCGGTAAATCTTCTGGATGAGGAGGATTCAGAGGATGAAGGACTCATTGATGTGGCACACAGCCCATCCGAAGTATATGTGAAATATCAAGAGGAAGAAGAAGAAGGGTATGATGCAGAAGGTTATGATCCACAGATACTATGCTTCTCAGGAGCAATACCAATACCTGGAGAAAATGGGTCAGTCATCTCAGACCTGCAATTCATGCAAGTGACTATACCTGCAAGGTCTCCTCCAGCACAACCTTCTACACCCAGACATAGGCCATTACCATTTCCTGAGTCGGTAAGACACACACCTCAGACAGCCCATCGTCGGGACCCAGCAACTTCCGATAAGGACAGGGAGGAAGGAGAGCTCCAAGGCAACAACGGGGAACAGGATGATTACCTCATACCCACATCATCCTCTACTTCTCCGCCGCCAGCGGATTCCCCACCTGGAGACACTGCAGGATTTCATCATTTATTAGAAAGGGCAGCAAAATGGTTTTCTGTACCAAGCAGACAACTGGTTTCTTTATGATTTTAAAGAGCCATTTCATTTTTGTGTAATATCTGTGCCCATCGTCAACTAAATTTGGGAAGAGGGCCTTAAAGTTATGAGAAACTCACCCACAGTCACTGCTGTTCTTTTGCTTCTGAACAAAAAGTACTAGGCTCCAGAGGATCCTCCAGCCTGTCTAATTGACCATTCTAAACCGTGTTCCGTGATCACCCAAGCAATCCATCGTAGATCAAAAGATCCTCCTACCCCAATATGTGCCCCCGGGTGAGGAGGGTAGGCGCCTGGACAATATTGGAAAGCGCTTCTCCTCAATGTCAGGGTACTATCAGGGTGGCAAATTCTCTGGCTGTCATAGCACCATATCGAGACCGGTTACCAGAAGAGGCCAAAGCGGAGGCAAAGAAGGGCTTGCTGGAAGATGAACATGCTTCAGCAGAAGTGTTTGACTGTGCCATGAATATCACCACAACAGCTTTACGACGGCTTGCAGGAGCTGCTGTACTTAGAAGGCATAGCTGGCTCAAAGCAACCTCGTTCAGACCAGAGGTACAGAACAAAATCTTTGATCTTCCATTTGATGGAGAGGCTCTCTTTGGCAAACATGTTGACAAAGCCCTTCAAACAATTAAAACAGACACGGATACAGCCAAATCCCTCGGAACTTGCCAGTCCAGGGAGCAGCCATTTCGTGGTGCCAGAGGAAAAGGTTTTCCATTGTACAGAGGAGGATTTCAGCAAAACAGATATCCCTCCTACACCTCTGCCTACTAACAATTTTGCCCACTGTACCCTCAAAATCAGCCACTGTAGGCAGCCTACAACAGACCCATGACCTGAGGCAGAGTAGGACGCCAGGGAAAAGATACTAGTTGACAAGAGTGACATTTCACAAGCTCCAGTTACCCTTTTCCACTAGCCATTCAGACTAAGAGAAAGAATATCCCATTGCATTTGGCGTTGGCAAGAGAGAACATCGGACCAATGGGTCCTGGACTTTGTCCAATTTGGCCACACCTTAGACTTCATACAGATTCCACCAGTCCCCTACCACCCCCACCACCCCTCACTCCCCTTCACCAATGTCTCTATTCAGAAGCATGTCCAACTGCTCAAATTGGAAATTCTCAACATGATCAAGAAAGGAGCGGTAGAAAGAGTTTGTGTTTCACAAACAGGAAAGCAATTTTATTTGTCCTTCTTTCTGGTCCGCACAAAGTGGAAGGAATGGCACCCAATTCTAGACCTCAGAGCTTTAAACACATATCTCAAGATACAGTCATTCCATATGATAACACAAGATATCTGCCAACTCCTAAATCCCGGAGATTATATGACCTTTCTCGACTTCTCAGATGCTCATTTTCCCATCCCAGTTCATCCATTCTGCAGAAAATTCCTAAGGTTTACGGTAGCCGGCAGTCATTACCAGTTCAGAGTTCTTCCTTTTGGCCTGAAGTCAGTTCCCAGGATATTCACGAAGTGCCTGGCCCAATTGCAGCATTCTTAAGAAAACAAAAACATCAAGTTTTCCTGTATTTGGACAATTGATTAGTCAAGGCTCCTTCCAGGGAAGCAGCACAAAGAGCAACAGCAGCAGCAACTTGCATGTCCCTGTTTGAAGTGTTAGGTCTTACACTAAATGTGAGAAAGTAATTTCTTCAGTCCTCAAGAAACATAACTTTCCTGGGGGCAATACTGACTACGACGCTTAGCAAGCAAGGCGTTCAAAATGAAGGAAAGGAAACTGACACTGTCATTTGCAAAGTTGATTCAAAGAAAAAAAGTCTCTTTCATTACGCCTATACAAGTCTCTTTTGGGAATTATATCATCTTTCAATCCTCTAACTCCCCTCTGTAGGCTACGGATGTGACCCCTCCAGGAGGAATTAGACACTCAGTGGATACAGGCACCAGGCTCCTTTGACAGTAACATCAGGGTCACGCCAGCCATGATACCAGCTTTATCTTGGTGGACTCATCACCCACACCTCTCAAGTCAGTCTGTCTTTCCTCAGCTCATCCTCTCCATTGGTCATCACTACAGATGCTTCCCTGGAGGGATGGGGCGCGTACCTCCAGGACCTACAAGTCAGCAGCAGGTGGAAAAAAACCTCACAGGAGCTATCAAATCAATCTCCTTGAGCTCAAGGCAGTACACCTAGCCTTACAAGCTTTCCCTCCAAAAATAAAGGACTCCACAGTTCTGATACGTACGGACTGTAAAACGATGATGCACTATATAATCAAACAAGGCTGCACCAGATCACTTCTCCTGTCTCGAGAATCACAAGACATCTGGAATTGGTCCATCCAACACAAAGTGCATCTACGAGTGGAATTCGATCCAGGGAAACAGAATACGATAGCAGACACTCTCAAAAGGTTGAGAACATCGTTCCACGAGTAGGAATTGGACCAGAAAACTATCAATCAAATATTCTCACAGTGGGGAAAGCCGAACCTCGACCAGCGACCCTTAACCCAAGGGTAGGTCGCTCCCCCTGCCGCTGCAGCTCCTCCAGGTTCCTGAGTTCCTGAGACCCACCTCACAGTAAGTACCCCCACCTCCCAGCCTCTCGCTCTGCCCCGCGCTACTCACCCTCTCTCCTGCTCCTGCTTCTTTTCTTCTTTTCTTCTTCTCTGTTCTTTCCTCCTCGCTCCTCGTCTGTAATCTTCTTCTGTACTCTTCTTTTCCCCGTCTTCTCTCTTCTTCTGTGTGCTTCTCAGCCTCTCCTGTCGCCTCTCTTCTTCCTCATCTTCTTCTGTGGTCTTCTGCTCTCTGTTCTTCGTTTTCTGTATCTTCTTCTGTGTTCTTCTGTGTTCTTCCGGTCTTCCTTTCTTCTGTTCTTCCTTTCTTCTGTTCTTCCGTTCTTCTGTTCTTCTGTTCTTCTGTTCTTCCGTTCTTCCGTTCTTCCGTTCTTCTGTTCTTCTGTTCTTCCGGTCTTCTGTCTTCGGCTCTTCTGCCTCCTCCGTCTTCTTCTCCCCGCGCCTGCCCTCCTGCTCCTGCCTCATCCCCCTCCCTCACTCGCATCCCCCTCTCTATCTCCCCTATCTAACCCGTTCACTATCTACCTCCCTCACTCCTCCTATCTACCTATCTCTCTATCTCTCTATCCCACTATCTAACTCCCTCACTCTCCACCTCCTCCTATCTTCCTATCCCTCTATCTATTTCTCTATCTATCGATTTCTCTATCTATCTATTTTCTCTATCTATTTCTCTATCTCCCCCCTCCCGCCACCCCCTCTATTATCTATCTTCCTATCCTCTCACTCTACCTCTCACCCTCACCCACCTCTACAACCCCCCCTCCCCTATCTTCACAACCCTACTCCTATCTTTCTCCCTAATCTCCTAAACCTCCTAACACTCACCCCCCTCCACCCTTAAACCCCCCTCCCTCAGCTCTTCTCACTCTACCTGTCCCCCCCTCCCTCGCGCTTTCCCGCCGCGACCTCCTGCACGCCCCCGCCCCCCAGCTCCCATTCGCCCCCAGCTGACCCCTCCCCCCCCCCTACCTCATATGGCGGCCGCTGCGCGACAGTGGTAGCGACCCTTGACCCAAGGGTAGGTCGCTCCCCCTGCCGCTGCAGCTCCTCCAGGTTCCTGAGACCCACCTCACAGTAAGTACCCCCCACCTCCCAGCCCCTCGCTCTGCCCCGCGCTACTCACCCTCTCTCCTGCTCCTGCTTCTTTTCTTCTTTTCTTCTTCTCGGTTCTTTCCTCCTCGCTCCTCGTCTGTAATCTTCTTCTGTACTCTTCTTTTCCCCGTCTTCTCTCTTCTTCTGTGTGCTTCTCAGTCTCTCCTGTCGCCTCTCTTCTTCCTCATCTTCTTCTGTGGTCTTCTGCCCTCTGTTCTTCGTTTTCTGTATCTTCTTCTGTGTTCTTCTGTGTTCTTCTGTTCTTCCTTTCTTCTGTTCTTCCTTTCTTCTGTTCTTCCGTTCTTCTGTTCTTCTGGTCTTCTGTCTTCGGCTCTTCTGCCTCCTCCGTCTTCTTCTCCCCGCGCCTGCCCTCCTGCTCCTGCCTCATCCCCCCCCCTCACTCGCATCCCCCTCTCTATCTCCCCTATCTAACCCGTTCACTATCTACCTCCCTCACTCCTCCTATCTACCTATCTCTCTATCTCTCTATCCCACTATCTAACTCCCTCACTCTCCACCTCCTCCTATCTTCCTATCCCTCTATCTATTTCTCTATCTATCGATTTCTCTATCTATCTATTTTCTCTATCTATTTCTCTATCTCCCCCCCACCTCCCGCCACCCCCTCTATTATCTATCTTCCTATCCTCTCACTCTACCTCTCACCCTCACCCACCTCTACAACCCCCCTCCCCTATCTTCACAACCCTACTCCTATCTTTCTCCCTAATCTCCTAAACCTCCTAACACTCACCCCCCTCCACCCTTAAACCCCCCTCCCTCAGCTCTTCTCACTCTACCTGTCCCCCCCTCCCTCGCGCTTTCCCGCCGCGACCTCCTGCACGCCCCCGCCCCCCAGCTCCCATTCGCCCCCAGCTGACCCCTCCCACCCCCTCCTACCTCATATGGCGGCCGCTGCGCGACAGTGGTAGCGACCCTTGACCCAAGGGTAGGTCGCTCCCCCTGCCGCTGCAGCTCCTCCAGGTTCCTGAGTTCCTGAGACCCACCTCACAGTAAGTACCCCCCACCTCCCAGCCCCTTGCTCTGCCCCGCGCTACTCACCCTCTCTCCTGCTTCTTTTCTTCTTCTCGGTTCTTTCCTCCTCGCTCCTCGTCTGTAATCTTCTTCTGTACTCTTCTTTTCCCCGTCTTCTCTCTTCTTCTGTGTGCTTCTCAGCCTCTCCTGTCGCCTCTCTTCTTCCTCATCTTCTTCTGTGGTCTTCTGCCCCCTGTTCTTCGTTTTCTGTATCTTCTTCTGTGTTCTTCTGTGTTCTTCTGGTCTTCCTTTCTTCTGTTCTTCCGGTCTTCCGTTCTTCTGTTCTTCTGTTCTTCTGGTCTTCTGCCTTCGGCTCTTCTGCCTCCTCCGTCTTCTTCTCCCCGCGCCTGCCCTCCTGCTCCTGCCTCATCCCCCTCCCTCACTCGCATCCCCCTCTCTATCTCCCCTATCTAACCCGTTCACTATCTACCTCCCTCACTCCTCCTATCTACCTATCTCTCTATCCCACTATCTAACTCCCTCACTCTCCACCTCCTCCTATCTTCCTATCTCTCTATCGATTTCTCTATCGATTTCTCTATCTATCTATTTTCTCTATCTATTTCTCTATCTCTCCCCCCTCCCGCCACCCCCTCTATTACCTATCTTCCTATCCTCTCACTCTACCTCTCACCCACCTCTACAACCCCCCCTCCCCTATCTTCACAACCCTACTCCTATCTTTCTCCCTAATCTCCTAAACCTCCTAACACTCACCCCCCTCCACCCTTAAACTCCCCTCCCCCAGCTCTTCTCACTCTACCTGTCCCCCCCTCCCTCGCGCTTTCCCGCCGCGACCTCCTGCACGCCCCCAGCTCCCATTCGCCCCCAGCTGACCGCTCCCCCCCCTCCTACCTCATATGGCGGCCGCTGCGCGACAGTGGTAGCGACCCTTGACCCAAGGGTAGGTCGCTCCCCCTGCCGCTGCAGCTCCTCCAGCTCCTCCAGGTTCCTGAGTTCCTGAGACCCACCTCACAGTAAGTACCCCCCACCTCCCAGCCCCTCGCTCTGCCCCGCGCTACTCACCCTCTCTCCTGCTCCTGCTTCTTTTCTTCTTTTCTTCTTTTCTTCTTCTCTGTTCTTTCCTCCTCGCTCCTCGTCTGTAATCTTCTTCTGTACTCTTCTTTTCCCTGTCTTCTCTCTTCTTCTGTGTGCTTCTCAGCCTCTCCTGTCGCCTCTCTTCTTCCTCATCTTCTTCTGTGGTCTTCTGCCCTCTGTTCTTCGTTTTCTGTATCTTCTTCTGTGTTCTTCTGTGTTCTTCCGGTCTTCTGTTCTTCCGGTCTTCTGTTCTTCCGGTCTTCTGTTCTTCCGGTCTTCTGTTCTGTTCTTCTGTTCTTCTGTTCTTCCGTTCTTCTGTTCTTCTGTCTTCTGCCTTCGGCTCTTCTGCCTCCTCCGTCTTCTTCTCCCCGCGCCTGCCCTCCTGCTCCTGCCTCATCCCCCTCCCTCACTCGCATCCCCCTCTCTATCTCCCCTATCTAACCCGTTCACTATCTACCTCCCTCACTCCTCCTATCTACCTATCTCTCTATCTCTCTATCCCACTATCTAACTCCCTCACTCTCCACCTCCTCCTATCTTCCTATCTCTATCTATTTCTCTATCGATTTCTCTATCTATCTATTTTCTCTATCTCTCCCCCCTCCCGCCACCCCCTCTATTACCTATCTTCCTATCCTCTCACTCTACCTCTCACCCACCTCTACAACCCCCCCTCCCCTATCTTCACAACCCTACTCCTATCTTTCTCCCTAATCTCCTAAACCTCCTAACACTCACGCCCCTCCACCCTTAAACCCCCCTCCCCCAGCTCTTCTCACTCTACCTGTCCCCCCCCTCCCTCGCGCTTTCCCGCCGCGACCTCCTGCACGCCCCCGCCCCCCAGCTCCCATTCGCCCCCAGCTGACCCCTCCCCCCCCTCCTACCTCATATGGCGCCCGTCCGCGCCTGGCCCGCGCCCAGCGCCACGACCCCTGGTCCCCAGCTCTCCCAAGCCCTGCTGATCCGCTACGACCCCACCACCCTCCACGCCCTCAACCCAGGACGCTCCAACACCTGCTTCCAAGCTCACCCCAAACGCACCCATGGACCCTTCGCCTGCAACTCCTGCAAACGCATCTTCCACCACGCAACTACCACGACCACAAGCCCACGCGCCATCAACCACCTCAAGTGCATCCTAGTCAACGCTCGCTCCGTCCACAAACACGGCGTTGAACTCTGGGACCTCCTGGACTCCACAGCACCGGACGTCGCCTTCATCACGGAGACCTGGATGAACGCTTCCTCTGCTCCAGACATCGCCACCGCCATCCCCGAAGGCTACAAGATCTCCAGGAAAGACCGCACCAACCAAGCAGGAGGAGGTATCGCCATCGTCTTCAAAGACTCCATCAGCGTCACCACCTCCACCGAAGACACCCCTCTCGCCGCTGAACACCTGCATTTTCAGATTCGCACCGACCCGAGGACCACCCTCAGAGGATCCCTCGTCTACCGTCCTCCCGGACCACGCGCCCCTTTCAGCGACGCCATCGCTGACTTCATCTCCCTGCACGCCCTCGCCTCACCGGACTACATCCTCCTAGGCGACCTCAACTTCCATCTGGAACAAAACAAAGACCCCAACACCACCACCCTGCTCGACAACCTCGCCAACCTCGGCCTCAAACAACTGGTGAACACCGCCACCCACATCGCCGGACACACGCTCGACCCTATCTTCTCCGCCAGCAAACACATCTTCTTCAGCCACACCTCCGCCCTACACTGGACCGACCACAGCTGCGTCCACTTCACATTCCGACGCGAGACCCGCCACCTCCGCACTCAACCCATCCCTCGTCGACAGTGGAACAAGATCCCTGAAGAGCAACTCCTCTCTGCACTCGCCGCCAACCAACCCACCCTCACCACCGACCCCAACGACGCAGCCCTCAACCTCACAAACTGGATCTCCAACTGCGCAGACAACCTTGCTCCCCTCAAACGCACGCATCGACAGACCAACACCAAAAAACCTCTCTGGTTCTCTGCCACCCTCAAAGAATCTAAGAAAACTTGTTGCGCCCTTGAGAAAGCCTGGCGCAAGGACCACACCGCTGACAACATGACCGCCCTCAAGAACGCTACCCGCGAACACCACCACCTGATCCGCGCTGCCAAAAGGAACTTTTTCACCGACAGACTGGACAAAAACAGCCACAACAGCAGAGAACTCTTCAGCATCGTCAAGGAGTTCTCCAACCCCAGCGCCAACGCCGTCACGCCCTCACAGGATTTGTGCGAATCCCTCGCCACTTTCTTCCATCGCAAGATCAGCGACCTCCACGACAGCTTCGGACACCAGACCCAACCAAACACCACCGAACCCGCATCCCCGGCCATCACCCTCAACAACTGGACCCACATCAACACGGAAGAAACCAAATTCATCATGAACTCTATCCACTCCGGCGGCCCTTCGGACCCCTGCCCGCACTTCATCTTTAACAAAGCCGACGACATCATCTCCCCGCACCTCCAGACCGTCATCAACTCTTCTTTTTCTTCTGCTACCTTCCCCGAATGCTGGAAACACGCCGAAGTCAACGCCCTACTAAAGAAACCTACGGCTGACCCGAGCGACCTGAAAAACTTCCGCCCCATCTCTCTTCTGCCTTTCCCAGCCAAAGTAATAGAGAAGACCGTCAACAAACAGCTGACCACCTTCCTGGAAGACAACAACCTGCTCGACCCCTCACAAACCGGATTCCGAACCAACCACAGCACTGAAACTGCCCTCATCTCAGTCACAGACGACATCAGAACCCTGATGGACAATGGTGAAACAGTCGCCCTCATTCTTCTCGACCTCTCGGCTGCCTTTGACACCGTCTGTCACTGCACCCTAATCACCCGCCTCCGCTCCACCGGGATCCAAGGCCAGGCCCTGGACTGGATCGCCTCCTTCCTCGCAAACCGTTCCCAAAGAGTTTACCTCCCTCCGTTTCGCTCAGAACCCACCAAGATCATCTGCGGCGTACCTCAAGGCTCATCGCTCAGCCCGACACTCTTCAATGTCTACATGAGCCCCCTCGCCAACATCGTACGCAAGCACGACATCATCATCACCTCCTACGCCGACGACACCCAACTTATACTCTCCCTCACCAAGGACCCCGCCAGCACCAAGACCAACCTACAAGAGGGTATGAAGGACGTCGCAGATTGGATGAGGCTCAGCCGCCTAAAGCTGAACTCTGAAAAAACGGAAGTCCTCGGCAACACCCCGTCCGCCTGGGACGACTCCTGGTGGCCCACGGCACCGCACCGACCCCCACAGACCACGCCCGCAACCTCGGCTTCATCTTGGACCCTCTTCTCACCATGACCAAGCAAGTCAACGCCGTGTCCTCCGCCTGCTTCCTCACCCTCCGCATGCTCCGCAAGATCTTCCGCTGGATCCCCGCCGACACCAGAAAAACCGTGACCCACGCCCTCGTCACGAGCCGCCTGGACTACGGCAACACCCTCTACGCCGGGACCACAGCCAAACTCCAAAATCGCCTGCAACGCATTCAAAACGCCTCGGCCCGCCTCATCCTCGACGTACCCCGCAGCAGCCACATCTCCGCACACCTGAGACACCTGCATTGGCTCCCAGTCAGCAAAAGGATCACCTTCCGACTTCTCACCCATGCACACAAAACCCTCCACGACAAGGGACCGGAATACCTCAACAGACGCCTCAGCTTCTACGTCCCCACCCGCCTCCTCCGCTCCTCTGGCCTCGCACTCGCTGCTGTCCCTCACATCCGCCGCTCCACGGCGGGTGGGAGATCTTTCTCCTTCCTGGCAGCCAAGACCTGGAACTCCCTCCCCACCAGCCTCAGGACCACCCAGGACCACTCCGCTTTCCGGAGACTCCTAAAGACCTGGCTGTTCGAGCAGCGATAACCCCCCTTTTTCCCCTAGCGCCTTGAGACCCGCACGGGTGAGAAGCGCGCTTTATAAATGTTAATGATTTGATTTGATTAATGATTTGCAATTCCCCAGAACACCAAATGCTGATTCTTTGCAAGCTGGGATCACCCTCCAGGATCATGGGGGAAATGCATTTTCGATGGCATGGTCAGGAATACATGCTTACGCTTATGTGCTCATTCCACTAATTCCAAAGGTTCTAAAGACGATGAAGACCAAACCTTGCAGGATACTCTTGATAGCCCCTGCGTTGTCGCACCAGCACTGGTATAAGGAACTACTACTTCTTTCGGAGAATCCTCACATCCTGTTGATGACAGCGGCTTTCCACTTGACGATGAACAAGGGCCAAGTACTACACACAGATCCCAAATCTCTTTACTTCTCAGCTTGGCTTCTGAGCACATCAAATTCACCCACTTAAACATCTCTGACTGCAGAGATTTACTCGCCTGAGCAGATAGCACAAACAAAACCTATCGCCATAAGAGGAAGAGATTTTGCATATTGTGCCAATAAGCTCATATCCATCCGCTCTCATCACTACCTGAACAGTTCCTTCCATACCAGTTATATTTATCACGATCTGGATTAGCTCATGCTTCCATCAAGGTACATCTGGCGGCTGTATCCCGGTTTAGACGATCGGACAAATCACCATCACTATGGTCCGCTAGAATTATCAAACGGTTCCTCAAGGGTTTGTTTAGAGGGTTCCCACCAGTCAGACCCTCTCCTCCATCTTGGCAGCTGAACACAATGTTATCACAGTTAATGAAGCACCCATTTGGGCCTATTCACAGGGCTGATTTAAAGTTCCTCTCCGGGAAAGTCGCTCTTCCGGTGGCTCTCACCTCAGCCAGACGAGTCGGGGAGATCCAAGCCTTCACTATACAAGAACCTTTCGTACAATTTAAGGAAGGTAGTGATCCTTCACACAAACCCAAAGTTTATTCCCAAAGTCCCTTTGGAGTTTCACCTAAATCAACTAGTTATTCTGAAGACTTTCTTTCCAAACCCTATCGCACCAGCTGAACAAGCTCTTCATTCTCTGGACAGGAAGAGATGCCTCAAATTGTATCTTGACAAAGCCAAAAGATTTAGAAAACCTGCCCAGTTGTTTGTGGCATTCAGCCCTCCAAGAAGGGGTAATTCTCTTTCCAAACATAGTATAGCTAGATGGATATCTAGCGCAATTCACGTCTGCCACCAGAAGCAGGAAAACCGTTAGTCACCAGTTCATGCTCATTCGACTAGAGCTGTTTCAACCTCAACAGCTCTCTTTGCCTCTCCAGGACATTTACAGAGCAGCCAGATGAAAGAATATGCACACCATTATGAAGCATTACTGCTTAGATTCAACTCCTCAAGGTGATGTGGCAGTGGGGCAAGCGGTTTTGAGAAATCTTTTCCAGTAATGGTGAGCTATTTTCTGTCTCTTTTTCCCACCATCCCAGTATTAGTTCTGCATATTGTCTTATTATTATTTAATACTGTTTGACATGCCAGCATCTGAGAAAACATATAATTTACTGTGTAAGTCAGATTTTAATTCCTTTTCCAAACATATAATAATAGATTTCAGCATATTTATATATGGTTAAAAATATTATATGTACACCTAAGATTGCAGTGTGCTTCACTACTGATATCTACCTTGATACAAACATGTGAATCTATGAAATTTCCAATACTGGAGTAAGAAAATAAGTTACTTAGCTGTAACTGTAGTTCTCCACTATTGGAATCTTTCAGAGATTCACATGCGATCCATCCTCCTCTCCTGGGTAACTCCTCGTTCTCTCTCTCTCTCTGTCCCCCTCCCTCCTTCTCCCTCTCACTATTTCTCTCTCTCTCGCTCTCTCTCTCTCTCTTCCTCTACCTCTCCCTCCGTCTTTCCCTCTCCCCCTCCCTCCGTCTCCCCCTCTGGTTGTCCTGCACACGTGCTTTGGAACATCTGAGGTATTGCCGCTTCTCAAAGGAGTGTTCTAGAGGATAAAGCAGCCTGATTGGCTGAAACCTATTTTGGACTCTTTTTTTAAAATGACTAAGATATGTGTAAGGAAATGCCTCCTTGGCATGGTTACCCCTTAACTTTTTGCCTTTGCTGATGCTAAGTTATGATTTGAAAGTGTGCTGGGACCCTGCTAACCAGGCCCCAGCACCAGTGTTATTTCCCTATACTGTACCTTTGTCTCCTCAATTGGCACAACCCTGGCCCTCAGGTAAGTCCCTTGTAACTGGTACCCCTGGTACCAAGGGCCCTGATGCCAGGGAAGGTCTCTAAGGGCTGCAGCATGTCTTATGCCACCCTAGAGGCCCCTCACTCAGCACATGCACACTGCTTCACAGCTTGTGTGTGCTGGTAGGGAGAAAATGACTAAGTCGACATGGCACTCCCCCCTGAGTGCCATGCCAACCTCACACTGCCTGTGGCATAGGTAAGTCACCCCTCTTGCAGGCCTTACAGCCCCAAGGCAAGGTGCACTATACCTCAGGTGAGGGCATATGTGCATGAGCACTATGCCCCTATAGTGTCTAAGCAAAACCTTAGACATTGTAAGTGCAGGGTAGCCATAAGAGTATATGGTCTGGGATTTTGTCAAACATGAACTCCACAGTTCCATAATGGCTACACTGAAAACTGGGAAGTTTGGTATCAAACTTCCAGGCACAATAAATGCACACTGATGCCAGTGTGCAATTTATTGTAACATACACCCAGAGGGCATCTTAGAGATGCCCCCTGAATACCTACCCAACTTCTAGTGTAGGCTGACCAGTTTCTGCCAGCCTGCCACACACCAGACATGTTGCTGGCCACATGGGGAGAGTGCCTTTGTCATTCTGTGGCCAGGAACAAAGCCTGTACTGGGTGGAGGTGCTTCTTACCTCCCCCTGCAGGAACTGTAACACCTGGCGGTGAGCCTCAAAGGCTCACCCCTTTTGTTACAGCGCCCCAGGGCATCCCAGCTAGTGGAGATGCCCGCCCCTCCGGCCACTGCCCCCACTTTTGGCGGCAAGGCTGGAGGAGATAATGAGAAAAACAAGCAGGAGTCACCCACCAGTCAGGGCAGCCCCCAAGGTGTCCTGTGCTGAGGTGACCCATGCACTGAGAAATCCTCCATCTTGAGTTTGGAGGATTCCCCCAATAGGATTAGGGATGTGCCCCCCTCCCCACAGGGAGGAGGCACAAAGAGGGTGTAGCCACCCTCAAGGACAGTAGCCATTGGCTACTGCCCTCCCAGACCTAAACACACCCCTAAATTCAGTATTTAGGGGCTCCCCATATCCCAGGAAATCAGATTCCTGCAACCTGAAGAAAGAAGGACTGCTGACCTACAAGCCTGCAGAGAAGGAGGAAGACAACAACTGCTTTGGCCCCAGCCCTACCGGCCTGTCTCCAACTTTGAAAACCTGCTCCAGCGACACATCCGACAGGGACCAGCGACCTCTGAAGCCTCTGAGGACTGCCCTGGACTACAGGACCAAGAATATCCCGTGAACAGCAGCCCTGTTCAAAACCAGCTACTTCTTTGCAACAAAGAAGCAACTTCCAAAGACTTCACGCTTCCCACCAGAGGCGTGAGACTCTACACTCTGCACCTGACGCCCCCGGCTGGACCTGCAGAAAACCAACATCTCAGGGAGGTCTCCCCGGCGACTGCGAGCCCGTTATTAACCAGAAACGACCCCCCTGAGCCCCCACAGCGACGCCTGCAGAGAGAATCCAGAGGCTCCCCCCTGACCGCGACTGCCTGTAACAAGGGACCCGATGCCTGGAACCAACACTGCACCTGCCGCCCCCAGGACCTGAAGGAACCGAACTTCGATGCAGGAGTGACCCCAGGCGACCCTCTACCTAGCCCAGGTGGTGGCTATCCTGAGAAGCCCCCGTGCCTGCCTGCAACGCTAGAGTGACCCCCGGGTCCCGCCATTGTTTCCTACCTGAAACCCGACGCCTGCCTTGCAAACTGCACCCAGCCGCCCCTGTGCCGCTGAGGGTGTGTTTTGTGTGCTCACTTGTGTCCCCCCCAGTGCTAGACAAAACCCTCCTGGTCTGCCCCCGAGGACACGGGTACTTACCTGCTGGCAGACTGGAACCAGAGCACCCCTGTTCCCCATAGGCGCCTATGTGTTTTGGGCACCTCTTTGACCTCTGCACCTGACTGGCCCTGAGCTGCTGGTGTGGTAACCTTTTGAACCGCCAACGGTGGGCTGCCTATGCCTCAGGACTGAGACTTGTAAGTGTTTTACTTACCTCCTTATCTAACCTTTACTTACCTCCCCCAGGAACAGTTGATTTTTGCACTAAGTGTCCACTTTGAAAGTAGCTTATTGCCATTTTTACAAAGACTGTACATGATACCTAAAGTATCTAAGTGAAGTACCTTACATTTAAAGTATTAACTGTAAACCTTGAACCTGTGGTTCTTAAAATAAGCTAAGGAAAGATATTTTTCAATAAAAAAAAACTATTGGCCTGGAGTAAGTCTTTGAGTGTGTGTTCCTCATTTATTGCCTGTGTGTGTACAACAAAGGCTTAACACTACCCTCTGATGAGCCTACTGCTCGACCACACTACCACAAAATAGAGCATTCAAATTATCTACTTTTGCCACTATCTTACCTCTAAGGGGAACCATTGGACTCTGTGCACACTATTTCTTACTTTGAAATAGTATATACAGAGCCACCTTCCTACAATATGTTACAAAAGTGAAGGGCCTAGGGTCTTCATACACTATGTCAGAGAATATATTGCTATTTTAAGGTACCGGGGACTCCCATCTTGATGACTGGGAATGATTCAAGCATGTGAATATATGAAAGATTCCAATGCTGGAGAACTACAGTTACAAGTATGTAACTTATTTTTTTCACAGGCTGCTCCTTTTACCATCCTGGCACCATTTACTCTGGGCCTTTGGGTCCCTCCAAATGTGATTTGAACATGCCTTTTAAGGAGTAAGAGATCTCTAACCATTGTTCATAGCACCCTGTGTTCTAGGCCTTCAGGCCCCCCCCTTCAAGTGTGATTTGCACACGCCATCAATTGTCGATTTTAAACATGGAACCTATTAAACCAAATGTCAAAGCTGCCCTGCACCCATTGTATTGCCTGTTGGTACCCTGAACCCATAGAAAGCCCAAACACATCTGATACCCCAATGCACACATGAATCGGAGGAAGAAGCCTCAGCCAGGGGTATATTCCCACACAAGACTGACTGAAGGAAATTACACTTGTTTGGGAACACAAATATCTGAAAGATGTAATGCTCGGTTTGTTCTGACAGCCAATCAATCAAAATGAGGGAGTACTGACCCCTAGCAATAGAAAACTTAGGGTGGGTAGATGTTAAAAATAGTTGCTTGTGGTTTGTTGCCATGTAGCCAATTGGTGGAATCTGAGACCAAAAGACAGCTAGCCTAAAACACTATTTCACTGTCATTTGCATTGCAAACTTTACAAATGCTCTGCACCCAGTTTATTGCTTATGGGCATGCTGAAACCAATGAAAATCCATTAATGTTGGCTCCCCCAACTCAGGAGACTCGGTGGAAAAAATTTGTTGGGGCAAACCTTTTGTAGGAATATTTTCCTGCACGTGGGAGACCAGATGAAATTAGCTTATTTTGGAAAAATATTGCTATGAAATCTGACAAATGCCATGTTCAGAGTGTTATACTGGCCAACCAGTCAGGGCAAGGAAGGCCAGACTTGCACCAATTAGTCCCTCAGGTTGTAAAGAATTAGAAAATGTATTTTTTTAATACTTTTCATAGGGTATCTGTCTTGAAGTGAAGAGTGCAACATAAACATTGAGTCTGCCACAGTTTTGTGATCAGTGCTAAAATTATGTTATTGATGTTGTAGACTACATTCTGTAGGAAAATCCACACATAGGTTGTATTGCGGAACTCTAGACATACAGGGCAACAGTCCTTGGTTAGCCTTTCGGGATTTATGTTTAAATATTTGAGAAATACAACAAAACATTGAGCACATTTATTAAAAAGATTAATATATCTCCACAGTTTTCATTATAGCTTCAGTTTGCAATGAGGTATGCATTTAGGGTGCACCGTAAAATGGCATGCAGGGGTACACAAAGTTACCAAAGAGGGACATTTGCTTGAACAATCCAATGGCAGTTTCTTTCCAAAAAATGAAAACAAACTCCAGGTGAGAGGTGTGCAAACACCCCAGCAGTGAAAAGGTTAAGTGTCTTTAAGTATCCTCCATTTTATTGAAGTATACGTAGTCTTTAAACCAAAGGCCAAGAGTGGGAGGGGGCTTTAAGCCAGGGTTCAGTGACTCTCCTTTTAGCAGATAATGGGGCAAATCTGACAAACCTTCTCACCTTTTGAGTATTACTTTTGTGAATCATTTGCAGCGTTCATACAACCATCTTCAGTTTCAAATACACTAAAATATTCAAGCTCAGAAAGCATAGACTCAACTGTTTTAACATCCCAGTCATCCGAAACAACACCAGGCGTAATAATATAATTCATACACATTTTGAAAACATTTGGAATCTGAATAATTTCAGTTGGGCCAAATATGTCAAAAGGTACTTTATCCAAAACAATTCCATCAGGAACTGGAACAGCAGAAACGTTCACAAGAGACCAGTCTCTTCGTATTTTGTGTGAAGACAAATAAGACTTTAAAACCTCATTCACCAGTTCAACAGCAGAGCATGCAGGGAGATAGTGACCATGTATCAACAGGAAGAAAACAACAACAAATCCAATCCAAAGAGGGAAATCAAGCAATGTCAACACAACCCATAGGTAATTCCACTGAGGAACCAAATAGTTATGTTTGTTTGCCAGGCAGAGGGGCAATAGCTGATGCTGAAGAGTTGAAGAAAAATCATCAATGTCGATAAAATATGCAGAAGCAGTTGGTGCAAATACTGGAGCCTATATAGGTGTAAGAGAACTGGTAGATACATCCAAAGTGGATCCATCATATACAATTGCATCTGTTTGAGTTGCATTGAAAAATTGCTCATTTATATTTTGGGTGTTTTCTTGTAGATGCTGCTGTGACAGGAATCAACAAAAGTTCATTCTCAGTCCTTCCCAACCTCTGGGAAATAATTTCAGTGTTGTTTAACTGTTGGAGAGGTATATCCTGAATGGTAGTGAGAGTGGCAAAGGAACTACCCAGGATTCTTTGTGGTAAACTGTGTCAATGGAGACAAAACAGTTGTCTTTGGAACCAGGTAGCGGCGGTAAGATGACAGTTTCCCAAGAACCGGCACAGTGCCCAGTAGGATGGGCCAAATTCCTTTTTCACAGATATTGTCTCTCAGACTAGATCCCCAACTGTAGGAATCCAGCCTGTGGATGTTGGTAAATCCCTTATTCCCAAAGTGTCGGCATGAGCTGATGAATGCTCATCATGGAACTGTTGTAATTCCTGCAAGACAGTGACACATTCATTTATGTCAAAAGATGTTTTTGCTGCCACCCTGCCAGGGCCATTAAGATCTGGGGCATACATAGGGATACCTAACAGCACTTCATGGGGTGTATTCCTTCCCAAAGACCTTCCAGGCAGATTGTTCAATGCTCTCTGGACTCCATACACGGAATTAAGCCAACTATATCCTAAACCTAGCACTCTGGCTTTTAAGGATTGCTTTCAGTCTTGTTTTTTTCTCTTCACTACCAAATTTCCCACGCGATAATAGGGAGAAGAATAATGCACTGTAACACCCATTGTTAAAATGGTGTCCCTGTATGCCCTAGAGGTGAAAGCAAGGCCCTGGCTTGAGTGGAAGACTACAACTGATTATGTCCTGATAAAGACTTGCAGATCTTTAATAACAGTCTGAGCATCAGCCAATCTCTGTCACCACATCGATAAGAATCTGGAGTAAGAATCTACAGCAAATACAATGTATTTGCATGCCCCATCAGAATTATAAAGGACCGCAGTGGTCCAGTTACACACACTGCCTAGGCTTATTGGAAATCAAAAGGGGCGTTTGCGGTCGGCGTTTGATGGTAGAACCTTTGATTGGTTGGGAAACGTCCCAGCTAATGACATACTGCTTGGTCTGTTTATATACGCCATTCCACCAATAGCATTATTGTGTGGACAGCTGCCAAACTTATCCCTGGTACAGCCATTTGTGGTACTTCTGGAACAGCCCTCGCTGGGGCGGTATTTAAGGTCCGCATTACAAATTGTATTAAGCGTCTATATATTTTTATTAAATTATTATACAAAGTATGTAATTATGCTACTGGCATATTTTGTACTTTTGGATGTGGAGTACATGTAGCCAGTGCTGGCCATCTAGGTCCATCAGTGCTTAAGGAACCTAATCTAACGTGTTGAACTACATGTGAAAGGCACCTTGAAACCAATTTTTGTGTTCTTGATAAGGTAGGTAGTAGTGATAAGCTCCTTACAGTGCTGGTACATTTACGGCAGTGTAAATATGAAATGTATTTGAATCTGCGTTGACTACAGGAAAGGTGACCTATGAAAATAATATTTTAGTTCTGTACACATAGTGTGCCTCTGCCATGAGAATAACATCCCCACCCTTGTCAGTAAGCCCCTTAGCAAGTAAATACCATCAACGCCACTTCTGTTTAAAAGGCTCCCTTGATCCAGCAAGCTGACAAGCATGGTCGATGCACCTGTGTACGTGTGAGTTGTAATGTGACCTGTGAAGATTTGGGCAGCATTTCCAGCACCCCAGATTAAATTTCTTTGCTCTCTACTGATGAAGGATGAAATCCAGAAACATATGCATGTGTCTTAAAATATACAGCAGTATCTACACCAATTCTGATGACAAACTACAGTCAAATATCAAGTAAGCACTAATTGTGTACCTCATTTACCATAATGCAAAGGAGTGAACTGTGCTGGGATGTGAGGCAGTGTGCTTCCAACCCCCCTTCTAAAGGAAAATTTACCCAGGCGCATGGTGATCAAGAAAAGAAATCTCAGCAGGATACATTTGGGGGAACTAGATCAGAAGGGAAGGCTGGGAGTGTAGAGCAATCCAGATAACACATAAAAAAGGAAGTACATAATCCATGAGCCATTTTGGCAGGTCCGTATTGCCCTGTAATCTAACCCAGCCCTACTTTCGTCAGAAAAAGAGAGGTATAACAATGCCCATTGCCCAGTGTGATCAGAGAGCATGGAAAATAAGGAAGAAACAGAAGAGTTGCGAAAGGAAATGCCTACTGTAGACTCATGCTTAGCATCCATGAGCCAAATGCATGCGGTTGACAATTAGTTTAGGTCGAAACGTTTGAATGATAAATCAGAAAATATAATGTGATATGCATATGAAAGGCAAATGAAATGTTCTTAGAGCCCGCTGTTTTTTGTGGGCAGATGCCTGTTCACCATTTTTCTTGAGTGATCATCCCTCAACCTATGGACTGTTCATATTGTGACAGTGTGTCTGTAAACTATGATCAGAACCAGTTCAATTATGTGTTTCTGTGTCTGCAGCATTCCTCACATATTTATAGATCTTCCACAAATTACTTTCTACCTCAAACGGATCAAAGGGTACTAAAAAGACAATGACACATGTTACTGTGCACTGAAAGACCCATCAAAAAGGTTGACTTGTCATCTTTATTTTGCTTTTTGCTCTATTTGGATGTTAAATTGATACAAACAAGGTGCCCCAGACCCTGTTAAGGAAGTGCAAAAATGACAAACGTATGAAGAAATACCATCACAAAATATGCTGCAATGGGCTACAAATGTGCCTTTCCTGCTGCATAATTTAGGAAGTCCTGCTGCATAATTTGGTCCTTTTCTGTTTATGATTATGTCTTTCAGCAGCGTTTGTGGCAGCACTTCTATTCAAGTGTGTTACCGTGCTTCCTATTACTAGGGCTCTTACATGATTGATGGTCTTGCTAAGCTCTGGCCACAAATGTTGTTTGCTTTCCTAGACAAACTTAAAGAATCTTGCTGTGATCTTCAGTACTGTCCTAATTTGGTCAGAAAGAACTAGATATTTCCATTGGCTTGTGGCATTTAAAGTGCAATAAGAACTATACGATTGTGGTGTTTCTGGTTTGCTGATGAAGAGAGCACTGGGCCAGAAAGTAGTGCTTAGCAGGTAGTACTTTAAATGGAACTCTAGAAGTGCAGGTACTCACAGGAAATGCCAGTACTCTTCCATTAAAATAATCCAACTCTGCGGCTAAGTACAGTTACTCTGGCTCTCAAATCAAAGAAATGCAGGCTCTCTGTATCTGACAGTACATGCACATGTAAAAGCACTGCTAGTGGGGTGTTTATGGGCATGTTGTTCCTTTTGAGCTTCACTATTTAAAGCAGGGGATTCAATTATGACTCTGTGAAGATAGCCTGTTGTCAATATTGTTCATCGTTTTAAAATATAACAGCTCAAATCAAACATTCTAAACCAGGAGTTTGACCTTAGCATATGAAGGTTTTTTCTGATGATTTCTTTTGGTGTTTAGTTATGTAAATATTTGTATTCCAAAGTTTTTTTTTTTTTTTTTTCCTAGTATTGTTGTTGTGGATTGTAAAAACAGACGTGGCCTAACAAGTTTATGTAGTTCACCTTTTATTTATGCAAAATAGAAGGCTTGGGCTCACCTTTTGTGAGCAATGCTTTTAGTTCAAGATGTGAACCATATTAGCTCATCTAAGACTACTTCTGATCTTGCGTATTTCAAGTTTCCTGTTTTCCTTAAATATGCTATGAAGTTGGGAAGGCAAAGTGACTGTTTCCCCAAAAGCATTGTTCCAGCACTCCCAAGTACTTACTTTATTCTGAATCTACCCATATTTCAGCACTGTCACACCACACACTTTGGCCTCGTATGTTGCCTCTTAAAAGTACCTTTGCTGATCTTGTAAGACCTGCATCAATATAGACATTACATTTCAAGCCCTGGAATATTGTCAATAAATATTTGAACTTTGTGACTTTCTCCAGTTGCTGACCCATGAGGGTTAAGATTTTGATTGTTTTTTTGTTGTTTTTTTTTTTTAAGCTTTTCTGTCCCAAACATGAATGTTTTTGTGCTATCAAAGGTTGATTTTGGAGTTTATTTTCCTAGTAGTTCTGGGACTTTTCACTGAATTATTCCTTATGCCCATTTTATGTGTTCACCAGCAAAACCTTATCAGCTGCATGTAGCAGTGGTGAAACACTGCGTCTTCCTTTTGACGGCAAGTTGTGTGTCGTCTCTATAGGGACTACAGGCATATTGTTGACATACAGAACATACAGATTGACTCCACGATTCATGCTGAAATGTGCACAAGCTTTGAAATTCCAAGCGTATCTACAAAGTGGTGTTGTCATGATGATTCATGATCGTGCTTAGCAGATCGATGTCAGCCACTAGCCTACATTTCTCCTAGAGTTTTCAGGTAAAGTCTAGGCAACTCATGCGCTGTCTCTCGTGACATGCTGTATCTCCTCTATGGGTTTTCAGCACACCCATTGCTTTTGATTGATTCCCCTGTGTGCCTTTCGAAATTCCTTTCATATCTGTGGTCAGTTGTTCACATTTGTTCCTCCGGTGTGGTGTTCCTGCCCATGGCTTCTGGCCCTATTACACATATTAGTTCTCTTGTGTGCATTTCTGTTAGTGTTTGCGTAATATTATTTTGGCTGATTTCTGGCTGTTTGTGTGTATACCTTGATCAGCGCTGCACCTGCTTCAGGGAAGCCGCGCTTCATCTTTCGGCATGAGGCCACTTCGGGAGGCCGCACCCCTTTCTATTTTTCTGCACCATCCTACTTTTTGCAGATTATCAGCGCAACCCCAGCTTCATGACCGCCGCGCTTCATCTTTCGGCATTGCACATAAAATTCTGCTGCAGGCGCATTAACCAATTACCCATAAACTATCCCTACCCACTCAACTCTTGTTCTCCCTACGGTAATTGTATTTATATATATTGCTTACTACCCAGACGATATTGTAGCAATATCCATGTTATATTGATGAGCAGCAAAGTGGTGGGGCTCTCCCACATACTTGACGTCCATTAGTGGATGAGCTGCCCCGGGCTTAAGACCCCATAAAGCATACTTAGACTCTGTTAGCAGCCAAGAACACCACTCTACAAAAAAAAAAAAAAGAAAAGCCTAGAACCCCGCTGTCATTACAGCTGTAGGCCCTAAAAAGAGCAATGGACTACATGTTCACTGGCCTGGCCAACACATTTTTCACATTGGCAGCAGCCTGTTCCACAGTGACATTAAAACCGAGAGCCCCACACTGACATTCTAGATTTCAACTGTTGTTTTTCCTGCCCCATCGATTTTCATTGTGGCTTCTCACAATGCATACCAAACCTCCGTAGCACTGCTGACCTAATAAACATTTTTCTCAGGTGACAGGTGCAGCCTAAATTGTATTTTGCTTATGGCTAATAAATGTGAGGACGCTGCCGTGCACTTGAGGAATAAATGTGCATTGCCTTGCCCTAGTGGCTGCTGTCCTGGGGTCATTGTCAGGAACAGGATCGGACATATTTTAGAAGTACATGCTTTTTGCTGTAATGCCCTTATGTTGTGAAGTGATAGGTTTGAAGGCACCCAGCTGACAAGTTGCACAAGTCATCGTTATGAAATGGCTGCCCAGTTCTGATGGATACAACTACCTGTGGATTCCTCACCTTATGAATTCGTCCTTGCGCCAGCATCCGACGGAACGTCTTCTTCCTAGCTGTCCACGTCGCCGAGGACGTCATAATGGCACGGCTCCACGTGACTCTGTCTGATGTCAACGTGCCAATAAGAGGTCCTCGTCGGCGTACTGACGTCAGTTTTCCTTTTTTCCGTGCCTTCGACACCAACGGTTTTTCTTCCTGGCTCGTTGATAACTATAGCATGTTTTGGTGGTTACAATGTCGCCTCCAAAAAAGTCTGGTTTCAAGCCATGTAGAGAATGCGGGGTCGGATGTCAGTGACCGACCCTCATTCGGATTGTATTTGATGCCTTAGTTCAGAGCATGATGTTGAAGGATGATCTTCGTGCCAGAGCATGAATCCTAAAGCTCTGAAAGAGCGTGAGGCGAAGCTTTTTCTGGCAAAAGCGAAGAAGAAGGTCCATAAAAGGGATTCCTCCCATGCTTCCCACAAGAAGCATAAGAAGCGGTGTCATCATGATTCTCAGCGCCGTCATGACTCTCGCGCCGGTCGGAGCGGAGCCGATCGAGGTCTCGATCTTCTCAGCGCCAGAAGACATGGGAGATGAGCCCTACTGTGACGCCTCAGCCCAGGAGTCTGAAGTTGTCGCCGGCGCCATCTGTCTTTGAGGTTGTTCATCATAGCCCTCAATTTTCGCCGGCGTCGAGGGAGCCTGATGTACAGCAGACCTCTGCTCAGCAATACCCGGCTTTCCTGCTCCAGGGATGGATCCGGCTGCATTTTTTAATGCAATGTATGCCGTGTTTCAATCTATGGCCCCCTGCTGGTGCACCGGCGGGTCCCACGGGGCCATTGGCGTTTGATTTGGGCTCTCCGGTGCCGTACAAGGTGGCTCCATTCATGCCCTTTTGTCCTGCGGAGACAGTCGGATCGGCGCCGAGGGTATCCCCTAGTGGGAGTTCACCACTTGTGATGGTGGCTCTACCATCGCGTCAGCCGACTCCATCACCGCGCCATCCGATGTCGATGATGTCTCCTTCCAGACCGGCTCCATCGCCTTCCTGCCAACCGACTCCGCGCCGGGTGAGACTAGGAGTCATCCATCTCTTCCTGGGCCTTTCCGAGGTTCGAAGTCGTCGGCGTCGATGGATTGTTTATCGACGCCGGCTCTAGAGTCACATCTTCGGTCTCGTAGGAAGGCTTTAAGACTTTTAGAGGAGGAGGAATATAGGCAGCTGGAGGAAGGTGAGATTGAGCCTTTGGATGAGTTCCAAGGGCTGGCCACTGCAAGTGGGCTGGATACTTCCCCGGAGTGGGACATTGCGTCTCAGGGGGAGTTTACAGAAGAGGCCGCTTCCTTCCATACAGTGGTAAGGAAGGCAGCAGAGTTTCTGGACTTGCCTTTGTCTGTGGCGGAGGTGAAAACTAACCTGCTCACAAAGGTACTGCATCCTTCTGCGTCCAGTGCTGACCCTTTGCTGCCTTTCAATGATGCTTTAACTGAGCCTATATTGGACTTGTGGAAGAAGCCAGTAACGACTCCTGCAGTGAACAGGGCAGTGGCGAGGAGACATAGGGGTGCACCAGGAGATCCGGTTTTCCTGTCACGACATCCAACTCCGGAAAGCTTAGTAGTCCAGGCGTCTTGCTCCGCGAAGTCTGCTCCTGGAACATTCCCTGGAGTCCCAACTGATAGGGAGTCCAAGAGGATGGAGCAGTCTTCGAAGAAGATCTTTTCGTCCTGTAGTATGGCGCTTAAGGCTACTAATTGTACCTATGTGCTGGGCAGGTACGTCCACGCCCTTATGGACTCCGCTAAGGAAATGGCAAAGGATCTACCACAGGAGATGCAAAGGTCGTTTGGAACCCTTTTTATGGATGCGCAGGCGGCTGCACAACAAATTATACAGTCTGGCCTGGACACTTCTGATTCGATAGCCAGGGCCATGGGGACATCTGCAGCTACTAGGAGGCATGCCTGGTTAAGGTCCCCTGGATTTTCATCGGACGTTCAATCCACCTTAATGGATCTACCATTTGATGGGGAAAAGCTGTTTGGAGACAAGGCGGACTCTGCCCTTGAACGGTTTAAGGACTGTCGGGCGACGGCTAAGTCTTTAGGCTTACAGACCTCTGCTGCAACATCTTATAGACCTTTTTGCAGGTTTTGGGGGTTTACTCGTGGCTCTGTCTTTCGGAGGTCACAGTACTTGGCCCAGCAGCCTGCCAATCCGCCCTATTGTGCCTTTAGAGGGCGGGGTAGGGGTAGAGCCAGAGGGCCAGCCCAGCAGCTGTCATCTTCATCCTCCTCCTCCGGTGGACAACAGCAGAAGCAGCCCTAGTTTTCCCCACTTTATCATCCATACTTCTCCTGTAGGGGGAAGATTGAGTCTTTTTCTACAGAAGTGGGAGTCGATTACAACGGACTCGTGGGTGTTAAGAATTGTGGGAAAAGGTTATGCTCTCCCCTTTCAGGAGTTCCCTCCTCCCTTTCCCCTCCGTCCCTCATTTTGTTCAGAAGACCATCTTCTGTTGTTGCAACAGGAGGTTATGACCATGTTGTCAAAGGGCGCAATAGAGTTGGTGCCGTTGCAGGAAAGGGGTCAGGGGAGTTATTCAAGATATTTCCTGATTCCCAAAGTGGACGGTCGTCTAAAACCCATCCGAGACTTCAGGATTTTGAATTTGTTCCTCAAACAGGAGAAATTCAAAATGCTGACCCTAGCGCAGGTACTATTGGCATTGAACAAAGGAGACTGGATGGTGTCTGTCGACTTGCAGGATGCGTACTTTCATATTCCGATAATCAAGTCGCACAGGAAGTATCTCCGGTTTGTGGTCGGGACGCAGCCCTACCAGTTTGCGGTCCTTCCATTTGGACTTACTTCAGCAACTCAGGTTTTTACGAAGGTGATGGCGGTTGTTGCAGCACATCTCAGAAGGAGGGAAGTAGCGGTTTTTCCCTACCTGGACGATTGGTTGATCAAAGCCAAGTCTCCAGAGATTGTGTTGTCTCATCTGCGAATGACAACCCAGTTGTTGTTCAATCTGGGTTTTTCTGTAAATGTGCCCAAATCTCACCTGGAGCCCTCTCAACGCCTCCTGTTCATAGGGGCAGTACTGGACACAACATTGCTTCGGGCCTACTCCCCGCCTCAGCGGGTTCGGGACATTCAGGCGCTAATTCCAATGTTTCTAATTGGAGCGGCAGTTCCAGTCCTCAAGGTCTTACGCCTGGTAGGTCTGTTTGCTTCTTGCATTCTGTTGGTCACTCACGCTCGCTGGCATATGAGGGCTCTTCAGTGGTGCCTCCGCACGCAGTGGTTCAGCACAAAGGAGATCTCAGGGATTCAATAAAGATCTCCAAGGACGCTGTAGCGGATCTTCATTGGTGGACAGTAGACGGCAATCTTTCCCAAGGAAAACCGTTTTCACTACCACCTCCGGTGGCCACAATGATATTGGATGCTTCCACTCTAGGGTGGGGAGCTCATCTGGGGGACCTGGAGATCAAGGGTCATTGGTCTCCAGCGGAACAGATGTTGCATATCAATCTGTTGGAGTTGCGGGCGGTATGTTTGGCGCTCAAGGCCTTCCTCCCTTCCCTTCGCGGTCGGTCAGTTCAGATCTTAACAGACAACACTACCGCAATGTGGTATATAAACAAGCACGGAGGAGTAGGGTCGTACCTTCTCTGCAGAGAAGCTCTGCAGCTCTGGTCCTGGGCTCAGGACCATCAGATTTGCTTAATAGCTCTGAATGTACGTGCGGACGGTCTCAGTCGTCACTTCTCAATAGATCACGAGTGGCGTCTCCATCCAGACCTGGTTCTCTACATCTTCGGGATGTGGGGTACGCCTCAGGTGGATTTATTCGCCACTCAAGAGAACGCACATTGCCCGTTGTTCTGCAGCCTCCAGTATCCGTTGCAAGGAGCATTGGGGGATGCGTTTCAGATGTCCTGGAGCGGCCAGTTGCTTTACGCGTTTCCCCCCATACCCTTGATTCCTCGGGTTCTGAGGAAGGTTCGTCAAGACCGGGCCCAAGTCATCTTGGTGGCTCCGGACTGGCCGAGAAGGGTATGGTATACAGACCTGCTTCAACTCTCTCAGTGCCCTCCGCTCCGTCTCCCGTTCAGGGCAGACCTCCTCTCACAGTCGCAGGGGCAGGTTCTACACCCCCACCTCCAGAGCCTGCACCTTCATGCCTGGAGATTGAACGGGGCAACCTGAGTTCCTTTTCTCTCCCACTGGATGTAGTGGATGTTATTCTATCGTCCAGGCGACACTCCACTAAATCCATTTATGCCGGTAGGTGGGCAAAATTTGTGGTTTGGCGTGGAGAGAATCAAAAAGATCCCTTGAAGGCCCACCTTTCAGATATTCTTTTGTCTGCTCTTAATTTAGCAAAGAAAGGCTGTACGGTAGCTACGGTTAAAGGTTATTTGGCGGCTCTGTCGGCTTTTCTTTGTCTTCCGGACCAACCTTCTTTGTTTAAATCTCCGATTGTAAAGTGGTGTTGAAAACCAGGGTGGCTTTTCTGCCAAAAGTTGTCACTCCTTTTCATATAGGGCAGGCTATTACCCTTCCCTCGTTCTACCCTCCTCCCCACCCCTCTAAAGATGAAGAGAGGCTCCATAGGCTGGACCCTAAGAGGGCGCTGATTTTCTACCTGGAGAGGACAAAAGACATTCGTTTGGATGATCAGCTGTTTGTAGGGTATGTTGGATAGCGGAAGGGCAGAGCGTTCCAGAAACGAACAATATCCAGGTGGGTCATCCTGTGTATAAACATTTGTTACTCTCTGGCGAAGAAAGTTCCTTCTGAAGGTATCAGGGCCCATTCTACTAGGGCTAAGTCTGCTTCTTCGGCCCTAGCGAGAGGAGTTCCGTTAGTAGACATATGCAAAGCGGCAACTTGGGCGTCCCTCCAGACCTTCGTAAAACATTATTGTTTGGACTCTGAAGTGAGGAGGGACGGTCATTTTGCTTGTTCGGTATTGCAAGATTTCTTGGTGTAATCAGGCGGGCACCCACCACCGAGTGTGGAACAGCTTTGGGACTCTATTCATAAGGTGAGGAATCCACAGGTAGTTGTATCCATCAGAAGAACAAGTTACTTACCTTCGGTAACGCTTTTTCTGGTGGATACACTAGCTACCTGTGGATTCCTCACAGTCCCTCCCGCCTCCCCGTTGCCTGCCTAATTTCACAGCTATCTTGTAATGGTTGATTTTTGCTTATCTGAAGATATGTATATTTGTATATATATTTACTGATATATTTTTGTGTATTTGTGTAAATATATGCGTCTAATGGGAGATGTTATTGTGTATATATATTTTTTTCTTTACCGTTTTTGATGGGTCGGTTCTCACCTGTTCGCCTCAAAGGCACTTAAAAAATGAGGTGAAACTGACGTCAGTACGCCGACGAGGACCTCTTATTGGCACGTTGACGTCAGACGGAGTCACGTGGAGCCGTGCCATTATGACGTCCTCGTCGACGTGGGCAGCTAGGAAGAAGACTTTCCGTCGGATGCTGGCGCAAGGACGAATTCATAAGGTGAGGAATCCACAGGTAGCTAGTGTATCCACCAGAAAAAGCGTTACCGAAGGTAAGTAACTTGTTCTTATCGGTCAACGGCTGGCAGTGTCACACCAATTCCTTCTTCTGTGTCCCTCTACCTAGCAGCTCTCTGACCCTCTACCTTTGTGTTGCTGCAGGACTAGTTTCTGCGGCGTGCACCACAGAATTCATCAATCTCTGCAGCAGGCAGGTCTGGGATGCTGGCCCTCAGACCTTCTATTGTAACGGGATAAGCACCCGTGGATGTCCCTGTCCATCACTAGACATTGCAACCCGCCATCTCACCAAGGCCTTCCTCCTGCTGCGGAACAATGTGAGCCAGACCCTGCAGCATCTGGCAGAGCGAGTGAGTTATTACTCCTGTGGCAGCCCTCTGCAATCAGAAGGCCATGCAGCAGTGAGTCTGCCTTCCTATCCCTCTATAGTGCACCCACAGGGGGTACCCGAGGTCTCATAATGCTTTTGCCGTTCAACCATTCTGTTGTTTGATATAGAGCATCTTTCTTCCTGCTTCTCTACAGTTACCATTGGCAGTGGCTTAGTCCTCTTACTACTAGAGTGTGTGCCCATGTGGGAAACTCTTCCCTCCAGGTAATATTGAGTGTGCCTGCTGAAATTCTTCTAGTACCAACGCCTCCAAAGAGCCATACAGTTGTCCATCTATCACACAACTCTGTCCAATACACCAGGTGCTGGGGAGTTTCCATACGTCATGCATTCTGGGGGTGCTTTGCTACCTCTTTTGTAGCTTGCATGTGAAGGTATGTGTATGTACAACCAATCTGTAATGTTTCTTGTGTGTGTGTGTGTGTTTGTGGGGTCCTGACATCCTTCCCTTATACCCAGTGTGCTTCTATCCCACAACTCTGCTATAGTGGACCAATGACATGCCTCAGCAGACCTGTGGAGACAGCCCTTCCCCTGCTACTCTTCCGTAGATCAATCTTCTGCTGATCACCTACAGATCTGTGTTTGCAATTCCAAACCACATAAGTCAGCACAACAGCACAATTACTCAACACACCATATACATCCAATTCACACCAGAAAATTCCACATCATGCCACAAATTCAACAGCACACCACATAATTAAACTCCAGTACACAAAATAACATTCCACATAATTACACTCCATGGCACAATCTCACTCCACATATTTCCAGTACACTTGATACCACATAATTACTATCCACATAATTCCACTGACCAATCCTGCTGCACCGTGCCACATAATTCCACTACACAAATCCACTCCACACCACCCAATGCCACAATTAACAATTACAATCTAATATTACTATGGGTCATGTGGAGCACCATACGCATACCAGCTGTCCAGTCAAAATATCAGTATGAAGACACTTCCACATTCCCCCCTGCCCATAGCAGGGCCCCTTGGACCACAAAATTCAGGGAGCCTCCCTCATCACAGACCATGTGTGTCATACATTTTCCCATATTTTCTACATCCACTGCTTTCATAAATGTGTTTTTGAGCTAGTGAGCACCAGCCTATAACCTGTTTACATTGGTCCAGGTCTTTTCGGTAAATTCTACCCCAGCACTGTTCTTCTAGCCACCATAAGTCACAATCTACACAGGAGTTTGGGGTGTTGCAGGAAGATAATATCTCCAAAGTCCAGTATATCGGAGAGGGTGATCCCCCCCCACTCATAGACCCTGTCATCAGTTTCCCAAGGGCAAATCTTGACAGCGTCCCTTCCTGCAGTAGCTTATTTCAGCCCCTACACACTAAAAGGACTTTTCTGGTACCCAATGTGTTGTGTTTTGTAGGGTATAAATGAATTTGTGTAGGGCATCCATTTTGAACTGCAAGTCTCGGCCCAGATGGGATTGTGGCAGGCTCCACTAATGTGCAGCATTGCCACAAAATTTATCTAGAACCGTGTACTGGTTCCTCTGAAG
Organism: Pleurodeles waltl; assembly: GCF_031143425.1. Classification (NCBI taxonomy): domain Eukaryota; kingdom Metazoa; phylum Chordata; class Amphibia; order Caudata; family Salamandridae; genus Pleurodeles; species Pleurodeles waltl. Next base: position 76,821,625 of record NC_090447.1, on the reverse strand, counting down.
GAACTTCACCTGGTTTTTAGTCATATATATAATGAGATATTTGAATCTTTTCTTTTAATGGGGATATGGTGTTGGAGGGCCCTCACTGGTAACCATCCTGATAACAAACTTAACACAGACTTCCCCCAATTGATGTGGAAACCGAAGAAGTCCCTGAAAAGATATAGCACCTGCAACAGGCAGTAAGTAGTTAGTTCCGGCCTGCCAAATATAGCAGAATGTCAGCTTATAGGTAGATACACTTCTCCAATGAGCCATCCCGGCTGAGTCCGCCAACTAGAGGAGCACCTTGTAGCTATCAAGTGAGAGGCTGTAGTGCTGGAAAAAAAATCTTTGGGGTCAGTGGACACCCCTATCTGGTCCCCCTTTCTAGCAGTTCATTATAAAGTAACCCTTAACCAGGCCATGTAATTGAGGTCGAAATTCACAAAGGCCAGGACTTTGAACATAAATGTGCAGTCCAGTGTGTTGAATGCCTTAGGTGCACCCAAGGATAGGACTGCCATTGGTTCTGGTGTATCTGTAGTACATTCCATGCAGCCAAAGAGCCATCTGAAGGTGAAACAGGTACTCTGTTTTGGCATAAACCTGATTGGTCTGGCTGTATCAGCATCAATATGACTTGAAAGAAATGTAGACAGCTAAGATGTCTGTCTCAATATTGAGCAACAAGATTGGCCTGTACGAGCGATACTCGTCTGAGCGAAGGCCTTTTTTTAAGGTATGATCAGTATTGACAGCTTCCCAGTCTCCCAGGCCTCCTTTAAGATTGCATAGAGATGAAGGGCAGCTTTCAAGCTAAACTCTTATAAAAGTTCACTGGTATGCCACTGGTCCCTTCAGCTTTGCCCGATTGTAATGCTGTGATTGCTTCAGCAATTTTGATTTCTGTGATATCTGTCTGAAGCAGCAGCTGATTTTCAGGCGACAGTTCTGTTGGAGAAAGTCTTTCAGAAAGGACTACACTTCTTTTCCTCCTCCCCCTTCTATGCCTTGGACTGATAGAGGGCTTTATAGAATTCCTCAGATGTTGCGGCCACCTTGTCATTGCCTGACACGACCGACTAATTAGACCCCCCTGAGCGATGGCACCCTATTTCCTTTCCAGGACAGTAGCTTAATAGCTTTGTTGCTAACATCATAGAGGCATCTTTGAGTAGCTAAAATCGTTTCTAGCCTTGTTTTTCATTAAATCCTGAAATTCTTTTTGTTTTATTCATAGAGCATGTTCATTCAATCTGTGGGGCTTTTTCAGCAATACATTGACTCTAGCCTAAGGATATCCTCAGGCACTCACTCAGATGTCACCTTGCTGTTCTTCTCTTTAGTGGTCATTAGCGAACTCAAAAAAAAAACAAAGGTACACAGTTCCAGACAATGGGTTCTGTACAGGTGCATACAGTAAACAAAGGATCCTGTGAATCTGCTCTTTTTAGAACAAGAGCCCTCACTCACCAATTGGTGACATGCTTCACCATCGGGCTTTTGCTCCACGTCAGGCCGGCACTGCAATGCCTGACGGGCCCCTCGTGGGGGCTCTTTGCCAGAGATCTTTTTAGTGTAAAAATGCCAGTTGTTGAGTGCTAGAATATGGGATTGGTATATGAATGTGTGAGGATAAAATGGCTAGACAACATATTTAATCAAACACAGACCCCTGTCATGATTAAAAATAAAATATGGGTAAGGATTAGAAGTAATGTCTAGTCCACCCTCAAAGAACAAAAATTGATAGTCCATGGGTTGGGGGAATATGAAAAGAGTGAGTACAGAAATTACTATACTACTATTACAAAGGTCAACATGTTTCTTGCAAAAAATGTCATTTAAGATCGGTGCGATTCGTCCTGACCAAAAAACGTACCTAATCCACATGTTATAACCCAATTGGGAATCTACTCCTACCACAGGAACCTAAAAAGAGAAAAGAGTACAGACCTATATCGCAAATAAAATCATGTGCACAGTGAGATCAATCAGGTGAAAATCCCTAATGTGCAGTGTATCACACGGTGACATACATTTCGAAAAAACTCCTCTCGATTCAGAGGATATATCCTTACCCTCCTTGTATTAAAGGATGGGCCCCATCGGGATAACGGCGAGCATCAGTAGTCCAAGCTGGTGTAATTAACTAAGTGTAAACGTAGATGGCATGTCATACATAATAGTTGTATATATAGATGCAGAAAAAATAATGCTGTCAGAACAAGCTCAAAATATGGGTCAAACGTGTCCAATTATAATCAAAAGAATATACATAGTATGTGGACACAAACAGTTGGTTGTTACAGTCTGTAGCCAGCACAATGATGTTATGTACTCAATTTATCTTAACAACAAGAACACAGGAACATAATGCCTAGTGTATCAATGATTTTTGCATTAATTGGCTTAAAAAATAACAGCTCCCACCAAATGTCGATATGGTGGAGAGTTAGTGGTATTGGCGTTAGTAAGCCCATAATATCACATAGGTATAAGATTATCAATGGCCCCCATAATGACAGCTCCCACCACGCGTTTTTACAAAAAACTGGCACAGCTCTGTTTTGTTGCGTCAAGCAGTACGCGAGAGAAGGTAATGAATACGGATCACCTAGAGTTGGGCGATCTGCTAGTTGAAGTTAGAGTAACATGAGGGAAGTATGCCCATAATATCACATAGGTATAAGATTATCAAAGGCCCCCATAATGACAGCTCCCACCAAGCATTTTTACAAAAAACTGGCACAACTCTGTTTTGTTGCGTCAAGCAGTACGCGGGAAAAAGTAATGAATACGGATCGCCCAGAGTCGGGCGATCTGCTAGTTTAAGTTAGAGTAACATGAAGGAAGGTAAAACTTACCCCGCTCTCCTGAACCACTGGGTGGATAATCACCTACCCCTGCTCTGCGTTCCCGGAAGGAATGAAACGGGACCAGAGAGGGGTGAATAAATGGTGGTTAATCATGATAATGAAAAGAGGACTAAGATATGAAAATAGTGGCAGCCATATTGTAACGGAGTTTTGGCAACAAAAAGTGGCGGCCATCTTATAAAAGAACTTTGACAACATAAAGAAGACAAAGAAGGGACTAGAATTCAGTCCGCGGGTGGCGGCCATTTTCCATACCACCAGTGTGATAATCACAAAATGGTAAAGAATGCCTACACAAAAAGATAAGTGGTAGGGAGCACCAAAGGTCTTTCTAAAAGTGAAAGTAGCCATCTTAAAATAGAGTCTAAAGGAATGTAAGCAGCAAGGAAAGGGGGACTCCAAATCAGTCCCAAAAAAGGGAAAAAGGAGGGGATCATTATTGGTTAAGTTACAGTGACACAATCATAGGATTATCTTGGTGAATGTATGTCAAAATCAAGAAAACAAAGACAATTCTATTCTCGTAGACCCAAACATAGTATGGGCTACCATTAGAAATTCTGTATACTGATTGCTATAACTCCATAGTAAAAAACATGTTAGAACCTGATAACTATTGATTAGTAAATTCTAACCAGGGTATGTCATCATTTAATCCAGTCCGATGTGTTTCTAACCTGAACACCCAACGCTGTTCTTTCTCAAAAAGTCTCTTGGTACAGTCTTTAGTGTTCGTTATGCGTTCTAGTACAACCCATCTCAGGTCGTCAGGTGTGTGCTGAAATTCAATGAAATGTTTGGTCAACTTCGTTGCTGCTCACTGACATGGTGCTCCGATGTTCATTAATACATGTTTTAACCATTCTAGCGGTCATCCCAATGTATCGAAAACTGCATGGACAGGTGATCGTGTAGATGCAGTTCTTGTTATGGCAATTTGTGTGTGTAACTAGTCGCCATGGTGTCCTCTCACCCAGGTCCACATCCTGTGTATGCATCAAGAGGGAGCACACATTACAGTTACCATAGGGATAATGTCCTACGACCCCTAACCAAGATCTAGACTGTGTATTATCTCGGTTTCGTTGTGGTGATGGTCTGGTGTGTACTACTAGGTCTTGAATGTTTTGTGTGCGTTTAAATGCAAACAGAGGGTGCGCTAAAGCCTCACCTGAAATGTTCAAAATTGACCCGTGTTTTCTAATAGTCTTCCTAACTTGGTTACTCAAAGGGGTGAAGGTGGTCACACAAGTCAATCTTGAATGTGGTTCACGCGAATTTGCATTAAGAGGGACATCTCTTGGTATATTTCGGGCTCTTTTTCTGGCCAGATTAATGATTCGTAGTGGATATTTACGGTTTACTAGCTTATGGCTCAGAATTTCAGCTTGGTCATTGTAATCGGAAACCTCTGTACAATTACGTCTTAATCTCAGGAATTGACCAAAAGGTAAATTCTGTTGCAGAGATTTGGGATGGTGACTGTCAAATAGCAGTAGACTATTCCGATCTGTGGGTTTGTGAAAAATGGAAGAGTGTAAAATTCCATTCGATAGGATGATACGTAGGTCAAGGAAAGAGACTTCTTCTGAGGAAAAATGAGCACTGAAACGTAAATTATGGTCCAGAGTATTGATCCACTCGATGAATGCTGTTGCTTGGTCACTGTTGAGTGAATTCGCCTGTCCGCTAATAACAGTCTTATAGGCCTCTCTTAACATTACCAGGGATGAAACAGGTTTCATATTCTCTGCAAAGAAATATTCAGTGCCATCTCTGAATTTCTTCAACACCTTCCTATCTTTCAGGAGCGAGGGGTACATTCCCCAGGGGTGTTAGGAACATTGCACCCTGCTTATGAGGTCCTCCCACATGGGAAAGTGATCAGATATCCCACTCACGAGGTACCTCACATTGTGCAGCCTTCCAATATTATGCCTTTGTGTCTTGCAGTGATTGATGTGTGAAAAACTGTAGTTTGTCCCATAGTGAAAAGGAATACTGTCTGTCAGGGGTGCTGCGCCTGACAGACCTCCACAAAATCCATTGCCTCCAGAAACCTCTAAAACTGCACCCTCCCACCCATGTCCTCTTGGCATGACCTGTCCAGTTTGGGTGAAGGGGTCAACTTAGATCTCCTTCAGAGTGTTGCAACAGTAATGAGCCAAACTCCAGAAGCACTGAGACTTGCAACCTGCGGAGTAGATATACACATATAAGATTAAGATGCCTATCATTCGATAGCCCTGTCACAGCCACAAACCTTTCCATCTTTCCACGTCCCTGTTTTCATAAATGGGATTGATTTACCAAAAAAGAGGGCTAACCCCTGCAGTCCATCATAAAATCATTGTGAGGCAGTAGTCTATAGCCTCCCCTGTTGAATGTTTTACAAGTATTGCCATTTAGGTGAGTCTCCTGTGAGAAAATTATATCTGTTATATGTCTCCGAAAGTACCCTAAAACCACCCTTTTTTAAGTTTTGCTCCTCAGTCCATTTACATTCAGTGAGAGATTGCTTCAGTGGTGAATGTGAGGTCAATTGTGTTTACTCCATGTTTTCATTTCACTCTCCATCACCCCACCTGCAAACCCCAGTGAGCTACCTGACCCGGGATGAATCTATGTTGAGCTGTGCTTCAAACATGTAAACTTTTCCTTGTAACCTCCCAACATCCCTCCCCACGCTGCATGACTGCTTTCCAATCCAACTCGCATGATGTCTGTCTCCACCCCCACCCGCCCCTTGCATCTCTGTGAGACAGAAGCGGAAGAAGAAAAACCCCACAGGAGTTACGCCTCTGGCTAAAACCTAATAGCCCCTTCCTGTTCTAATGTTTTCAAAGCTCTCTTGTCCCCAGAAGTAACTCACTCACTGTCCAAGTGTTGTATCCATCAAATGTTTCTTGATGGTGCAAGGCACCTTCAACCTCCCCACCCACAAGGTAGTATTCAGGTACTTAAGCCAGGCTGACCTGGACAACCACTCCAGCACTTCCACCAGTTCATATCTTTATAAAATGTTTTTTTTTGTGTCAGTGCCCATTCCACCATCTTTGTAGAATGTTTAGAGTGTCTAAGATTTGTTGGAGTGTTCATGGTCTGTTCTTGCAGATCTGGGCCAGTGGCAACACCATCTGGTATGGTTGAGCGATCAAGTGTCTCCTACACCTCTGGTCGCCACAAGGGGATCTCTGAACTTCATTGTCTACCCAGCACTTATTAATCCTTGCAGGTGTCCTGTCCAACTGTTTTGGTAATGTTCTCCAAACAGTCTCGTGCCTTACCTGGTGTTGCAACGTTCCATGTCTTATTTATCACCATGATCTGGAGGATTGCCAGGAACAGCATCATATATTTAATTAACATTTTACTGCCTCAAAACTGCACCTTTGTCCTTGCACCTGTATGGTGAAGTTTGGGCAAATCTGCATAGTTGTATATTCCTATTGTATGCATCTTTTGTTTGCGCCTGCAGGATCGCGTCTTGGTCCCTGTATTTAAAATTGCGGGCAGGGACGGTTCTTGGGGTGGCTGCTATTTGCGGTGAGGAGGGGTTGTTAGGATAAGGGGGGGGGGGGGCAGCGTCATGTGTAAACCTTCCACAAGAAAAAGTTGGTCAGTCCCTTTCATAGCAGAACGATGAGGATCCAGTCTTTTGCAAAGAGCTTGATGCTAAAGCCCTCTGATCACTCAGACACGCCAACTATGCAGATGTTGTTTCTCCAAGGTCTTCCTTGAGCGTCCTCTAGGCATGCTTTGTGTCGCTGTGTTTTCAGTTATTCCATCATGCCTCTGAGAACATTCAATTCTCCCTGGATTGTTCATTGTGTGCGACCTTTTCACTCACTTTGAGTACATCCCCTCTGAGTAGATTGCCACATTACCAGTGTCTATCTTGTTCTCTACCATATTCATGTTACCACAGACAACCATAATATTGTCCTAGTCAGGACTAAACTTAAGAGTTAACCAATCAGGTGGCACAATCCTTTAGAACCCTCCTGAGAGAAGCTCCAGTCCCTCAGAATATTTACCGCACATTGTGCTAGGGCATCTCCACTGAGCTCTGCTCAGTGTTGTCCTGTCAGAACTCTTAAGAAGAATTTCTAAAATTTTTCCTCTTCATAATTTCACAGATACACTTTGGACTCTGTGTATCTGTGCTTTGGGTGTCTCAAACTGATGTTTAATATGTCAGGCACACCTAATAAAGGTCTGTTCGGGCCCTGTGTCACTTGCAGAAAGAAGAGGCTGCACATTGATGACCCTCGTCAAGACTGTCTATGCTGTCTTAATCCTGCTCATAAAACTGAAGACTGCAAGAAATTTAGCACATTTTCCTCTAAAGCTTTGAAGGACCGTGAAGGATGACTCCTTTTATCGCTACAAAAACTAAAAACCAGAGAAAATTCTGTCTCTGATAAGGAGAGTCACACTTCTTCTATGTTCTTCTACAAAACGCCTCTCGAGAGCTAAGGATGATTCTGCAGCTCATTCCCCTCATGAACCACCAAAGAAGGCACCCAAGAAGTCTTCTCAAATCTCTCATAAACACCGCAGCCCATCAAGTTCTTCCTCCAAAAGACCTCAAAAATCGACTTCTGAGCCTCCAGCACCTCCACCTCAGATGAAGCACACATTTAGGAAGCCTCCCTCTGCTCCGCAGACATATGGCTCATTTCCGTTGATGAGAAGAAAATCGTCGGTGACTAGGATTGTCACAGCAGCATCAACGGCATCTACCACTAACACTGTCACAGTTTCGACAGCGGCATCTTCATCATCGACCAGCCATACACCTGCATCGTCTACTGTAAAGATTACCTCTTCATCGATGGTCCCATCGACACCACAACTGTCAACGGTGGGTTTCCTAATGATGGTACATAACCCATCGACGATGATTCCCTCGTCGACGATGTGACTGATGCCATCAGTCATGAAGCTACCATCGTCGACGGCCTTGTCGACGACCCCGACACAACCAAAATTGTACTAAAACAGAAACTAAGTCAGAAAATGCTCACACCGGCCCATAGATCCACCAGTAAGTGCTACCTTCACATCTCCTGAGTGAAGACTCTGAAGAGCATAGTCTTTTTGGTGCAGCTCTTTCAGAGCTCCTTGTTTAATGCCAGAATGATTCTGATGAGGGAGACTGCTATGAACAAGAGTATAATACCCCTCAGGAACACTACCAACACCCTCAGCAATACCAGGAAGATATGGTATGCCTTCCATCAACACTTGTATTGAACTTACAATTCATGCTTTAAGATTACAGGAAAAGGTTTCCACCAGCATCTGATCCTGTTCAGCACAGTCCAACTACGACAACTTCAGTACCTTTTCAGCCTCCAGCTCCTCTGCCTAAGCAACAGTTGCCTCCCCCCCCCCCCCCCCCCACACCAGTAGTCCTTTCTCCACATGTACCACAGTTATGTGATCCTGCATCATCTGAAGAGGAAAGAAAAAAAAATTGAACTCCATGACTACCATGATGAGTGGGATGACTTTGGGTTGCCAACATCTTAATCTCCATCACTGCCCCCAGTAGATTCTTCTTTGGAGAACATAGGAGGTTTTCGCAACCTCTTAGAAAGAGCAGCGATGGGCGTCGAGTTGCTTACACCTGCAAAACAAAATGACTGTTTCCTTTACAATTTTAAGGAACCTTTTCGAAAAACTGTCAGGGCCAGGCTCATCATTGATTACCTTTGGGATGAGGGCCCAAAGGTTATGCCTAATCCAGCATCAGTCGCAACAGTATTGCCATGACTTGATAAAAAAAAAATACAAGGCCCCAAGGACACACAAGCCCGCTTAACAGGTTACCCTAAACAAGACTGTCATTTCTCAGGCAGCACAAAGAAGAGCCAGGAATCCCTCTACACCCATATCAGCACCGGACAAGGAGGATAGACACCTCGATAACATTGGGAAGCGATTGTTGGCCATGTCAGCCCTCACAGTGAGATCGGCAAATTCACTGGCTCATCTTGGCAGATATGATTGGCAGACGTGATCTGATATTGACCTGTATCTGGACAAACTTTCGGACAATATCAAAGGGGGGGCTAAGAAAGTTTTGCTAGATGGTGAACGCACATCATCAGAGTTAATCAATTGTGCTATGGACATTGCCACCACCGGATTCAAGCAGCTTGCGGGGGCAGCGGTATTACGCCTTTAAGGTTGGCTTAAAGTTACTACTTTTAGGCCAGAGGTTCAGATCAAAATATTGGAATTACCTTATGATGGAGAAGCTTTGTTCAGCAATTACATTCATGATGCTCTCCAGGCAATAAAATCGGATACAGAAACGGCCAAGTCGTTAGGGACCATAAAATACAAAAAGCTTCCCTTTCGTGGTGCCCAAGAAAGAGGGTAACCATCTAACAGTACTGCTATCCCACATATTCCTCCACTAAACAAAAATGTTGGTTTCAGTACAAACGATAACCACCATTAGCAGCCCATACCAGAACTACACCAGAGCTTCTCCCAGAGAAAAATCAGGACGACAAGGCAAGGACACCAACAGTCAACAATGACTTCTTCAAGGCGCTGACTACTTCCCTCTCTTTTCCATCCAGGGTAGCAGAGAGAATAATCCACCATCTACAGCGCGTGAGACAGATAACAACAGATCTATGGGTTCTAGATCTAGTTTGGACACACATTGAAATTCATCCAAACACCACCCTACCTCAACCTTCCACCCAAAAACATCAAGGAAGTCAAGGCCATGCTCAAGAAGGGTACTATAGAAAGAGTGTCTTTATCTCACAGAGGAAAAGGTTTATACGCCCGTTTCTTCTTAATCCGCAAGAAGTCAAAGCAGTAGAGACCAATTCTGGATTTAAGAAACCTTAATAAATACCTCAAAAACCAGTCATTCCATATGCTTACTTTGCATGATATATTACAGCTCATCAACAGAGGAGACTACATGTCATCACTAGACATTCAAGACACATATTTCCATGTTCCCATCAATCTAAAACACTGGAGATTTCTCAGATTCACACTAGCCGACAGCCACTATCAGTTCTGAGTGTTACCCTTCGGTCTCACGTCTGCCCCTCCTATTTTTACGAAAGGCCTATCACCTGTAGCGGCCTTCCCCAGAGAGCAACAGCATCAAGTCTCCCTATTTCGACGACTGGTTGGTCAAAACTCTTTCCTACTAGCCTGCAAGGGCGTCCACCATGGCTTGCATACGCCTATTCAGCGAGTGAGGCTTCACTCAGTCCAACCAAATCAGTACTTCAACCATTACAACGGACAATGTTCCTAGGACCCATGCTGGACACAACACTAAACAGGGCATAGCCCACGACAGAGAGGCAACAGAGACTCACTTTCCGCTCACATTTACGAATCTCTTCTGGGTATGATCTCTTTATGCATTCATCTAATCCCACACTGTTGTCTGCACATGCGTCAGCTTCATGAAGCGTTGGACATTCAATGGGCACAGGCTACAGGAACCTTCAACGACATTGTACAGGTTACTCCACCTATAGTTGTGTCCTGGTGGACACAACCGGTGGACACAACCGGTAAATCTATCAATCAGCCTACTGTTTTTGACTCAAGCCTCACTTCTGGTATTAAAACAGACGCTTCCCTGGATGGGTGGGGAGTTTACCTCCAGGATCTCCTGATCAGTGGCTTATATCCACCTTCCCATTGGGGTCTTCACATTAATCTACTTGAGTTAAGAAGAGTGCATCTTGCTCTACAAGCCATCCTTCCCAGGATTCGACAATCCTCAGTGCTCATACGAACAGACAATACAGCAATGATGCACTACATAAACAAACAAGGCGTCACCAGAGCTCACCTGCTGTCCCAGGAAGCTCAGCTAATCTGGAATGGTGCATCCATCACAAAATACATCTGACTGTGGGACACAGACCTGGGAATCAGAACGACGTAGCGCAGACACCTTGAGCAGATTGAAAATATCTTGCCACAAGTAGGAACTGGACCAACACACACTTGATCAGATCTTCCTCCAGTGGGGGAAACCAAATCTGGACCTCTTCACGACCCTCCCATAGCTCAAAAAGCCAATTCTTTGCAAGCTGGCATCCCTAATCAGAGTTGTGGGGGAATGCATTTTCGATTGCATTGTCCAGCATATTCGCCTATGCCTTTCCTCCCATTCCTCTCCTTCCACCAAAAGTTCTTAGGAGGATGAAGGACGAACACTGCAAGTTGATACTCATAGCCCCAGCATGGCTGTGCCAGTACTGGTTCATGGAGCTTCTCATCCTTTCAGTGCAGCGTCACATTCCACCCAGACCGATCCCATCACTACTGACGATGATCCAGGGACAGGTTCTACATCCAGACCCAAGCCTCTTCAGTTATCAGCCTGGCTTCTGAGTTCACAAATTTGGTCATGTAAACATTCCTTCGGACTGCAGGGACATACTAGCCAGAGCAGGGATAGACACTCCTAACAAAACTACTTAAAGTGGAAATGTTTTCACATATCGTGTCAGACAGCTAAAGTACATCCCATCTCCTCTTCCCCTGAAGAGATTTTACTTTTACCTTTCACATCTTGCTCAGTCAGGCTTATCTTATGCCTCCATTAAGGTACATCTTGCAGCCATTTCTTACTTTCGGAGGTCACCCAAAATGCCATCACTATGGCCTGTCGTGCTCATTAAGCAATTCCTCAAAGGATTATTCAGAACATTTCCACAAGTGATGCCACCTCCTGCACTGTGGCAGCTGAACACAGTGCTTTCACAGTTGATGAAACATCCCTTCGAGCCTATCCATAAATCGGGTATAAAATTTCTCATCTGCAAAGTGGCTGTCCTCCTCACCCTTACATTGGCAAGTAGAGTTAGCGAAATTCAACCTTTCACCATCCAGGAACCATTCCTCCAATTCAGGGACACTAGGGTTATTCTATGCACAAACCCTAAGTTAATTCCTAAATTTCCATTGGACTTCCATCTCAATGAGCCTGTAATTCTCAAGTTGTTTTTTTCCAAACCCTCGGACGTCAGCTGAACGAGCACTGCACTATCTGGATATTGGTAGGTGCTAAAGGTTTTATTTGGACTGAATCATGGCTTTTCGCAAATCAGACCAACTCTTCATAGCCTACAGCGCACCTAGAAAGGGTTTCCCTCTAGAGAAACAAAGCATCTCTAGATGAAAATCTAGTGCAATTATATTCTGCAATCAGAAGTCAGGTCCCCTTTTGAACTCAAAAGCCCATGCTCATTCCACAATTGCCATGTCCACTTCCATGGCGTTGTTTACGGGTGTGTTGTTGCCAGATATCAGCAGAGCAGCAACCTGAAAGATTGCACAAACCTTCACACAACATTACTGCTTCGATTCAGAAGTCTTCAGAGATGCAGCAGTAGGACAAGCTGTTCTAAGGCATCTTTTTCAATAAAGGTGAGGCATTTCTTTCTACCCGCTGTGTGTGTGTGTGTGTGTGTATATATATATATATATATATATAATAATGTGTTATCCTTTACACTTCATGATGTAATAAAAACAAACTGTGCTCATTACTGCTTTCTGCTCTGATTCAAGCCGGTGAATCTATGAAAGTTCCAGTACTGGAGTAAGAAAATAAGTTACTTACGTGTAACTGTAGTTCTCCAATATTGGAATCATTCATAGATTCACATGGGATTCATCCGCCTCCCCTGAGAAGCTTACCTTTATTCCTCTCTGTACAGTGCTAAGTATACACAATAGTGCTAAGAAAATCTGAGGGACTGGAGCTTCTCTCAGGAGGTGGTGTCATCTGATTGGCTGCCTCTTAATTGTAGTCCTTTTTAAAATAATGACTAGAATATGTTACTAAACCGAAAGACCTAAGGGCTCTATGTTCTTTGTCTATGATGACATTACTTTTCTACGGTACAGGGGACTCCCATTTCGACGGCGGGGAATGATTCAAGCATGTGAATCTATGAAAGATTCCAATACTGGAGAAATACAGTCCCAGGTAAGTAACTTATTTTCGAAGGCATCAGTTTTGTTGTTTTGATAGTCCCCGCTGATGGAGGGGCCTAGTTCTGAATGCTGCACTAAATACTATTCATCCCTGATGCAGTTCTTCAAGTGCCTGCTCTGCACTTAGCCACAAAATACTTAGGGCCTGAATTGACCCATCCCCTCTATCAGTTGTGGTCGCCAGCCTTGGGAATCTCATCTCCCCAAAGTAGAGCCATCAGTGTTCGCCAGAGGTCGGGACAGGAGGGTGAGTCAGGGAAGACTAGAGACTCTGCAGTGATCTGCCCCCTTCCTGCCAAACTCACTTCATTCATTCCTCACTGCAGGTCGAATGTCAGTGCTGCCTCAAGTTGGCTGTCCACCCAGCCCTTGTAGGTGCCAACAAGGGCTCCAGTCCTGGCACGAGTGGGATGGGGTTAGTGAGCACACTCACACTCCCATTCCTCTGGCACCGTCCCCCAAGCTCCCAGTCCTCAGTACAGAAGGTTCACATGCACTCCCTGTCAGGCAACACAGGAAGACACGCAGGAAAGACCATCTCTTGCAGTGTCTGCCAGCCCTGGAGCACTTAGGGATGTTGCCTTCAGCGCTCCACAAACCAAGGGGGTACTCCAGAGAAGAAAAAACACAGCAGTGGGTACTTTTACAGATTTTAAACACAGGATTCCTCAAGGATTGAGCAGCAGGAACTGTCTTACTAAGCATCCACCTTCATCAGCCACAAACTATGCCCCCTCCCATCCCCTTGATGTCTTGTCTGTTCGCTTACATGTGCTAGGTTAATAGGATTCGGGTATGGATTTTATTAGTTGGATATAATTAAAGTGCAGCGTTATTTTTGGGTATCAGCCTAGACTTAAATCAAGACGTTCTATTGGGAGCCTATTCAAACCTAGATGTTTACATTTTGTTATTTCTTGATGAACTTCTTTAACTTTTGACAGTAGTCCTCTTAATTCCTTGGTAGTGTTGTAATTGTTATTATTTAGTAGTTTCTGTGTCAAGTTCAGGTTCCTCGTCTTTACATTGTGTGTGTAAAATGGAAGCACTTGCATTCATGAGTATACTTGAATCTTTCATTTCTTTATTGCTTGGAGTGGGTAATTGTAGGAAAATGCCACTGTTGTCATGGTCACTCCCCACTTTTTACCTAGTATTGATGCCAGCTTTGATTGGAAGTGTGCTGGGACCCTGCTAAGCAGGTCCCAGCACCAGTGTTCTTTCCCTAAAATGGTAACTTTGTTTCCACAATTGGCACAGCCCTGGCACACAGTTAAGTCCATTGTAAAAGGTACCATTGGTACCAAGGGCCCTGTGGCCAGGGAAGGTTCCTAAGGGCTGCAGCATGTAATATGCCACCCTAATGGACCCCTCACTCAATACATTCACACTGCTTGCAGCTTGTGTGTGCTAGTGGGGAGAAAAGACAAAGTCGACATGGCATTCCCCTCAGAGTGCCATGCCCACCAACCACTGCCTGTCAGTAAGTCACCCCTCTAACAGGACTTACAGCCCTAAGGCAGGGTGCACTATACCATAGGTGAGAGCATAGCTGTATGAGCATTATCCCCCTACAGTATCTAAGTCAATTCTTAGACTTTGTAAGTGCAGGCTAACCATACTTAGTATATGGTCTGTGATTTTGCCATTACGAACTCCACAGCACCGTAATGGCTACACTGAATACTGGGAAGTTTGGTGTCAAACGTCTCAGAAAAATAAACCCAAACTGATGCCAGTGTGGAATTTTCTGAAAAATGCACACAGAGGGCATCTTAGAGTTGCCCCCTGTATGTTAGCCCAACTGCTAGTGTAAGGCTGACAGGTCCATGCCAGCCTGCCACTTCCAGACAAGTTTCTGACCACATGGGGTGAGTGCCTTTGTGCAGTCGGTGATCAGAAACAAAGCCTGTCCTGGGTGGAGGTGCTTCACATCTCCCCCTGCAGGAACTGTAACACCTGGCTCAAGCCTGGTGTTACAGTGCCCCAGGGCACTCCAGCCAGTGCCCCCTTCTCCACCCCCTCCCGCAGACGAGCCCCCACTTTTGGAGGCAAGTCCAGAGAGATCATGAGAAAAACAAGGAGGAGACCACCCCTAAGGTGTCCAGAGCTGAAGTGACTCCCTCCTTGAGAAATCCTCCATCTTGCTTTGGAGGATTAGGACCAATAGGGATAGAGATGTGCCCCCCCTCCCCAGAGGGTGGCACAAGGAGGGTGCAGCCACCCTCAGGGACCATTGGCTACTGCCCCCTGACCCCAACACCCCTAAACTTAGTATTTAGGGGCGACCCTGAACCCAGCTCTTCAGATTCCTGACTACCTCAAGAAAGAAGGACTGCGGGGCTGAAAACCCCGCAGAGAAGAGGAGACACCAACTAACTCTGCCCCAGCCCTACCGGCCCGTCTCCTGCCTCAAAAAGCTGCAACAAAAGAAGCAGTGCATTCTGCAGGACCAGCGATCCCTGAAAAGCCTCCAGGGGACTGCCTGCATCACCGAGGACCAAGAAACTCCTGTGGACTGCGGACCTGACCAACAAGAAGACCAAAAAAACATCTTTAAAGGAACTCTTACCTCACTCCCGAAGCGTGAGTCCAACTACTCTGAACCCGACGCCCCCGGCTTGTGTCCAGAAAAACCAACTAGCCAGAGAGGATCCCCAGGCAATTCTGACTGTTTCCTGTAGTATTTATTTCCCAGTGTATTATGTAAATTATAGTGCAGTTGTTATTCCCCTTCTCCATGTATTTTCTCGTACTTTTTAATCTATTATGTAGTATATATCTCTATTGGTATGATCTATTTCCCCCCTTCGCTCTCTGTGTGGTGTGATCAGAATGCTCCAACATTCCAGCAGTCAGTTGGAGCTGAGAGCTTGGGACTGGTGTGGATGGAGTTTCTTCCTCTGAGGAACTACCTAATAAATTGGAATTTACCATTCCTGCCTCTCCGTTGTTCTTCATACCTGGATTTTTATACTACATTTTGGCGACGACTTGCGGAACTCGGACCCTCTGGATACAGAGAAACTTCAACATACCAGTAATCTTTAAGGTACTGTTATTCAGCACATTGTTACGCTTCCTGGACCCCTTCATTTCTTTTGTGTTCCATTTGCTGCTACATTTTATTCTATTATATCGTGCTTTGTTTTTTCTTTTTTGTATACTCACCTGCCGCGCGAGATTACACTTCGTTTTTTCTTGACTCTTGGCAGCGTTGCACAGTAACTAAGAGACAGAGCCTCCTGCATCGAATTTCCTTCATGCGCGTGTATTTTTATTCCTTTCTCCGCGCGTATCTAAGCAACCTGTAGACGGCGTCTGTTCCTCTGTTATCGCACGCTACATTAATACGAGCTCAGGAACCTGGAGACAGTGTCTCCGCCTTAGACGCTTGTACGCGATCTCACCGTCTTGGGACTCCACTAATTCCGGCCTGTAAATGCTGTTTCGACAAAGTGTGACAAGATATAAACAGATAACAATAATATCAATGTGTACTTTTACTGTTATTATGTACACGTTGTTGAACTGTTTGTATATATTTTGAAATACTCTTAAACAGAATAGAAGGATATTAATGAGAGCATTTAATGCTACTTCGACAACGTGGCACAAGATATAAACTGATAACAGAAACATCAACGTGTACTTTTACTGTTATTATTAACACGTTGTTGAACTGTTAGTATATATTTTGAAATATTCTTCAATGGAATAGAAGGAAGTTATTGAGAGCATCTACGTGAAAATTCATTCAACTATTTTGGACCTGTCTATGGTTTTCTCTTTGGCAATAGTTACCTTGTATTTCTAGCGGCATTTAACACACATTATTTTTTCCCTTCAATTGCATTTGTGTGTTCTTATGAGTATACATACAGTTATTTTTTATTTTTTTAATTATAGGTTTGAAGTTTTTTTGTACAAAACAGGACATCACAACGTTGCTGTGAACTATGCAAAATATCTCGCCACCTCCGTTCTTCTTGCCTGTTCCTGTAGATCCTCCTATTCCATGGCACAAATGTAAAAAAGTTTTTAAACGTACATTCGAGTTTGTGGCAGCAATCTATCTGCGGACAGAAAAGCATCTGTGCTTCAACACTGTTTGGGAGCAGAAGGTCAGGAAGTTTTGGAAACACTACCTACCATCAATTTTTTGCCGAGGGTGCTGAAGGAGACCATTCTTTGAATGAATTTGAGACTATGTTGCTCAAATTGGATAGACATTATTTACCTAAAATTTCTATCATACTTCAACGATTTTATTTTGGCAAATGTAAACAGAATGATTCTGAATCTGAGGACTTTGTTACGAATTTACGTAAACTAGCAGCACAATGCAATTTTGGTGACAGTGTGGATGAACGCATTCGCGATCAGTTCATGTTGGAGTGTAAGAGTGACAAAGTTAGGGAACCTCTTTGGTCAAAGGGGGACCCTACGTTACATGAGGTGTTGTTAATTGATAAACAAATTGAACACTCTGAGTCGTGTATTGAAAATTTGAGAAATTCTAAGGGGGTTGTTAACATGGTCCAGGCCGTAGATACCAAACCAAAGTACAAAACAAATGCTAGCGTCAGAACAAAGCTGTTGTGTTTTAGATGTGGTTCACCATCACACTTAGCTAATAGCAAAGAGTGTCCTGCCTTCAGTGTTTCTTGTAACAAGTGTGGAAGGAGGGGTCATTTTGCAAAGTGTTGTAAGTCTGTAGGTAAGGTTAAAGTGAAAGTAAATGAAGTTGAGTGTGATGTTGATGGTGAGCAAGATTTCATTTTGCAAGTGGTTAACGATGTGAACTGTGTGTCTAGCATTCGGTGCGATTATCCTTCAGATGTAGTGGAACTGAATGGCATCAATATCCACATGATGATGGACTCAGGTGCAAAGCTAACTTTGGTCTCTGAAGGTGATTACGAAAGGAACTTCCAAGGGAAAGTAATTCTTCTGGATCCTGACGTCACACCATACAGTTATGGTGGGAAACCTATTGAGTTAAAGGGGTATTTTGATGCCACTATTGCATTCAAAGGTAACAAAATTGTTGGTAAGGTGTATGTCCCTGTTGTGGGTGACACTATACTGAGCTGGCCGCATCAAAAGTTGTTGGGAATTATTTTGAACCCCAATTCTGTGCCACAGGTTCAAGTACAGAAAATCAGTAATCTTGGTGAGGAATTAATGTGTGAATTTCCAAAAGTGTTCAACAATAAAGTGGGCTGTATTAACGGGTACAAACATTGCATTGTTTTGAAAATAAACGCTATAACTGTTGCTTCTAAAGTTAGAAACATTCCACTTGGATTACAGGATAAAGTAAAAGTGGAACTTCAGAAGTTGCAATCACAAGGTATAATCGAGAAAGTGGAAGCTGCTCAATGGGTTGCTCCTATTGTTGTAGCCACTAAGAGGTCTGGGGACATCAGATTGTGTATTGATTTACGCAATCTCAACAAAGAAGTTATAGTGGAAAAGTTTCCTTTACCCAATATCGCAGAAATTGTCAGTTTTCTAGGCAAGGCTAAGTATTTTACCACTTTGGACTTAAGCTCTGCTTACCATCAGGTGCAATTGTGTGAAGAGTCTAAAGTGCTCACCTCTTTCATTACGCCCTTTGGTGTCTACAAGTTTAATAGGATGCCGTTTTGCCTTTGTTCTGCAGCATCTATTTTTCAGAGGCTTATGAATAACATTCTAGGTGACATCAAGGGTGTCAAGTTCTTCCAGGATGATGTTCTTGTTTACACTGACACCCTAGAACAACATAATGAACTAGTCCGGCAAGTGTTATGGATATTTCAGGCAAAAGGTATTACATTAAGAGGTGACAAGTGCAAGTTCTTCAGTCCAGAAATAACGTACCTGGGTCATACCGTATTTGGTGATGGCGTTAAACCTAAAAGCGATTTGGTGAAAGCCATTGTGAATATGTCTGCTCCTGATAAGAAGGAGGATGTTCAAGCTTTTTTGGGAATGGCTGAATTCTATGCCAGATTTGTGCCTAACTTTGCGAAGAGATCTTATTCCATTAGGAAATTGCTTAGAAAAGGGACTGACTTTATCTGGTCTCTTGAGTGTCAAAAGGAGTTTGAGGATTTAAAACAAGCATTGACGTCAGCTCAGTCCCTCAGCAGTTTCCAACCCGGTGTACCTTGTTGTATTACCACTGATGCGTCGGACAAAGGTTTGGGTTGCGTCCTGCAACAATTGCATGATGGTAAAATCAATGTGATTGTGTTTGCTTCACGTGGTTTACGTGGAGCAGAATGTAATTATTCTACAATTGAAAAAGAAGCGCTGGCTATATTTTGGGCGGTCAGGAAATTTAAACAGTTTCTATGGGGAATGTGCTTTGAAGTGCAAACTGACCACAAGCCTTTATGAGAGGTGTGTGAAAAAAAAAGGGTTAGACAACATTTCTTCTTGCATATGTAAGAGGGTGGTTGGTCTTCAAGATTTCCATTTTGTAGTTAAATATGTGCCTGGTTGTGAGAACAGAATGGCTGATCTTGAGGATGAGAATGAAGGTGAAGTGTTCCTGGTGGATGGATGAAGATGTTAAAGTTTGCAGCATTACTGATGGCTGTGTCTCAGAAAGTGAGTGGTTACAGGAGTTGAGCAATGACGCTGAATTACAGAAAGTTAAGGAGTTGTTGAACTCAGGGCAGTGTTTGAGGAACAGTAATGAAGTCAATTTACAGTTTAAGAAGGTCTGGCATGAATTATCTTTGCAGAATGGTTTGGTGTTAAGAGGTTGCAAATTAATACCCCTGTTTAGTTAACGTGACCGTCTTATTGGTCTCGCACATTCTGGTCATCATGGCATTTGCAAAACAAAAGAAAGAATGAGAAGTGCGTATTGGTTGCCAGGTATGGATTTAGCTTTAGAGAGGAAAGTCAGAGACTGTGTAGTGTAAACTGGCCGATAAATCTTTGAAGCTTAGGACGCAACCCATGGTGTTGAAGGATATTCCGAAAGATGTGTGGGATGAAGTAGCAATGGACATTTTGGGACCTGTATCTTGTGGGGCTGTCCCTAAGTATGTAATAGTAGTTATGGACGTATTATCACGATGGCCTGAGATTTTGATCACATCAGAAATCACTTCCGTGACTGTTGTGAATTTTCTGTCAGAGGTGTTTGGACGTGAGGGCAATCCAAAGTATCTCTTAACAGACAATGGAGTTAAATTTACATAAAAATTGATGAATGATTTTTTTTTGTCCAGAGGAATTGCTCATAAGAAATGTGCTTTGTACCATCCAGAACCCAACGGTATGGTTGAGCGTTTTAACAGAACTTTAAAAGAAACTATTCAGTTAGCAAAGCAGATGGGAGTGAATTGAGAATGGTGGATTAAAACTAAAGTAGAGGAGTTAAGGTTTACTCCACATTCAAGTACTAATCAATCTCCATTTGTTGTGTTAAAAAAAAAAAAATCCTAACACCAAAATTAATCCACCATGGGTTAAGGAGTATGTAAAGGAGCAGTTTAATTATAAGAAAATTAAGAGTAGTGCGCTAGAAAAGGAGTTGACGGTGCAGGATAAGAGAAAACGGGCTTATGATTATCATAAGTCTGCTGTAAATACACATGTGAGGAAAGGTGATACAGTGAAGATTAAATTACCTGGGAAACCTGCTAGTGGGCAGTCGCATTATAGTAAAGTTTTTTAAAGTTATTAAGGTGTTCAAGGGGGCTGTTAAAGTTGATGACGGTCGTATTTAGAATTTGAACAGAGTTGTCAAAATTTCATGAATGTTTTGTTTTATTATTTCTCTTTTGTTTTGTTTTATTATTTGGGGGGAAAGGTGGTGTAGTATTTATTTCCCAGTGTATTATGTAAATTATAGTGCAGTTGTTATTCCCCTTCTCCATGTATTTTCTTGTACTTTTCAATCTATTATGTAGTATATATCTCTATTGGTATGATCTATTTCCCCTTTTCGCGCTCTGTGTGGTGTGATCAGAATGCTCCAACATTCCAGCAGTTAGTTGGAGCTGAAAGCTTGGGACTGGTGTGGATGGAGTTTCTTCCTCTGAGGATCTACCTAATAAATTGGAATTTACCATTCCTGCCTCTCCGTTGTTCTTCATTCCTGGATTTTTATACTGCATGTCCACCCAGGGATGACCCCGCTACACTCCCACGACGACGCCTGCAGAGGGAATCCCGAGGACCACACCTGACCGCGACTGCCCGGGACGAAGATATCCGTCACCTGGAGAAGCACTGCACCCGCAGCTCCCAGGCCCGAGAGAAACTGACCACCGGTGCAGGAACAACCAGCAGGCGGCCCTAACCCTTGCCCAGTCTGTGGCTTGCTCCAGAAGCCCCCTTGTGCCCTGCCTGCAGCGCCTAAGTGACCCCCGGGTCCCTCCATAGAGTTCTATTGAGAACCCAACACCCTGTTTGCACACTGCACCCCGCTGCCCCTGTGCCGCTGAGGGTGTGGTTTTTGTGCCTACTTGGGGCCCCTCCAGTACTCCTTCAAACACCCCTGTCTGCCCTCTGACGACGCAGGCACTTACCTGCAAGCAGACCGGAACCAGAGTACCCCCATCTCCATAGGGGCCCACGTTATTTTGGCTCCTGTTTGACCTCTGCACCTAACCTGCCCTCTGTTGCTGGTGCTGGGAATTTGGGGTGATCTTGAACCTCCAACGGTGGGCTACCTATGCCCATGAGACTGAACCCGTAAGCTTGTTACTTACCTCCAAAACTGTACCTTACATACCTTCCCCAGGCACTGTTGCAAATTGCACTGTGTCCACTTTTAAAATAGCTTTTTGCCTTTTTAAAGAAAACTTTGTACATTGTTGATTCCATTCAAAGTTCTAAGTATTACTATGCAAAGTACCTTTCATTTAATGTACTTACCTGCTAAATGAATCTCTTGTGGTTCTAGAAATAAATTAACAAAAAAAAAAGTTTTCTATATAAAATCCTATTGGTCTGGAGTTAAGTCATTGAGTGTGTTTCTTCTACTGTGTGTGTACAACAAATGCTTAACACTATCCTTTGATAAGCCGAACTGCTCGACCACACTACCACAAATAGAGCATTAGTATTATCTATTATTGCCTCTGTCAAGCCTCTTGGGGAACCCCTGGACTCTGTGCACACTAAATCTCATTTTGATATAGTATATACAGAGCCACCTTCCTACAGTAATCAAATAATTTGTTTTCTATTTTTCTCTATGATGGGTTTATGGTTTTGATGTAATTGTAAAATGCTCTTCAGAGTTACTTTATTCAGTTTATTGCTTTTGCATAATTTGTGAGTCTTTTAAACCTTCTCTGTTTATACTGTCACCCAAATATTACAGTGTGTAGTTATTTTTTAAAGGAACTAATACTGTAACAAAAGTACATTTTTAAACAATGGAAGCATAAAAGATGGACGCATAAAACAAGAAATTAGGGCATTATATGGATTCATTTATTCCTAACTGTTACATTGTTTGAGAAATCCTGACTATTATTATCACTCATAACTGATTGTGAGGACTTCCTGCATTACCTGTGTTGGTGCTCTATTGTTATGGTTTTGTACACGCTGTTGGAAATGTTGTATCTAACGAATGATAACTTGTGTGAATAACCATTTATTATACATTTTCATTATGGGTGCTTAATGTTTTTACAGCGGTTATTACAATAGATGAATTATATCATGAAAAGATAAGGCGATACATGGCATTTCATCTTGGATTTTATAAAGTGCTAGTCTGAATGCGTAATGCCTGGAGCATAAATTAATCCTTAGAAAGTCTCCTAGGTTGTGCTTGATTTTTCTTTTTTTGATCTAGCCATGTAGACATGTACACTGGGAATAATTATATCAAGACCACATTGGTCATAGTCCTGTATAATTTACTCATTTATTTCTTCTCTG
This sequence comes from Pleurodeles waltl, assembly GCF_031143425.1. NCBI lineage: Eukaryota > Metazoa > Chordata > Amphibia > Caudata > Salamandridae > Pleurodeles > Pleurodeles waltl. The sequence continues at coordinate 76,798,844 of NC_090447.1, read as the reverse complement.
CTCTCATTGCAGTACTGATTACCCGGGAGGATGAGTTCAGTAGCCGCCTCAACAATCGTGTCAGTTTTAAGGGATGCACTGCCCTGCACTATGCGGTTCTTGCTGATGACTATAGCACTGTCAGAGAGCTGCTGGAAAAGGGTAAGACTAGGAAGTATCATTAAAGTGATTGTTATCTGTATTCATATTTCCAATATCTACAATTTGGATTCACTTTCCTGGAGTGTATCTCAAAAGATTTACCTTCCCTCTCGTAGAGGCAATTTATAACTCCTAGATTGATGGATTTTAATTATTTCTCAAAAACATATGAATGTACTGGTAAAATGGTTTGTGTTTTGACATAGCTTACCAGTCTTTGATCTGTGTAGTATACTGGAATTGGCGCTGGATAAAAGTCAATCTAGCTCATGTAAGTCTTGCCGTCATGCCTTCAAGTGAAATCAATGGTAAAATGAGATGTGAACCTCCCTCACTACGATTTGGCCGAGAAACTGGCCCCTGACAACCTAAAGTTTTTTATTTTCCTGAAGAGGCGTAGAGTCTCTTTATTAGCTCCCAGTTCCAAATTTGTCTGAAACTGTTAGCCAGTGAGATACCTTTCTTGTTATTACCTCTCTGAGAGTTGGAACGACTCTGAGAGGACTGCCTGCTGTTGTGGCCTGCTGTGTACTTTACAAGACCTGCACCTTGAAGGACTGCTTTGCTGCCTGGACCCTCAAATGCCTGCCATGTGGCTAGAACCCAGCTTCAACACCTGAACCCAGGCCTACCTGAGTGACTCCAAGGGCTAATATGCTGGCTCCTGTTCAAAGCCACATGGACATTCCCTCTATGTTGATCCTGCTCCTGGAACCAGCCTAAGTGAGTCCTAAATCCCCAAGCGATGCCTCTCCAGTCCTGGACCCTTGGTTGTGGTGTTGTTAAAGGTTCCCAGATAAACAACATCCAAAACTTGTTACTTACAATGTTTTTGATTAAAACTGCCCAGAGAACTGATGGACGACTGGGACCAACCTGCCTGTCTATCTGCCCAAGGTGCATTGCCGGTTGCCTTGACTTCACAGCAGCTCCTGGTACTTTGTTCTCTGCAGCATCAAATCCTGTTCAGTGGTCCTTCTCCAAAGGTGTATCCAGCCTGCTGGAACTCTTGTCTGCTTCAGCCTCCAGTTGCCTTCCATTGAAGATTTTCAGCTTCCAAAAAAGTAACTAAGGTGGCCATTATGACCCGCAAAGGTAGCAGTTTCACCGCCAACAGGCTGGCGATGAAGACCGCCACATTAGGAGTGTGGCAGGTTGGCCTCTGCCAACCCGCCACATCTCCACTAATACCGCCATGGTGGTCGGACTCGCTGGGCCGGAGATGAGAATCGCCGACCCGGCGGTCCACAGAAGACCGCCGGCGGTATTAGGAGCCGCCTTTCCTTCGCTTTTACCTCAGCACTCATACACGCATCCAAACACGCATACACACACCCATCCAAACACGCATACACACACCAATCTAAACACGCATACACACAAGCAAACACACGCAAACACACACACACTCACACACACACACACACACACACACGGAGACAAACACTCATACACACACCTATACACACATAAGACCCCCCAGCCCCTGTCGGAGGATCAACTTACCTGGACTGGGGAGGAGGTCGTCTGGCAGGGAACATGGAAGGGGCGCTTCCAGCTCCGGCAGCGCCCCACCTTCTGGTGGGGCCAGTAGTTGAACTGCCCATGCGCCTCCGCCCTCCAGCACTACTGCTGCTGGATTTTCTCCCTGAGTGTTGCAGAAATCCAGCAGCACCCCTAATATGGTGGGCGGAAGACTGCCAGCACTGGTGGTCTTCTGGCACCCGTGGCTTTGGCGGTCTTAAAGGAACACCACTAAAGTCATAATGACCACCTAAGTTTGAGCATAGAAATCTTCACAGTGACTTCATCCAGCGGCTCCCCAACAACAACACTCCCTCCATGGACACCTCCTGCTGTCTTGCCTCGCTGAACTTTACCTACTCAGAACATTTTCTTTGCAATTTCTTCTTAGTCCGAAGGTAATCAGCAACTGGACCCAATCGACTTTTTTATCCCGCACTCCATCGTGATCAGCCATAGTTTTCAACTTTGACCCGTTCCTGTGCGATTAGATGTCAGTGGTAGGCACTTTAACTTTTATCTTTTGGGTGCTAGTTTTTACCAAAAACGTAAAAAATTAATTTATACTCTGGTTCTACTGCGTGTAGATTTTGTGTCAAATAATCTATTAAATTTGGCTTTATTTTTCTAAATTGGTATGGAATTTTTCTTGTGTTGTGTTTTCTCTTTATGACAGTTTGTGTGCGCATAAATACTTTATAAATTGCCTCTAACTTAAACCTGACTGCTTTATTGGCAAGCTACCAGAGGGTTAAGCACAGGTTAATTTAGTGAATTTTGTGGTTCACCCTGACAGGGATTGGGCTTTTGTTAGAACAGGTGTTATCTACCCCCTTCAATCAACAGCCCACTATCTCACACAAGGTCATTCTCATTCTAAGTTTGACCATTGTTTCTTCGTGAAGTGGTACCACTTGGTCTCCTGACTTAGGCAACATTCCATGCTAAAAAATGTTCAACTACTAATCAGTCAAAAGATAAAGAACATCTGCATGGGTTTGGCTTGTGAGACTTTCAGCTTTTACATAAATCTAAATACTTCAGATTAAAGAAATCAGTTCTCACTTGGATTCGCTGACGCTAAGAGAGAGAAATGGGATATTAATTTAATAGATCCTTGTTTGTGGTTTTATCAAATTCTGCTGCGATCTGGTGTGAAGGCAGTAAAGCCTATTCCATGATAGGTGAAGCAGAAGTGTCCGCAGTCTAGAGGAGAGTGCTAGTCACGGACATCTCTCAGGTGACAATCTTGTTGTTACTCCATATTTTCACTAAACTTTACTGCGTAGACTCTTGTGAGAAATTAAGCATGCTTCACAATAACAGTGCAGGAAACTATTAATCTAGTATATGTTGATGGGATTTGCGAGACCATTCTCATAATGTGTGCATTGCTATGGAAGGCTTTTGAATATTAGGACTCTGTAAGAAGAAGCCTCTATTAGAAAATGATACAGTGCTTTTTGTGTGCGTTTCTGTTATCTGGTCTTTTAATGCTTTGGTCCAGACCCTGTCTGTAATTGTAATTTTACCCAGGGGTTGGGGCTCTATTAGAGGACGTTCATGGATATTTGCGGCCCACTGAATAAGTGTGGTGTAAATAAGTAAAGGGTTTATCGCTGGACGCAATCTATGAGATTGGACTTGTGAAATTGGTGTATGTTTGGGTTCTCTTTGGGGTATATGTCACAAGGGAAGCCCAGGTCTTCTGATGGTCTCCCGAACTTTGATTCACCTGTGGAGGTTTAATCAATTGCTTGGAGTCTCATTCGGACCTCACATTGCGCAGGCTGGTTACTGCCTTTTCTATGTGATGGTGAGTGATATTTCTGGTAACTGATGTAAAATGCTGCTAGCCCTTATGTGGGTGCTCTACTGAACTTTGAGCTGGGTTATTTGAAGAGTGGCCTGATCTTTTCTTTGGATGGGAGATTAGCATTATTGTCCAGTTTGCTACGGGTATTAGTATTCTTCCTGGTCTTCTAAAAAGTATTCTACTTGGATCCATGCCCAAGCTTTGTGTTTCCGTTTTATTTTTTTATAGATGAGCTCTCATTCTCTTATCCTTGCAGCGGTATGTTTGGTCTGATTTGGTATTATTCTTTTAATTATTTCCCTCCCATTTTAGTTATAGCTTCATGTATGTTATTTTAACATACTAGGCCTGCCGCTGTGCCCTTTAACCTAGATGTATTTTATTCGGCTTTGCTTTATTATTGTTACAGTAGCCACTTTTACGGTCTTGTTTTATTTTCTTTCTATCTTACTGTTTTTGCCTAGGCCAGCACGCTGTTCTCACACAAGACATTCTTGCTCACTCTGTGCTTCTTTCAAGGCTGCATGGAGATAGGTTGCTGGTGAAGGTGGTATAAGTTTAGTCTCTGCAATTCATAGAAAATACACATCCTTACGTAGGGACATTTTCTTAGAACACCAGTTTTTTTTTTTTATAATAACACTTCCCTTACACGTTAGAGGAGATTCCAGCCAGAGAACCACAACTGTATGCTGATTGCGGGATGCTTCGCTACAGCTGTCTTTACAGACTTCAGGCCTTTGCTCCGGTATGGGGGATGATATCTTCCCGGGGGAACCTGAAGGGCAGAATTAGAGCTTAACACGCTGTGCTCTCTCATAGCCTAGGTAGGAATTACTCTGTTGATTCTAGTGACAATATGGTAACATTATTTTTATGTTTTACTCTCCTTGTCACAATTTTAAGCTTGTCATGCTTTATCGTTCTGGTTATTGCAATCCACGCTTTGCTATCTAAGATGCAGTCTCTTTATTAAAGCATTATTGAAATATATACTGCCTCTGTCATTGTATATATGAGACTAATGTAACTGAGAGAAACAAATGCGACCTAAGTGACCACGGCTTCCCTGAGAAACCAGTTATGTCATGCGCTCGGCTGCCCAATCATCCCTGCCCTTGGGTAGAGATGAGGCACTGCTAGTTAGCCGGAGCAGAACCCAGATTGAAGCGACAGGTGTCACCTGTAGTGGGTTAGACTCGATCTCCCACACCGCAGACAATTCTGCCACTCGAAATCCAGTAGTCTCCTTAGAATAATGAGAGCCTACGCGACAGCTTCTTCCAATTTTCTTCTTCTGGATCCCCTGTACCCACTATTGTACCTCTGTGATGAGCAAGGGAAATCATTATGTGGTTCATACGCTACTGCTTAGTGTGAGCAGTGGATGGTCTGTTTATTAATACAGTGAGTTATGCAGTGGTTTGAGGGATGTGGGGTGGTGAGTCATGGTGTTCTTGTTAGTCTGTTTGGTGTGGTTAAGCATAAACAGCCTCTCGTATCAAAAAGAAGCAAGGACGTGTGCAAGGCAAATAGAGAATAATTTTCCAGGTCTAGAAACTTCACTTCATAGTTAGGGGTGATTATGTGGACCTGTAGAAGAGAGGAAATATAGACAAACATAATTCACTTAGCTTAACTATTGTCTATCTCTTTTATTCTATTATCCACGTTACCTAGTTGCACTTACCTTGAGCAGCTCATTTTCTAGTGAATACCATCTTCCTCTTCATCATTTCATCTCCCTGTGGCAGTTCATCAATGCCTTGCGCTATATCTATTAATGGAACAAGAGCGCAAGTTGCCTAAAATTATTGCCAAAACCTATACTTTCATAGTTCTCAATAATGTTGGGGCTAGACAAATAAGCCACAGCTTAATAATTCGAAAATAATACCAAGCAAGCACCAGAGACCTCAAAAAATGCTAGGAAAAACAAATAAATAATTAAGATAAAACAAAATAACAGGGAGGATCTCCACAGCTGGAGAGATTTAAAAAATATTACTGTGATAGTTTAAAACAGCCTGATGGGTATCAGTACACTGATACAGGCCCTTGTCGTCCATTTAAGGGCTCATCTGACTAATGATCCAAGAGAGCGGGAGGTCAGATTGCACAAAAGAAGAGTACATGAAATCAAAAAAGGACTTGCAACGCTCGTCTAACATCATTATAAAAAAGGAAGAGAAACTTCCACAACAAAACCTCAAATTCAAAGTGGTCGCGGAAATTTCGAAAAGATATGCTGCACATACTGAGAACACTACTTCAGAACAGGACCATGGGCAGTGACTGCTAGACAGTGTCTTAGAGGTCACAATAGTTTGCCAGAATCTTCAAGAATTTCTGTATGCGAAAGCAACTAACAACGACATTGAAGATAGAGTATTAAAATTTTATATACAGATCGAGGGGGACATAAAAAACACATTTAAAGTAATTTCCTGGTAAACACTAACACTTAGCTATGACATTTTCTTGGAGGAAAAGGATTGGCCACCAGAGTTTGTTAGAACCCTCCCACAGGGGAAAGATGTGAATTTCTCTGTTCTTGAGCAAGTAAAGCAAACATATGCTGTAGACTGGGCTCTTGCACAAACCCCTGCACTATACTGCAACCATGTGGGCTGGGATAAGGACTCATCTTATTATGTAATACCCATAAGGTCCAAACGGCAAGGGCAACCTCAATACCCACTAAAAAATGAAGCAAACACTTTAATGATAGAAATTCTTTCACAACTTGAGTACCATGGAGTAATTGAACCCTATGTATCTCTAATGAATAACCCTTTATTTCCAATACCTAAGCCGGATCATTTATATACATAAGTTTCAGACTACAGACATTTAAATAGTCACACAAGCACATTTGCAACACAGTATGGCTTTAATAAATAATATTGTCCGTAAAATATACAAAACTACCCTGGATATTTTCAAAAGGTTTTCCTACAAAATATAGCGCATGAAAGCAGGGTTGTAGCTGCTTTTTCTGTGCTAGGCTCTGAACACTGCCAGCTCTTCCAGGGGTATGAGAACAGTCCAGGAATGTTCTCTGCCCCTCTGGCGTCCATATTGCATAATATTGATCCAGAAGCATTGTTATTAGTCGATAATATATACCGTACGGACGATGATCTGAACACTTTTTTTAGCCAGAGTAGATCACATTGTTTTGGGATTTGCTGAGCATGGCTACAAATTCAACTTAAAGAAAACAAAAATTGCATTTCACAGTGTTCTGTTTTTAGGACATGAGTTACCAAATGAGGGAAAGAGCCTAGCACCTCACTTCCTAGAGAAGTGTGCTAAATCACAACCGCCAAATACCATTAAACTGCAGTCCTTGTTGGGATTCTTTAATTTTGGCAGAACACACATCCCACACTATGTACAGTTGTGTAAAACAATTGTATGATTTAATTCATCCCGATTTTTCCAGTGAACATTGGAGTCCAGAACATACGCAAATTCTCAGATCACCACAGACTGACATGCTTGCAGCTTGACACTTAAACACATGTTAACAAAATAAATTTGCTCATTCAGATAATACCAGGTGCCATTGCCATTAGTTGTCAGGTTCAATGAAAGTGACAGTGCAGATTGCATATAAATCGCATTTATATTCTAATGCTGAAAAGCGTTTTGCATCCACTGAAAAAAATATTGACGGCCGTTCAGATGGCTGTCATAAAGGAAAGACCTCTGGCTAGAGGGAAAAGCATTATTAGAGGCTGTCACAAAGGCTAGTGTTCCCAATGCAAATGCCCTGCATCCTAGAGGAATACAATGGCCCACTTCCTTGACTGCCACTGATGTAGATTATGTTTTTGACCCTAAACTACAAACTAATTTTGCCCCTTGATCAGTATAAATACATCTTATATTGAAAGGTCCAGCTCAGTCTGCAATAGGCACCAAAAATCAATAATCTGCTGCTTGCGCAGCTGTTTATGGAGGGTTGGAGAGTTTCACTATCAGCAAACTTTCACACAGTCCCTATGGGATTGTACTGCACAACTGTCTGAACTCAAAAAGTTTTAATTTTGGCACTGGTGCACACAGATCCTGAATTCCCCACTCTTACAGTGTATTATTCATACTACTATGTCCAATCAGTTAATGAAAACTTACATTACTAGTGCCTTTAATGGTTTCAGAGATTCTAAAGGAAATACTATCAAGCATAAAGTTCTTTGGGGAAAAGTGGCAGAGCTTTAAGAAAGTCTGCCACTGGCTCATATAATTCATACATTGAGTCACTGCTGTGTTGTAATACACGTTGTTAGTAATTCATTGGCTTGTGAAGCATCCAGATCTGCAGTTAAGACTGCTACTGTAGCTGCGATTACTCACTCTCACACAAGGGTGGATGAAGAAACTCTGGCTGCCGTAAATGCTTTGGCTAACAGCACCCATTTACCAATAGCCTATCCAGCAAAATATTCCTACCATTTAAGTGCCCAAAACATTCCTTATGTAACCATTTCAGGGGTGGAGGGTCAGATGATCCCCAGCCTAGACTTCAGATTAGAGATTGTTAGAGCTGCACATGAGGGGGTTGTGTCTGCCCATGCCGGTGTGGCAGCTACAGTTTCTCTGCTACAAACATGCTACTGGTGGTGTGGTCTGTACTAACAGACAAAGCAGGATTAGGAGGACAAAAGAGAATTAGTTGTGACATTTACTAACAAATTAATGGTTCCACCATAAAAACGCCCACCCCAGACACCCCGCCTAGTTTCAAACAGACCGCTGCAGTGTGTATATCTCTAGACAAATATGGCCCTCTGAATTCGGATGGTGCATTTAAATTATTCTTCTTGCTGTAGATTCATGCTCGATATTCCTCTGGGTGTGGCCACAGCAATCAGCTGATGCTCGCAGTGTTATTAAGGATTTGCTAGTCTTCATCAGGACATATGGGGTAGCTGCATTCCACTCCAACCAGGGCCCTGCTTTTGCCTCTAAAGCATACAGGACACCATGGGAACCCTGGATGTGGCTAAACACTATTCCTCACCCTACCATCCTAAGCGAAATTCAGTAGTGGAGAGGAAAACCGAGACGTAAAGCAATCTTTAACAGCGAGAGTATTAGTTTCAGGTCACAGTTGGATCCACCATCTTTATAGAGTTTCAAGAACATTAAACAATGTGCCAGAAGATCTTTAGGTATACGAACTCCATATAAAGTCCTGTTTGCCATTCAGATGTATGTCCCAGATCTTTATGGTCCTTACACAGTGGTGACAGAAACACCTTTTGATTTAAATGAACGTCTCACTGTGTTACAGGAAATCCAAGGCTTCCGAGATGAGTGTTCTACTACCCATGCTGTCACTGAAGGAGTGAGAGACCAACTAGCACCTACCGCCTGGATTCGAACGGTTGAGGATCTAGTTTGAGGGAATATTGTGGTGAAGAAAGAATTTGGCCCATCATATTGTGTAGCAGTGCCAGTCAAGATTTTTCTTGCTCGTGGTTGCAACCTTAATGTTGGCGAGAGCGAACAAGGAATAAAACTCCACTACACAGGGTTTTTTCTCAACTCTGCGCTCTGCTGGGAAAAACTCTGCAAACTCCGTGAGCAGAACGGAGTTCATTGCCCACCCGTATTTGATTTCAGTTACTGCTGAAAATACAAGAAACACCAAACAGAAGTCTACAATTTTCTGCTACTTCTCAAAGCAGCGAAGTTGTTTATGATAAACCATCTTTGGTGGTGTCTGCCAGTTCTCTTTCACAAGCTGTGGCTCCTGTTTCCACACAGACTGCTTCTGGGTACTTTGTCAACATTGATAACTTATCTTCCGAATCTACTACTACTTCTCTTCATGGTATATTTGAATTTCTTCATTGGCTTAAACGCTCTTATGTGATCCATCTGTGGTCCTCTTTGTGGATTATACTTGCCTTGTTTGCTCTCTTCTTTTGGATTTGTTTTGTGACAGTTTTTCTTCTGGCTAATAAATGGGCATTATCTTCCTGAACGCTTTGCTGTTGAACTGGTAGATGAGGTACTGAAGCCTCCTGTGTCTTCCCATAAAGGGCGAAGAGACCTGTCCCTTGTGAACATTTCTGCTGTTCCACTTCCTGATGGAATTGTTTGATGTTAGACTTGACAGCATTAGGGTGGTCACCCACAACTTTTTATCTGCCTCCCTCCATTTTTTTAACACTGTTTTTGCTGCTTTTGGGACTCTGCGCACTTTACCACTGCTACCAGTGCTAAAGTGCATATGCCCCCTCCCTTAAAACATGGTAACATTGGTTAATACCTCATTGGCATATTTGATCTACTTGTAAGTCCCTAGTAAAGTGCACTACATATTCCCAGGGCCTTTAGATTGAATGCTACTAGTGGACCTGCAGCACTGGTTGTGCCACCCACATAAGTAGCCCTTTAACCGTGTCTCAGGCCTGCCATTGCATCACTGCCACTTCGACTTGGCATTTAAAAGTCCTTGCCAAGCCTTAAACTCCTGTTTTTCTATATATGAGTCACCCCTAAGGTAGCCCCTGGGTAACTAATAGGACAGGGTGCTGTGTAGGTAAAAGGCAGGACATATACCTGTGTATTTTATATGTCCTGGTAATGGAAATCTCCTTAATTCGCTTTGCACTGCTGTGAGGCCTGCTCCTTTCATAGGCTAACATTAGAGCTGCCCTCATATACTATGTGAGTGGTAGATTCTGATCAGAAAGGGGCAGACAGGTGATATTTAGTATATCCAGCATGGTAATCCAAAATCCTGCCGACTGGTGAGGTTGGATTTTATATTACTATTTTAGAAATGCCACTTTTAGAAACTGAGCATTTCTCTGCACTTAAAATCCATTTGTGCCTTACAATCTGTCTCCGTTCCACTTCTGAGCTGGGCTGGGCTGGTTGACAGCTCCCTTGTGCATTTCACCCAGACAACCACAAACACAGGATTCTCAGTCACACTTGCACACATCTGCATACTGAATGGGCATTCTTCGGCTGGAAGGGTGGAGGGGCTTGACACTTACATTTCAAAGGCTAGTGGCCTGCCCTCACACAAAGGACTGCCACACTCCCTACTGGGACCCTGGCAGACAGACCTGTACTGAAAGGGGACCTTGTGCACTTCAAAACCACTCTTTGAAGTCTCCCCCACTTCAAAGGGACTTTTGGGTAAATAAACTGGGTCCCTGACCCTACCAACTCAGATACTTCTGGGAAAGACACTCTGAACCAGATCCTGCAATCTGCCAAGAAGAGCTGCCTGGCTGCCCAAAGGACTCACCTGAACTGCTTTGCTGTGAAGGGCTGCTCCCTTGCTTTTACTCTGCTGCCTTGCTGGCCTCTGGCTCTGCTGAGAAGTGCTCTTCAATGGTTTGGATTGAGCTTGCCTATTGTTCCTGAAGTCTCAGGGCAAAAAAGACTTCATCTCTTCAAAGGAACTCCTTGTGCTGAATCGATGGACAGCCTGCCTAGCAGTGAAAGAATCACTGCATTGCCGACTCGGAATGACGCAGAGCGTAGATTGACACTGCGCCAGCATTGCGACCAGAACTTCGATGCACAGCCCACCAGATTGATGCATCACCAAGCCGGAACGACACGCCCTGACTTCCTGCATAAGGAATCGACGCATCGCCCACCGGATCGACGCAGCACCTGTGACTTCGTCCGGCATATCTAGGATTTCCACGCATTGTCCCTGGGTGTCAAAAGACCCCTGCATCGCAGTGAGGATTCAAGACTGCATGCCGGAAACCGACGCAAAGCTCTTGCAGCGTGGGAAGAATTGACGCATTGTCTGTGCGCATTTGGAAATCCAACGCACACTTTCCTTTTTCCACGCATCTCCTCTGCGGTCTCTGTGCGTGTAATTTTGATGCATACCAGGTACTTTGTGCACACAAGACATTTGCTGATTTTTAAAGACTTAAGACTCTTCTTATCATTGCAAGAATATTATTTCAAATTGTTTTGACCTTAATTAACTCAGATAAATATCTTATATTGTTCTAAACCTGTCTGGTGTGTTTTGTGGTGTTTTCACTGTATTATTGCATGGTTTATGGCACAAATACTTTATACATTACCTTTATGTTAAGCCTGACTGTTCAGTGCCAAGCTACCAGAGAGTGGGCACAGGATAATTTGGATTGTTTGACTTACCCTGACTAGTATTGTGGTCCCTACTTGGATAAGGGTGTATACCTCTGCCAACTAGAGACCCCATTTCTAAAATTTGGGATAAGGTCCACCATGATATTTTTGGGCCTATGGTCCTACAGAGACTATTCAAATTCCATATGTTTTTAAAATCTCTGTGGACGCTGTAATAACACCTGGTGCTGTATCTGATGATTGGGATGTAAAACAGTCTCTTCAATGATTTTTGAGCTTGAATATTATACTGTATTTGAAAGTGAAGTTATGTATGTGAACTCAGCCAATTATAGTGAAATATGTTGTTGCCATCACTATGCAGGACACCCAAGAGAGGCCCCCTATCGCTATGACCTTTAGCCACCCCATATTTTCCTGGGTGGTCTCTTAGATCCACTTCAGCACATATGCTAAAGGTGCACAAGATTTGTAGGTCTCGTTGGGGAGACTGTTCATTTGCCTATTTGGCCGTCAAACTTTAAAATACCCTCCCATTTGAACTACGGCAGTTTAACCACAAACTTTCCTTTTGTAAGGCCCTGAAAATGTGGCTGTATAGTAAAGAATTCCTCTTCTGTGGTGATCTGATAAACTATGACAACTGTTATAGCACTGGGAGACCTTTGGGTATCCATGCGCTTTACAGGAGCCTTATAATAGAATAAAATGCATACCATTACCTGCACAGGACTAGCAATCTATGCACAGTTTTTAATTATACACAATGGGAACATTGCGTGACTCCACCGGTGGGTAGTTCAAAAACATATTTAGATAAATTCACATATTTATCTGGACATATTTCTGATCCTGCGCCTTATTATTTTACACTACTGCCTTCAAAAGCAAAGAAAAATATGCTAACCAATACTAAATTAATGTTATTCAAATTCATTTGTTTCCCAATTAGCTATTAAAGGCTATGAATGTTGAAAAGAAAAAATGGATTTAAAATCTGTATGGGGAACAAAAGATTGACAAGTGCAGGGCGTCAGTGCCTTATTTAAAGCGTGCCTGCTTCCATTGCAGATGATTTTTCTGAATGACACAATTCAGCAAACTACTTGCCTAGGTCTAAATAAAATTAAGAAATGAATGTGCCCAGTATCCCTTCAATTGCCATATTTGACAGTTTGCAAGATTTAGTAAACTACACAGAAGATCAGCTCAATGGTATGGGACAGATGGTAGATTTAATCCAACACTTTCAGGTCCCAGCCAGTGGTTATTGTAGCCAGTGGACTCAATTGGTTTCATGCACATTTTTTAAAGTCCTTGCAGGATTTTAAAGCAAGCATGCCAGACCCTTGTTATATCCAGGTAGAAGGCATGTGGATTGTCACAACTTATAGTGTAGGGAAGTTATGTCAGCAATGATAGCAACATTCCACATTATCCGCTGTAAAGAAGCACCTCTTTCTCATCTCTGTTGACATCGATTTACAATATTTCTTGTTAGGTCCTAGGTCACCACTCTCCAAAAGATTCCTGTACACCGTTTATAATGAGATTTGAAAGCTTTCTTAAATGGAAGCTGCTACTCATTTAATGCAAATAGTTTAGGCTAATTTGGAAACATCATTGGCTGTTGTTGATAACAGAATGAATACCTTGTCCACATGGATTTACCCACTAAATAATAGTGTGTCTCACTGCCAATTTCCACAGTTCATTATGCTTGATACATTTTTGAGTAGGGAGATATCAGGCCTTAGGGGAGAGTTTTGTACAAAAGGTGTGGGAATTACCCTTGGATTACAAATGTGTAAGCGGGGACAGGGAAGTTTGTTTTTAGTGGAAAAGAATGTGAAACTTTTGTAAGCCACCCAGTGATTTGTAAACAGTTGACATTGCACTTAGTTTGTAACGGTTCAGTGGGCAATTTGGCATGCTACTTGAAGGGAGTACCAGTTTCCTACAGTCGCCCAGTGTTTCATTTACTTTCTAATGGAAGTAGCGTAATGCTGAATGATCAAGGGTGTTATGGTACGAGAACTGGTATCCCCTCTGTGGTTTCTGTTTCTCAAATAGTGACTTGCTTTGGTAATGTATTTCCCCCCCAACACATAAGCTTAGGGTAGTGAGCTTGTAATGTAATGTTGACTTCGACAAGCTGAGCTGACTAAAAGCTCCATAGTGTGGCACTTGCGTCTACCCGTGAAACTTTTGACTTGCAAGTTGCAAGGTCTTCCTCTGAAATACAGTTGCTGATAAACATCAACTTTCCCGGACACTTCGGGGAACTTGGGGCCGCATTTTAAATGCTTCTAACACCGTGAGTGTTGTACACTTTTTAAGGCAATTGTATTGGGGTTCGTCAGCACCTTCCAGACTTCTTGGAGTTATTCTATCCGTTATACACTCTCTGTTTTCATATGTATTTGGAGTCAGACACTTGGGTTATTCCTAATTGGTGGTATACTAATTCTACTTTTGTTGCTCAATGGCTGTCCCGTCTCGAAGCCTAGTGGTGATGGCACTGCTTCACATCCAGCTATGTTGTGAATGCATGATACAATACTTTGGTGTACTTTTTTTTGAAGGAACTAAATGACAACTGGTCTTCATCTTTTCAGACAGTATGGTTCTACTGCATGGGGCCTGTGTTCTGCTGTTTTTGGTGCCCTTTCGAGTGTGTACTGAATGTCTGTCTTGCAACGCAATTGGTTCTATCTATGGACATGAATCTGCTGATGCTCCTGATATTGTATCAATTTTGTGTTCTTTGCTTGTTGGAGTGAACATTTTATTAGTTTTATTGCCTTTTAATTGCATTTTTTTTTAAAGAATCTTTTTTACTGGCCTGGGTGTTGTGAGGACCTCTTGAATAGAAGTTGCTTATCCCATTTTAGTAGCTTTATTTTATATTACACGTTTTATTTGCATTGCTTTTAGCATTTACATTTTACACGCTTTTCTTGAATTATATTCTTCTAAGAATATGTTGTACAACATACTTGTTTAGTTAGCCTTTTCTTGACATGTAATCAGAACATTTTGTTCAAGGCTAAGAACACTACAAGATATCCTGATTCTTGTGTTGCCCATTCAGGAGACAGTGTCTAACATCCAGACATAGCATTAAATCAGAACTGTGCTTCTGATGGATACAACTACCTGTGGATTCCTCACCTAATGAATACTCCCATGGCGCCAGCATTCGACGGAAATCTTCTTCCTAGTCTCTGCACGTCGACGAGGACGTCACTCTAGCCCACACGACGCCGTCTGACATCATACAGGCAATAAGAAGTCCTAGACGACGTGCCGACGTCAGTTCCCTTTTTTCCGTGCATTCGAAACGGTTATCTTCGAGGGAGCAACTGTTACTTTCGTGGTTACAGTGTATTTTTTGCTGCGTAGTCCTTCGCTGCAGTAATAATGTCGCAGAGAAAGTCGGGTTTTAAGCCTTGTCGTGAGTCTGGGGGCAAGATGTCAGTTACGGATCCTCACTCCGACTGCCTTTGGTGTTTTAGCTCCGACCACGACGTCTCGACTTGCGATTCATGCCAGCACATGAATCCAAAGGCCCTCCAGGAACGTGAGGCGAAGTTGTTTATGGCGAAGTCGAAGAAAGAAAAACATCATAAGAAGTCTTCTTCGCCAAGGCATCGGCGTCATCGAGACTCCCGGCGCCGTAGAGAATCACGGCGCCATTCAAGCAAGGAGACTCGTTCCAGGTCTTCGGATTGGCGCCGGAGGACTTGGGAGGTCAGTCCCACGGTCACGCCGCATCCATCGACGCCGTTGCCCTCTCCGGCGTCACCGACTTCACCTGGACAGGCGTCGGTGATTGAAGTGGTGCAGCCTCTGGTGTTGTCTCCGGCGTCGCAGACGTCGAGGCCGGCATCGGGGTCGCCTTCGATACAGGCACCCCAGTATCCGGCTTTTCCCACCCCTGGAGCCGATAGTACCGCATTCCTAAATGTGATGTATACCATCTTCCAACAGATGGCTCCAGGGGGTGCTCCGGCTGGCCCTTTGGCCTTTTCATTGGGTGATCCTGCGCCTCTACGGCCGGCACCCTTTATTCCCTTTCTCCCTTTTGGGAACGTGGGCTCGGCGCCGGTGGCCACTCCGTTGACTTCGGAGGGATTGGTCCCGGAGATTTCCATTCCGTCGTCAGGATTTCGTCCTGTGACTTCGGTGGGTCCATCCGCGACTTCGGTGGGTCCATCCGCTCCGAGTGCTCTTTCATCGGCGCCGAAGTTACCTGTGGCGCCGGACGCGGCGTCGGTGGCTTCTGAAGATCGGCGCCGATCTTCGGCTTCGGCGGAGGCATTGTCGACTCCGCGTATCGAGCAGAGGCTTCATTCGAGGAGACGTGCTCTCCGTTTATTAGAGGAGCAGGAGTACCAACGAGTCCTGGAAGAAGGAGAACTAGAGGACTTGGGTGATGGACTGCATGGTCTAGATACAGCCAGTGGGCTGGACACTTCCCCTGAGTGGGATCTTTCGTCTCCAGGGGAATACACAGAGGAGGCTGCTTCCTTTCACGCAGTGGTACGGAAGGCAGCTAGTTTTCTGGACCTGCCTTTGCCGGTGGCAGAGACAAAACAGAACCTTCTGACAGAGGTGCTTCATCCGGCCTCAGCTGCGGCAGAGCCTCTATTGCCGTTTAATGACGCTTTGCTGGATCCGGTGCTAGAGGTGTGAAAGAGACCAGTATCTTCCCCAGCGGTTCATAGAGCCGTAGCCAGGAGGTATCGAGCTGCACCAACTGACCCTGGCTTTCTTTCTAGACACCCTACACCGGAGAGCTTGGTGGTGCAGGCCTCCTGTTCATCCAAATCAGCGCCTGGTTCTTGCCCGACGGTGCCTGGGGACAGGGACTCGAAGAAACTGGATGCGCAGTCCAAGAAAATCTTTTCGTCCTGCAGTCTGGCGTTGAAGGCCACCAACGCAACTTGTATCCTGGGGAGATATATTCATGCTCTTATGGATGACATTTCCTCATCATTTATGGAGCTTCCCCAGGGTCTTTTGGATGTTGTTTCAGATGCCCAGGCTGCCGCGACCCAGATTATTCAGTCTGGGCTGGACACCACCGACTCGGTGGCCAGAGCAATGGGCACGACTGTGGTGGCAAGGAGACAGGCCTGGCTCCGTAATTCGGGGTTTTCTGCGGATGTGCAGTCAACCCTATTGGATCTCCCTTTTGATGGGGACAAGCTGTTTGGCGCCAAGGCAGATTCGGCCATGGAACGTTTTAAGGAGAGCAGGGCCACAGCCAAATCGTTAGGACTCCAAGCTCCTTCTTCCTCTGCCTCTTCCAGGATTTTCAGGAGGTTTCAGGGATTTGGGCGTGGCTCTTCCTCCTCTTCCTTTCGGGGGAGATTCCAGCAACCTGCCTCTTCCCATCCCTATAGATCTTTTAGAGGGAGAGGGAGGGCCCGCACCAGAGGAGCCTCTCAGCAGCACTCTGCCTCTTCCTCGTCCTCTGGAGGGGTGCAGCAGGGAAAGCAGCCTTAGGCTTCCACCATTTCCCACTCACTCCTCTCCTGTAGGGGGAAGATTACAGCATTTTCTCCGCAAGTGGAAGACTATTACAACGGACACTTGGGTTCTCAGTATTGTGGGAAAAGGCTACACCCTTCCCTTTCGGGAGTTCCCGCCGCTCATCCCGCCCCGCCCATCTTATTGTTCAGAAGAACACCTCCTGTTGCTAGAACAGGAGGTACAAGTCCTCCTTTCAAAGGGCGTGGTAGAGTTGGTCCCAGAGCAGGAAAGGGTCGAGGTTGTTACTCAAGGTATTTCCTGATTCCCAAGAAGGATGGTCGGTTGAGACCAATCCTGGACCTGAGGATCTTGAATTGGTTCCTCAAACAGGAAAAGTTCAAGATGCTGACCCTAGCTCAGGTGCTTTTGGCGTTGAACAAGGAAGATTGGATGGTGTCTGTCGACTTGCAGGATGCTTACTTTCATATCCCGATACTCAAGTCACACAGGAAGTATCTCCGGTTTATGGTGGGATCGCAGCACTATCAGTTTGCGGTCCTTCCGTTTGGTCTTACTTCAGCACCTCGAGTCTTCACGAAGGTGATGTCGGTGGTTGCGGCAGAGCTCAGAAGGAAGGGGATAGCAGTATTCCCTTACTTGGACGACTGGTTGATCAAAGCCAAGTCGCCGGAGCTTGTGTCGCATCATCTGCAGTCAACGACTCAGTTGTTGTTCGACCTGGGTTTTTCGGTGAACGAGCCCAAATCTCACCTGGAGCCCTCTCAGCGCCTCCTGTTCATAGGGGCAGTACTGGATACAGCATTGAGTCGAGCCTTTCCTCCGCCTCAGCGGATTCAAGATATTCAGGAATTGGTTCCAATGTTTCGAAATGGAGCGGTAGTTCCAGTCCTCAAGGTCCTTCGTCTGCTCGGTCTGTTTGCCTCCTGCATTCTGTTGGTCATGCATGCTCGCTGGCACATGAGGGCTCTTCAGTGGTGCCTCCGAAGGCAGTGGTCTCAACACAAAGGAGATCTAGAAGGTGCTGTCAAGATCTCCAGAGATGCTGCTGTGGACTTGAAGTGGTGGATTGCGAGCAACAATCTTTCACAAGGAAAGCCGTTCGCGCAGTCGCCACCAGTGGCTACGGTCATAACGGATGCTTCCACTCTAGGGTGGGGAGCTCATCTGGGGGATCTGGAGATCAAAGGCCTTTGGTCTCCAGAGGAGCAGATGTTTCATATCAATCTGTTGGAGTTACGGGCTGTACGTCTGGCTCTCAAGGCCTTCCTCCCTTCCCTTCGTGGTCAGTCGGTACAGGTCCTGACGGACAATACTACCACGATGTGGTACATAAACAAACAGAGAGGAGTAGGGTCGTACCTTCTCTGCAGAGAAGCTCTTCGACTATGGTCCTGGGCAAAGGACCATCAGATTTGCTTGGTAGCAAATCATCTGGCCGGGGTCTTGAATGTACGTGCGGACGGTCTCAGTCGCCAATTCTCGGCAGACCACGAGTGGCGTCTCCATCCAGATCAAGCCCGTTTGATCTTTCAAAGGTGGGGGTTTCCTCGGGTAGATCTGTTTGCCACTCTGGAGAACGCGCATTGTCCGTTATTCTGCAGCCTCCAGTATCCGATGCAGGGAGCGTTGGGGGACGCGTTTCAAATAACCTGGTGCGGCCAGTTGCTTTACGCGTTTCCTCCCATACCCTTGATTCCTCGAGTATTGAGGAAGATTCGCCAAGACCGGGCGCTAGTCATCTTAATAGCTCCGGATTGGCCAAGGAGGGTGTGGTATTCCGACCTTCTCCAACTCTCAATGTGCCCTCTGCTCCGTCTCCCTTTCAGGGCAGACCTCCTCTCGCAGTCGCAGGGGCAGGTTTTACACCCCAACCTCCAGAGTCTGCACCTATACATGCCTGGAGATTGAACGGGGCAACCTGAGTTCCTTCTCTCTCCCGCCTGATGTAGTGGATGTTATATTAGCGGCCAGGCGACACTCCACTAAATCTATCTACGCTAATAGGTGGTCTAAATTTGTTGCGTGGTGTGGAGAGAGGCAGATTGATCCCTTACATGCTCATCTATCGGACGTTTTGTCTTTTGCTCTGTCTCTAGCGCAGAAAGGTTGTGCAGTGGCTACCATTAAGGGTTATTTGTCGGCCTTGTCAGCCTTCATTTGTCTTCCAGACCAACCATCGTTATTTAAATCCCCTATTGTTATCAGATTCTTGAAAGGTCTTCTAAATAAATATCCTCCAAAACCATTTGTTATGCCGCAATGGGATTTGTCCTTGGTCCTGATTTTCCTTATGGGGTCCCCTTTCAAGCCTATGCATTCTTGCCCCTTAAGGTATTTGGTTATAAAAACAGTTTTTCTGGTAGCTATAACATCTGCAAGGAGAGTGAGTGAGTTGCAGGCCTTATCGGTAAATCCCCCTTATACAACTTTTTATGGGGATAAGGTGGTGTTGAGGACCAAGGCTGCTTTCCTCCCGAAGGTTGTTTCATCCTTCCATTTGGCTCAGACAATTACTTTGTCCACGTTCTATCCTCCGCCTCATCCTTCTAAAGAGGAAGAAAGACTGCACCGTCTGGACCCAAAGAGGGCGTTGAGCTTCTTTATTGATAGAACAAAGGATTTCAGGCTGGAGGATCAGCTGTTCATCCGGTACGTGGGCAAGAGGAGAGGAAAGGCAGTCCACAAGAGAACACTCTCCAGGTGGGTGGTTCTTTGCATTAAAATCTGTTACTCTTTGGCAAAGAAGGACCCTCCTGAGGGCATTAGAGCTCATTCCACCAAAGCTAAGTCGGCCACTTCGGCCTTGGCCAGAGGTGTTCCTGTGTTTGACATCTGCAAGGCCGCAACTTGGTCGTCCCTTCACACTTTTGCGAAACATTACTGTTTGGACTCTGAGGTCAGAAGGGACGGCCATTTTGCACGGTCAGTGCTGCAGGATTTCTTGGTTTCACCATTTAGGCACCCGCCACCGGGCGTGGTACTGCTTTGGGACTCTATTCATTAGGTGAGGAATCCACAGGTAGTTGTATCCATCAGAAGAACGAGTTACTTACCTTCGGTAACGACTTTTCTGGTGGATACATTAGCTACCTGTGGATTCCTCACAGTCCCACCCGCCTCCCCGTTGCCTTTCTGGTCTTACCAAGTAATCCTTGAGTGCGCTCCTCTTGGTCTTCAAGGTTGCAATAGATGTTGTATATATGGATACTTGTGTATATATATATATATATATATATATATATATATATATATATATATATATATATATATATGTATATATATCTTTGTGTACATACATGATTTGCATATATTTGTTCGTTATATTAAATTTACAGCTATTCATTGCAATATTGTGTATTTTACAAGGTTATGGGATGTTGCCTTGCTCTTTCATTGCATTGGGTTGTTGTTCTCATGCACGTAAAATATGTTGGTACTGACGTCGGCACGTCGTCGAGGACCTCTTATTGCCTGTATGACGTCAGACGGCGTCGCGTGGGCTAGAGTGACGTCCTCGTCGACGTGCAGAGACTAGGAAGAAGATTTCCGTTGAATGCTGGCGCCATGGGAGTATTCATTAGGTGAGGAATCCACAGGTAGCTAATGTATCCACCAGAAAAGTTGTTACCGAAGGTAAGTAACTCGTTCTTCTAGCACTGTGTTTTTATTAATTAAGTGATGCACTGACCCGGGGGGGCAGAGGGGCATTCCAGCCGTGACCATCCTGGGACAAATGCTGTATCAGACATGCAACTTTGTTGGTGCTAATCTTCCAGCTTCCCGAGAAGATTACCATCCATACTACAGGGTGACTCCTGACACTACCTCCAGGTATCGTACATCAGCCTAGGCAGAAGGGTATGCCCGCCATGCTCTTAGTATAGACTTAGGATTAGGTAGAAACCTCTAGAACTAATTTGCCATGGTTGTATTATTTATTGTCTTTGCCATGTTCATAATGCTGGTTACTTTGCTTTCTTCCATCTGCCTAATTGTCGCAGCTCATTCTCTTTATGCAAGATTAGGATTGTTTCAATAAATGTACTGAAAATGTATCTCATACCTCACTTGTGTTTTCACCTGGGCATGAATGAGTAATCCAAGGAAAGAGTGGGATCTGTTTCCACAACTTCCCTAGGGGAGTCAGAGTGCCATGTTAAGGTTGCTGTAATCACCTTCCACACCGGTAGGTTCAGGGGTTTGTGTGTGGCACTGTGTGTTATCCAGAAATTGTGCTGACAGTTTCAGATGGTGTGTACGGATTTTGTCTTCCTCATTCCGAAGTTCTGCCTTTCTAAATATGCAGCCTTATCATCTTATTAGGAACTGTATAACAAAGCGCTGTGCACTACACATTTTATTGCCCATGTTAATGGATCTCGGTTTATCGACCTAAGTGGGATGGAATGTTAAAGTGGCGTTGTTTTCAGACTTTGGAAACGCAGATCATTAAGTGTAACCAGTGCTGAAAAGTGTATTTTCTTAAGTAACTAAGATTTTGCACTGAATTATTGTTCCCCTCCTATTGGCACAGTATCAGTGTGAACTGAAAGCAAGCTAAGCTCTATAAATAAATAGGACCTTCATTGCACCAAGAGAGCAAGTCTGGCCCTCCTTAGAAGTGTTTGGATGTGAAGTGTTCTGCCCAAGATTTTATTTGTAACAATTGACCCAAACAGTGCATTTTACTGGAGAATTTTTGTAATATAGTGGCTAAACTCTGTAGATTTTACCATCAGTTCTTAAGGTGAATAAAATAAATAATGCTAAACTTTAATCGTGTGTCTCAGTATCCAGGAGCAATATGTCTAGATAGCTACAGAGCCTGTCTGGCTAGAAGCATACTGGGGGTTTTATACAAAAATGGATGTACAGCAGATAAATATTTGTGTGAAGGGGTAGTGCCCTATTGCTCCTCGAGAGATCATCGTGCTGGTCATATGTCCTGGATCCTGCTGATACTGTTAGCAAGTTGTTCCCTACCAGTTTGGTATCCTTGTGGGTTTCCCCTGTGGATTACGTTTTTTAAACCATGTGAACTTGTAGAGTGAGAAGGCATAGCTTCATTTAGCTATATCCATGTGTTAGTCCTTCATTTTGGACTACAAATTTGAAGTTGGAGAGTGTTTAATCCAGCCTGTAAGGGATATCTAAGTTCTTTCATATCCAAGGCAGATTACAAGATGTACGTATGCCAATTATACTGAATCATAAAGTCCTGATGAAGGTGTATTTATATTTTTCTTCACTCACCGAAACGCGCGTCGGCTTGTAAATTGGCATGTCTTGAACATTGGCATGAAGTGTTTGAAATTGGCAAATTTGAAGCCCTGACCAGGATTGGCTACCATCAGGCCTGTAACACGAGAATTTGTATCAGGAAATTATAACCTAGAATTGGCTGTTATTATGTTGAATTTTATACAATCCAAACTACAACGCATAATTGTAGCATCAAAGCAGTAACTTTATTGTGCTGTTTAAATATCCTCTCATGTATGAGGCGGTTGTAAATTTGTATGTAAACTATTTAGGGTAGGGGGTTGTATTATATTGTTTTGGTTGATTCTATGTTGATTATATTATGTGCGAGCTGAATGTTTAATTAGCTATAATAAATATCTAAATTGAAATATATTGCATGTTGTATATTTGAATTTAAGATTTCCATTCCTATGTTTGCTATGTTAATGGAGAGTAAACTACGTTATACTCATAGTAGTGCCCTTTTGATACAGAGCGCCCCGTTGGGAAAAATACTTATGTCAGGAGAATTTACATAAGTAGGGCAGTGGTTTTCAAGGTTTTTAATCCCGCACCCCATTCCCCCCCTTTAACCTCTGCCCCCACCCCCCCCCCCCCCAGTGGAAAGAAAATAATCGCCCCCTCATAATTTTTCATAATTATTAATAATTAATTTCAAGTTGACAATGGTTAAATATGTCTATACTTATTTAAACATTGCATTTACGTTCTGTCACCTTTTTAAAAATACATTTAAAAAAGAAATCTGCTTAAAGCAAAGCATTTTATCTGCATAATGCCTCTTTTGGCCAGAGCCTGGCGCTTCCCCCTGGGATCTCTTGAGGCCCTCAGGTTTGAAGACCCCTGCGCTAGGGTCTAAAGCTGGAATAGACTACTGATTTCCACAAGGTTACTGATTTCATCGACTCTGACCTCCGACAGTAACGTTATTCATTAGGTTACAGACGCTGCCGTGGGGTTCTAGTCTTTGTTCCAGAATCCATTGACGAGCCAACTTCAGCTCAGATTTGTAAAGTGCCGTTGCCAGATCTCTTTTCAGATAATCCCATCTATATCTGACTTGGTTTGCAGGTTTTTTTCTAACCCTTCCTGCCTCCACATACGTACACATTGCCTTGCCAGTTTCCGTGTTGACACTATGGAAGTACCATTGTCATGCCAGATTCCGCCTCGGCCTCCGCAGTCATAAGCTTCCCTATCATGTCTGTTTCCACACAACCTCACCCTAATGTGTAAACCACAATTTTCCGAGGCAGCTACCCTTCTGTATGAGAAGCAGCTATCGTTCACCTCACTATGTAAAGTACCGCTCATGCCTGTTCATTGATCCCTGTCTTCCACTGTTGGAATCACATTTCTCACGCCTATCACCCCAGTATGTGAAGCACCTTTATTTCATTGGGGTATGTAAAAGACCATCGGCACTTCCGTACAGTCCTAACCCAGCAAGGTAGACACACCTCCTCCCTGGCGGGTCAGCCGCTGCACCTGTTGCCTCTGGCCGCATCATAAGCAATCCTCCTGCAGGACAAGGGCTGTCCATGGCTGTGACCCCGCTCCGCTCACCAGTCCTGTGAGAGGCAGCTCTGGGTGCAGGCCGCCTGCCGCTAGCCCTGTGACACCCGGGGGGTGGGCAGATATTCAGTGCACCGAGGCTTCCCTCCTCGGTGTGGACAGTGGGAGTGCACTGTGGTGGCAGCAGGAAGAGGCGTATAACTGTAGTGCTGTCTCTGAGGACCTGGCCAGGGCACAGGGGGTGCGCCTGGTGCTGTGCCCGGCAGGTCAGATGGCACACCCAGCCCCGAGAACACATCAACCAGTCCTGCTGTCTCACAGGGGTTCTCCCATTGCCCCCCTACCATGCGAACCATGTGAATGCTCCGTTCAACCACACTTAATCTTACCTGCACAACAAATATAATGATAGAGGGAGGGGGGTGTAATAATACTATCTTTAAACTGCATTTAGACATGTCCGTTTATTTTCTGTAATCAGTGAGTATAATTATTCCACCCATTCATTGAAAATTAAGTTGATTTTCTGCTTCATGACACGCATAGGTTTTGCTGTTCCCGACATACATGTAAGGTAACGGGGCTGTGCTGGACCTCACGGTCACGCCAGGCATGGGCTCTCACACGCACACGTCGGTTTTCCTGTTCTCGACAGACATGGGTTCAGCACTTTGCTGTCACTCGCGTGTGTTCAGATGGAGCTGCCAGGCAGACGGCTCCCTCTCTGCCTCTGTCCTGTGAGAGGGATGTCACCGCCTCTTATCTTATCTCACTCAGGGATTCTGCACCTGCCTGGCCTCCCACCGTGCCAAGTGGGCACTTCAGCGCTGTCTGTCCTGGAAGGACAGTGGTGATCGCAGGTCAGCCGCTGCCCCTGCCTCCCTAATGCAGGTATTGGGGGGTGAGGACAAGGCCCTTCCCTGCTCTGATGTGAACCGAAACCATACCCCACTGTAGTGGCAGAAGTTCCCGGTTGTGTGGAAATCTCTTCGTCACAGGTTTTTAACCCTTACACAGCTAGTTCAACATTTCATCCTGAAGAAGATGGCCATTCTTGTTATGTTCATAAAGAATGATGAATATCCTTTCTCGTGTAAGACACTTAGGACTGAGAGAAAAACAAGACCCCGTTCAGGGCCAGAGCACATCCGGGGCTAATACCCTAGCCGGGGTCCTGCTCGAGGTTATTATCAGTTTAGTGGGCGAGCATCCCTCAGGTGTATTTGTACCGCCCCTCCAGAGACGGGAGAGGAGAGCTTGCTTCAGCGAGTCGTGGCACGTGTCTTCCTGTCTAGGCCTGCTTGCGTCAGCCATGCCATTGTTAAGGCACCTTTCTTGAAGAGACTTCCTTTTTACTCGAACAGCTGCAGTTGTGGCCAGGGAGTGATATCTTTGCTGGCCGTGTAGGATCAGGGAGTAATCTGGTTTCATGGTAATTGTCTGAGGGCAAGCCTTGAAAGGTGGACCTGGGCATCCCTCGCCTGGGCCTGAGGCGTGCCCTTTGTAGCCCTAATTGCACCATGTGGCTCTGCCTTTGACATCTTCGAGTAGGTCGTTTCCTGTTTGTTGACACGAAACAGGCGGCCGCCATTCCCCGCCGTCCACTTGCCTCCACCTGCCTTTTAGCAGCAGCCCCTTCGCTCTCTCCAACACTTACTCCGCTTGGCGCTCTTGCCCCCGGGGCCAAATCCATTAAAACCTGTGCCTCCCTCTGCTTAAACAAGTGCGGCCATTGAGGGCCGAGGCTGCCCCTGCGTGTGCCTGGCTGCAGGCGGCCCGCCTCCTTGCCCTCTGCTGACCTTTGCTTTGAGTGGCTTGACCCTTGCAGGACCTGGGGCCCTTGTGGTCAGTTTGTGTGTGTGTGCGCCCACTGGTGGGCATCGAGTGGTCTCATCTCCCGCTACCCTTCCCCGCGCTGACATGACAAATATTGTGTCTGTGGGAGTTGCTGCCGGCATGGGGCTCCGGCTGCCCCTCAGAGGTCAATACATTGACTTTATTGTGGGTGTTCGTATCTATTGGGAGCTGGTGGCTTGTGGAGGCCTACTTAAAGGGACGCTTCACGTGTGACCTTTATTTCTCATCTCTCTTCTGAATAGGTCCTTATTGGTGACAATAACCTAGTTTGTTGCACGTGCAGTGGTCACGCTGAAGACATGTTTGACGAATTTAGTATTTATGTCTGTTTGAGTGCAGAACTTCACCGAAGTCAAATTGTTTGCAGACTATCTTTAACAAAAAATGACTTGTTCGAACGGAGTTTGGCCTGTGAGGAGCAGCTGACCAGCACAAGAGCAGTTCAAAACATACACCTTGAAGGTCATATCCAGCCAACTACTGTGATTTTGGCACCAGCGTTTCCAGTTCCCCCCATCTAAATCTGACAATCAGGTCGTTCACTCGGGAGTAGTTTAAAAGACCCCTCATTATATAGCCCCTTCGTGATCTTAAACTTTAATTCTTTGGTCTACTTTTAAAATGAGAAAATCCAGTCACTGGGGCAATTTTTATAATCAGGGCTAAATGGATGTCAAGTACTCGGGATTGACTGGCCCAGACAGGAAAATACAAGTGGCGCACTTTCATGAATCATATGCTTAAAAAGTTGCAGACATTTACAAATGGGCGTTTTTGAACTTGTAAAGACAAATTGTGTAGGTATTTTGCAAGTCATGGGAGACTGTGTGCATTTGTGTTTGTTACTGGCAGTTTTTTGGTAATATCAGGGAAATCAACAGTCAACACAGGCCCACAAACCTCCACATGCTGTCCTATCAAACCAGCCCCTAAAGCAGTGCGCAGTTGCCCTATAAGTAGGGTGACCAGATTTTAGAAAGCAAAAAGGTGACCAGATTTTAAGAAGCAAAAACTGTGACAGTTTGGACATTAAAGTAGTACTAAAGCTTTCAGTCTTACGTCTATATGTGGCCTGTCCCGTTTTCTGCATAGCTTTGTACTTGTGATAAATGTGTGTCTATATATATATATATATATATATATATATATATATAGAGAGAGAGAGAGAGAGAGAGAGAGAGAGAGAGAGAGAGATTTTCAATTAAAAAAAACATAGGTTAAAATAGGTTAAACCTTAGATATATATCTTGGATATATATCACGCAGCACACTCCATTAACTATAACATGCCTTTTCCCTGCACTATTTATACCCTTGCATTCTACAGGACGTATAGCATCATAACATTCATAACAACACTTGTAACTTCTCAAATGACAGTATTTGTCACAACATAGTGCATGGTGTTGTCTGATTAGCGAGCTGAAAAGAGTGTGTAACAAGGTCTTCTACTTATAATAATTTGAAGGTAGTGGATAGATTGTAAATGAAAGTTATAACTATAACTTTAGAATTTTTTAAGTTTGTCTAGTTTAAACTTGGTTTGTATAGAGAAAATAAGTTTTCCTAACTATAACTAAGCTTTAGCCTTTGTTTATTTTTTTTATTGAATTTCAATGTTTTTTAAAAGGTTTTAATAAAAAATATGTTTCAAATCATAGAGTCCTGTGTCACAAGTGGAGAGTTGTTATGTGGAGTGTTGTACAGTACAGTGGAAGAGGGTGTTGTAAAGTCTGTTGTCACAGACTGGAGTATTGAAGATTGGAATCAAGTACAGCGTAGTAGCATATTGTGCAGTGTAGTAAAATGTTAAATACTGTTGTGGCATAGTGTTTGAGATAGTGAACTCGAGTATCGTAGACTGGAGCAGCAAGTTGTAAAGTGGAAAGGGATGTTGAACAGTAGAGTAGGGTGTTGTAGACTATCATAGAGTAGAGTGTTTGAGAGTGGATTAGGGTGAAGTAGAGTTGAGTATCGTCAAGTGGAGTGCCGTAGAGTACAGTGGAGGATAGTGTTGTGAGAGGAGTGCCATGTCATAGTGGAATGGTGTATCGTAGGGAGAAGTTAGAAGGCATGCTCCAAAATGTCATACAGTATATTAGAGTGGCGTAGAGAGTCGTAGAGAGTCATAGAGAGGCATAGAGTGTTGTAGAGTGGAGTTGCATACAGTGGAGTAGAGTGTTGGACAGTAGAGCAGCGTATAGTACAGTGGTGCAGAGTGGGATAAAGTGTAGTAGAGTATAGTGGGGAGGAATATAGTGGTGTAGAGTGCAGTGAGAGTGGTGTAGCATAGAGTTGAGTAAAGTGTCATAAATTGGAGTATCATGTTGTAGAGTGGGGTGTCGTACAGTATTGGAAAGTGATGTAGACTAGAGTGACATAGCAGTTTAGTTGATTTTTGTGGAGTGGTTACAGTACAGTGTTCGAGTGTGGCACAGTGGATTCACATGTATTGTTATAGAATACATTGGATTTTAAGTGGTGTAGAGTGGAACACTGTGTCAGTAGAGTGGAGTAACATGAGTGCAGTGGCATACACAGAGTTGCGTACACTACTATATAGTAAACTAGAGTATCAGAGAGAAGAGTGGAGTAGAGTGTTGTATAGTGGCATGCAGTATAGTACTGTGTTGTACAGTGGAGTGAAGGAGCATAGGCAGGTGCAAAGTGTTAGAGTGGCATACAGTGTAGTAGCGTGTTGTAGAGTGGAGTTGCATAGAGTACAGTATTGTGTGAAACAGTGGAGCTGCGTAGAGTGGATTGTATGGTAGTGTAGAGTGAGGTAAAGTCTCATACAGTGGAGTGAGGTGGTGTAAAGTAGAGTGGAGTAAAGTACAATAGAGTGTATTGAGTCATAGGGTGGCGTGGAGTGTACTGGTGTTGCATAGGTTATAATAAGTTGAAGTGGGGTCTCATACTTTAGAATGGATTGCTGTGTTGTATAGAAACGTGTTGTATAGTTGAATGGAGTGTTGTACATTATATGGGCATAGAGTGTAGTATAGAGTTGGACAGTGGAGTGTATGGGGATAGAGTGCAGTAGAATGTCGTAGAGTGGCATGAAGTGTGGCAGACTTCTATAGAGTGGAGGAGAGGGTCATACAATGGAGCGGCGTAGAGTGGATTACCGCAAAGTGTTGCCCATGCAACACCACGAGTGTCACAAGGAAAGCACAATACAATAATACAGCTAGGCCTTAGTTTTATTTTGGGCCATGGTATATCGTGCTAGCTTTGCAATATACCCGAGGTACATAGTGATGACAAGCCAGTAAGTAATTGAGTAATGGCTGTTTTTAGAGAATAAAAGGCAGCCATATTGTTTTTACTACACTTTGACTGTATTCAGTGTTAGGGCCTCAGATATAGGTAAGTAGTAGGTCCATACCTATTACCACTTTATTTAAATGGTATTAGGTAGCGAAATGTATTTATAGTTTTTAAAATATTTTTTTTTATACGTTTACGGCCGTGTACTGCAGTAGTTTCACAAAATTTGTGAAATTCTGCAAAAGTACAGCAGTGACAGGTATCATTAAGTTTAAATAACTTATACCTTAAAAATACTTATCCTTCTTAACTGTAGTACCCAAAAATCATCTCTGCACCATAATGTATTATCCTGCCAAATTTCCTGTAAATCCATTCAGCCGTTTTTACACTACGTCAGTTACAATAGGCTACGGAAAATGCATTTGTTGAAAAACTCATTTTGGAACACTTTTTTATCTTTGCACTCCCTTACAAATTCACCACACAATTTACATCATCTCAAAATTTAAAAAATTCTATAGGTTTGGATTGTTTTTTGGTGATTCGTCAAACGGATGGAAAGTTACTGGCAAAATAATATCTGAAGAATTCCTATCTTTGGGAATACCAACTATAACTACAGATTGGCAATCATATTCACTGTGATTTCTTTCTTTTTATATATTGTATTTGTTATGTGTTTGTTTATTGGTTTACGTATTCATGTGACCCTAAATGTGTCTTTTAGTTGTCCATATAGTTATTCTGAAACTTTACATATGAAATCTAGTTTCCTTGCTACTTTTAGTAGGATTGTGCTCCCATGAAGCTCAAAGTGGTGGTGTTATAAAAAGTAAAATTATTATTTTTTCCCTCATGACCAATTATCATATCCTCCATATAGTAGCTATGTAGCTCACTGCTATGTAACTTTTCCATTTTGTTGCATAGGAGTGCATAGGGAAGATAGTTTTTGTTTGGCTTGTTGGGCACAGTTTTATTTTGTGAACCTTAGAGCACGCACATAGAACGTATGTAGAGTAAGATGTATTCTATTCGTTATATATTTGCTTATAGATTTCCATTAGCATGTGATCATAAATGGGTCTTTCAATTGTTCATGTAGTAAATCTGAAACTTTACATATTCAGTCTAGTTTAATCTTTGAGCTTCCCTGCTACTTTTAGTAGGATTGTGCCACATAAAAAGGTCAAACTTAATGAAAAGGAATTGTAATTGTTAGAAAAATTTAAATTATTCTTTTTCCTAGTGACCAATTACTGTATCTTCCAAATAGTAGTCTGTGTGGCTCACCTCTAGAGCAATGTTTCACTTGTTGCACAGGGGTTCTTAAGAAAGATGTTGTGTTTTTTGGCTTGTTGGCTCACTTTTATTTTGTGAGCCAGAGAGCATGCAAAGAATATTTAAGTAGATTAAGATGTAATCTATTAGTTACATATTTGTTTATAGGTTTTTATTAGCGGTTGGCCATAAATAGGGATCTCAGTTGTTCATGTAGTAAATCTGGAGGTTTACATATGCAGTCTAGTTTATTTTTTGGGCTTCCTTGCTACTTTTAGTAGTAGTGTGCTACAAGGTTACACTTAGTTGAAAAGGCCTATAACTTAATACATACTTACTCTACTTACTGCAGTACCCAAAATAATTATCCGTGCACCCTTATATCTAATGCTGTGCAAAATTGTAGCAAAATCCAACAGCCATTTTCACTCTATGCGAATTTCAAGAGTTTATGTAAAATACATTGGATTTTGAGCCCGTTTTGGGCCACGTTTTTTTCTTTGCACCCCCTTGACCAAATGCTGCAAAACTGTTAGTACTCTAATAATGAGACAGGGCAGCAGTTCTGCAAAGTGTCACACACGTTCATCAAGCGGGTGCAGAGTTAAAGGACAAAAATCCCTATCTCTGGTCACCTTAACTATAACTATAACTACAGTGTGGCTACCGCCACTCTGTAACCCATATATATATTACCTACTGGCGGTCGCCAGTAGGTAGTTATAGTTAGGACCTAGTTTCCATAGAAAAAGCATTTTTTGACTTACCTATATCTTTGGCACCGTTTGACAAATTTTCACAAAATGTTTCCAAAAAAAAGAGCCCTGGTGATTCTTGCTGTGCATGGAAAGTTTGGGGGTGATCCATCAAGCGGGGGCCGAGAAAAAGGTAGGATTGGGAGGGGAGGTGTTATAAAAGTTGCGTTTTCCATGTTAATTCCCCTAGGACCTTTAGTCACAACTACAGCCTAAACCACTTGATGGAATTACACCAGATTTGGAAGAAAGCTAGCTTTCTGTACACAGATTACACTTTTGCTTATTTGGTGTAAATCCATTCTGTAGTTTTTGAGATATTAAAGGAAATCAAACTTTTTCTATCTGGGCTTGCAAATATTTCACGAATATTCGCATATGCGCATGCTAAAAGAAGCGCTGTAATTGTCTGACCGCATCCTCACTAGAAAGTTGCAGCTGTCATTTTATATTATGGGACACGGTCCTCAGGGGTGAAAATCCTAATTGAAAGTTGCATAAGAGGGTCAAGGTGGAGGTACCCTGACCCCTGGGGTGTGATATAGGTATGTTTTAGGGGCAAATTATGGGTTCAAAATAATTTTGCATCACCATGCGCGATATTATCGAATGTTCACAAATTATTCACACAGTATTTGTGAATATGAACAAATTTGGAAGAGAACCCACAGACTCATTCATACACTAAATAATTCACTTATACATGAACTCACTCATGTATTCACTCACACACACCCACTCACACACCCACTCAGACACTGATGCACCCACTCACAGATCCACTCAGACCCTCGTGTACCCACTCACAGACCCACTCAGACACTGATGCACAAACACTCAGACCCCGTGAGACACTGATACACCCACACACAGACCCACTGAGATACTCATACACCCACTCAGGCACTGACACACCTACTCACTGACTCATTCTGACCCTCACACACCCACTCACAGACCCACACAGTCCCTCATGCACCCACTCAGTCCCATTCAGACCCTCCTGCACCCACTCACAAATCCACTCTGACCCTCAAGCACCCACTCACAGTCCCATTCAGACACTGTCACACCCACAGTCCCACTCATACACTGACACCTCCACTCATACACCCACTCAAACAGTTATGGACCGACTCACAGACTGTTTCAGAGCCTCAAGCACCCACTCACAAATCCACTCAGACCCTCTTGCACCAACTCACAAACCCTTTGAGACCCTTATGCACCTACTCACAGACCCGCTCTCATACTGATGCACCCTCTCACAGACCCAGTGAGACAATAATCCACCCACACAGACCCACAGTGACCCTCATACACCCACTCACAGACCACTCAGAGCCCATGCACCAATCACAGACTCACTCAGATACTGATGCACCCACTTACTGACCCACTCAGACCCTCACGCACCCACTCAGACCCATTGAGTCCCTCACGCACCCATTCACAAATCTCCTCAGACTCTTATGTATGCAGTCACAGACCCACACACTGACACATCCACTCACAGACCCACTCAGACCCTCATGCACACAGTCACAGACCCTCATGCACCCACTCACAAATCCACTCAGACTCTCATGCACCCACTCACAGACCCACACACACCCATTCACAGACCCACACAGACACTGACGCATCCACTCACAGACCCAGTGAGACTGATGCACCACCAACACTCAGACCCACTGAGACAATTATACACCCATTCAGAGCCTCACGCACCCACTCACAGACACAATTGGACACTGATGCACCCACTAAGACACATGCACGTGCTCGCACACCCAGACACTTTCACAGCCACTTCCATCCTAGATACACCCTCTTACACCTATTCTCACTCCCAGAGAGCTCAGCTGCGGCCATGCGTGGCGGTGGTTGGATTAACTAATAGTAATGAAAATTACTATATGTTAAAAAAAAACCATAGAAATTCACTGAAAAAAACAAAGGCTACATGGGCATTATATTTAGGAAATAGAATTAGAAAAAACCTTAGAAATTCACTGAAAAAAACAAAGGTTACAAGGACGTTATAGTTAGGTCCCAAATTTACTTCCTCTAAACCAGAGAAATTCAGCAGTTAGTTACCCGAGCTAACTATACCTTGCGCTCTGTAATGTACTGCTTATGACATCACGTGTTACATCACTCACGACATAGTCAGTGACATCACTGATGACATCTCAAGTGACATCCCTGATGACGTCATCCAGTATCTGTAAGTGGTTATATGGATGTATGACTGTGAGTGCTTGTATTGGTGAGTTAGTGGCTGAGTTAGCTTCTGTATAAGACCGCAAGTGGATGTGTTTTACTAGGTGTATATACAAGGAAATGACGGTGTGATAGTCTGTATTGGTACAGTGAGTGGGTGTCTCAGTAGCTGTGTAGCTGAGAGAATGTGTGTGATGTTTGTATAGAATACTGCCTGTATGTTTCAGCAGGTGTGTTAGTGTGTAACTCTCTCTGCTATTGAGAACATGGGTGAGTGAATGCCTTTAAAAGTGGCTGTATCCAAAGGTAAGTGGTTTTGTTACTTCTTGTGTGGCCTGTATCTTTGGCACCGTTTGATGGATCTTCACAAACTTTTTCAAAAAAGTGTGCTGGTAATTCTTGTTGTTGACGTAAAGTTTTGGGATGATCCGTCAAAGGGGGAGGGCCAAGAAAAAATGAGGGCGGAGTAAACAAAATAGTGCGTTTCCCATGTTAATTCCCACAGGAGTTTTGAGCACAACTACAGTCCGAACCCCTGGACAGAATTATACCGAATTTAGCAGAAAGGTAGATTTTGTTCAGCAGATTGTGCTTTTTGTTATTTGGTGTAATTCCGTTCAGTAGTTGTTGAGAAAATTAAGGAAATCCATATTTGTATATCTAAGGCAGCAGATCCTTTGCAACGACTTCGCAAAGAATGACTAGCTCGTGCAGGGAAATGCAGAGCTCTGATTCAAATCAAATCATTAATATTTATAAAGCGCGCTACTCACCCGTGCGGGTCTCAAGGCGCTAGGGGAAAAAAAGGGGGGGGTTACTGCTGCTCGAAAAGCCTGGTTTTTAGGAGTCTCTGGAATGCGGAGTGGTCCTGGGTGGTCCTGAGGCTGGTGGGGAGGGAGTTCCAGGTCTTGGCTGCCAGGAAGGAGAAGGACCTCCCACCCGCGGTGGAGCAGCGAATGCGAGGGACGGCAGCGAGCGCAAGGCCCGAGGAACGGAGGAGACGGGTGGGGGCATAGAAGCTGAGGCGACGATTGGGGTAATCCGGTCCCTTGTTGTGGAGGGCTTTGTGTGCGTGGGTGAGAAGTCGGAAGGTGATCCTTTTGCTGACTGGGAGCCAATGCAGGTGTCTCAGGTGTGCGGAGATGTGGCTGTTGCGGGGTACGTCGAGGATGAGGCGGGCCGAGGCGTTTTGAATACGTTGCAGCCGTTTTTGGAGCTTGGCGGTGGTCCCAGCATAGAGGGTGTTGCCGTAGTCCAGGCGGCTCGTGACGAGGGCGTGGGTCACGGTTTTTCTAGTGTCGGCGGGGATCCAGCGGAAGATCTTGCGGAGCATGCGGAGGGTGAGGAAGCAGGCGGAGGACACGGCGTTGACTTGCTTGGTCATGGTGAGAAGAGGGTCCAAGATGAAGCCGAGGTTGCGGGCGTGGTTTGCGGGGGTCGGTGCGGTGCCGAGGGCCGTGGGCCACCAGGAGTCATCCCAAGCGGACGGGGTGTTGCCGAGGATGAGGACTTCCGTTTTGTCAGAGTTCAGCTTTAGGCGGCTGAGCCTCATCCAATCTGCGACGTCCTTCATGCCCTCTTGTAAGTTGGTCTTGGCGCTGGCGGGGTCCTTGGTGAGGGAGAGTATAAGTTGGGTGTCGTCGGCGTAGGAGGTGATGATGATGTCGTGCTTGCGTACGATGTCGGCGAGGGGGCTCATGCAGACATTGAAGAGTGTCGGGCTGAGTGATGAGCCTTGAGGTACGCCGCAGATGATCTCGGTGGGGTCTGAGCGAAACGGAGGGAGGTAGACTCTTTGGGATCGGTTTGAGAGGAAGGAGGCGATCCAGTCCAGGGCCTGGCCTTGGATCCCGGTGGAGCGGAGGCGGGTGATTAGGGTGCGGTGACAGACTGTGTCGAAGGCAGCCGAGAGGTCGAGGAGGATGAGGGCGACTGTTTCACCGTTGTCCATCAGGGTGCCAAATCTTCAACCAGGAAATGCTGGCATTCATTTTGAGAATCGGCTTCAGCCGAGTTTGAAAAAAAAAATTTAAAAACATGAAAAGGGGGTAGGGTACTCGACACCTCCCAAAGGCCAAATGTTAAGCAATTAATGCGAGTAGGCCTGCGCTGCAGCCCCTGGGACCACCACATCCCTGGAGCAAAACATGAAATTAATGTTGGGGGGGTGCATGTCCCCCCTGCGGTCCCGGGGACTGCCACCTCCCCGGGGCTGAAATAAAATAATTAAGTGGTCCGTCGCAGAACCCCAGGCCCGGAACAACCACCTCCCCGGGGCTAAACTAAAATTTGGAAGGAGTCCGCACGTCCCCCTCGTGGAGCCATAGGTGGCCCTGGGGACCGCCTCCCACTAAGGCCGGCTCCTGCTTCCTCCCGAGGTGCCTGTTAGCTTGGTGGGAGCTGACAGGTCTCACCAAGTAAAAGCAAATATAACTCCACTTTGTGCATGCAGGGAAACAGATGAAAACATTGATCCCACAAGCAATGCCGACTCCCACAGGATGCAGGGAGCTGGCTAGGACCGCGGGGCCCATCAGGCTCCCCCGCGGTCCTGTCAGCAGACATCCTGTTTGTGTTCAGCTTTAAAGTCATAGAATGACTTCAGTGCGGCACACAAGCAACATGTTTGATTCGCCACCTCTGGCCTACTGGTAAAGTTCATGGACTGTCACTCAGTAGGTTGAAGGTTCAAATCCTGGTATCTCATAGCAATGTGTCTGTTTATTTACTAGTGTTAATGCAGAATCTTTGGGTTGAATGTCATATTAATGTCTGGACATTGCATAATCAGGAATAACATGTGGTGTAGTAGTTTATGTCTTAGACACTCACACTGAAGGTTGAGGGTTCTAGTAGAGGTGTTGTGGTCATTTCCCTGCTTGAATTTCTTTTCAACTTCAAATTTTTAATGTACATTCTTAAAGGTGAACTCAATCGTTTTAATTGACAAATTTGTGAGAGTAAATTGAGAACCAAACTATAACGTCCCTGTAACCTTTGTTTTTTTTAAGTGAATATCTATAGGGTGTTTAAATTCTATTTCCTAACTATAACATCCCTGTAACCTTTGTTTTTTTCAGTTGAGATATATAATCTAGATGCACACACAAATATACATACATGCTAGACTTGTAAGTGTGTGTGTAAATATTGTGAGTATGTGTGTGAATATACACACATGCACACACACACTCCAGCAGGGATGGATCGGACAGACCGACAGAGCACATCACCTTAAAGAAAATCCCAACTCGCTCAGTTAGTGAATCATTATAATTGCAAAAACACCAGGCACTTTTCGGCTTTAAAGGGTCTTGATCACCTGACCACCATTGTAAGTGGCGCAACATATAACTGGTACTGAAACAGAAAAAGGACTAAAAAGAAATGGGAATCGGGGTAGTGCCATCTGACAATAGGTTTCGTATCTGACATAAATGTTATATAAGTAGATAACACAGTTGTATCTACAATATATTTCAGGGCATATCAAAGCAACAACATATGAACTGTAAGCAGTTGAAAAAGAGGAAACAAAATAAACTAAGTTATATGGCATAACCCTAGTGGAGCAAAATAATGGTGTTATCCTATTCAAGTATTAAATATACAATAGAAATACCAGCAGGTAAGTCATATTGCCCATGCCTAATTGAAAAAGCCATGAATATGTTAAGTATGATGAGTCCTCCACTTGTTCACAAAGTATGATATAGCTTTAAATCCTCATTGTATAATTTGCAAACAAATATATGTGCATGCATAAAAGGCAGTATTCGTAATCAATCGGCAATCCTCAGAAATTCACAAGTTACAGTTAGCTATAACTCATTCTCTAAGGTACCTATATCTCGTGCCCTCGCTATGCAGTTTTACCCCAATACTGGAACTTTCATAGATTCACATGCTTGAATCCTTCCCCGTCGTCGAGATGGGAGCCCCTGGTACATCAAAACAGCTATACATACAGGCTACTGCAATGAAAAAAGGCCTAAGGCTTTCACTTCAGTAGCCCATCCTTATCATTATGAGCAAAAAGGACCAAAGCAAGGCCTATCCAATCAGGCGTTCCCTCCCTCTAGAACCCTCCTGAGAAGTGCTCCCTTCCCTCAGATTTTCTACTGCACGTCGTGCTAGAGAGTCTCCATTGAGCTCTGCTCAGTCAACACTTCAGAGAAGTTCATTTTTGCTATTTTTCCTCAGAAAAAGGATTTCCTACAGCAAGTAAGGTGTCTTCTTCTTACTTTACTTAAGGGAACTCTATTTTGAAGAGAATTCATCATGTCTGATAGAAGACAAGCCTTTTCAGAGCCTGTAAGACCTGTGGGAAGAAAAGGCTCCACTTCGAGGACCCACACAAGGACTGTATTTATTGCCTCTATCCTGACCATGTAGCCAAAGACTGCAAAGTTTGCAGGACCTTTTCTAACAAAACCCTCAAAGACAGGGAAGGTAGGCTACTAATTTGGCTCCAGAAGTTGAAGTCCAGATCTAATCCAGTGTCTGGTTCTGATAATGAGGAATCTACAACTTCCTCCAGAAAACTACAGAAAAGAGGCATATCTCCTCAACCCCACTCAGAAGATCTTCCAAAAAAGGCTCGCAAGATAACAAACGTGTCCTTTAAAGCTGGAAGTCCTTCCAGTTCTCCTCGCAGGAGTTCTGTT
This sequence comes from Pleurodeles waltl, assembly GCF_031143425.1. NCBI lineage: Eukaryota > Metazoa > Chordata > Amphibia > Caudata > Salamandridae > Pleurodeles > Pleurodeles waltl. The sequence continues at coordinate 76,760,907 of NC_090447.1, read as the reverse complement.
TCTTCTAAAAGGCACTCTAAAGAAAGATCTGTCACCTCAGAGCGCAGCAAAAGAGCCTTTTCTGAGCCTCCAACGCCACCTCCTGTGGTGAAACATGTCTTTAAGAGGCCATCCGAAAAATCGTCGACGAAAGCACCGTCGACAGCGGTGCCTAAAGGTGTCTGTACAGCTTTGTCGTTGACTGCTCCAACTTCTACAGTCTCTACGGCGTTGTATTCCTCATCAACGATCGTGTTGATAACGTCCTCGTCTACGCGTTCATGGTTGTCTCGCCCATCTCCTCTCCTTCATCGATGCTACCGCCGGTGAGACCGTTGAAGTTGACTCTGCCGTTGTCGTTTTCCTCGTCAACGAGAATTTATCCAGTGATGTGTCCGTCGGCACTCCCGTTGACGATGCTGTCGACGATGCTGATACCGTCGGTGATGCCGATGAGTGTGCCAGCTACGTCCCCATCGACGATGCTGTCCGTGTTGCCGTCAACGATACAGTTGACAAGGGTTAAAGCACATAAGAAGTCTGCTTTCCTTTCACCATTAGTGACCTCTCCAAGTAGGATTTCAGCCTTGGTACCTACGTATTTACTGTAATAAGAGGACTCAGATGATGAGGGACCTTTCTGGGTTGCTCATAGCCCATCAGAACTACACGTCAAGTGCCAGGATCTAGAGGAAGACACCCAGCATGATCCGCACTGCTACCGCAGGCACACCAGTATCCTTATCAGGAGCAGATGGTTTATTTGCCAGGATCACTCGTAGCTGATCTACAACTCATGTTGGATGACTACAGAAGGCAGTTTTCACCAGCTGGCTTGGAAGTTCAGCAGCCTTCTGTTGCGCCCTCTGTGCCTTCTACTCCGGTCCATCCAGGAATCCAACCATCTCATGTACAGACACCAATTTCCATCCCTATCCTGGATTTGTCCTCTTCTGATGATGATGATGATGACAGAGAGGAGGGAGAATTACCGGATGCAATAACAGAATGGGAATCAAATCCTACTTCGTCCTCGCCCTCTCAGGTTCCTGTAGATTCTCCTCCTGGTGACATCGGCGGTTTCCACAACCTGCTTGAAAGAGCTGCTAAAAGGTTTGAGTTGCCCATGCCCACGAAGCAGATAGACTGCTTTTTGTATGATTTTAAGGAGCCATTTCAGAAGAGTGTTAAATCTATGCCGATTGTGGACTATATCTGGAATGAGGGCATTAAAGTTATGAAGAACCTGGCCACGGTCACCCCAGTTCTACCTCGCCTTGACAAACAGTATAAGGCGCCTGAAGACTCTCCGGCCTGCCTCACGGGCCATCTCAGACCGACTCAATTATTGCCTAGGTGGCACAGCGCAGATCTAGGAAACCTTCAGCACCAATCTCTGCCCCACCGGACAAGGAGGGTAGGAGATTAGACAATATAGGAAACCGCTTTTCCTTAATGGCTTCGCTTATTATAAGGGCTTCTAACTCTCTGGCTATCATAGGCAGATTATATAGACAGCTATGGGCTGACATTGCGCCCTATTGGGATCAACTGCCTGAAGACTCTAAATAAGAAGCCAGGAAAGTCTTGCAGGAAGGGGAGAGGTCTTCTGCAGAAATCATAGACCGTGCTATGGACATCGCCACCACGGCTTTCTGTCAGATGGCAGGTTCTGCGGTTCTCAGAAGGCAGGGTTGGCTTTGAGCAACTTCATTTAGACCCGAGGTCCAAAACAAAATCCTTGACCTCCCTTTTGATGGTGAAGCCCTTTTCGGGAAGCACATTGATGATGTGCTTAAGTCAATCAAGACAGACACTGACACGGCCAGGTCCCTTGGCACCCTGCAGTTTAAAAAGACAGCCTTTCCGAGGAGCTAGAGTCCGAGGCTACTCATTGTATAGAACAGGTTTTCAGCAGTATAGATACCCTTCTGTCTCTGCGGCATCCCATTCCTTTTGTCCTCAGCTCCAACTGAGAATGCCTCAACAGGCAGCTTATTCGAGAGCTTCCCAGAGAGGAAAGGCCGGAAGACAGCCAAAAGATACAGGCCGTAGACAATGACTTGCTATTGTCTCCGACTACGAACCTTCCCTTGCGTTCAAGACTAGGGGGAAGGATTTCCTTCTACTTCCACAATTGGCAGAAAATAACATCAGACCAATGGGTCTTAAATCTCATCCAGTTTGGCCATACCTTGGAGTTCTTGCACTACCCTCCTACGAAGCCTCCCCTTCCTCGAAAGGTGAAGCACTTGCAACTGCTCAAGCAGGAGGTCGAGTCCATGTTTCTCAAGGGAGCTATAGAAAGGGTTCCACATCAGGAGAGAGGAAAGGGTTACTACTCCTGATTCGTCTTAGTCCAAAAGAAGCAGAAAAGTTGGTGTCCAATACTAGACCTCCGGGATCTCAACACTTATCTAAAAAAACAATCATTCCGTATGATCACCCTATCGGACATTCTGTCCCTTCTAAATTCAGGGGATTTCACGGGCACCCTCGATTTGCAGGAAGCATATTTCCATATACCTATTCATCCCTCCCACAGAAGGTATCTCAGATTTGCTGTAGCCGGAGACCATTTCCAGTTCAAAGTCTTGCCATTCGGCCTGAAATCGGCCCCCAGGATCTTCGCCAAGTGCTTGGCGCCAGTGGCAGCTTTCCTCAGAAGACAGAACCATCAAGTCTTCCCGTATCTGGACGATTGGCTGGTCAAAGCCAGATCCAGATCTCAGGCGCAGAAGTCCACCAGAGCTTGTATCGGAGCTGTTCACGAGCCTGGGCCGAACGGTCAATCGCGAAAAGTCAGCATTCCAGCCCTTAAAGAGAAGAACTTTTCTAGGGGCAGTATTGGACACTTCCACCAACAATGCAGCCCCTACAGAGGACAGACGAAGAAAGCTCATCTCCCTCACGAAGAGTTTACAAAAAAGAAAGTGCGTTTCAGTTTGCCTCTTCAAGTCCCTGTTAAGGATGATGTCCTCCTGCATTCCTCTGGTGCCTTTCTGTCGTCTACGAATGAGACCCCTACAGGAGCAGTTAGATTTTCAATGGGCACAATCCATGTGGTCTTTCGACTATATCATCAGGATAACAAAGCCCATGATAACCTCTCTAGCTTGGTGGACTCAGGAGTCTCACTTAGCGCAGGGGCTTTCTTTTCTTCCCCAACAAGCACCTTGGGTGATAACTACAGACGCTTCTCTCGAGGGATTGGGTGCTTTCCTCCAGCACCTACAAGTCAGAGGCAAATGGAAGCCACATCAGAAAGTCTTTCACATCAATTACCTCGAATTGAAGGCTGTTCGACTACCGCTTTGCGCTTTTCTCCCCAAAATAAGAGGTTCCTCAGTTCTCATCCAGACGGACAACACAACGACAATGCATTATGTCAACAAGCAGGGAGGAACCGGGTCTTTGCTCTTATCGAGATAATCTCAGCGCATTTGGGAATAGTCTTATCAGCCACAAAGTAAACCTTCGAGCGGAACATGTCCCAGGCGTACAGACAATCATTGCGGATTCCCTGAGCAGATCAGGGTCGTCCAGCCACGAATGGGGCTTGGACCAAGGAGTCTTGAATCAAGTATTCACCCGATGGGGGAAACAGAGTCTGGATCTCTTCGCCACCCCGCAGAATGCGAAATGCCATTTATTCGCAAGTCGGGATCCACATCAGGGCTCTTGGGGAAAATGCGTTTTCCATGGCATGGTCAGGAGTTTATGCCTACGCTTTTCCTCCCATTCCCCTGATTCCAAGAGTTCTGGCGAAGATCAAGATCGAACGCTGCAAGCTCCTTCTGAGTGCTCCGGCATGGCCTTGTCAGTTTTGGTATACGGAACTCCTTCGCCTCTCGAAGAGCCGCAGCATCCCTCTACCAGTTATGCCCTCCCTGCTTACGATAAACGAGGGCCAAGTTCCGGCTTCACTTGACTTGACAGCCTGGCACCTGAACACCGTGAGTTTTCACATCTAGATATACCTTCGGATTGCAGAGCCATTCTTGCCAGAGCTGTAGCTGAGAGTACCAACGAATGTTATTGTCTAAAGTGGAAGAGATTTTGCTCTTGGTGTGCTCAGGTTCAAGTGCATCCCTTTTCTTCATCACCGCAGCAGATACTACCTTATCTTCTACTCCTGGCCAGATCGGGTTTGGCAATTTCTTCAATTAAGGTCCATCTGGCAGCGATTTCCCGTTATAGGTGTACGGATAACGTGTCTCCTCTGTGGTCAGCAAGAGTCATAAAACTGTTTCTTAAGGGTCTATTCAGGTCCTTTCCTCCGGTACGGCCTCCATCTCCTTCATGGCACCTTAATTTGGTCTTGTCTCAATTAAAGAAACCACTGTTTGAGCCAATCCACAAGGTGGACATGAAGTTCCTATCCTGGAAAGTCTCTCTTCTTCTCGCTATCACCTCAGCTAGAAGAGTAAGCGAAATACAGGCATTCACTATCCAGGATCCGTTCTTACAATTCAAAATGGATAGAGTAATTTTGCGAACAAATCCAAAATTCATACCTAAGGTCCCGTCCGATTTTCATTTAAACCAACCGGTGATACTGAAAACATACTTTCCTAATCCATCAACGCCTGCAGAGCAGGCTCTACATTCTTTGGATGTTCAAAGGTGCCTGAAGTTTTACCTGGGCAGAACTAAACAGTTTAGGCAATCTAACCAACTTTTCGTGGCTTTCAGTGCTCCACGTAAGGGACGAGCTTTATCTAAACAAGGAAGTGCGAGGTGGATAGCCTCTGCTATTAACTATTGTCATACAGCGGCAGGTAAACCTTTGCAGAATCCAGCGTGTGCACATTCTACAAGAAAAATGCTGCATCCATGGCACTTTTTGCAGGAGTGCCCATTCAGGACATCTGCAGGGCAGCCACGTGGAAGTCTGTGCATACTTTCGCAAGGAATTACTGTTTGGAGGAAATTCAGCAAGGTGATATGGTGGTAGGACAAGCAGTGTTGGGACATCTTTTCCAGTAACGGTGAGCTGTTGTAAGTTCTTTATTCCTTTTTTCCCGCCAGCCCAGTTTCATTTGCTCACATTGCATAGGTTTGTTTCTTCCTTTACGGCTCTCCTATTCACTGTTTTACCTGTTTAGGGTAACGTTCTATTATCTTATTTATTGTTTACCTAATATGCTATTCTTTCCTTCATAATCTTTTCTTTAAAGATTTTGCTGATATATATATGTTCCAAGGTGTATGGAAATAGTTATATATATATGCGGATGCATGTATCAATAAGTATACATATGGATTAATGCTATACAATGTGCTTCATTACTGCTTTCTATTCTGATTCAAGCATGTGAATCTCTGAAAGTTCCAATACTGGAGTAAGAAAATAAGTTACTTACCTGTAACTGTAGTTCTCCAGTATTGGAATCTTTCATAGATTCACATGCAACTCTCCCGCCTCCCCTGGGAAGCTCACCTTTTCCTGTCTTCTTCAGATACTCTTACACTCGTGCTTGAGAAAATCTGAGGGAAGGGAGCTCCTCCCAGGAGGGTTCTAGAGGGAGGGGAAGCCTGATTGGATGGGCCTTGCTTTGGTCCTTTTTGCTCATAATGATAAGGATGGGCTACTAAAGTGAAAGCCTTAGGCCTTTTTTCATTGCAGAAGCCTGTATGTATAGCTGTTTTAATGTACCGGGGGCTCCCATCTCGACGACGGGGAAGGATTCAAGGATGTGTATCTATGAAAGATTCCAATACTGGAGAACTACAGTTACAGGTAAATAACTTATTTTCTTGTTATTTATAATTTCACTGCAAATGCTGCATGTGATTATCAATGATGACATAGAAGATGTCATGAGTGATGTAATCTGTGGGGTAATTAGCAGTGCATGATTTTAGGAGTGGGTTATAGTTACTTAGAGCATGTTATAGATACTTGCAGGAACACATGAACACTTCTTTATAGAAAACTATTTATAAATACAGTCTTTGCCACAGCTGAATGAAGGCCTTTCTGGTGCCAGAGTAGCATGAATGGAATAATGGTCATTGGGTGGGTGGTAAGGGGGGGGAAGAGGGTAAGGGGTAGGGTGGTGAAGGCAGTTGACAGTAAAAGGTGGGCCCCAAAATATCGGAACAGGAATACAAAAAAAAAGGCTTACCTTGAGTGAGATCTGCAAAGGAGAAGTGTGCAAAGAGGAGGAGGCGCATAAAACAATGGTTTGGAAGAACTCATTTAGAGACAAATCAACATTTAGGTTACAAGCCAATTATTACCAGCAATTAATGGTAGGGAAATCCAACAAGCAAGAGTATTAAGGCAGCCTATACATTAGTTAATGGCAAAATAATGAACCATCCTCCATTAGTGCAAACCCCTGTTTAGTTATAGACAAAATGCATAATGGCCATAAACGAAGAGACGCCATCACAGGCAAACAAGCATTGGCAAAGCCAAGACGTCTGACTTTAGCTGCCAGCATTCTTGTTTATTTTTGTCATGTTTTTTTTTTAAACATTCTTGTTAGTGATTATGTCGGACCCTCATCAGTCTAAAGGCACATGCCATAGTAGTCCCTGGAACTTAAGGGGAACTACTTTGTGTGTGGATGTGCTCCTTGTGAAAGGGAAGCATGTTGTCAGTCACATTGAAGGCAGACAATAGTAAAATCGAACGGTCAGACTAACACCGACTTAAAAAAGTCAATAGAACTGGTGTTGGCTGCCATCCTCTTGCCTTTGCTAATGCTTTTTTTGTAATGTGTCTGTAAATCTTTATTATAAATAGATAAATAGGGGCTTCCCAAACATATATAATGGCTCAGAAAGACAGACTTAGAGGATTAGATAGATAAATAGATAGGTAGATAGATTGAATGATTTGCAAAGATAAATAGAATGATAGACTTGCAGAGATGTTAGATAGATTTGCAAAGCTACGTAGATTGATGGACTTGCAAAGACAGGTGTATAGGTTTGCATGGATGGATATACTTTCAAAGGTAGACTGATGGATAGAATGGCAGACTTGAAAGTATAGACTTGTGAAACTTGATAGAAGATAGAGGGACAGTAGATAGAGAGACACTAGATAGATGGATGGATAGATAGACCAGGGCTCGAAAAATCCTAAAAATGTTACTAGACCTGCAGGTCAAGTAATTTAAATAATCTGCTCACCCTGACTGTAATGTACTTGACCCGTAAACGGGTCTCAAATTGTGTGATCCTAGGCAAATAGTTTACAGAGTCACTTTTTTTCTTAGTTCTCACATATAATTGCACCTTCAAATATGTGAGCTCAGCATTTCTGCAGTACCTCTTTCGTTTGGTTAAGTAGACTAAAGTTTGCTACATGCATCACAAGAACCTAGCCCACATACCCATGAGGTCTAGCCCACATAACCTGGTATTTCATTTAGTTTACTAACCACATTGCCATCAGGCAGGAGTGTTTCTCAGTTTGTTTAAACACTCAGTTTTAATAAATATATTACTAAACCATGATGTGGTAACATATTGTCATCTACCCACAGTAACTTTCCAAGAAATGTCCAAAAACCTCTCCACTAACTTGCAGCTCTACTGATAAAACTATATAGTGTATTAACAATCTGTGAAAATTGGGTTTCTGAAAACATATCCTTTGCACTTATACATGTAAAGTATTCTGATTTGTTTTCATCCTATTAAAATATTTTTTCATCACACAGAAATATAAAAAAGGGCTTTCACAACTACTGAAATATATTTTGAAATCTTTGCACAGTTGACTTAGTCATTTAAATATTGTGTGTTAGGGAACACCTGACACCCTATATCCTTTTATTTTACATTCTAAGCAGCAGGTCACACAGTTCACATTACAAAGTCCTGGAACTCTGCAGTCAAAATGAAAATTAATTGTAAGAAAAATTGACTTTTCACCTCTGTCTGAAAACACAGTGCAAATGTGACATAAGGACAAGATTTAAAGGCATATTCTATTGCCCCTCCACTTTTCAACTGAACAGAACACCTGTTCAGTGTCAACTTGCCAGAAGGGGCAAGTATGTATTAAATTAGCTCCACCTGATCAAATAAGACTTGCCAATGTGGATGTTTCGAGCCCTGTAAACAGATTGTTAGACAAGGAGATAGATATACATATGGACAGGTAGTTAGACATACAGAGAGGTAGATAGGGTTGCAAAGATGGATAGTTGAATAGATCGATAGGTTGATAGTCAGATAGATAGATAAATACATAGATAAGTAGATAGATAAGTAGGTAGAGCGATAGATTGAATGATTTGCAAGGATAAATAAAATGATAGACTTGCAAAGATCTTAGATAGATTTGCAAACCTAGGTAGATTGATAGACTTGCAAAGACAGGTAGATAGATTTGCATAGTTATATAGATATACTTGCAAAGATAGACTGATAGGACAGACTCACAAGTATAGACTTGTGAAGCATGATAGAGGGACAGTAGATAGAGAGCCAGTAGATGCATAGCTAGGCAGGTTGATAGACAAGTAGATAGATACACAGATGGACAGGTAGATAGACACACAGAGAGGTAGATAGGGTTGCATAGATAAATAGGTTGATGGATGGATAGATAGATGAATGGATAGACTGATGGCTTGATAAATAGGTGGATGGATGGATGGATGCATGGATATATGGATAGGTTGATAGATATAATAGTTGAATACCTACACAAGTAGAACATACAAGACCAATGCATAGAAAACCAAAAGGACATACAGAGTAAAGTGATTTACATAGCTGTAGTCCTCAATTAAAATACATACGGGAATGTAATCATAAATGCATTTCATTGCATGCATTCTAAAAACAGAATTACCTTATAAGTAATAGATTCAAATGGGCACAGTCTGGCATACGCTGACATAGTGGCAATCAGATAAGAAAGGCAGCTCCAAAAGGAATTTACATCATCATTGTGGGGGGCAGGAACTGATACAGCTGAAATGTATCCTGTGCTGTGAAGAGCTGGTAGAAAGCATCCCGCTATCACATCAGGCTCTAAACACAAAGGCAACACTAAAGTAATGATTCAGCACAAACAAAAACACTGGCACTGAAGGGAACTACCTTTTGTGTGGAGGTGCTCCTTATGAAAGAGCAAAATTCAGTCACTCTGAGTGGAGTTAGCCAGTGGGCTGAAGTAGGCTGACCCACTGCCCCGTCCTGTAAACTGCAGCGGGCATATGCAAAATGTGAATGACACAACAACAGACCAATAGATGAAAAGAGCTGGAGAAAGCCCCTTTAACCCCTTTGCTGCCAGGCCTTTTCCCCCTCAGGTGCCAAGCCTTTTTTTGGGGGGCTATTTGGGGCAGTTTGCGCTTAGACCCTCCTAACTTTTTGTCCACATAAGCTACCCACGTCAAATTTGTGTCCTTTTTTTTCCAACATAGGGATTCTATAGGTACCCAGAGTTTGTGGGTTCCCCTGAAGGAGACCAAGAAATTAGCCAAAACACATCAAAAAGTTTGTTTCTTGAAAAAAATGGGGAAAAGGGCTGCAGAAGAAGGATTGTGTTTTTTTCCTTGAAAATGGTACCAACAAAGGGTTTGCAGTGCTAAAATCCGCAGCTTTCAGGAACAGGCAGACTTGAATCAGAAAACCCAGTTTTTCAACACAAGTTTGGCATTTTACTGGGACATAGCACAAACAAATAGTAAAAATGGGGTTTCAGCCTCCTTCCAGTTAGTGACAGAAATGGGTGTGAAACCAATAGTGGATCCCAGAAAGCTAAAGATTTCTGAAACGTAGACAACATTCTGAATTCAGCAAGGTGTAATTTGTGTAGATCCTACAAGGTTTTCCTACAGAAAATAACAGCTGAAATAAAAAATATTGAAAGTGAGGTGAAAAAAACAGCCATTTTTCTCCACGTTTTACTCTGTAACTTTTTCCTGCGATGTCAGATTTTTTAAAAGAAATATACTGTTACATCTGCTGGACTCTTCTGGTTAGGGGGTTATATAGGGCTTGTAGGTTCATAAAGAACCCTAGGTATCCAGAGCCAATGAATGAGCTGCCCTTGCAATGGGTTTTCATTCTAAACGGGGTATACAGCAATTCATTTTCTGAAATATAAAGAGTGAAAAATAGTTATCAAGAAAACCTTTGTATTTCCAAAATGGGCACAAGATAAAGTGTTGAGAAGCAGTGGTTATTTGCACATCTCTGAATTCCGGGGTGCCCATACTAGCATGTGAATTACACAGTATTTCTCAAATAGATGTCTTTTTTACACTCTGTCTTACATTTGGAAGAAAGAAAATGTAGAGAAAGACAAGGGGCAGTAACACTTGTTTTGCTATTCTCTGTTCCCCAAGTCTCCCGATAAAATGGTAACTCACTTGCGTGGGTAGGCCTAATGCTCGCGACAGGAAACGCAACATGGACACATCACATTTTTACATTTAAATGTGACATGTTTTTTGCAAAGTGCCTAGCTGTGGATTTTGGCCTCTAGCTCAGCCGGCACCCAGGGAAACCTACCAAACCTGTGCATTTTTTTAAACTAGACACAAAGGGGAATCCAAGATGGGATGACTTGTGGGGCTCTCACCAGGTTCTGTTACCCAGAATCCTTTGCAAACCTCAAACTTTGGCCCAAAAACACTTTTTCCTCACATTTCAATGAAAGAAAGTTCTGTAATGTGAGAGGAACCACAAATTTCCTTCCACCCAGGGTTCCCCCAAGTCTTCTGATTAAAAATGGTACCTCACTTGTATAGGTAGGCCTAGTGCCCGTGACAGGAAATGCCCCAAATCACAACATGGAGACATCAAATTATCAAATACAAAAATGCCTGTTTTGCGGGGGCACCTGCGTTTTTGGTCCTGGGCTCAGCAGCCATATAGGGAAACCTACCAAACCCAGACATTTCTGAAAACTAGACACCGAGGGAGTCCAGGGAGGTGTGACTTGCGTGGATCCTCCAGTGTTTTCTTACCCAGCATACTCCGCAAACCTCAAATTTAACTAAAAAATAACATTTCTCGCACATTTCTGTGTGGGATCACCGCACTGGGACAAATTTCCTACCACCCAACGTTCCCCTCAGTCTCCAGGTAAAAATGATACCACACTTGTGTGGGTGGGCCAAGTCCCTGTGACAAGGAAGAGCCCAAAACATGTTGAAATTGAGGGGGAACCAAAGCGGTTCGAAAAGGGCAGTTTGAGAAAAAACATTTTTAGGCTGACAAGTGGGGCAGAATTTTTAACGGTATAGATGAGACAATGCTGGGTGGTAGGAATTTTGTGGATTCCTGCAAATTACGGAAGGTTGCATCACAAAAATGTGGAAAAAATTTGAGATTTCCAGCACAGTTGGAGGTTTGCAGGGCATTGTGGGTAAGAAAATGGTGTGGGGTGCATATGAAGCACAACCACCCGGGACTCACCCAGATGTTTAGTTTTCAGATGCTTCTAGGTCTTGTGGATTTTTCTACATGGCAGCGTCTTAAAGTCCAAAAAGTGCAGCCCTCACCATTCCAAGTGGGCCGACTTTGAGAGTTAGCCAAGCTCTCATGGCCCAAATGTAAAACCAAAACCCAAAATAATCAAAAGTCCTCTTGCTTAGTGTGTGGGGGGAGAGCTGAAAGACTGTTACCTCCTTCAGTTGGGGTGGGGGCATAACCATGCCCATACTGGTAGGTAGCCACCACCACACTATTTTTTTTTTAATTCCCTGGCATCTAGTAGATCCCCCGCCCCCCCAAATCTCCCCCCCCAGGGTGTGGATCGGGGGTAATTGCCCCATCTTCCCACTGGTGGGCAGAACAACTTTCGCCCCATTTATTTAGGGTGGGGTTATGGCCATACTCCCACCCTCTTTAAAAAAAAAAAAAAAAACTTCCCTGGTCTCTGGTGGCCTTTCTGCCCCCCTTGGGGGCAGATGGGGCTTCCAAAAATAGGCCGATTTCCCCCAAGGGGGGCAGATATGGCCAACAGTAATGTGCCCCCATGGGGTGCGACCCTTGCCCAAGGGGCTTCCCCCCAAACAAAACACACACACACAGAAACCCCTGGTGCCTAAGTGGTTTCTGCCCCCACCCTCTCGGGGGCAAATTGGCCTAATAGAAATAGGCCGATCTGCACCCTAGGGCAGCAGAAATGGCCTAAAATAAATTTGTCCCCCCCGCCCCCCACCCTCTTTTAAAAAAAATACAAATCTTCCCTGGTCTCTGGTGGCCTTTCTGGGGCTTCCAAAAATAGGCCGATTTCCCCCAAGGGGGGCAGATATGGCCAACAGTAATGTGCCCCCATGGGGTGCGACCCTTGCCCAAGGGGCTTTCCCCCAAACAAAACACACACACCCCGGGGAGTGACCCTTGTCTAAGGGGTCGCTCCCCTTGCGTGAAATTGGCGCCAAAAACAAATCCCTGGTGCCTAGTGGTTTCTGCCACCCTTGGGGGCAGATCGACCTAATAAAAATAGGCCGATCTGCCCCCAAGGGGGGAAGAAATGGCCTAAGATAAATCCTCCCCCCCCCCCCCCCCCCAGTGGAACGACCCTTGCATAAGGGGTCGCTCCCATACATATATAAAATAAAAAAAAGTAAACAAAAAAAAATATCCCTGGTGTCTAGGGGTTTTTGCCCCACAGGGGGCACATCAGCGTAATTATAATAGGCTAATCTGCCCCCAGAGGGGGCCAAAAAGGCCTATAAATATTTTGCCCCCCTTCGGGGGGGCCCTTGCCCAAGGGGCTGCTCCCCTTATGTTTAAATATAAATAAATAAAAAAATTCCCTGGTGTCTAGTGTTTTCTGTCCCCCCCCCCCCCCCCTCCTTGGGGGCAGATTGGCCTCATAAAAATAGGCCGATCTGCCCCCAAGGGTGGCAGAAATGGCCTAAAAGTAATTTCCCCCCCAGGGAAGCGATCCTTGCCTAATGGGTCGCTCCCCACATATAATAAAAATGAAATAAACAAAAAAAAAAAAACATTAGCCCTCGTGTCTAGCAGTTTCTGCCCCCGGAGGGGGAGGCAGAAAAGGCCTAAAATTAAATTGCCCCCCTGGGGAGCGGCCCTTGCCCAAGGGGCTGCTCCCCTCATTCATTTACCTGCAATCGCATTGCGATCGGGCAGCAGAAATGCAGAGGGAGACATCAAAGGAACGGAAAGGCCTTTCCTTCCCTTTGAAGCCTCTCTCAGCCCCTCCACGTGATTGGAGGAGAAATGCTTCTGGATTTCTCCTCCGATCTGCGCTGGAAGAGGGTTAGGCCTCTGATTAGGTCAGCGCGCGATCGCGCACTGACGTTATCAGATCCCACGGGAGAGTGGGAGTAGGGGAAGCGATTCCCCTTGATCCCTGCCCGGGGGCGCCGCGTCGAGGCTCGTGGGTGGAGCGCTAGCGCTCCCCCCATGAGCCGGTCCAAGGACGTAACTGTTACGTCCTTGGCTGCCAAGGGGTTAAGTAAGTATATTATACATATCATTTTTGTAAAATCAAAAAGTCCTGCCTAACTCCAGACCTAAAAACACAAGTGCTCAGTGTCCACATTGATCACACAAACAAGATTAATAAAGATATGGATATATGTGTAGATATATAAAGGATGAGCAAGCAATTGTGTTTCAGTGAGTGGCACTCGATTACTTTATTACTCATTTTCAGCTCTTTCCTTACATAGATACATAGAGACCTAGGTGCTCATTCCGACTTCGGCGGTCTCCTGGTGAGAAGTCGCGGACATCAGTGCTGGCGGTCCTCCAACTGCCATATTCCGGGTACTGAAGGACTTCCGCCTCTATTTTGGCAGAAATCTTCCAGTATTCGTGCTCGCGGTGCATGCAGGCCCGCTGCTGGCCCCTTCCCGCCAAAAAGACGCTGACAGCCGTATTACGACCTGTAATACGGCCTGGCAGTGTCCTGATGGCGGTGCGGGGCCGGCGGTGGGAGAGCCGGTTCTTGTCCCCTCAGGGAGGAGCACCTCATCGGACGAGGTAAGTGTCCTCGGCAAGGGAAAAGGGGTGGGGTGTGTGTGTATGCATGTAATGCATAGGGGTGGGAGGGGAGTGTTTTTGTGTGTGTCTGTGTGTAATTGTGGTGATGCGTGTGTGTGCACATGTGTGTAAGGGTGGGAGTGTGTGTGTCAGGGTGTGAGTGTGTGTATTTGGGGGACGGAGTTAAGTATGGTGATGTAGGGGGTGAGGGGGTCTCTACTGGTGGGGTGGGGGAGTCACTACTTGGAGTTGGGGGGGTAGTCATCCACTGGCAACAGGAATGCAAATTCCTGTTGCCTGTAGCCTTTTCGCCAGGGATTTCGCGGCGGTGCTCCTGCCACAGAATCCCTTGCGGAACAGGGACTCGGAATACTGCCGGCGGTATTGGGTGGCCCGCCGGGTCGGAGGTGCTGATCTCCAGCCCGGCAGGTCCAGCCACCCTGGTGGTAGCACCGGGGAAATGGCGGTTTGGCACAGACCAAACCACCACACTCGTTACTTGGTGGCCTGCACCGCCACCCTGGCGGCAGTCAAAAGATCGCCACTGGCGTGGCAGTTCAGTTTCTCCCAAAGTTGGAATGAGCACCCAAGTCTATTATGTACAGTGTTGATAAGATTCCAACCTTACTGATTGCTTTCCAAGGTCATCATAGGACAATTAAATAAAGACAAAGTAGAGGAAAAAATGGCTAAAAATGAACTCATTTTCCAATAGATGACCCTAGCGAATGGAGAAAGAAGAATACTTAAAATATATAGTTGTGTTAGAAGCCACAAATTTAGCGGCTGCCGCATATGCCAAAGAGCGGGACGGGGAGATGATGGGGGAAACAATGTTTAAAAAAAGAAAAAGAATGAAAACACTTACTGTAGGAAGTTGGCTCTGTATGTGCTATTTCAAAGTAAGGAATAGCATGCACAGAGTCCAAGGGTTCCCCTTAGAGGTAAAATAGTGGTAAAAATAGATAATACTAATGCTCTATTTTGTGGTAGTGTGGTCGAGCAGTAGGCTTATCCAAGGAGTAGTGTTAAGCATTTGTTGTACATACACATAGACAATAAATGAGGTACACACACTCAGAGACAAATCCAGCCAATAGGTTTTTATATAGAAAAATATCTTTTCTTAGTTTATTTTAAGAACCACAGGTTCAAATTCTACATGTAATATCTCATTCGAAAGGTATTGCAGGTAAGTACTTTAGGAACTTCAAATCATCAAAATTGCATGTATACTTTTCAAGTTATTCACAAATAGCTGTTTTAAAAGTGGACACTTAGTGCAATTTTCACAGTTCCTAGGGGAGGTAAGTATTTGTTAGGTTAACCAGGTAAGTAAGACACTTACAGGGCTTAGTTCTTGGTCCAAGGTAGCCCACCGTTGGGGGTTCAGAGCAACCCCAAAGTCACCACACCAGCAGCTCAGGGCCGGTCAGGTGCAGAGTTCAAAGTGGTGCCCAAAACACATAGGCTAGAATGGAGAGAAGGGGGTGCCCCGGTTCCGGTCTGCTTGCAGGTAAGTACCCGCGTCTTCGGAGGGCAGACCAGGGGGGTTTTGTAGGGCACCGGGGGGGACACAAGCCCACACAGAAATTTCACCCTCAGCAGCGCGGGGGCGGCCGGGTGCAGTGTAGAAACAAGCGTCGGGTTTGTAATGGAAGTCAATGGGAGATCTAGGGATCTCTTCAGCGCTGCAGGCAGGCAAGGGGGGGGTTCCTCGGGGAAACCTCCACTTGATCAAGGGAGAGGGACTCCTGGGGGTCACTCCTCCAGTGAAAGTCCGGTCCTTCAGGTCCTGGGGGCTGCGGGTGCAGGGTCTCTCCCAGGTGTCGGGACTTAGGATTCAAAGAGTCGCGGTCAGGGGAAGCCTCGGGATTCCCTCTGCAGGCGGCGCTGTGGGGGCTCAGGGGGGACAGGTTTTTGTACTCACAGTCTTAGAGTAGTCCTGGGGTCCCTCCTGAGGTGTTGGATCTCCACCAGCCGAGTCGGGGTCGCCGGGTGCAGTGTTGCAAGTCTCACGCTTCTTGCGGGGAGCTTGCAGGGTTCTTTCAAAGCTGCTGGAAACAAAGTTGCAGCCTTTCTTGGAGCAGGTCCGCTGTCCTCGGGAGTTTCTTGTCTTTTCGAAGCAGGGGCAGTCCTCAGAGGATGTCGAGGTCGCTGGTCCCTTTGGAAGGCGTCGCTGGAGCAGGATCTTTGGAAGGCAGGAGACAGGCCGGTGAGTTTCTGGAGCCAAGGCAGTTGTCGTCTTCTGGTCTTCCGCTGCAGGGGTTTTCAGCTAGGCAGTCCTTCTTCTTGTAGTTGCAGGAATCTGATTTTCTAGGGTTCAGGGTAGCCCTTAAATACTAAATTTAAGGGCGTGTTTAGGTCTGGGGGGTTAGTAGCCAATGGCTACTAGCCCTGAGGGTGGGTACACCCTCTTTGTGCCTCCTCCCAAGGGGAGGGGGTCACAATCCTAACCCTATTGGGGGAATCCTCCATCTGCAAGATGGAGGATTTCTAAAAGTTAGTCACTTCAGCTCAGGACACCTTAGGGGCTGTCCTGACTGGCCAGTGACTCCTCCTTGTTTTTCTCATTATTTTCTCCGGCCTTGCCGCCAAAAGTGGGGCCTGGCCGGAGGGGGCGGGCAACTCCACTAGCTGGAGTGTCCTGCTGGGTTGGCACAAAGGAGGTGAGCCTTTGAGGCTCACCGCCAGGTGTGACAATTCCTGCCTGGGGGAGGTGTTAGCATCTCCACCCAGTGCAGGCTTTGTTACTGGCCTCAGAGTGACAAAGGCACTCTCCCCATGGGGCCAGCAACATGTCTCGGTTTGTGGCAGGCTGCTAAAACTAGTCAGCCTACACAGATAGTCGGTTAAGTTTCAGGGGCACCTCTAAGGTGCCCTCTGGGGTGTATTTTACAATAAAATGTACCCTGGCATCAGTGTGCATTTATTGTGCTGAGAAGTTTGATACCAAACTTCCCAGTTTTCAGTGTAGCCATTATGGTGCTGTGGAGTTCGTGTTTGACAAACTCCCAGACCATATACTCTTATGGCTACCCTGCACTTACAATGTCTAAGGTTTTGTTTAGACACTGTAGGGGTACCATGCTCATGCACTGGTACCCTCACCTATGGTATAGTGCACCCTGCCTTAGGGCTGTAAGGCCTGCTAGAGGGGTGTCTTACCTATACTGCATAGGCAGTGAGAGGCTGGCATGGCACCCTGAGGGGAGTGCCATGTCGACTTACTCGTTTTGTCCTCACTAGCACACACAAGCTGGCAAGCAGTGTGTCTGTGCTGAGTGAGAGGTCTCCAGGGTGGCATAAGACATGCTGCAGCCCTTAGAGACCTTCCTTGGCATCAGGGCCCTTGGTACTAGAAGTACTAGTTACAAGGGACTTATCTGGATGCCAGGGTCTGCCAATTGTGGATACAAAAGTACAGGTTAGGGAAAGAACACTGGTGCTGGGGCCTGGTTAGCAGGCCTCAGCACACTTTCAATTGTAAACATAGCATCAGCAAAGGCAAAAAGTCAGGGGGCAACCATGCCAAGGAGGCATTTCCTTACACAACCCCCCCCCCCAAACGAAAGAGGATGAGACTAACCTTTCCCAAGAGAGTCTTCATTTTCTAAGTGGAAGAACCTGGAAAGGCCATCTGCATTGGCATGGGCAGTCCCAGGTCTGTGTTCCACTATAAAGTCCATTCCCTGTAGGGAGATGGACCACCTCAACAGTTTAGGATTTTCACCTTTCATTTGCATCAGCCATTTGAGAGGTCTGTGGTCAGTTTGAACTAGGAAGTGAGTCCCAAAGAGGTATGGTCTCAGCTTCTTCAGGGACCAAACCACAGCAAAGGCCTCCCTCTCAATGGCACTCCAACGCTGCTCCCTGGGGAGTAACCTCCTGCTAATGAAAGCAACAGGCTGGTCAAGGCCATCATCATTTGTTTGGGACAAAACTGCCCCTATCCCATGTTCAGAGGCATCAGTCTGCACAATGAACTGCTTAGAATAATCTGGAGCTTTTAGAACTGGTGCTGAGCACATTGCCTGTTTCAGGGTGTCAAAGGCCTGTTGGCATTCCACAGTCCAGTTCACTTTCTTGGGCATTTTCTTGGAGGTGAGTTCAGTGAGGGCTGTCACAATGGATCCATATCCCTTCACAAACCTCCTGTAATACCCAGTCAAGCCAAGGAATGCCCTGACTTGAGTCTGGGTTTTTGGAGCTACCCAGTCCAGAATAGTCTGGATCTTGGGTTGGAGTGGCTGAACTTGGCCTCCACCTACAAGGTGGCCCAAGTAAACCACAGTTCCCTGCCCTATCTGGCATTTGGATGCCTTGATAGAGAGGCCTGCAGATTGCAGAGCCTTCAAAACCTTCTTCAGGTGGACCAGGTGATCCTGCCAGGTGGAGCTAAAGACAGCAATATCATCAAGATAAGCTGTGCTAAAGGACTCCAAGCCAGCAAGGACTTGATTCACCAACCTTTGGAAGGTGGCAGGGGCATTCTTTAAACCAAAGGGCATAACAGTAAACTGATAATGCCCATCAGGTGTGGAGAATGCTGTTTTCTCTTTGGCTCCAGGTGCCATTTTTATTTGCCAGTACCCTGCTGTCAAGTCAAAGGTACTTAGGAATTTGGCAGCACCTAATTTGTCTATGAGCTCATCAGCTCTTGGAATTGGATGAGCATCTGTCTTGGTGACAGAATTGAGCCCTCTGTAGTCCACACAAAACCTCATCTCTTTCTTTCCATCTTTGGTGTGAGGTTTGGGGACTAAGACCACTGGGCTAGCCCAGGGGCTGTCAGAGCGCTCAATCACTCCCAATTCCAGCATCTTGTGGACTTCCACCTTGATGCTTTCCTTAACATGGTCAGACTGTCTAAAGATTTTGTTCTTGACAGGCATGCTGTCTCCTGTGTCCACATCATGGGTACACAGGTGTGTCTGACCAGGGGTTAAGGAGAAGAGTTCAGGAAACTGTTGTAGGACTCTCCTACAATCAGCTTGCTGTTGGCCAGAGAGGGTGTCTGAGTAGATCACTCCATCTACTGTGCCATCTTTTGGGTCTGATGACAGAAGATCAGGGAGAGGTTCACTCTCTGCCTCCTGATCCTCATCTGTTACCATCAACAGATTCACATCAGCCCTGTCATGGAAGAGTTTAAGGCGGTTCACATGGATCACCCTCTTGGGGCTCCTGCTTGTGCCCAGGTCTACCAGGTAGGTGACCTGACTCTTCCTTTCTAGTACTGGGTAAGGGCCACTCCATTTGTCCTGGAGTGCCCTTGGAGCCACAGGCTCCAGAACCCAGACTTTCTGCCCTGGTTGGAACTCAACCAGTGCAGCCTTTTGGTCATACCAAAACTTCTGGAGCTGTTGGCTGGCCTCAAGGTTTTTGGTTGCCTTTTCCATGTACTCTGCCATTCTAGAGCGAAGGCCAAGTACATAGTCCACTATGTCCTGTTTAGGCTCATGGAGAGGTCTCTCCCAGCCTTCTTTAACAAGGGCAAGTGGTCCCCTTACAGGATGACCAAACAGAAGTTCAAAGGGTGAGAATCCTACTCCCTTCTGTGGCACCTCTCTGTAAGCGAAAAGCAGACATGGCAAGAGGACATCCCATCTCCTTTTGAGCTTTTCTGGGAGCCCCATGATCATGCCTTTTAATGTCTTGTTGAATCTCTCAACCAAGCCATTAGTTTGTGGATGGTATGGTGTAGTGAATTTATAAGTCACTCCACACTCATTCCACATGTGCTTTAGGTATGCTGACATGAAGTTGGTACCTCTGTCAGACACCACCTCCTTAGGGAAACCCACTCTGGTAAAGATACCAATGAGGGCCTTGGCTACTGCAGGGGCAGTAGTCGACCTAAGGGGAATAGCTTCAGGATACCTGGTAGCATGATCCACTACTACCAGGATATACATATTTCCTGAGGCTGTGGGAGGTTCTAGTGGACCAACTATGTCCACACCCACTCTTTCAAAGGGAACCCCCACCACTGGAAGTGGAATGAGGGGGGCCTTTGGATGTCCACCTGTCTTACCACTGGCTTGACAGGTGGGGCAGGAGAGGCAAAACTCCTTAACCATGTTGGACATATTGGGCCAGTAGAAGTGGTTGACTAACCTCTCCCACGTCTTGGTTTGTCCCAAATGTCCAGCAAGGGGAATGTCATGGGCCAATGTTAGGATGAACTTCCTGAACAGCTGAGGCACTACCACTCTCCTAGTGGCACCAGGTTTGGGGTCTCTGGCCTCAGTGTACAGGAGTCCATCTTCCCAATAGACCCTATGCGTTCCATTTTTCTTGCCTTTGGACTCTTCAGCAGCTTGCTGCCTAAGGCCTTCAAGAGAGGGACAGGTTTCTTGTCCCTTACACAGCTCCTCCCTTGAGGGTCCCCCTGGGCCTAAGAGCTCAACCTGATAAGGTTCAAGCTCCAAAGGCTCAGTTCCCTCAGAGGGCAGAACTTCTTCCTGAGAAGAGAGGTTCCCTTTCTTTTGCTGTGTTGCAGTTGGTTTCCCAACTGACTTTCCTGTTCTCTTGGTAGGCTGGGCCATTCTTCCAGACTCCAGCTCTACTTGTTCACCCTGTGCCTTGCATTGTGCTCTTGTTTTCACACACACCAGTTCAGGGATACCCAGCATTGCTGCATGGGTTTTTAGCTCTACGTCAGCCCATGCTGAGGACTCCAGGTCATTTCCAAGCAGACAGTCCACTGGGATATTTGAGGAGACCACCACCTGTTTCAGGCCATTGACCCCTCCCCATTCTAAAGTAACCATTGCCATGGGATGTACTTTTCTCTGATTGTCAGCGTTGGTGACTGTGTACGTTTTTCCAGTCAGGTATTGGCCAGGGGAAACCAGTTTCTCTGTCACCATGGTGACACTGGCACCTGTATCCCTCAGGCCCTCTATTCTAGTCCCATTAATTAAGAGTTGCTGTCTGTATTTTTGCATGTTAGGCGGCCAGACAGCTAGTGTGGCTAAATCCACCCCACCCTCAGAAACTAGAGTAGCTTCAGTGTGGACCCTGATTTGCTCTGGGCACACTGTTGATCCCACTTGGAGACTAGCCATACCAGTGTTACCTGGATGGGAGTTTGGAGTGGAACCTTTCTTGGGACAGGCCGTGTCTCCAGTTTGGTGTCCATGCTGTTTACAGCTATGACACCAGGCCTTTTTGGGATCAAAGTTTTTACCCTTGTACCCATTGTTTTGTGAAGAGGCTCTGGGCCCACCCTCCTGTGCAGGTTTTTGGGGGCCTGTAGAAGACTCTTTACTATTTTTAGTTTTGGTTGTCTCATCACCCTTCCCCTGGGGAGTCTTTGTGACCCCTTTCTTTTGGTCACCCCCTGTTGAAGTCTTGGACACCCTTGTCTTGACCCAATGGTCCGCCTTCTTTCCCAATTCTTGGGGAGAAATTGGTCCTAGGTCTACCAGATGCTGATGCAGTTTATCATTGAAACAATTACTCAATAGGTGTTCTTTCACAAATAAATTGTACAGCCCATCATAATTACTTACACCACTGCCTTGAATCCAACCATCTAGTGTTTTCACTGAGTAGTCAACAAAGTCAACCCAGGTCTGGCTCGAGGATTTTTGAGCCCCCCTGAACCTAATCCTGTACTCCTCAGTGGAGAATCCAAAGCCCTCAATCAGGGTACCCTTCATGAGGTCATAAGATTCTGCATCTTTTCCAGAGAGTGTGAGGAGTCTATCCCTACACTTTCCAGTGAACATTTCCCAAAGGAGAGCACCCCAGTGAGACCTGTTCACTTTTCTGGTTACACAAGCCCTCTCAAAAGCTGTGAACCATTTGGTGATGTCATCACCATCTTCATATTTTGTCACAATCCCTTTGGGGATTTTTAACATGTCAGGAGAATCTCTGACCCTATTTATATTGCTGCCACCATTGATGGGTCCTAGGCCCATCTCTTGTCTTTCCCTTTCTATGGCTAGGAGCTGTCTCTCTAAAGCCAATCTTTTGGCCATCCTGGCTAACAGGAGGTCATCTTCACTGAGAGCATCCTCAGTGATTTCAGAAATGTGGGACCCTCCTGTGAGGGACTCATTATTTCTGACTAACACAGTTGGAGACAGGACTTGAGGGGTCCTGTTCTCCCTATTTAGGACTGGAGGAGGGACATTGGCCTCCAAGTCACTAATTTCTTCCTCTGTGAGGTCATCATCAGAGGGGTTGGCTTTTTCAAACTCTGCCAACAGCTCCTGGAGCTGAATTTTGTTAGGTCTGGAGCCAATGGTTATTTTTTTGATATTACAGAGAGACCTTAGCTCCCTCATCTTAAGATGGAGGTAAGGTGTGGTGTCGAGTTCCCCACATTCATCTCTGTATCAGACATTATTTTGCTAAGAGTTGGAAGACTTTTTAAAGAATCTAAAACTGTTTCTAGAATCTAATTTCAAACTTTTAACAAACTTTTAAACTCTAAAAGACAATGCTAAACAGGGACTTAACACACAAGGCCCTAGCAGGACTTTTAAGAATTTAGAAAAATTTCAAATTGCAAAAATGAATTTCTAATGACAATTTTGGAATTTGTCGTGTGATCAGGTATTGGCTGAGTAGTCCAGCAAATGCAAAGTCTTGTACCCCACAGCTGATCCACCAATGTAGGAAGTTGGCTCTGTATGTGCTATTTCAAAGTAAGGAATAGCATGCACAGAGTCCAAGGGTTCCCCTTAGAGGTAAAATAGTGGTAAAAATAGATAATACTAATGCTCTATTTTGTGGTAGTGTGGTCGAGCAGTAGGCTTATCCAAGGAGTAGTGTTAAGCATTTGTTGTACATACACATAGACAATAAATGAGGTACACACACTCAGAGACAAATCCAGCCAATAGGTTTTTATATAGAAAAATATCTTTTCTTAGTTTATTTTAAGAACCACAGGTTCAAATTCTACATGTAATATCTCATTCGAAAGGTATTGCAGGTAAGTACTTTAGGAACTTCAAATCATCAAAATTGCATGTATACTTTTCAAGTTATTCACAAATAGCTGTTTTAAAAGTGGACACTTAGTGCAATTTTCACAGTTCCTAGGGGAGGTAAGTATTTGTTAGGTTAACCAGGTAAGTAAGACACTTACAGGGCTTAGTTCTTGGTCCAAGGTAGCCCACCGTTGGGGGTTCAGAGCAACCCCAAAGTCACCACACCAGCAGCTCAGGGCCGGTCAGGTGCAGAGTTCAAAGTGGTGCCCAAAACACATAGGCTAGAATGGAGAGAAGGGGGTGCCCCGGTTCCGGTCTGCTTGCAGGTAAGTACCCGCGTCTTCGGAGGGCAGACCAGGGGGGTTTTGTAGGGCACCGGGGGGGACACAAGCCCACACAGAAATTTCACCCTCAGCAGCGCGGGGGCGGCCGGGTGCAGTGTAGAAACAAGCGTCGGGTTTGTAATGGAAGTCAATGGGAGATCTAGGGATCTCTTCAGCGCTGCAGGCAGGCAAGGGGGGGGTTCCTCGGGGAAACCTCCACTTGATCAAGGGAGAGGGACTCCTGGGGGTCACTCCTCCAGTGAAAGTCTGGTCCTTCAGGTCCTGGGGGCTGCGGGTGCAGGGTCTCTCCCAGGTGTCGGGACTTAGGATTCAAAGAGTCGCGGTCAGGGGAAGCCTCGGGATTCCCTCTGCAGGCGGCGCTGTGGGGGCTCAGGGGGGACAGGTTTTTGTACTCACAGTCTTAGAGTAGTCCTGGGGTCCCTCCTGAGGTGTTGGATCTCCACCAGCCGAGTCGGGGTCGCCGGGTGCAGTGTTGCAAGTCTCACGCTTCTTGCGGGGAGCTTGCAGGGTTCTTTCAAAGCTGCTGGAAACAAAGTTGCAGCCTTTCTTGGAGCAGGTCCGCTGTCCTCGGGAGTTTCTTGTCTTTTCGAAGCAGGGGCAGTCCTCAGAGGATGTCGAGGTCGCTGGTCCCTTTGGAAGGCGTCGCTGGAGCAGGATCTTTGGAAGGCAGGAGACAGGCCGGTGAGTTTCTGGAGCCAAGGCAGTTGTCGTCTTCTGGTCTTCCGCTGCAGGGGTTTTCAGCTAGGCAGTCCTTCTTCTTGTAGTTGCAGGAATCTGATTTTCTAGGGTTCAGGGTAGCCCTTAAATACTAAATTTAAGGGCGTGTTTAGGTCTGGGGGGTTAGTAGCCAATGGCTACTAGCCCTGAGGGTGGGTACACCCTCTTTGTGCCTCCTCCCAAGGGGAGGGGGTCACAATCCTAACCCTATTGGGGGAATCCTCCATCTGCAAGATGGAGGATTTCTAAAAGTTAGAGTCACTTCAGCTCAGGACGCCTTAGGGGCTGTCCTGACTGGCCAGTGACTCCTCCTTGTTTTTCTCATTATTTTCTCCGGCCTTGCCGCCAAAAGTGGGGCCTGGCCGGAGGGGGCGGGCAACTCCACTAGCTGGAGTGTCCTGCTGGGTTGGCACAAAGGAGGTGAGCCTTTGAGGCTCACCGCCAGGTGTGACAATTCCTGCCTGGGGGAGGTGTTAGCATCTCCATCCAGTGCAGGCTTTGTTACTGGCCTCAGAGTGACAAAGGCACTCTCCCCATGGGGCCAGCAACATGTCTCGGTTTGTGGCAGGCTGCTAAAACTAGTCAGCCTACACAGATAGTCGGTTAAGTTTCAGGGGGCACCTCTAAGGTGCCCTCTGGGGTGTATTTTACAATAAAATGTACCCTGGCATCAGTGTGCATTTATTGTGCTGAGAAGTTTGATACCAAACTTCCCAGTTTTCAGTGTAGCCATTATGGTGCTGTGGAGTTCGTGTTTGACAAACTCCCAGACCATATACTCTTATGGCTACCCTGCACTTACAATGTCTAAGGTTTTGTTTAGACACTGTAGGGGTACCATGCTCATGCACTGGTACCCTCACCTATGGTATAGTGCACCCTGCCTTAGGGCTGTAAGGCCTGCTAGAGGGGTGTCTTACCTATACTGCATAGGCAGTGAGAGGCTGGCATGGCACCCTCAGGGGAGTGCCATGTCGACTTACTCGTTTTGTCCTCACTAGCACACACAAGCTGGCAAGCAGTGTGTCTGTGCTGAGTGAGAGGTCTCCAGGGTGGCATAAGACATGCTGCAGCCCTTAGAGACCTTCCTTGGCATCAGGGCCCTTGGTACTAGAAGTACTAGTTACAAGGGACTTATCTGGATGCCAGGGTCTGCCAATTGTGGATACAAAAGTACAGGTTAGGGAAAGAACACTGGTGCTGGGGCCTGGTTAGCAGGCCTCAGCACACTTTCAATTGTAAACATAGCATCAGCAAAGGCAAAAAGTCAGGGGGCAACCATGCCAAGGAGGCATTTCCTTACACTTACCTTTCTGTTGCGCCAGCTGTCTCCGGCCGCCTCGCTTCTCCTGTGGGTCATTCGCTGGGACACAGCACAGGCTCCCCAGCAATCCTGGCGCTGCTTACATGCTAAAGATAGCATGAAAGCAGCTTCAGGCTTGGTCTGAGCGTCTCGGACTGCCGCTCAGACACAAGCCTGAGGTCTGTGCTGTTTCTCCAGCCTGGCTTTGTATGCAGCCAGGTTGGAGAAACATAAGTGCGCATGTTATTTGGCCGGCCTCAGAAGGCTAGCCAAACGTGCACTTAGGTGCACTCTCCCCTCCCCCCCCCCCCACCCACTTCCTGTGGCCCAGGCCCTCCCCTCCCTGGACACCCTGCTGGCTGAGCCAGCAGATTACAAAATGATGAAAAATAAAACAATAGCAAGCTATTGTTTTATTTTTCATCTTCTGGCTCAGCCAGAGGGGCGATGCCCCTCCACCACTTCAGAAGAGCTGCCCCTGACGAGATTCCCCCAAAAGTGTGATTCATGTGTTTTATTTTAAGTTGATAGGGAAAATACTAATGATCATGGAGCACATATTAGACACATGTATGGTTTAGTGCTAATGAAAGTAAAAAAAAAAAAAATAATGTATAAATAAAGTAAATCAAGGATTGAAAATGAAAACACCACAGTGAGTAAACAATGAGAAAATACTCAATTGGTTGAAAAAAAAAATAGCATCATAATCTATAACCCGCAAATCTATTGTAAGCATCAGAATGTATATGCCCATTTCTAAATAGCAATTACTGAAAATCGCCTTATCACTGCAAGGGACTGTGGCTTATAAGAATGAGGGTCCGGAAGAAGGGGATGCTTAGTTCACCCGTCAGGCACTGAGCAGGTGACAAGGATGTTAGGAGACAAAAACTGCAGTAGGGATGGTGCTACTGTCACTATCTGCCCATGATTCACCTCCGAAAAACATGCAGTGCCCAAGCACAAAATAAAGGTGGCCTATGGACCTGAGAATAGAGTGTGACTCGCAAAAGAGAGGAGGTGGATATGTGGCCCCGTTCAGGGTGATTAGTTATTTTCATTTCATGCACTTCCTTTTGGTTCACAGACGTAGGAACGGAGCAAGGAAAGTAGCTATACTTGGATCTTTTTAAAGGAGGCCCAGAGCAGTTTGCATCAGAAATATATACGAATCAAGCAGTACAAAAAGGGGCTGCTCCTCCGTTAGGGCGGAGGAGCGTTGTCCTTGTGCCAGCAGCGGCAGCTGCAAAACCTTTAAAAGAAAACGATAATAAACTTAGTTTATTATCGTTTTCATCTAGAGGGGCGGAGCCACAGGGGAGATGAGCAGTGAGGGGGAGTGCACAGCACTCCCCTTCAAAGAGCATGTGTGTTTGGCCGGCCGTCTCGGGCTGGGCAAACACACATGCGCAATAGGCTCTCTTCAGCCCAGCAACACAGTAGCTGGGCTGGTGAGAGCCTGCACGGGCTCCCACTCTACCTGGGAGCGCCCTGGCTGGGCTCTCACAGCCAATCCTGATGCTGCTCTGAGCATCAAATACGAAAACTGAATAGGGTTTGTAGGGTTGAATTATTCTGGAAACTTAAAGGAGGGTTCTCTTTGTGCAACACTCATACACGTACATTGTGCATTAAATACACTTTGTTACTTACTGACTCTTTAATAGACTGCAGAGAAGGGACTGTGTCTAAGTGAGTGTGGGCTGCATAGCAACAGCTTCTAGGCCACTGAGTGAAGCAGGCTGAAGATGGGCTTGAGCACAGTTAGCTTTGGATGGGAGAGACTCAATCTGAAAGACAATTTAGGTTGGTGTGTAACCTTACCTGGAAGGGTACCGGGGAACCATTAAAAAGAAGGTGACACAATGAGGGCCCCACGCATACGTTGTCAACTTTAGAACTGAGAAGGCCTACAGAGGAAATACCCCACTGCTGCCGTAAATTGTCCCAGTAATTGAGGCATGGTTAGGAGAAAGTTGAAAGAGACAAAAAAGGACAGAAAGTGCATTGCCTTCGTTGCACAGGAAAATTAAAACCCCAGTGAGAGATTAACTACTCTGGAGGGTTTGACAAATACATAACAGTGAAATTGTGTGAAGTGTGAGAAACAAAAAAGAAGCATGTCATCTGTAGTGGTAGATGTGTGTGAAAACAAAAAAGTATTCACACTTACAGTGAAGACAGATTGTGGTGCTGTGCCCACCCACAGGAGCTGAGTGGGAAGAGCTGTTCCTCTCCATCACAAAGCAGTTGGAAGATCCTTTAGAGCTTCAAATTCAGGAAGATCTTATTTGAGTCGACATGAGGCCGATGGGGGGTCACAACTGGCCAGGATCCTGAAGTAGGCTTCACTGACAAATGAGGCAGGAATAAAGTTTTGATGGAAGTGAAGAAGAGAAATGAGAGAATAACCTTTGATGTTTAGAAGATCCTCTAGTTCCTGACCAGATGCGGAAAGCTATGCAACGGACTACAAAAACAGAGTTCTTGAAAAGGGAGCTCAGGCTGGTTTGTTAGAGCCAGCCAGCCAGACGTCGAGTAACAATGAGAGAATTCTGCAGTCCAGAGACAGCAGAAGTTCTGTTGAAGTCAGTATTACTGCTGAAAAAGGCAGCCAGTGCAAGGAGGAGGGGACGCAATTTAGTACAATGCTGTACGAACCGTCATCCATTTTAATTAGTCCACCATTCTGCTATTTCAGAATCCAATTGTGGGATTCAGAATCCAATTGTGGGACCATACTTCTGTAAAAAGAGGCCTACAAAGAATTTGCTTGCTGGGGTGACTATGTATTTTCAATGCATGGGAGATGTTGCATATGACATATAAATCCAGAGGAGACCCACGCCATTTTCTCTCAATCTGTTGCTGATGGGTGGGATGCAGTTACGTTCACCATACAATGTGACTGGATACAACCGGCTCACTGGATAGATCGGTTGCTTCAGTGGTGGCCTTGAGGCTCCACCCATGGTTGAGGACGTCTGGTTTCGGGGGATGTCCATACCGTGCTATTCGCGCTACTTTCTGGTGCCCTAGAAGGACAAGGGCCTACGCCATATCCTAGCCTTTCAGTTCCTCAATGTCTTCCTAAAAAAGGAGAAGTTCAAAATGCTGACTTTGGTTCAGGTCCTATCTGCCCTGGACCCAGGCAATTGGATGGTAGCGTTGGACTTACAGTACGCATATTTCATATCCCCGTTCTGCCTGCCTACTGACGTTACTCGCGGTCCATGGTAAGCCACAAGCATTTTCAGTTTACTGTGCTACTTTTTGGCTTTACCAGCGCACCTCGGGTGTTCACCAAAGTGATGGCATTTAGAGGTTTCAGTCTTCCCGTACCTCGATGACTGGCTGTTGAAGGCAGGCTCTCCTCAGACTGTCGTCTTTCACCTCCAAACTATGTCAGACCTCTTGCATTTGCTGGAGTTCACTATAAACGTGCCAAAGTCACACCTGAATCCTCTCAGACACTCACTTTCATTGGAGCTGTTCTGGCCACAGTGCAGTTTCAGGCTTATCCTCCCGAGCAGCGTGTCCAGGATATTTAGTCTATGATACTGATGTTTTAGCCTCTATCCTGGATTTCGGTGAGAATGACTCTGAGACTGCTGGGCCTTATTGCCTCCTGCATCCTGCTGGTATATCATGCTAGGTGGCATATGCAGGCTCTGCAGTGGGACCTGAAATTCCAGTGGGCGCAGCATCAGGGGAATCTCTCCAACATGGTCCAAATCTCTGAGGAAACTGAGCGAGATCTGCAGTGGTGGCTTTTGAACCGTGAATGGGTCAGAGGCAGATCCCTCTCCCTTCCCCTACAAGATCTGACAGTAGTAACAGATGCGTCACTCCTGAGATGGGGCTGCCACATGGGGAGAGGCAGATATCAGAGGCATCTGGTCTCCGGTGGGGGCAGATCCCTCTCCCTTCCCAGACAAAATCTGACAGTAGTAACAGATGCGTCACTCCTGAGATGGGGCGGCCACATGGGAGAGGCGGATATCTGAGGCATCTGGTTTCCGGCGGTGTCTAGGCTCCATATCAATCTTTTGGAGCTCAGGGCGATCAGGATAGCATTGAAAGCATTCCTTCCCTCTCTCAAAGGGAAAGTGGTGCAGATGTTCACGTACAACACCACCGCCATGTGGTAATGCAACAAGCAAGGTGGGCTCTTTCAGCAGTGGGGAGAGCCTTGATTATGTCTGTTTGCCTCCGCAGAGAACGTGCAGTGTTAGCTGTTTTTAGCGATTTGGAGTTTACACTCGCTCTGCCATGATTTTCGTCTTGAGTGGAACTCGTGCCTCCTTTATGTCTTTCCACAAATACCACTTCTGCCCAGAGTTCTCAAGAAGATCAAGAATGACCAAGCCCAAGTAATTATTATGGCTCCGGACTTGGTACGAAGAGTCTTGTATCAGAGCTTTTGAGTATGGTCATCAATTTTCCAATCAGACTGCCCCTTCGGGAGGATCTTCTGTTGCAGCAGGTGACGGTTTTCCATCCAAACCTGTTTAGTCTCCGCCTTCTTGTGTGAAGATTGAGTGGCGGCAGTTTACAGCTTTTGACCTTCCACCCAAATTCTGTAACGTTATCTTGGCAGCAAGGAGTCCCTACACCAAAATGGTATACGTCTGTTGTTGGAACAGATTTGTGGCATGGTAAACAGACAAGTCCCCTTCTCTGCCCCTCTGTCAGAGGTCCTTTTGTTTGTTGTCTCTCTAGCTCAGCAGGTCTCTACTTTAGTCACACTCAAGAGTTACTTGTCTGCTGTCTCGGCTTTCCTGGGATTACCTGACCAACCCTCTCCGTTTAAATCTCCTATTATTAGTATATTCCTGAAGGGTCTTACCCATATGATGCCTCCTTCTCCGTTCATAATTCCCCAATGGGATTTAAACTTGGTTCTTACTTTCCTGATGTGTGCTCCTTCCGAGCCACTTTACAACTGTCTAATTCGGCTTCTTACGCTAAAAACAGCTTTTCTTGTAGCCATCACTTCTGCCCGCAGAGTGAGTGAGCTACAGGCCCTTTTCTTGAAACCACCTTCCATTTCCATCCATCCTTGCAAGGTGGGTCTTCGTACCAGGGCTTCCTTTTTACCTAAAGTGGTCACACCCTTTCCTGTAGGCCAATCCATCACCTTGCCTACTTTTTACGTGCCTCCACATCCTTCTAAGGAAGAAGAGAAACTTTACCACCTAGACCCAAAAAGAATGTTGGCGTTCTATCTTTATCGTACCAAAGAGTTCTGGGTGAATGATCAACTCTTTGTGGGTTGTGTGGGGGCAAAGAAATGTTGGGCAATGCAGAAAAGAACCATCTCCATTTGGTTTGTTCTCTGCATCACAATGTGCAACCCTGGAGGATTTGCATGCTCACTCCGACAGAGCAACAGTTGCAACCACTGCGTTAGCACGCGGAGTTCCAGTCCTGGACATCTGCAAGGCAGCAACGTGGGCGTCGCTGCACTACTGCCTGGACAGTCGGGTTCGAAGGCACGGGTACTTTGCCCATTCGGTACTTAGGACTTCCTAGTATGATCTTAGTTCGCAGACCCGCCTCCGTGGATGGTATTGCTTGAGTATCTATTCTAAGGTAAGGAATCTGCAACTAGAAGTCTCTATCAGATTACCTTTGGTAACTGATTATCTGGTAGAGACGTATTCTAGCTGCAGATTCCTTATCGACCCACCCATCCTCCCCGCTCTGCGAACTGATTTATAGGGACAGGGACTTTCCTTTCAGGGCCCTAGTTCTGACGCACCAGGGTCAGTGTTCTTCATGGCTACAAGTCTTGAAAAGAAACTGACGTCAGTGCGGTCAGTGCGCCGGGATGTCGCCTATATACGACCCGCAGAATCATATCTGGCAAACACAACGCCAACAACAGAGGCATTCGACCGACGCTACCTAACTGCACCCAGGAGTACTGCTCGAGAAAATATCCGGATCCTGACTGACATCTCGGGGAAATATTAAGGTAAGGAATCTGCAGTTAGAATATGTCTCTACCAGATAATTTGTTACTGAAGTTAAGTAACTTGTTCTTCTGTCAATGATTCCACCACCAGAATGTAGATTCCATAGTTAGATTGCACAGCTTGAAGTTTTTAAATCTTCCCCACTTCTAAATGGCATGAGACTCGCACAGGAGATCCTTCTGCAGGGGCCGAAATGTGTTCCTATATCTCCTTTTCAGAACTTTGCCCTCTGAGGATTCACATTTATTTTCTTTGCTGCAGAAGAGGGGGTCTTCTGTACCATCAGTATCAATAGCAAAGGGTAACTTCAGTTGGTGCTACTATAGATAATCATAGGTTATTGAGCATCTGTGAACCGCTACAGGTTGAACTTCCCTCCTACTGAGGTCTTTCCTTTATGGATCTTCAAAGAAAGCAGTCACCCCCCTCAGAAATCCTAGTGGAACTATGTAATTCTCTGGTCTGCAGCCAGTGAGTTTGCCCCAAAAGAACTGCAGAGCTGATGGGGTCTACTTTGCCTACCCCTCAACAGAAAGTGGTGCAGCACGAGTTTACTCATCTGCAGGCAGTTCACATGGTTAATAAACATGTTTACTCACACTTCACACGCCTTCACTCGTGCCAGTAAATGTACGCAAGATTCATCGGAAGCAGGTGCAGAGCTCTGTAGGACAAACCAGCCTGCCAGCACACTGTACCTACAGGGATTTTGTAGGCAGTAACGGTTACCACACCACTGATGCAGCAAAGCAACCCATACTTCTACAGTCAAGTGCAAGCTACATGGTAGTGCTTTGGAACCTTGGTGGTACGAGGCGCTTTACAAATTAACTACAATATCAAACATTGTGGCCCCGTTGGACAAGAGGCGTGAGACCCAAGTCGTCTTCCTGTCAGTACATTTTTTATCTCTTGGTTGTTCCCTCCTGTGGACTTTTCGGTATGACTTGACGCCTCACTGTCCCCAGTAGTGGTGCTCAGAAGATCGAAATTTAGTTTGTATTTCACCATGTGATGTGCCCAGGAAAGTGTGAAGAGAAAAATCATTGCTTAGCTTTTCAGAGAGTGATCAAAGCCCAGGACAAATACGTTAAAGGGCTTTGCTCTATTAATTAATTTTCGGTTTTATTGATCCCTGTGGATATTAAAATTTGAAATTACGCCCAGATGTTGAGTTGCAGTCAGTACATCACATTTTGTTACATCAGCTGTCTCTTTCACACATACTGTAAAATCAGATTTGTGTCAGTCGGCCATAAATTTTCTCTTCACATAACCTAATTGTGTCTTCCAGTTTACTGTTCATTATCTTTGAAAGCTTGTGGTGCCAGTGGAGTTGGAGATGACAATGAATTCTGCACTAGCAGTGCTCGGATTTTACATATGACTGGATCAGCTGTTTCTCATACACGCTGCTCCCCCTAGCCTGCAGCCAGTGTTGTTTGAGGGGTGTGGGGGTGTCTCAGAAATAGAAACAGATATAGATGACAGCTGCAGGGAAATGTTTTTAAATGTATTTGTTTGTGGATATTCATCGACCACTGGGGTTAAGCCGCAGAGAGTCCTGGAAGTGACTGACAGAATACAAGTGGCATGAGTGGCGGGGGGGGGGTGTAGAGCAGTTTACATTGCATTTTTTTATTCTGATCAATCTGATCTCCGGGTGCTAGGCAGTAAACTGTGAGGTCTTTAAATAACTCAACTCATAGAATTGATCCATATTTTTTCCTGTAAGACGCTTATGCGACAAATGTCCCCATAGACAGGGTGAAGAAACAGCAGGTGTGTTAAACGCCATTTAAGTGGCAACAGTCGACAGAAGATGTGGGTCTTCAGTTTATTGTGAAATGAGTTGACCTTAAGGGTATGTAGCTATATGTGTGTTGTACGGTACACTGGTGATCACTGTGCCAATTACGACTGCTAACACTATAAGTGCACCAGCTCCTTGGAAGGTACACTTTCTGCTGTTCGAACAGATCCAGGCCACATTCCAGTTAGCCTGATAAAATGCCTTACTTTCATTCGGAGACATAACTCCTGGATTTCTGGGTTGGCCTCTTCAAATGCTGCTGACATTTTAAGAAATATCCTGTGGTTTCCCTGAGATGTCTGAAAAGTTGCTTTTAATATTAAAACAAGACACATTTTCTTTCGAATTAGAGCAGCGAAAGAAAAACAGTGGTGCCCTTTGTGTTTCTTAATCACATTACATTGCAGGAATCCCCAGAGGTATTGGGAGGGTTGCATTCAGCACCTTGAAGCCTGCATCAGCAGCGGTTCCTCGGCTTCCTCCAGGTCCCCACGGACGCTGTTCCCAGCCCTTGAGTTTTCGTGGCACTGCAGTGCGTTCAGCCTGTTCTAATCTTGCTTTGCTTCCATTGAACGAACTAAGGGGGTTATTCCAACTTTGGAGGAGGTGGTAATCCGTCCCAAATGTGACGGATTTACCACCAGCCGTATTACGAGTTCCATAGGATATAATGGACTCGTAATACGGCTGGTGGTATATCCGTCACTTTACCGTCACTTTTGGGATGGATTACCACTTCCTCCAAAGTTGGAATAACACCCTAAGACTCTTGAAATCGTTGATTTGTAAGTGAAAGATTTTGGACCTGAATTGGTGTCTATACTGGCCTGGAGTGAAGAGGTCATCCATCAGCCACGCTTCCTCTCTTCTGGATGTGATTTTTCGCCCTGTTAGAGAGGACCGCAGAACACGGTTATCTGCTGTTCCTCTCTGTCTTTTTCTGCAAGAACGTATTACACAAATGGATATATGGTCTGTCTTACAACGCCAGGACATGCTCTGAAGACCGTAGTTTTCCAAACAGGGTTAGAGAAGCCATCTACACTCGGAAGGCAGCGTACGTCCAGGAGGTGCCCACTCCATGTAACTCACTCTGCAGACCGCTGTAAGCATCCAAACTAGGACTTCTATTGCCATTTTCTAGCTACCTCATCTGACCGAGACTATGGCATAGATGATAGGCTTACAAAACCACCACATTCTGGCGGCAAATCTGAGATGTTACAAAGATTGTTATATGCAGCGCACGCCTTTCCACGGATTTTTACAACGGCGTTGTCATTCACAGCGTGTTTTATAATGCATTATAATACCTGATATTTTATCAGTAGGTGTATGTACGTGTGTGTGTGTGTATATATATATATATATTTATATATATATATATAATTATACTTAATATTGTGCATATATATGTGCACTTACAAATGTATTTAATTTATACATATTTCATTTTTATTTATACTCACACCTGTATATGTAGATACACATTTTTTATTTAACCCTAAAATCTCCTTACCTACCTTAACCTCCACCCGCCGCTGAACCCAAAATTCTCTTACATCCCTTTTCCTCTGCCTGCTTATGAACCTTACAAATCCTTTACCACCTATCTTTATCCATCCCTAAATTCAAAAACAAAAAAACTTTATTACCCTTACCTCTATGCTCCCGTGAATCCTAATAAACACGTATCTCCCTTTACCTGCCTCTGAAACCTAAAACACCTTAGGTCTTTACTTCTACCCGTCCATGGCACCAAAGAACCTCTTACCTCTCTTTACCTCTACCCACTCCTGAACCCTAAAAAACCCTTACCTCTCTTTACAGCTACCTTTTCCTGAATCCTAAAAAACCTTACCTCCTTTATCTGTTTATGAATCTTTAACCCCTTCGCTGCCAGGCCTTTTCCCCCTCCTGTGCCAGGCCTTTTTTTGCCTATTTGGGGCAGTTCGCGCTTAGGCCCTCATAACTTTTTGTCCACATAAGCTAACCAAGCCAAATTTGCGTCCTTTTTTTCCAACATCCTAGGGATTCTAGAGGTACCCAGACTTTGTGGGTTCCCCTGAAGGAGGCCAAGAAATTGGCCAAAATACAGTGAAAATTTTGTTTTTTTCAAAAAAATTGGAAAAAGTGGCTGCAGAAGAAGGCTTGTGGTTTTTCCCCTGAAAATGGCATCAACAAAGGGTTTGCGGTGCTAAACTCAGCAGCTTCCCAGCTTTCAGGAACAGGCAGACTTGAATCAGAAAACCCAATTTTTCAACACAATTTTGGCATTTTACTGGGGCATACCCCATTTGTGCAATTTTTTGTGCTTTCAGCCTCCTTCCAGTCAGTGACAGGAATGGTCATGAAACCAATGCTGGATCCCAGAAACCTAAACATTTCTGAAAAGTAGACAAAATTCTGAATTCAGCAAGGGGTCATTTGTGTAGATCCTACAAGGGTTTCCTACAGAAAATAACAGCTGAAAAAGAAAAATATTGAAATTGAGGTGAAAAAAACATCAATTTTTCTCTACGTTTTACTCTGTAACTTTTCCCTGCAATGTCAGATTATCGAAAGCAATATACCGTTACGTCTGCTGGACTCCTCTGGTTGCGGGGATATATAGGGTTTGTAGGTTCATCAAGAACCCGAGGAACCCAGAGCCAATAAATGAGCTGCACCCTGCAGTGCGTTTTCATTCTATACCGGGTATACAGCAATTCATTTGCTGAAATATAAGGAGTAAAAAATTGCTATCAAGAAAACCTTTGCATTTCCAAAAAGGGCACAAGATAAGGTGTTGAGGAGCAGTGGTTATTTGCACATCTCTGAATTCCGGGGTGACCATAGTAGCACGTGAATTACAGGGAATTTCTCAAATAGATGTCTTTTTTACACACACTCCTATATTTGGAAGGAAAAAATGTAGAGAAAGACAAGGGGCAATAGTACTTGTTTTGCTAATCTATGTTCCCCCAAGTCTCCCGATAAAAATGGTACCTCACTTGTGTGGGTAGGCCTAGCACCCGCGACAGGGTATGCCCCAAAACACAACGTGGACACCTCACAGAAAACAGAGCTGTTTTTAGCAAAGTGACTACCTGTAGATTTTGGCCTCTAGCTCAGCCGCCACCTAGGGAAACCTACCAAACCTGTGCATTTCTGAAAACTAGAGACCTAGGGGAATCCAAGGAGGGGTGACTTGCGGGGCTCGGACCAGGTTCTGTTACCCAGAATCCTTTGCAAACCTCAAAATTTGGCTAAAAAAACACATGTTCCTCACATTTCTGTGGCAGAAAGTTCTGGAATCTGAGAGGAGCCACAAATTTCCTTCCACCCAGCGTTCCCCCACGTCTCCCGATAAAAATGATACCTCACTTGTGTGGGTAGGCCTAGCGCCCGCGACAGGATATGCCCCAAAACACAACGTGGACATATCACAGAAAACAGAGCTGTTTTTAGCAAAGTGACTACCTGTAGATTTTGGCCTCTAGCTCAGCCGGCACCTAGGGAAACCTACCAAACCTGTGCATTTCTGAAAACTAGAGACCTAGGGGAATCCAAGGAGGGGTGACTTGTGTGGCTCGGACCAGGTTCTGTTACCCAGAATCCTTTGCAAACCTCAAAATTTGGCTAAAAAAACACATGTTCCTCACATTTCTGTGGCAGAAAGTTCTGGAATCTGAGAGGAGCCACAAATTTCCTTCCACCCAGCGTTCCCCCACGTCTCCCGATAAAAATTATACCTCACTTGTGTGGGTAGGCCTAGCGCCCGCGACAGGATATGCCCCAAAACACAACGTGGACATATCACAGAAAACAGAGCTGTTTTTAGCAAAGTGACTACCTGTAGATTTTGGCCTCTAGCTCAGCCGGCACCTAGGGAAACCTACCAAACCTGTGCATTTCTGAAAACTAGAGACCTAGGGGAATCCAAGGAGGGGTGACTTGCGGGGCTCGGACCAGGTTCTGTTACCCAGAATCCTTTGCAAACCTCAAAATTTGGCTAAAAAAACACATGTTCCTCACATTTCTGTGGCAGAAAGTTCTGGAATCTGAGAGGAGCCACAAATTTCCTTCCACCCAGCGTTCCCCCACGTCTCCCGATAAAAATGATACCTCACTTGTGTGGGTAGGCCTAGCGCCCGCGACAGAATATGCCCCAAAACACAACGTGGACATATCACAGAAAACAGAGCTGTTTTTAGCAAAGTGACTACCTGTAGATTTTGGCCTCTAGCTCAGCCGCCACCTAGGGAAACCTACCAAACCTGTGCATTTCTGAAAACTAGAGACCTAGGGGAATCCAAGGAGGGGTGACTTGCGGGGCTCGGACCAGGTTCTGTTACCCAGAATCCTTTGCAAATCTCAAAATTTGGCCCAAAAAACACATGTTCCTCACATTTCTGTGGCAGAAAGTTCTGGAATCTGAGAGGAGCCACAAATTTCCTTCCACCCAGCGTTCCCCCACGTCTCCTGATAAAAATGATACCTCACTTGTGTGGGTAGGCCTAGCGCCCGCGACAGGATATGCCCCAAAACACAACGTGGACATATCACAGAAAACAG
Source organism: Pleurodeles waltl (assembly GCF_031143425.1). Classification (NCBI taxonomy): domain Eukaryota; kingdom Metazoa; phylum Chordata; class Amphibia; order Caudata; family Salamandridae; genus Pleurodeles; species Pleurodeles waltl. The sequence continues at coordinate 76,723,309 of NC_090447.1, read as the reverse complement.
AGCTGTTTTTAGCAAAGTGACTACCTGTAGATTTTGGCCTCTAGCTCAGCCGCCACCTAGGGAAACCTACCAAACCTGTGCATTTCTGAAAACTAGAGACCTAGGGGAATCCAAGGAGGGGTGACTTGCGGGGCTCGGACCAGGTTCTGTTACCCAGAATCCTTTGCAAATCTCAAAATTTGGCTAAAAAAACACATGTTCCTCACATTTCTGTGGCAGAAAGTTCTGGAATCTGAGAGGAGCCACAAATTTCCTTCCACCCAGCGTTCCCCCACGTCTCCCGATAAAAATGATACCTCACTTGTGTGGGTAGGCCTAGCGCCCGCGACAGGATATGCCCCAAAACACAACGTGGACATATCACAGAAAACAGAGCTGTTTTTAGCAAAGTGACTACCTGTAGATTTTGGCCTCTAGCTCAGCCGGCACCTAGGGAAACCTACCAAACCTGTGCATTTCTGAAAACTAGAGACCTAGGGGAATCCAAGGAGGGGTGACTTGTGTGGCTCGGACCAGGTTCTGTTACCCAGAATCCTTTGCAAACCTCAAAATTTGGCTAAAAAAACACATGTTCCTCACATTTCTGTGGCAGAAAGTTCTGGAATCTGAGAGGAGCCACAAATTTCCTTCCACCCAGCGTTCCCCCACGTCTCCCGATAAAAATGATACCTCACTTGTGTGGGTAGGCCTAGCGCCCGTGACAGGATATGCCCCAAAACACAACGTGGACACTTCACAGAAAACAGAGCTGTTTTTAGCAAAGTGACTACCTGGAGATTTTGGCCTCTAGCTCAGCCGCCACCTAGGGAAACCTACCAAACCTGTACATTTCTGAAAACTAGAGACCTAGGGGAATCCAAGGAGGGGTGACTTGTGTGGCTCGGTCCAGGTTCTGTAACCCAGAATCCTTTGCAAACCTCAAAATTTGGCTAAAAAAACACATGTCCCTCACATTTCTGTGGCAGAAAGTTCTGGAATCTGAGAGGAGCTACAAATTTCCTTCCACCCAGCGTTCCCCCAAGTCTCCCGATAAAAATGATAACTCACTTGCGTGGGTAGGCCTAGCGCCGGCGACAGGAAACACCCCAAAGCGCAACGTGGACACATCCTAAATTTTGGAAAAAAACAGAGGTGTTTTTTGCGAAGTGCCTACCTGTAGATTCTGGCCTCTAGCTCAGCCGGCACCTAGGGAAACCTACCAAACCTGTGCATTTCTGAAAACTAGAGACCTAGGGGAATCCAAGGAGGGGTGACTTGCGGGGCTCGGACCAGGTTCTGTTACCCAGAATCCTTTGCAAACCTCAAAATTTGGCTAAAAATACACGTTACTCACATTTCTGTGGCAGAAAGTTCTGGAATCTGAGAGGAGCCACAAATTTCCTGCTACCCAGCGTTCCCCCAAGTCTCCCGATAAAAATGATACCTCACTTGTGTGGGTAGGACTAGCGCCCACGAAAGGAAAGGGCCCAAAACACAACGTGGACACATCACATTTTTTTTATAAAAAGCAGTGCCTACCTGTGGATTTTGGCCTGTAGCTCAGCCGACACCTGAGGAAACCTAGCAAACCAGTGCATTTTTGAAAACTAGAAACCCAGGGGAATCCAAGATGGGGTGACTTGCGGGGCTCTGACCAGGTTATGTTACCCAGAATCCTTTGCAAACATCAAAATTTGGCCCAAAAAACACTTTTTCCTCTCATTTCGGTGACAGAAAGTTCTGGAATCTGAGAGGAGCCACAAATTTCCTTCCACCCAGCGTTCCCCTAAGTCTCTCGATAAAAATGGTACATCACTTCTGTGGGTAGGCCTAGCGCCCACAAAAGGAAATGGCCCAAAACACAACGTGGACACAACATATTTTTTCACAGAAAACAGAGGTGTTTTTTGCAAGGTGCCTACCTGTGGTGTTTGGCCTGTAGCTCAGCCGGCCCCGGGGGGGGGGGGGGCAGAAATGCCCTAAAATAAATTTGCCCCCCCAACCCCCACCCTCCCCCGACGGGAGCGACCCTTGCCTACGGGGTCGCTCCCCCTGCGTGACATTGGCACCAAAAAACAAATCCCCGGTGCCTAGTGGTTTCTGCCCCCTTGGGGGCAAGTTGACCTAAACTCAGCCAATCTGCCCCCAAGGGGGGCAGAAATGGCCTAAATACAATTTGTCCCCCAGGGGAGCGACTTTTGCCTGATGGGTCGCTCCCCATCTCTATAAAAAAAATAAAAAAAAGGAAAAAAAAAATAAAAATTCCCCTGGCGCCTAGAGGTTTCTGCCCCCCCCCCCCCCGGGGGCAGATCGGCCTAATAATAGGCCGATCTGCCCCCCTGGGGGGCAGAAATGGCCTAAAATAAATTTGCCCCCCCAACACCCACCCCCCCCGGGAGCGACCCTTGCCTACGGGGTCGCTCCCCCTGCGTGACATTGGCGCCAAAAAACAAATCCCCGGTGCCTAGTGGTTTCTGCCCCCTTGGGGGCAGATTGACCTAAAATTGGCCAATCTGCCCCCAGGGGGGCAGAAATGGTCTAAATACAATTTGCCCCCCCAGGGGAACGACCCTTGCCTGATGGGTCGCTCCCCATCTCTAAAAAAAGAAACAACAAAAAAAAAAAAACACAAAAAAAAATTGCCCCGGCGCCTAGATTGTTCTGCCCCACCCCCGGGGGCAGTTCGGCCTAATAATAGGCCGATCTGTCCCCCGGGGGGGCAGAAATGGCCTAAAATAAATTTGCCCCCCCCAACCCCCCTCCCCCGGGAGCGACCCTTGCCTACGGGGTCGCTCCCCCTGCGTGACATTGGTGCCAAAAAACAAATCCCCGGTGCCTAGTGGTTTCTGCCCCCTTGGGGGCAGATTGACCTAAAATCGGCCAATCTGCCCCCAGGGGGGCAGAAATGGTCTAAATACAATTTGCCCCCCAGGGGAGCGACCCTTGCCTGATGGGTCGCTCCCCATCTCTAAAAAAAAAAAAAGAACAAAAGAAAAAACTCAAAAAAAAAATTTGCCCTAGCGCCTAGAGGTTTCTTCCCCCCCTGGGGGCAGATCGGCCTAATAATAGGCCGATCTGCCCCCAGGGGGGGCAGAAAAGGCCTTCCCAAAAAATTGCCCCCCCTGGGAGCGACCCTTGCCAAAGGGGTCGCTTTGTTGCGTGACATTCGCGCGCAAAAACAAACTCCCTGGTGTCTAATGGTTTCTGCCCCCCTTGGGGGCAGATTGGCCTTATCAAAATAGGCCAATCTGCCCCCAAGGGGGGCAGAAATGGCCTAAATATATATTGCCCCGTAGGGGAGCGACCCTTGCCTAAGGGATCGCTCCCCACCTAAAAAAAAATAATTCATCACAAAAAAAAAAAAAAAAAAAAAAAAGGTCCCTGGTGCCTAGAGGTTTCTGCCCCCCCTGGGGGCAGATCGGTCTAATAATAGGCCAATCTGCCCCCAGGGGGGGCAGAAAAGGCCTTCCTAAAAAAATGCCCCCCTGGGAGCGACCCTTGCCCAAGGGGTCGCTCCCTTTTGCCAATTTCAAGAAAAAAAAAAAATATCCCTGGTGTCTAGTGGGGTTTCAAAAGCCGGATTGCAAGCAATCCGGCTTTTGAAACCTGTGAGAGACTTCAAAGGGAAGGAAATACATTTCCTTCCCTTTGAAGCCTCTCGGGGCCTCCCCCATGGGATTGAAAAAGAAATGCAAAAGCATTTCTTTTTCAATCGCGCTGGAAGCTCTGCTTCCAGCGCGATGGGGGAGACCCTGTGACTAATCAGCGCGCGCTCGCGCGCTGACGTCACAGGGGGGGTTGGGGGGGCCGGGGGTGGGAGGGGAAGGGCTTCCCCTTCCATCCCTGACTTGGGGGGGTGGGGGGGAACCCCACAGAGGGAGCGAGAGCGCTCCCTCTGGGCTCTGTGCACAGGACGTAATGGTTACGTCCTGGGCACAGCAGCACTGTGCCTCAGGACGTAACCATTACGTCCTGGGCACAGAAGGGGTTAAAATCCCTTCCCACGCCTCGCCTCTTCCCATCCATGAACCCTAAAAAAAACGTCCTTCCGTTTGTCTCTGCCTCCTCCTGAACCCTAGAAACCCTTAATTCCCTTAACCTCTACCTGCCCATGAACTCTAAAAATGCCTTACCTCCTTTTACTTCTGTCAATCCCTGACCCTTAATATCCCTTCTATTAACCTCCCTCTAAGTGAACAAAAAATTTCATTTCTGATGAATACACGAGCTACCTGTGGATTCCTCACCTTATGAAGTCTCCCAATGGGCCAGCATTCAACAGAAAATCTTCTTCCCAGCTCTCCACGTCGACGAGGATGTCACAATTGCACGGCTCCGCACGCGACTCCGTCTGACGTCACTGTGGCAACAAGAGGTTCTCGCCGGCGTGCTGATGTTAGTTTCCTTTTTTCCGTGCCTTTGATGCTAACGGTTTTCTCCTAGCTCTAGTTACTGTTTCAAAGGTGTCCTTTTTGTCTTTGGTTGCAATGTACCCTCCTAGGAAGTCGGGGTTTAAACCCTGTCGGGAGTGCGAGGGTCGCATGTCGGTTACGGACCTTCACAATGAATGCCTTTGGTGCCTAAGTTCGGAGCACAACGTCGAGGAGTGTGCGTGCTGCCAAAGCATGAATCCGAAGGCGCTGAAGGAGAGAGAAGCCAAACTCTTTTTGGCTAAGGCGAAGAAAAGGCACAGAAGTCATCGCAGATCGTCTTCGCATTCTTCTTTGTAGAAGCATAAGAAGCGGTGCCGACATGACTCTCGGCGTCGTTCGACTAGAGGTTGTTCACGATCCAGGTCTCCATCTAGATGGCACCGTGAGACGTGGGAGGTTAGTCCTACAGTGAGTCCACAGCCTCAAAACACTCAGGCTTCTCCGGCGCCATTGGTCTTCGAGGTGGTTGTACCCCAAGAGAGTCCACGCTTTTCATCTGGGGTGCAGGACTCTGATGCCCAGCCGGCGCAAGTGCCGCAGGAAGATCAGCGGTATCCTGCCTTCCCTGCTCCGGGAGCGGATCCGGCAGCATTTTCGAATGTCATGTTTAACATGTTCAATGCAAAGGGCCCTGGTGGTGCACCGGCTGGTCCCACGGGTCCTTGGGCATTCACATTCGGCTCCCCGGCCCCTTATAAGTCAGCGCCGTTCATGCCCTTTTATCCGACTGAGGGTGCCAGTTCAGCGCCAATAACTTCACCTCATAGGCCTACGGCGCCGATGACATCGCCTTATAGACCTGCGGCACTGGGGATGTCACCTCATACACAGTCAACGCCGATGACGAAGCCTCAGGTGTCCACGCGCTGATGGGATCAGCTCTGGCACCGCATGGATCCGGTTTGGATCGTAATGTGTCTCCTCCTTCTCCTGGTCTGCGTCTATCGGTCTTGAAGCCAGTGTCATCGATGTCAGCTAACTCTATGTCGACGCCGAGATTGGAGGCCAGGTTGAGGTCGCGCAGAAGAGCACAGAGGCTCTTAGAAGAACAAGAGTACCAAAGACAGCTACTAGAAGAAGGAGAGATTGCTAAGCCCTTGGGGGAATATAAGGGCCTAGACTCAGCCAGTGGGCTGGACACTTCCCCGAAGTGGGATCTTTCATCTCCAGGGGATTATACAGAGGAAGTGGCCTCTTTCCATTCTGTTCTGTAGTCAGGAAGCCAGCAAATTTCTTGGATCTTCCGCTGCCGGCTGCTGAGGTTAAAACAAATATTTTGACTGAGGTCCTGCATCCTTCTTCGGCTTCAGCAGAACCCTTGCTTCCATTTAATGATGCTTTTACAGAACCTATATTGGAGATTTGGAGGAAGCCTGTGTCATCGCCAGCTGTGAACAGGTCTGTTGCAAGACGGTATAGGGTGGCTCCGGGAAATCCAGGATTTTTGTCAAAGCATCCGACTCCGGAGAGTTTAGTAGTCCAGGCCTCATGTTCTGCTCTTGGCTCTTTCCGGGTTATTCCTTCGGTCAGAGTGTCCAACAGAATGGAGCAGCCGGCCAAGAAGACTTTTTCATCCTGCAGTATGGCCCTGAACGTGGCAAATGCTACTTGTGTGTTAGGGAGATATGTCCACGCTCTGATGAACATGGCTAAAGTTGTAGTTCCAGACTTACCGCAGGATATGCAGGGGCAGTTTGGTGAGCTCCTGTCATACGCTCAAGCTGCAGCTAAGCAGATTATCCAGTCTGGTCTGGATTCTACAGACTCAGTGGCCAGGGCGATGGGTACCTCAATCGCTACCAGGAGGCATGCATGGTTGAGGTCTTCTGGCATTTCTACAGATGTCCAGACCACTCTATTGGACCTGCCTTTCGATGGAGAAAAGCTGTTTGGAGCCAAAGCTGACGCTGCCTTAGAGCACTTCAAGGACAGTCGGGCCACAGCAAAGTCTTTGGGTCTGCAGGCTTCCACTATGTCCTTTCAGGTCCTTTCGGAGGTTCAGGGGGTTTAGGCGTGTAGCCGTTTACCGTGGGAGACCCCAGTCCACAGTCCAACAGCATGCCAGCCTCCCATATAGATCCTTTAGAGGGTGGGGGAGGGTTAGGACAAGAGGGGCCACCCAGCAGCACCCTGCGTCATCCTCTTCCTCTGGGGGTCAACAACAAGGGAAGCAGCCCTAGTTTTCTGCCCATTTTGAGTCACACTTCTCCTGCAGGGGGAAGGTTACATCTTTTTCTCTGCAAATGGGAGTTAGCCACATCAGACTCCTGGGTTCTAAATATTGAGAGGAAAAGATACACTCTTCCTTTTTAGGAGTTTCCCCCTCCCTTCCCTCTCCATCCCTTGTTTTGTTCAGAAGACCATCTTTTGTTTTTGCAGCAGGAGGTTCAAATCCTGTTATCAAAAGGTGCAATGGAGTTAGTTCCACAGCAGGAAAGGGGTCAAGGTTGTTATTCAAGATATTTCCTGATCCCCAAGAAGGATGGTCGATTGAGGTCTAGCCTGGATCTGAGGATTCTGAATTGGTTCCTCAAACAGGAGAAATTCAAGATGGTGACTCTAGCCCAGGTGTTTCTGGCGTTGAACAAAGAGGATTGGATGGTGTCTGTCGACTTGCAGGATGCTTACTTTCATATCCCTATTCTCAAGTCGCACAGGAAGTATCTCCGGTTTGTAGTGGGGTCGCAACACTACCAGTTTGCGGTCCTTCCGTTTGGCCTTACTTCAGCACCTCGAGTCTTCACGAAGGTGATGGCGGTGGTTGCGGCAAGTGTCAGGAGCAAGGAAATATCTGTATTCCCTTACCTGGACGATAGGTTGATAAAAGCCAAGTCTCCAGAGCTCGTGCTTCATCACTTGCAAATGACAACTCAGTTGTTGTTCAGTCTGGGTTTTTCGATAAACGTGCGGACAGTCTCAGTCAGCATTTCTCGGCTGATCACGAGTGGCGTCTCCATTCGGATCTGCTCCTTCACATTTTTCGGATGTGGGGTTTTCCGCAGGTAGACCTATTTGCCACTCGGGAGAACGCGCACTGCCTGTCGTTCTGCAGCCTCCAGTATCCGGTGCAAGGAGCTTTGGGGGACGCATTTCAGATGTCTTGGTGCGACCAGTTGCTTTACGTGTTTCCCCCATATCCTTGGTTCCTCGGGTTCTGAGAAATATACGCCAAGATCGGGCTCAAGTCATTTTAATAGCTCCAGATTGGCCGAGAAGGGTGTGGTACACAGACCTTCTCCAACTCTCACTGTGGCCTCCGCTCCGTCTCCCTCTCAGGGCAGACCTCCTCTTGCAGTCGCAGGGGCAGGTTCTACACCCCCACCTCCAGAGCCTGCACCTACATGCCTGGAGATTGAACGGGGCAATCTGAGTGCTTTCTCTCTCCCACCAGAGGTAGTGATGTTATTTTATCGGCCAGGCGACACTCAACTAAGACTGTTTATGCCGGCAGGTAGGTAAAATTTGTGACTTGGTGTGGAGAGAAACAAATTGATTCCTTGAGAGCCCATCTGTCTGATGTTCTGTTGTTTGATTTAACGTTAGCACAGAAGGGTTGTGCAGTTGCAACTGTTAAAGGCTATTTGCCGGCACTGTAAGCCTTTCTTTGCCTTCCGGATCAACCTTCCTTGTTCAAATCACCTATTGTTGTTAGGTTCTTGAAAGGTTTAACAAATAAATTTCCTCCCACTCCATTTCTGATGCCTCACTGGGATTTAAATCTGGTTTTAACTTTTTTAATGGGTTCACCGTTTGAACCCATGCATTCTTGTCCTTTAAGATTATTGGTCTTTAAGACAGTTTTCCTTACAGATATTACACCTGCTAGGCATGTGAGTGAGCTTTAGGCCCTTAGTGTCAAACCTCCCTTTACATGATTCTTTCCTGGCAAAGTGTTGCTGAAAACCAGGGGGGCTTTCCTTCCTACAGTTGTCACTCCTTTCCATATGGGGCAGTCTATTACCCTTTCATCTATCTACTCTCCGCCTCATCCTTCAAAAGAGGAAGAAAGACTCCATCGCTTGGACCCCAGAAGGGCTCCCAGTTTCTATATTGAGAGGGCAAAGGACTTTCGGTTCGATGACCAACTCTTCGTTGGATATGTGGGAAAGATGAAAGGCAGAGCTGTCCATAAAAGAACAATATCCAGGTGGGTCATTCTTTGCATTAAGATCTGTTATTCGTTAGCCAAGAGGATTCCTCCTGAGGGTATTATAGCTCATTCTACCAGGGCTAAGGCTGCCATTTCAGCTTTGCTAGGAGTGTGCCAGTGGTAGATATTTGTAAAGCGGCAACTTGGGCTTCCCTTCATACTTTTGCGAAGCACTATTGCTTGGATTCGGAAGTCAGAAGGCATGGCCATTTTGCACGTTCTGTGTTGCAGGATTTCTTGGTGTGACTAGTCAGGCACCCACCTCCGAGTGCGGTACTGCTTTGGGACTCTATTCATAAGGTGAGGAATCCACAGATAGTTGTATCCATCAGAATAACAAGTTACTTACCTTCGGTAACGCTTTTCTGGTGGATACACTAGCTACCTGTGGATTCCTCACAGTCCCACCCGCCTCCCCATTGCCTGTCCGGTCATACCAAGACTTTTTGTATTACAAGTGTATATATGTTTTGATTAATTTCTATATAAATAATTGTTGTACTTATGTTACATCAGTATGGTTATATGTATGTATTTATTTGAGCTATCGTAAGGTCGGTTTTCACCTGTTCGCCTCAAAGGCACGTACAAAATGGGTGAAACTGACGTCAGCACGCAGGCGAGGACCTCTTAGTGCCACAGTGACGTCAGATGGAGTCGCTTGCGGAGCCGTTCAATTGTGACGTCCTCGTCGACGTGGAGAGCTGGGAAGAAGGTTTTCTGTTGAATGCTGGCACATTGTGAGAATTCATAAGGTGAGGAATCCACAGGTAGCTAATGTATCCACCAGAAAAAAGCGTTACCGAAGTTAAGTAACTTGTTCTTTCAAAACAATTACTTACCTGTGTTGTAAAGAGCCCTCATTGCCCTTACATGCATTGTAAAGACTTGTTGTAAAAGCCATCGTGGTAAACACCACATTGTTACATACCCATGACAGCATCACATCTGTAGCCTCAACAAAGGTACGTAAAATTCCCATCTCTCCATTTACAATCTTGGTTACATTGCATACCATAGACTCACCAAAGCACATTAGAAGAGCTCGTCTCTGGTGCAGAGTTTTAATGTAGGTAGGCATAGAGGAATTACAAAGCACCACAAAATGATCCTCTTATTTTTTTCGTCGTTCTCCAATGCACATTTTTCTTTCCAACTATTGCCCTTGTTACGAATTGCTCGGAGAAGTAGCCCCGGAGGCAAGGGGTTTAATAAACACTACAGTGGCCAACAAACTACTATGGTAATTTTTAGGGTTGCGCGTGTTGTAATCTCTCTCTGGGGTTTTAACCTCGCCCATCAGTTTGTTTGTTTTGTGGACTTGCTTTTTAAAATTCACTTGATTTAATTAGTGAAAGGCATTCATACGTCATACCTTATCCAGTGTTTAGCCCGCCTCGAGCACACTGGGCAACTACTGAAAGCATACGAGGCTCCATGTTTTCGGTATGGTGTCTTGACTACTTTTTCTCATTTCGTAGGAAGCCCGATCTCACTGGGCAGTAGTCAAGCTTTTTGCTTGAGATCGACCGTGTTACATGGATATTTGCACTTTTGCCGGTTAAATGGATAATTGCACTTTTGCCGGTTAAATGGATAATTGCACTTTTGCCGGTTACATGGATAATTGCACTTTTGCGGGTTACATGGATAATTGCACTTTTGCCAATAGGCTTCACTGCGAGCGAACTTCTGTAAGAAAAGTCCGGTTACGAGTTTACAACACTAATAGCTTTAACTCAAGCAAATGCAAGACCCATTGTATTGCAAATGCCTGTTTATATATCTAGCTACCTAATTTGAACTTTCAAGGGAACACACATGACATAGAAATGTTAATAAAGTGTCTTAGGTAACTGGGTCATTTATGTTGTTTCTCTCTGGCAGCAGCACAGATGGGAGAATAGCAGTCATTCACCTAGATGTTTTTTTTAGGTCTGGATTGACAGTGCAACTGTCACCTTATCGTCTAACCTACACCAATATTTTTGTACAGTTCTGTGCTCCATGCAAATACGTATCTCCTCCCATATTGTTGACTTGTAATGCTTCACATTACCATACAACATTCCTTTAAAGTCGGACCTCTTGGCATTGCCAAAGCTTGTTTTCTTAGTTGTTCCAAGGTGCAGGGTGACTCATCCTGATTACCGTGACCTGGATCAACATGGTTGCCAAAAGAAGAGGAGTTCTTCATGTAATGTATTCTCTGCATTAACATCAAGTTTGCCTGTCAAGGGCTTTCAGCCATTTCACTAAGGAACATTATTCTGCATTTTAAATTATATGAATTGATACTGTTAAGAACGAAACACGTTAAAAGTGAGCTTCAGGAGAAATGCATATTTGAATAATTTAGGGTAATATTTCAAAGCTCATATTTCGTTTTTGTTTAATTTTTAATATATTGGCATGAAAACGGAGGTCAAGAAAGCAGAAGACTGTGTATTTATTGCAACATCTGAGGTTATACTGGAGAAGGACGTACGTGTCAATTTGCTGACCTGCAGGCCAGAGATTATGGGGTTTTTTCTTGTGGTTATCAGTTTTCTAGCCTCTGGTAATGGCGATACATGTTTAACACAAAGACCAACCCAATGTGCCCACCAAGACCTGGGTAAACATATCTTCAGAAACAATGGTCACATGGGATTTATTTTAGAGAGCAACCATTATATACGACTCTACAGTCACCTAATTCAGTTCGAACTTTCACATGTCACTTAATGGGAAAATACACACACTGTCGTAATCAGTGCAACTGGGCCTTTCTCGTTCGATTTTTGGTGATTTATATTATTTTTTGTAAAACGTCTTTTATGTACGTACATAACATAATAAATTCATTTGTGACAGTGGTGCAGACAATGTAATTTGTGAAACAAAGGTGTAGATGTGACTTATGTACAGATAAAAACAACTCCCATTAACAGTCCTTTACTATATACATTTAGAAGCCTTTTAACAAAATCACAGGTGTTCCTTATGTTTGGTAGTCCTTATAAACCAAGGGATTTTTTGACGTTTCGACCTCAAGGTTATTCATAGAGTCTAATACTGAAATCCTTCCTGAGAATGCCATTAGCTCGAGGTCTCAATGCCATGGGTATATGGTAGAACCAAGTGCTTACAAGTTAGTCATTGCCACCCTGGAGATAAGGTACCACAGGGGAGAAGGAAGAGGTGGGCAAGGGTAAAGCAGAGAAAAGCTGAAGCAAGCAGCAGTGGATGAAAATCGAGGACAAAAGTCAGCAGTGATGGACGGATGGCACAGACCCCTCGGCAGCCAGGGGACACACCCAGGAGTTGGCGAGGATTGAGGTGCCCTCGGCTGGAGAATGGTCACGGTGCAGGCAGCATGAACAAGCGCGAGGGCTGGAGAGCGGACAGTAAAGGCTGCCAGGGATGCCGTGAAAGGGAGTTATGGAAAGCAAGATAAATATGGAGTTTTCGTACATTCATTTCTACTGTAAATATATATGAGAATTTTGAAAAGTGAGCTTTGTCCCGGCTTTTCTTGCATGCAAGAATATGGCAAAGCGATCTAATGAACTAAAACAAGAGAGAGGAACAGACCAAGGGAAACGGAAGAGTGACGACAATGAATTGTGATTTTAAGTTGGACACGGGCTCAGGGGCCGAACCGTTCAGAAAGAAAGAGGGCAGTGACCGAGACACGGGAAACGCAGACAGTGCAGCCAGGAGCCGATCATAGCAGTCAGTATCCCTCCCTTAACCTAGAAACAGTGATGGCCTGGTTAGTCAAGAGTAGGAGGCAGAGAGGAGAATCTAGATAAAACGTAAAGTATTAGCTGAAGGAAAATAAAATCCCCCGATGTTTATAACATATAATGGACAAATAACACTGAGTTAAATCTCTTGCTACAGGGAAAGTGGAAGCTAAATCAATTCAGATATTAATAAAACTGTCCCTTCTTCGGGTATTTAAAAGTTAGAGTCACCGGGCGTTCACAGCTGGTGTATCAGAGTAGGTTACAGTTGAAACCCAATCCCAGATCATAATCCAAGCGCAACTCTTTAAACTGTGCTAATGAAGATTCTGCTGAAAATAGCCCCTTTTTGTCTATGAAAATCTGTCTTTGTAAAAAGAAAAAAGCAATGCCTCTCTCCGAGAATAGACCCCATGTTTGCACACCGGAGAGGCAATTGTTTCACACACTTCAGCACTATTCACAGAAAGAACAAATGACTCACCTTCTGTAAGAATCTTTCTGGTGGGTCCTCTAGCTAACCGCAGTGCACACAGGTGAGGCTAATATGTGGGGCGGCACCACTGCCTGCTGCAGTGCTACCTCTCAAAATGTTTCCAGATCCAGTCAGATGAATATTCCCAGGTTGAGGAATGTTCAGTTTGAGGTATCTATCCGAAAGGTGGGCTTCCTGCCAGTAGACTATGTCCCACTCAAGACCAGGATCCTGAAACACTTGTAAGGGGAGTCCAACCTCTGAAGTCGTTATATGTTGTACACTGTCCTTCAGCCACTTTACAGGGCGAAAGAGAGCAATAGTATGATGAAATTTATTAGCCATTGGCCAGGAGCATTAGTGGGCAAGTAGTCCTTTGCGCTGCTTTCTTGGGATCAAATCTGGACTGTGAACCTGATTCCTAAATAGATTAGCCCGTCCCAACCTTTCAGATGTGACGAAAGTCAGCACTTCAATTACAAAGGAAGATGTAACCCTAGAACTCTGAAGAGAAGAGAAGAGGTGGGCGTCATCAGTGGCAAAGATTCACATTTCCCCACAAAATGCTGCTCTCGTTCCAAAGATGGAAAGGCTGCCAATGCATTTCCCGAACTGGCACCACTTTGAAAATGGCTTCGCAGATCTGGAGGACACACTATGCTTCTGCCTGAACGCAAATCAGAAACTGCATTTCTCATAAGACCATGGATATCTCACGATGTATGGAAGTGTTGTTGGCCACTTTGAAGCTATCAAGTAAAATTTCCTCATGGTCAAAAACATTTTTGCTAGGCAGCTGAGATTTTGTTGCTGCATCCAGGGCCTTGTTACCAGACATTTTATTTAAACCTTAGACATTGTCTTTTCCTTTGGAACTTGATTGCAAGTTGAAGCTGTACACAGAGAAGTATTTCAAGACATTAAGTTGTGTTCTGAAACTTAGGGAGTGGAGAAGAGGAGTCCTGCATACAGCAGTGTACATATTACTTGGTACCTGGCATTTCCACAATCTTCTGGCCATTAAGAACTGTTTTGATCTATTCTAGCATAGGTTGTGTGCCTGTTCCCCCTTGCCATGCCCGTTAGGTGCCCACCTCCTCTAGAGATTGATTCCAAGAGCCCACAACATTTTCTATATAGAAATACTTTTGTCTCTTACCCAGTCCCCTTAACATGTTCAGAGTCTTCAGACTCCACCCAGTAACATATGTGGCATGATCTCTTGTCCTGGAGTCCTGGTCCGTGTGAAAATGATTGTCCCTTTTACATTATTTATAGCACCCAGGTATTTATATATTTCAGCCATGTTTCTCATCTCCCTCTGCCGCTGAAGGAGGTAGACATTTCTGTCTTTAATGTTCCAGGAAGAGTTTACTTCTGGCAAAGATGCCCGCACATTTAGCCTCCGAAATGTAATAATATCCACGACGTGGATGTATCAATCACAAGCTCCCTTTTCTACTTGTTGATACGTTTTCCATTGCAGACATTGCAGACACCATCCACTAGATTTCATAGTCCTGTTCTGTGCCAGGGCACAGGTGCTTACTACTAAACTTAACTACAGGCCTACAGTATAAATGGTGCATAGGGTCCCCACCATGTACCACTTTGTCCCAATTAAGCCACGATATCCCCTAACCTATCCTCAGCTTTCTTTATTTAGTTGATATACTTAAAAAGTGTACCTTAAAACTCTTACAGCTCTTGCTTAAGGTATTCTCAGTGAATTTTGTGGCTCTCCTGAATAATTTCTCTAATACGTTTCATTGCTCATTCTTGACATTGAGCTTTCATTCTTATCTGTGTTTGCCTACGTGGTACCTATGATCCATCCCTCTCTCTTCTATTCTCTACTTGCTTTTGTGATGTTATAATGTTCTTTTCTTGCCTGTTTTTCTAGTTTAGTTATGAATGCTCTGTCACAAACACTCCCCTAGAAAGGGTGGAGTGATCAGGTATAGAGCAATGTAGCTACTTTGCTTTAACAAGTGTGCAGAAGCAATACATAGAGCAGTCCTTAACATCAGACCTGCACTACTTTGATAGTTGTCCTTGTTATCTTCTTCTTCGAAAGGGCCTTGTTACTAGACACTGTAGCATCTTCATTCCTTACGGGCGTCTGTAGACGACCTTAGAACATAGCGGCTCCGCAATATCATTATACTCTTTATCTTTTGTATAGCTCTGCTCCCTTTTTGTGTATTTCTTCCCTTTTAATACCTTTCGTTCCTTCCTTCCCATTCCCTCTCCAGGCGGTTGTGTTTCTTTTCTCCTCTCCAGGTGGTTGTGTTTCTCTTCTCCTCTCCAGGAGGTTGTGTTTCTCTTCTCCTCTCCAGGTAGTTGTGTTTCTCTTCTCCTCTCTAGGAGGTTGGGTTTCTCTTCTCCTCTCCAGGCGGTTGTGTTTCTCTTCTCCTCTCCAGGAGGTTGTGTATCCCTTCTCCTCTCCAGAAGGTTTTGTTTCTTTTCTCCTCTCCAGGTGGTTGTGTTTCTTTTCTCCTCTCCAGACAGTTGTGTTTCTCTTCTCCTCTTCCTTTGATGGGGTTAGGAGACTATTTGCTGTTGGTGTCAGCGGTTTCTGTTATCGTACATCAATGGTGGTTGGGGAGGCTGGAGCTCTTTGTTCTGGTCTATTTGCAGTAGTCTCTCCACTGCACCATACCACCCTTACTGATGTAGTGGAGCCATCCATCGAGAAAGCATCTGTTGCAACTCTACATCCACTGAGCTAGTGCGGCCTTTCCATCCATGCTCCCTAGAAGGCTAACCTTTCAGACTCAGCAGTTTCTTCTATCACCATCTCTAGTAGGAGTTTTTGTGATGAGTTCTTACCCTAAGAGTACGCTGTAGTTGACGTGGTGTCCCTGATGCGATCATGGTATAAACTCGGAGACATTGCCAGACATCTGTCTGAAAAGTACATGTATTCCCATGTATGTATAGATTCAGCTTTATACCGCGCTTTCTGGGAGGCAGTCAAAGCTACCAGTTTAGTCAGATACCCAGGAAATGTTTCTGATTCGAAATGCCAACGAGGTGAAAGATATGAGAATTCCTGGTAGCATTTTCAAACCACTTAGTATTTTTGTCTTGCACAAGAACAGAGACTGGATGGTAAAAGAAAAGCCGTGGAAGACATTTAATTCAGCATTGAAGTGATCGTTCGTTACCATTGCCGCTGCGTTACCACTTGTTACATTGGCCTCATTAGAAGAACTTCCATTCAGCTTGAAACATTGGTTCAGCGGGATGTTGTCAGTTGGGATCTGTGTAGTCCTCTGCAATAGGAGGCTAACTCAGTATTTTGACTACAGGTAATGTATGAACAATTCTGCTATGACGAAGGTAAGATGGTGTACAGTTAGTGGCCTCCAAATCAGAATTGTGTGAATTGCAATCTTATCTCCCAGAGCGTGGACAGATAATAGTCAGCATCGCTGTGGCTAATCTGATAAATACATGGCTTTCCAGGATTTGTAAGACAAAACACTGAAGAACGGAAAAATGCATGAATGACAGTAGTTTTGTGAGATTTTCAGCAAACACTTTAATTGAACAATGTTATACATATAAATAAAGCTCTTTGGAATTATAAGATCATTTGAATACGAAAATAGCTTCGTCCATGGCCCAGCCGATTCAAAAGCTGCTCATCTCCACTGCTAAAGCTGTTAGCTGTTGCAGACTATATCTGCCAGGCAATGATCTCAGCCATTCCAAAGTATTTAAAGACACACAAAGCTATGTGTATTGTGGATGATTACTTTACTTCTCACATGTCACCAGAAGAGCTGGATGGACACAACACAACAAAGAGGATGACTGTTTGTGAAGGAGTGTTTGCTTTGAAACTTTCTGGCAGATAAATTTGTTCAACAGGACTCCTTTCTTGTGTGTGGACCTCTCTGTTGTCTCCCCGGCGTTCTTGGGTGATTTACACTCAGCAGGCATTTCTGCGTGACCAGTTTTGCAGTGGTCATTTTCCTGATCAGGTAGTGTGGAAGGTGTATCTTTTTAGTTATGGGGCCATAATGACACAGTAGAAGGCCTTGTCAGACATATAAAAAGATTATTGCTTTAGGTATCGTGTCTTCCTCGCTCCTAAGAAAGGTAGGCGGGTACAAATTCTCTTCTGAAGTGTACTAGAGTTCATAAAGTCAATCACTCATTTATATGTGAGTAAATCTTTTTCCAGAGCCTTGAGACCCTCACGGGTGAGTAGTGCACTTAACAAATTCCTGATTGAGATTGAGATTGAAAGGTCCCCAGGTTATGTTTGTCTTGGTGAACTAGCCAACAGCTGGTGGAAAAACATGCCAACATTTTTAAATACAGTCCTTTTTATTTCTGGCATATTTGGAATGCCCTAATGAGTGCAAACACATCATTGATAAAGTGTGTGGACGTATTTGCCTGACACCATTTTAATGGTTCTTGGAATGTTCCTTTAGAGCAGTAGGATCTAGAGTGCACCTCACCCACATAGTGATATGTGATAGTGAAGTATAAGGCGGTACCACCACCTGGCATTGGGAGTAGGGAGGGACACATGTAGGAGTTAGAATAAGGGCAAGAGCCAGCGCGCTTTACTTGAGGAGTGTATTTGTAAACCTCCTTAGTCCTTGTTGTTCTACTTTCTACTTCTGTGAACACCGATTGTGAGAAACATGGCCAGTCAGTTAAGATTACTGACAAAGACCTATTTGGTGTTGCTTCGGCGAAGTCATGACTACTTTTTCTTGCAGAACTGTTTATTAAAAAAAAAAAAATACATTAAGGAAAAATGTAGATACTGCCTTATGCAGATTACAAAAATGTGTTGAGAAGTTAGGAATCATTATGATTATAAATATATGGTATTTGTATATATATATATATATATTCTAAAATAAACTGCAGCAGTGCCATAATCAGTCACAATTCCATTAGGAAGGAAAAGAATCTTTGTGGTGAATATGACTAGGGATATTTTAAGATTAATCAATCAGTACTTCTATCGTGCGGCTAATCATCTGTGGGTTCTAAAGACGCTGTTTGCAGGCATGCTGCCCCAGGCCCTGGGGGTATCCCTTATAGGATTATGGAACCCTCACGCACCAAAGTGTCATGCTTCATCATTGGGCCTGATCTTCGTCGGGCGGGCGTTGCAATACCCGAAGGGCATCCACAAGGGGGCTCTTTTTTGGAGATCTTTTTCCTATGTAGACCCATTGAGGTGTGCCTAATCCTATGGTGAAAGGTAGTGGTGTGTGATGTGGTGCAGGGTGTGGTGCAACAGCAGCCCCAAGCCATGACTGAGGACCAACACAGTTGCCTCAGTTCTTTTTTCCGTCTCCTTCTGACAGGACCCTGAAGCATTGAGCTCTATCTCACAAAGGCTTTTTTGACAGAAAATTCAATTAAAACCTTTTGAATTTCACTCGACGTTTTTAATATTGAGTGAACATTTGCCAACCTTTTCTGTCAAATTCTGACAGAAATTTAAGGTTTTTTCTATTTTATAATGCCTTCACTTTTTGATAAATGTCCTTCTTGTGGCAGAAAAAAGGCTAAAACAGACCCACACCAGGTCTGTATAATTTGTCTTCCATCCAGCCACAAGCCTGACTCCTGTGACATCTGTAGAACTTTCTCCAGAAGGACCCTTCGTGATAGGGAGAAAATTCGACTTCAGGCTAGAGAGGACAGGAGAAGTGGTCATTCTCTTCCAGGGGATCCTCATCAATAGTCATAAACATTGAATATTCCCGCCCTTGTGCGGGGACCCCGGAGCATATATATATATAAAATACATACATATTATCATGTGTAAAACAGCAATGCAGGCTATAATCATAAATAGGCTAAAATGCTTTATTTCTATGCAAGTTTTTTTTTTTTTTTTTTTTTTTTATATTATAAAATCACAATAGATCATAAATATCTACCTAAGCCCCAAAAACTGGACTTAGGGAAGTAAACAGCAGTAAATATCAGAGAAAAATAGAAAAAACCACATTGAAAAACAATGAAGCATTCTTAGCCAATAGGCTGCATGCAGGTTAACACAGGAGAACCATAAAAACTTTGGCACCGTGCCTTTAAGACCCTGAGCACCTCCAGTATCCCACCATGCCTCAGGGGTGAAGGGAAGGTGACAGTTGGTTCACAGTTAGGTCAGTTCTTTTTTCCGGCTTCTTCTGAGAGGATCCTGGAGCATTGAGCTCTCAGTTTTTCTGAGTTTTCCTCAGAAAAATTCTTTAAAAAAGCGTTTTTTCACTTTTCACTCGACAAGTAACATCTTTGTCTGAGCTAGGAAGGTTTTTTCTGACAGAAAAATGCCATCTCTTTTTGTAAAATGTCCCTCTTGTGGGAAGAAGAAAGCCCAGTCAGACCCACACTCTCTGTGTATTGTCTGCCTGCCACAGAGTCACTGTCCTGACACCTGCAAGTATTGTAAGAACATGTCAAGGAGGACTCTCAAAGACAGAGAGAAGATCAGGCTACATGGGCTTCAGGAGAGGAAAAAGTCAACATCCTCTTCACTTCCCAGACCTACAGCAGAAGGAATGGCCCGATCGACGTCGACAGGTAGGATTGTACCTGTTTGTTCTCCATCGACGTCATCGGCACCACCGTCTCACCGGCATAGATCGCCGTCGACGGCGACCAGACCGACGTCGAGGGACAAAACGTCGAAGCATGGACACAGGGGTACATCTCCGTCGACGGCAGGCCGCCGTTCGGCGTCGAGTCATCTCCGGCGCTCCCGTTCGCCGTTGAGAACGTCTCACCCCTTGGCGTCGAAGGACACGACACCAAAAACACCTCGACGGCATGAACATCCGCCGTCGACCACTCGCCACTCAACGTCGAGACACACGACGGCGAGTAGGTCCAGGTCCCGCGATAGGCGATCGGCGTCAAGACACTCGACGGCAAGACCTCCGACGTCAAGACCTTCGACGTCGAGAGCAGACCAGCCATCGCAACCTTCGACGTCGAGGATGCAATCGACGTCGACACAACCTTCAGCTGTGTCACAGGCAGTAGAGCCAGCGGACAAAGCTCCCTCACCGGTGGTCTCTATAAGGAGTGCATCATCCCATTCCAGAGCATCGGGGCATGTTTCTCCCATCACAGCATCCCCGGATTCACAATACTCGAGGATGTATTCTCCTACTGCCTCATTACCGAGAACGCCATCGCCTACAGCTAGAGCAGGACGGGCTCGTTCTGCTTCTCGTCAGCCGACCACAAGACCTGCACACTCTGCTACAGCCTCTCGGAGCAGGTCCCGTTCCCGAAGGAGAACCAGGTCACGAACACCACGCAGAAGATCACCTTCTTGGTCTTCTTCAGGATCGTCTGTGGGGCGCTACTCCCCCACACTCACAGATTCTCCACCTGCTAGGATTTCCCCGGTGGATGATATCACCACTTTTAATGAGGTTCTTCTAAGGGGAGTGCAGAAGCTAAATATTGAGGTACCGGAGCCGGCCACCTCATCCTCAGTTATCTTTGAGACCCTACAACACAGATCAGTCTCGAGAAAACTGCTGCCACTAGTACCGGGTTTGCTGCAACCGACTATGGACACTTTTCTGTCTCCAGCCACTCTCAAGTCTGCCCCGGCTAGGATTCAAAAGAAATACAAAGCTCCGGAACAAGATCCTTTATTCCTGCGGAAGGATCCGCCACCGGACTCTGTGATCTTAGCCGCAGCCAGAAAAACACACTCTGTGGCATCATCTTCCACAGTCCCCCCGGATAAGGAGAGCAGACACCTAGACTCTCTGGGGAGAAAGATGTGCGGTACGGCGGCATCTGCTATGAAGGTCTCCAGCGCCTCAGCACTTCTGGGCAGATATGACCGCTCTCTGTGGGACTCACTCCACAGATTTACAGAAAAGTTGCCCAGGGAAGATAGACAGGACTTCCAGGAAATCTTGCAGGAAGGGGGCCTAGTATCTAACCAGGTCATCAGCGCGGCGGCGGACGGGGCGGATTTGGCTGCGCATGGGTATGCGCACGGAATCTGCGCTAGGAGGTCTTCCTGGCTACGGCTCACGGGTCTGAAACAGGAAGCACAGCAGCGCATTTTGAACCTCCCATTCAGCGGGAGTTCGTTGTTCGGTACCCACGCGGATGAAGAGATGGCCCGAATGAAAACGGAAGTCGACACGATGAGGGCAGTGGGCCTGGAACGTAAAAAAGACTTCAGGCGGAGGTACAGGCCGTATGACAGACGACCATTCCAGCAGAGGGTTCAAACCCCTCACTGGTCTCAAAGGCCACAACAACGACAGGGACGTCCCCTGTTTCAGGCACGTAGACCCACAAGAGACAGAGGGTCAAGTAGACCTCAACAGTCTACAGCAAAGACACCATCAAAGCAATGAGGCATTGCTTCCCTCAGCACTGTGCACCACTCCGGTGGGGGGAAGTGTTACGCATCATCTTCGCGAGTGGCACTCAATCACAAAAGACAAATGGGTGCTCAATATTGTCGAACATGGCTATTCTCTCCTTTTCAAAAAACCTCCTCCACACTTGCCGCCAGCAAGGTGTTTTCCTTCTCATCTCAGCCTGCTACGCAAGGAAGTTCTCGCACTCCTACAAAAGAAAGCTGTAGAAAAGGTTCCTCCGGCACAAAAAGGAAAAGGGGTGTACTCCCGTTACTTTCTGGTGGCGAAAAAAGGTCAACAGGGCCTCTTCAGACCAATTCTGGACTTACGGCTCCTGAACAAGTACATAAGAAAACAAAAGTTCAGGATGCTAGCCCTTCACCAGATTGTCCCGCAACTGCATCAGGGAGACTGGATGTGCTCCATCGACCTACAGGATGCATATTTTCACATCCCAATAGCAACCAAACATCGGAAATTTTTACGTTTCCAGATAGCGTCACAGCACTACCAATTCAGAGTCCTTCCATTCGGCCTGAAGTCTGCACCCTGAGTCTTTTCAAAATGTGTAGCAGTGGTAGCGGCACACCTTCGAAGACAAAAAATATTCGTCTACCCCTACCTGGACGACTGGCTAGTGAAGGCCTCATCTCCGGATCAGGCGAGAAAACATCGAGATATCGTTCTAAGAACTTTCGAGTCTCTAGGTCTTCAAATCAACCACGACAAGTCAACCTTGATTCCAACACAAAACCTCCACTACCTGGGAGCGATACTAAACACAGAGCTCCAAAGAGTGTATCCTTCGGAGGAACGACTTTTATCAATCCACAGGAAATGTCAACATCTATTAACAGCCGATGCACCTACAGCTCGTCAGGTGACATCGCTTCTGGGCTCCATGGCTTCATGCATCTTCATTGTCCCGAATGCCAGGCTACGCATGAGGCCCCTTCAGGAGGCATTAGAGAACAATTGGAGCCAAAAGACTGGTCACTGGGAGGACAGAGTTCGACTACCAGCAGTGGCTTTTCAATCACTACAATGGTGGATGCACAGACCTCACCTGTCGATAGGTTCTCCGTTTCACCAGACAATTCCAGTCGACACTCTGGTAACGGATGCGTCTCTTCAGGGTTGGGGTGCTCATCTGGGTTCCTTCCAAGCTCAGGGTCTGTGGTCCGACAAGGAAAAGAACTATCACATAAATCTACTGGAACTCAGAGCAGTCCATCTGGCTCTCAAATCTTTCTCTCCATTGGTTCAGGGGAAATCTATCCTAATTCAGACAGACAATACAACCACAATGTATTACCTGAACAAACAGGGGGGAACAAGATCACTACCTCTGTCTCGAGAATCCCAAACGATATGGCATTGGCTCCTGGCCAGGGGAATGTCTATCACAGCGGTACACCTGCCAGGTCAGCAAAACGTAGAGGCAGATTTCCTGAGCAGACATCTGGAAGACGCGCACGACTGGGTGCTACACGACGAAGTCGTCGAGGACATCTTCGGTCAATGGGGTCGACCTCAGTTGGATCTCTTTGCAGACGAAACAAACAAGAAATGCCCAGACTTCGCGTCCAGGTTCTGCCGTCCGGGATCTCAAGGGAATGCCCTGTTGATCAACTGGTCAGGGACATTTCTCTACGCCTTTCCACCGATTCCCCTCATACCGGCAGTAATCAACAAATTTTACAACTCCAGAACCAGAATGATTCTGATAGCGCCACAATGGCCCCGCCAATTCTGGTACACGGACCTACTCAACTTATCGGAAAGACCTCACAGGAGGTTGCCGTGCAGACCGGATCTCCTGAGCAGAATGGAAGGCAGAATCCTACATCCCAACCTTCCCTCTCTGAGCTTGACAGCATGGCTCCTGAATTCCTACAGTATGGGCACCTAGGGCTCTCACAGGAGTGCATGAGCATCTTGAAAGAGTCAAAACGACCTTCCACGCGGCGTTCTTACGCTTTTAAGTGGAAGAGATTTTACATCTGGTGCTCTCAACAAGGTATAAATCCCATACGAGCTCAGGAGGACGTCATACTATCCTATTTACTTCATCTGGCGAAGTCTGGTCTGCAGGTATCTTCTATTAAGGTTCATTTGTCTGCAATTACAGCGTATCGTAAGTCGCCTTCTCAGGAATCCTTCTTTACGATACCTGTAGTCAAGGATTTTTTAGAAGGCTTGAAAAAGGTTTTTCCTCCCATTCGGAGACCTTCTCCTCCATGGGAACTGAATGTAGTCCTGTCAAAACTTATGGGCCCTCCCTTTGAACCTATCCACAAGGCCTCTTTACAGCACCTTACGTGGAAGACGGCTTTTTTGGTGGCCATTACTTCAGCGAGGAGGGTCAGCGAAATTCAGGCTCTGTCTTGCAGAGAACCGTACACGGTTTTTCACGATAATAGAGTGGTTCTGCGAACTCACCCATCTTTCCTTCCGAAGGTGGTGTCAGAATTCCATATCAATCAGACTATATCTTTACCGACTTTCTTTCCTAATCCGGAGACTCCGGCTGAGAAAGCATTGCATTCTTTAGACTTAAAAAGAGTGCTGAAATTCTATTTGGACAAAACAAAACCGATTAGACATTCTAACCATTTGTTTCTGAATTATGGTCATTTAAGAACAGGAGAGGCAGCGTCTAAACGAACTATATCAAGATGGATTGTGTCTTGTATTGTTAACACTTACCAACTGGCTAATAAGCAATTACTGGCTAGGCCAAAAGCGCATTCCACAAGGGGAAAAGCGGCTACTGCTGCCCTCCTTAACAATGTACCAATTTCCGAGATTTGTAAGGCTGCTACATGGAAGTCTGTGCATACCTTTACTAAGCATTACTGTTTAGACTCGGATGCAAGAGCGGATGCCCAGGTGGGGCAGGCCTCTCTTAGAAATCTATTTGCATGAATATGTATTCTTTCCTGCACTTCTTTCGGACAGTCCGCAGAGTTTAGGGATGGGCTTGCTAATCTATTCAATGTTTATGACTATTGATGAGGATCCCCTGGAAGAGAAGGATTAGTTACTTACCTGTAAATCCTAGTTCTCTTCCAGGGGTATCCTCATCAAAGTCATAAACAACCCACCCTCCTCCCCGGACTTAAGTCTCCTAGAAGTGCAGGACAGATTATCTTTCTGATCAGTTACACAGATTGTCACCGTAAAAAAGTACTGACCTAACTGTGAACCAACTGTCACCTTCCCTTCACCCCTGAGGCATGGTGGGATACTGGAGGTGCTCAGGGTCTTAAAGGCACGGTGCCAAAGTTTTTATGGTTCTCCTGTGTTAACCTGCATGCAGCCTATTGGCTAAGAATGCTTCATTGTTTTTCAATGTGGTTTTTTCTATTTTTCTCTGATATTTACTGCTGTTTACTTCCCTAAGTCCAGTTTTTGGGGCTTAGGTAGATATTTATGATCTATTGTGATTTTATAATATAAAAAAAAAAAAAGAAAAAAAAAAAAAAAAAAAAACTTGCATAGAAATAAAGCATTTTAGCCTATTTATGATTATAGCCTGCATTGCTGTTTTACACATGATAATATGTATGTATTTTATATATATATATGCTCCGGGGTCCCCGCACAAGGGCGGGAATATTCAATGTTTATGACTTTGATGAGGATACCCCTGGAAGAGAACTAGGATTTACAGGTAAGTAACTAATCCATCTGCCACAGAGCGAGGAGAAGGTCAGTCTTCTACCAGGGCTCACCCTGTTTCCTCTGCAACTTCTGCCAGACCTGCTCATAAACGGCATAGGTCTCCGACGACGTCGAGGGCATCGACGTCGAGGCCAGGAACGGCGCCGACATGTTCGCCGTCAAGGACCGGCTCACCGTCGAGAAAGAGGCATCGCTCAACGTCGGCAGCTGTTTCGCCGTCGAGACGGCGTGGACGCTCGGCGTCGCGAAGATCTTGGTCCGGGTCGCCGTCCACGCGACGAGGACGATCGGCGTCGAGGGAGAGTGCTCGCCGTCGAAGACGGTCGCCGTCATCACATCGACATCGAGGAAGGTCGTCGTCGAGAGGATCTCAGCGACGAGGGGAATCGACGTCGAGGCACCCGCCGTCACCGTACTTCGACGTCGAGGAGTGTGTCGACGTCGAGGCGACAGTCAAAGAGACCTAGAAGGGTTTATACCACTTCAGAATCCTCGGCCTCACTCATCCTACTTCCAGCTTCGCCGCAGCTCTCTCCTCAACAGCCGCTGTTACCGCAGACACCAGTAACACCTACGGCTCCTCTTCCGGCTCCCCCTTCAGAGTCTGTTCCGAGGACTCCAGCGGAATCCATAAGACATTCCAGACATTCCTCTAGACGTTCGTCTTGCTCTCGGCACCATCGTCATGAGTCACTTCAGAGATCTCCACATTCACGTCATAGACATTCTTCTTTGTCTACACGGGACTACTCTCCAACCCTGTTGGACTCACCGTCCCCGAGAGTGTCCCCCATAGATGACGTGAATACATTCCAAGAGGTCCTAGTGCGCGGGGCGACCAAACTAAATATCCCGCTGGCGGTACCCGCCCCATCGACCTCAGTGATTTTCGAGACTTTACACCAGAGGACATCTTTAAGACCTTTACTTCCACTGGTCCCGGGTCTTATTGAACCGGCAATGGATATTTTTCTGACACCGGCCACAACGAAATCTGCTCCTTCCAGACTTATTAAAAAGTATCGCTCACCGGAGCAAGACCCTCTATTCCTAAGGTCGGACCCGGTGCCGGACTCGGTGGTTATAGTAGCGGCAAAGAAATTACACTCTACATCACCGTCTTCCTCCTCGCCTCCGGACAAGGAGAGCAGAAAGATCGATGCTGCAGGCCGAAAAGTATGCTCTACCGCAGCCATCACAATGAAAGCAGCCAGTGCCACTGCTTTATTAGGAAGATATGATCGTGCCCTTTGGGACTCTATGCTGCAGTTTGCGGAGCACCTACCCAAGGACAAAAGGGAAGATTTCTTGGAGGTCGTGGGTGAGGGTGCCATGGTTTCCAACCAGGTGATAAGCGCTGCTGCTGATTCTTCGGTGCTGTCGGCACATAACTACGCTCATGGAGTAGCGTTAAGACGACACGCATGGTTGCGATTGACATCTCAAACCACAGGCACAGCAGAGAATTCAGAATTTACCATTCTCAGGCTCCACCTTGTTCGGCTCTCATGCCGATGACGAGATGTCAAGAATGAAGTCTGAGCTGGACACTTTAAAAGCGGTAGGCATCGAACGCCCAAAAGAACAACGAAAAGTATTCCGTCCCTACCAGCGAAGGCTTTTCACCCACAGGTATCAGACACCACACTGGATGTCCTCACGTCCCCAGCAGCAACAGCAGCATCAAAGGGCCTTCTGGACACAGCGAAAGTCTACAAGGGGTCGTTCCACGCCGCAAACTCAGGCAACTCGCCAGGCTCCCGCGTCTAAGCCCTGAATCTTCGCTTCCCCCTCCTCCGTTATCCACTCCGGTAGGAGGAAGTATCTCAAATCATCTGGACGAGTGGCTACGCATCACATCAGACGCCTGGGTATTGAATATTGTGCGAAATGGTTACGCTCTCAGATTCACCAGTCCTCCTCCATCTGTTCCACCCAAACCAGCCAGCCGCCACCTCGAAGCTCTTCAGTTAGAAGTCGCTATTCTATTACAAAAAAGAGCTATAGAACCCGTCCCGATCAGCCAACGCGGGAAAGGGATTTATTCGAGGTATTTTCTAGTGCCAAAGAAGGACAAACAAGAGTTTTGTCCCATTCTAGACCTAAGGACAGCAAACAAGTGAATTTGCAAAGAGAAATTCAGGATGCTATCCTTGCACCAAATTTACCCGCATCTTCGTCAGGGCGACTGGCTCTGCGCGATAGACCTTTGCAACGCTTATTTTCACATTCCGGTGAGCAAGAAACATCGAAAATTCCTAAGGTTCACCATCGGCAAAAGTCATTACCAATTTGCGGTTCTACCCTTCGGCCTCAAATCAGCGCCGAGAACTTTTTCCAAATGCATGGCGGTGGTAGCCGCCCATTTGAGGAAGCATCGAATATTTGTCTACCCCTATCTAGACGATTGGCTCATAAAGGCCTCCAACTATCTAGAGGCCCAACAACATTTCAAATGGGCTCAACAGCTGCTACAGAATCTCGGTCTTCAAGTCAATCTTCTGAAGTCCACAGCAACGCCTGTTCAGAGGCTGCATTACTTAGGGGCCATTATAGATACCAATCAAGGAAAGGTGTTTCCTTCGGAGGAACGACGATTATTGATTCTCCAAAAGTGCAAACAACTAGAGAGAACACCACAGACCACTGCAAGAGTAATAGCCTCTCTACTGGGCTCGATGGCGTCTTGTATCCACCTCGTTCCCAATGCTCGCCTCCATATGAGACCCTTACAGGAATGCCTGGAGGATCAATGGTTTCAACTGATGGACGATTGGGAGAGCAGAGTCCTTCTTTCTCCCCACGCCCTACAGTCCCTCAAGTGGTGTTGTTCACCCAACAATCTCTTGGTGGGGATTCCTTTCCATCAACAACCTCCAGCTCAAACCATCGTAACAGACGCATCGCTGCTCGGATGGGGAGCGCACATGGATCATCTTCGAGTCCAAGGCAAGTGGTCACAGAGAGAGAGTCTCTATCATATCAACCTGCTAGAGCTTCGCGCAGTCCATCTTGCGCTCAAGGCCTTCCTACCTTCTCTGAAAACGGAACCTCTCCTCCTCCAGACGGACAACGTGGCCACCATGTATTACGTAAACAAACAAGGAGGCACCAGGTCCAGGATATTATCCAGAGAGGCTCAGACAATCTGGCATTGGCTTCTAGCCAGGAACCTGTTGCTAGTGGCAACTCACCTGCCGGGCAGCCAGAATGTTCAAGCGGATGCTCTCAGCCGCGTAATGGACGAGAACCACGAATGGGTATTACACGACGACGTCGTTCGTTCCATTTTCGCACTATGGGGTACCCCCTCTATAGACCTATTCGCAACCCCAGAAAACAAAAAATGCCAAAACTTCACCTCCAGATATTACCATCCAGGGACACTGGGGAATGCCCTGTGGATAAGCTGGTCAGGAGCATTTCTTTACGCCTTTCCACCGCTTCCCCTGATACCGGCAGTCCTCCAGAAGCTATCCAATGCCCAGTCCAAAATGTTTCTAATTGCTCCAGAATGGCCACGCCAATGGTGGTTTCCAGACCTTCTTCACCGGTCACTCAAGCCACACATCAGACTGCCTCATCGTCCGGACCTGCTCACGAAGTTCAGAGGGCAGATATCTCATCCCAACCTCTCATCATTGAGTTTGGCAGCATGGCTCCTGAGTTAGTGCAATATGGACACTTGAACCTACCTCAGGACTGTATGGAAATCCTAAGAGAAGCAAAGCGCCCTTCCACACGATCGGCTTATGCATGCAAGTGGAAAAGATTCTGTGTGTGGTGTTTGGACAACAACGTTGACCCGGTATCCTGTGGAGAGGAAACTATCCTGCCATACTTGCTAAGTTTGGCAAAATCGGGTTTACAATTGACATCAATAAAAGTGCACTTGGCGGCTCTAATGGCATATAGAAAGAGCCCCTCTCAAACCTCCTTTTTTAGGATCCCAATTATCAAGGACTTCCTGGAGGGCTTAAGAAAGGTCTTTCCACCCATTAGGAGACCATCTCCTCCATGGGAAATGAATGTTGTCCTATCGCGTCTGATGCTACCTCCGTTCGAGCCAATACATAAAGCATCACTTCAACATCTCACTTGGAAAACTGCCTTTCTGGTTGCAATCACATCAGCGCATAGGGTCAGCGAAATCCAGGCCCTTTGCGCTCAAGAACCCTACACGGTCTTTCATTCTGCGAAAGTAGTGATGAGGACTCATCCAAAATTTTTACCAAAAGTCGTTTCCGACTTTCATGTGAACCAAACCATTTCATTACCAACTTTCTTTCAAAATCCAACTACCCCTGCCGAGAGAACTCTGCATTCTCTGGATGTAAAGAGGGTTTTGAAATTTTACTTGGACAGGACAAAATGCTTACGTAAATCACAGCAGCTCTTTGTTAACTATGGCCCAGTTAGAACAGGGGTGGGCACGTCTAAGCAATCATTATTCAGGTGGATTGTTTCATGTATACTCTTATGTTATCAGTTAGCGAACAAATCTCTTGGTGGCAGGCCAAAAGCCCATTCTACTAGAGGGAAGGCAGCTACTGCGGCCTTAATGAGAAATATCCCTTTGGCAGAGATATGCAAGGCAGCCACTTGGAAATCGGTCCATACCTTTACACAGCATTACTGCCTTGATACAGATGCTAGGGCAGATGCGCAGGTTGGACAGGCCTTGCTTAAGAATTTATTTGCATGATTCATGTTTTTGTCAGTATTATTCTGTCTACTCCACCGCGGTTATGGGGATGGGCTTGCTAGTCTATTCAGTGCTTATGACTATACATGGAAATCCCCTACGAGAGAAGGAATGGTTTCTTACCTGTAACTCCAGTTCTCTCGTAGGGGTATTTCCATGATAGTCATAAGCAACCCTCCCTCCTCCCCGGTGGAGTTGACATAGAAAAGGTTGCCATAGTAGTATCGATGTTGGTACTCCAACAAATGTTTTGTTCCTTCATGTCAGGTTACAAGCCTTCAAAAAGAACTGAGGCATCTGCCTTTTGCTCTGCATGATGGGATACAGGAAGACTTTACTTTCTTAAAGGCACAGCTCTATTTACATTCTGTATAATGGCAGCCTATGGGCTACACTGCCCTGCATTGTTTTATTCTCATGAGAGGTGTAAATAAAGTATGAGAATGTATTTTTTATTACATTTTTAGAATAAATAGGTATTTGAACGTGAATTTACACTACAACTGTTTTCTTTTCAACAATTTGGCCTGTGTAGCTGTTCACATAGGCTGCACAGTGTTATTCTTAAGTGGGTTTTGACAGACCTTTTTCAAAGGGCTGGTATCTGCACTTAAGAATATACTTCACATCAGTGCTCCGGGGTGCCCGCAGGCACGCGGAACTATTCAGTGCTTATGACTATCATGGAAATACCCATACTAGAGAACTGGAGTTACAGGTAAGAAACCATTCCCTTTTTCATAAAAGCAAGTATTTGACTGGATAATCATTTATCACTGCTGCCTGTATTTTGAGTTGTGAGTCTGTGTGCAACCCAGGCTACCCACCCCTCCACCCCCACCCCGAGAAAACTTTGACTGCTCGACACGCACTACCACTGAGAGTCAAGTGCTGAAGGGGTATTTGGTCCCTGTTGCTCAGCACCCATTGTTGGTTGGGCCCTGGGACATCAGGAGTAAAAGGCCTCAACCACTACATTCTGATGGATACAACTACCTGTGGATTCCTCACTCATTGAATTTTCCCCCTGCGCCAGCTTCCGACGGAAATTTTCTTCCTAGCTTCTGCACGTCGACGTCACAATTGCCCACGCGACGCCGTCTGACGTCATACAGGCAATAAGAGGTCCTCGCCGGCGTGCTGACGTCAGTTCCCTTTTTTCCGTGCCTTCAAACGACCGTTATTCTTCGAGGGAGCTACTGTTTCTACTCTGCGTAGTTACAGTTACTGTTTCTTTTTTCGAGATGTCTCAACGAAAGTCGGGATTTAAGCCCTGCAGGGAGTGCGGGGCAAGATGTCGGTGACAGACCCACATGTGGATTGCTTGTGGTGTCTGAGCTCCGACCACAACGTGGAGAAATGTGATTCATGTCAACGTATGAATCCAAAAGCGTTGAAGGAACGGGAGGCAAAGCTCTTTTTGGCAAACTCCAAAAAGAAGGAGACGCGGCATCAGCGCAGATCATCATCGCCTAAGTCTCCCCCGGCGTCACCGTGACTCCCGGCGCCGTCGTGAATCTCAGCGCCGGTCGAGTAGAGAGCGTTCACGCTCGAGGTCGCCTTCAGTTCGGCGCCGAAAGACATGGGAGGTTAGTCCCACCATCACTCCTCAGCCGCAGACGCCTCCCGCATCACCGCCTTCGCCTACGACTCCACCATCTGTTTTCGAGGTACCTCAACAGGATCAGGAGTTCTCACCTGCTTCTCAGACGCCGGTGCCGTTGTCACCTCGAGCTCAGGCTCCGCAGTATCCGGCTTTCCCGGCTCCAGGTGCTGACAGTTCAGCATTTCTAAATGCGATGTTTGCCATTTTTCAGCAAATGGCTCCAGGTGGTGGACCGGCTGGTCCTTCGGGGCCATTGGCCTTTAATATGGGTGCTCCGGCTCCTTTACGTCTGGCACCTTTCATGCTCTTCCTTCCTATGGGAGGTGCTGGTTCGGCGCCGGTTCCCTTGGCGTCGACTTCACAACCTGCGACGCCGATGAGATCTGCTGTCCCTGCGCCAGAGAGTTCTTCTCCTGTACATCCTTTACCTCGGTCGGCGCCGAAGACCATGGCGCCGATGGATCCGGCGTCAGATGGATCGGAGGATCGGCGTCAGGCATCGACGTCGGCGGACACCCTGTCGACGCCGAGGATCGAAGCCAGACTTCATTCAAGGAGGCTAGCTCTTCGCCTCTTTGAGGAACAAGAATATCGAAAGCAGGCCCTGGAGGAGGGGGAGATTGAAGAACCTCTGGGAGATCTCCAGGGTTTGGATATGGCGAGTGGTTTAGACACTTCTCCAGAGTGAGACTTAACATCTCCTGGAGAATATACAGAGGAGGCTGCTTCTTTCCACTCTGTTATAAGAAAAGCAGCTGACTTTTTGGGCCTTCCTCTTCCAGTGTCTGAATCAAAGCCCAACTTATTGATGGAGGTGTTACATCCTGCTTCAGCAGTTGCAGAGCCACTTCTGCCATTTAATGAGGCTCTTCTGGACCCGATTTTAGAGATCTGGAAAAAGCCAGTGTCATCTTCGGCTGTTAATAGAAAAGTGGCGCGCAGGTATCGTGTGGCTCCTGCGGATCCAGGCTTTTTGTCGAGGCACCCGACTCCAGAAAGCCTGGTTGTACAGGCTTCATGTTCATCTCGCCCTGCTCCAGGCTCTTTTCCGGGTGTGCCCTCGGACAGGGACTCTAAAAAGATGGACGATTCTTTCAAGAAAGCATTTTCATTGTGCAGTATGGCTCTCAAGTCCACCAATGCCACATGAATTTTGGGCAGGTACATCTACGCCCTTATGGAGGAGATCAAGTCGTCTCATTCGGAAGTGCCTCAGGAGGTGTTGAACCTTGTTTCTGATGCTCAGGCTGCCGCGACCCAAGTAATCCAGTCAGGGCTGGACACGACTGATGCTGTGGCCAGAGCTATGGGCACTACTGTGGCTACAAGGAGACAGGCCTGGCTTCGTTCTTCTGGATTTTTATCTGATGTTCAGTCAGCCCTGCTGGATCTTCCCTTTGATGGGGATAAGATTTTTGGATCAAAGGCGGACTCAGCCCTTGAAAGATTTAAGGAGAGTAGAGCCACAGCAAAATTGTTAGGCTTGCAAGTCTCCTCTTCTGCTTCTTCTAGGCTGTTCAGAAGATTTAGGGGTTTTGGTCGTGGCTCCTCATCCTCCTTTCAGGGCAGATTTCAGCAGCATGTCACCACTGCCCTCCCCTATAGGTCATACAGGGGGAGGGGCAGGGTCCGAACCAGAGGAGCCGCCCAGCAGCACTCTGCCTCTTCCTCTGGAGGGGTGCAGCATGGGAAGCAGCCTTAGTCATCCACCAATTCCTTTGCATACCACTCCTGTAGGGGGGAGGTTAATGAACTTTCTCCAAATGTGGGAGTCAATAACATCGGACTCCTGGGTCACCAGCATTGTGGGGAAAGGCTATGCCCTTCCCTTTCGGGAGTTTCCTCCCCCCATTCCGCCCCACCCATCCTACTGTTCAGAAGAGCATCTCCTGTTACTAGAACAGGAGGTTCAAGTCCTCCTTTCAAAAGGTGCGGTGGAGTTGGTTCCAGAGCAGGAGAGGGGTCAGGGTTGTTACTCAAGATACTTTCTGATCCCCAAGAAGGATGGTCGTTTGAGGCCAATCCTGGACCTGAGGATCTTGAATTGGTTCCTCAAACAGGAAAAGTTCAAGATGCTGACCCTAGCTCAGGTGCTTTTGGCGTTGAACGAAGGAGATTGGATGGTGTCTGTTGACTTGCAGGATGCTTACTTTCATATCCCGATACTCAAGTCGCACAGGAAGTATCTCCAGTTTGTGGTGGGATCGCAGCACTATCAGTTTGCGGTCCTTCCGTTTGGTCTTACTTCAGCACCTCGAGTCTTCACGAAGATGATGGCGGTGGTTGCAGCAGAGCTCAGAAGGAAGGTGATAGCGGTATTTCCTTACCTAGACGATTGGTTGATCAAAGCCAAGTCTCCGGAGCTCGTGCTGCGTCACCTCCAGTCGACAATTTTGGGCAGGTACATCTACGCCCTTATGGAGGAGATCAAGTTGTCTCATTCGGAAGTGCCTCAGGAGATGTTGAACCTTGTTTCTGATGCTCAGGCTGCCGCGACCCAAGTAATCCAGTCAGGGCTGGACACGACTGATTCTGTGGCCAGAGCTATGGGCACTACTGTGGCTACAAGGAGACAGGCCTGGCTTCGTTCTTCTGGATTTTTATCTGATGTTCAGTCAGCCCTGCTGGATCTTCCCTTTGATGGGGATAAGATTTTTGGATCAAAGGCCGACTCAGCCCTTGAAAGATTTAAGGAGAGTAGAGCCACAGCAAAATTGTTAGGCTTGCAAGTCTCCTCTTCTGCTTCTTCTAGGCTGTTCAGAAGATTTAGGGGGTTTGGTCGTGGCTCCTCATCCTCCTTTCAGGGCAGATTTCAGCAGCAGGTCACCACTGCCCTCCCCTATAGGTCATACAGGGGGAGGGGCAGGGTCCGAACCAGAGGAGCCGCCCAACAGCACTCTGCCTCTTCCTCTGGAGGGGTGCAGCATGGGAAGCAGCCTTAGTCATCCACCAATTCCTTTGCATACCACTCCTGTAGGGGGGAGGTTAATGAACTTTCTCCAAATGTGGGAGGCAATAACATCGGACTCCTGGGTCACCAGCATTGTGGGGAAAGGCTATGCCCTTCCCTTTCGGGAGTTTCCTCCCCCCATTCCGCCCCACCCATCCTACTGTTCAGAAGAGCATCTCCTGTTACTAGAACAGGAGGTTCAAGTCCTCCTTTCAAAAGGTGCGGTGGAGTTGGTTCCAGAGCAGGAGAGGGGTCAGGGTTGTTACTCAAGATACTTTCTGATCCCCAAGAAGGATGGTCGTTTGAGGCCAATCCTGGACCTGAGGATCTTGAATTGGTTCCTCAAACAGGAAAAGTTCAAGATGCTGACCCTAGCTCAGGTGCTTTTGGCGTTGAACGAAGGAGATTGGATGGTGTCTGTCGACTTGCAGGATGCTTACTTTCATATCCCGATACTCAAGTCGCACAGGAAGTATCTCCAGTTTGTGGTGGGATCGCAGCACTATCAGTTTGCGGTCCTTCCGTTTGGTCTTACTTCAGCACCTCGAGTCTTCACGAAGATGATGGTGGTGGTTGCAGCAGAGCTCAGAAGGAAGGTGATAGCGGTATTTCCTTACCTAGACGATTGGTTGATCAAAGCCAAGTCTCCGGAGCTCGTGCTGCGTCACCTCCAGTCGACAACCCAGTTGTTGTTCGATCTGGGCTTTTCGGTGAACGTGCCCAAATCTCACCTGGAGCCCTCTCAGCGCCTCCTGTTCATAGGGGCAGTACTGGACACAACATTGAATCGTGCCTTTCCTCCTCCTTAGCGGATTCAGGACATTCAGGCGTTGGTTCCAATGTTTCAAAGTGGAGCGGTCATTCCAGTCCTCAAGGTCCTTCGTCTGTTCGCTTCTTGCATTTTGTTGGTCACTCATGCTCGCTGGCACATGAGGGCTCTTCAGTGGTGCCTCCGAAAGCAGTGGTCTCAGCACAAAGGGGATCTCGAGGGATCGGTAAAGATCTCCAGAGATGCTGCAGTGGATCTAAGATGGTGGGTTGCGGACGGCAATCTTTCCCAGGGAAGGCCGTTCTCGCTGCCTCCTCCAGTGACCACAGTGATAACGGATGCTTCCACTCTAGGGTGGGGAGCTCATCTGGGGGAGCTGGAGGTCAAAGGTCATTGGTCTCCAGTGGAACAGATGTTTCACATAAATCTGTTGGAATTGCGGGCGATACGTCTGGCTCTCAAGGCCTTCCTTCCTTCCCTTCGCGGTCAGTCGGTTCAGGTCCTGAAGGACAACACTACCGCGATGTGGTATATAAACAAGCAGGGAGGAGTAGGGTCGTACCTTCTCTGCAGGGAAGCTCTGCAGCTATGGTCCTGGGCAAGGACTATCTGGTTTGCTTGGTAGCGAACCATCTGGCCGGAGTCTTGAACGTGCTTGCGGACAGTCTCAGTCGGCACTTCTCGACCGATCACGAGTGACGTCTTCATCCAGATCTAGTCCGGCAACTCTTCCAGATGTGGGGAATCCCTCGGGTAGGTCTTTTTGCCACTCGGGAGAACACGCACTGCGCGTTGTTCTGCAGCCTCCAGTATTCGGTGCAAGGAACGTTGGGGGACGCGTTTCAGATGTCCTGGTGCGACCAGTTGCTCTACGCGTTTCCCCCCATACCTTTGATTCCTCAGGTTCTGAGGAAAATTTGCCAAGACCGGGCCCAAGTCATATTAATAGCTCCGGATTGGCCAAGGAGGGTATGGTATTCGGATCTTCTCCAACTCTCTCTGTGCCCCCCGCTCCGTCTCCCTCACAGGGCAGACCTCCTCTCGCAATCGCAGGGGCAGGTTTTATACCCCCACCTCCAGAGCCTGCACCTTCATGCCTGGAGATTGAACGGGGCATCCTGAGTTTATTTTCTCTCCCACCTGAGGTAGTGGATGTTATTTTATCGGCCAGGCGACACTCCACTAAATCTATCTACGCCGGCAAGTGGGCTAAATTTGTGAATTGGTGTGGAGAGAAGCAAATTGATCCCTTACGTGCCCACTTATCGGATATCTTGTCTTTTGCGTTGTCCCTGGCACAGAGGGGTTGGGCAGTTGCTACAGTTAAGGGCTATTTGTCGGCTCTGTCAGCCTTTCTGTGTCTGCCTGACCAGCCTTCTTTATTTAAATCTCCTTTAGTATTGAGGTTTTTAAAAGGCCTCACTAATAGATATCCTCCCACTCCTTTCATTATGCCTCAGTGGGATTTGAACCTAGTCTTAACGTTTCTTATGGGCTCACCGTTTGAGCCGATCCATTCTTGCCCTATAAGGTTATTGGTTTTAAAGACTGTTTTCCTTGTTGCGATTACTTCAGCTAGAAGAGTGAGTGAGCTGCAGGCTCTTTCTGTTAAGCCCCCGTATACATCCTTCTATGGGGATAAGGTGGTGTTGAGGACCAAGGCTGCTTTCTTGCCTAAGGTTGTTTCACCCTTCCATATAGGTCAGTCTATTACTCTCTCCTCTTTTTATCCTCCACCTCATCCTTCGAAAGAGGAAGAAAGACTGCATCGTTTGGACCCTAGAAGAGCGCTGAGCTTCTTCGTAGACAGAACGAAGGAGTTTAGATTGGAGGATCAACTCTTCATCGGGTACGTGGGAAAGAGGAGAGGAAGGGCAGTCCACAAGAGAACACTCTCCAGGTGGGTCATTCTTTGCATTAAGCTGTGTTATTCTCTGGCAAAGAAAGAACCCCCTGATGGAATAAGAGCTCATTCCACTAGAGCTAAGTCGGCCTCTTCGGCCTTGGCTAGGGGTGTTCCTGTGGTTGACATCTGCAAGGCCGCAACTTGGTCATCCCTCCATACTTTTGCAAAGCATTATTGCTTGGATTCGGAGGTTAGGAGGGAAGGCCATTTTGCACGGTCGGTGCTGCAGGATTTCTTGGTTTGACCATTCAGGCACCCTCCATCGAGTGCGGTACTGCTTTGGGACTCTATTCAATGAATGAGGAATCCACAGGTAGTTGTATCCATCAGAAGAACGAGTTACTTACCTTCGGTAACGCCTTTTCTGGTGGATACACTAGCTACCTGTGGATTCCTCACGGTCCCACCCGCCTCCCCGTTGCCTGTCTGGTCTTACCAAGTTATACTTGGGTGAGCTCCTGTTGGTAATATGTTATTTTCATATGTATAAATATTTATGTATATATGTACATATATTTAAAAAAAAAAAAAAAGATTTGTGATGATGCTTTATATAGTTTATATGTATATATTTTTGCGTATTTACATATTTATGCTGGTGTTTTCTCTATTTGATTTAATTAAATATTGAAGCATTTGTTTAAATTGTTTATATATATTTTGCTGGCATTTGCCTGTTCGTCTCAGAGGCACACAAAAAATGTTGGTACTGACGGCAGCACGCCGGCGAGGACCTCTTATTGCCTGTATGACGTCAGACGGCGTCGCGTGGGCAATTGTGACGTCCTCGTCGACGTGCAGAAGCTAGGAAGAAAATTTCCGTCGGAAGCTGGCGCAGGGGGAAAATTCAATGAGTGAGGAATCCACAGGCAGCTAGTGTATCCACCAGAAAAGGCGTTAACGAAGGTAAGTAACTCGTTCGTTGGGCCTAGTAACTCCTGCCTGTCTCTTGGCCATCTGAATGGGGTTCTGGCAATGGTGATATCAAGCTCATCACAGTAAGAGGCCATTGAGTTGGATATTTGATTTTAAAAAATGACACTTGTCAGTGAGGTGAAGATTTGGAGCCAGATGGTGATGTGCTTGGATTAGGACATGAGGGACTAGATTCAAGGGTGAAGCGGCTTAGAAGGAAGGAAGGTCTTACTGAGAATCAGCAGTTCTGCTCTTTGCAGAAGTAGGAGAGTGCTTGATCAAACATACATACACAGTTTGGAGAGCAGCTGGTGGAGTAATCGAGACACTTCAGTAGGTCCACGGTTGTCTCATGTGACCAATGCTGTATTTTTTTGCTAATACATCCAATGTACCACAGATGAGCACCCCTCTTGGAGAGTATGGTTGGTGGAGTTGTTATGTTCCTGTGCAACACAAGGCTCTGCATGATTAATACACAATTAACCTTGTTCTTGACTGCGTGTTTGACTGGGTTGGAAGGGGACCTGGCTGATCGAAGGATAAGGTGAGATGAAGGAAAGGTAATCCCTTGGGATGGGAAGGCACAGGTATGCCTCTGAACACTTTTAAGGGGGCTTAGTTATAGCTGACTTGGAGCGGTGCAGTAGTCCTCGGGCAGTTGTTGGAGCGAAGTGGCAGGCATTTATTGTTGATTACAGCATAAAATGTCTTGTTCGACACAAGAACACAGTCCATGAGGGAGAGAGAATAGTGAAGAACTAGGACTGACAGGGCCAGTGGGCAAATGACCAAACAGTAACGAGCCAAGCAACTCTCCTCGATAACCATGTTGTGTTCTTGCACCTCTTGAAAGCCTACGTTGGGTAGAGCATGTTGTTCAATCTGTGCTGCACCAGCCATGGGAGCAATGGGAGGGTGGAAGCTCTTCTGCTCCTACTGATTGACCACTTCTTGTATCTTCGGCCTTAATAGCATAGATACTGCTAGCATTTTAGTTAATATACATCTTATAGGCTGCTGGGTAATTAATAACTACACCTCCCAGTAATGTTAGAAGCCATGACTTATAGGTTGGCACAGAAAGCTGCACCGACATCTGACCCGCTGTGTCTTCAGTCACCCCTCTTCAATGTGAAGGTGCCGTTTGTTAAATGGGGAACTTAGCTGATGGAAATAAGCTGCAGATTTAAGGACAGCACACGGTGCAGGAGGGCTGTCTTCTGTCTCGGTATCTGCCTTTCGTCCCTAGTCTTTTTTTCTCCTTGTTTTCTTTGATTCCCTTTCATTTACCTCTTCTCTTAGTTTGTTTTTTAGCTTCCCCCCATTACTTTCTCATTATGCTTCTCTTTTGCCTCTTTTGTGTCTTCTTCCTGTGGTTCCCTTTATTAGCTGCTCCGCTTGTGCTCACCTCGTCTTTTCCTTTATGGTCCTCTCTGGATCTCTCCCCTTCACACTCTCGCCCTCTCACTCGGCTGGTCCCCCCCCCCACCCCCCTTCTTTTTTTATGTAGCTCTACCAGTTTTTTTTTCTTTCTCTCCGTCACTTTTCCCTCCCTTTAATATTTTTCCTATTGCTCCCTCTAGTTTCTCACTCTTCGTATCATGTCCCTTCCTCCTCCCTCCTTGCCTCATACTTACAGAGCAGTGTGATAAATTCTGTATTGATTTCCACTGTTAGACTGTAAATTTTGCAAAAGATGATTAAATAGTGCAATACAGTCTGCAGGCCTCTCGGCTCAATATTTTGTGGGCAACTGTATCGACCTCCTGCGTCCAAAGACAGCGAGCGCCAGTCCCAGCAGAACCAAAGCACGTACTGAAAGTCCTGCGAGACTGGGATCACAGATGCAGCCATGTCGTGGCACTATCGGGGTGCTGAGCGGGTGGGGAGCTTTGTAAGTAGATCTCTAGGGTTAGAGTCGTGCCCTCACGCCCCGCTGGCTGTCTCCAGTCCTAGTGTTCATGACATGCCACACACCGAGCTGCTGTCTCCACCTGTGCAGCACTCCGTGTCCCTTCATGGACCACCTCTTGCCCACCACCTACCTTCCTTTGATGTCTACCTTGTCTGCATTTGTCAGTTTATCCACCTCTCCATCCTGCGCAGTTCAACCTGATGCTGTCTGCCTCTCACCCCTCTTTGGAGCACTTTGTCTCTTTAAGGAGCCCCCAAGCCCTCTGAGGGGCTTCTGCCACAGTTTGATGATTACATCGGCCAAGACTGAGTAGGATCTTTGTCCTCTGGGGTACCCCATATCGCGACTCGTACTGTATAGAAAAACAGTGTCTCGAATTCAACCAGATTTGAAGGAGCTGTAGGGCAGAGCCCCATTTTTGTTAGGGGAAGGCTTATCAAGATATTGTTGGAGTACCTGTCAGTGGAGACCGACGCACCGAACTACTCTCAGGAGTGGGTCGAGTAGGGACCACCACAGTAAAGCATATACTTCCTTCCGCGTATCGTGCTTCGGCCTAGGTGCATCATGCCACGCACAGACATGAAGCCTTGTTGTCGTGTTCTGTACACTCAGGCCGCCCACACCTGCTGTTCGTCCGGTGTCTGAAGACGTAAAGGACCCGGTGACAGATCCGGCCACTCGAGCGATGCGGAGAGCAGGTTAGGATTGTTCAAAAAGGTGATCATGCTAATTCAATCACTGGGGCACTCGGGAGAGGAGAAGCCTTCTTCTGTCACTTTAACAAGCCACGGAGCAGTAATAATGCCACAGCTCGTCAAAGGGATGGCTCCTGGCAGGTGTTATCTGCGCGGCAGCAGTGGGGGCCAGAACAATAACTCGGTGTGGGCGCGTCCCAGCTACAAGAGACCTGTAGTTAAGGCTGCGTTGAGACCCTCACGATGCCAGGGTTTCTAAAGCATAGGAATGTGTGCCACAGACGCGTCTCTCCGGTCCATTCCTGTAAGCTTTGAAGTAACTGTAGAGTGTGGGAAAACATTACCCACATCGTAGCATGGTCTTCTCCACTCTTCAAGAGCGCCTCGAGGCCCTGAAATAAATACATTTACCGATAGAACGTGTTATGTCCAACTCTGCACCTGTGCTCCCGGCCTGGCGGAAGCCCATCATGTCAGTGACTGGCACTCCTCTCCTTGTGAGGGCCCCATGAGCCCTGCTAACTGCCCTTTTACCCACAGACCTCCCGTGTCTCTCTGCCCTACCTCTTCCAGGCTGCACCGTCCCAATCATATGCTGAAACCTTAGTAGCTCCTCACAGTCTAGAGGTGGGCAAGCCAGAGATTCCATGGGAAGAGCCGAACCAAACTCTGAATCGGGCCCCTAGTTAGCAGCCCCCTCGCACCAAGTCTCCTTTCTACTTCCTTTCCTCTGCTCACAGCCAAGTCATTCTCCAAGCCCCCCTGGGTGCAGTAGAGGAGGGGCTGGCTGGTGTCACAAGCGTTTGCCATTCTGCTGCTCAGGTCTTCCTCAGCTGCACCCCGGGGAGGGCTTGGAAAGTGCTGTCTGCAGTCTCCTGCAGACTTCCTCAGTCATCTTAGCCTGCCTGAACCCCCATGATGTCCTGGAATCTATTTACTGATGGGCCTCACCTACTTAGAAGGAGCGGGAGGTTTGCCTACACTTACCATATGGTGCTACTAGTGCCTGCTCCCATAAAAAGACAGTGCCCACCCAGGTCGGTGAAGTATTCTGTTCCCCCCACAATGTCCCTGGAAAACCAACCTTGTGATCCTCTTTGCCATCATGGTGTGTCACTGAGTGTGCAAGGGCCCCATACATCAAGATGCTAGGCCTGGGGCAGGGAGTGGACAGGGTCTGCAGTAAAAAAGACAGAGGACGAGAAGTGGGAGACCCCATAGAACCAGGGTGAGCGC
Source organism: Pleurodeles waltl (assembly GCF_031143425.1). Taxonomy (NCBI): domain Eukaryota; kingdom Metazoa; phylum Chordata; class Amphibia; order Caudata; family Salamandridae; genus Pleurodeles; species Pleurodeles waltl. The sequence goes on along the minus strand of NC_090447.1, from coordinate 76,681,764 downwards.
TCCTTGGGATGAACGAGGAGCTGGAATTGGGGCTGTTGCTGCACAGTGCTGTGTGTACGTAAGTGTTGGGAGATAGAAGTGCTATGGTGGCAATGGACTGAATCAAGAACAATGATTCCTCTGCAGCATCTTTAAAGATAATAAAATACCCAAATAGGTCTGTGATAAAGAAAGCTCAAGTAAAGTATAGCTACCCCTTAGTGAGTCATCTAAAGGAGGGATATGAAAAAATATTTGTATTAAGGGTCTTCATAAAGTTACCTCGGCAAATCGGTGGGGTGCAGTGCTCAAGAGTGTTTGTACTGGTCAGTGAATACGTTTACATCAACATATATGTAGGACTGGGGAGAACACAAGTTCTAAAATGAAAGGAACAATTTCTTCCCAATAATTGAAAATGTTGATCTCTTTAATGGTCGACGTTTCAGACCTTGCAGGAACCACCATCCAAGGGGCAGCCAAAATACGCTTTTGTTCTTGCTGGTGTTATATTTACATATGGGCAGGAGCACTTCTTCCACAAGGCTCCTTTCCTATTCCCCTGTATATTATATTTAGACAATAGGCAGATAAAGGGTCCAGGATTTTGGATTTCTTCTTATTGCAAATCAAGTTAATCTTTTCTACGTACTCCTGAAGTTTCAGCCCTGTGCCCACACAACCTCATCTGCAGTCGGGGTTACCATCACTCAGTGTTAGGCATACAGGTATGATGTTCATGCTGGATTTCCTTCCTATTCCAATGCGGGGACTGGTCGACATTTCTGACAAGAAAGTTGTGTCAGCTCTGGAGTATCATATAATTGTGACTTGCCACACTTTAAGTTGTAGCATGGTATGTTTTTGCATGTAATGTTTCAGCAAGGTGCATTAATGGAAGATACCTGGCATTTGGTTTATGAGGAATTTTCCAATTTTAAAATACACCATGAACATTCAGAGCTGGCTAGTTATCTGATTGTTCTGCAGCTGTGTGGAACAGCTGCCGTAGCGAGGTTGTATGCTGTGGTTTAAAGGAGTATTGTGTTTTTATTATGTGTAGGGCATTTAACTTAATCCTTGTTTATGATTTTATAAAGGTTTTGGCGTGAGTATGTATTGTTTGTACAGCTTTGTTAAAGATGAAAGCTTCAATACACAAAGCCAGGAGTCAAACTAATATCACAGATAGCTTGAACAACACCTATTACCGGGCTAGAACTCTTTCCATGAGTCCATGGCACCAAAATAGAATTCAGAGTATTAGGCGGTTCAAATCTGCAAGGGTGGATCTCATCTGCATCCCTCTTGGCAACAAGTCCCACTTCAGCCAAAAAGGTGAGGAGCCCAGGAAGTAATTTTTCCATCATTCACTACCCAACTAAATGCTTTTGAAAACAGACACCTTCCAAATCCTCCCACTATCCCCATCTTCTGGCCTCACCAGTTTACTGGTCAGGGTCTGGTTGGACCATTGTAGTGCAGTTTACGCTGGGATGTCTGGCTGTAATTATTAGTGTTTATGTGTATGTGTACCAACTGGTTCTGGGGAGAGGTCATGACCTTCAGCCATGCCCCGCATGCAGGATGCAATGCCAGTGCAGAGGTAGGGTTAAGGATAGGTACACGTACATACATTTATCTCACAATAAGTATTTAAGGGGATGGAAAATGTGCATGCCAGTTTATGAACCCAGAGATGGGTTTGCAGAATCGGTGAACAAATGGGGAAAAAAGTGCGTTTTCCACCCTTCTGGAAATTATCCCAGCCTCCAAGTGGGTTGTTTATACCCACCCTAGTCCCACAGTCTTTTTTTATTTTTTTTGCAAAATAATGACTGACAGAGCTGAAATGATTGGCCTGTCACCCCCATTCAGATTTCTCCTCATGGGCGCTCAAAATGGCTACTTCAGTACAAAGAAAGCACTACTCAGTTGTCTGCACACACTTATTTTTCGAATTTCTCTAAAACCCCTGAATGCATTTACACTGAGCACATAAGCTTCCTGTTCAAAGTGAGTCTGGAATACTCCCTCCCAGCATGTTTTATCTTTAGCGAGGAGCATATTCACGTGAAATGTTGAGACGCTTCCATCATTTGGGTCTCTTTCACTTCTCTCCTCCCTGGCCAATCTGCACACGTGTCTCATATCAAATGTACATACATGTAGCTGAACATAGGTGGAAAATATTGTATACATTTGTCAACGTGGCCTAAGAAAGTGATGAAAATGTGGGTTTCTATGGACTGCACACTGCTATAATAACTAGAGTTGCGATCTCCAACTCTGCAATACACATGCGATTTATTCGGCTAAGAACAACTCTCAGCAGAGCAATATCGCTGTCAAACCTCTGCAGACTCATTCCAGCTGGTAAAATTGGTCTCTCCGAGACGTAGTTAACTCGTCTCTGGAACAGCAGAAATAATTCTCAGTGAAATGTTAGTGAATTCCGGAGATGACCCCGTGAATTAGTGGCCGCACATTAGGTGACCGGCCCCTCGGCGCATCCCTGCCCATCCGTCAGGCCTCGGTTTAGGCCAATGTGCACGTCGAAAATGTGCCTCCTTGGCTAGGATACTGAGAAGGATATTGTTGACTCGTCGCTTGTCGGGTGCTTTTGTGTCGAAATTTACGTTTCAAATGACAGCCAGATTAGAAATGAGGGCCACTTGTCAGCTGGCTACAGTCTTTTAATGTGGCCTACCCGGCATACATTTGTAGCGCTTAGAGCAGCGCAGTGACATGGAGTGGTCTCTTCGCTTTACTACCACCTGGACCAAGAGCTGGCTTGTTACTCCTGGTTGCCGTCAGTTTACTACCTTTTGCTAGTTTTTTCCTCTCCTTGAGGACTGAGTGGCGTGTGACTCCTTTGGCCTGCAGAGACCTGACCCTGAGAGCCAGTGATAGGAAGCCAGGCCTGATTGCTCCAATATCCGGACTATAAATAATTTCCTGTCCGTGTCTGGAAAAGAGATGAGCTGTCCTTTACCCTGTAGGGGTCAGGGCCTCACTCCATGTTAAATGGTGGCGCGCGCCTGCTCTCAGAGAGATGCCAGACAGAGGCTTGTGTCTGATTGGATACTCTACATCTGGAGGAATCATGCAGATTCGCCTACATCTGGACCGTGTATGTGCTGACCGCTACCTGCTGCTCGCACAACTTAATTTTGTTTTAAGATTGAGGACATCTTTTATGTAGGAGTCACGTAACAAGTTAATAACTGATTACTATTATCTCATTTCTAATTGTGTAATTGGTTTGTTTGCTGGTATATTCTAATATATAGGTAACTGTCAGAACAATATTTTATCAGTCTGCCTTTAACGAGGACTGACTCGTATTAATGGCGAGGTCGTCGTCTTTGAAAAATGATCAGTGTTCCACAACCTTAGTGATTGCGATTCAGTTACACGCAGTTTGGTAAACACAGGTGGCAAGTTATAAGGAGTCTTGCAAATCCACTGTATGCTGGAATCGCATTTCTTGTTTCAAATGTGATTTTTTTTTCATTCTTTGATTCCTTAAACCCATATACATAGAGTATATGTTTAGGAAATTGGAAATGTGAGTATTTTGCCTGGTACTGTATTGACTTCTAATCAGCATACATTTTCCAGAGGCTGTAACTCAATGCCCTGTTGGGACATTAAAAGAACATGCGCTGTTCACTAAATCTGCGGTGGACCATACTTTGTATCTGAAATATTCTCTGCTCGTTTTAATAAAATCAGATCTTATACTCTAAGGTACCTTTTCCCATCCTCAACCTCCGGGTATCTCTGCCTCCTACTGTCGGAAACCAAAATTGCTTCTGTTGTCTTCCTAGAGAGCATTGTTTCCGGTATCACATATGTGTGCATGTCACAGTCAGTATGCCAACATCCTATTGTGTATCCTTTCTCTCGCCAGTTCTAGTTTTTATCAACAGAAAAGTGTGACTTAGAAATTGCTACTCTCATGCTCTACGACTTTTCCTATACAGAGCCTCCCCCAACACACATTTTACTGTCATTTCCTTTCATCTCCTTCTTTCCTCCAGGTTGAGTAGCTTATGCTGGCAACACTCTAGACCTAGACGAGGGTTAACTTCACGTGCTATGAGCCGCATCTTCTTTCATTGCCATGGTGCAGGATTCTTATTCAGTTGAAGATCCTTTCAGTAGATAATCTGAAGATGTATGTTTCTCCAGTAGGACATGTATGATGAAGCAGGAGCTGAGGAGGCAAACTATGATTCATTCTTGGTTTCATTGTGGTATGGCTTCACATGTTGAGAGCCAGGAGTACATCTTTTAATTGTGAAGAAGTGTGCTCCCACAAAAAAGCGCTTGCCCTTCACACAGCTGTGATCATTTTGTTGATTTATCCAGTTGCCACAGCTAGATCATTTATGGCTACAGTCTTTTAATGTGGCCTTCTCTCTGGCAGCAGCACGGATGGGAGAAGGGCATTTCTTAATCTCTTTGGATGTTTAGGTCTGCTTCGATTGTGCAACTGTCACCTGATCCTTTCTACCTACACAAATATTTGTCTACACTTCTCTTCTTCCACACAAATTCATATCCATTCCCCTTTGCTATTTAGTTGTAGTCCTTCACCTTACTATACAAAATCCCTTTAAAGCCAGATCGACGATTCTTGTTGTTAAGTTATTGCTATTCTTGAGGTGAAGAAGGGTGCTTAAGAATACAGGTTTGAGTTGAGTCTTGGCAGCTGTCATTTTTTCGTAGTATCTGGGACGTTCCCCTTACTACATCGAATATTAAAGTGGTTGTTCCTTTGTCCCCATCTCTCACTCCACTTCTTTTCTACATTCAAAGATCAGAGGGCTCACCCATTATTTTACTGACCGCCCCTCAAACCAAAGCCCCTCAAGTGATATCCCTGGCTATAACAGAATGTATACCCAGAATCCTCTTTCTACAGTCTTCGCGCCAATGCTTGTGCCACCTGTCCTCTGACTGATGTATACTCCTTGTAAGGCATATGCCTGCTAATCATGACACGGGAGGGGATAACATGGTCTACAAAGGTGGTCTAGATGTCCCAGTGGTGCTGTGACCATCTCAGGTACTTGTGCCCCTGCTCAGAGGATGGAACCTGTGGTTACTTAGCCCTAGACACAGGTTATTAGAGGGTTGTCTACTGGTTCTCACATTTGGGTCTATTCTATCTCATCATTCAGTCCACCAATGTCTCTATGTAATCTAAACACCCCTTTCTCGTCGTCTGTATGCGGAATGTGTGCGTCGGTGAATGTCTTCATTTATGGGCGGATTTACAGTTCACAATCATACATTTGGCTGTTAGACATGCACAACATATACATTTCTTGCTCTATGAGCAGGAGACTGCCTTTTATGTAATTATCCCATCATATATCATCCCTCGTGGGCCTGATAGTAAATACATGACGGTATCCTAGTTGTATTTGATTAAGACTCATTGTTCCCAGTGTGTTCTCAGACCTAGGTCTGGTGTCGTGGATACTTGCGCTTATTTCCATGCCGAATTTGTGCCACTGGAAAAATAATCCTGTAGTCCTGAGATATTTGTGGTAGTGGCGGCAGAATGGAGATACTCCCAGAAACAATTAGCCTCCGTGCTGGGGGCACCATGATGCATTTGAGGAATCTCTCCTATGTTTAGTTGTCCAGCCTACGGTTTTCCCTGAACGACTAGAGAGAGGCAATTGTATGTGCGGTGTCGGGTTTCTGGTTAGTTTCATTTAACTGGTTTAATCTGCAAGTAATCTGGTGTATTATTTTTGGCAATATTCATCCATACCATGTATTAAAAATGCTCCCCCTTTATTAGTGGGATTCATAATTACAATTCTCCTGTCTTTCAAGTATCAGATAACATCCTTTCTTGTTTCTAATATGAAACCCACAAGGGCTGTGTTTTCAAAAGCTGCACTTCTTGTTGCATTTTATGAGCATGGAAATGATGCTGGCTTAGTAGGCCGAATGTGTAGCTCATGCCAGGGGGCCACTTGTCACCGCTCTCGGAGCTCAGTTTACTTAAAGCATTGTTCACACATTTCATTCCCTGTTGTTTGCTTGGGTACTTTCATGGCTTTGCATGTGACTGCTGATTGATGCCAGCTGACACGTAGGTTTGTACTGTTTACGTAGGACCCTGCTAAACGCAGCAAAACAACACAGCTCCTTATTTTCCTTTTATTTGCTTATCCACCTCTGATCGGCAAATTGAAAAAAACATAAGTAAGGTTTAAAAAATGTTCTTTTTTTTTTTTTTTAAAGCGGTGGGGGGAGTGCGCGTCAAGAAAAGCCAGTCTATGAGGCTTGAGGGTGTCTGGAAAAACATGATAAATAATGGGGAAATGGTGGGCCTATCATGGTGTTTTGTTGTAATGTTACGGACTGCGTCCTGTGCCTTGTACTCACATTGTTGTTATGTCGGAGCTTACTGTATGTGCACTGTTTTTAACTCTTTGAAAACAATGAACATTTGGTTCTTAAAAAAAAGCGGTGGAGGGAAGCTACACGGGAGGGGGCATGGATGCTACACGATGACTGGTGTGGGCTGAAGCAGCGCCGGGATCTGGAAGCGGCATTGGGAGCACAGACCGGGGAAGCAATGCACAAGGAATGGGAGGGAGCAACCAGGTGTGAGGAAGCAAACAGGCAAGCGAGAACACTGGAAGCCTGGAGGCACTAGAAGCACTCGTGGAGAAAGCAGTGTGGGAAGGGCAACACACGAGGGCGGTGCTCGTACGGGGGCAGAGGAGAATCACATAGGCAACCAGCACGGAGGGGAGGGGAGCACACTCGGGAGACGGATGGAAAACAAATGCGCCCTCGAACAGCGCTCAAACAAAAAGAAAAATGAAGAGCAAGAAAAACGAGCTGTTTAAGGGCACAAAATGTGTCCATGCTCCAGAGGAGGGACCAACACAAGAAGAGAAATGGAAGCCATTCTGCATTTAAGAATAAGATGCAAGCGAATGAGAGCGCCGATGAAGCCAACTAATAATAAGCAATGGGGTGGTCTTTAAGCCTACTGCAAGCTTACAATACGTCATACAACAGACAATGCAAATGCTGTCTGATAAGCTAGATCTAAAAATGAGGCTTATTTTCATTTGGGCTTTTTACTCGTGGAGTGTTGTGCAGGTAAGTTTCGAAGTTCTGTGAGAAAGCCAACCAATACACATTTATTTTGCCATGGTGTGCACACATGATAAAATCCACTCTGATTTATTAAAGATCTCTTTAAAATATCTATTTTTTAGTTTAAAAAAATACACAATTTATTCATTTTTTAAAATACTTTTTTTAATGTTATGAATTGACACCAATCCGAGTCAGCTTTTATATTTTCATCATTTTCAGAAGAAAAAATTAAGAGCATACACCAATTAGTAGCATGACAGACCTGTACCCCCAAACGGCCCTCATAAGAACAAGATGCACATGCTACCATCGAAAGCCAGTGATTAAATTATTTTAACCATTCATCCTGTCATCCCTGTCAAGCTCATCTAGCTAAAATGTTCAGTAAAGTCTACATAAACTCTGGCTGCAGACCATAGTGGTGAAGGAAGCAGCCATTGAGTCACAGCGGCTTGTCTCTTATGTATGTGAGGAAGGGAATCAAATTCTTTTGAATTCTGCTAATTTATCTTGCACAGTAGCTGTCAGCTTTTCCATAGCACAAAGATTCCACGTTTTACTCCATCCCAGTTCCAGTGCTTGGTGGGTCAAAATCCTTCTATTTCTGATCTCTCATAATAGTGGGGGTGGGTAGGCCATGTTGTCTCCCACTGTTTAATATTTCATATTAGCTTTTCCTTGCGATTGTTGGGCACAGGCAGGTGACTTTTAGTTCTCAGTGGGCACCAGTTGCCCCAGGTCAGAGTCTATGATAATTTTCCTTGCTTGGCTATGCCAGTCTAGCTGCAATGAACTGCTGAGATATATACGCTTACCGTTTGGTATCGAAAATGAAAACAGAGCCTCATCAGCCACCTCTCCCACCAAACCACCAGAGGGTCCAGTGCTAGGTGAATCTTAGTGATATCTTTAATCCTTTGTGTGACTCGTGTCTAGAGAGGATTAACTGCTCTGCTCAAGATTAATATCCAGGAACTCTCTGGAATTTCTAAGTCGATGTCTGCGGACCATTTCTGTATGTACGGGAGTGCCTGTTACGGTTTGGTTCGTTTTAGAGCTCTGTACAGTCATGTTGTGGCCAGTGTTGTTTCACCCTGTTTGAATATTTCCTCCTTTTAGCCAACTTGCTGCTTCTTCCCAAACTCCCAGCCGGAATAAATGTCCAGTGTAGTAGTTGTGTGATTCCTTAGAGATCACGTGGCCTTAGGTGGAAATTGTTAGTACATTAATCCCTACATTTCAGCATTCCTTCCTCATACAACATACCCTGACACACACCCTGTCCCTCAGCCCCGGTTGAGTATATATGGTTGATTATCCTCTGTGGGAAATCAGGGTTTCTTGCTGAAGGGGAGGGAGCAGGGATAGGTTTTTACTTGGTGCAACCGTATCACTCTGCGCCCATAGTATCATATGATTTTGATAGAATTCAATAGACGTACTTGATGGTAATGTGTGTGTGGTGGTAACCAGAGCAGATAAGACAATGGGACATTAGAGGACTCCTGCTCGATCCGACATTTGAGTTTAGTTTAAAATTGTAAGGACTTGTTAAAGTTTGGGCTATTTGTGCTGCTGCAATATATCTATAATTTTCAGGATTCCCGACCCCTTCCTCACATTGGGAACAATAAGCAAGGCCTTCACCACTCTGAGTTATCTATTGTTCCAGTTGAAGTTCCATACCTTTTTCTGTGTAGTTTGGCTATCAGTCAATTGAAAAACCCCAAGGAGTGTTCTTGCTACAGGAAGTCCATGTTAACACTGTTAACTTGGCCTAGTCATGAGATCTCAAACCTCCTCTATCTGTACAGAACTTTGAAGAGGGTAGCTAGGTGTGGGGTAATAACTAAATAAGGTTTGATGCACATGCAGTGGAGGAATGGCACCGAAGTATTGTACACCAGCCAAGGACCATCTGAAATTGTGTTTTTAAATTGACTGCTCACTTATATCCATATGTTGCCCCGCACCAGTGGAGACAGCTTTATTATGGTTAACCTTAAATCCTTGTACTTTTTGGAATTTCTCTAATGTGTCCAACAATTTGGGCAGAGAAACCAAGGGATTAGTCATGAAGCACAGCACATCATCAGCAAACAGAACTAGTTCAGTCCGTTTCCCTGCCCCCCACATTCCTGTAAATTCAGGGTTAAAGTTCACTTTTTGGATTGGAGATTCCATTGTTCTATTGTTAGTGCAAATATAGATAGCCACCATAGGCATCTGAAAGTCGAGATCTCACTCACATGTGATTCGAAGGCCCCTGAAAATTTACCAATATCGGGGTTTGAACTCTGGGCCCCAGGCCACCTCTAGACAGGGTCCTTTGGATGAATGCCCAGTCCACCACCATTCTGTGCATCCAGTGATAGAAGGTCTAGTTGTATATTTCCCCTTGATGTTTTGTCTATCAGGCTTTTAGAGCAAGTCCTATGTGTCTACAGTCTGTCTATTTCGTATAAAACCTGTTTGGTTGGATGAGGCTACTTCAGGCCAGACTCATGAATCCTGTTGGTAAGGATTCTAATGAAATTCTTAGCATCACTTTTAATAGGGCCATAAACCTATATGATCCACAGCTGGTCGGATTCTCATTAGGCTTTAATATAAGAATTAGGGTAGACTCCATCATTCTAGGGGTGACTCTGCCCGTGTCTATGAATGTTGAAAACAGTTCAGTTGAGGAGGTGACCATAATTTCTCCATCAGGTATTTTTAAAGTTTGTATATAATTTCTGACAGTTTTTTATCGTAAATTTTTATGCTAACAGCTTGTCGATCTTATCACCCTCTCATAACATGATTTTCTGATGGATACAACTACCTGTGGATTCCTCACCTATTGAAAAACCCCCATTGCGCCAGCATCCAACGGAAATCTTCTTCCTAGCTTCTGCACGTCGACGAGGACGTCACAATTGCCCACGCGACGCCGTCTGACGTCATACAGGCAATAAGAGGACCTCGCCGACGTCAGTTCCCTTTTTTCCGTGCCATTCGAACAACGGTTATTCTTCGAGGGAGCTACTATTACTACTCGACGTTGTTAGTTATTTTTGCTGTTTTCTCTTTGAGACAGTTTACAATGTCGCAAAGAAAGTCTGGATTCAAGCCCTGCAACAAGTGCGGTGGCAAAATGTCGGTTACGGACCCACATTCTGACTGTTTGTGGTGTCTTAGTTCCAACCACGACGTTGACAAATGTGACTCTTGTCAACGGATGAATCCAAAGGCCTTAAAGGAGCGTGAGGCCAAGCTCTTTTTGGCGAAGTCAAAGAAAAAGGAGAAAAGACATCACCGCAAGTTGTCTTCACCGAAGTCGCATCAGCGTCATCGGTACTCCCGGCGTCGTCGAGATCGCGATCAAGGTCACCTTCGACTCGACGTCGGAAGACTTGGGAAGTTAGTCCCACCATCTCTCCCCAACCGCAGACGCTGTTAGCATCTCCGACATCCCCAACTTCGCCAACGTCGCCTGTGAATCCTCCTTCGGTGTTCGATGTTCCTCGGCGTCAAGAGTTTTCTCCGGCTTTGCAGACGTCGGGACCGGCGTTGATGTCGCCTTCAACCCAGGCTCCTCAGTACCCAGCTTTCCCGGCCCCTGGAGCCGATAGTTCCGCATTCTTGAATGCAATGTTCTCCATCTTTCAACAGATGGCTCCAGGTGGTGGACCGGCTGGTCCTTCGGGCCCTTTGGCCTTCAATATGGGTGCTCCAGCTCCGTTACGACCAGCACCCTTTATGCCCTTTCTTCCCTTGGGAAATGTGGGCTCGGCGCCGGCGCCTATGGCATCAGCATCTCAGCCAGCGACGCCGAGTAGACCTGTGGTTCCGGCACCGGAACAGTCTTCTCTCTGCCCTTCTCATTCAGCGCCGAAGAAATCCATGGCGCCGTTGGATCCGGCATCTGATGGATCCGAGGAGCGGCGTCAAGCTTCGACATCTGCTGAAGCCATGTCGACGCCGAGGAGAGATTACATTCGAGGAGGCTTGCTCTTCGCCTCCTTGAGGAACAAGAATATCGGAGACAGACATTGGAGGAAGGTGAGATTGAGGAATCTCGAGAGGATCTCCATGGCTTAGACACGGCTAGTGGTATGGACACCTCTCCAGAATGGGACTTGTCATCACCTGGAGAGTATACGGAGGAGGCTGCAACATTTCATTCAGTCATCAGAAAGGCAGCTGACTTTTTAGACCTCCCTTTGTCGGTGTCTGAGCCTAAGCCAAACATTTTAACGGAAGTGTTGCATCCTGCCTCAACAACTGCAGAGCCGCTTCTGCCTTTTAATGAGGCTTTGTTGGATCCGATCATGGAAATCTGGAAGAAGCCGGTGTCATCTTCGGCGGTGAATAGATCTGTGGCTCGAAGATATCGAGTGGCTCCTGCTGACCCAGGCTTCCTCTCCAGGCACCCAACTCCTGAAAGCCTAGTGGTTCAGGCTTCGTGCTCAGCCCGGTCTGCCCCAGGATCGTTTCCTGCTGTGCCCTCAGATAGAGACTAAGAAATTGGACATTTCATCAAAGAAGGCTTTTTCGTCATGTAGCATGGCTTTGAAATCCACTAATGCTACCTGTTTTTTAGGGAGATACATTTACGCCCTGATGGACGAAATAAAGTCGACTCATACTGAGGTGCCCCAAGAAATAATGAGTCTGGTTTCTGATGCTCAAGCAGCGGCAACCCAAGTTATTCAATCTGGGTTAGATACGACTGACTCTGTTGCCAGGGCTATGGGTACTGCTGTAGCTACAAGGAGGCAAGCCTGGCTTTGTAGCTCTGGATTCTCTTCTGATGTACAGTCGACCCTCTTGGACCTTCCTTTCGATGGCGATAAACTTTTCGGCTCCAAGGCTGACTCAGCTCTAGAGAGGTTCAAGGAGAGTAGGTCCACTGCCAAGTCTTTAGGCTTGCAAGCCTCTTCTTTTGCTTCCTCCAGACTTTTTAGGAGGTTTCAAGGATTTGGTCGTGGTTCCTCCTCCTCCTCCTTTCGAGGGAGACTCCAGCATCAACCCGCCTCTGCTCTCTCCTATAGATCTTACAGAGGGAGGGGTAGGGTCCGAACCAGAGGAGCCACCCAGCAGCACTCTGCCTCTGACTCTTCCTCTGGAGGGGTGCAGCATGGGAAGCAGCCTTAGACTTCCACCAATTCCTTCTCACTCCACTCCTGTAGGGGGGAGGTTATTGAACTTTCTCCACAAGTGGGAGGTTATAACATCAGACTCATGGGTCACCAGCATTGTGGGGAAAGGCTATGCCCTTCCCTTGCGGGAGTTTCCGCCCCCCCATCCCGCCCCGCCCTTCCTACTGTTCAAAAGAGCCTCTCCTGTTGCTAGAACAGGAGGTTCAAGTCCTCCTTTCGAAGGGTGCGGTGGAGTTGGTTCCAGAGCAGGAGAGGGGTCAGGGGTGTTACTCAAGGTACTTCCTGATCCCCAAGAAGGATGGACGGTTGAGGCCAATCCTGGACCTGAGAATCTTGAATTGGTTCCTCAAACAGGAGAAGTTCAAGATGCTGACCCTAGCTCAGGTGCTTTTGGCGCTGAACGATGGAGATTGGATGGTGTCTGTCGACTTGCAGGATGCTTACTTTCATTTCCTGATACTCAAGTCGGACAGAAAGTATCTCCGGTTTGTGGTGGGGTCGCAGCACTATCAGTTTGCGGTCCTCCCGTTTGGTCTTACTTCAGCACCTCGAGTCTTCACAAAGGTGATGTCGGTGGTTGCGGCAGAGCTCAGAAGGAAGGGAATAGCAGTATTTCCTTACCTGGACGACTGGTTGATCAAAGCCAAGTCTCCGGAGCTTGTGTTGCATCATCTACAGTCGACAACCCAGTTGTTGTTCGACCTGGGTTTTTCAGTGAATGTGCCCAAATCTCACCTAGAGCCCTCTCAGCGCCTCCTGTTCATAGGGGCAGTTCTGGATACAACATTGAATCAAGCCTTTCCTCCGCCTCAGCGGATCCAGGACATTCAGGCATTGGTTCCAATGTTTCGAAGTGGAGCGGTCGTTCCAGTCCTCAGGGTCCTACGTCTGCTCGGTCTGTTCGCTTCTTGCATTCTGTTGGTCACTCATGCTCGCTGGCACATGAGGGCTCTTCAGTGGTGCCTCCGGAAGCAGTGGTCTCAACACAAAGGGGATCTCGAAGGATCGGTAAAGATCTCCGGGGACGCTGCTGCGGATTTAAAATGGTGGATTGCGGACGGCAATCTTTCCCAAGGAAGGCCGTTCTCGCAACCTCCGCTGGTGACCACAGTAATAACGGATGCTTCAACTCTAGGGTGGGGAGCTCATCTGGGGGACCTGGAGATCAAAGGTCTTTGGTCTCCAGTAGAACAGATGTTTCATATAAATCTGTTGGAGTTGCGGGCTGTACATCTTGCACTCAAGGCCTTCCTCCCATCCCTTCGCGGTCAGTCGGTTCAGGTCCTGACGGACAATTCTACCGCGATGTGGTATATAAACAAACAGGGAGGTGTAGGGTCGTATCTTCTCTGCAGAGAAGCTCTACGGCTTTGGTCCTGGGCAAAGGACTATCAGATTTGTTTGGTAGCAAATCATCTGACCGGAGTCTTGAACGTGCGTGTGGACAGTCTCAGTCGTCATTTCTCGACCGATCACGAGTGGCGTCTCCATCCGGATCAAGTCCGTCTAATCTTCCAGATGTGGGGGTTTCCTCGGATAGATCTGTTTGCCACCCAGGAGAACTCGCACTGCCCGTTATTCTGCAGCCTCAAGTATCCGGTACAAGGAGCGTTGGGGGATGCGTTTCAGATGACCTGGTGCGACCAGTTGCTTTACGCGTTTCCCCCCATACCCTTGATTCCTCGAGTTTTGAGGAAAATTCGCCAAGACCGGGCCCAAGTCATCTTAATAGCTCCGGATTGGCCAAGAAGGGTATGGTACACAGACCTTCTCCAACTCTCGCTATGCCCTCCGCTCCGTCTCCCTCTCAGGGCAGACCTCCTCTCGCAGTCACAGGGGCAGGTTTTACACCCCTACCTTCCGAGCCTGTACCTTCATGCCTGGAGATTGAACGGGGCAACCTGAGTTCCTTTTCTCTCCCGCCTGATGTAGTGGATGTTATTCTATCGGCCAGGCGACACTCTACTAAATCTATCTACGCTAATAGGTGGGCAAAATTTGTGAACTGGTGTGGAGAGAGGCAAATTGATCCCTTATGTGCCCACTTATCGGATATCTTGTCTTTTGCTTTGGCTCTGGCACAGAGGGATTGTGCAGTGGCTACAGTCAAGGGATATTTATCCGCCCTGTCAGCCTTTCTATGTCTTCCGGACCGGCCTTCTCTATTCAAATCCCCTATAGTACTTAGATTTTTAAAAGGTCTCATTAACAAATTTCCTCCCACTCCTTTCATTATGCCTCAGTGGGATCTAAACCTAGTCTTGTCTTTTCTTATGGGTTCACCGTTTGAGCCTATGCATTCTTGCCCTTTAAGGTTATTAGTCCTAAAGACTGTTTTCCTTGTTGCAATTACTTCCGCAAGAAGAGTGAGTGACCTGCAGGCTCTATCTGTTAAACCCCCTTACACATCTTTTTATGGGGATAAGGTGGTGTTGAGGACCAAGGCTGCTTTCCTACCGAAGGTTGTTTCACCCTTTCATATGACCCAAACGATTACTCTTTCCTCGTTTTATCCTCCGCCTCATCCTTTGAAAGAAGAAGAAAGACTACACCGCTTAGACCCGAGGAGAGCGCTATGCTGTTATGTGGACAGGACGAAGGATTTCAGGTTGGAGGATCAGCTCTTCATCGGGTACGTGGGAAAGAGGAGAGGAAGGGCAGTCCACAAGAGAACACTCTCCAGGTGGGTCATTCTTTGCATTAAAATGTGTTACTCTTTAGCAAAGAAGGAACCCCCTGATGGTATAAGAGCTCATTCCACCAGAGCTAAGTCGGCCTCTTCGGCCTTGGCTAGGGGTGTTCCTGTAGTTGATATCTGTAAGGCCGCAACTTGGTCATCCCTCCACACTTTTGCGAAGCATTACTGCTTGGATTCTGAGGTTAGGAGGGATGGCCATTTTGCACGGTCAGTGCTGCAGGATTTCTTGGTTTGACCATTCAGGCACCCTCCACCGAGTGCGGTACTGCTTTGGGACTCTATTCAATAGGTGAGGAATCCACAGGTAGTTGTATCAATCAGAAGAACGAGTTACTTACCTTCGGTAACGACTTTTCTGGTGGATACATTAGCTACCTGTGGATTCCTCACGGTCCCACCCGCCTCCCCGTTGCCTGTCTGGTCTAACCAAGTTATTCTTGGATGTGCTCCTCTTCGTACTTTGGGGCTTGTACATATACTGTATATATTTATTTATGTATTTATTTAAAAAAAAAAAAAAAAGAGGATCTTGAATTTTTTGAATGATGTGTTTATCTTCGAAATTATTAAACATTGTTATTTGATTGTTTGTCTCAATGGCCTATTAGTCTCAGGCATGTAAAAAATGTTGGCACGGACGTCGGCGAGGACCTCTTATTGCCTGTAGGACGTCAGACGGCGTCGGGTGGGCAATTGTGACGTCCTCGTCGACGTGCAGAAGCTAGGAAGAAGATTTCCGTCGGATGCTGGCGCAATGGGGGTATTCAATAGGTGAGGAATCCACAGGTAGCTAATGTATCCACCAGAAAAGTCATTACCGAAGGTAAGTAACTCGTTCTTCATGCTCAATAACTCAAGGTCTGCGTCTTTAACCAATATTGCCTCAAGTTCTCCATTACAGGTTTGAAGGGCTGTATAGATGTGTGTTGCTTGTCTGCTTCTGTTCTAATATAGTTATCTTGGTCTCCGGTTCCAGGTGCCTTGCCTTGACCATCCTGAAAAAGGTTGCTTTATGTTTGATCAATTCACCCCTCATTGCTGGTTTGGCTGCATCCCATATCACTGACGATGGCATGCCTTCAGCCTCCTACTCCTGCAAATAATTCTCCAATGCTTTTTTGATATTTGATAGAAGGATGGTGTCTCTCATCGCTACCTCGTTAATCCTCCATTTTCAGATTGGAGTCAGATGCTCAGCGGTTATCTGTGTATAATCAATAATACAGATATGTCGTCTGAAAAGACCCTTACACAGATCTTTGAGGACATCACCAGTTGTTAGAGTGGCTCATGTTAAGGAATAATCAATTCTTGAATGAGACCTATTGTCATTAGAAGAAAAAGAGTAGTCTCTCTCCCCTTCATATGTTGCACGCCACACATCTATGAGATTCAAAACTGCCACACCAGCTGTCAGCAAGGATGGTGGGTGTTCATCAACACCTGACAGCAGACCTTTCTATCTCTAGATTTAGTCACCATCTGTCACCAGGCGATCCCCTGCAGAAATGTCAAGATTAAGAAACAATTGGTGATAGAAGCTTTTCTTGTTGTCTTTTTGGGGCATATGTAGAAAGTATTTAAAATGAGTGTCTATAAAGTGTGCCTAGCCACCCCGCAATCTTGCCTTCTTTGCCTACATAAACTGAGTGAGTTTGATTCGGGACACTTAAACGAATCAATCTAGCTACACCTCTGACCTTCTAGATGGTAGTGGAGTGCACCTCTGTGAGGAAGTATACAGACTTAAAACGTTTAATATCTGAAGATAAAAGATGAGTTTCCTGGAGCAGAGGGACATCCACTCTCTTCATATGGAGCCAATGCAAGAGGGCTTTATGCTTCACCAGAGAATTTAGACCTAAGCTATTTGAGCCCATGTTCTGATAAAACCCCAGCAAAAACAACAAGGTGATAGAAGAAATAGTTGAATCTGTCGCAGCCATTGTCAATTGCTGGGGCCGCATTCCAAACCATTGTTTTCCTCTCACTGTGCCATTCTAGACAGAGACCCGCTTTATGCAAATAAGTCTTGGTCCTGCTCCAATAGTATCACTCAGGCCTGAACTGCTGGACCAGGTTCCTTTCAGATGGTACCACAAGCAACCCCAGACCTGTTTTGACCTACTTGAATCTCATAAATGAGGTATAGTGTGAGCCCTATGGTACAGTGAGTATGGTACCTATGACTGGGTATACCTGTTTGTAGGAAGTTGGCTCTGTATGTACTATTTCAAAGTAAGAAATAGCATGCACAGAGTCCAAGGGTTCCCCTTAGAGGTAAGATAGTGGCAAAAAGAGATAATTCTAATGCTCTATTTTGTGGTAGTGTGGTCGAGCAGTAGGCTTATCAGAGGGTAGTGTTAAGCATTTGTTGTACACACACAGGCAATGAATGAGAAACACACACTCAGAGACAATTCCAGGCCAATAGGTTTTTGTATAGAAAAATATATTTTCTTAGTTTATTTTAAGAACCACAGGTTCAAGATTTACAAGTAATACTTTAAATGAAAGGTACTTCACTTAGGAACTTTGAATTAGCAAAATAGCATATACAGTTTTCACACAAATGGCAATAAGCTATTTTAAAACTAGACAGTGCAATTTTCAACAGCTCCTGGGGGAGGTAAGTGTTTGTTAGTTTTGCAGGTAAGTAAACCACCTACAGGGTTCAAAGTTGGGTCCAAGTTAGCCCACCGTTGGGGGTTCAGGGCAACCCTAAAGTTACCACACCAGCAGCTCAGGGCCGGTCAGGTGCAGAGGTCAAAGTGGTGCCCAAAATGCATAGGCTTCAATGGAGAAGGGGGTGCCCCGGTTCCAGTCTGCCAGCAGGTAAGTACCGGCGTCTTCGGAGGGCAGACCAGGGGGATTTTGTAGGGCACCGGGGGGGACACAAGTCAGCACAAAAAGTATACCCTCAGCGGCATGGGGGTGGCCGGGTGCAGTGTGTCAACAGGCGTCGGGTTCGTAATAGGTTTCAATGGGAGACCAAGGGGTCTCTTTAGCAATGCAGGTAAGGGGGGGTGGTGCTCCTCGGGGTAGCCACCACCTGGGCAAGGGAGAGGGCCACCTGGGGGTCACTTCTGCCCTGGAAGTCGGATCCTTCAGGTCCTGGGGGCTGCAGGTGCAGTGTCTTTACCAGTCGAGACGGGGGCATCGGGTGCAGAGTGCAAAGACTCACGCTTCCGGCGGGAAACGTGTGTTGTTTCAAAGTTGCTTATTTGTTCCAAAGTTGCAGTCTTTGTGGAACAGAGCTGCTGTCCTCAGGAGTTCTTGGTCCTTCTAGATGCAGGGTAGTCCTCTGAGGCTTCAGAGGTCGCTGGACCCTGTGGAACGCGTCGCTGGAGCAGTGTCTTTAGAAGTGGTGAGACAGGCCAGTAGAGCTGGGGCCAAAGCAGTTGGTGTCTCCGTCTTCTCTGCAGGTTTTCAGCTCAGCAGTCCTCCTTCTTCTTAGGTTGCAGGAATCTATCTTGCTGTGTTCTGGGAGCCCCTAAATACTCAATTTAGGGGTGTGTTTAGGTCTGTGGGGTTAGTAGCCAATGGCAACTAGCCCTGTGGGTGGCTACACCCTCTTTGTGCCTCCTCCCTGAGGGGAGGGGGGCATATCCCTAATCCTATTGGGGGAATCCTCCATCTGCAAGATGGAGGATTTCTAAAAGTCAGTCACCTCAGCTCAGGACACCTTAGGGGCTGTCCTGACTGGCCAGTGACTCCTCCTTGTTTTTCTTATTATCTCTCCTGGACTTGCCGCCAAAAGTGGGGGCTGTGTCCAGGGGGTGGGCATCTCCACTAGCTGGAGTGCCCTGGGGCATTGTAACCCGAAGCCTGAGCCTTTGAGGCTCACTGCTAGATGTTACAGTTCCTGCAGGGCGGAGGTGTGAAGCACCTCCACCCAGAGCAGGCTTTTGTTTCTGTCCTCAGAGAACGCAAAGGCCCTCACCCACATGGGGTCACAAACTTGTCTCTCAGCAGCAGGCTGGCACAGACCAGTCAGTCCTGCACTGAACAATTGGTTAAAATACAGGGGGCATCTCTAAGATGCTCTCTCTATGTGCATTTTTTTATAAATCCAACACTGGCATCAGTGTGGGTTTATTATTCTGAGAAGTTTGATACCAAACTTCCCAGTATTCAGTGTAGCCATTATGGAGCTGTGGAGTTCATTTTTGACAGACTCCCAGACCATATACTCTTATGGCTACCCTGCACTTACAATGTCTAAGGTTTTGCTTAGACACTGTAGGGGCATAGTGCTCATGCACCTATGCCCTCACCTGTTGTATAGTGCACCCTGCCTTAGGGCTGTAAGGCCTGCTAGAGGGGTGACTTACCTATGCCACAGGCAGTGTGAGGTTGGCATGGCACCCTGAGGGGAGTGCCATGTCGACTTAGTCATTTTCTCCACACCAGCACACACAAGCTGGCAAGCAGTGTGTCTGTGCTGAGTGAGGGGTCCCTAGGGTGGCATAACACATGCTGCAGCCGTTAGAGACCTTCCCTGGCATCAGGGCCCTTGGTACCAGGGGTACCAGTTACAAGGGACTTACCTGGGTGCCAGGGTTGTGCCAATTGTGAGACAATGGTACATTTTAGGTGAAAGAACACTGGTGCTGGGGCCTGGTTAGCAGGGTCCCAGCACACTTCTCAGTCAAGTCAGCATCAGTATCAGGCAAAAAGTGGGGGGTAACTGCAACAGGGAGCCATTTCCTTACACTGTTGAACTTACAGCGTGTACCACAAAAAAAACAAGATGATGGAAGGAATGACTGATTTGATCTCAGCCTCTAGCAATCATTCAGGCCGCATCCCAAAGCATTGTTTTTGGTCCACTGTGCCAATTTAGAGAGAGACCCGTACCACTTAGGTCTCACCAATGAGCTGTAGCAGAGTCCTGTGGCTCAGTGAGCACAGGACCCAAATGTGGGCATATCTGTACACAAGCAACAATCTGATAGAAGGGATGTTTCATTAATCTAAGTCACTGGTGATCTGTCGGGCCGTTTTCCAAACCCTTGTTTATCGTCTACTGTGCCATTCTAGACAGAGATGAAAACCCAGCATTGCACGGCTGGAGAATCTCACATCCCTTAAACACAAATGTTCTGCTCTGGCCTTTGGATCTAAGTGTTGGTAGCATGGTGACACTGGAGCTCTACTTCATAAGAAAGATTGGAAGGTTGAAAGAACTGTACCAATCGTCATAGCTAACCCCTTGACTTTTTTTTCTGGTGAAAAGCTCTTTACTACATTTTAGTTCTGATGGATACAACTACCTGTGGATTCCTCACCTAATGAATTCTCCTCAATGCGCAGCATTCAACGGAAACTTCTTTCCAGCTCTGCACGTCGGCGATGACGTCACAATTGCCCGACTCCACGCGGCTCCGTCTGATGTAATCGTGGCAATAAGAGGTCTTCATCGGCATGCTGACGTCAGTTCCCTTTTTTCCGTACCTTCGATAATGGTTATTTCTCCAGCTCTTGTGTCGATTGCTGTTGAAAGGGATACTT
The DNA here is from genome assembly GCF_031143425.1 of Pleurodeles waltl. Lineage (NCBI taxonomy): Eukaryota > Metazoa > Chordata > Amphibia > Caudata > Salamandridae > Pleurodeles > Pleurodeles waltl. The sequence continues at coordinate 76,661,280 of NC_090447.1, read as the reverse complement.
TGTGTTTTTCGGAATGTCTGCTCCGAAGAAGTAAAGGTTCAAGCCTTGCAGAAAAAGCGGAGGTCATATGTCAGTCACTGACCCGCATAATGACTGTCTATGGTATCTAAGCTCAGACCCCGACTTTCAGGAGTGTGGATCGGGCCAGAAGATGAATCCCAAGGCTCTGAAAGAGCGTGAAGCCAAGTTGTTTTTAGGGAAGGCTAAAAAGGAGAAGAGGAGTCACCATAGGTCTTCGCCGGGGAAGTCGGCGCCATCATGATTCCCGGCGTTGTTCCAGAGGGAGCCGTTCGAGGTCTCCATCTGCTCGATGCCATAAGTCATGGGAGGTCAGCCTGACGGTGACTCCTCAGCCTTCGACTCCGCAGACTTCTCCGGTGCCGTCGGTCTTTGAGGTGGAGGAGCCTCTGAGTCCTCCATCTTCTCCGGCGCATCCGGATGTCCAGGATCCGGGTCCGGCTCCACAGGAGTATCCTGTCTTCCCTACTCCGGGGACGGATCCAGCGGCATTCCTTAATGCCATGTTTGCCATGTTTCGGAGCATGGCGCCGGGAGGTGGTGCGCCGGCTGGCCCCACTGGTCCCTTGGCATTTAATTTTGACCCTCCGGCTCCTTATAGACCTACGCCGTTTATGCCATTCTGCCCGGTAGGGGACGCTAGTCCGGCACCGGTACCGGCTGTGCAGCCGTCGACGTCGGTGGAAAGACCTTCGACGCCGGTGTCCATCCAGATGGAGGCGTACCGAAGTCGGATGGCATCGATGGGTGGAGCTCAGCTGTCCACAGTGCCGATGGATCCATGTCCGGAGATCGAGTGGTGATACCTTCTCGACACCGTTCTTCAACGTCGGTCAATTTCTTGTCGACGCCGAGGCTGGAGGCAAAGTTGCGTTCCCGAAGGAAGGCCCTGAGATTGCTGGAGGAAAGAGAGTACCAGATACAGCTCCTTGAGGAAGGGGAGATTGTGGAGCCCCTGGGTGACTTTCAGGGGTTAGACACTGCCAGCGGGCTGGATACTTCCCCGGAATGGGATTTATCCTCACCAGGGGAGTTTACAGAGGAGGCAGCCTCGTTTCCAAGAAAGGCTGTAGATTTTTTAGAACTGCTACTTCCTGTTGCTCAGGTCAAGACGAATATCCTGACGGAGGTGCTACATCCTGCCACTGCTGTTGCGGATCCATTGCTGCCTTTTAATGAAGCTTTCATGGATCCCATCGTCGAGGTTTGGAAAAAGCCTGTTTCTTCATCAGCGGTGAAGAGGTCGGTGGCCAGAAGGTATAGATCAGCCCCCGGGGACCCTGAGTTCCTTTCGAAACACCCTTCTCCGGAGAGTCTGGTAGTACAGGCGTCTTGTTCATCGCGGTCTGCTCCTGGCTCCTTCCTTGGTGTGCCATCCGACAGGGAGTCCAAAAGGATGGAACAGTCTGCTAAGAAGGTTTTCTCGTCCTGCAGCATGGCGCTTAAGTCAGCAAATGCCACGTGTATCCTGGGTAGATACATTTAACACGGTTATGGATGCAGCTAAAGCGGCGTTGCCTGATATGCCCCAAGACTTGCAAGGACTCCTTACGGATGCCCAGGCTGCGGCGACGCAGGTCGTACAATCAGGAGTGGACACCAGTGACTCGGTTGCTAGAGCCATGGGAACCTCCATTGCTACCAGGCGTCATGCTTGGTTACGTGCGCCTGGGTTCTCGTTGGATGTCCAAGCCACTCTGTTAGACTTGCCTTTCGATGGCGATAAGTTATTTGGCATTAAGGCTGACTCTGCGTTGGAGCGCTTTAAAGAGTGTAGGGCAACGGCGAAGTCCTTGGGCCTGCAAGCTGTTTCAACCCCTTTTAGATCGTTTCGATGTCTTAGGGTGTTTGGATGAGGGCCGTCCTTTCGTGGAAGATCGCAGCAGACAGGCCAACAGCCCTCAAGTCTCCCTTACAGATCTTTTAGGGGGTGGGGTAGAGTCCGCACTAGAGGGGCCACCCAACAACAGCACCCTGCCTCTTCCTCTTCCTCAGGGGGGGTGCAACAAGGGAAGCAACCCTAGTCCTCGAACCATTGCGTCCCATGTATCTCCAGTAGGGGGAAGGTTATCTCTTTTTCTTCCCATGTGAGAGTCGATCACATCAGACTCCTGGGTCATCAGTGTGGTGAGGAAAGGCTATGCCCTTCCCTTTCGGGAGATTCCTCCTCCCTTCCCTCCCCTTCCCTTTTGTTCAGAAGACCATCTCCTGTTGTTAGAACAGGAGGTTCTATCCCTATTGTCAAAAGGTGCAGTGGAGTTGGTTCCCGAGCAGGAGAGGGGTCAAGGATGTTATTCAAGGTATTTTCTGATCCCCAAAAAGGATGGACGTTTGAGACCTATCCTGGACCTGAGGACTTTGAATTGGTTCCTCAAATAGGAGAAATTCTAAATGTTGACTCTAGCACAGGTACTTATGGCATTTGTAGGAAGTTGGCTCTGTATATACTATTTCAAAGTAAGAAATAGTGTGAACAGAGTCCAAGGGTTCCCCTTAGAGGTAAGATAGAGGCAAAAAGAGATAATTCTAATGCTCCTTTTTGTGGTAGTGTGGTCGAGCAGTAGGCTTATCAGAGGGTAGTGTTAAGCATTTGTTGTACACACTCAGGCAATAAATGAGGAACACACACTCAAAGACTTACTCCAGGCCAATAGGTTTTTATATACAAAAATATCTTTTCTTAGTTTATTTTAAGAACCACAGGTTCAAGATTTACAAGTAATACTTTAAATGAAAGGTAGTTCACTCAGGTATTCTAGGAGCTTTGAATAATCACAATAGCATGTACAGTTTTGACAAAAATGCCAATAAGCTATTTTAAAAGTGGACACTGCAAAAAATCAACAGTTCCTGGGGGAGGTATGTAAATGTTAAGTTCACAGGTAAGTAAAACACTTACAGGGTTCAAAGTTGGGTCCAAGGTAGCCCACCGTTGGGGGTTCAGGGCAACACCACACCAGCAGTTCAGGGCCGGTCAGGTGCAGTGGTCAAAGTGGTGCCCAAAACACATAGGGGGTCATTCCGACCCCGGCGGGCGCCGCCCGCCGGGCGGAAACCACCCAAACACCGCCCCGCGGTCAAATGACCGCGGGGAGCATTCCAACTTTCCCGCTGGGCCGGCGGGCGATCTTCAAAAGATCGCCCGCCGGCACAGCGGGAAAGCCCCAGCAAAGATGAAGCCGGCTCCGAATGGAGCCGGCGGATTTGCTGGGGTGCGACGGGTGCAGTGGCATGGGCACTGTAGGGGCCCCCAGGGGCCCCACGACACCCGTTCCCGCCAGGAACAGGCTGGCGGGAAGGGGGTCGGAATCCCCATGGCGGCGCTGCATGCAGCGCCGCCATGGAGGATTCCCTGGGGCAGGGGAAAACCGGCGGGAAACCGCTGGTTCCCCTTTTCTGACCGCGGCTTTACCGCAGCGGTCAGAATTGCCCCGGAAGCACCGCCAGCCTGTTGGCGGTGCTTCCTCTGCCCTCTGCCCTGGCGGTTAGAAACCGCCAGGGTCAGAATGAGGGCCATAGGCTTCAATGGAAATAGGGGTGCCCTGGTTCCAGTCTGCCAGCAAGTAAATACCTGCGTCTTTGGAGGGCAGACCAGGGGTTTTTTGTAGGGCACCGGGGGGGGACACAAGCTGGCACAGAAAGTACACCCTCAGCAGCAAAGGGGCGGCCGGGTGCAGAGTGCAAACAGGCGTCGGGTTTCTAATAGGAATCAGTGGGGAGACCCGGGGGTCTCTTCAACGATGCAGGCAGACACGGGGGGCTCCTCGGAGTAGCCACCATCTGGGCTAGGCAGGGGGTCGCCTGGGGGTCGCTCCTGCACCGGAGTTCGGTTCCTTCAGGTCCTGGGGCGCTGCGGGTGCAGTGTGGTTTCCAGGCGTCGGGTTCCTTGAAGCAGGCAGTCGCGGTCAGGGGGAGCCTCTGGATTTCCTCTGCAGGCGTCGCTGTGGGGGCTCAGCGGGGTCAACTCTGGCTACTCACGGGCTCGCAGTCGCCGGGGAGTCCTCCCTGTAGTGTTGGTTTTCCGCAGGTCGAGCTGGGGGCGTCGGGTGCAGAGTGGAAAGTCTCACGCTTCCGGTGGGAAACGTGTGGTCTTTAAAAGTTGCATCTTCGTTGCAGAAAGCTGCAGTTTCTTGAACAGGGCCGCTGTTCTCAGGAGCTTCTTGGTCCTTTAGATGGAGGCTTCAGAGGTCGCTGGAACCTGTTGGATGCGTCGCTGTTGCAGGTTTCTTCGAAGTATAGAGACAGGCCGGTGGGGCTGGGGCCAAATCAGTTGTCGTCTCCGTCTTCACTGCAGGGCTTCAGGTCAGCAGTCCTTCTTCTTCTTTAGGTTGCAGGAATCTGTCTTCCTCGGTTCTGGGAGCCCCTAATTACTCAATTTAGGGGTGTGTTTAGGTCTGGGAGGGCAGTAGCCAATGGCTACTGTCCTTGAGGGTAGCTACACCCTCTTTGTGCCTCCTCCATGTGGGGAGGGGGGCACATCCCTAATCCTATTGGGGGAATCCTCCTTCTACAAGATGGAGGATTTCTAAAATTAAGAGTCACCTCAGCTCAGGACACCTTAGGGGGGTGACTCCTCCTTGTTTTTCTCATTATCTCCTCCAGCCTTGCTGCCAAAAGTGGGGCCACTGCTGGAGGGGCAGGCATCTCCACTAGCTGGGATGCCCTGTGGTGCTGTAACAAATGGGGTGAGCCTTTGAGGCTCACCGCCAGGTGTTACAGTTCCTGCAGGGGGAGGTGAGAAGCACCTCCACCCAGTACAGTCTGTTCCTGGCCACAGAGTGACAAAGGCACTCTCCCCATGTGGCCAGCAACATGTCTGGTGGGTGGCAGGCTGGCAGAAACTAGTTAGCCCACACTGCAAGTCGGGTATGTTTTCAGGGGGCATCTCTAAGATGCCCTCTGGGTGTATTTTTACAATAAAGTGCACACTGGCATCAGTGTGCATTTATTGTGCTGAGAAGTTTGATACCAAACTTACCAGTTTTCAGTGTAGCCATTATGGTGCTGTGGAGTTCGTGTTTGACAGACTCCCAGACCCTATACTCTCATGGCTACCCTGCACTTACAATGTCTAAGGTTTTGCTTAGACACTTCAGGGGCATAGTGCTCATGCACATATGCCCTCACCTGTGGTATAGTGCACCCTGCCTTAGTGCTGTAAGGCCTGCTAGAGGGGTGACTTACCTATGCCAGAGGCAGTGTGAGGTTGGCATGGCACTCTGAGGGGAGTGCCATGTCGACTTAGTCATTTTCTCCCCATCAGCACACACAAACTGGCAAGCAGTGTGTATGTGCTGAGTGAGGGGTCCCTAGGGTGGCATAAGACATGCTGCAGCCCTTAGAGACCTTCCCTGGCATCAGGGCCCTTGGTACCAGAGGTACCAGTTACAAGGGACTTACCCGGGTGCCAGGGTTGTGCCAATTGTGGAGACAAAGGTACAGTTTAAAGAAAGAACACTGGTGCTGGGGCCTGGTTAGCAGGGTCCCAGCACACTTTCAAATCATAACTTGGCATCAGCAAAGGCAAAAAGTCAGGGGGTAACCATGCCAAGGAGGCATTTCCTTACAGCGTTGAACAAGGAGGATTGGATGGTGTCTGTCGACTTGCAGGATGCTTACTTTCATATCCCCATTCTCAAGACTCACAGGAAGTATCTCCGGTTTGTGGTAGGGTCGCAACACTACCAATTTGCGGTCCTTTCTTTTGGTATTACTGCCGCACCTCGAGTCTTCATGAAGGTGATGGCGGTGGTTGCAGCAAGTCTCAGGAGGAAGGGAATAGCAGTATTCCCTTACCTGGACGATTGGTTGATCAAAGCCAAGTCTCCGGAGCTCGTGCTGCATCACCTGCAAATGACAACCTAGTTGTTGTTCAGTCTGGGCTTTTCGATTAAACGTGTCCAAGTCTCACCTGGAGCCCTCTCAACGCCTCCTGTTTATAGGGGCAGTACTGGACACAACATTGAACCGAGCCTTTCCTCCGTCACAGCGGATTCAGGACATTCAGGCGTTGATTCCAATGTTTCGAGAGGGAGCGGTTGTTCCAGTCCTCAAGGTCCTTCATCTGCTCGGTCTTTTCGCTTCATGCATTCTGTTGGTTACTCATTCACGCTGGCACATGAGGGCTCTTCAGTGGTGCCTCCGCAGGCAGTGGTTTCAGCACAAAGGGTATCACGCTGAGTCGATAAAGATCTCCAGAGATACTGCAGCGGATCTACGATGGTGTTCTGTGGACGGCAACCTTTCTCAAGGACGGCCTTTTTCACTACCACCTTCAGTGGCCACGGTGATAACGGATGCTTCCACTCTGGGGTGGGGAGCTCATCTGGGGGACCTGGAGATCAAAGGTCATTGGTCTCCAGTGGAGCAGATGTTTCACATCAATCTGCTGGAATTGCGGGCGATACGTTTGGGTCTCAAGGCCTTCCTCCCTTCCCTTCGCGGTCAGTCGGTTCAATTCCTGATAGCCAACACGACCGCGATGTGGTACGTCAACAAGCAGGGAGGAGTAGGGTCGTACCTTCTCTGTAGAGAGGATCTGCGGCTCTGGATCTGGGCACGGGACCATCGGATTTGCTTAGTGGCAAACCATTTGGCCGGGGTTCAAAACGTGCGTGCGGACAGTCTCAGTCGGCTCCTCTTGGCCGATCACGAGTGGCGTCTTCATCCAGATCTGGTCCTTTACATCTTTCAGATGTGGGGATTTCCCCAGGTAGACCTATTTGCCACTCGGTAGAAGGCGCACTGCCCACTGTTCTGCAGCATCCAGTATCCGGTGCAGGAAGCCTTGGGGGACACGTTTCAGATGTCCTGGAACGGCCAGTTGCTTTACACGTTTCCCCTCCATACCCTTGATTCCTTGGGTGCTGAGGAAGATTCGCCAAGACCGGGCCCAAGTCATCTTAATAGCTCCGGATTGGCCAAGAAGGGTGTGGTACACGGACCTTCTCCAACTCTCACTGTGCCCTCCACTCCGTCTCCCTTACGGGGCAGACATCCTCTCGCAGTCGCAGTTTCTACACTACCACCTCCAGAGCCTGCACCTTCATCCCTGGAGATTGAACGAGGCAATCTGAGTTCTTTTTTTCTCCCACCGGATGTGGTGGACGTTATTTTATCGGCCAGGCGACACTCCACCAAACCTGTCTGTGCGAGCAGATGGGCTAAATTCTTTACTTGGTGTGGAGAGAGGCAAATTAATCCCTTAAGTGTCCATTTGTCGGACATATTGTCATATTGTTGTTTGCATTGTCCTTGACACAGCAAGGCTGTGCTGTTGCTACTATCAAATGCTATCTTTCGGCTCTCTCAGCCTTCTTATGCCTACCTGATTAACCCTCTTTGTTCAAATCCCCTTTAGTAGTGAGGTTTTTGAAGGGGCTTACTAATAGGTTTCCTCCCACTCCGTTTCTTATGCCCCAGTGGGATTTAAATCTGGTTCTAACCTTTTTAATGGGTTCACCTTTTGAGCCTCTACATTCTTGCCCTTTGAGCTTTTTAGTCTTATAGACTGTTTTTCTTACGGCCATCACGTCTGCTGTAATTCTGTCTGTATTTAACCACAGACTTCATCTTGACTACTGACTCCATTTTGCACTTAGCTTAGCTTCAAACGCCGTCACATTGGTGGCGCAGATGTTTTTCTGTGCACAGCCTGCTAACAGGTTTTCGCTTTTCTCACCAGGGAAGGGAACATAATTTGTGGGAAGAAACCTGATAAGAATGTACCAGGCTGAGAATGTTTATGGTAGAGAAGGGTACAGCTCCGTCTTGGAAATACACAGCGAGATCTGGCCAGTCTCTAGCATGTTTTTTCAACACTGACCTGGTACGTCTAGCTCTTGAATTTCACAAGTTACTCAGAGAGAGGGTAGTTTCTAGAACCTTCCTCTTAAGTTTGTTTAAAGGATGTAAGGTGGGACATCTTGACACTGAGAGAGAGAAGGAACTCATCTCTGAGGGTGGACGCATTGCTCAGAGTACTCCTATTGGGGACGTTCTCTTTTGTCTCAGTTGTCACAGCTTGACGGCAGACAAAGGATGATGTTGGATTCAAGCCCCATGGTGATGCAGTTTGAATGCTTAATATCTAGCTTTACTGTGTGCATTCATAAATATTCGTAGTCACTATATATATATATATATATATATATATATATATATATATATATATATATATATATATATATATATATATATATATACATTGTTGATGTATTGCCTTTACTTTGATTATTATTAGTCCACTGCTGTGCTTATTTTAAGAGTTGCTCATGTGTTGCTGCATTCACATTCAGTGCTCACGTTATTATCTTCGTGTAACCTGGGAAGTGCCTTAATAAATTCAATACTCATACTAAGAGTGCTGCATTGTTTGCATTCCTTTCACTTAGTTCCCTCTCAGTCTGAAGCTGAGCAGAACAGCAGTGTACCAATGTAAGCGCTACTGACCAGTCAGTAGTATCTAGAGGAAGTGACTGCTATGACTACCTCAGAATCTTTCTGCTTCAAGCTTATGAGCATTGACTGCAGCAAGAGGTAGGAATTCATCTTTAGAATAGTCAAACAAAGCCACTCAGGCCTTTCACACTTGTAGAAGGAGTCTCAGATATTCGCACATGGTAAAGTGCCACTTTAAAACCTTCTTTAGGACTCTTGCGAGAATGTCCTTTTGATGCACAGAGGACTTTGCCTTGATTGGGATTTCAACATACGTAAAAATTATAGCACCACTCCCCCTCCAACTCTTCATGATTACTGAGTGCCATATGAAACAATGTGTGCAGTAAGGTACTACAATATTCAGAGATTTTGCTCCTCAGAACGGGGAGAAACAAGCAGTATTTTCACATTATACGCCTTTTCAAGTTGTTGAATTTGGACTGATGTAGTAAGTTCGGACGTGGTAAGTACCACACCCCATGGTGTCAGTATTTACCCAGTGAGGCATTACCCTACCAAAACATAAGGGCTTTTGGCTCTTAGTCTCATCATAGCTGTGACTGAAGGTGTCTTGGTGTAATATTTATGAAGCCACATTTACCTCAATTGATTAAGTTTTGCATTGCAGTCACCACTGTGGTAAGTAGCAGTATGGACTGCAGGCAGATTGTATGGCTGATGCCTCCTTTAATAGTGTGCGACGCCTGTGTTGTTTGTGAGTCCGAGCTTCACCTCAGAATGCTCCAGCACATTACTTTTAATAAGTGAAGAGGAGGTTAAAAGAATCACCACCGTCGCCCCCTCTGAGTATTTTCTGAGGTCTTAAACTCGGATTCTAAGTAGGGCAAAGAAAGGTTAACGTGGATGGTTAGGGACAAACAGAGCCTCATTGAGAGTTTGGAGGAAACAAAACCCTCCATTTCTGGAGGAAACTCTAAATAAGGAGCAGAACACACTAGCTTAATTTCCTTTAATATAATGTCTCTACGGCGGAGGAATTTCAGACAGTGGATTGTACTCCATATTTAGAATTTGAAGGATGCCCCTGGTTCTGGGAAATGTGCCAGATACTTTCAGTGCTAATCTATGTTTGTGAGGTGTGAATAAGGCAGAACGATGGAATAGCTGTTTTGTGGACATAAGGAGAATGCTCAAAGTTGGGAGCGAAGCCTAAATTGTTCTCCCGATATAGTAATTGATGGGAGGAAACTGTAGACTCAGAGGACCTTACTGTCTCTTGAGGCATCATCTTTCTGTGTATCTTTTGTAAAGACTGCCGTCCACTAGCCTGCCAGCCAGTAGAGTTAAATACCTTGAGCAAGTGGACTTACAAGCATCGCCTCAGGTGTGTGTTTTATGCATTTGGTGAATTGGACGGTCTCCGCTCGTTACATATTCCAGGTGAAGGGACACTTCTCCCTAGATCTATGTATTGGAGAAGCCCTCATGCTGCGTAATCAAGAGGCCAACATTGTGTCCAATCTAGTTTAGAGTCCGCCAACAGATAGCTCATGACATCATCCAGATGGAACAGATCACGGCTCACTAGTACACTTTTTGCCTTATGGGACCATACAAATCATTTGTCCGCTATCTGCGGTGCACTTGAAGTCAGGCAGATAGATGCTCATTTTATGCAACCAGTTTTTTTCCTTTGAGGTAATAATGCACGTTTACTTCAGCTTAGAGCTAACACTGGCTATTTATTGTAAATCAGCTGCACTGGCCTAGGGCCATCTTTGGTGTTAGTGCAAGGTTTTAATCAGCTCACATCAATGTGACCAATCTCGAGTGTCAATACAAGTAGTAAGAAGATTAATTGCGATGAGTGCAAATTAGAATGTTGTGAGATTTATTTTACTGATAATTGCTTCCATTAGAGGAAGAAAAGAATAGGGGAGAGATTAGTGAGCGACAAGAGAAATTGTAAGAGTGGAAAATGGTACTATAGCATTATTACAGGCTGTTTCAATTTGCTACACATCCCCATTGTGAGAACAGCATTTCAAAAACATAGTGCACACAATAGCATAGACCGTTACACATATACTTATTCACCTTTTACATCAGAAAATCCCGACATTAATTTATTGTGTATTTTAGTTCTTCTTTTTATTCACGTTTTGAAACATAAAAAAAATATAGTTTGCACGAGCACATTATATAAAGTCTCAATTACAAATCTGAAAGAATAGAAATAAGAAAAACAATGATCTCCAAGTTTCCGTTCCTTGAACAGTATACTTGCAGTTACATGTTTACACGTGGGGCTGTGCACAGCCCAGTCAGTTCTTTACCGTTGCCTTTTAGCAATGTTTGCTCTATGCAAGTCCTAATTAAGCACATTTTATATATGTTAGGAGATTTTGATAAAATGTGTTCTTCACAAAAGTTTAAAATCCTCAGCTTTTGAGGAAGCTGCGATTTACCTATAAATAGACATTATGTAGATTTGCATTATCGTCAATATATTTGGTGTTTTTATATTGGTTCTTATTGGATTATGTGAATTGTTTAAGTGCCATGGTATCCCCCATGTTCAAGTTTAGTTTTATTGATGGCTCGAAATAAAATATTTCTTCTTCAGAAAGCAAGCATAAAAACATCACAATAAAAAATATATAAATAATTACGGTAAAATACACACGAGCGGAAAACATTGATAGATTTTGAACTTAAAAACGTTTATGTACAAAAATACATTAAGTATACACCAGATCAAGTCTCTTACAAAATTCGACCTGGAGAGCTGGCTAGTAGCTTTTGCCTCGTTGTAAAGTCTATGCACTAAAACTTCGACACCGCTGCCACCAGTATCAAAGATGTGTCGTTTTTGCAGACTCTATAGACTTCTCCCCTGGCTACTAAACTAAGTGATTGGCACAGAGACACAAACCAACCACGTATGGCTTTAGCATGGGGGTGGGCAGAAGAATAGCAGATGTTTGTCTGTTTCTATAGGCGGGTTTACAATAAACACTATGGCATGACCCCCTGGTACGAACCCCTCCCTCTACGTAGCAGTAAAAGCAGCCACTAGGAGTGTCCCATTTCTGAACTGTAGGCACACCTATCGTGCATAAGCCTGGCATATAAAATCTAAAAAGTCCTCAGCCCTGCTTAGGGATTTATGAAGCAAGAAAGTACTTGTTAAACTGCCTACAGTATTTCAGTGGTCCCTGATAATGACAGCTTTCGCATAGACTTAAAAAAAAATATATATATTTACTAATTATACGTCTCCGGTATGGATAGAACGTGGTTCTTTACAGCATTTTTCTAAGCCCAGGTCAGACCATGCCTTTTTCATGGATCCCAGCCATTTAATTGTTACCACCAAATTCACTCTAAAGAAATCTGCCAACCCTTTTCCGAAATGACCTAATTGACTGGGGCGCCACATGCAAATCCAATATAGCAAGGGTCTTAGCACAGCCAACACCGTGGTTTAATTGATCCCTAAGCCCAAGCGCAGCTGTACAAGTGGTGTTTCCTTAGCTTGCCCAGTGAGAGCTCTAAGGAAGTTGTTTTCCGCCACACTCTAAGAATCTACATTGGATTAGCCCCAAAGTTCTGCACCAAAAGGAGCTGCCCCCTTGCTTAAATCTTAAAAATGTCCACTGCTGGCACAGTAGGGGGTCCAATTAGCCTTCTTAGCAAATTTGCATGTTGCCCCTGCTTCACCATGATGGTGCTTATCTGATAGAGACTTCTAACTGCAGATCCCTTGCCATATAATTTCCCCCAGGCGTCAGACTGCATCCAGATATTTTTCTGTGAGCAGTACCATTGCGTGCCATTACGTGCTTACTTGACCGGCGCCGTAATTCATGCCGACATCGGGAGTCTCGATGACGCCTGTGAGCTTTCGAGGACTTGGAAGAAGACTCACGGCGATTATGCTTCTCCTTCTTCTTAGACCTCACCAGGAACAACTTGGCCCCCCGCTCCTTAAGGGCCTTTGGATTCATGTGCTGACATGAACTGCACGCTTCAACCTCATGGTCGGAGCTCAGACACCACAAATAATTCTCATGTGGGTCTGTGACCGACATTCGACCTCCGTACTCCCTACAGGGTTTAAAACCCGACTTCCTTGGCTGAGACATCGTTACACACAAAGTGAAACAGTAGCTCCCTGGTAGCCTCGAAGAAAAAAACGTTACTCGAAGGCATGGAAAAAAGGGAACTGACGTCTGCACATCCACGAGGACTTCTTATTGCCTGAATGACGTCATACGGCGTCGCGTGGGAGTCGGGCAATTGTGACGTCATCGTCGACGTGCAGAGCTAAAAGAAAATTTCCGTTGAATGCTGGCACGTGGGGAAAATTCTTTAGGTGAGGAAATCACAGGTAGTTGTATCCATCAGAAGCAGCAAGTACTTTCAGAGAAGTTTGAAGCCTGAAAGATATGGAGACACTTATGCTTCATTATGGAAAACACTAGCAAAAACGTTACAGGAGAGTGAGTAATAGAAGGGCAATTGGGAATAAGTTGTTCCATCTGCGTCCGTCAGCTCCATGTCCGTTGATGGCATTGTGGTTACCGTATCTGACATCACGAGTCACTTGTAGGCGCCACCCCAGTGTGCTGACGTCAGTTCTTTTTTTTTCGCACCAGCCTACTCGCAGATCCAGAGAGAGTTACAGTTACAGTTGCTTTTGACTAGCCTTTTGACTTTTTGTCAAAATTGTTTGACTCCTGGTGTGTCAAGATGTCGTCTCACAAGACCGACTTCAAGTCCTGCGACTTCTCTCACTGCATGATGTCTGTGACTGAACCGCACCTGGTGTGTTTGTGATGCTTGGGGGTGAGATCACGACTTGAAGTTGTGCTCCGACTGCTGGACCTTGAACCCAAACTCTTTGAGGGAGAAGTCCCTAAAGCTGCTCGCAGCCTGTCATCCATCTCCACATCGCTCCTGGTCTCGGTCCAGAGGAAGGTCCTGAGACTACTCGCGGAGCCATCACTACTCCTCCTCGTCCCACTCCAAATCATCGGGTCACTCAGGTAAGCAAAAGAAGAAGTCAAAGAAGCATAAGCATTCTTTAACTTCACCTCTTTGGTTGGATGACGTGATGTGGGAGAAGAAGCGTCCTTGCTCTGAGCCTCTGTCTTCTGAGCATGTTTCTAGGCAGGCTCCTCGCCCCCGAGTTTCTGGGAGCCGGAGCCACCCCTGCCTAGTTAAAAGAATTTTACAAGGCCATGCGCCTCATCTTTGGGCAGGTTGTCCCTGCCAGGGAGCCTTTGGGCCTGCAGGATTGGAAGGGGCCCCTTTGGGTTCCTTGCGGGTGGCTTCAGCCTCAGCTCCGAGTGGCACCCAAGGATCCTCTTCTGGACTTGTGTCGGTCGTACCCTTGCGGCCTTCCCAGACGACAATTTCGGCATCAACACTCCCAACGTCGCCTGTGCCCGAAGGTGTCATCGACCCTATACTCATTGCCAACATGGAGGCAGAGTGGGGTCGCTCGATGTCAATTCTGACTTCAGTGGGTACTCTGGTCCCTAGATCGGAGGTTGACCCTTATTCCTATGGGCACGACTTCAATGAGGGTATGGAGGGGCCACCGGACCCTTTAGAATTCCATCTTGAAGACCCTATGGACTAGGCTCAGGAACTGGGCGAAGCCAGTGGTCTAGATACCTCCCTGTTAATAGGACATTTGCCCGCCACCATAGGCCTGCGCCTGACGGCCTGACTTTCCTGACACAACATCCCACCCGAGAGCTTGGTCATCCAAGCCTCAACATCCCATGGCGCGTGCCGGTCCGCTCCCCGGATAGGGAATTAGAGGTTGGACCATCCTGGAAAGAAGTTGTTCTCTTCTTCCAGCCTAGCATTGTGGTCTGTGAACACCGCATGCCTTTTGGCCCATTACAACCATACCTTATGGGACACGGTGGCACAAGTGTTGCCACGGGTCCCGGAGGAGGCCCGAGCCATTCTCTCCCAGGCTTTTGCTTATGGGGAGAGATGCAGACAAGTTCCCAATCAGATGTGGACTGGCTATGACAGACTCTGGGCAGATCGGATGCTTTGACAGTGGCCCTGAGGTGCCACGCCTGGTTACAGACATCTGGCTTTTTAGGGGATGTTTAATCTACTCTGGTGGACATACCCTTTGATTGCACCTGTCATTTTGGGGACAAAGCAGACTCTGCTGTTGATCGCTTCAAGTCCCAGATTATGGCCCGGACCCTTGGCCTCGTTGCTGCTCTGTCTGCTTTTTGGCCCTTTCGTGGCTACGGAAGGGGCGCCCAGCCATGGCCGTTCCTCACTAGCCACCTCGCTGTGCATGCTGCTCACCCTCGGAGTGGCAGGAAATAAGGGATCCAGCGTTTGCGCGGATCTAGGAGCCAGTGGTCTAGCCAGTCCACTGCCCCCTCCTCTGCTGAAGCCTCCAAGCCTTTTTTATCTGGCGCATCTCCACCAGTCAGTGGCAGGATTCGCCATTGTCTGCCCCTCTGGAATGCCTTCACGTCAGACAGGTGGCTTTTGCAAATAGTCGAAAGGGGCTACTCCCTCCCCTTTGAGGCTACTCCTCCTGCCATGCCACCATCCTGCGATCAAATGATGGAGGATCACCTGGCACTTCTCTGCGAGGAGATTATGGCTGTCTTGGCCAAGGGAACCATAGAGAGGATACCTGTACGAAAAGTAGGTTGTGGTTGTTACTCCAGCTACTTTCTGGTGCCCAAAAAGGACAAGGGCCTCTGCCCTGTCCTCGACCTCTGGTCCCTCAATCTCTTCCTCAGGAAGGAGAAGTTCAAAATGCTTACTCTGGCTGAGGTTTTATCTGCCCTGGACCTTGGAGACTGGATGATAGTGTTGGACTTGCAGGGCACTTATTTCCATATACTTGTCCTGCCTGCACACAGACTTTACCTGCAGTCTGTGGTAGGTCGCGAGCATTTTCAATTCATTGTGCTCCCCTTTGACCATACCAGCGCCCCTCGAGTGTTCACAAAAGTGATGGCTGTGGTCGCAGCTCATCTGTGCAGGTTAGGGGTTTCAGTCTTCCTCTACCTCGATGACTGGCTGTTAAAGGCGAGCTTACCCCAGGTTGTCGTCGCCAACCTCCAGACTATGGCGGAATCTCCTGCATTCGCTGGGGTTCCCTATAAACGTGTCAAAGTCACACCTGACTCCCTCTCAGATGCTCCTTTTATCAGAGCTGTTCTGGACACTGTGCAGTTTTGGGCCTATCCTCCCGAGTGGCAAGTCCAGGATATTCAGGCTATGACACCGATGTTTCGGCCTCTATCCTGAATTTCGGTGAGAATGACTCTGAGGCTTCTGGGCCTCATGGCCTCCTGCATCCTGCTGGCGATGCGTGCCAGATGGAAAATGCAGGCTCTGCAGTGGGCGCAGCATCATAGTGAATTTCTCCACCATGGTCCAGATCTCTAAGGGGACTACACAAGATCTGCAGTGGTGGCTTTTGAACTGCAATTGGGTCAGAGTCAGCTCCCTCTCCCCTCCCCAACCATATGCAATAGTGGTGACAGATACATCACTCCTGGGATGGGGAAGCCACATGGGAGAGGCGGAGATCAGAGGTATCTGGTTTCCAACGGCCAAGCTCCACATCAACCTTTTGGAGCTCAGGGCGATCAGACTAGCATGGAAAGCATTCCTTCCCTTTCTCAAAGGGAAAGTGGTGCAGGTCTTCACGGACAACACCACGCCATGTGTTACTGCAACAAACACGGCAGGGTGGGGTCATGGACTCTTTGTCAGGAGGCTCTCCACCTCTGGACATGGCTGCAACATCAGAGCATATCACTGGTGGTTCAACTCCTGGTGGGCTCTCTGAACATCAGAGCAGACAAACTCAGCCATCAATGCCTGATTGATCACTAATGGTGTTTCCATCAGGAAGTAGCGCAAGGTCTCTTTCAGCAGTGGGAAGAGCCTTGGTTCGATCTGTTCATCTCTGCAGAGAGAGCACAATGTCAGCTGTTTCGGGTGTTGGAGTGTTCAAGGCGGTACTCGCTTAGAGACGCTTTTTGTCTCGAGTGGAACTCGGGCCTCCTTTCTTCCACTACCACTTCTGCTTAGAGTTCTTAAGAAGGTCAAGAACAACCAGGCCCAAGTCATTCTTGTGGCTCTGGATTGGGCACAAAGAGTATGGGTTCCTGAGCTCTTGAGCATGGCTATCGATCCTCCGATCAGACTGCTACTTCAGGAGGATCCCCTGTCACAGCAGCAGGGGACGGTTCCTCACCCCAACCTGTCCAGTCTTCGACGTCTTGCATGGAGATTGACCGATGGCAGTTGACAGCTTTTGACCTTCTGCCCGAAGTCTGCGATGTTATCTTGGCAGTCAGGTGTTCCTACACCAAAACGGTATATATGCCTGCAGATGGAACAAATTTGTGGCATGGTGTTCAGACAAGTCTGATGCCTATCCACTCCTCTTTCCTGAGGTTCTTTTGTTTGTCCTTTCTGTGGCCCAGCAGGACTCTGCTCTGGGCACCCCCAGGGATTGTTTGTCTGCCATCTCAGCATTTCTCAGATTGCCTGATCAAACCTCTTTATTTAAATCTCCTATTGTGGGAAGATTTCTTAAGGGTCTTAATTATCTTTTTCCTCCTTCCCCTTTCATAAAGCCCCAGTGGTGATTTGAACTTAGTTTGTAACCTATTTGATGTGCTTTCCCTTTGGGTCACTTCACAGCTGCCCTCTTCGTCTACTTACTCTGAAAACAGTCTTCCCTGTAGCTGTCACCTCTGCTTGCAGAGTGAGTGAGCTGCAGGATCTTTTTTTGAAGTCTCCATCTACCCTTATAAATTGGTGCTTCGTACTTGGAATTCTTTCTGCCTATTGTGGTCATGCCCTTTCATGTAGGCCAATCAATCACTTTGCCTACTTTTTATGCACCCCCACACCCTTTTAAGGAAGAGTGGAGACTCCATCTTCTGGACCCAAAAAGAGTGTTGGCATTCTATCTTGATCATACAAAAAAATTCCCAGTGGATGATCAACTCTTTGTGGGTTATGTGGGTGCGAGGAAAGGTTGGGCTGTGCAGAAGAGAACCATCTCTACATGGGTAGTCCTCTGCATTAAATTGTGCTACCTATTGGCTAAAAAGCAACGCCTGGAGGGTGTGCGCGCACATTCTACCACAGCTGCAACCACTGCGTTAGCACTTGGAGTTCCAGTCCTGGACATCTGCCAGGCAGCAACATGGGCGTTTTTGCACATGTTTACTAAACACTACTAACTGGACACTCTGGTCTGAAGGGACAGGTACTTTGCCAGTTCGGTCCTGCAAGATTTCCTAGAATGATCAGACCCACCTCTGGGGATGGTATTGCTCAGGTATCTATTCTAAGGTAAGAAATCTGCAACTAGAAGTCTCTATTAGATTTAAGAAATTATTTGGTAGAGACATTCTAGTGGCAGATTCCTTACCAACCCACCCATCAGCCTCGCTCCGTGAACTGATTTCTAGGGGCAGGTACTTCCCTGTCGGGCCCTAGTTCGGGTGCACCAGGGTCAGTTTTCTTCATGACTCCATGCTTCTGCCGTGGAAATATGTGAAAAGAAACTGGCGTCAGTGCGCTGGGGTGGCGCTTATTAGGGCCCACAATGTGATATCCAGGGACCAAGGCACCAACGGCTGATGCAGAGTCCACAGCTGCCACCTAATAGCGTGCAGTGGTACTTCTTAAATTAAAATCTCCGGATCCAGACTGGCGTCTGGAGGAAATTCTAAGGTAAGAAATCTGCAACAGGGTTATGCCTCTACCAGATAATTTGTTACTGAAGGTAAGTAACTTGTTCTTTAGGATCTGTGATTCTCAGTGTAAGGAAATGCCTCCTTGGCATGGTTACCCTCTGATTTTTTGCCTTTTGCTGATGCCAGTTATGATTGAAAGTGTGCTGGGACCCTGCTAACCAGGCCCCAGCACCAGTTTTCCTTCCCTAAACTGTACCTTTGCTTCCACAATTGGCACAGCCCTGGCACCCAGATAAGTCCCTTGTAAGTGGTACCCCTGGTACCATGGGCCCTGATGCCAGGGAAGGTCTCTAAGGGCTGCGGCATGTCATATGCCACCCTGGGGAACCCTCACTCAGCACATGCACACTGCCTCACAGCTTGTGTGTGCTGGTGTGGAGAAAATGACCAAGTCGACATGACAGTCCCCTCAGAGTGCCACGCCAACCTCTCACTGCCTGTGGCATAGGTAAGTCACCCCTCTAGCAGGCACAGTGCACTATACCACAGGTGAGGGCATATGTGCATTAGCACTATGCCCTACAGTGTCTAAGCCAAACCTTAGACATTTTGAGTGCAGGGTAGCCATAAAGAGTATATGGTCTGGGAATTTTGTCAAACACGGACTCCACAGTTCCATAACGGCTACATTGAAATCTGGGAAATTTGGTATCAAACTTCGCAGCACAGTAAATGGACACTGATGCCAGTGTGGAATTTATTGTAAAATACACCCAGAGGGCATCTTAGAGATGTCCCCTGAATACCAGTCCAACTCCTAGTGCTAGGCTGACCCGTTTCTGCCAGCCTGCCACAACCAGGCGAGTTGCTGACCACATGGGGAGAGTGCCTTTGTTACTCTGTGGCCAGGAACAAAGCCTGTACTTGGTGGAGGTGCTTCGCACCTCCCCCTGCAGGAACTGTAACACCTGGCGGTGAGCCTCAAAGGCTCATGCCTTTTGTTACAGCACCCCAGGGCATCCCAGCTAGTGGAGATGCCCGCCCCTCCGGCCACTGCCCCCACTTTTGGCGGCAAGGCTGGAGGAGATAATGAGAAAAACAAGGAGGAGTCACCCACCAGTCAGGATAGCCTCTAAGGTGTCCAGAGCTGAGGTGACCCCTGCCTTTAGAAATCCTCCATCTTGAGGTTGGAGGATTCCCCCAATAGGATTAGGGATGTGCCCCCTCCCCTCAGGGAGGAGGCACAAAGAGAGTGTAGTCACCCTCCAGGACAGGAGCCATTGACTACTGCCCCCCAGACCTAAACACACCCCTAAATTTTGTATTTAGGGGCACCCAAGAATGCAGGATATCAGATTCCTGAACCAAGAAAGAAGGACTGCTGACCTGAAAACCCTGCAGAGACGACAGAGACAACTGGTTTGGCCCCAGCCCTACCGCCAAAAGCATGAGACTTCACCCTCTGCCCCCGGCGCCTCCGGCTCGAGCTCCAGAGAACCAACACCACAGGGAGGACTCCCAGGGGACTGCGACCTTGTGAGTAGCCCAAGACGACCCCCCGGACCGCCACAGCAACGCATGCAGAGAGAATCCAGAGGCTCCCCCTGACTGCGACTGCCTGTAACAAGGGACCCGATGCCTGGACCAAGCACTGCACCCACAACCCCCAGGGCCAAAAGGAACTGAACCTCAGTGCAGGAGTGACCCTCAGCCAACCCTCTGCCTAGCCCAGACAGTGGCTGGCCCGAGAAGCCCCCCTGTGCCCTGTCGGCACCGCTAGAGTGACCCCCAGGTCCCTCCATTGATTTCAATTACAAACCTGATGCCTGCTTTGCACACTGCACCCAGCCACCCCTGTGCCACTGAGGGTGTGTTTTGTGTGCCTACTTGTGTCCCCCCCCCCCCCCCAGTGCTCTACAAAACCCCCCTGGTCTGTCCTCCGAAGACGCAGGTACTCACATGTAGGCAGACTGGAACCGGAGCACCCCTGTTCTTCATAGGTGCCTATGTGTTTTGGGCACCTCTTTGACCTCTGCACCTAACTGGCCCTGAGCTGCTGGTGTGGTAACTTTGGGGTTACCTTGAACCCCCAACGATGGGCTGCCTATGCCCAGAAACTTAGACTTGTAAGTTTCTTACTTACCTGACAAACTAATCATTACTTACCTCCTCCAGGAACAGTTGATTTTTGCACTGTTTCCACTTTCAAAATAGCTTATTGCCATTTTTACTAAAACTGTGTATGCTATTGCTCTAATTCAAAGTTCCTAACTTACCTGTGTGGAGTACCTTGAATTTTATGTATTTACCTCAAATCTTGAACTTCTGGTTCTAAAAATAAATTAAGAAAATATATTTTTCTACATAAAAACTATTGGCCTGGAGTTAAGTCTTTGAGTGTGTGTTTCTCATTTATTGCCTGTGTGTGTACAACAAATGCTTAACACTACACTCTAATAAGCCTACTGCTCGGCCACACTACCCCAGAATAGAGCATTAGAATTATCTAATTTTGCCACTATCTTACCTTTAAGGGGAACCCTTGGACTCTGTGCACACTATCTCTTACTTTGAGATAATACATACAGAGCCAACTTCCTACACCCAGGTTCAGCTGATCTAATGGCTAAATAGTCACACTCTTTCTAGTGGTTCATTATCTGCTTTAATAATCCCCCTCACCCTGCCCCTTGTAAGGTAGGGCATGAATTTAGGTTTAGATGTGTTAATTTCAAGGCCATACTACATTCAAAACTTGTTGAAACTATCAATCCAGTTTTATAGGCCCCTCTTAGTTTTGGACAACAAAAGTGTGTCATCTACAGAGGAGCACAGGGATTTCTTCTCCTGCCAGGGAGGGGCTAGTTTTTAACACAATTTTGAAGATAACTGGCACAGTTGTTAATGTACAGGAGGAAAAGTGTTTGAGCAAGAACACAACCTTGGCGCACACCTTAGTCGACTGGGATGGGCTCAGTCAATTCTCCACTCATGCCACACCTAACTGTGGCAAAATTCCCCTAGTGGAGTAGGATGAATAAGTGTAATGAATTAGGGGGGGAAACCCCAACCATTGAAGCACCCCCCACAATTTCCCCTTGGGAACCAAGTCAAATGTAGCGCAAAGATTCACGAAGGCCCCAAAGACTTTACTCATGACCAGGTCCACCAACCTCCATTTGACAAGGAGGTTATGGATGGCCTGGTCAATGGCGCTAATCTTCTGCCTAAAGTCAGCCTCCATGTGGGAGAGGATGTGGTACTTTCCACTCTAAGCTAAGAGTTGCTACAAAACCCGTTTGCACAAAATGTTTTGCAAGTTGTATATGAGGCTGATTGGGCGGTAATTGAAGGAGATGCTGGGGTTCTCATTTTGAAGATTGACACAATCTTGGCACCCTTCCAGGACAAAGGGATGGCCTTCTCTTTTATAATTACATTAAGTACAGAATTTATTTAGGGTAACCCAGAGAGCTAGATCAGATTCAAAAAGATCATTAGGGATCTTTTCAAGTCCTGGCACCTTGCCTTGTCCAAAGGATAGGCCACTGTATGGTCAGTTTCCTCCAGGGAGAAAATTATTGACAGCACATTGGGATTCAGCTGGCAGCTGACATCCTTAGGGATAGTCACTTTCTCTATTTTTCGGGATGTTAAACACAAATTTCAAAGTGGGTGACCTGTTCACACGGTAGAATTGGGTACTCAGCCAGTTTGCCCTTTCTATCTAATCTAACCAACAACCAGAATTTCTTCTGGTAGTTGGTTGCTGCGGTCTCCTGGAGGTGCTGCCAGATACCCAATTTGCTCTGGTTTCCTTTAAGGTGGGCCGGTAGGTTGCCCTGTTTTTTCTAATGTCCTGGATTACTCCCTTTCTTAATGCTTCCAGCAGCTTCAACTTGGTGATTTTACAAGGCCTTTTGAACCAACTTTTTGGATCCATTGGTTTGGGGAGACTGAGGCTTCCTTGTTGAAGGAATCCCTTAACTTTACAAATTCTACTGTGCACTGCTTTACACTTGACGTTCCACCTGTTACTTTTAATGCGAGCTGGCAACCATCTGCTTCAGGAGCGGTGGATAATGTCACTGACTGCTTCAATTTTAATATTAAGGGATTGTGATCACTCTCGGCTCGCTCTGCCACTGACATGCTTCTTAGTTTGCTCCATAATCTCACATCCAAAAGGTCATAGTTAATAGTGCTATAATGATTCGTCTGAAGGTGACAAACCGTAACAAGCTTGCAACCATGAGAGAAAGTTAGTTCCACCACTTGGAGGACTGCCCCGAAAGATTTCTTCTTGTTTAACCACTGTAAGATCAGGAATCCCCCATATCAAACCCTCCATGCTGGACTGATCTTGGGCTAGGCCACTTAGTTCAAAGGAATGATTGAAAATCCCAGCCACGAGGATGTGGTAGGATTGAAAATGAGGCACCAAAATTCTGTCCAGAATTTTTAAGATTTGGGATTCCTGCTTGTGACTAATGCTCCTGCTGTATCTAACCAGAAAAATGGACTGGGAGATTAACTGGTTCAGTGTACATACTCCCTATTTATCATATATAATCAACAAAGTACACTGTTCCAAAAAAGAGGCAAAACATTACAAAAAAACTAGCAGATGTCTTGGATGTGTTTCAATTCAGAAGCAAAGGCCCTCATCTATCATCATCTTGCTCCATGTCAGACTGGCACTGCAATGTCTGATGGGATCCTTGTAGGGTCCTCTTTGCCAGAATTTTGAAAAAAGACAAAGGGCAAAAAATAGCTGGAGATAAAGGGAAGAATTAAAATTGGCTCTGAAACTCCCTAGAAACCAAATATGTTAATATACGGAAGTGCTGGTCAAGATTAACAGCACAAATAGAGTTGTGGAGCTAAGGGTCCCTCACTCTAAGAAACGATTGGACAAAAAGCAATTACTTACTCCACTCAGAAAGTCAACATGTTTTGCACCTTCCAACGTCCAACCGGATCACTTGGCGCTTCATCAGGACTGAACTAGATCTTCTCCAGAAATCATAGATAAAATCATACGTTGTATGCAAAATTTGTGGAAAAAACAAAACAGAGAGTCTACTCACATCAGTTCACTTTAATTAGGAGGAACTGGACCATCCCTGTAAAAAATGCAACAAAACAAAGAGACAAATAACATAAAACATTTCCCAACTCTATTCGGGGGAAATCGCACAGTTAGTGTGGACCACTTGATAAGAGCTAATCAAACATGGTCATACTGACACTGAGAGGAAGGTTTGTTAAATCAGTAAAAGTGTGCTTACCTTCCTAGATTTAGGCGAAGTTTCATAGGAAGGGCAAGCTAACGATCACTCATTCTTTCTCTAGTAACATATTAGAAACAAAGATTACTTAGTAAAATCATCATGGCAAAAACTTTACATTAAACTGTATGTCATAATGCTGTCAACTTTCCATTAATTCAAAATGCTACATAAGGTAAAAAGACAATGAGATAAACCAGAGAAAAGGAAGGAGCCAGTGTGTATCTAGGGGGCTATACCCCCAGGGGGATCCCTCAGGGAATGTGCAGTAATAACTGTCCCTTGTGTGGGAAGAATAAGGTGGAACTACTGCCAATAACAAACGCACCGAAAACCACCTGTGGTAG
The DNA here is from genome assembly GCF_031143425.1 of Pleurodeles waltl. Taxonomy (NCBI): domain Eukaryota; kingdom Metazoa; phylum Chordata; class Amphibia; order Caudata; family Salamandridae; genus Pleurodeles; species Pleurodeles waltl. Next base: position 76,637,493 of record NC_090447.1, on the reverse strand, counting down.
CTGAACTCAATGGTGGAGGGGGAAAGGAAGTGGAACGCGTCCTCAAAAATGAAAGGAGACGCAGAGACTGGTTAACATCATAACAGATAAACCTATCTCGATGCAGATACGGTTTAACCTAGGTGCCGTCTCCCTGAAGTCCTAAGCGGGGAGAGTGCACCTGATGAAAGTGATACCCCGTTCTGGATCACTCAGGCACTTATAGCCGCATTTCTCGTTAGTAAAGCAGGAACGCAATCAAGCACGGTTGCGCTGGAAAAAGAGGCTAGGGAGAAACACTTACATATTAACTGTCCGTGACCAGATTCGGTCTAAGTGATGCCTTCCTGCCGAACTGCTTTGGAAGTGCGGATGCCAGAGGTTTTGAAACGCCAGCAATGCGGGCTTCAGTCAAGGAGGAATGACGTCCTCCTGGCAGGAGGAGTCGTAAACACAGAGGAAGGATTGAGGAATCCCTTTCGCTGTGTTTAGAGCGGTAACCATAGAATAGTCTCTCTCGTCATAGCAAGTCCATGTCGAGAAAACAGGAAAACAAAAGGCTGTTATACTAACAGCAAAGTAACCCCTTTGGATAATGTGGGGAAGCACACGAGGACAATAAACCAGGGTTGGAAAGAATGTTCCCTCTAATGAAATTACATAGTAAAGCACTAATACAATGTAGTAGCAGTACGTATACGGAAAGGAGAGGAATAACAGACATAGATGAGACAGACCGGGAGGAAAAGGTAAGAAAAAAGGGGCTCAGGTTGGTCCCCTATAGAAGTCAAGAAAGGAAATGGCCTTTTGCGTAAAAACAATTAGTAAAGCACACGATCAAGGGAATATCAAAACTCAAAATACCTAACAGATGGATACAGCTAGGGAGTGTCAGAGCCAATTTTAATTCTTTCCTTTATCTCCAGCTATTTTTTGCCCTTTGTCTTTCTTCAGAATACTGGCAAAGAAGCCCCTTCAAGGGTCCAGTCAGACATGGAGAAAACCCGATGATGATACATGAGGGCCTTTGCTTCTGAATTGAATCGCATCTGAGACATCTGCTAGTTTTTTTTTGTAATGTTTTGCCTCTTTTTTTTTGTTTTTTTTTTTGGACTGTGTACCTTGTTGATTATATATAGTGCTCCTGCTGAACATATTGAATATTAGAATAGGTTTGGGGCCTAACCCAGAAAAAAATTAACCTTGGACGTCTGGCGAACCTGTTTCAAGTACAGCAATGGAGTACAATGAAGTGGTCTGTACCAATACGAACAGCCCTGCCACAGGGGTGCCCAGCAGAAGATTTAATAGCAGGTACACTATAACTCATATGCCCTCCCCTGTGGACATAATCAATTGCCCAGTTCTCTAGGAAGGTAGGGCACATTTGATAACACAATCACATAAGGGGTGGCATCAGGTTACAGATCAAAAAATCTGATTTTGGACCTGGTACCTCCCCTGCACGAACCTGTGTCCCTCCTTTACTATCACCGCCCCTTTGCTTCTCCTGTTAAACTCAAATGTTGTGATTTTTTTTCTCCCAGCACACACATAGACACAGTGGTTTGGGTAGTTGGTGCGCTAGACAGTCTGAGTCCTTGCCGCTGCCCAAGATGGGTTATCTTTAGAGATTTGCGGCATAGTGCAGTGTTCGGTAACCTGGGGCTTCACGAATGGTGAGGCATTCTTCCTCAGTGACTCTGTTTCTGTGGCCACCAAATGTTCTTAAATGGGCTCTAATTTGTCCATCGCAGTTGTAATAAGATTGTTGCACAGGTCCTTTACTGCTTCATGCAGCTTTTCCATTTCTCCTACATCGTGGGGTCTCAAGCGCCATAGGTGCTCCAATACATAGGCCCTCATTCTGACCCTGGCGGATTGAATCCGCCAGGGCCGAGGGCAGCGAATGCACCGCCAACAGGCTGGCGGTGCATTCATGGGCATTCTGACCGCGGCGGTAACGCCGCGGTCAGAAACGGGAAACCAGCGGTCTCCCGCCGGTTTCCCGCTGCCCATGGGAATCCTCCATGGCAGCGCAGCAAGCTGCGCCGCCATGGGGATTCCGACCCCCTTCCCGCCAGCCTGGTTCTGGCGGTTTACACCGCCAGAACCTGGCTGGCGGGAACGGGTGTCGTGGGGCCCCTGGGGGCCCCTGCAGTGCCCATTGGGCACTGCAGGGGCCCCCTAACAGGGCCCCACATTGCTTTTCAGTGTCTGCTTAGCAGACACTGAAAAGCGCGACGGGTGCCACAGCACCCGTCGCACACCTTCCACTCCGCCGGCTCCATTCGGAGCCGGCATCCTCGTGGAAGGCGCTTTCCCGCTGGGCCGGCGGGCGATCTTTTGCAGATCGCCCGCCGGCCCAGCGGGAAAGTTGAAATGCCCCCCGCGGTCTTCTGACCGCGGGGCGGTGTTTGGGCGGTTGCCGCCCGTCCGGGTCGGAATGAGGCCCACAGTCTTATAGATTTTGTGCCTTGATCAGTTCTCGTCCTTTTGTCCGCTACACTCTTTGTTACGCCCTTTACTCCCCCGTTACATAGAAGTGGTTTTAGTTGTGGTCCTTGCTCTGTTGTTGGAGCAACATCCTTTAGGACTAGCAACAATAGGTCTTCCAGCTATAGCTACTGGTTCCGATAAACCCAATGAAGACACAGAGCTACAGGGAGAGCAGAAGGACGGTGGAGATGAATGATAGGCGGCGCTCTGCTAGCTCAGTTTCCTTTCTGACACTCCAACTGCTCTCCGGAGAAAACCTATCAAGGATAGAGCCAGTTGAAGGTTTTCGGAAATTCTCTTGTGCCTTCTGCTTCCCCATCATAGATCAAACAAGCAAGGATAAGAGTCACTAGATAACAAGGAATTAAAGGTCAACAGTTGCAGTACCTGTGGTAGACAAAAAGTAAGAAGGGCGGTGGCCCAGCCCAGCCTCTTCCGGGCAATGACTGGAATAGATGGGCCCACCCTTGGCCCGGGCTTGGCCCAGGCTTGGCCCACACTCATCCCACACTGTGGAAAACACAACAGTGCTATAGCGTGTCAGGGGACTTCTCCCCCTTGCCACAACTGATCTGGCGCCTCTTGTTGCGATGGTCCCAGTGACGTAGAGTCCCTTACACACAGCAACACAAGTCCACCATGTTTTGTAGCCATGCTATGTAGGTTGACGATTCTTCTTTTTTGCCATCCATGAAGTAACCAGCTTTTCTACCAAAATTATTTCTGGAGTGGAATTTAATGCAGGGAAAATACTTAAACCCTGGAATAATCAGTCTTGGGACATTTGAAGCAGGATATTCCAGGACCTCTCTCCCAACAAAAGTCCCCCATGTTGTGTAGCCATGGTGTGTAGGTTGGTGATTCTTCTTTTTTTTTTGCCATCCATGCAGTAACCAGCTTCTCTACCAGAATTGTTTCTGTAGGGGACATTTAATGTAGGGAAAATACCTAAACTCTGGCATAATCAGTCTAGAGTCATTTGAAGCAGGGTATTCCAGGACCTCTGTCCAAACAAGTATCTGTTTTGAATATGCCTCCCACATATGAATTCAAATCATTTTTACCAGCATACTCTAGCAGTCATTTGAGGAGATGTTTAACTTTGACCGCTTTCTCATATTGCTCTAGTGAAGTAACTTCCCCATGGCCTTTAGCATGATCTAGAAATTAGAGTTGAGCCTCTTACACCTTTTATTTGTGACTAGCTTTTCAGACAGTACCAGATGTCAAGGCCGCTATTTAGTTAGTGCGATGTAAAACCTGGTGTCTAATGTGTTTTGTTTTGAGATACAAAAGTCCATTTTACATTGATCGAAGGACCTAGGGCCTGATTTAGAGTTTGGTGGATAAGGTACTCTGTTTTTTTTTTGGGAGGGGCCAATAATGGATGAAGTTGTACACAATTTTTACTCTCTTGTGTTTACCACTCAAAGTGGAAGAACAGACAAAGTTTTTTATTTTTTCAAGTATTGTTTGAGAACTTGTATCAAGAGAGCTTTCATTTATGTTGCAGAAAGTTGGCTCTGTATGTACTATTTCAAAGTAAGAAATAGCATGCACAGAGTCCAAGGGTTCCCCGTAGAGGTAAGATAGTGGCAAAAAGAGATAATTCTAATGCTCTATTTTGTGGTAGTGTGGTCGAGCAGTAGGCTTATCAGAGGGTAGTGTTAAGCATTTGTTGTACACACACGGGCAATAAATGAGGAACACACACTCCAAGACAATTCCAGGCCAATAGGTTTTTATATAGAAAAATATCTTTTCTTAGTTTATTTTAAGAATCACAGGTTCAAGATTTACAAACAATACTTTAAATGAAAGGTATTTCACTCAGGTATCTTAGGGACTTTGAATCATCACAATAGCATGTACAGTTTTGGCACAAAATGGCAATAAGCTATTTTAAAAATGGACACTGCAAAAATCAACAGTTCCTGGGGGAGGTAAGTAAATGTTAGTTTCACAGGTAAGTACAACACTTACCGGGTTCAAAGTTGGGTCCAAGGTAGCCCACCGTAGGGGGTTCAAGGAAACCCCAAAGTTACCACACCAGCAGCTCAGGGCCGGTCAGGTGCAGAGGTCAAAGTGGTGCCCAAAACGCATAGGCTTCAATGGAAATAGGGGTGCCCCAGTTCCAGTCTGCCAGCAGGTAAGTACACGCGACTTCGGAGGGCAGACCAGGGGGGTTTTGTAGGGCACTGGGGGGGACACAAGCAGGCACAGAAAGTACACCCTCAGCGGCACAGGGGCGGCCGGGTGCAGAGTGCAAACAGGCTTTGGGTTTGTAATAGGATTCAATAGGGAGACCTGGGGGTCTTTTCAGCGATGCAGGCAGGCAAGGGGGGGGCTCCTCGGGGTAGCCACCACCTAGGCTAGGGAGAGGGCCGCCTGGGGGTTGCTCCTGCACTGGAGTTCGGTTCCTTCAGGTCCTGGGGGCTGCGGGTGCAGTGTGTTTTCCAGGCGTCGGGTTCTTTGAAGCAGGCAGTCGTGGTCAGGGGGAGCCTCTGGATTCCCTCTGCAGGCGTCGCTGTGGGGGCTCAGGGGGGGTCAACTCTGGCTACTCACGGGCTTGCAGTCGCCGGGGAGTCCTCCCTGTAGAGTTAGTTTTCCGCAGGTCGATCCGGGGGCGTCGGGTGCAGAGTGGAAAGTCTCACGCTTCCGGCGGGAAACGTTTGGTCTTTAAAAGTTGCTTCTTTGTTGCAAAGGTGCAGTATTGGTGAACAGGGCCGCTGTCCTTAGGAGCTTCTTGATCCTTTTAGATGCAGGGTAGTCCTCTGAGGCTTCAGAGATCGCTGGACCCTGGGGGGATGCATTGCTGTTGCAGTTTTTCTCTAAGTGGGGAGACAGGCCGGTAGGGCTGGGGCCAAAGCAGTTGGTGTCTCAGTCTTCTTTGCAGGGCTTCAGGTCAGCAGTCCTTCTTTGTCTTCAGGTTGCAGGAATCTATCTTCCTCGGTTCTGGGAGCCCCTAAATACTCAATTTAGGGGGGTGTTTAGGTCTGGGAGGTTAGTAGCCAATGGCATACTAGCCCCGAGGGTGGCTACACCCTCTTTGTGCCTCCTCCCAGTGGGGAGGGGGTCACATCCCTAATCCTATTGGGGGAATCCTCCATCTGCAAGATGGAGGATTTCTAAAAGTCAGAGTCACCTCAGCTCAGGACACCTTAGGGGTTGTCCTGACAGGCCAGTGACTCCTTCTTGTTTTTCTCATTATTATTATTTCTCCTCCGGCCTTGCCGCCAAAAGAGGGGGCAGTGGTCGGAGGGGCGGGCATCTCCACTAGCTGGGATGCCCTGTGGTGCTGTAACAAAGGGGGTGAGCCTTTGAGGCTCACCACCAGGTGTTACAGTTCCTGCAGGGGGAGGTGAGAACCACTCCCACCCTGTACAGGTTTTGTTCCTGGCCACAGAGTGACAAAGGCACTCTCCCCATGTGGCCAGCAACATGTCTGGTGTGTGGGAGGCTGGTAAAATTAGTCAGCCCACACTGGAAGTCGGGTATGTTTTCAGGGGGCATCTCTAATATGCCCTCTGGGTGTATTTCACAATAACATGTACACTGGCATCAGTGTGCATTTATTGTGCTGAGAAGTTTGTACCAAACTTCCCAGTTTTCAGTGTAGCCATTATGGTGCTGTGGAGTTCGTGTTTGACAGACTCCCAGACCATATACTCTTATGGCTACCCTGCACTTACAATGTCTAAGGTTTTGCTTAGACACTGTAGGGGCATAGTGCTCATGCACCTATGTCTTCACCTGTGGTATAGTGCACCCTGCCTTAGGGCTGTAAGGCCTGCTAGAGGGGTGACTTATCTATGCCATAGGCAGTGTGAGGTTGGCATGGCACCCTGAGGGGAGTGCCATGTTGACTTAGTTGTTTTCTCCCTACTAGCACACACAAGCTGGCAAGCAGTGTGCATGTGCTGAGTGAGGGGTCTCCAGGGTGGCATAAGACATGCTGCAGCCCTTAGAGACCTTCCCTGGCATCAGGGCCCTTGGTACCAGGGGTACCAGTTACAAGGGACTTATCTGGGTGCCAGGGTTGTGCCAATTGTGGAGACAAAGGTACAGTTTAGGGAAAGAACACTGGTGCTGGGGCCTGGTTAGCAGGCCTCATCACACTTTCCAATCAAAACTTGGCATCAGCAAAGGCAAAAAGTCAGGGGGTAACCATGCCAAGGAGGCATTTCCTTACATATGTCATTTGCTGTGATTGTTTGCACCATCCTTGTAGTTTATATGCTTGTACCCTTTCATAGTGCGAGACAGACCCTGGTTATTTGTGCATAGGTGATGTCAAAGAAAGTTTTGATGTTGCAAAAAATATATACAAGCAGAATTTTTACAAATCTCTCTGGTTATGGACACAGGTTACTAGAAGCTTAATTGCTCACCCTTGTATACTTATGGTGAGTGTGAGAAAACAGGGATGATTGCAGAGGCCCCCTAACTTTTTGCCCCCATTTTCCACTTTTTCCTGGTGTTTTCCTGAATCTGATGGTGCCCTGGGTACTGCTAACCAGTCCCAGGGCCTGTGCTCTGTGTAAAATCAATATGCAAATTAGGCTAATTATAATTGGCTAAGTTAACCTACCTATAAGTCCCTAGTATATGGTAGGGCATGTAGGTTTAGGGACCACAGCATAGGTAGTGCACCCATAGGTGCCCAGTGTCATTTTAAAGGCAGGCCTGCCTTGCTGGCTGCTTTTAAATTAAAGTTATATGCAAATTCGACTTTGGAATTAAAAGTAGTTAAAAAGTCTTAAACTACCTTATTTTTACATATAAGTCACCCCTAAGGTGTGCCCTATGTGCCCCTAGGGCTGGGTGCCATGTAACTATAAGCAGGGACTTTATAAAAATAGTTTTATAAGCCCTGGTGAGGTAAAAACAGCCAAATTCGTTTTTCCCTCATTGTAGTAAATGGCCTTCATAGGCTAGAATGGGGAGACTTTATTTTAAATTTTAAAGTCTCCTTAAATGTTGCATACCAAGAATTTGGTATCAAATTAATTGTTGTAATAAATCCCACAACTTCCAGTTGTTGGATTTAATATAACTTGTTCAGGTAAAAAGTTTTAGACTTTACCTAAAAAGTTGCCAATTTCAGCCCTGCATTGTTTTTGCTGCTGTGCTCTGATTGGCCAGCCTGCAGCAGCTTAGCCAAGCTGCCTTGATGAGGTGTGAAGTGGCCTGGCTTCACACAAAGGAATGTGCTTGTGGGAGAGAATCTCCCCTCAGCAGATGGTGAGGCAGGAAGGGGGAGGGCTGCCAAACTGGTCTTCAAAGGCAGAGAAAGACATTTGGAGCAACCAGCAACACCCCCACATCCTGCAACCCCAGACAACTAGGTGCCCCCTTGATTAGATTAGGAGAGGGCAGGAGAGGGGTGTGTTTATGATTTTTAGCCACACCAGTGGGTGGGCTCAGCCAGATGTAACCTCCAAAAATCAGATTCAGCCATGTTGGATTTTTAGAGAAGGTTGCCTTCTGGGATGGATTTTTGCCACACTTCCCAGGAAGTGGTCATCACAGGGGGACGACCCTGTACCTGATTGGAGAACCAGGACCCCCCTGCTTTTCACCCAGGAGCAAGGATAAAACTGGCACACCTGCACCCACACCTCAGATCCCCACCAGATTTTCAACAAGAAAAGAACTAAAGGAGAAGAAGGACTGCCCTGCTGGACCCCTGGCCTGCACCTGGAACCTGCACTCAGAAGGACTGCACCAGCTGCACACTTGGGCTTCACCACAAGAAGGACTTTGCCTGGCTTCAACTGGTTCAAGGAGGGACTCCCTGTTTGCTACAGGTGAAAAATTGCTATCCAGAGTCCCCTGCACCAACTCCTGAAGAAAGTGACCAGCTGACCACTGTCCAGTGGCCAAAAAGGAGTTTGCGCCAGGTGCATTCTGGGAGTGGTAGTCCGCACCCCCCAAGGACCATCTCAGAACTTCTGGACCCTTGGGGTGAGCTGTGGACCCCAAAAGAACCTTAAAAGAACATCTGGGTGAAGCCCCAGAAGTTTGGAGAAGATTTGAGAATTTTTGTAAAAAAGCTCCATAGAGGGACCGACCCGCCGCGGAAATTCTAGCTGGCTTGCCTCAACCGCGACCCGGCCTGATTTGGTGGTTCGTCCCGGTAAAGAAAAATCTCCGAAAAAGAGACTGAGTCCGAAGGTAAAAAGTTGACCGGGACCTCCCAGCCATCGTATCCGAGAAGGGCTCCATGGACGTCGGATCAAGATCCAGGTTTACCCCGGTCGAAGGATTTTCACCTCGAAAAAACGACTAAGTCCGAAGGTAAAAATCTCCACCAAGGAATCCAGCATCGCGTATCCGGAGAAGGGCTCCAGGAGGTCGGATAGGACTGGCAGGTTCGTCCCGCTGAAGAAAATCTTCAAAATAAAGACTGAGTCAGAAGGTAACTTTTTAACCGAGGCCTTCTGCGACTTGTAGCCGAGCAGGGCTCCATCGCGGTCGGCCTGAAGCTTTGACTTTGCCCCGGTCGAGGTGCAACCAGATGACCCGATTGGCGCTTTTTGTTTCTAAGCGCTAGAAAAATAATAATTCTTTAAAAATTCATATCTCCGGTTCCCTTTAGCCGATTTTATTCGTTTTTGTGTCATTTTAAAGATAAAAATCTAAACTATTTTTATAAATTGGTTTTGGATTTTTAAACTGTTTCCTGTGTTTTATTTAATTACTGTTTTGTGATATTTGAATGCTTTACACACTGTCTCCTAAGTTAAGCCTTGACGCTCGTTGCCAAGCTACCAAGGGTTGAGCTGGGGTTAATTTACTGAGACCTAACTGGACCTAAGTGGAGGTTAGTGGCTTGTTGCTAGGTGTAGGTACCTACCTGCCCTTACCAATAACCCATTTTCCAACAGTGAGGTTTAGAATTTCTGATTTTGCTAGATTAATCTTAAACCCTCACACTTCCTTAAATTGCTGTTTGTAGAACAACACCCACTATTTTAAGTGGCCTTTGGCACTGTTTGAAATCTCTAAGAAATAGGATGACTGACCCAAACTGACTGTAAAATGTTTGTTTTACTAGTGTGTTTGTTACATGCTCAATGGTTTGAAGGTCTCTGGTGGTTGAGTTTCATCACTTGTTATCATTGGGCTCCCTGTCCACCTTACTTCAAGCTTCTGGTTGTTGGTTACACCCATGGAATTCTCCAAGGGAAGGTGGTCTTGCAGAAGTGAGTGATGCATTTTTTCACAATGGCTCTATGATTGAGATGTCCCCTTTGTGTCAATGTCAGTTGGAACCTTGATTGCACCATGTAATCTGCCATTGTTGCGTAGCTTCCCTAACTTCCTTCAAGAGATCACTGGTCCCCTTTTGGTTTCACTTGTGTTCTGAGGATGGTGGTTGTGTAGTCTGTTTCATCTGTTGCACCTGCCTCTTTCCCACTGTCCCCTTCCCGTGCTTTTGTCCTGGATACATAGTAGATTATTGTAGCAGTGAGGTTTCTGTGTTTTGTTATAATAACTTTATCCCTTTTTTCCTAACTTGGGGATTTTATTAGTAAATCTACCCCAATGCCCAAGTGGGAGTATATCTATCCTGTGGACATGTATTGCAGTGTCCTGGTAGCAGCATGTTCTCTGTCCCGGTTTTGTTGAGTACCTATTTCTCTGCACAAAAGGATGCAGAGGCAGGTAGTTCCCTTATCCCTTGTTCTCAAAAATACATTACCTACAATTCATGCAGGCAGATTATGCTGTCTCCTCAGTGTCCAGTATTCTGCAAAAGTTGAATTCAAATAGGTTCACATCCTGATTTTAGAGGCACCTAGAGAGAAAAGAGATGAAAATACTCAGATCCAAGAGTAACTGGAGTTTTAAGAGAGATGGATATTTTAATAAGAGCAGAATATTGATCACTATCATGCTCAGCATCTTTTATGAATCCAGACTAGTGAGGGAAAAGACAAGTTGGAGTGTTGTTTTTTGTGTTTTATAGCGATAAGACTCAGGAGCAGACCATGAATTCTTTCAACAGTTATTTAATAAAGAGTTTTGCTTTTATATTCATGAGAGGAGTGGGCCTGCATGTTATATGCCACACTTTGTGGTCAATCAATCAATCAATTAGGATTTATAAAACACGCTAATCACCCGATAAGGTATGCAGGCGCTTGCAGGTCTGCAAGGCTTATTCAAACAGCCGGGTATTGAGGGCTATTAGGAATTCTGGAAGTGAGATGATGGTTAGGTGGTGTGTTTGGAGGCTGTTCAAGGTTTTTGCTTTCCCATGAGAGAAGGTGATTCCTCCACTTCTGCTTCAGTAGATGCAAGGAGTATGGGCAAGTGAAAGAGAGGCAGAGGTTAGTCTTCTCGACCGTTGGTGGAAGTTCAGGCAGTGGTTAATGTACGCGGGTCCTTGGTTGTGTAGAGCCTTGTGTGCGTGGGTCAGCAGCTAGAATTGACATCTCTTCTGTACGGGGAGCCAGTGGAGTTGCCTGGAGTGGAGTGTGGGTTCCTCAGGGAAGACCGAGGATGAGTCTGGCTGCGGTGTTTTGTATGGTCTGAAGTCTCTGTAGGAAGTGTACGGCGATTTCTACGTAGAGGGTGTTTCTGTTGTCCAGTTGGCTGGTGATTAGGGCGTGTGTCACGGTGTGTCTTGTGTGTAGAGGTAGTCACTTGAAGATCTTAAGTAGCATGCACAAAGTGAGGAAGCAGGCAGAGGAGATGGCATTCAGCGCTTGAAAAATCCACTTGCAATGGCAAGTCTTATTTGATCATGTTGAGCTATTTTCAATACTTACTCTGTCCCTTCTGGCTAGTTGACACTGAACAGGTGTTCTGTTCACTTGAAAAGTGGAGTGGCAATAAAAGATGCCTTTAAATCTTGTCCTTATGTCACATTTGCTCTGTGTTCACCGACAGGTCAAAAGTCAGTGTTCGATGGCATATGTTGCTGCAGATACACATGTTTCGCACAGTCCGCTGCCTGGTGTTGGGCTCGGAGTATTACAAGTTGTTTTTCTTCGAAGAAGTCTTTTTGGTCACGGGACCGAAGGACTCCTCCCTCTTCGGCTCCATTGCGCATGGGCGTCGACTCCATCTTAGATTGTTTTTTTCCGCTGTCGGGTTCGGACGTATTCCTTTTCGCTCCGTGTTTCGGTTCGGAAAGTTAGTCAGAATCTCGGAAGAAAGCGTCGGTATTGTTCCGTTCGGTATCGGGATAGTTAGGTACATCGACACCGATCATCGGAAGACTTTGGGGTAGCTTCGATCCCCCATCGGGGCCTGGTCGGCCCGACCGCGTGCGACATCGAAGCCGATGGAACGGACCCCGTTTCGTTTCTGCCCAAAATGTCACAGTAAGTATCCTTATACAGATCAGCACTTGGTCTGTAACTTGTGCTTGTCCCCCTGAGCACAAGGAGGATACCTGTGAGGCCTGTCGAGCCTTCCGGTCCAGAAAAACACTCCGGGACCGAAGAGCCAGGCGTCTAGAAATGGCGTCCACGCCAACAAAACAACGTTTCGACGACGAAGAGGAAACATTCTCAGTTCCGGAATCAGAATCCGGAGACTCCGACGTCGAACAACAGCAACAAACAGTGAGTAAGACGTCGAAAATTAAAACCATCGAGAAGACAAAAGCCCAGGGGACGCCACTGCCAACAGGCCATGGCTCGACCCATAAAACCGGCGACCCGTCGAAGGCGCCGAAAAAGGGCACGCCCATAGCGAAAACACCCGACTCCGGTCGAGGGACCGCCATGGAGCAACCTCGGAGCCGAGATAGCGGCTCCGAGAGGCAAAAACAAGATGCCGGCACCGAAAAACATCGGCACCGAGACACACTGCCGAAAGCCACAAAAATTCTGTTGGTGCCGAAGCCGAAAAAAGATTCTCTCTCGGCGCCGAAAAGTTCCACACCTCCATCCTACACAGAGGAACAAGGAATAAGTGGCCAGATGCACAGATTTGGACAAGAGCTCCAAAGTGTAGAATCAGACTACACACAAAAGAGACTGTACATCCAGCAAGACACAGGGAAGATATCAACCCTTCCCCCAATAATGAGAAAAAGAAGGATCGGACTTCTCAAGGATGACGCACAACCACAAGCCAAAGTGGTTAAAAAAGTCACGCCTCCGCCCTCTCCACCACAAAAGGCATCGCCGGCACAAACACCGCCACAAATGCACTCACCAGCGCAAACTACCATAAGTCAAGACAATCAGGATCAAGACGCTTGGGACCTATATGACACCCCAGTGCCGGACAATGATCCCGATTCATACCCCACAAAGCCGTCACCGCCAGAGGACAGTACCTCATACTCGCAACTGGTGGCTAGGGCAGCAGAATTCCACAATGTCCAACTGCATTCCGATCCTATAGAGGATGATTTTTTATTTAACACCCTCTCGGCTACACATAGCCAATATCAATGTCTCCCAATGCTACCAGGGATGTTACGGCACGCAAAACAAATTTTTGAAGATCCCGTCAAATCAAGAGCCATCACCCCAAGGGTGGATAAGAAATACAAACCACCACCCACAGACCCAGTGTTTATTACTTCGCAATTACCACCTGACTCTGTAGTAGTAGGGGCAGCTCGCAAAAGAGCTAATTCCCATACATCTGGCGACGCCCCACCTCCGGACAAAGAAAGCAGAAAATTTGATGCTGCAGGAAAAAGAGTAGCATCACAGGCAGCCAACCAGTGGCGCATCGCAAATTCTCAAGCGCTGCTGGCCCGATATGACCGCGCACACTGGGATGAGATGCAACTTCTCATAGACCATCTTCCCCAGGAATACCAAAAAAGGGTGCAGCAAATAGTTGAAGAGGGACAAACGATCTCAAACAATCAAATCCGCTCTTCAATGGACGCAGCCGATACTGCAGCCAGAACAGTCAACACTGCTGTCACCATAAGGAGACACGCTTGGCTCCGCACTTCAGGCTTCAAACCTGAAATCCAGCAGGCTGTCCTTAATATGCCCTTCAACGAGAAACAACTCTTTGGCCCTGAAGTGGACACAGCCATTGAAAAACTTAAAAAGGACACAGACACGGCCAAAGCCATGGGCGCACTCTACTCCCCGCAGAGCAGAGGCTCTTTTAGAAAAACTCCATTTAGAGGGGGGTTTCGTGGCCAACCCACAGACACCACCAGCCAACAAACAAGAACCACACCATATCAGGGTTCATTCCAAAGGGGAGGTTTCAGGGGATATAGAGGGGGTCAATTCCCAAGGAGTAGGGGAAGATTCCAGACTCCAAAAACACCTCCACCTAAACAGTGACTTTCAAGTCACACAACCCCTTCACTCAACACCAGTGGGGGGAAGACTAAGCCAATTCTACCAATCTTGGCAGCAGATTACAACAGACAATTGGGTATTAGCAATAATCCAGCATGGCTATTGCATAGAATTCCACAAATTCCCACCAAACATCCCTCCAAAAACACGCAAAATGTCACCACAACATTTAGAACTTTTAGGACTAGAAGTTCAAGCACTACTGCAAAAGGATGCAATAGAGTTAGTACCAGTACAACAAAAAGACACAGGAGTTTACTCCCTGTACTTTCTAATTCCAAAAAAAGACAAAACATTAAGACCAATATTAGATCTCAGGACACTAAATACCTACATCATATCGGACCACTTTCCCATGGTCACACTACAAGACATCATTCCACTGCTCAAACAGCAAGATTACATGACCACATTAGACCTAAAAGATGCGTACTTTCATATACCGATACACCCTTCTCACAGAAAGTACCTAAGGTTCGTATTCAAAGGAATACATTACCAATTCAAAGTGTTGCCATTCGGAATAACAACTGCACCAAGAGTATTCACAAAATGTCTAGCAGTAGTAGCAGCACATATCAGGAGACAACAGATACACGTGTTTCCTTACCTAGACGATTGGCTAATCAAGACCAACACAGTAAAAAAGTGCACAAACGACACCACATATGTCATACAAACCCTTCACAAACTGGGTTTCTCCATCAACTATACAAAGTCACACCTCGAACTGTGTCAGACACAACAATATCTAGGGGCAACCATCAACACATCAAAAGGAATTGCCACTCCAAGTCCACAAAGAGTGCAAGCATTCCACAAGGTAATAAGTGCTATGTTTCCAAACCAAAAGATACAAGCAAAATTTGTGCTAAAACTTCTAGGCATGATGTCATCATGCATAGCCATTGTCCCAAACGCAAGACTACACATGCGACCCTTACAACAGTGCCTAGCATCACAATGGTCACAGGCACAGGGTCAACTTCAAGATCTGGTGTTGGTAGACCGCCAAACATACCTCTCGCTTCTATGGTGGAACAGCAACAATTTAAACAAAGGGCGGACATTTCAGGACCCAGTGCCTCAATACGTTATAACAACAGATGCTTCCATGACAGGGTGGGGAGCACACCTCAATCACCACAGCATTCAAGGACAATGGGATGTACACCAAACAAAATTTCATATCAATTACCTAGAACTGTTAGCAGTATTTCTAGCGTTAAAAGCCTTTCAACCCATAATAACACACAAATACATTCTTGTCAAAACAGACAACATGACAACAATGTATTATTTAAACAAACAAGGAGGAACACACTCAACACAATTGTGTCTCCTAACACAAAAAATATGGCAGTGGGCGATTCACAACAACATTCGCCTAATAGCACAATTTATTCCAGGGATCCAAAACCAACTAGCAGACAACCTTTCGCGAGACCACCAACAAGTCCACGAGTGGGAAATTCACCCCCAAGTTCTGAACAAGTACTTTCAAATTTGGGGAACACCTCAGATAGATTTGTTCGCAACAAAAGAAAACGCAAAATGCCAAAACTTCGCATCCAGGTACCCACACCGCGAATCACAAGGCAATGCTCTATGGAAGAGTTGGTCAGGGATATTTGCATACGCTTTTCCCCCTCTCCCTCTCCTTCCATATCTAGTAAACAAGTTGAGTCAAAACCAACTCAAACTCATACTGATAGCACCCACATGGGCAAGACAACCTTGGTATACAACTCTACTAGACCTTTCACTAGTACCGCATGTCAAACTACCCAACAGACCAGATCTGTTAACACAACACAAACAACAGATCAGGCATCCAAACCCAGCATCATTGAATCTGGCAATTTGGCTCCTGAAATCCTAGAATTCGGACACTTAAACCTCACACAAGAATGTATGGAGGTCATAAAACAAGCTAGAAAAGCTTCCACTAGACACTGCTATGCATCTAAGTGGAAAAGATTTGTTTGCTACTGCCATACCAATCAAATCCAACCATTGCATGCCTCTACAAAGGACATAGTGGGATACTTACTACATTTGCAAAAAGCGAATCTCGCTTTTTCATCTATAAAAATACACCTCGCAGCAATATCTGCTTACCTACAAACTACTCATTCATCGTCTCTATTTAGAATACCAGTTATTAAAGCATTCATTGAAGGGCTAAAAAGAATTATACCACCAAGAACACCACCAGTTCCTTCATGGAACCTTAACATCGTCTTAACAAGACTCATGGGTCCACCTTTCGAACCCATGCATTCCTGTGAAATGCAATATCTAACCTGGAAAGTCGCATTTCTCATTGCAATCACATCCCTCAGAAGAGTCAGTGAAATACAGGCATTTACCATACAAGAACCATTTATTCAAATACACAAAAATAAAATAGTTCTAAGAACAAATCCAAAATTTCTACCAAAAGTAATCTCACCATTCCATTTAAATCAAACAGTAGAATTGCCAGTGTTCTTCCCACAACCAGATTCTGTGGCTGAAAGGGCACTACATACATTAGACATCAAAAGAGCACTAATGTACTACATTGACAGAACAAAGCTAATCAGGAAAACAAAACAACTGTTCATAGCTTTTCAAAAGCCACACATAGGAAATCCAATCTCTAAACAAGGCATTGTTAGATGGATAGTCAGATGTATTCAAACATGCTATCTTAAAGCCAAAAGAGAATTGCCTATTACACCAAAGGCACACTCAACCAGAAAGAAAGGTGCTACAATGGCCTTTCTAGGAAACATTCCTATGAGCGAAATATGTAAGGCTGCAACCTGGTCTACGCCTCATACATTTACTAAACACTACTGTGTAGACGTACTAAATGCACAACAAGCTACAGTGGGCCAAGCTGTACTAAGGACATTATTCCAAACTACTTCAACTCCTACAGGCTAAACCACCGCTTTTAGGGGAGGTAACTGCTTTATAGTCTATGCGAAACATGTGTATCTGCAGCAACATATGCCATCGAACTGAAAATGTCACTTACCCAGTGTACATCTGTTCGTGGCATTAGTCGCTGCAGATTCACATGTGCCTCCCCGGGAAGCCTGTAGCCGTTTAGAAGTGGATCTTAAATCTTAACATTTGTACATTTGTAAATAATTATTATAACCTTTTTTGTACATATGTATTCATTCCATTGCATGGGCAATATTTATAGCAAACAACTCCATCCTCACCCTCTGCGGGGAAAACAATCTAAGATGGAGTCGACGCCCATGCGCAATGGAGCCGAAGAGGGAGGAGTCCTTCGGTCCCGTGACCAAAAAGACTTCTTCGAAGAAAAACAACTTGTAATACTCCGAGCCCAACACCAGGCAGCGGACTGTGCGAAACATGTGAATCTGCAGCGACTAATG
The DNA here is from genome assembly GCF_031143425.1 of Pleurodeles waltl. Lineage (NCBI taxonomy): Eukaryota > Metazoa > Chordata > Amphibia > Caudata > Salamandridae > Pleurodeles > Pleurodeles waltl. The sequence continues at coordinate 76,620,311 of NC_090447.1, read as the reverse complement.
CCACGAACAGATGTACACTGGGTAAGTGACATTTTCATTTTCTTACAATTAATTTTCCTTCTGACTGCAGAGTTCCAGGACTTTGTAAGGTGAACTGTGTGACCTGGTTGTAAAATACAAGGATATAGGGTATCAGGCTTTTTCTAACACACAACATTTAAATGACTAAGTCAACTGTGCAAAGATTTCAAAATAGATTTCAGTAGTTGTGAAAGCCCTTTTTTTATATTTCTGTGTGATGAAAAAATATTTTAATAGGATGAAAACAAATCAGAATACGTTACATGTTGATGTGCAAGGGATATGTTTTCTGAAACCCACTTTTCACAGATTGTTAATACACTATATAGTTTTATCAGTAATGCCGCAAGTTAGTGGAGAGATGTTTGGAATTTTCTTGGCAAGTTACTGTGTGTAGATGACAATATATTACAACATCATGGTTTAGTAATATATTTATTAAAACTGAATGTCTAAACAAACTGAGAAACACTTCTGCCCTGATGGCAATGTTGTTAGTAAACTAAATTAAGTCCTAGGTTATGTGGGCTAGAACTCATGGGTATGTGGGCTAGATTCCTGTGATGCATACAGCAAACTTTAGTCTACTTAATCAAACAAAAGAGATTGGTTTGTACTGCAGAAACCCTGAGCTTACATATTTGAAGGTGCAATCATATGTGAGAATTAAGAAAAAGGTGACTCTGTAAACTATTTACCTAGGGTCACACAATTTGAGACCCGTTTACCGGTCAAGTATATTACAGTTAGGTCGAATAGATTATTTAAGTTACTCGACCTGCAGGTCTAGTAACATTTTTATGATTTTTCGAGCCCTGGCTTTGATCTGTGATGTCATGGTGAGCTCGTTGTCAATGATGATTCTGAGGTTTCTGGCATAGTCAGAGGGACTGGGTGTGGATCCTAGCTCTGATGACCACCAGGAGTTGTTCCATGTGTTGCTGCTGTTGCCAAAGATCAATGCTTACGTCTAGTCTGTGTTCAGCTGCAGGCTTCTTCATCCAATCAGCGACGCTTGTCATGCATCTGTGGAAGCTGGTTCTGACAGTGGAGAGTAGCCAGTGAGTGACAGGATGAGTCAGGTGTCATCTGCGTAGGGAATTGTTGAGACGGCGGGATATGACTATGTTGACCAGCGGAGTCATATATGTGTTAAAGCACGTGGGGCTGTGGGATGAACCCTGGGGAACACTGCAGGTGATCTCCGTGGGTTCGGAGATTAAAGGTGGGAGATTAATCTTCTGGGTTCTTCCAGTGACCCATCTGAGCACGTCCCCTTGGATGCTGATGTGGTGGAGTCTTACAGTTAGCACGTGGTGGTATATAGTGGTAGTCCTTATCCCCTTACTCAAGGCTGTTGTGAGACCTCCCAGCTCTTGCCATGGTTTCCCCTGTCTTTTTGCATCTGCCCTCCTGTTTTTGATCCTGTGCTGAATTTCGTTTTTGATGACTTTAGGACTCTGGGCACTTGACCAGTGCTGAAGTGCAGGAGCTGTCTGTCTAAATGGTATTGGTGATTAGTTTATCCATGATTGGCATATTTGAAGTACTAGTAAGTCTCTAATATGGTGCACCATGTGTGTCCAGGGCCTGTAAATCAAATGATACTAGTAGGCCTGGAGCATTGATTGTGCCACCCACATGAGCAGCCCTGTAAAAAATCTCTCAGATCTCCCACTGCCATTTCGACCTGGCAGGTGCAGCCGCTTGCCATGCCCAAACCTTCCTTTTTACTACATGTATGCCACCCCTAAGCTTAGGCCAAGGGCAGCCCCATGGGCAGGATGCAGTGTTTTTAAAGGTAGGACATGTACTGGTGATGTCCTGATAGTGAAATACTGCTTAATTCGATTCGTTTTTTTCACTATTGCAGGGACTCTCTTCCCCCATAGACTAACATGGGAATTGTTTTCAAATATCTTTTAAGTGTAATTTCCCATTGTGATCAGATAGAGATATGGAGTTTTGGGTCTCGGAACTCACAATTAAAAAATACATCTATAGGCAAAGTTGGTTTTTAAATCGTAAGTTTTGAAAATGCCACTTTTAGAAAGTGGGCATTTTCTTGCGTAACCATTCTGCGCCTCTGCCTGTTTGTGGAATGCATGTATGGGTCAGGATGACAGTTGGGCTGCTCCTGCATTCAGTGTAGACAGTCACACAAAGGAAGCTGAGGTGTGCCCTGCATAGCCTGATGGGTCTTCCAGGGCGAGAGTGGTGGGATGAGCTGACACTTGCACCTGTATAGGGCTGTGCCTGTCCTTACACAAAGCAGTCTCCAAACCCCAGGAGTGTGTTTGGGGTCAGGGCAGGAAAGGCAGGATATTGTGCAGTGCAGAGACTTTTCTTTGAAGTTTGCTTACTTCAAAGGCACAAATGGATCTAAGTACTGGACCTCTGACCCCACAAAGTTAGAATCCTTGTGGACTGAGGACATTCTGCCAGAAAGAGAAGCTGGGTGCTGTAGGAGGGACTGCCACTGTGCCTGTTGGTTTGCTGTGCTGGCCTGCTGCTTCTGTCCTGGACGTGAAAGGATTGGACTTTGCTTTCTACATCCTGCTTCCAAAGGTGCTCCAAGGGCTTGGACTGAGCTTGCTTCTTGTTAAGAAGTCTTAGGAACATCAAAGACTTCATCTGGCAGCACCTGGGATCTCTTGCTGGAAGTCCTGACTTGCCAAGTGGTGCAAATCCAGTTCCAGAGCCCTTGGGAGTGAGTTCTGATGTAACCAAGAAGAAACAAGCACATCGACTCCAGAGAAACTTTGAAACTGGCACCACAGCCTGCTCCGGAGCTGTGGTTCCCACTGAGTGCGCTGTCGCAGTGCCTCTGAAATCCTGGCGCAGGATGAGTCCCGAGTGCCGTGTCACTGACATCTGTGACTCCAACTCCGCTGCAGCATGTGTGGTCCTGTGGTATGGTTGCGACACCGCAAATTTGATGCCTCACGTCTTGACCTGCTGGATTCATCAACCCCTCCGCATCGTCAGGCACTGACGCCTCACTGCCAACGCCACATCACCTCCCCTGCAACTGTAAGGAACCAAGGCCTCACCTCCCCTGCCTAGCAGTAAGGAACCGATGCCATACAGGCCTCAGTGACGCCTCACCTCCCTGACTGTGCAGCGTCTTTGTTTCCTTGTTTTCCAAGGTACTGCACCTGGGATCCATGCGACTTCAGGACCGACCTGCACTCCCTTGTGTTTCTAAGTGATATACTAAGATTTAATCTTTGAAAATTTATATCTTTGATTGTGTATGTGTTTTTTTGTCCTTTTGGCCTTGTTTTACTCCGATAAATATTGGCTGTTTTTCTAAACTGGTGTGGAGTACTTTTGTGGTGTTTTCACTGTGTTACTGTGTGTGTGTGTGTGTGTGTGTGTGTGTGTGTGTGTGTTTGCGTGCCCGCTCAAATACTTTACAGATTGCCTCTGAGAGAAGCAAGACTGCCTGTGCCAAGTTACCAAGGGGGTTAGCTGGGGTCATCCTAGCTATGTGACTCCCTTACCCTGACTAGTGAGGGTCCCTACTTGGACAGGGTGCAAACCACTGTCAACTAAAGAACATATTTCTAACAACTGTAATATATATCCATGGGATCACTGCATCACTTTAGATATTGTTCCCTGTAAATATTTGTCTGCAAACAGAAGATGTGTAATGTTTTCTTGGTGGCTTTTATGCATGCTTCAATTTAGTTTGAGCAAACTGAGTGTTTTTTTGTTTTTAGGGAGATAAGAAGCTATGTATCAATTATCATCAGCCTGAGGTGTCTGAGTGCATTGCATTTTTATATTCCTTCTGTGTAGTTATAGTTCCTTCTCCTTATTTTTCTAGTCATCACTTTCAACCCTCAACACCATCCTAAGATTGCTGTGATTTATAGCTTTGCCTTTGCTCTGATGTTTATGATTCATCGGATAAACATCTAGTTGTTCTGCAACCTTTTTATTTATTGACAGTTATGCCTTAGTGTCGATTGTAGGTTGAATATATATATATAGATATATATATAGATATATATCTCCCAAAAAAATATAAGGACTACTCCTGGGCTTCAGGAAAATGATTTATGCAACATGCAAGCATGTTTCAGCATATCGCCTTTCTTAATACCAGTTACCTCTAAACAAAAAAAAAGTCTTCTTTTAAAGTTCTCATGCTGCACTCCCATTGGATAATCAATCAAGAAACGTCCAAAAAGGACTTTTCAATGTCCATAGCCTGCACGTTTCTCATCTCGCCATCTTTCAAAGGTGTTCAAACTCACGTGGTTCTAAGAACATTACTTTTGCATTAATTGATCTTGAATACACAGTTGTTAATGTTAATACACACGGTGCGATTTTGGCAGGATTCCAGCGTACTTCTTTTCCCCAGGGAACACTTGTCCCCAAAATAAATATTTTTTCTGCTCACGTTCAGCCTTCCTATGCCTTATCTTTAGTGCAATCTCCGCATGTGAACAGTTTAGTAACTCTCTCAAAGCATTCTGTAATGTTCAACAGTGTCAACAGAAAAGACACATTACTCCAGGCTTCAAGCGGCTCAGGGAGTACAAGTAATAAGTCTCGCCAAACACCACTAAACTTCCTAACTCCATGTTAGTTTTGAGTTGAACCCAGTTCCCATTTCTTCTAAATGTATGCCTCATAATTCAGAGAGCTGATCAGAAAATATGCCTAGAGGACCTTTGAACTTGCAAGAGGTGCATTCTTTATCTTGAGGACTCAGCCTCTCCATGTGTCTCAGTTGTCTTCAGGACCCACTGAAGTGATGTAGTGTGTCACTGCTTTAAAGGAAGCATGGATTAATTTTGGTTTTCAAGTTAAACTATCCCATATCCCACGTAGGATCAGAGATCAGATTGTTGTCCCCCAGCAAAAGTAGTTGCCCCTAGACAAAGTGTTGGGCAGCGTTCACAGTAGCAATACTTTGTAATGAGAATGTGGATAGAGTAGTAAAGAGAGAGTGTTTGTTTATTTTATTAGTTAATTAAAACCATAAAAGTATTCCTTCAACATACAATTTAACAGAACAATATTAATGCACTAAAACATATGTATTACATAAAATTATAAAATTGGGAAGAGTTAGATACATTCTACAAATTTGATTTGCTCCTACTTGAAACCGGTTGCTGGTGCAAGACTTCATAGCGGTCTGGCTGTGTGACCAGAGATGTTACCAAAAGAAATTCCTATCTTTGATGTGGCTACTCAAGGTACATGGATTTTGTCTCTATTTGCGCCCTCCCTATCACAGGCTTGTTTCGCAGATGTTATTTTTCCAGAAAAAAATTCCAAAAATTGAGCCAATCTAATATTCAACATGGTGTTTCGTGGATTGAATGCTTCAGTTAGTGCTTGTCTACAGGATCTAATCTCTCGGCCATTTAGTTCTTTTTTCAGTAAGCATTTTCTTTCAACAGCCAGGGCTGGGCAAATGCAGACCACAAGCACCAGGTTTTCTACTGCCAGATGACAAAGGCAGCACTCATGCACGCCCGCTTGTGGCCCCTTCTTCCATTTTGTCAGGAGGTCTAGCGTTGGAACTTCACCCAGTCTGAGCCTTAGAAAGCATTGCTAAATTTTCTGTGAGTACGGAGCAGCCATAAGTGATGATTCTTTGAGAGTTTTATAAGAGTTAAGAATCAACCAGCCATGCAACCTTTTAGTCAGAGCCTCCCTGTATTCTAACCAGCTTTGTAGTTTACTTGACCTGTTAACTGCTTTGTTAAAAGCTGGCGTGGGAAGCGACTGGTCCCATACCTCACCTAGGTTTAAGAGGCTTATACTCATATCCAAATACCTTTTGTAGTTGCTATTCTCTCTTTCTAAAGTAAGTTCCTGCCAGAATAGATTGGCTAAAGACCCTTTTTGGGCGCAACTCAGTTTGTAACAGCATTTGCTGAATGCCGCAGGACGAGCCAGCGACTGCTTAACCAACATGAATTCTAGTCTGACCTGGGCTGCAGAGGCATGCCTTGGTAACCGAAAGACACGCTTATAAATCTTTATCAGAAGCTTCTCCAGGAGAACTACCTCCATCCCCCTCATTATTTCGGCCCCATAGGAGAAGGTTGGCAATAATTTTGCTCTCATTATGGCTGTTAAAGGGTTCAGGGCATGGCCACAGATTGAATTTGAGAGCTTGCAAAAGGCGTAAGCAAGTGTCTGCGCCTTATTTTTTATTGCTTCTTTTTGTAGCGCATAGTTGCACCTGGCATCAACCACCTCTCCTAGGTATCTATATTAGCTTACTTCCTTCAACGTATTTCCATTCAGGTACCATTTACGCTGGCTGGTGGGTCTGCGGTTTATCGTAATCATTTTAGATTTATGGTTTATTTCTAATTCATTTATCCTTGCAAACTCTTATAAATTGTTTTGGAGTTTTTGCATACCTATTCTGGTGTTCCTAATTAGTAAAAGGTCATTAGCATATAGCATATTAGATAGTTGCTGGCCGCCCAGAGAAGGTGAATAGGATGATTCAGTGTTAAACTTTGAAATATACAGATTAAAGAGTGTTGGGACCAATACACAGCCTTGTTTAACACCAACTGTTGTTTTAACCGCCCTGGATAGATGTGAGCCTCCCCCTAGTTTTACTTTCACCCATGTATCAGAGTAAATCATTTCGATAGCATTTAAAATGGTGACAGGTAGCCCCCAAAGCTGCAGTTTAGCCCACAGTTTGCCACAAGGGACACAATCAAAGGCGGCTTTAAAGTCAACAAAACACAAATAGGTGGGAGTCCTAGTTGCTTTTGCTCTGTTGGTAATAAGTCCCAGTGCCATGAGGTTTGTTAGAGTTCCTTGATGTTTGGTGAAACCGCTTTAATTTAAAGGCAGAATGTTTTTTATCTGTAATCCAGGTATCTAAGTGGTTTAACACACAAGATGAGAGATACTTGAGGTCGACATCTAGGAGAGCAATAAGTCTGTAATTACTCGGAGTGGGCAATCATGGCTAGTCATCCCTCCATATGCCCTATATTATTATATTGTGCCCTTTTTGCCTAATCTAGTTTCTCTATACCTCAGTAGGGCCTTCCTTGACATAGACTATCAATCCTGTTCCTGTCTTCATTGGGGGAGACTCCTGAAACATTTGTGGTTAATTAGCTGGAAATTAGTTGTTTCTTCTTAGCAGAATAATTCAGGGCTTTTAGTAGGATTATCACCTTTCTTGCTTGTCTCTATTGGAAATACAGACCAGGCCAGTAAAAAAACTGCTGAGGCGGCAACCATGAGTTTTTGTGGCATCAAGAGGACACATCTCGGTATGCTTGACTGAAGAGTTCAGCCCCTTTTAAGTGGGTGACTCAGGCTTGTCTGCTTTCCTGTTAACATGATTGGCCTGAAAATGATTTTAATGGTGCACCTGCAGATTTACAAGCTCATGTGGGTGGAAAGTTCAGAATCTCGGGAATTAAAGGTTTTCAGTGGGAATTCTGAAAACCTGCAGCAGTCTCCGAATTCTTGAAGTATTCCTGGAAAGCTTTGGTGGAGTACGATTTTCAGTTGAATAAAGGATAATTGTACACGTAGCAAATGGGTAATTGTACATTCCCCATAACCTTTTTTTAGTGTTGCTTAGAGAGAAATTTAGCTCTCAGTTGGCAAACAGCCCTTTTGTATCCAATATTGACCCAGAGTATACTTTTGGTCCTCGTCTTGCTCATGGTTCTATGGATTTCATGCCATCTCAGTTCCTGGTTCAGTGGCTTTCCTCCCTATTCTTGTTTTTATCCTCATGAAGGAGTATTTCAGTCTCACTGTGTTTTGATTGGATGAGTGTTATCCTTTGACGGCTGAATTCAGGACTTTGTATTGCAGAGGGATGAGTATCTTTAGATCTGATTTAAATATTGGCAGAAAGGTTACTCGGTCACAGCTGTGACGCATATTCCATCCGCCAAAGTCTAAATCCAATGGGACATAATGGGATTTAGATTTAGTCAGGCAGGATATCTGTCACCATTGCAAAGGAGTAGCCAGTCCACCAGTATCTAAATCAGGACCTATTTTACTCCTTCTCTCTGTATTTACTTTCCCTGTATCTATTTCCTGTCCCCCTCTTTATTCATTTTAGTTGTTGATACTCTGTATCCCCCCTTAATCTGTCCATCATGTGCCATTGTATTGAAATGCTGGCATCCTGAAACTATTTTTCAAATGTTGAAGTATATATTGTTTTTTTACTTTCCGGGGGAACATATTTTTCCTTTACACCCACCCTATTCTCACTTTTGAAAAGGATTTACTCCTGCCCTCAACAGAATTAAATTTCAACCTCATTACCCTTGGAGTAGCATTTACCCATGCGTTATGTTATTACTATTGAGGGGTAATATTATGCTTGGGTAAAATAATTGACAAGTGCATGTATGCTTTCTGTGAAGGTTTTGCACTGTAAATCAAGCCACTTATGCCCTCAAATTAAACTTAGAACTTCAGGAGCCTAGGTGAATCAGAACTGAAGTGTCCAAATTCACTAGTGTGTTTTCGTTAAATAACAGTGTAACAAGAGTCCTTGACTAGAAACGCACAAGCCTTTAGAAACTATGTTAAAAGGAAACCTAGTATACCCTACCAACCCAGTCCTTGAAGAATATCGAAACATTCCCCAACAGAAAATGTAACTCTTTCTATTATTGTTATTAGGAAACAGTATATTCTTTCTTAACAATTAACTTTAGATGTTAACAGTGAAGGAGAGGTGCTCACTCATTAGCCCAGCACCAGCCTAATGGATTTGTTCTCACATATGACTCTTAACAACGGTACCATCCATATTTCTTAAACATTACATACAGGATCATGATGTAATTGATGCCAGGTTGCCATTTTCAGTCTTTGGTGTCTCACCACAGGTCTCTTCTCCTCTGTTATTGGTGCCCCTCTTGTTCATTTGCATCATCACTGTGGTCATTGCTTATTTTGCTTTTCACTCTGGGTGTTCCTTTGGATGATAGCTTCAAGGTTTGTAACCTCTTGGACTAATGTGATAGTGTCACCCACTTTCTACCGAAGGGAAATGTTGTTCTGTACTTGGTTTAGCCAGTTCTCTTGTAATATCTAGCAACTCTTTTCTTCTGAAGAGTGTATCATGGGCTGTATCTGAAAAAAGGTTGAATGGTTTGAGGCAACAAAACACTGCTGCCTCTCTCCTCCCAGAGACCCAGTTGTATACCCTGAAATTGTCATTTTTGCCATATCGTCTCAGCTTCTGTTCTTTTCCTCACATAAGGACTCCCAGTCTGTGAGTTTTCCAATGCTTATATACACTTGCCATTCACTACCTATGATGTCATGAAAGATTACTGAGGCACAAAATATCTTATCACAAAATGCCTTTTTCAGATTTTCAATTAATTACAAAAACAACAGAAACCCCTCGGAGCAAAAATTAAAACTCCAAAACATTCAAACCCCATACATACATACACATCTTTACCCTGCGTTTATTACAAAATAATTTATTACAAATACCAAATATACATTTCTTTACACATAATTTATAACACCCCCATTGTATCACAACAACAAAAGTAGAAGAGAAACAAGTGCAATAAGAATAAAGTGCTCGAGTTTTTAGTAAGAAATGAGAAATGATAGATTTCCCTCAAGCCATTCTAGTAACCACCCTCATAAGAAACATGTAAAATAAAAGACAGTCTGGGGGTTAATCCTTGAACAACTTCGCATCACAGTATTATTTCTTCAAATAGCATTATATTCCCCCATTCAAATTCTCTTAAAAAATAGTAAACTAAATCCAGGCTAGAGCAATATCGTCGACGTTTCGACCCCCTCACGCTCTTGGGCCAACTATCGGCTCCACACGGGTCTTCATCAGGACTGATAGATAGGGGGACCTACAATTAACCGAATGAAATCAATCAACCTACGCATCATTAACTTTATATCCTGGGTAATGGGTATGGGTTCTGCATATTCTCCATACTCACCATATGAATCCACACTAAATTGAATAACCTTCTTCATCCATAGCCCTTCAAGCATCCATCAATCTAAAACACAAAAAACCTCCATATAATTTTACATCACAATCTTCAATAACAAACTTATAAAAAGCTACCAACATATTCTTACCTTAACTCACAAAGTACAAAGTCCTTTCATTCTTCCACAAATTTAAAGCCTTTCATAGACTTCCAACCAGTGCCAGTCCTATATCCATCTCACGGCCTTAAACAAAACAAAATAATTTATATAGTTTTTGAAAAATCCCATACCATATTTCTATCAATCACTACAATACACTAATGGTCTCAATATGTCCTCAAACCTTCACTGCAATATCCTTTTTGTTCCATATTAGGCTATCATGTAACTCATTTCAATCTTCGTTATTAGCCCAAAAGCCCCCTAGACACGAAAACAGTCTGTCCCAGGGACCTTGAACCCTATTTAATCTGTTCACCGTAGCCCTCTTCAATCGTAATATCTCAAAACCCAGCCGGAGCGAAGTCATACCTTTTACTCAGCAGCCTCTTTTTCACTTCAAACCCTTTGTCAAAAAAACAGATGCAGGAAAACGTCTGCGTTTAAAAACTCTTTCATGTGCGCATAAGTATGCGTCAGCGCGTTCCTTAACAACAGAATTGCGGAAGTCCTCATGTATTCCTCATGCGTCTCAACCAGGCGCATGTGCGCCTCATGTTAAACAATGATTTTCAAAAAAGCGGAAGTATTCATACTGCATCTTCTTTCTGATGGATACAACTACCTGTGGATTCCTCACCTAAAGAATTCTCCCCAATGCGCAGCATTCGATGGAAACTTCTTTCCAGCTCTGCACGTTGGCGAGGATGTCACAGTTGCCCAACTCCACGCGGCTCAGTCTTAAGTCATCGTGGCAATAAGAGGTCCCCACCGGCGTGCTGACATCAGTTCCCTTTTTTCCGTGCCTTCGATAATGGTTATTTCTCCAGCTCTTGTGTCGATTGTGTTGAAAGGGATACTTTGTGTTTTTGGAAATGTCTGCTCCGAAGAAGTCAGGATTCAAGCCTTGCAGAGAATGTGGAGGTCGTATGTCAGTTACTGACCCGCATAATGACTGCCTCTGGTGTCTGAGCTCGGACCACGACGTTCAGGAGTGTGGTTCGTGCCAGAAAATTAATCCTAAGGCTCTTAAGGAGCGTGAAGCCAAGTTGTTTTTAGCGAAGGCTAAAAAGGAGAAGAGGAGTCACCATAGATCTTCGTCGGCGAAGAGTCATAGGAAGCGGCGCCATCACGATTCCTGGCGTCGTTCCAGAGGAAGCCGTTCGAGGTCGAGGTCTCCATCTGTTCGGCGCCATAAGTCATGGGAGGTCAGCCCGGTGGTAACTCTTCAGCCTTCGACTCCGCAGACTTCTCTGGCGCCGTCGGTCTTTGTGGTGGTGGAACCTCGGATTCCTCGCTTCTCTCTGGCGCAGCCGGATATCCAGGATCCGGCTCCACAGGAGTATCCTGTCTTCCCTACTCCGGGATCAGATCCAGCAGCATTCCTTAATGCCATGTTTGCGATGTTTCAGAACATGGCGCCGGGAGGTTGTGCGCCGGCTGGCCCCACTCGTCCCTTCGCATTTAATTTCGGTACTCACTCCGGCTCCTTATATACCGACGCCATTCATGCCATTCTGTCCGGCAGGGGACGCTAGTCCGGCGCCGGCTGTGCAGCCGTCGACGTTGGTGGAAAGGCCTTCGACGCCGGTGGAAAGGCCTTCGACGCCAGTGTCTATCCAGATGGAGTCGTCCAGAAGCTGGATGGCGTCGGTTGGTAGAGATCAGGTGTCCACGGCGCCGATGGATCCATCTCCGGCGTCGGATGGGTACCGGAGATCGGGTGGTAACACCTACTCGACACTGTTCTTCGACGTCGGTCAACTCTTTGTCGACGCCGGGGCTGGAGGCAAAGTTGCGCTCCCGAAGGAAGGCCCTGAGATTGTTGGAGGAAGGAGAGTACCGGAAACAGCTCCTTGAGGAAGGGGAGATTGTGGAGTCCTTGGATGACTTTCAGGGGTTAGACTCTGCCAGTGGGCTGGATACTTCCCCGGAATGGGATTTGGCCTCACCAGGGGAGTTTACAGAGGAGGCAGCCTTGTTTTATTCTGTGATCAGTAAGGCTGCTGATTTCTTAGACCTCCAGCTTCCTGTTGCCCAGGTCAAGACAAATATCCTGATGGAGGTTCTACATCCTGCCACTGCTGTTGTGGAGCCATTGCTGCCTTTCAATGAGGCTCTCACGGATCCCATTGTCGAGATAGGGAGAAAGCCTGTTTCTTCATCAGCGTTGAACAGGTCGGTGGCCAGAAGATATAGATCAGCTCCAGGGGACCCTGGGTTCCTTTCGAAACACCGGTCTCCGGAGAGTCTGGTGGTACAGGCGTCTTGTTCATCGCGGACTGCTCCTGGCTCCTTCCTGGTGTGCCATCCGACAGGGAGTCCAAAAGGATGGAGCAGTCTGCAAAGAAGGTTTTCTCGTCCTGCAGAATGGCGCTTAAGTCGGCAAATGCCACGTGTATCCTGGGTAGATACATACATGTTGTTATGGATGCAGCTAAAGCTGCGTTGCCTGATATGCCCTAGGACTTGCAAGGACTCCTTATGGATGCCCAGGCTGCAGCGACACAAGTCATACAATCAGGACTGGACACTACGGACTCAGTTGCCAAAGCCATGGGAACTTCCATCGCTACCAGACGTCATTCTTGGTTACGTATGTCTGGGTTCTCTACAGATGTCCAAGCTACTCTGTTAGACTTGCCCTTTGATGGCGATATGTTATTTGGCACTAAGGCTGACTCTGCGTTGGAACGCTTCAAAGAGTGTAGGGCAACAGCAAAGTCCTTGGGCCTGCAAGCTGCTTCGACCCCCTTTAGGTCGTTTAGATGTTTTAGGGTGTTTGGACGAGGGGTGTCCTTTCGTGGAAGATCGCAGCAGACAGACCAGCAGCCCTCAAGTCTCCCTTACAGATCTTTTAGGAAGCGGGGTAGAGTCCGCACTATAGGGGCCACCCAACATCAGCACCCTGCCTCTTCCTCTTCCTCAGGGGGGGGTGCAACAGGGGAAGCAACTCTAGTCCTCTAACCATTGCATCCCATGTGTCTCCTGTGTGGGGAAGGTTGTCTCTTTTTCTTCCCATGTGGGAGTCGATCACATCAGACTCCTGGGTCATCAGTGTTGTGAGGAAAGGCTATGCCCTTCCCTTTCGGGAGATTCCTCCTCCCTTCCCTCCCCGTCTTTCCTTCGGTACAGAAGACCATCTCCTGTTGTTAGAACAGGAGGTTCTATCCCTATTGTCAAAAGGTGCAGTGGAGTTGGTTCCCGAGCAGGAAAGGGGTCAGGGATGTTATTCAAGGTATTTTCTGATCCCCAAAAATGATGGATGTTTGAGGCCTATCCTGGACGTGAGGATTTTGAATTGGTTCCTCAAACAGGAGAAATTCAAAATGCTGACTCTAGCACAGGTGCTTTTGGTGTTGAGCAAGGAGGATTGGATGGTGTTTGTCGACTTGCAGGATGCTTATTTCCATATTCCCACTCTCAAGTCACACAGGAAGTATCTCCGGTTTGTGGTGGGGTTGCAACACTACCAGTTTGCGGTCCTTCCTTTTGGTCTTACTTCTGCGCCTCGAGTCTTCACAAAGATGAGGGTGGTGGTTGCAGCAAATCTCAGGAGGAAGGGAATAGCAGTATTCCTTTACCTGGACGATTGGTTGATCAAAGCCAAGTCTCCGGAGCTCGTGCTGCATCACCTGCAGATGACAACCCAGTTGTTGTTCAGTCTGGGCTTTTCAATAAATGTGCCCAAGTCTCACCTGGAGCCCTCTCAACGCCTCCTGTTCATAGGGGCAGTACTGGACACAACATTGAATCGAGCCTTTCCTCCGCCACAGCGGATTCAGGACATTCAGGCGTTGATTCCAATGTTTCGAGAGGGAGCGGTTGTTCCAGTCCTCAAGGTCCTTCATCTGCTCGGTCTGTTCGCTTCATGCATTCTGTTGGTCACTCATGCACTCTGTTGGTCACTCATGCACGCTAGCACATAAGGGCTCTTCAGTGGTGCCTCCGCAGGCAGTGGTTTCAGCACAAAGGGGATCTTGCCGAGTCGATAAAGAGCTCCAGAGGCACTGCAGCGGATCTACGATGGTGGTCTGTGGACGGCAACCTTTCTCAAGGAAGGCCTTTTTCACTACCACCTTCAGTGCCACGGTTATAACGGATGCTTCCACTCTGGGGTGGGGAGCTCATCTGGGGGACCTGGAGATCAAAGGTCATTGGTCTCCAGTGGAGCAGATTTTCATATCAATCTGCTGGAATTGCGCGTGATACGTTTGGCTTTCAAGGCCTTCCTCCCTTCCCTTCGCGGTCAGTCGGTTCAAGTCCTGACGGACAACACGACTGCGATATGGTACGTCAACAAGCAGGGAGGAGTAGGGTCGTACCTTCTCTGCAGAGAGGCTCTGCGGCTCTGGTTCTGGGCACTGGACCATCGGATTTGCTTAATGGCAAACCATTTGGCCGGGGTTCAAAACGTGCATGCGGACAGTCTCAGTCGGCTCCTCTCGGCCGATCACGAGTGGCATCTTCATCGAGATCTGGTCCTTTACATCTTTCGGATGTGGGGATTTCCCCATGTAGACCTGTTTGCTACTCGGGAGAACGCACACTGCCCATCGTTCTGCAGCCTCCAGTATCCGGTGCAGGAAGCGTTGGGGGACACGTTTCAGATGTCCTGGAACAGCCAGTTGTTTTACGCGTTTCCCCCCATACCCTTGATTCCTTTGGTGCTGAGGAAGATTCGCCAGGACCGGGCCCAAGTCATCTTAATAGCTCCGGATTGGCCAAGAAGGGTGTGGTACACGGACCTTCTCCAACTCTCACTGTGCCCTCCGCTCCGTCTCCCTTAAAGGGGAGACCTCCTCTCTCAGTCGCAGGGGCAGGTTCTACACCCCCACCTCCAGAGCCTGCACCTTCATGCCTGGAGATTAAACGGGGCAATCTGAGTTCTTTTTCTCTCCCACCAGATGTGGTGGACGTTATTTTATCGGCCAGGCGACACTCAACCAAATCTGTCTATGCGAGCAGATGGGCTAAATTCGTTACTTGATGTGGAGAGAGGCAAATTAATCCCTTAAGTGCCCATTTGTCGGACATATTGTTGTGTGCATTGTCCTTGGCACAGCAAGGCTGCACTGTTGCTACTGTCAAAGGCTATCTTTCGGCTCTCTCAGCCTTCCTATGCCTACCTGATCAACCCTCTTCAAATCCCCTTTAGTATTGAGGTTTTTGAAGGGGCTTACCAATAGGTTTCCTCCCACTCCGTTTCTTATGCCCCGGTGGGATTTAAATCTGGTTCTAACCTTTTTAATGGGTTCACCTTTTGAGCCTCTACATTCTTGCCCTTTGAGATTTTTAGTCTTAAAGACTGTTCGTCTTACGGCCATCACGTCTGCTAGGCGTGTAAGTGAGCTTCAAACTCTTTGTGTTCACCCTCCTTTTACGACCTTTCATGCGGACAAGGTGGTGCTGAGGACCAGGGCGGCTTTCCTCCCCAAGGTAGTGACTCCTTTTCATTTGTTGCAGTCTGTCACACTCTCGTCATTCTATCCTCCTTGTAGGAAGTTGGCTCTGTATATACTATTTCAAAGTAAGAAATAGTGTGCACAGAGTCCAAGGGTTCCCCTTAGAGGTAGGATAGTGGCAAAAAGAGATAATTCTAATGCTCTATTTTGTGGTAGTGTGGTCGAACAGTCGGCTTATCAGAGGGTAGCGTTAAGCATTTGTTGTACACACACATAAATGAGGAACACACACTCAGACAATTCCAGATCAATAGGTTTTTATATAGAAAAATATATTTTCTTAGTTTATTTTAAGAACCACAGGTTCAAGATTTACAAGTAATACTTCAAATGAAAGGTATTTCACCCAGGTATCTTAGGAACTTTGAATCAACACAATATCATGTACAGTTGTAGCAAAAATGGCAATAAACTATTTTAAAACTAGACGGTGCACTTTTCAACCGTTCCGGGGGGAGGTAAGTTTTGGTTAGTTTTTGCAGGTAAAAAACTAGGGTCCCTTGTTACAGGTAGTCGCGGTAAGGGGGAGCCTCTGGATTCTCTCTGCAGGCGTCGCTGTGGGGGCTCAGAGGGGTCGTCTCTGGTTACTCACGGGCTCACAGTCGCCGGAGAGTCCTCCCTAAGGTGTTTGTTCTCTGGATCTCGAGCCAGGGGCGTTGGGTGCAGAGTGTGAAGTCTCACGCTTCCGGCGGGAAATGTGCAGTCTTTGAAAGTTGCTTCTTTGTTGCAAAGAAGTAGCTGGTTTTGAACAGGGCCGCTGTTCACAGGAGTTTCTTGGTCCTTTAGTCCAGGGCAGTCCTCTGAGGCTTCAGAGGTCGCTGATCCCTGTCGGATGCGTCGCTGGAGCAGGTTTTCGAAGTTGGAGACAGGCCAGTAGGGTTGGGACCAAAGCAGTTGTCATCTTCCTCCTTCTCTGCAGGCTTGTAGGTCAGCAGTCCTTCTTGTTTCTTCAGGTTGCAGGAATCTGATTTCCTGGGATCTGGGGAGCCCCTAAATACTGAATTTAGGGGTGTGTTTAGGTCTGGGAGGGCAGTAGCCATTGGCTACGGTCCTTGAGGGTGGCTACACCCTCTTTGTGCCTCCTCCCTGTGGGGAGGGGGGTACATCCCTAATCCTATAGGGGGAATCCTCCAAACTCAAGATGGAGGATTTCTCAAGGCAGGGGTCACTTCTGCGGAGGACACCTTAGGGGCTGTCCTGACTGGTGGGTGACTCCTCCTTGTTTCTCTCATTATCTCCTCCAGCGTTACTGTCAAAAGTGGGGGCAGTGGCCGGAGGGGCGGGCATCTCCACTAGCTGGGATGCCCTGGGGCGCTGTAACAAAAGGGGTGAGCCTTTGAGGCTCACCGCCAGGTATTACAGTTCCTGCAGGGGGAGGTGAGAAGCACCTCCACCCAGTACAGGCTTTGTTCCTGGCCACAGAATGACAAAGGCACTCTCCCCATGTGGCCTGCAACATGTCTGGTGTGTGGCAGGCTGGCAGGAACTGGTCAGCCTACACTAAAAGTCGGGTATGTTTTCAGGGGGCGTCTCTAAGATGCCCTCTGGGTGTATTTTACAATAAATTGCACACTGGCATCAGTGTGCATTTATTGTGCTGAGAAGTTTGATATCAAACTTCCCAGTTTTCAGTGTAGCCATTATGGAACTGGGGAGTTCGTGTTTGACATACTCCCAGACCATATACTCTTATGGCTACCCTGCACTTACAATGTCTAAGGTTTTGCTTAGACACTGTAGGGGTATAGTGCTCATGCATATATGCCCTTCATCTGTGGTATAGTGCACCCTGCCTTAGGGCTGTAAGGCCTGCTAGAGGGATGACTTTCCTATGCCACAGGCAGTGTGAGGTTGGCATGGCACTGTGAGGGGAGTGCCATGTCTACTTAGTCATTTTCTCCCCACCAGCACACAAAAGCTGTGAGGCAGTGTGCATGTGCTGAGTGAGGGGTCCCTGGGGTGGCATAAGACATGCTGCAGCCCTTATAGACCTTTCCTGGCATCAGGGCCCTTGGTACCAGGGGTACCAGTTACAAGGGACTTACCTGAGTGCCAGGGTTGTGCCAATTGTGGAGACAAAAAATACAGTTTAGGGAAAGAACACTGGTGCTGGGGCCTGGTTAGCAGGGTCCCAGCACACTTTAAAATCATAACTTGGCATCAGCAAAGGCAAGAAGTTAGGGGGTAACCATGCCAAGGAGGCATTTCCTTACACTCCTCCACATCCATCTAAGGAGGAGGCAAGACTACATCGACTGGACCCGAGGAGGGCCTTGAGTTTTTACATAGACAGGACAGGGCAAGAGAGTTCCACTTGGACGACCAACTCTTTGTCGGATACATAGGGAAGCGGAAGGGGAAGGCCGTCCACAAACGAACACTATCCAGGTGGGTCGTTCTTTGTAATAAGATCTGTTATTCATTAGCAAAGAAAGTTCCTCCTGTTGGAATAAGAGCCCATTCCACCAGGGCTAAGTCGGCCACAGTTGCAGACATTTGTAAGGCTGTGACTTGGGCGTCCCTCCACACCTTCGTAAAGCATTATTGCTTGAACTCAGAGGTGAGGAGGGATGGCCATTTTGCGCGGTCTGTGCTGCAGGATTTCTTGGTATGATCAGTCAGACACCCACCTCCGAGGCGGTACTGCTTTGGAACTCTATTCTTTAGGTGAGGCATCCACAGGTAGTTGTATCCATCAGAAGAGCAAGTTACTTACCTTCGCTAACGCTTTTTCTGGTGGATACACTCCTGTGGATTCCTCACGGTCCCACCCGCCTCCCCGTAGTCTGTCTGGTCATACCGAGATTTCCTTGGGTGTATATTTGTATATTGCTGAATTATGAGAGGATGTGTGTGTGTGTGTGTGTGTGTGTGTGTGTGTGTGTGTGTGTATATATATATATATATATATATATATATAGTTTTTTAGCATTACTTCTAACACTGTATAGAATATTACCCGGACAACAAATGGAAGTCCAAAAATACTTTAATCACCAATGCTTCCTCCTAGTGCAACGCGTTTCAGCCTGATTTTGACAAGAATTGACCTTTTTCATTTGGTTAGGAAATTGAAATTAAAGAAATGGTTTCTCACAAAAGTTACATCAGAGGTGCATGTTGGGGATAAGCAATCTGTCAGTACATTAACTATTTCTGATGTTGAGTAATTGCATACGTTATCTTGTTTGCATAATGATGTTGAAGCCCATCAAGATCCTGTGTTAAACCTAGTGGACTCAGGCATTGAATTGGACATCCCGTGTCCCACTTCGTTGAAACCGAAATCTGTGTTCCTACCTGCTATACAATGTGAGGCTATTGATGTTTTTGAAAGGGATGTTATTAAACAATTGAAGAAGATCAGATACCAAATGAGAAAGAGTGAACAGCACAATTTGACCAAGGTGCAAAGGGAGGCATTACAAGGATTGAAGGAGGATTGCAGTATAGTAATCAGACAGTCAGATAAAGGAGGGAATGTTGTTGTTTTGGACAAGGATGCCTATTTAGCAGAAGGATTGAGACAAGTAAATGATGACACATGTTATACACCAGTGAAACTGATTGATGTTAAAAAATCCAACACAAAATATTTTGATATGTTGCTTGATTGGAGGGAAAAAGGGTTATTGAATTGGGAGGAATACCAGTTCTTGAGATGTGATTCACCTGTGATTCCCATACTATGTTTATTACCTAAAATACATAAAAGCAGCATCACTTCTCCAGGTAGACCCATAGTATCTGCTATAGGGTCGCTTTTGTAGAATACTTCCAGATACATAGATTACTTTTTGAGACCTTTTGTACAGAGTCTTCCGTCTTATATAAAAGACACGACGCAGTTTTTGAGGATAATTGATGGAATTCAGTGGGGAATGATTATCTTCTACTTACCATGGATGTCACTAGTCTTTACACTTGCATTCAACATGATCTGGGGCTTGTATCGATTCAACACTTTTTGAGGGCGAGATCGCTCTAATTTTTTATGCATACAGAGATGATCTGTGATATGATCAGTTTTTGTCTCAACAAAAACTTTTTTCTATTTGATGATAAGCTGTACAGACAGATTCAGGGTACAGCGATGGGGACTTGTTTTGCACCCAGTTATGCGAATGTGGTCATGGTCTGGTGGGAGGAGCAGATGTCCACCAGTATACCAGATTACGATGAGAAGGTTGTTCTGTGGTGCCACTTTATAGACATCTTTGTGATTTGGAAAGGTGATAAGAAATCGGCAATGAGTTTTGTGGCCTGTTTGAATAAGAATGACTACAATTTACATCTGAGTGAACAATGTAGTAAGAAACAAATTCCATTTTTGGATGTGGATGTGATGGTCCATGAACAATCATTAGGGACCAAATTACATAGAAAGGCTACTGCTGGGAATAGCCTATTGAATGCGTACAGTGCTCATCCACCGAAGCTTATTGCCAGTATACCTTTTCGTGAATTTTTGAGAGCTAGCAGGATATGCAGTACATGGGAAGATTATCAGAAAGAACGTGAGAATATGGTCACATGCTTCCTAGAGAAAGGGTACAACAGTAAAACTATCCTTCAAGCTAAAAGAAAGGCAGACAATATAAAGAGGGAGAGTTTGTTGTACCTGAGGTTGGAAACGGACAATAGTGAGCAGAGTGTGAGATTCATCACCACATATTCCAATCAATCACAAGTTTTGATACAGATTTTGAACAGAAGCTGGCACATATTACATACTGACTCTGTTTTAAGTAATGTCATTTCCAACATGCCCTTGATCACATTTTGGAAGTGTAGATCATTGAGAGAGGACTTAAATCGCAATATGGTGACTAGTGTTAATGTTAGAGCTATGACACCGGATTATCCTGTTGTTTTTTTCTGTTGTAAACAGTGTAAAGCGTGCAAGCATAGTGTGAACTGCTTTGAAGTGTTTGGTGACAATGGACCATCAAATCAGAGGTCATTACAATTGCAATACTGATTTTTGTATTTACTGTCTGAAGTGCCCTTGTAAAAAAACTATATGTGGGCAGTACAATACATAAGGCCAAGAAGAGGGTTCTGGAGCATATTAGAGCTATTCGTAATCATGACCGAAATTATCCAGTGGCAAGGCATTTTCATGAGAAACATAATGGGGATGAGCGCCTGTTGATTTTCGCAGTCATTGATCAAATTAAGCCTATTGTGAGGGGAGGTAATAGAGAGAAAAAGATGAGGATTTTGGAAACCAAGATGATCATTAGGCTTAGCACCTTGAGCCCGGGTGGTCTTAATACAAGTGAGGAAATTAATGTACATCTAATTGAGTTGAATTGCTGGAGAGGGTTTTGGAATAATTTTTAATATTTTGTACTTCGTATGGTTTTATATTATATTTATGTGGTAGAGGTGCAGGTTGGGGGTGTGCTCACATGATAGTAGGTAGTAAGATAGTTTTTTGTAAATATATATATACACACAAATATATGTGTATAGATATATTGTATGTATATATATATATGTATTTGTATATATTTATGACTATGTAGTCTTGCGGATATATATATTGATATTGTTTGCTATTTCTATTTGATTACATTTTGTATAAAAGTTTTCTTGGATACAATCACAATGAGTATGGAATGTCGGTATTCACCTGTTTGCCTCAAAGGCACGTCAAAAATGGTGTAAACTGACGTCAGCACGCTGGCGGGGACCTCTTATTGCCACAATGACGTCAGACGGAGCCGCGTGGAGTCGGGCAGTTGTGACGTCCTCACCGACGTGCAGAGCTGGAAAGAAGTTTCCATTGAATGCTGCGCATTGGGGAGAATTCTTTAGGTGAGGAATCCACAGGTAGCTAGAGTATCCACCAGAAAAAGCATTACCGAAGGTAAGTAACTTGCTCTTCTATCGCAAAGAGCAAAGAGACTTACGTGCGCCCATACATATGCGCCAGCACGTACATTACCCGGGGAATTGCGGAAGTCCTCAAAGTGGACAGCCATGTATCCCTAATGCGTCTCCGACAGGCGCACGCGCGCCTTTTGCTAAACCAACGTTTTCAGGAATGCGGAAATATCCATAATCCATCTTTCTTCTTTTTTCTATCTCAAGGAAAAAATCAATATCACAACTACAAGCGCATCCGCACTATAAAATCATAATTGCAAATTAACAACATGAGATCTTTCACTTACAATATCCTGCATCTTCCCACATTATAATAGCACAGTGGTACTCTCCATTCCCATCAATCCTTATATCGTTTTACACCCGGCAACCATTCAAATTCATAAACATCTATATAAATTGTACTCATGTCATCCTGAACCATTCCTTGTATAAATAATATGAAAATACACCCGCATATCTAAACAAACAGTTCAGTCAGTAGAAACAATCTGTACTGGAAAGATCATGATCTGTCAAATTGTTTTTAATCTGCATATAGGTATGACGCATACTTGCATATCCAAGAACTCTTTCCAAGAAAGAGAAATATAAATCATACTCAAATAAAGATTTTTGGGGCCACAACAACCCACCTGGGGTCTCTCCAAACGAATATTTCAGATAATATATCTTAACCATGCGTTAAACTAGCCGTTTGTCTTGCTATCTCCTCATATTCATTTAGGCCATGTGAAACAGAATCCAAAACATGGATCCATTTGCGCTCCCTTAAATTAAGGTTGTCCGATAGATTCCCACCTCATGTATTCACCTTAATTTTTTCTAATACAAATCATCTCAGTGATTCAACTGAATGATTCAATGTGGTAAAATGATCAACCAAAAGAGCCCCTGGGGTTTTACATCGAATTCGACTACAATGTTGCATAATCCGTACCTTCACTTTCTGTTTTGTTTGTCCAACATATAATAAATCACATGGACATTTAATCACATAAATAACTGTTGCTATTGCAATTTGTGTGTTCCTTCAATGTTACAGACAGATGTTTATATTTGAATATTTTTATTTCTAGGCATTGTACACACACCTTAGATGACCCACATTTAAAATGCCCAATGATCTCTGGTAAATTCAACATCTTTAGTGATGGTCTGATTGGTTCCGTCAAAAATGAGCTCACAACCCAATCTTTGATGTTCTTAGCCCTTTAAAAGCATACATAGGGGAATCATTGACTTCAAGTTCATCCGCAATTAGATTCCAATGATTAATAATCTTTTTAATTTCCGTGCTTCTTGTACAGAAAGTGGTAACACATATCATCCTGTTACTATCCTTATCAGTGCGACTTTTAGGTTCAAGTAAGAACTCACGATGACAGAACCAAGCCCTTTTGCGAGCCTTCCTCACCAACCCCCTAGGGTAGCCTCGCCTCTGTAGACGATTCATTAATACTTCAGATTCCACAAAATAATCATCTTTTCGAGAACAATTCCTACGGAGACGAAGGATTTGTCCATAAGGTAAATTATCTTTCAAATTATGAGGATGATGACTTGTGTATTGTAAAAGAGAGTTCCTTTCACTCTCCTACCTATACAATGTAGTATACAAATGAAATTTTTCAGATTTTCAGTATATGTTTTTCTTATTTATGGAACTTTTCTTAAGGTCCTCGTACATTTAAAATGGGGTTTTGGAGTTTGTTTCCCCAGCATCAGAAACCTATTCTGAATGTTGCCCAAGTTGATGGCCAGATCACATCCCTTTGTTTCATTGATAGCTACTCTGTCTCCAAAATGAAGCACGACCAGCGTTGGAAACTTCATCCTTGGAAAAGATCTTTCAATTTGCCTTCAAAGGGTATAAGACATTGCATCTAGTCCCATTTTACTAGATGTGGTTTTATTCATAGGTTACGTCACTCCTGCATGTGTCACCTATCGTAAAACAACTATGAAAGGTATTCCTTTATTGGTGTTTTCTTAGGATTTATGCTGGTCACCCTGCTGCTAGGTCTGGTTTTGCTTTGTTGCCCACCTGTCAGAGGAGGCAACAACACTTGAATTGAATCTAACTTAATCCTCTACAGGAGATACTTGCACAATATATAGTGGAGATTATTGATACTGTTAGCTCACGTGCCCTGGCGAAAATCCCTTTGGAGAACTGTCCACAACAGCGGCCCATGATTTCTGCCATTAGCCAGTATGCTGTATTCTGACATTCATGAAATCTTATGAATCACAGGATGAAAGAATAGGTGCAAGCTGTGGTGCAGCAGCAGGTATCCTCCACATTAAGTATTCAGAGGTAATCTCCTGGCCAGAGGTATTGTAGAACATCAAGTCTGACCTAGAAGGGTATCAGTGGTTAAAGAGAAGTGGTAGAAACTGACCAGTGCTATTTTTGTCTTGTCCCCTGCTTCTTGTGACAAACTCTCAGGTAACACAAGGAAGTCACCATGGTCAAAAATCACACGTATAACACATGTACGTAGATAATGAGCCTTTTGTTATGAATAAAATAAAACTGCTAAAACCGATTAAACCTAGCTGACCAGGAGGATAAGACCACCTGCTTCCTGATATAAACAGGGCCGAACAAGGAGCCATAAGTAGCCCTCTCAAAAATATTCATACTAGCCCCACTCAATCAACTCTCTCTTTCTCACTCCTTTTCTCTTTACTCTCTGTCTCTCTCAAAGCACCCACTGTACCATCTGTAATGAACCAGAGGAGCCAGAGAAAGTACAGAGGTGTCGGTACTGGCCCTCAGACTTCAAAAACTGGCTTTGAAAGATTGCAGGAGAAATGCCTGATGTAAAAAATGGGCGGTC
Source organism: Pleurodeles waltl (assembly GCF_031143425.1). Taxonomy (NCBI): domain Eukaryota; kingdom Metazoa; phylum Chordata; class Amphibia; order Caudata; family Salamandridae; genus Pleurodeles; species Pleurodeles waltl. Next base: position 76,595,950 of record NC_090447.1, on the reverse strand, counting down.
CAGTGCTGAATCTAGCTAAAAGGGACTGGAAAAGATTAGAACGTAACAGGAGGAAAGACTATAAATTGACACACAAAACACCGTAATTTGCAGCATTGAGGCCATATAAGAACGTATTATTGAAACAAGCCGATATAATTGGAAATAGTATACAGTAGGCGTCCAGTTCCTCAAATTCAGTATTTATGATAGTCAATTATTTTATTAAACCTGAATGTAATTGACAGTGTTAGAAATGGGGTATTTGGTTGGAAGTCAGGTTACCCCCTGTCCAAGCAAGGACCCTCACTCTAGTCAGGGTACAAGAGAATCATCCTCAGCTAACCCCTGCTTTCCCCCTTGGTAGCTTGGCACGAGCAGTAGGCTTAACTTCAGAGTGCTAGGTATAAAGTATTTATACCCATACACAATAACTTAATGAAAACACTACAAAAAGACACAACACAGGTTTAGAAAAATAGAATATATTTATGTAAACAAAACCAGACCAAAACGACAAAAATCCACAATACACAAGTCAAGTTATCACTAAAAATGCAGAAAAAAAGAGTCTTCGTGTCATTTTAAACACACACTAACACGGTTAGCGTGAAAATGTACCTCGGGTGCGTCACAAATAACCCAGCACAGGCAAGTGGGTGTCAAAAAGGGCTTGCAATGCGACAATTTCACTCACGAGCGAGACCTTGCGCCGTTTCTCTTTTAGTCGTTTCTTCTCTCCGCAGGAGAGCGATGCATCGATCCGCTCAGCATTCTTGGGTCCGGGCAGGCCTTGTGTCATTTTTACATGCTAAGCGGTGTTTGCAGCGGAAATCCAGCCGCACGATGATCCGAAAACCACGCAGCGTGGGTTGCGATCCAACCAGCCTCCATCAGCGATGCTGTGCGCCGTTTCTCCAGCCCCGGGCGTCAAACTTTCAGCCATGAAGCCAGCAGTGCGCCGATTTTTTTCAGCCGCAGGTCGGAGTCGTGTCGATCTTTTCCCCCCACGGCGTTCTGTGCGTGGATTTCTCACTCTTGGGCTGCCAGCTTCTCTTCTCAGGGTCCCAGGAACTGGATGTGCACCACTTGGCGGAGTAGGAGTCTCTCAGAGGCTCCAGGTGCTGGCAGATAGAAGTCTTTGCTGTCCCTGAGACTTCAAATAACAGGAGGCAAGCTCTAAATCAAGCTCTTGGGGATCTTCACAAGAAGGAAGGCACCACAAAGTCTAGTCTTTGCCCTCTAGCACAGGCAGAAGCAGCAACTGCAGGAAAGCTCCACAAAGCAAAGTCACAGGCAGGGGAGCTCTTCTTCCTCAGCTCTTCTCCAGGCAGAGGTTCCTCTTGGTTTCCAGAGTTGTTCTAAAGTCTGTGGTTTTGGGTGCCCTTCTTATACCCAATTTCTCCTTCGAAGTAGGCCTACTTCAAAGCAAAGTCTCTCTTGATTGTGATTGTGAAATCCTGCCTTGCCCTGGCCAGGCCCCAGACACTCACCAGAGGGTTGGAGACTACATTGTTTGAGGGCAGGCACAGCCCTTTCAGGTATGAGTGACCACGCTTCCCCTCCCTCCTAGCACAGATGGCTCATCAGGAAATGCAGACTACACCCCAGCTCCCTTTGTGTCACTGTCTAGTGTGAGGTGCAACCAGCTCAACTGTCAAACTGACCCAGACAGGGAATCCAGAAACTTGCAGAGTCACAGAAATGGTATAAGCAAGAAAATGCTCACTTTCTAAAAGTGGCATTTTCAAACACACATTCTTAAAATCAATTTTACTAAAAGATGTATTTTTAAATTATGAGCTCAGAGACCCCAAACTCCACATATCCATCCGCTCCCGAAGAGAATCTACACTTTAGTCTGATTTAAATGTATCCCCCATGTTAACCTATGAGAGGGACAGGCCTTGCCACAGTGAAAAACAAATGTAGCAATATTTCACTGTTAGGACATATAAACACACATTACTATATGTCCTACCTTAACCATACACTGCGCACTACCCTTGGGGCTACCAAGAGTCTACCTTAGGGGTGCCTTACATGTAAGAAAAGGAAAGGTTTAGGCTTGGCAAGTGGGTACAGTTGCCAAGTCGAATTTACAGTTAAAAACTGCACATAGAGACACTGCAGTGGCAGGTCTGAGACATGATTACAGAGCTACTAATGTGGGTGACACAACCAGTGCTGCAGGCCCACTACTAGCATTTGATTTACAGGCCCTGGGCACCTCTAGTGCACTGTAATAGGGACTTACTAATAAATCAAATATGCCAATCATGGATAAACCAATTACATACACATTTTGTAAAGGCACACTTGCACTTTAGCACTGGTTAGCAGTGGTAAAGTGCCCAGAGTAACAAAAACAGCAAAATCAGAGTCCAGCACACATCAACAACCTGGGAAACAGGCAAAAAGTTAAGGGAGACCATGCCAATGATGAAAAGTCTAACAGACAGCAAATTCCGCAATCTGTTATTTTGTAATTCATTGGTGATTTGTTTCGGGATTAAATCTACAATATCTGTACTCAATTTTCAGTGGATTCAACTTTTCTTTCTTTCATTGACACAGAGAATTTGCACAAAGGTGAAGATATACCAATCCAGATCCTAACATCTTTTGAATTACTAACTCCAGATCGTATTAATTCACAATCAATAAATAAGGATCTCCCCTGGAAACATTTTCCCATAAAGTTCTAATGCAGCTTCAGACTATTTCAGCAACATTCTGACTCTCCTCTTCAATGCTTCTATTATCACAGCCTCAGTTCTACCTAATTGGAAGCTGCGGATTGTCACCCTCCTATTGAAAAAGCCTCACTAACACTGATCCTTTTAAACTGAGTAAATATCCTGTTTCCCCTCTATTTCTATTCGGTACATAGTATTACTGCCTTTATTTTCAGCAAACCTGAAATTAATGCATTTTAGGTAGCTAAAGCGGCTGTCTAACACTATACAAATGCACAAAAAATATGAACACTAACGACATTCTTTAAATACATAAAGTCATGAAAGTGGTGTACTCCCTTATTATTTGTAGCTGAAGGAGTATTGCAGCGTGTATTTATAGATCACCAGTGATTAATGTTTTGCTAGTGTTTCCACTTTTTTTGTTCAACACATTATATTGAAGATTAATAAAGGCACTTCCAGAGCTCTACAATGGTATGTTCTGTTAAATGTAAGCCGATTAGTTTCAGTATATTGCATAGCATATACATTTCAATATAATACAATAATGCAGTCATTCTTGCAGGATATTTGTGTCATCAATCAAGGTATATAGCCTGTTCTCTAATTCCCTGGAATTACTTTCAATGGTTCATCTCATATGTACTTGCTCATAGTACAAGATGTTTCAGCTCCGGTGCCTCCCCTTGTTTCCTTCCACCTCCCCATGTGTCCACTGCCGCTCTAAGTCCTCTGTGTACTCTAGGATTGGATCTCGTATACTCCTCAGAGGTCTCCAGTGTGCTCTACTCCTACAGTCTTGTTTACCCCTGCAGGGTATATTCCTCGTGACAACTTCCAGCACTCACTGAGTAATAAAAATATTGGAGATATCATAGTGGCCATCGATCAAGGGGATAGTATAACATTATTTGGAGTATTACCCGCCTCTTCTAACCGATCAACCAGCGCATTCCAGGCCCAAGCTCTCTCCACCAGTCCCTGGCTCGTTTGACCTCTCGGTCTCTCACCACCTCCTCGGCCTTTGCCCACTTTACTACCTCCCTCTTCCAGGTCTTGGGTTGGGGGCTCTGTTTGCTTCCAGTTTCTAGTGATCTCTATTTTGGCTATCAAGATTGCTAGGTCCTGAAACTGGTTAGTCACCTTTTGTTTGGGTGTGTGTGGGTAATCGCTGAGTAAACAATATTTGTAATCATAGGGAACCTCCCATTCAATAACTTCTGCTAGCGTACTGACCACTGAGTGCCAGAAGCCCTCCAAGCTAGGTCAGGTCCATAACATATGAAAAAAACTCCTCTGCTTCCTCTCCACATCTCGGACATTTGGCCTCCATAATATTAAAATGGCGTCATAGTCTTCCTGGTGCTAAGTATGCCCTGTGGAGTATATATAAGTTAATGAGTTTGAACTGGGCATTCCTAGTTACCTTGGGGACCCATGTCCCCGAGGTTTTCCCATGCCACCTCCATTATCTCCATGCCCAAGTCCTCTTCCCATATATATATATATATATATATATATATATATACATACATATATATATATATATATATATATATATTTAACTACTAGCCAAATATTGACAGATTTTAGATAAGGGAGGTTCTGTTCGTCCCGTGTGCCAGTGTTTAGTGATTGCCTCTGTAATCGCTCTATGGAGCAGAAAATGCCCACGTGGTAAGTCATTTTGCTTTCTGAACTCTTTGAAGGGTAGTAGTGTGTCTGCCTCAAACAGTGTCTCCACCCAGGAAGCTATTCCGCCCCAATCTCCTCCATGCGGTAATACTGATATAAAAAGCATTGGGATTTCTGGGGCGTAAAGCCGAAGTGCATGTGCTCTACGAAGGAAGCGCAACCAGCAGGAGCGTAACACCCTGAGTTCCGCTGGCAATGTCATGGCTGAGGGGCCGAGCCGAAGAACCACTCGCGCCAAAGTCGATAGGTCTGGAGTGAAAGGTGTTGCTGTCCTATCCGGCTGTACCCGGTTGGCAATCCACCGGGCCAGCCATTGCAGCTGGCCCGCAGGATAGAAGCCCTCAAAGACAGGCACTACTATGCCCCCCATCGCTCGTCGACCTCTGGAGATGCTCAAGTGCCAGGTGATGCCTACCCTCTCCCCACAGGAACCCAATGATCAGTGTGTTCAGGGCCTTGAAAAAAGCCTGGGGTATCCGTAGGAAAATGCCACTGTTGGCATGGTTACCCCCTAACCTTCTGCCTTTTGTTAATGGTAGTTATGATTGAAAGTGTGCTGGGACCCTGCTAACCAGGCCCCAGCACCAACGTTCTTTCCCTAAAACTGTACCTTTGTCTCCACAATTGGCACAGCCCTGGCACACAGATGAGTCCCTTTTAAATGGTACCCCTGTACCAAGGGGCCTCTGGCCAGGAAAGGTCTCTTAGGGCTGCAGCATGTATTATGCCACCCTGGGGATCCCTCACTCAGCACATGCACACTTCCTCACAGCTTGTATGAAAAAGACTAAGTCGACATGGCACTCCCCTCAGGGTGGCATGCCTACAACCCACTGCCTGTGGCATAGGTAGGTCACCCCTCTGGCAGGCCTTACAGCCCTACGGCAGGGTGCAGTACACCACAGGTGAGGGCATAGCTGCATGAGCACTATGCCCCTACAATGTCTAAGCCAATTCTTAGACATTGTAAGTGCAGGGTAGCCATAAAGAGTATATGGTCTGGGAGTTTGTCACACACTAACACTAACAGTTCCGTAATGGCTACACTGAATACTGGGAAGTTTGGTATCACCCTTCTTAGCCCAATAAATCCATACTGATGTCAGTGTGGGATTTATTGAGAAATGCACTCAGAGGGCATCTTAGAGATGCTCCCTGTATACCAGCCCCCAACTACTAGTGCTAGGCTGACCAGTTTCTGCCAGCCTCCCACATCCAGACGGGTTTCTGGCCACATGGGGTGAGTACCTTTGTGCACTCTGTGACCAGGAACAAAGCCTTTACTGGGTGGAGGTGCTTCACACCTCCCCCTGCAGTAACTGTAACACCTGGCGGTGAGCCTCAAAGGCTTAAGCATGGTGTTACAGCGCCCCAGGGCACTCAAGCTAGTGGAGATGCCCATCCCCCGGACACAGCCCCCACTTTTGGCAACAAGTCCAGAGGAGATAATGAAAAAAAAAAAAAGGAGTCACCACCCTCCAGCCAGGACAGCCCCTAAGGTGTCCTGAGCTGAGGTGACCCCTGCCATAGGAAATCCTCCATCTTACTTGGACGGTTCCCCCCCAATAGGATTAGTCCTGAGGAAAGTGGCTCTGTTCAACCAACAAAGAAACAACCAACTTTAAAGGGGCTCCAGCCTCATTCCGGAAGTGTGAGTCCCCAACACTCTGCACCCAACGACACCGGCTCGTGCCCAGAAGAACCAACACTGCAGCGACTCCCACAACGTGGACATCCTGAGACGACCTCCCTGCACACCCACAGCGACGCCTGCAGAGAGTATCCAGAGGCTCCCCCTGACCACGACTGCCACCTGTAATAAAGAACCTGAGACCTGGAAGAAGCACTGCACCCGCAGCCCCCAGGCCTGAGAGAAATCAACTACCAGTGCATGAGTGACCAGCAGGGCAGCCCTCATCGTTTCCCAGTCGGTGGCTGGCCCGAGAAGCCCCCCTGTGCCCTGCCTGCATCGCCAGAGTGACCCCTGGGTCCCTCCATTGCTTTCAACGCAAAACTCGACACCTACTTTGCACACTGCACCCGGCCGCCCTTGTGCCGGTGAGGGTGTATTATGTGTGCCTATTTGTGAAACCCCCCTGGTCTGCTCCCCGAGGACGCAGATACTTACCTGCTAGCTGACCGGAGCACCCCTAGTCTCTATAGGCACCTATAATATTTGGGCCCTACTTTGACCTCTGCACCTGACCGGCCCTGTGTTGCTGGTGCTGGGAGTTTGGGGTTGACTTGAACCCCAAACGGTGGGCTGCCTATGCCCCGGAGACTGAACTTGTAAGTGCTTTACTTACCTCCTGAACTAACTTGTATTTACCTCGCCCAGGAACTGTTGCTTTTTGCACTGTGTCTACTTTTAAACTAGCTTACTGCCATTCTTGCCAAAATTGTGTACACTATTGTTTGAATTCAAAGTTCCATACTTACCTATGCCACGTAGCTTACAATTTATGTATTTACTTGAATTCTGAATCTTGTGGTTCTAAAATTAAGAAAAAAATATTTTTCTGTATAAAAACCTATTGGCCTGGGGTTAAGTCTTTGAGTGTGTGTTCTCATTTATTGCCTGTGTGTGTACAACAAATGCTTAACACTACCCTCTGATAAGCCTACTGCTCAACCACACTACCCCACAATAGAGCATTAGTATTATCTAACTTTGCCACTATCAACCTCCAAGGGGAACCCTTGGACTCTGTGTACACTATCTCTCACTTTGAGAAAGGATATACAGAGCCAATGTCCTACAGTGTCCATAAAGGTAAGGTAACAAAGAAATATAGTCTGCGTGGCAGAACAGTCATTTTCAATAGTGCTGCTTGTCCTGCCATTGTAAAGGAAACGATACCCAGAAAGTCATGTTACAACTAAGACTCCGCAACACTCGTCCTATATTGCCTTCATACAAGTCAGTCCTGTTATGAGAGACATGCACCCCCAGGTAAATCAAACAGTGTGATTCCCACTGTAGGCCCCCTCAGATCCTGTGGGGTCTATCGGCCCGGGGTCATAGGAAATAGACTAGGTTTCCCCCAATTAACTTAAAGGCCTGATAATGATCCAAACGATCCAATAGTTGTCGCGCACCTCTCAGTGCATAATCTGCGGCTGCTAGGAATAATAGTAGGTCGTCTGCGTATAAGGCCATTTACAGGGAGTGCAGAATTATTAGGCAAGTTGTATTTTTGAGGATTAATTTTATTATTGAACAACAACCATGTTCTCAATGAACCCAAAAAACTCATGAATATCAAAGCTGAATATTTTTGGAAGTAGTTTTTAGTTTGTTTTTAGTTTTAGCTATGTTAGGGGGATATCTGTGTGTGCAGGTGACTATTACTGTGCATAATTATTAGGCAACTCAACAAAAAAAAATATATACCCATTTCAATTATTTATTATTACCAGTGAAACCAATATAACATCTCAACATTCACAAATATACATTTCTGACATTCAAAAACAAAACAAAAACAAATCAGTGACCAATATTGCCACCTTTCTTTGCAAGGACACTCAAAAGCCTGCCATCCATGGATTCTGTCAGTGTTTTGATCTGTTCACCATCAACATTGCGTGCAGCAGCAACCACAGCCTCCCAGACACTGTTCAGAGAGGTGTACTGTTTTCCCTCCTTGTAAATCTCACATTTGATGATGGACCACAGGTTCTCAATGGGGTTCAGATCAGGTGAACAAGGAGGCCATGTCATTAGATTTCCTTCTTTTATACCCTTTCTTGCCAGCCACGCTGTGGAGTACTTGGACGCGTGTGATGGAGCATTGTCCTGCATGAAAATCATGTTTTTCTTGAAGGATGCAGACTTCTTCCTGTACCACTGCTTGAAGAAGGTGTCTTCCAGGAACTGGCAGTAGGACTGGGAGTTGAGCTTGACTCCATCCTCAACCCGAAAAGGCCCCACAAGCTCATCTTTGATGATACCAGCCCAAACCAGTACTCCACCTCCACCTTGCTGGCGTCTGAGTCGGACTGGAGCTCTCTGCCCTTTACCAATCCAGCCACGGGCCCATCCATCTGGCCCATCAAGACTCACTCTCATTTCATCAGTCCATAAAACCTTAGAAAAATCAGTCTTGAGATATTTCTTGGCCCAGTCTTGACGTTTCAGCTTGTGTGTCTTGTTCAGTGGTGGTCGTCTTTCAGCCTTTCTTACCTTGGCCATGTCTCTGAGTATTGCACACCTTGTGCTTTTGGGCACTCCAGTGATGTTGCAGCTCTGAAATATGGCCAAACTGGTGGCAAGTGGCATCGTGGCAGCTGCACGCTTGACTTTTCTCAGTTCATGGGCAGTTATTTTGCGCCTTGGTTTTTCCACACGCTTCTTGCGACCCTGTTGACTATTTTGAATGAAACGCTTGATTGTTCGATGATCACGCTTCGGAAGCTTTGCAATTTTAAGAGTGCTGCATCCCTCTGCAAGATATCTCACTATTTTTGACTTTTCTGAGCCTGTCAAGTCCTTCTTTTGACCCATTTTGCCAAAGGAAAGGAAGTTGCCTAATAATTATGCACACCTGATATAGGGTGTTGATGTCATTAGACCACACCCCTTCTCATTACAGAGATGCACATCACCTAATATGCTTAATTGGTAGTAGGCTTTCGAGCCTATACAGCTTGGAGTAAGACAACATGCATAAAGAGGATGATGTGGTCAAAATACTAATTTGCCTAATAATTCTGCACTCCCTGTAATGGGTGCCGTTCCCTATCTCCAGTCCTCTCTAGGCGTTACCTCCACTGGCTAGGCTTGTAAGGGACTCTATGGCCAGTGCAAATTGGAGAGCGGACATCCCTGTCCGGTGCCCCGTTATGCTCGATAGTCCCCTGATATGTTGTTGCCTGTACGAACCTACGCTCGTGGCTCAGTATATAATAAGAACATCCAGGCTATACAATTCTCATCCAAGCCAAATTTGTGCAGTACTTCGTATAAATATGGCCATTCGAGACTATCGAATGCTTTCTCAAAGTCTGCTGCAAAGACCACTGCGTCTTCTGTATTATAGGAACTATCCTCAAGCAGCGAGAATAGTCGACGGATATTCATGGTCGTATATCTTCCGGGAATAAACCCTGCCTGATCAGTATGGATCACACTGGGCATATATAGTAAGAGGTGTGTCGCTAATATTTTACTAAGAATTTTGTAGTCCACAGACAACATTGATAGTGGTCGATAAGAGGTTACCTTAGTGGGTGGCTTCCTAGGTTTCAGAAGGGGAACTGTGAGGGCCTCCTGCGCCGATGAAGGGATAGTCCCAACCAACGAGCTTCTGCATACATGCTAAACAGTCCATTTCCCATGGTAGTCATAAAAGCAGAGTAAAATTCGACTGGTAGACCTTCCAGGCCTGTTGTTTTATTCCATGCCATGCTATCCGCAGCGGTCTTCACTTTCAACAATTTTATTACGTGTCCTAGGGCCTCAGATTCCTGTTCCAAAAGCGTCTGAAGATTGATATGTGATAAATACTCTTGGATGTCTATAGTCGTGGTGTGCATTTTATGTTTATAAAGCTCTAAATAGTAATTATAAAACTCCTGATTGATTGCAGCCTGACTGTAGACCTGCTGGCTTATGGGCGTATCTAACTCCATTATGCTCGACCCCCTTTTTACAGAGTTTGCCAGCCATGCCAGGAGTGAGCCTGCTCGGTCGCCCTCAGCTTGTGTTTTCACTATGTAGGATTGGTAGTCGTAACAGAGCCTTTCAGCTCCTACTGCAACCCTCTCCTGTGCGTCTAAAACGGATGCTCGGAGTCCTGGTTTTCTTGGGCACACTCTCTCCAACTCCGGCAATTCTTGCTGCACCCTCTCTATATCTCATTGTAATACATATCTACCCCCTTTTTCAGCTGAAATACATCCACCGTGTATGACGACCTCAAAGGCATCCCATTCTAGCAGTCTTGTGTCTGTAGTGCACACGTTATCATCAAAGTAGCCCGTTATGTCCACAGCAATGTCTGTCCTAAAAATTTGGTCTCCTAACAGTTCCGGTCTGAGTCACCACATAGGCACTGGTGGGCGGGGAGTTGCCCAACAATAAGGGGTTATGGTGTGAGATCGTTCTGCTCAAGTACTCAGTCATGCTGGTGACTCATGGACATCAGGGGACCAGAGGAAGGTTTCTAATTGCACATGTAGGTCATACAATGGGGAATAAAAGGAATAGTCCATCTCACCTGGGTGGTGAATGCACCAGGAGTCTATCAATCCCCATTCTTGTTGCCATTCCCTGAAAGCCTTAGTGGTACGTCGAGTTGGGGACTCCTGCGGAGGAGGGGGGGGTGATCTGTCTTGGAGCATATCGCAAATGTAGTTAAAATCCCCGCCTAATAAAATGGATCCCATAAGGTGGGAGGCCAGACGTTCGGAAGAGGTCCTCAGGAATCCAGGTTGCTCAACATAGGTACCATAAATACTCCCTATCACTACGTCTCAATCATCTAAACTCTCTGCTATCAGAATATATCTCCCTATAGGCTCCATGACGGATTCAACATGTTGGAAAGGTATTCCAGGCGTAATCCAGATAAGGACCTCCCTTGCATAAGCAGAGTAAGTAACATAATAAACTTTTCCTCGCCATTTATGTTGCAGTGCTCTCCCCCCTTTGGCATCTAAGTGTGTCTCTTGCAATAGGGCTATTTAGATTCCTCCTCTAGTGAGGTAAGACCATATCTTGTGTCTCTTACTCATTAAATGCATTCCCCTGATATTCCATGTGAGTACTTTAAGAGTGGAGGGGTTGGCCATTAGAGAAGTGAAAGACAGGGTGTGGGCACCGCAGAGCGCCCGTGTTATCCAGTATTGGATCTTTCATTAATTCACATGCTTGAATCATCCCCGTTGTCAAAGTGGAAGTCCCACAGTATCCTTAAAAAAGCAGAAAGTAAGAATATCCATAGGCTATAATGCTAGCAAACCCAAATCTATAGCCTATCCATATCCTTTTGTAAAAAAGAATGAAACTTGACATATGACCAATCAGGCGCCAGCACCCTCTAGAATAGTCCCAAAAGAGACTCATTCCCTCAGATTTTCTACCGCACATCGTGTGAAGGGAGTCTCCCTGAGCTCTTCTCAATTTTTTTTTCTTTTCAGAACAGCTTTCTGTCTCAGAAAATGTCTTATTATTTCAAGAAAGGCCTTTTTCGCCCCTGTAAGACCTGTGGCAAGAAAAGGCTCCAAGGATGACATAAAGAGTGTCTGTACTGCCTGCATCCCAAGCATCAGGTGAAAGACTGCAAAATATGTTGCACCTTCTCTGCCAAAACTCTAAGGGAAAGAGAAGGTAGAATTCTCATATGGTTACAGGCAAAATCCTGTACTTCAGGTGAGGAGAGTGGCTTGGAGACAAGGCCTCATAAAAGGTCTAGATCATCTGACCTGGGGCTGGCTGAGGAAGGAAAGAAACACCACAAAGCTCACCATAGAGATCCTTCAAAAACCTTAACAGGGTTAGCCTCCTCTCAACCATCCTCTCCACGTCGCAAGAAGGAGCTCTGACAATGTTCTCGTTCCATAGAGCCATTGACTTAAAAAAAAAAAAAAAAAAGCACCACTTAAATGGAAGTCAATGACAACGCTACCGTCGACGATCATGACAACGACCACAGTTACCATCCCTGCCATCTCATCGACGAGATCCTCGTTGACTACAACCACGTCAATGTCGGTTTTGAAGGCTCCTATTTCATCTACTCGAATGAGTGACAAAAAAACATCCATCGATGGAGCCGTCGGCTAAATCACCTACACCACCACCAACAACTCAATCGTTGACGAGGAAAACTTTGGAAAAGCCTTCGTCAGTGAGGGCCTCGTCAATGAGGTTATCGTCGACGGAAACAGTCCAATCGACGAAAACACCATCGACATCACTGTCGACGGGACCGATGACGGCGACACTGTTTACGAGACCATTGTCGTCGATGCCTTTAACACCACAGTCGTTGAAAATACCATCATTGACGACCGCACTTGTTCCTACCATGCAAGACAATGTCGTCACCATTCCCAATAGATCTCCTGACCTTTAAGCAGCAATCAAGATTGACAATTTCCAGATCTGCCGTACATCCCGCAGATGCATCCTCAAGTAAACTAACATCATTACTGCCTAGCCACCTGCTGGACTGGGAAAAGTCCGAAGACGAAGGGCATTTTGGAGATGCACACAGTCCATCACAATTGCATGTAAAATATCACAGTGATGATGATGAGGAATATGAACAATCTTACAATCAAAGGCCTTGCTATGAGCCATTGCAACAGAGAGACATGGTTCAAATGCCAGCCTCCTTAATTCAAGACTTGCAGACCATGCTCCAAGACTATAAAAGGAAATTTCCGGCTGCAGCTGAGGAGCAGTCGCAACAACCATCTGCCCCGGCTACACCAAGTAATATGGCTTCACCTCCACCAACGCCCAGGTTCACACCGGCGTCAACAATAGCTGCTTCCCCCAGGGAGAACATTTCTTCTTCAGAAGATGAAAGGGAAGAAGGAGACATTCTTACTCCTCAACGTCCTGACAATGAATGGGATGATTATTTAGCCTCTACACCTTCACCGCCACCTCCTCATCCATCAGATTCTCTTCCGGAGGATATAGGAGGTTTCCATAATCTAATGGATAGAGCCGCTACTCGTTTCCATTTGCCAACATCTGTTTCACATTCAGAATGTTTCTTACACGATTTTAAAGAGCAAGCAAGAAAATCGGTGAGGGCAGTCCCCATCATAGACTTTATCTAGAGTGAAAGACAAAAAATTATGAAACCTCCAGCCACGTACCCGCCAGTACGACCTAAACTGGATAAAACGTATAAGGCCACAGACGACTCTCCAGCCTGTTTTAACAGGGCACCCAAAACCGGATTCAGTCATATCACAGGCTGCCCAAAGACGCTCTAAGAATCCGTCTACACCAATTTCTGCCCCGTCAGACAAGGAAGGCAAACATCTAGACAACGTAGGCAAGCGGTTTTCATCCATGGCAGCCACTATTGTGCGTGCTGCCAACACCCTGGCTGTCTTAGGTCGCTATGACCATCAAATGTGGTCTGACATAAATGCTTTTATTGATCTCATTCCGGAAGACAAACAACTGGAGACCTGAAAGATACTACAGGAAGCGCACTTCAGCTGAAATAATCAACTGCACCTTGGACATAGCTTCCACGGGTTTCCGACAGTTAGCGGGAGCAGTGGTTTTGCGCGACCAACGATGGCTAAAGGTGACTTCTTTCAGGCCTGAATTACAATCCACAATACTGGACGTGGTCTGTGATGCCGAATCCCTGTTTGGGAAACACATAGATGACGCCCTACTAGCCATCAAGATAGATACAGAGACTGCCTGCTCTCTGGATACTTTACAGTACAAGAAGCAGCCCTTTCGGGGAGCCAGAGGTAGGGGTTTCTCGTCATTTCGAGGCACCTACTGTAGCCAATACCCACAGTCACAGTACAGACCTGCTTACCAACAGTCTTATCGACAGATATCTACAGCAGCCTACATTAGGCAAGGTGGAAGGCGAAAACAGACCTCACAAACCCGGGACCAAAGTCATAAGCAATGATCCTCATCGAGCGCCGGATGCAATTCGATGCTTTCCACAATCCAATCCAGTGGGGGCAAACATCTCAAATTATCAACAGAATTGGGAAAGAATAACATTAGACAAATGGGTGCTGGATATAGTGGCTGAAGGTCATACGCTAGAATTTGTACAGAAACCACCAAACCATCCTCCTGGGAGGTCGCATTCACTTCATCTTCACCTGCTAAAGCAAGAAGTATTTCAAATGCTCTCCAAGGGTGCAATAGAAGAGGTCCCTGTTCACCAGAGAAGCCTGGGGTTTGATTCTCATAAGAGAAAAGTCAGGAGAATGGAGACCAATCCTAGACCTCAGACAACTAAACAAATTTCTGAGGAAACAATCCCTCTGGATGATCACCCTGTCGGATATCCTTCACCTGCTCAACAGTGGAGATTACATGACATCGTTGGATCTTCAAGATGCATATTTCCAAATCCCCATACACTCCAGGCATCACAAATACCTTTGTTTCACCGTAGCCGGTGCCCATTATCAGTTCAAGGTTCTCCTATTCCGACTAAAGTCACCGCCAAGAATCTTCACAAAGTGTCTAGCGCTTGTGGCAGCTACAGTCCGCAACAAAGGCTTTCAGATATTCCCATATTTAGGTGATTGGCTAATAAAGGCATCAACCGCACAGCAGGCCTACAAAGCCACCAATGCCTGCCTAGCCTTATTTCACAATTTGGTTCTGGCCGAAACCACAAGAAATCATCTACTCGTCCAACACGCAAGATGTTTTTTGGGGGGTTAAAACTTGACACAGACAAGAACAAGGCTTATCTTTCAAATGAAAGACAACAAAAAGTGTCCAATATGGTCTCCATGATCTCAAAAAGAAAGTCAGTTTCAGTGAAAAAATTCAAGTTGCTTCTAGGGATGATTTCTTCATCAATCGATTTGGTTCATCTGGCAAGACTAAAAATGAGGCCACTTCAAGATGAGTTACAACTGCAATGGATCCAGTCTCAAGGATCCTTCGAAGATGTAATCAATATCACACCAAAGATGGTGGAAGTCCTACGGTGGTGGTCCCATATCAGCCATATCTCGCAAGGATTGAGCTTCATAACTCCAATCCCAGATTTCATAATAATTACGCACGCTTCCCTAGAAGGCTGGGGAGGTTATTTGCAAGACATGTGCATTCAGGTGAAATGGTCTGACTCTGACAAGAAAATGCACATAAATCTGTTAGAAGTAAAATTGATATCTCTAACTCTGAAAGCGCTCCTGCCATTGGATTTCAGGATCCTCAGTGTTGATCCGTACAGACAACACAGCAAGCATGTACTACATCAACAAACAGGGAGGAACACGATATCTGTCCCTCTCGAGAGAAGCCAAATCTCTCTGGGAATGGCTCACTCCCCACAAGATTTTTCTGAGAGCGGAACACGTTCTGGGTATCAACAACGCCCTGGCGGACTCTTTCAGCAGGATGGACGACAGTTGCCACGAATGGGAGCTCAATGAGAAGGAAGTAGACAAGATCTTTCAATGCTGGGGTGGCCAACCTTAGATCTCTTTGTCACCAACAAGAACATTAAATGGCACTTTTAAGCCAGTCGATACCCACTCCCAGGGTCTTGGGAGAATGCTCTTTCAATACTATGGTTCCGGATCTTTGCATACACCCCCTTTCTCCCCCCCCTTCTCATTGATACCTAGAAGATGAAATCAGAGGCTTGCAAACTCATACTCATAGGACCCAAGTGGCCCAGACAGTATTGATACACGGAGCTAATTCTCCTGTCCGTGGCCAATCCATTACAACTTTCCAGCAATCACAGCCTTCTAATGAACAGACAAGGTCAGATATTTCATCCAGAGCCAGCCTCTCTCCAGTTGCACGCATGGCTCCTGAGTTCCAGGGCATGGACATTGATGAAGAATACAAAGTAATTCTGCCTAGAGCGCTAGCTGACAGTACAAACAATACACAGACTCAAGTGGCGAAGGTTTTGCCTCTGCTGCCCACAAAACAATGTACATCCGTTAAAGGTTCTACCAGAGCAAATTATATCATACTTCCTTGCTCTATTCAAAACTGGGCTCGGCCATGTCTCAGTTAAGGTTCACCTGGCAGCTATATCCTCATACAGACGCTCTGCAAATGCACCCTAATTTTGGTCATCCAGGCTCATAAAACAATTTATGAAAGGTATGTTTCGTACTTTTTCTCCTGTGCGACCACCGCCTCCTCAATGGCACCTAAACATTGTCCTTTCGCAATTAATGAAACTCTGTTCGAGCCCATACACAGAGCGGTCCTGAAGTATCTCACATGGAAGGTGGCAATCCTTCCTGCACTTACATCCACTAGGAGAGTTAGTGACCTACAGGCCTTTACCACCAAGGAACCCTATCTCACTTTCTCAGATGACTTTGTTCTTCTCAGAACAAATCCAAGATATATTCCTAAGGTGCCTTCATCTTTTCACTTAAACGAACCAGTGATACTGAGAGGTTTCTTCCTGAATCCATCAACTGTGGCCAAAAGAACTCTCCACGCACTGGATATCAAACGATGCTTGAAATTCTACCTTCAGCGTACTAAACAACTCCATAAGACAGACCAACTACTAATCTCTTACGGCCAAGGTTGTCAGGGTGCAGAGTTACTAAAGCAACCATAGCCCGATGGATTGCATCAACCATTCAATTTTGTCACACGAAGGCTGGAAAACTACTAACCAGCTGACCTAAAGCACACTCTACAAGAGCAATGTCAACATCTGTTGCTCTATTTCAAGGCATTGCCTTAGACAAGATATGTCAAGCTGCGACGTGGAAGACTACACATTCTTTTGCGCAGCATTATTGTTTGGAATCGATGCAACAAACGATTCAGTCGTGGGACAGGCGGTCCTACGTCATTTATTTCACTAAGGTGAGCCTCTTTGAATGTATATGTCTAATTCGATATATAATTGCTTTTACACCTGTGCAATTATTGTTTGACTATGTATTGATAAATATGTATAGAAATGTATGTGTGTGTGTATATATATATATATATATATATATATATCTAAATCTATATAAAATATATATATATATATATATATTCATCCACTACGGGCATAACAGTTATTGTGAGTACTGCTGGCTATTCAGATTCATGCATGTGAATTTATGAAAGATCCAATACTGGACAAGAAAACAAGTTACTTACCTGTGACTACAGTTATCCAGTATTGGTATCTTTCATAAATTCACATGTGACCCACCCTCCTCCCCTATGAGGCTCACCTTCCTTTTTTCAGTGCATACTCTTCACTCTGGTGCTAGAAAATGGGAGGGAATGAGCCTCTTTTGGGAATATTCTAGAGGGTGTTGGCACCTGATTGGTCATAAGTCAAGTTTGGTTCTTTTTTACAAAAGGACATGGATAGGCTATATATTTGAGTTTGCTAGCATTATAGCCTATGGATATTCTTTTCTTACTGCTTTTTTAGGATACTGTGGGACTCCCACTTAGACGGGATGATTCAAGCATGTGAATTTATGAAAAATACTAATACTGGATAACTGTAGTTACAGGTAAGTAACTTGTATTCTTCCTCTCCATCTGGTGTTCCTCCCATAGTGTCACTAGCAAGTACAGGCATGTGTGGCAGTGGACAAACCCCCAACGTATTGAACTCGAACTTTACCCAGCTCCCACACCCCTGGGCAATCAGTGCGAGCCATTCGCCCAAACAGTCAACCATAACATATTTAACCATATTTGGGCCCTCTAATGCTCAGGCCTTGTTCAGTAGATGGGGGGGGTGATCAGTAGCTCAGTCAGCTCTTAGTCCCGGGCTCCGGGCCCTCCAGGCACCCACTCAAGTGCCCAAGGTACGCATTAAGAGTAACATGTCATAAGCTGTGCAATTAGGGACCTCTTCTGGCTATCCGCGGATCAATTTTGTAGACAAGTAAGTATGATCTCTGCTGCCATGTTCATGGTAGTATTGGTTTCTCC
Source organism: Pleurodeles waltl (assembly GCF_031143425.1). Taxonomy (NCBI): domain Eukaryota; kingdom Metazoa; phylum Chordata; class Amphibia; order Caudata; family Salamandridae; genus Pleurodeles; species Pleurodeles waltl. The sequence continues at coordinate 76,577,953 of NC_090447.1, read as the reverse complement.
AACGGGTCTCGGACAAAATAATCTTGTCTGCAGTTCGTGGGGTGACCACCGGTAAGATTTCGCTGGTGAGTTTTGAGGTCATCAAATCTCTGTCTGAGTCTGTGCTATCGTCACTCACTTCCCTCAACAAAGATCCAGGGTCAGATGATCCTCCCCAAGGATGCTACCACGGCTACAGCCGCCTGCCGCTCTTTTTGCACCAGCTAGCTGAGCACACTGCAGTATGTGGTCCCTGTCTTTAAAATGAAGTAACTGTGCCACTACTAGTCTAGGAGGAGCTCCTGGTAGTCTCTGCTGAGTGGGGACTCTATGCGCAGGCTCAAAGGCGAAGAAAGGAGAGAGACCCTGTGGGGCTACTTCCTTCTTGATCCATTCCTCCAGGTATCGCACCATATTAGACCCCTCAATTTTCTCAGGGAGACCTACAACTCTGATGTGGTTGCGGCGCGCTCTGTTTTGTGCATCCTGTGCTCTGTTCTCGAGGGCGTGCAGCCTAGATTCCATAGAGTTCATTCATCCTCCTGCGGCCACTACTTTAGGTAGTGTTTCAGAAATTTCCCTTTGAGTCGCGGTGACTCTTTCCAATAGACGTCTGTGGTCATCACGCAACAGCCCCAGGTCTATGCTAAGCGGATCAATCTTAACTTCCAGAGCCTCGCGCAATGCTGCTATAGCCTGCAAGACATCCTGAAGTGTGGGGGCAGAGGCTGTCGTTTTTGAGGGCTCAGCTAAGGTTTACCCTGGCCACCTCTTTGCTGTTCTTGCGGATTGGGGCCTGGTTGCCGTCGCACTCACCTCCCTGGCCTCCTCCCAGATTTATCAGCGCACGGCACCTGAGTCCCCCAGCTCCTCACTCGAATCTGTGTCATGGCGGGGCCGCTCCCAGTGTGCCCAGAGGCTGTCAATGACGTTTCTTCTGCCCGTGTTGCCTTCTCTCTTGTCTGGCGACATTCGTGCCCGTCTATCGACTACGGCGTAGGTCCTGCTGCCATCTTGCCACGGTGCAGCTCCGCAGCAAAGTCTTCGTTTCTGCCCCCCCGTCTTGATGGCAGGATAAGGTTTGGATGGGGCCCAGCACCCCAGAGCTCCTGAATTCACCACCCTAGTCCATGCTCAGCCAAGCCTTGCCCCCCTAGTGTTTCCACTTGACCAGTATTTTACCAACCCAGCCATTGTCTTTGTGCCACAACAGCTTAATGATAATCAGGAAAATCATTTAAATTCGTTTTCCTCCTCTGAAATATAAACTGAAAACATATACAAGATAAAATCACATCAAAAGAATCTTAATGTTGCATAGACTACTCGTAAACGGTTTTTAATTTGAAAGCAAATAAAGGCAGAATATATCTTCTAAAAAGAATACAGAGGATTTTGCACAAACTGTGCTAATCCAGTTAGATCTTCTAGCCCTTCCAAAACAAACACAGGCATGGCTGGTATGTTTCTCTAAAAAAGCTGCCAACCTAATGCAGCGTAGATTTCTTCGCCTTTGAGCCTACGCATAATGTGCTTCTTGTGATCATGGTGTTAAAAGAATCTCCTGTCACGACCTACGTGATCAGTAACTTATCTGTAGGGTTAGTACTGTCTATGAGCTAAATGTGTATCTCACAGAGACCTCAAGTCTCACTGATTGTCAGTGCTGAATGTGTATCTCACAGAGACCTCAAGCCTCACTGATTGTCAGTGAAATTCACATATTTAGCCCTTAGGTTGAACTCTCACTCATAACAGGCTAATATTAGGGACCACATTATAGGATACAGCACACTATCCCAGTCTCCGCTGTGGCTAACACTTTAATCTGCGTACTTGACGCAAACTAGCACAGTGCCCAGATAACAGCAAATGCGTTGTTCCCACTGCAGGTGCAAACCAGCCCTGGGAGCTGCGTGTTAGTGAAAGACAGACCAAGTATCTAAAGCCACAGGTCTGAGCAGGCAGCAACATGGCTGCACTTCAGAGGGGATCAGAGATCCACATATAGGTGGATGCACTTCAAAGGGAGGCAGTTATCCACATGTATGTGGCTGCGATTCTGTGTGTCGGGCAGCTGGGAGCCGTCTGACTTCACGGTGCTCAACCAAGGAACTCCCTCTGGTGCTGGCACCAGAGGAATTCCCTGCTGCTAAAAACAGCCTCAGGGTGGAGAATAGCTTCCCCAACTCCCGAACACTATTTTTGGTTTTCAGGGAAAAAACGATCAGTGCTCCCAACGTGCTAACGTAATTTCTCAGAAAACGAAAGTGAAAGGAGACGATTGGCTCATTTCACCTCCTCTGCATCGGTGCTCATGGAGCTACCTCAGCACCGATTCAGATGGGAGAGGCATTGTTGGAAAGGGGAGAATCCCCAAGCAGGGATCCACTCTACTAGACACCAGGGAGGGTGTGCTGCCCCTTAGGCAAGGACTTTTGCTCCCCCTGTATTATTTGGCCAAATTCAGTCTTTTTGACCCCTTTCCCCCGACCGCCCCCTCTTCCCCCCCCCCTTGTTTGCAAACTGGGGGCATTAGCCTCTGGGCAGGGTGAGGGAAAGGGTGAGGGCTGCCCAGAATGGGCCGACCATGCCCCTATCTCCCCCCACAAAAAATAATAGGCACAATGTTTCTGCCCCCGCCCCTGCTTCCCCTCTCCCCCTCCCTGGGGAAATAGGATTATTACCCTCAATCTGGCCACCCCATGGGGGCAGAAAGCCCACTAGAAACCAGGGATTTTTATTTTTTAATGAAAGAGGGTTGGAGGCTGCCCACCATAGGCATGCTCCCACCCCATATAAATGGAACCAAAGTCTTTCTGCAGAAAACCCACTAGGCACCAAGTTTTATTTTTTCTAATATGTGACACAAATGGGCACAGTCTTTCTGCCCCTCCTTCCCTCCTTATCACCCCATATCTACCGTCCTTCCCACCCTTCTAGGTGTGGTAGAACACTCACTAGACACCAGGGACTATTTTTTTGTTTAGTTAGTGTATGGATGGGGGCTGCCCAGAATGGATAGGGCAATGGTCCCACCCCACCGTCCCCCCAAAATAGGCCACAGTCTTTCTGCCCACCTGGGGGGATTGATAGGGTTTATTACCCCCGATCTGCCCCTTAGACTGGGCAGAAAGATTTTTTTTAAGAGGGGTGGGGGTATGGCCATGCCCACACCCCAAATAAATGCAGACAAAGTCTGTCTGGCCCCTTGTGGGGCAGATGTGGTAATTACCTCTGATCCGCCCCCCTGGTGGGGGCAGTCAGCCCACTAGACACCAGAGAATAAAAAAAAAATTGAGGGGCATTGTTTATGCCCCACCACCCCAACTGAAGAGGATAACAGTCTTTTGCAGACTAAAGCATCTCCTCCCAATGGCAAGCAAGAGGGCATTTCACTGTTACGGGTTTTGATTTTACATATGGGCCAAGAGAACTTGGCTAACTCACAGTATTGTCCCCTTGCAATGGTAAGTGGCTGCACTTTTTAGACTTCAGTACGCTGCTGCTTGGAAAACCTTATTAGACCCAGGCACTTCTGAAAACTAAACATCTGGGGAGTCAAGAGTGGTGTGCTTCACATGCACCCCACACCATTTTCTTAGCCACAATAACCTACAAACCTCCAACTTTGCCTGAAATCACACATTTATTTTCCCTACATTTCTGTGTTGGAAACTTCCTGAATCGGCATAAATACACAAAGTTCCTACCACCTAACATTGCCCTATCTGTACCGATAACAATTCTGTCCTACATGTGTAGGTGTCCAAAGCAGAGTCAGCCTAAAAACATATTTAAAAACTGCCCTTTTTGACCTGCCTCAATTTCTACGTTTTTGGGCCTTCCCTGTCTCAGGTACTTGGCCCACCTACACAAGTGAGGTATAATTTTTATCAGGAGACCGAGGGGAATGTTGGGTAATAGGAAATGTTTGGTAGTAGGAAATGTTTGCCGGTGTGATGATCCCATACAGAAATGTGAGCAAAATGTGATTTTTTTGTACTTTTTCTTTTTTTTTCTTTTTCAGCTATATTCTAGGTTTGCGGGGGATTCTGGGTAAGAAAACGTTGGGGAGATCCACACAAGCCACACTTCCATGGACTCCCTCGGCTGTCTAGTTATCAGAAATTTCTGGGTTTGGTAGCGCTTCCTAAACTGCCCCCAAGCCCGGACCAAAAACTCAGGTGCCCCCCTTGCAAAAACAGGTTAACTTGTGATAGATAATTTTGAAGTCTTTACAATAAGTTTTGGGCCCTTCCTGTTGAAGGCCTTTGGCCCACCCACACAAGTGAGGTAGCATTTTTATCGGGAGTCCTGGAGGAACACTGGGTCATTTTTAGACACGTTTTGAGGTTTGCAAGGGATTATGAGTAGTAGAACCTGGTGAGAGCCACACAAGTCACCCAATCCTGGATTCCCCTGGGTGTCTAGTTTTGAAAAACGTACAGGTTTGCTAGTTTTCCTTAGGTACTGGCTGGACTAGGGACCAAAATCCAGAGCTAGGCACATTGTTAAAAAAGGGTCAGTTTTGGGTGGAAACATCTGATGAGTCCATGTTGCGTTTTGGGCTGTTTCCTGTCGTAGGCACTAGGCCTACCCATACAACTGAGGTACCATTTTTATCAGGAGACTTAGGGGAACACAAAACAGTAGAACAAGTGTTATTACCCATTGTCTTTCTCTGCATTTGCACCTTCCAAATGTAAGACAGTGATTAAGAAAGAAGTCATTTTGAGACATGCCCTCTAATTCACACGCTAGCACCCCTTTTAGCGTGTAAATTAGAGGGCATTTTCTCCCAAATTCAGGCATGTGCAAATAACTACTGCTTCTAAACTCCATATCTTGTGCCCATTTTGGAAATACATTGGTTTCTTTTATACTAATTGTTCACTCTTTATATTTTACCAAATGAATTACTGTATACAAAGTACACAATGAATAACCAATGGAAGTTGTCGCTGAGTTATTGGCTCTGGGTACCTCAGTTTCTTGGTGAACTTACAAGCCCTATATATCCCCGCATAGAAAACGGCCCAGGGGACGTAACCAGTGTACTGCTTTTGAAAATCTGCGATAGTTAGAAGAAGTTACAGATGGAAATATAGACACAAACCAGCTGTTTGTTTTTTTCAACTCAATTTCAGTATTTATTTTTATTTCAACTGTTACTTTCAGTAGGAAAACCTTGCAGGATCTACTGCTGAATTCAGAATGTTGTTTACTTTTCAGAAATGTATAGCTTTCTGGGATCCACAGTAGGCTCCACATCCATTTCTACCACTAACTGGATAGAGGTTGAAAGTACAAAAAATAGAAAAATGGGCTATGTCCCAGTAAAATGCCAAAACTTAATATTGGTTTTCTTATTCAAATCTGCCTGTTCCTGGAAGCTGAGAAGATGGTGGTTTTAGCACTGCAAACCTTTTGTTGATGCCATTTGCAGGGAAAAAACAGATGCTTTCTTCTGCAGCACTTTCTTCCCATTTTTCCCCCAAAAAAACACAAAATGTAGCGGTATTTTGACTAATTTCTTGGTCCCTTCCACAGGAATCTACAAATCCTGGGTAACTTTAGAATACCCGGGATGTTGGAAAAAAAGGACGGTCGTAAATTTGGCGTGGATAACTTATGTGGACAAAAAGTTATGGGGGCCAAAGCACGAACTACCCCAAATAGTCCTAAAAAAGGCTTAGCGCAGGGAGGGGTAAAGGCTTAGCAGCAAAAGGTTAAAGGGAAGCAGAGATCCACATGTAGGTGACTGCAGTACAATGGAGGGCAGAAATCCACAGATAGGTGGCTGCACTTCAAAGTAGGACAGAGATCTACATGTAGGTGGCTGCACTGAAAGGGGAGCAAATATCCTCATGTAGGTGGCTGCATTTCAAAGTGGGGCAGTGTAGGAAGTTGGCTCTGTATGTACTATTTCAAAGTAAGAAATAGCATGCACAGAATCCAAGGGTTCCCCCTTAGAGGTAAGATAGTGGCAAAAAGAGATAATTCTAATGCTCTATTTTGTGGTAGTGTGGTCGAGCAGTAGGCTTATCAGAGGGTAGTGTTAAGCATTTGTTGTACACACACAGGCAATAAATGAGGAACACACACTCAAAGACAATTCCAGGCCAATATGTTTTTGTACAGAAAAATATATATTCTTAGTTTATTTTAAGAACCACAGGTTCAAGATTTACAAGTAATACTTCAAATGAAAGGTATTTCATTTAGGTAACATAGGAACTTTGAATCAGCAAAATAGCATGTACAGTTTTCACAAAAATGGCAATAAGCTATTTTAAAACTAGACACAGTGCAATTTTCAACAGTTCCTGGGGGAGGTAAGTGTTTGTTAGTTTTGCAGGTAAGTAAACCACCTACAGGGTTCAAAGTTGGGTCCAAGGTAGCCCACCGTTGGGGGGTTCAGGGCAACCCCAAAGTTACCACACCAGCAGCTCAGGGCCGGTCAGGTGCAGAGGTCAAAGTGGTGCCCAAAACACATAGGCTTCAATGGAGAAGGGGGTGCCCCGGTTCCAGTCTGCCAGCAGGTAGGTACCCGCGTCTTCGGAGGGCAGACCAGGGGGGTTTTGTAGGGCACCGGGGGGGACACAAGTCAGCACAAAAAGTACACCCTCAGCAGCACGGGGCGGCCGGGTGCAGAGTGCAAACAGGCGTCGGGTTTGCAATTGGTTTCAATGGGAGACCCAGGGGTCTCTTCAGCGAAGCAGGCAGGCAAGGGGGGTGCTCCTCGGGTAGCCACCACCTGGGCAAGGGAGAGGGCCACCTGGGGGTCGCTTCTGCACTGGAGGTCGGATCCTTCAGGTCCTGGGGGCTGCGGGTGCAGTGTCTTTACCAGGCGTCGGGTTCTTAGAAGCAGGCAGTCGCGGTCAGGGGGAGCCTCTGGATTCCCTCTGCAGGCATCACTGGGGGGGCCCAGGGGGGTCAACTCTGGCTACTCACAGGGTCGCAGTCACCGGGGAGTCCTCCTTGTAGTGTTGTTTCTCCGCAGGTCGAGCCTGGGGCGTCGGGTGCAGAGTGCCAAGTCACACGCTTCTGTCGGGAAACGTGGAGTCCTTTTAAAGTTGTTTCTTTGTTGCAAAGTTGTTTCTTCTTTGGAGCAGAGCCCCTGTCCTCTGGAGTTTGTCACATGTAGGTGGTTGCAGTAAGTGACTGCACCTGCCTGTATGGGGTATCTGAATGGGTCTCTGAAACCCCATTCCCACACTTTAAATGGGCATCCTCAGGGTGTCCTGGCTGTGCCCCAACTTTCAGTGCATCCCCTGATGTTCTCTTTGTTTCTGTAACCACATCTAAAATGTGGCCCAAGGTGCACAGGCAGAAGACTCCCTTGTTTGCATGAGACCACACGCCTTCAGTGGGTGAACGCACCCGTGAGATCATGCTGGAGAGCATTAAGCACAGATCCAATCTGTATTAAAGAAGGGTGTGCAAGAGTTTGCGGCCTCTTGTGTAATACCAAAGTGTCCTGAGAACACACATGCCCATTGGACCCGTGGGCCACTTTCAACAACATGGCTTCTCGTGAGAAAGGCTAAACACTAATCTTTAAATGGGACTCTTAAGAGCTCAGCTGTGTTCACCGCAGCATTGGATCACTAGGGGCTTCAGGAAAGAATCCACAGAAGGAACATGTATACAGACCTCTTCAATTGATAAACATCAAGTGCTGCTCCATTACCTTTGATACATGTCAGTCTACTTAAGTATTTTATTTATTTTACTTTTACTTTGAATGTATCGTTGTACCGATATCTCTTCTCTGATTGACATTGGCATTACCTTTTCTGTGACATCACTTTCTGTGAAGCCTTTAGATATGCTAAATAGTTCTTAATTCTGTGAATTGTGAAAACGTGAGAGCTTAGATCTCGCAGATCAAAGATTTCATTTGCATCCGAACAGATTCTGTATTTCATGCTTTCAAGGTCAATGAAAGGTGAAGGTTAGTAATAAAACCTTATTTGAAAGAGCATTTGATTGTTTTGGAAGGGAATGTGCCTTTGATCTATCAGTGCAGTGCTCCTGCTGCCTGGGGCACCTCCTGGCCCAACCTCTTCGTGTGAAATGATTATTTACAAATAGTTAAAGCCAGCACTGGTGAGATGCTTGTAGTGTTAATGAACGTGGAGAAACGGCTGATCTTACACTAAGTGGCGGTTTCAGGAAAAAAGGGCATGATTGGAGTAGTGCCCGGAGACAGTCCTTAACCCTCAGGTGACCGGGATGAGGTGGTTACGTCCACTGCCGTGGCACTCAGGCGACAGGGACGTAACCACCTCGTCCTGCTACCGGCCCTCGGAGGAAGCGCTAGCCCCCCTCTAAGGGCCTGGCACCCCTCCCTCCCCTGGGCAGGGATGGAAGGCTAATCGCTTCCCTTCCACCTGCCCCTCCCCCCACCCCACCACATCCCCCCTGTGGTGTTTGATGACATCAGCACACGATCACGTGCTAACCTCATCAGAGGCTGCCCCCACTGTGCTGGAAGCTCAGATTCCAATGCGAATCAGAGGACAAATGCAAAAGCATTTCTCCTCCGATCATGTGGAGGGGGCAAGAGAGGTATCAAAGGAAAAGAAAGGGGGTACCGAAACCGCTGGACACCAGGGATTTTTTTTTTTTTTTTTTTATATATGTGGGGAGCGACCCTTAGGCAAGGGGGGGCAGATTTGTTTTAGGCCATTTCTGCCCCCCTTGGGAGCAGATCGGCCTATTGTAATTAGGCCGATCTGTTCCCGGGTGGGCAGAATCCTCTAGGCACCGGGGATCTTATTTTTTTTATTTTTTATTTTTATTTTTACACGTGGAGAGCAACCCCTTAGGCAAGGGTCGCTCCCCTGTTGGACATTTTTATTTTAAGCCATTTCTACCCCCCTTGGGGGTTGATTGGCCTATTTTTATTAGGCCAGTCTGCCCCCAAGGGGGCAGAAACCACTAGCCACCAGGGATTTTAATTTTTTGGCGTCAATTTCATGCAAGGGGTGCGAATCCTTAGGCAAGGGTCGTTCCCCTGGGGGGCAAATTTATTTTAGGCCATTTCTGCCCCCCTATTTTTATTAGGCTGATCTGCCCCCCTCTGGGGCAGAAATCACTATGCACCAGGGTTTTGTTTTTTTTTACTCCAATTTCAGGCAAGGGTCACGGGAGGCAACTTTATTTTATTTTAGGCCATTCCCCCACCTCCCTCATGCTAATATGGGGACCCCGGAATTCAGAGATGTAAAGATAACCACTGCTGCTCAACACCTTATCTTGTGCCCATTTTGGAAATACAAAGGTTACCTTAATACCCTTTTTTTTATTTTTTACTCTTTATATTTCAGCAAATGAATTGCTGTGTATAGAATGAAAACCCATTGCAAGGTGCATCTCATTTATTAGCTCTGGGTACGTAGGGTTCTTGATGAAACTCCAAGCCGTATATATCCCTGCAACCAGAAGAGTCCAGCAGATGTAACGGTATATTGTTTTAAAAAATCTGACATTGCATGAAAAAGTTACAGAGTAAAACTTGGAGAAAAGTGGGTTTTGTTCACCTCAATCTCAATATTTGTTTAATCAGCTGTTATTTTCTGTAGGAATACCTTGTAGGATCTACACCCCTTGCTGAATTCAGAATTTTGTGTACTTTTCAGAAATGTTTAGCTTTCCGGGATCAGGCATTGGTTTCACGCCCATTTCTGTCGTTAACTGGAAAGAGGTTGAAAGCACAAAATATAATAAAAATGGGATATGTCCCAGTAAAATGCCAAAATTGTGTCGAAATATGTGGTTTTCTGATTCAAGTCTGGCTGTTCCTGAAAGCTGGGAAGATGGTGATTTTAGCACCGCAAATCCTTTGTTGATGCCATTTTCAGGGGAAAAATACACAAGCCTTCTTCTGCAGCCCTTTTTTCCCATATTTTTTTTTAAACGAAATCTTCGCTGCATTTTGGCTTATTTCTTTGTCTTCTTCAGGGGAACCCACAAACTCTGGGTAACTCTAACATCCCTATGATGTTGGGGAAAAAGGACGCAAATTTCTCCTGGATAACTTATGTGGAGAAAAGGTTTTGAGGGCCTAAGCGCGAACTGGCCCAAATAGCCAAAAAAGGCCTGGCACCTGAGGGGGGAAGGCCTGGCAGCAATGGGGACAGCGAGCCCGTCACTCTCTCTGGCAGCCTTGTAGGAAACGAGGCGCGCCGACCAGCTCCTCAAAGCGAACATGCGACCTGATGCCCGGCCCGATGAGTCGTATTGACACATTGAGGATCCGAAGGAATCGAAGATGAATTGTTCAGCGTGTGGAGTTAATAACATTTGAAAAATGGACGCCTGTCGCCACACTAAACTTTTTTTCACCCGCCCTGACAAAAACATATTTCCCCAGTGAATGACCTTTCGCATCTGTGCCCGTTACATTGCTGCAGTGAGAGGGACGCGAACTGTCGAGCTATTTATCAAATAATGCAAGGTGGAGGCTGCGGCCGGGGGTACTCGGGTAGCCTGGGGGCTGCCCAGGTGCCAGTCCCTCGGTGGGGACGGGTAGTGGGAGGTGACAAATCGGATGCTATCGGCGGGTCCAAAGGTTTCAGTCCCTCGGGCCGCCTCTCAGTGGCCGGCGGAGCCGCTCCGGCCACGGGTCTTCACTCCGAGGCCGGCTGCCCGGTAGGAGGGGCCGAGGCGGCCTTTATGAACCGGCCGCCACTTCTGGGAGCAGAGGGCTTCAGCTGCGCAGTTAGCAGGCGGAGTGACACCGTTATTTATTAAAGCCTAATATTTTATTGCCCCTTGTACTCGCGCTGCAATCGATCCGAGGTGCAAGTCAGGTTCTATCAATTATTGCCGCAATTAGTCAAGTCATCCGCGCCATTAACAGGGGATTAGGCTAATATTGGATAGACATCATCGATTGGAACAAAACTGCCCTTTGGAAAGGAAAATAGATGTCTTGCCTAAGGGGTGTCATTATTTGGAAAGCTAGGGAAGCGGGTGCGATTCACATAGAACAGAGCAGTTCTGAAACGGCCGTCGGTGTTGTCTTTCTCACCGATCCCTGTAGAACTCTGGATTGGACGTCATAATAATTCTATACTACCGGGCCCTCTAGTGCTGTACCTCGGACAGGTGTCTGTCAGCCACCTTTCCAGATGTTAACTCCTTAATAATGTCAGCAATGGACACTGGTGATCCCGAAAGGAATAATACACTCCGATTGCTACAGAACATTTGAACCTCTATAGTATTGCACTCGGACGGGAAGGTTCATGTTTGTACTGAGGGGTTTGGCACTGTTGGAGGCTTTACAGAATCGCAGAATCTTAAGTCTTCCATGTAGGATACTGCGACATGCAGCAGGAGTCACTGGATCTGAGTGGAACGGTGGTCGGCTTGCATTGGAAGTCTTTTTTGGGGATTAAAACCTCCAAATTAAGTAAGCTTTATTGTCGATTCAATAGGAATCTGCAACATTTCCGACTTTGGACCGGCAGTGGGTAATAGTCTGCAGGGCACTCAATAGAGGAGCACCTCTGTATTAGTCACTCATCAGGCCCTTCTCTTGACTGCCCGTGCTAGTCCTAACCGTGCAGGTCACGCCACCACAAGACATGACGAGTGGACATGCAAGGAACTATCACATGACTTGAAGAATCTGCCTCCTATTACTTGACAAGACTGACCGTGGCACTAAGCCAATCAGTTGATCCTCTTTGTGAGCCACATTTTCAGATGCCTTCTTCAGTTAAGGTAATCTACATGGTCTTTGGGAGGCGGAATGCTGTTTACGTTTACACTAAACGAAAGGCTCCAGGAACAGACACAACCCATTGGTAGAGCCAGGACGTTTGTGGTACAAATATATTTAAATTCCACACTTTGTTTGTGGACTGGAAGAGTGGGTTATGCTGAACACATGTTTACAGACAAAAGTATGTCCCAGTGGTAGGCGTAAAAGAGGCAAGTTGCACACGTTTCAGAGTCAACTGTTGGAAAGGAATGATTCCAGACCGTAGGAGAGCCTGTATTATCAACTCCCATTCAGAGCCTATTCGGTTTTTTGTGTAAAGTGTCCTCTTCTACTTGTAGGGGCCTTTTGGGATCACTGAATGGTTCCCTTTCTCAATTTTCCTGACAAGGCTGTATGTCCATTGGGATAGGATTCCTGAGTAGGCCCACTCTAGGATCTGGAGAAGTTTTCCTTCTTCCTGAGACATGCAGATCCCCCAGCCTCATGCACACCTATCCAAGCATTCCTTACCTTCCTCACAAGTTCATTAACTTCTGTTACCTGCATGTGTGAAGAGATAATGCAGCATATAGCAACTCTAACCACTTCTTTATCCCCCAACTCAACACAGTTGGTTCTCTTACTTGCGTATGGGAAGATGATGGACACATCTTCTGCCTCCTTCGCTCCTTGTCCAACACTAGCTTCAAATTTATGTTTTTGTAATGCTGCTCCGCGCTTTATCCCCTGATCCTTCTGTTGAAATAAATTGAGTTGAGTAGCCCGAAAGTCCTTGGTCCAGTAGCTTGTGTTTATTTTCTTTGGGCCCTTCTTTTCATCTACACACTCTCAGAAATTATGTCACCTACTTTTTTGTCTGCTATGATGATCCGTGATGTGTGGCAGCCTGACTAAGTCCTGCTGACCTCTCCGGAGGAGATGGGCGTCTTCCACCTCCCTCCAATGAGAAGCCAGATTGATCCACTCTGCCAGAGCAAAACCGTCAGTAGTAGCAGACCTGTCAATGCCATTCTTACGACAGAAGCCCTCAGTTCTCTCCAGACCTATTCTGCTGTCTTGTAGCAAGAATGCCTGACTATGCATCTTTGGCATGGCACATGAAGGTATCCCACTGGGCCATGCAGCTCCACTGTACGGCACCTCCTAATTACCTTGTTAATGAGTGTAGAAATCAGCGCTGATTCCATCAATCCCATATGCAACTTATGGGAGCCTTTTCAGTGGCTTGACTTTCCTGTTGTACCCCTAGACTTCTCTGAACCATCACACACGGGTAGAGGAGTGATTCCTTCATATCAGCAGTTCAAGAAATGGAGTTATACATGGATGGCTAGAGCCATCTCCAGCACTTTCTGGAGAAAAAATGAACAAATGTTTTTTTACAGAGCACGACAATTGCTCCAGAGTTTCCTTATGCTAGAGTAGTCCACAACTGACCTCACAACATAGAGGCAGGCAAGGACTACATTTTTAGCATCTTGCAGAGTGTTCCTGAGGCGCGCTGTTGGGGAGTGAGGCCTCCTCATACGTGGCCCCCGGGCTGCAGGCGGCATATATTGTACCTCTGGTGCACTTTGGGGCGCCCACACACCAGCATTGGACTGCGTGAGAAGGCACTGTCGGGCGTGTGCCCCCTTGGATTGGTGACCCACCTGGGTGCCGGTGGATGGTGGACCCTTGGTCGGGAGGCTGATAACCCGTGGAGCCTCGAGAAGGAGGGGGCCGAGATAGGCCGGAGTAACTGCCACACAAGTGGTGGTGGGGGAGCCTGATTGAACAGCCCGGGGTTTGGGTTTGGATTTGGGCCCACCTCGAAGAATGGCATTGAACTTGCTGGAAGGAGGCATTGGTGGTGCCCAATTCTCCCGAATCTGAGGCGGTGCGCCGGTATATGGCATACAACGGCACCCTGAAGCAGGAGGATTAGCGGACCCTGTACTACTGGCAAAGTGAACCTGGGGACTTTTGCCTTTCCCTGAGTCGGTCTAGACAAGGACGCTGTTTGGCCCCTGGGCGACGGAGGAATGGGGCGGAACTGGCGGACGCAAGCGTCGCAAGGTAACACCATGGATCAGTATACCACTCCGGTTCCCTTACCGCAGCGCCAGACAAGAGTGGGGGGTACCGGAGTTGGCCTTAGTGAGCCAGTTAATACCGAGGAGCCCTCACAAGCCGACATTCTTGCGGCCATTCAGGGTCCTAGGGTGGCCCTCGAAGGAAAGATAGTCAGTGGCAGTTGAGGTCAACCTGCTTCGGGCAGACCTTAGGAAGGTGTCTGACAAGGTCAAAGTGGCGGAGGGCTCCATTGTGGAGTTGCAAACAGAGGTGGGGGTCCTGGGCAAACAGATGGTGCAGGCCAATTCCACAGTAGGACGGAGGGGTCCGCAACTGAAACGTTCGTTGAGAGTTGGATCAGAGATGTGCTGCAGCCAGTCGGGCTGTCAAGGATGTTTGTGGTGGAACGTGCCTATAGGGCCCTCATTGTGCCTCCTATGCCTGGCGCGCCGCTGAGGGCTCTCAATGCCCATCTTTCGAACTACAAAGATCAAGACTGTATCCTGCAGGTGGCCCAGGAATCTGACAGGGCGGTGTTTGAGAAATGCAAAATATCCATCTATCCAGACTACACGAACAAGGTACAGAGCTCCCATAAGGAGTTCCTGGAGGTGAAAGCGAACCTTCGTGCCATGAACATTAGATATATGCTCCTGTACCTGGCGCGTTTAAAGGTGCTTTCAGGTGGTAGGTCCCACTTCGAACGACCGGAGGAGGTATGGCGATGGCTGGAGAAAACACCTCCGAGTATAGCGGAGAGGACAGTTGGGCTGGCTCCTGGGTCTTCTGGATCAGACGGCCCGGACTGGAGAACCAGGGACGACGGTCAGCAGAAGGATGCCGTGACTGAGGCGGCGACCATGGGCCCTGCCCATAGAATTGTGATACAACCAGACGGGACAATGGCAGCTTCCACTGCTGGATTGGCGGAGGGTTCGTATGGGGAGCTGGAGTTGGGAGAGGCGAGATTCTCCGCGCAGGACTGAATATGTTACGCATGTTTGGAAATTACAGCTGTGCACTCTATAAGCGGGCTGGTGCCAAAGTGAGAGCGCACTCTTCGTGAGGAGGGGTGCGTCTGACCTATATGTAAGGTCCTGGTAGGTTGTCATTTGAACATTTGAACTATGGCTGTATTGGACTTTTGGGGGTCTGTGATAATATCAATCTATGCTGGGTTGGTATTCGGGCCTTTGTTTGCTGGATCCGGGGTGGTTACTCCACAGTTGTGGTATGACTTCTTATGTGGGAAGTTGGGGATTAGGCTGCTGTCCTGGCAGCATCTATAGCATGGCTCTACAGTGTCGTTTGTTGTGCTTGGTTTACTGTTTATCCGGGGTGGGGGCATAGGGTGTTTGGTTGGTGAAGTTTATCAACATTTGAAGTTTGCTTCAGTAGTGCAGGTGTATGGGTGAGATGGGCCAAGTGTACTTTCCTTGTCTTCTCATGGCTATGGGGAGGTCAGGGGTGGAGATCGATCCAGAGGTTGGGATGGAGGTTAACTACCGGTATGGGTCGACCAATTAACATGTTGACATGGAATGTCCATGGGTTGAAGAGGTATACCACGCGCTACAGGGTGCATTCCTTTCTGCGGCGGCATAAGGTTCATATCGCCTCTCTTCATGAAACTCACATGACTGAGGAAGAAGCACAGAAATTATCCAGAAAGTGGAGGGGTCAGATGTTCTCATCCTCATACTCCTCCTATGAGAGGGGTGTAACCATATGGGTGGCCCCGGGGGTCCCGTTTACCCACGTGTACAGTGAAGTAGATGTTGAGGGTAGGTAACGTTCTCGTGGAGGGCATGTTGGATGGAATCCCCATCATTATCCTTAACACTTATGCGCCCAACATGGATGAACATTCCTTTTATGCCAGAATACCAGAGATATTGGGGGAGGGCGTTGACGGGCCTATTGTGTAGGCCGGAAATTATACTTGTATATTGAATGGGGAAATAGACCATCTCCCGCCGAGGGTGGGAACTAAACCCTTGATGGTGAAATCCCTCTAGAAAGTTCTGAGTAATTTAGGATTATGTGATGGATGGATGGAGGGTGCTGCATCCGGAGGGTAGTGAGTACATGTGCCACTCCAAAACACATAACAGCTATAGTCAGCTGGATCGGTTTCTTCTGGGTGTACTGAGTAGCATGCAGGTCTTGGATGTCACACACTTGGGTATGTTTTTATCTGATCACGCACCAGTGTTGATGCGCCTGCAGTGGAGGGCTGATGCGGTCGGATCAGTACGTACCTGGCGCATGCCTGCAGAGTTCCTGACTGACGCGGGCTGTCGGGTCAAGGTTGGAGAGGCCATTAAAGACTATATGGACTTGAACTGGAACGCAATGACGTCAAGGGGTATTGAGCAGGAGGCTCTGAAGGCGGTCTTGCGGGGGGTCTGCATAGGTACTGCATATGGGGTACGCAGACAAATGGAGCAGGAACTCACAAGTTTGGAGGTGACGTTAAGGGCTCTGCAGCACCAATCACCAAATATGAGAATAGTCGATAGAGAAGAACTCAGGTTGTAGAAGGAGGTCAATAGTTGCTGGGACACGCTAAGTAGGGTCACACTCCGGACATAGAGGCAACGACTACACAGGGAGGGGGACAAATCTGGAAAGCTGTTGGTGTGGATTCTGAAACAGAAGGTGGAGGCACCCCCCATTGTGCACATTAGAAACACGAGTAGTGAGATGATCACTAAATGTACGGACAACATTTGCGTATTGATGGAGCACCTATAGAGGGTAACGAGAGCTGGTGCGCCGCCTCCGGATTAGGGTGTGGGGGGGTTTCTGCAGTGCATTTGGAGCAAGAGAGTAGGGATGTTTTGGAGGCTGCTCTCACTGTGGAGGAAGTGAGTGAGGCAATCAATGCGATGACCAAGTCTAGAGCTCCAGGAGGTGATGGTTTTCTGGTTGAGTTGTACCAGACGTTCTCCCTACTCCTGAGGCAGAGGCTCCTGGCAGCGTTCGAGGAGGCCTGAGACCGGGGCATGCTGACAGAAACCATGCGCCAGGGCATTGTGTGCTTGATGCTCCAGCCTGGGGGGGATCCCAGGTACCCCTCTTCCTATCGCCCGCTTACAATGCTGAATGGTGATGTTAAGATATTGTGTAAGATCTTGGCTACTCGTCTTTGTGGGGTGATTCGGAGTTTGGTGCATGAGGATCAATGCAGGTTTATTCCTGGGGCAGCACGACTTATAATTTGCGTCGCCTGGCACATGTTCTGCATGAAACGGAGGGTGAGGAGGATGAGATGGCACTACTGTCTTTGGACCTAGAGAAGGCCTGTGACACTATTGAATGGGACTATCTTTTAGAGGTATTGCATGGTATGGGGTTTGGCCCAGGTTTTTGCACGTGGGTGAGGGTACTGTACAATGCCCCCTCTTCGTGGGTTCAGGTGGGTGGTGAGTTATCTGACTCCTGGGAGATCGGCAGGGGTACCAGACAGGGATGCCCGCTCTCACCACTTCTCTTTGCCCTAGCGGTAGCACCGGTGGCGATCTGGTTCCGAGAGGAGCTAGTACCCTGTGGTATCCGGGTGGGGCAGACTACGCACATTGTGTCCCTATATGCAGATGATGCACTGGTATATCTTCAGGAACCTAGTGCTTCTGTGCTCCTGTTGGTACGGATGTTGGGTGAATTCGGAGTGGTCTTGGGTCTTATGGTAAATAGGAAAAAGTCGCTCCTGTTTCCCTTGGGGTCCCTTTACGGTGCCCTGCGGGATGAGTTGCCGAGTGTAGGACTCAGGTGGGAGGTTGAGAGTTTCCGGTATCTTGGCCTGTGGGTCACTCACACGGAGGCGGCGCACAAAAAGCATAACGTGTGGTTGCCGGCTTGGAGCGTTCGGTCTCGTTCTGGAACAGATTACCGCTTTCTGTGATGGGTAGAGCTTCAGTGGCAAAAATGGTGTTCCTGCCGCGGTGCCTGCACCTGGTTCAGAACTCCCTGTTTCTGCTGTCCGCTCGGCTTTTTTGCCGTCTGGACAGTTTGCTGATCTCTCTAGTCTGGGCCGGTCAACGGAGTAGCGTGGCGCTGCCTGTATTACAGAGGGATTTCGAGGAGGGAGGGTTGGCGATCCCCAACATCAGACATTACTTCACGGCACACCTGCAGCACGCTGCGAAGTGGATGACGGAGTCCGACAATTGGGAAAAGAGATTATTTGCAGGACTGCTAGATGGATGGAAGTTGGCGCATCTGTTGATGGAGGGTGGTCGGTGTGAGTTGGTTGTTCCCTATCTGGTCAAGGCCACAGCCTGGATTTGAGAGCAGGCCATTAAGACTGTGCACCGACGGCCCTGTTTGACAGAAAGTTGAGGATACAGGACTTGGCACCCTTCAGGGGAATGGGCAATCTGATGTCCGTGGAGAGCTGGAGGTCGCGAGGCTGTGAATTGGTTGGAGATTTATACCCTAATGGAGAGTTCATTTCTTTTAATGAAGTTCAGGACACATTCGGTCTGGGTCCTTTGCAGTTTTTACAATATGCAAAATTGGAAAGTGTGGTTCGTGAGATTTGGTGGTGGTTTCCCATGGCCCCGCAGGGCTCGACGGTGCTGAATGGACTGATTAATTGAGGTGAGGGTGCACACCTGATCACCCGGTTCTACAAAGCCCTTCTGGATGATCTCCTGAACGGGATGAGTGTGGCACGTAGAGTGTGGGAGCGTGAATTGGGGGAATGTCTAGAGGACGCCGATTGGGATCTGACGTTATCACTGAAGCGTACAGTGTCGTGTAATAATAGATTCAAGTTGTTGCATTTCAACTTTGTGCACAAGGCATATTTCACACCTAGCCAACTAAACAGAATTGACCCGGGACACAGTGCGTGGTGTCCTAGGTGTGGAGCTTTTGGTGCTTCCTTCCTACACTTGGCTTGGACCTGTAGGGTGGTACTTAATTTTTGGGAGGGAGTTGTAGGGAGAGTTGAGGAGGTCACGGGATGGGGAATGGGTATGAAGCAACTAATATGTCTCCTGGGGGTAGTGACGAATCCTCGGGCCGGAGTATTCCATACAAGCTCACGCAGTTGGAGTTGCTGTTGGCCAGGCGCAGGGTAGCTATTGTTTGGATGAGTGCCCAGAGTCCTTCGATCCCTTGTTGGTTACGAGATTTAACGGAATGGGGCGCTGCAGAAGAACAGCATATGCGCCTGGCACGCACAGATGAGGGGGCTTTAACGGATGTAGTGGCATGGGGCGCATTGTTGGAACGGTTTGGTTCGTTGAAGTGGAAGACCCAAATTCTGTAGGGAGCACAGAGGATGAGGGGGGTGTAAGTACGCCTTGAACCAATAGGATATTTGACGGCCAACTGCAGTGAGGACATGTTTCTACTGTATACAATCGGAGTAATGACTGGTTTCAGGTGGATCTTTAGCTGGGTGGGGGGCCCGGCGGGAACCTTAGTCGCAGTGGTTGCCATCGTCTCTTGGCTTGGATTTATGTGAATGTGGCCATCTGGCACTGTAATAATAATGATAACCAGCACTGCACTATATGTTTATTGTTGATCATGTTCTTCAAAATCAATAAAAACAGAGTTATAAAAAATATATATATATATATATATATATATATATATATATATATATATATATATATATATATATATATTTCTGATTTCTGATATACCTGTGGATTTCTCACCTAATGAATACTCCCATGGCGCCAGCATTCAACGGAAATCTTCTTACTAGTCTCTGCACGTCGACGAGGACGTCACTCTAGCCCACGCGATGCCGTCTGACGTCATACAGGCAATAAGAGGTCCTCGACGACGTGCGGACGTCAGTTCCCTTTTTTCCGTGCATTCGAAACGGTTATCTTCGAGGGAGCAACTGTTACTTTTGTGGTTACAGTGTATTTTTGCTGCGTAGTCTTTCGCTGTGGTAATAATGTCGCAGAGAAAGTCTGGATTCAAGCCTTGTCGTGAGTGTGGAGGCAAGATGTCGGTGACGGATCCTCATTCCGATTGCCTTTGGTGTTTGAGCTCCGACCACGACGTCTCGACTTGTGATTCATGCCAGCACATGAATCCAAAGGCCCTCAAGGAACGTGAGGCAAAGCTGTTTATGGCGAAATCGAAGGAGAAGCATCACAAGAAGTCTTCTTCTCCAAGACATCGGCGTCATCGAGACTCCCGGCGCCGTAGAGAATCTCGGCGTCATTCGAAGGAGACTCGTTCCAGGTCTTCGGATCGGCGCCGAAGGACATGGGAGATCAGTCCCACGGTTACGCCGCATCCTTCGACGCCGTTGCCCTCTCCGGCGTCTCCAACTTCACCTGGACAGGCGTCGGTGATTGAGGTATTGGAGCCTCAGGTGTTTTCTTCGGCGTTGCAGACGTCGAGGCCGACGTCGGGGTCGCCTCCGAGACAGGCACCCCAGTATCCGGCTTTTCCCACCCCTGGAGCCGATAGTTCTGCATTCTTGAATGCGATGTATGCCATCTTCCAACAGATGGCTCCAGGGGGTGCTCCGGCTGGGCCTTTGGCCTTTTCATTGGGTGATCCTGCGCCTCTTCGGCCGGCACCCTTTATGCCCTTTCTCCCTTTTGGGAACGTTGCCTCGGCGCCAGTGTCGGCGCCGGTGGCCGCTCCGGTGGCTTCAGAGGGATTGGCCCCGGGGATTTCCATCCCGTCGACGTCGGGATTTCGGCCTGTGACTCCGGTGGGTCCATCTGCTTCGACTGCTCTTTCGTCGGCGCCGAAGTTACCTGTGGCGCCGGACGCGGCGTCGGTGGCTTCTGAAGATCGGCGCCGATCTTCGACTTCGGCGGAGGCATTGTCGACTCCGCGTATTGAACAACGGCTTCATTCGAGGAGACGTGCTCTCCGTGTATTAGAGGAGCAGGAGTACCAACAAGCCCTGGAGGAAGGAGAGCTAGAGGACTCGGGTGATGGGCTGCGTGGTCTGGAGTCGGCCAGTGGGCTGGACACTTCCCCTGAGTGGGATCTTTCGTCCCCGGGAGAATACACTGAGGAGGCTGCTTCCTTTCATGCAGTGGTACGGAAGGCAGCTAGTTTTTTGGACCTGCCTTTGCCGGTGGTGGAGGCTAAACAAACCCTTCTAACAGAGGTGCTACATCCGGCCTCAGCTGCGGCGGAGCCTCTTTTGCCATTTAATGACGCTCCGCTGGATCCGGTGTTAGAGGTGTGGAAGAGGCCGGCATCTTCCCCAGCAGTTCACAGAGCCGTGGCCAGGAGGTATCGGGCGGCTCCGACTGACCCTGGTTTTCTGTCTAGGCACCCTACGCCGGAGAGCTTGCTGGTGCAGGCCTCCTGTTCATCCAAGTCAGCGCCTGGTTCTTTCCCGACGGTGCCTGGGGACAGAGATTCAAAGAAACTAGAGGCGCAGTCCAAGAAGATTTTTTCGTCCTGCAGTCTGGCGTTGAAGGCCACCAACGCAACCTGTATCCTGGGGAGGTATATTCATGCTCTGATGGATGACATTTCCTCATCATTTACAGAGCTTCCCCAGGGTCTTTTGGATGTTGTTTCAAATGCCCAGGCTGCTGCGACCCAGATTATGCAGACGGGACTGGATACGACCGACTCGGTAGCCAGAGCAATGGGCACAACTGTGGTGGCAAGGAGACAGGCCTGGCTCCATAACTCGGGCTTTTCTGCGGATGTACAGTCCACATTGTTGGATCTCCCGTTTGATGGGGACAAACTGTTTGGAGCCAAGGCTGATTCGGCCTTGGAACGTTTTAAGGAGAGCAGGGCCACGGCTAAGTCGTTAGGGCTCCAAGCTCCTTCTTCCACGGCCTCTTCCAGATTTTTCAGGAGGTTTCGTGGATTTGGGCGTGGCTCTTCCTCCTCTTCCTTTCGGGGAAGATATCAGCAACCTGCCTCTTCCCATCCCTATAGATCTTTTAGGGGGAGAGGTAGGGTCCGCACCAGAGGAGCCTCTCAGCAGCACTCTGCCTCTTCCTCATCCTCTGGCGGGGTGCAGCAGGGGAAGCAGCCTTAGGCTTCCACCATTTCCCACTCACTCCTCTCCTGTAGGGGGAAGATTACAGCATTTTCTCACCAAATGGAAGACTGTTACAACGGACACTTGGGTTCTCAGTATTGTGGGAAAAGGCTACACCCTTCCCTTTCGGGAGTTCCCGCCCCTCATCCCGCCCCGCCCTTCTTATTGTTCAGAAGAACACCTCCTGTTGCTAGAACAGGAGGTACAAGCCCTCCTTTCAAAGGGCGCGGTGGAGTTGGTCCCAGAGCAGGAAAGGGGTTGAGGATGTTACTCAAGGTATTTCCTGATTCCCAAGAAGGATGGTCGTTTGAGACCAATCCTGGACCTGAGGATCTTGAATTGGTTCCTCAAGCAGGAAAAGTTCAAGATGCTGACCCTAGCACAGGTGCTTTTGGCGTTGAACAAGGAAGACTGGATGGTGTCTGTCGACTTGCAGGATGCTTACTTTCATATCCCGATACTCAAGTCACACAGGAAGTATCTCCGGTTTGTGGTGGGATCGCAGCACTATCAGTTTGCGGTCCTTCGTTTGGTCTTACTTCAGCACCTCGAATCTTCACGAAGGTGATGTCGGTGGTTGCGGCAGAACTCAGAAGGAAGGGGATAGCAGTATTCCCTTACTTGGACGACTGGTTGATCAAAGCCAAGTCCCCGGAGCTTGTGTCGCATCATCTGCAGTCAACAACCCAGTTGTTGTTCGACCTGGGTTTTTCGGTGAACGAGCCCAAATCTCACCTAGAGCCCTCTCAGCGCCTCCTGTTCATAGGGGCAGTACTGGATACAACATTGGGTCGGGCCTTTCCTCCGCCTCAGCGGATTCAAGATATTCAGGATTTGGTTCCAATGTTTCGAAATGGAGCAGTAGTTCCAGTCCTCAAGGTCCTTCGTCTGCTCGGTCTGTTTGCCTCCTGCATTCTGTTGGTCACGCATGCTCGCTGGCACATGAGGGCTCTTCAGTGGTGCCTCAGAAGGCAGTGGTCTCAACACAAAGGGGATCTAGAGGGTACTGTCAAGATCTCCAGAGATGCTGCTGTGGATTTGAAGTGGTGGATTGCAAGCAACAATCTTTCACAAGGAAAGCCGTTCCAGCAGTCGCCACCAGTGGCCACAGTCATAACGGATGCTTCCACTCTAGGGTGGGGAGCTCATCTGGGGGATCTGGAGATCAAAGGTCTTTGCTCTCCAGAGGAACAGATGTTTCACATCAATCTGTTAGAGTTACGGGCTGTACGTCTGGCTCTCAAGGCCTTCCTCCCTTCCCTTCGTGGTCAGTCGGTACAGGTCCTAACGGACAATACTACCACGATGTGGTACATAAACAAGCAGGGAGGAGTGGGGTCGTACCTTCTCTGCAGAGAAGCTCTTCGACTATGGTCCTGGGCAAAGGACCATCAGATTTGCTTGATAGCAATCCATCTGGCCGGGGTCTTGAACGTGCGTGCGGACAGTCTCAGTCGCCAATTCTCGGCAGACCACGAGTGGCGTCTCCATCCAGATCAAGTCCGTTTAATCTTCCAGAGGTGGGGGTTTCCTCGGGTAGATCTGTTTGCCACTCGAGAGAACGCGCATTGTCCGTTACTCTGCAGCCTCCAGTATCCGATGCAGGGAGCGTTGGGGGACGCGTTTCAAATAACCTGGTGCGGCCAGTTGCTTTACGCGTTTCCTCCCATACCCTTGATTCCTCGAGTATTGAGGAAGATTCGCCAGGACCGGGCTCTAGTCATCCTAATAGCTCCGGATTGGCCAAGGAGGGTATGGTACTCCGACCTGCTCCAACTCTCAATGTGCCCTCCGCTCCGTCTCCCTTTCAGGGCAGACCTCCTCTCGCAGTCGCAGGGGCAGGTTCTACACCCCAACCTCCAGAGTCTGCACCTACATGCCTGGAGATTGAACGGGGCAACCTGAGTTCCTTCTCTCTCCCGCCTGAGGTAGTGGATGTTATATTAGCGGCCAGGCGACACTCCACTAAATCTATCTACGCTAATAGATGGTCTAAATTTGTTGCGTGGTGTGGAGAGAGGCAGATTGATCCTTTGCATGCTCATCTATCGGACGTTTTGTCTTTAGCGCAGAAAGGTTGTGCAGTGGCTACCATTAAGGGTTATTTATCGGCCTTGTCAGCCTTCATATGTCTTCCAGACCAACCATCTTTATTTAAATCCCCTATTGTTATCAGATTCTTGAAAGGTCTTCTAAATAAATATCCTCCAAAGCCATTCGTTATGCCACAATGGGATTTGTCCTTGGTCCTGACTTTCCTTATGGGGTCCCCTTTTGAACCTATGCATTCTTGCCCCTTAAGGTATTTGGTTTTAAAAACAGTCTTCCTGATAGCTATAACATCAGCAAGGAGAGTGAGTGAGTTGCAGGCCTTATCAGTAAAGCCCCCTTATACAACTTTTTATGGGGATAAGGTGGTGTTGAGGACCAAGGCTGCTTTCCTCCCGAAGGTTGTTTCACCTTTCCATTTGGCTCAGGCAATTACTTTGTCCACGTTCTATCCTCCGCCTCATCCTTCCAAAGAGGAAGAAAGACTGTACCGTCTGGACCCAAAGAGGGCGTTGAGCTTCTTTATTGATAGAACAAAGGATTTCAGGCTGGAGGATCAGCTGTTTATTGGATACGTGGGCAAGAGGAGAGGAAAGGCAGTCCACAAGAGAACACTATCCAGGTGGGTTGTTCTTTGCATTAAAATCTGTTACTCTTTGGCAAAGAAGGATCCTCCTGAGGGCATTAGAGCTCATTCCACCAGAGCTAAGTCGGCCACTTCGGCCTTGGCCAGAGGTGTTCCTGTGGTCGACATCTGCAAGGCCGCAACTTGGTCGTCCCTTCACACTTTTGCAAAACATTACTGTTTGGATTCTGAGGTTAGAAGGGACGGCCATTTTGCACGGTCAGTGCTGCAGGATTTCTTGGTTTGACCATTTAGGCACCCACCGCCGGGCGTGGTACTGCTTTGGGACTCTATTCATTAGGTGAGGAATCCACAGGTAGTTGTATCCATCAGAAGAACGAGTTACTTACCTTCGGTAACGACTTTTCTGGTGGATACATTAGCTACCTGTGGATTCCTCACGGTCCCACCCGCCTCCCCGTTGCCTTTCTGGTCTTACCAAGTAATCCTTGAGTACGCTCCTCTTGGTCTTTGAGGGTGCAATAGATTTTGTATATATTATATTTCTCTCGTAGGGGATTTCCATGTATAGTCATAAGCACTGAATAGTTCCGCGCGCCTGCGGGGACCCCGGAGCACTGTTGTGTAGTATATTCTTAAGTGCAATCATCAGCTCCTTGACAAAAAAGGTCTGTGAAAAACACTTAAGAATAACAATGTGCAGCCTATGTGAACAGCTACACAGGCCAAATTGTTAGAAGAAAAAACAGTTGTAGTGTAAATTTCACGTTTAAACCTCTATTTATTCTATAAATACATAAATAAATACATTCTCATATTTTATTTACACCTCTCATGAGAATAAAACAATGTAGGGCAGTGTAGCCCATAGGCTGCCATTATACAGAATGAAAATAGAGCTGTGCCTTTAAGAAAGTAAAGTCTTCCTGTTTCCCATCATGCACAGCAAAAGGCAGTTGCCTCAGTTCTTTTTTCCGGCTCCTGCTGACAGGACCCTGAAGCATTGAGCTCTACCTCACAAAAGCTTTTGTGACAGAAATTCATTGAAATATCTTCTGAATTTCATTTTCACTCGACGTTTTTACCTTTGAGTGATCATTTTCTACTGATTTCTGTTAAATTCTGACAGAATTTTGAGGTTTTTCTAGTTAGAAATGCCTTCACTTTTTGATAAATGTCCTTCTTGTGGAAGAAAGAAGGCTAAAACAGATCCACATAGGGTCTGTATAATTTGTCTTCCATCCAGCCACAAACCGGAGTTGTGTGACATTTGTAAAACCTTCTCTAGAAGAACCCTTCGTGATAGAGAGAAGATCCGACTTCAGGCGAGAGAGGACAGGAGAAAAAGTGGCCATTCCACTACAGAGCGAGGAGAAGGTCAGACTTCTACCAGGGCTCAACCTGTTTCCTCCATGACTCCTTCCAGACCTGCTGAAAAACGACATAGATCTCCGACGACGTCGAGAGCGTCGACGTCGAAGCAGGGAACGGCGCCAACATGTTCGCCGTCGAGGAGTGCTTCGCCGGCGAGAAAAAGACATCGTTCGCCGTCGACAGCTATTTCGCCGTCGAGGCGGCGAAGACACCCGACGTCGAGAGGATCTGGGTCGCCGTCGACACGGCGAACACAGTCCACGCCAAGGAGATCCGAGTCGGGCTCGCCGTCGAGAGAGAGTGTTCGCCGTCGGAGGCGTTCACCGTCACTGCACCGACGTCGAGGTTCGTCGTCGAGAGGTTCTCAGCGGCGAGACGAGTCGACGTCTAGAGGCACTCGCCGTCACCGCAGTTCGACGTCGAGGAGTGCTTCGACGTCGAGAAGACCATCTAAGAGGCCTAGAAGGGTTTATACAACCTCGGAATCCTCGGCCTCGCTTATCCTACTTCCAGCATCGCCACAGCTCTCGCAAAGGCAGTCGCCGTTACCACAGACGCCGGTAACACCTACGGCTCCTCTTCCGGCGCCTCCTCCAGAACCTGTTCCGAGGACTCCGACGCGATCTGCAGGGCGTTCTGGTTATTCCTCGAGGCGTACATCTACCTCTAGGCACCGTCGTCCGGAATCACATCATGGACATTCTTCATCGTCCACACGAGACTACTCTCCAACCTTATCGGACTCACCGTCCCCAAGAGTGTCTCCCATAGATGATGTCAACACATTTCAGGAGGTCTTAGTGAGAGGGGCAACCAAGCTGAATATCCCGCTAGCAGCTCCGGCCCCATCGACATCAGTGATCTTTGAGACCTTGCATCAAAGGACATCTTCACGACCTTTACTTCCACTGGTTCCGGGTCTTATTGAGCCAGCAATGGACATTTTTCTCACGCCGGCTACAACAAAGTCTGCTCCTTCCAGACTCATTAAAAAGTACCGTCCACCAGAGCAAGATCCTCTATTCTTGAGGTCGGACCCAGTACCAGACTCGGTAGTTATAGTGGCAGCGAAGAAATCGCATTCGACGTCACCGTCTTCCTCTGCTCCCCCAGACAAAGAGAGCAGAAAGATCGATGCTGCAGGAAGAAAAGTATGCTCGACGGCATCCATCACCATGAAAGCAGCCAGTGCCACTGCTTTATTAGGGAGATATGATCGATCCCTCTGGGACTCTATACTGCAGTTCGCGGAGCATCTCCCTAGGGACAAAAGGGAAGATTTCCTAGAGGTCGTGAGCGAGGGAGCTATGGTTTCTAACCAGATTATAAGTGCTGCGGCGGATTCTTCAACACTATCCGCACATAACTATGCTCATGGTATAGCGCTCAGGAGACATGCATGGCTGCGGCTTACATCGCTTAAACCCGAAGCACAGCAGAGGATACAGAACCTGCCTTTCTCAGGCTCCACTTTGTTCGGCTCTCATGCCGATGATGAGATGGCCAGAATGAAGTCGGAGCTGGATACCCTGAAAGCGGTAGGCATGGAGCGACCTAAAGAACAGCGAAAAGGATTCCGCCCATATCAAAGAAGACTGTTCACCCACAGGTATCAGGCTCCACATTGGACGTCTTCACGCCCTCAGCAACAGCAGCAGCAGCAGCATCAGAGGGGCTTCTCCAGAAGGTCGACAAGGGGTCGTTCAACACCTCAGACCCAGACACCTCGACAAGCTCCCACGTCTAAGCCCTGAATCTTTGCTTCCCCCTCCTCCGTTATCCACTCCGGTAGGGGGAAGTATCTCAAATCATCTGGACGAGTGGCAACGCATCACAACAGACGCCTGGGTATTGAATATTGTGAGACATGGTTACGCTCTCAGATTCACCAGTTCTCCACCATCTGTTCCACCCAAAACAGCCAACCACCATCTCGAAGCTCTGCAGTTAGAGGTCAATATCCTATTGCAAAAAAGAGCCATGGAACCCGTTCCCATCAGCCAACAAGGGAAGGGGATTTATTCGAGATATTTCCTTGTACCGAAAAAAGACAAACAAGAGTTTCGTCCCATCTTAGATCTGAGGACAGCAAACAAATGGATTCGCTAAGAAAAATTCAGGATGTTAGCCTTACACCAAATTTACCCACATCTACGTCAGGGCGACTGGCTATGTGCGATAGATCTTTGCGACGCTTACTTTCATATCCCAGTAACCAAGAAACATCGAAAATTCCTAAGGTTCACCGTCGGAAAACGCCATTACCAATTTGCAGTTCTACCTTTCGGCCTAAAATCAGCGCCAAGAACTTTTTCCAAATGCATGGCGGTAGTAGCCGCCCACTTGAGGAAACAGCGAATATTCGTCTACCCCTATCTAGACGATTGGCTCATAAAGGCCTCCAGCTGTCTCGAGGCACAGCAGCATTTCGAATGGGCTCTACAACTGCTACAAAAACTTGGTCTTCAAGTCAATCTTCTGAAATCTACAGCAACTCCTGTTCAGAGGTTGCATTACTTAGGGGCCATTGTAGATACCAGGCTAGGAAAGGTGTTTCCTTCGGAGGAACGACGGTTATCGATTCTCCAAAAGTGCAAACAACTGCAGGAAAGACCTCAAGCCACTGCAAGAATAATAGCTTCTCTACTGGGCTCGATGGCGTCTTGTATCCATCTGGTTCCCAATGCTCGCCTCCATATGAGACCATTGCAGGAAAATCTAGAGGATCGGTGGTGTCAACTGAGGGACGATTGGGAGAACAAAGTCCTTCTTTCTCCTCACACCCTACAATCCCTCAAGTGGTGGTGTTTACCCAGCAATCTCTTGGTGGGGATTCCGTTCCAACAACGACCTCCATCTCAAACCATCGTAACAGATGCGTCACTGCTCGGATGGGGGGCGCACATGGAACATCTTCGAGTCCAAGGCGAGTGGTCACAGAGAGAGAGTCTCTATCACATCAACCTGCTGGAACTTCGCGCAGTCCACCTTGCGCTCACAGCCTTCCTTCCCTCTCTAAGAACGGAAACTCTCCTTCTTCAGACAGACAACGTGGCCACTATGTACTACGTGAACAAACAAGGAGGCACCAGGTCCAGAATTTTATCCAGAGAGGCTCAGACAATCTGGCATTGGCTTCTAGCCAGGAACCTGTCGCTAGTGGCAACTCACCTGCCCGGCATCCAGAATGTTCAAGCGGATGCCCTCAGTCGGGTAATGAACGAGAACCACGAATGGGTACTACACGACGACGTCGTTCATTCCATTTTCGCACTCTGGGGTACCCCCTCTACAGACCTATTCGCAACCCCAGAAAACAAAAAATGCCAAAACTTCGCCTCCAGATATTACCATCCAGGGACACTGGGGAATGCCCTGTGGATAAGCTGGTCAGGAGCATTTCTTTACGCCTTTCCACCGCTTCCCCTGATTCCGGCGGTCCTCCAGAAGCTGTCCAATGCTCAGACCAAAATGATCCTAATTGCTCCGGAGTGGCCACGCCAGTGGTGGTTCCCAGACCTTCTTCACCGGTCACTCAAACCACACATCAGGCTACCATATTGTCCGGACCTTCTCACGAAGTTCAGAGGGCAGATATCTCATCCCAACCCCTCATCGTTGAGTTTGACAGCATGGCTCCTGAGCTAGTGCAATATGGACACTTGAACCTACCTCAGGAATGTATGGAAATTCTGAAGGAAGCAAAACGCCCTTCCACACGATCAGCCTATGCAAGCAAGTGGAAGAGATTCTGCATTTGGTGTTTACACAACAACATTGACCCGGTTTCCTGTGGAGAACAATCTATCTTGCCATACTTGTTAAGTTTGGCAAAATCGGGCTTACAACTGTCGTCAATAAAAGTTCACTTGGCGGCGATAACGGCATACAGAAAGAGTCCTTCACAAACTTCCTTTTTTCGGATTCCGATTATTAAGGATTTCCTAGAAGGTTTAAAGAAGGTTTTTCCTCCCATTAGAAAGCCTTCTCCTCCATGGGAACTGAACGTTGTCTTATCACGTCTGATGCTGCCTCCATTCGAGCCGATACACAAGGCATCGCTGCAGCATCTCACATGGAAAGCTGCTTTTCTGGTGGCAATCACTTCAGCGCGTAGGGTCAGCGAAATCCAGGCCCTTTGCGCTCAGGAACCCTACACGGTTTTTCATTCTGCAAAAGTGGTAATGAGAACTCATCCAAAATTTCTACCTAAGGTAGTCTCCGACTTCCATGTGAACCAAACAATTTCATTACCGACTTTCTTTCAGAATCCAGCTACTCCTGCTGAGAGAACTCTGCACTCTCTGGATGTAAAGAGAGTATTGAAATTTTACTTGGACAGGACAAAAAGCTTACGAAAATCACAACAGCTTTTTATTAACTATGGCCCAATCAGAACAGGTTTGGGCACATCTAAACAATCTTTATCCAGGTGGATTGTTTCATGTATAATGTTATGTTATCAGTTAGCAAACAAATCCCTTGGTGGTAGGCCAAAAGCCCACTCTACCAGAGGGAAAGCAGCTACTGTAGCCTTGATGAGAAATGTCCCTTTGGCAGAAATATGCAAGGCTGCCACTTGGAGGTCGGTCCATACCTTTACTAAGCATTACTGCCTTGATACAGACGCTAGGGCAGATGCTCAGGTTGGACAGGCTTTGCTCAAGAATTTGTTTGCATGATTCATGTTTTTCTCAGTATTCTTATATCTACTCCACCGCGGTTATGGGGATGGGCTTGCTACTCTATTCAGTGCTTATGACTATACATGGAAATCCCCTACGAGAGAAGGAATGGTTTCTTACCTGTAACTCCAGTTCTCTCGTAGGGGTATTTCCATGATAGTCATAAGCAACCCTCCCTCCTCCCCGGTGGAGTTGACATAGAACATGAATATTATGGAGGTTGGTACTCCAACAAATGTTTTGTTTTTCTTCATGTCAGGTTAATAGCCTCCAAAAAAGAACTGAGGCAACTGCCTTTTGCTGTGCATGATGGGAAACAGGAAGACTTTACTTTCTTAAAGGCACAGCTCTATTTTCATTCTGTATAATGGCAGCCTATGGGCTACACTGCCCTACATTGTTTTATTCTCATGAGAGGTGTAAATAAAATATGAGAATGTATTTATTTATGTATTTATAGAATAAATAGAGGTTTAAACGTGAAATTTACACTACAACTGTTTTTTCTTCTAACAATTTGGCCTGTGTAGCTGTTCACATAGGCTGCACATTGTTATTCTTAAGTGTTTTTCACAGACCTTTTTTGTCAAGGAGCTGATGATTGCACTTAAGAATATACTACACAACAGTGCTCCGGGGTCCCCGCAGGCGCGCGGAACTATTCAGTGCTTATGACTATCATGGAAATACCCCTACGAGAGAACTGGAGTTACAGGTAAGAAACCATTCCTTATATATATGTATATATCTTTGTGTATATACTTGATGTGTATATATATATATTTTAAAAAGAGAGAGTTATATATATATATATAAAAGATTTACAGTTATTCATGCAATGTTGTGTATTTTTACAATGTAATGGGATGTTGCCTTGCTCTTTCATTGCATTGCCTGGTTGTTCTCATGCACGTAAAAAATGATTGGTACTGACGTCCGCACGTCGTCGAGGACCTCTTATTGCCTGTATGACGTCATACGGCGTTGCGTGGGCTAGAGTGACGTCCTCGTCGACGTGCAGAGACTAGTAAGAAGATTTCCGTCGAATGCTGGCGCCATGGGAGTATTCATTAGGTGAGGAATCCACAGGTAGCTAATGTATCCACCAGAAAAGTCGTTACCGAAGGTAAGTAACTCGTTCATTTGGATCCACAGTGAAATTGAATTAGTTAAATTGCTGCTGACCCTAAGCTTCCATCACCACACGTTGGTTGTGCCCAGTTTGGCCAGTGAATTTATTAAATGCCTCCCACCCCCGCCTTCGTGCCCTGGCTGGTTCTTGGCTGTGCCTTTCAGGCCTTGGGACCCCATGGGCAGAGGTCAAAGGGTGCTGGCTTAGGTCACCCACGGCTTCTGGGCTAAGCATTAATTGGCTCTCCCTGCCCGTGTCTCCCCAGGTGCCAACCCGCTGCAGCAGAATGACATGGGGCACACGCCAGTGGACTACACCCGAGAGGGAGAGGTCAAACAGCTCCTCCACACGTGGGAGACAAAGGTAAGTCTGTCCTCCTCCTGTGAACACTGCTTCCAGCACACCAGCCTGTCCTTGTCTTCGGTTGTGCACTTCAGCAGTAGAGCCTGTCCACTTTCATGGGCTGTCCATTTGCACACAGGAGTTTTTTTTTTACTCTTTCATTAGCTCTGTACTCCCACGACAGAGCCTCCCCCCTTCATCCACAGTGCACTCCCTCGCCTGAACCCCTCCTTTTCATTGGTTGTGCACTTCTTGGAGAGAGTCTGTCGTCTTTCACAAGTGGTGCACTTCCACAACAGCGGTGCAGTTCCGCAACCGGGCCTGTCCTTTTCATCAGTGATGCTCTTCCACGCAGGAGCCAGTCATTTTCATTTGTTTTGCACCTACATTCCAGAGTGTGCCCTCTTTCATTGGCTGTGCAGTTCCACAACTGAATACGTCCACTTTCATCTGCTATGCTCTTCCACAACAGTACCTACCCTCTTTCCTCAGCTCTGCACTTCCACTACAGAGTTTGTTCTCTCTCATTAGTTGGGCACTTCCAAAGCAGAGCCTGTTCTTTTTCATTGATTGGGCACATTGTGCACTTCCACAGCAAAGCCTGTCCTTTCATTGTTTGTGCAAATTGTGCACTTCCACAACAGAGCTTGTTCTCTTTCATTGTTTGTGCACTTCCACATCAGAGCCTGTCTTCTTTCATTGATTGTGCATATTGTGCGTATTGGCTCCCTTTCATTGATTTTACACTACCACACCAGAGCTTGTTATCTTTCATTGATTGTGCACTTCCTCAGTAGAGCCTGTCCTTCATTGTTCGTGCACTTCCACAACAGAGCCTGTTCTCATTCATTGATTGTGCACTTCCACAGTAGAGCCTGTCCTTTCATTGTTCGTGCACTTCCACAACAGAGCCTGTTCTCTTTCATTGACTGTGCACTACTACATCAGAGCCTGTCCTTTCATTGATGGTTCACTACCACATCAGAGCCTGCCCTTTCATTGGTTGTGCACTACCACAGCAGAGCCTGTCCTTTCATCGATGGTTCACTACCACATGAGAGCCTGTCCTTTCATTGATTGTGCACTTCCACAACAAAGCCTGTCTCTTCATTGATGGTTCACTACCACGAGAGCCTGTCCTTTCGTTGATTGTGCACTTCCACAGCAAAGCCTGTCCTTTCATTGATTGTACGCTTCCACAGCAGAGCCTGTCCTTTCATCGATTTGTTCACTACCACATGAGAGCCTGTCCTTTCATTGATTTTACACTACCACACCAGAGCCTGTCTTTTCATTGAGTATGCTTCTCCACTACAGGGCTTGTTCTCTTTCATTAGTTGTGCAATTACATAGCAGAGCCTGTTCTTCAATTGATTGTTCAATGCCACAACAGAGCCTGTCCTTTCCTTGATTATGCACTTCCACAGCAGAGCCTGTACTTTCATTGATTGTTCACTACCACACCAGAGCCTGTTCTCTTTCATTGACTGTTCACTACCACACCAGAGCCTGTTCTCTTTCATTGATTGTTCACTACCACATCAGAGCCCGTCCTTTCATTGATTGTGCACTTCCACACTTGTTGCACTGGAAACACAAGATGGGTTCATGAGCCACGCCTGCCTCACACTTAGAATACACGCGAGCGAAGGTTGCCGCACTCTCGCTTACAGCAATGTATTGTTATTTTCACTATCATCATCATGAAGGCCAATGTATTTACTGTAGTATCCATGATGGCCCAGAAGAGAAGTAGTGCGCCGTGCAAGAAACCAGAGCACACCAAACACAAGTAAAACAGCACACCCACTTGAAATACAAACACATAAAAATGCAATAGAATCAATATAAAACGAAATAGTTAAACTACACATAAAAGCAGATCACGCAAAACGTAAAATTGTGAATCACTTCCACGGCAACGCATGGAAGTACAAATAGGGTTTCAGTGCTCCTCTGAATTAATGAAACAGAGGTACGAATGTCGACAGGGAATGTATCCTAGTTTAACCGAAGGCTGCCAGGGGAGTATAAACAAGTATTGGTCCAAGATATTTATTGGGAGGCCACTATGGTGTGCGCCACCGAATGCCATTGCCTCCAGGCAGGATAGCACGACTGCGGGAGACGGCTGTAAGAGGCTCTCTGACTGAGGCACTAGCTCAAGTCACTGGCGTAGCGTGAACAGTAGGAGTCCAAGTAAAGACTGGCCAAGGATGAGTGCACTTTTCAATGACTGGATGCAGTGCTATGCTCACATGGCATCACTAGCCCGTTAAAACACAGGTGGCACTTTTCATAACATGGCTTCGACTGACTCGTATGATATTGTTTTTCTCAAGCGCTGTTTTCACATCATGCTGAGACCTTAGTGCTTTGGCAGATTTTAAGGGTTTCAAGAATGTTTGTTTATGGGTTTGAACGTTTCACTAGCATTGAATCTTTCACAAATTCAATTGATTGAATTATTCCCCATCATCAAGCTAGGAACACTCAAGAGTGAATTTTAAAGCAGTTAAAGCAGTTCATGCAGAATTCAGTAGCACTGTAAGCAGCCACAGACTATATGAAACCAGTCAAGCTCATTGTGTCCTGTACCCTGGCCAGTGAGGTCACGGGCCGCAGAGTTCTCTCCCTCCTGGATGCCTCAGAAGACCAGATTTCTTACTGCACTTCTAGTGTTAGGGCAACCAGTGGAGCTCTGCCTCCATTGTACTCAAAAGTCGTTTTGTCACTATGATTTTGACCTTTTGTCACTGTGTTTTCTTAACAGTACTATTAAAAAGTGGTGTTTCATTTTTTTAAATAATTTGTTATGTAGACATTTAACCCTTTCCTAGAAGATGGACATACCCAAGGCCTTTGTTAAAAAGTCTGCATTCAGTATTTACAAATCATGTGTGAAAAGGAAGATCTACTTTAAGGCCCACTCACTAAATGCTTTTACTTAATTTACCCAGGGCACAGTCCAAAAGACACTACATATATATGATTTTTTCAGCCAAGACGCTGAAGGACAGAGAAAGAACTTTGCCGCTGTCCACCCTCACTGTAAAATTGGAACCTTCTGTATCTGGGGTAAAAAGCAGATATTGAAGTTAACATCTGCGTCAGAGAAGTCACAGTCAGAAACCACCTTAGTGGCCAAGAGACCACCCGATTGCTGCTAAAAATCAAACTTCTGGTTAGACACTACCTAATAGGGTGAAAGAAGGGTGATTTAGCCAGGAAGCAGTCTCAGAAAACTAATAAAATAAAATTTCTTTATCCACAAATTCATCAGTTACGAGCAGATTTTTGCAAATTGCCAATGCCACAGTGGGTGAAAGGTGTGACTAAATCAAAGGTATATTCTCTGTGCCTGGGATCCAGTCTAGACTCTTAAGTATATCTTTTGATTTAGAGATTGTCTTCAGAAAACAAGTGAAAAAGCGGCCGCTTTTTTCAGTACTACAAACCCCCAAATCATAGAGGTTATCAACATCAATCATCCAACTTCTGTCTAAATTGGAAGTATTGTGTGTTTAGATCCCAGGCAACCTATCTACAATAGCAGACACAACAGAGGTGATTAGGTGATTCAGCTGCACCAATAGCTGAGGTTCACATCCTCCTTGCCCTTCAGAAGGCTGATCTGTTTGTTCCTACACTATACAAGTATTGGAATCTGCATTCTATGTACCAGATTAGAATGTAGACTTGTCCCATTAGTGCTCAAACAGATTCAGAAATTTAAAGGGTAATTTAGTAAAAGCTAAATAACTTTGGGGAATGGTGGTTGCCCTACAACATACAGTGGCCCATTATAGTGAAAGAACTTAAGCTAAGAGGAGATATGCGATGACTTGGCTTCGAAAAGTAGTGCACACCTGCAAGATGCTGATGTTACTCAATCTCGAATGAAGATTGATGTGGATGTTATGGTGGCAATGAGGAAATAAAAAATGGGTAAAATGCTTAAATTTAACTGAACCCGGGCCACCTTCCATTCCTATAGTTTTTGCCCACCATGCCACATCAGATGGGAACCGACAGTATGCAAATCAGCTTTGGTCCTGCTACAATAGGAACAGCCCTGCGTGAACTGCCGGGTGAGATCCCTTCTGAACCGGAACACAAGCAACCCCAGACCGGTTTTGGCCTATTTGGCCTTTTCAATAGGGTGCACCTTTGTGGTAATACAGGCAACAGTGAAAGTGGAAAAGCTCCCTGAAGGTTTCCCTTCACCAAATATAATGTTACTTTTGTTTCTATACCACAGTTAGGCAAATTCCTAATGAAAAAGTTTAAATGAAATCTTATCATAGCAGCTTCTGCTCATGCTAGCATCAGTGCTACCATATCAATGCTACACTAAAGATACTAGTAGCAATGTTTACCTAAACAAATGTGTACAACAATGTAATATTTGTCAACAGAAGAAACCCTGTACTGCTGAGACCAGTGCCTTCTCTCCATCGGGTAAATGATAAACTTAGTTGTGTTGTGTACCTGGACCGTGTTAGCTTACTGCCAAGTGTCATTCAATATAAGTATATAATGGTTGTGGCAGATTCATGCTCTATATTTGTGTGTTTGTCCACAAATGACTGCCACTCCTTGAGCAGTCATAAAAGACTTGCAGTGTCTCGTTGCAATGGTAGCAGTTAATACCTTCCATCGAGACAGTGGCCTGGCTGCAAAAGTGTTTGCTTGACGCAGTGTCTTTTGTGGTGTACATCTGCTAATCCAGAATCCAGCAGAATGGTTGAGGGAGCCAGTGGCAGGCTTAAACATGCCTTGACTGCTAGAGTATTGAATACAGGTTTGTCGTGGTACCACAACATGTATCAGGCTCAGCAAGCCCTAAATAATTTGCCTAAGAGTATATTGTTAGCTATACACCATGCAAAATGCTTTTTTGAGTACCTATGTATGGTGCACAACTTAAGGATCCATGGAAAGCCGGGGTCATGGTTTAATTAAACCAGGTACTTCTTACACGTCCATCTGTTGCAAAGCTTTCATGACTTGAGGAAGAAACTTTCAAACAAAAGTTTCCCTGACGTTGCCACTCATTCTAAAGCTGCTGTGGAATGGTGGCTTCCAGAAGTGACAGAACTATTCCAGATTGGCTCCCAGAAAAAGTGCACCTTGGACCATCCTTCAGGCCACCTGTAATAGTTGTTGGGACAGAAAGCACTTACGCAGTAAAAAAAGAACAGGAAAGTGTTGTTCGATCACAGCAAGTAGTATTGATGTGCCAACTGTTTAGTTGCCCATCTCCTTTACCAAGGTACCTCCAGATTAGACCAGTGAACCCCTTCCCTATTCTGGTTTTACCTCAAGAAGACATCAGCCAAATTGAGCTCATTGTCCATTCCAAGGAAAAGCTGATTTCCTAGCTTTATTTTCACATTTATCCTGATGTCATCCAAGCAGTGTTTTCAACAATTAAACCTGCTGCACCATCAACTACAATTACAATTATATTTCTACCTCTAAAAGAATCAACAACAAATGCTGTACCCAGGCATGAAATTGCATTATCAGGAGATCAGACTTTTCCTTCAGTTTCACCTGGACACACAAGCTTCTGTAATTAGTCAACATTACAGATGGATTCTTACCTGATGTTGGTACCATGCTAGGTATTGTCACCCTCTGTGTTCATGCATTTAGATTTTTGCTACAACTTCTTTTGTGGATTATAATGCTGATTATTATTTTCTTAAGATGGTGCATGAGCACTATCTCTCTGAAATGTCTTTACCATCATGTGCGATGCAAGAGCCACAACCACATTTTTCTTCACACCACATTACAAGAAAAGATCATGCTGTGAGCATCACTGCATATCCATGGCCTGATGATGTTCTTCAGGAAGAGTTCTGTATCAAATTTTGAGTCCTACAAAAGTAATTCAAATAACACACACATTATGCATTTTAATGGATGACACTGTTGCACTAGTTCTTTATGCGAGTACATGGGACGTTAAAGCAGTTACACAAGCACAGAAAAGGTGATGTGAGGATGCTCCTAACAATTGTAACCACTGGCAATCGCTTTGGTTAATATTCCAACTCATCGTTCTTTTGCACACTGTCTCACCTCAGATTAGACCCAGCCATATACAAATCAGCCTTGCTTCTGCTCCAGTGGGAACAGTCCAGCTTGAACTGCTAAACCAGGAATTCTCTGTACCAGAACACAAGCAACCCAGCAGTACATGACTGAAGAGATGCAAACAGCGCAAAACTGGTATGGGTTGCTTGAGGTCTGGTTCAGGGAGGACATCACCTAGCATTTCAGGTATATGAAGTAACAGAGGCAGTGAGAGGTACTGACCACAACAAGTGCTTTCCTCTCTTGACACATAATTACAATCTGCTGGGAAGTCTCCCATTGTAGGTGCATCACACCAAATCAGATGAGATTCTGCACATTCTTTGTTGGCCTGGTTTGTTTTCTAGAGGACCAAATGTATTCCTGGCACAGGCGCAGAACTGTCAGACGCTTGTACTAATATTAGCACTGTGTCTCCTCCCAAATTAGTCCACAGGTTTCCTGTGTAATGTAGAATTAGGCCCTCATTGTTATGTACTCCAATAGTAGATTCATCTTCCTTCCTTAGACAAGGAGCAGTTGGGTCAGAAATTGCTGAACCTCTTCCAACGCTACTCAGATTCGGCTGTGGGTTTTGCTTCTGCTGTTCTCTTATACAGTTATCACATTCTTCCTATATGCTCCGAGCATGAAGTTGAAGGCTGGGTAGATGCCCATGTCCCCAGATTCCACACAGCTCTTACAGACTCCATTGTAGCTCCAGGTGCTACAGGACCAGCCACAGGTACCAGTCCTCCAGACTCAACTGGCACTGCCAGCTCCAGTACAGCCCCTGGCCTCAGTAATGGACTGACCTAGATGCTCTAGGTGAGCAACCATGGAGGGGTGAATCTCCCCTAGATCCTTTTAAAATCCCATCTTGTTCCAAGAATGCTTATCTAGGGCAAGTGAACTGCAGCGGAAACACTGATAACCACGATGTCCTTCCTTCAGTGAGGTGCAGGATGTTGAACTTTCGTGATCAAGGTTATGGTATAATTGCCCATTGACACCCTAGTACCCCAGTGTGAATAATCACTGCATCTGTGCCTCTGTGGCCTCAATATCTCCCCCACCAAAACCAGCCCTGGCTAAAAAAAACTCATGTATGTAAGCAGGTGCAGGAGATTTGGTGGATGTGTTTCTTTGAGCAAAGCATTTCAAAACCAATAGACAACAAGTACGACGATCCCAAGATGAGTCCAGTTTTTGTATCTAGGACTCTCTGCTTAATCTGGGGTGGTATATATGCATGTGCTAATTTGAGAGTGATGCTGGGTTCGCTAAAGCAGCATCCTTGTACATAGACATGTCACGGAGACCAGGTTTCTGGAAGCAAGTGAGAAGAGAATGCCCACTCAGGGGTCAAGGGCTGAAGAGGCTGCTAACCACATACTAATGATATCTAGGAACCTTATAAGAAATGCCACCAGGGCCATGTTGGTCTGCCCATGTTCCAACTGTGATGCCACAAGCCCTCGGAAATGAAGTCTGTGCTAAAACTCTTGCACCTGAAGCTGTAGGCTCAGAAAAAAGTAACCAATCCTCTTTCTTTCAATGGTAATAATTTGTCTGATCCCTCAACAGAGGAGGTCCCCCAGCAGTGCAAGACAAGCATGGCCAAACTGGTGAGAATCCTCCAGGCTGCACTGACAATACATCCCCTCTCCCAGCCTGTAAACATTTCCAGTCTTTCAAGGTTCATGACCCCTTACACTCCAGGAACGTGGGTGGAGTCTCCCCTTTCTCAGAGAATAGATGCATGAAGAGAAAGTGTTTCACAAGGAGCAATAAGCCTACTGTTAGTTCCAGTGTAAACAAAGAAGTCCCAATGACCTTACTGGGAAACTGCAGCCCTCTTTGAAATCATTTGAGGCGGCCAGATCAACTCCAGCTCCAATGGGTGCCCCCCATTACCAAAGCGTGACCCAAAAAACACAGCTTCATTTGTCCTCTGAGTTGTAAAGAAAAGCTGTGATCTACCATTGATGTGTCCTTCCCACCATGTTTCCTGTACCACAGACCGCATCCAAAGTTGGCCTGCAGGAGGTAGACATGTTCCACGTCCTGCAGTCGAGCCAAATGTTATGGTATGTTTTTTACACCATGACTGATTTGCATATGACTGGGTCCAAACTGGGGTGATGTGGCGAGCAAAATAACAATGGATTAAACCCAGATCTGTGACTGGGGGTGAGGGTTTGAAAAGTTTCACCTCTCTGTCCATCATTTTATTTTGTTTTGTGATGTTGTCTTGTTTTTACACCCTTTATTTCCTTCTAAGAGAACGGAGTAGGTACTGAACCCTTTGCTTAACACTATTATCTGAAGTAGTACCTAGACTTGCAGGATTTGGAGCAGGTGCCGTCAGCTGTCCAAATCAATGATTGGCTGTGCTCAAGGAACCCTCAGGAGGGTTCATTTCATGTACCCAGATGGAAGCATTACACCATGTAGCTCCACCTTTTTGATGGGAATCAACCAATACGTATAAGGCATACTGCCATATGCTCTCAGTTCCCCCAGTTAGAAAAGATAGTGCCTCAGATGGCGACCTCCCTGTGAATGCAGATGCTCAATTGCTAATCATACATAGATTAATATCTTCTCATAATAGCATCCATAGAGTAAGCAAGGTCCACTTTAGCTCTGATATGTGGACACTATATAAGCTTGGGTACTCAGTAAACTACCTCAAATCCTCTCTTGTTCTATTCAAGAGGATTCATTTCATTGGGTAACAGGGATCACCAGGCAGTGGATCACTTCATGTACAGTGGGAGCATCACACTCTTGTGGTTCTAGAGGCCTTTGGGGACTACAGGCATTTTGCTTAGGGATGAGGCCATGCCCTGTTTGGAGGGGGCACGAGTCAGACAGGGGCTACTAGCTACAAACCATGGTGGTTGAGGCCATGTGCCATTGCTGTCCTGAAGTCCATGTTACCATGACTACGCAAACCGGGCCAAATACTTCCTTTCTGCACTTAACTATGATGGTAGCAAAGGTGAACAGTTAAGGACTTCACTAGGAGGTAGTATGAGAGACAAAGACTTGGAACTCATCAGTCAACCAGCAAACCTAATAAATCACAGGCCCAGAGCAGTGCTTGTCTTTTAAAATTTTTTAAAATACTACACAGATAAGTTCCATACTTAAGGTCAGACAGTCTCACCTCCCCAGCCCCCCCCCCCCGGCTTATACCGAAATGCTGCTCATCTTGATGCCCTCCTTCCCATTCTATGGTGTGTTCCCCTTCTGTGTCAAGAGTAGTCCGTCCTGCAGGTTCAGTTTAGGCAAATTTAGACCCCATGTGCAGCTTTCAATGAGCAGTTGTTTCTGGACAGCTGGGGGATCAGATTGTATAGTTCTTTGCCCCAAAAGCTCCTTCCTGATAAGCATAAATCTTATTGTAAGTTAGCTTTGCC
The DNA here is from genome assembly GCF_031143425.1 of Pleurodeles waltl. Classification (NCBI taxonomy): domain Eukaryota; kingdom Metazoa; phylum Chordata; class Amphibia; order Caudata; family Salamandridae; genus Pleurodeles; species Pleurodeles waltl. The sequence goes on along the minus strand of NC_090447.1, from coordinate 76,536,485 downwards.
TAGTTTACAGCCTCTAGAGGCCATGCTTCTCTGTTACCTGCTTTGTCAAAGACTGGTGGGCTCTGGCTGGTGTGAGCCTTAGCATACTCTGGTCAGCATTTTTGGTGGCGCCTCTTCTTTTGATGTGATGATACTACTTCTCTCTCTTTCTCTTGCAGACTCCTTCAAGCATGTGCTTAGAAGGTGGGCTGGTGAGGTCTGGTGTAAGAAATTGGATTATTAGTTGAGGGGGGTAAGTACCCCCCTCAAGTAATAATCACTGTCCTTGCCAGGAAGAACCACTAAAGTTACTAAATAAAAATGGCCTCAACCCCTTGTAGCTGTTTCACTGAGCAGATAGAGCTTAACTTAGAGGCAATGTGCAAAGTATTTATGCAGTACTAAAACAGTAATAAAGTGCAAAGCAACAAAAATCCTAAAATGAATCAGAAAAAAATAAAGAAAAATATAATAAAATGTAAAAAAATCCAATATGGAGAACCAGAGATGTGAATTTGTAAAGTTTTGTGTAAGAATAGCACCACTAACCACAAAGTGTCAACGGCCTAGGTGCAATTTGAGCTGACTGCAATGGAGCGTGGGTCATATACACCAACCAGGTTTGTCCTGGACAAAAAATTGTACCTTCTAAATGTAGCCCTTTAATACCCAATCTGCCTCAGGAGTACACTTCTAATGCCACCCAGGACCTCAGGAGAAACACTTGAAGAATCTCAGGGTGTCAGGCAGAGTCTGGCCTAGGACCAGTTGCCACTGTTCAGCTCAGGAAAAAGCCTCCTGTAGCGTGTGTTCCTGCAGCTTGAACAGCAGGTTAGGCTTTTGATCCTTGGAGTCCACCTTTTTGTCCTGGATACAAGAGAGAGCAAGTTCACTCTTCTGATTTTCCTCAGGTCCAGGACTGTTCTGAAGAGGGTACCTGGAGATGCCACATTTATGCCTGGCACAAATTAGTGGGCGAGAATGACCTCTGGGGACACTCTAACCAATGGGCTAAAGGTTCCTGGTTCTAACGCTACTCACTTTGAGCATTTTTAAGATAGTGAAAGTCTTCGGTCACACTAAACTTGGGCTCAATGGACCGGGGTGATATGTGGGGAATGTAGTATGATCCTCGCACACCCAACACTAAAATCCAGTTTGAAACAGCCAGGAAACCCCCAAAAAACCCAGAGACCGAAGTTAGGTAGAACAAAAGAAGGGTTTTTGGCAACCAGACAGTAGATACACAAGATGTGTTTTAGCATCCTGTTTCTCTCCTCTGCAGTGCATTCTAAGTGTTATATGTAAACCCAGCAGACCTGTCAAACAGGCTTTGATGCTGTAATTTCAAACGATTGATGCCTGCCTGGCTGGGGTTGGTGGGGTGGAACAAAAGAAGGGCCCTGGCCAGATAACATTTGCCTGCGACAAGGGAGGCCTCTTTGAAATGTGTCCTAGGTGGTATATGAAAAAACACTAGAAGACTTGTCAAGCAGCATTTGACACTTTAATGTCAAAAAGGATGCTCACAGCCCCACCTTGCATATTTAGTGTCAACTTCACGGGGCCATTTCTGCTTTTCACACCCATTCACACCTATTCCAATGCCAGTTAGTGGCTGCCAGAACTGCACGGGCAAAATGAGGCTTAGTCTCTAGGAACTTCAGACAGAGAACTTTGTAAAAGATAACTTTTCTTAATAATTAGTAAAAATCCGACTTCATCATTGAATTGGATTTATTGATGACTATTAAAAATTGTTGTTTCATAATTGCCAAGATACAGTATTAGTATATAATATTTCCTCAGCCGCACAGTAAATAGCAACTACTGAGAGTGTGGATAGGGACCTTTCCATCACTGCCTTCTGGGACAATTCAAGTATATCCCTGAGCATGAATGTGTTTTTTTTTTAGAAGGAGATTCCCTAGGAAATCGTCAACCTCCATCTTTGAGGCCTTAAGTCACCTACCCCTAGACACCTTTGCAACTCTCCTGAGCAGAAAGTGCCATCATTTCACTTCTTGGATGGGCCGTCGGCTTCGATCACAGTGGCACATGCTGATGGTGGATTAGACAGGCGATTTATGTATGTCTTCGTCCAGCTTCTCTGATTTTACGGTTTTCCATAGGTTCTGATACCAAGGATCTGCAGAGGAACAGGGAGGGTTAGGGGTGCACAAACATCAAGGTAGCTCTGGCATGGACTTGCAAGTCTGTTTCTGGGACCACGTCTGCCTACTTCACAGGAGAATCCTCCTGCCATGGACGGAGGGAGAGAGTTACACACCTCCCTACCATTGCTCAGCTTGAGTGCATGATTTCTGAAGTGCTGACCTGTAAACATCTAGCGCTCTTGTTTAGCCATTGAATGCCCTGGTGGCTTCCAGGAAATCGACCACCACAATCCAGTGTAAGAGCCAATGGCTTAGGTTCTGCCACAGGATGTTGGTTAAAAAAACATCGACCGACCTACATGCTCAGTAGCATATGTGATGTTTTTGTGCCACCTAGCTGAAACTAGACTGCAGGTGACATGACATGACTTACCCTGCTGCCATTGGAGAAGTCTAGTGTTTTTCAAGAGGGTCCTCTATGCAGCCAACAAGGACTTCTAAAGGTATGTGACAGTCAGAAGCTCTTGTTCTGTCTTATATACCATTTTGTTCTCCCTAGGATCCTTTAACTTGTCCTAACCGGGATGATGCCCAAGCGTTTTAAATCAATACCCTCCACAGTGACAATAAACTTATATTGTGAAAGACAGCCAGGCCACTGCACATACTTTTATAAAGACAGGGTCATTCTCCCTACTCACCCTTCCTTCGTGCCTAAAATACTGGTGGAATTCCCACTTAAAGAAGAGATTGCCCTCCCACCTTTATTCCTCTCTTCTCAAGTACAGACCTTGGACAATCTAAATGTCAAGTGTAATTTGCATTTGTTTCCGGAGCGAACAAGGGACCTGGGTTCATCATACCAGTTTTTAGTGACTGTCATGGGCAATGATGCAGGCTGAGCTAGTGCTACGGTCACCATTTCGAGACCCTTTGGCATAGAGCCCAATTTTCACTGCTACCCGGGCACTCTGCGTCTGGCATCTGTGATATTGTCGCATTCATGGTACCAGTTTTCAGATCTCTATTATGATTCAGAAAGATCTTGCAGTCCTGGCACTAGACTGCAGCTATGCACACACCGGAGGGTAAAACGAAGGAGACTGATGACTAAGTGCGAGGTAGGAGGATTACACCCAGTTTAATTGAAGAAGGAAGCTTAATCACTAAAGAATACCTGGGTCACTGTAAAGTTGTTCTTAGCCTAATGTACATAAACATGTAGAGATTGAGTCTTGTGATACACACTCTGACAGTGGTTCACGTATCCATTTTCCGTTCAGTAAAAATGAGTCCATGAACCAACCTATAAGAGGACGGAGAGCAGGACCGAGAAGTAGGCAGAGAAGAGAGTGTGTGGGTAAGTAAACTCAGCCATGCACTCACCTAGTTTGAAATATTCTATTTCATAAAATTGACGCAAGTACCCTTATACTAGCAGCTCTAAATTCAGTACATTATAAAATGGAGAAGCCACAACAAGGCAGGCGCCTTGCCTTAGACAAACATGGGAATAGGTTGGTACCATTCTTGTAGGATGGGACTCTTTTAAGCTACCTTGGAAGTTAGTGGAGGGGCCCAGTCCCAGTAAAGACCATGCCACAATGCTGCAGTAGTCACAGGGGCTGGTCCATTAAATCCACTGAGAAGTAGCTGATTGCACTGAAGGTGGCCACCAGATCACTGTTTCTAGGGTAGACTAGACTTTTTATGTTTTTAGTTATCTGGTGCATTTGCCATGAGGTCATTAAAAATAAATGTAGTTTGATTCTGGACATTCTGATGGATACAACTGCCTGTGGATTCCTCACCTATCGAATACTCCCCTTGCGCCAGCATCCAACGGAAATCTTCTTCCTAGCTTCTGCACGTCGACAAGGATGTCACAATTGCCCACGCGACGCCGTCTGACATCATACAGGCAATAAGAGGACCTCGCCGACGTGCCGACGTCAGTTCCCTTTTTTCCGTTCCATTCGAACGATGGTTATTCTTCGAGGGAGCTACTGTTACTACTCGACGTAGTTAGTTATTTTTGCTGTTTCTTCTTTGAGAAAAGATAGAATGTCGCAAAGAAAATCCAGATTCAAGCCCTGCAATGAGTGCGGTGGCAAGATGTCGGTTACGGACCCACATGCTGACTGTTTGTGGTGTCTCAGCTCCGACCACGACTTTGACAAATGGGACTCTTGTCAACAGATTAATCCAAAGGCTTTAAAAGAGCGAGAAGCAAAGCTCTTTTCGGCGAAGTCGAAGAAAAAAGAAAAGCAACATCATCGCAAGTCATCTTCTCCGAAGTCGCATCAGCGTCATCGTGACTCCCGGCGTCGTCGAGAATCTCGGCGCCGGTTGAGTAGGGAGAGATCGCGTTCGAGGTCGCCTTCAGCTCGACGCCGGAAGACATGGGAAGTGAGTCCCACCATCTCTCCCCAGCCGCAGACGCCGTTTGCATCACCGACATCTCCGACTTCGCCGACGTCGCCTGTGAATCCTCCTTCAGTATTTGAGGTTCCTCAGCGTCAGGAGTTCTCTCCAGCTTCACAGACGCCTCCAACCCAGGCTCCTCAGTACCCGGCTTTCCCGGCCCCTGGAGTCGACAGTTCTGCATTCTTGAATGCAATGTTTACAATTTTTCAGCAGATGGCTCCAGGTGGTGGACCGGCTGGTCCTTCGGGCCCATTGGCCTTCAACATGGGTGCTCTGGCTCCGTTACGACCGGCACCTTTTATGGCCTTCCTTCCCATGGGAAATGTGGGCTCGGCGCCAGCGCCTATGGCGTCAGCCTCTCAACCGGTGACGCCGAGTAGACCTTTGGCTCCGGCGCCGGAACAGTCTCCTATCCGCCCTTCGCCTTGTACGGCGCCAAAGAAATCCATGGCGCCGATGGATCCGGCGTCTGATGGATCCGAGGATCGGCGTCAAGCTTCGACGTCTGCTGAAGCCATGTCGACGCCTAGGATTGAGGCCAGGTTACACTCGAGGAGGCTTGCTCTTCGCCTCCTTGAGGAGCAAGAATATCGGAGACAAGCGTTGGAGGAAGGAGAGATTGAGGAATCTCAAGGAGACCTCCATGGTTTAGACACAGCCAGTGGTCTGGACACCTCTCCAGAATGGGACTTAACATCACCTGGAGAGTATACGGAGGAGGCTGCATCATTTCATTCAGTCATTAAGACTTCATTAAGTCATTAGACCTCCCTTTGCCGGTGTCTGAGCCTAAGCCTAATATTTTAACGGAAGTATTGCATCCTGCTTCAACAGCTGCAGAGCCACTTCTGCCTTTTAATGAGGCTCTGTTAGATCCAATTCTGAAAATATGGAAGAAGCCGGTGTCATCTTCGGCAGTGAACAGATCGGTGGCTCGAAGATATCGAGTGGCTCCTGCTGATCCAGGCTTTCTCTTTAGGCACCCAACCCCTGAAAGCCTGGTGGTTCAGGCTTCATGTTCATCCCGGTCTGCCCCAGGTTAATTTCCAGCTGTGCCCTCGGACAGAGACTCAAAGAAGATGGACCTTTCTTCTAAAAAGGCTTTTTCGTCATGTAGCATGGCTTTAAAATCCACAAATGCTACATGTATTTTAGGGAGATACATTTACGCCCTGATGGACGAAATACAGTTGTCTCATACTGAAGTGCCGCAAGAGGTGATGAGCCTAGTTTCTGATGCTCAAGCAGCGCCAACCCAAGTAATTCAATCTGGACTGGATACGACTGACTCTGTAGCCAGGGCTATGGGTACTGCTGTTGCTACAAGGAGGCAAGCCCGGCTTCGTAGCTCTGGTTTCTCGTCTGATGTACAGTCAACCCTCTTGGACTTTCCCTTCGATGGGGATAAACTTTTTGGCTCCAGAGCGGACTCTGCTCTAGAGAGGTTTAAGGAGAGTAGGGCCACGGCGAAGTCTTTAGGCTTGCAGGCCTCCTCTTCTGTTTCGTCCATACTTTTTAGAAGGTTTAGGGGGTTTGGTCGTGGTTCCTCCTTCTCCTTTCGAGGCAGATTTCAGCAACAACCCGCCTCTGCTCTCTCCTACAGATCCTACAGGGGAAGGGGTAGGGTCCGAACCAGGGGAGCCGCCCAGCAGGACTCTGCCTCTTCCTCTGGAGGGGTGCAGCATGGGAAGCAGCCTTAGCCTTCCACCAATTCCTTCTCACACCACTCCTGTAGGGGGGAGGTTATTGAACTTTCTCCGCAAGTGGGAGGTTATAACATCAGACTCCTGGGTCATCAGCATTGTGGGGAAAGGCTATGCCCTTCCCTTTCGGGAGTTTCCTCCCCCTATCCCGCCCCACCCATCCTACTGTTCAGAAGAGCATCTCCTGTTACTAGAACAGGAGGTTCAAGTCCTCCTTTCAAAAGGTGCGGTGGAGTTGGTTCCAGAGCAGGAGAGGGGTCAGGGTTGTTACTCAAGGTACTTCTTGATCCCCAAGAAGGATGGTCGGTTGAGGCTAATCCTGGACCTGAGGATCTTGAATTGGTTCCTCAAACAGGAGAAGTTCAAGATGCTGACCCTAGCTCCGGTGCTTTTGGCACTGAACGATGGAGATTGGATGGTGTCTGTCGACTTACAGGATGCTTACTTTCATATCCCAATACTCAAGTCGCACAGGAAGTATCTCCGGTTTGTGGTAGGGTCGCAGCACTATCAGTTTGCGGTCCTTCCGTTTGGTCTTACTTCAGCAACCCGAGTCTTCACAAAGGTGATGTCGGTGGTTGCGGCAGAGCTCAGAAGGAAGGGGATAGCAGTATTTCCTTACCTGGACGACTGGTTGATCAAAGCCAAGTCTCCGGAGCTCGTGTTGCATCACCTACAGTCGACAACCCAGTTGTTGTTCGACCTGGGTTTTTCAGTGAATGTGCCCAAATCTCACCTAGAGCCCTCTCAGCGCCTCCTGTTCATAGGGGCACTACTGGATACAACATTGAGTCGCGCCTTTCCTCTGCCTCAGCGGATTCAGGACATTCAGGCGTTGGTTCCAATGTTTCAAAGTGGAGCGGTCGTTCCAGTCCTCAAGGTCCTACGTCTGCTCGGTCTGTTTGCATTCTGCTGGTCACTCACGCTCGCTAGCACATGAGGGCTCTTCAGTGGTGCCTCCGGAAGCAGTGGTCTCAACACAAAGGGGATCTCGAGGGATCGGTAAAGATCTCCAGGGATGCTGCTGCGGATTTAAAATGGTGGATTGCGGACGGCAATCTTTCCCGAGGAAGGCCGTTCTCGAGACCTCCGCCGGTGACCACAGTAATAACGGATGCTTCCACTCTAGGGTGGGGAGCTCATCTGGGGGACCTGGAGATCGAAGGTCTTTGGTCTCCAGTGGAACAGATGTTTCATATAAATCTGTTGGAGTTGCGGGCGATACGTCTTGCACTCAAGGCCTTCCTCCATTCCCTTCGCGGTCAGTCGGTTCAGGTCCTGACGGACAATACTACCGCGATGTGGTATATAAACAAACAGGGAGGAGTAGGGTCGTACCTTCTCTGCAAAGAAGCTCTGCGGCTATGGTCCTGGGCAAGGGACCATCGGATTTGCTTGATAGCAAATCATCTGGCCGGAGTCTTGAACGTGCGTGCGGACAGTCTCAGTCGGCATATCTCGACCGATCACGAGTGGCGTCTCCATCCGGATCAAGTCCGTCAAATCTTCCAGATATGGGGGATCCCTCGGATAGATCTGTTTGCCACTCAGGAGAACTCGCACTGCCCGTTATTCTGCAGCCTCCAGTATCCGGTACAAGGAGCGTTGGGTGACGCGTTTCAGATGACCTGGCGCGACCAGTTGCTTTACGCGTTTCCCCCCATACCTTTGATTCCTCGAGTTTTGAGGAAAATTCGCCAAGACCGAGCCCAAGTCATCTTAATAGCTCCGGATTGGCCAAGGAGGGTATGGTATTCGGATCTTCTCCAACTCTCTCTGTGCCCCCCGCTCCGTCTCCCTCTTAGGGCAGACCTCCTCTCGCAATCGCAGGGGCAGGTTTTACACCCCCACCTCCAGAGCCTGCACCTTCATGCCTGGAGATTGAACGGGGCAACCTGAGTTCCTTTTCTCTCCCACCTGAGGTAGTGGATGTTATTTTATCGGCCAGGCGACACTCCACTAAATCTATCTACGCAAGCAGGTGGGCTAAATTTGTGAATTGGTGTGGAGAGAAGAAAATTGATCCCTTACGTGCCCACTTATCGGATATCTTGTCTTTTGCGTTGTCCCTGGCACAGAGGGGTTGTGCAGTTGCTACAGTTAAGGTCTATTTGTCGGCTCTGTCAACCTTTCTATGTCTTCCAGACCAGCCTTCTTTATTTAAATCCCCTATAGTACTAAGATTTTTAAAAGGTCTCATTAATAAATTTCCTCCCACTCCTTTCATTATGCCCCAGTGGGATCTAAACCTAGTCTTGACTTTTCTTATGGGTTCACCGTTTGAGCCTATGCATTCTTGCCCTTTAAGATTATTGGTTCTGAAGACTGTTTTCCTTGTTGCAATTACTTCAGCAAGAAGAGTGAGTGAGCTGCAGGCTCTATCTGTTAAACCCCCTTACACATCTTTTTATGGGGATAAGGTGGTGTTGAGGACCAAGGCTGCTTTCCTGCCGAAGGTTGTTTCACCCTTTCATATGGCCCAAACAATTACTCTTTCCTCGTTTTATCCTCCACCTCATCCTTTGAAAGAGGAAGAAAGACTACACCGCTTAGACCGGAGGAAAGCGCTGAGCTTCTATGTGGACAGAACGAAGGATTTCAGGTTGGAGGATCAACTCTTCATCGGGTATGTGGGAAAGAGGTGAGGAAGGGCAGTCCACAAGAGAACGCTCTCCAGGTGGGTCATTCTTTGCATTAAACTGTGTTATTCTGTAGCAAAGAAGGAACCCCCTGATGGAATAAGAGCTCATTCCACTAGAGCTAAGTCGGCCTCTTCAGCCTTGGCTAGGGGTGTTCCGGTGGTCGACATCTGCAAGGCCGCAACTTGGTCATCCCTCCACACTTTTGCGAAGCATTACTGCTTGGATTCTGAGGTTAGGAGGGATGGCCATTTTGCACGGTCAGTGCTGCAGGATTTCTTGGTTTGACCATTCAGGCACCCTCCACTGAGTGCGGTACTGCTTTGGGACTCTATTCAATAGGTGAGGAATCCACAGGTAGTTGTATCCATCAGAAGAACGAGTTACTTACCTTCGGTAACGACTTTTCTGGTGGATACATTAGCTACCTGTGGATTCCTCACAGTCCCACCCGCCTCCCCTTTGCCTGTCTGGTCTAACCAAGTTATTCTTGGGTGTGCTCCTTTTGGTATTTGAGGGCTTGTACATATACTGTATATATTTATTTTGGAAAAAATATATATATATATTTGAGTTTTTGGAATGATGTTTTTATCTTGGATGTTATTAAATATTGTTATTTGATTGTCTCAATGACCTATTAGTCTCAGGCACGTAAAAAAAAAAAAAATTTGGTACTGACGTCGGCGAGGACCTCTTATTGCCTGTATGACGTCAGACAGCGTCGCGTGGGCAATTGTGACGTCGACGTGCAGAAGCTAGGAAGAAGATTTCCGTTGGATGCTGGCGCAAGGGGAGTATTCAATAGGTGAGGAATCCACAGGTAGCTAATGTATCCACCAGAAAAGTCGTTACCGAAGGTAAGTAACTCGTTCTTCACCTCTGTAACACTTGACGTTTCCAGGAGTGTAGACAGCCAAGATTTGAGTGAAGAACTTTTCACTCTCTTTGTGCACAAACGCCAAAAGTTGCAGAATGTTGCTTCCTCCACTTTAGTTTTGTCCAAAAAGAAGACAAAAGCACAGACACCAATGATTGAGGCAGGAATATAGTTTACATGGCACCAACTCTACACAAACCATCTGTTGCTGCTTCTCATGTACGAGCAAGTGCGTGCAAAAAACAGAATAAGCTCTGAGTGTCTAAAAGCCACGGAAATGTAGACACACTTGACTCCACACTTCATAAATACCACTTGGCATTTATTTTTATTCTTTTAATACATAATTTATCAAAAAGTCAGACAGGTCCTATGCAGCGTTGCAGATGAAATTCACAAATACTTTATTCATAATAAAGTTGCAAATTCTAGTTACAGTATTGAGTAAACAAAGCTCTCTGAAGTATACAACTATCTGTGGATTCCTCACCTTATGAATTCTCCCAGTGTGCCATTCGACTGAAATTTTCTTCCTAGCGCTTCACGTAGACGAGGACGTCACAGTAGCACGGCTCTGCACGTGACTCCGTCTGACTTCAATGAAGCCATAAGAAGTCCTTGCTGGCGTGCTGAAGTCAGTTCCCTTTTTTCCGCACCTTCAACGCTAACGTTTTTTTCTTCGTCTTCGTAGTAAACTGTTTCAAGGGAATTCTTTTGGAGTTCTACAATGTCTTCACTGAAAAAATTGGGATATAAACCTTGTAGCGAGTGCGGAGGCCACATGTGGGTGACGGATCCACACGAAAATTGCCTTTGGTGCCTGAGCTCTGATCACGACGTGGAGGGTTATGCGTCCTGCTAGTGTATGAACCCGAAGGCTTTGAAGGAGAGAGCGGCTAAGCTTTTCTTGGCAAAAGCTAAGAAAGAGCAGAGAGGACACTGAAGATCGAAGATAAGGGATACTTCGTTGCATAGTTTTTCGAGGTCTCATAAGCTGCGACGCCGACGACATGAGTCATGATGCCGTTCATCCCGAGATCGGTACCGGAGCCGGGAAGGCAGGAAACCCTTATTCCCCTTGAGGTGGCTGAGCTGAATCCGTTGCTTTAACACCAGACTCCTGATCATGAGAGGATGCAGGAAGAAATGAGCCATTGGGCTTGCTGGGGACTCTGAGATCTCAATTAAGGTCGGCGCTGGAGAAGCCTGCGGGCTCTGAGGCTGAGGAGACATGGCACACTTAGTGAACTCTTGCAGGACAGTAAAGCAGGTCATCCAATCTGGTCTGGACACTGCAGACGCAGTTGCTAGGGCCATGGGCACTTCTGTTGCAACTAGGAGGCATGCTTGGCTCAGAGGTTCTGGTTTCTCCTCTGATGTTCAGGCTACGCTGATGGACCTCCCTTTTGATGGCAAGAGGCTATTTGGGCCTAAGGCGGACTCAGCCTTGGAAAGATTTAAAGATAGCAAGGCTACTGCAAAATCTTTGGGTCTTCAGGCTTCATCTTCTGCACCCTTCAGACCTTTTTGGAGATTCAGAGGATTTGGCTGTGAGTCGTCCTTTTGTGGAAGACTACAATCCAATGTCCAGCAGCCTGATAACTCTCTCTACAGGTCTTATAGAGGATGTGGGAGAGGTAGGATGCGAGGAGCCACACAGCAGCCTTCCACTTTATCCTCATCCTGTGGGGGAGTCAACCAAGGAAAGCAACCCTAGTTTTGACTCCGTATAACAGCATGTTTTCCCCGTAGGGGGAAGGCTGTTTCATTTTCTCCACAAGTGGGAGTTAATTACATCAGACTCTTGGGTGCTGAGCATAGTGGGAAACGGTTATGCCCTTCCTTTTCGGGAGTTTCCTTCCCCTTCCCTCCCCATCATTTATTTTACACAGAAGAGCATCTCCTGTTGCTTCAGCAGGAGGTGCATGCCCTTTTATTAAAAGGTGCAGTGGAGTTGGTTCCGGAGCAGGAAAAGGGTCAGGGATATTATTCAAGGTATTTCCTGATTCCCAAGAAGGATGATCGTTTGAGGCCTATCCTCGATCTGGTTCCTCAAACAGGAAAAGTTCAAAATGCGGACCCTAGCACAGGTGCTTCTTGCATTGAACAAAGAAGACTGGATGGTGTATATCGACTTACAGGATGCTTATTTTCATATCCCTATTCTGAAGTCGCACCGGAAGGGTAGGGTAGGGTAGGGTAAGGTTGCAACACTACCAGTTTGTGGTCCTTCCTTTTGGTCTTAATTCTGCACCTCGAGTCTTCACAGAGGTGATGGCAGTGGTTGCTGCGGCCCTCAGAAGGAAGGGAATATCTGAATTCCCTTACCTGGACGATTGGCTGATCGAAGCCGGGTCCCTAGAGCTCGTGCTGCATCATTTGCGGTTGCCAACCTAGTTGTTGTTCAACTTGGGCTTTACGGTAAATGTGCCAAAGTCTCACCTGGAGCCCTCTCAGCACCTCCTGTTCATAGGGGCAGTACTGGACACAACATTGAATCTTCCACAGAGGTTTCAGGACATTCAGAAGATGATTCCAATGTTTCAAAAGGGAGCAGCTCTTCCAGTCCTCGAGGTCCTACGTTTACTTGGTCTGTTCACTTCCTGCATTCTGTTGGTCACTCATGCATGTTGCCACATGAGGGCTTACCAGTGGTGCATCTGCAGGCAGGGGTTTCAACACAAAGGGGATCTCAAGGAGCCAATAACGTTCTTCAGAGATGCTGCTGTTGATCTGCGATGGTGGCCTATAGGAGACAATATGTCTCAAGCAAGGCCATTTTGTCTTTCAACTCCGGTGACTACGGTCATAATGGATGCTTCCACTCGGGTTTGGAGCTCATCTGGGGGACCCGGAGATCAAAGGCCTTTGGTCTCCAGTAGAACAGATATTTCACATCAATCTCTTAGAACTGCAGGCGAAATGTCTGGCTCTCAAGGCCTTCCATTTGTTCATTTCCGGTCAGTCAGTACAGGTCTTGACAGACAACGCTACTGTGATGTGGTACATCAACAAGCAGGGGGGAGTAGGGTCGTACCTTGTTTGCAGAGAGGCTCTGTGGCTCTGGTCCTGGGCGCAGGACCATCAGATTTGCATAGTAGCAAACCATCTGGCCGGAGTTCTCAGCGTACATGCGGACAGTCTCAGGCGGCACTTCTTGACCGATCACAAGTGGTGTCTGGTTCTTCACGTTTTCCGTATGTGGGGCACTCCTCAGATAGACCTGTTTGCGACTTACGAGAATGCACACTGCCTGTCGTTCTGCAGCCTCCAGTACACGGTGCAGGGACGTTGAGGGACGGGTTTCAGCTATCCTGGTGTGACCAGCTGCTTTACATGTTTCCTCCCATACCCTCAATTCCTTGAGTGTTGAGGACGAATCAACAAGATCGGGCCCAAGTCATATTAATAGCCCCGGATTGGCCAAGAAGGGTGTGGTATGCAAACCTCCTTCAACTCTCACTGTGCCCTCCATCCGTTTCCCTCACAGGGTAGACCTCCTCTCGCAGGGGCAGGTCCTACACCCCCACTTCCAGAGCCTGCACCTACATGCCTGGAGATTGACCGGGCAATCTGAGTTATTTTTCTCTCCCTCCAGAAGTAGTGGATGTTATCTTATCGACACTCCACCAAGACTGTTTATGCCGGTAGATGGGCGAAATTTGTTACTTGGTGTGGAGAGAGACAAATTGATCCCTTAAAGGCCCATTTTCCTGATACTTTGCTTTTTTCACTTTCCTTGGCACAGAAGGGTTTCACAGTTGCGACAGTGAAAGGCTATTTATCATCGCTGCCAGCTTTTCTTTGCCTTCCTGATCATCCATCCTTATTTAAGTCCCCTATAGTTCTTAGGTTCCTTAAAGGGTTAACTATCAAGTTTCCTCCCACTCTGTTTGTAATGCCTCAGTGGGATTTGAATTTAGTTCTGACTTTTTTTGATGGGTTCATCATTTGAGCCTATGCATACTTGCCCGTTGAGGTTTTTAGTTTTAAAGACAGTTTTTCTAACAGCCATCACGTCAGCTAGACGTGTGAGTGAGCTTCAGGCTCTTAGTGTGAAACCCCCTTTTACTACCTATCTTTCATGCTGACAAGGTAGTGCTGAGAACCAGGGCGGCTTTCCTTCCTAAGGTTGTCACTCCCTTCCATCTGGGACAATCTATAATGCTCTTGTGCTTTTACCCTCCTCCACATCCATCAAAGGAGGAGGAAAGACTGCACCGCTTGGATCCAAGAAGGGCCCTGAGCTTCTGCATTGAGAGGACGAGAGACTTAAGATTTGATGATCAGCTCTTCACTGGATATGTGGGCAAAATGAAGGGCAAAGCCATCCACAGGAGGACTTTTGAGGTGGGTTATTCTTTGCATAAAGATTTGTTATTCCTTAGCAAAGAAGGTTCCTCCTGAGGGAATGAGGGCCCAGTCTGTCACTTCGGTTTTAGCTAGAGGTGTGCCATTTGTTGATATTTGTGAGGCAGCAACTTGGGCTTCCCTCCACACTTTCGCAAAGTGTTATTGCTTAGACTCGGAAGTTAGGAGGGATGGCCATTTTGCCTGTTCTATTTTGCAGGACTTCTTGGTTTGACCAGTCGGGCATCCACCTCCAAGTGCGGGACTGCTTTGGGATTCTATTCATAAGGTGAGGAATCCACAGATAGTTGTATCCATCAGAGGATCAAGTTACTTACCTTTGGTAACGCTTTTGTCTGGTGGATTCAGGCTATGTGTAGCTCCAGTCCTCAGCACTCCTTCCTGCGACGCAGAGCCCTCTGCATTGTTCTTCTGTTTGCTGTGTGGGCTCCTTCTGCGACTTCTGTGTCCCCATCCTGTGGGACTCCTGTGGGTGCTGCCTCTGCGGGCTCTCTGTTGCTGAGGGTCCCGTCTGACTCCCCCTTGCTGCCCCCGGCAGCTCCACTTTTCCACTAACTGTGAATTTGCCTTTGACAAGGCTTGTTAGTGGAATTCTTGCACTGACACCCGTCTGCAATCTTCATTCCAGCATGGGGCATCTTTTGCATCTCTCAGGAACTCTTCATCAGCTCCAGGGCTGCAGTGCTGACCTGTTCTTCAGCACTGTCGACCAACTCCTGCAAGTACAGCTGGGTGAGTAGTAGCTCCTACTCCTGCTGGACTCCACTGTGACTCTTGGACTTGCTCCCCTCTCTCCACAGGTCTTCCTCTCCAGGAATCCACTGCTGGTTTCTTGCAGTCGTGTCTGGGTGCCTTCTTTTCTTCTTTTCCTTCCTTTTGGGTGGTTTGGGGAAATTCCAGTGATTTACACCTTCTTTCCTGATTGCTGGGGATACTGTGTTACTTAAGTCTGTGGTTTTCTAGTACTCCCAGCTTCCCTCTACACATTCCACTTACCTAGGTGGGGGTCCTGTATTCGCATTCGATTTTTAAGTATACGGTTTTGGGTTCACCCCTAAGGTCACTATTGTCTAACTGCATTTGCACTTGTTTTCTAACCTTTTCTATGCCTACTGTGTACTAGTGTATATAATTAGTGCATTACTTACCTCTTAGTGGAGGGCTGTCCGTTTAGTACTTTGTGGTATTGTGTGACCAAAAATAAAGTACCTTTATTTTTGTACAACCAAGTGTTTTCTTTCATGTGTGCAAGAACTGTTTGACTACAGTGGTTTTGCATGAGCTTTGCATGTCTCCTAGATAAGCCTTGGCTGCCCATCCACAGCTACCTCTAGGGAGTTTGGCTTCTAGACACTGCCTACACTTAACTAATAGGGGATAACTGGACCTGGTATAAGATGTAAGTACCTTAGGTACCCACCACACAGTCGGCCAGCTTCTTACAGGACCGCTTCCCCTTTGTGAATGGATGTGAAAAAATGAAAAGAAAACTTTTAATTATTTCTGTTGAAAAGCATCCCGTTTTCCTTTTTTCCTTTGAGGAAAACGGGCTGCTCTCATAAATATTCATGAGGTAGGTCATGTGCGACCCCATCTGGAATCTCAAACAGTATGCGTTACTGATGTGCATTTGGTTTTGCGACTCGCAAATGAGTTGCAAATTGTGAGTCGGAAAACTCATGGTCGTACACCTGGCCCTTAGATTTTTGGTTAAGGTTCACTTATAGGCCTCTTTGTGTGTCGGGGAAATCACCAGTCAGTTGGAGCATTTTTTTTATTTGCAAATATTTGAAAGTGAATTTTCAACCACTGAAAATGCACTTGAAAGTTTCAGACCAAACTACTGGAGTGCAGGAGGGTCATCAAACACACCACTTTTTAAGTGAGGAGTTTTTTTTCCCTTTCTTCAAGAGAACTAAGAGTGTGAAATGTTCTTGCCCAAACCGGTGTATTTTAGCAGGTGCATAAAATATCCAGACTTAGAACTGGGGGGAAAGGAGTCCACTTCACAGTAGGTTGAAGTCCATCGGAGCAGGGAGCCACCCTCCACCGCCCCTGGTTCCTTCCAGGGGTGGCTTCGCTGGCGTATCTGGGGCTGTGAGATCTGGGGCACGTGGGGTGGAAGGAACGAGCATGAATCTCTTTAGAAGCCATAAAAGTGCGCGTTGCCGGTGGGTGATGAATATGCTGCCGACGGGGACGCGCTGTATCACACAGCGATCCACTATTCAGCTTCCTCTGGGAATCCGAGGCGATGCATTGCCTGTTTTAATCACAGCCCGAGAATGAATTGGTGAGAACATCAGATGAAGAACCGTAACATATATTGTACATGTATATCCTGCTGACATATTTCAATGGGAAAGTTGCGTTTGTATTTTTAATTTGTTCTCAAGAAAATCTATGTGTTTTCCGTGTGTAAGATTTATTCTGTGTGTAAGATTTATTGTCATAGATCAGTCGGGGCGGTTATGACAATGCCTTGCTTGTACGATTGATGTCAGCCGGTAAAGGGCCTATTAGGAGAGGGTGGTAGCGAGGCCCTTGGTGCTCTCCCCCTCCTACTGATACCTAGACGTTAATATAGAATAACGTAAGGCGGTGTAACAAAGGACCCCGCGGTGTGGAGGGGCCCCGAGCTCCCGGGCGGAGCCCTCAGCACAGTACCCTGTGCAGGGGCGGCAGGCCCCTCCAGGGACTTTGCTGCTGGGGGGGGGGGAGAGCTTAAATTGCATTACGCCACTTACATTAGGGAAAACTGCCACATCTTCTGTATTTTTAGAAAGTGACCCAAAGTGCGTATCCTGCAGGAATGAGCTAAACTAAGGCTCTTGTCTCTTCGGTCACTACTAATAGTGTCAGTAGCATATACTGATCCCTCCCCCTTCCAGGAAGAAGTACAGTAAAATGGCTCCTAATGTGAAGTGTGCAAGTCTTTCCATAAAGTTGACTGGAAACTGACCTCTTTTGAACTCGTCAAGGGCAAATATGAGCTGTGATCTTGCACTTGCGTTGTCATTGGAATCAAAGGTGTCCGTATGTTTTGCAGCAGGCATGGCCCAAGTGGCAAAATTCAAAGTGGCACAGGGACCGGTCATGTCTCCCACTGCCCTTGCTGATGAGCTCTAAAGAGGAGGTTTACTAACCATTTCTGCCCCTGTTCAACTTGTCTGTAAGTCTCCTCTTCCTTGCTCCCACCTCGCAGTCATCAACACACCTCATAAGGGTTGAGGAGACCTTGCATCCTAAAACAGCTAGACAGGCAATGCGTCCTTGGAGATCATTGCAAACAAGGTTGCCTACTGTCCATCTGCAACAAAGGCAGATACTTAAAGGCCAGTGCCCTCCAGTTTTGTGCCTAGCAGAACCTCATCTCTGGTGAATTAGGTAAGGTGGAGGAGGAGGGGAGAAGAAATGCTTTTATTCCAGTACTTCACTAGGAGGTAAAGTGCTGAGTGGTTTGATAGGAGAAACTAGAGGTCTAGTAATGTAAGCATTTTTACATACATCAGTTTCAACTAGAAGAGCCATGGTGGAGGTCAGTCCTAAGGTTGGGAGCTCATTACTGGAATGTGCAGTAGGAATCAGCCAAATCTGGCAGCATTCAAGAGAAGGTTTGGCAAAGCTGGTAGGCTTCACCTTCGAAAAGCATTAGCCTACTTTTTTCTTTGCCATCACTTATTAACAACTCTGAAGATGGTATATGCCCTTCTTGGAGCAGTAAATGAAGCTAAATTTGCATAATAGAGTATGCAGTGGTCTGGTAGAAAATTGCAGCTGCCTGGCCTCCGAAAAGGGAAAAACCACTAGAAGGGTGGGGGTATTTAAGGGTGGCAGGAGAGCAAGTCTCTGCCAATGGTGATTAGTGGGTAGCAGTGGAGGAGGAGGGGACCAAAGTAGCCTATAGGTAGAGAGTAAGGAAACACGTCCTTCTGTGTAGTGCTATACATGGACTACGGCAACACCCTCTACGCCGGGACCACAGCCAAATTCAAAAATCGCCTGCAACGCATTCAAAACGCCTCGGCCCGCCTCATCCTCGACGTACCCCGCAGCAGCCACATCTCCGCACACCTGAGACACCTGCATTGGCTCCCAGTCAGCAAAAGGATCACCTTCCGACTTCTCACCCACGCACACAAAGCCCTCCACGACAAGGGACCGGAATACCTCAACAGACGCCTCAACTTCTACGTCCCCACCCGCCTCCTCCGCTCCTCTGGCCTCGCACTCGCTGCTGTCCCTCGCATCCGCCGCTCCACGGCGGGTGGGAGATCCTTCTCCTTCCTGGCGGCCAAGACCTGGAACTCCCTCCCCACCAGCCTCAGGACCACCCAGGACCACTCCGCTTTCCGGAGACTCCTAAAAACCTGGCTGTTCGAGCAGCGATAACCCCCCTTTTTCCCCTAGCGCCTTGAGACCCGCACGGGTGAGTAGCGCGCTTTATAAATGTTAATTATTTGATTTGATTTGATAAACCTAGTCCCCTGATGTCAGCCAAGGAACGATACAAGTCATGCAATCAAAAGGAAGATAAAGAAGATATGCTGCGGGAAAGGAACAAACACAGGAAGAGGAAAGAAAACCATTGAATAGGAAGCAGGAAAGTCAACCAATGATGACCAGATATCCACTCTTAGTACTGTACACAGTAAGCCTTCGACCTGTTTGCAGATGAGACCTAAAAAAGAGCAGCTGTATTTAAAGAGACCTGTCAATTTCATGATCCCACTTCCTTGACTCTCCCTCCCCCCTTCACAAAGGGACTGAACACCTCTAAATACAATTCAGTACCCACCAATCAAATATGAAAATTTACATGAGCGCTCTGACCTGCTGCTACAGGCTCTTCATCGTCTACGGAGGGAGCTGGTTAACCCAATAACTACATTCAGCAGCTATCAGTATTATCAAGTGGCTGCCTGTTAGACCTGGCAGCTTTTTTGGTGTGTGTCCCCTGTCTTTTTGCCTTCTGACCTCCTGGTTTTGGACTGTTTTTGCTGGTTTATTGTCTCAGCGCACTTTACCACTGCTAATCAGTGCTAAAGTGCAAGTGCTCCCCATATAAATTGTACTGTGGATTGGTTTATCCATAATTGCCATATTTGATTTACTAATAAGTCCCTAGTAACATGCCCTAGAGGTGCCCAGGGCCGGGAATCAAATGCTGCTAGTGGGCCTGCAGCACCACTTGTGCCACCCACATTACTAGTCCTGTAAACATGACTCAGACCTGCCATTGTAGTGTCTGTGTGTGCAGTTTTAAACTGTCAATTCGACTTCGCAAGTGTACCCACTTGCCAGGCATCAACTTTCCCTTTTACTACATGTAAGGCACCCCTACGTTAGGCCCTAGTTAGCCCCAGGGGCAGGGTGCAGTGTATATTTAAGGTAGGACATATACTAGTGTGTTTTATATGTCCTAACAGTGAATACTGCCAAATTCGTTTTTCACTGTGCAAGGCCTAACTCTCACATAGGTTAACATGGGGGCTGCCTTTAAATATCCTTATAGCGCAGATTCCCTTTGAGAGTAAATAAAAATGTGGAGTTTAGGGTCTCTGGACTCACAATTTAAAAATACATCTTTTAGTGAAGTTGGTTTTTAAAATGTCTGTTTGAAAATACCACTTTTAGAAAGTAGGCGTTTTCTTGCTTATACCATTCTGTGACTCTGCTTGTTTGTGAATTGTCTGTCTGGGTCGGTTTGACAGTTGGGCTGTTTTGCACCTCTCTAGACAGTGACACAAAAGGAGGCGGGGGTGTAGCCTGCATATCCTGATGAGCCATCTGAGCTAGAGAGGAGGGAGGAGTGGTCGTTCACACCTGAAAGGACTGTGCCTGCCCTCACACAGTACAGTCTCCAACCCCCTGGTGTGCATCTGGGGCCTGGTCTGGAGAAGGAAGGATCTTGCAAACACTTGAGACTTTGCTTTGAAGTTTGGCATCTTCAAAGGCAGAACTGGGTATAAGAAGAAGACCCAAAACCCCAGACTTTTAGAATCTTTCTGGAATCAAGAGGAACCTCTTCCCAGGAGAACAGCTGAAGGAAGAGTACTGTCCCTTTGCTGTGCTGCTTTGCTGGACTGGCCTGCAGTTGCTGCTTCTGACTGAAAAGAGTGCAAAGGGTGAACTTTGCTGTGTGTCCTGCTTGACAAAATTCTCCAAGGGCTTGGAGTAGAGCTTGCCTCCTGTTGGAAGTCTCAGGGACATCAAAGACTTCAGTTTCCTCGACCTGCAGCACTGGGAACTGTGTGTCTTGTGTTGTTCAACAGGAGAAACCACTGCGCCGCCGCCAACGACGCTGCTGGCCTGCACCGTACCTGCCGACGCCACACAGAATCTCATTGCCCCTCTCCACACCGCGACCCTGGTCTCCCCGACAGTCATCGGACGACTTCACTGAGCCGCTGCTCGCACCGCGACCTGTGGGCGCCGCACTCCGGCATCTCGTGGGCATCCCCAACGATGCCGCTCCTGCTGACACTGGCGCCGCTGCCTGCACCGTGGCCTGTGGACACCGCTTGTGAGGTACACAAAGCGCTGTCCTGTCCCGCACCGCAGCCCCGGTCCACCGACGCCAGCACCATCAACTCCTGTGTCGTCTCCAGGCATCCTGCCTGCACCGTGGCCTCTGGACACCGCTCGTGAGGGTCACGAAGCACCATCCTGCACCGCTGGCTTGGGCCTACCGACAGCGCTTCTTAAACGACACCACCGCTGCCTGCACCGTGACCTGTGGACACCGCATGTCGCATCGTCCTGCTTCGCACCGCAGCCCCGACGCCACCAACGCCGGCGCACCTGACGTCATCTGCCTGGAGTTTGATCTGCAACGCGTGTGACCTCAAGGGCCCGACTGCTCCTGCACAGATCCCGTAACCGACACCGCAACGTCAGTGTCGCTGCTCTCCGGAGCTCACCGCGAGGATCACAACACCCTGCAAATCCAAGGTACTGTTTGCAGGTCTTCCAGACACTGTAGCTGGCCCGCAACTTCGCGGCCGACCTGAACTTTTGGTTTTGTTGATCACGACGCCGTGATAGCCCCAGGTGGAGCTATCGTCTTCAAGGAACTGTCGTTTTGAGTAAATCTTGCAGAATTCATATTTTTCTTACTGTATGTTGGATTTTTATCATATTTGGTCTTGTTTTGTATAGATAAATATTGGCTATTTTTCTAAAACTGGTGTGGTGTCCTTTTGTAGTGTTTTCACTTATTACTGCGTGTTATGTGCAGATGCTTTACACATTTCTTCTGAGATAAGCCTGACTGCTCGTGCCAAGCTACCAAGAGGGTGAGCAGGGGTTATCTGAGCGGGTATCTTCCTTATCCTGATTAGAGTGAGGGTCCCTACTTGAACTGGGTGCAAACTGACTGCCAACTAGAGACCCCATTTCTAACACTGCCTGTCACAAGCCAATGTTTTACAAAGTAATGAAGTATGTAAGTAAATAAAGCTGTGCCTACTGTGTAAATTAAGTACAAGTCTTCAGGGTGCTTAGTCAGGAAAATATATATCCGTTTCCTTTTGCTGGTTTTGCATAATTCAGATTGTGCTTTATCAGAACAAAAAGTTGTAAAGGAATTTGGTGGCAGATACTTACTAACCAGTTTCTTTGGCACTAGATGTAATGCAAACTATCTAAGTGATTTATCCTCGGATTAAGAGACCTGAAAGTGTTTGGCCTAGAGATTGGAAGTTATAAAGTGTTTTGCTGAAAAAAGTGAGTTATAGGCGCCCTTTCCTGGAGGTAGAAATGCTATTAAATGTCTTTTCCGTCATCAGAATACTTTGTCAGGAAAGGAAGAGCTGTGTGAATACAAGACGTAAAGAATAACAAGCATTTGCAATGCAACGGGTCTCGCATTTCTCCGAGTTAGAACTATTAGCAGTTGTAAACTCCCAACCGGACTTTTCTGGCCTCATTAAATGGAAAAAAGGACACGATCGTGCTGCTACAGTTCACTCGTAATGAAACCTATTGACAAAAGTTCAATTATCTATGTAATCGGCAAATGTGCAATTAACTGTGTAACAGGGTCAATGTCATGCAAAGCGCTCGACTTCTGCTCAGCGAGATCGTGCTGCGAAAAAAGAGAAAAAGTAGTCCACAAACTGACCGAAAACAGCCAGCCTCATATGTTTTCAGTACTTAGTCGCTGCGCTCGAGGAGGGATAGCCACCAGACAAAGACATGACGTATGCATGCCTTCCACTAATGAAAGCAAGCAGATTTTAAAAGTCAAGCCCACGTACCAGTAAAAGACACTGACGTGACACGGACGGGGCTCCGAGCCCTTTTCTAACTAGTACAGCGTCTCGCAAGCGCATGCTAGCGCAGGCTCGACCCTAAAAACGACCTAGAAAATACAAGCAATTGAAGTTTTTATTCTAGCCCTGTGGTATCTGCTCCAGGAAAAAGTCTCTTTTTTTTAAACAATAGAGTATGTTCGGGCTTGGTTGAGTTACCCCAGTTCGTGCTTCTCTGGGACTCCTGCATAGTTAGCACCTGACTGTGGGAATGCTTGAGTGATTGTTTACACCAGAACAGGTGATTTCTGATGGATACAACTACCTGTGGATTCCTCACCTAATGAATACTCCCATGGCGCCAGCATTCGACGGAAATCTTCTTCCTAGCTTCTGCACGTCGACGAGGACGTCACTCTAGCCCACGCGACGCCGTCTGACATCATACAGGCAATAAGAGGTCCTCGCCGACGTTAGTTCCCTTTTTTTCCATGCATTCGAAACGGTTATCTTCGAGGGCGCAACTGTTACTTTCGTAGTTACAGTGTATTTTCTGCTGCGTAGTTCTTCTCTGCGGTAATAATGTCTCAGAGAAAGTCGGGTTTCAAGCCCTGTCGAGAGTGTGGGGGCAAGATGTCCGTTACAGATCCTCACTCCGATTGTCTATGGTGTTTGAGCGCCGACCACGACGTCGCGACTTGCGATTCATGTCAGCACATGAATCCGAAGGCCCTCAAAGAACGTGAGGCTAAACTATTCATGGCGAAGTCGAAGAGAAAGGAAAAGCATCACCAAAAGTCTTCTTCGCCAAGGTCTCATCGGCGTCATCGAGACTCCCGGCGCTGTAGAGATTCACGGCGTCATTCCAGCAAGGAGACTCGTTCGAGGTCGCCTTCGGCTCGGCGTCGGAGGACTTGGGAGGTCAGTCCCACGGTCACGCCGCATCCATCGACGCCGTTGCCCTATCCGGCGTCACCGACTTCGCCTGGACAGGCGTCTGTGATTGAGGTGATGCAGCCTCTGGTGTTGTCTCCGGCGTCGCAGACGTCGAGGCCGGCGTCGGGGTCACCTTCGATCCAGGCACCCCAGTATCCGGCTTTTCCCACCCCTGGAGCCGATAGTACCGCATTTCTGAATGCGATGTATACCATCTTTCAACAGATGGCTCCAGGAGGTGCTCCGGCTGGTCCTTCGGGGCCTTTGGCCTTTTCATTGGGTGATCCTGCGCCTCTACGGCCGGCACCCTTTATGCCCTTTCTCCCTTTTGGGAATGTGGGCTCGGCGCCGGTGGCCGCTCCGGTGGCTTCAGAGGGATTGGCCCCGGAGGTTTCCATCCCGTCGACGTCAGGATTTCGTCCTGTGACTCCGGTGGGTCCATCGGCTCCAAGATCTCTTCGTCCTGCTCCTTCAACGGCGCCGAAGCTGCCTGTGGCGCCGGACGCGGCGTCGGATACTTCTGGAGATCGGCGCCGATCTTCGGCGGAGGCCATGTCGACTCCGCGTATCGAGCAGAGACTACATTCGAGGAGGCGTGCTCTCAGTCTTTTGGAAGAGCAGGAGTACCAACGAGTCCTGGAGGAAGGAGAGGTTGAGGACTCTGGTGATGGACTGCATGGTCTGGATACGGCCAGTGGGCTGGATACTTCCCCTGAGTGGGACCTTTCATCTCCAAGGGAGTATACGGAGGTGGCTGCTACCTTTCACGCTGTGGTAAGGAAGGCAGCTAACTTTCTGGACCTGCCTTTGCCGGTGGCAGAGGCAAAGCAGAATTTATTGACGGAGGTATTGCATCCGGCCTCTGCTGCAGCGGAGCCTCTCTTGCCGTTTAATGAGGCTTTGCTTGATCCGGTGTTAGAGGTGTGGAAGAAGCCAGTATCTTCCTCGGCGTTTCATAGGGCTGTGGCCAGGAGATATCGAGCTGCACCATCTGACCCTGGCTTTCTTTCTAGACACCCTACGCCGGAGAGCTTGGTGGTGCAAGCCTCCTGTTCATCGAAGTCAGCGCCTGGATCTTTCCCGACGGTACCTGGAGACAGGGACTCCAAAAAGCTGGATGCACAATCCAAGAAAATATTTTCATCTTGCAGTTTGGCGTTGAAGGCCACCAACGCAACTTGCATTCTGGGGAGATACATCCTTGCTCTTATGGACGATATTTCATCTTCATTTACGGAGCTTTCCCAGGGACTCTTGGATGTTGTCTCGGACGCCCAGGCTGCCGCAACCCAGATTATCCAGTCTGGGCTGGACACGACCGACTCGGTGGCTAGGGCGATGGGCACGGCTGTGGTGGCAAGGAGACAGGCCTGGCTCCGTAATTCAGGGTTTTCTGCGGACGTGCAGTCGACCCTATTGGACCTCCCGTTTGATGGGGATAAACTGTTTGGAGCCAAGGCAGATTCGGCCTTGGAGCGATTTAAAGAGAGCAGGGCCACAGCCAAATCGTTAGGGCTGCAAGCTCCTTCTTCCTCTGCCTCTTCCAGGTTTTTCCGGAGGTTTCGTGGATTTGGGCGTGGCTCTTCCTCCTCTTCCTTTCGGGGGAGATTCCAGAAACCCGCCTCTTCCCACCCCTATAGATCATTTAGAGGGAGAGGTAGGGCCCGCACCAGAGGAGCCTCTCAACAGCACTCTGCCTCTTCCTCGTCCTCTGGAGGGGTGCAGCAGGGAAAGCAGCCTTAGGCTTCCACCATTTCCCACTCACTCCTCTCCTGTAGGGGGAAGGTTACGGCATTTTCTCCACAAGTGGGAGACTATTACAACGGACACTTGGGTTATCAGTATTGTGGGAAAAGGCTACACCCTTCCCTTTCGGGAGTTTCCGCCCCTCATCCCGCCCCGCCCATCTTATTGTTCAGAAGAACACCTCCTGTTGCTAGAACAGGAGGTTCAAGTCCTCCTTTCAAAGGGCGCGGTGGAGTTGGTCCCAGAGCAGGAAAGGGGTCGAGGTTGTTACTCAAGGTACTTCCTGATTCCCAAGAAGGATGGTCGGTTGAGACCGATCCTGGATCCTCAGACAGGAAAAGTTCAAGATGCTGACCCTAGCACAGGTGCTTTTGGCGTTGAACAAAGAAGATTGGATGGTGTCTGTCGACTTGCAGGACGCTTATTTTCATATCCCGATACTCAAGTCGCACAGGAAGTATCTCCGGTTTGTGGTAGGGTCGCAGCACTATCAGTTTGCGGTCCTCCCGTTTGGTCTTACTTCAGCACCTCGAGTTTTCACGAAGGTGATGTTGGTGGTTGCGGCAGAGCTCAGAAGGAAGGGGATAGCAGTATTCCCTTACTTGGACGACTGGTTGATCAAAGCCAAGTCTCCGGAGCTTGTGTCGCATCATCTGCAGTCAACAACCCAGTTGTTGTTCGACCTGGGCTTTTCGGTGAACGTGCCCAAATCTCACCTGGAGCCCTCTCAGCGTCTCCTGTTCATAGGGGCAGTACTGGATACAACATTGAATCGAGCCTTTCCTCCGCCTCAGCGGATTCAAGATATTCAGGAATTGGTTCCAATGTTTCGAAATGGAGCAGTAGTTCCAGTCCTCAAGGTCTTTCGTCTGCTCGGTCTGTTTGCCTCCTGCATACTGTTGGTCACGCATGCTCGCTGGCACATGAGGGCTCTTCAGTGGTGCCTCCGAAGGCAGTGGTCTCAACACAAAGGAGATCTAGAAGGTGCGGTCAAGATCTCCAGAGATGCTGCTGTGGACTTGAAGTGGTGGATTGCGAGCAACAATCTTTCACAAGGAAAGCCGTTCGCGCAGTCGCCACCAGTGGCCACGGTCATAACGGATGCTTCCACTCTAGGGTGGGGAGCTCATCTGGGGGATCTGGAGATCAAAGGACTTTGGTCTCCAGAGGAACAGATGTTTCATATCAATCTGTTAGAGTTACGGGCTGTACGTCTGGCTCTCAAGGCCTTCCTCCCTTCCCTTCGTGGTCAGTCGGTACAGGTCCTGACGGACAATACTACCACAATGTGGTACATAAACAAACAGGGAGGAGTAGGGTCGTACCTTCTCTGCAGAGAAGCTCTTCGACTATGGTCCTGGGCAAAGGACCATCAGATTTGCTTGGTAGCAAATCATCTGGCCGGCGTCTTGAATGTACGTGCGGACAGTCTCAGTCGCCAATTCTCGGCCGACCACGAGTGGCGTCTCCATCCAGATCAAGTCCGTTTAATCTTCCAGATGTGGGGGTTTCCTCGGATAGATCTGTTTGCCACTCTGTAGAACGCGCATTGTCCGTTATTCTGCAGCCTCCAGTATCCGGTGCAGGGAGCATTGGGGGACGCGTTTCTGATAACCTGGTACAACCAGTTGCTTTACGCGTTTCCCCCCCATACCCTTGATTCCTCGAGTGTTGAGGAAGATTCGCCAAGACTGGGCCCAAGTCATCTTAATAGCTCCGGATTGGCCAAGGAGGGTGTGGTACTCCGACCTTCTCCAACTCTCGCTGTGCCCTCCGCTCCGTCTCCCTCTCAGGGCAGACCTCCTCTCGCAGTCGCAGGGGCAGGTTTTACACCCCAACCTCCAGAGTCTACACCTACATGCCTGGAGATTGAACGGGGCAACCTGAGTTCCTTCTCTCTCCCGCCTGATGTAGTGGATGTTATATTAGCGGCCAGGCGACACTCCACTAAATCTATCTACGCTAATAGGTGGTCTAAATTTGTTATGTGGTGTGGAGAGAGACAGATTGATCCCTTACATGCTCATCTGTCGGACGTTTTGTCTTTTGCTCTGTCTCTAGCGCAGAAAGGTTGTGCAGTGGCTACCATTAAGGGTTATTTGTCGGCTTTGTCAGCCTTCATTTGTCTTCCAGACCAACCATCGTTATTTAAATCCCCTATTGTTCTCAGATTCTTGAAAGGTCTTCTAAATAAATATCCTCCAAAAACATTCGTTATGCCTCAATGGGATTTGTCCTTGGTCCTCACTTTCCTTATGGGGTCCCCTCTTGAGCCTATGCATTCTTGCCCCTTAAGGTATTTAGTTATTAAAACAGTCTTCCTGGTGGCTATAACATCTGCAAGGAGAGTGAGTGAGTTGCAAGCCTTATCGGTAAAACCCCCTTATACAACTTTTTATGGGGATAAGGTGGTGTTGAGGACCAAGGCTGCTTTCCTCCCGAAGGTTGTTTCACCCTTTCATTTGGCCCAGACAATTACTTTGTCCACGTTCTATCCTCCGCCTCATCCTTCTAAGGAGGAAGAGAGACTACATCGCTTAGACCCAAAGAGGGCGTTAAGCTTCTTCATTGATAGAACGAAGGATTTCAGGCTGGAGGATCAGCTGTTCATCGGATACGTGGGCAAGAGGAGAGGAAAGGCAGTCCACAAGAGAACACTCTCCAGGTGGGTTGTTCTTTACATTAAAATCTGTTACTCTTTGGCAAAGAAGGATCCTCCTGATGGCATTAGAGCTCATTCCACCAGAGCTAAGTCGGCCACTTCGGCCTTGGCCAGGGGTGTTCCTGTGGTCGACATCTGCAAGGCCGCAACTTGGTCGTCCCTTCACACTTTTGCGAAGCATTACTGTTTGGACTCTGAGGTCAGAAGGGACGGCCATTTTGCACGGTCAGTGCTGCAGGATTTCTTGGTTTGACCATTTCTGCACCCACCACCGGGTGTGGTACTGCTTTGGGACTCTATTCATTAGGTGAGGAATCCACAGGTAGTTGTATCCATCAGAAGAACGAGTTACTTACCTTTGGTAACAACTTTTCAGGTGGATACATTAGCTACCTGTGGATTCCTCACGGTCCCACCCGCCTCCCCGTTGCCTTTCTGGTCTTACCAAGTAATCGTTGAGTGCGCTCCTCTTGGTCTTCAAGGCTGCAATAGATTTTGTATATATGGATACTTGTGTATATATATATATATGTATATATCTTTTTGTATATACATGATTTGCATATATTTGTTTGTTTGATTTAAAAAAAAAAAAAAGAGATATTAAATCTACAGCCATTTTATTGAAATGTTGTGTGATTTACAATGCTATGGGATGTTGCCTTGCTCT
Source organism: Pleurodeles waltl (assembly GCF_031143425.1). Taxonomy (NCBI): domain Eukaryota; kingdom Metazoa; phylum Chordata; class Amphibia; order Caudata; family Salamandridae; genus Pleurodeles; species Pleurodeles waltl. The sequence continues at coordinate 76,508,100 of NC_090447.1, read as the reverse complement.
TTCATTGCATTGGGTTATTATTCTCATGCACGTAAAAAATGTTGGTACTGACGTCAGCACGTCGGCGAGGACCTCTTATTGCCTGTATGACGTCAGATGGCGTCGCGTGGGCTAGAGTGACGTCCTCGTCGACGTGCAGAAGCTAGGAAGAAGATTTCCGTCAAATGCTGGCGCCATGGGAGTATTCATTAGGTGAGGAATCCACAGGTAGCTAATGTATCCACCAGAAAAGTCGTTACCGAAGGTAAGTAACTCGTTCTTCTTTACCAAAGAATCTTCATTGATAGCAACACCACAAAATAAAATGATGGACCCACTGTTGAAGCTTTCCAAACACTCACCCCCAGTCACAGATCTGAGTTTAATCCATCCTTCATTGATAGTCATAAACACTGAATAGTCCCACCAGCACACTGGATCCTGCTACACCTTTTTTTTTTTCTTTTTTTTTTTTTTACACAAGAGCTAAAATCTCTTAAACTATATATTTTGGTGCTTGTCTACTGCATACATTTACAGAATGTCATTGATCCTGGCTTCTAAAATAAAGCTCATTATAATAAAAAATGAGAAACTGTAAGGGTATCATTCAAATTAATTCTACAATTGGCTATATTTTGAAAGGGAAAACATAACAGAAATAACCTGTTATTTGTAGAAATAGATTAAAACTGAATAAAGCTGAAATTGTTACTCTCCCACCCCCACACAATTTTATGCCCTTCTTCTCAGTACCTTTTTTTCTGGCTCCTAAGAGCAAGACACTGAAATACAAGAGTCTACCCATTTCCTGCCCAAAAATATGAATCGTCTTTCATGTTTTACTTAATCGCTCTATGTTTTTTAATGTCTCATTGTAGGAAGTTGGCTCTGTGTATATACTATCTCAAAGTGAGGGATAGTGTGCACGGAGACCAAGGGTTCCCCTTAGAGGTTGATAGTGGCAAAATTAGATAATACTAATGTTCTATTTTATGGTAGTATGTTCGAGCAGTAGGCTTATCAGAGGGTAGTGTTAAGCATTTGTTGTACACATACCGGCAATAAATGAGGAACACACACTCAAAGACTTACTCCAGGCCAATAGGTTTTATATAGAAAAATATATTTTCTTAATTTATTTTAGAACCACAAGATTCAAGATTTTAGGTAAGTACATAAAATGCAAGGTACTTCACACAGGTAAGTATAGAACTTTGATTTAAAACAGTAGTACACACAGTTTTGGTTAAAATGGCAAGCTATTTTAAAAGTGGACACTGCAGAAATCAACAGTTCCTGGGGGACGTAAGTTTGGTTAGGTTTCTCAGGTAAATGAAGCACTTACACAGTCACTTTCCTGGGCATAGGCAGCCCACCTTTGGGGGTTCAAGGCAACCCCAAACCCACAGCACCAGCAACACAGGGCCAGCCAGGTGCAGAGGTCAAAGGAGGGCCCTAAACACATAGGCGCCTATGAAGAACAGGGGTGCTCCAGTTCCAGTCTGCTAGCAGGTAAGTACCTGCGTCTCGGGGAGCAGACCAGGGTTTTTTCTTTTTTTTAGAACACGGGGTGTGGGGGAACACACACAAGCCCACAAAACACACCCTCAGCGGCACAGGGGTGGCCTGTGGAGTGTGCAAAGTAGGTGTCTGGTTTGCTATAGGAAACAATGGAGGGACCCGGGAGTCACTCTGGCGATGCAGGCACAGGGGGCTTCTCGGGCCAGCCACCGACTGGGCTAGGAAGAGGGCCGCCTGCTGGTCACTCCTGCACTAGTAGGTGGTTCCTCTCGGTCCTGGGGGCTGCGGGTAGAGTGCTTGGTCCAGGCGTCGGGTTCCTTTGTTACCAGGCAGTCGTGGTCAGGGGGAGCCTCTGGATCCTCTCTGGAGGCATCGCTGTAGGGGTGCAGGGGGGTCAACTCAGGGTGTCCATGTCATTGGAGTCGTCTGGGAGTCCTCTCTGTGGTGTTTGTTGTCCTGGACTCGAGCCGGGTGCGTCGGGTGCAGAGTGTGAAGACTCACGCTTCTGGCGGGAAGTGAGTCTCTCTTTAAAAGTTGTTGCAAAGTTGTTGCAGTTTCTGAACAGTGCCTCTGTTCTCTGGAGTTTCGTGGTCCTTTAGGTGCGGGGCAGTCCTTTGAGTTTTCAGAGGTCGCTGGTCCCGCTTGACGCGTCGCTGTGCAGGTTCTTTGAGTCTGAAGACAGTCCGGTAGAGCTGGGTCCAAGTCAGTTGGTGTCTCCGTTGTTTCTGCGGGGCTTTCAGGGCAGCAGTCCTTCTTCTTTCTTCAGGTTGCAGGAATCTGATTTCCTGGTTCCAGGGTCGCCCCTAAATACTGAATTTAGGGGTGTATTTAGGTCTGGGGGGGCAGTAGCCAATGGCTACTGTCCTTGAGCGTGGCTACACCCTCTTTGTGCCTCCTCCCTGAGGGGAGGGGGGTATAATCCTATTCCTATTGGGGGTATCCTTCAAAACCAAGTTGGAGGATTTCTAAAGGCAGGGGTCACCTCAGCTCAGGGCACCTTAGGGGCTGTCCTAACTGGTAGGTGACTCCTTGTTTTTCTCATTATGTCCTCTGGACTTGCCGCGAAAAGTGGGGGCTGTGTCCGGAGGGGTGGGCATCTCCACTAGGGATGTCGTGGGGTGCTGTAACAACAGGCAGAAGCCTTTGATGCTCACCTCCAGGTGTTACAGTTCCTGCAGGGGGAGGTGAGAAGCACCTCCACCCAGTGCAGGCTTTGTTCCTGGCCACAGAGTGACAAAGGCACTCACCCAATGTGGCCAGAAACTCGTCTGGTTGTGGCAGGCTGGCAGAAACTGGTCAGCTTAGGACTAGGAGTCAGACTGGTATTCAGGGGGCATCTCTAAGATGCCCTCTGGGTGTATTTTACAGTAAATTCCACACTGGCATCAGTGTGCATTTATTGTGATGAGAAGTTTGATGCCAAACTTCCCAGATTTCAGTGTAGCCATTATGGAACTGTGAAGTTCGTATTTGACAGACTCCCAGACTATATACTCTTTATGGCTACCCTGCACTTACAATGTCTAATGTTTGGCTTAGACACTGTAGGGGCATAGTGCTCATGCAACTATGCCCTCACCTGTGGTATAGTGCACCCTGCCTTAGGGCTGTAAGGCCTGCTAGAGGGGTGACTTGCCTATGCCACAGGCAGTGGGTTAAGGGCATGGCACTCTTAGGGGAGTCTTTTTCTCCCCACCAGCACACACAAGCTATGAGGAAGTGTGCATGTGCTGAGTGAGGGGTCCCTTGGGTGGCATTAGCCCTTAGAGACCTTCCCTGGCCACAGGGCCCTTGGTACCAGGGGTACCATTTACAAAGGACTTATCTGTGTGCCAGGGCTGTGCCAAATGTAGGAACAAAGGTACAGTGTAGGGAAAGAACACTGGTGCTGGGACCTGGTTAGCAGGGTCCCAGCACACTTTCAATCATAACCTGCATCAACAAAAGGCAAAAAGTTAGGGGGGTAACCATGCCAAGGAAGGCATTTCCTTACACTCATCACATATCACGTCGTCTTCGAAATAATTTATTCGACTGTGTTCTATCCATAAAAGTCACAAACATAAAATTTCAAGTCATTTTACCAGGTTCCTCATTTCATTTCTATTTGCAACTGAAAGAAATCTGATAAAGACACGCACTTGCTCTGTGTGATGCATCTTCCCATATATCCTGAAACCTTCTATCGCTGCTCCTTTTTTTCTTTCTAATGGCCCTTACCTTCCATCTTCTGCTTGCCTTCCTTCCCACAGTACAACTTACTGTCACATGAATATTCACTTTAAGCTCTAATATCGTATTTCTGCAAACTACCCATAGCTCATTTACAAGATCACAACCTTTCCTTTTCTGAAATCATGCCTCTGCAGCCTAACAATATATAGCCTCCTCTACCTCTTCTTAGTCTCTCCAACCATGTACATGTGTGACACTCCCCTACTACTGATCACAAATGAAGCCTATTAATGTAATCACCACAAGAAACTGGAGTGAGTGCATGCCATGGTTTGTTTGGGCACACAAGACTAATCCCTGCTGTAGGAGGCTGGCCCAGTGTGTGGTGGACACCTACGGTGTTACACCTTATGATGGGTCCAGGCAACCCAGTGTCTAGGTAGCCAGGGCTCTCTAGTGGTAGCTGTGGAGGGCAGCCAAGGCATATCTAGGAGGAGTGTGCAACACTTGCAATACCACAGTGTCACACAGTAACTTATCACACAGGAAAGGAACCACAAAGTGTTGCAAAAATAAAGGTACTTTATTATATGAACACCAAACTAGATTACTGTGGGCAAACCCCTTTCTGGAGGTAAGTACACACAAAATATACATAGATAAGATGAAGAGGACCTGCAAAAGAAGGGGACAGATTTTGGTACACGCAGGAGTGTCTAGGTGGGGCAGGAGGCAGTGCCCACTCTTCTCTGGGTGAAGATCCAGGTGGACGGTGGTAGATGAAGTCTAGCTGCGGAGTCCAGGAGCTGCAGAGGAGTCCCTGAAGTCACCTAGGAGCTGTTCGACGGTCGCCGGATCGCAGACGTGTCAGTGGTCAGGAGGACCAGCAACAAGCACAAGCAAATGCAACTGGAGCTGTTGGAGATTGGCAGAGCTGAAGAGGACCACTGAGGTCTTAGGGACTCGACCCTTAGAGGGGAGTCCAGGTTTACCCTCAGAAGACAGGAGAGCCAGCAGAAGTAGTCGGAGCCCCCACGAGCAACCCACTGGCAGCAGGCACAGTAAGTCACAGTGAGGCTTAGTCAGCAGACCTGAAGAGGAGTCTCGCCTCACTGGAGCAGCAGAGAGAAGACTGTCCTTGCAGAGGTGGAGTGCTGGGGGCTACTTGGAGCCTGAAGATCCCTCGGAGCAGGAGTCAACAAGCCTTGGTTGCTGCAACAGTTGCGGTGCACAGGGCTTCAGTCTTGGAGGAAGAGGAAAGGACTCCCCACCTCCCAAGTGGGACAGAAGGCGGAAAGGACCCAGGGGACCCCTCAGAACCACCACCTATGTTTGAGAATCTTCGCAGGTCCAGAGGACAGCAGATCCCAACAGCCTGAAGTTGTTGCCTTAGGTGCCTGCAGATGCAGGGGAGAGACCGTTTCACTCCAAGGGATATTCCTTCGTTCTTCTTTGGTGCAGCTGAAGTCTTGCAGAACCCAGAGGATGCACAGCTGTGGAAATGTTGCAAGTTGCTGACAGGAGCCGCGGAAGCAATGTTGCAAGGAGAGGCATCTTGGTGTTTCAGTCTTGTTCACTTCCTGTGATGTCTAGCAGTGGTTCTGGTGACCAGGAGCAGAGAGAGGTCGTTGCAGAGGAGTCCCGGCGTAGTCTTGCATGCCGAATCTGAGGACCTATCCGCAAGGGAGTTGCTAAATAGCCCAAAAAGGGTCTTGGTCACTTTGCAAGGTGACCAACTATAAGAGGAGGTCACTGACATCTTCTGCCTAACCTGACCAGTCAGATGCACCCAGTGGCCTCTGCCCATCTTGTTTTCAGCATGGCAGAACCAAGTGGCCACCTGGAGGAGCTCTGGACACCACCCCTGGGGTGGTGATGGACAGGGGAGTAGTCACTCCCCTTTCTTTTATGCAGTTTTGCACCAGAGCAGGGACCGAGGGTCGCTGGACTGGTGCAAACCGTATTATGCAAGGAGGGCACCAAATGTGCCTTTCAAAGCAAACCTGTGGCGTGGGTAGGCTATCCCTCCCCAGCCTTGTAACACTTATTTGCAAAGGAGAGGAGGTTGCACCCTTTGTTCTGCCTTCTCCTACTTGAGCTGGTCTAGCAGCAGGAGGGCAGAATCCTGTCTGAGGGGCTGCAGCAGCATTGGCTGCTCGCAGACCCTGAAAGACTGGTAGGAGCAATGGGGGGGTCCTTTAAGGAGCCCCTAGAGTGCATAGGATCATGCCACCACTACTGGCATCAGTATTGTGGTATGATTCTGACATGATTGATTCCAAAAATGCCTAGATTCGGAGTCACCATTATGTAGCTGGATCATAGGTAGTGGCCTATGGCCAGTATATAGCTAAAATGGCTTCCCTGCATTTACCAAGTCCAGGGGATTTGAATTGGAATTTGTAGGGGCACCTCTGCTCCTGCTGGGATGCCCACACACTCAGTGGCCTGCACCCTGCCCTTCTGGCTGGAAGGGCCTGCCATAGGGGTGACTTACAGTGACCTGGTGTAGTGACTGGCAGGGAAAGGCCTGCAAGCACAGTTTGCATGGGGGTCCCCTGGTGTACCAGTGCCCTGGGTACCTAAGTACTATATACTAGGGACTTACAGGAGTACACCAGTAGGCCTATTGTGGGTAAAAGAGTACCAAGACAACCACATTTAGAGGAGAGAGCACAATCACTGGGCTCTTGTTTAGCAGGATCCCAGTGAAAACAGTTTAAGCACATTGACAGCAGGCAAAAAGAGGGGGAAACCATGCCAAAAATAGGGACTTTCCTACACCTGTAGTCAAGAATAACCAATAATACTGAACTCACCAACAATTTTGGGTGCCGGAATAGTGTGCTTCCTAGCATAAAGCACTTCAGTGCCCTGTCAATGGTAGTAGGGGCTATATAAATGCAATTAGAATATACAGTGCAGAAAAAGCCCTTTGTGACAAAATATGTCAAAAAGGATCATGACAGGTTGGTAGAATCCACCCAATAGGAAAGCTTGGAGGACCCTTAGACATTTGTGTTGTCAACCAGCTTTGCTGAAGTGTCTACATGAGGCTCCTCATCCATCTTAGATCCAGTCCACAGAAAGTCTTCCCAGCTGAAAAATCAGAAAAACAGGAGCTGCATGAAAACAACCATCATTGTCAATGATTCTATCAGTTTCGTAGCTGTTGACTCGTAAAATATATTTGAATACTTCCACGAAAGTGCTTTGTGGATGTCCATTTAGACGTTCACTGAAGATCTTATGAAGGACACATCCAGGCCTTCAAAAAGTCCACAGCCTGCTCTCTGCCTGTGCATCACACACACAACTAGATTTTGAGCATCCCCTTTTCTTGCAGATGATGGCATCCACATATTGATGGTGGAGGCACTGACCAAGAAACCATAGGGCTTGAGTAAGCAGGTAGTGCTCCAGATTCCACCATGAATCAATGAAAAGACGGTGGCATGAATCAGGAGTTCATCCTGCTTACTGGCAGTAGGGGAACAAAAGAAGCAGCCGTGCCAGGGAAGGCTGTGCAAAGAAGCCCTCTGCCAACACAAAATAGTGACTTCTTCCTTCACTCTTTTTTTAATCCGTTGTCATGTAGGAGAGGTATCACTTTTCATGTTACAGAGTTGATCAAAAAGACAGATATGTGCTGCATATTGTGAAAAATGGCTAACCATGGAGGTTCAGGATGCTACCGCTTTCTACTAGGGCTGTCTGGCTTTGCAACAAGAATATAAACTATCAGCCTGTTAATTCTTACATGGATGAAAAGGAATCTAGTCTTAAGTATTTTCCAGTTTGAAAAATAACGTCTAAAGAATCAATTCAAAGCTATCTTCAATATCAATACAACAAACGTAGGTTTGAAAAGAAAAAAAAAAGTTAACGATGCTAGCCCTTCACCTGAAATTCCCTACTCTGTCATGTCTGTTAGATGTGCAGTACTGGCGTGCACTGTTCGCATGTTCACATCTTAGTAATATCAAGAAAATCTGATTCGGAGGAGGCCGACAATGTAAAAGTCACCAAAGGTTTAATCATAAGCTGCTTTCCTCTCCAACAGCATAGCCATCAGCTTTTGAGTTTGACAGCTGCCCCTCTGGGTCTTTCAACAGCGCTACCGACGTGGATAGGTAACTGTGCTAAAATGGTGGCCGTCCAGCCGTGGATTCTAGAATGTCTGGTCCACCAACATGGCCAACAGCGTCATCTCTGAAAGTCTGTCACGACATGCTGAGAACAACCCTAAAACATTTGGGGTACTTGATGTGTAATTACTGACAACGTACTCCCATTTTGGAGGTACAGTTCCAGTGCCCGCATTTGACCTTGGTTTTGCACGCGGTGGTAGAAATGTGTTGAATTTCCACTATCGCATGCAAAACCAAGCTATAGTAAATTTACTGGGTTATGCTTCGGATGTTAAAAATTGGCAGGAATTAACGTTTCTGAATACGCGAGAAAAAGGCCAGTTTTGTGAACGCTTCTGTGAAATCTTCCCACTTCATTTGTTATTATTTAACAGCAAAATCCATTTTTTACCAGCCAAGGATTCCTGCGGGCCTCGTACACGTTGATGATTTCTGTAAACTTCAGAGCTCGGCCGCTCTGGACTTAAAATATTCCCCGTTGATGAGGTTACAGCCGGGAGGGATGCCATTGCTGATAAGAGCTGAGAGCAGACAGTGGACATGATGAACATGGCCGCGTTAACAACTGACAGCCAATCATTACTGTCCGAGGTGAGGCCTCGTCTAGCTAATACACCCTGACGTCCATTAAAGATGGGGCGCTGCCGCCCTGCATTTGGCACTGCCCACCCCAGCCTTAACCCTGGATAACATGGGGCGCTTGATCGTAGAGGGGCGATTCACCCGCCCATGATCTTCCCTGGCAAGCTCAGTAACTTGGTGGTAATCGATCTAGGTGGAGCTAATAAGATGAAGATACCTTTCAAGAGACAGAGAATGGAGGCCGGGTTTAAAATATTCTGATTTCATTTTTCTTTGTAGTTTGATCGGATGTTGAGCTTTCCAAAGGCAATCACAAAATGAAGTCACAGGTGTCAGTGGTAATTATATTGGACGTCGAATCCTACGGCCAACTCACTTACGTGACTGTAGCTGTGGTCGGTCACTCAGTGCAAAAGATGCGTGTGAGGGTCTCCACCTACCATTCCCGTCCTCCTACTCACTGAGATAAGGAACGTCCTATACACATGGCCACATTTTCGTTCTCTTGTGCCAAAATGAAACCTATACATGCACACACAGCCATGACTTACAAAACGACCCACTACACTCCCTTTTCAAGTCCACTTCTACCATTCTTTCCCTACCCAAACTCTCCAAAACACTCAAGAAATCAAGAGCACAATTCTAACCCGACTGACACACTAGAGAAAAAAGCAAAACAAAAATTGTACTAGCCTAATTACTAATCTTAAGTTCCGGAGCAGTCGCCACAAGAAGTGCTTCAGTGCCTTTTCAGGGGTCGTAAGCGCTATATAAATACACTTACAATTTACATCTTGTACCAACATGAGATGAGAGAAAAAGGCATTAGCGGCTTGCTTGGAGCACGCAGGTGTGGGGATGAGAGGGTAAAATGTATTAAAAATATATCTTTAAAAAAACAAACACCTCCGCACCACTCCGCTCCTCCATCTCCTCTCTGCAGGTAGGCACAGGCTCCAGCCTGCCCTGCGGCCAATCCTGATGCTGCTCAAAGCACCGTCAGGAGTGGCTAGGAGCGCCCAGCCAGGGTGCTCCCAGGCAGACTGGGAGCCTATGCAGGCTCTCTTCAGCCCGGCAACTGTGTTGAGACCCTACTACGCATGTGTGTGTGGCCAGGCTGAGACAGCTGGCCGAACATACATGCACAGTGAGGGGGGAGTACTGTGCACTCTCCCTCACTGCTCATCACCCCATGGCCCGCTTCTTTAACAAACAAAATGTTGTGAATGTGGAACGCTGTCAAATTTCCTCTACTAAGAAATGACAAAATAGATAATTTGGCCTTGCAAGTTTCTTTCCTTTTCCAGAACTGGGGGTATTGCTGACTTGTCACTGGTCCAAGTACAGCCAGAGGACTGCTCTAGACTCAATATATGAACAGCAGACGACATATGCCTCCACATTGGCGGTCTCTGCATTATAATATCGTGGCTCTTTAACTTAGCCCTTGAACTTTTTCCTCCACTTCTAGATGTGCCTACCTTTCTTCTTCAACAGATGGGAGAATCTTTCAGAGGCTCAAGCTTGCTTTCCTTTTTCATTTGTAGATATAGAGAAGGGAACTTTGATTGATGATGAGACCGCACACATACCCCTGGCTAGCACATTTCCTGAAGCTTCTTCCCTGTCTGAATCAATAATGCAGACTTTGAAAACGTAAAGCTCCAAGCACACAAAATCAGTTCTTGGTTATCTTACATCTAGCTTTCACTGCATTGATTGCTCATGAACCCATGAAGTCTTCAGGAGACAAGGGTGTTTAAGTTGATGTCTACACAGATGCTGGAGGTGTCTCTGTTCATCCCATGAGCAGCAGATTTTTGTCGTTTAAATCAGAAGGAAGTGATTTCCAAATTTAGTAGCAGCTCCTGTAAAGGACTGATTTAGAGTTGAGCAGTTCTGAAACTTAGTACTTCCAAGAACAAGAATGTCTGCTTCTCAATCCTCATAGTCTAACTGAGATAGCGAGAAGGTTTAACATACAGGCAACTGTGTTGTGGTGTATGGCTTTATATACTAAGCAACCACTTTTTTATTTCATTTAATTTTCACTTCGATGGGTAACTATTGTAGGTTTAAGAGAGAGGGAGTTGTGTTCTGGTGCGTGGTTTTTTATACCAGGCAGCGACTCTTTAATTTAATTTTCATTTCGATGGGTACCCAGTGTAAAGTTCTTAGGAATGTGGTGACATGGTTAAACCTTTATGTTAAGGAGCCGAGTTTGCCTGTCAAGTGTAATATAACCTTGAGAGAGGTGAGTCAAGGTCACAGCACCCTGGCAGGGATGGTGTTGCTGAAGACAGGAGGACACCAGTGCTTGGGCTGACATTATTTTTTTTGTAGTATATATATATATAACAGTTTCACAATAGCAATACAATCCAGATCTTGTAAAACAGGGTTCATATGTACTTATGCAAGGAAGATATAAAGAGATTGGGATTCACCACTGATCTGGTGTTTGTAACCTTCAACCCATCTGACAAAAAGCCAGAAACCTCCAGGCTACCTCCCTGTTCCATCATGTTGACCCTATCCATATTCTGGTGTGTTTAAATGTTCGGACCAAAGGGCAGAGGCCTTCCTGTCCCCAAAGTGCTCCCCTTCCATCCCCTGTGCCAGAGTATCTGCATGGGGTTTGGAGTCTGATAACTCTAGCAGGGTCTGTCTCATTTCAGCCCATGCCATCAGAACATCTAGTGCTTTCACATCACGCCTCGTCTTTTTCAGGTGGGCTTCTTCTACTCTCACCCATTCCACAATATCTAACTCGCAGGCTTTTTGCATTGGAGAAAGCAAGCCCATCCAATGTAAGGCAATATGGCGTTTTGCAACTCTGAGACCAAGTACAGCCTAATGCCCACTAAGCCTTTGTTTAGGGTTCTCCAGGAGGAGCCCCAATAAACATCAACTGTGCAGGGACTATCCCACCCAGTCAGTCTTTTTAGCTGGGCTAAAACCCGAACCCAAAAAAGAAACCAGGCTAGTGCAGTACCATACCATGTGTAAGAAATCTGCCTCTCCCACCCTACACTAGGGGCATTCCTGTCCTCTGGAGGGGTGAATAGAATGAAGCCTTTTTGGGATTAAATACGTTATATGAGCTATGTTATATTGTATCTGTTTGAACTTTGCACTTACCGCTATCTTACGACCCACCTCGTGTACTTAGTCCTTTGTTCAGGGTGAGGGGTGCTTCAGTGAATTGTTGTTATGTTTTTTCTACTTTCAGTGGCCAAGTTGCCTGTCAGAGCCCTGTAAATGTGTGTCATAAACTTGTGGGCAAGAGCCTTACGAGGGTTTGTGTGAGCTCGGGGGCCTCAGGAAATGTGGCCACAGTTGCTGAGGCATTGCTGCTATCTTAGCTTACTGAAGGTGCTTTTCTTGACTTAAGTTAAATACTTTAATAGCATCCTGGAGCGAAACAAAGTGCCCTTTGACAACATAATGCATCCTTCTTCCTGCCATTTGCTAACGGACATCACTCTGGTTATCTGTTCAAATGAGTAAAGCAGCCAGAGATCGAGGTCAGGGACATGCAGTGCTCACTTCATAACCCGTCTTACCACTGTCTTCCAAATCCCACCTATTAGGCGCATTAAATGTGGGAGGTTCCCAGCTAGATCCCTTACCTTCATCATGAGGGCCGAGCTGATGGTCTCCATGAATGCCTGCCAACAGATCATTCCAAATTGGGTTCCCCATACAACCAATGAATAGCATACTGCAACTGGGCCGCGTAGTAATATAACTTAAGGTATGGGATTTTCATGGCCCCCTTGTTTTGTTCCCGTTTAAGTGTTGACAAACCGACTCTGCATCACCAGACCTGCCATAGGAGTTCCAGTAGTAACTTGCCAAGCTCCCTGGACTCTGCCTGGGGTAATTCATAGCATTTTGCATAACAAATAGACACCGTGTCAAAAATACCATCTTTATAAGAGCTATTTTTCCGATCGTTGACAGGTGCAGTGTGTTCCAAATACATGACCCATGTTGTAATTGTGGAACTGGGTCTGGTCATGCATAATATAGATACCTAGATATTTCACTTCATCAAGTGTCCAGGGTAATCCTTAATTTGGAAGGTGGTATGCAGCCAATTCACTGGTTGACCCACCAGAAACAGGACTGATTTGTTCGGATTTAGCTTTAGTCCCGACAGTTTCCAAAATTCGGTCATTACATTTAATAAAATCAGGACTGAGATGTCTAGCTGGTGCATATACAACATGGCATCATCAGCACACAATGAAACAATATGCTCCTTATTTCCTACTGTTATTTTCCACCCATTAAGTAAGTGTGGGAGTCTGCATGGTAAAGGCTCCATAGCCATGTCAAAAGTCAGGGGAGCTAGGGGACATCTTTGTCTGGTGCCACGCTGTACTAATCTGCGGACACATTTCGTCCTGTGCATACCCTCGCCTGAGGGCTCATGTAAATTACTTGAACCCATCTAATAAAACAAGGGCCAAGCTCCATTTTGGCCATCACCTGTCTGATGTACTCCCATGTCGCCGAATTGAATGCCTGCTTAATGTAAAAAAAAGTTTGCGCATGTGGACTATCCCGTAACCCTGGTAAATGTAAAATGTGTGCAAGATGATGTAAATTACGTAGGTATTTCTATGAAGGACAAAGCCAGTTTGATGGTCATGGATTAGCTGTGATAAATAGGAAAGTAGGTGGTGTGCCAGAAGATGACTTAGGATATTAAGGTCGACGTTCAGCATGGAGATGGGTCTATAGAACCCTGACTCTAGAGGATCCTTTCCAGGCTTCGGAATCACAGTTATCAGCGCCTCCCCATTGATTGCGGCATCTCTCCTTTATCAGAGGCCTCGACAAACACCTCCAGTAATCTGTCTAGTAGGGTCTGGAGAAAACATTTTTAAAATTCTGCAGGTAGTCCATCGCTTCCTGGCAATTTGGCCAGGACCCCCCCCCCCCACCCCCAGCATTTCACGATTCTGTGATTTGCAACATTCCAGCAATATATGTGAATTCCTGCAATGGGCACTTATTTCGTCTGTACAGCCGTGAAAAATGGAGAAGGTCTCCCGTTCTTCCATGACCTCTGTTGTGGCGTTACACACTTCCGTGTTTGCCTAGCCATTGGCTGTGCATGCAGGACTCATAACATGCCTCTTCGTGCCTCCTGTACAGCCATGGTGCAGGCCGGACACATGCCTGCCATTCCTTTCCTCAAGCCGATTTAGCAGTCCTGCCTGAGAAACCAAAGGAAAGGCAGGAGGTGTGTTCCCTGCCATTACCCCCTCCTCGTTCATCGTCTCATTGCTTTTCACTAATTTGCAGCAAACAAGGCTGAAACAGACACAGAGGAACATGAACAGCGCCGGTGCATGAAGGTTTTTTTTTCCTGAAGGAAAGTGGAGCAGCCTGCTGCCGCTGGGTGCATTTTGTTCTTGAGGCTGAGCAGTGATTGGCCGGATTGGAAAAGTGCACCCCCCAACATGGGGGGAGCGCGGCTCCTTAGGGGTCGGGGACGCCGGGGCCCGGACCCTCCGCACTATTTGTGCGTGGGCTGGCCAGCTGCTTCCGCCTACACGCCTCACGAGTCGTGTGGGCGGAAGTAGCGCCTTGGGCAGAGCAACGTTGGGCCGACGTTTGGGCCATACCGGTTTAGGCCGCCGCGCGCCAGTGGGTGGCTTATAATCGCCCCCCCAGAAGGCTCAGCCGCCTTCTTGTTGGTGCGGCGGCCTGAACGGTCAGGCTTCTTGTTGGACATACGCGCATTTGGTTCTTCGGCGTCAAGGATTTCCAGGATCGCGTTTGGGAGGCGTATTGAAGGAGCGGAGCCGGTGGCAGGTCACTGGGGGCACGAAAAGTCAGAGACCCGGACGCGCTGGTTCCTTGTATTTGCTGCACGTAAACGGATCTCCGGGATTGCTTTTATATGTGAGGATACTGACTTTATTAAGGCACAGCAAGGAGCCGCGAAATTTTAAAAGTAGGCTGATTGGCGAAGTTGGGTGTTTTTTAATACATAAGCTGATGGAGAGATAATGAAGTTGGATTTGTATTTGTAAACCACGTTTAAGATAGTGCAACAAACACTGATTGCTTGCTTGGCATGTACCTTATTTGAACGGTATATCTATGTTCATTAACCTCTTTTTCTATTGCACATCGGGACTGCCTTACATTAATTTGTGGGTATTTTGTTTTAAAAGCTTTGCCTTTTTACTTTTGCTAGGGTGTTGTTAAACACTAAGTTATTTGCACGTTAATTTTCCAGCTTGTGAACATCTAAATTATTTTAATAGCTTTGCCTTTCACTTTTGCTATTGGTGTTGTTTTAACACAAATTTATTTTCAGGTTAATTACTTGTTAGCAGTGTGTTAGTTGCATCTTGGGACTTGTTGAACCAGCACGAGGCCTTTGTTAATTGGTGTAGTGTGGGTGTGTACTTACTTGTGTACAGTTTATCACCAGTCTCTTGCATTATGGCATCTAATAGGGTTAGGGTGGGCAAGAGGAAGGGAAGCGATCCAGAGTTAGCCCAACTTTTGAAATTGGTCTTAGCAAAATTGGGCGATGGTGACTCTGATGGGGGGGGATGCCCCTTCAGAGAGAGAGGACTGTGGGGAAGGCCCTTCCCGTCCTCGGCGTACACATGTGGCCCCGCGCACAGCTTTTCCTCCAGTCAAGCGGAGGAATAAAAAGCAGGTCACAGCAGTCCAGCAACCCATGCCCTCACAGCCAGTTCCTCCCCCCCCCCTATGGTTGCTTCAGTCACTGTTGGGGCCCCTGTTCCTGCAACTGCTTCACCCTCTGAGAACAGTCCTGTGCCTCGCTCGGGGGGGGGGTGACGGCTACACTAGGACCTATGTTAGGGGTAGAATCTATGTTGGCTGACATACGGCAATCTCTAGCAGTCCTGGCAGCACCCCCTAAGGAGTTACCCGTCCAAACGTCCCCCAATCCTCAGGTGGTGGCACCAGCGGTGGGCACAACCTCAGAGCAGGGGCAGGGTCGCATTTGCCCTGCCAGGAGCATCACAAGACCCAACGACCCAAGTCTTGCTGGCGGTGTCACAGATGTTAACCAATATTAATGCAACAGCCGCCTCCCCTCCCCCTACGACTCCTTGGGCTAGCGATTCATTGCAGAATTCAGTTCAAGTACTTAAGCGCCAGGTCGAGGCACTGGCGACAGCGCGTAATGTTCCTTCTTTACAGGTGACGACTCCAAGACCTTATGTCAGCCAGGCACTGGGCTCGCTGTCTCAGACTACTCCGGTGGAAAGAGAGCAGGGTAAGGTTACCGAACAGGGCGCTAGTGCCATGAAAACACTTGCGTCTGCTGAGGGGACGGGATTGGACACATTGCTATCTAGGCCAGGGAAGTTAGCTGCACATGTGGCTCCTGACATTAAAGAGAAAATATGGAAAGGGGAATTTGTGGATATTTTCAGCCTGATCAGGGCTAAGAGAAGAGATGTAGAAACAAAAGCCAAGGATTCAAAAGCTTCATCATCTAGTGATAAAAAGCAAAAGATTGAAGAAAGCATTACGAATTGGTTGTTTGGTTTTAATGTGTTTATGTCGGTCATGCTAGAGAAGAAACCCGAAACAGGTATTGCTATGATATGCTATGCAAACAAAATACTAAAAGCCCACCATATGTATGGAGGGAATGCTTGGCTGGAGTACGACAGGGATTTCAGGTGGGCAAAGGTGGAGGACCCAGCGATTGGTTGGGATCAGACCGAAGTAAATGTTTGGTTAGAGTGTGTGAATAAAAAGTTACCTAGTAAGCAGCCCTTTCGAGCGCAATATACAAATGACAAAAAAGGCTCATGTTGGGCGTTTAACAGAAAGGTATGTTCCCGCCCCACAGGGGCGTGCAAATTCAGGCATACCTGTTCATTTTGTGGGCATCACTCCCACCCCAAATTCAAATGCCTTAACGAAGTCAAGGGATAAAGTTAAGGAAGGGAGTAAGCCCAGTGTCTAGCTCCTCCCTGCCTTCTCCCATACATTTAGATGCACTAATTCCTTGGTTAAAGGTTTACCCAGTTAAAGCTTCAGCTGAACTGCCGATTAAAGGATTTTCTCAGGGCTTCAGAATTCCCGCCACCTGCGTGTCCCCCCTTTGGATCATTGCAAGAATATTATGTCTGCTGTAAGGAACCCTGGCATAGTTGCTAGAAAGATTGGTAAGGAATGCAGGTTAGGGAGATTGGCAGGTCCATTCCCTTTCCCCCCTTCAAATGATTTTGTCTGTTCCCCCTTAGGGATAGTACACAAGAAAGATCCAGGCCAGTTCAGGTTAATTCATAACCTGTCGGCTCCTCGGGGTGCTTCAGTGAACGAGGCTATTGACCCAGTTCTCTGTTCAGTTCGCTATGCTACCGTCAACCAAGCTCTGGAGAAGCTAAGGGTTTTGGGGCGCGGTACGCTGTTAGCAAAAACTGATATTGAAGCAGCTTTCCAGCTACTGCCAGTCCACCCTGAAGATTACTACCTCCTGGGATTTCAATTTAATGGTGACTACTTCTATGATAAGTGTATGCCCATGGGATGCATTGTGTCCTGCAGTTATTTCGAACAGTTTAGCTCGGCTTTACAGTGGATATTCACCAGGCGCACCGGCCATGTAAATGTAATCCATTACTTGGATGATTTTCTAGTTTTGGGTCCCCCTCGGTCTGAAAAATGCCTCTGGGCCCTACAGGCCCTAACAGCTATGTTCAAAGAATTCGGGGTCCCAATAGCACCAGACAAAACGGAAGGCCCCGCCACTTGCATTACTTTTCTGGGCATTGAGATTGACTCTGTGGCTGGGGAGTGTCGCCTTCCTCTAGATAAGCTTCAGGCTTTGAAGGGGTCCATCAGAACTTTCCTGTCCCATAATAAAGTCACACTTCACCAATTGCAGGTCTTGGTGGGACAATTGAATTTCACCCTGAGGATCATCCCTATGGCCCAACCTTTTTCCAGATCCATAGCTAGGTCCCTGGCAGGTTTGACCGAGAAACACCACCACACCAGGCTGTCGGCAGAAGTTAAGGAAGATTTGAAGGTCTGGGATGCTTTCCTGCAGGACTTTAATGGGGCGGTGATTTGGCCTCATCCCCCGGTAGATAGCCCCTCCTTCGGCCTATTCACAGACGCAGCAGGCAGCTTGGGGTTTGGCGCTATTCTGGGTTCCTCGTGGTGAGGGCGGACTGGCCACCCGAATGGGTTAACTTAGGACTCACCAAAAATATTGCGTTTTTAGAACTGTTTCCCATCATTGTCGCGGTTTCTGTCTGGGATGACATATTAAATTACAAGTCTGTGGTATTTTGGTCCGACAACATGGCTGTCGTAGAGTCTATCAATAGACAAAAAGCTAGTTGTAGATGGGTACTTAGACTACTTAAGCATTTGGTGCTACGGTGCTTGAAACTTAACATCACATTTCGGGCAAAACATGTTCCGGGGTGAATAACAATGCAGCTGATGCCTTGTCTCGATCATTGATGCAGGATTTTCAGAGGTTCCACCCACAGGCGTCGGAGAGGATGACCGAGTTTCCAACATCACTGTGGAAGATTGGTGTCCCGCACTATCAGCCCTAGTAGTGATATCATTGGCTACACGCACAAGGGTGGCATATGAAAGGGCCTTCTTGCATTATAGACTGTTCTTGAAATCCTTGAACACATTAGATTGGTTTTCTGCTGAAGCAATCTGTACCTTTTTGCAACATTTAAAGAGTAATGGTAAACCAGTGTCTTGCACCAAAGCTAACCTGTCAGCCATCCGTTTTTTCGCCAAGCTCAGGAAGCAAGACTCTCAACTAAATTCCTTTGTCATTAAGCAGGCGCTAGTGGGTTGTCTAGAACGGACGGTCCCAGGTCAGACACCAGGCGTCCCATAACCCCTCACTTATTAGAAAAATTGCTGGGTGCAGTCACCATAGTTACATCTTCACCTTTTGAGGCTACCTTATTTACAGCGGCCTTTTATGGGGCTTTCCACATTGGGGAACTGATAGGTGCTTCCAAGAGCGACCACGCGGGGTGTCTCCAGTGGGCCGATGTGATAATCGATAAAAATTCTGCAACTATACAGCTGTGTAAGTCCAAAACAGATCAGTTATGTAAGGGTGCACGTATTTGGCTTCGGGCATCGCATGGGTCAATTATCTGTCCTGTGAGCAATCTAGCTGCTTACTTGACGTTACGCCCTCTAGACAAATCCACTGCACTATTCATACATGCAAATGGGGACTGCCTATCGCGCTACCAATTCACTGAGGTGTTGAAGGTTACACTACTGGCAGCGGGGGTCGAACCTCGGGGCTACTCCCCCCCCATTTATTTAGGATTGGTGCGGCTACCTTGGCAGCAGGGGCAGGTTTGCCCATCTCAGAGGTGAAAACCATTGGAAGATGGGCATCCAACTGTTACAAACGTTACATTAGGCCAGAATTGGTCTAATCAGTGGTTATCCTCGTTATGGCTTCAAATTCAATATCCTTTCTCACGCAATTTTCCTTTATTACAGTAGATGGCTCCTCGTGTGGTTTGGGTCTTGGGGCATTCATTCGTTCGTCGGGTGGCATACCGGTTGCAGCAGCTCCGTAAACCGAATCCGGCGGCAAGCTTAGACGTGGCCTTCAGGTGGTGCGGGGTTGGCGGCAAAGGAATTAAACAGCTGCAACAACTGGTAGCTCTGGCTCGTGGATTTGCGGGGCTCCAGTCCCCGGACCTCATCATCATTCATCTTGGGGGCAACGAACTGGTGCACATGGGGCAGAAGGCCCTCAGGGAGACTATATTTCTAGAAATTACGAAGCTAGCTAAACAATTCCCAAACGCAGCCATCGCCTGGTCTCACATGGTGCCACGACGAAACTGGGGCCCAGAAATAAAACCACGGGCAATCAATGTGTCAGTTAGGAGACTTAATGCAGAGATGGCAAAGCTCTGCCCTGGGCCAGGCCAACTGTGGAATATCCCTCATAAACAACTAAAAGGGTCTGAAATGTTTCACAGGGATTTGGTTCACTTGTCTGATGCCGGTACTGACCAAATTATGGCTGATATGTCGTTCGTCTCTGAGAATTTCTGGTGGGGAGGGCGAAGGACCTTTGGGGCCATGGTCGCCCTCGTGGCGGGAGAAGAGGTACTAAAGTAACCTGAAGCAACAGAGGGGTCACCAAGGGTGGGGCCCAGTATAGCAACAGAGATAGGATCCTGAAGTCCTGGACCAACCTGCGGATGTACACACTAGATTGGGGGTAGGGAGCCCAGATCACAGGGGTGGTCACGAGGCTCATGCCCTGGGCCACCCCGGGACACCTCTTGGCTGATTGGTGTTTGGAGAGGGGGCGGAACCCTGAGCATGTGGGCAAGGAACAGAGGAAGCAGGGGTACCACCCTACCTAGGGATACAGGTGACGACCAGTCCCTGTGTGGTCCAACGGAGGTTCAGGACAGGAAGGGATCCTGTCAAAATGATTTATGGTTACAGATGTAAAAAGTACGAATCTCAGTGGATATTAATTTTGGATTTGCAGTGAAACGTTTAATAGAGTGATTTGCATAAAATGATTTGCGTATTTGATTTTAATGAAAGTATATAAAAATAAATACTTCTTCCAACGAAATGATTGTCGGTTGGTGTATGACTGGTGTTGAGGCAAGGGCCTGCTGGCGGCTTCCGAGTCCTATGGAAAAGCACCCCTCCAACATGGGGGGAGCGCAGCCCCTTAGGGGTCGGGGACACCGGGGGCCGGACCCTCCGCATTAGTTGTGCGCTGGCTGGCCAGCTGCTTCCGCCTGCACGCCTCGCGAGGCGTGTATGCAGAAGTAGCTCCTCGGGCAGAGCAACGTTGGGCTGACGTTGGGGCCATACCGGTTTAGGCCGACGCGCGCCAGTGGGGGGCTTATAAGTGCCCCCCCAGAAGGCTCGGCCTTCTTCTTCTCGGTGCGGCAGCCTGAACAGTCAGGCTTCTTGTTGACCCACCCACCCTCTCCCTAGTATTAGGCGGAAGAAGAGGTACTAAAGTAACCTGAAGCAACAGAGGGGTCCCCAAGGATGGGGCCCTGGTATAACAGAGATAGGATCCTGAAGTCCTGGACCAACCTGTGAATGTACACACCAGATTGGGGGTAGGGAGCCCAGATCACTGGGGTGGTCACGGGGCTCATGCCCTTGGCCGCCCGGTACACCCCTTGGCTGATTGGTGTTTGGAGAGGAGGCGGAACCCTGAGCATGTGGGCAAGGAACAGAGGAAGCAGGGGTACCACCCTCCCTAGGGATGCAGGTGATGACCAGTCCCTGTGTGGTCCAAAGGAGGTTCAGAACAGGAAGGGATCCTGTCAAAATGATTTATGGTTACAGATGTAAAAAGTACGAATCTCAGTGGATATTAATTTTGGATTTGCAGTGAAACGTTTAATAGAGTGATTTGCATAAAATGATTAATGTATTTGATTTTAATGAAAGTATATAAAAATAAATACTTCTTCCAACGAAATGATTGTCGGTTGGTGTATGACCGGTGTTGGGGCAAGGGCCTGCTGGCGGCTTCCAAGTCCTATGTGAGTGTGCGTTAGCGTTTCTTGCTCGTACCGATGTGGCCTGGCCTGTTGGTAAATGTGGTAGAGGTAGGCAAACCAAGAGTCAGCTCTGGCACTAAGTCCCCGTGCACAGCAAGCAAAGCCCTTTAAATATTCTGAATGTAAATCATGCAACAGACGGCATGTTTTAATATGGTAAGTTGTCTTCAAAAATTTTTTTAATGTATTTCTTGTAAGATGCCAAAGGCTTTCACATTAGTACATCAGTATTTCTGTGTTAAGAGGCATGTATTAAGGGTGAGCGTTTTAAACATGAACTGAAGCGCATGCCTGCCCCATTTCTAATGCCAATGCTGTTAGTGAATTAAGAGGCAAGTCAGTTGTCATGTGCACGACATATGTGACCTAGATTCTCTACAAAGGATGGCGAAACATCATAGGCTATTAAATCAAGCACAGCAGCATTTTTTTTGTACAGCACACATACGGAACTCACATATTTATTTGAAATTGTTCTCATACATGAAAGTGAACAAAAAAGGAGGCGTGGTGAAATAAAGTATGTGCCTAGGATCACACAATTTCATCAAGCAGGGAAGCAGGGGTTGATCCCAGATTTTCCAGTTTCCACGGCAATTCAGCCACTAAATAGTGGATATCGCTTTCTGACATCAAAACTTATTGCTGTATTTCTTGGAGGCTGAGCTTAGAGCATGTGTGACAGGCAGAATCTACATTTTATTTTTGCCAGTTTTACATAGCGCAAAATTTGCCATCGAACTTAATGAGGCTTTGTGTTTTTATTTTCAGCACTGGTATGATTTGCCTGGAATCTCTGTTCTCTAATGACACAGTGGCAGCTGTAGCCACTAGGTTATTTGACTCGTTTTGGGTTAGAGGTTCAAAGGGGACCTCGAGCTGAGCCAGACTCAAGCATCTGGCTCTAGCTTTTAGTGGCTTTCCCCCACCCCCCCTTCTAAAATGTGGAGAGGCCAGGAGTGATAAAAACCAGTGGTACTGTAGGCGAGAAGGATCATCTTTTAAAAAATACACCTGATTCTACCCTAACCCCAACCACAATTTTGAGAGGCACTTGCCTGCTAGAATTATTTCCAGCAAACTTTAACAATGGCCACTTATGTATAGTTTTAGAAGCCTAATTTTGGTTGTATATTGGGGGAAAGACTTTGCTTTCCCGGTGGCTGCTTCGTCTTTAAAATTCACTGGTTTTAACTGCTCTATGGATTTTTACCCAAGAAAGTTTACCCAATAGACACCATCACTAATCTGCATGTGTAGGATGCATCATGGGTTTCTGTGTGGTCTGTAACTTGTTTGGTGAAGGGCATGTTTTTCTGCTGAACATTATACCTTGTTTTTTTAATTGATACGTTATTCACATGCTTGGCTTAACTTATATGTGTGATTTTTAAGGTTAGCAGAACGATGTTACAATTGGGAGCACACACCACCAGTTCTGGTCTCTCCTTTATAAATACCTTTGTAATTTTTTTGTTCTGTCTGATTGATTAATTGGATGAGAACCACAACTCACAGAATACACAACACTACCTCAATCGGTAACAAATTATCTGGTAGAGATTTTATCTAGCTGCAGATTCCTTACACCCACCCAAGCCCCCCCCGCTCTGCGGAGATATATATATGTTATTTTTGCCTTTCTTAAGGGCATGTCTTTTTCTTCAAACAATCAAGTGAAAAAACTAAATGCTGTTGGTTCTTCTATGACACCGCACTTCAGGCGTGGAAAGTTGTGGTAAGAGAACTGACGTACACGCGCCGAGGTGGCGTCTATATAGAAAACCGTGATGTCACAGATGGCTCCAACGATGCTGACGACGCCACGCAGATCTGAACGACGCCACCTGATGGCGTGCGCATGGTACTGCTCAGCAGCAAAATTCCGGATTCGAAACTGACGCCAGGGAATTCTAAGGTAAGGAATTTGCAGCTAGATAGAGTTTCTACCACATAACTCGTTACCGAAGGTAAGTAACTTGTTCTTTTGCTCCTGGGCTGAGCGGCCATATAGGGAAACATACTAAACCCAGACATTTCTGGAAACTAGACATCCGGGGGAGTCCACAGAGGTGTGACTTGTATGGATTCCCCAAAGTTTTTTTACCCAGAATACTCTGCAAAACTGAAATGTTGAATAAAAGCTCTATTTTTTCTTGAATATCTGTCACACAAACTACAGGAATATGCTGGGATCCACAAAATTCCTACCAACCACTGTTTTCCCACTTGTCCTGATGAAAACACTACCCACTTGAGTGCCTGTACCTAGTGGCTGCGTCAGGAATGGATCACCCCAGGGTCAACAGTTGCCCTCATGTAAGGACCAACATTGACCGTTGTGTGATCTGTTCCTTTCGCGGGCACTAGGCCTACCCCCACAAGTGAGGTACCATTTTTATCTGGAGACTTGGGGGGGAATGCTGGGTGGAAAGAAATTTGTGGCTTCTCTCAGATTCCAGAACTTTCTATCATCCAAATGAGAGGAAAAGGTGTTTTTTTTGCCAAATATTGAGGTTTGCAAAGGATTCTGGGTAACAGAACCTGGCGAGAGCCCCACAAGTCACCCCGTCTTGGATTCCCCTAGGTGTCTAGTTTTCAATGCACAGGTTTGGTAGGTTTCTCTAGGTGCTGGCTGAGCTAGAAGCCAAAATCCACAGCTAGTCACTTTGCAAAAAATAGCCCTGTTTTCTTTGGGAAAATGTGATGTGTACACGTTATGTTTAGGGACATTTCCTGTCGTGGGCACTAGGCCTACCCACACAAGTGAGGTACCATTTTTATTGGGAGACTTAGGGGAACACTGGGAGGAAGGACATTTGTGGCTCCTCTCAGATTCCAGAACTTTCTATCATCGAACTGTGAAGAAAAAGTGCTTTTTGGCCAAATGTTTAGATTTGGAAAGGATTCTGGGTAACAGGACCTGGTAATAGCCCACAAGTCACCCCATCTTGGATTCACCTTGGTGTCAAGTTTTCAAAAATGCGCAGGTTTAGTAGGTTTCCTTAGGTGCCGGCTGAGCTAGAGGCCAAAATCCACAGCTAGGCACTTTGCAAAAAAGAAGTCAGTTTTCAATGTAAAAATGTGATGTGTCTATGTTGTGTTTCCAGTCGTGGGCATTAGGCCTACCCAAGCAAGTGAGGTACCATTTTTATCAAGAGACTTGGGGGAACACAGAATAGCAGAACAAGTATTATTGCCCCTTGTCTTTCTCTACATTTTGTCCTTCTGTAGGAAGTTGGCTCTGTATATACTATCTCAAAGTAAGAGATAGTGTGCACAGAGTCCAAGGGTTCGCCTTAGAGGTAAGATAGTAGCAAAATGAACACACACTCAAAGACTTAACTCCAGGCCGATAGTTTTTATATAGAAAAATATCTTTTCTCATTTATTTTTAGAACCACGAGTTCAAGATTTGAAGTAAATACATAAAATGCAAGGTACTCCACATAGGTAAGTTAGGAACTTTCAATTAGAGCAGTGACATACACAGTTTTAGTTAAAATTACAATAAGCTATTTTAAAAGTGGACACAGTGCAAAAATCAACAGTTCCTGGGGGAGGTAAGTAATGGTTAGTTTGTCAGGTAAGTAAAACACTTACAATTTCAAGTTCCTGGGCATAGGCAGCCCACCGTTGGGGGGTCAAGGCAACCCCAAAGTTACTGCACCAGCAACACAGGGCCAGTCGGGTGCAGAGGTCAAGGGAGGGCCCAAAACACATAAGTGCCTATGAAGAATAGGAGTGCTCCGGTTCTATCCTGCCAACAGGTAAGTACCTGCATCCTCAGAGGGCAGACCAGGGGGTTTTGTAGAGCACTGGGCGGGACACAAGTAGGCACACAAAACACACCCTCAGCGGTACAGGGGCGGCCGGGTGCAGTGTGCAAAGCAGGTGTCGGGTTTTGTATAGGAATCAATGGAGGGACCCAGGGGTCACTCTAGCGGTGCAGGCAGGGCACAGGGGGGCTTCTCGGGCCAGCCGCTGACTGGGCTAGGCAGCGGATCGCCTGGTGGTCACTCTGGTCCTGGGGCCTGCGGTACTGTGCTTGGTCCAGGCGTCGGGTTCCTTGTTACAGGTTGTCGCGGTCAGGGGGAGCCTCTGGATTCTCTCTGCATGCGTCGCAGGGGGGTTGTCTAGGGTTACTCATGAGGTCGCAGTCACCTGGGAGTCCTCACTTTAGTGTTGGTTCTCTGGAGCTCGAGCCGGGGGCGTTGGGTGCAGAGGGTGAAGTCTCACGCTTCCGGCGGGAAGAGTGAGTTCTTTAAAAGTTGCTTCTTTGTTGCAAAGATGTTGCTGTGGGTGAACAGTGCCGCTGTTCTTGGGAGTTTCTTGGCCCTTCGCGTTTCAGGGCAGTCCTCTGAGGCTTCAGAGGTTGCTGGTCCCTGTTGGATGCGTCACTGTGCAGTTTTCTTTGAGTCAGGAGACAGACCGGTAGGGCTGGGCCCAAAGCAGTTGTCATCTCCGTCATCTCTGCAGGGCTTCCAGGTCAGCAGTCCTTCTTCTTGTTTCAGGTTGCAGTAATCTGATTTCCTGGGTTCTGGGGTGCCCCTAAATACTGAATTTAGGGGTGTATTTAGGTCAAGAGGGCAGTAGCCAATGGCTACTGTCCTGGACGGTGGCTACACCCTCTTTGTGCCTCCTCCATGAGGGGAGGGGGGCACATCCCTAATCCTATTGGGGGAATCCTCCAATCTCAAGATGGAGGGTTCCTAAAGGCAGGGGTCACCTCAGCTCAGGACACATTAGGGGCTGTCCTGACTGGTGGGTGACTCCTCCTTATTTTTCTCATTATCTACTCTAGCCTTGCCGCCAAAATTGGGGGCAGTGGCGGGCATCTCCACTAGCTGGGATGCCCTGTGGTGCTGTAACAAACGGCATGAGCCTTTGAGGCTCACCGCCAGGTGTTACAGTTCCTGCAGCGGGAGGTGAGAAGTACCTGCACCCAGTACAGGCTTTGTTCCTGGCCACAGAGTGACAAAGGCATTCTCCCCATGTGGCCAGCAACTTGTCTGGTTGTGGCAGGCTGGCAGAAACTGGTCAGCCTAGCACTATGAGTCGGACTGGTATTCAGAGGGAATCTTTAAGATGCCCTCTGGGTGTATTTTACAATAAATTCCACACTGGCATCAATGTGCATTTATTGTGGTGAGAAGTTTGATACCAAACTTCCCAGAATTCAGTGTAGCAATTATGGAACTGTGGAGTTTGTGTTTGACAAACTCCCAGACCATATACCCTTTTATGGCTACCCTGCACTTACAATGTCTAAGGATTTGCTTAGACACTGTAGGGGCAAGGTGCTCATGCACATATGCCCTCACCTTTGGTATAGTGCACCCTACCTTAGGGCTTTTAGGCCTGCTAGAGGGGTGACTTACCTATGCCACAGGCAGTGTGAGGTTGGCATGGCCCTCTGAGGGGAGTGCCATGTCGACTTAGTCATTTTCTCCCCACTAGCACACACAAGCTGTGAGGCAGTGTGCATGTGCTGAGTGAGGGGTCCCCAGGGTGGCATAAGACATGCTGTAGCCCTTAGAGACCTTCCCTGGCATCAGGGCCCTTGGTACCAGGGGTACCATTTACAAGGGACTTTTCTGAGTGCCAGGGCTGTGGCAATTGTGGAAACAAAGGTACAGTTTAGGGAAAGAACACTGGTGCTTGGGCCTGGTTAGCAGGGTCACTGCACATTTTCAATCATAACTGGCATCAACAAAAGGCAATACGTGAGGGGGTAACAGTGTCAAGGAGGCATTTCCTTACGCCTTCCAAATGTAAGCCAGTGTGTAAAAAAAGACGTCTATTTGAGAAATGCCCTGTAATTCACCTGCTAGTGTGGGCACCCCGGAATTCAGAGATGTGCAAATAACCACTGCTTCTCAACACGTTATCTTGTGCCAATTTTGGAAATACAAAGGTTTTCTTAATACCTATTTTTCACTCTTTATATTTCAGCAAATGAATTGCTGAATACCCGGGATAGAATGAAAACCCATTGCAAGGTGCAGCTCATTTATTGGCTCTGGGTACCTAGGGATCTTTATGAACCTATAACCCCTATATATCCCCGCAACCAGAAGAGTCCAGCAGACATAACCAGAGTTTCAAAACTCTGACATTGGAGGAAAAAGTTACAGAGTAAAACATGGAGAAAAATGGCACAAACTCAGCTCTGTTTGTTTCTGTAGGAGAACCTGATAGGATCTACACAAATGACCCCTTTCTGAATTCAAAATTCTGTCTACTTTTCAGAAATGTTTAGCTTTCCGGGATCCAGCATTGGTTTCACACCCATTCCTGTCACTAACTGGAAGGAGGCTGAAAGCACAAAAAATAGTTAAAATGAGATAATGTCCCAGTAAAATGCGAACATTGTGTTGAAAAATGTGGTTTTCTGCTTCAAGCCTGCCTGTTCCTGAAAGCAGGGAAGATGTTGATTTTTAGCACCGCAAACCCTTTGTTGATGCCATTTTCAGGGAAAAAAACACAAGCCTTCTTCTGCAGCCCTTTTTTCCCATTTTTTTTAAAAAAATTAAATTTTTGCAGTATTTTGGCTAATTTCTTGGTCTCCTCCAGGGTAACCCACAAACTCTGGGTACATTTAGAATCCCTAGGATGTTGGAAAAAAAGGACGCAAGTTTGGCGTGGATAGCTTATGTGGACAAAAAGTTATGAAGGCCTAAGTGCAAACTGCCCCAAACAGCCAAAAGAAAGGCTCAGCAGCCAAGGGGTTAAAATGGAGACTCAAAACAAATCACTGTCTCACTGGGAAGTCTAAGTGCCGGCAAAATAAATAGCATTTAGAGGTTGTTTTATTTTTTATTTACATTTTTTTCCATTTTGTCTCAAACCCCACTGCCCCCGCCCCCAAAGACATTTTTCATTATAGTGAATCATTTAAGTTTGGCAATAACGCCTGTGCAGCCTTCTGCACTACCAGATTGCTAGCCTTTCTTCCCTCTCCCTCTGAGGGCAGAATTCATTCAGTGCAGGATACAACTTTGCAGTGCAACTGCTCCACATGTATGCAGAGCTCAGTCTCCAGCCCTTACATGTCCTCCCAGGTGAAACCATGTGGTTTGCTTATTGAGAGTCTTCCCCTCAAGTATCCGCTATATGCTTAGTCCTGACCGCCCATATCTGTATATCGTCTCTCGCGTTTTTACCTTCTTCATACTTAGTTCCTCGACATCTGTCCACTCTTTCAGAACTTTCCCCCAAGTATGTCTCGGTGGACCTCTAGCAGATAGCCACCTAATGGCTATACGGCAGTGGTCCCCAACCTTTTGACTTCTGTGGACCCCAACTTTATCATTACTGGAGCCAGGGGACCACCACTGTATTTTATTGGATTCCGGGAACCCCCCACCCCCACTGAGTCAATATTGAAAGCTGGGGACCTAATCTGTTAATATTATTTTATTTTCTAAGCAGTCGCGGACCCCCTGAGGAGGCTTCGCGGGCCCCCAGGGGACCCCGGACCACAGTTTGGGAATCACTGCTATATGGTATTTTGCAAGTAGCAATCCCAGTGCCGCAATTTGACATTGCATCTTATGTTGTTTGGGATTAAGTATAAGACTGAGTATACAGTGTCTCATTGTCATCTCGAGGTCACTGCCTCTCTACAGTATCCTGTTAGTACTGTACAATTCCACACCTATTGTAAGAAATGTACGTCACTGCTTTTGCATTTTGGTCAGTTTGACGAGCTATCTGGGTATATCTTATATAGAAGAGAGGGCATGAAATAATGGAAGTGAGACAGTTTAAACCTTACATTACTTGAAATAAGTTGCACTGGTGTGCATGCTTTTCCCCATTCCTTATCCGTTAACGGGATTATTAGATCAGCGTTTCCCAACCTGTGGTCTGCAGACCACCAGGGGTACGTGACACATTCCAAGGGGGTCCGCAGGCCTGGACCGGCATGAAGGCACTTCTCCAGCTGGGCCCTCTGCAGAAAAATGTGCGTGCTTTTTTATCTGGTTATTCCTTTGTGCAACAGCTTTAAAAGCACTGCAAAGTTCAGTGTAAGCTTTCGGACAAAAATAAAAGTGTCAACTCTGGTGATTAATGTACCTGCTGGAGAGATGGAAGTTAGTCTGTTGGCAGAATTGACTCATTGGAGGTAGTGCAGATGGTTAATATGCCAGATGCAAAGAACATTTATCATGCAATGAACCACATTTTATGTGCATAGCACAGTGGGTTACCCCTTTTGTCACAGAGATTGTTTTGTTATTGTGCAGTTCATAAGTCACAATCATAATCTAGCACAGTGAGTTATGAACTGCCAACAAAGAACTACATGAACAAATCCGAAAATTATATTTTTTTCCAATTCTTTCATTACTGCAAAAAAAAAAAAAGGTTTGCTTGCATAGGAGTATGCTATTATTAAAGTCAAGACTAGCCACTGTGTTATGTTCTGAATCCTGAGTTTGTGTTTCTCCAAACCAACGCTCTCTTAGAAAATGCCTAACAGTATGGATGAGGTTAATCCTACACCTTGTAGTCCCCTGTAAAGTGTTTTGACACCCTACATTGGTATGAGAGGTGCTATAAATCAAATTCAATACATGTGACAGAGAAAAGATGGAGAGATGAGGCCTTTATGGATTTACTTCCTTTGCCCATCACACATTAAATTAAAAAGTTTATGGATCTAAAAAATAAAAACAAAAATCGCTTGGGAAATGTAGAATGTGACTTGAGGATTCAGCTTTCCTAAATAAAGCCAATCATTGAAAAGTTAGTCGCCAAGATGCAGCACCAACTTTCCCATTAAAGTTTTCCAATTTTTGCATTTTTTTCCAATATAAAATAAGAATATGTTCACTAATTTGAGTATTTGTTTGGCATGTACTTGTTTGTGTATTTTTTGCGAATTACTGTTTTAATGTTTGAAATTTAAATCATGCAAATTTCTTGGGGGTCCCTGGATTCCAGTAGTGAGTCAGTGGGGGTCCTCGGAGTCTAAAGGTTGGGAAACACTGCATTAGATCATTGGCCCATAGGGGAGGCTTCCGATCTGCTTTCAACCCCATGTACAAGTGGGATTTTAATCTGTGTCCCTTTCTCGCTCCCAGTATCTCCACTGGTATTTAAAGTTAATATTCTAAATACATAAAATCAAAAGCACACTTTGAACCAGTGTTGTAGGAGCTTCACCTATGCTGCCGGGCTTACTGTGACATGTGCACTTGATGTACAAATCTTGGAGAATGTGTGTGTGAATGCTTAACCCTAGGAAACAATGCTTTGAATTACGATAATAGCTAACTGGGTACACAAGATTACTGTATTATTTACATAAAACCAGGAATGCAGTAAAGAAAAATACTCTGTTTAGAACACTTTATATAGTGTTCAACATGGCAAGGTCGACGGGCTGAGCACAAAACTTACGTAGAAAGAAGCATGTTTTGCTGCAGGTGCTTACCTTTCAGATATATCTCTAGCTGAGACATTTTTCACACTGATGTGGGTGCATGAAGGTGCACAGTGAATGTACATAGACCATCCTTAGAGATAAAATATAAAGGGATATAAGAATTTCGGAGGGCAGACATAAAGACTGGTTGTTTAGGTAGAATGCTGGAGAGCCCAGATCCGTCTGCAAGCCTGAACGCTTCGCAGAGGTATGCAGAGATAGTATATTGCGTAGCATAAAGTAGTGTGGAAAGGAGTTAGTTATTCAGTCACTACCACAACGAGGACGATAATAATTTAGATATCAATTAGGTAGACGTTAGACTAATTATTACAGATAATTAAGGATGTGCTGCAGAAGATGCTTTGGGTTTTTAGGTCGAGCACGCAAGCGCTTTGACCTGTTGTTAGTATCGTGGGCTTATAACCGCGCCCACCTCACACCCATCACTTAGATTAGTTCGTGGACTTGCCTTTCAAAAATCCTTTGTTATCATTGGTATATGCTTTACGTGTGTTACTGCTTAGGAAAATTGTGTTAGCGCCTTGCAGACTGACCCTGTTACGTGGATGACTGCTGATATGTTTGGCTGTGAGCGAACTTCTTTTTCCTTTTGTGTCTCTCCTTCGCAGTCATGCTCATTGGGGCCATGGCGCTTTGAATCGACTCTCGTTTGACAACTGTTTTACTTTTCATGTTCAATTTATGTGTCATGAAAAGTCCAGTTAGGAATTTACAACACCAATGTAACTGGAGCAAATGCGAATCCGATTGCATTGCAAATTCTTTTTATAATCTTGTATTACATTATGGCTGCTGAAACAGTAATAGCTTTCATCAGTTTAATACACAACATTTGTGTGCTGATTATATATCATAAATAATCAGTCATTTTAAACACCAGTTGCTGTGTATCTGCGGCTCTCCAGAATCACGGCGAGGGCCTGTGCAGCTTTAAATAATCCCTGCAGCTAGAAGCATCTTTAACTGAGTTGTCTGCCTCGGAACGCTCTGGGTCTGGAAGAAGAGTGAGACACGCGTACTTGTTTTCCCTTTCTTCAAGGGTGGGCATTTAACAAACAGCCCTTGGGGCTAAGAAAATCTATCCAGGTGTGGCGTTTGCGGTACACGACAAACTATGTTTGGGCAAAAATAAACATAGTGCACAGGCCCTGTGAAGTCACTCAGTGAAGAGAGGCCATGAGCAAAGTGACATTGCCCTATGGTGTATTCTATGATAGGCTGGCAGAATGTGATTTGACAATTAGACTAATGGATGAACCCTTTGCCCAAAAGCCCCTCTAAGTAGGTATCTTATGTACATATTTTTTTTTGGGGGGGACAGCCTGGTGAGACATCTAGAGCTGTTTTAACGGTCCAGTCTAAAACAATTCCAAGTTCAGCCCCATGCTAGACAGCCAGGCAGTGTTAGAGCGCTCTCTCACTCAGTAAGTCTCAGGAAGTTCTACATCACAGTGTCCACAAGGTTGTGGCTCGGTGAGTTCAGTGCTCGCCTCTAAGGCCTGCTGGGGCCTGCAAGTCAGAAGTCCCAGCCGTCTCCGCGCTACATCCTTCAGAGCGCTGTACCCCGAGTACCAATAGATTGGACTATTGTAATGTCACTATTAGCAGAGACGACAACATTGCGATATAAAGCGCTACACGAAATACATTCTTATTTATTTACTTCCTTGGCCTGGCGGTGACCAACCTTCACAAACGTTTTGTGTAATTCACATGAAGAACATGGCGCCTGTGACAGAGGTGAGACCCGCAGCCCGGGCCGGTTGTCCTTAAAGGAGCGGGCCTATCAGGCGTTAAACATAAATAATAGCGAGCAGCCCGGTGCTTTCTGGCACTACCAGTCCTAAGTGAAAGGTGCCAGTAGTCTCCATGTTTCATATGGAGCAGTAACTTTGGCGTGAGTCCCAGCGGGACGGCCTTCCAGAATACATTTGGCTGTCAGTCCACCCCCTTAACGGGGGGGGAGAGGGTGGGGGTTCTCCTGTTCCTCGAAGCGCTGTAAAAGGCCGGTAGCCGCGCTCCTCACGTCCCTTCCCGCCAGAAGTAGCGGCAAGTTGTAATATGTGAGTCTTTTAACATACTGCGTTCTTTCCCTTTAATTTACCTGTTCTATTCTGTGTTCCAAACTGTGACAGCGCTCTGGCGGTGTTCGAGAGCCGGTTGGCAGTTAATGCTGGCTCTTGACTCGACAGGCTGCTGCCTGCTGTTGTGGATCATTCGTTTAATAAAGATACTACTTAGTCTCTTCTAGGAGTGAATGCGGATTTATTATTTGAACATCCGGAGCTCCCGCTTCTTTACAACTTTGGTACCAGGAGTGGGGTGTTTGATGTTTGATCCACCGATCGCATCTGGACTACATCCGAAGTTTAGACGACGTGCTTTGGTCGTTTCCAGTTCGACGCATGTGAACCAGGGAGTTTCAAGAGAAGTCTGAGGTTTTCCCATGGAAGGAGGAGATCGACAGAAATTTGCCTGGGTGAGCGCTCGAGCGTAAAGGAGTTTCTCTTCAAAGGCTCGAGCGCGAGGTTAATTTCGGGCTTGAGCGTTAGGTTGATTTCCTGCGCGTGTATACGCGAGTGTGCCGGACGTCAAACGTTGCCCAGGAACCTCCAGTGCAGGGTTGTTTCCAGCGCATGAAACCCCGAGCGTGCTGGATGCCAAACATTGCCTAGAAACCCAGCAGCGTGTGTTTACACGAGCGTATTGGACGCTAAAAACTCTGCCTGGCAACTTTGTGGCTCGTTTACACGAGCGTGCATGCAGCAACTTCGCTTCTGGAGATGGTTGTTCTGTTCCGTGAGTGTGTGCCAGGCTATGCAGGATTAAGCATATGCTCAACTTTAAGAGGTGAACTTTTATTTTAGGACAGTTAATCAAGCTCAGAAGAGTGAAATAAAAGGGTATATTGAATTATATATAAAAAAAAAAAAATAGAGAGACAATTTCTATTTTTATTGCGTTATACCCTTTAAGATGGCTTCAAATCAGCTGGTCATGCAACCTCCTCCTTTCCTGCAAAAAGCTGGTAAGCCGGAAACTAGATGGAATGAATGCTTGAGAATCTTTGAAAACTATTTGTCGGCGATAGACGCTGCGGAAATCCACCATCTAGGAAGTTGGCGCTTCTGTTTAATCAATCAATCAATCAATCAAAGAAATGTGTAGAGCGCGCTACTCACCCGTGAGGGTCTTAAGGCGCTGGGGGGGGGAGGGGGCCAGGGAGGTCACTGGTCGAACAGCCAAGTCTTGAGGTTCTTTCTGAAGACCAGTAGGTCTTTGGTTTTGCGAAGGTCGATGGGGAGGGCGTTCCAGGTTTTGGGGGCAAGGTAGGAGAAGGACCTGCCTCCTGTGTGGTGTGCTGGATGTGGGGGACTGTGGCTCGGGCGAGGTCGGCTGATCGTAGATTGCGTGTGGGAGTGTGGAAGTTTACTCTTTCATTGAGGTAGGTTGGGCCGGTGTTGTGGAGGGAATTGTGTGCGTAGATGAGGATCTTGAATGTGATTCTCTTGTCTATGGGGAGCCATTGTAGGGATTTGAGGTGTGGTGAGATTCGTTCATGTCGGGGGAGGCCAAGGATGAGGTGCGCAGCTGTGTTCTGGATTCTTTGGAGTTTGCGTTTGAGTGTGGTGCCGGCGTAGAGGGCGTTGCCGTAGTCCAGTCTGCTGCTGATGAGTGCGTGGGTGACTGTCTTTCTGATTTCTGCGGGGATCCATTTGAAGGATTTTTTTAGGATGTGGAGTGTGTGGAAGCAGGAGGAGGTTAGAGCATTGATTAGCTGTGTCATGGAGAGGGAGGGGTCGAGGATGATGCAGAGGTTGCGTGCGTGGGTTGTGGGGGTGGGTGCGGGGCCTAGGGCGGTGGGCCACCAGGAGTCGTCCCATGTGGTTTGGTTGGGGCCGAAGATGATGACTTCGGTTTTGTTTGAGTTGAGCTTGAGATGGTTAGTGGTCATCCCTTTGGCGGTGTCTAGGAGAGCGGCGTATAGGTTGGTTTTGGCGATGGTGGGGTTGCGGGTGAGGGAGAGGATGAGTTGGGTGTCATCTGCATATGAGAGGATGGTGATTCCGTGTGCTCGGAGAATGTTTGCTAGGGGGATCATGTAGATGTTGAAGAGTGTGGGGCTGAGGGAGGACCCTTGGGGGACTCCGCAGGTGATCTTGGTAGTGTTGGAGTGGAAGGGCGGGAGGCGGACTCTCTGGGTTCGGTCGGTGAGGAAGGAAGAGAGCCAGTCTAAGGCTTTGTGGCGGATTCCTATGTTGTGGAGGCGTGTCCGGAGTGTGTGGTGGCAGACGGTGTCAAAAGCTGCAGAGAGGTCTAGGAGGAGGAGTGCGATGGTCTCGCCTTTGTCGACTTTGGTCCTGATGTCGTCTGTGCATGCGATGAGGACGGTTTCTGTGCTGTGGTTCTTGCAGAACCCAGATTGTGAGGGGTCAAGGGTGTTGGTTGCTTCGAGGAAGTGGGATAGGCGAGTGTTGACCAATTTCTCTGCAACCTTGGCGGGGAACGGGAGGAGGGAGATGAGGTGGTAGTTGGAGAGGATCTCCGGGTCGGCTTGTTTTTTTTTTTAGGAGAGCGGTAATTTCCGCGTGCTTCCAGGGGTCTGGGTAGGTGGCGGAGTCGAAAGAGGAGTTGATTATGTTGTAGAGTATGGGGGCGATGGTAGGGCTAGCTTTGTTGTAGATGCGGTGTGGACAGGGGTCTGAGGGGGAACCGGAGTGGATGGAGTTCATGGTTTTTTCGGTTTCTTCGTGTGTGGTAGGGGTCCATGTGGAGAGTGTGGTGGGGGGTCTTGAGTGGGGGTTGAGTTGGGTGAGAGAGGGGTATGTGTGGTGGGTGTGTGTGATATGAAGCTGTTGTGGATGTCCAGGATTTTGTGGAGGAAGTGGTTGGAAAGGGCGTCACATAGGGGCTGTGTGTGTGTGTGTGTGTGGGGTGTATGTTGCTGGCTTTGGGTTTGGCAAGTTCGTTGATGATGGTGAAGAGTTCTTTGCTGTTTTGGGACTTGTTGTCAAGGCGTGTCTTGTAGTGATCTCTTTTGGCGGTGCGTATGAGTTGGTGATGGGTGCGAATGTTGGTTTTGAGGGTGGGGAAGTTGGTTCAGGAGGGTTCTAGTCTCCATATTTTCTCAGCGTGGCGGCATTTGCGCTTGGAGTCTTGGAGTTCAGGGGTGAACCATGGGGCATTCTTGATGTTGCGGGTGGTGATGTGTTTTCTGAGGGGTGCTAGTGTGTCTGCGCAGGGAGTGATCCGTTTGGAGAGGTTGTGTGTTCCTGCGTTGGCGTCGTTGGTGTGGGGGGGGGTTGTGGGCCAGTTGGGAGTTTAGTCGTTCTGTGGGGATCTTGTCCCACATGCGGTAGGGTGTGGTGTGTTGATGGTAGTGTGTGGGGGGTTTGGTGAAGGAGAAGTAGACGCAGCGGTGGTCTGTCCAGAGGAGTTCGGTGGTGTGGGTGTCGGCTGTGTGTTGGCTTGAGGTGAAGATTGCATCCAGCGTGTGTCCTGCTGAGTGGGTGGGTGCGGTGACCAGTTGTTTGAGTCTGAGGTTGTTGAGGTTGTCTGTGAGGGAGGTAGTGTTGTGGTCTTGTGGGTTTTCTAAGTGAAAGTTGAAATCACTGAGGATGATGTAGTCTGTGGAGGTGAGGGCGTACGGGCTGATGGTGTCGCAGAAGGCGGGGCGTGGTCCGGGTGGTCTGTAGATTAGTGTACCTCTGAGGGTGGAGTTGCTGATGTGGATGAGGAAGTGCATGTGTTCAGTGTTGCCGATAGTGTCTTGGGAGCTGGTGGTGACTTTGATGGTGTCTCTGTGTAGGATGGCAATGCTCCCGCCTGGCATAACCATCTGGGAATTGCTGGTCAATGTATATTTGACAATCTACCGCAATCCAACCACCTGTGCTTGATAATGTCATGTGGGATGTTTATATCGAAGGAACAGAGAGGATCAAGAAACAATATTCAGATGACTCTAATGTTTTGCTGGAGAGATACAACTTTGCTATGTGCAGGCAGTCTGCAGATGAATCTGTAGATGAATATTTAGCTAATTTGCGTGTGCTTGCAGCGAAATGTGATTTTGGGAATATTGTTGAAACGTATATTCGGGATCAGTTTGTTTTTCATTGCTATTCGAAGAAAATTCAAGAACGCCTTCTCGCTTGCCGTAACCCATCCTTAGATGAGGTTGTTGATTTAGCTAAAGCTATAGAGAGATCAATTATCACTTCCAGAGTTGTGTGTGGACTGAGTGTGGTATATGGACAAGGTGAACAAACAAATGTTAACCTACTGTAAGCTTTATTAGAGAGAGATCAATCAAACAGAAGAAAGTTCAACCCCAATTGGGTAGGTCTTGTTTCCGTTGTGGTTCTCACAATCACTTAGGTAACAACCCATCTTGTCCCGCTATAGGAATTTTTTTTTTGAAGTGTCGGAAATGTGGCTATTTCCACGCAGTTTGCAAGCAGTCAAGTTTTAATTCGAATTCTGGGTCCAAAGTGAGAATCAGTAATTTGTACACTGAAGATGCAGAGGAAGTAGCTCATTGTGCTAGTAGATTATCTAATGTTGTCCTTACTGTGGATCTCCCTGATCAGAGTAAAGGGGGTGTGGGTGTACACTTCAAAGGTCCAATATGTGAAGCAAATGTGGATTCTAGAGTTATACTTGTAATGGCTGATACCAGCGCCCCTATCACCATTCTAGCAGACAAAACATTTTTTCAGCTATGGCCTGAAACTAAAAAGACTGGAAAAGGCCGACATTGCACCCAAGGCATTTGTAGATCAAGACATTGATCTGTTGGGTTTTTTCCATGCTGATTTAGCAGTGTTGGGAAGATCTATTGTTACGAAAGTCTATGTGGCTTTGAAAGGTAGGAACATAATAGGCTGGAGAGACTTAGCACGGTTAGGTATTGTACTATGTCCAGGGCAGGAGAATCCCATAGAATTAGGTGAGAGGCCATATATAGATGAAGAGGAATCTGTTCTACACATTGTTCCTAATAACATTGTTCCATAACATTATACACGTAAGTTTTTCCCAAGAAATTTGTTGACAAAGTTGGGAATGGCAAAGGCTTTGAGCACACTATCAAACGCAAAGAAGGTGCCCTTCCAGTTTCTCATAAAGTCAGGCCCGTCCCTCTGTCTATCAGAGACCAACTTAAGAATTTGCTCAAAAAGTTAGTAGCAGATAACATTATTACTCCCACTAATACTTCAGAGTGGGTTTCTCCGATTCTAGTCACTAAAAAGAGAAATGGAGACCTCAGATTATGTGTGGACTTGAGATCACTCAATAAAAATATTCTAGTGGATTGTCACCCCTTACTACATATACAAGAATTAATAACCACTGTGGGAAACTCAAAGTTTTTCTCGACTATAGACTTACATACGGCTTATCATCAGATTCCTCTTAGCAAAGATTCCCAAGATTTAACTACTTTTGTTACACTCTATGATGCTTTCAAATTCCTTAGATTGCCTTTTGTTCTTGCCTCAGCGGCAAGTGTTTTGCAAAAAATTATGGACACTTTGTTTGGGCATCTTAAGGGAGTTTGCGCTTTCCAAGATGACATTTTAATTCACACAGCAACCATAGAGGAGCATGAACAAGCTCTAAACGAGGTTTTTGGTATCCTACAAAATTGTGGTTTGACTATCAAGATTGAAAAATGCTACTTCTTGGTTGAAAGTGTGGACTATCTCGGTCACTCTATATCTGCTGAGGGCATCAAACCTAAAATGTGCAATCTGGAAGCTATTAAGGAAGCCCCTCCTCCGTCCAACAAAGACGAATTGCGCTCCTTTCTTGGACTGTGCGAGTATTATTCCAGATTTGTTAATGGTTTCGCAATAATGGTTCAACCCCTTTGGTTACTACTAAAAAAGGGGAACAAGTTTGTCTGGGGCATGGAAGTCAATGAAGCCTTTGAGAATATCAAACAAATCGTTCTATCTGCCCCTACTTAAGGGACTTGAAGCGGTGTTTGGACAGTTGCAGAATGGTCAAGAATATACAATCGCATTTGCATCCAGATCCCTTTCTAGTGCTGAAAGTAACTATAGCACTATTGAGAGGGAAGCCTTAGCTTGCATTTGGGCCGTTTAGAAATTTAAGACATACATTTGGGGAACTCATTTTGAGATATATACAGATCACAAACCTTTAGTATACTTATTGAGCGGCAATGGTCTAGGTAAGGCGTCTGCCACGTTGGTGCGACTCTTGTCTAAATTGCAAGAGTATGATCTTGAAGTCAAGTACATTACTGGAGGGAAAAATGTTAGAGCAGATTGCCTATCTAGACTTCCACTGACATACACTACTGATTTTGTTGATAATCAGGATGCGGAGTGTGTAGTGGGGGTACTTGATCTGGTTTCTGCATCGGATGGATTTTTCACACAAGAAGACTGGCAGTTGGCCATGGCCAATGACGCTGTACTTTCACAGGTCCTGTATTATATCAAACATGGTTGGCCCAACAAAAAAAAATATTGTGGGGAAATTAATACTTACAAACAACTTGCTATGGAACTGTCATGCGAAAATGTCTTTTGTATGAGGGAATCTGTGTGTGTACCTCCAAATGATTTGAGACCAAGATTGATTAAGATAGCACATGAGGGTCACCTTGGTGTTTCTGCCACGTGCAAAATACTGAAGGTAAAATATTGGTGGCCCAATATAGATAAAGAGGTAGCAGAGTTTGTCAACACTTGTCCTTCGTGTGTGGTGTCTGATAATCACTGGAGAAGCAATATTAAACCCTTGCATACGGTTACTTTACCAAATAAACCATGGGAGAGAATTGCTTTGGACTTTTCTGGTCCGTTTCTTTTGCTGCCTAGAGACATGAGGTATCTTGTTGTTGCTATAGACTACTATTCAAAATTGATATATTTTTCATTTGTAGAAAGCACAGATACGGACTCTGCAATTCAATTTTTATCTAATTTATTCAATCTGGAGGGTGCCCCGTCAGTGATAGTCACTGACAATGGGGTACACTTCACTTCAAAGAAAATGGCAAGTTTTTTAGGAAAATTCAACATCTACAGGTTACTTTGTACAGTCCTGCTTTGAATGGCTTGGTAGAA
Source organism: Pleurodeles waltl (assembly GCF_031143425.1). NCBI lineage: Eukaryota > Metazoa > Chordata > Amphibia > Caudata > Salamandridae > Pleurodeles > Pleurodeles waltl. The sequence goes on along the minus strand of NC_090447.1, from coordinate 76,468,535 downwards.
AGAGCCAATAGAATTTTGAAAGAAGGTATTCAGACAGCTTTAGCTAGCCGTCGTGATGTTAGAGATTTTCTCAAGGAGAAAATTTGGGCATATGTGAATACGCCTCTCTCTACTACAGGTATTTCCCTTTTTTCTCTTCTCAGAGGTAGAGAATCAAGGTCCAAGCTTGTACCAATTTGGCTGTCCAATTCACTTATGGACAATTCAAACAAGTCCAGTGTGGCCATGAATGAGATGAGACATTGGGTACTAGAGAAACAATTGATTCAAAAACAAATCACGATAAAAGACACAAGGCCAAGGACACAGAGATAAAAGTTCATGATTTGGTATTCAGGGATGTGGAATTCCTATCGCCCGACGCCCGGGACATCTTGTTTGGGGTCAAGGGCAACAAGATTTTATGTTTACTTTGTCCTTGGGACAAGTAGACCCAACCCTCTGCAGCACAAACCCTTTGGCTGCCTGTTTACAGAGAGTGGAACTCTCTGCAGTTGAGGTAATGTGTTTCCAAAAGATAATGCTGTTCGAACTTGTATTTATGGTTCATTATTTGAAAACCTTCATTATTAGGGTGAGTGCTGTAAATAAATGTTTTAATGTCACACTTCACTACTGACGTTGGTTCAAGTACAAAAAAAAAAAAACGTGTATACACATGTTTGAAAAGTTTAGGCTATGAGGCTAAGTATAATGCTCCCAGAATGCCCTCTGATTATATGCAAATGAAGTGTCATTTAGTAAAATGTTTTGATGCATGCTAGTATTTCCCAAAAATATTTCTAATGGAAAATCAGTGTAACCATTTTCAACACGATTATGGGAAGCATGAAAATAAACAAACACTGACAAAGCCAACTGATCTGACATATTTTTATAAGTCTTTTAGTTTCATCAATGCGTGTCTTGTTTTGACATGGCTTTTGTAACAATTTATTGTTGTGGGAGCTACCAGGTCCTCAACATTGTAACAAACACTGGCAAAAACCCCCAAAAACTTTTTGAACTCTAAAAGCACATGTTGCCACCAGTGGCATAACAAAGGCCCTGCAGCCGCCCTCCAGGGGGCCCCTTCAGCACAGCACCTGCCCTGAGTGAGTCTGGAGAGGGGGCTCCTCCATGTTCTTTGCAAAGGGGCACCCTCCAGTTTCATTACGTCACTCGTCACTGATTGCCACTGTAGTTCCTGACACTGACCAAAACTACTTTGTGTGCCAATATGCTCCTTGTGGAAGAGAAGAATGCGATCACTCACAGTAAAGCCAGCTGAAAGAGAGAGAAATAGAAGTTTAATAAAAACAAAATGTCTTTGTTAACACCAGACCTAATTAGGGACCAAGACCCACATGTAGGTAGCTTTTTGCATGTCGCAAACAGCGACTTTCGCTGTTTGCAACGTGCAAAAAGCACATTGGATGCACAAACCCAGTTTTGCGATTCGGTAACCTGGTTACCGAATCGCAAAACGGGTTTGTGACTCGCAATTAGGAAGGGGTGTTCCCTTCCTAATTGCGACTCGCAGTGCAATGTAGGATTGTTTTGCGAATGCAGGCGCAAACCAATCTCAGTTTGCACCCATTTGAAATGGGTGCTAACACTTTCACAAAAGGGAAGGGGTCCCTCTGGGACCCCTTCCCCATTGTGAATGTCACTGTAAACATTTTTACAGAGCAGGCACAGGATTGTTTTGCGAATGCAGGCGCAAACCAATCTCAGTTTGCACCCATTTGAAATGGGTGCTAACACTTTCACAAAAGGGAAGGGGTCCCTCTGGGACCCCTTCCCCATTGTGAATGTCACTGTAAACATTTTTACAGAGCGGACCACTGCCTGCTCTGAAAAAATGAAACGAAAACGTTTCATTTTTCGTTTTTGTAATGCATCTCGTTTTCCTTTAAGGAAAACGGGCTGCATTACAAAAAAAAAACTGCTTTATTGAAAAACAGTCACAGACATGGTGGTCTGCTGTCTCCAGCAGGCCACCATCCCTGTGAGGCCGCCATTCGCAAGGGGGTCGCAAATTGCGACCCACCTCATGATTATTCATGAGGTGAGCATTTGCGAAGCCCTTGCGAATCACAGATGGTGTCAGGGACACCATCCTACATTCGGATTTGCGACTCGCAATTTGCGGTTCACAAATCTGAACCTACCTACATGTGGCCCCAAATTCTTAAAGAAAGTCACAAAAGTGCACCCATGGTATATGTCGTACCCCTATAAAATATTTGTGAACTGTATTTTAGCATGGGTAAATACGCATGTGTAGATTTGCTCATGTGAAAATCTATTGAGCATTTGCAAGTTCATTTTCCCTCCAGCCACTTTCTTCCCAACCCTGGAAGAAGTTCTAATTCTGCCATTGTCAGGAGTAAATGTCCAACCTTTCTTATTATGGGAAAATATTAGAGAGAAGCTGGTGAAAATCTTTAAAACATGCAGGTTAGTAGGTTTGCAGACTCAAAGGCATTCCAGCCCTGGAACTATTGCTTACTGCTTCCTCCAGCCCCAGTATGCAGATCTGCAGAAAGGTGGAAAAATAAGGAAATTGCTACAGTAGGGATTGAAACTGCTAGTATTCAAGCCCTACTATGGTAGTAGCCCTGGCATAATCAGAGAGGCTATTATCAGAGCTCTTACATAATGAGATTGCTGGTATAATTTGGCGCCACACTACATGGCACCAAAGGGACAAGTAGATCTTTTTACAGGACAAGTAGATTTGAGAAGCAACCTGTCCCGTGGACAAGTAGATATTTTAATAAATTCCACACCCCTGGGTATTGATTAAAAAAAACTCAGAGAGTTGTTAAAGGGGAATCGAAATATTCTCTTCCGTTGAAGGTATTAAAGGTCACCAAAGCTTCTGTTCTATTGGAAGGTAAAGGGTGGTGGAACCGTAACAGTGTTATTCCTATCACTAATAGACTGGCACAGATATTCAAGGACGTGTATTTGGATAGGACTGATGATGTCCCCAATGGTTTGTTATATCATGATGTTCCTGCTTCTTCACATACCAGAGAAGACACTTCATTTTGTTTCAGGGAAGTTGAAGATGAATTGCAAACAAACGAGGCATTGGACATTACAGGAACAGAAACATGTATCAACCCACATGACATAAGTTTACATGAGATGAACTCACCTTGTACTGACATAAAATGTTCGGATATCAGTAATTCACCGGTTTTGAAGTATACTCGTAGCAATAGAGTAGTAAAAATGCCTTCCAAGTTTGATGATTATGTTGTAAATTGATGGTAATGTTATATAGTTTTTAGGCTACTTTTATTTGTTTGGTTTTATTTTTAAAGGGGCGAAATTATGTAATATGTGAGTCTTTTAACATACTTTGGGGGTTATTCTAACTTTGGAGGAGGTGTTAATCCGTCCCAAAAGTGACGGAAAAGTGACGGATTTACCACCAGCCGTATTACGAGTCCATTATATCCTATGGAACTCGTAATACGGCTGGTGGTATATCCGTCACTTTACCGTCACTTTTGGGACGGATTAACACTCCTCCAAAGTTAGAATAACCCCCTATGTTCTTTCCCTTTATTTTACCTGTTCTGTTCTGTGTTCCAAACTGTGACAGCGCTCTGGCGGTGTTCGTGAGCCGGTTGGCAATTGATGCTTTCTCTTGACTCGACAGTGTGCTGCTGCCTGCTGTCGTGGATCATTCGTTTAATAAAGATACTACTTAGTCCCTTCCAGGAGTGAATGCGGATTTATTATTTGAACATCCGGAGCTCCCGCTTCTTTACACAAGTGTAGCTTCAAGGCACGGAGCACTGGTGAAGTGACATGAGATGGCGGACCCCGGTGGTGAATGGGGGCTCCGCATGGGCTGGTTCCATCACTGACACCCCCTTCCAGGCAGAGAAGACCTGCTTAACCCGCACTCCGGCGTGGTCCGTGCGGCCGGGTCGCTCATGGCACTGGAAGAAGGTTGCTCAGGAGTAGGTTGTTTCAGAACCACTGACAGTGTCAGCCGTCCTTTCGCCATCCTCGCAGACAGATAATTGGGCTCTCTGCTCTCCGACACTAACCCAGTGCCTTGTAGAAAGGGAGCTCCATGCCCTTCGAGTCAGTCAGAAAGTGCCTCACCCTCAGTGCAACCAGTGCCTCCTTTGGTTTATTCTCCACATATTGTGTACAGCTCGTTTACGCGTTTGGTATCAGAGCAACCGGTCATGTGTTCTGCTTCATGGGATCCTAGTTGACAGTCACGAATGTAAATAAGTGCCACCCATGTGCCGAACACTAGACCACTTTAAGAGGATCTTTTTTATAAAAACATATGCTTAAAGGTAAATGAAGTTTAGAAGCCTATCTGCTCGCTCTAGTTACTGAATTTGTTTTTTTTTCTTTAAAAAAAATAGTTAATTGTAAGTCAGCAAATTTCTAGTGTTACATTAGATGGCAATGGTAACCTAGTAAAGGAAGTAAGGAAAATGGAGCCAGCTAGGCAGCAACTTTGTAAAGCAGCAAATCTGACACTGCAGCTTGAGGAAATTCTGCACCACTGGGTGAGCAATTGATTTCTTAGGTGTTTTCAAACAGAGCAGAAGGATCCTGAATCTATCCATAATATTGTGCTCCTGTTCCAGTCTGCCAACAGGTAAAGTACCTGCGTCTTCGGAGGGCAGGCCAGGGAGGTTTTGTAGAGCACTGGGGGGACACACAAGTAGGCACACAAAACACACCCTCAGCGGCAAAGGGGCAGCCGGGTGTTGTGTGCTTAACAGGCATCGGAATTTCAATAGGAATCAATGGAAGGAAATTAGGGTCACTCTAGCGGTGCAGGCAGGGGGGGGCTTCTTGGGCCAGCCACTGACTTGGCTAGGCAGAGGGCGCCTGATGTTCACTCCTGCACTGGAGTTCGGTTCCTTTTGGTCCTGGGGGCTGCGGGTGCAGTGCTTGGTCCAGGCGTCGGGTTCTTTGTTCCAGGCAGTCGCTGTCAGGGGGAGCCTCTTGATCCTCTCCGCATGCGTTGCTGTGGGGATGCAGGGGGGGAACGTCTCAGGTTACTCACTAGGTCACAGTCGCCTGGGAGTCCTCTCTGCAGTGTTGGTTCTCTGGAGGTCGAGCCGGGGGAGTCGGGTGCAGAGTGTGAAGTCTCACGCTTCCGGCAGGAAGAGTGAGTTCTTTGGAAGTTGTTAGGGAGTTGCAAAGTTGTTGCTGTTTTTGAACAGTGCCGCTGTTCTCTGGAGTTTTAGTCCTTCGGGTTCAGGGCAGTCCTCTGAGGCTTCAGAGGTTGCTGGTCCCTGTCGGATGCATTGCTGTGCAGGTTCTTTGAGTCGGGAGACAGGCTGGTACGGCTGAGGCCAAGTCAGTTGTTGTCTCCGTCGTCTCTGCGGGGCTTTCAGGTCAGCAGTCCCTCTTGTTGTTGTAGGAATCTGATTTCCTGGGTTCAGGGTCGCCCCTAAATAGGAATCTGATTTCCTGGGTTCAGGGTCGCCCCTAAATACTAGATTTAGGGGTGTGTTTAGGCCAGGAGGGCAGTAGCCAGTGGCTACTGTCCTGGAGGGTGGCTACACCCTCTTTGTGCCTCCTCCCTGAGGGGGGCACATCCCTAATCCTATTGGGGGAATCCTCCAATCTCAAGATGGAGGATTTCTAAAGGCAGGGGTCACCTCAGCTCAGGACACCTTAGGGGCTGTCCTGACTGGTGGGTGACTCTTTGTTTTTCTAATTATCGCCTCCAGCCTTGCCGCCAAAAGTGGGGGCAGTGGCCGGAGGGGCGGGTATCTCCACTAGCTAGGATGCCCTGTGGTGCTGTAACAAAAGGCATGAGCCTTTGAGGCTTACTGCCAGGTGTTACAGTTCCTGCAGGGGGAGGTGATACTCTTGCAGATGGAGGATTTCCCCAATAGGATTAGGGATGTGACCCCATCCCCACCGGGAGGAGGCACAAAGAGGGTGTAGCCACCCTCAGGGCTAGTAGCCATTGGCTACTATCCTCCCAGACCTAACCACACCCCTAAATTGAGTATTTAGGGGCTCCCAGAACCAAGGAAGATAGATTCCTGCAACCTGAAGACGAAGAAGGACTGCTGACCTGAAGCCCTGCAGAGAAGATGGAGACACCAACTGCTTTGGCCCCAGCCCGACCGGCCTGTCTCCCCACTTCAAGAAAAATTGGAACAGCGACGCGACCCCCAGGGTCCAGTGACCTCTGAAACCTCAGAAGACTACCCTGCATCTAAAAGGACTTAGAAACTCCTGAGGACAGCGGCCCTGTTCAACCAACTTGCATCTTTGCAACAAAGAAGCAACTTTTAAAGACCACACATTTCCCGCCGGAAGCGTGAGACTTTCCACTCTGCACCCAACGCCCCTGGCTCGACCTGCAGAAAACCAACACTACAGGGACGACTCCCTGGCGACTGCGAGCCCATGAGTAGCCAGAGTTGACCCCCCCCCCCCCGAACCCCCACAGCGACGCCTGCAGAGGGAATCCAGAGGCTCCCCCTGACTGCGACTGCCTGCTTCAAAGAACCCGACGCCTGGGAAAGACACTGCACCCGCAGCCCCCAGGACCTGTAGGATCCAAACTCCAGTGCAGGAGTGACCCCCAGGCGGCCCTCTTCCTAGCCCAGGTGGTGGCTACCCCGAGGAGCCCCCCCCCCTTGCCTGCCTGCATCGCTGAAGAGACCCCCCAGGTCTCCCCATTGAATCCTATTGCGAACCCGACGCCTGTTTGCACTCTGCACCCAGCCGCCCCTGTGCCGCTGAGGGTGTACTTTCTGTGCCTGCTTGTGTCTCCCCCCCCCCCCCACCCCCCCCGGTGCCCTATTAAACCCCCACGGGTACTTACCTGCGGACAGACTGGAACCAGGGCACCCCTATTTCCTTTGAAGCCTATGTGTTTTGGGCACCACTTTGACCTCTGCACCTGACCGGCCCTGAGCTGCTGGTGTGGTAACTTTGGGGTTGCCTTGAACCCCCAACGGTGGGCTACCTTTGACCCAACTTTGAACCCTGTAAGTGTTGTACTTTCCTGTGAAACTAACACATTTTTGATGGATACAACTACCTGTGGATTCCTCACCTAATGAATACTCCCATGGCGCCAGCCTTCGACGGAAATCTTCTTCCTAGCTTCTGCACGTCTACGAGGACGTCACATTTGCCCACGCGACGTCAGTTCCCTTTTTTCCGTGCCATTCGAAACGGTTATCTTCGAGGGAGCTACTGTTGCTTTTCGAGTTACAGTGTATTTTTCTGCTGCATGTTTTTTCTCTGAGGTTACTATGTCTCAGAGGAAGTCTGGTTTCAAGCCCTGTCGAGAGTGTGGGGGCAAAATGTCGGTTACTGACCCACATTCGGACTGTTTGTGGTGTTTGAGTTCCGACCACGACGTGGCCACGTGTGATTCATGTCAACACATGAATCCGAAAGCCCTGAAGGAGCGAGAAGCCAAACTCTTTATGGCGAAGTCGAAGAGAAAGGAGAAGAGACATCATAGAAAATCCTCCTCGCCGAAGTCCCATCGACGTCATCGAGACTCCAGGCGTCGTCGGGACTCACAGCACCATTCGAGCAAGGAGAGGTCTCGATCGAAGTCGCCATCGGCTCGGCGTCGGAAGACTTGGGAGGTCAGTCCCACAGTCACTCCTCATCCATCGACGCCGTTGCCTTCTCCGGCTTCACCGACTTCGCCTGGGCAGACGTCTTCAGTGTTTGAGGTGCCACAGCCTCAGGTGTTCTCACCGACGTCGAGGCCGGCGTCGGGGTCGCCTTCGCTCCGGGCACCCCAGTATCCGGCTTTCCCGGCCCCTGGAGCCGATAATACCGCATTTTTAAATGCGATGTTTACCATCTTCCAGCAGATGGCTCCAGGCAGTGCTCCGACTGATCCTTCGGGTCCGTTGTCTTTCAGCTTAGGTTCTCCTGCGCCGCTACGGCCAGCACCCTTCATGCCCTTTCTCCCCTTGGGGAATGTGGGCTCGGCGCCGGTGTCGGCTCCGGTGGCTCCAGAGATTTCGGCCCGGAGGTTTCGGCTCCATCGGCTTCGGGGTTTCGGCCAGTGACCCCGGCAGGGCCTTCTGAGACTCCGAGACACACTTCTCTTCATCCGACTCCTTGCTCGGCGTCAAAGCTTCCTGTGGCGCCTGACATGGCGTCGGATGGATCCGGTGATCGGCGTCGTTCCTCGACTTCTGCAGACGCCATGTTGACGCCGCGAATTGAGGAGAGGTTACATTCGAGGAGACGTGCTCTCCGTCTCTTGGAGGAACAGGAATATCAACGGGTCCTGGAGGAAGGAGAAATTGAGGATTCTGGCGAGGGTCTTCATGGACTGGATACAGCTAGTGGCCTTGATACTTCCCCTGAGTGGGACTTGTCATCTCCAGGGGAGTATACTGAAGAGGCAGCCACTTTTCATGCTGTGATAAGGAAGGCGGCTAACTTCCTCGAACTGCCTTTGCCGGTGGCTGAGGCTAAACAAAATTTACTGACTGAGGTCTTACATCCGGCCTCTACATCGGCAGAGCCTCTTTTGCCATTTCACGAGGCGCTGATTGAACCGGTATTGGAGGTTTGGAAGAAGCCGGTATCTTCCTCAGCTGTCAATAGGTCTGTGGCCAGGAGGTATCGGGCTGCACCATCTGACCCTGGCTTTCTTTCCAGACACCCTACGCCGGAAAGCTTGGTGGTCCAGGCTTCCTGTTCTGCAAGATCTGCGCCTGGATCTTTTCCAACAGTGCCGGCGGACAGAGACTCCAAAAAGTTGGACTCACAGTCAAAGAAAGTGTTTTCGTCTTGTAGCATGGCGTTAAAGTCCACCAACGCTACTTGTATCTTGGGGAGGTACATCTATGCTCTTATGGACGAGATAACATCATCGCATACAGAGCTTCCTCAAGGACTCTTGAATCTCGTGTCGGATGCTCAGGCTGCTGCAACCCAGGTTATCCAATCTGGGTTGGATACGACTGACTCTGTGGCTAGAGCGATGGGCACGGCGGTGGTTGCGAGAAGACAGGCTTGGCTTCGCAACTCAGGGTTCTCTTCGGATGTGCAGTCCGACCCTGTTGGACCTCCCGTTTGATGGGGACAAACTTTTTGGTGCCAAAGCAGATTCGGCCTTGGAGAGGTTTAAGGAGAGCAGGGCCACGGTCAAGTCGTTAGGACTGCAAGCCGCTTCTTCTGCCTCGTCCAGGTTTTTTAGGAGGTTTCGAGGTTTTGGTCGTGGCTCATCCTCCTCTTCCTTTCGGGGGAAATTCCAACAACCTACCTCCTCTCTCACCTTTAGATCATTTAGAGGGAGGGGTAGGGTCCGTACCAGAGGAGCCTCTCAGCAGCACTCTGCCTCTTCCTCGTCCTCTGGAGGGGTGCAGCAGGGGAAGCAGCCTTAGGCTTCCACCGATTCCCACTCACTCCTCTCCTGTAGGGGGAAGGTTACTGCATTTTCTTCACAAGTGGGAGGTCATCACATCAGACACCTGGGTTACCAGCATTGTGGGAAAAGGCTACACCCTTCCCTTTCGGGAGTTTCCGCCCCCATCCCGCCCGCCCATCTTATTGTTCAGAAGAACACCTCCTGTTGTTAGAACAGGAGGTTCAAGTCCTCCTTTCAAAGGGTGCGGTGGAGTTGGTTCCAGAGCAGGAAAAGGGTCAAGGTTGTTACTCAAGGTACTTCCTGATTCCCAAGAAAGATGGTCGGTTGAGACCAATCCTAGACCTGAGGATTTTGAATTGGTTCCTCAAACAGGAAAAGTTCAAGATGCTGACCCTAGCTCAGGTGCTTTTGGCGTTTAACAATGGAGATTGGATGGTGTCTGTCGACTTGCAGGATGCTTACTTTCATATCCCGATACTCAAGTCGCACAGGAAGTATCTCCGATTTGTGGTGGGGTCACAGCACTATCAGTTTGCGGTCCTCCCGTTTGGTCTTACTTCAGCACCTCGAGTCTTCACGAAGGTGATGTCGGTGGTTGCGGCAGAGCTCAGAAGGAAGGGGATAGCAGTATTCCCTTACCTGGACGACTGGTTGATCAAAGCCAAGTCCCCGGAGCTTGTGTTGCATCATCTGCAGTCGACAACCCAGTTGTTGTTCGACCTGGGCTTTTCGGTGAACGTGCCCAAATCTCACCTAGAGCCCTCTCAACGCCTCCTGTTCATAGGGGCAGTACTGGATACAACATTGGATCGAGCCTTTCCTCCGCCTCAGCGGATTCAAGATATTCAGGAGTTGGTTCCAATGTTTCGAAGTGGAGCGGTCGTTCCAGTCCTCAAGGTCCTTCGTCTGCTCGGTCTGTTTGCCTCCTGCATACTGTTGGTCACGCATGCTCGCTGGCACATGAGGGCTCTACAGTGGTGCCTCCGAAGGCAGTGGTCTCAACACAGAGGAGATCTCGAAGATTCTGTCAGAATCTCCAGAGATGCTGCCACGGATTTGAAGTGGTGGATTGCGGACAACAATCTTTCCCAAAGAAGGCCGTTCACGCAGCCTCCACCAGTGACCACGGTCATAACGGATGCTTCCACTCTAGGGTGGGGAGCTCATCTGGGGGACCTGGAGATCAAAGGGCTTTGGTCTCCAGAGGAACAGATGTTTCATATCAATCTGTTAGAGTTACGGGCTGTACGTCTGGCTCTCAAGGCCTTCCTCCCATCCCTTCGCGGTCAGTCGGTTCAGGTCCTGATGGACAATACTACCGCGATGTGGTATATAAACAAACAGGGAGGAGTGGGGTCGTACCTTCTCTGCAGAGAAGCTCTTCGACTATGGACCTGGGCGAAAGACCATCGGATTTGCTTGGTAGCAAATCATCTGGCCAGAGTCTTGAATGTACGTGCGGACAGTCTCAGTCGCCATTTCTCGGCCGACCACGAGTGGCGTCTCCATCCAGATCAAGTCCGTCTAATCTTCCAGTTGTCGGGGTTTCCTCGGATAGATCTGTTTGCCACCCGGGAGAACTCGCACTGTCCGTTATTCTGCAGCCTCCAGTATCCGGTGCAGGGAGCTTTGGGGGACGCGTTTCAGAAACCTGGTGCGACCAGTTGCTTTACGCGTTTCCCCCCCCATACCCTTGATTCCTCGAGTATTGAGGAAAATTCGCCAAGACCGGGCCCAAGTAATCTTAATAGCTCCGGATTGGCCAAGGAGGGTGTGGTATTCCGACCTTCTCCAACTCTCACTGTGCCCTCCGCTCTGTCTCCCTCTCAGGGCAGACCTCCTCTCGCAGTCGCAGGGGCAGGTTTTACACCCCAACCTCCAGAGCCTGCACCTTCATGCCTGGAGATTGAACGGGGCAACCTGAGTTCCTTTTCTCTCCCGCCTGATGTAGTGGATGTTATCTTAGCGGCCAGGCGACACTCCACTAAATCTATCTACGCTAATAGGTGGTCTAAATTTGTGGTATGGTGTGGAGAGAGACAGATTGATCCCTTACGTGCTCATTTGTCAGATATTTTATCCTTTGCTTTGTCTTTAGCACAGAGGGGTTGTGCAGTGGCTACTATTAAAGGTTACTTGTCTGCCTTGTCAGCCTTCATTTGTCTTCCAGACCAACCTTCGTTATTTAAATCTCCTATAGTACTTAGATTCTTGAAGGGCCTTATGAATAAATATCCTCCAAATCCTTTCGTTATGCCTCAATGGGATTTGTCCTTGGTCCTGACTTTCCTTATGGGGTCCCCTTTTGAGCCTATGCCTTCTTGCCCCTTAAGGTTCTTAGTTCTTAAAACAGTCTTCCTGGTGGCTATAACATCTGCAAGGAGAGTGAGTGAATTGCAGGCTTTATCGGTAAAACCCCCTTATACAACTTTTTATGGGGATAAGGTGGTGTTGAGGACCAAGGCTGCTTTCCTTCCGAAGGTTGTTTCACCCTTCCATTTGGCCCAGACAATTACTCTGTCCACGGTCTATCCTCCGCCTCATCCTTCAAAGGAAGAAGAGAGACTACATCGCTTGGACCCAAAGAGGGCGTTAAGCTTTTACATAGACAGAACGAAGGATTTCAGGCTGGAGGATCAGCTTTTCATCGGATACGTGGGCAAGAGGAGAGGAAAGGCAGTCCACAAGAGAACACTCTCCAGGTGGGTTGTTCTTTGCATTAAAATATGTTACTCTTTAGCAAAGAAGGATCCTCCTGATGGTATTAGAGCTCATTCCACCAGGGCTAAGTCGGCCACTTCAGCCTTGGCTAGAGGTGTTCCTGTGGTCGACATCTGCAAGGCCGCAACTTGGTCGTCCCTTCACACTTTTGCGAAGCATTACTGCTTGGACTCTGAGGTCAGAAGGGACAGCCATTTTGCACTCTCAGTGCTGCAGGATTTCTTGGTTTGACCATTCAGGCACCCACCACCGGGCGCGGTACTGCTTTGGGACTCTATTCATTAGGTGAGGAATCCACAGGTAGTTGTATCCATCAGAAGAACTAGTTACTTACCTTCGGTAACGACTTTTCTGGTGGATACATTAGCTACCTGTGGATTCCTCACGGTCCCACCCGCCTCCCCGTTGCCTTTTTGGTCTCACCAAGTAATTCTTGAGTGTGCTCCTCTTGGTCTTGAAGACTGCAATAGATTATGTATATATGGACATAAGTATATTTTTATATGTGTATATATATATATATTTATATATATTTGTATATATATATATATATATTTATTTATTTAAAAAAAAATATATGTATGGTAAATTTATAGCCATCTTCTTGCAATGATGTGTGGTTTACAATGTTATGAGATGTTGCTTTTGTCTTTCATCACATTAGATTATTGTTCTCAGGCACGTAAAAAATGTTGGTACTGACGTCGGCACGTCGGCGAGGACTTCTTATTGCCTGTATGACGTCAGACGGCGTCGCGTGGGCAAATGTGACGTCCTCGTCGACGTGCAGAAGCTAGGAAGAAGATTTCCGTCTAAGGCTGGCGCCATGGGAGTATTCATTAGGTGAGGAATCCACAGGTAGCTAATGTATCCACCAGAAAAGTCGTTACCGAAGGTAAGTAACTCGTTCACTTACCTCCCCCAGGAACTGTTGATTCTGATGGATACAACTACCCGTGGATTCCTCACCTTATGAATTCGTCCTTACGCCAGCATCTGACGGAAAGTCTTCTTCCTAGCTGTCCACGTCGACGAGGACGTCATAATGGCACGGCTTCAAGTGACTCCGTCTGACGTCAACGTGCCAATAAGAGGTCCTAGTCGGCATTCTGGCGTCAGTTTTCCTTTTTTCCGTGCCTTCGACGCCAACGGTTTTTCTTCCTGGCTCTTTGATTACTGTTGCGTCTTTTGGTGGTTACAATGTCGCCTCCGAAGAAGTCCAGTTTCAAGCCATGTAGAGAGTTTGGGGGTCAGATGTCAGTGACCAACCCTCATTCGGACTGTATTTGGTGCCTTAGTTCTGAGCATGATGTTGAAGGATGTTCATCGAGCCAGAATATGAACCCTAAGGCTTTAAAAGAGCGTGAGGCGAAGCTTTTTCTTGCGCAAGCGAAGGAGAAGGGCCATTAGAGGGATTCCTCCCATGCTTCACCAAAAAAGCATAAGAAGCGGCGTCATCATGATTCACGGCGCCGTCATGACTCTCGGCGCCAGTCGGAGCGGAGCCGATCGAGGTCGAGGTCTTCTCGACGCCAGAAGACATGGGAGATGAGCCCTATTGTGACGCCCCAGCCCAGGAGTCCGGAGTTGTCGCCGGCGCCGTCTGTCTTTGAGGTTGCTCATCATAGCCCTCAATTTTCACCGGCGTCGAGGGAGCCTGATGTACAGCAGTCCTCGACTCAGCAGTACCCTGCTTTCCCGGCTCCAGGGACGGATCCGGCTGCATTTTTTAATGCAATGTATGCCGTTTTTAATTCTGTGGCCCCTGCTGGTGCACCGGCGGGTCCCACTGGGCCATTGCCATTTGATTTGGGCTCTCCGGTGCCGTATAAAGCGGCTCCATTCATGCCCTCTTGTCCAGCGGATGTCGGATCGGCGCCGAGGGTATCTCCTTGTGGGAGTTCACCACCTGTGACGGTGGCTCCACCATCGCGTCAGCCGACGCCATCGCCGCGCAATTCGACATCGATGATGTCTCCTTCCAGACCGGCTCCATCGCCTTCCTGCCAACCAACTTCGCGGAGGTCATCGTTGGACTCCGTGCCGGCGCCGGGTGAGGCCAGAAGTCACCGATCTCTTCCTGGGTCTTTCCGAGGTTCGAAGTCTTCGGCGTCAATGGATTCTTTGTCGACGCCGGCTTTGGAGACTCATCTTCGGTCTCGGAGGAAGGCTTTAAGACTTTTGGAGGAGGAAGAATACAGACAGCTGGAGGAAGGTGAGAATGAGCCTTCGGATGAATTCCAAGGTCTGGCCACTGCAAGTGGGCTGGATACTTCCCGGGGTGGGACATTGCGTCTCCGGGGGAGTTTACAGAAGAGGCCGCATCCTTCCATATGGTGGTAAGGAAGGCAGCAGAGTTTTTGGACTTGCCTTTGTCTGTGGCAGAGGTGAAAATTAACCTGCTCACAGAGGTGTTGCATCCTTCGGCGTCCAGTGCTGATCCTTTGCTGCCTTTCAATGAGGCTTTAACTGAGCCTATATTGGACTTGTGGAGGAAGCCAGTTACGACTCCTGCAGTGAACAGGGCAGTGGCGAGGAGACATAGGGGCGCACCAGGGGATCCGGGTTTCCTGTTACGACATCCGACTCCTGAAAGTTTATTAGTCCAGGCGTCTTGCTCCGCGAAGCCTGCTCCTGGAACATTCCCTGGAGTCCCAACTGATAGGGAATCCAAGAGGATGGAGCAGTCTTCGAAGAAAATCTTTTCATCCTGTTGTATGGCGTTCAAGGCTACTAATTCAACCTGTGTGCTGGGCAGGTATGTCCACGCCCTTATGGACTCCGCTAAAGAGATGGCCAAGGATCTGCCACAGGAGATGCAAAAGTCATTTGGGTCTCTTTTTATGGATGCGCAGGCGGCTGAACAGCAAATACAGTCTGGCCTGGACACGTCTGATTCGGTAGCCAGGGCCATGGGAACATCTGTGGCTACTAGGAGCCATGCCTGGTTAAGGTCCTCTGGATTTTCATCGGACATTCAATCCACCTTAATGGATCTACCATTCGATGGAGAAAAGCTCTTTGGAGACCAGGCGGATTCTGCCCTTGAACGGTTTAAGGACTGTCGGGCAACAGCTAAGTCTTTGGGCTTACACACTTCTGCTGCAGCATCTTATAGATCTTTTCGTAGGTTTAGGGGGTTTACACATGGCTCTGCCTTTCAGAGGTCCCAATACTTGGCCCAGCAACCTGCCAATCCGCCCTATCGTGCCTTTAGAGGGCGGGGTAGGGGTAGAGCTAGAGGGCCAGCCCAGCAGCCTTCATCTTCATCCTCCTCCTCCGGTGGACAACAGCAGAAGCAGCCCTAGTTTTCCCCACTTTATTGTCCATACTTCTCCTCTAGGGGAAAGATTGAGTCTTTTTCTCCAAAAGTGGGAGTCGATTACAACGGACTCGTGGGTGTTAAGAATTGTGGAAAAAGGTTATGCTCTCCCCTTTCAGGAGTCCCCTCCTCCCTTTCCCCACGTCCCTCATTTTGTTCAGAAGACCATCTTCTGTTGTTACAACAAGAGGTCATGACCATGTTGTCAAAGGGCGCAATAGAGTTGGTGCCGTTGCAGGAAACGGGTCAGGGGTGTTATTCAAGATATTTCCTGATTCCCAAAGTGGACGGTCGCCTAAGACCGATTCTAGACTTGAGGATTTTGAATTTGTTCCTCAAACAGGAGAAATTCAAAATGCTGACCCTAGCGCAGGTACTGTTGGCGTTGAACGAAGGAGACTGGATGGTGTCTGTCGACTTGCAGGATGCGTACTTTCATATTCCAATAATCAAGTCGCACAGGAAGTATCTCCGGTTTGTGTTCGGTACGCAGCACTACCAGTTTGCGGTCCTTCCGTTTGGACTTACTTCAGCACCTCGGGTTTTTACGAAGGTGATGGCGGTTGTTGCAGCACATCTCAGAAGGAGGGAAGTAGCGGTTTTTCCCTACCTGGACGGTTGGTTGATCAAAGCCAAGACTCCGGAGCTTGTGTTGTCTCATCTGCGAATGACAACTCAGATGTTGTTAGATCTGGGTTTTTCAGTAAATGTACCCAAATCCCACCTGGAGCCCTCTCAAAGCCTCCTGTTCATAGGGGCGGTACTGGACACAACATTGTTTCGGGCCTACCCCCCGTCTCAGCGGGTTCGGGACATTCAGGCACTGATTCCAATGTTTCAAATTGGAGCGGCAGTTCCAGTCCTCAAGGTCTTACGCCTGCTAGGTCTGTTTGCTTCTTGCATTCTGTTGGTCACTCACGCTCGCTGGCATATGAGGGCTCTTCAGTGGTGCCTCCGCAGGCAGTGGTTCCAGCACAAAGGAGATCTCGGGGATTCAATAAAGATCTCCAGGGACGCTGTAGCGGATCTTCATTGGTGGACAGTGGATGGCAACCTTTCCCAAGGAAAACCGTTTTCACTACCACCTCCTGTTGCCACAGTAATATCGGATGCTTTCACTCTAAGGTGGGGAGCTCATCTGGGGGACCTGGAGATCAAGGGTCATTGGTCTCCAGCGGAACAGATGTTGCATATCAATCTGTTGGAGTTGCGGGCGATATGTTTGGCGCTCAAGGCCTTCCTCCCTTCCCTTCAGTCAGTTCAGGTCCTGACAGACAACACTACCGCGATGTGGTATATAAACAAGCAGGGAGGTGTAGGGTCGTACCTTCTCTGCAGAGAGGCTCTGCGACTCTGGTCCTGGGCTCAGGACCATCAGATTTGCTTAATAGCGAATCATTTGGCTGGAGCACTGAATGTACGTGCGGATGCTCTCAGTCGTCACTTCTCAGTAGATCACGAGTGGCGTCTCCATCCGGACCTGGTCCTCTACATCTTCGGGATGTGGGGTACGCCTCAAGTGGATCTATTCGCCACTCGGGAGAACGCGCACAGTCCGTTGTTCTGCAGCCTCCAGTATCCGTTGCAAGGAGTGTTGGGGGATGCGTTTCAGATGTCCTGGAGCGGCCAGTTGCTTTACGCGTTTCCCCCTATATCCTTAATTCCTCGGGTCCTGAGGAAGATTCGCCAAGACCGGACCCAAGTCATCTTGGTGGCTCCGGACTGGATGAGAAGGGTATGGTATACAGACCTGCTTCAACTCTCAGTGCCCTCAGCTCTGTCTCCCGCTCAGGGCAGACCTCCTCTCGCAGTCGCAGGGGCAGGTTCTACACCCCTACCTCCAGAGCCTGCACCTTCATGCCTGGAGATTGAACGGGGCAACCTGAGTTCCTTTTCTCTCCCACCGGATGTAGTGGATGTTATTTTATCGTCCAGGCGACACTACACTAAATCCATTTATGCCGGTAGGTGGGCAAAATTTGTGGTTTGGTGCGGAGAGAATCAAAAAGATCCCTTAAAGGCCCACCTTTCAGATATTCTTTTGTTTGCTCTTGATTTAGCAAGGAAAGGCTGTACGGTAGCTACGGTTAAAGGTTATTTGGCGGCTCTGTCGGCTTTTCTTTGCCTTCCGGAACAGCCTTCTTTATTTAAATCTCCAATTGTAAATAGGTTAATTAAGGGTTTAGTTAATAAGTTTCCTCCCACGCCCTTTCTCATGCCACAGTGGGACTTGAATCTGGTATTGACATTTCTAATGGGTTCGCCTTTCGAGCCTATGTATTCATGCCCGTTGAGATACTTGGTCTTAAAGACTGTTTTCTTGATTGCGATTACTTCTGCTAAGAGGGTTGGGGAGCTTCAAGCCCTTTCTGTTAAACCTCCTTTTACCATGTTTTTCCCTGATAAAGTGGTGTTGAAAACCAGGGCGGCTTTTCTGCCAAAAGTTGTCACTCCTTTTCATATATGGCAGTCTATTACCCTTCCCTCGTTCTACCCTCCTCCCCACCCCTCTAAGGATGAAGAGAGGCTCCATCGGTTGGACCCTAAGACGGCGCTGAGTTTCTACCTGGAGAGGGCAAAAGACTTTCGTCTGGATGACCATCTGTTCGTAGGGTATGTTGGGCAGCGGAAGGGCAGAGCGGTCCAGAAACGAACAATCTCCAGGTGGGTCATCCTATGTATAAAAGTTTGTTACTCTCTGGCAAAGAAAGTTCCTCCTGAAGGTATCAGGGCCCATTCTACTAGGGCTAAGTCCGCTTCTTCGGCCCTAGCGAGAGGAGTTCCATTAGTGGACATTTGTAAAGCGGCAACTTGGGCGTCCCTCCATACCTTCGTAAAACATTATTGTTTGGACTCTGAAGTGAGGAGGGACGGTCATTTTGCTCGCTCGGTATTACAAGATTTCTTGGTGTAATCAGGCGGGCACCCACCACCGAGTGCGGTACGGCTTTGGGACTCTATTCATAAGGTGAGGAATCCACAGGTAGTTGTATCCATCAGAAGAACAAGTTACTGACCTTCGGTAACGATTTTTCTGGTGGATACACTAGCTACCTGTGGATTCCTCACAGTCCCTCCCGCCTTCCCGTTGCCTGCCTGATTTCACAGTTATCTTGTAAATGGTTGATTGTTTATCTGGAGATGTGTGTTTATGTTTATATATATATATATATACATATATATATATATATATATATATATATATATGTATGTGTGTGTGTGTGTATATATATATATATATATATATATACTGGAAGATGCAGGATCACAAGAAAACAACAGCCAGCCAGGGCAAAAATCTGGATCCCAAAGGATACAAAGAGCCACAAGAAAATGTAATATCCAAGAAAGAAGTGACTCAAACAGATGATCTCATTAAAGAACAAAAATATATTTCTACTACCTGAGGAAGGCGGAAGCTGAAACGTTGTAGTAGAAATATATTTTTGTTCTTTAATGAGATCATCTGTTTGAGTCACTTCTTTCTTGGATATATATATATATATATATATATATATATTTTTTTTTTATTTATGTAAATATATGCGTTTAATGGGAAATGTTACTGTGTATATATATTTTTCTTTACGGGTTTTGATGGGTCGGTTCTCACCTGTTCGCCTCAAAGGCACGTAAAAAATGAGGTGAAACTGATGTCAGAACGCCGTTGAGGACCTCTTATTGGCAGGTTGACGTCAGACGGAGTCACGTGAAGCCATGCCATTATGACGTCCTCGTCGACGTGGACAGCTAGGAAGAAGACTTTCCGTCGGATGCTGGCGCAAGAACGAATTCATAAGGTGAGGAATCCACAGGTAGCTAGTGTATCCACCAGAAAAAGCGTTACCGAAGGTAAGTAACTTGTTCTTTTTGCACTGTGTCCATTTTAAAAATAGCTTATTGCCATTTTTGCCAAAACTGTACATGCTATTGTGATGATTCAAAGTTCCTAAGATACCTGAGTGAAATACCTTTCAATTAAAGTATTGTTTGTAAACCTTGAACCTATGGTTCTTAAAATAAACTAAGAAAATATATTTTTTTATATAAAAACCTATTGGCCTGGAATTGTCTTTGAGTGTGTGTTCCTCATTTATTACCTGTGTGTGTAGAACAAAAGCTTAACACTACCCTCTGATAAGCCTACTGCTCGACCACACTACCACAAAATAGAGCATTAGAATGATCTCTTTTTGCCACTATCTTACCTCTAAGGGGAACCCTTGGACTCTGTGCATGCTATTTCTTACTTTGAAATAGTACATACAGAGCCAACTTCCTACAGTGTACATTTATTGTGCTGAGAAGTTTGATACCAAACTTCCCAGATTTCAGTGTAGCCATTATGTAACTGTGGAGTTCGTGTTTGAGAAACTCCCAGACCATATACTCTTATGGCCACCCTGCACTTACAATGTCTAAGGTTTTGCTTAGAAACTGTAGGGGCATAATGCTCATGCATATATGCCCTCACCTGTGGTATAGTGCACCCTGCCTTAGGGCTGTAAGGCCTGCTAGGGGATGACTTGCCTATGCCACAGGCAGTGGGATGAGGGCATGGCACTCGGAGTGGAGTGCCATGTCAACTTAGTCATTTTCTCCCCACCAGCACACACAAGCTGTGAGGCAGTGTGCATGTGCTGAGTGAGAGGCCCCCAAGGTGGCATAAGACATTCTGCAGCCTTTAGAGACCTTCCCTGGAATCAGAACCCTTGGTACCAGGGGTGCCATTTACAAGGGACTTATCCAAGTGCACAGGGCTGTGTGGGAACCAAGGTACCGTTTAGGGAAAGAACACTGGGGCTGGGGCCTGGTTAGCAAGGTCCCAGCACACATTCAATCATAACTGGCATCAACAAAAGGCAATGAGTCAGCGGGTAACTGTGCAAAGGAGTCATTTCCTTACAGATTTTCATTGATAAATATAACTCTTACTAGAATATCAAGTTTGTCCTACCAGTGGCCCTGATTCCCTTGCCAGTAACAGTGCCTCTGATTCCCTTTGTCTACCTGACCGCACTCCCTGTTCCCTTTGTCTGTCTCATTGCACTGATTCCTCCTGTTGGCCTTTCTGCGCTCTCTAATTTTCATAAGGATGCTCAACTCAGATCCAGGATCCTGAGTGCCTTCAGAAAGCGGTAGAGATAAAGAGCAGTCTGTGGTTTCTACCCCATACATTATGTTGCTCCGCCTCTACCACCTGAGTCCATGAGAGGTGGTAATGAAGGGAACCTCATGGGCCTTTCTGATCCATCCATGCGGCATGGCAGTGGTCACAAATAATGTTCCGTCGTACGCTGAAGGGACTGCAGAAAGATTTTTTTACAATAACCAAAGTACTGGTGCCCCGTGAAACTGGTTAGCTTGTCTGATAGGACATAGCTACTGACCGCTCTCACAGCTGCCTTAATATTACCTTGGAAGTGATGAAAAGCATAAAGAGAACCCGTTGTTTTACCATCAGGTACGTCTAGGAGACCAGGGGCGCATTTACAGGTGTACGTTCTTTCCAAAATTCTCTTTTTTCTCTTGGTGATGTTGCTTTATTTATATTGTGCGCCAGAAATTAAAAAGCAAGATCTAAAACTACCAAAAAAATAAAGATTCTCTGTGCTAATGAATCCTTGTTCTCTTTTAAAGTTCCAAGAAGAGCAGAAGAGGAGAGAATTGGAAGAGCGGCGCAGATTTCCCCTCGAACAGCGGCTGAAGGAGCACATCATCGGGCAGGAGAGCGCCATAGCCACAGTGGCTGCAGGTACTGTTGACGCTACACCTGGCAACCTCTGCTGCCATTCCTTTACACGCTTTCCGTCCAGGTTCTGGCCGGTCATCTGGTCATCATAATGTTTGTTTCTAAGAGAACCATGGTCTGGTAATAAGAATGAATGTAAAACTGTGTCAAATCCAGGCTGTGCACATTGATGCCTGTGCCTTTTTGGCTTATCCTTCCGTAGTCCTTTACATGGTGAAATGTAAGCCCTCACTAGTAGGGCACTGATGCTTCCGTGGTGGCTTTTACCTGTATAGAACTGAAGATGTTGGATTCTCAGGCTTTGACTCTGTGTTGTGCCCATTAGTTCTCTTTCCATCTCTCTTTCAAAAAAGCTTGATGCCCACAAACCGGTTTGGATACTGCTTCAGCAAGGTGCCTACCTCTCCCACCCCTCCAATGGGGCCTTCCATGCCTCAAGCAAGTTAAATGAGGAGCATCAGTGTGTGCCACTGAAGCCATCACAAGATCAAGGAGGCTTTATAGGTGATGGCAAAATCTGTACAGCTCAGAACCTCGCACAACAGTACCAGATGCAGGTATTGTGAGTAGATTAAAAAGCACTACACTACAAATGTGAACATCTTAACAATTCTACCTTGAGCTGCGGATCAGCAGTCTTGGTTACAGCTCCAGCCTGTTTCAAGATTTCGGGGGGCTAAACAAGCCCACGGCTTGTCCTTTGGTGTACATCACCCTAGTATTATTGTAGCTGTATCTTTAGACCTTTGATATAGTATTCAGTCTGGGGCAGGACACACCAAAATCTAGTTGTTTTCCTTTTAAGTTATGCAAAAAAGTGCCTCTCAGATGTAAAATTCCGCAACGAACTTTCCAGAGATTTTTAGAGTTTTGTTGGATCTGAAATGTCCTTTGACTTTGTGTTCATGCTACTGTCAGTTTGTTTGACATTGTGTTTTCATAGCACAGCCAGCCCCCTATTCGTGTGAGTGAACCTAAACTACTGGACTTGCTGCTCGCCTTCTGATTTTCTGTTAGATGGCTGCTTTGTGTGTATCCACTTCACATGTCCCCAAGTTTGTGGTGTTTTATTTTTTGGTCCACCTGTGTATTGAACCATTGACACTACCAACTCGAGGCTAGTCCTTGGAACACTGACAGTGCTTGTGTTGCTCTTCATATGTGTGGGCACGTGTGCAGGTCATGAGTAGGATTGTATCCGATCCCTTGCACTTGGTTGCAAAGTAATCCCGCAAAGTGAAAGTATTGGGTATTATTAGTACCTGGGGTCTACATGTTATCGACTCACCTCTACAGCAAGCGCTCACCACCATTTTAGACCAGTTTAACTAAGAACGTTTTAGTTTGTCAACATAACACAAATAAGTACCTGGCTGGACAGATAACGTTGTATTAAATTAGCCTCTGCTTAAGCTGTTTGAAATGTTTTATTTATTTAAGAACCGCATTCATTTTGTATGATTGTATTGGAATGATTTTATGGGAATTTGAGAGATCATTCTTTTTGTTTATGGTTACAATTGTATACTATTTTTATTGTTGTTACGTTGAGCATGCAAGCGCTCTGACGTGTTGTAATCTGTCTGTGGGCTTTTAACCATGCCCACTGCATGCACGTCACTAAAACTCGTTCATTGGCTTGCCTTTCAAAAATACTTTGTCATCATTGGTAAATGCTTTAACCGCTTCTGTGCCGCGGACGTAATGGTTACGTCCTGCGGCACAGTGCTCATGTGCCCAGGACGTAACCATTACGTCCTGGGCACAGAACCCAGAGGGAGCGCTAGCGCTCCCTCTGTGTTCTTCCCTCCCACCCCCCAAAGGCAGGGATGGAAGGGGAAGCCCGTCCTCTTCCACCCCCGACAGCCCCCCCCAACCCCTCACCCCTGTGACGTCAGTGCGCGATCGAGCACTGACCATCACAGATGCCTCCTCCCATCACGCTGGAAGCTCAGCTTCCAGCGCGATCGGAAGAGAAATGCTCAGCATTTCTCTTCCGATCACGTGGAGAAGGGCTGAGAGGCTTCAAAGAGAAGGAAAGGAATTTCCTTCCCTTTGAAGTCTCTCTGAGCATTTTAGCAGCCGATTGCAAAGCAATCCGGCTGCTAAAATGCCCACTTGACACCAGGGATTTATTTTTTAGCTGAAATTGGCATAAGGGGAGAGACCCCTTGGGCAAGGGTCGCTCCCCAGGGGGGCTTTTTTTTTTAAGGCCTTTTCTGCCCCCAGGGATCATTTTTTATTTTTTTTAAATTAGAGGTGGGGAGCGACCCTTTAGGCAAGGGTCGCTCCCCTGGGGGGGGGCAAATTGTAGTTAGACCATTTCTTCCCCCCTTGGGGGCAGATCGGCCGATTTTTGTTAGGCCAATCTGGCCCCATGGGGGCAGAAACCACTTAGGCACCAGGGATTGGTGTGTGTGTATGCATGTGTTTTCTTTATGGGGGCAGCCCCTTGGGTAAGGGTCGCTCCCCATGGGGGCACATTACTGTTGGCCATATCAGCCCCCCATTTTTGGAAGGCCATCTGCCCCGAAGGGGGGCAGAAAGCCCACCAGAGGCCAGGGACGTTTTTTTTTTTCTTCTAAAAAATAAGAGGGTGGGGGTATGGCCATACCCCAACCCCAAATAAATGGGGCCAAAGTTGTTCTGCCCACCAGTGGGCAGATGGGACAATTACCCCTGACCCACACCCCAGGGGGGCAGAAAGTCTACTAGATAAAAGGGAATAAAAAATAAAAAAAATATTGGGGTGGTGGCTACCAACCAGTATGGGCCTGGTTACGCCCCCACCTCAACTGAAGGGGGTAACAGTCTTTCAGCTCTCCCCCGCACACTATAAAACATCTTATCCCACAGCAAGCAAGAAGACATTTGATTATTTTGGGTTTTAGTTTTACATTTGGGCCATGAGAGCTTGGCTTACTCTCAAAATCGTCCCACTAGGAATGGTGAGGGCTGCACTTTATGGACTTTGGGACGCTGCCATGTAGAAAAATCCACAAGACCTAGACACATCTGAAAACTAAACATCTGGGTGATTCCATGGTGGTGTGTTTCACATGCACCCCGCACCATTTTTGTACCGACATTTCAGCTGTTATTTTCTATAGGAAACACTTGTAGGATCTACCCAAATGACCCCTTGCTGAATTCAGATTTTTGTCTACTTTTCAGAAATGGTTAGCTTTCTCGGATCCAGCATTGGTTTCTCACCCATTTCGGTCACTAACTGGAAGGAGGCTGAAAGCACAAAAAAATGTAAAAATGGGGTATGTCCCAGTAAAATGTCAAAATTGTATTGAAAAATGGGTTTTTCTAATTCAAGTCTGCCTGTTCCTGAAAGCTGGGAAGATGGTGATCTTGCCACCGCAAACCCTTTGTGGATGCCATTTTCAGGGAAAAAACCACGATCCGCCTTCTGCATCCCTTTTTTCCCCATTTAAAAAAAAATCACTGTATTTTGGCTAATTTCTTGGTCTCCTTCAGGGGAACCCACAAAGTCTGGGTACCTCTAGAATCCCTAGGATGTTGGAAAAAAAGGACGCAAAGTTGGCGTGGATAGCTTATGTGAACAAAAAGTTATGAGGGCCTAAGTGCGAACTGCCCCAAATAGCCAAAAAAAGGCTCTGCACAGGAGGGGAAAAGGCCTGGTAGTGAAGGGGTTAAGTTTGTCCCTTCTTGGGGCTACCCTGTTACATGGATAATTGCACGTTTGCTGATATGTTTGGATGCGAGCAAACTTCTTTTTCCTTTTGTGTCCCTCCTTCGCGGTCATGCTCATGGCTGCTGTGGCGCTTTGAATCGGCTGACTTATGTCAACTGTTTTACTTTTCATTTTCAATTTATGTGGCAAGAAGAGTCCAGCTAAGAATTTACAACACTAATAGCTCTAACTCAAGCAAACGTGAGGCCCATTGCATTGCAAATGCTTGTTTTTCATGTAATCTTTCATGCCAGCAGATGACTAGTAGATCTGTCTCAAACACGTTCCGCAGCTCAATTCACACCAGGTGAAGATGATTACAGTAATGGTTTGCTCCCTTCCTACAATGAAAACATATACTCCTCTTCAACGGAATGGACACCCTTCAACCTAAGCTTGGGGGGGGGGGGGTCGATTCACCAAAATACCATGGACGCACATTCGACCCCACACATTCCTTCACCCCTACTGGCATCAAAGTGTTGACCCCTTGCCTCGCCCACAGCTTCTCAGCAGCCTTCAGATTTGCTGCTGAGAGTCTTAAGGAAGAGCAATGAGTGGAAACAGCAGAGAGTAACCGGGGCTGGGAGAGTCTTGTTTACTATCTTCTGGTTACTGTTTTGTAGCCCCTGAGACCAAGGCTAACAAGGGCATCGCCGACGCTTTCATCGGGAATGCAGGGATGAAAGATGCTATCCTCGCGGATTTTCACGGTGGCTTTTACTATTGCATCTTTGTGTGTGCGATCAGGCCTCCCTCTACTCTGCCGCTTCTGGGCTGTATTCAGTCTCCGTAGTGAGAGGCTTTAGGAGAAGACGGATCACAGCCTATCCGTTTCTAATCTGTGCTGAAGAGGCACTCGGCTCCTTGAGCAGCAGCTCCATAAATACAGAGCAGAATATTAAAACTTTGTCAGTAATGTGTTCCTGAAATCTCCCCTGCTGTGAGTTGGAGTCCATTACCAGGATGGATGATGGACCGCCTCCCTCACGCGCTTACTGAAGAACAGGGGCATCAGTGAAGCCAGCAGCAAGGTGAGGCCATGGTTTGGGGCTAGCTTAGGGCCAAAAGGCAACGTAATAATTGGCCTCTGCTTTTGGTTCTTTGTACACAATTGGTGGAAAGAAGACAAATTACTTGGTTCGATATTCAATATAAAGAAACTCTAGGGCTTTGTGTTTACAGACATTGTGGTGTGTGCGCAGTGTTTGGTTTATATACTTGATTGACTGCCGTTAAAACCTGAATCGTGTGCTGGAGCTAAGAACTACAGAGGAAGAGACCAAAAAGCTCAAATTGGAACAAGGCAAATCGTGTCAAAATATTTTCTAGAAGGAGAGAAAACACTTGGGCTCTGCACAAGACTTCACATGAAAGGGCTGGCAGGGGTATTGTCTGCAGCACCCCACCTTCAAAGGTTATGTGACTACACCACAGGAGATAGCCTTTTATTAAAGTTGGTCCATGGACCCCAGGACAATGAGAGTGAATGGAAGTAATGTGATTAAGATCTATTTATTAAACATTTTGATTGCCGATTCAACTCCACTTGACTATGGTAAGTGTATTCTCAAGGTGATACTTACATTAAATTGGCGCATGACGTCCATTCACAATTCCAAAATGTAGTTGGACCTTTTGTAATTATATTCAGACCAGTATTACTAGAAAATATTTATTCTTTTGAAAAGGTTAAAGTATGGAACTAGCCATCAATCTGTCTTTGGGTGAGAAACATGTTGTAGTGTGCCCTGTTTACCCATTACTAATCCTTCACGGTCAGCATTGCAGGTTGTATTTGTTTGGTTGATCAGAATGACTGTCTCCCGACAGTTCTTTCACAGTCTTCAGTATCTTCTTCCTTGCTCCTCATTACTTGGGGACCACTAAACTATTACTAGGTTGGCCCTTGCTTCATTTCAGAAGCTTGAATTTATTAATGAAGCAATTGGCCATTTCATCTCTTGAATGTAGCACGGTACTCAAGAAGGTAATCAAAATCCTTGATGACATTAGATGTGAATATTGAGTACATATGTGATGCCCTCGACCTACTCTCCATAGCACCATGGTTCAAATGAAACATGGTCCACGGTGCACGCTGAGCAGCAACGGTAGAAGAGAACCAGAGGTAAGCAAAGGCTACAACATTAATTCCCACTTAATGGTAAACTAGGATCCATTTTTTTAAATTGTCACTTATCAATCTAGACAGTTAAACTTGACCTTAAAGAGTTCCAGAAATAAAGAGGCACTTTCGTCAAAGCAGGAACACAGCTTCTGAAGCCTTCTAGGGCACACAGGCTATGTTGCCTTCCGAGAGTTAAAATTATTTTGCCGTATTTTAAAAGCTTTGTCTCCTCTTGTAGATTTCCAGGCAGTCACTCTTGTGGCTTCTTGGGTTGCACTAATCTCCTGAAATCATTAGTTTGCTGATCAGTCCTGGGTTGCTTTTGCTTTAGGTATTGTTTTTTAAGGAAGGCAGTAGGTATTGATGATAATCCAGACTTGCAGGGGATATGATCAACCTTCTTAAGTGTCTTATCTTCAATGAGATGTGCAGCAGCACGCTGGAAGCTATTGTAGCTCTTTCAAGGTGCGGGCGACATGACATCATCCTTCCAATCAGCAGTAGCATGCAGGATACTGCTCGGAGGTGTAGATGCTCCAGGTAGCTTGTGATAGGATCATTCATCTTTAGCTCCCTAATCAAATGAGCTGTTGAGATGGTTGTGCAGGACTTAGTTCATGAGTAGCGGAGTGGAAGTGATAAGACCATCCTTGGGTCCTTTGGTGAGGTAAGAGTCATGATTCTGGATTCAGAAGAGCCAGCTTTGGATTGAGGATGCTGGCAAGTAGGGTGATTTTACCATCCAAGCGAGAATAGACCAAATGTTTGAATGGTGATCAGAGATAGGGTTTTTATTTTTACAGATGAACGATAACAAGTACCAATCTTTCTGGGCCTTCTTGGTGACGTAAAGTTTGAAGACGTCACTATCAATGATTGTCGGGCAACTAGCATTTCCAGAGAGATTGAAGGAGAATTCCCCCATATTCATGTCGGTGATGCAGTACTATAGTTAAGTAGGACAGTGGATGCAATCAGCTTTGAGTCAAATTCTATTATAATTATCTTAAAACTGAGTGTGGCTGTGCTCTGGACATCCATGTTTGGATGAAACATTCTTTTAGACTTTGAATGTCTTTGACATAGACTTTATAACAGATCTGGATATAATGTGTGCACAGGTCAACTTCTAGTCTATGGTTACCTAAGAAGTTTCAGACGCATTATATACAGAGTGAATAAAGTTGGGGACAGCATTTGACTTCGTGCCATAAAGCAATACTGTTGGAGGTGGGGCTTTCTGGTTGGCTGAGGCTGGGCCCTAGCCAGGGAGAACTCACCACTCCTGTCAGGGGTGGGTGATTACACACCCTGTATTACTGGCGCTCACTCTTGGGTAGCCTGGCACAGAGCATTCTGATGGATACAACTACCTGTGGATTCCTCACCTAATGAATACTCCCATGGCGCCAGCATTCAACGGAAATCTTCTTACTAGTCTCTGCACGTCGACGAGGACGTCACTCTAGCCCACGCGACGCCGTCTGACGTCATACAGGCAATAAGAGGTCCTCGACGACGTGCCGACGTCAGTTCCCTTTTTTCCGTGCATTCGAAACGGTTATCTTCGAGGGAGCAACTGTTACTTTTGTGGTTACAGTGTATTTTTGCTGCGTAGTCTTTCGCTGTGGTAATAATGTCGCAGAGAAAGTCTGGATTCAAGCCTTGTCGTGAGTGTGGAGGCAAGATGTCAGTGACGGATCCTCATTCCGATTGCCTTTGGTGTTTGAGCTCCGACCACGACGTCTCGACTTGTGATTCATGCCAGCACATGAATCCAAAGGCCCTCAAGGAACGTGAGGCGAAGCTGTTTATGGCGAAATCGAAGGAGAAGCATCACAAGAAGTCTTCTTCACCAAGACATCGGCGTCATCGAGACTCCCGGCGCCGTAGAGAATCTCGGCGTCATTCAAAGGAGACTCGTTCCAGGTCTTCGGATCGGCGCCGAAGGACATGGGAGATCAGTCCCACGGTTACGCTGCATCCTTCGACGCCGTTGCCCTCTCCGGCGTCTCCAACTTCACCTGGACAGGCGTCGGTGATTGAGGTATTGGAGCCTCAGGTGTTTTCTCCGGCGCTGCAGACGTCGAGGCCGGCGTCGGGGTCGCCTCCGAGACAGGCACCCCAGTATCCGGCTTTTCCCACCCCTGGAGCCGATAGTTCCGCATTCTTGAATGCGATGTATGCCATCTTCCAACAGATGGCTCCAGGGGGTGCTCCGGCTGGGCCTTTGGCCTTTTCATTGGGTGATCCTGCGCCTCTTCGGCCGGCACCCTTTATGCCCTTTCTCCCTTTTGGGAACGTGGGCTCGGCGCCGGTGGCCGCTCCGGTGGCTTCAGAGGGATTGGCCCCGGGGATTTCCATCCCGTCGACGTCGGGATTTCGGCCTGTGACTCCGGTGGGTCCATCTGCTTCGACTGCTCTTTCGTCGGCGCCGAAGTTACCTGTGGCGCCGGACGCGGCGTCGGTGGCTTCTGAAGATCGGCGCCGATCTTCGACTTCGGCGGAGGCATTGTCGACTCCGCGTATTGAACAACGGCTTCATTCGAGGAGACGTGCTCTCCGTGTATTAGAGGAGCAGGAGTACCAACGAGCCCTGGAGGAAGGAGAGCTAGAGGACTCGGGTGATGGGCTGCGTGGTCTGGAGTCGGCCAGTGGGCTGGACACTTCCCCTGAGTGGGATCTTTCGTCCCCGGGAGAATATACTGAAGAGGCTGCTTCCTTTCACGCAGTGGTACGGAAGGCAGCTAGTTTTTTGGACCTGCCTTTGCCAGTGGTGGAGGCTAAACAAAACCTTCTAACAGAGGTGCTACATCCGGCCTCAGCTGCAGCGGAGCCTCTTTTGCCATTTAATGACGCTCTGCTGGATCCGGTGTTAGAGGTGTGGAAGAGGCCGGCATCTTCCCCAGCAGTTCACAGAGCCGTGGCCAGGAGGTATCGGGCGGCTCCGACTGACCCTGGTTTTCTGTCTAGGCACCCTACGCCGGAGAGCTTGGTGGTGCAGGCCTCCTGTTCATCCAAGTCAGCGCCTGGTTCTTTCCCGACGGTGCCTGGGGACAGAGATTCAAAGAAACTAGAGGCGCAGTCCAAGAAGATTTTTTCGTCCTGCAGTCTGGCGTTGAAGGCCACCAACGCAACCTGTATCCTGGGGAGGTATATTCATGCTCTGATGGATGACATTTCCTCATCATTTACAGAGCTTCCCCAGGGTCTTTTGGATGTTGTTTCAAATGCCCAGGCTGCTGCGACCCAGATTATCCAGACGGGACTGGATACGACCGACTCGGTAGCCAGAGCAATGGGCACAACTGTGGTGGCAAGGAGGCAGGCCTGGCTCCGTAACTCGGGCTTTTCTGCGGATGTACAGTCCACATTGTTGGATCTCCCGTTTGATGGGGACAAACTGTTTGGAGCCAAGGCTGATTCGGCCTTGGAACGTTTTAAGGAGAGCAGGGCCACGGCTAAGTCGTTAGGGCTCCAAGCTCCTTCTTCCACGGCCTCTTCCAGATTTTTCAGGAGGTTTCGTGGATTTGGGCGTGGCTCTTCCTCCTCTTCCTTTCGGGGAAGATATCAGCAACCTGCCTCTTCCCATCCCTATAGATCTTTTAGAGGGAGAGGTAGGGTCCGCACCAGAGGAGCCTCTCAGCAGCACTCTGCCTCTTCCTCATCCTCTGGCGGGGTGCAGCAGGGGAAGCAGCCTTAGGCTTCCACCATTTCCCACTCACTCCTCTCCTGTAGGGGGAAGATTACAGCATTTTCTCACCAAATGGAAGACTGTTACAACGGACACTTGGGTTCTCAGTATTGTGGGAAAAGGCTACACCCTTCCCTTTCGGGAGTTCCCGCCCCTCATCCCGCCCCGCCCTTCTTATTGTTCAGAAGAACACCTCCTGTTGCTAGAACAGGAGGTACAAGCCCTCCTTTCAAAGGGCGCGGTGGAGTTGGTCCCAGAGCAGGAAAGGGGTTGAGGATGTTACTCAAGGTATTTCCTGATTCCCAAGAAGGATGGTCGTTTGAGACCAATCCTGGACCTGAGGATCTTGAATTGGTTCCTCAAGCAGGAAAATTTCAAGATGCTGACCCTAGCACAGGTGCTTTTGGCGTTGAACAAGGAAGACTGGATGGTGTCTGTCGACTTGCAGGATGCTTACTTTCATATCCCGATACTCAAGTCACACAGGAAGTATCTCCGGTTTGTGGTGGGATCGCAGCACTATCAGTTTGCGGTCCTTCCGTTTGGTCTTACTTCAGCACCTCGAGTCTTCACGAAGGTGATGTCGGTGGTTGCGGCAGAACTCAGAAGGAAGGGGATAGCAGTATTCCCTTACTTGGACGACTGGTTGATCAAAGCCAAGTCCCCGGAGCTTGTGTCGCATCATCTGCAGTCAACAACCCAGTTGTTGTTCGACCTGGGTTTTTCGGTGAACGAGCCCAAATCTCACCTAGAGCCCTCTCAGCGCCTCCTGTTCATAGGGGCAGTACTGGATACAACATTGGGTCTGGCCTTTCCTCCGCCTCAGCGGATTCAAGATATTCAGGATTTGGTTCCAATGTTTCGAAATGGAGCGGTAGTTCCAGTCCTCAAGGTCCTTCGTCTGCTCGGTCTGTTTGCCTCCTGCATTCTGTTGGTCACGCATGCTCGCTGGCACATGAGGGCTCTTCAGTGGTGCCTCCGAAGGCAGTGGTCTCAACACAAAGGGGATCTAGAGAGTACTGTCAAGATCTCCAGAGATGCTGCTGTGGATTTGAAGTGGCGGATTGCAAGCAACAATCTTTCACAAGGAAAGCCGTTCCAGCAGTCGCCACCAGTGGCCACAGTCATAACGGATGCTTCCACTCTAGGGTGGGGAGCTCATCTGGGGGATCTGGAGATCAAAGGTCTTTGGTACCCAGAGGAACAGATGTTTCACATCAATCTGTTAGAGTTACGGGCTGTACGTCTGGCTCTCAAGGCCTTCCTCTCTTCCCTTCGTGGTCAGTCGGTACAGGTCCTAACGGACAATACTACCACGATGTGGTACATAAACAAGCAGGGAGGAGTGGGGTCGTACCTTCTCTGCAGAGAAGCTCTTCGACTATGGTCCTGGGCAAAGGACCATCAGATTTGCTTGATAGCAAACCATCTGGCCGGAGTCTTGAACGTGCGTGCGGACAGTCTCAGTCGCCAATTCTCGGCAGACCACGAGTGGCGTCTCCATCCAGATCAAGTCCGTTTAATCTTCCAGAGGTGGGGGTTTCCTCGGGTAGATCTGTTTGCCACTCGAGAGAACGCGCATTGTCCGTTATTCTGCAGCCTCCAGTATCCGATGCAGGGAGCGTTGGGGGACGCGTTTCAAATAACCTGGTGCGGCCAGTTGCTTTACGCGTTTCCTCCCATACCCTTGATTCCTCGAGTATTGAGGAAGATTCGCCAGGACCGGGCTCTAGTCATCCTAATAGCTCCGGATTGGCCAAGGAGGATATGGTACTCCGACCTTCTCCAACTCTCAATGTGCCCTCCGCTCCGTCTCCCTTTCAGGGCAGACCTCCTCTCGCAGTCGCAGGGGCAGGTTTTACACCCCAACCTCCAGAGTCTGCACCTACATGCCTGGAGATTGAACGGGGCAACCTGAGTTCCTTCTCTCTCCCGCCTGAGGTAGTGGATGTTATATTAGTGGCCAGGCGACACTCCACTAAATCTATCTACGCTAATAGATGGTCTAGATTTGTTGCGTGGTGTGGAGAGAGGCAGATTGATCCTTTGCATGCTCATCTATCGGACGTTTTGTCTTTTGCTCTGTCTCTAGCGCAGAAAGGTTGTGCAGTGGCTACCATTAAGGGTTATTTATCGGCCTTGTCAGCCTTCATATGTCTTCCAGACCAACCATCTTTATTTAAACCCCCTATTGTTATCAGATTCTTGAAAGGTCTTCTAAATAAATATCCTCCAAAGCCATTCGTTATGCCGCAATGGGATTTGTCCTTGGTCCTGACTTTCCTTATGGGGTCCCCTTTTGAACCTATGCATTCTTGCCCCTTAAGGTATTTGGTTTTAAAAACAGTCTTCCTGATAGCTATACCATCAGCAAGGAGAGTGAGTGAGTTGCAGGCCTTATCAGTAAAGCCCCCTTATACAACTTTTTATGGGGATAAGGTGGTGTTGAGGACCAAGGCTGCTTTCCTCCCGAAGGTTGTTTCACCTTTCCATTTGGCTCAGGCAATTACTTTGTCCACGTTCTATCCTCCGCCTCATCCTTCCAAAGAGGAAGAAAGACTGCACCGTCTGGACCCAAAGAGGGCGTTGAGCTTCTTTATTGATAGAACAAAGGATTTCAGGCTGGAGGATCAGCTGTTTATTGGATACGTGGGCAAGAGGAGAGGAAAGGCAGTCCACAAGAGAACACTATCCAGGTGGGTTGTTCTTTGCATTAAAATCTGTTACTCTTTGGCAAAGAAGGATCCTCCTGAGGGCATTAGAGCTCATTCCACCAGAGCTAAGTCGGCCACTTCGGCCTTGGCCAGAGGTGTTCCTGTGGTCGACATCTGCAAGGCCGCAACTTGGTCGTCCCTTCACACTTTTGCAAAACATTACTGTTTGGATTCTGAGGTTAGAAGGGACGGCCATTTTGCACGGTCAGTGCTGCAGGATTTCTTGGTTTGACCATTTAGGCACCCACCGCCGGCGTGGTACTGCTTTGGGACTCTATTCATTAGGTGAGGAATCCACAGGTAGTTGTATCCATCAGAAGAACGAGTTACTTACCTTCGGTAACGACTTTTCTGGTGGATACATTAGCTACCTGTGGATTCCTCACGGTCCCACCCGCCTCCCCGTTGCCTTTCTGGTCTTACCAAGTAATCCTTGAGTACGCTCCTCTTGGTCTTTGAGGGTGCAATAGATGTTGTATATATTATATTTATATATATGTATATATGTATATATCTTTGTGTATATACTTGATGTGTATATATATTTTTTTAAAAAGAGAGAGTTATATATATATATAAAAGATTTACAGTTATTCATGCAATGTTGTGTATTTTTACAATGTAATGGGATGTTGCCTTGCTCTTTCATTGCATTGCCTGGTTGTTCTCATGCACGTAAAAAATGATTGGTACTGACGTCGGCACGTCGGCGAGGACCTCTTATTGCCTGTATGACGTCAGACGGCGTCGCGTGGGCTAGAGTGACGTCCTCGTCGACGTGCAGAGACTAGTAAGAAGATTTCCGTCGAATGCTGGCGCCATGGGAGTATTCATTAGGTGAGGAATCCACAGGTAGCTAATGTATCCACCAGAAAAGTCGTTACCGAAGGTAAGTAACTCGTTCGTCAGGCGTATCACAGGGGCAATGTGTACAGCAATACCACACAACAGTTATGCTGAGCGTCACAAAAGAGACTTCACACGGGGTGTATGTAAATACATTTTGTATTCAAAGCACACATTAATTAACACAGCATGAATAACATGTAACTCTGGGCAGGAACCACCATTTGAAACAGCACTAGCAGTACTAGGCCCAACAATGGTAAATCAACATTTGCAGTATGCACATGTGAGAAAAATAATACATTCCCTCCCAACACCCACGAGGTGCCAAACACTGTCAAGACAAGACCCATCCTAGCAATTACCCCAATTCATTTATACACAGTCGGATACACAATGACTTGAGCCGCACTGGATGATTCCAAATCACAAACACACAGTGCTCAATGCCATACCTCCCTGAAATGAGGCACCATGTCTGGTGCACAATAACTAGAGTCGTCCCAGACAGGTTCCAATTGCACACAGTGCTCGATGTCATACCTCCCTGGAATGAGGCACAACATCTGTTGCGCGATGACTTGAGCTTCACCAGACAATCCGGTTAGACACATGAAGAAGATCCCACTTCTCTGCCTCCCTGAAATGAGGTACAAGGTCTGGTGCGCGATGACCTGAGTCGCACCAGACATTTCCGATCACCAGCACAACTTATTCAATATCTTGCCTTCCTGGAAAGGGGCACAACATCTGGTGCGCGATGACCTGAGCCATACCACGATCCCCAACACAACGTGTTCAGTGACATGCCTCCATGTAATGAGACCCAGTGTATGGTGCGCGATGACTTGAGCCGCACCAAACAGTCCCAATCACCAGCACTGTTGTACCTCGCTGGAATGAGGCACATCTGGTGCACAATGACTTGTCACACCAGTCAATCCTTGAGCACGCAGATGAGCGATTCCAATTCTGTGTCTCCCTGGAATGAGGCACAACGTCTGGTGTGCAATGACTTATTGCACCAGACGATCCTGCTCCACACACATACATGCAAGATTAGCAGGGCAGCACGAGGTAGGATACAGCACTAGTCCTGGGACGCCCACACCTTAGAGGCTCGTCACCCATGACATGGACACTGCACACAATGAACATGCAGTTCGGAGGCACATGAGAGAAATACGATGCACTTGACAAAGGCGGGCAATGCGGGGTCCTGCACCAGTGAATCCGCTCACAACAAACCAGCCGCTCATGCGTGTTGAGGTCCCGCGATGAAGGGCCACGCTCTTTGAAATGCGTGCAATACTATGAAAGCACAGCACCAGACAAAAATCAATCTCTCGAAAGTATACTTGCTTCAGCGCTCGCACCGCTGCACCTGATGAAGTCCAGCTGACTATGCAAGTACATATCAGGGCACTGCACTCCAGATGACACAAGTAGAAGGTATAGGTCTCTCATGGGAGGTCTTTGATATCCCTGAGACCTCCACGAGAGAACCGGGGCATGCCGTTGTACCCTTGGAGAACACACTTCAGAGTACCACACTGCAACAACCAGTTTGGCCAGGCCAGCCACAATGTCCGAAGGGTACGTTATCCCTTCCTGAGGGGACAGTACTTACTCCTTGTGCACAATTGAGCTTTCTGGCTGTGTGCACCTCGCAGTCCAGCGTCTCCGTCCCATGTTCCTGCAAGCGTAGCTCTAAGTTGCTGAATTGTGGTACCAGCAGATACACTGAAGTGTGCCTTTGAAGTTGGATGTGGTTCAAAGGGTGACCTTTGAAACACTGTTGTCTACCCTAAATTTCAGTCCTGACTGCGGGGAGCCTTGGAATGCAGATTGTAATCTTTAGTGGGGCCATGATCTGGCCAAATGTCAACACCTCTCCCTCAGTTCTATCAGGCCACGTTTTATGGCTGTAGCTGGGGAATGCACAGATGTGCTTTCTCCAACCTCCAGTGAAATAGTTTGAATTAAAAGGCACCAAAAGAGGGTTTCTGATGGATACAACTACCCATGGATTCCTCACCTAAAGAATTTTCCCCCACGCACCAGCCTCAACGGAAATTTTTCTTCTAGCTCTGCACGTCGACGGTGACATCACAATCGCCCGACTCCACGTGACGCCATATGACGTCATCCAGGCAATAAGAAGCCCTCGCCGATGTGCAGACGTCAGTTCCCTTTTTTCCATGCCTTCAAGTAACGTTTTTTCTTCGAGGCTACCAGGGAGCTACAGTTTCACTCCGGTGTAACTATGTCACAACCGAGGAAGTCGGGTTTTAAACCCTGTAAACAGTGTGGAGGTCGCATGTCGGTTACGGACCCCCATGTAAATTGCTTATGGTGCCTTAGTTCCAACCATGAGGTCGAGTCAACGCATGAATCCTAAGGCCCTGAAAGAACGAGAGGCAAAATTGTTTCTTGCTCGTTCTAAGAAGAGGAGGGAGAAGCATCATGGAAGAGAGTCTTCTTCAAGGTCCTCGAAGACTCATCGGCGCCATCGGGACTCTCCCGTTCGAGCGTTCAGTTTGGCGCCGACGTAGGAGATTAGCTCGACTGTCTCGCCTCCTCCTCCGATGACTCCAGCTTCTCCGACGTCTCCACTGTCGGTATATGAAGTGGATCCACATCAGGAGCCGAGGGCTTCTCCGGAGCAGGAGATGCTTCCCCTCCGGCGCCGGTTTCTCAAGGTTATCCGGCTTTCCCGGCGCCGGGCACGGACCTCGCAGCATTTTTTAATGCTATGTTTAATATTTTTGCAACCATGGCGCCTGGTGGTGGGCATGCGGGTCCGTCAGGTCCTTTGGCCTTTGACTTGGGTGCTCTGGCTCCCTACAAGCCGACACCCTTTATGCCCTTTCTTCCTTCTGGAGGTTCTGCTTTGGCGCCAATGCCTTTGGCGCCGCCCAGAAGGCCGGTGACGCAGACGACATCCACTGTTCCGACACCGATGGATTCGCCACAGATCCAGTCGACTGTGAAATTGCCTGTGGCGCCGGAAGGTCCCGTGTCGGATGGCTCCGAGGGTCGGCACCGTCGAAGATCTTTCGCGTCGGTTGACGCCGAATTGACGCCGGGGCTCGAGTCCAGGCTCCGATCCAGGAGGTTGGCTTTAAGGCTGCTGGAAGAAGAGGAATATGAGAGGCAGCATTTGGAGGAAGGTGAAATCGTGGAGCCTTCAGGGGACCTGCAAGGCTTGGATACGGCAAGTGGCCTGGACACTTCCCCGGAATGGGATCTGGCTTCCCCGGGGGAGTATACGGAAGAGGCTGCTTCTTTTCATGCTGTGGTGAGGAAGGCAGCAGACTTTTTGGACCTTCCACTTCCTGCTGCGGAGGTGAAGACAAACCTCCTGACCGAAGTGCTGCATCCAGCGTCAGCTGTGGCAGAGCCTCTTCTGCCTTTCAATGAGGCTCTTTTGGACCCTATTAAAGACATTTGGAAAAAGCCAGTGACTTCGGCGGCCGTGAACAGGGCGGTGGCGAGACGCTATCGTGTAGCACCAGGTGATCTGGACTTTCTGACCAAGCACCCAATTCCGGAGAGTTTGGTTGTCCAGGCGTCGTGCGCCTCCTGTTCTGCTCCTGGTTCGTTCCCCGGGGCACCTGTGGACAGGGAGTCTAAGAAGATGGACCAGGCAGCTAAAAAGGCCTTCTCTTCTTGTAGCATGGCTTTAAAGTCTACCAATGCGACTTGCATTTTAGGCCTTTATATTCATGCCCTTATGTATGAGGCTAAGAGCCACCCTGGTTTATCACAAGAGGTGTTGAACCTGTTGTCGGACGCTCAGGCGGCGGCGACCCAGGTAATTTAATCTGGGCTGGACACCTCGGATTCGGTGGCCCCGAGCTATGGGCACATCCATAGCGACGAGATGGCAGGCCTGGCTGCGATCGTCAGGGTTCTCCCCTGATGTTCAGACTACTCTCCTGGACCTGCCATTTGATGGAGACAAACTTTTTGGATCAAAGGCCGACTCTGCTCTAGAAGGTTTTAAAGAGAGTAGAGCCACGGTGAGGTCATTGGGTCTACAGGCAGCCACTTCCTCTGCTTTCAGATCTTTTAGGAGGTTTAGAGGTTTTGGTTGTGGCGCTTCCTTTCATGGCAGGCTCCATGCGGCAGGACAACAATCTGCAGGAACTCTTCCTTTCAGATCCTTCAGGGCAAGGGGTAGAGTACGCACTAGAGGTGCTACCCAGCAGCACTCTGCCTCTTCCTCTTCCTTCGGAGGGGTGCCGCAGGGAAAGCAGCCTTAGTCCACCACTCCCTGCTCACACGTCTCCGGTAGGGGGGAGACTTACTCACTTTCTTTGCATGTGGAAGTCCATAACATCAGACTCCTGGGTCACCGGCATTGTGGAGAAGGGGTATGCTCTTCCCTTTTGGGAATTTCCTCCTCCCTTCCCTCCCCGCCCCTCCTTCTGTTCAGACGACCTTCTTCTGTTATTGCAACAGGAGGTGATGTCCCTTTTGTCGAAAGGCGCAGTGGAGTTGGTCACAGAGCAGGAGAGGGGTCAGGGCTGCTATTCCAGGTACTTCCTGATCCCCAAAAAGGATGGTCGGTTGAGGCCAATCCTGGACCTGAGGATTTTGAATTGGTTCCTCAAGCAGGAAAAGTTCAAAATGATGACCCTGTCACAGGTTCTTTTGGCGTTGAACGAAGGAGATTGGATGGTGTCTGTCGATTTGCATGATGCGTACTTCCATATTCCGATCCTCAAGTCTCACAGGAAGTATCTCCGGTTTATGGTGGGGCACAGCACTATCAGTATGCGGTCCTTCCGTTTGGTCTTACTTCGGCACCTCGAGTCTTTACGAAGGTGATGGCGGTGGTAACAGCGGAGCTCAGAAGAAAGGGAATAGCAGTATTTCCTTTTCTGGACGATTGGTTGATCAAAGCCAAGTCTCCGGAGCTCTTGCGGTTACACCTGCTGTCGACAACTCAGTTGTTGTTCGACCTGGGATTCTCAGTGAATGTGCCCAAATCTCACCTGGAGCCCTCTCAACGCCTCCTGTTCATATGGGCAGTACTGGACACAACTTTGAATCGGGCCTTTCCTCCGCCGCAGCGGATTCAGGACATTCAGGCGTTGATTCCAATGTTTCAAGATGGAGCTGTCGTCCCAGTCCTCAAGGTCCTTCGTCTGCTTGGTTTGTTCGCTTCTTGCATTCTGCTGGTCATGCATGCAGTCTGGCACATGAGGGCTCTTCAGTGGTGCGTCTGCAGGCAGTGGTTTCAACACAAAGGAGATCTCGAGGATTCAATAAGAATCTCCAGGGACGCTGTGGCAACCTGTCGCAATGACGGCCGTTCTCGCTGCCTCCGCCATTGGCCACAGTTGTGACGGATGCTTCCACTCTAGGGTGGGACGCTCATCTGGGGGACCTGGAGATCAAAGGTTGTTGGTCTCCAGTGGAACAGAGGTTTCACATCAATCTGTTGGAATTGCGGGCGATACGTCTGGCTCTCAAGGCCTTCCTCCCTTCCCTTCACGGTCAGTCGTTTCAGGTCCTGACAGACAACACTACCGCGATGTGGTATATAAACAAGCAGGGAGGAGTGGGGTCGTATCTTCTCTGCAGAGAAGCTCTTTGACTCTGGTCCTGGCTTCAGGACCACGAGATTTGCATGGTAGCAAATCATTTGGCCGGAGTTCTGAACGTGTGTGCGGATGGTCTAAGTCGGCTTATCTCGACCGATCACGAGTGGTGTCTTCATCCGGATCTGGTTCTTTACATCTTCCAGATGTGGGGGTATACACAGATAGATCTGTTTGCCACTCAGGAGAACACGCACTGGCCGTCGTTTTGCAGCCTCCAGTATCCGGTGCAAGGAGCTTTGGGGGGCGCGTTTCAGATGTCCTGGAAGGGTCAGTTGCTTTACGCGTTTCCCTCGGGTTCTGAGGAAGATCCGCCAAGACCGGGCTCAAGTCATCTTAATAGCCCCGGATTGGCCAAGAAGGGTGTGGTATTCAGACCTTCTCCAACTCTCTCTGTGCCCTCCGCTCCGTCTCCCTTACAGGGCGGACCCCCTCTCGCAGTCGCAGGGGCAGGTTCTACACCACCACCTCCAGAGCCTGCACCTTCATGCCTGGAGATTGAACGGGACAATCTGAGTTCCTTTTCTCTCCCGCCGGAGGTGGTGGGTGTTATTTTATTGGCCAGGCAACACTCCATCAAATCGATATATCAAGCAGGTGGGCCAGATTTGTCAGTTGGTGTGGAGAGAACCAAATTGATCCCTTGAAGGCCCATTTGTCTGATGTATTGTTATTTGCTTTAACCTTGGCACAGAAGGGTTGTGCAGTTGCCACAGTTAAGGGCTATTTATCAGCGCTGTCGGCTTTTCTGTGCCTTCCAGACCAACCCTCTCTGTTTATGTCACCTTTGGTATTGAGGTTCATTAAGGGTCTCACTAATAAGTTTCCGCCCACTCTGTTTGTTATGCCACAGTGGGATCTGAATTTAGTATTGAGCTTTCTTATGGGATCGCCATTTGAGCCGATGCACTCTTGTTCCTTACGATTCTTAGTTTTAAAGACTGTGTTTCTAGTGGCCATAACATCGGCTAGAAGAGTGAGTGAGCTCCAGGCTGTTAGTGTAGAGTCCCCATATCTTTCCTTTTTTAGAGACAAAGTGGTGTTAAGGACCAAGGCGGCTTTCCTCCCGAAGGTTGTTACACCCTTTCATTTGGGGCAGTCCATTACTTTCTCTTCCTTTTACCCTCCGCCTCATCCATCCAAGGAGGAAGAGAGGCTTCACTGGTTGGATCCACGAAGAGCATTGAGCTTCTTTGTCGACAGTACGAGGGAGTTCAGACAAGACAATAAGCTCTTCGTTGGATACGTGGGGAAGAGGAGAGGCAGAGCAGTCCACAAGAGAACGCTGTCCAGGTGGGTCATTCTCTGTATCAAACCTTGATATTCCTTAACAAAGAAAGAACCCCCTGTAGGGCTCTTAGTTCATTCCACCAGGGCTAAGGCTGCTTCATCGGCCTTAGCTAGGGGTGTTCCTGTGGTTGACATCTGCAAAGCAGCAACTTGGGCATCCCTCCATACTTTTGTCAAACATTATTGTTTGGACTCTGGGGTCAGGAGGGATGGCCATTTTGCCCGCTCAGTGCTGCAGGATTTCTTGGTTTGACCATTCAGGCACCCACCTCTGGAGGTGGTACTGCTTTAGGACACTATTCTTTAGGTGAGGAATCCACAGGTAGTTGTATCCATCAGAAGAACAAGTTACTTACCTTTGGTAACGCCTTTTCTGGTGGATACATTAGCTACCTGTGGATTCCTCACGGTCCCACCCGCCTCCCCGTTGCCTGATTGAGCTTACCACAAATTCCTTGGGTGAGCACCGGTTTATTGTATATTTGTATATAATAACGAGATGTGTATATATATATATATATATATATATATCTTCATATATATATATATATGGTATTTTTCAAAGGAAACATGTTTGTATATGTACCGTATTTTCCGGCGTATAAGATGACTGGGCGTATAAGACGACCCCCTACTTTTCCTGTTAAAATATAGGGTTTGGGCTATACTCGCCGTATAAGACTACCCCTCTTCCAACGCACACCAAATAAAAATTAAAAAACATCAGATTTGATTTTAATATGGTAATTTTAATTCAAATGCTTATGACATGCAGGTACGTAGTAGGAAAACTGTCACTTATAAACATAAGGCTGTTTGTCATCAAACAAGTAAACATAAAACAGTGCAAGTGGATTAAACTTTTCCTAATTCACTCTAAAGCTGAAAGGAAGGATAAGACAATAAACCCATGGGAACTGCCATGCTGTTTGTTTTCTAAGCTGTCAACCAAACTGGAACTGATGATGGTAGGAGGAAGATAACAAACAAACAGAAAGAGAGAGCAAGTGCCGGGCAAGATCCTGGGGAGTCAGCAACGCCCATCATAACTCCAAGCTATTTTTACAGGACTTGCTGGCTTGACAGTTTCTCTTTAAAAGCCTTCAAAATCCTCCTGTTCGTCATCTGATATCATAAGTAAATCAATTACATCTTGTGGTACATTTGTAAGGCAGTCATCATATGAATCTAATTCCGTATCAGATGGTGTGGTCTCAGCTTCGGCTTTCTCTTCATCTTGCCACAAGTAGCCGTCCTCCATACCATCTAATGAATTTGATATGCCACACTTCTTGAAAGACTTGATTACTGTTTCTGCATCAATATCATTCCAGGCTTTTATGACAAACTTGCACAAAACATCCAACTGTGGAGCACGCATGTTTCCTCCTTTTGTGAATGACTTTTCGCCGCTAACCATCCACTCATTCCACTGTTCTCGAATGCGATCTTTAAATGGCTTGTTTAGGCACACATCCAGTGGCTGTACCAACAATGTCAATCCTGCAGGAATAACTGCTGCATCTGTGTTTATTCTTGCCAGCCTTTGCTTGGTGCTGGGAGTTAAATGAGCCCTGAACATATCCCACACCAGTAGACTACGTTTTTGAATAAGTCCACCTGGTCGCCTGCTCCATACATTATCAAGCCATAGCTTTACCCCTTCTTCATCCATCCAGCCTTTTTCATGTACATGTACAAAACAACCAACAGGAAACTTGAGTTTCGGCATTGTTTTTCTTTTAAAAATAATAATTGGTCTCAGTTTGGCACCATCAGCTGTGCATGCTAGTACCACTGTAAAACTGGACTTCTCATGTCCTGTTGTTTTAATTAAAATTGTTTTTTCACCTTTTGGATGGACAGTTCTATTTCCAACCATATCAAAATTCATTGGAGTTTCCTCCATATTTCCGATACTACTTAACGCATAGCCATGTTTATTGCGCTGTTGTATTACATATTGATGGAAACTCAGGGGTGTGGAATTTATTAAAATATCTACTTGTCCAGGGGACTGGTTGCTTCTCAAATCTACTTGTCCTGTAAAAAGATCTACTTGTCCCTTTGGTGCCATGTAGTGTGGCGACAAATTATGGCAGCAATCTCATTATGTAAGAGCTCTGATAATAGCCTCTCTGATTATGCCAGGGCTACTACCATAGTAGGGCTTAAATACTTGCAGTTTCAATCCCTACTGTAGCAATTTCCTTATTTTGCCACCTTTCTGCAGATCTGCATACTGGGGCTGGAGGAAGCAGTAAGCAATAGTTCCGGTGCTTGTATGCCTTTGAGTCTGCAAACCTACTAACCTGCATGTTTTAAAGATTTTCACCAGCTTCTCTCTAATATTTTCCCATAATAAGAAAGGTTGGACATTTACTCCTGACAATGGCAGAATTAGAACTTCTTCCAGGGTTGGGAAGAAAGTGGCTGGAGGGAAAATGAACTTGCAAATGCTCAATAGATTTTCACATGAGCAAATCTACACATCGTATTTACCCATGCTAAAATACAGTTCACAAATATTTTATAGGGGTACAACATATACCATGGGTGCACTTTTGTGACTTTCTTTAAGAATTTGGGGCCACATGTAGGTAGGTTCAGATTTGCGACCCGCAAATTGCGAGTCAGAGCGACTCGCAATTTGCGAGTCGCAAATCCGAATGTAGGATGGTGTCCCTGACACCATCTGTGATTCACAAGGGCTTCGCAAATGCCCACCTCATGAATAATCATGAGGTGGGTCGCAATTTGTGACCCCCTTGCGAATGGCGGCCCTCACAGGGATGGTGGCCTGCTGGAGACAGCAGACCACCATGTCTGTGACTGCTTTTCAATAAAGCATTATTATTTTTTTTGTAATGCAGCCCGTTTTCCTTAAAGGAAAATGAGCTGCATTACAAAAACGAAAAATGAAACGTTTTCGTTTCATTTATTCAGAGCAGGCAGTGGTCCGCAGGACCACTGCCTGCTCTGAAAAAATGTTTACAGTGACATTCACAATGGGGAAGGGGTCCCATGGGGACCCCTTCCCTTTTGCTAAAGTGTTAGCACCCATTTGAAATGGGTGCAAACTGCGATTGGTTTGCGCCCGCGGTCACAAAACAATCCTACATTGCACTGCGAGTCGCAATTAGGAAGGGAACACCCCTTCCTAATTGCGAGTCGCAAACTCGTTTTGCGATTCGGTAACCAGGTTACCGAATTGCAAAACTGGGTTTGTGCATCGCAATGTGCTTTTTGCACGTCGCAAACAGCGAAAGTCGCTGTTTGCGACATGCAAAAAGCTACCTACATGTGGGTCTTGGTCCCTAATTAGGTCTGGTGTTAAAAAAGACATTTAGTTTTTATTAAACTTCTATTTCTCTCTCTTTCGGCTGGCTTTACTGTGAGTGATCGCATTCTGCTCTTCCACAAGGAGCATATTGGCACACAAAGTAGTTTTGTTCAGTGTCAGGAACTACAGTGGCAATCAGTGATGTAACGAAACTGGAGGGTGCCCCTTTGCCAAGAACATGGAGGAGCCCCCTCTCCAGACTCACTCAGGGCAGGTGCTGTGCTGAAGGGGCCCCCTGGAGGGCAGCTGTGGGGCCTTTGTTATGCCACTGGTGGCAACATGTGCTTTTAGAGTTCAAAAACTTTTTTTTTTTTTTTTTTTGCCAGTGTTTGTTACAATGTTGAGGGCCATGTCAAAACAAGACACGCATTGATGAAACTAAAAGACTTATAAAAATATGTAAGATCAGTTGGCTTTGTCAGGGTTTGTTTATTTTCATGCTTCC
This sequence comes from Pleurodeles waltl, assembly GCF_031143425.1. NCBI lineage: Eukaryota > Metazoa > Chordata > Amphibia > Caudata > Salamandridae > Pleurodeles > Pleurodeles waltl. The sequence goes on along the minus strand of NC_090447.1, from coordinate 76,423,607 downwards.
CATAATCGTGTTGAAAATGGTTACACTGATTTTCCATTAGAAATATTTTTGGGAAATACTAGCATGCATCAACACATTTTACTAAATGACACTTCATTTGCATCTAATCAGAGAGCATTCTGGGAGCATTATACTTAGCCTCATAGCCTGAACTTTTCAAACATGTGTATACACGTTTTTTTTTTTTTTTTGTACTGGAACCAACGGCAGTAGTGAAGTGTGACCTTAAAACATTTATTTACAGCACTCACCCTAATAATGAAGGCTTTCAAATAATGAACCATAAATACAAGTTCGAACAGCATTATCTTTTGGAAACACATTACCTCAACTGCAGAGAGCTCCACTCTCTGTAAACAGGCAGCTAAAGGGTTTGTGCTGCAGAGGGTTGGGCCTACTTGTCCCAAGGACAAAGTAAACATAAAAACTTGTTGCCCTTGACCCCAAACAAGATGTCCCGGGCGTCGGGCTATAGGAATTCCACATCCCTGAAACTATTTACTTTGGCTTCAAGATCTGCAGGTAATTTTTGTGCAATTTTCGTCTTTTTCCTCAGTACCAGATTAAGCCTTTCAAAGAATCTAGTACACCAGGATACATTGGCCTTAAATCTGTTGCTGTGATCTGGGTTAGATTTGGCCCACTGAAGGGCAAACAAACATATTTGATTTCGTGTCACTATATAACCACTTTGGCGATGCTCATTCACCATGTCTGCTACATGTTTTTCGAGTTCTGGCCAATGTAGGGTGCCTCTTCTTAATGCACACTTACCCCTTGGCATACTCCTTAATGCTTTTTCATTTGCTTTCCAGTCCCGAACCATCTTTTCTGTTACTCCATATTGTCTTGCAGCAGCACAGTTATTATGTTCCATGGCAAAGTTTACAACTTTAAGTTTGAAACCGGCTTCATATTTCTTTCTTCTTGCTGGTGGAGCCAGGATGGGGTCTTGTCTGTTAGCCATTTGTATACTGTACTGTATGAACTGGTACAGATACTGGTACTGGTGCTGTGCTGATCTGTACTGTATTCACCACCACATGTATCTGCTCACCAGATAGACTGCCTTTCCTCAGAATCACCAAGTATTCAACAACCAGCCAATCACGGAGAATGAATATTACATTTAAGATTGTTGAAACTGCAGTACAACCAAAGTTAAATGCGGTCAAAATATATATTTTTTTATAATATTGTCATATCCCAATCCAAAATGGCCGTTACTATATGGTAATCTCCTAATATGTGCCATGCGCGAGAAGAAAGAAACAGAAAACAGAAAACAAATGTTGTTTCTATGGTACTGTAATCGCGTGCTTTGAATAGCCTGGGGCACGCGCAGGAACACGTGCCTGCCCAGACAACTGCCAGCGAGGATTTCGGCATACGGTAAGACCGATCAGCTCCGTGTCCACAAGTACGGTAACTGAATCTTGTGGGACGCGGAACCCATCGTACGCTTGGAATTCATTTCCAAATGCAGCGTACAGTGGCTCAGCTACAGGGCGCCTGTCCCTGAAGTTTCAGCACGCCGTATACCGGCGTATAAGACGACCCCCGACTTTTGAGGAGATTTTCAGGGGTTAAAAAGTCATCTTATATGCCGGAAAATACGGTATATATATTTGTTTCCATATGAGTGTGTTGTTTCCATTAGTATTTTATATTATTGCAATAAATGTTGTTATATAATTTTACTTGATGTAATTATATTTCTCTGTAAAGTCAATGTTCACCTGTTCGCCTCAAAGGCACGTAAAAAATGGTGATAACTGACGTCTGCACGTCGGCAAGTTAAATGGTTGACAGTAAACCCGAGAAGTCAGGAAACTCAGACAAGAGCTAATCAAGGGAAAAGAGAGTGGACTGGAACGGACATTGTAGGGAGTAAGCTGAGGCCAGAGGGGGAATTCAGACTGAAGAGCCAAGGCCATATTCCCAAGCCTCAGTCTAAGGATGGGCCACGACTGCTAGTGATTGAAGACTCCTCAGTAGATGGTGTTATAGTGGTTTTGGGAAAAGGAATTTTCACTCGTTAAGCAAGAGTTACTAATTTCATTTTTTTTTTAATTATAGATCTTCACCTCCTCCCAATGTGAGTCTGAACATTATAATCCTGATTAACAGTGAAATGACAGCTTCCTTAAACAAAATATTACAGTTTTAGAGCAGGATAGCTGTATGACTCAGAAATAAAGACCTGAAGATTACCTTTGAAGAAAGAAGAAATCCGCACACACCAACCTGTAAAAGACGAAAGAAGGAAATGAAATATGAAAATATCATTAATCAAGAATGGTGAAAGAGTAGATAAAACTATAATATAAAAAGACTACAATATTTGTGAACCAAGTTTTACAATCATTATTTGAAGGTCTGAAAAGTCTGATTTAGAACTTGGCGGACCAGTTACTGCATCACAGCGGTGACGGCTATCCTGCCCTCCGAAATCTAAATCCCATTATGTCCAATGGGATTCAGATTTTGGGGGACAGGATATCCGTCACCATTTTCACGCAGTAACCTGTCCACCGAGTTCTAAATCAGGCCCTAAGTCTTGTTTAGATACTGCAAAGAAATTTGAATGAATCTGGAGAAGGTAAGAGAATGCAGTCTAGTGGTTCTACATCTGTCTTTGGATCTATAAGTGATTATCACCCAAAGTACCTGACACAGAAGAATTAGTATATTGCTGGGAATCACTCCCTGCAGGATTTTCTACCCCTGTGGAGAAGGGAGCTCATGGAGTGGTTCCCTTCTTAAAAAGGACGAAGGTCCTCACTCCCCCAAGTGACCTGTGCTATCAGCTACCTCCCTCCTTCACCATGGTGACATGACATTACACAGGGTGGGATCCTTTAGTTGAAGAAGTGAGTGATGTTCCTGACTGCTACAAAATTGTCTGGGGAGATGTTCAATGCACGACCCATGTGTTATACCAACCCATGTTATGCTTCTCCATAAGACCCAGGTTCTAATCCAAGCCTCCAGCCATGACTGCATTTTGTGGCTCTGGACAAATTGTCTTACTTCCTTCTAAACTTGTCTGCCAAAATTTAGGACCACCTGAAATTTGGCTTCCATTATTACATTTTATTTAAAAGCTTGAAATTGTCACCCTAGATGCAATCAGTACATACTTAATCCCCATTCCCTGCCAGTGACACCAGAGTTATCTTCTCTTCCTGTTCTCTCAACCTTTCATTCCTTGTTTGATTTACATATTTGAACCAGCCTGTGGCTTGTCTCAGTGCCCAGGTCACAGTCTGTTTTCTACTAAACTCCTAGCTACGCCTATACTTGAAAACGTCCTCCACCTCGCCCCCACCTATGGCCCCTCTTTTGCTTTGTCCTTATTCAGATCATGTCACCTGCAAGCAACACATCAAAGGTGTGATAACCCTTAACCAGCATGACTAAACCTCTGTATTTATTGTTCTTGTGCTTCACCTAGACGGCTGTGAGAATGTTACCAAGTGCTGGTGGGCGAGGGAAGTGGTTGTAAGAATATAGTATCATGAGTTGACAAACGGTTGAATTTGGAAACAGATCGGACAGGTTCATGCATAAAACGATAGGGAGACCCCCGTGCACTTTGCATCTGTTTAAGTACCTTTTTGCTAACCAGGGAGGAAATTACAGGTACAAGGGAAATTGAGCAGAAGGTCTTCAGTCCTCATTTAAACTTCATAAAGCTAATCTTCAACCACTAATTGTGCCTACCAGGAGGAAAGCTGCGTGCAGTGTTCCTTTAAGCTTATTTTCACTTCTTCTGTTCTTTAACATATAACTTTACTTGCTGGTTCCGTTAACCGAACAACATTACCTTTATTATCAAATGCATACTGGTGATAATGAGATATATATCCACTTGGGAAACAAACTAGACAACCATACTAGCATCACAGAATGTTTAAATCATACCTATCAATGGATTAGGGAATGTGTTCTCGATCTCATTGGCAGTGAAACTGGAATTCTAGTATAGAGTGGACCAAAAAAGAGATTCATTTGAGAATAGTCGAAAAGATGAGAACCCTAGGAGTAAATGTTGATACAGGCCTTTCTTGTACTTCCAGATAAGTTAAATTGTAAAAAGGAACATTCTTCCAGGTGACACTAGAGTTCATCAAACAAAGGCTGAAAAGAACTCCAGTGGCTCTTTGTGGATGCCAGAGTCAATAGTAAAGTTCTGTTTCCCTCATTGTCTAAAACAAAGAGCAGAAGTTAGCCACACACCAGGTTCCAAGTAGTGACTTTCATTCAGTCAGTGAGAATTCAAAATGTTAAAACATGGAGGACAGGGCTCACTGCGGTGGGATACTCTACCATTAGACACACAGACACATCAGATCTGAAAGCATAGTTCTTCAGATAATGGTATGAGTACAAAGTAGGTTTCATTCTGAGCAAGACTGAGGTGAACAGCATAAACATATGACCCTAATAACCTCTGTCTCCCCACCCAATAACAAGCACCCATTCTGATATTGTTGGTCTGTATATGTAACAGTGAAAGTTCCCTACTGAATGTGCCCGCTTTCTATCTCCACAACTTAACCCCACCCCCCCAACCACCCCTGTTTGTTTGCCCGTATTTATGATTTTTTGGCTCAATTTGAGAATCCCTTATAAAAGGAGCCTCCAAGCTGTCCCCAAGCTAACTTAGGATATTACTAACCACCCACCTCACCCTTGCGATTTGCCATCTGGGTTTGTAAGGTGTGTCTCTACCTGATATCGTCTATGAGCTATTTCCTGCTCTTTTCCCTTCACACATACCGTTTTCAATACTTTCAAGTTTCCTAGAGAGACCATATGTTTTCCCTTACGGACATACGCTTCCCCTGATATATGCCCTCTTACTATTAAATACTGCATATGGATTATATATTTATTTGCTTGATGTCTGTTTGTGCAACATAACCACTGATGCTCCTGTGATTCCCATAGAATGATGTCAGTCTATTGACTTGCTCTTACCGACGGAACCCGATCCTTAGTATAGGAGAGTAAGCCGTCTTGACCTTATGACTTTTGTCACCCATAACATGGCAGCATGTCATCACAAGGGGCCCAACACTACTATGTGTGCAGTGCATTTATGACAATTGGATTGCAATTTATATATACTTGTTGTGTTGTATATTTTTTCCCCACAGGTCTTCACCTAGTTAGGCCTTGAGTTGTGTTGCACTTTATGTAAATTAGTTTTGCCCTTTATACTTTCAAATTTAATTAGGGCTTGTATTGCAGCTTAGGAGACAATTTCTTTTTGGGTCCTGATGAAGCACCACTTTATCCATAGGTACCTTTTAGGCTTCGAAACATGACCTCATATAACTGCTGAAGGAAAGGTGTCCCTTTCTGTTTTTTGGTGCTGGTAGAGTGGTGGAACATGACTTCCTTCCCACTCCCCTGTGTTTTTAACCTTGAACAAGATCCCCAACGTCTAATAAAACAAACTTGTCTGAGGTTTGGGAGCCAATTTTAATTATTTTCTTCTCCTGCTCTCCCGCAACTGTGGGTTTAAATTTATCCGTACTTCTAACCACGGCACACACTTCACATTAAGATCTCTGGCAAAGAGCCCCCTAGAGGGGCCCGTCAGACATTGCAGTGCCAGTCTGATGAGGAGCAAACCCTATGATGAAGCACAACATCCAGTGGATGTGTGAGGGCTCTTGCTTCTAATTTTAGAAGTGCCTCTAGTACCTGTGCCCTTACTCCCCTCCCCCCTTTTTCGAAGGAACAGTGTACTCAATTGACTCCTATTATGATAAGGGAAGCTGTACACTGGACCTTCAATCGCCCTGTCCTGCTTATGGTTTGATGTACTTTTAATCATACCTAGGGTGCTGTGATACAGATACATGAGGTGTCTGTCCATACCTTCACCAGGCATTATTGTCTTGACTCACAGGTTCCGAGAGAGCAAAATTTTGTCTGCTCTGTTTCGCTTGATTTTCTGATGTGAAGTCCACTCGTCCGACTCCCCACACTTTGGAAGAAACTCCTTTGGTATCTGTTCAAAGGATGAGGTATTTGCGGTTAGAAGTATCCATCAGAAGACGTAGTTATTTGTAGCCATCAGAGGAAAAAGCTATTTTTATACTTATGTTCTATGCACTATTAAAGTGTCTTTTTAACACAGTATCTCTGACTGGAAGGGTTATGTTTTTGCCACTGTGATAAATGTGGAGTACTGAATAGTGTCCCCTTCCCAGCCCCCTCTGTGAGCTCACTTCTGAATTTTCGACCTGGAGGATTGAATTTCTGGCAGTAAGAGGCCCCACGTAACTGAGAGCAGCCCGATGTGACAGCATGGAAAACACTTCCAACAGCCAACCTCATGCATACTCAAGTCCCATATATTTTGGGCTGGACACCCAGCTGCATGGAGTCTGGTTGGGTAATGTTAAACTTTGCCTCAGTCAGTTTCAGAAACTTCATCTGAATTCAGCTTCATCTGAATGTATAGTTTCCCAACTTCCCCTAATTTACGAGCAAAGTTTTAATTTTACTCCGCATAAACACCTAAATGTATTAATTGATGCTTCGAGTTAAAGGGCAGGTGTGTCTTGGAGGGTAGACATTTGTATCTGAAAAAGTGAATTATGTTTTGAGAAGCCATCATTTAAATATCAAGTTTATCAAGTTGATTATAAGATGAGAATAGTTTTGTCATGTACCTCGGTTCACAATCATGCAAAGCTTCGTGCACTAGGCAGGGTGCTTTGAAATTCTAATGTGCTCTAATCAGGATCCTTCATAGAAAACTCATAGCGCCTACACATATGCTCACTTTTAAAGCACCACTGGAAGTCCACCTTCTAGTTAGTACAAGGTTCCTTTAGTTACACAGTCTTCCTTAGCCAGAAAAAAACTCACCTATGTTGCTATACTAACTGTTAATTCCTCCTTCATGTATCCTTGGAATAAATAAAAAATATACTGAAAGCTTTTCCACTGATACTTTCAATATCATGTGGATTGTATAAGAAACTGCATCTTGGGATTAACTGTGATCCAAGACAATAAGACACTAGAAATGTTTGAGCATTCCTTTTGGCTACTAAAAGTTCATATAGAAAAGTTAGCCACAACGATGGTTGTCAGGGGATCTCTTAACCTTTCCCCCAGATAGAGGTTAAGTGAGATCGAACAAGGAAACACAGAACTCTCTTCCCACCCAGCTTGACCGCACAAGGCAGAGAGCACTATATCGTTTATGGAAAAATGGAGAGCAACATAAGCAACACCCATGCCTGCCCATCCCCACATAGAGGACACCACAAACTCAGAAATTCTAATCTTGTTTAAGAGAACGCGAGGTATCTGGAACACTGGTACCTCTAATACTCTCATGTCAGAATGGTAACCACCCAACCTAAAAAAATCAACTGAGGATGAAATCTCCAATTCGTGACTGACAGCTAAGTGTTCTAGAACCTGGATTCTCATACCAAAACCTGCTAAAACAAACCCTTGACCGTTAACACATTAGTGAACAACAGCTGCTATCCGAAGTTCACACCAGTCCGACAGAGACCCTAATGTAAGGATGTTTGATCTTTATAGGAAGCCTAATCAACATGCTCCCAGGAGTAAAACACAGCCTAACGGAAGGGTTGGAGTTTGACCTTCCGGACCGTGAAGGCATGGTTCTCTGATTATTCAAGTGCCATACAGGATGAGTTTATCCCCACAAAAGACAAGGTAAGCACGGAAAGTAAGACGGATAACACAGATAGTAGACTAGACAAGGCCTTTGTTCCATGCTCGAAGACAGATGGAGCCTCTAGCACCTCCTTCGAGCACAAAAATCACACACTTTTAGTCTGAATTAATCCTAAAACATACATATCCTATATCAGAGACCAGACTAAAACATCACTTTGTTCAGAACGCTTCTCACCTGAGAGTCCCCTTTCTATTTTTATACCACATAACTCAATCTGATACTGGTTTAGTGTGATGGACATGAAAATGAAGAACAAGTTACTTAACTTTGATAATGCCTTATTTAGTAGAGACTTTATCTAGTCGCAGATTCCTTACCTTAGAATATCCCCAGACTGGATACGGCAGATTTTCAAGCAGCACCCCTCTGAGTGGCAGTAGATGGCGTCGTTCGGCTCCACGTCAGTGGTTTCCTCTCCAGAAGTGACGTGCGCAGTACCTTATATAGGCACCACCTCAGCATGCTGAAGTAATTTACTTTTGTGACTTTCCACGCCAGGAGGGCGGAGCCACGATGAGAACTGACCACTGGTGTAGAAAACACGAAGGCACTGAAAAGGGTGTCCCTTACACCTGAACCGGTTCACAGAGTGGCAAGGTCACTACAAATTCAGCTAAACTGAACAAGGAGGGAAGGAATAGAACGTGAATCTGGTGATATTTCACACAATGACCAATTAAACTTCCTGCGCAAACGCCCAGCAAAGCTGTAATGATGCTGCAAAACAAGTAGGAAATAAACGATTTTGTAAAGAATCTTGAAGGTGATTGCTCATTTAAACTGACCCTTTAAGATTTGTGGGAAATAATTTTCTTTGTGCACTTAAAGCCTATCCCTCTGATATACCAACACTATGAAGGGTCAAAAATGAAAAATATTTACTCAAGGATAAGGAGGGCCCCTGATTGGGTCTTCGCACTATAGGTCTCGTTTGATGCCTTCAAATATTGTTACTAAGCCAAATTTGAAAATATAGCATGAAAATGCAAAGCATCAAATTAACTAAGTTCACAACAGAATCCTTGCACCAAGAGCCCATCATTAAGTTCTACAGTAAACAAGAATCTTCTAAAACATGCTTTTGGTTCTTGCCCTATTGAGAAATCACATTTGTTGACTCAAATGACCAAGTACCAGCCCCCACCCTATTTCAGTTCTTTCTTCAAAAGAGGCAACTAAGCACCTCCAGTAGCATGTGGACTCCTGCAACATCTTCCAGGACAGCCACTTGTACAGAACCTTCACTGATAGACGCTTGAGAGAAAAAGGAGTGCCTCTGGCAAAGGCACCTCATCTGTCTGACTGTGACAATGTGTCTTAAAAGGTGGCAATCAAGTAGTTCCTAGGGAGAGGACAAATAACTGAAACAGCTTGGAAAGAGTTGAATTAATTCCAAGTCACAGTTGGGTAATACAGCACTTAACATGTTCAGCCCTTCTGTTGGGTCCCACGGTGGTGCCACGGCTACACTAATGCTGACCATTATGTACATATTTATTTTTTGATCAACTTGTCGACTCCCAGCATTTACATTTCTAAATATACAGACTCCTTTAAATACTAAGTTGAGTGTGAGGACCACACCAACATCTCAGTGTGTGGGAACCCTTCCACTGTTTGAGGAACAGCCAAATGTTAAAGGGTGAAGAGCAGAAGTGCTGATAATGAATAGAAGTTGCATTACCGTTACTTAGCCTCTGCTCCTGGCTGATACCCCCTGGCCATAAGCTATGACCACAAACCTCTCAACTGTGGTATTATTACTGCTTTTATTATTAGCATTATTTTCTATGGCTATTTCTAACCTCAGAGCCTTCACCTTTAGAATAATCCTCAGGACCGTACTGGATCTGAAAACTTGTCATAGTAGTGCTCCCACACACTACTAGGTGGAACTTTGCAGGTCCAAGCTGCCTTTTTTCCACCCTAGAAGTGACAGAGCTTTGGTGCATGTAAGCAACACCTCTGCACGCCAACTTCAGTTCCACACCTTCAAATGCAGATCCAGAGTTCCGCTCCAGCTGTCAGAGATCTTTCAAGGACTCCCAAATACCGAATCCGGTGTGCAAGAGACTGAGGAACTTGCCAATAATTACTGGTTTTAAACCATGTCGCGACTGCAGAAAGAAGATCACAGTTATGAACCCGCACATGGTGTGGCTTTGGTATTTTGGCTCAGGCATGACTTGAAGTTGTGCGATGAGTGGACCCTCAGGTACCCAAGGGCAATCCAGAACCAGGAAGTGATGCTTTATGTTGCCTAACACAGGAAGAAGTCTTAGACCTCACGTACATCCCACTCTTGATCAAAGCCGAGGGGGCAGACCTGCGTCCACCGCGGCTCTCGGGAGAGGTCCTGGTCACAGTTGAAATCGACCAGTAAGTCGAACTCAAAAGTACAGGTGAAAACCTGGGGAAGGGAAGCAGGACTCAACCCCATTCCACCACTTTCCAACTAAAGAGAAGCTGTGATGGTGCCAATCCAGCTCCAAATCCTGGACCGATTAACCTATTCCACAGTTATTCCTGATGTGCCCCGACTTCCATGGGCCATCGTGGATGCTGCAGCAGGTTGAGGCCTTTTAAGGATGCCATTGTGCCCACATTTGGCACTCTTTGCCACACTCTGGTGGACCTTTGGGCCCCACAGTTCTACAGGGACCCCCTGTTGGGTTCTTGCCAGTACATCCCTCCTCAGTGTCATCTGGGCCCCTGGTACGGTCTTAGATTCTGCACTGGGTCCAGTGCAAACTTCCACTCCAGGTACAAGGCCTGCCCCTGCTCCATTGACATTTGAACTAATGTCAAAGGAGGGTTACGGTGCAGACTCCAGTGTCTGACCCCGAAACGATCTGAACCCAACCAAGGTCGCGCTACGGTGCACAAGGTCCCTTTACTGTCTGATCTCCCGCCTCCATTCCATGGAGACATACTTAGGGGCTCTGATGTCTTTTTGGCTCCGATTCTGACTGGAGTTTGCCACCACCTGTAGAGGCAATGGTGGAGATGGAGATGACTTACCACCTCACTATGATAAAGACAGTTTCTGCATGGACTTTCAGGAGAGGAGGATAGTGGGCTTGATACTTTCCCTGATACAGGGCTGATTTTACCTCATTGACACAACTCCCCCTCCACCTCTCCCCCCCCCCCAAAAAAAAAAAACACCCATTCCAAACCCTACAGTGGAAGAGAGTTCCTCCTTTGCTGTGGTGCATTGATGTGCTGCTGAGATTCTGGATTTACATCTGCCTTGTGTTGAAGTTATAACAAATGTCCTTACAGTAGTTTTGCAACCTGCTTCATCTGAGCCTTTGCTGTCATTCAATAAAGCCCTTACTACTGGTGAATAGGCTAGTGGCCAGGTGCCACATACCGGCACCTAGTGACCCAGATTTCCTTACACACCATCCTACTTAAGAGAGCCTGATGATGCAAGCTTTCACCATCAAAGTGAGCCTCAAATCATTCCCTACGCCTCCACCACCTCCCAACTCCCCCTCTCAACAAGCAATTGAAGAGGATTGTGGTGTTCAGAAAAGGAATGTTCTCTTTGGTTTGCCTGGTCATGAGGTGAGTAAATGCTGCTTGCCTATTGGACCTCTACGTGCCCTCTTTCTGGGTCATGGGCTGTAAGATCTTGCTGATAGGCCTGGAAAACGTTAGGGCCTCCCTGGCTCAAACCTGCCAAGATGCAGCCAAAATAGAGGTTATTGGAAGCTGGATACTACTGATTTTCGGGGGTGAGCGATCAGCATTAGGTGGTTTTCCGTCACTATACATGGATGCGCTGCACAGGTATTTCAGGTGACACACAGGCATCCCTTATGAATATGCCTTTTGATGGCTAATGCCTAATCTGAGACAAAGCTGATTCGGCCTTAGAACACTTTACAGAGATTAGGGCCATGGCAGGCTTCCTGGGCCAGTCGACCCCTTCCAGATAGTTCACTCACCAATTTTGGGGTTTTTGAGGATACTCCAGGTATGGCATGCAGGCACTGCCAGTTGCTCCAGTCCTTTTGAGGCCTGGGATGTGGTTCTGGCAGGTACTACACGGGTCCCCAGAAGCATGGGTCCTCCCAATACCTTCACATGCAGTGGCGAGCACTCCAAAGCTGCTTTAGTTTTCCCTTAGTGGTGCACAATCACTGTGGGGAGAGGCAGGACCCAGTACTTTTTCACTGGGTGGTGATCCATCACAGCCAACAGATGGGTCATCAGAAACACATGGTTATGCCCTACTGTTCCTTCCTGACATGCCACACCTTCTGCCCACATCAGAGTATAGGAGCACCTGTCCATTCTCAGGCAAGAAGTGCAAGCTTTAGTCTTCAAAAGAGCCATCAAAAGGATTCTAGACCCTGAAATAGGAACAGGTTGTTACGCCTGCTATTTCTTCGTGCCAAAGAAGGATAAAGGCCTTCAGACCATCATGGACGTTTGCCCTTTGAATACCTGCTTGCAAAATGACAAATTAGAAATGCTTAAGCTGGCCCACTTTGAACTTGCCCTGTAACTGGATGACTGGATGGTTGCCTTGGATCTACAGGACACGTATTCTGATATACTCATCCAGTAGTATCACAAATGTTACCTGCAGTTCAGGATTTGGCCAAGAGCATTTTCAGTTAGCCCTGCTTCCCTTTGTCCTCACCTGTGCCCCACGGGTGTTCTCGAAAATGATGGTGGTGGTCACCACTTGACTACTAGCTGTTGACCAGTCAGCCATGGACCACCTCCAGACAAAGATGAACCTCCTGATATCATGGGGTTTGCGGTCAACGAGCTGACTCCTTTGCAGAGGTTTCCTTTTATAGGAGCTGTCTTGGACAAACTGCAGTTCATTGGCCTTTCCTCCATTGTGATGATTCTAGGAGATTTGGGCTATGATCCTGATGTTTCAGCCTTGGTCCTGCATCTGAGTGAGCGCAGCGCTGAGGCTTCTTGCTTTTGTTCCATGGAAGATGAAGTCCCAGTGGGCACCAAGAAGTCCCTGCACCAAGGAGACCTTTCGGATGCCATCCAGGTTTCAGAGGATACTGGATGTGATCTGAAGTGGTTGCTACTCGACCGCAAGTTAACCAGAGGCAGACCCTTTTTTCTTCCCCACCAAGAGCTGATGATGGATACAGGGTTCAGGAAGTCATCTGGGTGAGTTGGAAAGCAGAGGACTCTGGTCTTTAGCAAAAACACAACTCCATATACATTTTTTGGAGGACTGGGCATGTCTGGTACTGTAGGCCTTCCCGCTGTCCATCAAGGTTCAGGTTCTCCTCGACAATACCATCACCATGGGGTATTGCAACAAGAGGCTTTGACTGTCTGGAGTTGGTTAGAGTGTCAAGGCATCTCCCTGATAGTAAACCAACTGGCAGGATCTTTGAACACCAGGGCAGACAAACTTAACTGGTGATGCCTGCCAGATCAAGTGTGGTATCTGCATCTGAAGGTGGTACAGGGCATCTTCTGGCAGTGGTGAAAACCCTGGCTATATCTTTTCGCCCCTGTTGAGGATACACAGTGTCCAAGCTTTTGCATATTGGAGTTCCCACAAAAGATCTTTCTAGGAGATGTATTCAGGCTGGGATACAACATGGAACCTTTGTATGCCTTTGCTTCCTTACCTCTCCTGCCCCGAGCTCTGGAGAGGATCAGAAACAACTGGGCCTGAGCCATCCTAGTGGCTCTGGACTAGGCCAGGAGAGGGTTGCACCCGGGGGTTCTGTGCATGAACATATCCCCGATCAGGCTATCACTTCAGGAGGATCTTCTGTTACAGCAGCAAGGCAGGATTTTGCACCCAAACCTGCAAACCTCCACTCCATGTTTGGAGCATTGAGTAGCGCAAATTGATTATGTTCGATCTACCGGTTCAGGTTGTGGATGTCATCTTTGCTGCCAGGTGTCCATCTAAGAAGTGGATTTACGCCAGGCTATGGGACAAATTTGTGGCCTGGTTTGGAGCCCATAAATAGATCCTTTAAAAGTCAAACTGTTAAATGTTTTATTGTTTGTTTTGTCTTTAGCCCAGAAAGGCCTTGCAGTGGGCACAATTAAAGTTTGCTCGTCAACCCTTTCAGCCTTTTATTTTTGCCTGACCAACCTTCCTTGTTTAAATCACCTGCTGTGATGAAGTTTGTTGAAGGTTTGGTATACGTTTCCATCCAAACTGTTTTTTGCTGCCATAGTGGGACCTGAAGCTGAACTTGGTTTTGATGATCCTCATTAATTCCCTTCAAGCCGAAACACAATTGCTTGTTTTGCCTTCTGACCTCAAAGACTGTCTTCATAACTGCAATCACTTCAGCTTGTCGCATGAATGAACTTCAGTCTCTATTGGTACAACCGCCCTACACCATCTTTTTTCCAGTCAAACCTGAGGATTCAATAGCCTGCTTGCCAAAAGTTGTGACTTCTTTTCTCATTGGACAATCCATCACTCGTTTAGTGCTCTTTGCCCCACCTCACTCCTCGAAAGAGGAAGAGAGGCTCCATCATTTGGAGCCCAGAAAAGCACTGGGTGGACTTTCAAATTTTATGGGGTTCTGTAGGATGAAGAAAGGGGATACAGTGCGGAAAAGGATCTGCTATGTATTGGCCAAAAAGAAGCCCCCAGAAGGCTTTAGAGCCCTTTCCACGTGGGCTAAAGCTGCCACCATTGTGTTGGAACACCGAGTACCTGTAATTGACCTCTGTGAGGCCACAATGTAGGTGTCATTGCATTTGTTCACAAAGCTCTACTACCTTGACAGCCAGATCAGACATGTTGGAAGGAGATTTCACCTGTTCGGTCGTTCACTCCACAGTCTCTCCACTTTTGCAAGGAACTGGTTTGGTGTCTGTTCAAAAGGTGAGGAATATGCACTTAGAAATATGATCAGAACAACAACTTAATACCTTAGGTAATTGTTGTGTGTGTACGTATTTACATTTCTTTAGTGGAATGTCATGGCCGGTGACACGAGGGCATTCCAATGCTGTGACGTGTGGAGTCTCCCCCGAGTCAGTTGAGCCTTAGCGTGCAACGGAGCGGACCTGTTTCCTTCTTATACTGATGTACTTCAAATAAAGAAGAATACAACTCACCTGTGGTTCCTGTTCTCCTTCCACCGTCACCACTACAATTTGGCAACGAGGATGGTGGAAGTGTAGTGGCCGGTGTGCTTTTGTTTTGTTGAGTGGGACTTCCTTGCCAACCGGCGCTCACCAGTGGAGATTCTGCGTAAGATTCTCCGAGGAATTCATATTGGCGAACCAGGTGACTGCCTTAATCTTTTTTATTATTGTCTTGTGGACTCCTCAGAGGTTATCCGTACACGCGTACTTCAAAAGACATGCCCAAGTGGAAACCGTTGTTTCATTGACGCTCGCGTGCTGTCTTGCTGACGAAGATGCACGACGCTCAATTGGATCATCGCGTGCTCATCTCCAAGGGAACGGGACGCGTAATCTCTAAACATTCGGAGCGTCTCCAGGGGAACGGAGACGCAGCGCCGTAGTGCCAAGGTGTGCTTTGAGAGAAATCGGAGCGTCTCCAAGGTAACGGGGACGCAGTATCACAGTGTCGGAGCACTTTCTTTGCGTGGAACAAGAACACACAGATCATTTTATTTTTCTTCAAGGCTGGAACTATTTGTTAGAGAAGGAAAAGGAACAATATAACTCTTGGACAATTTTTTTTTTTTTTTATTTAAAGAGGAGTTTAGGAACAGGTCTGAAGGGTTTATCGTTGGCAGTCGCCAGTGGCCACGCATTAAATTGTATCAATTGACGGGAGCTGTGCACTAAGGCGTGGGTAGCATGGCACAACCAAACTTCACTATTATTCCCCCACAGGCATTTTGGGCTGCAGGAAATGCACCACCTGTTAAATGGGTGGAATGGAAAGACTATTTCTTGAACTATCTTGGTGCCATTGATGTGGAGAATAAAATGCCTACAGAACAAAAGAAAAGAATCTTACTACATTCGTTGGGGCCTTTTGGATTGAAGACATACAATAAAATGCCGAAACGTTCTGTGAGTGGAGACGTATGTGTTTTTAATGCAGCAATGCAATATCTTGATAAATATTTTGCGCCAAAAGTTTGTGTTGGAATTGTTCGATACAAGTTTTTCCAAAGGAAACGAGAAAGAGGAGTCTGTGGATGACTATGTGACGGACTTAAAGAAATTGGCCCTTGACTGCAAATTCGGTGCAATACATGATGACCTCATAAGGGTTCAAGTGGTTATGCATGGTAACAATCAATCCACCCAAGAAAGATTGTGGATAAATGGTGATTCTCCACTGGAGGAGATATTAACCATAGTAAGGAAGGCGGAAATTTCGGAAAGGTGCATTTCTGAGTTAAGATCAACAGAGAAAAGTGTTGACGGTGTTTACAAGGTGACAAATCGCAAAGTGATGAAGGAACAGAAGGCCCCACAAGGTGGGGATGGTGAGAGAGGATGTTATAGATGTGACAGCAAGGAGCATCTGGCTTACGCTAAGACGTGCCCAGCATTAAAACTAAAGTGCAGCAAATGTGGTATTGTAGGTCACTTTGCACGGGTATGCAGGAATAAAAACAAGCTTGTTAAATGTATATTAGAAGGTAATGATCACACAGGAGGTGAAAATGAAGAATACACCCTCGAGTCCAGAGGAAACGCGGAGGATGGAAAATTCATTCTGAATATACCTGATGTGAATACCAAAGGGAAACCTATGTGCGACATGGAAATTGGTGGGATTCCAATTACAATGTACGCAGAATCTGGCTCATCTTTCACCATCTTAAATGAGGAAGTATGGAACAAGGCATTTGTGGATAAGATAGGCAAGCAATTATTACAACCAGACCTTTGTCCTGAAAGTTATACAGGAGATAAAAGTGACTTAATAGGTTTCAGATGGCTTTCGTTCTCTTTCAAAAACAGGTGTGCCAGAGGAAAGCTATACGTATCAAAAAGAGGACCGTCAGTTCTTGGATGAAAAGATCAAGGACAGTTGCAAATGGTTTTGGATCCCAACAGCAAGGAAAAGGTGTCGGTGGTGGGTGAAAAGCATTCTCTGGCCACGGAAATGGAAAGGAAATTTCCCTGAGTTTTTGATAAACAGCTGGGGAAATTAATAGGTTTTGAACAAGAGATAGTTTTGAAAAAAGATGCTATACCTAAAATTCATAAAGTAAGATCGGTGCCTATTATGATAAGGGAGGAAGTTTCAAAAGAATTGGAGAAATTGATGTTAATGGACGTTATTGAACCAATAGAAAGTTCCGAGTGGATTTCACCAGTGGTAATTGCTCGACTGAGCAACGGAAAGATTCGCTTATGTGTTGATTTAAGATATTTGAATGATAACATAGTTATTGATCGCTTTCCTCTATCAAAGATCACCAAAATGATCTCCAGCCTTAAGGGTGCATGTTGGTTTTCCATGATTGACTTATCTGCAGGTTATCATCAGATTTCCCTAACAACTAAATCGAGAAAACTGACAGCCTTCATCACACCTTTTGGGTGTTTCCAATATAAGAGGATGTCGTTTGGACTAGCGTCTGCTGCAGCAGTTTTTCGACGATTAATGCATAAGATGTTCGGGAAGTCAATGGTGGTGATGTGCTTCCAGGACGACATTTTAGTATTTGGAAAAGATAGGAATGTGCATGATGGAAGATTGCGGCATGTTTTGGAGGTGTTGGAAAGCAAGGGTTTGACTGTAGAATTGAGTAAGTGTAAATTTGCAGAGAGAAGTGTGGAGTATTTGGGGCATGAAATCATTGGTGAAGGGGTGAAACCTAAGGCGTCGTTGGTTGATGCTATTGTTAACGCTGCAACTCCTACAACTAAGGTGGAGGTAAGGTCATTCTTGGGAATGGCGGAATTCTGTGCGAAGTTTGTTCCAAATTTCGCTGGGAAAGATTACAATTTGAGACTTCTACTTAAAAAAAATTAGCGGTTTGCATGGAATGGTGCATGTAAACGCGAGTTTGGAAACATTAAAATAGATTTGAGCAAGGTGGCAAATTTAGAGTGTTTTGACCCAGATTTGGATACTTTGGTGACCACAGATGCAAGTAATAAAGGACTAGGTGCCGTTTTATCTCAGAGAGACAAAGAGGGGAGGGAGAAAATCATATTGTTTGCTTCCAGGTCATTGTCTCCTTCTGAGTAGAAGTACTCTGTTATCGAAAAAGAAGCCTTAGCTTGCGCCTGGGCTTTGGAACATTTCTGTGCATTCGTATGGGGCAAAAACGTTACAATTCAATGTGATCATAAACCCTTGATCAAATTGCTCACATCTGAAGGTAGTGTATTGGCATCAGCAAGAATATCAAGGTTGTCCATGCGTATGAAAGATTTCACGTACCGCATTGTGTATGTTCCTGGGAAAACCAATTTGATGGCGGATTGTTTATCCAGGTTGCCAAATCCATTGGAGGGGTGTGTAGACTATCCGTGGAGTGAATTTAGTGTTGCACTAGTACATGATTCTGGTAGTTCTGCATTTAATAAGGATTGTTGGGGAAAGGAGATGGATGAGGATTCTGCATTGCAATCTATTCTGAAGTTTGTTTTAGAAGGTTGGCCTAGGAAGGACCAGCTTACAGAGCAGTGTAAGTACTTCTGGGAAGTGAGACATTAACTTTCTGTAGTAAAGGGTATCATTCTGAGAGGGGATAAAATTACTCCTCCATGTGGTATGAGGGAAGTGGTTTTGGAATTGTCACGAAGGCCATTTTGGCATTGTGAGGGCAAAATCAGTGGTTAAAGATCTATTTTGGTGGCCAGGGGTAGACAAAGCGGTGGAAAGGTTTGTTAGATCTTGCAAAGTGTATTCTTCAGCTGATAAAAGTTTGTGTACCTTGAGACCATCTATGGAGCAAACGCTCTTACCCAGGCAACCATGGGAATGTGTTGCTGTGGATTTGTTTGGCCCAGTGGGTGAAGATCATGAATATGTGATTGTTCTCATTGACTTGTTTTCTAAATGGCCGGAAATTGGAATAATAGAGAAAGCCGACACTACTACTGTGTTGGAGTTCTTCGATAAAGTATTTCTATCAGAAGGCATTCCGGCAAAATTGTTGAGTGACAGTGGTGTGCAATTTGTTTCTGATGCCGGAAGGAAGTATTTTGAGAGAGTGGGAATCAAACATAAAACGACATCCTTGTATAATCCAAGTGGGAACGGCACTGTAGAGAAATTCAATAGGGTCATCAAAGGTGTTATTCAAGGCACTACGGAGAAGCGTGAAGATTGGCACACAGCTGTTTTCAAGGCAGTGTGGGCTTATAGAATCACTGAGAACGTAGCAACAGGATTGAGTCCCTTTGTTATCATGAGAAGAAGGGAGCCTAGAAGTAAACATAACCCTGCATGGTTATTTGATACTGGAGTAAAACACTGGTCTATGGAGTTGGTGAGAGATTGCTTGGACAAGTCGCTTGAAAAAAGTAAGTCCTATTATGACCAATGTCATCATGTTAAACCGGTCAAGATTGTTGTTGGTGATAGGGTGCGGGTTAAGAAACCTTATAAGGTTAGGAAGGGTGAGAGTCAATATTTTGGACCGGAGCAGGTGATGGAAGTGTTACACAATGCTGTCAGACTGAGTGACGGTAGAGTTTGGAATCTTAAACGTGTTGCCTTACTTAACAATAAGCAAAATATCATGTGTGATGCTGACGGAACTAGGGATAGGAAAGAGAGGACCGATTGGTTAGCGGACGAGTTGAAAGGACACAGTGTATCGAAAAGAGAACAGTCCTTCTTCCTTTGCTCAACATAGTTCCGTCAATGAAAGAGAGGAGGAGATTAGTGAGTGTGGAAGTGGTAAGTCTGACTTGGGTGTGGAGCGTTCAGATGGTGAGTTGCATGAAGAAAAAATGAAAGTGATACGTCCTTGTTGGCTGAAAGATTATGTGTTAGTGCATATAGCAGCTGCTTTAGTAGATACTTCAGATACTTAACTAGAGGTTACCCTCTGGCATTTTATCCACTAAGTGTTTTTTGTTTTTGGTTATTTATTTTTTTAATTTTATTTTATTTTAAAGATAGAGGAGGGGGATGTGTTGTGTGTGTACGTATTTACATTCCTTTATTGGAATGTCATGGTCGGTGACGTGAGGGGATTCCAATGCTGTGACGTGTGGAGTCCCCCCAAATCAGTTGAGCCTTATCGTGCAACGGAGCTGACCTGTTTCCTTCTTATACCGATGTACTTCAAATGAAGAAGAATACAACTCACCTGTGGTTCCTGTTCTCCTTCCACCATCACCACTACAGTAATGTTTTTTTCTGGTGGGTATTCTAACTGCAGATTCCTCACTGCCTTCTCACCTCCCTGTTCTGTGGAGTGATCTCATTTTACCTTCTAAAAAAGTCCCAAATTGGCATGTGCACACTGGTATGTTAAATTGTTTTGGGCTCCATGTCCTGACTAGAGGAAAAATTAACCAGGAAACTGACATCAGCACTTAGGGGTGGTGCTTACATGCGGCTTTACTCAGTCAAACTCAGCCAGGCAAGAACTGCACAGCACCACCTAGCAGCACACGGTAGGCCTGCTATGAAAAGTTTCTGGATCCAGTCTAGGCAATTTTCTAAAGTTGAGGAATATGCAGTTATATGGAGTATCCACCAGAAGAAGTGTTCCTTAAGGTAAGTAACTTATTTAGTAACAGTAATATAAGCATAATTATTGTTCTTCTGATGTTCTTATTATTACTGGTGTCATTGATGAGATTCGTGACACATCAATAAGAATAAAACAGTTTATCAGCAACATCATCCATATGCATATGCTAGAAATAAAAAGACAGATTTCGGAAAACTAAAAACAACAAAAATCACATTTCATTACATTTTCATCCCAGAGAATTGATCAGTTTGGTTTACTGGCTTTAGATATCAGTGTCAGGATACCTTCCCAGGTGATAGTGCGCTCTACAAATCTGCATAAATTAACGGATAGCTGGGGAAATCGCCACATTTTTGTTAAAGCTCACAGTTTTTTCTTTTTTTACTGATTTTTACAGATGTAAAAACATCTATCTTCCAGTCTATTTATTCTTAAATATGGAAAAATAAAGAAAATATTATTTCTTCTGAACAGTTTGCACTTCTGTCAATCATGAGTGCTCTGTCAACCGCTGTGCAGATTGATATGAGTTGGGGAATTACAATAATTCTGAATGAAGCTTAAATTATTGCAGCAGTACAGCTGTTTGCCAGCACAGATGTTCTTGGATGACTGTATTGCACTGTAAAAGGCTAATACCCACTGGGCATTCAAACGTGAATAAACGTGTTGGTTAAATAAATGTGGGTGTACACCCATTGCAACTTCATTTCTTTACGCTAAGCACAAAATTGATATGGCTACATATAGATAAAATGTCCAAATAACAGAAATGGATAAATAGAAACACCCCGCTCCCCCCCTCCCCCTCCCCCCGCCCAAAAAAAAAACATAAAACCGGGGGCTCTAATTTTAATTCACTGTATCAGACAACATAGTTTATAAAATCTTATTGCAAATAAAAGGATGAACTGTATCAAACAAGAGAAACATGTCATGTTTTGCAAATGAGGCCAACATGCAACCTGTCAAGTAATATGAACTGCATGCTCTCTAGTAAGTCATTACACAATGGGCAGAGGCATGTTAAGGTGTGAGCCAAGTGGACATTTGCCCAGAGCTCCACCTTCTAAGGCGAGTTTTTGTCTTTCTCTCTCACCCCTTTCTATTTCTCCATCTCAAGTTCACTCCATCCCTCAACTAATTGCCTGTCTCTGACTCTGTCTGTCTTTACCCAGTGTCATACTGACAAGACATACTACAGGTGGTTCAGTGTGACTGGGTTTCTGGAGGTTTAATGTATAAAGCAATATTGTTTAGCATCACGCCATCTTAAAATCGTAGAAAAAGGATAATAAAATGCAAAATTGTTTTGAAAAGGAGGCCCCAAAATGTTTCTTGCCCGGGGCCCCATAAAGTATTATGATTACTCTGATAATGGTGCTGATTCAAAGATATGTAAGAGTTTGTAAAGTAGTACTCTTGTAGTACTATTTTACGTACTGCTACACGCCTGGGGGATCCGTCCCAAAATACAACATATTCGTAGGCAGTGCTTGAAATTGGAAAATAGAAGTGCAGGTACTCTGTACGTGAGCACCTGCTTGTTTCTGAGAAGTGCAGGTTCTCTCGCTCTCAGTGCCGGCCCATTTAAAGCACTGTTCGTAGGTCTGTTTACATGCACATGTATGACCGTTGCACTGCTGGGCGTTCGCAAACAAACGTATGTAAAGATTGTAGGGCCGTAGTGTGCACACGAGCAGTGGTTCCCCTCCACCGATGCCTGAGGGGCTGCGGGTAGGGAGCGGACACGGATGCAGATGAGCAGGCTGTAACAAAGTTAGCGCAGAAAGGTCACGCGCTCACGTGACTCGGGTCCCGCGCCATGCTCGCGGCCTCGGCCTGGTCCTCAGCAGCAGGCAGCGCCCGCAGGCAGCACAGGCTAATTGGGAGGCTGTGATGAATGGCGCGAGCCTGCGCCTGACACAGGTGGTGTCTGGGCGCATTAAGGCTGCCTGCGCTTAGAGGCCTCTGATTGAATTATGGGTTCGGTGCTCGATACCCCGAAGCCGCGGGATCAGCAGCCGGGGGGAGCTGGTGCCCCCCCCTCCCCTCTGCCCAGGAGTGCATTATTTTACCTCGTTAATTGCCAGGGATGCCTTTCGCAGGTGTTGCTGCAGGTTCTCTGTTTTGCAGATGTGTGAATACCCCTTCTCTCCTCTGTTTTACTGTTGCTGATAGCGAATGTGCTTATCGCCGTACGTCATATGTTCAGAGCATGTCCTATATGTTACCACTATTGCACAGTGCTCATGGTCTGGCACTCGGAGAGCAGCTGAGCAGCATCAAGCAGGCCAGGACTCGAGGCTCGTCGTGCTCTTGAGCGCCGTGTCTTCTTTGTGCACGAGCCGCACCCCCCCTAATACAATTATCTAAGCCATCAAACAAAAGCACCAGTGGGTAAACCAGCCTGACATTACTCCCGGGAGCTTTTCAGCAAGACCCTCGTGTGTTTGTTTAATGTGCTGTAGGGAAGTAGTGATGCGGTATATTGTTACCCTGAGATTTACAATCGAAAATGCAAAGATATAGGAAGATGGTGACGTGAAATCACAGATGGTGTCAGCGGTCATTGGACAAACCCTTCAGCTAAACCCGACGCCTGGAGACCCTGAGTATGAGGCAAATAGAAGAAATTATGATTACTTAGGATTTCTTAATGGACTTGATCATGAGAAACCCTTTATTAAGTAGCATTCACCACTGTCCATGTGACCTGTGATGGTTCAGTAGGGGTTTTGCGCATTTTCTCCGAATTTCGTAAACATTAAATGTGTGCTCTTAAATGTGTATCTACAGATGGCAGACACTTGGCCTACTAACATTCAACATACTGTGGTAAGAAGAAGGGTCAAGAGGCGAACGTTGCTTTTTACAAAGGTGCTTAAACACAACATGTCAGAAGTCTTATTACTTTATGTAGCCTCTGCTACCTTTGACGTTGAGAGTCTGGCAGTGCAGCGACATGGAGAAAGGACTCACCTGCAGAAGGTAATGTCTCCCGTGTGTAGCAAAGTGAGCAGGCCTCCCCTTTTAATGTCATAAAGCGGGCATACCCCTACAATCATTTTGCTGTGTGGACTCTTGGGTTGTCCACTGAGAGCCTCACCACAGATCCAGTTCTTTAGAGAGTCCTATGACAGTCGTGAGCCGGGTGCCAGAGGAGCAAGCTACTGGTATTATTACATCGTCGTGAGTTAAGCTAGTGGTTGTATTGCAGGCACATCTGGACTTGATCTAAGTGTGCCATAGTGGATGGATCTGTAAGGGATACCTAGGTGGTGTTGAGTGCATGCTGATCGACTTGGGCCTTATTTGTGTTATCTGGCTCTTAGGGAGGCCTCAGAAGGTCTGTGATGATGGCCAGGTTGGTGAAGAGTCTCTAGTAGTGACAGTGAAGTGTTCTTGATATCAACTGTCTTTGCAGGGCCATTGGTGAGTTAGCGGTTATGTTTTAATATCAGACCAGCATCATCGGAAGGTGGTTGTTAACACCTTCGCTGCCAGGCCTTTTCCCCCTCAGGTGCCAGGCCTTTTTTTTGGCTCTTGGGCCCTCATAACATTTTGTTCACATAAGCTACCCACGTCAAATTTGCGTCCTTTTTTCCCCAACAACCTAGGGATTCTAGAGGTACCCAGAGTTTGTGGGTTTCCCTGAAGGAGACCACGAAATTAACTAAAATACAGCTAAAATTTCGTTGTGTTTAAAAAATGGGGAAAAAAGGGCTGCAGAAGAAGGCTTGTGTTTTTTCCCCTGAAAATGGCATCAACAAAGGGTTTGCAGTGCTAAAATCACCATCTCCCAAGCTTTCAGGAACAGGCAGACTTGAATCAGAAAACCACATTTTTCAACACAATTTTGGAATTTTACTGGGACATACTCAATTTTTACGATTTTGTGCTTTCAGCCTCCTTCCAGTTAGTGACAGAAATGGGTGTGAAACCAGTGCTGGATCCCAGAAAGCTAAACATTTCTGAAAAGTAGACAAAATTCTAAATTCAGCAAGGGGTAATTTGTGTAGATCCTACAAGGGTTATCTACAGAAAATAACAGCTGGAATAAAAATAAATATTGAAATTGAGGTGAAAAAACAGCAATTTTTCTCCACGTTTTACTCTAACTTTTTCCTGCAGTGTCAGATTTCTGAAAACAATATACCATTACGTCTGCTGGACTCTTCTGGTTGCGGGATATGTAGGGCTTGTAGGTTCATCAAGAACCCTAGATACCCAGAGCCAATAAATGAGCTGGACCTTGCAGTGGGTTTTTATTCTATACCGGGTATAAAGCAATTCATTTGCTGAAAGATAAAGGGTGAAAAATAGGTATCAAGAAAACCTTTTGTATTTCCAAAATGGCCACAAGATAAGGTGTTGAGAAGCAATGGTTATTTGCACAACTCTGAATTCTAGGGTGCCCATACTAGCATGTGAATTACAGGGCATTTCTCAAATAGACATCTTTTTTACACATTGTCTTACATTTGGAAGGAAAACAAGTAGAGAAAGACAAGGGGCAATAACACTTGCTTTGCTATTCTGTGTTCCCCTAAGTATCCCGATAAAAATGGTACCTCACTTTCATGGGTAGGCCTAACGTTCGCAACAGGAAACACAACATGGACACATCACATATTTACATTGAAATCTGACATGTTTTTTGCAATGTGCCTAGCTGTGGATTTTGGCCTCTAGCTCAGCCAGCACCTAGGAAAACCTACCAAACCTGCACATTTTTTAAAACTAGACACCTAGGGGAATCCTAGATGGGTTGACTTGTGGGGCTCTCTCCAGGTTCTGTTACCCAGAATTCTTTGCAAACCTCAAAATTTGGCCCAAAAAAACACTTTTTCCTCTCATTTAGGTGATAGAAAGTTCTGGAATCTGAGAGGAGACACAAATTTCCTTCCACCCAGTGTTTCCTCAAGTCTCCCAATAAAAATGGTACCTGACTTGTGTGGGTAGGCCTAGCGCCCGCAACAGGAAATGCCCCAAAACACAATGTGGACACATCACATTTTCCGAAAGAAAACAGAGCTGTTTTTTGCAAAGTGCCTAGCTGTGGATTTTGGCCTCTAGCTCAGCTGGCACCTAGGCTAACCTACCAAACCTGCGTATTTTTGAAAACTAGACACTTGTGGGGCTCTCTCCAGGTTCTGTTACCCAGAATCCTTTGCAAACCTCAAACTTTGGCCAAAAATCCCCACTTTGTCCTCTTATTTCGGTGACTAAAAGTTCTGGAATCTGAGAGGAAACATAAATTTCCTTCCATCTAGCGTTCCCCCAAGTCTCCCAATAAAAATGGTACCTCACTTGTGTGGTTAGACCTAGTGCTCACGGAAGGAAATGCCCCAAAACACTATCTGGACCTATCAAAATGATCAAATACAAAACTACCTGTATTTGCGGGGGGGAGCACTTGTGTTTTTGGTCCTGGGCTCAGCAGCCATCTAGGGAAACCTACCAAACCCAGACATTTCTGAAAACTAGACACCCAGGGGAGTCCAGGGAGGTGTGACTTGTGTGGATCCCCCAATGTTTTCTTACCCTGAATCCTCAGCAAACCTCAAATTTAGCTACAAAAATCACATTTTCCCCACATTTCTGTGTGGGATCACCACACTGGGACTAATTTCCTACCACCCAACATTTCCCCTCAGTCTCCCGGTAAAAATGATACCTCACTTGTGTAGGTGGGCCAAGTGCCTTTCACAGGGAAGAGCCAAAAACATGTTGAAATTGAGGGGAAACCAAAGCGGGTCCCAAAGGGACGTTTGAAAAAAAAAAAATTAGGTTGACAAATGCAGCAGAATTTTTATAGGTATAGATGAGACAATGTTAGGTGGTAGGATTTTTGTGGATTCCTGCAGATTCCGGAAGGTTCCATCACAAAAATGTGGGAAAAATTTGTGATTTCCAGCCAAGTTGGAGGTTTGCAGGGCATTGTGGGTAAGAAAAGGGTGCAAGGTGCCTGTGAAGCACACCACCCTGGAATCAACCAGATGTTTAGTTTTTAGATGTGTCCAGGTTTTTTGGATTTTTCTACATGGCAGCGTCCCAAAGTCCAAAAACTGCAGACCTCGCATTCCAAGTGGGACTATTTTGAGAGTTAGCCAAGCTCTCATGGCCCAAATGTAAAACCAAAACCCAAATTAATCAAATGTCCTCTTGCTTGCTGTGGGATAAGATGTTTTAGTGTGCGGGGGAGAGCTGAAAGACTGTTACCCCCTTCAGTTGGGATGGGGGCATAACCAGGCCAATACTGCTTGGTAGCAACCACCCCACCATTTTTTTTATTTTTTAAACTCCATGGCATCTAGTAGACTTTCTGCCCCCCGGGGTGTGGATCAGGGGTAATTGCCCCATCTGCCCCCAGGTGGGCAGAACAACTTTGGCCCCATTTATTTGGGGTGGGGGTATGGCCATACCCCCACACTCTTATTTTGAAAAAGAATCGTCTCTGGTGGGCTTTCTGCACCCCTTCCAAAAATAGGGCGATCTGCCCCCAAGGGGGGCAGATATGGCCAACAGTAATGGCCCCCCCGGTGGAGCAACGCTTGCCTAAGGGGTCGCTCCCCATACATAAAAACATGAAGTAAATACAAATATATATATTTCCCTCGTGTCTAGAGGTATCTGTCCCCCTGGAGGCAGATCGGCCTATTATATAAGGCTGATCTGCCTCCAGGGGGGGGGGGGGGGGGGTCAAAAAGGCCTAAAAATATTTTGCTCCCCCTTGGGAGCCACCCTTGCCCAAGGGGCCGCTCGCCTTATGCGTTAGTATAAAAAAGAAATCCTGGTGTCTAGTGGCTTCTGCGCCCCTCCCCCCTAATTATATTAAGCCGATCAGGGGGGGGGGGGGGGGCAGAAATGGCCTAAAAATCATTTGGCCCCCAGGGAGCGACCCTTGCCTAAAAAAAATTCTCTGGTGTCTAGTGGTTTCTGCCCCCCCCCCCGATTATTTTGTGTGGTTAATAGGAGATGCTGTTTCTGAATTCCAAGCCTTCACCATCGTCTAGGATAAACCGTGAGCAGCTGAGTTAGCAACACCTGTAAAGTCAAGAGGAGGGGGCGTGGGTTTAACCTTGTTATCTAGATGAAATGCAATAGTGCTGAAGACGTTAATGCACAGCAATAAACAGCAGTAACCACCAACCACTACTAGATCAGGAGAGAGTGCCTCAGAACCACCAAATAAGGAAATGTAACCTGGAATTATTATAAGAGCACTGTTTCAGTCGGCCACAGTGTTTTCTTAGATATCCCACCAATAGCTAAGATTATTGGAAACCATGGTATCTGTATTTTATGGAGGTTCCTGAAATTATGTGCTTTAGAACGGAGGGTCGGTGTGGAGAACAGGTACCGCCTGGTGATTCTGCCAATGCCACCAGTCCACATTGCACCACTGAATTAATTGATTTGATAAATGGACATTTATTACACTCACAAATTGGCTGAAACCAATTTTGGTTGCATCAAGCCATGATAACTGCTGGAGTATTGATTTGTGTAAAGTAATACAGTAAATTTATCAGTTCAATACCAAGCTAAAGGACCTCTGTGATACACAGCGGTGGTGTAATACTGTTACAAATGTCTGAAATAAAGTGAGAGCTTTCTGAGAAACTGAGAGTGCACCGAAATAAAAGCTAAGTGCCCTCCTCTCACACAGGAAGGTAGCTTTAATTTACTTAATGGAGCTTTAGCACATAGCCTTCTGGTCTCACCTTCGTTTGTATTCAGTCGATTTCACAGCAGTGGTTTTGTTGCAGCAAGGACGTCTAAACTGGAAATGCAGACCTGCTGTGAAACCGTTTACAAAACTGACCTAAAAAGCCCATGACAACCTCGAGCCTTTCTATCCTTGAAAAGATGGAAATTGCCCATACTCATCATTTATGTTTCAAGTTAAATAAAGTAACCATACTCGGGGGCATCATCATGCCTAACAAACTGATAAACGTCTAGCAAATCGGAGGGTAAAACCAAGAGGAGAAACAATAAATCACTTTGCCAGCGTGGAAGAGTGCAAGACTTGGTTAGTATCTCACAACCTTGCTGAGGTTGACACTGCTCAAAGACCAGCCCAATCAACCTGTGAGGTGGCCGGTTCCCTTTATAGCTGGTTCTATATTGGACTCATCCTCCCAGGTGGCCTTGCCCCAAGTCCTGTGGCTGTTGTTGACTCCTCCTAGACTTCCTTTGCCCTCTCCAGTATTACTACCAGATAGTCATGCTCCCACAACTCTGAGCCTCTCACATCAGCCCTACTGGACTGAACTGTTCAGTTTTACCATTTGTTGGATGCCCACAGGTGTTGCTTAAGGGCTGTACTTGTACTGGTAGTTGCAGGGAGAACAGACATGACCACTTCCTGTCACACCACTTTTTGTCTGGTCAGGGACCTTGACAAGCCAGTATCACAAAAAAGCATGACCATCCTGGACGCATCACTAACAGAAATCTTGCATCACGGCATGCCACAAAATAACAAAACTGTGTTCATTGCACGCACACTATTTACAGTCTGCCAGTGCACACCAGTACAGATTATAAAGTTACAGACAAAAGTTCTTCGCTCTCTAGTTGCACAGTCATAGATATGTGAGCATGATAAAAATGTAGATCCCTTTATTTGGCGGTATTGTGTTACATGATAGCTAATGCGTTTTACCTTACTTTAGAACTATATCTAAACTAAAGTGAGCTAAAGAAGTAACTGACTGGATACTTATATGTGCCAGTTATAGCTGAGGTTGTAAAACAACACTGCACCTCAAGAATAAACCTGAAGTGACTGGCCTTACTACTCATGAGAGTAAAAGCCACAAAATGAATTCATTGGATTTTCAATGAGTCGTGAGCTTGTATTACCAAACCCAGTAGAATCTAGACCCTGTCATCTAGAGATCACAGGCAAAATAAACCACATGGGAGGCGGAGCTTGCAGGACACAGGGATGATTGTCTTTTTAAGGGGCTCTGGTAGTGCTTCCTCTTTGAGGCTGTGGACAGTGGCTGTGAATGCCAGTCAGCATGTTGGAGGAAAGAGAGGGGCGACAAAGGCAGAGGGGCACTTGCTGGGCAGGGTGCTCTGGGCCTGTACAAGACTGAGGAGCTAAGCTCCTCCTTGCTCCTAAGTGCTGGCATGTCTCCCAAGATGGCCCTGCAATATATAGGTGAGGCCTACACCACTTCTCCAGTATTGGGGTATCTTTCATAGATTCACATGCTTGAATCATTCCCCGTCGTCGAAGTGGGAGTCCCACGGTACATAGAAAGCAATAAATAGAGAAAAACTTTTTTTTTTTTTTTTTTTTCATTGAAATCAATAGGAAAAAACACATTCAATTGTAGAACTATCAGCCTCTTTAGAAAGAGCCCAAACTTCAACCAATCAGGCGTGACCACCCCTTTAGAACCCTCAGCACAGAGGCTCAGTCTGTCAGATTTTCTACCGCACGTCGTGTGTAAGGGAGTCTCCCTGAGCTTTGCTCAGTTTTCTATCTCTTCAAGAGAAATCTTTAGAAATTTTCACTTTACTTTTTTCTACAAGACTTTTTCCATCATGTCTACAAGAAAAGGTCTTTTTAGGCCTTGTGGGACCTGTGGCAAATTGAGACTTCACTGTGAGGATCCTCACAAAGAATGTATCTATTGCTTACATCCAGAGCATAAGGTCAAGGACTGTAAGATCTGCAGGACCTTTCCTAACAAGACTCTGAGGGACAGAGAAGCCAGGCTCCTACTTTGGCTTCAGAAAAAGAAGGCAAGAGAAGCTCTTTCTGAAGAGGAGATTGACACTTCAGTGACCTCAAAGAAAAGGAAGAGGTCTGTGGAGAGCTTATCCCCTACAAGCAGTAAGTCAGCCAAGAAGCTGCATGTTTTTAAGGACACGGGGGATCTACCTTCAACATCCAAGGTAGCATGTGGCAGGGTTCACTCAGAGCCATCCACACCTGCTTCTTCTTCAAAGAAGCTTAAGAAGCCTTCAAGCTCACTGCCTCCGTCGACGTCCAAAAAATCGACACCGTCGACGACAGGTCTCCCTGTGACGACGACTACAGTGACGGCTACGTTTACAGCTCCTCCATCACCGATGATAGTAACTTCGTCTCCGCTTTCATCTACGACGATAACATCGGTGAGTCTAAAGTATGGTCCGTCGTCGTCGCACACTTTGAAGATCACAAAGAAGCCGTCGACGGGTAAGAAGCTAAAATCTTTGCCGTCGACGCATTCATCGACAAAGAAATTCAGAAGGTTGCCGTCGGCTTCGCCGACGAAGATTCCATCGACGCGCCTGACAACGACAACTCCGTCGACGACAACCCCGTCGCAGGGTGGCGTAGTGACATTGACTTCGTCGACGAGACCTTCGTCGGCGCTGGTATCACCGACACCAACTACACCGACAGCCCCGTCGACGCCTGCACCGTCGACGAGGACACCATCAACGACAGTTCCGTCGACGACTTATTATCTTACATCTCCTTTCCTACCGCAAAGGATTTTACCTGTGCAGAGCAAGTCGTCTTTATTGCTGCCATCACATACATCGCCCAGCAAGGTTGCACCAGTTCCTCCGCAGCATCTTTTTGCTGATGATGATGATGACGGCGATGGTTACTCTGATGACAGATTTTTTCCGGTAGCGCGTAGTCCATCCGAACTACGTATAAAGTGCCAAGAGGAAGATAAAGAGGAGAATCTTCAGCCTTTTCCGGACCAACAGGATCAAGGGCATTTCCAACAACAAGAACAGACAATTCAGATGCCGGTCTCGTTGATTGACAACCTTCAACAAATGATGCAGGACTACTATGCGAGGTTTCCCCCGCCTGCTTCTTCTACACCGGTACAACCTCCACAGACACCAGTGTCCACTCCGGCTAGGCCTTCAGAATTTCCGGACCCTACCACAGCACCTCGATCGGTTCAGGGTATTGTGTCACCGTCATCCGAGGAGGAACAGGAGGAAGGGGAGATACAGGACTCAGATTCTCTCATACCGGAGTGGGATGAGTATCAGATCCAGACTCCATCTCCGTCTACACCACCGCCAGTGGACTCTCCACCGCAGGACATTGGGGGTTTCCATAGTGTCATGGAAAGAGCTGCAAAAAGGTTCCAGCTACCGATTACGTCAAAACAATCAGACTGCTTTCTTTATGATTTTAAAGAAGACACTAGAAAATCGGTAAGGGCCATTCCCATTGTCGATTTCATCTGGGAAGAGGGCCTAAAAGTCATGCAGACTCCGTCCTCCATTCCTGCAGTCTTGCCCAGACTAGAGAAAAAATATAAGGCACCAGACAACTCCTCAGCATGTTTGATCAGCCATCCTAAGCCGGATTCGGTTATTTCACAAGCAGCTCAGAGGAGGTCCAGGAATCCGTCGGCTTCTCTGACTGCCCCCCCAGACAAGGAAGGACGTCGTTTGGACTCCATAGGCAAGAAATTTTCAACTATGGCTGCCACCACGGTTAGAGCAGCTAACTCTCTAGCAATACTTGGGAGATACGATCGCCAGATGTGGTCTGACATGTCACAATTCATTGATATGTTACCTGAGACCAGCAGAGCAGAAGCACGCAGAATTCTGCAAGAAGGAGAAAAGATTTCGGCTGAAATCATAGACTCTGCCATTGATGTTTCTTCCACAGGATTTCGACAATTGGCCGGGGCGGCTGTGCTCAGACGCCACAGGTGGCTAAAGGCTACCTCTTTTAGGCCTGAAGTTCAATTGAAGGTTCTGGACATGCCGTATGATGGCGAGCTTTTGTTTGGCAAACATGCCGACGAGGCATTGCAGTCTATTAAGGCAGACACTGAAACAGCCAGATCACTTGCAACGCTTCAGTACAAAAGGCAACCCTTTCGGGGAGCGAGAGGGAGAGGAACCCTTTCACATAGAGGAGGCTTTCAACAATATCGACCTTACTCCTCTTACCAAGGGCAATTTCGCTCAACCTACGGACAGCAACAGCCGCATTCCTTTCGTCAGCAATCATCAGCTCGCTTCAGACAACAAACGAGAGGAAAGTCTGCTTTCAGAGCCAAAGAAACAGCAAGGAAGCAGTGACCCTCATCAAGTGTCTGCACCCAGCCCCTATATCAACACTCTTATAGGGGGCACAATTTCCGAATTTCTACACCAATGGTCCAGAATAACAACAGACAAATGGGTTTTAGATATTATCAATCAGGGGCATACACTAGAATTCAACCAACCTCCTCCTCAAGTACCACCAAAAGGCCCCCCGCCAGCCCATCTCAACGAGTTTATGGAACAGATTGCTATCTTAATGAGCAAGGGAGCAATGGAGATTGTGCCAAGAAGCCAGAGGGAAACAGGTTTTTACTCCCGATTTTCCTTATCAGGAAGACGACCGGAGACTGGAGGCCTATTCTAGATCTTCGCTCGCTCAACAAATACCTCAAGAAGCAATCTTTTCGCATGATCTCTCTTCAAGACTTTCTGAGCCTGCTCAACCGAGGGGATTTTCTGACATCGTTAGATCTTCAGGACGCATATTTCCACATTCCAATTCACCCCAATCATCGGAAATTCTTGCGGTTCAGGGTTGCAGGCATTCATTACCAGTTCAGAGTGCTTCCTTTTGGCCTCAGGTCGGCTCCAAGAGTGTTCACCAAGGTTTTGGCGCCAGTGGCAGCCCACCTCAGACAATTAGGGGTACAGGTGTTCCCGTACCTAGACGACTGGCTAATAAAGGCACGTACAGTGTCGAAGGCTGCCAGAGACACGGAGACATGTCTCTCCCTTTTCGGAGCTTTGGGTTTGACAGTCAATTACCCCAAGTCTCACCTAGAACCCACTCAGAACATCACGTTTCTAGGAGCCATCTTAGACACTCTGCAAGCGAAAGCCTTTGCTTCGCAGGACAGAAGAAAGAAACTTCGAAACTTAGCAGCACGGCTCAGCAAAAGAAGGTCCGTTTCAGTGCGGACTTACAAGTCTTTTCTAGGGATACTATCGTCTTGCATTCCGTTGATAAGGAACTGTTGTCTGCACATGAGGACTCTTCAACAACAACTAGACAACCAATGGAAACAGACAGAAGGCTCTTTCGACGAGGTAGTACAAATAACCCCTTCAGCGAAACAGGCTTTCAGGTGGTGGAAGGAAACTCCCCTAGTCTCAGACGGACTGTCATTTCTAAAGGACAGGACCATGCACATAGTAACAACAGACGCATCCCTGGAGGGATGGGGTGCTCATTTACAGAATCTTTCCGTGAGGGGAAAGTGGTCCACTCAAGAATCAACTCTCCACATAAATGTATTAGAGTTAAGAGCGGTGGCTTTGGCACTCAAATCCTTCCTCACGAACATCAGAGGCTCTTCAGTTTTGATAAGGGCGGACAACACCACGGTCATGCATTATATCAACAAGCAGGGAGGCACAAGATCTCGAGCATTATCTCTGGAGGCGCAGAAGCTGTGGCATTGGGTGATTCAGCATCGAATCTCCATCCGAGCAGAACATCTCCCAGGGATCACCAACACCTGGGCAGATGCCTTGAGCAGGAATCGAACCAGCTGCCACGAGTCGGAACTCAATCAATCGGTTCTCGACAGTCTCTTTCGTCGTTGGGGCAAACCCGCTCTAGATCTGTTCGCGACCAGAGACAACAAGAAATGCCGACACTTCACAAGCTGGCGTCCGCAGAGGGGTTCGAAGGGGAATGCGTTTTTAATCAGATGGTCAGGGATTTATGCATACGCTTTTCCCCCGCTGCCACTCATCCCGAGGCTTCTGCTAAAGATGAAGAGGGAACAATGCAGGATTCTTCTAATCGCGGCCAGGTGGCCACGCCAGTTCTGGTTCACAGAACTTCTATTGCTATCTTAACAACCTCACATTCGGCTGAAGGCAATACCGGATCTGTTGACAATGAGCCAGGGTCAGGTTTGTCATCCCAACCCGACATCTCTTCGTTTATCAGCCTGGCTCCTGAATTCTATGAATTCGATAGATTAAATATTCCTCTGGATTGCAGAGAGGTGCTTGCCTGTGACAGAGCTCAGTCTACAAATCGCACATACAAGTTCAAGTGGAAGAGGTTTTGCTTGTGGTGCGCAGCTTTCAGCATCCATCCTCTAACATCATCTCCTGAACAAATTTTGCCATATTTATTGCATTTGGCTAAATCCGGTCTTTCACATTCATCGATTAAGGTGCATCTGGCTGCCATATCACGTTTCCGACGAACGTCTCAGTCACCTTCACTATGGTCTTCCAGAATAATAAAACAATTTCTTAAAGGTTTATTTAGAATGTTTCCACCAATTCATCGTCCTGCACCACAATGGCATTTGAACATTGTACTCTCCCAATTAATGAAACATCCGTTCGAGCCTATTCATAGAGTGGATCTAAAGTTTGTTTCTTTTAAAACGGCCCTTCTTTTAGCCTTGACATCGGCAAGGAGAGTCAGCGATATCCAGGCCTTCACAATTTCTCCACCTTTCCTTCAATTCAAGCCAGAGGTGGTCATTTTGAGAACAAATCCAAAGTTTATACCTAAAGTTCCATCATCTTTTCACTTAAACGAACCAGTAGTTCTAAGAACATTTTTTTCCAAATCCTCAAACGGCAGCGGAACAAGCTCTGCATTCTTTAGACATTAAGCGCTGTTTAAAGTTCTATATAGAAAGGACAAGTGGTTTCCGTAAATCTGAACAATTATTTACCAGCTATGGAAAGATCAATCACGGTAACGCAGTTACTAAACAAACTATAGCGCGCTGGATCTCTTCCGCCATTCAGTTGACCCACCAGTTGGCGGGGAAGCCATTATCATCCAATGTCCGAGCGCATTCCACTAGAGCGGTATCCACTTCCACAGCTCTGTTCGCTGGAATCCCTCTTAACCAGATCTGCAGGGCGGCAACATGGACACGTGCTCATACTTTCACCCAGCATTACTGCCTGGAAGCTACTGACAAGGTGGATGCTGCGGTTGGACAAGCAGTTTTGCGCAATTTGTTCACATAAGGTGAGCCTATAATCTCTACCCTCCGTCCTCTGGGTATTGTTTGAAGTATAATTTAAAGTATATAGTTGCATATGTGTAGCTATGGATACATATGTTTTTATATAGATAGAGGTGTATGTGTAGGTATATATATGTATATATATATATATGTGTATATGTGTGTGTATATTTATATATCGGGGTTTTTTATATATATATAGATGGATACTATATGTAGTTAATATGGTTAGCACTTAATTTGCAGATGTTAATTGCTTATATAGATTCAGACAACATGCATTATAATTATGCATGCTATTGGTGCTACAAGAAGTAACATTTTGTTATTACTGCTGGCTATTCTGATTCAAGCATGTGAATCTATGAAAGATACCCCAATACTGGAGAAGAAAATGAGTTACTTACCTGTAACTGTGGTTCTCCAGTATTGGTATCTTTCATAGATTCACATGCGACCCACCCTCCTCCCCAGAGAGGCTCACCTTCTTGGATTTTTTTCCTGTATTCTCTAGTGCGTAGAAATCTGACAGACTGAGCCTCTGTGCTGAGGGTTCTAAAGGGGTGGTCACGCCTGATTGGTTGAAGTTTGGGCTCTTTCTAAAGAGGCTGATAGTTCTACAATTGAATGTGTTTTTTCCTATTGATTTCAATGAAAAAAAAAAAAAAAAAGAATTTTTTTTCTCTATTTATTGCTTTCTATGTACCGTGGGACTCCCACTTCGACGACGGGGAATGATTCAAGCATGTGAATCTATGAAAGATACCAATACTGGAGAACCACAGTTACAGGTAAGTAACTCATTTTCATATACCTAGCAGTCAAGTAACCCTATGGGGGATCTTACAGTGATTTAGAGTGCACTGTGTCTGCTGGAGCCCTGTTCTTAGTTCCAGATTCTGTCCTGATGTAGAGTGTAAGAGCGCTGGGTGTAGTGTGCTCAAAGCAGATGCCAAACGCCCAAAGCCTGGGTGAGGGGCAGGGCCTGTGGTAGAGTGTCCACAGTCGAAGGCTTCTTGGACATTGCAAATCCTTGTTACTTAGACCTTCTTACTCAGATTAATGTAAAGTTCGTTTTTAGGGAAGTGAATGTGTTGTTCATGAGCAGAGAGCTGATTGTGATAGTTAACTGTGACCAGGCAAGTAACTTCAGTCTGGGATAACTGGGGAAAGGACCATTTAGCCTTGCATTACTTGTAACAAGTCTAAACCTTTTTTTGGTGAGCTCTATGATTGAAGACAAATAGGCTAAAGGAAGCATGCCCAGCCAGATGAGTTAGAGCCCATGGGAGAGGTGACCAGAACAGGTTTAAAGGTAGTTGTTGGAGTGTACAAGGGACTGTAATTTCTGTGGCCTTGTGTTTTTTAATAAAATACATCCAGGGGTTTATGACCCCTAACCCAATAGAGGAGTGACGTTTTTGTGCCTATCCAAGGTGGGATGGGGTGGGTATATTGTGGGAAGTTGGACAAGTGTCAATTGGGGAGGCCTCAGCGATACTGGGCCATATGTATATTACACTGCTTTCCTAAAGTTTCCTGAAGAAACACCACCATGGTGAACTCTACCATCAATACTTGATATCACTCCCAGGGTATAGCATAACTGTACAGTCTAATTCCCCCCTTGCTATGGGATTCATAGGTGGTGCCACCTCGCCTTCTTTTTAACTGTTGATTAAGAACGATACCTAGCATGAAATGGGGTCAGTGAGTTTGAGTTGTCCATTGTAGACATGAGCCAGAGCTAATGAGATGTCTGCCTGACCAAAGACACTATAGCATAAAGGAAAGCAAATGGTGTGAAAAATAAAATCTATTGCATGAGGTAACTGGCCACACAAGCCCGCAACTGAAAGACCTAAAAGCGGCTGTGGATGTAGGAAATGTCTCAGTGATAAGGGCAGATATCCCTGCCCTGGCAGAAAGAGAGAATACGTGGGGTCAGAGTGGGAAGGATGACTGTAATTGCAAACTGAAAGCCAAAGGTGGCTTACACCATTCGCTCTTCCTCTGCCTCATTATTCAAAACATGACACTGCGAACACCAGAAGTCCGTAGATAACTGGGCAAATGATCAAACAACGAGAATCCCTTGGCATCAAGTAGGTCACACGCAAGAATTTAGCTAATGAAGTGCCCATAAATACTTTTAAAGTCTGTGCCTGTGAGGTGCCCATTGCAGGCCTCCAGCCCGACCATTCCTGCTAGCATTAGTTGGATGAACAGGCTTCCTCTGTGCATTATATATTAATTAGGTTTCCATTACTTTCTGGACGAACAGGCTCCACCGGAGAGAGGGACATACTAAAGGAGTCCTCAATATTGAATAGCAAAATGGCACGTTCATTTAAAGCCCCAAGTGAACAAACAATGAACACATGGAGCCTAGTGTCTGACGTCAATGAACACCTATGTGGGGCTCAATAAAATGACTTGGTTTTGAAATCCTTAACTTTCAGCCCACTGACTCGGTATGGTCTCTGTAACATCCCTGCATTATTAAACCAGTAGCATCTACCTTGGTTTCCGCAGTGAACATTTTGAGAGGTCGCAGAGAATGCAGAATAATTCAGCCTTCTTGCAGCCCTGTTTAACTTGTTATCTAAGGCCTCCGTTTGTGGCTACCAGATTTATATCCCACAACGATAACATTCCAGTGACGAGCACTTGACGACTGTGCTTAGATCAGTGAGTAAAGACTATTGTGCGTTTTCAGTTGTTACGCGCAAATCATACAGCAGTCTACTAACAGCTATTCCGAATAAAGGACCCATAGAAGATTTTATTCACAAATCAGATCTCTTTTGTAGCACCCCCCTACTCTGTTACCTAGTTGGTTGACGCGGTCTATTGAACATAACAGGACTCTCGGTGGCAGATGAGACTTCACTTTATGCAACCATCAGCACACTGCAGTGAAGTGGTAGCATCAGCGGCATTCACACCTGTATGGTGGGTGTCTACATTCATCTGCCCAGTATTTAAGTGGCTGAACCAGTCCTAATTTGTATGACACGACTTGACTTAGAATGTGGGGCTTTGAATCCACTTGTATCCCAGGGCTTTGCATTCAGCCGGTGGTGTCTGGTGCTCCGCACCTGCTCTTAATTGTTAACACTGGCTCTTATGATAGTCTGCCACATGGTGGCTCTGTTTGTGTAATTTAAAGATGAGCAGAACAACAGTTGGTAAATATACATTCTTCAGTATTGGATCTTTCATAGATTCACATGCTTGAATCATCCCTGTTGTTGAGGTGGGAGCCTCACAGTAACTTTAAATAAAAAATAGCAGTACGTTTATCACACTAGGCCCAATGGCCCAAATAGACACTGTTACAGCCTATCCATGTTCTTTTATAAAAAATAAAAAAAAGAACCAAACTTGAACCTCAACCAATCAAGCTTCTACACCCTCTAGAACACTCCCCACAGAGGCTGTTTCCATTTTTCTACTGCACGTCGTGTGAAGGGAGTCTCCCTGAGCTCTGCTCAGTTTATTTTCTGACAGAACAATTTTCTCTCAGAGAATTTGGATTTCCAGTGGACAGGATGTCCCAGCAAACCAAAAAAGGAATTTTCCAAGATAGTGACAGTTGTGGGAGAAAAAATACTTCATATTGATGACCCCCACAAGAAGTGCACATACTGCCTACATCCAGTCCATAAAACCCTGAAAGACAGGGAGGGTTGACTTTTGTTATGGCTCCAAAAGCAGAAAGCCATTGAATACCCTTGTTCTGAAGAGGGTGAAGCCTCCTC
The DNA here is from genome assembly GCF_031143425.1 of Pleurodeles waltl. NCBI lineage: Eukaryota > Metazoa > Chordata > Amphibia > Caudata > Salamandridae > Pleurodeles > Pleurodeles waltl. Next base: position 76,384,438 of record NC_090447.1, on the reverse strand, counting down.
GCAGACTTCTCAGTCCCTGAAAAAGGTCCAAAGGCGAAGAGAAACTTTCTGCAGAACCTCCACGGAAAGTTTTTAAAAAATCTAAACACCTTTCTCTGGAAAAAACAGAAAGGCCAAGGGAGCTCTGCCTCCTCATTATCCTAAACCCCAGTAAGCCCTTAAAAAAGGTTCACTCAGAGCCCACAACACCTTTGGGGGAAAAAGGCACCTCCAAAAAGTGGCTCTCTGTCACCGAAGAAAAAAACGGGAAAATACTCTTCAGACTCTGACAGAAAAGGGTTGTCAACATCACTGTTGACGACCACGTCTACAGTAACGACGATAACGCCAACGTTCACCATGGCAGTGCCCTCTATGATACTTACTTCATCACAGCTTTCTTCGACGACGATCATCACATCTAGGATAGACAAAAGGGCACCGCCAATGATGAGGATATCGCCGACGAGAGACAAGCCAACAAAAACTCCCTCATCATCAGACCCGTCGACGAGACATGAAGCGAAGACTCGTCGACGATGCAACCATTCACAATATCTTCATCGACAGCAGCCTCGTCGACGACACAACCGTCGACGATGGACACAGCAGGGGCAACGTCTACGAGTGATCTCACCATGTACACTTCAGGAACTGCAAATTTCCATCCTCTCTCTTTAATAATGGTAGGAAAGAAGACATCTCCAATCCTACCAATGCATACCTCCCCAAGCAAGGTGTTACTGTATCCTCCTTAACACTTATTAGATGACGACAATGATGTACTCTCTCAGGATGATGGAATGTTTGGAGTGGCCAACAGTCCGTCACAGCTAAATGTCAAGACCTGGATGACTGTGGTGATGATCAGTATCAGGGCAGCTATTCTTCAGCCAGGGTCCAACCAGATACATTGTATTCTACATATGGAAACATAGACACCTTTGTCCCTATACCAAGGTCTTTGGTGATAGACTTTCAGAGTATGTTGCAGGACTATTACAGAAGAATTCCGCCCTCACTACCAGCGACTCCGATCACACAGCAGCATAACCTACAAGTGAGATTGCGCACTCCTGTCCCTAGTTATCCAGGAACACTACCCAGACTGGATATGAACATCCCTTTCTTACAGCCGCCTTAGGATGACCCTCAATCCATAGATGAAGAAAGAGAAGAGGGAGGAATACCTGAAACCACTCCTAGTGAGTGGGATGAATACCGGATTCCTACACCATCACCACTGGTGGCAGGACCTTTGGATTCACCCCCAGAGGACATAGGGGGATTCCATAATTTTATGGAAAGAGCGGCTAAACGTTTTGAACTGCCCACTTCTTCTATGGAAACTGATTGTTTACTGTATGACTTTAAGGAACTAACGAAAAAGTCAGTCAGAGCCATCCCTATAGTGGACTTCACATGGCAGGAAGGATTGAAGGCAATGAGACATCCAGCTACAATACCTTCCTAAATCCCACGTTTGGAGAAAAAGTATAAAGCCACGGAGGATACTCCAGCTTGTTTAATTTACGTTTCATTTTTTAATTTGTTTAAAGCTTGATTCTGTGTTATCTCAAGCGGCACAACGCTGTTCGAAAAAATCCTTCAACACCAATAACATCCCTGCCAGGTAGGGAAGGACGCCGGCTGGACAACATAGGAAAAATGTTCTCTTCAATAGCAGCAATAACAATCAAAGCTGCCAACTTGTTAGCCATTTTAGGCAGATATGATCACCAAATGAGGGCAGACATGTCCTCTTACGTTGACCTCTCGCCCGAGGATGCTAAACTAGAGGCACAGAAGGCGTTGCAGGAAGGAGAGCGGATTTCAGGCGAAGTGATCGATTGTGTTGTGCGATTAATATTTCACTAACGGGATTCAGACAACTGGCAGGGGCAGTGGTCTTCCGAAGACAAGGCTGGCTAAAATCTACTTCTTTTAGGCCGGAGGTTCAAAGTAGGATAATTGACATGGCATATGGTGGGTAAAGTCTCTTCGGCAAACATGTGGATGACATGTTGCAGTCCATGAAGGGAGATACGGACACGGCCAGATCCCTGGGTACATTGCAGTTCAAAAAGCAACCATTTCGGGAACGAGAGGAAGAGGAAGTTACTCCTTTCGTGGTGGTTTCCAAGCATATAGACCACAATACCAAACGGCTCAGACAAGTTTTCAACAGCAGTATGGACAACGCCAGCCGCAATATCGGGCACCACCTACAGCTGGCTATAGACATCCCACAAAATAAGAACCGCTACCCGTAGCAGAGACACAGGTAGAAAACAATGACTGGGCATTCATACCAGCTACCAACCCCCGTGTTCCAAAGATTAGAGGCCGCATTGCTTAGCACATCCCTCAGTGATTGGAGATAACATCAGACAAGTGGGTACTAGATATTGTATCCAGGGGACATACTCTAGAATTCATTCAGAAGCCTCCAAATACCCCTCCCGTCAGGACCACCACCTCCAATGTTAAGCCACCTCCTCAGGGAAGTATGTGTGATGTTACACAAAAGGGCAATAGAACTTGTTCCAACACTGCACAGGAACCGGGGATTTTATTCCCGCTTTTTTGTAGTAAAAAAGCCTTTGGGGGATTGGTGTCCCATCCTAGATTTGAGGTCCTTAAACAAGCTTCTGAAAAAGGCGTTTCGTATGGTAACGCTTCAGGACATTCTATGCCTCTTGAACACAGGAGATCACATGACATCTCTAGACCTCCAGGATACATACTTCCATAAGCTGATACATCGAAACCATCGGACATTTCTCAGGTTCAGGGTAGCTGGTATGCATGTAGAGTTTCGTGTCTTCCCATTCGGATTAAAGTCGGCCCCCAGAATCTTTACCAAAGTGCTAGCGACAGTAGCGGCTCACTTACTCCAGCTGGGCATACAAGTCTTTCCATATCTGGACGACTGGCTCATAAAGGTATCCACAAAAGCTCAAGTGGTAAACCACACAACCACTTGCCTCCGGTTGTTCAAAACTCTGGGTCTTACCATCAATAATCGCAAGTCACACTTCCATCCCATACAGAGGCTGAATTTCTTAGGAGCAATTCTGGATACTATCCAAAGCAAAGCATTTCCATCTCGGGAGATGCAACGAAAACTATCCAGCATGGCTCAAAAGCTATCAGCAAAAAAGTTTGTTTCAGTTCGGAATTACAAATCATTCATGGGAATGATCTCTTCATGTATTCCACTGATCCTAAATTGCCGACTGCACATGCAACCTCTACAGGACCAACTGGACTTTCAGTGGCTCCAAGTGAATGGCTCCTTCAATGATCGAATTCTCATCACACCAGAAATGCAAACTGCCATGTCTTGGTGGGCAACACAGAACAACTTATCCAAGGGCTTTTCTTTTCTTTAACAAGTGCTGCAGTACATAATAATAACAGATGCGTCACTCAAGGGTTGGGGTGCCCAACTTCAAGATCTCTGGATAAATGGCAACTGGGCACAAAAAGACAAACAGCTTCACATAAACCAACTGGAACTCAAATCGATCGATCTGGCGCTGGAGGCCTTCTTACCAAGAATACGGAACTCAAAAATTCTCATCAGAACAGACAATACCACAAGTATTTTTACCTGAACAAACAGGGCAGCACGAAATCCTTGTAGCTTTCACGTCAAGCTCTGAGCATATGGGAATGGGCCGTAGAAAACCAAATTTCTCTGAAAGCGGAACACCTGCCAGGGCAAACCAATCTCTTAGCAGACGCTATGAGCAGAACATTAAACCTGTATCACGAGTGGGAACTCGACCAACAGGTTCTCGACCAACTTTTCCAGAAGTGGGGCAAGCCGAATCTAGATCTTTATGACACATACGAGAACAGGAAATTACCATATTACGCAAGCTGGCATCAGCAGAAAGGGTCGTGGGGAAATGCGTTTTTGATGAGATGGTCAGGAATCTATGCCTACGCTTTTCTCCCAATTCTGCTTATCCCCAGAGTGATCAACAAAATGAAAGCAGAAGGATATTGTCTCCTCCTAGTAGCTCCCAGGTGGCCAAGGCAGATTTGGTTCACAGAACTCCTTCTGTATTCGGAACGGCCACATGTTCCACTCAGACAGACACCAACCCTACTGACCATGCACCAGGGCCAGATAAGGCATTTGGATCCTTCATCTCTACACTTATCGGCCTGGCTCCTGAATTCAACTAATATTCCACCTTGAACATTTCATCAAAATGTAGAGAAATATTGGCCAAAGCCAGAGCGGACAGCACCAATAAGACTAAGGGCCATATGTACGAAAGCTTTTTCCCATAGACACAGAATGGGTAAAATCCTTTGGTACATCTGGCCCCTATAAACTTAAATGGAGGTGTTTCTGTTTGTGGTGTGGTGTGTCCTATCTGCCCCCGGAGCAGATGCTTCCTTATTTGTTGCACTTAGCGAAATCTGGGCTTTCGTATTCCTCCATACAAGTACATGTGGCGGCAATCTCAAGCTACCGCCGCTCTCAGCACACCTCCTCACTATATTCTGCCAGAATTGTAAAACAACTTCTCAAAGGCCTTTTTAGAGTGTTTCCACTGGTGCATAAACCTCCACCGTTCTGGTCCCTTAACATAGTGTTGGGACAACTCATGAAGCAGCCTTTCGAACCAATCCACAGGTCAGAGATAAAATTCCTCTCTTGGAAGATGTCATTTTTACTGGCGGTCACATCAGCAAAAAGGGTGAGTGGCATAAAAGCCTTCACTATAAAAGAACCTTTTCTTCAGTTCACTCCAAATGGGGTGATACTGCCAACAAATCCAAAATATAGATTAAAGGTACCACAAACTTCCATTTAAATGAGCCAGTGGTCTTAAAAATGTTTTTTCCTAACCCACAAACAGTTGAGGAGAAAGCTCTGCATTCGCCGGATGTAAGGAGATGCTTAAAGTTCTATCTTCAAAGAACACAGAACATTTGGAAATCAGACCAGCTATTTGTAGCTTTTGGAGATCCCAGAAAGGGCTCTGCGATATCTAAGCAGACCATTGCCAGGTGGATCGGTCTAGCGATACAATTTTGTCATGCCCGCCCAAGCAGGAAAGTAGCTTCAAAGTAAAGTTAAAGCTCACTCTGCTAGGACGGTGGCCACATCAGCGGCGCTCTTCGTGGGGGTACCCTTGCAACACATTTGCAGGGCAGCCACATGGTCCAGCCAGCATACTTTTACAGAACACTACTACCTCGATGAGACGAACAAGACGGACACAGCTGTTGGGCAAGCAGTGCTGAGACATCTATTCCATGAAGTTGAGCCTCTCTGGTTATCCCACCTTCCACTTGAAAGGTATGTGATCTATACTTGTCTAATGTTGTTGTTATTATTTTTTATTATTATTGTTGTTATTATTCTCAGTACACAGCTATATTGCTTTCTAATATTAACTGAATGTAACATCATTCCTTTTATTATGGATGTTATGGCTAGTTTAAACAATATTACTGCTTGCTACTCTAATTCAAGCATGTGAATCTATGAAAGATCCAATACTGGAGAAGATAATTGGTTACTTACCTGTAACTATAGTTCTCCGGTATTGGTATCTTGCATAGATTCACATGCGACCCACCCTCCTCCCCTCATAGGCTCCCCTTAATCATAAAACTATCTACTGCACACTCGTACTAGAAAATCTGAGGGAAACAGCCTCTGTGGGGAATGTTCTAGAGGGTGCTGACAGTTGATTGGTTGTAGTTCAAGTTTTTTTTTTTTTTTTTTAATTTTATTTAATAAAAGAACATGGATAGGCTATAACGGGGCCTGGTGTGATACAGTTATTGCTGTTTATATTTAAAGTTTCAGTGAGGCTCCCACCTCGACTATGGGATGAGTCGAGCATGTGAATCTATGAAAGATCTATTACTGGAGAACTATAGTTCAAGGTAAGTAACCAATTTTCTTATGCATTAAAACGACAAATTCCTACCTCCCAAGTCCTTGTTATACGTTTGGGGGTCTGGAATAGTCTAAATTGTCCCACTCATAGGAGTGTGATGGTTGGGAGTTGTGTAATTGGCAGTGCTAGCAGGGCAGTGGGTGGTGCAAGCTGCAGTGGCCTACTGACAAGAGCCCTGGTACTTTTTTTTTTAACACACTAAACACTGCTTGCATTACAGTTTGGAGCATACAACAGTTTCTGGAGCGTTTCAGAATATCATGTATTTTTATCAAGGTGTGAACCACTACGTGACCTTTCTAACATACATTTTCTTCATTATTGTGGAATGTCTTTCGCATTTGGGTTCTTATTTCAATAGTTTATTATTACCATCAGTTATTTACTTTTCTCTTTCAGCAATGCATACCACATATCTTCACTCCTTCTGCACCATCTCTCATATCCTATAGCCACCTTTCACCTACTGCTGTATCCCACAAAGCGGAAAGCAGCTTAATAGTCTAGGGTTGTTGCTGACTCTTAAAAATCTGCTGGACCCGGTCTACAGGTAATTGTTGTTACATGATAATGATTTAAGTTCCTTTTTCCTGTGCCCACTCGTGGCAGGTGATCAATTAATTGTCTGATAGCTCTCAGCCTCCTGGCGCAAAGTTTTCCTCATAACCTTGGGTGGGAAGAGTTGAGTGAAACTAAAGTCAACAAATGTGAGTGTATTGTCACAAATTGTGACTTTTTTTCTATTGCAGAACAAACTAGTCTTCCATTCTGCTAAAGTGAGACTGATTTTCTTTCTCCAAGATGCTTGTTTTCCTGCTAGGAGCATTCGGGATATCACCCTTCCTTCTTGTAATGCAACAGGTAGCTAGATTCCAGGTGCCAGCCTTAGTATAATTATAACAGGATGTGTGGGCATTGCATGAGTCAAGGATGTGTAGGTGATCCCTTCTAGCTGATGCACTCGCCTGCGCCTGTACCATTTATTATGGTTCATGTGTTACCAGGGTTAAAAGATCTTAGTTATTGTGCCTGGGTACTGTTGGAGGAATTGTTAGCTCCCAAAGATGGGTTCAGCCAGTACTACGCTTCATCCTGGTGACGGTGCTCAGCCTCCCAGATTTCCACGTCCCACAAGTGTTTCCTGTCAAGATGACCTCATATATATTTAACACCAGTTCATATAAATTTAACTCCAAACCTGTTCTGCTAAAGAGCAGTTTCTTGATGAGAGCTGTGGCCTTGTAGCCCATGCGTATAAATGGGTCAGATATTCAGTCCCTCACATGGTGATACCTGAATCCTCACAGTGATTATAGCTCTGTTTCATCAGCTCGAGGTACTGTATTCCATACCTGCAGTACATGTTCCGTAAACAGTAGCACACGCCGCCTTCTATCTTTGTACCTTTCTCATTCCAGGAGAAGCCAGCCTGTGATGAATTGGTACTAAGGAGGAAGGGTATACCGCGAGGCCAACCCTTTCCTTAGTTCTATGCCAAAGGCTTAACAGTCTTGTAGTAGATAAATTGTAGAGTAAGTGCAGCTGGGGTATGTCCGACATTGGGTAAGGACAATTATATGATCAGAGAAAGGACTGCTGTTTTCCCGCTCTTGGTTTGTGCCAGTCTTTCATGTATCTTGATTGAGCAGCTGGATAATATTTTGCCACATCTGGGATTGGCAGGCTAATTTACTTTTGTTGAAGCGGCATTTGACTGACAAAACCTGTAGATTTGCCTTCTCTCTCACCAACACCATGCCTCCTCACTTGTCTAAGTGTTTCATAAGACCACTAGTGTCTGAAGTAATATGACACGGTGGGGATCTTGAAAGTGGGAATCAGCAAAAGAGTGCAGCATTTGTTCAGAGCCCTTCGAATGTCGCCAAATAACTTCAAGTAACTGGCCCAACACAAAGTATGACTGCATGATATGTATGTTCTGGTACCTGGGTATTTCTGTTCCCTTTGAAAGGGTGTGATGTTTCTGATGTAGATAGTACAGTTGCAGCTAAATAAATAGCCATTTCCTCCTACCTGGCTATTTTCATTTTGAAACCTTCAATGATACACTTCATGGCCACGTGCAGAATTCAGGATTTTACATTGTAAATAAAATGTCATCTGTGAACACGTCCAGTGTGAAAGAACCAACCCATATTGAAATACCTTTCGGTGCATGTTTGCCAATATGCTGCCATTACACAAAACCGAAGGAAAAAACATATGTGACAGGGTTTGATTGAAGAATCCCCAGCCTACTCAATCAAAGACCTTGTAAGTATCCAGTGAAGACAGTATTCCTTTCTTCCCTGATCTTATGAGGCTCTGTAGTACGTATAATACCTTTCTTACAACGTCATCTGGTGGTCTGTTCTGGCTTAACCTGGATTGTGAGGGTGGACTAATACTGATAGGATAGATGTTTACCTTTTCTCCAAGGCTTTTGTGAGCAGTGTTGCATAAACATTGAGTAGTTAAAAGGAGCTAAAATCTTCTACCAAATTGAGTTCTTGCCTGGTTTACCCAGCGTTTGAGATCACTGCCTCTGGCGTCGGCGATGCCCTGCCAGAGTCACACAAGTTTTTGGGCACTTGCATGACAATCTTCAAGAAGGAGAGCTTGCGCTTCAGACACATTTAGCTCTTTGACTGCTAGCAGGGTCCTCTGTTTCATAACATGGGGCTCCAAGGCCTTCTTCTGTCAGCGCCTATACCCCTGCATTCTACTGTGCCTAGTTAAGTGTCCTACAGTCACTCCTTTGTCAGAAAGTGACTAGGAAAACATCTGGAACAAAACTATTTGCCTTTTATCTGCTGCATTACTACTCTCATCCCATTTATTTATGTCTGTAAAGTATGTGGCTGTCTGTCTAGTTCCCTTTTAAGTTTGTATGTCGGTAATTATTGACCTTGGTCACTTCCTAGTATTTCTGATTCATTTTAAAATACAAATTCGCTACTGTTGTAATACCAAAGACAATTTACTCCTTGAGTTAATTAATTAGATTAATCAGTTAATACCACATGAACTCTCTCTGTTGCTTTTTCTGGACATTGCCTGTTAGCCCTTAATGTTACACAACCTGTGATTCTCAACATTGCAGTTCTGGTCCCAACACACAGTTCCTGTCCTCCCAACACCCTGTTTGGTAGGTAAAGACATCCAAGCTGGGGTGTGGTGTCCACCTCACACCAGTGGAATCCACAGTCATGTTACCAAGTCATTAATGATAAACATACCTCTGCTGACACATAACAGGCACAAGAAAGATCAGGGAAAGCTAACTATCCCCATGCTTACCATAGCCCACTACACCCTTCTGCTACCCGACGCCTTTCAAGATTGTGCCATCAAAATTGTCACACCTTAGTCCACTCACTCAATGTATATATTGTTTTTAAATAAATACAAAGTACTGTTGAAGAAACCATCATGATGGCAATTTGCCATGACCTGTTGCAAAAGATGAGTCGCTGCAAAAATATGTTCCTCTTGGCATCCTTCAACAGTTGCGGAACGAATACGTATTGTAGTATTCAGAAGCACACAGAAGAGAATAAAGGTAGAGTTTATTGTAGACAGCGCAGAGCATCCAGCCTCGAAGCTTCCCAACCAACGAATAACTTTCCAACATTCTCCAGCCTTGACATTCCACATTTCAGAATCCATCCCCTAGGCAACCCCGCAATTCTAATAATAAAATACAACACCTATATATTTGTGGAGTTAAAATACTGCACATTTAATGAAGAAGTTGTAATCCTCTTTTTTTAGAAATAGTTGTAAAGATTACCATGTTTTCCTATTTTAGTCCAATTCCCATTTGTGGTGTAACCTTGTATTTTGGTGTTGGCAAAAGCCAATGCTATGTTTCCCCCCAAAAAACCATAAGCAACTAACCTTAGCCATCTCATTGTATGGAGAGGCTGACTGTCTCTCTTCCATTTTAACACCAAATCAATAGCTGTATTCATTAAGAAGATAGGACAAACCTGCCTTCTTTTACCAGGACCATTTGTATATACATTCTAGCGTGGTGCCAGCCAGCTTCAGAACCAGTTGAGTATTCAAAACGTTGGGTTTCCGAATCCGCTGATAGTGTTATTTCACTTAAGTGTGGGGAGGAGCCTCTTGACACACCATTGCTGTAACTTTACTCTGGTTCATTGTGACCCCATTTAGCAATACCCCAACTCTTCTTCCTGGATTGAAGGCATTATTTCAGCGTTCCTTCTTGCGACTGTGCCCCCTTTAATGATTTTTTGGCTTTGCTGGGTTCATCCGTTAGCTGTACAAAGTTTTTTGCTTGTTGCACCTTTATAGTACTCTGGTGTTTGTTCACTCATTGTAGTACTGTTAGAAAATGATATTTCCTTCTGTATTGCACTTTTTCCTACTGAATGAAGACTGTTGTATCTGTCAGCTCCTTTGCAGCGCTTGCTTGGAAATGACCAGGCACACTAGCAGGTCCAAACACACTAGCAATACCCTCCTTATGCACCATTTGGTTTATTTCATTAGAATATGCTAATGCTAGGTAGTCATTCTTTTTTGAAGTTGTGTACTGCCATCCCGTGAATGGAACCAAGTTCAATGGGAGAGCTAACCGGTTGTACTATAATAAACTGTTCTTTGAAATAAGCATGGATGTCTTCTCCCTCAGTACCACCAGAATATCCCTGCATGTGAATATTTCTCCTCGTACAATTCTCTTGGTAGTCTAGCTTTTGTTGGAGCAGTCTGTTCTGCAGATGCTGTCCTATATGTTGACCCGCTCCTTTACTCCATTCTTCAAAACTACCAACCTCTTACTTATGTCATCCACTTCTGACCTGATTTCTCCCAGCCTCGATGTGCCAGGTTGAAACATGCTGAGTTCTTGTTCAATTTCATTGAGGAAAAAACGTGCTCCTCCTTTAGTAATGAAAATAGCCGCCGTAGTGATCATCACTGTAGAAGGATATTCTGCTGTCAGTTGGGTCCTTCTGGTGTGTCTCTGAGGCCACCTTAGCTAATAAATGTATTGCTGTCCCATGAGGGTTGTTCTACCATGAGCTCCCGTGGTGTTACAGCCCTCTTGTCATGTGAGAAATTCTGTTGATCACATGACAAGCCAAGCCGCAGTCCAGGATTTCTTTGACTCACTCTCTGCTCTCTTGGCTTAGTGACCTATAGTGGACCCTGTCCCTTACCAGCTACCTATCTACCCTCGTGCTCAGCCCTACGCTGTAAGATTCCAGTTTTTCAGTCCCGCCTCACTTCTTTACCAGCTGTATGAACTGCAGAGCCCCTTGTGTAAACAGACCCTCACCTAATCTTCTGACTCGTCATTCCAAGGTGTATGATACACTGCCAAATCTAACACCAGTCAGACAGGCCCAAAAGCTTCATTGCAGGCAGGAAATGCTCCTGAATTTACTCCGACCCAAAGTGAACAGAATGATAAAAAAATGTCATCCTTAAGGTTTTGGATATGCAAGGTGAATTTGCTCAAATAAATATGCTTCGTTTTTTTTTAAGTGGAACTAACGGATCTTGCTCCCCAACTCTCTGGACACATATCTTTTCGAGACCTCAAGGTCTGTTTAGAAGATCATTTAAAGCCTAAGGGCAGTGTTTTGTTTTCTTCATTGCACGTAAGTAAGAGTTTTCAAATATCCTGAGGTTGCTTAAATGATATACTATGAGAGAGCGTATTGACCTATCTTACACACTCGACACATTCCAGTTTTGCCTTCTTCTGTGTTGCAAGGGCTCTGCATTATTCCATGTCCTTCTCAATCTGCAGAATCATTTGCTCCTCAGGTCATTCGTTTAGGTTTCTGCGTATGACTTACAGATTAGAATGAGATACGTGATAAAGTCTTTAACACCTGCAGGTCTTTTATTATAAAATGGATGAAATTGTCATTGTCCCAGAGCAGACGCTACTCCTAACCTGTGGAAATCTGACTTATGGCCCTTTGAAGTGGATACCTCCTCTACATTCATGTCTCTCTTCCCGAGTGCAAAGCTTTTTTGGATCCAGATGTTAAGTTCAGGTCATTCATTGCCTGTTACTGCCCATACTGTGAAGTCTGGGCGAAGATCACATGTCTTTTTACCTTCCGGAGCACCTTGGTTGCTGATCACCCAGCAGACTGAGCCCAGGGTTATGTTCCGAACCACAGGATTTGTTGTTAATCCTGTTGGACAGCTAAAATTTGTGAACTAGTTCAAGTGGAATATTCCAAGTCACTCTATGGGATCTATCCATCATAAACTCCTTTCTGATACTCCATTTTGGAGTGTGACTGCCAGTCTGCGAGGAGTGAACGTGGGCCTCCAGTAGATTGTGACTACCAGTCTGTGAGGAGTGAAAGCGGGACTCCAGTAGAGTATGACTGCCAATCTGTGAGGAGTGAAAGCAGGCCTCGGGTAGAGTGTGACTGCCAGTCTACGAGGAGTGAAAGCGGGCCTCTGGTAAAGTGTGACTGCCAGTCTGCGAGGAGTGAAAGCGGGCCTCCAGTAGAGTGTGACTGCCAGTCTGTGAGGAGTGAGAGCGGGCCTCCGTAGAGTGTGACTGCCAGTCTCTGAGGAGTGACAGTAGGCCTCCGTAGAGTGGTGTTGCTAGCCTGCGAGGAGTGAGAGTGGGCCTCCCGTAGAGTGTGACTGCCAGTCTGTGAAGAGTGAAAGCGGGTCTCGGGTAGAGTGTGACTGCCAGTCTGTGAAGAGTGAAAGCGGGTCTCGGGTAGAGTGTGACTCCCAGTCTGTGAGGAGTGAGAACGTGCCTCCAGTAGAGTGTGACTGCCAGTCTGCGAGGCGTGAGAGTAGGCCTCCAGTAGAGTGTGACTGCCAGTCTGCGAGGAGTGAAAGCGGACCTCGGTTAGAGTGTGACTGCCAGTCTGCGAGGAGTGAAAGCGGGCCTCCGGTAGAGTGTGACTGCCAGTCTGTGAGGAGTGAAAGTGTGCCTCCAGTAGAGTGTGACTGCCAGTCTGCGAGGAGTGATAGTGGGCCTCCGGTAGAGTATGACTGCCAGACTGTGAGGAGTGAAAGCAGGCTTCCGGTAGAGTTCTGCTGCCAGCCTCCGATGAGTGAAAGCAGGCCTCTGGTAGGGTGAGACTGCCAGTCCGCAAGGAGTGTAAGGAAATGCCTCCTTGGCATGGTTACCCCCTGAATTTTTGCCTTTGCTGATGCCAAGTTATGATTTGAACGTGTGCTGAGGCCAGCTAACCAGGCCCCAGCACCAGTGTTCTTTCCCTAAACTGTACCTTTGTCTCCACATTTGGCACAACCCTGGCACCCAGATAATTCCCTTGTAACTGGTACCCCTGGTACCAAGGGCCCTGATGCCAGGGAAGTTCTCTAAGGGCTGCAGCATGTCTTATGCCACCCTGGAGACCCCTCACTCAGCACATGCACACTGTTTGCCAGCTTGTGTGTGCTGGTGAGGAGAAAATGACTAAGTCTACATGGCACTCCCCTCAGGGTGCCATGCCAACCTCACACTGCCTATGGCATAGATAAGTCACCCCTCTAGCAGGCCTTACAGCCCTAAGGCAGGGTGCACTATTCCACAGGTGAGGGCATAGGTGCATGAGCACTATGCCCCTACAGTGTCTAAGCAAAACCTTAGACATTGTAAGTGCAGGGTAGCCATAAGAGTATATGGTCTGGGAGTCTGTCATACACGAACTCCACAGCACCATAATGGCTACACTGAAAACTGGGAAGCTTGGTATCAAACTTCTCAGCACAATAAATGCGCACTGATGCCTGTGTACATTTTATTGAGAAATACACCCAGAGGGCATCTTAGAGATGCCCCCTGAAAACATACCCGACTTCCATTGTGGGCTGACTAGTTTTACCAGCCTGCCACACACCAGACATGTTGCTGGCCACATGGGGAGAGTGCCTTTGTCACTCTGTGGCCAGGAACAAAGCCTGTACTGAGTGGAGGTGCTTCTCACCTCCCCCTGCAGGAACTGTAACACCTGGCGGTGAGCCTCAAAGGCTCACCCCTTTGTTACAGCGCCACAGGGCATCCCAGCTAGTGGAGATGCCTGCCCCTCCGGCCACTGCCCCCACTTTTGGCAGCAAGGCTGGAGGAGATAAGGAGAAAAACAAGGAGGAGTCACTGGCCAGTCAGGACAACCCCTAAGGTGTCTTGAGCTGAGGTGACTCTGACTTAGAAATGCTCCATCTTGCAGATGGAGGATTCCCCCAATAGGATTAGTTATGTGACCCCCTCCCCACCGGGAGGAGGCACAAAGAGGGTGTAGCCACCCTCGGGGCTAGTAGCCATTGGCTACTAACCTCCCAGACCCAAACACACCCCTAAATTGAGTATTTAGGGGCTCCCAGAACCGAGGAAGATAGATTCTTGCAACCTGAAGACGAAGAAGGACTGCTGACCTGAAGCCCTGCAGAGAAGACGGAGACACCAACTGCTTTGGCCCCAGCCCTACTGGCCTGTCTCCCCTCTTCGAGAAAAACTGCAACAGCGATGCGTCCCCCAGGGTCCAGCGACCTCTGAAGCCTCAGAGGACTACCCTGCATCTAAAAGGACCAAGAAGCTGCTGAGGACAGCAGCCCTGTTCACCAAGACTGCAACTTTGCAACAAAGAAGCAACTTTTAAAGACCACACGTTTCCCGCCGGAAGTGTGAGACTTTCCACTCTGCACCTGACGCCCCCGGCTCGACCTGCGGAAAACTAACTCTACAGGGAGGACTCCCCGGCAACTGCTAGCCCATGAGTAGCCAGAGTTGACCCCCCCTTAGCCCTCACAGCGATGCCTGCAGAGGGAATCCAGAGGCTCCCCTGACCGTGACTGCCTGCTTCAAAGAACCCGACGCCTGGGAAACACACTGCACCCGCAGCCCCCAGGCCCTGAAGGATCCGAACTCCAGTTCAGGAGCGAACCCCAGGCAGCCCTCTTCCTAGCCCAGGTGGTGGCTACCCCGAGGAGCCCTCTCCCTTGCCTGCCTGCATTGCTGAAGAGACCCTCGGGTCTCCCCATTGAATCCTATTACAAACCCAATGCCTGTTTGCACTCTGCACCCGGCCGCCCCTGTGCCACTGAGAATGTACTTTCTGTGCCTGCTTGTGTGCCCCCCCCGGTGCCCTACAAAACCCCCCTGGTCTGCCCTCCGAAGACACGGGTACTTACCTGCTGGCAGACTGGAACCGAGGCACCCCTATTTCCATTGAAGCCTATGCGTTTTGGGCACCACTTTCACCTCTGCACCTGACCGGCCCTGAGCTGCTGGTGTGGTAACTTTGGGGTTGCCTTGAACCCCCAACGGTGGGCTACCTTGGACCCAACTTTGAACCCTGTAAGTGCTTTACTTACCTGTGAACCTAACAAATACTTACCTCCCCCAGGAACTGTTGATTTTTGCACTATGTCCATTTTTAAAATAGCTTATTGTCATTTTTGCCAAAACTGTACATGCTATTGTGATGATTCAAAGTTCCTAAGATACCTGAGTGAAATACCTTTCATTTAAAGTATTGTTTGTAAATCTTGAACCTGTGGTTCTTAAAATAAACTAAGAAAATATATTTTTCTATATAAAAACCCATTGGCCTGGAATTGTCTTTGAGTGTGTCTTCCTCATTTATTGCCTGTGTGTGTACAGCAAATGCTTAACACTACCCTCTGATAAGCCTACTGCTCGACCACACTACCACAAAATAGAGCATTAGAATTATCTCTTTTTGCCACTATCTTACCTCTTAGGGGAACTCTTGGACTCTGTGCATGCTATTTCTTACTTTGAAATAGTACATACAGAGCCAATTTCCTACAAGGAGTGAAAGCGGGCCTCTGGTAGAGTGCGACTGCCAGTCTGTGAGGAGTGAAAGCGGGTCTCCGGTAGAGTGTGACTGCCAGTCTGTGAGGAGTGAAAGCGGGCCTCGGATAGAGTGTGACTGCCAGTCTGGGAGGAGTGAAAGCGGACCTCGGGTAGAGTGTGACTGCCTGTCTGTGCGGCGTGAAAGCGGGCCTCGGGTAGAGTGTGACTGCCAGTCTGCGAGGAGTGAAAGCAGGCCTCAGGTAGAGTGTGACTGCCACTCTGCGAGGAGTGAAAGTGCGCCTCCAGTAGAGTATGACTGCCAGTCTGCGAGGAGTGAAACTGGGCCTCCAGTAGAGTGTGACTGCCAGTCTGCGAGGAGTGAAAGCGGACCTCGGGTAGAGTGTGACTGCCAGTCTGCGAGGAGTGAGAGTGGGCCTCGGGTAGAGTGTGACTGCCAGTCTGCGAGGAGTGAAAGTGGGCCTCCAGTAGAGTGTGACTGCCAGTCTGCGAGGATTGAAAGCGGGCCTCTGGTAGAGTGTGACTGCCAGTCTGTGAGGAGTGAAAGCGGGACTCCGGTAGAGTGTGACTGCCAGTCTGTGAGGAGTGAAAGCGGGACTCCGGTAGAGTGTGACTGCCAGTCTGGGAGGAGTGAAAGCGGGCCTCTGGTAGAGTGTGACTGCCAGTCTGCGAGGAGTGAAAGTGGGTCTCCGGTAGAGTGTGACTGCCAGTCTGCGAGGAGGGAGAGCGGGCCTCCAGTAGAGTGTGACTGCCAGTCTGTGAGGAGTGAGAGCGGGCCTCCATAGAGTGTGACTTCCAGTCTGCGAGGAGTGAGAGTGGGCCTCCAGTAGAGTGTGACTGCCAGTCTGCAAGGAGTGAGAGTGGGCCTTTGAAATAGTACATACAGAGCCAATTTCCTACAAGGAGTGAAAGCGGGCCTCTGGTAGAGTGTGACTGCCAGTCTGCGAGGAGTGAAAGCGGACCTCGGGTAGAGTGTGACTGCCAGTCTGCGAGGAGTGAGAGTGGGCCTCGGGTAGAGTGTGACTGCCAGTCTGCGAGGAGTGAAAGTGGGCCTCCAGTAGAGTGTGACTGCCAGTCTGCGAGGATTGAAAGCGGGCCTCTGGTAGAGTGTGACTGCCAGTCTGTGAGGAGTGAAAGCGGGACTCCGGTAGAGTGTGACTGCCAGTCTGTGAGGAGTGAAAGCGGGACTCCGGTAGAGTGTGACTGCCAGTCTGGGAGGAGTGAAAGCGGGCCTCTGGTAGAGTGTGACTGCCAGTCTGCGAGGAGTGAAAGTGGGTCTCCGGTAGAGTGTGACTGCCAGTCTGCGAGGAGGGAGAGCGGGCCTCCAGTAGAGTGTGACTGCCAGTCTGTGAGGAGTGAGAGCGGGCCTCCATAGAGTGTGACTTCCAGTCTGCGAGGAGTGAGAGTGGGCCTCCAGTAGAGTGTGACTGCCAGTCTGCAAGGAGTGAGAGTGGGCCTTTGAAATAGTACATACAGAGCCAATTTCCTACAAGGAGTGAAAGCGGGCCTCTGGTAGAGTGTGACTGCCAGTCTGTGAGGAGTGAAAGCGGGTCTCCGGTAGAGTCTGACTGCCAGTCTGCAAGGAGTGAGAGCTGGCCTCGGGTAGAGTGTGACTGCCAGACTGTGAGGAGTGAAAGCAGGTCTCCGGTAGAGTGTTGCTGCCAGCCTCCGATGAGTGAAAGCAGGCCCTTTGTAGGATGAGACTGCCAGTCTGTGAGGAGTGAAAGCGGGCCTCCGTAGAGTGTGACTGCCAGTCTGTGAGGAGTGAAAGCAGGCCTCCGTAAAGTGTGACTGCCAGTCTGCGAGGAGTGATAGAGGGCCTCCGGTAGAGTGTGACTGCCAATCTGCGAGGAGTGAGTGGGCCTCCAGTAGAGTGTGACTGCCAGTCTGTGAGGAGTGAAGGCGGGCCTCTGGTAGAGTGAGACTGCCAGTCTGCGAAGAGTGAAAGCAGGCATCTGAAGAGTGTGACTGCCTGTCTGCGAGGAGTGAGAACGGGACTCCAGTAGAGTGTGACTGTTAGTCTGTGAGGAGTGAAAGCGGGCCTCGGGTAGAGTGTTGCTTCCAGCCTCCGATGAGTGAAAGCAGGCCTCTGGTAGGGTGAGACTGCCAGTCTGTGAGGAGTGAGAGAGGGCCTCCGGTAGAGTATGACTGCCAGTCTGTGAGGAGTGAAAGCGGGACCCCGGTAAAGTGTGTCTGCCAGTCTGTGAGGAGTGAAAGCGGGCCTCCGTAGAGTGTGACTGCCAGTCTGTGAGGAGTGAAAGCAGGCATCCGTAGAGTGACTGCCATTCTGCGAGGAGGGAGAGCGGGCCTCCGTAGAGTGTGACTGCCAGTCTGCGAGTGAGAGTGGGCATCCAGTAGAGTGTGACTGCCAGTCTGTGAGGAGTGAAAGCGGTCCTCTTTAGAGTGTGACTGCCAGCCTGTGAGGAGTGAAAGCAGGCCTCCGTAGAGTGTGACTGCCAGTCTGTGAGGAGTGAAAGCGGGCCTCTGGTAGAGTGAGACTGCCAGTCTGCGAAGAGTGAAAGCCGGCATCTGAAGAGTGTGACTGCCTATCTGCGAGGAGTGAGAGTGGGCCTCCAGTAGAGTGTGACTGCCAGTCTGTGAGGAGTGAGAGCGGGCCTCCGTAGAGTGTGACTGCTAGTCTGCGAGGAGTGAAAGCGGGTCTCGGGTAGAGTGTGACTGCCAGTCTGCGAGGAGTGAGAGCGGGCCTCCAGTACAGTGTGACTGCCAGTCTGTGGAGTGAGAGCGGGCCTCCATAGAGTGTGACTGCCAGTCTGTGAGGAGTGAAAGCGGGCCTCCAGTAGAGTGTGACGGCCAGTCTGTGAGGATTGAAAGCAGGCCTCCGGTAGAGTGTTGCTGCCAGCCTTCAATGAGTGAAAGCAGGCCTCTCGTAGGGTGAGACTGCCAGTCTGTGAGGAGTGAAAGCGGGACTCCGGTAGAGTGTGACTGCCAGTCTGGGAGGAGTGAAAGCGGTCCTCTGGTAGAGTGTGACTGCCAGTCTGCGAGGAGTGAGCGGGCCTCCAGTAGAGTGTGACTGCCAGTCTGGGAGGAGCGGAAGCAGACCTCGGTTAGAGTGTGACTTCCAGTCTGTGAGGAGTGAGAGCGGGCCTCCGGTAGAGTGTGACTGCCAGTCTGCGAGGATTGAAAGCGGGCCTCTGGTAGAGTGTGACTGCCAGTCTGTGAGGAGTGAAAGCGGGACTCCGGTAGAGTGTGACTGCCAGTCTGTGAGGAGTGAAAGCGGGACTCCGGTAGAGTGTGACTGCCAGTCTGGGAGGAGTGAAAGCGGGCCTCTGGTAGAGTGTGACTGCCAGTCTGCGAGGAGTGAAAGTGGGTCTCCGGTAGAGTGTGACTGCCAGTCTGCGAGGAGGGAGAGCGGGCCTCCAGTAGAGTGTGACTGCCAGTCTGTGAGGAGTGAGAGCGGGCCTCCATAGAGTGTGACTTCCAGTCTGCGAGGAGTGAGAGTGGGCCTCCAGTAGAGTGTGACTGCCAGTCTGCAAGGAGTGAGAGTGGGCCTTTGAAATAGTACATACAGAGCCAATTTCCTACAAGGAGTGAAAGCGGGCCTCTGGTAGAGTGTGACTGCCAGTCTGTGAGGAGTGAAAGCGGGTCTCCGGTAGAGTCTGACTGCCAGTCTGCAAGGAGTGAGAGCTGGCCTCGGGTAGAGTGTGACTGCCAGACTGTGAGGAGTGAAAGCAGGTCTCCGGTAGAGTGTTGCTGCCAGCCTCCGATGAGTGAAAGCAGGCCCTTTGTAGGATGAGACTGCCAGTCTGTGAGGAGTGAAAGCGGGCCTCCGTAGAGTGTGACTGCCAGTCTGTGAGGAGTGAAAGCAGGCCTCCGTAAAGTGTGACTGCCAGTCTGCGAGGAGTGAGTGGGCCTCCAGTAGAGTGTGACTGCCAGTCTGTGAGGAGTGAAAGCGGGCCTGCGGTAGAGTGTGACTGCCAGTCTGCGAGGAGTGAAAGCAGGCCTCGGGTAGAGTGTGACTGCCTGTCTGTGCGGAGTGAAAGCGGGCCTCGGGTAGAGTGTGACTGCCAGTCTGCGAGGAGTGAAAGCAGGCCTCGGGTAGAGTGTGACTGCCAGTCTGCGAGGAGTGAAAGTGCGCCTCCAGTAGAGTGTGACTGCCAGTCTGCGAGGAGTGAAAGTGGGCCTCCAGTAGAGTGTGACTGCCAGTCTGCGAGGAGTGAAAGTGGACCTCGGGTAGAGTGTGACTGCCAGTCTGCGAGGAGTGAAAGTGGGTCTCCGGTAGAATGTGACTGCCAGTCTGCGAGGAGTGAAAGCGGGCCTCTGGTAGAGTGTGACTGCCAGTCTGGGAGGAGTGAAAGTGGGTCTCCGGTAGAGTGTGACTGCCAGTCTGAGAGGAGTGAGAGCGGGCCTCCAGTAGAGTGTGACTGCCAGTCTGTGAGGAGTGAGAACGGGCCTCCACAGAGTGTGACTGCCAGTCTGCGAGGAGTGAGAGTGGGCCTCCAGTAGAGTGTGACTGCCAGTCTGCAAGGAGTGAGAGTGGGCCTCCGGTAGAGTGTGACTGGCAGTCTGCGAGGAGTGAAAGCGGGCCTCTGGTAGGGTGAGACTGCCAGTCTATGAGGTGTGAAAGCGGGCCTCTGGTAGGGTGAGACTGCCAGTCTGCGAGGAGTGAAAGCGGGACTCCGGTAGAGTGTGACTGCCAGTCTTTGAGGAGTGAAAGCGGGACTCCGGTAGAGTGTGACTGCCAGTCTGGGAGGAGTGAAAGCGGTCCTCTGGTAGAGTGTGACTGCCAGTCTGCGAGGAGTGAGAGCGGGCCTCCAGTAGAGTGTGACTGCCAGTCTGGGAGGAGCGGAAGCAGACCTCGGTTAGAGTGTGACTGTCAGTCTGTGAGGAGTGAGAGCGGGCCTCCGGTAGAGTCTGACTGCCAGTCTGCAAGGAGTGAAAGCGGGCCTCGGGTAGAGTGTGACTGCCAGACTGTGAGGAGTGAAAGCAGGTCTCCGGTAGAGTGTTGCTGCCAGCCTCCGATGAGTGAAAGCAGGCCCTTGGTAGGATGAGACTGCCAGTCTGTGAGGAGTGAAAGCGGGCCTCCGTAGAGTGTGACTGCCAGTCTGTGAGGAGTGAAAGCAGGCCTCCGTAGAGTGTGACTGCCAGTCTGCGAGGAGTGAGAGAGGGCCTCCGGTAGAGTTTAACTGCCAGTCTGCGAGGAGTGAGTGGGCCTCCAGTAGAGTGTGACTGCCAGTCTGTGAGGCGTGAAGGCGGGCCTCTGGTAGAATGAGACTGCCAGTCTGCGAAGAGAGAAAGCAGGCATCTGAAGAGTGTGACTGCCTGTCTGCGAGGAGTGAGAACGGGACTCCAGTAGAGTGTGACTGTCAGTCTGTGAGGAGTGAAAGCGGGCCTCGGGTAGAGTGTTGCTGCCAGCCTCCGATGAGTGAAAGCAGGCCTCTGGTAGGGTGAGACTGCCAGTCTGTGAGGAGTGAGAGAGGGCCTCCGGTAGAGTGTGACTGCCAGTCTGTGAGGAGTGAAAGCGGGACTCCGGTAGAGTGTGACTGCCAGTCTGGGAGGAGTGAAAGCGGGCCTCTGGTAGATTGTGACTGCCAGTCTGCGAGGAGTGAAAGTGGGTCTCCGGTAGAGTGTGACTGCCATTCTGAGAGGAGTGAGAGCGGGCCTCCAGTAGAGTGTGACTGCCAGTCTGTGAGGAGTGAGAGCGGGCCTCCACAGAGTGTGACTGCCAGTCTGCAAGGAGTGAGAGTGGGCCTCCAGTAGAGTGTGACTGCCAGTCTGCAAGGAGTGAGAGTGGGCCTCCGGTAGAGTGTGACTGCCAGTCTGCGAGGAGTGAAAGCAGGCCTCCGGTAGAGTGTGACTGCCAGTCTGGGAGGAGTGACAGCGGGCCTCTGGTACAGTGTGACCGCCAGTCTGCGAGGAGTGAGAGCGGGCCTCCAGTAGAGTGTGACTGCCAGTCTGGGAGGAGTGAAAGCGGACCTTGGTTAGAGTGTGACTGCCAGTCTGCGAGGAGTGAGAGCGGGCCTCCGGTAGAGTGTGACTGCCAGTCTGCGAGGAGTGAGAGTGGGCCTCGGGTAGAGTGTGACTGCCAGTCTGCGAGGAGTGAATGCGGGCCTCTGGTAGGGTGAGACTGCCAGTCTGTGAGGTGTGAAAGCGGGCTTCCGGTAGAGTGTGACTGCCAGTCTGTGAGGAGTGAAAGGGGGCCTCGGATAGAGTGTGACTGCCATTCTGGGAGGAGTGAAAGCGGGCCTCCGGTAGAGTGTGACTGCCAGTCTGCGAGGAGTGAAAGCGGGCCTCTGGTAGGGTGAGACTGCCAGTCTGTGAGGTGTGAAACGGGCCTCTGGTAGAGTGTGACTGCCAGTCTGTGAGGAGTGAAAGCGGGACTCCGGTAGAGTGTGACTGCCAGTCTGTGAGGAGTGAAAGCGGGACTCCGGTAGAGTGTGACTGCCAGTCTGCGAGGAGTGAAAGCGGGCCTCCGGTAGAGTGTGACTGCCATTCTGGGAGGAGTGAGAGAGGGCCTCCATAGAGTGTGACTGCCAGTCTGCGAGGAGTGAGAGAGGGCCTCCATAGAGTGTGACTGCCAGTCTGTGAGGAGTGAAAGCGGGCCTCGAGGAGTGTGAGACTGCCAGTCTGTGAGGATTGAAAGCAGGCCTCCGGTAGAGTGTTGCTGCCAGCCTTTGATGAGTGAAAGCAGGCCTCTCGTAGGGTGAGACTGCCAGTCTGTGAGGAGTGAAAGCGGGCCTCCGTAGAGTGACTGCCAGTTTGTGATGAGTGAAAGTAGGCCTCCGTGGAGTGTGACTGCCAGTCTGTGAGGAGTGAAAGCAGGCTTCCGGTAGAGTGCTGCTGCCAGCCTCTGATGAGTGAAAGCAGGCCTCTGGTTGGGTGAGACTGCCAGTCTGCGAGGAGTGTAAGGAAATGCCTCCTTGGCATGGTTACCCCCTGAATCTTTGCCTTTGCTGATGCCAAGTTATGATTTGAAAGTGTGCTGAGGCCAGCTAACCAGGCCCCAGCACCAGTGTTCTTTCCCTAAACTGTACCTTTGTCTCCACATTTGGCACAACCCTGGCACCCAGATAATTCCCTTGTAACTGGTACCAAGGGCCCTGATGCCAGGGAAGTTCTCTAAGGGCTACAGCATGTCTTATGCCACCCTGGAGACCCCTCACTCAGCACATGCACACTGCTTGCCAGCTTGTGTGTGCTGGTGAGGAGAAAATGACTAAGTCGACATGGCACTCCCCTCAGGGTGCCATGCCACCCTCACACTGCCTATGGCATAGATAAGTCACCCCTCTAGCAGGCCTTACAGCCCTAAGGCAGGGTGCACTATTCCACAGGTGAGGGCATAGGTGCATGAGCACTATGCCCCTACAGTGTCTAAGCAAAACCTTAGACATTGTAAGTGCAGGGTAGCCATAAGAGTATATGGTCTGGGAGTCTGTCATACACGAACTCCACAGCACCATAATGGCTACATTGAAAACTGGGAAGCTTGGTATCAAACTTCTCAGCACAATAAATGCGCACTGATGCCAGTGTACATTTTATTGAGAAATACACCCAGAGGGCATCTTAGAGATGCCCCCTGAAAACATTACCCGACTTCCAGTGTGGGCTGACTAGTTTTACCAGCCTGCCACACACCAGACATGTTGCTGGCCACATGGGGACAGTGCCTTTGTCACTCTGTGGCCAGGAACAAAGCCTGTACTGAGTGGAGGTGCTTCTCACCTCCCCCTGCAGGAACTGTAACACCTGGCGGTGAGCCTCAAAGGCTCACCCCTTTGTTACAGCGCCACAGAGCATCCCAGCTAGTGGAGATGCCCGCCCCTCCGGCCACTGCCCCCACTTTTGGCGGCAAGGCTGGAGGAGATAATGAGAAAAACAAGGAGGAGTCACTGGCCAGTCAGGACAACCCCTAAGGTGTCTTGAGCTGAGGTGACTCTGACTTTTAGAAATGCTCCATCTTGCAGATGGAGGATTCCCCCAATAGGATTAGTTATGTGACCCCCTCCCCACTGGGAGGAGGCACAAAGAGGGTGTAGCCACCCTCAGGGCTAGTAGCCATTGGCTACTAACCTCCCAGACCCAAACACACCCCTAAATTGAGTATTTAGGGGCTCCCAGAACCGAGGAAGATAGATTCTTGCAACCTGAAGACGAAGAAGGACTGCTGACCTGAAGCCCTGCAGAGAAGACGGAGACACCAACTGCTTTGGCCCCAGCCCTACTGGCCTGTCTCCCCGCTTCGAGAAAAACTGCAACAGCGACGCATCCCCCAGGGTCCATTGACCTCTGAAGCCTCAGAGGACTACCCTGCATCTAAAAGGACCAAGAAGCTGCTGAGGACAGCAGCTCTGTTCACCAAGACTGCAACTTTGCAACAAAGAAGCAACTTTTAAAGACCACACGTTTCCCGCCGGAAGTGTGAGACTTTCCACTCTGCACCCGACGCCCCCGGCTCGACCGGAGGAAAACTAACTCTACAGGGAAGACTCCCCAGCAACTGCTAGCCCGTGAGTAGCCAGAGTTGACCCCCCTTAGCCCTCACAGCGATGCCTGCAGAGGGAATCCAGAGGCTTCCCCTGACCGCGACTCCCTGCTTCAAAGAACCCGACGCCTGGGAAACACACTGCACCTGCAGCCCCCAGGCCCTGAAGTATCCGAACTCCAGTGCAGGATCGACCCCCAGGCAGCCCTCTTCCTAGCCCAGGTGGTGGCTACCCCGAGGGGCCCTCTCCCTTGCCTGCCTGCATCGCTGAAGAGACCCCCGGGTCTCCCCTTTGAATCCTATTACAAACCCGACGCCTGTTTGCACTCTGCACCCGGCCGCCCCTGTGCCGCTGATGTGTACACTCTGTGCCTGCTTGTGTCCCCCCCGGTGCCCTACAAAACCCCCCTGGTCTGCCCTCCGAAGTCGCGGGTACTTACCTGCTAGCAGACTGGAACCGAGGCACCCCTATTTCCATTGAAGCCTATGCGTTTTGGGCACCACTTTCACCTCTGCACCTGACCGGCCCTGAGCTGCTGGTGTGGTAACTTTGGGGTTGCCTTGAACCCCCAACGGTGGGCTACCATGGACCCAACTTTGAACCCTGTAAGTGCTTTACTTACCTGTGAACCTAACAAATACTTACCTCCCCCAGGAACTGTTGATTTTTGCAGTGTGTCCATTTTTAAAATAGCTTATTGCCATTTTTGCCAAAACTGTACATGCTATTGTGATGATTCAAAATTCCTAAGATACCTGAGTGAAATACCTTTCATTTAAAGTATTGTTTGTAAATCTTGAACCTGTGGTTCTTAAAATAAACTAAGAAAATATATTTTTCTATATAAAAACCCATTGGCCTGGAATTGTCTTTGAGTGTGTGTTCCTCATTTATTGCCTGTGTGTGTACAACAAATGCTTAACACTACCCTCTGATAAGCCTACTGCTCGACCACACTACCACAAAATAGAGCATTAGAATTATCTCTTTTTGCCACTATCTTACCTCTTAGGGAAACCCTTGGACTCTGTGCATGCTATTTCTTACTTTGAAATAGTACATACAGAGCCAATTTCCTACAAGGAGTGAAAGCGGGCCTCTGGTAGAGTGTGACTGCCAGTCTGTGAGGCGTGAAAGCGGCTCTCCGGTAGAGTGTGACTGCCAGTCTGTGAGGAGTGAAAGCGGGCCTCGGATAGAGTGTGACTGCCAGTCTGGGAGGAGTGAAAGCGGACCTCGGGTAGAGTGTGACTGCCTGTCTGTGCGGAGTGAAAGCGGGCCTCGGGTAGAGTGTGACTGCCAGTCTGCGAGGAGTGAAAGCAGGCCTTGGGTAGAGTGTGACTGCCAGTCTGCGAGGAGTGAAAGTGCGCCTCCAGTAGAGTGTGACTGCCAGTCTGCGAGGAGTGAAAGCGGGACTCCGGTAGAGTGTGACTGCCAGTCTGCGAGGAGTGAAAGCGGGCCTCTGGTAGAGTGTGACTGCCAGTCTGCGAGGAGTGAAAGTGGGTCTCCGGTAGAGTGTGACTGCCAGTCTGTGAGGAGTGAGAGCGGGCCTCCATAGAGTGTGACTGCCAGTCTGCGAGGAGTGAGAGTGGGCCTCCAGTAGAGTGTGACTGCCAGTCTGCAAGGAGTGAGAGTGGGCCTCCGGTAAAGTGTGACTGCCAGTCTGCGAGGAGTGAAAGCCGGCCTCCGGTAGAGTGTGACTCCCAGTCTGGGAGGAGTGACAGCGGGCCTCTGGTACAGTGTGACCGCCAGTCTGCGAGGAGTGAGAGCGGGCCTCCAGTAGAGTGTGACTGCCAGTGTGGGAGGAGTGAAAGCGGACCTCGGTTAGAGTGTGACTGCCAGTCTGCGAGGAGTGAGAGCGGGCCTTCGGTAGAGTGTGACTGCCAGTCTGCGAGGAGTGAATGCGGGCCTCTGGTAGGGTGAGACTGCCAGTCTGTGAGGTGTGAAAGCGGGCCTCCATAGAGTATGACTGCCAGTCTGCGTGGAGTGAGAGCGGGCCTCCAGTAGAGTGTGACTGCCAGTCTGCGAGGAGTGAAAGCGGGCCTCCATAGAGTGTGACTGCCAGTCTGCGAGGAGTGAGAGCAGGCCTCGGGTAGAGTGTGACTGCCAGTCTGCAAGGAGTGAGAGCGGGCCTCGGGTAGAGTGTGACTGCCAGTCTGCGAGGAGTGAGAGCGGGCCTCCGGTAGAATGTGACTGCCAGTCTGCGAGGAGTGAGAGCGGGCCTCCATAGAGTGTGACTGCCAGTCTGCGAGGAGTGAGAGCGGGCCTCCAGTAGAGTGCGACTGCCAGTCTGCGAGGAGTGAAAGCGGGCCTCCGTAGAGTGTGACTGCCAGTCTGCGAGGAGTGAGAGCGGGCCTCCGTAGAGTGTGACTGCCAGTCTGCGAGGAGTGAGAGCGGGCCTCCAGTAGAGTGCGACCGCCAGTCTGCGAGGAGTGAGAGCGGCCCTCCCGTAGAGTGCGACCGCCAGTCTGCGAGGAGTGAGAGCGGGCCTCCGGTAGAGTGTGACTGCCAGTCTGCGAGGAGTGAGAGCGGGCCTCCGTAGAGTGTGACTGCCAGTCTGCGAGGATTGAAAGCGGGACTCCGGTAGAGTGTGACTGCCAGTCTGTGAGGAGTGAGAGCGGGACTCCGGTAGAGTGTGACTGCCAGTCTGCGAGGAGTGAGAGCGGCCCTCCCGTAGAGTGCGACCGCCAGTCTGCGAGGAGTGAGAGCGGGCCTCCGGTAGAGTGTGACTGCCAGTCTGCGAGGAGTGAGAGCGGGCCTCCGTAGAGTGTGACTGCCAGTCTGCGAGGATTGAAAGCGGGACTCCGGTAGAGTGTGACTGCCAGTCTGTGAGGAGTGAGAGCGGGACTCCGGTAGAGTGTGACTGCCAGTCTGTGAGGAGTGAGAGCGGGCCTCCGGTAGAGTGTGTTACTAGGCTTCAGTGATTCTCCTCATGTTTTCACTCACGCAGTCTAGAAGCCATGCTGCGTAGTTAAGGATGATTGATTCTAACTCTTGCGCTATGCTGCAGCAGTCGTTCATAAGCAGCCTCCTGGCTCTTCTCTTTGTGAGCCTCAATGTTCTTCTTTCTCTAGTGAGGCAGCCCAAAGATTGGGGCATTAGATAATGTATTTATTTACTTTTTAGAACTGGCAGGCTTCCCCATTCTGCCAGCCCCCATAAAGGTGACTGAGCCCCTCGTGAAGTGCACAAGCAGTTGTGTTTACTGGTGTCACCACACACTCAGTGTTTGCAGACACACCCTCTGCTCTGACCCCACAGGAAGAGTCGAGTAGGTTTCCACAGCTCCACTTCCTGGATGAGGCCGGTCCCACAGCACCAACCACTGGGGCACGCCAGAGCTCCTGCATACCTAGTGCCTGTGGGCAGCATAGTGCTCCTCAGGGCGCAGTGCATTCAGCTGGATGCTTGTCACTAGATGCACCTGCATTGCTTTCACCACTGTCATAGACCACAAGGGTGGTGCATTTGGGGGTAGCCCTGCAGCAGTAGATAACCAAATCGGCGGTGGGGGTGCGTGGAGCTTATTACTGTGTATCAGTCCCCTGTTTACTGCAACATGCACTGCCCGCCAGCTCGCCAATTATGCCACCACATCCAAGTGTAATGACGCCATCTTAGGGGTGGGAATCCACAGTGCACCATGCGGACCGTAGCAAGGCTGGGGAAAGTGGGCAATAAACCTGCATCCGCTTTTTAGTTCATTTAGGGCACTGGGGTGGAGGGGGCTGCAGGGCAATTATCAAATCCAGACTTAAAAAATGTGGCGTGGTGTCTCGGGTTGTGGTGCATAATTCCCGGTATCGGGCGAAGTGGTGCTCTACGTTGCAGACACCTATAAGGGTCACGGATTTCGGGAAGGATGTTATGGTGTTGAAGAGTGGATATGTTTGGAGCATTCTCATTATTATTAGGTGAATGGGGGTGCCGCTGAGTTATTGCAGGGTTACTTCAAGATTGGATTGTGGTATGTGTGTCCTGGGTATGTGTGTGTGTGGATGTGCGTAATTTGCCTTACATTTACTGCAGGGTGGTGATTTCTTGGGCAGTAGGGGATTGGAATGTTTTGGATGTCAGCGGTGGTGGATGTGATTGGGTAACGCCCAGGATGTCAGCTGTCATCCCTAAAGGCAGACACTGTTCTGTCCACTCCCATTGTGGACTAAGCCTTCTGCTGTGCTGCCGCGCCCATGCCACGTCTTTACTTGGTAAGAACCGGCTTCTGGCCGCTGTTGCATCTACTCGTCAGTACATATGGGAGGACTGGCTTTTGGTTAATCTGTCAGGGGCCGAGTTTGGGCGAATGGTGTCCCTTATTGTGTCTAATGTTTACTGCCCTTCTCACTATCTCCCTACGGCTGAAATACTTCTTCGGTTTCATATACTGTTAAACTCTAACATTTTCTCCTTTTTTAATTTTAATTTACTTTAAATAGCTACTCCTCCAGAAAATGTAAGTTAGAAAGATTCGCACATCCAGTGTTAACAAGGTTGGCAGCAGGTTTCTTGGCGTCAGTCAAGAGACCTCATACTGTTGGTTTTTACAGATAGCTTTAAAAAATCAGACAAGTTATCACGAAACATCCTGTGTAAAACGATGTGTAATTTCAATTGATGTAAAAATAAAACCTGGTCGAGGTCTCTGGACTGTCAGCGCTCCTGACCATGCTTAAGACAAAGTAAGGGAGTAGCTGGTGAGATGCTGTCAGTGGCGGCTGCCCCAAGGAGGTGTCTTCATTTGGGGCCCTTCTTGGAAGAGAGTCCGTGACTAGCTTGGTACAGAGCCACCCTGCCGAGTGGACGCCGGATTCTAGTGCCGCACTGGCATTCGTGAGCCGAGGCCGGGGTGACCTTGAATGCGGTCGTCGTCCTTTCATCCTGCATAAGAGGGAGAACCAACAAGCACTGCTGAAAGGGCCCGGCAAAGGTTGCGGCTGACAACTCTGATCGCTAAAACGCCTCAGTGCAGCCCCTCCTTCGCGTCCATCCTCGGTCCATCCTGCTGTCTTGTTTCCTTGGCAACATTGAGTGCACATCCTGGAAAACTTTATCCGAAATCGGCTCTGGGCAGCTTTTCAAATCCATACAAACCTGATTAGGGGCCTCTGGGGGCCTTGCCAGCTAATCAGATTAGGCCGCTCTAATGGTACCGAGGACTGGGAGTGAGCAGAGAGCAGTAAAACATTGTGTATACTTAGTGATAATTATACTTGGTTTTGTGTCATTGATTTATATAGCGCAGCCTTATTCCCTGTGTTTCTCTCTCAATGCAGCTATCCGGAGGAAGGAGAATGGCTGGTATGACGAAGAACACCCCCTGGTCTTCCTTTTCCTGGGATCCTCTGGAATAGGTAAAGAGTTCCTGGTTGTCATCATCACGCCCACTGCCTGAGCTTGCCCCCTCCCTGTGCAGTGGCAGAGGTGTTTGGGTTCAGACGTTTCCCGGCATGTGTGCAGCATCTGGGCTCTGATGCAGTGTCTCATCGAGCTGTAGAGCGCCAAGAAGGCGCCTGCATTGGTACACTCCGCAGAGCTCATCGGTGCCCAGCACAAACACTTTAGATTCAAGAGGACATTGACGACTCGTCTCTTTCAGGAAACCTGCTTTCAAGTTTTGGGCTGTGGTGTCATCTCCCCAACCAATGTGTGTTGGAACCTCAGGTTTGGGCGTAATTAAAGAGGACTCATTGCGTACTATGAAGCATCCAGTGCGCTTCGAGTTACACAAACCCCACAACACATGCAGTGATCGTCATTGCACAAGGGTGTCAAGGGCAGTGCAAGAGCCTTTTCATCTTAAACATCTAAAACAGAGGGATCAGTAAATGTCGAAGTACGGATGCATTACAGGCTTTGAGCATAACCACTAAGCATTTCAGCGACTTACATTTCAATTCATTGTGTATGTAAATGCATCCTATTCAGATATTCCGAAAATGTCGCACGGGTCCGACCCTCATGGCCCAACATTGGATACTTGAATAGTAACTTTACTCCAGACATCTTCCGACCTAAAACAAAAAATACGGGAAGAAAATAGGTATACATGGTGTGTTACATGTTTACAGCAGGTGCTTGTTGTTTATATGACAGAAGAGCTTAAGGGAAGCAAATATGCCAACAGAGACCCCAAGGTGGAAGTACCTTTACCTCTTGGTCTATCCATGTGACTCCATGTTATCTCATTGGCATGAGGTTGTATTGTGATACTTAATTTAACAAGATCTGTAGTCTTGTCAGTGGAGACTGCTCTGATAACCTCTTTATAGTACTTTCATTCACCTGCTTACATAAGGTGCCTCCTTCCGCTAGTATGAGGTAATTGCCACTATGCCCGGTAACGTCTTATCACATTTATTGATGACCTTCAAGGACCGTCCCATTGACTGTAATATTCTTATTTCCTCATGTGCTTTAGCACTGTGCACCCTACAACATGTATACTGTTTAATCTAGTGTGGTTAGCAGAGACCTTCTTCAAATACCCTTATAAACTGCACATCACCATATCCATTTAGTGGGGTTCCGACCGTTTCTGGTGCACCACTCATGTGAGATTCCTTGGGCTGTCCTTGCACTTCCTTGCTAGTCATTCAAATATGTTGTTCCTCTTTGTTGGATACTGGTGAATCCATACACAATGTGAGATAGTTGCCCAGTTTTGAGATATACAGGATTGATTAAACCTCCTCCACACACCAGTGCTTATCTAGCACTGGCTTGTCACACCATAAGACTGATAGGGAAGGTAAGGCCATCATCCCTTTCTTTAGATATGTCTTCCATTGCCCTAACTCCCATCTTGGACTGTACTCCAGTGTTGTGCACCCACCAGCGCTTGATTCTGCCCTGGCTGAATGGAACCTTCCTTACAAATCATGCAACGGACCCTTCTTTCACAGTGAACCGTGGTGTGGTATGAGAAACACTGATTGCTACAGGGTAAAGGAAGGCTTGCTTGTCCTTGATAAGTGTTGGTAAGATGTCGACTGCTCTTCTTCACTACCGTTTGTTCTCCATGTTCACTGTTTTTTTCCTGAGATTTATTGAAGCATACAGTTGGTTTACACCCTCATTCTTTTCTTGCTTTCTTTGAACAGGAAAAACGGAACTAGCCAAGCAGACAGCCAAGTACATTCACAAGGATGTCAAAAAGGTAACCATCTGTTAACTTATTACATCAACAGGGCTGTGATGTACTCTGATCCCAAGCAACAGAAGCTAAGAACCGTTATATGCAGGGCTCATTCCGAGGCCATCATTAATTTTAGATGTCACTGCAGGATAGGAGTCTCTACACTTGTTATAGTTGCTTTCTATTTTTAGGTATGCAGCTCTTCTTCATATGTTATTTGGCAATTATGTATTTCCCTATGGCTGATTGTTTTCGGGCTAGAAGAGGGGTGTTGGTTTCGGTGATTCTCCAATATTGATTTGTTTCATAGATTCACATCCTTTAATCTTTCACTTCCTCAAGATAGGAGTCCCATGGTAGTTGTAACAAGTAGTTCAAAGAAAGCACTGCATAGCAAAATTCAAACAAGTGACGTTGTTAACTAATTCATTATTTTAATAAGAACCAAACTTCAACCAGTCAGGAAGCAGCTCCTGATGAAGCACTCTTCCCCTTAAGGGTTACCATACCTCCTATTACTCAGCACAAGTGTAACTGGTAATGTAGATGGGGTACTCATTGTGGAAGCTCCTATTGGGGAAGATTGGGGAGTCGCATGTGGATCTATGAAAGATGTAAATATTAGAGAATTATTAGTGTACAAGTAAGTAACTTGTTTTTCTCCAGTAGTGAATCTTACATAGATTCATATGCTTCAGTCCATGTAGCGAGCAGTATTAAAATATAATAATGTGGAGGGAGGAAGGGCAAATCGCAGGTAATAAACCTTACCATCATTATTATTCTTAGTATTGTTCTATAAATGAAAAGCTCACCTCTTTGAAACAGTTGGCAAAGGACTTCTTGACCCACTGCTCCATCATCTCTTGTTGTTGCTTCCAAGCAGTAGTGTCTGGTAAGTGCATGTCTGTTAGTCCATGTAGCAGCCCTGCATATATCTAATAAGGATACTCAGGCAAGCAGGGCCGTAGATGTGACTACAGTTCTCCAGTATTGGATCTTTCATAGATTCACATGCTTGAGTCAATCAATCAATGTCTTTGTAGAGTGTGGCTATTCACCCGTTAGGGTCTCAAGGCGCTGGGGTGGGGGGCAGAAGTGAAGGTCAGAGAGGATCAGGTGAAGTGACCAGTTTTGAGGTCCCTTCTGAAGTGGGAGATCCTCTGAGGTAGATAGGAAGGGAGTTCCAGGTCTTGGCGGCGTGGTGGGAGAAGGACCTTCCTCCGGCTGTAGCCTTCCAGACGAATGGGACGGCAGCAGTGGCGAGGGTGAGGTCAGCAGAGCGGAGTTGCCTGGTGGGCGTGTAGAAGGGGAGTCTTTAGTTGAGGTATTCTGGTCCGGCATTGTGGAGGGCTTTGTATTCGTGGGTGAGAAGTTTGAATGTGTTTCTCTTGTCTATTGGGAGCCAGTGCAGGTCTCTCAGTAGGGCAGAGGTGTGGCTGTGTTTGGGGGCGTTCTTTATGAGACAGGCAGAGGTGTTATGGATGCATTGTAGTCTATTCTGTACCTTGGTGGTGGTTCTGGCGTAGAGTGTGTTGCCGTTGTTTAAGCGGCTGTCGACAAGGGCCTGGATGACTGTTCTTTTGGATTAATTTGGGATCCATTTGAAGATCTTCTGGAGCATGCACAGTGTTTGAAACAGGTGGAGGAGACTGCGCTGACTTGATGGTTCATCGACAGTGCTCTTTCCAGGATGAAACCGAGGTTGCGGGCGTGGTCAGTGGGGGCTGGAGAGCTTCAGAGGGCAGTGGGCAACCAGGAGGTGTCCCAGGCTGAGAAGTTGTTGCCGATGTTGAGGGCTTTTGTTTTTTCGGTATTTTGCTTGAGGCAACTCTCCTTCATCGAGGCTGTGACTGCCCTCTATCTTGTTCCAGCCCCTGTGGGGTGGTAGGTGAGCGAGGTGTCGGTCGGGGGATTTGAAGAAGGTGAAGTGGATACAGTGGTGGTCGATCCATTGGAGTTCGGTGATGTGGCTGATGGAGATGTGGATGCTGGCGGTGAAGATGGGGGCCGAGTGTGTGTCTGGCGAAGTGGGTAGGCGAGGTGATGAGTTGCTTGAGTCCGAGGTTGGAGAGGTTTTCGAGCAGCATCATGGAGTTGTTGTCATTGGCGTTCTCCAGGGGGAAATTGAAGTTACTGAGGAGTATATAGTCCTTGGAAGCGTGCGCGTGAGTGGTGACGATGTCGTCAATGGTGTTGCAGAATTAGGGGCCGGGGCCCGGCGGCCTGTGGATGAGAATACTTCACAGAGTGGTGTTAGGGTTGGTTCCAATCTGGAAGTGGAGGAGTTCCATGTTGGGTGAGGAGTCTTCGGTGCTGGTGGAGGGGCATAGGGACTCTTTGTGGACGATGGCAATGCCTCCCCCCGGGTGGTTCGTGCGGTCTTTTTGGATTATCTTGTAGCTGTCTGGGGTGGCGATATCTGGACCTGAAGAGGGGTTAAGACAGGTTTCTGTGAGGAAGGCGACGTCCGGGGATGTGGTGTCGATGAGATTCCAGAGTTCGATCGCATTCCTGTGGATGGAGCGAGTGTTGATTAGGATACATCGGCGGTTGTGTTCTGTTTTGTGGGTCTTCGGGGTTGGCTTGAGTGATGGCGGCTGGTGAATTTGCAGTGGCGACAGGTGAAGGATCCCTTGGTGTTACTTGGTGATGCCTGCTTACAGTTGTTGTTGTGTCCTGGTTTGATTGCAGTGAGTGCTGCTGATGAGTAACGGTGGTAGGCGGGAGGTCCCGGGGTCCTGGCACTGGTTACGATATGGTCGCAACGGGCACAAACTGGTTTGCCTTTGGCGCACCAGCAGTGCGGCGACGCAGATGCCACCGTTAAGTAGGGGGGGGGTGAGGAGAGAACAGCTAGGATCTGGAAACAGCGCGAAAAAAGGGGGCTGGGCCGTGAGGGATGCGGCGGCGGGGAGAGAGGAGATAGAGAATCGCGAATGATAGGAAAAATGAGAAAAAGCAAAGAAAATATAGAGGAAAGCGCAGAACCAAAGGCACAATTAAAATAGCACACTCAGATAAAAACAAGGAGAGGGGACTGAGTAAAGAGAAAAAAGGAAGATGGCAGCCCAGCAAGAAGAACAGAGCTCTCCCACTAGACACCAAGGATGAGGCGCAGGAAGAAGCCTGCTGGTGAGGAGGGCCTCGAACTTCTGACCAAGGTCAGAGTTCGTCAGAACGGGCTTTCTCTTACTGGTGGAGCTATGCGGAGGCAGCGCAGTTCACTGACCATGGAATCATCCCTGTCGTCGAGGTGGGAGTCCCACAGTAACTTTAAATATACATACCAGTAAGTGTGCTACATTAGGCTTCAATGGCCATAGACAGGCACTGCAATAGCCTATCCATGTTCTGTTTAAAAAAAAAAAAAAAAAATGTGAACTGCAACCAATCAAGCGACAGCCCCCTCTAGAACACTCCCACCAGAGGCTGATTCCCTCAGATTTCCTACTGCATGCACTGACAAGAAATTTATGTCAGATATATTGCATTTTCGTTGGACATGATGTCCCAACAAACTAAAAAAGGACTCTTCAGAATTTGTGACATTTGTGGGAAGAAAAGACTACATATTGATGACCCACACATGAAGTGTATATACTGTCTACATCCAGATCATAAGGTGAGAGATTGCAAAATATATTGCACCTTTACTCATATAACTCTTAAAGATAGAGAAGGGGGACTTTTACTGTAGATGCAGAGGCAAAAAGCAATTAAATGCCCTTCTTCTGATGAGAGTGAGACCTCCTCATAGGTCTCCAATCTCTTAAAAGGCCTAAAAGTAAAAATAAACTTTCCTTAGAACCACCTAAGAAAGTACTTAAAAAAATCCAAGCACCTTTCACTGGAACAACAGAAAGGCCAGCAGAAAGTCATTCAAATGCCTTGAAAAAGGTTCACTCAGAGCCTATAACTCCATCAGTGAAGAAAGCACCCCCAAAATGTGCTTCTCTCTCTTTACCATCGACTGCAAAAATAAAGAAATTACCTCTAGAGTCTGACAAAAAATCCTCGCCGACAAAAAAACGTTGGCACCACGTCTATGACAGTGGCAGTCACGTCGACGTTTACCACAGCGGTGTCTTCTATTATTGTCATATCGTCGACACTGTCATCGACGACTAATGGCTAGAATATATAAGACGACACCATCGACGACTACCCATCCGTCGACGACACACCTGTTGACGAGGGACTCATCTGCGAGGGACACGTCGATGAGAGACACAGCAACGAAGAATCAGTGACCCGTTGGCGAGGGACGCAGCAACAGAATATCAGTTGACGAGCGACCCATCGATGACAAACACTTTAACAACAGATTCGACAACAGCACCCTTAACGTTAGCGAGTGAATTACTAGCGAAGACTGCGAAAACACAATTTTTGCCACTGTCGTTGATAACAATGAGGAGGAAATCCTCTGCAATTTTGCCAATGCATACTTCTCCAGCAGGGTGTTACCATATCCTCCTCAACACCTTTTAGATGACGAGGATGATGTATATTCTCAGGATGCAGGCATGTTTGGGGCAGCCAGCAGTCCATCACAGCCCAGCGTCAAGTGTCGAGATCTAAATGATGATGATGATGATGATGACGACGATCACTACCAGGACAACTACTACTCGGCAAGAGACCAGGTAGATCTCTCGCATTCTGAATATGGTAATAGGGATACCTCCATAACTATGCCAATGTCATTGGTAACAAATCTTTAAAACATGTTGGACGATTACTATAGAAAAGACTTCCACCCTCAGTACTGGCATCACTGGTTACACAACCTTATGAATGGGAAGCAGCACTACAGACACCTGTCCCTATCCATCCGGGAACTCCACTCAGACCAGATGTTGCTATGCCTTTCGACCAACCACCTCAAGATTATCCTCAAACCACAGATGAGGAAAGAGAAGGAGGAGAAGTAATAGATACTACACTTAATGAGTGGGACAAATACCTAATACTTACTCCATCGCCACCTTTCTCAGTGCCTGTAGATTCTCCACCTGAAGATATAGGCAGGTTCCGTACCCTAACGGAGAGAGCAGCTAAATGTTTCGAGTTAGCCATCCTATCTAGGGAGACAGACTGTTTCCTCTATGACTTTTAAGAGCCAGCAAAGAAGTCAATGAGAGCCATACCTATCGTAGATTTTATATGGCAGGAAGGCAAAAAAGCAGTGAAGAATCCAGCTACAATACCACGTTTAGAGAAGAAATATAAAGCCCCAGAGGATTCTTCAACTTGATTAATAGGGCATCCTAAGCCAGATTCCATGGTCTCTCGCTGAATGAATCCCTCTGTGCCAATTGCCTCCCTGCCAGATAGAGAGGGACATCGTCTCAATAATATTATAGAAAAGTTCTTCTCTGTTGCAGCAATAACGGTAAAAGCTGCAAATTCTTTAGCCATTCTAGGCAGGTATGTGGTCAGATATATCCACACACATCAGCCACCTACCTGAAGACACTAAGCTGAAGGCAAAGAAAGTACTACAAGAAGAGGAATGGATAGCAGCCAAAATAGATTGTGCCATTTACATCTCCCTAATGGGATTCATGCAACTAGCAGGAGCAGCCGTTTTGTGCAGGCGGGGTTGGCTGAATTCTACCTCCTTGAGACCAGAGATACAGAGCAAGATACCCGATTTTGCATACGATGGTGAAAGCCTTGTCAGCAAACATGTGGAGGAAGCTTTACAGTCTATCAAGGCGGACACAGTCAGATCTCTGGGCACATTGCAGTACAAAAAACAACCCTTTCGAGGGGCTAGAGGGAGAGGAACATATTCCTTTTGCAGTGGATATCAACCATATAGG
This sequence comes from Pleurodeles waltl, assembly GCF_031143425.1. NCBI lineage: Eukaryota > Metazoa > Chordata > Amphibia > Caudata > Salamandridae > Pleurodeles > Pleurodeles waltl. The sequence goes on along the minus strand of NC_090447.1, from coordinate 76,347,314 downwards.
CAACAATATCAAGCAGGCCAAATAGGCAATCAACCACAATATGGACAACAGCAACAGCAATACAGATTACCACCAACAGCTGCGTACAAGCACCCCACAAGTGGAAGGCTTTCAACCTGTGGCAGATAAACAGGCAGAAAACAAGGATCGCACTTTGATTCCAGCTACCTACCCCACTCTTGTATCAAAGATTGGAGGCCTCATAAGTTACCACATCCTTCAGTGATCAGCAATAACATCGGACAAATGGTTATTAGATATAGTATGCAAGGGACATACTTTAGAATTCCTCCAGAAGCCCCCAGATACTCCTCCATCAGGACCACCGCCTCCACATTTAAGACAACATCTCATGGAAATATCTTCCATACTACACAAAGGAGCATTGGTGATCGTCCCACCTCTTCAGAGAGAGACCAGGGGTTTTACTCCTGCTTTTTTTCTGGTGAAAAAACCTTCAGGGGATTGGCGTCCAATTTTAGATTTGTTAGCCTTAAACAAATTCCTGAAAAAACAAACGTTTTGTATGGTAACGCTCCAGGATATTCTTGCCTCTTAAATAGTGGGGATCACACGACATCTCTAGATCTCCAAGATGCATATTTTCATATCCCAATACATCAAAATCATCTCAAATTTCTCCTTTTCAAGGTAGCATCTGCAGTTCAGGGCCCTACTATTGAGACTAAAGTCAGCCCCCAGAATCTTTACCAAAGTGCTAGCCCCAGTAGCAGCTCTTCTAAGACAACTAAGAATACAGGTTTTTTCATACGTGGACGATTGGCTCATAAAGGCATCAACATGCCATCAATTGGTGCAACACACATCCATTTGCCTGCAGTTGTTCAAAAGTCTGGGCCTCACCATCAACCATCAAAAGTCGCATTTCCATATCATAACAAGATTGAAGTTCCTGGGAGCACTACTGGACACTACACAAAGCAAAGCATTTCCATCCCAGGAGAGACAAAGAAAAATCTGCCAGATGACTCACAAGCTCTCTGCAAAAAAGTTTGTTTCAGTACGGATCTACATGTCATTTATGGGAATGATTTCTTCATGCATTCCGCTGGTTCTGAGTTGCCAACTACGTATGCAGGCACTGTAAGAGCAGTCAGACAGCCAGTGGCTCCAGGTGAATTGCTCCTACGAAGATGAGATTCAAATTATATCAGGGATAAAAACTGCCATATCTTGGTGGACAAAACCGTCAAATCTGTCCAAGGGCCTCTCATTTCTGGAACAAGTTCCGAATTTCATAATAACGACAGATGCGTCCCTCGAAAGTTGGGGTGGCCACCTTCAGGATTTGCAAATAAGTGTCAACCGGATGCAAATAGTCAAAAAGCTTCACATAAACCAACTGGAGCTAAAGGCAATCGATCTAGCACTAAGAGCTTTCTTGTAAACAATTGAGAAGTCAACAGTCCTCATAAGAACGAATAACACTACAAGTATGTTCTATCGGAACAAACAGGGAAGAACAAAATTTAGGGTTCTCGCATGAAGCCCGTAGCATTTGGAAATGGGCCATAGAAAATCACATTTCTCTGAAAGCGGAACATGTGCCACAACAGTCCAACCTCCTGGCAGACTCGTTCTACAGAACGATCATCCCGTGTCACGAGTGGGAACTCGACCAGCTTTTTCAAAAATGGGGTAAACCGAATCTAGTCCTTTTGGCCACAAGCAAAAACAAGAAATGCCCAGATTACGCTAGCTGGCATCCCCAAAAAGGGTCGTGGGGAAATACTTTTTTGATGAGGTGGTCAGGAATCTATGCCTATGCTTTTCCCCTGATTCCTTTGATTCCCAGGGTGATCAGTGGGATGAAAACAGAGGGATGCCATCTCCTCCTCATAGTACCCAAATGGCCCAGACAGTTCTGGTTCACAGAACTCCGTCTTTACTCGGAACAACCACATGTTCAATGCAGACAGATGACAGCCCTGCTGGCCTTGAACCAGGGCCAAGTCAGACATTTGGACCCATCGTCTCTACACTTATGGACCTGACTCCTGAATTCAATGAGCTTTTCACCTTAAACATTCCACCAGAATGCAGAGAAATAATAGCAAATACCAGGGCCAAAACTACCAATAAGACCTATAAGTTTAAATAGAAGCACTTCTGCTTGTGGCGTGTCAATTCAGGAATCTATTCTATGACAAAGCCGCCGGAGCAAATGCTTCCTTGTTTGCTACACTTATCAAAATTCTTATTCATCAGTAAGAGTACATCTAGCTGCAATTTCAAGACTCCGACGCTTTCAAGATGGTCCCTCGTTACACTCTTCCAGAATTGTAAAACAATTCCTCCAGGGTCTTTTTAGAGCATTCCCTCCGGTGTGAAAATGTCCACCATTATGGCTTTTAAGTGCAGCACTAGGGCAACTTATGAAGGCGCCATTTGAACCTATTCACAGGTCAGAATTAAAGTTCCTTACTTGGAAAACGTCACTTTTATTAGCTCTCACATCAGCGAAGAGGGTGACATCCAAGCCTTCACCATCAAGGATCCTTTTCTTCAGTTCACTCCAAACAGTGTTATACTTCAAACAAATCCTAAGTATACATCGAAAGTACCATCAAATTTCCATCTGAATGAACCAGTAATTTTATGAATGTTTTTTCCAAATCTGCAAACTGTAGTGGAAAAGAGTCTACATTCACTGGATTTAAAGAGATATCTAAAGTTTTATCTTCAAAGAATGCATTAAATACGATAATCAGACCAGCTGTTTGTAGTAAATGGAGATGCAAAGAAGGGCTGTGCTGTATCTAAACAGACCATCGTCAGATGGATTGGATTGACTATACAATTTTGTCATTCTCAGGCTGAAAGCCTTTATGCAGTAAGGTTAAAGTCTATTCCACCAGAGCTGTAGCCTCATCCGCAGCTCTGTTTGCTGGAGTGCCTCTACAACATATCTGCCGGGCAGCAATGTGGCCCAGTCAACATACATTCACAAAGCACTACTGCCTGGATGAGACATACAAAATGGACACAGACTTTGGGCAAGCAGTGCTAAGACATCTATTCCATTAAGGCGAGCCTCTGTTTTTCCCACCTTCCACTTAATAGATACGTTAACAATACTGGCTTAGTAATATTATTATTTATTTTTATATTGTTTTTGGTATTAACTATCGTTATTATTATTATTACCAGTAAAGTTATGGTCAAAATAAAACTTACTGCTCGCTATTCTAATTCAAGCATGTGAATATATGAAAGATCCAATACTGGAGAAGAAAATTGGTTACTTACCTGAAACTATGGTTCTCCAGTATTGGAATCTTTCATAGAGTCACATGCGACCCACCCTCATCCCCTTAGAGGCTCCACTCAAATATAAAACTATATACTTCACACTTGTACTAGAAAATCTGAGGTAATCAGCCTCTTTTGGGAGTCTTCTATCGCAGTGTTTTTCAACCTTTTTTGGGCAAAGGCACACTTGTTTCATGAAAAAAATCACGAGGCACACCACCATTAGAAAATGTTAAAAAATTTAAGTCTGTGCCTATATTGACTATATATAAAGTAATTCTCTTGAATAGGAATCAAATAAACACAAAGAAAGTATTTTATAATTACTTTATTATGAAATAGTAAGTAAACAGAAATATGAAAAATTATAAAATACTTTATTCAGTGCGCAACCTGGGCCTGTTTGGCTGAACACAAAGCTGATATTCTGGCTGGAATCGAAGAAAGACACACACGTAGCTCTTCGTCAACAGCTCTCAGTCTCTCTCTGTATTTAGTTTTTATAGCAATCATGCTTGAAAAGCTCATCTCACACAGATATGTAGTGGAAAATGGGAGCAATGTCAAAATAGCTTTGTTTGCCAGAAGGGGGAACTCCTTGGCAGTATCCAACCAAAAACTGTCCAAAGGTAGATCAGCAAATCTTAGCTTGAAACCACGATTTTGTCTCAGTTCAGTTAGTTCCTCCTGCTCCTGTAAAGTCATGTCCTTTCCACCAACTGATGCTAAGCTTTAAGGGTCCCTAACCCAGTCAAGGCATTCAGTGGAGACTGAAGAGAAATAAAATGACAACTTCTCCTCGAGAGTTTTTAAATGTTTAACTATTATCTCACACAGTGCAGCAGGGTGAACACCTTGCCATTGCTTGGTGAGTGTGAACATTTCAAGATTGCCACTTTCCACGTGTTGATGCCAGAGTTGCACCGACCATGGCTGCAGCTCCATCGGTTAAAAAAAACCTGCATAAGTGCTGAGGAACCCAACATCTGGAACGTTCTAGATGCGTCGCGAGACACTTTTCCAAACAGAACTGTTCAGAGGGTGTTTTTTAGAAGGGACAAGCACGGGATGTCTACCAAGGAGCGCGAGACAGATGACGTCAGTGTCATCCCATGGACATCAGATGCCCCAGGCCAAAGCGTCGCCAAACTTTATTTTCCTCAGGACATCTGAATGCAGGAAAGAGGCTGCCATGAGCACACACGATGCATTACGAAAACCAAAATAGAGAATTAAATTAACCCTGAGCCGCTAAAGGAAATCAAAAAAGGGGAAGATTACATGTTTGAGCAGCTCCCCTCTAGACCCGTTCTAAAGTTATCCGGAAAAGTGGTATTCATTTAGTCCTAAAGAATTTCGAGCCAACGCGCTTCCCTTCTCCGTAGCTTTCCCACCATGACTAGAATTTCAAAGGCGTCAGTTCTGAAAATGAGATGAAACTGCAAATAACAAGTTACTTAAACAGACGCGTCCCCTTGGTTTAGTGCTTCGAGGCCCGCCTTTAGGCGCCGCCCGCTTGTCGGGGCTGAGGACAACAACTGTCTGTCTCCTCAGAGCCTTGAGGGGTCCAGTCCCGTGGGAGTGGGGCCCCCCTTCAGATGAACAGCCCAGGCCAGCGCTGGCCCCGCAGCTGGAATAGGACATCCCTTTGTTCGACCGAGGGAGGCGCCTAGAAGCAAAGACCCTCTGGCCCGGTCCCTGCAGCTAACGGACCCTTCAACATCTGGTTCACACGCAGTGGGAGAGACACACACCCATGAAAACCTACACTGCCCCCTGCAGCCCCGGTGGAGGCACGTCACCCCACAGTCCAGGCAAGAGCTGAACATCTGTGCAAAGAAATCCCCAACTCTCCAGGCCGCGGGCCAACTCCACAGCGCCGGGCCTGGTTTTTTTTTCTTCTTGCTATTATATGAAATCTGTTTTTTTCATGAGGCCGGACAACGTTCCTTCACTGGCAGAGGCCGTCCGTGGTTTGGGTTGAAAAACGACAATCTGAGCTAACATGCACTGCAAATAATCTTTTTTTCTGTACAGTAATGTGATCCAGTCTACACTGTAGGCTCTGGAACCAGCTGCCCTGCTTTACGATCCCAGCTTCTCCGCGTTAACGAACGCAACGTGTGATTGTGGACAAATAACTATAGCTCACACTTCCCTGGTTAAATGACCGGCCAGAACGTGGAAGCGCGTAGAGAAAGAACCGTCCCTTATATTAAGTGATGTAACTATATATACTAAAAATATGCGTTTGTGTTTACAATTTAAGACGTTTTTTATTGACTGGAGCAGAAAAGCTGAGGTGTCACAATGTTCCGTAAGACACACAACAGCGGCTCCCTTAGTGGAGCTCAAACTCGCTGCCTTTGACAGATATAAACCTAAAAAGAAACTATATCAGACGGTGACCGACTCGCCTTTCGTCATAAGGAAGCTACAATGGTATTATATATTATAAATTACTTGAGGTTTTCAGGCCTCACGATGGCTATCAGGAGCACAATCTTACTACTCCTACAAGGGAACACCCCTAGAGGCCAATCTGATGGTTTCTTCACGAGGAACAAATCTAGAGTAAACTGAGGTTTAGTCAAATCCGTAAAATGAAAACACGCTTGCCCTGATATTTGCTGCTCCGAGAAAGCGTACGTAAAAACTGTATAGGGCATTAAGTAAACCAGGGCACAGTCCTATGCAGAAGTGATGCTTAATTATACCAACAAGCACACAACTACATGTTCAGTAAAAGTGACGCTGTCAGGCCAGTGCGTCATCAGCTCTAAAAGTGCACATTCCGATAGTGACATGGAGAAGGTCTGAGTGCACGATCGCCAGTCACAGTGCCCATGTGTAGAGGGTCTGTGCACAGTCAGCTTCGATTGTCCCTGTACCGGATAGTACGTGCCAACTGTAAGTCCACTGTCATCTGTGCACGCACTTAGGACCCAGTGTTTGTCCACACTGACCAACTCCGTGCAGTCACGGCGCTTGCACGCTCTGCTGTAACTGTCAGCATCCGGCACACTCAGCCTCCGCCAAGCAGTAAAATTACATCCCTCTGTGCAGTGCAAGCCGTGCCAATAGTAAATGAGATGGGCGTGTGCCATGTGCAGCAATTAGCGCCCCGAAGTACAACAGGTAACCCGCAGCGCCTTACAAAACCCTTCACAAATAAATACAAGTGTCAGAGAAGAAATACATCTCTGTGATCACGCCCATTCAGCCGCCCCAGGGCCCGTAAACGTGTCTGTCCATAAGTGCACCTGTGCATTCTGCTTGTTCACTCTGGGACCACTCTCAATAGACGAACCACACAAGAAACCACTGCTGTTCCATCATGCACTGAGCTGCCTTTACGCAGGAGGTGTCAGCGCACAATCAGATGTCCTGTGCCATCATCCATGCACAACGCGTAAGTGAAAAAGGGCCCGTGCACTGGTGCTACCATGCGAACGTGTCAGAGTTTTCTCAGCTGCCATTCTGCCACGGGCCGTCAGTGAGCGGGCAACCTTTGTACCATTATAGTGTACCGGGATATCAGTACACACTCAGACGTCGAGTCTCAAGTCGGTGTCAGTGCACAATCACATGTGGGCGAAAATTTGACATTTAAAAAAAAATATATATATATTCTTTCGAATTTTTCCCACGGCACACCAGGCAACATCTCGCGGCACACTAGTGAAAAACACTGATCTAAGAAACTCTTTAATGAGCCTATTAGACCGTAGCTACGCTCAGCTTAGTTTTCTATGAAATCGTGAGATTGCCACTAGGTTAAACCCTCACTGAATTATGAGAAAGATCTGGGTGAATTAAGTATGGCAGAACCTGTTTGTCCATGATTGGACAGGATGAAGATTTTTTGGGGGGGAGCTCCATATGCAGAAACAAGAATACTTTGCTTTGCAAGTCTTTTGTCATGTCAGCTCTATACAGAATTTCTCTACTCCGCTCTATACAGAATTCCTTAGACATTCTCAGAGATGTCTAAGAAACAGAATTTATTGTTGTGAGTAGCCAAGCCAAAGAAATGAGAGATTCTGATGTTGGATGAACAACTTGGTCCTTGTTCCACATTAAGATTCTCGGAATACTATGTCACTCAGATAGGATAAGTAGCTCTGTGTACCAGAATTGCCTTAGCCAGGCTCGAGCCACAAGAATGATCTGATATGACACTCTCTTCATTTTGTTCAGGAGCTTGGGTGTCAGTGGAAAAGGAAGGAATGCATAAGCAAACATCCCTGCTCATGCAATGTGAAATGCTTTCTCCTACTATCCATTTTGGGGATGTATGCTGGTGTAGAATCAGCCTCTGTGGTTGAGAGCTGTTGAACTTCATTTATGGAAGACCTGCAATATTTGTTGTTGATCCAGTTCGCACTTGTGACACTCTCTTGGCGTTCTGCTGAGACTGCAGCCACTAGTTGCTTTTCTCGCAGACATGTTCCACCTTTAGTGTAATAGGATGTAAAAGTATCCATCCCCAAATCTTCTGAGCTTCTCTACAGCAGATGTGAGCTTGTTCCTCCCTGTTTGCTCAGATAAAAGATTGTAGTATTATTGTTGGTACAGGCCAACACTTCCAAATTCTTTATCCTCGGGAGAAAGGACTGAAGACTTAGAGCTACATTTCTGAGCTCTAAAAGGTTGATGTGCATCCTTGTTTCCTGAGATGACCATTTGCTGCAGACATCAAGGTCTTGCAAGTGTTCTCCCCTTCCTTCCAGGGACACACTGCGATCATTACGAGCTGGGGTTGTGGGGAAATGAATGTCAGGCCTGGTGAGACATTGTCTGAGTGCATCCACCATGCCATAGCCAATATCATTTTGGAGGTGATCTTTCATTTGTGGAAAAGACCGTTTATGAGAGTGTGTCCAGGATTGCCCCTAGAAATTACATCTTTTTGCTAGGTTGAAGGCAGGATTTGGCCTTGTTCAGTTTTACACCAAGATCTTGGAAGCGTTGAAGACTGGCTCTTGTGGATGTTTTCGCTAATTGGAGTGAAGGACCTTTTATGAGCCAGTTGTCCATAGAAGGCACGATCGGGTGACCCCTTTCTTCTCAAGTTTGCAGCTACTGGGTCCATGCATTTGCTAAATATTCTGTGAACGAACGTAAGCCCAAAGGGAAGGACCTTGAACTAATAATGGCCTACTGACACCTTGAACCTTATGTACTTGTGATGTTTTATATGGATAGAGATTTGGACATTATAGTCCAAGAGGTCTAGGAGTGCATGAAGTCATTTAGCTTTAACAATTGGAGTATGTCTTGGAGCATAACTATTCTGAAAGATTGTGTTTTCAGGAATGTGGATAACTCCCTCAAATCCAACACCTCTCTCTGTTTTCATGATTTTTTTTCTTGATTAGGACAAAATTTGAAAGAAACCTGTGTTTCGATGAGCGTAGGTGACATCCGTTATAGCTCCTCTCCATAGGAGTGATCGAATTTCCTCCTTTGACAGACAGAGAAGTTGAAGTGACCTCCCATGAGATGGATTTTTAGGACGTTTTTGAACAAATTCCATGGTGTGACCATGTTGAATTGTATTCAACATCCAGCAATCTGAATAAATAGAATTCTAGCTGTTGTAATAATGGGAAAGAACTTCGCTCTCAAGGTGAAGTGTAACAGGGATGAGAGAGATCCTTGGCGGTTCTACAGGATCAATTGTCCTCATTGGCGAAGAAGCGCCTTTCATCGAAGTCTTTGTTGGGCATCTTTGTGTAAGAAATTTGAATACTGGTTGTGGGGGTGAAACCCTACTCCAGCAAGAACCACCGTCCTTGCCAGGTGTCACAAGCAATCGTAAATTAATGTGTGCTCAACCCTTATGTAGCATGGCACAGACCAGACACACTTAACTCAGAGACAATGTGTAAAGTATTTGTGCAACACTTCAAACAGTAATACAGTGAAAACACACCACATAAGGACACCACACCAATTGAGGAAAATAGAGTCGTTTTTAATAAATATAACAAGATCAATACAAGAACCATCCAGTCATTAGAACTGGAGATGTGCAGGTTTAAAGATTTTAGTGACTGATCACTTTTAAAAGCACAAAACACAAATTGTCAATAACTGGTTGCGCCGGTTCCAGGACAAAGTCACAAGTTCAGGCCAACCATGATGGTGTGTGGGCTGGCTACAGGGACCCAGTTAGGCCTACTGAACACAGTACCATAGGTCCTAGTTGCAGAGCGTTGCAGGTTTCCTGCAGAGGATACGTTGTGCAGCCGAGGCAATGTGTCTGTCCCAATCATCATTGAGGCTGCTGTTGATGGGAGGTGTGAGGATCTGCTTCAGTAAAGCTTTGCACAGGCGGTGGTTCCGATGCAGCTGCCGGGTTGATGCTGAGTCCTTTATGCTGGGTGAATCTTTGCAGCAGAGGCAATGCATCAGTTCTGCTCTGGTTTGCACAGCAGAGGAGATGCGTCATATCTGCTTGGCCCACATGTGGGCTGGCAGGGCACCTTCAGGTGTACTTCCAGGGGTCCAGGACTGAGGTGGCACCACTTGGCAGGGCAGGACTCACAGATGGCATAGTCCAGGTACTGGGCGCAAAGATTTTTGGAGCCTTCCGTCCCTGAGCTCTAGTCAGGAGGCCAGCCAAGTAGAGCTTGAAGTCATTTGGGATCCTGGGTTCAACAGTTGCAGGTTCATTCCTTCTCACCTAGGCATGGGGCACCAGGCTACAGGTCAGGACTTCAGGGCTTTAATTCCTTCAGAGCAGCATTCCAGCAGAGTGGCAGTCCTTTCTGCAACACAGCATTTCTCGTTCCTGACAGAGTATCCACAGGTCCAGAAATGTACTGCTGAAACCTTAACAATGTTCGTGGGAGATCCATTTGAAAGTCTTACGTAGGAGGTGCGGGGTGCGGGGTGCGGAAGCAGGTGGAGGTGACTGAGTTGATTTGCTGGTTCATGTTGAGTTTGGAGTCCAGGATGATTCCGAGGTTGCAGGCTTGGTTTGTGGGGGTGGTCAGGTTTCCAAGGGTGGCTGGCCACCAGGAGTCATTCCACTCGTTGGGTTGAGGGCCCATGAGGAATACTTCTGTCTTGTTCACGTTGAGTTGAAGACAGCTGTTTCTCATCCAGTTGACGATTGCCTCCATGCCTTCACGGAAGTTGTGTCTGGCTGTGTTGGGTTCATTAGGTAGCTAGAGGATGAGTTGGGTGTCGTTAGCATAAGAGACCATGTTGATTCCGTAGCTTCTGACGAGGGCAGCCAGCGGGTCCATGTAGACGTTGAACAGCGAGGGGCTGAGGGAGGATCCCTGGGGAACTTCACAGGTGGTAGGTGTGTGGCTCACGAGGAAGGGGGCGAGACGAAACAAAGCTTCTCATCCATCAACTGGATCTCAGGGCTATCGCCTTAGCACTGAAGTCTTTTCTCCCCAAGATAACACAATCATTGGTCCTCATACACACAGACAATACCACCAGTATGTTCTGTCTCAACATGCCAGGAGGAACGCGCTCACCAGCCCTCTCTTCTCAGGCACAGGACATCTGGAACTGGGCGATTCAACATCAAATATTTTTCAATGCAGAACATGTGCCAGGAGTGTCCAGTCTCCTTGCAGACTCACTAAGTAGGACCACCATTCTATTCTGTACCACAAATGGGAACTGAGTCAACAGGTTCTGGACAAACCCTTCCTCTGGTTTGGCAAACCAAACCTAGATCTGTTTGCTATGAGGAAGAACAAGAAATGCCCATTCTTTGCAGGTTGGTATCCCCAAAGGGGATTGTGGGGCAATGCTTTTTTGATGCGATGGTCAATAATCTGTGCTTATGCTTTTCCCCCCGATCCCATTGATTTGAAAGGTACTCAACAAATTGAATAGAGAACCTTGCCGACTTCCCCTTATAGTCCCCATGGGCCCAGACAATTCTGGTTCATGGAAATTCTTCTCCTCTCGAAGCAAACCCACGTACAGCTCAAAGCGACACCAGACTTTTTGAGAATGAACCAGGGCAGATACAAAATCCAGACCCAACATCTCTACACTTATCGGCCTAATCCTGAGTGCAAGGAATTCTCCTTAATAGACATTCCAAGTGGAAACCCTTCTGCCTTTGGTGTGTAACCTCTGATGTCCACCCTATCACATCACTGCCAGAGAGAATCCTACCATATCTGCTACACCTGGCAAAATCTGGATTGTCTCATTAATCAATCAAAGTGCACCTGGCAGCAATTTCAAGATTTAGATCAACCAATAATATACCTTCTCTGTGGTCTAGTCAAATTATTTAGCAATTTCTCAAAGGCCTCTTCAGGGCTTTTCCTCCTATATGAAAACCTCTACCATTGTGGAACCTCAGTGTAGTACTGAGGCAGCTCATGAAACCGACGTTTGAACCAATTCATAAATCAGATTTGAAGTACCTTACTTGGAAAACAGCACTTCTACTGGCTCATGTCTGCCAAAAGAGTAAGTGACATCCAGGCTTTTACCATCAAAGAACATTCTCTCCAGTTTACAGCAGACAGTGTTATTCTTCGAACCAACCCTAAGTTTATTCCAAAAGTGCCATCAACTTCCAGCTGAATGAACCAGTGTTTCTGCTAGCATTTTTCCAGAATCCTCAGACAATTGCAGAAAAATCGATGCATTGTCTAGACATCAAACAAAGCCTCAACTTTTACTTACACAGGACCCATCACATACGGAGAGCAGACGATTTGTCTGGCATATGGTGGTATTAAGAAAGGTCTCCCAGTAACCAGTCTATCGGCAGATGTATTGCATCAACTACACAGTTTTGCCATTCACAAGCCGGAAATCCATTGTAGGGCAAAGTAAAACTCATTCCACCAGAGCTGTTTCCACATCTACAGCTCTTTTCGCTGGAGTACCAATTCAGCACATCTGCCAAGCAGCAACATGGTCCAGCAGACACACATTTACGAAGTATTACTGCCTGGACGAGACTCATAAGACTGACGTAGCAGGGGGGACATGCAGTGTAACAACATGTGTTTAAATAAGGTGAGTCTCTTTGATTTTCCCACCATCCACTATCTGTGTGTTACAGTAACATGGCTGTTCTTCTTTGCGTTGTTGCTTGTTATTCTGATTCTAGCATGTGAATTTATGAAAGATCCAATACTGGAGAGGAAAATTAGTTACTTACCTGAAACTGTAGTTCTCCAGTATTGGTATCTTTCATAGGTTCACACTCGGACCACCCTCCTCTTCTTAGAGGCTCCCCTCAGACATAACAATTACTAATTTCACACTTGTGCTCGAAAATCTGAGGGAATCAGCCTCTGTTGGGAGTGTTCTAGAGGGTGCTGTGGACTGACTGGCTAAGGTTTGTGGTTTGGTCATTTTTTAAAAAGGACGTGGATAGGCTACATGGTTCAAAGATAGTCTACCTATTGTAGTAATGCATATTGCTTTGTCATAGTACCGTGGGACTGCCAGTTCGAAGCGGAATGATACAAGCATGTAGCTCTATGAAAGATACTAATACCGGAGAACTACAGATACCGGTAAGTATCTTATTTTCTTCTTCACTACCAGGACATGTAAAACTTAAAATGAAATGTCCTACTTTTTAAATACACTGCACCCTACCCTCTGGGCTGTCCAGGGCTTAGCCTAGTGGTGACTTATATATGTATCTTAAAAAGGAAGGTTTGGGCCTGGCAAAAGATTTATTTTGTCAGATGGCAGTGGCATTTTAAAACTGCACTCACAGGCTGCAGTGGCAGGCCTGAGACATGTTTAAAGGGGCTACATAAGTAGGTGGCATAACCAGTGCTGCAGGCTCACTAGTAGCATTTAATTTACCGTCCCTGGGTACATGTTTTACCACTTTTCTATGGGACTATAAGTAATTTAAATATGTCAGTTGGGGATAAGCCAATGCAACCATGTTCTGAGGAGCAATCAAATGCACTTTAACACTGGCCAGCAGTGGTAAAGTGCACAGAGTCTTAATGCCGAAAGAACAGATGATGACAGATGATGGACAGAATGCTGAACAATGCCAACATTCACCCCCATAGTCTCCTAGGGCACTGATAATGATAATGATAAAGAGGATGATGATGGTTTCCTTCCACCTTCACTATACTGATGATGACCTATACTTGGATTTACAAAATGCACCCTACACCCGAGATCCTTTATTAGTAGGGTCAATCTCAGTTCCTGCTACACAAATCCTCCAGATAGAGAATCCAAAAGGATTGATACTTTTGACAAGAGAAGGTTCTCGTCTGCAAGCCTGGCACTCAGATTCATAAATGCATTTTGTCTTCTGAGTAGGTACACGTGTGGTCCATGGGACATGGCCAGCGATATTGTGGCAGCAGACCAAGTGGTTCTTACAGCTTCTCTGGCAGTACATGATGGAGGGAATGCAGTGAAGTATGCCATCTGTGTATTTCTGGAAATTACAGATTGCCTTAACAGTAATGTTGGCACCAGTGTTGTGCTTCAAAGACATGCATTACAACACTATAAGTGGTTGTTTCAGATTTACTTTTGTAGATATTATTGAGTCAACATAAGAGGTTAAACAATTCCCTTCCCCATAAAGATAATTTCAAGAAGTCTAAGAAAATACACTCTTTTATATCACGAGTAAATATTGTACTGTTTCATTCAACAATATAACTAAATAAGAAGCTAGAGATGCTTGAACAGTAAATATAGATCATTGCCACTTTAATGTATAAGAAATCCTGGTCAGATCATAGTTATAATGTCTCTTAAGTTGGTAAAGTACTCCACAGGGCGTCTTTGCCCAACTTAGTAATTAGATACAGACACAATCATAAATTCCATTGATGTTTCGACCTTTCATAAAAGAGTGCTGTTATTTATCAATTAGAGTCTTCATCAGGACAATCATAGGAAACAACGTATATAGTAAATTAGCATGACTCAGTCCTCCTGTGCTCAGAAAAGATCAACTTCTGTTTGTAAAAAAAAAAAAAATCCTAATTTGTGACATTGGAATTGAAACTCATAAAGTCTTTGTGTCAAAAACAATGTCTTCCTAAGTTAATTTCTATCTCTGTGTGGACATTAAAGGAACCCATCTGTACAATATGAGGAAAAAGAGGGCGCTCTAATCTGACTTTGAATATATAATTTTATTTGAATTATAAGTTAAATGGAGGAGGATATGCATTCGCCATATGACGTTAAGGGAAATATATGATTCTGAATTATTTTCTCCCTTTACAGAAGTTTCATCTCGTGAATAATGCTGAAATAAAGGAGAGCTATGAATTACTCATTCGTTCTCCCATATTTCAAGAATAGTTACTCGGTTGAACTATTAAAGGAGAAAAGCCTTTCTCACCTGATGAACCAATTCAGGGCAGCCTTGTGGAGGAAGATGTGGTATCTTTGTAGCATGTGCTGTTAGACTGCCTAAAGATAAAGAAGACACAGCACCCTTGTGTTAGTGCAAACACTAAGGGAAGTCCCTGGGCACTTCTACCAAGATGGCTGATGCATGTATGTGTACTAGGCCTACTGAGAGCAAATGTTCTTCATACCTGCTGAAAAGTCGCTCTTGTGATCATAGTGATTGTAGGAAAGTACCCTCTTTTTGGCATGGGTAACCCCACGTTTTGCCTGCTATCAATGTGTTTTGACTGTTTTCACTGGAATCCTGCTAACTAGGACCCATGTGATTGTGCTTTTTCCCTTTAAATTTGGTTGCCTAGGACTTTGCACACCCCACAATTGGCATACTGGTGCCCCCAAGTAAGTCCCTAGTATATGGTACTTAGGTACCCAGGGCGTTGGGGCACCAGGGGTTCCCCATGGACTGCATCATTTATTGTGCCACCCAGTGTATCTAATGCAAAATGTGTCTGCAGGCCTGCCATTGGAGCCTGCGTGAAAAGGAGCAGGTACCTGTGTATGAAGGCACCCCTGCATGAGCAGAGGTGCCCCAATGAACTCCAGCTCAATTACATTGGACTTCGTGAGTGCAGGGGCGCCATTTTACCCATCTACTGGACACAGGTCACACTACCTTTGTCTAGCTACATAATGGTAACTCAGAACATGGACATTTTTGGTATCAAACATGTCAGAATCATACCCCAATACTGTTGCCAGTATTGGTTGTGTGATTCCATGCTCTCCAGGGACTCCTTAGCGGACCCCCCAGTATTGCTCCTACCAGTCTTCTAGGGTTTTGCAAACAGCTGGTGTTGCGTCCACCCTCCAGATGTATTTCTGTCCTCCTGTTGCTTGATCAGCTCAAGCAGGGGAAGGCAGAACAAAGGATTTCCTGTGGTAGAGGGAGGCAACACCCTCTCCCCGTAGAAATAGGTGTGACATGGCTTGGGGGGATAGCCTCCCCAAGCCACAGGTATGCTTTGAAGGGCACGTTTGGTGCCCTCCTTCCATAAACCAGTTTGCACCAGTCCAGAGACCCCGGGTGCCTGCTCTGGCATGAATCTGGACAAAGGAAAGGGGAGTGAACACTCCCCTGTCCATCACCTCCCCGGGGTTGTGCCCAAAGCTCCTCCAGGTGGCCACTTGATTCTGCCATCTTGAATCCAAGGTGGGCAGAGGCCCCTAGGAGCATCTCAGTAGCCAGGTCAGGTAGGTGACGTCACAGCCCCCTCCTGATAGGTGGTCACTCTGCTAGGTGACCAGTACCCCTTCCAGGGCTATTTAGGGTCTCCCTTTTGGGTGGGTCCTCATATTCGACATGCAAGATTCCAGCAGGACTCCTCTGCATCATTTACTTCACGTTATAGCCACTGGGACTTCAACTGGGCCCTCCAGGAACTGGCAATCTGCAACTCCAGTGGGGACTCTGCTCTGCAACATTGTTTCTCCAGCTCCTTCCACCAACTGCAACTTTTCCCTGGCTGTGCATCCTCTGAGGGTGACGAGTCTTCAGCCTGCACAAGAAGTAAGAAGGAATCTCCCTTCTAGTGAAGGAGTCACTCCCCTGCATCTGCAGGCACCAACTGCAACGATGACCGGCTGCGTAGATCTTCTCTCATCCGGAGCTGCGTGGATCCTGTATCACAGGTGGTGTTCTGGAGTGGTCACCTTGGTCCTCTCTACCAGCTGTCCAACTTGGGAGACGGTAAGCCCTTGCCTGTCCTTGCAGGACAGTACCCCTGTGCGCTGCGACTCATGCAGCTACCAAGGCTTGTTTGTTCCTCCTCCAAGGGATCGTCAGTCTCTGTGTAATCCCGGCCTCCTGCACTTCTTCCTGCAATGCAGTCTCCTGCCTGCTGCTCCAGTGATGTGGGACACTCCTCCAGGTGTGCTGAGTGGGGCTCACTGTGACTTCTGTGCCTGCAGCCAGTGGCCTCCTCTTCTTGTGACTCTTCCAGCTGCTGAGGGTCACCCCAAACTTCCCTTCTTGGGTCAAGTCCCCTGGGCCTTGCTGGTCCTCTTCAGCCTTGCAAAACCTTACTCTCCAACTCTTGCATTTGCCAAGGCTTGTTTGTGGTTTTCCAGCACCACTGACTGACTGCATCTCACCCGCTGACGTGGGACATCACTTGCATCACTTCTGGGACTTCTCTTCATCTCCGGTGCTGCACTGCTGGCCTGCTTTGTCCACGTCGTCCTAGTCCTGCATCCACAGATCCGGACACTCCATCACAAACTGGACTTGGTCCCCCTCCTTTGCAGGTCCTCTTGTGTCAGGATCAACCTCTGGGTTCTTCCAGTCTTGGTTGGGTCTTTCACAATCCATCTTCAAAGTCTTGTTGGTTTTGGGGAAAACCAAGTACTTACCTTTGCTCTCCTGGTCGCTGGGGGTGACTCTGGTACTAGTACTTCTGTTACTTACCTAGGGTGCCTCTGAACTAGTACTGGAGTCAGGTAAAGGCAAGAACTGCTTTTCCTGCTACTTTTGCGTCCTGAAAAAAGACACGGCGTTGGGCCAAATGTGGACCTTTGCCAGTTTAAAGTCTTTTCTGCTGAAGAACAAATTCAAAATGCTCATGCTGATTCAGATCTTGTCCACTCTAGATCCTGGAGATTGGATGGTGTCACTAGACTTCCTGGACATGTTTTTTCATACACTCGTCCTGCAGGGCCACAGGCATTACCTGCAGTTCAAGGTGGGTCAGGAACACTTTCAATGTGTCGTGCTCCCCTTTGGCCTTACCTCAGCCCATCTGCTGTTCATGAAAATGATTGCAGTGGTCACACCCCGTCTTCGAAAGTCAGGAGTAGATGTATACTCTGAAGACTGTCTGCTAAAGGCAGGCTTGCTGCAGCCAATCTAGACAAAAGCCAAACCCTTGAAATCACTTGGCTTCACCATCAGTGAGCCAAAGTCCTGCCTGTGTTCCACGCAGAGATTTCAGTTCATCTGTACAATTCTGGTGCAGTGGCTTCATGGCAGTTCCCTCCACCGCAGTGAGTCCAGGACAGTCTGATCCCAGTGTTTTGAGGCTTCTTGGACTGTGTCCTCCTTATCCACAATGCCAGGCAACACGTGCAAGCTCTGTGGTCTCAGCATTAGGGATGCCTCTCAGCCTCCATTCAGGTCTCCAGAGAGATGGCTTTGGATCTGCTGTAGTGGCTGTCAGATGCTGATCTGAACTGCAGCAGGTCACTCCTTTTCCCACCCACAGCTCACAATTGTCAGAGACACATCCCTGCTGGGCTTGGGGTGTCACCTGAGGTAGAGATCAGAGGCCTCTGATGTCTGGCAGAGAGCCAGGTCCTAATGCACAAAGCAATAGGCATGTAGTACTGCAACAAGCATGGCAGAATGGGGTACAGAGCCTTGCACCAGGAGGCTCTACCTCTATGGAGGTAGCTAGAGCAACACAACATTTTCATGGTCACCACCACAATGCAGGGTCACCACACCCCAGACTCGACAAACTGAGCATGCACCAGCTGGTGTATTACAAGTGGTGTCTCCATCTTTATTTGGGGCAGGGTATCTCTGCATACTGTAAAGAGCACAGGCTTTATCTATTTACCACTGTTGAAAGTGCAGAAAGTCAGCAATTCTGTGTGATGGAGTTTTCTCCAAGACACTCCTTATGGGATGAACTCTGGTTGGAATGGAGCCAGGGACCCCTTTATGCTTTCTGCCAATAGCTTTCGATGATGAACAGGGAAGACCGGGCCAAAGTCATCTTGATTGCCTTAGACTGCACCAGGAGAGTGTTGTACCTAGAGCTTCTGAGCCTGAGCACTTTCCTTCTGATCACACTTTTGCTTCTGGAGGACCTCCTGGCTTATTAGAGGGGCATGGCCCTGCTTTCAAATCACCACAACATAAAAGTCCTCCATCAGCACATGGTCACACTGCTTTTCAAAATTCTCTGTATCCTGTCTGGTGCCTGGGTATATTCTAAAGCTGAGGATTCTACTGTGCATCTCTGAAGAACTGGTGAGGTCTTTCAGATGCTAACGCTCTTTGTAGTCAAACCTGAAATAGAAGGCATGAAAATGACCTAATAGCTAAATATAAATAGTTAAGGGAAAGAAACAACAAGAAAGTAATATTATATTAAAGATAAATGCTGATACACAGCATTTTTTTCAAATTACAAAATAGATTTAAGCTAGGTTCTATGATAATCTTACAGAACACTGATCTCTCACTTGAATAATACTGACGACGTTTAGCAACTGAATTGCCTCTTTATGTTAAAATAATAGCTGTTGTTCAAGATGCTGACGTATGGTGACTTTTTGCAGTCCTCAGACTGACCAGGTTTTGCAGTTTCATTTTCTTAATTTGGTTATAAGCACCTTTGTAATTCACCATAACAAAGTTCTTAGCCGCAAGTTAAACTGTTCTTGTCTGACAACATATGGGGACACTGAATAGAACGTTGAATGGTTTGGAAAATGGAAAGTGACTTTCAGAAAAAAGTTATCCAGCAAATGCATTCAAGTCACCTTAAAAAGGGTTATTCCAAATAAAGGCTTCTCAAAAACTGCACCCAACTACGATTACTGCTAGTACTCCCAGGAATGCCTGTTTTGCTGTATTTAGTAGATAGTGTGCTAGAACTGCTTGTTTAAAAATTGTTTCTATTTTCCTGTAGGGCTTCATAAGATTGGACATGTCTGAGTTCCAAGAGAAGCATGAGGTGAGTAAACGTTTAATAACCAAAAACTTGTTTTTGCTGTAGAACTATTAAATTGAACAAAGGCAAGAGCTTCTTCTACTACCAATAACTTCTTATCAAAATTCAGTTTTTTTTTATTAATGCATAGGGTAACAAGGATTCAAACAGAAGCTGAAGGTGTGATACAAGAAAAATATGTAATACATCAACCAAGTAAAAAGGTACTCTAGCAGCAGTTGATTGGCGAATATCAGTTGGTCATCCTGTTGCTGCTTAAGAAGTGGTACCACCAGTAGCAGGTGTGCAACATGTGTTGAGCATGTTCCATTCTGGGATGCTTGAGAGCCTAGGGCACTCTTTAATTGACATTTCTCAGGATCCCCAGACATTTTTAAGTCCACAAAACGTTTGTCTTGCTAGTAGGGTTGCCGGCTTTCTTAGAAACAAAATACTGATGGCTTGTATTTTGACACTCTGGAGAAGCTAAGATCTGGTAGGTAAAATAGATCCATGTAAAATTGTCAAAATTATTTTATAACATTTGTGCCATCCTCCTATTTACTCCAATAATTATTATGAAATACTTCTTAACTGATATCTATATGTTTGCCATTTTAGGATTATGTTTTAGAAAGGCAAAAATACGGGGATTTAGTACATTACCCAATGTTTCTTTACTGGCCTGGACTTAAATGGACGGGCCAGTTAAAAATTGCTGAATTGGCACCCCTACTTGCTGGAGAGGGCTTCTGTGTGGTTAAGTTCTGTCCTAGAAATACAAGAATAAATTACCTTATTCATTGGCATCTCCTGCATTCCCAACACCAATATTGGACATTTCTGTAATAGTTTAAAACTCTGAATCAAGGAGGTGCATGACACTTTGTTCCTCTGACTGCCCTGCCTAATTTGTGTCTTATATCTTTGTTCTCAGAATTGTCTATTGTGATCACCACTGGACAAGCTTTTCATGGGAGTAGATGACATCTGTAGATTTCTACCAGTAAAGGAAGAATGTCACATTTGCATGGGAATCTCCATTGAAAATGTCCAGTATCACTACAGATAGTTATCATTTGGCCGAATGCTGCTTGTAGTGTGTTTGCAAAGCTCCACTTAGTGATTCCACCTATCACGGTTGTTTGCTATACATCTGTAGGAAGTTGGCTTTGTATATACTATCTCAAAGTGAGATAAAGTGTGCATAGAGTCCAAGGGTTCCCCTTAGAGGTTGATAGTGGCAAAATTAGATAATTCTAATGCTCTATTTTGTGGTAGTGTGGTCGAGCAGTAGGCTTATCAGAGGGTAGTGTTAAGCATTTGTTTTAGACACACAGGCAATGAATGAGGAACACACACTCAAAGACTTAACTCCAGGCCAATAGTTTTATATAAAAAAATATATTTTCTTAATTTATTTTAGAACCACAAGATTTTAGATTTGAAGTAAATACATAAAATGCAAGGTACTCCACACAGGTAAGTAAGGAACTTTGAATTAAAGCAGTAGTACACACAGTATAGGTTAAAATGGCAATAAGCTATTTTAAAAGTGGATAAAGTGCATAAATCAACAGTTCCTGGGGAGGCAAGTATGGTTAAGTTTCTCAGATAAGTAAAGCACTTACACAGTCAGTCTCCTGGACATAGGCAGCCCACCGTTGGGGGTTCAAGGCAACCCCAAAGTCACTGCACCAGCAACACAGGGCCAGTCAGGTGCATAGGTCAAAGGAGGGCACAAAACACATAGGCGCCTATGGCGAACAGGGGTGCTCCGGTTCCTGTCTGCTGGCAGGCAAGTACCCGCGTCCTCGAGAAGTAGACCAGGGGGTGTTTTGTAGAGCACTGGGGGGGACACAAACAGGCACACAAAACACAACCTCAGCGGCACAGGGGCAGCCAGGTGCCGTGTGCAAAGTTGGCGTTGGGAAGCAATGGAGGGACCCGGGGGTCACTTAGGCGATGCAGGCAGGGCATAGCATAGGGCATAGGGGGGACTTCTCGGGCCAGTCACCTGCTGGTCACTCCTGCACTGGAGGTTGGTTCCTCTCGGACCTGATGGCTGCAGGTGCAGTGCTTAGTCCAGGCGTCGGGTTCCTTGTTACCAGGCAGTCACGGTCAGGGGCAGCCTCTGGATCCTCTCTGCAGACGTCACTGTGGGGGTGCAGGGGGGGCCACTCAGGTTACTCACGTCGTCGCAGTCACCTGGGAGTCCTCTCTGCAGTGTTTGTTCTCTGGAGCTCGAGCCGGGGGCATCCGGTGCAAAGTCTCATGCTTCCGGGGGAAGGGAGAGATCCTTCAAAGTTGTTTCAAAGTTGCAAAAATGTTGCTGTTGGGGAACCGTGCCGCTGTTCTCAGGAGTTTCTTGGTCCTTCGGTTTCAGGGTCGTCCTCTGAGTCCTCAGAGGTCGCTGGTCCCTGTCAGATGCGTCGCTGTGAAGGTTCTTTGAGTCTGGAGACAGGCCGGTAGGGCTGGGACCAAGTCAGTTGTCGTGTCTGCAGGGCTTTCAGGTCAGCAGTCCTTCTTCTTGTTGTAGGTTGCAGGAATCTGATTTCCTGGGTTCAGGGTCGCCCCTAAATACTAAATTTAGGGGGGGGTTTAGGTCTGGGGGGCAGTAGCCAATGGCTACTGTCCTGGAGGGTGGCTACACCCTCTTTGTGCTTCTCCCCGAGGGGAGAGGGGCACATCCCTAATCCTATTGAGGGAATCCTCCAATCGCAAGATGGAGGATTTCTAAAGGCAGGGGTCACCTTAGCTCAGGACACCTTAGGGGCTGTCCTGACTGGTGGGTGACTCTTCCTTGTTTTTCTCATTATCCTCTCCTGCCTTGCCGCCAAAAGTGGGGGCAGTGACCAGAGGGGCGGGCATCTCCACTAGCTGGGATGCCCTCCGGTGCTGTAACAAAAGCCATGAGCCTTTGAGGCTCACCACCAGGTGTTACAGTTCCTGCAGGGGGAGGTGAGAAGCACCTCCACGTAGTACAGGCTTTGTTCCTGGCCACAAAGTGACAAAGGCACTCACCCCATGTGGCGAGAAACTAGTCTGGCTGTGGCAGGCTGTCAGAAACTGGTCAGCCTAGCACTAGGAGTCGGACTGGTATTCAGGGGGCATCTCTAAGATGCCCTCTGGGTGTATTTTACAATAAATCCAACAATGGCATCAGTGTGCATTTATGGTGCTGAGAAGTTGGATACCAAGCTTCCCAGTTTTCAGTGTAGCCATTATGGAACTGTGAAGTTCCTGTTTGACAAACGCCCAGACCATATACTCTTTATGGCTACCCTGCACTTACAATGTCTGAGGTTTTGCATAGACACTGTAGGGGCATAGTGCTCATGCACATATGCCCTCACCTGTGGTATAGTGCACCCTGCCTTAGGGCTGTAAGGGCTGCTAGAGTGGTGACTTACCTATGCCACAGGCATTGAGAGGTGTGCATGGCACTCTGAGGGGAGTGCCATGTCGCCTTAGTAATTTTCTCTCCACCAGCACACACAAGCTGTGAGGCAGTGTGCATGTGCTGAGTGAGGGGTCCCCAGGGTGGCATAAGACATGCTGCAGCCCTTAGAGACCTTCCCTGGCAACAGGGCCCTTGGTACCAGGGGTCCCATTTACACGGGACGCATCTGTGTGCCAGGGCTGTGCCAATTGTGGGATCAAAGGTACAGTTTAGGGAAAGAACACTGGTGCTGGGGCCTGGTTAGCAGGGTCCCAGCACACTTTCAATCATAACTGGCATCAAGAAAAGGCAAAAAGTCAGGGGGTAACCATGCCAAGGAAGGCATTTCCTTACAGCATCTACCTTTCAGCTCTTGGTGGGTGTGTGAACATAGTACTCTAGATTTACTGCAGATATTCCGTGGAAGGAAACACTGATGGTGCACGCCGAACTGTGTGGAGAAAGGCTTCATGTCTTCGGAAGACCATGTACCCAAGGCCCGAGTGCAATTCAGGAAACTAAATTCCCATGAAGCCACAGAACTCGCATGATGTTTGCAAATGGAGATGGTTATTTTGAAATGGTAAAGTATTTTTCCTCGCGGTCCACGGATCCTTGAAAGGCAATCAAAATACTCTGTTCCTGCAGCCAGAACCTTGTTATCAGACATTGTGAAAACCTTGATATTGTTTTGTTTTGGAGTCGTGTTTGAAGGCAAATCAGAATGCAGAGAAGTATTCTTGGGAATTCACTTGCACTTTAGAAATTAAACTCAGTAGTTAAAGTAGTTTTGCAGAGATAATTTTGAAGGCGTGTGAACGAATATTTTCTTTTGCCCATTTAGACACTTAGCTATGTGAGATAGAGGAATGGTCCTCACCTCATTAAAAGCCTGTTCGTAGTCTTATGGAGGATGTATTGCATTTACAATAATGCTATGTACTTTGCAAAGTGGATTTATTTGGTGTTAGTGCAAACTATATAGTTCTGTTGAATGTTTTGTATTTTGCAGTTTAGGAAACAGCTATGAGTGTGTATCAAAGCCAGATTTTGCATACCCACAAATGCAGAGGGTAGTAACCTTGTTAGAAAAGGAAGTGAAATTATGCCAAAGTTCAAATAACAGTGTATTACATAGATATTAATTATGTTGCAGTTCCAGGAATGTGTCAGAGTTTCTCTAAAAACAGAGAGGCTGAGAATAGAGATATGCTGAATTTTTAATATTTGTTATAGCAAGTGTTACACGATTTAGTAAAGCAAAAGGACTGAAAATATGAATGTGACCTTTAGATATCCAGTTTGATCCATTATACTTCAGTGTCCAGCAAAGCAATGTGTCTGACTGGTGATATTCAGTGCCTGTTTCTTCTCTTTTATTTTTTCCCTTTAATCTGAGTTTACTGCTAACCAGTATATTCCTGTTGTAATGTTTGACTGTGGATAAGGAGAAGTGCAGAAAACTTCAGTAATCCAGTTGGATTCAGAATTCAAGAGCACTCAGTATTTACCTTTAGGGAAAACGTTTATCCACTTTTCAGATGAATAATTAATCAAACAAAGCGCAGTCTCTCATTGCTCATTAAGAAATCCTTCAGCCGATTTTTAACCGTTGTATTCAATCCGATATTTCCCATCAATCTTTAAAAAAGCCTCCTCAGTAGATTGGATTAGTAATAGACTCTTTAGGGATGTAGTATTTCCATCTCGATAGATGATCATCTCGTTCAGTCAGACGGCGGTACATTTGTCCAGTTGTCCTTGCAAACACAAAAAGACTTAATTCCCCCAATCCGAGGTTGGCAAAAAGTACCTTTCTAGCACTGGAACGAGCTTTAAAAAATGAAACTTCAAAATGGTGGGAAGCAGCCTCACTCAAAAAGTATCTGGAACATGATCTGATCCCACGAAGCCACAGAATTTTAATCTTTCCCCCGACAGATACTACGTCACAAGAAAGACTCCAACAATGGGAAGCCAACTTACAGACGGCCTCCAACAATATGATTCGTCAATTAATAGAGATAGCCCTGGAAGAATATGAGAAATATTGTGAGGAAGTTGATATGCTCAACAAACGTATTGAGGAAGCTAACTGGGGTGACATCTCGGAAGAAAATTCAGACGCGATCTAACTGATTATCAATTAGGTAGAGTGTATACCTTTGGGAAACGATATGACAACATCAAGGATCCTAATCCCGCTTCAGAATTACCTAGTTGCTCGGAAACCATTCCTTCCTCAGGTATTGAATCATCAGAAGAAATTGACAAACGTTTACCTAGTAAACCTAATGTACATTTTTCAGAGGAAGTCAGAAGACACCGCCTTGGTACAACACAAGACAATCGCACAAGACCACCAGGTACTACAACGGAAGAACCAAAAACTGACAGGTATACAGACAAGAGCCCGAAGCAGGGAAGCAAGACATCGAGAACAAAGACTTGATTGTCAATCTATCTGATATTACTCTATCATCCGCCCAGACTGA
This sequence comes from Pleurodeles waltl, assembly GCF_031143425.1. NCBI lineage: Eukaryota > Metazoa > Chordata > Amphibia > Caudata > Salamandridae > Pleurodeles > Pleurodeles waltl. The sequence goes on along the minus strand of NC_090447.1, from coordinate 76,322,028 downwards.
AATACTCAATAAGGGATTATCATTCTGCCCAACAAATTGTTGGGACCTAGTTCGAACATAAATTGATCTCACTAAGTTTATCCGGAAACTTAAACTTAAGTCCTTTTTTTCTACTACAGCTTCTAATCGATCTTTACTTCAACCATCACCGATTTCAAGTGACCTCACAGCCAAAGACTTAGAAGCAATATGTCTACTAAGTAACCTTTCCAACATTGAAGAACAAGATTTATCAATTAATGAAGTAGCCCAGTAACTAGGTTTTGAGATCTCATCACATAAATCATTTGATCTCCCTATCAAATCTGCTTTCACTCTGACGTTGCCTGCTGGTAATTCAATAGATCTCTTTTCTACTGCAATAACTCAAGACCTGGATAAAGAGTATCGTAAATATATTAAGAGACAACAATACTTACCATCAAATGTCAACACTCAACAAAAAATGGCAATTAATCAACTAAAAAAGGATAAAACAGTTGTTATCAAAGAAGCTGACAAGGGAGGAAATATAGTCATTCTTAACAAAGAAGATTATCTACATGAAATTCACAGACAAATTAATGATACAACATATTATAAAAAGTTTCTCTCAAATCTTACATGTGAGATTCAAAAGAAACTCAAAGATCTGTTAGATATTTGGCATTCTAAACAAATCATCTTGTCTGAAGAACGAAACTTTCTTTTCATACAAAATCCTACTATCCCTACTTTATATGTATTACCAAAAATACACAAAGGAGACAACCCCCTTAAAGGCAGACATATTGGGTATTAATTCTATCTGCTATAACCTGGGCACTCTCATGGACTCTGAACTACAACCATTCATGCAAAACCTACCATCCTTCATAAAAGACACTAAGGATATTCTACAAAAACTGCAAAACATTGACTGGCAGTCCGATTACATTTTAGCCACAATAGATGTGGTAAGTCGCTACACCTCTTTTCGACATCAAAATGGAATAGAAGCAGTGAAAAGTTGTCTTTCCACAATATCGATCCAATATACAGAATGTAATAAAATGATAATTGAGTTGCTCTCGTTCTGTCTTCAGAATAACTTTTTTCTTTTTGATGGTCATTTTTATCTTCAACTCCAAGGGACAGCGATGGGAGCTAAGTTTGCTCCGCCACACGCATGCATCCTTATGGGAGCCATAGAAAGATTTTGGCTCTGGAATGATAAGTTTGAACACTTTTCCCAGCACATAATCTTTTGGGGTCACTATATAGACGACATTTTGCTAATTTGGGAAGGTCAAGAATCTGTACTTCAACTCTTTCTGGAATCACTCACACCTAACCGATGGAATAGTGACATAACCTATCAATTCTCCAGAACTACAATAGAATACTTAGACCTAACCTTGTACATCAAGAATGATCAATTACACACCCGTCTCCATAGAAAGAAGACTGCAGCAAACTCAATTTTACATGCTTCCAGCTGTCATCCATCTAGCATCATCCATAATATTCCGGCAGGACAGTTCAGGGGAGCAAGACTGAACTGCAGCAACATGTCTGACTACGAGGAAGTCTCTTCTGAAATCATTCAACGTCTGTCTACCAGAGGGTATAATACCTGTAACTTAAATAAGCTTAAGGAACATTATGCTAAATCAGACCGCAACATGATGCTTAACAAGTCTAAAACTGCAGATAAGAACCCTGTGATTCGTTTCATCACTGATTACCACAACGGGCACTACTTGATCTGGAAAATACTTTGTAAGCACTGGTATTTGCTACAGAACAACCCCTCTATTAATAAATATCTTTCACCCTATCCCCAAATGGGTTTCATAAATCTGTTTTGATTAATGACCAGGTGTTTATGATTCGAGATTTCATCAACTGTGATAGTACTAATACTGTCTATATCATCATTTGTACTTGCAAAAAAGTCTACATTAGGAGTACGATCCGGGCGCTGAAGATTCGGATACAAGAACACTATCGCAATATACAAAAAAATGACATTAAACTTCCTTTGGTGGATCACTTTCTGGAACATCATCCTAATGACCACACATTTACCTTCTGTGGCCTCATACAGTTGAAACCCCACCCCAGAGGGGGTAATTTGGAACTCCAATTAAGCCAACATGAAAGTCGCCTCATAATCCGCTGAGACACCGTACGGAGAGGATTGAACAAAGACTCGGAATGGCACTTCTGGCTGCACTAATTAATTTTGGGGGCAATTCCCCTTACGAACATGACTGACAATTTGATAATACTTATTATACCAATTACATTGCTTCCCATGTTATATAATGGTATAAAAATGTATTACTGTACTTCTTTTAATTGAATCAGGACTATATATCATTCTGATTGTTCTCATTCTTTAGATCTCTGTAAAATTGCTATAACTTTTTTTATTTCTATCACTATTTCTTATGACTATTTTTCACTCAGGGTTTATTAACTTAAAATGACTTGTACACATAGGTACCGAACTAATATATTTTTGGCAGTCTTTAGCCTCCTGTCACTTGGGTTGTAGATCATTTTCACATAATGGAATACAACATCCTTCATTTATCTCTGGCCTGGGGCACCACCCCCCTTCCAAGTATGAACCATTGACCGTTTTTCAGTTTTTTCATTTTCGCTGTTTTTGACCTTTATTTGTAGAAACACATACCATTTAACCTCATTTTATTTTAATTCTTCATTATTTTTTCTTATTATTTCGGGTCTCTTGGCGCCCGTTATTTTTTTGAGATTTTAAGTATTATGGTTCCAAAAAGCAAGAAAGGACTAAGCTAGTGACGGACAGTCCTATTTAAACGCGTATACGGGTGGAGAAACTTCTCCAAGATGGCGTCCGATTAAGACGCATACTCGGCAAACTGCTGCCGGTATTTCTTTCAGCGCACTTTCTCCCGGTATTCGGGTAAGTTCCATTACCCTTATCATAGGATTAGTATAATATCGAGCACGCAGATAATATTTTTGGACTTCTAACTTTTTGACAGGAAATTGTGGTCTGTTAAACAAACTAATATATCGGAGTAACCGTATAACATTGGCTTAAGAGACATTATACTACTGTCTAACGACCCCCTGAAGAATATCCCTCTTATTATTCTTACACCATTATATGTTCCACTGTAATGATGATATTCCTTCTTATCTTGCACTTGATACTATGCCATGTGACTATTTCTCTTTCCGTCTTTTGTATGATATCTGTTCATTTGAATTTTCTTCCAACATCTAGACCAGTTATTCCAACGATGTGATGTACAAACATGAATATTACACTGGTATGATTGTTTTGTTCCTTGTCACTATTTTGTATTCTCTAAAGAGTTTGCTTTAATTCAACTATGATGAGTCTTTTTAACAAAACTCACTTCGCATTGCTGATTTGATGTGCCAGCACCCCTAACTCGCATATCTTTTTCATGAGCCATCTTTTTCACGAGCCGTCTAATAGTTACTACTAGTTACACATGGACTAAGGCCAATTGGAAGTCACTATATCTTTTCTTCATTCCTTTTTACTGATATTATGTAATATCTTACTTCTATACATCGGTTTTCCTGGGGATTTTCAGTCACTTCCGTTTTAAATCCTAATCATCACTCATCTTACACTAAATTCAGGAATAAAAGCATGGACTGGTTACAGCCCTACATGACACATTGCATGTTCGTTATCCACCTATCCGTAAATTATTTTTAATAGGTCTACTAGAGACCTCTAATTCGTTCATTCTCAGTTGATTACAGCCTTGAGAAAGCCCCAGGTGGATTCACCATAGAGGACGAAACACGTGTCGGCTACTGACTCACATTAATCAACCTTTTGGATACATTTATGAATCGATGACTGGCATTGTTTTGTTCCACTTTCACTAAATGACTTTGAATGGATCTACGAACCTATGAATAAAGACTGTGTACATTTGACTCATCTACGTGGGTTCTCATCCTTCACACGTTTTGGTCTCTTTTCCTCTGAAGGCGTTTATGGTCCATACCCCTTAACTTGAGTTTCCACATATAAAATATTTTTTATAGGGCAATCAATCAGGAAGGGAATTTTGGACCTTTCTTACAGGATAAGTCCTTGCAAACTATGTATGATGCTTTCAAACGTTCATGTGTGATGCCTCTTTTTTGTAATTTATTTTTTAAGAACACTTTTTATTGGGTTTTTACACATACAGGCCCTCATTACAACATCGGCGGACCGCCGAGGCTACGGGCGCCAGAATACCGCTAGTGCTGGCGGTATTTCTGGCTCCCTATTTCGACTTTTCCGCTGGGCCAGCGGAAAAGTCACATCAGCATTGCCCCCGACTCGTAATAGAGCCGTGGGCAATGCTAATGTGCAGTGGGTGCAGCAGCACACGTTGCACATTTTACTGCCCCAAATTCGGGCAGTGAAATGCGCGAATGGGCTATGCCTGGGGGCCCCTGCACTGCCCATGCCAAGTGCATGGGCAGTGCAGGGTCCCCCAGGGGCACCCCAAGTCCCCCTTACCGCCGGCCTTTCCATGGCAGTGTTTACCGCCGTGGCCAGGCTGGCGGTTGGGGGCTCATAATCCTCAGGGCAGCAGTGATTCCACTGCTGCCCTGTGGATTATGAGTGGAAGGGCCGGCGGTATGGCCGTGGCTATAGCGCCACAGTCATAATAGCTGGCGGAAAAAGAAGAATTGTAAAATTGAAGGGGAAAGAAACAAACTGATCGGGAGAAGGTACAAGTCATTCAGGTGACAAACAGTCAAGCAAATTTGACGCTGTGATGGCTGGCTGAGGGCCAACATAAGCATTGCAATTGAGCTTTAAGGGATTAGGAGGTTAGGGAAGGTCTTCGGCTATAAGATCTTTAAATTGCTGTAACATGGTGTCACAAGCAGGAGCTATTGGTCGTCTGTGTATCCTTCTAGCATCTTCCCAATGCACTGCAGAGCTTTTGGTTTTCACCCCAGCGAAGCACCACTGCATGCCATCACAAAAGAGCTGGTGAGTGAGGGGCAAGCAAATGCATGACGAGGTGGTGCTTGGCCAGAAATCCGGCTCTAACCTTGTGATTCTTCCTCCTGGAGAAGATGCGTAAGGCTGTGGATTCCCAGGAGTTCAGTGTTGTCAGTTGTTAGACCTGGCATCCTTAGGGTGGTCTTACCCCTGGCTTTTTGCCTTTCCCTCCTGTTTTGTTGGTAAATCTTTTGTTGGCCTTAAGACTCTGAGCACTTTACCACTGCTAACCAGTGCTAAAGTGGATGTGCTTCTCCCTAAAAATCATATTAACATTGGTGTATCCACAATTGGCATATTTAATTTAACTGTAAGTCCCTTGTAGAGTGGTGTATCATATGCCCAGGGCCGGTAAATTAAATGCTACTAGTGGGCTTGCAGCACTGATTGTGCCACCCACTAAGCAGCAGTGTAAACATCTCTCAAGCCTGCCACTGCAGAGTCTGTATGTGCACTTCACAACCACCCAGGTTTGGCATTTAAAACCCCTTGCCAGGTCTTACATTCCCTTTTGCTTATATCAAAGTCACTCCTAAAGTAGGTCGTAGGGAGCCTATGGGCCCAGGTGCCATGTAAGTAAAAAGACAGGACATGTACCTTGCCGTTCCATGTCTGGGTAATGAAAAACCCTTCAAGTGCTTTTTCATTATTTTGAGGCCTACCCCTCTCATAGGCCAGCATTAGGAATTCCTTACAATAACCTTAAGTTGTAATTCCTGATCTGAGAGGAGTGGCTGGATCATGTTTAGTACCATTGGAATGGGAATAATAAATCCTCTTCACTGGTAAGGTTGGATTTATTACTACTCTTCTAGAAATATCACTTTTAGAAAATGGACATTTCTCTGCACTCAATACCCTGTGAGCCTACAGCCTGTCTCCAATACACGTCTGGCTTGGGTGGGGTGACAGTTCCACTTACGCATTCCCTTCAGACACCCACAAAACAGGATACTCAGCCATATCTTCATTCATCTGCTTATTGATTTGTCTTCCTGGGGACGAGATGGGGAGGATCTCACACTTAAATCTCAAAGGGTAAGGGCTGGGGTCTACACAAGAGGGCTGATTACCTCCCACTGGCTGTCTGGAGCCGAGACTAACTTGAAAGGGGGCCCTGCACACTTCACAGGCATTCTTTGTTGGTCATCCCTCACATCAGTAGCACTTTTCTGTATAAGTAGTGGGCCTCCTGACCCACTCAACAGTACATTTCTGGACCCAAAGAAACTGTGCTGGAGTGTAGACTGCTAAGAGCCAGGATCACCACCCTGCCAGACCTGACTGTTCCCTGGAACTACAGCTCTGACCTGCTGTGCAGCCCTGTTGATCTCTGTCATGCACGCTGAAAGGATTCTCCCACCCAAAATCAGTGTGTTTCCAGGGCCTCCCTGCCATGCCCTGCTTCCCTCAAGGATTGTGCTCAGCAAGGCAGGAATCATCCCTGACTGACCGTTGCTGGGCGTCTCCGGGACCCGCTCCTTTGATCAGCGACACCATCCGATTACAGCTGGCTACCCCTGCACGAGGGGTCATCACTGGAAGTAAAGAGCCCTTCACCAAAGCAACCCCTCTCCCGTTTACAAGGCTGCCAGGGTGACCCTGACAAGGTCACCCCCGCTCCAGAGCCTGCAGCTTGAGGACGCGGCTGTGCCTGGTGTTCATCGCCAGGGGGCTCTTAAGATCTGGCCCCGCTTCACAACTGTGTCTGAAGTCACCTCCAAGTCCCAGAGTCTACAGCACTGGTCTGGGCCTGACGACCCTTACTTGCCTGCCAGGCCCGTGACCACAGGGGAGAGTCCAGAACTCCGCCTGCAGCACTATTCCCGGCCGCTGCGGAGGAGCGAGAGCGACAAGGGAAACATTGTATTCCCTGGAGGCGAAGCGCCTCCACCTTTTCTGCCCGCCCCATCCTGAACCAGACTCCAGTGGGAGCACCCTTTCCCGGCCGCTCAAGCCAGGGGAACGTGGCCGGGGCCGAGGACAGTCATTAGAGGTAAGGTGCCTCCAACACTCTCCAACTCCACAAGGGAGCTGGACTTGGACAAAAGACACCTTTTCTTTTCCTTGGCCACTCAAGGAGAGTGCAACCAAGAAACTACTGTATTACCTAGAGGTGTAGCACCTTCACATTTTCGCTTTTTAAACCTGTATGTGTGCGCCAAATAACTCCATATCCAATAGAAGTATTGAGCCATGTATTTATATGTATTATTAATTGGTATTGTCATTTTGAGGATATTTAAATGTATAAAATATTCTATAGATAAGTCGAAAGTCAGGGCACTCATGAGTCAGAAACAATTTTGTTAAAGGTGTTTAGAGTCCATATTGTACTAGTAAAGAATTACGTTGTAAGACCGGGAATCATGAAAACAGGAACCTTCCATTTATTCTTGAAAGATAAGTTACATCACAGTGATAGAAAAGAATCCCTAAGGTCAGCACATATGTGACCATAACAGACGATAGGTGGTCATGTAGCAACAAACGCCAACACGTGTTTCGTCTTATGAGAGATAAGTCTCAAAGACTTCATCAGGGCTGGAATAAACAAAAATAATGTCTAAAATACGTGGTATAGTAACTTCTGATTCATTAAATACAATGAGTGACAACAACAAGTCACTCCCACCGTGATGTTTGTGTCATTGAAAGCCATGCAATACGTGACATGTGTGATATACGCTCCACAAGATGAATGGCTCTCTCTTCGATTTTGTGATTCACGTTGTTATAAATCTTGTGGTATTAACCGCCACTATCGTCCACCTGGATTATGTGGTTTCACCACTCCAAGATGGCGGCCATGGCTTAGCATGAGTCCTATCTTTATTTCAATTTAGGAAGGTTCAGTTGAGACGGTTTAAATAGAGCACCCGCCATGGAGTGGGTTGATTGTATATTGTCCGGACACTACGGAACGCCGCGTGATTATTTGAACGCGGCTTCCCGTTTTCTTCTACTTCTTATAGAAAAGGTAAGCGGTTCTGTTTAGGAATTAATTTTCGACCTTTTAAAATAAGGTTCTTAAGCGCGGTAATACTCAGCGGGCATATTCGTTTTTAACTACTCACAGACGGGCTCATTGTATCCATTTCACTGTAGGATACTCGGTGCTATAGGTAGCACACCTACCTACTACTTTTTCTCTATCACAGATACCAGAAGGTTAGTCACAGGCTGTATGGCCATTTTCTTATCGTTAATCGGTTTGCGGCATTACCGTCATGTTCCCAGGTTTACGTCCACTTTTCTTATCGGGTTATTTGTTGTAGTTTCAGATTACTGGAATTGTTCAGGAGAACAATAATGATTGATAAGGATTGATTTCTTGACTGTAGCTCAGGTATGTCAAGTTCTTTTCGGTGATTTCGACACACGGGTTTAGTTTAAGTATTATTGTTATGACCACCTCTTTGACCTTAGTTCTCTATCTTCATACCGACCCATGGTATTCTGGATCATGCGAGTGTTCTCACTTCTCTTCTAATTTAAAATTGAGGACGTGCACCAACTATGACACAACAACCTTTATGCTGTATTTGCCTTTGTTTTTATTCTTGATGTTACTAGCAGTGTTCTCGATGTATTGCACTTCAATAAAGTGACCTCCTTTTTCCTTTCTCTTTTACACGTAGTATGATTCTCTCTTGACAACACCTGTACCAAAATAAACTTTTCTTTTTCTTTCTCTTTGCGTATATCACACATGTCACGTATTGCATGGCTTTCAATGACACAAACATCACGGTGGGAGTGACTTGTTGTTGTCACTCATTGTATTTAATGAATCAGAAGTTACTATACCACGTATTTTAGACATTATTTTTGTTTATTCCAGCCCTGATGAAGTCTTTGAGACTTATCTCTCATAAGACGAAACATGTGTTGGCGTTTGTTGCTACATGACCACCTATCGGCTGTTATGGTCACATATGTGCTGACCTTAAGGATTGTTTCCTATCACTGTGATGTAACTTATCTTTCAAGAATAAATGGAAGGTTCCTGTTTTCATGATTCCCGGTCTTACAACGTAATTCTTTACTAGTACAATATGGACTCTAAACACCTTTAACAAAATTGTTTCTGACTCATGAGTGCCCTGACTTTCGACTTATCTATGTTCAGTTTCCTCGGAAACTCTAGAGGACAAGGGAAGATCCTCTTGCCAGGAGCACCGTGCCTTACCTGCTATGTTTTTCTTTTTCTTTTCTTTTACTATGTGGATTCACTGTGAGCGCCCAAGTACTATGTCCCCTCTTCCTGGTTGCTAGTGTTTTGGTTAAAATATTCTATAGTTTTCCAATACCTGCTGGAGACTTTTTGTGATGCTTACCTTGGGTTTACCGTGTGGGAGGATTGCACAAATACCTTAATTGTTGCCTGCTAAGTTAAACCTGCCTGCTCTGCGCCAAGCTACCAGAGGGTGAGCGCAGGTTATTTAGTTGATGCTTCTGACTTGCCCTGACTAGAGTGGGCGAATTCTGCTTAGCTGAGGTGCATGCCCTAGCCAACCAGAAGATCCATTTCAAACATCAACTCAGTAACTGTGGCCATTGTGGAGTGTATAGCATGCAAGTAACCTGCTATGTGGGGACAGGACCAGAGCATATGTTAAAGGTCAGCAATAAGGGCATGGCATCTACGGCATGCTAGAGCTGTAGGAAATATGTGGTTTACGCAAGATGGTGTAAGGTACGCCCTTGGGAGGATTGTGAAGTGAATTTTTTTTATGTGGCCATCCCTGGATATTATTTGGGGGGATTTCAGGGCTCTGATCCATTCGGTGTCATGGAGTGGTCTCCCTATATCCTCCTCCCTTGACCATCGAAGGTGCATCAGTGGGGGACACATTTGGTCCTGGAGTGCATTGTAGAACCAGATGATCAAGTGTCCCTCCTCCATGGTGTACAACATTTGGATCACAGTGAGCTGCGGGGGTTCACCGTCAGTTGTTCCCCATAGAGAGTGCAGTGTCGCCAACAGTTGCCTATATGTCAGGAATTGACCAGTCAAGTCAAGTCATAGTCAAGATGTAGTTGATCAAACATGAGGAGCTGACAGTCCTGGAAAAGGTCACCGACTTTGAACGTGGAGTGGGAGTGCCAGTCCGCCAGTTGTTCAGCCGTGAAGGGCCCCTGATGGCCAAGTAGGCCTTGAAGGGAAACAACGGAGGAATAAAGGAGGATCTTCTTAGTGAGCTGCAGGGCTCTGGTAAAGCATCTCAGAGCGATCCAGGCATGAAGAGACTATGACTGCCGTAGTCAGATAGCAGGATGGAGAAATTGATAGACCACAGGAAGGCGAAGGGGCCCGTCCCCTAAACTTGTTTCGTAAAGGTGTCTACCTGCTAGCTATCAGAAGACCAATTGTAACTGTGCTACAAGATGATAATTCTCAAATGAGGGCACACCCAATCTGCAGCGTCCCACTGGCATTTAAAATTTGCGTAGGAACACAAGTCGTCTCTTGCCATCCCACAGCAATAACTGATATAATTTTTTTAAGAAGCTGCAATTTGGAAACACCTTAACGTTAGCGAAATAATATAGAAGACATGGAAGAATAATCATTTTTGACAATGCAATTCTACCCAGTCAGAGCGAAGGCTAGTTTTGCCAAAATCGTACCTGAGATCTAAGGCCCGTGAGAGCATGTTGGAGGTTGCCGTTGAATAGGTCTTGTTGACATTGATAAAGTCTGACCCCTAAGTAATGAACTGCCACTGTGGACCGAGTCGGGAGGTGGACCCTAGATGAATCTCCTTAGGAGGATATAAGGAAGGGCATCCCAATTTTATGGAAAAGCACATGAATTCTGCCAATTTACGTGTAGGCCTGTTGCTGTTGCAAACTCGGGAAAGATGGTGGCAGTAGCTGAAATATCTAAAGATGTGTTGCAAATATATAACATCAAATCATCAGCATAGAGCAGAGGTATTCAAACTGAGGGGTGGGCCCCCCTCGGAGGGCCTCAAGTGACCCCAGGGGGGGGGGGGCACCAGACACTGGCCAAAAGAAGCATTATACAGATAACATGCCTTTGTTTCAAGCAGAAGCATGTTATTAAATTTTTAAAAAGGTAACAGTACTTAACTGCAGTGTTTAAGTAGGTCTAGACATATTTAAACATTGCCATCTTTATAAAACAATTGTGAAAAAGTCTGAGGGGGGCCCAATGATTTTCATTTTTCAACTGGTGGGGCACGGCATTAAAACGTTTGGAGACCACTGGCATAGAGCGATACTATGTTTGTGACTTCATCTTAAGGTATACTCCGTTGTTGGCCCTCTTGGCCTAAACGATGGGCCAAGGGTTTGATAGCGATGGCAAAGAGGATGGGGAGGGGAGGCAGCCCTGATATGTCCCACTGCCCATTAGGAACGGGGGTGAGATTAGGTGGCCAATTTGTACCCTGGAGAATGGGCTTAAGTATAATAGCTTAGTGTATGCGAGGACACGATTGGCGATGCCTACCCTCAACGAGATAGTAGGGAGTCAAAGGCCTTCTCAAGGTCTAATGTCAGACTCACTCACCGTGGAACATGCAACAATGCCTTGTCTATGGTGTAAAACAAACGCCTTACATTAAGGGATGTGTCTCTCCCTCTCCCCCTAGCACAAAGCCGTTTTGGTCGGGGTGAATCAGGGTGGAGCGCACGTGCAGGTACTGCTCTGACTATGCCTAGGATTTTATAATCAGCTCCCAACAGAGCTATGGGTCGTTGAGAGGAGGGATGTGCTGGGTCACAGTCTGGTTTCAGTAGGGAAACAAGAAGAGACTCCCGTGAGGATGGAAGGGTGCCAGTGGTGAGGGCTGCATTATATATCTCCACAAATCTGGGTACAAGAAAGGCCGAGAACTTGTCGTTGTACTCTATGGGAACCCCATCGACACCTGGAGTTCTGTTCCGAGCCAAATTGTGAATTCTCTGTTTAACTTCAGTCACTGTCATAAGACCATCCAGTTCCTTGCCCTCTAGGGTGCTGATGGAGGGTAAATTGAGAGGGCACAAAAAGTGTTGCGCTGCCTCTAGGGTAGAGGCAGTAGGATCCCTAACAAGGTTGTGTAATAGGAAGTGAAGGCTTTGATATAGCTGACTGGGACCTTGCCGCCTGACCCGTAGGGGTGGTGACATCAGTGATAGGGGGGCTATGTGTTTCCTGGCGAGCTAACCATGCAAGAAGCCAATCCGGTTAATCGCCTGTAGTATGTATATGTGGTAAAATTATGGCATTGGAGGCATTCCACAACAGCCGGTTTGTCCCAAGGAGGGCGGTCATCTAGTGCAGCAACTGACTGATTAGCGTCACGGAGGGCCCTTGATAATTCCCTGCGAACCCTCCCAACATTCTGTATGAAGAAACCCCTTTGTAACCACCTTGAAGGCGTCCGATTCAACAGGCAGGATAGTGGCTGTCTCATGGTTCGCCTCAAAATTTCAGGTGTTATGACTGACCTGGGCTTCAAAAAACATGGGATCGTCTAGAGTCTCTTAGGAGAGCCTCCAGGTAGGGATGGGTGGATGTGGAGTACTGCATGGTCAGAGAGGACGCAGCCCGGATAATTGGAGTGTTTGAAGTTCAAGAGTAGGTCCGGGGAGCATAGAAAGCGATCCAAGTGAACAGATTGTGTGGGGTGCACTAGTGATAATATAGATGGGTGTGCAGGTTATGTGATCTCCATATATGCAACAGAGCCCACTGTTGGGTCCATCTATTCAAATGCTAAAAGTGTTGGTGTACCGGGTTATGAGTAGGAAGGGGTGGGTAAGGTCCAGGACATTGATGTAGTTGCCCCCCAGGATCCATGGGATGCCCACCCATTGAGTGAGGACACAAGACCGTGTAGCCCAGAAAGCCTTCTGGTCAGAGTTAGGAGCATAGATACAGCCCAGAAGGACTGGGTCGCCATCTAGACGCCCTTCGGCAAAGGCGTATCAGCATTCCTTGTCTATGACCGTGTTGCGTGTATGAAAAGTGGTGCCTGGGTGTATCCCTAAAAGAGCACCCCTGGCGAAGGCTGAGTATGAGTTGTGTGTATTGTACTCTGCTACCCCCTGACAAGGTGTAAGAGCTCAGTGTGATAAAGATGGGTTTCTTGAAGGAAGCTGAAATGAGCCAGCTGACGTTTAATGTAGGAGTATTTTGCATATCAGTGATGCACAGAGTGCATCCTCTTCACATTCAACATGAGGAACCGGGTAGTGCGTGTGTCAGCCATGTGGTGATGTCAGGTATATGTGGGGACGGAGAGGGGCTATTAGACCAACCTAATGCCCAGTATGCCTGTTCCTGCCTGCCCAGAGAAGTAAGGTACAGCGCTGATGCAATAGAGAGAAGGGAGAAAAGTAAAAGACAACAACTTAGAAACAACAACCGGAGCCGGTGGCAGAATGCCACATGCCCAAACACGTGCTCTGGGAGCCAAATCATTGAACAGAGGTGGTGACTAAGAGCAGTCCTGTGCTTCGAGGCGTAAAGCAAAGGGACGGAGACATGTAATCCAATCGAGATGTCATAAGGGAGGCAACAAGAGCCTGAAATATGGTGGTGGAGCTGGCAGAGAGATGCCCCAGCAGGGCCTCCTCACATAGTTAGGGCCTTACAATTGGTAGGGACCGTTGGTCAAGGGCTATGTTCTAAATCAGGTCATACCCGGTCCGTGGTGACTAGAGGGCCGGACGGCAGCCCCTCAGGTCCCAGGTCACTCATGGTAGTATCCGCTTTGCTCCCAGAAATGCTGGTGTCTCCATGTGAAAAGGACTGTCGCAGGGTGAACGCAGCGTGTGAAGCCGATTACTGGCCTTGTTGCAGTTCCTATGGAGCGCCAGCATTCGCAGTCCCTCCAGACCCGATCCACTGGTAGCTGTGGCGCCTCCCACGTCTTCTAGGACGTGGCGTGCCATTAGGTACAGGTGAGGTTCGTCTGGTCCCTTCGAAGTGCGTCTCCACCCAGTCCCAAGTAGATTCTCGGTTGGTAAAGAGATGGGTCTGTTGGTTATGCAGGACCTTCAGTTTAGTGGGAGAGAGTAAGGAGTGTTGAACATTAAGTTCTGGCAAGCGGCGTTTCACAGCTTGAAGAGGAGCGTGGGCATTGGGTTTGCATGGTATAGTCAGGGAACACAGAGATCCTGTGATTCTCATGTTCGAGGGGAGCTGCTCGTCTTGCCGCCTGCAATATGGAATCTCTGTCCCTGTAGTGGAGGAGTTTCACAAGAAGAAGACAGGGGGGCCCCGGCAGGAGGCCTACGGCGGGGCCCGGTCCACCCATTCCACAGAGAAGTGGGGTGAAAGGAATTGGGCCTGTGTAAATGATTTTAACAAGTCTTCTATTAAGTCAGTCATGGAGCGGGATCCCTTTGCTCCCTCTGGTATGCCCATCACATGGATATTATTGCGGCGGGCCCGACAGTTTGCATCCTCTGACCTGTGTGTCCAATTGCTGCACCCAGTCTAGCAGGTTCTGTTTTCGTGTCTCATTCAATCAGATGGTGTTTTCGATCTGCAAGGTGCGCTCAGTCTCCGTGACTCTGGAGGCTAGAGTCGTCACGTAGGGTACAAACTCCACTCGGATCTCGACTTTGCAGTCCTCAACAGATGTGTGTGAGGATTCAGTGTCCTGCAGGATGGCGCTGAGTTTAGTGGCAGATTTGTGAGGCGGAGGAAAGGGCAGGCGAAGCAGGGACCGGTGACAGTGGGGGTGACTTGGTCCTGTTGACCCATGGCAGCAGGCTCAGTGGTGGGCACTGCAAATAGAGCAGACAACGACGTGCACCCCGCCCGCCGGGGAGATAGCTGCCGGGTGGGCCTAGATCTGCTGGGTATGGCAGCTGAAGGGGGAGGTGAGGAATTCTCCGCAGAATGCAGGCCAGCGGGCAGGCGGTATACTTTGTGTGCAGTCACCACGAAGACGTCCAGTGTGTGAGATATACAGCGAGGGCACTCGGCGAAGACATCAGTGGTAGTAGTGTGATGGGTCAGCAGGCCTGCATGAGCCAAGGGCCCCCCAAACCCTGACGCAAGGCCGTAGCCGCCCGCCCCCCTCAGGCCAGTGGGGGCAAAGCACAAAGGGTACAAGCGCTCCCTCTATAACGCAGGAAGCTGTAGTGTCCAGGGCTCCTCGCGCCAACACAGCAATCATGACCGTGCTAAAGCCGGAGGGAGGGGACGGAAATGGTCATACAGTTCGTGTGGGCCGGGTGAAGACTACCGCAGGGTCCCCGCACCTCGATGATCCATCGAGAAGGAGCCCCGGGCCAGGGTCAAGGGCCAGTAGGTGGGGTGAGTCTGTAGTGGCGGAACGAGTAATCTCTACGGGTATCAGCCCACAGGGCCTGTACCCCCAACACCGCGAACAGAAGAACGAGTCTTGCGCGGAGTACAGCGAGGGCACAGCCCCCCGAGAGTCCTTGTGAAATGCGGGCAGTGCGGATGCCTCGGCGTGCTGGCGCGATGGTGGGCTGCAAGGCTCTCGGGTGCCCTTCTTCTATCGCTGAAGCAAGGAAGAGCCCATGCCAACACGGTTCAGAGTGCGGGGTCCTGCAGGTGTTGAGGATGCGCCATGGTCCTACAATGGCAGCCCCCATAGCACTCAGTCTTGCAGCCGGTGCTGCCCGCCATGTGTGCAGCCCCCAGCCGGCGGTGCAGCATCGGCTTCTCTTGTGTAGCGTTCGGGCCGCCTGCTGCTCGGGGTCAGGCAGCTTCTCTCACTCAGCCCGGTCCCAGGCCGCCAGATCCTCCGTTGTAGGGGGCGCTGCCTGAGCCCCGGTGCAGCAGCTATGGTAGATAGCCTGGTTTAGGGCAGCTGCCACCACATACCCAGGAGAAGGGACCCTTTAGGGCGGTGATTGATTCTCAAAGGGTGCCATCTCCGTCTGCCAGGTAACACAGGCAGCGTTAACGTATTGCCTTACCCCATGGGTGGCAGGACTAGTGCGCGTTACATTCTCCGCCTCGTCGGAGCTCACTCATCCAATGCTCCATCTTTGGCAGCTAGGCCTAGCTCCCGTGTGATGCCTCGTTACATTGGTTACATCTTTGCTTGCCATTAGCTCGTTTACAGATGAAGATTTAGCAGCATCATGGAGTTGAGAACTGGGTTCATTCTGAACAGCCTTACTTAAAAAAACGGAGAGTTCACGCTGTTTAAAGTGATCCTGTTAAGTATCTCTCTCATCTACATGTACTACAGTGGCTGAGAATTCATAATACTACTGCTCTCATTGCAAAAGCAGTCAAGCTATGTGTTCTCCAGAACACGCTTTGCACATCAGAGATGAAGAGAAATGTTCTTGTCAAAAATATCTTCTTTATGTGAAAGGTCCAGTTGGTCCACCTTTGTCATCCGATTTAGTACCAGAAGTTCCAGTTTAGTCCCTAGTCAGCTTGCAGCCAAACCCGAAAAACCTATAGTAAGAAAACATTCCGTTTATTTGAAGGAAAAGTGCAGTTACAGCATTACGGACCGCTCCGTTATGCCAGATGTCTTCAGTCCTCTGCCTGCCGGCTTCATTGCCTGTCATCCAGGGCCTTGGAACTCTTAAGCTGTCAAGCCCAAAGGCTCCATTCAAAGAGGAGTGGTACAACAGGAAACTATTATGAACGTTTTTTTGCATTTTAAATTTCGCCCATTTAAAAATTGTTGTATTTTGTTTTTTTAATACATGTAATGGTGCCTCATATGGCAAAAGATATGTCCTGTGCCGCAAGTACAAACAACACAGGTTCTCAGTCATCCATAGACACATATCCCATTCATGTGCACATGTTTCTCCATCCCCACACGCCACACTTTCACTGACACACATAGCAGCACTGCCATAGGTACCATAGTCTAAGTATTTTGTTCAAACCATAGTACTTGGCTCTGTGGACATTAGGCTTAAAGTCAAGCTAAGCGTAGGGTTGTCTGGTAACAATGTGCAAGTTACTTGGCCTTCAGTAGCGTGCAATGATTTTCACTGATCAGAAGTAGCACTCACTACATAAAAGGTTGGAGACCCCTGGTTAGGTGGAATTTTGACCCACAATGATAACACAAATTGCTGATGTTGCTGTTTTGTTACCTCCGAAGTGGTTTGATGTTGAACACTTTGCTCTCTCTAACGGGTTCCCCCAGTTCTTTGTTGAGAATTTTAGCTGATTCTTCTGAATCTTGTATACTGTTCGTTATTTCCATAGGTTCTTCAAGAGACAGGTTCTTACACATCAAGAATCTTTTAACTGCTTCCTCGTATTCATCAATCTTCTCGTCATCCTCATCAGGCGTAAATATAGGAAGATGTGCAAAACGTTCTTGCCCTTCCATGCCAAATCAATGTTCTAACAACCATCATTTCCTATCAAGGTTTACATTTTAAACCATCAATGGCTCCAAGAAGAGCATTGAAAGCTCTGAACCACTCTTTCCATGCAATGAGTGATTCTTCTGATGATTTCAAGAAAGGTGGTGGAGGATTGATTGCACTGTTGCCACAACAGAACAATACTGTTTTTTATAATAAACAGAGTAAAAGGTAAAATATTGGCTAAATTCAAGACTCTCCACATAACTTTGTGAATAACAGTAGTAGATTGTAGTCGATGTTAGACTGAAAACTATTACTGTAACGAGGTACCCAAGATAGATAACTTGAAAATGCAGCAGCAGAGAAAATCAGGTACTCCTTTAGAGGGACAGCAGGTCAGACATATCAGTCATGTACTCCTTCCATTGGATAGTGGCTCTGCTGGAGACAAGATGGCACCCACGTGATGCATGAAACCACGTTTTAAGTAGTAGCTTGAAGAGATGCTGTTTTAGAATCCTCGCTTACCAGAATTCTGTGTACAGCGGTTGTTGTCTGTGAAAAACAATGACATGGCGTTGTTAGATTAGAGGGTTGTCGTTGGAATCCATGCATCCTGACTGAGACAGATGAAGCGGTGTAGGAAAGTACCCTCTTTCTTGGCATGGTTACCCCCTTTTTCTGCCTGATGTCAGTGTGCTTGACTGTGTTCACTGGGATCCTGCTAACTTGGACCCCAGTGATTATACTCTCTCTCTCAAAAGTCTGTATTTCATCCACAATTGGCACATTGGTGCCCCATTATAAGGCCCTAGTATATGGTACCTAGGTACCCAGAGCACTGGGGTTCCAGAGGATCCCTATGGGTTGCAGCATATATTTTGCCAGCAATAGGGAGCCCAAGCCAAGGGTTCTGCAGGACTTCCATTGCAGCCTGCGTGAAAAGGTGCAAGCACCCTTTCGTTGCCACTTTTCACTGCACCACGTCATTTCTAAGTCACCCCTATGGTAGGCCTTCCAGCCCATAGGGCAGGGTGCAAAGTACCTGTGTGACGGCACCCCTGCACGAACTCCAGGCTCCAAGATGGAGGAAGGACGGAGTGCACGTGGGTACTGTCCTGCTTGGGCAGGCAAGGGCTTACCTCCACCCAGTTTGTCAGTTGGAAGAGATGACCGTTGGGACTACTTCAGTCCACCACCCGTGAATCAGGATCCACGCACCTCAGCAGCAGAAGGGATCCACACAGCCAGTTGTCATTGCAGATGGTGCCTGCAGAAGTAGGGGAGTGACTCCCTCACCCCAAGGGAGATTCCTTCTTCCTTCTGATGCAGGCTGAAGATGGGCTGTCCTCAGAGGATGCACGACTGGGGAAATGTTGCAGTTTCTGGAAGGAGCTATGGATACAATGTTGCAGAAGGTGTCTTGCTTCTTTGTTGCAGCTTGCCAGGTCCTGGAGCGTCCAGATGCAGTTCCTTCGGTCAGAAGTCGAAATGGAGAGTGCAGAGGATTCCTGCTGGAGTCTTGCAGTCCAAACCTGAGGAACCACCCTAAGGAGAGACCCTTAATAGTACTGAAAGGGGGATTGGTCACCTAGCTAGGTGACCACCCATCGGGAGGGGGTTCTGACGTTACCCGCTGGCACTGGCCACTCAGATGCTCCTTGAGTTCCCTGCCAACCTGGAATCCAAGATGGCAAAACCCAGGGATCCTGTGGAGGAGCTCTGAGCACCACCCCTTGGTTAATGATGGACAGGGGAGTAGTCACTCCCCTTTCCTTTGTCCAGTTTCGCACCAGAGCAGGGATGGGGTTGGGGGGACCTAAACCGGTGTGGACTGGTTTATGCAAGGAGTGCACCAAATGTGCCCTTCAAAGCATTGACAGTGGCTTGGGGAGGCTATCCCTCCGAGCCTGTAACACCTATTTCCAAAGGGAGAGAGTGTAACACCCCTCTCCCAAAGGAAATCCTTTGTTCTGCCTTCCTGGGCTTGAGCTTCTCAAGCAACAGGAGGGCAGAAACCTGTCTGGGAGGTGGCAGCAGCTTGGGCTGCCTGGAAACTCTCAGAAGGCTGAAATGGCAATACTGGATGTCCTCCAAAGAGCCCGCAGAGTGCATGGAATCATACAACCAATGCTTGCAAAAGCCTTGGGGTATAATTCCAACATGTTTGATACCAAACACGCCTATGTTCGGAGTTACCATTATGTAGTTTGACATCAGTAGTGACTGTAGGAAAGTACCATCTTGCCTGGCATGTTACTCCCATTTTTACTTGTGTGTCAGTTTGTTTTTGCCTGTCTCACTGGGATCTTGCTAGCCAGGACCCCAGTGCTCATAGTTGTGGTCTGAATGTGTGTTCCCTGTGTAGTGCCTAACTGTGTCACTGAGGCTCTGCTAACCAGAACCTCAGTGCTTATGCTCTCTCACTGCAGGCTAGTGACCATTTTTACCAATTCTAATTGGCACACTGGAACACCCTTATAATTCCATAGTATATGGTACCAGGTACCCAGGGTATTGGGGTTCCAGGAGATCCCTCTGGGCTGCAGCATCTCTTTTGCCACCCATAGGGAGCTCAGACCAATATTACAAAGGACTGCCACTGCAGCCAACGTGAAATAACGTCCACGTTATTTCACAGCCTTTTTTAACTGCACTTAACTAACTTATAAGTCACCTATATGTCTAACCCTCACTTAGTGAAGGTTAGGTGCAAAGTTACTAAGTGTGAGGGCACCATGGCACTAGCCAAGGTACCCCCACATAGTTCTTGGCAATTTCCCCGGACTTTGCGAGTGCGGGGACACCATTACACGTGTGCACTACCTATAGGTCGATACCTATATGTAGCTTCACAGTGGTAACTCCGAATATGACCATGTAACATGTCTAAAATCACAGAATTGTCCACCCCATGCCAAATCTGTTATTGGGGTGCCAATACCATGGATCCCCGGGGCTCCAGCATGGACCCCGGGTACTGCCAAACCAGCTCTCTGGGATTTTCACTGCAGCTACCTCTGCTGCCAACCCACAGACAGGTTTCTGCCCTCCTTGGGTCTGGGCAGCCCAGTCCCAGGAAGGCAGAACAAAGGATTTCCTCTGAGAGAGGGTGTTACACCCTCTCCCTTTGGAAATAGGTGTTAAGGGCCTGAGAGGAGTAGCCTCTCCTGGCCTCTGGGAATGCTTTGAAGGGCACAGATGGTGCCCTCCTCACATAGACCAATCTACACTGGTTCAGGGATCCCCCAGCCCCTGCTCTTGCATGAAACTGGACAAAGGAAAGGGGAGTGACCACTCCCTTGTCCATCACCACCCCAGGGGTGGTGCCCAGAGCTCCTCCAGTGTGTCCCAGACCTCTGCCATCTTGAATCCAGAGGTGTGAGGGCACAGTGGAGGCCTCTGAGTGGCCAGTGCCAGCAGGTGATGTCAGAGACCCCTCCTGATAGATGCTTACCTGACTAGGTGGCCAATCCTCCTCTGAGGGCTATTTAGGGTCTCTACTGTGGGCTATTCCTCAGATAATGAATGCAAGAGCTTACCAGAGTTCCTCTGCATCTCCCTCTTCAACTTCTGCCAAGGATCGACTGCTGACTGCTCCAGGATGCCTGCAAAACTGCAACAAAGTAGCAAGAAGACTACCAGCGACATTGTAGCGCATAATTCTGCCGGCTTTTTCGACTGTTTTCTGGTGGTGCATGCTCTGGGGGCTGTCTGCCTTCACCCTGCACTGGAAGCCAAGAAGAAACCTCCTGTGGGTCGACGGAATCTTCCCCTGCTAATGCAGGCACCAAACTTCTGCTTCACCGGTCCTCTGGGTCCCCTCTCATCATGACAATTGTGGTCCCTGGAACACAGGTGCTGGATCCAAGTGACCCCCGATAGTCCAGTGGTCCATCTGTCTAAATTTGGCAGAGGTAAGTCCTTGCCTCCCCTCGCCAGACAGTAATCCTGTGTAGTGCATGAACTGCAGCTGCTAAGGCTTCTGTGCACTTTTGCAAGGAATCCTTCGTGCACAGCCCAGGTCCCCAGCACTCCGTCCTGCATTGCTCAACTCGCTGAGTTGACCACCAGCTTCGTGGGACCCTCTTTTGTAGTGTTGAGATGACCGCCGTGTTCAGTTTTCTTAAACCCGTGTTCAAGTACTTCTGCAGGTGCTGCCTTCTTGTGTGTGGGCTCTCTATTTTGCTGAGCGTTCCCTCTGTCTCCTCTTCCAAGTGGCGGCGACCTGGTCCTTCCTGGGCCCAGGCAGTACCCATTTTCTTCAACTGCGACCTTTGCAGCTAGCAAGGCTTGTTTGCGGTCTTTCTGCATAGAAACAATTCTGCATCCCCCAGCACTCCGTGGGACATCATCTGTGCAAAGGAGAAGTTCCTGGCATATTCCGTTGTTGCAGAATCTTCAGCTTCTTCCACCTGGAGGCAGCCATTTTGCACCTTCATCTGGGGTTTAGTGGGCTCCTGCCCCCCCCCCCTCCCCAGACCCTTTAGTGACTCTTGGACTTGGTGCCCTTTCTTTACAGGTCCTCAGGTCCAGGAATCCATCTTCAGTGCTTTTGCAGTCAGTTGTGGTCTTTGCAGAATCTACTATCACAACTTTAGTGTGTTTTTAGGGAAGTAGAGTAACTTTACTCCTACTTTTCAGGGTCTTGGGGTGGGGTATATTGGACACCCTTAGTGTTTTCTTACACTCCCAGCCACCCTCTACACACTACACTAGACCTGAGGTCCCTAAGTGGTTCGCATTCCACTTTCTTAGTATAAAGTTTGTGTTGCACCTATGCCTATTGTATTGTACAGTGTTTGCACTACTTTTCTAACTGTTTACTTACCTGATTTTGGTCTGTGTGTATATTTTGTGTATTTTACTTACCTCCTAAGGGAGTATATCCTCTGAGATATTTTTTGACATATTGTCACTAAAATAAAGTACCTTTATTTTTAGTAACTCTGAGTATTGGGATTCTTTTGATATAGTGCTATATGATATAAGTGGTATAGGAGGAGCTTTGTATGTCTCCTAGTTCAGCCTAAGCTGCTCTGCTATAGCTACCTCTATCAGCCTAAGCTGCTAGAACACTACTAATCTACTAATAAGGGATAACAGGACCTGGCACAAGGTGTAAGTACCACACGGTACCCACTACAAGCCAGGCCAGTCTCCTACCGTAACCTATGTCCAGTACACGCGTAAAATGGTGTCCCCACACTCACGAAGTCTGGGAAAATGGCCCTGGAGATCGTGGGGGTACCTCTGCTAGTGCAGGGGTGCCCTCACACACAGGTACTTTGCACCCTGCCCTCTGGGCTGGAAGGCCTGCCATAGGGGTGACTTAGAAGTGACCTGATGCAGTGAAAGGGTGCTTACATCATTTCACGCATGCTGCAATGGCAGTCCTGCAGAACCCTTTGCTTGGGCTCTCCATGGGTGGCAAAATATATGCTGCAGCCCATAGGGATCCTTTGGAGACCAATGCCCTGGGTACCTAGGCACCTTTGTGCCAATTGTGGATGAAATACAGACTTTTGGGAGAGAGAGAGAGCATAATCACTGGGGTCCGGGTTAGCAGGATCCCAGTGAACACAGTCAAGCACATGACGACAGGCAGAAAAAGGGGGTAACCATGCCAAGAAAGAGGGTACTTTCCTGCAAGCGGTGTTGTAATAAACACAGTGACCTGCTGGAAATGCAGTTTTATTAAGTTTGTAATGGGCTTGCACCCAAACCAGTAAAACATTGGACAAAATATGGTAAGAAACCATAAAGTTTACTTATAGGAAAACAGTGTAACAGCATTAAGGGCAGCCTGGTTATCCTAAATGAATTAACACATCTGCCATCCACAACCTCCGTCATCTGAAGCCTTGGGACCCTCCAGTTTGGAAGTCCAAAGGTTCCACACAAAGAGGAGCAGTAGGACAGGAAAAAGACTGAAGATACAACTGATTCTCTCTATTATTATTGTTGTTTGTTTGAAAAGCCTCTAATGTAAGAGCCTTTCCTAACTATACCCCTAGTCCAACATAGGAACATAGTTTGTGATCTAGTGGCATTGTGTTTGAAAGCATGTTAAATAATGCACCTCAAAGAAAACACATATACATGAAAACAAGAAGGAAAGTCATCTTTTTTGTCCCATCTCTAGTGGAGATTCTAAGCTGAAACGTCCCTGAATACTTTTCGGGGAATACTCTGATGGATGGTTACTTGTGAAACAAGCAAGAAATAAACAGGTTACCTGCTGGGCGTGGCTTAGGAAAGTGGTTAATAAAGAAAGTGTCTCATTACTTGAGCAGTAGCCACCTAGTCATGATTGAAATTAAGTTCCACCACAAAAGGGATAAAAGGTCATGTACGTTTGGCCAACAAATATACCTAGAATACGACCACGATGCTCAAATTAAGGTCTAAATTGACCCTAGCTCAGTAGAATACTTAACTTTCAATGATGTAACTCTCTCAGCTAAGAATTGTACAACATACCAAAGTACATACTTGTTTTGTTTGTGCGTGTTTGTGTGTGTGTGTGTGTTTCTTTTTAACTATGGTCATCCCTCCGCTACTTGACATTAAAAGATCTGTTTTTGTCATCAATAATATGGCTTCCACAGCTTTGAATATTAAAAGCATTTCAGTTCTATGGTCAATATCTTGGCCACTAGTGATCATATGCAATATAACCTTTTATACTTCTAGGTAGTCCCTTTGGGTTGATGGGTCAGAGAACAGTCCTGAAATCTTCCTCCCTTTCTTTCACTGGAAAGTTGTTTGAATCTCCTCAGATAACATATTGCTTTGCTTTCACTACTGACTGAGCGGACAAAAATCTCTGGAATGCACTTCTTAGTTCAAAGAAGACATTTATTATTACTTCACCACGAGGTTCCTAAAAAGAAGATTAGTAGGTCTTAAGCACACGTTTAAAAATAGTCACAGCAATGAAAGGAAAATATATCAAAATGATTCTCAACTGAAATGTACCCAGCAAATATATGTGATTATATTATAGCATAATTGCAAAGCAAAGAATAAAGTACAAATTCATCACCATAGGGCCTGCCAAGCTCTTCATCTTTCTCTTGCCAGCAAGAAGATGACCCCGTTCAACTGCGATAAAGAGATATCCACCCTCACGGGACAAGTGTCAGGCATTTGACGTCCAATCCTGACCGAGGTCTTGGAAATTCCCTTGCTACTGAGCAGGGCCACCTTTATATATCTTTAAAGAACCGAAAGGGCTTTCTGGAAAAAAAAAACCTTCCTCTTCAAACATGTTGGCTACTGTAGGTCAGAGTTGGAAGAAAAACGTTGAAAACTGGCCAGCATTTCAAGGCTCTCCTCCCAAGGCTGCACCGTTCCCTGCACTGTCCTTTCTTATCATGTTGGCTGACTAACTGTTCGGGGAGAGAAAATATGAAAAACAGGCTCTGTTTACCATGTGGAAAAACACAGCTCAACTGCAATGTCTAACGCCACGATAAAGCCAATTGGCAGCTAAACTGAATACAAAATGTAATCTGCAACTGGTGAACACTGAACAACTAATATGCAAAGTGGTGCAACACAAAGTCAGTGGTCAAATATAGCTATTTTCAGTACACACAGCCACTATTTTGATCTAATCAAGAAGGGATGAAATCTGTTTTGCTGTCTTTGGTAGCTAACTGCTCAACTTTATAATTGGCCCTTAGCCATCAACATTGTGCTCTAGTGTCCTACCTACAAGGGAAAAGACTTGTAAATACAGAGTACTCAGTAGGCTGCCACATGGTTCAAGTGAGTGGGTCAATCAAAATATTATACTTAACTGTTTTGAACAATTGGGGCTTTTTTCTTGTTGCAAATAGACACTTTCCCCTAATGAAAACAACTTGGAGTGTCCAAAGTGTACATCCTGTCAAATAGTTGGAAATGGCCTTCTCTTGGATTGGGCAGGAAGTTTACTTTGCCTTATTCCCATTTCTCTCAATTCATCAGACCCTTGTGAAATGTAATTGATCCCTCCAGTTTGGTTACTACTCACAGCCCCTCTTTGGCCTCACCAAACTTGGTTCATAAATATCCTTCTTCTTTTATATAACTAATTTTAAATACTACTTTTGGTCTTGTATAGTTTGGTCCAGCAAGAGAGTTTGATTCTCCATTCCTCTTTCCTTTAATGGGTGTGGGGCTTTGGCACCTGAATTATTAGCCCAGTGCATGTCTGGACACCTCTGAAGAAAACACACCCTTTATATATGCGGTTCTGGTTAATCAACCCAGGAAGCAAAAAAAGGTAATTGGCTAGGAATTTGCTGCTGGCCTATAGAGAGATGTTAAATTACTTTAATGGCTTCCTTGAATGAGTGGTACATGAATCAGATTAAGCCCTATAAAGAGTATTTGTCAGTGATCATTTCTCATCTAAATTCTCAGAATGTCCTATTTTATTTAAAGAATCAGAAAGTGTTACAAATGTGTTACAAAGATTGCATGCTTTCAAGAAACGAATAAACATTCATCGCGCTTCAGGCTCACGTGATACTGGGACATCGCTCTCTTTGAAACCTAAGCTGCCTAAACCGCTCTAGCATCTTCTCATTTGTGGTCACCTGTAGGGGTGTTTTGTGAGTTGTCCAGAGTGCCGGGGCTAAGAGATGTTGGAGGGGGTTCCGCAGTGCAGCATGGCACTTAGGATGTCAGACTTGGACTTCTCCAGTATCCAAAACAAATGCCTTAATAGGGACGTGGACTTAAGATGTGTGTGGGAAAAAGAGTTTTGCATCCGATTTGAGTGGTGCAACAATTCTGCCATTTTTTAAGCGCGTTATGGGATTTCATTTAAATTAAGAGATTACTCCTCTTGACTTTCAGGTTAGTCCCCATGCTTCTTTGGCCAGGGAAACTTTAAGCAATCTAGGCATCTCTGGAGCTCATAAGTTGTTTCACGAAAGTCAAACTACAGTTAAAATCTCTGAGAACCACAGTGACTAGTGACCATTTCACCAGCCATTATTGCACCAAACCCCATTATTGCTAGGTGAATTATATTTCGGAATCTTGCAATACAAGAGTAAAGTTGGGTTTTCACCGACTTCATCATTGTTCTGATTCTGGCAAAGAGTTTCTGCACAGTTTATTTACTTGAATCCTAATCTGGAATATATGTGTTTTCCCCTCCCTGCATTAAAAGCCAGTAGGGAAATACATGTAGAAGAATGCATGTCAAAATCAGTGTGAAATACGTAGACAGTAGTTCAGCACTGACTAATGTGTTAGCTAAGTGCATGAAAATGTGTTTTCAATAATGTTGTAGAGGAGAGTGGGTGCCTTCTCACGTGGAGAACGAGTTCCAAAGGTTGCTGGCAGACCCAGAGAAGAATTTCTTCACGTTCTAAAGCAGTTTGGGACTGTTTTGACTTTCAGTTCTCCAGAAGAACTAAAGATACTGGTGATAGAAATAACACCCTAAACTTCTCTGTCCTAATACACCTGTTACTTATCCCAATCCTTTGTTCATGCTCTTCATGAACTTGGCTAGTGGGTTGGGAGACAAAACGAAAGAAGAAACTGATACAAACTACCAACCCACCACTGCTCTAATCAGCCAGTCTCTCCACTTCTTCCATCACCGTGTTGACCTTCCTCTCAATCCAGACATCGTCATGGGTGTAGCGCACGTAGAGTATGAGCAGTACACATTTGTTTACTCGATGAAATGTACAGAGTTTGCTGTTTAATATCTAATGACATTTTTCTCATGGTCCAAGTGATTGTGACTATATTTGATAGGTTTTTTTCCCAGTTGTGATTGCTGACCAGAAACCGTAATAATGCACATGTATTTATGGGAATTTTGGTATTCTTTGCTGCAAGGAAAGAAGCCGCAGGATAAGCTTGAGACGTTATTGGTAGTACTGGACTTGTGATTCTGAGTAATGTAATGTGATTTTCTGGCTTCTGAATTCATAAAGTAGAGACTGCGGAGCACAAATCTTGCCTCCAGCCCTGCTGTAGAATTGAGTCAAGTAAGTCCCTCGTACGCCAGCCAAGCAGCTTGTGCTGTTCTTGTAACTCTGCTCCTGAGCACAACCCTTTTACAGTGTGTAGCTCTGCCAGTTGGTATACACGTCCCTTAGAAGTCAATTATATTTCATGGATTTATTTGAAGTCTTCTGCTGAGAGCCCAATTCACAAAGAGCCTCCACATTAGATGAGTCTGCAGTCATGGTGGGATCTCCACTCTAGTGGGGTAACCCCTGTAATGAGAACTGAAGTGCGGCAACTTGGCCACGACTGCTGAGCCTCCGCCACGGCCGTGGAGGCTCTTTGCCAGTCGGGCACTCAGTATCTCAACTGTTATTGACATGTATTCCCCTACTTAGTAGAAGGTCACACTCTTCCATTCACGCACTTATAAAGCCCCTTAACCAATCACAGATAACTCCAACCTCTGTGAGATATCTTTGTCTCAGGACTATATATTTATTAATAGTGTTTGAAGAGTGCTGTAATGTTGACTTTCAGCTTGCCGGACTAATAATAGGTAGGGGTTTTGCCAAGCAGTGGGGTGTTCTCCACTGTTGTGTCTAGTCCCTCCACAGAGGATGGGTGGTTATTATTAAAATCAAGATCATTGTTTGATCAAACTTTCCTAGGAGTGAAGAAAACATTGTGGCCCATTTGGGAAAAAATACTGTTCCTTTAAATAACTGCTTCAAATTACTGTTCCTTTAAAGTAACTGCTTCTTTAAGCATGGGATAGATTCATGGACTATGGGAGTTGTTGGGGATAGATAAGTTCAGTGCAGCCATTGACAGAAACGAGTCAGCTTTTGCAGATAAGGAGAGTCATCTGAGTTCCTGACTGCAGAATACATGGAACTTGTATGACCCGGTTGTTGTGGGGAAAAAAATATTTCCGCAAGAGCAATCACAATACAGTCCCTTAGAGGTCGCAAGAGGTAGAACCCTTTAGTTAGGGGGAGTCCTGGCCCAGAAGTCATAAATGTTCCCTTGGGTAGGCTGAGTGGGTCTCCCCCTCCTACCTCTGGGTTTGAGTCAGAGCAATACCATTTACATTAGACCCATACCACAGTACGGGGTTGGAGAAGAAGGTGGGGAGGTAATTACCTGTTTGTTTTTCACTGTTAGTGGTTTTTATTGCTTGCTATCCCATTGGGAGAGTTAGGCAGGAGGTTTGTACAGAAATTCACTAAAAACATACATCGTGTCTAGGTAGTGAAAAAAAAAAAAGATTACTGTTGCAGAAAAGTAAGACTTTATCTGATATATAATTGAATAGCATACAATTTTATATCTTATTTCCTATTAGGTCGCCAAGTTCATTGGCTCGCCCCCTGGCTACGTTGGGCATGAAGAAGGTGGACAATTAACAAAGAAGCTAAAACAGTGTCCAAATGCTGTTGTACTTTTTGATGAAGTTGACAAAGCCCACCCAGATGTCCTTACCGTAATGTTGCAACTTTTTGATGAGGTAAGAGTGGGACCTACCAAAATAAATACACTCGCTGTTGACACATTTATGATCAAGCTTGTAATGTTTATATCTCAAATTTAGTGGAGTAAC
This sequence comes from Pleurodeles waltl, assembly GCF_031143425.1. Lineage (NCBI taxonomy): Eukaryota > Metazoa > Chordata > Amphibia > Caudata > Salamandridae > Pleurodeles > Pleurodeles waltl. The sequence continues at coordinate 76,293,157 of NC_090447.1, read as the reverse complement.
AAACTGAAAGGGCATTCTGACCCACTGGGGTGTGTCAAACTGGAGTCTGAGACTTGAGATGAATGGGCCTTATGCTTTTTTTCCCCTATATTGTCTAGGCATGTGCTACTTCATTTTATACAGGGTCCTCCGTGTGGCATTTCTTTACCATCAGATCGATTGATGTAATTTCCTCATCAAATTAGTCTTTTACCCTTCTCACTCCACCATAATCCAATCTTATATGGGACAGTGCTGTTTTGGTTATGGGATACCTTTAATTCATCTAATTACTTTTCATTTTCTTTACAGGTTATTGTTGTCCTCTCGCATAATAGTTGTATGTCTTGCTAAAACCTCTTATCCTCTGCCACTGCCAAACACTACTGCTCTGCGATTACTACCTTTGGATTGTTTCACCTTCATTCTTCCTCTAGCATCTCCTTAGTTCAAACAATAGCTAATGTACTGTACAACCCTGACTTTTTTTTCAGTTAATCCATCAAAAGTACCTCAGGTTTTTTATCTCACTCACTAACTCAGAAATGCATCTCCACTCTAAGCTCATCACATTAACTCACACGTTCCTGTCAAATCAGAAGTGAAATATTCCTTTGCCCACAGATTGTGCACTCTATTCTCATTTCAATAAAAATCCAAAGCCCATGAAACTGGACACCTTTACTAACTATATATTTGTATCTGTTTTCTTACCAGTTTCTATATTAGTAATTTACTTATGATCACACAAGTGACTAGGGGCCTGATTACAACTTTGGCGGAGGGGGTTAATCCGTCCCAAATGTGACGGATATCCCGCCCGCTGTATTACGAGTCCATTATATCCTGTGGAACTCGTAATACGGTGGGCGGGATATCTGTCACATTTGGGACGGATTAACCCCCTCCGCCAAAGTTGTAATCAGGCCCTAATTGTTTTGTCTCCTTGTCATTTAAATTGATAATATACACCAATGGTTTTTATAAGTTCAGAAGCAGTATAAAGAACACTTAGGCACAAAGAAATAATAAAAACTGGGCCTAGGGGCACATAAATACATGGACATGCTTGGTGGAAGTGACAGCACACAGCAGAGGTGCTTGTTCAAAACAGAAATACGATACAGCATTGCACAAATCGTCTTAGGGCCTGATTATTTATTTTTTGCTGTTTTATATAGCGCAAACTCAACCCGCAGGTATTGGATTGCTTTACACGAGCACCAATTACATTACACAAGGACAAATTAATTTTTGGTAGGGACGGGGAGAGGGTTGGCGGGAGCACCGCCAACAGGCTGGCGGTGCCCCGCAGGGCATTCTGACCGCGGCGGTTTGGCCGCGGTCAGTAGTGGAAAACCGGAGGTCTCCCGCCGGTTTTCCGCTGCCCAAAAGAATCCGCCATGGCGGCGCAGCGAGCTGCGCCGCCATGGGGATTCTGACACCCCATACCGCCATCCTGCAGAGCCGCCAGGAACAGGATGGCGGTATGGGGTGTTGTGGGGCCCCCGTAAGAGGGCCCCACAAAGAATTTCACTGTCTGCAATGCAGACAGTGAAATTCGCGACGGGTGCCACTGCACCCGTCGCACCTTCCCACTCCGCCGGCTCAATTCTGAGCCGGCGTCCTCGTGGGAAGGGTGTTTTGCACTGGGCTGGCGGGCGGCCTTTTGGCGGTCGCCCGCCAGCCCAGTGCAAAACCCAAAATACCCTCAAAGGTCTTTCGACCGCGGAGCGGTATTTTGGAGGGGGGAACTCTGGCGGGCGGCCTCCGCCGCCCGTCAGAGTCAGAATCACCCCCTAAGTGATTTGCCCAGAATCACAGGATGTTGAACGAATGCTGAGACGCAAACCAGGTTTCCCAGCTCCAAAGTCAGCAGCTCTGGCCGCTACACCACATCATGATTTTGACAGCACTAGGGTTTTGCAAAACCCTCTTCTGATGTCTTTTTGGAGGATTTGGGCAGAACTAGGTACTCATCTCTTACCTCTCTTTTTGTGGTCACGGGGGGAGGGGTAGGGCTTTCTTAGTATATGGTTTGGTTTGGTCATGGCATGCTTCACGCTGCTACAAAAAATGTTCCTTGCCCTCCACTACTCCCCCAGAGCTCAGAGGAGATTGTAAATATATGTGGGGAAAAAACACCGAATAGGGGATTCTGTTTGGTTTTCTGTGGAAATAAATGAGCCACACACAATAATTCAATATTCCAAGGGGTTTTATTCATAATTACACGGTATTCGGGCGGTTCCATGTGGTAAGAACACCCTACAACTGGGCAACTCGTAATTAGGGCCAGAAACAATGAATACAAACCTTGTTGTGCATATAGTGCAGTGTGACCGAACGTTGTGGAAAATATACATTACCAGTTTGGGCTAGGAAATATCAATGTAATTCGGGTTGGAGCAGTTTAGGATTAAGAAGTATAAAATTCAGTTTGATTTTTAAGCAATTTGGCAAACCTGCTTTAATAGGTTACCCTAGAGAAGAACACACTTTATTAAAAATATCTTCAAAGGATCAATTTAAAGAGAAGCATTACCACCTCTTCAAATCTTCGGAAGTGCAAATTGTTCAAAGCCATAATGCAAACTATGTTTTCTCTTATAAAGCAAATGGCCATCTTAGAATACTCTTTTAAGAGTATCAAGAATAGTCCTCCGAGCATAAAAAGTCTGGAGTGTATGCTGCCATGTAGAAAAATCCACAAGACCTAGACACATCTGAAAACTAAACATCTGGTTGATTCAAGGGTGGTGTGCTTCACATGCACCCCGCACCATTTTCTTACCACAATGCCCTGCAAACCTCCAGCTTTGCAGGAAATCACACATTTTTCCCAGATTTTTGTGATGGAACCTTCCGGAATCTGTAGTAATCCACAAAATTCCTACCACCCAACATTGTCTCTTCTGATGGATACAACTACCTGTGGATTCCTCACCTCATGAATACTCCCATGGCGCCAGCATTCTACGGAAATCTTCTTACTAGTCTCTGCACGTCGACGAGGACGTCACTGTCTCGCACGCGACGCCGTCTGACGTCATACAGGCAATAAGAGGTCCTCGACGACGTGCGGACGTCAGTTCCCTTTTTTCCGTGCATTCGAAACGGTTATCTTCGAGGGAGCAACTGTTACTCTTGCGGTTACAGTGTATATCTTGCTGCGTACTCTTTCTCTGTGGAAATAATGTCGCAGAGAAAGTCTGGATTTAAGCCTTGTCGTGAGTGTGGAGGCAAGATGTCGGTGACGGATCCTCATTCCGATTGCCTTTGGTGTTTGAGCCCCGACCACGACGTCTCGACTTGTGATTCATGTCAGCACATGAATCCGAAGGCCCTTAAAGAACGTGAGGCGAAGCTGTTTATGGCCAAGTCAAAGGAGAAGCATCACAAGAAGTCTTCTCCAAAACATCGGCGTCATCGAGACTCCCGGCGCCGTAGAGAATCTCGGCGTCATTCAAGGGAGGCTCGTTCCAGGTCTCCGGATCGGCGCCGAAAGACATGGGAGGTCAGCCCCACGGTGACGCCGCATCCTTCGACGCCGTTGCCCTCTCCGGCGTCACCAACTTCGCCTGGACAGGCGTCGGTGATTGAGGTATTGGAGCCTCAAGTGTTTTCTCCGGCGCAGACGCCGAGGCCGGCGTCGGGGTCGCCTCCGAGACAGGCACCCCAGTATCCGGCTTTTCCCACCCCTGGAGCCGATAGTTCCGCATTCTTGAATGCGATGTATGCCATCTTCCAACAGATGGCTCCATGGGGTGCTCCGGCTGGGCCTTTGGCCTTTTCTTTGGGTGATCCTGCGCCTCTTCGGCCGGCACCCTTTATGCCCTTTCTCCCGTTTGGGAACGTGGGCTCGGCGCCAGTGTCGGCGCCGGTGGCCGCTCCGGTGGCTTCAGTGGATTGGCCCCAGGGATTTCCATCCCGTCGACGTCGAGATTTCGGCCTGTGACTCCGGTGGGTCCATCTGTTTCAGCTGCTCTTCAGTCGGCGCCGAAGTTACCCGTGGCGCCGGATGCGGCGTCGGTGGCTTCGGAAGATCGGCGCCGATCTCCGACTTCGGCGGAGGCATTGTCGACTCCGCGGATTGAGCAACGACTGCATTCAAGGAGGCGTGCTCTCCGGGTACTAGAAGAGCAGGAGTACCAACGAGCCCTAGAGGAAGGAGAGCTAGAGGACTCGGGTGATGGGCTGCGTGGACTGGAGTCGGCCAGTGGGCTGGACACTTCCCCTGAGTGGGACCTTTCGTCCCCGGGGGAATATACTGAGGAAGCTGCTTCCTTTCATACAGTGGTACGGAAGGCAGCTAGTTTTTTGGACCTGCCTTTGCCGGTGGTGGAGGCAAAACAAAACCTTTTGACGGAGGTGTTGCATCCGGCCTCAGCCGCGGCGGAGCCTCTGTTACCTTTTAATGACGCTCTGCTGGATCCGGTTTTAGAGGTGTGGAAGAGGCCGGCATCTTCCCCAGCAGTTCACAGAGCCGTGGCCAGGAGGTATCGGACGGCTCCAACTGATCCTGGTTTCCTATCTAGGCACCCTACGCCGGAGAGCTTGGTAGTGCAGGCCTCCTGTTCGTCCAAGTCAGCGCCTGGTTCTTTCCCGACGGTGCCTGGGGACAGAGACTCAAAAAAGCTAGAGGCGCAGTCGAAGAAGATTTTTTCGTCCTGCAGTCTGGCGTTAAAAGCCACTAATGCGACCTGTATCCTGGGGAGGTATATTCATGCTCTGATGGATGACATCTCCTCTTCGTTTACAGAGCTTCCCCAGGGTCTTTTGGATCTTGTCTCTGATGCCCAGGCTGCTGCGACCCAAATTATCCAGACGGGACTGGATACCACCGACTCGGTAGCCAGAGCAATGGGCACAACTGTGGTGGAAAGGAGACAGGCCTGGCTCCGTAACTCGGGCTTTTCGGCAGATGTACAGTCCACATTGTTGGATCTCCCGTTTGATGGGGACAAACTGTTTGGGGCTAAGGCTGATTCGGCCTTGGAACGTTTTAAGGAGAGCAGGGCCACGGCTAAGTCGTTGGGACTCCAAGCTCCTTCTTCCACGGCCTCTTCCAGATTCTTCAGGAGGTTTCGTGGATTTGGGCGTGGCTCTTCCTCCTCTTCCTTTCGGGGAAGATATCAGCAACCTGCCTCTTCCCACCCCTATAGATCTTTTAGGGGGAGGGGTAGGGTCCGCACCAGGGGAGCCTCTCAGCAGCACTCTGCCTCTTCCTCATCCTCTGGCGGGGTGCAGCAGGGGAAGCAGCCTTAGGCTTCCACCATTTCCCTCTCACTCCTCTCCTGTAGGGGGAAGATTACAGCATTTTCTCACCAAATGGGAGACTGTTACGTCGGACACTTGGGTTCTCAGTGTTGTGGGAAAAGGCTACACCCTTCCCTTTCGGGAGTTTCCGCCCCTCATCCCGCCCCGCCCTTCGTATTGTTCACAAGAACACCTCCTGTTGCTAGAACAGGAGGTAGAAGTCCTCCTTTTAAAGGGCGCGGTGGAGTTGGTCCCGGAGCAGGAAAGGGGTCAAGGAGTTTACTCAAGGTATTTCCTGATTCCCAAGAAGGATGGTCGTTTGAGACCAATTCTGGACCTGAGGATCTTGAATTGGTTCCTCAAGCAGGAAAAGTTCAAGATGCTGACCCTAGCACAGGTGCTTTTGGCGTTGAACATGGAAGACTGGATGGTGTCTGTCGACTTGCAGGATGCTTACTTTCATATCCCGATACTCAAGTCACACAGGAAGTATCTCCGGTTTGTGGTGGGATCGCAACACTACCAGTTTGCGGTCCTTCCGTTTGGTCTTACTTCAGCACCTCGAGTCTTCACGAAGGTGATGTCGGTGGTTGCGGCAGAGCTCAGAAGGAAGGGGATAGCAGTATTCCCTTACTTGGACGATTGGTTGATCAAAGCCAAGTCCCCGGAGCTTGTGTTGCGTCATCTGCAGTCAACAACCCAGTTGTTGTTCGACCTAGGCTTTTCGGTGAACGAGCCCAAATCTCACCTGGAGCCCTCTCAGCGCCTCCTGTTCATAGGGGCAGTACTGGATACAACATTGGGTCGGGCCTTTCCTCCGCCTCAGCGGATTCAAGATATTCAGGATTTGGTTCCAATGTTTCGAAATGGAGCGGTAGTTCCAGTCCTCAAGGTCCTTCGTCTGCTCGGTCTTTTTGCCTCCTGCATTCTGTTGGTCACGCATGCTCGCTGGCACATGAGGGCTCTTCAGTGGTGCCTCCGAAGGCAGTGGTCTCAACACAGAGGGGATCTAGAGGGTACTGTCAAGATCTCCAGAGATGCTGCTGTGGATTTGAAGTGGTGGATTGCAAGCAACAATCTTTCACAAGGAAAGCCGTTCCAGCAGTCGCCACCAGTGGCCACAGTCATAACGGATGCTTCCACTCTAGGGTGGGGAGCTCATCTGGGGGATCTGGAGATCAAAGGCCTTTGGTCTCCAGAGGAACAGATGTTTCACATCAATCTGTTAGAGTTACGGGCTGTACGTCTGGCTCTCAAGGCCTTCCTCCCTTCCCTTCGTGGTCAGTCGGTACAGGTCCTAACGGACAATACTACCACGATGTGGTACATAAACAAGCAGGGAGGAGTGGGGTCGTACCTTCTCTGCAGAGAAGCTCTTCGACTATGGTCCTGGGCAAAGGACCATCGGATTTGCTTGATAGCAAACCATCTGGCCGGAGTCTTGAACGTGCGTGCGGACAGTCTCAGTCGCCACTTCTCGGCAGACCACGAGTGGCGTCTCCATCCAGATCAAGTCCGTTTAATCTTCCAGAAGTGGGGGTTTCCTCGGGTAGATCTGTTCGCCACTCGAGAGAACGCGCATTGTCCGTTGTTCTGCAGCCTTCAGTATCCGATGCAGGAAGCGTTGGGGGACGCGTTTCAAATGACCTGGTGCGGCCAGTTGCTTTACGCGTTTCCTCCCATACCCTTGATTCCTCGAGTATTGAGGAAGATTCGCCAAGACCGGGCTCTAGTAATCTTAATAGCTCCGGATTGGCCAAGGAGGGTGTGGTACTCCGACCTTCTCCAACTCTCAACGTGCCCGCCGCTCCGTCTCCCTTTCAGGGCAGACCTCCTCTCACAGTCGCAGGGGCAGGTTCTACACCCCAACCTCCAGAGTCTGCACCTACATGCCTGGAGATTGAACGGGGCAACCTGAGTTCCTTCTCTCTCCCGCCTGAGGTAGTGGATGTTATATTAGCGGCCAGGCGACACTCCACTAAATCTATCTACGCTAATAGGTGGTCTAAATTTGTTGCGTGGTGTGGAGAGAGGCAGATTGATCCTTTACATGCTCATCTATCGGACGTTTTGTCTTTTGCTCTATCTCTGGCGCAGAAAGGTTGTGCAGTGGCTACCATTAAAGGTTATTTATCGGCCTTGTCAGCCTTCATATGTCTTCCAGACCAACCATCTTTATTTAAATCCCCTATTGTTATCAGATTCTTGAAAGGTCTTCTAAATCAATATCCTCCAAAGCCATTCGTTATGCCGCAATGGGATTTGTCCTTAGTCCTGACTTTCCTTATGGGGTCCCCTTTTGAACCTATGCATTCTTGCCCCTTGAGGTATTTGGTTTTAAAAACAGTCTTCCTGATAGCTATAACATCAGCAAGGAGAGTGAGTGAGTTGCAGGCCTTATCAGTAAAACCCCCTTATACAACTTTTTATGGGGATAAGGTGGTGTTGAGGACCAAGGCTGCTTTCCTCCCGAAGGTTGTTTCACCCTTCCATTTGGCTCAGGCAATTACTTTGTCCACGTTCTATCCTCCGCCTCATCCTTCCAAAGAGGAAGAAAGACTGCACCGTCTGGACCCAAAGAGAGCGTTGAGCTTCTTTATCGATAGAACAAAGGATTTCAGGCTGGAGGATCAGCTGTTTATTGGATACGTGGGCAAGAGGAGAGGAAAGGCAGTCCACAAGAGAACACTATCCAGGTGGGTTGTTCTTTGCATTAAAATATGTTACTCTTTGGCAAAGAAGGATCCTCCTGAGGGCATTAGAGCTCATTCCACCAGAGCTAAGTCGGCCACTTCGGCCTTAGCCAGAGGTGTTCCTGTGGTCGACATCTGCAAGGCCGCAACTTGGTCGTCCCTTCACACTTTTGCAAAACATTACTGTTTAGATTCTGAGGTTAGAAGGGACGGCCATTTTGCACGGTCAGTGCTGCAGGATTTCTTGGTTTGACCATTTAGGCACCCACCGCCGGGCGTGGTACTGCTTTGGGACTCTATTCATGAGGTGAGGAATCCACAGGTAGTTGTAGCCATCAGAAGAACGAGTTACTTACCTTCGATAACGACTTTTCTGGTGGATACATTAGCTACCTGTGGATTCCTCACGGTCCCACCCGCCTCCCCGTTGCCTTTATGGTCTTGCCAAGTAATCCTTGAGTGTGCTCCTCTTGGTCTTTGAGGGTGCAATAGATGTATATATATAATATATTTATATATATATATAGGTATATGTGTATATATCTTTATGTATATACTTGGTGTGTGTATATATTTTAAAAGAGAGAGTTTTATATATATATATATATATATGTACATAAAAAGATTTACAGTTATTCATACAATGTGGTGTATTTTTACAATATAATGGATGTTGCTTTGTTCTTTCATTGCATTGCCTGGTTGTTCTCATGCACGTAAAAAATGATTGGTACTGACGTCCGCACGTCGTCGAGGACCTCTTATTGCCTGTATGACGTCAGACGGCGTCGCGTGCGAGACAGTGATGTCCTCGTCGACGTGCAGAGACTAGTAAGAAGATTTCCGTAGAATGCTGGCGCCATGGGAGTATTCATGAGGTGAGGAATCCACAGGTAGCTAATGTATCCACCAGAAAAGTCGTTACCGAAGGTAAGTAACTCGTTCATCTATACCGATAACAATTCTGCTGCACTTCTCAGCCTAAATTTTATTTTTTTCAAACTGCTCTTTTGGACCTGCTTTGGTTCCCCCTCAATTTCGACATGTTTTTGGCTCTTCTGTCTCACAGGCACTTGGCCCACCTAGACAAAGTGGGGTATCATTTTTACCGGGAGACTGAGGGGGACGTTGGGTGGTAGGAAGTTTGTCCCGGTGCAGTGATCCCACACAGAAATGTGGGAAAAATGAGATTGTTTTTTTTTTAGCTAAATTTGAGGTTTGAGATTCTGGGTAAGAAAACTTTGGGGGATCCACACAAGTCACACCTCCCTGGACTTCCTTGGGTGTCTAGTTTTCAGAAATGTCTGGGTGTGGTAGGTTTTCCTAAATGGCTGCTGATCGGGATACTTGGGGGAACGCTGGGTGGAAGGAAATTTGTGGCTCCTCTCAGATTCCAGAACTTTGTCATCGAAATGTGAGGAAAAAGTGTTTTTTGGGCCAAATTTAGAGGTTTGCAATGGATTCTGGGTAACAGAACCAGGTGATAGCCCCACAGGTCACCACATCGTGGATTCCCGTAGGTGTCTAGTTTTCAAAAATTCCCAGGTTTGCTAGGTTTCTCTAGGTGCCGGCTGAGCTAGAGGCCAAAATCTACAGCTAGGCACTTTGCAAAAAGCACGTCAGATTTCAATATAAAAATGTGATGTGTCCATGTTGCGTTTCCTGCCGGGAGCATTAGGCCTACCCACAAAAGTGAGGTACCATTTTTATCGGAAGACTATGGGGAAGACAGAATAGCAAAACAAGTGTTATTGCCCCTTGTCTTTCTCTACACCTTTTCCTTCCAAATGTAAGACAGTGTGTAAAAAAGACATATATTTGAGAAATTCCCTGTAATTCACATGCTAGTATGGGCACCCCGGAATTCAGAGATGTGCAACTAACCACTGCTTCTCAACACCTTATCTTGTGCCCATTTTGGAAATACAAAGGTTTTCTTGATAACTATTTTTCACTCTTTATGTTTCAGCAAATGAATTGCTGTGTACCCGGTATAGAATGAAAACCCATTGCAAGGTGCAGCTCGTTTATTGGCTCTGGGTCCCTTTGGTTCTTTATGAACCTACAAACCCTATACATCCCCGCAACCAGAACAGTCCAGCAGACATAACGGTATATTGCTTTAAAAAATTTGACATCGCACGAAAAAGTTAGAGTAAAACGTGGAGAACAATGGCTGTTTTTGTCACCTCAATTTCAATATCCTTTTTTGTTTCAGCTGTTATTTTCTCTAGGAAACCCTTGTAGGATCTACACAAATTATCCCTTGCTGAATGCAGAATTTTGTCTACTTTTCAGGAATGTTTAGCTTTCTGGGATCCAGCATTGGTTTCACAACCATTTCTATCACTAACTGGACGAAGGCTGAAAGCACAAAAAAATAGTAAAAATGTGGTATGTCCCAGTAAAATGCCAAAATTGTGTTGAAAAATGTGTTTTTCTGATTCAAGTCTGCCTGTTCCTGAAAGCTGGGAAGATGGTGATTTTAGCACCGCAAACCCTTTGTTGATGCCATTTCCAGGGGAAAAACCACAAGCCTTCTTCTGCAGCCCTTTTTCCCATTTTGTTTTTAAAAAAATGAAATTTTCGCTGTATTATGGCTAATTTCTTGGTCTCCTTCAGGGGAACCCACTAAGTCTGGGGACCTCTAGAATCCCTAGGATGTTGGAAAAAAAGGACACAAATTTGGCATGGCTAGCTTCTGTGGACAAAAACGTATGAGGGCCTTAGCGCGAACTGCCCCAAATAGCAAAAAAAGGCCTGGCACCTGAGGGGAAAAAGGCCTGGCAGCGAAGGGGTTAAACTTGCAGTGTCCCTTCTGTCTATAATTAAGGTACCAAATATTAAAGATGGAAGATCTTGCTGTGTCATCCTGTTTGTCACTCTATCCTCATCAGGTTATTATCCATTGGTAACAGTGTTTATTCTATCATTGTCCAGCTTTATCATCATGATCAGTTTGCATGGCGGTGTAGCTGTTTATACTTCTGTAGTAATTTCCTGTGATAGAAGACTGTGTTCTTGCTCTCCTGCTTAATCTCAGACAGGAAGGAAGCACAATCCCAGTGGTGTGTTTTGCTTGAATACCGTTTGTGCTTCTTATGGTGTGTTGCCATTTGCTACCATCCATGCCACTGCCCAAGGGTGTCAGAGGGGCATGTCCAAAGGCATCAGTGGTGCCTTGCCCACTGTTATATGTTTGAGGAAATGCAGGTCATTATATAATGTGGTTGTGCAATCTCACCATGTAATAAATTCTCAACCTTGTCTTGGGTCCAGTAGGATTGTTTACAAAAACCTTACCTCAACCCTGGATAGCTGGTTGCAAAGCATTTAGAAGTGCCAAAACAACTGAAGAAGTAAGAAACAAAACAATCTGACACCAATATATTAAGCAGATCTTATTGAATTTTTAGACACCAGAACAAATAAAATCCACCAGGGGGGCTCCAGACATAGATTTTTTAGTAAATCGTATATCACTCAGAATGCAAACAAGCTTTAGCAACTATTGCAGTTAGTTGTTACTTTCAAAACGTTTTATAAAGTTGTGTTTGGCTACTCCAGCTGACTTTGGGCGACCAACTTAAGCAAGTCCAGGGGGACCGTAAGGCTTAGCCAGACAGTTGCCTTGGAGTGACAACAGTTTCTGGTCCAGTTTCAGGCTTTATAGGAGATTCACCTTAGGCATCAATGGAGGGCTCTTGATGTAAGGGTTGAAGGATGGTTGTGTTGATGATCTAGATGACGCAGGTCTTCCTGGGACCACTCCTTGGTCCACGAATTCAGTGGGGCAACATTCGCCACAGAGGTTCATTTGAAGTTCAGCCAAAAACCAGTGGTCCACTGGTCTCCGGTCACAGCAAAACCAGTGGTTTCCTTTAACTGTAGCAAGTGTCCATCTTGGACAACCAAACTGCATTATGACCACCTTCCCAGGTCCAGCAAACTTGGGTGCAACTTTTGAGTGTCAAGGTTTGGTCTCCATGTCTGCGTTTCAAAAGGTTAGCATCGAACAAGCAGTTGTGGCTACCAACTCTGTTAAGGTGGATTCTTAAGCTTTTGCGGTCCTGGAGCTGTGTTAGTAAGTCAGCCAACTGGCTCATGGAGTTCTTCTCTTCTATCTTGGGCTCAAGTTGACTTTTCCTCTAGCAAGGCACCACATGTGCAGTACTCTCTTTGATAGTCTAGGAGCAGCAGATGCAGTCCTCTTTGGTGCAGCCTCTCTTTGCCAGGTCCCGGGAACAGTAGGGCAGTCCTCCTTCACTCCTCTTTCTGAGGTTGGGGTGTCACTTTTGTGCCCACAACTTGCCCTCGGGGGATGTGCTGACTACTAGCGAATGGGCTACCAGGTCCCCTCTTGCATGATGATAACTTCCTGCAGTGTGTGACATCTAGATATACCAGAGTGCAACATTTTGCCCACTCTCAAAATGGCAAAACCCTTCTTTCAGTGTGTGGAGCTTGCTACCCCGCTCTAGAGGTGTGGCTACTTGAGGGCTTCACGCTTCTAGGAAATCTGGTTTGGCAACTGTTTTTCCCTCTCTGTTTCCAACGCCAACTGGTCTTACCAGAACAAAAGAGCAGAACCTCTCACGTGTCCACAGTTTGCCCCTCAAAGGCGGCTTCCCCTTTGAAGGTCACCTTTTGGTGATCACACCCAGCGTGGCATTATGGAATTATGACCTTTAAGAGACATGGATAGATGATCTGGTTAAGGTATTTGCTTGTGATTTACAAGTAGGTGGTCACACAGAGTGTTTCTAGTTCACACTGGATAGTGAATGGGCCTTTAACAAATTTTTTATTTTTATTTTTTTATTTTTTTAAGTTTCAAATTTGTAATTATGATAGTTAAATTTTCAAACTTGGAATCATGATTGTTTAATTTGTGAAGAATGCATGGGTTAATTCACATGGTGTAGGGTGATAGATTTCACGGAAAGGGGAGAGTTTGTATATAGTTTTTAGATCCTCCCGGTGTTCACGGTGAAGGGATTTGAAGATTAAATGTGGAGTGTAATGTGAATGTGAATTTACACTGTTTATATTCACTAGGTACTTAACTCTCCGGTAGTCCTGAGGAGGCCTATAAGAGATGGGGCCGAAATGCGTTTGACTTGTCTTTTTGAGAGGTTGCCAATAAAATGGACTAGACCTTAGAGGAGTGTGGATAACATCTCTGTTAAAGGAATGATTGAAAATAAAAACATTAGACATGTATGTAATAAATTAGGCATCCATCTCTGGAATGTGGATTACTGTGATAATTAGTACAGAACCACATTATTTTGAACAAGGGAGAGTTGTGAAGTACCTTAAACACAGTGATTTATCTTTATATATGTTGATTAGGGTATTGATACATGTTTTTGAAAGTATGTGTATGTCCATAGATTTGTAAAAAAAAAAGAAATTGGGGGCCTGACCTTTTGTTGATAAATTAATATAATTAATGTGAGAAATTAAATGATACCAATGATTGATTTATGGTTTTATTGTATTAAATGTATTGTATGTTTTTTTTCCTACTATTTGACCACGAACATATATATAATTTTGTATTATACCCTGGTATAGTAGGATTATTTGGGTAGACCCCTTTTGTTTATACAGCAGGCTGCTGGTGTCCTCGTATGGTGTTGGTAGGTGTATGCTGGAACGTGAGAGATGCTTGATCCTGTTGAGGGCAAAGTTGTTATAGATGGTCTTCATTTTTTCTGAGAAATTGATGGCGAGTTTGTTACATAGATGCTGAATGTGGTCGGATCTAAGTCCAGGGTGTTGATAGAGGGTGCCACCTACAGTAATGTGTTGTCAGGGATTGCAGCCAGCTGTTGGTGTCAACAGAGATGGCAGTGCAGTTGATGTTTTGTGGTGTATGATGGCTGTGTCACCCCTGGGTTGTTTGGCTCTGTCATATTTGATGAGAGAGTGGCAATGACTCTATACCTGGAGCAGATGTAGTGTTGAGCCAGAGTTCTGTGAGGAAGAGCAGCTCAGGAGAGACGTCGTCTAGACTGTCCCAGACCTTGATGGCGTGCTTGACCTACGCAAAAGTATTGTGGTTGAGGCATCGAGGGAGTTGTGTGTTTTGGGCTCCATGTTTCTCGGAGCAGGCACTAGGAAGCGGCGGCTTGCGCAGGGTTATGTCCAGGAAGATGTTGGAGTAGTGCAGCAGAAATGGCAGTTGAAACAGGAGCAGGCTTTGGTCATCTGAGTGGGGGGCCCTGGTACTGTGTGGGGAAGAGCACCCAAGGTTGAGGGAGAGGAACTAATGTGCTGAGTAGTGCCAGGATGACCAGTGTCTGGCGGTGTGCACAGATGGGCTTGCCTTTGGTGCACCAGCTTATGTGTCTGCATTGGGGTCACAGGAGGAGGTAGGAGAACCATAAAATGGTGGGCGGGGCGAGCTCTCAAGAGGAGCATGGGGAGGGGGCTAAGGAAGGCGACAAAGAGCAGGTAAACAAAGACAAAGGTAAGAAAAAAAGTGAAAAAGCAGCAAAAATGAGTGAAGACATGGAGTTAGAGAGTGAAAGCATGGGACAGAAACAGGAAAAACAAGTGCATAACAGGGGAAACCAGTCAAAAGCAGGAAAGAAAGTCCTTTTGTGTGTGAATGGGGAAAATAGAGAAAATAAGTAGGAGTCAAAAAACGAGTAATAGAGAGCTGGAAAAGAGGCAAAAGAAATGCTTGTGAGAAGGTGGGTGGGAGGCTGGTGGGACCACAGAGGAGCAGAAGAATGAACAAAAGGGCCTGAGCCTAGTCGGAAGACTGGGCAATCAGGAACAGGAGCTGAAGGTCACGCCATCAGGCAGCATGTTATGGTCCGTGCTGCTGTCCACCATTTTGAAGGACAGGCGAGAGGAAAGAGATCCAGAGACTAGGTGGCGAGGTAGGAGCTCAAGAGGCGGTGAGGGCAGAAACAAAAGGAAAGCAGCAAAGAGCATGGAGGAAAAAGGAGAGAAAAGAGGCACGGAGACAAAGGCAGAAAAGACAGGAAAAAACTGAGGAAAAAACAAGAGAATGTGAGAGCAGCAAGTGTGAGAAGGTGAGAGAGAGGCTGGGGTGCTACAGAGGCGCAGAATGAGGCCCGAAAGGCTGTAAGCCTGGGTCTGTTGAGGACCAGGCACGTAGCAGGAGAAGCATCTCAGGCGGTCAAGCAGAGCCAGGCAGCACCTGCTACACTGTATATACACCGGCCCATTCAATGTGTGAAAGCTGGCATGGATGATGCCAAGACCACCTTTAAGACCCCTGCTGCAGCTGGGAGGCCTTATTTCCAATGAGCCAAGAACACTCCGGTGCATCTTGAACCCCTACGCTCCTGACAGCCATATTTTGTGGCTCGCAGAATGGATTTAGTTGTCATATAGTTCATCCATGGGAGCAATAATGCTTCTGGCACCAGGAACTGCCATTACCCAGCTGCACAAAATCCTTCAACTGGTGCCTGGGAACCCAGAAGATGGAGCCACATCGCTGTGCACCAAACATCCACCTCCTCACTGGAGCCCGGGTATAGCTATGGCCTATCCTACACCTTGGCTCACACTACCAACAAGATTAAAAGCCCCTTTCCGAGCCCTGTCAAAGATGTGGGCAAGAAAAATATTTATGGATGGACTGTATTTAAAGTGCATTAATTGCCTCCGCCCTAAACATCTGCCAGTAAAAAAGACATTTGCAAGTCCTTTCAGCTGAAACCCTTAGGCACAGGGAAAGAAGGCTGATGTTTCTTTCAACATAAGCTGGTCTGTATGGAGGAATCAGTTTAGACTGCTCCTCTTTCAATCTTTTCTTCCTCTTTATATATCAGGAGAGGCATGTCCAAATATCACCTCTCTAGGTCATGCTTTCTATGTAGGAACCTATCCTCTGATTGTGGTGATGACTGAAGGTGTATTGAGGATTTACGTTTTATTGCTAAAGCCCATTTGGTGCGGCATTTGGCTATGTCCTGTGACCAACAGCCATGACTTCTGCTGGTTCCCCTGGCCCCAAAGTCCACTCTGCGGACCCTTTTTTTCCGTGCCCTTACCGTGGATGCTGGACTTGGCCTTTGGTTTTTCCCTTTGCCCAGTACTCCAGCCTCCAGAAACTGCAAAGTACTCTTTTCAGCCACATCCAGCAAGCTCTCTTTTTTTGGCCATATCCTGCAGCCGCCTCAGCTTGGTTTCAGAGTTCACCGGGCACATTGTGGGTCTTTCTGAGTTTTGCTGTCTCTCCAGACCATCATTGTATCACTGAACCAGCGCGTTTGTCTTTGGAGATCAGCCAAGCTGCTTGTCAACCATATTTGTTCTGAGGCAAATCTGTCAGATTTTGTGTCGAGTGGGCTCTTGTGGGCTCCTGGTACAGTAAAAATTCCCACCATTTTGAAGGACTGCTCCTTGGCCGGATTGGTGTTGATGACCTCAGACAGGTCGTTGTCCCTTGCGCTACCAGTGCAGGTTCACATGTCTTGGAATGAAATATGCCATGACCGACGTTCCCGTCTGAATCTTTATTTCATTTAATTTAAGCCATTTCCTGTCTCCTGACAGCTGCTGAGGATACATCTGTCTTTTGCGAGAATCATCCAGGACAGGGTATCGTGGATAAATTAATTCGTGCCTCAGCAAGGGAGCTGCTTTCAGAAACATGGACCCAAAAAGTTCGATTTGTATTCTTTTATAGTATTCAAGTACCCTGCGCTGTCTCGAAGCAAAATCTGTCCTCGGAGAGACCTAAGGCGCTGTTGTTTGCTAATAAAACTCCCCCCCTTCACCCCCTTCTCTCAAGGATTAATCGCGCCACTCTTTCTTGCATAGATCATGGCGGCGGAGGCAAATGTGAAATCAATTCCTGATGCACACGTTTGACAGGGCAATAACCTAAATGTTAATCTCGAGCACCCAAGCAGGATTTGTGTCCTGGCGTTCAGTGTATGCCACTAGATACACTATTGTCTTGAGACTCAGCCGCGCTATTCTTCTCTGTTATGTCAAAGCAGCAATTATCTTCGGAAATGTTCCTGCTGTGAAGCGGTCGCAGGAGCACTGACAGCAGCTTGTGTGCCTCGCAACGACTGCCTCCTCCTGTGGCGGACTCTTTACACTCTAGCCATATGGAGACAAGGGCACTGTTGTGTGGCAGGTTGGATGAACGAACAGTAGTAATAGCGATTACTAAATAGCGATTTATTTGCAAATTGCTATTTGGTCATCGCTATTACTAATGTACACAGGTTTTATCTTGACCTTTATTCCCTAGATAGCAATTCGCAGTTGGTCGCAAATAAAAACATATCTCATGAAATCTAATGAGGTATTGTAAGGAAATGCCGCCTTGGCATGGTTACCCCCTGACTTTACAGGCTTGTGTGCCAGCTATGATTGAAAGTGTGCTGGGATCATGCTAACCAGGACCCAGCACCAGTGTTCTTTCCCTAAACTGTACCTTTGTTCCCACAATTGGCACAACCCTGGCACACAGATGCGTCCCGTGTAAATGGTAACCGTGGTACCCAGGGCCCAGATGCCAGGGAAGGTCTCTAAGGGCTGCAGCATGTCTTAGGCCACCCTGGGGACCCCTCACTCAGCACATGCACACTGCCTCACAGCTTGTGTGTGCTGGTGGGGAGAAAATGACTAGGTAAGTCACCCCTCTTGCAGGCCCTACAGCCCTAAGGCAGGGTGCACTATACCACAGGTGAGGGCATATGTGCATGAGCACTATGCCCCTACAGTGTCTAAGCAAAACCTTAGACATTCTAAGTGCAGGGTAGCCATAGGAGTATATGGTCTGGGAGTTTGTCAAACACAAACTCCACAGTTCCATAATGGCTACACTGAAATCTGGGAAGTTTGGTATCAAACTTCTCAGCACAATAAATGCACACTGATGCCAGTGTGGAAGTTATTATAAAATGCACCCAGAGGACATCTTAGAGATGCCCCCTGAATACCAGTCCGACTCCTACTGCTAGGCTGACCAGTTTCTCACAGTCTGCCACAACCAGACGAGTTTCTGGCCACATGGGGAGGGTGCCTTTGTCACTATGTGGCCAGGAACAAAGCCTGTACTGGGTGGAGGTGCTTCTCACTTCCCCCTGCAGGAACTGTAACACCTGGCGGTGAGCCTCAAAGGCACATGCCTTTTGTTACAACACCCCAGGGCATCCCAGCTAGTGGAGATAACTGCCCTTCTCACCACTGCCCCCACTTTTTGCGGCAAGGCTGTAGGAGATAATGAGAAAAACAAGGAGTCACCCACCAGTCAGGACAGCCCCTAAGGTGTCCAGAGCTGAGGTGACCCCTGCCTTTAGAAATCCTCCATCTTGAGATTGGGGGATTCCCCCAATAGGATTAGGGATGTACCCCCCTCACCTCGGGGAGGAGGCACAAAGAGGGTCAGCCACCCTCCAGGACAGTAGCCATTGGCTGCTGCCCTCCTGACCTAAACACACCCCTAAATTTAGTATTTAGAGGCAACCCAGAACCCAGGAAATCAGATTCCTGCAACCTACACAAAGAAGAAGGACTGCTGATGTAAAGGTCCTGCAGAGAAGACGGAGACAACAACTGACTTGGCCCCAGCCCTACCGACCTGTCTCCAGACTCAAAGAACCTGCACAGCGACACATCCAACAGGGACCAGTGACCTCTGAGGACTCAGAGGACTGCCTTGAACCCGAAGGACCAAGAAACTCCTGAGAACAGCGGCACTGTTCAAAAACAGCAACAAGTTTGCAACTTTTTAGCAACTTCCAAAGAAATCACTCTTCCCGCCAGAAGCGTGAGACTTCACACTCTGCACTCGATGCCCCCGGCTCAAGCTCCAGAGAACCAACACTGCAGAGAGGACTCCCAGGTGACCTCGTGAGTAACCTGAGATGACCCCCCCCCCCCCCCCCCCCCTGCAGCCCCACAGCGACGCCTGCAAAGAAGATCCAGAGGCTCCGCCTGACCGCGACTGCCTAGAACAAAGAACCAGATGCCTGGACCAAGCACTGCACGCGCAGCCCCTAGGCCTGAAAGGAACCTACCTCCAGTGCAGGGGGGGGACTATCAGGCGGCCCTCTGCCTAGCCCAGTTGGTGGCTGGCCCGAGAAGCCCCCCTGTGCCCGCCCTGCATCGCTAGAGTGACCCCCGGGTCCCTCCATTGATTTCTACAGAAAACTCGACACCTGCTAAGCACACTGCACCAGGCCGCCCGTGCCGCTGAGGGTGTGTTTTGCGTGCCTGTTTGTGTTCGACCACACTACCACAAAATAGAGCATTAGAATTATCTAATTTTGCCACTATCAACCTCTAAGGGGAACCCTTGGACTCTGTGCACACTATCTCTCACTTTGAGATAGTATATACAGAGCCATCTTCCTACATTGGTGGATCAGTGCCGGGGTCTAAGACTTTGCATTTGCTGGACTACTCAGCCAATACCTGATCACACAACTAAAAGTCAAAAAATTGTCATTAGAAACTGATTTTTGAAATTTGAGCTATTTTTCTAAATTTTTAAAAGTCCTGCTAGGGCCTTGTGTAAGTCCCTGTTAGCATTTCTTTTAGAGTGTAAATGTAGGAAAGCACATCTTGCCTGGCATGTTACCCCCATTTTCACTGTATGTATGTTTGTTTTTGTCTATGTGTCACCGGGATCCTGCCAGGCAGGACCCCAGTGTTCATAATGTATGCCCTATATGTGTTCCCTGTGTGGTGCCTAACTGTATCACTGAGGCTCTGCTAACCAGAACCTCAGTGTTTATGCTCTCTCTTTGCTTTAAAATTGTCACTGCAGGCTAGTGACTAATTTTACCAATTCTCATTGGCACACTGGAACACCCTTATAATTCCCTTGCATATGGTACCTAGGTACCCAGGGTATTGGGGTTCCAGGAGATCCCTATGGGCTACAGCATTTCTTTTGCCACCCATAGGGAGCTCAGACAATTCTTACACAGGACTGCCACTGCAGCCTGAGTGAAATAACATCCACGTTATTTCACAGCCATTTTCACTGCACATAAGTAACTTATAAGTCACCTATATGTCTAACCCTCACTTGGTGAGGGTTAGGTGCCAAGTTATTTAGTGTGTGGGCACCCTGGCACTAGCCAAGGTGCTCCCACATTGTTCAGGGCACAATCCCCGGACTTTGTGAGTGCGGGGACACTATTACACGCGTGCACTACATATAGGTCACTACCTATATGTATCTTCACAATGGTAACTCCGAACATGGCCATGTAACATGTCTAGGATCATGGAATTGTCCCCCCAATACCATTCTGGTATTGGGGGGACAATTCCATGCATCCCTGGGTCTCTAACACAGAACTTGGGTACTGCCATGGGTATTCCATGCCTTTCCGGGGTCTCCACTGCAGCTGCTGCCAACCCCTCAGACAGGTTTCTGCCCCCCTGGGGCCTGGGCAGCCCGGTCCCAGGAAGGCAGAACAAAGGATTTCCTCTGAGAAGAGGTTGTTAAACCCTCTCCCTTTGGAAATAGGTGTGAAGGGCTGGAGGAGTAGCCTCCCCCAGCCTCTGGAAATGTTTTGATGGGCACAGATGGTGCTCATCTCTGCATAAGCCAGTCTACACCGGTTCAGGGATCCCCCAGCCCTGCTCTGGCGCAAAACTGGACGAAGGAAAGGGGAGTGACCACTCCCCTGACCAGCACCTCCCAGAGGAGGTGCCCAGAGCTCCTCAAGCGTGTGTCAGACCTCTGCCATCTTGGATTCAGAGGTGCTGGGGCACAATGGACAGCTCTGAGTGGCCAGTGCCATTTGGTGACGTCAGAGACACCTCCTGATAGGTGCTTACCTCTCTTAGTAGCAGAGCTGATTTTGGTTTGTGTACATATAATTTGTGTATATTACTTACCTCTCCTAAGTGAGGGGATCCTCTGAGATACTTTTGGCATATTGTCACTAAAATAAAGCACCTTTATTTTTAGTAACTCTGAGTATTGTGTTTTCTTGGGATATAATGCTATATGATATAAGTGGTATAGTATGAGCTTTGCATGTCTCCTAGTTCAGCCTAGGCTGCTTTGCCATAACTACCTCTATCAGCCTAAGCTGCTAGAATCACCTCCATTCTACTAATAAGGGAAACTGGACCTGGCACAAGGTGTAAGTACCACTTGGTACCCACTATAAGCCAGGCCAGCCTCCTATAGTAAAAGTTTGGATTTATGTTCTAGAAGTAGTTTTTAGATTCTTTAGAGTGATAATGTCCAGCACAGATGAGATTGTGGTGGAACTCAACCTCACCCCTTACCTGCATCTAGGGATGTCAGAGTTCAGGACTCTCTGTAAGTTAAAAAATATAAAGACTGGATCTCAACCCCTGACTCCACAAATCATAGTCAGAGAGACTGGATCTTCCACGGGGGAGACCAGTAACTCTGGAAGCATTGAGGGCAGCCTCAATGAAGATGACCTCCTGTTAGCCAGAATGGCCAAAAGATTGGCTTGGGAGAGACAGCACCTAGCCATAGACAGGGAAAGACATGAGATGGATTTAGCTCCCATAAATGGTGGTAGCAACATAAATAGGGTCAGAAAGACTACTGACATCCTAAAAATCCCCAAAAGGATTTCACAAAATATGAAGATGGTGATGATATCACCAAATGGTTCACAGCTTTTGAGAGGGCTTGTGCAACCAGAAAAATAAACAAATCTCACTGGTGTGCTTTCCTTTGGGAAACGTTCACTGGAAAGTGTAGGGATAGACTCCTCACACTCTCCGGTAAAGATGCAGAATCCTATGACCTCATGAAGCCTACCCTGATTGAGGGCTTTGGGTTCTCAACTGAGGAGTACAGGATTAGGTTCAGGGGGGCTCAAAAATCCTCGAGCCAGACCTGGGTTGATTTTGTTGACTTCTCAGTCAAAACACTAGATGGTTGGATAACTGGCAGTGGTGTAAATGATGGGCTGTATAACTTGTTTATGAAAGAACATCTGTTAAGTAATTGTTTCAGTGACAAACTGCATCAACATCTGATAGACCTAGGTCCAATTTCTCCCCAAGAATTGGGAAAGAAGGCAGACCATTGGGTCAAGACTAAGGTGACCAAGACTTCCACAGGGGGTGACTAAAAGAAAGGGGTCACAAAGCCTCCCCAGGGGAAGAGTGGTGAGACATCCAAAGGAAAAAGTAAAAAGTCTTCTACAGGACCCCAAAAACCTGATCAGGAGGGTGGGCCCAGAGCCTCTTCACAGTCCTCAAATGGGTATAAGGGTAAAAACCTTGTTCCTAAGAAGTCCTGGTATCACATCTGTATTCAGTATGGACACCAAACTGGAGACAAGGCCTGTCCCAAGAAAAGTCCCCCAACAAGTACTACTCAAGTTAGCACTGGAATAGCCAGTCTCCAGGTGGGATCAACAGTGTGCCCAGAGGACATCAGGGTTCACACTGAAGCTACATTAGTCTCTGAGGGTGGGGTGCACCTAGCCACACTGGCTGCCTGGCCGCCTAACATGCAAAAATACAGGCAGCAGCTCTTAATGGGACTAGAGTAGAAGCCCCTGGGGGATATAGCTGCCAGTGTCACAGTGGTGACAGACAAGCTGGTTTCCCTAGGACAGTACCTGGCTAGACAGACATATCCAGTCACCAATGCTGACAATCAGACTAAAGTACATCCCACGGCAATGGTAACCTTAGAATGGGGAGGGGTCACTGGCCTGAAACAGGTGGTAGTCTCCTCAGCAATTCCAGTAGAATGTCTGCTAGGGAACGATCTGGAGTCCTCAGCATGGGCTGAGGTAGAGCTCAAGACCCATGCAGCCATGCTGGGTATCCCTGAACTGGTGTGTGTCAAGACAAGGGCACAATGCAGGGCTCAGCGTGAAAATAAGTTTTGGAGTCTGAAATAATGGCCCAACCATCCAAGAGAAAGGGAAAGAAGACTGGGGAACCAGCTTCAACACAGCCAAAGAAACAGAACCTCCCTTCCCAGGAAGATGTTCTATCCCCTGAGGGAACTGAGTCCATGGAGCTGGAGCCTTACCAGGTTGAGCTCTTGGGCCCAGGGGGGCCCTCAAGCGAACAGCCTCTCTTGAAGGCCTAAGACAGCGAGCAGCTGAGCAAGAAAAAGGAAATGTCAGTGGAACCCACAGGGTCTATTGGGAAGATGGGCTTCTTTACACTAAGGCAAGACATCCCAAACCTGGTGCCACTAGGACAGTGGTAGTGCCTCAGGAGTTTAGGGAGTTCATTCTTACCTTAGCCCATGACATTCCCCTTGCTGGGCATTTGGGAAAAACCAAGACATGGGAAAAATTATTCATCCATTTCTACTGGCCCAATATGTCCCAGAAGGTAAAGTAGTTGTGCACCTCCTGTGCCACCTGTCAAGCCAGCGGTAAGACAGGTAGCCATTCAAAGACCCCCCTCATTCCACCTCCAGTGGTGGGGTCCCCTTTGAGAGAGTGGGAGTGGACATAGTGGGTCCACTGGAGCCTCCCACAGCATCAGGGAACCAGTATATCCTAGTAGTAGTGGATCATGCTACCAGGTACCCTGAAGCAATTCCCCTTAGGTCCACTACTGCCCCTGCAGTAGCCAAAGCACTCATAGGTATTTTTACCAGAGTGGGATTTCCTAAGGAGGTGGTTTCTGACAGAGGTACCAACATCGTCAGCTTACCTAAAACACATGTGGAATGAGTGTGGAGTGACTTATAAATTCACCACACCATACCGTCCACAAACCAATGGTCTTGTTGAGAGGTTTAACAAGACATTGAAGGGCATGATCATGGGGCTCCCTGAAAAACTCAAAAGGAGATGGGATGTCCTCTTGCCATGTCTGCTTTTCACCTACAGAGAGGTGCCACAAAAGGGAGTAGGGTTTGCCCCTTTGAGCTTCTGTTAGGCCATCCTGTTAGGGGACTACTAGCACTTGTAAAAAAAGGCTGGGAGAGACCTCTCCATGAGCCTAAACAGGATGTGGTGGAAAATGTGCTAGGCCTACGTTTAAGGATGGCATAGTACATGGAAAAGGCAAGCAAAAATCTTGAAGCCAGCCAACAACTCCAGAAGATGTGGTATTGCCAAAAGGCTGCTATGGTTGAGTTTCAGCCAGGGCAGAAAGTCTGGGTTTTGGATCTTGCGGCTCTCAGGGCACTTCAGGACAGATGGAGTGGCCCCTACCCAGTTCTTGAGAAAAAAAGTCAGGTCACCTACCTGGTGGACCTAGGCACTAGCAGGACCCCAAAGAGGGTGATCCATGTGAACCACCTCAAACTCTTTCATGATAGGGCAGATGTAAACATGTTAATGGTTACAGAAAAGGACCAGGAAGCAGAGAGTGAACCTCTCCCTGATCTCCTCTCCACTGACCCTAAGGATGGCTCAGTAGATGGAGTGATCTATTCAGACACCCTCTCTGGCCAATATCAGGCTGACTGCAGACAAGTCCTCCAACAGTTTGCTGAGCTCTTTTCTTTGACCCCTGGTCAGACACACCTGTGTACCAGTGATGTGGGCACAGGAGACAGTATGCCTCTCGAGAATAAAATATTCGGACAGTCTGACCAAGTCAAGGAAAGCATCAAAGTGAAAGTCCACAAGATGCTGAAGTTGGGAGTGATTGAGCACTCTGATAGTCCCTGGGCTAGCCCAGTGGTTTTGGCCCCTAAATCTCACACAAAAGATGGCAAGAGAAAGATGAGGTTTTGTGTGGACTACAGACGGCTCAACTCTGTCACCAAGACAGATGCTCACCCTATCCCAAGGGCAGATGAGCTAATAGACAAATTAGGTGCAGCCAAATACTTAAGTACCTTGGACTTGACACCAGGGTACTGGCAAATAAAGATGGCACCTGGAGCAAAAGAGAAAACAGCATTCTCTACACCTGATGGGCACTACCAGTTTACTGTGATGCCCTTTGTCTTAAAGAATGCCCCTGCCACCTTCCAAAGGTTGGTGAATCAAGTCCTTGCTGGCTTGAAGTCCTTTAGTGCAGCTTATCTTGATGATATTGCTGTCTTTAGCTCCAACTGGCAGGATCACCTGGTCCACCTGAAGAAGGTTTTGCAGGCCCTGCAAGCAGCAGGCCTCTTTATCAAGGTATCTAAATGTCAGATAGGGCAGGGTACTGTGGTTTACTTGGGTCACCTTGTAGGTGGAGGCCAAGTTCAGCCACTCCAACCAAAGATCCAGATTATTCGGGACTGGGTAGCTCCAAAAACCCAGACTCAAGTCAGGGCATTCCTTGGCTTGACTGTGTACTATAGGAGGTTTGTGAAGGGATATGGATCAATAGTGACACCCCTCACAGGATTGACCTCCAAGAAAATACCCAAGAAAGTTAACTGGACCGTGGACTGTCAAAAGGCCCTTGACACCATGAAGCAAGCTATTGTGCACAGCACCAGTTTTGAAACTTCCAGATTATTCTAAGCAGTTTATTGTGCAGACAGATGTCTCTGAGCATGGGATAGGGGCAGTCCTGTCCCAAACAAATGATGATGGCCTTGACCAGCCTGTTGCTTTTATTAGCAGGAGTTTACTCCCAAGGGAGCAGCATTGGAGTGCCATTGAGAGGGAGGTCTTTGTTGTGGTTTGGTCCCCGAAGAAGTTGAGACCATACCTTTTTGGTACTCACTTCATAGTTCAATCTGACCACAGACCTCTCAGATGGCTGATGCAAATGAAAGGATAAAACCCTAAACTGTTGAGGTGGTCCATATCCCTACAGCGAATGGACTCTGTAGTGGAACACAGACCTGGGACTGCCCATGCCAATGCTGATGGCCTTTCCAGGTTCTTCCACTTAGAAAATGAAGACTGTCTTAGGAAAGGTTAGCCTCATCCTTTCTTTTGGGGGTTGGGGAGGTTGTGTAAGGAAATGCCTCCTTAGCATGGTTACCCCCTGACTGTTTGCCTTTTGTTGATGCCAGTTATGATTGAAAGTGTGCGTGCTGAGACCCTGCTAACCAGGCCCCAGCACCTGTGTTCTTTCGCTAAACTGTACCTCTGTTCCCACAATTGGCACAGCCCTGGCACAAAGATAAGTCCCTTGTAAATTGTATCCCTGGTGCCAAGGGCCCTGTGGCCAGGGAATGTTTCTAAGAGCTGCAGCATGTATTATGCCACCCTGGGGACCCCTCACTCAGCACATGCACACTGCCTCACAGCTTGTGTGCGTTGGTGGGGAGAAAATGACTAAGTTCGCTGCCATCACAAGGATGGTGGCCTTCTGGATACAGCAGACCACTGGGACTGTGCTTTATTTTTCTTCAAATGCAGACTTTGTTTCTTAAAGAAAAACGAGATGCGTTTAAAAATAAAAATAAAATGTTTCATTCTTATTTTTTAAGAGTAGGCAGTGATCCATGGTACCACTACCTGCTCTTAAAAAATATGGGTTACCATCAACTATTCAGTTGAAAATCATTGGTACATATCATTCAGATTCCCTATTTGAAAGGGACTCCCTGAACACACCCCTTCCAAATAGCGATTCTGTTTGTGTTTGCAAACCCAAACTGTGATTCAGTAATAAGTTACCAAATTGCTATTTGGAGATTGTGCATTACAAAAAGCATTTTTGGGTTTGAAACGGCCCTGTGACCGCAAAAATGCTTTGCACGTCTATCCCTTGGTATTTTATATCTTGCAAGTATGCCTCTTTTAGGTCACGTGGAAGTGCTATGCATTCAACTGAGAAATGCAGTGATGTTTACAATTGAGTGTGAGATTTATTTAGATGGGGGCGTTGGTTGGTTTAAAACTAGTGATTGGTAATATTTTTGATGGCCGTTGTTATGACGCGGATGTTTTGGATCTGTCTACAGACCGCTTTAGTTGTTGACAAAGCTCTTGTAATCACAAAAAATAATTAAGAGGCAATATTGAGAGAGGGCTTCTGCTCGACCCTCGAGTTGACTAGCCCTTCATAAGTCAATCAATCAGTGTTCTTGTAAAGCACGGCTAATCACCCAGGAGGGTCTCAAGGCGCTGGGGGTAGTAGGCGTTCAGTCGAACAGCCAGGTCTTGAGGTCCTTCTTGAATTGAGTTAGTGAGGGTGATTGCCTGAGGTGTTGCTGAAGAAGATTCCAGGTCTTTGCGGCGAGGTAAGAGAAAGATCTTCCTCCAGTTGAGTTCTTGCGTATTCTTGGGGTTGCAGTGAGGGCCATTTGGGCAGAGTGGAGGTGTCTGGTGGGCATGTGGAAAGTCAGGCGGTGGTTGAGATATGCGGGTCCAGTGTTGTGGAGAGCCTTGTATGCGTGCATGAGGAGCTTGAAGGTAATTCCTTTGTTGATCGGAAGTAGTTCTATTGCTCATAACTGTTGGAGGTAGACTCAGTGTTAAATACAGGAGGAAGGGGGCTTTGCATGATTTAAACCCTTAACAAGTGCAGTAGTAAGGGATTTTGCATTGCGAACACTGACAAATACAGTAGGAATTTAATTTTAGATTGTGAACTCGAAGGCAAACACCATATGAATGGGATTTACATTGTTTAGCACTGAAAGACCTTAAACAGCTTTCTGGTGCAGGTTGAAGTAAAGAGTTATTTTTTCATTGTGTACATTCGTAATTGTATGTTTAGTATTTATGTGTGAATTAAGCACTTTTCCTTTATAAAAATAAAAGCACTGGATGACCATTGCTTTATGAAGTGTTATTGTATGCTTTGTGAAGTTCTGAGTTTCTATCCCACACTACCTCCTTCAGTAAGGCTTAGATTATTCTGTTTCACTTCCCTGGATTATTATTGCTAATGGGGTGTACTTCGTGCTCAGATTAGATCCAATAGTGAGGTGGGCTTTGGTTTTGCTCTATTTTCTCCACATTCATGCAGACGTTCCCATTTTTACTGCGCCTGATATTCTGATGGACCTTCTTTATGGTATTTGGACACCAGTTGGGCTAGCCTACCTATGGAGTGGTTCCTTTGTTCTTTACTGATAGATACTGAGAAGCTGCTTGGGGGACTTCTACCCCCACAATTCATAACACCAGAGCTGAGGAGGGGGACCGGAGCCAGTCCTGCCCCCTGGTGCTATATAGAGTGCAAAATGCACTCCTGTTCAAGGGATAGTGCAAAGTTGCTTGAGGGACAACTGCCCCCACAATTCATCACACCAGAGCTGAGGAGGTGAGAAGCCAGCCCCATCCCCTGGTGAGCGGCTTAAAGCACAAAGTGCTCTCCTGCTGCGTGGGAGAAGCTTCTTGGGGGACTGCTTCCCCCCACAGTTCATCCCACCAGAGCTCAGGAGTGGGAGGTATGCAGATTCTGTTAATTAACATCTACAACCGGAGGCTTAGCAACCAGAAGGAATCACCAACTATCCACTTATTGAGCACGATTCTGGCCCCATAAATTAGCTTTGATTATGTTATTGTTGCAGGCGATCTGAACTTAACCTACTAGCCTGATAGGCATCTCCCATGACCTGTGTTCCTATGAGGACACTCTGGCTATCCCAGAGTCAACTACTCTGCTGAAAAGCTATCTGTCTGGGGCTAGACTGCAAATGGTTGATTTAACCGTCTCTTATGACCTATGAGCCTGTAGCTGCTGCTTCCCGTCTGATACCATTCCTGCCCCTACCTTCCAGAGAGGGGCTTACACTAGTCACATTGCTTATATTCTCCTGGACGTTAGGATATGGAGAACTATGTTGGTCATGGTATGGTACATAGGGATGACGTTGACCAAAACCCTTTGATTTTAACTGTTCAGGACTTAATACCTTCTGCCCTGTTGTCATCATTCTTTTTGCCCTGCAAAAATGTGTGGCAGTGAGTAACAATCTTAGGAATGTCAAGTGGAACGTTATATGTTCCCTACTTGGGGCAATTTCAGGCATTTTTGCTAATGTGGCTATCTGCATTGATATGTTGCTTGGAAATTTGGATAACCATAATATACTCCTAGATGAGCACAGCAATTTATTTGTGGGGCTTAGTGACTATTTTGTGAAGAACTACAAGCAGGCTTATAGGAATATAAAAGCCCACAGGTGGTGGACACCAAACTGAAGGGCAGCAAGGTAGCACTTGTGACTGGTGTAAAGCATTGAGACAGGCCGGCGATTGGGGACCCTAGAACTTTACAGGGTGCCATAAGGACTGCAAAAGCAAATTGGGAAAGTAAGAACTGGGATGATCTCTTAGAAGCTTCTACTAAAATAGATCATAAGAATTCTGGCAGATAGTGATCTAGGAAGGTAATAACTTGATGAAACCTTTGGAGATATCTGTCTAACCGAGTGAGTGAGTAGCTCACTTTAAAAGGCTCTACTCCTTCCCTCCACAGTCTACCATTGGGTCAAGAGTTGTTCATACCCCAAGTTTATCTTATCCCTTTCTTTTATCCTCATAGAGAAGTTAGCCGCAGTTTCCTTGCAAAAGCAGGGAAAGGCCCCTCAGTTGGACAAAATTCCATCCGACTTGTTTGGTTCTGACTTAAAGATATGCAGGAGGAAGTTTGAACATAAGAATGGACACTTCAGAGACAGCAGATACATTTTTGGCAGAAATGGAGAACTGCATCATCATTTAGTTGCAATAAACAGCAGGGGCAGATGGATTTGAAGGTATCATCATAGCGTGTCCCATAACTACTTCGTAGCAGTTCGGCTTAGTCCTTTGCGCTGGAATGGCTCTGATTGATCACAAAGCCAAAGTTAAGGTGTCCTGCTGCTTCAGTAGGGTCTCAGAATAGATGTTTGCTCTCTTATTCTAAAGTGGTCTGTTTTTGCACTTAACTTGTCCTGTTGCATCGGGGAGATAAGCATAGTGGAAGGGTTGCTTGAGCCCTAAATCTTTTCATATCTCTTGAACTAGTGCTGAAATGAAGTGTGTTCCTTACTTGCTCAAAAGCCGCTGCAGAATACCAAACTGTTGGAAGAATACCCTGAGTATGCACTTTGCTAATGCTATGGCACGTGCTGTTGCACATGGGTACACTTCCACCCACCCAGAAAGCATACTGTCACATGCACATAAGAATACAAAGCACATTTAACCACTTTTAGGAAGTCCATTTGTAGATCAACAAAGGTGCCCAAAGGAGGTAGATGTCAGGAGGCTGGTCCTGATTCCATTGCAATATTGTGTGACTAGCAGATGACACAAGAGTTCTGGGTGATGCAGAGAAAGGAGGACACATACCAGTATATTGCTGAGGCATGAATCTTACTGTTCCTTCCGACATTGGCATCTCCATGATACAACCGCTTGAGTGAGGGGCAAAAATTTCAGTCCAACCACACACCTGAGCTGTCTCACTTCACTGCTTCTTGGTCCCTTACACAGTTTTGCTTTGTCCAGTATTGGTTTTCGATTTCAGGGGGCTTGCTCATGACGGCATACGAGCGGCACAAGCCAGACAAGAGCAGACGCTAATAGGTGTTTGTTTCAGCACGATACCTTTGAGGAGTGTGTGACTACAGGAACGTGCCCTCTGACTCCCCGGAGAAGCATGATGATTACCCAAATGGGAAATCATCTTTAAAACAATGACCACTCATGTGAGTTAGTGTGCTCCGTTTGTGTGTGATTTGTCCCATCACTTAGTGTGGACAGAAGACCTGAGTATTAGGTCAGGGACCGGGGATCGTTTCCTTGACTTTTTTTCGTCCTGCAAAAAACAAGCCCAGGACCACCTGTGGGTCAGATAAAAGGGCTGAAACGTGTCAACAATTTTGAAAGAGGGTCATAGGACCATAATGTCTTAGAGAAAGATCCCTTTTAATTTATTTTTAACAATACCCACTACCACAGTGAATAAAGGAATATCTTAGTGAGTAGGAGGTATTTTTATCATTAGACCCCAGCATGTTCTCAAGAGCTTCCGAAATCTGGTGGAGCCCACTTTGGCCTATAGGCACCAAACTAGACCCGATGATGGAGCGTGCCACTATTAGAGTGGTTGAGGGTCATATAAAGAAAATAGATAATTTTCTTTGTCATTAAGAAGGTTGGTTGTGTCTTAATCAAAGACAATTGTGTAGGGGCGAGGAATACTCTTTTGTGTGGGTTCAAGCAAATCGGATTGTACAACGTGCAGCTTTATTTCTGTGAGATAAAGCAGCTTACTTAGCAGCGAAATCAGCAAATGAATTTCCATGAGAATCTTTGTCATAAAAATTTGAGTGGGAATCCCAAGTTTTATACTTGTAGGCCATTTTTAATTGGGGTGCCTTCAGAAGTTAGAAAACTCCTCTACCTCCAGAAAAGCCCAAAGGCATGCTTGGCTGCAAATGTATGCTTTGTTCTAGCCTGGCTTGGCAGTTCAGGCTGTACTGTTCTTGTTGAAGTAGGAATTTGACTGAAATGCGTATGGCTAGGTTTAATCAAAGGTGGGCAAAAAAGGATGGACTGGGAAGTGGCCTGAGTAATTACCAGTGGGTGAAATTATTTCAAGCTTTCCACCGGTCACTTTTTTGTATTCTTCACTGTGATGCCCTAAAGGTGATGGGTATACCAAGAATACTGGAACCAAGATGCTCTCAATTAAGTCCCAAATAGGCTGAAACCATTCTTTGTTTGCAGGTGTTCTAGTTCGAAGAGGGCCTAGCCTGACAGTTTGAGCTGGAGCGTTCTATTGCAGCAAGACCAAGGCTGATTTACAAATGGCTTGGTTTATTGTGAGGAGGCATCGTGGACAAAAAAATAGGTACTGGGATGCAGTCCTGAGTAATAACCATGGCTGAGATTAATTCAAGCATTCATCACTTTTTTGTATTGTTCATTGTGATGCCCTAAGCTCAACCAGTGTGCCCACATGTGGGTCCTGTGCTCACTGTACCACTAGAAACAAGCTGCACCCACATGAAGAAGCCCAAATAGGTTGAACCTAGACTAGGGCTGCTTATGTTTTGGTTCAGAGAGGACCTAACTTAGCTGAGCGTGCTGGGCTGCTGACAGTAGAGCAGTACCAAGACTGATTTGCGTGTTACTGGGTTTAATCTGATGTGAATGGTAGGCAAAAAAAGGATGGATTGGATGAAACCTGAGTAGGTACTCCATTCAAGCATTCTATCCATCACTTTTTAAAAATTCTTTGTTGTGATGCCCTAAATGCGAAGGATAAGCTGAAATGAGAGTCCAGTGCAGTGTGTGTGTGTGTGTATAAATGAGATAGGAATGAACATTTACAAATCCAAAAAAATAAAATACAATTATCCAACTGCTGTTTAGTGAACTAACGATAACTTCCACTTCTGTCATGCGTTGCTTATGACCTCACATATTACATCAAATTACATCACTTTGGCATCTCAATAGCCATCATTGATGACATCTCAAATGACGTCATTGATCACATCACTGATGACATCATTCACTCATTTGTGAAAGCTTACTGTATGCTTTGTGAGATTGTAGTATTTCCACAAGCTACACCTGTACCCAGTTTTCTGTTACCATTTCAGTGATAATGGTGATTCCCTTTGACAGTATGGTGAATATGTTGAATATCTGCAACATCTGATAGAGACTTCTAAGTGCAGATTCCTTACCTTTGAATTCCCTGGAGTCAGCTTCGAATCCGGAATCTTTTTGCTGAGCAATACCCTGCACGCTCCGTCGGGTGGCGTTGTTTGGTTCTGTGTGATTCGTCTGGCTCCACGTGGCTTCGTCAGCGTCGTTGGAGCCTTCTATGATGTCACGGTCCTCTATATACATGCCACCACAGCCCACGTACGTCAGTTCTTTTCCTTCCGTGCCGGTTAAGTGCAGATCTGAGCTACCCTTTGGCTTTTTTGACAAGCCTTTTTTCGACATTTTTTTGACATTTTTTTGACATTTTTTTTTAGGATTTTTGTAGACTGCGAGGGATGTGTGCTCCACGGAAGACAGGGTTCAAGCTGTTCAGCGCCTGCCATTGCACGATGTAGGTGACGGACCGCCACAAGGTATGTCTCTGATACCTCGATAGGGACCACGACTTGGTCGTGTTCCAGCTGCCGGGCCATGGCTCCGAAAGCTTTCAAAGAGCGGTCCCTAAAGCTCATGGCGGCCCGGCGGTCGACTTCGTTCCGCACGACTCCTCGGAGGTCACGGTCACACCTCAAGAAGGAGGTCGCGGAACCGCTCCAGGAGCCCTCTTCATCCCATTCAAAGTCCTCAGGGCACTCTGAGAAGAGGCAAAAAAAGAAGAAGTCCAAGCGGACTTGGACTTTGGCAAGTCCGTCGGCCGACGAGGCGTCTCGGGAGCGTCGATGTCCGAGCACGGTACTGCAGAGACGTTGCCGGGGCCTGACTCCGTGTCTTCCCCCATTTCCGGGAGCCAGAGCGACCCCGCTCAATTAGAGGAATTTTACGAGGCTATGCGGCTTGTTTTGGTAGCTACATCCTCATTCCTGATGATCCTGAGCTGGAACAACATCATGCGATGCTGATTCTGACTTCGATGGCGCCGATTAGGCCCATATCTGTGCCCGCGGCTTATTTAGAACAGCCAGGCACAGGTGAGGAATGGGAGGGTTCTGAGGACCCTTTAGAATATGGATTTAAGGATGAACAGGACTGGTATGAGGATCTAGGGGAAGCCAGCTGTGGCTAAGGAGGAAGGGGCTTCTTATGCCATGGTGGTGCGTAGGGCAGCTGAGGTCTTGAACCTAGACTTGCCTTCAGTGCCAGTCAGGACTAATCTCCTGACTGAGGTACTTCAGCCAGGGGTTGCTACATCAGAGCCAATGTTACCCTTCAATGAAGCCCTCACGGATGTCCTTCTGGGAGCATGGTCCAAACCCAGCAAAGGGCTCCTGTGAATAGGGCAATCCGACGCTGCCATTGACCAGCTCCAAGCGACCCTAGTTTCCTCACCCAATACCCCACCCCGGAGAGCTTGGTGGTCCAACCTCCACTTCCTGTGGTGCCTTCTCTTCCGCTCCCCTGGATAGGGATTCCAAGAGGCTGGACCAACTTGGGAAGAAGATGTTTTGTTCCTTCAGCCTGCCATTGAGGTCGGTAAACACCTCCTGCCTATTGGGCTGTTTTCCCATACTTTATGGGATACGGTGGCACAAGTGCTGCCACAGGTCCCAGAGGGCGTACGGAATACTCTCACCCAGGCTGTCAAGGATGGGAGAGATGCAGCCAAGTTTACCATCAGGTGTGGCTTGGACACAACCGACTCGCTGGGCAGAGCGATTTCTTTGAGAGTGGCCTTCCGACGTCATGCCTGGCTGCGTACTACTGGCTTTTTGGGGATGTCCAGTCGAACTTGATAGACATGCCTTTCGATGGCACACACCTTTTTGGTGAAAAGGCAGTCTCTGCGCTTGAGAGATTCAAGGATTCTCGAGCTACGGCCAGATCCTTGGGTCTTTCAGCACCTGTTCAACAGCAGTCTGTATCACCCCTTTCGAGGCTTCAGGACGGGCACGGTACCACACCAACAACAGGTTAGCCACCGTCCTCCGGCATCACAACATCTAGTGCGAGGACGCGGTCGTGGTACCTTCAGACCCAGAGGGTCTAACCAGATGTCGGCCACCACCCAGCCTCCGTCTTCCGCAACACACAAGCCACCTTATTATGGTTCTGCAAGACCATGTCCATCCAGTTGGAGGGAGGATTCAGTTTCATCTCCCTCACTGGTAATCCATAACATCAGACAAATAGGTCTTGCAGATCATACAGAAGGGCTATTCCCTACCCTTCCAGTCTTTCCCTACCTCTATCCCTCCGGTAATAGAACGGCTGATGGGGGATCATTTGATCTTACTCCACGAGGAAGTTATGTCTCTCTTGGCTAAGGGAGCCATAGAAAGGGTCCCGATATCAGAAGTAGGCAGTGGTTGTTATTCCCGCTACTTTCTGATTCCCAAAAAGAACAGCGGTCTTTGCCCTATTTTGGATTTAAGGGATGTCAATCTCTTCCTCACAAAGGAGAAATTCAAGATGCTCACTCTTGCTCAGGTTTTGTCTGCCCTAGACCAAGGAGACTGGATGGTAGCGTTGGACTTGCAAGATGCATATTTTCACATCCCCATCCTGCCTGCCCACAGACATTACTTGTGGTTCAAGGTGGGCCACAAGCACTTTCAGTTTACCATGCTCCCCTTTGGTCTCACCAGTACCCCTCAGTGTTCACCAAAGTGATGTCAGTGGTGGCGGCATCTGCACAGGTTAGGGATCTCAGTCTTCCCCTACCTCGACGACTGGCTGTTGAAGGCTCCTTCGCCCCAGCTTCTCGTCACCCACCTTCAGACTACGGCGAACCTCCTTAATTCGCTGGGGTTCACAATAAATGTGTCAAAGTCACACCTGACTCCCTCTCAGAAGCTCCCTTTCATCGGAGCTGTTCTGGACACAGTGCAGTTTTGGGCCTATCCTCTCGAGAAGCGAGTCCAGGATATTCAGGTTCTGATACCGATGTTTCGGCCTCTATCCTGAATTTCGGTGAGACAGACTCTGAGGCTGTTGGGAATCATGGCTTCCTGCATCATGTTAGTCAAACATGCCAGATGGCATATGAGGGCTATGCAATGAAACCTGAAGTTCGAATGGTCTGGACCCAAAAAGAGCGTTGTCGTTCTACCTTGACTGCACAAGAGTTCCGGGTGGATGACCAACTCTTTGTGGGGTACATGGAAGCAAAGATGGGTCGGGCATTGCAGAAGCAAACCATTTCGCACTGGGTCGTTCTCTGCAATAAGATGTACTACACATTGGCCAGGAAGCAGCCTCCTGAGGGCTTGTGGGCTCATTCTAATAGGGCAAAACTGCTACCATTGCGCTAGCTCGAGGCGTACCAGTCCTGGAGATCTGTCAGGCAGCAATGTGGGCGTCCTTACACACGTTTGCAAAACATTACTGCCTGGACAGTTGGGTACGAAGGAACGGGTACTTTGCCCTTTCAGTCCTGCAGGACTTTCTTGAGTAAGGAGTGGTATCCGCAGTCCACCACCAGGAGGTTATGGTTTGGGTATCTATTCAAAGGTAAGGAATCTGCAGCTAGAAGCCTCTATCAGATGAACAAGTTACTTACCTTTAGTAATGCATTATCTGGAAGAGACTATCCAGCTGCAGATTCCTTACACCCACCCGTGCCTCCCCGCTCTGAAAATATGACTAGTAGGGTTAGGGTTTATCCCTTCTCAGGGTGCTAGTTTTGCACAGACAAATGTTGGTTCTATCCATGACTCTGCACTTCTTGCGTGGAAGTTTTTGCGGATAAAAGAACTGACGTACACGCGCCTTCGGGGCGTCTATATAGATGACCATAACGTCATAGATCATAGAATGATGCTGACGAAGCCACGTGGAGCCGGACAACGCACGAAGAACCAAACACCAGCACGCGCAGGGTATTGCTCAGCAAAAGATTCCGGATTCAAAGCTGACGCCAGGGAATTCAAAGGTAAGGAATCTGCAGCTAGATAGAGTCTCTACCAGATAATGCGTTACCGAAGGTAAGTAACTTGTTCATCACCCACATTTGGTCTTTTTACTGGGAATCACCCACTAAAACAAAAAATACCTCCATAGATTTTAATGGAGTTCCCTTGAACACCTTCCAAAGTAGCGTGTGTAATCTATTCACCTTTATGGGATTGTCCTGTTTAAGAGTTCACATGACCCACAATTTTGAGTCAAGATGTGGCAGATACGCATTAGCCACTGATAAGACACCTTCTGCCCAACCTGGACAACTCTTCGTAGTTTGGCAAAATGCTCTATGCACAATCATGAGATGAGTATAATGGTACATAAAAACTTAAAGCCATGCTTTAAAACAACATTGTGAGTTAAACCACCTCTTTGTGGGTCACCTCAGCATCCTTCATTATTCAGCAATTTGCAATGCCTCAAGATCTTTAACAGTTGTGGAAATGAACACCCACACCCTATAAACGTCCTTGTTGCATACAGTTTGTCTACAGCATTGTATTACCACTGTTTAATATGGGCATGATCACAGAAATCCACTGGTGAATGATCTATTGTTAGGAGAAGCTTTGTTTTTTGCCACACATTTTTTAGTCCAAGATTTGGCCTTAAGCCACTAATCTACTTTGAAAAATGCCTCTGTATTCCACACCAGGTGCCCTCAACCAATACCTTGTTTAACATAGAGTACTACTCGTGCTCCATACTTTAATGGTCTGTAAACTGAGCACCATACACCTTTAAATATGCACAACCACACCTGCCTCCAGGGCTTATGCTATTTCCATTCTATGCACCCACATGTGCTGCTAAACAACTTTCTTTTTAAAAATAAGGTACAGGTTTACAGAGTAATGTAAATGGCAGTATCAACAATGATGTCATTTGAGATGTCATCAGTGGTGTCATCAATTATGTCATTTAATATGTTATGAGTAATCTCTTTCGTGAGGCCATATGCAGTGCATGGCTGTAGCACAAGTTATAGTTTGTTCACTAAAAGTGTAACAGGCACTTTTTATATTTTTCTGTTTTTAAACAGTCATGCACAGCAGGGTGGAGGGGTTGGCTGTCTTATCTGTCCTCTTGCCAGGCTCTACAACCAGCCTCCTGCATGTGCCCAGCCACCCTTAATTCTTCAGCTTTTCAAGGGCAGGGTTTGAGTTGCAGGGCCTAGCCTCTTACCAGGCCATGTGCTAATCCCTCCACAGGCACCCAAACTTCTGCTGTGCTCAGTCAAAAACCATGCTGATCAGAGGTGACCTACTCAGAGAAGGTGGTGTGGGCTAATACCCCAGCCCACAGGTACACAACAAACAACGCTCAAATCATTGTCCAGTGCTTTTACTTATAAAATGGAAAAGTACTATACACACTCTACTTAATGCTACACACTAATTAACAAACATTTACAGGTAGGCAGGTGGACATAACAGTCCACACCACTATGGAGCCTGGAGCCCTGAAAACATGATTCCTCCTCACATATACCATGATACCTCCTCACATATACCATGATACCCCCTCACATATACCATGATACCCCCTCACATATACCATGATACCCCCTCACATATACCATGATACCCCCTCTCATATACCATGATACCCCCTCTCATATACTAGACACATATAGTAGACATAAGAGGGCGTAGTAATCCAAAGGTAGACCTACTGGCTTTGGCAGGGTGTCACCACATTCATAAAAGCAGAAACAATTAACAGAACGATACAACACTATTAAAACGGCTACAGATAATATGAGTTTACAGTGACATTTATTAGAACTTATAATGACTCCTTGTTAGCCTGGTGATCATGAATATCACATTCCTGTGAACTTCACAAAGGCAGATAAAGTATATGAAGCACCACTGTCATTGTCAATAGCCTTAGGTCCCACCCAGAGCCTCTGAGGAAAAGCCCAAGCTCTAGGAGTGCTTGAATACTCTTGATCACCAGTTTATTACCTTATGACACTTAGAACCTGCTGCTATCCTTGCAGCCCCACAAACATTTAGGAACATGTTTGTGGTGCTTCTTTCCACTCAGGGACACCTCAAGTGGAATAAGGACATTTTAAATTACCCTCACACAAGCTTGTAGAGTGCTCCAAGTACCAGCTGATCTGAGCCACTCTGCGGCCATTTTATGTGGCCAACACAGGGAAACTGCTTAATTGTCTTATGTAAAGGGTGCTCCAGTGTCTCCTGCGGCATCCACATCATTTATTTTTTCATGGGGGTGGGGGGGGCCACGCGGGAGCCCCGAAGCCCCCACTCCCTGGCAGCTCCCTAGTATGCCAGGAATGGCTTTTCTGTGCAGTGCCGGACCCAGCGTCTTTCCCTGCTGCCACCTGTGCTGACTGCAGCAGGAGTAGGAACAAAGCACTCACCTTTGCAAAGGTTAGAGTGAGTGGGAGTCTTGAGGCAGCGTGCTCTTGCTCCCCAAACATTGGGACCCGGATAGGCAGGCTGAGCACCCAGGACTCCATCATAGTCCTTTGAGAAATGGGGTGCCTAGCGACACAAAAGTAAGGAGCACAGTGGTGATCATTTTCTTCTTTTTTTTACCCCCATGGAGATTGGGGCCTGAAAGAGCTAAAAGACTCATAGGGCGGAGGTTCCACACACACCCCCTCCCAGCGGTTATCATTTTTAAAAATCTTTGTGCTGACCCCTGGGGGCTTGTAGGAACAAGAAGCTCAGGGAGCAGAGCACTACTTGCACACATTCCCACCTGGACCCCTACATTCTGTCACCATTCTCTCGGCCACCGGTGGATCATTTGGGATGCCTTAAGTGTCATTTTGTTCACGGTGGTTCGCTCTAGCCACCAGAATGGATTTCGTCAGGCCTCCTGGCTGCTCACATGGCACTGTGCGTACCCTGCTCCCTTAGGCAGCCATTCATTGTGGGGGTTGGGGGGTTCTGGAGACCTGTGATGGCTGTCACAACATATGCTGCATGTTGTAGTCAGCTAATCAGGATCCTCCCATCCACTTGGAATGCATGGGCTACTCATAGCATAGCCAGACACTGACGGTCCAGATAACACTATTTGCCAACATTAACCCCTTTGTACCCACCCAAGTCCCTTTTTAAATTCTAATGTTCTATGGCATGTGTGGCTGTAGATACACATGATCTGCATACTTTTGCCATTTAGTGTTGGGTCAGGATGTATACAAGTTGTTTTTCTTCGAAGAAGTCATCAGTGTCATGAGGTAAAGTGACCCCTCCTTTCGATGATACTGTGCATGGTCATCAACTCCATTGTTAAATTGTTTTCTATCCGCCATCGGGTTTAGACATGTTCTTCAGTGCTCCGGTTCGAGATCGCTTCGGGCTCCTTTGGAATAAATATAACTTTATATTCATCTGTATTGTTTTCGATCGCGTTACATCCATGTACTATGCTCAGGATGCAAAACACAGTTCTTGGGATTGACGTTGTTGAACCACGGACTTCAGGTCTTTCCCGATTGGAACACTCTATTTTTTGACACAGTATTTCATTGAAATGCACTGCTGCTGGAACAGCCACCTTTTGGTTTTTGCCCTAGGTGCCATACGAAGTACACCCACATAGACCTCCACTCATTGTGCAATCTTTGTTTATCACTGGATCGCAAAGAAGAGGACTGTGAGACCTGTTGATTGTTTTGGTCAAAGAAGACGCTACAAGATCGTTGGGCACGTCGAAAAGAAATGCAGTGAAAAGACATCAAAGACACATCGGAATTCTTTGGTGTCCAAGACATCGAGCCGCAGGAAGAGCTCTATGGGGCTACTGCAGCGGAAGAGGAAGCCTTATCAATTTTGGAATCGATTTCAGTCAGAGGCTGAAGATGGTGTGCTTTCACAAAGGTACCATCGCCGCAGTACGCAGAGAGTACAAAGCCCCATATACTGAAGAGGCATTCTGCTTCAATAGAGACTATGGATATTGGGCCACCACTGCCAGCAGGCCATGGTCAGAACCAAGTAGTTGCCAAGGATTCCCTGCCTTATGGCTCGGCACCGAAGGCCAAGCCTAAAGACTCCTCACATAAAACGGCCTCCAAGGTTTCAGTACCAGCCAAACCTGGGTTGTCTTCGGCTCCAAAAACATCAGCATCACGTTTTTCAACACTGAAGCCAAAACATACTTCGGTACCGAAGATTTCCACATTTGGATCGAAACCATCTGTTTCGGCACCAAAGCCTATTTTACAGACTGTGTCAGAAAAGTTCGATCTGAAACAAAAGACTTCATATTCAGCCAAATACAAGTCGGATTGTAGCAAAATGTGCCCATCCTAAGACACAGACTTCAGTTGAGGAGGCTACTGATGTACAGCCACCTACATAGAAGAAAAGGAAGAAGGACATTGCCACCAGTCTAATACTTCCTCCTTTGCCACCATCTCCTCCACCTCCTTCACCACAGTATTCACACTGAGAGGCAGAGGGTTTAATGCATCCCACTACATTGTGGTCACTACACTCCTATGTAGAAGATCAAGGGAGGGATGATGATACACAACAGCCACCATTAGCTCCCTGGGACACATATGATGTTGACCCACCAGGGGACACAGATCCTGATTTGTATCCGTCAAAACTATCTCCACGGGATGACACAACATCTTTTAATGAGCTGATAGCTAAGGCAGCTGCATACAATCAGGTTCCATTACATAAGGATCCTATAGAAGCTGATGTTCTGTTTGAAACCCTTTCTTTCACAAATAGGCCATCCCAATATCTCCCTATGTTAAAAGGAATGCTGCTGCATGCAGAGGACATTCTTAAAGATCCTGTATGTGTCCAAACCTAGGGTTGACAAAAATATAAACCAGCCGCATCAGATCCTACTTACATTAAAGGACAAATTTCACTAGATTCTTTAGTAGTCTCCAATGCTTGTAAAAAGGGCTAATTCTCAAACGTCTAGAAACGCACCTCCTCCAGACAGAGAGTCAGAGCTTTGTGACGCTTCAGGCAAATGGGTGGGGGTTCAGGCAGCAAAATACTGGAGAATTGCAAACACACAACCCTTATTAGCAAGATACGATAAGGCACACTGGGATGAGATGGAAGATCTTATTCAACATCTCCCAGAAGAATTTTTAAAAAAAGGGACAACAACTTGTGCAGGAGGGCAAGTTATTTTCCAACAAGTGTACTAAGTCTGCTCT
The DNA here is from genome assembly GCF_031143425.1 of Pleurodeles waltl. Classification (NCBI taxonomy): domain Eukaryota; kingdom Metazoa; phylum Chordata; class Amphibia; order Caudata; family Salamandridae; genus Pleurodeles; species Pleurodeles waltl. The sequence goes on along the minus strand of NC_090447.1, from coordinate 76,251,680 downwards.
TGATGCAGTAGACACAGCTGCCAGGGGAATAAACACAAGTGTGTTATTAAGACGTCACTCATGGCTGCATATATTGGGTTTTAAACCAGAAGGCCAACAAACACTTTTAAATTCCTCTTTTGATCAGGAACATCTTTTTGGCCCACAAGTAGACCGAACTCTTGAGAAAATGAAAAAAGATGCTGATGTTGTAAAGTCTATGGGAGTTCTACAAACTCCTGGAAATAGAGGTTCCTTTCATAAAACAACTTTCAAGCAAAGTAATAGACAAGCAGCGTCAGAATCCTCTCCCTCTTTCAGACAGCAACACTCACCATCTTCTTCAAGAGGTTTTTTATAGAGGATCATATACAAGAAACAACTCCAATGGCAGAGGAAGAGGTGTCTCCACTCGTACTACCCCTTCTACTTCAAAACAGTGACTCTCTCCTCATTCCCCCGATCGCACAACATCTGTTGGGGGACGTCTACAGCACTTTTTTCCCAGCTGGGAAAATATAAAAGATCAGTGGGTGTTGGACATTATCCAACATATTTATTGCCTGGAGCTCATAACCACGCCTCCAAATCTACCACCAAAAAGGCACAAACTCTCTCTGGGACATTTACAATTGTTAAATAAAGAGGTACAGGCTCTCCTTCAAAAAGGAGCAGTAGAGTTGGGTTCCCAATCATCAAAGAGGAAAAGGAGTTTATTCTCTATATTTCCGCATTCCCAAAAAAGATGGATCCCTTTGCCCAATCCTAGATCTCAGACCACTGAATCAATAGATTATATCAGAGCATTTCCATATGGTTACTATATAAGATGCAATACCACTATTATAGAAGGGAGACTTCATGTCTGCCCTAGATCTAAAGGATGCTTATTTCCACATCCAAATACGTCCAGCACACAGAAATTATCTCAGATTTGTCATACAAGGCAGACATTACCAGTTCAAAGTTCCCATTCGGAGTAACAACTGCACCTTGTGTATTCACAAAATGCCTTGTAGTCGTCGCAGCGCATCTACGCAGACAAAGCATTTGTGTCTTCCCATATCTGGACGATTGGCTTATCAAATTCAGATCCCTTCGACAATGTCTGCTACACACACAGACAACTATCTATCTCATACACCAGTGAGAGTTCAACATCAACATACAAAAGTCACACCTACAACCATCTCAAATACAGCCCTGTATAGGAGCTGTTCTAAACACTCATTCAGTGTTAACCTACTCCAGTGCAATCAGGATTCAGAATATAACAACTCTGTTAAGTCAAATACTACCCAACCAATGTATTCTACTACAAACAGTCCAGAGATGTCTAGGAATGCTGAACTCTTGTACTTCAATAGTGTCATATGCACAATTACACATGCACCCGCTGCAGGGGTGTCTAGAGAGTTAATGATCTCAAGTACAGGGTCAATTACAAGATCTAGTGTTGATAGGCATCCGCACCCACTCTTCCCTGCAATGGTGGAACACATAAAATCTAACAAAAGGGCGGCCGTTTCTGGACCCTGTTCCCCAACTCATTCTCACAGCGGACACCTCCCTTACAGGTTGGGAAGCCCATCTCCTCAACCTCTCAATACAGGGGTCTAGGGACAAAAACATCAAGCTTTACGCATAAATAATTTAGAGCTTCAGGCAATTATCTAGCACTCAAAGCTTCCTTGATTCACCTCCAGGGCAAGACTGTTCTAGTCCGGACAGACGATACAACATCCATGTTCTATTTACAAAACAGGGAGGGGACACTCGATAGTTGTCTCAACTAGCTCAGACATTCATCTGTTAGCAGAGCACCTCCCAGGGATGGACATTGATCTTGCCGGTCTACTCAGCAGGACGAGGCAACAAGTCCACGAAAGGAAACTCCACCCTCAGGTACTATAAAAGTGCTTACATCAGTGAGGATTGTCACACATAGATCTGTTTGCAACAGCAAGCAATGCAAAATACCCAAGCTTCGCCTTCAGGCTCCCAAACCCTCTCTCTAAGGGCAATGCTCTATGAATCAATTTGTCAGGGATATTTGCTTACGCTTTTCCATCTCTTCCCCTTCTTCCCTTTGTGGTAAGGAAACTCAGATAATCCTCTCTCATCCTCCTTCTAGTGGCTCTGACATGGGCAAGTCAACCATGGTTCACAGCACTACTTGAACTCTCAGTAGTTCCACACAAGAACCTTCCCCTAAGCCCGGACCTTCTCACTCAGAACCGTGGAGAGATCAGACACCCAAATCCTAAGGAACTCAACCTTGCAATTTGGCTCTTGAGATCATAGAGTTTGAATACTTAGGTTTACCTCCTGAATGTATGACCATTCTTAAGGAAGCACCCAAGCCCACAACCAGCGCATGCTACGCCACTAAGTGGAAAAATGTTTGTTATTTATTGTCAGAACAAACAAGTTGATCTGTATAATGTACCCATCCTAGATATTGTTTGCTCTTTGTTATACTTGCAAACTTGTGGTCTAGCATATTCTTCAATATGGCTGCATTTGGAAGAAATAGCAACGTATGTACAAAATAGGCAACATTTAACACCATTAAAAATTCCAGTCATTAAAGCTTTTATGGAAGGTCTTAAAAGAGTGATTTCACTCACAGTGCCTCCAGCACCAACATGGAATCTTAATATTGTACTTGCCAGACTTATGGGACCTCCATTTGAACCTTTACATAAATGTCCAATTCAGATTCTTTCTTGAAAAGTAGCTTTTTTGGTGGCAATCACTTCACTAAGACATGTGAGTGAACTTCAGGCATTAACCATAGAAGAACCCCTTTTCCAGCTACATGAAGATAGGATATTACTTTGTACTAGCCCAACATTTTTCCCAAAAGTGGTTTCTGCTTTTCACTTAAATCAGTTGGTTGAGTTACCAGTCTTTTTTTCCTCAGCCTGATTCAGTTGCTGAAAGAGCTCTACATACCTTAAATGTTAAAAGAGCATTAATGTACTATATTGATAGAACTGAAGACTTTCGTAATACTAAACAACTTTTTGTGGCTTTTTCACTTCCACATAAAGGTAACGCTATATCTAAAGCAGGTATGCTAAGATGGATAATCAAGTGTATCCACACATGCTATATAAAAGCTAAAAGAAATTTACCCACACCTCCTAGAGCACACTCAACCCGTAAAATAGGTGAATCTATGGCTTTCTTGGGAAACATACCAATTAGTGACATCTGCAAAGCAGCAACATGGTTAAATCCACACACATTTACCAAAAATTATTGTGTGGATGTATTCGCAAGGCAGCAAGCAAATGTTGGACAGGCTGTGCTTCGTGCTCTTTTTCAGACAACTGCAACACCCATGGGTTAGCCACCGCTTTTGGGATGGTACTGCTTTACAGTCTGTGCAGTGCATGTCTATCTATAGCCACACATGCCACTGAATAGATTGTTACGTACCCTGTAATCATCTGTTCGTGGCATGTAGTGCTGTAGATTCACATGCGCTTGCCCACCTCCTCGGACACCCGTGGTTGTTGCAGTATTCTTTATTACACTTTATATGCATGGACCTCTCTTACTAACACTATACTTACACTCCATAATCACTCGACTGCTGTAAAACAATCTCACAATGGAGTCGATGTCTTCGGAATAAGGGTTCACTTTACCTTGTGACTCTTGACGACTTCTTCGAAGAAAAACAACTTGTATACGTCCAGATTCAACACTAGATGGCAGAAGTATGCGGAGCATGTGAATCTACAGCACTAAATGCCATGAACAGATGCTTACAGGATAAGTAACATAATCCTTCTGCACCAGGCTACCCTTCCAGGTGAATTGTGTGCTATACAATTACACATATCATGACTTAACATAATATAACATACTTTTAACCGAAGATTCCTCAACTTTTGAGTTGCATATAAACTCTACCCTTGATTGATACTGTCCGTTCCTTTTTTTCCACGCCACCAGATGTGGATCCAGAGCTACCCCATCTCTTCACAAGACTGTTTCCTGCAAAATTTACTTTAAAGTTACTGTACTGTGGAAATGTCACCTCCTAAAACCACTGGGTTCAAACCTAGTAGAGACTGTCACACCCAATTTTGTGTGACACATCCCATCAGATTTGTCTTTGGTTGTTTGTGTTGGAACACTACTCCGTGACCTGTAGCGACTGCACCTTGATAAACCCGAAGGCCGTTCAGGACTGTGAGGCAAAGCTGTATGCCGCCGAGTACCGGAACACTCCACGTCGTGACTGGTCAAAGTTGACTGGAAGGTCCTGTTCCTGCTCCAGAAGTAGTTCTTGTGGCAGATCTTTGTTGCAATCAAAGTCCTCAGATAGGTCAAAAAGAAGCTCAAGAAGTTCAAGCAAGACTCGCCCTCTTCCCACCGCTTGAGAACTCCTGAGAAGGCTCAAGGGCGTACATGTTCATTTTGGGTTCACTATCAAACTCTACTCTTGTTCAGGGGAAACCTGGCTTTCCTGGTCCCTCAACGAAGTGCAGCAAATACACAAGTTCTGCTAAGCTATGCTACTACCCCAGGGCATGTTACTGGCTCCATCTGGTGCACCTCTGGACAACAAAGAACCACAAGGACATCCTGGTCCCTCGTCACCGCCAACAGGTCCACTCTTGGCGCCACCAGCAGATCATCCATCAGCACCAGCTGCAACCTCTAGACCAATCACGGTCGCCACAACCCATGCCAGGCCCTGGAGCATCAGTGGTTAATGACAAAACACAGCCATTGTGCTCACTGACTCCTCTTCCATTGTAACGGAGGCTGAGCTGCTTATACCGCTGTGCTAAAGTCTTCCAGCAAACCTTCATACTCTGGTACATTGACCTCGCCCTAAGGAAGGGCCCAGATCATCCACATCTATGGCACAGATTTCTGATAACAACCGTTATGATGGAGACAATTTTTTCAACCCTATAATGATGGCAACTACTACGATGAGCTGCAAGATACCAGCGGACTGGATACTTCTTCAGACACTGGGCATGTCTTTCCACTGGGACAGCTTCTGAAGAAAGTGCCTTCCCAGTAGTGATGGGGAGGGCGGCCAAGTTTCTTGATCTCCAGTTGCCCACTATGGAGGTGAAAGCCAATGTTCTCACTGAAGTTCCTCAACCCAAACATACTCTTACCTTTCAATGAGGCCCTCACAGACGTTTTTTTGGCAAAGCAACTTCAGATCCCCAGTAAACAAGCAGATAGCGAGGTGCCACCGGCCTGCTCTGGGTGAACCGGCCTTCCTCTGGAAAATTTGTTGGTGCAGACATCCTCAAGCAAGGTCAACTCCAAAGCCTTTCCTGCTACCCCACCGGAGAAACATTTGTCCCCCTCCACCAGTCTGGCATATCGGTCCATCAACACCAGCTGCCTATTGCAACGCATTCTGGGATTCCGTCACATAGATCCTGCCTGCTGTACTTGATAACTTGCGCTACACCCTTAAACAAGCTATTCAGTAATGCCCTGATGCGGCCAAATTCACATTTTGTTGTGGGCTGTATACTATAGATGCCTTTGGTGGGGCAATTGGCACCAGGAGACACGTCTGGACGAGGTCTGCGGGCTTCCCCTGGGATGTCCAATCTACTTTAGTGACATGCCTTTCAATGGCTCTCTCCTCCTTGGCAAGTAGACAGACTTGGTTCTAAGCTTTTATAATAATCGTACCAAACCCTATCTGGTGGACGATCAGCTCCTTATTGGATCTGCTGTAGCAAAAAGGGTAAGGCAGTGCAGAAGAGAACCATCTCTAATTGGATTGTGATGTGTATCAATATGTACTAAGTACTGGCCAAGAAGCCTTACAGGCTCATCCCACCAGAGCCAAGTGTGCTACTACGCTGGCACGTGTAGTGCCGGATATGGAAATTTGTATAGTTCGTTCACTGTTAGGGGCATGTATCAGTATTTTGTTAACATTATCTCGTGCCTCATTCCAACACCTAACTATAACATCATATTTTCTGGGTTTTATTTTTTTGTGAGTTTCTGCATTATTTTTTTTTTAACATAACTTAGTCTTAGCACCTAACTATAATGTCACTTTAATCTTTGTTTTTTTCCCAGTAAAATATATATATATATATATTTATATTTATATTCTATTCCAAATGCTCGGTACTGAGCTCAATCGTCCCGAGAGAGGTGGTGTGAAAAACCCGGCTATATATATATATATATATATATATATATATATATATATACGTGTGTGTGTGTGTGTGTTTACCAAAAATTACTATTTTAAGATGAGGGAGCTGTATGGGTTGAGTATACAGATGTGGAACAGGGATGAAGACAGCTCTTTAACAGTTTTTAGCCCCTTGAAAAAAACATTATGCCTCAAATTACTTATCCCCTCCTCACACACGCACACACATTACGAACCCACTGTTTTCATGTCTGCATTAACATCTCAGTGCTCATTTACTTATCTTGCTCCTCAGGAATGGCTTTAAGTTCAACAACTACTATTGCACCCAAATGGCATCCAGGAGTGCCTCACTTTTTGTCTTGAATACTAAATGTTACTGCCCTAGTTATTAGTTAGCAGTCTGTGGTGACACTGCAGCTGGTTGCTAGAGAGTTACCGACAGGCTGCAGCTGGGGTTGGAAGTGCAAACTTCGCTCTGCATGTCAGACTTTTTTTTACTGAAATGGATGATTAAGATATTTGACAACACACAGAAAAGGTGTCAGTATTTTAGCTTTTTGGAGCACCAACCATTAATTCTATGGCAAAAAAAAATCCTTCATTTTTTTTCATTTACTGCAGTATTTCAGTTGTACAGCTCTTATTCCATCAAGATGGTGTTCAGGAGTTGCACACGTTTGTCATAAATACAGAATATTAGTGCTGTTCAGAACTCTGTGGCGAAGCTGCAGTTGAACACCAGGTAATTAACGGACAGACTGCTGCTGGTGGTAAAAGTAGATATTTCAATCAACATGTCAGAACGTTTTACTTACATGGACAAGAAAGATATTTGAAAGCTCAATGAACATGTGTCCTCATTTTAGCTTTCTAGAGAACTAGCCATAACTTCTATGACAAAATGAATCCCCTCATTTTGTTCATTTCTAGAGGAACTGTTTGGGGTTTTACAGCATAATTCCATCAAGACTGCTTTCCGGTGGACACGTTTGTCATATATACTGATTGTTAGCGCTCTGGTTGTCCTTTAGAAGCTGTAGGAAGCTGCAGTAGAACACTGGAGAATCAACTGACTGGCTGCAGCTGCTGCTGTTGGAAGTACATGTTTTACTAAGAATATCAGACTGCATTTCCACATGACTGAGGAAGATAGTGTGGGTCCCCATAGAGCTCCCCCACAAGCCACTGGGGTCAAGGTGTGCTCACCCTATCCTCTTGTATGTTTTTTAAATACATTTTCAGAACATAGGAACCATGTCCCTGAGTCCAGTAATGGCTGCCGCAACATATTGTTCATGTTGTGGCAGGCAGTCAGGATCGACTAATACCCTTTACAGTGTCCAATCGGAGCATATCACGTACCCTAGCAGTCCAGGCTATACCTAACTTTTTAACCCCTTCGTGCCTAACTCAAGCCCATCTTAAAATGTTAATTTATTGAAAACGACTAAACAGATTTACACAAAATCACAAAGTGCACGCTTTCTGAATAAAGTTCTGACTTTTGGCCAAATCTGGTGTAATTCCATTGTGTCATTTTTTTCTGTGTCAGAGAGCAAACATTCTTGTAGTAATTAACATGGAAAATAGCACTAATCTCCATCCCCTTTCCTTGCCCATGCTTGACGGATCAGCTCAAAACTTTGCATGACATAGCAAATGCAGATACATCTGTTTTGGGGAATTCCTTTTGCAGATTTGTTAAACAGCGTCAAAGTGATTAACTAAACAAAAAATCTCTTTTTCTTTGGAATCTCGGACCTGACTATAAATACAGAATGACACCTGTCGCGGTGTTTTACAGACAAGGTAGAAGGCCCGTGTGGCTCCCTACCAGCAACCAACTGCCCCAGGACCAAAATCCACTGAGTGCCAAAACCATCACATGCTCTGATTGCCTTTGTGTCTCACTACTGGTTGACAGACTCAGGAAGTATGTAGCTCACTAATGTCCCCTGGCTCTGCAAGGTGTCTTTTTCTGTCCTATTTAGCAGCTGTTATTATGTGGGTTATTGTTCCATATTACGAAGCAGTTTATCTCAAAAAGATAACACTGTCTTAGCATTGACTTTATATGAGTGATATATGTGCTGCTTGAAGTTACTGTTCTACCCACAACCAGCCTTGAAGTGTAGACCTTAACTGTTAGCCTCCCTACCCGTGAAAGTCAATGGAGTAAACAGGAGGTGCTTGGCAGTTCAATTAGCTCACAGTAATATCTGGCCTCTCTGGTTCCAGGGACTTCAGCAATGCTTGTCACAGTGACCGCTGAATTGCCATTTAGTTCCAGAAGCCATGTGGAACTAGTCTTTCACTGGTGGAAAATTTGAAAGATCAGTAACTTAGCTCTCAGAAAGCACAGCACTGAATACCAAACAAAAGGTCTAGTAGATTTACTAATAATTGATTTGTAAAATGGTAGCCAGCTAGCACTTTGAGGTATCTGAATAGTAGGCGTTGACCACTGGAGAGCTGAGAGCAGCATGTAGAATCAGGCAAGTTAAATATGCAGCTTTGCATAAGGTACAGATAGTGACTGAGCTGATGAGATAGCAGAGGCCTTATCTGAGAAATATTCCAAGGCTTCTGTGAGTGTAGGGCTAAACACCATGAGCACACCGCTGAGAATTAGTTCTCCTGCATTTCCTGTTTCCCCACTAGCCACTTCCTGAATCCTGTTGATAGTCATGAACCCAGACTGCACTTCAGTATCACTTAGAAAGCTAGAGATTCAGCTGCAGAAGACTAGAGGGGATGGAGGCTTTCAAAGCAAGACACTCAAACTGGAGGAGAGAAGAATTGCAGATTACAGGCAAGTTGAGAAGCAATATATGTGACAAAAAGATCAAGCTAGAGAAATCTGATATGAAAACTACGAAGGCAGTACATACTTTATTATAGGGCTCTGCACATGTGCCCACATGTGCAAAAGGATTTATTTCTCACCTGTGAAATAACAGCTCATGCCTGCGTGGCTAAAAAGCTTTGGTCTAGCATGCGAGATGCAGACGTTAAGTGAGATTAAGTGACTGCTTTACTGAGCACACTTCCATTAGGAGGAGGAGAGACTGCAGCGGACATGAATGGTGGCATAATCAGGTGTGAGTGAATGAAGGATGCTGGCATTGTGAGATTTGGGCTGACCCTGTCATACTACAACAGAATCTTTGGGAAAGCAGAGAAAATGATGAATATTAACCTTGAAAATATTTGTGGTTGGCATGCCTAACAGTTTGAGTGGATATGTAAATAGGAAAATGAAGACAGCCTTTGAAAGGTTTTTTAATCTGTTGCTATTTGAGACAGTTTGCCAATGAAGCCCCATCTAAACTTAGCAGATTCAGTGATCCCAAGGACGTTGCAGTACAACTTGTACTGTAGCAAAACAGGAAAGGCAGAAGGCACGGTTAAGTCAGGTTGCAACAAGTCGTAGTCACAAGGCTAATTTGCAGAAGGCTCAGATCTCTAAGGACAATCAGAGGAGTTCCGATCTGAAAGGGCAAAGGGGAATACGACCTTTTAGCAAGGGCACCAGCATGGGAATGGTGGACATAATCAATGGGTGCCCTAACCCATGGATGAGCACTGTTTCTGTTTTACTGACTTAATATAGTTATCATTGATAAATGCTTAATTTTGTCTTTGACTCAGGGAAGATTGACTGATGGGAAGGGTAAGACCATAGAATGTAAAGATGCCATCTTTATTATGACCTGCAATGCTGCCAGTGATGAGATTGCACAGCATGCTCTCCAGCTCAGACAGGAAGCTCTGGAGTTGAACAGGAAAAGGATTGCAGAGAATCTAGGTAAGATGCTCTCTTCAGTCACAGGAAAAGATGTTTATTTCTTGTAAGAGACATATGTAGAATACAATACAATATGCCCTTTGAAAAAAATTCTCAAAAACGTTATCAAACACTGTTTGGACTTGTATCCACCAGACTTTGCTTAGAAATATTTTTCAAAATTTGATACCTAAAAATAATGAATATTTTGTAAGTCTGATTTTGCAAACATATGTTTGTGAATGAATGAATGAATGAATGACTAGACTTTTTTAATTTGTTCTAAAAGTGAGTCAGATTAATTAGAATGCTATGTAAATATTTTTTTAATAACTCTGTTTTTATTGATTTTATAATGCAGAACCAACAATAACGATACAGTGCATATTAATATGAGACATCACTGATATCTTCTCTGAGGACAGAGCACATAAAAAGTCAGAAATCTGCACAGAAGCAGTAGTGTTTCCCCACAGCCTCCCCCGCTGGATAGTATCCTTATGAAACCAATCCATATGTACACTATAAATACCAAAATTTAAACATAGCCAGTTAGTTGCCACCAATGTATCTGACATGTGCAATCCCATTAATTAATCATCTGTATCTGTGCTCCATTCAGTAATACATCATCTGTAACAGGGAAACGTCCCTGTAAACTTCCCCATGCAATCAAGTCCATTAGTGCCCCCTCATCTCTGTGTGTTATCTGCATATTTGTTCCTCTGCGGCTCCCCATTCCATTATATCTTGTATCCAGCAATGAATGGATGGGCTCCTGGCACTCATCCAGATCATGGCCACCCTGTGCCTAGCCAGCACTAGAGCTAGTTGTGCTAATCTGTATGGGATTTTCCTTTCCCGTGGTCTCTTCACCATGCCTAAGAGGCATGTCAATAGTGTTGCTTCAAGGCCCAAACCTGTGACCTCCTCAACCTTCCCAGCCACCTCCCACAAAAACTGCTTCACCTCCCTACAGGAGCAAGCCACATGTAGAAAGGCGGCACCCATTTCACCACATCTAGGACACCTGGCCTCTCTAGTTGGGTTCAATTTTTTTAGACGAACCGGTGTAATATACATGTGGTGTACAAAATTGAAACGTAGAAGCTTAAATCTATTATTATTATTAAACTGTGCACACCGACGACAGGGCCGCAGTCCAATCAGTGTCCTCCATTGGATCCCCTAGTTCCTGCAACCATGCACTCTGCACAACACAGACCTCACCTGGTTGATTCCCCTCCACCCCAAAGAGCTCTATAAAACAAGATGATTAAATGATTCGCATCACCCCAATTTATCAGCCCATCAAATCACTTTCTTAACGGCTTGCTCCCAGATCCATGCAGTGTTTCTAACCATATATGGAACAGCTGCTTCCGACCGACCACCTTTCATCAGTATCTGTGCTGTCGTGTCATTGCCCAACATTCCTTTAAATAGTCGCTTCTCCCAATTATCCGACTCTGTCATCCACTTTGCAGCATCTTGTAAGTGCTCTGTATTGCCTAATATTAGGGACAGCCAATCCTCCGTCTTCTAGAGTGAATACTATGTAAATATTAAACTGCTAGTCTGAAGTAGACTTGAAGAAAAACAAAACAAATGCTACTCTTCTGTTGTCTTGCCTCCAATTTTCTCTTGTGAGAATGGCAAAGTAATCTATTTCCATAGGTTTTTACCAACCATTTATCATAGAATCTCAAAGTATGACACATAAGATGTCTGTATTTTCTGAAACCTTTATGAACAATCACTTCCTACATATAATAAAATGTATCACTTCATGCTTTTGGCCATTTGGCCATTGGGAAGAAACCACACTGCTCCTTGCATCCCTCACAATGCGGTGTATTACTTGATTCTCCTAAAGTGACATATTTGACTTCAGCCCATCACCCAACATTACACCTTTTCCTTTTATTGCCTGACCTAATGAACCTCTGGGCAGCCCAATATTGATATGGATAAGATAACCCTCTTCATCTCAGACAGTGTGCTGTCTTGGACAACCCTATATGGAAGAGCTTATATAGTGTGATTGCCATCTCTCTTAAAAACTTGAAACTGTATACTTACTAGCTTTTCTGAGTTAAATAAACTGTTTTACTTTTTCCTGTACTTTGTATAGGGAGACTCTGTGGTCAGGTTGAATATCCATCTCCCTGTGGTAAAAAAATAGGGAAAATGTAAAAAGTTTATTAAACTTTATCATAAATTAGTTACAAAAAAATATATGTTTCTATTAGTAGTATTGTTGTTTTATCATATGTATGTAGTATTGTATGGTACATTAATTGTATATATTTTAAATGTAGAATAAAATAAAATATGCTAAAATACTATCAACTTAATTTTTAATTAAACCTTAGATTAATGTAATTATATTAAATAAAACGTATTTTTCTGAAGTCTAAATAAAAAATACATTCCTACCTAAAGTAGAAAACAACATTATGCTTTAATAATTATTAAGGTATGTACAGAATTAATTTTAAGACCATTTATTTATAATGTAATACATATTAACATTATTTTCATTTTTAAATTCAAAATTGTTTTAAATATTTAATAATTAAATAAATGTTTTAGTTTTAGAATTGTTTTACATTAATTTATATTTTTAAATACTTTACATAACGTCCTTTCATTTAACATTATTTCCTATGGAGTTTTATTTTAAGTCCTTACCTCCATTGTTTTCTAATGGGGTGGGTGGACGTTCCTATGTCAGTGGTTTGCCGTGTGTGGTGCTGGTGTTACCATTGTTTCTTTTTTGGCAGTATTAACTTACGCTCATAAATGTGGCAGGGTGGAGACATGTAGGTCTACAATTTTGAGTAACTTTACACTAAGATTTGTGAGTAACCAAAAGTAGTAAAGTGACTCAACGTGTAAGAGTAAATTACTTGTTTAAATTATTTACAAGTGCAAGTTACCTCTGTGAAAAGCTCTGAAAATGTCTTCTTCATCCATGAAAGTTTGTTTGTCTCTACTTTCCACCTTATTCTAGATGATGTGCAGATAAATGAAAAGATAACTATCTCCAGGCGTTTCAAAGACGATGTTATCCGCCCCATTCTCAAGGTAGGTTTGGCCATTTTATTGGACTTTTAGTGCATGTGCAGGTTACTGGTGTATTTAGGAGTGGCTAGATAGACCCTTACATAGCGCTTTTCCTTAGTCTGACTAGGTTAGAGGAAAAATTTAGAAATTCGGCATGTACTGGTTCTAAGCAGCTTCCAGCATGTATCACAAATGTCTTGTGTCCCATTAATAAAAGGGGTTATTCAAATGGAAGGAAACTCAACATGAAAACTCCTCTTCCCCATGGCGGACAATCTAAACAAGGGAACTCCTAGCTAAACCTGGCTCCAGGCAGAGGAGGCAAGCTGTGACATATCATCATGCTTCACTTTGCACTGACATTGGAGTTATTCCATATACCCCCTTTAGTCAACCTTTTGTAAAATGTTTATATCTCTAGTCAGGGCAGCGGTGAGCTGTCCTTTGTTTCTGAGGTCCATGATCATATTGCTAGATCTGACTTGATAGTGAAGCTTTCACCAGACTTTATGTGTTCAACAGGAAAAGAGCTTTAAGACACACTGTGGAGTGACAGATTTTGGCTCTGCCACGTCAATCTTCCTAAAGTATCCAATTGGCCAAAAGTTGCATGGGTCCACAGAAAAAATTATTGTATTGCTTAGATGATGATGTATATAGTGAGCTTGAGTTTATGGTGAAAAGCCAATGATTGACGTTGTATATTATTTTGCAAACTGTAATTCTGCACATATTTGTAGTTGTATAACTATATGCATGATGGTTGCCAGCTTACGTGCAGTTTGGTAGCCATGTGTTAACTATAGTGACTAACCAGTTACAAAGGCTGTAGGCCTGGTGGTTCATTGGGGAACGGTATATCAGTTGCTACAGGTCAGATTGTGAAAAAACAAATGTTAAAACCAAATACCTTGAAAGGTGTGTTTTATCACACTCTGATAAGGCTTGTAGTTCGATATAGCATACCATAATAGGCAAGGGTTTTGGTGTGGGTTGTCCCCTCAGAACACTTTTGGGGTAGAGTATTAAAACTGTGAAAATCTTTGTCACGCCCCTTAGGAGGTGTTTTATATTGTTTAGCTAGGTCTAACTTTGTATGTGCATGGTTTATCACCGTATGGCTGATGGCTGCATTCTTGGAAAACATATGCTTAATACAGTAGACCTGAGTTGATTATGGTGACAAGCCACTGATAAAAGCAAGAGGCCTGATTGATTCACTGTGAAAAGTTATGTCTGATGCAATATGTCTGTTCTCTTTATTATGAAACGTTGTAACAAGCATTAAGATGGACTTGCTGATTATGAAAACCCTAAGTTAAAACTGAAAGGCCTTTAATGTTTGTTGCTACACTGTGTTAAAGCCCATATATGGTACTCTATTACATGGAAGTTTATAGATAACTGGTGCAGGAAAGGTTTTTAGTGTTGGTTATTCCTTCTGATAAACCATGGGGTTAGAGGATTTGCACGGTGATAATCCTTGCTAGAACCAGTCTGGAAGGCCTGTGTATTATTTTGCCATTTGTAATTGTGTACACATTGTAGGAAGCAAGCCTTGTGTGTGGTGAGCACCTATGGTGTTATCACCTTATACCAGGTCCAGGTATCCCCTATTACCTGTAGTCAGTGTCTAGGAAGCCAGGGCTCTCTCTAGAGGTAGCTTTGGATGAGCAGCCAAGACTTATCTAGGAGACATGCAAAGTTTATGCAATACCACTGTAGTCACACATCACTTACACACATGAAAGAACCACACAGCGTTACAAAAATAAAGTTCTCTTCCAGGGGATCCTCATCAATAGTCATAAACATTGAATATTCCCGCCCTTGTGCGGGGACCCCGGAGCATATATATAAAATACATACATATTATCATGTGTAAAACAGCAATGCAGGCTATAATCATAAATAGGCTAAAATGCTTTATTTCTATGCAAGTTTTTTTTTTTTTTTTTTTTAATATTATAAAATCACAATAGATCATAAATATCTACCTAAGCCCCCAAAAACTGGACTTAGGGAAGTAAACAGCAGTAAATAGCAGAGAAAAATAGAAAAAACTACATTGAAAAACAATGAAGCATTCTTAGCCAATAGGCTGCATGCAGGTTAACACAGGAGAACCATAAAAACTTTGGCACCGTGCCTTTAAGACCCTGAGCACCTCCAGTATCCCACCATGCCTCAGGGGTGAAGGGAAGGTGACAGTTGGTTCACAGTTAGGTCAGTTCTTTTTTCCGGCTTCTTCTGAGAGGATCCTGGAGCATTGAGCTCTCAGTTTTTCTGAGTTTTTCTTCAGAAAAATCCTTAAAAATAGTGTTTTTCCTATTTACTCGACAGATAACATCTTTTGTCTGAGTTTGGAAGTCTTTTTTGACAGAAAATGCCATCTCTTTTTGTAAAATGTCCTTCTTGTGGGAAGAAGAAAGCCCAGTCAGACCCACACTCTCTGTGTATTGTCTGCCTGCCACAGAGTCACTGTCCTGACACCTGCAAGTATTGTAAGAACATGTCAAGGAGGACTCTCAAAGACAGAGAGAAGATCAGGCTACATGGGCTTCAGGAGAGGAAAAAGTCAACATCCTCTTCACTTCCCAGACCTACAGCAGAAGGAATGGCCCGATCGACGTCGACAGGTAGGATTGTGCCTGTTTGTTCTCCATCGACGTCATCGGCACCACCGTCTCACCGGCATAGATCGCCGTCGACGGCGACCAGACCGACGTCGAGGGACAAAACGTCGAAGCATGGACACAGGGGTACATCTCCGTCAACGGCAGGCCGCCGTTCGGCGTCGAGCCATCTCCGGCGCTCCCGTTCGCCGTCGAGAACGTCTCACCCCTTGGCGTCGAAGGACACGACACCAAAAACACCTCGACGGCATGAACATCCGCCGTCGACCACTCGCCACTCAACGTCGAGACACACGACGGCGAGTAGGTCCAGGTCCCGCGATAGGCGATCGGTGTCAAGACACTCGACGGCAAGACCTCCGACGTCAAGACCTTCGACGTCGAGAACAGATCAGCCATCGCAACCTTCGACGTCGAGGATACAATCGACGTCGACACAACCTTCAGCTGTGCCACAGGCAGTAGAGCCAGCGGACAAAGCTCCCTCACCGGTGGTCTCTATAAGGAGTGCATCATCCCATTCCAGAGCATCGGGGCATGTTTCTCCCATCACTCTATCACCCAGATGGTTAGAGAGCCTGAATAGACCGGCAGCATCCCCGGATTCACAATACTCTAGGATGTATTCTCCTACTGCCTCATTACCGAGAACGCCATCGCCTACAGCTAGAGCAGGACGGGCTCGTTCTGCTTCTCGTCAGCCGACCACAAGACCTGCACACTCTGCTACAGCCTCTCGGAGCAGGTCCCGTTCCCGAAGGAGAACCAGGTCACGAACACCACGCAGAAGATCACCTTCTTGGTCTTCTTCAGGATCGCCTGTTGGGCGCTACTCCCCCACACTCACAGATTCTCCACCTGCTAGGATTTCCCCGGTGGATGATATCACCACTTTTAATGAGGTTCTTCTAAGGGGAGCGCAGAAGCTAAATATTGAGGTACCGGAGCCGGCCACCTCATCCTCAGTTATCTTTGAGACCCTACAACACAGATCAGTCTCGAGAAAACTGCTGCCACTAGTACCGGGTTTGCTGCAACCGACTATGGACACTTTTCTGTCTCCAGCCACTCTCAAGTCTGCCCCGGCTAGGATTCAAAAGAAATACAAAGCTCCGGAACAAGATCCTTTATTCCTGCGGAAGGATGCGCCACCGGACTCTGTGATCTTAGCCGCAGCCAGAAAAACACACTCTGTGGCATCATCTTCCACAGTCCCCCCGGATAAGGAGAGCAGACACCTAGACTCTCTGGGGAGAAAGATGTGCGGTACGGCGGCATCTGCTATGAAGGTCTCCAGCGCCTCAGCACTTCTGGGCAGATATGACCGCTCTCTGTGGGACTCACTCCACAGATTTACAGAAAAGTTGCCCAGGGAAGATAGACAGGACTTCCAGGAAATCTTGCAGGAAGGGGGCCTAGTATCTAACCAGGTCATCAGCGCGGCGGCGGACGGGGCGGATTTGGCTGCGCATGGGTATGCGCACGGAATCTGCGCTAGGAGGTCTTCCTGGCTACGGCTCACGGGTCTGAAACAGGAAGCACAGCAGCGCATTTTGAACCTCCCATTCAGCGGGAGTTCGTTGTTCGGTACCCACGCGGATGAAGAGATGGCCCGAATGAAAACGGAAGTCGACACGATGAGGGCAGTGGGCCTGGAACGTAAAAAAGACTTCAGGCGGAGGTACAGGCCGTATGACAGACGACCATTCCAGCAGAGGGTTCAAACCCCTCACTGGTCTCAGAGGCCACAACAACGACAGGGACGTCCCCTGTTTCAGGCACGTAGACCCACAAGAGACCGAGGGTCAAGTAGACCTCAACAGTCTACAGCAAAGACACCATCAAAGCAATGAGGCATTGCTTCCCTCAGCACTGTGCACCACTCCGGTGGGGGGAAGTGTTACGCATCATCTTCGCGAGTGGCACTCCATCACAAAAGACAAATGGGTGCTCAATATTGTCGAACATGGCTATTCTCTCCTTTTCAAAAAACCTCCTCCACACTTGCCGCCAGCAAGGTGTTTTCCTTCTCATCTCAGCCTGCTACGCAAGGAAGTTCTCGCACTCCTACAAAAGAAAGCTGTAGAAAAGGTTCCTCCGGCACAAAAAGGAAAAGGGGTGTACTCCCGTTACTTTCTGGTGGCGAAAAAAGGTCAACAGGGCCTCTTCAGGCCAATTCTGGACTTACGGCTCCTGAACAAGTACATAAGAAAACAAAAGTTCAGGATGCTAGCCCTTCACCAGATTGTCCCGCAACTGCATCAGGGAGACTGGATGTGCTCCATCGACCTACAGGATGCATATTTTCACATCCCAATAGCAACCAAACATCGGAAATTTTTACGTTTCCAGATAGCGTCACAGCACTACCAATTCAGAGTCCTTCCATTCGGCCTGAAGTCTGCACCCGAGTCTTTTCAAAATGTGTAGCAGTGGTAGCGGCACACCTTCGAAGACAAAAAATATTCGTCTACCCCTACCTGGACGACTGGCTAGTGAAGGCCTCATCTCCGGATCAGGCGAGAAAACATCGAGATATCGTTCTAAGAACTTTCGAGTCTCTAGGTCTTCAAATCAACCACGACAAGTCAACCTTGATTCCAACACAAAACCTCCACTACCTGGGAGCGATACTAAACACAGAGCTCCAAAGAGTGTATCCTTCGGAGGAACGACTTTTATCAATCCACAGGAAGTGTCAACAACTATTAACAGCCGATGCACCTACAGCTCGTCAGGTGACATCGCTTCTGGGCTCCATGGCTTCATGCATCTTCATTGTCCCGAATGCCAGGCTACGCATGAGGCCCCTTCAGGAGGCATTAGAGAACAATTGGAGCCAAAAGACTGGTCACTGGGAGGACAGAGTTCGACTACCAGCAGTGGCTTTTCAATCACTACAATGGTGGATGCACAGACCTCACCTGTCGATAGGTTCTCCGTTTCACCAGATAATTCCAGTCGACATTCTGGTAACGGATGCGTCTCTTCAGGGTTGGGGTGCTCATCTGGGTTCCTTCCAAGCTCAGGGTCTGTGGTCCGACAAGGAAAAGAACTATCACATAAATCTACTGGAACTCAGAGCAGTCCATCTGGCTCTCAAATCTTTCTCTCCATTGGTTCAGGGGAAATCTATCCTAATTCAGACAGACAATACAACCACAATGTATTACCTGAACAAACAGGGGGGAACAAGATCACTACCTCTGTCTCGAGAATCCCAAACGATATGGCATTGGCTCCTGGCCAGGGGAATGTCTATCACAGCGGTACACCTGCCAGGTCAGCAAAACGTAGAGGCAGATTTCCTGAGCAGACATCTGGAAGACGCGCACGACTGGGTACTACACGACGAAGTCGTCGAGGACATCTTCGGTCAATGGGGTCGACCCCAGTTGGATCTCTTTGCAGACGAAACAAACAAGAAATGCCCAGACTTCGCATCCAGGTTCTGCCGTCCGGGATCTCAAGGGAATGCCCTGTTGATCAACTGGTCAGGGACATTTCTCTACGCCTTTCCACCGATTCCCCTCATACCGGCAGTAATCAACAAATTTTACAACTCCAGAACCAGAATGATTCTGATAGCGCCACAATGGCCCCGCCAATTCTGGTACACGGACCTACTCAACTTATCGGAAAGACCTCACAGGAGGTTGCCGTGCAGACCGGATCTCCTGAGCAGAATGGAAGGGAGAATCCTACATCCCAACCTTCCCTCTCTGAGCTTGACAGCATGGCTCCTGAATTCCTACAGTATGGGCACCTAGGGCTCTCACAGGAGTGCATGAGCATCTTGAAAGAGTCAAAACGACCTTCCACGCGGCGTTCTTACGCTTTTAAGTGGAAGAGATTTTACATCTGGTGCTCTCAACAAGGTATAAATCCCATACGAGCTCAGGAGGACGTCATACTGTCCTATTTACTTCATCTGGCGAAGTCTGGTCTGCAGGTATCTTCTATTAAGGTTCATTTGTCTGCAATTACAGCGTATCGTAAGTCGCCTTCTCAGGAATCCTTCTTTACGATACCTGTAGTCAAGGATTTTTTAGAAGGCTTGAAAAAGGTTTTTCCTCCCATTCGGAGACCTTCTCCTCCATGGGAACTGAATGTAGTCCTGTCAAAACTTATGGGCCCTCCTTTTGAACCTATCCACAAGGCCTCTTTACAGCACCTTACGTGGAAGACGGCTTTTTTGGTGGCCATTACTTCAGCGAGGAGGGTCAGCGAAATTCAGGCTCTGTCTTGCAGAGAACCGTACACGGTTTTTCACGATAATAGAGTGGTTCTGCGAACTCACCCATCTTTCCTTCCGAAGGTGGTGTCAGAATTCCATATCAATCAGACTATATCTTTACCGACTTTCTTTCCCAAGCCGGAGACTCCGGCTGAGAAAGCATTGCACTCTTTAGACTTGAAAAGAGTGCTGAAATTCTATTTGGACAAAACAAAACCGATTAGACATTCTAACCATTTGTTTCTAAATTATGGTCATTTAAGAACAGGAGAGGCAGCGTCTAAACGAACGATATCAAGATGGATTGTGTCTTGTATTGTTAACTCTTACCAACTGGCTAATAAGAGATTACTGGCTAGGCCAAAAGCGCATTCCACAAGGGGAAAAGCGGCTACTGCTGCCCTCCTTAACAATGTACCAATTTCCGAGATTTGTAAGGCTGCTACATGGAAGTCTGTGCATACCTTTACTAAGCATTACTGTTTAGACTCGGATGCAAGAGCGGATGCCCAGGTGGGGCAGGCCTCTCTTAGAAATCTATTTGCATGAATATATATCTTTTCCTGCACTTCTTTCAGACAGTCCGCAGAGTTTAGGGATGGGCTTGCTAATCTATTCAATGTTTATGACTATTGATGAGGATCCCCTGGAAGAGAAGGATAAGTTACTTACCTGTAAATCCTAGTTCTCTTCCAGGGGTATCCTCATCAAAGTCATAAACAACCCACCCTCCTCCCCGGACTCAAGTCTCCTGGAAGTGCAGGACAGATTATCTTTCTGATCAGTTACACAGATTGTCACCGTAAAAAAGTACTGACCTAACTGTGAACCAACTGTCACCTTCCCTTCACCCCTGAGGCATGGTGGGATACTGGAGGTGCTCAGGGTCTTAAAGGCACGGTGCCAAAGTTTTTATGGTTCTCTTGTGTTAACCTGCATGCAGCCTATTGGCTAAGAATGCTTCATTGTTTTTCAATGTAGTTTTTTCTATTTTTCTCTGCTATTTACTGCTGTTTACTTCCCTAAGTCCAGTTTTTGGGGGCTTAGGTAGATATTTATGATCTATTGTGATTTTATAATATAAAAAAAAAAAAAAAAAAAAAACTTGCATAGAAATAAAGCATTTTAGCCTATTTATGATTATAGCCTGCATTGCTGTTTTACACATGATAATATGTATGTATTTTATATATATGCTCCGGGGTCCCCGCACAAGGGCGGGAATATTCAATGTTTATGACTTTGATGAGGATACCCCTGGAAGAGAACTAGGATTTACAGGTAAGTAACTTATCCATACTTTATTATGGTAACACAAATACTAAAATACTGTATAAGCAATACTCCACTAGCAGGTCAGTAAATGCACTATTATATACACATTGGAAGTCAGGATTAGCATAAATGACAATAGAAAACAATAGTAAGTACTGAAGGCCCTGGGGGGGGACCAAACCATATACTAAGAAAGTGGAATACGAAAGTCTGGCCCCCACCCAAGGAAGTGGAATTGGTAGAGGGAAGCTGGAGAAACTAGGAATCCCAAAAGGTAAGTACCAAAGTGTCCCCCAGCGTCCAGGAGAAAAGAGGTAAGTACCTGGTTCTCCCCAAGCCCACAAAAAGGACTTCAGAAGAGAATTTTGCAAGACCCAGACAAGACTGCAGGAAACCAGAGGTGGACTCTGGTAGAGGAAGACCTGTAAAGGAAGGGGACCAAGTCCAGTTCACGTTGGAGTGTCCAGGTTCTGGCAGGAGCCACTATCCACCCGTCTGTGGATGCAGGACCAGGTCGACGTGCAGTAGGTTAGTGGTGTGGAAAATCACCAACTAGTCTTGACAAAGGCAAATGTTGCTGAGGAAGAATTGCGGAGCTGGCGGGACCAGCAAGGTCCAGGGGCACTCAACCCAATGAGGGGAGTCCCGGGTGACCCTCAGCAGTGAGGAGCGTCACAGGAAGAGGAGGCAGCCCCCACAGGTGACCCACACTCAGCAAGCACAGAAGTTGCGGTGAGGCCCACACAGCACACCTAGAAAGGAGTCGCTCGAGAAACACGCAGGGGGCTGTGCATCGCAGGGAACAGTGCTGGGGCTACATGAAGCCTGAAGATCCCTTGGAGGAGATGCCAACAAATCTTGGTAGCTGCAAGAGATGAAGTGCTCGGGGGTACTGTCCTGCGTGGAGAGACAAGGGCTTACTGTCTCCCAAGTTGGATAGCTGGTAGAGAGGACCAAAGGGACCACTCCAGACCACCACCCGTGGTGCAGGATCCAGGCAGCTCTGGAGGAGAGGAGATCCAAGCAGCCGGTCATCGTTGCAGTTGGCGCCTGCGGATGCAGGGGAGTGACTCCTTCAATTCAAGAGAGATTCCTTCTTGCTTCTTGTGCAGACTGAAGACTCGTCACCCTCAGAGGATGCACAGCTGAGGAAATGTTGTGGTTGCTGGAAGGAACCGGGGAAACAATGTTGCAGAGCAGAGTCGTCCTCGTAGTTGCAGATTGTCGGTTCCTGGAGGGTCCAGTTGCAGTTCAAGTGGTCAGAAGGTGAAGTAAACGATACAGAGGAGTCCTGCTGTAATCCTGCTTGTCGAATCTGAGGACCCACCCAAGAGGGAGACCCTAAATAGCCTAGGAAGGGAGATTGGTCACCTAGCAGGGTGATCACCTATCAGGTGGGGGCTGTGATGTCACCTGCCTGACCTGGCCACTCAGATGCTCACAGGGGCATCTGCCCACCTTGGATTCAAGATAGCAAAATCAAGTGGCCACCAGGAGGATCCGTGGGCTGGTGGTGATGGACAGGGGAGTGGTTACTCCCCTTTCCATTATTCAGTTTCACGCCAGAGCAGGGACCAGAGGTCCCTGGACTGGTGCAAAACGGTTTATGCAAGGAGGGCACCAAATGTGCCCTTCAAAGCATACCAGTGGCTTGGGGAGGCTACCCCTCCCAAGTCGTGTCACACCTATTTCCAAAGGGAGAGGGTGTTGACTCCCTCCCAGAAAGGAAATCCTTTGTTCTGCCTTCCTGGGCTTGAGCTGGTCAAGCAGCAGGAGGGCAGAAACCTGTCTGTAGGATGGCAGCAGCGCAGGCTGCCTGGGAAAACCCTGTAAACTGGTAGGAGCAAAGCTGGGGGTCCTCTACGGAGCCCCCAGAGTGTATGGAATCATACAACCAATACTGGCAACAGTATTGGGGTATGATTCAGCCTTGTTTGATACCAAACATGCCCAGGTTCAGAGTTACCATTATGAGGCTGGACACAGGTAGTGACCTATGTCCAGTACATTGGTAAAATGGCTTCCCCACACTTACGAAGTCCAGGAGAATGGAGCTGGAGTTCTTAGAGGCACCTTTGCTCATACAGGGGTGCCCTCACACACAGGTATCTGCACCCTGCCCTCTGGGCTAGGAGGGCCTACCATAGGGATGACTTACAGAGACCTGGGGCAGTGACCGTAAGTGAAAGGATGCTTGCACCTTTTCATGCAGGCTGAAATGGCAGGCATGCAGACATATTTTACATGGGTTCCAACGGTGGCATGCTGCGGGAACTGCAATGCCCTGGCTACCTGCATACCATATACTAGGGTCTTATATGGGGGGCATCAGTTTTCCAAATGTGTGAAGTCCCAAGCAACCACATTTATAGGGAGAGATCAGTCACTGGGGTCCTGGTTAGCAGGTTCCCAGTGAATACAGTCAAAGACACACAGCAGGCAAAAAGTGGGGGTAACCATTCCAAAAAGAGGGTACTTTCCTACAAGTAACTTGTTCTTATAAACACAGAACATGAGTCCTCTGTGGCACATGCAGGCAGATGTAGCAGTTACAAGCTTCCATGAGTTTTGAGTTATCTCTATACAGTAACTTGATATCTAACGTTGTTTTATCATCTCAGGTCTGGTTAATATTAATTGTGGGTGAACTATACCCAACTGAAGTTCTGTATCCCACTAGTAAATCAAGAATGAACATTAGTAGCATTATCATTAATGCTAACTAAAATTTTGCAGCAAATGTCCTTGCCACTTGCAATGTTTCTTCTTCTACAATACTAAGGAGAATCAGAAATCTAACCACTAAACATCACAGTGCAAAATCTAGATCTAAATATCAAAACCCAATGAAGTTTCAGTTCATATATGCAATGTAAGTTCATGAAAGGAACCTACCGTTTTTAACTGGATACCTAAAAGAGAAATCCTAAATCTTCAGCTAGATGCCTCAGGAAACCTAATATCCTCGACTGGAAACTTAAGGTACAAAGCAGATAGACTTCCAAAGTTTTTAGCTTGAATCTCAGTTCAATGCGTCTTCGGGATTTATTCAGGAATAACTGTCTTGGTTTTAATCACTTCAGGTACAAGGAGGCTCTTCAACAGTAAGGTTGCAATCTTCCAAATCAGTGACTTCTGTATCAAGTAGATCAGATTACTGGACATCAACTAGATATGACCACTCAGAAACTGCATACATTCTATTTCTTGGACCTTTTGACCTTTGGTTGTTCATCACCACTGTCACCTTGCCTTACTTGCTCTTTTTCGATTTCCTCAACACTTTGCACTCCTTTTAGTATTCTTGTTTCTTACTGCATTTGGCCAACTTTCTTTACAATGCACTTTTTAACTTTAGGTGCTTATGACTGGTTCATGGTGCTCACTCCTGTTTTCAGATCTCTTTCAACCACTGTTGATGTCCTCACTTCTATTCATCACAGGATGGGGATCGTTTTCACCCTGAACATCTCCATCCCTCAACAATCCAGGATTCACCAGGAACTCAGGAGATGCGGAGCTTGAGTTTTGAGCTTTGTCTCCTTCCCTCAATGCAGAACTCTTACGTATTTTCACCTTCATCTTGCCCCTGCAGCACTAGGGCCTGATCATGCTGCGTCTGCTGGTGCCCATCTTGCAGGGACTACACATGTCCGATCGGGATCAGACTTGGTGAAACGACAACTACTCCTTCTCTGCCATGGTCAAACTTCTTTGACATCCTGACAGACTAAGGGTTGGCAAAGGTTTGGCTCTATGTCCTCTCACCTAATTTAGATGGGTGGGCAGCGAGCTGTTTTCAGTGCCAGTCACTGCCAGTAAACAGCTGGCTGAAAAGTGCTCAGTTCCCGTGGTGAGGGGGGCATCGTATTTTTTATTTTCAACAAGAAATTCCAGCTTTGAGATTTTCTTTTTGGAAAAAAATTATAAGTTTGATGTATAGTTCCACTGTGTGAACAATGCTTGTGCAGGAACTACTGTGACAGTGCTTCCTCTCAATGCTTGCAATGTCCACTGGTTCAGTGTGCATTTCAAAATTAGACAAGCGGCATCTCCATCAGTGTGACAAAGTAATTTACTCCATCACCCTTGTGGAGGATGACCTGTCTGCCAAATATTAAATTGTGCTCCAAGTATTGAATTCCAGATAATGTAGTATTGAAGTAATAGCAACTGCAGATAATTGAAGTTGATTAGGTGAGGATAATGCTGGTAGCGAACAGCAAGCCTGATTTTAGTGACATTAGGCCAAGAAAACAAACGACCCATGTGCTCAGAAGATGACATCAAAGGATTGATGATTTGTTAAAGAACAGTGTATTATACTATTCCCTGTATTGGATGTCAATGTGGTACTTATCTTAGGATTAATAGGTGGGATGTTTGAATATATAGAATACTGTTATGTGGTTATCTTGAAGATATATTTGTGTGTGTGCATAATTTAGGTATGAATGAGCACACTTTAACATAGAATGATTTTGTGACCAATCTCCTATTCTCTCCCAATTCGTCAGAGTAAGCCTCAAAATTCATCAGACTATCTTATATTAATTTCCTCCTCTTTTGGTTTCTTTTATGATACCTTAAATTTGGATTGTATTTCAGACATATTCTAATAGGGCAAGTTTATTGAAGGGTTTTCTTTTGGGTACTTATAACTGGTGAGACTCTCTGATATACAGGTTTTTATTTATTGACTTCACGTCACCTGGTGATGGTTCACAGCACATTAATGACAGTGTGACCGTAGTATGAAAACAAGCGATGAAGACCGTGTGTGAGTTTGAAACACCAGGAATAAATGTATCTTTTCATAACGACTGAAACCAGAGTGGCTAGTTTGTTCAACCTCTAAGCAGTAGAATAGGTGCTGAAATTATTAGACGTGTACGCTTACGAGCCCCGATCCTATTGTCCATTTTCCGTCAACTATTGCACACACATATGTATTTACTCCAGTATTGGAACTTTCATGGATTCAAATGCTTGAATCGTTGGCTGCCGTCCAGATAGGAGTCTCCGGTAGCATACAACAGCAATGCAAAGTTAAATATAGGACATGAAGGCCTTATGCTCTTCAAATTTGTAACCTATCATAGTCTATTTAAAAAGGAGACCAAACTTATCTCTCAGCCAGTCATGCATTACCCTCAAGAACACTCCTGAGAGAAGCTCCAGTCCCTCAGATTTTCTACAGCATATTGTGCTAGGGAGTCTCCACTGAGCTCTGCTTAGTTATTACCTTCTTGGATAATTTCAAGAATGTTTTTTATATATTTGTGCTAGGGAAGTATTAACTTTGGTTCTATACTTCTCTTTAAAAAAATGACATTGTCTTCTTTTCATCATGTCAGACAAGGAAAGGAAAAGTCTCTTCAGAGCTTGCAGTACCTGCAGTAAAAAGAGACTTCACTCCGAAGACCCTCACCAAGACTGCATTTATTGCCTCTACCTTGATCAGTCTGCCAAGAACTATAAGGTATGTTGTACCTTTTCAACTAAAACACTGAAGGACAGAAGGAAGGCTGCTAATTTGGCTACAAAAGCTCAAGACCAGAAAACAGCCAGTTTCTGACTTTAATAATGAGGACTCCTCTGTCTCCTCAAGAAAATCTTATAAGAGGGACCGATCACCCCATTCCAGATCCTCCAATGAACACTCAAGAAAAGCCTAAAAAAAAGACAGCTGATGGGTCTTACAAGTTCCGCAGTCCTTCAAAATCTCCTAAAAAAGGCAAATCTTCCTTAAAAAGGGAGAAAAAAGAACCCTACTGCCTTCTCAGTAAAGGCTAAGAAGTCCTCCTCTGAGCCGCCTACACTCCCTCCTAAGGTTAGTCATTCCCTCAAAAAGCCTTCCTCACCTCCACCTACAGATAGGTTGTTGACGAGTATCCTACCGTGGACGAGTCGGCGACGAAAACATATACGGCATCATCAGCGACGACAACAGCTACAGTTACAATGTTGTCCTCTTCCTTCTCGTCGGGCGTCTACGACTAGACTGTCGATGCTGAAGATTTCCCTGACTACATCGTCGACGGCTCCCTTGTCAACCATAGCGACGACGACGATACCGGCAACGACTACTCCATCGACGGCAGACAAGATGAAATTACCAGACCCGTAGACTACCTTGTTTATGACACCGTCAACAGCAGAAAAATTCCAAAAGAACACAAAAGTACGTTTTTGACCCCATGACACACCTCTCCCAGCAAGGTGACACCCTTGATACCAGTTCATCTCTTGGATGAAGAAGACTCGGACGAGGAGGGGCGCTCTGGGATCGTGCACAGTCCCTCCGAGATGCATGTGACATGCCAAGATGAAGAGAAATATGAACACCAGGATTGTTATTCTTCACATGACCAGTATCGACAGCCGTTCCAGGAAGAGGTGGTTTGTCTACCTGGCTCTCTGATTTCTGATTTACAACTAATGCTTTCAGATTATAGGAAGTGGTTTGCATCTACTGTAGTTCCTGCACAAAAAACATCCACAGTTACCACATCTCCTGCTGCTCAACCATCCACTCCAGCACAAAGATCTATATCATTTCCTAACTAAGTAAGGCATACACCACAAACAGCCCTTCTCCATGATCCAGATACCTCTGATGAAGAGAGAGAGGAAAGGGAGCTCCGTGACGCCCATTTGGAATTGGTTGGCTACCTCACCCCTATGCCGTTATCTCTGTCACCCACCCCAGTGGACTCGCCACCGTCAGATATTGAGGGGTTTTACAACTTGCTGGAATGGGCAGCTAATAGAGGTGCCCTCCCCATGCCTCTTAACAGACAGACTGTTTTTTTATATGCCTTCGAGGAGCCATTCTAGAAAAGCTCAAGGTCTATGCCCATTGTCAGCTATATTTGGGAAGCAGGCTTAAAAGTCATAAAGAATCTAGCTACATCAACAGCGGTTCTTCCATGCTTTGACAAACGAATACAAATCCCCAGAAGACGCTCTGGCTTGCCTAACTTGCCATCGAAAGCCGGATTTAGTAATTATACAGTCAGTCCAAATACGATTTAAGAACTCTTTCATTCCGATCTCTGCACCTCCGGACAAGGAGGGAAGACACTAGGATAGTTATCGGTAAGTGCTTTTATTCCACGTCAGCTCTAACAGTTAGGGTGGCAAATTGTCTGGCTGTTTTGGGAAGATATGATCGGCAGCTATGGGCTGACATCGCTCCATATATAGATCAGCTTCTAGAAGAGTCTAAGATAGTGGCAAAGAAGATCTTGCCGGAGATGTCATATGCTGTGTAGGAGGCTGGCTCAGTTTATGGTGAACACCTATGGTGTGGCACCCTATACTGAGTCCAGGCAACCATTAGTGACAGTTAATAGGTGTTCAGATAGCAAAAGCTCTTCAGGGGTGGCAGAGGTGAGCAGCTAAAGCTTATCCAGGAAGAATGTAAAGCACTTGCAATACCACAGTAGTCAGACAGTAACGCACTCACAAGAAAGAACCACACAAGTGTTGGAAAAATAAAGGATACTTTATTACAGCACTACTACTAGACTATCATTGGTATATCTCTCTTTGGAGATATACACACGCATTATATACACAAAATAACCATCAGCAATAGCATAAAAATACACAGGGCCCTGTGGTAGAGCCAAACCATATACTAAAAAGGTGGAATGTGAAATTGTGAACCCAACCAAGGTAAGTATAGTAGTTACCTAGGGGGTGGGGACAGATAGAAACACCACAGGTAAGTACAGTAAGTGTCCGTAGTGACCATGTGTAAGGTAGTTACCCACCCAGTTGTCCCATTGGCTAACACAGAGAGTAGTGGGTGGGGTTTGTGGGATTCAGGACCCTTCCCAGTGGACCCAGAGGACACCAGCAGACAAGAGGAAGGATGGAGAGTGCCCCT
The DNA here is from genome assembly GCF_031143425.1 of Pleurodeles waltl. Lineage (NCBI taxonomy): Eukaryota > Metazoa > Chordata > Amphibia > Caudata > Salamandridae > Pleurodeles > Pleurodeles waltl. The sequence continues at coordinate 76,222,625 of NC_090447.1, read as the reverse complement.
ACCCAGATACACAGAAGACAGGAGTACCTACACCAGGGACACAGATGCAGAGGGGAGAAAGGACTCTCTCTGAATTCACTGGAAGCCTCGGATTGTCCAGCTGCTGTCACGACCCATGGACCAGGCCAGTGGAACCCAGGGACACAATCTGGACGTGGAGGGCCTGCAAAAGGAATGGGACAGAGTCCAGCACCCTTGAAGGTGCCCTGGTGGTGCAGGTGGAAATGTACACCCTCCTGAAGGTGAGGTTCCTGCAAGTTGGTGGAAGAAGAAGTCCAGCTGTGGGGTTCAGGAGCTGCAGAAGATCCCGGGAGTCGCCTACGAGCTGTCCCTCAATGGTTGCCAGATCGCAGGATGGTCAGTGACCACCCAGGTCACCAACAAGCACTGCACTGGCAAACAGGAGCTGAAGAAGTGTTTGGAAAGTTTTGGGGACCAGTAAAGTCCAGGAGACGCTACCCAGGAGGGGGAGTCAGGGCTGGCAAGCAGGAAGGCCAGAAGAAGACAATGGACCCGCAGGCGAAGGACTCAGGGAGTCACAAGGAGGCCTTACCAGCACAACAAAACAGAAGTCCCACGTCGCAGGAGTTGCAGGAAAAGGGCTGTCTTTGAGTTGCAGAGTGCTGGACGTCGGCGCTTCTTGGTGCCTGAAGATCTCCCGGAGGAAGAGCCAACAAGCCTTGACAAGTGCAACAGTCGCTGTGCACAGTGGTTCCAGTCCAGTGGCAGAAGCAGGGGCCCACAGTCTCCCAAGTTGGTTAGAAGACAAGCAGAACCCAGAGGAGGCCACAGACTCACCACCTGTGTTGCAGAGTCGTTGAATGTCCGTGGGGCGGCAGACTCCACCAGCTGGTCGACGTTGTCTTGAGGTGCCTGCCGTTGCAGGGGAGTGACTCCTTCACTCCAAGGGAGATTTCTTTGTGCTTCCAGTTGCGAACCTAGTTCTTGAGGATGCACAGCCTTGGATGTTGCAGAATTCTTGCAGGATCTGGAGAAACTATGTTGCAGTGGGAGCCTTCCCACCAGAAGCAGACGTGTTTCGGTTCCAAAGCAGACCAGCAGCAGTTCCAGAGGCCAGGAGCAGTAGATGTCTTGCAGAAAGTTCCTTGGAGAGTCTTGCTCGACAAATCTGAGGACCCATCCACTGAGGAAGGCTTTAAGTAACCTTAAAAGGAGGTTGGTCACTATCTGAAGTGACCCACCTATCAGAGGGAGTCAGGGAAGTCATCTTCCTGGCCTAACTAGTCAGATGCTCTCAGGGGCCTCTGCCCATCTTGTTTTCAAGATGGCAGAATCAAGTGGCCATATGGTAGAGCTCTGTGCAGCTCCCTAGGGGAGGAGCTGGACAGAGGGGTGTTTTCCCTGTCCTTTGTGTAGTTTCCCACCAGAGTGGGGACCGTGGGGACCTGAACTAGTGCAAACTTGATTATGCACAAAGGCACCAAATGTGCCCTTCAAACCAGTCTTGTGGCACTCGGGCCACCCCACCCCAGCCCTGGACACTTAATACATAGTGGGGGGTGGTCACACCTCTCTCTTTCAGAAAATCCTTTGTTCTGCTTCTCCGGCCTGCGCCTGGCTCACTAGCAGGAGGGCAGAACAGTGTCTGGGATCAGCAGCAGCGTGGGCTGGAAGCTAGACCCCATAAGTCTGCATAGGCAGAAATAGGGGATCCTCTAAGGAACCACCAGTGTACATGGTACCAATCAATCAAACATATGTAAAGCATGCTACTCACCCGCTAGGGTCTCAATGTGCTGAGAGAAGGGGGGAAGGGAAGGACTGCTACTGCTCGAATAACCAGGTCTTGAGGTGTTTCCTGAAGGTCAGGAGGTCCTGGGTCTGTCGAAGGTGGACAGGGAGAGTGTTCCAGGTCTTGGCGGCGAGGTGGGAGAAGGATCTGCCGCCGGCTGTAGTTCGATGGATGCGAGGGACGGCGGCGAGGGCAAGGTTGGCGGAGCGGAGTTGGCAGGTGGGAGTGTGGAAGGTGAGTCACTCGTTGAGGTAGGCCGGGCCTGTGTTGTGAAGAGCTTTCTGAGCGTGGATGAGGAGTTGAAGGTGATCCTCTTGGTGACAGGAAGCCAGTGCAGGTCTCTGAGGTGGGTGGCCACACCCTAGAATTTATTCAGATCTCACCATCAGACCCACCGCACACCTCCATCCCCAAACATCTACAACTGCTCAAGTTGGAGATCAAGACCATGCTCCAAAAGGAAGCAAAAGAGAGAGTCCCTCTTTCACAACAAGGAAAGGGATTCTATTCCCGTTTCTTCCTCATTCGCAAGAAGTGGAAAGAATAATGGCCTATCCTCGACCTCAGAGATCTTAAGAAATATTTAAAAAACAATAATTTCCCATGGTAACATTTCAAGATATTCTCGTGTGGCTATACTACGAAGATCATATTTCAACTCTAGACCTGCAGAGTGCATATTTTCACATCCCCATTCATCCTTCCCACAGAAGATTCCTAAGATCCACAGTAGCTTGCAGCCACTACTAGTTCAGAGCTCTTCCATTTGGTCTGAAGTCAGCCCCCAGGACACTTACAAAGTGTGTGGCTCCTGTAACAGCCGTCTTAAGGAAGCAAAAACACCAACACTAGTTTGTCAAGGCACGTCCCAATCAAGCAACACAGGAATCAACAGATTCCTGCATATCTCTGTTTAATGAGCCGGATCTTACTCTGAATTGGAAAAAGTCAAACCCACAACCATCAAACACTATAACCTTTTTCGGAGCAACACTAGATTCTATAAATAACAAGGCCTGCCCCACATCAGAGAAGAGAGTCTTTCAGTTTGCCTCTGCAAGTCACTCTTGGGGATGATGTCATCATGCATTTCTTTTATTCTGTTCTGCCGCCTAAGGATGCGACCCCTTCAGGAAGAACTACAGTAGACCTCCAATGGGTAAAAGCAACAGGTTAGTGTGACAATATCCTCAAAGTCACTTCAGCCACTGAAGACACAACTCTCAGTCTGCCTTTCATTTCTCGTTTGGCCCTCTCCGTTGGTCATTACTACTGACGGTTCCTTGGAGGGATGGGGAGCATATCTTCGGGATCTACAGGTCAGCGGCAAGTGGCAGAAGCCTCATCAGAGTTGTCACATCAGTCTGCTAGAGCTCAAGGCAGTACATCTGCCTTTGTGGACTTTCCTTCCCAAGATAAAGAACTCTGCAGTTCTTTACAAACAGACAGTACAACACCAATGCACTACATAAATGAGCAAGGGGACACAAGATCACTTCTCTCTTGAGTCGCTAGAAATCTGGAATTGGTCCATCTGAAATGGAGTGAATCTAAGAGCGGAGTGTGTCCCAGGAAAGCACAATGAGATAGCAGACACTCTTAGCTGACTAAGATCCTCTTGCCACGAGTGGGAACTGAATAAGGAGACAATCAATCAAATATTCTCGCAGTGGGTCAAAACCAATCTCAACTTCTTTGCAAACCCCCAGAACAAAAAATGCTTATTCTTTGCAAGCTAGCATCACCATCTGGGATCATGGGGGAATGCATTTTTGATGGCATGGTCCAGAATCTTTGCTTTCGTTTCCCCCCCCCCCATTCCCCTTATTCCAAAGGTTCTCACAAAGAAGATTGAACCTTGCAGAATAATACTAATAGCACAAAGGTGGCCTCACCAACACTGGTTTACAGAGCTTCTCCTATCTCCTGACTATGAGCAAGGGCCAAGTCCTGCACCCAGATCCCAAGTCCCTTCAATTATCCACCTGGCTCCTGAACACAATGAATTTGCCCATCTAAACATCTCACCTAAATGTAGAGAGATACTTTCCAGGGCCAGAGGGACAGTACGAACAAAACTTATTCTCACAAGTAGTAAAGATTTTGTTTATGGTGTCAACAGGAACGGATACATCCCTTGTCTTCATCACCGAAACACACATTACCATACCTATTACAGTTGGCACGCACTACTGCTTTATACTCTGATTCAAGCATGTAAATCTATGGAAGTTCCAATACTGGAGTATGAAAATAAGTTATTTACCTGTATCTGTAGTATTCCAGTATTTGAATCTTTCAAATACTCTCTCAGTTACTAAATCGTAATTTGGCATTTGTACCTATGTATAAGCATTTTTGCAGTCGGAACTGTCCGGATTGGGCTGTTTCCAAACGCAAAAATGTTTAGTACAAATGGCCATAGGTTTGCATTATACAGTTCCCCTACATACATACAGACATGCAGTTTCTTTATACACCAGAAGTAAGTTCTGGCTCTCCTCACTAAGACTTAAGTCAGTTTAAAAAAAGATGCTCCGAAAAGGTTATGCAGGTATCGCGAGCAAGCTGTCTTTATGGTAAGAGACTTCTACAGTAGATACCACTTTGTTTATGAGCCGGATACCTCCGCTGTAGGCACGAAATGGTTCCTGGTATTGGGAAATCATCGAAAAGACTAGTTAAGTACAATGTAGTTTGCCGATTGTCATGGTTGTCCAAGGGCTGGTCTACCACGATGGTGCGCTACCTCTTTTGAGGTAGAGGCATGAAGTGTTTCTGAAAGTGAGCTGAGATTTAACCAACCAAGAACACAGGGGCTTGATTCACAAAGCAATTTTTGGTCAAAAAAGTGCTTTTATGAACGAAAATGGCTGGGTTTGCACGTGCAAGAAAACAAGGGGAAAACAAAAGGCTTCCTTGCAGGCGTAGGTCCATTTACACCTAATTATTAACATTTAACCAAGATCGCTTAATATTACGCTGGAGTAAATCCCAGTGGTGGCAGTGAGTGAATCAAGACATGACTTGCCTTGTAAGTGTGTAAGTTTGTGAATGCTCTCAAACATGTCAGGTTGCATGCATTCATGTAGTCCACTGTGGGAAGGGGAATGGATCACTCACAAGTTTTGTTGGGGGTTTTTGGGAGCACTTCCCCGCAGGGAACTAATATTTGTCACTGTAATTCTGAGTTGCTGAAATGCTAAAGATTAAAAGTCCGAAGAACTTTCCAGGGTGATTCTTTGAAACCTGTGACTGGCAAAGCTCTCCAGGAGTACTTTTGGAGGGTTTGATGAATTCCATAAAACGCAAAAGTACGTTGAGGCGGGAGAGAAGTTCTTCCTACCTTAGGTTTTATTTTGGGATTCGTTCGATAAGAGTATGCGATGGACAGTCGCCAAGCTTCGTGATTGCTCGGGCACTAGATGAATTATCCAAGCGGGAGAAATATTATTCCTAACCTTACTTACTGTTTCTGCTCACTGAGACAAATACAAGCCTATCAACGATGTTTAGTTAAGTAAGAGAACCAGATCCAAATGGGTGTTGTGATAAAGTGTCAGACAGATTTTGGATTTTCTTAAAGTTAGATATGAAGGAGAATTCAAGTAAATCTGCAGTAGTCGCAGATTTCCAGGAGTGCTTGCAAACGTGAATATTTACAGATACGGAAAAGAAGCAAGTCTACATTTCTATATGTATAAATATAAATCATTAGTGCATGTTTATGGAATAGCTATTTTTATTTAATATGGAAAACACTCATGTTCACCTCGACCAATTTTATGGATGTTCCCTTCCCGTTGTCCCTTGGAAAACAGATCCGGCCTTTAAGAGCTGTAGACCGGCCGTCTCCATGATGAGAATCTACCTGCAAACGGTGTGTGAGTAAATTGGCCACCTTCGGCAAGACCCAGTGGTTAATGCACTCACATTGGTGTAAATTGAAGTAGGAATAGCCTGTGGCGTAACGAAACTTGAGTGGGTCCCCCTGCAAAGTACATGAGCCCCCCTCAGTCAAGAGCCGTCGGGCCAGGGCCCTGTGCACAGCATACTATGCCCCCCCCGAGGATGTGGGGGAATATTGCTACGTCACTGCGAGTAGCTCCATATCCACAGCCTATAGCCCAGCATTTGGTATTTAGTGAATCGTTGCCTTTGAAAATATTTAGGGTTGTAAACAGCTTTGTGGAACTGTCGGGACTTTATCGTCGCTTCCCATGGCACGAACGCACCATTAATAACCCATCTTCTAAATAATTAACGCCATTTAGCATGATTTCCCTATCCGACTAAAGCAAATGGCTCCATGTGTTTTCATAGCTCATCGTAAACGGCATCTGAGAGCAGGGAGTCGGGATGCTGCTGCGGGCAGAGCTGAGCGGCCCGAGTGAGACAGTCCAGACTCCAAGTGAAGGCGCTAATTCAGTTTGGACGAGTCTGCCTCTGACGTCATAACCTGTGAGTGCATCTCCATCGGATAGAGATGGCAGCAGGACTTCCAATTGAATTAGAGCCTGGTATCCATTCTGGAGAGAAATGTCCTTGTAGTGCTGCTTTAATGAGCAGGTGGTGCCCCACGAGTGAAGAGCGCACTGGCGCCCTAGATCCCATCTTCTTCCAGCCGTGCTGTGCTCTTAGCTTGTGAGGCAGGAGTCAGAAGTTACAGCGCACTTCCGTGGTGATGGGGGCGGTGGGGCCAGCTACTCCGGGTGGATTCTCAGGATTTTCGTGCAGTTCTTGTACCACTTGCTTATTGTAGTCCTTCTTAGCGGAACAAAAAGAAACGATTGGTTAAACCTGCTCTCATTGCTCTTATGTGTCGTGTTGGGCGGTGAAAGCAATTTGCAATTACGCTTCACAAGTGAATATTATGAGACCCTCTAACTCCGGGGGTGGCTCAATCTGGCCCATTATGATATAGACCCTAATAATTCACTAGTAAATAAGGAATTAGCTTGAGAATTGATCATCTGAATCACAGATGCACCAAATCAGAAAATCGTAATATTGATATTTAGTGATTAGTGTATCACCTTTGTCCTTTAAGGTGGTATACCTTTTGATGTATTGAAAGGTACTGTCAATAATTTCTCATCTATGAAAAATGTAATTTTGCATACCTGCAGTGCTTAATTTGTGCTTGTTGTTTCCGGTGCTATGCACCGGCACTTATTTTTGAGGGCCAGGGCTTATTCTTCTGCCTCAAGCATTTCCTGCGAGCAAAAGACACATGGGAAAGACGGATGAAAGGAAAAACGAAAAAGCGTCACAAAGGGAGAAAGTAGAAAGCTGCAAGAGTGAGCTGAAGAGGCCCTAGATGGCTTCAGGATTACGCCGCCTCAGTAATCCGTGTTTACACATTTAATTTCAGCAGCTGCGTGTTTAAGAGGAGGGCTTTGGACACCGGCACCTTTTTATTTATAAATTAAGCACTGCATACATGGGCTAGTTCACGTATAAAAATGTTGAGTTCTTCAGGGGGGGGGGGGGGCACGGGGTGTGGAGTGGTTGAGACATGCAAACACAGAAAGGAAGAATTTGGAATCCCCTGATTTATTCCTCTGACCGTTCTATGAGTCTAATAGATGCGCAGTGGTCTCTGGTGTACACATTCCTTGAGGACGTATCGCATTTAGGTTACGTCATAGTTATGTACGTTCGCATTCTTTAAGTACATGGAACCTACTTATCTATAGTTTTCTTCTAAAGCTTGAGTGTAGTCTGGCGTTTGGAAGATGCTTGTTCGCACATAGTTTCCTACTCCTGTTGTCCTGTATTTGGAATTCCAGTCCAGTTGGGGTTAATTTCTGTTGTATTTTGATTGTATTACACGTTTATAGGTGGTTGCTTGTCTCTTACATCGTGTTTTTTTTTTTTTTACATTTCCCGGGGAGCGCGTTATCTCCCATTATGTTGCACCTCCACATGAAATATTTGCATGCTACATTGGTATGGTGGCTTTTATGATGCATCACCTTGAATATCATACAAGACATACCGTCTTTAATTGGAAGCCAGTGGGCATCTATCAAAATAAGGCGGGTGTGGTCATACTTTTTCTTCTCTGAAAGAAATCTTACAGCTGACCTGCACACAGCCTTATGGAATGATAGTCAAGTTGTAGGAAGTCCAGTCAGCATAACATTTCCAAAGTCCATTGGCGAAATTGCTAGTGTTGGATTTAAAATATATATATATATATATTTTTAACCTGAAGAGCAGCTCTAGTGCGTTTGTTTGAGTCATCAGTATGAGCTTTCACTGAAAGATGTGGGTAAACCCAGAAGGCTAGCGATTTTGTCTCAGAAGAACCATAAATTGTTAAGCTGTTTACTGTGATTTCAAGAAGCTAGTTTGGGTTTAGGTTTAGGTTTGATTCGGTTAACCCGGATAGCAGGATATTTGTCATCTGGGGTGAAGCTAAGAAAGTTAGCCTTCATCCAGTTTCGGAGATTATGCAGACAAGATTTCACAAGATGAGTACTGTCAACTATTTGGAGCCCACTCACAAACTGCATTTTGTAGTATGTTTGTAGCGCTAGAAACTTATTCATGAATTTATGTGTGGCGGTTCCTCCCCTGCCATCTTTTTCTGTCCTGAGGTCTCTGCCTGACTGCCAGATCTTTGCACCTGTAAGTATAACTTTCAGTAGTAAAGTTGGGAGGGACAGCAGATAGTGGCTTTAAAATGAGGAATGCTTACGACTCGGGGGGGGGAGGAGGTTAGGGAGAGACGTGCACCCACACACAAAAGAGTAAACCCATTGCTGTTCACAAACTGCACTTCTAAAGTTACTATAGTCAAAAGTTTCACAAATATAAGTAAATTACTCCAGCACAGAGCAGATGTCAGCACCACACAGACAATCAATGGACTATAACTCCTTCCCATAGAAAAGTGGAGCTGGGGACTTAAAATAAAGCCTCAGAGGGACTAATGTTAAATGATTTAAAATAGTTAAACTTATAAATTAGTATAATTTAATGTGAAGAACATTAAAAATAAAAAATAAAAATATTTTAACCTTTATTGAATTTAAAAATTAATGTAAAATCATGTTTTACTCCAGCAAAACAATCATTTTGTTTTAATATATTTAAATTAACTTAATGTTGAATATTTTTTTTTATTTTTTTAATGGTGCTATAGTTTTTTTGTGCTGCATTTAAAAGGATCTCCATATGGCTAAATAAAAAGAAAACTAAAAAAGTTTGTTACACTTTGAAAAAGTTATAAAAAATTATGTTGAATATTATTGTAAATTAACTTTATATATCTTAAATGTAGAACAAAAGGAAAAAAACTACGGTGTTCTTAACTTAATTTTGAATTCGTTCATTAAATGAATTAGATAAATTAACTAATTTTTTTTCAGTTTAAATTTAAAAAATCCCACTTAAATTATTTTTTTATTACGAGTTAATAAATGTGATGTATACAATTATTTTAAAGCGATTTAATTATATTTTAGTAAAATGTTATCTTACAATAATTTTTAAATTAAAAAAGGTTGGTGAAATATTTTATAATTAAATATGAAATGTTTTATTTTGAAATACTGTTTTAAAATTGAACTATATTTATGTTTTGATGGTGTGGGAAAGTACCCTCTTTTTGGCACGGTTACCCCCAATTTTTGCCTGCTGTCAGTGTGTTTTGACTGCGTTGACTGGGGATCCTGCTAACCAAGACTCAACAATCTGTAACGCCAGCAACGACTCCGCTTTGCAACATTGTTTCTCTGGCTTCTTCTAGCAACTACAAAATTTCACTGGCTTTGCACCCTCTGAGGGCAACGAGTCTTCAGCCTGCACAAGAAGCAAGAAGGAATCACACCCCTGCATCCGCAGGCCTCCACTGCAACGACGACCAGCTTGCATGGTTATTCTCTCGTGCAAAACTGCATGGATACTGCAATACAGGTGATGGTCTGGAGTGTTCCCCTCAGTCCTCTCTACCAGCTGTCCAACTTGGGAGACAGTAAGTCCTTGCCTTTCCTTGCAGGACCGTACCCTTCACCCGAAACCCTACCACCGCCAAAACCAACCTCCACGCTGGACTCCTTGACACCGCAACATGGATGACAGCTAATCACCTCAAGCTCAACTCCAACAAAACTGAAGTCATTTTTGGCCCCAACAAAACCATATGGGCCGACTCCTGGTGGCCCGCCAACACCCTCAAACCACGCATGTAACCTCAGCATCATCCTGGACCCCTCCCTCTCCATGACCCAGCAAATCAACGCCATCACCTCCTCCTGCTTCAACACACTCCTCATACTGCGAAAAACCTTAAAATGGATACCCATAGAGACCAGAAAGGCCGTCACCAACGCATTCATAAGCAGCAGGCTAGACTACGGTAACGCCCTCTACGCCGGCACCACACTCAAACTCAAACGCAAACTCCAGAGGATCCAGGATGCAGCCGCCCGCCTCATCCTGGACCTCCCACGCCATGAACACATCTCCCCACACCTCAGGTCCTTTCACTGGCTTCCGATCGACAAGAGGATCACCTTCAAAATCCTCATCCACGCACACAAATCCCTCCACAACGCAGGACCAACCTACCTCAACGAAAGAGTGAACTTCCACACTCCCACTCGCCACCTCCGCTCCGCCGACCTCGCTCTCACCACAGTCCCCCGCTTCCAACGCGCCACCACCGGAGGCAGAGCCTTCTCCTACCTCGCCCCCAAGGCCTGGAACTCCCTCCCCACTAACCTCCGCAAGACTCAGAACCTCCTGCTCTTCAGAAAGATCCTCAAGACGTGGCTGTTCGAACAGTAATCCACCCCTCCCCTCCCCAAGCTTCTTGAGACCCTCACGGGTGAGTAGCGCACTCTATAAATTTCTTTGATTGATTGGCTGCGACTCTTGCAGCTACCAAGGCTTGTTGGCTCTTTTTCCAGGGGATCTTCAGGTTCTGTGTAGTCCCAGCCTCCAGCACTCTTCCCTGCAAAGCACAGTCTCCTGCCTGCTCCTCCAGCGATGTGGGACTCCTCTCCAGGTGTGCTGAGTAGGCCTCACTGTGACTCCTGTGTCTGCTGCCTGTGGGGGCTGCATCCTCGACTGCTGACTTTCCACACTGCTGAGGGGTACCTGGGACTCCCCTCCGTGGGTTGAGTCCCTCTGGACCTTCCTGGTCCCTGGCAGCTCTGCAACTCTTCATCTGCGACTCTTGCCTTTGCCAAGGCTTGTTGGTGGTTCTTCCACACCACTGATTGACTGCAACTCTTCTTCAGACGTGGGACATCGACTGCCTCACTCCTGGAACTCTTATCCTGCTCCAGTGCTGCAAAGCCGACTCCTGGTCTTTACCGTCGACCTCGTCCTGCATCTCCAAGAAGGGTGGGTAGTGGCTCCTGCCCCAACCGGACACTCCAACTCGAACTGGATTTGGTCCTCTTCTGTTCCTTCCAGTCTTTCTTGGGTCTTGGACAGTCCTTTTACAAAGTTTACCTCTGGGTTTGGGGAAAAAAAAAAAAAGGTACTTACCTATTCTCTCCTGGTCACTTGGGAGCACCCTGGTACTTAACTTTTGGGGTTCCTTGTTCCTCCAGCTCCCCTCTACAGATTCCACTTCCTTGGGTGGGGGCTGACTTTCGCATTCCACTTACTTAGGATATGGTTTGGTTTGCCCCCGGTGCCCCATTATTTTCTGTTATTTCACTGTTTTCTGTTGTCTTCTATCCCAATGATTGACTTATAATTTGTATATAATAGTGTATTTACTCACCTTCTAGTGGAGTATTGCCTATACAGTATTTTAGTATTTGTGTCACTATAATAAAGTACCTTTATTTTTGTAACACTGTGTGGTTCTTTCATGTGTGTGTAAGTGCTGTGTGACTACAGTGGTATTGCATAAGCTTTGCATGTCTCCTAAATAAGTCTTGGTTGCTCATCCACAGCTACCTCTCGAGAGCCCTGGCTTCGTAGACACTGTCAACAACTCACTAATAGGGGGATACCTGGACCTAGTATAAGGTGCTCCCCACACCAGGCCAGCTTCCTAGAGATGGTTTTAAATAATTCAATATATCATTATTTCCTATGGGGTTTTATTTAAGTCACTGTCTTTATCGTTTTCTATGGGATGGTGTTGTTGCAGTATTAGTGGTTGGCCATGTGTGGTGCTGGACTTACTACTGTTTCGTTTTGGCAGTAATAATGTACACTTGTAAATTTGGCTCCGCACCCTTTTTCATGGGGTGTGGAGATATATAAGTATACACTTATGAGTAACCTCACTCTTCAATTTTGTGAATACCAGAAAGTAGTAAAGTTACTCAAAGGTGTGAGATTAAACGTGTAAATTACTCACAAGCGTGCGGCACCTCCGTGAATCGCCCCGATTTACAACTTTCAAAGCCACAGCAGTACATACTGTTTAAATGGATTTCTATGAAATCATGAAACCCTTGTCCTCTAATTTGATGGGGCAACTCCGTCAGTCTTTTTCCGGTCAGCCAGACTCTCTGAAAAGTACTTCTTTAAGAACTCAGGGGCCTGGAAAATCCATTTTAATTGAGGAGGAAACTAAAAAGTTAACTATTGAGCTACTATGTGACAACTCATATATTAAGTTTCTGTATGCATGTACTTCTAACTGCATATGTACTCAGTGGACTCTGGTATTAGCCCTTCTCTCCAGTGCCCCCATGAGCCTTCCAACCCACTTTTACTTTCTCCTGACAGTTTCATCAAATACTGCTCTATGTTGAATAGTAAGCATCTGCACAGCTAATATTTTGTATGGCATACTGGGCCCTTGCATAGATAGAACAGCTCTAAATAAAACAAATCCATAAAATATAAATCCTAATTCATCAGTTATGGCCATAATAAGTGTAGCTATTCTCCTTCTTGATAAAAAAGCGTCAACAGCTAAAACTCCTAGCACCATGCTGTAATCCCACTACTACTACACTATCACTCTGCAGTACAATCTTACCTTCTACCTCCATAGAACCATGCCACCACTGTACATCTGCCTCATAATACCATACTTTCACTTCACAACAATTGACTAACACTCATGTCACACCAACATCACTTGACAACTTCTCCTGCACTGCTGACTGCCCACAGCTGCACAACCACTTTTCACCACTGCTTTTCCACCCATCACATACTACCAACAATGCTCAATCACTTCTAACCACTATGTGACTACCCCATGACACTAGCACTCTAGATCACTGAACTCCTACACCCCACTACCACCCTCTAGCACTGCCATACCACACACATCAGCACACTACTATCCTTAACCACCACCTGGCATTTTCAAGATGTCTGTCTCTCTGAGGAGCATTCCAAATACAGTGGAGAACACCCTCCTTCACGCAACTGCCTCTCCTGCCACGAGTTCTGAAGAAGATCAGAACAACCGGGCTCAAGTCATACAAGAGGATTAGAACTGGACAAGAAGAGTTTGGTACCCAGAAATTCTGGGCATGGGAGCTGTCCTCTAATGAAGCTACTGCTTCAGGAGGATCTCCTGTCACAGAAGCAGGGTAGGGTCCTGCACCAGAACCTCCCCAAACTGCACCTGAAAGGCTGACAGGCATCGGTCTACAAATTCTGTCTACACAGGGCACTGGGTCAAGTTTGTAGTCTGGTGTGGGACCAAGAATACTGACCTCTTGCAGGCCAAACTGTTAGATGTCTTATTGTTTGTGATATATACATAGACATATGTATATCTTATCCTAAAAGACGATCTCTTTGCACTCTGTGAATTCCAGAAGTACTTTATTAAATACACAACAAAGCTTTGTTGTGTGTTTAATAAAGTACTTTTGGAGTTCAGAGTGCAGCACAATTGTCTTTTTGGATAGGAGTATTACTGAGGGAAACGGTCAGCCTCCTACGCTCTGGCACCAGCTGAGTAGAGCTTCAGCTATTTGACCACATTGTGAAGGAGATAAAAAAAAATATATATATATATATATATATATATATATATATGTATATATATATATATATATATATATATATATATATATATATATATAATAATAATAATATATGTTTGATGGTATGTGTAGCTGCAGATACACATGCTTTGCATAAGTCCGACATCCAGTGTTGGGTTCGGAGTGGTAAAAGTTGTTTTTCTTCGAAGAAGCATTTCGAGCACAAGATCAAGTGACTCCTCCTCTCGGTGATAGTGCTCATGGGCATTGAGTCCTTTGTTAGATTGTTTCTTTCCGCCGTCTGGTTCAGACGTGTTTCCTCTCGCTTTGGTACATCTCGGTTTGGTACTATCTCAACTTCTCTCTTCTTTTCTATAAAATTATCGGTATAGTTCTCGATTGTGTTTTCTAACTTTCATTCGATCCGATTGTAAGCGTTGGGATTGATTAAACGCCCTTTTTGGGTGATCGCACCCTTCTTGGGCCCACTTCAACTCGTGGTTGTTGAATGATGTCAGTCTGATGTAACGGACTCAGTTTCGCTTTTGCCTTTGGTGTCAGCCAAGTTTCCATACACAGATCAGCACTTGGTGTGCAATCTCTGTCTTTCTCCAAATCACAGAGAAAAAACTGTGAAGCATGTTGATCCTTCAGTTCAAAGAAAATTCTTAGGGATCGAAGAGCACGTCAGTTGGAGATGGCGTCCGAGTCGCCAGAACAAACACCTGACATCTTCGGAGAAGAATCCGCTCAAGAAGAGATGGCTCATCAGACTGCAGTTTCCATCGCAGACTCCAATTCGGATCAAGATTCTGATGGTAACAGCCATTCCATCCCAGCGGCCCAGTACATGAGCCCCTTCCCATCCACAAAAAAACGACCAAAAAGACTGCAGCACCAGTCTTGGGTCCCCCACTGCTTGCCGGCCATGGTCGGACCCGAAAAACAGAGTCTGATGACCAACCCTCGAGTTCGGCACCAAAACTAAAGATCAAAGTGCATTCGACGCTGACCAAACAGCTTGCGATACCTGTTTCGGGATTGAGCCGAAAAGCAGAGACTTCCACTTCAGAACCGAAGAAACTACCATTGATTTCTGAACCAACCTTTTCAGCCCGACTAAAGCATTCAGTTTCCAAACCTTCGGAGCTGAAACCTGTGGGAGTAAAATGTTCTCTAACTACTGAGGAGTCTTCTGAAATAAGGCACATACTGGAAGTAATGGACGCTAAACAGTCCAAAATCAATTTCCATAAGGACACAGGAAGAATTATTGCGTCTCCTTCTACAACAAAGAGAAAATTGACTTTCCAACAAACTGTAGAAGCTGGGCCCCCACCTGCTAAAATATTTAAGCAAAAGGAGATACCAAAGGCCCTACAACAGCCTTCAGCGCCACATTCTTCCTTACTGCCTGCTTCTCCACCACCAGATACTCCACCACCTTCAGCTACACAATTTTCTCCACAATCCTCTATCTCAACACATGGGGATGTTTTAGATGATACTCATCAGGCTATAGATTAATGGGATGTGTATAATTCAGATCTCATACCTTTTAATGATCCTGATCTATATCCTGCTTGGCCATCTCCACCTGAAGATACCACTGCATAAAATCAGGTGATAGCTAGGGCAGCTGCATATCACAATGTGCAGCTGCATACAGATCCCATTGAGGATGACTTCTTATTTAATACATTAACATCTACTCATAAAGAGTATCAATCTCTACCTATGCTCCTAGCCGTGCTTAAACACAACTTATACTGGGTGCTCCCTTGTGTCTGGACAAAGCTAAACCCCTCTAAAGAGCTTTAATGAGAGCGAGACACGTGTCAGGGGTTGCTTTACTCATTCCAGGTTGGCTTGGACGGTATTTGACCTGTCCAAAGCTGTAATACTGTGCCTGGAGTGGTAAATGGCTTTTGACATTTTGCAGCTCGGGGAGGATGACACTGTGTCAATCCTATGCTTAAAGACGTTGCTGTACAAATGGCAAAATACTTTGTTACTGTCTAGCTCGGCGTGGATAGCACTGTGCTTATCCTACTTAAAAACGTTGCCAGATAAGCAGACATTTGAGGCAAGCAAATCTAGAGTGTTGCTGGTGTTGCATGGTGCTCCTTACTAGAGCTGCTCTCCACCTAAATTTGGGAACTTCCCAGAGTTCTCCTTTGTTTTTTGCATAAGTTATGCGTCACTCTAACCCTGAAAGGGCCTTGTTCTGATATGTGTGTGTGTGTATATATATATATATATATCCCTGCAAGGACTTAGACAGGGTACTATTAAAGGATATATGTTGTCCTTTTCAGTTGTTCACCTCAGCTGTTATGAGATTCCAAAAGGTTCCTCCTAAACTCTTTGTGATGCAGCAGTGGGATCTTCTT
This sequence comes from Pleurodeles waltl, assembly GCF_031143425.1. Classification (NCBI taxonomy): domain Eukaryota; kingdom Metazoa; phylum Chordata; class Amphibia; order Caudata; family Salamandridae; genus Pleurodeles; species Pleurodeles waltl. Next base: position 76,206,546 of record NC_090447.1, on the reverse strand, counting down.
TCAGGTCTCACTTTTCTCATTGGCACTCCATTTGAACCAATCCACAGCTGTCTACTACATCTCCAGACCCTGAAGACTGTTCTGGTCACAGTAACTTTGGCTGGCTACGTGAGTGAACTTCAAGCTCGGTCAGTGCAGCCGCCTTACAGCACCTTTTTCCCAGGTAAAGTGGTGTTGAGGACCAGGATTGCCTTTTTACCAAAGGTAGTGACTGTTTTTCATCACTCTCACAATGTTCTTTGCTGTGCCTCAACCCGCAAAAGAGGAGGAGAGGTGCCATCGCCTGAATTCCAGAACCGCTTTGAGCATTTACATCAGTTTCACCAAAGACCATTGTGTGGACTGTAGGAGGCTGGACTGGCTTGTAGTGAGTACCAGGGGGTACTTGCACCTTGCACCAGGCCCAGTTATCCCTTATTAGTGTATAGGGTGTCTAGCAACTTAGGCTGATAGATAATGGTAGCTTAGCAGAGCAGCTTAGGCTGAACTAGGAGACGTGTGAAGCTACTACAGTACCACTTAGTGTCATATGCACAATATCATAAGAAAACACAATACACAGTTATACTAAAAATAAAGGTACTTTATTTTTATGACAATATGCCAAAGTATCTTAGAGTGTACCCTCAGTGAGAGGATAGGAAATATACACAAGATATATATACACAATAGCAAAAATATGCAGTATAGTCTTAGAAAACAGTGCAAACAATGTATAGCTACAATAGGATGCAATGGGGAAACATAGGGATAGGGGCAACACAAACCATATACTCCAAAAGTGGAATGCGAACCACGAATGGACCCCAAACCTATGTGACCTTGTAGAGGGTCGCTGGGACTATTAGAAAATAGTGAGAGTTAGAAAAATAACCCTCCCCAAGACCCTAAAAAGTGAGTGCAAAGTGCACTAAAGTTCCCCTCAGGACAAAGAAGTCGTGTTAGAGGAATAATGCAGGAAAGACACAAACCAGCAATGCAACAACTGTGGATTTTCAATCTAGGGTACCTGTGGAACAAGGGGACCAAGTCCAAAAGTCACAAGCAAGTCGGAGATGGGCAGATGCCCAGGAAATGCCAGCTGCGGGTGCAAAGAAGCTTCTACTGGACAGAAGAAGCTGAGGTTTCTGCAGGAACGAAAAGGGCTAGAGACTTCCCCTTTGGTGGACGGATCCCTCTCGCCGTGGAGAGTCGTGCAGAAGTGTTTTCCCGCCGAAAGGACGCCAACAAGCCTTGCTAGTCGCAAATCGTGCGTTTGGCGTTTTTGGACGCTGCTGGGGCCCAGGAGGGACCAGGAGGTCGCAAATTGGACCTGAAGAGAGAGGGGACGTCGAGCGAGACAAAGAGCCCTCACTGAAGCAGGTAGCACCCGGAGAAGTGCCAGAAACAGGCACTACGAGGATGCGTGAAACGGTGCTCGCCGAAGTTGCACAAAGGAGTCCCACGTCGCCGGAGACCAACTTAGAAAGTCGTGCAATGCAGGTTAGAGTGCCGTGGACCCAGGCTTGGCTGTGCACAAAGGATTTCCGCCGGAAGTGCACAGGGGCCGGAGTAGCTGCAAAGTCGCGTTTCCCAGCAATGCAGCCCAGCGAGGTGAGGCAAGGACTTACCTCCACCAAACTTGGACTGAAGAGTCACTGGACTGTGGGGGTCACTTGGACAGAGTCGCTGGATTCGAGGGACCTCGCTCGTCGTGCTGAGAGGAGACCCAAGGGACCGGTAATGCAGCTTTTTGGTGCCTGCGGTTGCAGGGGGAAGATTCCGTCGACCCACGGGAGATTTCTTCGGAGCTTCTGGTGCAGAGAGGAGGCAGACTACCCCCACAGCATGCACAAGCAGGAAAACAGTCGAGAAGGCGACAGGATCAGCGTTACAGAGTTGCAGTAGTCGTCTTTGCTACTATGTTGCAGGTTTGCAGGCTTCCAGCGCGGTCAGCGGTCGTTTCCTTATCAGAAGGTGAAGAGAGAGATGCAGAGGAACTCGGCTGAGCTCATGCATTCGTTATCTGCAGTTTCCCCAGAGACAGAGACCCTAAATAGCCAGAAAAGAGGGTTTGGCTACCTAGGAGAGAGGATAGGCTACTAACACCTGAAGGAGCCTATCAGCAGGAGTCTCTGACGTCACCTGGTGGCACTGGCCACTCAGAGCAGTCCAGTGTGCCAGCAGCACCTCTGTTTCCAAGATGGCAGAGGTCTGGAGCACACTGGAGGAGCTCTGGACACCTCCCAGGGGAGGTGCAGGTCAGGGGAGTGGTCACTCCCCTTTCCTTTGTCCAGTTTCGCGCCAGAGCAGGGGCTAAGGGGTCCCTGAACCGGTGTAGACTGGCTTATGCAGAATTGGGCACATCTGTGCCCAAGAAAGCATTTCCAGAGGCTGGGGGAGGCTACTCCTCCCCTGCCTTCACACCATTTTCCAAAGGGAGAGGGTGTCACACCCTCTCTCAGAGGAAGTTCTTTGTTCTGCCATCCTGGGCCAGGCCTGGCTGGACCCCAGGAGGGCAGATGCCTGTCTGAGGGGTTGGCAGCAGCAGCAGCTGCAGTGAAACCCCAGGAAGGGCAGTTTGGCAGTACCAGGGTCTGTGCTACAGACCACTGGGATCATGGGATTGTGCCAACTATGCTAGGATGGCATAGAGGGGGCAATTCCATGATCATAGACATGTTACATGGCCATATTCGGAGTTACCATTGTGAAGCTACATATAGGTAGTGACCTATATGTAGTACACGCGTGTAATGGTGTCCCCGCACTCACAAAGTTCAGGGAATTGGCTCTGAACAATGTGGGGGCACCTTGGCTAGTGCCAGGGTGCCCTCACACTAAGTACCTTTGCACCTAACCTTTACCAGGTAAAGGTTAGACATATAGGTGACTTATAAGTTACTTAAGTGCAGTGTAAAATGGCTGTGAAATAACGTGGACGTTATTTCACTCAGGCTGCAGTGGCAGGCCTGTGTAAGAATTGTCAGAGCTCCCTATGGGTGGCAAAAGAAATGCTGCAGCCCATAGGGATCTCCTGGAACCCCAATACCCTGGGTACCTCAGTACCATATACTAGGGAATTATAAGGGTGTTCCAGTAAGCCAATGTAAATTGGTAAAAATGGTCACTAGCCTGTCAGTGACAATTTGGAAAGAAATGAGAGAGCATAACCACTGAGGTTCTGGTTAGCAGAGCCTCAGTGAGACAGTTAGTCACTACACAGGTAACACATTCAGGCACACTTATGAGCACTGGGGCCCTGGGTTACCAGGGTCCCAGTGACACATACAACTAAAACAACATATATACAGTGAAAAATGGGGGTAACATGCCAGGCAAGATGGTACTTTCCTACATGGACTATCCAGTTGTTTGTGGAGTTCTCCACAACAAAGAAAAGCAAGGCAGTGCTGAAACGGACTCAGTTACAGTGGATAGTCCTCTGCATTAACATCTGCTATGCACTGTCCAAAAAGCAGCCCTCCCAGGACTTGAGGCTCCATTCTACTAGGGCTAAGGCTGCTAGCACTCTGCGTGCAAATGTGCCTATCCTTGACATCTGTTAGGCTGCTACTTGGGAGTCTGTACACAAGTTCACCAAGCACTACTGCTGTTATAGCCAGGTCTGATATGATGGGCATTTTACCCATAAAGTCCTCCATGACTTGCTGATCTTAGGGATTCTGTAGACGTGCCACCTTGGGAGGTGCTGTTTCAGTGTCTGTTCTAAAGGGGAAGAGTCTGCAGTTAGAAGTATCCATCAGAAGAACAAGTTACTTACCTTCAGTATTGCTCTTTCTGGTGGATACTTCATCTAACCACAGATTCCTCACTACCCACTTACCTCCCTGTTCTGTGGAATGGTCTCATTTCCAATCACTAAAAGGTCCCAGTTTAGGAATCTGACCATTAGTGCCTCTGATTACTGTAGGGCTCTGTGCCCGAGGGAAAATTCAGTCAAGAAAGAAACTGATGCCAACACCAAGTGTTTAGTGCTGATATGCAACTCCATTGTCACTTCCAGTGTGGAATGAAGTCAATGCAGTGCTGCTTGGCGCCACCTACCAGCGAGCGGGAGCATTACTTCTTAAAATCTTCCTGATGCAGTCTGGCACCTGGGTATATTCTGAAAGTGGGGAATCCGTGCCTAAATGGAGTATCCACCAGAAAGAGCATTACTGAAGATAAGTAACTTGTTTTTGTTGACTAATGCAAATACTTAAATGTACATTTTAAAAGTAATTTGACATGGAAATATAAATGGCAGACCACCGTAGCAAAGAGTAGAAACAATGAATGATTTAGGGAGATTGAATTTGCTTTTCCTACTGTACTATATGGTGTATCCTCCCTCATTCTAAATCATCTTCTAGATTTTAAACAGTTTGAATGCTGGGAAGAAAGCTCTTTCACTTCCTAGGTTGGCACTTGGGCTCCAAAGCTTGCAAGCTGAAGCCTAAGCAGGGTTGGCTATACCTTATTTGTTAACTGTTGAGTGTAGCTAATATTCAGATTGCAGTACTTTGTATTCAATTCTAAAAGGTAAATGTAATCAAAGTTCCTCACCTTTGACTGATGCTAATATTTATTGCCAAGACTCATTAACCCCGTAACTGCTGGTCCTTCAACCCTCCCACCCTAGTGCTGAGCTCTTTTTATTGTTTGAGGTAGTTTACTCTTACGGCTGTATAACCTCCACTGAATGTATGCACGCCAAATTTGTGTCCTTGTTTTCCAACATCCTGTGGATTCTACAGGGTTTGTTGTTTGCCCTGGAGGAGATCGAGAAAATAGGCAAAATATGGCTACATTTTGAGTTTTTTGGTAGAAATAGGTAAATAAGTCCTCTGGATAAAAGTGTCTGTTTTCTTTCCCTATTAATGGCATAAACGGACGTCTTGCTGTGCTAAAGCCACCCTCTTCCCTGCTTTAAGGATCACGCAGAGCTGAATAAAAGCTTTTGTACCACAGTTTTGGCATTTTTTAAAGAGGTAACTAATTTTCCCTACTTTATGTGCCCTCAGCCTACTTCCAGTTTGTGGTGGAAACGTGTGTGAAATCAGTGGGTGATCAAGGAAAGTTATACTAGATTTCTGAAAACTAGCCACATTTCTGAATTTGGCAAGGGGTCATATGTGTAAATCCCTCAAGGTTCCCTAAATAAACTAACTGTTCAAATAAAGAAATCTTGAAAAGGAATAGGCAAAAACAGCCATTTGTGACATTTCCATCTATAACTTTTAGTCACAATGGCCAATTTACAAAAGCAATATACAGTTTCTTTAATCTAGACTGTACTGGTTGCAGGGATATATAGGGTTTGTAGGTTTTTCAACAACCAAAGATACTCAGAGCAACACCTGAGCTGCACCATACTATGGCCTTTCATTGTGCACCAAGAATATACCAATTCATATATTTAAATATGTAAAGTAAAAAAGTTGGTACCAAGAAAACCTATGTATTTCTGGAAATGGCACAAGATGTTGAGTTTAGGAGCAGTAGTTGTGTACATCTCTGAATGTATGGGTACCCTGTAGGAAAGTACCCTCTTTTTGGCATGTTTCCCCCATTTTCTGCCTGATGTCAGTGTTTAACTGTGTTCACTTGAATCCTGCTAACCAGAACCCCCAGTGATTATGCTCTCTCCCCTCTAAATTTTGTCGCTGCATTCTGGTAACCCAGTATGTCACCCAAAATTGACATACTGGTCCCTAGTGTATGATACCAAGGTACCCATGGCATTGGGGTTCCATGGGATCCCTATGTGCTACAGCATTTCCTTTGCCACTCACGGGGAGCGCATGCAAAGGCTTTTAGAGCACTGCCATTGCAGCCTGTGTGAAAAGGTGCATGTGCCCTTTCACTGCCATTTACACTGAGCCAGGTCAATTATAAGTCACCCTTATTGCAGGCCTCCAGCCCTGAAGGCAGGGTGCAGAGTACCTGTGTGAGGGTACCCCTGCACTAGCAGCGGATCCCCCACGACCTCCAGGACCATTGTCCCAGACTTCATGAGTGTGGGGCTGCCATTTTACGCATGTACTGGACATGGGTCACTACCTATGTCCAGCTACATAATGGTAACTCCGAACATAGGCATGTTTGGCATCAAACAAGTTGGAATCATACCCCAATGCTTTTGCATTGGTTGTATGATTCCATGCACTCTTGGGGGCTCCTTAGAGGATCCCCAGTAATGCCATTACACCCTTCTGAGGTTTTCCAGGCAGCCCAAGCTGCTGCCACCTCCCAGACAGGTTTCTGCCCTCCTGTTGCTCAAGCAGCTCGAGCCCAGGAAGTCAGAACAAAGGATTTCCTTTGGGAGAGAGGTGTTACACCCTCTCACTTTGGAAATAGGTGTTACGGGCTTGTGAGGGGTAGCCTCCCCAAGCCTCTGGAAATGCTTTGAAGGGCACAGATGGTGCCCTCCTTACATAATCCAGTCTACACTGGTTCATGGACCCCCAGTCCCTTCCCTGGCGCAAAACTGGACAAAGGAAAGGGGAATGACCACTCCCCTGTCCATCACCCCCTGAGGGGGTGGTACTCAGAGCTCCTCCAGAGGATGCCCTGGATTTTGCTATTGTGGATTCCAAGTTGGCAGAGCACTCTTGGCGCATCTAAGTGGCCAGTGCCAGCAGGTGATATCAGAGCCCTCCCCTGATCGGTGCTTACCTGTGTATCTGACCAATCCCCCTTTTAGGGCTATTTAGGGTCTCTCTCATGGATGGTTCTTTGGATTCGGATTGCAAGTCTCCAGCAGGAATCCTCTGCATCCTTTACTTCACCTTCTTTCTGAAGAAACTGCATCTGGACCCTCCAGGAACTCTACAAACTGCAACAAAGAAGCAAAGACGACTTATGCAACACTGTATTTTCAGCTCCTGACAGCAACTGCAACTGTTTCCAGGTCATGCATCCTCGGAGGACTGCCTGTCTCCAGCCTGCTGAATGCAAAAACAGATGATGGACGGAATGCAGAACAAATCAAACATTCACCCCCAGTCACAGATCTGGGTTTAATCCATCATTTTTTTTTTTTGCTTGCCATGCCGTTCCAGTTTGGACCCAACCACATGCAAATCAGTCTTGACCCTGTTCCCCATGGGAACAGTACAGCCCGAACTGCCAGGCCAGGCCCTCCCTGGACCTGAAACAAGCCTCCTGGGACCGGTTTCAATGTATCACCCTTCATCAGCGAGGCTAGCTCGATTCTGGTGGCATAGCAAGCACCGGACCAACGTCTGGGCATACCCTTCCTACTTGGAGCAACAAATGCAAAAACAACAACAATGTTTTTGCATTTGTCTTCAGCCTGCACCAGAAGAGCAGAGGAATCTCCCTTGGAGTGAAGGAGTCACTCTCCTGCTTCAGCAGGCACCCCTCTGCAGCGATGACTGGTGGCGTGGGTCCCCCCCTCCTGACAAAGTGAGTGCATCCAGTAACACAGTGGTGGACTGAAGTGGTCCTGACGTTCAACTATCCAACTTTGGTAGAGGTAAGAGCTTGCCTCCCCAGGCAAGACAGTACCCCTGTGCACCACGAGTTTTGCAGTTGCCAAGGCTTGTTGGCATCCTTCCACGAAGTTCTTCATGCACTGTGCAGCTCCAGCCCCCAGCACTTTATCCTGCGATGCACAACTTCCTGAGTGGTTCTCCGACGGCATGGGATCCCTTTGTGTAGTGCTGCGCGGGCCTCCTTTTGCACCTTCTTTGTCCCTGTGCGCTCTGCCTGGCTTTCTAAGGGCTCTTTGAGTTGCTGAGAGCCTCCTCTGACTCCCCCTCCTGAGTAGAGCAAGGCCATTTTCCACTAACCGTGAGCTTTGCGTGTGCCAAGGCTTGTTGGTGGAATCCAGCGGCGCAATCCAGACTGCAATCATTCATCCGGAGTGGAACATCATCTGCACCAACCAGGAACTTGCATCCGTTTTCTTGAGTGCAGTACTGACTGTTGTTCTTCACCGGTGGTTCTTCTTTTGCACCTTCATCCGGGTTAGCAGGGGCTCCTGTTCTCCCTGGACTCTTCAGTGCTTCTTGGACTTGGTCCCCTTCTTCCACACGTCTTCAGGTCCAGGAACCAATTGTTGGTGTCTTGCAGTCTCTACTGGTGTAGGAGGCTGGACTGGCTTGTAGTGAGTACCAAGGGGTACTTGCACCTTGCACCAGGTCCAGTTATCCCTTATTAGTGTATAGGGTGTCTAGCAGCTTAGGCTGATAGATAATGGTAGCTTAGCAGAGCAGCTTAGGCTGAACTAGGAGACGTGTGAAGCTACTACAGTACCACTTAGTGTCATATGCACAATATCATAAGAAAACACAATACACAGTTATACTAAAAATAAAGGTACTTTATTTTTATGACAATATGCCAGAGTATCTTAGAGTGTACCCTCAGTGAGAGGATAGGAAATATACACAAGATATATATACACAATAGCAAAAATATGCAGTATAGTCTTAGAAAACAGTGCAAACAATGTATAGTTACAATAGGATGCAATGGGGAAACATAGGGATAGGGGCAACACAAACCATATACTCCAAAAGTGGAATGCGAACCACGAATGGACCCCAAACCTATGTGACCTTGTAGAGGGTCGCTGGGACTATTAGAAAATAGTGAGAGTTAGAAAAATAACCCTCCCCAAGACCCTGAAAAGTGAGTGCAAAGTGCACTAAAGTTCCCCTAAGGACAAAGAAGTTGTGTTAGAGGAATAATACAGGAAAGACACAAACCAGCAATGCAACAACTGTGGATTTCCAATCTAGGGTACCTGTGGAACAAGGGGACCAAGTCCAAAAGTCACAAGCAAGTCGGAGATGGGCAGATGCCCAGGAAATGCCAGCTGCGGGTGCAAAGAAGCTTCGACTGGACAGAAGAAGCTGAGGTTTCTGCAGGAACGAAAAGGGCTAGAGACTTCCCCTTTGGTGGACGGATCCCTCTCGCCTTGGAGAGTCGTGCAGTAGTGTTTTCCCGCCGAAAGGACGCCAACAAGCCTTTCTAGACGCAAATCGTGCGTTTGGCGTTTTTGGACGCTGCTGGGGCCCAGGAGGGACCAGGAGGTCGCAAATTGGACCTGAAGAGAGAGGGGACGTCGAGCAAGACAAAGAGCCCTCACTGAAGCAGGTAGCACCCGGAGAAGTGCCAGAAACAGGCACTACGAGGATGCGTGAAACGGTGCTCGCCGAAGTTGCACAAAGGAGTCCCACGTCGCCAGAGACCAACTTAGAAAGTCGTGCAATGTAGGTTAGAGTGCCGTGGACCCAGGCTTGGCTGTGCACAAAGGATTTCCGCCGGAAGTGCACAGGGGCCGGAGTAGCTGCAAAGTCGCGGTTCCCAGCAATGCAGCCCAGCGAGGTGAGGCAAGGACTTACCTCCACCAAACTTGGGCTGAAGAGTCACTGGACTGTGGGGGTCACTTGGACAGAGTCGCTGGATTCGAGGGACCTCGCTCGTCGTGCTGAGAGGAGACCCAAGGGACCGGTAATGCAGCTTTTTGGTGCCTGCGGTTGCAGGGGGAAGATTCCGTCGACCCACGGGAGATTTCTTCGGAGCTTCTGGTGCAGAGAGGAGGCAGGCTACCCCCACAGCATGCACAAGCAGGAAAACAGTCGAGAAGGCGGCAGGATCAGCGTTACAGAGTTGCAGTAGTCGTCTTTGCTACTATGTTGCAGGTTTGCAGGCTTCCAGCGCGGTCAGCGGTCGTTTCCTTATCAGAAGGTGAAGAGAGAGATGCAGAGGAACTCGGATGAGCTCTTGCATTCGTTATCTAAAGTTTCCCCAGAGACAGAGACCCTAAATAGCCAGAAAAGAGGGTTTGGCTACTTAGGAGAGAGGATAGGCTACTAACACCTGAAGGAGCCTATCAGCTGGAGTCTCTGACGTCACCTGTTTCCAAGATGGCAGAGGTCTAGAGCACACTGGAGGAGCTCTGGACACCTCCCAGGGGAGGTGCAGGTCAGGGGAGTGGTCACTCCCCTTTCCTTTGTCCAGTTTCGCGCCAGAGCAGGGGCTAAGGGGACCCTGAACCGGTGTAGACTGGCTTATGCAGAATTGGGCACATCTGTGCCCAAGAAAGCATTTCCAGAGGCTGGGGGAGGCTACTCCTCCCCTGCCTTCACACCATTTTCCAAAGGGAGAGGGTGTCACACCCTCTCTCAGAGGAAGTTCTTTGTTCTGCTATCCTGGGCCAGGCCTGGCTGGACCCCAGGAGGGCAGATGCCTGTCTGAGGGGTTGGCAGCAGCAGCAGCTGCAGTGAAACCCCAGGAAGGGCAGTTTGGCAGTACCAGGGTCTGTGCTACAGACCACTGGGATCATGGGATTGTGCCAACTATGCCAAGATGGCATAGAGGGGGCAATTCCATGATCATAGACATGTTACATGGCCATATTCGGAGTTACCATTGTGAAGCTACATATAGGTAGTGACCTATATGTAGTGCACACGTGTAATGGTGTCCCCGCACTCACAAAGTTCAGGGAATTGGCTCTGAACAATGTGGGGGCACCTTGGCTAGTGCCAGGGTGCCCTCACACTAAGTAACTTTGCACCTAACCTTTACCAGGTAAAGGTTAGACATATAGGTGACTTATAAGTTACTTAAGTGCAGTGTAAAATGGCTGTGAAATAACGTGGACGTTATTTCACTCAGGCTGCAGTGGCAGGCCTGTGTAAGAATTGTCAGAGCTCCCTATGGGTGGCAAAAGAAATGCTGCAGCCCATAGGGATCTCCTGGAACCCCAATACCCTGGGTACCTCAGTACCATATACTAGGGAATTATAAGGGTGTTCCAGTAAGCCAATGTAAATTGGTAAAATTGGTCACTAGCCTGTTAGTGACAATTTGAAAGTAATGAGAGAGCATAACCACTGAGGTTCTGGTTAGCAGAGCCTCAGTGAGACAGTTAGGCACCACACAGGGAACATATACATGCACACCTATGAGCACTGGGGCCCTGTGTGACAGGGTCCCAGTGACACATACATATAGGCCACAAACCTATGAGCACTGGGGTCCTGACCAGCAGGATCCCAGTGACACATAACAACCATACTGAAAACATAGTGTTTTCACTATGAGCACTGAGGCCTGGCTATCAGGATCCCAGTGAGACAGTGAAAACAGTGACAAACACCCTGACATACACTCACAAACAGGCCAAAAGTGGGGGTAACAAGGCTAGAAAGAGGCTACCTTCTCACAACTGGTTCTTGCATAATCTTCTTTCTCATGTTCTTGTGTGTTCTAGGAAAGTTACTGTGATTTACTCCTGCTTTCCTGGGCTCTGGGGTGGGTTCTATTACTTACCTTTGGTGTTTTCTAATACTCCCAGCGCCCCTCTAAACACTACACTTGCCTAGGTGGGAAACCGACTTTCGCATTCCACTTTCTTAGTATGTGGATTGTGTTCCCCATAGGGCCATTTCTAACTATTGTGATTTTCACAATTTGCACTGTTTTCTAACTGTTTTTACAGCCATTTCTGCATACTAGTTTATATAATTTGTGTATTACCTCATAAGGGAGTATATTCTCTATGGTATTTTTGGCATTTGTGTCACCAAAATAAAGTACCTTTATTTTTGGAACACTGAGTATTTTCTTTCATGTGTGTGAGTATTGTGTGACTACAGTGGAAATGCATGAGCTTCGCTTGTCTCCTAGTTAGGCCTTGGCTGCTCATCCACACTTCCCCTAGAGAGACTGGCTTCTAGACATTGACTACATTTCACTATTAACCTCTTCTGTGCCTTGGACAAGATGATCTCGTCCAAGGCTACAGTTCCCCTGTGCCTTGGACGAGATCATCTCGTCCATGGCACAGGGGAACTTGGGGGCGCGCTAGCGCGCCCCCCGTGCACCCCCCTCCCCCCCCAAGTCGGGGATGGAAGGGGAAGACCTTCCCCTTCCGGCCCCTCCCCCCCCCCACCCCCCCCCCCCTGTGACGTCAGCGCGCGCGCGCAGATGTGTCACAGGGGCCTCCCTCGTCGCGCTGGAAGCTCTGCTTCCAGCCCGATTGAAAAAGAAATGCAAAAGCATTTCTTTTTCAATCACTTGGGAGGCCCGGAGGGGCTTCAAAGGGAAGGAAAAGTATTTCCTTCCCTTTGAAGTCCCTCCGAGGGTTTCAAAAGCCGGATTGCTTGCAATCCGGCTTTTGAAACCCCACTAGACACCAGGGATTTTTTTTTTTTTCATTGAAACTGATAAAAGGGAGCGACCCCTTGGGCAAGGGTCGCTCCCAGGGGGGGCATTTTTTTGAAAAGGCCTTTTCTGCCCCCCCTGGGGGCAGATCGGCCTTATTAGGCCGATCTGCCCCCAGGGGGGGCAGAAACCTCTAGGCACCAGGGACCATTTTATTTTTGTTTTATTTTTTTTTGTTTCATTTTTTTTTATTGAGGTGGGGAGCGACCCCTTAGGCAAGGGTCGCTCCCCTTGGGGGAAAATTATATTTTGGCCATTTCTGCCCCCCTTGGGGGCAGATTGGCCTATTTTGATGAGGCCAACCTGCCCCCAAGGGGGGTAGAAACCACTAGACACCAGGGATTTTTTTTTTTTTTATTGTTATTGACAAAAGGGAGCGACCCCTTGGGCAAGGGTCGCTCCCAGGGGGGGCATATTTTCGGGAAGGCCTTTTCTGCCCCCCCTGGGGGCAGATCGGCCTACTATTAGGCCGATCTGCCCCCAGGGGGGGCAGAAACCTCTAGGCACCAGGGACCATTTTTTTTTTTTTGTTTCATTTTCCCCTTGGCAAGGGTCGCTCCCCTTGGGGGAAAATTATATTTTGGCCATTTCTGCCCCCCTTGGGGGCAGATTGGCCTATTTTGATGAGGCCAATCTGCCCCCAAGGGGGGTAGAAACCACTAGACACAAGGTTTTTTTTTTTTTTTTTATTGTTATTGACAAAAGGGAGCGACCCCTTGGGCAAGGGTCGCTCCCAGGGGGGGCATATTTTCGGGAAGACCTTTTCTGCCCCCAGGGGGGGCAGAAACCTCTAGGCACCAGGGACTTTTTTTTTTTTTTCTTTTTTTTATGTTTCATTTTTTTTTTTTGGGTGGGGAGCGACCCCTTAGGCAAGGGTCGCTCCCCTTGGGGGAAAATTATATTTTGCCCATTTCTGCCCCCCTTGGGGGCAGATTGGCCTATTTTGATGAGGCCAATCTGCCCCCAAGGGGGGTAGAAACCACTAGACACCAGAGAGTTTTTTCTTTGCGTGAATTTCACGCAAAGGGAGCGACCCCTTAGGCAAGGGTCGCTCCCTGGGGGGGAGGGCAATTTATTTTAGGCCATTTCTGCCCCCCCTGGGGGCAGATCGGCCTATTATTAGGCCGATCTGCCCCCAGGGGGGGAAGAAACCTCTAGGCGCCAGGGCAATTTTTTTTTTTGTTTTTTTTTTTTGTTGTTTCTTTTTTTAGAGATGGGGAGCGACCCATCAGGCAAGGGTCGCTCCCCTGGGGGGGCAAATTGTATTTAGACCATTTCTGCCCCCCTGGGGGCAGATTGGCCAATTTTAGGTCAATCTGCCCCCCAGGGGGCAGAAACCACTAGGCACCAGGGATTTTTTTTTTGGCGCCAATGTCATGCAGGGGGAGCGACCCCGTAGGCAAGGGTCGCTCCCGGGGGGTGGGTGGGGGTTGGCGGGGCAAATTTATTTTAGGCCATTTCTGCCCCCCCGGGGGACAGATCGGCCTATTATTAGGCCGAACTGCCCCCGGGGGGGGGGGGGGGCAGAACACTCTAGGCGCCAGGGCAATTTTTTTTTGTGGTTTTTTTTTTTGTTGTTTCTTTTTTTAGAGATGGGGAGCGACCCATCAGGCAAGGGTCGCTCCCCTGGGGGGGCAAATTGTATTTAGACCATTTCTGCCCCCCTGGGGGCAGATTGGCCAATTTTAGGTCAATCTGCCCCCAAGGGGGCAGAAACCACTAGGCACCGGGGATTTGTTTTTTGGCGCCAATGTCACGCAGGGGGAGCGACCCCGTAGGCAAGGGTCGCTCCCGGGGGGTGGGTGGGGGTTTGGGGGGCAAATTTATTTTAGGCCATTTCTGCCCCCTCGGGGGACAGATCGGCCTATTATTAGGCCGAACTGCCCCCGGGGGGGGGGGGGGGGCAGAACACTCTAGGCACCAGGGCAATTTTTTTTGTGTGTTTTTTTTTTTTTGTTGTTTCTTTTTTTAGAGATGGGGAGCGACCCATCAGGCAAGGGTCGCTCCCCTGGGGGGGCAAATTGTATTTAGACCATTTCTGCCCCCCTGGGGGCAGATTGGCCAATTTTAGGTCAATCTGCCCCCAAGGGGGCAGAAACCACTAGGCACCGGGGATTTGTTTTTTGGCGCCAATGTCACGCAGGGGGAGCGACCCCGTAGGCAAGGGTCGCTCCTGGGGGGTGGGTGGGGGTTGGGGGGGCAAATTTATTTTAGGCCATTTCTGCCCCCCCGGGGGACAGATCGGCCTATTATTAGGCCGAACTGCCCCCGGGGGGGGGGCAGAACACTCTAGGCGCCAGGGCAATTTTTTTTTTGTGTTTTTTTTTTTGTTGTTTCTTTTTTTAGAGATGGGGAGCGACCCATCAGGCAAGGGTCGCTCCCCTGGGGGGGCAAATTGTATTTAGACCATTTCTGCCCCCCTGGGGGCAGATTGGCCAATTTTAGGTCAATCTGCCCCCAAGGGGGCAGAAACCACTTGGCACCGGGGATTTGTTTTTTGGCGCCAATGTCACGCAGGGGGAGCGACCCCGTAGGCAAGGGTCGCTCCGGGGGGGGTGGGGGGGGGTTGGGGGGGCAAATTTATTTTAGGCCACTTCTGCCCCCCCGGGGGACAGATCGGCCTATTATTAGGCCGATCTGCCCCCGGGGGGGGGGGGGGCAGAAACCTCTAGGCGCCAGGGGAATTTTTCTTTTTTTTCTTTGTTTTTTTTTTTTTAGAGATGGGGAGCGACCCATCAGGCAAAAGTCGCTCCCCTGGGGGACAAATTGTATTTAGGCCATTTCTGCCCCCCTTGGGGACAGATTGGCTGAGTTTAGGTGAACCTGCCCCCAAGGGGGCAGAAACCACTAGGCACCGGGGATTTGTTTTTTGGTGCCAATGTCACGCAGGGGGAGCGACCCCGTAGGCAAGGGTCGCTCCCGGCGGGGGAGGGTGGGGGTTGGGGGGGCAAATTTATTTTAGGGCATTTCTGCCCCCCCCCCCCCCCCCCCTGGGGCCGGCTGAGCTACAGGCCAAACACCACAGGTAGGCACCTTGCAAAAAACACCTCTGTTTTCTGTGAAAAAATATGTTGTGTCCACGTTGTGTTTTGGGCCATTTCCTTTTGTGGGCGCTAGGCCTACCCACAGAAGTGATGTACCATTTTTATCGAGAGACTTAGGGGAATGCTGGGTGGAAGGAAATTTGTGGCTCCTCTCAGATTCCAGAACTTTCTGTCACCGAAATGAGAGGAAAAAGTGTTTTTTGGGCCAAATTTTGATGTTTGCAAAGGATTCTGGGTAACATAACCTGGTCAGAGCCCCGCAAGTCACCCCATCTTGGATTCCCCTGGGTTTCTAGTTTTCAAAAATGCACTGGTTTGCTAGGTTTCCTCAGGTGTCGGCTGAGCTACAGGCCAAAATCCACAGGTAGGCACTGCTTTTTATAAAAAAATGTGATGTGTCCACGTTGTGTTTTGGGCCCTTTCCTTTCGTGGGCGCTAGTCCTACCCACACAAGTGAGGTATCATTTTTATCGGGAGACTTGGGGGAACGCTGGGTAGAAGGAAATTCGTGGCTCCTCTCAGATTCCAGAACTTTCTGCCACAGAAATGTGAGTAACGTGTATTTTTAGCCAAATTTTGAGGTTTGCAAAGGATTCTGGGTAACAGAACCTGGTCCGAGCCCCGCAAGTCACCCCTCCTTGGATTCCCCTAGGTCTCTAGTTTTCAGAAATGCACAGGTTTGGTAGGTTTCCCTAGGTGCCGGCTGAGCTAGAGGCCATAATCTACAGGTAGGCACTTCGCAAAAAACACCTCTGTTTTTTTCCAAAATTTAGGATGTGTCCACGTTGCGCTTTGGGGTGTTTCCTGTCGCCGGCACTAGGCCTACCCACGCAAGTGAGGTATCATTTTTATCGGGAGACTTGGGGGAACGCTGGGTGGAAGGAAATTTGTAGCTCCTCTCAGATTCCAGAACTTTCTGCCACAGAAATGTGAGGGACATGTGTTTTTTTAGCCAAATTTTAAGGTTTGCAAAGGATTCTGGGTAACAGAACTTGGTCCGAGCCCCGCAAGTCACCCCTCCTTGGATTCCCCTAGGTCTCTAGTTTTCAGAAATGCACAGGTTTGGTAGGTTTCCCTAGGTGCCGGCTGAGCTAGAGGCCAAAATCTACAGGTAGGCACTTCGCAAAAAACACCTCTGTTTTTTTCCAAAATTTAGGATGTGTCCACGTTGCGCTTTGGGGTGTTTCCTGTCGCCGGCGCTAGGCCTACCCACGCAAGTGAGGTATCATTTTTATCGGGAGACTTGGGGGAACGCTGGGTGGAAGGAAATTTGTAGCTCCTCTCAGATTCCAGAACTTTCTGCCACAGAAATGTGAGGGACATGTGTTTTTTTAGCCAAATTTTGAGGTTTGCAAAGGATTCTGGGTAACAGAACCTGGTCCGAGCCCCGCAAGTCACCCCTCCTTGGATTCCCCTAGGTCTCTAGTTTTCAGAAATGCACAGGTTTGGTAGGTTTCCCTAGGTGCCGGCTGAGCTAGAGGCCAAAATCTACAGGTAGGCACTTCGCAAAAAACACCTCTGTTTTTTTCCAAAATTTAGGATGTGTCCACGTTGCGCTTTGGGGTGTTTCCTGTCGCCGGCGCTAGGCCTACCCACGCAAGTGAGGTATCATTTTTATCGGGAGACTTGGGGGAACGCTGGGTGGAAGGAAATTTGTAGCTCCTCTCAGATTCCAGAACTTTCTGCCACAGAAATGTGAGGGACATGTGTTTTTTTAGCCAAATTTTGAGGTTTGCAAAGGATTCTGGGTAACAGAACCTGGTCCGAGCCCCGCAAGTCACCCCTCCTTGGATTCCCCTAGGTCTCTAGTTTTCAGAAATGCACAGGTTTGGTAGGTTTCCCTAGGTGGCGGCTGAGCTAGAGGCCAAAATCTACAGGTAGTCACTTTGCTAAAAACAGCTCTGTTTTCTGTGATATGTCCACGTTGTGTTTTGGGGCATATCCTGTCGCGGGCGCTAGGCCTACCCACACAAGTGAGGTATCATTTTTATCGGGAGACATGGGGGAACGCTGGGTGGAAGGAAATTTGTGGCTCCTCTCAGATTCCAGAACTTTCTGCCACAGAAATGTGAGGAACATGTGTTTTTTTAGCCAAATTTTGAGGTTTGCAAAGGATTCTGGGTAACAGAACCTGGTCCGAGCTACACAAGTCACCCCTCCTTGGATTCCCCTAGGTCTCTAGTTTTCAGAAATGCACAGGTTTGGTAGGTTTCCCTAGGTGGCGGCTGAGCTAGAAGCCAAAATCTACAGGTAGTCACTTTGCTAAAAACAGCTCTGTTTTCTGTGATGTGTCCACGTTGTGTTTTGGGGCATATCCTGTCGCGGGCGCTAGGCCTACCCACACAAGTGAGGTATCATTTTTATCGGGAGACGTGGGGGAACGCTGGGTGGAAGGAAATTTGTGGCTCCTCTCAGATTCTAGAACTTTCTGCCACAGAAATGTGAGGAACATGTGTTTTTTTAGCCAAATTTTGAGGTTTGCAAAGGATTCTGGGTAACAGAACCTGGTCCAAGCTACACAAGTCACCCCTCCTTGGATTCCCCTAGGTCTCTAGTTTTCAGAAATGCACAGGTTTGGTAGGTTTCCCTAGGTGGCGGCTGAGCTAGAAGCCAAAATCTACAGGTAGTCACTTTGCTAAAAACAGCTCTGTTTTCTGTGATGTGTCCACGTTGTGTTTTGGGGCATATCCTGTCGCGGGCGCTAGGCCTACCCAAACAAGTGAGGTATCATTTTTATCGGGAGACTTGGGGGAACATAGAATAGCAAAACAAGTGTTATTGCCCCTTGTCTTTCTCTACATTTATTCCTTCCAAATATAGGGGTGTGTGTAAAAAAGACATCTATTTGAGAAATTCCATGTAATTCACGTGCTACTATGGTCACCCCGGAATTCAGAGATGTGCAAATAACCACTGCTCCTCAACACCTTATCTTGTGCCCTTTTTGGAAATGCAAAGGTTTTCTTGATAGCTATTTTTTACTCCTTATATTTCAGCAAATGAATTACTGTATACCCGGTATAGAATGAAAACGCACTGCAGGGTGCAGCTCATTTATTGGCTCTGGGTTCCTCGGGTTCTTGATGAACCTACAAACCCTATATATCCCCGCAACCAGAGGAGTCCAGCAGACGTAACGGTATATTGCTTTCGATAATCTGACATTGCAGGGAAAAGTTACAGAGTAAAAAGTAAAGAAAAATTGATGTTTTTTTCACCTCAATTTCAATATTTTTCTTTTTCAGCTGTTATTTTCTGTAGGAAACCCTTGTAGGATCTACACAAATGACCCCTTGCTGAATTCAGAATTGTGTCTACTTTTCAGAAATGTTTAGGTTTCTGGGATCCAGCATTGGTTTCATGACCATTCCTGTCACTGACTGGAAGGAGGCTGAAAGCACAAAAAATTGCACAAATGGGGTATGCCCCAGTAAAATGCCAAAATTGTGTTGAAAAATTGGGTTTTCGGATTCAAGTCTGCCTGTTCCTGAAAGCTGGGAAGCTGCTGAGTTTAGCACCGCAAACCCTTTGTTGATGCCATTTTCAGGGGAAAAACCACAAGCCTTCTTCTGCAGCCCCTTTTTCAATTTTTTTTGAAAAAAACGAAATTTTCACTGTATTTTGGCCAATTTCTTGGCCTCCTTCAGGGGAACCCACAAAGTCTGGGTACCTTTAGAATCCCTAGGATGTTGGAAAAAAAGGACGCAAATTTGGCTTGGTTAGCTTATGTGGACAAAAAGTTATGAGGGCCTAAGCGCGAACTGCCCCAAATAGGCAAAAAAAGGCCTGGCACAGGAGGGGGAAAAGGCCTGGCAGCGAAGGGGTTAAGAGATAACTGGACCTAGTATAAGGTGTAAGTACCTTAGGTACCCACTAAAAACCAGGCCAGCCTCCTACATACCCATACTAGCATAAGATTTAGAGGGTATTTTTTAAAATGCCTTCTTTCTTACACACAGGTTACCATTAGGAAGGAACAAATGCAGTGAAATGCAATTGGTAATAACAGATGTTCTGCTATTCTGTGCTCTCACATGTCTTCTGATAAAAATTGTATCACACTTGTGTGGGTAGGCCCAGTGCCCGTGACAGGAAATGGGCCAAAACATGGACGCATCACATTGTTCAACCCAAAACTGACCTTTTTTCTCCATTGTGGGTTGCTCTGAATTTTGGGTCTTAGCTTGGTTGACACTAAGGGAATCCAGGCTGGTGTAACTTGTGTGGCTCTCACCAGGCTTTTTTTGTTACCTAGAATCTCTTGCAAACCTCAAACTTTGGCTAAAAAACAGATTTTCCTCACATTTCTGTGATTTAAAGTTCTGAGGCCTGCGGGGAGCCACAAATTTGCTTTGACCCAGCATTCCCTATGTCTCCTGATAAAAATGGTACCACTCTTGTGTGGGAAGGCCTAACACCCCCAACAGAAAATGGCCCAAAATGCAACATGAATACATCACTTTTTTCCCCTCAAAACGGACCCCCTTTTTTTTTTTTGCAAGGTGGATTTTGGGCCCTAGCTCAGCTGGCACCTAGGGAAACCTAGCAAACCTGTACAGTTTTGAAAACTAAACAGGTAGGGGAATCCAGGATGTGGGGCTGACTTGCGTAGCTGTCATCAAGTTTTGCTTCCCAGAATACTTTACAAACCTCAGGCTTTGACTAAAACACATTTTCCTCGCATTTCTGTGATGGGAAGTTCTAGAATCTGCAGGGAGCCACAGTTTTTCTTCTACTCCGCATTCCTTGAGGTATTCCGATTAAAAGTGGGACATCGCTTCTGTGGGTAGGCATAATACCCACAACAGAAACAGCTTAAAATACAGCATGGATACATCACATTTTTGCACTAAAAAATTACCCAGTTTTTTGCAAGGTTGGTAGCTGTGGACTTTGGGCCCTAGCTCAGCTGGCAGCTAGGAAAACCTAGCAAACCTGTTCATTTTTTAAAACTAGACACCTTGGGGAATCAAGGGTGGGGTGACTTGTGCAGCTCTCGCCAGGTTTTGTTACACAGAGTTCCTTGCACACCTCAAACTTTAATTAAAAGAAAAACATATTTTCCTCACATTCTGTGATGGAAAGTTCTGGAATCTATTGGAAGCCACACATTTCCTTCTACTCAGCATTCCCCCAAATCTCCCAATAAAAATGTTACCTCACTTGTGTGGTTAGGCCTACTACCTGTGAGAGGAAAAGGCCCAAAATGGAGCATGGGTATAAACTGACCCTCTTTTTGCAAGGTGAGTAGCCATGGATTTTAAGCCCCGGGTTTCCTCAGGAAACCTAGCAAACCTGAATATTTTCGAAAACTAGACACCCTGGGGAATCCAAGGTGGGGTGACTAACTTGGTCTCTTGGTCGATCTGTGTTGCTGGTGGTAGATACAGAGAGCTGGTCTGTTGGTGCTTTTGTCGTTTTTGTCCTGGGTGTGTCCCCACTTAGCATGCTAGTTGTTTACAATGGTGTTTCGAGAGTTGTAATTCTTCTGTGCACCAGCTGGCTTGTAGTCTAATACGTGGGGTTGTGATGATGGTATGGAGCGGGGTCTGGGGTGTCTGTGCAAGAGGTGACCCAGGAATTGAAGTTGGTAATGGATCAAGGTAGATCATCCACTTTTATGAGGAGGAGAGACAGGTGTTCTTCATTTCATATCTTCTGATCCTGATGAATTTCAGGACTTGCTATTATACAGTAGTTAAAAAGGCAGTGGAGGTTCTAGAGTCACCTCTTCCTTCAGTTAAGACAAGCTCTAATATTGAACAGCTGAAACTCCTTTACCTTTCACTGAGGTTTTATTGTACCCAGCTTTAAATGCCTTTTAAACACCCTCTACTGCACCTGTGGTTACTAGAAACATGGCCAAAAGGTATAGGCCTGTTTCTGAAGACCCAGCCTTCCTACTAAGTTGCCATTCTGCTGAGAAACCGGCAGTCGAAGCATCCTGCTGTTTTAAATGGTCTTGGCAAGAATGTTGACAATAAAGTTGTGTAATGCCACTTATTTGTTAGGGTGTTAAACACAGCTGTTCTGAATATGGCCACAACTTTCCCAGTCTCCAGGAACATCTACAAGGTCATTTTTCTAAACTAGTCTGGGATTCCCTAGCAGCTTGTAGACAAATCACTCAGTCAGCTCATACTCTAGCAACATTAATGGGATCTTCGACCTCTTTGGGATGTCATGCTTGGCAAAGGACTTCTGGATTCTCTACTAATGTCCATATTACATTAATGTGCCTTATGTTTGACAGTTCAAAACTCTTTGGAAATAAGGTAGACTCTGATCTTGAAAGATTTAAATACAACAGAGCAACAGCTCATTTCGTAGACCTTCAAACCCACCAGAGAGATTTTCAACAGTATTGAACATTTAGATGATTCTCTATACTTTTGGGTTTCATTACAGGGGTCGTGCAAAATCTACAGGTCAGTCAATGCACCAGCCTTTCTCTTCTTCTCTTCCTCTACCCCTCCACAATTCCCCTACTCCCTTCCTCCAAACCAGCCAGGAAAATGGGTCTAGTGCTGTCTTGTTGCTTCCTGAATGACCAATTTGGGGGGTGGGGGGGTACTGAATCCTTTTGTTTTCAGGCTTGGAGGGACATCACTTTATACGGGTGGATCCTACAAATAGTAGGAAAAAAATATAATCTACCTTCCCTTCAGTTTCCTCACCACACAAGAGCAGTGGAGCTGATGCCACAAGGAAACTGGGTGCTACTTACACCACTTCCTGATCCCAAAAAAGAGAGGCGGTCTCCATCCAATCTTAGACCTCAGAATATTGAACTTGTTTCTCCACAAGGAGCTAATGTTAGGTTGTTCTGATGGATACAACTACCTGTGGATTCCTCACCTCATGAATACTCCCATGGCGCCAGCATTCGACGGAAATCTTCTTACTAGTCTCTGCACGTCGACGAGGACGTCACTGTCGCCCACGCGACGCCGTCTGACGTCATACAGGCAATAAGAGGTCCTCGACGACGTGCGGACGTCAGTTCCCTTTTTTCCGTGCATTCGAAACGGTTATCTTCGAGGGAGCAACTGTTACTCTTGCGGTTACAGTGTATATCTTGCTGCGTAGTCTTTCGCTGTGGAAATAATGTCGCAGAGAAAGTCTGGATTTAAGCCTTGTCGTGAGTGTGGAGGCAAGATGTCGGTGACGGATCCTCATTCCGATTGCCTTTGGTGTTTGAGCTCCGACCACGACGTCTCGACTTGTGATTCATGTCAGCACATGAATCCAAAGGCTCTTAAAGAACGTGAGGCGAAGCTGTTTATGGCCAAGTCAAAGGAGAAGCATCACAAGAAGTCTTCTCCAAGACATCGGCGTCATCGAGACTCCCGGCGCCGTAGAGAATCTCGGCGTCATTCAAGGGAGGCTCGTTCCAGGTCTCCGGATCGGCGCCGAAGAACATGGGAGGTCAGCCCCACGGTTACGCCGCATCCTTCGACGCCGTTGCCTTCTCCGGCGTCTCCAACTTCACCTGGACAGGCGTCAGTGATTGAGGTATTGGAGCCTCAAGTGTTTTCTCCGGCGCAGACGCCGAGGCCGGCGTCGGGGTCGCCTCCGAGACAGGCACCCCAGTATCCGGCTTTTCCCACCCCTGGAGCCGATAGTTCCGCATTCTTGAATGCGATGTATGCCATCTTCCAACAGATGGCTCGAGGGGGTGCTCCGGCTGGGCCTTTGGCCTTTTCTTTGGGTGATCCTGCGCCTCTTCGGCCGGCACCCTTTATGCCCTTTCTCCCGTTTGGGAACGTGGGCTCGGCGCCAGTGTCGGCGCCGGTGGCCGCTCCGGTGGCTTCGGAAGGATTGGCCCCAGGGATTTCCATCCCGTCGACGTCGAGATTTCGGCCTGTGACTCCGGTGGGTCCATCCGTTTCAACTGCTCTTCAGTCGGCGCCGAAGTTACCTGTGGCGCCGGATGCGGCGTCGGTGGCTTCGGAAGATCAGCGCCGATCTCCGACTTCGGCGGAGGCATTGTCGACTCCGCGGATTGAGCAACGACTGCATTCAAGGAGACGTGCTCTCCGGGTACTAGAAGAGCAGGAGTACCAACGAGCCCTAGAGGAAGGAGAGCTAGAGGACTCGGGTGATGGGCTGCGTGGACTGGAGTCGGCCAGTGGGCTGGACACTTCCCCTGAGTGGGACCTTTCGTCCCCAGGGGAATATACTGAGGAGGCTGCTTCCTTTCATGCAGTGGTACGGAAGGCAGCTAGTTTTTTGGACCTGCCTTTGCCGGTGGTGGAGGCAAAACAAAACCTTTTGACAGAGGTGTTACATCCGGCCTCAGCCGCGGCGGAGCCCCTGTTACCTTTTAATGACGCTCTGCTGGATCCGGTTTTAGAGGTGTGGAAGAGGCCGGCATCTTCCCCAGCAGTTCACAGAGCCGCGGCCAGGAGGTATCGGGCGGCTCCAACTGACCCTGGTTTTCTGTCCAGGCACCCTACGCCGGAGAGCTTGGTGGTGCAGGCCTCCTGTTCGTCCAAGTCAGCGCCTGGTTCTTTTCCGACGGTGCCTGGGGACAGAGATTCAAAGAAGCTAGAGGCGCAGTCGAAGAAGATTTTTTCGTCCTGCAGTCTGGCGTTAAAAGCAACCAATGCAACCTGTATCCTGGGGAGGTATATTCATGCTCTGATGGATGACATCTCCTCTTCGTTTACAGAGCTTCCCCAGGGTCTTTTGGATCTTGTCTCAAATGCCCAGGCTGCTGCGACCCAAATTATCCAGACGGGACTGGATACCACCGACTCGGTAGCCAGAGCAATGGGCACAACTGTGGTGGCAAGGAGACAGGCCTGGCTCCGTAACTCGGGCTTTTCGGCTGATGTACAGTCCACATTGTTGGATCTCCCGTTTGATGGGGACAAACTGTTTGGGGCTAAGGCTGATTCGGCCTTGGAACGTTTTAAGGAAAGCAGGGCCACGGCTAAGTCGTTAGGGCTCCAAGCTCCTTCTTCCACGGCCTCTTCCAGATTTTTCAGGAGGTTTCGTGGATTTGGGCGTGGCTCTTCCTCCTCTTCCTTTCGGGGAAGATATCAGCAACCTGCCTCTTCCCATCCCTATAGATCTTTTAGGGGGAGAGGTAGGGTCCGCACCAGAGGAGCCTCTCAGCAGCACTCTGCCTCTTCCTCATCCTCTGGCGGGGTGCAGAAGGGGAAGCAGCCTTAGGCTTCCACCATTTCCAACTCACGCCTCTCCTGTAGGGGGAAGATTACAGCATTTTCTCACCAAATGGGAGACTGTTACGTCGGACAATTGGGTTCTCAGTGTTGTGGGAAAAGGCTACACCCTTCCTTTTCGGGAGTTTCCGCCCCTCATCCCGCCCCGCCCTTCGTATTGTTCACAAGAACACCTCCTGTTGCTAGAACAGGAGGTAGAAGTCCTCCTTTTAAAGGGCGCGGTGGAGTTGGTCCCGGAGCAGGAAAGGGGTCAAGGAGTTTACTCAAGGTATTTCCTGATTCCCAAGAAGGATGGTCGTTTGAGACCAATTCTGGACCTGAGGATCTTGAATTGGTTCCTCAAGCAGGAAAAGTTCAAGATGCTGACCCTAGCACAGGTGCTTTTGGCGTTGAACATGGAAGACTGGATGGTGTCTGTCGACTTGCAGGATGCTTACTTTCATATCCCGATACTCAAGTCACACAGGAAGTATCTCCGGTTTGTGGTGGGATCGCAACACTATCAGTTTGCGGTCCTTCCGTTTGGTCTTACTTCAGCACCTCGAGTCTTCACGAAGGTGATGTCGGTGGTTGCGGCAGAGCTCAGAAGGAAGGGGATAGCAGTATTCCCTTACTTGGACGACTGGTTGATCAAAGCCAAGTCCCCGGAGCTTGTGTTGCGTCATCTGCAGTCAACAACCCAGTTGTTGTTCGACCTGGGTTTTTCGGTGAACAAGCCCAAATCTCACCTAGAGCCCTCTCAGCGCCTCCTGTTCATAGGGGCAGTACTGGATACAACATTGGGTCGGGCCTTTCCTCCGCCTCAGCGGATTCAAGATATTCAGGATTTGGTTCCAATGTTTCGAAATGGAGCGGTAGTTCCAGTCCTCAAGGTCCTTCGTCTGCTCGGTCTTTTTGCCTCCTGCATTCTGTTGGTCACGCATGCTCGCTGGCACATGAGGGCTCTTCAGTGGTGCCTCCGAAGGCAGTGGTCTCAACACAGAGGGGATCTAGAGGGTACTGTCAAGATCTCCAGAGATGCTGCTGTGGATTTGAAGTGGTGGATTGTAAGCAACAATCTTTCGCAAGGAAAGCCGTTCCAGCAGTCGCCACCAGTGGCCACAGTCATAACGGATGCTTCCACTCTAGGGTGGGGAGCTCATCTGGGGGATCTGGAGATCAAAGGTCTTTGGTCTCCAGAGGAACAGATTTTTCACATCAATCTGTTAGAATTACGGGCTGTACGTCTGGCTCTCAAGGCCTTCCTCCCTTCCCTTCGTGGTCAGTCGGTACAGGTCCTAACGGACAATACTACCACGATGTGGTACATAAACAAGCAGGGAGGAGTGGGGTCGTACCTTCTCTGCAGAGAAGCTCTTCGACTATGGTCCTGGGCAAAGGACCATCGGATTTGCTTGATAGCAAACCATCTGGCCGGAGTTTTGAACGTGCGTGCGGACAGTCTCAGTCGCCACTTCTCGGCAGACCACGAGTGGCGTCTCCATCCAGATCAAGTCCGTTTAATCTTCCAGAGGTGGGGGTTTCCTCGGGTAGATCTGTTCGCCACTCGAGAGAACGCGCATTGTCCGTTGTTCTGCAGCCTTCAGTATCCGATGCAGGAAGCGTTGGGGGATGCGTTTCAAATGACCTGGTGCGGCCAGTTGCTTTACGCGTTTCCTCCCATACCCTTGATTCCTCGAGTATTGAGGAAGATTCGCCAAGACCGGGCTCTAGTAATCTTAATAGCTCCGGATTGGCCAAGGAGGGTGTGGTACTCCGACCTTCTCCAACTCTCAATGTGCCCGCCGCTCCGTCTCCCTTTCAGGGCAGACCTCCTCTCGCAGTCGCAGGGGCAGGTTCTACACCCCAACCTCCAGAGTCTGCACCTACATGCCTGGAGATTGAACGGGGCAACCTGAGTTCCTTCTCTCTCCCGCCTGAGGTAGTGGATGTTATATTAGCGGCCAGGCGACACTCCACTAAATCTATCTACGCTAATAGGTGGTCTAAATTTGTTGCGTGGTGTGGAGAGAGGCAGATTGATCCTTTGCATGCTCATCTATCGGACGTTTTGTCTTTTGCTCTATCTCTGGCGCAGAAAGGTTGTGCATTGGCTACCATTAAAGGTTATTTATCGGCCTTGTCAGCCTTCTTATGTCTTCCAGACCAACAATCTTTATTTAAATCCCCTATTGTTATCAGATTCTTGAAAGGTCTTCTAAATCAATATCCTCCAAAGCCATTCGTTATGCCGCAATGGGATTTGTCCTTAGTCCTGACTTTCCTTATGGGGTCCCCTTTTGAACCTATGCATTCTTGCCCCTTGAGGTATTTGGTTTTAAAAACAGTCTTCCTGATAGCTATAACATCAGCAAGGAGAGTGAGTGAGTTGCAGGCCTTATCAGTAAAACCCCCTTATACAACTTTTTATGGGGATAAGGTGGTGTTGAGGACCAAGGCTGCTTTCCTCCCGAAGGTTGTTTCACCCTTCCATTTGGCTCAGGCAATTACTTTGTCCACGTTCTATCCTCCGCCTCATCCTTCCAAAGAGGAAGAAAGACTGCACCTTCTGAACCCAAAGAGAGCGTTGAGCTTCTTTATCGATAGAACAAAGGATTTCAGGCTGGAGGATCAGCTGTTTATTGGATACGTGGGCAAGAGGAGAGGAAAGGCAGTCCACAAGAGAACACTATCCAGGTGGGTTGTTCTTTGCATTAAAATATGTTACTCTTTGGCAAAGAAGGATCCTCCTGAGGGCATTAGAGCTCATTCCACCAGAGCTAAGTCGGCCACTTCGGCCTTGGCCAGAGGTGTTCCTGTGGTCGACATCTGCAAGGCCGCAACTTGGTCGTCCCTTCACACTTTTGCAAAACATTACTGTTTGGATTCTGAGGTTAGAAGGGACGGCCATTTTGCACGGTCAGTGCTGCAGGATTTCTTGGTTTGACCATTTAGGCACCCACCGCCGGGCGTGGTACTGCTTTGGGACTCTATTCATGAGGTGAGGAATCCACAGGTAGTTGTATCCATCAGAAGAACGAGTTACTTACCTTCGGTAACGACTTTTCTGGTGGATACATTAGCTACCTGTGGATTCCTCACGGTCCCACCCGCCTCCCCGTTGCCTTTCTGGTCTTACCAAGTAATCCTTGAGTGCGCTCCTCTTGGTCTTTGAGGGTGCAATAGATGTATATATAATATATTTATA
This sequence comes from Pleurodeles waltl, assembly GCF_031143425.1. Classification (NCBI taxonomy): domain Eukaryota; kingdom Metazoa; phylum Chordata; class Amphibia; order Caudata; family Salamandridae; genus Pleurodeles; species Pleurodeles waltl. The sequence continues at coordinate 76,178,935 of NC_090447.1, read as the reverse complement.
TATATATGTGTATATATGTATACATCTTTATGTATATACTTGGTGTGTGTATATATTTTAAAAGAGAGAGTTTTATATATATATATATGTACATAAAAAGATTTACAGTTATTCATACAATGTGGTGTATTTTTACAATATAATGGATGTTGCCTTGCTCTTTCATTGCATTGCCTGGTTGTTCTCATGCACGTAAAAAATGATTGGTACTGACGTCCGCACGTCGTCGAGGACCTCTTATTGCCTGTATGACGTCAGACGGCGTCGCGTGGGCGACAGTGACGTCCTCGTCGACGTGCAGAGACTAGTAAGAAGATTTCCGTCGAATGCTGGCGCCATGGGAGTATTCATGAGGTGAGGAATCCACAGGTAGCTAATGTATCCACCAGAAAAGTCGTTACCGAAGGTAAGTAACTCGTTCTTTTAGCACTGGAAGATTGAGACTGGGTGATCCCACTGGACTTGCAGAACACATATTTATACATACCATTCATGCATTTGCACCGGAAGTGGGAGGGAAGGCACCATGGGAAGTGGAGGCTTGGATCACCAACCTTCTGTGAGGAAGCTAGGACCACTTGGAGCTGGGCGATGACAGTGGCCAATTGTTCTATTTACAGGTGTCCCTGTGCTGGATTTGGACTACGTCCCCAGCAGGACATGTGTGAGGGCTTCATTAAAGGGTAACATCAGTTCAGATTTGGAAACTCCCAGCTGAAGCACGTCAGTCAGGAGGTTAGTCCTGACTGGCACGGTAGGCAGATCTAGTTCCAGGAACACAGCTGCCTTACGCACCACCATAGCCACTGTAGGAGGTGAGAGCATGCCAGCATATAGAAAGGTGTCCAGTCCACTGGCTTCTCCTAACTCCCCATATCAGTCCATTTGATCCAACTGAGACTCCAGAAGATCCTGAGACGCCTCTCATTCCTCGCCAATGCCTGGCTGATTATAGAAAGGCTCAGGCAATGATCTGGGACCTGCTGGCACCGGAATTGCCATCGCATGATGCCATTCCGGCTCCGGATGGTCGTCGGGTATTAGAATGGGGCTCACGCTACCGGTGGTGCGAGATGCATCGATGTTGGAAACAAAGCTGGATGAGCCCAATTGTGTGGACTCGGTGTCATTCCGGATCCAATATCAGATCCAAGAGACCCCATTGCGGCCGGAGCCGCCGGCGTGGAACCTGATAGGGCCCCAGTGACCCTGCGGGGCCTGAAGGCACACCGGCTGGGCAAGCCTGCTCAAATATGAGACACATGGTCTCGTAAAATTTTGAGTTGAGCAGGGGTCACTCTGCCTCCCGGAAAGGGGAGGAGGCTTGAAGTTGGCTCTGGCAACAGCTCTGCGGAACCGTGCCTGGAGCGTCAACGGTCCTGATTCGTCTTGTTGGCCGACGGGCAAGGTGAAGTTGCAGTCTACTTGGATGACTTCTTCTCCGATTGCCTGGAGTATCTCGAGTGGGACTAAGAGGACTTAGGGCTCATGGAGTGGTCCCCGGACCCCCTCCTCGACCAGGACCGTGACCCCCAAGGAGTTGTGCTAGCCGACGTTGAGTGCCGGGCCACCATGAGCTTCAGGGACCACTCCCTCAAAGCTTTCGGAGCCATGGTCCAGCAGTCGGAACATGACTGAGTTGTGATCTCGGTCCAAACAACAGAGACATTCCTTATGGGGGTCCATCACCGACATGGCGCAGTGGTAGGCACCGCACGGCTTGAATCCCATGTTCCTAGATGTCATTCTCGCACAGAATGAAAAAATCTTCGACAAAAAGGTCAAAAAAGGCTTGTCAAAAAAGACCGAGGGTAGCTCGATTCTGGATCTGAGCTTTAACCGTCACAGAAGGAAAAGAACTGATGTACGCGCACTTGGGTGGGACCTTTATAGGCGACTGTGACTTCACAAACAGCTCCAATGACACAATGCGGATCCTAACACCCGGCGGCGCGCAAGGGTATTGGTCAGCAAACCTTCCGGAATCCAAGCTGATGCCAGGAAATTCTAAGGTAAGGAATCTGCAGCTATAAGTCTCTATAAGATACAGGCTTTTAGAGGATCCACAGTGCTCTCAGAACACTGAGTGAAAAATGTGTTCCACCTTCAAGAATACACCTTTGTGGTGAAGCCATGGCAAGCAGACAGAATAACATTGGGAATCCAAGAGGCTGGACCAACTTGGGAAGAAGAAGTTTTCTTCCACCAGCCTGGCATGGAGGTCAGTATACACCTCATGCCTGTTGGGATGTTTTTCCTATACTTTATGGGATACGGTGGCGCAGGTGCTGCCTCAGGTCCCAGAGGGCGTGCAGGACACTCTCTCATAAGCAGTCAAAGATGGTAGAGATGCTGCCAAGTTTACTATCAGGTATGGTTTGGACACGACTGACTCGCTGACACTGGCCCTTTGTTGCCACACCTGGCTTTGTGCATCTGGCTTTTCGGGGGATGTCCCTGCAAACCTTATGGACATGCCCTTCAATGGGTCCCGCCTATTTGGTGAAAAGGCAGACCCGGCGCTGGAGCGCTTCAAGGATTCTTGGGCTACGGCCAGGTCCTTGGGCCTCTCTGTGAACCCCTAGCCAACAATCTGTCTTGCGACCTTTTCGAGGCTTCGGAAGGGGCAGGGTACCATGCCATCCACAGACCAGCCACCATCCTCCATCAGGTCAGCATCGTGTGTGGGGACGAGGTTGTAGGACTTTCAGACCCAGAGGGTCTGGCTAGACGTCATCCACCACCCAATCTGCCCCCCCTTCATCCACCGCATCCAAGTCCTCCTAGTGTGATTCTGCAAGACCACACGTGTCCAGTTGGAGGGAGGATTCAGTTTAATCTCCCTCACTGACAGTCCATAACATCGGACAAATGGGTCTTGCAGATCATACAGAAGGGCTATTCCCTCCCCTTCCAGTCTTTCCGTCCTTCTATGCCTCCATTAAAAGAACGGCTAATGGAGGATCACTTAGTCTTAATCTGCGAGGAAGTTATGGTTCTGTTGGCCAAGGGAGCCATAGAAAGGGTCCCGATGTCATAAATAGGCAGTGGTTGTTATAACCCCTACTTTCTGATACAAAAAAAAAAAAAAACAAGGGGATTTGTAGGGCCTCAGTCTCTTCCTCCAAAACGAGAAGTTCAAGATGCTCACTCTTGCTCAGGTGTTGCCTGCCCTAGACCAAGGAGACTGGATGGTAGCGCTGGATTTGCAGGATGCGTATTTTCACATCCCAATCCTGCCTGCCCACAGACATTACTTGCGGCTCAAGGTGGGCCACAAGCACTTTCAGTTTACAGTGCTCCCCTTCGGTCTCACCAGTGCCCCTCGGGTGTTCACCAAAGTGATGGCGGTGGTAGGAGCTCATCTGTGCAGGTTAGGGGTTTTAGTCTTCCCCTACCCCAACGACTGGCTGTTGAAGGCTCCTTCGTCCCAGGCTGTCGTTTCCCACCTTCAGACTTCGGTGAACCTCCTGCATTCGCTGGGGTTCACTATAAATGTGCCAAAGTCACACCTTACGCCCTCTCAGAAGCTCCCTTTCTTTGGAGCTGTTCTGAACACAGTACAGTTCTGAACACAGTATAGTTTCAGGATTATCCTCCCGAGCAGCGAGTCCAGGATATTCAGGTTATGATTTGGGTTATGACACCGATGTTTCAGCGTCTATCCTGTATTTCGGTGAGACAGACTCTGAGGCTGCATCCTATTAGTCAAGTATGCCAGATGGCACATGAGGGCTCTGCAGTGGGACCTGAAGTTCCAATGGGCACAGCATCAGAGGAATCTCACCGACATGGTTCAGATCTTGGAGGGAACTGTAAAAGATCTGCAGTGGTGGTTAGTGAACTGCGATTAGGTCAGAGGCAGACTCCTCTCCCTTTCCCAACCAGATCTCACAGTGGGGACAGATCCCATCTGGGATGGGGTAGCCATATGGGAGAGGTGGAGATCAGAGGCCTTTGTTCTCCGGTGGAATCCGGACTCCATATCAACATACTGGAGCGCTGGGCGGTCCGACTGGCATTGAAAGCATTTCTTCCTGTTGTAAAAGGGAGGATGGTGAAGGTGTTCACAGACAACACTACCGCAATATGGTACTGCAACGGGCAGGGCGGTGTGGGTTCGTAGACCCTTTGACAAGAGGCCCTTTGTCTCTGGACAACCCTGGTGGTGCAACACCTGGCAGGTTCTCTGAACACCAGGGCAGACAAACTCAGCCATCAATGCCTAGTGGTTTACTAGTGGTGTCTCCATTTGGAGGTGGCACAACAACTCTTTTGGCAGTGGGGAGAGCCTTGGTTCGATCTCTTTGCCTCCACAGAGAATGCACAATATCAGCAGTGTTGTGCGTTGGAGTTTCCAAGGCGGCATTCGCTCAGCGCTGCTTTTCGTCGCAAGTGGAGTTCAGGCGTTCTGTACGCCTTTCCACCCATACCACTTCAAGAATGACTGGGCCCAAGTAATCCTGGTGGCTCCCGACTGGACACAGAGAGTCTGGTATCCTGAGCTTCTGAAAATGAGCATCGATGCTCCGATCAGGCTGCCCCTTCGGGAAGATCTTCTGTTGCAGCAGCAGGGGAAAGTTTTCCACCCAAAACTGTCAACTCTGCACCTTCATGCGTGGCGATTGAGCGGCAGCAGTTGACAGCCTTCGACCTTCCTCACAAAGTCTGTAAAGTTATTCTGGCAGCCAGGCGTCTCTCCACTAAGACAGTATACACCTGCCTTTGGAAACTATTTGTAAATTATTGTACAGAAAGATTTATTGATCCTCTTTCTGCTTCTCTCTCTGACATTCTTCTCTTGATCTTATCCCTTGTTCAGCAGGGTTCTGCCGTGGGCACTCTCAAAGGCTATCTTTCTGACCTATCTCGGTTCCTTCGGCTGCCTCATCAGTCTTCATTATTCAAGTCTCCTAATGTACATAGATTTCTCAAAGGACTTGCACATATATTTCCCCATACGCCCTTTTCTATGCCTCAGTGGGACTTAAATCTAGTTCTCACATTTCTCATGTGTGCTCCCTATGAGCCATTACATAACTGTCCCCCCTAGCTGTTTACCATCAAGACAGCCTTCTTAGTGGCAATAACATCTGCCAGGAGGGTGAGTGAGATGCAGGCTCTCTCATCTAAGCCTCCGTATCGCGCCATGTTCCCAGACAAGGTGGTACTCAGAACTTGTGCCTTTTTCCTTTCCAAGGTGGTGACCCCGGTTCAGCTGGGTCAAAACATCACCCTACCCACCTTTTTTGCTCCACCGCATCCCTCTAAAGAAGAGGAGCGACTCCCACCGACAGGACCCAAAAAGAGCATTGTTGTTCTACCTTGACTCTACAAAAGAGTTCCGGGTGAATAACCAATGCTTTGTGGGGTACGTAGGAGCAAAGAAAGGTTGGGCAGTGCAGAAACAAACCATTTCCCACTGGGTCGTTCTCTGCATTACGATCTGCTATGCGCTGGCCTAGAAGCAGCCTCCTGTGGGCTCATTCCACCAGGAGAAAGGCTGCTACCACTGCGCTTGCCCAAGGTTTTCCGATCCTGGAAATCTGTCAGACAGCAACGTGGGCATCATTGCACACGTTTGCAAGACATTACTCCCTGGACAATCAGGTCTGTAGAGACGGGCATTTTGCTTGTTCTGTCCTACAGGACTTTATATTATAAGGATATTTGTCCACAGCCCACCACCAGGAGTGTAAGGAAATGCCTCCTTGGCATGGTTACCCCCTGACTTTTTGCCTTTGCTGATGCCAAGTTATGTTTTGAAAGTGTGCTGAGGCCTGCTAACCAGGCCCCAGCACCAGTGTTCTTTCCCTAAACTGTACCTTTGTCTCCACAATTGGCACAACCCTGGCAGATTGGTAAGTCCCTTGTAACTGGTACCCCTGGTACCAAGGGCCCTGATACCAGGGAAGGTCTAAGGGCTGCAGCATGTCTTATGCCACCCTGGGGACCCCTCACTCAGCACATACACACTGCTTGCCACCTTGTGTGTGCTGGTGGGGAGAAAATGACTAAGTCGGCATGGCACTCCCCTCATAGTGCCATGCCAACCTCACACTGCCTATGGCATAGATAAGTCACCCCTCTAGCAGGCCTTACAGCCCTAAGGCAGGGTGCACTATACCACAGGTGAGGGCATAGGTGCATGAGCATTATGCCCCTACAGTGTCTAAGCAAAACCTTAGACATTGTAAGTGCAGGGTAGCCATAAGAGTATATGGTCTGGGAGTGTGTCATACACGGACTCCACAGCACCATAATGGCTACACTGAAAACTGTGAAGTTTGGTATCAAACTTCTCAGTACAATAAATGCACACTGATGCCAGTGTGCTCTTTATTGTAAATATACACCCAGAGGGCATCTTAGAGATGCCCCCTGAAAACATACCCAACTCCAGTGTGGGCTGACTAGTTTTTGCCAGCCTGCCACACACCAGACATGTTGCTGGCCACACGGGGAGAGTGCCTTTGTCACTCTGTGGCCAGGAACAAAGCCTGTACTGGGTAGAGGGGCTTCTCACCTCCCCCTGCAGGAACTGTAACACCTGGCGGTGAGCCTCAAAGGCTCACCCCCTTTGTTACAGTGCCACAGGGCATCCCAGCTAGTGGAGATGCCCGCCCCTCCGGCCACTGCCCCCACTTTTGGCGGCAAGGCTGGAGGAGATCATGAGAAAAACAAGGAGTCACCACTCCCCAGTCAGGACAAACCCCTAAGGTGTCCTGAGCTGAGGTGACTCTTACTTTTAGAAATCCCCCAATAGGATTAGGGATGTGCCCCCCTCCCCACAGGGAGGAAGCACAAAGAGGGTGTAGCCACCCTCAGGGCCAGTAGCCATTGGCTACTGCTCTCCCAGACCTAAACACACCCCTAAATTGAGTATTTAGGGGCTCCCAGAACCGAGGAAGATAGATTCCTGCAACCTAAAGAAGAAGGACTGCTGACCTGAAGCCCTGCAGAGAAGACAGAGACACCAACTGCTTTGGCCCCAGCCCTACCGGCCTGCCTCCCCACTTCAAGAAAAACTGCAACAGCGACGCATCCCCCAGGGTCCAGCAACCTCTGAAGCCTCAGAGGACTACCCTGCATCTAAAAGGACCAAGAACTCCCGAGGACAGCGACCCTGTTCCAAAGAAACTGCAACTTTGCAACAAAGAAGCAACTTTTAAAGACCACACGTTTCCCGCCGGAAGCGTGAGACTTTCAACTCTGCACCCGACGCCCCCGGCTCGACCTGCGGAGAAACAACACTACAGGGAGGACTCCCCGGCAACTGCGAGCCTGTGAGTAGCCAGAGTTGACCCCCCTGAGCCCCCACAGCGACAGCAAAGAACCCGACGCCTGGTAAAGACACTACACCCGCAGCCCCCAGGACCTGAAGGATCCGACCTCCAGTGCAGAAGCGACCCCCAGGTGGCCCTCTCCCTTGCCCAGGTGGTGGCTACCCCGAGGAGGCCCCCCCCCTTGCCTTCCTGCTTCGCTGAAGAGACCCCTGGGTCTCCCATTGAAACCAATTGCAAACCCGATGCCTGTTTGGACCCTGCACCCGGCCGCCCCTGTGCCGCTGAGGGTGTACTTTTTGTGCTGACTTGTGTCCCCCCCCCCCGATGCCCTACAAAAGCCCCCTGGTCTGCCCTCCGAAGTCACGGGTACTTACCTGCTGGCAGACTGGAACCGGGGCACCCCCTTCTCCATTGAAGCCTATGCATTTTGGGCACCACTATGACCTCTACACCTGACTGGCCCTGAGCTGCTGGTGTGTTAACTTTGGGGTTGCCCTGAACCCCTAACGGTGGGCTACCTTGGACCCAACTTTGAACCCTGTATGTGGTTTACTTACCTGCAAAACTAACCAATACTTACTTCCCCCAGGAACTGTTGAAAATTGCACTGTGTCTAGTTTTAAAATAGCTTATTGCCATTTTTACTAAAACTGTACATGGTATTGTGTTGATTCAAAGTTCCTAAGATACCTGAGTGAAATACCTTTCATTTAAAGTATTGTTTGTAAATCTTGAACCTGTGGTTCTTAAAATAAACTAAGAAAATATATAGCTTTCTATATAAAAACCTATTGGCCTGGAATTGTCTTTGAGTGTGTGTTCCTCATTTATTGCCTGTGTGTGTACAACAAATGCTTAACACTACCCTCTGATAAGCCTACTGCTCAACCACACTACCACAAAATAGAGCATTAGAATTATCTCTTTTTGCCACTGTCTTACCTCTAAGGGGAACACTTGGACTCTGTGCATGCTATTTCTTACTTTGAAATAGTACATACAGTGCCAAATTCCTACACCTAGGCACTAGTAGGACCCCCAAAAGGGTGATCCATGTGAACCGCCTCAAACTCTTTCATGACAGGGCAGATGTAAACATGTTAATGGTTACAGATGAGGACCAGGAAGCTGAGAGTGAACCTCTCCCTGATCTCCTCTCCACTGACCCTAAAGATGGCTCAGTAGATGGAGTGATCTATTCAGACACCCTCTCTGGCCAACAGCAAGCTGACTGTAGGAAAGTCTTACAACAGTTTGCTGAGCTCTTTTCCCTAACCCCTGGTCAGACACACCTGTGTACCCATGTTGTGGACACAGGAGACAGCATGCCTGTCAAAAACAACATTTTTAGACAGTCTGACCAAGTTAAGGAAAGCATCAAAGTGGAAGTCCACAAGATGCTGGAATTGGGATTCATTGTACACTCTGACAGCCCCTGGGCTAGCCCAGTGGTCTTAGTCCCCAAACCTCACACCAAAGATGGCAAGAGAGAGATGAAGTTTTGTGTGGACTACAGAGGACTTAATTCTGTCACCAAGACAGATGCCCATCCCATTCCAAGGGCAGATGAGTTAATTGATAAATTGGGTGCTGCAAAATACTTGAGTACCTTTGACTTGACAGCAGGGTACTGGCAAATCAAAAGGCACCAGGAGCAAAGGAAAAGACAGCATTCTCTACACCTGATGGGCACGATCAGTTTACTGTGATGCCCTTTGGCTTAAAGAATGCCACTGCCACCTTCCAAAGCTTGGTGAATCAAGTCCTTGCTGGCTTGGATTCCTCTAGCGCAGCTTATCTTGATGATATTGCTGTCTTTAGCTCCAGCTGGCAGGATCACCTGGTCCACCTGAAGAAGGTTTTGCAGGCCCTGCAAGCAGCAGGTCTCTCTATCAAGGCATCCAAATGTCAGATAGGGCAGGGTACTGTGGTTTACTTGGGACACCTTTTAGGTGGAGGGCAAGTTCAGCCACTCCAACCCAAGATCCAGACTATTCTGGACTGGGTAGCTCCAAAAACCCAGACTCAAGTCAGGGCATTCCTTGGCTTGACTGGTTACTATTGTAGGTTTGTGAAGGGATATGAATCCATAGTGACACCCCTTACAGAACTTACCTCTAAGAAAATGCCCAAGAAGGTAAACTGGACTATAGAATGCCAACAGGCCTTTGACACCCTGAAACAAGCTATGTGCACAGCACCAGTTCTCAAAGCTCCAGATTACTCCAAGCAGTTCATTGTGCAGACTGATGCCTCTGAACATGGGATAGGGGCAGTTTTGTCCCAAACAAATGATGATGGCCTTGACCAGCCTGTTGCTTTCATTAGCAGGAGGTTACTCCCCAGGGAGCAGCGTTGGAGTGCCATTGAGAGGGAGGCCTTTGCTGTGGTTTGGTCCCTGAGGAAGCTGAGGCCATACCTCTTTTGTACTCACTTTGTAGTTCAGACTGACCACAGACCTCTCAGATGGCTTATTCAGATGAAAGGTGAATATCCAAAACTGTTGAGGTGGTCCATCTCCCTACAGGGAATGGACTTTATAGTGGAACACAGACCTGGGACTGCCCATGCCAGTGCTGATGGCCTTTCCAGGTTCTTCCACTTAGAAAATGAAGACTCTCTTGGGAAAGGTTAGTCTCATCCTCTTTTGTTTGGGGTGGGGTGAGGGGGGGTGGTGTTTGTGTAAGCAAATTCCTCCTTGGCATGGTTACCCCCTGACATTTTGCCTTTGCTGATGCCAAGTTATGATTTGAAAGTGTGCTGGGACCCTGCCAGCCAGGCCCCAGCACCAGTGTTCTTTCCCTAAACTGTACCTTTGTCTCCACAATTGGCACAACCCTGGCAGATTGGTAAGTCCCTTGTAACTGGTACCCCTGGTACCAAGGGCCCTGATACCAGGGAAGGTCTAAGGGCTGCAGCATGTCTTACGCCACCCTGGGGACCCCTCACTCAGCACATACACACTGCTTGCCAGCTTGTGTGTGCTGGTGGGGAGAAAATGACTCAGTTGACATGGCACTCCCCTGAGAGTGCCATGCCAACCTCACACTGCCTATGGCATAGATAAGTCACTCCTCTAGCAGGCCTTACAGCCCTAAGGCAGTGTGCACTATACCACAGGTGAGGGAACAGGTGCATGAGCACTATGCCCCTGCAGTGTCTAAGCAAAACCTTAGATATTGTAAGTGCAGGGTAGCCATAAGAGTATATGGTCTGGGAGTGTGTCATACACGGACTCCACAGCACCATAATGGCTACACTGAAAACTGTGACGTTTGGTATCAAACTTCTCAGCACAATAAATGCACACTGATGCCAGTGTGCACTTTATTGTAAAAATACACCCAGAGGGCATCTTAGAGATGCCCCCTGAAAACATACCGGACTCCAGTGTGGGCTGACTAGTTTTTGCCAGCCTGCCACACACCAGACATGTTGCTGGCCACATGGGGAGAGTGCCAACTAGTGGAGATGCCAGCCCCTCCAGCCACTGCCCCCACTTTTGGCGGCAAGGCTGGAGGAGATAACGAGAAAAACAAGGAGGAGTCACTCCCCAGTCAGGACAGCCCCTAAGGTGTCCTGAGCTGAGGTGACTCTTACTTTTAGAAATCCTCCATCTTGCAGATGGAGGATTCCCCCAATAGGATTAGGGATGTGCCTCCCTCTCCACAGGGAGGAGGCACAAAGGAGGTGTAGCCACCATCCGGGTCAGTAGCCATTGGCTACTGACCTCCCAGACCTAAACACACCCCTAAATTGAGTATTTAGGGGCTCCCAGAACCGAGGAAGATAGATTCCTGCAACCTAAAGAAGAAGAAGGACTGCTGACCTGAAGCCCTGCAGTGAAGACTGAGACGACAACTGATTTGGCCCCAGCCCCACCAGCCTGGCCCCAGCCCCACCAGCCTGTCCCCCTACTTCGAATAAAACTGCAACATCGACGCATCCCACAGTGTCCAGTGACCTCTGAAGCCTCAGAGGACTACCCTGCATCTAAAGGACCAAGAAGCTCCAGAGAACCGCAGCCCTGTTCAAGAGATTGCAACTCTTTGCAACAAAGAAGCAACTTTTAAAGACCACACGTTTCCCGCTGGAAGCGTGAGACTTTCCACTCTGCACCCGATGCCCTGGGCTCGATCTGCAGAAAACTAACTCTACTGGGAGGACTCCCCGGCGACTGCGAGCCTGTGAGTAGCCAGAGTTGACCCCCCTGAGCCCCCACAGCAACGCCTGCAGAGGAAATCCAGAGGCTCCCCCTGACCGTGACCGCCTGCTTCAAGGAACCCGACGCCTGGAAATCACACTGGACCCACAGCCCCCAGGACCTGAAGGAACCGAACTCCAGTGCAGGAGCGACCCCCAGGTGACCCTCTGCCTAGCCCAGGTGGTGGCTACCCTAAGGAGCCCCCCGTGCCTGCATCGTTGAAGAGACCCCCGGGTCTCCCCATTGATTCCTATTGAAAACCCGACGCCTGTTTGCACTCTGCACCCGGCCGCCCCTGTGCCGCTGAGGGTGTACTTCCTGTGCCTATTTGGTCCCCCCCCCCACTCCCCGGTGCCTTACAAAAACCCCCTGGTCTGCCCTCCGAAGTCACGGGTACTTACCTGCTGGGAGACTGGAACCGGGGCACCCCTATTTCCATTGAAGCCTATGTGTTTTGGGCACCACCTTGACCTCTGCACCTGACCGGCCCTGATCTGCTGGTGTGGTAACTTTGGGATTGCCTTGAACCCCCAAACGGTGGGCTACCTTGGACCCAACTTTGAACCCTGTAAGTGTTTTACTTACCTGTGAACTTAACATTTACTTACCTCCCCCAGGAACTGTTGATTTTTGCACTGTGTCCACTTTTAAAATAGCTTATTACCATTTTTGTCAAAACTGTACATGCTATTTTGATTATTCAAAGTTTCTAGAATACCTGAGTGAAATACCTTTCATTGAAAGTATTGTTTGTAAATCTTGAACCTGTGGTTCTTATCCCCTTCTGCGCCCAGGACGTAATGGTTACGTCCTGAGGCACAGTGCTCGTGTGCCCAGGATGTAACCATTTCGTCCTGGGCACAGAGCCCAGAGGGAGCGTTAGTGCTCCCTCTGTGGGGTTCCCACCCACACCCCCAAGGCAGGGATGGAAGGGGAAGGCCTTCCCCTGACACCCCCCCGTGACATCAGTGCGCGATCGCGCGCTGATTGTCACAGAGGGCCTCCTCCATCGCACTGGAAGCTCAGCTTCCAGCGTGATCGGAATAGAAATGCAAAGCATTTCTCTTCCGATCACGTGGAGGAGGCAAGAGAGGCTTCAAAGGGAAGGAAAGGAATTTCCTTCCCTTTGAAGACTACCTCAGCGTTTCAAAAGCCGGATTGTAAAGCAATCTGGCTTTTGAAATGTCCACTAGACACCAGGGATTTCTTTTTGTAAATGAAACAGGCATGAGGGAGCTACCCCTTGGGCAAGGGTCGCTCCCAGGCGGGCGTATTTTTTTTTTTTTAAGGCCTTTTCTGCACCCCCTCCCCCCCCCGCCACCGCCCCCCCAGGGGGCAGATTGGCCTATTATTGGAAACCTCTAGGCACCAGAGATAAAAAAAAAAAAAAAAAGTTTTTTGGGTTTTTGTTTTGTTTTTGATTTTAGAGGTGGGGAGCGATCCCTTAGGCAAGGGTCGCTCCTATAGGGGGCAAATTATATTTAGGCCATTTCTGCCCCCTTTGGGGGCAGATTGACCTATTTTTATGAGGCCAATCTGCCCCCAAGGGGAACAGAAACCACTAGACACCAGGGAGTTTTTTTTTTTTAACGTGAATTTCACGCAAGGGGAGCGACCCCTTAGGCAAGGATCGTTTCCCTGGGGGGCAAATTTATTTTAGGCCATTTCTGCCCCCTTGGGGGGCGGATCAGCCTATTTTAAGTAGGCCGATCAGCCCCCAAGCGGGGCAGAAACCACTAGGCACGGTGGGATTTTTTGTTGTTGTTTTACAGATGGGGAGCGACCCCTTAGGCAAGGGCCGCTCCCCTGGAGGGGCAAATTGTATTTAGGCCATTTCTGCCCGCTTTGGGGGCAGATTTTAGGTCAATCTGCCCCCAAGGGGGGCAGAAACAACTAGGCACCGGGGATTTTTTTTTTGCGTAAATGTCACGCAAGGGGAGCGACCCCGTAGGCAAAGGTCGCTCCCTGGGGGGGGAGGCAAATTTATTTTAGGCCATTTCTGCCCCCCCTGTGTTTTTTGTTTTTGTTTGTTTGTTTTTCTAGAGATGGGGAGCGACCCATTAGGCAAGGGTCGCTCCCTTGGGGGGCAAATTGTATTTAGACCATTTCTGCCCCCCCTTGGGGGCAGATCGGCGGATTTTAGGTCAATCTGCTCCCAAGCGGGGCGGAAACAACTAGGCACCGGGGATTTTTTTTTTGCACCAATGTCACGCAAGGGGAGCGACCCCGTAGGCAAGGGTTGCTCCCCGGGGGGGGGGTTGGGGGGACAAATTTATTTTAAGCCATTTCTGCCCCCCGGGCCGGCTGATCTAGAGGCTAAAATCCACAGGTAGGCATTTTGCAAAAAAACACCTCTTTCTGTGAAAAAATGTGATGTGTCCGCGTTGTGTTTTGGGCCATTTCCTTTTGTGGGCGCTAGGCCTACCCACACAAGTGAGGTACCATTTTTATCGGGAGACTTTGGGGAACGCTGGGTGGAAGGAAATTTGTGGCTCCTCTCAGATTCCAGAACTTTCTGTCACCGAAATGAGAGGAAAAGGTGTTTTTTGGCCAAATGTTGAGGTTTGCCAAGGATTCTGGGTAACAGAACCTGGTCAGATCCCCACAAGTCATCCCATCTTGGATTCCCCTAGGTTTCTAGTTTTAAAAAATGCGCTGGTTTGCTAGGTTTCCCCAGGTGCCGACTGAGCTAGAGGCCAAAATCCACAGGTTGGCAATTTGCAAAAAACACCTCTGTTTTCTGTGAAAAAATGTGACGTGTCCACGTTGTGTTTTGAGCCATTTCCTTTTGTGGGCACTAGGCCTACCCACACAAGTGAGGTACCATTTTTATCGGGAGACTTGGGGGAACACAGAATAGCAAAACAAGTGTTATTGCCCCTTGTCTTTCTCTACATTTTTTCCTTCCAAATGTAAGGCAGTGTGTAAAAAAGACATCTATTTGAGAAATGCCCTGTAATTCACATCCTAGTAGGGGCACCCCGGAATTCAGAGATGTGCAAATAACCACTGCTTCTCAACACCTTATCTTGTGGCCATTTTGGAAATACAAAGGTTTTCTTGATACCTATTTTTCACTTTTTATATTATAGCAAATGAATTGCTGTAAACCCGGTATAGAATAAAAACCCATTGCAAGGTGCAGCTCATTTATTGGCTATGCGTACCTAGAGTTCTTGATGAACCTACAAGCCCTATATATCCACGCAACCAGAAGAGTCCAGCTGACGTAACGGTATATTGCTTTCAAAAATCTGACATCGCAGAAAAAAGTTAGAGTAAAACGTGGAGAAAAATGTTTGGGTTTTTTTCACCTCAATTTCAATATTTGTTTTATTTCAGCTGTTATTTTCTGTAGGAAACACTTGTAGGATCTACACAAATGACCCCTTGCTGAATTCAGAATTTTGCCTACTTTTCAGATATGTTTAGCTTTCTGGGATCCAGCATTGGTTTCTCACCCATTTTGGTCACTAACTGGAAGGAGGCTGAAAGCACAAAAAATAGTAAAAATGGGGTATGTCCCAGTAAAATGTCAAAATTGTATTGAAAAATTGGGTTTTACAATTCAAGTCTGCCTGTTCCTGAAAGCTGGGAAGATGGTGATCTTGCCACCACAAACTCTTTGTTGGTGCCATTTTCAGGGGAAAAAACCACGAGCTGCCTTCTGCAGCCCTTTTTTCCCATTTTAAAAAAAAACGAAATTTTCACTGTATTTTGGCCAATTTCTTGGTCTCCTTCAGGGGAACCCACAAACTCTGGGTACCTCTAGAATCCCTAGGATGTTGGAAAAAAAGGACGCAAATTTGGCGTGGGTAGTTTATGTGAACAAAAAGTTATGAGGGCCTAAGCGTGAACTGCCCCAAATAGCCAAAAAAAGGCTTGGCACAGGAGGGGGAAAAGGCCTGGCAGCGAAGGGGTTAAAATAAACTAAGAAAATATATTTTTCTATATAAAAACCTATTGGCCTGGAGTAAGTCTTTGAGTTTGTGTTCCTCATTTATTGACTGTGTGTGTACAACAAATGCTTAACACTACCCTCTGATAAGCCTACTGCTCGACCACACTACCACAAAATAGAGCATTAGAATTATCTCTTTTTGCCCCTATCTTACCTCTAAGGGGAACCCTTGGACTCTGTGCACACTATTTCTTAATTTGAAATAGTACATACAGAGCCAACTTCCTACAAGGAGGTTATGGCAGAAGTCTCTATCAGATGAACAAGTTACTTACCTTCGGTAACAAATTATCTGGTAGAGACTCTATCTAGCTGCAGATTCCCTTAACCCGCCCATGCCTCCCCACTCTTTCGGACACGTCTAATAGGATCAGGGATTGTCCCTTTCAGGGCTCTAGTATTTGCGCAGACAAACTGTTACTTCTTGCCACGGCTCTGCGCTTCTGGCGTGGAAGTTAGTGGAAAAGGAACTGATGTATGCTTGCCAGGGTGGTGCCTTTACAGGCGATCGTGACGTCGTACGGATCCGAATGACGTCACCCGACGGCACGGGAAAAGAGATTGCGCAACAAAACTTCTGGATTCTATGCTGACGCCAGGACATTCTAAGGTAAGGAATCTGCAGCTAGATAGTCTCTAACAGATAATGCGTTATTGAAGGTAAGTAACTTGTTCCTCTTGGACATTCCTTGCTTTACTCTTTCTTTAGCACTGCAAGACTGTACTGTAGGGATGGCTAAAGGTTACTTGGCTGCCTTGTTGGCATCCCTGTCCCTTCCAAATCCCCCCCATCCCTATTTAAATTACCTATTGCTTTGCTTTTTTTTTTTTTTTTTTTTTTAAATAATTCCTTACAAATTTCCCTTTCTCTATTTATTATGCATCAGTGGAACCTCAATTTATGCTTAACATTTTTGATGGGGTTACTTTCAAAACACTGATTTTAGTGCCTCCTGCTTTGGTGAGGCGCATCACTGAGTTGCAGGCACTGAGTGTCCATCCACCTTTTACATCTGTTCTTCCCGGCAACTTAGTACTACAGACCAGACCCGCTTTCCACACTAAAGGTGTAACCCCATTTCACCTAGGTCAGTCGATTATGCTTACCTGTTTATATCCACCTCCCCAATCTTCTAAAGCAAGCAACAGGCTTTCAAACTAGATCTAAAAAGAGCAGTTAGTGTTTATATAGATACAACAAAAGAATTGTGTGTTAATGGTCGGATTTGTGTGGGCTACATAGGTAAGAAAAGGAAAATAGGACATTATCAAAGTGGATTCTTTTATGCATTAAGATTTGCCATTCATTTGTGCATAAAAAAAACACCTGAGGACATATTTGTTCATTCTTTGAGGGTGAAAACGTCTGCCTTAGCATTGGCGAGAGAAGTTTCTTTACAGATGTGTAAAGTTCCCTATTGGCCATTTCTGCACACTTTTGCCAAACATTCGACAGGGCTGTTATTTTGCCTGTTTTGTACTGTAGTACCTCTTGATATAACCATTCGTAAAGTCCCTCCTCCAAGTGCTTTATGGCTTGATAATCTTTTCACATGGTGAGGAATTTGCAGGTCGAAGTATTCATCAGAAGAAAAAGTTACCTTCAGCAGTGATCTTACTGGCATATATTCTGTGTACCTGAAGATTCCTCACCTACCCTACCCACCTCCCTGTCTTGAAGACTATCTACTAATTGCGTATTTCGGTCAATATGTTTCAAGTTGTACATCTCACTAGCATGTTTGAAAATGTTTCATTTTACACATTTCTTGTCCTTCTGCCTTGTTGGTATGGAATAGAATAAATGGAAATTTGCAATTGGAGTGCAGGTTGGGCATTTTATACATGCAGAGATGACACAAGTTGTTTTATTGCTGATGTTGTAATGGAGTTGGTGCACTCTTCTGGCATGGATGAGCTTTTGCAGAAAGGTTTCCAGGGCAGACTGATGTAGGGGGGATATTCACAAGGTGAGGAATCTGCAGGTAGATAGAGTACTCACTAGTACGAACATTACAGAAGGTAAGTAACTTTTTCTTTAAGATGTTTTAAAAACCCACAGACCGTACTAGTCTTGGGGCCTAAAATCTCTGACCAGCTTAATCCACCATTAGCAGCCAAACCCTAACATGAGGTCAGATTTAGAGAACTAAAAAATGCAGGAAGTCATTAAATTCAAATACCATGAAGCTAAACATTTGAAGTGCAATATCTGATAGAGACTTCTAGCTACAGCTTCCTTACCTTAGAATTCCCTGGCGTCAGCTTCAAATCCGGAATTTTTCTGCTGAGCAGTACCCTGCGCACGCCATTGGGCGTCGTCGTTTGGATCCGTGTGCGTCGTCGGAGGCGTCTATGACGTCACAGTTGTCTATATAGACACCGTCTCGGTGCGCGTACGTCAGTTCTTTTCCTTCCGCGCCGGTTAAGCGCAGTTCCGGAAAGAGCTACCCTTCTTCGACGGTATGTCGAGGCTTTTTTGACTGTTTGAAGGCATGTCTTCGAGAAAGACAGGGTTCAAGCCGTGTGGTGAGTGTCTTCGCACCATGTCGGTGACGGATCCGCACCGTGTTTGTCTTTGGTGCCTGGAGAAGGACCACGATTCCACCTCGTGCTCCGACTGTCGGGCCATGGCGCCGATGGCCTTGAGGGAGAGATCCCTCAAGCTTCTTGCGGCCCGACATTCGTCTTCGGTCGGCGCGACTCCGCGGAGGTCACAGTCCTGCAGTAGGAGGAGGTCGCAGCACTGCTCCCGGAGCCCCAAGTCCTCTTCCTTGCATTCGAGGTCATCCAAAGGTAAGAGGCACAACAAGAAGAAGTCCAAGTGGACTTCGTCTTCGCATTGCCCGTCGGCCGACAAGGCGTCTAGGGAACGTCGACGTTCCGAGCGCGGTTCCGCGGAGCCGTTGCCAGGGTCGACTCCGCATCTTCCTCCCCCTTTCCGGGGACCGGATCGATCCCCGCTCAAATAAAAGAATTTTACGAGGCCATGCGTCTTGTTTTTGAGCGGGCTGCACCCTTGGGTGGGTCTTCAGGCCCCGCGGGGTCAACAGGGGCCCACTCGGATTCGACTCAGGCGGCTTCGGCCTCGCCGCCGTTGGGAATCTCAGGATCCGATACTGGATCCGGACTGCCGCTGGTCCCTCACAGTCGAGCTCCTTCGGCGCCGGGTCCGACGTCGACGATTCCACCTCCGGCGCCCACCGGTGGCAGCCACATCCTTTTTCCGGATGATCCGGAGCCGGAGCGACGTCGTATGACGTCTACTCTGACTTCGACAGAGCCAATTCAGCCCAGATCATTGTCTGAGCTTTTTTTAGATAAGCCAGATGCAGGAGAGGAATGGGAGGGGTCTGAGGACCCTTTAGAATGTGGTTTACAACAGGACTGGTATGAGGATCTAGGGGAGGCCAGTGGACTGGACACTTCTCCAGATACTGATATGCTCTCTCCTCCTAATGTGGCTACGGATTAGGGTGCTTCTTTTGCTATGGTGGTGCGTAGGGCAGCTGAGGTCTTGGACCTAGATTTGCCTACGGTGCCAGTCAGGACGAATATCCTGACAGAAGTGCTTCAGCCGGGGATGACAACATCAGAGCTGATGTTACCCTTCAATGAGGCTCTTACAGACGTCCTTCTGGGTACATGGTCCAAACCCAGCACAGGGGCTCCTGTGAATAAGAGGGTCGGCTGCCACCATAGACCCGCTCCGAGCGACCCTAGTTTCCTGACACAACAACCCACTCCTGAGAGCTTGGTTGTCCAATCCTCTACTTCCCGTGGTGCCTTCCCTTCTGCTCCCCCGGATAGGGAATTCAAGAGGCTGAATCAGCTTGGGAAGAAGATGTTTTCTTCCACCAGCCTGGCATTGAGGTCCGTAAACACCTCTTGCCTATTGGGGTGTTATTCCCATACTTTATGGGATACGGTGGCACAGGTGCTGCCTCAGGTCCCGGAGGGCATACGGGACACTCTCACCCAGGCTGTCAAGGATGGGAGAGATGCAGCCAAGTTTATGATCCGGTGTGGTTTGGACACGACCGACTAGCTGGGCAGAGTGATTTAATCGTCAGTGGCCCATCGTCACCACACCTGCCTACGTTCTACTGGTTTCTCAGGGGATGTCCAGTCTAGCTTGATAGACATGCTCTTTGATGGCTCTCGCCTTTTTGGTGAAAAGGCAGACTCCATGCTTGAGAGGTTCAAGGATTCTCGAGCTACGGCCAGATCCTTGGGCTTTTCAGTGCCAGCACAACAGCAGTCTGTCTTTCGCCCCTTTTGAGGATTCGGAAGGGGCGTGGTACCATGCCAGCCACAGTTCAGCCACCGTCCTCCGGCTTCACAGCATCCCGGAAGAGGACGTGGTCGTGGTACCATCAGACCTATAGGGTCTGGCCAGAGGTCGGCCACCACACAGCCCCCCTCCATTGCGCCCAAGCCCTCCTAGTATGGTTCTGCAGGATCAAGTCCGTCCAGTTGGAGGTAGGATTAATTTTCATGTCCCTCACTGGTTTTCCATCACAACGGACAAGTGGGTCCTGCAGATCCTACGGTAGGGCTACTCCCTTCCCTTCCAGTCTTTCCCTCCTTCTATCCCTCCGACAAAGGAATGGCTGATGGAGGACCATCTGGCTTTGCTCCGCGAGGAAGTTACGGCTCTCTTGGCCAAGGGAGCCATAGAAAGAGTCCCGATAGCAGAAGTAGGCAGTGGTTGTTATTCCTGCTACTTTCTGATTCCCAAAAAGAACAAAGGCCTTAGCCCTGTCTTGGAATTAAGGGACGTCAATCTCTTCCTCAAGAAGGAGAAATTCAAGATGCTCACTCTTGCTCAGGTTTTGTCTGCCCTAGACCAAGGAGACTGGATGGTAGCGTTGGATTTGCAGGATGCGTATTTCCACATTCCTATCCTGCCAGTCCACAGGCGTTACCTGCAGTTCAAGGTGGGCCACGACCACTTTCAGTTTACCGTGCTTCCTTTCGGTCTTACCAGTGCCCCTCGGGTGTTCACAAAAGTGATGGCGGTGGTGGCAGCTCATCTGCACAGGTCAGGGATTTCAGTCTTCCCCTACCTAGACGATTGGCTGCTGAAGGCTTCTACGCCCCAGGCTCTCGTCACCCACCTCCAGACGACGGCGAACCTCCTGCATTTGCTGGGGTTCACTATAAATGTGCCGAAGTCACACCTGACTCCCTCTCAGAAGCTCACTTTCATCACAGCTGTTCTAGACACAGTGCAGTATTGGGCTTATCCTCCCGAACAGCGAGTCCAGGATATTCAGGTTATGATACTGACGTTTCGGCACCTATCCTGGATTTCGGTGAGACAGACTCTGAGGCTGTCGGGACTCATGGATTCCTGCATCCTATTGGTCAAGCATGCCAGATGGCGCATGAGGGCTCTACAGTGGGACCTGAAGTTCCAATGGGCACAGCATCAGGGAAATCTTACCGACGTGGTTCAGATCTCGGAGGGGACTTCAAAGGATCTGCAGTAGTGGTTAGTGAACTGCGATTGGGTCAAAGGCAGACTCCTCTCCCTTCCCCAACCAGATCTCACAGTAGTGACAGATGCGTCACTTCTGGGATGGGGCGGCCATCTGGGGGAGGTGGAGATCAGAGGTCACTGGTCTCCGGCGGAATCTGGGCTCCACATCAACTTGCTGGAGCTTCGGGCAATCCGGCTAGCATTAAAAGCATTTCTTCCTGTTGTGAAAGGGAAGGTGGTGCAGGTGTTTACGGACAACACTACCGCAATGTGGTACTGCAACAAGCAGGGCGGTGTGGGGTCGTGGACCCTTTGTCAAGAGGCTTTATGTCTCTGGACATGTCTGGAACAGCAGGGCATGACCCTGGTGGTTAAACACCTGGCAGGTTCTCTGAACGCCAGGGCAGACAAACTCAGCCAAAAATGCTTAGAGGATCACGAATGGTGCCTTCTTGCGGAGGTGGCGCAAGGTCTCTTTCAGCAGTGGGGAGAGCCTTGGTTAGATCTGTTCGCCTCCATAGAGAACGCCCAATGTCAGCAGTTTTGCACGTTGGAGTTTCCAAGGTGGCTATCGTTGGGCGAGGCTTTTCGTCGCAAGTGGAGTTCAGGCCTCCTGTACGCATTTCCACCTATACCACTTCTGCCCAGAGTTCTCAAGAAAAGCAAGAACGACCGGGCCCAAGTAATCCTAGTGGCTCCGGATTGGGCATGGAGAGTTTGGTATCCAGAGCTTCTCAAAATGAGCATCGGTCCTCCAATCAGGCTTCCTCTTTTGGGAGGATCTTCTGTCGCAGCAGCAGGGGAAGGTTCTCCACCCGAACCTGTCAACTCTGCGCCTTCATGCTTGGAGATTGAGCGGCAACAGTTGATGGTTTATGACCTCCCTCCCGAGTTCTGTGATGTCATTCTGGCAACCAGGCGTCCCTCTACTAAGTCGATCTACGCCTGCTGTTGGAAACATTTTGTTTCATATTGTACATAGAGGTCTATTGATCCTCTTTCTTATTCTCTGTCTAACATCCTTTTGTTTATTTTGTCTCTCGCCCAACAGGGTTCCTCCTTAGGGACTCTCAAGGGCTATCTTGCAGCATTATCGGCTTTTCTTCAGTTTTCCGATCAACGTTCCCTGTTTAAATCACCAGATACCTCGTTACCGAAGGTAAGTAACTTGTTCATCTAGTTTATTAGACTACTGTAGTCCATATAAAAAAAAAAAAAACATAACGTCAACACAATCCAGAAAACCTGCATACATAAAACAATATAATTTACTACAAATCTTTACCACTTTAAAATACTCTTTAAAATGAGAACTGATGCTATTGCTTTTTGAAAGATGTTTACTGCTTGGATTACTTACCCATAATATTCATTACTTCTGTTCTTCCTTGTGTGTCTCATTCCTTACTTGATGCAGTGAGTGTCCTCATTAACTCCATGTATCCACTACCTGCAAAGCTGTTCCTTCCCTCTCAATGAAAGAGTAAAAGTCAAAGAATTTATAGCCCGTCTTCTTCCTCTTTGCACTTCCTGTTTACTATCAAAACCCAGAACACAGGCTGATGAAAGAAACAGGGAGGGAAGGGTAGGACCTAAGGAATGGGACGAGTAAGGAGTAATGAACAATACCGGTAAGCTCTCCGAGCATTACCTCCTCTTCTACCATTCCTTGTCCCAGTTTTGACTTGGTGAAGAAATGCCAAAACTCGCTTTCAGTAGCCTCTGGAAAAGAGGAACAGAGCAGGAAAAAATCCAACACTCAAGCATCTCAAAGACAGAAAAGGAATCAAACCTAGGAATAGGAAAACAAACAGAAACTGACTATAAGAACGACTTCCAGCCTTCAAGTTCCCCTAGCCAAAAGATACCTCTGACTCCTGCTCTACATCCTGGGAAATGAAAGTGGATGGTGAGGACCAAGTGGCAGCTCTGCAGATGTCTTTAAGGGAAAAGCCAGACCACTCCGCCTAAGGCTGCCATACCTCTAGGAGAGTGCACCTTTATCCTTGCAGGTATCTCTCTACCTTGAACTAGATAAGCTGAAAAAATCATAATCTTCACCCAAGGAGACAAGTTAGAGGAAGGCAGTGTAGGAAAGTACCCTCTTTTTGGCATGGTTACCCCCACTGTTTGCCTGATGTCAGTATGTTTTGACTGTGTTAAATGGGATCGTGCTCACCAAACTGTGCTCTCTCCCTCTAAATTTGGTTGCTGGGATTAAACACACCCCATATTTGGCATACTGGTGCCCCCATTAACGTCTCTAGTATATAGTACCCAGGGTATTAGGTCACTAGGGGTTCCCCATTGGCTGCAGCATGTATTATGCCACCATGGGAGCCCATGTAAAATGTGTCTGCAGGTCTGCCATGGCAGCCTGCGTGAAAAGGTGCATGCACCCTTTCACTTCAGGTCACTGCGCCAGGTCACCCCCCTATCTTACACCCTCCGAGCCGAAAGGGCGGGGTGCAGGTACCTGTGAGTGAGGGCACCCCTGCATGCGCAGAGGTGCCCCCACAAACTCAACTCAATTTGCCTGGACTTTTGAGTGCGGGAAGCCATTTTACCCATGTACTGGACATAGGTCACTACCTAGCTACATAACGGTAACTCTGAACCTGGGCATGTTTGGTATCCAACATGTCAGAATCATACCCCATACTTTTGCCTGTATTGGTTGTATGATTCCATGCACTCTGGGGGCTCCTTAGAGGATCCCCAGCATTGCTTCTACCAGCTTTCTGGTGTTTTCCAGGCCGCCCAAACTGCTGCCACCCCTCAGAAAGGTTTATGCCTTCCTGCTGCTTGACCAACTCAAGCCCAGGAAGGCGGAACAAAGGATTTCTTTCGGGAGAGGGAAGGAACACCCTCTCCCTTTGGAAACAAGTGTTACATGGCTTGGGAGGGGTAGCCTCCCCAAGCCACTGTTATGCTTTGAAAGGCACATTTGGTGCCCTCCTTGCATAAACCAGTCTGCACCAGCTCCGGGACCTCCAGTCCTGCTCTGATGCAAATATGGACAATGGAAAGGGAGAACCACTTTCCTGTCCATCACCACCCCAGGGGTGGTGCACAGAGCTCCTCCAGGTGGTCACTTGATTCTTCTGTCTTGAATCCAAGATGGGCAGAGTCCTCTGGGAGCATCTTAGTGGCCAGATCAGGCAGGTGACTCCAGCAGGACTCCTCTGCAACGTTTACTTTGACTTCTGGCTACTGGAACCGTAACTGGACTTCACAGGAACCTACACTCTGCAGCTACAGAGACGACTCTGCTCTGCAACATTGTTTTCCTGGCTCCTTTCAGCAACTGCAACATTTCCCCGGCTGTGCATCCTCTGAGGGCAGCAAGTCTTCAGTTGTCCCAAGAAGGAATCTCTCTTGGAGTGAAGGAGTCACTCCCCTGCATCTGCAGGCACCAACTGCAATAGCGACCGGTTGCCTGAATCTCCTCTCCTCCAGAGTTGCGTGGATCCTGCATCACAGGTGGTGGTCTCCAGTGGTCCCCTTGGTCCTCTCTGCCAGCTGCCCAGCTTTGGAGATAGTAAGTCCCTGCCTCTCCACGCAGGACAGTACCCCGTGCACCTCCTCTCTTGAGCTACCAAGGCATTTTGGCATCTCCTCCAAGGGATCTTCAGGTTCCTTGTAGCCTGAGCCCCCAGCACTCTTCCCTGCGACGCACAGCCCTCTGTGTGCTTCTCCTGCGATGTGGGACTCCTTTCTACTTGTGCTGCTTGGGCCTTGACTCGTGTGCTTGCTGCTTGTGGGTCGCCTGTGGGGGCTGCCTCCTCTTACTGTGACTCTCACTCCTGAGGATCACCTGGGACTCCCCTCCATGGTTTGAGTCCCCCACAGACCTTGCTGGTCCCCAACAGGTCTGCATTTCTTCATTCACAAATTTTTCTTTGCTGAGGCTTGTTGATGTTTTTTACACACCACTGACAAACTTTAATCCTTCTTCCGGCGTGGGACATCAACTGCATCACTCTAAAAGCTCTTCAGCTGCTCCAGTGCTGCACTGCTGACTGTCTTAGTCCACCATCGACCTGGTCCTGCATTAACAGATGGGTGGGTAGTGGCTCCTGTCACCACCGGACACTCCAACGTGAACTGGACTTGGTCCCTTTCTTTTCCAGGTCTTCCTCTTCCAGGATCTACTTTTGGTTTCTTGCCGTCTTATCTGGGTCTTGCAATATCCTTCTCTGAAGTTCTTTTGGTGGGTTTGGGGAGAACCAGGTACTTACCTCTTTTCTCCTGGTCACTTGGGGGCATTCTGGTACTTGTGGGTTTCCTAGTTCCTCCAGCTCCCCTCTACCGATTCCACTTCCTTGGATGGGGCCCGACTTTCGCAATCAATCAACCAATCAATCAATCAATCAAAAAATTTGTATAGCGCGCTACTCACCCGGAGGGTCTCAAGGCGCTGGGGGGGAGGGGGGACCGCTACTGCTCAAACAGCCAGGTCTTGAGTTGCTTCCTGAAGGAGAGGTGGTCGTGGGTCAGACGGAGGTGGATGGGGAGGGAGTTCCAAGTCTTGGCTGCCAGGTAGGAGAAGGATCTTCCTCCCATGGTGGCTTTTCTAATGCGTGGCATGGCGGCGAGGGCGTGGCTGGTCGATCGTAGCTGGCGGGTGGGAGTGTAGAAGGTCAGGCGGTTGTTGAGGTACCTGGGGCCCAGGTCGTGGAGGGCCTTGTGTGTGTGGGTGAGGAGGCGGAACGTGATTCTCTTGCTGACGGGGAGCCAGTGCAAGTCTCTCAGGTGTCCGGAGATGTGGCTGTGTCGGGGGATGTCAAGAATGAGGCGTGCGGAGGCGTTCTGGATGCGTTGGAGTCTTTTCTGTAGTTTGAACGTGGTTCCGGTGTAGAGGGTGTTACCGTAGTCCAGTCGGCTGGTGACGAGTGCCTGGGTGACCGTCTTCCTGGTTTCGGTGGGGATCCATCTGAAGATCTTTCGGAGCATGCGTAAGATGTTGAAGCATGATGAAGAGACGGCGTTGACTTGTCTGGTCATCGAGAGGGAGGAGTCCAGGATGAATCCCAGGTTGCGTGCGTGGTCCGTTGGTTTGGGTGCGCTGCCCAGGGCAGGGGGCCACCAGGAGTCGTCCCAGGCAGATGGTGATGATCCAAGGATGAGGACTTCCGTCTTGTCTGAGTTTAGTTTCAGGCGGCTGTTCATCATCCACTCGGCTACGTCTTTCATCCCTTCGTGCAGGTTGGTTCTGGCGGTGGCTGGGTCGTTGGTGAGGGAGAGGATCAGCTGGGTGTCGTCGGCGTAGGAGATGATGTTGAGGTTGTGATGGCGTGCGATGGCTGCGAGGGGGCTCATGTAGACGTTGAAGAGGGTGGGGCTGAGTGAAGATCCTTGTGGTACGCCGCAGATGACTTCGGTGGCCTCGGATCTGAACGGGGGGAGGCGGACTCTCTGGGTTCTTCCGGTGAGGAACGAGATGATCCACTCTAGAGCCTTCTCTTGAATTCCGATGTTGCTGAGGCGCTGCACTAGGGTGCGGTGGCAGACCGTGTCGAACGCTGCGGAGAGGTCCAGGAGGATGAGGGCCGCTGTTTCCCCATTGTCGAGCAGGGATCGGATGTCGTCAGTGGCTGCGATGAGGGCGGTCTCGGTGCTGTGGTTGGCTCGGAAGCCGGACTGTGAGTGGTCGAGGGATCCATTAGTCTCGAGGAAGGCGGCCAGCTGTCTGTTGACGGTCTTCTCGATGACTTTGGCAGGAAACGGGAGGAGCGAGATGGGGCGGTAGTTCTTGAGGTCGGTGGGGTCTGCTGATGGTTTCTTCAGGAGGGCGCTGAGTTCGGCGTGCTTCCAGCTCTCCGGGTAGGTGGCGGTGTTGAAGGAGCAATTGATGATGTCCCGGAGATGGGGTGCGATGACGGATTCGGCCTTGTTGAAGACGTGGTGGGGGCATGGGTCGGTTGGTGATCCGGAATGGATAGTGTTCATCGTATGGATGGTGTCTTCGGTGCTGACCGGGGTCCAGGCGCGGAGGGTGGTGTTGGGGGGCGTCTGTTTGGTGGTTGGGTGCGTGGTCTGTGCGCCGAAGCTGTTGTGTATGTCGGCGATCTTGCGGTGAAAGAACGAGGCGAGTGAGTCGCAGAGGTCTTGTGAGGGGGTGATGTCGTTGTTTCCGGCGCTGGGGTTGGAGAGCTCTTTGACGATGCTGAAGAGTTCCTTGCTGTTGTGTGCGTTGTTGTCTAGTCGTTCTTTGAATGCTGTCTTCTTGGTGGTGTGGATCAGCTGGTGGTGTTTACGGGACACGTACTTGAGGGCGGTCATGTTGTCTGTAGTCAGGTTTTTTCGCCAGGCTCTCTCGAGGGTGCGGCAGTTCTTCTTGGAGTTCTTGAGGTCGTTGTTGAACCAGGAGGCTTTCTTGCTGTTGGGCCTGATGGGATGGGTTTTCAGAGGTGCGAGGTTGTCAGCGCAGTTGGTGATCCACTGTGTAAGGTTGTTGGCTGCTTGGTTGGGGTCCGCTGAGCTGGCGGGAGGGTTCTGGCTCAGTGATGTGGAGAGCTGGTCGGCGGTGATCTTGTTCCAGCTCCTGCGGGGAGCCTGTTGTGGGTGGTGGTGAGTCGTGGTTTCCACTTTCTTAGTAAATGGTTTGGTCCCCCCCAAGCCTTAAGTATTGTCTATTGCTTTCACTGTTTTCTATTTCATTCTATGCTAATTCATGACTTCTAATGTGTATATAATAGTGTGTTTGCTCACCTGCTGGTGGAGTATTGCCTATATAGTATTTGTGTCACTAAAATAAAGTACCTTTATTTTTGTAACACTGTGTGGTTCTTTCATGTGTGTAAGTGCTGTGTGACTACAGTGGTATTGCCTAAGCTTTGTGTGTCTCCTAGATAAGCCTTGGCTGCTCATCCACAGCTACCTCTAGAGAGCCTGGCTTCCTAGACACTGCCTACACCTCACTAATAGGGGATACCTGGACCTGGTATAAGGTGATAATACCATAGGTACTCATCACACACCAGGCCAGCTTCCTATATGCGGCTTCTCACCCTTCTTCACAGGAACAGAATTGTGAAAAAGATTATCAGACTGCTTAAACCCCAAAGATCTTGAGAGATAAATCTTCAGAGCACAAACCACATCCATCAGAGGCAGGAAACGGTCAGGGTCAGATGCTTCCTGCTGTACCACATCTAAAACAACCTCTTTGTCATGGTGAAATATGGAATTGACTTTCGGTATGAACTTATAAGCAAGAAAAATAACAAGCCTGTCATCAAACATTTTCAAGGCTGGGTAGTGACAGACTGTTATTTAGACGCCTGGCTGTGGTAATGGCCACCAAAAAAACAAAAAACTTCAAGGTAAGGAACCTAAGAGTAATAGACTTAAAAGACTCATAAGGGGAGACCTTCAAGTCAGAAAGGACCAAGGACCAAATGAAGATCCTAAGGAGGAAAAGTGGTACGGATCTTAGGCCGTAGGAGCTGAAAACCCTTGAAGAGCTTAGAGGCCATGAGTTTAATGGAAGACAGATTGCCTCAGGAAGCATAAAAAGTCTTAATGAAGAACCATTGAAACTTTGAGGTAGCAAGTGAGAGGCCCTTATCAAACCCCTCCAGTGGTTGGGACAGAAACAGAAGACAAAGCCCTCTTCCTGCACCATTCGTTTAGAAGACTGAAGAGAATGGGATACTGTCAAAAAGAGACCCTTATTCAGGAGACCCTTCCTCTCAATTTCCAGACAGAGAGTCTTAATGTGGGCAATGTCTGCATTGGAGGAAGAAGGACAGCGGGAGACGGGTCCAGGGGAAGGAGCTACTTCTGTTCCAGAGCTGGAATGAGGGAACCAAGGCCTCCAAACCAACAAAGGAAGCGCTATGACACCTCTGCCTCTTCCCTATGCAGGCGAGCTAGAAATTGCTGAATCAGAGCTATCAGAGGAAATGTGTAGAGAAGGCCTGGAAGCCAAGGACTCATCACGGAGTGTGTGCCCAAGGCACCCTGCAAGAGGAACCAGGAGAAAACAAGAGGAAGCGTAGCATTTAGAGGAGACACAGAGATCCACCCCACAAACCACCGCTTACGACTGCAAATCTGGGAAAACACATGAGGAGCTAGAGAAAACTGACTCAATTGATCCGCCTGACAAGTCATCATCCTCTGAATGTGGATGGACTTCAAAAAAGGCTGGCATCTGCCCAGGAGCCAATGAGGCGAGCAAGAATGTTAAGGGAAGGGGAACCAGTGCCAAATTCGGGATTGATGTATGACATCACCCCCTGTTGTCTATGCAGACTACCACTTAATGACCTCTCAGACCAGGGCGTTCCAGACCTCACTCAGTTTCTTCCAGTTTGACGATCCTACACTCTTCCACAGTCCAAAGATGCTGAGCTGTGAGATAACCAAACACTGCTCCCCAGACCAAATTGCTGGCATCTGTTGTTAGAAGTAAGCTGTCCAGATATCGAAGAGGGCAACCCTTCTCCAGAGAAGGAGGACGCAGCTATAAGAAGCTGGACCAGTGTGTGATGGACACGTATGGTGTTAGACTTTATACCGGGTCCAAGCAAACCCCTATTAGTTATACAGTGTCTAGACAGCCAGGGCTCTTTAGGGTAGCTGTAGGGAGCAGCCAAGGCTTATCTAGAAGGCATGTGAAGTACTTGCAATACCACAGTAAATTATCACACATGAAATGAACCACACAGGGGGTCATTCTGACCCTGGCGGTAATTACCGCCATGGCGGAGGTCGGCGGTAGCACCGCCAACAGGCTGGCGGTGCACCGCTGGGCATTCTGACCGCGGCGGTTCAGCCGCGGCCAGAAACGGAAAGTCGGCGGTGTACCGCCGACTTCCCGCTGCCCTTGAGAATCATCCATGGCGGCGGAGCGCGCTCCGCCGCCATGGGGATTCTGACACCCCCTACCGCCATCCGGTTCCTGGCGGTTCTCCCGCCAGGAACAGGATGGCGGTAAGGGGTGCCGTGGGGCCCATGGGGGCCCCTGCAGTGCCCATGCCAATGGCATGGGCACTGCAGGGGCCCCCGTAAGAGGGCCCCACGAAGAATTTCAGTGTCTGCTTTGCAGGCACTGAAATTCGCGACGGGTGCAACTGCACCCGTCGCACCGTCCCACTCCGCCAGCTCCATTCTGAGCCGGCGTCCTCGTGGGAAGGGTGTTTCCCGCTGGGCTGGCGGGCGGACTTTCGGCGGTCGCCCGCCGGCCCAGTGGGAAAGCCAGAATGACCGCCGCGGTCTTTTGACCGCGGAGCGGTCTTTCGGCGGGAACCGCTTGGCGGGCGGCGACCGCCGTCCGCCGCGGTCAGAATCACCCCCACAGTGTTGCAAAAATAAAGGTACTTTATTACAGGCACACCAAACAAGACTACTGTTGGTATAACTCTCTCTTCTTTGGAGGCATGAACACATAAGATATACACAGGTGAGTACTCAGGAAAAGCATACATTAGCAAGGGCCCTATAGTGGAGCCAAACCATATACTAAAAAAATGAAATGCAAATGGATGTCCCCCACCAGAGTGTATGGAGTAGTTGGACAGGGGCTGGGGGAGAGTGGAACCCCAAAAGGTAAGTACCTAGAAGATGCCCAGCAGCCGGTTGCAGAGAGGTAAGTTACCCAGTTCTCCAATAGGCTACATGGGGACAACGCGGTTGGAGAATGCAGAAGCATGATCGGACCAGTGGAATCCAAGGGCGGATTCCGGGTGAATAGGACCTGCAAAAGAATAGGACAGAGTCCAGTCCACGCAAGAGTGTCCAGTGGGGCAGGAGCCATTGCCCACCCTTATGTAGCTGAAGATCTGGATCAACGGTGATGGATGAAGTGCAGCTGCAGGTACCAGGAGCTGCAGAGGACTCACTGAAGTCGCCTATGAGCTGTCCCTCGATGGTCACTGGATTGCAGACGGGTCAGTGGTCAGGAGCACCACCAACAAGCACAGGCAAATGCAAAAGAAGCTGTCGGAGGTTTTGCAAAGGTGTGACAGACCAGCAAGGTCCTGGGGACTCGACCCTCAAAAGGAAGTCCAAGCTGACTCTCAGAAGACATGAGAGCTAGCAGAAGCAGTCGAAGCCCCTACAAGCAACCCACTGGCAGCAGGCACAGTAAGTCATAGTGAGCCCCTGTCAGCACACCTGAAGAGGAGTCCCACGTCGCTGGAGCAGCAGATAGGAGACTGTCCTTGCAGAGGTAGAGTGCTGAGGGCTCGGGCTACTTAGAGCCTGAAGATGCCTCGGAGCAGCAGTCAACCAGCCTTGTTTGCTGCAACAGTTGCGGTGCACAGGGTTTCTGTCCCAGTAGCAGAGGCAAAAGCTCACCGTCTTCCACTTTGGACAGAAGGCAGAGAGAGGACCCAGGGTATCCCTCAGAACCACCACGTGTTGGAGAATCGTCTCACATCTGGAGGGCAGGAGATTCCACCAGCTGGACGTCGTTGCTTTAGGTACCTGTGGATTCAGGGGAGTGACTCCTTCAGTCCAAGGGAGATTCCTTCTTGCTTCTTGGTGCAACTGAACTCTTGCGGACCCCAGAGGATGCACAGGCATGGAGATGTTGCAGAATGCTGACAGGAGCCACGGAAACAATGTTGCAAGGGGAGGTCTTCTCAGTCTTGTTCTGTTCCTGTGCGGCCCAGCGGAGGTTCTGGAAGCCAGGAGGAGATGATGTATTTAAAGAGAGGTCCTGGTGGAGTCTTGCACAACAAATCTGGGGACCCACCCTCAATGGAGTCCCTAAGTAGCCCAAATAGGGGGTTTGGTCACTCTCTGGGATGACCACCTATCAGGAGGGAGTCACTGACGTCGGCTACCTGGCCTACCCAGTCAGATGTTCCCAGAGACCTCTGTCTATCTTGGTTCCAAGATGGCAGAACCAAGTGGCCACCTGGAGGAGCTCTGTGCACCACCCTAGGGGTGGAGCTGGATAGGGGAGTGGACACTCCCCTTTCCTTTGTGTGTTTCGTGTCAGAGCAGGGACCAGTGGTCCTGAGTCTGGTGCAAACCAGATTACGCAAGGAGAGTGCCCAATGTACCCTTCACAGCAGTCTAGTGGCACAGGGAGGCTACCCCTTCCCAGCCCAGTAACACTTGGGTCCAGATGTAGCAAAGGTTTTTCCCCATTCTGTGTCTATGGGAAAAAGTGTTTATACATATGGCCCTTATTTCCAAAGGAGAGGAGTTTGCACCCCTCTCCTACAGGAAATCTTTTGTTCTGCTGTCCCTTGTTTGAGCAGGTCAAGCCGCATGAGGGCAGAATTGTGTATGAGGGTCTGCAGCAGCGTGGGCTGCCTGCAGACTCTGAAAGACTGGTAGGAGCAGAACTGGGGGATCTTCTAACCCTCAGAGTGCATGGAATCATGCCACCAATAATGGAATCAGTATTGGGGTATGATTTCGACATGTTTGATACCAAACATGCCCAGCTTTGAGTTATCATTATGTTGCTGGGCCACAGGTAGTGATCAGTGGGCAGTACATAGCAGTACATAGCTAAAATGGCTTATCTGCACTTACTAAGTCCAGGGAATTGGAACTGGAGCTCGTAGGGGCACCTCTGCTCATGCACGGGTGCCCCCACACAGGGAACTCACACCCTGCCCTTTGAGCTGAAAGGGCCTACAATAGGGGTGACTTACATTGATGGTGTGGTGCCCAGCAGTGAAATGGTGCATGCACCATTTCATGCAGGTTGCAAAGGGCAGGCCTGCAGACACAGTTTGCTTGGGCTCCCTTAGGTGGCATAATAAATGCTGCAGCCCATGGGAGACCCCTGGTGTACCAGCGCCCTGCCTACCTAAGTACCATCTATCAGGGTCTTACAGGAGTACATCATTATGCCAATTGTGAGGTGTGAGATGTACCAAGGCAACTAAATTTAGAGGAGACAGCAGAATCACTAGGGTCTTGATTAGCAGGATCCCAGTGAAAACAGTCTAAGCACATTGACATCAGGCAAAAAGTAGGGGTAACTGTAAGGAAATGCCTCCTTGGCATGGTTACCCCCTGAGTTTTTGCCTTTTGCTGATGCCAAGTTATGATTGAAAGTGTGCTGGGACCATGCTAACCAGGGCCCAGCACCAATGTTCTTTCCCTAAACTGTACATTTGCTTCCACAGTTGGCACAGCCCTGGCACTCAGAAAAGTCCCTTGGAAATGGTACCCTGGGTACCAAGGGCCCTGATGCCAGGGAATGTCTCTAGGGGCTGCAGCATGTCTTATGCCACCCAGGACCCCCCTCACTCAGCACATGCACACTGCCTCACAGCTTGTGTGTGCTGGTGGGGAGAAAATTACCAAGTCAACATGGCAGTCCCCTCAGACTGCCATGCCAACCTCACACTGCCGGTGGCATAAGTAAGTCACCCCTCTAGCAGGCCTTACATCCCTAAGGCAGGGTGCACTATACCACAGTTGAGAGCATATGTGCATGAGCACTATGCCCCTACAGTGTCTAAGGAAAACCTTAGACATTGTAAGTGCAGGGTAGCCATAAGAGTATATGGTCTGGGAGTTTGTCAAACACGAACTCCACAGTTCCATAATGGCTACACTGAAATCTGTGAAGTTTAGTATCAAACTTCTCAGCACAATAAATGCACACTGATGCCAGTGTGGAATTTATTGTAAAATTCACCCAGAGGGCATCTTGGAGATGCCCCCTGAATACCAATCTGACTTCTAGTGTTAGGCTGACCAGTTTCTGCCAGCCTGCCACAACCAGACGAGTTGCTGACCACATGGGGAGAGTGCCTTTGTCACTCTGTGGCCAGGAACAAAGCCTGTACTGGGTAGAGGTGCTTCTCAAAGGCTCACCCCTTTTGTTACAGCACCAGAGGGCATCCCAGCTAGTGGAGATGCCCGTCCCTCCGGCCACTGCCCCCACTTTTGGCGGCAAGGCTGGAGGAGATAATGAGTAAAACAAGGAGGAGTCACCTACCGGTCAGGACAGCCCCTGAGGTGCCCTGAGCTGAAGTGACCCCTGCCTTTAGAAATCCTCCATCTTAAGTTTGGAGGATTCCCCCAATAGGATTAGGAATGTGCCCCCCTCCCCTCAGGGAGGTGGCACAAAGAGGGTGTAGCCACCCTCCAGGACAGTGGCCATTGGCTACTGCCCCCAGACCTAAACACACCCCTAAATTTAGTATTTAGGGGCACCCAAGAACCCAGGAAATCAGATCCCTGCAACCTTAAAGGAGAAGAAGGACTGCTGACCTGAAAGCCCTGCAGAGATGATGGAAGACGACAATTGCTTTGGCCCCAGCCCTACAGGCCGGTCTCCTGACTCGAAAACCTGCAACAGCGACGCATCCAACAGGGACCAGTGACCTCTGAAGCCTCAGCGGACTGCCCTGAACCTAAGGACCAAGAAACTCCTGTGAGCAGCGGCTCTGCTCAACAAACCGCAACAATATTGCAACTCTTCTGCAACTTCTAAGGACTTCACTCTTCCCGCCGGAAGCGTGAGACTTCACTCTCTGCACCCAATGCCCCCAGCTCAAGATCCAGAGAACCAGCACCACAGGGAGGACTCCCAGGCGACTGCGACCTCGTGAGTTGCCCAAGACGACCCCCCTGGACCCTCACAGCGACGCATGCAGAAAGAATCCAGAGGCTCCCTCCTGACTGTGACTGCCTGTAACAACGGACCCAACGCCTGGACCAAGCACTGCACCCGCAGCCCCCAGGACCAGAAGGAACCAAACCTCAGTGCCTGAGTGACTCCCAGGTGACCCGCTGCCTAGCCCATTTGGTGGCTGGCCCGAGAAGCCCCCCTGTGCCCTGCCTCCACCGTTAGAGTGACTCCTGGGTCCCTCCATTGAATCCTATACAAAACCCGACGCCTGCTTTGCACACTGCACCCGGCCGCCCCTGTGCCGCTGAGGGTGTGTTTTGTGTGCCTACTTGTGTGTCCCCCCCCCCCTCCCCCCCCCAGTGCTCTACAAAACGCTCTGTCCTCCGAGGACGCAA
This sequence comes from Pleurodeles waltl, assembly GCF_031143425.1. NCBI lineage: Eukaryota > Metazoa > Chordata > Amphibia > Caudata > Salamandridae > Pleurodeles > Pleurodeles waltl. Next base: position 76,144,043 of record NC_090447.1, on the reverse strand, counting down.
GTACTTACCTGCTGGAAGACAGGAACCGGAGCACCCCTGTTCTCCATAGGCGCCTATGTGTTTTGGGCACCTCTTTGACATCTGCACCTAACCAGCCCTGAGCTGCTGGTGTGGTAACTTTGGGGTTGCCTTGAACCCCCAATGGTGGGCTGTCTATGCCCAGCAACTGAGACTTGTAAGTGTCTTACTTACCCCACAGTCTAACCAATACTTACCTCCCCCAGGAACTGTTGATTTTTGCACTGTCTACTTTTAAAATAGCTTATTGCCATTTTAACAAAAACTGTATATGTTATTGCTCTAATTCAAAGTTCCTAACTTACCTGTGTGGAGTATCTTGCATTTTATGATTCTACTTCAAATCTTGAACTTAGGGTTCTAAAAATAAATTAAGAAAATATATTTTTCTATATAAAAACTATTGGCCTGGAGTTAAGTCTTTGAGTATGTGTTCCTCATTTATTGCCTGTGTGTGTACAACAAATGCTTAACACTATTCTCTGATAAGCCTACTGCTCGACCACACTACCACAAAATAGAGCATTAGAATTATCTAATTTTGCCACTATTTTACCTCTAAGGGAAACCCTTGGACTCCGTGCACACTGTCTCTTACTTTGCAATAGTATATACAGAGCCAACTTCCTACAGTAACCATGTCAGAAAGAGGTGACTTTCCTACTGCAAACACCAAGAGAGTTCCCGTCTGATCGATGTCGACACCGGAATTTAAGCATCTCAGTTTGCCCTGGCTGAAGTCCAATGGAGCTGAATAAGTCAAACCACCTCCCTTAGCTGAAGACGAGCCCAAGGTATGAACTCCAAAGTCACTGCCTAAAAGACAAAAAAAAAGAGACAAGAAGCAGCAAAAAAAAAAAAAAAAAAACACTCCATCACTGTGATAGAGACTTCTAATCTTAAAAGACTTAAAGGACTTGAACAACATCCCTGCTTTTCATATACCCCTGAAAATGCAATCAAACTCTTGCAGAAGCTTTCCAGATTTGCAACAGGTGCTGAATAAACCGTCTCAACTTGCCACACCTGGAGCTGGAAAGTTCCCTGGACTGTGCAAAAAACTGCCCCTAAATATTTCAGTCTCTGAGAAGTGCCCAGAAGAGACTTCAATAGATTTCCAGGAAACCAGACTCCTCCAAAGTTGATACAGTACTTGCCATATCTGCCTGGGTTTTCTGCTGCAAGCGGGCCTGCACAAGCAGATCATCCTGATAGGGATAGACCATGACATCCCGAGAATGCAGAAGATCCATCACCAGAGCCAGAACCTTTGTAAAGATCCATGGGGGAAGTCTTCAGCTCAAACAGGAGTGCCAGGAACTGCCAGTCCTGGGACCCCTCTGAAAAGCTGAGAAACCTCTGAGTGGCAGGGATCAAAGGGATATGGAGATATATATCCTCAAGATTGATCTTCGCTAGAAAAGCTAGAGATATCAGAGGAATTACCTGTGGCAAACTATTCATCTTGAAATGTTTTGCCTGAGTGAAACTGTTCTGGAAATGTAGGTTTATGATCAATATAATCTCCTGAGACCTTCCTGAGCAAAAACGCATAAGAATAACACTCGCAACCTCTCTCCCGAGAGGGGACTTCAATTAAGGCCTGTTAACACTGTCTACCAAGGCCAGTCTCCTTAACAGCCATCGGGTCTGAATAAAATGAGATTCCTGAAACTCCGGGGAAACCTCTAGACAGTAACCCTGAGAGATAACCTGAGGTACCCAGCTGTCAGAAATCCAGTGTTCCCATACTCTAACTGTAATAACTGATCCCCCACACGGGAGAAAGAGAGGCATCAAACTAGTCAGGATGCCTGATATGAGCCACCCTTATTATCAGACTGACGGGCAGGACTTCCTAGCTGAGAAGTTTTACATTGAAACCTGGACCGACTGTTGGAAATCAGTTCTCCTCCTTTTATACTGATCAGCAGGGTCTTTTGCTGCTCTCCCAAGTCTGCGCCTTCATTCGTTTAGACTGAGCGGAGGCACCTGACAGCCTTCGGCCTTCCTCCGGAAATCTGTAGTTATTCTGGCAGCTAGATGTCCGTCCACCAAGACAGTTATATGCCTGCCATTGGAGACGGTTTGTAGATTAATGTACAGAAAGATCTATTGATCCTCTTTCAGCCACTGTCACTGATATCCTTCTATTTCTTCTATCCCTGGGCCAGCAGGGCTCTGCATTGGGAACACTCAATGGATATCTATCTGCTCTGTCTGCTTTTCTACAGCTGCCTGATCAGCCTTCATTGTTCAAATCACTTATTGTACATAGATTTCTCAAAGGGCTTATCCATATGTTTTTTCCTTCGCTCTTTGTCATGCCTCTAGTGGGACTTAAATTCATTTCTCACCTATCTTATGTGTGCTCCCTTCGAGCCCCTGCGCAGCTGTTCTCTGGTTGCTCAATATCAAGACACCCTTCTTAGTGGCAATAACATCAGCCCGGAGGTTGAGTGAGATGCAGGCTTTGTCATCCAAGCCTCGGTGGAAATCGCATTTCATCTGGGTCAGGCTATCACCCTGCCCACCTTCTTTGCTCCACCTCATCCCTCTAAGGAAGAGGTGCGACTCCACCGACTGGACCCACAAAGAGTGTTGTCGTTCTACCTTTACCGCACAAAAATGTCCAGGTGGATGACTAACTCCTTGTGGGTATGTGGGAGCGAAGAAGGGTCGGCATTGCAGAAACAATCCATTTTGCTCTGGGTCGTGCATAAAGATCTGCTATGCTCTGGCCAAGACACAGCCTCCTGAAGGTTTGAGGGCCCATTCCAACAGGGGCAAAGCTGCTAACACAGCATTAGCATGAGATGTGCCAATCCTGGACATCTGCCAGGCAGCAATATGGGCATCTCTGCAAACGTTTGCTAAACACTACTGCCTGGACAATCAGGTCTGCAGAGATGGGCATTTTGCCTGTTCCGTCCTGCAGGACTTTCCAGTCTAAAGTGAATTTGTCCGCAGCCCACTGCCAGGAGGTTATGGCTTGGGTATCTATTCTAAGGTAAGGAATCTGCAGCTCGAAGTCTCTCTCAGATGAACAAGTTACTTACCTTCAGTAACGCATTATCTGGTAGAGACTGTAGCTGCAGATTCCTTACACCCACCCATGCATCCCCGCTCTACAGACTCATTTACAAGGGTTGAGGGTTGTTCCTTGCAGGACCCTAGTTTTGGCCAAGATAAAACCTTGTCAGTTTGTGTCATGGCTCTATGCTTCAGGTGCGGAAGTTTGTTGAAACGTAACTGACGTACGCGTGCCTGGGTGGTGCCTTTTTACGCGACTGAGAGGTCCTAGACGGCTCTAACTAGTCTGCTATGCGAATCCGAACAAAGCCACACCACGGCGTGCAGTGGTACTGATCAGCAAAAAGTTTTGGATTCCAAGCTGACGCCTGGAAATTCTAAAGTAAGTAATCTGCAGCTAGATAAGAGTGTCTACCAGATAATGCATTACCAAAGGTAAGTAACGTGTTCAAATATGCCAACTGGTGATAGGCTAATCTTACCATGTTTAGAGGAGAGAGCACAACCACTTTAGCACTGGTTAGCAGTGGTAAAGTGCAAAGAGTCCTAATACTAGCAAAACCGAGATCAGAAAAGTGGAGGAGGTAGGCAAAACGTTAAGAGGAAGACCACCCTAAGAATGTCAGGTGTAAACTATATTCAATATGTACATATTGTAACATGTTAAACACATTTCAGCAGCAATTAGCATCTTCACTAGCTCAATCCTCACTCCCCAGAATTTGTGGAGGAAAAAAAGAACAATCTAACAATGGAGCCATTGAACATGCACATTCTCTTGAAGAGAAGGAGACTCACCGTCTCATTGAGAATAAAGAAATACTTGTTTGAGAAAAACAAGTTGTACAATCCCAGCCCAGCACTAGATGGCAAGAGTGTGCATAGCATGTGAATCTGCAGCACTACACGCTACGAGCCATGCTTACAGGATAACATACTCCTTTCTGTCTGTCATAAGTATGGCACCCAAGCAGGCATTAGTGGGAGGATAGAAAGACATACTCTGTAAAACCTCACTGTGCCCTAGCAGCTGTCTATAATTAGATGTACTTCCCTCCTCCCCACCTAGACAGAACTGCAAGCTAGCTGCCATGCAGGAAACACAGCGCCCAGTCAGCTGCTTTTCAAAGACCCCCTTGTGGCCATAAATCAAAAAAGAAGTCTCAGCGCCAGAGGCGCCGCAAGTTAGGTCAGAGAACAAAATAGTTGAGTCCCATAACAGAACTGCAACTCAAATGACTAGCGTCCTAGCAGCCAAAAAGTTCACAAAAAGAGAAACACATACCTCAAATCTTTGAGTGTGCCCTACAGCACTCCCAGCCCTACAGTAGCTTTTGGGTACGCATATGAAACAAGCATTTGCAATGCAATACGTTTCTCATTTTCTTGAGTTAGAGCTATTGGCATTGTAAATTCATACCTGGACTTTTCCTGCCACATAAATTGTTCAGCCTTGCATCACAATTTTGTCTTTTCCTGCCACATAATTCCAGTGGCCCAGCATTTAACTAAAGCACTTCCATTTACCTTCTTCCTCCATCTTAAAACATATGCAGTTATCATATAAACCTTTATCAGAAATATACTTTTGCCATTAGAGTGTAATGCTCAAACCACCATAACAAAAATATCATTGGGGACAGATTGGAGGGTGAAAGGAAAAAGGAAGTCAGGAATAAAGCTGTAGAGGGCAAGTGGCGTAGTAACCTTGTCATGGGCCCTGTAAGAAAGAAAAATGGTTGACTGCAATTTCGTTAGGAAAATACAGCAGTAATTAGAGTTGAGTGAGATCCATAGGTCTCTGGGCCCCGGTGCCACTGCACCTGTTGCTCCATTGATAACTAGGCGATGCCACTGCACTTGTTGCTCCATTGGTAATTAGGCCTCAGGAAAGAAAGTGGATGGGGCAGAAAAAGAAAAGCGAAAGGAATACAACAGACAAAAGGAAGAAAGAAGGGGTCGCAAAGAAATAAAAGAAAGAAGGGAAAGGCGAAAGAAAGAACGAGAAAATGAATACACAACTAAGAGAAGAAATAGAGCAAACGTGTGAGACAAAAGAAAAAAGAAGGAAGCTAGCGAACGAAAGATAAAGAGGAAAAAACAATGAAAGAAGTCTGAAAAGAAAGAGAAAAATTAACATTAGAGGGAAAAAAGAGAGATGGTAAGAGAAACAAGCAGCGAAAGAACCAGGGCACGTATGTACTGACACTTTTCTCATGGACACAGAATGGGCAAACCACTTTGACACTTCGGGTCCCAACAAGTAACTTGTGGCTTACACATACAGATGGGAAAAAGAGGGATTTATAGTAAAAAAGTGAATTGACAGATAAAGCTAAGAAAAACCCCATAGAAAGAAAGGAAGAAAGATTTTTTTAAAAGTGAAAGGAGCATACTGAGTCAAAGGAAAGAGCAAATAAAAAAGACACAGAAAGAATGAAGGGAAGATAAAAAATAGTAAAAGAATGAACGTCTGATGAGGAAAAACGTGAGGAACAAAAAAAGGAGAGAAATAACCAGGTTTTGAAAGAGGCGGTAGCAAGAGGAAGAGGGAAATAAAAAAAAATTAAAAGGGAGAGGAGTAGAAATAAACAGTTGAAAGAAAGAGCAAAACTGTTAGCGTGTGGATTTTAAGAGCTGGAAAGAGAAAAGTGGGGGAGAAAGAAAACATTGAAAGTAAACAGAGTAAAGGAAATTACAGTGTGAGATAGGTGAAACAGACCCTCCCAAATAAAGATGGTAGCTAAGAATAGATTTAATTGGCTCCCCCACGTCCTCAGACAGAAGTCAGAATGGAACAGCAGGGGGCACCGCAGAACAGCAGGAGGTGCATTAGCAGAGTTGTATTGAACCCCAATACAGCAATATTGAGGCTTTCCAGATCGGGATTGGGGGTATAGACAGAGCTGTGTCCCGGCCCACTGCTGGAATAAGAGAAAGGCAGCGGGTGAGGAATGAGAAACTGAGCGCTGTGTATTTCCTGGTATTGGAATAATGGGCCGCTGCAGGTTAGGGTAGAGGTGCACTGACAGTTGTATGTGGGCTGCAGTACTGGAATAGTAACGGGTGTAGGAAGCTGGCCTGGTGTGTGGTGAGCACCTATGGTGTTACCACCTTATACTAGGTCCTGGTATGCCCTATCCGTGAAGTGTAGACAGCGTCTAGGAAGCCAGGCACAGAATCAATATATAAATGTATACTTACACATCTCCACCCTATGAAAAAGGGTGTGGAGCCAAGTTTACAAGTGTAAGTTATTACTGCCAAAATGAAACCGTAGTAAGTCCAGCACCACACATGGCCAACCACTGATACTGCAACAACATCCCATAGAAAATGATAGAGACAGTGACTTAAATAAAAACCCCATAGGAAATAATGTTAAATTGAATTATTTAAAACCGTCTCTAGGAATCTGGCCTGGTGTGTGGTTAGCACCTTATACTAGGTCCAGGTATCCCCTATTAGTGAGTTGTAGACAGTGTCTACGAAGCCAGGGCTCTTGAGAGGTAGCTGTAGATAAGCAGCGAAGACTTATTTGGGAGACATGCAAAGCTGCTGCAATACCACTATAGTCAGCCAGCACTTACACACATGAAAGAACCACACAGTGTTACAAAAATAAAGGTACTTTACTATAGTAACACAAATACTGAAATACTGTATAGGCAATACACCTACTGGAGGTAAGTAAATACATTATTATATACACATTAGCAATCAGTAAATAGCATACAAAGCAATAGGGATTTGTAAAAGCAATTGCAAATAGTGAGGGCCCTAGGGGAGGGCCACACCATATACTAAAAATGTGGAATGTGAAAGCAGTCCCCCACCCAAGGAAGTGGAATCAGTAGAGGGCAGCTAGAGGAACTAGGAACCCCAGGAGGTGAGTACCAGAGTGACCCCGAGCAACCAGGAGAGCAGAGTTAAGTACCTGTTTTCACATAAAACCAACAGGAGTACTTTGGACAAGGATTTGTGAGATTCAAACAAGACTGGAAGAACCCAAAGGCGGATCCTGACAGAGGAGGACCTGCAAAGGAAGGGGACCAAGTCAAGTTCGAGTTTAGTGTCCGGTTGTGGCAGGAGCCACTACCCACCCTTCTGTGGATGCAGGATCAGATCAATAGTGGACGCAGAAGGTCAGCAGTGCAGCACAGGAGTCGAAGAGGAGTCCCAGGAGTGATGCGAGTGATGTCCCATGTCGGCGGTCGTGAAGCAGTCAGTCAGTGGTGCTGGAAAACCACCAACAAGCCTTGGCAAATGCAAGAGGTTTGCAGAGCTGAAGAGGACCAGCAAGGTCCAGGGGATTCAACCCAAGGAGGGGAGTTGGGGTGACCCTCAGCAACTGAGAGAGTCACAAGAAGAGGATGGAGCCCCCACAGGCAACTCAACACCCGAAGAGGAGTCCCACATCGTTGGAGCAGCAGGCAGGATACTGTGCTATGCTGGAAGGAGTGCTGGGGGCCCGGGCTACACGGAGCCTGAAGATCCCTTGGAGGAGGAACAAACAAGCCTTGGTAGCTGCGTGAGTCGCTGTGCACAGGGGTACTGTCCTACAAGGAGAGGTAAGGGTTTACCATCTCCCAAGTTGGACAGCTGGTAGAGAGGACCACATCAGACCACCACCTGTGATGCAGGATACACACAGCTCCGGAGGAGAGAAGATCCACACAGACGGTCGTTGTTGCAGTTGGTGCCTGCTGATGCAGAGGAGTGACTCCTTCACTCCAAGGGAGATTCCTTCTTGTGCAGGCTGAAGACTCGCTGCCCTCAGAGGATGCACACCCGGGGAAATGTTGCAGTTGCTGGAAGGAGCCAGAGAAGCAATGTTGCAGAGCGGAGTCTTCGCTGTAGTTGCAGATTGTTGGTTCCTGGAGGGTCCAGTTGCAGTCCCAGTGGCCAGGAGATGAAGTAAACAATGCAGATGAGTCCTGCTGGAATCTTGAACGTCGAATCTGAGGACCCACCCAAGAGGGAGACCCCAAATAGCCCAGGAAGGGGGATTAGTCACCTGGCAGGGTGACTGTCTATCAGGAGGGGGCTGTGACGTCATCTACCTGATCTGGTCTCTCAGATGCTCCCAGGGGCCTGTGCCCACCTTGGATTCAAGATGGCACAATCAGGTGGCCACCTGGAGAACCTCTTGGCACCACCTCTGGGGTAGTGATGGTCAGGGGAGTGGTTACTCCCCTTTCCATCGTCTAGTTTCGCACCAAAGCAGGGACTGGGGGTCCCTGGGCTGGTGCAAACCAGTTTATGCTAGGAGGACACCAATTGCCCAATTGCACCCACCAGAGCGCATACCTGTGGCTTGAGGAGGCTACCCCTCCCATGCCACGTATCACGTATTTCCAAGGGAGAGGGTGTTATCTCCCTCTCCCACAGGAAATCCTTTGTTCTGCCTTCCTGTACCTGAGCTGGTGAAGCAGCAGGATGGTAGAAACCTGTCTAAGGGGTTACAGTATCGCAGGCTGCCCGGAAAACCCCAGAAGATTGGTAGGAGCAATGCTGGGAGTCCTCTGAGGAGCCTCCAGAGTGCATGGAATCATACAACCAATACTCACAACAGTAATGGGGTATAATTCCGACATGTTTGATACCAAACGTGCCTAGGTTCAGAGTTACCAATATGTAGCTGGACACAGGTAGTGTGACCTGTGTCCAGTACACTGATAAAATGGCTTTCCCGCACATTTACGAAGTCCATGGTAATGAAGCTGGAGTTTGTAGATGGCACCTCTGCAGGGGTACCATCACACACAGGTACCTGCACCCTGCCCTCTGTGCTAGGAGGGCCTACCATATGGGTGACTAGAGACCTGGTGCAGTGACCTGTTAGTGAAAGGGTGCACGCACCTTTTCACACAGGCTGCAATGGCAGGCATGCAGACACATTTTGCATGGGCTCACATGGGTATCACAATAAATGCTGCAGCCCATGGGCAACCCTGGTGCCCCAGTGCCCTGGGGACCTAAGTACTATATACTAGGGGCTTATATGGGGGTACTAGTATGCCAATTGTGTGGTGTGCAAAGTCCTAAGCAACCAAATTTAGAGGGAGAGAGCACAATCGTTGGGGTCCTGGTTAGCAGGATCCCAGTGAAAACAGTAAAAACACTGACAGCAGGCAAAAAGTAGGGGTAACCATGCAAAAAAGAGAGCACTTTCCTACAATGGGCGCACAAGGTCAGAAGTGAGATATGTTAATGGAGCTATGTGTGGAACTTAGTATTGGGGTGCCAGTGTTGCCGAGTGTTAGCCTGGAGGTGCCCTGCTGAAGCTGCGAGTGGGGCCCAGTATGGGATTGGCATTGCCTCTGAACCACAGAAGCGAGAAGTCCTGAAGGGCGTGTGTGAGCCTTAGTACTAAGAACAAATGTGTACTGCATGTTAGAATTGATGGATTCCAGCAGCGCTGTGGTGGTTCCCATCAACAGTGGAGTTGGATATTAGACTTCAGGTGCACTGATTGAGCTGTTTGTTGCTCTTTTGGGTCCAGTATTGACTTAACAGTGGGACTGAATATTAGAATTGAGCTGCTGTATGTGAGCGGGGTCCCATTATAGGAAAGGAAGTGACCTCGTCGGGGAAGAACTGAGGGTGCACTGATTGAGCTGCCCTTGAAGTCCTAGTACTAGAACAGCAGAGCGTACTGACTGTTAGAACTGCAGTGCTCTGTCAAACAACGTGTGTGCGGTTCTGGCACGGCTGAGGGCTTGGAGTGTGTGAACTTAAGTGCACTGATGGAGCTGCGCTTAGGTCCCAGTACTGGAACAGCAAAGTGTACTGGCGGTAAGAACTGAGGTGCTCAGGCAGACGGCATGTGTGTGTGAATTAAGGTGCCCTGATGGAGCTGCTCCTGAGGTCCCAGTACTGGAGTAGCAGTGTGTACTGACTACAAGAACTGAGGTGCTCTGGCAGACAGCGTGTCCGGGGGTCCTGGCACGGCTGAGAGCTTGGTGTGTGTGAACTGAGATGCACTGATGGAGCCGCGCCCGAGGTACCAGTAATGGAGCAGCAGAGTGTGCTGTCTGCAAGAACTGAGGTGCTCTAGCAAACAGCGTGTCTGGGGTTTCTGGCTCTGGCACGGCTGAGGGCTCGGTGTGTGTGTGTGAACTGAGGTGCACTGATGGAGCCGTGCCTGAGGTCCCAGTAATGGAGCAGCAGAGTGTACTGACTGCAAGAACTGAGGTGCTCTGGCAAACAGCGTGTATGGGTTCCTGGCACGGCTGAGGGCACGGAGTGTGTGAACTGAGGTGGACCAATGGAGCTGCGCCCGAGGTCCCAGTACTGGAGCAGCAGAGTGTACTGACTGTGAGAACTGAGGTGCTCTGGCAGACAGCCTCTGTGGGTTTCTGTCTGGGTCTGGCACGGATGAGGGCTCATAATGTGTGAACGGAGGTGCATTGATGGAGTTGCGCTGGAGGTCCCAGTACTGGAGCAGCAGGGTGTACTGGCTGCGAGAATTGAGGTGCTCTGGCAGGCAGCCTCTGTTGGGTTCCTGGCACTAGCACTGGCAAGGCTGAGGGCTCGAAGTGTCTGACCGGTGGTGCAGTGATGCAGCGGCACCCGAGGTCCCAGTACTGGAGAAACAAAGTGTACTGGCTGTGAGAACTGAGGTGCTCTGGCAGACAGCATGTGTGGGGTTCCTGACGCTGGCACAGCTGAGAGCTTGGAGTGTTTGAACAGCGGTGGACTGATGGAGCTGTGCCTGAGGTCCCGGTACTGGAGCAGCAGAGTGTACTTCTTGCAAGAACTGAGGTGCTCTCGCAGGCAGCGTGCATAGGGTTCCTGGCACTGGCAAGGCTTGAGGGCTCAGAGTGTGTGAATGGCAGTGCAGTGATGTAGCTGCCCCCAAGGTCCAAGTACTGGAGCAGCAGAGAGTACTGGCTGCGAGAACTGAAATGCTCTGGCAGACAGGTTGTGTGGGGTTCCTGGTTCTGGCACAATTGAGGGCTTGGAGTGTGTAAACGGCGGTGTACTGATGTAGCTGCGCCCAAGGTCACAGTACTGGAGCATCAGAGTGTACTAGCTGAGAGAACTGAGGTGTTCTGGAAGGCAGCGTGTGTGGGGTTCCTGGCGCTGGAAAAGCTGAGGGCTTGAAGTTTGTGAACGGCTGTGCACTGATGGAGCTGTACCCGAGGTCCCAGTACTGGAGCAGCAGAGTGTACTAACTGCGAGAACTGAAGTGCTCTGGCAGACGTGTATGGGGTTCTGGCACTGGCACAGCTGAGGGCTCTGAGTGTGTGAACGGTGGTGCAGTGATGGAGCTGCACCCAAGGTCCTAGGACTGGAGCAGCAGAGTGTACTGACTGCGAGAACTGAGGTGCTCTGGCAGATAGCCTTTGTGGGGTTCCTGGTGCTGGCACGGTTGAGAGCTTAAAGAGTGTAAAAGGCAGTGCACTGATGTAGCTGCCCCCGATGTCCCAGAACTGGTGCAGCAAAGAGTACTGGCTGCGCAAACAGAGGTGCTGGGCAGACAGCTTGTGTGGGTGTTAGACCTGATGGCCTTAGGGTGGTCACCCCCAACTTTTTTGCCTGCCTTCCTCCACTTTTTGACACTATCTTTGCTGTTTTTAGGAATCTGCGCACTTTACCACTGCTAACCAGTGCTAAAGTGCATATGCTTTCTCCCTTAAAACATGTTAAAATTGGTTCATTGGCCTATTTTGCTCTACTTGTAAGACCCTAGTAAAGTGCACTACATGTTCCCAGGGGCTGTAGATTGAATGCTACTAGTGGGCCTGCAGCACTGGTTGTGCCACCCACATAAGTAGCCCCTTAACCATGTCTCGGGCATGCCATTGCAAGGCCTGTGTGTGCAGTTTCACTGCCACTTCGACTAGGCATTTACAAGTAGTTGCCAAGCCTTAAACTCCCCTTTTCCTACATATAAGTAACCCCACAGGGCAGGATGCTGTGTAGGTAAAAGGCAGGAAAAATATCTGTGTGTTTTATATGTCCTGGAAGTAGAAAACTCCTAAATTTGTTTTCCACTGCTGTGAGGCCTGCTCCTTTCATAGGCTAACATTATGGCTACACTCAGAAACTGTTAGAGTCGTAGATTCTGATTAGAAAGGGGTAAACAGTCATGTTTAGGATGGCTAGAATGGTAATACAAAATCATGTACATACACAAACGGTGTGGGAGACTAATCAGCGGAACAGGACTATTTGGCCCTGTTCAGGTAGCGCTACATTGTTGCATAGTCTCCAACTGGGATGAAAGTGTAAGACGTGGCTGTGCCTTAGAGGGAGTTCCTTTTACGGACTAGGTGGTCTCACACACATTATAGTGTCATGCTTCATCATATGAGCACCTAGCCCCACCCAGGTAAGATGACACTGCCTGGGCAGACTCAACCTCGTTGTTATAAGAACTGAAGAGGGAGTGCTGAAATTGAACCTAGCTGGATAATACAAGGGACCAGATGAGTAAATAATAATAAAATTACCTTGAAAATCACCTGTTCAGTTTGACGGTGCAGGAAGTTGGCTCTGTATACACTATTTCAAAGTAAGAAATAGTGTGCACAGAGTCCAAGGGTTCCCCTTAGAGGTAAGATAGTGGCAAAAAGAGATAATTCTAATGCTCTATTTTATTTTAGTTTATTTTAACCCCTTCGCTGCCAGGTTCAAGATTTACAAGTAATACTTAAAATGAAAGGTATTTCACTCAGTATTCTAGGAACTTTGAATAATCACAATAGCATGTACAGTTTTGGCAACAATGGCAATAAGCTATTTTAAAAGTGGACACGTTGCAAAAATCAACAGTTCCTGGGGGAGGTAAGTAATTGTTAAGTTCACAAGTAAGTAAAAGACTTACAGGGTTCAAAGTTGGGTCCAAGGTAGACCACCGTTGGGGGTTCAAGGCAACCCCAAAGTTACCACACCAGCAGCTCAGGGCCGGTCAGGTCCAGAGGTCAAAGAGGTGCCCAAAACACGTAGGCTTCAATGGAAACAGGGGTGCCCCGGTTCCAGTCTGCCAGCAGGTAAGTACCTGCGTCCTCGGAGGGCAGACCAGGGGGGTTTTGTAGGGCACAGGGGGAGGGGGGGGGGGGGGTTACAGGACAGCGGGGGGGGGGAACAAGCAGGCACAGAAAGTACACCCTCAGCGGCACAGGGGCGGCCGGGTGCAGAGTGCAAACAGGCATTGGGTTTTGTATTGAAAGCAATGGGGAGACCCGGGGGTCTCTTCAACGATGCAGGCAGGCACAGGGGTAGCCATTATGGTGCTGGGGAGTTCGTGTTTGACAGACTCCCAGACCATATACTCTTATTTCTATGTACAATGTCTAAGGTTTTGCTTAGACACTGTAGGGGCATAGTGCTCATGCACATATGCCCTCACCTGTGGTATAGTGCACCCTGCCTTAGGGCTGTAAGGCCTGCTAGAGGGGTGACTTACCTATGCCACAGGCAGTGTGAGGTTGGCATAGCACTCTGAGGGGAGTGCCATGTCATTTTCCCCCCACCAGCACACACAAGCTGTGAAGCAGTGTGCATGTGCTGAGTGAGGGGTCCCTAGGGTGGCATAAGACATGCTGCAGCCCTTAGAGACTTTCCCTGGCATCAGGGCCCTTGGTACCAGGGGTACCAGTTACAAGGGACTTACCTGAGTGCCAGAGTTGTGCCAATTATGAAGACAAAGGTACAGTTTAGGGAAAGAACACTGGTGCTGGGGACTGGTTAGCAGGGTCCCAGCACACTTTCAAGCCATAACTTAGCATCAGCAAAGGCAAAAAGCCAGGGGGTAACCATGTCAAAGAGGCATTTCCTTACAGACGGTATTTTAATAAAGGTGTTTGCAGGCAAGGATAAAAGCAAAGTTTAGGACTCCATTGAAGATAATGACTCAAGGGGTCTAAAAATAATAATAATGGACCAACATGTTTCTGCCCACGCTACGAGCTTGCAGGTCTTGGGAATTTGTCAGGGTCGGGATCCCTACATAGATATGAGCAAGGGGGTAAGTGCTCAAAAAATATTGTAAGGGAGGCCTACCTGGATACGTTTAGAGGAGGCCTACGAGGAAAAGGGAATACAATTAACAAGGATAATAGAGGTGAAAGGTTTGTGCCACTTCAATACAAATCACAGCACACTGCAGGTGTCTGCGACATACTGTGACCGCTACACCCAACCACATGCAGGAGACATGGAGAAAATAAACAGGGGGGCCTGAGGATGAGGACTTACCCTGTGAGAGAAGGCGATTAGTTTCTGGTCTGGAACATAACGGAGGGGGGGTGCCCCTGATAGTCACACTCTAAGGAAAGGGTGGGGATAGGTTCCAGATGCAAAAGTCAGACAAAAAGCAGAAAACAAACTTGGCTAGACAAAGACCTAAAACTGGGCCGATGTGTATATAGGAGAAATAGAGTGAATATACATGTGTGCAGCTAAACATGCATATAAACATTCATATGCACTGCTAGTTATGGCTTCTTTTTAATTGCGGGAGTCATTTAACAAAGCAAAATGGAGGCTGGCAGTTTAAAAGAGTTAGGCACAGACGCTATGTTAGGCAAAATCGTGGTATAGGTACTTATCTTAGATCTGTAGGGCCCTTCTACGGGAATTAGGTTTTCAAAAAGGGGGGAGCCCCTCAATGGGCAAAACGCTTTCAGCTCCAAAGGATGCAACCGGTGGTTTCACCTAAGATCTGCGTTCCAGCCGCTCGTCTGCTCGATTACTTGCGAGCTGGGTATTTATGACAAGCATTGAAGGTTAATTAGGCGTGGTACTAATGGGGCGTGATTGGCTGCAGGTGCCCCTCAGGACAGACGTTCCCTTGCCGTCTCTGATGGGAACCGGAAGTTCTCCCAAGGACGCGTTGTGTCGTAAAGGGGCAAAATTTTAGAAAATTTATAGAAAAAAATTAATTAATAGAAAAAAAAAGAGGGGGGAGGGGGAGGAAAAGAGAGGGGGGGGAAGGATATAATAACTAAAAGGAAAATAGGAAGACCAGGGGGAGGGGGAGTGGGGGTAGGCAGGGGGGAAGGAGTATGGAGGTTGAAAAGGGAGACCTCTGGAAGTAAGGATTTTCCAATCATCTTTGATTATTCTTTTCACTGTGTTAGACACAGGACTAAAAGTAGTAACACCGATAATGCTGTCCTTTTTGTCAGTTCTTATGGAGGGTTGTAGTAACACATCCCTGTGACTTGAGCGGGCTTGAGATAGGTAGGGTATCCTTTCGCTTGCAGCTTGTTAGTCAATTTCCTAGCGTGTTTGGTATAGTCTGTTATTTCTGTACAGTTGCGCCGTAGGGGCAGGAATTGGCCCACTGGTAGGTTCTCTTTAAGTGATCGTGGATGAAAACTTTGAAAGTGTAATAAGTTATTCCTATTAGTCGGCTTGTAGAAAACTTCCGTTTTTAGGTGGCCATCTTTTTCAGAGGTAAGGAGGTCAAGAAAGGAAATCTCTGGGTCACCTATTCTTGATGTGAATCTCAAAAAGGGATTCAGGGTGTTCAGCCAAGACACGAAGGTGGTTGCTTCTTCTTTTGTGCCTTTCTAAATCAGGAGAACGTCATCAATGTAGCTTTTCCATATCCTGATCTGGTTATAGTAAGGATTATCTTCAGTTAAAATGAAATCGCTCTCATAGTGATCTACATACAGGCAAGCTAGACTTGGGTCAAAGGTACTACCCATCGAAGTCCCATGTACCTGGAGATAAAAGTTCTTATTAAACTCAAAGACATTTATTGTTAGTGCTACATGTGCCAGATCCAAAACAAACTCTGGGGGTGTCATATAGTCCCACGTGCCCTTGTTCAAAAGGTAAAAAATATCTTCAAGGGAATATTTGTGTATAGTGACTTGACATCTTATCGTTATTAAATACTAATTTTCTTTGTTAAATTCTAGACTCTGTAGTAAGTTAAGTACATCTTTGGTTTCCCTTAAGTATGTAGGTATTTGTTCCACATATGGTTGCAGAAAACAGTTGCAGAATTGCGAGAGGGGCTCTAGGATAGATCCTATTCCAGATACAACTGGCCTCCCTGGTGGGGGATATTTGTTTGTTTTTAGGTATTTTTGGTAGTATATAGAAAAATGGTGTCTTGGGGTTTTCCTGATTAAGAAAAGCTGCCTCATGCTTGGTGATCCATCTGTTGTCTAAGCCTTTTGTTGTCAGAAAGGCTATTTCCTCTTTAATCTCCTGAGTTGGATCTCTAGTCAGTTTTTTGTTATGCTGAGTGTTCTTCAGTAGACGTAGGCACTCTTCATTATACATGGCCTTAGGCATTATCACCGTTGCACCTCCTTTGTCTGCTGGTTTGACTGTTATCAAGGTGTCATTAGCCAGATCTCGTAGGGCTGTTAGTTCCTGAGTACTTATATTTTGAAATGTATCGGTAGGATGCAGCCGTAGGTTATACATTTTCCGGCTAACTGATTTCTCGAAGGCGAGTATCTCCGGTGGCATTTGGTGACTCGGAGGGGTAAATCTTGATTGGGGTTGTAGACCCGTTTTTCTTTCTTGTCCTACATTGGTAATAGGGTGCTCTAAAAAGAAAGTCTTAAGTCTGATCTTACGAAAGAATTCCTCTATTTCGATTCTTAATTTGAAAATGGCTGGTTTCAGAGTAGGAACGAAACCGAGGCCCTTCTCCAGTGCCTGCTGTTCAGGCCTTTGACTTAGGTTGATCACTGTAGGAGGTCTAACCGTTAGGTTCTGCTTGTGGTCTGTGTTTCGCTGTCCGATAGTTCCTCTCTTGGTTTCCAGCTGACCCCCTTCTCCTTCCCCCTCCCTCTTCCCGGGCCTCATCCTAAAAAAGGAGCATTGGGATAGGCCCAGGGTGCAGGTGGCGGAGGGTATATTGGGGGCTGGAATTGGGAAGAAGGACCTTAGTGGGGAGACTACCCCCAGGGATGAGTATTCATTGGGGGAAATTGGGAGACTACGCGTGGGTAGTTCCATCTGTTCCTTGGGGTGCACCGCCGCCCCGCCTAGAGCGTGATGTTTGAGTAAGATCTGTGTCTGATTCAGAGCTTGTATATCCTCCTGAGGAAGTATCGGAAGGTAAGGAGGAGATAGGGACATAATCTTCCTTGGAGTAAGGACATACTTTTTCCAATGAAAATTTCTTTATATCTTTTTGGAACTTAGCGATTTTACGTTGCATCAAATACTCTTTAAATTCATTAATGACTTTATTGGTTTCTTCCAACTTTTTTCTAAACGAGGCAGTTGTGAGGCCTGTTTTTAGATTATTCTCTGGTCTCTTTATTTGAATTACAAGAACTTCTGATAGCCTGGTTGCTGTTTTTATAATCAGGATTAGCCAATCCTGTGTACACTTCCAAGCTATTAGTGACCAGTCTTTTCTAAACTCCTTGTCTTCTAAGAAGATGCGATGTTCGGTGGTCACTATAAGTCCATTCGGTGCCGCATTACTCCGCAGATATTCCGTCAGGACGGCACAGTGGAGGATAGTTTTTACCTGTGTTTTCTTTAACTCAATTAGGGTGCCCCAGTCACCCATTGGGGCTATTGTTTTAGTTAATGAGGAGTCTCCTAGTAAGGATGGTGCTGCGATGTTCGCCTGGAGCTCCTCTTCGTCATAAGCTATTCCTTCTGCCATACTAACGACCTATATTGTTGGTGCCCTTTGAAATTGTTTTTGTTGTTTTTTTGAATGTTTGTCTTGGAATGTTACCAGAGGTACTTTTTTGTACGTTTGTAAACTCTCACAGCTAGCCGCTGTTCTATAGTACTATACCACAAAGAGAGAGTATCGGGAGTAATTCAACCCCACACACACTCCTGTTTGAACTAGAAACTGTGCATAAACAAACGGTGTCGGGGACTAATCAACGGAACAGGACTATTTGGCCCTGTTCAGGTAGCGCTACATTGGCGCATAATCTCCAAGTGGGATGAAAGTGTAAGAAGTGGCTGTGCCTTAGAGGGAGTTCCTTTTACGGACTAGGTGGTCTCACACACATTATAGTGTCATGCTTCATCATATGACCACCTAGCTCCTCCAAGGTGGGGCTAGGTGGTCATAAGTTGATTTGTCCCCCACACCGTTTATGTATGTACAGTTTCTAGTTCAAACAGGAGTGTGTGTGTGGGGTTGAATTACTCCAGATACGCTCTCTTTATGTTATAGTAATACAAAATCCTGCTCACTGGTTAGGTTGGATTATATATTACTATTACTATTACTGAGTGCTTGGAGTATGTGAACGGCGGTCCACTGATGGAGGTGCACCCTTGGTCCCAGTACGGGAGCAACAGAGTGTACTGGCTGCGAGAACTGAGGTGCTCTGGCAGACAGAGTTTGTGGGGTTCCTGGCTGTGGCACGGCTGAGGGCTGTGTGTGAACGGCAGTGCACTGATGGAGCTCCCCCCAAGGTCCCAATACTGGAGCAGCAAAGTGTTCTCGCTACGAGAACTGAGGTGCTCTAGCAGATAGCGTATGTGGGGTTCCTGGTGCTGGAATGGCTGAAGCCTTAGAGTGTGTTAACGGCAGTGCACAGATGTAGCTGCACGGAGATCCCAGTACTTGAGCGGCAGAGAACTGCGAGAACAGAGGTGCACTGGCAGACAACGTATGTAGGGTTCCTGGCGCTGGAACAGCTGAGGGCTTTAAGTGTGTGAACAGCGGTGCACTAATGGAGCTGCGCCCGAGGTCCCAGTACTGGAGCATCAGTGTGTACTGGCTTAGAGAACTGAGGTGGTCTGGCGGACAGCGTGTGTGGGGTTCCTGGCATGGCACGGCTGAGGGCTTGGAGTGTGTGAACTGCAGTGCAGTGATGGAGCTTTGCCCAACGTCCCAGTACTGTAGCAGCAGAGTGTACTGGCTGAGAACTGAGGTGCTCTGGCAGACAGCATGTGTGGGTTTCATGGCACTGGCAAGGTTGAGGGCTCAGAGTTTGTAAACAGTGGTGCAGTGATGGAGCTGTGCCCGATGTCCCAATACTGGAGCAGGGGAGTGTACTGGCTGCAAGAACTGAGGTACTCTGGGAGACAATGTGTGTGGGGTGCCTGGCAGTGGGGCAGCTGCGGGCTCGGAGTGTGTGAACTGCGGTGCACTAATGGAACTGTGCACGAGAACCCAGTATTGTAGCAGGGGAGTGTACTGGCTGCGAGAACCGAGGTGCTCTGGCAAACACCTTGTGTGAGGGTCCTGGTGCTGGTACGGCTGAGGGCTTGGAGTGTGTCAACGGCAGTGCACTGATGTAGCTGCTCCCTAGGTCCCAGTACTGGAGCAACAGAGTATATTGGCTGCGAGAACTGAGGTGCTCTGGCAGAGCTGCGCCCAAGGTCCACGTACTGGAGCAGCAGCGTGTACTGACTGCAAGAAATGAGGTGCTCTGGCAGACAGAGTTTGTTGGATTCCTGGCACTGTCATGGCTGAACTGAGCTGCACTGACGAAGCTGCAAGTGGGATTCCAGTTTGGAGCAGAAGTGAGCACTGTCTCTAAGGATTGCAGAGCCCTTGGTAGAGCTGGGTGCCTAGGCTGTCAGCAGTTACATGTCACGATTTCGGGAAGGTCTGATCAGGACTCTGGTTGGGACACCCCTTGAGGTCACGGAATATCCTAAAGAGGTAGTGTACCTCGGCAGAAGAGCAGCTAAAGGCAAACACGGAAAGGACAGCTATGGACAGGCACAGGAATCAGGAAAGTAAAAGCAGAGCAACCCTTGTGTGAACAAACAGGAAACAGATTACTAATGGACAAACATGCTGGGGTTGTACACAGAGTAGGGCGCAGAACCTTCCACAGTGACAGGGAATGTCAATGCCTCTGTGCAGTTTGCTCTTACAGATAGTCACCCGGCCAGCCCCATAGAAAGGTGGTAGCAGAAGTGATTCTGTCTCTGGACCCTAGAGCACAAACAAGGATATTACTTACATACACAAGACAAACTCTTGTGGGTCCAGCTCGAAACACAGTGGGGATTCCTGGAAAAACAGCAATAGCACACTGTCACTGTTAGGCACGAAAGACAATGTATAACACTAGACAAGGATGGCGACTGGAATTGCCCCCTGGAAACCAGGAGCCAACCCCAGTACAAAGGAGGACACTTATGCACTGGTGAAAACTGATAGAACACTTACCAGACACAAATACAGAGAGGAAACAGAAACTGAAGGGACAAACTTAGAGACAGAGGCAGGACCTGGTAACAGGCAGGGGCTGAAGCAAAGGCAGGACTAGGACTGGAAAACAGGGTGCAAACATCTGGCTGGAACAAACAGAGACAGGACTGGGAAACAGAGAGCAGGTTCTGGCTGAAACAAGCAAGGACAGGGCTGGAATACAGGGAGTAGGAATAAGCAGCAAACTGGACTTGGAAACAGAGAGCAGGTTCAAGCTGAAACAAGGCAGGAAAAGGACAGAGAAATAGGGAGCAGGCTCTGGAAGAAACAAACAGGTACAAGGCTAAGAGATAGGGAGCAGACTCTGGCTGAAACAATCAGGAACAGGGCAGAGAAACAGGAAACAGGTTCAAGCTGGAACAGAACAGGAACAAGACTGGAACACAATCCGATAAAGGGTCTGTAACACAAAGGAACTGAACTCCAATGCACGACAGGGATCTTGAGGAAATGGCTGCTTATAAGCAGTTCAAGCTGCAGAAAATCCCAGGTGGAATCACATGACTGAGCTGCACAGGAGAGGTCTCAGGTGTGTGTAGTTTCAGACACTTGCAAGTCCTGGAGGAGAGGATCTGGTGAAAAGGAGCAACTGGATTTCTCCCATAGAAAACAATGTAAAACAGAATCCAGGCTTTCCTGACTACCAGGCTGTGCATTATGGGATTTGCAGTCCCAGGAAGCAAATGTAATACTACAAAAGCACACCATGACGAAAAGAGAAACAAACAGGAGTCAGCAAGGGACTCTAGATAAGTGTTCAAGGTGATTCCCAGGCTTCAGACAGTCCCCTTACAGCGCCCCCTAGAAATGGGACGACAGAGTTGTAACATTACAAGGGATGCTCCGCCCTTGCTCTCAGCACACTGGCAGGCACACTTGGTAAAGAAAATACAAGCCAAGGAAGGGCAGGGGAGCCAGGCAGCTGAGAGAGGGTTCAGAGACCCCACAAATACCAAATGTGACCAAGATAACAGCCTGATTTATAGCTTTGTTTACAGCTAAGTTCAGAGGAAGAATGCTCTGTAAATGAAAAGGGGAAGCTTCCCTGGATAGGAGCAGGAAACAAAGTTAAACAGACCAGATAAATAGGACAAAACTTAATTATACAGTAGTTGATCCCAGCTCCCACACAGGAGGAGGGACAAAGGGGCATGACTGACCACTAGCAAGTGAAGAATTTTAAATGACACTGAAATTAACTAATGAAATAGCTGGAAGCCACCAGAAGTAGTATACTTAAAAGTATAGAAGACGTTGTACGCTTACGCTTGACCTAAATACAGGAAGGGGAGGGGTTGTATGCCTTTGACTTTCACCCTTTCATAGAATGAGAAGAGACAGCTTTGCAGGTAGTGGATACAGGGAGTGAATTGGCACTCCACCAAGTAAGGAGTGGCGGAAGAGGTGATAATAACACAATTCAATGCTGCATCTACAGTTCAAATTGAATTCTTGTTAAAAAGAGAATGAAGCAACATTTCTTGAGGTTCGCTGTATTTTGCACAGAAAACCAATATATGCATAAACAAAGTTAGTCGCTTGCTGTTACAGTCGCATTGAGGACTGATACCATTGCGGCCACATGTCTTGGTCCTTGGAATAAAAATTAAAAGACCCAATCTCATTTTAGGAAGGAATCTGTAACCGATAGGACAGAAAAGAAGGTACAGAGAAATGCCAGTTGAATGTCTAACGTCAAGCCAAAATGTTGACCTTTATTTTAGTTGCAGCATATTCCAAATTCACCACCTTGACTTCAAGGTGTCTTCTCTAAGGGTATACTTGTTTGTAAGTGCGAACGCACCTGGTCCTTAGTAAGTAAACTTACAAGGGGACGCGTATAGGTCGATGAACCTTTTGATTAGCATGGAGTATCCTAGCTAGGCTGATGGCAGTCACACTAATAATTAATACGCAATCCAATAATCATTAGTCATCAACATTAATGAATCAGAAACATAACACCCCATGACCCTCCGGTCATGAATAACCACAACTTACTATACGTTTTAGTAGTTTATTCCCTTTTAGTTACAATACTAATTCATGAAAATGAAATCAACTTTATTCACGTCAGCAAATCCGTATTAATTCAATAGAAGGCGCCAAAAACATAGTCTAATCAAAACTTGCATCAGAGTACATTCTAAACCAATAGCATAAGTCAATAATCGAATCAGGAATGAATAGATCAACATGAGTAGCAGAGGTCAGCAAATCAGTTTGTCAATAATTTTTCTCTGTTTGTCAGTGTCATAAAGTAGGAACCTCACCTAACCCAGATTAGCATCAACATGTGGGACTTCATGCGAAAACAGTTTTAGAACATACATTTGGAAAACATCTAGCTAAGAGAAAAACTTATGAAAACAGCTCAGTTGGTACCTAGAAAGAAAAGGCACAAAAGTTAATTCAGTCACATTGTCATAGCTACCTATCAAC
Source organism: Pleurodeles waltl (assembly GCF_031143425.1). Classification (NCBI taxonomy): domain Eukaryota; kingdom Metazoa; phylum Chordata; class Amphibia; order Caudata; family Salamandridae; genus Pleurodeles; species Pleurodeles waltl. The sequence continues at coordinate 76,121,413 of NC_090447.1, read as the reverse complement.
GATATGGATTCAGCAAAAAAGTCAGTCTTCGTCCTTAGGTCATCAAACGATCAGCATCACATCAGGCTCTCAAGAGCATGAGCCCAATGACGAAGTCTCGAATCTCTTTGAACATCCACGCCTAACCTCTAACATCTGTTCTCCTCTCATCTATTCTGAAGTTTCCACCCCCTGTCATGGCATTATATCAAAGTCGCCCAGACTATCCCCCAGTTCCTAATTGGTCAACTAATCACCAGTTATGACTCTGTCCAATTACACATTTACTCCAAATCTTATAATTTTGCATTTGTACAGTTCTCAGATTGTTGATTGGTTCACTTTGCAAGGTCCTCATCATCCATCTCGTCAGGTATTGAAAATGTTGCATCTTCTTCTCCAGTCAGTGTCTCCATTTTTCGAGTTCTGAGAAAGTACATCCAGAATGCTTTACACTGGTTTGGATACAAGCTTTTATTCCGTCATCTCCTGTTTGTCGGTTCACGTATAGGATTTTAGCTGAGCAGATTTTATTAAACAATGAGCGGTTCATGGTCAGTCCAGCACATTAGCTTTTTCTACATTGCGCGTTAATATTCGACTTCTGCACAAGGCCTGGCAAAACTAGGCCACAACTTCGACTAAGTTAGCTCTACAATATAATGCAAAACATACGTTATATATCTCAACATGACATACTACTACATTGTTCTGTTATGCATTTTCAACATTTAAAATGTTCTAGTCACTTTTTAATATAATTTGTGAGTGGTGGCAGCCACTCTTCTAGGGAACATTTTCAAACGTACACATTATTTTTCTATATTAATTACTCAAACTACTTAAGCATTCATTAATACATTTTAATTAATATATCTGCGTTATCATAAGTAACAAAAAAGCAAGATGACAAAGTTAGTTCAGTGCCATATTTTATTGCTAAAACTAGCAGATTATTAGATTAAATTCCAAAGCAACTTAAACCTCCCTTACAAAATTCCAAAAACCATGCCCCTCTATTTGTTTCTACTGTGTCCTTAAGTAAGCTCCGAAAACATTATATAAAATGAACCTGTGCCTTTGCATTTATATACTGTAGGCCTCATTCAACTTGAAATGCCTGGATCACTGTGCTACGGAGAAGACCTAATAAAAGGTCCAAGCATAGAGACAGGATGGCCATGCAGTAGTGTTGTTTTATTGCTTTGTATGCTGTCTGTTAACCCCTTCGCTGCCAGGCCTTTTCCCCCTCCTGTGCCGAGCCTTTTTTTGGCTATTTGGAGCAGTTCGCGCTTAGGCCCTCATAACTTTTTGTTCACATAAGCTACCCACGCCAAATTTGCGTCCTTTTTTTCCAACATCCTAGGGATTCTAGAGGTACCCAGACTTTGTGGGTTCCCCAGAAGGAGGCCAAGAAATTAGCCAAAATACTGTTAAAATTTTGTTTTTTTCATAAAAATGGGAAAAAGGGGCTGCAGAAGAAGGCTTGTGTTTTTTTCCCTGAAAAGGGCATCAACAAAAGGTTTGCGGTGCTAAAATCATCAGCTTCCCAGCTTTCAGGAACAGGCAGACTTGAATCAGAAAACCCAATTTTTCAACACAATTTTGGCATTTTACTGGGACATACCCCATTTTTATGATTTTTTGTGCTTTCAGCCTCCTTCCAGTCAGTGACAGAAATGGGCATGAAACCAACGCTGGATCCCAGAAACCGCAACATTTCTGAAAAGTAGACAAAATTCTGAATTCAGCAAGGGGTAATTTGTGTAGATCCTACAAGGGTTTCCTGCAGAAAATAACAACTGAAAAAGAAAAATATTGAAATTGAGGTGAAAAAAACATAAATTTTTCTCTACGTTTTACTCTGTAACTTTTTCCTGCAATGTCAGATTTTCAAAAGCAATATACCGTTACGTCTGCTGGACTCTTCTGGTTGCAGGGATATATAGGGCTTGTAGGTTCATCAAGAACTCTAGGTACCCAGAGCCAATAAATGACCTGCACCCTGCAGTGGGTTTTCATTCTATACCGGGTATACAGCAATTCATTTGCTGAAATATCAAGAGTAAAAAATAGCTATCAAGAAAACCTTTGTATTTCCAAAATGGGCACAAGATAAGGTGTTGAGAAGCAGTGGTTATTTGCACATCTCTGAATTCCGGGGTGCCCATACTAGCATGTGAATTACAGGACATTTCTCAAATAGACGTCTTTTTTACACACTGTCTTAAATTTGGAAGGGAAAAATGTAGAGAAAGACAAGGGGCAATAACACTTGTTTTGTTATTCTATGTTCCCCCAAGTCTCCCGATAAAAATGATACCTCACTTGTGTGCGTAGGCCTAGCGCCCGCAACAGGATATGTCCCAAAACACAACGTGGACACATCACAGAAAACAGAGCTGTTTTTTTGCAAAGTGCCTACCTGTAGATTTTGGCCTCTAGCTCAGCCGGCACCTAGGGAAACCTACCAAACCTGTGCATTTTTGAAAACTAGAGACCTAGGGGAATCCAAGATGGGGTGACTTGTGGGGCTTTGACCAGGTTCTGTTACCCAGAATCCTTTGCAAACCTCAAATTTTGGCTAAAAAAACACATTTTCCTCACATTTCGGTGACAGAAAGTTCTGGAATCTGAGAGGAGCCACAAATTTCCTTCCACCCAGCGTTCCCCCAAGTCTCCCGATAAAAATGGTACCTCACTTGTGTGGGTAGGCCTAGCGCCCGCGACAGGATATGCCCCAAAACACAACGTGGACACATCCCATTTTTTGAAAGAAAACAGAGCTGTTTTTTGCAAAGTGCCTACCTGTAGATTTTGGCCTCTAGCTCAGCCGGCACCTAGGGAAACCTACCAAACCTGTGCATTTTTAAAAACTAGAAACGTAGGGGAATCCAAGATGGGGTGACTTGTGGGGCTCTGACCAGGTTCTGTTACCCAGAATCCTTTGCAAACCTCAAATTTTGGCAAAAAAAACGCATTTTCCTCACATTTCGGTGACAGAAAGGATAAGTTACTTACCTGTAAATCCTAGTTCTCTTCCAGGGGTATCCTCATCAAAGTCATAAACATTGAATATTCCCGCCCTTGTGCGGGGACCCCGGAGCATATATAAAATACACACATATAAAGTATGAAATATGCACGAAAAAAAATATATATATAGCTTTTTTAGTAGACATATTTTTCATACTAAACTCATATATACATGTGTAAAAACAGCAATGCAGGCTATAATCATAAACAGGCTAAAATGCTTTATTTCTATGAATTTTTTATTTTTTTTGATCTTTATAAAATTACAATAGAGAATAAATATCTACCCAAGCCCCAAAACTGGGCTTATGGAAATAAGCAGTAGTAATCACTAGAGAAAAAGAGAAAAAAACTACATTGAAAAACAATGGAGCATTCTTAGCCAATAGGCTGCATGCACGTTAACACAGGAGAACCATAAAAACTTTGGCACCGTGCCTTTAAGACCCTGAGCACCTCCAGTATCCCACCATGGCTCAGGGGTGAAGGAGAGGTGACAGTTGGTTCACAGTTAGGTCAGTACTTTTTTACGGTGACAATCTGTGTAGCCGATTCGAAAGATAGTCTGTCCTGCACTTCTAGGAGACGTGCGTCCGGGGAGGAGGGTGGGTTGTTTATGACTTTGATGAGGATACCCCTGGAAGAGAACTAGGATTTACAGGTAAGTAACTTATCCTTCTCTTCCAGGGGATCCTCATCAATAGTCATAAACATTGAATAGATTAGCAAGCCCATCCCTAAACTCTGCGGACTGTCCAATAGAAGTGCAGGAATAGATATGTATCATGCAAACAAATTTCTCAGAGAGGTTTGCCCCACTTGGGCGTCTGCTCTTGCATCTGAGTCCAAACAGTAATGTCTAGTAAATGTATGTACAGACTTCCATGTAGCAGCCTTACAAATTTCAGATATTGGAACATTGTTAAGGAGGGCAACAGTAGCCGCTTTTCCCCTTGTGGAATGCGCTTTAGGTCTAGCAAGTAGTTGTTTGTTAGCCAACTGGTAAGCATTAACAATACAAGAAACTATCCATCTTGATATTGTTCGTTTAGATGCTGCCTCTCCTGTCCTCAACTGACCATAATTTACAAACAAGTGGTTAAATGTCTAATCAATTTTGTTTTATCCAAATAAAATTTTAGCACTCTTTTCAGATCTAGGGAGTGCAACGCTTTCTCCACCGGAGTCTCCGGGTTGGGGAAGAAAGTCGGTAGAGAAATAGTCTGATTGATGTGGAATTCTGACACCACCTTCGGTAGGAATGATGGGTGAGTTCGCAGAACTACTCTATTGTCGTGAAAGACTGTGTACGGTTCTTTGGAAGACAAAGCCTGAATTTCACTGACCCTCCTCGCGGAAGTAATGGCTACCAAAAAAGCCGTCTTCCACGTAAGGTGTTGCAAAGAGGCTTTGTGTATAGGTTCGAAAGGAGGGCCCATAAGTTTTGACAGTACTATGTTCAGTTCCCATGGAGGGGAGGGTCTCTGAATGGGCGGAAAAACTTTTTTCAAACCTTCCAAGAAATCCTTGACTACTGGTTTCGTAAAGAAGGATTCCTGAGAAGGGGACTTACGATAGGCTGTAATGGCAGACAAATGTACCTTAATAGATGATACCTGCAGACCGGACTTTGCCAGATGAAGTAAGTAAGACAATATGACGTCCTCCTGAGCCCGTATGGGATTCTGACCTTGCTGACAGCACCATATGTAGAACCTCTTCCACTTAAACGTGTAAGAACGCCGCGTGGAAGGTCGTCTGGACTCTTTCAAAATTTTCATGCACTCCTGCGAGAGTCCTAGGTGCCCATACTGCAGGAATTCAGGAGCCATGATGTCAAGCTCAGAGAGGGTAGGTTGGGATGCAGAACCCTGCCCTCCATCCTGCTCAGAAGATCCGGTCTGCACGGCAGCCTCCTGTGAGGTTGTTCCGATAGGTTGAGGAGATCTGTGTACCAGAATTGACGGGGCCATTGCGGAGCTATGAGAATCATTCTGGTGCTGGATCTGTAAAGTTTGCTGATCACTGCCGGTATGAGGGGAATCGGTAGAAAAGCGTAGAGAAATATCCCTGACCAGTCGATCAACAGGGCATTCCCTCGAGATCCCGGACAGTAGAACCTGGATGCGAAGTCTGGGCATTTCTTGTTTACCTCGTCTGCGAAGAGATCCAATTGAGGTCGACCCCATTGAGCGAAGATGTCTTCGACGACTTCGCCGTGTAGGACCCAATCGTGGGCGTCCTCTAGGTGTCTGCTCAGGAAATCTGCTTCCACGTTTTGTTGACCTGGTAGGTGAACCGCTGTAAGTGACATTCCTCTGGCCAGGAGCCAATGCCAGATTGTTTGGGACTCCCGAGATAGGGGTAGGGATCTCGATCCCCCCTGTCTGTTCAAATAATACATTGTGGTTGTATTGTCCGTTTGTATTAGGAGAGATTTCCCCTGAATCGATGGAGCAAAAGACTTGAGAGCCAGATGGACCGCTCTGAGCTCCAGCAGATTGATGTGGTACTTCCTTTCGTTGTCGGACCACAGGCCCTGAGCTTGAAGGGGACCTAGATGAGCCCCCCAACCCTGAAGAGACGCATCTGTTACCAGAGTGTCGGATGGAATTACCTAGTGAAACGGAGCCCCTACTGACAGGTGAGGTCTGTGCATCCACCATTGCAATGACTGACGTGCTGCTATCGACAGCCGCACTCTGTCCTCCCAGCGACCTGTCCTTTGGCTCCAGTTGTTCTCCAACGCCTCTTGGAGGGGCCTCATATGCAGCCTGGCATTTGGGACAATGAAAATGCATGATGCCATGGAGCCCAGCAGAGATGTCACCTGACGGGCCGTAGGTGTGTCGGATTTTAACAGGTCTTGACACTTTCTCTTTATTGATAATAGTCGTTCCTCCGAAGGATACAGTCTTTGGAGCTCTGTGTTTAGTATAGCTCCCAGGTAGTGGAGGTTCTGTGTTGGAATCAAGGTGGACTTTTGGTAGTTTACTTGAAGACCTAGAGACTCGAAAACCTTGAGCACAATATCTCGATGGGCTCTCGCCTGATCCGGAGAGGAGGCTTTCAATAGCCAGTCGTCTAGGTATGGGTAGATGAAGATTTTTTGTTTTTCGAAGATGTGCCGCTACCACTGCCACACATTTCGAGAAGACGCGGGGGGCAGATTTCAGGCCAAATGGTAGCACTTTGAACTGATAGTGCTGTGAGTCTATCTGGAAGCGCAGGAATTTCCGATGCTTGGGAACTATCGGGATGTGAAAGTATGCATCCTGCAGGTCGATGGAGCACATCCAGTCTCCGTGATGTAGCTGAGGGAAAATCTGGTGAAGAGCCAGCATCCTGAACTTTTGCTTTCTTATGTACTTGTTCAGAAGCCGCAAGTCCAGAATCGGTCTGAAAACGCCCTCTCGGCCTTTTTTCGCTACCAGAAAATAACGGGAGTAAATCCCCTTTCCTCTGTGTGCAAGCGGAACTTTTTCTGTTGCCTTCTTTCGTAAGAGGGCGAGAGCCTCTTTGCGCAATAGGCTGACATGAGATGGATTGCCTTTGGCTGGTGGCAAGTGCGGTGGAGGTTGTCTAGAAGAGAGTAGCCATTTTCGACAATGTTGAGCACCCATTTGTCTTTTGTGATAGAGTGCCACTCGTGAAGAAAATCTGTGATACTTCCCCCCACCGGAGTGGTGCACAGTGTCGAGGGAAGCGAGTTCTCATTGCTTGGCCGGCGGTTTTGGTGTGGACTGTTGAGGTCTACTTGACCCTCGTTCCCTTGTGGCCTTACGAGCCTGAAAAAGAGGGCGTCCCTGCCTTTGCTGTGGCCTCTGGGACCAGTGAGGAGTTTGAACCCTCTGCTGGAAAGGGCGCCTGTCATAAGGCCTATACCTCCGCCTGAAGTCCTTCTTCCTTTCCAGGCCTACTGCCCTCATGGTGTCCACTTCAGTCTTCATGCGCGCCATTTCTTCATCCGTATGGGTACCAAACAGCGAGTTCCTATTGAATGGGAGATTTTGGATGCGCTGTTGTGCTTCCTGTTTTAAACCAGTCAATCTCAACCAGGAAGACCTTCTTGCACAGATTCCATGTGCGTACCCATGTGCAGCTAAATCTTCCCCATCTGCCGCTGCGCTGATGACTTGGTTGGATACCAGACATCCCTCTTGCAGGATCTCTTGAAAGTCCTGTCTGTCTTCCCTAGGTAATTTTTCTGTGAACCTGTTGAGAGAGTCCCACAGAGAACGGTCATATCTGCCTAGGAGTGCAGACGCGCTGGAGACCTTCATTACAGATGCCGCCGTGCCGCACATTTTTCGCCCCAGAGAGTCTAGATGTCTGCTCTCTTTGTCCAGTGGGACCGTGGAGGATGATGCCACTGAGTCAGTTTTTCGGGCTGCAGCCAATATTACTGAGTCCGGTGGAGGATCCGTTCTTAGGAATAAAGGATCTTGTTCAGGCGCTTTATATTTTTTCAAAATCCTAGCCGGAGCAGATTTGAGGGTGGCTGGCGCCAAAAAAGTGTCCATGGTTGGCTGCAACAGACCAGGCACTAGCAGCAGTAGCTTTTTCGAAACTGCTCTATGTTGTAGAGTCTCAAAAATGACTGATGAGGAGGTTGATGGTTCTGGAACCTCTATATTTAACTTCTGTGCTCCCCGGAAAAGTACCTCATTAAAAGTAGTGATGTCATCCACCGGTGAGACTAGCTGGTGGAGAATCTGTTAAGGTGGGGGAGTAACGTCCGACGGATGACCCTGACGACGACCAAGAGGGCGATCTTCTGTGTCCTGATCGTGACCTAGATCGTCGCTGGGAACGCGACCTGCTGTGAGACGCTGTAACAGAGCGCCCAGGCCTCGTGGTCGGTTGGCGAGAAGCAGAACGAGCCCGTCCTGCCCTCGCTGTCGGTGATGGTGTTCTCGGGAGAGAGGCAGTAGGAGAGTACATCCGTGAATACTGCGAATCCGGGGAGGCCGCTGGTCTGTTAAGGCTCTCCAACCATCTTGGCGATAAATTGATGGGTAAGACATGCCCCGGTGATGCCGCTCTCGAACGAGATGAATCACTCCTTATGGAGACCACTGGAGATGGAGCGGCCTTATCTGCTGGCGGAAGTCGATGTTCTACTCCCTGCGAGACAGGTAAAACCTGTGTCGACGTCGACAGCTGTACTGACGTCGAAGGGAGCGCCGCCGGTTGTTCTTGCCTCGACGTTGAGTGTCTTGACGTCGAACGGCGATCTCTGGACCTCGACCTGCTCGCCGTCGTGTGCCTCGACGTGGAGTGGTGGGCGGCCGACGGCGTATGTCGCTCTCGCCGCCGTGGCGATTTCGACGTCGAGGGGGAACAAACAGGTACTTTCCTACCTGCTGACGTCGACCTAGCCATTCTCTCCTGAGAGTGGCTTGTTGGCTGCCTGGGAAGCGAAGAGGATGATGTTTTCTGCCTCTTGTGAAGCCCATGAAGCCTGATCTTTTCTCTGTCCTTCAGAGTCCTCTTTGACATGTTCTTGCAGTGTTTGCAAGTGTCAGGGCAGTGACTCTGAGGCAGGCACACAATACAAAGACAGTGTGGATCTGACTGGGCCTTCTTCTTCCCACAGGAAGGGCATTTGACAAAAAGGGAAGGCATTTTTCTGTAAGGAAAATACTGCCAAACTCAGACAATGATGTTAGATGTCGAGTAAAATAGGAAAAAACGCTGTTTAAAGTATTTTTCTGAGAAAAACTCAGAAAAAGTGAGAGCTCAATGCTCCAGGATCCTCTCAGAAGAAGCCGGAAAAAAGAACTGACCTAACTGTGAATCAACTGTCACCTCTCCTTCACCCCTGAGGCATGGTGGGATACTGGAGGTGCTCAGGGCCTTAAAGGCACGGTGCAAAAGTTTTTATGGTTCTCCTGTGTTAACCTGCATGCAGCCTATTGGCTAAGAATGCTCCATTGTTTTTCAATGTAGTTTTCTTCTCTTTTTCTCTAGTGATTACTACTGCTTATTTCCCTAAGCCCAGTTTTGGGGCTTGGGTAGATATTTATTCTCTATTGTAATTTTATAAAGATCAACAGCCTGCATTGCTGTTTTTACACATGTATATATGAGTTTAGTATGAAAAATATGTCTACTACAAATGCTATATATATATTTTTTCGTGCATATTTCATACTTTATAAGTGTGTATTTTATATACGCTCCGGGGTCCCCGCATAAGGGCGGGATTATTCATTGTTTATGACTATTGATGAGGATCCCCTGGAAGAGAAGTTCTTGAATCTGAGAGGAGCCACAAATTTCCTTCCACCCAGCGTCCCCCAAGTCTCCCGATAAAAATGATACCTCACTTGTGTGGGTAGGCCTAGCGGCCGCGACAGGAGACACCCCAAAACACAACGTGGACACATCACATTTTTTGAAAGAAAACAGAGCTGTTTATTGCAAAGTGCCTACCTGTAGATTTTGGCCTCTAGCTCAGCCAGCACCTAAGGAAACCTACCAAACCTGTGCATTTTTAAAAACTAGAGACCTAGGGGAATCCAAGATGGGGTGACTTGTGGGGCTCTGACCAGGTTCTTTTACCCAGAATCCTTTGCAAACCTCAAATTTTGGCTAAAAAAACACATTTTCCTCACATTTCGGTGACAGAAAGTTCTGGAATCTGAGAGGAGCCACGAATTTCCTTCCACCCAGCGTTCCCCCAAGTCTCCCATTAAAAATGATACCTCACTTGTGTGGGTAGGCCTAGCGACCGCGACAGGAGACACCCCAAAACACAACGTAGCCACATCCCATTTTTTTAAAGAAAACAGCTGTTTTTTGCAAAGTGCCTACCTGTAGATTTTGGCCTCTTGCTCAGCCGGCACCTAGGGAAACCTACCAAACCTGTGCATTTTTGAAAACTAGAGACCTAGGGGAATCCAAGATGGGGTGACTTGTGGGGCTCTGACCAGGTTCTGTTACCCAGAATCCTTTGTAAACCTCAACTTTTGGCTAAAAAAACACATTTTCCTCACATTTCGGTGACAGAAAGTTCTGGAATCTGAGAGGAGCCACAAATTTCCTTCCACCCAGCGTTCCCCCAAGTCTCCCGATAAAAATGATACCTCACTTGTGTGGGTAGGCCTAGCGCCCGCGACAGGATATGCCCCAAAACACAATGTGGACACATCACAGAAAACAGAGCTGTTTTTTGCAAACTAAAAACTAGAAACCTAGGGGAATCCAAGATGAGGTGACTTGTGGGACTCTGACCAGGTTCTGTTACCCAGAATCCTTTGCAAACCTCAAATTTTGGTTAAAAAAACAAATTTTCCTCACATTTCGGTGACAGAAAGTTCTGGAATCTGAGAGGAGCCACAAATTTCCTTCCACCCAGCGTTCCCCCAAGTCTCCCGATAAAAATGATACCTCACTTGTGTGGGTAGGCCTAGCGCCCGCGACAGGATATGCCCCAAAACACAACGTGGACACATCCCATTTTTTGAAAGAAAACAGAGCTGTTTTTTGCAAAGTGCCTACCTGTAGATTTTGGCCTCTAGCTCAGCCGGCACCTAGGGAAACCTACCAAACCTGTGCATTTTTTAAAACTAGAGACCTAGGGGAATCCAAGATGGGGTGACTTGTGGGGCTCTGATCAGGTTCTGTTACCCAGAATCCTTTGCAAACCTAAATTTTTGGCTAAAAAAACGCATTTTTCTCACATTTCGGTGACAGAAAGTTCTGGAATCTGAGAGGAGCCACAAATTTCCTTCCACCCAGCGTTCCCCCAAGTCTCCCGCTAAAAATTATACCTCACTTGTGTGGGTGGGCCAGGTGCCTGTAACAAAATAAGGCCCAAAACTTGTAGAGATAGAGGGGATAGCACAGCGAGTTTATAATGACATATTCTTTGATACATCTTTAGACTGACTCTGCTTTGGGGACCCACATAAGTGAGGTGTCATTTTACTTGGGAGACTGAGGGGAACACTGGGGAGTAGGAATTTTGTGCTGGAGTGGTGATCCTATGAAGAAAAGCCAGGAAAATATGCTTTTTCAAGCAAATTTTGAGGTTTACAGAGGAGTCTGGGTAAGAAAATGTTGGGGGATCCACGCAAGCCACACCTCCCTGGACTCCTTGGGGTGTCTAGTTTTAAAAAATGTCTGGGTTTGGTAGGTTTCCCTAGATGAAGGCCGCACCCAGGACCAAAAACATAGGTGCCCTCTCCCCCCCAAACACAGGTAGTTTTGTAATATATCGTTTTGATGTGTCCACATACGTCCGTGATGTGCCAAACACAAAAATTTTGAAAAGAAACGCACTTAGGTTATGTGAAAAAGACCCCTCACCCACCAACCAAGTTGGTGGCATGCTTCATCATCGGGGTCCCACCTGAGGCACCTAGCGTGTCACAGGTGTGCTGCGACGCCTGATTACAGCGGAGCAGGTTTTGTCATTTTTACCACGCATGCTGGTTGGATTTGGCACGAGGGTGAGTGATGGTTCAGTGGATCAAATTTTACTAACAAGAGCTTTCACAAAAATGAAATGCACTGTTAATAACTGAAAGGCAAAAAACTGAACCAATGACTCACAGCTCGTGAGCTGTAAAGCCGCGACAAGGCACCAACCGCTTTACAGTCCATTCACACAACTTTCATACATGACACACACAAGACCATTCACACCGCCAGCCACGGGCCCAGCACATTACAACACTCACATTGACAGACAGCGCCACTCAAGGGCCCATCACTTACATACGCCCACATGCCTGATACAACAATCACACCAGCTGATGGGAGTGGGTGGACTGGTGTTTGGCTGGCAGTGTGTTGCAGTAGCCAACAGCAAATCAATATGTACACTCTCAGCCAAGCCCCACTCCACACACAATGGCATCATTTTTTTTTTTTTTTTTTTTAAACAGAGGAACCCCTAACTAAGTAGAAAGAATTACAAAACTACAAACACAAAAGCTCTAACTAATTACATGACAGAAATGCTAACCATGAAACTGAACACATGAAAATACAAAACAGACATGAGTTTACACTCATGGTTGTTCCCAGAAATTCTTCTGGGTTTGGTAATTCTTAAAACAACCACCCAGACACAGCCCAGGCTTTGAAGGCCAATCTGGGCAGTACATTCGAGTCTCCCTCCGGATACCTCTTCGAAAACACACTCTACATTTCTTAGCTGGAAATTCTTTTTTGGGTGTGGGAGGAATGTGCTCAGCAAAGTGGCGATCTTTCAATCTAGCCACATCCTCCACCACTGCGTCTCTAGGAACTCTGGCCTGTTCCACCACAATAAGGCTCTCTATCACTGACTCCTGAAATTTCACAAATGTCATCTTTGACTCTGGAGACCTATCCCTAAACACAATAAAAGCATTGAAGGTTGCTAAGTGGAAGAGGTGAATTGCTAACTTCTCTTCCAGGGGATCCTCATCAAAGTCATAAACATTGAATATTCCCGCCCCCGTGCGGGGACCCCGGAGCATATATAAAATACACACATATAATACATGTGTAACAAACAGTCATGCAGGCTATCATGTTAAAAACAGGCTAAAATGCTTTATTTCTATGAAGTTTTTTTTTTTTTTTTTTTTTATATAATAAAGACTACAATAGAGCATAAATATCTACCCAAGCTCCTAAAACTAGGCTTAGGGAAGAAAGCAGCAGCAAACTCTAGAGAAAAAATAGAAAAAACTGCATTGAAAAACAATGAAGCATTCTTAGCCAATAGGCTGCATGCAGGTTAACACAGGAGAACCATAAAAACTTTGGCACCGTGCCTTTAAGACCCTGAACACCTCCAGTATCCCACCATGCCTCAGGGGTGAAGGAAAGGTGACAGTTGGTTCACAGTTAGGTCAGTTCTTTTTTCCGGCTTCTTCTGAGAGGATCCTGGAGCATTGAGCTCTCAGTTTTTCTGAGTTTTTCTCAGAAAAATTCTTTAAAAAAGCGTTTTTTCACTTTTCACTCGACAAATAACATCTTTGTCTGAGCTAGGCAGGTTTTTCCTGACAGAAAAATGCCTTAACTTTTTGTCAAATGCCCTGCTTGTGGGAAGAAGAAGGCCCAGTCAGATCCCCACTCTCTGTGCATAGTGTGCCTGCCTCAGAGTCACTGCCCTGACACTTGTAAGTACTGCAAGAACATGTCTAAGAGGACTCTGAAAGACAGAGAGAAGATCCGGCTACATGGGCTTCAGGAGAGGCAAAGAACATCGTCCTCCTCACTTCCCAGACAACCAGAAGGCCATTCTCAGGAGAGAATGGCTCGGTCGACGTCAGCAGGTAGGAAAGTACCTGTTTGTTCACCGTCGACGTCGTCGCTACCACCGTCTCACCGGCATAGATCGCCGTCGACGGCGACACACCCGACGTCGAAGGAAACGGCGTCGAGGGAACATCAGCGCAGGGGCAGGTCTCCGTCGACGGCAGCCCGCCGATCGACGTCGAGCCATCGCCGGCGTGCCCGGTCGCCGCCAAAGGCTGTACGCCCCCGACGTCAGGACACACAACGTCGAAATCACCACAATGGCACGAGAGAACAGACCAGCGGCCTCCCCTGATTCGCAATATTCGCCAATGTATTCACCTACTGCCTCCCTGCCAAGAATGCCATCACCGACAGCCAGGGCAGAACGGGCTCGTTCTGCTCCTCGCCAACCGACAGCGAGGCCTAGGCGCTCTGCTACAGCGTCTCGCAGCAGGTCTCGCTCTCAACGAAGATCCAGGTCTCGGTCAAGAAGAAGATCACCCTCTTGGTCTTCATCAGGTTCATCTGTCGGGCGTTACTCACCCACCCTAACAGATTCACCACCTGCTAGAGTCTCACCGGTGGATGACATTACCACGTTCAACGAGGTGCTGCTTAGAGGAGCGCAGAAACTCAACATAGAGGTTCCAGAACCATCTACCTCCTCATCGGTCATCTTTGAGACTCTGCAACAGAGATCAGCGTCGAAAAAGTTGCTGCCTCTAGTGCCCGGTTTGTTGCAGCCAACCATGGACACTTTTCTGGCCCCAGCCTCTCTTAAGTCTGCCCCGGCTAGGATTCTCAAAAAATACAAGGCTCCCGAACAGGACCCTTTGTTCCTCAGGAAGGATCCGCCACCGGACTCGGTTATAATAGCTGCCGCCCGAAAGACCCACTCGGTGGCATCTTCATCCACGGTACCCCCGGATAAAGAGAGCAGGCATCTAGACTCTCTGGGGAGAAAGATATGCGGGACGGCGGCTTCGGCAATGAAAGTCTCCAGTGCGTCTGCACTCCTGGGCAGGTATGATCGTTCTCTGTGGGACTCTCTCAGTAGATTCACAGAAAAATTGCCCAGAGAGGACAGACAAGATTTCCAGGAGATACTACAGGAAGGATGCCTGGTATCCAACCAGGTTATCAGCGCGGCAGCAGACGGGGCGGATTTGGCTGCTCATGGGTACGCACATGGAATCTGTGCAAGGAGATCTTCCTGGCTGAGGCTCACTGGTTTGAAACAGGAAGCACAACAACGCATCCTGAATCTCCCATTTGCCGGGAACTCTCTATTCGGTGCCCATGCAGACGAAGAGATGGCCCGCATGAAGACCGAGGTGGATACCATGAGGGCGGTGGGCCTGGAAAGAAAGAAAGATTTCAGGCGGAGGTACAGGCCGTATGACAGGCGCCCTTTCCAGCAGAGGGTTCAAACCCCTCATTGGTCGCAAAGGTCACAGCAACGACAGGGACGCCCTCTTTTTCAACGGAGAAACACAAGGGAGCGAGGGTCAAGTAGACCTCAACAGTCCACTCCGAAAGCACCCACCAAGCAATGAAATCTCGCTTCCCTCAGCACTGTACACCACTCCGGTGGGGGGAAGTATTACAGCTTATCTTCACGAGTGGCACTCTATCACAAGAGACAAATGGGTGCTCAATATTGTCGAGCATGGCTATTCTCTCCTTTTCAAACAGCCTCCACCACGCTTGCCACCAACCAAAGACAATCCATCTCATCTCAGCTTGCTACGCAAGGAGGCTCTCGCCCTCCTAAAAAAGAATGCCATAGAAAAGGTTCCACCTGCACACAGAGGACAGGGGGTCTACTCCTGTTACTTTCTGATGGATACAACTACCTGTGGATTCCTCACCTAATGAATACTCCCATGGCGCCAGCATTCGACGGAAATCTTCTTACTAGTCTCTGCACGTCGACGAGGACGTCACTCTAGCCCAAGCGACGCCGTCTGACGTCATACAGGCAATAAGAGGTCCTCGACGACGTGCGGACGTCAGTTCCCTTTTTTCCGTGCATTCGAAACGGTTATCTTCGAGGGAGCAACTGTTACTTTTGTGGTTACAGTGTATTTTTGCTGCATAGTCTTTCGCTGTGGTAATAATGTCGCAGAGAAAGTCTGGATTTAAGCCTTGTCGTGAGTGTGGAGGCAAGATGTCGGTGACGGATCCTCATTCCGATTGCCTTTGGTGTTTGAGCTCCGACCACGACGTCTCGACTTGTGATTCATGCCAGCACATGAATCCAAAGGCCCTCAAGGAACGTGAGGCGAAGCTGTTTATGGCAAAATCGAAGGAGAAGCATCACAAGAAGTCTTCTTCTCCAAGACATCGGCGTCATCGAGACTCCCGGCGCCGTAGAGAATCTCGGCGTCATTCGAAGGAGACTCGTTCCAGGTCTTCGGATCGGCGCCGAAGGACATGGGAGATCAGTCCCACGGTTACGCCGCATCCTTCGACGCCGTTGCCCTCTCCGGCGTCTCCAACTTCACCTGGACAGGCGTCGGTGATTGAGGTATTGGAGCCTCAGGTGTTTTCTCCGGCGCAGACGTCGAGGCCGGCGTCGGGGTCGCCTCCGAGACAGGCACCTCAGTATCCGGCTTTTCCCACCCCTGGAGCCGATAGTTCCGCATTCTTGAATGCGATGTATGCCATCTTCCAACAGATGGCTCCAGGGGGTGCTCCGGCTGGGCCTTTGGCCTTTTCTTTGGGTGATCCTGCGCCTCTTCGGCCGGCACCCTTTATGCCCTTTCTCCCTTTTGGGAACGTGGGCTCGGCGCCAGTGTCGGCGCCGGTGGCCGCTCCGGTGGCTTCAGAAGGATTGGCCCCGGGGATTTCTATCCCGTCGACGTCGGGATTTCGGCCTGTGACTCCGGTGGGTCCATCTGCTTCAGCTGCTCTTTCGTCGGCGCCGAAGTTACCTGTGGCGCCGGACGCGGCGTCGGTGGCTTCTGAAGATCGGCGCCGATCTTCGACTTCGGCGGAGGCATTGTCGACTCCGCGTATTGAACAACGACTTCATTCGAGGAGACGTGCTCTCCGTGTGTTAGAGGAGCAGGAGAACCAACGAGCCCTGGAGGAAGGAGAGCTAGAGGACTCGGGTGATGGGCTGCGTGGTCTGGAGTCGGCCAGTGGGCTGGACACTTCCCCTGAGTGGGATCTTTCGTCCCCGGGAGAATATACTGAGGAGGCTGCTTCCTTTCATGCAGTGGTACGGAAGGCAGCTAGTTTTTTGGATCTGCCTTTGCCGGTGGTGGAGGCTAAACAAAACCTTTTAACAGAGGTGCTACATCCGGCCTCAGCTGCGGCGGAGCCTCTTTTGCCATTTAATGACGCTCTGCTGGATCCGGTGTTAGAGGTGTGGAAGAGGCCGGCATCTTCCCCAGCAGTTCACAGAGCCGTGGCCAGGAGGTATCGGGCGGCTCCGACTGACCCTGGATTTCTATCTAGGCACCCTACGCCGGAGAGCTTGGTGGTGCAGGCCTCCTGTTCATCCAAGTCAGCGCCTGGTTCTTTCCCGACGGTGCCTGGGGACAGAGATTCAAAGAAACTAGAGGCGCAGTCCAAGAAGATTTTTTCGTCCTGCAGTCTGGCGTTAAAAGCCACCAATGCAACCTGTATCCTGGGGAGGTATATTCATGCTCTGATGGATGACATTTCCTCATCGTTTACAGAGCTTCCCCAGGGTCTTTTGGATCTTGTTTCAAATGCCCAGGCTGCTGCGACCCAGATTATCCAGACGGGACTGGATACCACCGACTCGGTAGCCAGAGCAATGGGCACAACTGTGGTGGCAAGGAGACAGGCCTGGCTCCGTAACTCGGGCTTTTCTGCGGATGTACAGTCCACATTGTTAGATCTCCCGTTTGATGGGGACAAACTGTTTGGAGCCAAGGCTGATTCGGCCTTGGAACGTTTTAAGGAAAGTAGGGCCACGGCTAAGTCGTTAGGGCTCCAAGCTCCTTCTTCCACGGCCTCTTCCAGATTTTTCAGGAGGTTTCGTGGATTTGGGCGTGGCTCTTCCTCCTCTTCCTTTCGGGGAAGATTTCAGCAACCTGCCTCTTCCCATCCCTATAGATCTTTTAGGGGGAGAGGTAGGGTCCGCACCAGAGGAGCCTCTCAGAAGCACTCTGCCTCTTCCTCATCCTCTGGCGGGGTGCAGCAGGGGAAGCAGCCTTAGGCTTCCACCATTTCCCACTCACTCCTCTCCTGTAGGGGGAAGATTACAGCATTTTCTCACCAAATGGAAGACCGTTACAACGGACACTTGGGTTCTCAGTATTGTAGGAAAAGGCTACACCCTTCCCTTTCGGGAGTTCCCGCCCCTCATCCCGCCCGCCCTTCTTATTGTTCAGAAGAACACCTCCTGTTGCTAGAACAGGAGGTACAAGTCCTCATTTCAAAGGGCGCGGTGGAGTTGGTCCCAGAGCAGGAAAGGGGTCGAGGATGTTACTCAAGGTATTTCCTGATTCCCAAGAAGGATGGTCGTTTGAGACCAATTCTGGACCTGAGGATCTTGAATTGGTTCCTCAAGCAGGAAAAGTTCAAGATGCTGACCCTAGCACAGGTGCTTTTGGCGTTGAACAAGGAAGACTGGATGGTGTCTGTCGACTTGCAGGATGCTTACTTTCATATCCCGATACTCAAGTCACACAGGAAGTATCTCCGGTTTGTGGTGGGATCGCAGCACTATCAGTTTGCGGTCCTTCCGTTTGGTCTTACTTCAGCACCTCGATACTTCACGAAGGTGATGTCGGTGGTTGCGGCAGAGCTCAGAAGGAAGGGGATAGCAGTATTCCCTTACTTGGACGACTGGTTGATCAAAGCCAAGTCCCCGGACCTTTTGTTGCATCATCTGCAGTCAACAACCCAGTTGTTGTTCGACCTGGGTTTTTCGGTGAACGAGCCCAAATCTCACCTAGAGCCCTCTCAGCGCCTCCTGTTCATAGGGGCAGTACTGGATACAACATTGGGTCGGGCCTTTCCTCCGCCCCAGCGGATTCAAGATATTCAGGATTTGGTTCCAATGTTTCGAAATGGAGCAGTAGTTCCAGTCCTCAAGGTCCTTCGTCTGCTCGGTCTGTTTGCCTCCTGCATTCTGTTGGTCACGCATGCTCGCTGGCACATGAGGGCTCTTCAGTGGTGCCTCCGAAGGCAGTGGTCTCAACACAAAGGGGATCTAGAGAGTACTGTCAAGATCTCCAGAGATGCTGCTGTGGATTTGAAGTGGTGGATTGCAAGCAACAATCTTTCACAAGGAAAGCCGTTCCAGCAGTCGCCACCAGTGGCCACAGTCATAACGGATGCTTCCACTCTAGGGTGGGGAGCTCATCTGGGGGATCTGGAGATCAAAGGTCTTTGGTCTCCAGAGGAACAGATGTTTCACATCAATCTGTTAGAGTTACGGGCTGTACGTCTGGCTCTCAAGGCCTTCCTCCCTTCCCTTCGTGGTCAGTCAGTACAGGTCCTAACGGACAATACTACCACGATGTGGTACATAAACAAGCAGGGAGGAGTGGGGTCGTACCTTCTCTGCAGAGAAGCTCTTCGACTATGGTCCTGGGCAAAGGACCATCAGATTTGCTTGATAGCAAACCATCTGGCCGGAGTCTTGAACGTGCGTGCGGACAGTCTCAGTCGCCATTTCTCGGCAGACCACGAGTGGCGTCTCCATCCAGATCAAGTCCGTTTAATCTTCCAGAGGTGGGGGTTTCCTCGGGTAGATCTTTTTGCCACTCGAGAGAACGCGCATTGTCCGTTATTCTGCAGCCTCCAGTATCCGATGCAGGGAGCATTGGGGGACGCGTTTCAAATAACCTGGTGCGGCCAGTTGCTTTACGCGTTTCCTCCCATACCCTTGATTCCTCGAGTATTGAGGAAGATTCGCCAGGACCGGGCTCTAGTCATCCTAATAGCTCCGGATTGGCCAAGGAGGGTATGGTACTCCGACCTTCTCCAACTCTCAATGTGCCATCCGCTCCGTCTCCCTTTCAGGGCAGACCTCCTCTCGCAGTCGCAGGGGCAGGTTCTACACCCCAACCTCCAGAGTCTGCACCTACATGCCTGGAGATTGAACGGGGCAACCTGAGTTCCTTCTCTCTCCCACCTGAGGTAGTGGATGTTATATTAGCGGCCAGGCGACACTCCACTAAATCTATCTACGCTAATAGATGGTCTAAATTTATTGCGTGGTGTTGAGAGAGGCAGATTGATCCTTTGCATGCTCATCTATCGGACGTTTTGTCTTTTGCTCTGTCTCTAGCGCAGAAAGGTTGTGCAGTGGCTACCATTAAGGGTTATTTATCGGCCTTGTCAGCCTTCATATGTCTTCCAGACCAACCATCTTTATTTAAATCCCCTATTGTTATCAGATTCTTGAAAGGTCTTCTAAATAAATATCCTCCAAAGCCATTCGTTATGCCGCAATGGGATTTGTCCTTGGTCCTGACTTTCCTTATGGGGTCCCCTTTTGAACCTATGCATTCTTGCCCCTTGAGGTATTTGGTTTTAAAAACAGTCTTCCTGATAGCTATAACATCAGCAAGGAGAGTGAGTGAGTTGCAGGCCTTATCAGTAAAGCCCCCTTATACAACTTTTTATGGGGATAAGGTGGTGTTGAGGACCAAGGCTGCTTTCCTCCCGAAGGTTGTTTCACCCTTCCATTTGGCTCAGGCAATTACTTTGTCCACGTTCTATCCTCCGCCTCATCCTTCCAAAGAGGAAGAAAGACTGCACCGTCTGGACCCAAAGAGAGCGTTGAGCTTCTTTATTGATAGAACAAAGGACTTCAGGCTGGAGGATCAGCTGTTTATTGGATACGTGGGCAAGAGGAGAGGAAAGGCAGTCCACAAGAGAACACTATCCAGGTGGGTTGTTCTTTGCATTAAAATCTGTTACTCTTTGGCAAAGAAGGATCCTCCTGAGGGCATTAGAGCTCATTCCACCAGAGCTAAGCCGGCCACTTCGGCCTTGGCCAGAGGTGTTCCTGTGGTCGACATCTGCAAGGCCGCAACTTGGTCGTCCCTTCACACTTTTGCAAAACATTACTGTTTGGATTCTGAGGTTAGAAGGGACGGCCATTTTGCACGGTCAGTGCTGCAGGATTTCTTGGTTTGACCATTTAGGCACCCACCGCCAGGCGTGGTACTGCTTTGGGACTCTATTCATTAGGTGAGGAATCCACAGGTAGTTGTATCCATCAGAAGAACGAGTTACTTACCTTCGGTAACGACTTTTCTGGTGGATACATTAGCTACCTGTGGATTCCTCACGGTCCCACCCGCCTCCCCGTTGCCTTTCTTGTCTTACCAAGCAATCCTTGAGTACGTTCCTCTTGGTCTTTGAGGGTGCAATAGATGTTGTATATATTATATTTATATATATGTATATATCGTTGTGTATATACTTGATGTGTATATATATTTTAAAAAGAGAGAGTTATATATATATATAAAAGATTTACAGTTATTCATGCAATGTTGTGTATTTTTACAATGTAATGGGATGTTGCCTTGCTCTTTCATTGCATTGCCTGGTTGTTCTCATGCACGTAAAAAATGATTGGTACTGACGTCCGCACGTCGTCGAGGACCTCTTATTACCTGTATGACGTCAGACGGCGTTGCGTGGGCTAGAGTGACGTCCTCGTCGACGTGCAGAGACTAGTAAGAAGATTTCCGTCGAATGCTGGCGCCATGGGAGTATTCATTAGGTGAGGAATCCACAGGTAGCTAATGTATCCACCAGAAAAGTCGTTACCGAAGGTAAGTAACTCGTTCTTCTGGTGGCGAAGAAGGGTCGAGAGGGTGTTTTCAGGCCAATTCTGGACCTACGGCTGCTGAACAAATACATAAGGAAGCAGAAGTTCAGAATGCTAGCGCTTCACCAGATTTTCCCTCAACTGCATCAGGGAGACTGGATGTGCTCCATCGACCTGCAGGATGCGTACTTTCACATACCAATAGCTCCCAAACATTGAAAATTCCTGCGCTTCCGAGTAGCGTTACAGCATTACCAGTTCAGAGTTCTACCCTTTGGCCTGAAATCTGCCCCAAGAGTTTTCTCGAAATGTATGGCAGTGGTGGCGGCGCATCTTCGAAGACAAAGGATATACATATACCTAGACGACTGGCTACTGAAGGCTTCTTCTCCGGAGCAGGCGAGAAGCCATCGGACATTGTACTAGGAGTTTGCGAAGCTCTAGGTCTTCAGGTCAATTACCAGAAGTCAACCTTGATTCCAACACAGAATCTTCACTACCTAGGAGCTATCATTTTTTTTTTTTTTTTTAAATCTGTTTATTAAGCTTAATACAAAACAGAGTACAAGAGTAGCAGTACATTACATAAGGCTTGGTGAGAGAATGCCCAGCTTCTCTCTCCGTGTGCTTTTCTTAACGTTTGTACATTACACTGTACAACATAGCTGTATTTTAGTGTACTGGCTTTCAATTAACATTATATAACTAGTAACACTTGACATAAAGGTTATTATTCTTAAATATGTATGTTAGCGTCAAATATAATATTGAGAGCGTATGTCTATATAGGCGCTAAGGGCTTCATTTCTATGTGTGCGCTTTGGTGTGGAGAGATGACAGTAACAAGAGGCGGCTGACGGGTAAATAAGTTATGGGTTAGGCATGGCATTACGGTAGAATGGAACTGTTTTCAACAAACTTGATTGTTATGGGTAATTGTAATAATAGCGTATCCCAGGAGTATTAAAGGGATTTTCTCATGGTGGATATTTGTTGTCTCTGGATTCAATTCTAACTACAAAAAGGTCCCAACTTTCAGTCCCGCCTTGTGTCTGACCTCTATTTTGTAATTGCCTTAGTGTTTGAGATTCCGCCAATGCGTATTCGTGCAGGTCTCGTAGCCAGAGGGAATGAGAAGGGGCATTTGGGGCCTTCCAGTGTGTGGCTATCAGGCGTTTATATGTCACAAATGCCAAATCTACAAACTTGTGAATATGTTTATCTCCTTTTGTGCGGTGGCGTATGTTAAGCAGGCAAGATACTGGAGTAGGAGTTAGCAGCTGGTCTACCACGTCTGCAGTTGTAGCAACGACGCGGTTCCAGCTAGTGTTGATTGCATGGTATTCCCAGACCATATGGTAGAAAGTTGCTGCGGGGGTAGCGCATCTCGGACATATGGAGTTAGCGCCTGGGTATATTTTATGAATACGAGCTGGGGAGAGATATGCTTGATGCACATAATTGAATTGCGTGTATCTTAATCTGGAGTTGCGAGATACGAACCTAATCGAACTAAGAGCTGTGTCCCAGGATTTTTGTGCAATTGGTGCAGGAAGGACGATGTCCCAGCGGTGCTTGACCTGGGTAAGGGCCTTGCAGCTTCCTGCTAGAAGTATTTTATATAGTTTGGTAACAGCGCGTTTTGCCTCGCTCATAGAGAGTATTGCAGTAAGTAGGGGAGATTCTTTTGGTTCGTTGTGACCGCAACCCCATATGTGACGTAGGAGATTAGTTATGGCATTGTATGTCAGAAAGGCTACCGGTTTCATTACCTCCGTAGCCACCAAGTCCATAAATTTGATTGCACTGGATTCATAATAAAAATCTCCTATGTTCAGGGTATTAACCGCTCGTACGTCATGGTGAGAGGTTAGGGCCTGGATGCCTGGTAGCTGTGGTATTGGGAGCAGGGGAGAGTAGGGGAGGGGCTGCCCTTTGCCCTGCACGTATCTCTTCCAACAGTGTCTGGCCGAGTCCAGTAAGGGAGTAGATGAGGGGGACCCGTTAGTAAACCCGTTAGTAAACCCGTTAGTAAACCCGTTAGTAAACATGTTAATGTCGTTGTTGGGGTTGTGTAAGCCCTTATAGCTGTGGACTCTGCATTGGATGGTTCATTAAGCCATTTAGTGACCCACTGAAGTTGGGCTGCTGCATAATACAGCTCAAGGTTCGGCATGCCCAGGCCCCCCTCTTCTTGTGGATAGTGTGTGGTAGTTAGAGCTACTCTGCGTCTGTCTCTGCCCCAGAGCAAGTCAGTTAATAGGGAATGCGCTTTGTGGAAAAACGAGCGCGGCAAGATCACCGGAAGTGCGAAGAAATAGTATAAAAATCTCGGTAATATTAGCATCTTGACTATTGCTGTCCGGCCCATTGGCGATAGAGGTAAGGAACTCCAAAATATCAGGGAGCCTCGGGTGGAGCGAAGCAGCCTATCTATGTTAGCTTCCCTTAGGTCTCACATAGAGTGATATACTTGAACACCCAGATATTTGAAGGTCTGGTGTGTCCATGGTAGTTGATGCATGGGGAGAGACGCTCGCTGTTCAGAGGGCAGACAGGTAAGAGGGAAGATACAGGATTTAGACCAATTCACATGTAAGCCAGAGACAAGAGCAAACATATTCAGTATACGCATTATCCCGGGAAGGGAGACAGAATGATTGCGCAAGTATATCAGGGCATCATCTGCGTACAATGATATTATGTGATATGCGTCAAACTCCCGTATGCCCCATTTATGTGCGCATCCCCTGAGCTTAATTGCGAGTGGTTCCATAGCTATTGCGAAAAGCAATGGAGAAAGCGGGCAGCCCTGCCTGGTTCCTCTATTTACAGGAAAGGCTTCCGACACTACCTGACCGGTTTTAACTCGGGCTGTTGGTTTAGAATATAGTGTAGCAATCCAGCTGATAAAGCCACTCCGGAAGCCAAACGCCTTGAGGGTGCGGAATAGATATTCCCAACCTAGTGTGTCGAACGCCTTCTCTATATCTAGTGACACGGTCACACTATTTGGGTCAGTGGTATTTTGCATGATACGGATTAGGCGCCTTATATTAAGAAAGGTGTTTCTACCCGGGATAAACCCCGACTGGTCAGGGTGTATTAAGTGCGGCAAATGGGGGAGCAATCTATTTGCTAGGATTTTCCCTAGGAGTTTGCAATCCGTGTTCAAAAGAGAGAGTGGTCTGTATGATCTAACATCCAGTGGATCTCGTCCTGGTTTTGGTAGGACCACTATTAATGCTTCCCTCATAGAGTCTGGTAATTGTTTTCTATTTCGTGCTTCATTAAACACCTCTAGTAAGGGTTGCAGTAGGTGAGTGCTTTGTGAGTTATAGTATTCTAGTGGTAGACCATCTGTGCCAGGGGTCTTGCTGCGCGCCATCTGAGAGAGGGCTAAGCGAAGCTCCTCAATAGTAATGGGGCCGTCTAGAATGTCAGCATTATTGGCGATATTTGAATTTTGGGGGATCTGAGCTAGAAATTCAGCCAGTTGTTGTTCTGCAGGGGGGATAGAGGATTGGTATAACGAGTGATAATACGTGTAAAAGGCCTTGTTGATATCGGCTTGAGTGTTAACCACTATTCCTGTTTGTAATTTGATAGCCCCTATCGGCGACGATTGCGGAGATTGACGCACCAGCCACGCCAGCAGTTTGCCCGATCTGTCCCCCTCAGCGTTTTGTCTCGTTTTGAAGTGTCTATAGTCGTGCTTGCTAAGACTGTCATCCGTTTCTCTGTATTTTGCTTTCAGTGAGATTAGTGTTTCTGGTGGGGTATTATTTGTTGAGACTTCAATCTCCGCCCTATGTATTTCGGATTCTAATTTTAATAACTCTGTGGTCAGCATTTTCTTAATGCCCACAGATGCTGCCAGGCAGTGCCCTCTAATTACTACTTTATGGGCATCCCACTCAGTGGCTCGGGTTGATGTTGTGTTTTTATTTAGAGAGAAATAGGACGACAGGCATGTGGCCAATTCAGTATTAAAAGGGGGGTCAGACAGGGCGTCTGGCTGCAGGCACCATGTTGGAATACGGGCATGTATGTAGCCCCAGAGCAATGTGGAGTAGTGTGGGTTGTGGTCTGATAGAGTACGGGCTAGGTAGCCAGATGTAGCTACCTTTGGGATTATGTTAGGTGTAGCGAAGAACATATCTAACCTGGTGTGAAGTTTGTGCACTGGTGAATAGAAAGAATATTCACGTAGTGTGGGATGAAAAGTTCTCCAAATTTCGCTTAGCCTATTATTAAAAGCCCAATCTGCCAGGTCAAGCGATGCTCGTTTAGCTGGGGTGTGAGTTAATGGAGGGGTAGAACGGTCTTTCAAGATATCTAGAACGCAGTTAAAGTCCCCTCCCCATATGGCATCTGTTGCGGGGTCGCTGAGCATGCTACTGCCCAGTGTCCTGAGGAAGTCTTGTTGATTTGTATTAGGAGTGTATAATGTTATCAGGGCTAGGGGGACTCTGTCTAAAGTACCCTCCAGTACCACGTACCGCCCGTTTGGGTCACATTGCATGCAGGACATAGTATATGGAACCCCGGGGGCTATCCAGATTATCGCTCCTCTGGCATATGTTGAGAAGGTGGTCCCATATAATTGGCCTTTCCATTTTGTTTTGGTATATGCCAACGAGGACTCAACTAGGTGGGTTTCTTGCAGCATGGCTATGTGTACCTGGTGCCTCCTGAGGTATGTATAAATCCGTTGCCTTTTGCTTACGGATGCCATGCCCTTTACATTCCATGTGAGAATTTTATAGTGTGTGGTATAGCGCTGATTTTGGGTTGCCATGGGATTTGAGTGAGTCAGTGTGGGGGAGTACCGCCTGTGGTTGCGCAAACCTGATTTTCTTTGTCATTTGATACGTATACTTATCATCTAGCCTCTTAGTTACTGGACTGTGTGACCTGCCTCTTAGGTATATATTATGTTGTGGCGCTCTGTAAATAGTACATGTCAATACATATAACAGTAAAACATTCCATTCAACTACAACTATAAAATCTACTATACTTAGCAGCAGTAGCAGTTGCGGTAAGAACAGGAAGGAAACAAAACTTGTCGTATTAGGGTAACGGTCAATGTGGAGCGGGGGTGATCCAAGACTACGGGTGATTGAGTGTCTTAGACCCGGCCTATTTTGCGCATGTTGGTGACCTTGTCGAGCAGGAGCGGCAGCAAGCCGACCACACGAGTTAGGGAAAGTAATTTTGTGATGACAAACTACTGAAGTATCCAGATAGGAGTGGCGGGTGAGACGATCTCCTATCTACAGGGGAAGAGATTTAACAAATGTCATCTGCTGTACGTGGAGTGAGGCTGGGGCCGCGGGCAGACTCCGCCGAGTCGTAGTTTAACTCTGGGTCGGGATCTGTTTCTGATTGCCCAGATAAGGATGTCGGTGATGCGTTGGCAAAACGCGATGTAGACTGTAGCAATAGCGATCGTTCAACTCGCGATTGTTCAGGAGTAGGTTTGTTATCATGTTTACTGCGAGGTCTGCGTTTATCCCTTGGAGGTAGGCTTTTATCATTGGGTGGTAATGGGTCAGCTAGTCCTTTTGCATGAAGCCATGTCCATGCGTCTTCAGGCGTAGAGAAAAATAAAGTGCAGGTATTGTCTTGTATGCGAAGTTTAGCGGGGAACAACAAGGAGTATTTGATATTGTGCTCTCTTAGACGCTCCTTGATCCGGTAGAATGAGTTTCGTTTTTTTTGTACCTCTACTGTAAAATCCGGGTAGGCGGTTATTTGCGTGTTCTGAAAGTGCATTGGGCCTGTTTTTCGGAATAGTTGCAGTATAAGGTCTCTATCACAGTAGTTCAGTAATTTTGCTATGAGGGGACGTGGATATGCACCCGGTGGTGGAAGTCTGCCAGGGACCCTGTGGGCGCGCTCTATGGAAAAGAACTTTGGGACATTATTTTTCAATACCGATTCCGTCAGCCATTGTTCGATAAAGAGTTCTGTACTGGGGCCCTCGGCGCGTTCCGGAAATCCCACGAACCGGATGTTATTTCGACGCGATCTGCCTTCGGCTTCTTCGGCTCTGCGTTTAAGTGTCTCAACTTCTGCTTTTATAGCACCCAGCTGTGACTTAACCTCAAGCATAGATGGTGTGAGGTGCGACGTGTCTTTTTCCAGCTCAGCGACCTTTTCTGCTAGTGCCTGTTGGTCCGTGCGGAGCAAGTTAACATCTTCTGTGATTGAGCCAATCTTCGCCTCCAAGGTTATTTTAGTATCAAGTATGGCTTGTAGCACTTTTTCGAGTTGTGTTGAGTGCGTTTGCAATGTCCCTTCCATTTTCTGAAGGGCTTGATATGTGTCTGAGACCCCGGATGATAGAGGCGGCGTAGCAGAGTCCATGGTTCCAGGGGGCGCTCGTGGAGTCTTTGGTTTTCCCATTAGGTGGTTTTTATGCGATGCTGTTGTTGGTCTTTGGGTTTAACGTTGCGTTGCTTGATTTTATCGCATTGGCTAAGTGCTTTGATGCTGGTAGCGTGGTTAAAATGGTGCAGAAAGGTTTAGCTGCGCTTCAGCGCTTGAGGGTGTCAGGCGGTCCGCTCTTTTCCTACCTCACACTTACTGGTAGGTGCCTCTTGGATCAGTCGCTTCTGCAGTTTGTTACTAGTTGTGTTCCTGTTGATTTCTTACATTGATGTAGTATTATCTTTTCTCTGGCCCTCCAGCTTGGCTTAGCATTTCTTTATTGGCCCCTGCTGTGATGGGCTGGTTTGTTCCCTCGTGGCTACAATTACTGGTGGTTAAAGCCTGGGCTAGCCTTTCAATTGCCCATATTTCTATGTGACTGGTAGCCTCCTGGCTATTGCCCTGGTTAACTGAGAGCCCACGAGTCTTTTAGAGGAGTACAGGAGAGTTATGAAGTGCCTGTGCACCTCGCCCGCACAGCCGTCGTATCAACTGCCGCCCGCAGTTCCGATGGTGCGAGGCCTCCGAGGCGAAGCAGTAGTGCGGACAAGCCGCCACTTACCGCCTACGGGGATCCCCGAAACTCCGCACGGTCGCGGCTCCAGCCGCACTTCCTTTTTGGTGCAGTCAGCGCTCGGTCTCCTCCCAGTACGGTCGCGCGGCGGCAATGGACGCCCCGAGCGCTCCACGGATCGAAAGTGAGCCGAGCGCCCCAGGCAGCTCCCTCGCCGCTCTGCTCGCCACCGCTCCCGCCACGTTGGTTTCGCGGCTGGGGGGGATGGTTCTCGGCCCCGCAGCGGGTCAAGGGTCTTTGTAGAGGATTATTATTTTAGGCCGGGTCGGAGCTGCGATTTATGCGTCCGACCCGGTCGCCATCTTGGACACGCCCCTCACCTAGGAGCTATCATAAACACAGAACTCCAAAAAGTGTATCCTTCGGAGGAACGACTATCCTCAATAGACAGGAAGTGTCAGGACCTGTTGAGAGCCAACGCACCTACGGCACGTCAGGTGACATCGCTGCTGGGCTCCATGGCATCATGCATTTTTATTGTCCCAAATGCCAGACTCCACATGAGACCCCTCCAAGAGGCATTGGAGACCAACTGGAGCCAGAGAACAGGTCCCTGGGAGGACACGGTGCAGCTACCGGCGGTAGCACTTCAGTCATTGAGATGGTGGATGCACAGACCTCACCTGTCCGTGGGTGCTCCGTTTCACCAGGTGCTTCCATCCGACACCCTAGTAACGGATGCGTCTCTTCAGGGATGGGGGGGCTCATCTGGGTCCCTTTCAAGCGCAGGGTCTGTGGTCAGACAAGGAAAAGCAGTACCACATCAATCTGCTAGAACTCAGAGCGGTCCATCTGGCTCTCAAGTCTTTCATGCCACTAATTCAGGGGAAAACGCTCTTGATACAGACGGACAATACAACCACGATGTATTATTTGAACAAACAGGGAGGAACGAGGTCCCTACCCCTATCGCGAGAGTCCCAAGCGATATGGCATTGGCTCCTGGCCAGAGGAATGTCAATTACAGTGGTTCACCTGCCAGGTCAGCAAAACGTGGAAGCAGATTTTCTGAGCAGACACCTAGAGGACGCTCACGATTGGGTCCTACACGGCGAAGTCGCAGAATACATCTTCGTGCAATGGGGTCGGCCTCAACTGGATCTCTTCGCAGACGAAGTAAACAAGAAATGCCCAGACTTCGCATCCAGGTTCTACCGTCCGGGATCTCGAGGGAATGCCCTGTTGATCGACTGGTCAGGGACATTTCTCTACGCTTTTCCGCCGATTCCCCTCATTCCGGCAGTGATCAGCAAACTTTACAGATCCAGGACCAGAATGATTCTTATAGCACCACAATGGCCCCGACAATTCTGGTACACGGATCTCCTCAACCTGTCGGAAAAACCTCACAGGAGGCTGCCGTGCAGACCGGATCTTCTGAGCAGAATGGAGGGCAGGATTCTATATCCCAACCTACCCTCTCTGAGCTTAACAGCATGGCTCCTGTATTCCTGCAGTATGGGCACCTAGGGCTCTCGCAGGAGTGCATGAACATCTTGAAAGAGTCCAAACGGCCTTCCACGCGGCGTTCTTACGCTTTTAAGTGGAAGAGATTTTACATATGGTGCTGTCAGCAAGGTCATAATCCCATACGGGCGCAGGAGGATGTTATACTGTCCTATTTGCTTCATCTAGCGAAGTCCGGTCTGCAGGTATCATCTATTAAGGTACATTTGTCTGCTATTACAGCCTATCGCAAGTCGCCTTCTCAGGAATC
Organism: Pleurodeles waltl; assembly: GCF_031143425.1. Lineage (NCBI taxonomy): Eukaryota > Metazoa > Chordata > Amphibia > Caudata > Salamandridae > Pleurodeles > Pleurodeles waltl. The sequence continues at coordinate 76,091,650 of NC_090447.1, read as the reverse complement.
CTTCTTTACAAAACCTGTAGTCAAGGATTTCTTAGAAGGTTTGAAGAAAGTTTTTCCGCCCATTCGGAGACCTTCTCCATGGGAACTGAACATAGTCTTGGCAAAACTTATGGGCCCTCCTTTTGAGCCTATACATAAGGCCTCTTTACAACACCTTACGTGGAAGACGGCTTTTCTAGTGGCAATTACTTCAGCGAGGAGGGTCAGTGAAATTCAGGCCTTGTCTTCAAAACAACCGTACACGGTTTTTCATGACAATAGAGTGGTTCTACGAACTCATCCATCTTTCCTTCCGAAGGTGGTGTCAGAATTCCATATCAATCAGACCATATCTTTACCGACGTTCTTTCCCAATCCGGAGACTCCGGCAGAGAAAGCATTGCACTCATTAGACTTGAAAAGAGTGCTGAAATTTTATCTGGACAAGACAAAAAAGACACTCTAACCGCTTGTTTGTAAACTATGGTCATTTGAGGACAGGAGAGGCAGCATCTAAGCGAACAATATCAAGATGGATAGTTTCTTGTATTGTTAATACTTACCAGCTAGCTAATAAACAATTACTAGCGCGGCCTAGAGCGCATTCCACAAGGGGAAAAGCGGCTACTGCTGCCCTCCTTAACAATGTTCCGATATCTGAGATTTGTAAGGCTGCTACATGGAAGTCTGTCCATACGTTTACTAGACATTACTGTTTAGACTCAGATGCAAGAGCGGATGCCCAAGTGGGGCAGGCCTCTCTAAGAAATCTATTTGCGGTAGACATATCTATTCCTGCACTTCTATCGGACAGTCCGCTGGATTTAGGGATGGGCTTGCTAATCTATTCAATGTTTATGACTATTGATGAGGATCCCCTGGAAGAGAAGGATAAGTTACTTACCTGTAAATCCTAGTTCTCTTCCAGGGGTATCCTCATCAAAGTCATAAACAACCCACCCTCCTCCCCGGACGCACGTCTCCTAGAAGTGCAGGACAGACTGTATTTTGAATCAGTTATGCATATTGTCACCGTAAAAAGAACTGACCTAACTGTGAACCAACTGTCACCTTTCCTTCACCCCTGAGGCATGGTGGGATACTGGAGGTGCTCAGGGTCTTAAAGGCACGGTGCCAAAGTTTTTATGGTTCTCCTGTGTTAACCTGCATGCAGCCTATTGGCTAAGAATGCTTCATTGTTTTTCAATGCAGTTTTTTCTATTTTTTCTCTAGAGTTTGCTGCTGCTTTCTTCCCTAAGCCTAGTTTTAGGAGCTTGGGTAGATATTTATGCTCTATTGTAGTCTTTATTATATTTAAAAAAAAAAAAAAAAAAAACTTCATAGAAATAAAGCATTTTAGCCTGTTTTTAACATGATAGCCTGCATGACTGTTTGTTACACATGTATTATATGTGTGTATTTTATATATGCTCCGGGGTCCCCGCACGGGGGCGGGAATATTCAATGTTTATGACTTTGATGAGGATACCCCTGGAAGAGAACTAGGATTTACAGGTAAGTAACTTATCCTTCTTATACCAAACGTAAGACTTACGAATAGCAGTATAAGGTTCCAACCTCTGGTCAACTCTATCTACACCTCCCATGTGCTTATTATAATCTAAAATGCACACAGGTTTGCGCACTTCAGCAACCTGGCCCCAAACAGTCACGGGGGAAGTACTCTCATCATGGATGGTACTTAGCATGTAGAAATCCCTCTTGTCTGAAAATTTCAAAGCTAGCAGCTCCTCACTCCGCAAGGCACAGCACTGTCCCCTCAAGTTTTTTACAGACAAGCTCCCTTGGATAGCCTTTCCGGTTAGAACGGATTGTGCCACAAGCAACTGTATCCACTCTAAACAATTCCTTGAACAACTGCACTCCAGTGTAGAAGTTATCTACATACAAATGGTGACCTTTGTTGAACAGTCGTCTACCAAGATCCCACACAATTTTCTCAGTAACTCCAAAAGTGGGAGGACAACCAGGGGGTCAATATTGGAATCCCTACCAGTGTAGACACGGAAACTATACACATATCCTGTCCTACTTTCAGACAGCATATACAATTTAATTCCATATCGTGCCCTTTTGCTAGGAATGTACTGCCTAAAAACCAAACAACCCTTGAAGAGGACCAAAGACTCGTCCACACTTATCTCTTTGCCTGGAACATAGACCTCCGAAAACCGATCTACAAAATGATCAAGGACAGGCCTAATCTTAAAAAGACGGTCAGAATCTGGGTGATCTCGTGGCAAGGCTAATGCATTGTCAACAAAATGCAGCATCCTAAGAAGAAGCAAATACCGATTACGACTCATGGTCGCAGGAAATATAGCTGTTGCCGTCAAGGGACTAGTAGACCAATAAGAATCCAGTGACGGCTTCCTTATCAACCCCATCAAAAAAGTCAAACCCAAAAACTTTTTTATCTCCTCCAAATTTGTGGGAATCCACTGGGCAGCTCTAGAGTGTGGCCTAAGTCTAGCAGCGTTGTCTCTCAAATGCTGCTCCGCATACAAATTAGTCTGCTCAACAATCTCTTCCAAAAACATATCATCCATGAATAACTCAAAGAAAATGATAGGCAAAAAGTTCTCTGTATTGGCGTTACACCCCGGGAGACCAGTAAAGGCAGGCAACTCTGGCTGCTCCATGTTTGGGGCAACCCAGACATCAGGTCTTATAACGGGAAACCTTTCAGCCCCAGGTTGCTGCACTATTGGCACATCAGTGTCCTCCTCTAAAACAGGCCCTTCATCTGCACTCAGTGTGGCTTCATCATCAGAAGATTCCCCTCCAACAGAAACATCACTGCTAGAATCTCTCAGTTCCTCCTCTGCCTCAGATGCAGAGTCCGTCTCATAATCATGATCAGACTGTGACTCAAAAAGCATACCAACCACCTGCTGAGGGTTATAAACTCAAAAACTATACTGCTCACTTGCCTGAAAAAGCTTGATTCACCAGCAACTACTCTGCACAGACACAGCAATCACCAATGATATCCCACTAAAAAGAAAGAAAGAAAGGCAAATTAGAAATAAGACAAAACAAATATCATTGTGCACAAATCTAAGGACAATTTCACACACAATCCTGCATTTAGTACACCCCCTACAAACATGTCATTCATGCATGGCAACAATACTCGTTTGGAGTAAATTGTTTTTACTTACCTAAAACATGCAACTGTGCAAACTGCAGGTCAACCACCGCCAAAACCGCAAGGAGCCACAGCAAATAAAGCAAAAGCTTTGAACTAGAACAAAAAGGAGGAAAACATTTTTTTATCACAAATGCAAATACTTCATCAGTTGACAAACACCCCACCATCAAACATTTAGAAATTGGTGCCTAATTGGATTCTGCCATAGGGGCAGATGGGCCTACTAAAAAAATAGGCCGGTCTGCCCCAAGGAGGCCAGAAAATACCTTTAGTAGTGTGTCCCCATGGAGAGCGATCCTTGCCAAAGGGGACAGCCCTCAAACAAAAAAAACAAAAAAACACACACAACACTATCCCTGGTGCCTAAGTGGCTTCTGCCCCCCTTGGGGGCAGATCAGCCTAAAAATAATAGGCTGATCTGTCTCCAAGGGGTGCAGAAATGGCCTTGGTACATGTGCCCCCAAAGTGGGGGGCGACCCTTGCCCAAGGCCCCCCCCATCCACTAACACACACACACACACACTATCCTTGGTGTCTAAGTGGCTTCTGCCCCCCTTGGGGCCAGGTGGGCCTAACAAAATAGGCCCATCTGCCCCCAGGGGGGGCAGAAATGGCCAACAGGTCAATGCCCCCCCCCCCACAGAAATAAACAAATAAAAAAAAATCCCTGGCGTTCTAGTGGTTTCTGCCCCCCTTGGGGGCAGATCAGCCTAAAAATAATAGGCTGATCTGTCTCCAAGGGGTGCAGAAATGGCCTCGGTACATGTGCCCCCAAAGTTGGGGGAGACCCTTGCCCAAGCCCCCCCCCCATCCACTAACACACACACACACACTATCCCTGGTGTCTAAGTGGCTTCTGCCCCCCTTGGGGGCAGGTGGGCCTAAAGAAAATAGGCCCATCTGCCCCCAGGGGGGGCAGAAATGGCCAACAGGTCAATGCCCCCCTTGGGGGGGGGGGCGCCCTGTGCCCAAGGGGACGCCACCCCCCCACAAAAATAAACACATAAAAATAAATCCCTGGCGTTCTAGTGGTTTCTGCCCCCCTTGGGGCAGATCAGCCTAAAAATAATAGGCTGATCTGCCCCCAAGGGGGGCAGAAATGGCCCTAAAAGACATGCCCCCCAAAGGGGAGTGACCCTTGCCCAAGGGGCCGCCCCCCCATCCACTACACACACAATCCCTGGTGCCTGAGTGGCTTCTGCCCCCCTTGGGGGCAGATGGACCTAAAAAAAATAGGCCGATCTGCCCCCAAGGGGGGCAGAAAAGGCCAACAGTTCTATGCCCCCTTGGGGGGGCGCCCCTTGCCCAAGGGGGCACCCCCCCCACATAAATACACAAATAAAAAAACATCCCTGGTGATCCAGTGGTTCCGCCTGAAATAGTAGGCCAATCTGCCCCCAAGGGGGGCAGAAATGGCCTAAGTAATTGCCCCCTAAAGGGGAGCGACCCTTGCCCAAGGGGCCGCTCCCCGCAAGCCAAAATCGCAAAATAAATAAATAAAAAAACAATCCCTGGTGTCTAGTGGGCATTCCTGCTGCCCGATCACAATGCGATCGGGCAGCAGGAATGCTCAAAGAGACACCGGGGGAAAGGAAAAGCCTTTCCTTTCCCCCGGTGCCTCTTTCGGCAAAACCCCCCACCCACCGGGAAGAGGAACGCGCGCTGACGTCATTATGGGGGGGTCGGGGTGGAAGGGGAAGGGCTTCCCCTTCCATCCCTGACTTTGGGGGGGTGGGGGGAAGCACACAGAGGGAGCGAGAGCGCTCCCTCTGGGCTGTGTGCCGAGGACGTAATGGTTACGTCCTCGGCACAGCAGCACTGTGCCGCAGGACGTAACCATTACGTCTGCGGCACAGAACGGGTTAAAGCATCATAGGGAGCCCACCTTACTACGTGGTAAGTTTTATGATGGATCCAGACACGGTTAGGGAATTAATCGCCATTAGGTCCCTTTTGACTTTGAATTACAAAGTCGATGGAAAAGACACTCCTAAATACTTACATTTGTGCCCTGTTGTAAATTTTCTTCATTCAAGAACCAGTTACTCGTTTCCCCAAAAGTAAGAGTTTGTATTTCCATACTTTAATTACCAAATTATGGCCTGAATCACTCAGATAAACTTACTCTCATGTGCAAGTTTGCTATTTTTTGACATTCACAACCTGGAAGTTTAATTTTACTGATATTAATTTTACGACTGGCCTATCTTTTTATGTGCGGAACATCTACCACTAATGCAGACTCTCCACTATCATAAAAATACTATCCGTAAAATTAAACTCGTAGTTTGTGAATACCAAAAAATATTCAACATACACAAAAGTGTAACGTTTACCTTTGTGAATCAGGCCCTTATTCTATGATAATGAATGAAGTGTACTTTACAATTCGGTGCTCCTTTACACATAGTGTAGATTTGATGTCTCTTCTTAGTTATCTTCCATTTTGTCATCGGAAAAATGCACATAAACGCATTTCTTTGTTTTAGAACAGCTGTCAGGTATTAGAACATTTGAAGGTTGAGTGCTCCATGGAAGCCATTGGAGTGCCTCCGGGCTTCTAATGGCTAGTAGAAGCCCAGAGCATCAACATTTCACTGTTTGTTGTTCACAGCAACATCTGTGAACAAAGGCCTCATGTCACCCGAGGGGATTTCAACCAAGTCGGGCTCCATGAGGCCTTTGTTTTACTAATTAGAACATTTCGCTCTTTGGGGACGGAATGTTGTAATTGCCTTATAGCTCGTCATAGATGGGCTGTACTGCCCATTAAAGGTCTGCTCCCTGTTAAAGGCTCTTGCCTTCCGCTCAGGTCTTTAACGCTGGTATAGCCCGCTATGGGAGGCTGTAAGGCTGTAGTAGATGGCCCAGTCACAATTAGGAAGAAAAATAGGTGCCATAAGGTACAGCCCTTCAAAAAGCATGTCTTGAGGTTTTTTTTTTGTTTTTTTTTAAGGATCCTAATTAGGACTTAACCCAGATGTGAAATGTATTGGCATTCCCCAGTTTGGTACCTTTTTACTAAGGTGCTTCCTGCCAAGTTGTTTAGTTTTGTTTTATGCTGGGGCAAGTTAGGGCAGTTGTTATGAAATCCATCAGGCCGAATTGGACTTTCTTTCCAAGTGAGTGTTGGTCACTTCACTTTACATTCATAATGTGAAGGGCAATGCTTTTAGCGATTAAATGGAGTAGTCATTCATTATTCTTGTTATTACGATTTAGGAATCATCTTATTGAATCTGAAAAAACATAAGACTTATGGTTCCACTGATCAAAAGTGACTGTTTTCCTTACTCCAGTATTGGAACTTTCATAGATTCACATGCTTGAATCATTCCCCGTCGTCGAGATGGGAGTCCCCGGTATAATTTACACAAGTAATGTCAGGATATATTAACAGAGAAAAAAGGCCTTAGGCCTCTTCAATTTAACAGTCTATCAGAGTCATTTTGTGAAAAGGACCAAACCTGAGCCTCCACCAATCAGGCGACAGCACCCTTCAGAACCCTCCTGAGAGAAGCTCCAGCACCTCAGATTTTCTAGGAGTCTCCTCAGAGCTCTGCTCTGTCTTCACACCTTTATTCAACTATTTTCTCTCAGAGAAATTGATTTAACTTGATTTGTCAGCTATTTTTCAACTATGTCTGACAAGGAGAAGAAGGGTCTCTTCAGAGACTGCAATACTTGTGGAAAGAAAATACTTCATTCTGAAGACCGTCACCAAGACTGCATTTACTGCCGGTACCCAGATCATTCAGTCTCAGAAGGGGATCAGGAAGAGGGGGAGCTCATGGACACTCACTCAGAGTGGGACGATTACATTATCCCTGCTCCTCCTTCTCCGTCTCAATCGAAGGTGGAATCCCCACCAGAAGACATTGGAGGATTTCACAATCTTCTAGAGAGAGCAGCCACGTCTTTTGCCTTACCATTACCTACTAAGCAAACAGACTGTTTCCTGTACGATTTTAAAGAGCCCTTCCAAAACTCTGTACGCTCTATCCCGATGGTAAACTACCTGTGGGAAGAGGGCCTTAAGGTCATGAGTAATCCAGCTACAGTTATGGCAGTGCTGTCGCGTCTGGATAAAAAATACAAAGCACCTGACGATGCACCAACATGCTTAACGGGACATCCTCCTCCGGATTCAGTGGTAGCTTAGGCAGCTCAGAGAAGATCGAAGAATCCTTCTGCCCCGATTTCCGCACCCCCAGACGAGGAGGGTAGACGGCTAGATAACATAGGGAAAAGGTTTTCTTCTATGGCTAGCCTAGTAGTTAGAGCTGCCAACTCTTTGGCTATTCTGGCTAGGTTCGACAGACAGCTTTGGCGGACATTGCACCTTATATTACTCAACTGCCGGAGGATGCGAGATCAGAGGCAAATAAGACGGTACAAGAAGGTCAACGCACGTCTGCAGAGCTTATAGACTGTGCAATGGATATAGCGACCACTGCTTTTAGACAACTCGCAGGTGCAGCTGTGCTAAGGAGGCAAGGCTGGTTTAAAGCCACCTCGTTTCGCCCAGAAGTTCAAAATAAAATCTTGGACTTACCTTTTGATGGCCAGGCGCTATTTGGGAAACATGTCGATGAAGCAGCAATATTGTCCATACTACTCGCAACGGCAGACGCCACAACCAACCTATAGTAGACCTGGAGGCCGTGGACGTTCAACCCGTCCGGCCAAAGATTCGGCTCGTAGAACCTGATGCTTTCAAGGCTCCGGCTACGTCCAGTCCTCCTCCTGTCACTCTGGGCGGGAGGATATCTTTATTCCTCAATCAATGGCAAGCCTTTACGTCAGACAAGTGGGTCCTACAATTAGTGAAACGGGGCCATACTTTAGAATTTATCCAGATACCTCCCTCCAGCCCCCCCACCTCCTCCCCCCCACCCCAAACAGGACTCCATCAAGATACCCTCAACAACTCAAAAAGGAGATCGGCAAGATGCTTCTCAAGGGAGCGATAGAGAAGGTGCCTCGGGCTCAACGAGGAACAGGATTTTATTCCAGGTTCTTCCTCATTCGGAAAAAGTGGAAGGATTGGAGACCGATCCTCGATTTAAGGGAACTAAATGTCTACCTAAAAAAGCAATCGTTCCGAATGATCAGCTTGCAAGACGTCCTTCTGCGTCTCAATCAGGGAGATTTTATGTCTTCACTAGACCTGAAAGACGCATACTTCCACATACCCATCCACCCTGCCCACAGAAAATACTTGAGATTCACCGTAGCCGGGAGCCATTATCAATACCGTGTCCTTCCTTTCGGACTGAAATCAGCCCCAAGAATATTTACCAAATGTCTAGCACCAGTCGCAGCCTTTCTCAGAAGGAGAAAGCACCAAGTTTTTCCATACTTAGACGATTGGTTGATAAAGGCAAAGACTTACGCAGGAGCGCAAAAGTCAACAAAAAAGTGCGTTTCCTTACTAACCAATCTCGGATTCACAGTCAACTGGGAGAAGTCCAACCCTCTACCAGCACACAATATTACATTTCTAGGAGCAAGTCTGAACACAGAATCCGCCATGGCATGTCCCACGTTAGAGAGGCAACAAAGATTACTGACTCTAGTAAGTTCCATACAGAGAAGAGGAAAGGTTACTGTCCGTCTGTTCAAGTCGCTGTTGGGCATGATGTCTTCATGCATACCTCTGGTCCCTCTGTGTCGGCTAAAGATGCGCCCCTTACAAGAGCAACTAAACCGTCAGTGGCTCCAAGTATCAGGCACTTTCGAGGACCAGATACAAATAACTCCAATAATGCTCAGAACTCTGAGATGGTGGTCTCAAAGGCATCATCTATCAATTGGCCTTTCGTTTCTACAGCAACCAGCCCCGTTGACCATAACAACGGATGCCTCACTGGAAGGCTGGGGAGCTGTGTTACAGGATCTGCAAATAGGTGGCAAATGGCCACCGCATCTGGCATCAATGCATATCAATTGGCTGGAGCTCAGGGCAGTACCCCTGGCTTTACAAGAGTTTCTCCCCAAGATCTCAGGATCACAAGTGGTAATAAGAACGGACAACACCACTACGATGCACAATCTCAACAAACAAGGAGGCACAAGATCTCTCACTCTCTCCAGGGAAGCCCAAGCAATCTGGAACTGGGCCTCACAGCAAAACATCACACTTTCAGCAGTGCACTTACCTGGAATAAACAACAAGACAGCAGATGCACTCAGCAGGCAGAAATCGGTCTGCCACGAGTGGGAGTTAGACCAGACAGTACTGAACCATATTTTTTCCATGTGGGGAACACCAAAGGTAGACCTGTTTGCGAACAAAGACAACGCCAAATGCCGGTTCTTCGCAAGTTGGCATCACCAGAAGGGATCTTGGGGGAATGCGTTTTCGATAGTCTGGTCAGACATCTTTGCTTACGCCTTTCCTCCCATTCCGTTGATCCCAAGGGTCCTCACGAAGATGAAAACAGAGCCGTGCACTCTGATACTGATAGCTCCATACTGGCCGCGTCAACATTGGTTCGTGGAACTTCTCCTTCTGTCTATCAAACCTCATATTCCGCTGGAGCCATCACCTCAATTGCTGACAATGAACAACGGCCAGGTTTGGCACCCCGATCCGCAGTCAATGCGTTTATCAGCCTGGCTCCTCACCACAGAGAGTTCGCGCATTTGAATGTCCCGCAGGACTGCAGAGATATTTTGTCAAAATCCAAAGCGGATAGCACTAACAAGACGTATCAGTGTAAATGGAAAAGATTCTGTGCCTGGTGTCATCAGCGACAGATTGACCCACTAGTCTCACCACCAGAGGAAATATTACTGTATCTGTTGCAGCTAGCTCAATCTAGCCTTGCACACTCGTCCATTAAAGTTCACTTAGCAGCTATAGCTGCATACAGACGTTCAGATGACACACCCTCACTCTTCTCTTCTTGGCTGATTAAGAGATTTTTGAAGGGGCTTTTCAGAGTTTACCCTCCTTTCAGACCACCACCTCCTTCGTGGAATCTGAATATTGTCTTAGCACAACTGATGAAGCATCCGTTTGAGCCGATCCATCGCGCTTCCCTCAAGTTCTTGTCATGGAAGGTTGCCTTATTGGTAGCTCTTACATCAGCTAGGCGGGTCAGCGAGGTGCAAGCGCTTTCCATCCAAGAGCCATTCCTACAGCTTAAACACGACAGACTGCTAATGCGCACTAACCTGCATTTTATTCCAAAGGTTCCGTCAGACTTTCACATAAACAAACCTTTAGTCTTCAAATCCTTTTTTCCTCATCCATCTACTCCGCCTGAGGGCATTACACTCCTTAGACGTTAAAAGATGTGTTCAATTTTATTTGGACAGGACTAAATCTTTTCAACGCTCTAATCAGTTATTTGTAGCATACAGTGCTCCTAGGAAAGGGTACCCACTATCCAAGCAAAGTATCTCCAGATTGATCGCCTCAGCCATTCGCTTCTGCCATCAAGCAGCGGGCAAACCTTTGCCATCACCTGTGCATGCTCATTCTACGAGAGCAGTCTCATCCTCAGCGGCACTGTTCGCCGGAGTACCACTACAAGACATTTGTAGGGCAGCAACATGGAAGAGCTGTCATACTTTCACGAAGCACTACTGCTTGGAATCTCTATCTCAGGGAGAGGTAGCAGTAGGCCAGGCGGTTCTCAGGAATCTCTTCAGGTGAAGGTGAGCCATCTTTCCTACATCCTAGAACAGGTATGCACATTGTTTATATTCTTAAAAAAAAAAAAAAAGGAACAGAAAGGTATACAAAGATAGTAGAACATTATGACAAACACATAAGTGGTCGGGTTTGAACTCATGTTACAGTAGTGTCTTATAATTTTTTTTTTTACTGTGTCTCTTGATATTTCGTCATGTATCTGTACATGTATATATATTTATAGATATATATATATATATATATATATAGGTGTATACTTATATAGTTGCATATATATATATGCAGGATGATAGTAAGGATTTGTGTGTCAAAGTGTTTTTCCATTAAAGATGTTGTCATATTACAATATGCATAGCTACTGCTCTCTACTCTGATTCAAGCATGTGAATCTATGAAAGTTCCAATACTGGAGTAAGAAAATAAGGGCCAGATGTAGCAAAAAACCAAATAGCGAGTTGCAATTTGCGAGTCCTTCCGACTCGCAAATTGCAACTCGCTATTTGGTATGCAGAACGGTGTTTCAGACACCGTCTGCGAGTCGGTATGGGGTCGCAAAGACCAACCTCATTAATATTAATGAGGTGGGTCGCAAATTGCGGCCTCATAGCGACTATGGGCACTCGCAAACATGGAGGCCTGCTGTAGTCAGCAGACCTCCATGTTTGTGACTGCTTATAAATAAAGCAGTTTTTCTTTTTTTTTTTTAAGTGTAGCCCGTTTTCCTTAAAGGAAAACGAGCTGCACTTAAAAAAAAAAACGAAACCTTTAGTTTCGGTATTTTTTCAGGGCAGGTAGTGGTCCCTTGGACCACTACCTGCCCTGAAAAAATAATTTGTGGTCCATTCACAAAGGGGAAGGGGTCAGATGGGGACCCCTTCCAATTTGCGAGTGGGTTACCATCCACTTCAAGTGGATGGTAACTGCGACACAAATGGTATTGCATACCACTGCGAATCGCAAATAGGAAGGGAACACCCCTTCCTATTTGCGATTCGGAAATGCATTTTGCGAGTCGGTCCCGACTCGCAAAATGCATTTCTGCATTGGAAACTCACATTTGCGACTCGCAAACGGCATTTTTTGCCATTTGCGACTCGCAAATTGTTTCCTACATCTGGCCCTAAGTTACTTACCTGTAACTGTAGTTCTCCAGTATTGGAATCTTTCATAGATTCACATGCGACCCACCCGCCTCCCCGGAGAAGCTCACTTCACCTCTTTCTTTCTTTCTCTGTCTAATATATTCTACGCACTTGTGCTTGGAAAATCTGAGGTGCTGGAGCTTCTCTCAGGAGGGTTCTGAAGGGTGCTGTCGCCTGATTGGTGGAGGCTCAGGTTTGGTCCTTTTCACAAAATGATTTTGATAGACTGTTAAATTGAAGAGGCCTAAGGCCTTTTTTCTCTGTTAATATATCCTGACATTACTTGTGTAAATTATACCGGGGACTCCCATCTCGACGACGGGGAATGATTCAAGCACGTGAATCTATGAAAGATTCCAATACTGGAGAACTACAGTTACAGGTAAGTAACTTATTTTCTTCAGTTTGAATTTGGAGAGCAGTTGCAGACCTAGCAAATCATATGCTGACTCTTACATTTTTCTCTTCTTTGTAGGCTCACTTCCGGAGGGATGAGTTTCTTGGAAGGATCAATGAAATTGTTTACTTTCTCCCCTTTTGTCATTCTGAGCTCATCCAACTTGTGAACAAGGAGCTAAACTTTTGGGCCAAAAAGGTACTAATATAAGACATATTTTGTTATGACAGTATTATTGTAGGAATTTCTGTTGTTCTGGTTCATTTGCACATTTACCGGTGCAACTTGAATTTGATAAGTTATGTCAGTTTAGCAATATGAGAAGTAGAGGAATCTGAACTATGTTTCTGCCTATTCTTAATAAGTGTGGATTTAGTACTTATGGGTATCTGGCTTCTTTACTTTGCAGAACTGCTTCTCAATGTTGCCCTATGTACCTGAGGGTTGACATGTTGAAGAGTCTCTATCACTTCTAAAACTGCCATTTTGTGGGGAGTCATCACTGTTCTCAAGATAGACATTTTAGGGTGTCCACCCCACTCCTTCTTGAGAACTCCATATAATGAGAAGTCCTCGTGCCATAATAAAAAGTTACTTTGGTAACACTCTTTTCAGTAGAAACTCTTATCTAATTGCAGATTCCTCCCCTTGTGAGTTCAGGTGTCAGACTTGACCCAGAGCTTTTTCTCAGCATTGCTCCCGAGTGCCAGCAGGTGGTTTGCTCAGAATTCACAGCGGCTTCGGCCCACTCTGGAAGTGACATTGAAACTGGATATAAGCTCCACCCCTGTGTGCTGTTGTAAATTGCTTTCTTAACTCTGTCCATGCTGTCAGACATGGATCTAAACAACAGATCAAATGTGAGAGTGTGCAGACTCCTTGACTGAAACCTTTTGAAATGGAAAATAGACCATTCCATAGGACGGGAGGTTGGAGGGTGATGAGGAATCTAAAGTTAGAGAGAGTATCCCTCAGAAAGAGCTTTACCAAAGTTAATGAATGTGGTCTTCTTATGGATACTTCTAATTGTAGATTCCTCACCTTGTCAACAGATGCCAGAACAGTACCTCCCAAGTTGGTGGGTCTGTATAATGGCTTTGGTGGGTCTGTGTAATGGCTTAAACCCAAAAGTCCTGGAAGACCAAATGGGCTCCTGTCAGAGATCGCTATCAAGTCAGTAGCACTTTGTGAACATGTGAGTTGATGCCCACATTGCGGTCTTACAGATATCCAGAACATGTAGTTCGCATGCCAGTGCCAGTTGTAGCAGCTTTGGCTCTGGTCAAATGATCTCTCAGACGCTCCAGAGGCCGCTTCTGTGCCAGTGCTTTTCAGACCTTCATATACATGACTGTGCACAATGATATGGTCCTTTTCTGCACTCCTGTATCCTTGTTTGCCCTAGAGAACCCACAAAGAGCTGATTGTCCATCCGATGGTCCCCCGTATGGTCAATGTAGAAACGCAAGGTTTTCTTTGGAGTCCAAGCAGTGAAGTCAATCCTTCTCCATCAAGAGGTGAGAAATGCAGCTCTGGTCCTTAACATCAGTTTGTCCGGTGCAAAGGTGTGGTGTATGGAGGCCGAACAGACAGTCTGCAGTTCACTCATGCGACACAATGAGATTTTATTTTTTTATTTTAAGTCAGGAGAAACAGAGGACTGCAGTGCACTGGCTTAAGTGGAGTACACATAAGGATTCTGAGATTAAATTAAGATCCAATTGCTGAATCAGAAGAAGTTTGGGTGGGAACATAGAAATTAAACATTTAAGAAAACACTCCACAAGAGATGATTCAAACAAGGATAGTTGGTCCAGCAAAGACAAAAAGGCTTACAAATAACCTTTTACAGTGCCCACAGCAAGGCCTTGCTGGGCTAAGGACAGCACAAAATGCTAAACGTCCGACAACTGAGCTTGCATTGGGTCTGTAGGGTTGGAACTATACCGGGCAATGAACCTATCCCTGCCAGCAGCGTAAACAAGTTTTTTAGATGAACTCCTGGCCGCTAGAATGACAACTTTAGGAAGGCGGTCAAAAGTAGTCAACTGTCGCCACTCCATCTCCACGCAAGGAAGTGTATATTGCCCAGATGCAGGACTTTGCCCTGCTGCTGCAGTAGAAGATCCTTTTGAAACGGACGGAAGCATGATGAGAGGGCAGATGCTCCTGTCTAGAAGTTCAAGCTACCACACTCTCCTATCCCAGTCCTGAGCCACTAGGATGACTGGGCCTGGTTATTCCTGATCTTCAGAAATGGAGGCAGGAGAGGTAGAGACAGAAAGGCATACTGGAGTCCCGAGCTCCACTGGGGAAGACCCTTGCTAGAAACTCCAGCACACAGAGAGCCTTCTCGGTGGTGGCAAAGGGATTTCAAGAGGGTTTTCCCCATTACTAGAAGATGCCCTGCTCCACCTTTAGGAGTAACTGGCATTTGTGATCCACTAGTCGTCTGAGGCTGTGTTGTCCACCCTGTTATTTAAATGTCCAGCCAGGTGATTGATGACCAGGGAACTGCTCTGACGGCTCAGCCAGTTCCAGAGGTGCTTAGCCTCCAAGTACAGAACCCAATACCTGATCCCACCCTACTTGTTGCAGTACCACATGGCGGTGGATTCGTCCTTAAGAACATGAATCAGCCTTCTTTTCATGGGTGGCAGACAGACGTTCAGCGACAAGCAAACGGTCTGCAACTCCAAAAGATAGAGCTTCATTGAAATGTGTTTCTTATATAAATGCACTTTCTGCATTAATTCTGAACAAATGAGAAAGCACCTTTTATGTTTTCATGGGCTTTCAAAGCTCACGGACATTCCAGGAAACAAAATTATATATTCAACACAGAAGCATAGAATAAGGATGATAATCTGTAAGGAAGACAAAGAGGAGGCAATAACAATGTACTTAAGAGATGTACTAAGATAAAAATAAAAAAAAAGTATAACTTGGCAGAACCGCAGTCAAGGAAAACTAGAGTAAGAACTATACTAAGACAAACAGTGTATCAAATCAAGATTTTAAAAAATAACACATCAACGAACAGCACCCAGATCTGAGAGAAAAATCCATAAAAATGGGATAATGTGTGCCAGCAACATGACAAGGCAGGAAAGAGAAACACACAGCTATAGACTGCAGGCACACAGTTAACAAGGAAGAACATCAAATTCTAAACCAAGAGTTGTCAATCCTGCTACGGGAAATACTTTGAAGATAACCTCTCAGCTCGACAGGGTTATCAAAAGATTTAGTAATACCCTCATATGTTAATTGACATACACAAGAAAACAAGTTACTTACCTGTAACTACAGTTATCCCGTATTGGTATTGTTCATAGATTCACATGCTTGATTCATCCCAGTCATCGAAGTGGGAGTCCCACTGTACCTTAGAATAGCAGTAAGTGGCACATAACCATAGGCTATAATGCTAGCAAACTTAAACATACAGCCTATCCATGTTCTTTTGAAAAAAGAACCTAATTTGACCTATGACTAATCAGGCATTAGCACCCTCCTGAACACTCCCCAGAGAGGCTCCTTCCCTCAGATTTTCAAGCACTACAGTGAAGAGTATACATTGCAAAGGAAGGTGAGCCTCACCGGGGAGGAGGGTGTGTCGCATGTGAATCTAAGAAAGATACCAATACTGGATAACTGTAATTAACTGTAGGGTAAGTAACTTGTTTTCTTATCCGGTATTGGATCTTTCATAGATTCACATGCTTGAATCTGAATAGTCAGCAGTACTCAAAATAGCTGGAATGTCCATAGTGGATGGTGGGAGCAGGCATATTGGTTCATATAAATAATCCTACTAATAAAAGAATTGTACAAATATGTGTGTGTGTGTGTGTGTATATATATAAATAATAATTGCACAAGATTATAAGCAATTGTAAAGCACAGTAAACACATATGCATGAAGAATAAATGAAAGTAAGTTAAATTCTAACGAGGCTCCCCTTATTGAAATAGATGACGCAGAACAGCTTGTCCCACAACTGAATCACTGCGTTGTGCCGCTTCTAAACAGTAATGCTGTGCGAAAGAATGGGTAGTCTTCCACGTTGCAGCTTGGCATATCTTGTCTAAGGCGATGCCTTGAAACAGAGCAGCAAAGGTTAAGATTGCTCTCGTACAGTGTGCTTAGGTCGGTTGGTTAGCGGTTTTCCAGCCTTTGTATGACAAAACTGAATGGTGGATACAATCCGTCGAGCTATTGTTGCTTTAGTGACTCCTAGTAGTTGGTCTGTCCTATGGAAAGGTTTGGTTTGTTGTAGATAGAATTTCAAACATCATTTGATATCCACCGTGTGAAGAGTTTTTTCGGCTACGGTCGATAGCTTTGGAAAGAAAGTCCTCAATATAACCGGTTTGTTTAAGTGAAACGATGAAGGCACCTTGGGACTATGTCTTGGGTTCGTTTTGAGAAGAACAAAAGCATTCAAGAAAGTTAGAAACGACTCCTTGGTGGTAAATGCCTCTATGTCACTGACTCTCCTAGTGGAAGTAAGTGCAAGGAGAGTTGCCACTTTCTATGTGAGAAACTTCAGATCTGCTCTGTTTATGGCTCAAAAGGTGCTTTCATTAATTGAGAAAGGACAATATTTAGATGCCATTGAGGAGGAGGTGGTCGCACTGGAGGAAAACTGCGAAACATTCCGTTCCTAAACTATTTTATGAGCCTGGATGAACCTAGTGAAGGTGTATTTATAGAACATCTATATGAGGATATTGCTGCCAGGTGAAACGTAATTGAGGCATTCCCAAGTCCGGTCTTGGATAGAGCAAGGAGGTATGATATAATTTGCTTTGGTAGAGCATCCAAAGGGTGCACATTGTTTTGGCGGCATCAAATACTAAATCTTCGCCACTTGAGCCTGTAAGTCTTGTTTGTACTCTCTGCCCATGCCCTGGAAAGAATTACTCTGCGTTCTTGGTCGATGTTTATCTCTTGAACTCATAGAACTCGGGTGCCGTACATGCAATTGGAGAGAGGCTGGTTCCAGACGAATTATCTGCCCTTGGCTCTTCCTCAGTAGGTTCTGCTTGCTGGAAAGCCGTATGGGATTGGCCACCAACAGGAGAATGAGCTCCATGTACCAATACTGCCTGGGCCATCTGGGTGTTATGAGTATGAGCCTGCAGCCCTCTGGTTTCATCTTCTTGAGAAGTCTGAAGATCAATGGGAAGAGTGGAAAAACGTATGCAAAGATCCCAGACCATCACATTGAAAGAGCATTCCCACACGGCCCCGGGAATCAACTTGCTTACATGTGGCATTTGGCGTTCTCATTTGTGGCAAAAAGGTCCAGGGATGGTTGTCCCCAGCATCAAAAGATCTTGTCTACTTCCTTCTTATTGAGCTCTCGTTCGTGACAACTGTCTATCCTGCTAAGTGAGTCTGCAAGGACTTTGTTGATACCCGGTATGTGTTCAGCTCTCAGAGATATTTTGTGAAGAGTGAGCTATTCCCAGAGAGGTTGGGCTTCTTTGGAGAGGCAGAGAGATCATGTTCCTCCCTGTTTGTTGACATAATACACGCTTGTTGTGTTGTACTTATGGATCAATACCGAAAATCCTGAAATCCGAGGGAGGAAAGCTTTCAGAGCAAGAGAAATTGCTTTCAGCTCCAAAAGATTTATGTGCATTTTCTTCTGAGAATCGGATCATTTGCCTTGCATGCACATGTTTTGCAAATTACCTCCCCAGCCTTCCAGACCAGCGTCTGTTGTGATGATGAAATCTGGCATTGGAGTCAGGAAAATTACCCTGAGATATATGACTGGTTTGAGACCACCACTGCAGGGTTTGTATCATTCTTGCTGTGAATTTGATCAAATATTCGAAGGACCCTTGAGACTATGTCCATTGAAGCTGTAGTTCCTCCGGTAATGGTCTCATCTTTAGTCTTGCTGGATGAACCAGGTTGATTGAAGAGGAAATCATTCCTAAAAGCGACTTGAATGTCCTCACAGAAACAAACTTTCTTTCTGAGATTGTGAGTGCAAGGTTGGAAAGCTTTTGTTGTCTTGCTATTTAAAGATGAGCCTTCTTTCTGTCTGTGTTGCGTTTTGCACCCAAAAAGACCATATTGCGTGCTGACATAGTGGATGATTTCTGATGGTTTATATTCAGACCTAGACTGTTAAATAAGGCTAGGCAGGCGTTGGTAGCATTGGAGGCCTGTTGCAAAGTTGGAGCTTTTATCAGCCAGTCGTCTTAGTTTAGGAAAATTTGAAAACCTTTGTTGCATAGAGTAGCCACCACTGGTGCAAGACACTCTGTGAAAATTCTTGGTGCTGACTTCAACCTGAAAGGGAGAACCTTGAATTGATAATGGGTGCCGGCTACGGTGAAGCAAAGGTATTTGCGATGCCTGGGATGCATGGGGTTATGGAAATAGGCATCTTCAAGAACCATTGATGTCATGTAATCTCCACTGTTGAGAAGATGGAGGATATCAGACAAGGTGGTCATACAGAAGGATTGTTTGTGCAGGAATTTGTTTAATTGTCTGAGATCTAGTATCGTCTCCATTCTCCTGACTTCTTTCGTATTAGGAAGAACCGAGAGTAGAAGCCTAGACCTCTCTACTGAATGGGAACCTCTTCTATCACGCCCTTGGTGAACATTTGAAACACTTCTTGCTTTTAGTAAGTGAAGATTAAAAGAATGCGTTTTCACTGGATGGTGGTTTGGTGGTTTCTGCAAAAATTCTAGCATATGACCATGAGTCACTGTATCCAACACCCACTTGTCTGATGTTATTTGCTCCCAATTCTGTAGATAATTTGAGATATTTGTGCCCACTTGATTGATTTGTGGGAAGTAAAGAAGTGTAGCTGGTACCCATTGAAGATCATTGTTTACGGCTTGCTTCCCGAGTCTGGGAGGCTGTTTCCTTCTGCCGCCTTGTTTGATGTAAGCTGCTGCAGACGGCTGCCGGTAAAACTGGTGATAGGTTGGCCTGTATTTGGACTGTTGGTACTGTCTATGGTAGGTAAAAGAAGAGAAACCTCTACCTCTGACTCCCCGAAAGGGCTGCCTCTTGTATTGTAAAGCACCCAAAGAGCGAGCAGTCTCTGTGTCCGTCTTGATGGCTAGCAAGGCGTCGTCTATGTGTTACCCAAAAGGGGTTTCGCCATCATAGGCCACATCTAGAATTCTGAATTGAACTTCAGGTCTGAATGAGGTTGCCTTTAACCAATCTTGGTGGCGCAAAACTGCTGCTCCCGCTAAGTGTCTAAAGCCCGTGGAGGCTATGTCCTGTACGCAATCGATCACCTCTGCAGAGGTGCGCTCACCCTCCTGTAGTATTTTGCGTGTGTCAGATTGTTTATCTTCTGGGATACGGTTGATGAAAGCACTCATGTCAGACCACATCTGGGGGGGCTGAAGTGGGAGCAGATGGATTTTTAGAGAGTCTTTGGGCAGCTTGAAATACGACAGAGTCTGATTTTGGGTTCCCTGTCAAACAGGCTGGAGAGTCGTCCATAGCCTTATATTTTTTGTCGAGTTTGGGTGGCACTGGCGGGACCGTGACTGGGTTTTTCATAAACTTTAAACCTTCACTCCAGATGAAATCTGTAATGGGAATTACCCTCAACAGTTTTCTTGCTTGCTCCTTAAAATCATGGAGAAAACATTCAGAAGGAGAGACAGATGTTGGCAAATGGAAGTGTGTGTTGGCCCTGTCCATCAGATTAGGAAATCCATCATCCAATGGATGAGGAGGTGGTGGTGATGTCGTAGGGGGCAAATAATTTTCCCACTGATCACAAGGGTGTTGAGGATCTCTCCCTCTTCCCTTTCATCCTCTAAGAGGTCACGTCTTATCTGGGTAGAGCAGCAATTGTAGACGTAGGTGTGCCGGAGGTGGAGGCATGGTTCTTGGAGTAGCCGGAGAGGAAGATTGTAGCTGTTGTGACTGTTGCGTCTGTTCTGCAGCTAAAACTGGAAATCTCCTTTTCTAGTCTTGAAGCATGAACTGTCCTGAATTAAGGATGCAGGCATGTGCGCTGTATCATGCAGTGGTTGATGTTGCATTGGCTCGTAGTAATGCCTGTGATATAATAGGACTCATATTCCTGATGTTCATACTCATCGTCGTCATCCTGGTGTTTGACGTGCAATTGTGATCGACTATCTGCGCCTCCAAATGGACCTTCGTCTTCAGACTCTTCACAGTCCAGCAAATGGCTAAGTAGTAATATAGTTACTTTACTAGAGGATGTATCTTGAGGATGCAACTTTGTTGCTGTTTCCGTCAACTACGTTCTTGCCAGTGATGTCATTGTTGATGAGGGTTTCTCCGATGCTGTCTTTGTCGACGGCGCGGGAGATCTCGCCGACGATTCCATCGATGAAAGCCTTTTCTTTTTTAATGAAGTTAAATCTATGGTCTCACTCACCCGCACTGACGAGATTGGAGTTTTTAGAACCGACACTGACGATGTTATTGTCGACAAAGGTCTCGTCGACAAGACAGTGGAGATGGTTGCTGTGGTAGTCCTGGTCGATACAATCGTCAACTATAATGTGCAGTAGAATATCTGAGGGAAGGAGCCTCTCTGGGAAGTGTTAGTGCCTGATTGGTCACAGGTCAAATTTGGTTCTTTTTTTAATGTTCTTCAATGTTTAAGTTTGCTACCACTATAGCCTATGGTTATTTGTCACTTACTGCTTTTCTAAAGTACCGTGGGACTCCCACTTCAACGACGGGGGTTTATGATTCAAGCATGTGAATCTATTAAAGATCCAATACTGGATAAGGATAGATTATACTGTATTTGACATTCAGTAGTCTCATAAGAGATCTCATGCCAAAATGTCTTTGCGCTTAGCATAATTTGCATTTGATACATCTTGTGAAATAAATAAAGTACATCTGTGAACTTAAGAAACAACATAATGTTGTCACATGTCTTGAGGAATGTCAATTTGGCTTTGCCAAGCAATGAGCTCTTTATTGAATATTACGAGGTAAATAGGAGATCCCCAGGTGACCTGGGTTATATTTTTATTAAACAGTTTAGATGGTTTGGGCCTTCAGCTCCTTCTCATAAGCCATAAAAGGGAAGGTTTATATTGACAATTTCTTTTTCCAACTCTTCAACAGGTTATCGAAGCTTCATGATTTCCTGTTCTAGCATTAGAATTTTCACAGCACCATCTCGAACTGTTCTAATGTGTTTCTCCACTTCAACCATACTATTTTCCAAAATATTAATGAATAAACAGTGAGGTACCAGAAGTGACAGAGAGGAAAGAAATAAAATTACGGCCAGAAGATTTGAATATACTATTATTTGATTGACTCATGACATGGAAACATACACTGCACTTACAGTGAAAGAACAGCATAACCTCAACAGTGGCATTGTTCAAAGAGTAGAATATGGCTATGAATAGTAGAATACACAAATCTCACAGGAGCAGCTAGAAATGTCCACATCTTTGAGAGTTATGTCACAAGAACATCCCCCAAAGCCTCACTTGAAAAACGGCACAAGTTCCAGATTAGCACCATTCCAGGCATTTTTAATAGGAGAAGTTGCCACATGGCCCCATAAATGAGGTTGTTATTGAAGAACAAAAGATACAAATCAAAAAATTGATTTGTTGTTCTTGAAGATTCAACTAAATATTCTCTCACAAAGTACTAATCTCATTGGTCCATGCCATACAATATTACAAAGAAAGCAAAACTCCATTGCATCTTGTCAAATTATTGCACCGCTTCATCTCATATGAAGAAAGTGTGGCAACACAGAAAACAAAATGTCAGCTCCTGCACGAGAAAATGCATCCTCAAAGAGAAGCAAAACCACGGTAAAAAGGAAACCTCTCAATGCAGGCATGCTTCAGAGGTGTGAGGGCATTCAATGAGGTACGGAAATACTTCCTGTGTGCGGTGCAGATAAGTGGAGATGCTCTGCTTCTTAATGGAGGTCACTGCCCACCTTTCCTCTTATCTGGCATCAAAGCCACACTCCATAATGAAGACATTTTTTAAAGTGCAACGGTTACAGAAGAAAACAGTGTAGTGGCGCTTAATTAAAAAAATATATATTCTGCAGAAAGGAGAATTTTAAGAAGTTTGCTGAAGGTTGTGTGGGAAATAATGCCTTGGAGTTTGGCAGTTGCAACTGATAAAGCTTGCTCACCTAGTCTAGATTTGCAAAACCTAAGTATAGCGAAAAGGTTAGCAGAATTAAGAAAGGGAGCCTTGAAGGGGGGGAATACAAGGTAAAAAGTTTTGTCATGTATCTGGGTGACTTCTTGCTCAATGCTTTGTTACACAGACATACTGCTTTAAATTTGTTGTCTTGAAAGACAGGAAGCCAAAGGAGAGAGCGAAGATGATTAGAGAGCTGGATGTGTTTGTTGAAGCCAGGTGTATTTTGTATGTGCTTCAGCCGGGACACTAAGTGAGAAGAAAGACACATATAAAATAAATTACAGTAGTTCAAGTGAGATAAGATAAAAGCGTGGGCTGTTGTTTCTTAGAAATTGGCAGCTAAGTAGGCAGTGATCTTCCTAATTGCTGAACCAATTTAGAAGCAAGGTAACAAAAGCTTAAAGGTGCCATTTGCTTCTGATATTCTCATGAACATTACCATAGCTCTCTCTATGTACAAGTTCCCAGCACACATTTGATATGAGACGTTTCTCAGTTTTCTAATAATTTCACATAGAAAAGTCATCATGATCCATGTTTTTTAAAATTTAACTGTAACACAGGAAGCCTTTGGCTAAGGAAGTTCCATTTTAATTTCTTTTTTTTTTTTTAAACAAAATAATAAAGGATTAAATATGAAGATAGATAGTGCCCTCAGAAAATATAATTTTGAAATTGCCACTTAAAGGCTCCTTCAGGATCTGATTGACATTCACTTTACCTTTTATGGCATCAGCTACTTTTTTACAAAGGCAGGGAATATATTACCTATTCTTTTCCAAGGAGAGTCTATCTCAACTATTTTCTCAACCAGTATGTCACCTCTTTCATATGTGCACGTTCTAAAATAAAAGGGTGCTACACCTTTTCCAACCCTGATGGTTTCTGGGGTGTCTCCAGGCCAGATCCCCCTATCAGACTGCTTGGAATCGCGTGATGTTCTCATTTCCAACTAGCATAGGTTTGCTACCACTTTGATCACACCGCACATGCATATAGTTTCATTTCATTGCGTTTTCTTTGGTTTCGGGGATGTTGGAGGTGTGGGGGTTACATGGGGCACTACTGTTCTCCAAGATTGGATCTTTCATAGATTCACATGCTTAAATCATTCCCTGTCGTTGATGTGGGAGTCCCACAGTATCATAGTAAGCTGTATAAATTAGTATAATAGGCTTTTAAAGGGAATGCAAAGTTCAGTTTAATAGCCTATCTATGTCCTTTCTAAAAAAGGACCAAAGGTTTCCACTGACAAAACAGGCAACAGCACCCTTTACAACCCTCCCCACAGAGGCTCCAGTTCTTCAGATTTTTTACTGCATGTTGTGTAATGGGAGTCTCCATGAGCTCTACTCAGTTTTCTCTTCAGGACAGCTATTTTCAAGAGGATGTTTCTCAGGTTAGATTTCAATTTCATCTTGTTTTAATCTAGAATTCTCAGGGGACGTCAGAATATAAAAAAAAGGTTCTATTTAAGCCATCTAAGACCTGTGGTTACAATCAGAGGACCCTCATAAAGAGCGTATTTACTGCCTCTATCCAGAGCATAAAGTTAAGGACTGTAAGATCTGTCATACATTCTCTTAGAAAACCCTAAAGGACAGGGAGGGGAGGCTAGTCTTGTGGTTATCACCACCGACGACGACCACACCATCAATAGTGATTTCTCAATAAAAATTGCTGTTACTTGGGACAAAGTAAAGAAAACAAGATCAATGACAAAACCATGTAATTCACCATTGACACAAACACTAAAGACGCCTCCAACACCTTTAATGCCTACATCAAGCATGTCATTCACTAGAGTATCTCCAGAGGAGGTTTTACTTTCGGAACACATGTCACAGAGCAACATTGCTCCATTCCCACCAACTAATCTTTTAAATGAGGACTCAGATGATGAAAGGCCTTTCAGAGTGGCTCACAGCCCTTCAGAATTGCAGATCAAGTACCAAGATGATGAGGAGGATGACAACCACTATTATTAGATTATTAGGACGATTTATATATAGGTGAGCACACACAAGAACAATATCAGGTCTATTCTCCACAAGGTCACCAGGAGCAAACAATCCAAATGCCACAAGACTTGATATTCAATCTTCAAACGCTACAAACGTTTTCCTGAACCTTTTCTATCTGCGCCTCCATCGCACCTTCAAAAACCCATAAGGTCACCACATCAAATGCCACACACTCGTCCTACCACACTGCATCAGTGCCCCTTTTATCAGCGCTACCATTGGCAGATCCACCAGCAGATGGCCCTGACACCTCAGAAGGGAATCAAGAAGAAGAAGGTGAAATAAGGGTTCAAGCGTCAACAGAGTGGAATGATTACATTGTACAACCACCACGTCTACCTCTACCACTTCTAGTAAACTCACCACCAGATGATATAGGTGGTTTTGATAATATAATGGAACATGCGGCGAAGAGATTCCAATTGTCCTTAACCACCAAGCAGACAGACTGCTTCTTATTCGATTTTAAGGAGCCAATTAAAAAGTCGGTAAAGTCAATTCCTATAATAAATTTCATCTGGCAAGAGGGTATTCGCACTATGAAAAATCCAGCCACTATCCCAGCAATCATGACCAGACTGAATACAAAGTGCCAGCGTGCCTAGTGGGTCATCCCAAGCCAGACTCCGTTATTAGTCATGTGGCTCAAAGTGACTCCAATAACCCCTCTAAACCTATCACTACACCACCAGATGGAGGCGGACGCCACCTTGATTCCATTGGGAAGCGATTCTGAAGTATGGCAGGACTCCTAGTGCATCCAGCTAATTCCCTGGCAGTTCTAGCAAGATTTGACAGAGAAATGGGGTCGGTCATGTCACAGTTTATAGCTGTTCTGCCAGATGAATCTAAAGAAGAAGCCAGAAAGATTCTCCAGGAGGGAGGGAGCCGGGGCGGAGATAATAGACTGCACCATCGATATCTCCTCAATGGGATTTAGGCAGTTGGCTGGAGGAGCTGTACTCCAAAGGTAAGCCTGGTTAAAAGCTTCATCCTTTAGACTAGAGGTACAGAGCAAAATTTTATACATGCCTTACGCTGGCGAATCATTGTTTGGAAAACACATCAATGATGCGTTCAAGCCATCAAGACCAATACAGATACTGCTAGATCATTGGGAACATTACAAACTAAGAGGCAGCCCTTTCCAGGGGCCAGGGGCCAGGGGCAGAAGCACTTTTTCCTGTCGAGGAGGATTTCAACCCTATAGGCAACACTATCAAGCAAATCAAGGGCAATATTGTTCCCAGTACGCCCAGCAGTACAGACACTCGACATTGACAACATACAAACAGCCAACAAGAGGGAAGCAACCTGCCAGAGGGCAAAACACTACAAGGAAACAATGACCTTACACCAGTGCTGGCTACCCCATTCACTCAATCAGATCTTTTGGGAGGTTGAATTTCACAATTTCTACATCAGTGTTCCTATATAACAACGGACAAGTGGGTTCTAGATGTCATAGCCTGGGGACATACTCTCAGATTCGTCAACAAGCCACAAGATGTCCCACCCAAAGGACCGCCCCTTCCACATCTAAAACAGTTACTTATGGAGGTTTCTCTTATGATAAAAAGGAGGCAATAGAAAGGGTTCTGAAGTCTCAGAAGGGAATGGGATGCTAGTCCCATTTCTTTCTCATCAGGAAGAAGTCAGTAGACTGACGCCCAATCTTATATCTGCGGAAAGAAACAATTTACTTATCTGTAACTGTAGTTCTCCAGTATTGGACACTTTCATAGATTCACATGCTTGAATCATTCCCCATCCTCGAGATGGGATCCTCCGGTGTAATACAAAATCACATTCAATTGTACACAAAGCTCAGAGGCACTAGGCCTCTCAATTTAGTAACATCTCACAGTCATTTTATAAAAAAGGACCAAACTTAAGAGACAACCAATCAGCTCTCACCATCCCTTAGAACCCTCCTGTGAGGACCTGATTTCCCTCAGATTTTCCCAGCACAAGTGAAACAATAATCTAAGTCTGAGAAAATGAAGGTAAGCTCCTCAGGGGAGGAAGGGTGGGTAGCATGTAAATCTATGAAAGTGTCTAATACTGGAGAACTACAGTTACATGTAAGTAACTTGTTTCTTACTCCAGTATTGGAACTTTCATAGAGTCACATGCTTGAATCAGACTAGCAAGCAGTGGATAACACATTTTCGTTCTACAAACAATAGCATAGCATTATGAAATGCGAACTGGTCTGATAATATGTACATACACTTCTTTTTATGATCTACAACATTATACCAAAGAAAATGTGATATAACGGAAAATAAGTGGATGGAGGGAAATAATTAATTTTAGCTCACCGTCATTGAAACAGGTTTCGAAGGAACGCTTGACCAACGGCTGCATCCCGAAGTGACTCCGTGTCCAAGAAGTAGTGCTGCGTGAAGGTGTGAGTTGTCTCCATGTGGCAGAACAACAGATGTCTTTAATTGAGACACCAGTGAACAGCGCACAGGATGCAGAGATAGCTCTAGTAGAATGCGCTCTTATGGTTGTGTTCAATGGTCTTCCTGCTTTCTGATGGCAGAAAATGATTGCGTCCTTAATCCATCAGGATATAGTTTGTTGGGTTACCGAGTGACCTTTCCTAGTAGCACTGAACGCTACAAACAACTGAGTGGACTGTCTGAATGACTTAGTCCTGTCCAGATAGAATTGTATGCATCTTTTAAGGTCGAGCGAATGGAGAGTTCTTTCCGCAGCAGTTTGTGGGTTCGGGAAGAACATTTTGATTACCACCTGCTCGTTGATATGGAACTCGGAAGGTACCTTGGGCACGAATTTTGGATTGGTACGTAGGATGACTCTGTCCTGTCTGAACTGCAGCAAAGGTTCTTGTATAGTGAAAGCTTGAATTTCACTAACTCTGCGCTCTGAAGTAAGGGCAAGAAGGAGAGCCACCTTCCAAGTGAGGTACTTGATGTCTGCTCTGTGAATCGGCTCAAAAGGCTCCTTCATAAGCTGGCCAAGGACAATGTTAAGTTGCCATGCCGGCGGCAGAGGTTTCACTGGAGGAAAAGATCTGAAGAAACCTTTGAGAAATTGTTTTACCAATCTGAGAGAGTATAAGGATGGTTTGCCAGGCACTCTTCTATATCTGGATATGGCAGCTAGATGGACTCTGATTGAGGAATGGGCTAGTCCTGAATGTGCCAGCTGTAATAAATACGGCAACACTGCCTCTGGTCCGGAGGAGAAGGGATGGACATTTTGGGTTTCGCACCAAATACATAATCTCTTCCATTTTAGTCGGTAAGACTTGCTGGTACTAGCTGCTCGTGCGTTAGCTAGCACTTCTCTGCACTCAGACGGTAGATCTTGATGGCCAAATTTATTGTACTCAGGAGCCATGCGTGCAAACTGAGAGATTTGGGGTCTGGGTGTCTCACCTGCCCCTGATTGATGGTAAGCAGGTTCGGGATTGGTCTGAGCTTGATGGATGGAGATGTTGACAGGAGGAGCAACTCCGTGTACCAGGGTTGACGCAGCCACGCTGGAGCTATGAGGATCAGTTGGCAGGATTCTGACTTCATCTTCCTGATCACCCTTGGGAGAAGAGGAAAAGCGTACGCATAGATCCCTGACCATGCAATCGAAAATGCATCCCCCATGACCCCTGTTGTTGCCAACTTGCATAATGTTGGCATTTGGCGTTCCAGGAGGATGCAAATAGGTCCAGATTCGGTTTTCCCCACTGGTCGAATATCCAATCTAGCGTCCTCTGGTGTAACTCCCACATTCGGGGGAGGATGTCATCAGTCTGCTTAGCGTATCTGCGATGGTATTCTGCAGGCCTGGAACATGCTCTGCAGTGATGTGGATGGAGTGTTGAATGCACCATTTCCAGATGGTTTGTGCTTCTTGGGAGAGTATGCGAGACTGTGTTCCTTCCTGCTTGTTCAGGTAGTGCATTGTGGTGGTAACAAGCACCGCTGACCCTCGTAGCCTTGGAAGGAAGGCTTGTAAGGCATAATAGACCGCCCTGAGCTCGAGAAGATTTATATGGAACGAACGGTGAGAGGGTGGCCACTTGCCACTCACCCGAAGGTCCTGCAAGCATGCGCCACATCCTGTGAGCGATGCATCCGTAGTGACAGTCATTGGAGGAACTCGTGCCAAGAAACTGAGACCTTTGGAAATGTTTTCGGGAATCGTCCACCAATTCAGAGAATGGACCAAACGCGGTGTGACGAGGATGGCGTCCTCGCCTCGAAGGAACCTCGTACTTGTATCCATTGCTTGTTCAGTTCTTCTTGAATCGGACGCATTTGGAGGCGGCAGAAGGAAATGAGTCTGATACATGAATGACATCATGCCCCGCAAGAACTTGTACTGCCGAACTGAAAGACACCTTTTTCTTTGGACGCGCCTTGCCAGCTGTGTTAGCTTTGTTTGTCTGTCCGGTGCTGGATAGGCTTTGGCTTGTTGAGTGTCTAGGATAGCCCCTAGGAAGGCTAAACGAGTGGATGGCTGCAGGGATGATTTTTCCTTGAGTGTAAGGCCTAATTCCTCAAAAAGGCGCAGTCGCCCTGACTGAACTTTTTGCTGTCTGGACATCTGGGGCTTTTACCAACCAGTTGTCGAGGTAGGGAAAGACTTGATGTTTGTGTCTCCTTAGGTAGGCTGCCACTGGTGCTAGACATTTGCTAAAGATTTGTGGTGCTGATCGTAGGCCAAAGGGAAGGACCTTGAACTGGAAATGTTTGCAGTTGACCTCAAACGCAAACCTCAGGTACTTTCTGTGGAGTGGATGAATGGAGATGTGAAAGTACGCGTCGTGAAGGTCCAGAGAGGCCATGTAGTCTGTTTTGTTCAGAAGCTGGAGGTCGTCTTGGAGGGTGACCATCCAAAACGATTGCTTCTTGAGGTATTTGTTTAACTCCCGTACGTCCAGAATTGGCCGCCAGAGGCGAGACTTTATTCGGATGAGGAAGAAACAGGAGTAAAACCCCTTTCCCTTCTGGGAATGCGGAACAGACTGCAAAGCCCCTTTCCTCAGCATGGTAGCTACCTCCAAGCGAAGTAGACAAAGGTGTTTTTGATGAACCTGTGATGGAGGCATAGAAGAGGGCATTTGGGTGAATTCTAATAGGTGTCCGAAACGGATAACATCCAGCATCCACTTGTCTTTGGTAATTTGCTGTTAGCCTTGTAGGTGATGTTTCAGAATTCCATGATAAATTGTAGGAGAATGAATAGGCTGTGTCGGTATTGTCTACTAGTGGATTCCTTAGATTAACGCCCCTGTTTGGTCTTGTGGTAGGGCCTGGTATATGCTGCCGGAGGTGGTTGCTTCGGCTTGTACTGTGTTCTAGCAGGCTGAAACGTGGATAAATAGGCTGCGTGCCTATATTGTTGGTATCCACCATGAAAGGACGGCTGACCTCTGCCTCTAGCACCCCGAAAGGGCACTTTCCTATATTGTAGAGTGCCCAGGGATTTTGCCATTTCTGTATCTGCCTTGATGGCTTGAAGGGTGTCGTCGATGTGTTTGCCAAATAGATCTTCCCCGTCGTATGGAAGTTCTAGAATTTTTGTCTGTACTTCTAGCCGAAAGTTGGTGGCTTTAAGCTAACCTTGCCGCCTCAACACCACTGAACAAGCAAGTAGTCTGAAGCCCATTGCAGCTATGTCCAGCGCACAATCAATGATTTCCACTGAAGATCACTGGCCTTTTATAACAACTTTTCTAGCTTCTGCTTTGGAGGTGTTTGGGAGCTCTTCTAGTGATTGGGAGACATCTGACCAGAGCTGTCGATCGTATCTGCCTAGCAGAGCAAGGGAGTTGGCCGCTCTTACCACAATAGTGGACATGGAGGAAAAACGCTTGCCAATATTATCTAGGCGCCTTCCTTCTTTATCCGACGGCGATGTCAATGGTGTAGTGGGGTTCCTGGAGCTGCGTTGGGTGGCCTGTGATATTACGTAGTCCGGTTTTGGATGTCCTGAGAGGCAGGCCGGGGCATCCTCTGTTGGCTTATATTTTTTATCCGGTCTCGGCAGAACCGCAGTGTCCGTTGCTGGATTCTGCATAATCTTTAGGCCCTGGCATATAGGAAGCAATCCTGCTGAGTCACGGGCATTGGGTGATCGAACCGCGTGACGGCACGCTCAAGCAGGTTATGGAAGCCACCTATTTGCTCAGGCGGAGATTCAACCATGGACGCTGTAGGTGAGGCAAGAGCCAGTATAATATAGTCATCCTACTCATCATTGGCAGGCTGTATCTCACCTTCCTCTGCATCCTGATCATGTCTTGGTGTGGAAAGCACAGACTGCTGTGACCTTGGTTGAGGAACATGATACGGCTGTTGCAAGAGAGGAGTTGCTGGCGGAGGCGGAAGTAATGGCTGGTGTACTGGCGAAGGCTTAGGTGGAAAACGCTCCTGATAATCTGCCAACATTGCTTGCAAGTCAGAAACTAACCCAGGGGGAAGACGAACCAATGGCGGCTGCTCATAATAGCCTTGGGTTTAGTATGAAGCCCCATCGTCATCAGAGTACTCTTGGCACTTAATCTTAATTGAGAATGGCTGCTGGCGACTCCAAAAAATACCCTCCTCGTCCGGGTCATCTTCATCCAAAAGATGCAAGGGTAGAAGGCTGGAAACATTGCTAGGCGATGTAACAGAGGGCGTTAGATGATATTTTGTCACCCTCATGTGAGTATCCTGACAACAACAGAGGCAATGAATCTGGTCTCTGTACCTTTACTGCAGTCTTCGTCGCCGACGGTGGAAACAACGTCATGAGGATGTTGATAGCGGGAATAGCGTCAATGACGCTGTCGTCTGCTGGGTCGTCGATGAGAACGTTGACGGTGTGACTGCCAACGGTGAAGCTATAGGGCGTTCCGTCGACGAGGACGAACATATCGTCGACGACGAGCCGGATCTCACCATAGAGATAGACAGTGTAGCGACGTTAGAAGTTGTCCTCAATACCTGAGCCCTCGACTGCGCCGTCGTCGATGATGAACCTGTAGATGTCGCGCAAATTGGTTTCTTGAAAATATGCTTCACCTTGAATGGTGGTGTTGACGGCTTAGAAACAGGCTTCTTTGTGGACCTAAATTCAGAAGCTTTCATCTTTATCTTTGAAGCGATACCAGACTTTGAGGATGCCTCAGCAGATGTTTATAGCCACATTCCTTGGTCTTTCTTCTGAAGAGACTTCAGATTGTTGTTTGACAGGTGTTTTCACCAGAGAAACTGAAGAAGAGGCACTGTCCTCAGCAGAGACAGGGTTGTCCCTGGATTTTAATTTCTGGAGCCAGATGAGAAAACAACCCTCTCTATCTTTAAGGGTCTTGGTAGAAAATGTTCTACATACCTTGCAGTCTCTAGGTTTATGGCTCAGGTAGTGTCAACATCAGGGCAGTGCGCGCTCTACGGGCGACTAAAATGCAAAAACCCAGCCTTTATGCAAGAGCATAATTCATGCATTGTGTTTATATGCAGTATGTTAACCTTTTGCATTGCAGACTTTAACCTTGAAAAACACTATTAATGATGTTTGCAATAACTGTTCTTTTGCAAGGTATTGCTGCAGACTTACTGAGTGTGTTAGGGTGTGGTCCCTTTATAGGGCCTTCTAGAAGCTTTCTCTGCAGCATGACTGGGTGTGGCTGTGGGCTGGGCCAGACTCTATATAAGGGAGCTAGCCCAGCTCCACGTGCTCACTATTCAGAGGTCCCGGTGCAGAGCAGCAGCATTTTCCTGAGCTCCTGTTCCGGAGTCCTACCTTGGCGTTCCAGGCCTGCCCCGCATTCTTTTGGTGATCCTTGAGCAGGATGGTAAGACGGAGGTCGGGCTGGGCCCCCGACCTAAGAGAGTCTTGAGTTTTGGGGCCTACTCGTAAAACTTTGAGTACGCAAATCATTGCTCAGATTCAGATCTTGGTGTTCGGATCGGCAAAGGCTTGCACGATTCATTCCCGCATTTAAACCTTGATGTTCAGATTGCTTACAGAGTGTGCGATCATTTCATGGCATTTGCATATTCTTGTTGAGATCGGCAGTGGGCGCGATTCATTTCCTGCATTTAAACCTTGATGTTCAGATCGCTTACAAAGGGCGCGATCATATACTTGTTGGAATCGGCAGTGTGCACGATTCATTTCCTGCATTTAAATCTAGGTGTTCAGATCGCTTACAGTGTGCATCATCATTTCATGGCATTTCCATGTACTTGTTGGAATCGGCAGTGTGCGCGATTTATTTCCCGCATTTAAACCTTGATGTTCAGATCGCTTACAGTGTGCGCGATCATTTCACGGCAATTAAAACTTTGATGTGTAGTGTTTCCTGAAGTGCACACGATTATCCAGGGCCTTTGAATTTTCTGCAAAGGAGTTAAATTCAAGATGTTACATTCTATGTGCATATTAAGTCCTTAATACAATTCCTGTTTGTAGGAAGTTGGCTCTGTATATACTATTTCAAAGTAAGAAATAGTGTGCATAGAGTCCAAGAGGTTAGAGGTAAGATAGTGGCAAAAATTGATAATTCTAATGCTCTATGTTGTGGTAGTGTGGTTGAGCAGTAGGCTTATCAGAGGGTAGTGTTAAGCAGTTGTTGTACACACACAGGCAATAAATGAGGAATGCACACTCAAAGACTTATTCCAGGCCAATAGGTTTTTATATTGAAAAATATATTTGCTCAGTTTTATTTTAAGAACCACAGGTTCAAGATTTACAGTTAATACATTAAATATAAGGTACTTTACTTAGATACTTTAGGAACTTTGAATGAAAACAATATCATGTACAGTCTTTGTAAAAATGGCAATAAGCTATTCTCAAAGTGGACACAGTGCAAAAATCAACAGTTCCTGGGGGAGGTAAGTAAAGGTTAGATTAGGAGGTAAGTAAAACACTTACAAGTCTCAGTCCTGGGGCATAGGCAGCCAACTGTTGGGGGTTCAAGGCAACCCCAGAGTTACCACACCAGCAGCTCAGGGCCGGCCAGGTGCAGAGGTCAAAGAGGTGCCCAAAACACATAGGCGCCTATGGGGAACAGGGGTGCTCCGGTTCCAGTCTGCCAGCAGGTAAGTACTTGCGTCCTCAGGGGCAAACCAGGGGGGTTTTGTAGAGCACCGGGGGGGACACAAGAAGGCACAGAAAGTACACCCTCAGCGGCCCAGGGGCAGGTGTCGGGTTTTAGATTGAAAACAATGAAGAGACCCAGGGGTCACTTCAGCGATGCAGGCAGGCACAGGAGGGGCTCCTTGGGGCAGCCACCACCTGGGCTAGGCAGAGGGTTGCCTGGGGGTCGCTCTTGCACTGAAGTTCGGTTCCTTCAGGTTCTGGGGGCTGCGGGTGCAGTGTTGGTTCCAGGCGTCGGGTCCCTTGTTACAGGCAGTCGCGGTCAGGGGGAGCCTCTAGATTCTCTCTGCAGGCGTAGCTGTGGGGGTTCAGAGGGGTCGTCTCTGGTTACTCACAGGCTCGCAGTCACCGGGGAGTCCTCCCTGAGGTGTTGGTTTTCTGCAGGTCGACGCGGGGGCGTCGGGTGCAGAGTGCGAAGTCTCATGCTTCCGGCGGGAAACGTGAAGTCTCTAAAGTTGTTGAAAAGTTGCAAGTTTATTGCAGATTGTTGAGCAGAGCCGCTGCTCACAGGAGTTTCTTGGTCCTGGGGGTTAGGGCAGTCCTCTGAGGCTTCAGATGTCGCTGGTCCCTGTCGGGTGCATCGCTGAAACAGGTTTTCGAAGTTGTAGACAGGCCAGTAGGGGTGGGGCCAAAGCAGTTGTCGTCTTCCTCCTTCTCTGCAGGCTTGTAGGTCAGCAGTCCTTCTTCTTTCTTCAGGTTGCAGGAATCTAGTTTCCTAGGTTCTGGGGTGCCCCTAAATACTGAATTTAGGGGTGTGTTTAGGTCTGGGAGGGCAGTAGCCAATGGCTACTGTCCTGGAGGGTGGCTACACCCTCTTTGTGCCTCCTCCCTGTGGGGTGGGGGGCACATCCCTAATCCTATTGGGGGAATACTCCAGAATTAATATGGAGGAGTTCTAAAAGCATGGTCACCTCAACTCAGGACACCTTAGGGGCTGCCCTGACTCGGGGGGGGGCTGACTCCTCCTTGTTTTTCTCATTATCTCCCCTGTACTTGCCGCCAAAAGTGGGGGCTGTGTCCAGAGGGCGGGCATCTCCACTAGCTGGAGTGCCCTGGGGCGTTGTAACACGAAGCTTGAGCCTTTGAGGCTCACTGCTAGGTGTTACAGTTCCTGCCGGGGGGGCAGGGGGTGTTAAGCATCTCCACCCAGTGCAGGCTTTTGTTTCTGGCCTCAGAGAGCACAAAGGCTCTCACCCCAGGGGGTCAGAAACTCAGCTCTCAGCAGCAGGCTGGCACAGACCAGTCAGTCCTGCAATGAAGGATTGGGTAAAATACAGGGGGCATCTCTAAGATGCCCTCTGTGTGCATTTTTTTAATAAATCCAACACTGGAATCAGTGTGGGTTTATTATTCTGAGAAGTTTGATACCAAACTTCCCAGTATTCAGTGTAGCCATTATGGAGCTGTGGAGTTCGTTTTTGACAAACTCCCAGACCATATACTTAATATGGCCACACTGTACTTACAATGTCTAAGAATAGACTTAGACACTGTAGGGGCATACTGCTCATGCAGCTATGCCCTCACCTGTGGTATAGTGCACCCTGCCTTAGGGCTGTAAGGCCTGCTAGAGGGGTGACTTACCTATGCCACAGGCAGTATTTTGTGGGCATGGCATCCTGAGGGGGTGCCATGTCGACTTTGCCTTTTACTCTCCACCAACACACACAATCTACAATGGCAGTGTGCATGTGTTAGGTGAGGGGTCCCTTAGGGTGGTACAATATATGCTGCAGCCCTTAGGGACCTTCCCTGGTCACAGGGCCCTTGGTACCACTGGTACTTTTTACAAGGGACTTATCTGAGTGCCAGGGGTGTGCCAATTGTGGAAACAATGGTACATTTTAAGTGAAATAACACTGGTGCTGGGGCCTGGTTAGCAGGGTCCCAGCACACTTCTCAGTCAAGTCAGCATCAGTATCAGGCAAAAAGTGGGGGGGGGGGTAACTGCAACAGGGAGCCATTTCCTTACACTGTTGTTTTCCAGGGAATGTTCAGATTACCTTTTGTCCTCATGTAATGAGGCAATGTTTGTTCTGAAACATAATTCTAGAAGGTTCTTATATTCCTAGACAGTATGTGACATTTCATGAAAAGTTCATATGAAACATTGTATTAACCATTCTTGATTCCTTCCCAGGTACCCAGACATCTTGATGTCTAGTTATAATCCTATCTAAAGTTATCCATGGTTACAGTATGTCAATGCTTAGAATCATAATGTAAGGAAATGCCTCCTTGGCATGGTTACCTCCTGACTTTTTGCCTTTGCTGATGCCAAGTTATGATTTGAAAGTGTGCTGAGGCCTGCTAACCAGGCCCCAGCACCAGTGTTCTTTCCCTAAAACTGTACCTTTGTTTCCACAATTGGCACACCCTGGCATCCAGGTAAGTCCCTTGTAACTGGTAGCCCTGGTACCAAGGGCCCTGATGCCAGGGAAGGTCTCTCAGGGCTGCAGCATGTCTTATGCCGCCCTGGGGACCCCTCACTCAGCACAGACACACTGCTTGCCAGCTTGTGTGTGCTGGTGGGGAGAAAATGACTAAGTCGACATGGCACTACTGCCTATGGCATAGATAAGTCACCCCTCTATCAGGCCTTACAGCCCTAATTCAGGGTGCACTATACCATAGGTGAGGGCATAGGTGCATGAGGACTATGCCCCTACAGTGTCTAAGCAAAACCTTAGACATTGTAAGTGAAGGGTAACCATAAGAGTATATGGTCTGGGAGTCTGTCATACACGAACTCCACAGCACCATAATTGCTACACTGAAAACTGGGAAGTTTGATATCAAACTTCTCAGCACAATAAATGCACACTGATGCCAGTGTACATTTTATTGTGAAATACACCCCAGAGGGCATCTTAGAGATGCCCCCTGAAAAGATACTCGACTTCCAGTGTGGGCTGACTAGTTTTGCCAGCCTGCCACACACCAGACATGTTGCTGGCCACATGGGGAGAGTGCCTTTGTCACTCTGTGGCTAGTAACAAAGTCTGTACTGGGTGGAGGTGCTTCTCACCTCCCCCTGCAGGAGCTGTAACACCTGGCGGTGAGCCTCAAAGGCTCACCCCCTTTGTTACAGCCACAGGGCATTCCAGCTAGTGGAGATGCCCGCCCCCTCCGGTCACGGCCCCACTTTTGGCGGCAAGGCCGGAGGAGATAATGAGAAAAACAAGGAGTCGTCACTGGCCAGTCAAGACAACCCCTAAGGTGTCCTGAGCTGAGGTGACTCTGACTTTTAGAAATCCTCCATCTTGCAGATGGAGGATTCCCCCAATAGGATTAGGGATGTGCCCCCCTCCCCTCAGGGAGGAGGCACAAAGAGGGTGTAGCCACCCTCAGGGCTAGTAGCCATTGGCTACTAACCCCCCAGACCTAAACACACCCCTAAATTGAGTATTTAGGGGCCCCCAGAACCAAGCAAGATAGATTCCTGCAACCTGAAGACGAAGAAAGACTGCTGACCTGAAAGCCCACCAGAGAAGACGGAGACACCAACTGCTTTGGCCCCAGGCCTACCGGCCTGTCTCCCCACTTCAAGAAAAACGGCAACAGCGACGCGTTCCCCAGGGTCCAGCGACCTCTGAAGCCTCAGAGGACTACCCTGCATCTAAAAGGACCAAGAACTCCCGAGGACAGCAGCTCTGCTTCAAAGAAGAAACAACTTTTAAAGGACTGCACGTTTCCCGCCGGAAGCGTGAGACTTTCCACTCTGCACCCAACGCCCCCGGCTCGACCTACGTAGAAACAACACTACAGGGAGGACTCCCGGCGACTGCGCCCCTGTGAGTAGCCCGAGTTGACCCCCCTGAGCCCTCCCCAGCGACGCCTGCAGAGGGAATCCAGAGGCTCCCCCTGACTGCGACTGCCTGCTTCTAAGAACCCGACGCCTGGTAAAGACAATGTACCCGCAGTCCCCAGGACCTGAAGGATCCGACCTCCAGTGCAGGAGCGACCCCCAGGTGACCCTCTCCCTTGCCCAGGTGGTGGCTACCTCGAGGAGCCCCCCCCCCCTTGCCTGCCTGCTTTGTTGAAGAGACCCCTGGGTCTCCCATTGAAACCTATTCCAAACCCGACACCTGTTTGCACTCTGCACCCGGCCGCCCCCATGCCGCTGAGGGTGTACTTTATATGCTGACTTGTGTCCCCCCCGGTGCCCTACAAAACCCCCTTAGTCTGCCCTCCGAAGACGCGGGTACCTACCTGCTGGCAGACTGGAACTGGGGCACCCCCTTCTCCATTGAAGCCTTGTGTTTTGGGCACCACTTTGACCTCTGCACCTGACCAGCCCTGAGCTGCTGGTGTGGTAACTTTGGGGTTGCCCTGAACCCCTAACGGTGGGCTACCTTGGACCCAACTTTGAACCCTGTAGGTGGTTTACTTACCTGCAAAACTAACAAACACTTACCTCCTCCAGGAACTGTTTAAATTTGCACTGTCTAGTTTTAAAATAGCTTATTGCCATTTTTGCCAAAACTGTACATGCTATTTTGCTGATTCAAAGTTCCTATGATACCTAAGTGAAGTACCTTTCATTTGAAGTATTGATTGTAAATCCTGAGCCTGTGGTTCTTAAAATAAACTAAGAAAATATATTTTTCTATACAAAAACCTATTGGTTTGGAATTGTCTGAGTGTGTGTTCCTCATTTATTGCCTGTGTGTGTACAACAAATGCTTAACACTACCCTCTGATAAGCCTACTGCTCGACCACACTACCACAAAATAGAGCATTAGAATTATCTCTTTTTGCCACTATCTTACCTCTAAGGGGAACCCTTGGACTCTGTGCATGCTATTTCTTACTTTGAAATAGTACATACAGAGCCAACTTCCTACATTGGTGGATCAGCGGTGGGGTACAAGACTTTGCATTTGCTGGACTACTCAGCCAATACCTGATCACACAACTAAATTCCAAAAATTGTCATTAGAAACTGATTTTTGAAATTTGAGCTATTTTTCTAAATTTTTAAAAGTCCTGCTAGGGCCTTGTGTTAGTCCCTGTTAGCATTTCTTTTAGTGTTTAAAAGTTTTGTAAACGTTTGAAATAAGTTCTAGAGATAGTTTTAGATTCTTAAAAAGTATTCCAACTCTTAGAAACATAATGTCTGCTGCAGAAGAGATAGTGATGGAACTCAACCTCACTCCTTACCTGCATCTTAGGATGTCAGAGTTAAGGTCTCTCTGCAAAATCAAAAAGATAAAGACTGGTTCAAACCCTACCAAAGTACAGCTCCAGGAGCTTTTGGCAGAGTTTGCTAAAAGCAACCCCTCTGATGATATCTTCACAGAGGGGGAAGCTAGTGATGAGGAGGGAAATCTCCCACCCCCTCCTAGTTAGGGAGCCCAGGGTTTCTCTTACCCTGACTCCAGAGGTAATAGTCAGAGATGTTGCTTCTCTCACAGGCGAGTCCTACAGCTCTGCAAGCATTGAGGGCAGCCTAAATGAAGATTACCTCCTGCTAGCCAGGATGGCAAAAAGATTGGCTTTGGAAAGACAGATCCTAGCCATAGAAAGGGAAAGACAAGAGATGGGCTTAGGTCCCATCAATGGTGGCAGCAACATAAATAGGGTCAGAGATTCTCCTGACATGTTGAAAATCCCTAAAGGGGTTGTAACTAAATATGAAGATGGTGATAACATCACCAAATGGTTCACAGCTTTTGAGAGGGCTTGTGCAACCAGGAAAGCAAACAGATCTCACTGGGGTGCTCTCCTTTGGGAAATGTTCACTGGAAAGTGTAGGGATAGACTCCTCACACTCTCTGGAAAAGATGCAGAATCCTATGACCTCATGAAGGCTACCCTGATTGAGGGCTTTGGATTCTCAACTGAGGGGTACAGGATTAAGTTCAGGGGGGCTCAAAAATCCTTGAGCCAGACCTGGGTTGATTTTGTTGACTTCTCAGTCAAAACACTGGATGGTTGAATTCATGGCAGTGGTGTAAATTATTATGATGGGCTGTACAATTTATTTGTGAAAGAACACCTGTTAAGTAATGTTTCAATGATAAACTGCATCAGCATCTGGTAGACCTAGGACCAATTTCTCCTCAAGAATTGGGAAAGAAGGCGGACCATTGCGTCAAGCTAGGGTGACCAAGACTTCCACGGGGGTGACTAAAAGAAAGGGGTCACAAAGACTCCCCAGGGGAAGTGTGTTAAGACATCCAAGGGAAAAAGTAAAGAGTCTTCTACAGGGCCCCAAAAACCTGCTCAGGAGGGAGGGTCCAAAGCCTCTTCACAATCCAATTTTGGGTACAAGGGTAAAAACTTTGATCCCAAAAAGGCCTGGTGTCGTAGCTGTAATCAGCAGGGACATCAAACTGGAGACAAGGCCTGTCCCAAGAAAGGTTCCACTTCAAACTCTACTCCAGCTAACACTGGAATAGCCAGTCTCCAGGTGGGATCAACAGTGTGCCCAGAGCAAATCAGGGTTCACACTGAAGCTACATTAGTCTCTGAGGGTGGGGTGGACTTAGCCACACTGGCTGCCTGGCCTCCTACTATGCAAAAATACAGGCAGCAGCTCTTGATTAATGGGATTAGTGTAGAAGGCCTGAGGGATACAGGTGCCAGTGTCACCATGGTGACAGAGAATCTGGTTTCCCCTGGTCAATACCTGGCTGGACAAACTTATCCAGTCACCAACGCTGACAATCAGACTAAAGTACATCCCATGGCTATGGTAACTTTAGAATGGGGAGGGGTCAATGGCCTAAAACAGGTGGTGGTCTCCTCAAATATCCCTGTAGACTGTTTGCTTGGAAATGACCTGGAGTCCTCAGCATGGGCTGAGGTAGAACTCAAAACCCATGCAGCCATGCTGGGTATCCCCCCTGAACTGGTGTGTGTCAAGACAAGGGCACAGTGCAAGGCTCAGGATGAAAAAGTGGTGTTGGAGCCTGGAAAAAGGGCCCAACCCTCCAAGAGAAAAGGAAAGAAGACTGGGGAACCAGCTTCAACACAACAAGACAAAGAAGACCTCTCTTACCAGGAAGAAGTTCTGCCCTGTGAGGAAACTGAGCCCATGGAGTTGGAAACTTATCAGGTTGAACTCTTAGGCCCAGGGGGACCCACAAGGGAACAGTTGTGTAAGGGGCAATAAACATGTCCCTCTCTTGAAGGCCGTAGGCAGCAAGCTGCTGAAGAGACAAAAGGAAAAATCACTGGAACACATAGAGTCTATTGGGAAGATGGACTCCTCTACACCGAGGCAAGAGATCCCAAACCTGGTGCCACTAGGAGAGTGGTAGTGCCTCAGGAGTTTAGGAAGTTCATTCTGACCTTAGCTCATGATATCCACTTGCTGGGCATTTGGGACAAACAAAGACTTGGGAAAGGTTAGTTAACCATTTCTATTGGCCCAACATGTCCCAGAAGGTAAAGGAGTTTTGTGTCTCCTGTGCCACCTGTCAAGCCAGTGGTAAGACAGGTGGACATCCAAAGGCCCCCCTCATTCCACTTCCAGTGTTGGGGGTCCCCTTTGAAAGAATGCGTGTGGACATAGTGGGTCCACTCGAACCTCCCACAGCCTCAGGGAACCAGTATATCCTAGTGGTAGTGGATCATGCCACTAGGTACCCTGAAGCAATTCCCCTTAGTTCCACTACTGCCCCTGCAGTAGCTAAAGCACTCATTGGTATCTTTACCAGAGTAGGATTTCCTAAGGAGGTGGTGTCTGACAGGGGTACCAACCTCATGTCAGCATACCTGAAGCATATGTGGAATGAGTGTGGGGTGACTTACAAATTCACCACACCATACCATCCACAAACCAATGGTCTCGAAGAAAGATTTAACAAGACATTGAAAGGCATGATCATGGGGCTCCCTGAAAAGCTCAAAAGGAGATGGGATGTCCTCTTGCCATGTCTGCTTTTCGCCTACAGAGAGGTGCCTCAGAAGGCAGTAGGGTTTTCTCCCTTTGAACTTCTGTTTGGCCATCCTGTCAGGGGACCACTAGCTCTTGTATAAGAAGGCTGGAAGAGACCTCTTCATGAGCCTAAACAAGATATAGTGGACTGTGTACTAGGCCTACGTTCCAGGATGGCAGAGTACATGGAAAAGGCAAGTAAAAACCTTGAGGCCAGCCAACAACTCCAGAAGACGTGGTATGACCAAAAGGCTGCTATGGTTGAGTTTCAGACAGGGCAGAAAGTCTGGGTTCTGGAACCTGTGGCTCCCAGGGCACTTCAGGACAGATGGAGTGGGCCTTACCCAGTGCTAGAGAGAAAGAGTCAGGTCACCTACCTGGTAGACCTAGGCACTAGCAGGACCCCCAAAAGGGTGTTCCATGTGAACCGCCTCAAACTCTTTCATGACAGGGCAGATGTGAATCTATTGATGGTAACAGATGAGGACCAGGAAGCTGAGAGGTAACCTCTCCCTGATCTCCTCTCCACAGACCCTAAAGATGGCTCAGTAGATGGAGTGATCTATTCAGACACCCTCTCTGGCCAACAGCAATCTGACTTTAGGAAGGTCTTAGAACAGTTTGCTGAGCTCTTTTCCCTAACCCCTGGTCAGACACACCTGTGTACCCATGATGTGGACACAGGAGACAGCATGCCTGTCAAAATCAAAATTTTCAGACAGTCTGACCAAGTTAAGGAAAGCATCAAAGTGGAAGTCCACAAGATGCTGGAATTGGGAGTCATTGAGCACTCTGACAGCCCCTGGGCTAGCCCAGTAGTCTTAGTGCCCAAACCTCACACCAAAGATTGAAAGAGAGAGATGAGGTTTTGTGTGGACTACAGAGGACTTCATTCTGTCACCAAGACAGATGCCCATCACATTCCAAGGGCAGATGAATTGATTGACAAACTAGGTGCTGCCAGATACTTAAGTACCTTTGACTTGACAGCAGGGTACTGGCAAATCAAAATGGCACCAGCAGCAAAAGAAAAGACAGCTTTCTCCACACCTGATGGGCACTATCAGTTCACTGTTATGCCCTTTGGTCTAAAGAATGCCCCTGTCACCTTCCAAAGGTTGGTGAATCAAGTCCTTGCTGGCTTGGAGTCCTTTAGTGCAGCTTATCTTGACGATATTGCTGTCTTTAGCTCCAGCTGGCAGGATCACCTGGTCCACCTGAAGAAGGTTTTGCAGGCCCTGCAAGCAGCAGGCCTCTCTATCAAGACATCCAAATGCCAGATAGGGCAGGGAACTGTGGTTTACTTGGGACATCTTGTAGGTGGAGGCCAAGTTCAGCCACTCCAGCCCAAGAT
Organism: Pleurodeles waltl; assembly: GCF_031143425.1. NCBI lineage: Eukaryota > Metazoa > Chordata > Amphibia > Caudata > Salamandridae > Pleurodeles > Pleurodeles waltl. The sequence continues at coordinate 76,048,706 of NC_090447.1, read as the reverse complement.
CTAGACTATTCTGGACTGGGCAGCTCCAAAGACCCAGACTCAAGTCAGGGCATTCCTTGGCTTGACTGGGTACTACAGGAGGTTTGTGAAGGGATATGGATCAATAGTGACACCCCTCACAGAACGTACCTCCAAGAAAATGCCCAAGAAGGTAAACTGGACTGTAAAATGCCAACAGGCCTTTGACACCCTGAAACAAGCTATGTGCACAGCACCAGTTCTAAAAGCTCCAGATTACTCCAAGCAGTTCATTGTGCAGACTGATGCCTCTGAACATGGGATAGGGGCAGTTTTGTCCCAAACAAATGATGATGGCCTTGACCAGCCTGTTGCTTTCATTCGCAGAAGGTTACTCCCCATGGAGCAGCTTTGGAGTGCCATTAAGAGGGAGGTCTTTGCTGTGGTTTGGTCCCTGAAGAAACTGAGACCATACCTCTTTGGTACTCACTTTGTAGTTCAAACTGATCACAAACCTCTCAGATGGCTAATGCAAATGAAAGGTGAAAATCCAAAACTGTTGAGGTGGTCCATCTCCCTACATGGAATGGACTTTATAGTGGAACACAGACCTGGGACTGCCCATGCCAATGCAGATGGCCTTTCCAGGTTCTTCCATTTAGAAAATGAAGACTCTCTTGGGAAAGGTTAGTCTTATCCTCTTTAGTTTGGGGGGAGTGGGCAGGGGGGGTGTACGGAAATGCCTCCTAGGCATGGTTACCCCTTGACTTTTTGCCTTTGCTGATGCCAAGTTATGATTTGAAAGTGTGCTGGGGCCTGCTAACCAGGCCCCAGCACCAGTGTTCTTTCCCTTAAACTGTACCTTTGTTTCAACAATTGGCACACCCTGGCATCCAGGTAAGTCCTTTTTAACTGGTACCAAGAGCCCTGATTCCAGGGAAGGTCTCTCAGGGCTGCAGCATGTCTTATGCCACCCTGGGGACCCCTCACTCAGCACAGGCACACTGCTTGCCAGCTTGTGTGTGCTGGTGGGGAGAAAATGACTAAGTCGACATAGCACTCCCCTCATGGTGCCATGCCAACCTCACACTGCCTATGGCATAGATAAGTCACCCCTCTAGCAGGCCTTACAGCCCTAAGGCAGGGTGCACTATACCATAGGTGAGGGCATAGGTGCATGAGCACTATGCCCCTACAGTGTCTAAGCAAAACCTTAGACATTGTAAGTGCAGGGTAGCCATAAGAGTATATGGTCTGGGAGTCTGTCATACACAAACTCCACAGCACCATAATGGCTACACTGAAAACTGGGAAGTTTGGTATCAAACTTCTCAGCACAATAAATGCACACTGATGCCAGTGTACATTTTATTGTGAAATACACCCCAGAGGGCATCTTAGAGATGCCCCCTGAAAACATACTCGACTCCCAATGTGGGCTGACTGGTTTTGCCAGCCTGCCACACGCCAGACATGTTGCTGGCCACATGGGGAGAGTGCCTTTGTCACTCTGTGGCTAGTAACAAAGCCTGTACTGGGTGGAGGTGCTTCTCACCTCCCCCTGCAGGAGCTGTAACACCTGGCGGTGAGCCTCAAAGGCTCACCCCCTTTGTTACAGCGCCACAGGGCATTCCAGCTAGTGGAGATGCCCGCCCCCTCCGGCCACGGCCCCACTTTTGGCGGCAAGGCAGGACAACCTGAGCTGAGGTGACTCTGACTTTTAGAAATCCTCTATCTTGCAGATGGAGGATTCCCCCAATAGGATTAGGGATGTGCCCCCCTCCCCTCAGGGAGGAGGCACAAAGAGGGTGTAGCCACCCTCAGGGCTAGTAGCCATTGGCTACTAACCCCCCAGACCTAAACACACCTCTAAATTGAGTATTCAGGGGCCCCCAGAACCAAGGAAGATAGATTCCTGCAACCTGAAGACTATGAAGGACTGCTGACCTGAAAGCCCTGCAGAGAAGACGGAGACACCAACTGCTTTGGCCCCAGCCCTACCAGCCTGTCTCCCCACTTCAAGAAAAACTGCAACAGCGACGTGTTCCCCAGGGTCCAGCGACCTCGGAAGCCTCAGAGGACTACCCTGCATCTAAAAGGACCAAGAACTCCCGAGGACAGCGGCTCTGCTCCAAAGAAGAAACAACTTTGTAACAAAGAAACAACTTTTAAAGGACTGTACATTTTTCCGCCGGAAGCGTGAGACTTTCCACTCTGCACCCGACGCCCCCGGCTCAACCTACGGAGAAACAACTCTACAGGGATGACTCCCCGGCGACTGCGACCCTGTGAGTAGCCCGAGTTGACTTCCCTGAGCCCCCCCAACGACACCTGCAGAGGGAATCCAGAGGCTCCCCCTGACCGCGACTGCCTGCTTCTAAGAACCCGACGCCTGGTAAAGACAGTGCACCCGCAGCCCCCAGGACCTGAAGGATCCGACCTCCAGTGCAGGAGCGACCCCGAGGTGACCCTCTCCCTTGCCCAGGTGGTGGCTACCCCGAGGAGCCCTCCCCTTGCCTGCCTGCTTCGCTGAAGAGACCCCTGTGTTTCCCATTGAAACCTATTGCAAACCCGACGCCTGTTTGCACTCTGCACCCGGCCGCCCCCGTGCCGCTGAGGGTGTACTTTTTGCGCTGACTTGTGTCCCCCCCGGTGCCCTACAAAACCCCCCTGGTCTGCCCTCCAAAAACACGGGTACCTACCTGCTGGCAGACTGGAACCGGGGCACCCCCTTCTCCATTGAAGCCTATGTGTTTTGGGCACCACTTTCACCTCCGCACCTGACCGGCCCTGAGCTGCTGGTGTGGTAACTTTGGGGTTGCCCTGAACCCCCAACGGTGGGCTACCTTGGACCCAACTTTGAACCCTGTAGGTGGTTTACTTACCTGCAAAACTAACTAACACTTACCTCCCCCAGGAACTGTTGAAATTTGCAGTGTCTAGTTTTAAAATAGCTTATTGCCATTTTTGCCAAAACTGTACATGCTATTTTGCTGATTTAAGGTTCCTAATAGAATAAAGAGCATTAGAATTATCTCTTTTTGCCACTATCTTACCTCTAAGGGGAACCCTTGCGCTCTATGCATGCTATTTCTTACTTTGAAATAGTACATACAGAGCCAACTTCCTACACATAGTCTAGTGAAAATCAATGTGATAATATCCTGATATTGTGTTGTTTAACCTTTTGCTTCCTACAGGTCTCATTCCCAGCTATTCCCATCCTAATCCACTTATCCCCCGCTTGGACTCTCTCAGGCTCTGTGATTTTTATATCAGAGTTTTGGAGCTGTTTAGTGGTGGACATGTTGAGAGCGTGCGCAGGCCCCGAGGATCTAGTCTCCCTGACAGAATAGTGAGCCCAGAAATTAATTATCCTCCTGGTTTGCGTGTGTTCTCCGCATGGCCACATTGGACGAGCTAGTCAAGGTTATCACGCAGCTCCAAGCATAGGTAGTGTCATCAAAGGATATAGCAGCCAGCCTAGCTGAGAGAATGAGTCAGTTGCAGGAAAGGGTAGGAAAGAAGGAACAAAGTCCTTTGGGTATGTCTTGTCCTGGTCCTTCTTCTCAAGCTTCTGGAGGTAATCCTCCTACAAACATTTCCCTCACCGTTCCTTCAGCCATTCCCCTGGCTCCTCCAGAACGTTTCTCAGACGATCCCCTAAAAGCGCAATCTTTCCTGGTTCAAGTGAAATTACATTTTACCTGTCGACCACACACTTTCCCTGATGCCCAATCCAGGGTGCCCTTCTTGTTATCATACCTGACTGGGGACGCAGCCACCTGGGCAATTCCTCTTATGCGTAAAGACAGTCCCCTGCTTTACAATTGGAGAAATTTTGTTCGAGAGTTTGAACGAGTGTTTGATCGTAGAACTGTGACATTGTCGGCAGATTGTGAACTATTAGCCTTGCGACAAGGTAACCAGGATCTAGTGTCTTAATTAGCTAACTTTAATCAGCTGGTAGCCGAGACATCCTGGCCTGAAGAAAAGCAAGCGGAGGACTCAAGTATGAGTTAAAGGACATCCTTGCTCAAATAGACCTGTAGCCTACAGACTGTCGAGATCTGATAAACCTTGTTTTGAGACTGGATCATCGTTTAGCAGAACGTAGGGGAACACGCACAAAGACTGAGAAATATTCCTTGCGTGTTCACAATAATAGAGAATCAAGAACCCAGAAAGAAAGAACTCCAGAACTTATGGAAAGCGGAACAATCAGGAGGCCTTTGACAAAAGACGAAAAGGACCTACGTAAAAAGAATTGACAATGTCTTTATTGCGGGCTCAAGGGTAATTTTGCCAAAGAGTGTCCAATCAAACCAAAGAGCAAATGAGGTCCTGTCCAGAAACTTGCAGCCATGCACAAGCCAAGCTGGAAAACTAAATCACCCAAGATGTAAAGAAGGGTTGCTCTTGGGTGTCATCGTGGACCCTTCACAGTCTAGACATCTCAAGCTGGGCATAAAAGTTCAAGTAAAGAAAAATAACTATTTCAAGAAGGCCCTTGTAGATTCTGGGGCTAACAGGAATTTTGTTGATGCCCAATTGGTTCGCGCATACGGGATCCCATGCACCAAGAAAAAGACTCCAGAAATAATACAAGCAGTAGATGGAAAACTCTTGTCTGGAGGCCCAGTAACTCTTCAGATTGTCCCCTTGTCGGTGATCTGTGAGCGGGGTAATCAAAGAACCAAAAATAAAGAGAAACTCATCTTTGACTTGATCCATGCTCCCCTGTATGGAATTATCCTTGGCTTACCCTGGTTAACTCATCACAATCCTGAGATTAACTGGGCAGAACAGAAAGTTGTTTTCTCTCCAGCTCTATGTAATAAAAAATGCTTCCAGACTTCTCAAGTAACCAAAAATTGCAACTCTTACATAGCCACTGCAACGGAGAAAGAAGTAAGGTTGCCCAGACAGTATTCGTCCTATGAAGATGTATTAGATGAAAAAGAAGCAGAAACCTTGCCTCCTCTTAGACCTTATGACTGCCAAATTGATCTAACACCAGGTGCGATACTCCCAGCTGTCGTGTATACGCCTTGTCAGAACATGAAAATCAACATTTACGAAAGTATCTAGATCAATTCTTAGAGAATGGTTTCATCAGCCCTTCCAAGTCTCCTGCAGCCTCTCCTTTGTTTTTTGTCCCTAAGGCGAATGGGGACCTTCAAACCTGTATTGACTATAGGGGTTTGAACAAGGTCACAATCAAGAACAAATATTCCTTGCCCCTGATTCCTGTCTTGCTGGAGCAAGTAAAAGAAACAAAAATCTACACTAAGCTAGATCTACGAGGTGCTTACCATTTAATCAGAATGAGGGAAGGCGACGAATAAAAAACTGCGTTCAAGACAATATATGGTCTCTTTGAATACACTGTCATGCCTTTTGGACTGTGCAGTGCTCCAGCAGCATTTCAATTTTTCCTGAATGTCGTTCTTAGAGAGTATCTCGACATATTTGCAATAGTCTATATCGATGAAATTTTGATCCACTCTGACAATGAAACCGAACATGTACAACATGTCAAGAACATTCTTACAGCTCTCTGAAAGCATCATTTACATTGCAAACTAACCAAGTGTGAGTTTCCTGTTACCACAGTTGAGTTTTTAGGGGTTATCCTTACCCCTCAAGGTATGGTCATGGCAGAAAAGAAAGTACAAGCTGTATCTGATTGGTCCACTGCAAAGACTGTTCGAGATGTACAATGTTTCCTGGGGTTTGCAAACTTTTATCGCAGGTTTATAAACCATTTCTCTCAAACTGTGGCCCCAATCACCAAGTTATTGAGTAAGAAAGAAAAATGTGTATGGTCTCCAGAAGCTGACCAAGCCTTTTCAACTTTGAAAGAAGCCTTTTCCACTGCCCCAGTCTTGACTCACTCTGATGTGGATCGTCCATTCATAGTGGAAGCCGATGCCTCAGATGTGGCAATTGGAGCAGTCTTGTCAGAATGAAGTAAAGACACTGGCCAACTTGATCCTGTAGCCTACATGTCTCGAAAGCTGAATGAAGCCGAACAGAACTATGTCATTGCTGGAAAAGAGCTTCTGGCAATCTGTGACGCCTTTAAAGAATGAAGACATCATTTGTTGGGTGCCATGTACACTGTCACAGTATATACTGATCATCGCAATCTCCAGTTCATGAGGTCAGCCAGACTTTTGACTCCTCAGCAATTACGCTGGATGTTGTTTTTTGCCGAATTTGTTTTTGTGGTAACTTTTCGTCCTGGTAAAGACAATCGCAAGGCAGACGCCTTGTCCTGCCAAGAGTCTACCACGTTGCCTACAGTCCAACCTTCCAGAGCTATCACTGCTCCAGACAAAGTCCTATGCATCATAAAAACAGAAGATTTCTTTGAAGACATCTGTAATTCCTTCACCATTGAGAAATGGCAGACATGGGCTCAAGCAAATCCCAAAAGATCAATCAAGCAAGGACTACCTTTCCATGACGCTCGTTTGTTCGTGCCCACTACCAAGCTTCGCAAGTTAGTATTTCATTGGTTGCATGTTATACCTAAGGCAGGTCATCCAGGTACTCCTAAAACTCTTGAATTAATCTAACGCTACTTTTGGTGGCCTACCCTGACAAAAGACGTCAAAACAATGGTAAATAACTGCGAAGTCTGTGCTTGCATCAAGACAAGCCATTCAAAACCGAAAGGTTTGTTGCATCCGCTCCCAACTCCATGTCGACCTTGGGAACACATCTCTTTAGACTTCATTACAGGACTAATAGTGGTTCAACAACACTCAGTAATCCTTGTGGTGGTATATAGTCTCACGAAATATGGACATTTCATTGCCTGTAAGAAATTGCCCACCTCCAGTGAACTGGCAACCATCTTACTGAATAGAGTGGTCCGTTATTACGGGCTGCCGAAAATGATTCTCTCCGATCGAGGGTCGCAATTTGCCTCCAATTTCTAGAAAACGTGGTGCAAAACGCTTCAAGTCACGTCCACACTATCTACTAGCCATTATCCACAAACAGATGGTCAAACTGAGAGACTAAATGAGACATTGAAGCAATATCTGCGTGCTTACGCTGAGAAAGGACTTCATTCCTGGACATCAATGCTCTGGTTAGCTGAGTTAGCCTACAATAACGCATTTCATACCTCCACTGGTGTTACACCCTTTTTTGGTTTGTTTGGCTATCATCCTGACACCTTGCCCATCACGATTCCTCAAGAAAGTTCTCTTACACCAGCTGTGTCAGAAACAATTCAACACCTCCACCAAACCCAGAAACTGATTCAACAGCATTTAGAAAAAGCTAAACAAAATTGCAAATAGCACTACGACAAGAAACATTGTGAAGGACCTCAGTACCAACCAGGTGATAAAGTGTGGCTTTCTACAAGACATATAGACTTTTAAAAAATAGCACACGTTTAATCCCAAATTCATAGGTCCTTACACTGTCCTCCAGCAAATTAATCCAGTGACCTATAAACTGCAGTTGCCCCGGTCACTGCATATTCATCCAGTGTTCCATACTTCCCTCCTGAAAAAAGCAGTCCAGAAGGTACACTCACAACCAGCTCCAGTTCAAGTACAGGGGGAAGTGGAATACGAAGTCAAACAGGTGTTGGATTCCAAACTTCGAGGTCGTAACCTGTGGTATCTGATCTCTTAGAAAGGTTACGGTCCTGAAAGTAACTCATGGGTTTCCGCATCTGATGTTCATGCTCCACGACTAGTGAGATGTTTTCATCATCTTAACCCAGGCAAACCAGGCCCTAGAGCGCGCTTGGGAGAGGGGAGTACTGTCGACATCACGGCAGTGCGCGCTCTACGGGCAACTAAAATGCAAAAACCCAGCCTTTATTCAAGAGCATAATTCATGCATTGTGTTTATATGCAGTATATTAACCTTTTGCATTGCAGACTTTAACCTTGAAAAACACTATTAATGATGTTTGCAATAAGTGTTCTTTTGCAAGGTATTGCTGCAGACTTACTGAGTGTGTTAGAGTGTGGTCCCTTTCTAGGGCCTTCCAGAAGATTTCTCTGCAGCATGACTGGGTGTGGTTGTGGGCTGGGCCAGACTCTATATAAGGGAGCTAGCCCAGCTCCACGTGCTCACTATTCAGAGTTCCCGGTGCTGAGCAGCAGCATTTTCCTGAGCTCCTGTTCCAGAGGCCTACCTTGGCGTTCCAGGCCTGCCCGCATTCTTTTGGTGATCCTTGAGCAGGGTGGTAAGACAGAGGTCGGGCTGGGCCCCCGACCCCGTTCTAAGAGACACTTGAGTTTTGGGGCCTACTCATAAAACTTTCAGAGTACGCAAATCATTGCTCTGATTCAGATCTTGGTGTTCGGATCGGCAAAGGCTTGCGCGATTCATTCCCGCATTTAAACCTTGATCTTCAGATCGCTTACAGAGTGCGCGATCATTTCATGGCATTTGCATATACTTGTTGGAATCGGCAGTGTGCGCAATTCATTTCCCGCATTTAAATCTAGGTGTTCAGATCGCTTACAGTGTGCGCGATCATTTCATGGCATTTGCATGTACTTGTTGGAATCAGCAGTGTGCACGATTCATTTCCTGCATTTAAACTTTGATGTTCAGATCGCTTACAGTGTGCGCGATCATTTTATGGCAATTAAAACTTTGATGTGTAGTGTTTCCTGAAATGCACACGATTATCCAGGGCCTTTGAATTTTCTGCAAAGGAGTTAAATTTAAGATGTTACATTCTATGTGCATGTTAAGTCCTTAGTACAATTCCTATTGTTTTCCAGGGAATGTTCAGATTACCTTTTGTCCTCATGTAATAAGGCAATGTTTGTTCTGAAACATAATTCTAGAAGTTCTTATATTCCTAGACAGTATGTGACATTTCATGAAAAGTTCATTTGAAACATTGTATTAACCATTCTTGATTCCTTCCCAGGTACCCAGACATCTTGAGGTCTAGTTATAGTCCTATCTAAAAGTCATCCATGGTTACAGTATGACAATGCTTAGAATCATATTCTAGTGAAAATCAATGTGATAATATCTTGATATTGTGTTGTTTAACCTTTTGCTTCCTACAGGTCTCCTTCCCAGCTGTTCCCATCCTAATCCCCTTATCCCCCGCTTGGACTCTCTCAGGCTTTGTGATTTTTCTATCAGAGTTTTGGAGCTGTCTAGTGGTGGACTTCTTGGGAGCGTACGCAGGCCCGAGGATCTGGTCTCCCTGACAGATAGAGACAATAAATACAGTCTTTATGCTGGTCATCAACATGCAGCCTTTTCTTCATGCATGTAGCACAAGCTCTAAAGAGCCCTTTCTTAGGTGCCTCTGACATGGTAGTCAGTTTGAATCATCTTGAAATAAACTTGAAGAGAGAAAAATCCAAATCTACTTCAAACAGTATTACTGAGCGAAAAACTAAGCAGAGCTCAGAGGAGACTCCTTAGCACAACGTGCGTTGGAAAATCTGAGGGAAATCAGCTCCTCACAGGACGGTTCTAAGGGGTGGTGAGAGCTGATCGGTTGTCTCTTAAGTTTGGTCCTTTTTTATAAAATGACTGTGAGATGTTACTAAATTGAGATGCCTAGTGCCTCTGAGTTTTGTATACAATTGAATGTAGTTTTGTATTACACCGGAGGCTCCCATCTCGACGACGGGGAATGATTGAAGCATGTGAATCTATGAAAGTTCCAATACTGGAGTAATTAAACAATTATTTAAAAAAGCAATCATTTTGAATGATCATATAACAAGACATCTTACACCTTTTGAACCATGGGGACCATATGACCGCTCTAGACCTTTGGACGCATATTTCCATACCTCCATTCATCCCAAACATCGGAAGTACTTGTCATTTCAGGTAGCTGGCGCCCACATCCAGTTCAAGGTACTGCCTTTCGGATTAAAGTTATCTCCACAAATATTCACCAAATGTCTTGCTTCAGTGGTAGCCCACCTAAGACAGAGGGGAATACAAGTATTTCCATACTTAGTCGATTTGTTAATCAAGGCCCCAACATCTCAAAAAGCCACAGCACATACAAACCTATGTCTTGTGCTGTTTAAAAATTAGGTCTCACAACGAATATTTAAAAGTTATCTCTCATTCAGAAGACAAAGTTAACCTTCATTGGTGCAGTTCTAGACTCCAACATGGACAAAGCTTCCGTCAACCTGGAAAGACAGAGGAAGATGAAGCCATTGGCCTGAAAACTTGCCAAAAAAAAGTTTGTTTCAGTTTGTATGTGCAAGTCACTTCTGGGAATGCTATTCTGCATTTCTGTAATTTCAAATTGCAGGCTTCACATGCGCCCATTGCAAGAAGAAATAGACAAGCAATGGATGGCAAGCACCCCAATAATGATTTCTTCCATGCAATGGTGGGCTCAAAAATAGAATATATCAAAAGTACTAAAATTTCTTGCAGCGGTGGCAGACTTTATTACGACAGACGCGTCCCTACTGGGATGGGCGCTCATCTCCAGGATCTCTCAATCAGCGGAAAATGGTCCCCCTCCGAAAGGAGGATGCACATAAACCATCTGGAACTAAAGGCCATAGCTCTAGCACTCTGCTCGCTCCTTCCCACAATTACAGGCTCATCCGTACTCATCAGAATGGACAACACCACCAGAATGGACTATTTAAACAAACAGTGAGGAACATGATTGTCAGCCCTGTCACACCAGGCGCAGGAAATCTGGAGGTGGGCCATACAGAACAGGATAGCATTGAGAGCGGAACATTTGCCAGGGGCTTAACATGTGCTAGCAGACACATTAAACAGGTTGACTTCAACTTGCCACGAGTGGGTGTTAGACTCTCAACTCCTACAAAACATCTTCAGTCAACGGGGCACTCCACAACTCAACCTATTTGCGACCAGGTACAACAGCAGATGCCAGTATTACGCAAACTGGCATCACCAGGAAGGATCGTGGGGGAATGCATTTTCGATAAGATAGTCGAAAATATTTAATTACGCCTTTCCCCCGACATCTTTACTTCCACAGATAATACAGAAAATGAAGCGAGAACCCTGCAGGATCAACCTAGTTGCTCCCAGATGGCCCAGACAATTCTGGTACACAGAACTACTCCTACTTTCGGAACAACCCTGCATACAACTGTCGCCCAGTCCGACATTGTTAACAATGAACAAGGGCCAGATCTTACACTCCAGGCCGATGTCTGCAATTATCGGCCTGGCTCCTGAAATCCATGAGTTCGAAAACCTAAACATTTCCACTGACAGCAGAGAAATTCTGGCTAAGGCAAGAGCGATCTCCACCAACAAGTCATATAAACTGAAGTGGAAACACTTTGTATTTAATGCCCAAAAAAAAGTTTACACCCATTTTCTTCAGCTCCTGAACAGATTTTACCATATCTGCTGCATCTAGCAAAATCTGGATTTGCACATTCATCCATAAAGGTACATCTAGCAGCAATATTGCGTTTTAGGAGGGTTGACAAATCACCCTTTCTTTGGTCATCAAGGATCATCAAACAGTTCATAAAAAGGCTTTTCATGGTTTCCCTCTTGTGAAGGAACCACCTCCTACTTTGCATCTCAACATTGTATTAAGCCAACTAATGAAAGCCCCGTTTGAACCAGCCCACAAGGCAGACTTAAAGGATCTCACTTGGAATACGGCATTACTACTGGTGTGTCCATTACTACTGACACTGGCTAGAGGTGTTTGTGAGATACAAGCATTTACTATAAAAGAACCATTTATACAGTTCAAGAAAGACAATATTCTCCTTAGGACTAACCATAAATTCATATCTAAAATACCTTTGGACTTTCATCTTAATGAACCCATAGTTTTAAAGAAATTTTTTCCAAATCCACAAACAATGGCGGAACAATCTCTCCACATCCCAGATGTTAAAAGGTGCATCAAATTCTGTTTACATAGAACACAACAATTTCACAGATCAGTCTAGTTGTTTGTAACATTTGGTAATTTGAGAAAAGGATTTCCAGCCTCCAAGGCCACGAACGAACAAAGGATTGCAAACGCCATCCATTTCTGCCATGTAAAAGCAGGAAAACCTTTGACACACAGAGCGAAGGCCCACTCTACAAGGACTGTATCTACATCCACTGCCCTGATTGCTGGTGTGTCCATTCAGCAGATCTGCAGAGCGGCAACATGGTCCAGCAGAAACACCTTCTCCCAGCATAACTGCCTAGATGAAGCTGACAAATCAGACGCAGCAGTTTGGCAAGCCGTATTATGCCATCCATTCCAATAAGGGAAGCCAAATTCAAATTTATTTTTCCCACCATTCGCTTACTTTTGATATCACTGTTATTTATATATACAAGCTGCTGACTATTCTGATTCAGGCATGTGAATCCATGAAAGATCCAATCCTGGAGAAGAAAATAAGTTGCTTATCTGTAACTGTAGTTCCCCAGAACTGGTATTTATCATCGATTCGCATGCAACCCACCCTCCTCCCCATAGGTGCTCCCCTTATTGCTCTTTCCTCCTTCTCACCATTGTGCGGGAAAATCCGAGAAACTGGAGCCTCGGTGGTGAGGGTTTGAAAGAGTGCTGTTGTCTGATTGGTCATTGGAAAATATTAGTCCTTTTTAAAAAGGACTTAGATAGGCTATTAAACTGAACTTTGCATTCCCTTTACAGCCTATTATACTAATTTATACTACTTACTATGATAGCGTAGGAGTCCCACTTAGATGATGGGGAATGATTCAAGCAGTGGAATCTAGGAAAGATACCAATACTGGAGAACTACAGTTACAGGTAAGTAATTCATTTTCTTGTCTGTTGTAGTGTGCACTGTGATGCTATTGTAACTAGATATCCAATCTGAATATATGTGTACTGGTTGTACTGAACTTTGGAGCTGATATTTCGAATGCAGTTCTTTTGCCTTGTCAGTTTGTACTGTGTACATTATGTGCCCAGAAATAAAGACAGTTTGAGGGAAAAAAAAGATGTTGAAGGAGAGCACAATTTGTTTACTTAATATTCAAGATGCCATATAGGAGGTTGAATGATAGTGTTGTTTTGTTTGTGAGGTGAGCTAGATCCACTTGGGCAAAACTTTCTCTCACAAAGTCCAAACATAGCAAATAGTTAGGAAGCTATATATACATCTCAGATTTTGTTGGCGTCTATTGTGACACCTGCAAGTTTTCCTCAGAGAAGCATCATTACCGCTTCCATTTGCTGACAGACATTTTACTGTTGAGAACCTTGACCCTTATTTGGAGTTTAGAGGGAGCTGAAAAACCTTCAATTCCTTGAGGATTTTTTAATTGCAGTGTACAGTCCACCTGCTGAAGTTCCTCCATCACTGGGGTTGTATTGTGGCGGGAACTCACTTGTGGATTGTCCTCTGTATTTAGTATTTCCTCCAGGAATTAGAGTAATTTTGTCTCCTCCAAAATCTAAATAAGGCCTTTTGACAATGCTTGATGTATGTCCCTTTGCTGTTGCAGTCTCCTTCAGCACTGAAGCCAGTTAATGACTTTGTGGTACATTGCACCACTGGAGAACTAAGAATGAGGGCCATGACCTACAACTGTGCTGAGACTTGCTCAGGATGGTCCTAGAAGTATATTAGATGTCCATTTAAATATAGTTTTAGGTCATCCAGAATTATCCAGTCCTACACATTAGGGTCCTTCGGATCTCAAAGGCAAAGTTCTTACAAACATCTTCAAAGACTGGAGAAATCACACACATGCACCTGTTCTCTATGTCAAGAAAAGCAAATTGCAGAGACCTAACGTTCAGTTTCTCACGTAAAATTCCAGAAGCATAATACTTAAGAAGGACTTGACAGAGATTTTGTTTTCTGAGAATTCTCATTTTGCCAAAATTTCACTGCCGAATGGCCTTCTCTATGGTGGTCTGGCAGTTAGGGCTGGACTGATTCTATTACAACAGAATCAAAGCTGAGCTGATATGCATATGGCTGGGTCCTGATGAGGTTGCATGGTGGACAAAAAAAACAAAGGACTGGGGCATGGCTCCGATAAGTTACCAGCATGTAAGATTAATTTAAGCATTCCCCTATCTTTTTTGTTTTCCTGTGTCCATAGTACACCATCCATTGTGGCAACAGCCACTCAGACATCTTTCAACCAGATCTCATCTCCAGAATGTTACATAAACCTCCTGCACCTTAAGCTTCGTCATGAGGCCTTCTTGTGCCCACTTTGGTTCTCCATTTTAGTTCAGTTTTAAATTGTACTTGTTTTAGGCTGAAATTGTTTTTTGCAGTGACATTTTACACGCTTAATGCTTGCAAGATATTATTTTGGGAAGATGCTGTACATTTTGCTTGTTTTTAGCTAGCCTCTATTGAGATGTAATTTGTACACTCTGTTCAAGGCTAGGAACATACAACAAGATATCCTAGTGCTTGTGTTGCCCGTTCAGAGACAGCTTCTAACATCTAGTCATATCAGCGCTTCAGGGCTGTGCCTCTAACACAATGTGGTTTTGATTGTATAAATGGTGCACTGATCTACTGGGGTCAGGGGAGCACTGCAGCCACTATTGTCCTGGAAAAATCCTGTGGTCGACATGCAGCTCTGCTATCTTCCATCTTGCAGAAAAGTATTGCCAACTCCACTCTAGGCTGGCTCCCTGGCTCAGCTGCCCAGGTCTCAGACTATCCTCCTAGATCTGCAGACAGAGGGTAGACCCGCTATGTTCTGAACGTAGGTATTGATAGGTAGGAGGATATAGATCTAAGGTTACCCTAGTTGGACTGTTTATTCTCTTCACCATGCTAGTCATGCTGGTCACAGTGCTTTGTTTCATCTGCCTAATGATCACAGCTCGTTTTCTCTATGTAAGGATATGATTGTTCAATAAATGTTTGAAAACCTTTATTCTTATATTTCTTGTGTTTACCCTGGTCTTGCATGAGTAAAACAATGAAAGGGGTAAGATCCATTTCCATAACTTCCTTGGGAGTCAGAGGGTCATGTTCAAGGTTGCTGAGATCATCTTTTACCCTGGGGTGGTTGGGGGTTCAGGTGAGGCACTGTGAGATAGCTAGGAATTGGGCCCACAGTTTTCTGATGGTGTAGATGGACTCAGTCCTCTCGTCCTGAAGGTCTGTCGTCCCAACATGCAGTCCTACCCTTTTAGTGGGAACCATATAACACCTTCCATCACTGAAAGTGATTAACTTGCTCTTGAATATATTCATTCTGGCTATTTATAGTGTTTACAACAATGCCTGGAAATCTGGAAGGAGGTTAAACAACAAATACAGCCTCGTATACATGCAGGTGGAAGCTATTCTAACTGTGGTATCCGCTAGAGACTTACAAGTTCAGATTCCTTACCTTAGAATTTCCCCCAGGCGTCAGACTGAATTTGGAGATTTTTCTTTGAGCAGTACCCTTGCTCGCCGTCAGGTGGCATCGGTCGACTCTGCGTCCATTGTTGGTGTTGTGGTCACCGTGATGACGTTGCTGTCGTATATAGGTGCCACCCCGGCGCGCTGTTGTCAGTTTCTTTTCACAACTTTCCACAACAGAAGCGCAGAGCCATGAAGAGTACTCAGACTGCTGCACCAGAACTAAGGCCTTGAAAGGGAAGTCCCTGTCCCTAGAAATCACTTTGCAGAGCGGGGAGGATGGGTGGGTTGGTAAGGAGTCTGCAACTAGAATATGTCTCTACCAGATAATTTGTTACTGACGGTAAGTAACTTTTTCATCTGATAGACTTTTCTGGTTGCAGGTTCCTTACCTTAGAATAGATACCCAAGCAATACCTGCCCCGGAGGTGGGCCTGCGAAACAAGATCATACTAGGAAGTTGTAGGAGGTTGGCTCTTTATGTACTATTTCAAAGTAAGAAATAGCATGCACAGAGTCCAAGGGTTCCCCTTAGAGGTAAGATAGTGGCAAATAGAGATAATTCTAATGCTCTATTTTGTGGTAGTGTGGTCGAGCAGTAGGCTTATCAGAGGGTAGTCTTAAGCATTTGTTGTACACACACAGGCAATAAATGAGGAACACACACTCAAAGACAATTCCAGGCCAATAGGTTTTTATATAGAAAACAATCTTTTCTTAGTTTATTTTAAGAACCACAGGTTCAAGATGTACAAACAATACT
Organism: Pleurodeles waltl; assembly: GCF_031143425.1. NCBI lineage: Eukaryota > Metazoa > Chordata > Amphibia > Caudata > Salamandridae > Pleurodeles > Pleurodeles waltl. The sequence continues at coordinate 76,032,632 of NC_090447.1, read as the reverse complement.
TCAAATGAAAGGTACTTCACTTAGGTATCATAGGAACTTTGAAACAGCAAAATAGCATGTACAGTTTTGGCAAAAATGGCAATAAGCTATTTTAAAACTAGACAGTACAACAGTTCCTGGGGGAGGTAAGTATTTGTTAGTTTTGCAGGTAAGTAAACCACCTACAGGGTTCAAAGATGGGTCCAAAGTAGCCCACCGTTGGGGGTTCAGGGCAACCCCAAAGTTACCACACCAGCAGCTCAGGGCCAGTTAGGTGCAGAGGTCAAAGTGGTGCCCAGAACGCATAGGCTTCAATGGAGAAGGGGGTGCCCCGGTTCCAGTCTGCCAGCAGGTAAGTACCCGTGACTTCGGAGGGCAGACCAGGGGGGTTTTGTAGGGCACCAGGGGGGACACAAGTCAGCACAGAAAGTACACCCTCAGCGGCCGGGTGCAGAGTGCAAACAGGCGTCAGGTTTGCAATAGGTTTCAATGGGAGACCCAGGGGTCTCTTCAGCGAAGCAGGCATGCAAGGGGGGGGGGGAAGCTCCTTGGGGTAGCCACCACCTGAGAAAGGGAGAGGGCCACCTGGGGGTCGCTCCTGCACTGGAGGTCGGATCCTTCAGGTCCTGGGGGCTGCGGGTGCAGTGTCTTTACCAGGCGTCGGGTTCTTGGAAGCAGGCAGTCGCGGTCAGGGGGAGCCTCTGGATTCCCTCTGCAGGCGTCGTTCGGGGGTCAGGGGGCTCAACTCTGGCTACTCACAGGGTCGCAGTCGCCGGGGAGTCCTCCCTGTAGTGTTGTTTCTCCGCAGGTCGAGCCGGGGGCGTCGGGTGCAGAGTGGAAAGTCTCACGCTTCCGGCAGGAAACGTGGAATCCTTTTAAAGTTGTTTCTTTGTAGCAAGTTTTGGTTTCTTTGGAGCAGGGCCGCAGTCCTCGGGAGTTCTTGGTCCTTTTAGATGCAGGGTAGTCCTCTGAGGATTCAGAGGTCGCTGGACCCTGGGGGACGCGTCGCTGTTGCAGTTTTTCTTGAAGTGGGGAGACAGGCCGGTAGGGACGGGGCCAAAGCAGTTGGTGTCTCCGTCTTCTCTGCAGGGCTTCAGGTCAGCAGTCCTCCTTCGTCTTCAGGTTGCAGGAATCTATTTTCCTAGGTTCTGGGGGCCCCTAAATACTCAATTTAGGGGTGTGTTTAGGTCTGGGGGGTTAGTAGTCAATGGCTACTAGCCCTGAGGGTTGCTACATCCTCTTTGTGCCTCCTCCCTGAGGGGAGGGGAGCACATCCCTAATCCTATTGGGGGAATCCTCCATCTGCAAGATGGAGGATTTCTAAAAGTCAGAATCACCTCAGCTCAGGGCACCTTAGGGGTTGTCCTGACTGGCCAGTGTCTCCTCCTTGTTTTTCTCATTATCTCCTCCGGCCTTGCCGCCAAAAGTGGGGCCGTGGCCGGAGGGGGCGGGCATCTCCACTAGCTGGAATGCCCTGTGGCACTGTAACAAAGGGGGTGAGCCTTTGAGACTCACCGCCAGGTGTTACAGCTCCTGCAGAGGTAGGTGAGAAGCACCTCCACCCAGTACAGGCTTTGTTACTGGCCACAGAGTGACAAAGGCACTCTCCCCATGTGGCCAGCAACATGTCTGGTGTGTGGCAGGCTGGCAAAACTAGTCAGCCCACACTGGAAGTCGGGTATGTTTTCAGGGGGCATCTCTAAGATGCCCTCTGGGGTGTATTTCACAATAAAATGTACACTGGCATCAGTGTGCATTTATTGTGCTGAGAAGTTTGATACCAAACTTCCCAGTTTTCAGTGTAGCCATTATGGTGCTGTGGAATTCGTGTTTGACAGACTCCCAGACCATATACTCTTATGGCTACCCTGCACTTACAATGTCTAAGGTTTTGCTTAGACACTGTAGGGGCATAGCGCTCATGCACTTATGCCCTCACCTGTGCACCCTGCCTTAGGGCTGTAAGGCCTGCTAGAAGGGTGACTTATCTATGCCATGGGCAGTGTGAGGTTGGCATGGCACCCTGAGGGGAGTGCCATGTCGACTTAGTCATTTTATCCCCACCAGCACACACAAGTGGGCAAGCAGGGTGTCTGTGCTGAGTGAGGGGTCCCTAGGGTGGCATAAGACATGCTGCAGCCCTTAGAGACCTTCCCTGGCATCAGGGCCCTTGGTACCAGGGGTACCAGTTACAAGGGGCTTACCTGGATGCCATGGTGTGCCAATTGTGGAGACAAAGGTACAGGTTAGGGAAAGAACACTGGTGCTGGGGCCTGGTTAGCAGGCCTCAGCACACTTTCATATCATAACTTGGCATCAGCAAAGGCAAAAAGTGAGGGGGGTAACCATGCCAAGGAGGCATTTCCTTACAGAAGTCATGCAGGACCGAATGGCCAAAGTAGCCGTCCCTGCGGACCTGACTGTCCAGGCAGTAGTGGTTTGTGAATGTGTGCAGGGATGCCCACGCTGCTGCCTGGCAGATGCCCAGGAGTGGAACTCAGTGTGCTAACGCAGTGGTTGCAGCAGTTGCTCTGGTGGAGTGAGCACGCAAACTCTCAGGAGCTTGGTTCTTAGCCAAAGTGTAGCACATTTTGATGCATAGAACAACCCATCGAGAGATGGTCCTTTTCTGCAAAGCCTTCCCTTTCGCCACACCCACATACCAACAAAGAGTTGATTGTCCACCTGTAAGTCTTTGGTACGATTGAGGTAGAACGTTAACGCTCTTTTAGGGTCCAGGCCGTGGAGTCTCCCCTCTTTATGAGAAGGGTGTGTAAAAAGTAGGCAAGGTGATGGACTGGCCTACATGAAAGGGTGTGACAACTTTAGGGAGTAAAGAGGCCCTAGTACGAAGCACCACTTTTGTCAGGATGGACAGAGAGGAAGGGTGGCTTTGAAAAAAGAGCTTGCAGCTCACTCTCTCTGCGTGCAGAGGTGATGGCAGTAAGAAAGGCTGTCCTTAACCAAGGGTAGGTCGCTCCCCCTGCCGCTGCAGCTCCTCCAAGTTCCCGAGTTCCTGTGTTCCTGAGACCCACCTAACTGTAAGTACCCCCCTCCTCCCAGCCCCTCGCCCTGCCCCGCGCCACTCACCTTCTCTCCTGCTCCTGCTTCTTTTCCTCCTCTCTGTCTCTTCCTCCTCGCTCCCCCTCTGCAATCTTCTTCTGTGTTCTTCTGTTCTTCTCTTCTGTTCTTCTGTTCTTCCCTTCTGTTCTTCTGTGTTCTTCCGGTCTTCTGTGTTCTTCTTCTCTGTTCTTCTCGGTGCTTCTGTGTTCTTCTTCTCGGTTCTTCTGTGTTCTTCTGTGTTCTTCTCTGTTCTTCTGTTCTTCTGTTCTTCTGTTCTTCTGTCTTCTGCTCTTCCGGTCTTCTGTTCTTCTGTCTTCTGTTCTCCTGTCTTCTGTTCTTCTGTCTTCTGTTCTTCTGTCTTCTGTTCTCCTGTCTTCGGCTCTTCTACCTCCTCCGTCTTCTTCCCCCGAGCCTGCCCTCCTGCTCCTTCCTCATCCCCCTCCCTCACTCGCCTCCCCCTCTCTTACCCCTAGCTAACCCGTTCGCTATCTACCTCCCTCACTCCTCCTATCTTCCTATCTCTCTAGCTCCCTATCTCACTATCTAACTCCCCCACTCTCCACCTCCTCCTACCTACCTATCTGTCTATCTATCTATTTCCCTATCTATCGACTTCTCTATCTATTTTCTCTATCTATTTCTCTATCTCTCCCCCCCTCCTGCCACCCCCTCTACTACCTATCTCCCTATCCTCTCACTCTACCTCTCTCCCTCACCCACCTCTACAACCCCCCCTCCCCTATCTTCACAACCCTACTCCTATCTCTCTCCCTAATCTCCAAACCTCCTAACACTCACCCTCCTCCACCCTAAACCCCCTCCCCCAGCTCCTCTCACTCTACCTGTCCCCCCCCCTCCCTCGCGCTTTCCCGCCGCGACCTCCTGCACGCCCCCGCCCCCCAGCTCCCATTCGCCCCCAGCTGACCCCTCCCCCCCCTCCTACCTCTTATGGCGGCCGCTGCGCGACAGTGGTAGCGACCCTTGACCCAAGGGTAGGTCGCTCCCCCTGCCGCTGCAGCTCCTCCAAGTTCCCGAGTTCCTGTGTTCCTGAGACCCACCTAACTGTAAGTACCCCCCTCCTCCCAGCCCCTCGCCCTGCCCCGCGCCACTCACCTTCTCTCCTGCTCCTGCTTCTTTTCCTCCTCTCTGTCTCTTCCTCCTCGCTCCCCCTCTGCAATCTTCTTCTGTGTTCTTCTGTTCTTCTCTTCTGTTCTTCTGTTCTTCCCTTCTGTTCTTCTGTGTTCTTCCGGTCTTCTGTGTTCTTCTTCTCTGTTCTTCTCGGTGCTTCTGTGTTCTTCTTCTCGGTTCTTCTGTGTTCTTCTGTGTTCTTCTCTGTTCTTCTGTTCTTCTGTTCTTCTGTCTTCTGCTCTTCCGGTCTTCTGTTCTTCTGTCTTCTGTTCTCCTGTCTTCTGTTCTCCTGTCTTCTGTTCTTCTGTCTTCTGTTCTTCTGTCTTCTGTTCTCCTGTCTTCGGCTCTTCTACCTCCTCCGTCTTCTTCCCCCGAGCCTGCCCTCCTGCTCCTTCCTCATCCCCCTCCCTCACTCGCCTCCCCCTCTCTCACCCCTAGCTAACCCGTTCGCTATCTACCTCCCTCACTCCTCCTATCTTCCTATCTCTCTAGCTCCCTATCTCACTATCTAACTCCCCCACTCTCCACCTCCTCCTACCTACCTATCTGTCTATCTATCTATTTCCCTATCTATCGACTTCTCTATCTATTTTCTCTATCTATTTCTCTATCTCTCCCCCCTCCTGCCACCCCCTCTACTACCTATCTCCCTATCCTCTCACTCTACCTCTCTCCCTCACCCACCTCTACAACCCCCCCTCCCCTATCTTCACAACCCTACTCCTATCTCTCTCCCTAATCTCCAAACCTCCTAACACTCACCCTCCTCCACCCTAAACCCCCTCCCCCAGCTCCTCTCACTCTACCTGTTCCCCCCCTCCCTCGCGCTTTCCCGCCGCGACCTCCTGCACGCCCCCAGCTCCCATTCGCCCCCAGCTGACCCCTCCCCCCCCTCCTACCTCTTATGGCGCCCGTCCGCGCCTGGCCCGCGCCCAGCGCCACGACCCCTGGTCCCCAGCTCCCCCAAGCCCCGCTGATCCGCTACGACCCCACCACCCTCCACGCCCTCAACCCAGGGCGCTCCAAAACCTGCTTCCTAGCTCACCCCAAACGCACCCATGGACCCTTCGCCTGCAACTCCTGCAAACGCATCTTCCACCACGCAACTACCACGACCACAAGCCCACGCGCCATCAACCACCTCAAGTGCATCCTGATCAACGCTCGTTCCGTCCACAAGCACGCCGTTGAACTTTGGGACCTCCTGGACTCCACAGCCCCGGACGTCGCCTTCATCACGGAGACATGGATGAACGCCTCCTCTGCTCCAGACATCGCTACCGCCATCCCCGAAGGCTACAAGATCTCCAGAAAAGACCGCACCAACCAAGTAGGAGGAGGTGTCGCCATCATCTTCAAAGACTCCATCAGCGTCACCACCTCCACCGAAGACCCCCCCTTCGCCGCTGAACACCTGCATTTTCAGATTCGCACCGACCCAAGGACCACCCTCAGAGGATCCCTCGTCTACCGTCCTCCCGGACCTCGCGCCTCTTTCAGCGACGCCATCGCCGACTTCATCTCCCCGCACGCCCTCGCCTCACCGGACTACATCCTCCTAGGCGACCTCAACTTCCATCTGGAACAAAACAACGACCCCAACACCACCACCCTGCTCGACAACCTCGCCAACCTCGGCCTCAAACAACTGGTGAACACCGCCACCCACATCGCCGGACACACGCTCGACCCTATCTTCTCCGCCAGCAAACACGTCTTCTTCAGCCACACCTCTGCCCTACACTGGACCGACCACAGCTGCGTCCACTTCACATTCCGACGCGAGACCTCCCACCTCCGCACTCAACCCATCCCTCATCGACAGTGGAACAAGATCCCTGAAGAGCAACTCTTCTCCGCTCTCGCCGCCAACCAACCCACCCTCACCACCGACCCCAACGACGCAGCTCTCAACCTCACAAACTGGATCTCCAACTGCGCTGACAACCTTGCTCCCCTCAAACGCACGCATCGACAGACCAACACCAAAAAACCTCTCTGGTTCTCTGACACCCTCAAAGAATCAAAGAAAACTTGTCGTGCCCTTGAGAAGGCCTGGCGCAAGGACCACACCGCTGACAACATGACCGCTCTCAAGAACGCTACACGCGAACACCACCACCTGATCCGCACTGCCAAAAGGAACTTTTTCACCGACAGACTAGACAAAAACAGCCACAACAGCAGAGAACTCTTCAGCATCGTCAAAGAGTTCTCCAACCCCAGCGCCAGCGCCAACGGCGTCACGCCATCACAGGATTTGTGCGAATCCCTCGCCACTTTCTTCCATCGCAAGATCAGCGACCTCCACGACAGCTTCGGACACCAGACCCAACCATACACCACTGAACCCGCTTCCCCGGACATCACCCTCAACAACTGGACCCACATCAACACGGAAGAAACCAAATCCATCATGAACTCTATCCACTCCGGCGCCCCTTCGGACCCCTGCCCGCACTTCATCTTTAACAAAGCCGACGACATCATCGCCCCGCACCTCCAGACCGTCATCAACTCTTCTTTTTCTTCTGCTACCTTCCCCGAATGCTGGAAGCACGCTGAAGTCAACGCCCTACTAAAGAAACCTACGGCTGACCCAAGCGACCTGAAAAACTTCCGCCCCATCTCTCTTCTACCTTTCCCAGCCAAGGTAATAGAAAAGACCGTCAACAAACAGCTGACCACCTTCCTGGAAGACAACAACCTGCTCGACCCTTCACAAACCGGATTCCGAACCAACCACAGCACGGAAACCGCCCTCATCTCAGTCACAGACGACATCAGAACCCTGATGGACAACGGTGAAACAGTCGCCCTCATTCTCCTCGACCTCTCGGCTGCCTTTGACACCGTCTGTCACCGCACCCTAATCACCCGCCTACGCTCCACCGGGATCCAAGGCCAGGCCCTGGACTGGATCGCCTCCTTCCTCGCTAACCGCTCCCAAAGAGTTTACCTCCCTCCGTTTCGCTCAGAACCCACCAAGATCATCTGCGGCGTACCTCAAGGCTCATCGCTCAGCCCGACACTCTTCAATGTCTACATGAGCCCCCTCGCCGACATCGTACGCAAGCACGACATCATCATCACCTCCTACGCCGACGACACCCAACTTGTACTCTCCCTCACCAAGGACACCGCCAGCGCCAAGACCAACCTACAAGAGGGTATGAAGGACGTCGCAGATTGGATGAGGCTCAGCCGCCTAAAGCTGAACTCTGAAAAAACGGAAGTCCTCATCCTCGGCAACACCCCGTCCGCCTGGGACGACTCCTGGTGGCCCACGGCCCTCGGCACCGCACCGACCCCCGCAGACCACGCCCGCAACCTCGGCTTCATCTTGGACCCTCTTCTCACCATGACCAAGCAAGTCAACGCCGTGTCCTCCGCCTGCTTCCTCACTCTCCGCATGCTCCGTAAGATCTTCCGCTGGATCCCCGCCGACACCAGAAAAACCGTGACCCACGCCCTCGTCACGAGCCGCCTGGACTACGGCAACACCCTCTACGCCGGGACCACAGCCAAACTCCAAAACCGCCTGCAACGCATCCAAAACGCCTCGGCCCGCCTCATCCTCGACGTACCCCGCAACAGCCACATCTCCGCACACCTGAGACACCTGCATTGGCTCCCAGTCAGCAAAAGGATCACCTTCCGTCTTCTCACCCACGCACACAAAGCCCTCCACAACAAGGGACCGGAATACCTCAACAGACGCCTCAGCTTCTACGTCCCCACCCGCCCCCTCCGCTCCGCTGGCCTCGCACTTGCTGCCGTCCCTCGCACCCGCCGCTCCACGGCGGGTGGGAGATCTTTCTCCTTCCTGGCGGCCAAGACCTGGAACTCCCTCCCCACCAGCCTCAGGACCACCCAGGACCACTCCGCTTTCCGGAGACTCCTAAAGACTTGGCTGTTCGAGCACTGATAACCCCCCCTTTCCCCCCTAGCGCCTTGAGACCCGCACGGGTGAGTAGCGCGCTTTATAAATGTTAATGATTTGATTTGATTTAACTAAGAAGCCGCAGAGGACAATTGTGAAGGGGCTCAAAGGGAGCACACATAAGGTAAGTGAGTACCAAGTTCAAGTTCCACTGGGGCATTATGAACAGTATAGGTGGAAACGTATGTGAGAATCTCTAGGAATCTCCCAAAAATGGGAGATTTAAATAAGGAGGGCTGATCTAGAAGTCTGAGGAAAGCAGAGATGGTAGACAGATAACCTTTAAGGGTGCCCAAAGCAGAGCCCTGCTGGGCAAGAGAGTACAAACAAAAAGAACCTCACACAAAGGAGTAGAAAGGGGATCATCAGACTTGTTGGTACACTATGCACAACTTTGTTTCAATGACAGGCGTATACAGTTTTGGTGGAGGGATGCCTGGCTGCCAAGATAACATTGCAGATTTTGGGCAAAAGATTAAAAGCTGTCAACTGTCACCGCTCAATCTCCATGGAAGGAGGCGGAGACTGGACAGGTTCGGGTGGAGAACCATCCCCTGGTACTGCGACAGAAGATCCTCCCGAAGAGGCAGTCTGAGTGGAAAATCGATAGCCGTGCTCAGAAGCAGGGGATACCATAATTGTCAAACACAGTCTGGAGCCACAAGAATAACTTGGGCCCGGTCGTTCTTGATCTTCTTGAGAACTCTGGGCAGAAGTAGTATTGGCGGAAAGGCATATAGGAGGCCTGAGTTCCACTCAAGACAAAAAGCGTTGCCGAGCAAGTGCCGCTTTGGAAACTCCAACTCTCGAAACAGCTGACATTGCACGTTCTCTGTGGAGGCGAACAGATCTAACCAAGGCTCTCCCCACTGCTGAAAGAGACCTTGCACCACCTCCAAATGGAGACACCATTTGTGATCAACCATGCACTGATGGCTGAGTTCGTCTGCTCTGTCGTTCAGAGAGCCCGCCAGATGTTGAACCACCAGGGGCTCTTTTATATGCGCCACCTCTACTCACTTCCGTTCCTTTCCTTTCATACCTACCAACCAGGGTCCGGAGCTCAAAATTCTCAAATATTGTGCAATGTCACCCCCTAAAACTACAGGAGTAAATTGAGCCGTGACTATAACCCTGTAATCAGCAGATGTTGGTTACGGACACCCACCACATCTGTCTATGGTGCCTCAGCTCCAGACACAACTCAGCATCGTGTCTGTGCTATGCCAAGATGAACAGGCCAAGACATTATGCGTACTCTAAACCAGACTATGCCCCCAGTATGATATTGAGGACTATGATGCTGACTACTAGTATGATGATGGCAATATGTTTGATGACTTCCAGGAGGCCAGTGGTTGGAATACCTCAACAGACATTGGCCTTTTTTCCTCTATTCCCACAGTGGCTATTGAGGAGTTCTCCTCGTTCTCTTTGCAACACTAATTCAGAAAGCTGCTGAGGTACTTGATCTTACTCTACAGAATCAAGAGGTTCAACAGTAATGTGCTCACAGAGGTCCTCAACCCAGCACAATCCAGCCAGTAACTTCTGCACAAGTTTAACCAGGTCCTGACCAATGTTCTGGTGGGCACCTGGGAAAAAACAGGATTTTACTCCTTAGTCAATAGGCAAGAGGTGAGGTGGCACATGCCTGCTCCTGGAGACCGGGACTTTATGCTGCTACACCCTCCAGAGAGCTTAGTGGTGCAGGCATCTTCTTCACGGCTGAACTCTAATTTCTTCCCTGTTACTTCACCTGATTGGGAATCGAACAGGGTGGACAAATTCACAATATTGAGGTTCTTCTCCGGCACTCTCACCCTACACTCGGTCAACTCACCCTGCATTCTGGGCAGGTACTCGCATGCGTTTTGGTACACAGTGGCGGACATCTTGCCAGCTGTCCCAGAGGAACTCCATTCAACCCTGCAAAGGCTCATTTTGTACGGGCAGGATGCTACAAAATACTCCATAAGATCTGGTCATGACACTACCATTTGTCTGGGTAGGGCCGTCGGTACCAGCATAGTACTTAGGCACCAGGCCTGAATTTGCTCCATGAGCATTTCGTCTGATGTCCAGCAATCCCTCATGAACATGCCTTTCGATGGCTCTAGACTGTTCCAGGCAAAGGCGAACTCAGCCCTTGAAAATTCAGGGAGAGTAAGGCCACTGCCCCCTCTCTCTGGGCTTAGCTCAGAGAGTTCAGCAATTTCCCCCACAGAGATGCCCCTTTTAAGGTTTTGGTAGAGGCCACCAGCAGAGGCAAAGACAATATGTGCTTCAGCCACAACAGGCCTCCCAATCCTTTCAGCGTTGGGGCCGGGTATCAGGCCAACAGTGCCCAGGCTCCCAGGGCCAAAGAGTTACACAAACACCGGCCCTTCTCCCTGTAGCCACAGCTCCTGCAAAACCACATTCATTTGTCCTTGGATGCTCAGTAGGAGGTTGCATCACCTTTCACGTCTCGGTTGGAGGAGCATCAGATCTGACACAATGGGCACTTAGGATCATACAAAATGCATACTCGTACCTTTTCTGTTGTATCTCCTGAACATCCCACCTGCATCACAACACTATCTGGAGGATCACTTGTTCTTACCTCATGGAGAAGTTCAAGCTTCCTTTGCCAAGGGAGCAACAAAGTGGGTGTTGGCATTAGAGATAGGGAATGGTTGCTACTACCATTGTTTCTAGGGGGGAAAAAAGGATGGAAGCCTTTGTCCTATCCTCGATCAGCGCTCTGTGAAGATCTTCTTCTGAAAGAAGAAGTTCAAGATGTTCACCCTGGCCCAAGTTATGTCTGACCTGGAGACTGGGTGAAAATGCTGGACTTACAGGACACATATTTTCACATTCTCATCCTGCAGTTCCACACACATTACCTGTGGTTTCTGGTATGCCAGGAGCACTTTTAGTTCTCAGTGCCTCCTTTCGCCCCCATCAGAACACCTTTGATGTTCACCTAAGTGGTGGCGGAGGTTGCAGCCCATCTGCCAAGGTTGGGAATACCACCCCTTCATAACTGGCTACTGAAGGCAGGCTCGCCTCAGGCAGTTGTCAGCTACCTGCAGATGACGGCCTACCCGTTGACAAAGTTAGGCTTCTCCATCTAATTGCCCAAGACATACTTAACGCCTTCACAATGGCTCCCCTTCATCAGAGCTGTCCTGAATATGGTGCTTTTACAAGCCTTTCCAGCACAAGTACGAGACATTCGGGTTACGATACAGATGTTTCATCATTGATCTGGATCACAGTGAGAATGCCACTGAGGCTTCTAAGCATGCTGGCCTCCAGCATCCTGCTTGTAGACCACGCGTGATCTACAGTGGGATCTGAAGCCTCTGTGAGGCCACCAAGGGGACTGGTCAGAGTCCATATAGGTGATGAAGGAAATTGCAACAGATCTGCAGTGGTTGCTGCTCAACAGCTGTTGGTCAGGATGCAAACCACTTTCCTTACCCCACCCAGAACTCACGGTTGTGACCGATGCATCGCTACTGGGTTGGGGAAGACATCTGGGAAAGGTCAAGATCAGAGGACTCTGGCAGAGACTCGCCTTCACATAAACCTGCTGGAGCGATTCGCTTGGCGCTGAAAGCATTCCTCCCGACCATCAAAAGTGAATGGGTACAGATTCACACAGACAACACAACTGCCATGTTGTACTGCAACAAGCCAGGCAGTTTTGGGTCATGGGTCCTGTGCCAAAAAGCTCTATATCTGTGGAAGCAGTGAATGCCCAGGGCATCTCCCAGGTTGTCCAACACCTGGTGGCACAGAGAATCATCTACTGTTGGGGCGAACACTAGGTCAATCTATTTGCCGTCGCAGAGAGCACACATTGTCCCGACTTATTCACTATAATGTTCCCAATGCAGTTCTCCCTCGGAGATGCCTTCAGCCAGCACTTTACGCTCCTCCCTCTCCTGCCCACAGTGCTAAAAAAGTTCAAGAAAGACTGGGCCCAAGTCATATCAGTGGCTTTGGACTGGGCGAGGAGAGAGTGATACACATAAGCAAATGTCCTCTGATTTGACTGTTGCTTTGGGAGGACCTGCTTTTGCAGCAGCAAGGCTGAGCTTTGCACCCAAGACTGCACAAACTGCACTTCCATGCTTGGAGATTGAGCAGCGACAATTGAGGGCTTTCAATCTTCCTATGGAAGAAGTAATTTCTCTACCAAATTGGTTCACGTAGGACGATGGAAAAAGTTTGTTGTCTGGTGTTCTTCGGGTGAAATGCCATCCCTGGACTTAAATGTATCAGATGTTCTTCTGTTTTGTCTTTAGCCCAGCAAGATCTTGGGATGACTACAGTTAAAGCTCATTTTTTTTCCCTTTTTGGCCTTGTTATGCTTATCGGATCACCCATCCTTTATGAAGTCACCTGTTTTGATGCGTTTTTTGGAGGGACTGACCCACCTGTTCCCGCCAACATGTTTTGTGACGCTGCAGTGGGACTTTAATTTTATTCCTATTTACCCCGTATGCATGGCCTTTGAACCGAAGGACAGGTGTCCCCTTTGCCTGCTAACTAGCAAGATGCCATTCCTCACTTCGATATTATCAGGAGTGTTCTCTAGGCATTACCTGTAGTGCCACCAAACACTTCTTTCTTTCTGCACTAGCTAGTCCCTCACATTCCTTCCCAATGTAGTCCCATCCTCCCACATAGAGCAATCCATCCCCTTGCAGGCTTTCTATGCACTGCCTCACCCATCTAAGGTGGAAGAACGGCTCCACCACCTTCACCCTAACAGGGTACTCAGTTTTTAAACTGATTGGGCCACAGGAGTACCGACAAGATGACTAACCTTTTGCCTGTTTTTCCTTTAAAGAAAAAGGATAAAGCGTTGCAAAAGAGAACCATCTATCCAGTGGGTTGTGTTATGCATCAAGATCTGGTATGGGCTAAAACCGGAAGATGTATGATCTTATTCCACCAGAGCAAAGGCTTCCACTGCGGCGATGGTCCATCATGTGCCAGTTCTGTGCATTTGTCACACAGCTATGCGGGCGTTCCTCCACACGCTCACTAAGCACCACTCCCTGGATAGCCAGGTTCAGTGGGACTTCGCCTAAGGCATTCCACAAGCCCACCACCTGAAGAGGTCCTGCTCCAGTATCTTTTCACAAGGAGAGGAATCTGCAGTTAGAAGTCTCTATCTGAAGAACAAGTTATTTTTCTTCGGTAATGCTTTGTCTGGTAGAGACTCTAACCGCAGATTCCTCACTAACCCACCCTCCTCCTCGTCTGGTGGAACTAACTTAGGCAGCCCATTAATAAGATCCTGAATGAAACGTTTGCAGATGTGATGCACATATAAGGACCCCAGCTTGACATGCAGGACAAGACAGATCCAACGCAAAGCTGCACAATGCTGCCTACACATGAGTGAATTGCTACTAAAAGTTTCTGTAACCAGTCTGGCACTGGGGGAAATTCACAAAGTGAGCAATCTGTGGTTAAATAGTCTCTACCAGAAGAGGTGTTACCAAATATATATCTTGTTCTTTAAGGGTGCAGTTAGAGTTAAGATAAACAAGTAATCCTTGTTGTGCTCCTGGCATAATGAGGAGCTAGGTGAGTTTTATGAATTGAAAGATGATTCACATAGTAGATAATAAGGATTACCAGTCAGTAACCTTACTTGCTGTGTAATGGAGACTTCCTTGATATTTATCAACATTAAAGTGGACCAGGACATGCATTCTTAGCAGGAGGAGGGAAAACCAGAAATATATACAGGGAGTGCAGAATTATTAGGCAAGTTGTATTTTTGAGGATTAATTTTATTATTGAACAACAACCATGTTCTCAATGAACCCAAAAAACTCATTAATATCAAAGCTGAATATTTTTGGAAGTAGTTTTTAGTTTGTTTTTAGTTTTAGCTATGTTAGGGGGATATCTGTGTGTGCAGGTGACTATTACTGTGCATAATTATTAGGCAACTTAACAAAAAAAAATATATACCCATTTCAATTATTTATTATTACCAGTGAAACCAATATAACATCTCAACATTCACAAATATACATTTCTGACATTCAAAAACAAAACAAAAACAAATCAGTGACCAATATTGCCACCTTTCTTTGCAAGGACACTCAAAAGCCTGCCATCCATGGATTCTGTCAGTGTTTTGATCTGTTCACCATCAACATTGCGTGCAGCAGCAACCACAGCCTCCCAGACACTGTTCAGAGAGGTGTACTGTTTTCCCTCCTTGTAAATCTCACATTTGATGATGGACCACAGGTTCTCAATGGGGTTCAGATCAGGTGAACAAGGAGGCCATGTCATTAGATTTCCTTCTTTTATACCCTTTCTTGCCAGCCACGCTGTGGAGTACTTGGACGCGTGTGATGGAGCATTGTCCTGCATGAAAATCATGTTTTTCTTGAAGGATGCAGACTTCTTCCTGTACCACTGCTTGAAGAAGGTGTCTTCCAGGAACTGGCAGTAGGACTGGGAGTTGAGCTTGACTCCATCCTCAACCCGAAAAGGCCCCACAAGCTCATCTTTGATGATACCAGCCCAAACCAGTACTCCACCTCCACCTTGCTGGCGTCTGAGTCGGACTGGAGCTCTCTGCCCTTTACCAATCCAGCCACGGGCCCATCCATCTGGCCCATCAAGACTCACTCTCATTTCATCAGTCCATAAAACCTTAGAAAAATCAGTCTTGAGATATTTCTTGGCCCAGTCTTGACGTTTCAGCTTGTGTGTCTTGTTCAGTGGTGGTCGTCTTTCAGCCTTTCTTACCTTGGCCATGTCTCTGAGTATTGCACACCTTGTGCTTTTGGGCACTCCAGTGATGTTGCAGCTCTGAAATATGGCCAAACTGGTGGCAAGTGGCATCGTGGCAGCTGCACGCTTGACTTTTCTCAGTTCATGGGCAGTTATTTTGCGCCTTGGTTTTTCCACACGCTTCTTGCGACCCTGTTGACTATTTTGAATGAAACGCTTGATTGTTCGATGATCACGCTTCAGAAGCTTTGCAATTTTAAGAGTGCTGCATCCCTCTGCAAGATATCTCATATTTTTGACTTTTCTGAGCCTGTCAAGTCCTTCTTTTGACCCATTTTGCCAAAGGAAAGGAAGTTGCCTAATAATTATGCACACCTGATATAGGGTGTTGATGTCATTAGACCACACCCCTTCTCATTACAGAGATGCACATCACCTAATATGCTTAATTGGTAGTAGGCTTTCGAGCCTATACAGCTTGGAGTAAGACAACATGCATAAAGAGGATGATGTGGTCAAAATACTCATTTGCCTAATAATTCTGCACTCCCTGTATGGCCACAATACCTTTTTGTAGAGGGTCAGAGAGACAGGCACATAAGTTACAGTGGAAGCTTTATACATGGTATTTCTTGAAGACCACCGTCAATAACGCACTGCCGTCTCTGGCACTGTGGGTGCAGGGGATTTTTGCGAGCAGTAGACTAACCGAGCAGAGTTGTTTTGGTGAGAATGTGGAAATTAAAGTAGCTGTTGAGGTAAGAGCGACCTAGAGTGTGCAGGCTTACGTATGTCAGTGTGAGGAGTTAGGAAAGTGCATGTTTATGGATAGGGAGTCAGTGGAGCTTTTCAATGTGCACCGTGATGTGTGTGCAGGGAGTGTGAGTCTGGCTTTTGCGTTTTGTATGACCTGAAGTCTTTTGGTCAGTTGGGTGGTGATGCCAACATAGAGTGCATAGCCATAGTCCAGTTTGCTGGTGATAAAGGCCTGGGTGACTGTCCTGCATGTGTTAGTCAGGAGCCATTTGACGATTTGTTTGGGGATCTTCAAGGTGTACAAACAGGAGGAGGTGGCTTCATTGACTTAGCTGGTTGATAATTGGTTGTCAAGCACTATACCCAGGTGTTTGGCTTGATTGGCCAGGCAGGGGGTTGGTCTGAAATCTGATGGCCACCAGGTAGAATTCCATAGATATTCTTGCCGGAGAACCACTTTTGTTTTGTCTGTGTATGTTGCGTTTCAGACAGTTGGTCATCATCAAGCTAGCGACTTCGGACATGCAAGGGGTGAAGTTGGTCCAGGTATCGGATGTTCTGTGGGTGAGGGAAAGGAGATGTTTGGTGTCTTTGGCATATAGATGTTGTGGATTCTGTGGGTCCAGTGATGTTGGCAAGTAGTGCCATGTAATTGTTGAACAGAGTGAGGCTTAGAGGTGTTGCTTGGGGTACTCTACAGGAGGTTATTCAGGTGTTGAAGGTGGTGATGGATTGTGAGAGGTCGTGGTGGTGTTTTGGTTGGTGGGATTATAGCTCTTTGGTCCACATTTCTTCTGGGATCCGGTTCCTTTTGCCGGTTTTGGGAATTGCAGTTTCATACCCATTGGGGGATGCATGGATTAAAGCAGATGAGGGGTGGTTGGTCAAAGCGTGTTTTGTTGGTGTTGACCTGCCACAGTGATGTTCGTGAAGATGGGATCAAGGATATGTCTGACAGCTTGGGTGGGGTTCTTCACTCATTTGGTGAGTCTAAGTGTGGCCAGGTCCTCCAGGAGGTTGTGTCTGGGTCGGTGAGGTTTTCCAGTTGGTAGTTGAAATGAAGGAGAAATCAAGTCGAGCACTAGAGGGGCAATGAAGTCCAAAATACTGTTGCCAAAGTAGGATAATGGTCCTGGAAGCTAAGAGGTTTGCGCACCTCCCAGGATGTAATAGCTAGAGATGTGCAGTTTAAAGGCCAGGTATTCCAGGCAGTCACTAGTGTTTGCGGACATAATAGAGCAGTTGATGTTCTCTTTGAAGTTGCTGTATAGTCCTTCTCTCGGTCTGCAGGCTCTGTTCTGACTTACACTCTTATATCCAGGCTGAAAAACAGTGGCAATGTAGCATGGTGAGCAGGTCTGGTGAGAAATTGTGCAGGAACTTCCAGACTTCAATGGTGTGTTTGACGAGCCAGTGGATGTTGAGGAGGAGGCAGGCCAGGGTGGACTAAAAGCTGTGTTGAGGGGACGACGAGGGTTGTATGATCATGTGTCTGGTGGTGAATGTGGGGTGGAGGCTTGAGGGGGTGCAGTTGGGGTGTGCGCGGGTGAAGCGGCAGGAAACACACCTTCAGTATTGGCCAGGGAGACCCAGGTGTGACACTGATTGGAGTGTCCAGGGTTCAAGCCTTGTAGGGGCTGCAGCATAATAGCAATTTCTTCTAGCTGAAAAACATGCTAGGCTAATTGTCCCTATTGTTTTGTTCATAACTTGAGTACTGCAGTAGTCTGTCTCTAGAACTGGCAGATTTGTCACTTACTTTTGTAAACTGTGTAGAAAATAAGCATAGGGTTTTGCAGCTCTGAATAAGTTATGGCTAAAGACATGTGAGCATGTGTCAGCATTAAGGGGGCCCTCAGTTGGTTGTCAGTGCCCCTAAAGGTTAGTTTTCAAGTGCTCTAAGTCCATTATGTGCTCAAACGGTCTTGTTTGAAGGATTATTGTATTCTCCACCAGCTCCTGCTGCCCCTGCAACAAGAAACCAGCATGCTTCTGCAAGGGATCATTCACTTGGATGTTTAGGGTCCAAATTGTAAAATTATCCCCCTGTTGAAATTCTGGACCTTCATGAACACGTCTTTTTTGGGCATGCTCTTTAAATATTTTTATTGGGTTAATTGATGCTCCAAGTGTCATTTAGAACCTCAGAGCCTGCTTTAGAGTTTGGCAGAGAGGGTACTCTGTTGCAAGAGTGGCAGAGTACCCTCTCTTGTGCCGCCCATCTGATTTAGGATAGGTCGAACCAGCAGTATGACAAAAATGTAGCCTCCAACCCTACTCCGACATACTCCTCTAAATACCTGACAAAGTATAGTATGTAGGGAAGCCATCTGACCAACCACACAATCTAGAGTCTTAATTTTATTATTTTGTTGCTTTCCGCCTGCAGTGAGGGTCAGTAAATATTTTTTTTGTTAAATACCGCCACACTGTAGGTGAAAATTGCCATGGTGTGGAGTCCATTAGTTTACATTTTTCAAACAAACATATATTTACAAAGAACTACTGCCTTGACAGTCCTATCCAACAGGAAGGGCCTTTCACCCATTTGGTCTATACGATCATGCAGGATTATTCGGTGTGAACCCACTCCAAAGACCCTTCACCTTTGGTGGGTACTGCTTTGGTATTTATTCTAAAGGTGAGGAAGCTGCAGATCAAATTAACCATCAAAAGAACAAGTTTCTTATCCTCAGTAATGCTGTGTCTGGTACATGTTCTATCTAATTGCAGATTCCTCACTCACTTCCCCTGTACTGTGTAGTGGTCTTTTTTACCTAAGGTCCCAAATTAGAGATCTGAGCACTGGTACTGTAGGAAGCTGGCTCTGTATATACTATTTCAAAGTAAGAAATAGTGTGCACAGAGTCCAAGGGTTCCCCTTAGAGGTAAGATAGTGGCAAAAAGAGAAAATTCTAATGCTCTATTTTGTGGTAGTGTGGTCGAGCAGTAGGCTTATCAGAGGGTAGTGTTAAGCATTTGTTGTACACACACAGGTAATAAATGAGGAACACACACTCAAAGACTTACTCCAGACCAATAGATTTGTATATAGAAAAATATATTTTCTTAGTTTATTTTAAGAACCACAGGTTCAAGATTCAAGATTTACAAGTAATACTTCAAATGAAAGGTATTTCACTTAGGTTTTCTAGGAACTTTGAATAATCACAATAGCCTGTACAGTTTTGACAAAAATGGCAATAAGCTATTTTAAAAGTGGACACAGTGCAAAAATCAACAGTTCCTGGGGGAGGTAAGTAAATGTTAAGTTCACAGGTAAGTAAAACACTTACAGGGATCAAAGTTGGGTCCAAAGTAGCCCACCGTTGGGGGTTCAAGGCAAGCTACAAAACCAGCAACTCAGGGCCGGTCAGGTGCAGAGGTCAAAGTGATGCCCAAAACACATAGGCTTCAATGGGAACAGGGGTGCCCTGGTTCCAGTCTGCCAGCAGGTAAGTACCCGCGTCCTCGGAGGGCAGACCAGGGGGGTTTTGTAGGACACCAGGGGGGACACAAGCAGGCACAGAAAGTACACCCTCAGCGGCTGGGTGCAGAGTGCAAACAGGCGTCAGGTTTCAGATAGGAATCAATGGGGAGACCCGGGGGTCTCTTCAACGATGCAGGCAGGCACAGGGGGGGCTCTTCGGGGTAGCCACCACCTGGGCTAGGCAGAGGGTCGCCTGGGGGTCGCTCCTGCACTGGAGTTCGGTTCCTTCAGGTCCTGGGGGCTGCGGGTGCAGTGCTGGTTCAAGGCGTCGGGTTCCTTGTTACAGGCAGTCGCGGTCAGGGGGAGCATCTGGATTTCCTCTGCAGGCGTCGCTGTGGGGGCAAAGGGGGGTCAACTCTGGCTACTCATGGGCTCGCAGTCGACGGGGAGTCCTCCCTGTAGTATTAGTCGAGGGGCGTCTGGTGCAGAGTGGAAAGTCTCACGCTTCCGGCAGGAAACGTGGGGTTTTTAATGTTGCTTCTTTGTTGCAGAAAGTTGCAGTTTCTTGAACAGGGCTGCTGTTCTCGGGAGCTTCTTGGCCCTTTAGATGCAGGGCAGTCCTCTGAGGCTTCAGAGTTCGCTGGTCCCTGTTGGATGCATCGCTGTTGCAGTTTTCGTCGAAGTAGGGAGACAGGCCGTGGGGCTGGGGCCAAATCAGTTGTCGTCTCCATCTTCACTGCAGGGCTTCAGGTGAGCAGTCCTTCTTCTTTAGGTTGCAGGAATCTATCTTCCTTGGTTCTGGGGGCCCCTAAATACTGGATTTTGGGGTTTGTTTAGGTCTGGGAGGGCAGTAGCCAATGGCTACTGTCTTTGAGGGTGGCTACACCCTCTTTGTGCCTCCTCCCTGTGGGGAGGGGAGCACATCCCTAATCCTATTGGGGGAATCCTCCTTCTACAAGATGGTGGATTTCTAAAAGTAAGAGCCACCTCAGCTCAGGACACCTTAGGGGCTGTCCTGACTGGTGGATGACTCCTTGTTTTTCTCATTATCTCCTCCAGCCTTGCCGCCAAAAGTGGGGGCAGTAGCCGTAGGGGCGGGCATCTCCACTAGCTGGGATGCCCAGTGGCGCTGTAACAAAGGGGGTGAGCCTTTGTGGCTCACCCCCAGGTGTTACAGTTCCTGCAGGAGGAGGTGAGAAGCACCTCCACCCAGTACAGGCTTTGTTCCTGGCCACAGAGTGACAAAGGCACTCTCCCCATGTGGCCAGCAACATGTCTGGAGTGTGGCAGGCTGGCAAAAACTAGTCAGCCTACACCGGAAGTCGGGTATGTTTTCAGGTGTATTTTACAATAAAGTGCACACTGGCATCAGTATGCATTTATTGTGCTGAGAAGTTTGATACCAAACTTCTCATTTTTCAGTGTAGCCATTATGGTGCTGTGGAGTTCGTGTTTGACAGACTCCCAGACCATATACTCTTATGGCTACCCTGCACTTACAATGTGTAAGGTTTTGCTTAGACACTGTAGGGGCATAGTGCTCATGCACATATGCCCTCACCTGTGGTATAGTGCACCCTGCCTTAGGGCTGTAAGGCCTGCCAGAGGGGTGACTTATCTATGCCATAGGCAGTGTGAGGTTGGCATGGCACCCTGAGGGGAGTGGCATGTTGACTTAGTCATTTTCTCCCCACCAGCACACACAAGCTGGCAAGCAGTGTGTATGTGCTGAGTGAGGGGTCCCTAGGGTGGCATAAGACATGCTGCAGCCCTTAGAGACCTTCCCTGGCGTCAGGGCCCTTGGTACCAGGGGTACCAGTTACAAGGGACTTACCTGAGTGACAGGGTTGTGCCAATTGTGGAGACAAAGATAAGTTTAGGGAAAGAACACTGGTGCTGGGGCCTGATTAGCAGGGTCCCAGCACACTTTCAAATCATAACTTAGCATCAGCAAAGGCAAAACATCTGGGGGTAAGCCATGTTTTACTGTCCTGGCGGCGAAGAACAGTAAAAAAAAAAAAAAAAAAATTACCACCACACTATGGGACAGGCTCCCATTGTGGGGGGTGGGGGGGGGGGGGGGGGTGTTTAGCCCCACATCATGGAGGAAAGCTCCCATGGTGTTGGAGGGGTCATTAGTTTGGATAAATTGCTTACCTGTAATCCTGTTTTTCTTCCAGGGGAATCCTTAGCAAAGTCATAAGCACAGAATAGTCCCGCCCACAAGCTGGGACCTCAGAGCACTTCTTTAATATATATTTCCACGTGTAAACGATTAACGCCTATTGTTATCCTTGATATTCATCCCATTGAATATTTTTCATATAGGCTCCAAGAGCTCATGAAAAATAAATAAATAAATCGATGGTGTTGCAAGACATGATTGAATAATGTCTAATTATGATAATGCTGAATTGCCACATGTACCAAACAATAAACGTTCTTTATAAAGCCCAAGAAGGCATTCTAAACATGGTTCAGGGAGCATCACATCATTAAGACAAATTTTTGCATAAACACAATATAGTTTTACATTACATGAAACAACCCTTTTTTTCTGAATGAAAGCTAATTATATTCAGGACAACCAAGAAACATCATAAAAAGGGGGTACCAGCAAAAACAAAGCAGGCAAAACACGATCCCACAAGGTGGAATGCATATTGTTATATGCTGATGTTCATCAAAAAGTCACATCTGTCCTTGGTAAAGAATTGCTGCAACTGTATCGAAAGAAAATGAGTTACTTACCTGTAACTGTGGTTCTCCAGTATTGGTATCTTTCATAGATTCACATGCTTGAATCATTCCCCGTCGTCGAAGTGGGAGTCCCACGGTACATAGAAAGCAATAATTAGAGAAAATCTTGTTTTTTTTTATTTTTTATATTGAAGTCAATAGGAGAAACACATTCAATTGTAGAACTATCAGCCTCTTTAGAAAGAGCCCAAATTTCAGCCAATCAGGCGTGACCACCCCTTTAGAATCCTCAGCACAGATGCTCAGTCTCTCAGATTTCTCCGCACTAGAGATTACCGGAAAAAAAAGCCAAAGGAGGTGAGCCCCTCTGGGGAGGAGGGTGGGTCGCATGTGAATCTATGAAAGATACCAATACTGGAGAACCACAGTTACAGGTAATTCTTCTCCAGTATTGGGGTATCTTTCATAGATTCACATGCTTGAATCAGAATAGCCAGCAGTAAGAAAAAAATGTTTGATTTCTGTAACACCAGTAGTATGCCTATGTATAACGCATGCCATCTGAACTCATATAGGCAATTAACATTTGCAAATCAACCGTTAACCATATTACCTATATAACTATATATATATATATATATATATATATATATATATATATATATACACACACACATAGAAGGATAATTTTATGTATATATATCTAACAGTACATAGAGGATGGAGGGTAAGAGGTTATTGGCTCACCTTATGCAAATAAATTACGTAATACCGCTTGTCCTACCGCAGCATCCATTCTGTCCGTAGCTTCTAGGCAGTAGTGCTGGGTAAAAGTGTGAGCACTTGTCCATGTTGCCGCCCTGCAGATCTGGTTCAGAGGGACTCCAGCGAACAGAGCTGCTGAAGTGGATACCGCTCTAGTGGAGTGCGCTCTGACACTGGATGATAATGGCTTCCCTGCCAACTGGTGGCACCACTGTATGGCAGAAGAGATCCAGCGCGCTATGGTCTGCTTAGTAACGGCTTTACCTTTATTGACCTTTCCATAATTGATAAATAGTTGTTCAGATTTACGGAAGTCGCTTGTCCTTTGTATATAAAATTTTAAACAGCGTTTAATGTCTAAAGAGTGTAGAGCTCGTTCCGCTGCAGTTTGTGGATTTGGAAAAAAAAATCTGAGAACCACTGGTTCATTTAGGTGAAAAGATGATGGAACCTTAGGTACAAACTTCGGATTAGTTCTCAAAATGACCACCTCCGGCTTGAATTGGAGGAAAGGTGGAGAAATTGTGAAGGCTTGGATATCGCTGACCCTCTTCGCTGACGTCAAGGCCAGAAGAAGGGCTGTTTTAAAAGAAATGAATTTGAGATCCACCTTATGAATGGGTTCAAACAGATGTTTCATTAATTGGGAGAGCACAATGTTCAAATGCCACTGCGGTGCAGGACGATGAATTGGTGGAAACATCCTAAACAAACCCTTGAGAAATTGCTTTATTATTCTGGACGACCATAGAGAAGGTGACTGAGACGTCCGTCGGAAACGGGATATGGCAGCCAGGTGCACTCTGATAGATGAATGTGAAAGGCCGGATTTAGCCAAATGCAATAAATATGGCAGAATCTGTTCAGGAGAGGACCTTAGAGAATGAACGTTGGAAGTTGAGCACCATAAGCAAAACCTCTTCCACTTGAACTTATATGTTCGGTTTGTAGACTGAGCCCTGGCACAAGCAAGCACCTCCCTGCAATCTGGAGGGATATCTAGTCCATCGAATTCATAGAATTCAGGAGCCAGGGTGATAAACGAAGAGATGTTGGGTTGGGATGATGAACCTGACCCTGGTTCATTGTTAACAATTCCGGTATTGTCTTTAGTCGAACGTGAGGTTGTTCCGAAAGTAATAAAAGTTCTGTGAACCAGAACTGGCGTGGCCATCTGGGAGCAATTAATAGAACCCTGCATGGTTCCCTCTTCATCTTTTGCAGAAGTCTCGGGATGAGTGGAAGCGGGGGAAAAGCGTATGCATAAATCCCTGACCATCTGATCAAAAACGCATTCCCCTTTGATCCCTTGGCATTTCTTGTTGTCTCTGGTCACGAACAGATCTAGACTGGGTTTGCCCCAACGACGAAAGAGACGGTCGAGAACTGACTGATTGAGTTCCCACTCGTGGCTGCTGGTTCGAGTCGTGCTTAGGGCATCTGCCCAGGTGTTGGTGATCCCTGGGAGATGTTCTGCTCTGATGGAGATTCGATGTTGAATTACCCAATGCCACAGCTTTTGCGCCTCTAGAGATAATGCTCGAGATTTTGTGCCTCCCTGTTTGTTGATGTAATGCATGACCGTGGTATTGTCTGTTCTTATCAAGACTGAAGAATTCCTGATGTTTATGAGGAAGGATTTGAGTGCCAAGGCAACCGCTCTTAACTCCAATACATTTATGTGGAGAGTCGATTCTTGAGTGGACCATTTCCCCCTCACTGAAAGATCCTGCAAATGAGCACCCCATCCCTCTAGGGATGCATCTGTTGTTATTACGTGCATGGTCTTGTCCTTCAGAAATGAGAGACCGTCTGAGACGAGGGGAGTATCCTTCCACCACTTGAGAGCCTGTTTTTCTGATGGGGTTATTCGGATTACATCGTCGAAAGAGCCTTCTATTTGTTTCCATTGATTGTCTAATTGCTGTTGAAATGTCCTCATGTGCAGACGACAGTCTTTTATCAATGGAATGCAAGACGATAGCATCCCCAGAAAAGACTTGTAAGTCCGCACTGAAGCGGACTTTCTTTTGCTGAGACGTGCTGCTAAGTCTCGAAGTTTCTTTCGCCTGTCCTGTGAAGCAGAGGCTTTCGCATGAAAAGTGTCCAAGATGGCTCCTAGAAAAGTGATGTTCTGGGTAGGATCTAGGTGAGACTTGGGGTAATTGACTGTCAAGCCCAAAGCTCAGAAAAGGGATAGACATGTCTCCGTGTCTCTGGCAGCCTTCGATGTTGTTCGTGCCTTTATTAGCCAGTCGTCTAAATACGGGAACACTTGTACCCCTAATTGTCTGAGGTGGGCTGCCACCGGTGCCAAAACCTTGGTGAATACTCTTGGGGCCGACCTGAGGCCAAAAGGCAACACTCTGAACTATTAATGAATGCCTGCAACCCTGAATCGCAAGAATTTCCGATGATTGGGGTGAATGGGAATGTGGAAATATGCATCCTGAAGATCTAACGATGTCATAAAGTCCCCTCGGTTGAGCAGGCGCAGGACGTCTTGAAGGGAGATCATGCAAAAAGATTGTTTCTTGAGGTATTTGTTGAGCGAACGAAGATCTAAAATAGGCCTCCAGTCCCCTGTCTTCTTCCGGATAAGGAAAAAGCGGGAGTAAAAACCTGTTCCCCTCTGGCTCCTTGGTACGACCTCTATTGCTCCCTTCTTCATTAAAATAGCAATCTGATCCATAAGCTCGTTGAGATGGGCTGGCGGGGGACCTCTTGGTGGTACATGAGGGGGAGGTTGGTTGAATTCTAGTGTATGTCCTCGGTTGATAATATCCAGTACCCATTTGTCTGAAGTTATTCTGGACAACTGGTGTAGAAATTTGGAAATTCTGCCCCCTATAAGAGTGTTGATATAGGGGCTGGGTGCAGACACTTGATGAGAGTCAGTGCTTCCTTGCCGTCTCCTTGGCCTTGAAAGCCGACTTTCCTCTCGTTTGGTGCCTGAAGTGAGCGGATGACTGTTGACGAAAGGAATGCGGTTGTTGCTGGCCAAAGGTTGATCGAAATTGACCTTGGTAAGAGGAGTAATGACGATATTGTTGAGAGGCTCCTCTATATGAAAAGGTTCCTCTCCCTCTCGCTCCCCGAAAGGGCTGTCTTTTGTATTGTAGCGTTGCCAGAGATCTGGCTGTCACAGTGTCTGCTTTAAGAGACTGCAACGAATCATCAACATGCTTGCCAAACAAAAGCTCACCATCATACGGCATGTCCAGAATCTTGAATTGCACTTCAGGCCTAAAAGAAGTAGCTTTGAGCCACCCCTGGTGCCTGAGTACGGCCGCCCCGGCCAACTGGCGAAAACCTGTAGAGGAAATATCAATGGCAGAGTCTATGATTTCAGCCGAAATCTTTTCACCTTCTTGTAGAATCTTACGTGCTTCTACTCTACTGTCCTCAGGTAACATGTCTATAAATTGTGACATGTCAGACCACATCTGGCGATCGTATCTCCCCAGGATTGCCAGAGAGTTTGCTGCTCTAACAGTGGTGGCCGCCATAGTTGAAAACTTTTTCCCTATGGAGTCCAAACGACGTCCTTCCTTGTCTGGGGGGGGGCAGTCAGAGATGCTGATGGATTCCTGGACCTCCTCTGAGCTGCCTGCGAAATGACCGAATTCGGTTTAGGATGGCTAATCAAACATGCTGAGGATTTGTCTGGCGCCTTATATTTCTTCTCAAGTCTCGGCAAGACTGCGGGAATGGAGGATGGAGTCTGCATGACCTTTAGGCCTTCCTCCCAAATGAAATCAACAATGGGTATGGCCCTTACAGACTTTCTAGTATCTTCTTTGAAGTCATAAAGAAAACAGTCTGACTGCTTCGATGTAATTGGCAGCTGGAATCTTTTCGCAGCTCTTTCCATGACACTATGGAAGCCACCAATGTCCTGCGGTGGAGAGTCCACTGGTGGTGGTGTAGAAGGAGATGGAGTTTGGATTTGATACTCATCCCATTCAGGAATGAGAGAGTCCGAGTCCTGTATCTCACCTTCTTCTTGCTCGTCGTCGGATGAAGGTGAAGCAATACCCTGAGCAGATGAAGGTGCTGTGGTAGGGTCCGGAAATTCTGAAGGTCTAGCTGGGGTGGACACTGGTGTCTGTGGAGGTTGTACCGGGGTAGAAGAACCAGGTGGAGGAAATCTCGAATAATAATCCTGCATCATCTGTTGAAGGTTGTTTATCAATGAGACCGGCATCTGAACTGTCTGTTCTTGTTGTCCTTGAAGTTGTAGGTGACTTTGATCCTGCTGTTCCGAATAAGGCTGGAGATCTTCCTCTTCATCCGCCTCTTGGCACTTAATGCGTAGTTCAGATGGACTACGTGCCACCGGAAAGAAGCCATCATCAGAATAAACATCATCGTCATCATCTTCGTCAGCAAATAGATGCTGCGGAGGAATTGGTGTGACCTTACTGGGCGATGTATGTGATGGAAGCAATAGAGAAGACTTGCTCTTTATAGGTAGGATTCTCTGCGGCAGGTAAGGAGATGTTCCAAAATGAGGATAATGAGTCGTCGACGGAGCACTCGTCGATGGTGTTCTCGTCGACGGAGCCGTCGTCAGTGGAATCGCTATCTGTGCCGCCAGCGTCGATGAAGTTGCCGTCGACGATGTCAATATTGCCACGCTTTCCGTCGACGGGGTTGCCGCCGACGGGGTTGTCGTCGGTACTTTCGTCGGTGAAATCGACGGAGATTTTCTGAATTTACTCGTCGATGAATGCGTCGACGGTAAAGATTTCAGCTTCTTACCCGTCGACGGCCTCTTAGTGATCTTCAGGGTGTGAGCCGACGATGGACCATACTTCAAACTCACCGACGTTATCGTCGTAGATGATAGCGGAGACGAAGTTACGATCATCGGTGATGAAGGAGCTGTAAACGTGGCCGTCGCTGTAGACGTCGACAAAGGAAGGCCTGTCGTCAACGGTGTTGATTTTCTGGACGCCGACGGAGGCAGTGAACTTGAAGGCTTTTTGAGCTTCTTTGATGAAGAAGCATGTGTGGATGGCTCTGAGTGAACCTTGCCACATGCTACCTTGGATGTTGAAGGTAGTTCCTCCGGCTTGTCCTTAAATGCATGCAGCTTCTTAGCTGACTTACTGCTCTTGGGGGATAGGCTCTCCACAGACCTCTTCCTTTTCTTTGAGGTCACTGAAGTGTCACTCTCTTCCTCCTCAGAAAGAGCTTCTCTGGCCTTTCTTTTCTGGAGCCAAAGTAGGAGCCTGGCTTCTCTGTCCCTCAGAGTCTTGTTGGGAAAGGTCCTGCAGATCTTACAGTCCTTGACCTTATGCTCTGGATGTAGGCAGTAGATACATTCCTTGTAAGGGTCCTCACAGTGAAGTCTCAATTTTCCACAGGTCCCACAAGGCCTAAACAGACCTTTTCTTAATATAGACATGATGGAAAAATTCTGCAGTAAGAGCAAAGTGAAAGTTTCTAAGAATTTCTCTTGAAGAGATAGAAAACTGAGCAGAGCTCAGGGAGACTCCCTTACACACGACGTGCGGTAGAAAATCTGAAAGACTGAGCCTCTGTGCTGAGGATTCTAAAGGGGTGGTCACGCCTGATTGGCTGAAATTTGGGCTCTTTCTAAAGAGGCTGATAGTTCTACAATTGAATGTGTTTCTCCTATTGACTTCAATATAAAAAATTAAAAAAAGATTTTCTCTAATTATTGCTTTCTATGTACCGTGGGACTCCCACTTCGACGACGGGGAATGATTCAAGCATGTGAATCTATGAAAGATACCCCAATACTGGAGAACATAAAATAGTTGTCAATTATGTTTTTAAACTCCTCAAAAAACCTAAAAAGCTGAAAATAAAACATCAGCAGGAATAATGTTAGATTGCACTATTCACATTATTTTAACCTAAATGGATTGTTAATTCTTCATCTAAATTAAGACCTATTGGTACTAGTGTATTGAATTTAATAATGAACATGGACTTCAGATGCCTTAGGAGAAGGACCTGTCTCCTCCCCTTATATTGGGCACAATTCTGTCCATAACTGTCATTTGTAACAGTGCAGTATTTTTATCATGGACTTTGTTGAACTGCTGAGCTACTGGACATTGTGGGTCACTACGTACAATAGCACGGATATGTTCCAACACTCGTTTTCTGGCTCTATGTATTGTGCTGCCTACATAGTATATGTCACAAGGACACTTAAGACAGTAAATACAGTAATCTGAATTACATGTTAAGTATTGAGATATTTTAAAATTTTCTTTGACAGTCGAAAAATTAATTTCCTTAGTGTTACTATACCTGCAGGCTTTGTACTTTGTGCATTTGAAGTACCAACTGGGTAATGTATATTTATTTGTGTTGTAATGAAATCTCTACACAGTGTACCTCGCAATGATCTATTTTTTCTAAAGGTGAATTGCGGATTTTATCCTTAATATTTTTTTATGGTATCATTCGATTGTAGACTATGCCAGTTCTTCTTAAATATTTTCCTCATCTTACAAGCTTGTAGGCTGTGGGTGGTGATAAAACGCACCTAACTGTCTCCATCTTCCCATCTCACTTTCTTTTTTAAAGTGTCATCTCTCTGTACCCTCTGTACTCTACTGCGTCCTGGAATATCTTTTGGTTATAGCCTCTCACCAAATCTCTTGATCATCGACTCTGGCTCTCTATTAAATGCCTCTTCTGCGCTACAGTTTCTCTTAGCCCGTAGTAATTTCCCATGTGGGATGCTTTTGACCAAATTGGATGGATGATGGCTGTAGGAAGCTGGCTCTGTATATACTATACCAAATTGAGATATAGTGTGTACAGAGTCCAGGGGTTCCCCAGGAGGCTTGACAAAGGCAATAATAGATAATACTAATGCTCTATTTGTTGTAGTCAGGTCGAGCAGTTAGGCTTATCAGAGGGTAGTGTTAAGCATTTGTTGTACACACACAAGCAATAAGTGAAAACACACACTCAATGACTTAACTCCAGACCAATAGGTTTTTTTATTTAGAAAAATATCTTTTGTTAATTTATTTCTAGAACCACAAGATTCAGTTTGCAGGTAAGTACAATAAATGAAAGATACTTTGCATAGGTAATTTCAGTACTTTGAATCAAATTGACATTGCATACAGTTTTCTTTAAAATGGCAAAAAGCTATTTTAAAAGTGGACCCAGTGCAATTTTCAACAGTTTCTGGGGGAGGAAATTACAGTACAGATGCGGAGGTAAGTAATCAACTTACAGACTCGTCTCCGGGGCATAGGTAGCCCACCGTTGGGGGTTCAAGATAACCCCAAACACAGCATCAGCAACACAGGGCCGATTAGGTGCAGAGGCCATACAGGAGCCAAAATAACGTGGGTGTCTATGGAGACGGGGTACTCCGGTCCTGACCTGCTTGCAGGTAAGTACCCGTGTTGTCAGAGGGCAGACCAGGGGGGGGTTTGGAGGAAGTAGGCACCAAACACGCACCCTAAGCGGCACGGGCGGCCGGGTGCAGGGTGTTGCGTTCCCAATGGAACTCAATGGGGGGACCCCAGGGGTCACTTAGGCGCTGCAGGCAAGGCACAAGGGGGCTTCTCGGGCAAGCCACCGACTGGACAGGGAGGAGGGCTGCCTGCTGGTTACTGTTGCACTGGTGGTCGGGCTCTCTCGAGTCTGGGAGCTGTGGATGCAGTGCTTCTCCAGATGTCGGAAATCTTGGTCCTGGGCAGTCGCGGTCGGTGGGGTCCTCTGGATTCCCTCTGCAGGTGGAGTTGTGGCGGGGTAGAGAGGTCAGCCCAGGGTGGACACTTGGTCGGAATCTCCTGGGGGTCCTCCCTGGCTGGTTGATTCCTCTGGACACGGGCCAGGGGCGTCGGGTGCAGAGTAGTTTTGGACTCACACTTCTGGAGTGAGGTGGGAGTCCCTTTAAAGATGGTTGCTTTTTCTTCTTGTCGGACAGGTCCGCTGTCAACAGGAGTTTCTTGGTCCTCGGTGGTGCAGGTAATCCCCTGGAGGCTTATCAGGGGTCGCTGGTCCTGTAGAACGTATCACTTTTCTTTTGCAGGGTCTTTGAAGCAGGAGTCGGACCAGTAGGGCTGGGGCCAAGTCAGTTGTTGTCTCCTTCTCTTCTCTGCTGGGTTTTCAGCAGTCCTTTTTCTTGTCTTGAGGTCGTCTGGAATCTCAATCTCTGGGTTCACGGATCCCTTAAATACAAGATTTAGGGGTGTTTTTAGGGTTAGGCGGCAGTAGCCAGTGGCTACTAGCTCTGAGGGTGGCTACACCCTCCTTGTGCCCACTCCCTTTTGGGAGGGGGCACATTCCTATCCCTATTGGTCCTAATCCTCCAAAGCAAGATGGAGGTTTTCTCAAGGAGGGGGGGTCACTTCAGCTCTGGACACCTTAAGGCAGAGGTCTTCAAACTGGGGGGTGGGGAGGGGGGGCCCAGACTCTGGCCAAAATAAATATTATACAGATAACAGGCATTTGTTTTAAGCAGAAGCATGTTATTGCAGTTTTAAAAAGGTAACAGTACTTAACTACAATGTTTAAATAGGTTTAGACATATTTAAACATTGCCATGTTTATAAAATAATTGTGAGGGGGTGCCCACAAGTTTTATTTTTCAACTGGTGGGGGCGCGGCATTAAAACGTTTGGAGACCTCTGCCTTAGGGGTTGTCCTGGCTGAGGGGGTGACTCCTCCTTCTTTTTCCTCATTATTCCTCTGGACCTGCCACCAAAAGTGGGGCTTGTCTGGGGGCCGGGCATCTCCACCAGCTGGGGTGCCCTGGGGCACTGTAACATGCTGCCTGAGTCTTTGAGGTTCACCACCAGATGTTACAGTTCCTGCAGGGGGAGGTGTGAAGCACCTCCACCAGGACAAGCTTTGTTTCTGACCACAGAGTGCACAAAGGCACTCACCCCATGTGGTCAGAAACTCATCTTGAAGTGGCAGGCTGGCATAGACCGGTCAGTGCTACACTACCAGGCTGGCTGACATACAGGGGCACCTCTAAGATGCCCTCTGTGTGCATTTTTCAATAAATCCCACTCTGGCATCAGTGAGGGTTTATTGTGCTGAGAAGTTTGATACCAAACTTCGTAGTATTCAGTGGAGCCATTATGGTGCTGTGGAGTTCGTAATGACAAACTCCCAGACCATATACTCAGTATGGCTACCCTGCACTTACAATGTCTAAGAATTGACTTAGACACTGTAGGGGCATATTGCTCATGCAGCTATGCTTTTACCTGTGGTATAGTGCACCTTGCCTTAGGGCTGTAAGGCCTGCTAGAGGGGTGACATACCTATGCCACAGGCAGTGGTTTGTGGGCATGGCGCTCTGAGGGGAGTGCCATGCCGACTGTCTTTACTCCCCATCAGCACAATCCAGCTGCAAGGCAGTGTGCATGTACTGAGTGAGGGATCCCTTAGGGTGGCATAATACATGCTGCAGCTCTTAGGGTCCTTCCCTGGCCACAGGGCCCTTGTTACGAGGGGTACCTTTTACAAGGGACTTAACTGTGTGCCAGAGCTGTGCCAATTGGGTAACAAAGGTACATGTTTCGGGAAAGAACACTAGTGCTGGGGTCTGGTTAGCAGGGTCCCAGCACACTTCCAATAAAACTTGCATCAACACTAGGCAGACAGTGAGGGGGTAACCATGCTAACGGTGGTGTTTTCCTACAATGGCTTTTTGCATCCTTTCTATACAGTCTTGTATCTAAAGTATCACCTTTAGCCTCAACTATGAGATCCAGAAAAGTAATCATATTTCTGATGATCTGACTCGTCAAGGATAGATTCAAGTAATTTTCATTCAACTGTTGCACACCTCCAGCGGGTGCCGGCGTTGCTATTGTAGACAGGGAGCTGGTAAATGTGCAGCTCCCTGTGTGCAAGAACAATAGTTTCATCTATTTCCCTGCGAGATGAAACCTCTGCTTCCAGCGAATGGAAAGCTAAAACACTTTGCCTGGGCTGGTGAATTGCTTTTATCCTTTTACAGCTTGGCGAGAATGGCACTGAGTCAATCCTATGCTTAAAGATTTTGCTGTACAAATGGCAAAATTCTTTCTCTCTATCTAGCTCGACGTGGATAGCACTGTCTTGAGCCTGTGCTTAAAAACTTTACTAGGTAGACATTTGAGGTGAGCAAATCTAGAGTGTCGCTGGTGTTGCAGATTGCTCCATACTGGAGCTGCTCTCCACCTAAACTTGGGAACTACCCAGACTTCTCGCTCCCTTTTTTGTATTTATGGATACACAACCTATAGAAAAGGGGTAAAAACAAATGGCCATATTACATTTACTTTTTTTTTTTTTTAAACATAGTATCAATACAGTGCAAAGAAAGACAGCTGAGTATAGGAAGCCTTCTCCAAAACCTTTATTTAAAAGGAAAGAAAATATAAGGTATTGTTAACCAACAGTCTGCATTGAAAGAGTTAAGTATAGAAGAAACTGGCACCGTGCCTTTAAGAACCTTACAGTACCCCCTGTATCATGCCCCACAAGTGACAGTTAGACCAGTTCATTTTTCCGTCTCCTTCTGCTAGGATCCTGGAGCACTGAGTTTTTTGTTTTTTTTAACTAAAATCTCAGAAAAATCTCACTAGATTTTGGTGATAAGCATTTCATTTGTAGTTGCCAGTATCTACTGTACTGACAACATGCTTTCTGACAGAAAATATTTTTTTTGTTTCTCTCAAAAATGCTTTCAGTGTTTCTGAAATGTCCTGCCTGCGGGAGGAAGAAGGCCGAAATTGATCCCCATGCAGTCTATATTGTTTGCCTCCCAGAGTTTCATCATCCTGACTCCTGTCCTGTTTGCCATAAGCTATCAAAGCGCACACTGATGGACAGAAAAAAGCTAAGGCTTCATGGACTCATGGAGAGATGATCTTCCTTTGAAGGCCTTTGGAGAAGTTCTTCCTCCAAAGAGCTCTCCAGAGAGGCAGATCCAGAGAAAAATGCCATGGATCAAGATCATGGTTGACATTGAGAGGTAGGACATCGAAAAACGTACCTGTCTGCTCTCTGTCGATGTCAAAGACGCTGCTGAAAGCAGGACTGGGGCATCCCTCGACGTAGGGGCCCACCCAATGCCAAACTCCACATCACCACTGCAGCACCATCCTTCCACATCAAGATATTCAACTACGTCGAGGCACCATACATCACCGACATGGCACCACCTGTTGACATCAAGACACTCATCGATGTCGAGGCACCGCACTCAGTCAAGGTCAACATAGGCTTCTGGACGTCATTCATCTAAGCACACCGCATCCAAGCATACAACACCGCCAGAGCATTTGGCGCTTCCAGCATCAATGTCAAGGACACTGTCAGTGTTTCTGTTGAGAGATAAACAGCAAACCACGTCGAAAAACAAACTGATGTCAACAGAAAGAAATGTACTGGTGTCGGTGGTGACATCACAACCTCCAACACCTTCCAGGTCCAGATCTCAGTCGCCTGTTCACCTCACTCCAGGGTATAAGGGAAGCTTGAAGAATAGGTCAGTCCCTGCTACATCAGACTCAGAATATTCACAGGCATGTTCGCCTTCCAGACCTCATGCACCGTCTCCAAACAGGACACCTTCAGCTTGTTCCTCTCCAAGTACTGCCTCCATACTTCCTACTTCTACTTAAAGGTATCTCCATGTAAGGAACCAAGATCTCAGCGATCCAGAAGCCAAGGGCGGCGCCACACTAGGTCTAGGGCAAGATCCAGAAGTAAGAGTTGCCGGGCACACTATATCAAGGTCTAGGACAGGGTCCAGGAGGTATCAATCTCACACCAGGCACAGGCTAACACCATCTTGGTCCACAACATCAAGATCATCAGTGAGAGATTACTCTCCGACTCTCTCAGACACATCTCCAACACAAATTTCACCTGTGGATGACTCCTAACTATTGATGAGTTCTTGATCAGAGGTGTCACGAAATTGAATATAGATATGGCAACGCCCACTACCTCATCCTCTGTGATTATTGAAACTCTGCATCATAGGGGGGCGTCACGGCCACTCTTTCCTCTTGTGCCCGGACTGCTAGAATCAGCAATGCAGTTGTTCCTTACACCAGCAACCTTAAGATCTGCACCGTCTTGGATACTTAAAAAATATAAAGGTCCTGATCAGGACCCGTTATTCCTCAGGGCTGATCCTCATCTGTAAACTGTAAAACTGTAAACTTCTCACTTGTATAGCACATTACTCACCCGTTAGGGTCTCAAGGTGCTGTACGCATACCACTGTGGAACCCCTCCTGGCTTTTCCCTGTGAGGCGCCCACTCCTAGACAGCCCCAGGGTGAAGCCAGGCATCCAAGCGCTGTGAGGGCAGTTGTGGAGATTAAGCAAGCTATTGCCCAGAGTTACAGAGTGGGACCCATTAATTAGATTAGGCACCGAGGCGAGAATTATCCAAGGGAATTGAGCCCAAGACCCACCGAGGTGGGAATTGAACCCTGGTCCCAGGCCAGATCTCTGCATCAGGGTCTGCCGCTCTAACCATTGTGCCACACTTCTCCACTCTGGATCCTATCATAGTAGCAGCTGCACCAAAATTTCAAACTGCTGCCATATGTTCATTCATAACTCCGACACATAAGGAAAGTAAACAGATGGATGCATTGGGAAAGAAAATGTGCAGGGCCTCTGCATCCTTCATAAGGGTAGCAAGTTTCTTTGCTCTCCATTGGGACTAACTATCAAGGTTTACTGACAAGCTGCTAAAGAAAGACAGGCAGGACTTCCTGGAGATCATTAATGAAGATGGCCTAGTCACCCACCAGATCATAGGCGCAGCTGCATCAGACTTGGCTGCACATGGAGTATGTGCAAGACGGTCCTCTTGGCTACGCTTCACAGTACTGAAGCCTGAAGTGCAACACTGCGTCCTAAACCGCCCGTTTTCTGGTAACACCTTCTTCGGTTGTCATGCAGATAAATAGATGTCCAGAATGAAAACTGAGCTGGACACCCTGAAAGAGGTGGGCCTTGAGAAAAAGAAAGAGTTCCAAAGACATTACAGGCCATCCGAAAGGCGGTTCTACTAGAAAAAGGTTCAAACCCCTCTCTGGCTGCAGCACCAGCTGCAGGCAAGATCTCACTATCACCCTCGTAGACCATTCAGAGGTAGAGGTACACAGCAGCAGCAACAACCTGCAGCACTGTGAAGTCTGCAACAAAGCAATGAAAAGTTACTTCCCCCTTCACTGTGGGGGGGAAGTGTCACCAACTACAAGGGGGAGTGGCACAACATCACGAAAGACAAATGGGTTTTGAATATTGTGCAGAATGCCTATTTCCTGCCCTTCAAGTCCCCTCCTCCTGCAAAATCATCCCAGTACCAACTACCTCTTCTGCAACCGTAAGTGACCACCTTGTTACAAAAAGAGGCAACAGAAGAGATCATCAAAGAGGATTGGGAATCCTTCCCCACTATTATCTGGTGCAAAAAAGGTCCGGATCAGTTCAGACCCAACCTAGACCTAAGAGTGCTCAACAAATACATATGCTGAGAAAAAATCAGGATGCTGGCTCTGCACCGAATACATCCACAGCTGCAGCAAGGGGACAGGATGTGTGCTATCGATCTGCAAGAAGCATACTTCCATAGCCCGATATCCACAAAGCATCGAAAATTCCTCCATTTTACAGTGGGGTCTCGCCATGATCAATACAAAGTAATACTACTCGGCCTGAAATCTGCACCACAACTGTTCTCAAAATGCATGGCTGTCGTCACAGCTACGGAGACAAAATATATTCATTTATCTATACCTTGATGACTGCGTCATAAAACGCCTCTCTCAGTCCCAAACAAAAGAGCATTTCCGGTTTTGTGTGAAGACGTTCTGAAGCTTAGATCTTCACTTCAACTTTG
This sequence comes from Pleurodeles waltl, assembly GCF_031143425.1. Classification (NCBI taxonomy): domain Eukaryota; kingdom Metazoa; phylum Chordata; class Amphibia; order Caudata; family Salamandridae; genus Pleurodeles; species Pleurodeles waltl. The sequence continues at coordinate 75,996,228 of NC_090447.1, read as the reverse complement.
AGAAATCACCAGTTGTACCAGTCCAAACGCTACTACATAGGAGCTATGCTGGATTTTCTGCTGCAAAAGTGTATCCTTCGGAGGAGAGATATATGGTATAGCCTACATACAGGTTTTCTACAGATAATGCTCTGGGATCCCCCCGAGTGGCTATTGATAAGGGTCCCCTGGATGAGAATACGTTTTTCACTTTTTCAAAGCTTTCGAAGATAAAACTTTGTAAACGTTTGACAGCCTGCTGTCCTGTTTAACAGAGCCATCCATCAAACCTTTACAACATTGACAGCAACCACCATAGCGGCGTCCTCTGTCAATATTAAGAGTTTTCAGCAAGGCTGGCAGACATCTCTAAATTTGTGGAATGGGATGTCCGTCAGTGAGATGAAGTAATTTACTACTTTATCCTGATGGACATTACTCCACCCTCCAAACTCTAAATCAGGCTGTAACATTTTTGTTTCTCTATGCAGAGAACATTCTGCCTACTCATCCACCATTTATGAGGTGTTCTTTTCCATCTGCCTCATTGGAAATTAATTTTCAGCCAGCTGTACGAAGGCTTTAGTCACAAAAAACTGTAGCACAGGAGTCTTATGCGATCAGAATTTGTTTTTGAGACCAACCTGTATCCTTAATTGGTCGGTTCATAAATAAGCATGGGGACTGAGTTGCAATCCGACCTACCTAATTTATACTAAAATCACAGTGATGGTGGACTGCAAGGGTCAGCAGAGCTCCTCGAGAGATCATCGTGCTGGTCATATGTCCTGGATCCTGTTGATACTGTTAGCAAGTTGTTCCCTACAAGTTTGGTATCCTTGTGGGTTTCCCCTGTGGATTACGTTTTTTAAACCATGTGAACTTGTAGAGTGAGAAAGCATAGCTTCATTTAGCTATATCCATGTGTCAGTCCTTCATTTTTGGACTACAAATTTGAAGTTGGAGAGTGTTTAATGCAGCCTGTAAGGGATATCTAAGTTCTTTCATATCTAAGGCAGATTACAAGATGTACGTATGCCAATTATACTGAATCATAAAGTCCTGATGAAGGTGTATTTATATTTTTCTTCACTCACCGAAACGCGCGTCAGCAAATTTGAAGCCCTGACCAGGATTGGCTACCATCAGGCCTGTAACACGAGAATTTGAATCAAGAAATTATAATTTAGAATTGCCTGTTATTATGTTGAATTTTATACAATCCAAACTACAACGCATAATTGTAGCATCAAAGCAGTAACTTTATTGTGCTGTTTAAATATCCTCTCATGTATGAGGCGGTTGTAAATTTGTATGTATACTATTTTGTGATTTTGTTGGTTCTGTGTTTTTTGTTTATTTTTGCGAATCTACTGGTATGTTATTTATGTTTTCATATATGTATGTTTCATTTAGGTTAGGGGGTTGTATTATATTTTTTGGGTTGATTCTATGTTGATTATATTATGTGTGAACTGAATGTTTAATTAGCTATAATAAATATCTAAATTGAAATATATTGTATGTTGTATATTTGAATTTAAGATTTCCATTCCTATGTTTGCTATGTTAATGGAGAGTAAACTACGTTATACTCATAATATCAGCAGAGCACCATGCCTGTGATTATTTCTTACATACCTTTTTTGTTATTTTAAAGCAGCCCCCTTTCTTTAATGTAAATTGGGACTTTAAGAAAAACGTTTGATTTTTAAGTTTCATTTAGAGTTAGTTGGCAGTGGTCCACTTTTACCCCAGTTCACAAAGGGGCGTAGGGTCTTACATTTTGCGAATAGGGTATGACACAAATTTGGGAGCCAGTAATTTGAAAACTGTTTTTGATTGGAATTCCGGTCTCAAACCATACGTCTGGTATTTTTGATGCGCAATTTGAAAATAACGCTCACCAGACGACCCTTCAAAATTGTGAAATAGGTGAAAAATCACTGACACCTAAAATGAGATCTGTACATAGGCAATGCATCATTTGCGGTTGCAGACACTACCATTTTACAAATCTGAGTGTTTGTGACTAAAACATTGGTTGGCACATCTGGAAGTCAGTCCTGCACTTGACCGGAGTAAACTCCTTCGTTATGCAGGGTGGAGAGAGGATGGACAATGGTTTGTGAATACCCTGAAACATGCACGTTTGTGGGTTTTCACAAACATCCAGGTCAGTCCTCTGTGTGAACAGCTGACTTCTTTGAATTACAAAATTCGCTTTCACTTGGAGACCATTGCTTTTTATGCGTCAAAACTCTTTTAATTTGTAATTTACATTTGTGTGCGCATAAATTATAATCCGAAAGTGAAGAATTTTGTAAACCTTGAATCTCATTACAAAAAACACTAGTCTACGCTGATGTTATTGCTGTGTTAAGTGTAAGGGTTGTGTTGGCACCACTGGCTTGAGAGGCAGAGGTGTAGCTGTATTTATTGCAGCATACACAGTGCCACCTGGCACAATGGTTTGAGGAGCACTGCTTGTCCCCAGTTATGTATGTTTTTTCTGCTGTGCTGTGGAGTAGAAAGGCTCATTTTCCATGCTTGCTTGAAGGCCCTGGCACCTTTGGTACGTCACTGTTGGTTGGGTGCGTATTGGGTGTCAAACGGCCCCATGCTTTCGGAGGCCATAAAGAAAGGTATTTGGTTTGTTTTTGATTCTTATAAAGCACATTGACTCCAATGGCTTCCTGGTACCAATCCAGCTATCCAGGAGAAACGCAGATTAAGAGAAAAGGTAGGTCTTGAAATTCTTCCTGAATGCAAGGAAGTGAGGAATATTTCTTACATTTATTGGCCATCGGTTTCATCTTTTGGACCTCAGAAATCTAAAGGAGCAACCTACCTTTGTGCTTGATTTTGCCTGCATGAGTAAAAGATTCTAAGATATTAAGGAACGTCCTGGAGGGTATGATTAATGTGTACATTCAGGCATGAATTCGGAAGATAGTGAAAAGCCTGATCGACAAGGCACGAACATTTAAACTGGATGTCGTGTCAGATGTGGTATTTCCTGATAATGGCAAACTATGCAAACTGACGCATTTTGCAGTTTTACCTGGAACTCAGCCATTGGGCTCAGATATAGACAGTAACTGTAGTCTAATTTGGAAGAGGCGCATATTATAAAGAATGAAAGAAAGCGCTCTTGAGTAAAACCCCTAGTGATTTGGCTTCTTATGTAGAAACAAGAGGAGAAACTATGTTTGTCTGTCAATTTGCTTAATCCCAGCGATCTTTGTGTTTGCCTAAAATCATTAGTTCTGTTTGGTCTGGACTGAGTTTTAACAAACTGAAAGACTTTCAGCAGTCAGCATTCATCAGCAGTCATAGATTTTAGCTAAGAGGGCTTTGAATTGTTGGTCTAAGTGAACAGAAATCTGGCGATCATTTGCATAGGAGTAAATCTTTCATTCAGAGGAGCACATCATTTTGACAAGAGGCACAACATAAATATTAAACACCAGGGTGGATGGAAAAGATGCCTGTGTTACCTGAAAGGGTACTGGTGTGAGGTCAGACAGACAGTGGTCCAATTTGACAGCGTGTGTCCTACACTCAAGAAATGAGGAGAACCATTTGAACACAGAGCCTCCAAGGCCAATATCTCCAAATCAGATATGGCGGTTAACTGCATCAAATGCCGTGGAAAGGTCTAAATAAATATCAGTAGCAGAGTGATCTTCATTGAGAATGGTATTTAGCTAATTAGTGGCCAAGAGCACTGCCGACTCCCTTCACTAAAAATTTCCACATGAAGAAAAAGATCTTTAACATGCACTTGCACCGCATCCTTAACAAAACACCTGCAGACTTTACTGGAGCAGAACGTCCACTGACTTAAGGTTAGAGAAATGCATCTTAGACTTAAAATTTCATAGTTTCTCCAGTATGGAATCTATTATATATGTGTATGCTTGAATTGTCCCTGTCACCAAGGTGGGAGTCCCACAGTCATATCAAGTGGTACAGAGAAAAGCATTGCACAGCATAGATTAAGGTGGTGACATTGTTAACTATGTCACATCATTTTAATAAGAAACAAACTTCAGCCAATCAGGAAGCAGCTCCTTACATGGTTTTCTCTTCAAGGGCCACCATGCCTCAGATTTCTATATGCGCATTGTATGTGAAGGGAGTCTCCCTGAGCTCTGCTCAGTTTATCTGGCTTTTCAGCTACTTTTGGTCAACTTCTTTTGATACGTCCTCAGAATTCCAGCAACTGAGAACAAATTCTGACTAGAAAATAATGTGACAGTCTACCGAAAAAAGTATTTTCAGACTTCGTGGAACTTGTGGTAAACTCAGATTATATTCTGAGGAATTGCATGAGTGTTTCTACTGCCTTTATCCACATCATATTCCTAAAGATCGTTAAATATGCAGGACCTCTCCAGCAAAGACTGTAAAGGAATGAGGGAAATGCAGGAAGTCAGAGGAGCAACCATCATCAGGAGATAAAGGTGTGGGAACATCTTCGCCTCACAGAACACCTTAAGGAGAGGGATTACTCTCAAGAACCCTCTAAGAAAATCCTAAAGTGCTGTGAAAAGAGGCCTGTGGTTAAAGCACTGATTCAAAAAGGAAAATATTAGAAGGTAAGAAACATTCTACTACCTCAGTAGGTCAGAAGAATCCAGATCAGAGCCTTCCAAAACCCATACTGATAATATCATTTGAGGTAAAGAAGGTGTCAACAGGCCTCTCATTGGTGAGGACGATGATGAATGAAGTTGCTGACGTAACCAATGATTACAGTAACAGTAACGACTACCACAACATTGGTGTCAATTACATCAACAACCACCTCAAAGTCTATGACACCTTCGATGGCCTCATCATTGTTGAAAAAAATGTAGACAGCAAAACATGAGTCAAAGACTTGTTCTAAATGAGAGGACCTAGAAGCTCCTGTGTCTGCACCACCAACTCCACCAGCGGCAAGTTCATCCTCTGATGACCTCTTCATGCTCTAATGGAGAGAGCGGCAAAAAGGTTTGACCTGCCTATCCCGGTTAAGCACAGAGACTGTTTCCTTTGTGATTTGAAGGCGTGAGCTCGCTAATCGGCCCGATTCATACCAATCATCCTTCACATATGATCAGAGGGTTTAAATCAGATTTAAAAACCAAGCAACAGTCCCTTCTATTGTCCCTCGACAAAATGTATAAAGCTCCTGACAGTTCACCTGCTTGTCTCATTGGACACACCAAACCAGATTCGGTAGTGATGCAAGCCACCCAAAGACGTTCTAAGAACCCGCCCGCCCCTTGCTCAACACCACCAGATAAAGAAGGAAGACACCCTGATAACATAGGTAAGTGTTTCTCTAGAAAGGCTGGTACTACTGTCCAAGCGTCCAATGCCCTGGCTATTTTGGTAAGATATGATAGGCAAAAGTTGTCAGATCTTGAGTATTTGCCTGATGACAAATAGAACTTATTGAGAGTGATAATCCAGGAAGGTGAATGGACATCCACAGAGAAAATAGACACAGCTATGGATGCAGATACAACAAATTTCCATCAGCTGGCTGAAGCAGCAGCCCTTAGCATGCAAGATTGGCTGAAAGTAACCTCCTCTAGAACTGAGGTGCAAGCAACAATTCTAGATCTGCTTTATGATGGCGAGACATTATTCGGTAAACATGTGGATGATGTCCGTCAGTCAATAAAATTGGGCATGGAAACTGCAAGAGGCTTGGGGGTTCTTCAGCAGCGCTGCTTTGAACCTTTTCGGGGCTCAGGAGGAAGAGGGTTGTTTTCATCACAAGGCAGTTATCAGGCTTGTAGATATGAGCCATACTCCCAATAACATCAGGAATATTGAATACAGTACACACAGCAGCCATATGGACGACCACTACCTATGGTTTATTTGAGGGAGCTACTCAGTAATAGACCTGAACAATCAGGTAGAAGACAAGACTCGTCCAGGCGCCAGTGGTACCTATTTGGCACAGATATCCATTTCTCCCCAGCGACAGGTGGGCGAAAGGATTTTCAACTACTTACAGAGCTGGTGATTTATCACAGTGCGTCAGCGGGTGCTAGAAATCCATCACATTAGACAGATGAGTCTTACAGATCATACAAAAGGGTTGTGCCCTACATTTTACTTCCACCCCTCCGTTCTCCCCACTCCAGAACACATTTTGGAAGAACATCCCAGAATCCTGATGCAGAAGGTCAATCTTTTGCTCGCCAAATGTGCCATTGAGTGGATACAGGATGCAGAGAGTGATTGGATGTTACTCTCGTTATTTACCTGAGCTAAGGAAGGATGGAGGGGGCACAGGCCTATTTTTGACAGTCATGCCTTTAATGCCTTGCTGCAAAAGAACAAATTTAAGATGCTCATGCTGACCCAGATTCTTTCGGCATTGGAAACCAGGAGATTGGATGGAGTCCCTAAACTTGCATGATGCATATTTCCATGTACTCGTCCCTCAAATGTTACCTGTAGATCAAGGTGCAATAAGACAATTTTTAGTTTCGCTTGCCCCCCTTCGGCCTTACTCCGGCCCGGCATTCATAAAAGTGATGTCAGGTGTCGCTGCTCATCTTTGCAAGTCAGGGGCACATGTGTTATAGTATCTAGACAACTGGTTCCTGAAGGCAGGCTTTCCGGAGTCAGTCATGGACCACTTCAAGGTTGTGGGCGCACTCCTAGCGTTGTTGGAATTCACTGTCAATGAGCTGAAGTCACACCTGACACCCATGAAAAAAATCACATTTATCTGGGCTTTCTGGACAGTTTGACGTTCAAAGCCTTCCCTCCGCCACAGAGCGCCTGGGACATTTGGGATATTATGAAACCTCTTCATCCCGAAAGCCAAGTGGTGTTAGAGAAAATTGGTCTCCCGGTCGTATTAACATCCTTTCTCTGGATTTTTTTCCAACAGATCAGTTTTAAGGTTATAACATTCCTTTATCCCCAAGATTTCTTCCCTTTTTCATGCTTACTTTGCCTGAATTTGTTCCAACGTCTCCTTCATGAGAGGAAGAGGAGCTTCATTCTTTGCATCTCAGAAGAGCACGATCTTAAACAGAGACAGTTGCTTTTTTTGTTAATTGTGGTCTTATCAGGAAAGGTTACAAGCCTTTGATTCTAATGTTAGGAGTCTGATCAAATCCTTGATTGGTATAACTTATGAGATCAAAGGACTTCTTTTGTCAAGATTTGTAGGGCAGCCACTTGATGATCTCCTTTAGCTTTTGTCAATCATTATAGACTTCAGTTTGGTGGTTAAAACTAAAGATGTATTTGTTTCAAAGCTTTTCTCATCTATAATGAAATAAATATGTGTTTTTTTCTTTAATAACTTGTTGGTTTGCAAAAATATTTATGTGTTCATTTCAATTTGCCTTCTCCTATGTAAGCTTGTGAATGCCTCAGAGTAAGGACTAGACTAGACTAGAGCAAGGAAGGTGACAAATTGCCGTTGACAATGCTTGTTTAACTGCAATCAGTATGAGCGTGGAGCGATTTGTGTACTTTGTTTGTGTATATGTCTGTATGTATATGCATACCGCGCATGTCTGAGCTGCATTGATGCCATCCTTGTCACACGGCAGTGAGCTGGATTATTCTGTAGCTCAATGGGCACTCCACGTATCAGCCCAGTGTGCGATCACGTCTGTCGATAAAAAAGCAAGTCTTTTAAGAGAGTAGGTGTAAGCTATTTTGCAGCCTTAACTTATCTAGGGAGTGAGTTGGGCTATGGCAATGCAGGGTACCTTTTCTGTGCAGAATGCAGAGCCTGGACAGGTATGTGGGGGAAAAGCAGCACAGACCCGCTTTTGCAGAAGATCCATAAAACTCTATAAAACTAGTTTATTTCCTATTATTTTCCGATTTTTTTTACTGTACTGTAAAGGCCCCAGGTTTGACCTAACTCTGTGTGCTTGAATAGATGGTGCGTTACTACCTCCCTGCTATGCATGTACACATACACAAAGTACACATATCACAAAACGCTCCAGGCTCATATTGATTGCACTGTTAAACAATCACTGTCAAAGGCAATTCCTTGCTCATTGTATAAGTGAAAGTGTTTATTGGTAGGTGAGTTTTAATGTGGTATTCGTCAGGTTTAACTAGTAGATGTATGGATGAGTGAGTGTAGGGCTGAATGGCTAGATGGGTAAGAGTGGGTAGCCGTATGGGTGGGTGCATGGATGAGAGTGGATGTCTGAGTGCGTGGATGCTTCGTTGGGTGAGCAACTTAATTAATGAGTGGGTGAAGGTTGGCTGTGTAGATGGATGAGAGAGCGGATGCCTTAACTGGTAGATAATCGGATGGGTGAGTGGCTGCATTAATTCTGGTGTGGTGCATAGCGGATAGATGGGTGAGTAAAAGGGTGAGTAAGTGGGTGCACAGTTGGATGAGTGGGTGTGTGGATGTCTAGGCAAGTGGATGGTTCTATGGGTAAATGGATACTTGAGTAGGTGTGTGGGTAATTGGATTGCTGACTGGGTGGATCATTGTTGGAAATCAGCCAGATGGATTGATGAGTCGATGGGTGGATGGATGAGAGAACTGCGGATACATAAGTGGAGGTCGACCAATTGAAGGGAAAATTTGTGGTTGATGTACTGGTGAGTGGGTAAATGGCTGAATGGATTTATTACTTTCCCTCACCTCTGTTGGAGTACACCGTATATAGGTTTCTCCAGTTCGCTATATTGTAATCGGAGGTCTCTGCCCCTCAGGTAGAGAAGTTTAGTGTCACAACAGCAGTGGAAGGGGTAGCCGGATCCACAGACAGCCCTTTCCCCAAGTTGAGGTGCAGTGGGATGACAAGGGCAGGTGGCCACTGCTACGGGCAGTAACATACAGAGGTCAGAGTGTACCGTACCTTGGGTATTGGTTTAGGGTCCTAAAGAATGAAATGTTTGCTTATGGACGAGGCCACTCTGGTGCATCCTTTCAGTCTGAGTGGGTGATGCCAAGGTGGAACGAGGTGATCAGTAGTCACCTCTGCAGAAAAGGCGGTGAGCAGCTTGAGAGCACATAAAAAGATTGGCGAACCAGGGGGAAGTCAAACTAGCTTGCTTTGCTTGCAAGCTCACGTCAACCTGAGACAACGATTTACAACCCACCACTTTCGAAGTTCACCAGCCGCTAGAGCATCCGAGCAAAAACTATAAATTTGGCCTCTTCGTCATTGCAAACTCCTCCTGTTCTTCCAGTTTGAAATATGCGAAACCATGTTACATCTAGATGTTGGTTTTATATTAGCGTATACGGGCATTTAACCTGATTTTATATGTGATGTGTGAAAGTCCGAGTAACTGGTCCCTGTGCCCTGGTAACTACTCGTCTACATGAATATGTGATGCTTTGCTCTCTCCCACTTCGTTAGTGACCGATAGGACAGGTGTATTTTGCATCAGCACTAGCTCATCTGACTGCTGACCTTCTGTGTGGATCCACGCTCTTTCCACGTAGACTAACCCGGGCTCCATTTTTTCACCACAGGCTTACCAGAGACACAACATCACGCTGCAGTGGGACCGCGAGGTGATGGATGTGCTCGCAGACGGCTACAATCTACACTACGGTGCCCGTTCAATCAAACACGAGGTACAGACTGGGCTAATAGTGTCTGCAAACTCTTTCATCCTTCATCTCAGCAAGTCCGACCTGTAGCCTGTCTTCCCAATGTCTATCTGCTTTCACTGGCTGTGCTTTCAAAGCATGGTGTGGAGGTGTTCATCACATGTCATGGTCCCAGAGGCAGCGCTTGTGAGCACTTTAAACCCATATTCGGCATGTTTCTTGATAGGTGCTAACTGTGGGTCGTTTTCCAGCACTGTGTTGTGCGGTTCTTGTTGTGCTATAATTGCATATGAACAAACCATTTAAGTGTTAACAACATGGCTAAACAGATTGCAGAACTAGAAAATAGACGTTTTATATACACATTTTATGCACACAGTTGTGGTTACAAAATGGTGATTTACGTTTACATTGGGCATTGATAATTCATTGTGTGCTCACCTACATTTCCTCACCCACCTCCATTTCCTCAGAGTTGTCTTGATTTTAAAATCTGTGATATCAGAATTCCATATTAATCGAAGTTGTAGCTGCCATGATTTTCCCTCGAATCCATTTAAGTTGGATGAGCGGCTTATGGCAAGCCGGCATTCGGAGAGCCGTGAAAAGACAGGCCGTTTTCCTTGCGTGAAGCATAGGTTGAACCTTGAGAGTGCGTGTGCTTTTATTTGCACAGGGAAAGGTTGCTTCGGCTGCCCTTTTGAAGACTATGCCAGTTATTGACATCTGACAACTTGGCACAGTCAACTCCGGTCAAAGCCAAGAAGTTAACTGAAGTTCAGCCGGATATTTCTATTGATTTCTTCTGCATTGTCTTGAAATCCTCAAACTTGGCTCCTATTTTCTAAGATTCTGTTCTGGAGGTAGTCTTCAGGTGAGGAATGTGTGGGGAAAATATCCATTAGAAGAAGTAATTTATGATAGATATTCTGTCTTCCTGCAGATTATTCGTTCAACATTCTCCCACTGCCTTTATTCCTGATGATGCGGCCATTAGACAGTTATGCACATTTGTACTGGTTTCTTTTTTAGCTCGTTTTCCATTGTTTCCATGGTGCTGTGAATAAGCTGTGACCAGCATCAAGGAGGGTAGGGGTGGCTTTATCAAGCCACAGTATCACATTTGGTGTTGCCAATTGCAGCAGTGTCCTAATGCTGCTTTCAGAGTTTATTGATCCCGTCTGATGCCTCATTTCAGAACTTTAGTTGAGAGATCCGTGGGAAATGGAATACCCAATATTCTGCACTAGTGCAGGTAGCTATCTATTTCTACCTTCTACATTAGAGTTCAAGTGAATTTAGTATGGTTTAGTTTCAGCTTATTAGCGCATTCGTGGGGTGAACAATACAAATTCAGGCGCAGGCAGTGCTTCTTAATTTGTAAATAAAAACGTGCAGGTGCTCAAAGCCCTTCTCTTAAACACGCGGCTGCTGCAATTAAATGTGGGAGCACGGAATACTGAAGCACCATAATCCTGAAGCCATCTAGGACCTCTTCAATCCATCTAAAGCCACTCCCTGCCCTTTCAGCTCACTCCTGAAGTTTTCTGCTTTCTCCCATTGTGACGCTTTTTCGTTTTTCTCTTCCTCCGTCTTTCCCATATGTGTCTTTTGCTAGCAGCAAATGCTTTGGGGCAGACGAATAAGCACCGGCCCTCAAAAATAAGTGCCGGTGCTCAGCACCGGAAACAACAAGCACAAGTTAAGCACTGGGCGCAGGTATTCTTTTTTCTATCAATGTCTGAGCTATCTCTTCCCTGCTAGTAAATTTCAGAGACTCATAGCCTTTGGAAAGCGTGTTACTGCAGACAGCATTGTCTACTGCAGTCAAATTTTAGACATTAAGTAGCAAGTCCTATAAGCCCTGAGATTTTGCATCAGAGAGGCAAAGCCATACGAGGAAGATGCTTCGTAATACGACAAATACAGCAAAATATTGTCTCCAGTTCAAGCCTGGTTGAAAAAGGTTTTTGCCTAAACAAGATTTGACCAACTTCTATGATCCTAACTCGAAGGGGAGGTGAAAGTGGAAAGCCTATCTCGCTTTAAATTGAAACACGGACTCTACCTCAGAGCTGCCTTTCTGAGACTAGTATGGTATTATTCTCCTTGCACCAACAATGGAGATGGAGGAGGTCTGTTTGAAAGTTTTTTTTTTTTTTTTTTACCTTCAATTAATATTATCAGCGAGACAAGGAAGAAGTGATTAAAGTCCAAGATGTAGAATAAAGATTCAGGAATCTTAACCCCAGCTAAATAAAAGTAACAAGTAATGGCAAAGCCAAAAGTTTGCACCTTTGCGAGACATTTTGGCTTTGCCAATGTCTTCTAGCTATGTTGTACAGCAGCGTGGCTGCTGTTTGGCAATGCTAAAAATTAGTGGTGTGGAGGAGAGTGGCGAAGAGTAGAGTGGAGTTGTGTAGAGTGGAGTGGCATAGAGTCCAATGGTGTAGGGTACAGTGGAATGGAAAAGTGTGGAGTAGACTACAGTGGCATACAGTAGAGTAAGAGTGGAATGTAGCAGCGTACAGTTGAGTGGCGCAGAGTGCCATTGTGTGGGGTGGAGTGGCGAAGACTAGTATTGACTGGAGTGGTCCAGAGTAGAGAAGAGTGGCATAGGGTACAATGGCATAAACTTGCATTGTGGGGAGTGGGATGGCATAGAGTGGAATGGATAAAATAAACAGTGCATCTGATAGAGACTTCTAGCTGCAGATTCCTTACCTTAGAATTTTTTGCCGTCAGCTTGGAATCCAGAATTTTTTGCTGAGCAATACCCTGCATGTGCCATGGGGTGGGCGTCATTCGGATCTGCGTGGCGTCGTTGGAGCCGTCCGTGACGTCACGGTTGCCAATAAAGGCACCACCCAGGTGCACGTACGTCAGTTATTTTCCTTCCACCCTGGTTAAGCGCAGGTCCGGATTCAAGCTACCCTCTGCCTTTTTTGGCAGGCTTTTTTCAGCCGTTTTGTCAAATCTTTTTTAAATCTATGCAAGATGACATCGGGGTTCAAGCCGTGTGGTGCATGCCGTTGCACCATGTCGGTGACGGACCCCCACCAGGTATGTCTCTGGTGCCTTGACCGAGACCACGACTCAAGCTTTGAGAGAGAGGTCTCTGAAGCTAATGGTGGCTCAGCAGTCGACTTCGGTTGGCGTGACTCCAAAGAGGTCATGGCCCTGATCGAGGATGAGGTCGTGGGGACCGCTCCATGACCCCTCAAGTCCTCTTCTTTGCACTTGAGGTCCTCCGGGCACTCAGGAAAGAGGCACAAGAAGAAGAAGTCCAAGCAGACTTCGACTTCACCCGCCCATCGACCAACTAGGCGACTTTAGAACGTTGACGTTCCAGGCACGGTTTCGCGGAACCAATGCCACAGCTGACTTCGAGCCCCCTCCCTTTTTCCTCCCTCTCCCCCTTTCCGGGAGCCGGAGCGACCCTGCTCAACTCAAGGAGTTTTACAAGGCCATGCGCTTCGTATTTGAGCCTTCGGGCCCTGTGGGGTCAGCAGGGGCCCCATCGTATTCCACACCTTCGGCATCCGCTCCGTTGGAGTCTTTTGGATCTGATATTGGATCTCGGACGATGCCAAGTGCACACCGTCAGCATCCTCTGGCGTCGTCCCCGACGTCGACTCTCCCCGCACCACTGGCGCCAACCAGTCGTGCAAACCCAATCCTCATACCTGATGAGCCGGAACGGCGTCATACAAAGCTGATTTCAACTTCGATGGAGCCGACACAGGCCAGATCATTGCCTCAGGCTTATTATGATCAGCCAGACACAGCTGAGAAATGGGAGGGGTCTCAGGACCCTTTAGATTATGGTTTGAAGCAAATGGACTGGTATGAGGAACTAGGGGAAACCAGCAGACTGGATACCTCTCCAGATACTGGCATGCTCTCACCTCCTACTGTGGCTATGGAGGAGGGAGCTTCATATGCTCTGGTTGTGCGTAGGTCAGCTGAGGCCACTTCCCATGGTGCCTTCCCTCCTGCTTCCCCGGATAGGAAATCCAAGGGGTTGGATCAGCATGGTAAGAAAAGGGTTTCTTCCTCCAGCCTGGCATTGAGGTCTGTCAACACCTCACGCCTATTGGGCCTTGTTTCTCCTTACTTTATGGGATACAGTGGCACAGGTGCTGCCCCAGGTCCCTGAGGGCGTGCGGGACACTCTCACAAGCTGGTAAAGATGGGAGAGATGCAACAAAGTTTACAATACGGTGTGGTTTGGAAATGACTGACTCGCTTGGTAGGGCTATTTCATCAACAGTGGCCCTTCGTCCCCACGCCTGGTTTCGTATGTCTGGCTTTTCGGGGGGATGTCCAGGCAAACCTTATGGACATGCTCTTCGAAGGCTCGCACCTATTTGGAGAAAAAGCAGACTCAGCGCTTGAGCAGTTCAAGGACTTTAGGGTTACGGCCAGATCCTTGGGCCTCTCCAGCGCCTTATCACCAGCAGTTTGCCTTTCGCCCCTTTTGAGGCTTCGGAAGGGGTGTGGTAACACATCACCCGCAAATTAGCCACCGACTTCTGTCACCTCAACATCCAATGCGAGGACGAGTTCATGTTACCTTCAGACCCAGAGAGTCTAGCCAGATGTCGGCCACCACTCAGCCCCCCTCCTCCACAGCGCCCAAGTCCTCCTAGTATGATTCAGCAAGACCACACACGTCCAGTTGGAGGGAGGACTCAATTTCATCTCCCTCATGGGCGGTCCATAACATCAGGCAATTGGGTCTTGCAGATCATACAGAAGGGCTATTCCCTCCCCTTCCAGTCTTTCCTTCCCTCTATGCCTCCATTAAAAGAAAGACTGATGGAGGATCACTTAATCTTGCTGCGTGAGGAAGTTACGGCTCTTTTGGCCGAGGGAGTCATAGAAAGGGTCTTAATGTCAGAAGTAGGCAGTGGTAGTTATTCCCACTACTTTCTGATTCCCAAAAAGAACAAGGGTCTCTGCCCCATTCTGGATTTGCGGGACATCAATCTCTCCTCCAAAATGGAGAAATTCAGGATGCTTACTCTTGCTCAGGTTTTGTCTGCCCTAGACCAAGGGGACTGAATGGTAGCGCTGGACTTGCAGGATGCGTATTTTCACATCCCCATCCTGCATGCCCACAGGCGTTATTTGCGGTTCAAGGTGGGCCACAAGCACTTTCAGTTTACTGTGCTTCCCTTCGGTCTCACCAGTGCCCCTCGGGTGTTCACAAAAGTGATGGCGGTGGTAGCAGCTTGTAGGAAGTTGGCTCTGTATGCACTATTTCAAAGTAAGAAATAGCATGCACAGAGTCCAAGGGTTCCTCTTAGAGGTAAGATAGTGGCAAAAAGAGATCATTCTAATGCTCTATTGTGTGGTAGTGTGGTCGAGCAGTGGGCTTATCAGAGGGTAGTGTTAAGCATTTGTTGTACATACACACAGGCAATAAACGAGGAACACACACTCAAAGACAATTCCAGGCCAATAGGTTTTTGTATTGAAAAATAAATTTTCTTAGTTTATTTTAAGAACCACAGGTTCAAGATTTACAAACAATACTTTAAATGAAAGGTATTTCACTCAGGTGTCTTAGGAACTTTGAATCAACACAATAGCATATACAGTTTTGGCAAAAATGTCAATAAGCTATTTTAAAATTGGACACAGAGCAAAATTCAACAGTTCTTGGGGGAGGTAAATATTGGTTAGTTTTGCAGGTAAGTAAAGCACTTACAGGGTTCAAAGATGGATCCAAAGTAGCCCACCGATGGGGGTTCAGGGCAACCCCAAAGTTACCACACCAGCAGCTCAGGGCCGGTCAGGTGCAGAGGTCAAAGTGGTGCCCAAAACGCATAGGCTTCAATAGAGAAGGGGGTGCCCCGGTTCCAGTCTGCCAGCAGGTAAGTACCCGTGACTTCGGAGGGCAGACCAGGGAGGTTTTGTAGGGCACCGGGGGGGACCCAAGTCAGCACAAAAAGTACACCCTCAGCGGCACAGGGGCGGCTAGGGTGCAGAGTGCAAACAGGCGTCAGGTTTGCAATAGGTTTCAATGGGAGACCCAGGGGTCTCTTCAGCGATGCAGGCAGGCAAGGGGTGGGCCCCTTGGGGTAGCCACCACCTGGGCAAGGGAGAGGGACACCTGGGGATCGCTCCTGTACTGGAGTCCTTCAGGTCCTGGGTGCAGTGTGTTTCCCAGGCGTCGGGTTCTTTGAAGCAGGCAGTCGCGGTCAGGGGGAGCCTCTGGATTCCCTCTGCAGGCATCGCTGGGGGGGACTCAGGGGGGTCAACTCTGGCTACTCACAGGGTTGCAGTCGCCGGGGAGTCCTCCCTGTAGTGTTGGTTCTCCGCAGGTCGAGCCGGGGGCGTCGGGTGCAAAGTGGAAAGTCTCACGCTTCCGGCGGGAAACGTGTGGTCTTTAAAAGTTGCTTCTTTGTTGCAAAGTTAAAGTCTTTGTGAAACAGGGCCGCTGTCCACGGGAGTTCTTGGTCCTTTTAGATGCAGGGTAGTCCTCTGAGGCTTCAGAGGTCGCTGGATCCTGGGGGACGCGTTGCTGTTGCAGTTCTTCTTGAAGTGGGAAGACAGGCCGGTAGGGCTGGGGCCAAAGCAGTTGGTGTCTCCGTCTTCTCTGCAGGGCTTTCAGGTCAGCAGTCCTTCTTCGTCTTCAGGTTGCAGGAATCTAGTTTCCTAGGTTCTGGGGAGCCCCTAAATACTGAATTTAGGGGTGTGTTTAGGTCTGGGAGGGCAGTAGCCAATGGCTACTTTCCTTGAGAGTGGCTACACCCTCTTTGTGCCTCCTCCCTGAGGGGAGGGGGGCACATCCCTATCCCTATTGGGGGAATCCTCCAAAACCAAGATGGAGGACTTCTAAAGGCAGGGGTCACCTCAGCTCAGGACACCTTAGGGGCTGTCCTGACTGGTGGGTGACTCCTCCTTGTTTTTCTCATTATCTCTCCTGGAGTGGCCGCCAAAAGTGGAGGCTGTGTCCAGGGGGCGGGCATCTACACTAGCTGGAGTGCCCTGGGGCATTGTAACACAAAGCCTGAGCCTTTGAGGCTCACTGCTAGGTGTTACAGTTCCTGCAGGGGGGAGGTGTGAAGCACCTCCACCCAGAGCAGGCTTTTGTTTCTGTCCTCAGAGAGCACAAAGGCCCTCACCACATGTGGTCAGAAACTCGTCTATCAGTAGCAGGCTGGCACAGACCAGTCAGCCCTGCACTTAACAAATGGGTAAAATACAGGGGGCATTTCTAAGATGCCCTTTGTGTGCATGTTTTAATAAATCCAACACTGGAATCAGTGTGGGTGTATTATTCTGAGAAGTTTGATACCAAACCTCCCAGTATTCAGTGTAGCCATTATGGAGCTGTGGAGTTCATTTTTGACAAACTCTTAGACCATATACTTAATATGGCCACAACTGTACTTACAATGTCTAAGAATAGACTTAGACACTGTAGGGGCATATTGCTCATGCAGCTATGCCCTCACCTGTGGTATAGTGCACCCTGCCTTAGGGCTGTAAGGCGTACTAGAGGGGTGACTTACCTATGCCACAGGCAGTATTTTGTGTGCATGGCATCCTGAGGGGGATGCCATGTCGACTTTGCCTTTTTCTCCCCACCAACACACACAATCTGCAATGGCAGTGTGTTAGGTGAGGGGTCCCTTAAGGTGGCACAACATATGCTGCAGCCCTTAGGGACCTTCCCTGGTCACAGGGCCCTTGGTACCACTGGTACCTTTTACAAGGGACTTATATGTGTGCCAATTGTGGAAACAATGGTACATTTGAGGTGAAAGAACACTGGTGCTGGGGCCTGGTTAGCAGGGCCCCAGCACACTTCTCAGTCAAGTCTGCATCAGTATCAGGCAAAAAGTGGGGGGGTAACTGCAACAGGGAGCCAGTTCCTTACACAGGTCATCTGCACAGGTTAGGGATTTCAGGGCCAGATGTATGTAAATATTTTGCACTCGCAAACGGTGCAAAACGGTAAATTTGTCCGTTTGCGAGTGCAAAATAGTGGTCTGCAATGCATGAAAGGCATTCGCAGACCACAAAGTAGAAATCGCTAAAATAGCGATTTCTTGCGTTGCGACCTGGATATTGCGAGTCGCAATTTGCGATTCGCAAAATCCAGGTCGCAAGGCTGTGCTGCAAAAATCGCAAATTGCGATTTTGTGCAGAATGGCATTTTGCACTTGCAAAATACCATGGACTGCAACCAGGTGGTAAACTGGTGCAAAATGTAAAAATGCATTTAAAATGCATTTTTAAATTGAAAATGTAAAGCACACATGCCCTTATGGCATGTGTGTACTTTACATGTCCCCCAAAACATTTTTGGGGTGCAGCAGAGGGGGCCATAGGCCCCCAGCACCCTGGGGATTTGCATTTCCAAAATTGCGATTTCTGGTTCAGAAATCGCAATTTTGGAAATGCAAAAAATTTGCAGCTATGGGCCAACCAGGCCCATCGCTGCGAATGGGGCCGGTATCGCAATTTGCGATTCGGTAATAGCATTTGCGATTTTTAAGAAATCGCTATTACCGATTCACAAATGTGATACATGGCCCTTTGCGAGTCGGTAATAGCGAGTTCTTAAAAATCGCTATTACCGAATCGCAATGGGCCGAGATGATACATCTGGCCCTCAGTCTTCCCCTACCTCAACGACTGGCTGTTGAAGGCTCCTACCCCCCAGGGTCTTGTCACCCACCTTCAGACTATGGTGAACTTCCTGTATTCGCTGGGTTTCACTAAGAAGATCCCTTTCATCGGGCTGTTCTGGATACAGTTCAGTTAAGGGCTTATCCTCCAAAGCAGCAAGGTATTTAGGTTACAATACCGATGTTTCGGCCACTATCCCAGATTTCTGTGAGACAGACTCTGAGGCTGCTGGGCCTCATGGCCTCCTGCATTCTGTTAGTCAAACATGCCAGATGGCATATAAGGGCTCTGCAGTGGTACCTGAAGTTCCAGTGGGCACAGCATCAGAATCATGGAACTGCAAAAGACCTGCACTGGTGGTTGGCGAAATGCGATTTGGTCGGAGACAGACTCCTCTTCCTTCCCCAACCAGACCTCACAGTAGTGACAAATGTGTCACTTCTGGGATGGGGCGACCATCTGGGAGAGGTGGAGATCAGAGGCCTCTGGTCTCCGGCGGAGTAAGGACTCCATATCAACTTAGCTCCGGGTGATCCAACTTGCACTGAAAGCATTTCTTCCTGTTGTAAAAGGGAAAATGGTGCAGGTGTTCACGGACAACACCACCACAATGTTGTACTGCAACAAGCAGGGCATTGTGGGGTCGTGGACCCTTTGTCAAGAGGCCCTGCATCTCTGTACATGGCTGGAACAGCAGGACATTACCCTGGTGGTTCAACACCTGGCAGGTTCTCTGAACACTAGGGCAAACAAACTCAGCCGTTGATGCCTAGCAAATCACGAGTGGTGTCTCCATCTAGGGGTGGCACAAGGACTCTTTTAACAGCGGGGAGAGCCTTGGTTAGATCTGTTCGCCTCCGTATAGAATACTCAATGTCAGCAATATTGCATGTTGGAGTTTCCAAGGCCGCAATTGCTCAGTGACTAATTTCTTTGCGAGTGGAGTGCAGGCCTCCTGTACGCCTTTCCGCCCAACCCACTTCTGCCTAGAGTTCTCAAGAAAATCAAGAACGACTGGGCCCAAGTAATATTGTTGGCTTTGGATTGACTACATGGAGTTTGGTATCCGAGCTTCTGAAAATGAGCATCAGTCCTCCGATCAGGCTGCCTCTTTGGGAAGAACTTCTGTCGCAGCAGCAGGGGAAGGTTCTCCACCGAACCTGTCAACTCTGCACCTTCATGTGTGGAGATTGAGCAGTGACAGTTGACAGGCTTCAACTGTCCTCCCGAAGTCTCTTAAAGTTATTTGGTAGCCAGGCGTCCCTCCGCTAAGGCGGTGTATGCATGCCATTGAAACCACTTTGTATATTAATGTACAGAAATATCTATTGATTCACTTTGTGCTTCTCTTTCTGAGATTCTTCTCTTTATTCTATCTCTTGCTCAACAGGGTTCTGCCTTGGGCACTCTCAAAAGATATCTTTCCATTGTATTGGCGTTCATTTGGCTGGCTGATCAGCCTTCATTATTCAAATCCCCAATTCTAAATAGATTTCTTAAAGGGCTTGTACATATGTTTCCCCCTACGCCTTTTGTCATGCCTCAGTGGGGCTTAAATCTCTCATGTGTGCTCCCTTTGAGCCTTTACACAATTGTCCCCTCCAGCTGCTCACCATCAAAACAGCCTTTTTAGTGGCAGTAACATCTGCCAGGAGGGTGAGTGAGATGCAGGCTCTTTCATCCAAACCGCCGTATCTCACCATGTTTCCAGACAAGGTGGTACTCAGAACTTGTAGCTCTTTTCTCCTCAAGGTGGTGACCCCATTTCATCTGGGTCAGCATATCACCTTGCACACCTTCTTTGCTCCTCCGCATGCCTCTAAAGAAGAGAATCGACTCCACCGACTGGACCCAAAAAGAGCGTTGTCATTCTACCTTGAACGCACAAAAGATTTCTGGCTGGATGACCAACTTTTTGTGGAGTAGGTGGGAGCAAAGAAGGGCCGGACAGTGCAGAAACAAACTATTTCACGCTGGGTCGTCTTCTGCATTAAGATCTACTATGCTTTGGCCAAGAAGCAGCCTCCTGAGGGCTCATTCTACCAAAGGGCAAGACTGCTACCACTGCACTAGCAGCCCACGGCCAGGAGGTTATGGCTTGGGTAGCTATTCTAAGGTAAGGAATCTGCAGCTAGAAGTCTCTATCAGATGAACAAGTTACTTACCTTTGATAAGGCATTATCTGGTAGAGACTACATCTTGCTGCAGATTCCTTACACGCGGCTACGTCTAATAGGGTCAGGGATTGTCCCTTTCAGGGTCCTAGTTTTTGGCATAGACGAATTGTTAGTTCTATTCATGGCTCAACGGTTCTGGTGTGTAAGTTTGTGGAAAAAAAACTGATGTACGAGCGCCTGTGTGGTGCCTTTATAGGTGACAGTGACATCACAGACGGCTCCGACGCACGCAGGTTATTACTCAGCCAAAAATTCTGGATTCCAAGCTGACGTCAGGAAATTCTAAGGCAAGGAATCCGCAGGTATATAGAGTCTCTACCAGATAATGCATTACAGAAGGTAAGTAACTTGTTCATTGCGAAGAGTCGAGGAAGAATAAAAGAGCCGGAAGAAACGCATGTACTTGGTTCCATGCTCCAAGGAGGAGCTAACGCAAGAAAGGAAGGGAAGCCTAAGAAAGGAAGGTAAGCCTAGGAGAGAGAAGCAATCGAAAGATTGCAATCAAGTTTGACAGTGAAAACAATTAATGGTATGCTGTAGGCAGGTTGTAAGCCCAGTGAATTGTAAACAATAGGTCTTGCAGCACAGCGTATGTGCTGTACAGGTGAGCCATAAGAAGGAATTGGCGAAGACCTGCAACCAGCAGCACGCTCCAGGGGGAGGTGGACTGATGGAGCATGATTGACCTTTAAAACATAAGAAAACAAAATTTCTCTCCAGAAGGAGGAAAAAGTAATGGTACAGGGTCAATTTCCCGATGAGTGAACTGCAACTTTCTTGTTAACCTTTATCCAAAGTGGGACAAGAGAAAAGTAGAACAGGCGGTTTATATGCAATATTTCAAAGATTAAAAGGACTAGAGCTCCAGGCTAACTTTTTACTAAAGGAGCCATGGCCATAGAGCCAAAAACTATTAAGTATCAATCCAGATTTCTAGTAGTTTTTTTTTTAAAATCTTTTTTATTGTTATTTGGCATACAATAACACAAATATAAAACCCAAAACAAAACATGCAAGATATGGACATTGAGGCGGATGGGTTATATATTCACTGGTGGGGATGTAAGTGGGTCAGGGATGGCTGGGAGATGGGGAGAGGCACCCCTTGACTCCCACTTATCCTGGGTAGCCACATACTTCGGTCATTGATATTGTGGCAATTGATATTTGGTAGTAACCGGTCATAATTCTGGTGGAAGTGTGGGTTCCTCATATCGCATTGTGTGCTCCGGCACCACACATGTGGTGTATGCCCAAGTATGTCGTAAAGGACTATGGTCAATACGCACTGCCCACTGTCCCTTTGCATATATGCTGCCTAGTGCAGGTGCAGGCGGCGGCTGTGTTGTGTTAGGCTCCAGGTGAGTTCCTTATAGTGTTCTGGTTGAATCTGTGAGTACTTGGCATGTGGAGTATAGTGCATCGTGTCAGGGTTACTCCCCATATGTGTGCACGTGGTCATATCCTCTATGCGATGATCTGATGCACAAGGTGTATGTTTGTCCTGTGTTCGTGGCTTCATAGGGGCCGAGTATCATCTTTAGCCTCAATTGAGGAGATGAAAGTGTCCCACATATCCAACCCTTTAATTAGCAGCTCCTTATCCCAGAGGTAGTGCAATATCTGTGCTTCCGCTCTTGCCCACTTCAACAGGTCGCGCAACTAACACTGTATGTCTGGAGTGGACAGTGCTTTCCACTGCATTGCCAAAAGGTGTTTAAACAGCACAAATGCTAAGTCAATGCACTTATGCACCTGTTTATTCTTCCTAGTCTTTTGGCGAATCCCCAGCAGGCAAGAGTCTAGCATGGGGGAGAGTGGGAATTCTAGCAGCTCAGCGTTTAGTGCCGCAATGGTGTGCCAGGCCCGTAGAACCGGCGGACATTCCAATGTCATGTGGTAGAATATGGCGTCGGGGCATTCCCGGCTAGTGTGGGGATACATGCGCTGGAGTAGGTGCGGGGTTAGGT
Organism: Pleurodeles waltl; assembly: GCF_031143425.1. NCBI lineage: Eukaryota > Metazoa > Chordata > Amphibia > Caudata > Salamandridae > Pleurodeles > Pleurodeles waltl. Next base: position 75,973,882 of record NC_090447.1, on the reverse strand, counting down.
ATGTTTGATGAAGGTAGTTGAATTGCGGATAGCGGAATCTGGGGTTATGTGACACTGCCTGAATCATGTTAAGTGCGGTGCACCAAGTCTGCGGAGTCATCAGTGCGGGAAGGACCTTATCCCATCTCGCCTTTGCTTTTGTTTGGGCTATGTCCGGACTGCCAAGTAGAAGGGCATATATTTGAGATGTACCACAGTGGGCACCTAGGTCTAATAGTAGGTCATGCAGGAGGGGGGATGTCGGGGTTCCCCGTCTCCGCAGCGTCCTGTGCGCCACACAAGTTGCTGTAGTGCCCCATACGTTATGGACCATCCCTGTTCTACGTCATGTGTAGTCATCATTTCAGCATAAGTCATGATGCGTCCTTCTATATGTCCCCAATTGTCTCTATGCCCTTTGTGGGCCACATTGACAGCCTGTATTGTCCGGCCACTTTCCCGATCCCTGGGATGGCCAGTAGTGGAAGCCTTGGTGAGTTCTGGGTCCTTCCCAGTATGTAACGACCTCAGCACCAATGAGCCACTGCCATCAGTACATTTTGTTGACCTAAGGGGCTGTTGTGATCTGTCAGCCATTGTAGCACATCAGTGTGGCCTGATTTAGACAGTATTACTTTAGTTTCAGGATTCAGGGGTCCTGAAGCCAATGGCAGGTCCAATGTATCTGTGCGGCTGCGTAGTATAACTCGTAATTTGGAGTGCCCAGGTCACCTTGCACTAGCGGTAGGTGTGTATCGGTAAGTGCTACCCGCCGACGTCCATGTCCCCACACCAAATCAGTCAATAGGCTGTTTAGTGAAGTGACGAAGTCTCAGGGGATTGTCAGAGGCAGAGCAGAAAAATGGTAAAGCAACTGTGGAAGTATAAGCATCTTCGCAATTGCCACCCTCCCCATTGGTGACAGCAGTAGTGAGCGCCAGAATGGTAGAGAGCCTCTGGTGGTCCTGAGCACCCGCCCTAAGTTTCCCTCCCTGAGGTTGGCTGCGTTATGGTATATTTGTATGCCCAGGTATTTGAAAGTGCTATACGACCACGGTAACCCATGTGTCGGGGTGTTAGATTAGCGATCCAGCGTGATCGGTGTCAGTGGGAACAGACAGGATTTTGACCAGTTGACATGTAAGCCCAATAGGTCTCCGAATGTATTCAACAATTGTAATAGTCCCGGAAGTGAGGCTGTGTGATTATGCAGGTATACTAAAGCATCATCCACGTATAGGGAAACTTACTGTCTGGTATCCCCCATTCCTGAGCCCTTCATCATAGGTGTGCTGCCACAGGTTCGATCGCTAAGGCAAATAATAGCGGCGAAAGTTGGCATCCCTGTCTTGTGCCCCTCCCAACAGAGAACTGTTCTGATATTCTCCCTCCTGTCTTAACCCGGCCAGTAGGTTCTGAGTACAGTATGTTAATCCACCGCATGAATACCTTCCCGAACCACATGCGGCTCAATGTTTCCAGCAGGAAAGGCCAGCCCAAGGTATCAAACGCCTTCTCTATATCAAGGGACACCGCTACTCGTCCAAAGTCTAAGTCTGGGGCATCTGACATAAGTTGTATGAGACCACTGATGATTACGAAGGTGCTTCGACCGAGAATGAATCCCGACTGGTCTTCGTGGACCAGCATTGACATCAACGGGAGCAAGTGGTTCGCAAGGATCTTTCCTAGAAGCTTACAATCCAGGTTAAAAAGGAAAGGGGGCGGTACAATCGGACATCCAGAGGGTCGTGCCCCGGCTTAGGGAGGACCACAATCACTGCCTCCCGCTGGGAGTCTGTCAGCCGTCCCTTCTTTAATGCCTCATGGAGCATTTTCATGTATGGTTTAATTAACTGTGGTGTGAATGTGTGGTAGTATTCGGCCGGAATGCCGTCACTACCAGGTGCCTTGTCACGTGCCAGTTGACATAGAGCCTGAAGAATCTCCTCAGAGTCTATGGGTGCTTCTAATGCTTCTCGATGGGTCATAGGCAGGCTAACTAAGGGGAGTGTTTGGAAGAAATCTGCTAGTTGCGCTACTGATGGTGGGGGTATCGCTGCATATAGACTGCTGTAGTATTGCCTAAACGTATCATTTATTTCTGCCGGGGTATTAACCACTACACCAGAGTCCAGTCGTATGGCTCCTATTGGGGTGTGCCGTTGTTCCCCATGCAACAGCCAGGCTAGCAGCCTGCTGAAGCGATCTCCCTCAGAGTGTGTTCTGGCAAGATAGTGGTGGTAGTCAAATTTGCGCAAACGTGAGTTGACCTCATTCCTGCGTGTGCGTAAGGTCTCCGGGGTGGATGCGCCCAGTGTCACCTTTCGCTCCACTTCTCAGAGCTCGGTTTCGATCTGTAGCAGTTCACGGGACAGTGTTTGCCAAACTCCCCCAGCCGCCGTTAAGCATAGGCCCCTTGCCACCACTTTATGGGCATCCCATTCTATTGCGCGCGATGACGCAGTCTCACCATTTAGTTCAAAATATGTGATCTGATATGGTTTTAGCCACGTATGACGCCCCTGTGAAGTTGTTGGTTAGCTCCACGGACCAGAGCATCAGGTCTATGCAGGTATGCAGGCAGTGGAACGGGGAATAGAAGGAATATTCTCTATCTAGGGGATGTAGGATGCGCCATATATCCTTCAGCCTCCTATCCAACATCCAGGTCTGCAGCACCTGAGTGATTTTCCTACTGGGAGCACCCTCCAGTGGGGAGTGAGGTCTATCCCTGTCTATGTCGGGCACACAGTTCCAATCTCCTCCCCATATACAGTTTATCTTGGGATCTTGGAGTATTTGGGGTGTGACTAATTGTAGGAAAATGGCTCCCTGTTGCAGTCACCCCCCACTTTTTGCCTGATATTGATGCTGACTTGACTGATAAGTGTGCTGGGGCCCTTCTTACCAGGCCCCAGCACCAGTGTTCTTTCACTAAAAATGTACCATTGTTTCCACAATTGGCACACCTCTGGCACACAGATAAGTCCCTTGTAAAAGGTACCAGTAGTACCAAGGGCCCTGTGACCAGGGAAGGTCTCTAAGAGCTGCAGCATGTGTTGTGCCACCCTTAGCGACCCCTCACATAACACATGCACACTGCCATTGCAGATTGTGTGTGTTGGTGGGGAGAAAAAGGCAAAGTCGACATGGGATCCTCCTCAGGGTGCTATGCACTCAAAATACTACCTGTGGCATAGGTAAGTCACCCCTCCAGCAGGCCTTACAGCCCTAAGGCAGGGTGCACTACACCACAGGTGAGGGCCTAACTGCATGAGCAGTATGCCCCTACAGTGTCTAAGTCCATTCTTAGACAATGTAAGTACAGTGTGGCCATATTAAGAATATGGTCTGGGAGTTTGTCAAAAACAAACTCCACAGCCCCATAATGGCTACATTGAATACTGGGAAGTTTGGTATCAAACTTCTCAGAATAATAAACCCACACTGATGCCAGTGTTGGATTTATTAAAAAATGCACACAGAGGGTATCTTAGAGATGCCCCCTGTATTTTTCCCAATCCTTCAGTGCATGACTGACTGGACTGTGCCAGCCTGCTGCTGAGAGGCGAGTTTCTGACCCCATGGGGTGAGGGCCTTTGTGCCCTCTGAGGCCAGAAACAAAGCCTGCTCTGGGTGGAGGTGCTTCACACCTCCCCCCTGCAGGACTGTAACACCTAGCAGTGAGCCTCAAAGGCTCAGGCTTTGTGTTACAATGCACCAGGGCACTCCAGCTAGTGAAGATGCCCGCCCCCTGGACACAGCCCCCACTTTTGGCGGTAAGTCCAGGGGAGATAATGAGAAAAACAAGGAGGAGTCACCCACCAGTCAGGACAGCCTGTAAGGTGTTCTGAGCTGAGGTGACCCCCTGCATTTAGAAATCCTCCATCTTAGTTTTGGAGGATTCTCCCCAATAGGATTAGGGATGTGCCTCCCTCCCCACCCGGAGGAGGCACAAAGAGGGTGTAGCCACCCTCAAGGATAGTAGCCATTGGCTACTGCCTTCCCAGACCTAAACACACCCCTAAATTCAGTATTTAGGGGCACCCCAGAGCCTAGAAAACTAGATACCTGAAGAAACAAGAAGGACTACTGACCTACAAGCCTGTAGAGAAGACGGACAATGACAACTGCTTTGGCCCCAGCCATACCGGCCTGTCTCCGACTTCAAAAACCTGCAACCAGCGACGCATCCGACAGGGACCAGCAACCTCTGAAGCCTCAGAGAACTGCCCTGGACTAAAGGACCAAAAAACTCCAGTGAGTAGCGGCTCTGCTGAAAACCAGCAACTTCTTTGCAACAAAGAAGCAACTTCCAAAGACTGCACGTTTCCCGCCGGAAGCGTGAGACTTCTCACTCTGCACCTGACGCCCCCGGCTCGAGATTCAGAGAACCAATACCTCAGGGAGGACTCCCTGGTGACTGTGAGCCCGTGAGTAACCAGAGACGACCGCCCCTGAGCCCCCACAGCGACGCCTGCAGAGAGAATCCAGAGGCTCCCCCTGACTGCGACTGCCTGTAACAAGGGACCCGACGCCTGGAACCAACACTGCACCCGCAGCCCTCAGGACCTGAAGGAACCGAACTTCAGCGCAGGAGTGACCCCCAGGTGACCCTCTGCCTAGCCCAGGTGGTGGCTGTCCCTAGAAGCCCCCCTGTGCCTGCCTGCACCGCTAGAGTGACCCCCGGGTCCCTCCATTGTTTTCTACCTGAAACCGGACTGGAACTGGAGCACCCCTTTTCTCCATAGGCACCTATGTGTTTTAGGCACCTCTTTGACCTCTGCACCTGATGGGACCTGAGCTACTGGTGTGGTAACTTTGGGGTTGCCCTGAACTCCCAACAGTGGGCTGCCTATGCCCAGGAACTGAGACTTGTAGCCAATCTAACCATTACTTACCTCCCCCAGGAACTGTTGATTTTTGCACTGTGTCCACTTTTAAAATAGCTTATTGCCATTTTAACAAAGACTGTATATGATATTGCTTAAATTCAAAGTTCCTAACTTACCTGTGAGGAGTACCTTGCATTTTATGTATTTACTTCAAATCTTGAACTTGTGGTTCCTAAAATAAACTAAGAAAATATATTTTTCTATATAAAAACCTATTGGCCTGGAATTGTCTTTGAGTGTGTGTTCCTCATTTATTGCCTGTGTGTGTACAACAAATGCTTAACACTACCCTCTGATAAGCCTACTGCTCGACCACACTACCACAAAAAAGCATTAGAATTATCTACTTTTGCCACTATCTTACCTCTAAGGGGAACCCTTGGACTCTGTGCACACTATTTCTTACTTTGAAAAAGTACATAAAGGGCCAACTTCCTACACTGACAGTAAAAAGTCCCCTTGCTTCGTGTTCGGAGCATATAGCCCTATTATTATGAGTGGGGTACCGTCTAATAACCCTTCAAGTTTAACATATCGTCCTTCTACATCAATCGTTTGGTGCTCTACTGTGAAGGGAACTTCTGGTGCGATCCACACCAACACCCCCCTAGCAAATGCTGATGTTGTGGTACCATATGTTGACCCTGGCCATTTACTCTTGAGGTTACTTAGTTCTTCTTGTGTCAGGTGCATTTCCTGTAAAATTGCTATGTGTGTTTTGTGTAGTTTGAGGTGCGCATATACCCTGCAACGCTTGGCAATTCTGCCCATCCCTCTCATGTTCCACGTTATTATATTATAAGTGTCCATGGCCATCTATGCGAAGGGGTGTCTAGTACTGTGGGCTCCAACAGAGTGCCCCTAATATGCACCAGTATTACTGTGAATGTCTTCCTCCCGCTGTCGTCTCCAACACTGTGTGTATTTACCCTTGATCGCCATCCTTCGGTCCATTTAAAAGAAAATAAGGTAGGGAAGCAACTGGGAAGATAACAAAAACCTTCTGAGCGAAGCCCATTACAAAACATGTCGGCACAACAAGAGCCGTAGGTACAATCGGTCCGGGTGTAGTCCCTTCGGTGTCCCACTGGGGTGTGGGGTGGCGTGTTTGTTGGGAGCAAAGGGTCCGCATGCCGCGGCCCTTCTGGATTGTCTTCATACCCAACTCGTCCCAGTTACCTTACCGTCCGCTCACTCATTGAGCGCAGCGTTCACCTCCCCGACAGCAATCAGGCGGGCCGACAGTGTGGGCCAATGTGTCAGGGCGTAGACATCTGGTGTATGCCACACCCGACACCGGGCCACCCTCCTTCCTCTCCTTGTGTTCCCCTGCGACATGCTTCTAACTCGGGTTATGGCTGCTCTGGCCCTCCCGTTCCAGCAGTCCGCATCAAAGGTTAGATATCATCTGCCGAGCATGGAGTAAGTTCCGTTCCAATCATAATAGGGGAGGTGGAGTCACTAGAGCGGTCCTGCGAGGAGTTCGAGTCTATGATCTTGTCTTCCCGGTATATGGTGCCCTTTGCTGTTGTAAACAGGTTGGCATCTTTTAAGGCCTGTGCTTGGCTCTCGGCCGCCTGTGCTCTTCAAGGTCTGGTTCCAGTGTTCAATTTTTTCAGTCACCTGGACCGAGGGGTAATCCATGTGTCAAGCTTGGGGTTGTCTTTGTTTGTTTTTGCTAACCCCTTAGCATGCAACCAAGTCCAGGCGTCCTCCGGGGACGGGAAGATAGGTGTCCTTTCCCCATCTATCACCCGGAGGCGTAAGAGAGTAAGAGAGGTTATTGTCACGCAAAAGCTGCTTAACTCTTGTGAAGGACGCACGGTTGTGTTGCACCTCAGCGGTGTAGTCAGGATACGCCGTGATGGTGGTGTTGTCCATCTGTATGGGGCCCTGTGTCCTGAAGCTCTGTAAGATCAGATCTCTGTCCCGGAAATTGAGTAGGTGTGCAATCAAAGGCCGGGGCGGAGCACCCGGACGCGGTGGTCTGCCTGGGATCCGATGGGCCCGCTCCACCATGAATGAAAGCGATACACCACTTGTCAGCACATTATCTTTGCGCCATTGCTCTAGAAATATTTCAGCATTGGGCGTCTCGACCCGCTCAGGAAACCCCTTGAATCTGACATTGTTCCTTCGTGAATGACCCTCCGCATCTTCCGCTCTACGTTGCAGGAGGTGTACCTCCATTTCCATGCCATGCCGTTGGTTACGTAAGTCCTTGATTTCAGGTTGAGCTGAGGTAGGCGCGATTTCAGTTTCCTTGACTCTGTCCACTAATTTGTGGTGATCCGCTCTGAGTAGATTCACTTCCAGAGCTACTGTGTCTATTTTCGCTTCCAAGGTATTTTTGGTGTCCATTACTGCCTGTAGGAGCTTATCGAACTGTGCTGAGTGTTTTCTCAGTGTCTCGTTCATCTGTTGCAGAGCAGCAGTTTGTCTTTCGTTCTCTTCCGCGGGTGTTGCCACTGCTTCCTCAGCCACCGACTGCAGCCTAGTTGGTTTTGGTTTGACCATGATTGTGCATTATTGTGATCCGCAGCAGGCAGCTGCTCAGGGATAGCACCCCTCCGACTGCTCGGTAAGTGTGTTCCCTCGCCAAAGGGGCTTGCCGCACAGCGTGGACCGCATCAGCTGCTGTAGGTTGCTCATCTGGTGTATGCCGGGATGCCGTTATGTCGGTAATACCCCTTCTGTTGCTTTCATGTTTGGAGCTACGCAATAGCCAGTTACTGGACCACGTACCGGTTAGGGCGCCCCGAGCAGGACATCATTTCTACGTGTGATCAAGGGAGCGGGCGCTGCCTGCGTGCCCCCCGATGGGGGTAAAGGTTCCCTCTGGTCATTGTGGTGGGGTCCTCCTTATGTGATTGGGCCTATGCGTGTGGGGAGATCCACTCTGTTAAGTCTCTGTCGTATGAGCCCTTGCTCAGGCCTTGTGGTCTGCCATATATGGGAGCTCCCCAGCTGAGGGCATAATGCTTACAGTATGTATCCTCCTCCAGTTTAATTCCTCTTCCACTCACTAATCTGTTCCCCTATAGTGCGCTTCTCATCCCTCGCCCTGCAGCCGGCGTAGCCGAAAAACATCCAGAGTTTCTATCCATCCAGTTTATACTGCACTAGAGCCCACCACCATGGCGCATGATAGAGTACTTGGTCATATGATTAGGCGGTATCATCTTCCCCAAGGGGCCCCCGCAAATTATTGCCTGACCAGAGTGAGCGACCCCTCAGCCAGTCTCACTGTCATTCTGGGGATTTATATGACCGCCCTGGATGTGTCCTGCGATTGGGGGTGGGGGAGGTGAGGGGGGTGCGCCGTAAGCCAAGGGACGCACCCCCGGTCATCTCGATTACCGTCCGTTGATGTAGTTTTTGTGGAGGTCCACCCTCTCCACAGATGGGTCGCCGGTAGTGTCTCACGGGCCCCGCCGGTCCCAAGGTGATCGCCAGTAACGCTCCCGGACCCTCCTTGGCAGGCGAGCGTGCGTTGTGGGCCCACTCAAGCTTGTATGTGGGAGCCGCTGCGCCCTGTGGTGCAGCGCCCCCCCTTCGGTTCAATCTCTTCAGCCCGCCCATCGTCGTTGCTGTTGATTTTTGCGCATATCAATGGGGTCTCGTAGTGGTAAGTCTGACCAGTGCGGGTGGTCGTTTGCCCAGTGTTGCTGTCGTTCTGAGTATTATGTGACCACACTGGGTATGTCCTGCGGTGGTGGGAGGGTCGGGCAGTCAGCTGGGAGCCTCACCTCCAACAAATGCGGTTTGCCGTCAGTTCAGGCCTACAGGCCTCTGTGCTGTAGGTCCTGTGGGGGGGCCGCCACCACCTCATTTGGAACGTCGGCAGTGTCTCTCGGACCCCACCGGTCTCAAAGGAGGTTGCGGTTGTCGACCCAGGTTCTTTTCTGTCAGGCAAACGTGTGTTGTGGGCCCACTCGAGCCTGCGTAGGAGCGCTGCCGTGCCCTATAGTATTACGCTCCCCGCTCCTGGCGCTGCCTTGCTCTGCCCTTTGCGGTCCAGACCTTTCGACACACCTGTCATCACTGCTGCGGCTTGGCACGCTCACCGGGCGTTCCTCTGGCCCTGATGGTCATAATGAGTGGGTCGGCAGGCACTGGGGCGGAATGGGTAGGAATTATTGATTTATTAGTTCTGGGCCGCAAGCGGAGCTCTTTAGGAAGCATCCGCGCCGGCCTTCATCTTGGACACGCCCCCAGATTTCTAGTAGTTACCTGTAGGAAGTTGGCTCTGTATATACTATCTCAAAGTGAGGGACAGTGTGCACAGAGTCCAAGGGTTCCCCTTAGAGGTTAATAGTGACAATAATAGATTATACTAATACTGTATTTGTGGTAGTGTGGTCGAGCAGTAGGCTTATCAGAGGGTAGTGTTAAATATTTGTTGTACACACACAGGCAATAAATAAGAACACAGAATCAAAGACTTAACTCCAGGCCAATAGGTTTTTATACAGAAAAATATTATTTTCTTAATTTATTTTAGAACCACAAGATTCAGAATTCAAGTAAGTACATAAATTGTAAGGTACTTTGCATAGGTAAATATGGAACTTTGAAGTAAAACAGTAATTTACACAGTTTCGTCAAAAATAGCAATAAGCTATTTTAAAAGTAGACACTGTAAAATTCAGCAGTTCCTGGGGGAGCAGGTAAGTAAAGCACTTACAAGTTCAGTCTCTGGGGCATAGGCAGTGCACCGTTGGGGGTTCAAGTCAACCTCAAACACCCAGCACCAGCAACAGAGGGCCGGTCAGGTGCAGAGGTCAAAGAGGGGCCCAAATAACATAGGCGCCTATGGAGACTAGGGGTGCTCCGGTTCCAGTCTGCTAGCAGGTAAGGTACCTGCACCCTTGGGGAGCAGACCATGGGGGTTTTGTAGAGCACAGGGGAGGGGGGGGCGGTCACAAACAGGCACAGCAAATACACCCTCAGCGGCACAGAGGCGGCCGGGTGCAGTGTGCAAAGTAGGTGTCTGGTTTTACATTGGTTTCAATGGAGGGATCTGGGGGTCACTCTGGCGATGCAGGCAGGGCACAGGGGGGCTTCTCAGGCCAGCCACCGACTGGGCAAGGATGAGGGCCACCTGCTGGCCACTCCTGCACCGGTAGTTGGTTCCTCTCTGGACTGGGGGGTGCAGGTGGAATGCTTCTTCCAGTTGTCGAGTTCTTTGTTACCGGACAGTCGTGGTCAGGTGGAGCCTTAGGATTCTCTCTGCAGACGCCGCTGTAGAGGTGCAGGGAGGTCGTCTCAGGGTAGCCACGTCGTGGGAGTCACCTGGGGGTCTTTGCTACAGTGTTGGTTCCACGGGACACGAGCCGGTGGCGTCGGGTGCAGTGTTGGGGACTCGCGCTTCAGGAGTGAGACTGGAGTCCCTTTAAAGATGGTTTCTTCTTTGTTGTTTGGACAGAGCAGCTGTCCACTGGAGTTTCTTGGTCCTTGGGTTACAGGGCAGTCCTCTGAGTCGGCAGAGGTCGCTGGTCCCGCTGGATGAGTCACTGTTGCAGGTTCTTTGAGTCTGGATACAAGCCGGGAGGGCTGGGGCCAAGTCAGTTGTCATCTCTGTCTTCTCTGCGGGGCTTTCAGGTCAGCAGTCCTTCTCTAGGTCGTCAGGAAATCTGTTTTCCTGGGTTCAGGGTCACCCTTAAATACCAAATTTAGGGGTGTGTTTAGGGGAGGGTAGTAGCCAATGGCTACTGTCCCTGAGGGTGGCTACACCCTCCTTGTGCCTTCTCCCTTTGGGGAGGGGGGCACATCCCTAATCCTATTGGGGAAAAGTCCTCCAAAGCAAGATGGAGGATTTTCTAAGGAAGGGGTCACCTCAGCTCAGGACGCCTTAGGGCTGTCCTGGCTGGAGGGTGACTCCTCCTTGTTTTTCTCATTATCTCCTCCGGACTTGCCGCCAAAAGTGGGGGCTGTGTCCGTGAGGGAGCGCGCATCTCCACTGGGTGGAGTGCCCTGGGGAGTTGTAACACTAGGCTAGAGCCTTTGAGGCTCACCGCCAGATGTTACAGTTCCTGCAGGGGGAGGTGTGAAGCACCTCCATTCAGGACAGGCTTTGTTCCTGGTCACAGAGTGCATAAAGACACTCACCCCATGTGGCCAGAAACGAGTCTGGAAGTGGCAGGCTGGCAGAGACCGGTCAGTCTAGCACTAGCAGTTGGGCTGGCATGCAGGGGACATCTCTAAGATGCCCTCTGAGTGCATTTCTAAATAAATCTCACACTGGCATCAGTGTGGATTTATTGTGCTGAGAAGTTTGATAACAAACTTCCCAGTATTCAGTGTAGCCATTATGGAACTGTGGAGTTCATGTTTGCAAACTCTCAGACCATATACTCTTTATGGCTACCCTGCACTTAAAATGTCTAAGAATTGGTTTAGACACTGTAGGGCCATAGTGCTCATGCAGCTATGCCCTCACCTGTGGTATAGTGCACTCTGCCTTAGGGCTTTAAGGCCTGCTAGAGGGGTGACTTACCTATGCCACAGGCAGCATTTTGGGTGCATGGCATCCTGAGGGGGGATGCCATGTCGACTTTGCCTTTTTATCCCCACCAATACACACAATCTGCAATGGCAGTGTGCATGTGTTAGGTGAGGGGTCCTTTAGGGTGGCACAACACATGCTGCAGGCCTTAGGGACTTTCACTGGTCACAGGGCCCTTGGTACCACTGGTACTATTTACAAGGGACTTGTCTGTGTGCCAGGGGTGTGCCAATTGTGGAAACACTGGTACGTTTTTAAGTGAAAAAACTCTGGTGCTGGGGCCTGGTTAGCAGGATCCCAGCACACTTCTCAGTCAAGTCAGCATCAATATCAGGCAAAATGTGGGGAGTAACTGCAACAAGGAGCCATTTTCCTTCACCCTACAAATGCAAAGGTCCTTCAGACTCCTCCCCCGGTAACTGTCTCTCTAGGCATGATGGGATACCAGAGGACTGGCTGTTCTTAAAGTCACAGTCTCCTTTTTCTTCATTGATAATGGCAGCCTATGGGCTACACTGCCATGCACTCCATCATTGTTTTACAGTATAAAAAAGTTTGTAAAGGATTTTTGTTTTGTTTTTTTTCTGCTAAATTTTCAACTCATTCATGGATTTGAATGCATGTGCCTTAACTTTGTCCTTTTTAAAGAAAACTGGATGAAGAATTTTGGACACTGTAACCTTTGTTCTAGACTGCATATGGGCATTCTTAAGTGACTTTGCAGGCCTTCCTGAAGTAAGGCGAACATGAACACTTAAGAAGTTATTAGAAAAAGTGCTCCGGGGTCCCCCCAGATGTCTATGCATGGAAATCCCCTACGAGAGAACTTTTAGTTTGCCGTCCTCCCCTTCAGTCTTACCAGCGCCCGTGGCTGTTCATAAAAGTGATGGCCCTTGGTTGCAGCTCATCTGCTGAGGTCAGGAATTCCAGTCATCCCTTCCTCGACGGTTGTCTGTTAAAGGTGGGCCCACCCCAAGCAGTCATCTCCCATCTTCAGAATACAGAAAACCTTCTGCACTTGCTGGGGTTCACTATCAAAGTTCAAGTCACAATTGACTCCTCCTCAGACGCTACCTTTCATCTGATCTTTTCAGGACACAGTGCTGTTTCGGGCCTTTTCTCCAGAGTAGTGAATCTAGGATAATCTGATAGAGACATCTGGTTGCAGATTCCTTACCTTAGAATTTTCCTCCAAGTGTCAGTCTGGATATGGAGATTTTTCTAGAGCAGTACCCCTGTGCGCCGTTAGGTGGCGTGAATCGGCTCCTCGTCCATTGTCAGCACTGCATATGACGTTGTGGGTCCTATATAAACGCCACCCCCAGCGAGCTGACGTCAGTTCTTTTCTCACCGCGCCAGCCAGCGCAGATCCAAAGAAAGTCTTTTTTTGAGTGTTTCTACTCCTGGTGCTTTGAGGGATGTCTTCGCTTACGACCGGGTTCAAGCCATGCAGATCCTGCCATCATGCGATGAAGGTGACAGATCCGCACTTCATGTGCCTTTGGTGTCTGGAGAGTGACCACGACCCAAAGTCGTGCTCCAAGTGCCAGACCCTGAATCCGAAGGCTTTGAGGGTGTGGTCCCTAAAGCTAATTTCGGCCTGGTGTTCGGCTCTGCACAAGTCCTGATCTTGGTCAAGAGGGAGGTCTCGGGATCGGTCACAGAGCCACCCATCTTCTTCCTCCCACTCCAAGGCCTCAGGACATTTGGGTAAGTCGAGGCATAAAAAGGAAGTCAAAGAAGACAAAAAAGTTCTTCGACTTCACACTGTCTGCGGCTGACGAGATGCGGAAGCATTGTTGATCAGGGCCTCCATCTGCGCAGCCTGTCTAGCCTGACTCTGCTTTTCCCTGAGTTTGCGGGAGCCGAAGCGACCCCTGCCCAGCTTAAGAGTTTTATGAGGCCATGAGCCTCATTTTTTAGCAGTCCTACTCAGCTGATGCACCTTCGGGCCCTGCAGAGCCAGAAGGGGCCTCTTCAGAGTTCCACACCGGCGGCTTCAATCTCTGCTCCGGGGGGCACTGAGGGATCCATTCATGGATCTGAATCGGCACCGGTCGTACCACTTGGACCTTCCTCTGCTCCAGTTCCAACATTGATGCTCTAGGCGGTGCCCATGGCCCCCCAAGCAGCGCTACCTCCAACCTTACTGCCGACTCCGGCAGGGTCCTTGCTCCCTATGTTGGATCCAGAACTTTATTACTATGGGCTTGGTTATGGTGAGGAAAGACAGGGGTCGCTAAACCCTTTAGTATACCAGGTTCGCTATCCCATAGCCTGGCTTACGGACCCGGGTGAAGCCATTGGACTGGATACTGCCCCAGATACTGGCATGCTCTCTCCCCCTACTGTGGCTACAGAGGAGGGAGCTTAATATTCATATTCAATAGTGGTGCGGAGAGCAGCCAAGGACTTTGAGCTACCTTCAGTGGCAGACAGGACTAACCTCCTGACAGAGGTGCTTCTGCCTGGGGCTTCATCCTGATACCCTGCTCACTTTCAGTGAAGCCCTTACAGATGTCCTTCTGTGTACTTGGTCCAAAACCACAGGGGCTCCTGTGAATAGGACTACTGCCCATCATCGCCCTGCACTGGGTCACACAGGTTTCCTGACTCAAAACCCCAACCCTAAGAGCTTGGTTATCGAAGTTTCCACTTCCCCGGGCACATTTCCTTCCGCACTCCCAGATAGGGGATCGAAGAAGCTGGAGACACTTGGGAAGAAGATGTTTTTTTCTGCCAGCCTGCCATTACGGTTTCTGAACACTGCATACCTTTTTGGCTGATACTCCCACATGCTGTGGGATACGGTTGCACAAGAGCTGCCACAGGTCACGGAGGAGGCCCGAGCTGTACTTTCCCAAGCAATTGCTGATGGGAAAGATGTTGCTTCGACAGTGGCCTCGAGGCGCCACTCCTGGTTTCAGGGGATGTCCAAGCTAACCTTATGGACAAGCCCTTTGATGGCACCTGTTTCTTCAGAGAGAAAGCAGGCTTGATGCTAGAGCACTTTTCCGATAGGTAATTATGGCTCTTTTGGCCATGGGAGCCATAAAAAGGATTCCAGTGCCAGATGTAGCTTATGGTTTTTTCCCCACTATTTTCTGGTGCCCAAAAAGGATAAGGGCCTCTGCCCTATCGTAGATCTTCGATCCCCCAATCTCTTTCACAACAATAAGAAGTTCAAAATGCTAACTTTGGCTCAGGTTCTATCTGCCCTGGACCCAGGAGACTAGATGGAAGCATTGGACTTCCAGGACACTTACTTTCATATTCCCCTTCTGCCTGCCCACAGACGTTACTTGTGGGTCACAGTAGGGCAAGAGCACTTTCAGTTCACTGTGCTCCCCTTTGACCTTGCCAGCACCCCTCCGGTGTTCACTAAGGTGATGGCGGTGGTCGCAGCTCAGCTGCACAGATCATCTTCCACCATCTCAACAACTGGCTGATTAAGGTGGGCGTGCCCCAGGCTGTCGTCTCCCACCTCATGACTACGGTTGACGACCTTCATTTGCTGGAGTTCACTATAAATGTGCCAAAGTCGCATATAACTCCCTCTCAGACACTCCCTTTTATTGGAGCTGTTCTGGTCACAGTGCAGTTTCGGGCTTATACTCCCGATCGGTGAGTCCACGATATTCAGGCCATGATACCAATGTTTCAGCCTCTATCCTGGAGTTCAGTGAGAATGACTCTGAGGCTGCCGGGCCTCATGGCCTCCTGCATCCTGTTGGTGACTGTATGGCATATGGAGACTCTCAGTGAGACCTGACATTCCAGGGGGGCGCAGCATCAGGGGAATCTCTCCGTCATGGTCCAGATCTCGTAGGGAACTGTGTGAGATATGCATTGGTGGCTAACAAACCACAATTGGGCCAGAGACAGCTTCCTCCCCCAACCAGATCTGACAGTAGTGATAGATGTGTTACTCCTGGGATGGGGCGGCCATGTAGGAGAGGTGGTGATCAGAGGCATCTGGTCTCCAGCGGAGTCCGGACTCCACATCAACCTGTGGGAGCTCAGTCAATCAGACTAGCATTGAAAGCATTTCTTCCCTCTCTCACAGGGCAGAAAATGCAGGTGTTCACAGACACCACCACGGCCATGTGGTACTGCAGCAAGCAGGGCAGAGTAGGGTCGTGGACCCTTGTCAAGAGGCTTTATGCCTCTGGACATGGTTGGAATATCAGGGCATTTCCCTGATGGTTCAACATTTGGTGGACTCTTTGAAAGTCAGAGCGTACAAACTCAGCCTACAATGCTTAGTCGATCACGAATAGTATCTCCATCTGGAGGTGGTACAAGGACTCTTTCTGCAGTGGGGAGAGCTTTTGTTAGATCTGTTTGCCTACGCGGAGAACGTGCGATGTCAGCAGTATTGCACATTGGAGTTTCCAAGGTGACAATCGCTCTGCAACGCTTTTTGTGTCGAGTGGAACGCAGGCCTCCTGAATGTCCTTCCACCCTTCCACTTCTTCCCAGAGTTCTAAAGAAGATCAAGAACAACTGGGCCCAAGTAATCTTTGTGGCTCCGGACTGGGCTTGAAGAGTCTGGTATCCTGGACTATTGAGCCTGGCCATGGATCCTCCATTCAGACTGCCCCTTCGGGAGGAACTTCTGTCGCAGCACCAGAGAAAGGTTCTCCACCCCAGCCTGCCCTGTCATGTCTTATTGGTTGGAGATTAGTGGCGGCAGTTGTGAACTTCTGACCCTCTGCACAAAGACTGTAACTTTATCTTGGCAGCCAGGCGTCCCTCCACCAAAACAGTATACGCCTGTCGGAAGAAATTTGTGGCATGGTGCACAGACAAGTTTGTTGACCCCCTCTATGCCCCTTTCTCTGAGTTCCTGTCGTTTATCCCTTCTCTGGCCCAGCAGGGCTCTGCTATGGGCACTCTAAAAGGTTATTTATATGCTATCTCTGTGTGTTTCAGGTTGCCTGATGAACCTTCTTTTTAAGTCTCATATTGTTAATAGATTACTTAAGCCTCTTACCCATATGTTTCCTCCATCCCCATTCATTATGCCCCTATGGGATTTGAATTTGATTCTGACATAGCTAAAGTGCGCTCTTTTTGAGCCTCTTCACAACTGTCCTCTCAGGCTTCTAACATTAAAAACAGCTTTCCTCGTGGACATTACATTTGCCTGCAGGGTGAGTGAACTGCAGGCTTTGTCATCTAACCCGCCTTACCTTTCCATCTATCCTGACAAAGTGGTTGTAAGACGCTGGCTCCACTTCCGCTGGGGAGTGGACATAATCCTGACCCTAGAATGTTAATTCCGTCCAAAAACAAGATGGAGTAATTTGAAAAGTGGTGTACACATTAGCTCGTCCACCATAGAGGTGGGACTGGCAGGATGTGGGCACACCTCCTAATCTTCTTTCCTGCCTGTCTTGCCGCCAAGAAGTGGAGTCAGGACAGCGGGGTGGTCTTCTCCACCATCTGGAGAGACCTGGTTTGCATAACAAAGCCGGCTGGTCCTTTGAAGCTTCCCGCCCTGGAATGTCTATCCTGCCTGGAAAAGGTGATAACACTTCTGCCCAGAGCAGGCTTTGTTCCTTACCTCCTAGAGTGCTGGCTCTCACCTCTGGAGGTCAGCAGCCCGTCTAGGGTGGCTGTCCTGGTTTAGGCAAATCAGTCAACACACTAGCAGTCAGGTAGGTTTTCAGGCGCCCCTATAAGGTGCCCTCTGGGTGCAGGTATTAATAAATCCATCACTAGATTCAGTGTTGGTTTATTAATACAAGATGTTTGATACAAAACATCCCTATGTTCAGAGAAGCCCTCATGTAGCTGGGGAATTCACATTTACTAGGATCCAGCACATGTACTTAAAATGTCTCCCCTGTCCACTTACTATGTCTCTGAATCACAAAGACATAGCAGGGGCATATCCACTCCTGCAGATATGTCCTCACATGTGATATAATGCACCCTGACCTATGGCTGAAAACCTTTTGTAGGGTGTCTTACAAATATCCCATGCAGTGGTAGGGGACCTGGCACACGGGGTGGTGTGATAGGTCATGTTTTCACTTTTGTATGCACCAAGAAATACAGTCTGCAACAGCAGCAGCGTATGCATTTAGTGAGAGGTTCCTGAGGTGGCACAGTTCATGCTGCACCCGTTGAGGCCTTCCTTAGTACCGAGGCCCCACGTACCAGGGGTATCATTTACTCAGGACTTACGGAGAATGTTAAAGGTTGTGCCAATTGAGAGAAACAACTTTACATTTTAGGGAAAGAGAGCTGGGGAATGGGGATGTGGTTTAGCCATGCAGTTTTAGTCAAAATCACATCAGATACCAGGCACAAATGGGGGCTAACCATGCCCAAAAAAGGGTGGTTTCATACAGTGGTGTTCCACACTAGGGCTTCCTTTTTGCCAAAAGTGGTCACCCTCTTTCATGAAGGCCAATCCATCACCTTGCCTACTTTTTATGCACCCCCACATCCTTCTAAGGAAGAGTAGAGACTCCACCACCTGGACCCAAAAAGAGTGTTGGCATTCCACCTTGATCGTATAAGAGTTCCAGGTGGATGATCAACTCTTTGTTGGTTATGTAGGTGCGAAGAAAGGTCAGGCAGTCCAGAAGCAGACCATCTACCGATGGGCCATACTCCGCTTTAAAGTGTGCTATTCATTGGCTAAGAAGCGACCCCCCTTGCATGCTCATTCCATCAGAGCCAGTGCTGCGACCTGTGCATTAGCATGCAGAGTTCCAGTCCTTGACATCTGCCTGGCAACAACGTGGAAATCTCTACACACATTTACCAAACACTGCTGCCTGGACAGTCAGGTCCTTAGGGAGGGGCACTTTGCCCATTGGGTCCTGCAGAACTTTCTAGTATGATCTTAGTTTGCAGACCCACATCCGGGGATGTTATTGCTAGGATATCCATTCAGAGGCAAGGAATCTGCAACTAGATGTCTCTATCATATGGACAAGTTACTTACCTTTGGTAACATCTTATCTGGTATGGGCAATATCTAGTTGCAGATTCCATACCAACCCACCCATACTCCTCATTCTGCTAACTAATTTCTAGGGACAGGGACTCCCTTTCAGGGCCTTAGTTTTGACGTACCATTGGCCAGTGTTCTTCATGGGTGTGCGCTTCTGGTGTGGAAAGTCGTGAAATAAAACTGACATCAGTGCACCGGGGTGGCGCCTATAGGTGACCAGCGATGTCATATCCATCGCAGATGATGCTGATGATGGATGCAGAGCCGATCGACGGCACCTAATAGCACTCGGGGGTACTGCTCGAGAAAAATCTCCAGATCCAGACTGACGCCTGGGGGAAATTCTAAGGTAAGGAATCTACAACTAGATATTGTCTCTACCAAATAAGGCATTACCGAAGGTAAGTAACTTGTCCTTCAGGCTATGATACTGATGTTTTCGGCCTGGAGTGAAACTGACTATCTGTTGGCCTCATGGCCTCCTGCACCTGCTGGTGATGCATGCCCATCAACATATGAGGGCTCTGCAGTGGACCTGAAATTCTAATGGGCACAGCATCAGGGAAATCTCTCTGAAGTGGTCCAGATATTGGAGGTAACTGCGAAAAAGACCTGTAGTGGTGGCTTATGAACCACAATTAGGTCAAGACTCATCTCTCTTTTCCAACCAGAGTTGACTATTGTGATACATGCGTCTCTTCTGGGCTGGGGCGGCCATCTGGGAAAGGTGGCAATCAGAGGACTCTGCTCTCCAGCAGAATCCAGAGTCCACATCAACCTTTTAGAACTCCAAGCAATCAGCTGGGATTGAAGGCCTTTCTTCCTTCAGCCTGGGAAAGGCTGGTACAGGTGTTCACGGACAACACCACCTCCCTGTGGTATTGCAAAAAAGAGGGCAGGGTGGGGTCATGGACCTTTTGTCAAGAGGCACTGCCCCTCTGGACATAGCTGGAACGTCATGGCATAACACTGGTGGTCCAACACCTGGCAGCTTTCTGAATGCTAGGGCAGACAAACTTAGCCATAGATGCCTAGCGGATCACCAATGGTGTTTCCATGCGAAGATGGCACAAGCTGTCTTCCAAGCAATGAGGAGAGTCTTGTTTGGATCTGTTTGCTTCTGTCGAGAACGAGCAATGTTAGCAGTTTTGCATGTTGGAGTTTCCAAAGCTGTTCTCACTCTGAACTCTTTTTGTCTCGAACGTAGGTCAGACTACCTCTACACCTTTCTGCCTAAACCACTCCGGCCCAGAGTTCTCAAGAAGATCAGCAATGACCAGGCCCAAGTCATTCTTGTGGCTCCGTATTAGGGACAGAGAGTTTGGTATCCTGAGCTGTTGAGCATGACCGCGGTCCTCTGATAAGGCTGTCTCTTCGGGAGGATATTCTGTCTCAGATGCAGGGCAGGGTTATGCGTCCGAGTCTGAAAACACTTCGCCCTCATGCGTGGAGAGTGAACAACGACAGTTGACAGCTTTCGACCTTCCATCTAAAGTGTTATCTTGGCAACTAAGCATCTCTCTTCCAAGGTGATATATGCCTGCCACAGTAGCAAGTTTGTAGCATGGTGTACAGATAAACAAGTTGACCCTCTACCTGCACCCCTTTCCCAGGTTATTTTGTTTATTTTTACCCTAGTCCAGCAGTGCCTGCTTTGGGCACGTTGAAAAGTTAATTATCTGCCATATCAGCATTTTTGCTGATGCCAGATTAGCCAACCCTTTTTAAGTCCCCTATAGTAAAAAGGTTTCTCAAAGGTCTTCAGCATGTTTCCACCATCTCCTTTCATTATGCTGCAGTGGGACCTCCACTTAATTCTCCCATTTTTTGATGTGTGCTCACTTAAAGCCATTACACAACTGCCCTCTCCGGCTCCTTACCATAAAACTGGCCTCCCTATTGGAGTTAACATCTGACCGGAGGGTCAGTGAGCTACATGCATCTCAGCCTCCGTATCTTACCATCTACCCAAACAAAGTGGTCCTTCATGGTAGAGCATCCTTCCTACTCAGAGGGGGTAACTTTGTTTGATGTTAGTCAGACACTTTGTCTACCTGTTAGGCTCCGTCTCACTCCTCTAAAGAAGGAGGCGACTCAATCAGCTGGACCCAAAAAGAGCGCTGTTGTTCTACCTTGACTACACAAGAGTTCTGGGTGGATGATCAACTCATTGTGGAGCATGTCAGAGCCAAAAAATGAAAGGCCTACAGGATTCTCTAGTCCAGTCCAAATCGCAGCCCCACCTTAGGGGAGTTATTGCTTGGGTAGGGAATCTGCGGTTAGAAGTCTCTATCAGATTAACAAGTTACTTGCCTTTGTAGAGACTCTATTTAGCCGCAGATACCTTACCGACTCTCTCATCCTCCTCCCTCTGCAAATGGATTTAGAAGCAAAGGATTGCTTCCATTTTAAGGGTCCTAGTTCTAACGCACTAGTGGTCAGTGTTCTTTGTGGCTCAGCGCTTCTGGCGTGGAAAGTCGTGAAAAGAAACTGATGTCAGTGTGATGGGATGGCGCTTATATAGGCACCGTGCACGTCACTTCCGGTGTGGAGGATGCCACGCGGAGCTGAACATCGCCACCTACCAGCGTGTAGGGGTACTGCTCACGCACATTTTTGGGATTTTGGGACTATTATAAGGTAAAGAATGTGCAGCTACATAGTCTTACTACCATATAAGTTGTTACAGAAGGTAAGTAACTTGTTCTTCTAATCAGGAGGCAGCTGAGCATCAACCCGTCTGTATATTTTCATTAAAGTCAATAACGATGTATTAAAACCATTGTGTAAAGTTAAAGACCCACAAGTAAAGTGGGTGTCCTGAAATGAGATGGTGTTCCCTGAAGATACCATCAGCAGTGTTTTGCTACTCTTGCATTTTACAGATTGCTGCACATTTGTTTTGCATATGGGTCTCGAGTTTCTCACAGTTACCTTTCAAATATTCCAACTCAAGTAAAGAGATGAGAACCCACGTTCACCAATTGAGTCAGAATCATCTTTAATTCGAACTTCATAAAGTACAGGAAGTAAGCCAAGTGACAAAGTTGTAGTCAAGTGAATCCAATGAAATCCAAGAGTGTAGAACAAATTGCAGCAGCCGACACGTGTTTCGCCCCTTACGATAATTCCACCAGGGGCTTTTTCAAGGCAATGTAGTATTCCTGATCATACATCACTTCATCATAATTATTGGTCCGAATACCAAGTAGAAATGATTTCTAATTTTGAAATTGGAATTCACTTGATTAAAGCTTTGTCACTTGGCTTACTTCCTGTTGGGTAACTCCTTATCTCTCAAGTAGGGTTTTGAGGGAATTTGGTGGGTTAACCTGGAGGCAGCCCCTTAGCTTTGGGTTCTACGGTATGTTTCTGTTTATTAGCCCAGGGAAAGATACTTAGCACTGGTGAAGTGGTGTTCTTTGAATCTGAACCTCACTTTTTAGGTTTAATATATGCATGAAAACAACACATACAGCATGTTCCACCTACATGTAGAAGCCGGTGGCATTAATTCAGCAATGTGCAATACACAGAAGAAAAAAACATATCAACCTAGGTTAGGGAAATTAACTGTTTAGAACACAGTGATGACTATCATAACATTTAGGGCTATTAGGGCCAGAGCCGGGTAGGGAAAGGCCTGTCTGTTACTTGGCCAACCATCTATCTGCCCTTAGTCACCATGGTATATGATCTGACTCCTCTCCCTATGTGTCAGTCGAAGAATGCGCATATACACAGGACATGTCAATTCGCAAAACTTCTCCGCTAGATAGTGAATGCAGGGGCTCCACGTTTTGTCAAAAAGTGGAGAGGATGTTGCAGTGGCCGTCAGTTTCTCCATGCCCATCAGATCCCACATTTTGTGAAGCCATTCTGTAAACGTGGGGATCGAGTCCTTGCTCCAGCAGGAAAGTACGAGTTGTTTAGCCACCCCCAACGCCAACATGATGGCCCTGCCTCGGACAGACCTCAGCGGGTATGTTTATGGGTGTGGGAGTCCTAATAGTACATAGCTAGGAAAGCGTGGAATTTTAGTATCATACATGTCATCTATGGAGTCCAGTAAATCTACCCAAAAGGCACCTATTTTAGGGCATTGCCACAGAATGTGTGTAAGAGTACCTATTTGCCCACATTGTCTCCAGCACGTTGTTGGTGCCTCGTTTCCAGTGTGCAACCTTTGCTGGTGTGTAGTACCAGTAGTGGACATCTCCTTACTGGAGACATTACAATCTGATACACGATCACGATGCAGAACGTCACGTCACTCTGTCCGTGAATGTGCGTTCACACTCAGCCTCCCATCTACCTCTAGCGGGTGTTCTGAGTAGTGTGTCTGGTGTGAGAAAAAACGATATATGTCTGACAGAAGACGTTTGTCTGAGGTGTGGGTGAGGAGCCACCTCTCAAACAGCACATGGGGCTGCCTAAGGGGAGAGTTACCCAGTGTGGGACTGATAGGTATTGCCAGTGTGTCTTGGACGGCAATCCAAAGTCTGCCTGGAGTTGGGAGAATTCCAAAGACCATCCACGTCCTAGAGGTTTCCGATTTGTTTACAATTAGCTGCTTGCCACATGTCATAGGCCGCATCTGCCAATACAGGGGTGAAGTCTGGGTTTCCTATGATTGGTGTCTGGGGGGAGAGAGGAGTATAAAGAACGTTCTGTGTTTGTATTATGTCCCATACCCCCACTGTAACCTGCAGTACCTGTGAAATGTACTCCCCAGGTGGCCGGTGGCACTTCGGCAGCCGTCGTATTTTCCATATATGAGCCCCGGCTACTGCTTGGTCAATAAAGCACCAGTGCTTATCTGTGGTTTGGCAAGACCACTCTACTATATAGTGCAGTTGTGCTGTGTGATAATAGCTGATCAGGTGTGGTACCCCCAGTCCACCCTCTGCCTGGGGTAAATATGCCTGCGCTTTCGACATTCTCGCCTTTCTGCCGTCCAACAGGAATTCCTATATCAAGTTCTGCATCTTATCCAGGACTCGGGCGGAGGAGGTAGTGGCAGTGCTTGCATGGCACATAATATTTTGGACAGTAGTGTCATCTTGACCACTGCTAGTCTGCCTAGCCAGGAAAGGCTGTATGCCTTCCGCAGAGACAGGTCCAGTCGCACCCTTGCTGCAATCCCCACATAATTGTAGGCTGCTGTTGACATAGGAATAGAAAGGATCTGCAGTCCCAAGTATTTCACTGCCTGTGCTGCCAATGTAAAAGGAAAGGCTGGCTTTAGGGTTGTCACCTCTGCCTCTGGGATGTTTAAGTTAAAAATGAATGATTTTTGTAGGTTAGTCTTAAATCCTGAAACTGTCCCAAATGCTGTGAACTCCTCAAGGACTGCAGATAAAGACACCTGCAGTTCTGTCAAGTAGAGCAGTACATTGTCTGCATAAAGAGCTATCTTGTGTGTCCCCGTCCGCTCATTCTAATACCAAAGATCCTGGGGTGTTGACGGATGTGTTCAGCCAATGGCTCCATATATAGAGCAAACAGTAAAGGCGAGTGAGGGCATCCCTGCTTTGTGCCCCTAGTTATGGGAAAGGGACGGAATAGAAGGCCGTTCACTCATACCATCCCCCTGGGCGATGCATAGCTACATTGAACCCAATGGCGGAAGCGTGGCCCCAGCCCATAGCTTGCCAGCACAGCCTTAAGGAATGACCAGTGAACCTGATCAAACGCCTTCTCCACGTCAATGGACAGGAGAAGCATAGGGGTGCCAGTTTGCTGTGTCTTGTCTAAGAGATGACATAGACATATGGTACTGTCACTACAACACCTTTTGCTTATAAATCCGGGCTGTTCAGGATCTACCAGGCCTTGCATGAAGGGAGCCAGTCTATTAAATGCCTGTGAAGATTTTTGTGTATACCGGTAGGAGAGATATGAGGCGGTAAGAGGAGCAGTGTCTGGGGTCCTTCTCTTCTTTAGGGATAACCGTGATTGTTGCCATCTGCATGGTAGGGGCAAGAAATCCCATGGCGCTAAATTCATTATGTAGCCGCACCAATACTGCGGCCAGTAGTGTCCCAAAATCTCTATAAAACTCTACATTAAGGCAGTCATGAACAGGGGCTTTGCCCAGCTTAAGATGTTATATGGCCATTACAGGGAGTGCAGAATTATTAGGCAAATGAGTATTTTGACCACATCATCCTCTTTATGCATGTTGTCTTACTCCAAGCTGTATAGGCTCGAAAGCCTACTACCAATTAAGCATATTAGGTGATGTGCATCTCTGTAATGAGAAGGGGTGTGGTCTAATGACATCAACACCCTATATCAGGTGTGCATAATTATTAGGCAACTTCCTTTCCTTTGGCAAAATGTGTCAAAAGAAGGACTTGACAGGCTCAGAAAAGTCAAAAATAGTGAGATATCTTGCAGAGGGATGCAGCACTCTTAAAATTGCAAAGCTTCTGAAGCGTGATCATCGAACAATCAAGCGTTTCATTCAAAATAGTCAACAGGGTCGCAAGAAGCGTGTGGAAAAACCAAGGCGCAAAATAACTGCCCATGAACTGAGAAAAGTCAAGCGTGCAGCTGCCACGATGCCACTTGCCACCAGTTTGGCCATATTTCAGAGCTGCAACATCACTGGAGTGCCCAAAAGCACAAGGTGTGCAATACTCAGAGACATGGCCAAGGTAAGAAAGGCTGAAAGACGACCACCACTGAACAAGACACACAAGCTGAAACGTCAAGACTGGGCCAAGAAATATCTCAAGACTGATTTTTCTAAGGTTTTATGGACTGATGAAATGAGAGTGAGTCTTGATGGGCCAGATGGATGGGCCAGTGGCTGGATTGGTAAAGGGCAGAGAGCTCCAGTCCGACTCAGACGCCAGCAAGGTGGAGGTGGAGTACTGGTTTGGGCTGGTATCATCAAAGATGAGCTTGTGGGGCCTTTTCGGGTTGAGGGTGGAGTCAAGCTCAACTCCCAGTCCTACTGCCAGTTCCTGGAAGACACCTTCTTCAAGCAGTGGTACAGGAAGAAGTCTGCATCCTTCAAGAAAAACATGATTTTCATGCAGGACAATGCTCCATCACACGCGTCCAAGTACTCCACAGCATGGCTGGCAAGAAAGGGTATAAAAGAAGGAAATCTAATGACATGGCCTCCTAGTTCACCTGATCTGAACCCCATTGAGAACCTGTGGTCCATCATCAAATGTGAGATTTACAAGGAGGGAAAACAGTACACCTCTCTGAACAGTGTCTGGGAGGCTGTGGTTGCTGCTGCACGCAATGTTGATGGTGAACAGATCAAAACACTGACATAATCCATGGATGGCAGGCTTTTGAGTGTCCTTGCAAAGAAAGGTGGCTATATTGGTCACTGATTTGTTTTTGTTTTGTTTTTGAATGTCAGAAATGTATATTTGTGAATGTTGAGATGTTATATTGGTTTCACTGGTAATAATAAATAATTGAAATGGGTATATATTTTTTTTTTGTTAAGTTGCCTAATAATTATGCACAGTAATAGTCACCTGCACACACAGATATCCCCCTAACATAGCTAAAACTAAAAACAAACTAAAAACTACTTCCAAAAATATTCAGCTTTGATATTAATGAGTTTTTTGGGTTCATTGAGAACATGGTTGTTGTTCAATAATAAAATTAATCCTCAAAAATACAACTTGCCTAATAATTCTGCACTCCCTGTAGTACTTAAGCAGGTGTAAGGTCCTTGTCTAGACACAGAGTACTTTCCAGCGGGACCCTAGAAAAGGAGACTGGCCCGAAATGCTTCTACGCTGTCATCCGTCACCTCTTCAGCAAAGTAAAGGGCAGTATAAAAATCAGCAAATTCCACTGCAATCTGTTAGGCTAGTTGAATCACCTCACCTGCTGCCGATTCCAACTCAGTCACTCCCTCTATTATCGATCGGAGATGCTGAGCCAGTAGGTGCCCTGCTTTGTACACCCTCACATCTCCCCTCCCCCGAGCATAGTATTTTTGCTTTGTCCGTAGCAAAGCGTATTTCGCCCTTCCCATGTCAAGTGCCCTCAGTTGCTTGCGGGTCACATTCAGTTGTCGCCTTATCGCCAGGGTACCCATGGTTTTAGGTTTCATTTCCGATCCTAGATTGCAGTTTCCAGTTGTGTGCGTTAAATACACCTATCGGAATGGAGAAATGCCGCAATAGCTATGAATTGCTTCCTTACCACCGCCTTCAGGGTCTCACAAATTAATGTAGCAGTCATATTGTGAGTATCATTTATAGCTAACAAAATCTCTATGGTTGTCTTAATTTCTGTATTTGTGTCATCATCTGTGAGGAGCTGATTATTGAGGTGCCATGTTTGTGGAGGCAGTGAACTAATGGGGGGGGGGCGCAAACTGCAAGGTAATAGGTGCATAATCAGACAGGGCAGCTACACCAGTGCCTACTACAGTTGTTGCCTCAGTGATATGAGGTGACATTAAAAAGAAGTCTCTGTGCGCGTACGTGTGGTGTACTGAAGAGAAAGGGGTGTATTCCCTCTGTGCTGGGTATGTCATCCAGCCATCCTCTAAAAGGTTGACAGCACGCAGGTGTGCCCCGTTCTTTGCATGGATCTGTCCATTTGTGTGTCTTATACTATTAAAATCCCCCCAACTAGAATATCCAAGTCTGGGGAGGTAAACACTCGGCCCAGTGCCTCACAAAGGATTAATTCTTGTTGATCATTTGGGCCGTAGACATTAGCAACTGCTAATCTATACCCCTTCAAATCAATGCGCAGAGTTAGAAGTCTCCCTGGTATTTTTGTGTGGGCCTGTATCACCTTCCCCGGAAAGTGTGTTGCCAACAGGATTGCTATCCCTGCTTTTTTCCCCAGCCTGGATGAAAAATATTGGCTGTCAAACCAGCGTGAATGCAGTCTTTTCTAACCAACCCTCAGTAAGTGCTTTTCCTGAATAAGACAAATATCACATTTGGTTGCCCTGATCTGCTAAAGAAGGGCCAGCCGTTTCACAGGGGAGTTTAGGCCCCTGACATTAAGACTGGGTATATGAATCATAACTTCATGGTAGGAGTAAGCTAATGAAGGTCCCCAGGCCTTTGTATATCCACCAGGCCCCTAGCATGCCACCCACCATACATATTAATGCTGTACAGTGGGCAAAGGGAATAAATGAGGGGTTAAACATAGAACACAGAAACAAAACTGCTCCCCCGCCTGGGAGCATCAATACTCAAACTCGTGGGATGAAGTCTCCGTCTTCCACACCAGTTCTCAAGGGATGGGAGCTCCCCTGCCAGCAGTGCCATCTATAGCGAAGCCCAATGACGGTATAGTAAAGAGGCAGCATCTCCCCCACAGGCGCCCGCTGTATCGTCAATACTGGCAGGGAACGGTGTGGGGACCTAAAGGTCTCAGTGGTCACTGTCAGCATCCGATACATTTCCATGTAGCTGAAGTTGCTGCAGAAGCGCCGCCCTTTCTTTGTGGCTCTCGGTCTCCATAGGCTTGCTTACTTTCCCTTTTCCCATACGCAGTATATGTCGTCGTCTACATGTCCCGTTAGGGTCTCTAGCTCTTGTTCTGCAGGTTGTGAAGAAGATTCCTCAGAGAAGGGAGGTATGTCCATAAGGGCTTGAGTCTCTG
This sequence comes from Pleurodeles waltl, assembly GCF_031143425.1. Lineage (NCBI taxonomy): Eukaryota > Metazoa > Chordata > Amphibia > Caudata > Salamandridae > Pleurodeles > Pleurodeles waltl. The sequence continues at coordinate 75,945,906 of NC_090447.1, read as the reverse complement.
ATATGGTTTGGACGCTCTGCGTTTCCTTGTTCCAGACAAATTGAATGCGAAAGGGGTGACCCCATCTATATCGGATCCCCTTCTCGCGGAGGAAGTTCATTAGGGGTCTGAGGGTTCAGCGGCACTGTAATATCATTATGGAGAGGTCTTGGTAGATCCCTATCTTGAAGCCCTCAAAGTCCAATGTGGACTTGTGTCTAAAAGAAGCCAGGATTATTTCCTTTTGTTTATAGTAGCGCAGACAAGTCAGAACATCCTGTGGCTGGCCCAGGGATCGAGCGGGTCACCCTGCACTATGGATGCATTCCAGCTGTATATTTTGTTCTTTGTGTTCTGGGGCCACATGATTAAAGAGAGGGATCACAAACTCGTCCAAACTCCCAGATATTGCTTGCGAGGGTACCCCTTTAATTCTGATGTTGGAGCATCGAGAACTGGTCTCCAAATCTTCCAGGTGATATTGCATTGCTAAGTTTGTGTCCCGCAGCTCAAGCAGCTCTCGGTAGTGTGCTTCCAATTCCTCCTCACAAGATTCATGCGTTTGTTCCAGTGAGTCCCCTCTTTGGCCTAAGTCTCCAACATCTATCCTCAGATCGTTCACCTCTGTGGCTGTTTCTTGGTTAAGTGTGGCAAAGTCGTCTCTGAGAACTCCAAAACAGCTGCTCCAAGAAGGCCCATGTGACAGCTGCAGCCTCTTTCTCTAGTTTTGTCGCCTCCTCTGTCTCCCGTGGTAGTATCTTTGTGTTGGTCTGCTTTCTTTGCTGGGGTTTTAGCAAATAGTTCTTTAAGAGGGACATCCTTTTTTTGTATTGCGATGAGATGCTATCGCCAAGTCCAGGATGACCCTCATGCCAGAGGGAGAAGGCACAAAAAGGTAATGAGCGCCAACGCGCGGTCACCACCTCACTGAGTGTCTGTGGCCTACTGTCTATTGCTCTCAGCATCTGCAGCCAGGAACCGCTTCCACCGTCACCCTTGCATTCACTGTCACAGCTGAATCTGTTCCAGGGGTTGGGGCCTCAGCCTCCAACCCTCCAGTTCCACTGTATTAGCTCCGGGTGTCCTCTGCCAGTTCCTGCAGTCCCCTGGGCCGATACGACTGGACCCCGGAGCCACAATTGTCAGCTCATCCCTCCAGCAAGTGATACTATGCAGACCACTCCGTGTCACCCCCATTCAGCAGCGGATCTCGTCTCATAGTCCAAGTGTTAAACCATCATGTGCACTGCCCGCTGCACTCTGGACCTCCACCTGGTCCTTCTCCGTTAGGCATCGCCGATTTGAGTCCTCCTCCCCTTTCTAGGACCTCCAGTCACTCACCCTGAACACCACCAGTCTCTCTGGGCAGTCGGTGGGTTATCCGACGCTCTGCAGGCAGAGACCCCAAGGCCATGTGCTGATCCACTGTGTGATGCCGATCCTCCAAGGGTTTGCGCCTACCCGTCTTCTTCACATCCCCTTAGGTGTCGCCTTAGCTACTACAGCTGTCCCCTGCACTCTTCATTCATCGGTAGCCCGCTCGACTAGCCTTCGCCTCTCGGGGATCATGCGCCACTCTGGGGCCTCCGTTCATTCATCTCGGCCCTCTGTCGCAAGCCTAGTCGCGGCCACCATCTGGGAGTGCCACGTCCGTCGCTCCGTAGGCCTCCATCATCTGCCCATTCCAGCAGCGGCGCACAGGCCTCCCTGGGACTGTGGCAGATAGCGAGCTTACCCCACTGCTTTTTGGCCCTGGGTAGTGTCTGCCACGCCTGGGACAGCCCTAGTTCCGTGCCTGGGCAGCAGAGCTCCTGTAGGTTGCTCCTACATGGGCGCCATCTTGACCACGCCCTCCCTGAACCTCACTTTTAACCAAGAGTTGGGTCCTGAACTCTCAGAATCACTTTATCTAGTTCATGGCCATCTTCTTCTGCTGTTCACATTTTAACTTAACCCTCTTAGTTACTGTAGGAAAGTAGCCTCTTTCTTGGCATAGTTACCCCCATTTTCTGCCTGTTGTCAGTGTGTGGTATCTACTGGGATCCTACTAACCAGGACCCTAGTAGTTATGCTCTCTCCTGTAAATTTATGCTAACTGTATCTTTTTCTCCCCACAATTGGCATACTGGTCCCCTTATGTAAGTCCCTAGTATATGGTACCTAGGTACCCAGGGCATTGGGGTACCAGGGGAATCCTACGGGCTGCAGCAGTTATTTTGCCACCCATAGGGAGCCCATGTAAAGGGTTCTGCAGGCCTGCCATTGTAGTCTGCGTGAAACGGGTGCATGCACCCATTTTTGCACCGGGTCACTGTAAGTCACCTCTATGGTAGGCCCTCTAGGCCCAGAGGGCAGGGTGCAGGTACCTGTGTGTGAGGGGACCCCTGCACTAACAGAGATGCGCCCACAAACTCCAGATCCTTTTTCCTGGACTTTGTGAGAGCGGGATGCCATTTTACGCGTGTACTGGACATAGGTCACTACTTATGTCCAGCTACATAATGGTAACTCCGAACCTGGGCATGTTTGATATCAAACATGTTGGAATCATAACCCCAATACTGTTGCAAGTATTGGAAGTATGATCCCATGCACTCTGGGGGCTCCTGAGAGGACCCCCAGCATTGCTACCACCAGTCTTACGGGGTTTTCCAGACAGCCCAAGCTGCTGCCACCCCTCAGTCAGGTTTCTGCCCACCTACTGCTTGATCCGATCAAGCCCAGGAAGGCAGAAGAAAGGCTTTCCTTTGGGGGAGAGAGGTAACACCCACTCCCTTTGGAAATAGGTGTGACTGGCACTGTAGGGGTAGTCTCCCCAAGCCACTGGTATGCTTTGAAGAGCACATTTGGTACCCTCAGGGTATAAACCATTCCACACCGGTTCAGGGACTCACCCCCTTTCAGTGCTATTTAGGGTCTCTCTTTTGGGTGGGTTCTCAGATTTGGCTTGCAAGACTCCAGCAGGATTCCTCTACAACCTCCCCTTTGACTTCTGGCCACAGGAACTGCAACTGGACCCGCCTGCAATCAATGAAGAAGACTCTTCTGCAACTTTGTTTCTACGGCTCCTGCCAGCTTTGCAACATTTCCCTGGCCATGCATCCTCAAAAGACAGCAACTCTTCAGTCTGCACAAGAAGAAAAGAGGAATCTCCCTTGGACTGAAGGAGTCACTCCCTTGTATCCACAGGCACCTACTGCAACGACAACCAGCTGCGTGGATCTCCCCTCATCTTGAGCTGCGTGGATCCTGCATCACAGGTGGTGGTCCAAAGTAGTCCTTTGGTCCTCTCTGCCAGCCGTCCAACTTTGGTGGAGGTAAGCCTTTGCCTTCCCACGCAGGACAGTACCCCGTGCACCGCGTCTCTTGCAGCTGCCAAGGCTTGTTTGCATCTCCTCCAAGGGATCTTCAGGCGACGTGCAGCTCCAGTCCCCAGCACTCCTTCCTGTGAAGCTCAGCCCTCTGCATAGTTCACCTGCAGCGTGGAATCCCTCTCTGTAGTGCTATGTGGGCTCCTTGTCAACTTCTGTGTCCCTGTCCTGTGGGACTCCTGTGGGTGTTGCATCTGCTCCTGTGGACTCTCTGCGATGCTGAGGGTCCACTCTGACTCCCCCTCCTTGGTCGAGTCCTCCAGCAGCAACACTTTTTCATTAACTGCAAGTTTGTCTTTGCCAAAGCTTGTTGGTGGAATTTGTGCACCGACACTCATCTGCAATCTTCACTCCAGCGTGGGACATCTTCTGCATCCATTAGGAACTCTTCTCCAGCTCCAGGGATGCAGTGCTGACCTGTTCTTTCTCACTGTCGACCAACTCCTGCAAGTACAGCTGGGTAGTAACTCCTACTCCTCCTGGACTCTACTGTAACTTTTGGACTTGGTCCCCTCTCTCCACAGGCCTTCCTCTACAGCAGTGGTTCCCAACCTGTGGCCCGGGGACCCCTGGGGGTCCGCGAAGCCTCCTTAGGGGGTCCGCGACTGCTCAGAAAATAAGCTAAAATTAACAGATTAGGTCCCCGGCTTTCAGTAATGGCTTAGTAGGGGGTCCCCAGACTCCAATAATGATTCAGTGGGGGTCCCCAGGATCCAGTAATGATAAAGTTGGGGTACACAGATGAGAAAAGGTTGGGAACCACTGCTCTACAGGCATCCACTGCTGGTTTCTTGCAGTCTTGTCTGGGTGTCTTATTTTCTTCTTTTCCTTCCTTTTGGGTGGTTTGGCGATTTTTCAGTGATTTACTCCTGCTTTCCTTGTCACTGGGGTGGGGGTGGGGTGGGGGGTACTGTGTTACTTACCTCTGTGGTTTTCTAGTACTCCCACTCCCCTTTAGTATATGATTTGGGCTCCCCCTAGGGTCAACATTTGTTAGTGCTAATTGCACTATTTTCTAACCTTTTCTATGTCTATTTCAGAATGCTAGTGTATATATTTAGTGTATTACTTACCTCCTAATGAAGGGTTGCCCTTCTAGTATTTTGTTGTATTGTGTTCCAAAAATAAAGTACCTTTATTTTTGTACAACTGAGTGCTTTCTTTCATGTGTGTAAGTGCTCTGTGAGTACAGTGGTTTTGCATGTCTCCTAGATAAGCCTTGGCTGCTCATCCACAGCTACCTCTAGAGAGCCTGGCTTCTAGACACTGCCTACACTTCACTAAGAGGGTATACCTGGACCTGGTATAAGGTGCAAGTACCCTAGGTACCCACGTACCCAACACACACGAGCTTCCTACAGTTACCCAATGCTTTTTTTCCTCTAAAATGTCTAAAAGATGACTTGCTGGGTCTGTACAAGGAAATAAGTGTGCTCGGCCATTGTTCACGTTATATTTTCTACCTTGTCTATCCACCTCAGGTTGATCGCCGTGTTGTTAACCAACTAGCTGCAGCCTATGAGCAGGACCTTCTGCCTCGGGGGTGCACCCTGCGCATTACTGTGGACGATTCTGACAAACATCTTCTCAAAGCCAAGGAGCCCGATGCGGAGCAAGAGATGAAGACACCCACACTGAGGCTCGAAATTGTAGAGAAGAACAGCAAAATCAGGAAACTGGACATCATGGTCCCTCACAATCCTGAGGAAATGGAGTTTGTTTTTTAAGCCTGCAGGGACTTTACCAAAACTTTATCCGTCTGACTGGGTCATTTGAAAGCAGGTCATCGAGAAGGTGCATCATGTGAAAACAGCTTATCCATCAGATTTATTTAGCATATGTTAAGTGGCAAAGCAAGAAAACACATCTTCTCAGGTCTTGACGTTTGTTTTATAAAATGAAAATCCTGATGTTGAAATTCTTTCATTTGGTTCTCTTGTTTTAAGCATGAGTCAAATGCTGCTGTTTGCTGGAGATATTTGCTCTTAACGCTTACGATTGCATCGAGTTAAATTGGTGTCAACATTTCTATCAACATGCCTATTTCCATTTGATACCGTCAATGTGCAGAATCGTTATCCTTTAGAATAACATCAGAGAGGCATTGGCCACGGGTGGAAAAAATCTCACCATAGGCTGATGTTCTTCAAATGTACTTTAGGATCCCTAAATAAGAGGTCTAAGTATACTACGTATAGTAAAGGAATGTAGGGAGAGGAGCATCGGAACCAATTGTCAAAAATCTGTCGTGATGCACATATAGGGAAATAGTGAAGCTGTTCTGCCTTCCAACTGAATAGCAGTTATTTAGAAATGCGTGGACTGACGTGGTGTGAACCACGGAGGACTTTTTAAAGCAACACTTAAACACCCAGCAATAGAAAGGATTGTATCTAAAGGTGCCACTTACTAAAATATAGTGCATGGAAGCATAGAGCTAAAAGCCTCGAAGTCAATGTTGTGATTACCACTGTAATCATTGAGCTAAAAACCATGTCGCAATTACCACTGTATTCAATGGTTGAGTAACGATGTTGTAACAAACTTGTAACATTTAATCGCATCACTTTTTTTCTTGAGGTTACAGCTTTAAGAGTGCTTTTTTCTCCTGCATTGTTACTTCTCCCACCTCAATTATTATGCTTCAGATTGCTCCTCTCCTCCTAATACTACTTTGTACATTTGTTATTATTGTCTTTTGTTCGCAAAGCAGGCTTTCTCCTACTTTTCTTAAAATCCCACTCCTCGTTTCTCCGCTCCTTCAGCCTCCCAGGTTCCAACTGTCCGTACCATTGTAGAGTTGGTGAGTTCTTTGTAGGATTGTTGTGGAAAGAGGAGTGGGGCAAAGCCCTCCGGACTCACAAAGAAGGCATAACCTGCTCCAAAGTTCGAGGTATACATTTTGTTTTCCCTCTATTTCTTTTAAACATAGTTACAAATTGGCACAGTGAGACAAAGAAAACAACTTAGGTGCTTCTGTTTTACAAATAAAGAGGGGATGTTCTTTCATAGAGTATAGGAGTGTAACAAAGTGCAATTGTTCTGTAGAAGGTTTTCGACTCAATGTCATAGTCGTTGGCATTAACAATTGAAATGGATTCTAAGCATACTTTACCAGTTGGCCCTCAAAGCCTCAACGGTTTCGAAATGGAATTGTGAAATAAGCTATTGCATGTTTCTTCTGTGGGATAAAGGGGTATGAGTGGCGTTCTCATCAATTTCACAGAGATTGCTTGAAAACGGAATGCAAATGGTGGAGATATACATGGGAGGAGGTGTGAAATAGCAATAAGGACTGTCGTATAGAGGTTAGACCAGTTGGATTGAAGTATGGTGCAAAACAAAATTACATTTCCCTAGTTTAAGGACTGATGGTTGAGTAGGTAGAAGTGCTCTTGATTCTTGGCGTTTTGGGGGGGGGGAATGAGTGGGAGAGTGCTTCAGTATGCATGCATATTTTATCACCTGTTTTTTTTAACAAATATTTAGCCTTAGTCAAAAGGACAAGTAGCACATCTATTGGGATTTGTTGGGACACATATTGCCCTGGAATGGGATAAGATGTCTAATAATATGGGTGTGTGTTTTAGCATTATAGCGACCGAGTGTAGATTGTAAGGTCAGGGTTTTCGTGGCAGAGAAGAGTATATCAGTAGCACAAGTTGTAGCATAATGTGTGTTAGTTACAATGGTAGCTGGGTGGGTGTCATGAGAGCGCCATATACCTGTGCCAGCTGTATTTGTCATAGAAAGGTGGAAAGAAAGTTGTGTTCTAGAATTAATGAGAGAGTGGGTGCTTTGAAGGGCGAATTTGGTGTTGGCGACAAAATTTACTTTGTGTTTCATTAAGGTGGGGGAGTATCTCTAAGAGATGCAGATATTTGTATTCGGATTGTAACATTTTTTCCATTGTTTAATGGCGAAGTAGCGAAACTGATCTTTGAAGAAAATGAGTTACTTACCTGTAACTGTGGTTTTCCAGTATTGGTATCTTTCATAGATTCACATGCTTGAATCATTCCCCGTCGTCGAAGTGGGAGTCCCACGGTACATAGAAAGCAATAATTAGAGATTTTTTTTTTTTTAAATCAATAGGAAAAACACATTCAATTGTAGAACTATCAGCCTCTTTAGAAAGAGCCCAAAATTCAGCCAATCAGGCGTGACCACCCCTTTAGAACCCTCAGCACAGAGGCTCAGTCTCTCAGATTTCTCCGCACTAGAGATTACCGGAAACAACCAAAGGAGGTGAGCCTCCATGGGGAGGAGGGTGGGTCGCATGTGAATCTATGAAAGATACCAATACTGGAGAACCACAGTTACAGGTAAGTAACTCATTTTCTTCTCCAGTATTGGGGTATCTTTCATAGATTCACATGCTTGAATCCGAATAGCCAGCAGTAAGAAAATTGTTTGAGTTCTGAAACACCAAGAGTATGCCTGTGCATAATGCATGCTATCTGAACTCATATAGGTAATAAACATTTGCAAATCAACCGTTAACCATAATACCTATGTAAAAAAAATATATATATATATATATATATATATATATATATATATATATAAAAATATGAATATATATACACACATAGATATATAAACATAAAATTATCTTTATAACAGTGCATAGAGGAAAGAGGGTAAGAGGTTATTGGCTCACCTTATGCAAATAAATTACGTAAGACTGCTTGTCCTACCGCAGCATCCATTCTGTCCGTAGCTTCCAGGCAGTAGTGCTGGGTAAATGTGTGAGCACGTGTCCATGTTGCCGCCCTGCAGATCTGGCTCAGAGGGACTCCTGCGAATAGAGCTGCTGAAGTGGATACCGCTCTAGTGGAGTGCGCTCTGACACTGGATGATAATGGCTTCCCTGCCAACTGGTGGCACAACTGTATGACAGAAGAGATCCAGCGCGCTATGGTCTGCTTAGTAACGGCTTTACCTTTATTGATCCTTCCATAACTGACAAACAGTTTTTCAGATTTATGGAAGTCGCTTGTTCTTTGTATATAAAATTTTAAACAGCGTTTAATGTCCAGAGAATGTAGTGCGCGTTCCGCTGCAGTTTGTGGATCTGGAAAAAATGTTCTGAGAACCACCGGCTCATTTAGGTGAAAAGACGATGGAACCTTGGGTATAAATTTTGGATTAGTTCTTAAAATGACCACCTCTGGCTTGAATTGGAGGAAAGGTGGAGAAATTGTGAAGGCTTGGATATCACTAACCCTTTTTGCTGACGTCAAGGCTAGAAGGAGGGCTGTTTTAAAAGAAATGAACTTGAGGTCCACCTTATGGATGGGTTCAAACTGATGTTTCATTAGTTGGGAGAGCACAATGTTCAAATGCCACTGCGGTGAAGGACGGTGAATTGGCGGAAACATCCTAAACAAACCCTTGAGAAATTGTTTTATTATTCTGGACGACCATAATGAGGGTGACTGAGACGTCCGACGGAAACGGGATATGGCAGCCAGATGCACTCTTATAGATGAATGTGAAAGGCCGGATTTAGCCAAATGTAATAAATATGGCAGAATCTGTTCAGGAGAGGATCTTAGAGGATGAACGTTGGAAGTTGAACACCAAAAGCAAAACCTCTTCCATTTTAATTTATATGTCCGGTTTGTAGACTGAGCCCTGGAGCAGGCCAGCACTTCCCTGCACTCTGGAGGGATATCTAGTCCCTCAAATTCATAGAATTCAGGAGCCAGGCTGATAAACGAAGAGATGTCGGGTTGGGGTGACGAACTTGACCCTGGTTCATTGTTAATAAGTCCGGTATTATCCTTAGTCGAACGTGAGGTTGGTCCGAAAGCAATAGAAGCTCTGTGAACCAGAACTGGCGTGGCCATCTGGGAGCAATTAATAGAACTCTGCATGGTTCTCTCTTCATCTTTTGCAGAAGTCTCGGGATGAGTGGAAGCAGGGGAAAAGCATATGCATAAATCCCTGACCATCTGATCAAAAACGCATTCCCCTTTGATCCCTTCTGCGGTAGCCAGCTTGCGAAGTGTTGGCATTTCTTGTTGTCTCTGGTCGCGAATAGGTCTAGACTGGGTTTGCCCCAACAACGAAAGAGATGGTCGAGAACTGACTGATTGAGTTCCCACTCGTGGCAGCTAGTTCGAGTCCTGCTTAGGGCATCTGCCCAGGTGTTGGTGATCCCCGGGAGATGTTCTGCTCTGATGGAAATTCGATGTTGAATTACCCAATGCCACAGCTTCTGCGTTTCCAGCGATAATGCTCGAGATCTTGTGCCTCCCTGTTTGTTGATGTAATGCATGACCGTGGTATTGTCTGTTCTTATCAAGACTGAAGAATTTCTGATGTTTGTGAGGAAGGATTTGAGTGCCAAAGCAACCGCCTTTAGCTCCAGCACATTTATGTGGAGAGTTGATTCCTGAGTGGACCATTTCCCTCTCACTGAAAGATCCTGCAAATGAGCACCCCATCCCTCTAGGGATGCATCTGTTGTTATTATGTGCATCGTCTTGTCCTTCAGAAATGATAGACCTTCTGAGACGAGGGGAGTATCCTTCCACCACCTGAAAGCCTGTCTTGCTGATGGGGTTATTCTGATTATATCGTCGAAAGAGCCTTCTATTTGTCTCCATTGATTGTCTAACTGCTGTTGAAGTTTCCTCATGTGTAGACGACAGTCCTTTATCAATGGAATGCAAGACGAAAGTATCCCCAGAAAAGACTTGTAAATCCGTACTGAAGCGGACTTTCTTTTGCTGAGCCGTGCTGCTAATTCTCGAAGTTTCTTTCGCCTGTCCAGTGAAGCAGAGGCTTTTGCATGGACAGTGTCCAAGATGGCTCCTAGAAAGGTGATGTTCTGGGTAGGATCTAGGTGAGACTTGGGGTAATTGACTGTCAATCCCAGAGCTCCGAAAAGAGATAGACACGTTTCCGTGTCTCTGGCAGCCTTCGATGTTGTTCGCGCCTTTATTAGCCAGTCGTCTAAATACGGGAACACCTGTATCCCTAGTTGTCTGAGGTGTGCTGCCACCGGTGCCAAAACCTTGGTGAATACTCTTGGGGCCGACCTGAGGCCAAAGGGTAACACTCTGAACCGGTAGTGAGTGCCTGCCACCCTGAAGCGTAAGAATTTCCGATGATTGGGGTGAATGGGAATATGGAAATATGCGTCCTGAAGGTCTAAAGATGTCATAAAGTCCCCTCGATTGAGTAGGCGCAGGACGTCTTGGAGGGAAATCATGGGAAAAGACTGCTTCTTGAGGTATTTGTTGAGCGAACGAAGATCTAAAATAGGTCTCCAGTCTCCTGTCTTCTTCCGAATAAGGAAAAAATGGGAGTAAAAACCTGCTCCCCTCTGACTCCTTGGTACGATCTCTATTGCTCCCTTCTTCATTAGAACAGCAATCTGATCCATAAGCTTGTTGAGATGGGCTGGAGGGGAGCCTCTTGGTGGTACATGAGGGGGGGGTTGGTTGAATTCTAGTGTGTGCCCTCGGTTGACAATATCCAGTACCCACTTGTCTGAAGTTATTTTGGACCACTGGTGTAGAAATTTGGAAATTCTGCCCCCTATTAGAGTGTTGATATAGGGGCTGGGTGCAGGCATTCGATGAGGGTCAGAGTTTTCTTGGCGTCTTCTTGGCCTTGTAAGCCGACTTTCCTCTTGTTTGTTGTCTAAAATGAGAGGCTGACTGTTGCCGAAAGAAATGCGGTTGTTGGCCAAAGGTTGATCGAAATTGCCCTTGGTAAGAGGAGTATTGACGATATTGTTGAGCGCCTCCTCTATATGAAAAGGTTCCTCTTCCTCTCGCTCCCCGAAAGGGCTGCCTTTTGTATTGTAGTGTTGCCAGAGATCTGGCTGTCTCAGTGTCTGCTTTAATGGACTGTAACGCATCATCCACATGTTTGCCAAACAAGAGCTCGCCATCATACGGCATGTCTAGAATCTTTAATTGTACTTCCGGCCTAAAAGAAGTAGCTTTGAGCCACCCCTGGCGCCTGAGTACAGCGTCCCCGGCCAACTGGCGAAAACCAGTAGAGGAAACATCTATGGCACAGTCTATGATTTCAGCCGAAATCTTTTCACCTTCCTGTAGAATCTTTCGAGCTTCTACTCTACTGTCCTCAGGTAACATGTCTATAAATTGTGACATGTCAGACCACATCTCCCTAGGATCGCTAGAGAATTTGCTGCTCTAACAGTGGTGGCCGCCATAGTTGAGAACTTCTTCCCTATGGAGTCCAACTGACGTCCTTCTTTGTCTGGGGGAGCAGTCAGAGATGCCGATGGATTCCTGGACCTCCTCTGAGCTGCCTGCGATATGACCGAATCCGGTTTAGGGTGGCTAATCAAACATGCTGGAGAATTGTCCGGTGCCTTATATTTCTTTTCAAGTCTCGGCAAGACTGCAGGAATGGAGGATGGAGTCTGCATGACCTTTAGGCCTTCCTCCCAAATGAAGTCAACAATGGGTATGGCACCTTACCGACTTCCTCGTATCTTCCTTGAAATCATAAAGAAAACAGTCTGACTGCTTCGATGTAATAGGCAGCTGAAATCTTTTCGCAGCTCTTTCCATGACACTATGGAAGTCACCAATATCTTGCGGTGGAGAGTCCACTGGTGGTGGTGTAGATGGAGATTGAGTTTGGATTTGATACTCATCCCATTCTGGAATGAGTGAATCGGAGTCCTGAATCTCACCTTCTTCTTGCTCTTCCTCGGATGAAGGTGAAGCAATATCCTGTGCAGAAGAAGGTGCTGTAGTAGGATCCAGAAATTCCGATGGTCTAGCAGGGGTGGACACTGGTGTCTGCGGAGGTTGTACCGGGGTAGAACAACCAGGTGGAGGAAATCTCGAATAATAATCCTACATCATCTGTTGAAGGTTGGCTATTAACGAGACAGGCATCTGAACTGTTTGTTCTTGTTGTCCCTGAAGCTGTAGGTGACTTTGATCTTGCTGGTCCGAATAAGGTTGGAGATCTTCCTCTTCGTCCACCTCCTGGCACTTAATGCGTAGTTCAGATGGACTACGTGCCACCGGAAAGAAACCATCATCAGAATAAAGATCGTCATCATCTTCCTCAGCAAATAGATGCTGCGGAGGTACTGGTGTGACCTTACTGGGCGATGTATGCGATGGAAGTAATATAGAAGACCTGCACTTTATAGGAAGAATTCTCTGCGGCAGATAAGGAGATGCTCCAAATTGAGTCGTCGACGGAGCACTCGTCGATGGAGCCGTCGTCGGTGGAGCCTCTATCGGTGCCGTCAGCGTAGACGAAGTTGCCGTCGACGGTGCCAGTGTTGACAAGCTTTCCGTCGACGGGGCTGCCGCTGACGGGGTTGTCGTTGACGGGTGCGTCGTCAGTACTTTCGTCGGTGAGATCGACGGAGATTTTCTGAATTTACTCGTCGATGAGTGCGTCGACGGTAACGATTTCAGCTTCTTACCCGTCGACGGTTTCTTTATGATCTTCATGGTGTGAGCCGACGATGGACCATACTTCAAACTCACCGACGTTATCGTCGTAGATGACAGTGGTGACGAAGTTACGATCATCGGCGATGAAGGAGCCATAAACGTGGCCGTCGCTGTAGTCGTCGACGAAGGAAGGCCTGCCGTCGATGAAGCGCTCGTCGACGGTGTAGATTTTCTGGACGCCGACGGTGGCAGTGAACTTGAAGGCTTCTTGAGCTTTCTTGATGAGGAAGCAGGTGTGGATGGCTCTGAGTGAACCTTACCACACTTTACCTTGGATTGCTCCTCCGGCTTGTCTTTAAATGCATGCAGCTTCTTAGCTGACTTACTGCTCGTGGGGGATAGGCTCTCCTCAGACCTCTTCCTTTTCTTTGCGGTCACTGAAGTGTCACTCTATTCCTCCTCAGAAAGGGCTTCTCTGGCCTTTCTTTTCTGAAGCCATAGTAGGAGCCTGGCTTCTCTGTCCCTCAGAGTCTTGTTGGGAAAGGTCCTGCAGATCTTACAGTCCTTGACCTTATGCTCTGGGTGTAGGCAGTGGATACATTCCTTGTGAGGGTCCTCACAGTGAAGTCTTAATTTTCCACAGGTCCCACAAGGTCTAAATAAACCTTTTCTTACTGTAGACATGATGAAAAATACTACAGTAAAAGCAAAAGTGAAAACTAGTAAGATTTTCTCTTGAAGAGACAGAAAACTGAGCAGAGCTCAGGGAGACTCCCTTACACACGACGTGCAGTAGAAAATCTGAGAGACTGAGTCTCTGTGCTGAGGGTTCTAAAGGGGTGGTCACGCCTGATTGGCTGAATTTTGGGCTCTTTCTAAAGAGGCTGATAGTTCTACAATTGAATGTGTTTTTCCTATTGATTTAAAAAAAAAAAAAAAAATCTATAATTATTGCTTTCTATGTACCGTGGGACTCCCACTTCGACGACGGGGAATGATTCAAGCATGTGAATCTATGAAAGATACCCCAATACTGGAGAATTTAGGGTTCAGTTGGAAGTGAACTTGCTTTCATTAACGACTCTTTTGATATTAGTGGATTGCAGAATATGTTAGGCCAGGGAGAGATGTTTGCTTATGAAAGAGAAAGTCAGTCTTGAGGTAGCCGTAGTCCTGGCATGGTAGCTGTCAATAATTAGGATTTGAGGTGAGAAGTTAGGATGATATGTTTGAAACCTTTTGCTTCGTTGGAAACCATGTTTGGCGTATACGTTATTTTGAGAGAATGGTGCTGGTAGTGGGAAGGTTAGACGTGATGGTGACAGGAGAGTGAACTAGAGAATAGTATTGAGAAGGAAAAAAAAGACACATCAGGCAGATACGTTGGTGGGTGAATTAAACAGGATAATAACATGATCTTACTACCGTGGACAGTGGGGTTTGGGGAAACAGCACAGTATTTACGGCATGTGTGAGAACCAGTATAAACATTTCACTAGTCAGAGCATCAAAGAGAGGTAACATTTACCAAATTGGATTCAAACATTTACCAAATTGTTGCTAAGTAAATCAAAAATCCAACATCCGGTAGGAAATCAGAGAGATCAGATAGGGGTAACAATTAGTCACTTGTTTTTGATTAACTACAAGACTATAAAATGACCACAACAGTCGCGGGTAGGTGTCAGACTACACAGGCCAAGTGCTGGTATCAGTCAGGGAGGGATGGAGGTGACGGCGCTAGACAGAGAGATAGGGAAAATGAGTTAAACATGAGGCACGGGCAGTATAAAGAACAAGCTGTAATTAGTGGTGAGGAATCGCATTAACAAACATTGGCGGATTTGTAGCCACTATGGCATACGGATAAGTTACTTACCTGTAAATCCTAGTTCTCTTCCAGGGGTATCCTCATCAAAGTCATAAACATTGAATATTCCCGCCCTTGTGCGGGGACCCCGGAGCATATATAAAATACACACATATTATACATGTGTAAAACAGCAATGCAGGCTATAATGTTAAAACATGCTAAAATGCTTTATTTCTATGAAGTTTTTTTTTTTTTTTTTTTATTATAAAATTACAATAGAGAATAAATATCTACCCAAGCCCCCAAAACTGGGCTTAGGGAAGTAAGCAGCAGTAAACTCTAGAGAAAAAGAGAAAAAACTGCATTGAAAAACAATGGAGCATTCTTAGCCAATAGGCTGCATGCAGGTTAACACAGGAGAACCATAAAAACTTTGGCACCGTGCCTTTAAGACCCTGAGCACCTCCAGTATCCCACCATGCCTCAGGGGTGAAGGAAAGGTGACAGTTGGTTCACAGTTAGGTCAGTTCTTTTTTACGGTGACAATCTGTGTAACTGATTCAAAATACAGTCTGTCCTGCACTTCTAGGAGACGTGCGTCCGGGGAGGAGGGTGGGTTGTTTATGACTTTGATGAGGATACCCCTGGAAGAGAACTAGGATTTACAGGTAAGTAACTTATCCTTCTCTTCCAGGGGATCCTCATCAATAGTCATAAACATTGAATAGATTAGCAAGCCCATCCCTAAACTCTGCGGACTGTCCGATAGAAGTGCAGGAATAGATACGTATTATGCAAATAAATTTCTCAGAGACGCCTGCCCCACTTGGGCATCCGCTCTTGCATCTGAGTCTAAACAGTAATGTCTAGTAAACGTATGCACAGACTTCCATGTAGCAGCCTTACAAATCTCAGATATTGGAACATTGTTAAGGAGGGCAGCAGTAGCCGCTTTTCCCCTTGTGGAATGCGCTTTAGGCCTCGCTAGTAATTGTTTATTAGCCAGCTGGTAAGTATTAACAATACAAGAAACTATCCATCTTGATATCGTTCGTTTAGATGCTGCCTCTCCTGTCCTCAAATGACCATAATTTACAAACAAGCGGTTAGAGTGTCTAATCGATTTTGTCTTATCCAGATAAAATTTCAGCACTCTTTTCAAGTCTAAGGAGTGCAATGCTTTCTCTGCCGGAGTCTCCGGATTGGGAAAGAAAGTCGGTAAAGATATACAGTAGTCTGATTGATATGGAATTCTGACACCACCTTCGGAAGGAAAGATGGGTGAGTTCGCAGAAGCATTCTATTGTCATGAAAAACCGTGTACGGTTCTTTGGAAGACAAAGCCTGGATTTCGCTGACCCTCCTCGCTGAAGTAATGGCCACTAAAAAAAACGTCTTCCACGTAAGGTGTTGTAAAGAGGCCTTATGTATAGGTTCAAAAGGAGGGCCCATAAGTTTTGCCAATACTATGTTCAGTTCCCATGGAGGAGAAGGTCTCCGAATGGGCGGAAAAACTTTTTTCAAACCTTCTAAGAAATCCTTGACTACAGGTTTCGTAAAGAAGGATTCCTGAGAAGGTGACTTGCGATAGGCTGTAATAGCAGACAAATGTACCTTAATAGATGATACCTGCAGACCGGACTTTGCCAGATGAAGCAAATAGGACAGTATGACATCCTCCTGAGCCCTTATGGGATTCTGACCTTGTTGACAGCACCATATGTAGAATCTCTCCCACTTAAAAGCGTAAGAACGCCGCGTGGAAGGTCGTTTGGACTCTTTCAAGATGTTCATGCACTCCTGTGAGAACCGTAGGTGCCCATACTGCAGGAATTCAGGAGCCATGCTGTTAAGCTCAGAGAGGGTAGGTTGGGATGTAGAATCCTGCCCTCCATTCTGCTCAGAAGATCCGGTCTGCACGGCAGCCTCCTGTGAGGTTTCTCCGATAGGTTGAGGAGATCTGTGTACCAGAATTGACGGGGCCATTGTGGCGCTATGAGAATCATACTGGTTCTGGATCTGTGCAGTTTGTTGATCACTGCCGGTATGAGGGGAATCGGCGGAAAGGCGTAGAGAAATATCCCTGACCAGTCGATCAACAGGGCATTCCCTCGAGATCCCGGACGGTAGAACCTGGATGCGAAATCTGGGCATTTATGTTTACTTCGTCTGCGAAGAGATCCAGTTGAGGCCGACCCCATTGAGCGAAGATGTATTCTGCGACTTCGTCGTGTAGGACCCAATCGTGAGCGTCCTCTAGGTGTCTGCTCAGAAAATCTGCTTCCACGTTTTGTTGACCTGGCAGGTGAACCGCTGTAAGTGACATTCCTCTGGCCAGGAGCCAATGCCATATCGTTTGGGACTCTCGAGATAGGGGTAGGGATCTCGTTCCCCCCTGTTTGTTCAAATAATACATCGTGGTTGTATTGTCCGTTTGTATTAGGAGAGTTTTCCCCTGAATTAGTGGTATGAAAGACTTGAGAGCCAGATGGACCGCACTGAGTTCTAGCAGATTGATGTGGTACTGCTTTTCCTTGTCTGACCACAGGCCCTGAGCTTGAAGGGGACCCAGATGAGCCCCCCATCCCTGAAGAGACGCATCCGTTACCAGAGTGTCGGATGGAACTACCTGGTGAAACGGAGCACCTACTGACAGGTGAGGTCTGTACATCCACCATCTCAATGACTGAAGTGCTACTGCTGGTATTCGCACTCTGTCCTCCCAGCGACCTGTCCTTTGGCTCCAGTTGCTCTCCAATGCCTCTTGGAGGGGCCTCATGTGGAGTCTGGCATTTGGGACAATAAAAATGCATGATGCCATGGAGCCCAGCAGCGACGTCACCTGACGTGCCGTAGGTGCGTTGGCTCTCAACAGGTCCTGACACTTCCTGTCTTTTGAGGATAGTCGTTCCTCCGAAGGATACCCTCTTTGGAGTTCTGTGTTTATGATAGCTCCCAGGTAGTGAAGGTTCTGTGTTGGAATCAAGGTTGACTTTTGGTAATTGACCTGAAGACCTAGAGACTCGCAAACTGTGGGCACAATGTCCCGATGGCTTCTCGCCTGCTCCGAAGAAGAAGCCTTCAGAACCAGTCATCTAGGTATGGATATATGAATATCTTTTTTTTTCGAAAATGCGCCGCTACCACTGCCATACATTTCGAGAAGACGCGTGGGGCAGATTTCAGGCCAAATGGTAGAACTCTGAACTGATAATGCTGTAACGCTACTTGGAAGCGCAGGAATTTTCGATGTTTGGGAGCTATTGGGATGTGAAAATATGCATCCTGCAGGTCGATGGAGCACATCCAGTCTCCCTGATGTAGCTGAGGGGAAATCTGGTGAAGCGCTAGCATCCTGAACTTCTGTTTCCTTATGTATTTGTTCAGCAGCCGTAGGTCCAGAATTGGCCTGAAAACGCCCTCTCGACCCTTCTTCGCCACCAGAAAGTAACAGGAGTAAACCCCCTTTCCTCTGTGCGCAGGTGGAACCTTTTCTATGGCATTCTTTTGTAGGAGGGCGAGAGCCTCTTTGCGCAGCAGGCTGAGATGAGATGGATTGCCTTTGGTTGGTGGCAAGTGTGGTGGAGGCTGTTTGAAAAGAAGAGAGTAACCATGTTTGACAATATTGAGCACCCATTTGTCTCTTGTGATAGAGTGCCACTCGTGAAGATAAGCTGTAATACTTCCCCCCACCGGAGTGGTGTACAGTGTCGAGGGAAGCGAGATCTCATTGTTTGGCCGGCGCTTTCGGAGTGGACTGTTGAGGTCTACTTGACCCTCGCTCCCTTGTGTTCCTTCGCTGAAAAAGAGGGCGTCCCTGCCGTTGCTGTGACCTTTGGGACCAGTGAGGGGTTTGAACCCTCTGCTGGAAAGGGCGCCTGTCATAAGGCCTATACCTCCGCCTGAAATCTTTCTTTCTTTCCAGGCCCACTGCCCTCATGGTATCCACCTCGGTCTTCATGCGGGCCATTTCCTCGTCTGCATGGGCACCAAATAACGAGTTCCCGGCGAATGGGAGATTCAGGATGCGTTGTTGTGCTTCCTGCTTTAAACCAGTGAGCCTCAGCCAGGAAGACCTCCTTGCACAGATTCCATGCGCGTACCCATGTGCAGCTAAATCCACCCCATCTGCTGCTGCGCTGATAACCTGGTTGGATACCAGGCATCCTTCTTGCAGGATCTCTTGAAAATCTTGTCTGTCCTCTCCAGGCAATTTCTCTGTGAATCTATTGAGAGAGTCCCACAGAGAACGATCATACCTGCCCAGGAGTGCAGAAGCACTGGAGACTTTCATTGCCGAAGCCGCCGTCCCGCATATCTTTCTCCCCAGAGAGTCTAGATGCCTGCTCTCTTTATCCGGGGGGACCGTGGATGATGATGCCACCGAGTGGGTCTTTCGGGCTGCGGCTAATATTACCGAGTCCGGTGGCGGATCCTTCCTGAGGAACAAAGGGTCCTGTTCGGGAGCCTTGTATTTTTTGAGAATTCTAGCCGGGGCAGATTTGAGCGAGGCTGGGGCCAGAAAAGTGTCCATGGTTGGCTGCAACAAACCAGGCACTAGAGGCAGCAGCTTTTTTGATGCTGATCTCTGTTGTAGAGTCTCAAAGATGACTGACGAGGAGGTAGATGGCTCTGGAACCTCTATGTTTAGTTTCTGCGCTCCTCTTAACACCACCTCGTTAAACGTGGTAATGTCATCCACCGGTGAGACCCTAGCAGGTGGAGAATCTGTTAGGGTGGGGGAGTAACGCCCGACAGATGATCCTGACGACGACCAAGAGTGTGATCTTCTTCGTGAACGAGACCTGGATCGTCGTTGAGAACAAGACCTGCTGCGAGACGCTGTAGCAGAGCGCCCAGGCCTTGCGGCCGGTTGACGAGGAGCAGAACGAGCCCGTCCTGCCCTTGCTGTCGGTGATGGCGTTCTTGGCCGGGAGGCAGTAGGCGAGTACATTCGTGAATATTGCGAATCCGGGGAGGCCGCTGGTCTGTTAAGGCTCTCTAGCCATCTTGGAGATAGATTGATGGGCGAGACATGCCCAGATGATGCCGCTCTTGAACGAGATGAGTCGCTCGGTATGGAGACCACTGGAGATAGTGCGGCCTTGTCTGGCATGGGGCGATGTTCTACTCTCTGCGGGACAGGTAAAACCTGTGTCGACGGCCGTGTCGACGTCGAAGGGCGTGCCACCGGTTGCTCTTGCCTCGACGTTGAGTGTCTCGACGTGGAGTGTCTCGACGTCGAACGGTGATCTTTGGACCTCGACCTGCTCGCCGTCATGTGCCTCGACGTGGAGCGGTGGGAAGCCGACGCCAGATGCCTCTCATGCCGTCGTGGCGATTTGGACGCCGTGTCTCTTGACGTCGGGGGGCGCACAGCCTTTGGTGGCGACCTGCCACGCCGGCGATGGCTCGACGTCGATCGGCGGGCTACCGTCGACGGAGACCTGCCCCTGTGATGGTGTTCCCTCGACGCCTTCTCCTTCGACGTCGGGTGTGTCGCCGTCGACAGCGATCTATGCCGGTGAGACGGTGGTAGCGACGACGTCGACGGGGAACAAACAGGTACTTTCCTACCTGCTGATGTCGACCTAGCCATTCTCTCCTGAGAATGGCCTGCTGGTTGTCTGGGAAGTGAAGAGGACGATGTTTTCTGCCTCTCCTGAAGCCCATGTAGCCTGATCTTTTCTCTGTCCTTCAGAGTCCTCTTTGACATATTCTTGCAGTGCTTACAAGTGTCAGGGCAGTGACTCTGAGGCAGGCACACTATACACAGAGAGTGTGGGTCTGACTGGGCCGCCTTCTTCCCACAAGCAGGGCATTTGACAAAAAGTGAAGGCATTTTTCTGTCAGGAAAAAACTGCCAAGCTCAGACAAAGATGTTATCTGTCGAATGAAAAAGGAAAAAACGCTTTTTTAAAGGATTTTTCTGAGAAAAACTCAGAAAAACTGAGAGCTCAATGCTCCAGGATCCTCTTAGAAGAAGCCGGAAAAAAGAACTGACCTAACTGTGAACCAACTGTCACCTTTCCTTCACCCCTGAGGCATGGTGGGATACTGGAGGTGCTCAGGGTCTTAAAGGCACGGTGCCAAAGTTTTTATGGTTCTCCTGTGTTAACCTGCATGCAGCCTATTGGCTAAGAATGCTCCATTGTTTTTCAATGCAGTTTTTTCTCTTTTTCTCTAGAGTTTACTGCTGCTTACTTCCCTAAGCCCAGTTTTGGGGGCTTGGGTAGATATTTATTCTCTATTGTAATTTTATAATATAAAAAAAAAAATTAAAAAAAAACTTCATTGAAATAAAGCATTTTTGCCTGTTTTAACATTATAGCCTGCATTGCTGTTTTACACATGTATAATATGTGTGTATTTTATATATGCTCCGGGGTCCCCGCACAAGGGCGGGAATATTCAATGTTTATGACTATTGATGAGGATCCCCTGGAAGAGAAACATAATTATTTAGTGCATTGGGCTTAGAAACAGAACAAAGGTTATGGTTTCTTCGAGGTGTAGCACTGGGGCAAATGAAAAACGTAAACATGTTTCCTGCGAGCTGTGCCAGCCATGGATCAGACGGCTGCAACGTGATCACATGGAGTGGGGGTGAGGGGATATCAGCCCGACAGGCAACAGAGTTCGGCGAGTGAGAGAGAATCTATACAACTTGTCCCCATTTGTCCTTAGGCAGCTTTATCATGCAGACAGCTGTAGAAGCATTGAGGGCCTCCCTCTGCTCAGCAGCAGAGATGGGGTGGTAGAAGCAGTTATAAAGGGAAGGGATATGGAGCCTGCCTGCCCTAGGATGTCTGTGTGGGAGAAGGGCTGAAAGTTTCCGGTTTAGGAGAAGAGACAAGTGCATGGTCATGGCCAAGATATTGGGGACACATTTAGTAAACTTTCATGCAAAGCAGAGCAGCAAGCAAAGTTGCTGCAATACGTTGTGTGAAAGGGAGACCGAAGAAATGCTCCATACTTGCAAAGACATGGAGTATTTCTGCTTTCTCCTTGCACTGGCGCTCTTCCTGCTCCACCATAGTATAGTGCAGTTGTGCCTGCGTTACAGGCAGGATTGTTTTTGAGCTGGAAGGGATACCTTCCCGCACAAAACAATCTTGCAGAAGGCAGCACACGTGGAAAGAGGAAATAAAGAGAAGTAATATAGATATTTCCCGTTGTCATTCCTCACTTGAGAAGGTGTAGCATGTTGACTCATTCCCAGGTTTACAAGTACCTGTAAATCTGGGAATGCACCAAAATCCAAGGGTGGATACATGGGAATGCTCATGCTCCACCCATGGAACGCCTCCAAAGTTGAAATGTAACTTTATGCAGCGCAAGCAGCTGCCTTGTGTTACATTTCTTTACAAAACCACACAAGACCATGCAATCCAGGCCTCGAATGGCTTTGTAAATGTCACTGAAGACTTTGCTTTGTCCTTGTGTCACCTTACGTGATACAAGGGCAGCGCAATCCTTTGATACATCTGGGCCCTAGTGCCAAAGGATAAATGCAGTGACGAGCCCTGCAGGCAGCCCCACAGCGCCTGCGACAGTATAGGGTAGAATGAAAGGGTCACAAGGGCTTGGCTAAGATGATAGCTGGCGCAATATAAATCTGATGGGTGATTCCCTTGCGTCAGTGATTGCCTTGAGTAGGGCCTGTAGCGACAGGGCATCTGGGTGCAAGCATGAGAGCTAGAGCAGGAGTCGACGTACGTCTCTGTCATCAGCCACTACCTAAAGTACCCAAGGACAATGAATAGTAAGATAGATAAAAGACTGTTTGAAAGTTGTTAAGTTACTTACTAATCTTTGTGATAAATTCGACAATAGATGATATTTAAAAAAATGGATCTTAACTAGATTTTGACTTTGAGTGCTCTTACTATGTGAAACACCACCCCCTCCAGTAAGATTTTGTTGGGGTCCAGGGGTGTTTTACTAAATCTCGGTTCAGCATATATTCACAAAATGCGACTGTTGGCGCCATCTTACACAACACATTATCCACACTCTACCACGGTGCGTCTCTTCGCTGCGTGGAGCTGCACAGTGAGTGACATCTCCAGAAAGAAAAGATAACGCAGCAAAGCCATGTGGGAAATGTGTCGGCGAAAAGGCTCTGCAGCGCGGTGTGAAAGAGGAAGGCCCTAGCTACATTCCTGCTGTGTCCCCGGCACATTCCATACATATGTATCAATGTGCGCGCCCCCTCCACTGTCTTACAGATCTCCGAGTATTGTCAGTGGGCAAACATCTCTGCAGGCCCCCCACATAGCCGGGGACAGGCTCCCCGCTTCCTCGAACAAGACTCTGGCATGTACTGGACAGAAGAACCGTTTCTCAGAGATTTCTTCTCCACAGGTCCTCCCCATCTCTACAATTTTACTCGTTAAATGGACTTACTGTTTGAATGTCTTTGCTGTTTAAACAGGCATGTTTTGTCTTCTATATAGGCATCGAATGCTTTTATCATATTCAAAATCTAGCCGTTATCCTGTCTACCATCCCCACCTAGTGCGGTACCAAGGGCTGTATTACATGCCGTATACACTTAGGTCCAGATTTCAAAAGACGCTGTGTCAGGTTTCCATTACGTTTTTAACGCAAACCCGACACAAAGTATTGTTTTGGTATTTACAATCCAACGTAAAACACGATTTGCGTTGGATTATAACCAATAGTAACACAAACATGAATGGTATGTGGGAATCCCATGAAACCGCTCATGATTTTTAAAGCAAATCCCTAGCTACAGTGATCTGTAGATAGGGATTTGTGCCAAAATCCTGCACCTCCTTGAAGCAAGCGTAACAATGAGAAATGCTTTCATTTCTCCTCGTTTTTCCCTCTTTCCATGTCTGCAGCATCCTACAGCACACTTATAAAGAGGAATATGTCTTAAATCAGTTTTTTGTTTTTTTTTACAAGAAGGAACCCCTTGTATTTAACACAGGCACCCTTGCGCTATGGCACAAAGGTGTCTGCATTGGGGTAATGGCAGCCTAAAGTGTGCCAGCGAAGGTAGCGCGCATAACCGCGTCACTTATTAGCAGATATCGCTCTTTTTTGCTCTTTCCCATTCACACAGTGCAGCAACTTTACTTGCTGCCTTGCATTGCATGATTTCTTAGTAAATCTGTGCCACAATGTACGTGCCACCATTGTGCATAATTGATAATGCATCAGCTCCTTTCCTAGGTACCTCAATACAAGCTCACCCAAACAGACATTGACCTCTCGTGTTTATACATTATCTATAAGAAATGCTTACTGCAACCTGCATAGATAAGGAGTCAATGGAAATTAAGTAAAAGTTGTTATACTGTTATTAAAAGTTTTAACTCCACATTAAGGAGAAAAATCCACTGCAAGTTGTAGCATGTTCCCAGCCTACTGGCTCAAAATGTTCTATTCTCCACACTACAGGCTGCCCCTGTATGCCACTCCGCTTACTGTAACTCACAGTGGACATTATAGCAGCTATCTGACCAATCGATGTTATAGAGTGGGCACTGTTTACCTACGAATAGGTTTACAAGATAATTTTATGACTCTTGATATCACACCCTGGTTTTGTACCTTTGTAAAAACAGGTCCACTTTTCCCCAATGCCCGCTGACTCCACCCTGGTTAATAATTATGTGGGAGTGCTTTCCAGTTTGGATAATATTGCTTAAACAGCCACACCTCGACTTTTCCAACCTGTTCTCTCACACTGAAACACAATTTTACCACTTTTTAATTTTATTGACATTATTAGGAAACAAAACAATAAATTACAATATCCAGTATCAATGTAATGTGTTTTCTGATACCACTATGGGGCAGGAAGGTGAGAATACAAGTTACTTTACCTGTAACTGCAGTTATCCAGTATCGGTATAGGAGATAAGATATGATTTTTTCAGGAGAAGCCTCAAATGGGTGCAAGTTGTTTTGCTAGCACCAAACACAGAATCTTCGCCACTTCAACGTGTAAGTCTTGTTCATACTTGCGGCCCGTGCTCTGGAAAGTATCACCCTACATTCCTGGTCAATAGTCATGTTCTGGAATTCAGAGAACTCAGAAGCCATGTGCGCAACTTGAGAGAGGCTGGTTCCGGGCGTCATATCTGTCCTTGGCTCCTCGTTAGCAGTTTCCACATCTTGGAAAGTCAGATGGGTTTGGACACAGATAAGAGGATCAGTTCGGTGATCCAATGCTGTCTGGGCCACCTGGGAGCTCTTATGATGAGCCGGCAATGCTCTATTTTCATCTTGTTGAGAACCCTAGGGATCAAAAGGAAGAGGGAAAAAGTGTATACAAAGATCCCAGAACATCACATCAAAAGGGCATTCCCCCTTGATCCCGGGAGTGAATATCAACTGGCGTAAAACTGGCATTTGACGTTCTTGTTCATAGCGAAGAGATCCAAGGCTGGTCGGCCCCAACGCGAGATCTTGCCACCTCCTGTGGTTCCAGCTTCCATTTGTGGCAACTGTCTTCCGTCCTGCTGAGTGCGCCTGCAAGAGCGTTGTTGACACCAGTCACTTGTTCTGCCCTCAGAGAAATCCTATGTAACATGAGCCAATCCTAGAGAGCTTGCCCTTCTTGTGAAAGGGATAGGGATCGTGTTCCTCCCTCTTCGTTGATGTAATACATGCTGGTCGTGTTGTCTGTGCGGACCAGCACGGATGAACCTGATATCCGTGGGAGAAAAGCTTGGAGCGTGAGAAAAATTTCCTTTAAATCTAAGAGATTGATATGCATCTGTTTCTAATAGTTGGACCTCTTTCCCTGGATGCGCACGTCTTACAAATGACCGCCCTGGCCCTCTAGAGAGGCGTTCGTTGTGATCATGAAGTCTGAAACTGGGGTAAGGAACGTCAACCCCTGAGTAATGTATCCACCACTGCAATGCATCTACTATCCTTGGTGTAATATTTATCAAGTCCTCGAAGGACGCTTGAGACTCAATCCATTGATGTTGCAGTTCACCCTGGAGCTTTCTCATCTTCATCCGCGCTAGTGGTACTAGGCTTATTGACAAAGAAATCATCCCTAGAAGCGACTTGAAGAGTATCGCAGAAACAAATGTTCTTTTGGATATTTTCAGAGCTAGATTGGATAACTTTTGCTGTTTTTCTTCCAAAAGGTAAGCCTTGTTTTGACTGTGTCGAGTTTTGCGTCCAGGAATATAGTTTTGCGTATTGGAATGGTGGATGTCTTTTGGTTGTTTACCGTTAGCCCACGACTGTGAAATAAGGTCAGACAGGAGTTGGTGGCTTTGGAAGCATGCTGCAGTGTTGGCACTTTTAGCAAGCAATCATCTAATTAGGGGAAAACTTGAAAACCCCACTTGCAAGGTGCAGCCGCCACTGGTGCAAGATATTTTGTGAATATTCAGGGAGCTGCCCATAGTCTGAAAGGGAGAACACTGAACTGATGATGGGTACCGTTTATGATGAAGTGAAGGTATTTGCGATGCCTGGGGTAAAGGGGTATGTGAAAATGGGCATCTTGAAGATCTAACAGTGTCATGTAATCTCTGCTGTTCAGAAAGAGGACGATGTCAGACAGGGTTATTATATGGGAGGATTGTTTGCGCAACAATGTGTTTAATTGCCTGAGATCTAGAATTGGCCTCCATTCTTCTGACTTTTTTCTTACTAGAAAGAATAAGGAATAGAAACCTAGTCCTCTCTGATGAGGGGAACCTTCTCATTTGCACCCATAGAGAGCATCTGAGATGCTTCTTGTTTTAGTAAGTGAATATGAGGTGGGTGCGTCTTCTTTGAAGGATGGTTTGTGTTAGAAAGTCACTCTTTTTTGCCTGTTATTAGTGTGCTTAGACTGGTTTCACTGGGATCCTGCTAACCTGGGCCCCAGTGATTGTGCTCGCTCCTCCTGCTTAGGTACCCTTTACACCCCACAATTGGCATACTGGTGTACCCTTGTAAGTCCTTAGTATACAGTACTTGGGTACCCAGGGTATCGGTACACCAGGGGTCCCCTTTGAGCTGCAGCATGTATTATGCCACCCATAACAGCCCATGCAAACTGTGTCTGCAGGCCTGCCATTGCAGCCTGTGTGAAAAGGTGCATGCCCCCTTTCACTACTAGTCACTACATCAGGTCACTGCAAGTCACCCCTATGGTAGGCCTTTTTAGCCCAAAGGGCAGGGTGTAGGTTCTTGTGTGTGAGCGTCTCTCTGCATGAGCAGGGCTGCCCCTATGAACCCTACTTCCAATGCACTGGACTTTGTAAGTGCAAGGAAGTCTTTTTACCCTAGTACCGGCCTGTGGTCCAGCTACATAATGGTAACTCCGAACCTAGGCATGTTTGGTATCAAACATGTCAGAATCATACCCCCATACTAATGGCAGTATCGATGATATGATTCCATACACTATGGGGGCTCCTTAGAGAACCCCCAGTATTGCTCCCACCAGTTTTCCAGGGTTTGCAAGTGGCCCAAGCTGCTGCAGCCACTCAGACAGGGTTGTCCAGCTCAAGCAGGGAAAGGCAGAACAAAGGATTTTCTGTGGGAGAGGGGATGCAACACCGCCTCCCTTGGAAATAGGTGTTACAGGCTGGGGAGGGGTAGCCCCTCCATGCCACTGGCTTGCTTTGAGGGGCACATTTGGTGCCCTCCTTACATAATGCTGTTTGTACCAGTCCAGGGACCCCCGATCTCTACTCTAGCGCGAAACCACACAAATGAAAGGTGAGTGACCACTCCCCTGTCCATTACCAACCCAGGGGTGGTGCCCAGAGCACCTCCAGTGGCCACTTGATTCTGCCATCTTCGAAACAAGATGTGCAGAGGCCCTTGGGAACATCTCGTTGGTCAGGACAGGTAACTGATTTCAGTGACCCCCTCTAGTAGGTGGTCACCCTACAGAGTGACTAAACCCCCTGTTAGGGCTATTTAGGGATTCCTTTGCGGGTGGGTCCCCAGATTTGGTGTTCAAGACTCCACCAGGAATCCTCTGCATCAGCCTCTTCTGCTCCTGGCCACCGGAACTGCTGCTGAACTTCTCAGGAACCAAACAAGCCTGCAACTCCTGAGACAACCTCGCCTTGCAACCTTGTTTCTCTGGCTCCTTCCAGCACTTGCAACATTTCCACAGCTTTGCACCCTCTGGGGTCGGCAAGACTTCAGCTGCACCAAAGAAGCAAGAAGGAATCTGCCTTGGAGTGAATGAGTCACTCCCCTGCCTCCACAGGCACCTAAGGCAACAACGTCCAGCTGCTGTGATCTGCTCTCCACTGGAACTGCGTGGATACTCTAACACAGGTGGTGGTTCTGAGTGGTCCTTTTGGTCCTCTCTGCTTTCTGTCCAAATTGTGAGACGGTGAGCCCTTTCCTCTCCTTGCAGGATAGTATCCCTTTTGCAGGAAGTTGGCTCTGTATATATTATCTCAAAGTGAGAGAGTGTGCAGAGACCAAGGGTTCCCCTCAGAGGTTGATAAAGGCAAAATTAGATAATACTAATGCTCTATTTTGTGGTAATGTGGTCGAGCAGTAGGCTTATTGGAGGGTAGTGTTAAGCATTTGTTGTACACACACAGGCAATAAATGAGAACACACACACTCAAAGACTTAACTCCAGGCCAATAGGTTTTTTACACAGAAAAATATATTTTCTTAATTTATTTTTAGAACCACAAGATTCAGATTTTAGGTAAGTACATAAATTGTAAGGTACTTCACACAGGTAAGTATTGAACTTTGATTTTAAACAGTACCGCAACAGTTTTGATTAAAATGGCAATAAACTATTTTAAAAGTGGACACAGTGCATAAGTTCAGTCATCTGGGCATTGGCAGCCCACCGTTGAGGGGGGTGGGGGCTTCAAGGCAACCCCAAAGCCCACCGCACCAGCAACACAGGGCCGGTCAGGTGCAGAGGTCAAAGGAGGGCCCAAAACAGATAGGCGCCTATGGAGAACAGGGGTGCTCTGGTTCCAGTCTGCTAGCAGGTAAGAACCTGCGTCCTCGGGGAGCAGACCAGGGGGGTTTTGTAGAGGACTGGCGGGGGGGAGAGACACACAAAACACACCCTCAGCGGCACAGGGGCGGCCGGGTGCAGTGTGTCGGGTTTGCCGTAGAAAACAATGGAGGGACCCAGGGGTCACTCTGGCAATGCAGGCAGGGCGCACAGGGGCTTCTCAGGCCAGCCACTGACTGGGCTAGGATGAGGGCCGCCTGCTGGTCACTCCTGCACTGGTAGGTGGTTCCTCTCTGTCCTGGGGGCTGCGGGTGCAGTACTTGGTCCAGGCGTTGGGTTCCTTTGTTACCAGGCAGTCGCAGTCAGGGGGATCCTCTCTGCAGGCGTCCCTGTTGGGGTGCAGGGAGGTCGACTCAGGGTGTCCACGTCGTTGGAGTCGCCTGGGAGTCCTCTCTGCGGTGTTGGTTTCTGCAAACTCGAGCCGGGGTGTCGGGTGCAGTGTGTGAAGACTCACGCTTCTGATGGGAAGTTAGTCTCTTTAAACTTGGTTTCTTTTCTGTTGTTGGTCAAGGCCATCATCATTGGTTTGGGATAGAACTGCTACTATCCCATGCTCAGAGGCATCAGTCTGCACAATGAACTGCTTTGAATAATCTGGAGCTTTCAAAACTGGTGCTGAACACACAGCTTCTTTCAGGGTGTCAAAAGGCCTTTTGACAGTCCAAGATCCATTGAACTTTTCAGGGCATTTTCTTGGAGGTACGTTCTGTGAGAGGTGTCACTATGGATCCATATCACTTCACAAACCTGTAGTACCCAGTCAAGCCAAGGAATGCCCTGATTTGAGTCTGGCTTTTTAGAGCTTCCCAGTCCAGAATAGCCTGAATCTTGGGTTGAAGTGGCTGAACTTGGCCTCCACCTAAAAGGTGTCCCAAGTAAACCACAGTACCCTGCACTATCTGACATTTAGATGCCTTGATAGAGAGGCCTGCTGTTTGCAGGGCCTGCAAAACCTTCTTCAGGTGGACCAGGTGATCCTGCCAGTTGGAGCTAAAGACAGCAATACCATCTAGATATGCTGCACTAAAGGACTCCAAGCCAGCAAGGACTTGATTCACCAACCTTTGGAAGGTGGCAGGGGCATTCTTTAAGCAAAGGGCATCACAGTAAACTGGTAGTGCCCATCAGGTGTAGAGAATGCTGTCTTTTCTTTTGCTCCAGGTGCCATTTTGATTTGCTAGTACCCTGGTGTCAAGTCAAAGGTACTTAAGAATTTGGCTGCTCCTAATTTGTCTATTAACTCATCTGCCCCTGGAATGGGGTGAGCATCTGTCTTGGTGACAGAGTTGAGCCCTCTGTAGTCCACACAAAACCTCATCTCTCTCTTTCCATCTTTGGTGTGAGGTTTGAGGACCAAGAGCACTGGGCTAGCCCAGGGACTGTCAGAGTGCTTTATCACTCCCAACTCCAGCATCTTGTGGACTTCCACTTTGATGCTTTCTTTGACTTGGTCAGACTGTCTGAATATTTTATTCTTGACATGTAAACTGTCTCCTGTGTCCACATCATGAGTACACAGGTGTGTCTGACCTGACCAGGGGTCAAGGAAAAGAGCTCAGCAAACTGCTGGAGGACCTTCCTGCAGTCAGCTTGCTGTTGGCCAGAGAGGGTGTCTGAGTAGACAACTCCATCTACTGAGCCATCTTTAGGGTCAGTGGAGAGGAGGTCAGGGAGAGGTTCACTCTCTGCTTCCTGACCCTCATTAGTAACCATTAACATGTTTACATTTGCCCTGTCATGATAGAGTTTAAGGCGGTTAACATGGATCACCCTCTTGGGGGTCCTGCTAGTGCTCAGGTCTTCCAAGTAGGTGACCTGACTCTTCTTCTCTAGCACTGGGTAAGGGCCACTCCATCTGTCTTGAAGTGCCCTGGGAGCCACAGGCTCCAGAACCCTGACTTTCTGCCTTGGCTGAAACTCAACCATAGCAGCCTTTTGGTCATACCACAACTTCTGGAGTTGTTGTCTGGCCTCAAGGATTTTGCTAGCCTTTTCCATGTACTCTGCCATCCTAGAGCGAAGGCCTAGTACATAGTCCACTACATCTTGTTTAGGCTCATGGAGAGGTCTCTCCCAGCCTTCTTTTACAAGTGCCAGTCGCAAAACAGAAGCTCAAAGGGGAAAACCCTATTCCCTTTTGTGGCACCTCTCTGTAGGTGAAAAGCAGCCATGGCAAGAGGACATCCCATCTCCTTTTGAGTTTTTCAGGGAGTCCCATGATCATACCCTTCAATGTCTGGTTAAACCTTTCTACAAGACCATTGGTTTGTGGGTGGTATGGTGTGGTGAACTTGTATGTCACCCCACAGTCATTCCACATGTGTTTTAGGTAAGCTGACATGAAGTTGGTACCTCTGTCAGAAACCACCTCCTTAGGAAATCCCACTCTGGTAAAGATACCTATGAGTGCTTTAGCTACTGCAGGAGCAGTAGTGGACCTAAGGGGAATTGCCTCAAGGTACCTGGTAGGATGATCCACTACTACCACAATATATTGTTTCCCGATGCTGTGTAAGGTTCAGGTGGACCCACTATGTCCACTCCCACTGTCTCACTGGGGACCCCCTCCCAGTAGAAGTGGAATGAGGAGGGCTTTTGGATAGCCACCTGTCTTACCACTGGCTTGACAGGTGACACCAGAGTTGCAAAACTCCTTAACCTTCTGGGACATATTGGGCCAGTAGAAATGGTTGACTAATCTCTCCCATGTCTTGGTTTGTGTCAAATGCCCAGCAACGGGAATGTCCTGGGCTAGGGTCAGAATGAACTCCCTAAACTCCTGAGGCACTACCACTCTCCTAGTGGCACCAGGTTTGGGATCTCTTGCCTCAGTGTAAAGGAATCCATCTCCCCAATAGACCCTGTGGGTTCCACTGACATTTCCTTTTTCTTGCTCAGCTGCTTGCTGTCTTAGGCCTTGAAGAGTCGGACAAATATTTTGTCCCTTACACAGCTGTTCCCTTGAGGGTCCCCCTGGGCCCAAGAGCTCTACCTGATAAGGCTCCAGCTCCACGGACTCAGTTCCCTCAGGGGGTAGAACATCTTCCTGAGAATAGAAATTCTGTTTCTTTTTCTGTGCTGAAGCTGGTTCCCCAGTCTTCTTTCTTTTCCTTTTGGAGGGTTGGGCCATTATTTCTCTTTTTCACCCTGAGCTCTGCACTGTGCCCTAGTCTTGACACACACCAGTTCAGGGATGCCCAGCATGGCTGCATGGGACTTGAGCTCTACCTCGTCCCATGCTGAGGACTCCAGATCATTCCCTAGCAGACATACTACTGGAATTGCTGAGGAGACTACCACCTGTTTCAGGCCAGTGAACCCTCCCCATTCTAAAGTTACCATTGCCTTGGGATGGACCTTAGTTTGATTGTCAGCATTAGTGACTGGATATATCTGTCCAGCCAGGTGCTGTCCTGGGGAAACCAGTTACTCTGTCGCCATAGTGACACTGGCACTTGTATTCCTCAGGGTTTCTACTCTATTTCCATTCCATTTATCAAGAGCTGCCTGTATTTTTGCATGTTAGGCGGCCAGGCAGCAAGTGTGCCTAAATCCACCCCACCCTCTGAGACTAGTGTAGCTTCAGTGTGGTCCCTGATTTGCTCTGCGCACATTGTTGATCCCACCTGGAGACTGGCTATTCCAGTACTAACTGGAGTAGTTGTTGTTGTTGTGGGACTTTTCTTTGGACAGTCCTTGTCTCCAGTTTGGTGCCAATGCTGTCTACAGTTGTGACACCAGGCCTTCTTGGGACCAAAGTTTTTACCCTTATACCCATTTGTGGACTGTGAAGATGCTCGGGCCCACCCTCCTGAGCAGGTTTTTGGGGGCCTGTAGAAGACTCTGTTTTTGTCCTTGGATGTCTCGCCACCCTTCCCCTGGGGAGGCGTTGTGACCCCTTTTTTTTGGGTCACCCCCTGTGGAAGTCTTGCTCACCCCAATCTTGACCCAGTGGTCTGCCTTCTTTCCCAATTCTTGGGGAGAAATTGGACCTAGGTCTATCAGATGTTGATGCAGTTTGTCATTGAAGCAATTACTTAACAGATGTTCTTTTATAAATAAATTATACTGCCGATCATAATCACTTACACCGCTGCCAGTTATCCAACCATCTAGTGTTTTGACAGAGAAGTCAACAAAATCAAACCAGGTCTGGCTTGAGGATTTATGAGCACCCCTGAACCTAATCCTGTACTCCTCAGTTGAGAATCCAAAGCACTCAATCAGGGTAGCCTTCATGAGGTCATAAGATTCTGCATCTTTAACAGAGAGTGTGAGGAGTCTATCCCTACCTTTCCAGTGAATATTTCCCAAAGGAGCGCTCCCCAGTGAGATCTGCTTACTTTTCTGGTTGCACAAACCCTCCCAAAAGATGTGAACCATTTGGTGATGTAATCACCATCTTCATATTTAGTTACAATCCCTTTGGGGATTTTTAGGATGCCAGTATTTTCTCTGACCCTATTTAAGTTGTTGCCACCATTTATGGGACTGAGACCCATCTGTTTTCTTCCTCTTTCTATGGCTAGGAGCTGCTTCTCCAAAGCCAATCTCTTGGCCATCCTGGCGAACAGGATGTCCTCTTCATTGAGGCTGTCCTCAATGCTCATAGAGGCACTGGACTCCCATGTGGAAGAACCAGGCTCTTTGACTATGATTTTTGGAGTCAGGGTTCTGTGAACCCTGTCCTCCCTATTTAGGACAGGAGGGGGGAGGTCTTCCTGTTCACTACTTTTCCCATCTGAAGGAGCATCCTCCACATCAGAGAGGTGGTCCCTTGTAAACTCTGCCAAGAGCTTCTGGAGCTTCGTAGGGTTGGACCCATTCTTTATCTTTTTTATCTTATAGACAGAATTTAACTCAAGTAAGGTGTGAGGTTGAGTTCTATCACTGTCTCTTCTGTGTGACTCATTATCACTCTAAAAGTTGGGATTACTTTTAAGAATCTAAAAACTACTTCTCTCGTAGGGGATTTCCATGTATAGTCATAAGCACTGAATAGTTCCGCGCGCCTGCGGGGACCCCGGAGCACTGTTGTGTAGTATATTCTTAAGTGCAATCATCAGCTCCTTGACAAAAAGGTCTGTGAAAAACACTTAAGAATAACAATGCGCAGCCTATGTGAACAGCTACACAAGCCAAAATTGTTAGAAGAAAAAACAGTTGTAGTGTAAATTTCACATTTAAACCTCTATTTATTCTATAAATACATAAATAAATACATTCTCATATTTTATTTACACCTCTCATGAGAATAAAACAATGTAGGGCAGTGTAGCCCATAGGCTGCCATTATACAGAATGAAAATAGAGCTGTGCCTTTAAGAAAGTAAAGTCTTCCTGTTTCCCATCATGCACAGCAAAAGGCAGTTGCCTCAGTTCTTTTTTCCGGCTCCTGCTGACAGGACCCTGAAGCATTGAGCTCTACCTCACAAAAGCTTTTGTGACAGAAATTCATTGAAATATCTTCTGAATTTCATTTTCACTCGACGTTTTTACCTTTGAGTGATCATTTTCTACTGATTTCTGTCAAATTCTGACAGAATTTGGAGGTTTTTTCTAGTTAGAAATGCCTTCACTTTTTGATAAATGTCCTTCTTGTGGAAGAAAGAAGGCTAAAACAGATCCACATAGGGTCTGTATAATTTGTCTTCCATCCAGCCACAAACCGGAGTCGTGTGACATTTGTAAAACCTTCTCTAGAAGAACCCTTCGTGATAGAGAGAAGATCCGACTGCAGGCGAGAGAGGACAGGAGAAAAAGTGGCCATTCCACTACAGAGCGAGGAGAAGGTCAGACTTCTACCAGGGCTCAACCTGTTTCCTCCATGACTCCTTCCAGACCTGCTGAAAAACGACATAGATCTCCGACGACGTCGAGAGCGTCGACGTCGAAGCAGGGAACGGCGCCAACATGTTTGCCGTCGAGGAGTGCTTCGCCGGCGAGAAAAAGGCATCGTTCGCCGTCGACAGCTATTTCGCCGTCGAGGCGGCGAAGACACCCGACGTCGAGAGGATCTGGGTCGCCGTCGACACGGCGAACACAGTCAACGTCAAGGAGATCCGAGTCGGGCTCGCCGTCGACACGGCGAGGGAGATCGCCGTCGAGAGAGAGTGTTCGCCGTCGGAGGCGTTCACCGTCACTGCACCGACGTCGAGGTTCGTCGTCGAGAGATTCTCAGCGGCGAGACGAGTCGACGTCTAGAGGCACTCGCCGTCACCGCAGTTCGACGTCGAGGAGTGCTTCGACGTCGAGAAGACCATCTAAGAGGCCTAGAAGGGTTTATACAACCTCGGAATCCTCGGCCTCGCTTATCCTACTTCCAGCATCGCCACAGCTCTCGCAAAGG
The DNA here is from genome assembly GCF_031143425.1 of Pleurodeles waltl. NCBI lineage: Eukaryota > Metazoa > Chordata > Amphibia > Caudata > Salamandridae > Pleurodeles > Pleurodeles waltl. The sequence goes on along the minus strand of NC_090447.1, from coordinate 75,910,979 downwards.
CAGTCGCCGTTACCACAGACGCCGGTAACACCTACGGCTCCTCTTCCGGCGCCTCCTCCAGAACCTGTTCCGAGGACTCCAACGCGATCTGCAGGGCGTTCTGGTTATTCCTCGAGGCGTACATCTACCTCTAGGCACCGTCGTCAGGAATCACATCATGGACATTCTTCATCGTCCACACGAGACTACTCTCCAACCTTATCGGACTCACCATCCCCAAGAGTGTCTCCCATAGATGATGTCAACACATTTCAGGAGGTCTTAGTAAGAGGGGCAACCAAGCTGAATATCCCACTAGCAGCTCCGGCCCCATCGACATCAGTGATCTTTGAGACCTTGCATCAAAGGACATCTTCACGACCTTTACTTCCACTGGTTCCGGGTCTTATTCAGCCAGCAATGGACATTTTTCTCACGCCGGCTACAACAAAGTCTGCTCCTTCCAGACTCATTAAAAAGTACCGTCCACCAGAGCAAGATCCTCTGTTCTTGAGGTCGGACCCAGTACCAGACTCGGTAGTTATAGTGGCAGCGAAGAAGTCGCATTCGACGTCACCGTCTTCCTCTGCTCCCCCAGACAAAGAGAGCAGAAAGATCGATGCTGCAGGAAGAAAAGTATGCTCGACGGCATCCATCACCATGAAAGCAGCCAGTGCCACTGCTTTATTAGGGAGATATGATCGATCCCTCTGGGACTCTATACTGCAGTTCGCGGAGCATCTCCCTAGGGACAAAAGGGAAGATTTCCTAGAGGTCGTGAGCGAGGGAGCTATGGTTTCTAACCAGATTATAAGTGCTGCGGCGGATTCTTCAACACTATCCGCACATAACTATGCTCATGGTATAGCGCTCAGGAGACATGCATGGCTGCGGCTTACATCGCTTAAACCCGAAGCACAGCAGAGGATACAGAACCTGCCTTTCTCAGGCTCCACTTTGTTCGGCTCTCATGCCGATGATGAGATGGCCAGAATGAAGTCGGAGCTGGATACCCTGAAAGCGGTAGGCATGGAGCGACCTAAGGAACAGCGAAAAGGATTCCGCCCATATCAAAGAAGACTGTTCACCCACAGGTATCAGGCTCCACATTGGACGTCTTCACGCCCTCAGCAACAGCAGCAGCATCAGAGGGGCTTCTCCAGAAGGTCGACAAGGGGTCGTTCAACACCTCAGACCCAGACACCTCGACAAGCTCCCACGTCTAAGCCCTGAATCTTTGCTTCCCCCTCCTCCGTTACCCACTCCGGTAGGGGGAAGTATCGCAAATCATCTGGACGAGTGGCAACGCATCACAACAGACGCCTGGGTATTGAATATTGTGAGACATGGTTACGCTCTCAGATTCACCAGTTCTCCACCATCTGTTCCACCCAAAACAGCCAACCACCATCTCGAAGCTCTGCAGTTAGAGGTCAATATCCTATTGCAGAAAAGAGCCATAGAACCCGTTCCCATCAGCCAACAAGGGAAGGGGATTTATTCGAGATATTTCCTTATACCGAAAAAAGACAAACAAGAGTTTCGTCCCATCTTAGATCTGAGGACAGCAAACAAATGGATTCGCAAAGAAAAATTCAGGATGTTAGCCTTACACCAAATTTACCCACATCTACGTCAGGGCGACTGGCTATGTGCGATAGATCTTTGCGACGCTTACTTTCATATCCCAGTAACCAAGAAACACCGAAAATTCCTAAGGTTCACCGTCGGAAAACGCCATTACCAATTTGCAGTTCTACCTTTCGGCCTAAAATCAGCGCCAAGAACTTTTTCCAAATGCATGGCGGTAGTAGCCGCCCACTTGAGGAAACAGCGAATATTCGTCTACCCCTATTTAGACGATTGGCTCATAAAGGCCTCCAGCTGTCTCGAGGCACAGCACCATTTCGAATGGACTCTACAACTGCTACAAAAACTTGGTCTTCAAGTCAATCTTCTGAAATCTACAGCAACGCCTGTTCAGAGGTTGCATTACTTAGGGGCCATTGTAGATACCAGGCTAGGAAAGGTGTTTCCTTCGGAGGAACGACGGTTATCGATTCTCCAAAAATGCAAACAACTGCAGGAAAGACCTCAAGCCACTGCAAGAATAATAGCTTCTCTACTGGGCTCGATGGCGTCTTGTATCCATCTGGTTCCCAATGCTCGCCTCCATATGAGACCATTGCAGGAAAATCTAGAGGATCAGTGGTGTCAACTGAGGGACGATTGGGAGAACAAAGTCCTTCTTTCTCCTCACACCCTACAAACCCTGAAGTGGTGGTGCTTACCCAGCAATCTCTTGGTGGGGATTCCGTTCCAACAACGGCCTCCATCTCAAACCATCGTAACAGATGCGTCACTGCTCGGATGGGGGGCGCACATGGAACATCTTCGAGTCCAAGGCGAGTGGTCACAGAGAGAGAGTCTCTATCACATCAACCTGCTGGAACTTCGCGCAGTCCACCTTGCGCTCAAAGCCTTCCTTCCCTCTCTGAGAATGGAAACTCTCCTTCTTCAGACAGACAACGTGGCCACTATGTACTACGTGAACAAACAAGGAGGCACCAGGTCCAGAGTTTTATCCAGAGAGGCTCAGACAATCTGGCATTGGCTTCTAGCCAGGAACCTGTCGCTAGTGGCAACTCACCTGCCCGGCATCCAGAATGTTCAAGCGGATGCCCTCAGTCGGGTAATGAACGAGAACCACGAATGGGTACTACACGACGACGTCGTTCATTCCATTTTCGCACTCTGGGGTACCCCCTCTACAGACCTATTCGCAACCCCAGAAAACAAAAAATGCCAAAACTTCGCCTCCAGATATTACCATCCAGGGACACTGGGGAATGCCCTGTGGATAAGCTGGTCAGGAGCATTTCTTTACGCCTTTCCACCGCTTCCCCTGATTCCGGCGGTCCTCCAGAAGCTGTCCAATGCTCAGACCAAAATGATCCTAATTGCTCCGGAGTGGCCACGCCAGTGGTGGTTCCCAGACCTTCTTCACCGGTCACTCAAACCACACATCAGGCTACCATATCGTCCGGACCTTCTCACGAAGTTCAGAGGGCAGATATCTCATCCCAACCCCTCATCGTTGAGTTTGGCAGCATGGCTCCTGAGCTAGTGCAATATGGACACTTGAACCTACCTCAGGACTGTATGGAAATTCTGAAGGAAGCAAAACGCCCTTCCACACGATCAGCCTATGCAAGCAAGTGGAAGAGATTCTGCATTTGGTGTTTACACATCAACATTGACCCGGTTTCCTGTGGAGAACAATCTATCCTGCCATACCTGTTAAGTTTGGCAAAATCGGGCTTACAACTGTCGTCAATAAAAGTTCACTTGGCGGCGATAACGGCATACAGAAAGAGTCCTTCACAAACGTCCTTTTTTCGGATGCCGATTATTAAGGATTTCCTAGAAGGTTTAAAGAAGGTTTTTCCTCCCATTAGAAAGCCTTCTCCTCCATGGGAACTGAACGTTGTCTTATCACGTCTGATGCTGACGCCATTCGAGCCGATACACAAGGCATCGCTGCAGCATCTCACATGGAAAGCTGCTTTTCTAGTGGCAATCACTTCAGCGCGTAGGGTCAGCGAAATCCAGGCCCTTTGCGCGCAGGAACCCTACACGGTTTTTCATTCTACAAAAGTGGTAATGAGAACTCATCCAAAATTTCTACCTAAGGTAGTCTCCGACTTCCATGTGAACCAAACAATTTCATTACCGACTTTCTTTCAGAATCCAGCTACTCCTGCTGAGAGAACTCTGCACTCTCTGGATGTAAAGAGAGTATTGAAATTTTACTTGGACAGGACAAAAAGCTTACGAAAATCACAACAGCTTTTTATTAACTATGGCCCAATCAGAACAGGTTTGGGCACATCTAAACAATCTTTATCCAGGTGGATTGTTTCATGTATAATGTTATGTTATCAGTTAGCAAACAAATCCCTTGGTGGTAGGCCAAAAGCCCACTCTACCAGAGGGAAAGCAGCTACTGTAGCCTTGATGAGAAATGTCCCTTTGGCAGAAATATGCAAGGCTGCCACTTGGAGGTCGGTCCATACCTTTACTAAGCATTACTGCCTTGATACAGACGCTAGGGCAGATGCTCAGGTTGGACAGGCTTTGCTCAAGAATTTGTTTGCATGATTCATGTTTTTTCTCAGTATTCTTATATCTACTCCACCGCGGTTATGGGGATGGGCTTGCTACTCTATTCAGTGCTTATGACTATACATGGAAATCCCCTACGAGAGAAGGAATGGTTTCTTACCTGTAACTCCAGTTCTCTCGTAGGGGTATTTCCATGATAGTCATAAGCAACCCTCCCTCCTCCCCGGTGGAGTTGACACAGAATATGAATATTATGGAGGTTGGTACTCCAACAAATGTTTTGTTTTTCTTCATGTCAGGTTAATAGCCTCCAAAAAAGAACTGAGGCAACTGCCTTTTGCTGTGCATGATGGGAAACAGGAAGACTTTACTTTCTTAAAGGCACAGCTCTATTTTCATTCTGTATAATGGCAGCCTATGGGCTACACTGCCCTACATTGTTTTATTCTCATGAGAGGTGTAAATAAAATATGAGAATGTATTTATTTATGTATTTATAGAATAAATAGAGGTTTAAATGTGAAATTTACACTACAACTGTTTTTTCTTCTAACAATTTTGGCTTGTGTAGCTGTTCACATAGGCTGCGCATTGTTATTCTTAAGTGTTTTTCATAGACCTTTTTGTCAAGGAGCTGATGATTGCACTTAAGAATATACTACACAACAGTGCTCCGGGGTCCCCGCAGGCGCGCGGAACTATTCAGTGCTTATGACTATCATGGAAATACCCCTACGAGAGAACTGGAGTTACAGGTAAGAAACCATTCCTTCTAGAAGTTAAATCCTAATTTTTACAAACGTTTAAACTTCAAAAGAAATGCCAACAGGGACTTACACAAGGCCCTAGCAGGACTTTTAAAAATATTGAAAAATAGTCAAATTGCAAAAATCAATTTCTAATGACAATTTTTGGAATTTTGCTGTGATCAGGTATTGGCTGAGTAGTCCAGCAAATGTAAAGTCTTATACCCCACTGGCGATCCACCAATATAGAAAGTTGGCTCTGTATATATTATCTCAAAGTGAGAGGTAGTGTGCAAAGTCCAAGGGTTCTCCTTAGAGGTTGATAGTGGCAAAATGAGATAATACTAATACCCTATTTTGTGGTAGTGTGGTCGAGCAATAGGCTTATCAGAGGGTACTGTTAAGCATTTGTTGTACACACACACAGGCAATAAATGAGAACACACACTCAAAGACTTAACTCCAGGCCAATAGGTTTTTTATATAGAAAAATATATTTTCTTTATTTTTAGAACCACAAGATTGAAATTTTAGATAAGTACATAAATTGTAAGGTACTTCACACAGGTAAGTATTGAGCTTTGATTTAAAATAGTAGTACACACCGTTTTGGTTAAAATGGCAATAAACCTTTTTAAAAATGGACAGTGCAAAAATCAACAGATTCTGGGGGAGGCAAGTATTGGTTAGTTTTTCGGGTAAGTAAAGCATTTACATGTTCAGTCTCCTGGGCATAGGCAGCCCACCGTTGGGGGTTCAAGGCAACCTTAAAGCGACCGCACCAGCAACACAGGGCTGGTCAGGTGCAGAGGTCAAAGGAGGGCCCAAAACACATAGGCGCCTATGCAGAATAGGGGTGCTCCGGTTCCAGTCTGCTAGCAGGTAAGTACTTGCGTCCTCGGGGAGCAGACCAGGGGGATTTTGTAGAGCACTGGGCAGGACACACACAAGCACACAAAACAAACCCTCAGTGGCACAGGGGCGGCCAGGTGCAGTTTGCAAAGTAGGTGTTGGGTTTGCTGTAGAAAACAATGGAGGGACCCGGGGATCACTCTGGCGATGCAGGCAGGGCACAGGGGGGCTTCTTGGGCCAGACACCGACTGTGAGGGCCGCCTGCTGGTCACTCCTGCACTGGTAGGTGGTTCCTCTCAGCCCTGAGGGCTGCGGTTGCAGTGCTTGGTTGAGGCGTCGGGTGCCCTTGTTACCAAGCAGTGCGGTCTGGGGGAGCCTCTGGATCCTCTCTACAGGCGTTGCTGTAGGGGTGCAGGGAGGTTGACTCAGGGTGTCCATGTCATTGGAGTTGCCTGGGAGTCCTCTCTGTGGTGTTGGTTTCTCCAAACTCAAGCTGGGGGCGTCGGGTGCAGAGTGTAAAGACTCACGCTTCTGGCGGGAAGTTAGAGTTTTTTTAAAGTTGGTTTCTTTTCTGTTGTTTCTGGATAGAGCCGCTGTGCTCAGGAGGTTCTTGGTCCTTTAGGTGCAGGTCAGTCCTCTGAGTCCTCAGAGGTCGTTGGTCTTGCTGGATGCATCGTTGTGCAGGTTCTTTGAGTCTGGAGACAGGCCGGTAGGGCTGGGGCCAAGTGAGTTGTCGTCTCTGCGAGGCTTTTAGGTCAGCAGTCCTTCTTTCTTCAGGTTGCAGGAATCTCCTTTCCTGGGTTCAGGGTCGCCCCTAAACACTGAATTTAGGGGTGTGTTATGTTATGTTATTTTTATTTGTACCGTGCACAGCTGCCCCAGCAAAGGGGCGTCCCGGCGCTTTGAGAAGGAAAACACAACACAGCACTAAAAGCGGGCAAAAGAAGACAGAACACAACAAACAAACTTAGACAAATAAGAAGGTCTTAATAGCCCGCCTAAACTGAATAAGCTCATCAATGGCCCGGATTTGAGGAGGAAGAGAATTCCACCAACACGCTGCCAGGACTCGAAAGGAGCGACCCCCAATTCTGCTCAGCTTAAAGCGCGGAACCACTGCTAAGTTCTGGCCTAACGATCTAAGAGTGCGAGAGGGAACATAAGGAATCAGCAATTTCTCCATGATTTTCGGGGAAGTACCCTTTAAGATTTTAAATGCAAAACAGAGAACCTTAAATCTAATCCTCTGTTGCACAGGGAGCCAGTGGAGAGAGCGCAGAGTGTTGGACACCGAACAGGTCTGGGGGCAGTAGCCAATGGCTACTGTCCTGGAGGGTGGCTACACCATCTTTGTGCCTCCTCCCTGAGGGGAGGGGGCACATCCGTATTCCTTTTGGGGGGATCCTCCAAAACCAAGATGGAGGATTTCTTAAGGCCGGGGTCATCTCAGCTCAGGACACCTTAGGGGCTGTCCTGACTGTTGAGTGACTCCTTGTTTTTCTCAATATCTCCTCCGGACTTGCTGCCAAAAGTGGGGCCTGTGGCAGGAGGGGCGGGCATCTCCACTAGCTGGGATGCCATAGGGTGCTGTAACAAAAGGCATGAGCCTTTGAGGCTCACTGCCAGGTGTTACAGTTCCTGCAGAGGGAGGTGAGAAGCACCTCCACCCAGTGCAGGCTTTGTTCCTGGCCACAGAGTAACAAAGGCACTCACCCTGTGTGGCCAGAAACCCGTCTGGTTGTGGCATGCTGGCAGGAACTGGTCAGCCTAATACTGGTGTTTGGACTGGTATACAGGGGGCAAATCCCACACTGGCATCAGTGTGGGTTTATTGTGCTGAGAAGTTTGATACCAAACTTCCCAGAATTCAGTGTAGCCATTATGGAACTGTGGAGTTTGTAATTGAGACTCCCAGACTATATACTCTTTATGGCTACCCTGCACTTACAATGTCTAAGGTTTGGCTTAGACACTGTAAGGGCATAGTGTTCATGCACTTATGCCTTCACCTGTGGTATAGTGCACTCTGCCTAAGGCCTGTAAGGCCTGCTAGAGGGGTGACTTACCTATGCCTCGGGCAGTGGGATGTGGGCATGGCACCCTAAGGGGAGTGCCATGTCGACGTAGTCATTTTCTCCCCACCAGCACACACAAGCTATGAGGCAGTGTGCATGTGCTGAGTGAGGGGACCCTAGGGTGGCATAACACATGCTGCTGCCCTCAGAAACCTTTCCTGGCCACAGGTGTAGTAAAGAAGGGAGGCTCCAATATGATGAGTAGATTCTTTATTAGGAATATCTTATACACACACCATCGAAGACAAACATCTCTCTCCATCAGCTCAAGATCGACTCCTCTGGAACATTCCTACCCCCAAGAATCTAATGTGATGTCATGCATGACAGCTGCCTCAGGAATGAAATCCTTTACATTCTACCATCTATTAAGAAGACATCTACCACACACCTTCCCCCTTAAAGACAAATACATGGTTAACATATTAAAACAAAACACAACAACACGATAGAAGCAAAGGAAACTATAGAAAAATTATGTACAAGTACTTAGAGACATGACATTTTCTTTGAAATGACAACCCAATTGAGATTCCATACCCTTCCATCCTTAATATTTACAGCATTCCTGAATAGTTTGATGACTTCAAATGGATCCATAAATTTACTTCCACTTTTACATAAGGTTGGTTTCCTAACTAGAATTTCATCCCCACTTTCACATCAATGTTACATGTGTTCTTTCCTTCTTTGTATACATTTCCTCTCACAATCATTTTCCCCACTCATGTCCCGCCAAGATACACTGTAATGTTTTTCCCCAACATACCCAACCTGGTACTAACTGCGTGTTAGCTTTTCGACCTCTAAAAAGTTCAAAAGGAACTTTACCAGTGGTAGAGTGAGGAGAGAACCTGTAAGCATGAAGAAAACTTTTAGGACCATCCTTCCAATTCCTGCTTGGTGCAACTTCCAATTGTATATATGGATAAGTTACTTACCTGTAAATCCTAGTTCTCTTCCAGGGGTATCCTCATCAAAGTCATAAACATTGAATATTCCCGCCCTTGTGCGGGGACCCCGGAGCATATATAAAATATATACACATTATACATGTGTAACAAACAGTCATGCAGGCTATCATGTTAAAAACAGGCTAAAATGCTTTATTTCTATGAAGTTTTTTTTTTTTTTATTTTTTTATTTTTTTTTTTTAAATACTACAATAGAGCATAAATAAGTACCCCAGCTCCTAAAACTAGGCTTGGGGAAGTAAGCAGTAGCAAACTCTAGTGAAAAAATAGAGAAAACTGCATTGAAAAACAATGAAGCATTCTTAGCCAATAGGCTGCATGTAGGTTAACACAGGAGAACCATAAAAACTTTGGCACTGTGCCTTTAAGACCCTGAGCACCTCCAGTATCCCACCATGCCTCAGGGGTGAAGGAAAGGTGACAGTTGGTTCACAGTTAGGTCAGTTCTTTTTACGGTGACAATTTGTATAATTGAATCAAAATACTGTCTGTCCTGCACTTCCAGTAGACGTGTGTCCGGGGAGGAGGGTGGGTTGTTTATGACTTTGATGAGGATACCCCTGGAAGAGAACTAGGATTTACAGGTAAGTAACTTATCCTTCTCTTCCAGGGGATCCTCATCAATAGTCATAAACATTGAATAGATTAGCAAGCCCATCCCTAAACCCAGCGGACTGTCCGATAGAAGTGCAGGAATAGACATGTCTTACGCAAATAAATTCCTTAGAGAGGCCTGCCCCACTTGGGCATCCGCTCTTGCATCTGAGTCTAAACAATAATGCCTTGTAAAAGTATGTACAGACTTCCATGTAGCAGCCTTACAAATCTCAGATATAGGAACATTGTTAAGGAGAGCAGCTGTAGCCGCTTTTCCCCTTGTGGAATGCGCTCTAGGCCGCGCTAGCAATTGTCTATTAGCTAGCTGGTAAGTATTAACAATACAAGAGACTATCCATCTTGATATTGTTCGCTTAGATGCTGCTTCTCCTGTCCTTAAATGACCATAGTTCACAAACAAGCGGTTAGAGTTTCTAATCGATTTTGTCTTGTCCAGATAAAATTTCAGCACTCTTTTCAAGTCTAATGAGTGCAATGCTTTCTCAGCCGGAGTTTCCGGATTGGGAAAGAACGTCGGTAAAGTTATGGTCTGATTAATATGGAATTCTGACACCACTTTCGGAAGGAAAGATGGGTGAGTTCGCAGAACTACTCTATTGTCATGAAAAACCGTGTACGGTTCTTTTGCAGACAAGGCCTGGATCTCACTGACCCTCCTCGCTGAAGTAATGGCCACCAGAAAAGCCGTTTTCCACGTAAGGTGTTGTAAGGAAGCCTTATGGATAGGCTCGAAAGGAGGGCCCATAAGTTTTGCTAGGACTATGTTCAGTTCCCACGGAGGAGAAGGCCTCCGAATTGGCGGAAAAACTTTCTTCAAACCTTCTAAGAAATCCTTGACTACAGGTTTCGTAAAGAAGGATTCCTGAGAAGGTGACTTGCGATAGGCAGTAATAGCAGACAAATGTACCTTAATAGATGATACCTGCAGACCGGATTTCGCTAGGTGAAGCAAATAGGACAGTATGACGTCCTCCTGCGCCCGTATGGGATTATGGCCTTGCTGACAGCACCATATGTAGAATCTCTTCCACTTAAAAGCGTAGGAACGCCGCGTGGAAGGCCGTTTGGACTCTTTCAAGATGTTCATGCACTCCTGCGAGAGTCCTAGGTGCCCATACTGCAGGAATTCAGGAGCCATGCTGTTAAGCTCAGAGAGGGTAGGTTGGGATGCAGAATCCTGCCCTCCATTCTGCTCAGAAGATCCGGTCTGCACGGCAGCCTCCTGTGAGGTTTTTCCGACAGGTTGAGGAGATCCGTGTACCAGAATTGTCGAGGCCATTGTGGCGCTATAAGAATCATTCTGGTCCTGGATCCGTAAAGTTTGCTGATCACTGCCGGAATGAGGGGAATCGGAGGAAAAGCGTAAAGAAATGTCCCTGACCAGTCGATCAACAGGGCATTCCCTCGAGATCCTGGACGGTAGAACCTGGATGCGAAGTCTGGGCATTTCCTGTTTACATCGTCTGCGAAGAGGTCCAGTTGAGGCCGACCCCATTGCGCGAAGATGTATTCTGCGACTTCGTCGTGCAGGACCCAATCGTGAACGTCCTCCAGGTGTCTGCTTAGAAAGTCTGCTTCTACGTTCTGCTGACCTGGCAGGTGAACTGCTGTGATTGACATTCCTCTGGCCAGGAGCCAATGCCATATCGCTTGGGACTCTCGTGAAAGGGGTAGGGATCTCGTTCCCCCTTGTTTGTTCAAGTAATACATCGTGGTTGTATTGTCCGTCTGTATCAATAGAGTTTTCCCCTGAATTAGCGGTGTGAAAGACTTGAGAGCCAGATGGACCGCTCTGAGTTCTAGCAGATTGATGTGGTACTGCTTCTCCTTGTCGGACCACAGACCCTGCGCTTGAAAAGGACCCAGATGAGCCCCCCATCCCTGAAGAGACGCATCCGTTACCAGAGTGTCGGATGGAAGTACCTGGTGAAACGGAGCGCCCACTGACAGGTGAGGTCTGTGCATCCACCATCTCAATGACTGCAGCGCTACCTCCGGTAGCCGCATTGTGTCTTCCCAGCGACCTGTTCTTTGGCTCCAATTGGTCTCCAATGCCTCTTGGAGGGGTCTCATGTGGAGTCTGGCATTTGGGACAATAAAGATGCACGATGCCATGGAGCCCAGTAGTGATGTCACCTGACGTGCCGTAGGTGCGCTGGCTCTCAACAGGTCCTGGCACTTCCTGTTTATTGAGGACAGTCGTTCCTCCGAAGGATACACTTTTTGTAGTTCTGTGTTTATGATAGCTCCTAGGTAGTGAAGACTCTGCGTTGGAGTCAAGGTTGACTTCTGGTAATTGACCTGAAGACCTAGAGCTTCGCAAACTCCTAGTACAATGTCCCGATGGCTTCTCGCCTGCTCCGGAGAAGAAGCCTTTAGTAGCCAGTCGTCTAGGTATGGATATATGTATATCCTTTGTCTTCGTAGATGCGCCGCCACCACTGCCATACATTTCGAGAAAACTCTTGGAGCAGATTTCAGGCCAAAGGGTAGAACCCTGAACTGGTAATGCTGTAACGCTACTCGAAAGCGCAGGAATTTTCGATGCTTTGGAGCTATTGGGATGTGGAAATACGCATCCTGCAGGTCGATGGAGCACATCCAGTCTCCCTGATGCAGTTGAGGGAAAATTTGGTGAAGCGCTAGCATTCTGAACTTCTGCTTTCTTATGTATTTGTTCAGCAGTCTTAGATCCAGTATTGGCCTGAAAACGCCCTCTTGACCCTTCTTTGCTACTAGAAAGTAACGGGAGTAGACCCCCTTTCCTCTGTGGGCAGGTGGAACCCTTTCTATGGCATTCTTTCTTAGGAGGGCGAGAGCCTCCTTGCGTAGCAAGGTGAGATGATCCGGATTGTGTTTGGTTGGTGGCAAGTGCGGTGGAGGCTGCTTGAAAAGGAGAGAATAGCCATGTTCGACAATATTGAGCACCCATTTGTCTCTTGTGATAGAGTGCCACTCGTGAAGATGAGCAATAATACTTCCCCCCACCGGAGTGGTGTACAGTGTCGAGGGAAGCGAGACTTCATTGCTTAGTGGGTGCTTTTGGAGTGGACTGTTGAGGTCTACTTGACCCTCGCTCCCTTGTGTTTCTTCGCTGAAACAGAGGGCGTCCCTGACGTTGCTGAGACCTTTGCGACCAATGAGGGGTTTGAACCCTCTGTTGGAAAGGGCGTCTATCATACGGTCTGTACCTCCGCCTGAAATCTTTCCTTCTTTCGAGGCCTACCGCCTTCATGGTATCCACCTCGGTCTTCATGCGGGCCATCTCTTCGTCTGCATGGGCACCGAATAGAGAATTCCCGGCAAATGGGAGATTCAGGATACGTTGTTGTGCCTCCTGTTTCAAGCCAGTGAGCCTCAGCCAGGAAGATCTCCTCGCACAGATACCATGTGCGTACCCATGAGCCGCCAAATCCGCCCCATCCGCTGCCGCGCTGATAACTTGGTTAGATACCAGGCATCCTTCCTGTAGAATCTCTTGGAAATCTTGCCTGTCTTCTCTGGGCAGTTTTTCCGTAAATCTACTGAGGGAATCCCACAGAGAACGATCGTACCTGCCCAGGAGCGCAGACGCACTAGAGACCTTCATTGCTGAAGCCGCTGTCCCGCACATCTTTCTTCCCAGAGAGTCTAAATGCCTGCTCTCTTTATCCGGGGGTACTGTGGATGAAGATGCCACCGAGTGGGTCTTTCGGGCGGCAGCTATGATCACTGAGTCTGGTGGCGGATCCTTCCTAAGGAATAAAGGGTCTTGCTCTGGAGCCTTGTACTTTTTAAGAATCCGAGCCGGGGCAGACTTAAGCGAGGCTGGGGCCAGAAAAGTGTCCATGGTCGGCTGCAACAAACCAGGCACTAGAGGCAGCAACTTTTTCGACGCTGATCTCTGTTGTAGTGTCTCAAATATGATTGATGAGGAGGTAGATGGTTCTGGAACCTCTATATTGAGCTTCTGTGCTCCTCTTAGTAACACCTCGTTGAAAGTGGTTATGTCATCCACTGGTGAGACTCTAGCAGGTGGTGAATCTGTAAGAGTAGGTGAGTAACGCCTGACAGAAGAACCTGATGAAGACCAAGAGGGTGATCTTCTTGAGCGCGACCTGGATCTCCGTTGAGAGCGAGATCTGCTGCGGGACGCTGTAGCCGAGCGCCTAGTCCTCGCGGTCGGCTGTCGAGGAGCTGAACGAGCCCGTTCTGCCCCGGCTGTCGGCGATGGCGTTCTTGGCGGGGAGGCAGTGGGTGAATACGTTCGCGAATATTGCGAATCTGGGGAGGCCGCTGGTCTGTTGAGGCTCTCCAGCCATCTCGGAGATAGGTTGATGGGCGAGACATGCCCAGGAGATGCTCTTGACCGAGAAGAGTCGCTCGGTATGGAGACCACTGGAGACTGAGCCTTGTCTGGCGAGGGGCGATGTTCTGCTCCCTGTTGGACAGGTAGGACCTGCGTCGACGTCGATGGCTGTTTCGACGTCGAAGGACGCCCAGTCGGTTGGTCCTGCCTCGACGTTGATTGCCTCGACGTTGAGTGCCTTGACGTCGAACGGCGTTCCTTGGACCTCGACCTGCTCGCCGTCGTGTGCCTCGACGTGGAGCGATGGGAGGTTGACGGCGGATGTTTTCCGTGCCGTCGTGGAGATCTCGACGTCGTGTGTCCTGACGTCGGGGGGCGCACAGCCTTTGGCGGCGACCGGGCATGCCGGCGGTGGCTCGACGTCGATCGGCGGGCTGCCGTCGACGGAGACCTGCCCCTGCTCTGATGTTCCCTCGACGCCGTTCCCTTCGACGTCGGGTGTGTCGCCGTCGACGGCGATCTATGCCGGTGAGGCGGTGGTAGCGACGACGTCGACGGTGAACAAACAGGTATTTTCCTACCTGTCGACGTCGACCGGGCCATTCTCTCCTGAGAATGGCCTTCTGGATGCCTGGGGAGCGAGGAGGACGATGTTCTTTTCCTCTCCTGAAGCCCATGAAGTCGGATCTTCTCTCTGTCTTTCAGAGTCCTCCTAGACATGTTCTTACAGTACTGACAAGTGTCAGGGCAGTGACTCTGAGGCAGGCACACTATGCACAGAGAGTGGGGATCTGACTGGGCCTTCTTCTTCCCACAAGCAGGGCATTTGACAAAAAGAGAAGGCATTTTTCTGTCAGAAAAAACCTTCCCAGCTCAGACAAAGATGTTATTTGTCGAGTGAAAAGTGAAAAAACGCTTTTTTAAAGAATTTTTCTGAGGAAAACTCAGAAAAACTGAGAGCTCAATGCTCCAGGATCCTCTCAGAAGGAGCCGGAAAAAAGAACTGACCTAACTGTGAACCAACTGTCACCTTTCCTTCACCCCTGAGGCATGGTGGGATACTGGAGGTGCTCAGGGTCTTAAAGGCACAGTGCCAAAGTTTTTATGGTTCTCCTGTGTTAACCTACATGCAGCCTATTGGCTAAGAATGCTTCATTGTTTTTCAATGCAGTTTTCTCTATTTTTTCACTAGAGTTTGCTACTGCTTACTTCCCCAAGCCTAGTTTTAGGAGCTGGGGTACTTATTTATGCTCTATTGTAGTATTTAAAAAAAAAAAAAAAAAAAAAAAAAAAAAAAAAAACTTCATAGAAATAAAGCATTTTAGCCTGTTTTTAACATGATAGCCTGCATGACTGTTTGTTACACATGTATAATGTGTATATATTTTATATATGCTCCGGGGTCCCCGCACAAGGGCGGGAATATTCAATGTTTATGACTTTGATGAGGATCCCCTGGAAGAGAATCCTTTATACATTTATTAAATCTCTCCACTGTACCATTTCCTTCAGGATGATATAAAGAACACTTTCTATGTTCAATGCCTCTGCACCTAAAGTATTCCTCCATTTCAAACGACAGAAACTGCGGCCCATTATCAGTCACAATAGTACTCGGCAAACCTTCACGACTGAATATTTCACTAAAGAATTCAATTATTTTCTTGGTTTCCATGCTACCACTGATACCTATTTCAGCCCACCTGGAAAACTGATCTACCAAAACCAGGATATAGTTGGATCCACCTTTCCCATGAATAGGTCCAACCACATCAACAGCAACTACCTCCCAAGGTTTATTTGGAACACCTGTAATATTTTGTACACTTTGTCACTATTGCAACAATCTGGACATTCTCTGATCTTCCTTTCGATCTTGAGGTCCATGCCTGGCCACCAATAGTTAAGACGAATTATAGCTTTCGTCTTACTCATTCCTTGATGTCCCAGGAACAACTAATCTTAAACCACGCAAAAGTAGGCCTCTCTCCATAGACAATTCCTCTCTCACTTTCCAAAATCCTCCTAATTCCTCATCACGCTTCACATTCGACCCCCACCCATTACCAAGTCCTTTGCACACACGCTGTAACAAAGAATCTTCCACCACTGCTCTCAACCATTCATCTTGTTCTGCAATTCCTCCTGGTATACTACACACACTAACTTCATTTTCCTGATCCTTTTCCATTCTTCTGTTTCAGAACTAACCCTTGATAAACAAGCAGCAATCCTGTTATTGGGTCCTGGAACATAGAATACCCTGAAAGAGAGATCCTGTAGTCCAACAATCCACCTACTAATCCTACTAGAAACCATATCTAAACAATTTTTCATTAAAACCTCCACCAGAGGTTTATGGTCAGTGAAAATCTGAAATTCTCCTTTGTTCCCCACACAAAATTCTTAAATTTGTTGACTGCCCAAAATACACTCAAAGCTTCCTTCTCAATCGTAGAATAATTCATTTCAGCCCCTCGCAAAGTCCTAGAACAGTACACTATGGGCTTGAGATAGCTTTTCCCCATATCCTGTAACAAAACTGCCCCTAGACCTCTCATGCTGGCATCTGTCATGATCACACATTTCTTATCCGGAAACAAATTCAAAATCCCAACAGTTGACAATTTTTTTTTTATAATTTCAAATTCCTCCTTACATTATCATCCCACATAAATTCACTCCCCTTTTTTAGCAGTTTACGCATGTGAACCGTTTTAGATACTAGATTTGGTAAGAATTTGGCATGGAATTCTATCATTCCTAAAAAAAGACAACAATTCCTCTTTCTTTTCTGGATTATGTAGTTTCAAAATGTTAGTTACAAGATCCTCCTTTGGACACAAACCCTTTGAAGTTATTTTATGGCCTAGATATTCAATTTAAATTTTGCAGAAAGAGCACTTCTTAAGTTTGAGGGTCAAACCATGATCTTTCAAAATGGTAAGAACCCTCCTAACTCTCGTCTCATGCTCTGCTTCGGTTTGTCCATGTATTAAAATGTCATCCTGGAAACATTTTATTCCAGGTTCTGAACCGAACAAGTTGTACATCATACATTGAAATACCGCTGCTGCAGACACCAGCCCAAAAGGCATTCTTCTGAATCTAAAAGTTCCAAAGGGCGTGATGAACGTGGTATAGTGTTTTGAATCATCATGTAACATAACTTGATGATATGCTGAGGTTAGATCTAACTTGCTGAAATATTTCGAACCATGTAATAACGTGACCATCTCCGTAATGTTAGGTAGCGGTAATTGATCACTGACCACACACTTATTAAGATTTCTCAAATCCACACATTTTTTCTCCTGTTTGTTTGTGTGCAACTACTATGGGCGAAATCCATTCAGAGGATTATACTGGCTCAATTATCCCTTCATCACACAATCTACGTATTTCTTTCTCAACATCATCCTTCATTGAGATGGGAATAGGACATACTTTGACAGCAACAGACCCCTTTTTAATCTTTATGCGATGAACGTACTTCTTTAGACAACCTAATCCATCGCTGAACACTTCCTTATAATCTTTAACGAACTTTGGTGGAACTTCACCTTTTCCACCTTGCACAGAAAGTTCACAAACCCCCTGCAGCTTTTCAATAAACTAGTTCTTGATCATAACAGGTGTGGATGAATTGGGATCCAGGATAATATTCAGCTCCCTCTGGTTTGCGGCCAACTCAAAACACTGTCCCCTTTAACTGGAACATATATTTTCCCAAACATTGTGTTCGTTTTGAAAGAATTCTCAGACTCAAAGTAACCTCTCAGTTCAATAATTTGCCCACCATACGCACTGGGAGTAACATCAGGATCTTTCAAGTTAACTTTGTGACTTAAATGTTTGTTATCAAATGATTTATTTGACAAAGTTAACCATGCTCCTGAGTCGAACAGTACTTCACTTTCAACACCTAAAATAGTAACAAAATCTCTTGGAGGACTTTTCTTCTGAGTGCACGCAGAAACAGATAGAATCCAGTCTTCAACAACTTTCACGACGTTTGACTTTTGGTAGACTTGCAACACTTGGCAAAATGACCCTTTTTATGGCATAGTTTGCAAGTCATATTGATGGCAGGACATTTCTTATATGAGGCATAATGACCAGTATTCCCACAACGGAAGCACCTTGTGTCTTTGAACCTGGTACACTGCCCTTGATTAATGTTATCCTATTCTTTATCACTATCTACATCTTTTTTTTAAAATTCTCTTTTCTTGTAGTAATTTTATTTATTGCAGTATTCTTTCCAATTCCTCCACACAAGCTAAAGTGTGTTCCAGACTCTTAGCTAGGATGATCACCTCATGTAAGGATGGATCAACCTTGCTCCATAATTCTTGTCTGATTTTATCGCTAGAACACATTAACATAAACTGGTCTCTAATGTGTTCATCAACAGTAACTCCAAACTTACATGTAGATGCCAACTTCCTTAAAGCAGTGATGTATTCTTTAATACTTTCCCCAGGTTTTTCCTTTCTCATGCCAAAATGGTACCGCTCCAAAATGGTACAAATGTTTGGTAAGAAATGCAGGTCTAGTTTCAAACTCATTTAAATCTGTTCCTTCATCACCTGTGTCAGGGTTTCAAAAATTTCTTGTCCTCCACACCCTACATAATGCATAAGTAAAGCTGTTTTCCTTTCATTAGATAAATTAGTGCCACATACTCTGGAATAGTGAAGAAATGTCTTTTTCCATTTAGACCATTTTATAGGTGGTTCACCAGGTATGGTTAGGAAAAAGGGTGGAGGTGATATCCTGTTTGCTTCTCAGAAAAAAACAAATGCAAAATATTCCCTTTTCTCTTTTTTTTTCTATAAACAAATCCTCATGAAGATAAGCAATCTCCTGATGCAGTGGATAAAATATGTCTAATTACCACTTTATAGACATATCATGTTGCAAAAAAGTTGCTTCCTTAACAAAAATTTCCTTTATCCATACTTTAAAATTGCTGTATATGATGTTGTGGAATGGAAAGCATTCGGCTTATTTTCGAAAGGGAATCTCCTTTGTACACTCTGTGACGTTGGTACTGAAGAAACTTCCTTCACTTCTTCCGGGAGCACCAAATTGAATGCCCTCGTAAAAGCAGAGGCTTCGTTTTCTTCGGCGGTGACCCATAGCTCACAGCTGAATGCCCTCGGAAAATGACACGCAGGTAAGAATAACGCGTGGCACGCGTGCAGTTCGTCTCTGCACCAAAAGAGAGCGAACACACACGCGCGAAGGCGCGACTGGAATCCTTATTGTAAAGGCGCGCGTCTCCAAACACGAGCGGAGAGTTGATTTTTAAATAACATTTTCAAAGTTAAAATGTAATCTTTAAGGATTTGTGATGCAGAAAAAGTTCGGCTCACCGGAATGTAGATTAAAGGCGATGAATAAACAGGTTTTCCTTTGAAATCGTCATTGGAATGATGGTGAAGGAAGTGTTTCCAAACAGGATATCCAACCAATAACTTCCTTGAAAATTGAAACTGTGTTAAGATACTCCCAAAGTCTTCACCTCGTCGCCAAATGTAGTAAAGGAGGGAGGCTCCAATATGATGAGTAGGTTCTTTATTAGGAGTATCTTATCCACACACCATCGAAGACAAACATCTCTCTCCATCAGCTCACCATCAACTCCTCTGGAACATTCCTACCCCCAAGAATCTAATGTGATGTCATGCATGACATCTGCCTCAGGAATGAAATCCCTTATATTCTACCATCTACTAAGAAGACATCTACCACCACAGGGCCCTTGGTACTAGGGGTACCAGTTACAAGGGACTTATCTGTGTGCCAGGGCTGTGCCAATTGTGGGAACAAAGATACAGTTTAGGGAAAGAACACTGGTGCTGGTGTCGAGACGGGGCCACTCACCTGAAAAGCGTGATGTCTGCAGGGGCGATGGTATGACCCCCGACCTTCTGGAACACCTCTAGGCACTTCCTGGTGGACACTAAAACTCTGGCAGATATCCCAAAAGGAAAGGGGGAGTGGAAGAGAAAGAGACAAAACACTGCCACGTCTTGCCGGTCCAGCCAAGCACCCTGTATCTTTGGGGGGGGCAGGTCGTTGTTGACAGAGTGATAGTAGAGTTAGTGCACTCAACTTCCTTGAAACTGAATCTCTCTTTCTGATATGGGCACGGGAGCGGTAGAAGAACACCAGGATGCTCCAGCACTTTTCTTGGATAATAACAACTGTTGGTACTATTACTAACACTGCATTACAAAAAAAAACAGAGTACCAAAACAATAAGTACTGCGACACTAGGGCTGGCTTCACAGAGATTCACTGTTGCACACTACAATTAGAACTGTGGTTGCACTTATCATGCACAAGAAAGACAAACCAGGGCATTAATTATATCACGTATAACTTTCCTGCATGCATAGGGTTAAACTAAAAGGAACAAAAACAATACAAGAAATACAAATGTCCACTCTGGATTTAAAAAGTTAGGGTGGCACAGTTTGGTTTGGTTTCACTGTGTGTGTGAAAAACCCTTCAAAAGCAAATTCCTCAAGCCTGAAACACAGGCATGAATGACAATTTAAATCCAAGAGTTATGCTATTAGAGAAAGAAAGTCACATAAATTCTCTTTTAAAATTGCACTGTCACTTTTTGTAGTACTTGAGCTCAAGCAGATTTCCTGAAGCACACTTAGGCAAGTAACTACAATAATAATGTAGAATGTTCAGCAATGCATTTGTCTCTTCAAGATAAAGCACTCTGCCAAAATACGAGGTCTGAAATATTCCAGCTGTTCTAGGAAAGCACGGCGCTCAAACAACAAACTCCCTGGAGAATACTAGTCACTTAGCTGCAGTCTTTTCCGGAGTGCTGGAGGTATGCCTGGTGTCAGCTGGTACAGGAACGAAGAAAAGAATTGCCTCAAAAGTACTAAATAAGAGGATGACAGCAGGGCCAGGACTGCCAAATCAGATGCTGAGATCAGGAAGCAAAACAAAGCCAAGCAGGGAGGCATGCTTCACTGCTATTTATAGCCAATCGGGAAAGCAGTTGAGTTTCCACATGTGGATGAGTCACCACACCCAATTAGAAGCACGTCTACACCTGCTCACATAAGCAAACAAGCACTGGTAAAACAAGCATTGATAAAACCAATTGTGTAACACAGCACATTATGTTTACTTAGAAACATGAAGGTTTAACCAAGAACAGAGAGATGATTTAACCCTAATCCCTGGTGATGCTGACAGATAACGCAGGAGGCACCTTGGGGATTCCTGACAGCTGAGGCCTGGTTAGCAGGATCCCAGCACACTTTCAATCAGAACTAGCATCAACAAAAGGCAAAACGTTAGGGGGTAACCATGTCAAGGGAGGCATTTCCCTACACCTGTGCTCCGCAACTCTTGCAGCAGCCAAGGCTTGTTGACTCCTGCTCCTAGGGATCATCATACTTCAAGTAGCCCCGGCGTCCAGCACTTCATCCTTGCAAGGACAGTCTCACACTCTGCTGCTGCAACGACTTGGGACTCCTCTCCAGGTGTGCTGACTTGGCCTCACTGCAACTTACTCTGTCTGCTGCCAGTGGGTTGCTTGTGGGGGTTATGACTGCTTCTGCTGGCTCTCCCGACTGCTGAGGGTCAGCCCAGGCTCCCATCCAAGGGTCGAGTCCCCTGGACCTTGCTAGTCCTCTTCAGATCTATAAATCTTCTGTCCAGATTTGCACATGTCAAGGATTGTTGGTGGCCTTCATGACCAATGACCCAACTTGAACCCAGTGACTGGTGTGGGACAGCTTCTGCACGAGTTTAGGGACTCCTGTGCAGCTTCTGGGCTCCACAGCTGGCTTTCATCTTCCATCGTGGACCCGGATCTTCATCCACAGAAGGGTGGGTAGTGGCTCCTGCCCCACCTGGACACTCCTGCGTGGACTGGACTCTGTCCCCTTCTTTCGCAGGTCCTCTTCATCCGCAATCCACCGTTAGGTTCCATTGAAATGGTCCTGTTCTTGCAAAGTTACTTTTCCAAGTCCCCTTGTTAGTCTATGGGACCAGGTAACTTACCTCTGCTCTCCTAGTTGCAGGGGGTCATCTAGGTATTCACCTTTAGGGGTTTCAAGTTCTCCCAGCTCCCTCCTAACTATTTCACATCTTTGAGTGGGTGACCTCACTTCACATTCCACTATTTTTTAGTATATGGTTTGCCCTCACCCCTACTATAGGGCCCTAGTTAATTTCTGCTATTTCTTGCCAATGCTTGTTGTTTTTCTATGCTAATTCCTAATACTTACTATGTGTGTATATATAGTTAATACTTACCTCCAGTTGGGGGACTGCCTGTAAGGAATCTAGTTCAGTGTTTCTGTAATAAAGTACCTTTATTTTTGCAACACTGTGTGGTTTCTTTCAAGTGAGATAAGTTACTGTGTGACTACTGTGGTATTGCAAGTACTTTACACTCCTCATTGATAAGTCTTGGCTGCTCACCACAGCTACCACTAGAGAGCCCTGGCTTCCTAGACACTGTTTCACTAACTAACTAATAGGGGTTGCCTGGACCTGGTATAAGGTGAAAACATCATAGGTGTCCACCATGCCAGCTTCCTATAGTTTGGAGGTCTGTGCACAAACTCCAGAGTATGACCGGAACACACTATATCCAACATCCATTTGTCTAATGTTAACTGATAGAGACTTCTAACTGCAAATTCCTTACATTAGAATTTCCTGGTGCCAGCTTGGATCCGGAACTTTTGCAATGCAATACCCTTGCACGCGCCGTCAGGTGGCATCGTTCAGATCTGCGTTGCGTCGTCTGTACTGTCTGTGACATCACTGTCCTCTATAAAGGCACCACCCAGGCACGCGTATGTCAGCTCCCTTTCCACAAACTTCCACATCAGAAGCGCAGAGCCATGGAAAGAACCAACAGTTTGTCTGTGCAAAAACTAGGGCCCTGAAAGGGACAAACTCTGACCCTATTAGATGTGTCTGCAGAGCGGGGAGGCATGTGTGGGTGTTAGGAATCTGCTGCTACATAGAGTCTCTACCAGATAATGCATTACCAAAGGTAAGTAATTTGTTCATCTGATAGAGACTTTTAGCTGCAGATTCCTTACCTCTAGAATAGATACCCAATCCATAACCTCCTGGCGGTGGGCTGTGGACAGATCTCCTTTACACTAAAATGTCCTGCAGGACCAAACGGGCAAAGTTTCCATCTCTACGGACCTGATTGTCCAAGCAGTAATGTCTTGCAAACATGGGCATGTACTGATGACATCAGAACCAGAGTCGACAAGGGCGAGACCGTCACACTCATCCTCCTGGACCTCTCCACGGCCTTTGACACTGTGCCATTACACACTCCGCACATGCCTCCACAACACAGGGATTCGACACAAAGCCCTAAACTGGCTCACCTCCTTCGTCACCGATAGAACCCAAAAAGTCCGCCTCCCACCCTTCCACTCCACTGCCACCAAAATCATCTGCGGAGTCCCCCAAGGGTCCTCCCTCAGCCCCACACTCTTCAAGATTTACATGACCCCACTCGCCAACATCCTCCGACCACACAGAATCACCATCCTGTCCTACGCAGACGACACCCAACTCATCATCTCCCTCACCCGCAACCCCACTACCGCCAAAACCAACTTCCACGCTGCACTCCTTGATACCGCCACCTGGATGACAACAAATCACCTCAAGCTCAACTCCAACAAAACCGAAATAATCATCTTCGGCCCCAACAAAACCATATGGGACGACTCCTGGTGGCCCACCGCCCTAGGCCCCGCAAACCACGCATGCAACCTTGGTATCATCCTGGACCCCTCCCTCTCCATGACCCAGCAAATCAACGCCGTCACCTCCTCCTGTTTCAACACACTCCGCACGCTGAAAAAACCTTCAAATGTATTCCCACAGAGACCAGAAAGACCGTCACCCATGCACTCCGCAGCAGCAGGCTAGACTACAGCAACGCCCTCTACGCTGACACCACACTCAAACGCAAACTCCAGAGAATCCAGAACACAGCTGCACTCCTCATCCTGGACCTCCCTTGCCACAAACACATCTCACCACACCTCAAATCCCTTCACTGGTTCTCCATAGACAAGAGGATCACCTTCAAAATCCTCATCCACGTACACAAATCCCTCCACAACACCGGCCCAACCTACCTCAATGAAAGGGTGAACTTCCATACTCCCATTCGCCACCTACGATCTGCCGACCTCGCACTCGCCACAATCCCCCACATCCAACGCACCACCACAGGAGGCAGGTCCTTCTCCTACCTTACCCCCAAGGCCTGAAAGTACCTCCCCACCAACCTCCGCAAGACCTTCTGCTTTTCAGAAAAAAACTCAGGACATGGGGCTGGTCGAACAGTGATCCTCCCTCACCCTCCCCCTGTTACCCCCACCAACCCCCAGTGCCTTGAAACCCTCACTGGTGAGTAGCGCGCTCTAAACATTTTTTTGATTGATTGATTAGTAGAATGAGCCCTCAGGAGGCTGCTCCTTCGCCAGTGCATAGCAGATCTTAATGCAGAGAACCCAGCGTGAAATGGTTTGTTCTCCAGTATTGGATCTTTCATAGATTCACATGCTTGAATCATTCCCAGTCGTTGAAATGGGAGTCCCCGGTAATTCAATAAAGCAGTATATATATCACTATCATTGGCTATAATGGCAATGAAAAGGTAAGTTTAATAGCCTAGCCATGTCCTTTTTCAAAAAAGGACCAAACTTGAACTATAACCAATCAGGCAACAGCACCCCCTAGAACACTCCCAACAGAGGCTGAGTCCCTCAGATTTTCTACTGCACGTCGTGTGAAGGGAGTCTCCCTGAGCTCTGCTCAGTTCTTCATCTTTTTCTTCTTTTTTGGATCATCCAAGATTATATTTCCTGTTTCATTTCTCTAACCCTGGCACTAATATGTTGCAGTAGCAGTAAACAAGGTAAAAGACTACATAAATATGTCTAACCTTTTCCTCAAAAACTCTCACATTCTGAGAGATGAGGCTATTACTGGCTGAGATTACAAAATCTTAAATCTGTCACTAATAATGAGGACAGTGAGGATTCCTTCACCTAAAAGGAGAGGTCAGAGGGAGACGCTGCGCTAGGCTCTCTGGAAGGCATGCAGAAAAGCCATAAAAAGACTTACCATGATTTTCATAAGGCACTTCTCACAAAAAAAAAATGGAAAAAGACCCTCAACTTCCTCTTCAACTCTGACAATACATCAGAGAGACCCTCATAATCTTACAATGGGGTGTCTGAAAACCGCCTGTAAAATCATCATTCACAGGAATTACTGTGAGGTGGTTGATGACAATGTTGACTAGTATTACCTCGTCTACAAAGGGCCTCGTCTACGATGGCCTCATCTACGATGGTCATCTATAACGGCCCCATCTATGATGATCGTCTATGACGGTCATCTACAGTGATCATCTATGACAGTCATCTACAGTGGTCTGTGATGGCCTCATCTACGATGGTCATCTACTATGGCCTCATCTATGACGGTCATCTACAGTGGTCGTCTAAGACGGTCATCTACAGTGGTCGTCTACAAAGGTCATCTACAGTGGTCGTCTACGATGGTCATCTACAGTGCTGGTCTACGACAGTCATCTACAGTGCTCGTCTACGAGGGTCATCTACACTGATCGTCTACGACAGCCATCTACAGTGGTCTATGATGGCCTCATCTATGATGGTCCTCTACTATTGCCTCATCTATAGTGGTCATCTATGACAGTCATCTACAGTGGTCGTCTACGGTGCTCGTCGATGACGGTCGTCTACGGTGCTTGTCGACAGTGGTCATCTACAGTGGTCTTTGACGATAGTCATCTATGATGCTCATCTACGACGGCCTCATCTACGATGCTCATCCACGACGGCCTCATCTACGATGCTCATCCACGATGGCCTCATCTACGATGCTCATCCACGATGGCCTCATCTACGATGCTCATCTACGACAGTCATCCACGACAGCCTCATCTATGATGGTTGTCTATGACATTCTCATCTATGATGCTACTATATGGCAGTATCATCTATGATGCTAGCCTATGACAACCTCATATACGATGGTCTACGACGGTCATATATGATGGCCTCTTTTATGATAGTCATCTGACAGTCTCATCTACAATGTTCATATGCGACAGCCTTTTCTGATGGTTGTCTACTACTACAGCCTTGCCTACAATGACCTAGTCTATAGAACCACATCTAAGATGGCCTTGTCTCTGTATGCTTTGTCGACGACGGCCCTGTCTATGACTGCATCCTCTACGCAGGCCTCGTCTGCGGTGAAGGCCTCGTCAATAACAGCAAACATTGTCTACATGAGCCTAGTTGTTTACATCCGCCTCGTCAAACTTGATCACAATACAAATTAAGACGAAAACACATAATTGTCAACAAGAGCAAAACGCACATAATCCAGAATAATTTAGTGTCAAGCATTGAGATACCAATATGAGCATGTCTTCAACAGTCAATATATTTAGGCAGAGCATGGGCAGGTCCATGTAACTCATACTAGAGCTTCAGAGCATATTACAGCCGCAACTGGTGGATTTATTTTGGGGGTTTCTATACCCTTCGGAGCGAGTGACCAAACACTTCCAGTTTCCTATAGTAAACAAGAAATTAGTTTGTTTTTTCTTTATGAATTTAAATAGGAAAGCTGTAAAACCTATACCAATTGCTCATATATCCAGGAGGAATTACAATCATGGAAAACCCTATTATTCATAGTCCCGCCTTACCAGCAAGGACATGTTCTCATCTAGGTCCAGAGTACTGTACGAGCTGCCTTTTCCGATGGTTGTCTACTACTACAGCCTTGCCTACAATGACCTAGTCTATAGAACCACATCTACGATGAAAGATCCAATACTGGAGAAGTAGTTTTTCCTATGAAAAGTACCAAGTTACAGAGTGGTAAGGCAATTGCAAGTGCTTAGCCCACCACTGCACCACCAATGTAGGAAGCTGGCCTGGTGTGTGGTAGGTACCTAAGGTACTTACACCTTATACCAGGTCCAGGTATCCCCTATTAGTGAAGTGTAGGCAGTATATATAAGCCAGGCTCTCTAGGAGTAGCTGTGGATGAGCAGCCAAGGCGTATCTGGGATACAAGCAAAGCTCATGCAAAACCAATGTAGTCAGACAGCACTGGCACACATGAAAGAAAACACTCAGTTGTACAAAAATAAAGGTACTTTAGTTTTGGTCACACAATACCACAAAAAACGAGAAGGGCAACACTCCAATAGGAGTAAGTAATACATTAATTATAAACACTAGTAAACGGTAATAGACATGGCACAGGTTAGAAAACAATGCAAATGCAGTTCGACAATAGTGACCGTAGGGGAAGCCCAAACCATATACTGAAAAAATGGAATGCGAACCCAAGACCACCACCTAGGGTAAGTGGAATGTGTAGAGGGGAGCTGGGAGTACTAGAAAACCACAGAGGTAAGTAACACAGTCCTCCCCAGCGACCAGGAAAGCAGGGTAAATCATTGGAATTTACCCAAACCACCCAAAAGGAAGGAAAAGAAGGCACCTGGAAAAGACTGCAGGGCAATGGAACTGGAGTTTGTGGGGGCACCTCTGCTAGTGCAGGGGTGCCCTCACACACAGGTACTTGCATCCTCCCCTCTGGGCTAGGAGGGCCTGCCACAGGGGTAACTTGCAGTGATCTGGTGCAGTGACACGTAGTGATAAGGGTGCATGCACCCTTTCATGCAGACTGCAATGGCAGGCCTGCAGAACATTTTGCATGGGCTCCCCATGGATGGCATAATGCATGCTGCAGCCCATGGGGATCCAGAAGTACCCCCAATGCCCTGGGTACCTGAGTACCATATACTAGGGACTTACATGGGGGCACCAGTATCCCAAATATGGGGTGAAAATCGTACAAGTTAGAAGGGAGAGAGAGAGAGCACGATCACTGAGGTCCTGGTTATCAGGATCCCAGTGATCACAGTCAAACACACTGACAACAGGCAGTAGCCTGTAGCCATAAGAGATGCTTTCCCTCCCTGTCTCTCAGAGTTTTAGAGGAGAAGGTATGACAGGTTTTGCAGTCCTTCACTTGATGTTTAGGGTGCAGGCAGTCCTTGTGAGGTTCATCAATATGGAGCCTTTTCTTGCCGCAAGACTTGCAGGGACGAAAAGGACCTTTTTTAAAGAAGTATCTGACATATTTGGCTATATAAAGTAGCTTTGAAAGGAAAACAATCCTGAGCAGAGCACAGGGAGACTGCCTATACAAAATGTGCGGTAGAATATCTGACGGAAAGAGCCTCTCTTTGGAGTGTTCTAGAGGGTGCTGGTGCCTGAATGGTCATAGGTCATGTGTGGTACTTTTTTCAAAAGGGCATATGTAGGCTATAATGGAAGCATCCATCAGTCAAATAGCCTATTGTGATTCCTGCATACTGCTTTCCTAAGGTACTGTGGGACTCCAACTTCGGCGACCGGGAATGATTCAAGCATGTGAAACTAGGAAAGATCCAATACTGTATAAGATAAAGAAAACAAGAGGTACAAGGAGATCATGAAATTACGATTTACAGTACACCATTAGCGACAGTCATTACCTTTTGATAGGGGAATAAAACTTCCAAAAATCAGCACATCAAATAGTATTATAGTTTTTTGTTTCCTTCAAATATGTTTATTGATGTTTCATAAAGAAAAAGGTGATACAAAAGTACAATCATATCATAATCAGGGTATACAAGTATTCAGTAGTCATATTAGGTAAGTAGTGCCAAGATACATGTTACAATCACTTGTGTTAATTTGACACAACATTTGTTGGCACCACAGCCACCGTATATCTGAGTACCATAGATCACAACAAAACTGTCTCTCACACATTTCCCTATCCAGCACTATACCTCCCTCTAGAATAAAGGCAAATATAAGACTGGTTATATCTACATTTTCGGTCCCAAAACTTTCTACAGGTTAACTGATAGCACAAGTGACATTGGTTTCATTGCGTGTGGGACCGTAATGCCTCCAGGTTCGACAGATACTCAGACCACTGCGGCATAAGGCTACATCAGCCATCCCGTGATCTATCATCTGCTTGGATTGACAATTCCACAGTGGTCCATTGGACTATATCCATTTGCCACATGGTGGTGATAAATAGCAATACGGCGCTTCGCCAAGACTAATGCCAAATTCGGGAACCCGCTAAGATAGTTTTGTCGATTTTTTCACCACCCCGAGTGAAGTAGACATCATGGGTTCACAAGGCATAATTGATGTTGTTATGGTGGAAATACAGGAGTAACATCTCGCCAAAAAGCAGGTATAACAGGGCAAGACCATATCATATGTAAAAATTTTCTTTTCCTGGTGACATCTGGAGCAAGTGAGAATAGTTCCAAGGTACATCTTGGCAATCCTATCAGGCGAAATATATTTGTGATGTATATAAACTGCACAAATCGAAATCCAGCATTTCGTGATACTGTCTTAACAGAGTCCAAACAGCTCCACCATATGAATTCTTGTATGGTCACCTCTAATTTGGTTTCCCACCATTCCTTGAGGACTAAGGGCATTGATCCCGCCCTCTCTGTGTTCTGGGGACCATATATGAGGGAGGTTGCGTGTGAATGCCCCATCAGGGATAACATCATGTCCATTGGTTTGGACATGGGGACCTGCTCCCTGTCTATATTCCAGAGTGTTCCGACAACCCTCCTAAGAGCTGGATAAGTAAGGAATTGATCCGGGTCTAGCAGTCCCCCCTCAGTGAGGTCTTCAAACGCACACAATTCTCCATCTTTTACTATGTCGCCCCAGGTTGTATAGACGCACACCATACAACAAGCTAGAAAGACGTCCTTTAATCCCCTACGTGGGGGAAGAGTACACAGTGGGAGAGACTGAGCATATGGTATGCGACCCCTAACCTGCAAAATCTATGTCTGCCAACACCATGCAGGGAAGTCTAGGAGCCATTCAACCAACTGTGTGCATGGAAATCCACTCTTAACAGAGGACCCATTGTAACTAAGCAGCTGCGTAGTACTCTTAATTTGGTGCTCCCAACCCACTACTGTCCAACCGGTTGTAGAGAGTGCTCATCTTCACTCTATGTCTTTTATCTGCCCAAACCAGCAACGTCAATAGACTCTGTAGCTGAGTATAGAAGGATT
Organism: Pleurodeles waltl; assembly: GCF_031143425.1. Classification (NCBI taxonomy): domain Eukaryota; kingdom Metazoa; phylum Chordata; class Amphibia; order Caudata; family Salamandridae; genus Pleurodeles; species Pleurodeles waltl. Next base: position 75,881,099 of record NC_090447.1, on the reverse strand, counting down.
TCTGTAATATTATTTAATATTACTGGTGGCAAAATAATATAGAAGTCTAGGCATTACCAACATTTTGGCCACAGCTACCCGCCCCTTTGGAGACAAAGGAAGCTGTGCCCAAAAGGGCATGGTCTGCCGAATCCTAAGGCAGTGCTTTGCCCACATTCTCTTCTATGAGTTCCTGCTCTGTATGGTATATCTCTATCCCCAGATATTTAAATGTGTCAGTGTTCCATGGAAGGGGCATGTTCTCGGGTGGAAGAAGTGTTTTATCCGGTACCTTCAGCAAAGGGAAAAGGTACGACTTCCCCCAATTGATTCAGAGCCCAGTTATGTGGCCAAAGGTATCGAGCGCAGCCATCACCTCATGTAATATCACAGGGTTCACTTGTAGATAAATCAATGTATCATCTCCATACATAAATACTATATTAGGGTGATCCCCCATAATGTATCCCCAAGTCTCGGCCTCTCCCGCAACCTGCTAGCCAGAGGCTCCATGGTTAGTGCAAAGAATAGGGGTGACAATGTGCACCCGTGTCTGGTGCCTCGCCCTATACTAAAGTCCTCCAAGATGACAGGACCTGTAGACACTCTAGCCATTGGTTTCTCGTATAATACCTGGATCCATGTAAGGAATTCAGGACCAATGCCCAGCTTCACCAACACCGCCTGTAGATAGCTCCACCTCAATGTATCAAAAGCTTTTTTGATATCTAATGATGCTACCCAGCCCTGTTGAGATGTGTGTCGTGCTGATTCAAGAACTCATAATAAGCGGCGGATATTGAAGAAAGTATTCCTTCCAGGAATAAAGCCATTCTAATCAGAATGGACTACAGAATGTATCATGGGAGTTAGCCTATTTGCAAGCACCTGGCTCAATACCTTATAGTTGAGGTTAAGAAGTGACAGAGGCCGGTATGAGGTCATGTCTAGTTGGTCTCTGCTGGGCTTAGGTAGTACCGTTATCAGACCCTCCTGCATGCTTCCTGGGAGGTAACCTCTGGTCTTAGCCCCATTATATACCTCTAGTAGTCGTGGAGCTAGAATTGCCTGTTACCTAGCATAAAACTCTATCGGTGGTCCGTCCATGCCTGGAGTTTTACCCCTGGCAATTTGTGTGATAGCAGCCTTTACCTCATCCAGCGTCAGGGGTTCATCTAGTTCCTACCTCAATACTGGGCTCAGAGTTGTCAGCACTAGCGGGGCTGAATATGTGTTAATTGCATCTATACTCTCAGTTACAGATTCACAGTAAAGATCCCTGTAATACTTCTCGAATTCCCAGTAAATGGTCGATTGGGAGCGGACAATGGTCCCTGTCCCTGTATGGGTCGCTCCTATAATAACAGTTGGATGTTACGACTTCAAGAGCCAAGCCAACAAGGCCCCTGCCTTATCACCCAGATCATGGCGTCTCAGTGTGTTCCTTGTAGTCGAATGTGGCTACACGCTTTTCCCTGTACTGGGCCCTGAGTTCCTGCAGCCTTTGAAGGCAAGAGTGATCCTGCGCCCACTCCTTCTCCATCTTATCAGTGTATTCTCTGTGTTGGTGACCTTCCTCTGCAGGGTACATTTCATACCATATTGTGTGGACATGCATATCCCCCTACCCACCACCTTAAATGCATTCGATTTAATCCCCTTATGTGTGGCAATGCAGGTGTTGTCTGTGAAGTAAATGCTAGTATGTTCCCCCACCACTGTGCTATAAGCAACATCTGTAAGCGCTAGTGTTTGCGGATGCCAGGTCAGAATCAATGGGACCTGTCTGCCCCATTAAAAAGTTACTACCAATGAGCAATGATCAGAAAACGTCCTGGCAAAATATTCCGTTCTCTTACAGGTGGACATCAATGATCCACTACAGAATATAAGATCTATCCTGGTATGAATATCATGTATATGAGAGAAGTGAGAGAATTCATGTTCCACTGGGTGTAGTGTGCCCCACACCTCAGTGAGTTGAAGATTAAGGGGCATATTTAAACCCCATTTGCACAATTGTTTTACGCAAATTTGGCGCAAAACTAACTCCATATTTATATTTTGACGCTAGACATGTATAGCGTCAAAATATTGAAGTTGCCACAATTTTTTAGATTCGTGAGCCTACCTTGCGTCAACGAGATGCAAGGTAGGCATTCCCACCCAAAAAATGGTGCTAATATTTATCCTTCCGGGCTAAAATTACACAGGGGTGGGAGGAGGGGCTCAATAATGGTCCAAAGCTTGCTTTGCACCATTAACGCCTGGGTCAGACCAGGCGTTGGGGAACCTGTGGACCCATTTCCATGGTTAAACACCATGGAATGGGTCCATAGATGCCCTCCCCAAGCCCCAGGAACACCCCTACCAGAGGGACACCGGAGGATGGGGGGAGACCCCATCCTTGGTAAGTATTTTTATTTTTATAATTAAAGTGTCATCAGGGGCCCAACTTGGGGGCCCCTGCACAGCACAGGGTGCAATGGTCACGCCCAGGAGACCTTTGTGCCCTATGCTGGCCATTGGGGTGGTGGGGATGACTCCTGTGTTTTCTAAGACAGGAGTCATGTGGTATGGATGATTTTGCATCAGAAAACTACGCTAGGCTGGCTAGAGGCATTTATTTTTGCCTCTAACCAGCCTACTGTCATTTTTTGGTGCAAAACCCCCTTCTTCCATATCGCCACCCCCATCCGGCTCGCAGCATTCGTGTTTTTTTTTTTTACCTATCCCACCTTTTGCGCCGGATAGCACCATCCCATAAATTTGGCACCCGGCTGACGTTCTGGAATGGCACAAGCCAGTGCTATACTTTTTTACGCAAAACTGTGCAAATGCAGATTTGTGTCATAAAGTATAAATATGGGCCTACATGCCCACTGCCGCAGATGGCGTGTGTGGGAGACCCCTCCTGCTAGGGGGTTTGTGGATCTATCCAACTCCAAATTAGGTACACAATTAAAGTCACCACACCAAAATGCGGGACAGAGAGGAGTACGAAGGAGGGCAGGTGACAGTATTAAAAAATAGCAGCTGGCCCGCATTCGGGGCATTTAATACCACTAGTGTGAGCGGCTCTCCTTCTAGCCTCCCCTCGACCACCACACAGCAGCCGGTCGGGTCCAGTAATTTGTATTCTACAGTGAATGGCACACCAGAAGCGATCCAGAGCAATACCCCTCTGGCATAAGCGGAATAAGTAGTGCCTATCACTGTACCGTGCCAACATATGCTCCATCTGAGGAGTTCCTCCGTTGTCATACGAGTCGCCTGAGGGCCTGCAATCTGGACCTGGTGTCTACGTAAATAAGAGTATATCTTGTATCGTTTAGCATAGTTGCCCATCCCCCGCACATTCCAGGTCATAATAGTATAATCTCTGAGTGCCATATACCACACTTAGAAAATGTCTCTTGTGTCGTCCCCAAATTATGTAAAAGAGCAGAGCAGCACGGGCGTGTGACGATATGGTAAATGAACATTAAAACAAATATTTTTATAACTCCCCAACCACCCCGCACCCAGGCCTGACCTTCAATTGATCACAGCCACGTACTGTCTGTAATTATCTGGTTACTCCTAAAAAGTCCATCCAGATTGGAGGGCGCTCCAGAGGCAGTGGTCCACAAGGAGAACCCCAAGTCCCCACTGCCGCATTATCAGTATATTAGAGAGACCTCAATACAAGGCACAGTCTGCAAAGGTCTACTGTGAACCATTTGATTATGATCCTATTCCAGGCCTATAGGACCAACCCACCAGGGAGGTAGTTCCATTGTAGCCTTAAGGACGATTGGAACAAGTCCACAGTCATGGGAAAGATCTGAGGGCCTTCTCTCAGTTCAGGTGGCAACATATTCGGAAGATCTATCCAGTGTCCACTGTCATTATCCGAAGCAGCGCTCTCTTGATTGAAAAGGGATGGTTGCTCCCCCGCAGCTAGTACCTCTGCTCCACCCAGTGCTGCTTGCGCTTTTCTCAGTTTTCCACGGGTGCCTCTTGTGGTTCAGGTAGAACGTCTTTGGGTCTGCCGGGGCTCCATACCCCGAATCCTGTGGCCTGTGGAAGTTTCTGGTGGTCCTCTCTTGATTCCAGCCATGTCCATACCTCTTGAGTTGCGAAGATCAGAGACCTGGTGTCCAATATGATTCTTAGGGCCAGATTTATACTTTGTCACAAAACTGCGCAAATGCAGTTTTGCTGCAAAACATATAGTGCCCGCTTGCATCATTCCACAGCACCAACCAGGCGCCATATTAAAGGAATGGCGCAAGCCAGCGCTAAACTTGGGCTAGCATCTTTAAAAAAGATGCTAGCCGGGTGGGGGTGGCGGTAGGGAAGGAGGGGGGTTGTGCTTAAAAAAAATGAGGCTAGCCTGGTTAGAGGCAAAAAAATGCCTCTAACCAGACTAGCGCCATTTCCTGGTGCACAACAACCAAAAACATTACTCCTGTGTTAGGAAAGACAGGAGTCATGCCCACCACCCCAATGGCCAGCACAGGGGACAAGTGGCCCCTGGGCATGGCCACTGCACCTTGTGCCATGCAGGATGCCTCAAGTTAGAGCCCCTGAAGGCTAAAAAAAATACTTACCTGGAATGGGGTCCCCCATCCTCCAGTGTCTCTCTGGTGGGGATGTTCCTGGGGCTCGAGTGGGCACCTGTGGGCCCATTCCATGGCCTCTAGCTGTGGATATGGGTCCACAGGTCCCCTAACGTCTGGTCTGACCCAGGCGTTACATAAAGGTGCAAAGCAGGCTTTGCACCATTATTTAGCCCCTCCTCCTACCCGTGTGTCATTTTGGCACGGGGAATAAATATGGGGTTATGGGGATAGCACTATTTTTTTTATATGGGAACACCTACCTTGCATCTCATTGACGCAAGGTAGGTTCACGCATCCAGAAAGTGGTGCAAACTCCAACATTTTGACGCTAGAACGGCCTAGCGTCACAATATAAATATGGAGTTAAGTTTGTGCCGAATTTGCGTTAAAAAAAATTACGCAAATTTGGTGCAGAGTATAAATATGCCCCTTAGTTTCGGCGGAAACAACAATGCATACTTGATGTCTAATGCCCGGAGACACTGCTTTACTTCCCGAAAGGCATTTCACTGTCGACATATGTCCACAGTGTAGTCTGTGTAAATGGTGACATCACTATTCTCAATCTGCCATGGGCCTTTGGCTCAAGCTATTTGCAGTACTGTATCTCTGTCTCTGAAATTGAAAAGTCACGCCACCACAGAGTGAGGCTATGCTCCTAGTGGCGGTGGGCAGCGCGGGACTGTGTGCACTCTTTCCACCGAAAAGAACTAAACGTCCTCCCACCCAATACCACATCTGCAAGCCAGGTCTCCAAGAATAGATCCATACTCTGGCCCTCTGCACCCTCTGGATGCCCACCATCCTGATATTATTACACCGGGACCAACCTTCAGAGTCATCTGCTCTTGCTTGTAAGTTTTGCACCTCTTTGCACAGGTCCTCGATTTGCTGTTATTGCTCCTTGATGGTGGGTTGTAAGGAAGCAAATCCCCTTTCCTGGGCCCGTTTTTTCAGTTTTCCATTTTCTTCCTGCAGGTGCCCCACATCTGTAATGAGGGAGTCAAGTGTAGGCTCAGGTGTGGCGTTAATGCTGGTGAAAGCAGCTAGAAGTTCCGTAAATTTTGTGAAACAAAGTATCTCTTCCGAACAGCAAATGATACAGGTAACTGGAAAAGTAACCGTTATCGAAGGCACGGAAAAAAGGGAACTGACGTCAGCACGCCGGCGAGGGCCTCTTATTGCCACGATGACGTCAGGCGGAGCCACGTGGAGATGGGCAATTGTGACGTCCTCGCCGACGTGCAGAGCTGGAGAGAAGTTTCCGTCGAATGCTACACATGGGGAGAATTCATTAGGTGAGGAATCCACAGGTGGTTGTATCCATCAGAAGCCGGTAATTGTGGTGCGTCAGCAAAAGCACAGGTGAGGGCATTGCATGTGTGCCTTCCTGCTTTAGGCTTAGACTTCATGGTAGGTTTTAGGTCGGAATCTGTGGTATAAGGCCAATTATTTAGCTAGTGCTGAGAGAGCGCCAGGCAATTATGCATGTGCTGTACACGGTAGATACTCCCCTTCCTCTGCCTGTCCTTCGCTTCCCAGGCAGTTGCACCCTCAAAAAGTCAGAGCGGTACAAGGTCCTCTAAGCGAATTTGGTTGCGCATAACTATGATGAACAATAAAGGCTTAGCCCACAAGGGGGTTGCATGGTAACGGGGAAGACCAGCATTCCGGCCTTGATATTATGTGGGCTACGATGCAGTCTGTGGTAGGGTAAACAGCAGCACCACCACTCAACCACACCCTGGGTCCTCGGTAGTCCAAGTCTCTAAATGGGACTGCTCCGACTTGAAAATAATGTTCCTCTCATACCCGGCGGGCGAGAGTGAGGCCATAGTCTCTATATTGCAGCAAGATGCAGTACCTCCAGTCTGGTGCGATGTGCAGTCCCTGTGACCGTCAGCCTGCATGTGCCGTGGGCCTTGGGCCATGCTCACCAGGGCCAAGCCTACAGCACGCTATCCTCACCAAACCTACTTTGAGCAGTGATTGCCTTACCAATCGCAGCTGTGGCTAGGCCCCACAGCCCATTAGGGGACTTACACCGCTCCGCTCTCTGCATCTCCTCCCTGGCTGGCCATCCACTTGAGTGCCGCAGTCCCGCCTCCAGACATAGGCTGCAGTGTTCCGGACGTGATCTTCACAGGAGCCATCCCTGTGCCATCCCTGTGCCACCCCTGTCATTGCGGCAGCACCAGTCTCTCCCCCGAAGGTCTCTGGTATGCCCCCCCCACCCCACCCCCCTCCTCCCCCTCCTCATACACTGCTCCTGAGCTGCGGGAGGGTTTGGCTTGGATAAATGTATGCAGCAGGTCAGTGCTCGTCTTTAAACGTCCAACCTGACCGCCATCTTGGACATGCCCCAAATAGAATTATAGTTCATTACAAAAACTATGGAATTTTAAAACACAATGTCCAAAGTGACTCAATCAACCATACCATGAATCCAGCATCAAATATCTAATTTAGATCTTTGTTTCCAATTTTGTTAAATCAGTTTTTCACCAACTGTGAGGAAATGGGGTGTATCATGTGGTGTGGTTGTGCAACCTCACCATGTAATACACTGACCAACCCCCTTAGGACCAGTAGATTTGGGTTGTGAAACCTTTAGCTCAATCCTGGGTAGCTGTGACTCTCAGCAGCAAGGCTTACACAAAGGAACAAGTATTAAGCACCAAAACAATTGAAGAGGACACTCAAGAAATCCAACACAAATTTATCAAAAATAGACAATATTTTTATATATTTTAAGACACAAAAATGAAAAATATCCACCAGAGGGTTCCGGAGATGTAGATTTTACAAAGTTTGGTAAATATGCACTTTTTCACTAAACCGCGAACAAGCATTGGCAAATTCTACAAATTTAGCACTTAGCAACCTTTTCAGGAAAAAACTTTGGAAGTAACAGCATTGATACTTACCTGTTACTTTAGGTGACCAACTCCAGCAGGGAAGCAGTCATGGTAACAGTAAGGTCCACAGAAACAGTTGCTTCAAAGGAAGAAGCAGTTTTCAGCGAGTTCAAGGCACTTGTATCTCCTTGCCATAGCGTTTCCTGGGAATGGTGCTGATGCAAATGATACAGGATGCTGAAGATGCTGTGGATGCAATGCAGTAGAAGGGGATCTTTCTGTGGCTACTACTGGGTCTACAGGTGAGGTGCAAGGCACGGTCAACGTCACTCAAAGTCCTCTGGGTCCAGGTGATCGTCCAGTCACATGGTCTTGGGTTGCAGCCAAATCCTTTCTTGGTGATAACTCGTCTTCTGGGTGACCAAGCTGCACTCTGGCGACCCTCCTGGGTCTATTAGACCCAGGTGCGGCTTCAATCGTCTGGTCCTGGTCTCTACTGCTGCACAACAGCGAGTGGCGGGGATGTGAAGATCTGTGTTACCAACTTGCCCCAGCAGGCTTCTTCATCTGTTGCGTCCCTGTATTGCAAACAGAAGATCAGCCTACTGACCCTTGGAGTCTCTTGCTTCGGCTGTGCTCAGGAGACAACTTCTCCAAAAGAAGGACACAGCAGGCACAATCCTTTCGCATTTGCTAGCTACCTGCTTTAGTAAGAGCAGTCCACGTTGGTGCAGCCTCTCTTCAACGGATCCCTGGTGCAGGAGGGTAGTCCTTCTTCCAGCCCAGTTGTGATCGGAGTTCTGGGTGCCAGGGGTGCCCCTTGTATGCTCAGAAAATGCCCTCACAGTAGGATCCGGTTGATGGCCAATGGGCTACCAGATTCCCTCCCGTCTTGTGACTATTTCCTGTGAAGTTTGGTGCATCCTGGGATGGCCAGATGCCATTTGGCCCACTCTCAATATGTCTGGACCCGTCCTGGTGTACAAAGCTCCCTAGCCCAACCCAGAAGAGGGGCTACACACCCCTGTAAAAATGGTTTTGCAACTAGTACCTCCTCCCCTGCCAACATCCCAGTCTGTGTACCTAAACAAAAGGGCAGCCTAATTCCCAAGTGTCCCCCATTTGCTCTTCAAAGGCAGCTTCTCTTTAGAAGCCCGCCTCTTTGGCAAATACCCTTGTGGCTTTTAACACCTCTTTCCTGCATTGGCTGCAATTGTCGTCTTTTCGTGGTAATCGTTTGCATTTCTCCCCAGGAAGGCAGGAAGCTGTCTCGGGGACAGACCCTGTATGCAACTGTGGACAGGCATACACGATTTAGGCCAACAAAGTGGCAACTTTGTAAAAGCTGCACACTGCAACAAGTTACATTGATCTTGACTTGGGCATCAGGTCTGGCTTAATGTAATGAGTTGTTTGATATGTTACAGTGTCACCTTTAGTAGTCCTAGTCATAAGTTAGCAGGTCTGCTCTGACAGCCTGCAACTCTACCCTCACCACCGGGTATACTAGTCTTTTTCACAGTATAAACAACACTTGTGGGTTGTTGTAATCACATTTGTTTTCTGCTGGAGCATGTAAAAACACATGTTCCACTTCTCAAAATACAGCACGCAGCCTTAGGGTTTGTTGGGCCTCCTTTAGGGGTGACTTACATATATAAACAGGGAAGACTTGACTTTGCCATTGCTTTAAATGTCAAAGTTGAGATAGCAGGTTAAAAACTGCTCTTTTAGTCTGTAGTGACACACTAGGAGCCATGTTCTACCTTAGCACCCCCAGGGTGGCACAACTAGTGCTGCAGTCCCAGGGACTGACCCTATAACTTACAGGCTCTAGACCAATAAGCCAATGAAACATATACACGTTTAAGGTCAGGGTACAGACACTGAGGTCTGATTGGCAGGCCTCAGTGCACTCTCAGAGTCGAAATACTAGCAGCATCAGTCACAAACTTGTGGGCGACTAACCAACAATCAAGGTATCTGGCATTTTAATGGTACAATTGCTTGCCAACAACATCCATACCTCTGCGCTCATTCCTCCCCTCACTTGGAGAAAGAAGTAAAAAGCTCCACTGAAAGTTCAACAAGAGAAAGCATGGTCACCCACATTCCAGTAGATTGCGCTCTATCATTTTAATATTGCATCCCCTTTACTCACTCAAAACCTGTACTCACCTATAACTACTTTTGACTCACTCCAAATCGAATCGGTCAACTGGAAATTAAGACTGCAGCTCCTTGCGAACCTCCTCTGATACTGTCACGTCAAATCATTCCCTAAGGGAAAGAAACCTGAACTATTTGTGTCCAGCTGCTGCCCGGGATAGTCCACCCTTGCACATCTGACGTTTAATTGAATACCATATCCCGCCAACCAGACGGACTTCTATCCTGTTTACAACAGTTTATTGGGAATGAGTCACTTACCTGAAAGCCTCCCTTCCGACTGTCCATTGCTATTATACGATCTTTTCTCTTGTCCACTAGCTGCCCCCCGCCCCTCGTCTACACACAATGCTCCTAGGCCGCCAGTGGCCAGACCCATACTGTCTAATTACATCAAAGATAGAATGAGGCCAGGGAGCACTTTTAGCATACGTAAGGGCTAAATGTTCAGGCGAAAAGGGCTGCTAGTGCATTACAAAAAGGCACAATCATTTGTGAGATTATACTAGAAAAACGCAAGTATTTCTCATTCTTATTGCAGTTTTTCTGTAACAATGTGATATAGGTTGTTTCTGTAATGTGAAGATAAGTTCCCAACTTGTGATGGCCTAGGCCAGGATAGGATTCCTGAGCCTCATCACAGAGCTGAAGGCACTGTGCTGACAAATCCTCTAAGATTCGCGGAGACTGTTTAGTAGTCCATGACAGTTACTGGTAGTCATAAGTAGTGGACAATACTTGCTTCATTACTGTACCCTCCTTCTTAAGATCTCACCAACTAAGAAAGTTGGTATTGCTGAATGGCTGGACGCTCCCTTTACTGCTCTGACCTTATCAGTTGTGGAGAGGCAGTGGGAACACAATGTTGATGTGGCCTTTTCTGGATGGCCTCTTATGTAAATACACAATGTTAGTGACAAAATACCACAATAAAAAGTGTTTGGGCAGTTTGACAACAGGAAACGAATTGCCGATGTAGATAATGAGAACTGCAGGAGTATACAATCTCTGACATTGTAAAGATGGAAAAGATTAGGGAAATAGCAATACGGTAGGACTAATAACCGAGAAAGCCAAAAGATCTTGCCTTTAAAAGGCGAGTCCCGCGCTACTGGGATTGCCAATGGTTGTTTTCACTGACAAGACCGTCACTGCATCATGATGCGTGCATGCAGGGATGGCCCTCTTGGAAAGTTTTTTCTTTATTAGAATAATCATGTTGAGGATGCTGGTGGTGCAGCACAATACTCGAGCACGCGGTTTACGAGCAAAACTATTTCAAGAACGCCACCAATGCATCATGCTTATGAATGCATGGGTGTCCATCATGCAGTCGTTTTTCTAACAAGAAAAAACAATCCAACATGGTTGTCACTGTGTGTATATGCATCATGACGCAGTTGTAGCAATGTAAGTTAATTCTGTGAAACTTTAATTTACAGTTCAAAGATGGCCAATGGCCTTTTAGAGTGGTAAACTGAAGGAAAAAGCAATGCTGTTGTAACCGGGTCATGAGGTCCCTAGTTACTAATATTGACCCTGGGCCGGTCACACTATGCCCCGGGGGCACCGAGGAACGAAGCAAACCTGACAAATCGTACACACACTCGGATATCCCGGTCCCCGTGAAAATAAAGGAGGAACTTCCAACGTGTGCAGGGTCCAAGGAAGACGCCTAAGACGGAGACGGAGAAAAGAGAGAGCGAAAATGATCGAAGACGGAGGATGAAAGAGAAGTCGCAGGACTCCAAGACCCAGAGACGCTGACGGTAAAGCAGCGGATAGGAGCTCTTTCCCGCCGTACCTGCCTTCGAAATCCTTACAGCACACTTTTCGGGCGGGAGGAGAAAGCAGGTGGGGTGGGGACAAGTAGTGGGAAAGGTTATTAAGGTCAATTTAGCACCGTTGACCAAACGAACGAATTATCAATGGTTATTTCGGCTGTGTTTTGAGTGACTTACTAAGGCGCACCAACGAGGGCTGTGAAGTTAACAGCCTCTCTGGACAACCTCAGCAGAATCACTTTGAGGATACAAGGAAACACCTCACTCTTTGGTGATAATTTGGGCATCTGTTAAGGGTTTCCCTGTCCCACCACCCACCACGCTACACCTCCACTTCTAACACTACCCTAGAAGTCCCTGAACACCCCACTTTCCTTTTTTGTTTGTTTGGTTTTCATCCCTGTGGCTCTTCCGGGTCTGCTCGGACGGCGGGGAACGTCTCAGAAGAAAAGCACCCTGAAGGGAAAACAAAGCAAGTAATTAGAAACAAAGGGAAGAGCATAACGGGAAAAGACAATAAAAAGCCAAAAGAGGGAAACTGAGAACCAAGAAAACACAAACGAAGTGGAATCCATGAGAAGCAAAAAGGACTGAAATAAATGAGACAATAAAATAACCATACCATTAAAACCAAATTGTGCTATACCCAACCTCCTACAGTGGTGTCAGAAGTGGGATAGCGACGAAAGAAGAAGAAGAAAGGGGCAATAAGTTGTACCCTGCAATGGAGGTTAAGCCCACGATTGAGGACATGATCCAACAGCTGGCAGAGGGGCAATGCCACCTGCAAGTTGTATGGGAGGAACACCAAAGAGAAGCTAGGACAGACAGAGAAACCCTTCAAAGTGCGTTAAAGAGCCATGCAACCATTATAGCAAATAACCAGCTGGTTCATGAGACCGCCTTGCAAAAACTAACGGACACTATAGCCGCAACGCGAGTTCATCCCAACATGCCTAGCTCTGTCCTCCAGAAGTATCAAGGAGGTGAAGATTCTGATGCGTTCTTCATCAACTTTGAGAGGGTAGCAACATCCGCTACATGGCCAGAAGACAGATGGGGACAGTATGTAGCCTCCTTACTGACAGGCAATCTACAAGTTGCATATCAAGCGGTTAACCCTGGGGGAACTACCCCTTACGCAGATATAAAGAAAAGTATACTGGAACGGATTGGCTTCGATACCGAATATTACAGGCTCAAATTTAGGAAAACCAAGTGGTGTCCGTCAGAGAACCCCCGTGCCCTTTATTTCTGAGTCAAGGATTTGGGACTGAAATGGTTGGGACCTATTGGCACTGATAGAGAAGATGTTATCCGAACGATCCTTCTTGAACAATACCTGGAGGCCTTACCATCAACCACTCGCAATTGGATCAAGCAGCACCCCAACGTGGATACCACTACGGCAATCGATCCGGCGTGTGCATACAATCGTTTAGCTGACTTTAGACCTGGACCATCCAAAGGAACCAACTCCACCGGTTGGTCTATAGGACCCTCCTACTGTCCTATACCTCGGAAAAAACCAGAGGAGATTTTCATTCCCAAATTCAATGAGAAAATCCTAACCAGCAACCCCAGTACTACAGTTGTGAAGAGTGGGGTCATATTGCACGCAAGTGTCCCCCTAAGGATGAGAGACCAGAACCCATGGAAGAAAATTAGTTACTTACCTGTAACTGTGGTTCTCCAGTATTGGTATCTTTCATAGATTCACATGCTTGAATCATCCCCGTCGTCGAGATGGGATCCTCACGGTAACCTGAAATACGCATAGCAGTTCTCTTTATACACTGGGCCCCAAGGGCCCCCTTGGGTTCTTTTATAGTTTATCCATGTCGTTTTGCAAAAAGACCCAAAGTTGAACCTCAGCCAATCAGGCGTCCACACCCTCTAGAACACTCCCAACAGAGGCTCTTTCCCTCAGATTTTCTAGTACGAGTGTGAAGTTAAGAGCTCATGTAGAAGGGGAGCCTCTGTGGGGAGGAGGGCGGTCGCATGTGAATCTATGAAATATACCAATACTGGAGAACCACAGTTACAGGTAAGTAACTAATTTTCTTCTCTAGTATTGGATCTTTCATAGATTCACATGCTTGAATTAGAGTAGCGAGCAGTAATATTGTTTAAGTAGACATACAGCCGTACCTTTACAATCCGAACCAACATCTGAATATCTATCAATAGAAATGAGAGTAACAGTACCTCCAGTTAGTGTTCAATGGCAACATAACAATGTTCCTCTGTAAGTAACAATCAGTCATAATAAGCTAGACCTCTGCATTACAACAAATATGTAGCATGCTACGATAATCAAGCTCTAGCCTAAGCATAAGAAAAAGAACCGATTTAATCTTGATTAGAATAGGAAACCGTTGTTCACCTTACCCTGCTTGCGGAGGTGGGATTATCCAAGAGGCTCACCTTAACGAAACAAATGCCTCAAGACTGCTGAACCCACTGCTGTGTCCATGTTATTCACCTCTTCAGGACAGTAGTGTTTCGTGAACGTATGCTGGCTGGACCATGTGCCCGCTCTACAGATCTGCCGTAGAAGTACTCCTGCGAAGAGGGCAGCCGATGCGGCTACCGCCCTTGTCGTGTGGGCTCTTACCCTGCTGTGGAGAGGCTTACCAGCCTAAATATGACAGAATTGGACTTCCAGGCCAATCCACCTAGCCACAGTCTGTTTGGATGCTGCAAAGCCCTTCCTTGCGTTTCCAAAGGCGACAAACAACTGGTCTGACTTGCGTATGCTCGGAGTCTTTTGTAGGTTAAACTTTAGACATCTTTCAACGTCCAGGGAATGCAATGCTTTTTCTGCCACTATCTGCGGATTAGGAAAAAAGGTTTTCAAAACAACCGGTTCATTCACATGGAAAGTTGAGGGCACTTTCGGAATGTACTTAGGATTCGCTCTCAGAATCACGCTAGTAGTGGTGACCTGAAGAAAAGGCTCTTTAATGGTGAAAGCCTGTATGTCACTTACTCTCTTAGCGGAGGTAAGAGCCAGCAACAACGCCATTTTCCATGAAATTAACTTTAACTCCGCTCTATGGATGGTCTCAAAAGGAGGTTTCATGAGCTGCCCCAGGACCACGTTTAGGGACCACAATGGTGGAGGCTTTTGCACTGGTGGAAAAGCACGAAACAGGCCTTTAAGGAACTGCTTTACAATTCTGGTGGAATACAATGAAACCGTATCCTGAGATCTGCGGTATCTTGAAATTGCCATCACGTGCATGCAGATCGAAGAGTATGAGAGTCCAGACTTTGCCAGGTGTAACAAGTACAGTAGTACTGTTCTGGAGGAGAGGAGATCAGGTGGATCCCTTCAGCTGCGCACCACAGACAAAAACGCTTCCATTTCAACCTGCAGATCCTATTGGTAGTATCCGCTCTAGCTCTGGCTAGAATCTCCCTACATTCAGAAGAGATGTTTACAGTGGAGTACTCATGGAACTCAGGAGCCAGTCCGATAAGTGGAGAGATGACGGATCCGGATGTCTGACTTGGCCCCGGTGCATCGTTAATAGGGATGGCTTCCGTTTGAGTAGCACATGTGGTTGTTCCGAGAGCATGAGGAGCTCCGTGAACCATACCTGTCTGGGCCATCTCGGTGCTATTAATAGGAGGCGACAACCCTCCGCTTTCATCTTGCTGATGACTCTCGCTATCAGTGGGATCGGAGGAAAGGTGTAGGCATAAACGCCGGACCATCTCATCAAAAACACATTCCCCCACGATCCTCTTTGGGGAAGCCAGCTTGCATAGTAAGGGCATTTCTTGTTCTCGAACGTGGCAAACAGATCGATGTTTGGTCTGCCCCATAACTGGAAGAGTTGGTCCAGAATCTCCTGGTCTAGTTCCCATTCCTGGTAGAGGATAATTGTCCTGCTCAGGGTATCTGCCAGCACATTGGTGTGTCCTGGGACATGCTCCGCTTTCAGAGAAATGGTGTGCGCTATGGCCCATTTCCAGATGTTTTAAGCCTGCTGCGAGAGCTGTAGAGACCTTGTGCCACCCTGTTTGTTTAGGTAAAACATGCTTGTGGTATTGTCCGTCCGGATTAAGATATCCGAGCCCTGAAGCCTTGGTAAGAAAGCTTCTAGAGCGAAATCTATTGCTTTGAGTTCCAGCTGATTGATGTGGAGCTGTCTGTCCTTTGGAGTCCAAGACCCACTGATTCCAAGATCTTGAAGGTGGGCACCCCAACCTTCGAGGGAGGCATCCATCGTCACGATATAGCGAGGCACCTGATGAAGAAACGTGAGACCGCTGGATAAATTTGCCGGTGTCGCTCACCAAGCCATGGCTGCTCTCATTTCCGGTGTGACGAGAATTTTGTCCTCAAAAGAGCCCTGAACCTGGCACCATTGCAGATCCAATTGCTCTTGCAGGGGCAGCATATACAGTCTACAGTCTGGAACCAGCGGAATGCATGACGAGATCATTCCCAGCAATGACTTGTAAGTGCGAACTGAAACGCACTTTTTTGCCGAGAGGTTGCGGGCTAACCTGTTGAGCTTTAATTTCCTTTCCTTGTGACGGGTACGCCTTGCTTTGGACAGTGTCCAATACCGCTCCTAAGAAGTTCAATGTCTGTGTGGGGTGAAGATGCGACTTCTGGTAGTTGACGGTAAGCCCCAGATCGTCGAACAACTGGAGGCAGAGAGATATGTGACGCACCACTTGACCTTTTGAAGGTGCTTTGATGAGCCAGTCGTCGAGATAGAGCAACACCTGCATGCCTGACTGGCGAAGATGAGCTGCTACTGGAGCCAGCATCTTTGTAAAAATTCTGGGGGCTGATTTTAAACCGAAAGGTAGGACCCGAAACTGTAGATGCATACCAGCTACCTTGAACCTGAGGAATTTGATGGTTGCGGTGTATCGGAACATGAAAATACGCATCCTGGAGGTCTAGGGATGCCATATGATCTCCGGAAGCGTGAATAGAACCCCTTATTCCTGTGAGGAGCAGGGACCCACTCTATTGCTCCCTTGCGTAGCATCACTTCTACTTCCTTGAGGAGTCGGGCTACTCGTGGAGGTGGAGGGCCCGACGGAGGGACGTCCGGTGGTTTCCGTATGAACTCCAGAGTATGCCCTCTGGCCACTATATCCAACACCCACCTGTCTGATGGTATGACCTTCCAACGAAGGAAGTGAGAAGTGATGCGACCCCCGACCTTCGAGCCCCTGGTAGTGTAGGAAGCTGGTATCGCTAGCTGATCATTGTTTTCTGCTGGTATCTCTTCCCCGTGGTGCTGGTATTCCCTTCGCCGGGTGCCGATATGCGCGGTAGGTGGTAACCGGTAATGCTGCTGATGTTGGCTGTATTGCTGTCTGGGTCCTTCTGTAGAGGACTGATACTGGGGTCTGTGTTGTTGAAAACCCCCTCGAAAGGAGTCATTTCCTCTACCTCTTGCCCCACGAAAGGGCTGCCTGCGGTACTACAAGGTACAAAGCGATCTCGCCATGTCAGTATCTGTTTTGATGGACTGTAGCATGTCATCAACATGCTTCCCAAATAGACTTGCCCCATCATACGCCATATCTAGAATGCGGCCCTGGACTTCTGGGCGGAAAGATGTAGACTTGAGCCACCCCTGCCTACGCAAGACCGCTGCTCCTGCGAGCTGTCGGAATCCTGTCAACTAAATGTCTATCACGCAGTCAATGATTTCTGCTGCGATCCGCTCACCCTCTTGCAGCACTTTCCTTGCTTCCACCTTGACATCCACAGGTAACAAATCCACGTAAGCTGACATGTCCGCCCACATTTGGCGATCGTACCTCCCTAGTATGGCCAAGGAGTTGGCCGCCTTTACTGTGATCGCCGCCACCGAGGAGAAATTTTTACCAATGTTATCCAACCTCCTCCCATCCTTGTCTGGAGGCGCTGCAATAGGTGGCAAAGGGTTCTTTGATCAACGTTGTGCAGCCTGGGATATTACAGAATCCGGCGTTGGTTGCGATATTAATCAGGATGGAGTGTTGTCAGGGGCCTTGTATTTCTTTTCTAGCTTTGGCATCTGTGAAGGCACTGTGCCTGGGTTCTTCATTGCCTTCAATCCCTCCTGCCATAGGAAGTTCACTATTGGGATCGCTCTTACTGATTTCCTTGATGGTTCCTTGAAATCATATAAGAAACAATCTGTTTCCTGGAAAATGATAGGCAAGTCGAATCTCTTGGCCGCCCTTTCCATTAAGTTGTGGAAACCCCGTATGTCCTCAGGAGGTGAATCAACCGGTCCTGCTGGCGGCGGTGACGGCGTGGGAATGAGATAGTCATCCCACTCACTAGGGGCCGCCTCAGAAATCTCTCCTTCTTCCCTCTCTTCATCTGTCGAGATGTGGTCATCTTGTGGCGGTGGAACCAATGGGACACCTCTGTGCGGTGTTCCTGGGAGGCTGGTAAAAGGGGTCTGCATAGGTGTCCGTTGACTGTAAGGTCTAGATGGAGTTACTGGCGTTGACGGTGGGAACCGTCTATAGTAGTCTTTGAGCATACCCTGTAATCTGTCACCAGAGACCTGGGCATGGGGAAAGAAGATTCCTGCTCCCCGTTGGGTAGGAAGAGCCTTTCTGATATATAGTTGAGGAATAATAGAGCTGCTGCTGCCCTTCTTCCTCCTCATCCAAGTCTTGGCATTTTACATGCAGCTGAGATGGACTACTGGCTGCACAGAACATTGCCTCATCCTGGGAATAATTGTCCTCATCGTCATCCAGGAGATGCTGCGGGGGATATGGCAAGACTTTGCTTGGAGACATATGTCTTGGAAGGATTCATGATGGTCTTTCTCCCATGGTGATAAAAGAAAGAGGGAGGAATCTTGCGGACTCATGCTGTGCTCCGAAATCTCCAGAGGGGGGCATGATGGTAGACGATTGTGTGCACAAAACTTCCATCCCTGCCGTTGACACTGCAGTGTTCGTCGTCGACAGTCCTCTCGTCGACAGTTGTGCCGTTGATGGATCTGTTGTCGACAGTGGTGGTGTCGTCGACGGTTGTCTTGACGACGCAGGTGTGCTCGTCGACTTCGTTTTCCTCATCCTCGCGGACAGGTGCTTCATCGACGATAGTGCCGTCGTCGACGGGTGGACCACTGCTGCTTCCGCTGTCGACGATCTCTTCGTCGACGATGCCTTTTTGAATATTTTAGCAGTTATGATCATCGTCGATGAAAGCGGTGATGATGTTATTATCATTGGCGACACCGCTGTAGTAAACGTCGTAGCTGTGACCGTCGACGGGGTCGTCGTCGACGAACGTTTTTTGGGAACATCAGAGGAAGGCCTTACAGGATCACTCGTCGGCGACAGGGACAGAGCGGCACCTTTTGTGGGTGCCTTTTTTCCCACAGGCGTCGTAGGCTCTGAACAAACCTTTTTTAGGAGTTTTGCCTGGGTCTCTGATCCGGCAGTAGCAGGCTCTTGGCGCCCCTGTTTCTCCATAGATTTATGTTTTGTCTTTTTAATCACCTTCTTTGGGGGTTCCTCAGATAGTCTTCCCTTCTCTCCAGGACGTTTGAGGGAGCGAGATGATGCTTCACTCTCATCTGAGGATGGATTTTCCATGGCCTTCTGTCTCTGGAGCCACAACAGAAGCCTACCCTCACGGTCCTTGAGGGTTTTCTGACTAAAGGTGCGACAGATTTAACAGTCTCTCACCTTGTGGTCAGGATGTAGGCAATAGATACACTTTCTGTGGGAGTCATCAACGTGAAGTCTCTTCTTCCAACAGCTGCCACAATCTTTAAACAGACCTTTCTTAGTCTGCTGAGAAATGTTAGAATGGTAAAAGTGAAATTTTCTGAGAGAAAAAATTCCTGTCAGAAAGGTATACTGAGCAGAGCTCAGGGAGACTTCCTTCACACGATGTGCGGTAGAAAATCTGAGGGAAAGAGCCTCTGTTGGGAGTGTTCTAGAGGGTGTGGACGCCTGATTGGCTGAGGTTCAACTTTGGGTCTTTTTGCAAAACGACATGGATAGACTATAAAAGAACCCAAGGGGGCCCTTGGGGCCTAGTGTATAAAGTGGACTGCTATGTGTATTTCAGGTTACCGTGAGGCTCCCACCTCGACGGGGATGATTCAAGCATGTGAATCTATGAACGATCCAATACTGGAGAAATCGGCATTACCCGTGGAAGAGTCCTTTATACTGGAAAAGAGAATTTGAAATATATGAAAGAGATGGTTGTTAATGGACACAACACCACCGTACTGGTTGACTCAGGCTGCAGCCAGTCCGTCATTAGAGCCAACCTGGTGGACCTTAAAACTCAAATACCCAGGACCACTGTGTAGGAAGTTGGCTCTGTATGTACTATTTCAAAGTAAGAAATAGCATGCACAGAGTCCAAGGGTTCCCCTTAGACGTAAGATAGTGGCAAAAAGAGATAATTCTAATGCTCTATTTTGTGGTAGTGTGGTCGAGCAGTAGGCTTATCAGAGGGTAGTGTTAAGCATTTGTTGTACACACACAGGCAATAAATGAGGAACACACACTCAAAGACAATTCCAGGCCAATAGGTTTTTATATAGAAAAATATATTTTCTTAGTTTATTTTAAGAACCACAGATTCAAGATTTACAATCAATACTTTAAATAAAAGATACTTCACTCAGGTATCATAGGAACTTTGAATCGGCAAAATAGCATGTACAGTTTTGGCAAAAATGGCAATAAACTACTTTAAAACTAAACAGTGCAAATTTCAACAGTTCCTGGGGGAGGGAAGTATTTGTTAGTTTTGCAGGTAAGTAAACCACCTACAGGGTTCAAAGTTGGGTCCAAAGTAGCCCACTGTTGGGGGTTCGGGGCAACCCCAAAGTTACCACACAAGCAGCTCAGGGCCGGTCAGGTGCAGAGGTCAAAGTGGTGCCCAAAACGCATAGGCTTGGAGAAGGGTGTGCCCCGGTTCCAGTCTGCCAGCAGGTAAGTACCCGCGTCTTCGGAGGGCAGACCAGGGGGTTTTTGTAGGGCACCGGGGGGGGGACACAAGACAGCACAAAAAGTACACCCTCAGCGGCACGGGGGCGGCCGGGTGCAGTATGCAAACAGGCATCGGGTTTGCAATGGAGTTCAATGGGAGACCCTGGGGTCTCTTCAGAGAAGCAAGCGGGCGGGGGGCTCCTCGGGGCACCACCTGGGCAAGGGAGAGGGCCACCTGGGGGTCGCTTCTGCACTGGAGGTCGGATCCTTCAGGTCCTGGGGGCTGCGGGTGCAGTGTCTTTACCAGGCGTCGGGTTCTTAGAAGCAGGCAGTCGCAGTCAGGGGGAGCCTCTGGATTCCCTCTGCAGGCGTCGCTGGGGGAGTTCAGGGAGGGTCAACTCTGGCTACTCACAGGGTCGCAGTCGCCGGGGAGTCCTCCCTGTAGTGTTGTTTTTCCGCAGGTCGAGCCGGGGGCGTCGGGTGCAGAGTGGAAAGTCTCACGCTTCTGGCGGGAAACGTGCAGTCCTTTAAAAGTTGTTTCTTTGTTGCAAAGTTGTATCTTCTTTGGAGCAGAGCCGCTGTCCTTGGAAGTTCTTGGTCCTTTTAGATGCAGGGTAGTCCTCTGAGGCTTCAGAGGTCGCTGGACCCTGGGGAACGCGTCGCTGTTACAGTTTTTCTTGAAGTGGGGAGACAGGCCGGTAGGGCTGGGGCCAAAGCAGTTGGTGTCTCCGTCTTCTCTGCAGGGCTTCAGGTCAGCAGTCCTTCTTCGTCTTCAGGTTGCAGGAATCTATCTTGCTTGGTTCTGGGGGCCCCTAAATACTCAATTTAGGGGTGTGTTTAGGTCTGGGGGGTTAGTAGCCAATGGCTACTAGCCCTGAGGGTGGCTACACCCTCTTTGTGCCTCCTCCCTGAGGGGAGGGGGGCACATCCCTAATCCTATTGGGGGAATCCTCCATGTGCAAGATGGAGGATTTCTAAAAGTCAGAGTCACCTCAGCTCAGGACACCTTAGGGGTTGTCCTGACTGGCCAGTGACTCCTCCTTGTTTTTCTCATTATCTCCTCCGGCCTTGCCGCCAAAAGTGGGGCCGTGGCCAGAGGGGGCGGGCATCTCCACTAGCTGGAGTGCCCTGTGGCGGTGTAACAAAGGGGGTGAGCCTTTGAGGCTCACCGCCAGGTGTTACAGTTCCTGCAGGGGGAGGTGAGAAGCACCTCTACCCAGTACAGGCTTTGTTACTAGCCACAGAGTGACAAAGGCACTCTCCCCATGTGGCCAGCAACATGTCTGGTGTGTGGCAGGCTGGCAAAACTAGTCAGCCCACACTGGAAGTCGGGTATGTTTTCAGGGGGCATCTCTAAGATGCCCTCTGGGGTGTATTTCACAATAAAATGTACACTGGCATCAGTGTGCTTTTATTGTGCTGAGAAGTTTGATACCAAACTTCCCAGTTTTCAGTGTAGCCATTATGGTGCTGTGGAGTTCGTGTTTGACAGACTCCCAGACCATATACTCTTATGGCTACCCTGCACTTATAATGTCTAAGGTTTTGCTTAGACACTGTAGGGGCATAGTGCTCATGCACCTATGCCATCACCTATTGTATAGTGCACCCTCCCTTAGGGCTGTAAGGCCTGCTAGAGGGGTGATTTATCTATGCCATAGGCATTGTGAGGTTCGCATGGCACCCTGAGGGGACTGCCATGTCGACTTAGTCATTTTCTCCCCACCAGCACACACAAGCTGGCAAGCAATGTGTCTGTGCTGAGTGAGGGGTCCCCAGGGTGGCATAAGACATGCTGCAGCCCTTAGAGACCTTCCCTGGCATCAGGGCCCTTGGTACCAGGGGTACCAGTTATAAGGGACTTACCTGGATGCCAGGGGTGTGCTAATTGTGGAAACACAGGTACAGTTTTAGGGAAAGAACACTGGTGCTGGGGCCTGGTTAGCAGGCCTCAGCACACTTTCAAATCATAACTTGGCATCGGCAAAGGCAAAAAGGAGGCATTTCCTTACACACTGTCTCTATCTGTTGCATTCATGGTGACATGAGAGACTATCCTTTGGTCCCTGTCTCTGTCGAATGGGAGGGTTGACAAGCAGTAATAGAGATGGGAGTCATCGACCATTTAGTAGAGGAAGTCATCGTCAGCACCAATTACACATATTTTGCTGACCAATTGGGTAGTACACAGAGCAAAAGTCAGAAGGACCCATGGTGGGAGGAGGCACCCTTTGCCAGTATACACATAAATCCGGGGGAATACCGGTGCAAACCCAGCAAGAACGAAACAAGAGTGGAAAAGAAATTGCATCACTCGAAAGAAGAGAACGACGAAGGGAGGGATGTAAGAAAGGTAGCAGTTACTTCTACTCCCCCTTTTCGCAGTAGCCAAAAGAGGACCCTACCCTCCAACACGCCTGGAAATCAGCCACATCAGATATAACGGGAGAGGTGGGTCCCTGTTTTCTGGTTCAACAAGGCCTCCTATATAGGATCATAAACTATAATAACCAGGAAAAGAGACAGCTAGTGGTCCCAGAACCCTACCGCATTCAAGCCCTACATCTAGCACATAGTCACATGGGGGAGGGCATTTCGGAAGGGAACAGATGGAAGAATACCTGTTGCGCCGATTTTACTGGCCTGGGGTATTTTCACACATCTGACGCTTCTGTCAACAGTGTCCTAGGTGCCAGTTAACCCCTTAGCTGCTGGGCCTTTTCCCCCCCAGTGCTGAGCCCTTTTTTGGCTATTTGGGGTAGTTCGCGCTTAGGGCTTCATAACTTTTTGTCCACATAAGCTAACC
Organism: Pleurodeles waltl; assembly: GCF_031143425.1. Classification (NCBI taxonomy): domain Eukaryota; kingdom Metazoa; phylum Chordata; class Amphibia; order Caudata; family Salamandridae; genus Pleurodeles; species Pleurodeles waltl. Next base: position 75,857,947 of record NC_090447.1, on the reverse strand, counting down.
ACGCCAAATTTGCGTCCTTTTTTTCCAACATCCTAGGGATTCTAATGGTACCCAGAGTTTGTGGTTTCCCCTGGAGGAGACCAAGAAAATAGCCAAAATACAGTGAAAATTTTGTTTTTTCCAAAAAAATGGGAAAAAAGGGCTGCCGAAGAAGGCTTGTGGTTTTTCCCTGAAAACGCCATCAACAAAGGGTTTCTGGTGCTGAAATCACTATCTTCCCACCTTTCAGGAACGGGCAGACTTCAATCAGAAAACCACATTTTTCAACACAAATTTGGCATTTTACTGGGACATACCCCATTTTTACTATATTTGGTGCTTTCAGCCTCCTTCCAGTTAGTGACAGGAATGGGTGTGAAACCAATGCTGGATCCCGGAATGCAAAACATTTCTGAAAACTAGACAAAATTCTGAATTCAGCAAGGGGTCATTTGTGTAGATCCTACAAGGTTTTCCTACAGAAAATAACAGCTGAAATAAAAAAATATTGAAATTGAGCTGAAAACAACAGCCATTTTTCTTTATGTTTTACTCTGTAACTTTTTCCTGCGATGTCAGATTTCTGAAAGCAATATACAGTTTTGTCTGCTGGACTCTTCTGGTTGCGGGGATATAAAGGGCTTGTAGGTTCATCAAGAACCCTAGGTACCCAGAGCCAATAAATGAGCTGCACCCTGCAGTTGGTTTTCATTCTATACTGGGTATACAGCAATTCATTTGCTGAAATATGAAGAGTGAAAAAGAGGTATCAAGAAAACCTTTGCATTTCCAAAATGGGATCAAGATAAGGTTTTGAGGAGCAGTGGTTATTTGCACATCGCTGAATTCCGAGGTGCCCATACTAGCATGTGAATTGCAGGGCATTTCTCAAATAGACGTCTTTTTTACACACTCTCTTATATTTGGAAGGAAAAAATGTAGAGAAAGATAAGGGGCAATAACACTTGTTTTGCTATTCTATGTTCCCCCAAGTCTCCCGATAAAAATGATACCTCACTTGTGTGGGTAGGCCTAGTGCCCGCGACAGGAAATGCCCCAAAACACAACATGGACACATCCTATTTTTTTTTATAGAAAACACAGCTGTTTTTTCCAAAGTGCCTACCTGTAGATTTTGGCCTCTAGCTCAGCCGGCACATAGGGAAACCTACCAAACCTGTGCATTTTTGAAAACTAGAGACCTAGGGGAATCCAAGATGGGGTGACTCGTGGGGCTCTGACCAGGTTATGTTACCCAGAATCCTTTGCAAACCTCAAAAAGTGGCTAAAAAAACAAGTTTTCCTAACATTTCGGTGACAGAAAGTTCTGGAATCTGAGAGGAGCCTCAAATTTCCTTCCACCCAGCGTTCCCCCAAGTCTCCCGATAAAAATGATACCTCACTTGTGTGGGTAGGCCTAGCGCCTGCGACAGGAAACGCCCCAAAGCGCAACGTGGACACATACAAATTTTTGGAAGAAAACAGAGGTGTTTTTTGCGAAGTGCCTACCTGTAGATTTTGGCCTCTAGCTCAGCCGGCACCTAGGGAAACCTACCAAACCTGTGCATTTTTGAAAACTAGAGACCTAGGGGAATCCAAGGAGGGGTGACTTGCGGGGCTCGGACCAGGTTCTGTTACCCAGAATCCTTTGCAAACCTCAAAAAGTGGCTAAAAAAACAAGTTTTCCTCACATTTCGGTGACAGAAAGTTCTGGAATCTGAGGGGAGCCACAAATTTCCTTCCACCCAGCGTTCCCCCAAGTCTCCCGATAAAAATGATACCTCACTTGTGTGGGTAGGCCTAGCGCCTGCGACAGGAAACGCCCCAAAGCGCAACGTGGACACATCCACATTTTTGGAAGAAAACAGAGGTGTTTTTTGCGAAGTGCCTACCTGTAGATTTTGGCCTCTAGCTCAGCCGGCACCTAGGGAAACCTACCATACCTGTGCATTTCTGAAAACTAGAGACCTAGGGGAATCCAAGGAGGGGTGACTTGCGGGGCTCGGACCAGGTTCTGTTACCCAGAATCCTTTGCAAACCTCAAAAAGCGGCTAAAAAAACAAGTTTTCCTCACATTTCGGTGACAGAAAGTTCTGGAATCTGAGAGGAGCCACAAATTTCCTTCCACCCAGCGTTCCCCCAAGTCTCCCGATAAAAATGATACCTCACTTGTGTGGGTAGGCCTAGCGCCTGCGACAGGAAACGCCCCAAAGCGCAACGTGGACACATCCACATTTTTGGAAGAAAACAGAGGTGTTTTTTGCGAAGTGCCTACCTGTAGATTTTGGCCTCTAGCTCAGCCGGCACCTAGGGAAACCTACCAAACCTGTGCATTTCTGAAAACTACAGACCTAGGGGAATCCAAGGAGGGGTGACTTGCGGGGCTCAGACCAGGTTCTGTTACCCAGAATCCTTTGCAAACCTCAAAAAGTGGCTAAAAAAACACATGTTCCTCACATTTCGGTGACAGAAAGTTCTGGAATCTGAGAGGAGCCTCAAATTTCCTTCCACCCAGCGTTCCCCCAAGTCTCCCGATAAAAATGATACCTCACTTGTGTGGGTAGGCCTAGCGCCCACGACAGGAAATGCCCCAAAACACAACGTGGACACATCACATTTTTTCATAGAAAACAGTGCCTACCTGTGGATTTTGGCCTCTAGCTCAGCCGGCACCTGGGGAAACCTAGCAAACCAGCACATTTTTGAAAACTAGAAACCCAGGGGAATCCAAGATGAGGTGACTTGTGGGGCTCGGACCAGGTTCTGTTACCCAGAATCCTTTGCAAACCTCAAAATGTGGCTAAAATAACACATTTTCCTCACATTTCGGTGACAGAAAGTTCTGGAATCTGAGAGGAGCCACAAATTTCCTTCCACCCAGCGTTCCCCCAAGTCTCCCGATAAATATGATACCTCACTTGTGTGGTTAGGCCTGGTGCCTGCGACAGGAATAGATCACACAACGGTCAATGTTGGTCCTTACGTGAGGCAGCTGTTGACCCTGGGGTGATCCATTCCTGACACAGGCACTAGGTGTAGGCACTCAAGTGGGGTAGTGTTTTTATCAGGACAGGTGAGGAGTCACTGGGTGGTAGGAATGTTGTGGATCCCAGCATATTCCTGTAGTTTGTGTGACAGAAATGCGAGAAAAATTGAGTTTTTTTTCAACATTTCAGCTTTGCAGGGTATTCTGGGTAAGAAAACTTTGGGGAATCCACACAAGTCACACCTCTGTGGACTCCCCCGAATGTCTAGTTTCCAGAAATGTTTGGGTTTAGTGGCTTTCTTTATATGGCCGCCGAATCCAGGACCAAAAACACAGGTGCCTGCCTTACAAAACCAGTTTGTTTTGCCATAGACAATTTTGATGTCTCCACAATATGATTTGGGTGGTGGAATTTGGGGCTGAACTAAATTGGGGAGCTCCCAAGAGAGCACTCTCTCTCTGCTTGCCGCCGCATTCACCCGCTCTCTGGGTTGTCCTAACCCACTATTACCCAGTTGCACGAACAGCTTGCGAAGGGACAGCAGGACTGTCCTCATCACCTCCCTCATAATGTACTGGAAGAGGAGTTATCGAATGGGACTCCTCTGACTGAAAAATCACTCCCAGAGTCTGCGCCATTGTCCTATCCCTCAGATGCTGTCTCAGTATCTGCTGTCTCAGTCTCTGATCCTATGTCAGAGCGGTCCTCTATAACCCGAGTGCAGGCAGCAGTCATCCATCAAGATGCCATCTCTGCTATTGGCTAAACTGTTGCTCTAAAACACTAGCCTACGTAGACAGTCACAAAATCGATGGTGTGTGTGAGATACGTGCAACAGTAGAGGCCACCTTACCTGCGCTTCTTCCCTCAATCAGCACGTACTTTCAAGACACTCAAAAAACACCTTGTCACATACCATTCGTCACAGTCTTTAGCACCTCCTGCGCCCAGTCCAACAATCATTATTGGTGCTCCCACTCCCTCCTCCTCGGATTCCCTCATTACCACCCAGCAAAAGTGCCCTTCATCTCTCCATAGACTTTACTAATGTACTCAGCTATTTACATAAAATACAGATTTGCTCTTTGCAGTAGGCATATAAACCTTCTGCGCTTCTTTATGGCACTAAAACTGCCACTAGACAAGTTGGACCCTTTTCCCCCCAGGGAAACCACACACATATTGACAAAAGTGATACATATATGACAGCCAACCACCTGAAACTCAACTCAAGCAAAACCGAAATAATCCTCTTTGGCCCACACAAAAACACCGGGGACCCCTCATGGTGGCCCACCACGCTAGGCCCTGCACCCACCCCCGCCAACCACGCACGCAACCTCAGCATCATCCTAGACTCCTCCCTCTCGATGACCCAACAAATCAACGCTCTTACCTCCTCATGCTTCAACACACTCCGTATACTGAAAAACATTCAAATGGATCCCCACAGAGACCAGAAAAACTGTACCTCACGCACTCATCAGCAGCAGGCTTGATTACGGAAACGCCCTCTACGCCGGCACCACTCTAAAACTCAAGCGCAAACTACACGCATCCAGAACTCAGCAGCACGACTCATCCTCGACCTCCGCCGACACGAACACATCTCTCCACACCTCAAATCCCTCCACTGGCTCCCCATTGACAAAAGGATCACCTTCAAGATCCTCATCCTCGCACACAAATCACTCCACAACACAGGCCCTGCCTACCTCAACGAGAGTCACCTTCCACACCCCCACACGAAACGTCCGCTCAGCTGACCTCTCTCTCGCCTCTGTCCCCCGCATCAAACACACCACCACTGGGGGCAGATCCTTCTCCTACCTTGCACCCAAAACCTGGAACGCCCTCACAACCCACCTTCGCAAGACCCAAAACCTACTTCTTTTCAGGAAGGGCGTCAAAACCTGGCTTTTCGAACAGTGAACCTCCCAGCCCCTTTCCCTCCCCCCGCCCCCCCCCCCCCCAGCGCCTTGAGACCCTCACGGGTGAGTAGCGCGCTTTATAAATCTCTTTGATTGATATAGATCTACCTCTATATATATATATATCTATCTACATAGATATATCTATAGATATATCCATGTACCTAGATATATCTATCTACATAGATATATATAGATCTATATATACACATCTATTTTTTTTTTTGTTGTTGTATGGTTTCCTTGGGGGCCAAAATGGCCCCCAGGGAAACCCTACAACATCTAAAAAAAAATATTGCCCCCACAGGGGGTCACCCTGCCCACGGGCGACCCCCTGTCATTTTATTTTATTTTTGAGAAAAAAAAAATCCCCTGGGGGGGGCGCGATCGCACCCCCCCCTCCCCCCCAGGGGGCACCTACCTTTTTTTAAAAATAAAAATTATGCCGGGGGGGGGCGGCCCGTTTTCCGGGGGGGGCCACCCCCCCCAAAGAGAAATCCCTGGTGTCTAGTGGTGTTTCCTGGCCCCCGATCGCAGCTGTGCTGCGATCGGGGGCCAGGAAACACTTTCAGAAGGCCTCGTAAGAAAGGGGAGACTCTCCCCTTTCTTACGAGGCCTTCTGAAACTGTTTCTGGCCCCCGATCGCCGCTGTGCTGCGATCGGGGGCCAGAAACAGTTTCAGAAGGCCTCGTAAGAAAGGGGAGTCTCTCCCCTTTCTTACGAGGCCTTTTCAAAGTGTTTCCTGGCCCCCCGATCGCAGCTGGGCTGCGATCGGGGGCCACGAAACACTTTCAGGAAGGCCTCGTAAGAAAGGGGAGACTCTCCCCTTTCTTACGAGGCCTTCCCGAACGTGGGAAAGGCCGTTTTCCCCATCAAAGCAGGAAGCGGCCGCAAGGCTGCTTCCTGCTTTGATGGGGAAAACACCTTTGAAATGTCAGTGCGCCTCGCGGCGCGCTGACGTCACAAAGGGGCGGGTGGGGGGCGGGGGGAAGTTTAAAAAAAAAAATAATAATCCTCGGGTGCAACGCACCCGAGGATTTATTAATACCCTTCCTGGTGTCGGCCACTGGTCGTGACCCGCACCAGAGAGGGTGTGTGGGCGTCGGCCAGTGGCCGACGCCCGCACCTAAAAGGTTAATAGACCAGGGGCCCAAAAAGAGAGCACCCCTGTATCCACTACCTATTATTGACATCCCCTTCTCAAGAATAGATATGGATCTGGTGGGTCCACTTGTTCCCTCCTCCAGATGATATACCTATATCTTGGTCCTAGTCGACTACGCAACTCGATACCCAGAGGCTATACCCCTATCTAGTATGACTACCAAAAGCGTGGCGCATGCCATGGTGGGGTTCTTTTCGCAAGTAGGGTTTCCCATGGAAATTCTGACAGATCAGGGAACGCCATTCATGTCATATTTCATGGCTCAGATATGTCAGATAATAGGCGTGAAACACTTAAGGACCTCTGTGTACCACCCCCAAACGGCCGACTCATGGAGAGGTATAACCGTATCCAAAAATTCCCTTTTGAAGAAAACCATCTCCGAATCAGGGAAAGACTGGGACAAAAAGCTTCCACTAGTCCTTTACGCGATAAGGACTCATGTACAATCCTCTACAGGCCATAGTCCCTTTGAGTTGGTTTTCGGTTGACAACCCCGAACCCTCAGACATGGCTGCAGAACTGTGGGAGGAAGAAGGGGGGGGGGGGGAGCCCTACTAGAGTATACCCAACAACTAAAGTCCCAAATCCAGACAGTATGGGAGGATGTGCGAGTACATCTCGAGAGAGCCCAAGACAAACAAAAACGATGCTATGACAAGAACACCCAGCTCAGACAGCTACACTCTGGGGATAAGGTCCTTATATTGCTACCTAGCTCAGAAAACAAACTGTTAGCGAAATGGCAAGGTCCATATAGAGTACAGGGGGCCGTAACTCCTGTAACCTATACGATCGAGTTGTAGGAAAACCCCAAAAAAACACATGTACCATACAAACCTATTAAAGAAGTGGGAGGAACCTTAAGAAACCACCCCTGCTCTGACAACAGGATTCCTCGTAAACACTGTCAAAGAACTAGAAATTGGGTTATGCCCAACAGGTCAGGAATCAGTCCCCAAGAAACCCCATGTAAACACCTCACTCCTACCTGACCAACAAGAACAACTAAATTCTCTCCTTTCCAAACATAAATCGCTATTTTCCCTAAACCCTGAGAGGATCACCCTGACACAACATCAAATCAAAACTCAACCTGCCCGGGAGGACCACCCTGACATAACATCAAATCAAAATTCAACCAGCCTGGGAGGACCACCCTGACACCACATCAAATCAAAACTCAACCTGGGAAGGTCGTTCGCCTACGACCTTATCGAATCCGAGAAGCCTGAAAACAACTAGTAGAGCAAGCAGTGAGGAAGATGCTACAAATGGGTATCATAGAACCCTCTATGAGTCCATGGTGTTCTCCAGTCGTTCTTGTACCTAAACCGGATGGGTCCATCCGATTTTGTATTGACTTTAGGCAGTTAAACACTATATCGCAATTTGACACCTACCCTATTCCCCGAGTTGATGAGCTCCTAGAACGGCTGGGAAAAGCCCAGTAAATGTCCACCTTCGACCTCACTAAAGGTTACTGGCAGATCCCTTTGTCACCCGGGGACAAAGAGAAAACGGCTTTCTCTACTCCATCGGGCCTCTATCACTTTACTGTACTCCCTTTTGGGTTACATGGGGCCCCAGCAACTGTCCAGAGGCTCATGGATACCTTGTTGAGGGATCATAGCACCTATGCTGCCACCTATCTCGATGACATAGTGATCTATAGCGTATCATGGACAGAACACGTGGCTCACCGAGACCAAATACTCTACCTGCTACAAAAGGCAAGACTCACTGCCAACCCTTCAAAGTGTCACCTAGCATGCAACGAGATTGCATATCTTGAGTATTATACAGGAAAGGGTCAGATTAAACCCCAAATGAGCAAAATAGAAGCCATCCTTCGAATACTTATCCCGTCAACGAAAAAGGAGTTATGCTCCTTTCTAGGTCTGGTGGGTTACTATAGAAGATTCATACCACACTATTCTAACTGGCTACCCCTTTAACCGATCTCTTAAAAAAAATGGAACTACAACCCTTTCCCTTTCAGGTGCAACATCTCCCAGGGAATAAACTGTGTACTGCTGACTATTTATCAAGGTACCCCATGGACCAGGAACTCCAACAGTCCCTTTCTAGGGGAGGGATGTGTAACCGGGTCACGAGGTCCCTGGTTACTAATATTGACCCTGGGCCCGGGGGCGCCGAGGAGTGAAGCAAACCTGACATATCGTACACACACCGAGATATCCGGGTCTCCTTGAAAATAAAGGATGAACTTCTGACGTGCGCAGGGTCCAAGGAAGACACCGAAGACAGAGATGAAGAAGAGAGAGAATGAGAGCGATCGAACACGGAGGACGAAAGAGAAGCCGCAGGACGCCAAGACCTAGAGATGCTGATGGTGAAGCAGCGTATAGGAGCTGTTTCCCGCCACGTCCCTGGAGGGACGTGGCTATCGCAGGTACATACCTGCCTCCGAAATCCTTACAGCACACTTTTCGGGCGGGAGGAGAAAGCAGGTGGGGTGGGGTGGGGACAAGTAGTGGGAAAGGTTGTTAAGGTCAACTTAGCACCGTTGACCTAACGAACGAATTATCAATGGATATTTCGGCTGTTTTGAGTGATTTACTAACGCGCACCAACGAGGGCTGTGAAGATAACAGCCTCGTTGGACAACTTCAGCAGAATCACTTTGAGGATACAAGGAAACACCTCACTCTTTGGTGATAATTTGGGCATCTGTTAAGGGTTTCCCTGTCCCACCACGCTACACCTCCCCTTCTAACACTACCCTAGAAGTCCCCACTTACCTTTTTTTTTTTCCGAATTTCATCCCGGTGGCTCTTCCGACTGCTCGGACGGCGCGGAGCGTCTCTCAGAAAAAGAGCACCCTGAAGGAAAAGTAAAGCGAGGAATTAGAAACAAAGGGAAGAGCATAACGGGAAAAGACAATAAAAAGCCAAAGGGGGAAACTGAGAACCAAGAAAACACAAACTATGTGGAATCCATAAGAAGCGAAAAGGACTGAAATGAATGAGACAATAAAATAACAATACCACTAAAACCAAATTGCGTCTCTAACAGGGTCCTTTACACTGTTCCTTTAATAATGGTATACCCAACCTCCTACAGCCGTGTTATGAAAAACCAAACGATGAGGAATATGATGAAGAGTGAGTGGGTTGCACAGAGACCTACGGACAAAATATCCTCAGTGGAGTTCTGACAACTAGGTGAACAAGCACTGGCTAAGCCAATGTGTCTGTTTCAAAAGGTAAGCTCTGGCATACCTATAGGCATAGGGAACGCTGGGAATAAAGCAAAAAAGGATTGTTTTCTTCACATAATGCACACAGGAGCTACAGAATTTAATGTTATGACTAGTGTGAGGACTGAGTTTACTTTTCATAGGTAAAATAGACCCTCATGCATTAGAGTAGAAGTACTTCCTAGATGGCGCCAAAGGCCGAATGGTTACAGGATTGGTACCAGTAGGTCAACATTGTCAAGCCAGACCTAGAAATGTAGGGCCTCATTTACAAGAATCTGACGCTTTGCCATGTTTTAGATCAGGACAAAAACAGGGAGGAAAGCCATAAGATAAGGAATGGGAAGAAGGAAAGTGAGATAGACAAGAAAGCTAACCATTCGTGAGCGAGGGGTTGACCCAAATTCGACTCCATGTATTGTACTGAAGACAATAATAGCCAGGTTTATCAAAGGTTTGCATTGCCTTTGCATCATGCAAGTTGACACAAGGGCTATGCAAGCCCTTATGTGATATTTACAATGCCATGTAGAAGCAAGTTGTGTGGCTTGCATGGCATAATAAATCTGGAGTAACGCAAGGTAGTGCAAGTTGCTGCCCTCCGTTACTCTGACCCTGGGAAGGCATTCCATTGGTGGAGTGTGTTGCCATGCATCTACCCATGTTTTCTGGCATTGTCCACATTTATTAACAATAGTTAACTTGGGAATGCAATATAACGCTATGCCTTCCCAGAGGAGGCATAACGAGGAGAAATATGTTTATTTTTCCTTGTTTTTCATCTTTCTAAATGTGTTGCTTTCTGCAGCACATGTAAAAAGATGAAAAAGCCTCAGAGGACTGTGTTGTGCTGGAATGTATACCTTCCTGCAGAAAAACAATCCTGCCTGCAACTCAGACACCATGGTGCAACAGTGCCTGCACAGCTGCTTGGCAGGCTCTAGTGTGCCAGCGCAGAGGGAGAGCTTGCGCATTCCTAATCCACCCTATTTGACACAGCACAGCCAAGTTGCCTTGCTTCATTATGCTGTGTCAAATATTAGTAAATCTGCCCCAAGGACTTTAACAACAGGCAGCTAGAGCTGCCCGTAGATGAAGCCTATAAAGTGAGCATTCTTCATTAAAAAAGCACAAAATCATCTTTACGATGACCTATCTTAAAGGCTGGTCCTGCCATAAAAATATCAGACTCTTAAGACTCACTGAGGTGACTGAGAAGGGTCACATAAAGACATTTTTGGAAAACCTCATCTCTTCCATAATTACAATTACAGAGGCTCTGCAAGTCATGGACTGAGCTCAACAAACAGCAAGGAAGTTGGCCAAAACCAGGTACAATGTATAAAAGGTTCACCTACACTGACAACAGTGCTGCAACCCAAAGATTTTGCCAAGACATTTCAAAAGAGGTTCAATCCCAAGATAAATGGGTATTGGTATGACAGATTTTTAAAGGACGCAAATGCAGTAGAATGTTATGCTTGGTTTCCCTATGATTTTGCATGCAGATATACAAGCTTCTTGGATGAAATGACAAGGGATCAGCTTACAGACCACTAGTTAGAATGGGCAGAAGAAATGTCCATCCTCAGAAGACTGCAGGTTAGAACAATCTTTTAAAATTGCCTATGGAATTGAACATGCTGCTCTGTATACAAAGGAAATAACAGTTTGTTGGTGTTTAAGTGAAAATGTACGCATCATACAACCTTACTGAAAGGGGTGAGAAGAAAGCAAGCGTACAAAAAAGAGTATCCAGAGGGACGAATAATTATATGTTATAGGGATGGGTCAAAGTCAGGAAAATTAGGTAAGCAGGGACATTTTTTAGATTGTGGTTCCTGCTTTCTAAGTGGTCGCATGTCATCAGATGATCCAACAAATGAGGCTTTTAGATCATGGACTAGACCCAGCTTGCTCAATTATATTATATTAAACATTGGTCATCTGTCCTAGATATGGAAGTAGTGAGTAGATGAGAATGTGACCATAACCTTTCAGTAGTCATCATTCACCTAGGTGCAGGAGTAATTTCCACTTGTGTAATACCTAAATGTGCATGCAATCTCACAATTGTGCAACAGGTGCAACACTGTGGGCAGCTATGCAAATCTGTGGTGGTGAAAAAATGACTGAACAGCAGGAACTATGGAGAGATCAGCAGTGATAAAGAAGGTGCATGTTACCGGTGGACAGAGCAATTCACCTCACTGCTCTGTGAAGGTGGAAAGAATGGGATTCAGAAGTATGGTGGACTCTGGCTTTCAAAAAAAATAAAAATAATAATAATAATAATAATCTGGCAGCAGCCTTGAACATGTTCCTTCATCTGAAGTTCATGAAAACTAGAATGAAACAACATGCTTAAGATATAAAGCCTACTGAGATGCTTGGTGAGTTTGATGAAGGGCTGGAATTTGAGAAAAGGGGCATCAACACTTTTCTTCATTCTTCAATCAAATAACCCTGTGTTGACTGTAGATGAAGTAATAGAGTTTGTTAAGCCAAGTAGGAAGACATGTTTACAGAGCTATTCCGTGAAACCTGTAAAGCTTGGGGTTTGAAGCCATAAAATAGTCTTGGATGACACTGCCAAGCCATGTGTGAGAAGATGAAGATGAGTTACTTACCTGTACCTGCATTTATCCAGTATTGGTATCTCTCATAGATTCACATGCTTGAAGTGGGAAGTCCCATGGTACTGTTGCCGAAGTGGGAGTCCCATGGTACTATTGTAAATCAGTATAAGAACTATAATAGGCTATAATGGCAGTAGTCCATCAATTTAACAGCATATCTATGTCCTTTTTTTAAAAAGGACCAACCCTGAACTGTGACCACTCAGGTGCTAGCACCCTCTAGAACACTCCCAAGAGAGGCTGATTCCCTCGGATTTTCGTGCACAAGTGGTAATAACATACCTAATCATAAGGGGAGCCTCTCGGGGGGGAGGGGGGTTGCATATGAATCTATGAAAGATACAAATACTGGATAACCGCAGTTACAGGTAAGTAACTCATCTTCTTATTCAGTATTGGATCTTTCATAGATTCACATGCTTGAATCAGAATAGCAAGCAGTATCGTATGCAACTGAGGTGCTTTTGGAGGATGGCAGGTGGAGTAAAACACATTCATAATAGCCAATACAATATACCCATCAATATGTATCTAGACGTACATTACAAAATTTAAGCAATCGTATACAAATCTAAAATAATAAATGTCAATAGAACAAGAATGCAGCAATATACAGCTAAGTGAAAAAGTATTAGAGATAATAAAATAATTACCTTTATTTAGAGAGGCTCACCTTATTAACATAGATGGCGTCATACAATCTGTCCTACAGCAGATTCCTGTACTGTGTTTACTCCAGGCAATAGTGCTGCATGAACGAGTGGGTGCTCTTCCAAGTAGTAGTTCTGCATATCTTCTCCAATGGGATGCCTGCGAAAAGAGTGTAGGAAAGTACCATCTTGCCTGGCATGTTACCCCATTTTTACATGTATGTCAGTTTGTTTTTGCCTGTCTCACTGGGATCCTGCTAGCCAGGACCCCAGTGCTCATAGTTTGTGGCCTGAATGTGTGTACCTGTGTAGTAACTAACTGTGTCACTGAGGCTCTGCTAATCAGAACCTCAGTGCTTATGCTCTCTCTGCCTTTAAAATTGTCACTATAGGCTAGTGACTATTTTCATCAATTCTAATTGGCACACTGGAACACCCTTATAATTCCCTAGTATATGGTACCTAGGTACCCATGGTATTGGGGTTCCAGGAGATCCCTATGGGTTGCAGCATTTCTTTGCCCACCCAGAGGGAGCTCAGACAAATCTTACACAGGTCTGCCACTGCAGCCTGAGTGAAATAACGCATACGTTATTTCACAGCCATTTTACACTGCACTTAAGTAACTTGCAAGTCACCTATATGTCTAACCTTCACTTAGGGAAGGCTAGGTGCAAAGTTACTAAGTGTAAGGGCACCCTGGCACTAGCCAAGGTGCCCCCACATAGTTCAGGGCAATTTCCCCGGACTTTGTAAGTGCGGGGACACCATTACACGCATGCACTACATATAGGTCAATACCTATATGTAGCTTCACAATGGTAACCCCGAATATGGCCATGTAACATGTCTATGATCATGGAATTGTCCCCCCATGCCAAATCTGGTATTGGGGTGCCAATCCCATGCATCCCCGGGGCTCCACTATGTACCCTGGGTACTGCCAAACCAGCTCTCTGGGGTTTTCTCTGCAGCTACAGCTACTGCCACCCCACAGACAGGGTTATGCCCTCCTAGGGTCTGGGCAGCCCAGTCCCAGGAAGGCAGAACAAAGGATTTCCTCTGAGAGAGGGTGTTACACCCTCTCCCTTTGGAAATAGGTGTTAAGGGCTGGGTGGGTAGTAGCCTCCCCAAGCCTCTGGAAATGCTTTGAAGAGCACAGATGCCCTTGTTGCATAAGCCAGTCTACACCGGTGCAGGGAACCCCCAGTCCCTGCTCTGGCGCGAAACTGGACATAGAAAAGGGGAGGGACCACTCCCCTGTCCATCACCACCCAAGGGTGGTGCCCAGAGCTCCTCCAGTGTGTCCCAGACCTCTGCCATCTTGAATCCAGAGGTGTGAGGGCACAATGGAGGCCTCTGAGTGGCCAGTGCCAGCAGGTGATGTCAGAGACCCCTCTTGATAGGTGCCTACCTGACTAGGTGCCCAATCCTCCTCTGACGGCTATTCAGGGTCTCTCCTGTGGGTGTTTCCTCAGATAACGACTTGCAAGAATTCACCACAGTTCCTCTGCACCTCTCTCTTCGACTTCTGCCAAGGATCAACCGCTGACTGCTCCAGGAGGCCTGCAAAACTGCAACAAAGTAGCAAGAAGACTACCAACGACATTGTAGCGCCTAATCCTGCTGGCTTTCTCAACTGTTTCCGGGTGGTGCATGATTTGGGGGCTACCTGCCTTCATCCTGCACTGGAAGCCACGAAGAAATCGCCTGTGGGTCGAGGGAATCTTCCCCCTGCTCCAGCAGTCGCCAAACTTCAGCGTCACCGGTACTCTGGGACCCCTCTCATCCTGACGAGCGTGGCCACTGGAACACAGGTGGTGGACCCAAGTGACCCAGATTGTCCAGGGGTCCAACTGTCCAAATTTGGAGGAGGTAAGTCCTTGCCTCCCCTCTCCAGACAGTAATCCTGTGCACCGCGTGAACTGCAGCTGCTAGGGCTTCTGTGCACTTTTGCAAGGAATCCTTCGTGCACAGCCTAGCCCAGGTCCCCAGCACTTCGTCCTGCATTGCTCAACTCGCTGAGTTGACCTCCGGCTTCGTATGACCCTCTTTTGTAGTGTTGAGACGACCGCCGCGCTCAGTCTTCTTGAACCCATGTTCAGGGACTTCTGCGGGTGCTGCCTTCTTGTGCATGGGCTCTCAGTGTTGCTGAGGGCCCCCTCTGTCTCCTCTCCCAACTGGCGACATCCTGGTCCTTCCTGGACCCAGGCAGCACCCTTTTTCTTTAACCACAACCTTTGCAGCTAGCAAGGCTTGTTTGCAGTCTTTCTCCAAGAAAACAACTCTGCATCCTCCAGCACTCCGTGGGACATCTTCAGCACAAAGGAGAAGTTCCTAGCACCTTTCGTTGTTGCAGAATCTTCAGCTTCTTCCATCCGGAAGCAGCCATTTTGCGCCTTCATCCGGGGTTTAGTGGGCTCCTGCCCCTCCCCCCCCCGAACACTTTCGCGACTCTTGGGCTTGGTCCCCTTCCTTTGCAGGTCCTCAGGTCCAGGAATCAGTCTTCAGTGCTTTGCAGTCTGTTGTGGTCTTTGCAGAATCCTTTATCACAAGTTTAGTGTGTTTGTGGGGAAGCAGTAGCACTTTACTCCTATTTTTCAGGGTCCTGGGGTGGGGTATCTTGGACACCCTTAGTGTTTTCTTACACTCCAAGCGACCCTCTACACACTACACTAGACTAGGGGTCCATTTGTGGTTCGCATTCCACTTTCTTAGTACATGGTTTGTGTTGCCCCTAGGCCTATTGCATCCTATTGTGTTCTACAGTGTTTGCACTACTTTCTGACTGTTTTACTTACCTGATTTTGGTTTGTGTGTATATTTTGTGTATTTTACTTACCTCCTGAGGGAGTATATCCTCTGAGATATTTTTGGCACATTGTCACTAAAATAAAGTACCTTTATTTTTAGTAACCCTGAGTATTGTGTTTCTTATGATATAGTACCTTTAGGATCTAAGTGGTGTAGTAGGAGCTTTGCATGCCTCCTAGTTCAGCCTAAGCTGCTCTCCTATAGCTACCTCTATCAGCCTAAAGCTGCTAGAACACTACTAATCTACTAATAAGGGATAACTGGACCTGGCACAGGGTGTACGTACCATCAGGTACCCACTATAAGCCAGGCCAGCCTCCTACAAAGAGCAGTTGAGGTGGATACTGCTCTTGTGGAATGTGCCTTAGGTTCGTTAGTCAGACGTTTGACAGCCTTCGAGTGGCAAAACTGAACTGTTTACTGTGGCTTTCGTAACTGCATTCACTTGATGCCCTTGACTACAGCAGACTAGCAGTTGATCCGTTTTCTGAATCTGTTTAGTGCGGTGGAGATAAAACGTAAGACACAGTTTGATGTCTAAAGTTTGGAATGTTCTTTCAGCTAGTGTAGTAGGATTGGGAAAGAAAGTTCGTAGTATGATAGGTTCATTGAAGTGAAACTGGGAAGGAACCTTTGAAATGAACCTCGGATTTGTTCTAAGAAGGACAAATTTGTCTGTGAAGCTTAGGAAACACTCTAGGAACGTGCCTGCCTGTATCTCACTGACTCTTCTGTTCAAAGTAAGGGCGAGTAGAATAGCGACCTTCTAAGTGAGACACTTCAGTTCAGCTTTAAGAGATGGTTTGAAAGGGGATTTCATTTATTGTGAGAAAACCATGTTGAGATGCCATTCCGGGGGAGGTGCTCGCACTGGAGGAAATGTTCCGAATAGCCCTTTTATAAATTGTTTGATGAGTCTTGTACAGCAGAGAGATATAGCCTGTGCAGAATGCCTGTACCTTGAGATTGCAGCCAGGGGAACCGTAATCGATGCATGAACCAGGCTTGACTTGGCCAGTGAAAGCAGATATAGTATGATCTGTTTAGAAGAGGCTTCCAACCGGTGTAAGTTATTCTGATGGCTCTAAGAACAGAATCTTTTCCACTTCAGTCTAAGTTTTGTTCGTACTTTCAGACCCTGCTTTAGAGAGAATATCCCTGCATTCCTGATTGATGGTTAAGCTTTGGAATTCATAGAACTCAGGAGCCATGCGTGCAGCTGGAGATAGGCTGGCTCCAGGTGTAAAACATGGCCATGGTTCCTTGTTAGAAGGGTTAATTTCTTCAGAAGGCTGATGGGTTGGCCATGGACAGGAGAATTAGCTCTACAAACCAGTGTTGTCTGGGCTATATAGGGGCTATCAAGATGAGCCGACAGTGCTCTGTTTTAATCTTCCTGAGAATCCTAGGCAGAAATGGGATGAGGAAAAGAGCATGCATAGATCTTGGACCATCACATTGAAAGGGCACTCCCCCACAATCCCGGGAGAAGATATCGACTGGCGTAGAACTGGCATTTGGAGTTCTTGCCTGTAGCAAAGATATCTAACTCTGGTTTGCCCCAACGTGAGAAGATTTTGTCCACTTCTAGTTGATCCAGTTCTCACATGTGGCAACTGTCCCCTGTTCTGCTGAGTGTGTCTGCTAGAGTGTTTACACCTGACACATGTTCGGCTCGAAGAGAGATTTTGTGAATTGTGAGCCAATTCCAAAGAGCTTGCGCTTTTAGGACTACGGACAGAGATTGGGTTCCTCCCCGTTTGTTGATGTAATACATGCTGGTTGTGTTGTCTGTAAGGACCAGCATGGAGGAGCCTATTATTCGTGGAAGAAAAGCATTGTAGCATGAGGAATATTGCTTTAAATTCCCAGCGACTTATGTGCATTAGTTTCTGAGTTTTGGACCATTTTCCTTGGATATGTAGGTCCTGCAAATGACCGCTCCAGGCCTCCAGGGAAGCCTTGGTTGTGATGACATCTGGAACTGGAGTCAGGCCCCAGGAGATATGATCTATGGGGGACCACCACTTCAGTGTTTCCACCATCCTTGGGGTAACACTGATCAAGCCCTCAAAGGAGCCGTGAGATTGGATCCATTGCTTCTGTAGCTCCTCTTGTAGTGGTCTCATCCTTAGTCTCGCTAGAGGTACCAGGTTTATTGCAGAGGATATCATCCCCAGGAGCGACTTGAAGGGTCTTACAGAAATTGACTTTCTTTTAGAGATTTTGAGAGCGAGACTGGATAGTTTTTGTTGTCTGTCTTCCAAAAGGAAAGCTTTGTTTTTGATTGTGTCAAGATTGCCACCCAGAAAAATTATCCTTTGGGTTGGCATGGTGGAGGATTTTATGTAGGTCAGGGTGAGACCCAGCCTGCGAAATAGTGAGAGACAAGCCCTGTTAGCTTGAGATGCTATTTTTGCAGTGATGAAGCTTTCAGCAGGCAATCATCTAAGTAGGGAAACACTTGATAACCTTGTTTGCAAAGTGCAGCTACCACCGGGACAATCCACTTTGTGAAAATTCAAGGGGCTGACTTCAGTCCCGAAAGGATGAACTCTGAACTGGTAGTGGGTACTCGCTATGGTAAAGCAGAGGTATCTGCGATGCTTGGGATGAATACGGATGTGGAAGTACGCATCCTGCAAATCCAATGATGTCATGTAGTCTACTCTGTTCAGAAGGTGAAGGACGTCTCAATGAGTAATTATACGGAAAGACTGTTCGTGCAGAAAGTTGTTCAATTTTCTGAGGTTTATGATGGGTCTCCATTCTCCTGTTTCTTTCTCACCAGAAAGAATCAGGAGTAAAACCTAATCCTCGTTGATGATGGGGAACCTTCTCTATCACGCCTTTGGAAAGCATTAGCAATGCTTCTGTCCTCAGTAATGGGAAGATAGAGTGGTTGCATTCCTCTCAGGGGACGATGTGGTTGGTGGTCTTTGTACAAACTCTAAGGTAGGTCCGTAGTTTACTAAATCCAACCCCCATTTTTCCAATGTTTTCCCTTTCCGTTGGTGGAGGTAGGTTGAGATGTTCACGCCTACCTGGGTGGAATGAGTGGAAGGAGAAGGTGTAGCCAGTACTTGGTCTAGGTCATTGTTTACAGCTTGTCACGACCTTGGGTGCTGTTTCCGTCATGCACCTTGCTTGCTGTAGGCTGCCGCGGGTGGCTGGCGATAGGCCTGATTGTAGGAGTGCCTGTATTAGAATGGGGATGACAATTGTTGGGGTCGCTGTAAGCCACCTCTGTAAGAAGGGAAACCTTTCTTTCTGTCCCCTCGAAAGGGCCACTTCTTGAATTGCAAAGTCCCAAGAGACGTGGCAGTGTCCTTGTCCAGTTTAATAGCCAATAAGGCATTGTCCGTGTGCTTGCCAAATAAGGTTTTGCCATCATAGGCCATGTCCAAGATTTTAAATTGGACCCAGGGTTCAAAGGATGTGGCCTTCAACCATCCTTGGCACAGTAAAACCGCTGCTCCGGCTAACTGGCGGAAACTTGTGGAGGCGATGCATAGGGTGCAGTTGATGATTTCTGAAGAAGTACGCCCTCCCTCCTGTGGTCTCTTCTTTGCCTCTGATCTTTTGTCCTCCGGGATGGGGTTGATTAAGCTGCTGACATTTGACCACATCTGGCAGTCGCATCGTCCTAGGATTGCTAGGGTACTGCACAGATGGTGATGGCAGACATAAGAGAGAAGCTCTTGGCCACACTGTCTAGACGTCTGCTTTCCTCATCTGGTGGAGCAGATATCCAAATGGAACGGTTCTTAAAGTGCCTTTGAGAGGCCTGGGAGACAACTGAATCAGACTCGGGATGGCCAATTAAACAAGCTGGGGAATCTTCTGTGGCTTTATATTTTTTTTATCTAGGTGAGGTGGAACTGAAGGAACTGTAGCTGGATTCTTCATAATTGTAAGTCCCTCACTCCAGATGTAGTCAATGATGTGGATGGCTCTCACTGATCTTCTGGCCTGCTCCTTAAAATCATGAAGAAAGCAGTCTGATTGAGTAATGGAAGTAGGGATATCAAAACGTGTTGCAGCTCTGTCCGTTAAGTTGTGGAAACCCCTGATGTCCTCAGGGGGAGAGTCTGAGGGGTGAGGAGATGGAGTAGGGGCTAAGTAGTTGTCCCACTCGTCATGAGGGGGTTGTGGCGCAATGATCTCGCCCTCTTCTCTCTTCTTCAGAGGAGGTCATCATCCTCTCTAGGAGGTTCAGCAATGATTGAGGGTGGTGTAAGTCTAGGTGTTGGTGGAGGGGAATGTTAATTGGTGTGGTCGGTGCGAAGGGCTGAGGTTGCGGCGGTTGCTGCTGATCCTGGTTTGAATCTGGGAAGCTCCTTCTGTAGCCTTGCAGCATGCAAATCTTGGACTAGGGATGTTGGCATCCCTACAACCTCATGTCTTGGTGGGGAATAATCATGATGTTCATATTGTGTCCATGTGGAATGTAGTGGGACTCATAGGGTTGGCTGTCATATTCGTCATCCTGATATTTAACGTGAAGGTCCCTCTTCCTCAAAGTCTTCCCAATCTAATAGGTGGCTTGGAAGCAAAAATGACACTACACTTGGGGAAGTTTCCTCAGGATACAAAGCAGTTTTGGTGACTTTGGCAATCCGAATAGTAGTTGTAGCATCCGTGGATGACAAGGTAGAGGAGGCAATAGTAAACTGTGGAGCTGCAGGTAACATTTGGCTCATTGATGATGGTGATGCCATTGACGGTGCAGTTGACGATAGTCTCGTTGAAGATGGTGTTCGCGACGATGGTCTGGTTGACGGCTGCATCATAGATGGTGGGACCATCAACAGTAGGCCTTTTGATGATGATGTAAAGGTTGTTGACTGTTATTTAGTTGCAGGATTCTTCATCGATGGTACCTTGGAGGTATATACCTTAGTAGGTGAGATGGGAGTATCAATGGCTGTCGTCGACGATGTTGTTGACGACGACAGACAAGTCCACAGGACGGTAGCTGGATAAATGTAGGTTATCTGTGACACTAAAGGATAGGCTTAGGAAAACAACTCATGTAAGGAAAATATCAATGAAATGGAGAGTTCAAAGTGGTTGGAACTTGTGGTTTTGGTATGCAAGGAATGGCATGCTTAGGATGTGTGAGGATTTGTGTGCCTTGAATGTTAACATCTGAGTGGACCGTCACCCAGTGCCAAATATCAGGGAATTGGTGGCATTCCTGAAAGGCCATTTTGTTTTTAACATTAGGTTTGTCATCTCCTTGTGATCAGATCAAATTTCAGAAAGGCTCATGTAATTTAACAGTATTTGTGATGCTGGAAGGTGCATACTATTTCATGAGGATACCAATGTGATTGGTTTCAGCCTCAGATTTATTTCAACCTGCCATTAATGTGTTATTCACAGAAATAAATGAGGTCACATACTTCCAGAGTGATATATTGGTGTATGACGAGAATATAGCAAATTAAAAGTTCCTAAAAATGTATGATGATCTTCAGAGACAATAGAACAACTGATGAAAGAGAAGAACAGGATTGGAAGTAAGATTATTACGTGTATCATATCTATAAACAAAGATGAGCCAAAGTTTTTATTAGTTAAAGATGATATACACAAACCTTGTCCTTCAAAATATGCAACAGCAGGGATCATTTTGGAGTCAAGCTAGAGTTTTTTTACCAAGTCTGTGTTACACTTAAAAAAAAAAACTCATTTACAGGTTCTGCTGAAAACAAAACTGAGAGGCTTGTGTGGAGTGAGGCGTGCACTTGTGCATTTGAGTTGATTTCAAAAGATATTGCCTAGGCTGCAACTTGAAAGCAGGTAACTAGAGATACTGCAGTATTGTGGAAACAGATGTCACTTGTGTGAGTTAGGAGCAGAGGTGATGAAGGTAAAAGGAATGCAAAAAGAACAGATGATGGACAGGATGCTGAACAATGCAAACATTCACCCCAAGTCAAAAAGATCTGGGTTTAATCCATCCTTTGGTTTGACTCAGGGTCACGTTGACCAGTGTTGCATCCCTCACAACCTAAGGTATAACTGTTGTGAAAGGAACTCATGCAAAATGAAGGTGAAAACATTTCTAAGTTGAATGTACTTTACCTTGGTTTGAGTTATGAATTAGAAATCTTACCCTTTGCCAAGCTATGTTGTGTAGCAAAGAGGACTGTGTAGGTGAACCTCCACCAGCAATGAACTGAGAAAGGTAGGATAGTATGGTTCAGATAGAGATCATTTCTGTACAGTAAGAAAATAGTTTCTTCCCAGCTAACGTAGCATCAGATGCCAAGCAAGCATGAGACTCTTTTTAACATTATAGTTAGATCTGTCAGCCTTAGGGTGATCTTCCGCCAAAGGATTTTGCCTTCACCCTCCTATTTTTCTGAATTTGTTTTTGTTCGTCTTAAGACTGTGTGCTTTACTACTGCTAACCAGTGCTAAATTATTTGTGTTCACTCCCTAAAACATGGTAAAATTGTCTCACATCTGATTGCCATATTTAATTTACTAGTAAAGTGGTATACCATGTACCCATGGTATGTGTGACACTTATTTAGCCTTGTAAAACATGTCTCAGGGCTGCCATTGTAGCCTGCCAGCAGTTTTAGACTGCCATTTCTACTTAGGAATATAACCCCCTTGCCACGTCTACAATTCCCTTTTTATTATACATACTTCACCCCTAATGTAGGTCATGAAACAGGGTGCATTGAAAATAACAAGTTGGATAAGTACTTTTAAGATTTACATGCCCTGGTACTGAAAAACTCACAAATTCACTTTTCACTACTGTAAGGCGTACCTCTCCTGTAGGATAATGTTGGGATACCTTATTACATTCAATAAGTGCTACCATTTGATTGGGAACAGGTGGGAAAGACATGTTTGGTAGCCGAGGAATTAGTAGTTTAAAACCCTCTTCAATGGTAAAGCTGGATTTTCAATTCACAGTTCTGGAAATGCCACTTTTAGAAAGTTAGCCTTTTCTTGTCCCAACCATTTGGTGCCTGCAGCTTGTTTCTGGGTCACATGACTAGGTGTGATGGTATATTCCGCTCAGACAGACACACAAAAGAAGGATTAGGTGTGTCTGGATGGGTCATCTCTGGCAGGATGGGTGGGTGCAGCTGTGCAAAGCCCCATTTACTTATCAATAGGCTGAGCCCTGCACTCACACATACTTCACACTAGCCCATTGAGCCTGTAGCAAGGATGGAGCCAGGGCAGGGAGGCAGGAAATTCTAGATGTTTCTCCCACTTCAAAGAAGGTGCCAGGGATAAAAGACAGACACTCAGATCCACTCTTCATTTCACTCATGGACCTGCGGAAGGACTACCAAAGGACTGCTTTGCTGCACGAGGAAGGAATACTTTACTGCCTGAAGCCTGCTCTAAGCCCCAAAGGTCTGTCCTGCTGTTTGAACCCAGGACTTCCAGAAGTGACTCCAAGTGCTAGTTGACTGGCCTCCTGATCAGAACCTCAGGGACAGAAATGGTCCTTAAATCATGAACCATCACCGGGACCCTGCCTGAGTGAGTCCTGAATTTTCAACCAAAAGGTGCTCTGACAGCCAAAAGGAGACCAGGACCAACCTGCTTGTCGATCCACCCAAGTTGCATCACCTGTGAGCATGGCTTCGCTGCAGCTCCTGCTACGTCCTTCTCCCCATTAGCAAATCCTGTTCTCTAGATCTTCAGAGAAGGGGTATCTGGCCTCGTGGAGCCCTCATCAGCTCCAATCTGCAGCTTTGCCTCACTGGAAAACTTTGACTTCCAAAATAGAGACTAAGGGGCAGATTTATGAGAGTCTTCTGCCACCGGTGCATCATTTTTTGACACTCTGGCAACACAATACTTTCAACCATATCTATGAGGCCACGCAAAGGCACTTTGCATGGCCTCATAGTTATGAAGCACGACAAAACAGTGCAAGTCGTAGCGTTGCCTTATTCTGTGCCAGGGAGGTTTGACATGGGTATTGCAGTGGGTTTTCCCAGGTAACACCCATGGATTCTGACACTACCCTAAATTAACTTAATGTAAACATGGGGCTGCACCAAAACCTTATGCCTCCTCAGAGCAGGCGTAACGAGGAGAAATATTTTCATTTCTCTTAGTTGTTTCCTCTTTCCAAATGTGCTGAATTCTGCAGAACACATAGCAAGAGGAAAACGCCCCTCAAGATGATTGTTGTGCAGGATAGTGTCCCTTCTTGCACAAAAACATTCCTGCATGCAATGCAGGCACCCTTGCACAAAGAGCACACTAACCAACCAATTGTATGACAGCGCAGAGAGTAATGACAGGAATGCCCTGTATTTCATAAATACTGTGCATTCCTGCCCTCTTACCTAGGCATAGGTCAGCGCAGTAAGAACGGCACTACCCAACGTCAATTCCCCATAAATATGGGTTAAAGTCTGAATGAAGGATTCTTCACCATGACCTTTGGCTAGATGCTACTTGTAGGAAAATGCCTCTCATGGCATGGTTACCCCCTAACCTTTTGCCTTTTATTGATGCTAGTTATGATTGAAAGTGTGCTGGGACCCTGCTAACCAGGCCCTAGTACCAGTGGTCTTTCCCTAAACTGTACCTTTGTTCCCACAATTGGCACAGCCCTGGCACACAGATAAGTCCCTTGTAAGTGGTACCCATGGCACCAAGGGCCCTGTGGCCAGGGAAGGTTTCTAAGGGCTGCAGCATGTATTAGGCCACCCTGGGGACCCCTCACTCAGCACATGCACACTGCCTCAAAGCTTGTGTGTGCTGGTGGGGAGAAAATGACTAAGTCGACATTGCACTCTCCTCAGGGCGCAATGCCCACATCCCACTGCCTGTGGCATAGGTAAGTCACCCCTCTAGCAGGCCTTACAGCCCTAAGGCAGGGTGCACTATACTGCAGGCGAGGGCATAGTTGCATGAGCACTATACCCCTACAGCCTAAGCCAAAGCTTAGACATTGTAAGTGCAGGGTAGCCATAAAGAGTATATGGTCTGGGAGTCTGTCAAATACGAACTCCACAGCACCATAATGGCTACACTGAAATATGGGAAGTTTGGTATCAAACTTTTCAGAACAATAACTACACACTGATGCCAGTGTGGGACTTATTGAAAAATGCACAAAGAGGGCATCTTAGAGATGCCCCTTGTATACCAGTCCAATTCCTAGTGCTAGGCTGACCAGTTCCTGCCAGCCTGCTACAATCAGATGGGTTTCTGGCCACATGAGGTGAGTGCCCTTGTCACTCTGTGGCCAGGAACAAAGCCTGCACTTGGCGGAGGTGCTTCTCACCCCCCCCCTGCAGGAACTGTAACACCAGACTGTGAGTCTCAAAGGCTTATGCCTGTTGTTAAAGCGCCCCAGGGCATTCCAGCTACTGCAGATGCCCACCCCTCTGGATTCAGCCCCCACTTTTGCACTGCTGACCTGAATGCCCCGCAGAGATGACGGAGACAACAACTGACTTGGCCCCAGCCCTACCGGCCTGTCTCCTGACTCAAATAACCTGCACAGCGATGCACTTAGCAGGACCAGTGACCTCTGAGAACTCAGAGGACTGACCTGCACCTAAAGGACCAAGAACCTCCAGAGGACAGCGGCTCAGTCCAGAAACAACAACAAAACAAGCAACTTTAAAGAGACTCCAACTTCCTGCCAGAAGTGTCAGTCTTCACACTCTGCACCCGACGCCCCCGGCTCGAGTTCAGGAAAACCAACACTGCAGAGAGGACTCCCAGGCGACTCCAACGACGTTGACACCCTGAGTCGACTTCCCTGCACCCCCACAGCGACGCCTGCAGAGAGGATCCAGAGGCTCCCCCTGACCGCGACTGCCTGGTAACAAAAGAACCCGACGCCTGGACCAAGCACTGCACCTGCAGCCCCCAGAATCGAAAGGAACCACCTACCAGTGCAGAAGTGACCAGCAGGCGGCCCTCATCCTAGCCCAGTTGGTGGCTGGCCCGAGAAGCCCCCCTGTGCCCAGCCTACATCGCCAGAGTGACCCCCGGGTCCCTCCATTCTTTTCAATGACAAACCTGACACTTTCTTTGCACACTGCACCCGGTCGCCCCTGTGCTGCTGAGGGTGTATTTTGTGTACCTGTGTCCCCCCCCCCAGTGCTCTACAAAACCCCCCCGGTCTGCTCCCCGAGGACGCAGGTACTCATCTGCTAGCAGACTGGAACCAGAGCACCCCTGTTCTCCACAGGGGCCTATGTTGTTTGGGCCCTCCTTTGACCTCTGCACCCTGTGTTGCTGGTGCTGAGGGTTTGGGGTCGTGTTGACTCCCCAACGGTGGGCTGCCTATGCCCAGGAGACTGAACTTGTAAGTGCTTTACTTCACTGAGAAACGAACCAAAACTTACCTCCCGCAGGAACTGTTGATTTTTGCACTGTGTCCACTTTGAAAATAGCTTATTGCCATTTTTGCCAAAACTAAGTGTACTACTGTTTTAAATCAAAGTTCTATACTTACCTGTGTGAAGTACCTTACAATTTATGTACTTACCTAAATTCTAAATCCTGTGGTTCTAAAATAAATTAAGAAAAAAATATTTTTCTATATAAAAACCTATTGGCCTGGAGTTCAGTCTTTGAGTGTGTGTTCTCATTTTTTGCCTGTGTGTGTACAACAAATGCTTAACACTACCCTCAGATAATCCTACTGCTCGACCACACTACCACAAAATAGAGCGTTAGTATTATCTAATTTTGACACTATCAACCTCTAAGGGGAACCCTTGGACTCTGTTCACACTACCTCTCTGAGATAGTATATACAGAGCCAACTTCCTACACTACCTGAAGATGATGCCTCCTTCTCAGACACCGCCAGCTACCTCGCACCGCTGAACTTTACCTTCTCAGACATTTTTCCACAAAATTTCCACTAAGTCTGAAGGTAAATAGAGACTGGGCACTTTAGTGGTTCACCCTGCTGTGGATTGTGGCTGTTGTTGAAGAAGGGTTCACAACGTCCTTGACCAACACCCAATTATGTTGAAGCAGTATCACTAGGTTCATAAATTAGTCAAATATGATGTAACCTACTTCTAGACCACATCTTTCGGGGTAAATGTGAGATTACGCCACACATCACCAATATCTGTTTGGTAAGGGACAGGTAGTTTGATTTGGGGGTTTGAAAAAATATCTTTCTCATTAACGTCATAAAGATATCTCAATAAACCCTTCTACCATCTTCCACTCAGTACTATTGCATGAGTGCCAAGGGGCACACAGTTCTCAGTGAAGCAAATGAAAGAATATTGCTCAGCACCCATCCTCCAAGCCTTCAGGAGGTAGCCTATTTACTGCACCTTTCTACAAGTTCTGTTCTGAAACCTCTGTTAAACTTGCAGAGCTCTACACTAGTTAACATGATGATACTGGAGCTTTTTCTCACTGAAGGCTAGGGTTGTGAAGCGTCTTGTGCACTATGACCCATACCTGTGTGTTTGCTGGATATTTGGAAGGGGTTAATGATTAATATGTATGATCATGAAGACAAATGAACAGCAATGAAAATGTGAGAAATGGTTACAAATTTGCTTGTGTACAAATATACTGAGGGAATTTTACATTGAGAATCTAGACCTGGAGGTCCAACACCTAACTGAAGCTCAACCCAACGAAGACAGAATTGCTGTTTAGATGCAAATATCCACCAACAAGAGAGTACAAACTTGGTTCAATGACATGAAGTTTGACAGTTTTGAATCCCAGGTCACTTGGATTCACCCTGGACACACACCTCACTCTCAAGGAACACATTGCCAAAAAAAAGATGACCTGATACAGTCTCTCTCTTCTAAAGAAAGTGAAACTGTTTCTTCCAAGAAGCAACTTCAGAACTGCTGTTCAAGCCATCATACTCTTGCATCTGGATGGTGGTACTGCCCTGCACCATGACCTCCCAAACATCACACTAGCACTTTATAAGGTCACCCTACAGGCCACAGCACACCTCATCCAGGGCCAAAAGAAATATGATCACATCACCCCCATCCTACGGGAACTCCACTGACTCTCCTTGCTTGCCCACACCATCTTCAAAACTAGCAGCATAAAGACCCTGTAGGAAGCTGCCCTAGTTTGTGGTGGTACCTATGGTACTTACTACTTATACTAGGTCCAGGGTTCCCCTATCAGTGAAATGAAGGCAGTCTCTAGAAGCCAGACTTTCTAGAAGTAGCTGTGGGTGAACAGCCAAGGCTTATCTAGGAGACATGCAAAGCTCTTGCAATACTACTGTAGTCACACAGTACTTACACACATGAAAGAAAACACTCAGTGTTACGAAAATAAAAGGTCTTTGTTACAGCAACACAGTGCCAAAACACTAGATAGGCAACCCCTCAATAGGAGGTAAGTACAACATACTATGGGCCTGATTCTAACTTTGGAGGACGGTGTTAAACCGTCCCAAAAGTGGCGGATATACCACCTACCGTATTACGAGTCCATTATATCCTATGGAACTCGTAATACGGTAGGTGGTATATCCGCCACTTTTGGGACTGTTTAACACCGTCCTCCAAAGTTAGAATCAGGCCCTATATATGTACACTAGTACTCAGAACTAGGCATAGAAAGTGATAGAAAACAGTGCAATAGGGACCCTGTGGGAGCCCAAACCCATACTAAAAAAATGGAATGAGAACACAGGACCCCCACTTAGGTAAGTGGAATGTGTAGAGGGGAGCTGGGTGCACTAGGAAACCCCTAAGGTAAGACCCACAATACCCCCCAGCGACCAGGAAGAAAGGAGTAAGTTACTGCTTTTTCCCCAGATCCCCAAAATGAAGAAAATGCAACACCCAGGCAAGACTGCAAGAAACTAGTCGTGGATTCCTGAAGAAGACGACCTGTGGAAGAAGGGTACCAAGTCCAGAAGTCACAGAAGAGTCCAGGGGGAGAAGGAGCTGCTACCCACCCAGTTGTGGCTACAGGAGTTGGTCGACGGTGGGACGAAGATGGTCAGGAATGCAGCCCACATCCCACGCCGAATGGATGGTTGCAGTTGGTCAGTGGTGTGGGAAAGCCACCAAGCCTTGGCAAAGGCGGAAGGCGCGGTGAAGCAAAAGTGGAGCTGCAAGGGTCCAGCAAGGTCCAGGAGGACTCAATCCATGGGGAGAGTCATAGGGGGACCTTCAGCAAGACAGAGTTCAAACAAGAAGAGGCAGCCCCCATAGGAGGCCCACTGGACGACGAAGCAGGAGTCGCAAAGGAGCCCACACAGCACAACTGGGGAAGGGTCCCACGCCGCAGGAGAAGCACACAGAGGGCTGTGCGTCACAGGAAGAAGTGCTGGGGGCTGGGCTATAAGGCGCCTGAAGATCCCTTGGAGGAAATGCAAACAAGCCTTGGTAGCTGCAAGAGATGCTGCGCACAGGAGTACTGTCCTGCGTGGGAAGGCAAAGGCTTACCTCCACCAAAGTTGGACAGCCTGCAGAGAGGACCAAGAGGACTGCTCTGGACCACCACCTGTGATGCAGGATCCACCCAGCTCAGGATGAGAGGAGATCCACGCAGCCGGTCATCGTTGCAGTTGGTGTCTCCAGAAACAGGGGAGTGACTCCTTCACTCCAAGGGAGATTGCTTCTTTCTTCTCATGCAGCCTGAAGACTTGCCGCCCTCAGAGGATGCACAGCTGGGGAAATGTTGCAGAAGCTGGAGGGAGCTATGGAAACAATGTAGCAAGCAGAGTCGTCGCTGTAGATGCAGATTGAGGGTCCAGTCATGGTTCCAATGGCTAGAAGTCTAAATAAGGTTGACGAGCAATCCTTCTGGAATCTTGCAAGCCAAATCTGGGGATCCACCCAAGAGAGAGACACTAAATAGCCCTGAAAGGGGAATTGGTCACCTAGCCTGGTGACCACCTATTAGGAGGGTGCTCTGACATCACCTGCCTGACCTGGCCACTCAAATGATCCCAGAGGTCCCTGCCAACCTCGGATTCAAGATGGCAGACCTTAAGGACCCTCTAGAGGAGCTCTGAGCACCACCCCTGGGGTGGTGATGGACAGGGGAGTGGTCGCTCCCCTTTCCTTTGTCCAGTTTCGTGCAAGAGCAGGGACTGGAGGTCCCTGAAACGGTGTATACTGGTTTATGCACGGAGGGCACCAAATGTGCCCTTCAAAGCATACCAGTGGCTTGGGGGAGGCTACACCTCCCAAGCCATGTAACACCTATTTCCAAAGGGAGAAGGTGTTACCCCACCTCTCCCAAAGGAAATCCTGTGTTCTGCCTTTCTGGGCTTGAGCTGTTCAAGCAGCAGGAGGGCAGAAACCTGTCTGAGGGGTGGCAGCAGCTTGGACTACCTGGAAAACCCCAAAAGGCTGATAGGAGCAATGCTGGGCGTCCTCTTAGGAGCCCCCAGAGTGCACGGTATACTTCCAATACTGGCAACAGTTTTGGGGTATGATTCCGACATGTTTGATACCAAACATGCCTAGGTTCGGATTTACCATTATGTAGCTGGACATGCATAAAATGGCGTCATCACACTCACGAAGTCCAGGAAAATGGAACTGGAGTTCATGGAGGCACCTCTGCTAGTGCAGGGGTGCCCTCACACACAGGTACATGCACCCTGCCCACTGGGCTAGGAGGGCCTCCCATAGGGTTGGCTTACAGTGACCTGGTGCAGTGACCTGTAGTAAAGAAGGGTGCATGCACCCTTTCACACAGGCTGCAATGGCAGGCCAGCAGAACACTTTGTATGGGCTCCCCATGGGTGGCAAATGCATGCTGCAGCCCATGAGGATCCCCTGGTACCCCAATGCCCTGGGTAGCATATACTAGGGACTTACATGGGAGCACCAGTATGCCAAATGTGGGGTGTAAGTAACAAAGGTACCAAGTTAGAAGGGAGAGAGCATAATCACTGGGGTTCTGGTTAGCAGGATCCCAGTGAACACAGTCAAACACACTGACAACAGGCATAAAATGGGGGTAACCATGCCAAGAAAGAGGGTAGTTTCCCACAGACCACCTCTTATCTTGCAGTCAAGGTCACTGTCTCTCATGATTCTCACCAAACCCACACCAGCAGCCAGGACATCATCAGACTGCAGCCTAAGAAGTGAAAAAGAAAACAAGAAAAAAATAAGACAGCAGGCTTTTTTCATCTGTACACTTAGGATCTGGAACAATATCCTCATATCCATCAGGACCACCTCAACCCTGCTCTACCTTAGGAAAGAACTGAAGACGCACATCTGTAAAGAACACATCAACAGTCCCCAAACCAGCTATCTCTCCCATCACTAGTTGACTGTATATTTTTCTTTGACCATGTACAATGTTCTGCTGCCTTTTGGCTAGGTTTGTGCCATAGAAATACCACATGAATACAAGCTTGCACCACTTAAATTGGCAGAGGCTACTGACGTTTTGTCTAACAAGAGACTACAGTCTGAATATGTATATTATTCTAAAGTCTGCAGGCAGGTGAATCTATGAAAGACTGCAACGCTGAACCACTGTAGTTACAGGTAAGGAACCTTTTCTCATAAGTACTCCTGATAAGCATAACAAGATCATGAGTTTCACCTGGATCCCATATGGAAAACAGAGGGAGTCTATTGAGGAGAGTAAGGAAGTGGATTGCATTGAGTGTAAGCATGTGAAGCTGAATCCATACTGTAATATTTTGATGCTCCAGTTTGAGAACAAAACACACTCACGTTAGGACCAATATGGACCGGAAAAAATGCATGTGTTGAGAATGAGGGATGCAGCATGATAGTGGGGGCTGCTAATGATGCTATAATGTATTCAAGGATGAAATCCCAGTATATTAGCCTGCCTCTCATGTTCTTACAATAGGACAGTTGTGACTTCTCCAGTCACCATAATAAAAAAAATGTTGTAGCTGGCCGATCGTAATAAATCATTACAGTTAAGTTCTAATGTCACAATTCCTGCTGCCAAAGTGAGTAACCAGGGTGAAAGTCAGGTCACTGAGCATAATTACAGCTGCAGTTTAAACAAAGAAAACAGGACCTGCCTTTTTCCTGCTTCTGATATATTTCTCTAATGTGAAAAGGTGATCATCAGAAAGGATACATTTATAGCAACATATTTATTTCCACCCAAAAAGTATTTGCAGAAAACATAGATTTTCTGCATTCTTCTTCACACTCAAAACCACTGCTTTTTTCCCCTGATTTACAGTAAGAAGATTCCAACATATATTTGCAAAATCACTAACTGATTTGGTTGTGTTTAACTTCTCAGTACAGATTGTGCTTTTATTCTTATTTTCTGCAATGAACATGAAAGATAAAGATCAAGGATTTAAGCGGTTTAAGGGAAAGGTGATGCTGTGATCAGGTATTACAAGTACAATGTATGGTTTTCAACTAAAACTGAATACAACCAATAAAACACCATGAAAGGGAAACTTTGCTTTTCAGCAAAAGCTGGAAAATACCAGATGTTCCTGTACTTTTACTTCTTTGGTCTTCTCTTGTGTCAAAGTAGTAGAGGTGCAGCCTCCAACTCTAAATGCTTTTGTCTTGAGTGTAGGAAGCTGCCTCTGCATATACTGTATCAAAGTGAGATATAGTGTGCACAGAGTCCAGGGGTTCCCCAGAGGTTTGACAGAGGCAATAATAGATAATACTAATGCTCCATTTGTGGTAGTGTGGTCGAGCAGTTACGCATATCAGAGGGTAGTGTTAAGCATTTGTTGTACAAACGCAAGATATGGAAGAAACACACACTCAATTACTTAAATCCAAGGCAATAGGACTTTATCTAGAAAATTTTATTTTGATCATTTATTTCTAGAACCACAAGATTCAGTTTGCAGGTAAATACATTAAATGAAAGGTACTTTGCATAGGTAAATTCAGGACTTTCAATTAAAAAACAATCCATACAGTCTTCTTTAAAATGGCAAAAGGCTATTTTAAAAGTAGACAGTGCAATTTTCAACAGTTCCTGGGGGAGGAAAGTAAAGCACAGTTTCTGAGGTAAGTAACAAACTTACAGGTTTAATCTCCACAGCAAAGGTAGCCCACAGTTGGGGGTTCAAGATAACTCCAAGTACCCAGCACAAGCAACATGGGGCCGGTCAGGTGCAGAGGTCAAACAAGAGCCAAAATAACGTGGGCCCCTATGAAGACAGGGGGTACTCCGGTTCCAGTCTGCTTGCAATCAAGTACCCGTGTTCTCGGAGGGCAGACCAGGGGGGTTGGAGGAGCACTGGAGGGGCCCAAAGTAGGCACCAAACCCACACCCTCAGCGCCACAGGAGCGGCCGGGTGCAGAGTGCAAACAGGATGTCAGGTTTCCAACGGAACTCTATGAGGGAACCCCGGGGGTCACTTAGGCGCTGCAGGCAATGCACAGGGGGGCTTCTCAGAAAAGCCACGGACTGGCTAGGGAGGAGGGCCGCCTGCTGGTCGTAGCTGCACCAGTGTTTGTTTTCTCTTGAGTCTGAGGACTGCGGTGCAGTGCTTCTCAAGGCATTGGATATCTTCGCCCTGGGCAGTCGCAGGGGGGGGGGGGTCTGCAAGATTCCCTCTGCATGCGTCGTCATGGAGGGGTGGAGAGGTCAGCCCAGGGTGGACACTCGGGTCAGAATCGCCTGGGGATCCTCTCTGGCTAGTTGGGCCACCTGGACACAGGCCGTCGGTGTCGGGTGCAGAGTGGCTTCAGACTCACACTTCTGGAGTGAGGTGGGAGTCCTGTAGAAGCAGTTTTTTCTTCTTTCTTGTTGGACAGGCCAGCTGTCCATGGGAGTTTCTTGGTCCTCTGTGATGCAGGCAGTCCTCTGGAGGCTTTTCAGGGGTCGCTCGACCTGTGGAACGAGTAGCTCTTCTTTTGCAGCTTTTTGAAGAAGTAGATGGGCCGGTAGGGCTGGGGACGAGTAAGTTGTTGTCCCCTTCTCTTTTCTGCTGGGTTGTCAGCTCAGCAGTCCTTCTTCTTGTGAGGTTGTCAGGAATCTTAGGAGCTGGGTTCAGGGAAGCCCTTAAATACTAAATGTAGGGGCATTTTAGAGGCCAGGGAGCAGTAGCCAATGGAGTGTCCTAGGGCAGTGTAACACAAGGCCTGAGCCTTTGAGGCTCACCGCCAGGTTTTACACTTCCTGCAGGGGGGGCGGTGTGAAGCAACTCTACCCAAGAATGGCTTTGTTTCTGACCACAGAGTGCACAAAGGCACTCACCCCATGTGGTCAGAAAATTCGTCTGAAAGTGGCAGGCTGACACAGACCGGTCAGTCCTACACTAGCAGTTTGGCTAAGATGCCCTTGGTGTGCATTTTTCAATAAATCCCACACTGGCATCAGCATGGGTTTATTGTACTGAGAAGTTTGATACCAAACTTCCCAGTATTCAGTGAAGCCATTATGGTGCTGTGTGACAAACTCCCAGGTCATATACTCAATATGGCGATACTGCACTTACAATGTCTGAGAATGGACTCAGACACTGTAGGGGCATATTGCTCATGCAGATATGCCCTCACCTGTGGGATAGTGCACTCTGCCATAGGGCTGTAAGGCCTTTTAGAGGGGAGACTTATCTATGCCACAGGCAGCGATTTGTGGCCATTGCACCCTGAGAGGGTTGCCATGTCAACTTTGTCTTTGTCTCCCCACCTGCAGTGTGCATGTGCTGAGTGAGGGGTCTCCAGGGTGGCATAATCCATGTTGCAGCCCTTAGAGACCTTCCCTGGCCACAGGGCCCTTGGTACTATGGGTACCTTTTACAAGGGACTTAACTGTGTGCCAGGGCTGTGCCAATTGAGGGAACTAAGGTACAGTTTAGGGAAAGAACACTGGTGCTGGGGCCTGGTTAGCAGGTCGTGTTCCTCTATATATTCAGGTAACTCCTTGCTGATTTGCAATATCCTTTTAATGTACGGCAGGGATTACTTTATCTCATATAGTTCTTGTAGTACAAGTTACTTCCTTTCGTGTAGGGAAATGCCTCCCTTGGCATGGTTAACCCCTAACTTTTTGCCTTTTGTGATGCTAGTTATGATTGAAAGTGTGCTGGGATCCTGCTAACCAGGACCCAGCACCAGTGTTCTTTCCCTAAACTGTACCTTTGTTCCCACAATTGGCACAGCCTTGGCACACAGATAAGTCCCTTGTAACTTGTACCCCTGGTACCAAGGGCCTTGTGGCCAAGGAAGGTCTCTAAGGGCTGCAGCATGTATTATACCACCCCGGGGACCCCTCACTCAGCACATGCAGACTGCTTCACAGCTTTTGTATGCTGATGGGGAGAAAATGACTAATGACTAAAATGACTAAGTCGACATGGCACTCCCCGCAGAGTGCCATGCCCTCAGCCCACAGCCTGTGTCACCCCTCTAGCAGGCCTTACAGCCCTAAGGCAGGGTGCACTATACCACAGGTGAGAGCATAGTTGCATAAGCACTATGCCCCTACAGTGTTTAAGCCAAACCTTACACACTGCAAGTGCAGGGTAGCCATAAATAGTATATGGTATTGGAGTTTGTCAAACACAAACTCCACAGTTCTATAATGGCTACACTGAAATTTGGGAAGTTTGGTGTCAAACTTCTCAGCAAAATAAATCCACACTGATGCCAGTGTGGGATTTATTGAAAAATGCACACAGACAGCATCTTAGAGATGCCCCCTGTATACCAGTCCGACGCCTAGTGTTAGGCTGACCAGTTCCTGCCAGCCTGCCACAACCAGACGAGTTTCTGGCCACTTGGGGTGAGCGCCTTTGTCACTCTGTGGCCAGGAACAAAGCTTGCACTGCACTGCTTCTCACCTCCCCCTGCAGGAACTGTAACACCTGGCGGTTAGCCTCAACGGCTGATGCCTGTTGTTACAGGACCCCAGGACATCCCAGCTAGTGGAGAGGCCCGCCCCTCTGGACACAGCCCCCACTTTTGGCAGCAAGTCCGGAGGAGATAATGAAAAAAACAAGGAGGAGTCACCCACCAGTCAGGAAAGCCCCTAAGGTGTCCTGAGCTGAGGTGACCCCTGCCTTGAGAAATCCTCCATCTTGAGTTTGGAGGATTCCCCCAATAAGATTAGGGATGTGCCCCCCTCTCCTCAAGGAGGAGGCACAAGGAGGGTGTAGCCACTCTCAAGGACAGTGGCGTTTGGCTACTGCCTCCCCAGACCTAAACACCCCCCTAAATTTAGTATTTAGGGGCGACCCTGAACCCAGGAAATCAGATTCCTGCAACCTGAAGAAAGAAGGACAGTTGCCCTGAAAAACCCCGCAGAGACGACCGAGACAACAACTGACTTGGCCCCAGCCCTACCGGCCTGTCTCCAGACTCAAAGAACCTGCACAACGACGCATCCAGCGGGACCAGTGACCTCTGAGGACTCAAAGGACTGACCTGCACCTAAAGGACCAAGAACCTCCTGAGGACAGGGGCTCTGTCCAGAAACAGCAATAAAACAAGCAACTTTAAAGAGACTCCAACTTCCTGCTCAAAGCCAAGTCTTCACACTCTGCACCCGATGCCCCCGGCTTAAGTTCAAGACAACCAACAGCGCAGAGAGGACTCCCGGGTGACTCCAACGACGAGGACACCCTGAGACTGACTGGCACTGTGTTGCTGGTGCGGTGGCTTTGGGGTTGCCTTGAACCCCCAACGGTGGGCTGCCTATGCCCAGGAGACTGAACTTGTAAGTGCTTTACTTACCTGAAAAACTAACCAAAACTTACCTCCCCCAGAAACTATTGATTTTTGCACAGTATCCACTTTTAAAATAGCTTATTGCCATTTTAATCAAAACTGTGTGTACTACTGTTTTAAATCAAAGTTCTATACTTACCTTTGTGAAGTACCTTACAATTTATGTACTTACCTCAAATTTGAATCTTGTGGTTCTAAAAATAAAGAAAAGATATTCTTCTATATAAAAACCTATTGGCCTGGAGTTAACTCTTTAAGTGTGTGTTCTCATTTATTGCCTGTGTGTGTACAACAAATGCTTAACACTACCCTCTGATAAGCCTACTGCTCGACCACACTACCACAAAATAGAGTATTAGTATTATCTAATTTTGCCACTATCAACCACTAAGGGGAACCCTTGGACTCTGTGCACACTATCTCTCACTTTGAGATAGTATATACAGAGCCAACTTCCTACACTTTTGGTAATGATATATCTGGTAGAGACATATTCTAATTGCAGATTCCTTACCTTTAAATTTCCCCAGGCGTCAGTCTGGATCTGGAGATTTTTCTTCGAGCAGTACCTCTGCGTGGCGTCAGGTGGCATCAGTCGACTCCCTGGGCGTCGTTGGCGTTGTTTGCCGTGATGACATGCGGTCGTATATAGGCACCACCCCGGCACGCTGATGTCCGTTTCTTTTCACGACTTTCCACGCCAGTAGCGCGGAGCCATGAATAACACAGAGTGGTGCGCCGAAAATAGGGCTCCTTAAGGGGATATTCCCGTCCCTAGAAATCGGTTCACAGTGGGGGAAGGATGGGCGGGTCGGTAGGGAATCTACAACTAGAATATGTCTTTACCAAATATATCGTCACTGAAGGTAAGTAACTTGTACATCTGATAGAGACTTCTAGTTGCAGATTCCTTACCTTTGAATAGATACCCGAGCAATACTGTCCCCGGTGGAGGGCTGCGAACCAAGATCACACCAAGAAGTCCTGTAGGACGGAACAAGCAACGCAGCAACCCTGCGGACCTGACTGTCCAGGCAGAAGTGTTTGGTAAAAGTGTGCAGAGATGCCCACGTCGTTGCCTGACAGATGTCAAGGACTGGAACGTCCTGTGCTAGCGCTGTGGTTGCAGCAGTAGCTCTGGTGGAGTGAGCACGCAAACCTTCCAGAGGTTGCTTCTTAGCCAGAGCATAGCACATTTTGATGCATAAGAGGGAATGGTTTCTTACCTGTAACTCCAGTTCTCTCGTAGGGGTATTTCCATGATAGTCATAAGCACTGAATAGTTCCGCGCGCCTGCGGGGACCCCGGAGCACTGTTGTGTAGTATATTCTTAAGTGCAATCATCAGCTCCTTGACAAAAAAGGTCTGTGAAAAACACTTAAGAATAACAATGTGCAGCCTATGTGAACAGCTACACAGGCCAAATTGTTAGAAGAAAAAAACAGTTGTAGTGTAAATTTCACGTTTAAACCTCTATTTATTCTATAAATACATAAATAAATACATTCTCATATTTTATTTACACCTCTCATGAGAATAAAACAATGTAGGGCAGTGTAGCCCATAGGCTGCCATTATACAGAATGAAAATAGAGCTGTGCCTTTAAGAAAGTAAAGTCTTCCTGTTTCCCATCATGCACAGCAAAAGGCAGTTGCCTCAGTTCTTTTTTGGAGGCTATTAACCTGACATGAAGAAAAAACAAAACATTTGTTGGAGTACCAACCTCCATAATATTCATGTTCTATGTCAACTCCACCGGGGAGGAGGGAGGGTTGCTTATGACTATCATGGAAATACCCCTACGAGAGAACTGGAGTTACAGGTAAGAAACCATTCCTTCTCTCGTAGGGGATTTCCATGTATAGTCATAAGCACTGAATAGAGTAGCAAGCCCATCCCCATAACCGCGGTGGAGTAGATATAAGAATACTGAGAAAAACATGAATCATGCAAACAAATTCTTGAGCAAAGCCTGCCCAACCTGAGCATCTGCCCTAGCGTCTGTATCAAGGCAGTAATGCTTAGTAAAGGTATGGACCGACCTCCAAGTGGCAGCCTTGCATATTTCTGCCAAAGGGACATTTCTCATCAAGGCTACAGTAGCTGCTTTCCCTCTGGTAGAGTGGGCTTTTGGCCTACCACCAAGGGATTTGTTTGCTAACTGATAACATAACATTATACATGAAACAATCCACCTGGATAACGATTGTTTAGATGTGCCCAAACCTGTTCTGATTGGGCCATAGTTAATAAAAAGCTGTTGTGATTTTCGAAAGCTTTTTGTCCTGTCCAGGTAAAATTTCAAGACTCTCTTTACATCCAGAGAGTGGAGAGTTCTCTCAGCAGGGGTAGCTGGATTCTGAAAGAAAGTCGGTAATGAAATTGTTTGGTTCACATGGAAGTCGGAGACTACCTTAGGTAAAAATTTTGGATGAGTTCTCATTACCACTTTCGCAGAATGAAAAACCGTGTAGGGTTCCTGAGCGCAAAGGGCCTGGATTTCGCTGACCCTACGCGCTGAAGTGATTGCCACCAGAAAAGCAGCTTTCCATGTGAGATGCTGGAGCGATGCCTTATGTATCGGCTCGAATGGCGGCAGCAACAGACGTGATAAGACAACGTTCAGTTCCCATGGAGGAGAAGGCTTTCTAATGGGAGGAAAAACCTTCTTTAAACCTTCTAGGAAATCCTTAATAATCGGAATCCGAAAAAAGGAAGTTTGTGAAGGACTCTTTCTGTATGCCGTTATCGCCGCCAAGTGAACTTTTATTGACGACAGTTGTAAGCCCGATTTTGCCAAACTTAACAAGTATGGCAGGATAGATTGTTCCCCACAGGAAACCGGGTCAATGTTGTTGTGTAAACACCAAATGCAGAATCTCTTCCACTTGCTTGCATAGGCTGATCGTGTGGAAGGGCGCTTTGCTTCCTTCAGAATTTCCATACAGTCCTGAGGTAGGTTCAAGTGTCCATATTGCACTAGCTCAGGAGCCATGCTGCCAAACTCAACGATGAGGGGTTGGGATGAGATATCTGCCCTCTGAACTTCGTGAGAAGGTCCGGACGATATGGTAGCCTGATGTGTGGTTTGAGTGACCGGTGAAGAAGGTCTGGGAACCACCACTGGCGTGGCCACTCCGGAGCAATTAGGATCATTTTGGTCTGAACATTGGACAGCTTCTGGAGGACCGCCGGAATCAGGGGAAGCGGTGGAAAGGCGTAAAGAAATGCTCCTGACCAGCTTATCCACAGGGCATTCCCCAGTGTCCCTGGATGGTAATATCTGGAGGTGAAGTTTTGGCATTTTTTGTTTTCTGGGGTTGCGAATAGGTCTGTAGAGGGGGTACCCCAGAGTGCGAAAATGGAATGAACGACGTCGTCGTGTAGTACCCATTCGTGGTTCTCGTCCATTACCCGACTGAGGGCATCCGCTTGAACATTCTGGATGCCGGGCAGGTGAGTTGCCACTAGTGACAGGTTCCTGGCTAGAAGCCAATGCCAGATTGTCTGAGCCTCTCTGGATAAAATTCTGGACCTGGTGCCTCCTTGTTTGTTCACGTAGTACATAGTGGCAACGTTGTCTGTCTGGAGGAGGAGAGTTTCCGTTCTCAGAGAGGGAAGGAAGGCTTTGAGCGCAAGGTGGACTGCGCGAAGTTCCAGCAGGTTGATGTGATAGAGACTCTCTCTCTGTGACCACTCGCCTTGGACTCGAAGATGTTCCATGTGCGCCCCCCATCCGATCAGTGACGCATCTGTTACGATGGTTTGAGATGGGGGCCGTTGTTGGAACGGAATCCCCACCAAGAGATTGCTGGGTAAACACCACCACTTGAGGGATTGTAGGGTGTGAGGAGAAAGAAGGACTTTGTTCTCCCAATCGTCCCTCAGTTGACACCACTGATCCTCCAGATTTTCCTGCAATGGTCTCATATGGAGGCGAGCATTGGGAACCAGATGGATACAAGACGCCATCGAGCCCAGTAGAGAAGCTATTATTCTTGCAATGGCTTGAGGTCTTTCCTGCAGTTGTTTGCACTTCTGGAGAATCGATAACCGTCGTTCCTCCGAAGGAAACACCTTTCCTAGCCTGGTATCTACAATGGCCCCTAAGTAATGCAACCTCTGAACAGGTGTTGCTGTAGATTTCAGGAGATTGACTTGAAGACCAAGTTTTTGCAGCAGTTGTAGAGTCCATTCGAAATGTTGCTGTGTCTCGAGACAACTGGAGGCCTTTATGAGCCAATCGTCTAGATAGGGGTAGACGAATATTCGCTGTTTCCTCAAGTGGGCGGCTACTACCGCCATGCATTTGGAAAAAGTTCTTGGCGCTGATTTTAGGCCGAAAGGTAGAACTGCAAATTGGTAATGGCGTTTTCCGACGGTGAACCTTAGGAATTTTCGATGTTTCTTGGTTACTGGGATATGAAAGTAAGCGTCGCAAAGATCTATCGCACATAGCCAGTCGCCCTGACGTAGATGTGGATAAATTTGGTGTAAGGCTAACATCCTGAATTTTTCTTTGCGAATCCATTTGTTTGCTGTCCTCAGATCTAAGATGGGACGAAACTCTTGTTTGTCTTTTTTCGGTACAAGGAAATATCTCGAATAAATCCCCTTCCCTTGTTGGCTGATGGGAACGGGTTCTATGGCTCTTTTTTGCAATAGGATATTGACCTCTAACTGTAGAGCTTCGAGATGGCGGTTGGCTGTTTTGGGTGGAACAGATGGTGGAGAACTGGTGAATCTGAGAGCGTAACCATGTCTCACAATATTCAATACCCAGGCGTCTGTTGTGATGCGTAGCCACTCGTCCAGATGATTTGAGATACTTCCCCCTACCGGAGTGGATAACGGAGGAGGGGGAAGCAAAGATTCAGGGCTTAGACGTGGGAGCCTGTCGAGTTGCCTGAGTTTGAGGTGTTGAACGACCCCTTGTCGACCTTCGCTGAGTAGAGAAACCCCTTTGATACTGCTGTTGTTGCTGCTGCTGGGGGCGCGAAGACATCCAGTGTGGCGACTGATACCGGTGGGTGAAAAGTCGTCGTTGATATGGCCGGAAAACCTTTCTTTGTTCTTTCGGTCTTTCCATGCCTACCGCTTTCAAGGTATCTAGTTCAGCTTTCATTCTAGCCATCTCGTCATCGGCATGAGAACCGAACAAGGTGGAGCCCGAGAAAGGCAGGTTTTGTATTCTCTGCTGCGCTTCAGGTTTGAGTGATGTAAGTCTCAACCATGCATGCCTTCTGAGCGCTATCCCGTGTGCATAATTGTGTGCGGATAGCACCGAAGAGTCAGCTGCAGCACTTATAATTTGGTTAGACACCATGGCTCCCTCACCCACGACCTCCAGGAAATCTTCCCTTTTATCCTTAGGAAGATGTTCCGCAAACTGCATTAAAGAGTCCCAGAGGGCACGATCGTACCGCCCTAATAACGCAGTAGCGCTGGCTGCCTTCATCGTGACGGCTGCAGTAGAGCATACTTTTCGTCCTGCAGCATCTATCTTTCTGCTCTCTTTATCTGGAGGTGAAGAAGAAGATGGTGAGGTTGAATGCAGTTTCTTTGCCGCTACTATGACCACCGAATCAGGAACTGGGTCCGACCTCAAGAATAGAGGATCTTGTTCTGGTGGACGATATTTTTTAATAAGTCTGGAAGGAGCAGACTTTGTTGCGGCCGGTGCAAGGAAAATATCCATTGCTGGTTCAAGGAGACCTGGAACCAGTGGAAGCAAAGGTCTGGAAGATGTCCTGTGATGCAAGGTCTCGAAGATCACTGACGTCGATGGGGCAGGTACCGCCAGCGGGATGTTCAGCTTGGTTGCCCCTCGTACTAAGACCTCCTGGAACGTATTCACATCATCTATGGGGGACACTCTCGGGGACGGTGAGTCCGATAGGGTTGGAGAGTAGTCCCGTGTAGACGAAGAAGAACGCCTGTGATGTGAATGCTGAGATCTCTGTGAGTCATGACGGTGCCGAGAGGAAGAAGAGCGTCTAGAGGAATGTCCCGAACGTCTTACAGACCGCGTTGGAGTCCTCAAAACAGACTCTGAAGGCGGAGCCGGAAGAGGCGCCGTAGGTGTTACCGGCGTCTGTGGCAATGGTGATTGTCGAGGAGAGAGTTGTGGAGACGCTGGAAGGAGGATGAGTGAAGCCGAGGATTCTGAGGTTGTATAAACCCTCCTAGGTCTTTTTGATTGTCTCGACGTCGACACACTCCTCGACGTCGAAGTACGGTGACGGCGAGTGCCCTTCGCCGTCGATTCTTCTCGCCGTTGAGACTCTCTCGACGACGACCCTCGACGTCGCCGTGATGACGGTGAACATCTACGACGTCGAGCACCCCTCGACGTTGATCGATCTCGCCATTTCGACGGCGAACCGGATTCAGATCTCC
This sequence comes from Pleurodeles waltl, assembly GCF_031143425.1. Lineage (NCBI taxonomy): Eukaryota > Metazoa > Chordata > Amphibia > Caudata > Salamandridae > Pleurodeles > Pleurodeles waltl. The sequence goes on along the minus strand of NC_090447.1, from coordinate 75,815,508 downwards.
TCGACGTGGAACGTCCTCGCCGTGTCGACGGTGACCCAGATCTCGACGGCGAAAGTCCACGCCGTCTCGACGGCGAAATCGTTGTCGACGGCGAGCGATGTCTCTTTCTCGCCGGCGAACCACTCCTCGACGGCGAGCATGTTGGCGCCGTTCCTTGCCTCGACGTCGACGCCCTCGACGTCGTCGGAGACCTGTGCCGTTTTTGAGCCGGTCTGGTCGGAGTTATAGAGGAACCAGTGTGAGCCCTGGTAGAAGACTGACCTTCTCCTCGCTCTGTGGTAGAATGACCACTTTTCCTCCTGTCCTCTTTCGCCTGGAGTCGGATCTTCTCCCTGTCACGAAGGGTCCTTCTGGAGAAGGTTTTGCAGATGTCACACGACTCCGGTTTGTGGCTGGATGGAAGGCAAATTATGCAGACCCGATGTGGATCTGTTTTGGCCTTTTTTCTGCCACAAGAAGGACATTTGTCAAACAGTGAAGGCATTTCTGAAGTAGAAAAACCTCAAAATTCTGTCAGAATCTAACAGAAAAAAGCAGAAAATTATCACTCAATGTTAAAAACGTCGAGTGAAAATGAAATTCAAAAGATTTTAAATGAATTTCTGTCACAAAAGGATTTTGTGAGGTAGAGCTCAATGCTTCAGGGTCCTGTCAGAAAGGAGCCGGAAAAAAGAACTGAGGCAACTGCCTTTTGCTGTGCATGATGGGAAACAGGAAGACTTTACTTTCTTAAAGGCACAGCTCTATTTTCATTCTGTATAATGGCAGCCTATGGGCTACACTGCCCTACATTGTTTTATTCTCATGAGAGGTGTAAATAAAATATGAGAATGTATTTATTTATGTATTTATAGAATAAATAGAGGTTTAAACGTGAAATTTACACTACAACTGTTTTTTTCTTCTAACAATTTGGCCTGTGTAGCTGTTCACATAGGCTGCACATTGTTATTCTTAAGTGTTTTTCACAGACCTTTTTTGTCAAGGAGCTGATGATTGCACTTAAGAATATACTACACAACAGTGCTCCGGGGTCCCCGCAGGCGCGCGGAACTATTCAGTGCTTATGACTATACATGGAAATCCCCTACGAGAGAACACCCATTGAGAAATGGTCCTCTTCTGCACCGCCTTCCTCTTCTTCCCACCCACATATCCCACAAAGAGTGGATCGTTCACCCTGAAGACTTTGGTACGATCAAGTTAGAACGCCAAAGCTCTTCTTGGGTCCAGAGGGTGGAGTCTCTCCTCTTCATGAGAGGGATGTGGGTTGCATAAAAGGTAGGCAAGGTGATGGACTGTCCGCAGGGAAGGGTGTCACTACTTCAGGTAGGAAAGAAGCCCTTTTGTGAAGTACCACTTTGTCAGGATGTATTGCCAGGAAAGGTAGCTTAGATGAAAGAGCCTGGAGCTCACTTAATCTGCGGGCACAGGTAATGGCAACTAAAAAGACAGTCTTGATGGTTAAGAGCCATAAAGGGCAGTTGTGAAGCGTCTCAAACGGGGCACCCATAAGACATGTTAATATCAGGTTTAAATTCCATTGGGGCATGATGAATAGGATAGGAGGAAAGGGATGTGTGAGGCCTTTAAGAAACCTCCCAACAATAGGAGATTCAAATAAAGAAGGCTGATCTGGTAACCTCAAGAAAGCAAAGATAGCAGAAAGATATCCCTTAAGAGTGCCCAGAGTAGAGCCCTGCCGGGCAAGAGAAAGAATAAACAGGAGGACTTGAGAAACAGGAGCAGATAGAAGATAGCCAGATTTGTAGTTGCACCATTCCACAAATTTCTTCCAACAACAGTCTTATACAGTTTTGGTTGAGGGACGCCTGGCTGCCAAGATAACGTTACAGACTTCAGGTGGCAGGTCAAAAGACATCAACTGTCGCCGTACAATATCCACGCAAGGAGGCAGAGGGTGGACAGGTTCGGATGGAGGACCCTCCCCTGCTACTGCAAAAGAAGATCCTCCCGAAGAGGCAGTCTGATCGGAGGAGCTATGCCATGTTCAACAGCTCAGGATACCAGACTCTTCGTGCCCAGTCCGGAGCCACCAGTACAACTTGGGCTTGGTCTTGCCTGATCTTCTTCAGAACTCTGGGCAGAAGTGGTATGGGCGTAAAGGCGTACAGTAGGCCTGAATTCCACTCGCGATGAAAAGCGTAGCTGAGCCAGTGCCGCCTTGGAAACTCCAACATGCAAAACAGACCTTGCGCCACCTCCGGATGGAGATGACATTCGTAATCGACCACGCATCATCGGCTGAGTTCGTCTGCCCTGGCATTCAAGGAGCCCGCCAGGTGTTGAACCACCAGGGAAATACCCTGATGTTCCAGCCAAGTCCAGAGGTGAAGAGCCTCTTGACAAAGGGTCCACGACCCCACTCTGCATTGTTTGTTGCAGTACCACATGGCGGTGGTGTTGTCTGTGAACATCTGCACTGCTTTCCTTTTGCGAGAGGGAAGGAATGCTTTTAATCCTAGTTGGATCGCTCGGAGCTCCAAATGATTGATATGGAGCCCGGTTTCCACCAGAGACCTCTGATCTCTGCATCTCCCATGTGGCCGTCCCATCCCAGGAGTGACGCATCTGTCATGACTGTAAGATCTGGTTAGGGAAGGGAGAGGGATCTGCCTTTCACCCAATCCTGATTCGTTAACCACCACTGAGGGTCTCTCGCAGCTCCTTCCGAGATCTGGACCTTGACGGAGAGATACCCCTGAGGCTGCGCCCACTGGAACGTCAGAGCCCGCATTTGCCATCTGGCATTTGAACTTGCAGGATGCAGGAGGCCATAAGGCCCAGCATCCTCAGAGTCATTCTCACCAAAATCCAGTATAGAGGCTGAAATATCGGTATCATATCCCGAATATCCTGGACTCACTTTTCGGGAGGATATGCCCGAAACTCCACTGTATCCAGAACAGCTCAGATGAAAGGGAGCGTCTGAGAAGGAGTCAAGTGTGACTTCGGCACGTTGATAGTGAACCCAAGGGAATGCAAAAGGTTCGCCATAGTCTGGAGGTGGACTGTCTGGGGCAAGTTTGCTTTCAACAACCAATCGTCGAGGTAGGGGAAGACTGGGACCTCTAACCTGCGCAGATGAGCTGCCAACACTACCATCGCTTTTGTGAACACCCAAGGGGCACTGGTAACGCCAAAAGGAAACATAGTAAACTGAAAGTCCTCGTTACCCACCACGAATCGTACGTAACGTCTGTGGGCCGGCAAGACGGGAATGTGGAAGTATGCGTCCGGCACGTCCAATGCTACCATCCAGTCTCTGGGATCCAGGGCAGATAGGACCTGAGCCAATGTCAACATTTTGAACTTATCCTTCTTGAGAAAGAGGTAGAGGGACCGAAGATCAGATATGGAACAAAGACCTTTGTCATTTTTCTGCACCAGAAAGTAGCGGGAATAGCAACCATGACCTTCTTCTGGCAACGGAACCCTCTCTATAGCTCCTTTGGCCAAAAGGGCTTGGACTTCCTTGCGAAGAAGCGCCATATGATCCTCTGATATGCGATTATGAAGGTGGCATGGCTGGAGGACGTGTCGCGAAGGGGAGGGAGTAGCCCCTTCGGACAATCTAGAGAACCTACCTGTCCGAGGTAATGGATTGCCATAGGGCCAGGTGATGGCAAATCCTGCCGCCAACTGGTTCATGGTGTACCCGCGGACTAGGAAGGTTGGAAAGTTGAAGCTTCGGCTGGGGTGGAATGGGCGACCCGCTGGCTCCCTGATGCGCGGGAGTGTCGGATCCCGCGTCCACACAGGGAGTGTACAGCATGCACGGGTCGATGGCCAGGAGGGAAAGGACTCGGTTGGGTGCCCCTTCAGTTGCCACGAAAGGGGCGAAAGGTGGACTGCTAGGGTCTAGGAGCAGATGTGAGGCCAAGGGACCGGCCCGTGGCTCAGGAATCCTTGAAGAGCTCGAGCGCTGAATCCGCCTTGTCTCCAAAGAGACGTGTGCCATCAAAGGACCTGTCCTTCAAGGATTGCTGGACATCCCCTGAGAAGCCAGATGTTCTGAGCCAGGCGTGGCATCTCAATGCCACCGTCGATGCAACCGATCTGCCCACAGTCCAAAACGAATCATGAACTACACTGCATCCCTCCCATCTGTTACAGTTTGGGAAAGGATAGTCCGGGCCTCCTCTGGAACTCTAGGCAGCACTTGTGCGACCGTATCCCAGAGAGTATGGGAATAGCGGCCCAAAAGGCATGCAGTGTTCATGGACCGCAGCGCTAGACTGTTGGAAGAAAACAACTTCTTCCCCAAGTTGTCCAGTCTTTTTGATTAAGAAATAGCATGCACAGAGTCCAAGGGTTCCCCTTTGACGTAAGATAATGGCAAAAAGAGATAATTCTAATGCTCTATTTTGTGGTAGTGTGGTCGAGCAGTAGGCTTATCAGAGGGTAGTGTTAAGCATTTGTTGTACACACACAGGCAATAAATGAGGAACACACACTCAGACAATTCCAGGCCAATAGGTTTTTATATAGAAAAATATATTTTCTTAGTTTATTTTAAGAACCACAGGTTCAAGATTTACAAACAATACTTTAAATGAAAGGTATTGCACTCAGGCACCTTAGGAACGTTGAATTATCACAATAGCATGTAGTTTTGGCAAAAATGGCAACAAGCTATTTTAAAAGTGGACAGTGCAAAAATCAACAGTTCCTGGGGGAGGTATGTAAATGTTAAGTTCACAGGTAAGTAAAACACTTACAGGGTTCAAAGTTGGGTCCAAGGTAGCCCACCGTTGGGGGTTCAAGGCAACCCCAAAGTTACCACACCAGCAGCTCAGGGCCGGTCAGGTGCAGAGGTCAAAGTGGTGCCCAAAACACAGGCTTCAATGGAGAAAGGGGTGCCCCGGTTCCAGTCTGCCAGCAGGTAAGTACCCGTGACTTCGGAGGGCAGACCAGGGGGGTTTTGTAGGGCACCGGGGGGGGGGGGGGGGGGGGACACATGCAGGCACAGAAAGTACACCCTCAGAGGCACAGGGGTGGCCGCGTGCAGAGTGCAAACAGGCGTCGGGTTTTCAATAGAAATCAATGGGGAGACCCGGGGGTCTCTTCAACGATGCAGGCAGGCACAGGGGGGGGCTCCTCGGGGTAGCCACCACCTGGGCTAGGCAGAGGGTCGCCTGGGGGTCGCTCCTGCACTGGAGTTTGGTTCCTTCAGGTCCTGGGGGCTGCGGGTGCAGTGTGGTTTCCAGGCGTCGGGTTCCTTGAAGCAGGCAGTCGTGGTCAGGGGGAGCCTCTGGATTTCCTCTGCAGGCGTTGCTGTGGGAGCTGAGGGGGGGTCAACTCTGGCTACTCACGGGCTCGCAATCGTCGGGGAGTCCTCCCTGTAGAGTTAGTTTTCCGCATGTCGAGCCGGGGGCGTCGGGTGCAGAGTGCAAAGTCTCACGCTTCCGGCGGGAAACGTGTGGTCTTTAAAAGTTGCTTCTTTGTTTTAAAAAGTTGCAGTTTCTTGAACAGGGCAGCTGTTCTCGGGAGCTTCTTGGTCCTTTAGATGCAGGGTAGTCCTCTGAGGCTTCAGAGGTCGCTGGACCCTGTTGGATGCGTCACTGTTGCAGTTTTCTTCGAAGTAGGGAGACAGGACGGTGGGGCTGGGGCCAAATCAGTTGTCGTCTCCGTCTTCACTGCAGGGCTTCAGGTCAGCAGTCCTTCTTTAGGTTGCAGGAATCTAATCTATCTTCCTCGGTTCTGGGAGCCCCTAAATATTCAATTTAGGGGTGTGTTTAGGGCTGGGAGGGCAGTAGCCAATGGCTACTGGCCCTGAGGGTGGCTACACCCTCTTTGTGCCTCCTTCCTGTGGGGAGGGGGGCACATCCCTAATCCTATTGGGGGAATCCTTCATCTACAAGATGGAGGATTTCTAAAAGTAAGAGTCACCTCAGCTCAGGACATCTTAGGGGCTGTCCTGACTGGGGAGTGACTCCTCCTTGTTTTCCTCATTATCTCCTCCAGCCTTGCCGCCAAAAGTGGGGGCATTGGCCGGAGGAGCGGGCATCTCCACTAGCTGGGATGCCCTGTGGCGCTGTAACAAAGGGGGGTGAGCTTTTGAGGCTCACCGCCAGGTGTTACAGTTCCTGCAAAGGGAAGTGAGAAGCACCTCCACCCAGTACAGGCTTTGTTCCTGGCCACAGAGTGACAAAGGCACTCTCCCCATGTGGCCAGCAACATGTCTGGTGTGAGGCAGGCTGGCAAAAACTAGTCAGCCCACACTGGAGTCGGGTATGTTTTCAGGGGGCATCTCTAAGATGCCCTCTGGGTGAATTTTTACAATAAAGTGCACACTGGCATCAGTGTGCATTTATTGTGCTGAGAAGTTTGATACCAAACTTCCCAGTTTTCAGTGTAGCCATTATGGTGCTGTGGAGTTCGTGTTTGACAGACTCCCAGACCATATACTCTTATGGCTACCCTGCACTTACAATGCCTAAGGTTTTGCTTAGACACTGTAGGGGCATAGTGCTCATGCACCTATGCCCTCACCTGTGGTATAGTGCACCCTGCCTTAGGGCTGTAAGGCCTGCTAGAGGGGTGACTTATCTATGCCATAGGCAGTGTGAGGTTGGCATGGCACTCTGAGGGGAGTACCATGTCGACTTAGTCATTTTCTCCCCACCAGCACACACAAGCTGGCAAGCAGTGTGTATGTGCTAAGTGAGGGGTCCCCAGGGTGGCATAAGACATGCTGCAGCCCTTAGAGATCTTCCCTGGCATCAGGGCCCTTGGTACCAGGGGTACCAGGTACAAGGGACTTACCTGGGTGCCAGGGTTGTGCCAATTGTGGAGACAAAGGTACAGTTTAGGGAAAGAACACTGGTGCTTGGGCTTGGTTAGCAGGTCCCAGCACACTTTCAAATCATAACTTGGCATCAGCAAAGGCAAAAAGTCAGGGGGTAACCATGCCAAGGTGGCATTTCCTTACAACAAGGCTCTCAGGCATAGGGTGTTGGGTGAGGAATTTTGGGTCTGTTCGCACAGGCCGATGGCGTTGGGCAATCGTCCCATTCACAGGAACCCCCTTGCTGGGTCTGGACCAAGTACCCAAAAGGACGTCCGTCAGTGCCTCATTAAAGGATAGAAGGGGTTCTGATGTGGAAGACCATGGCTGAAGCACGTCGGTTAGGATATTAGGCCTAACCTCCACAGATGGTAGCTCGAGGTCCAAGACCTCAGCCGCCCTTCTAACCACCATGGAGTATGAGGCACCCTCCTCCGTAACCACGGTAGGAGGAGAGTGCATACCAGTGTCCGTGGAGGTTCTAGACCACTGGCATCACCCAAATCCTGCACCCAGTCCATTTGGGGGTCAAGCTGGTATTCTAAAAGGTCCAGCATCCCCTCCAAACTCTCCCCGTATCCATACCCATAAGCATAAGGGTCTGATCAACCCTGGGCCCAGGAGACCACATAGAAAAATGAATCGGCATCAAGCAAAGTTGTTCCGGCTCCCGGTCGTCAGGTATGAAAATGGGATCGACATTGATTGTGGGCCCAACCGACGTTGGAAGTGTTGACGTCTGACCCGACCCCGGAGATATGGCAGAAGCCGACGACTTTGAACTCAAAGGGGCCCCTTCCAACTCACCTGTGCACGAGGGCGCCAAAGGTGTGTCAGTCTGCCCAAAAATGAGGCGCATTGCCTCATAAAACTCTTTAGGGGTGGCTCCGGCTCCCAGCAAGTCGGGGAAGCGCGGGCCGACCCAGATGAAGGCTCAGAGGACAGAGGCCTAGAGCGTTGACGCTCTTCCCACGCTGCATTATCCGAGCAACGGGGTGAAATCGAAGAACGCTTGTCCTTCTTTGGCTTCTTTTTTTTATGACCCGAATGTCCCAATGACTTTGAGGACGAAGAGTGGTGGTGACTCTGCGGCTGGTCTCGAGACCTTCCTCTCAAACGAGACCGTGAGCGCTGCAGAGTCGAGTGTCGGGCTGCCATGAAGTTTAGGGACCAAAGACACACAAGGTGCGGATACGTCACCGACATCATTCGTAACAGGAGTCGCAGAGCTTAAAACCGGTCTTGCGGGACATCCCCCGACGCATCCACGACTTCATCAAAAAGAATTCGACAAAAGTTTTGTCGTGGTCAAAAAGTGACCGAGGTAGCTGTCTCCGGATCTGCACGTAGGCTGGCGCAGAAAGAAAAGAACTGACGTCAGCGTGCTGGCATGGCGCCTATATACGACCGTGACATCATCACAGCAAACATGGCCCCACCAACGCCCGCAGAGTCGACCGACTCCACCTGACGGCGCGCATAGGTACTGCACGAAGAAAAATCTCCAGATCCAGACTGAAGCCTGGGGAAATTCAAAGGTAAGGAATCTGCAACTAGAAGTCTCTATCAGATATAACCATATTTCTTTTAAAACGTGGCTCTCCAATAACAGTAATTAATAGCTGAATAACAGCCACATGAATATTCATGTGTAATATATTCATATTTCTGATAACTCTTAGACTTGTGTGCTTTTTTTAATGTAAACCTAAAAAAATAAACGTATTTATTGTTAAATTGAAGGAAACATCTGAAGTCATAACAACAACTATAATATAAGGAAGGCAACAAAACATGCATTTTATAACACCAGAATGCCCATAAAGCATGGATGTCATTTGGGGGTTGCCTGGGGTCGCAGCTGGGACCCCTCTCCTCAGAGGGGGCAAAATCTGTGCCAGGAATACAAGGGCAGCTTATGGACGTCAGTTGTGACTCCACTTTTCTTTTTGTCTGTCAACGTATTACAGTCATAGTGAATAATGTTTTACTGTTTGGCCAGCCCAACGTCATACGCACTTATGGTGCACTCCACTCATCCTCCAGCCCAGCCCCGCCCCGCGCTGCCCTAACCTGGCTCCTGGGGAAAGATAAAATAATGATAACATTGCATTATTACCATTTTATTTTTCCTTTTTCTTTACTGCACGAAGCAGTGGGACTATGTTCCTCGGCCTTAGCAGAGGAGCCACTGCTGTTTAAATATAAGTTGTGTGCATCCCTGCAGGTGAGAGTGTGTTTAAGTAAGAGAGCGTGTGTATGTTTAAGCATGCATCCGTGTGTGAATGAAAGAAAAGATTAAATGGGATGTGATGTCATTTCCGCTACCCCTGGAATTTTGGTGAATTGACGTTCAAGCCATAAAGCACCCTCTTGTACGATTTAATTTAGTTATTTAGATCTTCCAGCTGGTGGTGGGACCTGTATAAATGGGCAAGATGGTTCCGGGAATTAACACTAGCTGATGACATCTATTGTGATCAGCAGGTCGCGAGTTCCAATCCAGGCGAGCCTGACATTGTTCCGAGGTCCATAAATGGAGTACCATTAAAGTGGGTGATATGATGACCTAAGGTGTGCAGCGTTTAAGCAATGCAGAACTATGCCTTGGGCGCTATATAAAACACAAATATTGTTTTTAGTACCAAAATTATCATTCCTACGGGTGTTCTACAACAGGCAGATTGTTATTTTGCAGGAAAATGGTCTTTGGTGTGAGCTTTTTTTTCTTTTGCTGTCACTTCCATGACAGGGAGCAGCCGAGATTTAATGCCATCCAATTAGTTTTGTCTCATGGGTTCTGGGCTCCCCTGTGCTGCTCTTTTCTCCTGGTCCTCAGGTGTCCTGCGGAGTCCCTGCTTCTCTTCCACTGTTCTCAAATTGCATTACAATGATAATTCCGCCAATCTGTGCCCGCCTTTCCCCTGCCTCAGCGCCATCTGTAATGCCACGTTCCTACTTAAGCAAATGAGGGAGAGGGGCGCAGCCTTTGTGGGCTCACAGGAGGCAGACTCTCAAAGAGGAGGGACGAAGTTTAGTGCAAATGCTGTCGAGGGGAGACTGCTGATTACTCCAGCAGGGGGTGCGGAGGGACGCCGGGGGTGGGGGGGGAGGGGGGGGGGGTTGGGCGGCGTGGGTAAACAGTTATCTTCTTCATGTGACTATCCTATTTTTTACACTGCACGAGGCTGGTGTTTTGCGTTGGTAACTCCCTTATATCTGTCGGTAGTGGCTGCTAGGCCCACAGCATTCCAAAATCGCACTGTTTCGGCGGAAAATTACCTGGGTTTTGAACTCGGACGACCGGGTTCACAGTTCACACCACAGCTCTACTGGGCCACATATCACCTGCCCGCCACCTAGCATCACTCTCGTGATCTTTCGGGCAGAATATACTGTAAACATGGCCACGGTTTCAGAATGCGATTGAATAGGGATGCTTCATTGCTTATGGTTCGCTATACAGACTGAGACACAGCGGACTGCTAGGGCTGCACGCTGCCGCTGTCCACGGTCCTGAGGTTGTGCCAGATAGGTGGCTTCTGCCGCATCCATCTGGGTTTGTGGGCGCAATTCTTAGGGAAGGTTTCTAGCACCGAGTGCGAGTATATACACGCTTCTGTGGGAAAGCTGTCACCGCGGGAAACACTTTGAAAGCTTACGTTATTTGTCTACAATACTGTGCGTCAAATGGATGTGTAATGTATAATTTCCTCTGATCGTACAATGCTCTTGGATAGTCTGTTTTCGTGTGCATTACCCTGCTCTAAGGTGTGTGCACTGCACGGTGATAAAGTCTGTGACTGTGTGCAGTGCTCCATGCAATGATTCGGGGCGCATGTGCGCCTTCATGCTAAAAAATGTGGAGGAGTACAGAGCTTTGTGAAAAGGTCTGCGCCAGGGCGCGTGCTACGAGCGTGCACGCTTCTCTACAAAGGTATCCCTGTAACTGTGGAGAATTTTTTAGACTGTGATAGAGTGCACCAGTGTGTGCTGACATTTTACGGAGTATAACAGTGTTCTGTACTGAGGTGTATGAGAATGTAGAATGTTTAGTGCTGGTGTGACAGCACACAAGGTTCTATGCTAAGGGCTGTTACCGAGTCTAGGGCCAGATGTACGAAGCATTTTCCAAGTCGCAAGCAGCGAATCGGGCCGTTTGCGACTTGAAAAATGCTATTTGGGATGTACAGACGAGGGTCGGATTGGGATCAAACATAGGCCCGAGCAACCCTACAATAGTGACCCACATTCAAACATCGCAGCCTTTCATAAAACACTGCTAAATTAATATCAGGGAACTCATTTTTACACATATGTGTGGTGAATTAGACATTTTAAAGATTGTAAGGGGGTCAAGAATAGAAACATTGCATCTTTGAAATCTGAATACTTACTTGCAGTGTCAATGCATTGCACAACAAAGTGATTTTATCATTTCCCAACAAACTATGTACTTGACTGATCACCATAGAAATGTTGTTTAAAGCCAAGATGGTCTGTCCTCTGAGGGGAGCAAGGGGTTGAAAGGTGAAATAGATAGTCCCCAGGAGTTGGTGCCCTAGGCCTGTGATTCTCCTTGCTTGACAGAGGTACAGAAAACTAACAGCTGGAGGACCCTGTTTTTTTCCGATGGAATGTTTTTGGTCAGTGTGAGAAAGTAGCCTCTTTCTAGCCTTGTTACCCCCACTTTTGGCCTGTTTGTGAGTATATGTCAGGGTGTTTTCACTGTCTCACTGGGATCCTGCTAGCCAGGGCCCAGTGCTCATAGTGAAACCCCTATGTTTTCAGTATGTTTGTTATGTGTCACTGGGACCCTGCTAGCCAGGACCCCAGTGCTCATAAGTTTGTGGCCTATATGTATGTGTTCCCTGTGTGATGCCTAACTGTCTCACAGAGCCTCTGCTAACCAGAACCTCAGTGGTTATGCTCTCTCTGCTGTACAAATTGTCACTAACAGGCTAGTGACCAATTTTACCAATTCACATTGGCATACTGGAACACCCTTATAATTCCCTAGTAGATGGTACTGAGGTACCCAGGGTATTGGGGTTCCAGGAGATCCCTATGGGCTGCAGCATTTCTTTTGCCACCCATAGGGAGCTCTGACAATTCTTACACAGGCCTGCCACTGCAGCCTGAGTGAAATAATGCCCACATTATTTCACAGCCATTTTACACTGCACATAAGTAACTTATAAGTCACCTATATGTCTAACCTTCACCTGGTGAAGGTTGGGTGCTAAGTTACTTAGTGTGTGGGCACCCTAGCACTAGCCAAGGTGCCCCCACATTGTTCAGGGCAAATTCCCCCCGGACTTTGTGAGTGCGGGACACCATTTCACGCGTGCACTATATAGGTCACTACCTATGTATAGCGTCACAATGGTAACTCCGAACATGGCCATGTAACATGTCTAAGATCATGAAATTGTCACCCCAATGCCATTCTGGCATTGGGGAAACAATTCCATGATCCCCCGAGTCCCTAGCACAGACCTGGGTACTGCCAAACTACCTTTCCCGGGGTTTCACTGCAGCTGCTGCCAACCCCTCAGACAGGTTTCTGCCCTCCTGGGGTCCAGCCTGGCTTTGCCCAGGAAGGCAGAACAAAGGACTTCCTCAGAGAGAGGGTGTTACACCCTCCCCCTTTGGAAAAAGGTGTCAGGGCTGGGGAGGAGTAGCCTTCCCCAGCCTCTGGAAATGCTTTGATGGGCACAGGTGGTGCCCATCTCTGCATAAGCCAGTCTACACCGGTTCAGGGATCCCCAAGCCCTGCTCTGGCACGAAACTGGACAAATGAAAGGGGAGTGACCACTCCCCTGACCTGCACCTCCCAGGGGAGGTGCCCAGAGCTCCTCCAGTGTGCTCCAGACCTCTGCCATCTTGGAAACAGAGGTGCTGCTGGCTGGCACACTGGACTGCTCTGAGTGGCCAGGTCCAGCAGGTGACGTCAGAGACTCTTTCTGATAGGCTCTTACCTGTGTTGTTAGCCTATCCTCCTTCCTAGGTAGCCAAACCTCCTTTTCTGGCTATTTAGGGTCTCTGCTTTGGGGAATTGTTTAGATAACGAATGCAAGAGCTCATCCGAGTTCCTTTGCATCTCTCTCTTCACCTTCTGCCAAAGGATCGACCGCTGACTGCTCAGGACGCCTGCAAAACCGCAACAAAGTAGCAAAGACGACTACTGCAACCTTGTATCGCTTCTCCTGCCGCCTTGTATCGCTTCTCCTGCCGCCTTCTCAACTGTTTCCTGGTGGTGCATGCTGTGGGGGTAGCCTGCCTCCTCTCTGCACCAGGAGCTCTGAAGAAATCTCCTGTGGGACGACAGAATCCTCCCCCTGCAACCGTAGGCAACAAAAGACTGCATCACCAGTCCTCTGGGTCCCCTCTCAGCACGACGAGCGTCGTCCCTGGAACTCAGCACCTCTGTCCAAGTGACTCCCACAGTCCAGTGACTCTTCAGTCCAAGTTTGGTGGAGGTAAGTCCTTGCCTCCCCACGCTAGACTGCATTGCTGCGTACCGCGTGATTTGCAGCTGCTCCGGCTCCTGTGCACTCTTCCAGGATTTCCTTCGTGCACAGCCAAGCCTGGGTCCCCAACACTCTAACCTGCAGTGCACAACCTTCTGAGTTGTCCTCTGGCGTCGTGGGACTCCCTTTTGTGTCTTCAGGTGGACTCCGGTTCACTTCTCTTCTAAGTGCCTGTTCCGGTACTTCTGCGGGTGCTGCCTGCTTCTGTGAGAGCTCACTGACTTGCTGGGCGCCCCCTCGGTCTCCTCATCCAAGTGGCGACATCCTGGTCCCTCCTGGGCCACAGCAGCATCCAAAAACCCTAACCGCGAGCCTTGCAGCTAGCAAGGCTTGTTTGCGGTCTTTCTGCGTGGGAACACCTCTGCAAGCTTCTTCACGACGTGGGACATCCATCCTCCAAAGGGGAAGTTTCTAGCCCTCTTCGTTCTTGCAGAATCCTCAGCTTCTACCATCCGGTGGCAGCTTCTTTGCACCCTCAGCTGGCATTTCCTGGGCATCTGCCCACTCTCGACTTTGTCGCGACTCTTGGAATTGGCCCCCTTGTTCCACAGGTACTCTAGTCCGGAAATCCACTTTGATTGCATTGCTGGTGTTGGTCTTCCTTGCAGCATTCCCCTATCACGACTTCTGTGCTCTCTGGGGAATATAGGTGCACTTTACACCTACTTTTCAGGGTCTTGGGGTGGGCTATTTTTCTAACCCTCACTGTTTTCTTGCAGTCCCAGCGACCCTCTACAAGCTCACATAGGTTTGGGGTCCATTCGTAGTTCGCATTCTACTTTTGGAGTATATGGTTTGTGTTGCCCCTATACCTATGTGCTCCTATTGCAATCTACTGTAACTTAACATTGCTTGCATTACTTCCTTTTGCTATTACTGCATATTTTTGGTATTGTGTACATATATCTTGTGTATATTTGGCATCCTCATACTGAGGGTACTCACGGAGATACTTTTGGCATATTGTCATAAAAATAAAGTACCTTTATTTTTAGTATATCTGTGTATTGTGTTTTCTTATGATATTGTGCATATGACACCAGTGGTATAGTAGGAGCTTTGCATGTCTTCTAGTTCAGCCTAAGCTGTTCTGCTATAGCTACCTTCTATCAGCCTAAGCTGCTAGAAACACCTCTTCTACACTAATAAGGGATAACTGGACCTGGTACGGAGTGTAAGTACCCCTTGGTACCCACTACAAGCCAGGCCAGCCTCCTACAGTCAGACTCCTTCCTGGGCCTCAGTAACTGAACTAGGCCACTGAAGGCTGTTTTTTATGGCCGTGATTTCTTCCTCCGAAGCAGGACAGGAGATGGCTAGGACGTAAGGAGTTGAAGAAGTGGTCTGTATTGGCAGTATGTTGAAGCATGTTCTAGCATGGTGTCCTGTCCATCTGTGGACTAGTTAGCCCTTTGCGTTGTTCTGTTGGGACCTCTGGATCCTGCTGGTAATGGTTACTGCAGAGTCCAGCTTGTTTCAGCTCTCTCACCTGGTGAAAGTGGGCATGGAAATCAAGAGGTAGGAAGGAAATCTTTATATTAGCACTTCTCTTCACTCTAGAAGCTTGTGGTTGGGTGAGAAAGGGGTGAGGTCAGAATCTTGAGGCAGCAATCCCCCAGGCCTGTTGTTTCCAGCACCATCTAAAGGATTTTTGAAGCCCCAGGCAATACCTATTGTGGTAGTCATGGTTTAGAAAAACAGTGATTTTTATTAGTTATTTTCAGCTAAGCCCTCATGATGTCAAACAACACTTAACTATAAGTTAACCTTTCTGAAAAGTGGACATGCAATAATACCTAAAGCTGATGTTGCCCAGTGTGTGCCAGTCAAATAGTACCAAAATAAAGCTTGAGCCAGCATCGATAAAGCCATTTTTGTTTTTGTGTTATAAATGTTTTGTCATGCAAAATATTTTACATAAAAATCAGTGTCTAATAAGCTGGTATCTACTATTTTAGGAAAGAGACAGTAATGGTGACTTGGTGGATGTTTAGTGTAACAGTGCATAATAGGAAAACATATGTGCGTAGTGCTTGAGATTGTAGCTTTCATTGCTAAATCTTTGTGATCACAAATAAATACCTCTTCACCATTGGCACACTTGCTGCAACAGTGAAAACTGAAGCACTTCTCTGATGATTTTTACTGTTATATCAGGTGAAATAAAATAATTTTCTACTTAATTCTGTTCCTGTGCCTTTCTTTCTCTGGTTAGGTAGTAATCTCAAGCTCTGCTGAGTAACCAAAACACAGAGGAGAGTGAGGTGATGCAAGTGTATAGAGGAACGTAAAGTAGAGGGAAGAGGGAGGTAGAAGCAGTGATAATGTAGAGCGATAGGAGAGATGAGGAACTCATAAGGTAGAAAGAGAATGGCAAGGTGGACTGGAAGAAAGATATGGAGAGCTAGACAAGGGAGCAGTAAATAGAAGGTGATTTTGGAATGAGGTAGATGTGTACTGAGTGATAGGGATACTGAAATGTTAGGAGAGGAGGTAAACAGAGGCAGTGGTGCAACAAAACTTGAGGGGGCTCCACCCTGCACAGCACGTGGAGGTCCCCCCTCCGGACTCACCAAGGAGCTTTTAGGCCAGGGTACTGTGCTGAGGGGACCCCCTGGAGCTCACCTCTCCTCTTTCCCCCGGCACTGCCGGGACCTATGTTGTGCCACTGCACAGAGGGATGAGATAGAGAGAAAGGTGATGTAGGAAGAGGGTTTAGTCAGAGAGAAGTAGAGGCCGAGGACTGTAGTGGTTGACAGGCAAAAAGATGAGGTAGCAGTAAGGGAAATGCAAGCTGGGGTAAGGTATAGAGAGGGGCAGAATGATAAGTGGAGCACAGAGAGATAGGTTTGGTAAAGTGGATGGTGAATAAGAGAGAAAGGTACATTGAGAGAGGTGAATATGAGAAAAAGAGTATTTGTACAGAAAAGAGATGGAGTAGAGAGACAGGTGAGGTAGAGAAAGAGAGGGGAGATTCAGACAGAGGAAGAGTCAAGTGTGAGGAAAAGCTTGAGAGGTGACATAGAGAGACATAAAAAGAAAGAGACAGAGAAGGTATGTTAAAAAGTGGTCCAGACACAGATTTGAAAGAGAGTGAAAAAATGCAATGGTAGTTTAAAAAGAAGTCCAGTGGTAGAGAAAGAGGGCTAATAATAAAGGCGTACTTTTGGGAGAGATGTGACTTAGAGGGAAGAGAGGTTGAAAGCAGTGGAGAGGTGAGACAGTGATCAAGCAAGGTTAATTGAGAGATTGGGTTTTGAGAGAAAGAGAAATGTAAGGAATAGAAAGACTGAGTAGTGTATGAGATGTAAAGTAGAGAGGAAAGTGAGGAAGTGAGTGTTGTGTTAAAGAGGGGGTGAGAACGGCAGAGAGAAGTGAGGTATACAGGTGGGGTGGTGAAATAAGGAAATAGATAAGGTTGAGAGAGACAGGGCAGCAAAAGGAAAAGTACTGTGAGGTGCTGCAATAGGGGTGGGGTATAGTTGTAGTAGGGAGGAAAAGTTGTGGAGGTAGACAGTAGGAGAGAGAGGGAGAGGTGGTGACATGTGGGATATAGAGAGGTGTACTTTAAACTGCGAGGTGAAGTAGACAGAACCGTGGTAGAAAGGGCTGCAATAGAAATTGAGTGGTAGTTACAGGGGGGTGTAGAGGTCAATGAAGAGAGAGAAAGAAAGGGGTGAGGTAGAAGAGCTGGAGTCAATTAAGGGGAGAGATCTGAGACAGAAAGATAAGTGAGGCCTAGAAAAGGAGGTAGAGAGTAATAAAACAGTTACCATGAAGGTAGTGAGAGAGTGTGAGGAAGATAGAGCCGGGGTTTAGTGACTGGTGAGGTAGAGAGAAATGATGCAAAAAACAAATGTACAAAAAGAAAGGAAATAAGGAACAGTGAAGTTTAAAGGTATTAAGAGGCAAAGTAAACAGGGGGAGGTAGGGTGAAAAGTAAGTTAGAGGGAAGTAGACAAAAAGAAAATAAGTTACTTACCTGTAACTGTGGTTCTCCAGTATTGGTATCTTTCAGAGATTCACATGCTTGAATCATTCCCCGTCGTCGACGTGGGAGCCTCATGGTACATAGAAAGCAATAAATAGATAAATCCCCCCCCCCTTTTTTTTTCTCCATTGTAGTCAATGGCAAAAATACATTCACTTTCCTAGCTATCAGTCTCATTAGGAAAGGCCCAAAGTTCAGCCAATCAGGCGAGACCACCCCGTTAGAATCCTCAGCACAGAGGCTCAGTCTCTCAGATTTCTCTGCACTAGTGATTTTAAGAAAATAAAAGAGGTGAGCCCCCATGGGGAGGAGGGTGGGTCGCATGTGAATCTATGAAAGATACCAATACTGGAGAACCACAGTTACAGGTAAGTAACTTATTTTCTTCTCCAGTATTGGGGTATCTTTCATAGATTCACATGCTTGAATCAGAATAGTCAGCAGTAGAAGAGATGCTTAAGTTCTGCAAATACCAGAAAACATGCTTGTTCACATTTCATCCTATATGGACTTATATAGGTAGTTAAATATGTTTATCAACATTTAAAAAATATATATACATACATCAATAGTAATTATATATATATATGAAAAATATCAGTCTGGAAATACATTCGAGGATGGAGGGTAAAGAAGATTATTGGCTCACCTTATGCAAATAAATTACGTAACACTGCTTGTCCTACCGCGGCATCCATCCTGTCAGTAGCATCCAGGCAGTAGTGTTGGATAAAGGTGTGGGCACGCGTCCACGTTGCCGCTCTGCAGATCTGGTTCAGAGGAACTCCTGCGAATAGAGCTGCCGAAGTGGATACCGCTCTAGTGGAATGCGCTTTGACATTGGACGATAGCGGTTTTCCTGCTAACTGGTGGCAGAGTTGTATGGTAGAAGAGATCCAGCGTGCTATGGTTTGTTTGGAAACAGCCTTGCCGCTATTGATCTGTCCATAGCTAATACACAGTTGTTCAGATTTACGAAAGCTGCTAGTCCTTTGTATGTAGAATTTCAGACATCGTTCAATGTCTAGGGAATGTAATGCTTGCTCTGCTGTAGTTCGAGGATTTGGAAACAATGTTCCCAAAACGACCGGCTCATTTAAATGAAAGGTCAAAGGAACCTTGGGGATACATTTTGGATTAGTTCTGAGAATCACCATATCTGATTTAAATTGCAGAAAAGGTGGTGAGACAGTGAATGCCTGGATGTCGCTAACCCTCTTCGCGGAAGTGAGGGCCAGAAGGAGAGCTGTTTTCAAAGAGATATATTTCAGGTCTGCTTTGTGAATAGGCTCAAATGGATGCTTCATCAATTGGGAGAGCACAATATTTAAATGCCAGGAAGGTGGAGGACGGTGAATCGGCGGAAACATCCTGAACAAGCCTTTTAGAAATTGCTTTATTATCCTGGATGACCATAAAGATGGTAAGTCTGATGTCCGTCGGAAACGGGATATAGCAGCGAGGTGGACCTTGATAGACAAGTGGGAAAGACCTGACTTCGGTAAACGCAACAGGTATGGAAGGATCTGTTCTGGAGAGTACTTCAGAGGATGAACGTTAGAAGTTGAACACCATATGCAGAACCTCTTCCACTTGAGCTTATACGTCTTATTTGTAGACTGGGCCCTGGCACAGGCAGGCACTTCTCTGCAGTCTGAAGGGATATCTAGGTCGTCAAATTCATAGAATTCAGGAGCCAGGCTGATAATCGAAGAGAAGTCGGGTTGGGATGACGGACCTGCCCCTGATTCATTGTTAGCAAGTCTGGTGCTGGTCTCAGCCGTATGTGAGGCTGTTCTGAGAGCAATAGAACCTCCGTGAACCAAAACTGGCTCGGCCATTTGGGAGCAATCAATAGAAGCCGGCAAGGGTTCCCTCTTCATCTTTTGCAGAAGTCTCGGGATGAGCAGGAGCGGGGGAAAAGCGTAGACATAAATCCCTGACCATTTGATCAAAAACGCATTCCCCTTTGATCCTCTCTGCGGTCTCCAGCTTGCGAAGTGTTGGCATTTTCTGTTCTCTCTGGTCGCAAACAGATCCAGACTGGGTCTGCCCCAACGACGAAAGAGGCGGTCGAGAATTGTCTGACTGAGTTCCCATTCGTGACAGCTGGTTCGAGTCCTGCTTAAGGCATCTGCCCACGTGTTGGAAGCCCCCGGAAGATGTTCCGCTCTGATCAATATCCGATGCTGAAGCACCCAATGCCACAGTTCCTGTGCCTGCAGAGACAGTGCCTGTGATCTTGTACCCCCCTGCTTGTTGAGGTAATGCATGACTGTGGTGTTGTCGGTTCTTATCCACACCGAGGAACCCTTCAAGTTGGTGAGGAAGGCCTTGAGTGCCAAGGAAACTGCTCTTAATTCAAATACGTTTATGTGGAGAGTCGACTCCTGTGTGGACGATCTCCCTCTCACTGATAGGTCTTGTAAGTGTGCGCCCTATCCCTCTAAGGATGCATCTGTTATAATGTGCACTGGTTTGTCTTTCAGGAAGGAGAGACCCTCCGTGATGAGGGGGGTATCCTTCCACCACTTGAGGGCTTGTCTCGCTGATGGAGTTATTCAAACTATATCGTCAAAAGATCCTTCTATTTGCTTCCATTGATTGTCCAATTGTTGTTGAAGTGTTCTCGTGTGTAGACGACAGTTTTCTATCAACAGAATGCATGAAGAAAGCATCCCCAGAAAAGACTTGTAGGTCCGAACAGAAGCAGACCTTCTTCTGCTGAGACATGTTGCTAAATCTTGAAGTCTCTTCTGTCTGTCGTGCGAAGCAAAGGCTCTCGCTTGGACTGTGTCCAAGACGGCTCCTAAAAAGGTGATGTTCTGCGAAGGATCTAGATGAGACTTGGGGTAATTTACTGTTAAGCCTAGTGTCCTCAAGAGAGATAAACATGTTCTTGTGTCCCTGGCAGCTTTTAACGTTGTTTGTGCTCTTATTAGCCAGTCGTCTAAGTAAGGGAACACCTGAATCCCTCGTTGCCTGAGGTAGGCTGCAACTGGTGCCAAGACCTTGGTGAACACTCTTGGGGCCGATCTCAGGCCAAAAGGCAACACTCTGAACTGGTAATGAGTGCCTGCAACCCTGAACCGTAAGATTTTCCGATGACTGGGGTGAATGGGAATGTGGAAATATGCGTCCTGGAGATCCAAGGACGTCATGAAATCTCCCCGGTTGAGTAGGCGTAGGACATCTTGAAGGGAGATCATGTGAAATGATTGCTTCTTGAGGAATTTGTTGAGAGAACGAAGGTCTAAAATAGGTCTCCAGTCTCCTGTCTTTTTCCGTATAAGGAAGAAGCGAGAGTAGAAGCCTGTTCCCCTCTGATTTCTCGGTACAATCTCTATTGCTTCCTTCTCTATCAAGATGGCAATCTGCGCTAGAAGTTCCTTGGGATGGGCAGGTGGGGGACCCCTCAGTGGTACGTGAGGGGGAGGCTGATTGAATTCTAATGTATGTCCTCTGCTGACAATATCGAGTACCCATTTGTCTGAAGTAATCTGGGACCACTGGTGGAGGAAATTGGAAATTCTGCCCCCTATCAGAGTGTTGGTATAGGGGTTGGGTGCAGGCAACTGATGAAGGTCAGTGCTTTCTTGTTGTTTCTTTGGCTTTATAAGCCGATTTTCCTCTAGTAGCTTGTCGGAAGTGTGTGGATGACGGTTGTCGATAAGTATGCAGCTGTTGCTGGCCAATGGTGGAACGAAACTGGCCCTGGTATGATGAGTATTGGCGGTACTGGTGTGAGCCGCCTCTATAAGAATAGAGCCCCATTCCTCTCGAAAGGGCTGTCTTCTGTATTGCAATGTACCCAGGGATCTGGCTGTTTCGGTGTCTTTCTTAATAGACTGCCAAGCATCATCTGCATGCTTACCGAACAAGAGCTTACCATCATAGGGCATCTCCAGTATCTTTAATTGCACCTCTGGTCGAAACGATGTAGCTTTCAGCCACCCCTGACGCCTGAGTACGGCTGCTCCGGCTAACTGGCGGAAACCTGTAGACGAGACATCTATGGCGCAGTCTATAATCTCAGCTGAGATCTTCTCACCCTCCTGTAATATTTTGCGCGCTTCCGCTCTACTATCTTCCAGCAGTAGCTCTATAAACTGCGACATGTCGGACCACATCTGACGGACGTATCTTCCCAGGATTGCCAGGGAATTCGCTGCTCTGACTGTAGTAGCCGCCATAGTTGAAATTTTTTGCCAATCAAATCTAACCGTCGTCCCTCCTTATCCGGGGGGGCAGTCAAAGATGAACACGGGTTTCTGGACCTTCGCTGAGCTGCCTGTGATATGACAGAGTCCGGCTTAGGGTGACTAACCAAACATGCTGGAGAGTTGTCTGGTGCTTTGTATTTCTTCTCGAGTCTTGGTAGTACTGCTGGTATAGAAAATGGGGTCTGCATGACTTTAAGCCCCTCTTCCCAAATGAAGTCAACAATGGGTATTGCTCTTACTGACTTTCTAGTGTCCTCTTTGAAGTCATACAGGAAACAGTCTGACTGCTTTGATGTTATTGGCAGTTGAAATCTTTTTGCAACTCATTCCATCACACTGTCCTGTGGTGGAGAGTCCACCAGTGGGGGCGTAGAAGGGGATGGCGTATGGATCTGATATTCATCCCATTCTTGAATAAGCGAGTCAGTGTCTTGAATTTCACCTTCCTCCTGCTGGTCCTCTGACGAAGGTGGATCAAGATCCGGCCCAGATGAAGGACCTGGGATAGGTTCCGTAGAATCGGATGGCCGAACAGGAGTAGATATTGGTGTATGTGGAGGTTGTACTGGAGTAGCGGAGCCAGGTGGAGGGAATCTAGTGTAGTAGTCCTGCATCATCTGCTGAAGATTGGCTATCAAAGAGACAGGCATCTGGATCGTCTGCTCCTGAGGTTGTATGTGACTCTGCGGCTGTTGACCTAAATAGAGCTGGTCACTCTCCTCTTCATCCTCCTCCTGACATTTAATGCGTAGTTCTGAAGGGCTACGTGCCACTGGGAAAAAAACATCATCTGAATATATGTCATCCTCCTCCTCCTCGTCAGCAAACAGATGCAGCGGGGGTACTGGCGCGACTTTACTATGCGATGTATGAGAAGGTAACTGGTGAGTAGATTTACTCTTTATCGGCAGAATCCTTTGAGGTAAGTAAGGAGATGCTCCATATTGTTTGGATATAGATTCAGGAAATTGAGCAGTCGACGGTACGTTCGTCAATGGTGTTCTCGTCGACGGTGTAGGCGTCGACGGAGCCGCCGTTAGCGGTGTCGTCATCGGGGGTGCGAGCGTCGACAGAGTTGCCGTAGACAGTGCCAGTGTTGACTGAGCTGTCGTCGACGGAGTAGTCGTCATCGCCGATGCCTTTGACGGGAAAGTAGATTGCCGCGCCGTTGATGCGCCCGTTGGTGGGATCGTTGACCAAGAGCTTTGGAGCTTACCCGTTGATGAGTGCGTCGACGATAGACACCTCACCTTTTCCCCTGCCGACGGTCTCTTTGTAATCTTTAGGGTGTGAGCAGGTGAGGGACCGTATTTTAAGCTCACCGATGTTATGGTTGTAGCTAACAGCGGAGATGAAGTAATAATCATTGGCGACGACGGAGCTATAAATGTGGCCGTCGCTGTTGTCGTCGATGAAGGAAGACCTGCCGTCGACGATGCGGTCGTCAACGGCGTGGAAATCTTGGATGTCGACGGTGGTAGGAAACTTGAAGATCTTTTGAGCTTTTTTGATGTGGTAGCTGGAGTAGATGGCTCAGAACGAACCTTACCACTATGTTCCCTGGATGTTGATGGGTGTTCCTCAGGTCTGTCCTTAAACACATGCAGCTTCTTAGCGGACTTACTGCTCATGAGGGAGAAGCTCTCCACAGACCTTTTTCTCTTTCTTGAGGCCACTGATGTATCGCTGTCCTCCTCCTCAGAGAAAGTTTCTCTGGATTTTCGCTTCGGAAGCCAAAGCAGGAGTCTGGCTTCTCTGTCTCTGAGAGTCTTATTAGGAAATGTCCTGCAGATCTTCCAATCCTTGACCTTATGTTCAGGATGGAGACAGTATATGCAGTCCTTGTGAGGGTCTTCACAATGAAGCCTTAATTTTCCACAGGTACCACATGGTCTAAACAAACCTTTTCTAGTAGTAGACATGATGGAAAAAGAACTACAGCGAAGCGAAGAGTGAAAGCTGAACAATATCTCCTGAAGAGAAAGTAAACTGAGCAGAGCTCAGGGAGACTCCCTTACACACGACGTGCGGTAGAAAATGTGAGAGACTGAGCCTCTGTGCTGAGGATTCTAAAGGGGTGGTCTCGCCTGATTGGCTGAACTTTGGGCCTTTCCTAATGAGGCTGATAGCTAGGAAAGTGAATGTATTTTTGCCATTGACTACAATGAAAAATAAAAATAAAAGGGGGAATTTATCTATTTATTTCTATGTACCGTGGGGCTCCCACTTCGACTGGGAATGATTCAAGCATGTGAATCTATGAAATATACGCCAATACTGGAGAAGTATAGAGATCATTAAAGGAGAGTGAAGGCAGGTAGTGAGCGACACCAGGACAAGTGATGGGTAAGGAGAGAAAGGGGTAGACAGAAAGTAAGTGATGAGAGATGGACAGAGAGACAGACAAACACAGACAGAGAAAAAGAAAGATTATTATAAAAAGTTATAAGTGAAAAAAAGAGTGAGAGATCATTTTTTCAGGAGGGCCTTTGAAGATGGAGGACTTTACAATTGTCCATATTTTGCATTCCTTAAAATGTCTCTGGCTGCTTTCCTGTTCGGACAGGCTGGAGAGTGAGGAAGGTGGCCCAGCCATTGGGAGGTGAGGCGGGAAGCTTGAGTGTTCCTTACTGCTGGGGAGGGGAAGAATATCACTCAACATTATTAAGAACCTTATTACAAATTCAGATATTATCTCAGATTATTCCAATATGTTTAGAAGAACCTTTGCTGTCCTATTTAAAGCACATTTAGTGTCAGCTTCTGCTTGGAAGTGATATATTCAGTAAATATGTTTTAAGCAACCTAGTGTGTTCCAAAGGTTAGGGAAGGGGTCTGATTGGTTTAGCTCACTGTTGACTTCTAGGGCATAAGCAACATTGAGTGTACAGGCCTTCCTACAAGGCACAGGCTCTTGAAGGCTCCAAGGGTATGTTGGCTCTTACCAGTAATGTGATCCAGCAAGACGGCACAAGGAGTTGTGACTGCTGGTGACATTTGTTGTGACCTGCAGGTGAAGTGTTCTAATAAAGGCAAAACTAAATCATCCTTATGAGGTAGGAATATTGTGTACTTTTCAGTTGGGTAAAAGTGACATTTGCTTGGACAGCGCTTACAAAAATGCATAGTGAAGCACTATATGAAAGCCCTTTGCCATCCTCTACAAATACACACTACAGAAAAACAGGTAAGTGTACCATGCATAGTCCCAGGTGCAGAGCTTGCATCATTAAAAATGAAAACACAACACCTGCACACTCCCACTCAGAATGCAGAGACAGTGTGGCACATCACACAAATCTCTACTGCTCACCTTCTCACACACTCTTTATCTCACTAGTATGCATTCGTTGTGTTCTCATTGTTACTGTGTCTCATCTCTCGACCGATCTTCCACTCATTCATTGTACTCCGTCTGTAACTTTCTCTCACATGCTCTTTTACCACAATTGTACTCTTTCCATCAAGCACTTTATCTCTATTCTTCTCTCTTCGTGTCTTTCTGTGCTTCTCACTCTTTCCATAGCCCTGTCTCTGTCTTTTCCTCCTTCCTATCCCCCACCTCGCCGATTCTATCTCCTCCCCTTCACCCTCTTCTCTACCCTTTGTCTGGCCACTTTCGCTTTAACTTCTCTCTCCTTATCCTCCCTCATTGCCTCCTCATCAGGTAGCCCCAAAGTCTGTGGGGTCTCAGGAACAGCACTGCTGCAGGGCATGTGCGGAGAGCCTGACAGGCAGGGACAAGAGCAGTGCAACGCAATGTCCTGTAAGGAAGAGAATGTGTGAAATGGCCCACCTCGCATGTGCTCCAGTAAGGCTGCTCAGGGCACCACCCCATGCCTATCATGTGCTGATCTAGCAGGGGAGGGGACAGATAAAAACACAGCCGGCCTCATACAGTGAGGAAAGGTGTGAAAATAGCTTTGCTCAGCTGCGCTCCAGTGATGCTGCTGCCACTCCCTCACATTCCCCACCTCAATCTGATCGCATTATTGTGTGTCAACAACCGGCCCAAAACAGCCCCACACACTATTAATGGGCCTGCCCTGCAGGGGACTGGTGAGGGCTTTTCCAGTCCCTGCTAGGACATGATACGTCTTGCCTCTGCTGCAGGCTTCCAGACAGCGTTCTTAGGCCCCAGAGAATCACTGGCGAGGCTGGACTTTACAACATCCTGAAACCACTCAAAACGGCCACAAAAATAATCGCCCCACGACCGGGCCTCAGATCTGGCCCGTCGCCCTTTGCCCGAACGCCCGGTTTACCAATCCGACCCTGGTACAGACCCATTTTTGCGATTCGGTAATCTATTTACTGAATCGCAAAAAGGGTTTGCGAGTTGCAATTAGGAAGGAGTGCTCCCTTCCTAACTGCGAGTCGCAGTCCCATGTATGATTGTTTTGTGACTGTGAATGCGGTTGCAAAACAATCGCAGTTAGCACCAGTTTCAAACTGGTGCTAACCCATTAGTAAAGGGGAAGGGGTCCCATGGGACCCCTTCCCCACTGTGAATGGCAGCAGTCACAGTCATGGTGGTCTGCTGTCTCCAGCAGGCCACCATCCCTGTGAGGGCGGCCATTCCCAATGGGGTTGCAAATTTGCGACCTACCTCATAAATATTTATGAGGTAGGTCATTTGCGAACCCATTGGGAATCGCAAATATGGTCATTGACACTGTTGTACATCAGGTTTTATGCGAGTTGCAAAACCTGAATTTCGTACATGTGGCCCCTAGTCCTCTGTGCTAAGTTTTGTGATTGGTCCCATGCTCTCTGCTGATGTGTATAACAGGGTATAAAGTTCTGTAGCAACCTGTATGACACTACCCACTAGTTTGTGTTAAAATACATGATACTTCCATTCTGCACTAGAATGTGTGACTTTGTGCTGCAGTGTTTTTAATAGTGTTCAATGTTCTCTATTAAAATTTACGACACTATACAACAGTCTGTGTTAGTGTGTGATGTTGAACCATGCCTGTGTTAGTGTGTGATGTGGAACCATGCTCTATGTTTAGGTATTAGACGGTGTGCAGTGTTCTACACTAAGGTTTGTGACTCACTATAATGTTCTGTGTTAATGAGAGTTTGAAGCTGCAATGTTCTTTGTTAATATTTGCTGCTAAGGAGCCGTAACAGTGCACAATGGGTATGCCTCATTTTGTAACTATGCACGGTTTTGCACTACTTTTAAGTGAATTTTCAGCACGAAACAAGCTTAGCGCTGGAAAATAAATCAGTGAAAAAAGATTTAGCATCATTTTGCTTCACTTTTGCGATGCAAACACATCGATCGGTCGATCGGTCCATTTATAGAGCGCGCTACTCACCCGAGAGGGTCTCAAGGCCCTGGAGAGGGGGGTGGGGTGTTACTGCTGCTCGAATAGCCATGTCTTGAGGCGTTTCCTGAAGGCGAGATGGTCCTGGGTAGTTCTTAGGTGTGTGGGAGGAAGTTCCATGCTTTGGCTGCCAGGTAGGTGAATGATCTTCCTACGGCGGTGGTTCTGCGGATCCGTGGGACGGTGGCGAGGGCGAGGCTAGCTGAGCGGAGCTGACGGGTGGGCGTGTAGAACGAGAAGCGGCTGTTGAGGTATTTGGGGCCCATGTCGTGGAGTGCTTTGTGTGCGTGGGTGAGGAGCCTGAAGGTGATCCTCTTGTTGATGGGGAGCCAGTGCAGGTGTTTCAGGTGGGCGGATATGTGGCTGTGGCGAGGAATGTCGAGGATGAGGCTTGCGGAGGCGTTCTGTATGCATTGTAGATGTTTCTGAAGCTTGGCGGTGGTTCCTGCGTATAGGGTGTTCCCATAGTCCAGACAGCTTGTGACGAGGGCATGGGTAACTGTCTTTCAGGTTTCGGCGCGGATCCATCGGAAGATTTTCCGGAGCATGCGTAGGGTGTTGAAGCATGATGACGAGACGGCGTTTACTTGCTTGGTCATTGTGAGGAGGGGGTCCAGGACGAACCCGAGGTTGCGTGCGTGAACCGAGGGGGTTGGTGCGGTGCCCAGCGCCGTGGGCCACCAGGAGTCGTCCCAGGCGGATGGGGATTTTCCAAGGATGAGGACCTACATCTTGTCTGAGTTCAGTTTTAGGCGGCTGAGCTTCATCCATTCCGCGACGTCTTTCATTCCTTCTTGTAGGTTGGTTTTGGCGGTGGTTGGGTCTTTGGTGAGGGAGAGTATCAGCTGGGTGTCGTCGGCGTAGGAGATGACGTTGATGTTGTGTTTGCGTGCGATGGCGGCGAGGGGACTCATGTAGATATTGAAGAGGGTTGGGCTGAGCGAGGAACCTTGGGGTACGCCGCAGATGATCTCGTGGGTTCTGAGCGGAAGGGAGGGAGGTGGACTCTCTGGGTTCTCTCGGAGAGGAACGAGCTGATCCAGTCCAGGGCCTGTCCTAGGACATCGCTAAAACTTCTTAAATAGATCCCTAAGTACTGCAACAGTATGCCTTGTAACACTGCAATGGTCTGTGCTCTGGTGGATAGCAATGTAATGAGCTGTAATGAGTTCACAGTGTACAATGTACTGTGCCATTGCCTGTGACGGCGTGAAAAATGTAGTGCTAAACTGTGGCATTTTATAATTATATGTTCTGCGGTTCGTGTGCATTGGTGAAAAAAACTTGGAGCCTCATTTTGTCACGGTTTCGGGCAGGGCTGATCAGGACTTTGGTTGGGACACCCCTTGAGGTCACCGAATATCCTACAGAGGTAGTGTACTGGGGCAGAAGAGCAGCTAAAGGCATACACGGAAAGGACAGCTATGGATAGGCACAGGAAACAGGAAAGTAAAAGCAGAGCAACCCTTGTGTGAACAAACAGGAAACGGATTACCAGTGGACAAACACGCTGGGGTTGTACACAGAGTAAGGCGCAGAACCTCCCACAGTGACAGGGAATCTCAATGCCTCTGTGCAGTTTGCTCTTACAGATAGTCACCCTGCCAGCCCCATAGAAAGGAGGCAGCAGAAGTGATTCTGTCTCTGGACCCTAGAGCACAAACAAGGATAGTACTTACATACACAGGACACGCTCTTGTGGGTCCAGCTGGAAACACAGTGGCGATTCCTGAGAAAACAGCAATAGCACACTGTCACTGTTAGGCACGATATACAACGTATAACACTGGACAAGGATGGGGGCTGGAATTGCCTCCTGGAAACCAGGAGCCAACCCCAGTACACAGGAGGACACGTATACACTGGTGAAGACTGATAGAACACTTACCAGACACAAAGAACCAAGAAGAAACAGAAACAGAAGGGAACAAACAAAGAGGCAGAGGCAAGAACTAGGAACAGGCTCAGGCTGAAGCAAAGGCGGGACTAGGACTTGAAAACAGGGCGCAAACTTCTGTCTGGGACAGACAGAGACAGGACTGGGAAACTGAGAACAGGCTCTGGCTGGAACAGGCAAGGACAGGACTGGAATACAGGGAGTAGGAAATGAGCAGTAAACAGGACTGGGAAACAGAGAGAAGGTTCAGGCTGAAACAAGGCAGGAGCAGGGCAGAGAAACAGGGAGCAGGCTTTGGAAGAAACAAACAGGTACAAGGCTAAGAAGTAGGGAGCAGACTCTGGCTGGAACAATCAGGAGCAGGGCAGAGAAACAGGAAACAGGATCAGGCTGGAACAGAACAGGAACAAAACTGGAACACCATTCGACAAGGGGTCTGTAACACAAAGGAATTGAAGTCCGATGCACGACAGGGAGCTTGAGGAAATGGCTGCTTATAAGCAGTTCCAAGCTGGGCTGCACAGGAGAGGTTTCAGGTGTGTGTAGTTTCGGACACTTGCAAGTCCTGGAGGAGAGGATCCAGTGAAAAGGAGCAACTGGACTTCTCCCATTGAAAACAATGGGAAACAGAATCCGGGTTTTCCTGACTACCAAGCTGTGCATTATGGGATTTGCAGTCCAAAGAAGCAAATGTAGTCCTACACAAGTGTACCATGGACAAAAGAGAAACAAACAGGAGTCAGCAAGGGACTCTAGATAGGTGTTCAAGGTGATTCCCAGGCTTCTGACAGTCCCCTTACAGCGCCCCCTGGAAATGGGACGACAGAGTCGTAACACATTTACAAGCTCCTTACGCCACTGCTATGCCATTTTGTAGACGCAGCAGTGACACTAGTAATGCACTACACTGCTCCATATTTACAAACCGATACATTGGGGCCAATGCATCAGTTTGTAAAGCCCTCCATCACATTATACTCACATCAGGTATAATGTATGCAGAGTAGGAGTTTTCATGGAAAAAGCCATTTAGAAATGATGCAGTGAAATTTACAACTTTTCACTGCATCACTCTACGACTTCACAGCATTAAAATGTTACTGTCTGCTCAGACCAGGCGTAAAACTGAAGCAGGGCTTTTGCCAATTAGACTTGCCTCGCATTGCTTGAGTTGCGTTAGTTTAACGACGCAATTCCAGCAATGCACCCCTGTAAGACCAGTGCCAAAAAAAGGCTCCATGAGGATGATCCACATAGAGAGAGTGTATACTGTGTTTACCCCAAGCATCAGATGAAAGACTGCAAAATATGCCGCACCTTCTCTGCCAAAACTCTAAGGGATAGAGAAGGAATGGTTTCTTACCTGTAACTCCAGTTCTCTCGTAGGGGTATTTCCATGATAGTCATAAGCACTGAATAGTTCCGCGCGCCTGCGGGGACCCCGGAGCACTGTTGTGTAGTATATTCTTAAGTGCAATCATCAGCTCCTTGACAAAAAAGGTCTGTGAAAAACACTTAAGAATAACAATGTGCAGCCTATGTGAACAGCTACACAGGCCAAATTGTTAGAAGAAAAAAACAGTTGTAGTGTAAATTTCACGTTTAAACCTCTATTTATTCTATAAATACATAAATAAATACATTCTCATATTTTATTTACACCTCTCATGAGAATAAAACAATGTAGGGCAGTGTAGCCCATAGGCTGCCATTATACAGAATGAAAATAGAGCTGTGCCTTTAAGAAAGTAAAGTCTTCCTGTTTCCCATCATGCACAGCAAAAGGCAGTTGCCTCAGTTCTTTTTTGGAGGCTATTAACCTGACATGAAGAAAAAACAAAACATTTGTTGGAGTACCAACCTCCATAATATTCATGTTCTATGTCAACTCCACCGGGGAGGAGGGAGGGTTGCTTATGACTATCATGGAAATACCCCTACGAGAGAACTGGAGTTACAGGTAAGAAACCATTCCTTCTCTCGTAGGGGATTTCCATGTATAGTCATAAGCACTGAATAGAGTAGCAAGCCCATCCCCATAACCGTGGTGGAGTAGATATAAGAATACTGAGAAAAACATGAATCATGCAAACAAATTCTTGAGCAAAGCCTGCCCAACCTGAGCATCTGCCCTAGCGTCTGTATCAAGGCAGTAATGCTTAGTAAAGGTATGGACCGACCTCCAAGTGGCAGCCTTGCATATTTCTGCCAAAGGGACATTTCTCATCAAGGCTACAGTAGCTGCTTTCCCTCTGGTAGAGTGGGCTTTTGGCCTACCACCAAGGGATTTGTTTGCTAACTGATAACATAACATTATACATGAAACAATCCACCTGGATAACGATTGTTTAGATGTGCCCAAACCTGTTCTGATTGGGCCATAGTTAATAAAAAGCTGTTGTGATTTTCGAAAGCTTTTTGTCCTGTCCAGGTAAAATTTCAAGACTCTCTTTACATCCAGAGAGTGGAGAGTTCTCTCAGCAGGGGTAGCTGGATTCTGAAAGAAAGTCGGTAATGAAATTGTTTGGTTCACATGGAAGTCGGAGACTACCTTAGGTAAAAATTTTGGATGAGTTCTCATTACCACTTTCGCAGAATGAAAAACCGTGTAGGGTTCCTGAGCGCAAAGGGCCTGGATTTCGCTGACCCTACGCGCTGAAGTGATTGCCACCAGAAAAGCAGCTTTCCATGTGAGATGCTGCAGCGATGCCTTATGTATCGGCTCGAATGGCGGCAGCAACAGACGTGATAAGACAACGTTCAGTTCCCATGGAGGAGAAGGCTTTCTAATGGGAGGAAAAACCTTCTTTAAACCTTCTAGGAAATCCTTAATAATCGGAATCCGAAAAAAGGAAGTTTGTGAAGGACTCTTTCTGTATGCCGTTATCGCCGCCAAGTGAACTTTTATTGACGACAGTTGTAAGCCCGATTTTGCCAAACTTAACAAGTATGGCAGGATAGATTGTTCCCCACAGGAAACCGGGTCAATGTTGTTGTGTAAACACCAAATGCAGAATCTCTTCCACTTGCTTGCATAGGCTGATCGTGTGGAAGGGCGCTTTGCTTCCTTCAGAATTTCCATACAGTCCTGAGGTAGGTTCAAGTGTCCATATTGCACTAGCTCAGGAGCCATGCTGCCAAACTCAACGATGAGGGGTTGGGATGAGATATCTGCCCTCTGAACTTCGTGAGAAGGTCCGGACGATATGGTAGCCTGATGTGTGGTTTGAGTGACCGGTGAAGAAGGTCTGGGAACCACCACTGGCGTGGCCACTCCGGAGCAATTAGGATCATTTTGGTCTGAACATTGGACAGCTTCTGGAGGACCGCCGGAATCAGGGGAAGCGGTGGAAAGGCGTAAAGAAATGCTCCTGACCAGCTTATCCACAGGGCATTCCCCAGTGTCCCTGGATGGTAATATCTGGAGGCGAAGTTTTGGCATTTTTTGTTTTCTGGGGTTGCGAATAGGTCTGTAGAGGGGGTACCCCAGAGTGCGAAAATGGAATGAACGACGTCGTCGTGTAGTACCCATTTGTGGTTCTCGTCCATTACCCGACTGAGGGCATCCGCTTGAACATTCTGGATGCCGGGCAGGTGAGTTGCCACTAGTGACAGGTTCCTGGCTAGAAGCCAATGCCAGATTGTCTGAGCCTCTCTGGATAAAATTCTGGACCTGGTGCCTCCTTGTTTGTTCACGTAGTACATAGTGGCCACGTTGTCTGTCTGGAGGAGGAGAGTTTCCGTTCTCAGAGAGGGAAGGAAGGCTTTGAGCGCAAGGTGGACTGCGCGAAGTTCCAGCAGGTTGATGTGATAGAGACTCTCTCTCTGTGACCACTCGCCTTGGACTCAAAGATGTTCTATGTGCGCCCCCCATCCGATCAGTGACGCATCTGTTACGATGGTTTGAGATGGGGGCCGTTGTTGGAACGGAATCCCCACCAAGAGATTGCTGGGTAAACACCACCACTTGAGGGATTGTAGGGTGTGAGGAGAAAGAAGGACTTTGTTCTCCCAATCGTCCCTCAGTTGACACCACTGATCCTCCAGATTTTCCTGCAATGGTCTCATATGGAGGCGAGCATTGGGAACCAGATGGATACAAGACGCCATCGAGCCCAGTAGAGAAGCTATTATTCTTGCAGTGGCTTGAGGTCTTTCCTGCAGTTGTTTGCACTTCTGGAGAATCGATAACCGTCGTTCCTCCGAAGGAAACACCTTTCCTAGCCTGGTATCTACAATGGCCCCTAAGTAATGCAACCTCTGAACAGGTGTTGCTGTAGATTTCAGGAGATTGACTTGAAGACCAAGTTTTTGCAGCAGTTGTAGAGTCCATTCGAAATGTTGCTGTGTCTCGAGACAACTGGAGGCCTTTATGAGCCAATCGTCTAGATAGGGGTAGACGAATATTCGCTGTTTCCTCAAGTGGGCGGCTACTACCGCCATGCATTTGGAAAAAGTTCTTGGCGCTGATTTTAGGCCGAAAGGTAGAACTGCAAATTGGTAATGGCGTTTTCCGACGGTGAACCTTAGGAATTTTCGATGTTTCTTGGTTACTGGGATATGAAAGTAAGCGTCGCAAAGATCTATCGCACATAGCCAGTCGCCCTGACGTAGATGTGGATAAATTTGGTGTAAGGCTAACATCCTGAATTTTTCTTTGCGAATCCATTTGTTTGCTGTCCTCAGAT
Source organism: Pleurodeles waltl (assembly GCF_031143425.1). Lineage (NCBI taxonomy): Eukaryota > Metazoa > Chordata > Amphibia > Caudata > Salamandridae > Pleurodeles > Pleurodeles waltl. Next base: position 75,782,026 of record NC_090447.1, on the reverse strand, counting down.
CTAAGATGGGACGAAACTCTTGTTTGTCTTTTTTCGGTACAAGGAAATATCTCGAATAAATCCCCTTCCCTTGTTGGCTGATGGGAACGGGTTCTATGGCTCTTTTTTGCAATAGGATATTGACCTCTAACTGTAGAGCTTCGAGATGGCGGTTGGCTGTTTTGGGTGGAACAGATGGTGGAGAACTGGTGAATCTGAGAGCGTAACCATGTCTCACAATATTCAATACCCAGGCGTCTGTTGTGATGCGTAGCCACTCGTCCAGATGATTTGAGATACTTCCCCCTACCGGAGTGGATAACGGAGGAGGGGGAAGCAAAGATTCAGGGCTTAGACGTGGGAGCCTGTCGAGTTGCCTGAGTTTGAGGTGTTGAACGACCCCTTGTCGACCTTCGCTGAGTAGAGAAACCCCTTTGATACTGCTGTTGTTGCTGCTGCTGGGGGCGCGAAGACATCCAGTGTGGCGACTGATACCGGTGGGTGAAAAGTCGTCGTTGATATGGCCGGAAAACCTTTCTTTGTTCTTTCGGTCTTTCCATGCCTACCGCTTTCAAGGTATCTAGTTCAGCTTTCATTCTAGCCATCTCGTCATCGGCATGAGAACCGAACAAGGTGGAGCCCGAGAAAGGCAGGTTTTGTATTCTCTGCTGCGCTTCAGGTTTGAGTGATGTAAGTCTCAACCATGCATGCCTTCTGAGCGCTATCCCGTGTGCATAATTGTGTGCGGATAGCACCGAAGAGTCAGCTGCAGCACTTATAATTTGGTTAGACACCATGGCTCCCTCACCCACGACCTCCAGGAAATCTTCCCTTTTATCCTTAGGAAGATGTTCCGCAAACTGCATTAAAGAGTCCCAGAGGGCACGATCGTACCGCCCTAATAACGCAGTAGCGCTGGCTGCCTTCATCGTGACGGCTGCAGTAGAGCATACTTTTCGTCCTGCAGCATCTATCTTTCTGCTCTCTTTATCTGGAGGTGAAGAAGAAGATGGTGAGGTTGAATGCAGTTTCTTTGCCGCTACTATGACCACCGAATCAGGAACTGGGTCCGACCTCAAGAATAGAGGATCTTGTTCTGGTGGACGATATTTTTTAATAAGTCTGGAAGGAGCAGACTTTGTTGCGGCCGGTGCAAGGAAAATATCCATTGCTGGTTCAAGGAGACCTGGAACCAGTGGAAGCAAAGGTCTGGAAGATGTCCTGTGATGCAAGGTCTCGAAGATCACTGACGTCGATGGGGCAGGTACCGCCAGCGGGATGTTCAGCTTGGTTGCCCCTCGTACTAAGACCTCCTGGAACGTATTCACATCATCTATGGGGGACACTCTCGGGGACGGTGAGTCCGATAGGGTTGGAGAGTAGTCCCGTGTAGACGAAGAAGAACGCCTGTGATGTGAATGCTGAGATCTCTGTGAGTCATGACGGTGCCGAGAGGAAGAAGAGCGTCTAGAGGAATGTCCCGAACGTCTTACAGACCGCGTTGGAGTCCTCAAAACAGACTCTGAAGGCGGAGCCGGAAGAGGCGCCGTAGGTGTTACCGGCGTCTGTGGCAATGGTGATTGTCGAGGAGAGAGTTGTGGAGACGCTGGAAGGAGGATGAGTGAAGCCGAGGATTCTGAGGTTGTATAAACCCTCCTAGGTCTTTTTGATTGTCTCGACGTCGACACACTCCTCGACGTCGAAGTACGGTGACGGCGAGTGCCCTTCGCCGTCGATTCTTCTCGCCGTTGAGACTCTCTCGACGACGACCCTCGACGTCGCCGTGATGACGGTGAACGTCTACGACGTCGAGCACCCCTCGACGTTGATCGATCTCGCCGTTTCGACGGCGAACCGGATTCAGATCTCCTCGACGTGGAACGTCCTCGCCGTGTCGACGGTGACCCAGATCTCGACGGCGAAAGTCCACGCCGTCTCGACGGCGAAATCGTTGTCGACGGCGAGCGATGTCTCTTTCTCGCCGGCGAACCACTCCTCGACGGCGAGCATGTTGGCGCCGTTCCTTGCCTCGACGTCGACGCCCTCGACGTCGTCGGAGACCTGTGCCGTTTTTGAGCCGGTCTGGTCGGAGTTATAGAGGAACCAGTGTGAGCCCTGGTAGAAGACTGACCTTCTCCTCGCTCTGTGGTAGAATGACCACTTTTCCTCCTGTCCTCTTTCGCCTGGAGTCGGATCTTCTCCCTGTCACGAAGGGTCCTTCTGGAGAAGGTTTTGCAGATGTCACACGACTCCGGTTTGTGGCTGGATGGAAGGCAAATTATGCAGACCCGATGTGGATCTGTTTTGGCCTTTTTTCTGCCACAAGAAGGACATTTGTCAAACAGTGAAGGCATTTCTGAAGTAGAAAAACCTCAAAATTCTGTCAGAATCTAACAGAAAAAAGCAGAAAATTATCACTCAATGTTAAAAACGTCGAGTGAAAATGAAATTCAAAAGATTTTAAATGAATTTCTGTCACAAAAGGATTTTGTGAGGTAGAGCTCAATGCTTCAGGGTCCTGTCAGAAAGGAGCCGGAAAAAAGAACTGAGGCAACTGCCTTTTGCTGTGCATGATGGGAAACAGGAAGACTTTACTTTCTTAAAGGCACAGCTCTATTTTCATTCTGTATAATGGCAGCCTATGGGCTACACTGCCCTACATTGTTTTATTCTCATGAGAGGTGTAAATAAAATATGAGAATGTATTTATTTATGTATTTATAGAATAAATAGAGGTTTAAACGTGAAATTTACACTACAACTGTTTTTTTCTTCTAACAATTTGGCCTGTGTAGCTGTTCACATAGGCTGCACATTGTTATTCTTAAGTGTTTTTCACAGACCTTTTTTGTCAAGGAGCTGATGATTGCACTTAAGAATATACTACACAACAGTGCTCCGGGGTCCCCGCAGGCGCGCGGAACTATTCAGTGCTTATGACTATACATGGAAATCCCCTACGAGAGAAGGTAGACTTCTCATGTGGTTACAGGCACAATCCGGCACTTCAGGTGAGGAGAGTGACTTATAGACAAGGCTTCAAAAAAGTTCTAGATCATCTGACCTGAGGCAGGCTGAGAAAGGCAAGAAACGTCACAAAACTCACCATAGAGACCCTTCTAAAGCCTTATCAGGGTCAGCCTCCTCCCAACTATCCTCTTCACGTCGCAAGAAGGAGCTCCGACAACGTTCTCCTTCCTCAGAGCGATCGACTTAAAAAAAGGTACCACTTAAATGGGAATTCGACAACAATGCTACTATCTACGATCGTGACAACGACCACTACCACAGTTACTGTCGCCACCGACTCGTTGACGAATCCCTCGTCGACTACAACAACGTCAGATTTGAAGGCTCCTATTTCATCTACTCGAGTGAGTGACAAAAAACATCCATCGATGGAGCCGTTGGCGAAATTGCCTACACCAACGAATCAATCGTCGCCGAGGAAAACTTAGTAAAAGCCTTGATCGGTGGGGGCCTCGTCGATGAGGTCCAATCGACGAAGACACCATCGACGACATCACTGTCGATGAGACAGTCGACGACGACACGGTTGACGGGACAGACGGCAACACCATTGACAAGACCATCAATGATTACTCCATCAACAAGACCATCAACGTCGATGCCTTAACACCACAGTTATCGACAATACCATCATCGACAACAGCACTTGTCCCTATCATGCAAGACTATGTGACCACCATTCCAGATAGATCTCCTGACCTTCAAGCAACAGTCAAGATTACGACAGTTTCCAGATCTGCCATACATCCCGCAGATACATCCCCAAGTAAAGTAACATTACTGCCTAGCCACATGCTGGACTGGGAAGAGTCAGAAGACAAAGGGCCTTTTTGGGATGCACAGTCCATCACAATTGCATGTGAAATATCAGGATAATGATGATGATGAGGAATACGAACAATCTTACAAAGGCGTTACTATGAGCCATTGCAACAGAGAGACAGTACAAATGTCAGCCTCCTTAATTCAAGACTTGTGGCCATGCTCCTAGACTATAAAAAGAGATTTCCGGCTGCAGCTGAGGAGCAGCCGCAACAACCATCTGCCCCGGCTATACCAAGTAATATGCCTTCACCTCCACCAAAGCCCAGGTTCACACCGGCATCAACAATAGCTGCTCCCCCCAGGAAGGAGGAGAAATTCTAACTCCTCCACATCCTGACAATGAATGGGATGATTATTTAGCCCCTACACCATCACCGCCACCTCCTAATCTATCAGATTCTCCTCCCAAGGATATAGGAGGTTTCCATAATCTAATAGATAGAGACGCTACTCGTTTCCATTTGCCAAAATCTGTTTCACATTCAGAATGTTTTTTACACAATTTTAAATAGCAAGCAAGAAAATTGTGAGGGAAATCCCAATCATAGACTTTATCTGGAGTGAAGGACAAAAAATTATGAAAACTCCAGCCACAGTCCCGCCAGTACCACCTAAACTGGATAAAAAGTATAAGGCCACAAACAACTCTCCAGCCTCTTTAACAGTGCACCCAAAACCAGATTCGGTCATATCACAGGCTGCCCAAAGACGCTCTAAGAATCCGTCTACACCCATTTCTGCTCCGGCAGACAAGGAAGGCAGATGTCTAGACAACATAGGCAAGAGGTTTTCATCCATGGCGGACATTATTGTGCGTGCTGCCAAGACCCTGGCTATCCTAGGTCGCTATGACCGTCAAATGTGGTCCGACGTAAATGCTTTTATTGATCTCATTCCGGAAGACAAATAACTGGAGGCCCGAAAGATATTACAGGAAGGGGAGCACACATCAGCTGAAATAATCGACTGCGCCTTGGACATAGCTTCCATGGGTTTCCGACAGTTAGCGGGAGCAGCAGTGCTGCGCAGCCAAGGATGGCTAAAGGCAACCTCTTTCTGGCCTGAAGAAAAATCCAGAATACTGGACATGTCCTATGATGGCGAAACCCTGTTTGGGAAAATACATAAATGACGCCCTACTAGCAATCAAGTCAGATACAGAGACTGCTCGCTCTCTGGGTACTTTACAGTTTAAGAAGCAGCCTTTTCAGGGAGCCAGAGGTAGGGGTTGCTCATCATTTCGAGGCACCTTCCATAGGCAATACCAACAGTCACAGTACAGACACACTTCCCAACAGTCTTATCGACAGCCGTCTACAGCAGCCTACATCAGGCAAGGTGGAAGGCGAAAACAGACCTCACAAACCCAGGATCAAAGTTCTAAGCAATGATCCTCATCGGGTGCTGACTGTAATTCAATGCTTTCCAAAATCCAAACCAGTTAGGGCATACATCTCAAATTCTCAACAGAATTGGGAAATAATAACATCAGACAAATGGGTGCTGGATATAGTGGCTCAAGGTTATACGTTAGAATTTGTACAGAAACCACCAAACCATCCTCCTGCGGGGTCGCATTCACTTCATCTTCACCTGCTAAAGCAAGAAGTATTTCAAATACTCTCAAAGGGTGCGATAGAAGAGGTCCCTGTTCACCAGAGTGGCCTGGGATTTTATTCTCATTTTTTTCTCGTAAGAAAAAATTCAGGAGGATGGAGACCAATCCTAGACCTCGGACAACTAAACAAATTTCTGAGGAAACAATCGTTCCCTATGAGTACCCTGTCGGATATCCTTCACCTGCTCACCAGTGGAGATTACATCACATCGTTGGATCTTCAAGATGCATATTTCCACATCCCCATACACTCCAAGCATCGCAAATACCTTCATTTCTCGTAGCTAGTGCCTATTCTCAATTCAAGGTTCTCCCTTACGGACTAAAGTCAGCGCCAAGAATCTTCACAAAGTGAGTCGCGCCTGTGGCAGCTACTCTCTGCAACAAAGGCTTTCAAATATTCCTGTATTTAGATGATTGGCTAATAAAGGCACCAACCCCACAGCAAGCCTACAAAGCCACCAACGCCTGACTAGCCTTATTTCACAATTTGGGTCTGGCAGTAAACCACAAGAAATCATCTACTCGTACGACACGCAAGATGTTTTTTTGGGGGGCAAAACTCGACAAAGACAAGAACAAGGCTTATCTTTTAAAGGAAAGACAACAAAAAGTGTCCAACATGGCCTTCACGATCGCGAAAAGAAAATCAGTTTCAGTGAGAAAATTCAAGTTGCTTCTAGGGATGATTTCTTCATCTATCAATTTGGTTCACTTGGCAAGACTAAAAATGAGGCCACTACAAGAGGAGTTACAACTGCAGTGGATCCAGTAGAATATTTAATCAATATCACACCAAAGATGGTGGAAGCCTACGGTGGTGGTCCCAAATCAGCCATATCTTGCAAGGATTGAGCTTCATAACTCCAATCCCAGATTTCAGCAGGACGGATGACAGCTGCCACGAATGGGAGCTCAATCAGAAGGAAGTAGACAAGATCTTTCAATGCTGGGGGCGGCCAACCTTAGATCTCTTTGCCACCAACGAGAACACCAAATGCCAATTTTACGCCAGTCGATACCCACTTCCAGGGTTGTGGGGGAATGCTCTTTCGATGCGATGGTCTGAGAACTCTACATATGCTTTTCCCCCTTCCCAATTATACCCAGATTTCTCAAGAAGATAAAATCAGAGGGTTGCAAGCTCATACTCCTAGCACCCACGTGGTCCAGGCAGTATTCGTGCATGCAACTAATTCTCCTGTCAGTGGCCAATCCATTACGACTTCCCAGCAAGCACAAACTTCTAACAAAGAGACAAGGTCAGAGCCAGCCTCTCTCCAATTGCACGCATGGCTCCCGAGTTCCATGAGTTACAGGGCATGAACAATGACAAAGAATACAAAGTAATTCTGTCCAGAGCGTGAGCTGACAGTACAAACAACGCTTAACTACTCAAGAGGCGAAGGTTTTGCCTCTGGTGCCAACAAAACAATGAACATCCATTAAAGGTTCTATCATAGCAAATTACATCATACCTCCTTGCCATACCTCCTTGCTATAGCCAAAACTGGGCTCGGAGATGCCTCATTTAAGGTTCACTTGGCAGCTATATCCTCATACAGACGTTCTGCAAATGCACCCTCCTTTTGGTCATCCGGCTCATAAACCAATTTATGAAAGGTCTGTTTCGTACTTTTCCTCCTGTGCGACCACCGCCTCCTCAATGGCATCTAAACAGTGTAGTTTCGCAATTAATGAAAGCTCCGTTCAAGCCCATACACAGAACATATCTGAAGTATCTCACATGGAAGGTGGCAACCCTCCTTGCACTTACATTCAATAGGAAAGTCAGTGACATACAGGCCTTTACCACCAAGGAACCCTATTTCACTTTCTCAGACGACTTTGTTCTTCTAAGAACAAATCCAAGATATATTCCCAAGGTGCCTTCATCTTTTCACTTAAACGAACTAGTGATACTGAGAACTTTCTTCCCAAATCCATCAACTGTGGCCGAAAGAACTCTCCAAACAGTGGATATCAAACAATGCTTGAAATTCTACCTTCAGCGTACTAGACAACTCCGTAAGATAGACCAACTACTTGTCTCTTACAGCCAAGGTCATCAGGGTGCAGGAGTTACTAAAGCAACCATAGCCTGATGGATTGCATCTAACCAACATTCAATTTGGTCATACGAAGGCTGGAAAACCACCAACCAGCCGACCTAAAGCACACTCTACAAGAGCAATTTCAACATTGGTTGCTCTATTTCAAGCAATCACCTTAGATAAGATATGTCAAGCTGCGACATGGAAGACTACACATTCTTTCGCGCAGCATTATTGTTTGGAATTGACACAACAAACTGATTAACTCGTGGGGTAGGGTGTCCTACGTCATTTATTTCACTAAGGTGAGCCTCTTTGAATGTATATGTCTAATTTGATATACTATTGCTTGTACACATGTGCAGTTATTGTTTGACTATGTATTAATAAATATGTGTATATATATATATATCTGCTGAAATGCTTGTACATTCTTTGTGAGGGTCCTCACAGTGAAGTCTCAATTTGCCACAGGTCCCACAAGGCCTAAAAAGACCCTTTCTTGTAGACATGATGGAAAAAGTCTTGTAGAAAAAAGTAAAAGTGAAAAATTCTAAGGATTTCTCTTGAAGAGAAAGAAAACTGAGCAAAGCTCAGGGAGACTCCCTTACACACGACGTGCGGTAGAAAATCTGACAGACGGAGCCTCTGTGCTGAGGGTTCTAAGGAGGTGGTCACACCTGATTGGTTGAAGTTTGGGCTCTTTATAAAGAGGCTGATAGCTCTATAATTGAATGTGTTTTTCCTATGCATTTCAGTAAAAAAAAAAAAAAAAGTTTTTTCTCTATTTACTGCTTTCTATGTACCGTGGGACTCCCACTTCGACGACGGGGAATGATTCAAGCATGTGAATCTATGAAAGATACCCCAATACTGGAGAAATATATATATATATATCTGCTGAAATGCTTGTACCAACCATCCACTACGGGCATAACAGTTATTGCAAGTACTGCTGGCTATTCAGATTCAAGCATGTGAACTTATGAAAGAACCAATACTGGATAAGAAAACAAGTTACTTACCTGTAACTACTGTTATCCAGTATTGGTATCTTTGATAAATTCACATGCAACCCAACTTCCTCCCCTTTGAGGCTCACCTTTCTTTTTTCAGTACATACGCTTCACTATGGTGCTAGAAAATCTGAGGGAGGGAGCCTCCTTTGGGAATAGTTTAGAGGGTGCTGGCATCTGATTGGTCATAAGTGACGTTTGGTTCTTTTTCACAAAAGGACATGGATAGGCTATATATTTGAATTTATATTTATATTTATAATTTGCTAGCATTTTAGCCTATGGATATTTTTACTTACTGCTTTTTTAGGATACCGTGGGACTCTCACTTCGATGACGGGGATGATTCAAGCATGTGAATTTATGAAAGAGACAATACTGGATAAGATACAGATACCACTAGACCTGCCCTAAGAGAGTTGGGAGTGGAGTGTTCAGAATACTGAGGCAGCAGGATGAGTGAACATCAATGTGAACATTCCTTTGTACTTGTGTATACGTCATAGGTTCCCATTCTTTAACAAGCCCCAAAGATGATAATGAAGTGAACGTCAAGGCCACAGAGCCTTGTGATGACCCAGAAAGGACATCTGCACCACTTGCATCAGCATGACCAGTGCACACTTCTTGTTCCGTCCGTACAGGAAGCTAGGTGCCGCCTGCAATCACCAGGCCTGGACAGTGGGCCAACTTATCCTGCAGCTGATCAGAAGCTGCATCACCAAGGACATGAGCACCCGCTTATGGCCCAAACCACTCATAGTTCCACAAGCTGGAATACCCAAAAAAAAGGTTTTCATCCACATATCACAAAACCAGTGTCCTGGTGACATCTTTCAAGTCTTGAATCCAGAGGTCACAGATAATCCTAAAAAGGTAGTTTTTTTTTATCTGTAATCCTGTTTCTCTTTGGGGGGAATCTCAACTGAAGTCCTAGGCATTTGAATAGTTCCACCCACTTGTGGGAATCCCAGAGCAGTTCCCATAGAATATCTTCTTAAGTGTAGGAGTTCCCCTTTCTTCGGAATGGCTTCCAGAAACACTGAAGAAAGAACATACTATGCAGCCTAGAATACAGGCTATAGTTTTTTTCAATATTCTTTATTGAGCAGTGTAGGAAGTTGGCTCTGTACAGGGAGTGCAGAATTATTAGGCAAGTTGTATTTTTGAGGATTAATTTTATTATTGAACAACAACCATGTTCTCAATGAACCCAAAAAACTCATTAATATCAAAGCTGAATATTTTTGGAAGTAGTTTTTAGTTTGTTTTTAGTTTTAGCTATGTTAGGGGGATATCTGTGTGTGCAGGTGACTATTACTGTGCATAATTATTAGGCAACTTAACAAAAAAAAAATATATACCCATTTCAATTATTTATTATTACCAGTGAAACCAATATAACATCTCAACATTCACAAATATACATTTCTGACATTCAAAAACAAAACAAAAACAAATCAGTGACCAATATAGCCACCTTTCTTTGCAAGGACACTCAAAAGCCTGCCATCCATGGATTCTGTCAGTGTTTTGATCTGTTCACCATCAACAATGCGTGCAGCAGCAACCACAGCCTCCCAGACACTGTTCAGAGAGGTGTACTGTTTTCCCTCCTTGTAAATCTCACATTTGATGATGGACCACAGGTTCTCAATGGGGTTCAGATCAGGTGAACAAGGAGGCCATGTCATTAGATTTCCTTCTTTTATACCCTTTCTTGCCAGCCACGCTGTGGAGTACTTGGACGCGTGTGATGGAGCATTGCCCTGCATGAAAATCATGTTTTTCTTGAAGGATGCAGACTTCTTCCTGTACCACTGCTTGAAGAAGGTGTCTTCCAGGAACTGGCAGTAGGACTGGGAGTTGAGCTTGACTCCATCCTCAACCCGAAAAGGCCCCACAAGCTCATCTTTGATGATACCAGCCCAAACCAGTACTCCACCTCCACCTTGCTGGCGTCTGAGTCGGACTGGAGCTCTCTGCCCTTTACCAATCCAGCCACGAGCCCATCCATCTGGCCCATCAAGACTCACTCTCATTTCATCAGTCCATAAAACCTTAGAAAAATCAGTCTTGAGATATTTCTTGACCCAGTCTTGACGTTTCAGCTTGTGTGTCTTGTTCAGTGGTGGTCGTCTTTCAGCCTTTCTTACCTTGGCCATGTCTCTGAGTATTGCACACCTTGTGCTTTTGGGCACTCCAGTGATGTTGCAGCTCTGAAATATGGCCAAACTGGTGGCAAGTGGCATCATGGCAGCTGCACGCTTGACTTTTCTCAGTTCATGGGCAGTTATTTTGCGCCTTGGTTTTTCCACACGCTTCTTGCGACCCTGTTGACTATTTTGAATGAAACGCTTGATTGTTCGATGATCACGCTTCAGAAGCTTTGCAATTTTAAGAGTGCTGCATCCCTCTGCAAGATATCTCACTATTTTTTACTTTTCTGAGCCTGTCAAGTCCTTCTTTTGACCCATTTTGCCAAAGGAAAGGAAGTTGCCTAATAATTATGCACACCTGATATAGGGTGTTGATGTCATTAGACCACACCCCTTCTCATTACAGAGATGCACATCACCTAATATGCTTAATTGGTAGTAGGCTTTCGAGCCTATACAGCTTGGAGTAAGACAACATGCATAAAGAGGATGATGTGGTCAAAATACTCATTTGCCTAATAATTCTGCACTCCCTGTATATACTATTTCAAAGTATGAAATAGTGTGCACAGAGTCCAAGGGTTCCCCTTACAGGTAAGATAGTGGCAAAAGTAGATAATTCTAATGCTCTATTTTGTGGTAGTGTGGTCGAGCAGTAGGCTTATCAGAGGGTAGTGTTAAACATTTGTTGTACACACACAGGCAATAAATGGGGAACACACACTCAAAGACTTACTCCAGGCCAATAGGTTTTTATATTGAAAAATATATTTTCTTAGTTTATTTTAGGAACCACAGGTTCAAGATTTACAGTTAATACTTTAAATGTAAGGTACTTCACTTAGATACTTTAGGAACTTTGAATGAAAACAATATCATGTACAGTCATTGTAAAAATGGCAATTAGCTACTTTCAAAGTGGACACTGCAAAAATCAACAGTTCCTGGGGGAGGTAAGTAAAGGTTAGTTTTGGAGGTAACTAAAACACTTACAAGTCTCAAGTTTGGGGCATAGGCAGCCCACTGTTGAGGGTTCAAGGCAACCCCAAAGTTACCACACCAGCAGCTCAGAGCCGGTCAGGTGCAGAGGTTAAAGAGGTGCCCAAAACACATAGGCGCCTATGGAGAACAGGGGTGCTCTGGTTCCAGTCTGCCAGCAGGTAAGTACCTGCGCCCTCGGGGGGCAGACCAGGGGGGTTTTGTAGAGCACCGGGGGTGGGGGGAGGGACACGAGAAGGCACACAAAGTACACCGTCAGCGGCACAGGGGCGGCCGGGTGCAGTGAGCAAAGCAGGCGTCGGGTTTCAGGTAGGAATCAATGGAGGGACCCGGGGGTCACTCTAGTGGTGCAGGCAGGCACAGGGGGGCTTCTCGGGAAAGCCACCACCTGGGCTAGGCAGAGGGTCGCCTGGGGGTCACTCCTGCATTGAAGTTCGGTTCCTTCAGGTCCTGGGGGCTGCGGATGCAGTGCTGGTTCCAGGCGTTGGCTCCCTTGCTACAGGCAGTCGTGGTCAGGAAAGCCTCTGGATTCTCTCTGCAGGCGTCGCTGCGGGGGGTTCAGGGGAGTCGTCTCTGGTTACTCACGGGCTCGCAGTCGCCGTGGAGTCCTCCCTGAGGACTTGGTTTTCTGCCGGTCGAACCGGGGGTGTCGGGTGCAGAGTGTAGAGTCTCACGCTTCCGGCGGGAAACGTGAAGTCCTTGGAAGTTGCTTCTTTGTTGAAAAGAAGTTGTAGGTTTTGAACAGGGCCGCTGTTCACGGGGGTTCTTGCTCCTGTAGTCCAGGGCAGTCCTCTGAGGCTTCAGAGGTCGCTGGTCCCTGTCGGATGTGTCGCTGGAGCAGGTTTTCGAAGTTGGAGACAGGCCAGTAGGACTTAGGCAAAATCGGTTGTCGTCTTTCTCCTTCTCTGCAGGCTTGTAGGTCAGCAGTCCTTCTTTCTTCAGGTTGCAGGAATCTGATTTCCTGGGATCTGGGGAGCCCCTAAATACTGAATTTAGGGGTGTGTTTAGGTCGGGGAGGGCAGTAGCCAATGGCTACTGTCCTTGTGGGTAGCTACACCCTCTTTGTGCCTCCTCCCTGTGGGGAGCGAGGCACATCCCTAATCCTACTGGGGGAATCCTCCAAACTCAAGATGGAGGATTTCTCAAGGTAGGGGTCACCTCAGCTCAGGACACCCTAAGGGCAGTCCTGACTGGTGGGTGACTCCTCCTTGTTTTTCTCATCATCTCCTCCAGCCTTGCCGCCAAAAGTGGGGGCAGTGGCCGGAGGGGAGGGCATCTCCACTAGCTGGGATGCCCTGGGACGCTGTAACAAAAGGGGTGGGCCTTTGAGGCTCACCACCAGGTGTTACAGTTCCTGCAGGGGGACGTGAGAAGCACCTCCAACCAGTACAGGCTTTGTTCCTGGCCACAGAGTGACAAAGGAACTCTCCCCATGTGGCCAGCAACATGTCTGGTATGTGGCAGGCTGGCAGGAACTGGTCAGCCTACACTAGAAGTCGGGTATGTATTCATGGGGCATCTCTAAGATGCCTCCTGGGTGTATTTTACAATAAATTGCACACTGGCATCAGTGTGCATTTATTGTGCTGAGAAGTTTGATACCAAACTTCCCAGTTTTCAGTGCAGCCATTATGGAACTGTGGAGTTCGTGTCTGACAAACTCCCAGACCATATACTCTTATGGCTACCCTGCACTTACAATGTCTCAGGTTTTGCTTAGACACTGTAGGGACATAGTGCTCATGCACATATGCCGTCACCTGTCATATAGTGCACCCTCCCTTAGGGCTGTAAGGTCTGCTAGAGGGGTGACTTACCTATGCCACAGGCAGTGTGAGGTTGGCATGGCACTCTGAGTGGAGTGCCATGTCGACTTAGTCATTTTCTCCCCATCAGCACACACAAGCTGTGAGGCAGTGTGCATTTGCTGAGTGAGGGGTCCTAGGGTGGCATAAGACATGCTGCAGCCCTTAGAAACCTTCCCTGGCATCAGGGCCCTTAGTGCCAGGGGTACCAGTTACAAGGGGCTTGCCTGAGTGCCAGGGTTGTGTCAATTGTGGAGACAAAGGAACAGTTTAGGGAAAGAACATTGGTGCTGGGACCTGGTTAGCAGGGTCCCAGCACACTTTCAAATCATAACGTAGCATCAGCAAACGCAAAATGTTAGGGGGTAACCATGCCAAGGAGGCATTTCCTTACAAGCAGGATGTAGAAAACTTGCATTACGTATAAAGCAAAAAATACATTAATCATCATCATTATATCTTAACAGGAATGTCAACCCTACAGGTGTTAAAAAAAAACCATTACCTATTCAAAGAAACAAAACCCTATTTAAGCTTTAAATGAACACAGCAGCAACATATTAAAGTGCTAGATAATACACTACAAAGTGCATCGTGCACCCAGTATTGAACAACTTCAGTTCATCCAGGTCATGGAACGTATATGTAGTAGTAAATGCCTGAAGTGCAAAGCATATAGTAGCCAAATACATTGTGCAAAAACGATTTCCTTGAGTACAACCTATACATGAAAATAGCAGCAAAGAGTTAAAGTGCTGGGGAAAAAAGAAAAACAACAAAGTACCCCATACAACCCAATACTGAGCAATTTCAACTCATCCTGAACCTCATCCGTTTGTATAGCAACAGATGTTTAAAGTACATAACTATATAGCAGCCAAATACATTGAGCTAGACAATTTCCCTCAGCTACCTAGATACAAAAAAGCAGTATACATAGATCAAAATACCATAGGAGATCCAGGAAAGCGTGTATTCACATATAGAAACATCATTTCATAACACCATTGTTAAAACTATTAAACTCACAATCATTTTCCTACCTACTCTTCCTATAGAATATACTACGACTTAGCAAAACACACCCCATATTGCACTGAACCTCCGAAGGGCCCATACCTGCTTAGCATAGAACTCTTAGAAGTTTTGAGTCCTAATCATTTTGTTGTGCCAATGACAATATGAGGGGACCACAACTATTTTCCAATTCTGAAGGATCAGTGAGTGAGCCTCAGCAACTGCTAGTGAGATAAAATATAGTTGATATTTATGTAAATGGTAAACTTCATGACATGAACCGAAAAACATCAGCATCAACGATGGACAAACAATCACACACAAAAACTGACTAATTGCATGTAACACCTAGTCCCAAAAATGTTGGGAGCATTGCACAATCATAAACAATATGGACCCAGCGCCCCAACCTACCCACCACCATTGGCTGCCTTGCATCTAAAGCACTGATCTGGATGTGAAGGAATCATCCTATGCAACCTTTTAGGTATGTACTATGCTGACCCTCTAGAAAGAAATGCCATTCTCTATAAATTGGTGACTCAAAGTTTTGTATAACCTACCTCGGAGAGGCGCTGCCACTCTTTAATATTATATCTACAATTAGTTGACTGATGGACTTTGAGCAAGAGATCGGGAAGTATAGCCTTACTAGTCTGTTAGTGTAACAATTGGTACTAATTACCTACTTCCCCCCAACCTTGTTTCATATATACAAGAAACCATATAACGAGTCTCCTCCTTCATTAATACATAATTACTTTTTAAAAGGCTGGTAAACTCAATAAAACGAAACCATAAAAACATATACTGATTGCCAAGTTGTTGGATTAATAATTCCCATGTAATCAGGTTTGACCGTTGTAAAAGTCACTTAATTTTACGAAAGCTAACACTTGTAATAACCGAGCCATCTTGTTAGATACCGCCACCTCCCAGACTTCAAAGTCCTGCAGCGGAGTGTACATTGTGGGACTTCCCACGATTTGAAAAAAAAGTCTGTATACATGAGGCAAAGGCTTCCAGGGTCCTGTACCTTGTTTTCTTAAAGAGTTTGGCAGTTTGAAGAAAAACAGGTAGAGGTACTTAGGGGCATATTTATACTCCGTCTGCGCCGGAATTGCGTCGTTTTTTTGGACGCAATTTCGACGCAAAACTAACTCCATATTTATACTTTGGCGTTAGACGCGTCTAGCGCCAAAGTCCATGGAGTTAGCGTCATTTTTTAGCGTGGACACCTACTTTGCGTTAATTATATACAAGGTAGGCGTTCCCGTCTAAAAAATCGACTCCGAGGCATGTGCGTCGGATTTATACTCCTGGGCAAAATTCACGCCCGGGAGTGGGCGGGTCAAAAAAAATGACGTACGGACGCTTTTGCGCCGTTTATTAGCGCCTGCAAAAGGCAGGCGTTAAGGGACCTGTGGGCTCTGAAGGAGCCCAGAGGTGCCCTCCCATGCCCCCAGGGACACCCCCTGTCACCCTTGCCCACCCCAGGAGGACACCCAAGGCTGGAGGGACCCATCCCAGGGACATGAAGGTAAGTTCAGGTAAGTGTTTTTTTTTTTTTTTTGTGGAATAGGGGGGCCTGATTGGTGCCCCCCTACATGCCACTATGCCCAATGACCATGCCCAGGGGACAGAAGTCCCCTGGGCATGGCCATTGGGCAAGGGGGCATGACTCCTGTCTTTGCTAAGACAGGAGTCATTTCTATGGGGGTTGGGAGTGAAAACAAATGGCGCAAATCGGGTTGAGGCGAAAAAATTGCCTCAACCTGACTTGCCCCATTTCTTGACGCCCAAGCCCCATCTCCCCCTACGCCGGCGCTGCCTGGTGTACGTCGTTTTTTTTAACGCACACCAGACGGCGCCGGCGGCTAACGCCGGCTAACGTCATTCAATAAATACGGCGCCCGCATGGCGCTTCAGAATGGCGTTAGCCGGCGCAAATTTTTTTGACGCAAAACTGCATTAGCGCAGTTTTGCGTCAAAAAGTATAAATATGGGCCTCAATTTTTCTGTGTCATACAATCTAATAGAAAATTGTCATGGACTGTGGTACCTGCTCGCAGCTGATCCCAGAGATCTAATAAGGCGGCCTCTTTAGGGGAAGATTTAAAAAGAGAATTAAAAACAATGGGAGAATAGACATTTTAATGAATGCGACTTTGCCAGCCAGGAAGAGAGGCAGTTATGCCTACCTTTCCAATAGCTCTTTAATTTTGGCAAGAGGTGCACCGTAATTTTAGCAAAATAATTGTGTAAAATCCCTAAATCCCTGACTGGATGCTGTAGCACCCTCTGCAGAACAAGTGTAATTTCAGAACTAAGGGCCTCATTTGGACCTCTGCGGTCTTTTCCCAAGACTGCCGAGGTACCACCGTGCTGAACACCACCAGTGCAGGCGGTTTTCCGCACAGCATATCAGGACTGCTGGCAGCGGTGAAGTGGAGGCTGCTCAACCGCCACGTCATCAGAACACCGCCCACCGAATCACAACCCAGGATTGGGTGTGGGGGTGTTCTGGGGACGGGGTGCTGGCGGTGGAGCAGCCCCCATGGATCCCGTTCCTTCCCGGAGGGTCACCGGACCAGGTAAGGTGATCTTCCGTTAGGGGAGGGGGGGTGGTGGGCGTTGTGTGCGTGCATGGAAGTGTGCGTGGGCGTGTGTAGAGGGAGTGTATGTGTGCGTGTATGCATGCAGGGAGTGTGTTGTGTGTATGGGTAATGTGTGCGTTTATGTCTGTGTGTATTTGTAGTAGTTGTGTGAGTGTGCGTGTGGGGGGGATGTGTGTGTGTGTGTCAATGTTTTGGGTGGGTGTGGGGAGGGGGGTCCTACTACCTTTGGGAGGTGGTAAGGGGGTTGTGGGTTTGGGGGGAGGACTCTGGGGAGACTTTGATCTCCAGCCCAGCGGCCGTCACTACACCACCGGCAGTATCACGACCCCGCATACCGCCATGGATTTTGTGGGGTTCTGTACCGTCACGCAATCCATGGCGGTAGGCACTATCAGGGGGTGGGGAGACCCCTATCAGTGCCAGGGAACTAATTCCCTGGCACTGATAGTGCCTACTGCCATGGACTGCCTGGCAGTACAGAACCCCACGAAATCTATGGTGGTATGCGGGGTCATGATACCGCCGGCGGTGTAGTGACGGCCGCCGGGCTGGAGACCAAAGTCTCCAGCCCAGAGGTCGGAGTGGAGAAGTGGCGGTTTGTCATGGCAGTCACAGCCATGCTTGTAATTTCATTTTATTTACCGGTGGCCTGTTTGCGGTACTACCGCCACTTCTCCACCGACCGCCAGGGTTGTAATGAGGGCCTAAGTGAGTTAAACAATAAAAGTTCAGTCTTGTTGTGAATAACTAAATAGACGCCTATTCACATAAAATATTCAATTACATGAATGGCATTCCAGATGTTAGGACTGTCAGCCCTTAAATAAAAAATCATATTATCCGCAATTAACTTAATTTTAGTCATACCCTCAATAGATGGTAAAATGGCTTGATTATTCAGAATTTTAGAGGCCAAAGGTTCTATTAAAAAAAAAGTAAAAAGAAGGGCCGAGAGGGGGCAACCCTGACAGGTGCCATGATTGATCTTTACTACCCCTGCCTCCTGGGTATTGCAATAAGAAAACAAGTTACTTATCTGTAACTGCAGTTATCCAGTATTGGTATCTTTTATATTCACATGCTTGAATCATTCCCCGTTGTCCAAGTGGGAGTCCCACATTACCTTAGGAAAGCAGTATGCATGAATCACCTTAGGCTATAATGGCAGTAGCCATCTGTTTCCTTTTGAAAAAAGAACCAAACTTGACCTATGACCAACCAGGCTACAGCACCATCTAGAATACTCTCTTTCCCTCGGATTTTCAAGCACAAGAGTAAAGTATATACTGAAATGTAAGGTGAGCTTCACAGGGGGGTGAGGGTGGGTCGCATGTAAATCTATGAAAGATACCAATATTGGATAACTGCAGCTACAGGTAAGTAACTTAGGGCCTGATTGATGAAACGTTAGCGACACCTTTGCATCATTTTTTGACGCCAAAGCAGTGCAAACGTACACAATAATATTGTATTATGTAAGTTTGCGCCGCTTTTGGGTAAAAAAATGACGCAAAGGCTGCACTTTCATAAATCAGGCCCTTATTTTCTTATCTAGTATTGGATCTTTTATGGATTCACATGTTTAAATCAGAATAGCAAGCAGCACTTAAAGCAACTGTAACAACCCTTATAGGATGGTGGGCCAAGACAAAAAACAGTTCACAATAGTAAACATAAGAAAGGAAATAGCTAGGCATAAGCAGTGTTGAAAATAATATGCTCAATCTGATCGTAAATACTTGCGAGATTGTAAACATTCATGCATGAATATCTGGTTAAGCAACACAAGGAAAAACAAGCATTAGACACAATTAAATTAATTTGCCTTAACAAAGAGTCTCACCTTAATGAAATAGATGGTGCAACACAGCCAGTTCTACGGCCAAATTGCTGCACTGTGCTGATTCAAGACAGTAGTGAAGCGTAACGGAATGAGTAGTCTTCCATGTTGCAGCTCAACATATCTTGGCCAGGGAGATGCCTTCAAAAAGAGCAATTGAGGTTGATACTGCTCTTGTGGAGTGTGCTTTTGGCGGTCTGGTCAGTGGTTTGCCAGCTTTAGAGTGGCAAAACTGACTAGTTGTTGAAATTCACCACCCTATTGTCGTCTTCATAACTGCTGTTCTCTCACAAACCTGACTATAATAGACGAGCAGTTGATCTATTCTGCAAACCTGTTTAGTGCAGTGAAGATAAAATTTCAAACGCTGTTTCATGTCCAGTGTGTGAAGATTTCTTTCAGCTGGTGTTGACATATTTGGAAATTATTGTTTGCCATATGACTAGTTCGTTAAGATGGAAATGAGTAGGAACCTTTGGGATATAGTTTGGATTTGTTCTGAGAAAGACAGTCACCTGTGAAAAGCAGGAAGGGTTCTTTAATCATACAGGCCTTTATGTCACTGACTCTCCTGGTAGAATTGAAAGAAAGAAGAGTTGCAAACCTCCATGTGATAAATTTCAGCTCAGCTTTATGTATCGGTACAAATGGGGATTTCGGGCCAGATGTACCAAACGATTTGACCCATTCTGTGTCTATGGGAAAAAGCTTTTGTACATATGGCCCTTCATTAATTGAGAAAGAACAATGTTGAGATGTCACTCCAGAGGAGGTGGTCGCACAGGAGGGAAAGTGCAAACCACCCCTTCATAAACTGCTTTATGAGTCTGGAGGAACAGAGTGAAGCTGCGTTTACGGAACACCTGTATCTTGAGATTACAGCCAGGTGAACTCTAACCAAGGCATGGACGAGTCTGGATTTGTCTAGTAAGAGGAGATAAGGTATGATTTGTTCAGGAGAAGACTCCAATGGGTGCAAGTTGTTTTGCTGGCACCAAAATGCAGAACCTTCGCCACTTCAGCCTGTAAGTCTTGTTTGTACATTCAGCACGTGCTTTGGACAGTATCATTCTACATTCCTGGTCAATATTCATGTTACGGAAGAAAATGAGTTACTTACCTGTAACTGTAGTTCTCCAGTATTGGACTCTTTCATAGATTCACATGCTTGAATCATTCCCTGTCGTCGAGGTGGGAGTCCCCTGGTACATTATAATAGCAATTTAGAAGCAACCATAATGAAAAAAGCTCAAAGGCTTTCACCTTAGTAGCCTATCCTTGTCTCTGAGTAAAAAGGACCAAACCCAAGTCTCAGCCAATCAGGTTCCCCTCCCTTTAGAACTCTCCTGTGAGAAGCTCCGTTCCCTCAGATTTTCCAAAGCACGAGTGCCAAAGTATCTGAAGAGAACAGATAACGGTGAGCTTCC
The DNA here is from genome assembly GCF_031143425.1 of Pleurodeles waltl. NCBI lineage: Eukaryota > Metazoa > Chordata > Amphibia > Caudata > Salamandridae > Pleurodeles > Pleurodeles waltl. The sequence continues at coordinate 75,761,639 of NC_090447.1, read as the reverse complement.
CAGGGGGGCAGGGAGGGTCGCATGTGAATCTATGAAAGATTCCAATACTGGAGAACTAGTTACAGATAAGTAACTGATTTTCTTACTCCAGTATTGGAACTTTCATAGTTTCACATGCTTGAATCAGAATAGCAAGCAGAAGCACATTGTATAATACGTATCACCACAAACACTGAAATAAACATCACCATGAATGAGAGAAGAAAACCTTAAATAAGCAATTAATATGAGAATAGAAAATCACTGTAGCATGATAAATAATAAATAATACATCATCAAAGAAAGAAAACAATGTTATACAATGTGCGCAAAACATACTGGGCTGGTGGTAAAAGAAATGAAAAAATACAACAGCTCACTGTTACTGGAATAAATGTTGCAATATCGCTTGTCCTACCGCCACATCACCCTGCGGTGTTTCTTCCAAACAATAATGCCTTGCAAATGTATTCGTTGACTTCAGGTGGCCGCCCTGTAAATGTCTTGAATGGGCACTCCTGCAAAGAGCACCATGGATGCGGCCATTGCCCTTGTTGAATGTGCATGAATTGTTCCATGCAAGGGTTTCCTGCCGCTGTATGACAATTGTTAATAGCAGAGGCTATCCATCTTGCAATCCCCTGCTTGGACAACGACTGGCCTTTTCTAGGAGCACTGAATGCCACGAGAAGTTGATTTGATTTTCTAAAATGCCTAGTTCCATCCAGATAAAATTTAAGATACCTCTTAATGTCCAATGAATGAAGAGCCTATTCCGCCGGTGTTGAAGGATTTGGGAAATAAGACTTTAGTATCACCGGTTGATTAATGTGGAAATCCGAAGGAACTTTAGATATAAACTTTGGATTTGTTCGTAAGACTACCCTGTCTGTCTTGAACTGTAAGAAAGGGTCTTGGATGGTAAATGCTTGGATCTCGCTCACTCTTCTAGCTGAGGTAAGAGCGAGAAGGAGAGCGACTTTCCAGGATAAACATTTTTAAGTCTGCCTTGTGAATCGGCTGGAACGGAGGCTTCCTTATTTGGGACAACACCAGGTTAAGCTGCCACGATGTTGGAGGAGGCCTGCCTGGTGGGAAAGATCAAAACAGCCCTTTAAGAAATAGTTTTATGACCACTGCGGACCACAAAGGAGGTGAGTTGTCCTCGCGTCTATAGTGGGAAATTACTGCTAAGTGGACTCTAATCGAAGAGTTCGCCAAACCTGATCTGGCCAGATGGAGAAGATAAGGTTTCTCCTCATCCGGCGAGAAGATAAGGTTTCTCCTCATCCGGCGATGAGGAGAAAGGATGTACCTGAGCCTGTGTACACCATGAGCAAAACCTTTTCCACTTCAGACGATAACATTAGTTGGTACTGTCAGCTGCAGCTCTGGTGAGGATGACTCTACAGTCCGAAGGAATATTTAGGTGTGCAAACTCATGGTGTTCAGGAGCCAGGCTGTCAAGTGAAGTGAAGCTGGATCCCAGTGGAGAATTTGACCCTTGCTCATTGTTAGGAGGGACGGCATTACTGGAAGAGGGATGTTGTGGCTCTCTGAGAGGAGAAGCAGCTCTGTATACCAATACTGCCAAGGCCATGCCGGAGCGATCAGCAGAAGTCTGCAGCGTTCACTCTTGATCTTTGCCAGTACTCTCGGTATGAGGGGAATGGGAGGAAAAGCGTAAGCATAAATTCCTGACCATGCCATCAAAAACACATTCCCCCAAGAGCCCTGATGGTGACCCCGTCTTGCAAAGAACCGGCATTTTCCATTCTGCGGGGTGGCGAAGAGGTCCAGGTTTGGTTTTCCCCATAGGGAGAAAATTCGATTTAACACTACTTGATCCAGTTCCCATTCGTGGTTGGACGACACTGACCGGCTCAGAGAGTCTGCCTTGACATTCTGAACGCCCGGGACGTGTTCTGCTCGAAGGTTTATTTTGTGACTGATGGACCAGTCCCAAATGCGCTGAGATTCTCTCGATAAGAGGAGAGATCTTGTTCCTCCCTGCTTGTTGATATAATGTATAGTTGTAGTGTTGTCCGTCCAAATGAGTACTGATGAGCCCCTTATCTTTGGAAGGAAAGCGCGAAGTGCTAGGCGGACTGCTTCAATTTGAGGTCATTGATGTGAAAAGACCTCTGATGTGGCTTCCATTTGCCCCTGACTTGTAAGTGCTGAAGGAAGGCTCCCCAACCTTCGAGAGATGCATCGGTAGTGATCACCCACGGAGCTGGTTGGAAGAGAAAAGGTAGTCCTGCTGACAACTGAGACTCCTGTGTCTACTGAAGGTCTAGCTGTTCCGGGAGGGGTCGCATTCTGAGACGACACAATGGTACCAGTGGAATGCAGGAGGACATCATTCCCAACAGGGACTTGAAAAGACGACCTGAAACAGACGTTCTTTTTTGCAGCAGCCTGCCCAGGGATATGAGCTTTTTCAGCCTCTCTCCTGTAGGAGTTGCCTTGTTGGTGGATGTGTCCAATATTGCCCCCAGAAATGTTCTTCTTAAGGAACAGAAAGTTGATTTGTCGTGGTTGACGGTTAGACCCAGATTTGTGAAAAGCTCCACGCAGGCGCACATCGACCTAAGTGCCTGAGATTTGGACTTGGTCTTGGTGAGCCAATCGTCCAAATACGGAAAGACCTGATGGTTTGGTTGTGCCTTCTGATGAAGGCTGTGACTGAAGCCAAACATTTGGTAAAACTTCTCGGGCCAATTTCAGTCTGAAAGGAAGCACTTTGGACTGGAAATGCTCTCCGGCAACCACAAATCTGAGATATTTCCTGTGGGAATGGTGTATAGGGATATGGAAGTATGAATCCTGTAAATCGAGGGTAGACATGAAATCCGGATTGAGAAGGGACATGATATCTGTTAAAGTAATCATACGACATGACTGTTTCTTGAGATAAGTATTGAGATCCATGAGTTCAAAGATTGGGTGCCAAGTTTTCCACTTCTTTCGAATCCGGAAGAACCGAGAATAAAATCCCCTCTTTTTGTCTTGATGTGGAACTTTCTCTCTATAGCTCCCTTGAGGAGCATTGACTCAACTTCCTGTTTGAGCAGATATAAGTGTTTCACAATTCGTGGAAGGGGGGGTCTTGCAGGTGGAAACTGCAAGAATTCCAAAGTACGGCCAAATTGAATCAGATTTAAGACTCATTGGTCTGATGTAATTTTTTGCCAATTGTGAAAGTGGTGGTAAATCCTTCACCCTATTTTTGTATCAAGGAAATGCACGTAGCCGGAGTCACTAGAAAGATATTGCCTGCGTCCTGTGTCCTTCGCTTGTCTTCCTGCTCTTCGCCTTTGCACTGTTCTCATATATGCCGCTTGCGGAGGGAGCCTCTGTTGGTACTGAGGACAAAAGTACTGAGACGCATCGGAGACACAGGGGTATCTGTGTTGGTGGAATCCTCCCCTGTAAGTTGAATACCCCTGACCTCTAGCACCCCGAAAGGGCTGTTTTCTAAACTGTGGCGTGCCAAGGGACCTGGCTGTGTCCGTATCGGTCTTTATGGACTGAAGTGCATCGTCAATATGTTTTCCGAAGAGGGCTTCTCGGTCAAAAGGCAAGTCTAGAATCTTGTTTTGAACCTCCGGTCTAAAAGAAGTTGCACGGAGCCAACCCTGCCTTCTTAAAACAGCCGCGCCTGCCAGCTGCCGAAATGCTGTGGTAGTGAGATCCATCGCACAGTCTATAACCTCGGCGGTAGACCTTTCACCTTCCTGCAAGATTTTTCTCGCTTCCTGCTTTGATTCCTCTGGTAGTTGATATAAGTAAGGAGCAATGTCTGCCCATAATTGTCTGTCGTACCTGCCAATTATAGCCAAAGAGTTAGAGACCCTTATCTTGAGAAGACATCAAGGAGAAACCTTTCCCTATATTATCCAGTCTTCTACCCTCCCTGTCTGGTGGAGCAGATATTGGTGCCGAAGGTTTTTTGGACCTGCCCTGTGCAGCTTGGGTAATGACTGAGTCCGGTTTGGGGTGTCACGTGAGGCAGGCCGGGGTGTCGTCAGGTGCCTTATATTTTTTGTCTAGACGAGGCAGGACAGGAGTGATGGTAGCCAGGTTTTTCATCACTTTGATGCCTTCAACCCACATATAGTCCACTATTGGCATCTATTTTATACTCTTTTGAAAAGGTTCTTTAAAATCATAAAGGAAACAATCCATTTGTTTCGTTGGCATGGGCAGCTCAAACCTCTTCACAGCTCTTTCTAGCAAACTGTGAAAACCTCCGATGTCACCCAGAGGGGAATCAATCGGGACAGGGGAAGGTGAAGATGGAGTAGGAATTTGGTAATCAACCCACTCTGTTATTGCATCTGGCAATTCCCCCTCCTCTCTGAGCTGGTGCGATGTTGACAGATCTTGTGTCAGAACTGATATGGATGTATGTGGTGGTACATCAAATGGTGGTACCCCCGGATGACTAGGAGTGGAAGGAAGAGGCACAGAAGGTGGCAAAGATGGTTGCTCTCCTTCCGAGTCGGCCGGCGGAAATCACCTTCTGTAGTCCTCTATCATCAATTGTAAGTCCGCTATAAGGGATCCTGGCAAGGGACCAATTGTTCTTGGTAAGGATATTGCTGTGTCTGTGAATAAAAAGATTGGGGATCATGCTGTATATCCTCCTCCAAGTCGTGGCACTTCACATGCAGTTCGGAGGAGCTATGTGCAATCCCAAGCGGGCCCTCATCCTCTAAATCCTCCTCCTCTAAAAGATATGTAGGTACCAATGATGATACCTTACTTGGTGATGTGAGCAATGGCAAAAGCAATTCAGATTTTTTATATTGTTTTACTGTCGTGAGTGGTATCGTTGTCAGCTGTGACAACGGTGAAACTCGTCGACGAGGCGGTCGACGACAGTAATAATGTCACCGACGGTTTCGTCGACGGAGGAGAAGCGATGATTACATTGATCATCGACGACGTGACTGAAAAACCCTTTGACGAGGACGTCGTTGAGGTAACCATTGTTGAAGCAGTACCTGCTGTAGAGATAGTCAACGTTGTGTCAGTCAACGATGAGGCCGTATACACTCCCTTTGAGGCTGCCATCGACAACGCAGTCATTGACAATGCTGCTGTCCACGGTGTCGTCCTCGTACTTTTTCCAGATGGTTTTTTGAAAGTGTGTTTTACCACAGGAGGTGGTGTTGGGGGCTCAGAAAAGGCTTTTTTACTGTGTTATGAGGAACCCGAACGCTCTTTAGAGTCTCATTTGGATGAACAGAACTTCTGTGAGAAGAACTGGAAGGGCTGTAAGCTTTAGAAGACAGTTGTTTTGTCTTTTTGAAAGGTTTTTTAGGTGGATCCTCAGAATGATGAGCTTGAGGAGATCTGCCCCTTTTGTGGAACTTTCTTGATATAGAAGACTACTCCTCACTATCAGAACTAGAAACAGGGTTTGATCTGGATTTCAATTTCTGTAGCCAAATCAGTATGTCCTTGAGGGTTCTGTTAGAAAAGGTTCTACATATCTTACAGTCCTTGGATACATGATCAGGATAAAGGCAATAAATGCAGTCCTTGTGTGGATCCTCAAAATGAAGTCTCTTCTTTCCACAGGTTTTGCAGGCTCTAAAAATGCTTTTCTTTTCCTTGTCTGACATGTCGGAATTTTGAGATAATAGAAATCCCCTAGGCCAGGGAAAAAGTTTGAAGCTTGCTAGTTGAAAAAATCTTCTTTCTCTGGTAGAAAAATCACTACAAATAGATCTTTGCAGATTTGACTGAGTAGAGCACAGTGTAGACTCCGTAGCACGACGGGCAGTAGAAAATCTGAGGGAATGGAGCTTCTCACAAGAGGGTTCTAGAGGGAGGGGGAACCTGATTGGCTGAGCTGTGGGTTTGGTCCTTTTTACTCAAAGATAGGCTACTAAGGTGAAAGCCTTTGGGCTTTTTTCATTATAGTTGCTTCTACATTGCTATTATAATGTACCGGGGGGCTCCCATCTCGACGACGGAGAATGATTCAAGCATGTGAATCTATGAAAGTTCCAATACTGAAGTAATTCAAAGAACTCAGGAGCCATGAGTGCAACTGGAGAGAGACTGGCTCTTGGTGTAATATCTGGCCTTGGTTCTTCATCAGTAGTGTTTGTTTCTTAGAAGGTTGGCTGGGTTTGGCTACAGATAGGAGAATTAGCTCTGTGAACCAGTGTTGCCTGGGCCATCTGGGAGGTATTAAGATGAGCAGCAACGTTCTGTTTTTATCTTCCTGAGAACCCTGGGCAACTAAAGGAAGAGGGGAAAAACGAATGCAAAGATCCCGGACCATCGCACTGACAGGGCATTTCCCCATGATCCCGAGAGTGGGTATCGACTGGTGTAGAACTGGCATTTGGCAATCTTGTTTGTAGCAAAGAGATTCAACGCTGGTTGGCCTCAACGCAAGATCTTCTCCATCTACAGAGGATCCAGCTCCTATTCGTGACAACTGTCCTCTGTCCTGCTGAGTGTTTTTGAAAGAGCGTTGTTGACACTTGACAAGTGTTTTGCTCTCAGAGAAATCTTGTGTAACATTAGTCAATCCCAGAGAGCTGGGGCTTCTTGAGAAAGGGATAGAGATCGCGTTCCTCCCTGTTTGTTTATGCAATACATGCTGGTTGTGTTGTCCGTACAGACCAGCAAAGATGAGCCTGATATCTGTGGGAGAAAAGCCTAGAGCATGAGAAATATTGCTTTTAACTCTACATGATTGATATGCATCCATTTCTGATACCTGGACCATTTTCCCAGGATGCACATGTCTTACAAATGACCGCCCCAGCCCTGCAAAGAGGCATCTGTTGTGATGATAAAGTCTGGAACTGGGGTAAGGAAGGCCAACCCTTGAGAAATGTGATTGATGTGAGTCCACCACTGCAATGCCTTTACCATCCTTGGTGTAACACTGATCAACTCTGTAGGAAACCGCCCAGTGTGTGGTGGACACCTATGGTGTTACACCTTATACTGGGTCCAGGCTATAGGAAAGTCACTCTTTTTGGCATGGCTACCCCCAGTTCTTCCGGCTGTCAGTATGCTTGGACTGTTTTCTCTAGGATCCTGCTTACCAGGACCCCAGTGATTGCGTTCTCTTCCTCTAAATTTGGTTGCTTAGGACTCTGCACACCCCACAATTGCCATACTGGTGCCCCCATATAAGTCCCTAGTAAATGGCACTTAGGTACCCAGGGCACTGGGGCACCAGGTACCCAGGGCATTGCAGGGCAGGGCTGCAGTATGTATTATGCCACTCATGAGAGCACATGCAAAATGTGTCTGCAGGCCTGCCATTGCAGCCTGCTTGATAAGGTTCCTGGACCCTTTCACTGTAGCTCACTGCACCAGGCCACTGTAAGTCACCCCTATGGTAGGCCCTCCTAGCCCAGAGAGCAAGGTACAGATACCTGTGTGAGGGCACCCCTGCGTGAGCAGGAGTGCCCCTGCAAACTCCAGCCCCATTGCACTGGACTTCATAAGTGCGTGTTCAGCTACATAATGGTAACTCCGAACCTGGGCATGTTTGGTATCAAAATGTCAGAAACACAACCAATACTGACAACAGTATTGGGGTATATGATTCCATGAACTCTGGGGGCTCCTTAGAGGACCCCCAGTATTGCTCCTTCTGGGATTTTCCAGGCAGCCTGTGCTGCTGCCACCCCACAGACAGGTTTCTGCCTGCCTGCTGATTGACCAGCTCAAGCAGGGCAAGGCAGAACAAATGATTTCCTTTAGGAGAGGGAGGCAACACCCTCTCCCCATGGAAATGGGGGAGACATGGTTTGGGAGGGGTAGCCTCCCCAAGACACCAGTATGCTATAAAGGGCATATTTGGTGCCCTCCTTGCATAAACTGGTTTGCACCAGTCCAAGGACCACTGGTCCCTGTTCTGATGCAAAACTTGACACTCCCCTGTCCATCACCAACCCAGGGGTGGTGCCCAGAGCCCCTCCATGTGGCCACTTGATTCTGCCATCTTAAATCCAAGATGTGCAGAGGTCCCTGGGAGCATCTGAGTGGCCAGGTCAGGCAGGTGACGTCACAGACCCTCTGATAGGTGGTCACACTGCTAGGTGACCAATCCCCCTTTTAGGGCTATTTAGTTTCTCCCTCTCGGCTGGGTCCCAGATTCAAAGTGCAATATTCCACCAGGACTCCTCTGCATCATTTACTTCGACTTCTGGCCGCTGGAACCGCAACTGGACTTAACAGGAACCTAGAATCTGCAGCTCCAGCAACGACTTAGCTCTGCAACATTGATTCCCGGTTCCTTCCAGCAACTGCAACATTTCCCTGGCTGTGCTGGGTGGCAAGTCTTCACTCTGCACCAAGAAGCAAAAAGGAATCTCCCTAGGAGTGAAGGAGTCACTCCCCTGCATCCGCAGGCACCAACTGCAATGACAACTGGCTGGGTCGATCCTCTCTCCTGCAACTCTGTGTGGTTCCTGCAACAGAGGTGGTGGTCCTGAGTGGTCTCCTTGGTCCCCTCTACCAGCTGTCCAACTTTGGAGGTGGCGAGTCTTTGCCTCTCCTTACAGGACAGTACCCCTGTGCACCACAACTCTAGCAGCTACCAAGGCTTGTTGGCTCTTCCTCTGAGGGTTCTTCAGGCTCCGTATAGCCCCGGCCTCCAGCACTCTTCCCTGCAACGTGTGGTCTGCCTGCTGTTCCAGCGACGCAGGACTCCTTTCCAGGTGTGCTAAGTGGGCCTCACTGCGACTCCTGTGCCTGCTGCCTGTGAGTTGCCTGTGGGGCTGCATCCACAACTTCTTGCTCTCCTGAATGCTGGGGAACACCTGGGACTCTCCTCCGTGGATTGAGTCCATTGGGACCTTCCTGGTCCCCAGCAGCTCTGCAAATCCTCTTCTGCAACTCTTGCCTTTGCCAAGGCTTGTTGGTGGTTTTTCCACACCACTGATGGACTGCAACTCTTCTCCCGACGTGGGACATCGACTGCATAATTTCTGGTACTCTTCCTATGCTCCTGTGCTGCATAGCCAACTCCTAGTCTTCACTATCGACCTGGTCCTGCATCTCAAGAGGGTGGGTAGTGGCTCCTGCCCCAACCAGACACTCTAATTGGATCTGGACTTGGGCCCCTTCATTTGCAGCTCCCCTTCTTTCCAGATCCATCTTCAGTTTTTTGCAGTCTTCATGGGGTCTCACACAGTCCTTTCACAAAGTTTCTCTGTGGGTTTGGGAAAAACCAGGTACTTACCTCGTCTTTCCTAGTCGCTGGGGGGAACTCTGGTACTTACCTTTTGGGGGTCCTAGTTCCTCCAGCTCCTCTCTACAGATTCCACTTACCTGGGTGGGGGCCCATTATTCGCATTCCATGTTTTAATATATAGTTTGGGCTCTCCCTAGGGTCACTATTGTCTATTGTTATTGCACTGTTTTCTATTTGCTTTCCATGCTCATTCCTGACACCTGTGTATATAATAGTGTGTTTACTCACCTGTTAGTAGAGTATTGCCTATATAGTATTTTAATATTTGTGTCACTAAAATAAAGTCCCTTAATTTTTGTTACACTGTGTGGATCTTTCATGTGTGTAAGTGCTGTGTGACTATAAGTGGTATTGCATGAGCTTTGCATGTCTTCTAGATAAGCCTAGGCTGCTCATCCACAGCTACCTCTAAAGAGCCTGGCTTCCTAGACACTGACTATACCTTACTAATAGAGGATACCTGGACCTGGTATAGGGTGATAATACTATAGGTACTTGCCACACACCAGGCCAGCTTCCTACAAGTCCTATCACAATACTTGGAGGAGTGGCCATGGTTTGGCTTACGTCGGCACAGCAGCGATTTCTCAGTGAGCCGTTTAGCTGCGAGGAGATCATGCAGGCTACAGATGCCCTGAATGTCACTAAGGCTCCCAGACTGGACAGTTTTACCGGCAAATGTTATAAAACACGTAAACAAATTCTAGCCCTGCATTTTTTTAAAGGTGTACAGTGAGGCTCTCGGCGGTTATCACACTCCTGCCATAGCTGGATAAAGATCCCTGATACTGTAGCGCCTACCAACCTATTTTACTGCCAGTGTAAGAGGACAAAGATTAGACATTGTGTGCCTTCCATCTTGTGAAGAACTCTCCAAGGGCTTGATTTAGAGCTCGCCTCCTGTTATTTGAAGTCTCAGCTATTTTACTGCTGAACTTTGACACTAAGCTCCTGGCGAAGCTCCAGGCCACATGCCTCTCCTTACTGGACAGCATCATCTCCCTGGTGCAGTCGGGATTTGTCCCCTATCGCTTTAGGAATATCAATCTCTGTAAACTGTTCGCTGTGCTTCATAGTATCTCCCCTTCTACTCCCTGGGGGCTTCACAGCCCTGATCAAATTACTATATACTGCCCCTACAGCTAGGATACAGGTGAAAAGCACTATAACCTCTCCTCTCCATTCTGCATCTCCAGGGGGACTCAACAGGGCTGGCCACTGTTCCCCCTTGCTTTTTATAATAGCAGTAGATCCTCTGATCAGACAAATGCAGGAAAATCACATTCATAGGGGACTACAATTTCGGAGTGGGTCGCTGCTTGTCTCACTATATGCGGGTGACATTCTGCTAACATCCTGGAGGTTATCAGGTTTATCTTGAGCTACGGATCAACTGGGTAAGATCAGAGCTTTTTCCACTCACGGATGCAACTGTACTATTTGAGGCGCAGTATCCTTTGAAATGGTGTGAAGACAGTGTTAAGTATCTTGGCATAAACATCCACAGAGACAAGGATCAGATTATCCACCTTAACTATGGACCAGCAGAGGAGAAGCTCACAGCCCAAATTTATCACTGGATCTAATTACCGATTTCCCTAGCGGGCCGTATTGCTATAATAAAAATGGTAGTACTCTCCTGCTTTTTATATCTCTTTGTGAACATCCCTAAACCTTTGACAAATTCCTTTATCGCTACTCTACGGCAACTCCTGACGCAACCACTATCTGGGTGAATAGGCTTGTACGGATTCAATGGGACACGTTGGTGCTTACCTATGAAAGGGGTGGCTTTGGACTGCCCATTTTCATTTGCATTACCTGGTCGCACAGTGTACTTTCTCCTTCCGCTAGTTATCACCCTGATGCGCGCTTACAATATAATATTCCTGAGAGAGACCTGGTGTTCCCTGTGCCGTTATGCACAAAACAATGCTCCCAAAGGGGTACGCCTTGACCCTCAACGATATAGTGACAGTCTCCACTGCGTGCTGGCCCTGGTGCAGGCTGGCCCGCGTGCTCCATGGAGGATGCCTATTTTCGCCTGGACTGCCCTTGGCCGATAACCCATGGTTGCCACTTACGGACGAGACACTAGTTAAACACACTCTGACAGCTCTCTCACTGCACACCATAGGGATTTGTTCCCAGATGGGCACATCTTTTCTAGAACGGCGGATACCCGCTTTACGGCAGCAACCACTATGGATCACTTTGTTCTAAGTTGATCACAAAGCACTCCGCGCACTATGATTCCCACTTATCCACTGGCACCAGAGGAATTCCCCCCTCATGCTGTTGATCGACAGCACAGATGACACCAGGTTGATCTCTCGGTTGTACACAGAGTCCCCAGAACTTCTCCCTACACACATCTCTAAGTTCCGTGGTTGCTGAAAGGCTGATCTGGGGTGGCCCATCTCTGATAAAATTTGGAAGGCCTGCTGCACACAAACACACCGCATATCACTAAGGCAGCCCTCGCCTAATTCATTATTAATTTCTTCTATTAGTTTGTCACCCTGGTGGCGCTTTCTGAGGCAAACTTTGTGCACATGACGTGGTCTTGCCCCACCATTGCACGCTACTGGGGGTGGGAGGGTGGGGAGGGTAGGGGGTTTCCTGTCTTTCTGACATGGTGGGGGAGCCGGTGGAACCCAGCCCCCTTCAGGCTCTGCTGGGATTTGTGGCAGATATCCCTGAACCAACCCTAAACCAACCAGAAGGTTCCCCGCCCTGGCGCTACTACTTGGTACACGGCTAATAGCTATGCACTGAAGGACTAGGACTAGGATCTACCCCTGCGGTAAAGACTTGGATCCGCAGTCTAATATACTGTGACAAAAATAGTGAGCTGACATCCCGGCCCCAAAATATTTGGCAGCCTTTGCAAGACTTCTTGGTGTAGCACCATGGCGGACAGGAGCAGGAGTACGATGGGCAGTAAATGGAACTGGACTGTGCTGTTGTGCCAGACAGATGCCAAATTGTTGTTGTGGTGCAATCTTATATGATCTCTGTGTGGGAACTAGTGGAGGTAGACATGCCGTCCCCCCACCCAAACCCCTCTCCCCTCTTTGTGGCCCAGTCACTGTGTATACCTATGCTACGTATATGTTATTGACTGTCAAAATTGTTCCCTCTCCTCTATGAGCCCGATATCTCCTCGTGTGACGAGGATGACGCCGGTTTTATATGGCATGTTTTTCCTTTTTCTTCTACTTTAAAAAAACATTAAATAACGTTTAAAAAAAAAAAAAAGGGAAACTACTCCTTCTCTCTTAGGGGATTTCCATGTATAGTAATAAGCACTGAATAGAGTAACAAGCCCATCCCCACATACTGCGGTGGAGAAGACAGAGGGTCACTTAGACAGTTTGGGCAAACAGATTTCTGAGGGAAGTCTGTCCTACTTGAGCATCTGCTCTAGCATCAGAGTCTATGCATTAGAGCTTGGTGAAAGTATGTACTGATTTCCAGGTAGCTGTTTTGCAAGTTTCTGGAATTGGGATATTGCTCAGTAAAGCAGCAGGAGCTCCTTTTCCCCTAGTACAGTGTGCCTTAGATTTAGCTGCTAGTTATTTATGAGCTTTTTGGTAGCACAATAAAATACATGAAGCTATCCATCTTGAGACGGACTGTTTGGAGGTGGCTAATCCAGTGAGGACCAGACCATAGTTAATAAATAATTGGTCAGTTTGACGGATATCTCTTGCCTCATCAACATAAAGTTTTGGAACCCCCTAACATCCAGTGAATGGAGAAATATTTCTGCTGGAGTAGAGGGATTCTGAAAGAATGTAGGCAATAAATCAATCGGTTTACATGGAAGTCCAGCACTACCTTAGGTAGGAGTTTCGAGTGAGTTCTTTGCTAGAACGAAAGACAGTTTATGGTTCATGGAAACATAGTGCTAGTATCTTTAAACCCGGCGAGCTGATGTTATTTCTACCAGGAAAACTGCCTTCCATGTAAGATGTTGTAGGGAAACTTTGTGGATGGGTTCAAAGGGATCCCGCACGAGACAAGACAGCCCTATACTGAGATCCCAGTGAGGTGTGGTATGCCTAATGAGATTGAAAACCTTCTTCAACCCCTCTAAGAAATCATTTATGATAGGGATTTGTAAAAAAAAGAGGTTTGTAACTGACATTTCCTGCAGGCAGTAAGAGCTGCCAAATGAACCTTTATGGAAGAGAAATGCAAGCCATATTTACCCAAGTGTGGAAGGTATGTTAGAATCACATCCTCTTGGCAAGCTGTCGGGTCCACGTTCTTAGAGGAACATCAGATGCAAAATCTCTTCCATTTGATCACGTAAGCAGTGTGATTGGAAGGTCGCTTAGCCTCCTTGAGGATCTCCCTGCAGTCTTGTGGCAAGTTCAAGTTTCCATACTGCACTTCTGGCCTGCATGGCAGCTTGAGATGTGGAGGCTGTGACCAGTGAAGAAGGTCTGGGAACCACCACTGCCATGGCCATTCTGGAGCATTTAGGATCATCTTGGCTTTGACGTAGAACAGCTTGATCAAGACTGTCGGGATCAGGGTAATCGGTGGAAAGGCGTAAATACATGTGCCAGAGCAGTCAATCCATAGGGCATTGCCCAGCATCTCTGGATGGTAATACCTGGAGGCGAAGTTGCTGCATTTTCTGTTTTCCACTGTGGCAAACAGGTCAATAGAAGGGGTGCCCTACAAGTGGAAGATACTTTGAACAACTTCTTCCTGCAAGACCCACTCATGATTTTCATGAAGAGCTCTGGTGGATGCCTGGAAGGTGAGTAGCCATTACCCTCAAGTTCCTGGCTAGACGCCATTTCCAAGTTGTCTGGGCCTCTTGTGACAAGGCTCTGGACCTGGTGCCCCCTTGCTTGTTCAGGTAGTACCTGGTGGTTGGATTGTCCGTCTGAACAAGCATGGTGCTGGTGGTGAATAATGGGTGAAAGGCCTTGAGCACCAGATGAATTGCTCGGAGCCTGAGGAGATTGATATGGTATGTCATCTCTTTCTGAGACCATGAGCCTTGAATATGGATGTGATCCATGTGGGCTCCACATCTGAGCAGTGATGCATCAATCACATTGGTTTGAAAAGGCATCCCTTGGAGGAGATTGCATGGAGAACACCACCACCTGAGGGATCGTATTGCATGTAAGGAGAGTGTGATCCTGTCCTCCCAGGTGCTGGTCAGCTGGTCCCACTGATACTCTAGACACTCCTGGAGAGGTTGCATGTGGAGGCGAGCATTGGGACTTAGAAAGATTCAGGAGGCCATTGAGCGAAGAATAGATGAGACTGCTCTTCCTGTTGGATGAGGCACCCTCCTGAGAGTCTGACATTTCTGAAGGATTGCTAAGCGTCGCTCCTCTGAAGGACATACATTTGCGTGAATGGTGTTGATGGAGGCCCCTAATTTAGGCAACGTCTGGACAGGTATTGATGTGGACCTGTTAAAGTTGACGTGAAGACCCAGCCGGTGAAGGAGCTGGCAGTCCAACTGAAATGCAGTTTGGCTTAGTGAAAAGTGGACACCTTTATGAGCCAGTCATCTAGATAGGGGTGGAAGAAGATTCTGTGTTTTCTTAGATGGGCTGCCACCACAGCCATGCACCTAGAGAATTTCTGGGTTCTGACTTGAGGCCAAATGGTGGCACTGTGTACTGGTAATGGTTATGCCCCACTAAAAACCGGAGTCATTTGCAATGCTTCCTAAGGATGGGAATGTGAAAGTATGCATTGTGATGGTCGATAGAGCAAAGCCAATCTCCCTGATTAAGTTGGGTATATATTTGATGTAGAGCCAGCATCCTGAACTTCTTTTCAGAATTCACTTGTTGGCGATTTTGAGATCGAGAATGAGTCTGAATTTGTGTTTGTCTTTTGTTTGGCTAGGTAATACCTGTGTAAATGCCTCCACCCCCGTTAACTGTGGCGAACAGCTTCCACCACCTTCTTCTGCAGCAGGATACTGACTTCCGCCCTAAGTCGAGATGGGAATTGGACGGCTGAGGTGGAATGGACGGTGGTGGGGTGGCAAACCTGACAGAGTATCCATTCTTTACAATATTCAGAACCCAGGCATCTGTTGTGATGTGTCACCACTCTTCCAAGTAATGTGCAGTGCTTCCCTCTACTGGAGTGGATAACAGAAGAGGGGGAAGGGAGGACTCATGGTTTTGCGGCTGATGTTTGTTTACCACCTTGGGTGGGCTGTTGGGCAGAGTGTCCCCATGTCTGCTTGCTCTTTGCTTGATGTGATCTGTGATGTTGTTGTTGAGAGCTATTCAGGAAGCCAATGAGGGGTTTGAACCCTCTGAGTAAAATCAACACTGGTAGGGTTGAAATGATTTATGCTGTTCCGCAGGTTTCTCCAGACCCACAGCTTTTAATGTGTCCATTTCAGATTTAATTCTTGCCATCTCGTGGTCAACATGGCTGCCAAATAGTGTGGAACGTGAGAATGGCAAATTTCGGATGAGATTTTCCCTTCCGGTTTTAGAGATGTGAGCCAAAGCCAAGCATACCTCTACAAGGTGACCCTGTGGCAATAGCCATGTTTGGCATGAAGGGAAGAATCCGCAACTGCACTTATAATTTGGCTTGAGACCATTGCACCCTCGTTGATGATCTCCAGGAAGCCTTCCCTTTTCTAATGTCTGTGTGTTCCGTTTTGCTGAGGTCATCCGTTCACATGGTATCTCACTAGTATTGTATGCTGATGATACCCAACTTATTTTTTCAGTGAGCCATTTAAAGGACGATTGACTGCATCTGTTGGCTCCTGCATTACGGATGTAGCTACTTGGATGAGGCATTCAGCTCTGAAACTCAATGGGGAGAAAATAGAGCTCCTGATTCTATGTAGCCCCTCTCCAAATATGATAAATCTGGGATGGTCCAATGACTAAGCGCCCCACCAACACAAACCCGGAGGCAAAAAGTCTAGCCGTTTGGCTGGACAAAGCCTTGACCATGAACACCCAAACAACAAAAGTGGCTGCTACCTGCTTTGGGATGTTGAGAGCTCTTAGGAAAATGTTATACCTTCTCCCGTCCCTGTCCAAAAGTCTAGCAATCCAAGCACTCATCCAGGCACGACTGGACTATGGAAATGAGCTATATTTGGGCACTCTCAAATCAACAGTTGCTCAAAGAATTACATTTAAATCCATATGCACTTTTTGCAGATCACTGACCCAGACAGGTCCCAAGATTGGGAAGGCATAACTCACTCCTTACATCCCTACAAGATGCTTGCGTTCTTCAAATGCCTGCCTCACTATGGTTCTGCCGATCCAGAGAGTGAGAAGAGGTGGCCGATCTTTCCAGTACAATGTTTCCAAGCTATTGAATTCTATGCCTAAACCTTGTGGACTGCTGAACTGGATCTTCCATTCTGCAAACAGCTAAAGACTTGGCTGTTCGCACAATCTTGATCGCCTGGCTCTGACCGCAGATGTTTAACATTGTCACCGCTGTGTAATGTGTAGTACACTATAGTGCTGTGATGCCCTAGGGTAGCTATGCACTCTGTAAGCACCTAATACAATACAATACAATTTTGTCCTTTGGCAGTTGGTCAGCAAAATGCTGGATTTAATCCAAAAGGGCTCAGTCGTATCTGAACAAGAGGGCCGTAACACTGGCTGCCTTCCTTGAAGTAGCTGCTGTGCTGCAGACTTTGCAACCTGGTGAGTCCAATTTTTTACTCTACTTATCTGGAAGTGAAAAAGATGATGGAGAGGTGGAATGGACTTTTTTTGCAGCCAAAATCACTACGGAATGGGGTGGAGGATCAGCACAAAGAAATAATGGGTTTTGATGCAGAGGCTGGTATTTCTTTTGAAGCTTGGATGGGACAGGCTTAGCCATGGCTGGAGTTAGGAATAAATCCATGGCCGGTTCGGGGAGACCCAGAACCAGTGGAAACAAAGGCCTTGAAGCTATACGGTGATGTTGCGTTTCGAAGATTACCAGGGTGGAGGGTGTGGGTACTGACATTGTATACTGAGTTTTGCATTCCCTCTGACTAGCACTTCTTGAAAGTCATCTACTGGACAAACATGAGGTGGTGGAGAGTCCGATAAAGTTGGTGTGTAGTCTCTTGTAGGAGAAGAGGAATAATTGGTATGTCGTAGATGGGAGCAAGACCTTGACCTATGGAAGGAATCATGATGGCGATGAGTATGTCTTGACATTGTAGAAGAACGCCCCGGTGTGGGATGACCACGATGAGAGTGGTGGCACAATCAAGAGTGTGTTTGAGACCTGCGAGCTGGAGTGCTTCTAGGTCCTGAAGGTGGCAGCACAGGAGCCAGTGTTGTTGGTAGATGAAGCACTGGTGATAGCAGAGGAGGCAATGCAGGTGGAGGAGGTGAAGATAGAGGAGGGGATGGAGAGTATGGCAACACAACCAGAGAAGGTGGCGACTCAGATGAAGAATAAATTCTACTCTCCTGCCTCAACATCGACAGACTTCCCGACGTAGAACTTCTGCGTCCACGTTTAGCCCTTAACATCCACCATCCAAGTCATCTTGATAGTGAACCAACACTTCTCGTCAACGAGGTACTTCACAACATCGTACGCCGGCAATGAATTGACGGCGTATAATCCCTCAATGTCGACTGGTGTGTTGATGGCGAGGGTGGCCACTTCATTGACGTCGAACCAGCCCGTGACTGCGAACACGCAGGCGCCGTACCTTGCTTCAACGTCGACCGGGACTGATGACTTTTCTGGCCTGAAACATGATTCTCAGACCTTCCACGTCCACTGGCAGCTGAGGGAAGAGCCCAGTGGAAGGCTGACCTTCCCCTTGCTCCGAAGTCCCACTGGTAAGCTGTGTTCCCTGGTGACGTCTCTCTTTTCTCCCTTGAAGGCAAATCTTCTCTCTGGCATTCAGGGTGCGCCTGGAAAACTTCCAGCAGATGTCACAGGTGTCAGGAAGTTGAGAAGAAGGTAGGCAGATGATACAGACATCATGAAGGTCTGTTTTGGCCTTTTTCGTGGCACAGCGTGGCTTCATCAGTCAATGAAGGCATTTTATTTGGCAAAATGCCTCAGTTTTCGGTCATAAAATAACGGAAAAAGGTAGGAAAAGTTAAAAGACGTCGGATAAAGGTGTTGTCACCAATTTCTGACAAAAATTGTTTGAGAAAAAGAAATATAAAAGGTTGAGCTCAATGCTTCAGAAGCTGTCAGAAGGAACCGGGAAAAAGACCACCAGCTGAGCATAATGGGATACTGGTGGTCTCTGTGTTCTTAAAGGCCCAGCTTGTATTTTAGCCATATAATGACAGCCTATGCATCTACTCTGTCCAGCTTTCCCTCATTTCCGTCATAGAAAGGGGTTTATGAAGGAGATTTCTACTATTTCCAAAACAGCCTAAATTATACTAATTTTTCGTATTGGCATTTTTTTTAACTTCATGATGAAGAATTTGGCAAGTGTAGCTTAGATATATAGGCTGTATTATCTGTTTCTTTCTTAAGTTTCTTTACAGGCCTTCCTGAAGAAAGGTGAAAAATCTACACTTAAGAAGATATATAAACAAACTGCTCTGAGGTCCCACACCTGGGCTGGACTATTCTGTGCTTATGACTATACATGGAAATCCCAAACGGGAGAAATGTTTAGTTATTTACAATATACTTTTAGTATCATGACATGTTATAAAGGCAATACCCCTTGAAGGTAAACAAAAAACATAAATAGCACTTTGGTATGTAGTACCTTCAACAACAAATAGTCAACACATATGAAGTACAGACACAGGTATTTTATTTAAAAAAGGTACAGAGCATTTTCTTTTTCCAAAAGGTTTTCACTGAGTGCTTTAGGGAGACTTGAGAAATTTCACAGAAGGTAGTTTGGGGAGATTTTCATACTACGCCAAATAAACAATTAAAGTCTGCTTGTTTTGTAAATGGTTGTTTTGGAGGTGGTAGAGGATGAGGTGGAGGAGGTGTTGCAAATAGTTGTGACGGAGGTGTTTGGTAGGCCAGTGATGTGCCTGTGCCTGTCCTAGGCTGAGGTGGCTCTACTGAATCTGGTTCATGCGTTGTCCATGAAGAATACCATTGACGTATCCGGCTTATTGCCTCTAAAATTTGCAAGGCCAAAGCATTTTGCCTTGGTCTCTTTTCCAATCTGTCAGATATGTTCTCAGTGCATAGCTGCCATGCGCTGGTAACATTCTGCAACATTATCCAAGGCACAGGTCTACCTGTCAATCATCTGAGGAAGTCTTTTAAGGGTGCAAGCTAGCCCATCAAGAGTAGTCCCCATGGCATTACTGACCACCTGCACAATGGACCGCTGATGGGAAAAATTATCCTTCCAGAGAGCAGGATTAAACAATGGCAACTCCAAAACCCTGCAGGCCTTGCCTTCTTAGATGGCCACCAGATTGTCCAGCATCGGTAGGGGTGCCATTTGGGCTGTTGTGAATAGCAGCATGATGGATGACAGATACCTGCTTCTCATCAGGTGTGTTCTCTTCCTCAGCATAATGAGAGAAGACTGGGATGTGCCATCATTGGAGGAGCAATATAGGAGATTGCACAGAGGCACCCATTAGTTGAGGGTTGTGCGTCTTGCACAGCCGGAACAAGTCTATGCCTGCTTAGCTAACGGTTGGGGAGTAATTCTCAGAACTTATTTTGGAGGAAGAATGCTGCCCAGTCATGAAGTGGCCTTCTTGTGGCAATAATGTCCTCCTCATTGTCAAGTTCCCCTTCCTTCTTGATAAGGTCCTGCTTCTCCTCTTCTTACTGAGCAGTGTTGGCCACTGAGATCATTACTTGGAGGTTTGGATTATCATGCTGGATTGCCCACCATCCTCCGTTTGTAGATAGTTGAGCATCTTCACCCAATGCAATAACCCCAGTACCTGCAGGAAGATGTAAACAGTTGAAGTACATCAAATACAGCTTTGTGTCTAAAGTTCAGATTACAGTACCATAGGGCGAGTTGTTTCATTTGCAGGGGTATAGTGTGGGAAGGTAATTAAATAATGAATTGTTAATTATTTATAAATTATTAATTAGTTAAATGTTAATTCATTATATAAATTGTGTAATTATCATAACTTTTTAGTTTACATTTTGGGTGCGTTTTTGGGGATTTCTAGGGGCATGGGGGAACTTAATTAAATTATAATTTATAAATAATGTATTTATAATCAATTCATTGTTAATTTATCATGTAAATTGTGTAAACATATTTTTTAAGTTAGATATATGTTTAATGTGTGACTGTGGTGTGGGAATCTAATGAAATAATTATTAAATCACTCTTTATATCAAATACTAAAACAATTATAATTCTTTCAATGGTTTATTTTTTAAATATATTTAATTTTACGATAATGGTTGTATAATTTTATGACATTAATACTTGTATTAAAATAAGGTATGTGTTTGAAGTGAAGAACTTTTCCTACTGTTGCACTGACTGGAGTGGGAATAGTACATTTTACCCCTCCTGAGTCCAATGTTTTTCCTACTCTTGCACACACTGGAGTGGGATTATTGAATTTTACACCTCCTGCGTCCAATGCTTTCCTTACGGTTGTAATGAGTGGATTGGTCCAACACTTTCCCTACTGTTGCACAGAGTGGAGTCGGAATAATATATGTATTATTCCTAGAAATGAATCGTTTTTTTATATCTAAAATTATATTATTATGTTTGTGTATTTTGAATGAAAATATTTTTCATTAGTAATGTTTGTGATATATTATCGATTTTTAGTAAAACGCATTTTTTATATTCTTACTTTATGTGTAATTAAATTGGTATATTTTTTTTAAATTCTAAATTGTTAGTTTTTAATTTATATATAAATATATATACATATACATATATATATATGCAAAGAAATTCTTGTAATAACAAGAAAGGTCAGGACACTTCCAGTGTAATTAAAGCTTTTACTCTTCACAGAAATATTCCTCCCAACGCGTTTCAGCCGTAGCCTTGTTCACAGATATATATATATATATACACACACACACATACACATATATACTTGTTATAGTATTAAATAAAAAAATATTACATTCTAATAAATTAAAATTATATTTATACATGTGTGTTTGTTTAAATAAGTATATATTACATATATATTTTTATATTGTTTAAATATATTTAACCTCTTAGCTGCTGGGCCTCGCCCCCCCCGTGCTGAGCCCTTTTTGGCTATTTGGGGTAGTTCGATGTTAGGCCTTCATAACTTTTTGTCCACATAAGCTATCCACGCCAAATTTGCGTCCTTTTCCAACATCCTAGGGATTCTAAAGGTACCCAGAGTTTCTGGGTTCCCCTGGAGGAGACCAAGAAATTAGCCAAAATACACATACATTTTTTTTCAAAACAAATGGGAAAAAAAGGGCTGCCGAAGAAGGCTTATGGTTTTTTCCCTGAAAATGGCATCAACAAAAGGTTTGTGGTGCTACAATCACCATCTTCCCAGCTTTCAGGAATAGGCAGACTTGAATCAGAAAACCAAGGCCCGTATTTATACTTTTTGACGCAAAACTGCGCCAACGCAGTTTTGCGTCAAAAAAATTAGCGCCGGCTAACGCCATTCTGAAGCACCATGCGGGCGCCGTATTTATTGAATGACGTTAGCCGGCGTTAGCCGCTGGCGCTCTCTGGTGTGCGTTAAAAAAAACGACGTACACCAGGCAGCGCCGGCGTAGGGGGAAAATGGCGTATGGGCATCCACGAATGGTGCAAGTCAGGCTGAGGCAAAAAAATCGCCACAACCCGAATTGCGCCATTTTTTTTACGACGCCCATCCCCCATTGAAATGCCTCCTGTCTTAGCAAAGACAGGAGTCATGCCCCCTTGCCCAATGGCCATGCCCAGGGGACTTCTGTACCCTGGGCATAGTCATTGGGCATAGTGGCATGTAGGGGGGCACAAATCAGGCCCCCCTATGCCACAAAAAAAAAAAAAAAATACTTACCTGGACTTACCTTAATGTCCCTGGGGTGGGTCCCCCCATCCTTGGGTGTCCTCCTGGGGTGGGTAAGGGTGGCAGGGGGTGTCCCTGGGGGCAGGGGAGGGCACCTCTGGGCTCATTCTGAGCCCACAGGTCGCTTAACGCCTGCCCTGACCCAGGCGCTAAAATCCGGCGCTAATGCAGGTTTTTTAGACCCGCCCACTCCCTGGTGTCATTTTTGCCCGGGAGTATAAATCCGACGTATATGCATCGGAGTCATTTTTTAAGACGGGAACGCCTACCTTGCATATCATTAACGCAAGGAAGGTGTTCACGCCAAAAAATGACGCAAACTCCATGAACTTTGGCGCTAGACGCGTCTAACGCCAAAGTATAAATATGGAGTTAGTTTTGCGTCGAATTTGCGTAAAAAAAAACGACGCAAATTCGGCGCAAACGGAGTATAAATATGCCCCCAAATTTTTCAACACAATATTGCCATTTTCCTGGGACATACCCCATTTTTTCTATTTTCGGTGCTTTCAGCCTCCTTCCAATTAGTGATAGGAATGGGTGTGAAACCAATACCCGGAAAGCTAAGCATTTCTGAAAAATTAGACAAAATTCTGAATTCTGCAAGGGGTCATTTGTGTAGATCCTACAAGCTTTTCCTACAGAAAATAACAGCTGAAAAAAAAAAATATTGAAATTCAACTGAAAAAAACAGCCATTTTTCTCAGCGTTTTACTCTAACTTTTTCCTGCAATGTCAGATTTTTTAAAGCAATATACTATTACATGTGCTGGACTCTTATGGTTGCAGGGATATATATGGCTTGTAGGTTCGTCAAGATCCCTAGGTACCCAGAGCCAATAAATGAGCTGCACCTTCCAATGGGTTTTCATTCTATACCGGGTATACAGCAATTCATTTGCTGAAATATAAAGAGTGAAAAATAGGTATCAAGAAAACCTTTGTATTTCCAAAATGGGCATAAGATAAGGTATTGAGCAGCAGCGGTTATTTGCCCATCTATGAATTCCGGGGTGCCCATACTAGCATGTGAATTACAGGCCATTTCTCAAATAGACGTCTTTTTTACACTGTCTTACATTTGGAATGAAAAAATGTAGAGAAAGACCAGGGGCAATAACACTTGTTGTACGATTCTGTGTTCCCCCAAGTCTCCCGATAAAAATGGTACCTCACTTGCGTGGGTAGGCCTAATGCACGCGACAGGAAAGGCAACATGGACACATCACATTTTTATATTGAAATCTGACATGTTTTTTGCAAAGTGCCTAGCTGTAGGTTTTGGCCTCTAGCTCAGCCGGCACCTAGGGAAACCTACAAAACCTGCACATTTCTGAAAACTAGACACCTAGGGGAATCCAGGATGGGCTGATTTATGGGGCTCTGATCAGGTTCTGTTACCCAGAATCCTTTGCAAACCTCAAAATGTGGCCAAAAAAACACTTTTCCCTCACATTTCGGTGACAGAAAGTTCTGGAATCTGAGAGGAGCCACAAATTTCCTTCCACCCAGCGTTCCCGCAAGTCTCCCGATAAAAACGATACCTCACTTGTGGGGGTAGGCCTAGTGCCCGCGACAGGAAATGCCCCAAAACACAACATGGACACATCACATTTGGACAAAGAAAACAGAGCTGTTTTGTACAAAGTGCCTAGCTGTGGATTTTGGCCTATAGCTCAGCAGGCACCTAGGGAAACCTAGCAAACCTGCACAGTTTTGAAAACTAGACACCTACGGGACTCCAAGATGGGGTGACTTGTGGGGCTCTGATATGGTTCTGTTACCCAGAATCCTTTGTAAACCTCAAAACGTGGCCAAAAAAACACTTTCTCCTCACATTTCGGTGACAAAGTTCTGGAATCTGAGAGGAGCCACAAATTTCCTTCCACCCAGCGTTCCCCCAAGTCTCTCGATAAAAATGATACCTCACTTGTGGGGCTAGGCCTAGTGCCCGTGACAGGAAATGCTCCAAAACACAACATGGACACATCACATTTTGACAAAGAAAACAGAGCTGTTTTTTGCAAAGTGCCTAGCTGTGGATTTTGGCCTCTAGCTCAGCAGGCACCTAGGGAAACCTAGCAAACCTGCACAGTTTTGAAAACTAGACACCTAGGGGAATCCAAGATGGTGTGACTTGTGGGGCTCTGATCAGGTTCTGTTACCCAGAATCCTTTGCAAACCTCAAAATGTGGCCCCAAAACACTTTTTCCTCACATTTCGGTGACAGAAAGTTCTGGAATCTGAGAGGAGCCACAAATGTCCTTCCACCCAGCATTCCCCCAAGTCTCCCGATAAAAATGGTACCTCACTTGTGTGGGTAGGCCTAGTGCCCGCAACAGGAATAGATCACACAACAGTCAATGTTGGGTCTTACATGAGGCAACTGTTGACCCTGGGGTGATCCATTCCTTTCGCAGGCACTAGGTATAGGCAGTCAAGTGGGGTAGTGTTTTTATCAGGACAGGTGGGGAATCACTGGGTGGTAGGAATTTTGTGGATCACAGCATATTCCTGTAGTTTGTGTGACAGAAATGCAAGAAAAATAGTTTTTATTCAACATTTCAGCTTTGCAGGGTATTCTGGGTAAGAAAACTTTGGGGAATCCACACAAGTCACACCTCTGTGGACTCCCCCGGATGTCTAGTTTCCAGAAATGTTTGGGTTTAGTATGTTTCCCTATATAGCCGCCGAACCCAGGACCAAAAACACAGGTGCCTGCCTTACAAAACCAGTTTGTTTTGTGCTAGATAATTTTGATGTCTCCACAATACGTTTTGGGCAGTGGAATTCAGGGTTGAACTAAATTGGGGAGATCCAAAGAGAGCACCCTCTCTGTGCTTGCCCCCCGATTCACCTGCTCTCTGGGTTGGGCTAACCCACTTTTGCCCTGTTGCACAGACTGTGCTTGCGAAGGGACAACAGGTCCCTCTCAATTTACTGGAAGGAGTTATCCAATGGGACTCCTCCAACTGAAAAATCACTCCCAGAGTCTGCACCATTGTCCTATCCCTCAGATGCTGTCTCAGTATCTGCTGTCTCAGTCTCTGATCCTATGTCAGAGCTGTCCTCTATAACCAGAGTGACGTCAGCAGCAGTCATCCATCAATATGCCATCTCTGCTATTGGCTAAACTGTTGCTCTAAAACACTAGCCTACATAGACAGTCACAAAATTACTGGTGTGTGTGTGTGATCCGTGCAACAGTAGAGGCCACCTTACCTGCGCTTCTTCCCTCAATCAGCACGTTTTTTCAAGACGCTCAAACACCTTGTCACATACCATTCGTCACAATCTTTAGCACCTCCTGCGCCCAGTCCAACAATCATTATTGGTGCTCCCACTCCCATGTCTTCCTCCTCGGATTCTCTCATTACCACCCAGCAAACGTGCTCTTCATCTCTCCATAGCCACCCCCACCCCGCACATACATTTCATTTGTATTATAGCGCAGGTAGTGGCTGACTTTACTAACGTACTCAGCTATTTACTTAAAATACAGATTTGCTCTTTGCAGTAGTCATATAAACCTTCTGCGCTTCTTTATGGCACTAAAACTGCCACTAGACAAAAGTCTGATCCTTTTGTTGCAGAAACATAATCACAAAACTTACTTGACTTTTTTATTGCTGCCTAAAAGCTACAGTTGAAATGCATCAGTTGAAGTATGTGCACTGCTTTGAAGACGCAAGCTGCAACTGCAAGACAACTGGTGGCAAATATATATATATATATATATACACACATATATATATAGATCTATATATGAAAGAAAAGATGTCCTGATCTGCGTGTTACGGCGCACTTAATTCTCCAGTGGTGCTGGTTTGAGGCAGGACAACCATATTTTCAAAAAACAAGATTCTCTTTCTGTTTTAGCAAGAGAAAACCGCACTCTGTCGTTGTGCCAAAAATACCTTAACTTTTAATACATTAGTGAGATCATAAACAAACAAACAGGAATCCCCTGACGCGTTTCGGTCTCACCAGACCTTGTTCACAGGTGTTTCCTGTGTGCTAATTTCGGCGCTTAAAATAAAGTACTCCAAAGTAACAGAAAAAATACTCAAGTTACACCACTTATCAAGAGTTACTCCATAACATCACTAAATATATATACTTTAACAAAGAAAAATTAAACGTTTTTCTATATACATATTTACCAAATTGTAACAGTGTTTTGACTACAATCCAAGGTGTTTTTCACTGAGTTCCACATTGCATTCTGGTATATGTAGTTTATAGCATTTCATTAAATCAAATTATTTTTAAATATATGTCATAAAATCTTGTTTCAGCGACTAATGGAGACTTCAAAACAATTTCTGAGGTGTGTTAACAAAATATAGGGGCCCTCATTAGTTTTTAATTTATATTCACATTGGATTCATATTCATGTATTGCATGTTACCTACAATAGCACAATCCCCAAAGTTTCTTTTAAACAAGGCCCTCGCTAAATCCTGCACCTCTGATGGAAGAAAATTAATGTTTGGGTATTATTCCTTCAGTCAATTTATATTGATAGCACCAAAATTGTATGTCTATCTGACAAATGACAACGGGAAAGAAAGCATCTTATCAATTGGTGGAAATGACATAAAATAAATGAATGGCAACATCTTATGAGCTATGACAACTCTTATAGGTGTACAAATAACTCCTCATCCTGGCTTAAACCTAGCGGGGTGAGAGATCGGATATCAAGTATATGTCTGGATTCTAGTTGACGCAATTTCTTTTCTCTGTCACCACCGCGTTCTGATTTTAGTACCCGATCAATTACATAGAATGTCATGAGTTCCCACTTGCTATCATGTTTCTGTTCCATATGTCTCGCTGTTGCATAGCTCCTATCTATATTGATAGTTGCTCGAATATGTTCTAAAATTCGCTTTTTAGTCTCACATATGGTACTGCCAACATATTTCAACCCACAAGGACATTCAATCACATATACTGTGAATCGACTTTTACAGTTCAAGTGCTTATGTATCACTCTCTCCATGCCAGTATTTGTTGAGTACTCTTTCTTATTCACCCCAATTTTACATGCCTTACAGCTGCTGCACTTCCAAAAGCCAGTTTTCTGTAACCAGTTTGCTTTTGTAGTTTGGAAATGGCTGTGCAATAATTTATCCCTTAAGTTTGCTGTTCTTCTGAAAGTCATTAATGGGTATTGTCCCATGATTTCCCCCACTATTGGGTCCATTTGTAAAATTGCCCAATGGTTTTCCAAGATTTTACGAACTTGTGAAGCACTCTGTGAGTATGTTGTTATGAACCTCAGCTGTTGTTGTTTGGCATGTTTAATGGCTTGGTTTCCTCCATGAATTAGTTGTTCTCTTGATGATTGTTTCACACGTTTCTGTGCCAGAGCTAAACACTTTTTCGGATATTGTCTTGCCAGGAATCTCTCCTCCGCTAATTTCAAGTGCTTCTCACACTCTTCCGGCTCTGAGCAGATTTTCTTTATTCGTAGAAATTCACCATAGGGAATGTTCCACTTTGTTCGTGGTGGGTGAAAACTGTTAGCATGTAATATGGAGTTCGTAGCTGTTATTTTCCTGTGCAATGAAGTCTGAATTGTCCCCTCTTTAACATAAATTTCTGTATCTAGAAATGTCACACGTGTTGCACTGATGTCGTAGGTGAAATTAAGTTTGGCTACATTAGAGTTCAAGATCTTAAAGTATTCATCAAATTCTGACTCAGTGCCATCCCAGATAAGAAAAAGGTCATCAATAAACCTCAACCAAGTCACTACTTTTTGTTGGTAAATCTCGTTTTCTTCTGCCCAAGCTATTCGTTGTTCAAACCATCCCATCGTCAGATTCGCAAAATTGGGAGAAAAAGAAAAACCCATTGCCGTGCCCTTAATTTGCAGATACAGTTGTTGGTTAAACAAAAAATAATTATTTGTTAGACAAATGTTAATCATTTCCAGAAGCATCTCATTGTGTTGATAAAAACGTATATTCCTTTGGTTGAGAAAGAATTTGCATGCCTGGATTCCTATTTGATGTTCAATGTTCGTGTACAGCGAAACTACATCCATTGTTACTAATTTATAGGTGTCCTGCCAAGGTATCCCTTCCAATTGTAACAGTAAGTCTCCTGTATCACGTAAATAGGAGTTCAAATTTCTTGCCAAGGGTGCTAGAAAGAAATCTATGTATTCTGACATAGGTTCTAATAGAGATGCTTTGGCTGATATTATAGGTCTACCTGGTGGATGTTGCAAATTTTTATGAATTTTAGGGAGGAAGTATATTGTTGGAGTTACAGGATGTTCCACTAACAAATATTTTGCCTCTACTTGATCAATGAGGCCTTGATCTTCCCACCTTAAGATACACAAATTTATCTCCTCCTTCAGTTTTATTACTGGGTTCCCAGTAGCAAGTGCATAACAGGTTTTATCCGACAATTGCCGCATCGCTTCTTTCACATAATCCTGTTTATTTTGTATTACAATGTTTCCACCTTTGTCCGCAGGTTTGATTTCAACCATTGTTTCCATCTGAAGTCTGTGCAACGCCTGTTTCTCTGGTATGGTTAAGTTCTCCTCTTTCTTATTCCAATTCTTTTTATAAAGATCATGAATGACCATCTCCGCAAATAAATCTATTTTATTCCCTGCTGGTAGTGCTGGGTAAAACTTGGAAGGTGGTCTTTTATCTGTCAGGCCCGCCCCAAGGGGTTTAACTATTTCAGTAACTTCCAATGGTTTGTTTCCCAGATCTAAATTCACCAGAGTCATCAACGTCTCTTTATCTCCCACAGTAAGGTCATACTCCTGTGTTGGTGGATCATTTTTCTCTTTCATTTTAGTTTCCGCAAAGGTTTTGGCAAGTTTGATTTTGCGTATATACCTATAAAAGTCTATGCGTGTTTGTACTAAATCCAAATCTGTAGAGGGACAGAATTGTAGCCCCTTTTTTAGGACAGATTCCTCCGATTGGGACATTTCTCTGGTGGAAAGATTAATAATATTTAGCTCTTGAAAGTTGCCGCTGTTTGAGCCCTGGTTTTTCTTTGTCTTCCCTCTTTGTCCCCTTCGTGTGGGTTTATTCCTTTTGCGCCTCGTCCTCTCCCTCCTATATTTTGTTAACACACCTCAGAAATTGTTTTGAAGTCTCCATTAGTCGCTGAAACAAGATTTTATGACATATATTTAAAAATAATTTGATTTAATGAAATGCTATAAACTACATATACCAGAATGCAATGTGGAACTCAGTGAAAAACACCTTGGATTGTAGTCAAAACACTGTTACAATTTGGTAAATATGTATATAGAAAAACGTTTAATTTTTCTTTGTTAAAGTATATATATTTAGTGATGTTATGGAGTAACTCTTGATAAGTGGTGTAACTTGAGTATTTTTTCTGTTACTTTGGAGTACTTTATTTTAAGCGCCGAAATTAGCACACAGGAAACACCTGTGAACAAGGTCTGGTGAGACCGAAACGCGTCAGGGGATTCCTGTTTGTTTGTTTATGATCTCACTAATGTATTAAAAGTTAAGGTATTTTTGGCACAACGACAGAGTGCGGTTTTCTCTTGCTAAAACAGAAAGAGAATCTTGTTTTTATAGATCTATATATATATAGATCTATCTATAGATATATCCATGTAGATAGACATATCTATCTACATGGATTGATATATCTATATATATATATATATCTATATATATATATATATATATATACACACATGTGTATTTTTTTTGGGGTAGTTGTAGGGTTTCCTTGGGGCCAAAATGGCCCCCAGGGAAACCCTACAACTACCAAAAAAAACAATTGCTCCCACAGGGGTTCGCCCTGACTATGGGCGACCCCTTGACAATTTCTTTTTTTTTTTTTTTTAAATTAGCCCCTGGGGTGGCGCAATCGCGCCCCCATCCCCCCCCCCTCCCCGGGGGGCTCCAACATCGAAATTGAAAAATATGGCCCGGGTGGGGGGGTGAGGGGGTTGGGGATTTTCCTAGGGGGGCCGACCCCCCCCAAGTGAAATCCCTGGCATCTAGTGGCGTTTCCTGGCCCCCGATCGCAGGGGCCAGGAAACGCGTTCAGGAAGGCCTCGCATGAAAGGGGAGAGTCTCCCCTTTCATACGAGGCCTTCCCGAACGTAGGGAAGGCTGTTTGGGGCCATTTTCCTCATCGGAGCAGGAAGCGGCCCTACGCTCCAATGGGGAAAACAACACTATGATGTTAAACCCCCTCCCTGGTGTCGGCCACTGGTCGTGACCCGCACCAGGGAGGTAGTGCGGGCGTCGGCCAGGGGCCGATGCCTGCACTAAAGGGGTTAATTGACATATCACTGTTACATGTTAATATTTTTAATGTTTACTATTTTTAACTATATATATTTAAAAAAATATTTTTGTCTATTTTTTCAATATTCGTGTTAAACTATATTTTCTTTCGATATTTTTGTATTTTCAATTATAAGTATAGAAAAGAAAATTAGTTACTTACCTGTAACTGTAGTTCTCCAGTATTTGAATCTTTCATAGATTCACATGCTTGAATCATTCCCCGTCGTCGAGATGGGAGCCCCCCAGTATAATTATGTAAGTAGTGTTTGAATAGATTAACACAAGGGCCCTAGGCCTCTTTAATTTAACAGTCTATCAGAGTCATTTTAAGGAAAAGGACCAAACTTGAGCATCCACCAATCAGACGACACCACCCTCTAGAACCCTCCTGAGAGAAGCTCTAGTACCTCAGATTTTCCAAGCACAAGTGCGTGTAACATAACAAGAGAGAGAGAGCGAGAGAGAGAGAGATGAAAGTGAGCTTCTCTGGGGAAGCGGGTGGGTCGCATGTGAATCTATGAAAGATTCCAATACTGGAAAACTACAGTTACATGTAAGTAACTTATTTTCTTACTCCAGTATTGGAACTTTCATAGATTCACATGCTTGAATCAGAGTAGCGAGCAGTACCTATGCACATTGGAACATTGTAGCCATGCATGTCACAGAACACATCCTAATATATATATACATGGCAACCTTTCAAATGAAATACTGTCTATTACCCCCATCTTTACCTCTTTTTTTTATTTTTTAAAACATCATAAGCATTGGATTTGAATCCGAAAGTAACAGACAAACAATGTGAATACCTGATCTTAGGATGGAGGGATGAAAGAGATGGCTCACCTTCACCTGAAGAGGTTCCTGAGGACTGCCTGACCCGCTGCTACATCTCCTTGAGATAGTGCTTCCAAGCAGTAATGTCTTGTAAATGTATGGCAGCTTTCCCACGGCGCTGCTCTACAAATGTCTTGCAGCGAAACCCCCGCAAACAGCGCTGCTGAGGAAGAAATTGCCCATGTAGAGTGTGCACAGACCGATGAATGCAGTGGTTTGCCCGCTGCCTGATGGCAGAATCGAATAGCTGAGGAGATCCATCTGGGTGCACTGTAAGCTACTAACAGCTGGTTGGACCTGCGAGAGGACTTAGTTCTGTCCAGATAGAATTTAACACATCTTTTAATGTCTAAAGAGTGCAAAGCTCTTTCTGCAGGAGTTCATGGATGTGGAAAAAAGGTTTTGAAAACTAAGGGCTTGTTCAAATGAAAATCTGAAGGGACCTTTGGAATGAAATGAGGGTTAGTGCGTAGTAGTAGCCTGTCTTGTTTGATCTGTAAGAATGGCTCTTGTATGGAAAGAGCCTGTATCTCACTGACTCATCTGGCTGATGTGAGGGTCACCAGTAAGGCAACTTTCCAGGAGAGGAATTTCAGAGAAGCTCGATGAATCGGTTCAAACGGGTGCTTCATTAGTTGCGCTAGAACGATATTCAGGTTCCACGAGGGAGGAGGAGGTCTGAATGGAGGAAAAACTCTGAAAAGTCCTTCCAGAAACCATTTGATTAATCTAGAGGAATACAGCGAAGGCGAAGAGTCTGAACGCCTGTATAATGCTATTGCTGCCAGATGCACCTTTATAGAGGAATGCGCGAGTCCAGATTGTGCTAAATGTAATAAATAAGGCAATATTTGCTCCGGTGGTGAGGAAAGCGGATCAATATGCTGTTGGTGACACCAGAAACAAAATCTTTTCCACTTGCAAGAGTAAGCCTTATTAGTGCTATCTGCTCTAGCCTTGGACAAAATGTCTCTACACTCCTGTGGAATATTCAAATGTGCAAATTCCCTGTGCTCAGGAGTCATGCTGACAATCGCATCGACTGAGGATCCGGATGCGATATGTGCCCTTTGTTCGTTGTCAGTAAGTGCAGAGATGGTTTCAGCAGGATGTGAGGCTTCACTGATAGAAGAAGAAGCTCTGTAAACCAGTGTTGGCGAGGCCAGTAAGGTGCTATTAATATCAGAGCGCACAGCTCTCTCTTTATCTTTGTCAGGACTCTTGGGATCAATGGTATTGGAGGAAAGGCATAGGCAAAGATGCCTGACCAAGCTTTGGAAAACGCATTCCCCCATGATCCCTTTTGGTGATGCCAGCTTGCAAAGTATTGGCATTTGGTGTTCCACTTGTTGGCGAAAAGGTCGATTTTGTGCGTTCCCCACTGGGAAAAGATGTGATCCACTGTGGACTGGTCCAGCTCACATTAGTGGCAGCTCGATATTTGTCTGCTGAGCAAGTCCACTATCTTGTTTTCTATCCCCGGCAGATGCACAGCTGTGAGCCTGATGCCTTGCTGCGAGGCCCAATTCCATATTTTTTTAGCTTCCCTGGAGAGGGTAAGAGATCTTGTGCCTCCTTGTTTGTTGAGGTAGTGCATAGTAGTGGTGTTGTCTGTTCTTATTACCATCTCTGATCCAGCTATCTTTGGAAGAAAAGTCTGTAAAAAGCAAGATAAACCGGTCTGAGCTCTAGCAGATTGATGTGCATTGCCCTCAACTCAAGTGGACACTTGCCAATTACTCGAAGGCCTTGCAAAACAGCCCCCCAGCCTTCCAGAGAGGCGTCTGTGGTGATAGTCCACAGAGCTGGACGATGGAGACACGAAAGGCCGACAGACAGATGATGCTTCCGAGACCACCATGTCAGGGCTTCCACTATTGCTGGGGTTATGCTTATCCGATCTTCGAATCTTCCAGAAATCTTGAGCCATTGAAGATAGAGCTGCTCCTGTAGTGGCTGCATCTTGAGTGTGCAGAGAGGAACCAGAGGTATACATGATGACATCATGCCCAACAAAGATTTGAAAAGGCGAACTGAAATGTAGTTCCTTCTCTGTATTAACTTTGCTAGAGTTAGTAACTTTTGTTGTCTCTCTATAGTGGGACACGCCATGGTGGATTGAGTGTCCAGATTTGCTCCCAAAAAGGTGATTTTGCGTGATGGTAGGGGTTTGGTCTTCACCTAATTAATGGTGAGGCCCAAGCTGTTGAGTAAGGAAACGCACTTTCTTGTTGATCTGCATGCTCCTGCGTAGGCCTTTATCGGCCAATCGTCGAGATATGGGAATATCTGATGGTTTCTCCTCCTGAGGAAGGCTGCATTTGGCGCTAGCACTTGGTAAATATCCTGGGAGCTGACTTTAGGCCAAAAGGGAGGACACGAAATTGAAAATGGCTTCCGGCTACCATGAATCTCAGGTACTGTCTGTGGGTTGGGTGAATGGGAATGTGGAAATATGCATCCTTTAGGTCTAGTGTAGACATAAAATCTCCCTGGTTCAGTCGCAGAAAGACATCCTGTAGGCTTCCCATGCGGAACAACAGTTTTTTCAAGTATACGTTTAATTCTCTGAGGTCGAGGATCGGCCTCCAGTCCTTCCACCTTTTGCGAATGAGAAAGAACCTGGAATAAAAACCCCTTCCTCGCTGTGATAGAGGTACTTTCTCTATTGCTCCTTTGAGGAGCATCTTGCTGATCTCTCTCTTGAGCTGTTCCAGATACTTTGATGGAGTTCTGTGAGGAGGACTGGGAGGAGGCATCTGGACAAACTCCAAAGTGTGGCCCTGTTTCACTAATTGTAGGACCCACTTGTCTGATGTGATGACTTGCCATTGTTTGAAAAACAGGGATACCTTTCCGCCTAAAATGAGGAGGAGATTCGGATGCAGCCGGAGCCTTGGGTGTATCAGGCTCTGCGAGCCGAGTCCTTAGCAGGGCGAGTTGAGCGTCCCCTAGATCCAGATCTGCCGTAAGCCGCTTGTGGCGGTTGTCTTTGTGGGTAGTATTGACGGAACTGCTGAGAGGAGGAAGGATAGGTTGAGTATCTGTATTGCTGATAGCCTCCCCTATATGAAGGCAGTCCACGTCCTCTGGATCGAAAGTGAGGCTTCCGAAATTGGAGAGTTCCCAATGATTTCGCCATATCCTTGTCGGATTTAATAGATTGCAGAGCCTCATCATTATGTTTCCCAAACATTGCTTGGCCATCGAAAGGTAAGTCTAAAACTTTATTCTGGAACTCAGGCCAGAATGATGTAGCTCTTAGCCAGCCTTGCCTCCTTAGGACAGCCGCACCTGCGAGCTGGCAAAACGCAGTCGTGGCTATGTCCATAAAACAGTCTATCAGTTCCGCTGACGTACACTCTCCCTCATGCAACGTCTTCTTCGCCTCTGATTTTACATCCTCCGGCAACTGGTCAATATGCGGGGCGATGTCTGCACATAACTGTCTGTCATATCTGGCTAACACCACCAGGGAGTTAGCACCTCTTATAACGAGGCTAGCTATTGACGAGAACCTCTTTCCAATATTGTCCAACCGCCTACCCTCTTTGTCCGGAGGTGCGGAAATCAGAGCAGAGGGGTTTTCGGACCTTCTCTGTGCCGCCTGAGCAACCACTTAGTCTGGATGAGAGTGACCAGTTAGACATGCTGGGGCATCCTCCGGTGCTCTGTATTTTTTGTCTAGTCAGGGCAGCACCGCTATAACCATAGCAGGGTTGTGCATAACTTTCAACCCCTCTTCACATAAGTAGTTGACTATTGGTATAGAGCGCACAGATTACTCTTTAAAATCATATAAGAAGCAACCTGTTTGCTTGGACGGCATTTGCAGAGCGAATCGTTTAGCCGCTCTCTCCAGAAGATTATGGAATCCCCCAATGTCATCTGGAGGGGAATCCACCTTCGGCTGAGAAGAAGGAGGAGCAGGAATATTATATTCATCCCACTCCGATTGAGTGTCCAGGAGCTCCCCTTCTTCTTGATCACCTTCAGACATATCAGTGTCCTGCAGTATAGTCATATCCGGTGTGGCCACATTCGCTAGTGGCAAAGAGGTTAGCCTCTGACGTGCAGTGGTAACCCCTGAAACGGGCGACGGAGGAAGTTGCTCTCCTTGAGGAGGAAAACGCTTACTGTAGTAAGCCAGCATTGCTTGTGATCAGAGAGCAAAAAGGTTGGTATATATGCCCTCTCCTGATATTGCTGATCTCCTCCATAGTACTGAGGGTCATAGGTTTCACCATAGTCATCATCGTCCTCTTGATATTTTATGTTTAATTGTGAGGGTGAGGGGCTATGGGCTATTTCAAATGGACCCTCGTCGTCTGACTCTCCATCCCCCTCCAACAGGTGCACTGGTCTGAGAGGGGTCACCTTACTGGGTGAGGTATGCTTTGGGGTAAGTTTTTCTTGTCTTTTCTGTTTTTCTCTCGTCGATGGTGTCGTCGACGGCGCAGATATAGCCTTCGTAAACGGTGGAGTCGTCGATGACGAACGCATAGAGATCTTAATCGTCGACAGCCTTACTGAAGAGTCTACCTTCGACGAAGCCGTCGTCAATGGCAATGCGGATACCATTGTTACTGCCGTCGACGATGATGAGGTGTAGATCTTCGTCAATGATGACGTAGTCGACGCTGCTCTCGTCGACGGTGGGACACTCGTCGACGATGTCATTACAACTGCTGTCGATGCTGAAACGTTGGAAGTTGTCCTCGACGGTGAAAAAGCACTCACCGACGCTCTCGTCGACACTGAATCCGTCATCAACGGAACAGTCTTAGCCCCAGTAGTAGATGAAGGCCTTTTGAAAGGCACAGATGGGGGTACAGAGGATGACTTCTTGTGCCTTTCAGAGCTGCTGGCATGACCTCTCTCCCCTTTCTTGGAGGATCTATGAGGTGAAGTAGAGGTGTTGCGGCCCCTGTAAGACCCTGAGGCAGTCTTTTTGTGGGCTTTTCTTGACTGTTGTGAAGGAGATCTTGTATCTGATCTCGCCCTTTTTGATGACTTTTTGGATATTGAAGAGTCATCAGTATCAGAGTCTGAGACTGGATTATCTCTGTACTTATGTTTCTACAGCCAAATCAATAATCTGCCTTCTCTAGCCTTAGGAGTTTTAGAGGAAAAGGTACGACAAACCTTACAGTCCTTGGCTGAGT
This sequence comes from Pleurodeles waltl, assembly GCF_031143425.1. Taxonomy (NCBI): domain Eukaryota; kingdom Metazoa; phylum Chordata; class Amphibia; order Caudata; family Salamandridae; genus Pleurodeles; species Pleurodeles waltl. The sequence continues at coordinate 75,725,098 of NC_090447.1, read as the reverse complement.
GGTCTGGATAAAGGCAGTATATGCAATCCTGATAAGGGTCTTCAGAATGTATTTTCTTTTTACCAAAATTCTTGCAATTTCTGAATAAACCCTTCTTCTCCTTGTCAGACATGTTGTAGGTCTTACCCACAATCAGTCAGAACAAGTTTTAGCAGACAAAAAATAGCTTAAAGCTAATCCAAAGGTGTGAAGAAAGAGCAGAGCTCTGAGGAGACTCCCTAGCACGACGTGCGGTAGAAAATCTGAGGTACTGGAGCTTCTCTCAGGAGGGTTCAGGAGGGTGGTGCCGTCTGATTGGTGGATGCTCAAGTTTAGTCCTTTTTCTTAAAATGACTCTGATAGACTGTTAAATTAAAGAGGCCTATGGCCCTTGTGTTAATCTATTCCAACACTACTTACATAATTATAACGGGGGCTCCCATCTCGAAGACGGGGAATGATTCAAGCATGTGAATCTATGAAAGTTCCAATACTGGAGTAACACTATTTTTGTGCACAATATTTTTTAAATGATATTTGTGTACCACAATATTTAGGTTTTCGGTATTTTCTCAGTGAACCAAAAAGAACAACTCAAGGCCTTAAAAGTATGTGAAAATGCAATAGTTTAACAATATAAAAGTCAAGGTCAGAATTGACTACAATTAGTGAGTGATTGTAGGTTTAAGTTTAGTGAGAGAGGTATGGAATCTTATCAGGCTCCACATCAGTGTTGTCGAAAAGAGGCAGCCCATAAAGCATGTGGGTGTGTATTCTGAACAGGACAGCCTTATTAAGGGGGGTGAAAGAGATGGGATCTAGGTACTTGTGCCAGGTAACTTCACACAGTTCGCTCTGCATGCCCACTCTCCCAATGTAGTAGCAGAGTCTGTGACCTTCTGTCACAAAGCAGCTTTCTGTGTTCCTCTCAGGGTTAGTGAAGTCAGCCCATGTAGTTGCTTGTAGTGTTTTGCCACAAATTTAACTGCAAGGGCTGTCTCCTCCTTAGTGAAATATATTTCCCTCTTCAGAAATGGGGCCTGCATCCTTCAGACAGAATGTGGTCGCTGCAGGATGCGAATGATAAAAAGACAAAAGTGGAGCCTATGGAATAGGGAGTTTTTCTGTTGTAGGAAAGGAAATGGTGTCAGGTGTAAATAACTCTCCACTTCTCTTCCAGGCGGAGTTCTCCACTCTGGATGCAGAAGTCTCCTCCAAGTGTGTGTACCATAAAATACAGTCGTAAAATTACTAAGTAATTTTACAGCCTTTCATTATGTATACTTTTTTGAGTTATATAGTAGTGCCTCACCTACGGCATGCAGACAAATTATTCTTGTTTTTTTCACGGCAAGCAAATGCTGCAAATGTGTGATTTGTTCCATTTGGCCTAAGGTTTGCTTCTAGGTGAAAGGAGGAGTGTCGGGAGCCAGTAATGTAGGAGTTACAATGAATCACTTGCACCAAACAGCAACATACGCAATTATATACGCAAGTATGTATATATGTAATACGATAGTTATGATCATTGTTGAATGGGAGAGGAGAGGTCATGATTCACAAGAGGCAAAGCCTTGAGTGGGTCATAATACCTCCCCACAATAGAAATAAATTGCATATTGTACTCAGCGCATCAACAAATATCATTTATGTCATGGCATTTTTTCATTTATATTTGTTTTACCAAACAATACTTAACCAAAAAAAAAAAATTCAAGAGGTTAAACTGGTGCAATAAAATCAAACTGAAGAGGCCTTGTGACTTTTAGGAGAGCTGTTTTCTGAGAAAAGTAATCACTACATGTAGGCAGTAAACAGTATTTTCCCAACATCTGCAGTACTTTGGTAATAAACTGGAACGTGACTTTTGCATTGTAGAAATAAATGCATGAATGTGTATTTTTAGGACAGTTGCCCTAAATAACATTATCAGTGAACATCTGTATTGGGGGTGCACAGGCAAGCAGAGGCTACTCTCAGTGGTAGCGATGGTGAACAGTCACAGGTTTCCCAGGGATGTAGTGTGGGGATACAGCTAACTCAGAACTCAAACAAAAACCCAGCACAAGTTTGTCTTTGGTATAAGAAAGTACTTTATGCACACATAAAACTTAGCAGTGCACACTAGAGGTCAGAGCTACAAATACCTGACTATCGTGGGACAACTGTACTTGGGGTTGGTAAGTCCCCTTCCATTCACACCTCATTCCCTCACCTCTCCCAGGTTAAAATTCTGTCTTGCTGGTATTAGGCACAAATGTAGTATTACCCACTTAATTGAGTTCATGTGTTCAGTTGCTTATTAGTTCCAATTTGTCCTTATCTCCCCACGGCAGAATTGTATCTGCCTGTTGGCCATAGCATGAACCCACAGCATGCATCAAGCTTTTTCTATCTCTACAAGAGGAGACACACTAGCTGAGAGAGCTCTGGCACTCAGGTCAGGTGAGCAAAAGGCAACAGCGAAAGCAGATGCCTAGAGTCTTTGCAGGCTCCAACATCACTGCCAGCCTCTAGCTGGTTGCATATCACTTCTGGGCTCCAGTTGTATTGGGGTGGTGTGTCACAGGATCAAGGGACATGGGCTGCCTCAACGGACTCTCCACCCACCAGTATGACGCTGCCACAGCATACGTTACTGAGTAAGTGGTACATTTGCTCAGGTGCAGTGAAAAGTCACAGTGATCCAGTTTGCTTGGGCACAGCTTCACAAAGTCACTGTGCACAGTCTGCTTGGACACACCTTTATGATGCTGCAACAGCACAGTGTGCTCAAGAACAACTTCAAGGTGTTGTAGAGGCGTGGTCCGGTCGGATATAAATGAATGACATCGCAGTGGCAGTGTCGGCTTGGGCATAGCTTCATGATGCTGCAACAGCACAATATGCTCAAGCACAACTTCATGATGTTCAAGAGGCATGGGCTGGTCAGGCACAGCTTCATGATGCTGCGGTGGCAATGTCCGCTTAGGCCTAGCTTTGTGATTTTGGAGCAGAATGGACCTCTCAAGCACATCTTCATGATGTTGCTGCAGTACGTGCCGCTGGTTGGGCAGACTGTGCTCCAGTCCCTGAGGAATGCAGGCTGCTCTCTATTAGTCTACCTGGGTGCAAGGACCCTCAAATTCCAAGGCTCGCCTTGGACAATGACATTATCCTGCAGGTTGACCTACTGATTTCCACTCTCAAGAGGTGGGTTGGCCTCCAGGCACCACAGGGCAGGGAGGCAGCATATTCCTTCTTGGTCAGACTCCAGAAGACGACCCCTCAACTCAGGCAAACTGGTTGTGAGGCAGACACCAGCTCTAGTAACACAGAAGGCCTCTGAGTAGTCTGGTGCTATCCCTTGTCAAAGATAACTTGAAACTGAAACTATTTGCTCCAATGTTTATTCGATTATACAGTCACACCAGGCAGGGGTATTTCTGTCTGTACTTTCAGAACTGGTTTGGGTCTGTTCTTTCAGAACCGGTTTGGGTCTGTTCTTTCATCAGACCTCTCCAGTCTGTTCTTCAGACGTAGCCTTTGTGTGGTGTGATGCTCCTTGTAGCATGGTAGTCAGCAGCCTGGAGTACCCACAACAGTCACAAAGCGGTGTAAGCTTTCAGCACTTTCTGGTAAACCGCCTCACTGACCAGTACTCATGTTTAAGACAAAAGGCTGGCATCAACTAAAGGACCCTTTAAATTATGAGCAACGTAGACAGCAGTTCCATGCTGCACTCCTTCCATCTATAAAATAGCAGTGCTCAGAAACAAAACCAGTCAAAACCATTTGAAGTCAAAACCATTCTAAGCCCTTCAATGATTTCTTTTAGCCAGCGGCCACTCCCTTCCAGACAAACTACGGCCACACTATGAGATCAATGTGGATGCAATGTTAAAAATAGAAAACGGACAAGTGCTACCCCCTCCAACATTGCTTGTAGCGCAGCTGCCATCTTTGGAGAGATAATGAATTGACGGAAATGGAAAAACGGCGAGCACTACCACTTGCACATTTCTTATAGCATGGTCGCCATGTTTAGGTTATGTCAGTAAACAAACTCGTAAATATACCAACATACACAACATGTCAACACCACTCAGGATAAGGATGCAATTATGCCCATTAAATACATAATTCCTATACATCACATAGCACAAAAATAAAATTGCTAAGAAAGCGGACAATTATAACCCCACACCATTCATCACAAATCGTGAGAATCTACAAGGAGGCAACACCTTGTGTATTATAATGTCTAAACAAATTCATTTTAAAATACACTCATAAAGCACCATCAAGTACCTAACTCATACACCATAACAAAATAAATACATCCTATAAATACCAGCTCATAAACACTACACAACAATGTATTAATATCATGGGTATGGAGAAAGACAAACCATACCATAATCCCTAACACTATAAGGGCATTCATGAAGTACCTAACTTGCGCACACTGCAGAGACATTACAAGCAATATCAAACCAAATCAGAAATAAACAATAAGCATATACACCATACCTACATATTCACCATACCCAAGTAAACACTTTGGCTGCGCTTTTTGTATGAAGGAGAATAAAGAATAAAAAGAATGAAGAAACTCTTCTGACCATTATTACTCATTGTGTGGACTCATTTAGGAGATTGTATTTATTCTCAAACCATTGTGTGTTGCCTCTTAAATATAAAAAATGTTCCTGTAGAGATGGGCAGCAATGAGAGATAATTTGTGGATACTACAGACTGAATAGTACAACTCCCCCGATCCCCCGCCTTCTGCACATACTAGAATGTTTCTGCCGGGCTGACCAGCGGGAACAGTGCTAGGATATTGGCCTCAGGTCCTTTAAGGGAGCCAAGGCCAATGTCTTAGCACTCCACCACCTTCAGAATGCACACTTTCTGCCAAGCAAACAGTGCGCATTCTGACAGTGCTGGGCACAGGGCCCCCCGGCACTGGCTTTCCACGAGCCTTTTTATGGCATGCTCAAGGTCACAAGACAGGTCCAAGCCCTCACTCATGTCAAGGGACAAGTGTAGTTCTTTGCACGTACAACAGATTAGCATGAGGCTGGGCCAAAAATCAAAAACCACGATACCAGATACTCTCAATCAGGCACACAACAGTATTAGTGTAGTTACAGTTAGGTCAAAGTTTACATACTTGCTGCCTGTTATGCCGACTGGCGGGTAGGGCAGCAACAAAGGAACTCCACTTTTGTGTATTGGAAAAGTTTCTGTATGGTGCCCCAGGTGTTGTTCAGGGTCTTCATTTCTGTTTCCACAATTTGCCTACAGGTATTCTTTGGCCTGCCTCTCTTCCATTTGCCTTCAGGGTTCCAGTAGAGAACTGTTCTCATGATGGAGCCTTGTTCTCTCCTGATAGTGTCCTATCCTTCTACGTCTTTTTCTGATAATAATGGAATCCATGCTTTTTTTGCTTGCATCTGGTAAGCAGTTCCTGGTTGGAGATGGCTCGCAGTCAGAAAATGCGCAAGATTCTCATTAGGTTATTGGTGTGGGTGCTGACAGTTTGGTCATGATGCTTTTTTGTCATCCATCAGCATTGTGATCCATTCAAGAGTGGTGCGAACAGTAAGCAGCTCTGGTAAAGCTACAGCTTGGTGTTGGTGATGTACTGAGATGACTTCCACACATTGTTCAGTGTCCTAAAGGCACTCCTGGCTTTGTTCAATCCGCTCTTGGGCTCACAGCCTGCTCCTCCATCATGCCTGATAGTAGTGCCTATGTAGTTCATCTCTTCAGTCATGGCTAGGTCCTCTCCATCTACCTCAATAGGTGCACAGTTTAAGATGTTGAATTGCGTGACTTCTGGTTTCCTGGGCTTCAGGGTCACTTGCTATGCACAGATGCAGAGGCGAGACATCTTTCGCTGCATATTCTGGTGTGAGTGAGAGAGCAAGGCTAGTCATCTGCATTCTCAAGATCCGCGAGTGTAGAGAATAAGTTCCATTTAATGCCTCTGGCTTTGGCCTTCAGTTGTGGGTTGCATCACCACGTCAATGCCTAGATTGACAAAGAATGCCGATATCACGCATCGCTGTCTCACACTGGTCCTCACTTTGAAGTTCACAATCTTCCACGCTGCAGGAAAAAATTATCACAGAAGCTCTTAATGTGAACTATCTGCTTGGTATGCCATAGGTTCTCAGTATATCACAGTGGATATTATCAAAGTATTTCTCAAAATCAATGAAGCTGCTGTATACATGTCTCTGCCGCTCTGTGCACTGCTCTGTGATGTTGCATATAGTAACAATCTAATCAAGACACACACTATGCCCTTGCAGAACCCAGCCTGTTCTTTTCTTAGATGTTTGCCCAGAGCATCAGAAATGCACTGTATAATTGTTTTGCAAAGCTTTTAGTCAGGATTAACAGAAGGGTGATTCCACATCAGTTGTTACAGGTGGTTAGTGCTCCTTTCTTTGGAATCTTGTCAATGATGCTGTGTTTCCAGTCATCTGGTACTTTCTTTTTCTCCCACATCTATGTAAACTGTAGTTGAAGGATCTTACAGGATGTTTCAGGACTTGGGGACAAACCCTGAAACATCAGAGTTTCCAAAAGCAAGGCAGTATTTGTTTTCATAATAACTGTATCTTGTGCCCTCACTGTGCACTGCTTAGGACCTCACAGGTTACATCACCCATGACACGTTAAATGAAATAAGTGATGACATCACTGGCTAAATTTAAATAACAAAGTTGTTCAAAATAGTAAAGAATACCGCCTTTCCCCAAAAAGAAAAGAAAAAGAAAAAAAGATGATGGATGGTGAGAATTAGCTCAGGGATGGCTACGTCATGAGTAATGTAATATGCGAGGTCATAAGCAATGCCTGATGGTGAGTAAGATATAGGTGGTCATTACAACCCTGGCGGACGGTGTTAAAGCTGCGGAAATACCGCAAACAGGCCGGCGGACAAAAAAAGGGAATTATGACCCTGGCGGAAACCGCCAACATAGACAGCCACTTTAACACACCGCCCGCCACGGCGGTACAGACAAGCAGCGCGGCGGTTACCGCCAACAGACAGGCGGGAGACAATGTACCGCCCACAGTATTACAACCCGCCAATCCGCCACCTTTTGCAGGGTGGATTCACCGTGGATAAAAACACGGCGAAAACAGCTTTTGCAATGGGAAAACGCTCACCTGAACACATCCCACGAGGAAGGAGGCCACCATGGAGCCGGAATTACAAATACTCCCTGCCCTTGTCTTTCTGCTCCTCTACGACCAACAGCTACGTAGTTGCCGAAGACACCGGTGAGTACTGCACCTACGACACAGGGGAGGCAAAAGTTAGGGGGACACCAACCAAACACCCCCACCCTCGCATATTACAACATACACACCAATGCATTCACAAAAATCACAAGAACAACCCACAATCCCCCCGGAAGAATGAAAAGACAATGCGAAATTCGGTCAAACATTATAATGTGCCAATATACATGTCATACAAAAATATACAGATATATATTTGAAAATCAGTCATAATTATACATACAATACGAGAAGTACTGCAGATATGTACACAACAATGTCCGTGCACCAACAGTCCAAAAATGCATGGGCGAGGCCCACAAACGATACCTGACCACTATCGGATAGAACACTGCCGGGGCATCAGATAGAAATACTACAGGCACCTCAGGGGAAAGGGAAGGGGGGGGGGGGGGACACCTCAGCCGGATGAATGCAAAGCCAGATCCACGACGGGGCTCCATGCCCATTGATGTATCCTGGGAAGTGCAAAGCCACAGACTCTCAAGTCTCTACAATGGGTGGTATGCCCACTGTGCCATCCTGGGGAGTGCAAAGCCACAGTCTCTCAAGTCACTACAGTGGGTGGGTTGCTCACTGTGCCATCCTGGGGAGTGCAAAGCCAGTCTCACAAGTCTCTACAGTGGGTGGTTTGCCCACTGTGCCAACCTGGGGAGTGCAAAGCCACAGTCTCTCAAGTCTCTACAGTGGGTGGGTTGCCCACTGTGCCATCCTGGGGAGTGCAAAGCCACAGTCTCACAAGTCTCTACAGTGGCTGGTTTGCCCACTGTGCTATCCTAGGGAGTGCAAAGCCACAGTCTCTCAAGTAGATGCAGTTCTCTACTGGTACTGGTTGGGACTGGTGCCCAGACTGGATGAGTCTCCCCGTGAATGTTCCTGTCCTGTCACTGTCCCAGCTGCACATGGGATAAGGATGCCTGATGTGGCGGGCTATTCATTCCTACACAGTGCTTGCCCTATTCAGCGGTGCTTTGACATGACGGTCTTTGCCCTGTTCAGCGGTCTTCACCATGCCGGTTCTGGACTGTTCAGCGGTGCTTTGCCATGGCGGTCTTTGCCCTGTTCAGCGGTGCTTTGCTATGGCGGTTTTTGCCCTGTTCAGGGGTGCTTTGCCATGGCGGTCTTTGCCCTGTTCAGCGGTGCTTTGCCATGGCGGTCTTTGCCCTGTTCAGCGGTGCTTTGCCATGGCGGTCTTTGCCCTGTTCAGCGGTGCTTTGCCATGGCGGTCTTTGCCCTGTTCAGCGGTGCTTTGCCATGGCGGTTCTGGACTGTTCAGCGGTGCTTTGACATGGCGGTTCTGGACTGTTCAGCGGTGCTTTGCCATGGCGGTCTTTGCCCTGTTCAGCGGTGCTTTGCCATGGCGGTTCTGGACTGTTCAGCGGTGCTTTGCCATGGCGGTCTTTGCCCTGTTCAGCGGTGCTTTGCCATGGCGGTCTTTGCCCTGTTCAGCGGTGCTTTGCCATGGCGGTTCTGGACTGTTCAGCAGTGCTGTGACATGGCGGTTCTGATACGGACATTGGTGTGTGGCATGACGATCTCTACACTGGCCATTGGTGTGTGGCATGACGTTCTTCACACTGGGCATTGGTGTGTGGCATGACGTTCTTCACACTGGGCATTGGTGTGTGGCATGACGTTCTCGACACTGGGCATTGGTGTGTGGCATGACGTTCTTCACACTGGGCATTGGTGTGTGGCATGACGATCTTCACACTGGGCATTGGTGTGTGGCATGACGTTCCATCATTGCCCAGCGGAGCTGTGGCAGCCGGGGCCCTCCTGGGCTGTGACTCCGGCGGTGGTCTCTGGACCAGTGACGATACTTGTGCGATACTTGAGCCCTCCTGGGCTGTGACTCCGGCAGTGGTCTCTGGACCAGTGACGATACTTGAGCCCTCCTGGGCTGTGACTCCGGCGGTGGTCTCTGGACCAGTGACAATACTTGTGCCCTCCTGGGCTGTGACTCCGGCGGTGGTCTCTGGACCAGTGACGATACTTGTGCCCTCCTGGGCTGTGACTCTGGCGGTGGTCTCTGGACCAGTGACGACGGTGCTGGCGGTTGTGTCTGGACCGCCGGAAATGATGGCGCACTTCTCCGCCGTGACACTCACAACAGGCTGGGCAGACTTCCTCTGGACCTTCCCCACCTTTGGTGGTGTCACAGCTGACTCACCAATCCCCTTTGAACCCATGTCAGTTGTTGTCCCACCAGGAGTCTTAACACGGTCCCGTCATCCACTCTCCAATTTTAGAGCCTTTACAGGGGGTGGGCTGCCAGTGCCTTGGCTCCGGGTCCTACTGCCTGCCCTAGTGGCCGGTGCACTCCACAAGCCTTGAACACGCACCACTAGTATTGGAGGCTTTTTGGCTGAGGCGTTATGACGGGACTTTTGAATTGGAGGGGTAGGGGGGTGGGGGCAAAAAGGTAAATTTTACACAGGGACAGTTTCTGACGAACACTGGGATGGGTAGCTGGAGGGGGTCTGGGAGTGGAGGAAGAGGAGGTGGTTGTCGGAGGTGTCACTTTAACTGTTTTGGGTGCAGGTGCAGGTACTGGAGGCTGTCGTGAGGTGGATGGATGTTGGGTGAGTGATTGCCGGCGTTTGTGTACTTTGGGAGGGGGCGTCACAGACACACTGGGAGAGGACACAGGGGACGTGTAAATGGCAGTGGAGGTGGTGAGTGTAGGTGAGCGGCTTGTGGTGCTGGGTGTCCTGGTGCGATTCATGGTGACTGTAGATGTGGTGCATGCAGGTGTGTGTGTAGACGAGACTGGGAGGGAGGAGGGAGAAGAGGAGGAGGGGGACACAGTGGAGACAGTGGATGTTGCTGTGTCTGTATGGGTGTGATGCTTGTGTGAGTGCCTGTGGGATGTGTGGTGCCTATGTTTGCTTGAGCTACTTTTGTGTGTTGACTTGTGTGCATGCTGGTCTGTAGGTGTGCTTGGGATGGGCTGGGGTACAGGGGATTGGGTCTGGGTGGAGGAAGTTGGAGGGGGGAGGCTAGACACAGGGACAATGGCTGCCATCAGTGCTGAGGCCAGAGATTGCAGGGTTCGCTGAAGGACAGCCTGACCAGAATGAATGCCCTCCAGGAATGCATTACCGTGTTGCAACTCTCGTTCTACACCCTGGATGGCATTCGCAATGGTAGACTGCCCAACAGTGAGTGACCTGAGGAGGTCAATGGCCTCCTCACTGAGGCCAGCAGGGGTGACTGGGGCAGGGCCTGAGGTGCCTAGGGCGAAGGTGATGCCCACCCTCCTGGGTGAGCGGGCACGGGGCGAACGCTGAGGGGCTGCTGGGAGGGCGGTGCTGGTAGGGGAGGTGGCGGCTGTACCTGTTGAAGTGGTGGGCACAGATGGTGCCGCCACCACAGGGGAGCTCCCATCGGCGGACGAGTCCGTGTCGCTGGTTGGTGATCCGGTGGCCGACGTGAAGCTCCCCTCACCCTCCGTCCCACTGGTGCATTCAGAGTCTGTGGGGCGGCCCTCCATGGCCATGTGGGATGCAGCTCCCTTGTGCTCCGGTGCCACTGTACCTCCGCCTGTTGATGCTGATGTACAAAAGGACAGGGAGAGCAGGAAAAGGGGGTGGGGGGTGTAGACAGAAGAAAGAGAGTTTTAGTGCATGGCATTCCGCTACCGTTGGCGGACAAAACAGACGCAGCAGCCCCCTGCATTACGCCGTGCTCCTGCACTCTGCACACACAATTTCTGGGTTATGGCCTACATGGCAATGGTGGACATCTGCACACATGGATGCCACAGGGGCAACTATACCTCGACTTGGCACTCTGCTGAGGTGAGCTTGAGTGCCACATGGCCTACATTACGGAGGGGCCTTGCCTACCTAACTCGCCCTGGCCTAGGGACACCCACAGCCCACCTCCCCCACCCAGACCCCTCCACTGCACACAAAGTGCGCAGAATGAGGTTGTACTCACCCCCTTGTGTCTGCTGTGATGTCCTCAAGCACCCATCTAATTCCGGGTAGGCCACCGCCAGGATCCGGAACATCAGGGGGGTCATGGTGCGACGGGCACCCCTCCCGCGTTGGGAGGCCATCCCCAGCTGAGCCTCCGCCATCTTCTTGCTGCAGCGGCGAATGTCCTCCCATCTCTTCCGGCAGTGGGTGCCCCGTCTCTGGTGGGCCCCCAGGGTCCGGACCCCCTTGGCGATGGCACTCCAGATGTCCCTCTTCTGGTGGGCGCTGACCTACATGACATTCACAAGGGAAGAGGAACAGTCATTACCAACTACACCGTCAATGTGAGTGGCCCCCTCCCTACTCTGGCCATGTGGCCCATTCATTCCCATGCATTAATGTTCTATGAACTCTGCCCCCTTCCCTCTTCCACCCAGCCCTCTCCACCCAGGCCTAGCCCATACAACGTGCTCCCTGTGTACTAACCTGTTGGTCTGGAGGACCGTAGAGTAGCGTTTACTGGGGGAGGACCCCATCCACAAGTTTCTCCAACTCCTGTGCAGTGAAGGCAGGGGCCCTTTCCCCAGACGCAGCAGCCATCGTCGCTTCCAGACCGAGGTCACAGCAGCACTAGCAGTGTAGGTCCTCTCCTGTTGAAGGTCAGGTTTCTAGTGATTGAATAGATAGAAAATGGCGGTAACGTCCGCGGCGGTGCGCATCATCACCGCCGGCGCACCTGTTCATTGGCTCCTGGGACCCATAGGGTCCAATGTTAAACAATGCAGCATTGCGCCGCGGTCTACGACCGCCTACCGCGACGGTGTGCAACGCCAGCGCAGTTACCCCACAATCCCATTGTCCCTGTTTAGAGGTCAGGCAGCCGTCATTTCAGGGGCCCACATGGCTTCATTTACTACTGCGTCACACATACCTAGGCCTACACTCAACACACATATAGGAAGGGTTTTGTGTCTGGTGTAGTCTTGTGTGTAACTGTGGGTACATACCTGGAGGAAGAATATGTGACAGAACAACTAGGTCCTAAACAACTATAGCCTAAACCACTACTTCTAAACAACTAAAAAGTCTCTACAACTAAGTACTGAACAACTACTGTCTAAACAACTATTGTGCCTGAATAACAATTGCCTGAACAACTAATATATATATATATATTCTAAACAACTAAAACCATAAAAACCAAAAGGAAAACCTTACCTTAAAATTAGTTGTTCAGGCAATTGTTATTCAGGCACAATTGTTGTTTAGACAGTAGTTGTTCAGTACGTAGTTGTAGAGACTGTTTAGTTGTTTAAACCACTACTAGCCTGAACCACTACTGCTAGACCTAGTTGTTCAGGATGTTTCCCCTGGAGGAATAATGACTGGTTCTTCGCTGTTGTCCTTCGTAGGCACCATCAGCTGGGACATATGAGAAGATGGCGGAATCCTCCGGTGTAGCGACCGCTGGTGGACCTGTTGACAATGGAAGAAAGACATGTCATCGTCACCTACCGGTTTCACCGTGCCACTATCCAGGAACTATGTACCCAGTTGGAGCCAGACCTGATGTCACCGATCCGCCATCCGACTGGAATACCCCCTGACGTGCAGGTGCTGTCAGTGCTCCATTTCCTTGCAAGTGGGTCATTTCAGACTACAGTGGCCATGGCATCAGGGATGTCCCAGCCTATGTTTTCCAACGTGTTGTCCAGAGTGTTGGCTGCCCTGCTGAAACACGTAAGGAGATACATCATTTTCCCTCAGGTGGAGGATTTGACTACAGTCAAAGGTGACTTCTATGCCCTTGGACATATCCCCAATGTCATAGGTGTCATTGATGGGACCCATGTAGCTCTGGTCCCCCCCCACAGGAGTGAACAGGTGTACAGGAACAGGAAGAGTTATCATTCCATGAATGTCCAGATGGTCTGTTTGGCAGACCAGTACATCTCGCAGGTAAATGCTATGTTCCCTGGCTCTGTGCATGACGCCTACATCCTGCGGAATAGCAGCATCCCTGATATGATGGGTCAACTCCAGAGGCACCGTCTATGGCTATTGGGGGACTCTGGTTACCCCAACCTGTCCTGGCTATTGACCCCAGTGAGGAATCCCAGGACCAGGGCAGAGGAACGGTACAATGATGCCCATGGGCGGACTAGGAGGTTGATCGAACACACCTTCGGCCTCCTGAAGGCCAGGTTCAGGTGCCTCCATATGACAGGTCGATCCCTATTCTACTCACCGAAGGTGTGCGACATCATCATCGCCTGCTCCATGCTCCATAATTTGGCTTGCGACGCCAGGTGCCTTTTCTGGAGGAGGATGATTCCGATGACGGTGTTGTAGCAGCTGTGGAGTCTGTGGAGCCTGTGGACAGTGAGGAGGATGAAGCTGAGGAAGAAGACAACGACAACAGGGAGTCAGTCATACAGCAATATTTCCAGTGAGACACAGGTGAGAACATTTTCATGTTTAACATTACATTAACTTTCACACGTCTACCTCTATCCTGTTTCTCGATTTCAATCACTATTTGTTAACTGAGTTGTACCCTTCCATTACAGTTTCACAGGTGTGGTAACCTACGTGTCAACTGCTTGCATCCTTCAAGGGCTTGTGATGTGTGACATAGGTATGTTAGCCTTACAATGGTACAGCCATTATGACACTGTCATTGATAATACAAATTACCAAATCATAGACGGACTCCAGATTGTTTTGTGTTTCAAGGGTGTTTATTTAAGTGCTCAGAAAATGAAGGGGGGTTGTGAAATGGTGATGGGGGATGGTGGAGGAATGTCCATGGCAGAGTCCAGTCTATTAGTCTCACAGGTGCACTGCCCATCTGGGCATAGGAAGTGGAGCTGGGGCAGTTCGAATATGGACAGGGTAACAAAGTGGGACAGTGGGAGGACAATCAGGGTGGTCTCATTTCCTGGCGGGGGTCTTGCCATCTTGCTCTGTCCTGTTCCTGGATCTCAGGGACCGCTTGCGTGGTGGTTGTCCGTCTGCAGGGGTTGGGGTGCTGGTGTGGTGGTCCTGTGGCGGGGCGTCCTGTCCACTAGCGCCGGCAGAGGTGGTGGGCAGTTCATCGTCGTGGCTAGTGTCAGGGGCCCCTTGGAGTGCCACGTGTCCCTCAAGGTCTTCGGTATGTCCTTCAGCACACCTACGATGGTGCCCAGGGCGGAGCTGATGGTCCTGAGCTCCTCCCTGAACCCCAAATGCTGCTCCTCCTGCAGGCGCAGGGTCTCCTGCAACTTGTCCAGGACCGTGGCCATCGTCTCCTGGGAGTGGTGGTATGCTCCCATGATGGAGGATAGGGCCTCGTGGAGAGTGGGTTCCCTTGGCCTGTCCGCCCCCTGTCGCACAGCAGCCCTCCCAGTTCCCCTGTGTTCCTGTGCCTCCGTCCCCTGGACCGTGTGCCCACTACCACTGCCCCCAGGTCCCTGTTGTTGTTGGGGTGGTGGGTTACCCTGGGTGCCCTGTAGTGGTGGACACACCGCTGCTTGACCTGTCCTGGGTAGGGAGGTTTGGGCCCGCTGGGTGGGTGCTGTGCTGGTGTTATCAGAGGGTGGAAGGTCGGTGTTGGGCTGTGCCTGTGCAAGGGGAACCGACTGTCCTGAGGCCCACGATGGTCCGGGCTGGTCATCAAGATCCAGTAGGGCAGAGCTGCTCTCGTCACTGTGGGCCTCTTCTGGGGGTGGAGTGGTGTTGTCTGGACCCTCTGGTGTGGTGACGGTCCTTCGGGTTCCTGCAGGGGCATAAGAGCATGATTATTGCATGTGTGTGTGTGTAATGGTGTGCAATGGGTGGGTGTTTGTGTACCCCAGTGCAAGCATTCCTGTGTGTGGGTTTGTGTGATGATGGTTGGGGGGTGTTCTGGGTATATGCAGTGGGCATGCTTTAGTGCTGGGTGTCCATGCTTAGTTGTGTCATGCAGGGCTTGGTGTTGGGATGGGTG
This sequence comes from Pleurodeles waltl, assembly GCF_031143425.1. Lineage (NCBI taxonomy): Eukaryota > Metazoa > Chordata > Amphibia > Caudata > Salamandridae > Pleurodeles > Pleurodeles waltl. The sequence continues at coordinate 75,709,918 of NC_090447.1, read as the reverse complement.
GGTGGTGTCATGGGTACATTAGTGAGGAGTTGTAGTGATAGGGGAGGGGGTGAGGGAGAGGGTGTGTGAGAGCATGCAGGTAGGGTGGGGGATCTGATATTTAAGATTTGACTTACCAGTGTCCCATCCTCCACCAACTCCTCCGAGGCCCTCAGGATGCAAGATGGTCAAGACTTGCTCCTCCCATGTTGTTAGTTGTGGGGGAGAAGGTGGGGGTCCGCCGCCAGTCCGCTGCACCGCGATGTTGTGCCTGGAGACCGTTGAACGCACCTTCCCCCGTAGGTCGTTCCACCTCTTCCTAATGTCCTCCCTATTTCTTGGGTGCTGTCCCACGGCGTTCACCCTGTCCACTATTCTGCACCATAACTCCATCTTCCTGGCTATTGATGTGTGCTGTACCTGTGAGCCAAATAGCTGTGGCTCTACCCGGATGATTTCCTCCACCATGACCCTGAGCTCCTCCTCGGAGAAGCGGGGGTGTCTTTGGCGTGCCATGGGGTGGTGTGGGTGAGGTGTGGGGTGGTGTATGTGGTGATGAGTGTGGTGAGTGTAGTGGTGTGTGGTGTTTTGTGCATGGATGTTGTGTGGGTGATGGTGTTGTGTGCCTCTGTGTGATGGGGTTGTCAATTGCTGTGCTCTCTCTCTGGCCTTCTTTCAGAATTTCTGGTCGTATGGGTTTGTTGGTGATGTGGGTGTGTGTTTTATATTGTATTGGGTGTGTGGGAGTGGTGTGTGTATGTGTATCAGGTGTGTGTATTTGGAATTGTCCAATGTGGCGGTGTTTTGTAGATGTGTGTGTATTTTGAGTGCGGCGGTGTGTACCGCCAATGGAATATCGCGGTTGAAAGACCACCGTGTGGATTCGTGGGTTGTAATAGCATGGGCGTGTTTCTGTTGGCGTAGAGGTGGAGGATTTGTTTCCGCCAGTTTATCACTGACCTTTGGTGTGGTGGTGTTGTGTGGGTGTCTGAATTTCGGCGGATTCCGAGATGTGTGTCATAATAGCTGTGGCGGTCTACCGCGGCAGCGGCGGTGTATTGGCGGTCTTCTGCACGGCGGTAAGCGGCTTTTACCGCCAATGTTGTAATGACCCCCATAGTCAGTTTAGTGGTTTGTGGTTTCTGGCTTTTAATAGCAATAGTTTTTATGTAATTTCAACACCTAACTATAACACTAACTATAACAATGTTACCCTTTGGATTTCCCAGTGAATTCTAGGGTGTTTTAACACAAGCTAAGGTCTTTGCGTAACACCTACGTAAACATGACATCACTTATCTTTTTTTTTCTTCAGTGAATATATTTTCTGTGACCAAACTGTTAAAATGATGTCCTGGCTATGACATATTAACAAATGTTTATTTTAGAAATCGCTCTGAAATTTACATAAAAGCATGTAAGGTACAGTTATGTTTAAGAATGAAAAGAAAAACTACATACATTTACCACAACTCTCAAAAGAGCCATGTAAACCATAACTTGCACCTCAAATGCAATACTGAAATTAGTATTAGATGAAAATAGTATTATTTGTTGGTTTGAGTATGTGCTGTTATTTAATGATGTGTTGCTTTTAGGTGATTTTATATATTGGTATAAATATTGAGAAGTCAGAAGCAACGGTGCTGTTGCTACAGCAAAGTGGAGGGGCAGTCTGGACAACATCGCACGCCTCCTAAAAAGAGTCAGTGGACAAGTCCATAACCTCAGCATGACCAGGTGTTGCTGAATCACTGTAGATGCTTTGAGCTCAGAAGGAGTATTTTCTCAGCAGGATGAAGCTGAGACTGGACAGTGAGGGTGGCTGAACAAAATGAGCTACCTGGTGAATCATAACTGAGTCAACCGAAACCTGGTGAAGTTTCTTTGATCCTGGTAATGGCAGCAGATTTAGGGGACATGTTTGTTTTTCCTTTTATTACTGAAAACAGCGATATAAATGCTCAAAGGGCTCCTTTTCATTCATTTTTATGGACACACTTGCCTGCCTCTGGAATCCATGCAGTTACAGTAGCACCATCAGAAGCTACAACAGTGGTATGGGTCTCTGCATTGATTTTCTTGTAGTTCCTTCAAGATATGGAGGATTGACTGTTGCTGAGTCATAAGAGTGATACATTATTCAGTAGATTACCGATTGCTCTTTGTGGTTTTTTAGCACTATTTTGTCTTGGTATCATAACTTGTTGTACATATATGGTTAAGGGTTGCTTCAGTGGGCTACTCTTTGCAACTTCATTCCAATGGGCAAGATGGGGTATGAAAATCAAAGTTCTACCTTCACAGCAGACAGAGTTTTAGTAAACACCTTTGCTGCAAATTTAAAACCACTGCCCAAATGAAAACAGCAAATTCTACCTGTCGTACCGAAATCGGGAATTATTTGGTGACGGTGTGAAATGTTGTTTGGCACTGGAGCCAAAGTCTTAAACATCCAGAGCATGAGTCAACAACAGCCAACACTTATTTGAATTGGTTTACGCAAGGCAGTGGACAAATGTGGTCCAAATATACTACTTTAAAAGGCTCTGATGCCTTACTAAAAGTGGATAATTTGTGTTTTACCGTGGTAGATAGTTTTACCACTTGACAAATCCTGAATCGCCAAAGGTATTTTTTATTTTGTTAAGGCATCAAAGGCTTCCAGTACTGCTGCTGTAGCATGGTTAGTGTTGCAGCAGCACTTGCACAAGCAGAGGCTAGTCCTTCATGTGTAACCTTAATCTTTCTTCCTCATTAGTTATGGGTTGTTCCTCTATGCCAGGAATAGACACCACAGGGTTACTGACTCGCTCCAGAGAACACTTATACTTAGCAGGAAAAGCATTTGACAGGGCCTTTGTTAAACATGTATTACAAATACCATCTTTACGTGGATTCTTGTCAGCAAATTAGTTACAGCTGCAACCTAACAAATATGCATGTCTGTCTCTGCAGCTTTGTTTTCAGCAGAGTTCTTTGCCATGAACATCTTCCCTCCTAAGTGCCAATTCTCACAGTGTGCTTGTGGAGTGAGGTAGAAGTATCCTTTCCCAAAGAAGTGCAGATCTAATGCGTCTTCCCTTAAATTCTTGGTAACCTGTTCACTGCCAATGTTTCAGGTGTGCGTTGCATTTTGAACACCGAAAGCAGAAAATGATACAATTAAAGAAGAAATCTCAGGACACACTTTCTAAAGCACAAATAGGAACGACTGCATCTCTGTTTGTGCATTGGAGTCACCCAAGGTTTGGTGGACATGTGCACTGGTAGAAAATCCAAACTATCAATTTTAGACTTACTTGCCATGCAAGCAGCAGAATATTTCGAATTTTTACTTATACTGGGTCGAGTAAACCAGTCAGTATAGATCACAGTATTGTCTTCATATATGGGCAACATATGAAGAATGTATGAAATAGTTTATTTATACTGTAAGAGTACTTTCTACTCAATTTGCTGATTGTACGGATCCCCCTTAACACTCTGTGCAGGTGTAGCACTCTGGAATGGAGTATGCTTGCTTTCCAAGCAGCTTTTAGGATAAGTATTTAAAATACAATAAGAAAACAAGTTACTTACCTGTAACTACAGTTATCCAGTATTGGTACCTTTCATAAATTCACATGCTTGAATGATCCCCGAAGTGGATGTCCCCAGTATCCTAAAAAGCAGTACGTAAAATGTTCCCTAGGCTATAATGGTAGCAAACTCAAACATACAGCATATCCATGTCCTTTTGTAAAAAGAACCAAACTTGACATATGACCAATAAGGCGCCAGCACCCTCTACAATATTCCCCAAAGAGGCTCATTACCTCAGATTTTCTAGCACTAGAGTGAAGAGTATGTACTGGAAAAGAAAGGTGAGCCTCAAAGGGGAGGAGGGTGGGTTGCATGTGAAATTATGAAAGATACCAATACTGGATAACTGTAGTTACAGGAAAGTAACTTGTTTTCTTATCCAGTATTTTATCTTTCATAAATTCACATGCATGAATCTGAACAGCCAGCAGTACTCATAATAATTGTTATGCCCGCAGTGGATGGTGGGTGCGAGCATTTCAGCTTTATATATATATATTTATATTTTTGCACCTATTTCTATATATATACATTAATACATAGCAAGCAATAATTGCGCAATATTTAGAAGCAATTGTATATCGAATTAAACATATACATTCAAAAAGGCTCACCTTAATGAAATAGATGACGCAGGACCTCCTGTCCTAGGACTGAATCAGTTCTTTGTGTCAATTCCAAACAGTAATGATGCGCGAAAGAATGTGTAGTCTTCCATGTTGCAGCTTGCCATATCTTGCCTAAGGCGATGCCCTGAAACAGAGCAACTGATATTGAAATTTCTCTTATAGGGTGTGCCTTAAGCCAGCTGGTTAGTGGTCTCCCAGCCTTCGTATGCTAAAACAGAATGGTGGATGCAATCCATCGAGCTATCGTTGCTTTAGTAACTCCTAATCCCCGACGACCTTGGCCATAGGAAACTAGTAGTTGGTCTGTCTTACGGAGTTGTTTAGTACGCTGAAGGTAGAACTTCAAGCATTGTTTGATATCCAGTGTGTGGAGAGTCCTTTGGGCCACAGTTGATGGATTCCGGAAGAAAGATTCCAATATCACTGGTTTGTTTAGAAATGTATCTTGGATTTATTCTGAGAAGAACAAAGTCATCTGAGAAAGTGAGGCAGGGTTCCTTGGTGGTAAAGGCCTGTATGCCACTGGCTCTCCTAGTGGAAATAACTGCAAGGAGAGTTGTCACCTTCCATGTGAGATACTTTAGATCTGCTTTGCGTATGGGCTCGAACGGAGCTTTAATTAATTGTGAAAGGACAATGTTTAGATGCCATTGAAGCGGAGGTGGTTCCACAGGAGGAAAAGTGCGAAACAGACCTTTCATACATTGTTTTATGAGCCTGGGTGACCCAAGGGAGCGCTTGTATGAGGATATAGCTGCCAGGTGAACCTAAACTGAGGCATGTCCTCGCCCTGTTTTGGATAAAGCCAGAAGGTATGATATAACTTGCTCGGGTAGAACCTTTAAAAGATGTATATTGTTTTGTTGACACCAGGAACAAAACCTTCTCCACTTGAGCCTGTAAGTCCGGTTTGTACTGTCAGCTCGCGCTCTGGACAGAATTACTTTGCATTCTTCATCAATGTTCATGCCCTGGAACTCATGGAACTCAGGAGCCATGCGTGCAATTGGAGAGAGGCTGGTTCTGGATGAAATATCTGACCTTGTCTTCTTGTTAGAAGGTTGTACTTGCTGGTGAGTCGAAAAGGATTAGCCATCGACAGGAGAATGAGCTCTGTGTACCAATACTGTCTAGGCCACTTGGGTAATATGAGTAGGAGCTTGCAGCCCTCTGATTTCATCTGCTTGAAAAGTCTGGGGATCAATAGGAAGGGAGGAAAAGTGTATGCAAAGATCCCAGACCATAGCATCCTAAGAGAATTCCCCCACGACCCTGGGAGTGGGTATCAACTGGCGTGAAATTGGCATTTGGTGTTCTCGCTGGTGGCAAAGAGATCTAAGGTGGCCGTCCCCAGTATTGAAAGATCTTGTCTACTTCCTTCTGACTGAGCTCCCATTTGTGGCAATTGTAATCCGTCCTGCTGAGAGAGTCCGCCAGAGCATTGTTAATACCCGGAACGTGTTCTGCTCTCAGAGAAATCTTGTGAAAAGTGAGCCATTCCCAGAGAGATTGTGCTTCTCTTGAGAGGGTCAGAGATCGTGTTCCTCCCGGTTTGTTGACGTAGTACATGCTTGTGTGGTCTGCACTGACCAACACTGAGGATTCTGGAATCCGCAGGAGGAACACTTTCAGAGTAAGAAATATCGCCTTTAACTCTAACAGATTTATGTGCATTTTCTTCTGCAAGTCTGGCCATTTTCCCTAAATGCACGTCTTGCAAATTACCTACCCAGCCTTCCAGAGAAGTGTCTGTTGTGATAATGGAATCTGGCACTGGAGTTAGGAAGGTCAATCCCTGAGAGATATGGCTGGTTTGGGACCACCACTGCAGGGTCTCTGTCATCCTTGGGTGTAATACTAACTAAGTCCTCGAAAGATCCTTGAGATAGGGTCCATTGCAGTTGCAATTCCTCCAGTAATGGTCTCATTTTTAACCTTGCTAGGTGGACCAAAGTGATTGATGAGGAAATCATTCCTGGGAGCGACTTGAATGTTCGTACTGAAACTGAGTTTCTTTTTGAGATTGTGGTAGCTATGTTGGCCAGCTTCTGTTGCCGTGCCATGGAAAGATAAGGCTTGCTTTTGACAGTGTTGAGTTCCGCACCCAAAAAGCCTATTTCACATGTCAGGAGAGTAAATGATTTTTGGAAGTTTACTGTTAGACCTTGGTTGTGCAGTAATGCTAGGCAGGCATTGGTGGCTTTGGATGCCAGCTGTGAAGTTGGTGCCTTTATCAGCCAGTTGTTCAAATACGGGAAGACTTGAAAGCCCTTGTTGCGGAGGGAAGCTGCGATCGGCGCGAGACATTTTGTGAAGATTCTTGGCGCTGACTTTAATCCGAACGGGAGAACTTTGAATTGGTAATGGGCACCGGCCACAGTAAAGCAGAGTTATCTGCGCTGCTTTGCATGTATGGGGAAGTGGAAATAGGCATCCTGGAGATCCAACGATGTCATGTAATCTCCGGTGTTGAAAAGATGCAGGATATCTGACAGTGTGATCGTACGGAAGGATTGTTTCCTTAGAAATTTGTTTAATTGTCTGAGGTCTAGGATCGGTCTCCATTCCCACACTTCTTTCTTATGAGAAAAAACTGAGAATAGAACCCTAGTCCCCTCTGATGTACAATGACCTCTTCTATCACACCCTTGGAGAGCATTAGGAATGCTTCTTGTTGTTGCAAGTGAAGATGAAGTGGATGCAATTTCCCAGGAGGGTGGTCTGGTGGTTTCTGTATAAATTCTAGCATATGACCGTGAGCCACTATATCCAGAACCCATTTGTCTGATGTTATATATTTTCCTAATTCTGTCGATAAATGGAGCTGTTCACCCTCAGTGGATGGAATTGTGGGAAATATGGAACAGAGGCCGGTGCCCGATGAGGATCATTGTTTACTAGGTTGATCCCAGGTTTGTGAGGTCTGTTTTCTTCGTCCACCTTGTCTGATGTAGGTGGCTGTAGATGGCTGTCTATAAGACTGTTGATAAGCTGGCCTGTACTGTGGCTGTTGGTACTGCCTATGGTAGGAACCACGGAATGACAAGAAACCTCTACCTCTGGCTCCCCAAAAGGGCTGCTTCTTGTACTGTAGGGTACCCAGAGAACGAGCAGTTTCCGTATCCGTCTTGATGGCTTGTAGGGTGTCATCTATGTGTTTGCCGAAAAGAGTTTTGCCATCATAGGCCATGTCTAATATTCTAGACTGGACCTCGGGCCTGAAAGAGGTTGCTTTTAACCATCCCTCGCAGCACAAAACTGCTGCTCCCGCTAGCTGTCGGAATCCTGTGGAGGCTATGTTTAGGGCACGGTCGATAATCTCCGCTGAAGTACGCTCTCCCTCCTGCAGTATTTTAGGTTCTTCTGGGATAAGCTCCATGAAAGTGTTCATGTCAGACCACATTTGACGGTCATAGCGACCTAAAATAGCCAGGGTGTTGGCAGCATGCACAGTAATAGCTGACATGGAAAAGAATCTCTTGCCCACGTTGTCCAGGCGTCTGCCCTCCTTGTCTGGCAGGGTAGAAAAAGGCGTCAACGGATTCTCAGAACGTCTTTGGGCAGCCTGAGATATGACAGAATCTGGTTTTGGGTGCCCTGTCAAACAGGCTGGGGAGTCCTGTGTAACCTTGTATTTTTTTTATCTAGTTTCGGTGGAACTGTAGCTGGATTCTCCATAATTTTTAGACCTTCACTCCAAATAAAGTCGATGATGGGGATTGCCCTCACCGACTTTCTTGCCTGTTCTTTAAAATCATGGAGGAAGCATTCTGAATGCGAGACAGATGTTGGCAAATGAAAACGTGTAGCAGCTCTGTCCATTTAATTATGAAAACCTCCTACATCCTCCGGTGGAGAATCTGAAGGATGAGCAGGTGGCGGTGATGGTGTAGGAGCTAAATAGTCGTCCCATTCATTGTTAGGATGGTGGGGAGTAAAAAGAGCAAATGTCCTCTCAGGGAGGCGGGGGAGGGAAGAGGCTACTTCCGACGTAGGTGTGAGCGTGGGCTTTGCTGGAGGTGGAGGTATATTCCTTGATGCAGACAGAGAGGAGGGTAGAGGCGGCTGTGTCTCAGCTGCAGTCAGAAATTTCCTCTTATAGTCTTGTAACATGGATTGCAAGTCCTGAATTAAGGAGGCAGGCATTTGTACAGTGTCTCTCGGCTGATGCAATGGTTCATAGTAACGTCTCTGAAGCGGATAATAACACTGGTACTGTTGCTTGTACTCATCATCATCCTCTTGATATTGGACATGTAACTGGGATTGGCTCTGTGCATCACCAAATGGCCCTTCATCCTCCGACTCATCCCAGTCTAGCAGGTAACTAGGCAGCAAGGTTGTTACCTTACTAGGTGATGTATCCGTGGGATATACGGTAGATCTAGATAGTGTTGTAATCCTTACCGTGGCTTAAAGGTCAGGAGATCTAGAAGAAATGGGGATCATGCTGTCTTGACTGGTAGGAACTAGTGGTAACGTCGAGGACGCTGTTGTTAGTGATGGCGTCGACGACGATGGTCTTGTTGACGGTGTTGTCACTGCTCTCTTCAATAGTGACGTCGACGGTCTTTCTCATCGACAGTGGCATCGTCGAAGGTGCTCTCGTCGACGATAGTGTCATCGATGGTGTTGCCCTCATCGCCAGCGCTCTCATGGAGTGAAGTGATTCTGTAGACGATGCCCTCGTCGACAAGCCTTTCACCGACGAAGTCTTTTCTGGAGATTTCGCTGACGGCTCCAACAATGACTGTCCCTTCTCATGGCCTCGGACTGATGGAATTGGAGCTTTTTAAACAGACGTCAACGTAGTCGTAGTCGACGACGAGATGGTGGAGAAGGTAGCTGTGGTAACTGTCGTCGTCACTATCGTCATCGGTAGTGTTGTCATCGTCAACCTAAATTTAAGTGGAACCTTTTTTGAAGTCGATGGTTCTGAGGTAGGAGAACGGTGGTGGGATTCCTTCCTGCGACAAGGAGAGGATGGCTGGGAGGAAGTAGAGCCTTGTAAGGTTTAAGCACTGACTTTATGGTGCGTCTTGTGGTGTTTTCTGCCTTCCTAAGCCTGCCTCAGGTCAGCAGATCTAATCTCTTTATGAGGCCTCTCTGGATCACTCTCCTCACCTGAAGTACAGGATTTTGCCTGTAACCATATTAACAGTCTTCCTTCTCTGTCTCTAGGGGTCTTAGCAGAAAAGGTGTGATATATCTTGCAGTCTTTAACCAGATGTTTAGGATGCAGGCAGTATAAACAGTCCTTATGTGGATCATCCACACGTAGCGTTTTCTTGCCACAGGTCTTACAAGGGCAAAAAAGGCCTTTCTTGGAAGTATCAGACATCTTCTGAAGTAAAAAAAAGTTGTTTTAAGAGGAAAAAACTGAGCAGAGCTCACAGAGACTCCCTTCACACGACGTGCGGTAGAAAATCTGAGGGAATGAGCCTCTTTGGGGAATATTCTAGAGGATGCTGGTGCCTGATTGGTCAAATGTCAAGTTTGGTTCTTTTTAGAAAACGACATGGATAGGCTATATGTTTGAGCTTGCTAGCATTATAGCCTATCGAAATGTCGACAATGGGGATGATTCAAGCATGTGAATTTATGAAAAGATCCAATACTGGATAATCATTTGTCCCTAAGTGATGTGCCTCTCTTATTATTGCTGGTATTTTCTACAGTCAAAAAGGATTCCACAGCAGTGGAGTAGAGATGTTATTTGTAGGCAATAGATATAATTTGCTGTACAGAATGTAATTGTAATAGATGTACTGAAGCCACAGATATGGCTAGGTTAAGTTAGTCTTTAAGTCTTTGTAGGAAGTTGGCTCTGTATATACTATTTCAAAGTAAGAAATAGTGTGCACAGAGTCCAAGGGTTCCCATTACAGGTAAGATAGTGGCAAAATTAGATAATTCTAATGCTCTATTTTGTGGTAGTGTGGTCGAGCAGTAGGCTTATCAGAGGGTAGTGTTAAGCATTTGTTGTACACACACAGGCAATAAATGAGGAACACACACTCAAAGACTTACTCCAGGCCAATAGGGTTTTATATAGGAAAATATCTTTTTTTAGTTTATTTTAAGAACCACAACTTCAACATTTGAAGTACACACATAAAATGCGAGGTACTCCACAAAGTAAGTTAGGAACTTTGAATTCAAGCAATATCATATACAGTCTTTGTTAAAATGGCAATAAGCTATTTTAAAAGTGGACACAGTGCAAAAATCAACAGTTCCTGGGGGAGGTAAGTAATGGTTAGTTTGTCAGGTAAGTAAAACACTTACAAGTCTTAGTTCCTGGGCACAGTCAGCCCACAGCTGGGGGTTCTCAAGGCAACCCCAAAGTTACCACACCAGCAGCTCAGGGCCGGTCAGGTGCAGAGGTCAAAGAGGTGCCCAAAACACATAGGCGCCTATGGAGAACAGGGGTGCTCCGGTTCCAGTCTGCCAGCAGGTGAGTACCCGAATCCTTGGGGGGCAGGTCCAGGGGGGGTTTGTAGGGCACTGGGGGGGACACAAGTAGGAAACAAAACACACCTTCAGCAGGTTCCTTATTACAGGCAGTCGCGGTCAGGGGGAGCCTCTGAATTCTCTCTGTAGACGTCGCTGTGGAGGCCCAGGGGGGGTCATCTCGGGCTACTCACGGGGTCGCAGTCGCCGGGGAGTCCTCCCTGTGGTGTTTGTTCGCTGGATCTCGAGCCGGGGGCGTCGGGTGCAGAGTGGGAAGTCTCACGCTTCCAGCGGGAAACGTGAAGTCTTTAAAAGTTGCAGAAAAGTTGCAAGATTGTTGCTGTTTCTTGAGCAGAGCCGCTGCTCACGGGAGTTTCTTGGTCCTAAGGTTCAGGGCAGTCGTCTGAGGCTTCAGAGGTCGCTGGTCCCTGTTGGATGCGTCGCTGTTGCAGTTTTTCAAGTCAGGAGACAGGCCAGTAGGGTTGGGGGCAAAGCAGTTGTCGTCTTCCGTCATCTCTGCAGGTTTACAGCTCAGCAGTCCTTCTTAGTTCAGGTTGCAGTAATCTCTTTTCCTGGGTTCTGGGGTGCCCCTAAATCCTAAATTTAGAGATGTGTTTAGGTCAGGAGGGTAGTAGCCAATGTCTATTGTCCTGGAGGGTGGATACACCCTCTTTGTGCCTCCTCCCTGAGGGGAGGGGGCACATCCCTAATCCTATCGGGGGAATCCTCCAAAATCAAGATGGAGGATTTCTAAAGGCATGGGTCACCTCAGCTCAGGACACCTTAGGGGCTGTCCTGACTGGTGGGTGACTCCTCCTTGTTTTTCTCATTATCTCCCCTGGACTTTCCGCCAAAAGTGGGGGCTGTGTCCAGGGGGCGGGCATCTCCACTAGCTGGAGTGCCCTGGGGCATTGTAACACAAAGCCTGAGCCTTTGAGGCTCACTGCTAGGTGTTACAGTTCCTGCAGGGGGGAGGTGTGAAGCACGTCCCCCCAGAGCAGGCTTTGTTCCTGACCCCAGAGAGCACAAAGGCTCTCACCCCAGGGGGGCAGAATCACGTCTCTCAGCAGCAGGTTGGCACAGACCAGTCAGTCCTGCACTGAAGGATTTGATAAAATACAGGGGATACCCTCTGTGTGCATGTCTTAATAAATCCAACACTGGCATCAGTATGGGTTTATTATTTTGAGAAGTTTGATACAAAACTTCCCAGTATTCAGTGTAGCCATTATGGAACTGAGGTGTTCGTTTTTGACAAACTCCCAGACCATATACTTAATATGGCCACACTATTCTTACAATGTCTAAGAAATGACATAGGCACTGTAGGGGCATATTGCTCATGCAGCTATGCCCTCACCTGTGGTATAGTGCACCATGCCTTAGGGCCTGTAAGGCCTGCTAGAAGGGTGACTTACCTATGCCACTGGCAGTATTTTGTGGGCATGGCATCCGGAGGGGGATGCCAGGTCTATTTTGCCTTTTTCACCCCACCAAAACACACAATCTGCAGTGGCAGTGTGCATATGTTAGGTGAGGGGTCCCTTAGGGTGACACAACACATGCTGCAGCCACTAGGGACCTTACCTGGTCACAGGGCCCTTGGTACCACTGGTACCTTTTACAAGGGACTTATCTGTGTGCCAATTGTGGAAACAATGGTACATTTTTAAGTGAAAGAACACTGGTGCTGGGGCCTGGTTAGCAGGGTCCCAGCACACTTTTCAGTCAAGTCAGCATCAATATCAGGCAAAAAGTGGTGGGTAACTGCAACAGTGAGCCATTTTCCTACAGTCTTCTAGCAGGCCAGCCTAGAAATAAAAACTTGTATGCATTCCTATGCCCTGACCCCATCATTTAAAGGGTGGGGTGGGGGGCAGTGGCCATTTTCGGCTGATTGGGGGGTTTAACTCTTGTGCATACCAAAATACAAGAAAGATCTATTGATGTTTGAAATCTGCAGCTTTCACTGTGTTGAGATATTTCAATGTTGAACATTTTTCTAGTGCCAGCGCTTTCTCTTCATATGATAATTCATAGCCCAAATTGAAGACATTTGAGTATGCGGTTTTAGATTTTTAAGTTAGTATTGTATTTGTGTTAATGTATGTAATGACTGCTTGGTCTACCCTCTGAAGGTGATCTTAGTCGTAATTTGTTAAATTAATGCCACAGACACATGGGAATGGAACAAGAGCAGCACAATTCCTGGTAGTAAATCTCATGCAGGAGATGGGAAGCAGATGTTACAAGATGTGGTTAGCCATGGTAAGTTTGGGGACACCCAAAAAACATCAATTTTTGTCTATTACCAAAGTCTGATCTGACACTGGAAACAGTTGAATATTTACTCCTCTGCCAGGATGACAAGGGAGGAATGGATGACATTCAGAGTCCCTTGGGGTGTAGGGGTAGAAATGCTTTCCCCATGGAAAAACAAATGTGCAGTTCCACAGCAGGTCCCATTCCTCCATGCATAATTCCCGGTCACCTCCCTAAAACACAGAGCAAAAGAAGACTAGTCAATGAAAGGGCCAGTTTCTAGGTACCACCACTAAGTGGCTATGGAGTCCACCCAAGACAGGTTGCAGTGTAATCCCCAAGAAAGCCATAATATCCAAAACCCATCACTTTTATTAAAAGACTATGGGGTCGACTGAAAACCATCAGGTGTGCAAATCAATAAAAGGTGCAGCTTCCAAGTCCACCAGTTGTATTAAGAACCTTCGGATCTACTAAGGAGCAGCAGGGTGCAACCCAGAGGAATGTGCAAGTTCTGTAGCACAAGAGACCAGCCAAAGAAATGTTCAGCTTCCAAACATATAAGTAGGCAATTGAGCCCTCCCAGGACAGACAGGGGCGCATCCCACAGGAAGGTGCTGATTCCAAGGCCTCCAGCTCATTTTGGACGAACTGAATTCACCCAGGAGAGGCAAGGTGCAACACACCAGAAGGATAAACTTCCAACCACCAAATAGAAAATTAGCCAATGGAAGGTTTAGTTTCTAAAAAACACTATTATTTTTAAGAGGCAATGGGTCCACATAAGAGCAGTTTGGTTCAAACTCTCATAAGGTGTATCTGCAAAAATACACCTGTTATAAGAGACTAAGGGGCAGATTTTATTTATAGCAGTGCACTTTGGTTCAGATATATCATCATCATCCCGGTTTGCATTTCCTAAATAGTGATTTTTAAGAAATCGCTATTTAAGAAATGTAAAATGGGATGTATGAAAATTGCGATTCGGTAATAGCGATTTCTTAAAAGTCGCAATCGCTATTACCGAATTGCAATAAGGGAATGTGTCTCCATTCCTCCTTATGGGCCTGTAGGCCCACAGGTGCGAATGGTGTTGCATTTCCAAATTTGCAAATTCTTCCTAGGAATTCGCAAATTAAGCAATGCAAACCTCAGGGTGCTGGGGGCATAAGGCCCTCTTTGATGCACCCCAAAAAAATATTTGTGGACTTGTGTGCGCTACATGTCATTTTTTAAATTGCATTTGTAATGCATTTTTAAAAACTGCACATGCTTACCACCAAACATGAATTTATGGTAACTGCATTTCCTAAATGCCAAATTTGCATTTAGCAAATGCATGATACATGTGATTAGGTAATCGCAAATAGGTATTCCCTATTTGTGATTCCCTATTTAGGGAATCGCAAACTGCGATTCCCTAATCGGAGTCGCAATTTTAAGGAATCGCAATTTTTGCGATTCCTTTAAATTGCACTGCGAATTCCTTTCATAAATAATGAAAGGCGATTTTGCATTCGCAAACGGTAGAATTTACTGATTCGCACCGTTTGCGAATGTAAAGTCCTTTGATACATCTGGCCCTTAATGTGCTGCCTGGAGCCAGGAGAAATCTTTGCACCATGTGGTAGATGTGTGCCTGCAGTCTAGCACAGGGTTTGCACTGGAAAAATACCCTTCCCTTACAAAATCCTATGCTTATACAAATTCCGAAACATTATTCAAACTGTATGCATGCTGTCCAACGCAGCACACAAGCAATGTGTGGAATGTTTGGAGGCAGGCGCATATCCACCCAAGTAAGGCCAACTTGACGCAAAAATAAAATGCACAAAATAGCTTTTGCGTTGGAAAGAAAATACGTTTCAAGACTTTGGGCCTGATTTGGAGTTCGGCGGACCTGATGACGCCTCTGCTGAACTTTTGGCGGGGAGGTTGCCACCATGCTGGCTACCTCCCCGTAAAGACCCATTAAGACTTTCCCGCTGGGCTAATGGGCGGAAACCAAGGATTCCGTCCAGCGGGAAAGTGGCGGTAGCATTGCCACTGGATCATAATCGAGCCGGCAGCAAAGCTGCCGCCACAGGGGGCACCGGCACCAGCACTCTTGCAATGCTCACTGTCTATTTTCTTCTCCAGTATTGGATCTTTCATAGATTCACATGCTTGAATCTGAATAGTTAGCAGTTATCATTTGCAAATATAAAAGATTAAAATTACATTGCAGAAGGTGGGAAAATAGAACTGGCTCACCCTAATGAAAAAAATACCGTAAAACTGCTTGTCCCACTGATGCATCACTTTTTTAGGAGGAATCCCGGCAGTAATGCTGGGTAAAGCTGGGCTTGCTGGACCTTGTTGCTGCTAGGCATATCTGTTGAATGGCACACCAGCAAAGACCGCTGTAGAGGTGGAGACAGCTCTGGTGGAGTGGGCCCTGACTTTATTGAGCAATGGTTTTCCTGCTTGTCTGTGACAAAAGTGGATGGCGGATGCAAACTATCTGGCTCTGCTTAGAAACTACTTTGCTTGCTCTCCACAGGCCACAAATAACTGATCCACTTTGCAGATTTCATGAGTCCTGTGTAAGTAGAATTTAAGGCATCTTTTGACCTCTAAAGTATGTAAACACTTCTCTGCCACTGTTTGAGGGTTTGAGAGAAGGTCCTCAGTACTACTAGTTCATTCAGATGGAAATTTGAAGAGACTTTAGGTATAAACTTAGGATTAGCCCTAAATACTACACTGTTTGGCTTGAATTGGAGGAAAGGTTCTTTTATGGTAAATGCTTGGATGACACTGACTCTCTTGGCTGACATGAGTGTTACAAGAAGTGCTGTTTTCCAAGTTAGATATTTTAATTCTGCCTTGTGATTGGGTTCAAACGGGGCTCTCATAAGTTGTGCAAGTACAACATTAAGGTGCTACGAAGGAGGGGGTATCTTCACTGGAGGAAACATCCTGAATAGGCAATTTGATGAATTGTTTTATTATTACTCTAAACCATAATGAACGTGTATTAGTAGTATGTCTGATCTGGAAATCAATGTCAGATGAACTCTGATTGAAGAGTGGGTGAGGCCGGATCTTGCCAACTGAAGTAGATCCAGAAGAGGCAGTTCCGGTGGCGAAGGGAAAGGATGAACTTTGGACTCCATACATCAGAGATGGAAACATTACCACTTAAGTTTGTATGTTTTGCAAGCGGTCTCTGCCATGGCATTGGCAAGGATTTTCCTACAGTCTCCTGGAATATCTAGCATGGAAAACTCATGGAACTCAGGAGCCAGTCTGCCAAGTGTAGCGATGTTGGGTTGGGAAGTTGGGCCTGGCCTTGGTTCATCGTCCGCAACGTGGACATCGGAATCAGCAGAACGTGGGGCTGCTCTGACAGAAGTAGGAGTTCTGTGAACCAGATTTATCCGGGCCACCTGGGAGCAATGAGAAGAACTCGGCAAGGTTCTCTCCAGTTTCCTGAGGGATCCTGGAATCAATGGGATCGAGGGAAAGCATAAGCATAGATTCTTGACCTCCTGTGGGTGCCAACTTGTGACAAATTGGCATTTCCGGCTCTCTCCTGGCACAAACAGGTCTAAGTTTGGTTTGCCCCAATGATGGAATAAGTTATCCAGAGTTTGTTGGTTGAGCTCCCCTTCGTGGCAGGTGTCATTGGTCCTGCTTAATGAGTCTGCGAGGACATTGTATATTCCTAGCACATGTTCTGCTCTGAGCGTTATTTGGTGTTGGCGAGCCCAGCTCCAAATGTCCTACACTTGTTGAGATGGTGCTGGTGAGCATGTTCCTCCCTGCTTTTTTATAACATCCATGGTGGTGGTATTGTCTGTGCGCATGAGCAGTTATGATCGTTCTATCTTTTGCATGAATGATTTTAGCTCCAAGGCGATGGCTTTCAGTTTCGGGAAGTTTATGTGCTTTTTGGTCTGTAGGAGAAACTATTTGCCGATGATTGATAGGTTCTGGAGAAGAGTGCCTGATCCCTCCAGGGACGCATCCAGTGATATTACATATTTGAGATTTTGTCCAGAAACGATAGGCATTTGCATAGGACTGATTTGCGCGACCACCAAAGGATGGTTTGGATCACGGTTGAGGTAAATTAAAAGATGTCCTCTAACGACCCCTGTGTTTACAACCATTGTTTGTCTTGCTCCTCTTGTAGCGATCTCATGTGAAAGTGGCACTTTGGAACGAGAGGGATGCCATAGGAAAGCATTTTGAGGAGTGGTTGGTAGATTCAGGCAGAAACTGACATTTTGTACTTAATTTGTATGCTAGCTGTTGAATTGCCTGTCTTGCGAGGAAACGCTTCTAAGACGGTTAATGTTGTTATGAGGGTTAAATGCGATTTTTGGTCACTGGCCGTGACACTTAGACTGTGGAATAGCAATAGACAGGTTGTTGTGTCCTTTTCTGCTTGTTGATACATGCATGCTTTTATCAGCCAGTCATCCAGGTAAGGGAGTATCTGACCTCCCCACTGGAGCCAGCATTTTTGTGAACATTTGTGGTGCTGATTTCAGTCCAAACTGTAGTACCATGAACTGGTAGTGGGTGTCAGCTATCTTGAATCGTGGAAATTTGTGATGCTTTGGGTAGATTGGAACATGGAAGTATGCATCCTGGAGATCCAAGGCCGTTGTATGATCTCCTTTGT
Source organism: Pleurodeles waltl (assembly GCF_031143425.1). Taxonomy (NCBI): domain Eukaryota; kingdom Metazoa; phylum Chordata; class Amphibia; order Caudata; family Salamandridae; genus Pleurodeles; species Pleurodeles waltl. The sequence continues at coordinate 75,692,335 of NC_090447.1, read as the reverse complement.
TGAGAAGGTGGAGTACATTCTGAAGAGTAACCTTGCGAAAGGACTATTTCTTTAGGAATTTGATGAGTTTCCCAAGATCCAAGATGGGGCACCAATCTCCTTTTTCCAGACACGAAAGAAGCAACAGAACAAACAGATTCTCCTCTGGATTTTCAGAACCACTTCTATTGTATCTTTTTTCAGCGTGTCTGATATTTGTATCAAATGTTCTTTTAGGTGAGGAGGTGGTGCTCCTTTTCCTGGAACATTTGGTGGAGTTTTAAGAAACTCTAATGTGTGTCCCTGATTCATGACATCGAGAACCCACCTGTCAGATGTTATACATGACCACAGGTAGAGATAGTTTAAAATCTGACCCCCAATTTGAATTAACAGTTTGCGGAGGCAGTCGTCTTCGCGGAGGCAGTCGGCTCCATGTAGAGGTCACTGCTATCTGGCAGTGTCTCTGGCTCAGGAATATAGTTTTCCCTGGGTTGAATGTCTGTACACCGCTGAAGGTGATTGTCTGTATTGTTGCTGGTCTTACTGTGAGTACTATGGAGGACACTGACTCTGCAAACGGTTGATATTGCTGTCTGTAGGGTAGGTTTCCTCCTCAAAGAGTGGACGCCACTGTCCCAGGCTCCTTGGAAGGGCTGTTTCCCAAACTGTTGAGTTCCCACAGACTTGGCCGTTTCGGTGTCAGTCTTGATGGACTGAAGCAGATCATCTACATGTTATATGAGCAGTGAATACCCATTCTAAGGCATGCCTAGAATTTTGGTTTAAATCTCTGGACAAAAGACATGGCTTTTAGCCATCCTGTCTTCTGCACCTATTAGTTATCTGAATCCAGTGAATGAAACATCAATGGCATAATCTATAATTTCTGCTGATATTCTTTCCTCTGCTTGCAGACTTTTTTGTGCTTCAAGTTTTGCTTCCTCTTGGAAGAACTCAATATGTGTGGCGATGTCCAACCACATTTGTCGGTCATAATATCAGAGAACTGCCATGGAGTTTGCCACTCTGACACCTGTGGCTGTCAGGAAAGAGAACCGCTTCCTGATGTTGCCCAGTCTAGGACCATCTCCTTCTTTCCGTTGGAGTGAAAATGGGAGTGGACAGTTCCTTAGAGCGACGCTGGGTCACTTGTGAAAGAACGGAATTCAGTTTAGGTTGTCCAATTAAACATGGCGGAGAATCGGCAGGCGCTTTATATTTTCTATCCAGCTTGGGGAAGACTACTGAAACCGTTGCTGGATTTTTCATGACCTTGAAGCCTGCCTCCCAAATGAAATCCACAATAGGGATAGACCAAATCGTTTCTTTGTGGGCTCCTTGAAACCGTAAAGAAAACAATCAGATTGTTTGGTAATTATCAGAAGTTGAAATCTTTTGGCTGCCCATTCCATAACATCATGGGAGCCACTGATGTGCTCAGGTGGGAAATCCACTTGTAGTGGCAAAGGAGAGGATGGTTTTTGAATGAGGTAATCATCCCATTCCTCGGTAACTGAGGCAGTGTCTCTAATTTACCTTTCCTCCCTGTCGTCATCCATGGAAGGCACATCGTCAGCTGAAGGACCTGCTAGTGTAGCAACCAGTGTTGGTAGTGGTGTTGCAGGTGTGATAAAAAAGGTGTGATGGATGAGCTATTGGGGTGCTTGCTGGAGGAAATGGTCTTGGCTTTGGTGTTTGTATTAGAGGAGCCATGGCTGCCAGGTACAGGAACCTGTGGTAATTGTCTTGCAGCATGTTCTTCATATTGTTTACTAGAGGGATTTGGATTGCAGACTCTTGCTGTTCCTGATGATCATAAACAGAGTATTGTTCAGGGTATTGTTCAGACTTCTCCAGCAGTATAACAGTGTTCGTCATAATACTGCTCTACATTCTGGTCGTCTTCGTGGCATTTCATGTGAAGCTCGGGTGGGCGTTGAGTCACTCCAAATGTGCCTTCCTCTTCTGAGTCATCATCATCTTAGGTGTGTTGGTAGGAAAGGCAAAACCTTATTTGGTGAAGTGTGGATTGGAAGAATTGTCTCTGTTGAAGAATTTTGTTTTGCAGTGATTAAGGATAATGGTATAAATGGCATCATCGATGACAAGGTGGATTCCATTGATGTCATCATGGACGGTTTGCTTGTAGACGATTCCTTCATTGATGGTTCCGTCGTCGACCGTTCCCCCTGCAAGGGTTCTCTCAATATCAGTAATGTTTTTGTCAGGGGTTGCCTCCTGAACAGATCTTGTCCTGTCAATGGTTCTTATCTTGTCAACGGGTACCTCGTCGGCAGTCTCGTTGACGGTTCTTTTGTCTTTGGTATTGTGGACAGGGCCGTCAGTGGCGGTGATTTTGTCGTCGATGGGGACTTCTGTCTCGATAATATTTAGGGTGTTATGATCTTCGCCGATGACAGTGGTGCCAACAAGAGGATCATAGGCAACGATGCTGTAGTAACTGTTGAAGCTGGAGTAGTAGTGGTGATGGCAGAGGCTGTTGTTGATGAAGTGAATGTTGACAGCGCCAACGTCGACGAGAATGTACATATTTAAGTAGGAACCAATATCAGTGATTTTGTAGTCAATGTTAATGATTTTGAGATTTTCTTTAGATGAGTCTCCTTGGGGGAAGGAGTGGAGGATTCTGAATGAACCTTTTCTGAGGTAATCTTGTCCTTTTCTGAGGAAGAAGGTCGATTCTCGTGTTTTTTTTGAGTGTCCAGCAGAGCTATGATGAGATTTTTTCAAAGTCTTAGGAGGTGATTCTGGAGACACTTATTCACCAAACGTATCCCTTTTGCAGGATGTTACAGTCTTTGAGGACCTCATCACTATCCTCCTGAGAGGGAATTATTGAAATTTTTATTTTTGGAGCCATAACAAAAGTCTACCCTCTCTATCTTTTTTTGAGAGAATTTGAGGCACATTTTGCAGTCTCTCCCCTTATGCTTGGGATGAAGGCAGTAGATGCAGTCCTTATGTGGGTCATCTGAATGGAGCCTCTTTTTCCCACAAATGCCAACGGTATGAATAATAAGTGGTTCTAACATGTTGATTCAGTCAGAATGTATGTGAATATAAGAAACAAATGATGTCCTGAAGAGAAATCTTCGAGGAGTGAGAAAAAAGGCAAGCTCAGGGAGACTCCCATCACCCGAGGTGCAGTAGAAAATCAGACTGGAGCCTTTGTGGTGAGGGTACTAAAGGGTGCTGTCACCTTACTGGCTGGACTTTGGGTGTTTTTAAATGACACTAATCAGCATTAAAGTGAATGTCTTTAACATAAACTCCTATGTAGATATTCTCTACTGCTTTCTATGGTTCTATAGTTTCTATGGCTCTCTGAAGTGATCCACCTATCAGAGGGGGTCATGGGCATCATCTACCTGGCCTAACTAATCAGATGCTCCCAGGGGACCCTGCCCATCTTGTTTCCAAGATGGCAGAATCAAGTGGCCACCTGGCGGAGTTGTGTGCACCTCCCTAGGATAGGAGCTGGACAGGGGAGTAGTTACTCCCCTGTCCTTTGTGTGGTTTCGCGCCAGAGTGGGAACAAGGGATTCCTGAACTGGTGCAAACCAAATTATGCAAGGAGGACATCAAATGTGTCCTTCAAAGCAGTCCTATGGTGCTCAGAGGCCACCCCACCCCAACTCTTGGACACCTAATACACAGAGGGAGGTGGTCACACCTCTCCCTTGCAGGAAATCATTTGTTCTGCTCCTCTGGCCTGAGTCTGGCTCACCAGCAGGAGGGAAGAACAGTGTCTGGGGTCAGCAGCAGTGTGGGCTGGCAGCTGGACCCCGTAAGGCTGCACAGGCAGAACTGGGGGATCCTCTAAGGAACCCCCAGAGTACATGGTATCATGCAACAAACACCGTAATAAGTGTATTTGCTTGATTCCAACATGTTTGATACCAAACATGCCTAGGTTCGGAGAAGCCATTATGTAGTTGGACTACATGTGTTGACCAGTGTCCACTATATACCTTAAGATGGCTTCCCTGCACTTACAGTCCAGGGATCGGCCTGGGGTCTGTAGAGGCACCCTCCTCCTGCAGGGGTACACATGCACTTAGAGACATGAACCCTGCCCTTGGGATGAAGGGCCTATCAGAGGGGTAACTTACAATGTCTTAGTACAGTGGACAGGTTCGGTGGTGAAAGGGTGCATGCACCATTTCACATAGGCTGCAGGCCTGTCTAGACAGTTTGCATAGGCTCCCATGCGTGGCACAATACAGGCTGTGGCCCATGGAGGACCCCTGGTGCACCAATGCCCTGGGTACCTAGGTGCCATATACTAGAGATTTACATGGGTGCCCCAGTATGCCAACTGTGGGTGTAAAATGTTTACCAGCAACCATTTAGAGGAGAGCGCACAGTCACTGGGGTCCTGGTTAGCAGGATCCCAGTGAACTAGTCTAAACACACTGACATCAGGCAAAAAGTGGAGGTAACTATGCCAGAAAGATTCCATTTTCCTGCACTCACATTGACAACTGGGAATGATTCAAACATGTGAATCTATAAAAGATCCAATACTGGAGAAATAATATTTTCTGTGGCACGCCCTGTCTGGCTACAGAATTAGCAAAATGAGGGACATCAGATTGAGGAGCTTAACAAGGACCCAATGAATTGTCCTCACACCATTCAGCAAATCTAGTGTATCTGCCAGCATAAACAGATTTCATGGAGAGTGGAAGGAACTCAGGTTGCCCTGTTTAATCTCCAGGCATGTAGGTGAAGGCTCTGGAGGTGGCGCTGTAGAACCTGCATTTAGGAGAGGAGGTCTGTCATGTAAGAAGAGGGAGCGAATGGCACAGGGAAAAGTTAATAAGGTCTTTATAGCACACCCTTTGTGGCCAGTCTGGAGCTATTAGGATTACTTGGATCTGGTTGAGGTAAACCTTCAAAACCTGAGGAATTAAGGGTAAAGGAGGAAACACGTAAACAAGCTGAGAGCTCCAGTTCAATCAAAACGCATTCCCCAATGCTCCCTACATTAAATAGAATGTCTAACAGTGTGTATTGCCCTGAGTAGCAAACTAGTCTGAGGAGTGCCCCATCATCAGAAGTTGATTTCCATTACCTCTGGATGGAGACACCACTCGTGATCAGCTAGAGGACACCGACTGAGAGAGTCTGCATGTACCTTGAGCACTCCAGCCAAGTGATTTGCCGACACGGAAATGTGATGGTCCTGGGCCCAGGGCCACAGTTGCAGAGCTTCTCAACAGGGAAGAGACAACCCTACTCCCCATTGCTTGTTGATGTACTACATCACAATTGTGTTGTGCGTCAAGATATGAACTGACTGACTGAAAAGTGAATCTGTTCCTCTGGAGACCAGAGGCCTCTGTTCTCCAATTCCTCAAGATGGGCTCACCACCCTAAGGTGGACGGCATCTGTAATCACTGTGACCACCAAAGGAAGATGGTAAAATGATCTTCTTTGATAAAGGCGGCTGTCTACCCTCCACCACTGCAGATCCACTGCACTGTCCCTAGAAATCTTGATGGATGCTTGTAGTTATCCATTATTGGAACCACTGCTTGCGGAGACACCGCTGCAGGTGGTTGGCAAACCTAGCAGGCATACGACCGTCAGGACTGGTATGATTGCTCCATCCTAAAACACTGGAATCATAGCCTGAATGTCATGAATACATTGGGAAGAAGGAAAGGCTCACTTCACAGTAGTATCCAATACTGCAACTAGAAACAGGATCCGCTGAGCGGGAACCAGATGAGATTTGTTTTTTTTAATGAAAAATTCCAGTTCGAATAGCTGAGTTGTCACCTGCAAGCGATGTGACGCCAGTTCTGGAGATCTGCCTTTGAAGAGCTAATCACCCAGGTAAGAGAATACCAGGATTCCCAATCTTGAGCTGGGCCATTACCACTTCAATCACTGTCTTGAAGACTCGAGGAACAAGATGAGGCCAAAAGGAAGGACTGCAAACTGATAGTGCTGGGATGCTACCAGGAAGCAAAGATACTTCCTGTGCAACTGCATGATGGTAATGAGAAAGTAGGTATCATGCTATACTACAGACACCATCCAGTCTTCTGTTTCTAGCACAAGAAGGACCTGAGCTAGTGACAGCATTTGAATTTTTCCTGTTTGAAGAAACAGTTCAAAATCCTGAGGTCTAGGATTAGTTGCAAACCGCATTCCTTTTTGAGTAGCAGGAAATACCAGGAGTAGCACTCCCAACTCTGTTCCTACTCCGGAACCAACTCTTCTGCATCCTTTAGGAGAAGTGATTGGACCTTGGATGTTTTCCTGTGCTGGCAAAGGAAGAGGAGAAGGAGGAATAAAAGGGAGGAAGAGACCAGGCTTGCTGTCCGTTACATTTGTAAATTGGGTTTGCTTTTGCTGTTGTTGCTGATGTGCAGAGTACTGGTGTCCTCAAAACGAAAACCGTCTGCTGAAGCCTAAACAAATCAAACAGCAAGTCCATGAGGGTATTCTGTATGTCCGGGGAAAAAATAATTTCTCAACTACATGCGACAGTGGGCTGACAAATGAGTGCCCATAGCTCTTGTCATTGAGTCAGCTGTATCAAGCTGTAATTCAATGACTTGTTGAGCTGTGCCTTGACCCTCATTAAGCAGCTCAGTGAAGTGAGCATGCATGCCAGATGGCAATTTTGGGATGACATTTGACCCGAGTATAGTAGAGCATGAATATATCTACAAAGGAGGCAATGGCATTCATGGATTTTAGGGCCATTCGACCAGATGAAACGATCTTTTTTGCAAATTGCATCATTTTTTTTCTCTTTGACTTTCTCTTCATGGGGGTGGATGGAAGGGAGCCAGGGGCAAATTTAGAGAAGCAAGAGGCCTGACTTACCCACCTTTCTGAAGAAGGATGTGCTGACAGAAAGACTGGGTCTCAATGTGCAGATTTGTAATGCCTTGCACTGATCTGACGACCTTTATTATAAGGTCGAAGAGGCTTGGAGGATTGTGAGGCAGAGTGTAGGAATTCGGTCAATATGTTAAACTACAATTTAGTGTTTGAAGAGGCAAGTCTAACATTTCTGCTGCTTTATGCACTACTGAGTGGTATGAAGTCACCTCTAGAGGAGGAAGAAATTTAATGGACAGTAGTTCTCACTCAGGGTGATGTATCCAGATCACTTGCTTCCCTCGAGCCCTCAAAGTCTGGGTCCAATGAGAGCTGATCATTATCACTAGCATCTTCTTTACTGTCATCCTCAACAATGAAACCTTCTTCTACTAGTCTTTTAGCCTCCCTCTGGAAAGGGTGAGGCATACGTTGTAATGGATTCACAGACAGTGGAGCTGTTAGCTGTGACACCAGTGATTCTATGGATGAAGAGTTGAGTACCAGTAGCATCAATAGTAGTGTTGGTGGAGTTGGTTACAGCACCAGTGAGGTTTACTGTGGAGCCAATGGAGTCAGTGGTGGCACCAGAGAAAGGTCATTTTCCGAGGTCGATGGAAGGATCAGTTGAGCATGTGTTGTTATCGGCGCTGGGTGAGTCAGTGCTGGTGTCAGCCAGTTGAACTGGACCAGCGGCATGAGTCGCAAGAAGGGTGCCTATTGGTAAGGCACTTGAACACCTCCCTAGGAGTAAGCCAGTAGACACATGGGGCCTGCAGGCACACCAGATGGCATCACAGCTCTATTAAATATCCTGAACAAGGTGTTCAGAAATTGGCTCAGATCCGTACCCGGGGATGGAAAAAGGAAGATGTGTTAAATGTAAAAATATAGATTTATATAGTGCGACTTATCACCCGTGAGGGACTCATGTCGTTATCATCCTGAGTCGGAGAAGCAATGCCACAGGAATTGTCGGAGCAGGTGGAGCTGGTGCGGGAGGTGGAGTGGCAGCTACATGATGCCAGTCAAGGTGGAGTCATCAGAGCCAGCGACGGGGTGACCTCTTCGTGATCTTCATCCCACTGCAGTTGAGGGGTCATCAAAATCAGTGAATTGTCTTTGACAAATGACAACATGATTCATGGCAGTGCTTCTTATGTTTCTCCTTATTAAAATAGGAGGAGTGAGGGGATGGCAATCTTGATCTTGGGTGGGATTTTTGTCAATATCTTTTCTCAGCCTGAGCTCTTGCCATGAACATTATTGCCTCTTGTGCATTCAAACCTTTCGGAATCATTTTCTGCTAGTTTTAGCAGGTGGTGACTACATGTTGGGATCCCAGACACCAAAGACAGATTTTGTGAGAGCCAGTGATGGACATCTGACCCTCACACTTTCAACAGGGCATAAATACTGACTTCCTCAGTGGAGACATTTTTTTCTTTTTTTTTTTTAAATATATTTTATTATTTTTTGCAGTATCACACCACATATAAACAGCATCACGGATGATCATTACACTTGGTTGCAGTAATGCTTTGGGCAATAATCATTATTTTGTAACTTCAAACAAGCAAATTTATGCTAATCCCCCAAATGCCCCCCTTGCCTCTCCCATACTGCTTCTGGTGTTTCTCAGGTTTTAACATATAGGTACATTCAGTGTCTACTTTCCATATCGTTCTAAATTTTTTGACTCATCAGCTATGCCACTGCATTCAGTCTTTACAGGCGCCAGGTACATAAACATTAATCTTTCCTACTTCCCATCCCCCATGCTACAGCAAGCCCCGTTAATTCCTAGTGCTTGCATATTTTCTAGTCCTCCCCGATTTCACTTGGTGGGCTGTTCGGAACTTTTAGATCTTGTACCATCTGTGCCCAAGCCATTATATCTTCTAACAATTTTGGATCTGTGCAAACATGTTTCATCCAGACTTCCTCCTCTATTGCCCATTCGTTGAAGTGTTGGTACCAGTCCCCATATCTAAGTGGGGTGGGGTTTAGCCACTTAATCGCTATGCAACGTTTTGCCAACAAGAGTCCCAGCATTATACATTTACGGGTTAAGTGCTTCCTCCTATGAGTTAGGAAGTAGCCCCAGCAGTATCACTCTGGGGGTACATACCAGCCTCCACTCAGTAACCCCCTCCAAGGCTGTCACTATACTCTTCCAATATGAGTCCAGCGCACTACACCGCCATGCTATGTGAAAGAAGTCTGCTGAGGTCATATCGCAGCGTGGGCAACAAGGGGATTTCTCTGGGTTTATATGCTGAAGGATATTGGAAGCCAGGTACGCCTGATCAATATAGTTATATTGTATGAGTTTTAACCTGGCATTGGGACTGCTGGTCCTAGCCCCCTCGTATACACGTTTCCATTCTGTGGCTGAAATCTCCTCCGCTAGCATTGCCCCTCATCTTCACTGCGCCACCGGGATAATACACAGTTCATCCTCTCTCAGGGCTTTATAAATGCAAGAAATCAGTCTCCGCCCTCCCCCCAGGGACAACAATGCATCCAGGGTGGCCGAGGCCGGAGTTTCATCAGGAACTCAGTGTCACCACCATTTTTCCATACTGTAGTATCTGCCCTCTAACTGGAAAGCATCCATAGAATCCTGCTGGGTGATAAATTTCCCAGAGGAAAAGATCTCCTGCTACCTCGCATCCCCCCCATCCTTCCATTTCTTCATAGGTATGTCCGGGGCATCTGACTTTGATGAGGATACTCCTGGAAGAGAACTAGGATTTACAGGTAAGTAACTTATCCCTCTCTTCCAGGGGATGACTTTGATGAGGATACCCCTGGAAGAGAAGAACAAGTTACTTACCTTCGGTAACGCTTTTTCCGGTGGATACAATAGCTACCTGTGGATTCCTCACCTTCTGAATTCACCCTTGCGCCAGCATTCGACAGAAAATCTTCCCAGCTCTCCACGTCGACGAGGACGTCACAATTGCACGGCTCCACGCGACTCCCTCTGACGTCACCGTGCCAATAAGAGGTCCTCGCCGGCGTATTGACATCAGTTTCACCCATCTTTTACGTGCCTTTGAGGCCAACAGGTGAAAACCAACTCCAAAATAACTCCAATAAGTATGTATATATATACACAAAATCTTCGTGATACCACAAAATCAAAACCATCATTTATATATCAGGAAAAAAACATCAATGTATACATACATCTATACAACCACATATCCTAGTGCAACCAGACAGGCAACGGGGAGGCAGTGGGACTGTGAGGAATCCACAGGTAGCTATTGTATCCACCAGAAAAATCGTTACAGAAGGTAAGTAACCTGTTTTTCCGATGGATACAACTACCGGTGGATTACTCACCTTATCCCAAAGCAGTACCGCACTCGGAGGTGGGAGCCTGTCTGATTACACCAAGAAATCCTGCAACACAGATTGTGCAAAATGGCTGTCCCTCCGAATCTCATAGTCCAAGCAATAATGCTTTGCGAAGGTGTGGAGGGACGCCCAAGTTGCTGCCTTGCAAATATCCACCACCGGAACCCCCTTTGCCAGGGTCGAAGTAGCAGACTTAGCCCTGCTGGAATTACCTCTGATACCCTCAGGGGGAACCTTTTTCGCCAACAAGTAGCATATCTTGATACAAAGGTTCACCCACCTGGAGATTGTTATTTTATGAACTGCTCTGCCCTTCCTCTGTCCAATATACCCCACTAACAGCTGATCTTCCAGGCGAAAGTCTTTCGTCCTTTCAATGTAAAAGCTCAGTGCCCTTTTAGGGTCCAAGCGATGGAGCCTTTCTTCCTCCTTCGAGGGGTTAGGAGGGTAGAAAGATGGAAGGGTAATAGTCTGCCCTATATGAAAAGGAGTGACAAATTTCGGCAGGAAAGCCGCCATGGTTTTCAACACCACTTTATCTGTGAAAAACAAGGTAAAGGGGGGGTTTAACAGAAAGAGCTTGAAGCTCACTAACCCGCCTAGCCGAGGTTATGGCAACAAGAAAAACTGTTTTAAGCACTAAAAACCTTAACGGGCAAGAGTGCATGGGCTCAAATGGTGACACCATTAAAAAGGTTAAAACAAGATTTAGGTCCCACTGCAGCACAAGAAAAGGAGTGGGAGAAAACTTATTAAGTAAACCCTTAAGAAACTTAACCACAGTAGGTGATTTAAACACTGAGGGCTGATCCAGGAGGCAAAGAAAGGCTGACAAAGCAGCTAAATAACCTTTAACCGTAGCCACTGCACAATGCTTCTTTACTAAGTCCAAAGCAAATAATAAAATATCAAAAAGGTGAGCCTTCACAGGATCAATTTGCTTTTCTGCACACCAAGCCACGAATTTTGCCCACCAGCCAGCATAAACTGACTTAGTGGAGTGTCGCCTGGCCGATAAAATAACATTCACTACATCTAGTGGGAGAGAAAAGGAACTCAGGTTGCATCTTCAATCTCCAGGAGTGAAGGTGCAGGGTCTGGAGGTGTGGGTGTAGAACCTGCCCCTGCGACTGCGAGAGGAGGTCTGCCCTGAGAGGGAGACGGAGCGGAGGGCACCGCAAGAGTTGAAGAAGGTCAGAACCTGAGGAATCAAGGTTATGGGGGTAAATGCGTAAAGTAACTGGTTGCACCAAGAGATCTGAAACAAATCCCCCAAAGCTCCTTGCACTGGGTACTGGAGGCTGCAGAATGACTGGCAGTACGCATTCTCCCGAGTGGCAAACAGATCACTGGAGAACCCCACATCTGAAAGCAAGGACCAGATCCGGATGAGGATGCCACTCGTGATCGGCCGAAAGATACCGACAGAGAGTCCGCACGCAAGTTGAGCACCCCGGCCAGATGATTTGCTATCAAGTAAATCCGATGGTCCTGAAGCCAGGACCAAAGACGCAGAGCTTCTGACCTTACTCCTCCCTGCTTGTTTATATACCACATCGCGGTAGTGTTGTCTGTCAGGACCTGAGCTGACTAACCGCGAAGGGACAGACAGCCAGACGTATCGCCCGCAATTCCAACAGATTGATATGAAAAGTCTGTTCCACTGGAGACCAACGACCCTTGATCTCCAGGTCCCCCCAGATGAGCTCCCCACCCTAGAGTGGAAGCATCCGTCATGAATGTGGCCACCCTCGGCGGCAGTGAAAACTGCCTTCCTTGAGAAGGGTTGCCGTCCACAGCCCACCATCATAAATCCGCTGCAGCATCTCTGGAGATCGTTATCGACTCCTCAAGATCTCCTTTGTGTTGAAACCACTGCCTGCGGAGGAAACATTGGAGAGCCCTCATGTGCTAACGTGCATGGGTGACCAACAGAATGCAAGAAGTGAACAGACCGAGCAGGCATAAGACTTTGAGGACTAGAACAACCGCTCCATTTTGAAACACTGGAATCAACGCCTGAATATCCTGGATCCGCTGAGGCGGAGGATAGGCCCAATTCAATGTTGCATCCAGTACTGCCCCTATGAACAGGAGGCATTGAGAGGGCTCTAGGTGAGATTTGGGTACATTTATCGAAAAACCCAGCTGGAACAACATCTGAGTGGTCATCAGCAAATGACGCAACACAAGCACTGGAGACTTGGCTTTGATCAATCAATCGTCCAGGTAAGGGAATACCGAAATTCCCTTCCTTCTGAGACTCGCTGCCACCACTGCCATCACCTTTGTGAAGACTCGAGGTGCTGAAGTAAGACCAAACGGAAGGACCGCAAACTGGTAGTGCTGCGACCCCACCACAAACCGGAGATACTTCCTGTGCGGCTTGAGTATAGGGATATGAAAGTACGCAGCCTGCAAGTCGACAGACACCATCCAATACTCTTTGTTCAACGCCAGAAGTACCTGCGCTAGAGTCAGCATCTTGAACTTCTCCTGTTTGAGGAACCAATTCAAAATCCTGAGGTCTAGGATTGGTCTCAAACAACCGTCCTTCTTGGGAATCAGGAAGTATCTTGATTAACAACCCTGACCCCTTTTCTGCTCTGGAACCAACACCAACTCTACCGCACCTTTTGACAATAGGGTCTGAACCTCCTGCTGTAACAACAGGAGATGGCCTTCTGAACAAAAAGAGGGACGGGGAGGGATGGGAGGAGGAAACTCCTGAAAAGGGAGAGCATATCCTTTTCTCACTATATTTAGAACCCATGAGTCTGATGTAACTAACTCCCATTTGTGGAGAAAAAGATGTAATATTCCCCCTACAGGAGAAGTATGGTGAATAAAGGGGAGAAAACCAGGGCTGCTTCCCTTGCTGTTGTCCTCCTGAGGAAGAGGATGACGTAGGGTGCTGTTGGGTGGCCCCTCTTTTCCTAACCATCCCCCGCCTTCTAAAGGACCGATATGGAAGGCTGGTAGGTTGCAGGACCGAGGACTGGGGTCTTCCTCAATAAACTGCTCCACGCCCAAACCCCCTGAACCTCCGAAAGGACCTAGAAGGGGTAGCAGAGGAGGCTTGCAAACCCAAAGACTTTGCCGTGGCTCGGCTATCTTTAAAACGCTCTAGGGCAGAGTCCGCTTTATCTCCAAACAGTTTTTCCCCGTCAAAAGGTAAATCCAACAAATGTCTGAAGAAAACCCCGAGGACCGCAACCAAGCGTCCCTCCTAGTAGCAACAGATGTACCCATTGCCCTCGCGACCGAGTCAGTAGAGTCCAGGCCAGACTGGATTATTTGTTTCGCCGCAGCCTGCACATCAGACAGGAGTTCTCCAAATGGTCTCTGTATATCCTGAGGCAGGTCAGGGGCTGTCCTGACTGGTGGGTAACTCCTCCTTGTTTTTCTCATTATTTCCTCCAGCCTTGCCGCCAAAAGTAGGGGCAGTGGCCGGAGGGGCGGGCATCTCCACTATCTAGGATGCCCTGGGGCGCTGTAACAAAAGGGGTGAGCCTTTGAGGCTCACCGCCAGGTGTTACAGTTCCTTCAGGGGGAGGTGAGAAGCACCTCCACCCAGTATAGGCTTTGTTCCTGACCACAGAGTGACAAAGGCACTCTCCCCATGTGGCCAGCAACATGTCTGGTGTGTGGCAGGCTGGCAGAAACTGGTCAGCCTATAGTCGGATTGGTATTCTTGAAGATGCCCTCTGTGTGTATGTTACAATAATATGCACTCTGGCATCAGTGTGCATTTATTGTGCTGAGAAGTTTGATACCAAACTTCCCAGATTTCAGTGCAGCCATTATGGAACTGTGGAGTCCGTGTTTGACAAACTCCCAGACCATATACACTTATGGCTATGCTGCACTTACAATGTCGAAAGTTTTACTTAGACACTGTAGGGCCATAGTGCTCATATGCCCTCACCTGTGGTATAGTGCACCCTGCCTTAGGGCTGTAAGGCCTTCTAGAGGGGTGACTTACCTATGCCACAGGCAGTGTGGGGTTGGCATGGCACTCTGAGGGGAGTGCCATGTCGACTTAGTCATTTTCTCCCCACCAGCACACACAAGCTGTGAGGCAGTGTGCATGTGCTGAGTGAGGAGTCCCCAGGGTGGCATAAGACATGCTGCAGAGACCTTCCCTGGCATCAGGGCCCTTGGTACCAGGGGTACCAGTTACAAGGGACTTATATGAGTGCCAGGGCTGTGCCAATTGTGGAAGCAAAGGTACAGTTTAGGGAAAGAACACTGGTGCTGGAGCCTGGTTACCAGGGTCCCAGCACACTTTCAATCAAAACTTAGCATCAGCAAGGCAAAAAGTTAGGGGGTAACCATGCCAAGGAGGCATTTCCTTACACTTCTATATCAGCAGAGGGTTGAAACCCCTCATTGGCCCTTAAAGGCCACAGCAAAGGCATGGATGACCATTCTATCAGACCTGCAAGACAGCAAGAGACCGTGGTTCAAGTAGGCAAAATCACTCTACCACCAAAACATCGGGCAATCAATGAGGACTTTCTTCCCCTGATTCCGTCCACCACTCCAGCGGGGGAAGTTTGCGAATTATGTAAACGAGGGGCACACCATAAGAAAGGACAAATGGGTGCTAAATATTGCTGAGAATGGGTATTCTCTTCATTTCAAGTATCTTCTTCGTCCGTTGCCACCAACAAAAGCAAAGTGTCTCCACCAGTCTTTGCTACAAAAAGAGGTTATCATTCTGCTACAAAAACGAGCTATCGAAAAAGTTCCACCTTCGCAAAGAGGAAAAGGAGGGAACTCCCTCTATTTCTTAGTACAAAAGAAAGGTCAAGATGGGGTTTTCAGACCCATTTTGGATCTGAGACATCTGAACAAGTACATTTGAAAAGAAAAGTTCAGAATGCTGGCCCTTCATCAGATTTTTCCTCAGCTCATCAAGGGAACTGGAGGTGTTCCATAGATATACAGGATACATATTTTCACATCCTGGTTATAGTGAAACACAACAAATTCCTTCGCTTCATAGTTGCATAGCAAAATAACCAATTCACGGTACTGCCCTTCGGGCTAAAATCAGCTCCTCGAACATTCTCCAAATGTGTAGCAACAATAACAGCACACTTGAGAAAGAAGAATATCCTCATTTACCTGTATCTCGACGATTGGTTACTGAAAGGCAGCACTGCAGAGCAAACCTTGAACCACCCCAAGATTGTTTTGGGCACCTTCAATACTCTAGGTCTGCAGGTCAACCTTCAAAAGTCCATACTATCTCCAACCCAGAGGCTCCATTACCTAGGGGCAATGCTGGGCACCAATCTAGAAAGAGTGTATCCTTCGGAGGAGAGACTATTGTCAATAGCACAGAAGTGTCACACAATTCTTTACACTCTACGACCTACAGTCAGGCAAACAGCGTCGGTATTGGGCTCCATGGCCTTCTGCATTTTCACTGTACTGAATGCCAGATTGCGCATGAGGCCTCTTCAGGAGAACCTGGAAGATCAGTGGAGTCAACTCACAGCCAGATGGGAAGACGGAATAATCCTCTCACCTGTGGCAAAATCCTTGCTGCAGTGGTAGACTTGTCGCTGTCAGTGGGGGTTCCTTTTCATCAGAGCACTCCTACCGAGACCCTTGTAACTGATGGATCACTACAGGGTTGGGGAGCTCACATGGGTCCTCTCCAAACCCAAGGCCTCTGGTCGAAAAAGGAGCAGCAATACCACACCAATCTGCTGGAACTGAGGGCAGTTCATCTGGCTCTCAAGTCGTTTTACCCATCCATCAAGGGCAAATCCATTTTAGTCCAAACAGACAACATGACCACGATGTACTATTTAAACAGACAAGGGGGAACCAGTTCTCGCCCTCTGTGGTCAGGAACAAAGCCTGTACTGGGTGGAGGTGCTTCTCACCTCCCCCTGAAGGAACTGTAACACCTGGCGGTGAGCCTCAAAGGCTCACCCCTTTTGTTACAGCGCCCCAGGGCATCCTAGCTAGTGGAGATGCCCGCCCCTCCGGCCACTGCCCCCACTTTTGGCGGCAAGGCTGGAGGAAATAATGAGAAAAACAAGGAGGAGTCACCCACCAGACAGGACAGCCCCTAAGGTGTCCTGAGCTGAGGTGACCCCTGCCTTTAGAAATCCTTCATCTTGAGTTTGGAGGATTCTCCCAATAGGATTAGGGATGTGCCCCCCTCCCCACGGGGAGGAGGCACAAAGAGGGTGTAGCCACCATTGGCTACTGCCCTCCCAGACCTAAACACACCCCTAAATTCAGTATTTAGGGGCACCCCAGAATCTAGGAAATCAGATTCCTGCAACCTGAAGAAACAAGGAGGACTGCTGACCTACAAACCTGCAGAGAAGACGGAAGACGACAACTGCTTTGGCCCCAGCCCTACTGGCCTGTCTCCTGACTCGAAAACCTGCAACCAGCGACGCATCCGACAGTGACCAGTGACCTCTGTAGCCTCAGAGGACTGCCCTGGACTAAAGGACCAAGAAACTCCCGTAAGCAGCAGCTCTGCTCAACACCAGCAACTTCTTTGCAACAAAGAAGCAACTTTCAAAGACTTCACGTTTCCCGCAGGAAACAAGAGACTTCTCACTCTGCACCCGACGCCCCCGGCTCGAGATCCAGAGAACAAACACCACAGGGAGGACTCTCCGGCGACTGCGACCCGGTGAGTAGCCCAAGATGGCCCCCCTGATCCCCCACAGCAACGCCTGCAGAGAGAATCCAGAGGCTCCCCCTGACGCGACTGCCTGTAACAAGGGACCCGACGCCTGGAACCAGCACTGCACCCGCTACCCCCAGGACCTGAAGGAACTGAACCTCAGCGCAGGAGTGACCCCCCCCAGGCTACCCTCTGCCTAGCCCAGGTGGTGGCTGTTCCGAGAAGCCCCCCCTGTGCCTGCCTGCACCGCTAGAGTGACCCCCGGGTCCCCCCATAGTTTCCTATCTGAAACCCAACACCTGCTTTGCACACTGCACCCGGCCTCTCCTGTGCTGCTGAGGGTGTGTTTTGTGTGCCTACTTGTGTGTCCCCCAGTGCTCTACAAAACCCCCCTGGTCTGCCCCCTGAGGACGCGGGTACTTACCTGCTGGCAGGCTGGAACCGGAGCACCCCCTGTTCTCCATAGGCGCCTATGTGTTTTGGGCACCTCTTTGACCTCTGCACCTGACCAGCCCTGGGCTACTGGTGTGGCAACTTTGGGTTTGTCTTGAACCCCCAACAGTGGGCTGCCTCTGCCCAGGAATTGAGACTTGTAAGTGTCTTACTTAACTCACAATCTAACCTTTACTTACCTCACCCAGGAACTGTTGATTTTTGCACTGTGTCCACTTTTAAAATAGCTCATTGCCATTTTAACAAAGACTGTATATGATATTGCTGTTATTCAAAGTTCCTAACTTACCTGTGTGGAGTACCTTGCATTTTATGCATTTACTTCAAATCCTGAACCTGTGGTTCTCAAAATAAACTAAGAAAATATATTTTTCAATATAAAAACTATTGGCCTGGAGTAAGTCTTTGAGTGTGTGTTCCTCATTTATTGCCTGTGTGTGTACAACAAATGCTTAACACTACCCTCTGATAAGCCTACTTCCCGACCACACGACCACAAAATAGAGCAATAGAATTATCTAATTTTGCCACTATCTTACCTCTAAGGGGAACCCTTGGACTCTGTGCACACTATTTCTTACTTTGACATAGTATATACAGAGCCAACTTCCTACAGATGCTGATCATATGGCCTATACCTTCTTCGGTACTCCTTGTGTCTGTCTAGCATTACGGCTTTCAGAGTGTCCAACTCCGACTTCATTTTGGCCATCTCATCATCTGTATGGGTCCCAAACAAAGAGTTCCCAGTGAATGGCAGGTTCAGGATGCAATGTTGAGCCTCCTGTTTAACCTGTAAGGTGCAGCCAAGATGACCTACCTGCACATATGGCACGTGCATACCCATGAGCCGCTAAGTCCGAGCCATCCGCAGCCACACTGATCACCTGGTTGGCTACTAGGCTTCCTTCCTGAAGGATCTCTTGGAAGTCCTGTCTTTCTTCTCTAGGCAATATGTCCATGAACCTGTTTAGAGAGTCCCACAAAGAATGGTCGTATCTTCCTAAAAGTGCAGTGGCACTAGAAACTTTCATAAAAGCTGCTAATGTACCACACATTTTCCTGCCCAACGAATCCAGATGCTTGCTCTCCTTATCTGGAGGGACCGTTGATGAGGAAGCCACCAAATGGGTCTTTCGGCAGCAGCTAGAATGAGAGTCCGGTGGGGGATCAGCTCTGAGAAATAAAGGATCCTGGTCTGGGGCCTTCTATTTCTTTACGATCCGCACTGCATGCAGGCTTGCTGGTATTAGAAAAGTGTCCATGGCTGGCTGCAGAAGACCAGGAACTAGTGGTAACAGCTGCCTGGAAGAAGCACAATGGTGCAGTGTTTCAAAAACTTACCGCCGATGATGTTGTCGGTTCCGGAATGTCTATATTGAGCTTCTGGGCCCCTCTAACCAATACTTCATTGAAAGTGGTTATATCGTCCACTGGAGAAACTCGTGCAGGAGGAGTATTTGTTAGAGTAGGCAAATAGTCTCTAATCGAAGACTCAGATGCCGTGGACCATGAAGGGGACCTGCGTCTCTGGTGACGGGATCTAGAGACCCACGATCTTGGCTTTCGTCTGGTTTGTGACCTACTTCTTGTGCGTGACCATGAAGGACTGTGCCGTCGTTGTGGATCGGGCTGGTCACAGGGTGGCATTGTCGTCCGCTTGGCAGGAGTTGTTGGAGAAGGCGCTCGTGGAAAGGAAGCTGAGGAAGAATATAGCCGGGTATATTGCGAATCTGGAGATTTATGAGCCGGAGTTTTGTTAAGGCTTTCCAACCACCTCAGAGACAGATGTATGGGGGAAAGTTGTCCTTGAGATGAGGCCCTTGAGGACGCCACAAATGATCTACTTGGTATAGTGACAACCGGGTCCTGAGGCGGTAAAGTCGTCTCAGTAGGTGACGTTTGCCCTGACACTGTCTTTTGAGGAAGGCTGGGACGTTGAGAAGCTATTTGTGATGCGATCGTAAAAGGTGAGGTGTGTCTCGACGTCGAATGACGATGTAATGTCGTCACAGAGATCGTTGAACCCTTCACGTTGAATATGACCTTCCTGACTTCTCAATGCCTCAACGGCGTCTGATGACCCAACGGAGGGGTATGCCTCAATGTTGACTGCCTCGACGTCGAGCGATGGCCCAACGGTAGCGAGTGGCCTTGACGTTGAGTGGCATCTTGTTGTCAGTGGAGACCTCGACCTTGCCCTTGAGGTCAACTTTGACATTGGATGTTTCGACGTCAGAGGATCTTGGTTTGGCTTTGACGCCTTATGAGCACTCCTGTGCTTACTCAACGTTGATCGGTGGGTGGCCGTCGACAGAGACCTATCCCAATGAGGAAGTTGTTTTTGTTTTCTCAATGTCATGTCCCTCGACGTTGTCTGAATCGCCGTCGACGGAGGTATGCTCCTCGACATCAGTTGACGATGTTGATGTGACGATGGAAGCGATGATGTCGACGGCGAACAAACAGGAATTTTCATACCAGCTGAAGTTGATCTTGCTCGCTGCTTGTCAGAAGAGTCTTGGTCTCTGGAGATCTTTTTATGAAGAGAGGAGGATGATGTTTTCTCTCTCTCTCATGTAGCCCATGCAGACAAATTCCTTCTCTGTCTTTCAAAGTTCTCTCAGACAGATTTTGACAGTGCTTGCAGGTCTCAGGACAGTGACTCTGTGGCAAACACACTATGCACCCAGAGACTGGATATGACTGGGCCTTCTTTTTTGCCACAAGAAGGGCATTTCACAAAAAGTGAAGGTATTTTTCAGAGGAAAATTGTTACTTTACTCAGGTAGTAAGGAAAAACGTCAAGTAAAGCAAAGAAATAATGTTTTCAAAAGATTTTTCTGGCAAAAAAATCAGAAGAAATGAGAGCTCAATGTTCCAGGATCCTCACAGAAAAAGCCGGAAAAAAAGAACTGACCTAACTGTGAACCAACTGTCACCTCACTCTCACCTCTGATGCATGGATGGATACTGGAGGTGCTCAGGGCCTTAAAGGCACGGTGCCAGTTTTTTGGTTCAGTTGTGTTAACCTGCATGCAGCCTATTGCCTAATAATGCTCCTTTATTTCCAATGTAGTTTTTTCTTTCACAGTGAATTGTTTATACTTTCTATGCTCTCTTCTTTGATTGCATAAAGGTTTTGCCTTTAATTGAAAAGTTTAAAATAAAAAATAAAAATAATTCACCCAAAATTAAAGCATTTTAGCCTGTTTCTCAACATAGACTGCGTTATTGTTTACACATGTATATACTGTATTTGTATTAAAATTCTCTATTAGAATATTACTTTTCATATACATTTAATACATATACATGTGTGTTTATACATGCTCCGGGGTCCCCGCACGTGGGCGGGAATATTCAGTGTTTATGACTATTGATGAGGATCTCCTGGAAGAGAACTGTATATACATGATCACTTGCCCTTGCGGCCTATGGTACATTGGCATGACCACCTGACCAGTGAAAGTTAGGATCAACAAGCACCGCAGCAACATTAGATGCGGCCATTCTACCACTAAATTGAGTGTTCACTACCTTGACCAAAAACACACCCCAAATGACATGTAGTGAGTAGTTTTGGATGCACCTAATTATACACCTCATGGGTCCAAATCACTATTGGAAAGAGAACAACGCTGGGTATTTAGACTAGGTTCTCACAGACTTCATGATGACATTCCGTGGATGAGTTTCTTCCCTACCACTTGCTGGTCTGAACAGACATTCCAACAACTAGGTCCCGATCAGTGTATAACGTATCCTCTTGCTATGACCATGACACAATTTTTATTACACATGGACATTAACACACGTACCTGGTCCACTAATATATTCCCTTTTTAATTGGTCAGAAGACCCATGGCGCCCTACTGTGCCCCATTGACTCATTTCATATACAGTTTGAATTCCCTTGCACACATCCCCATATCCTGTGGGATTTGGACCGTGTACAGTTGTGTTATTAACCTGTCCTTATGTATTTAGACTTCTTTTGAGGTATTTCCCTCTTCTTCTCTTTAGAGGTATCACTGAGGTTGGGGTGTCCCTCTACACCACAGAACAAAGGCTTGGTCCTTTTTTATTGTGTTTTGGTACGAGTAAAAAGACTACGGTCCCTTGTTTATTTTTATGTCCTCTATATTACCAGTCTAAACCAAGGTCCTTTTTTTATTTCCCCCTTTTTCCACAAGAAACAAGTTGTTGGGCTTGCGTCTATTTTTGTGACCTCCATATTTGCATGCAAGGGTTTTTTCCTTCAGTGTAAGGAAAAACGAGGCATTGGTCCCTTGTTTATCTCTATGACCCTAGGGCGAGTCTCCTCTATGATGACGTTCATCTGATGCCTCACCACCGATGGAGGTTTCGGCTTGCAACAATCTGATATATAACACAGTCCGCATCCTCCTCACACAGTTCGGGAAATGTGGCCAAGCAAGTAGGTTCCCCATTGAGGGCTATCATCCTTAATTGTGAGTATTGCCGCCAGCATGATTTATGCATTTCACTATGTAATCAGAGTTATAGACGTGACATGATAGTTTTACCATGTCTTTGAGATTGGAGTTATAAGGATAGTTACGGACATGAGGAAAAGGGTCAGTATCTGTCACTTTGATTTGGGAATTACGGCCATCTTAGGTTTACACTTTACATTGGTAACCAGGATCGCCCCTATGACTCCGCCGTTAAATGAAGAGATGAGTTACCAATTTTTTTACAATGACTAGTTAAAAGGCTATTTTTTTTACCTAGTTTTTATTCATGGTCCAGTGTCGAGCTGTCAGTCACCAGATCCTTGGTGTCTGTGCACGTTCCCAACACGTCCACCACTGAACAGCTCCAAGACTCTGATAGATAAATCACAGAGAGAGAGAGTTCAAGAGGGGAAGAGGGGATTAGGAAGGGAACAGCTGGGAAGGAGACCTGTAGTAAGAAAAAAGGTTAGAACACACAATATGAAAATTATATCTCCTGAAATCAATACTAGACTATGATTCTAAGCCTAGTCACTCTGAAAACATGAAATATCTAAGAGTTAAGTTTAAAATGGCCGGATACCTGTAGGGGAATCAAGATGAATTAAATGAAAACCTTCTTATTCAAGTACTTTCCTTTACATGAGAATCAGAAAAACATTCTGACTACATTTTAAACCAGTCATATAAATCCTGTTTTGATAATGTATACTAGGACCATACAATATTGCATCTAGAAACTCTGGCCTTCTGTGTACTCTTAAAATGTTTCAACACAAATTGCACATATTGCAGATATGGATAAGTTACTTACCTGTAAATCCTAGTTCTCTTCCAGGGGTATCCTCATCAAAGTCATAAACATTGAATATTCCCGCTCTTGTGCGGGGACCCCGGAGCATATATAAATACACACATATAAAGTATGAAATATGCACGAAAAATATATATATAGCATTTTTAGTAGACAAATTTTCATACTAAACTCATATATACATGTGTAAAACAGCAATGCAGGCTATAATCATAAACAGGCTAAAATGCTTTATTTCTATGGAGTTTTTTTTAAAAAATCTTTCCAAAATTACAATAAGAGAAAAAATATCTACCAAAGCCCCACAACTGGGCTTAGGGAAATAAGCAGTAGTAATCATCAGAGAAAAAAAGAGAAAAAACTACATTGAAAAACAATGGAGCATTCTTAGCCAATAGGCTGCATGCAGGTTAACACAGGAGAACCATAAAAACGTTGGCACCGTGCCTTTAAGACCCTGAGCACCTCCAGTATCCCACCATGCCTGAGGGGTGAAGGAGAGGTGACAGTTGGTTCACAGTTAGGTCAGTACTTTTTTACGGTGACCAGCTGTGTAGCCGATTCGAAAGATAGTCTGTCCTGCACTTCTAGGAGACGTGCATCCGGGGAGGAGGGTGGGTTGTTTATGACTTTGATGAGGATACCCCTGGAAGAGAAGAACGAGTTACTTACCTTCGGTAACGACTTTTCTGGTGGATACATTAGCTACCTGTGGATTCCTCACGGTCCCACCCGCCTCCCCGTTGCCTTTCTGGTCTTACCAAGTAATCCTTGAGTGCGCTCCTCTTGGTCTTCAAGGTTGCAATAGATGTTGTATATATGGATACTTGTATATATTTATATGTATATATATATATATATATGTATATATCTTTGTGTATATACATGATTTGCATATATTTGTTGGTTTTAAGAAAAAAAAAAAAAAGAGAGTTATATTAAATTTACAGCCATTTTATTGCAATGTTGTGTATTTTACAATGTTATGGGATGTTGCCTTGCTCTTTCATTGCATTGGGTTGTTGTTCTCATGCACGTAAAAAATGTTGGTACTGATGTCGGCACGTCGTCGAGGACCTCTTATTGCCTGTATGACGTCAGACGGCGTCGCGTGTGCTAGAGTGACGTCCTCGTCGACGTGCAGAGACTAGGAAGAAGATTTCCGTTGAATGCTGGCGCCATGGGAGTATTCATTAGGTGAGGAATCCACAGGTAGCTAATGTATCCACCAGAAAAGTCGTTACCGAAGGATACAACTACCTGTGGATTCCTCACCTAATGAATAGAGTCCCAAAGCAGTACCACTCCCGGTGGAGGGTGCCGAAATGGTCAAACCAAGAAATCCTGCAGCACTGACCGTGCAAAATGGCCGTCCCTTCTGACCTCAGAGTCCAAACAGTAATGTTTCGCAAAAGTGTGAAGGGACGACCAAGTTGCGGCCTTGCAGATGTCGACCACAGGAACACCCCTGGCCAAGGCCGTAGTGGCTGACTTAGCTCTGGTGGAATGAGCTCTAATGCCATCAGGAGGATCCTTCTTTGCCAAAGAGTAACAGATTTTAATGCAAAGAACAACCCACCTGGAGAGTGTTCTCTTGTGGACTGCCTTTCCTCTCCTCTTGCCCACGTATCCGATGAACAGCTGATCCTCCAGCCTGAAGTCCTTCGTTCTATCCATGTAGAAGATTAACGCCCTCTTTGGGTCCAATCGATGTAGTCTCTCTTCCTCCTTTGAAGGATGAGGCGGAGGATAGAACGTAGACAAAGTAATTGTCTGGGCCAAATGGAAGGGTGAAACAACCTTCGGGAGGAAAGCAGCCTTGGTCCTCAACACCACCTTATCCCCATAAAAAGTTGTATAAGGGGGTTTTACCGATAAGGCTTGCAACTCACTCACTCTCCTTGCAGATGTTATAGCCACCAGGAAGACTGTTTTAATAACCAAATACCTTAAGGGGCAAGAATGCATAGGCTCAAAAGGGGACCCCATAAGGAAAGTAAGGACCAAGGACAAATCCCATTGAGGCATAACGAATGGTTTTGGAGGATATTTATTTAAAAGACCTTTCAAGAATCTGAGAACAATAGGGGATTTAAATAACGATGGTTGATCTGGAAGACAAATGAAGGCTGACAGGGCAGACAAATAACCTTTAATAGTAGCCACTGCACAACCTTTCTGCGCTAGAGACAGAGCAAACGACAAAACATCTGATAGATGAGCATGTAAGGGATCAATCTGTCTCTCTCCACACCACATAACAAATTTAGACCACCTATTAGCGTAGATAGATTTAGTGGAGTGTCGCCTGGCCGCTAATATAACATCCACTACATCAGGCGGGAGAGAGAAGGAACTCAGGTTGCCCCGTTCAATCTCCAGGCATGTAGGTGTAGACTCTGGAGGTTGGGGTGTAAAACCTGCCCCTGCGACTGCAAGAGGAGGTCTGCCCTGAGAGGGAGACGGAGCGGAGGGCACAGCGAGAGTTGGAGAAGGTCGGAGTACCACACCCTCCTTGGCCAATCCGGAGCTATTAAGATGACTTGGGCCCGGTCTTGGCGAATCTTCCTCAACACTCGAGGAATCAAGGGTATGGGGGGAAACGCGTAAAGCAACTGGTCGCACCAGGTTATCAGAAACGCGTCCCCCAATGCTCCCTGCACCGGATACTGGAGGCTGCAGAATAACGGACAATGCGCGTTCTCCCGCGTGGCAAACAGATCTATCCGAGGAAACCCCCACCTCTGGAAGATTAAACGGACTTGATCTGGATGGAGACGCCACTCGTGGTCGGCCGAGAATTGGCGACTGAGACTGTCCGCACGTACATTCAAGACCCCGGCCAAATGATTTGCTACCAAGCAAATCTGATGGTCCTTTGCCCAGGACCATAGTTGAAGAGCTTCTCTGCAGAGAAGGTACGACCCTACTCCACCCTGTTTGTTTATGTACCACATCGTGGTAGTATTGTCCGTCAGGACCTGTACCGACTGACCACGAAGGGAAGGGAGGAAGGCCTTGAGAGCCAGACGTACAGCCCGTAACTCTAACAGATTGATATGAAACATCTGTTCCTCTGGAGACCAAAGTCCTTTGATCTCCAGATCCCCCAGAGGAGCTCCCCACCCTAGAGTGGAAGCATCTGTTATGACCGTGGCCACTGGAGGCGACTGCGCGAACGGCTTTCCTTGCGAAAGATTGTTGCTCGCAATCCACCACTTCAAGTCCACAGCAGCATCTCTGGAGATCTTGACCGCACCTTCTAGATCTCCCTTGTGTTGAGACCACTGCCTTCGGAGGCACCACTGAAGAGCCCTCATGTGCCAGCGAGTATGCGTGACCAACAGTATGCAGGAGGCAAACAGACCGAGCAGACGAAGGACCTTGAGGACTGGAACTACCGCTCCATTTCGAAACATTGGAACCAATTCCTGAATATCTTGAACCCGCTGAGGCGGAGGAAAGGCTCGATTCAATGTTGTATCCAGTACTGCCCCTATGAACAGGAGGCGCTGAGAGGGCTCCAGGTGAGATTTGGGCACGTTCACCGAAAAGCCCAGGTCGAACAACAACTGGGTTGTTGACTGCAGATGATACGACACAAGCTCCGGGGACTTGGCTTTGATCAACCAGTCGTCAAAGTAAGGGAATACTGCTATCCCCTTCCTTCTGAGCTCTGCCGCAACCACTGACATCACCTTCGTGAAGACTCGAGGTGCTGAAGTAAGACCAAACGGGAGGACCGCAAACTGATAGTGCTGCGACCCTACCACAAACCGGAGATACTTCCTGTGCGACTTGAGTATCGGGATATGAAAATAAGCATCCTGCAAGTCGACAGACACCATCCAATCTTCTTTGTTCAACGCCAAAAGCACCTGTGCTAGGGTCAGCATCTTGAACTTTTCCTGATTGAGGAACCAATTCAAGATCCTCAGATCCAGGATCGGTCTCAACCGACCATCTTTCTTGGGAATCAGGAAGTACCTTGAGTAACAACCTTGACCCCTTTCCTGCTCTGGAACCAACTCCACTGCGCCCTTTGAAAGGAGGACTTGAACCTCCTGTTCTAGCAACAGGAGGTGTTCTTCTGAACAATAAGATGGGCGGGAGGGAGGGCGGAAACTCCCGGAAGGGAAGGGTGTAGCCTTTCTCCATAATACTGATAACCCAAGTGTCCGTTGTAATAGTCTCCCACTTGTGGAGAAAATGCCGTAATCTTCCCCCTACAGGAGAGGAGTGAGTGGGAAATGGTGGAAGCCTAAGGCTGCTTTCCCTGCTGCACCCCTCCAGAGGACGAGGAAGAGGCAGAGTGCTGTTGAGAGGCTCCTCTGGTGCGGGCCCTACCTCTCCCTCTAAATGATCTATAGGGGTGAGAAGAGGCGGCTTGCTGGAACCTCCCCCGAAAGGAAGAGGAGGAAGAGCCACGCCCAAATCCACGAAACCTCCTGAAAAACCTGGAAGAGGCAGAGGAAGAAGGAGCTTGCAGCCCTAACGATTTGGCTGTGGCCCTGCTCTCTTTAAATCGCTCCAAGGCCGAATCTGCCTTTGCTCCAAACAGTTTGTCCCCATCAAACGGGAGGTCTAATAGGGTCGACTGTACATCCGCAGAAAACCCTGAATTACGGAGCCAGGCCTGTCTCCTTGCCACCACAGCCGTGCCCATCGCCCTAGCCACCGAGTCGGTCGTGTCCAGTCCAGACTGGATAATCTGGGTTGCGGCAGCCTGGGCGTCTGAGACAACATCCAAGAGTCCCTGGGGAAGCTCTGTAAAAGAAGATGAAATATCATCCATAAGAGCATGGACATATCTCCCCAGAATGCAAGTTGCGTTGGTGGCCTTCAACACCAAACTGCAAGAAGAAAATATTTTCTTGGATTGCGCATCCAGTTTTTTGGAGTCCCTGTCTCCTGGCACCGTCGGGAAGGATCCAGGCGCTGATTTTGATGAACAGGAGGCTTGCACCACCAAGCTCTCCGGCGTAGGGTGTCTTGAAAGAAAGCCAGGGTCAGATGGTGCAGTCCGATATCTCCTGGCCACAGCCCTATGAACTGCCGAGGAAGATACAGGCTTCTTCCACACCTCCAACACCGGATCAAGCAAAGCCTCATTAAACGGCAAGAGAGGCTCCGCTGCAGCAGAGGCCGGATGCAGCACCTCCGTCAATAAATTCTGCTTCGCCTCTGCCACCG
Organism: Pleurodeles waltl; assembly: GCF_031143425.1. Classification (NCBI taxonomy): domain Eukaryota; kingdom Metazoa; phylum Chordata; class Amphibia; order Caudata; family Salamandridae; genus Pleurodeles; species Pleurodeles waltl. The sequence goes on along the minus strand of NC_090447.1, from coordinate 75,664,511 downwards.
GCAAAGGCAGGTCCAGAAAATTAGCCGCCTTCCTCACCACCGCGTGAAAGGTAGCAGCCTCCTCCGTATACTCCCCTGGAGATGAAAGGTCCCACTCAGGGGAAGTATCCAGCCCACTGGCCGTATCCAGACCATGCAGTCCATCACCCGAGTCCTCAACCTCTCCTTCCTCCAGGACTCGCTGGTACTCCTGCTCTTCCAACAGACGGAGAGCACGCCTCCTTGAATGTAGTCTCTGCTCAATGCGCGGAGTCGACATGGCCTCTGCCGAAGTCGAAGATCGGCGCCGATCTCCAGAAGCATCCGACGCCGCAACCGGCGCCGCAGACAGCTTCGGCGCCGATGAAGGAGCAGGACAAAGGGATCTTGGAGCCGATGGACCCACCGGAGTCACAGGACGAAATCCCGACGTCGACAGGATGGAAACATCCGGAGCCAATCCCTCTGAAGCCACCGGCGCCGAGCCACATTCCCAAAAGGGAGAAAGGGCATAAAGGGTGCCGGCCGAAGAGGCGCAGGATCACCCAATGAAAAGGCCAAAGGCCCCGAAGGACCAGCCGGAGCACCTCCTGGAGCCATCTGCTGAAAGATGGTATACATCGCATTCAGAAATGCAGTACTATCGGCTCCAGGGGCTGGAAAAGCCGGATACTGAGGTGCCTGAATCGAAGGCGACCCCGACGCCGGCCTCGACGTCCGTGACGCCGGAGACATCACAAGAGGCTGCATCACCTCAACCACAGACGCTTGTCCAGGTGAAGTCGGTGACGCCGGAGAGGGCAACGGCGTCGATGGATGCGGCGTGACCGTGGGACTGCCCTCCCAAGTCCTCCGACGTCGAGCCGAAGGCGACCTCGAACGAGTCTCCTTGCTTGAATGACGCCGTGAATCTCTACGGCGCCGGGAGTCTCGATGACGCCGATGAGACCTTGGCGAGGAAGACTTCTTGTGATGTTTTTCCTTTCTCTTCGACTTCGCCAGGAATAATTTAGCCTCACGTTCCTTGAGGGCCTTCGGATTCATGTGCTGACATGAATCGCAAGTCACAACGTCGTGATCGGAGCTCAAGCACCAGAGACAGTCGGAGTGAGGATCTGTAACGGACATCTTGCCCCCACACTCTCGACAGGGCTTGAAACCCGACTTTCTCTGAGACATTGTTACCGCAGAGAAGAACTACGCAGCAGAAAACACACTGTAACCACTAAAGTAACAGTAGCTCCCTCCAAGATAACCGTTTCGAATGCACTGAAAAAAGGGAACTGACGTCGGCACGTCGTCGAGGACCTCTTATTGCCTGTATGATGTCAGACGGCGTTGCGTGGGCTAGAGTGACGTCCTCGTCGACGTGCAGAGACTAGGAAGAAGATTTCCGTCGAATGCTGGCACCATGGGAGTATTCATTAGGTGAGGAATCCACAGGTAGTTGTATCCATCAGAACTAGGATTTACAGGTAAGTAACTTATCCTTCTCTTCTAGGGGATCCTCATCAATAGTCATAAACATTGAATAGATTAGCAAGCCCATCCCTTGACTCTGCGGACTGTCCAGTAGAAGTGCAGGAATAGATATGCTCTTGCATCTGAATCCAAACAGTAATGTCTAGTAAATGTATGTACAGACTTCCATGTAGCAGCCTTACAAATTTCAGATATTGGAACATTGTTAAGGAGGGCAGCAGTAGCCGCTTTTCCTCTTGTGGAATGCGCTTTAGGTCTAGCAAGTAGTTGTTTGTTAGCCAACTGGTAAGCATTAACAATACAAGAAACTATCCATCTTGATATGGTTCACTTAGATGCTGCCCCTCCTGTCCTCAAATGACCATAATTTACAAACAAGTGGTTGGAATGTCTAATCAATTTTGTTCTATCCAAATAAAATTTTAGCACTCTTTTCAGATCTAGGGAGTGCAACGCTTTCTCCGCCGGATTCTCCGGATTGTGGAAGAAAGTTGGTAGAGAAATAGTCTGATTGATGTGGAATTCTGACACCACCTTCGGTAGGAATGATAGGTGAGTTCGCAGAACTACTCTATTGTCGTGAAAGACTGTGTACGGTTCTTTGGAGGACAAAGCCTGAATTTCACTGACCCTCCTTGCGGAAGTGATGGCTACCAAAAAAGCCGTCTTCCACGTAAGGTGTTGCAAAGAGGCTTTGTGTATAGGTTCAAAAGGAGGGCCCATAAGTTTTGACAGTACTATGTTCAGCTCCCATGGAGGGGAGGGTTTCCGAATGGGCGGAAAAACTTTTTTCAAACCTTCTAAAAAATCCTTGACTACTGGGTTCGTAAAGAAGGATTCCTGAGAAGGTGACTTACGATAGGCTGTAATGGCAGATAAATGTACCTTAATAGATGATACCTGCAGACCGGATTTTGCCAGATGGAGTAAGTAAGACAGTATGACCTCCTCCTGAGCTCGTATGGGATTCTGACCTTGCTGACAGCACCATATGTAGAACCTCTTCCACTTAAACGCGTAAGAACGCCGCGTGGAAGGTCGTCTGGACTCCTTCAAGATGTTCATGCACTCCTGCGAGAGCCCTAGGTGCCCATACTGCAGGAATTCAGGAGCCATGCTGTCAAGCTCAGAGAGGGTAGGTTGGGGTGCAGGACCCTGCCCTCCATCCTGCTCAGAAGATCCGGTCTGCACGGCAGCCTCCTGTGAGGTTGTTCCGATAGGTTGAGGAGATCTGTGTACCAGAACTGACGGGGCCATTGTGGAGCTATGAGAATCATTCTGGTGCTGGATCTGTAAAGTTTGTTGATCACTGCCGGTATGAGGGGGGATCGGTGGAAAGGCGTAGAGAAATATCCCTGACCAGTCGATCAACAGGGCATTCCCTCGAGATCCCGGACGGTAGAACCTGGACGCGAAGTCTGGGCATTTCTTGTTTACCTCGTCTGCGAAGAGATCCAATTGAGGCCGACCCCATTGAGCGAAGATGTCTTCGACGACTTTGCCGTGTAGGACCCAATCGTGGGCGTCCTCTAGGTGTCTTCTCAGGAAATCTGCTTCCACGTTTTGTTGACCTGGTAGGTGAACCGCTGTAAGCGACATTCCTCTGGCCAGGAGCCAATGCCAGATTGTTTGGGACTCCCGAGATAGGGGTAGGGATCTCGTTCCCCCTTGTCTGTTCAAATAATACATTGTGGTTGTATTGTCCGTTTGTATTAGGAGAGATTTCCCCTGAATCGATGGAGCAAAAGACTTGAGAGCTAGATGGACAGCTCTGAGCTCCAGCAGATTGATGTGGTACGTCCTTTCGTTGTCGGACCACAGGCCCTGAGCTTGTAGGGGACCTAGATGAGACCCCCATCCCTGAAGAGATGCATCCGTTATCAGAGTGTCGGATGGAATTACCTGGTGAAACGGAGCCCCTACTGACAGGTGAGGTCTGTGCATCCACCATTGCAATGACTGATGTGCTGCTATCGGCAGCTGCACTCTGTCCTCTCAGCGACCTGTCCTTTGGCTCCAGTTGTTCTCCAACGCCTCTTGGAGGGGCCTCATATGCAGCCTGGCATTTGGGACAATGAAAATGCATGATGCCATGGAGCCCAGCAGAGATGTCACCTGACGGGCCGTAGGTGCGTCGCATTTTAACAGGTCTTGACACTTTTTCTTTATTGATAACAGTTGTTCCTCCGAAGGATACACTCTTTGGAGCTCTGTGTTTAGTATTGCTCCCAGGTAGTGGAGGTTCTGCGTTGGAATCAAGGTGGACTTTTGGTAGTTGACCTGAAGACCTAGAGACTCGAAAACCTTGAGCACAATGTCCCGATGGGTTTTCGCCTGATCCGGAGAGGAGGCTTTCAGTAGCCAGTCGTCCAGGTATGGGTAAATGAAGATTTTGGGGGTCATTCTAACTCTGGCGGGCGGCGGAGGCCGCCCGCCAGAGTTCCCCCCTCCAGAAGACCGCTGCGGTTATTCTGTGTTTCCCGCTGGGCTGGCGGACGAGGAAGCCGGCTCCGAATGGAGCCGGCGGAGTGGGAAGGTGTGACGGGTGCAGTTGCACCCGTCGCGAATTTCAGTGTCTGCACAGCAGACACTGAAATTCTTTGTTGGGCCCTCTTACGGGGGCCCCTGCAGTGCCCATGCCATTGGCATGGGCACTGCAGGGGCCCCCAGGGGCCCCACGATACACCATACCGCCATCCTGTTCCTGGCGGGCGAACCGCCAGGAACAGGATGGCGGTATGGGGTGTCTGAATCCCCATGGCGGCGCAGCAAGCTGCGCCGCCATGGAGGATTCAGCAGGGCAGTGGAAAACCGGCAGGAGACCGCCGGTTTTCCTCTTCTGACCGCGGCCAAACCGCTGCGGTCAGAATGCCCTGCGGGGCACCTCCAGCCTGTTGGCGGTGCTCCCTCCGACCCTGGCCCCGGCGGTCAAGGACCGCCGGGGTCAGAATGACCCCGTTTTTGTTTTCGTAGATGTGCCGCTACCACTGCCACGCACTTAGAGAAAACGCGGGGGCAGATTTCAGGCCGAATGGTAGCACCTTGAACTGATAGTGCTGTGAGGCTATCTGGAAGCGCAGGAATTTCCGATGCTTGGGAACTATCGGGATGTGAAAGTATGCATCCTGCAGGTCGATGGAGCACATCCAGTCTCCCTGATGTAGCGGAGGGAAAATCTGGTGAAGAGCCAGCATTCTGAACTTTTGCTTTCTTATGTACTTGTTCAGAAGCCGTAAGTCCAGAATTGGTCTGAAAATGCCCTCTCAGCCTTTTTTCGCCACCAGAAAATAACGGGAGTATACCCCCTTCCCTCTGTGCGCGAATGGAACTTTTTCTATTGCCTTCTTTCGTAAAAGGGCGAGAGCCTCTTTGCGCATTAGGCTGACGTGAGACGGATTGCATTTGGTTGGTGGCAAGTGCGGTGGAGGTTGCCTGAAAAGAAGAGAGTAGCCATTCTCGACAATGTTGAGCACCCATTTGTCTTTTGTTATAGCATGCCACTCGTGAATAAAGTCTGTGATACTCCCCCCCCACCGGAGTGGTGCACAATGTTAAGGGAAGCGAGTCCTCATTGTTTGGCCGGCGCTTTGGGTGTGGACTGTTGTGGTCTACTTGACCCACGTTCCCTTGTGGCCTTACGAGACTGAAAAAGCGGGCGTCCCTGCCTTTGCTGTGGCCTCTGGGACCAGTGAGGGGTTTGAACCCTCTGCTGGAAAGGGCGCCTGTCATAAGGCCTATACCTCCGCCTGAAGTCCTTCTTCCTCTCCAGGCCTACTGCCCTCATGGTATCCACTTCAGTTTTCATGCGCGCCATTTCTTCTTCCGTATGGGTACCAAACAGCGAGTTCCCGTTGAATGGAAGATTTAGGATGCGCTGTTGTGCTTCCTGTTTTAATCCAGTCAATCTCAACCAGGAAGACCTTCTTGCACAGATCCCATGTGCGTACCCATGTGCAGCTAAGTCTGCCCCATCTGCCGCTGCGCTGATGACTTGGTTGAATACCAGACATCCTTCTTGAAGGATCTCTTGGAAATCCTGTCTGTCTTCTCTAGGTAATTTTTCTGTGAACCTGTTGAGAGTCCCACAGGGAACGGTCATATCTGCCTAGGAGTGCAGACGCGCTGGAGACCTTCATCACAGATGCCGCCGTGCCGCACATTTTTCTCCCCAGAGAGTCTAGATGTCTGCTCTCTTTGTCCGGTGGAACCGTGGAGGATGATGCCACTGAGTGAGTTTTTCGGGCTGCGGCCAATATGACTGAGTCCGGCGGTGGATCCGTTCTGAGAAATAAAGGATCTTGTTCAGGTGCTTTATATTTTTTCAAAATCCTAGCAGATTTGAGGGTGGCTAGCGCCAAAAAGGTGTCCATGGTTGGCTGCAACAGACCAGGCACTAGCGGCAGTAGCTTTTTCGAAACCGCTCTATGCTGTAGAGTCTCAAAAATGACTGATGAGGAGGTTGATGGCTCTGGAACCTCTATGTTTAGCTTCTGTGCTCCCCTGAAAAGCACCTCATTAAAAGTAGTGATGTCGTCCACCAGTGAAACTCTAGCTGGTGGGGAATCTGTTAAGGTGGGGGAGTATCGTCTGACGGATGACCCTGACGATGACCAAGAGGGCGACCTTCTGTGTCTTGATCGTGATCTAGATCGTCGCTGGGAACGTGAAATGCTGCGAGACGCTGTAGCTGAGCGCCCAGGCCTCGTGGTCGGTTGGCGAGATGCAGAACGAGCCCGTCCTGCCCGCGCTGTCGGTGATGGTGTTCTCGGGAGAGAGGCAGTAGGTGAGTACATCCGCGAATACTGCGAATCCGGGGAGGCCGTTGGTCTGTTAAGGCTCTCCAACCATCGTGGTGACAAATTGATTGGTGGGACATGCCCCGACGATGCCGCTCTCGACCGAGATGAACCACTCCTTATGGAGACCACCGGAGATGGAGTGGTCTTGTCTGCTGGTGGAAGCCAATGTTCTGCTCCCTGCAAGACAGGTAAAACCTGTGTCGACGTCGACAGCCGTAATGACGTCGAAGGGAGTGCCGCCGGTTGTTCCTGTCTCGACGGTGAGTGTCTTGACGTCGAACGGCAATCTCTGGACCGCGACCTGCTCGCCGTCGTGTGCCTCGACGTGGAGCGGTGGGTGGCCGACGGCGGATGTCCTCGCTCTCGCCGCTGGGGCGATTTCGACGTCGTCCCTCTTGACGTTGAGGGGTGCGAGGCCTTCGGCGGCGAACGAGCACGCCGGTGATGGCTCGACGTCGATCGGCGGGCTGCCGTCGACGGAGATATGCCCCTGCGATAGCCATGTTCTCTCGACGCCGTATCCTTCGACGTCGGTCGGGTCGACGGCGATCTATGGCGGTGAGATGGTGGCAGCGACGACGTCGACGGGGAACAAACAGGTACTTTCCTACCTGCTGACGTCGATCTAGCCAGTCTCTCCTGAGATTGGCTTGTTGGCTGCCTGGGAAGCGAAGAGGATGATGTTTTCTGCCTCTTGTGAAGCCCGTGAAGCCTGATCTTTTCTCTGTCCTTCAGAGTCCTCTTTGACATGTTCTTGCAGTGTTTGTAAGTGTCAGGGCAGTGACTCTGAGGCAAGCACACAATACAGAGAGTGTGTGGATCTGACTGGGCCTTCTTCTTCCCACAGGAAGGGCATTTCACAAAAAGTGAAGGCATTTTTCTGTCAGGAAAAAACTTCCAAACTCAGACAATGATGTTAGATGTCGAGTAAAGTAAGAAAAAACGCTGTTCTAAAGTATTTTTCTGAGAAAAACTCAGAAAAACTGAGAGCTCAATGATCCAGGATCCTCTCAGAAGAAGCCGGAAAAAAGAACTGACCTAACTGTGAACCAACTGTCACCTCTCCTTCACCCCTGAGGCATGGTGGGATACTGGAGGTGCTCAGGGTCTTAAAGACACGGTGCCAAAGTTTTTATGCTTCTCCTGTGTTAACCTGCATGCAGCCTATTGGCTAAGAATGCTCCATTGTTTTTCAATGTAGTTTTTTCTCTTTTTTCTCTGATGATTACTACTGCTTATTTCCCTAAGCCCAGTTGTGGGGCTTTGGTAGATATTTTTTCTCTTATTGTAATTTTGGAAAGATTTAAAAAAAAAAAAAAAAAAATCCATAGAAATAAAGCATTTTAGCCTGTTTATGATTATAGCCTGCATTGCTGTTTTACACATGTATATATGAGTTTAGTATGAAAATGTGTCTACTAAAAATGCTATATATATATTTTTCGTGCATATTTCATACTTTATATGTGTGTATTTTATATATGCTCCGGGGTCCCCGCACAAGGGCGGGAATATTCAATGTTTATGACTTTGATGAGGATCCCCTGGAAGAGAAATATATATATATATAGTAAACACCATAAAAGGATTGTGCACCATGAATAACACAATATGGATTCAGGAAACTTGTCAACTCGAATATTACATAATAAATATCTTAGAATAGTGGCATACAATAAACAACATGAAATAAACTCGAGGAGAGAATCGTGCGTTTAGCCGATTTGAGTGTCACCATGTAAAATACCAAGAAATGGTAGCACGCAATGAATATCAAAGTCAAATCATCATTAATCGTATCGCGCGTCTTGCTGATTCGTAAAACATGATGTAAATGTCAAGAAATAGCTCACAATAAATAACAAGATCAAAGTACAATTAAACGAATCGCGCTTCTTTTGCCGATTCTTAAGCCACCATGTAAATGTCAAGAAATGGTAGCGCGCAATGAACAACAAAGTTAAATCCTCATGAAACGAGTTGCGCGTCTTGCCAATTCGTAAAACATCATATAAATGTCAAGAAATAGTAGCGCGCAATGAACAACGTTTAAACACCATAAAACGAATCGCACGTCTTGCTGATTCTTAAGCCACCATGCCAATGTCAAGAAATGGTAGCACGCAAACAATAACAAAGTCAAACCTTTATGAAACAAATTGCGCGTCTTGCCTATTTGTAAACTACCATATAAATGTCAAGAAATGGTAGCGCGCAAGTAATCGGTTACTCATTTAAGAATTAAACCAAGAATATGAAAATTCTCAATAACGGTGTTGGGACAGTCCAACCACCGTCTTACCGCCTGGAACAATGATCACCAATGAAGGATGAAGGGCAGAAGACTGGAAGATCCAAATAGGCCGCCGGGACAGGAGCTCAGGAAGAAGCTGCTGCTCTGCACCGGGACCTCTGAATAGTGAGCACTGGGAGTTGGGCTGGCTCTCTTTTATAGAGTCTTGGCCCAGCCCAGAACCACTTACTTGTTGATGCAGTCTTGTTATCTAATCTTGCATCATAGTTACTAATGCACTTCTTGCATCTCTAGAGAGGCGACTTTAGCCCTGGTTTGGCACTATACCATGGAGCACCATCCCACTTAGAGAATGGTAAGCAGTTATTTTTTGAAGTTTGTCTTTGCACTAAGCATGGCAGCACAACATCACTGAGTGGCAAAATACTTTTTTGTGTATTTTATTGCGCAATTGCGTTGGATTTTAATGCAATGTTGTTTTCTTCATGTTGTAATTTTCCACAGGCATACATCTACTTTGGTTGTTAGGTGCGTAACTTTTTGAGTAAGTTTCCAATTTTTCCATACCTCCATTACACATTTTTGTATTTAGCATATGTAGGAGTCTTATGTTTGATTTTGATCCTGATGAAACGCCACATGATCTGTGTGGTCTTCTGGGGCGTGAAACATGTTGAGCTTTACTAGTGACTGAAGAAAGTTTTCTCTTTCACCCCTATATCTCTTGGTTGAGTGGTGGAACATTATTTCCGTCCCACTCCCTAATAGTTTTTAACCTTGACCAAGAGCCTCGACAATCAATAAAATTTAGGTTTGAGAGGTTCTTGGGCCTATTTTAATCCTTTTTTCTCTCTGACTGTAGGTATAAATTTGTTCAAACATCTCTCTGATTACGGCACGCACGATCAGATAAGATCTCCGGCAAAGAGCCCCCTGGAGGGGCCCATCAGACATTGCAGTGCCAGTCTGACGAGGAGCATGCCCGATAATGAAGCATGACATCCAATGGATGTGTGAGGGCTTTTGCTTTTGTTTTGCGAAGTGCTGAGTGGATTTCTGTTCTTTTCTGTGGAACAGTGTACCTTTTTGATTTGTGTGATAAATTGGGAGACTGTACACTGGACCAATTAATCTCCCAGTCCCTCTTATGGGTAAATACATACTATCCCCACCTGTAATATCTACCAGTGCAGTGACAGGCATACGGTTAGCATGTTGTTTAAGCAGGCAGACCAAAAGGGACCTGCCTTATTGCCCTCTGCATGCAGATGCTGGCGGTATGCCCTATAAACATATTGTTCCAGTCAGCACAGTTGTCTAGTAGCGACAGTCGAGTCTGCCGCCATTCTTTCATTCTCTGCGGCTGCGTTGGAAGGCATTTCTCCAAATCTCTGAGCTTGGCTTCATGATTGAGACATCTTTCTCGAGCTGACGCCTAACGCCAAAAGTAGTCTGCATGCAAAGACCCCTGATCACAACCTTCATCACTTCCCAGTCATTTCCCCTGGTTGTGGACATTCCCCAATTTGTGTAATGCGGCAGTCCGTCCCGCACTGCTCCCTCAAACGGGGAATCCGTCAAGGCCTCCGGTCGCAGCTGCCACGTCTGGACAGCGGGTCGTTTGTATCCTTTATTCAATTTTACTAGAAGAGGGAAGTGATCTGATATGTAACGGGCCAAGTATGAAATGGCCTGGCTCACAGGATAAGGTATCAGACACTAATCAATAGTCTAGTCTACTTTAAGTATTTGCCGCCGGGCTGTAACAGGAGTATTCTCTGAGAGTGGGGTTCCTATGGCGCCAGAGATCCTGTAACTGGAGCTCTCGCATAATATCTACCAATTGCTTAGTGTCAGGTGGGGTTTCGTGTGCTGTCACGGGGGATCCGAGTCGAACACACCGTCCAGGACACAGTTACAGTCTCCTGCCAGTATAACTTCTGCTGTTAGATATGGGGAGGCAGCCCGCACTACATCCCCAAAGTAAGTCCCACTGTCTACATTCGGGGCATATACGTTTATCAAGCATATTTTCCAGCCATTTAGAGGCCCGTACAGCACCACATAGCTTCCGTCTGGATCGAGCACATGGCTTTTGTGTTGGAATGGGACCCCAGGGGCTATCCAAATCAATACTCCCCTCACATAGCCAGAATAAGAAGTCATGCATAACTGGCCCCTCCAGCATTTTTGAAGACTAGGGATACAGCTCCCCCAAGTATGCGTCTCCTGTAGCATTGCTATCGAAGCACAATAGCATTGGAGATAAGCATGTACCTGGTGCCGCTTAGTTAGATGCGTCAAACAATTATTCTGTAAATCTGGACTAAGAAGAATACTTTTCCAAAAAACTTCACAAACAGTGAAGCCCATTGTTGAAAAACCAACAAACAAACATTCCCCAACCTACCTCCTCCCAAAGGCAGTGACCCAGCCCCATCCGGTGTGAAGCAAAATGGGTAAGAGACAGAAGGGCCCTGCCCCATTACCGGATTAGGCAATAAAAACAAATTAGATTAGTAACGTATTAACCAATTATGTGTATCATTACGTTTCGTTAGAGGTCATCACCGAGCCTAACCACGAGGCAGAGCCTCCAGTAGTCAGAACTCCCCATTCAGCCTATGAGGGTATATGGCCAACCAGCCCCGCACATTGGTATAGGACATTTAACATTTCTGGATAGCGTATGAAAAATCGTGTAAGGCTAGAACAGGTACAGCCAGCAGGAGTCATTCTCAGAACCTGCGCTGCCGTCATTCTTCCATTTATCTAGTGCAGTTTTCCCCCTTGCCCCCTAGGACCACATCGCCGTAGGCACTTCTTTCTTTCAACACTGTCAAGGCTAGCCATCCCCTGTAGCATCTATGTCTGAGTCAGGGTGTCCGTGCTGTTCTCCAAGTACGACGTGACCATAAAGTTCGTCTCTCTTTCATCGGCCAGAGTGTCATCCGGTTGTACAGTAATTCTACCCATTGGAGCCAGTGCAGGGGCGCCACTTTGCAATGGCTTCTGAGTGTGTTTCCTTGCACGCCAGTCCCTACGAGGTTCTGGTCTGTTTATCTCCCAGACCCCATGGGATCCCGCTCATGGGGACACCATGGCCACCCATTTGCTCTCCTCTTGCAGGTCAGTAAAAAAAATGAACCTTATTGTTATGAATTACTTGGAGTTTTGCCGCAAACACTAAGTTGGAACGTAGATTTCAGTCTTGCATCTTTTTTTTAACATTCATAAAGGATTTTCTGAGATTTTGCACCTTCTTTGTGTAGTCTGGAAACACCAATATTTGCTGCCCATCATAGAGTGGCTGTCCATTGTTCCACACCTGCTGGATCACCACATCTCGGTCTCTGTAGTGAAAGAAACGGGCGATAATGACATGCAGCGGCGCCCCTGGCCGCAGAGGAAGCATCAGGGCTCTATGAGTGCGCTCAAAATTGAAGGGGGAACACTCGTCATAGGGGGCTATTGTGACCAGAAATTGCTCTACGTTTTCTCCTTCTACTCCCTCTGGAAATCGCACGAAGCGTAATTGTTCCGGTGGGACCTGCCCTCCCCGTCCTTCGCCCGCTCCTCAAGTCGCACAGTAAGCCTCTGAAGGTAGGAGACAGTGTCTTTCAGGGTATCCACCTATCGGTTAAGCACTCCAATAGCATCCTCCACCTCTGCCACTCTCGCTGCCACTTTGCGTAGGTCTGCTCACAGCAGTGTAACATCTACCACAACTGTGTCGATTTTGGTGTCAGTTCAGTGCGTGTACCCTTGATTTCGTTTACGATATCAGACATGGTGGGTTCCTGAGGGTCGCGGCTCTCCACGGTGCCCCGAGTGTTGTCCGAGGTGTTGATGTCTGTCCTATCTTTACCATGAGGAACTTGCGCATAATGAACAATCTTATTGGCCTGGGACTGTTGCCCTCCTTTATTGTTGCCCATGTCTCCAGGCCGTGCTAGCCTCCGATACTCTAAGCCAGGACTGGTACAGTAGAGTTTTACAGGTCTTTCTAGTGTCTTGCGAGCAATCTCCAGAAGCCTTCTGGGTCCAAAAAAACAGATCCATTAGCTCCCTCAGGTGTTTCACCGGTCAATCAGCCACTGAGATCTATGGTGCCGTGCCCCCTCATGTTGCACGCGTAGGCTTCCACTGTACAACTTCCCGGGTGACCTTGGCACTGATGGTTTCTTTGTTCCCCCTATGCCTGCAAGTATCAACACTACAATCATAGGGCCTCTTTGGTTGTTCATGCACCCCAGGCCTGTTCAATTAATGCTGCACAGTTTATAATCTAGGGACCTCCATTTCAGCACAGTCCGGGCCCAGCGTAAGTTTTTTGTTTTGAGGGGGGTGGGAGTACGGCCTGGACCAAACAAGCTTCCCCTGTCCGCTATCTATGTTACCTCCGAGGCCTCCCTCTATAGGTGGTTCTTCGTCCACAGGCCGGCCACTCGCCACAGCACAGGCCCCACCATGCGTCGCTCCTGCTGACTCTGCTTCCCGCCTCCTTCCTTCAGTGGGGGCATCCGGCCCCAACTCCCGACTGGCACCAGGATTCCTCAGCTTGCGGCCTCTGGTCAACGGCGTCCCACAGCCGCCAGCTATACCCAGCTGACTGCCAGCCGCCACCTCCTTTCCTTGCCACCGCGCCATCACAGGGGGCCGACCAACTTGCCTGTCGATCGCAGTCATCTGTCCCAGGAAGCACAGTGTCTGGGTCGGATCGTATACGGGGACTGGCACGGCCCAGCGAGCAGCGCCGCTTCACCGCAACCCGCCCAACCAGGGAAGGCCGCAAACCAAGCAGCCGCCCAGAGCGTCGCAGCCACGTCTCCGGGCTCGTCCGCATTAATTTAGGCCTCGCAGGCCGCCAGCAGGGAACCTTCTTGGCGGTCTATGTACTGGGCTACGTTCCCAGGTTATTTTTTGTTGCCGTACACAGGATTTTGGTGCACGATTGCTAGGATTCTTTAAGGGGCCAGCCGGAGTGTGATGAAACACGTCTAGTCAGCCATCTTGCTGGCTCCGCCCCCTTCCTCAGTGGGGACATGACAAAAGAAAACTGCACCTAAAATGATTTGAATTAAAGAAAATCTTGAAAAATTACAGATCACAGACCTCCTGAGGAGAGGTGAAGAGCTCTTGAAAGCGTTTAAGGCACAGAAAAAAGGGAGCTAACGTAATTACAGTGGCTGGGGCACTGTATGGCTCCAGTGAGGTCACACAGTGCCATGTGCGGAGCAGTGATAGAGCCAGCGCACCCCACCAGTGTAGGAGAGCTATCAAAAAATATGCGCTCCAAACTAGTGTATAGGCATATTGAAAAGGGGAGGAATCTGCATGAAGACGTATCCATCAGAAACCACAGACGCTATTGTTAGAGCCCTAGGCATGTTCAGCTTAGCTTCAAACTAAGATGGAACGAGGCTAAGGAATGCAAAGAATGCAGCACTCAGTCTGAGTAATTACTTTATTAAGGCACTTCCCAGGTCTCAAACAAAAGTATACAAGAATATTAACATGAGCATTTAACTTCAATGCAGCAAAATACATGCAGATACTAAAATAATCACAGTAGCTGAATAATAATAAGCAGAAAAAGTACAATATATCAACAATGACTATCTATGCAGTGGATATATGTATATTTATGCGCACACACACAGCAAAGCTAGATAATTAAGATATAAAAATGCATCATGATGGGAATTGAATCCAACATCATCCTTGTCAAAGTCAAGCTGGTCAGCTAAGACAGGAGAAATATTCCACAATGGGATTCTGATTGTTTTCAAGCAGTGCGTCCACCCTCAAAAATGAGTTTCTTCTGCCTCAGTGCCAAGTTTCCCCACAGTATATAACTTAAACAAACCCAAGAGGAAGGTTCTGGTAACCTTCCCCCCTCCCTTTGAGTAAGTTGTGAAATTCAAGCGCTGGCTGTACTTGGTCCATATTGAAAGCACACAAAAGAATTGGCAAGATCCTGATGTGCATTTCCAAGACAGAGCTGTACCTTTCTCTGCTATAAACATTCTCATCCTTGTACACTCTTATCATTCATTGCATCCTCCATGATATGTTCCCTTCTCTGGTGAGAAGAGCGTAAACGCGTTCAATGTAGAAAACAAGCTGAGCGTGGAAAAATACCTGTGCAACCAATGTGACGACATTTGGAGCTAAGCACAAAATTGAGTTAGTGGTGAAGATGGAATTGGTGGTTACATACAGATAGCATTACCAGGCACCAACATGGTCCTTCACAGGCGTGCCTGGATCTAGTCGACTGGGTTTTTGGTGATGTCCAAGGAGTCTCATGGACATGCCCTTCCATGGTTCTGGTCCATACAGGGATAAAGCCGACTCAGCCCCTGAAAACTTTCAAGATAGCAGGTCCACAACGCACCCCCCTAGCCTGACTGCTCCTCAATATCATCCTCATCACCAGTTTTACCCCCTCAGTGGATATGGTAGAGTTTTCTATGGAACCAGTACTGCAATCCCCCATCCCTTTTGTGGCCGCTGTAACCATAGATCACATGAATAACAAGGGCAGCAGCTTCCTCCTGCTGGCCAATGACCCTTTAGCATGCCCTTGACAACATACAGCCACCTTGTCAGAGGTAGGATTTGTTATTTTCTGGCAGGGTGGAAGACCATAACTTCAGACTAGTGGGTCCTACACATTTTTCAGCAGGGTTGCTCATTACAATGAACAATTGTGAATAATTTGCCTCTTTAAAAAAAAAAAAAAATTGCAGACATTCAAAGCATTCTTCCAATAATAAATGCTTTTATCCCCTGCTCTCCCCCTCTCGCAGATACCAAATGGGATTTTTCATCACTTTCAGTAAAAGAGTGGAGACTTGCCAAAATCAGGATCTCCCGCAGACCCCTGCCCTCCAATATGTTCTGGCAAAAGGAGTGGATGCCATCAACGCTGTGCTAAACTCCCTTACTAATCATTCTCTGGCTTCTGGGATCGTCCCCCTGCTCTTGAAAGCAGGCCAAGATTTTACCTCTCTAAAAAAATCCCAATGTAGACCCCAGTAGTTCTAGTACCTACAGGCCAATCTCGCCGTTATCAACTTCATCTAAAATTGCAGAGAAGTTTGTGAATTGTCAACCATTAAGTTACACTTAAACTAACAGGCTTCTCATCCTAGCCAGTCAGGGTTCAGGCCCCAATTTAGTACAGAAGCTGCCTTTCTGGAAGTCTCTGAAGAAATCAAACACACCCTAGATGCAGGGGGCAAAGCAGGTCGTGTCTTGTTACATTTTTCTGCTGCTTTTGCCACTGTCCCGCACTCCAGGTTTCTGGCCCGCTTCTGTGAGATTGGCATAAGGGGTGTGACGTTATATTGGCTAAAATCTTTCTTAGAGGACAGATTCCAAGAGGTATGGATGCCTCTGTTTTCATCTAGCAGGATTAGTGTCTCAGTGGGAGTGTCCCAAGGCTTGGCCCATAGTCCTACAATGTTCATCATCTACATGACTCCTTTGGCAATTCTGGCTGCGTCCTTTGGGGCCAAGATCGTGTCCTATGCTGATGACACTCAGCTTCTCTTCCCTTTCAGGAAAGATGATACATTGAACCAAGAAATTACCAAACCTTGCTTATCTGCAGTCTTCCAGTGGATGGCTATGAACCAACTTAAATGTAACCCAGACAAGTCTGAATTACTCTCCTTCGGTCATAACTTTACTATGAACCTGCAAGGTATTGGCCCGATGACACTCCTCTACCCAATGCTCAAGTCGAAGTTGTGAAGAACTTGGGTGTTAGGTTTGACAAATAACTCATTTCAAGCCCCAATTAATATGGTTGTTGGCACTTGTAGTGGCTTGATGCGCATGGTCAAAACTTTTCTACAGTTTATTTTTTGACCAGTGAGAACTACCTTTCTAATTGCTCTGGTAGTGTCCAGGTTGGATTCTGAAAATGCCCTTTATGTGGGACTTCCCTCTGCTGCAAACATTTCAGACTGTCCAGAATGCAGCAGGCCATCTGGTACTTCACCTACCTAGCCAAGTACTGATGACATCCCACTTGAAGAACCTACACTGGTTACCTGTAAAAAAATAAATAAATAAAAAATGGATCATGTATAAAACCTTAACACTCATGCACAGGGCCCTTCAAGGGTTCAATTCTACTCTTCTCTTAGATCTCTGCAGTCTTCCTCTGGGTATTTTACTAAAGTTCCCTGGGTTAGGCTAGCAAAAAAAGGAGGCAGATCCTTATCCATCCTGGGTCCGCAGGCCTGGAATGGCCTGCCAGACGAATTATTTCAAATAGTCAATGAAGGCTCTTTCAAAAAACAACTGAAGGCTTGGCTTTTCAGCACCTAATCTTCTCCCGCCTTTTTCTCTCTTACTGGCCACTTAGTGCCGGGTCGCTCCTATGGAGTAGCCATGCACTCTATAAATCCTGCAATTAATTAATTAATTCCTTACTAATCCTTGCAACCCTGCCGCACCTTCCACCATCCTCCGACCCGTTGGCGGTGGACCATCAGTCCCCAGTGCAGCAAGAAGCTTAACATTTTTTGGGCAAAGGAGCCATTGAAAGGGTGCCAGCGCCAGAGCTTGGTTGTGGTTTTAACTCCTGCAACTTCTTGCTTCAAAAAAAGATGGAGGCCTCCGTCCCATCTCAGGCCTCAACCCAGTCAGTGACTTCCTGTAGAAAGACAAATTCAAGATGCTCATCCTGGTTTTGCAAGCCCTGGACCTTGGAGAGTGGATGGTAGCGCTGGACCTGCAAGATACTTATTTCCACATCCCCGTGCTGCAGGCACACACACATTACCTGCAGTTCACGGTGGGCCAGGACCATTTTCAGTTCAGTGTCCTCCTCTTTTGCCCTACCAGCGCCACTTGGATGTTCACAAAAGTGAAAGTGGTGGCCGCAGCACATCTTTGGTGGTCAGGGGGTCCTCGTCTTCCTCTACCTCAACATATGGCTGCTGAAGGCGGGCTGGTCCTAGGCAATTGTCACCCACCTCCAGACTACGACGAACCTCCTGACATTGTTGGGGCTCATCATCAATGTGCTGAAGTCATACCTGACTCCTTCACAGACCCTTCCCTTTATTGGAGCCATTCTGGACACTCCTCTGGGGTGGAGAGTCCAGGATAGAGGGGCTATGATCTTGATGTTTCAGCCTGGGTTCTGGAACAGTCATCTTACTGTTAGTGCTGGGACTGATGGTCTCCTACATCCTGCTTGTCAAGCACACCAGGTGGTATACGTGAGCTCTGCACTGGGATCAGAAAACCCAGTGGGCACAGCACAAAGAGGGGTCTCTCTGATCGGGTCCAGATTCTGGAGCAGACTGCAAAAAAACTGCAGTGGTGGTTGTTGGACTGCAACTGGGTCAGTGGCAAACCCCTCTCCCTATCCTACACGAAGCCAACAGTGGTGACCGATGTATCCCTTCTGGGTTGGGGTGGCCACCTGGGAGAGGTGGAGATCAGATCTCTGGCCAAGAGTCAACTGCACACTGTTGGAGCGTTGACACATCAGCTTGGTGTTGAAATCTTTCCTTCCTTTCTTCAAAGGGAAGCTGGTGCAGGTGCTGCAGACAACACCACTCTATGGTACCACAAAAAGCACAGTGGGGTGGGGTCGTTGACCTGTATCAGGATGCCCTGCGCCTCAGGGTATGCCTGGAACACCAGATTTTTTCGGTGGGGTGTGACCTGGCAGGATATTTTAACACCAGAGCTAGACGCTCATTCATTGAAACCTTGCTGATCATGAATGGCAATTACATCTGGAGGTGGTCCTGCGAATGGAGGTGCTGCTGCGACCCTTGGCTCAATCTTTTTTGTCACTGCTGAGAGTATGCAATGTCATCACTTTTGTGCACTGGATTTTCCAAGAGTCTGTGTCTCTCACTTTGGGACGCGTTTTGCATAGAAAGGAACTTGAGACATTTCTATACCTTTCCGTTGATACAGCTCCTGCCCCAAGATCTGAAGAAGAACAGAACGGACTGCATCTATGACATTTTAGTGCTTCTGAATTAGGTGTGGAGAGCATGGTATCCGATCAGGCTGCCCCTTTGGCAGGATCTCCTGTTGCAGCAGCAGGACAAGGTCCAGCATCTGAACCCACACACGCTTCACCTCCCTGCTTGGAGATTGAGCTGTAGCAGTTTTGTAGAGATGTTGGCAGCTAGGTGTCCCTCAACCAAGTCTGTATATGCCTCCCATTGGGGCAAGATCGTAGCGTTGTGCTATCTCTAGCCCAGCAAGGACTTGCTTTGCAAATTGTTAAGGGGTAACTCTCAGCTCAGCCTTTTTTGGTTGCTGGACTAGCCCTCGCTGTTTAAATCACCTACTGTGATGAGCTTTCTCAGTGTTTTAAATTATGATTCCTACCCACCTTCTCCATTTATTATATCCTATTTTGAATTTGGTTCTTACATTGTTCATGTGTGCTTCCTTCAAACCTCTACTCAGCAATTCTCTCTGGTATCTTACAATCAGGACATCTTTCTTGTAGTCATAGCATCGGCACGACGGTTGAACGCACTTTAAACCCTCTACACAGACAAGCTGGTCCTATGAGCTAGGGCCTCCTTTCTTTCAAAGGTAGTGAGTGTAGGAAGCTGGCCTGGTGTTTGGTGAGCACCTATGGTGTTACCACCTTATACCAGGTCCAGGTGCCCCCTGTTAGTGAAGTGAAGGCAGTGTCAAGAAAGCCACGGCTCTCTCGAGGTAGCTGTGGATGAGCAGCCAAGACTGATCTAGGAGACATGCAAAGCTTATTAAATACCACTATAGTCACACAGCACTATCACACATGAAAGAACCACACAGTGTTACAAAAAATAAAGGTACTTTAATACAGCAACACAAATACTAGAATATTGAGTAGGCAATCCCCCAACTGGAGGTAAGTCAACACACTATTATATACACATTAGGAACCAATAAAGAGCATAGGAAGCAATAAGCATTGGCAGAAGTATGGGTGTACAGTGAGAGCCCTAGGGGATGGCCAAACCATTTACTAAGAAAGTGGAATGTGAATGGCAGCCCCCTACCCAAGGAAGTAGAATCAGTAGATTTGAGCTGGAGGAACTAGGAACCCCAAGAGGCGAGTACCAGAGTGACCCCCAGCGAGCGGGAGAGCAGAGGTAAGTACTTGGTTTTCCCCAAAACCAACAGGAGGACTTTGGAAAAGGATTATGCTAGACCCAACCAAGACTGGAAGAACGCAAAAGGTGTATCCTGACTGAAGAGGACCTGCAAAGGAAGTGGACAAAGTCCAGTTTGTGATGGAGTGTCCGGTTGTGGCAGGAGCCACTACCCACGTGTCTGTGAATGCAAGACTAGGTTGACGGTGGACGAAAAAGGTCAGCAGTGCACCACGGGACATGAACGGAAATCCCAGAAGTGATGCAACTGATGGTCCCACGTCGGCGGGCGAGATGCAGTCAGTCAGTGGTGCTGGAAAACCACCAATAAGCCTTGGCAAATGCAAGCGATGGAGAAGAAGGTTTGCAAGGCTGAAGAGGACCAGCAAGGTCCAGGGGACTTGACCCAAGGAGGGGAGTCCGGAGTGACTCTCAGCAGCTGGGAGAGTCACAAGAAGAGGAGGCAGCTCCCATGGGCAACCCACTAGCAGCAGGCACAGGAGTCGCAGTGAGCCCAACTCAACACCCCTGAAGAGGCGTCCCACGTCACTGGAGCAGTAGGCAGGAACTCTGCTTTGCAGGAAGGAGTGCTGGGGTCTAGGGCTACACAGAGACTGAAATCCCTTGGAGGAGGACCAAACAAGCCTTGGTAGTTGCACCAGTCACGGTGCACAGGGGTACTGTCCTTCAAGGAAAGGGAAGGACTCACCGTCCCCCAAGTTGGACAGCTGGCAGAAAGACCAAGGGGACCACTCCAGACCACCAGCTGTGATGCAGGATCCACGCAGTTCCGGAGCAGAGCAGATCCATGCAGCCGATCACTGGTGCAGTTGGTGCCTGGGGAATGACTCTTCACGCCAAGGGAGATTCCTTCTTACTTTCTTGTGCAGGCTGAAGACTCGCTGCCCTTAAAGGATGCACAGTCGGAGAAATGTTGCAGTTACTGGAAGGAGCCGGAGAAACATTGTTGCAGAGTGGAGTCATTGCTGAAGTTGCTGATTGTCGGTTTCTGGAGGGTCCAGTTGCAGTCCCTGTGGCCACAAGATGAAGCAAACAATGCAGAGGAGTCCTGCTGGAATCTTGCACACTGAATCTGAGGACCCACCCAAGAGGGAGACTCTAAATGGCAATGAAAGGAGGTTTGGTCACTACCTCCTATCAGGAGGGGGCTGTGACATCACCTACCTGACCTTGCCCTCAGATGCACCCAAGGGGCATCTGTCCACCTTGGATTCAAGATGGAAGAATCAAGTGGCCACCTGGAGAAGCTCTGGCCACCAACCCTAGGGTGGTGATGGACAGGGGAGTGGTCACTCCCTTTTCCTTTGTCCAGTTTTGCGCCATAGCAGGGACTGGGTGTCCCTGGACTGGTGCAAACCGGTTTATGCAAGGAGGGCACCAAATGTGCCCTTCAAAGCATACCAGTAGCTGGGGAAGGCTACCCCCCCAAGCCATGGAACACCTATTTCCAAGGGAGAGGGTGTTACCTCTCTCTCCCACAGGAAATCCTTTCTTCTGCCTTCCTCTACCTGAGCTGGTCAAGTAGCAGGAGGGAAGAGGCCTGTTTAAGGGGTGGCAGCAGCAAGGGTTGCACGGAAAACCTCAGACTGGTAGGAACAATGCTGGGGGTCCTCTAAGGAGTCCCCAGAGTGTATGGAATCATACAACCAATACTGGCAACAGTATTGCGGTATAATTCCGACATGTTTGATACCAAACATGCCCAGGTTCTGAGTTACCATTATTTAGTTGGACATAGGTAGTGACCTGTGTCCAGTACACGGGTAAAATGGCTTCCCCGCACTTATGAAGTCCAGGGAAATGGAGCTGGAGTTTGCAGGGGTGCCCTCACACACTGGTACCTGCACCCTGCCCTCTGGGCTAGAAGAATCTGCCATAGGGATGACTTGCAGTGACCTGTAGTGTCATGCATGCACCTAAGTACCATATACTAGGGGCTTATATGGGGGCACCAGTATGCCAATTGTGGGGAGTGCAAATGTCCTAAGCAAACAAATTTAGAGGGAGAGAGCACAATCACTGGGGTTCTGGTTACCAGGATCCCAGTGAAAGCATACTGACAGCAGGTAAAAAGTGGGGGGGACTATGCCAAAAAGAGGGTACTTTCCTACAGGGACTCCATTTCTTGTTGTTCTAAATAGAAACCCTTTGGGCATTGTGCACTCCACCACACAATTCTAAGGAAGAGGAGAGAATTAAAAAAAATGGGTGCTTACTGTTTCTCAAAGTGATCAGACCAGGATCCAACTCACATCTCCTGATTCCGCTGTCAATAATTTTGCCCTGGTCCTCATCCCCTCTCCACAATGGGCAATAGCATCAAATTCTTTGAACGATGTGCCGTTCATTTCATTAGTTGTGACATCACTGCAGGAATGATCCAGTTCAGCTTGCGAGGAAACTAAAACTTTCATAAGATATGGTTACTGTCCTGAAAAATGTGAGATCGAAGAGCAGTCTTGTTTAGTGTCTGCTGATGTAACTTCCTGCTATGTTTAAGGCCACTGCATCTTCGTCTACAACTGGCAGAAGACAGAAGAGAACTGGCCGAGTTTCATTGAGAAGGAAAACCTACTTGATACATGCTTTTACAAGGAATATTCTATCTCGATTTTCACCTTTTTCATGGAGGTGGTAATTTTCTCGGGGTAGACAGGTACTAAGATGTCCTGGGAGGTTCAGCAAGGGGAAAGTTCAAGCTGTATCTATACAGCATATTCACGATTAATTAAATGAGTATTAATAGGCGAGCAACCACGTAGTCGTTAAGCGCCAAGAAGCAATTCAATGTCAGGTGTGTCCTATAAAAATGTTCCCCGTGCAGCGTTGTGTTTTAATAATATGCACGGTCTTCCATATTCAGTTCCATCATACGGATTGTTGAACTTCAGACTATAGGAGCGCAACAGAAATAAAGGGGAATTGTACTGGTTCAATAAAAATCCCACCTAAATCCAATAGATTCACAAACCAATTTCAAATTGTGAACGAAATCAACGGGGATGTTCTGCAATAGATTGAGCAGGCTGTCCCAAAAAAATCTGCGTTCTGGCAAATGTATCGAAACCATAACAGCCCAACATGAGTCTTACCCACACACTTAAACACTTTAAAAGCACGCCAGTGGAATTAGAACTGTATAATAAGATTGATAGTTGGCAGTTTTATAACATGGATGTACCTTTTGCACATACACATTTCATACAGGCATGCTGTGTACTTCTATAATTTTAGAAGCACGTTTGAATTAAATTATTAAACTCAAAAATGGTAAACATAGTTTTCGATATTGTTTTACACTTGGAAATCGCAATACTTCCTTCTGCAAAGGCATATTAACCAACAGAGTTGGGTGACTTGCTGTCTGGAATCAGATTACACTCTTTTGCAACGGGCACATTAGCCCACAAGCTGTCACAGTGGCTCCATCCCCTGTTGGCAAAGGCTGAGCAAGCGGGCGCACCAATCGTGGCATCTGGGCACGATTATTGACACAATATATTGGAATGACTGATTTTTTAGGGCACTTGTGCGGCAGAGCATTTCCACGAAGGGGAGGGGAAGGGGATGAATAAAGAAAAGAAAGCAGAAAGGAAAAGTCGCAGATTGTTTTATTTGCTTTTAATTGTGTTTCAAGAAAAAAGGGAGCCTGCATGCCTTTGAGCAAACAGCGCCGGGTGAAAGGGCTGCTTGTGACATATCCAATAACTGCGCCACCGAGGCCTGTCGCAGAAACAATAAAAGCAGGCCGGCTCTGAGGGAGAAACACGAGGCTGCGACTGGGGGAATTGAATTAGCGCCGGCCTCCAGGCCCGTGCCGGGCCGGTAACTCGATTAGAAGGAGCAGGCCCAGCTCGCAAGGGGCTGGGCGGCAGGCCCCCAGCCGAGGTTCCGTGTCTGCCTCAGCAAAATCCAGGCAGGAGACAGACGGGTGTCCATTCACACCGGGCCACAGGTGCTGCAAAGGAAGGGGGTGAGGGGCGCGCCGAATATTGGAACATAGTAATGTTTTGCTGCTGTCATTACATTTGCAGTCCGTGATTCTCTGCTCGCTGATTTTACTAGTCAATGGTTAATAACGTTCAAATTGTTATGAGTTATATTTAACATGTGTGTGATAAGTAACTTGAAGCATTTTAACTGCACTGTGTAGGAGGGCTAAGGGTGTAAAACAGCCGACTGAAATGCAATACGATGGTTGCCAGATGATGCCACGTCTAGGATCACATGTAAAATAATGTCAAATCGAGAATCCTCGGCGGGAGGTATACTTGTTCCGCATGCACTCATTATCCACATTTAAACCAGCACAGAGCTGGTATAAATATTGCATTGTATTAGTAACTATTTCTGCTACGTTTTCCATGCCCCTTGAGGGGCTTGAGTATGGTGGTGTGCATGCACACAGCACCTGCTCTGTAGTACCGAACTGGCTCTGTAATACCGACATGGGATAGAAAAATCAGGGCCTCAAGCGCAAAGCAATTTTAAGGACGCAAAATTCAAATCGGAGCCTTTGGAACCACAAAATAGCATTTTTAAATGTATAAAACCCACCAAATCGCAATTTGGGTTAGCGAGTAAATATAAAATTGGTATATGGAAGGGGCTTGTAAAGGAAGTCTGTTCCAAATACAAATCCTTTAAATTATGTAAAGTACAGTTTTACGACCGAAATCCCGCCGCAAAACATTAATGGACCACTAGGTCAAAAGAATGATAGGTAACCTTTCGCACAAGGGAAGGGGTCGTGGAGTTAATGAGAACAAAAACTATTTTTAGGAGCTGGCAGTGGTCCTGAGATCACTGTCTGCTCCTACAAATGGCTGTCAATTTTTATATTTGACAGTTGAACTAAAAAAAAAAAAAAAAAAAAAGTCTTCAAGATTATTGGCTCAATGAGATGAAAATCCAATGGGACTTTAGGGATAAAATGATCTGTTCTCAAAATGACAGTGTTCTTTGAATTATATGTAAGGCTCTTCTACAGTAAACCCTTGAATTTCACTGATACTTCTTGCAGAAGTGCGGGCTTACAATAAAGCCATTTTTTAAGAAAGACGCTTAAGGTCAACCTTATGAGTAGGCTAAAAAGGACCACTCATTTACTAATCTAAGACAGTATTCAGTTGCCATGGATAGGGGTTTCTTAACTTGAGAGAAAGCTCTAAAAAGTATCTTATAAATACCCTGATCAATCTATTCAACCACAGTGAATTTTGGTTTAATGATCTACAAAATTTTGAAACCGTCACTGAGTGGACTGAATTATGAGAAAGACTGCAACCTGCCAAATGCAGTAAGTAATGGAGAATCTGCCGGGAGTAGTCAAGAATTTATGAATGCCATTATGAGAGTACCATATGCAAAAACGTTCCCATTTTGCTTTGTAAGTGTTATTTGTCGACTCAGCATTTGCCTTGGCTAAACTGCCTCTACAGTCTTGAAAAAACATTTGAGGGATGGAAATTACTGTTCCGAGAAGCCAATCTGATCATTTCAGAGACGCTGATGTTGGATAGACAACTTTAGCCCTTGTCAATCAATCAATCAATTAGTTGTAAGGTGCACTACACACCTGCTAGGGTCTCAAGGCGTTGAGGGGGCGAGGGGTGGGGTAGGGGGAGAGGGAACTGCTACTGCTCGAATAACCAAGTCTTGAGGCGTTTCCTGAAGGTCAGGAGGACCTGGATCTGTCGTAGATGGGTGGGGAGGGTGTTCCAGGTCTTGACTTCGAGGTGGGAAAAGTATCTGCCGCCGGCTGCAGTTCGATGGATGTGAGAGATGGCGGAGAGGGCAAGGTTGGTGGAGCAGATTTGGCGAGTGGGAGCGTGGAAGGAGAGTCGCTCATTGAGGTAGGCAGGGCCCGTGTTGTGAAGAGCTTTGTGGGCATGGATGACGAGTTTGATGGTGATCCTCTTGGTGACGGGAAGCCAGTGTAGGTATCTAAGGTGGGCTGAGATGTGGTTGCGGCGTGGGATGTTGAGGATGAGGCGTGCAGAGGTGTTCTGTATACGTTGTAGTTTCTTCTGGAGTTTGGCTGTGGTTCCTGCATTGAGCGCATTGCCGTAGTCCAGTCTGCTGCTGACAAGGGCGTGGGTAACCGTCCTTCTTGTTTCGATGGAGATCCATCTGAAGATCTTGCGAAGCATGCAGAGGACGTTGAAGCAGGAAGATGAAACAGCATTGACTTGATGAGTCATGGTGAGTGATGAGTCTAGGATGAAGCCTAGATTGCGTGGGTGGTGTGTATAGGTGCGGTTCCTAGGGTGGCTGGCCACCAGGAGTCGTCCCATGCGGAGCGATTGGAGCCGAGGATGATGATCTCTGTCTTGTCAGAGTTGAGTTTGAGGCGGCTCCCTTCTATCCAGTTGGCGATGGCATGTAGTCCGTCGTGGAGGTTGGTTTGGGCGGTGGCAGGGTCCTTGGTAAGTGAGACGATTGTTCATTGTCAAACTCCCTGGCACTGGTGTGAACGGGATATGTAACTGTTCCGCCAGATGTAGCTCTGTGTACCAGAATTGTTTTGCCCATGCTGGAGCCGTAAGATAATTCGACATGGCCCTCTCTTTATCTTGTTTAGCACCCAGGGTATCAATGGTAGGGGAGGAAATGCATAAGCGAATATCCAGTCCATGCTATCTGTAAAACATTCCGCCATTATTGCTTCTGAGGGTATCTGCTGGTATAGAAACAAAATGTGCGGTTAAAAGCTGTCACAAACAAATCCAGGTTTGGACTTCCACATTTCTGAAAGAAATTCAACAGTTGGTGTTGATCCATTTTCCATTTGTGGCACTCTTGACGTTCTGCCAAGTATGTCTGCTCACTGACTATCTATCCCAGGAACATGCTCTACCTTCAAGATAATCTACTTTTGTAGTATCCATTGCCAAATATTTTGTGCTTCCATAGATAGCAGTCCTGCTTTTGTTCCCCTTGCTCGCTCAGGTATGAACTAGTACTACTGAACTTCTTATCCTCAGAAGAAAGGCTTGGAGGCCTAAAGTGACTGCTGTCAACTCAGAAGATTTATATGCACCTTTATTTCCTTTGATGACCATTTGCTGCAGATTTCTAAATCCTACAGATGTGCTACCCGTTCCTCTAGGTATGCATCTGTGATCATCACAAAATGAAGTTGTAAATGAGTGAATTTCAAGCCAGATGAATCATTGTTATTCTGCATCCACCAGCCCATGGCCAATCTCATTTCTGGAGTGATACCAATGTCATCTTTGAAGGATCTCGTCTGAATCCACTTTCTATGTTCACCTGCGAAGGTCTCATGAAGAGACAACTGTTCGGTGAAAGAAGGATACAAGAACAAATCATCATCAACAGCCTTATGTACCTATATTGTAGTGCACCTTCGTTTTGCTAGGGAAAATGGCAGTTTTGTGAACCATGGAACCATTTCTTTTTGTGGGAAAGGCCCTGCACAAGACCATATCTAAAATTGCTCCCAGCAATGTTATCTTTTTGGATGGTTTCAGGCAGGATATCCCTGTTCAATTTTGGACCTGTATCCACAAAGATCTGAAGACAGGCTTTCGTGGACTGCTTTGCTGAGTGGAAGGAGAGGCCTTTTATGAGTCAATTGTCCATACCTGTCTTCATTTGCCTGTTTTTTCCTTTAGCAGGAAACAATTTAGATAGACTATTGTTTTCTATGGCTTTCTTGTGTATTATAGACTGAATGCCTTCTTTTAAACAGACAAAAGTCTTGATGCAACCTCCTTCAGGTAGATTTCAAGGAGGTTTTTGTAAGGAAATGCCTCCTTGGCATGGGTACCCCCTAACGTTTTGCCTTTGCTGATGCTAAGTTATGATTTGAAAGTGTGCTGGGACCCTGCTAACCAGGCCCCAGCACTAGTGTTCTTTCCCTAAACTGTACCTTTGCCTCCACAATTGGCACAACCCTGGCACTCAGGTGAGTCACTTATAACTGGTACTCCTGGTACCAAGGGCCCTGATGCCATGGAAGGTCTCTAAGGGCTGCAGCATGTCCTATGCCACCCTAGGGGCCCCTCACTCAGCACATGCACACTGCTGCACAGCTTGTGTGTGCTGGTGGGGAGAAAATGACTCAGTCGATATGGCACTCCCCTCAGAGTGCCATGCTAACCTCACACTGTCTGTGGCATAAGTAAGTCACCCCTCTAGCAAGCCTTACAGCCCTAACGCAGGGTGCACTATACCACAGGTGAGGGCATATGTGCATGAGCACTATGCCCCTACAGTGGCTAAACAAAACCTTGGACATTGTAAGTGCAGGGTAGCCATAAGAGTATATGGTCTGGGAGTTTGTCAAACACGAACTCCCCAGTTCCATAAAGGCTACACTGAAAACAGGGAATTTTGGTATCAAACTTCTCAGCACAATAAATGCACACTGATGCCAGTGTGCAACTTATTGTACCATACACCCAGAGGGCATCTTAGAGATGCCCCCTGAATACCTACCCGACCTCTAGTGTAGGCTGACCAGTTTCTGCCAGCCTGCCACACACCAGACCTGTTGCTTGCCACATGGGGAGAGTGCCTTTGTCACTCTGTGGCCAGGAACAAAGCCTGTACTGGGTGGAGGTGCTTCTCACCTCCCCCTGCAGGAACTGTAACACCTGGCGGTGAGCCTCAAAGGCTCACCCCTGTTACAGCGCCCCAGGGCATCCCAGCTAGTGGAGATGCCCGCCCCTCCGGCCACTGCCCCCACTTTTGGCGGCAAGGCTGGAGGAGATAATGAGAAAAACAAGGAGGAGTCACCCACCAGTCAGGACAGCCCCTAAGGTGTCCTGAGCTGAGGGGACCCCTGCCTTGAGAAATCCTCCATCTTGAGTTTGGAGGATTCCCCCAGTAGGATTAGGGATGTGCCCCCCTCCCCACAGGGAGGAGGCACGAAGAGGGTGTAGCCACCCTCAAGGACAGTAGCCATTGGCTACTGCCCACCCAGACCTAAACACACCCCTAAATTTAGTGTTTAGGGGCACCCCACATCCCAGGAAATCAGATTCCTGCAACCTGAAGAAAGAAGGAGGACTGCTGACCTACATGCCTGCAGAGATGGAGGAAGACGACAACTGCTTTGGGACCAACCCTACCGGCCTGTCTCCAAATTCAAAAACCTGCTCCAGCGACGCATCCGACAGGGACCAGCGACCTCTGAAGCCTCAGAGGACTGCCCTGGACTACAGGACCAAGAAACTCCTATGAACAGCGGCCCTGTTCAAAACCAGCTACTTCATTGCAACAAAGAAGCAACTTCCAAAGACTTCACGTTTCCCGCCGGAAGCGTGAGACTCTACACTCTGCACCCGACGCCCCCGGCTCGACCTGCAGAAAACCAACACCTCAGGGAGGACTCCCCGGCGACTGCGAACCCGTGAGTAACCAGAGACGACCCCCCTGAACCACCACAGCGACGCCTGCAGAGGAAATCCAGAGGCTCCCCCTGACCGCGACTGCCTGTAACAAGGGACCCGACGCCTGGAACCAACACTGCACCTGCAGCCCCCAGGACCTGAAGGAACCGAACTTCGACGGAGGAGTGACCCCCAGGCGACCCTCTGCCTTACCCTGGTGGTGGCTGTCCGGAGAAGCCCCCCATGTGCCTGCCTTCACCGCTAGAGTGACCACTGGGTCCCTCCATTGAAACCTATACAAAACCAGACGCCTGCTTTGCACACTGCACCCAGCCGCCCCTGTGCCGTTGAGGGTGTGTTTTGTGTGCCTACTTGTGTCCCCCCCAGTGGTCTACAAACCCACCCTGGTCTGCCCCCCCGCCGACGACGCAGGTACTTACCTGCTGGCAGACTGGAACCGGAGCACCCCTGTTCTCCATAGGAGTCTATGTGTTTTGGGCTCCTCTTTGACCTCTGCACCTGACCGGCCCTGAGCTGCTGGTGTGGTAACTTTGGGGTTGCCTTGAACCCCCAACGGTGGGCTGCCTATGCCCTAGGACTGAGACTTGTAAGTGTTTTGCTTACCTCCTAATCTAACCTTTACTTACCTCCCCCAGAAACTGTTGATTTTTGCACTGTGCCCACTTTGAAAATAGCTTATTGCCATTTTTTACAAAGACTGTATGTAAGGAAATGGCTGCCTGTTGCAATTACCCCACACTTTTTGCCTGATACTGATGCTGACTTGACTGAGAAGTGTGCTGGGACCCTGCTAACCAGGCCCCAGCACCAGTGTTCTTTCACCTAAAATGTACCATTGTCTCCACAATTGGCACAACCCTGGCATCCAGGTAAGTCCCTTGTAAGTGGTACCCCTGGTACCAAGGGCCCTGATGCCAGGGAAGGTCTCGAAGGGCTGCAGCATGTCTTATGCCACCCTAGGGACCCCTCACTCAGCACAGAAACACTGCTTGCCAGCTTGTGTGTGCTGGTGGGGAGAAAATGACTAAGTCGTCATGCCACTCCCCTCCGGGTGCCATGCCAACCTCACACTGCCTGTGGCATAGGTAAGTCACCCCTCTAGCAGGCCTTACAGCCCTAAGGCAGGGTGCACTATACCACAGGTGAGGGAATAAGTGCATGAGCCCTATGCCCCTACAGTGTCTAAGCAAAACCTTAGACATTGTAAGTGCAGGGTAGCCATAAGAGTATATGGTCTGGGAGTCTGTCAAAAACGAACTCCACAGCTCCATAAAGGCTACACCGAATACTGGGAAGTTTGGTATCAAACGTCTAAGAATAATAAACCCACACTGATGCCAGTGTTGGATTTATTAAAAAATGCACACAGAGGGCATCTTAGAGATGCTCCCTGTATTTTACCCCAATGTTCAGTGCAGGACTGACTGGTCTGTGCCAGCCTGCTGCTGAGAGACAAGTTTCTGACCCCATGTGGTGAGGGCCTTTGTGCTCTCTGAGGACAGAAACAAAAGCCTGCTCTGGGTGGAGGTGCTTCACACCTCCCCCCTGCAGGAACTGTAACACCTAGCAGTGAGCCTCAAAGGCTCAGGCTTCGTGTTACAATGCCCCAGGGCACTCCAGCTAGTGGAGATGCCCGCCCCCCCTGGACACAGCCCCCACTTTTGGTGGCAAGTCCAGAGGAGATAATGAGAAAAACAAGGAGGAGTCACCCACCAGTCAGGACAGCCCCTAAGGTGTCCTGAGCTGAGGTGACCCCTGCCTTGAGAAATCCTCCATCTTGAGTTTGGAGGATTCCCCCAGTAGGATTAGGGATGTGCCCCCCCCCCCCCTCAGGGAGGAGGCACAAAGAGGGTGTAGCCACCCTCAAGGACAGTAGCCTTTGGCTACTGCCCTCCCAGACCCAAACACACCCCTAAATTCAGTATTTAGGGGCACCCCAGAACCCAGGAAATCAGATTCCTGCAACCTAAGACGAAGAAGGACTGCTGACCTGAAAGCCCTGCAGAGAAGACGGAGACACCAACTGCTTTGGCCCCAGCTCTACCGGCCTGTCTCCCACTTCAAGAAAAAGTGCAACAGCAATGCGTTCAACAGGGCCCAGCGAGCTCTGAAGCCTCAGAGGACTACCCTGCATCTAAAAGGACCAAGAACTCCCGAAGACAGCGGCTCTGCTCCAAAGAAGAAACATCTTTGCAACAAAAAAGCAACTTTTAAAGAACACACGTTTCCCGCCTGGAAGCGTGAGACTTTGCACTCTGCATCCGACGCCCCAGGCTCGACCTGCGGAGAACCAACACTACAGGGAGGACTCCCCGGCGACTTCGACCCTGTGAGTAGCCAGAGTTGACCCCCCTGAACCCCACAGCGACGCCTGCAGAGGGAACCCAGAGGCTCCCCCTGACCGCGACTGCCTGCTTCAAAGAACCCGACGCCTGGTAAAGACACTGCACCTGCAGCCCCCAGGACCTGAAGGATCCGACCTCCAGTGCAGGAGCGACCCCCAGGTGGCCCTCTCCCTTGCTCAGGTGGTGGCTTCCCTGAGGAGCCCCCCCCTTGCCTGCCTGCTTCGCTGAAGAGACCCCTTGGTCTCCCATTGAACTCCATTACAAACCCAACGCCTGTTTACACATTGCACCTGGCCGCCCCGTGCCGCTGTGGGTGTACCTTTAGTGCTGTCTTGTGTCCCCCCCGGTGCCCTACAAAACCCCCCGCGAAGACGCAGGTACTTACCTGCTGTCAGACTGGAACCGGGGCACCCCCTTCTCCATTGAAGCCTATGCGTTTTGGGCATCACTTTGACCTCTGCACCTGACCGGCCCTGAGCTGCTGGTGTGGTAACTTTGGGGTTGCCCTGAACCCCCAACGGTGGGCTACCTTGGACCCAACTTTGAACCCTGTAGGTGGTTTACTTACCTGCAAAACTAACAAACACTTACCCTCCGCCAGGAACTGTTGAAAATTGCACTGTGTCCAGTTTTAAAATAGCTTATTGCCATTTGTGTGAAAACTGTATATGCTATTTTGCTAATTCAAAGTTCCTAAAGTTCCTAAGTGAAATACCTTTCATTTAAAGTATTGTTTGTAAATCTTGAACCTGTGGTTCTTAAAATAAACTAAGAAAATATATTTTTCTATATAAAAACCTATTGGCCTGGAATTGTCTTGGAGTGTGTGTTCCTCATTTATTGCCTGTGTGCGTACAACACATGCTTAACACTACCCTCTGATAAGCCTACTGCTCGACCACACTACCACAAAATAGAGCATTAGAATTATCTCTTTTTGCCACTATCTTACCTCTAAAAGGGAACCCTTGGACTCTGTGCATGCCATTTCTTACTTTGAAATAGTACATACAGAGCCAACTTCCTACACTGTAGATGATATTGATTCAATTCAAAGTTCCTAAAGTATCTAAGTGAAGTACCTTCCACTTAAAGTATTTACTGTAAATCTTGAACCTGTGGTTCTTAAAATAAACTAAGAAAATATATTTTTCAATATAAAAACCTATTGGCCTGGAGTAAGTCTTTAAGTGTGTGTTCCTCATTTATTGCCTGTTTGTGTACAACAAATGCTTAACACTACCCTCTGATAAGCCTACTGCTCGACCACACTACCACAAAATAGAGCATTAGAATTATCTAATTTTGCCGCTATCCTACCTCTAAGGGGCACCATTGGACTCTGTGCACACTATTTCTTACTTTGAAATAGCATATACAAAGACAACTTCCTATAGGGTGTAGCCACCCTCAAGGACAGTAGCCATTGGCTACCCCCACCCAGACCTAAACACACCCCTAAATTTAGTATTTAGGGGCAACCCAGATCCCAGGAAATCAGATTACTGCAACCTGAAGAAAGCAGAAGGACTGCTGACCTAAAAGCCTGCAGAGAAGGAGGAAGACGACAACTGCTTTGGCCCCAGCCCTACCGGCTTGTCTCCAACTTCAAAAACCTGCTCCAGTGACGCATCTGACGGGGACCAGCGTCCTCTGAAGACGGACTGCCCTGGACTACAGGACCAAAAAACTCCAGTGAACAGGGCCCTGTTCAAAACCAGCTACTTCTTTGCAACAAAGAGGCAACTTCCAAAGACTTCACGTTTCCCGCCGGAAGCGTGAGACTCTACACTCTGCACCCGACCCCCCCGGCTCGACCTGCAGAAAACCAACACCTCAGGGAGGATTCCCCGGCCACTGCGAGCCCGTGAGTAACCAGAGACGAACCCCCCCCGAAACCCCAACAGCAACGCCTGCAGAGAGAATCCAGAGGCTCCCCCTAACCGCGACTGCCTGTAACATGGGACCCGACGCCTGGAACCAACACCTCACCCGCAGCCCCCAGGACCTGAAGGAACCAAACTTCGACGCAGGAGTGACCCCAGGCGACCCTCTGCCTTGCCCAGGTGGTGGCTGTCCCGAGAAGCCCCCCCGTGCCTGCCTGCACCGCTAGAGTGACCCCAGGGTCCCTCCGTTGAAACCTATGCAAAACCAGACGCCTGCTTTGCACACTGCACCACAAAACCCCCCTGGCCTGCCCCCCGAGGGCGCAGGTACGTACCTTCTAGCAGACTGTAACCGGAGCACGCCTGCTCTCCATAGGCCCCTATGTGTTTTGGGCACCTCTTTGACCTCTGCACCTTACCGGCCCAGAGCTGCTGGTGTGGTAACTTTGGGATTGCCTTGAACCCCCAACGGTGGGATGCCTATGCCCCAGGATTGAGCCTTGTAAGTGTTTTACTAACCTCCTAATCTAACCTTTACTTAACTCCCCCAGGAACTGTTCATTTTTGCACTGTGTCCACTTTGAAAATAGCTTATTGCCATTTTTACAAAGACTGTACATGATATTGATTCCATTCAAAGTTCCTAAAGCATTTAAGTGAAGTACTTTACATTGAAAGTATTTACTGTAAATCTTGAACCTGTGGTTCTAAAAATAAAGAAAATATATTTTTCAATATAAAAACCTATTGGCCTGGAGTAAGTCTTTGAGTGTGTGTTCCTCATTTATTGCCTGTGTGTGTACAACAAATGCTTAGCACTACCCTCTGATAAGCCTACTGCTCGACCACACTACCACAAAATAGAGCATTAGAATGATCCAATTTCGCCACTATCTTACCTCTAAGGGGAACTCTTGGACTCTCTGCACACTATTTCTTACTTTGAAATAGTATATACAGAGCCAACTTCCTACAGTTTTTGAACATATTTCATGGTGGGCCCATAATGAATTAGGTCCAACATTCTGAAGATATGGAATTCCAACTGCTTTAATAACTGGAAAGACGTTCGCTCTAGTTATGAGGTGTAGTGGTGGTGTGGGGTCTGGGCCAGTGACCTACTCCTGGGAGTTGTCACTGGGAGCTTGATGATTCCTACCCTCTTCCTGTAGCACCAGGTCTTTTTTGGGAAGCCAGTCTTGAATATGCAGCGCCTGCTGAAGGTCTGTGCTAAATACCGTCATTATATAATAGTAATGCTGGTGACAGCAACCGAACAGTGCAGGATACTGTGATCCTCATTGTACCTGACTGGTCTCTAACATACCTTGGTCTCTACATTAACCACACTTTCCAGTGTGTGTTAGCTCGCTCCTGTAGCCATAATGTGGCAAGCTCTTTATGAAAGAACTGAAAATTTATAAATAATTACTCTGGACCAAATACACCACACCATGACGTTATTTGCAACAAGGTGAGTATTATACATTTTCACTATTGAAATTGTTTTCAACTGACTGTGACATATGAATGCATGGAGGTGTTTACAGTAGGAGCTAATTCAGTATAACCAATAGTGAGGAAATAACCACTGGCAGCAAAGAACTACAATCAAGGCCTCTATACAGTTTCACAAATAAACCCCTTGGAAGCTCACAACCTAACAGTCCAGGCACACAATACTTTGAGCCATACTGTTAGGAAAGAGTGATAAGTTCAAGAAGAAAATATTGCGCATTTCATAGAATGTAGCCAAGATGTACTTCCGTTGGTATCATGTGTATTTCTCAGGTCAATAGTTGATCAGGTATGAGTCTACTGATGTACACTCTACTGCAATAGAATCTCATAAAGGTAAGACTAAAGAATGTGTTTATGGTGGCTTGACAAAGTCTGCTTTTGGTCAAATCACGGAGGCGCGCAGGCAGCAAAACATCTGCCTCCTGGTATAAAAAAAAGCATTAATCGCAGATGACCTGAATTACAGAATGGTGGTAATGTATAATCCTCTCGAAAGCACTGGCAGTGTATAAGCCTCCATAAGTGTAATTTCCAGAGAAGAAATCTCCACCAAAGGAATTTGGTAATGGTCATTTCTCTGGCAGAGAATCGTAGGGTGGAAATTATACTTACAGAGAAAAGGATATTATTGGATTCATCATTATCTTCCTTCAAAATCGTGTCCTGAGTGAGTAATCATCAAAAACCAAGTCTGTTTGTTAACTGATCTTGTGGTAGTCACCTCTTTTCGTTACAAAGCAAACAGCAGCACATTGCGTACCTTGGTTATTTCATCACTCCAGCTTTTGATATCAATGGGAAGTCCTCAACAAAGTCCAGGTTTGAAGAATTCATACACGGGGCCAAACCCATTGGACATATTTCATTGTCTCATATTTATGCCACATTTAGTACTAAGGCTCCTTTTAAGTCTTACAGAGTGTAGGAAGTTGGCTCTGTGTATACTATTTCAAAGTAAGAAATAGTGTGCACAGAGTCCAAGGGTTCCCCTTAGAGGTAAGATAGTGGCAAAAGTAGATAATTCTAATGCTCTATTTTGTGGTAGTGTGGTTGAGCAGTAGGCTTATCAGAGGGTAGTGTTAAGCATTTGTTGTACACACACAGGCAATAAATGAGGAACACACACTCAAAGACTTACTCCAGGCCAATAGGTTTTTACATTGAAAAATATCTTTTCTTAGTTTATTTTAAGAACCACAAGTTCAAGATTTACAGATAATACTTTAAATGTAAGGTACTTCACTTAGATACTTTAGGAACTTTGAATGAAAACAATATCATGTACAGTCTTTGTAAAAATGGCAATAAGCTATTTTCAAAGTGGACACTGCAAAAATCAACAGTTCCTGGGGGAGGTAAGTAAAGGTTAGATTAGGAGGTAAGTAAAACACTTACAAGTCTCAGTCCTGGGGTATAGGCAGCCCAACGTTGGGGGTTCAAGGCAACCCCAAAGTTACCACACCAGCAGCTCAGGGCCGGTCAGGTGCAGAGGTCAAAGAGGTTTCCAAAACACATATGTGCCTATGGAGAACAGGGGGGCTCCAGTTCCAGTCTGCCAGCAGGAAGTACCTGCGTCCTCGGGGGGAAGACCAGGGGGTTTTGTAGAGCACTGGGGGGGACACAAGTAGGCACACAAAACATACCGAGAGGCACAGGGGCGGTCGAGTGCAGTGTGCAAATCAGGCTTCTGGTTTCAGATAGGAATCAGTGGAGGGACCTGGGGGTCACTCTAGCAGTGCAGGCAGGCACAGGGTGGGGCTTCTCAGGACAGCCACCACCTGGGCGAGGCAGAGGGTCGCCTGGGGGTCACTCCTGCGCTGAGGTTCGGTTCCTTCAGGTCCTGGGGGCTGCGGGTGCAGTGTTGGTTCCAGGGTCCCTTGTTACAGGCAGTCGCGGTCAGGGGGAACCTCTGGATTCTCTCTGCTGGCGTCGCTGTGGGGGCTGAGGGGGGGGGGGTGGTCTCTGGTTACTCACAGGCTCGCAGTCGCCGAGGAGTCCTCCCTGAGGTGTTGTTTTTCTGCAGGTCGAGCCGGGAGTGTCGGGTGCAGAGTGTAGAGTCTCACTCTTCCGACGGTAAACGTGAAGTCTTTGGAAGGTGCTTCTTTGTTGCAAAGAAGGATTAGTTACTTACCTGTAAATCCTAGTTCTCTTCCAGGGGTATCCTCATCAAAGTCATAAACATTGAATATTCCCGCCCTTGTGCGGGGACCCCGGAGCATATATATATAAAATACATACATATTATCATGTGTAAAACAGCAATGCAGGCTATAATCATAAATAGGCTAAAATGCTTTATTTCTATGCAAGTTTTTTTTTTCTTTTTTTTTTTCATATTATAAAATCACAATAGATCATAAATATCTACCTAAGCCCCAAAAACTGGACTTAGGGAAGTAAACAGCAGTAAATATCAGAGAAAAATAGAAAAAAACCACATTGAAAAACAATGAAGCATTCTTAGCCAATAGGCTGCATGCAGGTTAACACAGGAGAACCATAAAAACTTTGGCACCGTGCCTTTAAGACCCTGAGCACCTCCAGTATCCCACCATGCCTCAGGGGTGAAGGGAAGGTGACAGTTGGTTCACAGTTAGGTCAGTACTTTTTTACGGTGACAATCTGTGTAACTGATCAGAAAGATAATCTGTCCTGCACTTCTAGGAGACTTAAGTCCGGGGAGGAGGGTGGGTTGTTT
This sequence comes from Pleurodeles waltl, assembly GCF_031143425.1. Taxonomy (NCBI): domain Eukaryota; kingdom Metazoa; phylum Chordata; class Amphibia; order Caudata; family Salamandridae; genus Pleurodeles; species Pleurodeles waltl. Next base: position 75,627,002 of record NC_090447.1, on the reverse strand, counting down.
ATGACTTTGATGAGGATACCCCTGGAAGAGAACTAGGATTTACAGGTAAGTAACTAATCCTTCTCTTCCAGGGGATCCTCATCAATAGTCATAAACATTGAATAGATTAGCAAGCCCATCCCTAAACTCTGCGGACTGTCCGAAAGAAGTGCAGGAAAGAATACATATTCATGCAAATAGATTTCTAAGAGAGGCCTGCCCCACCTGGGCATCCGCTCTTGCATCCGAGTCTAAACAGTAATGCTTAGTAAAGGTATGCACAGACTTCCATGTAGCAGCCTTACAAATCTCGGAAATTGGTACATTGTTAAGGAGGGCAGCAGTAGCCGCTTTTCCCCTTGTGGAATGCGCTTTTGGCCTAGCCAGTAATTGCTTATTAGCCAGTTGGTAAGTGTTAACAATACAAGACACAATCCATCTTGATATCGTTCGTTTAGACGCTGCCTCTCCTGTTCTTAAATGACCATAATTCAGAAACAAATGGTTAGAATGTCTAATCGGTTTTGTTTTGTCCAAATAGAATTTCAGCACTCTTTTTAAGTCTAAAGAATGCAATGCTTTCTCAGCCGGAGTCTCCGGATTGGGAAAGAAAGTCGGTAAAGATATAGTCTGATTGATATGGAATTCTGACACCACCTTCGGAAGGAAAGATGGGTGAGTTCGCAGAACCACTCTATTATCGTGAAAAACCGTGTACGGTTCTCTGCAAGACAGAGCCTGAATTTCGCTGACCCTCCTCGCTGAAGTAATGGCCACCAAAAAAGCCGTCTTCCACGTAAGGTGCTGTAAAGAGGCCTTGTGGATAGGTTCAAAAGGAGGGCCCATAAGTTGACAGGACTACATTCAGTTCCCATGGAGGAGAAGGTCTCCGAATGGGAGGAAAAACCTTTTTCAAGCCTTCTAAAAAATCCTTGACTACAGGTATCGTAAAGAAGGATTCCTGAGAAGGCGACTTACGATACGCTGTAATTGCAGACAAATGAACCTTAATAGAAGATACCTGCAGACCAGACTTCGCCAGATGAAGTAAATAGGATAGTATGACGTCCTCCTGAGCTCGTATGGGATTTATACCTTGTTGAGAGCACCAGATGTAAAATCTCTTCCACTTAAAAGCGTAAGAACGCCGCGTGGAAGGTCGTTTTGACTCTTTCAAGATGCTCATGCACTCCTGTGAGAGCCCTAGGTGCCCATACTGTAGGAATTCAGGAGCCATGCTGTCAAGCTCAGAGAGGGAAGGTTGGGATGTAGGATTCTGCCTTCCATTCTGCTCAGGAGATCCGGTCTGCACGGCAACCTCCTGTGAGGTCTTTCCGATAAGTTGAGTAGGTCCGTGTACCAGAATTGGCGGGGCCATTGTGGCGCTATCAGAATCATTCTGGTTCTGGAGTTGTAAAATTTGTTGATTACTGCCGGTATGAGGGGAATCGGTGGAAAGGCGTAGAGAAATGTCCCTGACCAGTTGATCAACAGGGCATTCCCTTGAGATCCCGGACGGCAGAACCTGGATGCGAAGTCTGGGCATTTCTTGTTTGTTTCGTCTGCAAAGAGATCCAACTGAGGTCGACCCCATTGACCGAAGATGTCCTCGACGACTTCGTCGTGTAGCACCCAGTCGTGCGCGTCTTCCAGATGTCTGCTCAGGAAATCTGCCTCTACGTTTTGCTGACCTGGCAGGTGTACCGCTGTGATAGACATTCCCCTGGCCAGGAGCCAATGCCATATCGTTTGGGATTCTCGAGACAGAGGTAGTGATCTTGTTCCCCCCTGTTTGTTCAGGTAATACATTGTGGTTGTATTGTCTGTCTGAATTAGGATAGATTTCCCCTGAACCAATGGAGAGAAAGATTTGAGAGCCAGATGGACTGCTCTGAGTTCCAGTAGATTTATGTGATAGTTCTTTTCCTTGTCGGACCACAGACCCTGAGCTTGGAAGGAACCCAGATGAGCACCCCAACCCTGAAGAGACGCATCCGTTACCAGAGTGTCGACTGGAATTGTCTGGTGAAACGGAGAACCTATCGACAGGTGAGGTCTGTGCATCCACCATTGTAGTGATTGAAAAGCCACTGCTGGTAGTCGAACTCTGTCCTCCCAGTGACCAGTCTTTTGGCTCCAATTGTTCTCTAATGCCTCCTGAAGGGGCCTCATGCGTAGCCTGGCATTCGGGACAATGAAGATGCATGAAGCCATGGAGCCCAGAAGCGATGTCACCTGACGAGCTGTAGGTGCATCGGCTGTTAATAGATGTTGACACTTCCTGTGGATTGATAAAAGTCGTTCCTCCGAAGGATACACTCTTTGGAGCTCTGTGTTTAGTATCGCTCCCAGGTAGTGGAGGTTTTGTGTTGGAATCAAGGTTGACTTGTCGTGGTTGATTTGAAGACCTAGAGACTCGAAAGTTCTTAGAACGATATCTCGATGTTTTCTCGCCTGATCCGGAGATGAGGCCTTCACTAGCCAGTCGTCCAGGTAGGGGTAGACGAATATTTTTTGTCTTCGAAGGTGTGCCGCTACCACTGCTACACATTTTGAAAAGACTCGGGGTGCAGACTTCAGGCCGAATGGAAGGACTCTGAATTGGTAGTGTTGTGACGCTATCTGGAAACGTAAAAATTTCCGATGTTTGGTTGCTATTGGGATGTGAAAATATGCATCCTGTAGGTCGATGGAGCACATCCAGTCTCCCTGATGCAGTTGCGGGACAATCTGGTGAAGGGCTAGCATCCTGAACTTTTGTTTTCTTATGTACTTGTTCAGGAGCCGTAAGTCCAGAATTGGTCTGAAGAGGCCCTGTTGACCTTTTTTCGCCACCAGAAAGTAACGGGAGTACACCCCTTTTCCTTTTTGTGCCGGAGGAACCTTTTCTACAGCTTTCTTTTGTAGGAGTGCGAGAACTTCCTTGCGTAGCAGGCTGAGATGAGAAGGAAAACACCTTGCTGGCGGCAAGTGTGGAGGAGGTTTTTTGAAAAGGAGAGAATAGCCATGTTCGACAATATTGAGCACCCATTTGTCTTTTGTGATTGAGTGCCACTCGCGAAGATGATGCGTAACACTTCCCCCCACCGGAGTGGTGCACAGTGCTGAGGGAAGCAATGCCTCATTGCTTTGATGGTGTCTTTGCTGTAGACTGTTGAGGTCTACTTGACCCTCTGTCTCTTGTGGGTCTACGTGCCTGAAACAGGGGACGTCCCTGTCGTTGTTGTGGCCTTTGAGACCAGTGAGGGGTTTGAACCCTCTGCTGGAATGGTCGTCTGTCATAAGGCCTGTACCTCCGCCTGAAGTCTTTTTTACGTTCCAGGCCCACTGCCCTCATCGTGTCGACTTCCGTTTTCATTCGGGCCATCTCTTCATCCGCGTGGGTACCGAACAACGAACTCCCGCTGAATGGGAGGTTCAAAATGCGCTGCTGTGCTTCCTGTTTCAGACCCGTGAGCCGTAGCCAGGAAGACCTCCTAGCGCAGATTCTGTGCGCATACCCATGCGCAGCCAAATCCGCCCCGTCCGCCGCCGCGCTGATGACCTGGTTAGATACTAGGCCCCCTTCCTGCAAGATTTCCTGGAAGTCCTGTCTATCTTCCCTGGGCAACTTTTCTGTAAATCTGTGGAGTGAGTCCCACAGAGAGCGGTCATATCTGCCCAGAAGTGCTGAGGCGCTGGAGACCTTCATAGCAGATGCCGCCGTACCGCACATCTTTCTCCCCAGAGAGTCTAGGTGTCTGCTCTCCTTATCCGGGGGGACTGTGGAAGATGATGCCACAGAGTGTGTTTTTCTGGCTGCGGCTAAGATCACAGAGTCCGGTGGCGGATCCTTCCGCAGGAATAAAGGATCTTGTTCCGGAGCTTTGTATTTCTTTTGAATCCTAGCCGGGGCAGACTTGAGAGTGGCTGGAGACAGAAAAGTGTCCATAGTCGGTTGCAGCAAACCCGGTACTAGTGGCAGCAGTTTTCTCGAGACTGATCTGTGTTGTAGGGTCTCAAAGATAACTGAGGATGAGGTGGCCGGCTCCGGTACCTCAATATTTAGCTTCTGCGCTCCCCTTAGAAGAACCTCATTAAAAGTGGTGATATCATCCACCGGGGAAATCCTAGCAGGTGGAGAATCTGTGAGTGTGGGGGAGTAGCGCCCAACAGACGATCCTGAAGAAGACCAAGAAGGTGATCTTCTGCGTGGTGTTCGTGACCTGGTTCTCCTTCGGGAACGGGACCTGCTCCGAGAGGCTGTAGCAGAGTGTGCAGGTCTTGTGGTCGGCTGACGAGAAGCAGAACGAGCCCGTCCTGCTCTAGCTGTAGGCGATGGCGTTCTCGGTAATGAGGCAGTAGGAGAATACATCCTAGAGTATTGTGAATCCGGGGATGCTGTGATGGGAGAAACATGCCCCGATGCTCTGGAATGGGATGATGCACTCCTTATAGAGACCACCGGTGAGGGAGCTTTGTCCGCTGGCTCTACTGCCTGTGACACAGCTGAAGGTTGTGTCGACGTCGATTGCATCCTCGACGTCGAAGGTTGCGATGGCTGATCTGTTCTCGACGTCGAAGGTCTTGACGTCGGAGGTCTTGCCGTCGAGTGTCTTGACGCCGATCGCCTATCGCGGGACCTGGACCTACTCGCCGTCGTGTGTCTCGACGTTGAGTGGCGAGTGGTCGACGGCGGATGTTCCTGCCGTCGAGGTGTTTTTGGTGTCGTGTCCTTCGACGCCAAGGGGTGAGACGTTCTCAACGGCGAACGGGAGCGCCGGAGATGACTCGACGCCGAACGGCGGCCTGCCGTCGACGGAGATGTACCCCTGTGTCCATGCTTCGACGTTTTGTCCCTCGACGTCGGTCTGGTCGCCGTCCACGGCGATCTATGCCGGTGAGACGGTGGTGCCGATGACGTCGATGGAGAACAAACAGGTACAATCCTACCTGTCGACGTCGATCGGGCCATTCCTTCTGCTGTAGGTCTGGGAAGTGAAGAGGATGTTGACTTTTTCCTCTCCTGAAGCCCATGTAGCCTGATCTTCTCTCTGTCTTTGAGAGTCCTCCTTGACATGTTCTTACAATACTTGCAGGTGTCAGGACAGTGACTCTGTGGCAGGCAGACAATACACAGAGAGTGTGGGTCTGACTGGGCTTTCTTCTTCCCACAAGAAGGACATTTTACAAAAAGAGATGGCATTTTCTGTCAAAAAAGACTTCCAAACTCAGACAAAAGATGTTATCTGTCGAGTAAATAGGAAAAACACTATTTTTAAGGATTTTTCTGAAGAAAAACTCAGAAAAACTGAGAGCTCAATGCTCCAGGATCCTCTCAGAAGAAGCCGGAAAAAAGAACTGACCTAACTGTGAACCAACTGTCACCTTCCCTTCACCCCTGAGGCATGGTGGGATACTGGAGGTGCTCAGGGTCTTAAAGGCACGGTGCCAAAGTTTTTATGGTTCTCCTGTGTTAACCTGCATGCAGCCTATTGGCTAAGAATGCTTCATTGTTTTTCAATGTGGTTTTTTTCTATTTTTCTCTGATATTTACTGCTGTTTACTTCCCTAAGTCCAGTTTTTGGGGCTTAGGTAGATATTTATGATCTATTGTGATTTTATAATATGAAAAAAAAAAAAAAAAAAAAAACTTGCATAGAAATAAAGCATTTTAGCCTATTTATGATTATAGCCTGCATTGCTGTTTTACACATGATAATATTTATGTATTTTATATATATATGCTCCGGGGTCCCCGCACAAGGGCGGGAATATTCAATGTTTATGACTATTGATGAGGATCCCCTGGAAGAGAAGTAGCTGGTTTTGAACAGGGCTACTGTTCACGGGAGTTTCTTGGTCCTGTAGTCCAGGGCAGTCCTCTGAGGCTTCAGAGGTCGCTGGTCCCTGTCGGATGAGTCGCTGGAACAAGTTGTCAAAGTTGGAGACAGGCCGGTAGGGCTGGGGCCAAAGCAGTTGTTGTCTTCCTCCTTCTCTGCAGGCTTGTAAGTCAGCAGTCTTTCTTGTTACTTCAGGTTGTAGGAATCTGATTTCCTGGGATCTGGGGAGCCCCTAAATACTGAATTTAGGGGTGTGTTTAGGTCTGGGAGGGCAGTAGCCAATGGCTACTGTCCTTGCGGGTGGCTACACCCTCTTTGTGCCTCCCCACTGTGGGGTTGGTGGCACATCCCTAATCCTATTGGGGGAATCCTCCAAACACAAGATGGAGGATTTCTCAAGGCAGGGGTCACCTCAGCTCAGGACCCCTTAGGGGCTGTCCTGACTGGTGGGTGACTCCTCCTGGTTTTTCTCATTATCTCCTCCAGCCTTGCCGCCAAAAGTGGGAGCAGTGGCCGGAGGGGCGGGCATCTCCACTAGCTGGGATGCCCTGGGGCGCTGTAACAAAAGGGGTGACAGGTGTTACAGTTCCTGTAGGGGGAGGTGAGAAGCACCTCCACCCAGTACATGCTTTGTTCCTGGCCACAAAGTGACAAAGGGACTCTCCCCATGTGACCAGTAACATGTCTGGTGTGTGGCAGGCTGGCAGAACCTGGTCAGCCTACACGAGAAGTCGGGTAGGTATTCAGTGGGGACATCTCTAAGATGCCCTCTGGGTTTATGTTACAATAAATTGCACACTGGCATCAGTGTGCATTTATTGTGCTGAGAAGTTTGATACCAAACTTCCCAGTTTTAAGTGTAGCCATTATGGAACTGTGGAGTTCATGTTTGACAAACTCCCAGACCATATACTCTTATGGCTACCCTGCACTTAGAATGTCTAAGGTTTTGCTTAGACACTGTAGGGGCATAGTGCTCATGCACATATGCCCTCACCTGTGGCATAGTGCACCCTGCCTTATGGCTGTAAGGCCTGCTAGAGGGTGACGTACCTATGCCACAGTCAGTGTGAGGTTGGCATGGCACTCTGAGGGGAGTGCCATGTCGACTTAGTCATTTTCTCCCCACCAGCACACACAAGGCGTGAGGCAGTGTGCATGTGCTGAGTGAGGGGCCCCTAGGGTGGCATAGGACATGCTGCAGCCCTTAGAGACCTTCCCTGGCATCAGGGCCCCTGGTACCAGGGGTACCAGTTACAAGGGACTTACCTGAGTGCCAGGGTTGTGCCAATTGTGGAGACAAAGGTACAGTTTAAGGAAAGAACACTGGTGCTGGGCAGCAGGGTCCCAGCACACTTTCAAATCATAACTTAGCATCAGCAAAGGCAAAAAGTTAGGGGGTAACCATGCCAAGGAGGCATTTCCTTACACAGAGTTATTTAAATGTATGCAGAAAGAATGATGATTTGAAACATTCGCTTTAAATATTTATAGGCTGCACAGCCCATTTTAATGTCCTCTAAAACAGCTAAAAAAGATTATTTTTTTCAATTCAAACGGACTTGAAAACCTTTCTCGCTTTTTCAACTCAAGTACGTTTTGTTTTGCCTGAATGCATTACTATAAAGGCAATCATGAACAGTACTCAAACTAATTAGAACTCTCTTTGTGTTGTTGTGTTCATTTACTGCTAAGTCTCTAAGGGACCTGTAAGAGTTTTTCACCAGTGGTATAAAAATCAGCATTCCAATCCAGATCCACCTGTGCACTAAGATGGCCCCAATATAAAAGATATTAAGATTGACTGATCGTCAGCTGAGCTAAGGGCACTGAAGGGCTACAGGGGTCTTTACATAGGCAAACACCTGCACCACAATCATTATTAGACAAAGAGCGGGCAAAGGTCTTCATAGGCTGAGACACATGAAAATGCACAAGACAGACAGAAACACGGCGTGGCCTACGATCCTACAAGCCCACCACATCCAGGTTCAAAGCAACCTAGAAGTAGTAATTTATGTGCCAGATACCCACTTATTCCCATCGTCATTATCATAAGAACTTTATTTTGTTCAAAAGATCACAAAAGTACTCATAACAATACAAATCAACATTTTGAAAAGCATGCAATCCAAATAATTTGGGAAATATGACAATAATTAGTAGAAATGAAACCATCACAAACATAGAATCCTACTGATCTCCCAGATGCAAATACACTGGTGCAAATTAGCAGGAGAGCATAGTTTCCATCATACATTAAACAGGCATTTGAAGTGACTAACTTTCAGATCCTATAACACATAGAAGCAGCCCTTAGTATTTAACAAATATGCTTATGGATTAAAGCATACCTTAAGATAATTAAAAAAAATATATATATAAGAAAGAAGTGACTCAAACAGATGATCCACTTCTTTCTTGGATATTACATTTTCTTGTGACTCATTGTATCCTTTGGGATCCAGATTTTTGCCCTGGCTGGCTGTTTTTTTGTGATCCTGCATCTTCCAGTATATATTACCTATTGGTGGTCACCAATAAGTAGTTATATTTAGGACCATTTTTTCCATTGGCAGAGCGTTTGATTTTCCTATAACTTTGGCGCCGCTTAACAAATCTTCACAAAATTTTCAACACTTATACTTTGGTCGGTTCTACTGGTGTATTGAAAGTTTCAAAGTGATCCGTCAAACGAGGGTAGAGAAAAAAAGGGGGATGCCAACACATTTTTTCACCATTTTACGTCAATGGGATCTATCAAATTTTTGAACACGACTACAACCCAAACCGCTGAACGGAATTAGACCACATTTGGCAGTAGTGTAAATCCCTTCAGTAGTTTTGGAGAAATTATAGTTTTAAAGACAAGTTACTTACCTTCGGTAGCGCCTTTCCTGGTGGATACACTAGCTACCTGTGGATTGCTCACCTAATGAATTCTCCCAATGCACCAGCATTCAATGGAAATTTTCTTCCAAGCTCTGCATGTCGACGAGGACGTCAAAATTGCCCGTCTTCCACGCGACGCCGTCTGACATCATTGAGCCAATAAAAGGTCCTCGCCGGCCTGCTGACGTGAGTTTTTAAGTGCCTTCAAGGCGAACAGGCGACTACCGACTATACATACCTGACATGAATACATCAGTCAAATATAAAAAAAAACCTTTAATAAAATAGAAACATCAAAATATCAAATATATTTATAAGCGTGTATATAAAATATATATATATATATATATGTATATATATATATATATATATATATATATATATATATATATATATATATATATATATAAAAATAAATACATATAAAAAGCACATATATGGACATGTATCTACATATATCATCAAATCTATCTACACCTCTTTATATACATACACACACTAGGATATTTTGGTAAGACCAACCAGGCAATGGGGAGGGGGGTGGGTCCGTGAGGAATCCACAGGTAGCTAGTGTATCCACCAGAAAAGGCGCTACCAAAGGTAAGTAACTTGTTCTTCTGATGGATACAACTACCTGTGGATTCCTCACCTAATGAATAGAGTCCCAAAGCAGTACCGCACTCGGTACCGGGTGCCTGAATGGTCACACCAAGAAATCCTGCAGCAAGGACTGTGCAAAATGACCATCCCTCCTAATCTCTGAATCCAAACAATAATGCTTCGCAAAAGTATGGAGGGAAGACCAAGTTGAAGCCTTACGAATATCAGCCACAGGAACACTTCTAGCCAAAGCCAAAGAGGCCGACTTAGCCCTGGTGGAATGGACTCTAATTCCATCAGGAGGAACCTTCTTTGCCAAAGAATAACACACTGGATAGTGTTCTCTTGTGGACCGCCTTGCCTTTCCTCTTCCCCACGTAGCCGATGAAGAGCTGATCTTTCACTCAGAACTCTCTCGATCTGTCAACGTAGAAGCTTAAAGCTCTTTTAGGGTCAAGCCGATGAAGTCTCTCCTCCTCTTTCGATGGATGGGGAGGAGGATAAAAGGACGAGAGCATAATGGACTGCCCTAAATGGAAGGGTGTAAGGAAATGGCTCCCTGTTGCAATTACCCCCCACTTTTTGCCTGATACTGATGCTGACTTGACTGAGAAGTGTGCTGGGACCCTGCTAACTAGGCCCCAGCACCAGTGTTCTTTCACCTAAAATGTACCATTGTCTCCACAATTGGCACAACCCTGGCACCCAGGTAAGTCCCTTGTAAGTGGTACCCCTGCTACCAAGGGCCCTGATGCCAGGGAAGGTCTTTAAGGGCTGCAGCATGTCTTATGCCACCCTAGGGACCCCTCACTCAGCACAGACACACTGCTTGCTAGCTTGTGTGTGTTGGTGGGGAGAAAATGACTAAGTCGAAATGCCACTTCCCTCTGGGTGCCATGCCAACCTCACACTGCCTGTGGCATAGGTAAGTCACCCCTCTAGCAGGCCTTACAGCCCTAAGGCAGGGTGCACTATAACACAGGTGAGGGCATATGTGCATGAGCACTATGCCCCTACAGTGTCTAAGCAAAACCTTAGACATTGTTAGTACAGGGTAGCCATAAGAGTATATGGTCTGGGAGTCTGTCAAAAACGAACTCCACAGCTCCATAATGGCTACACCGAATACTGGGAAGTTTGGTATCAAACTTCTCAGAATAATAAACCCACACTGATGTCAGTGTTGGATTTATTAAAAAATGCACACAGAGGGCATCTTAGAGATGCCCCCTGTATTTTACCCAGTTGTTCAGTGCAGGACTGACTGGTCTGTGCCAGCCTGCTGCTGAGAGACGAGTTTCTGACCCCATGTGGTGAGGGCCTTTGTGCTCTCTGAGGACAGAAACAAAAGCCTGCTCTGGGTGGAGGTGGAGGTGCTTATCACCTCCCCCCTGCAGGAACTGTAACACCCAGCAGTGAGCCTCAAAGGCTCAGGCTTCGTGTTACAATGCTCCAGGGCACTCCAGCTAGTGGAGATGCCCGCCCCCTGGACACAGCCTCCACTTTTGTCTGCAAGTCCAGGGGAGATAATGAGAAAAACAAGGAGGAGTCACCCACCAGTCAGGACAGCCCCAAGGTGTCCTGAGCTGAGGTGACCACTGCCTTTAGAAATCCTCCATCTTGATTTTGGAGGATCCCCCCAATAGGAATAGGCATGTGCCCCCCTCCCCTCAGGGAGGAGGCACAATGAGGGTGTAGCCACCTTCAAGGACAGTAGCCATTGGCTACTGCCCTCCCAGACCTAAACACACCCCTAAATTCAGTATTTAGGGGCTCCCCAGAACCTAGGAAACTAGATTCCTGCAACCTGAAGACGAAGGACTGCTGACCTGAAGCCCTGCAGAGAAGACGGAGACACCAACTGCTTTGGCCCCAGCCCTACCAGCCTGTCTCCCCACTTCAAGGAAAACTGCAACAGCGACGCGTCCTCCAGGTCAGGGTCCAGCGACCTCTGAAGCCTCAGAGGACCACCCTGCATCTAAAGGACCAAGAAGCTCCCGAGAACAGCAGCCCTGTTCAAGAAACTGCAACTTTTGGAAACAAAGAAGCAACTTTCAAAGACCACACTTTTCCCGCCGGAAGAGTGAGACTTTTCACTCTGCACCCGGCAAACCCCCGCCTCGACCTGCGGAAAACTAACGCTACCCCGAGGAGCCCCCCCAAAAACCTGCTCAGGAGGGAGGGTCTGTAGGAAGTTGGCTCTGTATGTACTATTTCATAGTAAGAAATAGCATGCACAGAGTCCAAGGGTTCCCCTTAGAGGTAAGATAGTGGCAAAAAGAGATAATTCTAATGCTCTATTTTGTGGTAGTGTGGTCGAGCAGTAGGCTTATCAGAGGGTAGTGTTAAGCATTTGTTGTACACACACAGGCAATACATGAGGAACACACACTCTAAGACAATTCCAGGCCAATAGGCTTTTATATAGAAAAATATATTTTCTTAGTTTATTTTAAGAACCACAGGTTCAAACAATACTTTAAATGAAAGGTATTTCACTCAGGTATTCTAGGAACTTTGAATTATCACAATAGCATGTACAGTTTTGAAACAAATGGCAATAAGCTATTTTGGACACTTAAAAATCAACAGTTCCTGGGGGAGGTAAGTAAATGTTAAGTTCACAGGTAAGTAAAACACTTACAGGGTTCAAAGTTGGGTCCAAGGTAGCCCACCGTTGGGGGTTACAGGCAACCCCAAAGTTACCACACCAGCAGCTCAGGGCCGGTTAGGTACAGAGGTCAAAGTGGTGCTCAAAACACATAGGCTTCAATGGAGAAGGGGGTGCCCTGGTTCCAGTCTGCCAGCAGATAAGTACCCTCGATTTCGGAGGGCAGACCAGGGGGGTTTTGTAGGGCACTGGGGGGGACACAAGCAGGCACAGAAAGTACACCCTCAGCCGCACAGGGGCGGCCGGGTGCAGAGTGCAAACAGGCGTCGGGTTTTCAATAGGAATCAATGGAGAGACCCCGGGTCTCTTCAACAATGCAGGCAGGCACAGGGGGGGCTCTTCCGGGTAGCCACCACCTGGGCTAGGCAGATGGTCGCCTGGGGGTCGCTCCTGCACTGGAGTTCGGTTCCTCCAGGTCCTGGGGGCTGCAGGTGCAGTGTGGTTTCCAGGCGTCGGGTTCCTTGAAGCAGGCAGTCGCGGTCAGGGGGAGCCTCTGGATTTCCTCTGCAGGTGTCGCTGTGGGGGATCAGGGGGGTCAACTCTGGCTACTCACGGGCTCGCAGTCCCCGGGGAGTCCTCCCTGTAGAGTTAGTTTTCCGCAGGTCGAGCCGGGGGCGTCGGGTGCAGAGTGGAAAGTCTCACGCTTCCGGCGGGAAACGTGTGGTCTTTAAAAGTTGCTTCTTTGTTTCCAAAAGTTGCAGTTTCTTTACAGGGCCGCTGTTCTCGGGAGCTTCTTGGTCCTTTAGATGCAGGGTGGTCCTCTGAGGCTTCAGAGGTCGCTGGACCCTGTTGGATGCGTCGCTGTTGCAGTTTTCTTCGAAGTAGGGAGACAGGCCAGTGGGGCTGGGGCCAAATCAGTTGTTGTCTCCGTCTTCACTGCAGGGCTTCAGGTCAGCAGTCCTTCTTCTTTAGGTTGCAGGAATCTCTCTTCCTCAGTTCTGTGAGCCCCTAAATACTCAATTTAGGGGGGTGTTTAGGTCTGGCAGGGCAGTAGCCAATGGCTACGGGCCCGGAGGGTGGCTAGACCCTCTTTGTGCCTCCTCCCTGTGGGGAGGGGGCCACATCCCTAATCCGATTGGGGGAGTCCTCCATCTAAAAGATGGAGGATTTCTAAAAGTAAGAGTCACCTCAGCTCAGGACACCTTAGGGGCTGTCCTGACTGGGGAGTGACTCCTCCTTGTTTTTCTCATTATCTCCTCCAGCCTTGCCGCCAAAAGTGGGGGCAGTGGCCGGATGGGCGGGCATCTCCACTAGCTAGGATGCCCTGTGGCGCTGTAACAAAGGGGGTGATCCTTTGAGGCCCACCGCCAGCTGTTACAGTTCCTGCAGGGGGAGGTGAGAAGCACCTCCAACCAGTACATGCTTTGTTCCTGGCCACAGAGTGACAAAGGCACTCTCCCCATGTGGCCAGCAACATGTCTGGTGTGTGGCAGGCTGGCAAAAACTAGTCAGCCCACACTGGAGTCGGATATGTTTTCAGGGGGCATCTCTAAGATGCCCTCTGGGTGTATTTTTTACAATAAAGTGCACACTGGCATCAGTGTGCATTTATTGTGCTGAGAAGTTTGATACCAAACTTCTCAGTTTTCAGTGTAGCCATTATGGTGCTGTGGAGTTCGTATTTGACAGACTCCCAGACCATATACTCTTATGGCTACCCTGCACTTACAATGTCTAAGGTTTTGCTTAGACACTGTAGGGGCATAGTGCTCATGCACCTATGCCCTCACCTGTGGTATAGTGCACCCTGCCTTAGGGCTGTAAGGCCTGCTAGAGGGGTGAATTATCTATGCCATAGGCAGTGTGAGGTTGGCATGGCACTCTGAGGGGAGTGCCATGTCGACTTAGTCATTTTCTCCCCACCAGCACACACAAACTGGCAAGCAGTGTGTATGTGCTGAGTGAGGGGTCCCCAGGGTGGCATAAGACATGCTACAGCCCTTAGAGACCTTCCCTGGCATCAGGGCCCTTGGTACCAGGGGTACCAGTTACAAGGGACTTACCTGGATGCCAGGGTGTGCCAATTGTGGAGACAAAGGTACAGTTTAGGGAAAGAACACTGGTGCTGGGGCCTGGTTAGCAAGGTCCCAGCACACTTTCAAATCAGAACTTGGCATCAGCAAAGGCAAAAAGTCAGGGGGTAACCATGCTAAGGAGGCATTTCTTTACAATTTTCATGAAACCATTTAACAATTAGAATGTCATGAGAGTGTCACAATTATCTAATACCTAAAAGTGAGATTCAAACAAGGCGCCTAATGGAGAAACACCTGGGAAAATCACCATAACTCTCAATTACATAAACCATAATTGTACATGAAGTTCCTCATCCTCGTTTAAACCCCCAGTGTCTTGGTCCCAAGGAGTATAATGTATTCTGATTCCCTTATCCTCAGAAGTCTCTCTCGATCCCCTCCACGTATATTTCTCTCAATCTTGTCAATGCCAAAATATATCAAACTGTTAGGGTCAAGATTGTGCATTTTTGACCAATGTCTCGCAACTGGATATGAAGGATCATAGATCTTAATGGCTCTATAATGTTCCACATGAGCATATATAAAAAGGACAATTTAAAATGTTACCATGTGGCATAAAAAGAACGAATTTGAAGAGTCAGAGTTATTTTTAGAATTTCCAATAGATTCTGGGACAAATGAGGACATGAAATCTTCGGCAGGTATTAAAGTTGAAAAAGCATCGCCGAGAAGGAGCAGTCGTGTTCCATAGCATGAGCCTCAGCCAAGGCGGCATTCCATGGTGTGCCCCATAATGAGTTAAGAGTATCGTCCAGGAAGGGCAATTCATAAGCAGCTTCCCGTAGCAAACGCACCCTCAACACGCACTTCTGGTAATGAGCCCTCAGCGAGAACATCAACAGATCAGCGTCCAATGAAAGGAAGCGCCGCGTAGAAAGGCAAACTTCCAGTGCATGTTCGAAAGAGCACCAGAGGCACCGAAACATGGGCTGCACACAATGCAAAACCGGTCTGAATGGCAGGGACCAGTCACACTCCAATTGCTCCAGGAGTGTTGCTCCAAAATACTGCATCATACGTTTGCAACACAGCTGGGCTGATGGGAGCGCTCTCATTCCTACTTGTTGCGGCGGGACAGCCACTGCGCATGAAAAATAGCAACAACATAATGCCAACTATTATAGCCAAAGTTATTGGGAATCCCCCCAAAATACTGGAGAACATTGAGTGGATGGCTGATGGCATTAAACTGAATATGGAGGAGAAGGTGTGAACGAAACCAGAACCAACAGCCTTAAAAAAAATGTGCGATTCCAGCAGCACTGGATGCATTAAATATTCGTCCCACGAGTTCACCAAAGTGTCTCGGAAAGTTGATAGCTAAAAGGGACTGTATCTCTGCTGATTACCTTGCCACCTGAAGTGCGTAGGTCCCGGGTGCAGATGTGAGAGCCACATGTTTTTGAAACCGTAAAGCTTTGAGTCTGCTCAACTTGTCACAATTCACATTAAAAGTAGCAATATGAGGCCAAATGTCAGCTACCTCTTTTATTCTAGTGGGAGGAAAAAGTACGTTCCTGCACTATGTAAATATCTTAGAGACCGAAACAACACTATTCCGGCTCGCATCCCACAACAGTCTTCACCATTGAGGAGAACATAGCTGCCGGTTGAAAGCACCTGGAACATAGGTCTAATCAAGGGGACTGGAACTCCCGTCAGATAACAAGCCAGGTTTGCAGCAGACTCCCCATGCAAGGACAGCTGTTTACAAACCATTGAATGGCAGACAGAAGTCTCGCATTCACTACCGCTAGGAAAGACTTCTTTCATGCCACTGAGACATTTGTACGAGAAGGGTAGCTCCAACCCCTCATGGATGTAACTATCTCTCAGCCTTTCACATCTGCCTACCAGAATGTGTTTTTAACAGGAGGTGAATTGAAGGGTTGAAATAGGCAGATTAATGACTCCGTGTATTAACCACTCAGCAGATGGTATTTCAGCCACAGTAAAAGGCAACTTTTCGATGTTCAGCATGACATAAGTCGCTTCTTTCTTAGCCATTAGTTGTTGTTGCTGCGTTAAATTAAATGTAGAAAATATTTCCCTTGCGCCGACATGTTGCCAGGGAACGCAACCTGCCTTCAGTGTTTGAAGTGTCAAACCTAACTGCATAATGAACCTTAGTTGACTCTGTTAATGGTGTAAGGTAGACATCTGTTTGTATAGTGTCTATAGCAGAAGAGACAATATTATTTAAGGTATACATCCAGTCGGACAGGGTATTTATCCCATTATCTACAACAGCTAATGCACTCTAAGTTTTCCTGGTCTATTTGCCTTAACCGGGCCGCAGCTTCCTGTTGGGAAAGCTTCCAAATTTCATTATAAACTTCATATAAGAAGCGCTTTCTGCATCGTTTTCTGGGGCCTAACAGAAAGTCCTGTAAATCAGTATTATTAGACAGGAGACTGAGGTGTTCTCTGACCGCATCTAGTGAGGAACTCTAACCATTGCTGGCATAGTTTCCCTACACTGTATGTTGTTACTATACCCGCATGTTCGGATGATATATAGCGAGGGTCCAGCTTACTAGTTATAAAAACCCCCATGGAGTTTATAAAACTTTTATGACCCATTGGTACGTATTGGCCACAATAACCACCCACCAGGACATGACAGTGAAGCATTAAACGTGCCATTCTGGACCCATTCATCGAGCTGACCTTCAGCTGCATTTATATATTTTTGCCATTTATAACATTTTGCAGGTGCAGGAATACTGGGCGTGCTCAAGTCCTTCATCTTTACTAAACTAAACAACTTGTTGGTTATACAGTTTCATTTAAAAATATCATTTTAACAGGTATCAGGCATGCTCTAAATAAAGCTTCCTTCCCCGTATTTGCCAATGCCTAGTTCCCCACACACATTTTAAGTCAATCAACTTCAGCCAATATTCATAGCCTTCTATAGTCAACCGGGAAACACAGGAATCCGAATAAATACATTTTGTATTTGTCATTAGTATGCGTACATTTGCTGCCGGTGGCAATTTAAAATAATGTGACTCAACAACTTTTAACATTTTGCCCAGAAACATATGTACATTTTTCAGAATATGTTTCAGAACTCCCTTGCGGTGCAGTCGGACAATGTTCCCATTGTGTGTAATTAAAAACAGTCTTTGAGGTACTTGCTGTGTGGATGAAATGGTGGCCATAATAATTATAGCAAAACATATCACCATAATCCTCTTTAGCTTGATAAACATCTTTGTTTTCAAATACAGTGTAATACTGAAATTCAGTCATCATAGAATCAACTGTTTTCACATCCCAATCATCAGAAACAACTCTGGGTATTATTATATCATTCATTGAAAGTTTAAACACATATGGTATTTGAATGACCTCTGTGAGGCTGTATATATATCAAATGTTACTTTATCACAAACATTCCCATCGGGAATTGGAATGGCAGAAATGTTCACAAAAGACAAGTCTCTGCGGACCTTGTGAGAAGAAAAATGTGGTTTTAAGACTTCATCCACCAGTTCAACTGTTGATTTTTCAGGAAGAAAATGACCATGTATTAATAAAAATAACTTTATGACAAACCCAATCCAATGTAGGAAAGCTGGTACAGTCAAGGAAAGCCACAGATAGTTCCATGGAAGAATAAAGTAAGTTACTTTAAGCCAGTTTCTCAGCTTAATTGTTTTTGACAGTTCAGGTGTCGAAGAGGCGAATGAGTCCGAAATGTTGTCTTTGATGTCGGCAAAGTATCCAGAAGCAGTTTGTGCAAAAACTGGAGGCGTATCTGTAGGTAGAGTGGGTATTTTCCACAGTGGCTCAGAGTAAATGGCGCCATCCGTCTGTGTTGAAGTTGTGTCAAATCGATCCGTTATTTCTGTATTATTTGATGTCAGTGGAACCAATTCAAGATCATTCTCCATCCTCCCCAAGCTCGGAGAGGTGTCAGTGCTGCTGCTTACAACTTCTAGAGGAACCTCTTGACCAGTAGGTGAGAGGGATTAGGGAACTACTGGCTGTTCCTTTTGGTCGGCTGTGCCAAATCAGCCACATGGTGTAGTTTGACATTGTCGATAGATACAAAGAGATTTTCTTTGGCACCTGCCAACAGTGGTAGAATAACAGTTCTGGTACCGTGTATTCCCAAGACTGGGACTGGTGCATGATAAGAAGGACCAAACTCCTATTTCACAGCAACCTTTTCACGTACTAGTTACTCCAGTATTGTAACTTTCATAGATTCACATGCTTGAATCATTCCCCATTGTCGAGATGGGAGTTCCTGGTGCAATACAAAAAACCATACTCAATTGTATATGAAGCTCTAAAAGCACTAAGCCTCTAACTAAGAAACATAACACAGTTTTGTAAAAAAGGACCAAACTTAAAAGACAACCAATCAGTTAACACCACCCTCTAGAACCCTCCTGTGAGGAGCTGACTTCCCTCAGATTTTCCACAGCACGTGGTGCTAAGGAGTCTCCTGTGAGCTCAATTTTCTCTCAGAAATCCTTTGAGGAGATTTGGATTTTTTTTCTCTTCAGGAGTTATTCAAGGAGGGTCAACCTGGCTACCATGTCAGAGACACCTAAGAAAGGGCTTTTTAGAGCCTGTGCTACCTGCATGAAGAAAAGACTGCATGTGGATGACCAGCATAAGGACTGCATATATTGTCTCTACCCTAGCCAGAAACCTAGAGACTCTAAGGTATGTAGGACCTTTTCTACTAAAACACTTAAGGACAGAGAAGGTTGCCTTCTACTTGGGCTCCAAAAACTGAAATCCAGAGACAATCCAGTTTCTGATGACAACAGTGCCTCTTCCTCTGTGTTTGTGGTAAAAACACCTGTGAAGAGACAAGCTGAAGTTGCTTCAGAAGAACCACCCAGAAAAGCTTTAAAAAAACCTGCTGAAGTGTCCTCAAAAATGTATAACCCTTCAAAGAGGATGAAATCTAAAGCTTCAGATTTAAAATAAAAAAAGAAGCCTGTCTCTGAGTTATCAACACCACCAGTCAAGGTAAAACATACCTTCAGGAAGCCAATTTCTGAACCGTCGACAGGATCATCATCAACGGTAGTACCATCAACGGCTCCTGCCTTAACGACGACATCCACCGTCGTCACACTGTCTAAGTCAGTGGCAGCAACCGGATCTTCGTCGACAGTCTGCTCATCCTCGTCGACGGCACGCCCTATCTCTTCGTCGTCACAGCACTCTTCTTCAACGAGGCCTACCTCGTCGTCGCTGTTACCGTCGACGCTTCCGTAGATGGAACACATGTCGGTGCTGACCCTGCCGATGACGGCCTCATCGACGACACTCCAACCGTCGACGTCTCAACTGTCGATACTTCCACTGTTGACGACGGCTAATCCATCGACGTGCTCATTGACAGTACCTCCGTCGACTATCATTTTGTCGACACCACCACAGTCGGTGGCATCTCATCTCTCGTCAACGTTGAAGGTTATAGCAAAAGTACAGCGGCCATGTTCCTTGCCTCTGTCTTTGTTGACAGACCAAGCTGCGCAAAGAAGGCTAAAGTAGTACCATTTGACACCCTCACCAACATCTGCTTGCAAGGTTTCGAGCCTTTTACCTTCACACTTGTTAGATGAGGATGACTCAGTAGAAGATGGCATTTTTGGAGTGGCCAGTAGCCCTTCCCAGTTATGGGTTAAATGCCAGGAATATTCAGATGACAATGGTTCATACTATGACCAAAGTTATTATGAGCAGCAACAGCCAGGGCTGGTAGGTCTTCCCCCCAGATTGGTTTCAGACCTGCAAGCAATGTTGGCAGAGTATAAAGAACGTTTTCCGTCAAATCCTTCATCTGTGCAACAACCAATACTTCCGGCTATTCCACCAACTCCCCAGGTGCAACAACCACATCATACACCTCCACCAAGGGCACAACATTCCACACTTTCTAAACCAATTCAGCAAGTTTCTTCTGAGGAGATGCGGAGGAAGGAGAAATACAGACGAGAGAGACGATTAGATCATACCAGCGCCTGCATCTCCTACAACACCTGTTGTGGAGTCTCCACCTGAAGACATTGGTGGCTTCCATAACCTACTTGAGCAAGCAGCGACACGGTTTGATCTTCCGATGCCTGCAACTCAGCAGGATTGCTTCTTCTACGATTTTAAAGAGCCCCATAGAAAAACGGTCAGGGCTATACCAATGATGGATCATGTTTGAAGCCAGGGCTCATGATCATGCAGAATCCGGCAACGGTCCCTGCAGTGCTGCCCAGGCTGGACAAAAAATATAAACCCACTGATGCTGCTCCTGCTTGCTTCTCAGGCTACCCAAAACCAGACTCTGTAACTTTGCAAGCTGCCCAATGTCGCGCTAGAAAACCCTCCACAACGTTGACAACACCGCAGGATAAAGAGGGAAGACGCTTAGATAACATCGGCAAGCGTTTTTCCTCAATGTCTGCTATTGTGGTAAGGGCGGCCAATTCCCCAGCCCTACTTGGTAGATATGATCGGCAGCTCTGGTCACACATGTCCCAATCCTTAGAAGACCTTTCGGAGAGTGCCAAATCAGAAGTAAAAAAGGTGCTCATGGTAGGCCAACAATCTTCAGCAGATATCATTGATTGTGCGCTTGATATTGCAGACATGGGCTTTAGACTACTCGCTGGGTCAGCTGTCTTGAGGTGTTAAGGTTGGCTCAAAGCAACTAACTTTTGCCCCGAGGTGCAGACAAAGATTTTTGATCTTCCCTATGACAGGGAGGCGCTTTTTGGGAAGCACGGCGACGACGCTCTTCAGACTATAAAGTCAGATAAGGAGACGGCAAGATCATTGAGCACACTACAGTACAGAAAAGTGCCTTTTCGAGGAGCCAGAGGTCAGCTTCCTTTCGTGGAGGATGCCAGCATGTAAGGAAATGTCTTCCTTGGTATGGTTACCCCCTGACCTTTCGCCTTTTGTTGATGCCAGTTATGACTGAAAATGTGCTGGGACCCTCCTAACTAGACCCCTGCACCAGTGTTCTTTCCCTAAACTGTACCCTTGTTCCCACAATTGGCACAGCCTTTGGCACAAAGATGACTTATCTTGTAAATGGTACCCCTGGTACCAAGGGCCCTGTGGCCAGGGAAGGTCTCTAAGGGCTGCAGCATGTATTTTGCTATTTTGGGGACGCCTCACTCATGCACAAGCCCACTGCCTCACAACTTGTGTGTGCTGGTGGGGAGACAATGACTAAGTCGACATGGCACTCTCCTCTGGGTGCCATGCCCACCTCTCACTGCCCATGGCATAGGTAAGTCACCCCTCTAGCAGGCCTTACAGCCCTAAGGCAGGGTGCATTATACCACAGGTGAGGGAATGGTTGCATGAGCACTATGCCCCTACAGTGTCTAAGTCAATTCTTGGACATTATAAGTGCAGGGTAGCCATAAAGAATATATGGTCTGGGAGTTTGTCAAACACAAACTCCATAGTTCCATAATGGCTACACTAAAATCTGGGAAGTTTGGCATCAAACTTCTCAGCACAATAAATGCACACTGATGCCAGTGTGGGATTTATTGTAAAATACACCCAGAGGGCATCTTAGAGATACCCCCGAATACCAGTCCGACTCCTACTGCTAGGCTGACTAGTTTCTGGCAGCCTGCCACAACCAGACGAGTTTCTGACCACATGGGATGAGTGTCTCTGTCCCTCTGTGGCCAGGAACAAAGCCTGTACTGGGTGGAGGTGCTTCTCACCTCCCCCTGCAGGAACTGTAACACCTGGCGGTGAGCATCAAAAGCTCATGCCTTTTGTTACAGCACCCCATGGCATCCCAGCTAGTGGAGATGTCCGCCCCTCCGGCAACTGCCCCCATTTTTGGCGGCAAGGCTGTAGGAGATAATTAGAAAAACAACCAGGAGTCACCCACCAGTCAGGACACCCCCTAAGGTGTCCTGAGCGGAGGTGACTCCTGCCTTTAGAAATCCTCCATCTTGAGATTGGAGGATTCCCCCCATAGGAATAGGGATGTGCCCCCCTCCCCTCAGGGAGGAGGCACACAGAGGTTTGGTTAAAATGGCAATAAGCTATTTTAAAAGTGGACACAGTGCAAAAATCAACAGTTCCTTGGGGAGTCTCCTGGGCATAGGTGGCCCACCGTTGGGGGTTCAAGGCAACCCCAAACTCACTGCACCAGCAATAAAGAGCCGGTCAGGTGCAGAGGTCAAAGGAGGGCCCAAACCACATGGGCGCCTATGGGGAGCAGAGGTGCTTCCAGTCTGCTAGCAGGTAAGTACCTGCATCCTCTGGGAGCGGACCAGGGGGGTTTTGTAGAGCACTAGGTTGCGAGGTGGGGGGGGTTACACAAACAGGCACACAAAACACACCCTCAGCAGCACAGGGGCGGCCGGGAGCAGTGTACAAATTATGAGTCTGGTTTGCTATTGAAAGCAATGGAGGGACCTGGGGGTCACTTAGGCGATGCAGGCAGGGCACCGGGGGGCTTCTCGGGCCAGCCACCGACTGAGTTAGGAAGAGGGCCGCCTGCTGGTCACTCCTGCACTGGAAGGTGGTTCCTCTCTGTCCTGGGGGCTGCGGATGCAGTGCTTGGTCCAGGCGTCGGGTTCCTTGTTACCAGGTAGTCGCGGTCAGGGGGAGCCTCTGGATCCTCTCTGCAGGCGTTGCTGTGGGGGTACAGGGGGTCGAATCAGGTTACTCACGTTGTCGTAGTCGCCTGGGAGTCCTCTCTGTGGTGTTAGTTCTCTGGAGCTCGAGCAGGGGGCGTCGGGTGCAGAGTGTGAAGTCTCACGCTTCTGGCGGGAAGAGAGAGTTCTTTGAAAGTTGCAAAGTTGTTACAGTTTTTGAACAGTACCGCTGTTCTCTGGAGCTTCTTGACCCTTTAGGTTCAGGGCAGTCCTCACAGGTCGCTGGTCCCTGTTGTATGTGTTGCTGTGCAGGTTCTATGAGTCTGGAGACAGGCCAGTAGGCCTGGGGCCAAGTCAGTTGTCATCTCCGCTAGGCTTTCAGGTCAGCAGTCCTTCTTGTTGTGGGTTGCAGGAATCTGATTTCTTGGGTTCAAGGTCGTCCCTAAATACTAAATTTAGTGGGGCGATTAGGCCTGGGGGGCAGTAGCCAAAGGCTACTGTCCTGGATGGTCACTACACCCTCTTTGTGCCTCCTCTCTGAGGGGAGGGGGGCACATCCCTATTCCTATTGGGGGAATCCTCCGAACTCAAGATGGAGGATTTCTAAAGGCAGGAGTCACTTCAGCTCAGGGCACCTTAGGGGCGTTCCTGACTGGTGGGTGGCTCCTCCTTGTTTTTCTCTTTATCTCCTCCAGCCTTGCTGCCAAAAGTGGGGGCAGTGGCCGGAGGGGCGGGCATCTCCACTAGCTGGGTTGCCCTGGGGTGCTGTAATAAAATGCATGAGCCTTTGAGTCTCACCGCCAGGTGTTACAGTTCCTGAGAAGCACCTCCACCAAGTACAGGCTTTGTTCCTGGCCACAGTGTGACAAAGGCACTCACCCCATGTGGCCAGATACTCGTCTGGTTTTTGCAGGCTGGCAGAAACTGGTCAGCCTAGCACTAAGAGTCGGACTGGTATTCAGGGGGCATTTCTAAGATGCCCTCTGGGTGTATTTTACAATAAATCCCACACTGGCATCAGTGAGCATTTATTGTGCTGAGAGGTTTGATACCAAACGAGCAAGTTACTTACCTTCGGTAACGCTTTTTCTGGTGGATACATTAGCTACCTGTGGATTCCTCACCTAATGAATTCTCCCCATGCGTAGCATTCGACTGAAACTTTTCCCTACTTCTGCACGTCGATGAGGACGTCACAATTGACAGACTCCATGCGGCTCCGTGTGATGTAATTGTGGCAATAAGAGGTCCTTGCCGGCGTGCTGATGTCAGTTTACGCCATTTTTGACGTGCCTTTGAAACATAGAGAACACCGACAATCTACACACTTCAGGATTATAAATAATGAATTTTATAGAGAATCCTCATATAAAAAACCTTTGCAAAACTCCTTAAAAAAGGAGCATACCATCAAGAACACTCCGCAAACTTGGAAACAACCTGAGTTACAATTATAAACATATATACATATATAGAAACATTGAAAATAAGGCACTGAAGTGCACACCCAAGGCGTTCCTGGCATGACCAGACAGACAACGAGGAGGTGGGAGGGACCGTGAGGAATCCACAGGTAGCTAATGTATCCACCAGAAAAAGCGTTACCGAAGGTAAGTAACTTGCTCTTCTGATGGATACAACTACCTGTGAATTCCTCACCTAATGAATAGAGTCCCAAAGCAGTACCACCTCAGAGGAGGGTGTCCGTCTGGTCAAACAAGGAACTCCTGCAGCACGGACCGCGCAAAATGGCCATCCCTCCGCACCTCTGAATCCAGACAATAATGCTTCACAAAGGTGTGGAGGGAAGACCAAGTCGCAGCCTTACAGATGTCTGCCAACTGAACATCTCTGGCCAAAGCCGATGAAGTCGATTTGGCTTTGGTGGAATGGGCTCGGATCCCCTCAGGAGGATCCTTCTTCGCCAACGAGTAACATTTTTCTACAAAGAACGACCCACCTGGAGAGCGTTCTCTTGTGGACAGCCTTCCCCTTCCTCTTCCCAACGTATCCGATAAAGAGTTGTTCATCCAACCGGAACTCTCTCGTCCTGTCGATATAAAAGCTGAGAGCCCTCCTGGGGTCCAAACGATGGAGTCTTCCCTCCTCCTTAGATGGGTGTGGAGGAGGGTAGAACAACAAGAGAGTTATGGACTGTCCCAAGTGAAACAGAGACACCACCTTGGGGAGGAAAGCCGCCCTGGTCCTCAAAACCACCTTGTCCTTATGAAAAGTCTTGAAAGGCGGGTGAACAGAAAGGGCCTGAAGTTCACTAACACGCCTAGCCGACGTAATGGCTGTCAAAAACACAGTTTGGAAAAACAAATACCTCAAGGGGCAAGAATGAAGTGGCTCAAAGGGGGAGCCCATCAAAAAAGTCAACACTAAATTCAGGTCCCACTGCGGCATAATAAAAGGCGTGGGAGGAAATCTATTAGTAAGCCCCTTCAAAAATCGTAAAACCAAAGGAGATTTGAATAAAGAGGGTTGATCTGGAAGATATAAGAAAGCCGAAAGGGCCGAAAGATATCCTTTAACAGTAGCCACAGCACAACCACGCTGAGCCAACGACAATGCAAACAATAAAATATCAGAAAGATGGGCACTTAAGGGATCAATTTTCTTCTCTCCACACCAACGGACGAAATTAGCCCACCTACTCGCATAGACCGATTTGGTGGAGTGTCGCCTGGCCAATAAAAGAACATCCACCACCTCTGGTGGGAGAGAAAAGGAACTCAGGTTGCCGCGTTCAGTCTCAAGGCATGAAGGTGCAGGCTCTGGATGTGGGGGTGTAGAACCTGCCCCTGCGAGAGGAGGTCTGCCCTGAGAGGGAGAAGGAGCGGGGACACAGCGAGAGTTGAAGAAGGCCTGCATACCATACCCTTCGTGGCCAATCCGGGGCTATCAGAATAACTTGGGTCTGGTCTTGACGAATCTTCCTCAAAACCCGAGGAATCAAAGGTCTGGGGGGAAACGCTTAAAGCACCTGGGTGCACCAAGACATCTGAAACGCGTCCCCTAACGCTCCTTGCACCGGATACTGAAGGCTGCAGAACGACGGACAGTGCGCGTTCTCCCGAGTGGCAAACAGGTCTATCTGGGGAAAACCCCACATCCAAAAGAGGCGAAGAGCGAGATCCGGATGCAGACGCCCCTTGTGGTCGTCTAAGAAGAAGCGACTGAGTCTGTCCGCTCGTACGTTTTGGACCCCGGCCAAATGGTTTGCCACTACGCAAAGCCGATGGTCCCGAGCCGAGGACCAGAGTCGTAGAGCCTCTCTGCAAAGAAGGTATGACCCTACACCCCCCTGTTTGTTGATATACCACATCGCGGTCGTGTTGTCTGTCAGAATCTGAACTGACTGACCGCGAAGGGACGGGAGGAAGGCCTTGAGGGCCAAACGAATCGCCCACAGTTCCAGCAGATTGATATGAAACCTCTGCTCTATTGGAGACCAACGACCCTTGACCTCCAAATCCTCCACATGAGCTCCCCACCCTAAGGTGGAGGCATCCGTTTTCACCGTGGTCACCGGAGTCAGCAGCAAAAACGGCTTTCCTTGAGAAAGGTTGCATTCCACAGCCCACCATCGGAGATCCCCTGCAGTGTCTCTTGAGATCTTTATCGACTCCAAGATCTTCTCTGTGTAGAAACCACTGCCTGCGGAGGCACCACTGAAGAGCCCTCATGTGGCAGCGTGCATGAGTGACCAACAGAATGCAAGAAGCGAAAAGACCGAGCAGACAAAGGACCTTGAGGACTGGAATTACCGCTCCTTCTTGAAACATCGGAACCAACGCCTGAATATCCTGTATCTGCTGTGGCGGAGGAAAGGCTCGATTCAATGTCGTATCCAGTACTGCCCCTATGAACAGGAGGCGCTGAGAGGGCTCTAGGTGAGACTTGGGTACATTTATTGAAAAACCCAGACTGAACAACAACGGAGTCGTCCAGCTGCAGATGACGCAGCACAAGCCCCGGAGACTCGGCTTTGATCAACCAATCATCCAGGTAAGGGAATACTGCCACTCCCTTCCTCCGGAGGTGTGCTTCAACCACCGCCATCACCTTTGTGAAGACCCGTGGTGCGGAAGTAAGACCAAAAGGAAGGACCGCAAATGATAGTGCAGCGACTACCACAAACCGGAGATACTTTCTGTGGGACTTGAGAATGGGAATGTGAAAATAAGCATCCTGCAAGTGAACCGACACCATCCAATCCTCCTTGTTCAATGCCAAAAGTACCTGCACCAGAGTGAGCATTTTGAAATTCTCCTGCTTGAGGAACAAATTCAAAACTCTCAGGTCCAAGATAGGTCTCAAACGACCATCCTTTTTGGGGATCAGGAAGTACCTTGAATAACACCCCTGACCCCTCTCTTGCTCCAGAACCAACTCCACTGCGCCCTTCAACAATAGGGAGAGAACCTCCTGTTCTAGCAACAGGAGATGATCTTCTGAACAAAGGGAAGGACGGGGAGGGAAGGGAGGAGGAATCTCCAGAAAGGGAAGAGCGTAACCTTTTCCTACCACACTGATGACCAGGAATCTGTTGTTATGGACTCCCATATAGGAAGAAAAAGAGAAAGCCTCCCCCCTACCGGAGAGACATGAGAGACAATGGCAAGAGGACTAGGGCTGCTTTGCTTGAGGTAACCTTCCAGAGGAAGAGGAAGAGTGCTGCTGCTGGGTGGCCCCTCTTGTGCGGACTCTACACCCCCCCCCCCCAAACGATCGATAAGGGAGGCTGGAAGACTGCTGCCCCGGCTGCTGTGACCTCCCACAAAAGGAAGCCCCTCTACCAAAAACTTGCAGCCGTCTGAATGACCGAAACGGGGTGGAAGCAGCCTGCAGACCAAAAGACCTAGCAGTGGCCCTACATTCTTTAAAGCGCTCTAGCGCAGAGTCCGCTCATCAAAAGGCAAATCCAATAGCGTGGTCTGGACGTCGGAGGAAAAAACAGAAGTGCGTAACCACGCATGCCGCCTGGTGGCAACGGAAGTTCTCATGGCTCTTGCAACAGAGTCCATGGTATCCAGCCCCGACTGAACAACTTGCGTAGCCGCCGCTTGAGCGTCCGAAAGAAGGCTACGCAAGTCCTGGGGCATGTCCGGCAGAAAAGTCTTTGCCGCATCCATTATAGCATGGAAATACCTGCCAAGAATAGAAGTTGCATTGGCAGACTTTAGAGCCATGCTGCATGACGAAAACACCTTCTTGGTTGATTGGTCCATTCGTTTAGACTCCCGGTCCGATGGGATTCCCGGAAACGAACCAGGGGCTGACCTCGAAGAGCAGGATGCCTGCACAACCAGACTTTCCGGTGAAGGGTGTTTGTAAGGAAATGCCTCCTGGCATGGTTACCCCCTGACTTTTTGCCTTTGCGGATGCCAAGTTATGATTTGAAAGTGTGCTGAGGCCTGCTAACCAGCCCCAGCACCAATGTTCTTTCCCTAACCTGCACCTTTGTCTCCACAATTGGCACACCCTGGCATCCAGGTAAGTCCCTTGTAACTGGTACTCCTGGTACCAAGGGCCCTGATGCCAGGGAAGGTCTCTAAGGGCTGCAGCATGTCTTATGCCACCCTGGGGACCCCTCACTCAGCACAGACACACTGCTTGCCAGCATGTATGTGCTGGTGGGGAAAAAATGACTAAGTCGACATGGCACTCCCCTCAGAGTGCCATGCCAACCTCACACTGCCTATGACATAGATCAGTCACCCCTCTAGCAGGCCTTACAGCCCTAAGGCAGGGTGCACTATACCACAGGTGAGGACATAGGTGTATGAGCACTATGCCCCTACAGTGTCTAAGCAAAACCTTAGACATTGTAAGTGCAGGGTAGCCATAAGAGTATATGGTCTGAGAGTCTGTCAAACACGAACTCCACAGCACCATAATGGGTACACTGAAAACTGGGAAGTTTGGTATCAAACTTCTCAGCACAATAAATGCACACTGATACCAGTGTACATGTGATTGTGAAATACACCCAGAGGGCATCTTAGAGATGCCCCCTGAAAACATACCCGACTTCCAGTGTGGGCAGACTAGTTTTACCAGCCTGCCACACACCAGACATGTTGCTGGCCACATGGGGAGAGTGCCTTTGTCACTCTGTGGCCAGGAACAAAGCCTGTACTGGGTGGAAGTGCTTCTCACCTCCCCCTGCAGGAAGTGTAACACCTGGTGGTGAGCCTCAAAGGATCACCCCCTTTGTTACAGCGCCACAAGGCATCCTAGCTAGTGGAGATGCCCGCCCCCTTCGGCCTCGGCCCCACTTTCGGCAGCAAGGCCGGAGGAGATAATGAGAAAAACAAGGAGGAGTCACTGGCCAATCAGGACAACCCCTAAGGTGTCCTGAGCTGAGGTGACTCTGACTTTTAGAAATCCTCCATCTTGCAGATGGAGGATTCCCCCAATAGGATTAGGGATGTGACCCCCTCCCCACGGGGAGGAGGCACAAAAAGGGTATAGCCACCCTCAGGGCTAGTAGCCATTGGCTACTATCCTCCCAGACCTAAACACACCCCTAAATCTAGTATTTAGGGGCACCCCAGAACCTAGATTCCTGCAACCTGAAGACAAAGAAGGACTGCTGACCTGAAGCCCTGCAGAGAAGACGGAGACACCAACTGCTTTGGACCCAGCCCTACCGGCCTATCTCCCCACTTCAAGAAAAACTGCAACAGCGACGCGTCCCCCAGGGTCCAGCGACTTCTGAAGCCTCAGAGGACTACCCTGCATCTAAAAGGACCAAGAACTCCAGAGGACAGCAACCCTGTTCCACAAAGACTGAAATGTGCAACAAAGAAACAACTTTTAAAAGACCACATGTTTCCCGCTGGAAGCGTGAGACTTTCCACTCTGCACCCGACGCCCCCGGCTCGACCTGCGGAAAACCAACACTACAGGGAGGACTGCGAGCCCGTGAGTAGCCAGAGTTGACCCCCCTGAAACCCCACAGCGACGCCTGCAGAGGGAATCCAGAGGCTCCCCCTGACCGCGACTGCCTGCTTCAAAGAACCCGACGCCTGGTAAACCCACTGCACCCGTAACCCCCAGGTCCTGAAGGATCCGACCTCCAGTGCAGGAGCGACCCCCAGGCGGCCCTCTTCCTAGCCCAGGTGGTGGCTACCCTGAGGAGCCCCCCCCTGCCTGCATCGCTGAAGAGACCCCTGGGTCTCCCATTTAAACCTATTGCGAACCCGACGCCTGTTTGCACTCTGCAACCGGCTGCCCCTGTGCCGCTGAAGGTGTACTTTCTGTGCTGACTTGTGTCCCCCCCAGTGCCCTACAAAACCCCCCTGGTCTGCCCTCCGAAGTTGCTGGCAGACTAGAACCGCAGCACCCCTATCTCCATTGGAGCCTATGCGTTTTGGGCACCCCTTTGACCTCTGCACCTGACCGGCCCTGAGCTGCTGGGGTGGTAACTTTGGACCCAACTTTGAACCCTGTAAGTGCTTTACTTACCTGCGAAACTAACCAATACTTACCTCCCC
This sequence comes from Pleurodeles waltl, assembly GCF_031143425.1. NCBI lineage: Eukaryota > Metazoa > Chordata > Amphibia > Caudata > Salamandridae > Pleurodeles > Pleurodeles waltl. The sequence goes on along the minus strand of NC_090447.1, from coordinate 75,596,885 downwards.
CAGGAACTGTTGAATTTTGCACTGTGTCCAATTTTAAAATGTCTTATTGCCATTTTTGCCTCAACTTTACATGCTATTGTGATGATTCAAAGTTCCTAAGATACCTGAGTGAAATACCTTTCATTTAAAGTATTGTTTGCAAATCTTGAACCTGTGGTTCTTAAAATAAACTAAGAAAATATATTTTTCTATATAAAAACCTATTGGCCTGGAATTGTCTGAGTGTGTGTTCCTCATTTATTGCCTGTGTGTGTACAACAAATGCTTAACACTACCCTCTGATAAGCCTACTGCTCGACCACACTACCACAAAATAGAGCATTAGAATTATCTCTTTTTGCCACTATCTTACCTCTAAGAGGAACCCTTGGACTCTGTGCATGCTATTTCTTACTTTGAAATAGTACATACAGAGCCAACTTCCTACAGTGTTTGGATAAAAACTCCGGGTCCCCAGGCGCAGATCTATAACTCCTGGCCACTGAACTACTAACAGCCGAAGAGGTGACAGGTTTCTTTCAAACCTCCTCGATTGGTTCCATCAGAGCCTAATTAAATGGCAGAAGAGGATCCGCCATGGCTGTAGCAGGGTGCAGAACTTCGGTCAACAGGTTGGTCTTAACCTGCGCTGTTGGTAAGGGAAGTTCCAAAAACGCTGCGGCTTTCCGAATGACTGAATGATAAGTGGCTGCCTCCTCCGTATATTCTCCTGGGGAGGCCAGATCATATTCTGGAGAAGTGTCAAGTCCACTTGCAGTGTCCAGTCCTGGGAAGTCACCTTGAGGATCAGTGATCTCCCCTTCTTCAAGGAATTGCTGTTGATATTCTCTTTCTTCCAGCAACCTAAGGGCCTTCCGTCGAGACCTCAACTTAGCCTCGAGACCCGGCGTCGACATGGAGCGCAACGACGCTGGTGAATGGCGCCGGGAAGGCGTCATGATAGGATCTCCAGATCCACCCGATGCTGCAGATGGATCCATCGGCACCATGGACAAGGTTCCTGCCTCCGACGCCGCCATCCGACCTCTAGGCTCCATCACCTCCGACACTGGCATCGAATGTCTCACCCTCGACGTCGAGGGCTGCGCTGCCGGCATAGGTGCTTGACCTGAGTCTCCAGCCGAACAAAACGGCATAAACGGCGTCGGCCTATATGGAGCCGGAACGCTGAGATTGAATACCAGGGGACCAGTGGGGCCACCTGGCGGACCACCTCCCGGAGCCATATTTTGGATTATGGCAAACATGCCATTAAGAAATTCCGCCGGATCCTTACCCGGAGCCGGGAACGAAGGATATCCTTGCGGCACCGGGCTGGACTCTTCAGCGCCTGGATGCACTGGCGAAGCCAGATGACTCTGAGGCTCCACGACCTCAAAGACTGACGGCGCCGGGGACGTTTGTGGTGTCACAGGTTGTGGGGACACCGTGGGACTCACTTCCCAAGACTTGTGGCGCTGTGACGATGGAGACCTCGACTCCGACTGACTTCTGGACCGACGTTGGGAGTCACGATGACGCTGCTTCTTGTGAGACGACTTTCCTGAAGAGGACCCATGGTGCCGCTTCCTCTCCTTCTTGGACCTAGCCAAAAATAGCTTTGCCTCATGCTCCTTCAACGCCTTCGGATTCATCTTCTGGCAGGAGCCGAATTCCTGGACGTCGTGATCCGAACTGAGGCACCAAAGGCAATCGTTGTGAGGGTCAGTCACCGACATCCGACCTCCACACTCACTGCAGGGCTTGAAACCCGATTTCTTTGGAGCCGACATCGAGGAAAAACACAAAGTATACCTTCCGAAGAGCTAACGATACAGGTAACAGAAAAGTAACCGTTATCGAAGGCACGGAAAAAAGGGAACTGACGTCAGCACGCCGGTGAGGACCTCTTATTGCCATGATGACGTCACACGGAGCCGCATGGAGTCGGGCAATTGTGACGTCCTCATCGACGTGCAGAGCTAGGAAAAAGTTTCAGTTGAATGCTACGCATGGGGAGAATTCATTAGGTGAGGAATCCACAGGTAGTTGTATCCATTGGAATTCCCAGATTTCAGTGTAGCCAATATGGAGCTGTGGAGTTCGTGTTTGACAAACTCCCGGACCATATACTCTTTATGGCTACTGTGCACTTACAATATCTAAGGTTTTGCTTAGACACTGTAGGGGCATAGTGCTCATGCACTTATGCCCTCACCTGTGGTATAGTGCACCCTGCCTTAGGGCTGTAAGGCCTGCTAGATGGGTGACTTACCTATGCCACAGGCAGTGAGAAGTAGGCATGGCACCCTGAGGGGGAGTGCCATGTCAACTTACTCATGTTCTCCCCACCATCACACACAAGCTGTGAGGCAGTGTGCATGTGCTGAGTGAGGGGTCCCCAGGGTGGCATAAGACATGCTGCAGCCCTTAGAGACCTTCCCTGGCAACAGGGCCCTTAGTACCAGGGGTACCATTTACCATTTGTGTGCCAGGGCTGTGCCAATTGTGGGAACAAAGGTTCAGTTTAAGGAAAGACCACTGGTGCTGGGGCCTGGTTAGCAGGGTCGCAGCACACTTTCAATCATAACTGGCATCAACAAAAGGCAAAATGTCAGGGGGTAACCATGCCAAGGAAGGCATTTTCTTACACAACCCTACCAAAGTGAAGTTCCAGCAGCTTTTGGCAGAGTTCACAAGGGCCTGCCCCTTTGAGGATACTCCTTCAGATGGGGAAGTTAGTGAACAGGAGGATGAATTCCCCCCTCCTGTCCTAACTAGGGAGAACAGGGTTCCCAAAACCCTGACTCCACAAATAATAGTCAGAGAACCTGGTTCTTCCACAGGGGACACTAGCAACTCTGGAAGCATTGAGGACAGCCTTAGTGAAGAGGACCTCCTGTTAGCCAGGATGACCAAAAGATTGGCTTTGGAGAAGCAGCTCCTAGCCATGGAAAGGGAAAGACAAGAGATGGGTTTAACTCCCATCAATGGTGGCACCAACACAAATAGGGTCAGAGAGAATACGGACATCCTAAAAATCCCCAAAAGGGATTGTAACTAAATATGAAGATGGTGATGACATCATCAAGTAGTTCACAGCTTTTGAGAGGGATTGTGCAACCAGAAAAGTAAGCAGATCTCACTGGGGTGCTCTCCTTTGTTAAATGTTCACTGGAAAGTGTAGGGTAAAATGTTCTGGTAAAGATGCAGAATCTAATGACCTCATGAAGGCTACCCTGATTGAGGGCTTTGTATTCTCAACTGAGGAGTACAGGATTAGGTTCAGGGGTTCACAAATCCTCGAGCCAGACCTGGGTTGATTTTGTTGACTTCTCAGTCAAAACACTAGATGGTTGGATAACTGGCAGTGGTGTAAGTGATTATCATAGGCTGTATAACTTGTTTATGAAAGAACATCTGTTAAATAATTGCTTCAATGATAAACTGCATCAACATCTGGTAGACCTAGGTCAAATTTCTCCCAAGAATTGGGAAAGAAGGCAGACTACTGGGTCAAGACTAGGCTGACCAAGACTTCCACAGGGGGTAACGAAAAGAAAGGGGTCACAAAGCCTCCCCAGGGGAAGAGTGGTGAGACATCCAAGGGCAAAAGTAAAGAGTCTTTTACAGGGCCCCAAAAACCTGCTCAGGAGGGTGGGCCCAGAGCCTCTTCACAGTCCACAAATGGGTATAAGGGTAAAAGCTTTGATCCCAAGAAGGCCTGGTGTCGAAACTGTAGTCAGCATGGACACCAAACTGGAGACAAGGCCTGTCCCAAGAAAAGTCCCACAACAAATACTACTCCAGCTAGTACTGGAATAGCCAGTCTCCAGGTGGGATCAACAGGGTGCTCAGAGCAAATCAGGGTTCACACTAAAGCTACATTAGTCTCTAAGGGTGGGGTGCATTTAGCCACACTTGCTACCTGGCGCCTAACATGAAAAAATACAGACAGCAACTCTTAATCAATGGGACTAAAGTACAAGCCCTGAGGAATACAGGTGCCAGTGTCACCATTGTGACAGACAAACTGGTTTCCCCAAGACAGTACCTGGCTGGACAGACATATCCAGTCACTAAGGCTAACAATCAAACTAAAGTGCATCCCATGGCAATGGTAACTTTAGAATGGGGAGGTGTCACTGGCCTGAAACAGGTGGAAGTCTTCTCTGCAATTCCAGTAGAATGTTTGCCTAAGAATGATCTGGAGTCCTCAGCATGGGCTGAGGTAGAGCTCATGACCCATGCATCAATGCTGGGTATCCCTGAACTGGTGTGTGTCAAGACAAGGGCACAGAGCAGGGCCCAAGATGAAAAAGAAGTGTTGGAGTCTGGAATAATGGCCCAACCTTCCAAGAGAAAAGGAAAGAAGACTGGGGAACCAGCTTCAACACAGCAAAAGAAACAGAACCTCTCTTCCTAGGAAGATGTTCTATCCCCTGAGGGAACTGAGCCCGTGGAGCTGGAGCCTTACCAGATTGAGCTCTTGGGCCCAGGGGTACCCTCAAGGGAACAGCTGTGTAAGGGGCAAGAGACTCTTCCCTCTCTTGAAGGCCTAAGACAGCAAACAGTGGAGCAAGGAAAAGGAACTGTCAGTGGAACCTACAGAGTCTATTGGGAAGATGGACTCCTTTACACTGAGGCAAGAGATCCCAAACCTGGTGCCACTAGGAGAGTGGTAGTGCCTCAGGAGTTTAGGGAGTTCATTCTGACCTTGGTCCATAACATTCCCCTTGCTGAGCATCTGGTACAAACCAAGACTTGGGAGGGATTAGTCAACCATTTCTATTGGCCCAATGTGTCCCAGAAGGTAAAGGAGTTTTGCACATCCTGTGTCACCTGTAGGAGGCTGGCCTGGCTTATGGTGGGTACCTGGTGGTACTTACACCTTGTGCCTGGTCCATTTATCCCTTATTAGTAGCTTAGTAGTGTTCTCCCAGCTTAGGCTGATAGAGGTAGCTATAGCTGAGCAGAATAGGCTAAACTAGGAGACATGCAAAGCTCCTACCATACCACTTATATCATATAGCACTATATCATAAGAATCACAATACTACAAATACATTTACTTTATTTTAGTGACAATGTGCCAAAAATATCTCAGAGGATATACTCCCTTAGGAGGTAATTAAAATACACAAAATATACACACAAACCAAAATCAGGTAAGTAAACCGTTAGAAAAGTAGTGCAAACACTGTAGAATGCAATAGGCCTAGGGGCAACACAAACCATATACTCTAAAAGTGGAATGCAAACCACGAATGGACCCCAGGCCTAGTGTAGTGCGTAGAGGGTCGCTGGGAGTGTAAGAAAACACTAAGGGTGTCCAAGATACCCCACCCCAAGACCCTGAAAAGTAGGAGTAAAGTTAGCCTACTTCCCCAGAAACACACTAAAGTCGTGATAGGAGATTCTGCAAAGACAACAACGGACTGCAAAGCACTGAAGACGGATTCCTGGACCTGAGGTCCTGTAAATGAAGGGGACCAAGTCCAAGAGTCACACAAGTGTCCGGGGGGGCAGGAGCCCACTAAACCCCAGATGAAGGTGCAAAAGGGCTGCCTCCAGGTGGAAGAGGATGAAGATTCTGCAACAACAGAAGATACCAGGAACTTCTCCTTTGCACAGAAGATGTCCCACGGCGTGCTGGAGGATGCAGAGTTGTTTCCACGCAGAAAGACCGCAAACAAGCCTTGCTAGCTGCAAGAGTCGTGGTTGAAGAAAATGGGTGCTGCCTGGGCCCAGGAAGGACCAGGAGGTTACCCCTTGGAGGAGGAGACAGAGGGGGTGCTCAGCAACACAGAGAGCCCACGCAGAAGCAGGCAGCACCCGCAGAAGCACTTGAACAGGTTTCAAGAAATCTGAGCACAGCAGGCGTCTCAACACTACAAAGGAGGGTCCCACAAAGCTGGTGGTCAACTCAGTGAGTTGAGCAATGCAGGACGGAGTGCTGGGCACCTGGGCTATGCTGTGCACGAAGGATTCTTTGCAAAAGTGCACAGAAGCCCTATCAGCTGCAGATCACGCAGTACACAGGATTACTGTCTGGCGTGGGGGGGGGGGAAGCAAGGACTTACCTCCACCAAATTTCGACAGAAGGACCACTGGACTGTCGGGGTCACTTGGATCCAGCTCCTGTGTTCCAGGGACCACACTCGTCAAGATGAGAGGGGACCCAGAGGACCGGTGATGCAGCAGTTTGGTGCCTGTGTTAGCAGGGGAAGGTTTTGTCGACCCACGGGAGATTTCTTCTTGGCTTCCAGTGCAGGGTAAAGTCAGACAGCCCTCAGAGCATGCAACACCAGGAAACATTCGAGAAAGCCAGCAGGTTTAGGTGCTACAATGTTGCTGGTAGTCTTCTTGCTACTTTGTTGCGGTTTTGCAGGCGTCCTGGAGCAGTCAGCGGTCGATCCTTGGCAGAAGTCAAAGAGGGAGATGCAGAGGAACTCTGGTGAGCGACTGCATTCGTTATCTGAAGAAAACCCACAGGAGAGACCCTAACTAGCCCTCAGAGGAGGATTGGCCACCTAAGCAGGTAAGCACCTATCAGGAGGGGTCTCTGGCATCACCTGCTGGCACTGGCCACTCAGAGGCCTCCATTGTGCCCTCAAACCTCTGCATTCAAGATGGCAGAGGTCTGGGACACACTGAAGGAGCTCGGGCACCACCCCTGGGGTGGTGATGGACAGGGAAGTGGTCACTCCCCTTTCCTCTGTCCAGTTTTGCGCCAGAGCAGGGGCTGGGGGATCCCTTAACCAGTGTAGACTGGCTTATGCAAGGAAGGTACCATCTGTGCCCTTCAAAGCATTTCCAGAGGCTGGGGGAGGCTACTCCTCCACACCCCTTAACACCTATTTCCAAAGGGAGAAAGTGTAACACCCTCTCTCAGAGGAAATCCTTTGTTCTGCCATCCTGGGACTGGGTTGCCCAGACCCCAGGAGGGCAGAAGCCTGTCTGTGGGTTGGCAGCAGCGGTAGCTGCAGTGAAAACCCCAGAGAGATAGTTTGGCAGTACCCGGGGTCCATGCTGGAGCCCCGGGGATGCATGGGATTGGCACCCCAATACCAGATTTGGCATGGGGGACAATTCCATGATCTTTGACATGTTACATGGCCATATTAGGAGTTACCATTGTGAAGCTACACATAGGTATTGACCTACATGTAGTGCATGCATGTAATGGTGTCCCCGCACTCACAAAGTCCAGGTAAATTGCCCTGAACAATTTGTAGGCACCTTGGCTAGTGCCAGGGTGCCCTCACACTTAGTAACTTTGCACCTTCACCAAGTGAGGGTTAGACATATAGGTGATTTATAAGTTACTTAAGTGCAGTGTAAAAGGGCTGTGAAATAACATGGACATTATTTCACTCAGGCTGCAGTGGCAGTCCTGTGTAAGAATTGTCTGAGCTCCCTAGGGTTGGCAAAAGAAATGCTGCAGCCCATAGGGATGTCCTGGAAACCCAATACCCTGGGTACCTAGGTACCATATACTAGGGAATTATAACGGTGTTCCAGTGTGCCAATTAGAATTGGTAAAAATGGTCACTAGCCTGCAGTGACAATTACAAAAGCACAGAGAGCATAAGCACTGAGATTCCGGTTAGCAGAGTCTCATTGACACAGTTAGGCACCACACACGGAACACATATAGGGCACAAACTATGAACACTGGGGTCCTGGCTAGCAGGATCACAGTGACACAGGCAAAAACAAACTGACACACAAGTAAAAATGGGGATAACATGCCAGGAAAGATAGTACTTTCCTATATCAACTGTCAAGCTAATGGTAAGACAGGTGGCCATCAAAAGGCCCCCCTCATTCCACTTCCAGTGGTGGGGGTCCCCTTTGAGAGAGTGGGAGTGGACATAGTGGGTTCACTTGAACCACCCACAGCATCAGGGAACCAATATATTTTGGTAGTATTAGATATTAGATCATGCTACCAGGTACCCTGAAGCAATTCCCCTTAGGTCCACTACTGCTCCTGCAGTAGCTAAAGCACTCATAAGGTATTTTTACCAGAGTGGGATTTCCTAAGGAGGTGGTTTCTGACAGAGGTACCAACTCCATGTCAGCTTACCTCAAACACATGTCGAATGAGTATGTGGTGACTTACAAATTCACCACGCCATACCATCCACAAACCAATGGTCTTGTAGAGAGATTTAACAAGGCATTGAAGGGAATGATCATGGGGCTCCCTGAAAAACTCAAAAGGAGATGGGATGTCCTCTTGCCATGTCTGCTTTCGCCTACAGAGAGGTGCCAAAGAAGGGAGTAGGATTTTCCCCCTTTGAGCTTCTGTTTGGCCATCCTGTTAGGGGACCACTGGTACTTGTAAAAGAAGGCTGGGAAGACCTCTCCATGAGTCTACAAAATGTGGTGGACTACGTACTAGGCCTACGTTCAAGGATGGCAGAGTACATGGAAAAGGCAAGCAAAAACCTTGAGGCCAGCCAACAACTCCAGAAGCTGTGGCATGACCAAAAGGCTGCTATGGTTGAGTTTCAGCCAGGGCAGAAAGTCTGGGTTCTGGAACCTCTGGCTCCTAGGGCACTTCAGGACAAATGGAGTAGCCCTTACCCAGTGTTAGAAAAGAAGAGTCTAGTCACCTACCTGGTGGACCTGGGCACTAGCAGGACCCCAAAGAGGGTGATCCATGTTAACCGCCTTAGGCTCTATCATGACAGGGCAGATGTAAACATGCTAATGGTTACAGATGAGGACCAGGAAGCAGAGAGTGAACCTCTCCCTGATTTCCACCCCACTGACCCTAAAGATCGCTCAGTAGATGGAGTGATCTATTCAGACACCCTCTCTGGCCAACAGCAAGCTGACTGCAGGGAAGCCCTCCAGCGGTTTGCTGAGCTATTTTCCTTGACCCCTGGTCAGACACACCTCTGTACCCATGATGTGGACACAGGAGACAGTATGCCTGTCAAGAATAAAATATTCAGACAGTCTGACCAAGTCAAAGAGAGCATCAAGGTGGAAGTCCACAAGATACTGGAGTTGGGAGTGATTGAGCACTCTGACAGTCCCTGGGCTAGCCCAGTGGTCTTGGTCCCCAAACCTCACACTAAAGATGGCAAGAAAGAGATGAGGCTTTGTGTGGACTACAGAGGACTCAATTCTGTCACCATGACAGATGCTCACCCATCGCAAGGGCAGATGATCTCACAGACAAATTAGGTGCAGCCAAATCCTTAAGTGCCTTTGACTTGACGGCAGGGTACTAGCAAATAAAAATGGCACCTGGAGAAAAAGAGAAAACGGCATTCTCTACACTTGATGGGCACTACCAGTTTACTGTGATGCCCTTTGGCTTAAAGAATGCCCCTGCCACCTTCCAAAGGTTGGTGAATCAAGTCCTTGCTGGCTTGGAGTCCTATAGTGCACCTTATCTTGATGATATTGCTGTCTTTAGCTCCAAATGGCAGGATCACCTGGTCTACCTGAAGAAGGTTTTGCAGGCCCTACAAGCAGCAGGCCTCTCTTATCAAGGCATCTAAATGTCAGATAGGGCAGGGTACTGTGGCTTACTTGGGACACCTTGTAGGTGGAGGCCAAGTTCAGCCACTCCAACCCAAGATGCAGACCATCCTGGACTGGGTAGCTCCAAAAACCAAGACTCAACTCAGGGCATTCCTTGGCTTGACTGGGTAAGATAGGAGGTCTGTGAAGGGATATGGATCAATAGTAACACCCCTCACAGAACTGACCTCTAAGAAAATGCCCAAGAAAGTGAACTGGACCTTGGACTGTCAAAAGGCCTTTGACACCCTGAAGCAAGCAATGTGTACAGCACCAGTTTTGAAAGCTCCAGATTATTCTAAGCAGTTCACTGTGTAGACTGATGCCTCTGAGCATGGGATAGGAGAAGTCCTGTCCCAAACAAATGACGATGGCCTTGACCAGCCTATTGCTTTTATTAGCAGGAGGTTACTTCCCAGGGAGCAGCGTTGGAGTGCCATTGAGAGGGAGGCCTTTGCTGTGGTTTGGTCCCTGAAGAAGTTGAGACCATACCTTTTTGGTACTCATTTCACAGTACAAACTGACAACACACCTCTCAGATGGCTGATGCAAATGAAAGGAGAAAACCCTAAACTGTTGAGGTGGTCCATATCCCTACAGGGAATGGACTCTGTAGTGGAACACAGACCTGAGACCGCCCATGCCAATGCAGATGGCCTTCTCAGGTTCTTCCACCTAGAAAATTGAAGACTTTCTTGGGAAAGGTTGGTCTCATCATCTTTCGTTTGGGGGGCGGTTGTGTATGGAAATGCTTTCCTTGGCATGGTTACCCCCTGACGTTTTGCCTTTTGTTGATGCCAGTTATGATTGAAAGTGTGCTGGGACCCTGCTAATCAGGCCCCAGCACCAGTGTTCTTTCCCTAAACTGTACCTTTGTTTCCACAACTGGCACATCCTTGGCACACAGATAAGTCCCTTGTAAATGGTACCCCTGGTACCAAGGGCCCTGTTGCCAGGGAAGGTCTCTAAGGGCTGCAGCATGTCTTATGCCACCCTGGGGACCCATCACTCAGAACATACACACTGCCTCACAGCTTGTGTGTGCTGGTGGGGAGAAAATGACTACGTCGACATGGCACTCCCTTCAGGGTGCCATGCCCACCTCTCACTGCCTATGGCATAGGTAAGTCACCCCTCCAGCAGGCCTTACAGCCCTAAGGCAGGGTGTACTATACCACAGGTGAGGGCATAGTTGTATGAGCTCTATGCCCCTACAGCGTCTAAGCAAAACCATAGACATTGTAAGTGCAGGGTAGCTATAAAGAGTATATGGTCTGGGAGTCTGTCAATTACGAACTCCACAGTTCCATAATGGCTACACTGAAATCTGGGAAGTTTGGTATCAAACTCCTCAGCACAATAAATGCACACTGATGCCAGTGTGGGATTTACTGTAAAATACACCAAGAGGGCATCTTAGAGATGCCCCCTGAATACCAGTCCGACTCCTAGTGCTAGGCTGACCAGTTTCTGCCAGCCTGCCACATCCAGACGGGTTTCTGGCCACATGGGGTGAGTGCCTTTCTCCCTCTGTGGCCAGGAACAAAGCCTGTACTGGGTGGAGGTGCTTCCCACCTCCCCCTGCAGCAACTGTAAAACTGGCAGTGAGCCTCAAGGGCTCATGCCTTTTGTTACAGCAACCCAGGGCATCCCAGCTAGCGGAGATGCCCGCCCCTCCGGCCATGGCCCCGGCCCCCACTTTTGGCAGCAAGGCCGGAGGAGATAATGAGAAAAACAAGGAGGAGTCACCTTACAGTCAAGACAGCCCCTAAGGTGTCCTGAGCTGAGGTGACCCCTGCCTCTAGAAATCCTCCATCTTGTGTTTGGAGGATTCCCCCAATAGGAATGGGGATGTGCCCCCCTCCTCTCAGGGAGGAGGCACAAAGAGGATGTAGCCACCCTCCAGGACAGTAGCCATTGGTTACTACCCCCTAGACCTAAACACACCCCTAAATTCAGTATTTAGGGGTGATCCTGAACCCAGGAAATCAGATTCCTGCAACCTGAAGAAAGAAGGACTGCTGACATGAAAGCCCCGCAGAGACGACAACTAACTTGGCCTCAGCCCTACCGGCCTGTCTCTAGACTCACAGCGACGCATCCAACAAGGACCAGAGACCTCTGAGGACTCAGAGAGCTGCCCTGAACCTAAAGGACACCATCATTTAATAAATCTGATATAACAGAGACGAAGACCAAGGTTAAAATCAAAGACTTGAAAGTCGGGTTTAGGATTATGCTCAAAAACCTTTCAAAAATTGATAGATGTTGTAGAGAGTCCTAAACATTAAGAGAACCTCTATATTATGGTCGACATGTTTCGCGTCTATTGGTCCATCCGGATCCATTGACGCTTCATCAGGACCTACGTAACTAGATAAACAGACATCTTCAAAGTAGGTATCATAAATAAAGATACATAGAAACCGGTCACTTACTTAAGTTAACTGGTTAACACAGGTACCCTGAAAAACAAAGAAAAATGAAAACCAAAAAAGCATGGAACAAATCTCACAATTCCAGAATGTCTAGAATGTGGGTGTAAGTTAACATGACCAAACTCAGGTTCAGAAACAAAGAACGGGACATCACACATAAATTCATGCTTACCACCCTCTAATCGAGAACAGGTTCCTTGGGTAGTGCGTCTCTGGGACTCAGGGTGACACTAACTATAACGAATAATAGTGAGAACAATATTGAAACGTCACATAAAGAGTTAATGATATTGACATCTAGTAACTTCAAAAATGGTCAAAGTTCGAGGGCAATTCTAGAAAATACGGCGTCATGGTGCCACAATTATCAATATTGTCAATTGACAAAATGTACAATCTGATTGCGCCCAAACACGCAGTGGTAGAACTACAGATTCCAACGTATGCCGTGATACTGGATGCCAAACAAGAATAACTAATGTAGGGTCGATAATAAAGGGTGTCTAATAATGAAGTGATCATGTATTAGGAGAGTCCGGGATAGACTCGTTGCCAAGATCGAACTGCACTTATAAAATATATAGGCAGGATTGCTTTGACAGAAAGTATATAAGGAGGTATACATAGTATATCTTTAAAATTAGTAATGCCAAACATTATAAAAGGGCCGCAAACTGTGTACTCACGTAATGAATCACCGGTCCTGTTTGTTGGACCTGCCCAGGAGACTGACTAAGTGCTTTACTTACCTGAGAAACTTAACCAAACTGACCTCCCCCAGGAACTGTTGATTTTTGCACTGTCCACTTTTAAAATAGCTTATTCCCATTTTTACTAAAAGAGTGTGTACTACTGTTTTAAATCAAAGTTATCTACTTACTTGTGTGAAGTACCTTGCATTTTATGTACTTATCTCAAACCCTGAATCTTGTGGTTCAAAAATAAATTAAGAAAACATATTTTTCCATATAAAAACTATTGGCCTGGAGTTAAGTCTTTGAGTGTGTGTTCCTCATGTATTGCCTGTGTGTACAACAAATGCTTAACACTACCCTCTGATAAGCCTACTGCTCGACCACCCTACCACAAAATAGAGCATTAGAATTGTCTAATTTTGCCATTAGCAACCTTTAAGGGGAACCCTTGGACTCTGTGCACACTATCTCTCACTTTGAAAGAGTATATACAGAGCCAACTTCCTACATGTCGATACGGGGCCACTCACCTGAAAAGCAGGATGTCTGAAGGGGTGATGGTATGCCCCCGATCTCCTGGAAAACCTCTCAGCACTTCCTGGTGGACACAGAAACCCCAGCAGGTGTTCCAAAAGGAAAGGGGGAGTGGAAGAGAAAGACAAAACACTGCCACGTCTTGCCGGTCCAGCCAGGCACCCTGTATCTTCAGGGGGGGCAGGTAGTTGCTGACAGAGTGATAGCAGAGTTAGTGCACTCAACTTCCTTGAAACTGAATCTCTCTTTCTGATATGGGCACGGGAGTGGTAGAAGATCACCCGTATGCTCCAGCACTTGTCTTGGATAATAATAACTGTTGGCACAATTACTAACACTGCATTACCAAAAACCCAAACTGAGTACCATAACAATAAGTACTGCGACACTAGGGCTTACTTCAGAGATTCACTGTTGCACACTACAATTAGAACTGTGGTTGCACTTATCATGCACAAGAAAGACAAACAAGGGCATTAATTATATCACATATAACTTTACTGCGTGCATAGGGTTAAACTAAAAGGAACAAGAACAATCCAAGAAATACAAATGTACACTCTGGGTTCAAACAGTTACGGTGGCACAGTTTGGTTTGGTTTCACTCTGTGTGTAAAAAACCCTTCAAAAAGCAAAAATCCTCAAACCTGAAACACAGGCATGAATGACAATTTAAATCCAAGAGTTATGGTATTAGAGAAAGAAAATTCACGTAAATGTTCTTTTAAAATTGCACTGTCACTTTTTGTAGTACATGACCTCAAGCAGATTTCCTGGAGCACATTTAGGCAAGTAACTACAATAATAATGTAGAATGTTCAGAAATGCATTTGTCTCTTCAAGATAAGCACTCTGCCAAAATACGAGGTCTGAAATACGCCAGATGTTCTAGGAAAGCGCAGTGCTCATAGAACAATATTAGTCACTTAGCTACAGTCTTTTCCGGTGTTCTGGAGGAATGCCTGGTGTCAGCTGGTACAGAAACGAAGAAAAGAATTGCCTCAAAAGTCCTGAATATGAGGATGACAGCAGGGGATGGACTACCAAGTCAGATGCTGAACTCACAAAGCAAAAGAAAGCCAAGCAGGGAGGCATGCTTCACTCTGCTATTTATAGCCAATCCGGAAAGCATTTGAGATGAGTCACCACGCCCAATTAGAAGCACATGTCTATACCTCCTCACATTAGCAAACAAGCATTGGTAAAACAAGCACTGATAAAACCAATTGTGTAACACAGCACATTATGTTTACTTAGAAACATGAAGGTTTAACCAAGAACAGAGATATGATTTTACCCTAATCCCTGGGGATGCTGAGAGAACGCAGGAGTCACCCTGGGGATTCCTGACAGTCCTCCCCACCAAGGACCCTCTCAAAGGGCGGGGCTTGGAAGGGTGCAGGAGATGGAATGTTTTAGTAACACCTGGAGCATGAACTGTGGACGTGGGTTCCTAGGAATTGTCCTCAGGCCCATAGCCTTTCCAAGCCAATAAATAGTGTAGAACACCACGGATGCGCCTGGAGTGAAGAATTTTGGCCACTTCAAATTCCCATTGCCCATGTACTTTTACCGGGGGAGGTGGTGGGGCATCGCGGGTATCAGGGGAATAGGGACAGAGTAACGACACATGAAACACGGGGTGTACTTTGAAATCATCTGGCAATGTCAGTTCTACTACCACATGGTTAATGATTTTGGCAATAGGAAAGTGGCCTAGAAATCAGGGGTTTAATTTTCTGGATCCTGCAAGATAGAGATTTTTTGATGAGAGCCACCCACACCTGATCTCCTATCTGATAAGAGGGAGCAGGTCTCCTTAGTTTGTCTGCTTGTTTTTTTTTTTTACTTGAACTTGGTAGAGTTTTAAATGGTGTTGTACTTGTTTTTGAATCTCCTGTAACTCTTTATGGTATTTCTGTACTGATGGGACTCTTGTGGATGTTTGGGACCCAATTATAGGTAGCATTCTTGGGCGCAGACCAAACAAACAGTAAAATGGGGATACTCATGTAGCCATGTGGATACTGTTGTTATATGCAAATTCAACAAGAGGTAAAGCCTTACCCCACTCAGTAGACCATGCGTCAATGTAACATGTCAGGATTTGCTCCAGTGATTGGTTGGCACGTTCCTTCTGCCCAACCGTTTGTGGATGATATGCAGAGGACAAGCAGACAGCCATACCGACAGAAGAACAGAAGCTATGCCAAAACTGTGATATAAATTGGGGGCCACGATCGGAAACAATTGTGGTGGGCAACCCATGAAGCCGTACAATATGTTGAAGAAACAAATCAGAAAGCTTGAAAGCCGTAGGGTGGCATTTTAATGGAATAAAATAAACCATTTTAGTTAGGTAATCTACAACGACCCATATCACAGTATGTCCATTGGAAGCTGGGAGATCAGAAATAAAATTCATACTTATGGTATGCCCTGGGGCCACCGGAATTGGCATGGGAAGTAACAATCCTGTGGCTGGAGTATGTGGGGTTTTAGCCCGAACACAGGTGGAACAAGTCTGGACGTAGCTTCTGACATCCTGCACAAGTGTGGGCCACCAAAACCATCTTTGACAGACATCTAACATATCTTTCTCACCTGGGTGACCTGCGAGGACAGAATCATGTCCCCAATGTAACATTGTATCCCGAAATTCTTTGGTAGGGACGTACAACTGATCAGCATGGTATAATAAACCCTCTTTTTCATACACATTAGTTGAACAGGGAACCTTGTGTTGGGCTACCTGTATTTTCTATAAAAAAAAACTCTTGGGAAGTGCACACAGCCACAATTTTTTCTGGGGGTATAATGCTTCTGACCTGTTCTAGCACAACATCAGAGGAGAAACCCATCCTAGAAAACGTGTCTGCCTTTTGTTGTGTAATACCGGGCCTATAGGTGATTATGAAGTCAAACTCGTTAAAGAATAGAAGCCAGCGTAATTGACGAGGTGTCAGGGCCTTGGTTGCTTGAAAAAACTATAAATTACGGTGATCTGTGTAAATAGTTACGGTGAGTCTAGCTCCTAGTAGGTGGTGACGCCATTCCTGGAAAGCAAGCTTGATGGCCAGAAGTTCCCACTCCGACAGCATGTAATTTTGCTCTGCAGGTAGCAATTTCTTTGAGAAGTAAGCTACTGGATGGAAATACCCAGACTCAGGATCTCGTTGGGACAAGACACCACCCACTGCCGTTTGGGAAGCGTCGGCATTCCACAAAAAATGGCTGAGCCGGGTCAGGATGATAGAGAATGGGTGCTTCAGTGAATGTGTTTTTAAGATGTTGGAAGGCTTTCCTCAGCTTCTGCATCCCAGAGGAACTTAACCCCCCTTCGTAGGAGACTAGTTATAGGAGATACCACGGTAGAAACGTGGGGTATAAATCTCTGATAAAAATTTGCGAAGCCCCAAAACTGTTGCACTTCCTTGATGGATCTTGGGGCTACCCAATCCACAATGGCCTGTACCTTGGACCTATCCATGGAAATTCCATCGGGAGTGATCACATATACCAGGAATTCTACAGTTGTAGCGTGGAAAACACATTTTTCCAGCTTGGCGAATAGATGATGCTCACGAAGCCGTTGTAAAACCGCTCTTACATGCCCTATATGTTCCTCAGTGGAAGACGAATAGATCAAAATGTTGTCTATGTATACCACTCCACAGAGATCCAGAAACTCCTGCAGCACTTCATTGATGAAAAATTGAAACGCTGCAGGAGCGTTACACAACCCAAAGGGCATCACTATGTACTCAAAGAGTCCGAATTTATTTCGGAATGCCATCTTTCACTCATCACCCTTCATCACTCGGATCAAGTGGTAGTTGCCCCGGAGGTCGAGTTTAGTATTAATGGTCAAAGGACGTACCTGATCTAAAAGTACCGGGATCAACGGAAGAGGATACCAATTTTTTATCGTCACTTTGTTCACTGCGCAATAATCTATACAGGCACGCAGCTCAGGACTCTTCTTGGGCACGAAGAAAAAAGACAACAATACTGTTGACGTTGAATGACAAATGAAACCCTTAGCCAATAGATCATCCAGGTAGTCTGGCAGGTATCGATTCCCAGGCTTAGAAAGAGCATACACCCTACTACATGGCAGCATTGTCCTTAGAATCAAGACTATACGAAAATCGTATGACCTATGTGGCGGCAGCTGTGTGGCCTTCTGTTCACTAAAGACATCATGGAAGTCTTTAAACGCTGAAAGAATGGCCAGTGTGTCGTCCAGCTTGATAGCCGTATTATGTGTGGACCCACAATGCAAGGCTGTCACTAGTAATGGTTTGTATTGGTAACAGGAGTGCCAGCAATGTTTAGAGTCTAATGTCACTGTCCTTTCTGCCTAGTCAATTTTGGGATTGGGTAACTGAAGCCAGGGTATCCCCAAAATAGCTCTAAATACTGGGCTATCTATGAGGTCAAACTGAATTTGTTCTGAATGGTTGTTTGCAGAAAACATGGACAAGGGTGTTGTTTGATAAACGATAAGCCCAGAGGACAATTCTGAGCCTTCCACAGCTCTGACTGGTTCAGGGACGTCTTTTCGGACAGTCGTAATATTTAGGGTTTTAGCCAAACCCAAGTCTATGAAGTTTCCGGTAGCCCCAGAGTCAAGCAATATAGGAATGACCTTACGAACCTGAGGGGACAACACTAACGTCACAATAAGAGTTAAATGTCGAGGTACTGGACTGGTGGTATTAGCCAGAAGATGTGAGACCGTATTGAAAGAAGTGCTCGATAAAATGGTCTCAGAAGTTATCGAGCCAGTTCGTTTTCCGCCTGGTCAGGAATAGAGAATTCAGGCCCTGTTACTGCTCCGATGGCTTTCTTTGGAGCAGTAGGCTTCTTAGGACATTCCCGAGCAAAATACCTTGCCTTACAGCAGTAAAAACACAGTTTCAATTTTTTCCTACGTTCTTTCTCTTCCTTAGATAGTGGGCCCCGCTGTATGAAAGTACCATCTTTCTTGGCATGTTACCCCCATTTTTACATGTATGTCAGTATGTTTTTGCCTGTCTCACTGGGATCCTGCTAGCCAGGACCCCAGGGCTCATAGTTTGTAGCCTAAATGTGTATGCCTGTGTAGTGCCTAACTGTT
Source organism: Pleurodeles waltl (assembly GCF_031143425.1). Lineage (NCBI taxonomy): Eukaryota > Metazoa > Chordata > Amphibia > Caudata > Salamandridae > Pleurodeles > Pleurodeles waltl. The sequence goes on along the minus strand of NC_090447.1, from coordinate 75,578,571 downwards.
TCACTGAGGCTCCGCTAATCAGAACCTCAGTGCTCATGCTCTCTCTGCCTTTAAATTTGTCACTATAGGCTAGTGACTACATTTACCAATTCTAATTGTCATACTGGACCCCCCCTTATAAGTCCCTAGTATATGGTACCTAGGTACCTAGGGCACTGGGGTTCCAGGAGATCCATATGGGCTGCAGCATTTCTTTAGCCACCCATAGGGAGCTCACACAAACCCTTACACAGGACTGCCATAACACACACATGTTATTTCACAGCCATTTTCACTGCACTTAAGTAACTTTTAAGTCACCTATATGTCTAACCTTCACTTGCTGAAGGTTAGGTGCAAAGTTACTAAGTGTGAGGTCACCCACTAGAAAAGGTGCCCCCACATAGTTCAGGGCCATTTGCCCAGACTTTGTGAGTGCAGGGACACCATTACACATGTGCACTACATATAGGTCAATACCTATATGTGGCTTCACAATGGTAACTCAGAATAGGGCCATGTAACATGCCTAGGATCATGGAATTGTCCCCCCATTTCAAATCTGGTATTGGGGAGTCAATTCCATGCATCCTGGGGGCCACCAGTACTGCCAAACAAGCACTCTGAGGCTTGCACTGCAGCTAGAGCTGCTGCCACCTCACAGACAGCCCAGTCCCTAGAAGGCAGAACAAAGCATTTTCTCTGAGAGCAGTGTTTACACCCTCTCCCTTTGGAAATTGGTGTTACAGGCTGGGGAGGGGTAGCCTCCCCCAGCCTCTGGAAATGCTTTGAAGGGCACAGATGGTGCCCTCCTTGCATAAGCCATTCCACACCAGTTTAGGGAACCCCAGTCCCTGCTCTGGTGGGACCTGGACAAAGGAAAGGGGAGTGACCACTCCCCTGTCCATCACCACCCCAGAGGTGGTGCCCAGAGCTCCTCCAGTGTGTCTCAGAACTCTGCCATTTTGTTTTCAGAGGTGTGGGGGCACTCTGGAGGCCTCTGAGTGGCCAGTGCCCGCAGGTGACGTCAGAGCCTGCTCCTGATAGGTGCATACCTGGGTAGGTAGCCACTCCTCCTTTCAGGGCTATTTAGGGTCTCTCCTGTGGGCTACTCATCAGATAACGACTTGCAAGAATCCACCAGGACTCCGCTGCACTTCTCTCTTCGACTTCTGCCAAGGATCGACCGCTGACTGCTACAGGACGCCTGCAAAACTGCAACAAAGTAGCCAGAAGAATACCAGCAACATTGTAGCGCCTAATCTTGCCAGCTTTCTCGACTGTTTCCTGGTGGTGCATGCTCTGGGGGCTGCCTGCTTTCACCCTGCACTGGAAGCCACGAAGAAATCTCCTGTGGGTCGACGGAATCTTTCCCCTGCTTCAGCAGGCACCAAACTACAGCTTCACTGGTACTCTGGGTCCCCTCTCATCTTGACGAGCGTGGCCCCTAGAACACAAGTGGTGGACCCAAGTGACCCTGACTGTCCAATGGTCCAACTGTCCAAATTTGGAGGAGGTAAGTCCTTGCCTCCCCTCCCCAGGCAGTAATCCTGTGCACCGTGTGATCTGCAGCTACAAGGGCTTCTGTGCACATTTCCAAGAAATCCTGCATGCACAGCCGAGCCTAGGTCCCCAGCACTCTGTCATGCGATGCTCAGCTCCCTGATTTTACCTTCGGTGTCCTGGGACCTCTCTTTGCAGTGTTGAGACGACAACTGTGTTCAGTCTTCTTGAACCCGTGTTCAAGGGCTTCTGCTGGTGCTTCGCTCCTTCCAGTGGGCTCTCTACGTTGCTGAAGGTCCCCTCTGTCTCCTCTCCTGAGTGGCGACATCCTGGTCCTTCCTGGGCCCGGACAGCACCCTTTTTCCTTAACCGCAAATCTTCCATGTAGCAAGGCTTGTTTGCGGTACTTTGCCAAGGAAACGACTCTGCATCCACCAGCACGCCGTGGGACATCTTCTGCACAAAGCAGAACCTCCTACCTCCTTTCATTGGTGCAAAACCAGCATCTTCTTCCAACCGGAGGCAGTCATTTTGCACTTTCATCCGGGGTTTAGTGGGCTCCTGCCCCCTTGGACACTTTAACAACTCTTGGACTTGGTCCCCTTCCTTTACAGGTCTTCAGGTCCAGGAATCCGTCTTCAATGCTTTGCAGTCTGTTGTGGTCCTTGCAAAATCCTTTATCACGACTTTAGTGTGTTCTGGGGGAAATAGTAGTACTTTACTCCTGCTTTCCTGGGTCCTGGGGTGGGGTCTCCTTTACACCCTTAGTGTTTTCTCACACTCTGAGCGACCCTCTACACACTACACTTGCCTAGGGGTACATTTGTGGTTCGCATTCCACTTACTTAGTATATGGTTTGTGTTGCCCCTGGGCCTATTGCATCCTATTGTGTTTTACAGTGTTTGCACTACTTTCTGACTGTTTTACTTACCTGATTTGGTTATTTGTGTATATTTTGAGTATGTTACTTACCTCCTAATGGAGTATATCCACTGAGATATTTTTGGCACATTGTCACTAAAATAAAGTACCTTTACTTTTAGTAACTAGGAGTATTGTCTTTCTTATGATATAGTACCTATATGATATAAGAAAACAAGTTACTTACCTGTAACTACAGTTATAAAGTATTGTTATCTTTCATAAATTCACATGCTTGAATCATCCCCGTCGTCGAAGTGGGAGTCCCACGATATATAAAAAAGCAATAATGAACAAATAATTTTTTTTTTTGCCATAGGCTATAATGGAAATACCAGCCACTCATATAGCCTATCCAGGTCCTTTTGTGTAAAGGACCCAAACTTGCCTGCTGGCCAATCAAGCACCAGCACCCTCTAGAACACTCTCCAGAGAAGCTCCTTCCCTCAGATTTTCCAGCACGAGAGTGAAAAGATTATAACCTGAGAGGAAATGCGAGCATCTAAGGGGAGGAGGATGGGTCGCATGTGAATTTATGAAAGATACCAATACTGGATAACTGTAGTTACAGGTAAGTAACTTGTTTTCTTATCCAGTATTGTATCTTTCATAAATTCACATGCTTGAATCTGAATAGCCAGCAATACTGTTGATAAACATTATACTCGCAGAGGATGGAGGGTGCGCGCATGGAAATCCTTTACAACCTTTATGAAATAGTTAGCTCATAAATCTTGTATTATGAAGTTCAAACCAATATAGATAATTCTATGTACATATACACACACATATATACTGAACATCCATACATAGATATATATATATAAATATATATATATAAATAAAACTAAATACATAGATATATATAGAAGCATGTCAAAGTATATTGCATAGCAATTATGGACTATTTGCGTATCAAACAGTTTCTACACAACCAAGGAAAGGTCTCACCTTAATGAAAGAGATGACGTAGAACAGCTTGTCCAACTAGAGAGTCAGTTCTCTGCGAGGACTCCAAACAATACTGCTGTGTAAAGGATTGCGTAGTCTTCCATGTCGCAGCTTGACATATCTTATCCAGGGCAATACCCTGAAACAAAGAGGCCGATGTGGAGACTGCTCTCGTGGGGTGGGCTCTCAGGCGCCTAGTCAACGGTTTTCCCGCTTTGGTGTGACAGAACTGAATTGTAGAGGAAATCCACCGGGCTATAGTGGTCTTGGTGACCCCTGTTCCTTGTCGTCCAAGGGAATACGATACCAAGAGCTGATCTGATTTCCTGATTTGTTTGGTACTTTGAAGGTAAAATTTGAGGCACCGTTTGCTGTCCAAAGAATGTAGAGTTTTTTCTGCGATTGTAGTTGGATTTGGAAAAAAGGTTCGTAGTATCACGGGCTCATTGAGATGAAATGAAGATGGTACCTTGGGAATGTATCTGGGGTTGGTCCTGAGCATAAAAAGTCACCAGAAAAAAACAGAAAAGGTTCTTTAGTCATAAAAGCCTGTATATCACTGACTCTCCTGGTGGAAGTGAGAGCAAACAAGGTTGCCACTTTCCATGTGATGTACTTGAGTTCCGCCCTGTGAATAGGTTCGAAAGGAGCTTTCATGAGCTGGGACAGGACTATATTGAGATGCCACTCTGGCGGAGGTAGCCGCACCGGAGGGAAAGTGCGGAAGAGGCCTTTCATGAACTGCTTAATGATTCTGGATGAGCCGATTGAGGGCATCTCAGCGGATCGCCTATAGGAGGCTATAGGTGCTAGGTCGATCTTGACTGATGCATGGCAAAGTCGAGCCTTAGAGAGTGTGAGAAGATGCGAAAGAATTTGTTCAGGCTTAATTTGTAGCGGATGGAAATTGTTCTGAGAGCACCAAACACAAAATCTTTTCCACTTGAGTTTGTACGTCTTATTTGTGCTCTCTGTTCGTGCCCTAGATAAAGTCAGTCTGCTTTCCTGATCGATGTTCATACCCTGAAACTCTCTGAACTCAGGAGCCAAGCATGCAATTGAAGAGATGTTGGATCGGGATGAAGAATTAGACCCTGATTCTTCGTGAGAAGGTCATGGTTGCAAGGAAGGCGGACTGGATTGGCCACGGACCAGAGTAGGAGCTCCGTGGACCAGTACTGTCTGGGCCATCTGGGGGCTATGAGAATGATCTTGCAGCATTCGGACTTCATTTTCCTGAGGAGCCTGGGGATCAGTGGGACGGGGGGAAAAGCGTAGGCAAAGATCCCGGACCATCTCATCAAAAGAGCATTTCCCCACGACCACGGGAGTGGGTATCGACTGGCGTAGAACTGGCATTTGGCGTTCAGGTTGGTGGCAAACAAGTCTGGGATTGGCTGACCCCATCGTTGGAAGATGCCATCGAGTATGTTCTGGTTTAGTTCCCACTCGTGGCAATTTGTCGTCCGTCCTGCTGAGAGAGTCCTCTAGGGTGTTGTTGACCCCTGGCAGGTGCTCCACCCTGAGGTGAATATTGTGCAGTGTGAGCCAGTCCCAAAGAGACTGAGCTTCCCTTGAGAGGGAGAGGGATCTTGGTTCTCCCTGCTTGTTGATGTAAAACATACTTGTTGTGTTGTGCGTCCTGACCAACACTGAGGACCCTGCGATGTGTGGAAGAAAAGCCTTGAGCGTGAGATGGATCGCCTTCAGTTCCAGCAGATTTATGTGCATTCCTTTCTGAAGATTGGACCATCTTCCCTGAATGTGCATGTCTTGTAAATGGCATCCCCAGCCTTCCAAGGAAGCGTCTGTTGTGATGATAAAGTCTGTCATTGGTGTTAGAAACTTAAGACCTTGGGAGAGATGGTTGGTCTGAGACCACCACTTCAGCGCCTGCTGAATCTTTGGCGTGACAGTTAAGTCGTCGAAGGACCCTTGCGACTGGGTCCATTGGAGTTGTAATTTTTCTTGTAACGGTCTAATTCTCAGCCTTGCCAGTCGAACTAGGACGATGGCTGAGGAAATCATGCCCAGAAGCGACTTGAACAGTCGCACTGACACAAACTCTTTTGTGGAAATTCTGGCAGCTAAGTTGGTTAGCTTCTGCTGCCGTGCCGGAGTGAGATATGCTTTGTTCTTGATGGTGTCTAATTCTGCACCCAGGAAGACTCTTCTGCATGAGGGAAGTGTGACTGACTTCTGTAGATTTACTGTTAGCCCCAAACTGCGGAATAACTTCAAGCAAGCGTTTGTAGCCTTGGAGGCTAGTAGCGTAGACGGAGCTTTTATGAGCCAGTCGTCCAGGTATGGAAACACCTGGAAACCCCTGCTGCGGAGGAATCCTGCGACTGGGGCAAGGCATTTTGTGAAGATTCGAGGAGCTGATCTCAGCCCGAATGGGAGAACTTTGAACTGATAATGGGCACCGGCTACAGTAAAGCGGAGATATTTGCGATGTTTCTGATGTATTGGTATGTGGAAATAAGCACCCTGGAGATCCATTGTTGTCATAAAATCTCTAGGATTGAGAAGGTGCAGGATATCCGACAGCGTGATCATCCAAAAAGATTGTTTCCGAAGGAACTTGTTGAGATCTAGTATCGGTCGCCATTCCCCTGACTTTTTCTTTATCAAGAAGAAACGGGAGTAGAATCCAAGACCTATTTGCTGAACTGGAACTCTTTCTATAGCTCCCTTGGCAAGCATAAGGAATACTTCCTGCTGAAGCAGACGAAGATGGAGCAGTCTGCATGTTCTTGATGGATGATGCTGTGGTTTTTGTATAAATTCCAGGGTATGACCTCTTGTCACTATATCCAGCACCCATTTGTCTGATGTTATATTCTTCCACTCCTGGATGTAGTTGGAGATGTTTGCTCCTATTTTTTGATGGTGTGAACATTGGGGAAGCATAGCCGGTACCTGGAGAAGATCATTGCTTTCTGGGTTGATCTCTGTTTTGTGAACCCTGTCTTCTCTTTCCTCCCTGCCTGGCGTAAGAGGCCGTGGATGGTTGCCTATACTGTTGTTGATAGGACGGCCTATATTGGGGTTGCTGGTACTGCCTGTAAAAGGAACCTTGAAATGAGTTAAATCCTCTTCCTCTTGCACCCCGAAAGGGTGTTTCCGGTACTGTAGGGTACCTAGGGACTTGGCCGTGTCTGTTTCGGTCTTGATGGCTTGGAGCGCGTCATCTACGTGCTTGCCAAAGAGAGATTCCCCATCGTAGGGCATGTCGAGGATTCTGGACTGCACTTCTGGTCTGAAAGATGTGGCGGTGGAGGCTATATCTAGAGTGCAGATCTTCTCCGACGTACGCTCACCTTCTTGGAGAATCTTCTGTGCCTCTGCTTGCTTGCTTTCAGGGATGAGATCAATGAAAGGTTGCATATCCGACCACATTTGCCGGTCATAACGACCCAGGATTGCCAATGAATTTGCTACTCTAACAGTGATTGCTGACATGGAGGAGAATCTTTTGCCCACATTATCTAATCTCCTTCCTTCTCTGTCTGGAGGAGTAGAGATAGGCGTCGACTGGTTCTTAGAACGCCTTTGAGCCGCTTGCGAAATAACAGAGTCAGGCTTTGGATGGGCAGTGAGGCATGCCGGAGAGTCTTGGGTTGCTTTGTATTTCTTGTCCAATGTTTGCGGCACTGGTGGGACTGTTGCCGGGTTGCGCATGATCTTTGTACCCTCGCTCCATATAAAGTCAATAATGGGAATGGACCGTACAGACTTCCTTGACTGCGCCTTAAAATCATGAAGGAAACATTCCGACTGAGAGACAGATGTTGGAAGGTGGAAGCGTGCGGCAGCCCTGTCCATTAGATTGTGGAAACCACCTATATCCTCGGGTGGAGAATCTGAAGGGCGAGGAGGTGGTGGAGAAGGGGTGGGGGCTAAGTAGTCATCCCATTCCTCAGTGGGATGTTGCAGGGTAGAAATCTCTTTCTTCCTCTTCTTCCCCTGAAATGGAACCTTCATCTCCAGGGGGTACAGCTAAAACGGAGTGAGGTGTCATCCTGGGAGTAGCTGGAGGTGGAGGGACGTGTCTTGGGGTAGCAGGAGAAGCTGGCAGTGGTGGCTGATCTTCTGCTGTAACTGGAAACCTCCTCCTATAATCCTGTAACACTGATTGCAAGTCCTGGATTAAGGAGGAAGGCATCTGTATAGAGTCTCTTGACTGAGGCTCTCTTGGTTGGTAATAGCGTTCTTGATGTGAGTAATATGGTTGGTATTGGTCATACTCATCATCGTCGTCCTCTTCCTAGTATTTAACGTGTAGCTGTGATGGGCTGTGTGCATCTCCGAATGGACCCTCATCGGATTCCTCCCAGTCCAGTAGATGACTGGGTACTAAAGTTGACACATTGCTTGGAGACGGGTCTGTGGGATAAATCTCTGATTTGGGCAGAGATGTGATCCTGACCATGGCCCGAAGATCTGTCTGACAGGCACCAGTGGCATAGTAGATGGTGTCAATGATGATGATGTCGTCGAAGGTATTGTAATCAGGGATGATTTTTCCATTGACGACGGTCTCGTCGACGATGGTTTCGTCGATGGTGGTCTCGTCGACGACGGCTTCTTCGACGGTGTCGTCGTCGACGGTGAGACAGCCAACGACGCTGGTAATGTTATAGTCGACGGGGCTTTCGTTGACGGTGTTATCAACGACGATGTTGTCGTCGACGAAGGAGTCGATGTTGTTAACGACGCACTCCGTTCTGGAATCCTGTCGACGGAGGTTTGATAGAGGGATCAGGAGCCCTTACCGTTGACGTCAATGTAGTCGTCGCCGACAATGGTCTCGTCGACGAGGTGGTGGAGACGGTAGATGTAAAGACTGTAGTTGTCGTAACGGTTGTCGACGGTGATGTCGTCGTCGACTTAATTTTAATGGTTACCTTCCTAGAGGTAGAAGGCTCAGAGGAAGGAGAAAGACGGTAGGACTCCTTCTTTTGAAGAGGAGAGGATGGCTCAGAGGAAATTGAAGTCTGTAAGCCTTTTCCGTGATGTCATTTCTGCCTCTTTCTAGATTTTTTCTGCCTGGCCCAGGTCCTCAGATTTGGACCTTTTGTGTGGCCTTTCTGACCCACTCTCCTCACCTGAAGTACAGGATTTTGCCTGTAACCATGTCAGGAGTCTACCCTCACGGTCTCTGAGGGTTTTTGTGGAGAAAGTATGACATATCTTGCAGTCCTTCACCTGGTGTTGTGGGTAGAGGCAATAGAAGCAGTCTTTATGTGGATCATCCACATGGAGCCTTTTCTTTCCACAGGTCTTGCAAGGGCGGAAAAGGCCCTTTCTAGAAGAACCTGACATTTTTTGAGTTCTGAGAGAAAAAAGCTTCTGAAGAAGTAGAAAACTGAGCAGAGCTCAGGGAGACTCCCTTCACACAACGTGCGGTAGAAAATCTGAGGGAAGGAGCTTCTCTGGAGAGTGTTCTAGAGGGTGCTGGTGCCTGATTGGCCAGCAGGCAAGTTTGGGTCCTTTTCAGAAAAGGACCTGGATAGGCTATACGAGTGGCTGGTATTTCCATTATAGCCTATGGCAAAAACATTTTTATTTGTGAATTATTGCTATTTTATGTACCATGGGACTCCCACTTCGACGACGGGGATGATTCAAGCATGTGAATTTATGAAAGATCCAATACTGGATAAGTGGTATTGCATGAGCTTTGCATGTCTCCTAGTTCAGCCTTGGCTGCTCTGCTATAGCTACCTCTATCAGCCTAAGCTGCTAGAACACTACTACGCTCTACTAATAAGGGATAACTGGACCTGGTATAAGGTGTAATTACCATTGGTACCCACTACAAGCCAGGCCAGCCTCCTACATCCGCACACTGCCAATTTGCATGGGCTCAGATGTATCTTGAGTGGGACTTTTTCTCAGTTTTGAGCACCACTTACGTTCACTTAAGCGGTGATCCAATCATACCGCCAGGTCAATGAACTCTGAACACTCCGTAGGAGATTACCACAATTTGGGCTAGAAAATCCTTGAGAACATCCCAAAGGCCACAATAGAAGAGGGGGGTCCTCTTCTCCTCAGGCCACTCAGTCTCCGCCACCAACCGACTGAAAGAAGTGATATAGGACAGTAGATCCTTGTTTCCCTGGCGCAAATTCAGAAACTCATTGTCACTGGCTTGCACGAAGAGGTGTTTGGTGAACAGTTTCCGCAAGGCTTCCTTGAACCGGTTGAAATCATACAGTATAGGGTCATTGCGCTCCACCAGCGGAACAGACCAATTAGCTGCATTGCCTCCCAAATAAGAGATAATCAAAGCTACCTTTGCAGCATCGTTGGGGAATGCAGCTGCCCGACACAAAAACTGTAGCTGGCACTGGTTAAGAAAAATGTTGAACTTGGCACTATCTCTAAAAAACCTTTCTGGAGGAGCTAAGGGCACAGGGGTTGGTGTTGTGACCATTACCTGCATGGGTTGTGTGGTGGAAGTCATTGGGCCTAAATCGGGTCTAGGAACATGATTAGACGGGTCAAACCGAGGGGCCTGTAGTACTGGAGATCTTTGTTTTAGTTTGACTCCTCCCCAGGGGGTGTCTTGGGGTTTATACCGCTGTAGTTCAGTGTGCAACTCCAGGTTCTCTTGCTTTAAGGAAAGAACTTCCTTCTGTAATCCTGCTAGGGCCCTAGTAAAATCTAATAAAGATGGAGTATCCTGAGCAGCTGGTAAAGCCTGTGCTAAACCTTTGAAAGTACCCATTGAGGAGTCCATCACCAAGGCACCCCTGTATGTTGTGGCTTGGCTTTATGTCGGGACTGGCCGCTCACCTGAAAAGCAGGATGTCTGCAGGGGCGATGGTATGCCCCGCCCTCCTGGAACACCTCTTGGCACCTCCTGGTGGACACGGAAACCCCGGCAGGTGTTCCAAAAGGAAAGGGGGAGTGGAAGAGAAAGAGACAAAACACTGCAATGTCTTGCCGGTCCAGCCAGGCACCCTGTATCTTCGGGGTGGGGGGCGGCAGCAGGTCATTGTTGACAGAGTGATAGTAGAGTTAGTGCACTCAACTTCCTTGAAACTGAATCTTTCTTTCTGATATGGGCACGAGAGTGGTAGAAGAACACCAGGATGCTCCAGCACTTCTCTCGGATAACTGTTGGCACAATTACTAACACTGCATTACCAAAAACCCAAACTGAGTACCATAACAATAAGTACTGTGACACTAGGGCTGACGTCACAGAAATTCACTCTTGCACACTACAATTCGAACTGTGGTTGCACTTATCATGCACAAGAAAGACAAACAAGGGCATTAATTATATCACATATAACTTTCCTGCATGCATAGGGTTAAACTAAAAGGAACAAAAACAATCCAAGAAATACAAATGTCCACTCTGGGTTCAAACAGTTAGGGTGGCAAAGTTTGGTTTGGTTTCACTCTGTGTGTGAAAAACCCTTCAAAAAGCAAAAATCCTCAACCCTGAAACACAGACATGAATGACAATTTAAATCCAAGGGTTATGCTATTAGAGAAAGAAAAGTCACGTAAATGCTCTTTTAAAACTGCACTGTCACTTTTTGTAGTACTTGACCTCAAGCAGATTTCCTGAAGCACATTTAGGCAAGTAACTACAATAATAATGTAGAATGTTCAGAAATGCATTTGTCTCTTCAAGATAAGGACTCAGCCAAAATACGAGGTCTGAAATACACCAGCTGTTCTAGGAAAGCGCAGCGCTCAAAGAACAATACTAATCACTTAGCTGCAGTCTTTTCCTGTGTGCTGGTGGAATGCCTGGTGTCGGCTGGTACAGGAACGAAGAAAAGAATTGCCTCAAAAGTCCTGAATATGAGGATGACAGCAGGGGCTGGACTGCCAAGTCAGATGCGGAGATCAGGAAGCAAAACAAAGCAAAGCAGGGAGGCATGCTTCACTCTCCTATTTATAGCCAATCAGGAAAACAGTTGAGATGAGTCACCACACCCAATAACATGCAGATGTCTATACCTGCTCACATTAGCAAACAAGAATTGGTAAAACAAGCATTGATAAAACCAATTGTGTAACACAGCACATTATGTTTACTTACAAGAACAGAGATATGATTTAACCCTAATCCCTGGGGATGCTGACAGATAACGCAGGAGGCACCTGGGGGATTCCTGACACTATAGCACAGCACTATAAGTATCCATCCTACTCCTCCACATTCTGCCCTTCTAAGTGACAATATCAACCGAGGCAACCACCTCTTGTAGCTTACACCAGGCCCTACCACAAGACCAAGTCAGGGCGACAATCAAAAGAGCCTGCACGTAGGCAATGACTGCCTACCACCAGTTCCTCCTCACTCCTCTCCTACAATTTTCCATGGGATCTTTAAAAAAATCATGTCCAACGCTGTCGGCAAATAACGAAGGACAAGTGGGTGCTGGATGTAATTCGATTTGGGCACCTGCTGGAATTCATTCAGATTCCTCCATTAATACCTCCATCATAGTCCCGACAAAAACATCTTCGTCTGCTCAGAGGTAGCGACCATGCTAAAGAAAAGGGCCATAGAGGCCGTTCCATATTTCCAGAGAGGGAAGGGTTTCTACTCCAGTTTCTTTCTCATTCGGAAGACATCTCGCTTATAGAGGCCAATCCTGGACTTGCAGGAGCTGAACAAGTACCTTAAGAAACAAACATTTTGGATGGTCACCCTGCAATACGTCCTCCAGCTTCTAAACAGAGCAGACTTTATGGCGTCTCTAGCCCTTCAAAACGCGTACTTCCATATTTCCATTCATCCACTGCACAGGGAGTACCTGAGATTTGTGGTCGGTGGCAAACACTTCCAGTTCAAGGTTCTCCCCTTCGGGGTACGTTCAGCACCACGAATCTTCACCAAATGTTTGTCCCCAGTTGCAGCCTACCTAAGAAGAAAGAAGCACCCGGTTTTTCCTTATCTAGACTGGCTAGTGAAAGCTCCAGATGTCCAGTCAGCACGAAAGTTAGTCAGGGCGACTGCGCCTTTTCAAAGACTTAGGCCTTACTCTAAACAAGGAAAAATCCCCCCTTCAACCTTCAACTCGGCTAGCCTTCCTAGGGGCTATCTTAGACACGCAACAGGACAAAGCCTATCCAACGCTGGACAGACAAGCCAAGTTAATCTCCCTAGTAAAGCAATTCCAAAGAAAAAGGTGTCTTTCAGTTTGTCAGTACAAGTCCTTACTGGGCATGATGTCGTCATGCATAAGCCTCATTCCCTACTGTCAGCTGTGCATGCGTTCCATTCAAAAGGAGCTGGACAAACAATGGACGCAAGCGCAAGGATCCTTCGAGGACACGGTCCTCATAACACTGCATACGGTCCACTCTCTAGATTGGTGGACAATTCCCGAAAACATTTAAAAAAGTCTCACGTTCTTGCCACAGATTCCTCCAATGATCGTGACGACGGACGCGTCACTCACCGTATGGGGTGCATGCCTGCAAGAGCTTCGGGTCAGCAGCAAATGGCCCTCGTCTCACCTCAACCTAGAGCGGAAAGCGGCCAATTATGCCTTGCAACCTTTCCTTCCGACGATTCGAAGGTCAACAGTGCTTTTGAGAACAGACATTACCAATACAATGCACTACCTCAACAAGCAAGGAGGAAAGCATTTCCAACTGCTCTCTCTCGAGGCGCAGACCATGTGGAAATGGTGCATTCACCACTCAGTCCACATAACAGCGGAACATGTCCCAGGTCTACAGAATACCATCGCGGATTCGTTGGGCAGGATGGCAACATCCCCTCATGAGTGGGAATTAGACCAGCAGACATTAGATGGCATATTCGACCAGTGGGGAAAATCGAATCTGGATCTATTCACATCCTCCCAAAACGCCAAATGCTAACATTACGCAAGTTGGCATCACCAACAGGGATCATGGGGGGATGCATTTTCGATCGCATGGTCAGGAATCTATGCATACACCTTTCCTTTGATTCCTCTCCTCACAAGAGTGATCAGGAAGATGAAGTCGGAACCCTGCCAGATGATCCTAATTGCTCCAGCATGGCCGCGTCAACCGTGGTACGCAGAGTTACTTCTCCTGTCTGCTCGTCCACCCATCAGGATCAGACCAATTCTGGAGCTGCTTGCCATCAACCGGGGACAAGTACGGCACCCGGATCCCAAGTCTCGGAATTTGTGCACATGGCTCCTGAATTCAACAAATTCGGCCATTTAGACCTACCAGCTGAGTGCAGGGAAGTGCTAACTCAAGCACGGGAGGCTAGCACCATCAAATCATACCGCCTAAAGTGGAGGCGGTTTTGTTTGTGGTGTGAAACCCATAATGTGCACCCTCTTTCCTCAGCTCCGGAGGCAGTGTTGCCGTACTTCTTGAAGCTGGCACGGTCTGGTCTTGCCCCTTTGTCATTAGAGTCCATTTGGCAGCTATTTCCCGATACAGAAGGATACAAGGTAAACCGTCCTTATGTTCTCTGAGATTAGTCAAGCAATTCTTGAAGGGTCTCTTCAGATCCTTTCCTCCAGTAAAACCTCCACCTCCGGCACCTTAACATCCTCCCTGGCCAGTTCATGAAGGAGCCCTTTGAGCCTATCCACAGGGCAGACATCAAGTACCTCACTTGGAAGGTGGCTCTCCTTCTCGCCTTTACTTCGGCACGAAGAGTTAGTGAAATCCAAGCTTTCACTATACAAGAAACTTTTTTGCAATTTATAAAAGATAGAGTGATTCTACGCACCAATCCCAAATTCATTCCCAAGGTGCCTTCAGAATTCCATATCAATGAACCAGTGGTGTTAAAATCCTTTTTCCCGAACCCTCAGACGAATGCAGAGAGGAACCTGCATTCACTCAATCTTAAGAGTTGCAGAAAATTATATCTGGACAGAACAAAGTCATTCCGAAAGTCCAATCAGTTATTTATAGCTTTTCAGAGCCGCTAAGAAAGGACACTCTGTGACGAAACAGACGATCTCCCGATGGATTAAGGACGCAATCATGTTCTGCCTTCAAAAGGCAGGTAGACCATTGCAAACAAAGGTGAGCGCGCATTCTACCAGAGCTATATCTGCGTCCTGTGCGCTGTTCACAGGTGTGTTGATCCAAGACATCTGTCGTGCTGCGACACTGAGGACAACTCACACCTTCACGCAGCATTACTTCTTGGACACAGTCACTTCAGGATGCAGCTGTCGGGCAAGCAGTCCTTAGAAACCTCTATCAGTGAAGGTGAGCTAAATGTTTCCTTTCCCTCCATCAGCTTATTCTGTATTATCCCACATTTTCTTTAAAAGTAATTCTTTTCTACTCCTCAGGCTGTAGATCATAAATAAGGTTTATATGCATATTGTCATGCCTGTTCGCATTTCAGAGTGCTATGTTTCTATATGCATGTCGAAAATGTGTTCACTGCTTACTATTATGATTCAAGCATGTGAATCTATGAAAGTTCCAATACTGGAGTAAGAAATAAGTTACTTACCTGTAACTGTAGTTCTCCAGTATTTGAAACTTTCATAGATTCACATGCGACCCACCCGCCTCCCCTGGGGAGCTCACCTTCATTCCCTCAGGACTAGCTGTATTGCTACACTTGTGCTTGGAAAATCTGAGGGAAGTCGGCTACTCACAGGAGAGTTCTAGAAGGTGGTGTGAGCTGATTGCTTGTCTTTTAAGTTTGGTCCTTTTTTACAAAACGACTGTGATATGTTTCCAAGTTAGAGGCCTAGTGCTTTTAGAGCTTTATATTCAACTGAGCATGGTTTTTTGTATTGCACCGGGAACTCCCATCTCGACGACGGGGAATGATTCAAGCATGTGAATCTATGAAACTTTCCGATACTAGAGAACTACAGTTACAGGTAAGTAACTTATTTAATCCCCGACTTTAGGAATCCAGCCTGTAGGCGTTACAGGTACATCCTTAATTCCTGTGGAGGGAACACTGGCAGAAGAGTTGTTGTCACAGAACTGTTGCAATTCCTGTAAGACAGTGACACTTTCACTTATGTCAAAGGGTGTTTCTGCTGCCTCCACACCAGGACCATCAAGATCTGGAAGATACATTTGAGTTCTGAACAGGCACTCATATGAAGTACGACCCCCCCAGGGACCTTCTAGGTAGATTGTTAATTGCTCTCTGGACTCCATACAGGTGGTTAAGCCAACTACAACCTGTACCTAAGACTCTGGCTGTTAAGGATTGCTTTAAATCACGGTTTAATAGCTTCACAACACTATTTCCCTCTGGAAGAAATGGAGAGGGGTACTGGAGTTGGACCCCCAACGAAGCCATGGGGTCCCTGAATGCCCTTGTGGCGAAAGCAGGGCCCTGGTCCGAGTGGAAAGCCGCAAATGCATATGTGCCGATAAAGACTCGCAAATCTTTAATAACAGTCCGAGCGTCAGCCAAGCGTTGTGGCCACACCACATAGAAATCTGGAGCAGGAGTCAACAGCGACTAAGATGTATTTCTATGCACTGTCCGGTGTTAGGGGACTGCAATGGTCCAAGTACACACTTTAAAGGTTTGTTGGAAATTAGGAGAAGTGTCGGCGGCGGGCGTTTGGCAGTGGAAACTTTTAATTGTTGGCAGATGTCACAACAAAAGGACATACTGTTTGGCCTCTTTGTATAGGCCTGGCCACCAATAATGGGCTTGTAACAATGAAATTGTAGCCGCCACACCAGCATGGGAAGATGCTACCCCCTCATGCGCTGGTTTAATCAACTCTGGTCTTATATCTTTGTTAGGAATATCTCGAACCCCTATGCCTGGTATCTTACCCTCAGCGTTTAGGGAGCCTCCCATTCAGTAGGATTTTTTTAGCAGGAAATGCTTTTGGATAGGGCGTACCATCAGCTGTAGCTTTCACTGCAGCCCATACGTCTTCATCTGGTTTGGCACCTAAGCGGGTTACTGCAGCAACAGTGGCCGTAGTGACTGCTGACTTTGCGGCTTCATCAGCCAGTATATTCCCAGCCACATGTATTCCAACACGCTGGTGTCAAAGTATATGCACAACATGGACATTTGGTAGCGTTTCCTTTAGATCCGCTACTTTCCCCCACAGAAGTCTTTATTAAATGGTGTTGCCTTTAACATCTCTGACCCCATTCTGGCGCCAGTAATGCAGGTATTCATTGAAGGACTGGGCACAATAGTACGAATCACAAACAATCAGTGTTAACTGTGCAGGATCCGTATGTTCAAGTGCCATTACCAGAGCCTTTAGCTCTGCTAGCTGTGCAATCCCCTAGGGTTTGTGTGAATGTAAGTTGGGGACAAAATGTATTATCTTCCATGTAGCCACTTAAGACTGTGCAAGCAGCGAAGTATTGATGCTCTATGCCAATTGTAGATTGTGCAGAGCCATCGGTGTACATGATTCTTTGATACTCATCAATGGATAGTGTGTTTGCAGGAACTAGGTATTCTAGTTCATATTGCAAAAATTATTGAGTTTGTAATTTTGGGTCAAAAATGTAGTCTACATCAGTGGCTGTCAAAGACGTGGCCCATTGTATCCAACGTGGATGTAATGCTTTAGCGTTCTGAACGCTGGCTTTAGTGACAGCCTCAATGGCTGGAATTGGGGGGGGGACAACAATAATGCGTTTGCCCTGACCTAGAGGTCTTTCTTTAATGACAGCCATCTATACAGCAGTGAGAATTTTCTCAGTGGGAGCAAATCGTTGTTTCTGTTGCTGAATACAAGTGTGATTTGTATGCAATCGGGACTGTCTCACCCTCATTAAAAGCTACATAGGTGAAACCAATGGCACCAGCAATTACTCTGATAACCAAGTGTGTTTTATTGTCCCTTATGTGTAGATGTTGTGCTGCAAGCATGTCTGTCTGCAGATTTCTGAGAATGCGTGGGTTTGACTGTCCAAAATTTACTTGAAAAGTCAGGACGTATTAAGTCATATAAAGGTTTTATGCATGTTGCATAATCAGGAATGTAAGTTCTGCCAAAATTTAGGAAACCCAATAGAGATTTGAGTTTTTTAATCGTTTGCAGATTGTACTTGCGCGCATTTTTCCAAGAATTGTGGCGCTAGGCTCTTTTCTTCACTCGATATCCCAAAAACAGGACGCGGAGAAAGGCTATTTGTTTTATTTTAAATTGATTTTGTAGCCAAATTCAGCAAATCCCACAACAATGCAGGCTACCCGTCTTAAATGTTGTAGCAATTCATAATCTGTGCGATAGGTATCATCTACATAGGACAATGCTTAAGGGTCAAAGTCGTGCAATACTGAAGTCACACGAGCTGCGAACAGTCCTGGACTGTTCGTGTACCCCTGGGGTAAACAACAGAATGTTTTCTGGGAGCCCAGTGCGCTGAAACTTGTTAAGTCTCTACTCTCAGGTGCTATATTCTGGCAGAAAAAAACACTGGAAATATCCAGGGTTGTTTTGCATTTTTTGCGCACTATGTTGTTCATCAGTGCTGTGCTATGTGAGTTTTGTATCGCATGTGTGTGTGTATATGGCTGTTTAAATGTCTGTAGTCTCAGACTATTTAATATGAATGGTCCGGTTTAGCCACTGGGAATAAAGGATTATTAATTGGGGAGACACAGGGTTCAATTATGACCTGGTACTCCAGTTGTGTGAGAATCTCTCTCACGATTGCTTTAGCATCTTGTTTTATTGGATATTGGGGTTGAGGTTGGGGTTTATTTTTAATAGGAATTACATGGTAGGGAGATTCTTTGTCCCAACCTATGTGATTGCGATATAACGCGGGTGTCTGCGCCAATGCCCAATCAGTGGCGTAGGATTCTACGAGCTCCTCTGGAATAAGGGGCAAGAAAAAAGGTTTTGTCACATCTTCCCCATATGGGCAGGAACGGACAAATTCAGGTGGCCAATCTTGTTCGGCCAACAAGATATCGTATATGTTTACTACGCGATTCCAGAAGATTGCGTCTATTGTACATTCAATGTCTCCTTCTAACTGTAGCGTTACTTTTTACACCCTATCACACGTTGAGACATGCATGTCTGCAGTTTCTACTTGTAGAAAGTCACCAGTTGCTTTCACCTCCAAATGCTCTAGAAGATTCTGGCAAACTATTGTGACCTCTGCCGTGCTGTCTAGCAGCGCTAGTGCCAACTTCCTTTTCTTCAAGAGGACCCTCTTCTTGATTGGCATGTCGAACCGCAACTGCTGCCACCTTTTTCTTTTTAAATTGGGGTTTTTGTTGGGGAGGTTTCTCTTACTTTTTAACAGAAACCTCTGTTGAGCGCTGTGATTCCTGTCTTGATTTCACATACTCTGTTCTTTGCTATGACCGCCACCTTGCGTTTTTCCGATGAGTCATGAGAGGAAAGATTTGGCGCGTATCAGTATATTGATATCTGACAGGCGTTTTCATATTATCTCTATTTCTGAGATTATATCTATTCTGTGGGGTCTTCGTGTGTGGAGATTCTCCCATTTCTTTTTTAGGAGTTTGTTGTCTTTTATCCCAGCGTTTCTTATTACCCTCAGGAGCTTGCTTGGTCAAAACTTTATTAGATTTATCCTGAAATTGTGGTTTTGTTGGTCTGGCCCCCAGACTATCTCAACCAATACTAAAGTCAGTCCCTGCGATAATCTTTGGCAACTCACGTTCTTGATCCTGTTGAGGAACATCCCGGCGCCGCCTGCACACAACTAAATGCAACCGCTTCCCCTTTAAGGTTACTTAAAATAATTGAGGATACTGTGGCAAAGCTGCCCATTAATTATATCCCAAGTCTAGGGCCGGGGCAGCCCCGTATTCATCTTGAATTTTTTTCAACACTTCCGGTAAGTTGGCAAGTGTCGGTGTACCATGTGCGGTCGAATAGAGAGTGGCAAATACTGTGTATTAGTTATCTACTGTGGGAACCATCCCAAATGGCAAGCACATTGTTAGTATTCTGTGTTTACCTTGAGGTCCCGTATGGGGCAATACTGCTTCCAGTGCATTTATTTTTTGAGCTAACCAGAACGGAATCTCTTCTCGTTTGCTGGGTACTTTACCCATGATCGAATGTACAGTCACAGGATTAATACCTGGCCTCACTGCTTGTGGTTGCGCTGGAGAAGCACGTGCTTGGTTTGTATTTTATGTTTGCATTACAAATTGTACAAAATGTCTGTATATTGCCGTCAGCTCAGTATATAAGCGGGGGACTTCAGTTACTGCTAAACTTGCTACTGTAGGGTGAGGTGTATAAGTGGCCAATAAAGGCCAGGTAGGACTATCATTACTTAGAGGACCTAACCTAACTGGTAAAATCGTGTGGGTTAGGGCGCCATCAAGCCAATTATTATGTTCTTGATATGATAAAGGTATTTCTAAATATGCGTATGCTCTGTATTGTCCAGGTACGTTTGCAGGTGTATAATGATGAAATATATTTGTGTACCCATCAACTGCTGGAAATGTGACCCAAGAATAAAATAGTTCTGTTCTATAAGCTGCATCTGCGTCAACAACAAATGTGACTGGACCGCCTGGCCCACAAGGCCATTTGCCAATAAATGTGCAGTCAGGGGTTGTCTCATATTGACTGCAATTGCTAGCTGCTGTGGATTCGCCATATTAGATGGTAAATTTGTTCAGAGATGAGCACCGCAAATGGGGATTTTCCTTTTAATGTTCAAGCTTGAATCACTCCAGCATCAGATAGGTGTTCCCTACTTTGCTGATGAGGAAATCCTCAATACCACGGACATCTCTGTATATAATACTGAGGTGTCTTTGTATATAGTGAGACAGAGATACTCAGGAGGACCTGAAAATTAGAGCCTGACCAAACGTTGGCGGCGCCATGTTGGGTAGGCTCTCATTATTCTAATGAGACTACTGGATTTTGAGCGGCAGAATTGCCTGCAGTGTGGGAGACTCGGTCTGACCCACTACAGGTGACACCTGTCGCCCCAATCCGGGTTTTGCTCCAGCTAACTAGCAGTGCCTCATCTCTACCCAAGAGCAGGGATGATTGGGCAGCTGAGTGCATGACATAATTGATTTCTGAGGGAAACACTGGTCACTCAGGTCTCATCCGTTTCTCTCAGTTACATTAGTCTCACATCCACAAAGACAAACAGAGGCAGTATCTGTTTCAATAGGATTTTAATGAAGCAACTGAATCTCAGATAAAGAGTGGGCTGTCCGCAATACTACCCAGGAGTGACGGACTCTAGGCATTAGTGTCACTATCAACACTGTCTATTACAACCATATCACACACAAGTGGCCATAGCTTCAAGTCAACTAAAAAAGAATAACTAATTAAACTGAAACTTCCTGGGCTATTAAAAGTGTGTCTACGCTCACTATCAGACAGAGGTCTCTCATTTGCTGCCCTAAGCTCATATTTCAGCACCTAATCAAGTAAGTGTGCCACCCTTGGAGTCCATTTCACTGGGGACAGCTCTTGGGGAGGGGGGAATTCTCCATTTGATATCTTGGTCAGTTGTTAAATCTAAGCTCTAGAAGGGAACCCTCAAGTTTATAACTTTGGGTTCCTCTTGGCTCCACCCGCTTTGTTATCATTTGAGGGGTACTCACTTTTATTATACACTACCAAGGTTCTAGTCCTATCCCCAAACTTAATATCCATCAATTCATTCCCAATATTGCACCTTTCTCGGTTTACTCTGGATTTCATACTTGAACACAGTCAATCAATATCACCCAGCCCACTAATCCTGGATGCCATTTGAACATACAAGTTTAAGGCACGCTGCAGTTCCCCTTGAAAAGGCACTTCAACGAGTTCTTTATATGTGATCTGGACTTGGGTATTAACACTACAGATTTTGCTAACATCAATGGAAAAGAGACCATCCACCATGGTGTGGTGCTTCAAAACCATTCTCACTGTGTCACAGGGCTCTCCAGGGTCTCAATTCTCTCAACTCTTAGGATATCACTCCTAATAATTGAAAAACACTTTGTGACCTTCCAAAACCAATATATGATTTCATTTGTTAGGGAATTTTGACCTTCCCTTTGCCCTTGCATAATCTTTGGGATTTGCGTTAGGAATATCTGCCCTTGGTTTGAAGGAACTGACATATACGGGTGAGTTTCCTTATATACCTTCCTTCCTAGTGTACGAAGGTGGTAAAGTGAGATGGGCTTTGTAGGAGCAGACCATTTGTCGGTTAATGCCCCACTCTGAACAGGCAACCCCTGTGAGCTTTCAGAGCCGAGGTCCCTACTTCTCAGATTCCTCCAACCTTCCCCCCTCCCTCCAGATGTAACTAACTGCTGGGTGACACCCAGTGCCTGCTAAAATTAGAAGATAAAGGCTCTGCCTGAGGCAGGGTATGTGAATGAATAGAGCCTTGGACCGTGGGATCACTATGAGGCCTTTGTGCCAAAGCTGCACTGCTTCGTCCATTTGCCTGTACAATCTTGCCATGGTTTTTTGATGACAGCACCTCATCAATTTTGCCTTCCAAAACATTTATGGTCTGCCTCAAGTAGCACACCTCATCTTTCAGACCCAATATAACTTCCACCAACCTTTTCACAATCAGATTCACCCAGTTCCTCGCTAAGTAGCTTAGCAAGGCCACTATCATCCCTCTCCTCCCCTCGTCCAGCTTCACTTCCACCTGTATTATGTAGTACAGCATATCTGTTTTGACATTGGACAGCCAGATTAACAAATACAATCCATTGATCACCTGTGCCCTTGCCTTCTGTAGGTTCCCTGATTGGACTACATGTGAGGGAGAAGCAGGCACCTTTGACTTCACGAACATTTTTGGAACCCTCTGCGTTCCTCTACTTTCTCTGAAAGATCATCAATTAAAGTTATTATGCAATTCTCACCTGCCTACTTAAGTTTTTTTTTTTTTTTTCCTTTTTTACTGTGGATGAGCTAGCAGCCACATCCAAAGCATTCCTCTTCCCCACTGTGGGTTAATCTCTACCACTAAAAAACTATTAAGTTAAAACAACAATCACTTTCCCTCAGTTGGTTACCCAGCGAATTAAACAAAATTACATTCAAAAGAGTCAGGAGCAGGTGCTTCAAAGTCAGTAACATTGCCTTTGTAAAAATGTTAGAGGAGTGGCCCAAACCAGCTTCCTCCTGGCTCAGATGGGCACAGACTGGCCCAACCTTGGCCCAGACTCAGCCCACGCGCATCCAGCGCTGCAGGAGTTCCTCTCAGTTTTTAAGCCCCAAATGGGCCTATCCTTGCCACCTCCTGGTAGAATAAAGGAACAGGCTCCTCGGGATGTTGTTTGCCCGTCAACTGGCCCCAGTCACAGCACACATCCCACGCTGCAAGAGTTCCTCCCAGCTTCTGAGCCCCAAATAGGCCTACCGCTGCCGTCTCCAGGTGGGAAAAAACAGAATCAGGCTTCTGGAGGATGTAGTTTGCTCTTTACTTGGCCCCAGACACAGCACGTGTCCCGGTCCTGACTTGCCAAAATTGTGGAGAAGTAACACCCCTGATCACAAAGGATCTACTCTCTTGCCTGGAGGACATGCAAAATAAGTTAAAAGCGGCACTGGGACAGCAATTACAGGCAGCGAGGACAAAAATGCAGCCTACTGTTACAGTGTTGGCCAAAATCATTCAAGGTGTAGGGGGACAGAGTGAGCAGCAATGAAGAAGCCATAACAATGTTACTAACCAGAGTGGAGGAGGCGCAAAATACCCTGTAGGCAGAGTTGAAAGAGCTGGAAGATGTGAAACTGAAATGTGAAGGTCTTGATCACTCCTGACGCAACAACATTTGGATACACCACATCAAAGAGCCGATGGGAGGCTCCTATGTAACAAACAGACTTTTGTGAAAGTGAGTAAGCAGAGGGCCAGTGCCCATACTTACCTTGTCACCCAAACAAGGAATCCATGGAGAAAGCCCCTTGCATGCAGGAAAACCTAGAAATAGAGAAAGGACCAGAGTTAGGGAAAAGGGAGGGGAGGGGACGCAGACAGGCAAAACCTAAAACACTTAGGCTAGCGCACAGAGGACGAAAGGGGCAGAGCCAAGAGGAGAAAAGACGGGCAAGAGAGTTGAAGAGACACAGAAGGAGGACACAGTAACCAAAAAACATAAGGGAAACATGGAGGACCGAGGACACACGCCGGACCGTCGAATGCGACGCGAGAAGGAATCGCAGGAAATCTGACAAGGGAAACCAGCCGGCGGGGCCGGACCAGGAAAACATCCATCCCCAACCAACAAATGGAGGCAGAGCTGTGTGGACACAAGGAGCGAGGAGGAAGAGAACTGCTCAGAAGAATGGTGGTTGCCACTGACCAATTAGGAAACGCTTGTCACAATTCAGGACTGACTGAACAGGTACTGAGAACCATTGGGGACCATTGTGAACATGGAAAGCCCTATGTCATTATATGCATGGCTGTGCTACACTAATTTTCTGCTATAATACTTAGAGGATGACAATGTGGAATTTCTGATATGGGATTTTTGGTTGTGGGCTAATTCCGATGTACTTTACTCCCTGTTTCAGCTCATGTGTAAGGGCCTAGGCACTGGGATTGATGAAACAAATGTAGAGAAAGAGGGCAATTCTGACCTAACCTGCCCACCAGGTACATTTGAAAGCACCAATAGAAAGAAGGAATCGCTGCACACTGGTGACAAGAGGACGGGGCACAACAGTAATAAGACATCAGGTCATTGCGAGACACCAAGCTGCTGACTGTTGATTTTTCTCATACTACACTTACCTGGGTATTCTTCTGTTTTTTGAGGGGTTTCAGTGGCCCACTTTGCAGGACCTAAGGAGAAAGAGAATATTTATTTTCTTACAGAAGACTTTACCACAAAGCTTAACAGTCTCTAGATAGTCTGTGGGATAAAATGATGGGAGTATTTAATTCTTAGTTTACCTTATACCTGAGGACCTCAACGGTTATATGTGACTGAGTGTACTCATTAAAAGTCAGCATACTCAAACTGGAAAAGCCTCCTAAGTCTTATTTTTGACCATCCCTCCAAAGAACATATTTTCAAACATGTATTTTGGGTGGGGGGTGTAAGAGGTTCCCTAGTCTATTGGCACGGTGCACACGCGTACAGTGGGCCCTCCAACGAGAGAACCGAGAAAATGCCCAAGGGTATGGTATCAGAACTGAGCTCTTCCAACATGAAGGAGGAAATACTCAGAAGGGCCCTTCGCTTTGACACTATAGACTGAAGAAAGTACCCTGCAATTATTCCAAGACATTTCATAAGGCACGCTGGCCAGGAAGAGAGCCCTAACTGATGTCACAAGAGAACTTTGGATAAGACATCTAATATAGAAAATATTCCCTTTTTACATTGGAAAGTAAAACTCACTATATACATTTGGAGGAAGAAGGCACACATTGACTGGGGCTGTCCCCTGGGCACAAGTCCTTGCCACCAAAACTCATCTCACTGCCTTGGACCTATAGATGGTTGGGAAAAGGAAAACCGCAACAGAAGAGGCAGGGGCAGAATACCCACCAATTGACTACAGGTGACGCAAGAGCTAACATATAAATGACTTTGACAGACTAGCAGTGGAACAAGACTCGCTTCGTAAAATATGCTTTGTCTAACACTACAAATTTGTGAAGACGGGAGCAGCTGAACATTTAAGTGCTTTTCCAGCACATCTTTTGGAAAAATCATTTTAGTTTTAAGCTGGAATTCTAGTTATGCGGTTAACTTTCATTGCTGGGGTGTTGGTTGATGAACGACTCACAGACACAACACCTTCAAGGATATTGCATGCAGTAGTGGAGCACGGCATCAGCCTTTCGGTGTGTTCTAAGAGAATCATTATACCCAATCCATATGGTTAGACTAACTATTGTGGAATGCAAGCAGAATGAATTCACAGATCAAAGCCATAAACTCTGGAGGGCAATTTTAGGGGAACAACCTGACATTGTATGTATCCAGAAAACACATATCCTCAGAAGCACTACACAATTAAGGACGTGTACAACCTCTCCTATGCAATTCAAGCCAAGTCCAGAGGAAGAAACATATGCAGGCTTATGCTGTCTCTCCATAGTCACCTAGCAATAGCAATAGATGTGAATGGAACAATTTTAGACACTAAGAAGGGAAGATATGCAATTTTAATAGACAAACTAAACTCCAGTGAGATCACCATGATAGGGTCATATGCCCAGAACACTCAACAAGAATCTCACCTACTACGAATATTAGATATATATATATTTTTTTATTTAAACTACAGTTGAAGTGATTTGGGGAGGTGACTTCTACTTGCTCCATAATTCTAATATGGACTGACAACTTTTAGATCATGGATACTCAAAGTATGGCCCGCGGGCCTCATGCGGCCCCTCTGACCTTTGCATGCGGCCCCTTGGGCAACAGGAGCACTAGGCAGCGGTTTGCTCGACTCTGTACTAACAATAAAAATACTAAATAGACACACAATCATTTATTTCAAACTTAATTGGTGTTAAAGAAAGTAACTAGGGACTCCTGCAATTAACTTTAGAAATGCCTTCAATTTTAAAGACATCTTGCAGCACAAGTGTAAAATTAAGACAGTCTCTTCAAAATTAAAAAACTGTATTTAGTTAACATGCAGAACCTTTTGCTTTAGTACAATTTATTGCATCAGTGCATTGAGATGTATTCATTTAAAAGTGAAAGTTTTCAAACATGAATTTGGAAACATACATTTGGAAACATTAATTATTTTGCTTGCCCTGAGAACCCCACCAATAGTAAATTAAAGAGACAAGTCACTTGGTATGTGCACTTTATAGGTGGCCTGCGTTCCTATCATACATGAACAACATTATTGTTTAATGAATCAAACATAGAAGCAGGTTTTGTGCAGCGCACACCATGAATCATGTATTTCGGGGTCATCTTAAATGTGATAATGCAGAAAAAGGAGGGAAAGTGAGACTAAACAATTGCCTAGGATCACACGATTTGAAAAAGTGGGTAAGCTGAGATTAATTCCAGGTTTTCTGGTTTCCCATTGTTTATTTCAGCCACCTGATGTATATCATTTGCTTCTCCTACACCTACTTTGCCACCAATCCACCCAGCCACCCCACCTGACCGCCACTGCCCTGGCATCAATGCGGCCCCCGGGCACGACACAGACCACATTTTTGGGCCCCTGGGAAAATGTTTTTTAGTACCAATGCTTTAGATAGATATGTCAGATGACATAAGGAAATGGCTCCCTGTTGCAATTACCCCCCACCTTTTGCCTGATACAGATGCTGACTTGACTGAGAGGTGTGCTGGGACCCTGCTAACCAGGCCCCAGCACCAGTGTTCTTTCACCTAAAATGTACCATTGTCTCCACAATTGGCACAACCCTGGCACCCAGGTAACTCCCTTGTAACTGGTACACCTGGTACCAAGGGCCCTGATGCCAGGGAAGGTCTCTAAGGGCTGCAGCATGTCTTATGCCACCCTAGGGACCCCTCACTCAGCAAAGACACACTGCTTGCCAGCTTGTGTGTGCTGGTGGGGAGAAAATGACTAAGTCAACATGCCACTCCCCTCAGGGTGCCATGCCAACCTCACACTGCCTGTGGCATAGGTAAGTCACCCCTCTAGCAGGCCTTACAGCCCTAAGGCAGGGTGCACTATACCACAGGTGAGGGCATAAGTGCATAAGCACTATGCCCCTACAGTGTCTAAGCAAAACCTTAGACATTGTAATTGCAGGGTAGCCATAAGAGTATATGGTCTGGGAGTCTGTCAAAAACAAACTCCACAGCTCCATAATGGCTACACTAAATACTGGGAAGTTTAGTATCAAACTTCTCAAAATAATAAACCCACACTGATGCCAGTGTTGGATTTATAAAAAAATGCACACAGAGGGCATCTTAGAGATGCCCCCTGTATTTTACCCAATTCTTCAGTGCAGGACTGACTGGTCTGTGACAGCCTGCTGCTGAGAGACGAGTTTCTGACCCCATGTGGTGAGGGCCTTTGTGCTATCTGAGGACAGAAACAAAAGCCTGCTCTGGGTGGAGGTGCTTCACACCTCCCCCTGCAGGAATTGTAACACCTAGCAGTGAGCCTCAAAGGCTAAGGCTTCGTGTTACAATGCCCCAGGGCACTCCAGCTAGTGGAGATGCCCGTCCCCTGGACGCAGCCCCCACTTTTGGTGGCAAGTCCAGGGGAGATAATGAGAAAAACAAGGAGGAGTCACCAACCAGTCAGGACAGCCCCTAAGGTGTCCTGAGCTGAGGTGACCCCTGCCTTTAGAAATCCTCCATCTTGATTTTGGAGGATTTCCCGAATAGGAATAGGGATGTGCCCCCCTCCCCTCAGGGAGGAGGTACAAAGAGGGTGTAGCCACCCTCAAGGACAGTAGCCATTGGCTACTGCCCTCCCAGACCTAAACACACTCCTAAATTCAGTATTTAGGGGCTCCCCAGAACCCAGGAAACTAGATTCCTGCAACCTGAAGGCGAAGAAGGACTGCTGACCTGAAGCCCTGCAGAGAAGACGGAGACACCAACTGCTTTGGCCCCAGCCCTACCGGCCTGTCTCC
Source organism: Pleurodeles waltl (assembly GCF_031143425.1). Classification (NCBI taxonomy): domain Eukaryota; kingdom Metazoa; phylum Chordata; class Amphibia; order Caudata; family Salamandridae; genus Pleurodeles; species Pleurodeles waltl. The sequence goes on along the minus strand of NC_090447.1, from coordinate 75,550,700 downwards.
CCACTTCTAGGGAAACTGCAACAGCGACGCGTCCCCCAGGGTCCAGCGACCTCTGAAGCCTCAGAGGACTACCCTGCATCTAAAAGGACCAAGAACTCCCGAGGACAGCGGCCCTGTTCCAAAGAAACTGCAACTTTGCAACAAAGATGCAACTTTTAAAGGACTACACGTTTCCCGCCGGAAGCGGAGACTTTCCACTCTGCACCCGACGCCCCCGGCTCAACCTGCGGAGAAACAACACTACAGGGAGGACTCCCCGTGACTGCGAGCCCGTGAGTAGCCAGAGTTGACCCCCCTGAGCCTCCATAGCGACGCCTGCAGAGGGAATCCAGAGGCTCCCCCTGACGCGACTGCCTGCTTCAAAGAACCCGACGCCTGGTAAAGACACTGCACGCGCAGCCCCCAGGACCTGAAGGATCCGACCTCCAGTGCAGAAGCGACCCCTAGGTGGCCCTCTCCCTTGCCCAGGTGGTGGCTACCCCGCCTCCCCCCCTTGCCTGCCTGCTTCGCTGAAGAGACCCCTGGGTCTCCTATTGAAACCAATTGCAAACCCGACGCGTGTTTGCACTCTGCACCCGGCCGCCCCTGTGCCGCTGAGGGTGTACTTTTTGTGCTGACTTGTGTCCCCCCCGGTGCCCTACAAAACACCCCTGGTCTGCCCTCCGAAGTCGCGGGTACTTACCTGCTGGCAGACTAGAACTGGGGCGCCCCCTTCTCCATTGAAGCCTATGTGTTTTGGGCACCACTTTGACCTCTGCACCTGACTTGCCCTGAGCTGCTGGTATAGTAACTTTGGGGTTGCCCTGAACCCCCAACGGTGGGCTACCTTGGACACAACTTTGAACCCTGTAAGTGCTTTACTTACCTGCAAAACTAACCAATACTTACCTCCCCCAGGAACTGTTGAATTTTGCACTGTGTCCCATTTTAAAATAGCTTATTGCCATTTTTGCCAAAACTGTACATGCTATGGTGATGATTCAAAGTTCCTAAGATACCTGAGTAAAATACCTTTCATTTAAAGTATTGTTTGTAGATCTTGAACCTGCAGTTGTTAAAATAAACTAAGAAAACATATTTTTCTATATAAAAACCTATTTATCTGGACCACACTACCACAAAATAGAGCATTAGATCTCTTTTTGCCACTATCTTACCTCTAAGGGGAACCCTTGGACTCTGTGCATGCTATTTCTTACTTTGAAATAGTACATACAGAGCCAACTTCCTACAGATGATGTTATGTCCCATTCCCTTAAATCAAGCAGTTCCGGGCCTCGTTGATGTATAGCAAGAACTACACCCACAAGTCAAGGAGTATCACTTCTTCTCTCATGCCCATAGATTATACTGCAGGATAGATCCTGCCTGCCATACAAGTTCAATGATCACCCAAACGATTAAAATACACATAGGGTTTATTACCATTTCAGACCACGCACCATTGATTTGGGACTTTCCATGGTGGAGAAGAGTGTAGATATAAATCTTACTGATGCTTTGATCCTATGACAATGAAAGTATGAACAAGATATTAGAGAGAAGAATAAAGAGATTTTTTGTGAATAATTAATCAAAAGCCACCTCCTCCAGTGTTAATCTGCACACCTTCAAAGCAGTAAACTGACTGCAATACTAGTGCACCAGTGCCACAACCAGTCCCTCGCAAAAACAAAGCTAGAGTAGGAGACGAGAGCAAAGGAATCACAGTATAAGGAGGAAAAAAACACTCATGCTGCTGCAGGATATGACAAGGCTGCATGGCCAGATCGATCTCTTTTTGTGAGAGTGAACCAAAAAATTGCTCTTACTTATTAAGCGGGAATTTTAAGAGAAAGCAAATAAGGCAGACCAACTTTTATCTGCTCGTTTTCAGTAAGTTAAAGTGCAAAACCAAATAGTGAGTATGCAAATAGGTCTACAAAAACAAAAGGAGTGTTCCATGCCGTCTGTACTGATCCACAAAACAGCCAATGTCAAGATCCTCAGACTCAAATCTATCCAGTTGCCTATGTTACGGCGAGAAACGCAGGACAGGCTGGACAACAAACTCAACTGGCAAGGTGGAAACAGTGATAAAAGGTCTCCAGTCCAACAAGTTACCAGGCCAAGTTGGCTTTACTAACCCTTTCCACTAGCGCCTTCGCTAGTTGCTTCCCCCACCCCCAGCTGACTTCGCTATAAAACTCATTCTGAGAATCAGGCAGAATTACAGAAACAATATGGGAAGCAGATATAACACATATCCATAAAGAAGACAAGCTTCCTACATTATGTTTCTCATACAGACTTATTTCTCTGTGCAACGTTGATTTTAAAATATATATTAAAGTCCAATCTACAGACTGGAGCACATTTCGTCCTCTCTAATGGACCCTAATCAGTCTGGTTCATTAGAAATCGACAGAAATTAAAAAAGTTGGGCACATTCTCCATCTAATACAGAAATCTTAAGAGGAGGTTTATACCAATACTACTAATCATCGAGCTCAATGCTGAAAAGGCATTCAACCATGTGGAGTGGGCCTTTATTCAGAACGTTTTAAGCAAGGTAGGCATATGCCCCCATACGCAATACTATATCTAGTCTGAGTATGTGACACCATGGGCTAGAACTGTGGGCAATGGAGAGAGATCAGAAGAGTTGAGGTTGAAAATAGGCATGAGGCAGGGACGTCCAATGTCCCCTTTGCTGTTTGCCCTGTGGGGTGGAGCCCCTTGCGCTATTAATTAGACAGACATAGGAGGTCACTGGTATAGATTTCTTGGGTGACGTCCACATAAAATACACTAATTTACAGGCATTGCCCTAACAATACCAAATCACATGTCCTTGCGATGCAGATTACGTAGTGCTTTGGTTTTCACATTAACCTTGCCAAACTGATATGTTGGGCTTTCACCTTAGTAAAGCAACGAAAAAGGCACTTGAAGTCACAACCCCATTTCAATGGGTAAAGGGCAGCACCTACTTTGAATGCCCTTTATAAGGCCAATTACCCTGATTGTATTAAGGCTATTAGAAATGAGTTACATAGATGTGGCCCACTTTTTGTCTCTTGGATGGGTAGAATGATTTTGTTAAAAATGAGTATGATACCACGATTATTGTACTACTTTCAGGAACTTCTAGTGGCAATCCCAATTCTGCTGCAGAAGGAGTGCAATAAATTTATTTGGCATAGGAGTACACCACGCATAGCAAGAAAGGTCCTCCAGAGCAGACTAAGATCGTGAGGGACGAGGGGCGTGGCCACGGGCGTCATGATGGCGGTCACACTCTAAGAGTGCTCGGGACCCCTCCGTCATCCGCCCGAATTCTGCCACCATAACTGACCCCCTCGAGTCTTCAGCCGAGACCCGGGGGCGGTGGGGGTCCTTTCCGAACCCCGTGGGTCCGAGTCCGAGATCCGAGGACGCCGGATCGGCGCGAGAAAAGAGACTGACGCGGACTCCAGGCCGCGCGGCGGAGGGGAGGAGTCTGGCGCTCCGGACCGAAGCACACCCTTGCGGGTGGGCGAGCATTGCCGACTGGGAGCTCCTGGGGCCGACGGAGCAGCGAGGAGAGAGGTACCCGTTTCTCCCCCCCCCCCCCGGCGTGCCTAGTGGGAACCGCGGCTGACGGAGGCCGCGAGAATCCACAAGGAGGAATGCGACGACGCGCCACAGAGCTCCGTGGCCAGAGCGCCTGAGAACGGACGGGAGCTAGAGGCTCGGGGGAACGAGCGCCCGAGGCCCCACACTAGAGGCAACGAATTACTGCCGGAAGCGGTATGAGAAGATCCAACGACCGGGAGGTAGGAACGGAGGCCAGAGCCCCTGAGAAGCTGCGGGAAAACCTGAGGGAGCAGAGTGGCAGGCCGGGCATAGACAGTCCGAGGAACGGAGTGCCCACAAGTCCCGGGACATTGACTGATCGGAGCCTGGGAGACTCATAGAGACAGGCGATCGTAAGGAGAACCTGCAGCAAGTGAAGGGGAGGTGAGAAAACGTCTGAGGCCCACCGCAAGACACCGCGCAAATGTAAAAAGTCCTGGAAATCAAGGGAGGCCCGGGTGCGCGGATGGGCAAGTCCCAACTGACATGGGTCCACGGAGGAGAAACAGAAAGTCGTGAGAGGTACTGTGCCCTCCCAAGCGGAGACAGAGAAGAGGGGGCCGGGACGCTGGGGGGCTCGCCTTGTGGCCTGCACCGAGTGAGACGTCTGGCGCCTTGGGCTGGCCGTGAGGCGCTACTCTCGGGGGCGCAAAGATAATTAGAGATCCGACCAAAGAGAGTCCGAGGTGCTCAAGAAGACCAAAAGAACGCCAAGACCCCTGACTTCCGGTCGGGGAGGGAGGGCCGGCCGCCCCCCCCCCGCCGCCCGGCCTGGTCCGAGGGCCGCCGGGCAGTAATCTAGTCGGCCCTCTTCCCCTCACATGGACTAGCGGGAAACTTAAAGTGACTGGATGGAATCCGACTAACGAGCCCCCTGCCGACCAAGTCCCCCACACAGGTGATCATATAGACCCGAAGCGGCCCTGGAAAGAAGAGACGCGAAAACCCCCGAGACAACTGAACTTCACCCACATAAAGGCGTAACTCCTCAGAATAGGCAGCATGGGGAAAGACAGAGCCTCCAGGCAAACGCAAGCATCCCAACAGAAAATAGACCAGTTTACCACGCCGGCGGCTCCCCGGGCCAGAGGTGACACCGCGTCCTCTGACCAGACCACAGAAGGAGTCAGCACCATCCTACTTGCGATTCAAACCTCACAGCGGGCAGTGGAATCCAAAATTGGAGAGGTGAAGGAAGAAATGGGCCTGGTGAGGCAAGACCTTAGAAATGCAGTGGGCCCCATCACAGAGGTGGAGGCCCGTGTCTCGCAAACCGAAGATGAACTGGCGGATCTAAGAACCAAAGTGGCCCAGTTGCAGACGCGGACTGGAGAACTCCACCGCAGAGCCGAAGATGCCGAGAACCGCTCCAGACGCAACAACCTACGCTTTGTAGGAGTGCAAGAGGGAGCGGAGGATGGCAAGCCCGCCGAATTCCTAGAAGCATGGATTAAATCCTGGATGCCGGAGAACTCTCTCTCGCCGTGGTTTGCAATAGAGCGAGCACACAGGGCCTTGGCCCCGAGACCCCCGCCTGGGGGCCCTCGAAGACCCATGATTGCGCGCTTCTTTAACTTTAAAGATCGAGATGCCGTCCTCAGAGAATCCAGACGCACACCCAACCTCCTTTGGGACAACCAGAGAATCTTGGTCTTCCCGGACTACACCCGTGAGGTCCAAACGAAACGCCGCTCGTATGAACAAGTGAAACAGAAACTGAGAGCGATGCAGCTCACATACATGCTCCTCTTCCCAGCACGCCTGAAGGTAATCCTAGCGGGCAGGGCGCATTTCTTCGAGTCACCCGAGCAGGCATGGGACTGGCTGACGGAGGAGGGTTTGGGAAACCGACGGGGCCCAACCGACCCGCCAAGGAACCCGGGTGGGACACAACCGATTACCCGGATGAACACGAGAAGGGGTCGGAAGCGAACCAGATCCAGGCGGGGTAGGCCTGGAAGCCCCAGCCACCGAGTAGAAGAGGAACCGCATCTTAACCGAAATCCCTTGCCAGGGGGAGACCCGATTGATTGCCTAAGCGACGGAGCTGGGGGAGAGGACAAACTGGAGGATCGTTTGAGCCAATCCCCTGAACTTGGCTGATGGCGCCCCCGCATGTACCGAGCTCCGGCTTGCTTGGACCTACCGGCAGTCTCGGACACCGCCCCACATCAATGAGACAAGGGGGCACAAAGTTTCCAAACTTGTTGTACACCCCGGACACGTTATCAAAGGTGGGGGTTTCGCACTAACTAATTGCAACTGATCCGACACACAGGAGGGGTCCACCACTCCACTCAATGGCAGTCGACGCGACTGTATTGCCCCAGTTGGGCTCTAGGGCGACAGATGCTTCAAGGGTAGAAGTATGGGGTGGGGGGAACTTGGGATGTTTAAAGCTCACGTTAGGGCTCAGCATAGTGGTTAAGATAAGTTACCGTAACAACGCCGACACCTACTGTATAAACTCTCCTCAGGCAATAGGCCCATCTCTGGTTCCCAGGTCAAGTCCTTTAATCCCTACCACGCAGACATGGCACAAACTGGTCCCCCACTGACACAGATCCTATCCTGGAATGTTAACGGCCTTCTAGACAGGATCAAAAGATCCGCAGTGTATAGCACGCTGCGCAGATACGCCCCGAAGGTGGTCCTCCTGCAGGAGACCCACCTACTTGGAACCAAATGCCCCTTCCTAGCGCGAGGGGGTTTTGACAAGGTTTTCCACGCAGGATTCACTAGAGGTTCTAGGGGGGTGGCCATCCATCTTCATCGCTCACTTCCAATAGTAATCACATCCACCACGTCAGACCCGCAGGGTAGATTCGTAACGGTGACTGGAACATTACACGGATCGACAATTAACTCGGTGTGTACTTACGCCCCCCCAATTGGTTTTGACAACTACTTGTTAAAACTACGCCGGACGCTTACTGACCTCCCACAGGGACTCACGCTCATAGGGGGAGACTTCAACTCTGTCTTAGACCCCAACCTAGATGTTTCCGGTCCCGTCTCCTCTGTCAGAATTGGGAGAGCATCCAGTTTAAACGGATGGGCTACTAAAATGGGACTCTGTGAGGTATGGAGGACATGGCACCCTAGGGCAAGACAATACACCCACACCTCGGCGGCTCACCACTCTCAGGCAAGAATTGACATGGTGTTCATGCCCGCACTGGACATCTCCAGAGTCACTGGCGCAGAGATATTGGCTAGAGGAGTCTCAGATCACTCCCCAATATGCATCCGATTGGGGAGCGCAACCTCCAATCAGCGCCCTATGTGGCGCATGAATGCATGGTATCTGCAGGACGAGGACTACACACCTCCGAAATAAGGGAGTACCTTACCCAATATTTTGAGCACAACGTGGGCTCAGTTCAATCTCCGGGCACGATCTGGGCGGCATGTAAAGCCACGCTTAGAGGCTACGCGAAGCTTCGCGCCCGAGAGAGAGCTCGGGATCAACGAGTGACAGACCTCGAGATAAGAGCCCTCGCTCTAGAGCGATCTATGACCACTGCCGCTTCGGCTTCAGTTCTGAGACGCCTAACGGCAACTAGGGAGGAAATAAAGCAGACGGTACTTGAAGCCGCGAAACACGCTTGGAGGGCATCGGCGGCCCGTGTCTATGGATGGGGTGACAAAAACGGCAAACTTCTTCATTGGCTTGCCTCGAGCCCCTTGGCCAACAGAGTTGTCCCCGAGGTAGTGGATGAGACAGGCCTGGTTGAGAGAACCCCTAGTGGAATTGCGAGGAGCTTTGCCTCCTATTACGCTAAGTTATATGAGGTGCGTCATCGCCCACTAGCTGAAAGGGAGTCCCCACTCTTGAACGATATTACTCTCCCTAGGATCTCGCACACAACCAGAATGAGCCTAGATGAAGCCATAAACCTGGCCGAAATTACAACGGCAATAGCTGCCCTGACATCGGGTAAAACACCCGAACCAGATGGCTTTCCGGCTGAACTCTATAAAAGATGCGGAGATATCCTAGCCCCCCACCTACTCAACATGTTTGATGAAGCAGAGAGGGCTGGCCACTTCCCCGCTGGGATAGACCAAGCCACTATAGTGGTGATCCCAAAGTCACAACCGCCATCACCGAATAGATCAGTCTACAGACCAATCTCCCTGCTAAATGCGGAGATCAAAGTACTATCAACAATACTTGCCACAAGACTGAAAGCGGTACTTCCCACACTGATACACCCAGATCAGTGCGGCTTCATGCCCTCCCGCAGCACGAGACACTGCATAAGGAGATTGCATGTCGCGATGGCTCAACGTAGCACCCTGACTGGATCCCCCCTTGCTCTCCTCCTGATAGACTTTGAAAAAGCCTTCGATACGGTGGACTGGTCGTACTTAGAGCAAGTCCTTATAAAAAACGGTTTTGGGCCCAAGTTCCGCAGCCTTGTTAAACTACTTTACTCAAATCCAACAGCCCGTGTTCAGATAAACGGTGTGACCTCTGATCCATTCCCCATCCGTCGCGGGACACGGCAAGGATGCCCGCTGTCACCGCTGCTCTTCGCTGCTCTTCGCTCTAGCAATCGAACCATTGGCCACAATGGTGAGAGAGGACCCACTGGTGACGGGCTGGGCATGGCCACAGAGCCCGGAAGACCGTGTGGCATTGTATGCTGACGACGTTCTCCTCTACCTCTCCAACCCAGCGAGGAGTGGCCCCCGTGTCTTGGAACTCCTGGAACTCTTCTCGCAAGCTTCGGGTCTAACCCTAAATCCTAGTAAATCCTTGCTGATCCCCCTACACCCCTCTAGAGATTGCATAAACTGGCAGGAAAACATCCCAATCCGTCGTAACAGTTTTAAATATCTAGGAGTCCATATAGCGCTGCTTCCCGAACTAACGTGGGAGCTTAATATCACACCACTTCTTAAAAAGACCAAAAAAGAACTTCAACGCTGGCGAGATTTGCCACTCAACATACTGGGAAGAATCGCATTGTATAAGATGATGATACTCCCTAGTTTTTTATACCAACTACAGAACTTCCCACACCCAATCCCCCGGAAGTGGTTTAGTGAAGTCGAATCGACTGTGCGCCAATACCTATGGTACGGCTCCCGTACCAAACTATCCCTTGCCACGTGTCAAAGGGACACATATGAAGGGGGCCTAGGGATGTCCAATATTTATTTTTATTACCTAGCCATGCGAATACAGGTGATAAATGACTGGTTATCGGGGGGCTGGACGGACCCCACATATAGACTAGAGCTCCAAGCACTGGGCTACAATGGGGTTTTTGACGCGCTATATGGGGGAACGATACCACAAACTATCCCTGAAGTCACTGGAATGGTGTTGAAGGGGTGGCGAGCGACACAGAAGACTATGGGGTGGTGGCCCCGACTAACGCAACAAACACCTCTCTGGCAGGGGAGGTGGCTGAGGGAGGTTTCCACGCTGGCGGGATTCCGGAAGTGGGACATCATAGGGATATCCACACTGGGTGATATCTGGGGAGACTCACAAATCCGAACTTTTGAGGAGCTTCAGAGGTCACACGATCTGAATAAGACCCAATTTCACAAATACCTTCAACTAAGGCACGCCCTAGCAGTACACCTGCAACCGGGGGACAACATTCCGGAGCACAGCCCTCTCGAAGCAAAGGTAATGATGGGACACAAAAAAAGGAGGGATCTCCCAGGTATATCGAGTCATCCTAACAAACACCTCTCCCCCCCCTTGAGAAGCTTCGCCGGAAATGGGAGGGTTGGGTGGGCCCCATGGAAGAACTAGACTGGAGAGACGCGCTGGCCGCACCCCGAACACTGGCCATATCTACACGATTTCAAGTGCTACAAACCCTCTACTTACACACAGCCTACCTCACCCCTAAAAGGCTCCATCAAGCTAACCTCCGCCCCACAGATGAGTGCCCCCGATGCCTTCAGACAGGCGCTGATTTCTTCCATATGATCTGGGCCTGTCCAGTTATAGAGTCATACTGGGGGTCAGTCCTGGGAGAGATCTCTGAAACCCTACAGTCTAGAATAGAGGCATCCCCGATCCCGATTTTGCTGGGGGCCATGGACGGATTGGGGCTGGGCAGAGCGAATCGCACTTTCCTAGGGAAAGCCTGTTTGGTGGCAAAAAGGGACATCATGTCAGAATGGAAGGCTGCAAAAGCTCCGACCCTCGCCAAATGGAGACGAGGAATGGACTGGTGCGCAAGATGCGAAAAGCTGATATATGAAGTGAGGGGATGCCCAGACAAATACAACAAAATATGGGGGAACTGGGACAATCAACTAGACAGTTGAATAACCTATTAGAGCAGAACCCCTGGTCAAACCGTTTAACCCTGGGAGAAGAGACGTAGCGGGCTGCACACCCTGATCAGTGATAAAAGAGGGACCAGACCCACAAAGAGTGGTGCGATGGCAAAGCGGAACCCTAAAAAAGAAGGTAGTAGCGAAGTCTGTAGCCCCCACACTCGAGTGATAGGACCGAGCACAGACTATAATCCACGTCTGAGACCAAAGGAACTGGACAGGGCCATCAAGATTATTAAAGTCACTAAGACCGCTAAGAGGAACACTTAATATGCAGAAGATGGTTTATCTTAAAATTGTGTCAATTTGTCGGTAACTGTTGATATTTATTCTTTCCCCTTTTTCTTTCCCCCCCTTTTTTTTTGTTTTTTTGTTTCCCCCACCCCCCTTACTGTTGTAACGTGTTCATGCTGTTCCATTCAGACAAAATGAATAAAAATCTTTATAAAAAAAAAAAAAAGGTCGTGAGGGACAGGGGCATGGGGCCTTCCTACTATAGAAAAATATTACATGGCTGCAAAATGAAGTGGCCTTTGAGTGGTGTAGGAAGTTGGCTCTGTATGTACTATTTCAAAGTAAGAAATAGCATGTAGAGTCCAAGGGTTCCCCTTCGAGGTAAGATAGTGGCAAAAAGAACCTGGAAAGGCCATCTGCATTGGCATGGGGAGTCCCAGGTCGGTGTTCCACTATAAAGTCTATTCCCTGTAGGGAGATGGACCACCTCAACAGTTTTGGATTTTCACCTTTCATTTGCATTAGCCATCTGAGAGGTCTGTGGTCAGTTTGAACTGCAAAGTGAGTACCAAAGAGGTATGGTCTCAGCTTCTTCAGGGACCAAACCACAGCAAAGGCCTCCCTCTCAATGGCACTCCAATGCTGCTCCCTGGGGAGTAACCTCCTGCTAATGAAAGCAACAGGCTGGTCAAGGCCATCATCATTTGTTTGGGACAAAACTGCCCGTATCCCATGTTCAGAGGCATCAGTCTGCACAATGAACTACTTGGAGTAATCTGGAGCTTTTAGAACTGGTGCTGTGCACATAGCTTGTTTCAGGGTGTCAAAGGCCTGTTGGCATTCTATAGTCCAGTTTAACTTTTTAGGCATTTTCTTGGAGGTAAATTCTGTGAGGGGTGTCACTATTGGTCCATATCCCTTGACAAACCTCCTGTAGTAGCCAGTCAAGCCAAGGAATGCCCTGACTTGAGTCTGGGTTTTTGGAGCTACCCAGTCCAGAATAGTCTGGATCTTGGGTTGGAGTGGCTGAACTTGGCCTCCACCTACAAGGTGTCCCAAGTAAACCACAGTTCCCTGCCCTATCTGACATTTGGATGCCTTGATGGAGAGGCCTGCTGCTTGCAGGGCTTGCAAAGCCTTCTTCAGGTGGACCAGGTGATCCTGCCAGCTGGAGCTAAAGACAGCAATATCGTCACGATAAGCTGCACTGAAGGACTCCAAGCCAGCAAGGCCTTGATTCACCAACCTTTGGAAGGTGGCAGGGGCATTCTTTAAGCCAAAAGGCATAACAGTAAATTGATAATGCCCATCAGGTGTGGAGAATGCGGTCTTTTCTTTTGCTCCTGGTGCCATTTTGATTTGCCAGTACCCTGCTGTCAAGTCAAAGGTACTTAAGTATCTGGCAGCACCTAGTTTGTCATTCAATTCATCTACCCTTGGAATGGGATGGGCATCTGTCTTGGTGACAGAATTAAGTCCTCTGTAGTCCACACAAAACCTCATCTCTCTCTTACCATCCTTGGTGTGAGGTTTGGGGACTAAGACCACTGGGCTGGCCCAGGGGCTGTCAGAGTGCTCAATGACTCCCAATTCCAGCATCTTGTGGACTTCCACTTTGATGCTTTCCTCAACTTGGTCAGACTGTCTGAAAATGTTGTTTTTGATAGGCATGCTGTCTCCTGTGTCCACATCATGGGTACACAGGTGTGTCTGACCAGGGGTTAGGGAAAAGAGCTCAGCAAACTGTTGTAAGACTTTCCTACAGTCAGACTGCTGTTGGCCAGAGAGGGTGTCTGAATAGATCACTCCATCTACTGAGCCATCTTTAGGGTCAGTGGAGAGGAGATCAGGGAGAGGCTCACTCTCAGCTTCATGGTCCTCATCTGTTACCATCAACAGATTCACATCTGCCCTGTCATGAAAGAGTTTGAGGGGGTTCACATGGATCACCCTTTTGGGGGTCCTGCTAGTGCCTAGGTCTACCAGGTAGGTGACCTGACTCTTTCTCTCTAGCACTGGGTAAGGGCCACTCCATCTGTCCTGAACTGCCCTGGGAGCCACAGGCTCCAGAACCCAGACTTTCTGCCATGGCTGAAATTCAACCATAGCAGCCTTTTGGTCATACCACATCTTCTGGAGTTGTTGGCTGGCCTCAAGGTTTTTACTTGTCTTTTCCATGTACTCTGCCATCCTGGAACGTAGCCCTAGTACATAGTCCACTATATATTGTTTAGGCTCATGAAGAGGTCTCTCCCAGCCTTCTTTTACAAGAGCTAGTGGTCCCATGACAGGATGGCCAAACAGAAGTTCAAAGGGGAAAATCCCTACTCCCTTCTGAGGCACCTCTCTGTAGGCGAAAAGCAGACATGGCAAGAGGACATCCCATCTCCTTTTGAGCTTGTCAGGGAGCCCCATGATCATGCCTTTCAATGTCTTGTTAAATCTTTCTACAAGACCATTGGTTTGTGGATGGTATGGTGTGGTGAATTTGTAAGTCGCCCCACACTCATTTCACATGTGTTTCAGGTATGCTGACATGAAGTTGGTGCCCCTGTCAGACACCACCTCCTTAGGAAATCCCACTCTGGTAAAGATACCTATGAGTGCTTTAGCTATTGTAGGGGCAGTAGTGGACCTAAGGGGAATTGTTTCAGGGTACCTAGTGGCATGATCCACTACCACTAGGATATACTGGTTCCCTGAGGCTGTGGGAGGTTCAATTGGACCCACTATGTCCACACCCACTCTTTCAAAGGGAACCCCCACCACTGGAAGTGGAATGAGGGGGGCCTTTGGGTGTCCACCTGTCTTCCCACTGGCTTGATAGGTGGCACAGGAGGCACAAAACTCCTTTACTTTCTGGGACATGTTGGGCCAACAGAAATGGTTGACTAACCTCTCCCAAGTCTTGGTTTCTCCCAAATGCCCCGCAAGTGGAATATCATGAGCTAAGGTCAGAATGAACGTCCTAAACTCCTGAGGCACTACCACTCTCCTAGTGGCACCAGGTTTGGGATCTCTTGCCTCATTATAGAGGAGTCCATCTTCCCAGTAGACTCTGTGTTCCAGTGATTTTTCCTTTGGTCTCTTCAGCAGATTGCTGCCTAAGGCCTTCAAGAGAGGGACATGTTCCTTGCCCCTTACACAACTGTTCCCTTGTGGGTCCCCCTGAGCCTAAGAGTTCAACCTGATAAGGTTCCAACTCCATGGGCTCAGTTCCCTCAGAGGGCAGAACATCTTCCTGGGAAGAGAGGTTCCCTTTCTTTTGTTGTGTTGAAGCTGGTTCCCCAGTCTTCATTCCTTTCCTCTTGGAGGGTTGGGCTCCAACACCACTTTTTCACCCTGAGCCTTGCATTGTGCCCTTGTCTTGACACACACCAGTTCAGGGATACCCAGCATGGCTGCATGGGTTTTGAGTTCTACCTCAGCCTATGCTGAGGACTCCAGGTCATTTCCAAGCAAACAGTCTACAGGGATATTTGAGGAGACTACTACCTGTTTCAGGCCATTGACCCCTCCCCATTCTAAAGTTACCATAGCCATGGGATGTACTTTAGTCTGATTGTCAGCGTTGGTGACTGGATAAGTGTGTCCAGTCAGGTATTGTCCTGGGGAAACCAGTTTCTCTGTCACCATGGTGACACTGATACCTGTATCCCTCAGGCCTTCTACACTAGTCCCATTAATTAAGAGTTGCTGCCTGTATTTTTGCATATTAGGGGGCCAGGCAGCCAGTGTGGCTAAGTCTACCCCACCCTCAGAAACTAATGTAGCTTCAGTGTGTACCCTGATTTGCTCAGGGCACACTGTTGATCCCACCTGGAAACTGGCTATTCCAGTGCTAACTGGAGTAGAGTTTGAAGTGGAACCTTTCTTGGGACAGGCCTTGTCTCCAGTTTGGTGTCCCTGCCGATTACAGCTATGACACCAGGCCTTCTTGGGATCAAAGTTTTTACCCTTGTACCCAAAATTAGATTGTGAAGAGGCTTTGGACCCTCCCTCCTGAGCAGGTTTTTGGGGCCCTGTAGAAGACTCTTTACTTTTACCCTTGGATGTCTCAACACTCTTCCACTGGGGAGTCATTGTGACCCCTTTCTTTTGGTCACCCCTTGTGGAAGTCTTGGTCACCCTAGTCTTGACCCAATGGTCCGCCTTCTTTCCCAATTCTTGGGGAGAAATTGGTCCTAGGTCTACCAGATGCTGATGCAGTTTATCATTGAAACAATTACTTAAAAGGTGTTCTTTCATAAACAGATTGTACAGCCCATCATAATCATTTACACCACTGCAATGAATCCAACCATCCAGTGTTTTGACTAAGTCAACAAAATCAACCCAGGTCTGGCTCGAGGATTTTTGAGCCCCCCTGAAGCTAATCCTGTACTCCTCAGTGGAGAATCCAAAGCCCTCAATCAGGGTAGCCTTCATGAGGTCATAGGATTATGCATCTTTTCCAGAGTGTGTGAGGAGTCTATCCCTACACTTTCCAGTGAACATTTCCCAAAGGAGAGCACCCCAGTGAGATCTGTTTACTCTTCTGGTTGCACAAGCCCTCTCAAAAGCTGTGAACCATTTGGTGATGTCATCACCATCTTCATATTTAGTTACAATCCCTTTGGGGATTTTTAGCATGTCAGAAGAATCTCTGACCCTATTTAAATTGCTGCCACCACTGATGGGACCTAAGCCCATCTCTTGTCTTTGCCTTTCTATGGCTAGGAGCTGTCTCTCCAAAGCCAATCTTTTGGCCATCCTGGCTAGCAGGAGGTCATCTTCATTGAGACTGCTCTCAATGCTTCCAGAGCTGTTGGACTCTCCTGTGAGAGAAGCAGCATCTCTGACTATCACTTGTGGAGTCAGGGTTGGAGAAACCCTGGTCTCACTATCTAGGACTGGAGGTGGGAGTTCCTCCAAATCACTAGTATCCCCCTCTGTGATGCCATCATCAGGGGGGTTCTTTTTTAGCAAACTCTGCCAAAAGCTCCTGCAGCTGTACTTTGGTAGGGTTTGAACCAGTCTTTATCTTTTTGATTTTGCAGAGAGACCTTAACTCTGACGTCCTAAGATGCTGGTAAGGGGCGAGGTTGAGTTCCACTACCATCTCCTCTGCAGCAGACATTTTGTTTCTAAAAGTTGGAATACTTTTTAAGACTCTAAAACTATCTCTAGAACTTAATCCAAACTCTTACAAAACTTTTAAACTCTAAAAGAAATGCTAACAAGGACTAACACAAGGCCCTAGCAGGACTTTTAAAAATTTAGAAAAATAGCTCAAATTTCAAAAATCATTTTCTAATGACAATTTTTGGAATTTAGTCGTGTGATCAGGTATTGGCTGAGTAGTCCAGCAAATGCAAAGTCTTGTACCCCACCGCTGATCCACCAATGTAGGAAGTTGGCTCTGTATGTACTATTTCAAAGTAAGAAATAGCATGCACAGAGTCCAAGGGTTCCCCTTAGAGGTAAGATAGTGGCAAAAAGAGATAATTCTAACGCTCTATTTTGTGGTAGTGTGGTCGAGCAGTACGCTTATCAGAGGGTAGTGTTAAGCATTTGTTGTACACCCACAGGCAATAAACAAGGAACACACACTCAGAGACAATTCCAGGCCAATAGGTTTTTGTTTAGAAAAATATATTTTGTTAGTTTATTTTAAGAACCACAGGTTCAAGATTTACAAACAATACTTTAAATGAAAGGTATTTCACTTAGGAACTTTAGGAACTTTGAATTAGCAAAATAGCATATACAGTTTTCACACAAATGGCATATAGCTATTTTAAAACTAGACAGTGCAATTTTCAACAGTTCCTGGGGGAGGTAAGTGTTTGTTAGTTTTGCAGGTAAGTAAATCACCTACGGGGTTCAAAGTTGGGTCCAAGGTAGCCCACCGTTGGGGGTTCAGGGCAACCCCAAAGTTACCACACCAGCAGCTCAGGGCCGGTCAGGTGCAGAGGTCAAAGTGGTGCCCAAAACGCATAGGCTTCAATGGAGATGGGGTGCCCCGGTTCCAGTCTGTCAGCAGGTAAGTACCCGCGACTTCGGAGGGCAGACCAGGGGGGTTTTGTAGGGCATTTGGGGGGGGGGGGGGGTGACGACAAAAGGCAGCACAGAAAGTACACCCTCATTGGCACAGGGCGGCCGGGTGCATTGTGCAAACAGGAGTCGGGTTTGCAATAGGTTTCAATGGGAGACCCAGGGGCCTCTTCAGCAATGCAGGCAGGCAAGGGGGGGGCTCCTCGGGGTAGCCTCCACCTGGACTAGGGAGAGGGCCTCCTGGGGGTCACTCCTGCACTGGAAATCGGATCCTTCAGGTCCTGGGGGCTGCGGGTGCAGTGTGTTTACCAGGCGTCGGGTTCTTTGAAGCAGGCAGACGCGGTCAGGGGGAGCCTCTGGATTCCCTCTGCAGGCGTCTCTGTGGGGACTCAGGGGGGTCAACTATGGCTACTCACAGGCTCGCAGTCGCTGGGGGAGTCCTCCCTGTAGAGTTAGTTTTCCAGAGGTCGAGCCGGGGGCGTCGGGTGCAGAGTGGAAAGTCTCACGCTTCCGGCGGGAAACATGTGGTCTTTAGAAGTTGCTTCTTTGTTGCAAAGTTGCAGTTTCTTTGGAACAGGGCAGCTGTCCTCAGGAGTTCTTGGTCCTTTTAGATGCAGGGTAGTCATCTGACGCTTCAGATGTCGCAGGACCCTGGGGGACGCGTCGCTGTTGCAGTTTTTCTCGAAGTGGGGAGACAGGCCGGTAGGGCTGGGGCCAAAGCAGTTGGTGTCTCCGTCTTCTCTGCAGGGCTTCAGGTCAGCAGTCCTTCTTCGTCTTCAGGTTGCAGGAATCTATCTTGCTAGGGCCTGGGGGCCCCTAAATACTCAATTTAGGGGTGTGTTTAGGTCTGGGGGTTTAGTAGTCAATGGCTACTAGCACTGAGGATGGCTACACCCTCTTTGTGCCTCCTTCCTGAGGGGTGGGGGGCACATCACTAATCCTATTGGGGGAATCCTCCATCTGCAAGATGGAGGATTTCTAAAAGTCAGTCACCTCAGCTCAGGACACCTTAGGGGTTGTCCTGACTGGCCAGTGACTCCTCCTTGTTTTTCTCATTATCTCCTCCGGCCTTGCCGCCAAAAGTGGGGCCGTGGCTGGAGGGGGCGGGCATCTCCACTAGCTGGGATGCCGTGTGGCGCTGTAACAAAGGGGGTGAGCCTTTGAGGCTCTCACCGCCAGGTGTTACAGTTCCTGCAGGGGGAGGTGAGAAGCACCTTCACCCAGTACAGGCTTTGTTACTAGCCACAGAGTGACAAAGGCACTCTCCCCATGTGGCCAGCAACATGTCTGGTGTGTGGCAGGCTGGCAAAACTAGTCAGCCCACACTGGAATTCGGGTATGTTTTCAGGGGGCATCTCTAAGATGCCCTCTGGGGTGTATTTCACAATAAAATGTACACTGGCATCAGTGTGCACTTATTGTGCTGAGAGGTTTGATACCAAACTTCCCAGTTTTCAGTGTAGCCATTATGGTGCTGTGGAGTTCGTGTATGACAGACTCCCAGACCATATACTCTTATGGCTACCCTGCACTTAAAATGTCTAAGGTTTTGCTTAGACACTGTAGGGGCATAGTGCTCATGCACCTATTCCCTCACCTGTGGTATAGTGCACCCTGCTTTAGGGCTGTAAGGCCTGCTAGAGGGGTGACTTATCTATGCTATAGGCAGTGTGATTTTGGCATGGCAGTCTGAGAGGAGTACCATGTCGACTTAGTCATTTTCTCCCCACCAGCACACACAAGCTGGCAAGCAGTGTGTATGTGCTGAGTGAGGGGTCCCCAGGTTGGCATAAGACATGCTGCAGCCCTGAGAGACCTTCCCTGGCATCAGGGCCCTTGGTACCAGGGGTACCAGTAACAAGGGACTTACCTGGATGCCAGGGTGTGCCAATTGTGGAGACAAAGGTACAGTTTTAGGGAAAGAACACTGGTGCTGGGGCCTGGTTAGGAGGCCTCAGCACACTTTCAAATCATAACTTGGCATCAGCAAAGGCAAAAAGTGAGGGAGTAACCATGCCAAGGAGGCATTTCCTTACACACAGTAAAAAATTATTTTTGCGAGGGCGGTTTACGATAAGCTGTAAGGGCAGACAAATGTACTTTAATGGATGAAAATTGCAGTCCTGAATTCGCAAGATAGAGGAGATAAGGCAACATAACCTCTTCCTGAGCCAGGATAGGATTGAAATCATTCTGTCTGCACCATATGTAGAACCTCTTCCATTTGAACACATAGGAGCGTCGCATCGATGGTCTTTTGGACACCTTTAAAATATCCATGCATTCCTGCAAGAGTCCTAGATGTCCATACTGCAGGAATTCAGGAGCCATGCTGTCAAATTCAGTGAGGGAAGGTTGGGATGTAGAATTTCCCCCCCAAATCTGTTGAGAAGATCCGGTCTGCACGGCAGCCTCTTGTGAGGTTTTTCCGACAACTGAAGGAGATCTGTGTACCAGTATTGTTGAAGCCATTCCAGGGCTATTAGTATCATCCTGGTTTTGGACCTGTAAAGCTTGTTGATCACCAAAGGTATCAGGGGAATTGGTGGAAAAGCGTAGAGCAATGTCCCTGACCGATCTATCAGCAGGGCATTCCCCTTCGTCCCTGGTCGGTAAAACCTGGATGCGAAGTTGTTGGTTTCGTCTGCAAACAGGTCTAACTGAGGAAGACCCCACTGATGGAAAATGTCTGCTACGACGTCGTCGTGAAGCACCCAGACATGCGAGTCTGATAGATTTCAACTTAGGAAATCCGCTTTTGAATTTTGTTCCTCAGAAGGTAAACCGCTGTGATTGACATCCTCCTTGCTAGTAACCAGTGCCAGATGATTTGTGACTCTCGAGACAGAGGACGAGATCTTGTCCCCCCCGTCTGTTCAAATAGTACATCGAAGTCATGTTGTCTGTTTGGACTAAAATGGATTTGCCCTTGATGGATGGGTAAAACGACTTGAGAGCCAGATGAACCGCTCTCAGTTCCAGCAGATTTATCTGGTAATTCTGTTCCTTTTTCGACCATAGGCCCCGTGCATGGAGAGGTCCCATGTGAGCTCCCCAACCCTCTAGTGATGCATCTGTTACAAGGGTCTCAGGAGGAGTGCTCTGATTAAAAGGAACTCCTAACAACAGATGCTGACGGCGAGTCCACCAATGTAATGATGTTTTTGCCCCAGTTGAAAGGATGATTTTGTCTTCCCATCTGGCTAGGAGTTGACTCCACTTATCTTCCAGGTTCTCCTGAAGAGGCCTCATTTGTAATCTGGTGTTTGGGACAATGAAAATGCAGGAGGCCATGGAGCCCATTAGTGATGCTATTTGTCTGGCTGTAGGTCTCAGAGTGTGAAGAAGTGTGTGACACTTCTGTGCTATTGATAATAGTCTCTCCTCCGAAGGATACACTCTTCCTAGATTGGTGACCAGCATTGCCACTAGGTAATGGAGTGTCTGGGTTGGATTGAGTTTGGACTTTTGAAAGTTGACCTGCAGACCCAAAGAACTGAAGGTGTTCAAAACTATTTTGAGATGACTCTAGGTTTGCTCTGTAGTGTTGGCTTTCAGTAACCAATCGCCGAGATACGGGTAAATGAAGATATTCTTTTTTCTCAAGTGAGCCGCTATTGTCGCTACGCATTTGGAGAATGTTCGAGGGGCTGATTTTAGCCCGAAGGGCAGCACCCTTAATTGGTAGTGTTGAGATGCAACTACGAAACAAATAAATTTTCGGTGCTTTACTAAAACCGGGATGTGAAAATATGCATCCTGTAGATCTATGGAACACATCCAGTCCCCTTGATGAAGCTGAGGAAAAATCTGATGAAGGGCCAGCATTGTGAACTTTTCTTTTCAAATGTATTCGTTCATATGTCTCAGATCTAAGATGGGTCTGAAAACCCCTTCTTGGCCCTTCTTTTTCACTAAGAAATATCAGGAGTACACTCCTTTTCCTCTTTGAGAAGATGAAACCTTTTCTATAGCTCGTTTTTGTAACAGGATGATAACCTCCTTTTTTAGCAACGACTGGAGGAGACACTTTGCTTTTGTTTGCGGCACCGGAGGAGGAGGAGACTTGAAACGAAGAGAATATCCATTTTCAACAATATTCAGCACCCATTTGTCGTTTGTTATGGTGTGCCACTCGTGTCTTAGTATTTGCAATACTTCTCCCCACTGGAGTGGTGGACAGAATTACTTAGGGGAAGCAAATCCTTATTGCTTGCCCGATGTTTTGGGGGTAGACTGATGTTGCCTACTTGGACCCTGTTCTCTTGTCGTCTCGCGGGACTGAAAAAACAGTCACCCTTGCCTCTGCTGGGTTCTTTGAGACCAATGAGGGGTTTGAAACCTCTGTTGATATGGGCGCCTATCATATGGCCTGTACCTCCTTCGATACTCTTTGCATCTATGAGCCACTAAGTACGAGCCATCTGCAGCCACACTGATCACCTGGTTGGACACCAAACTTCCCTCCTGAAGGATCTCTTGTCTATCTTCTCTAGGCAATTTCTCAACAAACCTGTTCAGCGAGTCCCACAAAGAATGGTTGTATCTCCCCAAAAGTGCAGAGGCACTAGATACTTTCATGAAAGCTATCGAGGCACCACACATTTTCCTGCCCAATGAGTCCAGATGCTTGATCTTCTTATCTGGCGGGACGTTGATGATGAGGCCACCTAATGGGTCTTACGGGCGGTGGCTAGAATAACAGTCTGGTGGTGGGTCAACTCTGAGAAATAAAGGATCCTGGTCTGGGGCCTTTTACTTCTTTAGGATCCGTGCCGGAGCTGCACGCAGGCTTGCAGGAGTCATAAAAGTGTAGAAGACCAGGAACTAGTGGTAACAGATGCCTGGAAGACGCACAATGGTGTTGCGTCTCAAATATTACCGACAAAGATGCTGTTGATTCCGGAATGTCTGTATTGAGCTTCTGGGCCTCTCTAACCAACACTTTGTTGAAAGTGGTTAGATCGTCCATTGAAGAAACTCTTGCCAGAGGAGTAGTTGTCAAGGTAGGTGAATAGTCTCTAATCGAAGACTCCGATGCTGTAGACCATGAAAGGGATCTGCTTCTTTGTTGATGGGATCTAGAGGCTTGGGATCTTGACCGTCGCCTGGATTGCGACCGCACAATCGTGAACGGCTGCACCGTTGCCTCGGACTGGGCTGGTCAGATGGTGGCCTTGTCCGTTTGCCGGGAGTTGTAGGAGATGGCGTTCGTGGAAAAGAAGCTGAGGGAGAATACAGGCGTGAATATTGTGAATCTGGAGAAGCCGGTGTTTTGTTAAGGCTTTCCAACCTCCTCGGAGACAGGTTTATAGGGGAAAGTTGTCCTTGAGGTGATGATCTGGAGGAAGCCCCAGATGATCCACTCTGTATGGTGACCACCGGGCCCTGAGGAGGTAGAGTCATCTCAGCAGGTGAGTGTTGCCCTGTTGTTGCCTTTAGAGAAGGGCTGGGATGTAGGGTCGCTCTTTGTGATGCAGTCGTCAATGGTGATGATTGCCTCAATGTCGATCGACGATGTAATGTCATCGACGGAGATAGGCGAGCCCTTGACGTCGAATGTGACCTCCTCGACATTTCAGGTCTCGATGTCAAATGCCTCGACGGTGACGGATGGCCCAACGGAGGGGTATGCCTCGACGCTGACTGTCACTATGTCGAGCGATGGCCCAACGGTGGCGAGTGTCTTGACGTCGAATGATGTCTTGACCGTGGCGACCTAGAGTTTGCTCTTGAGGTCAACTTCAATGCTGAATGTCTCGACGTCGGAGGATCTTCACTTGCCTTTGATGGCGTATGAGCACTCCTGTGCCTACTCGATGTCGATCGGTGTGTGACTTTCGACAGAGATCTATCCCGATGAGGGAGTTGTTTCCTCAACGCCATGTCTCTCGAAGTCGCCTGAATCGCCGTCGATGGTGGTGTACTCTTTGACATCTGTTGGCGTAGTTGATGCGACAACAGAAGGGATGATGTTGTCAGTGAACAAACAGGAATTTTCCTACCGGCCGACGTCGATCTAGCTCGTCGCTTGTCAGAAGAGTCTCTGGAAATCTTCTTAGGAAGAGAGGAGGATGATGTTTTCTCTCTCTCATGAAGCCCATGTAAACGAATCCTTTCTCTGTCCTTCAGAGTTCTCTTGGACAGATTCTTACACTGCTTGCAGGTGTCAGGGCAGTGACTCTGAGGTAAACACACTATGCACAGAGTGTGGATCTGACTGGGCCTTCTTTTTCCAACAAGAAGGGCATTTTACAAAAAGTGAAGGCATTTGTCTGAGAAAAGTGGTTATTTTACTCAGGCAATCAGGTAAGCCGCCGAGTAAAGCAGAGAAAAAAGGTTTTTAGAATATTTTTCTGACAAATAAAATCTGAAAAATGACAGCTCAATGCTCCAGGATCCTCAAAGGAGCTGGAAAAAAGAACTGGCCTAACTGTGAACCAACTGTCAACTCACTCTCACCTCTGATGGCATTGTGGGATACTGGAGGTGCTCAGGGTCTTAAAGGCACGGTGCCAGTTTTTTGGTTCTGCTGTGTTAACCTGCATGCAGCCTATTGGCTAATAATGCTCCTTTAATTTCAATGTAGTTTTTCTACTTTGACTGCAGAAAGTTTTTACCTTTAATTGAAGATTTTAGTTTGTGTTAAAAAAAAACTCTACAAAAAATAAAGCATTTTTTAGCCTGTTTCTCAACAAAGACTGTATTACTGTTTACACATGTACATATTATATTTGTATTGAAATTATCTACTAAAATATTACTTCATATATATATTTCATACATATACATGTGTGTTTGTACATGCTCCGGGATCCCCACACGTGGGCGTGAATATTCAGTGTTTATGAATATTGATGAGGATTCCCTGGAAGAGAACTAGGATTACAGGTAAGAAATAATTTCTACTCTCTCAGGGAATCGCCACTGATAACCATAAGCACTGAACAGATTAGTAAGCTTATCCCTCAAAAACTCCATGAAGGAAGAGAAAAAAGGGAGAAAAGTAAACGTTGGCAAACAAATCCTTTAGTGGTGCTTGCCCTGCTTGGTGATCTTCAATTTGTAGCCTTACAAAGCTCAGCAATTGGAATGTTCCTCAGCAAAGCAGCAGTAACTGATTTACCCCTGGTGGGGCGGGCACTAGGTTTATCAGATAGGGTTTCATTTGCTTTTTGATAACAAAGGATTATGCAGGATACAATCCTTCCGGATAGTGATTGTTTTGAAGTGGCATATCCTGCCTGTTAGTGGACCATAGTTTACAGAGTTGTTTTGATAGTCTTAAGGATTTTGTCCTAACTAGATAGAAATTCAAAACCCTTCCAACGTCGAGCGTAGAGGGCCCTCTCTGCAGGAGCAGGGGGATTCTGAAAGAATGTGGGTAAAGTAATAGTCTGATTGACATGGAAACCGGAGGATACCTTAGGGATGAATTTAGGGTGGATTTTCATCACTACCCTGTTGCTATGGAATACTGTGTAAGGTTCATGTGAACAGACATCCTGCATCTCACTAATTCTGCAATTTGAGGTAATGGCTACCATGAAGGAAGCCTTCCAAGAGAGGTGTTTGAGGCAAGCCTTATGAATGGGTTTGAAGGGAGAATCCATAAGGCGAGAGAGGACAATGTTTAACTCCCATGAAGGAGAAGGTCTCCTGAGTGGAGGATATATCTTTTCAATGCCTGCCAGAATAGGGACATTTGAAAAGGACATTTTCATTAAGCTGTGATTGCTGAAAGATACACTCCAATTGAGGAGTACTGTAGTTTTGCGTTAGCAAGGTGGAGAAGATATGGAAAAATGTCCTCTTCCTGACAAATAAGAGGATTAACATTATTTTGAGAACACCAGATGCAGAACCTCTTCCTTTTGAAGGAATAGGAAATCCTAGCAGATGGTCTCTTGCCTTCTCTTAGCACATCTGTGCATTCCTGACGAGGCCATATTGTATGAGTTCAGGAGCCATGCAGCCAAGTTCAGAGGGAAGACTGGGATAACCTGGCCTCTGAATTTCTGAAGAAGATGTGGTGTGCACAGTAGCTTTCTTGTGGAAACTCTTGAGGTGGAGGACATCTGTGTACCACCACTGTCAAGGCCACTCCAGAGAAATGAGAATCATTTTTGCTTTCAAGTGTGAGGACTTGATGATCACTGTCGGCAGTAGGGGAATTGAAGGAAAGGCATAAATAAATTTGCCTGACCAATCTATCCATAGGGCATTCCCCAGTGTGCCTAGTTGGCAGAACCTTGAGGCGAAGCTTGGGTATTTTTTGTTTTCTCTGTCTGCGAAAAGCTCTATTTGGGGAAAACCCCAATCAGAGAAGATGTTGTGAAGTACAGTGTTGTTTAAAGGCCATTCATGATTTTTCTGAATGACTCTGCTGAGAGTGTCTACCTGAGATCCCGGGAGATTAGCCATTCCAGATTTTTTGAGTTTCCAGGGACAGAGATCTGGATCTCATACCTCCCTGCTTGTTCAGATAATGTGTGGTTGTTGTATTGTCCATCTGCACAAGGTGAGAGTCTGTTCTGAATGATAAAAGGAAAACCTTCAGGGTTAGATGTACTGCCCTCAATTCTAGAAAGGTGGTGTGGTGAGACACATCCCTCAGAGAACACAGGCCTGGAATCTGTAGATGGTCCATATGAGCACCCCAAGCTGTCTAAGAAGCATCCGTCACTATTGTCTGGACCGAAATGTCTTTGTGGAAATTCATTCCTTTGAGGAGATTCTCTGAGCGGCTCGACCATTTGAGTAATTGTTTCACATTGGTGGTCAGAATCACTCTGTATTTCCATCTTTCTGCGATCTGATCCCAATGATCTTTGAGACATTGTTGGAGATGGTGCATAAACAGACATGCATGCGGGACCAGGATAATGCGCGACGCCAGTGTACCCAAGAGGGAAGAGACTTGTCTCACTGTTGGATGGGAATGTTTTATTCAGATTGTAATGTTTCTGAAGGATAGATAACCATCTCTCCAAAGAAAGAAACACTGTGTGTACTATGTCTAGAACTGCACTCAGGTAATGCAGGGATTGAGCAGGTGTCGAGATACATTTGTTGTGATTCACGGGCAGACCTAGTCAATTTAGAGTGATGACTTCTAAGTGATAATATTGGCTTGCTTGCTGATAGAAAGATGCCTTGATGAGCCAATCGTCCAGATATGGATAGACAAAGATTCCCATTTTTCTGAAATGGGCTGCTGGAGAAAGTTTGCGGGGCAGACTTGACGCCGAAGGGAAGGACCTTGTATTGATACTGGTCTTTTCCTACAATGAACCTCAGGAATTGTCCATGTTTATTGCCTACTGGGATGTGAAAATAGGCATCTTGCATCTGAATTTATCTTTGCAAACCCATTTGTTCGTTATCTTGAGGGTCAAAATCAGTCTGTGTTTATTTTTGGGTCCTTCCAGCTTCACCAGAAAATAAGGGAATGGGAATTTATTATTAGGTAAGAGGGGTCTTCTCCTCTGCATGTTTCTGCAAGAGGATGGATACTTTTTGTTGCAGCTGTTCCTGTTGGTAAAGGGAAGGTTTCTTCTGTAGAGTAGATGATGGTGGACACTTGAAACTGAGACAGTACCAGTGCTCTACAATGTTCAGAGCCCATTTGCTGGTGGTTATCCTCTACCACTCTTGCAGGAAAGATGTTATGCTTCTCCATACCGGAGAGGATTACGGAAGAGGGGGAAGATGTGACTCGTTGCTTTCCAGCAGTGAATGTTTTGCCAGTTTGGGCAGATGGTTGCTGACCTATGCCTCTCAACTGATGTCTGTGTTGTTGGGGTCTTTGTGGTTGTTGTTGTTGCACCTGAAGCCAGAGATTTGAACCCTCTGATGGCAGTACCGGTGATTATAAGGTCTATAATCTATAATCCTTATTATTTCAAAAGCCCAACAGCTTTAAGGGTGTCCAGTTTGGTCTTCAGGCGAGACATGTTCTCATTCGCATGAGATGCAAATAACAGATTCCTTGAAGAAAGACGATTTAGGATATGTTGCTCTGCTTCCGGCTTTAACCCTGTAAGTCAAGAGCCAGGATGAGCAACGGAGAGTTAGACCATGACATTATCCATGCTCTGCAAGAGTAGAAGTATCAGCTACAGCAGTGATGATCTGATTAGATACCATCATGCTTTGTTGATATATTCTTGAAAATCTTGAAGCTTGTCTCTTGGAAGATCCTCTATGAATTGTTGGACAGAATCCCAAAGAGGTCTGTCATAATGCCCTAGAAGTGCAGACGTGCTGGTCGCTTTCATTGTGACAGTGGTAGTTCCACATACCTTTCTTCCTACAGAGTCCAGCCTTTTACTCTCCTTGTCAGGAGGAACCGTGGATGAAGGTGCTGCATCATGCAACTTATGGGCC
This sequence comes from Pleurodeles waltl, assembly GCF_031143425.1. NCBI lineage: Eukaryota > Metazoa > Chordata > Amphibia > Caudata > Salamandridae > Pleurodeles > Pleurodeles waltl. Next base: position 75,524,129 of record NC_090447.1, on the reverse strand, counting down.
ACAGAGACTATAACTGAAATGGAACAGGGTTGCAGGTAGGAAAAAAGAATCTTGATCCGGAGGCTTGTATTTCTTCTGGAGGTGGAACGGGCAGTGTTTACAGAAGCTTGTGGCAGAAACAGTTCCATGCCCGGTTCCAACAAACCGGGTACCAGCGGTATTAGAGGTCTACAAGCGGACCTTTGGTGGAGCATCTTAAAGATTATGGATGTGGAAGTGGTAGTAGTTGGCAAATCAACATTAAGTTAATTGGCTCCTCTGATGAGAACCTCTTGGAAGGTCTTAATGCCATCTCTAGGAGATATTCTCAGTGGCGCAGAATCTGTCAGAGTAGGAGAATATAGACCAGAAGATGCAGTTGTACATGGGACAGTGAAGTCCTCAATATGGAAAAAGAAAATCTTCGCTGTGAGTGTGATCGTCTTGTGTGACCATGTTGGCGGCGAGATCTATATTTTGACTAAATAATCTCGGGTTTTGATCCTGTAAGACCTATTTAGAGGAGAGGTCCAGAAATATATTGTTTTCAAAGTAACCCCTATTAATCATAGATCCAACATTAATCAAATCATCACAGTATGAACTCAGATCATGTGTGCCAAAAAGTTTTCTTCAAAGCTTAAATATTATTTAATCATATTTTATATAGCACTTACAAAAATGTCATTTTGTATCAAAATAAATAAAACAGAACAAATGAAACTCTATACACCTAAGTCTCATAACTACCTATCACTCTTTTTTTATGAACACTGGACAATGACACATATCTAAATTCTGAATATATCATAGTTTTAGTCTCCTTATATAATTAAACCTTAATAAATCAAGTATATACATAAAACAATGACAAACATACATTTAAACACGAAAGTTTCCATTATTAAAGGAGTGTCCAGGATAGTGAGCACAAATCGTAGAGTGTACCACAGTTAATTCTCCATGTGTACATAAACACACTATGCTATCCCATGAGTGAGATGGAGGAGGTGCATTTACAACATTGGTTTCACCTTAAAGACGTATATTGCCGTAGTTTATCAGTTCTTGCTGGAGAATTTATTTACAATTTTCCAGAGGGAAGAGACTGCTCCATTCTCCTCACATTAAATGTCACAGATGCATTTCAACATCAACATGGATGGAACGTTACTTTTAATGAAGTCATCATCGGAGCGTATATCCTTTACTGCCTGGCACCAAAATCAAAAAGACAATTATTTTTAAGATACGGTGTATTTCTAAGTCAGTGTTCTTCAAAGATTTTCTGACTCCTCGCATTTTTATTACCTATTTTGCTACATACCCACTTTAGCAGGGAGGCTTCTCAGTGCTCTCCTGCTGTCTAAAGAAAGGGGGAGCGAGGGGGAAAATAGTGCGGAGCCCAAAATTAACAAATGTACTTACAAACCATTGTAAACCAGCACTAGTAAACAATTGGTTTAAATAAGCTCATTTATACCTGGTATAATACTTCTTGAGAGCCTGAAAGGAATAGAGCTACATTTCTTATTAGTGGACCGCACTAATTATCATAAGGCTATGTTTCAAAAGAAAGGGTGGGTTTCACTTACATGTTTAATGAATCACCAGACTCAATGTGTCCAAAGTGTGTCCATGTGGTGTTACTTTCGGTTGTTGTACCAGTACACACGTTCATTGTACACCCGTCGTCGTCAGAGCAGCATTCATGGGGCCGATGGGCATGGCAGTCATCACAACACTCTTCTGAGTGTTGGCGTTCACGGGGCTAACGCAAAAGCTGGTATTGTTTTGAAGCGAAAATGGTTAGAACGCTGGGGGATACTGAGAAATGTAGTCTCACTGGTAGAGAATTTTTTTGGTAAACGATCTGCAGAGAAAAATGTTCTCTATTTAAAAGAAGGTTTCACGGATACAGGACTATCCAACCAATAGGTCGTGAGTTACTGGTAGTTCTCCAGCTATCTGTGAGTAGCTCTCCTGTCTGCAACCCAGCATACCAAATTAGAATTGAATATATGTATATGTATTTGAGGTACAAATATGTGTATTTTCAGAACCTATGATTTCAAAAACATATTTATAGCTGATAATCAAATGATAAATCATGCAGAATTGGTAGACTTATTACTAACATTATTCGATTTGTGCCAGGGGGAATTGTAGCCATGGCTGTTATGTATTACTTTAAGCGTTATTACGAAGTGGTTAAGCTTTTTTACATTACTGCTGGCAATCCCGTATAAGGTAATCACGGCAGGTAATCTTGCATAGGTCTTTGTAACTAGGTCCTTGTAGCTGACCCCTGCCCAATGATGTACTCTTGCCTTAAGAGTACAACACTAATTATTTTGGTAGCTCTGGATTTTCGTGGAACAAAAGTAGCTCTCATTAGTAAAAAGATTGGAGACCCCTGTACTAATAACATCACATACTTCTATGTGAAAACACGCTTTATTTGTTTGGCAGTGATGAGTTAACAACACATGGGTATCCAAAAAATAAAAGTAACTTTGGGCATGAAATCTTCAAGGTAGTATTTTAAGGAAATATTTCTGAGGCTAGTGGTGTCACCATTTATCAAAATATATTGCTAACGTTGGACATTTCGTTCAATCCTGTTTCTTCTGTCCGTAATTTCATAATCATAAATGCCTCTGGTCTAACTAATTAAGGCTGAATCCGCATCTGATTTCACTTGTACCTGTAGCAGTATTGTCCATTTTAAATCAGAAATTGCATGATTATATTGTAAAAAATTAACTGGGGGATTGACATTGTATGGCACCCGATTCACGATTTATGTTGACAATTTACTTCCTCATCAGTTTATCCAATATATGCCGATTGGAAGGGGCAACGCATGCAATATATAACATTCTTCAATTTAAAGTTTGTAAATTTGTTGTGTTTGATCGTGATATTGTTGTATGTAACTCTGTTCCCTCAATAGCGGTGTCACATCAATTACCACTTTTATGATGACCAAGTACTGGTGGTACTCCCAGAAAACTTCTAAGATTTCGCTGGGGTTTATGTTTTTCTGCATTAGAATGGCCCAATCTATCTTTAGGATTCTTATTTCCTTTCATGACAAATAGGGGTGCCTCTTTGAAGGGGGCCAGTGTTGAAACGATATTCCAGTGCTTTCTGATGACTTTCTTTCTATCGTTCATATTGGATGTTAATGTTGTTACACATATACCGTTCACCCCAGCTCTTTTTTCTCTAGGGGCTCTAAAAGAAAATCTTGTGGTGTATACCGTGCCCACTTCATTGCTCGTTTCAGGAGTCAATGTGGATGTTGGTGTTCTTTTATCTTAGATATTAGTAGCTCCGCACTATGAAAACAATCCTCTTTCCTTGAACAATTTCTTTTAATGAGCAAGAATTGACTGTATGGCAAAAATATCTTTTAAATTCCTGTGGTGGTGCCTTGAATAATGTAGGAATGTATTCCTATAACTTTCTTTTTAGCACACACGATTTGTGTTCATGCTGTGATGAACTTGTTAATGTTATATCTCTGCCTAATGTATTTTTTTTATTTTTTTTTAAAGATTATATATGTGAATCTCTACCCTAAATAAGCATTACAGTATCAAACCACATGATTATTAAGTGCTGTAGACTGTGCAATAGCACACCAGGCAGTGTCCTATCTACACTGTTTCGGCGCTGCAGCCTATTCAGGCTACATTGCTTTGTATTACTCATTATCTTATTTTAAGAGATAAAAATGTTTGTGAAGGTAGTTTTCAAAAGATCACTTTTAATTCCAAGTGATTTTTAAGGATATTAACCTTTTCTCCTAAATTTTAAAATAATTTAATAATGATTAGCAATATAGGCCCTCATTACAACCCTGGCGGTCGGTGGTAAAGTGGCGGTAAAACCGCCAACAGGCCGGCAGCAAAAAAAATGGGATTACGACCATGGCAGAAACCGCCAACGTAGACAGCCACTTTAACACTCCGACCGCCATGGTGGTACAAACATACAGCACGGCGGTCACCGCCAACAGACAGGCGGAAGACAATGTACCGCCCACACTATTATGAGAGGCCAATCCGCCACATTTTCCGGGGCGGATTCAACGCGAATAAAAACAGGGCGGAAACAGGACTTGGAAGGGGAAACACTCACCTCCACACAACCCACGAGGAACCAGGACACCATGGAGCCAGAACTCCAAATCCTCCCTGCGATAGTCTTCCTGCTCCTCTACCAGGAGCACAAAAGACGGCGGCAAAGACCACGGTGAGTACTGCACCTACACCACAGGGGAGGGGGGAGGGAAAAGAGAGTGACACACACACACATGCAACATGCAACACCCCCACCCCCAACACACACCAATACATGCTGCAACATTACATTTACACCACCCAAACCCCCTGGAAGAACGCAAGGACAAAAGGAAATGATTGTAACCATTGTAATCAATAAAAAATCATTAGTCAAAAGTTTAAATACACTATATACAAATATGTACACCAACAATTCAAGTCTGGGTACTGCACCATTCATAGTCCGTGGACCACTGGGCCAAAAATGCATGGGCGAGGCCCACACTCGATACCCGACTCGAAACGGAGAGAACACTGCTGGGGCATCAGATCGAAATGAAACAGGCACCTCAGGGGGAAGGGAAGGGGGAGGGAACCTCAGCCGGATGAGTGCACGACGCCAGCTCCACGAGGGGGCTCCATGCCCATTGATGTATCCTGGGGAGTGCAAAGCCACAGTCTCTCAAGTCTCTCCAGTGGGTGGTTTGCCCACTGCTTTATCCTGGGGAGTGCAAAGCCACAGTCTCTCCAGTGGGTGGGTTGCCCACTGCTTTATCCTGGGGAGTGCAATACCACAGTCTCTCAAGTGGATAAAAGTCTCCACAGGTTCTGGAGGGGGCCTGGTGCCCAGAGTGCTTCATCCTGCCAAGGACTGAGATAGTGGATGCCTTTCTCCACTGGTTCTGGGGGGGGCTTCGTGCCCAGAGTGCTTCATCCTGCCAAGGACTGAGGTAGTGGATGCCTTTCTCCACTGGTTCTGGAGGGGGTTTGGTGCCTAGAGTGCTTCATCCTGCCAAGGACTGAGGTAGTGGATGTGAATCTCCACTGGTTCTGGAGGGGGCTTTGTGCCGCTTCATCCTGCCAAGGACTGAGGTAGTGTATGTGAATCTCCAATGGTTCTGGAGGGGGCTTGGTGCCCAGAGTGCTTCATCCTGCCAAGGACTGAGGTAGTGGATGCCATTCTCCACTGGTTCTGGAGGGGGCTTTGTACCGCTTCATCCTGCCAAGGACTGAGGTAGTGGATGTGAATCTCCAATGGTTCTGGAGGGGGCTTGGTGCCCAGAGTGCTTCATCCTGCCAAGGACTGAGGTAGTGGATGACATTCTCCACTGGTTCTGGAGGGGGCTTTGTGCCCAGAAGGCTTCATCCTGCCAAGGACTGAGGTAGTGGATGCCTTTCTCCACTGGTTCTGGAGGGGGCTTGGTGCCCAGAGTGCCTCATCCTGCCAAGGACTGAGGTAGTGGATGTGACACTCCACTGATGGTGATGCAACATGCAAGCTGCCCAGGCTCCTGGAACTGACCACCAGCCTCGTACAACTGACCACTGGGGATGCCAGCCATGTCTGCGGTGGTGCCACTGGCTCAGGATGTCGCGGGGCCGCTGGTGGTGCTGGCGGCAGGGTCACTAGCGGCGGTGCTTGCAGCAGACTCTGTGGCTCGGTGCTGGCGGCGGTCTTTGTGGCGGCGGTGCTGGTGGTGGCCTCACTGACTGCGGTGCTGGCGGCGGTCTCAGTAGCGTTGGTGCTGCTGGTGGCCTCACTGACTGTGGTGCTGGCGGCGGTGCTGATGGCGGGCTCACTGACTGCGGTGCGGGTGAAGGGCACAGTGTCTGGGGTGCTGGTGAAGGGCACAGTGTCTGGGGTGCTGGTGAAGGGCACAGTGTCTGGGGTGCTGGCGGCAGTGCAGGTGGCAGTGCCGATGGCGGTCTTGTCTGCCGTGCAGGTTGGCATCGATGTGGACCTGCCTTTGTTGTTTTGGCCCTTCCCCACCTTGGATGGTGGCGCAGCTGTCTTGCCACTTTCAACTTTTGTTTTTCCTGAGCCCTTGGTGGCAGGTGTTTTCGCCTTCTCCCTCTGGGATGTGGACAACTTTTTCTGTTTTGGAGGTGGGGGAATGTCCTTGCCCTCGCTCCTTGGGACACTGGCAGCCTTGTTCCTTGGCACACTCCAAAATCCTGCTATTGCTGGCACCACTGTGCCCGGTGATGTGGTGGCTGAGGTACTGGGTTGGGACCTGGAAAGGCAGGCCCTAGGGGATGGACGGACGGACGGGGGGGGTGTTGGTGTAGGGAAGAGGTCAACATTTGAAAGGAAAAGCTTTTTAGACACACTGAGTCGGGTAGATCGAGGGGGTGTAGGAGGTGTATGTTTGCTGACTTTGGCTGAAGGTGCATGGGCTGGAGGCTGTTGTGAGGTGGATGGTTGTTGGGTGGGTGTATGACTGTGTTTGTGTAATTTGGGAGGAGGGCTCACAGACACACTGCGAGAGGACACAGGGAATGTGTGAATGGTAGTGGGGGTGGTGAGTGCACGTGAGCGGTGTGTGGTGATGGGTGTGCTGGTGATGGAGGTAGTGGCTGAAGATGTAGTGCATGCAGGTGTGAGACGAGACTGGGAGGGAGGAGGGAGACGTGGAGGAGGGGGACACAGTGGAGGCAGTGGATGTTGGTATGTCTCCAAGGGTATGATGCTTGTGTGAGTGCCTGTGGGATGTGTGGTGCTTATGTTTGCCAGAACCACCCTTGTGTGTTGAGGTGTGTGCATGCTGGTCTGATGGTGTGCTTGGGATAGGCTGAGGTACAGGGGATTGGGTCTGGGTGGAGAAGGGAGGCTGGACACAGGAACAATGGCTGCCATCAGTGCAGAGGCCAGAGCCTGAAATGCTCGCTGTTGCGCTGCCTGGCCAGAATGAATGCCCTCCAGGTATGCATTTGTTTGTTGCAACTGCCTCTCTACACCCTGGATGGCATTCAGAATGGTAGAAGGCCCAACAGTGAGGTATCTCCAGAGGTCAATAGCCTCCTCACTGAGGGCAGCAGAGCTGACTGGGGCAGGGCCTGAGGTGTCTGGGGTGAAGGAGATGCCCACCCTCCTGGGTGAGCGGCCACGAGACACACGCTGAGGGGCTGCTGGGAGGGCAGTGCTGGTGGGGGGTGGTGGCGGCTGTACCTGTAGATGCGGTGGGCACAGAGGGGCCCGCCACCGCAAGGGAGCTCCCATCAGAGGAGAAGTAGGTGTTGCTGGTCTCTGCTCCTGTCCCCGCCGTGGAGCTCCCCTCGCCCTCTGTCCCACTGGTGGCTTCAGACTCCGTTGTCTCGCCCTCCAGGGCCATGTGGGATGCAGCTCCCTCCTGCTCTGGTGTCACTGCTCCTCCGCCTGATGATGTTAATGCACACAAGAACAGGGAGACCACAAAAAGGGAGGGGGGGAGGGAGAAGAAACATGTTCAGTGCATGCAATACAGCTACCGTTGGCGGACACAACAGCCCTCTGCACTACGCCATGCACTTAGAGTTCCCTAATTAATCACAGGGACATGGGGTACAACGCCTATGCCCGATTGCTGCACACATGGAAGTCACGGGAGCCAGACTAGGTGTGATGGCTCTTGCTACTGGTGGGGTTGGGGTGCTACATAGCCTGCCTCACAAAGGGTCCTTGCCTACAAAGCTCGCCCTGGCCTAGGGTAACCCACTGTCCACCTCCCCCACCCAGATACCTCCTAATGCACGCAGAGTCAGATGGATGTGACTGTACTCACCCCCTTGTGGCTGCTGTGATGCCCTCAAGCGCCCATCCAACTCCGGATACGCCACCGCCAGTATCCAGAACATCAGGGGGGTCATGGTGCGACGGGCACCCCTCCCATGTTGGGAAGCCATCCCCAGCTGGGCCTCTGCCGTCTTCTTGCTTCAGCGGCGAATGTCCTCCCATCTTTTATGGCAGTGGGTGCTCCGTCTGTGGTGGATCCCCAGGGTCCGGACGTCCTTGGCAATGGCACGCCAAATATCCTTCTTCTGGTGGGCGCTGACCTAGAGGAATAGTACAGGGCAAAAGGAAAAATCGTAACTGTCCGGAAAGGTCACAGTCATTGGTCCACGTTCCCACCCTTGCCCTGACGCACATACAGTCACCGTCCGCTCATGCAGGCCTCAGTCCCCGCCCCCCCCTGTATCTTCCATCCACACCACTCCAAACAGGCATTGCCCATACAGCATGCTCACAGTGTACTCACCTGTTTGTCTGGAGGACCATAGATTAGCGTGTCCTGGGGGCGGACCCCATCCACTAACTTCTCCAACTCCTCCGAAGTGAAGGCAGGGGCCCTTTCCCCAGACACATGAGCCATCGTCGCTTCCGGACACAGGTCACAGCAGCACATTCCAGTGTAGGTCCTCTCCTGTCGAAGGACAGGTATCAAGTGAGTGAACAGACAGAAAATGGCGGTCACGTCTGCGGCGGTGCGTACCGTTACCGCCGGTGTACATCGTCATTGGCTCCTGGGACCCATAGGAGCAGGATTGCATCGCCTACCGGGACGGTGTAGAACGCCAGCGCTGTTACCTCATATCCCCTTGTCCCACCTTACAGGTCAGGCAGCCACCATTTCAGGTGGCCACATGGCATTATTTGTAAATGCGTCACACATATCTAGGCCTTGCATACACACAGACAGGCACATAGCGGATTGACAAATGTGTGCAATAAAATCTTTTTTTACTACCTCAGTGTTGCCTGACTCTGTGCTCGCTGTTCTCGTCCATAGGGCACGTCCGCTGGGGCAGGTGAGGAGATGGCGGCATCCTCCAGTGTACAGACTGCTGGTGGACCTGTCGACAATGGAAGAGAGACATGTAATAGTCACCTACAGGCTTGATCGTGCCACAATCCAGGAAATGTGTGCCCAGTTGGAGCCAGACCTGATTTCAGCTATCCGCCATCCCACAGGAATCCCCCCTCTAGTGCAGGTCCTGTCAGTACTCCATTTCCTGGCAAGTGGGTCTTTTCAAACAACAGTGGCCACTGCATCAGGGATGTCCCAGCCTATGTTCTCCAACGTGTTGTCCAGAGTGTTGTCTGCCCTGCTGAAACACATGCGCAGCTACATCGTTTTCCCTCAGGTGGAGGATTTGCCGACAGTGAAAGGTGACTTCTATGCCCTGGGACATATCCCCAACATCATAGGTGCCATTGATGGGACACATGTGGCCTTGGTACCCCCTGCAGGAGTGAACAGGTGTACAGAAACGGGAAGAGCTACCATTCAGTAAATGTGCAGATGGTGTGTTTGGTAGACCAGTACATCTCCCATGTTAACGCAGAGTTTCCTGGCAGAGGGCATGATGCTTACATTCTGAGGAATAGCAGCATCCCTTATGTGATGGGGAAACTCCAGAGGCACCGTGTGTGGCTAATAGGTGAGGACAAGGACCCTATACCGTGTGAATAGTTGTCTGGGTCTGGGGTTGTCCCTACGGGTTAGTGTGCGTCTAACAGTTGTCCCTCGACATTTGCAGGTGACTCTGGCTACCCCAACCTGTCATGGCTACTGACCCCAGTGAGAAATCCCAGGACAAGGGCAGAGGAACGCTACAATGAGGCACATGGCCGAACTAGGAGTGATAGAAAGGACCTTCGGCCTCCTGAAGGCCAGGTTCCGGTGCCTCCATATGACAGGTGGTTCTCTCTAGTACTCACCAAAGAAGGTGTGCCAGATCATCATGGCCTGCTCTATGCTGCACAACCTGGCTGTGCGACGACAGGTTCCCTTTCTGCAGGAGGATGGTCCAGAAGGAGGTGTTGTGGCAGCTGTGGAGCCTGTGGACAGTGAAGAAGAGGAGGCAGAAGAAGAGGATATCGACAACAGAAACAATGTGATCCAGCAATACTTCCAGTGAGACACAGGTAAGGAGACGACCCAGCCTCCTACATCTCTTACAATTGTTAGACCTATCATATGTCTGTCACTTTCACCCAGTGTATGGACCCTGACCTGTCACTTTGCCTTTCCATTTCACAGATGTGGGTCCCACTGTGTGACCTCTGCTATGTTACCTCATGGACTAGAGCTGTGTGACATAGGTATGTTGACAATACAATGGACATTGCTATTTTCCTCAGTTATTGCAAATAATCATTAGTGAAAGCACAGACTGACTCCAGATTGTTTTGTGATTCAAGGGTGTTTATTCAAGTGCAAATTTGTGGAGGGGGTTGTAAAATGGTCAGGGATGATGGTGGAGGAATGTCCATGGCAGAGTCCAGTCTATTTGTCTCCCAGGTGCATTGTCCAAAGGGGCATAGGAAGTGGAGCTAGGGCAGTTTAAGGATGGACAGGGTGACGAAGTGGGGCAGAAGGGTGACATTCAGGGGGGTCTCATTTCTTGGCGGGGGTCTTGGCATTGTTCTCTGTCTTTGTCTTGGATCTCAGGGACCGTTTGTGGGGTGGTTCTGCATATGCAGGGGGTGGAGTGCTGGTGTCGTGGTCCTGTGGCGGAGCCTCCTGTCCACTAGCACCGGCAGAGTTGGTGGGCTGTTCATCATCGAGGCTAGTGTCAGGGGCCCCTTGTTGTGCCACAGTGTATCTCCTGGTGTTCACAAGGTCCTTCAGCACCCCGACAATGGTGACCAGGGTGGTGTCGATGGACTTGAGTTCCTCCCTGATCCCCAAATACTGTTCCTCCTGCAGCCGCTGGGTCTTCTGAAACTTGGCCAGTACCGTTGCCATCGTCTCCTGGGAATGATGGTATGCTCCCATGATGTTGGAGAGTGCCTCGTGGAGAGTGGGTTCCCTGGGCCTGTCCTCCCCAGTTCCCACAGCAGTCCTCCCAGTTCCCCTGTTTTCCTGTTCCTCTGTCCCCTGAACCGTGTGCCCACTGCCACTGACCCCAGGTCCCTGTTGTTCTTGGGTTTGTGGGTTTGCCTGGGTTCCCTGTAGTGGTGGACACACTGCTGCTTGACGTGTCCTGGGGACACGGGGATGGGACGCTGGGTGGGTGCTGTGCTGGTGTTTCCTGAGGGGGGAGGCTCTGTGGTGGCATGTGCCAGTGTGTGGGGAACCGACTGTCCCGAGGTCCCAGATGGGCCGGGCTGGTCATCTAAATCCAGTTGGACAGAGCTGCTGTCATCACTGTGGGCCTCTTCTGTGGGGAAGGGGTGGACATGTCTGGAACCTCCTGTCTGGTGACGTTGGGTAGGGGTCCTGCAGGGGTGTAAAGGCATGATTATTGCATCTGTGTGTGCCTTGGTGTGAAATGGGTGGGTGACCCTGTACCCCAGTGCTTACATTCTTGTATAGGACCTTGTGTGATATTTGATTTGGGGATCTGTGTGGCTATCTGTAGTGGACATGCTTTGGTGATGGGTGTCCATGCTTTGGTGTTGCATGCAGGGCTTGGTGTTGGGATGTGTGGTTTGTGATAGTGGGACATATGTGAGGTGTTGGAGTGATGGGGGTGAGGGTGAGGGTGGGGGTATGTGATAGCATGCAGGTAGGGTGGGGGATGTAATAGTTAAGATTTGACTTACCAGAGTCCATTCCTCCTGCTACTCCTACGAGGCCCTCAGGATGCAAAATAGCCAAGACCTGCTCCTCCCATGTTGTTAGTTGTGGGGGAGAAGGTGGGGGTCCACCGCCAGTCCTCTGAACTGCAATCTGATGTCTTGAGACCACGGAACGCACCTTCCCCCGTAGGTCGTTCCACCTCTTCCTGATGTCATCCCTAGTTCTTGGTCCCACTGTGTTGACCCTGTCGACGATTCTGCGCCATAGCTCCATCTTCCTAGCAATGAAGGTGTGCTGCACCTGTGAACCGAATAGCTGTGGCTCTACCCGGATGATTTCCTCCACCATGACCCTGAGCTCCTCCTCAGAGAACCTGGGGTGTCTTTGCAGTGCCATGGTGTGGTGTGGGTGATGTGTGAGGTGGTGTGTGTTGTGATGTGTGAGGGGATGTGTTTGTGTGTATTGTGTGAGGTGCGTGGATGTTGTGTGAGTGATGGTGTTGTGTGCCTGTGGATGCTAGTTTGTTGATGGTGGTGTCTCTCTCTGTGCTTCCTTCTCAAATTTAGTCGTAGGGGTTTGTGGGTGATGTGGGTGTGTGTTATATATTGTATTGAGTGTGTGGGAGTGGTGTGTGTATGTGTATCAGGTGAGTGTATTTCGAATTGTCCAATGTGGTGGTGTTTTGTAAATGTGTGTGTATTTTGAGCGCAGCGGTGTGTACCGCCAATGGTTTACCACGGTTGAAAGACTGCTGCGTGGATTCGTGGGTCGTGATAGTGTGGGCGTATTTCTGTTGGTGTGACGGTATCGGTTTTGATATCGCCAGTTTATCACTGACCTTTGGTGTGGCGGACTTGTGTGGGTGTCTAGATTTTGGCGGATTCCGGGCTGTGGGTCGTAATAGCTGTGGCGGATTTCTGCGGCCAAAGCGGTGTGTTGGCGGTCTTCTGCACAGCGGTAAGCGGGATTTCCCGCCAATATTGTAATGAGGGCCATAGACTGTTTTAAGGCTCCAAAAAAAATAAAAAATTACCATGTTTGTCATGTATATGTCCTAGCTTTTCTTAAGTAAGGCGAAGTAGATGTGACTTTGAAAGAACTGCTCAGGGATCCCAGCACGAGGGTGGGACTATTCTTTGCTTATGAATATCAATGGTTCCCCTCAGAAGAACACCAGGTGCCAGCCTTGCATTTTACTCTTTGGAAGCCTTCAAACTCATTTGCAGAGTGCCTCAATGTTCATCACTCAGCCCCACCCTATTCAATGCATGCAAGATCCATTTGGCCAACATCATCTGCACATTCGATATCAACATCCTTTCCTACACTAACAACACATAACTCATACTTTGCCTCTCGGACAAGACCCTCACACAAGAAACAAGTTGATTATCTGCATGACCGAAGTAGTTAACTTGATGAAAACCAAATGTCTCAAGCTCAACACAGACAAGGCAAGTAGTGACCATAAACAAAAACACCTCACCATGGGGCTCCAACTGGTGGCTGGCCAAACTCATACCACTCCCACATCCAGCACCCATGCTAGGAACCTGCATTCTGCTTCCACACTCAGAAGATGCTGGGCAAGATCTTCAAATGGCTTTCAAGCACAGGGCTCGATAAATCATAAAAATGTTACTCAACCTGCAGGTCGAGTAACTTAAATAATCTACTCGACCTAACTGTAATGTACTTGACCCTTAAACGCATCTCAAATTGTGAGATCCTAGGCAAAAAGTTTACAGAGTCGCCTTTTTATTAATTCTCACATATGTTTGCACCTTCAAATATGTGAGCTCAGCATTTCTGCAGTACAAAAAAAACTCTTTTGTTTGATTAAGTAGAATAAAGTTTGCTGCATGCATCACAAGAATCTAGCCCACATACCCATGAGGTCTAGCACACATAACCTAGGACTTATTTTAGTTTACTAACAACATTGCCACCAGGGCAGAAGTGATTCTCAGTTTGCTTAAACACTCAGTTTTAATAAATATATTACTAAACCATGATGCGGTAACATATGGTCATCTACACACAGTAACATTCCAAGAAAGGTCCAAAAACCTCTCCACTAACTCGTAGCTTTACTGATAAAACTATATAGTTTATAAACAATCACTGAAAATTGGGTTTCAGAAAACATATCCTTTGCATATCATCATGTAACTGTTTCCGATTTGTTTTCATCCTATTAAAATACTTTTTCATCACACAGAAATATAAAAAAGGGCTTTCACAACTATGTTATGTTAACAAATTTATATAGCGCATGGCTACCCGGGGGCCTCCCAGCGCTTCGGCAGATCCTCCACAACACTTTCATAAAAGAGATCCGTATACCCATGTTTTCAGTAGCTGCCTGAAGATTAGTTCCTGGTCAGTTAGCCGTAAAGAAAGAGGTAGCGAGTTCCACAGCTTCGCGCCTAGATGTGACAGGGATCTTCTGCCCCATCTGGCCTTTTTTACTGAGGGAATTACCGTCAAAGCTGCTGACGATGACCTGAGCTGTTGCGCGCACTTATAGAAAGTAGCCAAAGAACGCAGCTGTGGGGGCCCTTTGTCATGTAAGGACCTGTGTATATAGCATAAGGCCTTGAATTTTATTTGCTGCTCCAATGGGAGCCAATGCAAAGTGAGAAATGCAGATTTGACTGATTCATGTTTAGAAATATTAAAGAGCATTCTAGCGGCAGTATTCTGCACCAGTTACTGGAGACCCGAGAAAGAGGGCATTCCCATAATCCAGGCGTGAACTGATCAATGCCTGTATCATTAATCTCTTTGCCATAAACAGAAGGACTTTGAACACCTTCCTAAGGAGTCTAAATATGCCAAAGCAAATGGCCGAGATTCTCTTTGCCTGCTGATTCATGGATAGCCACGGATCAAGCCAGATCCGAGACTCTTAATATACTCTCTGTGAGCTGGAAGATCTCTAAGAAGAGACAGGACAGAGGGGGACAGATTTAACAGGGCTTGGGAGCCCAAAAACATGACCTCCGTTTTATCTGCATTAAGTGTAAGTTTAAAGTCTAACATCCAGTTAGATATTGCCCGTAGGCAAGGGCCAAGTGAAGTTTCCAATGAGTTGTGATTTGAGGTCAAGGAGAACACCAATTGTGTATCGTCTGCATATGATATCAAGGAGAGGTCAAGGGGTTCCACTACCTTAGCAAGAGGCAGCATATAAATATTAAACAATAAAGGGCTAAGAGTAGAGCCCTGAGGTAGCTTCCATCTACTATTGAAACAACTTGAATAAAAAGATCGATCAAGTACCTGAAATGACCGTGTGCTTAGAAACTCAGTAAACCAACTTAGCGCAGTCCCTGTGACTCCTATCTCCCTCATCCTCCGGAGTAGAATACTATGGTCAACTGTATCGAAAGCGGTGCGGAGGTCAAGCAGCACAATTGCCGAGGCCAAGCCATCATCAAGGCGCCATCTGACCTCTTCCATTACTGCGATCAAAGCAGATTCTGTACTATGCATGGGTCTAAAGCCCATTTGGGAGGGATGAAGGATATTGTTGTCCTCAAGATCAACAGAAAATTGACTGTTTATATGTTTTTCTAGTATTTTGTCAAAAGCTGGAAGCAGGGAAATAGGTCTGTAATTATTTAAAATTGAAGGGTCTAAGTTAGGTTTTTTGAGGAGGGGTTTAACAATCGCATGTTTCCATTGTGAGGGGAAGATGGCATTTTCCAGTGACTGATTCAGTAGCTCAGTCAAAATGGGCGCTATTATTGTCAATCCTTGGGCTAGGATCGAGGGAGGCGCAGGATCAAGAGGGGATCCTGATTTAAGAGTGCCCATTGATCTTACAACGCTTTCAAGGGCTAGAGGGGGAAGACCTGAAAACATCACTGTGCCATTAAAAGGTTGTTCCTCCGTGTTTAGGGGGCTAGTGGGGTCAGTCTGAAAGGCTAAGTAAATATCAGTAATTTTATCCTGAAAGAAGGAGCCTAAATCATTACTATACTTATGAGAGGCTTCTACCCCTCCCGAGTTTTAGTGTGGGGAGGCAATGTCTTTTAGCAGCTGAAAAAATATATTAGGAGAGTTGGCATTCTGTTGGATTATTGTTGTGTAATAAAGTCTTTGGGCTGCTTTGATTTCCAAGTGGAAACGTCTGATGCCTCTCCTATAGTCTTGTTTGGCAGAAGTACTATAGGACTTTCTCCATCTCCTTTCCAGTCTTCTGCAGTCTCTCTTGAGTGCCTGCAGCTGGGAGGAGAACCAGGGTGCCCTTTTCTTTCTACAGGGAGCCCTACGCCTTACTGTGTAGGGTATCAGAATGTCTAAACGGTTTGTGATCCATTTATTCACAGAGTCTAGGGAACTACTCATGTTCCCATTCAAAGTTGGTTTAGTAATAATTAATATATTGGACCGTTTAGTGACCTTCAGCATATGCTAACATCTCTGTAATTGGGATGTGGTCGACAAACATTTACTAGATTGTGAATTCGGAAGACTAAAAGAAATTAAAAAGTGATCCGACCATGCTAAGGGGGTAGGTGGAGAGACCGTTAAATTAGCTATGTTACTAAAAAATCAGATCAATGGTATGGCCTTTGTTATGTGTAGGACCTGTAATTACTTGTGTGAGGTCCACGGCCCTCATGTCAGACAAAACAATTTGTACTATGGCCTTGTCCTCATTTTCTGCATGTATATTAAAATCCCCTAGGATCGTAAAATTAGTTTTATTACAGATTAAATCAGTAACATATTCTGGGAATAAATCTATAAAATGTTGCGCTGATCCCGGAGGGTGGTAAATTAAGGCTCCTGAGAAGCTCAGGCTGGGGGTTAAGAGGAAAGATAAGAGTAGGCTCTCACAATCTGGGATATCAAGGGGAGATGAGGTCACCTTGACCGTATCCTTTAAAATGATAGCAATACCGTGAGGAATCCACAGGTAGTTAATGTATCCACCAGAAAAAGCGTTACCGAAGGTAAGTAACTTATTCTTCTGATGGATACACCTACCTGTGGATTCCTCACCTAAAGAATAGAGTCCCAAAGCAGTACTACCTCCGGAGGTGGGTGCCTGAATGGTCAAACCAAGAAATCCTGCAGCACACAGCGAGCAAAATGGCCATCCTTCCTAACCTCAGAATCCAAACAATAATGTTTGACAAAAGTATGGAGGGATGCCCAAGTTCCCGCCTTGCAGATGTCAACCACAGGAACAACCCTAGCTAAAGCCGAAGAAGCAGCCTTAGCTCTGGTGGAATGAGCACGAAGCCCAACAGGTGGTTCTTTCTTAGCTTGATACAGAGAATGACCCACCTGGATAGCGTTCTCTTGTGGACTGCTCTGCCGTTCCTCTTCCCCACGTATCCAACGAAGAGCTGATCATCTTCCCTGAACTCCCTCGTCCTGTCGACAAAGAAGCTCAATGCTCTTTGTGGATCCAGTCAGTGGAGCCTCTCTTCCTCCTTGGATGGATGAGGCGGAGGGTAAAAGGAAGAGAAAGTAATAGACTGCCCCAAGTGAAAGGGTGTAACAACCTTCGGGAGGAAAGCCGCCTTGGTCCTTAACACCACTTTGTCTCTAAAAAAGGAAAGGTATGGAGACTCTACACTAAGAGCCTGAAGCTCACTGACTTTTCTAGCCGATGTTATGGCCACCAGAAATACAGTCTTGAGAACCAGTAAACGCAAAGCACAAGAATGCATTGGTTCAAATAGCGATCCCATTAAGAATGTTAATACCAAGTTAAGGTCCCACTGTGGCATAACAAATGGTGTGGGCGGAAACCTATTAGTGAGACCCTTAACAAACCTCAAAACAAGTGGAGATTTAAACAAGGAAGGTTGATCTGAGAGGCACAGAAAAGCCGAAAGTGCTTGTAAGGAAATGCCTCCTTGGCATGGTTACCCCCTGACTTTTTGCCTTTGCTGATGCCAAGTTATGATTTGAAAGTGTGCTGAGGCCTCCTAACCAGGCCCCAGCACCAGTGTTCTTTCCCTAACCTGTACCTTTGTTTCCACAATTGGCACACCCTGGCCTCCATGTAAGTCCCTTGTAACTGGTACCCCTGGTACCAAGGGCCCTGATGCCAGGGAAGGTCTCTAAGGGCTGCAGCATGTCTTATGCCACCCTGGGGACCCCTCACTCAGCACAGACACACTGCTTGCCAGCTTGTGTGTGCTGGTGGGGATAAAATGACTAAGTCGACATGGCACTCCCCTCAGGGTGCCATGCCAACCTCACACTGCCTATGGCATAGATATGTCACCCCTCTAGCAGGCCTTACAGCCCTAAGGCAGGGTGCACTATACCATAGGTGAGGGCATAGGTGCATGAGCACTATGCCCCTACAGTGTCTAAGCAAAACCTTAGACATTTTAAGTGCAGGGTAGCCATAAGAGTATATGGTCTGGGAGTCTGTCATACACGAACTCCATAGCACCATAATGGCTACACTGAAAACTGGGAAGTTTGGTATCAAACTTCTCAGCACAATAAATGCACACTGATGCCAGTGTACATTTTATTGTGAAATACACCCCAGAGGGCATCTTAGAGATGCCCCCTGAAAACATACCCGAATTCCAGTGTGGGCTGACTAGTTTTGCCAGCCTGCCACACACCAGACATGTTGCTGGCCACATGGGGAGAGTGACTTTGTCACTCTGTGGCTAGTAACAAAGCCTGTACTGGGTGGAGGTGCTTCTCACCTCCCCCTGCAGGAACTGTAACACCTGGCGGTGGAGCCTCAAAGGCTCACCCCCTTTGTTACAGTGCCCCAGGGCACTCCAGCTAGTGGAGATGCCCGCCCCCTCCGGCCACTGCCCCACAGAGGAGATAATGAGAAAAACAAGGAGGAGTCACTGGCCAGTCAGGACAACCCCTAAGGTGTCCTGAGCTGAGGTGACTCTGACTTTTAGAAATCCTCCATCTTGCAGATGGAGGATTCCCCCAATAGGATTAGGGATGTGCCCCCCTCCCCTCAGGGAGGAGGCACAAAGAGGGTGTAGCCACCCTCAGGGCTATTAGCCATTGGCTACTAACCCCCCCAGACCTAAACACACCCCTAAATTGAGTATTTAGGGGCTCCCAGAACCTAGCAAGATAGATTCCTGCAACCTAAGACTAAGAAGGACTGCTGACCTGAAGTCCTGCAGAGAAGACGGAGACACCAACTGCTTTGGCCCCAGCCCTACCGGCCTGTCTCCCCACTTCAAGAAAAACTGCAACAGCGACGCGTTCCACAGGGTCCAGCGACCTCTGAAGCCTCAGAGGACTACCCTGCATCTAAAAGGACCAAGAACTCCTGAGGACAGCGGCTCTGCTCCAAAGAAGAAACATCTTTGCATCAAAGAAGCAACTTTTAAAGACAACACGTTTCCCGCCGGAAGCGTGAGACTTTGCACTCTGCACCCGACGCCCCTGGCTCGACCTGCGGAGAAACAACACTACAGGGAGGACTCCCCGGCGACTGCGACCCTGTGAGTAGCCAGAGTTGACCCCCCTGAACCCCCCCCAGCGACGCCTGCAGAGGGAATCCAGAGGCCCCCCTGACCGCGACTGCCTGCTTCTAAGAACCTGACGCCTGGTAAAGACACTGCACCCGGAGCCCCCAGGACTTGAAGGATCCGACCTCCAGTGCAGAAACGACCCCCAGGTGGGCTACCCCGAGGAGCCCCCCCTTGCCTGCCTGCTTCACTGAACAGACCCCTGGGTCTCCCATTGAAACCAATTGCAAACCCAAAGCCTGTTTGCACTCTGCACCCGGCCGCCCCCGTGCCGCTGAGGCTGTACTTTTTGTGCTGATTTGTGTCCCCCCCGGTGCCCTACAAAACCCCCCTGGTCTGTCCTCTGACGTCGCGGGTACTTACCTGCTGGCAGACTGGAACCGGGGCACCCCCTTCTCCATTGAAGCCTATGCGTTTTGGGCACCACTTTGACCTCTGCACCTGACCGGCCCTGAGCTGCTGGTGTGGTAACTTTGGGGTTGCCCTGAACCCCCAACGGTGGGCTACCTTGGACCCAACTTTGAACCCTGTAGGTGGTTTACTTACCTGCAAAACTAACAAACACTTACCTCCCCCAGGAACAGTTGAAAATTGCACGGTCTAGTTTTAAAATAGCTTATTGCCATTTTTGTGAAAACTGTATATGCTATTTTGCTGATTCAAAGTTCCTAAGTTACCTAAGAGACATACCTTTCATTTGAAGTATTACTTGTAAATCTTGAACCTGTGGTTCTTAAAATAAACTAAGAAAAGATATTTTTCTATACAAAAACCTATTGTCCTGGAATTGTCTTTGAGTGTGTGTTCCTCATTTATTGCCTGTGTGTGGACAACAAATGCTTAACACTACCCTCTTATAAGCCTACTGCTCGACCACACTACCACAAAATAGAGCATTAGAATGATCTCTTTTTGCCACTATCTTACCTCTAAGGGGAACCCTTGGACTCTGTGCATGCTATTTCTTACTTTGAAATAGTACATACAGAGCCAACTTCCTACAACTGTTCACAAAAATTTTGGTTGAAAAAAATGTGGCAAGGTGTTTATGACCATGTAAATTCATGCCCAACCTGTGCTCAGAAAAAAATCCTCACGCCTCGCTTCTGCTGGTCTTCTCCAACCCTTGCCAGTTTCCCCTAAACCAAGGCACACAGTCAGCATGGATTTTATTACAGACTTACCAGAATCTAACAAACATACTACTGTGTCAGTTGTAGTAGACATCGTCAAAAATGGCACGTATTGTGCCACTCAAGAAATTACCAACGCCTGCTACGCTTAGCACTCTGTTCCTATACCATACAGTCAAACTCTAAAGTTTGCCAACGAAAATTATCTCTGATCGTGGAAGTCAATTCACATTAGGTTCTGGAAGGCCTTTTGTTCTTCACTTGGCATAGAAACTGCCCTATCCACTGCTTACCACCCTCAAACGGATGGTCAAACGGAGAAAGTTTACCAGACATTAGAAAAACACTCAGGTGTCTCCTGTCCTCACCAACAGGGACTTGGGATCAAGCCCTACCATTGGCAGAATACACATATAATAACTCAATCCACTCAGTGTTAGGGTGCTCACCATTTTATTTTCTCACCAGCACCCATCCCTGTAATCTCCCAGTAACCCTTCCAGACTTAACCCCTTCAGATTCCTCTGTCACTGAACAATTATAGATTTTACAGGACATCCAATGGAAAGCAAAAAAACAAGCTAGCTAAATCCAAGACCCAAATGAAATTACAAGCTGAAAAACATAGAAGACCTGAACCCACATTCCAAATTGGAGATTTAGTATAGCTCTCTAATCGTAACATTACCCTAGCAGGTCCCAGAAAACTGCAGCCACGTTATCTAGGACCATTCAAGATCACAAAGGTCTTAGGACCAGTTATGATGAAGCTGCAACTGCCTCCCAAATATACAATATACCCAGTATTTAATGTATCTCTGATAAAACCCTACCACCCAAACACTAGACCTGACTCACCACCCCACCAGTCATTGTCAATAACCATGAGGAATATGAGGTACATCGCATTTTAGACCTTAGGTGAATCCATGCTAAACTGCATTATCTGATAGACTGGAAAGGATATGATTCTTCTGAGTGGTCTTGGGAACCAACATCCTTCGTTCAGGCCCCTCGTTTGGTGCAACAATTTCATCTGTAAAATCCTATGAAATCATGCCCAGCACTTAGGCCTTTTGGGGGGGGGGGGGCTGTTGTGGGTACAACAGCACATCCAAGAGCTCGATTACAGTAAGACGCCGTTGCTTGCAACATTCAGACTTATTTGGGTATATTCATTACATCCTTGAATATCAAGTTTGCAATAATCAATGCTTGTTAAATGTCCCATTTATTATAACCAATGCTTGTTGATTGTGCACATCGTATTCCACCTGCTCCAACTATAACTGCCAAAACATGTGCTCTCCATAATGTGATCTGTATTGAACATGTGCCACAATCAGGATGATAATTGCTAATTTCCTTAACAAGCAACCAACTGCCTTTCCACCTGCTTCAACTGTAACTGCGAAAACATGTGCTCTTCACAATGTGATCTGTATTGAACATATGCCAAAATCAAGAGGATAAGTGCTCATTTCCTTAACAAGTAATCAACTGCCAAAAGGCACTTGTGCACATTTTAATATTTAAGGATGCTTGTGTTTCTGAGGCCTTGCTTAGCTTCGTACCTATAGCTCTCCTCACCTGTTTCCAGTCAAGTTGAGTTCCTTGTCCTCCAGCCTACCTCCAGTCGAGTTCCACTACAAGTCAAGTTTCTTGTCCTCTAGCCTGCCTACAGTTGAGTTACAGTGTTCCTCGTTCTCCGACCAGCTTCCAGTCAAGTTCTAGCATTTCTCATCCTCTGGACAGCCTCCGGTCAAGTTCTGGCGATCCTTGCCCTCTGGTCGGCTTCCTGCGAAGTCCCAGCTCTCCTCTTCCGTCTTCTGCTGATGATCCTGTATTTCCTGTAAGAGGGAGAAAATAAAGGTGAAAAAAAAATATTATGATGGATACACTTACCTGTGGATTCCTCACCTAAAGAATTCTCCCCTCGCGCCAGCCTCGACGGAAATTTCTTCTAGCTCTGCACGTCGATGATGACGTCACAATTGCCCGACTCCACGTGACGCTGTATGACGTCATCTAGGCAATAAGAAGCCCTCGTCGACGTGCAGACGTCAGTTCCCTTTTTTCCGTGCCTTCGAATAACGGTTTTTCTTTGAGGCTAACAGTGAGCTACAGTTGCGCATCTGTAGTTACTATGTCGCAGCCAAGAAAATCTGGTTTTAAACCTTGTAACCAGTGTGGGGGTCGGATGTCGGTCACTAACCCCCATGAAAATTGTTTATGGTGCCTTAGCTCCGACCATGAGGTCGAGTCATGCGGCTCCTGCCAGCGCATGAACCCTAAGGTGCTTAAAGAGAGAGAGGCTAAATTATTCCTAGCCCGTTCCAAAAAGAGGAAGGAAAGGCGGCATCGTAGAGAGTCTTCTTCAAAATCTTCGAAGACTCTCGGCGTCATTACGACTCTCGGCGCCGAAATCATGGAGACTCTCGGCGTCATTACGACTCTCGGCGCCGATCTAGTAGAGGTCGGTCCAGGTCCAGATCCAGATCTCCATCAGCTCGGCGCCGTCCGACGTGGGAGATTAGCCCGACCATCACTCATTACAATAAGAACTAGTGTGATTTGTCATTTGGGGTGGGAAACCAAGGTACTGCTAAACACACATTAAGGAAAGACAAATTTCCTGCAAGTAGCGCTCCCCTGAGAATTAGGAGATTGGAAATAGAAGCAAGTTCATCAGAACTATTATTGGCAAGAGATTATGCCAGAACACAAAGAAGCCCTTTAGTCAAGTTGATTGTTTTTGAGTTTGGACACTGCTTCAGAGACTCTGAAAGTATTGTAAAAAGAGGAAGAGGCTTGTTCAGCCTTATAGAAACATATGCATGTGTCAACAATAACTGCCATTATGCAATGTACAATAGTTTATGCAAGTTCAATGTATTAATGAAGTCATTTTTTTGCAGCCCAGAATCCTAAGAAACCAAGAACCAAGTATTTTGAGGAATCAGAAGTCCTGACACCCAACACGACACGCAGTCCATTGTCCTGCGGTCCGATTCTGCAGTCCGTGAAGCAGAAGCTGGTATTTTCTCTTCCCAAAACCCCCTTCCCCTTAAGCACGTGCTAGAGGGCAATGTACTCTTCATCACGGTCACGTTAGTCCTCACCGGGGAATTGTCATTGCCCCATCGGAACGCCTGGAATTCAGGTGAGTGGCTCCCACAGAACAGTGTTGGATTAGCTCTGGAAAACAAGGACTGAACATATGCTCTCCACCAATCACATCACACAGCCCCTCATATGTGTTAACCAAACTACCCTCGACCTCACCATCCAGTGCCTTGAAAAAGTACCCCTCATCATCCTCCTGAGACAGTTTCTGACTGTCCCTAACACTCAACCCACTTCTGGGGCATCTCTTAGAGGCAATGTGTAAAGTATTTGTACAAACACATACAGTAACAGAGTGAAAACACCACAAGAGGACTACACACCAGTTTAGAAAATAGCCAATATTTATCTAAATCAAACAACACCCAAAACAACAATAATCCAACATATACAAGCACAGATATGATTTTTTAAAGTAAAAAGAGTCCTCATCCATAGAAATCAGTGGATATGTTGTCTTAGCACAGTGCCTGGTATGCGCCAAAAATAAAGCCGCACAGGCGAGTATGCGTTGGAAAAGCAAGCGATGCATTGATTCCTTACTCACAAGTGAGGTTGTGCGTCCACTCTTTCCATGCAGGGAAGAGATGTGTTGATGTCCAGACAAGCAGCCTCGGGCCTGTGCAGTGGTGTTGAAAATTTTTATGCCCAAGCTCGATGGGTGGAAAATTCTGATGCGCTGTGAGAAGGGTCCACATTGAGAAATAGGTGCTGTGTCGGTTTTCCAGTCTTGAGGCAGGTGCTGGGTCAAATTTTCAGCCACAGGACAGGTGCCGAGTCGATTTTTCTGATGCGCACACAGCGGTGCATGGCTTTCCCCTTGCAGGTTACCAGCCTCCACTTCCAAGGGCCCAGTGAGTGGATTTGGCACTACTTACCAAGTCATGACGCTCAGCAGAAGATCCCAGGCACTGGCAGATGCAGTCTTTGAAGTCCCTGAGACTTCTTAACAGGGAGGCAAGCTCGGTTCAAGCCCCTGGAGAAACTTCACAAGCAGGATTTCAGAAAGCAAAGTCCAGTCCTTTCCCTTTTAAGGCAGAAGCAGCAGCAGCAGGCCAGCACAGCAAAGCAACAGGCAGAGTGGCAGGTCCTCCTCAAGCATCAAGCTCTTCACCTTGGCAGAGGTTCCTCTTGATCCAGAAGTAACCTAAAGTTGGGAGGTTAGCAGTCAAATACTTATACTCATTTGTGCCTTTGGAGTAGGCAAACTTCAAAGAAAAGTATTTGTAGTACACAAGACCCTGCCTCTTCCTTGCCCTGCCCCAGACACACACTAGGGGGTTGGATACTGTATTGTGAGAGGACAGGCACAGCCCTTTCAAGTGCAGGTAACAGCTCCTCCCTCCCACTCTAGTCCAGGAAGAAAAGACTCTTCAGGAAATGCATGACATACCTCAGCTCCCTTTGTGTCACTGTCTATAGTGAATTCACAAACAGCCCAACTGTCAGTCTGACTCAGACGTGTATTCAGTAGCCAAGCAGAAGCATAAAAAGGTTAAGCGAGAAAAAGCCTACTTTCTGTAAGTGATATTTTCAAACTTACAATCTAAAAACCAATCTCACTAAAAGATGTATTTTAAAATTGTGTGTCCAAAGACCCCAAACTCCAACTCTCTATCTGCTCCCAATGGTAAAGTGCACTTAAAAGACATTTAAAGGCAATCCCCATTTTAACCTATGGGAGCGATAGGCCTTGCAATAGTGAAATCCAAATTTGGCTGTGTTTCACTATCAGGCCATGTAAAACACACCAGTACATGTCCTACCTTTTAAATACACTGCTTCCTGCCCCTGGGGCTACCTGGGCCTACCTTAGGGGTGACTTGCATGTAGTAAAAGGGAAGGTTTGAGCCTGGCAAGTTGGTACACTTGCCAGATCGAATTGGCAATGCAGAACTGCACACCCAGACACTGAAGTGGCAGGTCTGAGACATGTTTACAGAGCTACTAATGGGAGTGGTACAATCAGTGCTACAGGCCCACTAGTATTTGATTTAAAGGGAGGCCCTGGGAACACATAGTGCGCTTTACTAGGGACTCACCAGTAAATCAAATATGCCAATCATGGATAAACCAATCACCAATACATTTTAGACAGAGAGCATATGCACTTTAACACTGGTAAGCAGTGGTAAAGTGTCCAGAGTCCTAAGGCCAACAAAAACAGGTCAGGAAAAATAGGAGGTAGGAAGCAAAAAGTTTGTGGATAACCCTGCAAAAAGGGGCCAGGTCCAACAGGGGATCCACTGGACTCTCTGTGCAATGTACTTCATTTTAGTGCACTATATAGAAAGCCAGCTTCCTACACTTGGGATAGCTAAGTGAAGCAGAGCACAGTGCTCTGGCGGGAGTATACTGGTTGAATCTCTGCCAAGTAACCAGGGCTAGAAAGGAACTCTGCCCTGTGAACCATAGCTAAGGGTTTGAACATAATCTGTTTCTTAACGGGCAACCAATGTAGGGCCTTGAGTGCAGCTGCGGTCAGAGAATGTCTCAGTGGACGAAGAAGTAACCTGGCTGCAGCATTTCTGACCACCTGTAAGCCTTCATCTGAGTTTCCGCAGCTCCTAAATACAAGACAATAATGTAATCCAAACGCAAAGTGATCAGGGAATGGATCACTACTTTTCTCACCTCCAAAGGTAAGAGGGGAGACATTTCCTGATTGTGAGGAGCAGCACAAAGCACTGGCCTATCACTGCAGAGACCTGAGCCCTCTGGAGAGGGAATTAGGCAACTTCATCCCAAGTTTTTAACCACCAGAGAAGGAGGCAGCGGGGATGACAACGCAGAGGGTCATAGGTCTTCCCACCAGTTGTGCCCCTCAGGTCCCACACACTTTGAGCACTGAGTTAAACTCAGAAACTAAACTGAACTGGTACTGGTATTTCTCAGAGCCATAGCACGGGTGAAAAATAAGGCACAACTACCTGCTCTAACCCCACTCTACTGATGTCGCCGCATGAACCCCAACTTAGCTATACAGAGACTAAGGCTTTGGTCGGTGCATGCACAAGTACATCTCTTACAGCTCCACGTCTGCAGCTGTTTGGCTCAGTTTACCACTCTGCTCGCTTCTCCATGCACCTACTGACACCCTGGCTGGTAACCTACACACACCACTGATTCCAGAACACGATCCAAATAACCGCAACCCTCAGCCCTAACAGTCAGTTGTAGGTCTCCAGTTCTACTACCATCATTACCATCATTTCAGATGGCATTATTTTGGGGATTTAATGTCGAAATACCATCATTTCGGCCTAGTATGTTAAAACGGTTACGTACAATGAAACGTGTCCAGAGATACACAGCACTTGCTGCACCTACTTAGGTGAAAGACTTTTGATTACTTTTTCAACACAAAACGAAGTGACTGCATTTACCATGATGCATTGGGGCTAACTTTTTGCTGGAGTGTGAGGCAGTGTGCTCCCTTTTTTCTTTTTGTCCAATGACTGCTCCCTTGAGCTAATGAGCTGACGAGCTCTGGTGAGGCACCTGTGCGCCAGTGAGTGGTACATAAACCTGAGAAGACTTTTGGCGGCATTTCAAGCAACACCACAGACTTGGCTGCTCTCTGCTGATGACGGGCTAAACTTAGAAACACGTGTCCAGAGATACACAGCACTTGCTGCACCTACTTAGGTGAAAGACTTTTGATTACTTTTTCAACACAAAACCAAGTGACTGCATTTACCATGATGCATTGGGGCTAACTTTTTGCTGGAGTGTGAGGCAGTGTGCTCCCTTTTTTCTTTTTGTCCAATGACTTCGGAAGTTAGCAGTGCATGTGTTTACGTTTGTGTATGTATGTGTAGGAGTATATAACTGTCATTACTGTAATTGTTTTTAATGTATGTAATATGTTTAAAATGTTTAAGTGTAAACCCTATCCCCTAAAACCCATTTAGTTCTAAACGCAAACACTCCTAAACTCTATAATTTTTTTTAAAAAAACTCAACCCATTACATAAAGAAACTCCTAAACCCTGAAAAACACCCATCTCACCTTCTCTAAACACATCCGTGATCACTGACAAAATCTCTTAGGCCTGTACGGCCTACACACACACCCCTAAACCCTAAAAAATGTACCCTGCCACACCTAGTCCAAAGACACACATGAACCTTAAAAACGCTTTATCTTATAAAGAAACACACCCATAAACCCTAAAAAAAAATATCACACTTACTCCAAACACATCCCTGAACCTAAAAAGTAAAATAAAAAAAGACAATGTCAGCTACATCCTACTGCAGACCGCGGAATGCGCCTTAAAAGCACGGTAGGCGCGTCTCCAGTTCCACGTGCCTCCTCTCCCGGTGTTCTCTGCAGCTGCTGTCCATGACACACCACAAGACGAGAAGATGAAGGAGACAAGCTGAGGTGTATCAGGGAGAACGATGAAGATCACACGTCCTGTACTTGTAGCTATAAGTGAGTGAAGATGCAAAGTTTTTTCTGCTGTAAGTAATATGATTAATACCCGGATTTTGCAAAGCCACCATGCCAGGCGCAGGAGATTAGAGTCGCCCCTCTCTCGTGCTGCAAATAACTACCTCACCCCTTTTCCTTAGGCAAGACTGACACTCGGTTGGCATAGTCCTCGTGAGATGCCATGCTTCTTAGGGGAATCTGTGATGATTAGGAGTCGTTAGGGGTGCATGTCATCATCGGGTCGTGCGTTGCCCTGCTCGGTTACACCTGAGTGCATAACGTGTAGGTGTCTGACAGCACCATCTTCCAGGATAGCAGGGTGGCAATCTTTACCAGGCAATTGTCATGTCCGCTCTCGTGTGGCCAGCACCGGCGCGAGTGTGCTAGTGAGGAAGGTGCGCTCGTCTGTGCGAAAGGGGCAATGACAAGGCATACACCAGAGCCAATGTCTTCACTCAGGCTAAAGAGTGGGTACACAAGGTACATTAAATATGGCCTCACAGCGTAGAGAGGTACAATATACAGCGAAAAAGAGGCTCTGCCAAGGTCACACATCGTGTTAGTGAGGAGCAAATATTCACCACAAGAACGAAAGACTAGAGACCCAGGGACCCGCCTTCAGACCTACTCGCATCATTCCCAGGTGTGTTAAAGGTGTCGTATCCTTTTAATCTTTCCCACAGTGGCCTAAAAGACAAACACCGTGAATTGTACATCCATAAAGAAAAACGATTGGCTAGCAATTAGAGTAAAGGGCCAGGACACATGTAAAAAATGTACCCGACAGGAAACCAGGGAAAAACGTTGTATACATGTACGAAAACAGCTAAAGAGCTCTAAGTAGTAGGTGTATGGGGCTCTCGAGTCATTCTCCATAACTTCACAACCTTTGCGAACATAGCTATTCTGCCCTCTTCTTATCTTGCTTTCCTCTGCCTATCTCCATCCTGCCTCAGTTTCCTTTTCTACCCATTTCTTTGTAACATCATTTTGTTCAATTTTTCCTTCATTACTTCGTTCCTCCCACGCTGTCTGCTCCTTCCTCGTTCTTCTCTCTTTTTTTGTGGCTTCAAGGTTCATTTTATTTTTGATTGCAGGTTTAACAAACTATCTTTTCTTTCTTTCTAGCTTTTCGTCTTGACCTTATTTTTGTTTCCTGTTTTCAGATATTTAATTATTTATCTTCTTTTTGTGTGTTTTTCTTTTTTCCTTCGTTAGTCTATTATCTTCTCTGATTTCTATTGTATTGTCCTCTTTATTACATTTCTTCATCTTGTATTTCCTTCATTTCCCCTGTATAGCTCCCTTATTCCTTGCCTTGCATTTATATTTCTTCCAGGTCTATTATTTCACCCTTCCGTTATTCCTTGATCGTTCAACCTTTCCTTATTTAAGCATTTAGGGCCAGATGTAGCAAAGGGTTTTTCCCATTCTGTGTCAATGGGAAAATGTGTTCGTACATATGGTCCTTTCGGTATGTTTTTTCTTTTTAATGTGCCACTCCTTCATTCTGCCTGTAGTTTAACTGCTTTCCATTGTTTTCCTTTTTCTTTGTCATTCTTTCTCCCTCTTCGTTTGTTTTATCGCTTCTTCCTTTCTTATGTAATTGCTTCCACGTATTCACTTTCAATGTTGTCCTTCTTTGCCCTTTTCGTTCAGTTCCCTTTCCTAATTTCGCTTCCACTTTTGTTCATCCTCTCTTCGTTGTTTCCTCTCTTCCTTCCCCTTTTATTTTTC
The DNA here is from genome assembly GCF_031143425.1 of Pleurodeles waltl. Taxonomy (NCBI): domain Eukaryota; kingdom Metazoa; phylum Chordata; class Amphibia; order Caudata; family Salamandridae; genus Pleurodeles; species Pleurodeles waltl. The sequence continues at coordinate 75,494,639 of NC_090447.1, read as the reverse complement.
CTTCACTCCTTTTCCTCGTTCCCCTCTCCCACACTCCCTGGTCTCCCATGTCCCTCGACCAGCCTTTGCCCTTACCTCCCACTCCTCCTGCCCCCTCACCTCTCCACCCTGCCCGGTTCTGGGCTGCAGGAGCAGCAGCAGCTCGCGTGGCAGATTGCCGCCTAATTAGTTTAGAGGAGAAAACTTAATTGAATTAAGTTTTTCACAACTCCTGCAGCCTGACAGTTGGGGCCCTTTTTCAGCGGCTCTCCTCCATCTCCTTGATCTAATTAACTTGTTTAGCAACCTGCCCGAGTCCAAAAAACCAGCAGCCGCCCCTGGCCTAGCAGCTGAGGGCGCTTTAAAAGAGATCTCCAGTCCTCCTGACAGATTGAAAGGTTACAGAAGAAGACCAGGCCCTTCTGACACGGGGACATTAGAATATCCCATTTCTGAGCCGTGGTACCATGCAGAGGGCACATGTGTGACGGGTGAACGCAGGCCACCAGTGACGCCGACAGCGGCACATATTCATATTATTTGCAGCAGTTGCGATTCGCTGCTGTCCAAGGAAGGACTCTGATAACAGGCGTTGCCAATGTTATTACAGATGTTATACACGTGGGCCAGCAATAGCAATTTAATAACCTTTCCCACCTTGCTATGGGAATCCCCTGATTCTCCGATTGTAAACCTCCTTAGAACGCTTCATGAACAAATCTAGAATTTTTAGAGATTTGTTTTGCTTTACGTTTTGCACAAATAATATTTTTGTGCATATCAACCATGTTTTATGCAAAAAGTACTTTATTCACACGTTCATTATTACTTCATCTCTGTGCAAGAAGAAAGTTTCTCACTGTACTACTGGCCTTGATCCACTGTTATACAGCACTATTCTGCCCTGTTCCTGGGGCTAGTTGTACTTCATAAAACGGCAACTATAAATATACTTGCAAATTACCTTATAAGCGTTGATCCTTATATAAAAATGTGTCTCAATTTTTCTTAACAGTTAACCTGTGTTTTTATTGATCGTCTGTAATAGGAAATTTAAGTAGCTACTCAAGTGTAAGGACACAATCTCTGCTGCCAGTAAGCAGTGTGAAAGGAAGGCTGGGGAACAGAATTACAACTGCTATTTAAACAATGAAAATTATATTTTTTAAGCTAATTTTACCCATTTCCCTACAAGGAACATGTTGGCAGCATGTTTACTGTTTGCACAGCTATAGTACTTTAGAGAAAGCAAAAAAAAATCCCTGCTTATTTACATGCATTATTTTAACCCATCCATCCGGCCCTTCGTGGTAGATTTGCTCCTCTCCTACATAAATGACACTCAACTGAAATTTAATAAAAAATATTCAGAAAATTCCATCACAACGCTAAAAGAATATTTCCTGTGCATCCAAAAGTGGATGACCACTAAGGGGCATATATAAGAAAGTCACGCAGCGCAGCAAGCCACCTTGCTGCGCTGCATGACAGGGAAAGGGCAAGAACGTGCAGTATTTAAAATGATATGCGTACTCCTGCCTTTCCCTGTGTTGGCACATTTTTTGCTACTTAGCAGCAACGAAAGCACTCTTGCACTTTTGTGCAAGGGTGCCTGCATTGTAAGGATTGTTTTTTGTACAGGAAGGGGCACCTTCCAGCACAAAAACAACCCCCTGAGGCACAGGTGGGGGAACGTACCGAGACCTATACCAAATAACCAACTAATTCATCCTGGTTCCCAATCTGGCATCCCTTTCCCTGAGAGGTTGTACTTATCTCCCCCACCCCCCCCCCCACGGGAGACAAAGCAGACTTGCAAACCTTCCAGGTTAGTGAATATTACAATTCTCAGGCCGTATTTATTTACAACCACATAAACATGACATTAAAGAACATTCTCACATTTCTACAGTATTTTCTTTTTGCATCCTTATTTACAATATGCATCTCAAATCATTGAAAGGAGGCAATCTCGTACTCAATTCTTAAAGGAGTCATGGTTGACCACCCCCAGGCACCCGTGGCATAGACTATAGGATGGGGGCTGTGCACCCCCAAACAAGTTACACTTCACAAGGCGACAATTCACCTGTCCCCTCAAGACAGATGGGGAGTGGGCCAGCATGATAACTGTCCCCCAAGACAAACCATACCAGAGCCAACCCCAAGAAGAGATCCCCCTGGCACTCAATGGGGATGGTCCTGGGCAACCGGGCCATACCTTGGTCACCTGGCGGTCTCCATCCGCCCAAATCCCCAGGGTCATGTAATTGGGTACTGTGGGGGGCTATGGACATTCGCTGTAGTGGGCATCCTGAGCCCTTTTCTATACCCCACCGCAACCCTGGTTTGAGCCAAGGATGCTTCTGATTCCGTCTTGAATTCACCTGCACTAGTATTCTTGTGCCAAAGCATGACTCCTTCCCTTCCAAGGTCCTCGGGCTGTGCTATCCACTGGGGATGGGAGAGTGGGAAAAATTCCTCGCAGGCCTCCAGAGGTGAGGGCACTTCGATGGTCGTCAAGGGCAGCCAGGTCAAAAACCAAATGATGATGTTAGGGACTTGGAGTTCGTTTTAACACTGTATGGCTGCCCCTGCTGACCACCCCAGGAGCCCCCACAACCCGGCCATCAGCCAATAGGCTTAACCTGCAGGGTAAGCGTGAAAATCAAAATTGTGCAGCGCCTATCTTTGGACCACCACCCTTGACCGATTCGGTCTGCACCTGTCCTGGGGGTGTACTATGCATTGTTGCGCCCACTGTCCATTTTCCTCTTTCTATGTGTGCTGCAGACACACACAGAAAGAGGAAAAAGAGAGGAGAAATAAACATATTTCTCCTCATTACACCTCACCTGCGGAGGCGTAGCAGTTTTGCCGCATTCCCAGGCATAACACTTTTGGGAAATCAGGGAATGCGTCAAAATACATGGGTTTTGCGTGGACCAAGAAAGGTGGCCTTGCGGAGTTGATAAATCGCATTTCGGAGTTGTACTGCACAAGCATCACGTTGCGTGGCGCAAGAACGATACACCTTGCTTATAAATGTCGCCCTTTTTCTTTAAAACTAAATGGCGATACACGTGTTGTGTTAATCACAGGAGGAGTTTTCGATCTTTGGTCCTCTGATTTCTGGTTCCAGTAACTGGGAATACCACCCACCCCGGACTCCATGGTAAAAGAAATCTGGGAGAACTTTTTTTATGAACTATCATTCAGGCCCCCCCCTTCCAAATACAGAAGGTCTAGTCAACATGATACAGCCACCCCAAATCTTGGAGGAAAAATCATCTCTTCCTCCCTGCAGACGTTTGGCCAAGTCATTGGCGCTCGTCTACTCTCTCTAATATGAACTATTGTAAACCTGCCTGCAGGGTCCTGTCCAACAGCTCTATTGCAAAGTTACAGCACTTATAAAACATGGTAGTGAGAATAGCGATGGGGCTAAGAAAATTCATTAATGTTTCATGACTGACAACATCTAGGCTGGTTGCTCCATAGAAGTAGATTATGCTCAAGATAGCTTTCCTTGTCACAGGGCTGATCACAAACCTGTCACTCTTGTTCTCCTCTCCACTCAAGTGATGTTCTTCAACTCAAACGTGCCTCAGAGCAAAAACTGACTTACTGGCAGGAGAGCCTTCCAGTCACTGAGGAATGAATAGCCTTTGGCGTTCATAACTTTGCTGTGTTTAAGAAGGCATTCCATTTTTATGTCTCTGCTCAACCTTAGCTGCACAATCTCCATTTGCAACTGCTAAAAGTTTGTGATGTCTTCTCATGTTAAACTAGAGTTTAGTCTTAAGTGTAGATTCTTCCATATTTGGCTGTTCCTTCTGCCAATATGTTTCAGTGGCTGTTTGAATAATAATAATACTACTAATAATAATATTAACAATTACAATAATACATTCTGAACTACGACTATTTTAGAAAGTGATTTACATTAAACTGTTTAATGCTTCCCCAAACAAAATACTAACTTCATATTAGTGTGTTCAGACCTAGCAGCTTTTTGGCATGTCTCCACTGTCTTTTTGCCTTCTGACCTCCTGTTTTTATGGTATACTCGACTCTATTTTTGCTGGTTTGTCTCTGCGCACTGCTGATCAGTGCTAATATGCAAGTGCCTCCTATGTAAATTGTATTGGTGATTGGTTTATCCATGATTGGCATATTTGATTTACTGGTAAGTTCCTAGTACAGTGCACTGGAGGTGCTCAGGGCCTGTAAATCAAATGCTACTATTGGGCCTGCAGCACTGGTTGTGCCACACACATTAGTAGCTCTATACACATGATTCAGGCCTGCCACTGCAATGTCTGTGTGTGCAGTTTTAAACTGACAAATTGACCAGGCAAGTGTACCCACTTGCCAGGCCTAAACCTTCCCTTTTTATACATATAAGTGTTCTGCTTTCCTTCTTATCTCGTTATCAGAGCTTACAGAACATATCAAGAATGCACTTCTGAGTTCAAAGAAGACTTTTATTGTTGTTAATTCTTCTAAAACCACAAGTTCGTGAGAGACGAATTAATAGATTTCAAGCACACGTTCAATGAAAACAAAATATATTTGCAATGTACACAGCAGGTTATATATATAAGATATTGAATGCAAAGCAAAACAAATACTTCACCATGTGAGAAACTATTTACAGCTTCATATTTCTAGGGTTTGCAAGTTGATGACTCCAGTCAACTGCGAGAAAGAGATAATCTACCCACACAGGATACTGGCAACTGGCACCAAGTTCCAGTCCGAAGTCAGGCAGATTCGAATCTAATTCTCTGAAGCCCGTGAGCCACCCTTAGAAAAGCGTTCCCCCTCCTCTCAGACCCGGGAAAACTACGCAAGCCTTTGGAGATTGGCCAGATCTCCTAGACTGCTCCTCTTCCCAAGCTTGAGCCGAAAGGAAAAACACCAGATGTACCCTCTCTTATCAGGTCTAGTCTAGTATGAGAAGAAAACAGCTTGGTTCATCTTGTGGCAAAACACAGCTTGGAAAAATCCAGCTTGGATTCTCAACTGCAATGTCTAACTCCACGTTAAAGGCAATAGGCAGCTAACCTAAATATCAAATGCAATGTCTAATGTCATGTCAAAGCCAATAGGCAGGTGAGCTGAATACAAAATGCAATGTCTAATATCATGTCAAAGCCAATAGGCAGCTACACTGAATACAAAATGTAATGTCTAATATCATGTCAAAGACAATAGGCAGCTAAGCTGAATATCATGTCAAAGCCAATAGGCAGAATACAGAATGTAATGGCTAATGCCATATCAAAGCCAATAGGCGGCTAGGCTAAACAAAACATATAATGTGCTACTGGTGAACATTGAGCAACTAATATGCGCAGTGGTGAAACACAAAGTCATTGGTCAAACAAAATTAATCGCATCACAATAAGGCACTCCCTAAGGTATGCCCTAGGTAGCCCCATGGGCAGGGTATTTAAAAAGGTAGGACACGTACTGGTGTGTTTTACATGTCCTAACAGTGAAATACTGCCCAATTTGGCTTCAATGTTGCAAGGCCTATCTCTCTCATAGGTTAACGTGGAGCTGCCTTTAAATAATTTTAAAGCGCAGATTCCTTTTGAGGGCAAATAGTAATATGAAATTTGGGGTCACCAAACTCACAATTAAAAAATAAATCTTTCAGTGATGTTGGAATTGAGATTGTTAGTTAGAAAAGGCCCCTTTTAGAAAGAAGGCCTTTTCTTGCTTAAACCTTTCTGTGACTCTACCTGTTTGTGGACTCCCTGTCTGGGTTAGTTTGACAGTTGGCCTGTTAACACCTCTCCTCTAGACAGTGACACAAAGGGGGATGGGGTGTAGTCTGCATATCCGGATGAGCCATCTGAACTAGAGTTTTTGTTGATCACGACTCCGTGATAGCCCCAGGTGGAGCTATCGACTTCAAGGTACTGTATTTTTGAGTAAATCTTGCAGAATTAATATATTTATTACTGTAAGTTGGATTTTTATTGTATTTGGACTTGTTTTATAGAGATAAATATTGGTTCTTTTTCTAAAACTAGTGTGGTGTCCTTTTGTAGTGTTTTCACAGTGTTACATGAGCAAATGCTTTACACATTGCTTCTGAGATAAGCCTGACTGCTCGTGCCAAGCTACCAAGGGGGTGAGCAGGGGTTCTGAGTGGGTATCTCCCATATCCTGACTAGAGTGAGGGACCCTACTTGGACAAGGTGCAAACTGACTGCAAAGTAGAGACCCCTTTTCTAACACCAATGTTTTGGCATTCATTTGAAAGAGAGCGGTTTGATATTTCTAAGACACGAAAAATGAAGTTTTTGGGGGGCGTGGTATCTGTATTCATTTGTATTAGAATGTTTAAAGTACCCTTCCTCATACCTTAAAATTGTATTATTGCAAGGCAATCGGAGTTAGATGACCTTACAAACAGCCTAATTTTTCTACATGGTCAAAGAGCTCCTTGGTGACTTGCTAATGCTTGTAATGTACAGCAGAGGTTCTGTAGCGCATATACATTGCATGGAAGCCTGCAATCCCTGACTAATCACCTGCTGACACTTTCCTTACTGTAGTCTGGCTATGACATCACCAATAACGTATAACGTGCGGCCAGACGATCACTCTAACCACAAACTGCTTAAATCATTGTTGTCATAGTCTTTCAGACTAAAGAGATGGTATGTTTACAGACATGATGAATTAAAGTATAATATGTAGAGCAAAATTAAACAAACTGAAAAGCACTTAGTCATTTGATGCAACAAAAATATGAGATTTCGTTTGATGGTAGTCAGATTAAAACATGTTGTGCCTCAGAATATGTAGAAATAGGCCATGCAGCGATATTACACCTTTCCTGTAATGATTTGTAGCTTGCAAAAAATATAGGCGTTGCCCTAAATATCTCATTTCTGTTGATCAATGTTCATTTTAGGGAAATATTAGATGAATGAAAGCCAAGTTCTCGATTTTATTGTTCACTCTGCTGCTGTAATTATGGTCTGTGTTTGGTCTTTTAGCGTGCTTGCTTGCTCTGGCATATTTGTAGCTGTTACAGAGAGCCCAATTCACAAAACCTTCAAAAGAAAAGTTCGGATATATGCCCTAGAAGCCATCAGCATAACATCAATGTAATTTCCAGACCTGTCAGTCTTCCAGGGTACTCTTTGGAAGTTGCAACTACGGCAGCTTCGCAAAAGTATTCATTAACGTAAAGAGCACTTGATTTTTTTCTGTACTGGGAAAATACAGCCCCACTTCCCGCCCCCGGGTGAAAAACAAAACACAATTTGAAGGGAGTGGAGGGTGTGTTCCTTTCCACTTTTCCACCCCTCAAAAAAAGATGCACTACTACATTTAACAGTAATAAATCTTCGGCTGTTATCATAGTAAAATACTATTTGCAGAAGTTGTGTAAATCTCCGTAAGGTGCATGTTTCAAATTGTTCTCCTAAGTGCCAAGAAGCATAAAGCATGTGCCATACGTTTTTCGTCACTGGCTGAGCAAGTACTTTACTGCAAACGCTATGGAAACATGAACAAAATTAACTGACTGAACTGCCTCTACCATATTACCTGAGGAGGACTGGTGAAACATATTCCGAGTGCAAATAACACCTTTGAAACTTTTGTGTTATTCACCAATTCTTCAGGTGCCCCAGTCCAGAAACATTGAGAAAATGTGCGAGAAAATATACTTATACACCAAATTCTGCTATACTGGCAAAATCAGAAATGTGAATAAATATATTTATGAGAGTAATTGCTATCATTCGTGGATCATCTCTTTCTACAGAATGTGATTTTTTAACTCACAGGCGCTGCAGTTTGATCAGCCAACTAGCATTTAAATGCACAACAAGAGAAAGACTAATATGCATGGTTAAATATTGCATAGAGACACATATAAACTTTGCATAGGCAGATTCACAGATGTATGCAGTTAATAATAAGCATTTACATTTCCAGAAACAGTTACATACACCCAGTTATACACAGTTATATTACGCTGTGGTGCAGTGTTAACACTGGAAATTCCTTTACTGTTCTGCTCATAACTGTGGGGTCGTTTGGTGAATCTTCACTAAACTTTCCAAAAAAGTTTATCTTTTTTACCTAGTTTGTGCATAGAACGTTCCGGAGGGACCCATCAAACGGGGACTGAGAAAAAAGGTGGGGGAGGGGAAGAGTCCCCAAAAACACAAAATCGCCATGCATTTTCTATAGACTTGTTAGGCAGTGCTACCGAAAAAACGGCAGAACAGAATTACAACAAATTTAGCAGGAAGCTGGATCTTGGTCCAGAAAGTCTGATTTTGTGATTTGGTGTAAATCTGTTCCATAGTTTTTGAGATACTGAGTTTCAAAAATAATTGTATATCTGGACGGCAGTTCATCAAAACCATTTTTAAAAAAACCAAATAGGGCCTTCTGATTGGCTAAGGTTTTTTTTTTTTTCATCCTTGGGCCATCATGCTCCACTGGGAGCAAGGTTCTGATTGGCTGCCTGTAACATGAGGGAAAATGTTTATATTTGCTCAGGGTAGGGGGGGCCAAGGGCCGTATGCTACCCTTCCCTTAAATTGAAAAAGTCCCAGGGAAGCGGTCCCCAGGGCCTGTAGATGCTCCTCTCCCAAAATTAAAAAAGAAAATTGCAGACTCCTGCCATGCCCAGTGGCTAAATAACAGGGGGTGGGGAGAGCCATGCATGGCAGATGATTTGCTTTATGTATCTTAATAAAACATTACTTTATGTTTAAAAAAACTAGAAATTCAGTGAAAATACCAAAGGTTAAAGTGACATTATAGTTAGGTGAAACTTTCAGTGATAATGTAACGTTTTAAACTACAAAAACATTGAAATTAACTGGTTGCAGTAATCTCTAATAACTATGAATTGTGCCCTAAGGTAACAATAATTCAGTCCCTCACCATGCACTGCTAATTACTCCACATATTACATCACTCTTGACATGGTGCATGACATCAATGATAGCATGACTGCAACATCTGAAATTACATCACGGATGAAAAGACTGGACATGGCGACAGTGCGAGTTATAGTTATCAAAAGTAATAGTTACTTGAGATAACTATAAGTGAAGAATTTAAGTAGTCTTTTTTTAAGTTTAAAATGTTACGTGGTCACTGAAATTTCACCTATGATTTTTTTTCAGTAGATAGATAGATGTTCTCTAACTCGCTTATTCAGTACACATTTTATTTACTAGTTAAACAAAAAACCAGAGCACTCCAAATAATAGTCCAAGCAATAAAGTAGCCAAGTTCATGCAGAAATTTTTCTTCTTCTTCCAATGATTATTCTTTATTTCTGGTAAGTACAACAATGCACAGAACAGCCAACACGTGTTTCGTCCATAGGACTTTTTCAAGGCTGTAAATTGAAAATCAAAAACCAAATGTATGTAGTGTAGGTACAATTAATAACATTGGAATAATAGTAAAAAAACATAAGAGGTACATTAAGAATGTTCAAATAGTATGATGAAAGTATGGGGAAAGAGAATCAAATCAAGAAGTGGTGTGAAAATAGGGAAAGGAAAGAGCAAACAAGTATATCTAATAAATATAAGGGAAGACCCATCATACAGAAAAAACGTCTCTATGATGGAAAGAAATACCCATGTGTGTCAAGTGAAATATGAATCTACATGCAAGTGAAGTACCCAGACAAAGGCAAAAAAGCCCCAACACTGTAGTTCAGTGCACGCAGAAGCAGTGATGCTTATAAAGTGCCACACTACCCGATAGTTAACGTATTATACATGCGTGAAAAATTAGAGCTAACCAGAATGATAGTACATCAAGATGAATCAACATACCAGAGTATAATGCATGAGGATAAACTTGTCCGTGAAGGAACTGAGATGTCCAAGTCCAAAGAAGAAAGTGATGTTTCACAAGTGGAATAGAACAGCAAATCACTGTAACGTGGTTTCTCTGGAAAGTATCTCAGGGCATCAGATAGAGATGATCATGATAGAATGTATAAGGCCATGGTAAGCCCAAAAGGAGCTAAGGAAAGAGTACTCCTTAGTTTCATCAAAACTATAATGGCCAAAGCTTAGTTATTGGAAATGAAGATGTAAAAAGAAGGAGGAATATCTAGTCCAAAAAACAATATGTAAATATAATAAAGTGAATACGGAGCCAATAGCACATTATTATTACAGAGAGAGCAGTATTAACAAGGCCTCAGTAATAATGGAATATTGATAAGTGTTGGGTACTAATGGCCCAAAGCATACATAATAGTATTGAAATGTAAAAAACAGGCTAAATAAGCTCAAGAAAAAGTGCTCAACATGCAATAAATCCGAAAAAAGAGCACCAAGTAACGCCCTGTAAAGAGCATGAAACAAAATATAAACAGTAAACTAGATAATAAAAAGTGGTCAGGCAGTAGACAGCTTATAATTAATTAGTCGTGTGAACCACAGCGGGGCTATGAGTAAATCCTAAAAAATCTGTGTATTCCGGCATTACACCGGCGTGTGTGTCTCGTAAAAGAGCACACGTCGGGAAGTTAGATGCGGTAGCCACGGTAACCCGTTAAAAAAATAGCCAGGTAAAACAGGCAACTCCTAAACAGTTAGACGTTTACGATGGAGGGGATATAAACTTACTGCAGTAAAAAAGCGCGTCGGTCCAAGTGCTCCGATGTTCAAACAGAGTGTGACTCGGGAGTAAGCCATTGAAACCATTTTAGATTGAAATGCATAAAAATAAACAGAGGACAGAAGTCGGGATCGGGTGCTGCATAGCACTAACAGCCGAGTGCCATGTTGGAAAGAAAAAAGATAAAGCCATCAAAGTATGATATACAACAAAACAACAATAAATATATTCTTACTATGGGTCAACATTTAAGGACAATAGTCAGAAAATGAAAAACAAAATAAGGCCATTCAGATGGGCATCATTTCTTGTATCATAAATTCTAGTGTAATAGAAATGTATATAGGATTCATTGAGTAACACTTGTTGGAGATGGTTATTCCGAGGACAAAGATTTTTAAAATTCACAAACAATTAAACTAATATCTAATCCAGAAAACAAAAATACAAAAGAATTGCATAAAGAACACAAAAGTGAAAATGAGACAAAAGGTTAACATGTCCAAAATGTGTAGTGGAAGCCCATAAGTGCAGAATACATTTTCACAGAGTATGTCTTATAGGTACATGTGATGATAGAACTGGAATCTCAAGAGAAAAAAAGATAGTCAAATATGAATTTATAGAAATACATGAAAGTCCTTATCTGTATTAAGGCCTTTTTCCACGGCCCTATGTTTTAGGATCCAACTACTTTCTAGGCATCTGAGAGAGGCGGTCTTATTTCCTCCCCTACGGCGGTGACCTGTTGTGTCCACACCATGTACAGAAATGCCTAAAGCTTCCCTTTGCCCATGTATGTTATTATAGTGTATGGCAAAGGGATAATTTGCGTTGTTAGAACGAATGGCCCTAATGTGTTCTTGTATCCTTTCTTTTGAAGGCCTGATTGTACTTCCCACATATATAAGTCCAAATATACATATGACACAGTATACAACAAAAGTGGTGTTACAATTGATGAACTGTTTAATCCTATGTACACAATTTGTGTTGTATTTGAAAGAAAGTAGCTTATCTTTAACATAACAACAAATGTTAGAATGGCCGCACTTGTAAGAGCCATGTGGTGGTTTAGGTAACCATGTGGGGTCAGTCACGGGTGGTATAAAGCTGTGACAAATATGGTCTCGTAGAGTGCGGCCTCTTCTGAAAGTGATACTAGGTTTGTCAGTTAGTCCCCCTTGTAGGGTATTATCGCCTAAAATAAAAGGCCAATGTTTTCGTATAATTTTAGAAATCTGGGTACTCAAACCACTGTATGTCATAATCGGGGATAGTTTTTTCTGAGTTTTAACATTCTTCTGGTTTAGCAAAAGATCAACTCGTTTCATTTTTTTGATCCTATTGTTCGCCTGCGCAAGGGAATTGGGATGGTAACCTCTTTGCCCGAAGCGTTGTTTCATGTTCTGGAGTTCTTGCAAAAAGATATCATCCTCGCTACAATTGCGTCTGATCCTGGTACCTGAAATCACACAATACATCCTATATTGGGGGAGATATATTGATGACATCCTCCTTTTTTGGTCAGGAGATACCATCTCTTTGAACTGTTTCTTTCAATATCTAAATCTCAACATATACAATATCAAGTTTACTATTGAGTTGAGCTCCACAACAGTCACTTTTCTTGACTTGTCACTGTATATTAAACAAGACAAACTGTGTACCAAACTTTTCCAGAAACCTACCGCCTGGAATGCAATTTTACATGCCACCAGTTCACACCCTTTTTCACAGATCAAATCGATCCCCTTTGGTGAAAGTACCAGGATCAGACGCAATTTTAGCGAGGATGATATCTTTTTGCAAGAACTCCAGAACATGAACCAACGCTTCGGGCAAAGAGGCTACCATCCCAATACCCTTGTGCAGGCGAACAATAGGATAAAAAAAATGAAACAAGTTGATCTTTTGCTAAACCAGAAGAATGTTAAAACTCAGAAAAAACTGTCCTCGATTATGACATACAGTGGTATGAGTACCCAGATGAACGAGTTACTTACCTTCGGTAACTACTTTTCTGGTGGATACATTAGCTACCTGTGGATTCTTCACCTAATGAATACTCCCATTGCGCCAGCATTCGACGAAAATCTTCTTCCTAGCTTCTGCACGTCGACGAGGACGTCACAACTGCCCACGCGACGCCGTATGATGTCATACAGGCAATAAGAGGTCCTCACCGACGTGCCGACGTCAGTACCAACATTTTTTACGTGCCTGAGAATAATAGGCCATTGAGATGAAAAAGACAAATTGCAAAATTTAAAGATATTCTAAATAATTACATCATTCTAACACTCAATTATTTATTTATTTTTTTAAACAAATAAATATATGAGCAATATATATACATATGAACATATATACAGAATATATACAAGTTCTCAAAAACCAAGAGGAGCGCACTCAAGAACTACTTGGTTAGACCAGACAGGCAACGGGGAGGCGGGTGGGACCGTGAGGAATCCACAGGTAGCTAATGTATCCACCAGAAAAGTCATTACCGAAGGTAAGTAACTCGTTCTTCTGATGGATACACTACCTGTGGATTCCTCACCTAATGAATAGAGTCCCAAAGCAGTACCGCATTCGGTGGAGGGTGCCTGAATGGTCAAACCAAGAAACCCTGCAGCACCGACCGTGCAAAATGGCCGTCCCTTCTGACCTCAGAGTCCAAACGAACGAGTTACTTACCTTCGGTAACGACTTTTCTGGTGGATACATTAGCTACCTGTGGATTCCTCACCTGATGAATACTCCCATGGCGCCAGCATTTGACGGAAATCTTCTTACTAGTCTCTGCACGTCGACGAGGACGTCACTTTAGCCCACGCGACGCCGTCTGACGTCATACAGGCAATAAGAAGTCCTCGCCGACGTGCCGATGACAGTACCAACATTTTTTACGTGCATGAGAATAATAATAATAACCCAATGCAATGAAAGAGCAAAGCAACATCTCTTAATATTGTAAATCACACAACATTGCAATAAAATAGCTATAGATTTAATAACTTTTTTTTTTTTTTTTTTTTTTTTAAAAATAAATATATTTATACATACGAACCATGTATATACCCAATATATATATAGATTTATATATAAATATACACATATATACAAATATCATACATGCAAAATGTATTGCAACTTTGAATACCAAAAGGAGCACACTCAAGGATTGCTTGGAGAGACCAAAAAGGCAACGGGGAGGCGGGTGGGACCGTGAGGAATCCACAGGTAGCTAATGTATCCACCAGAAAAGTCGTTACCGAAGGTAAGTAACTCGTTCTTCTGATGGATACAACTACCTGTGGATTCCTCACCTGATGAATAGAGTCCCAAAGCAGTACCACGCCCGGCGGTGGGTGCCTAAATGGTCAAACCAAGAAATCCTGCGGCACTGACCGTGCAAAATGACCGTCCCTTCTGACCTCAGAGTCCAAACAGTAATGTTTCACAAAAGTGTGAAGGGACGACCAAGTTGCGGCCTTGCAGATGTCAACCACAGGAACACCCCTGGCCAAGGCCGAAGAGGCCGACTTAGCTCTGGTGGAGTGAGCTCTAATGCCCTCAGGCGGATCCTTCTTTGCCAAAGAGTAACAGATTTTAATGCAAAGAACAACCCACCTGGAGAGTGTTCTCTTGTGGACTGCCTTTCCTCTCCTCTTGCCCACGTATCCGACAAACAGCTGATCCTCCAGCCTGATATCCTTCATTCTGTCGATATAGAAGCTCAACGCCCTTTTTGGGTCCAGGCGATGTAGTCTTTCTTCCTCCTTTGAAGGATGAGGCGGAGGATAAAACGTGGACAAAGTGATTGTCTGAGCCAAATGGAAGGGTGAAACAACCTTCGGAAGGAAAGCAGCCTTGGTCCTCAACACCACCTTATCCCCATAAAACGTTATATAAGGGGGTTTAACCGATAAGGCCTGCAACTCACTCACTCTCCTTGCAGATGTTATAGCTACCAGGAATACTGTTTTAATAACCAAATACCTTAAGGGGCAAGAATGCATAGGCTCAAAAGGGGACCCCATAAGGAAAGTCAGGACCAAGGACAAATCCCATTGAGGCATAACGAATGGTTTTGGAGGATATTGATTCAGAAGACCTTTCAAGAATCTGAGAACAATAGGGGATTTAAATAACGATGGTTGGTCTGGAAGACAAATGAAGGCTGACAAGGCCGACAAATAACCCTTAATGGTAGCTACTGCACAACCTTTCTGCGCTAGAGACAGTGCAAAAGACAAAACATGTGACAGATGAGCATGTAAGGGATCCATCTGTCTCTCTCCACACCACATAACAAATTTAGACCACCTATTAGCGTAGATAGATTTAGTGGAGTGTCGCCTGGCCGCTAAGATAACATCCACTACATCAGGCGGGAGAGAGAAGGAACTCAGGTTGCCCCGTTCAATCTCCAAGCATGTAGGTGCAGACTCTGGAGGTTGGGGTGTAAAACCTGCCCCTGCGACTGCGAGAGGAGGTCTGCCCTGAGAGGGAGACGGAGCGGAGGGCACAGTGAGAGTTGGAGAAGGTCGGAGTACCATACCCTCCTTGGCCAATCCGGAGCTATTAAGATGACTTGGGCCCGGTCTTGGCGAATTTTCCTCAATACTCGAGGAATCAAGGGTATGGGGGGAAACGCGTAAAGCAACTGGTCGCACCAGGTTATCTGAAACGCGTCTCCCAACGCTCCCTGCATCGGATACTGGAGGCTGCAGAATAACGGGCAATGCGCGTTCTCCCGAGTGGCAAACAGATCTATCCGAGGAAACCCCCACATCTGGAAGATTAAACAGACTTGATCTGGATGGAGACGCCACTCGTGGTCTGCCGAGAATTGGCGACTGAGACTGTCCGCACGTACATTCAAGACCCCGGCCAGATGATTTGCCACCAAGCAAATCTGATGGTCCTTTGCCCAGGACCATAGCCGAAGAGCTTCTCTGCAGAGAAGGTACGACCCTACTCCTCCCTGTTTGTTTATGTACCACATCGTGGTAGTATTGTCCGTCAGGACCTGTACCGACTGACCACGAAGGGATGGGAGGAAGGCCTTGAGAGCCAAACGTACAGCCCGTAACTCCAACAGATTGATATGAAACACCTGTTCCTCTGGAGACCAAAGCCCTTTGATCTCCAGATCCCCCAGATGAGCTCCCCATCCTAGGGTGGAGGCATCCGTTATTACCGTGGCCACTGGTGGCGACTGCGCGAACGGCTTCCCCTGTGAAAGATTGTTGCCCGCAATCCACCACTTCAATTCCACAGCAGCATCTCTGGAGATCTTGACAGTACCTTCTAAATCTCCCTTGTGTTGAGACCACTGCCTTCGGAGGCACCACTGAAGAGCCCTCATGTGCCAGCGAGCATGCGTGACCAACAGAATGCAGGAGGCGAACAGACCGAGCAGACGAAGGACCTTGAGGACTGGAACTACCGCTCCATTTCGAAACATTGGAACCAATTCCTGAATATCTTGAATCCGCTGAGGCGGAGGAAAGGCTCGACTCAATGTTGTATCCAGTACTGCCCCTATGAACAGGAGGCGCTGAGAGGGCTCCAGGTGAGATTTGGGCACGTTCACCGAAAAGCCCAGGTCGAACAACAACTGGGTTGTTGACTGCAGATGATGCGACACAAGCTCCGGGGACTTGGCTTTGATCAACCAGTCGTCCAAGTAAGGGAATACTGCTATCCCCCTCCTTCTGAGCTCCGCCGCAACCACTGACATCACCTTTGTGAAGACTCGAGGTGCTGAAGTAAGACCAAACGGGAGGACCGCAAACTGATAATGCTGCGACCCTACCACAAACCGGAGATACTTCCTGTGCGACTTGAGTATCGGGATATGAAAGTAAGCATCCTGCAAGTCGACAGACACCATCCAATCTTCCTTGTTCAACGCCAAAAGCACCTGTGCTAGGGTCAGCATCTTGAACTTTTCCTGTTTGAGGAACCAATTCAAGATCCTCAGATCCAGGATTGGTCTCAACTGACCATCCTTTTTGGGAATCAGGAAGTATCTTGAGTAACAACCTCGACCCTTTTCCTGCTCTGGGACCAACTCTACCGCGCCCTTTGAAAGGAGGACTTGAACCTCCTGTTCTAGCAACAGGAGGTGTTCTTCTGAACAATAAGATGGGCGGGGCGGGATGAGGGGCGGGAACTCCCGAAAGGGAAGGGCGTAGCCTTTTCCCACAATGCCGAGAACCCAAGTGTCCGTTGTGATAGACTTCCACTTGTGGAGAAAACGCTGTAATCTTCCCCCTACAGGAGAGGAGTGAGTGGGAGACGGTGGAAGCCTAAGGCTGCTTCCCCTGCTGCACCCCTCCAGAGGACGAGGAAGAGGCAGAGTGCTGTTGAGAGGCTCCTCTGGTACGGACCCCACCCCTCCCCCTCCCTCTAAATGACCTATAGGGGAGGGAAGAGGCGGGTTGCTGGAACCTCCCCCGAAAGGAAGAGGAATAAGAGCCACGCCCAAATCCCCGAAACCTCCTGAAAACTCTAGAAGAGGCAGAGGAAGAAGGAGCTTGCAGTCCTAACGATTTGGCTGTGGCTCTGCTCTCCTTAAATCGTTCCAAGGCTGAATCTGCCTTGGCTCCAAACAGTCTGTCCCCATCAAACGGGAGGTCCAGCAGGGTCGACTGCACATCCGCAGAGAACCCTGAGTTTCGGAGCCAGGCCTGTCTTCTTGCCACCACAGCCGTGCCCATCGCCCTGGCCACCGAGTCGGTCGTGTCCAGCCCAGACTGGATAATCTGGGTCGCGGCAGCCTGGGCGTCCGAGACCACATCCAAAAGACCCTGGGGAAGCTCCGTGAATGAAGACGAAATATCATCCATCAGCGCATGGATGTACCTCCCCAGAATGCACGTGGCGTTGGTGGCCTTCAACGCCAAACTGCATGACGAAAATATTTTCTTGGACTGCGCATCCAGTTTCTTGGAGTCTCTGTCTCCAGGCACCGTCGGGAAGGAACCAGGCGCTGACTTTGAGGAACAGGAGGCTTGCACCACCAAGCTCTCCGGCGTAGGGTGTCTAGAGAGAAAGCCAGGGTCAGATGGTGCAGCTCGATACCTCCTGGCCACAGCCCTATGAACGGCCGAGGAAGACACCGGCTTCTTCCACACCTCCAACACCGGATCCAGCAAAGCCTCATTAAATGGCAAGAGAGGCTCAGCTGCAGCAGAGGCCGGATGCAATACCTCTGTCAGCAAATTCTGCTTTGCCTCTGCCACCGGCAAAGGCAGGTCCAAAAAGCTCGCTGCCTTCCTCACCACAGCATGAAAGGAAGCAGCCTCCTCCGTATATTCCCCTGGAGATGAAAGGTCCCACTCAGGGGAAGTGTCCAGCCCACTGGCTGTATCCAGACCATGCAGTCCGTCTCCAGAGTCCTCAATCTCTCCCTCCTCTAGGACTCGCTGGTACTCTTGCTCTTCTAAAAGACGGAGAGCACGCCTCCTCGAATGAAGTCTCTCCTCGATACGCGGAGTCGACATGGCCTCCGCCGACGTCGAAGAACGGCGCCGATCTCCAGAAGCATCTGACGCCGCGTCCGGCGCCACAGGCAGCTTCGGCGCCGAGGCAGGAGCCGATGGACCAACCGGAGTCACAAGGCAAAATCCTGACTTCGACGGAGGGGCAACCTCCGGGGCCGAAACATCCGAAGCCACCGGAGCGGCCACCCACGCCGGCACCGGCGCCGAGCCCACATTCCCAAAAGGGAGAAAGGGCATAAAGGGTGCCGGCCGAAGAGGCGCAGGATCACCCAACGAAAAGGCCAAGGGCCCCGAAGGACCAGCCGGAGCAGCTCCTGGAGCCATCTGCTGAAAGATGGTATACATCGCATTAAGAAACGCGGTACTATCGGCTCCAGGAGTGGGAAAAGCCGGATACTGGGGTGCCTGGATCGAGGGCGACCCCGACGCCGGCCTCGACGTCTGCGACGCCGGAGAAAACACAAGAGGCTGCACCACCTCAATCACTGACGCCTGACCAGGTGAAGTCGGTGACGCCGGAGAGGGCAACGGCGTCGATGGATGCGGCGTGACCGTGGGGCTGACCTCCCAAGTCCTCCGACGCCGAGCCGAAGGTGACCTCGAACGAGACTCCTTGCTGGAGTGGCGTCGTGAGTCTCTACGGCGCCGGGAGTCTCGGTGACGCCGGTGAGACCTTGGCGAAGAAGACTTCTTATGATGTTTCTCCTTCTTCTTTGACTTTGCCATGAATAACTTGGCCTCGCGCTCTTTGAGGGCCTTCGGATTCATGTGTTGACATGAATCGCAAGTCGAGACGTCGTGGTCGGAGCTCAAACACCATAGACAGTCGGAGTGAGGATCTGTAACTGACATCTTGCCCCCACACTCTCGACAGGGCTTGAAACCCGACTTCCTCTGAGACATTGTTACCGCAGAGAAGACTACGCAGCAGACAATACACTGTAACCACGAAGGTAACAGTAACTCCCTCGAAGATAACCGTTTCGAATGCACGGAAAAAAGGGAACTGTCATCGGCACGTCGGCGAGGACTTCTTATTGCCTGTATGACGTCAGACGGCGTCGCGTGGGCTAAAGTGACGTCCTCGTCGACGTGCAGAGACTAGTAAGAAGATTTCCGTCAAATGCTGGCGCCATGGGAGTATTCATCAGGTGAGGAATCCACAGGTAGTTGTATCCATCAGAAAGTAATGCTTCGCAAAAGTGTGAAGGGACGACCAAGTTGCGGCCTTGCAGATGTCAACCACAGGAACACCCCTAGCCAAGGCCGAAGAGGCCGATTTAGCTCTGGTGGAATGAGCTCTTATACCATCAGGGGGTTCTTTCTTTGCTAAAGAGTAACACATTTTAATGCAAAGAACAACCCACCTGGAGAGTGTTCTCTTGTGGACTGCCTTTCCTCTCATCTGTCCCACGTACCCGATGAAGAGCTGATCCTCCAGCCTGAAATCCTTCGTCCTGTCTATATAAAAGCTTAGCGCCCTCCTTGGATCTAAGCGATGAAGTCTCTCTTCTTCCTTTGAAGGATGAGGCGGAGGATAAAACGTGGAAAGAGTAATCGTCTGGGACATATGAAAGGGTGAAACAACCTTTGGAAGAAAAGCAGCCTTGGTCCTCAACACCACCTTATCCCCATAAAAAGATGTATAAGGGGGTTTTCCAGATAGAGCTTGCAACTCACTCACTCTCCTTGCAGAAGTAATTGCAACCAGAAAGACCGTCTTTAGGACCAATAATCTCAAGGGGCAAGAGTGCATAGGCTCAAAAGGGGACCCCATAAGAAAAGTTAGAACCAAGTTCAAATCCCACTGAGGCATAACGAAAGGAGTAGGAGGGAATTTATTCATAAGACCCTTCAGGAACCTAAGTACTATAGGGAATTTAAACAAAGAAGGCTGGTCTGGAAGACAAATAAAGGCTGAAAGAGCAGACAAGTATCCCTTAACCGTAGCCACTGCACAACCCCTCTGTGCTAGAGACAATGCAAAAGATAAAACATCCGACAAGTGAGCACGTAAGGGATCAATCTGCCTCTCTCCACACCAAAACACAAATTTAGACCACCTATTAGCGTAGATAGATTTAGTGGAGTGTCGCCTGGCCGCTAAGATAACATCTACTACATCAGGCGGGAGAGAGAAAGAACTCAGGTTGCCCCGTTCAATCTCCAGGCATGAAGGTGCAGGCTCTGGAGGTGGGGGTGTAAAACCTGCCCCTGCGACTGCGAGAGGAGGTCTGCCCTGAGAGGGAGACGGAGCGGAGGGCACAGTGAGAGTTGGAGAAGGTCCGTGTACCATACCCTCCTTGGCCAATCCGGTGCTATTAAGATGACTTGGGCCCGGTCTTGGTGTATTTTCCTCAAGATTCGAGGAATCAAGGGTATGGGGGAAACGTGTAAAGCAACTGGTCGCACCAGGTCCTCTGAAACGCATCCCCCAATGCTCCCTGTACCGGATACTGGAGGCTGCAGAATAACGGGCAGTGCGAGTTTTCCCAGGTGGCAAACAGATCTATCCGAGGAAACCCCCACATCTGGAAGATAAGACGGACTTGATCTGGATGGAGACGCCACTCGTGATCGGCCGAGAAATGGCGACTGAGACCGTCCGCACGTACGTTCAAGACCCCGGCCAGATGATTTGCTACCAAGCAAATCTGATGGTCCTTTGCCCAGGACCATAGCCGAAGAGCTTCTCTGCAGAGAAGGTACGACTCTACCTCTCCCTGTTTGTTTATATACCACATCGCTGTAGTATTGTTCCTCAGGACCTGAACCGACTGACCGCGAAGGGATGGGAGGAAGGCCTTGAGAGCCAGACGTACAGCCCGTAACTCCAACAGATTGATATGAAACATCTGTTCTACTGGAGACCAAAGACCTTTGATTTCCAGGTCCCCCAAATGAGCTCCCCACCCTAGAGTGGAAGCATCCGTTATTACTGTGGCCACTGGAGGAGCTTGCGAGAACGGCCTTCCTCTGGAAAGATTGCCGTCCAGAATCCACCACTTCAAATCCGTGGCAGCATCCCTGGAGATCCTCACCAAGCCTTCGAGATCTCCTTTGTGTTGAGACCACTGCCTTCGGAGACACCACTGAAGAGCACTCATGTGCCAGCGAGCATGCGTGACCAACAGTATGCAGGAGGCAAACAGACCGAGCAGACGTAGGACCTTGAGGACTGGAATGACTGCTCCACTTTGTAACATTGGAACCAACGCCTGAATGTCCTGAATCCGCTGAGGCGGAGGAAAGGCTAGATTCAACGTTGTATCCAGTACTGCCCCTATGAACAGGAGGCGCTGAGAGCGCTCTAGGTGAGATTTGGGCACGTTCACCAAAAAAGCCCAGGTCGAACAACAACTGGGTTGTCGACTGCAGGTGATGCAACACGAGCTCCGGAGACCTGGCTTTGATCAACCAGTCGTCCAGATAAGGAAATACTGCTATCCCCTTCCTTTGGAGCTCTGCCGCAACCACCGACATCACCTTCGTGAAGACTCGAGGTGCTGAAGTAAGACCAAACGGGAGGACCGCAAACTGATAGTGCTGCAACCCCACCACAAACCGGAGATACTTCCTGTGCGACTTGAGTATCGGGATATGAAAGTAAGCATCCTGCAAGTCGACAGACACCATCCAATCTCCATTGTTCAACGCCAAAAGCACCTGCGCTAGGGTCAGCATCTTGAACTTTTCCTGTTTGAGGAACCAATTCAAGATCCTTAGGTCCAGGATTGGTCTCAACCGACCATCCTTCTTGGGAATCAGGAAGTACCTCGAATAACAACCTTGACCCCTTTCCTGCTCTGGGACCAACTCCACCGCGCCCTTTGAAAGGAGGACTTGAACCTCCTGTTCTAACAACAGGAGGTGTTCTTCTGAACAATAAGATGGGCGGGCGGGATGGGGAGCGGAAACTCCCGAATGGGAAGGGTATAGCCATTTCTCATAATGCTGGTAATCCAGGAGTCTGATGTTATGACCTCCCACTTGTGGAGAAAATTCAGTAACCTCCCCCCTACAGGAGTGGAGTGAGTGGGAATTGGTGGAAGCCTAAGGCTGCTTCCCCTGCTGCACCCCTCCAGAGGAAGAGGCAGAGTGCTGCTGAGTGGCTCCCCTGGTACGGATCCTACCCCTCCCTCTGAAAGATCTATAGGAGAGAGCAGAGGAGGGTTGCTGGAATTTCCCTCGAAAGGAGGAGGAGGAGGAACCACGACCAAATCCTCGAAACCTCCTAAAAAATCTGGAGGAAGTAGAAGAAGTGGCTTGCAAGCCCAGCGACTTGGCCGTGGCCCTACTCTCTTTGAACCTTTCTAAGGCCGAATCCGCCTTGGCACCATACAGCTTGTCACCATCAAAAGGAAGGTCCAGTAGGGTCGACTGCACATCAGAGGAAAATCCTGAGTTACAAAGCCAGGCCTGCCTCCTCGTAACTACAGCAGTGCCCATTGCCCTAGCAACCGAGTCAGTTGTATCCAACCCAGATTCGTAACCTGAGTTGCGGCTGCCTGAGCGTCAGATACCAGGCTTAATAATTCCTGAGGAACCTCCGTGCACGTTGATTTAATCTTGTCCATCAGGGCATAAATGTATCTTCCTAAAATGCATGTAGCATTGGTGGACGTCAATGCCATGCTACATGATGAGAACAATTTTTTGGATGACATGTCCATCTTCTTGGAGTCTCTATCCGAGGGTACAGCTGGAAAAGACCCAGGAGCAGACCTTGCTGAGCAGGAAGCCTGGACCACCAAGCTTTCAGGTGTTGGATGCTTGGAAAGAAAACCTGGGTCAGCCGGTGCAACCCGATACCTCCTAGCCACAGATCTATTGACGGCTGAAGAAGACACCGGCTTCTTCCAGACTTCCATTATGGGGTCCAGTAGCGCTTCACTGAATGGCAAAAGTGGCTCTGCTGATGTAGAGGCAGGGTGCAACACTTCCGTCAATATGTTCTGCTTGGCTTCAGTCACTGGCAAAGGGAGGTCCAGGAAGCCAGCTGCCTTTCTGATAACAGAATGAAAAGTGGCCGCCTCCTCTGTGTACTCCCCAGGTGATGACAAGTCCCATTCAGGGGAGGTATCTAGGCCACTAGCAGTGTCAAGTCCATGGAGACCCTCATGAGAATCCTCGATCTCCCCTTCCTCCAAGGCTTGCCTCTGGTATTCCTGTCCTTCAAGGAGGCGGAGAGCAAGCCTCCTCGAGTGCAGCCTCTTCTCTATCCTCGGCGTCGACATGGCGTCAGCAGACATCGAAGAATGACGCCGATCGTCGGATCCGTCAGACACCGGGTCTACAGGCACCATAGTTGTCTTCGACGCCGAACAAGGAGCCGAAAGGTGTGAAGACTGTCCCGAAGTCGGAGGAGGTCTAGACGGCGTCACTGGCTTTAAAATCGAAGCCGCAGGAACTGAAGCCGTAGGAGCCGAAGCCTCAGGAGCCGAAGCCACCGGAGCCGATCCCGGCGCCGAGCCCACGTTCCCCAGGGGGAGAAAGGTGCATAAAGGGTGCCGGTCGAAGTGTAGCCGGAGCACCCATGTTGAAGGCCAAAGGGCCCGAAGGACCAGCCGGTCCACCACCTGGAGCCATCTGTTGGAAGATGGAAAACATTGCATTTCTGGAATGCGGTACTGTCAGCTCCAGGGGCCGGGAAAGCCGGGTACTGAGGTGCCTGGTTCGAAGGCGACACCGACGCCAGTCTCGACGTCTGCAAGGACGGAGAAAACATCTGAGGCTGCGGAACCTCGAACACTGAAGGAGGATGGCCCGATGACATGGGTGAAGTCGGTGAAGCCGGAGATGGTAACGGCGTCGTCGGCTGTGGAGTGACAGTGGGACTGACTTCCCAAGTCTTCCGACGTCGAGCTGATGGAGACCTCGACCGAGACCTCTCCCTACTCGACCGGCGCCATGAATCTCGACGACGCCGGGAGTCCCAATGACGCCGATGCAACTTCGGTGACAACGACTTTCGATGATGTCTCTTCTCCTTCTTTTTCGACTTCGCAAGAAAAAGCTTGGCCTCTCGCTCTTTCAGGGCCTTAGGATTCATATGTTGACAAGAATCGCACTTATCAACATCATGGTCGGAACCAAGACACCACAAGCAGTCAGAATGTGGGTCCGTTACCGACATTTTGCCACCACACTCACGGCAGGGCTTGAATCCTGACTTCCTTTGCGACATTGTAATCTCGCAAAGTAAAAATCGCCAAAAAACAAACTAACTGTCGATACAGCAACAGTAGCTCCCTCGAAGATAACCGTTTCGAATGGCACGGAAAAAAGGGAACTGACGTCGGCGAGGACCTCTTATTGCCTGTATGACGTCATACGGCGTAGCGTGGGCAGTTGTGATGTCCTCGTCAACATGCAGAAGCTAGGAAGAAGATTTCCGTCGAATGCTGGCGCAATGGGATTATTCATTAGGTGAGGAATCCACAGGTAGTGTATCCATCAGAATTCTAAAATTATACGACAACATTGGCCTTTGCTTTTAGGCGATAATACCCTACAAGGGGGGACTAACTGACAGATCTAGTACCACTTTCAGAAGCCGCACTCTACGAGACCATCTTTGTCACAGCTTTATACCACCCGTGATTGACCACACATGGTTACCTAAACCACCACATGGCTCTTACAAGTGCGGCCATTGTAACATTTGTTGTTATGTTAAGGAGAAGCTACTTTCTTTCAAATACAACACAAATTCTGTACATAGGATTAAACATTTCATCAATTGTAACACCACTTTTGTTGTATACTGTGTCATATGTATATGTGGACTTCTATATGTGGGAAGTACGATCAGGCCTTCAAAAGAATGGATACAAGAACACATAAGGGCCATTCGTTCTAACAACGCAAATTATCCCTTTGCCACACACTATAATAACATACATGGGCAAAGGGAAGCTTTAGGCATTTCTGTACATGGTGCGGACACAACAGGTCACCGCCCTAGGGGAGGAAATAAGACCGCCTCTCTCAGATGCCTAGAAAGGAGTTGGATCCTAAAACTTAGGGCCGTGGAAAAAGGACTTAATACAGATAAGGACCTTCATGTATTTCTATAAATTCATATTTGACTATCTTTTTCTCTCTTGAGATTCCAGTTCTACTATCACAAGTACCTATATGACATACTCTGTGAAAATGTATTCTGCACTTATGGGCTTCCACTACACATTTTGGTCATGTTAACCTTTTGTCTCATTTTCACTTTTGTGTTCTTTATGCAATTCTTTTGTATTTTTGTTTTCTGGATTAGATATTAGTTTAATTGTTTGTGAATTTTAAAAATCTTTGTCCTAGGAATAACCATCTCCAACAAGTGTTACTCAATGAATCCTATTTACATTTCTATTACAAGGGAATTTATGATACAAGAAATAATGCCCATCTGAATGGCCTTATTTTGTTTTTCATTTTCTGACTAATCTCCTTAAATGTTGACCCATAGTAAGAATATATTTATTGTTGTTTTGTTATATATCATACTTTGATGGCTTCATCTTTTTTCTTTCCAACATGGCACTCGGCTGTTAGTGCTATGCAGCACCCGATCCTGACTTCTGTCCTCTGTTTATTTCTATGCATTTCACTCTAAAATGGTTTCAATGGCTTACTCCTGAGTCACACTCTGTTTGAACATAGCAGCACTTGGACCAACGCGCTTTTTTACTGTAGCAAGTTTACAGCCCCTCCGTCGTACATGTCTAACTGTCTAGGAGTTGCCTGTTTTACCTAGCTATTTTTTTTAACGGTTACCGTGGCTACCGCATCTAACTTCCCGGCGTGTGCTCCTTTACGAGACACACGCCGATGTAATGCCGGACCACACAGATTTTTTAAGGTTTAGTCATAGCCCGCTGTGGTTCACATGACTAATTATAAGCTGTCTACTGCCTGACCACTTTTTATTATCTAGTTTACTGTTTATATTTTGTTTCATGCTCTTTACAGGGCGTTACTTGGTGCTCTTTTTTCGGATTTATTGCATGTTGAGCACTTTTTCTTGAGCTTATTTAGCCTGTTTTTTACATTTCTATACTATTATGTATGCTTTGGGACATTAGTACCCAACACTTATCAATATTCCATTATTACTGAGGCCTTGTTAATACTGCTCTCTCTGTAATAATAATGTGCTATTGGCTCCGTATTCACTTTATGATATTTACATATTGTTTTTTGGACTAGATATTCCTATTTCTTTTTACATCCACATGTCCATTAACTAAGCTTTGGCCATTATAGTTTTGAAGAAACTAATGAGTACTCTTTTCTTAGCTCCTTTTGGGCTTACCGTGGCCTTATACATTCTATCATGATCATCTCTATCTGATGCCCTGAAATACTTTCCCAAGAAACCACGTTAGTGATTTGCTGTTCTATTCCACTTGTGAAACGTCACTTTCTTCTTTGGACTTGGACATCTCAGTCCTTTCACGGACAAGTTTATCCTCATGCATTAAACTCTGGTATGTTGATTCATCTTGATGTACTATCATTCTGGTTAGCTCTAATTTTTCATTCATGTATAATACGTTAACTATCGGGTAGTGTGGCACTTTATAAGCATCACTGCTTCTGCGTGCACTGAATTACGGTGTTGGGGCTTTTTTGCCTTTGTCTGGGTACTTCACTTGCATGTAGATTCATATTTCACTTGACACACATGGGTATTTCTTTCCATCATAGAGACGATTTTTTCTGTATGATGGGTCTTCTCTTAAATGTATTAGATATACTTGTTTGCTCTTTCCCTTCCCTATTTTCCCACCACTTCTTGATTTGATTCTCTTTCCCCATACTTTCATCATACTAGTTGTACATTCTTAATGTACCTCTTATATTTTTTTACTATTATTCTAATGGTATTTATTGTACCTACACTACACACATTTGGTTTTTGATTTTCAATTTACAGCCTTGAAAAAGTCCTATTGACGAAACAAGTGTTGGCTGTTCTGTGCATTGTTGTACTTACCAGAAATAAAGAATAATCATTGGAAGAAGAAAAATTTCTGCATGAACTTGGCTACTTTATTGCTTGGACTATTCTTTGGAGTGCACTGGTTTTTTTTTTTAACAAATTTTCTAGCACAGTTCATAACTTTGTTATGATCAGTGCAGTGGACACTTGGTGGTTGGGTGTCATACCGGATATAGCACCCAATTTTTGTTATTTGGAACCAACTTTAAACATACCTACGGATGTGCGGACTATATAGCATCAATCACGTTTTCCCTTTTCTCCAATGTGACATTTTATTTACTAGTTGCCCTTTGAGTGGATGTACAGGGAGATTGCTTTTATATAATGCAGGCTAGAACATGTCTACAGACTTTCAATCTTTGCTAAGGTGACAGTTAACGGAACGCTGCATACATTCATCTGGGTGTGTTGAAGTGGGGTTGCTTGCACACAAGTGTATTTAAGGAAAGCTTTTTAGGTTTTACCTAAAGCAGTGCATGCGTTGACACTTGGGAGATGATTTCCGTGCTTCCCAATGGTCAGTGCATGCGGCATCACTTTCTCTTTGTGATCCTGAGGGCAGTCAATGTCCTTCCACTAGTGGAACAATTCTAGGGTTCTTTTTGTTCTTTTTTGTTTCAGCTGTAACATTCTATAAGAGTGCATGTGTTTGCAGGCTGTCTTCCCTCTACAACCCTTCCTGTTTTGTTGCTTGCACTTGCCCGCTCATATGTCGCTGCTTCCACCTGACCGCGCGGCCACCTCCAGTACCACTGCTTGCACCCGCACCTCCTCCCGCGTTGTTGCAGACCCCTTCCACGTCTTTGCTGCTTACAAACCCTACCACGTTGTTGCTTCTTCTTCTTACCTCCAAACTCGCTACTGCGCCATTGCTCCCTTCTGAATGCCCCAGACAACTCCTATTGAGTTGTTGCTTCTTGCACCCAATTCCCCCACCCTTCCTCTCACGTTGTTGCGGCCTGCACGCACTCTCCTTCCCTCATTGTTGCTTGCAGTCATCCCCTCCCGCATCAATACTTGTCCCATACCACTGCTCCCTTTCCCTGTCGTTGCTTGTCCAACTCCCCTCCACCATTGTTGCTTGACCCTTTCCCTTCCTCCTCATTCCAGAAAAGAAAAAAAAAAAACAGCATGACAGTCAGCACTGGCTATGCCATAGTACTTTTTTCATAAAGCATAGTACAAGCAGCAGGGCTCCTGTGCAGCATGAGTAAAATTTAAATTAAAAAAATAAATAAAAATTTTATGACTGCCAGCGTTGACGTCATATCGCCTTATTTTTTCCCACTTTCTGCTAAGCTCCATAGCAGCTGCGTTGCAGTACAACATGGCTAAAAGAGACATTAACAAAGCCAGTAAATCTTGCATAGACAAGGCCTATTGGCTTTTTCAATGCTGGTTGCAAATAGCTATGGGGTGAAGAGATTTGCCTTCATACAGTGAGTATTGAACAAAGGCTACAAGCATTCTACTGTGTGTAGAAAGTTTGGCTGCACTCTGATGCGCGTAGGAAAAAGGCTACCTGCACTTTGCTGCATGTAGAAAGGTTACCTGCACTCTGATGTGTGTAGGAAAGAGGTTACCTGAACTCAGCTGTGTGTAGCAAGGAGATTGCCTGTATTCTGCTCCGTGTGGAAAGGAGCCTGCCTCACCTTTGCCCAGGGCCACTGGAATTACGCAGCAGGAGAGGGCCATTTATGTGGCATGATTGAGTAGATAATGGGGTACGGAAAGGAAAATTATGCAGCACATTTTGTGATAGTATTACTTCATTACTTTATTTGTATACTTGTTAACACTGTTCGGGCTTTAGTTGCACTTCATAAGTGGCAAACTGAAACACAGCAATACGCAAGCGAAAGATGAATGGTCAACCTTTGAAGGATCCTTTCACAGCAGCAATGTGTAGCTGCATTTTTTTGTAACTTTTGACCCATAAGAGGTCAAAACAAAAATGTTTCAGTTAAAATCTGAAGATTATTCAACAGATGATGGATTATGTGGCAAATCTATAAGTATGCGAAAAATGCCGCTGCAGCACAATCACATCATTCCAGCCTTTGCTGCATGTAGAAAGGAGGCTACCTGCACCCTGCTGCGTGTAGAAAGGAAGCTGCATAGCGTCTGCTGCATGAAGAAAGAAAACTTGGAGGTTTTCCGCACATAACTCTGTTGTGGGGTGGAGGTTGTTCGCACGGTGGGTTTGAAGTTAAACTTCTTGCACTCTGCTGCCTTCGTAGGAAACTGGGGCTGCCTGCACGTAACTGTGCATGTTGAAACCAGCCTGCTTGCACAGATCCATTGCACACAGCTGTGCGTTAGTGATATCCACCAGGGCCCTATGTGTAAACCCCCCCTCATGCCCAGCAAGAAACTGTGCATAATCCGAGGCCTGCCTGCCCCTTCTGGTCCATCGCCTCACAAGCAACCCCGTGCCTGGTGTTTCCAGGAGCCCAGCGGCCATTGACATGCCGATATGTAAGCCAACAGAAACAAAGTGCTGTCAAAGATGCTCGCTTTCCCCTAATGAGACTTTCAAATCCTATTTAGGAAAAGTGTTTGTCTTTAAAATGCCTCTAATCCCGCCTAATTCCACCTCTGATGTCTGTGAAAACGGGGCTTTAGCTGTAGCTCGGGATGCATTGTGGCTTGGCAGGGTTTTAATGAGGGTCCTTTGCCTTTCATGAGCCTTGATAAATAACATTTCTTCGGGGGGTAGAGCCCACTCGTTCTACTGACAAGATGCCGTGGTGGAATCGGAGTGCAGAGCATAGTCAAGCCTGCAACTTTATACAATTACAAGCACAGGGCAAGAACTATGGCGTCTCAGGAGATAGGGGAGGGATGAATTGGGTTGCAGAATGCTTGGGCGGGACAATGGCTATACATTCAGGGAAGATTTAGGACGGATGAGTTTGTTTTTTTTGCATGCACTGAAGGACCGACGGATGTAAATAATTATTTTTGTAATGTCCCACTTCGCACATAAATTGAACATAAAATATTATATTTAAGTGCAGGTGTTAGTATTTAGAACGAATGCAATATATACTAAAATTACACGGAGAATTACGTTAGGTGCTCCCCTATTTAGCTTTACGTATAACCAATAAATGAATATACAACACAGGTGGGGAAACTGTGTTGGCGAGTGCACCGTTTACCGAGCCATAATCTATTTACCAATTAAGACGTTATATTTCATTCATATCTTTACTCATTTGGTTGTTTTATCAGCATTTCAGAACGCTAACTTCTCGAAGACTGTCACCAGCACCAAAATCCACTTCGTCTGGATTGACTATTGCATTTATTTAAACAAACTCGTCCACATTTTTTTCATTTAGGTTATTAACTTAAATTAATTGATTTTGTGTTTTCTTATAATAGATTGTTTTGTTTAATATGTATGCCCCATCTTCCTATCCATGCACTGATGTAATCTCCCGAGTCCTCGGCCCTATTATTCCGTATTGTAACTTTTTGCCCATCATCTCACCTCACACTGGTAAATCAATCCGTTCTTCCGAACGGTGTTGCATCCTGCAGGAAAATGTGTTTTGCAAATCATTCTTCTATTGGAAGACCCGCCACCACCCGATAACTGCTCCAGGATCCATGTTCTCCAACGTGCTTAATATGTCATTTAAAAAAGTGTATGGCCCACATTTTACTTAGAGGTCGACAGTGGCGCTGCAGAATGCCAGGGTTTACCAGACAAATACCATGACTGCCTAGTCTTGATTTCACCGCATGCTTCTTACTTCCAACTTCCTCTTTTTTCCAATGAGGGCCGGTGCCCATCGCATGCAACCAGTGACACAAAATAAGCATTAGTCCACACCCAAACAAGCAGTGACAAACACTACAGGTTTGCCTTTTTATGTTCTTATGCTATCTAGTATTGTATGTTGCTTTACTGATCCAACAGAGGCTTCACAGCACAGAAACTATCAGGAACTGGGAGGCTGGATAGCGGAAAGTGTAGTTGGGAGTATGTCCGACCTACGTGGTAAGAGTGAGGTGTAATGCACAAGTTCCTGACACGTGGCCTAGTCACGTCACACACGCCTCACTGTGAGCGGGAATGTTAGAGGTATGTGAGAGGGATAGCGCTTCATGCAGGCTGCGTTCTACATACCTGATCGATTAATGGTAACATTGTGGGTGTGCTGTCCACTTCCTTCAACCAGAAGTCATGGCAGGAAGCATCAGTTACAGCGTTAGTACTATGAATATGCGTCTGGTGAGTGTGTAGTTAGGCTACAATGTTGGACAATTAAGACAGAACGCAAGCAAAGCCATCATGAACCCGTTCAAGCTTTACACGATAAAAAGCCAAGCTGGCGGACTCGGTCGCTGCTTGTTTTGTCAAGCGGGTGCTGGTTCCAATGGTATAGTAAAGCCTCAACTTTCATACCTAATGGGATGGGAAGACAGTAAAAATCATTTATTTCCAGTAGCTCCTAAGACTGTTTCCAAATAGTCCCGATTCGTCGGATACCAGAGTTGAAGTGCTCTGCACCTGTCCGACTACGAGGGAAGATCTGACTTTACAGCAGGGTAAGAAAGGGCCCCTATCACAGGCTGCACAGTGGCACTAGTGAAAGGCAGGTGGGGGTTATGGAGCCGTCTACAGTATGGACAGAAATGCAGATGTCACTGCTGACAGAACCAAGATTGATGTAGTAAGGGTGCCTCGGGACAGTGAATAGACACCCTTAGGCCTCGGGCTGGGTGATAGGTGTGGGGAGTGATTGATGGACAGGCGGAGGATGAGGGATGAGTCAGTTATGTGCAGAACAAGCTGGGTATGAAAGAGGTACGGGGGGGAGAGACAAGCTGCCCTCTGCCAGACGCCGTCCCAGGACTCCCACCAGCTTTACTCGGGAGGATATAATGTGTTTATAAACAATTAGAACAGTTAGATGAAAGGTAGATACATCATCATTCAGACAGAGATGGTGGGACAATGAGACAGGCGCAGAGAGACAAAGTGACAGAGAACGGCCAATTTAGTATGGGATATCGAGCGCTGATAGGGCACGTGCATACCACATTAGAGAGGGAGGGAGAAAGAGCGATGGATGGATAGAATGCATGCTATTCTCTCATTTGGTTTAATTTGTACCTTCGGTATTGTTTTTTTAATTGGTAGTGTTTGATTACGTCTAGTGCTGTCTAGCACATTTTGGCATTATACAGTGCTGTTTGTAGTGTTTGGGACAGTTTTGCGTGGTTAAATGTTGTTAAGCCAGTCCATTCGTTTGGGTTTTGAGATGCACTATTTATTGATGCTCTGTTTTGCACTGACTTGTGTTTAGTGGCGTTTGCTACTATGTGTGTTTGCTGTCTTGTAAGTTTGAAAATGGGAGTTCTATGCTCCTATGCAAGAGAAATTCATCATTTGTTAATTAGAAACATTTTGAGAAGAATAGGCTGAATGTCTGTAGTGTTTTTTCAATAAAGAAGCTTAAGTATTTTCAAAAGCATTGTATTTCCTTTTGAGTGACAAAGCAGCCAGATAATGTTCCAATTACTTATAGGTAATCTTCATTACTCTTAGTCCTGGTTGACCTCGTCCCATTCATTACTATTGAAGTGTAATCCACCTTTCAAGTCAGGGAAAGGAACCAGAAGAGCAAGTTACTTACCTTCGGTAACGCTTTTTCTTTTGGATACATTGGCTACCTGTGGATTCCTCACCTAATGAATTCTCCCCATGCGTAGCATTCGACGGAAACTTCTCTCTCTAGCTCTGCACGTCGGCGAGGACGTCACAATTGCCCGACTCCACGCGGCTCCATGTGACGTCATTGTGGCAATAAGAGGTCCTCGCCGCCGTGGTGACGTCAGTTCATGCCACTTTTGACGTGCCTTTGAAACGTAAATAGAACATCGACAATTTACACCCTTTAAGATTAACAAGAATAAACTTTATAGAGAATCTTCATATAAAAACTTTTGCACAACTCTTTAACAAAGAGCGCATACCATCATGAAGGGTTTCTAAACTTGAAAATAACCTGAATTAAAACTATAAACATATATACATATATAGAAACATTGAAATAAAAGCACTGAAGTGCACATCCAAAGAGATCCTGGTGTGACCAGACAGACTACGGGAAGGTGGGAGGGACCGTGAGGAATCCACAGGTAGCTAATGTATCCACCAGAAAAAGCGTTACCGAAGGTAAGTAACTTGCTCTTCTGATGGATACAACTACCTGTGGATTCCTCACCTAATGAATAGAGTCCCAAAGCAGTACCACCTTGGAGAAGGGTGTCCGTCTGGTCAAACCAGGAACTCTTGCAGCACAGACCGCGCAAAATGGCCATCCCTCCGCACCTCTGCATCCAAACAATAATGCTTCACAAAGGTGTGGAGGGAAGACCAAGTTGCAGCCTTACAGATGTCCACCATCGGAACGCCTCTGGCCAAAGCTGATGAGGTCGACTTGGCCCTGGTGGAATGAGCCCTGATCCCCTCAGGAGGATCTTTCTTTGCCAATGAGTAACATATTTTTATACAAAGAACGACCCACCTGGAGAGCGTTCTCTTGTGGATGGCCTTCCCCTTCCTCTTCCCTACGTATCCGATAAAGAGTTGTTCATCCAACCGGAACTCTCTTGTCCTGTCGACATAAAAGCTGAGAGCCCTCTTGGGGTCCAGACGATGGAGTCTTTCCTCCTCCTTAGATGGATGCGGAGGAGGGTAGAACGTCAAGAGAGTTATGGACTGTCCCAAGTGAAACGGAGACACCACCTTGGGGAGGAAAGCTGCCCTGGTCCTCAAAACCACCTTGTTCTTATGAAAAGTGGTGAAAGGCGGGTGAGCAGAAAGGGCTTGCAATTCACTAACACGTCTAGCCGACGTGATGGCTACCAAAAACACAGTCTTAAAAAACAAATACCTTAATGGGCATGAATGAAGAGGCTCAAATGGGGAGCCCATCAAAAAAGTCAACACCAAATTCAAGTCCCACTGCGGCATAATAAAAGGCCTGGGAGGAAATTTATTAGTAAGCCCCCTCAAAAATCGAACAACTAAAGGAGATTTGAATAAAGAGGGCTGATCTGGAAGATATAAAAAAGCCAAAAGGGCCGAAAGATAGCCCTTAACCGTGGCCACAGCACAACCACGCTGACCAATGACAATGCAAACAATAAAATATCAGAAAGATGGGCACTTAAGGGATCAATTTTCTTCTCTCCACACCAACAAACAAAATTAGCCCACCTACTTGCATAGACCGACTTGGTGGAGTGTCGCCTGGCCGATAAAAGAACGTCCACCACCTCTGGTGGGAGAGAAAAGGAACTCAGGTTGCCCCGTTCAATCTCCAGGCATGAAGGTGCTGGCTCTGGAGGTGGGGGTGTAGAACCTGCCCCTGCGACTACAAGAGGTGGTCCGCCCTGAGAGGGAGACGGAGCGGCGGGTACAGTGAGTCAGAGAAGGTCTGCATACCACACCCTTCGTGGCCAATCCGGAGCTATCAGAATGACTTGGGCCCGATCTTGGCGAATCTTCCTCAAAACCAGAGGAATAAAGGGTATGGGAGGAAACGCGTAAAGCAACTGGCCGCACCAGGACATCTGAAATGCGTCCCCCAACGCTCCTTGCATTGGATACTGAAGGGTACAGAACGACGGACAGTGCGCGTTCTCTCGAGTGGCAAACAGGTCTATATGGGGAAAACCCCACATCCGAAAGATGTAAAGAACCAGATCCGGATGTAGACGTCACTCGTGGTCGTCCGAGAAGAAGCGACTGAGTCTGTCCGCACGTACGTTTTGGACCCCGGCCAAATGGTTTGCCACTACACAAAGCTGATGGTCCCGAGCCCAGGACCAGAGTCGCAGAGCCTCCCTGCAAAGAAGGTACGACCCTACACTCCCCTGTTTGTTGATATACCACATCGCAGTCGTGTTGTCTGTCAGAATCTGAACTGACCGACCGCGAAGGGAAGGGAGGAAGGCCTTGAGGGCCAAACGAATCGCCTGCAGCTCTAGCAGATTGATATGAAACATCTGCTCCACTGGAGACCAACAACCCTTGATCTCTAGATCCTCCAGATGAGCTCCCCACCCTACGGTGGAGGCATCCGTTATCACCGTGGCCACCGGAGATGGCTGCGAAAACGACTTCCCTTGAGAAAGGTTTCCTTCCACAGCCCACCATCAGAGATCCGCTGCAGTGTATCGACTCCCCGAGATCTTCTCTGTGCTGAAACCACTGCTTGCGGAGGCACCACTGAAGAGCCCTCATATTCCAGCGTGCATGAGTGACCAACAGAATGCAAGAAGCGAACAGACTGAGCAAACAAAGGACCTTGAGGACCGGCACTACCGCTCCTACTTGAAACATTGGAACCAATGCCTGAATGTCCCGTATCCACTCTGTCGGAGGAAAGGTCCAATTCAATGTCGTGTCCAGTACTGCCCCTATGAACAGGAGGCATTGAGAGGGCTCTAGGTGAGACTTGGTTACATTTATCGAAAAACCCAGACTGAACAACAACTGAGTCGTCAGCTGCAGATGACGCAGCACAAGCCCCAGCGACTCAGCTTTGATCAGCCAATCATCCAGGTAAGGGAATACTGCTACTCCCTTCCTCCTGAGGTGTGCCGCAACAACCGCCAGCACCTTCGTAAAGACCCGAGGTGTGGAAGTAAGACCAAAAGGAAGGACCGCAAACTGGTAGTGCTGTGATCCTACCACAAACCAGAGATACTTCCTGTGCGACTTGAGAATGGGAATGTGAAAATAAGCATCCTGCAAGTCAACCAACACCATCCAATCCTCCTTGCTCAACGCCAAAAGCACCTGTGATAGAGTCAGCATTTTGAATTTCTCCTGTTTGAGGAACCAATTCAAAATCCTCAGGTCCAAAATAGGTCTCAGAGGACCATCCTTCTTGGGGATCAGGAAGTACCTGGAATAACACCCCTGACCCCTTTCTTGCTCTGGAACCAACTCCACTGCGCCCTTCAATAATAGGGAGAGAACCTCCTGTTCTAGCAACAGGAGATGATCTTCTGAACAAAAGGAAGGATGGGGAGGGAAGGGAGGAGGAATCTCCCGAAAGGGAAGGGCGTAACCTTTTCTCACCAAACTGATAACCCAAGAGTCTGTTGTTATGGATTCCCATACGGGGAGAAAAAGCGAAAGCCTCCCCCCCTACCGGAGAGGTGTGAGAGACAATGGCAAAAGAACTAGGGCTGCTTTCCTTGAGGTAACCCCCCCCACAGGAAGAGGAAGGGTGCTGCTGTTGGATGGTCCCTCTTGTGCGGACTCTACCCCGCACCCTGTATGAACGATAAGGGAGGCTGGAGGACTGCTGCCCCGGCTGCTGTGACCTCCCACGAAAGGAAGCACCCCTTCCAAAAACACGCAGCTGTCTAAAAGATCGAAATGGGGTAGAAGCAGCCTGCAGACCCAAAAACCTAGCAGTGGCCCTACATTCTTTAAAGCTCTCTAGCGCAGAGTTCGCTTTTGAACCAAATAGTTTTGCCCCATCAAAAGGCAGATCCAGTAACGTAGACTGGACGTCAGACGAAAATCCGGAAGTGCGTAACCACGCATGCCGCCTGGAGGCAACGGAAGTCCCCATGGCTCTTGCAAGAGTCCGTGGTATCCAGCCCTGTCTGAATAACCTGCGCAGCCGTCGCCTGAGCGTCCAAAAGAAGACTACGCAAGTCCTGGGGCATGTCCTGAAGCAGTCTTCGTCGCATCCATTATGGCATGGATATACCTGCCCAGCATACATGTTGCACTGGCAGATTTTAGAGCCATGCTGCAAGAAGAAAACATCTTCCTGGCCGATTGGTCCATCCGCTTGGATTCCCGGTCTGATGTTACTCCCGGAAACGAACCAGGGGCCGACCTCGAAGGACAGGATGCTTGCACCACCAAGCTCTCAGGTGAAGGGTGTTTAGATAAAAACTCCCGGTCCCCAGGCGCAGATCTATAATGCCTGGCCACCGACCTACTAACAGCCAAAGAGGAAACAGGCTTCTTCCAAACCTCTTCGATCGGATCCATCAGGGCTTCATTAAATGGTAGAAGAGGATCCGCCATGGCTGTAGCAGGATGTAGAACCTCAGTCAAAAGGTTGGTCTTCACCTGTGCCGTTGGTAAAGGAAGATCCAGAAATGCTAAGGCCTTCCTAATAACAAAGTGGTAAGAAGCTGCCTCCTCTGTATATTCACCAGGAGAGGCCAAGTCATACTCTGGAGAGGTATCAAGACCACTTGCTGTGTCCAACCCAGGGAAGTCACCCTGGGGATCAGTGATCTCCCCTTCTTCGAGGAACTGCTGCTGATATTCCCTCTCCTCCAAAAGTCTAAGGGCCTTTCGACGTGACCTCAACTTGGCCTCGAGCCCCAGCGTCGACATGGAGCGGAGCGACATTGGTGAATGGTGCCGGGAAGGCGTCATGACAAGTTCCCCCGATCCACCCGAAGCCGCAGATGGATCCATCGGCGCCATGGAGAAGGCACCCACATCCGATGCCGACATCCGACCTCTCGGCTCCATCACCTCCGACACCGGCGTCGAAGGTCTCACTCTCGACGTCGAGGGCTGCACTGTCGGCACAGGGGCCTGACTCGAACCTCCAGCCGAACAAAATGGCATAAATGGCATCGGTTTATATGGAGCCGGAACGCAGAGATTGAAAGCCAGGGGACCAGTGGGGCCAGCCGGCGTACCACCTCCCGGAGCCATATTTTGGAATATCTGAAACATGGCATTAAGGAATGCCGCAGGATCCGTACCCGGAGCCGGGAACGAAGGATAAGCCTGTGGAGCCGGTACCGGCGCCGGGCTGGACTCTTCAGGATCAGGATGCACCGGCAAAACCAGATGACTTTGAGGCTCCATGACTTCAAAGACTGACGGCGCCGGGGATGTCGGCAGCGTCATAGGTTGAGGGGACACCGTCGGACCCACTTCCCAAGACTTGCGGCGCCGGGGACGATGGAGAACTCAACGCCGACCGACTTCTGGACCAACGTCGGGAGTCGCGATGACGTCGCTTCTTATGGGAAGACTTTTCAGAAGAGGACCGATGGTGCCGCTTCCTCTCCTTCTTGGACCTCGCCAAGAAAAGCTTTGCCTCACGTTCCTTCATTGCCTTAGGATTCATCTTTTGGCAGGATCCGCATTCTTGGATGTCGTGATCGGAACTGAGGCACCAAAGACAATCATTGTGCGGATCAGTCACAGACATGCGACCTCCACATTCCCTGCAGGGCTTGAAACCCGACTTTTTCGGAGCCGACATCCCGGAAATACACAAAATATCCTTTCCAAAGAGCTAACGATACAGGTAACAGAAAAGTAACCGCTATCGAAGGCACAGAAAAAAGGGAACTGATGTCAGCACGGCGGTGAGGACCTCTTATTGCCACGATGATGTCACACGGAGCCGTGCAGAGTCAGGCAATTGTGACGTCCTCGCCGACGGGCAGAGCTAGAGCAAGAGACGTTTCCGTTGAATGCTACGCATGGGGAGAATTCATTAGGTGAGGAATCCACAGGTAGTTGTACCCATCAGAAATGCTTTTAGTGGTGTCCCTCCCTAACAGGCACTAGCCTACACGGATACACCTTACCCAGCATTCCTCTTGGATTTCCAAACTCTCCTTAACAGACAGGAAGGTCACAAGGAGCAGGAGGGACACTGTTAATGGGACAAGGACAACCATGACTAAGAGTAATGAAGATCACCAGCAAGTAACTGGAGCATTACCATTACGTACTTGTTGTGCTCGTCCACCTTCATTTCTAATGAGGAATAGTAAACCAGTGTAACTGACCTTCATTTCCCAAAAGATCATAAAATACAGTCTACATGACACCATATGTAAAGAGGCTGAAAACTTTCAGTAATTTATTACCAAAATAAATGAAGCTTAGCCCAAAACTGAATCCAACAACCCCACCCCAAGATTCTTACTATCATTCAAAACACTCTGAAGCCTATAATGTTTCACAACAGTATTAAGGACTGCTGTTCTACATAGCTCAGGCATGTATACCCCTTTCAACGCAGCCCATGAAGCTGCCATTCCCAGGGCAGAACGACCCAAAATACTAAGAGGAGGATAGGCCACAGAAACTGGCTGCTTAGTCCATCTGCTGATGGACATTAAGGAAGCCCATTTTCCCATATTAGACTAGACAAAAGTGACAAAAAGGGACTACGACACCCTAACTGATTTTGGGAATGATTTAGATCTTGGCAGAGGGGAATACTCTGTCACAAGAGTGACGAATATCTTGTCTGCCGTATTCCGATCCCATTATACCCTACGTAGATCGTAGTACGGCGGACAAGATATGCTTCTCGTTTGTGACTGATTTTTTCACCTGCCAAGCTCTAAATCAGGTCCTTGGTTCTCTCCAGGTAAATGTGCAAGGCCCTCTTAACATCCAGTAAAGTCCACCAAACTCATAATAAGAATCCAACACATCTGAAAGCTGGAAGAATTATCTTCTTACTTTTAAGAAAAGATAAAG
This sequence comes from Pleurodeles waltl, assembly GCF_031143425.1. Lineage (NCBI taxonomy): Eukaryota > Metazoa > Chordata > Amphibia > Caudata > Salamandridae > Pleurodeles > Pleurodeles waltl. The sequence goes on along the minus strand of NC_090447.1, from coordinate 75,454,966 downwards.
CCACTTTAGGGACAAATGACAAATCTAACTTAACAACCACTTTGTCTTCACAAAAGGAAAGAAAAGGTTTGTTGGCCATAAGTGTTGCAAGCTCCCCAATACGTCTAGCTGAAGTTATAGCTACCAAGAATACCACCTTCAAGGAATCAAACTTGATGTCAGCCTGATCAAGAGATTCAAAAGGAAAAGAAGCGAGGGTCTTAAATACCAAAGGCAAATCCCAGAGAGAAAAAAGAGGTTTCACTACTGGATGAGCAAGAGAGAACCCCCTCAAAAGGCCAGATAATGAAACATCTTTATCCTTCAAAGTTCCCAAGGGATTACAGAAAGCATGAATCCCCGCCTACTAAGCACCGAGATTGGAAACACCCAACCTATTCTCAAAACCTTCCTAAAGAAATTGAAGAACATCCAGAAGAGAACATGCAATAGGCAAACATCTGATCTGAACACCAGTTTTGGAACTTCCCCCAACGCCTGGCAGAAGACTTTAAAGTAGAAGGCCTGCGAGAATTCTGAACAGCCTGGGCTATATGAGAGGACAAGCCTCTATTTTGCCACCCTCTCTTCTCAACTTCCAGACCAATAACTGAAATCTCTGAGACATCACTACATTGAAAGAGCTCAGAGGAGACAGGTGAATTGGGATCATCCATGGACCCTGCACAGGAAGCACCTTTAGAATCAGAAACTATGACTGTCTTGGCCAAAAGGGAACAACCACCACCATCATCATACCATGCTCTCCCTGGAGTAGACTTAGAAGCCTGAGAATCAAAGGAATAAGGGGAAGACATACAGAAGACGATTTGGCCACTGTGTTGTTAAAGCATCCACCACCATGCCCCTTTTCTGAGGTACCCTGGAAAAAAAAACCCTCAGAAGCTGAACGTTGATCCACGTTTGGGGTAACAAAACTACTGCAAATTTCTTCAAACATCTGAACAGACAGAGATCGCTCCTGAGAAGATGGAAGCACCAGACTCAGGGGATTTGCTATCACATGGTCTTAAACAACAGATTTTAAGAATACCTAAAAATATATGGGACGCAGAGAAAGAATGGTACACACCCAGCATCTCACTGTATTGAGCCAGATGTACTCAGAAATTCCTTATACTAAGCCATGTGCAGGGAGGAAAAGCTTCTTGTGTGGCTCTGAATAGCATGCTGTCTAGACCATTGTTGGTTTTATCTCTTGTGCAGTCATTTTTTGGCTGATTTTCCCAGAAAGCCCAACAATTATGCCTGCTCACTCTGCAGCTTCCATGTTAAATTGCTTGAGATACACGAACATGACTCGGAGGTCAGGGGCACCAAAAGTGCTGCCTTTGCTCAGAAAGCGACAAGTGTTTTCTGAGTTTTGGCAGTGCTGGTAGCACAGATTACAATAAAGAGACAGGTACTATTACCAGTCTCCTTCAGAGGAAAAGGCCTATCGGCCTCTGTTTAAAAGATTATAACAGGGGTCTTTCCCTTTCATTTATATGAAATTAAAGTTATATGCAGGGATTTAAGTGGGCCGGGTCCCTCCAGGTCTCAGACCCAGTAGCAAGCCCACGAACAAGTGATAGTGATGGGCATGCAGTGGGCGTGGTTAAAAGCCCACATACATACCAACACGTCGGAAAAGCAGCGTTTATGCCCTTCTATGCTCGACCTGAAAACATACATTGAAACAGGACCCTGTCAGGCCCTATATTTGTGTTATTTGCTTTAGAGGCAGAAACATGATTGATTCTGAACAATGAATGTAAAAAACTTTAAGGTAATCCATGCCACTGATTCAGTTCCTGTTTATATTTCACATAGTTTACTTATTCTTGCATTCCCTAAGAGTGTTAGCTATTTCCAGGATGTTGTGTTTTTGCATTTTTTTAGTGAGGCAGATTACTCTTGCCTAGTGCATACTTTGAACTGAGTGACTTCCATGTGTTTATAAGGAGCCACGATTGAGAGCTCTGAGAAACCTTTAGTGCCTCCAGCTTCAACTCCAGTGTTTGTTAGTCAGGAAGAAACTGTTAATACATGGTCGTCCAATCCAAAGAGCAATGGTTGTGTATTCCTGTTGCAATTGGTAGTAGTAAGTAGTAAAACACAAGTTTATTAGTTAATTAAAACCATAACACTTTCCTTCCACATAAACATTTAACAGAACAATTTTAGTGCAAGAAGGCAATTACAGTTCTTTAACTTAGGGTGAAATGGTTAGTGAAATTTCCTTCCACATAAAGATTTTAAGAAAAGAACGTACTAGTGCCATAAGGCATTAATAATGAGGCAACAGAACAATCTTATTGTGGGTAAGATAAATACAGCGCCAAATAAAATCTTGTGTTTAAAATGAAATGCTATATGAAATTTCCTTCCACAAAGGAATTTAAAGAGAACAGTAACAGACCAATAAGGCATTGGTAAAAATAGGACAAAGTGGGAAGAGATCTTCTATCAATTTTATTTACCCCTACTTAAGTCTGATTGTTGATACCGGACTTTATTACGACACAAGCTAAACAACCCAGTGGACTACCTAGGAGCCTTCCCTTCTTTAAGATGTTCAAAGCGGGTTATAGGGATTTCGCTATCGTTTCCGCCCTCCCTCTGTCTTGGTTATTTCGAGAGGCTGTGGTTTTAAGAGTGAAAATTTCCCAAAATTGAACCAGCCTAATGTTTCGAGGGTTAAAAGCTGCAATTAGTGCTTGTCTGCAGGATCTAATTCTTAAACCGTTAAATTCTTTTTTCAGTAAGAGTCTCCTTTCGGCCGCCAAGGTTGGACAAATGCAGACCACATGCATCAAGTTTTCATCTGCTAGATGACAGAGACGGCACTCCTGGGAGCCTACTTGCCGCTCCTTCTTCCATTTTGGCATGAGGTCTAAAGTAGGGACTTCACCCAGCCTAAGTCTGAGAAAGGATTGCTTGATTTTCCGTGAGTAGGAGCCAGCCATAAGTGGTGATTCTTTAAACGTTTTGTAGGAGTTAAGGATCAACCAACTATGCTCCCTTTTGGTCAATGAGATCTTTTCTAGCAAGCTCTGTAATTTACTAGCTTTATTGAAAATGGGGATGGGTAGAGACCGGTTCCATACCTCATCTAAGTTCAAAAGACTCTTACTTTCTTCTAGATATCTTATGTAGTTGGAGTTCCCTCTTTCTAGGATAATTTCCTGCCAGACTAGATTGGCTAAAGACCCTTTTGAAGCGCGGCTCAATTTGTAGCAGCATTTAATATATGCCGCTGGTCGGGCTAACAACTGTTTGACCAGCATGAATTCCAGTCTGACCTGGGCTGGCGATGCACGCCCAGGTAGCCGAAAAACACGCTTATAGGTTTTTATCAGAAGCTTATCCAGAAGACCTACTTCCAGCCCCCTCATTATTTCGGTCCCATAGGTGATAGTTGGAAGTAGCTTCGCTCTCATTACAGCTGTTAATGGGTTCAGAGCATGACCACAGATTGAGTTTGCTAGCTTGCAAAAGGGGTAAGTGAGGGCCTGCGTCTTGTTTTTTATTGCTTCTTTTTGTGGCGTGTAATTACCTCTAGCATCCACCACCAATCCTAGGTATCTGTATGTTACTTCTTCTAGGGTTTTCCCATTCATATGCCATTTACCTTGGGTGGTTGGCCTGCGGTTTAAGGTAATAATTTTAGATTTTTTATGATTAATTTCTAAATCATTAGAGCCTGAGTATTCTTCTAATGCCTTTAACAACTTCTGCATGCCTATTCTGGTATTACTGATTAGTAGTAGGTCATCTGCATATAGTAGGTAGGTTGGATACTTGTTGACCGCCCAGTGAGGGAGAGTGGGATGAGTGACCATTTAACTTGGTGGGAAGATCTGCTATGTACAGGTTGAAGAGTGTTGGGGCCAATACACAGCCTTGCTTCACCCCCACTGTTGTTTTGACTGCCCTGGATAGGTGAGAGCCTTCCCCCAATTTAACCTTCACCCAAGTATCAGAGTATATCATTTTGATGGCATTTAAAATAGAATGTGGCAGCCCCCACTGTAGTAATTTGGCCCACAATTTGCTGCGGGAGACACAGTCAAAAGCAGGTTTAAAGTCAACAAAACAAATAGGTTGGAGTCCCCTTTGCTTTTGCTCTGTTTATGATCAAGCCTAGCCCCATAAGATTTGTTAATGTTCCTTGGTGCTTGGTGAACCTGGTTTGATTAAAGGGTAGAATATTGTTATCTGTAATCCAGGCTTCTAGATGTTTTAGCACACAGCAGGAAAAGTACTTGAGGTAAACGTCTAAAAGCGCGATTAGTCTGTAGTTGCTTGGGGAGAGCACACACCCACCCTTATATATGGGGTGGATTATTGAGCCTTTCCAGGATGCCGGGACGTTGCCTGTTATCACGTCATTAAACATTGCTGCCAGGAAATTGGCCCATCTTTCCGTTTCTTGTTCAAATAGTGCTTGCGGTAGGCCGTTGGGGCCAGGGGCGCAGTCCATTGGTGACTTTCCAATGATTTTTAATAGTTCTGGTGGCGTAAATTTCAAAGGTTCAGGGATGTTGGGATCCCAGCTAATCATATGCGACTGAATTTGAGGGCCTTCTTCGATGGTCAGTTCTTTTAGATGGGACTTTAAATGGGATACCCATACTTCCTCTGTTATGTTTGCGTTATTTCCTGCTTTTGCACCATTGTCTATTGTATTGATGATTTTCCAAAATCTTTTGGAATCAGATGTTTTGGTCGCAAAATGTAGTTTGGCCCACAAGACCTCCTGTTGGCCTTTTTTAAAGGTCCATAGGTCCCTTTTATACAATTTCCTTTGCTCTCTCAGGGCGGTCAATATTGATCCATTATCTAGGCATTTACGCAGTGACCTTAGTAATTTCCCTACAGCTGCTTTCCTTTTGCGCACTGGCAGCGGTAAAAGTGAACTTTGGCGGCGATTCAATTGTGCTCCCTTTCTCGTGTTACTTAAGGTATCTTTTTTTATGAGATTGAGGGCAAAGTTCTCCCAAACTGTTGTCAGCTTTGCCCCACTTGTGGTAATTGATTCTAGCTTTCGTAGGACCTCTTCTGCCTGACTTTCAATTGTGTCTGAGGACCATTTGAGTCGCTTTAGATTTTCGGTGCCTAGTGTCCCGTTTAGGGCTGCCACTTTCTCCGGTTTTTGCGGTGATGCACAGATCCCAAATACCTGTGGCTTATGGTCGCTTTCCGTGCGGTCCATGATGGTAAAGGTGTTTACTAACTTATATAAAGCAGGGGACACAAAAGTGTAGTCTAGATAGGAGACCGATTTCCCGGAGAATCTTGTCCATGCCGGTGGGGTATCGGGGCACTTCCGTCCGTTTAGCTCGAAGAGGCCTACTAATTCACAGGTGCGTATGAAACTCTCCCCTATTTTGTCTTTCCGGAGTTTTTTTGGGAGGGTTTGGCTGGGCATTCTTGCCACTGTTTGTATGTGGTCCTCACTGGGGTTGTGGAATAAGCCGAGATTGAAATCGCCTGATATTAACCAGAATGCTGATTTTACTGTACATTTTATCCTTAATAGTGGAGTTAACAATTTGTTTGCTTCAATTTTTTTATTTTTAGGATTGATGTATGTGTTGATCAGAATCAATGGCTCTTGTGTGTTTTTCCCCCAATCGTCTAGCTGGAGAAATTGGAAAGGTTGGTCTTCCTTCTTATGCTCAGAGATTTTTACCAAAAGGCTGGTCCTAACGTAAATGGCAAGGCCTCCCTTTGGCCTACCGGGCCTATTTGTTTTCATTGCTGGGTTAAGATATTCCATGAATCCGATTATCGGTATTGATTCCATTGCCCAGGATTCCTGTATGAGTAAGATGACGAAGGTGAAAAAATGTATTACTGCAGGATCCTCCAGTTTTGACAGTAGGCCACCGACGTTCCAGGAGCAAATGGATAATATGCCGTGTGCTGGTTTGATCCTTACCAATTCAATTGTTGCCCATCGGTCTTGGGGGTAAAATCGTTGCTACCCATTCCCTTTCTGGGTACTTTTGTTGACCCAAGACCACTCTTTCCCTCCCTTCTTCTCTCCATACTTGGACCGTCAGCAGGTGCTTAGGTGGATTCTCCTCACTGCACCTTTCTTCAATGGGTCTGCTGGCCTGATGTACTCCTTTCAGAACCGACCGTGTGCCTTTGGGAGTTCCCAGGTATTGTGGGGCTAGTAACGGAGTTGGATAGCGGTCTCCTTTGTAGGTGGTTACCTCAATGCCCCAGGCTTTCAATAGGTCCTTTCTTTTCATGATCCACTTTGGGATATCTGGTGCTGAGAGGATGGTGAGTGTTGGGTCCGTGTGTTGGTTGCCACTTGCTTGAATAAATTTTATAGCTGCGAGGTCCTCCGAGGCTACAAACTGAACATTCAGTAAGGCTTTTATGATTCTTAAGATAGAAGAGCGATTAAGAACATCTGTGGGGGTCCTGGAGGTGAATTCTGGAATCCAGAGTAACTGGAGGGTATTCGTGTCTGTTATAAGTGACTGATTTTGCTCTATGTGCCGGTCTTGCTCCTTATAGCCATCTTCCCTCTGACTAATTGCAGACTTGCTGCCCACATTGACCAGTGTTAGTTGGGGGGGCAGCGCAGGCGTAATGGGTTTTGGTTTTGTGTTCTGCTGGCCCCTTGTGGGGCTAGGTCTTAAGTTCGTTATAGAGCCAATTGCTTCGAGTGGTCTCAGGGGGGACTTTGTTGAGTGGGTAATGTCTGCTGAGGCGGGGAGTGTTATCCCATCTACTATTGTGTTAGAGCTTGTACTTATGTGGGTAGTAATGTCTCTATTGTACCCTCCATTTGACGTCGCCTGGTCTTTAGGTGGATCCTTTGATGAGTTGAGTTGATGAGGTTGGGCGGACTTCCTTCCCTTCCTTGCCCGCTTTCGTTCTCTTTTTGAGAGGGTCCGGGTTGTGGGAAACTCAGGGTTCCCGGGCCTATTGATGGACTGTAGCGGAGGATGATTCACCATGGGTTCCATACGAGCACTTGCTAGTTGGCGGCTGTCAGCCACTATTCTCTCCTCACTTATAATTGATGAAGCGGGCGCCAGGGAGGAAAGGGGCTGCTGCTCTTTTTGTTTCTGCTCCCTCGGAGTAGATTTTAGCATGGTGGCGAGTGGTTTAGTGCATGTATGTTCATCCTTCCGGGTGGAGCGGATTTCTTGAAGTATTCCCTCTAAGATTTGCGGCAGTTGAGATATCTTTTCTACTACCTCTTTACAGGAACAAATTGTATAGTCATTAGAGTGATTGACTTGCGCCCTTGTTATAAGTGTGTTTAATTTTTTCAACTTACTGTCAATCCCGGAGACAAATACTGCCAGGGTGTTTAGCAAGTCAACTTGAATGTCCATTTTATTTGAATGAAATTGCAGCACCATGACCGTTGCTTGCATTGAATTTAGGATTGCAGCCCACATTTCTTCTGACCTGACTGCCACTGGGGCTTGTAACTTTAAGTCGGGCTCTTGGTTACCACTTGATAGTACTTTGTTTATTGTTGTTTTATGGGGGACTTTCTGTGCGGCTGTCACTGTTTCTGCTTTTGCTGGTCCGTTTATGAAGACATGTTCTATACCCCAGAGGATGGGTAGTTTCGCTAGACTAGATGTCCATTGGTACTTAGTGGCGTCTAGGGATTTATTACATAGAGTTAAGTCTTGCCTAGGATTGTAGACGGATCCTGGTGTAGGAGTTGTTGTACCGCATTGTCCTGGACTGTACTTGATGCGTCTACTTTCGTAGGGTGATTTTTCCTGATCACTACTGTTGGCGATAGGGGGAGCGGAGGAGGTGAATTCAGTCTGAGTTTCTTATCGTTGCTTCCTTGCTGTTGCCGGTCTTGGCTGGGTGAGGATATTTCCCCAAAACTTGTTTGGGTTGGAGCCAGGGAGTCGATCCTTTTTCTGGTGGCGTGGGTACCAGTAGTAGTGAAATAATCGGTTATCTTGTGATGCTTGGGAGAGACTACGGACTCTGGAACCCCCTCCTCCTTCCAAAAGCCGGGTTCCCCCAGATCGTTTCTTCCATGCTGAAATTTTGGTTGCCTCCCCCGCGTGTGCCTGTCCTCTGTGCACTCCGCGCTATCAGGGTGCTGCGGGCACCGGCGGCGGCTCGGGTGTCAGGCGAGCTGCGGCCAGGGCAGGGCCTGGTCCCTCTGCCCGTGCTAGGGGGCTAGGAGCACTAGGAGCTCACTGGTGCGGGTGGCCGTGTGCTCCGCTCCGTGCCCTGCGCCCCGCGCTCCGGTCCTGTCTGGCTCCGGCGCGCTGTTTCCGCGCTGTCTGAGCCAGAACCGGAACCGCCGGAAAACGCCGAGGAGCCGCCCTCTCGCCTTCCTGCTCTTCCGATACGTGTCTCCGGCGGCATCACTGAGCACCAAAAACAGCACACGTGCGGACACCACTGTTGCAATTGGGAATGGGTGCAAGTGTGTGTGAAAGAGGTTGACAGTTGTTAAAGATTGACGCAGCAAAAGTAAAAAAAAATGCAGTAAGTGCACACGTTGTGTGTTTGGGGTGGTGAAGGGAAGGAGATGCAGGGAACTGCACTCAAGAGTGGAGATAGGGTGCTGAAGAGGAATGGATGAGGTGCAAGATAGCCAGATGGAGATGTGGAGCGATAAAGGGCACACATGTCTAACAGAATGAACATAACAGGAGTGACTGAGACACTCTGAAGACCAATATACTGTCCACAGTCCTCAGTAATGTTTAACTCATATTTTCAGGATTGAAACATTTACAATGTTATTTACCAGTGAATCCTGTAGTAAAACCTGCAATTCGAGATGACAAAAAAACCCTTGATAGTTAAAAAAAAAATAAAAAAAACCTTTTAAACATAAAAAAAGGTCACCCATATGTAGGCCACGTTACCCACAAGGTCCTGCAGAAATCTAATGTTAACATGTCCGTACAGTGACTAACAAAATACTTTTTTTTTTTTTTTTTTTTAACTATGTCAGGCATAGCTGCCAGCGTAGAGACCAGAGTACAGATTAAAATCCTAATATTGTATCTCGGGAATGGCACCAGCTCAAAAGATAACTAAACTATAATTTTTTTAATAGTTATTAAAAATCCAATTTAATGGTGATGCTAATTTTTATTAAATATTAAGAATAAGTAACTTTTAGAAAGTTACTTTTTCCCTGCCCAAGTTCCTGGAGGCTAATTTTCATTGGCTACCCAGCTTCTCCCAGCCAATAATTATCCTAGAATAGGTGTGAAATGCCTCCCAGGAGTAAACAAAAGGCTGACATGAACGGGAAGAGATGACTCCTTTGAACTCCACAGAATATACAGGGTGGGGGACGTGGGCATAAATTTTGCCAATGCAGTGTCAAATCCTGCTCGACTAGTCTGATGGGTTCACATAAAGCACTTGGAGCATACTTGGAAGGGGAGAGGGCACAACACCAAGACAATTTTCTGTCTGGCTACTGAAGGATTCTGCTTTTGACCTACCATCTCTGGATTTTCTGTGGGTACAGTGGGTGCCTCAAACTGGACTTTAGTGTTAGAGGTGAGCGGAAACTAGGATTGACATTGTACAACACCCCCTCCTCTCCCAAGCCCATGTTTTATGTGGCCAAAGACATTTTCTACTTTGAAATGCCCTATGTGGGTAAGGTTGGCCTGGGTACTTTTATCTCATTGGCAAGGGCGTGTCCAAGAGTCATTCCCACCCACTAGCTACTGCAGTACAAATGTGGCATCTCCGGGCACCCACTTCAGAACACTTTCTGGACCTGAGGAGGATCAGGAAAGGGCTAGACCTGCTGTCCATGACCTAAGGGGAGCCCTGAAGGACTGCAACTGCTCCCATTTGTACCCAGGCCAAAACACGTGGACTCCAAGTGTCATTTGGCTGACTTCTTGTGGGGCAACAGGGACAACAAGCTGTAAGAGGCCTTTTTCTTGAAGTACCCAGCTGACCAGTGACAAATGGACCTACTCTGGCCCTGCTGTTGGCCTTTGCGGACATCCTGGGAGTTTCCAAATGCCTCCACTGAAGTCCTAGGAACTGTACGCCTGTGGCAGATTGAGACTTAAAGGACTAAGGGCCTAATTTAGATCTTGGCAGTCTTACGGCTAAACCCTGAAGCAGTGGACTCGAGAAGACCGTCAAATTGACAGTGTTCCACCCACCCTATTTTGATGTAACAGTCCTGCAGATAGTGTAATGACGGATGGATGACATCGCTGGACCCAATGGACATCGGACAAATGCAGTGGCTATGGAAGAGAGGTAAGTCTCACACACACAATACTTTAGCCATGTGTGTCCCCCTGCATCACACATGACACAACACAACACATGCACACCATTATTCATTGCAATTCCACCACAACACAACAGGTACATGCCGCAAACACATAGTGGTGTACATCCATCACACAACACACACACACTATTGATACAGCACCCACAAATGACACAACCAACACAACTACACTTATCTACGCAAACACACAACATCACAACTATATACATCACAGCAATGACCACCACATAACAACACTCACCTGAATGTTGCACGCAGCAAGACAACACACAACATCAATGCCATGTGCAAGTGGCACACATACTGGCAGCTAATCACCCACTCCAGCTCCCTCCACCTCACTCAAGCAATCGTACCGCACACACACATACATGTACTGACTCGCATACACAACTCGAAGCACAACATGATAGGTACAGGTCTTCTTGTAATGTGCATACATGGACAAAGTTGACAAGTATGACTGTGCCGTCATTTTGGTGCCAGCATTCATTTGGCAATGAATACCGACACCAAAATGACAGTTGTGCGTGTGTGATGTGTTGTATACCAGTGTGTCCCTATTTGTGTCTGACCCCCTCCTGGCCCCGACAAATGCATATCACAGTAATTTTTAAAAATTACTGTGACATGGATACGTTTGCAGTGGTCTCGAGCTCATGTGCAGTGACCACTCAACATACACAGCCAATCCGGGTTCCCTACCTTCGTGTTCAGCTCGGGGGGGGGTCTCTGTGGTCCAGTGGCAGCAGCGATGGAGGGTGTCGTCCAGCCAGGTTCAGTCAGAAATAGAAGTGGAAATGGGAAAAAGCTGAATTTTCATCCCATCCCAATCTGCCAACTCCAAAAAGGAGGTTGGACTGCCACATTTTGCTTGGCGATAAGGCGCATCCAAATCTGCTAAGCAGTAAGTGTGGTTGGGGTCCCGCCACCAGCCAAAATGTCCTACGGCCCTGTTTCCGGAGATGGTAATACTTGGCGGAGTCAGCAGGATTCTGGCAGGTTAATGTCTATGGAACCGTCAACATATAAATAGGGCGGGCAGACCAGCAAGCCTGCGGACTGGGTTTTTGCCGAAAAAGTGGCGGCGAACCCACAACATCCAAATCAGGCTCTAAGGCACCAAGTACAATCCTTGACCAAGACAAATCTGATTGGTGTATCCGACCCGCGTTCCATCGCAGTCAACAACAAATTGCTCCAGTCTGCCACGGCCATTGACATTATTGGTGCTTTGTATTTTTTGGTGTGACTTCTAGCTAAAATTTAAAAAAATCATATCTCATGCTCGACCTATTGGATTTTTGTTATTTTATTATTAAATTGTACTTTATCTAATTCAGTTTGGGATTTGTATTATTTTGCGTTTTGACTTAATTACAGTTTTGCTACTGTGTAAACACTTCACAAATTGTCCAAAATTAAGCCTGTCTGCTTTGTGCCATAGCTAACAGGGGTCTAAGCTTATGTTAATGGGTCCATATTCAGAGAAGGAGCGCCCTCTGTGTAGGAAAGAGGGTGCTAGAGGGTGCCCGTCATATTAGCAACTTTCTGCAGGAGGGGTTTATCAGCCCATTTGCCTGGAGATTGTGACAGCTGAGCATGAGGTAAAAGCAACAAGTTTCATCTACTGTGCCTTGGACTACAGGCAGGATCAATACCTAGAGAGAATTATAGTGGCCCGATTCATCCCTGACCACTCAATTGCCCCCCTAGTTGCCTCCACAGTGGAATAGGATTTGCCTCAGCAGTCTCTCCCTCTCCTGGCCTGGAGAGTCTCAGAGTCCTGACTAGATAATAGAGCACGGTGGGTTAAGCTCTAATTCTGCCCTTCATGTTCCCCTGGGAAGACATCATCCCCCATGCCTGAGCAAAGGCCTTAAGTCTGCATAAGCAGCTGTAGCGAAGCATTCAGCAATCAGCATAGTTGTGGTTCTCTGGCTGGAATCTCCCTCTAACGTGTAAGGGACAAAGAAGTGTTTTTATAATAAAACAGCTGATGTTCTGAGAAAATGTCCCTAAGTAATGTGTGTTTTCTATGAATGTCAGAGACAAAACTTTATACCACGTTCACTGGCAACCTATCTTACTGCAGCCTTGGAAGAAGCACAGAGTGAGCAAGAATGTCTTGTTTGAGAACAGAGTGTTGGCTTAGGCAAAAACAGTTAGATAGAGAGAAATGAAACAAGACCGTAAAAGTTGCTATTGTAACAATAATAAAGCAATGCTGAATAAAATATATCTAGGTTAGAGTGCACAGCGTCAGGCCTAGTATGTTAAAATAACGTGCATGGAGCTACAACTAAAATGGCTACACAACACCCTACCCTTGTCGGTTGAAGGTGGTTCAAAGCCTAAATATACATAAAAGCTACTAAAACTCAACCTAAGATATATATGTAAAAAATGTCAATGACAAGTTAAGAGGACACATGAGCGCATAAAAGGACAATTAAAAACTGTTAACATGTGGCATAAAAAAAGAGGACCAAATTTCAAGAGTCAGAGTTATTTTTAGAATTTCCAATCTGTTCCGGGACAATGGCGGACAGGAAATCTTCCACTTCGGCAGGTGTTAAAGTTGGCAAGGCATCGCCGAGAAGGACCAAGGATCAGTCGTGTACCAAAGCCTGAGTGACAGCCAAGGCGGCATTCCGTGGTGTGCCCAATAATGAGTTAAGAGCTGCATCCTCCAGGAAGGGCAAATCAAACAGCTTCCCATAGAAAATGCACCCTCAACGCGCATGTCTGGTAATTAGCCCTCAGCAAGAACATCAACAGATCAGCGTCCAATGAAACAAGCGCTGTGTAGAAAGACAAACTTCCAGTGCATGTTCAAAAAAGCACCAGCGGCAACGAAACACGGGCTGCACAATGTAAAACTGGTCTGAATGACAGAGAGCAGTCACACTCCAATTGCTGCAGGAGTGTTGCTCCAAAATACTGCATCATGCATTCATGACACAGCTGCGGTGATAACAGCGCTTTAATTCCTCCTGGTTGCGGCAGGACAGCCACTGCACATAAAAAATAGCAACAGCAGAACGCCAACTATTACAGCCAAAGTTATTGGAAATCCCCTGAAAATACTGGAGAATATTGAGTGGATGGCTGATGGTATTACACCTAATATGGAGGAGAAGGTGTGAGCGAAACCAGAACCAACAGCCTTAAAGAAATCTGCAATTCCAGTAGTACTGGCCACATTAAATATCTGTCCCACGAGTTCACTAAAGTGTCTCGGAAAGTTGGTACTTAAAAGGGACTGTATCTCTGCTGACAACCTTGCCACCTGAAGTGCATAGTTCTAGCGTGCAGATGTGAGAGCCACATGTTTTTGAAACAGTAAAGCCTTGAGTCTGCTCAACTCGTCAAAATTCACATTGGAAGTAGCAATATGAGGCCAAATGTCCGCTACCTCTTATTTTAGTGGGAGGAAAAAGTACATTCCCGCAGCATGTAACAATCTTAGAGACCAAAACCACATAAACTATGCTGGCTTGCATCCCACAACAGTCTTCAACATTGAGGAGGACATAGCTGCCATTTGAAAGCACCTGGAACGTAGGTCTAATCAAGGGGACTGAAACTCCATTCAGATAACAAGCCAAGTTCGCTGCAGACGCGTTACACGCCCCATGCAAGGGCAGCTGTTTACAAACCGTCAAATGGCTGACAGAAGTCTCGCATTCACTACTGCTAAGAAAGACTTCTTTCATGCCACTGACATTTGTACAAGAAGGGTACCTCCCACACCTCATGGATGTAACTATCTCCCAGCCTTTCATATCTGCCTACCGGAATGTGTTTTAAACAGGAGGTGAACTGAAGTGTGGAAATAGGCAGATTAATGACCCTGTGTATTAACCACTCAGCAGATGGTAATTCAGCCACAGTAAAAGGCAACTTTTCTAACTTTTCGATGTTTAGTATGACATAAGTCGCTTCTTTCTTAGCCAATAGTTGTTGTTGTCACGTTAAATTAAAAGTAGAAAATATTTCCCTTGCGCTGACGTGTTGCCAGGGAACGCGACTTGCCTTAAGTGTTTGAAGTGTCCAACCCAACTGCATAATGGACCTTAGCTGGCTCTGTCCATGATGTAAGGAAGACATATCTGTTTGTGTAATGTCTATTGCAGAAGAGACAATGTTATTTAAGGTGTATATCCGATTGGACAGGGTGTTAATCCCATTATCTAAAACAGCTAATGCCTTCTGTAAATTTTCCTGCTCCATTTTCCTTAACCGGGCAGCAGCTTCTTGTTGTGAAAGATTCCAGATTTCATTATATACTTCATATAGGAAGCATTTTCGGCACTGTTTTCTGGGGCCTAACAGAAAGTCCTGTAAGTCAGTGTTATTAGACAGGAGACTGAGGTGTTCTCTAACTGCTTCTAGTGAGGAACTCTTTAACCATTGCTGACATAGTTCCCCTACACTATGGGGGTCATTATGAACACGGCAGAAACAACCGCCGTGTTCATGCTGGCGGTCAAAACACTGACACTGACTGCAAAATGCACGGGCAGTGCAGGTGCCCCCCAGGGGTGCCCCGGGGCACCCCCTCCGCCAGCCTTTTCCTGCCGGGACATCCCGCCAGGAAAAGGCTGGCGGAAAATGAAACATAATCCGCAGTGTAGCGCAGCTACCCTGGCGGATGGTGTTTCAACCCGCCGCCAGGCTGCCTGATGGCAGGAGCTTGGCAGTGGCTGATGGCTGCGGCTGCCATTTCCATTATAGGGCGGTCCGGCCTACTAGTTCTAAAACCCCCCAGGAGTTCATAAAATGTTTATGACACCCATTGGTATCTATTGCCCACAATAACCACTCGCCAGGACGTGACAGTGAAACATTAAACGTGCCATTCTGGACCAACTCATCGAGCTGGTCTTCAGTTGCATTAATGTATTGTTGCCATTTATAAAATTCAGCAGGGGCAGGAATACTGGACGTGTTCAATTCCTTAATCTTTGCTAAGCCTAAACAACTAGTTTGTTGCACAGTTTCATTTTAAAATATATTTTGAACAGGTATCAGGCATGCCCTTAATAAAGCTTCCATCCCCCGTATTTGCCAATGTCTAGTTCCCCACACTTTTTAAGTCAATCGACTTCAGCCAATATTCATAGCCTTCTATAGTCAACCGGGAAACAAAGGAATCCGAATAAATACATTTCGTATTTGTCAACAATATGCGTACATTTGCTATAGGTGGCAATTTAAAATAAAACGGCTCACCATTTTTAACATCGTGCCCAGAAAAATTATGTAAACTTTTCAGAATATGTTTTAGAACTCCCTTGTGGTGGAGTCGGACAATGTTCCCATTGTGTGTAATTATAAACAGTCTTTGGGGGTACTTGCTCTGTGGATGAAATGGTGCCCATAATAATTATAGCAAAATAGATCACCATAATTCTCTTTAGATTGGTAAACATCTTCATTTTCAAATACAGTATAATACTGCAATTCAGTCATCATAGAATCAACTGTTTTCACATCCCAATCATCAGAAACAACTCTGGGTATTATTATATTGTTCTTTGAAAGTTTAAACTCATATGGTATTTGAATGACCTCCGTAGGGCCGTATATATCGAATGTTACTTTATCCCAAACAATCCCATCAAGAATTGGTATAGTGGAAATATTCACAAAAGACAAGTCTCGTTGATGTTGGCAAAATATCCAGAAGCAGTCCGTGCAAAAACTGGAGTCGTGTTTGTAGGAGGAGTTGGTGTTTCCCGTGGAGGCACAGAATAAATGGCACCATCCGTCTGTGTTGAAGTTGTGTCAAATCAATCACTTATCTCTATATTATTTGATGTCAGTGGAACTAATGCAAGATCATTTTCCACCCTCCCCAAGCTCAGAGAGGTGCCAGTGTTGCTGCTTACAACTTGTAGGGGAACTTCTTGACCAGTAGTGAGAGGGATTCAGGAGCTATTGGCTGTTTCTTTTTGTCGGCTGTGCAGGATCAGCCACATGGTGTAGTTTGACATTGCCGAGGGAGACAAAACGATTTTCTTTGGCACCTGCCAACAGTGGTAGAATGACAGTTCTGGTACCGTGTATCCCCAAGACTGGGACTGATGCACGATGAGAAGGACCAAATACCTTTTTCACAGCAACCTTTTCATGTACTAGATACCCAACTTTAGGGATCCAACCTGAAGGCATTACAGGTACATCCTTAATTCCTGTGGAGGCAGCACTGGCAGAAGCGTTGTCGTCACAGTACTATTGCAAATCCTGTAAGACAGTGACACGTTCATTTATGTCAAAGGATGTTTCTGCTGCCTACACGCCAGGACCATCAAGATCTGGAACATACATTTGAGTTCCGAACAGGCACTCATATGAAATATAACCCCCCAGGGACTTTCTAGGCAGATTATTATGTGCTCCCTGGACGCCATACAGGTGACTAAGCCAACTACGACCCATACCTAAGACTCTGGCTGTTAAGGATTGCTTTAAATCATGGTTTAATCGCTCCACAACCCTATTTCCCTCGGAATGAAATGGAGACGAGTACTGGAGTCGGACCCCCAACAAAGCCATGGCGACCCTAAATACCCTTGAGACAAAAGCACAGCCCTGGTCCGAGTGGAAAGCCGCAACTGCATATGAACCGACAAAGACTCCCAAATCTTTAATAACAGTCTGAGCATCAGACGAGCGATGTGGCCACACCCATAGAAATTTGGAGCAAGAGTCAACAGTGACTAAGATGTATTTGTATGCACTATCCGGTGTTAGGGGCCCGCAATGCTCCAAGTACACACATTGTAAAGGTTTGTTGGAAATTAGGAGGGGTGTCTGTGGTGGGCGTTTAGCTGTGGAAACTTTAACTTGTTGGCAGATGTCACAACAAAGGACATACGGTTTGGCCTCTTTGTATAGGCCTGGGAACCAATAATGGGTTTGTATTAAAGATATCGTAGCTGCCACACCAGCATGGGCAGATGCTACCCCCTCATGCGCTGCTCTAATCAACTCTGGTCTTATATCTTTGTTAGGAATATCTCGAACCCCTACGTCTGGTATCTTAACTTCAGCGTTTCGGCAGCCTCCCATTTGGTAGAATATGCTTAGCAGGAAATGCTTTAGGATAGGGCGTACCTTCAGCCGTAGCTGTCACGGCAGCCCATATGTCTTCGTCCGGTTCCACACTTAAGCGGGTTACTGCATCAACAGTGGCCATGGCTACTGCTGACTTTGCGGATTCATCAGCCAGTGTATTCCCAGCGATGTGTATTCCAACGTGCTGGTGTCCAAGAGTATGTACAACATGGACATTTGGTAGCGTTTCTTTTAGAACCGCTACTTTTCCCCACAGAAGTCTGTGTTTAATGGTGTTGCTTTTAGAACCTCAACCCATTCTGGCACCAGTAATGCAGGTATTCATTGAAGGACACATGTGCAAGTGCTATGCTCACTGTACCTCTTGGCCTCGGGTAGCTATCAGGGGGTCATTGCTGTGGCAGGTGGGGCATCCCAAAGTGCACTCTCACGGTTTTTCAGATGTTTTTTAGATGCCATACTCACACGCATGTCCAGATACATATACCTACCCAGGAATGAGGCAGAAATCAACAGCACCAAGTTGGAATTCTACAGGATTGCCAACTTCCCTCATGTAATAGGGTGTGTAGACGGGACACATATACAAATCTGCCCTCCTGCAAATCTGGAATATCTGTTACGCAACCGTAAGTGTACCCACTCACTGAACATCCAGGTGGTATGTGACGCCCATTATGTTATCACTGACATGGTAGCCAAATTTCCAGGGAGTACACATGACTCTTACATTTTCAGGCACAGTGGGATAAACCAACGCCTAGAACGTGGGGAGTTTGGAGACGGATATCTCCTAGGTATTGCTGAATACACCCTGAAGACATACACACAGGTCAATGTGGAAACCATCCATGCCCTGCTAACATTGTTAATTTTTGCCAAACAGGTGACAGTTCATATGCGCTACGACCATGGATGGTTACCCCGTACTTAACACCCAGCAATGAGACTGAGAGGCGATACAACAGTGCACATAGGAGGACCCGAAATGTTATAGAGAGGACCGTTGGACTGTTGAAGGCAAGATTCAGATGCCTCCACAGAGGTGGAGGTGCGCTCCAGTATGCCCCAATAACAGCATTCAAGATAGTTGGCACATGCGCTATACTGCACAACATTGCCACTAGACGTGGGCTGCATCTCACCCCAGAAGACCCAGATTCGGAGGATGACGAGCAAGAGCAACCACATCGCCATCATGGGGATAGAAGCATTGCAAATCAAGGCAGACAGAGACGGGACCACATTGCAAACCAATACTTTGGAAGGTATGTGCTGCCTGTTACCACACACACGAATGTCACACACAAAGAGCCCAGGTGTGAAGTGGAACAAACAAGAACTTTTATTAAGTGAACTAAAGAACTGAACTGTTGGTCAGGGGCTGTAAATGTCCACCTGCAATGAGGACATATTCACCTCATGTTGCCTCAATTGTCCGCAAGTGCATAGCTCAACTCCTATGCCTGGGACGCCGAGCATGGCTAGTGCCTGGAGTGTCAGCAGATCCCAGACGTGCACTGCCACTCCTCAATACCCTTGTGTCCGTGGCAGATGCACTACTGACGGTGGAGCCCTCCTCACTATCTTGAGGTGTGTCTGCCATGCCCCTAGCCACCTGTCTTGCCTCCATCATGTCCACAGCGTGGCTTATCCGTCCCAGTCCACGAGCCACATCCCCTGCAAAATGGCCCAAGTCTACTTGCAAACGGACTGTCCGGCGTGACAGCCCTGTTGTATTGACAGCCAGGCGGACGATTGAGGCAGCCATGCGGTCCAAACGGTGTATGAGTTGGCGCACACAGCGCCTTGCACTCTCTCTCTCTGAAACAAGTTCAGTTACTAGTTGCCGGATGGAGAGTGCAAGGTCACCGACATGACTGTTCAGGCTTTGGAAGTCTGTGTGCACCTGTGCCAGCCCTGTGGTGAAATTCCTCTCCATACGCTGCATGGCCCCTGATATGACTCATCTGCCTTGTTTGCAGGCACAGACCTCTGATGAGAGCTGCCTCGGCGGCGGACATGGAAGAGTCCCCTACATCTCCCTGGGACACTGCAGGGACATGGACACGTTGTCTGCGTCGCGGTGGAGCATCAGGGTCCTGTTGGCTGGCACTGTGGCTGGGACCGGGTGCTGGGTCAATCTCCCCAATGTCCAATGGTGCAGCTGGAGGGGACTGTGGTCGGGTGGTGCTGGGCCCTGTGGTGCTGGGCCCTGTGGTGGCTGCTCCCGAGTCTTCTGCTGCCTGTTGGCTGACCTCTGCACCCTGGACGGACTGGCTGGTGGGGATGTCTTCTGGGAGACCTGTGGGACATAGGGAACACACTGTCAGTATCTAACATCTGTTGTATGCTTCCTAATAAACTGTTGCCTATCAGCTGCCTACTGGACTACATTGCCCATAATGCACCATTCTGGTGGTTGCTAGTCTGGAATCGAGCTAATTTGGTTGTGCATGCTGCTGTGTACTGGGTGGGGGAGGGGTATGGCAGATATGGGTGTACATGCATGTTTCATGGTACTCACTTGTTGATGTTTCTGGCGCTGACGTGTCCAGCTCTCCAATTCCAGCCACTGCCTCTGGCTCCAGGGTCTGTTCCACACGTTCCTCCATGGGTGTGGGTGGTGGGACGGTGGATGGGCCTCCTCCTGTGCCCCTCATCTCCCGGAGGCGCTCTGCCACCCTCTCCTTGGTCCTGGAGCGCAGGTCGTACCATCTCTTTTTGAGCTCTTCAATGCTTCTGTGGCTCACCCCTATTGCATTTACCTTCTCCTGGATGTCAGTCCAAATCCTCCTTTTGTCAGTCTCTGGCACACTGAGGGCAGCCCTTCCAAATAGCTGGTCATGGTGCTGGCAGCATTCATCTGTCAGCACCTCCAGTTCCTTCTCTGAAAACTTAAGTTTCCTCTTCCTGCCAGAGTCCTCCATTCTTGCTGCTGTTCCTCCTGGTGGTTGTTCAGCAGTTGGAAATGGGTGTGGTCCTCCCTCCTCCCAGGTGTATTTGTAAACTTCCTGCCTGTGATGTCATCAGCAAGAGCCAGTAAGTGTTTTCCAGACTGTTCTGCTGCACCTGCCTGCAATTTGCGGCACAGTCGCAAACTGCGGCACCCACTTGCAATTTGCGTGTTCGTTTTTAGCGAGGTCGCATAAAGCGACCACGCAAACAGCGGACTCGCAATCTGCAGTGCGACTTCATTTGCGAGTCGCAAAATGAAGTAGCTTTTTCTTGTTGGATACCTGTTTGCGAGTCAGAAATTGCGAGTCTCAAAGACTCGCAATTTCTGACTCGCAAATCTTTAGCTACCTACATCTGGCCCTAGATTCCTGCAACCTTAACAAGAAGAAGGACTGCTGACCTGAAGCCCTGCAGAGACTTTCCACTCTGCACCCAACGCCCCGGCTCGACCTGCGGAAAACCAACACCTCAGGGAAGACTCCCCGGCGACTGCGAGCCCGTGAGTAACCAGAGACGACCCCCCTCAGCCCCCACAGCGACGCCTGCAGAGAGAATCCTGAGACTCCCCCTGACTGCGACTGCCTGGAACAAGGGACTCGATACCTGGAACCAACACTGCACCTGCAGCCCCCAGGACCTGAAGGAACCGAACTCCAGTGCAGGAGCGACCCTCTTCCTAGTCCAGGTGGTGCCTAGCCCAGGTGGTGGCTACCCCGAGGAGCCCACCGTGCCTGCCTGCATCGTTGAAGTGACCCCCGGGTCCCTCCATTACTTCCTACCTAAAACCAGACGCCTGTTTGCACACTGCACCCAACCGCCCCTGTGCCGCTGAGGGTGTACTTTCTGTGCCTGCTTGTGTCCCCCCCCGGGGCCCTACAAAATCCCCCTGGTCTGCCCCCCGAAGGTGCAGGTACTTACCTGCTGGCAGACTGGAACCAGGGCACCCCTGTTCTCGATTGAAGCCTAGGTGTTTTGGGCACCTCTTTGACCTCTGCACCTGACCGGCCCTGAGCTGCTGGTGTGGTAACTTTGGGGTTGCCTTGAACCTCCCAACGGTGGGCTACCTTGGCCCCAACTTTGAGACTTGTAAGTGTTTTACTTACCTGCAAAACTAACCTTTACTTACCTCCCCCAGGAACTGTTGATTGCACTGTGCCCTCTTTTAAAATAGCTTATTTTATGACTGTACATGATAGTGTGATCATTCCTAGAGTATCTAAGTGAAATACCTTTCATTTGAAGTATTACTTGTAAATCGTGAACCTGTGGTTCTTAAAATAAACTAAGAAAAAAAATGTTCAATATAAAAACCCATTGGCCTGGAGTAAGTATTTGAGTGTGTATTCCTCATTTATTGCCTGTGTGTACAACAAATGCTTAACACTACCCTCTGTTAAGCCTACTGCTCGACCACACTACCACAAAATAGAGCATTAGAATTATCTCTTTTTGCCACTATCTTACCTCTAAGGGGAACCCTTGGACTCTGTGCATGCTATTTCTTACTTTGAAATAGTATATACAGAGCCAATTTCCTACAGATATCATCTACATAGGACAATGCTTCAGGGTCAAATGCGTGCAAAACTGCAGTCACACAAGCTGCGAACAGTCCTGGGCTGTTCTTATATCCATGGGGTAAACAACAGAGAGCCCAGTGCGCTGAAACTTGTTAAGTCTCCACTATTAGGGGCTATATTCCGGCAGAGGAAACCACTGGAAATGTCAAGTGTTGTTTTGTATTTTTTGCGCACTATGTTGTTTATCAGTGCTGTGCTATGTGAGTTTTGTATTGCATATGTGTGTGTATGACTGTTTAGGTGTCTGTAGTCTAAGACTGTTCTGTATGAATGGTCCGGTTTAGCTACTGGGAATAAAGGATTATTCATTGGGAGACACAGGGTTGAATTACGCCCTGGTACTTTAGTTGTGTGAGGATTTCTCACATGGGTGCTTTTGCATCATGTTTTATTAGATACTGAGGTTGAGGTTGATTTTTAATAGGGATTACATGGTAGGGGGATTCTTTATCCCATCCTATGTAATTGCAATATAACGCCAATGCCCAATCGATGGTGTAGGATTCAGCGATTTCCTCCGGAACAAGGGGTGAGAAAGAAGATTTAATAACATCTTCCCCATATGGGCAGGTACAGACAAATTCAGGTGGCCAATAAATCATCATATATATTTACCACCGATCCCAAAAGATTGCTTCTATTGTGCGGTCAATGTCTCCTTCTAACTGTAGCGTTACTTTGTGCACCTAATCAGGCATAGAGACACGCATGTCAGCAGTTTCTACTTGTAGAAAGTCATCAGTTGCTTTCACCTCTAGAAGACTCCGGCGAACTATTATGACCTCTGCCGCGCTGTCTAGCAGCGCAAGTGCTCACTTCCTGTTCTTCAAGAGGACCCTCTTGAGTGGCATGTCAAACTGCAACTGCTGCCACTTTTTTTCTTTTTAAATTGGGGTTTTTGTTGGGGAGGTTTCTCTTCCTTTTTAACAGAAACCTCTGATGAGCATTGTGATTCCTGTCTCGGTTTCACGTGCTCTGTTCGTCGCTCTGATCGCCCACCTCTCTCACTGCCTTTTTCCAATGAGTCCTGAAAGGAACGAAATTGGCGTGTATCGGTATATCGATATCTATCAGGCCTTTTTATAGTATCTCTATTTCTCAGATTATATCTATTCTGTGGGGTCTCCATACGCAGGGTTTCTCCCCTTTCTTTCTTAGGTGTTTGTTCTTTTTTTATCCCAGCGTTTCTTGCTACCCAAAAGAGCTTGCTTGGAAAAATCTTTTTTTGATTTTCCCTGAAGTTGTGGTTTAGTTGGCCTGGCTCCTAGACTATCTCGACCAGTACTAGAATTGGTCTCTGCGATAATCTTTGGCCGCTCGCGTTCTTGATCCTGTTGAGGAACATCCCGGAGCCGCATGCACACTGCTAGTGCGACCGCTTCCCCTTTAAGGTTACTCAAAATAATTGAGGATACTGTGGCAAAATTGCCCATTGACTGCATCCCCAAGTCTAGGGCCGGGGCAGCCCTGTATTCATCTTGAATTTGTTTCAACACTTCCGGCAAGTTGGCAAGTGTCGGAGTACCTTGTGCTCTAGTATAGTGTGTGGCAAATACCGTGTCCCATATATTACAGTTATCTACTGTGGGGACCTTCCCAAAAGGCAAGCACATTGTTAGAATTCTATGTCTATCCTGAAGCCCAGTATGGGGAAATACTGCTTCCAGTGCATTTATTTTTTGAGCTAGCCAAAATGGAATTTCTCCTCATTTGGAGGGTACTTTACCCATAATCAAATGTACAGTTGCAGGGTTATTACCTGGCGTCACTGCATGTGGTTGCGCTGGAGCAGCAAGTGCTGGGTTTGTATTAAATGTTTTCATTACAAAGTTCAGTATATAAATGACGGACTTCAGCTACTGCTAAATTTGCTACTGCAGGGTGAGGTGTATAAATGGCCAATAAAGGCCAGGTAGGACCATCATTACTTAGAGGACCTAATCCTACTGGTAAAATTGTGTGGGGTAGGGCACCATCAGGACAATTATTATGTTCTTGATAAGATAACAGTATTTCTAAATATGCATGGGCTCTGTATTGTCCAGGTACGTTTGCAAGTGTATAGTGATGAAATGTGTTTGTGTTCCCATCGACTGCTGGAAATGTGACCCAAGAATAAAAAAGTTCTGTTCTATAAGCTGCATGTGCGTCCACCACAAATGTGACTGGACCACCCCTGGGCCGCTAGGCCATTTGTCAATAAGTGCACAGTCAGGGGTTGTCTCATACGGACTGCAATTGCTACCTGTTGATTTGCCATATTAGATGGTAGATTTGTTCAGAGATTAGCACACCAAAAGGAGA
The DNA here is from genome assembly GCF_031143425.1 of Pleurodeles waltl. Classification (NCBI taxonomy): domain Eukaryota; kingdom Metazoa; phylum Chordata; class Amphibia; order Caudata; family Salamandridae; genus Pleurodeles; species Pleurodeles waltl. Next base: position 75,430,756 of record NC_090447.1, on the reverse strand, counting down.
TTATCCTTTTAGGGTTCAAGCTTGAACAACCTCTAGCATCAGATAGATGTTCCCTATTTAGCTGAGGAGGAAAACCTCAATACCACGGTCGTCTACGTATATAGTACTGAGGTGTCTTTGTATATAGTGAAACAGAGATACTCAGGAGGACCCGAAAATTAGAGCCTGACCAAACGTTGGGCGCCATTTCGTGCAGGCTCTCATTATTCTAATGAGACTACTGGATTATGAGCAGCAGAATCGCCTGCCGTGTGGGAGACTATGTCTGACCCACTAGAGGTGACACCTGTCGCTCCAATCCGGGTTTTGCTCCAGCTTACTAGCAATGCCTCATCTCTACCCAAGGGCAGGGATGATTGGGCAGCCGAGCGCATGACATAACTGATTTCTCAAGGGAAACCATGGTCACGGAGGTCTCATCCATTTCTCTCGGTTACATTAGTCTCACATGGACAATGACAATCAGAGGCAGTATATCTTTCAATAATGTTTTAATGAGGCGACTGCATCTTAGATAGCAAAGCATGGGCTGCAATAACCAGGATGATACAGCATGACAAGATTAAAATTGTGACAAGGAGAGTAAAGCATAGAAATAACGCTACCATATTGTCACTAGAGTCAATAGACTAATTCCGACCTAGGCTATAATAGAACACGTTTCGTTAAGCTCTAATTCTGCCCTTCAGGTTCCCTTGGGAAGACATCATCCCCCATACCTGAGCAAAGGCTTGAAGTCTTCATAAGCAGCTGTAGCGAAGCATTCAACAATCAGCATACAGTTGTGGTTCTCTGGCTGGAATTTCCCTCTAACGTGTAAGAAACAGGGAAGTGTTTTTCAAATAAAACAGCTGATGTTCTGAGAAAATGTCCCTACGTAAGGATGTATGTTTTCTATGAATGTCAGAGACAAAACTTTATACCACGTTCAACGGCAACCTATCTTACTGCAGTCTTGGAAGAAGCACAGAGTGAGCAAGAATGCCTTGTTTGAGAACAGAGTGCTGGCCTAGGCAAAAACAGTTAGCTAGAGAGAACTAAAACAAGACCGTAAAAGTTGCTATTGTAACAATAATAAAGCAAGGCTGAATAAAATATATCTAGGTTGAAGTGCACAGCTGCAGGCCTAGTATGTTAAAATAACGTGCATGGAGCTATAAGTATAATGGCTACACAACAAAGTGACTGCCAAATCATCAGCTTTTAAGTCGCAACTTGAGACCGCTGTTCCCTCTCACCTGTCCTTGTCGCTGGAGCTGTGGGCACACACACTGGTGTGGGAAAATAGTGACTGCACATAGGGGGTTCTAAGATAAGCAATTTTTAACCTAACTTTGAACTGGGCTCCCATGTAAGGCCACCAGAAATATCTGTAGTCTACCAATGTGATCAGACATTCATAGTCACCCACTGCCTTCCTTGACATCCTGTTTGGTTGCTAGGGATCAGAAGTTCAGTGGAGGTTGGTTGATTCAGTCCTTTTTTTGGTGGCTGGCTTATGTTTGGGCTAAAGAGTCTAGTACAAGACTGTCTAGGAGCCTAGCAACATCCACGAGGCTTTGATGTTGTGGTTACCCCTAATATCCCCCATGCCCAACCCAACTGACAGTCTGCCTTCGTAAAACTACAGCTGTGTAGTGTGGCAGCTAAGCTGCATCTACCAAAAAACTAAGCACAAGTATGTGCATCTGATTGTTGGGGCTACCTACTGGAGTTTAGGTCTGCAAAATCAGGGCTGCTGCTCAAGCACCACAGAAGAATGGTAGCTATCAGGATAACACTGTCCAAACATCATAGAAAAGTGTGACACAGATGGTACAGTGTGATACATACATTCGGATACAGATCTCTAGTTAGTAAGGAACTATAATACCCGATTTTCCATGTGTATTATTTAGGTGTGTGTGCTTTAAAATACTTGCTGGGAAGTAGCAAGGTTTCCAGCATGGCTTTCGAAAGCCTGTGGCCCTTCCTCAAAATCCCCAGAGCAAGCTATTGCGTTTCTGGCCCCAACATCAGCATACACAACAATAATGTGTATGCACTAAGGCCTTTCCGGAATATAGAGCAAGACCTACAGAGGGGCTCTGTGGTCAAAGATACACACCTTGTGCGCCTTCCTTTGGATTCATGTGATTACAGTTAGAAATGGGGTCTCTATTAGGCATTGGTCTGCACCCTGTCCAAGTAGGGACCCTCACTCTAGTCAGAGTAAGGGAGTCACACAGCTAAGTTAACCACTGCTCACTCCATTGGTAGTTTGGCACGAGCAGTCCGGCTTATCTCAGAGGCAACATGTAAAGTATTTATACACACACACACACACACACACACACACACACACCCACACACACACACACACACAGAGAGTAACACTGAAAACAATACAAAAGTATTTCAGACCAGTTTGGAAAAATAGCCAATATTTAACTGAGTAAAACAAGACCAAAATGACAAAAATCCAACATACGCAAGTCAAAATATCTCTTTTGAAGGTTTAAGTAAGTCTTAATCCATAGCAATCTATTAATGTATCTCTTTAACACAAAGTACCTAGGATGCATCAAAAATAAAGACAATGCGGGCCACAGAAGAGGTGAGGTGCTGGAAAAGCAAAGCGATGTGTCGGTTCCTTACTGCGCAGGGGAGGTGATGCGTTGATTCTTTCCTTGCAGGTGAGACAATGCGTTGGTTCCTTACTGGCAGGGGAGGTGATACGTCGATTTTTTCCTTGCAGGAAAGGCGATGCGTCAATTTCCGGTAAAACGGCCTCCATGCCTTACTGCAGTGCAAGGATGATGAAAAATTGGTGCCCAGAGATGATGCGTGGAAAATCCAGATGCACTGTGTTGATGGGATTGCAGTTAAACAGGCGCTGCGTGGATTCTGCAGCTGCGGGACAGGCGCTGCCTAGATTCTACCAGCGTGGCGCATTGATGCGCTGACTTCCTCCTTCAGATCACTAGCTTGCACTTCCAAGGGCCCAGGGACTGAAGTTGGCACCACTTGGCCAGTCGAGACTCTCAACAGAAGAGCTCAGGCACTGGCAGATGAAGTATTTGACGTCCCTGTTACTTCTTAACAAGAGAAAAGCTCAGTCTAAGCCTTTGGAGAACCTTTGGAAGCACAATGTAGAAAGCCAATTCCAGTCCTTTCACTCCCAGAACAGAAGCAGCAAGCAGCTGGTCAGCACAACAAAGCAACAAGCAGAGTGGCTGTCCCTCCTACAGCATCCAGCTCTTCCTGGCAAAATGTCCTCAGTCCAGAAGGATTCTACCTATGTGGTATCAGAGGTCCAGTACTTAAACCCATTTCTGACTGTGAAGTAGGCAAACTTCAAAGAGAAGTCTTTGTAGTGCACAAGTCCCTGCCTTACCCTACCCTGGCCCCAGACACACTCCAGGGGGATTGGAGACTGCTTTGAGTGAACACAGGCACAGCCCTATCTTTGTGCAAGTATCAGCTCCCCACACCACTCTTGCTCAGGAAGACCCATAATTCTGGTGACGGGCCATCAGGATATGCAGGGCATACCTCAGCTCCCTTTGTCTGACTGTCTAGAGCGAATGCACAAACAGCCCAACTGTCATCTTGACCCAGATGTTCAGCAGACAGGCAGAGGCACAGAATGGTTAATAAAGAAAGAACCCACTTTCTAAAAGTGGCATTTTCAAACTTACAATTGAACAACCAACTTAACCAAAAGATGTATTTTTAAATTGTGAGTTCAGACACCCCAAAGTTAATATCTCAAGCTGCTCCCTATGGAAAATTGCACTTAAAAGATATTTCAAAGCAATCACCATGTTACCTTATGGGAGAGATAGGCCTTGCAATAGTGAAAAACAGATTTTACAGTATTTCACAATCAGGACATGTAAAACACACCAGTACATGCCTTACCTTTTAAATGCTTTGGGCCTACCTTAGGGGTGACTTACAGGTAATAAAAGGGAAGGCTCGGTCTGGCAAGGGGTGCACGTGTGCCAGGTTGAAATGGCAGTTTATAACTGCACGCACAGATGTTGCAATGGCCATATTTACAGGGCTACTCATGTGGGTGGCACAATCAGTGCTTCAGGCTCCCTAGTAGCATTTGATGTACAGGCCCCAGGCATACACTGTGCACAGTACAAGGGACTTACTAGTAAATCAGATATGGCATAACCCAATCATTAATACATTTTAGACAGATATCATATGCACTGGTTAACAGTGGTAAAGTGTCCAAAGTCCTAAAGCCAAAACAGGTCAGAAAAACAGGAGGAAGAAGGCATAAACATCTGAGGATAAACCTGCAAAAAGGGCCGGGTCCAACAATTACTATTCCCTCACTGTATTACAGAGGACTGACAGTGGTGGCAGCAAAATGATGATAGTAGTAGGGCAGGTCTTAGTATCTGCCACTTACTAAGGAGAGCAATCAACCACCCACTGCCCACTAAATTGTTTTAAATTGTTTTGCCAGACTGCAGTAATCCACTGCTTCATCTAAGCTTGCGACACAGATGTTCTGAGGATGTACATCACTCATTTGTGTAGAGCATATGATATGTTACTGTGGCTACACTGGGTCCTATTTTGACTTTACTATACTTTAGTGGTACCTAAGAAGCAGGATTAGAAATAGTCCCCAAAACAGCAGGTGTGAATTGTAGAGCTTCCTCTCAGACTATTCAAGGAATATTTAGTACGGTGTCTGAGGAGTGTTGAGAAAGGAGACAGAAGCCCCTTACAGCCCTATTGTTCTCTAAGAGAGGCTACCTCCACCAAGACACCAAGAAGTTTTTCAGCCTCAGTTACCTTTATGCTTTTGGGTCCCTTACAAGAGGAGACACCCACTTGCCCCCCCTACCTTCCTGGCTCACACCTGTGACAAAGACTATGATTGGCCCAGTCTGCACAGAAATATCAAAAGGTCAGAACTGCAAAGACCCCGTCACAGAAATTACCTGCTGGAATACACCAGGACTATCTTACCGTGCAAATGAAATACCCCAACTCTGCAGCTCAAAGAAGTCTCTGTATGTCCACTGTGGGATCCGAGGCTTCTGCTTAGGAAATTGTGGGCCACTGGCTGGATGTGTATGTCCTATCTTTATACACAGTTTTGTAAAAGTAATGCCCTGCAAAGCATTATGGAGCAAGTTTCCATGCCACAAATATTTTAGTATGTTGATAGGACAAATGCTTAGAACAGCCCCTAGAGGCCACCACAATGAAAATAGCATTTCTAAGAAACATGGTCATGTACCCATATATAGTTAGCCCCAAGAGTATGTAGTGCATTACACATTTTTCAGGGGTAGCACGTCTATAGCAATGATATTACAAACAAAACCCTTAAAACACAAGCCATTCCCAGCTGTAAAACAAATGTTCCAGCCATGAGTACGCTTGAAAAAACACTGACTCGTGGGAGGGGTTATTATTTTGAGATCTCCACTAACGTAATGTGCAGGCCCAGAGACGACCTAGACAGAAAGAGTGTGTCGTGCTGAACGTTTTGGTGGTGGTCTCATTGTTCTAGGACCACCACAGGCTAATAAGGCTAATAAGGGTGAGTTATGAGAAAAAATGTTTTGTAAGAGTAATGCCCTGCAAAGCATTATGGGGCGAGTTTCCAGAGTGTAGTGCATATTGTAGTATCGGCTCTCCCGCTGTGCTGGGAGAGACGAACGAGTTACTTACCTTCGGTAACGACTTTTCTGGTGGATACATTAGCTACCTGTGGATTCCTCACCTCATGAATACTCCCATGGCGCCAGCATTCGACGGAAATCTTCTTACTAGTCTCTGCACGTCGACGAGGACGTCACTGTCGCCCACGCGACGCCGTCTGACGTCATACAGGCAATAAGAGGTCCTCGACGACGTGCGGACGTCAGTACCAATCATTTTTTACGTGCATGAGAACAACCAGGCAATGCAATGAAAGAGCAAGGCAACATCCATTATATTGTAAAAATACACCACATTGTATGAATAACTGTAAATCTTTTTATGTACATATATATATATATATAAAACTCTCTCTTTTAAAATATATACACACACCAAGTATATACATAAAGATATATACATATATACATATATATATATAAATATATTATATATACATCTATTGCACCCTCAAAGACCAAGAGGAGCGCACTCAAGGATTACATGGCAAGACCAGAAAGGCAACGGGGAGGCGGGTGGGACCGTGAGGAATCCACAGGTAGCTAATGTATCCACCAGAAAAGTCGTTACCGAAGGTAAGTAACTCGTTCTTCTGATGGATACAACTACCTGTGGATTCCTCACCTCATGAATAGAGTCCCAAAGCAGTACCACGCCCGGCGGTGGGTGCCTAAATGGTCAAACCAAGAAATCCTGCAGCACTGACCGTGCAAAATGGCCGTCCCTTCTAACCTCAGAATCTAAACAGTAATGTTTTGCAAAAGTGTGAAGGGACGACCAAGTTGCGGCCTTGCAGATGTCGACCACAGGAACACCTCTGGCTAAGGCCGAAGTGGCCGACTTAGCTCTGGTGGAATGAGCTCTAATGCCCTCAGGAGGATCCTTCTTTGCCAAAGAGTAACATATTTTAATGCAAAGAACAACCCACCTGGATAGTGTTCTCTTGTGGACTGCCTTTCCTCTCCTCTTGCCCACGTATCCAATAAACAGCTGATCCTCCAGCCTGAAATCCCTTGTTCTATCGATAAAGAAGCTCAACGCTCTCTTTGGGTCCAGACGGTGCAGTCTTTCTTCCTCTTTGGAAGGATGAGGCGGAGGATAGAACGTGGACAAAGTAATTGCCTGAGCCAAATGGAAGGGTGAAACAACCTTCGGGAGGAAAGCAGCCTTGGTCCTCAACACCACCTTATCCCCATAAAAAGTTGTATAAGGGGGTTTTACTGATAAGGCCTGCAACTCACTCACTCTCCTTGCTGATGTTATAGCTATCAAGAATACTGTTTTTAAAACCAAATACCTCAAGGGGCAAGAATGCATAGGTTCAAAAGGGGACCCCATAAGGAAAGTCAGGACTAAGGACAAATCCCATTGCGGCATAACGAATGGCTTTGGAGGATATTGATTTAGAAGACCTTTCAAGAATCTGATAACAATAGGGGATTTAAATAAAGATGGTTGGTCTGGAAGACATATGAAGGCTGACAAGGCCGATAAATAACCTTTAATGGTAGCCACTGCACAACCTTTCTGCGCCAGAGATAGAGCAAAAGACAAAACGTCCGATAGATGAGCATGTAAAGGATCAATCTGCCTCTCTCCACACCACGCAACAAATTTAGACCACCTATTAGCGTAGATAGATTTAGTGGAGTGTCGCCTGGCCGCTAATATAACATCCACTACCTCAGGCGGGAGAGAGAAGGAACTCAGGTTGCCCCGTTCAATCTCCAGGCATGTAGGTGCAGACTCTGGAGGTTGGGGTGTAGAACCTGCCCCTGCGACTGTGAGAGGAGGTCTGCCCTGAAAGGGAGACGGAGCGGCGGGCACATTGAGAGTTGGAGAAGGTCGGAGTACCACACCCTCCTTGGCCAATCCGGAGCTATTAAGATTACTAGAGCCCGGTCTTGGCGAATCTTCCTCAATACTCGAGGAATCAAGGGTATGGGAGGAAACGCGTAAAGCAACTGGCCGCACCAGGTCATTTGAAACGCGTCCCCCAACGCTTCCTGCATCGGATACTGAAGGCTGCAGAACAACGGACAATGCGCGTTCTCTCGAGTGGCGAACAGATCTACCCGAAGAAACCCCCACTTCTGGAAGATTAAACGGACTTGATCTGGATGGAGACGCCACTCGTGGTCTGCCGAGAAGTGGCGACTGAGACTGTCCGCACGCACGTTCAAAACTCCGGCCAGATGGTTTGCTATCAAGCAAATCCGATGGTCCTTTGCCCAGGACCATAGTCAAAGAGCTTCTCTGCAGAGAAGGTACGACCCCACTCCTCCCTGCTTGTTTATGTACCACATCGTGGTAGTATTGTCCATTAGGACCTGTACCGACTGACCACGAAGGGAAGGGAGGAAGGCCTTGAGAGCCAGACGTACAGCCCGTAACTCTAACAGATTGATGTGAAAAATCTGTTCCTCTGGAGACCAAAGACCTTTGATCTCCAGATCCCCCAGATGAGCTCCCCACCCTAGAGTGGAAGCATCCGTTATGACTGTGGCCACTGGTGGCGACTGCTGGAACGGCTTTCCTTGTGAAAGATTGTTGCTTGCAATCCACCACTTCAAATCCACAGCAGCATCTCTGGAGATCTTGACAGTACCCTCTAGATCCCCTCTGTGTTGAGACCACTGCCTTCGGAGGCACCACTGAAGAGCCCTCATGTGCCAGCGAGCATGCGTGACCAACAGAATGCAGGAGGCAAAAAGACCGAGCAGACGAAGGACCTTGAGGACTGGAACTACCGCTCCATTTCGAAACATTGGAACCAAATCCTGAATATCTTGAATCCGCTGAGGCGGAGGAAAGGCCCGACCCAATGTTGTATCCAGTACTGCCCCTATGAACAGGAGGCGCTGAGAGGGCTCTAGGTGAGATTTGGGCTCGTTCACCGAAAAGCCCAGGTCGAACAACAACTGGGTTGTTGACTGCAGATGACGCAACACAAGCTCCGGGACTTGGCTTTGATCAACCAATCGTCCAAGTAAGGGAATACTGCTATCCCCTTCCTTCTGAGCTCTGCCGCAACCACCGACATCACCTTCGTGAAGACTCGAGGTGCTGAAGTAAGACCAAACGGAAGGACCGCAAACTGGTAGTGTTGCGATCCCACCACAAACCGGAGATACTTCCTGTGTGACTTGAGTATCGGGATATGAAAGTAAGCATCCTGCAAGTCGACAGACACCATCCAGTCTTCCATGTTCAACGCCAAAAGCACCTGTGCTAGGGTCAGCATCTTGAACTTTTCCTGCTTGAGGAACCAATTCAAGATCCTCAGGTCCAGTATTGGTCTCAAACGACCATCCTTCTTGGGAATCAGGAAATACCTTGAGTAAACTCCTTGACCCCTTTCCTGCTCCGGGACCAACTCCACCGCGCCCTTTAAAAGGAGGACTTCTACCTCCTGTTCTAGCAACAGGAGGTGTTCTTGTGAACAATACGAAGGGCGGGGCGGGATGAGGGGCGGAAACTCCCGAAAGGGAAGGGTGTAGCCTTTTCCCACAACACTGAGAACCCAAGTGTCAGACGTAACAGTCTCCCATTTGGTGAGAAAATGCTGTAATCTTCCCCCTACAGGAGAGGAGTGAGTGGGAAATGGTGGAAGCCTAAGGCTGCTTCCCCTGCTGCACCCCGCCAGAGGATGAGGAAGAGGCAGAGTGCTGCTGAGAGGCTCCCCTGGTGCGGACCCTACCCCTCCCCCTAAAAGATCTATAGGGATGGGAAGAGGCAGGTTGCTGATATCTTCCCCGAAAGGAAGAGGAGGAAGAGCCACGCCCAAATCCACGAAACCTCCTGAAGAATCTGGAAGAGGCCGTGGAAGAAGGAGCTTGGAGTCCCAACGACTTAGCCGTGGCCCTGCTCTCCTTAAAACGTTCCAAGGCCGAATCAGCCTTAGCCCCAAACAGTTTGTCCCCATCAAACGGGAGATCCAACAATGTGGACTGTACATCTGCCGAAAAGCCCGAGTTACGGAGCCAGGCCTGTCTCCTTTCCACCACAGTTGTGCCCATTGCTCTGGCTACCGAGTCGGTGGTATCCAGTCCCGTCTGGATAATTTGGGTCGCAGCAGCCTGGGCATCAGAGACAAGATCCAAAAGACCCTGGGGAAGCTCTGTAAACGAAGAGGAGATGTCATCCATCAGAGCATGAATATACCTCCCCAGGATACAGGTTGCATTGGTGGCTTTTAACGCCAGACTGCAGGACGAAAAAATCTTCTTCGACTGCGCCTCTAGCTTTTTTGAATCTCTGTCCCCAGGCACCGTCGGAAAAGAACCAGGCGCTGACTTGGACGAACAGGAGGCCTGCACTACCAAGCTCTCCGGCGTAGGGTGCCTAGATAGGAAACCAGGATCAGTTGGAGCCGTCCGATACCTCCTGGCCACGGCTCTGTGAACTGCTGGGGAAGATGCCGGCCTCTTCCACACCTCTAAAACCGGATCCAGCAGAGCGTCATTAAAAGGTAACAGAGGCTCCGCCGCGGCTGAGGCCGGATGCAACACCTCTGTCAAAAGGTTTTGTTTCGCCTCCACCACCGGCAAAGGCAGGTCCAAAAAACTAGCTGCCTTCCGTACCACTGTATGAAAGGAAGCAGCTTCCTCAGTATATTCCCCCGGGGACGAAAGGTCCCACTCAGGGGAAGTGTCCAGCCCACTGGCCGACTCCAGTCCACGCAGCCCATCACCCGAGTCCTCTAGCTCTCCTTCCTCTAGGGCTCGTTGGTACTCCTGCTCTTCTAGTACCCGGAGAGCACGCCTCCTTGAATGCAGTCGTTGCTCAATCCGCGGAGTCGACAATGCCTCCGCCGAAGTCGGAGATCGGCGCCGATCTTCCGAAGCCACCGACGCCGCATCCGGCGCCACAGGTAACTTCGGCGCCGACTGAAGAGCAGTTGAAACGGATGGACCCACCGGAGTCACAGGCCGAAATCTCGACGTCGACGGGATGGAAATCCCTGGGGCCAATCCCTCTGAAGCCACCGGAGCGGCCACCGGCGCCGACACTGGCGCCGAGCCCACGTTCCCAAACGGGAGAAAGGGCATAAAGGGTGCCGGCCGAAGAGGCGCAGGATCACCCAAAGAAAAGGCCAAAGGCCCAGCCGGAGCACCCCCTGGAGCCATCTGTTGGAAGATGGCATACATCGCATTCAAGAATGCGGAACTATCGGCTCCAGGGGTGGGAAAAGCCAGATACTGGGGTGCCTGTCTCGGAGGCGACCCCGACCTCGGCGTCTGCGCCGGAGAAAACACTTGAGGCTCCAATACCTCAATCACCGACGCCTGTCCAGGCGAAGTTGGAGACGCCGGAGAGGGGAACGGCGTCGAAGGATGCGGCGTCACCGTGGGGCTGACCTCCCATGTCCTTCGGCGCCGATCCGGAGACCTGGAACGAGCCTCCCTTGAATGACGCCGAGATTCTCTACGGCGCCGGGAGTCTCGATGACGCCGATGTCTTGGAGAAGACTTCTTGTGATGCTTCTCCTTTGACTTGGCCATAAACAGCTTCGCCTCACGTTCTTTAAGGGCCTTCGGATTCATGTGCTGACATGAATCACAAGTCGAGACGTCGTGGTCGGAGCTCAAACACCAAAGGCAATCGGAATGAGGATCCGTCACCGACATCTTGCCTCCACACTCACGACAAGGCTTAAATCCAGACTTTCTCTGCGACATTATTTCCACAGAGAAAGAGTACGCAGCAAGATATACACTGTAACCGCAAGAGTAACAGTTGCTCCCTCGAAGATAACCGTTTCGAATGCACGGAAAAAAGGGAACTGACGTCCGCACGTCGTCGAGGACCTCTTATTGCCTGTATGACGTCAGACGGCGTCACGTGGGCGACAGTGACGTCCTCGTCGACGTGCAGAGACTAGTAAGAAGATTTCCGTCGAATGCTGGCGCCATGGGAGTATTCATGAGGTGAGGAATCCACAGGTAGTTGTATCCATCAGAAGCTTTCGTTTTGAGGATTTCTGTTTTACTTAAAGCATTTACCAATTTAAAGTGTTTGGAGGGGAAAGCCACAAGAAATTACTCTGATTAGGTAACTGTGAACAAGGTAACCAGCGCTCCAATACCGCCGATCGAGTTCAAACTGGTGTACCTGTTTGCGCTGTGAGCGCCATGGCCGCCATGCAGCACAAAGAGGAGAGACAAAAGAAAAAATAGTTTACCCGCGCTGAAGTATATCGGCCATTCGTGCAATAATCTATGTAATAGGGGCAGTCTGAAAGGCGTGACAAAACCAGCCACAAGGCGGGACAAAGATAAACCATTTACCAAAGACATCAAGTGATTTTTAAAAGGCAAGCTCAGGAACGAATGAAAGTGATGGGTGTGAGATGGGCGTGATTAAAAGCTCACAATACTTACAACAGGTCAAAGCGCTTGCGCGCTCAACCTAAAAATTGAAAATCTGAAATGCTAGCCTGTTTGACCAACTTGTGTGATCCAAGGAAAATACTTTTTTTTTCCATAGACACCTTATTGTTCATTATCACATATAAGAGCACTTTAAAATACGTTCAGGATGACTATAGTTTTGCTCCATCTATTATAATAATTTAGACCACATACAGGATCTACACAACAACTGGCTTGCCTCTTAGTTATTAACTGCATTGTCATCAGGCAGGGGCAGCACTGTTTCTCAGTTAACGTTCAAAAGATTGCACTTTTAATTAATACTCAATGCAGTGATATACTCTCATTTACTAAGGTGAACCTCTTCAGTGTGTTAAAATAATGCACTTTTAAAAATTTTGAAGACACCATATCATATTCTGACATGAATGACGTTTGCTAATGATATACATGCCAGATATTTTCAAGGCTCAGCTCATGCACAGGCACTTAAAGCAAGAGCCGACCACTGGTTCAAAAATGGCTCAGCTCTCCTACCTCTTCCTAGAACCAAATGCAGAACATGTGATTGATGGTGGCGAAATAATGAAACCAAAAAAGGGGGAGAAGTAATGATTAGCCTTGTATAGCATTACAAATCCTTGAAAGGATGCTCTTCCTAACTGGTAGCAAGTGAAGACCCCTGAGAATCCCTTGCTGATACCAGTTAAAAGGTGGGTTGCAACATTTTGGGACAAATGGAGTGGTCTGGTTAACTTATCTGGAAGACCATGTTAGATGGAATTTCTGTATCTAAGATGAGACAGTGTTAGACCTGGCATCCTTGGCGGGGTTTCCCCTGACTTTTTGCCTTCTGACCTGTTTTTCCGACTTCATTTTTGCTGGCTTTAGGATTCTGTGCACTTTACAACTGCTAACCAGTGCTTAAGTGCAGGTGCTCTGTACTCTAATCATGCTAACATTGGCTTACCCACAACTGGCACATTTAATTTCCTAGTAAAGTGCACCATATGTGCCCAAGGCATATAAATTAAATGCTACCTGTGGGCCTGCAACACTGATTGTGCCACCTATTTCAGTAGCACTCTAAACAGGTCTAAGGCCTGCCAAAGCAGAGCCTGTATGTGTAGTTTTAAACTGTCATTTCGACCTGGAAAGTGTACTCACTTGCCAGTCCCAAACCTTCCTTTTATATTATTACATATATACGTCACCCCTAAGGTACGCCCTGGTTAGCCCCAAAGGCAGGATGCAGTGTATTTAAAAAGTTCAACATGTCCTGGCAGTGAAAAACTATGTAATTTGTTTTTCAATACTGCAAGAACTATCTCCCCCATAGGTTAACATTGGGGTTACCTTGAAGCAACCTTTAAGTGTAACTTCCAGTTGGGAAAAGATAGAAAGTTGGGGTTTGGTGTCTCTAGACTCACAATTCAAAATCACAACTTATGGTGAAGTCGGATTTTAAATTATAAGTCTGAAAAAGCCCCTTTTAGAAGGCTGGCATTTTCTTGATTTAACCATTCGGTGCCTCTGCCTGTCTCTGAATACATGTCTGGGGTAGACGACAGCTGGGTTTTGTGCATTCCCTCTAGACAGTCACACACAAAGGAAGCTGGTGTGTGACATTTGATTCCTGAGGGCCCATCACAAGGCTGATGGGTCTTCCTGGGCTAGATGGGAAGGAGGAGCTGACATAAGTGAATAGGGCTTTGCCTCTCCCCATACAACCCCCGTAGTATCTATGGAGATAGGGAAGGAAGGGCAGGGAGCTTGTGCATTTCACAGGCCTCTCTTTGAGGCTCCCCCACTTCAAAGGTTCAACTGGGTATAAGTAAGGGACCCCCAAACCCCACCAAATCAGACCTCTGCTGGAACCAAGGACATTCTGTCTGAAAGAAAACCTGCTGTGCTGTAGAAGGGACTGCCATTTTGCTATCTGCTTTGCTATGTTGGCCTGCTGCTTCTTGCTTGGGAGTGAGAAGAACTAAACCTGCTCTCTACATCCTTGAACCCAAGTTTCTCCAATGGCTTGACATCTGTTCTTGCAGTCTCAGGAACATCAAAGCCTGCCTGCAACTTTGCTCCTGCTGCTGGACTCTACCATCCGTGAGTCCTACCCTTATCTGAGGTGCCAATCCAGTCCTGGGCCACAGAGGTGAGTTTGCAGCTGTGTGTCAGCAAAAATTGATGCATCCGAGCTGTTGCACCACTTGGAACAGACAGAGTGCCGATTCGACTAGGACGCAGGATCCGAGTGCGAGGTGCACCGACCACTCAGATCCGATCTGCGGACATCGTTGTGCGGCTTGATGACGACACATTGTATAAACCTTGACGAAGTTTGACGTAGATGCAGGACCAGACTGCGGGGCTTAGCACCGACACATCTACCCGATTGCATGGATCGGAACAGACGCATTGCCTTCGCATCGCTCTTCGACATTGATGCTTGCTCCCTCCAAGGCACTTTTCAGCGGGCTCTCCGTGAGCCCTGTAGCCAGCCTCCCCTTAATCATGATTGACCTGAACTTTGGATTGGCCTCAGGTTAGTATGACCTCAAGTTACCTTTTAGGGCTATTGGCTTCTAAGCACTGTTTATGGATTTAATCTGTAAAAATTCATATCTCGACTTCTACTTATTGGATTTTTGTAATTTTGGTTTTGATTTCTCAGATAAATATTCTCTATTTCTCTACACTGGTGTGGAGTCTTTTTATCCTGTTTTCACTATGTTACTGTAATTTAAGTGTTGCACAAATACTAAGTTAAACCACACTGTTCTGTGCCAAGCCACTAGAGGGTGAGCACAGGTTAATTCAGGTTGTGTAGCTGACTTACCCTGACTAGGTTTGTGTAAGAATCCATTTCTAATTGATCCTTTTCCTTTAACACGTGTAAGTTTGAGCCCTTTCCTCTCTGAACGCACTGTCTATCACATATGTTATCTTATGTATATTTGTTTAAGTAAAATAAGCCTGGCTCCAACACCACAGGCTTGCAGCTGGTTTCTTTCCCTAACTGGGGCACGTTACTCATTATAATCATGTGGTCAAAATAACTAACCGACCTCGGCTGTTGTATTTTGGGGAGGGAAAGGCTGATATCTATACCTTTGAACCACGCAATCCTTTGAAGGGTCTCAAGAATGTGGGGAGTCAGGCAGCTGCAGAAGGGAGTCGAGGACAAAGCTGGGAATGGAACCGGTGTGTGGAAACTGATTACCTCCTTAAAATATCTGTATGACGTATATCATTATTTACATACTTTATGTATCCTTTGATGTATGAGTATAAATATCACTGTTAAACACTTCATGCTAGCACACTTTACTTCGGGCCAGGGATGCCAGTGGTAAACTGCAGCAAAATAAACAGACCTTTGGTCATTGATTTTTCACTCCGGCTCTCCGTGTCAAAACTCCTTTGTAAATGCATTTGTAAGTATCTGCAAATATGTGCATTTTACAATTTGGCGCCTGAATAGGGACCTTCCAGTGGATGTCTTCAGTAGCGCTGTCACGAGACGTGCTGCCAGGGGGGGAACGCCGTTCCAGAGGTGTAGATTCCAGGGGCCCCTGCACAAAGACTTAGTTTCAAGCAGCTGCATCTTATCCACCGGGCAGGCCTCTCCCCGCTTTTTCATGATGTCCCAGCGAAGTCCCTGAAACATCGGTTTTTATCTTGACTGATTAGTCTGACACGGGCGGCCGGAGAGAAATCCAGGAAAAAGCAGATAGTCAGGTAAGACTGTTCCTCGCTGGCTATTTGTATGCTTTAACTTGCATTTGAGAGAATAATTGTTTTTGGATAACTTATCACTTTTGGGAATGATTAGTTCTTGGTAAATTTGCATTTGTACAAGGTACCATTTGACAATTTGTATTACACGTGTTTTTGTTAATCTTGACTAGTTTGCCCAGGCCTGGAGCAATTTGTAAGTTGGTAGACATTTGAAAAAGGGTTTCTTTGGTGCATGTTGCACTTTGAAATTTAAAAAGGGTTAGATATGGGAAATAAAAAATGTTGGCAAGGGCTATGTCTTTGTTTACGCCGAAATCATGTTCCACGTTTAGATAAAAAACAACCGATCCCAAAGGAGGGAACACCAGGGTGGGACATGTTAAAGGATTATGGTTTAGAGAATAATTTGTATAATAGTATATGGCGCAGATATACTAGACATTGTCCTGACCTCCAGTGGCCGGAGGATGGGTCTTTTGATTTAAAGAAACTAACCTACCTACAGGAATGTTTGTTTCATAAAAAGGCTAGACAACATATGTTTGAGGTATACAGAAAATAGGACACGGAGGCCACCAAAAGAAAAATTAAGACAGATAAACTGGTAGAAAAAGAACAACGGAGAACCATCATGCAGAAAGCAGCGCTGTACCACCATTCCCAAACCCAGAAAATAATAGAGTCTAAAGATAGAGTCCATAGAGCCCAGGTGGAGGGAAGTTATGTATCAAAGCCAACAGAACCCAAACATGCATTAGAGGAAGATGAGGTATTGCTACAGCTATTAGATAATAGCCCTACTGCACCTCCACCTTACACAACCCCTGCAGTAGCCCAACCTATCATGGGGGCACAGCAACAGCAGCAAGAGCAAGGGCACAATTTGGGAAATCCAGGTGCACCACCACAGCAGCATGTGCCACAGCAACCACAGCCTCTAGCCCAAGCCACCCCAATAGCCCAAGTCCTAATCCCTCCACCACCTGCCCCACCACTACCAGCCAGCACTACAAGGTTACCAATAATGTCCCCTGCCCCTAATACCCCAAATGGACAACGCCAACGGTGTACAGCCACTCACCCACTTTCACCCATATGGAGCACACCTATGAAGTCGACTTCGCCCCCTAGTACCCGCTCCACTATTGGGGAGGGGGAAAAACGGGTTATCAAAAATCAGTCAGAGACCTGGATGGCACATCCTATTTACACTCACACCGATATTATGGACACAATACAACAGATGTCATATTTTGGACAGCAATTAGCAATACAGTACATGATTGAAAAATTGGAGAGGGATTGGAATTCTTGTATTAGAGATTCTACCCCTCTCCCTTGTGAACAAGAATTACACCAATTATGACGGGACAGTGTGGCTTGTATGCTTGATAGTAACGGTATAACTGAGGGAGTACGCATTTGTGTTATAGCCAGAGAAGATGTTCTCAATACATATGACAAGGGGTACCCAATGAGGGAAGTACACCCTGATATTCCCACTGCAGCTGCAGTTGCAGCAGCAGCTGCCGCCGGACAACCAGCTCCTGTACCGGTGGCCCAATTTGTCCATATCCCATGGAAAAGGGAGGAGGTAATGGCTATAAAAAAAAAGACTTGCCAGACCCTCAAAAGAATCCAGCTGGATTCTATCGGGACCTTAGAATTGCTATTTCCACCACCACCATGACACTCAAAGACATTGACTATTTTTTTGGTGTTTTAATGGGCCCTGAAGTTTGGCATAAAATTCGAAGAGTAGATGATGCGCCTACTTTGGGAGATACATGGGGGGGTTTAGAAGCACGGGAAGCACGAAGGGCACCAGGATCCCTGCCGCATCAGGATATTTTAAATTTACCTAAATCGGATATTGACGAAGTTAGAAACTGTCATACCTCTTCAGACTGTGGATTGGGGAAAACTTGCCACTTATAAACAGAAAATAGGTGAAGATGTCCCAGATTATTTTACTAGAATTGAACAAGCTTTCATAGATTTTAGCGGCCAAGACCTCGCCACCATAACAGGTGTCACACTATTTGTAGAACGCTTTGTTAATGGCCTTCTACCTGAAATATCACAAAAATTAAAAGCAACAGAGAGTTCGTGGATGACGAAGGGACAGGCAGAGATTTTACAGATGGCACAATACTATGAGAGCAGGTACAAGGAAGAATTAGAAAAGAATGAGAAGTCAGTTAAAGAATTGAAGAAAAGGGTACTATTACAGCAGGCATATCCCCAGCGGGATACAACCCCTCAACCAAGGGGTGGCCCACCAAGGGGACGGGGAAGGGGTCGAGGCCGAGGTGCATCTGCACCACCCCAAGAACGCTGATTGAATATCAACCAATGTGCCTACTGTAAACAAGATGGACATTGGCGTGATACTTGCCCATTACTGGAAGGAAGACAAAGTATGTCACTTAATAGAGGGAACGCGGCAGGTAATGCACGAGGACGAGGGAGAGGTAGAACTGATCAGAAATGGCAGAATGGGAACCAGGTCCCGCGTAATACTAATATTTTTGACAATGCATTTGAACGACAATATTATGCTGATGATTCCTTTTCTGAATCCTACAATTATTAGGACAGCCACAGACAGGGCCAGGGGCGAGTAAGTATTCCTGTAGATCAGAATGGTCCCTACATTGATGTAAAAATCGAAGGAGAGGGCCATAAGTTTCTCCTAGATACTGGTGCCACCAGAACATCTATTGCACATTCTGCAGTCCCCGGGGCTCCCCTGTCTGGGCTTCATACCACGTCAATTGGGATTTCTGGGATCCCCGTGGTGAGCCCCATCTCAACACCTATGAGAGTAACTGTAGGACCATTTACAGTACACACGCCACTCTCTTTAACATCAGGTTGCAATGAAAATTTTTTGCATTAGATTTGTTAAAGAAATTAAATGCAGTTATTCACTGTTCAATGGATGGTGTCTATGTAACTATGGATAGTGTTTCCCCTACTCAGTGCATGTTCCCACAGGAATACGACTTACCCCCAGAGCTAACGGAACTAGACCTTCGATTATGGGCCAAAGACAAAAATGATGTAGGCATTATGGATATCGACCCTATTGTAATAAAAATCAAACCAGGTGCCTGGTTACCTCGTGTTCCTCAATACAAATTACCTAAAGCAAACGAAAAAGGGCTCAAGGCAGTCATATCTGATCTTGTGCATGCAGGTGTCATAAAGGAAATAGTGAGCAGCCCATGTAACAGTCCAATTCTTCCTGTTGTAAAGAAACAAAATGATGCTAATAGATTAGATGGTGAGCAATCAGTTACTGATAACACAGTATATCGATTAGTTATTGATCTTCGAGAAATAAATAAAATAGTCATTCCCCAGTTTCCCGTGGTCCCAGACATGAATAGTCTTTTCACCATGATCCCACCCTCTGCGTGTTTTTTCACCGTAATTGATCTGAAGAACGCTTTTTTCAGCATTCCAATTGCCGAAGAATCTCAATATTTGTTTAGCTTCGCGATTTTTGGTAGATCATTCGCGATGACAAGAATTCCTCAAGGGTTTGTGGAGTCCCCGAGTGTATATAGTCAATGCCTTAAACGTCAACTAGACCAATTCAATCCACCTTCAGGCTCTGCACTGTTGCAGTACATTGACGATATTTTAATTGCCTCAGATTCCATGACACAATGTAAGACTGATACTGTTGCATTATTACATCATTTAACATCCCTGGGCCATAAGGTGTCCCTCCCAAAATTGCAGTATTGTAGAGAGGAGGTCACCTATCTAGGACACCTCCTCTCTAAGGAGGGAAGGAGATTACATCCAGACAGAATTAAACTGGTTCATACAATGACTGCACCACGCACCCCTTCTGAAGTCCGAGCATTTTTGGGATTTACATCCTTTTGCAGACAGTAGATTCCACATTTTTCACTTATAGCAAAACCATTGACTGCTCTGACACTTTCAGATGAGCCCTCTCCTGTACCTTGGACTGACAGATGTGAGGAGGCTTTTCAGGAATTAAAAAAGGCGATGTGCTCTGCTCCTGTATTGGGTAATCTGGATTACAGCAAACCATTTGTTTTATTTGTGCATGAAAAGCATGGCTGTACATTGTCTGTTTTGACACAGGATCAAGGTGGTAGACAACGCCCTTGTGCATACTTCTCTTCCACCTTGGACACTGTGGCGCAAGCTTTGCCTACTTGTCTTAGAGGAGTGGCTTCTGCAGCTGCTGCGGTGAAACAAAGTGAAGGGTTTGTTGGTGGCAATCTGCTCACTGTGATGGTTCCTCATGTAGTTGATATTTTGTTAAACAAGACCCAGACGCTGCACCTCACCAGTGCTCGTCTAACGGGTTACAAATTAACATTGTTCAGTCCAAATATTACTTTGAAGCGGTGCAATGTCTTGAACCCAGCTACGTTACTACCCCTCCCTCAGGACAATGTGGAATTTGATCATAATTGCATTTTTGCCACTGAGGAAGAAACCAAGGGACGGGTAGACTTAACAGATACTCCCCTATCTGACCCACAGGGAGAGCGGTTTGTAGATGGGTCTTGCTTCAAGTTACCATACGGTACAACCACTGCAGCCTATGCGGTCACCACATTAAAAACAGTGGTTGAATCTCATAGAATCACACAAAATTCGGCACAGGCTGCAGAATTAATTGCCCTCACCAGAGCTTGTGAAATAAGTGAACATCTTAGTGTTAATATCTACACTGATAGCCAATATGCGTTTGGAGTAGCTCATAATTTTGGGCGACTCTGGGCGAATAGAGGCTTTATCACGTCACATGGCACTACCATTCAGCATGGCAACTTGATTGTGACACTTTTGAATGCTCTCAGCCTGCCCCGTCAGGTCGCAATCATTAAGTGTAGTGCCCATAAAAACAATTCTGATGATATAGGACGAGGAAATGCTTTTGCAGATTCTACAGCGAAAGCAACAGCACGAGCACCATTTGACAATGCATACGTTGAGAATAGTATCAGGGGGGAGCCCCAGAACGAAGTATTAGTAAATACCTTGCAGTGTGTGAGAGATATTCAAGCAGAAGCAACAGCAGAGGAAAGGGAACAGTGGGAGAAGAACGGTAGACTAGACAATGAGGGTTGTTACACAGATGACACAGACAGAAGAAGATGGATGTTACCTAATTGTTATGTACACGCTATGGTTACTATGGCCCATAGTCCTGCACACATCAGTGCCCAAGGCATCAAGACAACTTTGGACCACGTTTGGAGTAATCCCATGATATCCAAAGCTGCTAATAACCTGGTCAAAAGTTGTATGGTGTGTGCAGTACACAATGCAGGAAAAGGGACCCCTACGCCCCCTGGCCATTTTGCCCCTCCTGACCTCCCCTTTGAAGCTATACAGATGGATTTTATCCACATGGAACCATGTAACAAACTGAAATACATGTTAGTGGTAGTATGCATGTTTTCAAAATGGATAGAGGCCTACCCATTAAAAGACAATGGTGCCCTCTCTACCGCCAAAATATTACTGAAAGAATATTTTCCTAGATACGCATTGCCAAGATTAGTCTGGAGTGACAATGGCAGTCATTTTGCTAATGAGGTAATGGAGAAGGTCTGTACCGCCCTTAACATCAAACATCGATTTCATGCTGCAAATCACCCACAATCAGCGGGCCTTGTAGAAAGGTATAATTACACTTTGAAGAGCAAAATAGCTAAGATTTGTGCGGAGACCAACTTAAAATGGCCAGATGCTTTGCCCCTAGCATTAATGTCCATCAGGATGACTGCCAGTAGCAAGTCACGATTATCCCCCTATGAAGTTGTCATGGGGAGGCCAGCCAATATCTGGGGGGTATCACGACCAAAGAAGCTTTCTGAAGTGCAATATCCTTTGTTTGTAGACTATTGTAAACAATTGACTAAAGATTTGCGTTTGATCCACCAACAGGTCAAGGCCAGCCTACTGACTCCTCTTGAAGACCCTGGTCACCCTTTTAAGCCAGGGGATTGGCTTATGACAAAGAACTTTCAAAGAACCAACAGTCTTCAGCCCAGGTGGCGGGGGCCAGCCCAGGTACTGCTTGCAACACAGACAGCAGTGAAAGTGGAAGGAAGGAAAAACTGGATACATGCTAGCCATTGTAAGCGTGCACCAATTCCACTGCAATTTACTCCAACAGCAGAATTACCATTGTCTCCTGATTACAGAGAAGTAGGGAGACAGGAAACACCTCCACAGGTTTCAAGTGCTACCACTTCTGCTCCTGAGGTGACACAGCAGCCCAGTGACGAAGGGTTGCTGTTTGAAGATCAACAAACTCATTGATACAATCTGCGTCCTCGCCCACCCAAATGAACAGAATTCTGAAGGTGCGTAAGGTGGTGACCCCTACGAAAAGCTACATTTACATCACCCTGATAGCTCCCAGCCTGGAACTGGAAACGGAGGTCTTTTCTGAATGGCCAAAGAATCCTTTGCTCAGCAGAATACGGCATGCTTGCCTTCATGAAATACAGTTCCCCGCTTTCAGCGCCACAGGCATTTCTGATGCCATTGATGTACCAGCATTAAAACGAGCTATCCTCACTGTTGTTACGCACACTTTGGGCGACGAGGTTGTAAATGACTGTGATGACTACATTTTCATCATGAACATGAACACAGGTGACTAGCCTGTGCAACGACACCAGAACATTGGTCAGAACAACTGTCTCAACGAGAGCACAAGCATAGTGGGATGCAGCTTGTGCAACACTATTATCTGTGATAAGAAAGTGTGTAAGTGGAGTTAACAGTTCTGTGACTGGCGAGAAAAACCAAGTACCAGTTCTACGGAAGCGGCCAGTCATTAGGGTTGGTGCGGTTTGTAGTCCCAGCGGGAAAGAAGGTGCCTTTTTCTGTTAAATACCCAAGCACACCACTGATCTGGTTGCAATTGCTGGCCTCTGCCCTCACTTTACTGAGACACTGAACGAAACGGACGCACTATACTGAACACGAACTTTGAAGTATCGCGACTTACTCACTGGGAGTTGAGTCTCATCAGGAGTTAAAACTCGACAAGGAGCAGTCAAGTGACCTAGGATCAAGCCAACATCTATCGTCCAGTATTTGAAAAACTTGTTCATGGACCAACTAGTGCAGCCTAACTTCTGGAGTGGGAATCACGGCGTTGCTGAACCCTAGTGGGTTGTGAACATTGAAGGAAAACTCACTTATTTGTATATATACATATATGATTATTAGTATAGTGATATCAATATTTTGCATTTGCATATTTGGTAATTGTGTGGGTATATTTTTGAACACACATAGGCGGTAGAGACGAGTAAAACTGCACCATAGAAAGGTTGTAGGAACAAGGAGGAGAGCAGAATAAAATTATGAAAATATATCCATTTGGCAGGACAAATATCACTCGAGAGAATAGAGAAGAGTGGCCTTATAACTATTTCTACAAAACAACAATGAAGTACCTAGTGACCCTCATGTTAATATGTATAATGTCCAGTGGTAATGCATCATTGTTGCAAAATCCTACCTTACATCCATTGATAAAGGTTCATGGAAAGTTAGCTGAGACATTAAGTCTCACTAACTGCTGGATTTGCCGGCACTTGTCTAGACACCCTGAGGACCCTATAGGCCTTTATGAAGTACCAGTATCACCAAGCGAATATGAAAGAGGGGAAGTGTGTCTTGTACCAAATACCACTTGGAGATGTGACCAACGAGAATATCAATGGTACCCTAGGTGTGTGGTGCTCCCTAATACCCAGGCAGAATAGAAGCTCTCCCCGATGCCTGAGGAGAATGCCACACTTAAAATGTTTCCCATATGTTTTGGTACCTGTTTTTACGGACAATACCCAGAGGCAAAATACATGGGGGAAGATCCCACCTGAACAATGTGTTTACACTTTGTTATTTGATATCAAAACAGGGAATTGGGATCTTGAAGGAGAGGAGAAAATAGACAGAAATTGGACTGCGTTAATTAATGGGACTCAGCAAAATTACACTGTAAATTATTGGAACCTGACAGTGGGAGAAAATGAGGTTCTGGTAGATCCAGAAGGATTGTTACATGATCCCTCCAGGGAACAAGATAGAACTGGGAAAAATTCACCTGTATTATTATCCCGGGTTTTCCTTGGCCCCCTCTGGACAGCTAGATGTTCTTATGTTGCACCCTGGGCAAATGTATCATTGCTAAATGCAATTTGGGAGGATTACAAGTATTGCAATAGTTCTGAGCATGACACCCCAGAGGGTGTGGGTTTGCCCCGAATAAAATACAGTATTATAAATTCACAAATCCAGGGAGGCATGTACTTCGTATGTGGAAGAACTGCATATAAAGTACTCCCTCTAAACTGGGAAGGGATATGTTCACTGGCATATTTGGCACCCAACATTACTGTGATATCAAATATATCATCTTCCCAGCCCCTTAACATGGGGAGTTTTGCACATAGGTACAAACGAGGGACACCCATATTGGAGGAACGAAAGAACTGGGTATTTCAAATACTACATGTTCTTATTCCAGGATTTGGAATTTTCGACTTACAACTGGCAATGATGAACATGTCTGCTGAATTAGCCATTGCATTTAATGCCACTAGGGAGGCCATAGGAAGTGTACAGCTAGAGATAAACTCTGCAGCCCAATTGGCGATACAAAATCGGCTTGCCCTAGACTTGATTACGGTACAACAAGGAGGAGTATGTGTTTTAATCCAACATCAGTACCAGCAAAAGTGCTGCTATTTTGTCAACAAGTTATCAGAGATAGAATTGGATATTGGGAAAATAAAAGAAGCAGTACAGGTATTTGAAAAGGGGGGCCAATATGAAGGAGGCAATTTGAGTTTATCATGGTTATGGTCTTGGCTTGGGGGGTGGGGCTGGTTGTTTAAAGACATACTTTTTATAATAATAGCTATTATATTAAGCTGTTTGTTAGTACAGTGCTTACCTGCGTTCTGTTCCTGTTTAAAATTGTGTAAACTTCCTCCAGTGAAAATACTAGAAACCAATCGAACTATGATGCAGAGAGAAGAGATAAATTCCCTAATGGCTATTGATCCCACTATTCTCACTACAGATACTGGTTGCTCATACCCATCGGTTGTTTATGTCCCCATGAATGTCAATTTCAAGGAAGTAGGAGTAAAATTCAACATATATGAGGAAATTTTGAAATTTTCAAACGTTGATTATGTTCAGGGAGGAAAAAAAAAAACTCAAAAAGGGTCGATTGTAAGAATCCATTTCTAATTGATCCTTTTCCTTTAACACGTGTAAGTTTGAGCCCTTTCCTCTCTGAACGCACTGTCTATCACATATGTTATCTTATGTATATTTGTTTAAGTAAAATAAGCCTGGCTCCACACCACAGGCTTGCAGCTGGTTTCTTTCCCTAACTGGGGCACGTTACTCATTATAATCATGTGGTCAAAATAACTAACCGACCTCGGCTGTTGTATTTTGGGGAGGGAAAGGCTGATATCTATACCTTTGAACCACGCAATCCTTTGAAGGGTCTCAAGAATGTGGGGAGTCAGGCAGCTGCAGAAGGGAGTCGAGGACAAAGCTGGGAATGGAACCGGTGTGTGGAAACTGATTACCTCCTTAAAATATCTGTATGACGTATATCATTATTTACATACTTTATGTATCATTTGATGTATGAGTATAAATATCACTGTTAAACGCTTCATGCTAGCACACTTTATTTCGGGCCAGGGATGCCAGTGGTAAACCTGTCCTCTTTTGCTGCAGCAAAAATAAACAGACCTTTGGTCATTGATTTTTCACTCCGTGTCAAAACTCCTTTGTAAATGCATTTGTAAGTATCTGCAAATATGTGCATTTGACATTTGTTATCCCTGTAGGACATGGTGCATACATCTGCCAACTAGAGACCCAATTTCTAACAGACAGAATAAGAGCCACGACTATGGCAGTGTGGTAACATAAGGTATGCCTTACTTCAGGTGCTCAATTTGCTGAAAGCAGAAACTGGAAAGCTCAGAAATGGGGCATTTAAGAGAAGGGTCCAGGTCAATACAAATGGCTAAGCGCCTGACTTAGAGCTTGTGGACGGGTTACTCTGTCACAAACGAACGAGTTACTTACCTTCGGTAACGACTTTTCTGGTGGATACATTAGCTACCTGTGGATTCCTCACCTAATGAATACTCCCATGGCGCCAGCATTCGACGGAAATCTTCTTCCTAGTCTCTGCATGTCGACGAGGACGTCACTCTAGCCCACGCGACGCCGTCTGACGTCATACAGGCAATAAGAGGTCCTCGACGATGTGCCGACGTCAGTACCAACATTTTTTACGTGCATGAGAACAACCACCCAATGAAATGAAAGAGCAAGGCAACATCCCATAACCTTGTAAAATACACAATATTGCAATGAATAGCTGTAAATTTAATATAACGAACAAATATATGCCAATCATGTATGTACACAAAGATATATACATATATATATATACATATACATATATATATATATACATATATATATATATATATATATATATATATATATATATATATATATACACAGATAAATATACACAAGTATCCATATATACAACATCTATTGCAACCTTGAAGACCAAGAGGAGCGCACTCAAGGATTACTTGGTAAGACCAGAAAGGCAACGGGGAGGCGGGTGGGACTGTGAGGAATCCACAGGTAGCTAATGTATCCACCAGAAAAGTCGTTACCGAAGGTAAGTAACTCGTTCTTCTGATGGATACAACTACCTGTGGATTCCTCACCTAATGAATAGAGTCCCAAAGCAGTACCACGCCCGGAGGTGGGTGCCTAAATGGTCAAACCAAGAAATCCTGCAGCACTGACCGTGCAAAATGGCCGTCCCTTCTGACCTCAGGAGTCCAAACAGTAATGTTTCCCAAAAGTGTGAAGGGACGACCAAGTTGCGGCCTTGCAGATGTCAACCACAGGAACACCTCTGGCCAAGGCCGAAGTGGCCGACTTAGCTCTGGTGGAATGAGCTCTAATGCCCTCAGGAGGGTCCTTCTTTGCCAAAGAGTAACAGATTTTAATGCAAAGAACCACCCACCTGGAGAGTGTTCTCTTGTGGACTGCCTTTCCTCTCCTCTTGCCCACGTACCCGATGAACAGCTGATCCTCCAGCCTGAAATCCTTTGTTCTATCAATAAAGAAGCTCAACGCCCTCTTTGGGTCCAGACGGTGCAGTCTTTCTTCCTCTTTAGAAGGATGAGGCGGAGGATAGAACGTGGACAAAGTAATTGTCTGAGCCAAATGGAAGGGTGAAACAACCTTCGGGAGGAAAGCAGCCTTGGTCCTCAACACCACCTTATCCCCATAAAAAGTTGTATAAGGGGGCTTTACCGATAAGGCCTGCAACTCACTCACTCTCCTTGCAGATGTTATAGCTACCAGGAAAACTGTTTTTATAACCAAATACCTTAAGGGGCAAGAATGCATAGGCTCAAAAGGGGACCCCATAAGGAAAGTCAGGACCAAGGACAAATCCCATTGCGGCATAACGAATGGTTTTGGAGAATATTTATTTAGAAGACCTTTCAAGAATCTGATAACAATAGGGGATTTAAATAACGATGGTTGGTCTGGAAGACAAATGAAGGCTGACAAGGCCGACAAATAACCCTTAATGGTAGCCACTGCACAACCTTTCTGCGCTAGAGACAGAGCAAAAGACAAAACGTCCGATAGATGAGCATGTAAGGGATCAATCTGCCTCTCTCCACACCACGCAACAAACTTAGACCACCTATTAGCGTAGATAGATTTAGTGGAGTGTCGCCTGCCCGCTAATATAACATCCACTACATCAGGCGGGAGAGAGAAGGAACTCAGGTTGCCCCGTTCAATCTCCAGGCATGTAGGTGCAGACTCTGGAGGTTGGGGTGTAAAACCTGCCCCTGCGACTGCGAGAGGAGGTCTGCCCTGAAAGGGAGACGGAGCGGAGGGCACATTGAGAGTTGGAGAAGGTCGGAGTACCACACCCTCCTTGGCCAATCCGGAGCTATTAAGATGACTATCGCCCGGTCTTGGCGAATCTTCCTCAATACTCGAGGAATCAAGGGTATGGGAGGAAACGCGTAAAGCAACTGGCCGCACCAGGTTATCTGAAACGCGTCCCCCAACGCTCCCTGCATCGGATACTGGAGGCTGCAGAATAACGGACAATGCGCGTTCTCCAGAGTGGCAAACCGATCTACCCGAGGAAACCCCCACCTTTGGAAGATCAAACGGGCTTGATCTGGATGGAGACGCCACTCGTGGTCTGCCGAGAATTGGCGACTGAGACCGTCCGCACGTACATTCAAGACCCCGGCCAGATGATTTGCTACCAAGCAAATCTGATGGTCCTTTGCCCAGGACCATAGTCGAAGAGCTTCTCTGCAGAGAAGGTACGACCCTACTCCTCCCTGTTTGTTTATGTACCACATCGTGGTAGTATTGTCCGTCAGGACCTGTACCGACTGACCACGAAGGGAAGGGAGGAAGGCCTTGAGAGCCAGACGTACAGCCCGTAACTCCAACAGATTGATATGAAACATCTGCTCCTCTGGAGACCAAAGGCCTTTGATCTCCAGATCCCCCAGATGAGCTCCCCACCCTAGAGTGGAAGCATCCGTTATGACCGTGGCCACTGGTGGCGACTGCGCGAACGGCTTTCCTTGTGAAAGATTGTTGCTCGCAATCCACCACTTCAAGTCCACAGCAGCATCTCTGGAGATCTTGACAGCACCTTCTAGATCTCTTTTGTGTTGAGACCACTGCCTTCGGAGGCACCACTGAAGAGCCCTCATGTGCCAGCGAGCATGCGTGACCAACAGAATGCAGGAGGCAAACAGACCGAGCAGACGAAGGACCTTGAGGACTGGAACTACCACTCCATTTCGAAACATTGGAACCAATTCCTGAATATCTTGAACCCGCTGAGGCGGAGGAAAGGCTCGATTCAATGTTGTATCCAGTACTGCCCCTATGAACAGGAGGCGCTGAGAGGGCTCCAGGTGAGATTTGGGCTCGTTCACCGAAAAACCCAGGTCGAACAACAACTGAGTCGTTGACTGCAGATGATGCGACACAAGCTCCGGCGACTTGGCTTTGATCAACCAGTCGTCCAAGTAAGGGAATACTGCTATCCCCTTCCTTCTGAGCTCTGCCGCAACCACCGACATCACCTTCGTGAAGACTCGAGGTGCTGAAGTAAGACCAAACGGAAGGACTGCAAACTGATAGTGCTGCGATCCCACCATAAACCGGAGATACTTCCTGTGCGACTTGAGTATCGGGATATGAAAGTAAGCATCCTGCAAGTCGACAGACACCATCCAATCTTCCTTGTTCAACGCCAAAAGCACCTGAGCTAGGGTCAGCATCTTGAACTTTTCCTGTTTGAGGAACCAATTCAAGATCCTCAGGTCCAGGATTGGTCTCAACCGACCATCCTTCTTGGGAATCAGGAAATACCTTGAGTAACAACCTCAACCCCTTTCCTGCTCTGGGACCAACTCTACCGCGCCCTTTGAAAGGAGGACTTGTACCTCCTGTTCTAGCAACAGGAGGTGTTCTTCTGAACAATAAGATGGGCGGGGCGGGATGAGGGGCGGGAACTCCCGAAAGGGAAGGGTGTAGCCTTTTCCCACAATACTGAGAACCCAAGTGTCCGTTGTAATAGTCTTCCACTTGCGGAGAAAATGCTGTAATCTTCCCCCTACAAGAGAGGAGTGAGTGGGAAACGGTGGAAGCCTAAGGCTGCTTTCCCTGCTGCACCCCTCCAGAGGACGAGGAAGAGGCAGAGTGCTGCTGAGAGGCTCCTCTGGTGCGGGCCCTCCCTCTCCCTCTAAAAGATCTATAGGGATGGGAAGAGGCAGGTTGCTGGAATCTCCCCCGAAAGGAAGAAGAGGAAGAGCCACGCCCAAATCCCCGAAACCTCCTGAAAATCCTGTAAGAGGCAGAGGAAGAAGGAGCTTGGAGTCCTAACGATTTGGCTGTGGCCCTGCTCTCCTTAAAACGTTCCAAGGCCGAATCTGCCTTGGCGCCAAACAGCTTGTCCCCATCAAAAGGGAGATCCAATAGGGTTGACTGCACATCCGCAGAAAACCCCGAATTACGGAGCCAGGCCTGTCTCCTTGCCACCACAGTCGTGGCCATTGCTCTGGCCACCGAGTCGGTCGTGTCCAGCCCAGACTGAATAATCTGGGTCGCGGCAGCCTGGGCATCTGAAACAACATCCAAAAGACCCTGGGGAAGCTCCGTAAACGATGAGGAAATGTCATCCATAAGAGCATGAATATATCTCCCCAGGATACAAGTTGCGTTGGTGGCCTTCAACGCCAGACTGCAGGACGAAAAGATTTTCTTGGACTGCGCATCCAGTTTCTTCGAGTCCCTGTCCCCAGGCACCGTCGGGAAAGAACCAGGCGCTGATTTGGATGAACAGGAGGCCTGCACCACCAAGCTCTCCGGTGTAGGGTGCCTAGAAAGAAAGCCAGGGTCAGTTGGTGCAGCTCGATACCTCCTGGCTACGGCTCTATGAACCGCTGGGGAAGATACTGGTCTCTTCCACACCTCTAGCACCGGATCCAGCAAAGCGTCATTAAACGGCAATAGAGGCTCTGCCGCAGCTGAGGCCGGATGAAGCACCTCTGTCAGAAGGTTCTGTTTTGTCTCTGCCACCGGCAAAGGCAGGTCCAGAAAACTAGCTGCCTTCCGTACCACTGCGTGAAAGGAAGCAGCCTCCTCCGTGTATTCCCCTGGAGACGAAAGATCCCACTCAGGGGAAGTGTCCAGCCCACTGGCTGTATCTAGACCATGCAGTCCATCACCAGAGTCCTCTAGTTCTCCTTCTTCCAGGACTCGTTGGTACTCCTGCTCCTCTAATAAACGGAGAGCACGTCTCCTCGAATGAAGCCTTTGCTCGATACGCGGAGTCGACAATGCCTCCGCCGAAGCCGAAGATCGGCGCCGATCTTCAGAAGCCACTGACGCCGCGTCCGGCGCCACAGGTAGCTTCGGCGCCGATGAAAGAGCACTCGGAGCGGATGGACCCACCGGAGTCACAGGACGAAATCCCGACGACGGAATGGAGATCTCCGGGACCAATCCCTCCGAAGTCACCGGAGCGGCCACCGGCGCCGAGCCCACGTTCCCAAAAGGGAGAAAGGGCATAAAGGGTGCCGGCCGTAGAGGCGCAGGGTCACCCAATGAAAAGGCCAAAGGGCCAGCCGGAGCACCCCCTGGAGCCATCTGTTGGAAGATGGTATACATCGCATTTAGGAATGCGGTACTATCGGCTCCAGGGGTGGGAAAAGCCGGATACTGGGGTGCCTGTATCGAAGGCGACCCCGACGCCGGCCTCGACGTCTGCGACGCCGGAGACAACACCAGAAGCTGCACCACTTCAATCACCGACGCCTGTCCAGGTGAAGTCGGTGACGCCGGAGAGGGCAACGCGTCGATGGATGCGGCGTGACCGTGGGACTGACCTCCCAAGTCCTCCGGCGCCGATCCGAAGACCTGGAACGAGTCTCCTTGCTTGAATGGCGCCGTGATTCTCTACGGCGCCGGGAGTCTCGATGACGCCGATGCCTTGGCGAAGAAGACTTCTTATGATGTTTTTCTTTCTTCGACTTCGCCATAAACAACTTCGCCTCACGTTCCTTGAGGGCCTTTGGATTCATGTGCTGGCATGAATCGCAAGTCGAGACGTCGTGGTCGGAGCTTAAACACCAAAGGCAGTCGGAGTGAGGATCCGTAACTGACATCTTGCCCCCACACTCACGACAAGGCTTAAAACCCGACTTTCTCTGCAACATTATTACTGCAGCGAAGGACTACGCAGCAAAAAATACACTGTAACCACAAAAGTAACAGTTGCTCCCTCGAAGATAACCGTTTCAAATGCACGGAAAAAAGGGAACTGACGTCGGCACGTCGTCGAGGACCTCTTATTGCCTGTAGGACGTCAGACGGCATCGCGTGGGCTAGAGTGACGTCCTCGTCGACGTGCAGAGACTAGGAAGAAGATTTCCGTCGAATGCTGGCGCCATGGGAGTATTCATTAGGTGAGGAATCCACAGGTAGTTGTATCCATCAGAAATGAGAGATATCCCCTCTGGCATATTACAAGTGCTACTGATTATAATTCACATGTAATAAGGCAGACAGGATATCAGTCATGTTTGTGACAGAGTAACCCATCTGCCTAACTCTAAATCAGGTCTTGAGTTACAAACAGTGGTCAGTGGATGTTGAGCATGGCCCACAATTTCTGGCTTACAAACAGGATTCCTGTGTTCAGAATGTCAAATAGTGTGGAGCTTGATTTTGGTTTGATTCAATTTGGGGACATTTAGAGTCATCTAGTGCTTTACAGTGGTTAGCACATCAACCAGAATGTCCTTTATATCAGCATATGGTTGGGCAGAGACATATGAAGCTGTCAAGTTAAACACCTGGGTATCGTCAGCATACATATAGAATTTTTCATCCAGGATATCTAACAAAGAAGCCATAGAAGCAGACAGTTTACCCTAGGGATACCACAGGGGACCCAACTAGAAGCAGGTTTAAAAAATGGGAGGAAAGCAGTCTAACAGTAGCCAATCAAAAACAGAACAGATCCATTTAACACAAGATAGTCAAGATCAATATCCTTCAATCTAGCCATTAGTGGCACATGGTCTATGGGGTCTAAGACTGCCTGCCAGAAGGTCCAAGAGGACGTGCGCACTATCCTTTACATGATCTGCATGATAGTCATTGAACCAATTGCAGGGTCAGAGACAGTATTCCCTCGAGGAAAGATGAGGCAATGTATCCCTAGCAATAAGATTTCGAAATGCATTTCAAAATACAGTGAATAATAAAGACTAACTGAAAAAAGGGAGTTAAAGATTAGTAAATTTGGAAAACCATTAAGGTTTATTCAAATATTAAAGTACAATGCAGAAGACAAAAATGTTGTCAAGTTAAGTTCAATACCTCAATAATAAGACATAGAAACTGACTGCCATAAAAGCTGTTACGAGTTTAAAATAGATGCAGTAATGAGCAAATTCTGAAAAATAGTCTACATTCAAATGTGCAGCAGATTAATTGAGAAACAAGCAGTATATCTAGCAGAGAACCAAAAACATGTCTCATCCCCAAAAGCAGGGGGTTTTATAACTAATTTCACCACAGAAAGCAATAAAAAACCCACAGTCAGCATGGGATGATCATTTGTATTAAAATTACAGCAAATCACAATTCAACATTATAAAATGTTGTAATACCACCAGCCTTGCTTTATTTTCCTAAATCAGTGGTTCTTAACCTGTTGCCTGAGGAACCATGAAGGTCTGTGACACCTGCCTAAGGAGTCCATGACTCCCGTAAATTAACTCTTATTAGCAGAACATATAAAAAACACAAAATTGAAAGCTTTAAAATTTTCTGTAAACGTTAAGGAATTTGAAATTAGAATCTATCAATTAAACTGGAATCCTTAGCTTGAGGCATAGGAGCAGTGCAAGTATATAGTAAAGATAATCTAGTATGTATGTGCCCACAAAAACAGAGCAAGCATTAAAAGAAAAAAAACGGATAGTCATATACTAAAGTCTAGCACATTGCTTTGTCTTTTAAAAATAATACATTTTGAAAAGTGTCAACCTTCCCAGTAACATTTAGATTTTAGCATTTCTTTCATGAAGTAAAATGTGTATGTGTTCGATATATATATGTTTCTGCATTTTTGTGTTTTATTTTGAGATTAAATGATAGAAGCTTCCATTAGTGATTCAGTAGGAGGGGACCACACATAATAATAATCATGACAGGCCTAATGCCATTAGGTGTAGAAGACCAATATAGTTAAATGAAACATTAAAAAGACTCATGAGTGAATAGACTACAGTGTGCGAGCAGGAAGAGTCTTGAAAAGTATCTAAAGGCTTCCTCAGGAGTTCTTCAGGAATCATATGTCATTACAAAACAAAAAGTGCATATTAGGCTGCGTGCAGTGAACACATGATGAATGTTATGAAACAGCAGCCATGCTATTTATTACAAGATGGCGCGGAGGCTTAGGTTAGCATAGGTCAGAAAAAAATATTTCTGTGCATCCCTGCATTTTCATTTTAGCTATAAATGACATATGATTTTAATCAGGAAACACTTCCCACAGATGCCCCTCTCTGATGATTACGATCAGCAGCAATATCCCACTATCACATTTCATAATGCAGTGTGCATTGCTTTGTCTTTTTTCCAGCATCTTGAGGTCATTATTTTAAACATCAGCATATTATCCCCAACAAAAACTAACACTGCTCAAAACACTGACTGACATATCTGAAATCACTGGCACACAATGAATATTGCTCAAACAGTTGTAAATGCCGCGCAAATCGTCTAAATCTGTCTTAAGAACACTATAATCAATTAATAAACCATTTGATATATTCGAGTTCATAAATAATACACTTCCTATTACTTGACAACATTGTGACACCTTCTTCTTACCCCACTTTTTAACCCCATTTTAGAAAAGATTGATTCAAACATTTTAAGCAAGAGGAAGGCACTAATTGCACAAATTAACATAATATTTAATGTGGGTGAAATGGAATGCAGCACACTTCCTCCTAAGTTGTCAAACTACTACCCAACCTTTACAAATCCCTTTCTAATTTCGATAAACCAGGATCCAACTGATTCTCATAAACTATATTCATCAAGATCTTTTACTTAACGAAAGACAATAGTAACATTTAAGAAATCTGCTTTAATAAGCTTACTGTTATCTGCAATAAAGGTGCAGCTCTGCTGTACCGTCAACACATGGCAGACACTGTCCTCCTTTGCAAGAATATCCAATGCAAGACGATTTTGCATAGTCCTTGCACACACAGCCATTAGTTCATTTATTTCAGTTAATGCTCTAGGACAGTGGTTCCCAACCTTTTGATTTCTGTGGACCCCCACTTTAACATTAATGGAACCCAGGGACCCCCACTGAATCATCATGGGAATCCGGGGACCCCCACCTGAGTTATTACTGGAAGCTGGGGACCTAATTTGTCAATATTTGTTAAAACTTTTTCATTTTCTAGGCTCTCGTGGACCCCCTGAGATGGATTCACGGACCCCCAGGGGTCCCCGGACCACAGGTTGGGAACCACTGCTCTAGGAGTGTGAGAAGCAAGACAATCAACAAGAGTTGACAATCTGATATTTTCACATTGTTCAAAGCCACACCAACAAATGGAATCATAGCACCAAGCACATCTAATACAATTTGTCCAAATCCACGCCTCACCGTTTTCAAACTAACATCATCACTCACTTCTTTCACATGGGAAACCTGTGTAAGTACCAAAGCAAGACCGCAGCTACCGAGCCTATTAGAAGGAAGATTAAAATAGGCAAACTTTCCACAAACTTAGTAAACTCCTCTAAACATGGGCTCCTCACCAATCAAAAATTCAGCATCAACCACTTAACTCACTTCACACTCACTTTCTCCAACAACTTCCATTGATCTATTACCTTGAGACTTCTGCTAAACCATGCACAATACTCCCTTTATCGCATGGTCGATCCTCAATCTCAGGTGAACATTCGTATTCCTGAATTTCGCTTCAGCCTCTATCTGCATCTTACTCATACTTATATCCTCAAAATTTCTTCGAATTTTGACCCGTCTTTCATAATACTCTCTAATAAACTCAAGCATTTTTTCACTCAAGCTACACACAAACTCATTTTTTAGCTTGATTAAAATTCAAGTTAGGTTATGAAATCAATTTCATGTACTTGGAAAGCTTGGAAAACGTTACGCAATTCCCAGAGTCTTCAGATGAACAAGTTACTTACCTTCAGTAATGCCTTTTCTGGCGGATACATTAGCTACCTGTGGATTCCTCACCTAAAGAATTTTCCCACGCGCCAGCATTCAACTGAACTTTTCTTCTAGCTCTGCACGTCGACGTCACAATTGCCAGACTCCCACGCGACGCCGTATGACATCATCCAGGCAATAAGAGGTCCTCGTCGACATGCAGACGTCCGTTATCACCATTTTTTACGTGCCTTTGAGGCGAACAGGAGAACATTGACACTACAAATGTGATATGAACACCTCAAACTTATATATTAACATTTATTTCCACTAATATGAAACTTAACCAATAGAAATAAACAACCCACTGCATAAAATCCTACAAAACTAAAACTATGCATAAAAATATATACATATATACGCATGACCTTTTTTTGTTTATATATATATATATATATATATATATATATATATATATATATATATATACATACACAAAGATATATACACATATATAAATCATTGCATCAGCATATACATATGTACAACGTACGGGTACTCACCCAAGGAATTCTTGGTAAGACCAGTCAAGCAACGGGGCGGCGGGTGGGACCATGATGAATCCACAGGTAGCTAATGTATCCACCAGAAAAGGGTTTACCGAAGGTAAGTAACTCGTTCTTCTGATGGATATAACTATCTGTGGATTCCTCACCTAAAGAATAGAGTCCCAAAGCAGTACTGCCCCCGGTGGTGGGTGCCTGAATGGTCAAAGCAAGAAATCCTGCAGCACTAAGCGTGCAAAATGGCCATCCCTCCTAACTTCAGAGTCCAAACAATAATGCTTGGCAAAAGTGTGGAGGGATGCCCAAGTTGCAGCCTTGCAGAGGTCAACCACAGGAACACCTCTAGCTAAGGCCGATGAAGCCGCCTTAGCCCTGGTGGAATGGGCACGTAGCCCCACAGGAGGTTCCTTCTTTGCTAAAGAATAACACAATTTGATGCAAAGAATGACCCACCTGGAAAGCGTTCTCTTGTGGACAGCTTTGCCTCCTCTTCCCTACGTAACTGACGAAGAGCTGATTGTCCTGTCTGAACTCCCTCGTCCTGTCGACGAAGAAGCTCAATGCTTTTCTTGGGTCAAGTCGGTGAAGCCTCTCTTCCTCCTTGGATGGATGAGGTGGAGGATAGAAGGAAGAAATTGTGATGGACTATCCTAAATGAAAGGGTGTAACAACCTTTGGTAGGAAAGCCGCCTTGGTCCTTAACACCACTTTGTCCATGTAAAAGGAAGTATATGGG
The DNA here is from genome assembly GCF_031143425.1 of Pleurodeles waltl. NCBI lineage: Eukaryota > Metazoa > Chordata > Amphibia > Caudata > Salamandridae > Pleurodeles > Pleurodeles waltl. The sequence goes on along the minus strand of NC_090447.1, from coordinate 75,393,772 downwards.
GGTTCCACACTAAGAGCCTGGAGCTCACTCACCCTTCTAACAGAGGTTATGGCAACCAGAAAAACAGTTTTTAAAACCAAAAGCCTCAAGGGACAAGAATGCATCGTTTCAAACGGTGAACCCATAAGAAAGGTCAATACTAAGTTCAGATCCCACTGTGGCATAACGAATGGAGTGGGCGGAAACGTGTTAGTGAGACCCTTAATGAACCTCAAAACAATTGGGGACTTAAACAAGGAGGGTTGGTCTGGAAGGCACAGAAAGGCCGACAGCGCAGATAAATAACACTTAACAGTGGCAACTGCACAACCCCTCTGTGCCAAGGATAACGCAAACAACAGTATGTCAGATAAGTGGGAACTCAAGGGATCAATTTGATTCTCTCCACACCAATTCACAAATTTAGCCCACCTGCTTGCATAGATAGATTTGGTGGAGTGTCGCCTGGCCGATAATATAACTTCCACCACCTCAGGCGGGAGAGAAAAAGTACTCAGATTGCCCCGTTCAATCTCCAGGCACAAAGATGCAGGCTCTGAAGGTGGGGGTGTAGAACCTGCCCCTGCGACTGCGAGAGGATGTCTGCCCTGTAAGGGAGACGGAGCAGAGGGCACAGAGAGAGTTGGAGGAGGTCTGAATACCATACCCTTCTTGGCAAATCCGGAGCTATTAAGATGACTTGGGCCCGGTCTTGGCGGATCTTCCTCAGGACCCGAGGAATTAAAGGTATGGGGGCGAAACGCGTAAAGCAACTGAACCTTCCAGGACATCTGAAACGTGTCCCCCAAAGCTCCTTGCATCGGATACTGGAGGCTGCAGAATGACGGGCAGTACGCGTTCTCCCAAGTGGCAAACAGATCTATCTGTGGGTACCCCCACAGCTGGAAGATGTAAAGAACCAAGTCTTGATGAAGATGCCACTCGTGATCGGTCGAGATGCGCCGACTGAGATCGTCCGCACGCACGTTCAGAACTCCGGCCAAATGGTTTGCTACCAAGCAAATCCAATGGTCCTGAACCCAGGACCAGAACCGTAGAGCTTCCCTGCAGAGACGATACGACCCCACTCCTCCCTGCTTGTTTATATACCATATCGCGGTAGTGTTGTCAGTTAGGACTTGAACCGACCGACTGCGAATGGAAGGAAGGAAGGCCTTGAGAGCCAGACGGGTCGCCCGCAATTCCAACAGATTGATGTGAAGCCTTTGTTCCCCTGGAGACCAATGACCTTTGGCCTCCAGGTTCCCCAGATGAGCACCCCACCCTAGAGTGGAGGCATCCGTTATCACTATGGCCACCGGAGGAGGCAGCGAGAACGGTTTTCCTTGTGAAAGGTTGCCGTCCGCAGCCCACCACTGAAGATCCGCTGCAATATCTCTGGAGATCTTTATCGATTCCTCGAGATCTCCTTTGTGTTGAAACTACTGCCTGCGGATGCACCACTGAAGAGCCCTGATGTGCCAGCGTGCATGAGTGACCAGCAGAATGCAAGAAGCAAACAGACTGAGCAGACGAAGGACCTTGAGGAACAACCGCTCCATTCTGGAACATTGGAATCAACGCCTGACTGTCCTGAATCCGCTGCAGCGGAGGAAAGGCCCGATTCAATGTTGTGTCCAGTAATGCCCCTATGAACAGGAGGCGCTGAGAGCGCTCTAGGTGAGATTTGGGCACGTTCACCAAAAAAGCCCAGGTCGAACAACAACTGGGTTGTCGACTGCAGGTGATGCAACACGAGCTCCGGAGACCTGGCTTTGATCAACCAGTCGTCCAGATAAGGAAATACTGCTATCCCCTTCCTTTGGAGCTCTGCCGCAACCAAGGAGATACTTCCTTTGCGACTTGAGGATCGGGATATGAAAGTAAGCATCCTGCAAGTCGACAGACACCATCCAATCTCCTTCGTTCAACACCAAAAGAACCTGTGACAGGGTCAGCATTTTGAATTTCTCCTGCTTGAGGAACCAATTCAAAATCCTCAGGTCCAGGATTGGCCTCAACCGGCCATCCTTTTTGAGGATCAGGAAGTATCTTGAATAACAGCCCTGACCCCTTTCCTGCTCTGGAACCAACTCCACTGCACCTTTCGACAAAAGGATTAGCACTTCCTGTTGCAGTAAAAGAAGATGGTCTTCCGAACAGAAGGATGGGTGGGGAGGGATGGGAGAAGAAACTTCCGAAAGGGAAGAGTATAACCTTTCACCACAATTTCGGTGACCCAGGAGTCCGATGTTATAGACTCCCACATGTGAAGAAATTGAGACGGTCTCCCCCTTACAGGAGATGCATGTAAAGGGAGTGATGGAGGACTAAGGCTGTTTTCCGTGCTGCACCCCTCCGGAGGAAGAGGAAGAGGCAGAGTGGTGCTGGGCGGCCCCTCTAGTACGAACTCTACCCCTGCCCCTGAATTATCTATAAGGGTAAGCTGCTGAAAACTGCTGTCTGGAATCTCCCTCGAAAGGAAGAGCCATGCCCAAACCCCCTAAACCTTCTAAATGATCTTAAGGAAGTGGAGGTGGATGCTTGCAGTCCCAAAGATCTTGCCGTGGCCCTACTCTCCTTGAACCGCTCCAAGGCAGAGTCAGCTTTTGCTCCAAATAGTTTGTCCCCATCAAAGGGCAGGTCGAGTAGTGTTGCCTGCACATCAGGAGAGAATCCTGAAGACCATAGCCAGGCATGTCGTCTTGTCGCTATTGACGTGCCCATAGCCCTGGCCACAGAGTCCGATGTGTCAAGCCCAGATTGAATAACCTGGGTCACCGCCTGAGCATCAACCAAAAGGTTAAGCACCTCCTGAGGCAATGCAGAGTGCGTCTTGGCCTCGTCCATAAGAGCATAAATGTGCCTTCCCAGGATACAGGTAGCATTCGTAGACTTGAGGGCCATGCTACATGAAGAGAACACCTTCTTAGCAGACTTGTCCATTCTCTTGGACTCCCTGTCCGCGGGAACCCCTGGAGAAGATCCCGGAGCAGAGCGTGAGAAGCATGAAGCTTGCACTACCAAACTCTCTGGAGTTGGGTTTCTGGATGCGAACGCTGGATCTCCAGGAGCCACCTGATACCTCCTCGCCACAGACCTGTTTACAGCCGTCGAAGTCACAGGCTTCTTCCACACCTCCATTATCGGGTCAATAAGTGCCTCATTAAACAGAAGAAGCGGCTCTGCCACAGCTGATGATGAATGCAAAACCTCAGTAAGAATGTTTGTCTTAACATCCGCAGCTGGAAGAGGAAGGTCAAGAAAATCCGCCGCCTTCCTGACCACCAAATTAAAAGAGGCAGCCTCCTCAGTGTACTCCCCTGGAGAAGCCAAGTCCCACTCCGGGGAAGTGTCCAAACCACTAGCCGTGTCCAAGCCTTGCAGGTCTCCTAGTGGCTCCACAATCTCTCCCTCTTCCAAGAGCTGCTTCTCATACTCCTGCTCCTCTAGCAGTCTAAGAGCCAATCCCCTGGATCGGAGCCTGGATTAAATCCCCAGCGTTGATAAGGCATCTGCTGACGCCGAAGACCTTGGACGGCGTCGTAGGCTTCTTTAAAGTAGATTGAAGCTGCGGCGAACTCATCGGCACCAGGGCAGTAGACATCGTCGGCGATCTTCTAGGCGACGCCATGGGTACCGGCACCGAACCAGCACTTCCCGAAGGAAGGAAAGGCATGAAGGGTGTCGGTCTGTATGAAGCCGGAACACCCATGTCATAGGCCAATGGACCCGAAGGCCCCGAATGAACACCTCCCGGAGCCATGGTGGCAAAGACGTTGAACATCGCATTGAGAAATACGGCAGGCTCTGTGCCTGCCACCGAGAACGCCGGATAACCTTGCGGAGTTGGTGCATGAGGCGAAGCCGGTGTCGGCTCGGGCATCTCTGTCTGCGCCGGAGAGACCGTCGGCCGCCGGTGTGGATCAACTTCAAAGACCGACAGTGGAGACGTCGGAGAAGCTGGAGTCGTCGGAGGCAGAGGTGTAACAGTTGGACTCACTTCCCAAGTCGTTCGACGCCGAGCCGATGGCGACCTCGAGCGGGAACGGTCCTTACTTGACCGGCGCCGTAATTCATGCCGACATCGGGAGTCTCGATGACGCCTGTGAGCTTTCGAGGACTTGGAAGAAGACTCACGGCGATTATGCTTCTCCTTCTTCTTAGACCTCACCAGGAACAACTTGGCCTCCCGCTCCTTAAGGGCCTTTGGATTCATGTGCTGACATGAACTGCACGCTTCGACCTCATGGTCAGAGCTCAGACACCACAAACAATTCTCATGTGGGTCTGTGACCGACATTCGACCTCCGTACTCCCTACAGGGTTTAAAACCCAACTTCCTTGGCTGAGACATCGTTACATACAAAGTGAAACAGTAGCTCCCTGGTAGCCTCGAAGAAAAAAACATTACTCAAAGGCATGGAAAAAAGGGAACTGACGTCTGCACATCGACGAGGACCTCTTATTGCCTGAATGACATCATACGGCGTCGCGTGGGAGTCGGGCAATTGTGACGTCATCGTCGACGTGCAGAGCTAAAAGAACATTTCCGTTGAATGCTGGCACGTGGGGAAAATTCTTTAGGTGAGGAATCCACAGGTAGTTGTATCCATCAGAAGCAGCAAGTACTTTCAGAGAAGTTTGAAGCCTGAAAGATATGGAGACAATAATGCTTCATTATGGAACACTAGCAAAAACGTTACAGGAGAGTGAGTAATAGAAGGGCAATTGGGAATAAGTTGTTCCATCTGCCACTGAGGAAGGTAAATATGTACAAACAAAACAATCCTTAACATTCTTAATATTGGTATACTCCTCTAACACATTAAAATATAAATGTTCCCTATTGGTTAATTTTGTGGACATCATATCATTGTGTATAGTGGTTAGTTCAACTTGAAAAAGATACCCAATTAGAGAAATCAGGCACAATAGGACAACTAAAATTACTAATATTAATTAAATCAATATATATTAACGATTTGCAGCATCTTGGTCTGCAGTTTGTCCTCTTCTACTGAGTAAAATAATAATGATATAGGTAAACTCAACTTCTAAAAGGGTAAAAAATCCGAATCAAACTTCAATTACTTCAAACATTCAGTTCATCTTCATACCTAAAGCACAAAACATCTACTTTTAAGTTTTTCTTGTGTGTTTCAAAATTTAATTTCAGCTCAAAGCTTCATCAAGATTTTTTTTTTTTTTGTTCAAGGTGCTCAAGTTCTTCCTCAAAAATGAACTGATGGCAATTTGTCAAATCATAAACTTATACATCTGATTCTTCATCTTAAGAAATGCTTGATAAGTCCATTCAGGAGATATGTACTTTATGTTTGGCACTTACTCTTCTGTTGGTCTTTTGGGTACAGGTGACCGTCTCACAATTTTCAGATTTTAATTGTCTCTAGCTCTTCTCTGATAGATTCTAGCCTTTGAGTTTTCAAGTGCAACCTTTTGCTTCTTCTCAGATTCAGGCCACTTATCTCCTCAACGTACACTCTTATCTTAAAATGTTCTAATGGCTACTGCTGAGTGGTCTTCACTTGCAATTGGATTTGTGCTTTCATCTGCATCAGCAACATGGCTATCCGTGAACCGTTTCACCGTGGGGCCTTGGGGGCTCTTGAAACTCGAACTTCGAGCTTTACCTTCTCACGAACTAGAGTCTCACTTGGAGTTTGTGTCTTGATACTGCACTTTGTTCTCAATTTTATTTGTATCACCTAGGCCTTCCTGTGGAACTTTTCTTTCTCCCCATGTGAATCCATGCAACAAACTTGAGCTGAGATGGTGAATCAGTGGTTGTTGTCACCACTTATCCATCAGCAGTCTTCACTCTCTTGTGTGAGCTGCATGGTTCCACTTTGAGATTTCAGCACAACTCAAATCAGTGTTAACCTCAAGAATCACCTGATTAAGGGCTCGCCCACCATGGCTTTAGACAGTTCTCAGGAACGTATTTCTTCACCAGTACCCACTCACCAGGTTGCAATGTGTAGCACTGAACTTCTTTTGTAGATAATGTAGCCACATTCACCTGAAGAAACAAACGGAAAGTATCAGCAAGACCATTTGCAATAATCCAATACAATATCAGTTATCAATACAAAAGCTGCTGGCGGAATGCACAGGATTGTCATAGCCCTCCCCAGAAGGACTTCTTGCAGAGAGACCCGTCTTTTATTTGGATTACTTCTAATGCTCAACAGCACAAGTAGAAATGCATCAAGACATTTTAAAGTCATACATCTATGCTTGCTTGGATTTTATTGCTGTTCATTCTCTCAACCACCCTTGATGCCTCTGGCTGTTAATTGTAGTGAAGCGTTTACTCAATTTGCAAAGTTGTGTATAACAGCTTTAAGATTTCATTTTCAAAGCAAGAATATATCTCTATCTCTCTTCACCCCACCTCCCTCCTCCCCCAATTAGGCATGCCAAATCTTGGTATCAATTCCCTCACAATTAGTTTGGCCACAGCCATACTGTCAGATCTCCTAGTTGGATAGCCTTCCAACAATTTTCTAAACAATTTATGACTAAAATATATCGAAACTATTTGTAAACAGACATTTAAAAGAAATCTGCTTGAAGCATAGTGAATGGTCTCAGACTATATGACTCATGGTCACTAGTGGTCGTTTTTCTTAATCAGTTCTCTGACAAGTAGTTCATCTTTGGCATATATCTTATGCTACAGCTTAAGAGACTATTATGCCAAGACTGCATGAAAATCCCCACCATTAAGTCTCTCTCTACATTGTCTATCCATGAATTATCCTGGCCATGATTGACAGCTTTGAATCAGGAAGTGCATATTGGTGATCTGGAGCTACCCACACATCTTTACTGTCTTTTTTACAACTAGTTGTTTCCCACCTTTCCTTTTCATCCTTTGGCACTTCCTCCAGTAGCCCTGTGAGTTCATTCATTGTTGTTTGTACTAAGTTCAATAAAAAACACATTGCCAGTTTCATCCATTTGTGGCTCAGATTTAAATTTTTCCTGTTCTGTATCTTGTTCTTTTGATTGTTACAATTTCATGAGCACAGCACCTAGCAACCTGATCGGCACTGTGATTTCCCCATAGTGACCAGGTCATCACCAGACTTAAGAGCAATACACTTTCCAACCAAAATTTCATTTTGGTTGCTGTAGGACCTCTAATAAATCTGGAATATATGTTTCATTCTAACTAGAGTACTAGAGGATGTCATAAAACCCCTTTGTGACCAGTTTCACAAAATCATGCACTACTCCAAAACCAGACTGGCTGTCTGTATAGATTGTCACACTCAATTCATTAGCCAGACAGCATCTTATTATCAGAGCAATCAATTCTGCAAGTTATGCTGAAGTTGCATGACACAAACAGGACACTTCAACAACTTCAGAAATAGAATAGACTGCATAGACTGATCTTAATATTCGTTGGTGGTCTCCCAGACAAGACCCATCGACAAAGTTAAATTAGACTCAAATAGAGTATCTAACATCTGGTTTAGGTGTGGTACACATTTCTGTTAAATCAGTGCCATCGTAGTTAGACTCCTCATCACCTTCATCATTTTTGGCAATGGCAGCAGTGTTGCACGATTCAAGGTATTACACCTACCAACTAAAATGTCAGCAGTCAGAACTGTTTGCTCACATTTTGTCAGGTGGCTGTTTGTCATGTGCTGAGTTTGTGTACGAGCCAGTAAAACTTACTGGATGAGGGACTAACATAGTAAGTGTGTAATCCATCACAATACCCTTGCACTGCTTTATTGCCAGGAAGACATCTGCTACGGATTTCAGACAACCAGGATGAGCTGTGGCTACTGGATCCAATGAAGCAGGGAAGTAATTGTAGACTGCTTTAGTCCACCATGTTCTTGCAAGAGAACAGAATGTACACCCATCTTTTTCATAAAGTATAAAGAATTAAATCCTTTTAATTCAGCATACCTAGAGCTGGTGTGCTGCAGAGTTTATCTCGGAGTTCTCAGAAGTCATTCATACCTTTGTCATCAAATGGGACTAGATCCACTATGTTGCTGAGAGCAAAGCTTACTAAAAACTTTGCAATCAGGGAAAAGTTTGGAATCCACTGACAAAAGTAGACAACCATTCCCAAAAACATCTTCACTTCCATCTAATAAGTCAGAGGATTCATGATAAGGATTGCAGAAACATGTTCCCTGGATACCTTTCTTGCCCTTTTTTCATTGTGACGACAAAGGTAATCCTCTTCCTTCATACAATACTGCATTTATTTTAGGTGAAGCTTTACAACCATTGTCAGCAAGATGGTTCAAAAGTGTAACTGTATCCAACTTGCAATCTTCTTTTGTTTTGTAAGCGACCATCACATCTTCTATATATTGCACCAGGACTGAGTTACAGGGAAGCTGCAGATTTTAGAAATCTTTCTTTAGGATCTGACTAAAGGTTGCTGGGATTTCTGTATAGCCTATCCTTGTGGGGGTTGATACCAAACAAGGACTTTAATGAAGAATCAAAATGAATAAGATGATATGGACTATCCATATGAAGAGGAATGAAGAAGAATGCTTGGCACAAGTCTATGACTTTGTGCCATTCTGCAATCGCAGGAATCTGAAACAAAATCACAGCAGGATTTGGTATCATAGGACAATGTGGGACAACAATTTTATTTATTTTCCTACAATCTTGGACCACCCTCCATTTGCCACTGTGCTTTTTAATTCCCATCACAGGAGAGTGGTAAGGATTACCAAGCATCTCTCTTAGAATTCATTGTTCTATCATCTTTTCTATAACTGGCACAATGCCCACTTCTGCTTCTCTTGAAAGTTTATATTGAAAAGTTGTAGAGTAAACTGCATCTCGTTTTGCTCTCATTTGTCCTGGTTCTGCACTTTTAATGAATCCAATGTCTTTACCTGTAAAATAAATTAGTACAAGTTGACGGTGCACGCCTTGGTAAATTGTTGTATGTAGCTCAATCTTGGTTAATGTGCCTCCCAGGTATCACCTCCTGGTCTAGGTGTGAAATATAATGTAGGACGCACTTCTATGATGAGCAGCGTCCCATTGGGGCACTACTTTAATTACTTCAATTAAGTCGTATTACATTCTTGTCTTGGTTCCCATGAAGTTCAACTTGATTGCATGCATAACCAATAGTTGGATACAGTTTCAACTATGATTTAATGATAATATGGTGAAAATAAAAATGTTTCCACTTAAAAATTAAATTCAGTGTGTTGTAGAAACAATTATTTCCAATCCTGATGCATTTCAGACCTTCGCCTTTCGTTAGGGGAATATTCTATGAAAAAATGTACAATGCATATCTCAGGAAGTGGAGTCCAAGCATTTATAAGGAACAGTCATTGTGATTCTGCATGCGTGTCTGTACCCAAGTTTATTGCCATGAAAGTGCTGTACTCTGTGTTGAACAAAGGGCAGCTCACCTTCAATTGCATAATTTTCATTAAATGACATGAATGTGCATGATTGTTTCACTTGTAGATTTGAGGGAGTCACAGACTCGTGTTCACTTCATCCACAACTCTAGTACATCGCAAAGTTCAACATGGCGGGTACTCACATTACGGATCTTTTACTCTATCTTTGATTACCTCAATTATGGTGAGTTCATAGTGCACACAGAACATGGTGTTCGGTATGGTGAGAGAACCTTGTACACTAGTGTGAAATGACACCCCGGTGAGTTGGCTATTACCTGCGTTTCAACCTTCCAACGCGTATTTTGAAGTTTTGTTATAGCGAGTGTACAGCATGTATTTTGGGGGGTCACTAGTGTTTCAACTTTCCAACACATATTTTTAGGCTTTGTTATAGTGCGTGTTCCGCATGTATTTTTTGGGGAGTAGGGGGGTCACCTCTTTGTACATACCTTGCTTGAATTCACTCTTGTCGCCAAGCATACTTTTTTCAATATAGTGTAAATACTGCATGTATTTGGGTGTCACCTCTTCGTCTACATCACGCTCTGATTTATACCGATCGGCATGAGGCATAACGTTTTTCCCAGTAACCAGTTGCACATGGCATGTTTTACGATATTGACTACCTGCCTGGTGACAATAAAGCATGTTTACTGTCACTACCCGTGTGAGGTCACCGGCATGACACGATGGGTCATGCAAACTAGTTTGGGTTTTATCCCATGGCAATAGTATTGAATGGTTACACTGGAAAGCTGCACTGGTATGGTATGATGCTTCATGTCAAAATTATGTTTGATTAGGCACTAGTCGACTTATTGGGTACAGACAAGCATGCAGAATCACGAAGACTGTTCCTTATAAATGCTTGGACTCCACTTCTTGAGATATATGCATTATACATTTTGCCATAGATTATTCCCCTGACGAAGGGCAATGGCCCGAACTGCATCGGGATTGAAATACATTTTTTCCACAACACACTGGAGCGAATTTTTAATGGGAAAATGTTATTTTCAAACTTTGCAAAAGGTTGTGGAGTGGTGGAACCGGAAGCAGAACCGCAGCAGAATAGAAAGCAGCGCAGCAACGCATTCTACCCGCCGCCAGGAACTCCTCAAGGCCTGTGACTCATGGGCCCTCCCACAGAAGCAGCCCGTTTGACCGGGTGCGGCTAGTGGGAGATGGGGGGGGGGGCGAAGGGAGAGTTCAATCACAGCTACCGCTGCCTGCCGTCACCATTGCTCCAGCTGCCTCAACAACCCTCCCAGCACTCCCGCCTCCGCAGCAGAGGGTCGGAAGCCTAGGAACCTCTCAGCCTTCTCAGCGCACAGCATACCGAAACACAGGTAAGAAGCACCCCCTGACCCCACCAGAGGCCATAGGTTGCCCCTGATCGAGCCGGGGCTGTGGGCAGGTTTGCAGGGTGGTAGAAGGGGGCAGCAGGTGGTGGGGTGCGAGGAAAGGCCAGGAACTGCCAGGCGTGGGGTGAGAGCGCCGCACACCGCTCCCCCCATCCCTTCTATATCTGCCTGCTGTGCTCCTTCCTGGGCTCTTTCCTAGTTCACTCATTGCCTGCCCCACCTCGTCCCTCCCCCGTCTCATCCCAGCTGGACTCGGCTGGACCGTCAGCACCAGTACTTCCAGCACTCCAGGTGGTGTGATTGTGCCCCTCCACTGCCACCATCGTTTATCCAGTTTATCCAGTGCCAGCCGACAGTCCACGGTGTGGAGGAGAGGCGGCGCCCTGAACATAAGTTAGTCTGCTGCACCAAGTATTCCTAGTCCTCCGGGTGGCATGCTCGTGCCCTTTCACTGCCTCCATCATTCACCCAGTGGCAGCCTAGTGCTAGCCACAGCCTATAGGCGTAGAGGAGAGGCGGCGTCCAGAATACATAACCAGACTGGACAAAGCACGCGGTCCACTAGGCACCAGGAGCAGAGGTGCAACACGCATAGCGGTACGAGTCGAAAGATTGTCCAGTGGGTTAGCGACATCCACCCCATCTTAGTTGGACATTGCTGCCATCACTGCCAACTGGCTAAGGAATATCCCTTTTTATTTGACTCCACTGCATCGCAGACGTTATCAGAACCAAGTGCATGAATGGCATCAGTAGCAGAATGGGAAGTGTTCTCGCGCAGCATATGAGTCTGGTACAGGTTGGAGGACGAGCGCAGTTGCTGTAGCTAGCCGCTGCTCAGTGTTGAGCCCTGCGGGTTCACAGAAGCGGCCCAACTAGGCCTGGGTGCGGCTTGTGAACTTGTTAGTGAGACCCACTCGTTCCCGCATCTAGAGTGAACACCTGAGACTTCCGCCTTCTTCAAGCAAGCTGGGAAACCTTGCCAGTAAGGTCGCAGAATCTATTCACCGCATTACATCAGGAGCTAGTGCCAAAGCAGCACGCAAGTAGTGAATCTTTGATTGTTGGGGAAATAAGGACTAACTTGAACAAATCCCACCATTGGTTGCTGCCCCTTTCAACGTAAGTAAGTTAGTATAATGTGTTCCGGCAAGCTTCGGGTGGATCCCAATGATGGGAGGCCGAGACCCCAAAAAAAGAGCAAGGCATTGCCACTACTGGGGAGTTCACTGGGTATGTTTAGACACCTCTGGAATTATAGGGATACAGCCCACTGAACAGAGGGAACCCAATTTGGAATCATCTTCAATGCCATCAGCAAAAAAAGTGGAGTACAAAATCAGACTTTTTTTTACTACTGGGCATTCACGTTTGCAGGAAAAAAAATTAGACAGATCTAGAAGATGCGGTAACAGTTGTGGTAACCAGGTTCGATTCTGAGAAAGATCCCCTTCCGGGAGATCATTCTTTCAATCAGCAAGAGCCTGAGAAGTGGGACTTCAGTAAGGAGAGATCGAAAGTCGAAACGGACAGACCGGATTGTTCAGGGTCGATTCTAGACCTGGGTTTCAGTGTCTGGGAGGATCTATCTCCAAGCACTCAGATAAGGAAGGAGTCGGACTGCAAGCCCTCAATGATTTGATCCAGAGAGCTCAAAAACAGAATTATGTACAACAAGTGGCGTGTGGCTGTCCGATCTCAGGGAATAATCCTCAGATCATCGTCCCCATACTAAATGATATATTAGTGGATGTAGGAAGTTGGCTCTGTATGTGTTATTTCAAAGTAAGAAATAGCATACACAGAGTCCAAGGGTTCCCCTTAGAGGTAAGATAGTGGCAAAAAGAGATCTAATGCTCTATTTTGTGGTAGTGTGGTCGAGCAGTAGGCTTATCAGAGGGTAGTGTTAACCATTTGTTGTACACACACAGGCAATAAATTAGGAACACACACACTCAAAGACAATTCCAGGCCAATAGGTTTTTATATAGAAAAATATATTTTCTTAGTTTATTTTAAGAACCACAGGTTCAAGATTTACAAACAATACTTTAAATGAAAGGTATTTCACTTAGGAACTTTGAATTAACAAAATAGCATATACAGTTTTCACACAAATGGCAATAAGCTATTTTAAAAGAAGACAGTGCCATTTTCAACAGTTCCTGGGAGAGGTGAGTGTTTGTTAGTTTTGCAGGTAAGTAAACCACCTACAGGGTTCAAAGCTGGGTCCAAGGTAGCCCACCGTTGGGGGTTCAGGGCAACTCCAAATTTACCACACCAGCAGCTCAGGGCCGGTCAGGTGCAGAGGTCAAAGTGGTGCCCAAAACACATAGGCTTAAATGGAGAAGGAGGTGCCCCGGTTCCAGTCTGCCAGCAGGTAAGTACCCACGTCTTTGGAGGGCAGACCAGGGGGGTTTTGTAGGGCACCAGGGGGGGACACAGGTCAGCACAGAAAGTACACCCTCAGCGGCACGGAGGCGGCCGGGTGCAGTGTGCAAACAGGCGTCGGGTTTGCAATGGAGTTCAATGGGAGACCAATGGGTCTCTTCAGCGAAGCAGGCAGGCAAGGGGGGGGCTCCTCGGGGAAGCCACCACCTGGGCAAGGAAGAGGGCCACCTGGGGGTCGCTTCTGAACTGGAGGTCGGATCCTTCAGGTCCTGGGGACTGCAGGTGCAGTGTCTTTACCAGGCGTCGGGTTCTTTGAAGCAGGCAGTCGCGGTCAGGGGGAACCTTTGGATTCCCTCTGCAGGCGGCGCTAGGGGCACTCGGGGGGAGGGGGGTCAACTCTGTCTACTCACAGGGTCACAGTCGCCGGGGAGTCCTCCCTGTAGTGTTGGTTCTCCGCAGGGCGTCGGGTGCAGAGTGCAAAGTCTCACGATTCCGGCGGGAAACGTGTGTTCTTTAAAAGTTGCTTCTTTGTTGCAAAGATGTTTTTTCTTTGGAGCAGAGCCGCTGTCCTCTGGAGTTCTTGGTCCTTTTAGATGCAGGGTAATCCTCTGAGGCTTCAGAGGTCGCTGGACCCTGTTGAACGCGTCGCTGTTGCAGTTTTTCTTGAAGTGGGGACACAGGCCGGTAGAGCTGGGGCCAAAGCAGTTGGTGTCTCCGTCTTCTCTGCAGGGCTTTCAGGTCAGCAGTCCTTCTTCGTCTTAGGTTGCAGGAATCTAGTTACCTAGGTTCTGGGAGCCCCTAAATACTCGATTTAGGGGTGTGTTTAGGTCTGGGGGGTTAGTAGCCAATGGCTACTAGCCCTGAGGGTGGCTACACACTCTTTGTGCCTCCTCCCCGAGGGAAGGGGGGCCCATCCCTAATCCTACTGGGGGAATCCTCCATCTGAAAGATGGAGGATTTCTAAAAGTCAGAGTCACCTCAGCTCAGGACACCTTAGGGGCTGTCCTGACTGGCCAGTGACTCCTCCTTGTTTTTCTCATTATCTCCTTTGACCTTGCTGCCAAAAGTGGGGCCGTGGCCGGAGGGGGCGGGCAACTCCACTAGCTGGAGTACCCTGGGGTGCTGTAACAAAGGGGGCGAGCCTTTGAGGCTCACCGCCAGGTGTTACAGTTCCTGCAGGCGGAGGTGAGAAGCACCTCCACCCAGTACAGGCTTTGTTACTAGCCACAGAGTGACAAAGGCACTCTCCCCATGTGGCCAGCAACATGTCTGGTGTGTGGCAGGCTGCTAAAACTAGTCAGCCTACACTGGAAGCCGGGTATGGTTACAGGGGGCATCTCTAAGATGCCCTCTGGGGTGTATTTTACAATAAAATGTACGCTGGCATCAGTGTGCATTTATTGTGCTGAGAAGTTTGATACCAAACTTCCCAGTTTTCCGTGTAGCCATTATGGTGCTGTGGAGTTCGTATTTGACAGACTCCCAGACCATATACTCTTATGGCTACCCTGCACTTACAATATCTAAGGTTTTGCTTAGATACTGTAGGGGAATATTGCTCATGCACTTATGCCCTCACCTGTGGTATAGTGCACCCTGCCTTAGGGCTGTAAGGCCTGCTAGAGGGGTGACTTACCTATGCCACAAGCAGTGTGAGGTTGGCATGGCACCCTGAGGAGTGCCATGTCGACTTAGTCATTTTATCCCCACCAGCACACACAAGCTGGCAAGCAGTGTGTCTGTGCTGAGTGAGGGGTCTCCAGGGTGGCATAAGACATGCTGCAGCCCTTAGAGACCTTCCCTGGCATCAGGGCCCTTGGTACCAGGGGTACCAATTACAAGGGACTTACCTGGATGCCAGGGTGTGCCTATTGTGGAAACAAAGGTACAGGTTAGGGAAAGTACACTGGTGCTGGGGCCTGGTTAGCAGGCCTCAGCACACTTTCAAATCATAACTTGGCATCAGCAAAGGCAAAAAGTCAGGGGGTAACCATGCCAAGGAGGCATTTCCTTACACAACCCCCCCACCTCCCCCAAACGAAAGAGCATGAGACTAACCTTTCCCAAGAGAGTCTTCATTTTCTAAGTGGAAGAACCTGGAAAGGCCATCTGCATTGGCATGGGCAGTCCCAGGTCTGTGTTCCACTATAAAGTCCATTCCCTGTAGGGAGATGGACCACCTCAACAGTTTTGGATTTTCACCTTTCATTTGCATTAGCCATCTGAGAGGTCTGTGGTCAGTGTGAACTACAAAGTGAGTACCAAAGAGGTATGGTCTCAACTTCTTCAGGGATCAAACCACAGCAAAGGCCTCCCTTCTCAATGGCACGCCAACGCTGCTCCCTGGGGAGTAACCTCCTGCTAATGAAAGCAACAGGCTGGTCAAGGCCATCATCATTTGTTTGGGACAAAACTGCCCCTATCCCATGTTCAGATGCATCAGTCTGCACAATGAACTGCTTGGAGTAATCTGGAGCTTTGAGAACTGGTGCTGTGCACATAGCTTGTTTCAGGGTGTCAAAGGCCTGTTGGCATTCTACAGTCCAGTTTACCTTCTTGGGCATTTTCTTGGAGGCAAGTTCTGTGAGGGGTGTCACTATGGATCCATATCTCTTCACAAACCTCCTGTAGTACCCAGTCAAGCCAAGGAATGCCCTGACTTGAGTCTAGGTTTTTGGAGCTGCCCAGTTCAGAATAGTCTGGATCTTGGCTGGAGTGGCTGAACTTGGCCTCCACCTACAAGGAGTCCCACGTAAACCACAGTTTCCTGCCCTATCTGGCATTTGGATGTCTTGATAGAGAGGCCTGCTGCTTTCAGGGCCTTCAAAACCTTCTTCAGGTGGACCAGGTGATCCTGCCAGCTGGAGCTAAAGACAGCAATATCGTCAAGATAAGCTATACTAAAGGACTCCAAGCCAGCAAGGACTTGATTCACCAACCTTTGGAAGGTGGCAGGGGCATTCTTTAAACCAAAGGGCATCACAGTGAACTGATAGTGCCCATCAGGTGTGGAGAATGCCGTCTTTTCTTTTGCTCCTGGTGCCATTTTGATTTGCCAGTACCCTGCTGTCAAGTCAAAGGTACTTAAGTATCTGGCAGCACCTAGTTTATCAATCAATTCATCTGCCCTTGGAATAGGATGGGCATCTGTCTTGGTGACAGAATTAAGTCATCTGTAGTCCACACAGAACCTCATCTCTCTCTTTCCATCTTTGGTGTGAGGTTTGGGGAATAAGACCACTGGGCTAGCCCAGGGGCTGTCAGAGTGCTCAATGACTCCCAATTCCAGCATCTTGTGGACTTCCACTTTGATGCTTTCCTTAACTTGGTCAGACTGTCTGAAAATTTTGTTTTTGACAGGCATGCTGTCTCCTGTGTCCACATCATGGGCACACAGGTGTGTCTGACCAGGGGTTAGGGAAAAGAGCTCAGCAAACTGTTGCAGGACCTTCCTACAGTCAGATTGTTGTTGGCCAGAGAGGGTGTCTGAATAGATCACTCCATCAACTGAGCCATCTTTAGGGTCTGTGGAGAGCAGATCAGGGAGAGGTTCACTCTCAGCTTCCTGGTCCTCATCTGTTACCATCAACAGATTCACATCTGCCCTGTCATGGAAGAGTTTGAGGCGGTGCACATGGATCACCCTTATGGGGGTCCTGCTAGTTCCTAGGTCTACCAGGTAGATGCCATGACTCTTCCTCTCTAGCACTGGGTAAGGGCCACTCCATCTGTCCTGAAGTGCCCTGGGAGCCACAGGCTCCAGAACCCAGACTTTCTGCCCTGGCTGAAATTCAACCATAGCAGCCTTTTGGTCATACCACATCTTCTAGAGCTGTTGGCTGGCCTCAAGGTTTTTGCTTGCCTTTTCCATGTACTCTACCATCCTTGAACGTAGGCCTAGTATATAGTCCACTATATCTTGTTTAGGCTCATGAAAAGGTCTCTCCTAGCCTTCTTTTACAAGAGCTAGTGGTCCCGTTACAGTATGGCCAAACAGAGGTTCAAAGGGGGAAAACCCTACTCCCTTCTGAGGCACCTCTCTGTAGGCGAAAAGCAGACATGGCAAGAGGACATCCCATCTCCTTTTGAGTTTTTCAGGGAGCCCCATGATCATGCCTTTCAATGTCTTGTTAAATCTTTCTACAAGACCATTGGTTTGTGGATGGTATGGTGTGGTGAATTTGTAAGTCACCACTCACTCATTCCACATATGTTTCAGGTATGCTGACATGAAGTTGGTACCCCTGTCAGACACCACCTCCTTAGGAAATCCCACTCTGGTAAAAATACCAATGAGTGCTTTGGCTACTGCAGGGGCAGTAGTCGACCTAAGGGGAATTGCTTCAGGGTATCTAGTAGTATGATCCACTACTACTAGTATGTATTGGTTTCCTGAGGCTGTGGGAGGTTCAAGTGGACCCACTATGTCCACACCCACTCTTTCAAAGGGGACCCCCACCACTGGAAGGGGAATGAGGGGGGCCTTTGGGAGCCCACCTGTCTTACCACTGGCTTGACAGGTGGCACAGGAGACACAAAACTCCTTGACCTTCTGGGACATGTTGGGCCAATAGAAGTGGTTGACTAATCTCTCCCACGTCTTGGTCTGTCCCAAATGCCCAGCAAGAGGAATATCATGAGCTAAGGTCAGAATGAACTCCCTAAACTCCTGAGGCACTACCACTCTCCTAGTGGCACCAGGTTTGGGATTTCTTGCCTCAGTGTAAAGGAGTCCATCTTCCCAATAGACTCTATGTGTTCCTGTTATTTTTCCTTTGGACTCTTCAGCAGCTTGCTGCCTAAGGCCTTCAATAGAGGTACAGGTTTCTTGCCCCTTACACAGCTGTTCCCTTGAGGCCTAGGAGCTCAACCTGATAAGGTTCTAACTCCATAGGCTCAGTTCCCTCAGAGGGCAGAACTTCTTCCTGGGAAGAGAGGTTCTCTTTCTCTTGTTGTGTTGAAGCTGGTCCCCAGTCTTCTTTCCTTTTCTCTTGGAGGGTTGGACCCTTTTTCCAGGCTCCAACAGCACTTTTTCACACTGAGCCTTGCACTGTGCCCTTGTCTTGACACACACCAGTTCAGGGATACCCAGCATAGCTGCATGGGTTTTGAGTTCTACCTCAGCCCATGCTGAGGACTCTAGGTCATTTCCAAGCAAACAGTCTACAGGGATATTTGAGGAGACCACCCACCACCTGTTTCAGGCCATTGACTACTCCCCACTCTAAAGTTACCATAGACATGGGATGTACTTTAGTCTGATTGTCAGCGTTGGTGACTGGATAAGTTTGTCCAGCCAGGTATTGACCAGGGGAAACCAGTTTCTCGGTCACCATGGTGACACTGGCACCTGTATCCCTCAGGCCTTCTACACTGGTCCCATTAATTAAGAGCTGCTGCCTGTATTGTTGCATATTAGGGGGCCAGGCAGCCAGTGTGGCTACATCCACCCCACCCTCAGAGACTAATGTAGCTTCAGTGTGAACCCTGATTTGCTCTGGGCACACTGTTGATCCCACTTGGAGACTGGCCATTCCAGTGTTAGCTGGAGTAGAGTTAGAAGTGGAACCTTTCTTGGGACAGGCTTTGTCTCCAGTTTGGTGTCCTTGCTGATTACAGCTACGACACCAGGCCTTTTTGGAATCAAAGTTTTTACCCTTCTACCCAAAATTGGATTGTGAAGAGGCTCTGGACCCTCCCTCCTGAGCAGGTTTTTGGGGCCCTATAGAAGACTCTTTACTTTTTCCCTTGGATGTCTCAACACTCTTCCCCTGAGGACTATTTGTGACCCCTTTTTTTGGTCACCCCCCTGTGGAAGTCTTGGTCACCCTAGTCTTGACCCAATGGTCCGCCTTCTTTCCCAATTTTTGGGGAGAAATTGGTCCTAGGTCTACCAGATGCTGATGCAGCTTATCATTGAAACAATTACTTAACAGGTGTTCTTTCACAAATGAATTGTACAGCCCATCATAATCATTTACACCACTGCCTTGAATCCAACCATCCAGTGTTTTTACTGAGTAGTCAACAAAATCAACCCAGGTCTGGCTCGAGGATTTTTTAGCCCCCCTGAACCTAATTCTATACTCCTCAGTGGAGAATCCAAAGCCCTCAATCAGGGTAGCCTTCATGAGGTCATAGGATTCTGCATCTTTTCCAGAGAGTGTGAGGAGTCTATCCCTACACTTTCCAGTGAACATTTCCCAAAGGAGAGCACCCCAGTGAGATCTGTTTACTTTTCTGGTTGCACAAGCCCTCTCAAAAGCTGTGAACCATTTGGTGATGTCATCACCATCTTCATCTTTAGTTACAATCCCTTTTGGGATTTTCAACATGTCAGGAGAATCTCTGACCCTATTTATGTTGCTGCCACCATTGATTGGACCAAAATCCATCTCTTGTCTTTCCCTTTCTATGGCTAGGAGCTGTCTCTCCAAAGCCAATCTTTTGGCCATCCTGGCTAGCAGGAGGTCCTCTTCATTGAGGCTGCCCTCAATGCTTCCAGAGTTGCTGGACTCTCCTGTGAGAGAAGCAGCATCTCTGACTATCACTTGTGGAGACAGGGTTTGAGGGACCCTGTTCTCCCTAACTAGGAGTGGGGGTGGGAAATCCTCCACATCACTAGCTTTCCCCTCTGGGAAGGTATCCTCAGAGGGGTTGTTCTTAGCAACCTCTGCCAAAAGCTCCTGGAGCTGTATTTTGGTAGGGTTTGAACCAGTTTTAATCTTTTTGGTTTTGCAGAGAGACCTTAACTCTGACAGTTGAGTTCCATCACTATCTCTTCTGCATTAGACATTATGTTTCTAAAAGTTGGAATACTTTTTAAGAATCTAAAACTATCTCTAGAACTTAATTCAAACTTTTACAAAACTTTTAAACTCTAAAAGAAATGCTAACAGGGACTAGCACAAGGCCCTAGCGGGACTTTTAAAAATTTAGAAAAATAGCTCAAATTTCAAAAATCAGTTTCTAATGACAATTTTGGGAATTTAGTCGTGTGATCAGGTATTGGCTGAGTAGTCCAGCAAATGCAAAGTCTTGTACCCCACCGCTGATCCACCAATGTAGGAAGTTGGCTCTGAATGGGTTATTTCAAAGTAAGAAATAGCATGCACAGAGTCCAAGGGTTCCCCTTAGAGGTAAGATAGTGGCAAAAAGAGATAATTCTAATGCTCTATTTTGTGGTAGTGTGGTCGAGCAGTAGGCTTATCAGAGGGTAGTGTTAAACATTTGTTGTATACACACAGGCAATAAATGAGGAACACACACACTCAAAGACTATTCCAGGCCAATAGGTTTTTATATAGAAAAATATATTTTCTTAGTTTATTTTGAGAACCACAGGTTCAAGATTTACAAACAATACTTTAAATGAAAGGTATTTCACTTAGGAACTTTGAATTAGCAAAATAGCAAATACAGTTTTCACACAAATGGCAATAAGCTATTTTAAAACTATACAGTGCAATTTTCAACAGTTCCTGGGGGAGGTAAGTGTTTGTTAGTTTTGCAGGTAAGTAAACCACCTACAGGGTTCAAAGTTGGGTCCAAGGTAGCCCACCGTTGGGGGTTCAGGGCAACCCCAAAGTTACCACACCAGCAGCTCAGGGCCGGTCAGGTGCAGAGGTCAAAGGGGTCCCCAAAACACATAGGCTTCAATGGAGAAAGGGGTGCCCCGGTTCCAGTCTGCCAGCAGGTAAGTACCTGCGTCTTCGGAGGGCAGACCAGGGGGGTTTTGTAGGGCACCGGGGGGGGACACAGGTCAGCACAGAAAGTACAACCTCAGCGGCACGGAGGTGGCCGGGTGCAGTGAGCAAACAGGCGTCGGGTTTGCAATGGAGTTCAATGGGAGACCAAGGGGTCTCTTCAGCGAAGCAGGCAGGCAAGGGGGGGGGGGCTCCTCGGGGAAGCCACCACCTGGGCAAGACAGAGGGCCACCTGGTGGTCGCTTCTGCACTGGAGGTCAGATCCTTCAGGTCCTGGGGGCTGCGGGTGCAGTGTCTTTACCAGGCGTCGGGTTCTTTGAAGCAGGCAGTCGCGGTCAGGGGGAGCCTCTGGATTCCCTCTGCAGGCGTCGCTCGGGGGGCTCAGGGGGGGTCAATTCTGGCTACTCACAGGGTCGCAGTCGCCGGGGAGTCCTCCCTGTAGTGTTGTTTCTCCGCAGGTCGAGCCGGGGGCGTCGGGTGCAGAGTGCAAAGTCTCACGCTTCCAGTGGGAAACGTGTGTTCTTTAAAAGTTGCTTCTTTGTTGCAAAGATGTTTCTTCTTTGGAGCAGAGCCGCTGTCCTCGGGAGTTCTTGGTCCTTTTAGATGCAGGGTAGTCCTCTGATGCTTCAGAGGTCGCTGGACCCTGTTGAACGCATCGCAGTTTTTCTTGAAGTGGGGAGACAGGCCGGTAGAGCTGGGGCCAAAGCAGTTGGTGTCTCCGTCTTCTCTGCAGGGCTTTCAGGTCAGCAGTCCTTCTTCTTAGGTTGCAGGAATCTAGTTACCTAGGTTCTGGGACCCCTAAATACTCGATTTAGGGGTGTGTTTAGGTCTGGGGGGTTAGAAGCCAATGGCTACTAGCCCTGAGGGTGGCTACACCCTCTTTGTGCCTCCTCCCTGAGGGGAGGGGGGCACATCCCTAATCCTATTGGGGGAATCTTCCATCTGCAAGATGGAGGATTTCTAAAAGTCAGAGTCACCTCAGCTCAGGACACCTTAGGGGCTGTCCTGACTGGCCAGTGACTCCTCCTTGTTTTTCTCATTATCTCCTCCGACCTTGCCGCCAAAAGTGGGGCCGTGGCCGGAGGGGGCCGGCAACTCCACTAGCTGGAGTGCCCTGTGGTGCTGTAACAAAGGGGGTGAGCCTTTGAGGCTCACCGCCAGGTGTTACAGTTCCTGCAGGGGGAGGTGAGAAGCACCTCCACCCAGTACAGGCTTTGTTACTAGCCACAGAGTGACAAAGGCACTCTCCCCATGTGGCCAGCAACATGTCTGGTGTGTGGCAGGCTGCTAAAACTAGTCAGCCCACACTGGAAGTCGGGTATGGTTTCAGGGGGCATCTCTAAGATGCCCTCTGGGGTGTATTTTACAATAAAATGTACACTGGCATCAGTGTGCATTTATTGTGCTGATAAGTTCCCAGTTTTCAGTGTAGCCATTATGGTGCTGTGGGCTTCGTGTATGACAGACTCCCAGACCATATACTCTTATGGCTACCCTGCACTTACAATGTCTAAGGTTTTGCTTAGACACTGTAGGGGCATAGTGCTCATGCACCTATACCCTCACCTATGGTATAGTGCACCCTGCCTTAGGGCTGTAAGGCCTGCTAGAGGGGTGACTTATCTATACCTATAGGCAGTGTAGGTTGGCATGGCACCCTGAGGGGAGTGCTATGTCGACTTAGTCATTTTATCCCCACCAGCACACACAAGCTGGCAAGCAGTGTGTCTGTGCTGAGTGAGGGGTCTCCAGGGTGGCATAAGACATGCTGCAGCCCTTAGAGACCTTCCCTGGCATCAGGGCCCTTGGTACCAGTTACAAGGGACTTACCTGGATGTCAGGGTGTGCCAATTGTGGAAACAAAGGTACAGGTTAGGGAAAGAACACTGGTGCTGGGGCCTGGTTAGCAGGCCTCAGCACACTTTCAAATCATAACTTGGCATCAGCAAAGGTAAAAAGTCAGGGGGTAACCATGCCAAGGAGGCATTTCTTTACAGTGGAAGTCAGAGCCCAGGCCCTAAATACAAGCGAAAGACTCTGGTGGTGATTACAACCCTGGTGGACGGTGTTAAAGCGGCGGTAAGACCGCCAACAGGCCGGCGGAAAAAAAATTGCAATTACGACCGTGGCGGAAACCGACAACAAAGACAGCCACATTAACTCTCCGACCGCCATGGCGGTACAAACAAACAGCGTGGCGGTCACCGCCAACAGACAGGCGGAAGACAATGTACCGCCCACAGTATTATGCCACCTTTTCCGGGGCGGATTCACCACGGATAAAAACACGGCGGAAACTGGAATTTCGAAGGAAAAACGCTCACCTCTACACACTCCACGAGGAGCGAGGACACCATGGACCGGGAACTCGAAATCCTACCTGCTATAGTCTTCATGCTCCTGTACCAGGAGCACGAACACCGGCAGCGAAGACCACAGTGAGTACTGCACCTACGACACAGGGGAGGGGGTAGGCAAAAAACAGGGACACACGCAACACCCCCACCCCCACCCACTACAACACACACACTAATACATATCTATACATTATAGTGACACCCCCCAACTCCCCCGGAAGAATGCAAAGACAAAAGGAAATGAGTGTAACCATTGTAATCTATTAAAATGCAGTACGCAAAAATATACATATATACACTATTAACAAAATATACACCAAGAATAGTAGTCCAGGTATTGCACCATTTATAGTCCATGGACCACTGGGCCCAAAATGCATGGGCGAGGCCCACACTCGATTCAAGATCAAAACAGAGAGAACACTGCAGGGGCATCAGATAGAAATACAACAGGCACCTCAGGGGGAAGGGAAAAGGGGGGCACCTCAGCCGGATGAGTGCACGACGCCAGACCCACGAGGGGGCTCAATGCCCACTGTTCAATCCTGGGGAGTGCAAAGCCACAGTCTCTCAAGTGTCTCCAGTGGGTGGTTTGCCCACTGAATTATCCTGGGGAGTGCAAAGCCACAGTCTCTCAAGTCTCTGCAGTGGGTGGTTTGCCCACTGCATTATCCTGGGGAGTGCAAAGCCACAGTCTCTCAAGTCTCTACAGTGGGTGGGTTGCCCACTGTTCAATCCTGGGGAGTGCAAAGCCACAGTCTCTCAAGTGTCTCCAGTGGGTGGTTTGCCCACTGCATTATCCTGGGGAGTGCAAAGCCACAGTCTCTCAAGTGGATAACTGTCTCCACTGGTTCTGGAGGGGGACTGGCGCCCAGAATGCTTCATCCTGTGAAGGACAGAGGTAGTGGATGCATGTCTCCACTGGTTCTGGAGGGGGACTGGTGCCCAGAGTGCATCACTCACCCCGTGACGGACCCAGTTGCGTCAGTGCCCCTGCCACTCATGGGCCAACGGTGCTTCAGATGGCAGTGCCACGTTCAGCGGTGCTTGTGATGGCAGTGCCCTGTTCAGCGGTGCTTGTGATGGCCGTGCCCTGTTCAGCGGTGCTTGTGATGGCCGTGCCCTGTTCAGCGGTGCTTGAGTTGGCCGTGCCCTGTTCAGCGGTGCTTGAGTTGGCCGTGCCCTGTTCAGCGGTGCTTGAGTTGGCCGTGCCCTGTTCAGCGGTGCATGAGTTGGCCGTGCCCTGTTCAGCGGTGCTTGAGTTGGCGGTCCCTCATGGCCCAGCGGTGCTTGAGTTGGCGGTCCCTCATGGCCCAGCGGTGCTTGAGTTGGCGGTCCCTCATGGCCCAGCGGTGCTTGAGTTGGCGATGCCCTGTTCAGCGGTGCTTGATTTGGCGGTGCCCTGTTCAGCGGTGCTTGAGTTGGGCTGACGGTGGCCTCCTGGGCAGCTGGGCCGGGGCGGACGGTGGCCTCCTGGGCAGCTGGGCCGGGGCGGACGGTGGCCTCCTGGGCAGCTGGGCCGGGGCGGACGGTGGCCTCCTGGGCAGCTGGGCCGGGGCGGACGGTGGCCTCCTGGGCAGCTGGGCCGGGGCGGACGGTGGCCTCCTGGGCAGCTGGGTCGGGGCTGACGGTGGCCTCCTGGGCAGCTGGGTCGGGGCCGACGGTGGCCTCCTGGGCAGAGGGAATGATGGCAGTCTTCTCCGCCATGCTGCTCTTCCCAGACTTGCCGGGTTTCTTGTGGCCCTTCCCCACCTTGGGAGGTGTCACAGCTGAGTCCACACTCCCACCGGGACCCCTTGGAGCGGCTTGGGTGGCTGGAGTCTTCCCCCTCTCCCGCCGGGCACTGGCCAACTTCTGATGCTTCACGGGGGGGCTGGCCGTGCTGTGGCTCGGTGCTACACTGGCTGTCCTGGTGGCCGGTGCACTCCACATACCTGTGACTACAGGCACCACTGGTCCCGGAGATGTTGTGGCTGAGGTGCTAGTTCGGGACCTATGAGATGGACGGGTGGGGGAGGTGTGGGAAAAAGGTCAAGGCTGGACAGGAAAAGTTTTTGGGACACACTGGGACGGGTAGCTGGAGGGGGTTTGGGAGTGGAGGAAGAGGTGGTGGTAGTAGGAGGTGTACGTTTGGTGACTTTGGGTGCAGGTGCATGCGCTGGAGGCTGTCGTGAGGTGGATGGCTGTTGGGTGGGTGTGTGCCTGCGTTTGTGTATCTTGGGAGGGGGCGTCACAGACACACTGGGAGAGGACACAGGGGACGTGTGAATGGTAGTGGGGGTGGTGACTGCACGTGAGCGTGGTGTGCTGGTGGGTGTGCTGGTGAGGGACGTAGTGGCTGTAGAGGTAGTGCATGCAGGTGTGTGTGTAGACAAGACTGGGTGGGAGACGACGAGGAGAGGGACACAGTGGAGGCAGTGGATGTTGGTGTGTCTGCATGTGTCTGATGCTTGCGTGAGTGCCTGTGGGATGTGTGGTGCTTATGTTTGCCTGAGCTTCCCTAGTGTGGTGAGGTGTGTGCAGGCTGGTCTGATGGTGTGCTTGGGATAGGCAGAGGTACAGGGGATTGGGTCTGGGTGGAGGAAATTGGAGGGGGGAGGCTAGACACAGGGACAATGGCTGCCATCAGTGCTGACGCCAGAGTTTAAAAGGCTCGGTGAAGGGCCGCCTGACCAGAATGAATGCCCTCCAGGAATGCATTTGTTTGTTGCAACTGCCTTTCCACACCCTGGATGGCATTCAAAATGGTAGACTGCCCAACAGTGAGTGTCCTGATGAGGTCAATGGCCTCCTCACTGAGGGCAGCAGCGGTGACTGGGGCAGGGCCTGAGGTGCCTGGGGCGAAGGGGATGCCCACCCTCCTGGGTGAGTGGGCACAGGGCGAAGGCTGAGGGGTTGCTGGGAGGGCGGTGCTGGTGAACGAGTTACTTACCTTCGGTAACGACTTTTCTGGTGGATACATTAGCTACCTGTGGATTCCTCACCTGATGAATACTCCCATGGCGCCAGCATTTGACGGAAATCTTCTTACTAGTCTCTGCACGTCGACGAGGACGTCACTCTAGCCCACGCGACGCCGTCTGACGTCATACAGGCAATAAGAAGTCCTCGCCGACGTGCCGATGACAGTACCAACATTTTTTACGTGCATGAGAATAATAATAATAACCCAATGCAATGAAAGAGCAAATCAACATCTCTTAATATTGTAAATCACACAACATTGCAATAAAATAGCTGTAGATTTAATATAACTTTTTTTTTTTTTTTTTTTTTTAAACAAATAAATATATTTATACATACGAATCATGTATATACCCAATATATATATAGATTTATATATAAATATACACATATATACAAATATCATACATGCAAAATGTATTGCAACTTTGAAGACCAAAAGGAGCACACTCAAGGATTGCTTGGAGAGACCAAAAAGGCAACGGGGAGGCGGGTGGGACCGTGAGGAATCCACAGGTAGCTAATGTATCCACCAGAAAAGTCGTTACCGAAGGTAAGTAACTCGTTCTTCTGATGGATACAACTACCTGTGGATTCCTCACCTGATGAATAGAGTCCCAAAGCAGTACCACGCCCGGCGGTGGGTGCCTAAATGGTCAAACCAAGAAATCCTGCAGCACTGACCGTGCAAAATGACCGTCCCTTCTGACCTCAGAGTCCAAACAGTAATGTTTCACAAAAGTGTGAAGGGACGACCAAGTTGCGGCCTTGCAGATGTCAACCACAGGAACACCCCTGGCCAAGGCCGAAGAGGCCGACTTAGCTCTGGTGGAGTGAGCTCTAATGCCCTCAGGCGGATCCTTCTTTGCCAAAGAGTAACAGATTTTAATGCAAAGAACAACCCACCTGGAGAGTGTTCTCTTGTGGACTGCCTTTCCTCTCCTCTTGCCCACGTATCCGACAAACAGCTGATCCTCCAGCCTGATATCCTTCATTCTGTCGATATAGAAGCTCAACGCCCTTTTTGGGTCCAGGCGATGTAGTCTTTCTTCCTCCTTTGAAGGATGAGGCGGAGGATAAAACGTGGACAAAGTGATTGTCTGAGCCAAATGGAAGGGTGAAACAACCTTCGGAAGGAAAGCAGCCTTGGTCCTCAACACCACCTTATCCCCATAAAACGTTATATAAGGGGGTTTAACCGATAAGGCCTGCAACTCACTCACTCTCCTTGCAGATGTTATAGCTACCAGGAATACTGTTTTAATAACCAAATATCTTAAGGGGCAAGAATGCATAGGCTCAAAAGGGGACCCCATAAGAAAAGTCAGGACCAAGGACAAATCCCATTGAGGCATAACGAATGGTTTTGGAGGATATTGATTCAGAAGACCTTTCAAGAATCTGAGAACAATAGGGGATTTAAATAACGATGGTTGGTCTGGAAGACAAATGAAGGCTGACAAGGCCGACAAATAACCCTTAATGGTAGCTACTGCACAACCTTTCTGCGCTAGAGACAGTGCAAAAGACAAAACATGTGACAGATGAGCATGTAAGGGATCAATCTGTCTCTCTCCACACCACATAACAAATTTAGACCACCTATTAGCGTAGATAGATTTAGTGGAGTGTCGCCTGGCCGCTAAGATAACATCCACTACATCAGGCGGGAGAGAGAAGGAACTCAGGTTGCCCCGTTCAATCTCCAAGCATGTAGGTGCAGACTCTGGAGGTTGGGGTGTAAAACCTGCCCCTGCGACTGCGAGAGGAGGTCTGCCCTGAGAGGGAGACGGAGCGGAGGGCACAGTGAGAGTTGGAGAAGGTCGGAGTACCATACCCTCCTTGGCCAATCCGGAGCTATTAAGATGACTTGGGCCCGGTCTTGGCGAATTTTCCTCAACACTCGAGGAATCAAGGGTATGGGGGGAAACGCGTAAAGCAACTGGTCGCACCAGGTTATCTGAAACGCGTCCCCCAACGCTCCCTGCATCGGATACTGGAGGCTGCAGAATAACGGGCAATGCGCGTTCTCCCGAGTGGCAAACAGATCTATCCGAGGAAACCCCCACATCTGGAAGATTAAACAGACTTGATCTGGATGGAGACGCCACTCGTGGTCTGCCGAGAATTGGCGACTGAGACTGTCCGCACGTACATTCAAGACCCCGGCCAGATGATTTGCCACCAAGCAAATCTGATGGTCCTTTGCCCAGGACCATAGCCGAAGAGCTTCTCTGCAGAGAAGGTACGACCCTACTCCTCCCTGTTTGTTTATGTACCACATCGTGGTAGTATTGTCCGTCAGGACCTGTACCGACTGACCACGAAGGGATGGGAGGAAGGCCTTGAGAGCCAAACGTACAGCCCGTAACTCCAACAGATTGATATGAAACACCTGTTCCTCTGGAGACCAAAGCCCTTTGATCTCCAGATCCCCCAGATGAGCTCCCCATCCTAGGGTGGAGGCATCCGTTATTACCGTGGCCACTGGTGGCGACTGCGCGAACGGCTTCCCCTGTGAAAGATTGTTGCCCGCAATCCACCACTTCAATTCCACAGCAGCATCTCTGGAGATCTTGACAGTACCTTCTAAATCTCCCTTGTGTTGAGACCACTGCCTTCGGAGGCACCACTGAAGAGCCCTCATGTTCCAGCGAGCATGCGTGACCAACAGAATGCAGGAGGCGAACAGACCGAGCAGACGAAGGACCTTGAGGACTGGAACTACCGCTCCATTTCGAAACATTGGAACCAATTCCTGAATATCTTGAATCCGCTGAGGCGGAGGAAAGGCTCGACTCAATGTTGTATCCAGTACTGCCCCTATGAACAGGAGGCGCTGAGAGGGCTCCAGGTGAGATTTGGGCACGTTCACCGAAAAGCCCAGGTCGAACAACAACTGGGTTGTTGACTGCAGATGATGCGACACAAGCTCCGGGGACTTGGCTTTGATCAACCAGTCGTCCAAGTAAGGGAATACTGCTATCCCCTTCCTTCTGAGCTCCGCCGCAACCACTGACATCACCTTTGTGAAGACTCGAGGTGCTGAAGTAAGACCAAACGGGAGGACCGCAAACTGATAGTGCTGCGACCCTACCACAAACCGGAGATACTTCCTGTGCAACTTGAGTATCGGGACATGAAAGTAAGCATCCTGCAAGTCGACAGACACCATCCAATCTTCCTTGTTCAACGCCAAAAGCACCTGTGCTAGGGTCAGCATCTTGAACTTTTCCTGTTTGAGGAACCAATTCAAGATCCTCAGATCCAGGATTGGTCTCAACTGACCATCCTTTTTGGGAATCAGGAAGTATCTTGAGTAACAACCTCGACCCTTTTCCTGCTCTGGGACCAACTCTACCGCGCCCTTTGAAAGGAGGACTTGAACCTCCTGTTCTAGCAACAGGAGGTGTTCTTCTGAACAATAAGATGGGCGGGGCGGGATGAGGGGCGGGAACTCCCGAAAGGGAAGGGCGTAGCCTTTTCCCACAATGCCGAGAACCCAAGTGTCCGTTGTGATAGACTTCCACTTGTGGAGAAAACGCTGTAATCTTCCCCCTACAGGAGAGGAGTGAGTGGGAAACGGTGGAAGCCTAAGGCTGCTTCCCCTGCTGCACCCCTCCAGAGGACGAGGAAGAGGCAGAGTGCTGTTGAGAGGCTCCTCTGGTACGGACCCCACCCCTCCCCCTCCCTCTAAATGACCTATAGGGGAGGGAAGAGGCGGGTTGCTGGAACCTCCCCCGAAAGGAAGAGGAATAAGAGCCACGCCCAAATCCCCGAAACCTCCTGAAAATTCTAGAAGAGGCAGAGGAAGAAGGAGCTTGCAGTCCTAACGATTTGGCTGTGGCTCTGCTCTCCTTAAATCGTTCCAAGGCTGAATCTGCCTTGGCTCCAAACAGTCTGTCCCCATCAAACGGGAGGTCCAGCAGGGTCGACTGCACATCCGCAGAGAACCCTGAATTTCGGAGCCAGGCCTGTCTTCTTGCCACCACAGCCGTGCCCATCGCCCTGGCCACCGAGTCGGTCGTGTCCAGCCCAGACTGGATAATCTGGGACGCGGCAGCCTGGGCGTCCGAGACCACATCCAAAAGACCCTGGGGAAGCTCCGTGAATGAAGACGAAATATCATCCATCAGCGCATGGATGTACCTCCCCAGAATGCACGTGGCGTTGGTGGCCTTCAACGCCAAACTGCATGACGAAAATATTTTCTTGGACTGCGCATCCAGTTTCTTGGAGTCTCTGTCTCCAGGCACCGTCGGGAAGGAACCAGGCGCTGACTTTGAGGAACAGGAGGCTTGCACCACCAAGCTCTCCGGCGTAGGGCGTCTAGAGAGAAAGCCAGGGTCAGATGGTGCAGCTCGATACCTCCTGGCCACAGCCCTATGAACGGCCGAGGAAGACACCGGCTTCTTCCACACCTCCAACACCGGATCCAGCAAAGCCTCATTAAATGGCAAGAGAGGCTCAGCTGCAGCAGAGGCCGGATGCAATACCTCTGTCAGCAAATTCTGCTTTGCCTCTGCCACCGGCAAAGGCAGGTCCAAAAAGCTCGCTGCCTTCCTCACCACAGCATGAAAGGAAGCCGCCTCCTCCGTATATTCCCCTGGAGATGAAAGGTCCCACTCAGGGGAAGTGTCCAGCCCACTGGCTGTATCCAGACCATGCAGTCCGTCTCCAGAGTCCTCAATCTCTCCCTCCTCTAGGACTCGCTGGTACTCTTGCTCTTCTAAAAGACGGAGAGCACGCCTCCTCGAATGAAGTCTCTCCTCGATACGCGGAGTCGACATGGCCTCCGCCGACGTCGAAGAACGGCGCCGATCTCCAGAAGCATCTGACGCCGCGTCCGGCGCCACAGGCAGCTTCGGCGCCGAGGCAGGAGCCGGAGGACGAGGTCTTGGAGCCGATGGACCAACCGGAGTCACAGGGCAAAATCCTGACTTCGACGGAGGGGCAACCTCCGGGGCCGAAACATCCGAAGCCACCGGAGCGGCCACCGACGCCGGCACCGGCGCCGAGCCCACATTCCCAAAAGGGAGAAAGGGCATAAAGGGTGCCGGCCGAAGAGGCGCAGGATCACCCAACGAAAAGGCCAAGGGCCCCGAAGGACCAGCCGGAGCAGCTCCTGGAGCCATCTGCTGAAAGATGGTATACATCGCATTAAGAAACGCGGTACTATCGGCTCCAGGAGTGGGAAAAGCCGGATACTGGGGTGCCTGGATCGAGGGCGACCCCGACGCCGGCCTCGACGTCTGCGACGCCGGAGAAAACACAAGAGGCTGCACCACCTCAATCACTGACGCCTGACCAGGTGAAGTCGGTGACGCCGGAGAGGGCAACGGCGTCGATGGATGCGGCGTGACCGTGGGGCTGACCTCCCAAGTCCTCCGACGCCGAGCCGAAGGTGACCTCGAACGAGACTCCTTGCTGGAGTGACGTCGTGAGTCTCTACGGCGCCGGGAGTCTCGATGACGCCGGTGAGACCTTGGCGAAGAAGACTTCTTATGATGTTTCTCCTTCTTCTTTGACTTTGCCATGAATAACTTGGCCTCGCGCTCTTTGAGGGCCTTCGGATTCATGTGTTGACATGAATCGCAAGTCGAGACGTCGTGGTCGGAGCTCAAACACCATAGACAGTCGGAGTGAGGATCTGTAACTGACATCTTGCCCCCACACTCTCGACAGGGCTTGAAACCCGACTTCCTCTGAGACATTGTTACCGCAGAGAAGACTACGCAGCAGACAATACACTGTAACCACGAAGGTAACAGTAACTCCCTCGAAGATAACCGTTTCGAATGCACGGAAAAAAGGGAACTGTCATCGGCACGTCGGCGAGGACTTCTTATTGCCTGTATGACGTCAGACGGCGTCGCGTGGGCTAGAGTGACGTCCTCGTCGACGTGCAGAGACTAGTAAGAAGATTTCCGTCAAATGCTGGCGCCATGGGAGTATTCATCAGGTGAGGAATCCACAGGTAGTTGTATCCATCAGAAAGGGGGGGTGGCAGCTGTACCTGTAGATGCGGGGGGGGGGCACAGATGTTGCCGCCACCACAAGGGAGCTCCCATCAGAGGACGAGTCTGTGTCGCTGGTGTCAGCTACTGTTCCTGCCGTGGAGCTCCCCTCGCCCTCCATCCCACAGGTGAATTCTGAGTCCGTAGTGTGGCCCTCCATGGCCATGTGGGATGCAGCTCCCTCGTGCTCCGGTGCCACTCCTCCTCCGCCTGATGATGCTAATGCACACAAGAACAGGGAAACCACAAAAAGGGGGGGGGGGGGAACAGAATAAAGACATGTGGAGTGCATGGATTACCGCTACCGTTGGCGGACAAGACAGATACAGAAGCCCCCTGCACTACGCCGCGCTCTTGGGCTCTACAGTGCCATTCCTGGGAAATGGCCTACAAGGCTATGGACGACATCTGCACACATAAATGACACAGGGGCATGAATAGCTGTACTTGGCACTCTACAGAGGTGGGGTGGTGGGCCACAGGGCCATACCTTTCGGAGGGGCCTAGCCTACGGAACTCGCCCTGGCCTAGGGAAACCCACAGCCCTCCTCCCCCACCCAGACAACTCCACTGCGCGCAAAGTCAGCTGAATGAGAGTGTACTCACCCCCTTGTGTCTGCTGTGATGCCCTCAAGCGCCCATCCAACTCCGCGGAGGCCACCGCCAGGATCCTGAACATCAGGGGGGTCATGGTTCGACAGGCACCCCTCCCACGTTGGGAGGCCATCCCCAGCTGAGCCTCCGCCGTCTTCTTGCTCCAGCGGCGAAAGTCCTCCCATCTTTTCCGGCAGTGGGTGCTCCGTCTGTGGTAGACCCCCAGGGTTCGGACGTCCTTGGCAATGGCACGCCAAATATCTTTCTTCTGGTGGGCGCTGACCTACATGAAATGTACAGGGGAAGAAGAGAAGTCATTACCAACTGCACCGTCAAAGTGAGTGGCCCCCATCCCTATCCTTGCCATGTGGCACATGCACCCACCGTCTTTCATGCACGCAGAACTCTGCCCCCTTCCTTCTTACATCCAGCCCTCTCCACACAGGCATAGCCCATACAACATGCTCCCTGTGTACTTACCTGTTTGTCTGGAGGACCGTAGAGTAGCATGTACTGGGGGAGGACCCCATCAACAAGCTTCTCCAACTCCTCCGATGATACGGCAGGGGCCCTTTCCCCAGTCGCACGAGCCATTGTCTCTTCCAGACTGAGGTCACAGCAGCACTTGCAGTGTAGGTCCTCTCCTGTCGAAGATCAGGTATCGAGTGATTGAACAGATAGAAAATGGCGGTCACGTCCGCGGCGGTGCGTACCATCACCGCCGGCGTACATCCTCATTGGCTCCTGGGACCCATAGGGTCCAATGTTAACCAATGCAACGTTGCGCCGCGGTCTCCGACTGCCTACCGCGACAGTGTACAACGCCAGCGCAGTTACCTTACATCCCATTGTCCCACTTTAGAGGTCAGGCAGCCGCCATTTCAGGGGCCCACATGGCCTAATTTCCAACTGCGTCACACATACCTAGGCCTAGTCTCAACACATACAGGCCACCTATTGTGTATGATTGGTGTTCTGGGTAAACTGTGGGTACGTACCTCTGAGTTGTTTGACTCTGTGGTCGCTGTTGTCCTTCATAGGCACCGTCCGCTGGGACATGTGAGGAGATGGCGGAATCCTCCGGTGTACCGACCGCTGGTGGACCTGTGGACAATGGAGGAAAGACATTTGATAATCACCTACCGGTTTGACTGTGCCACAATCCAGGAACTGTGTACCCAGTTGGAGCCAGACCTGATGTCAGCAATCCGCCATCCCACAGGAATCCCCCCTTAAGTGCAGGTGCTATCAGTGCTCCATTTCCTTGCAAGTGGGTCTTTTCAAACAACTGTGGCCATCGCATCAGGGATGTCTTAGCCTATGTTTTCCAACGTATTGTCCAGAGTGTTGTCTGCCCTGCTGAAACACATGCAGAGCTACATCGTTTTCCCTCAGGTGGAGGATTTGCCTACAGTGAAAGATGATTTCTATGCACTTGGACACATCCCCAACATCATAGGTGCCATTGATGGGACCCATGTGGCTTTGGTCCCCCCCCACAGGAGTGAACAGGTGTACAGAAACCGGAAGAGTTATCATTCCATTAATGTACAGATGGTATGTTTGGCAGACCAGTACATCTCCCATGTGAATGCCATGTTCCCTGGCTCAGTGCATGGCGCCTACATCCTGCAGAATAGCAGCATCCCTTATGTGATGGGTCAACTCCAGAGGCACCGTGTGTGGCTATTAGGTGAGCCCCTGGAAGCAAGACAGTGGGAATGGTTGTCAGGGTCTGGGGATATCCCTACAGGTTAGTGTGTGTCTAACAGTTGTCCCTCGCCATCTGCAGGTGACTCTGGGTACCCCAACCTGTCATGGCTACTGACCCCAGGGAGGAATCCCAGGACCAGGGCAGAGGAACGCTACAATGAGGCCCATGGGCGAACTAGGAGGGTGATCGAGCGGACCTTCGGCCTCCTGAAGGACAGATTCAGGTGCCTGCATATGACAGGTGGATCCCTATTCTACTCACCAAAGAAGGTGTGCCAGATCATCGTGGCCTGCTGTATGCTTCACAACTTGGCTTTGCGACAACAGGTGCCTTTTCTGCAGGAGGATGGTCCGGATGCCGGTGTTGTGGCAGCTGTGGAGCCTGTGGACAGTGATGAGGATGAAGCAGAGGAAGAAGACATGCAGAACAGGGACTCAGTGATCCAGCAATATTTCCAGTGAAACACAGGTGAGAATACATTCCTGCCAACTACATGTACTTTTACACTACTACCTCTCAACTGTCTGTCGTTTTCACCCAGTGTATGGTCACTGAGTTGTCACTTTCCCTTACGGTTTCACAGATGTGGGTCCCAACGTGTGTCATCTGCCTAGATTCCTCATGGACTAGAGCTGTGTGACATAGGTATGTTGACATTACTATTTCAAGAACATTTTGTCACTGTAATTGCAAAGAACGAGTTACTTACCTTCGGTAACGACTTTTCTGGTGGATACATTAGCTACCTGTGGATTCCTCACCTGATGAATACTCCCATGGCGCCAGCATTTGACGGAAATCTTCTTACTAGTCTCTGCACGTCGACGAGGACGTCACTCTAGCCCACGCGACGCCGTCTGACGTCATACAGGCAATAAGAAGTCCTCGCCGACGTGTCGATGACAGTACCAACATTTTTTACGTGCATGAGAATAATAATAATAACCCATGCAATGAAAGAGCAAAGCAACATCTCTTAATATTGTAAATCACACAACATTGCAATAAAATAGCTGTAGATTTAATATAACCTTTTTTTTTTTTTTTTTAAACAAATAAATATATTTATACATACGAATCATGTATATATCCAATATATATATAGATTTATATATACATATACACATATATACAAATATCATACATGCAAAATGTATTGCAACTTTGAAGACCAAAAGGAGCACACTCAAGGATTGCTTGGAGAGACCAAAAAGGCAACGGGGAGGCGGGTGGGACCGTGAGGAATCCACAGGTAGCTAATGTATCCACCAGAAAAGTCGTTACCGAAGGTAAGTAACTCGTTCTTCTGATGGATACAACTACCTGTGGATTCCTCACCTGATGAATAGAGTCCCAAAGCAGTACCACGCCCGGCGGTGGGTGCCTAAATGGTCAAACCAAGAAATCCTGCAGCACTGACCGTGCAAAATGACCGTCCCTTCTGACCTCAGAGTCCAAACAGTAATGTTTCACAAAAGTGTGAAGGGACGACCAAGTTGCGGCCTTGCAGATGTCAACCACAGGAACACCCCTGGCCAAGGCCGAAGAGGCCGACTTAGCTCTGGTGGAGTGAGCTCTAATGCCCTCAGGCGGATCCTTCTTTGCCAAAGAGTAACAGATTTTAATGCAAAGAACAACCCACCTGGAGAGTGTTCTCTTGTGGACTGCCTTTCCTCTCCTCTTGCCCACGTATCCGACAAACAGCTGATCCTCCAGCCTGATATCCTTCATTCTGTCGATATAGAAGCTCAACGCCCTTTTTGGGTCCAGGCGATGTAGTCTTTCTTCCTCCTTTGAAGGATGAGGCGGAGGATAAAACGTGGACAAAGTGATTGTCTGAGCCAAATGGAAGGGTGAAACAACCTTCGGAAGGAAAGCAGCCTTGGTCCTCAACACCACCTTATCCCCATAAAACGTTATATAAGGGGGTTTAACCGATAAGGCCTGCAACTCACTCACTCTCCTTGCAGATGTTATAGCTACCAGGAATACTGTTTTAATAACCAAATACCTTAAGGGGCAAGAATGCATAGGCTCAAAAGGGGACCCCATAAGGAAAGTCAGGACCAAGGACAAATCCCATTGAGGCATAACGAATGGTTTTGGAGGATATTGATTCAGAAGACCTTTCAAGAATCTGAGAACAATAGGGGATTTAAATAACGATGGTTGGTCTGGAAGACAAATGAAGGCTGACAAGGCCGACAAATAACCCTTAATGGTAGCTACTGCACAACCTTTCTGCGCTAGAGACAGTGCAAAAGACAAAACATGTGACAGATGAGCATGTAAGGGATCAATCTGTCTCTCTCCACACCACATAACAAATTTAGACCACCTATTAGCGTAGATAGATTTAGTGGAGTGTCGCCTGGCCGCTAAGATAACATCCACTACATCAGGCGGGAGAGAGAAGGAACTCAGGTTGCCCCGTTCAATCTCCAAGCATGTAGGTGCAGACTCTGGAGGTTGGGGTGTAAAACCTGCCCCTGCGACTGCGAGAGGAGGTCTGCCCTGAGAGGGAGACGGAGCGGAGGGCACAGTGAGAGTTGGAGAAGGTCGGAGTACCATACCCTCCTTGGCCAATCCGGAGCTATTAAGATGACTTGGGCCCGGTCTTGGCGAATTTTCCTCAACACTCGAGGAATCAAGGGTATGGGGGGAAACGCGTAAAGCAACTGGTCGCACCAGGTTATCTGAAACGCGTCCCCCAACGCTCCCTGCATCGGATACTGGAGGCTGCAGAATAACGGGCAATGCGCGTTCTCCCGAGTGGCAAACAGATCTATCCGAGGAAACCCCCACATCTGGAAGATTAAACAGACTTGATCTGGATGGAGACGCCACTCGTGGTCTGCCGAGAATTGGCGACTGAGACTGTCCGCACGTACATTCAAGACCCCGGCCAGATGATTTGCCACCAAGCAAATCTGATGGTCCTTTGCCCAGGACCATAGCCGAAGAGCTTCTCTGCAGAGAAGGTACGACCCTACTCCTCCCTGTTTGTTTATGTACCACATCGTGGTAGTATTGTCCGTCAGGACCTGTACCGACTGACCACGAAGGGATGGGAGGAAGGCCTTGAGAGCCAAACGTACAGCCCGTAACTCCAACAGATTGATATGAAACACCTGTTCCTCTGGAGACCAAAGCCCTTTGATCTCCAGATCCCCCAGATGAGCTCCCCATCCTAGGGTGGAGGCATCCGTTATTACCGTGGCCACTGGTGGCGACTGCGCGAACGGCTTCCCCTGTGAAAGATTGTTGCCCGCAATCCACCACTTCAATTCCACAGCAGCATCTCTGGAGATCTTGACAGTACCTTCTAAATCTCCCTTGTGTTGAGACCACTGCCTTCGGAGGCACCACTGAAGAGCCCTCATGTGCCAGCGAGCATGCGTGACCAACAGAATGCAGGAGGCGAACAGACCGAGCAGACGAAGGACCTTGAGGACTGGAACTACCGCTCCATTTCGAAACATTGGAACCAATTCCTGAATATCTTGAATCCGCTGAGGCGGAGGAAAGGCTCGACTCAATGTTGTATCCAGTACTGCCCCTATGAACAGGAGGCGCTGAGAGGGCTCCAGGTGAGATTTGGGCACGTTCACCGAAAAGCCCAGGTCGAACAACAACTGGGTTGTTGACTGCAGATGATGCGACACAAGCTCCGGGGACTTGGCTTTGATCAACCAGTCGTCCAAGTAAGGGAATACTGCTATCCCCTTCCTTCTGAGCTCCGCCGCAACCACTGACATCACCTTTGTGAAGACTCGAGGTGCTGAAGTAAGACCAAACGGGAGGACCGCAAACTGATAGTGCTGCGACCCTACCACAAACCGGAGATACTTCCTGTGCGACTTGAGTATCGGGATATGAAAGTAAGCATCCTGCAAGTCGACAGACACCATCCAATCTTCCTTGTTCAACGCCAAAAGCACCTGTGCTAGGGTCAGCATCTTGAACTTTTCCTGTTTGAGGAACCAATTCAAGATCCTCAGATCCAGGATTGGTCTCAACTGACCATCCTTTTTGGGAATCAGGAAGTATCTTGAGTAACAACCTCGACCCTTTTCCTGCTCTGGGACCAACTCTACCGCGCCCTTTGAAAGGAGGACTTGAACCTCCTGTTCTAGCAACAGGAGGTGTTCTTCTGAACAATAAGATGGGCGGGGCGGGATGAGGGGCGGGAACTCCCGAAAGGGAAGGGCGTAGCCTTTTCCCACAATGCCGAGAACCCAAGTGTCCGTTGTGATAGACCTCCACTTGTGGAGAAAACGCTGTAATCTTCCCCCTACAGGAGAGGAGTGAGTGGGAAACGGTGGAAGCCTAAGGCTGCTTCCCCTGCTGCACCCCTCCAGAGGACGAGGAAGAGGCAGAGTGCTGTTGAGAGGCTCCTCTGGTACGGACCCCACCCCTCCCCCTCCCTCTAAATGACCTATAGGGGAGGGAAGAGGCGGGTTGCTGGAACCTCCCCCGAAAGGAAGAGGAATAAGAGCCACGCCCAAATCCCCGAAACCTCCTGAAAATTCTAGAAGAGGCAGAGGAAGAAGGAGCTTGCAGTCCTAACGATTTGGCTGTGGCTCTGCTCTCCTTAAATCGTTCCAAGGCCGAATCTGCCTTGGCTCCAAACAGTCTGTCCCCATCAAACGGGAGGTCCAGCAGGGTCGACTGCACATCCGCAGAGAACCCTGAGTTTCGGAGCCAGGCCTGTCTTCTTGCCACCACAGCCGTGCCCATCGCCCTGGCCACCGAGTCGGTCGTGTCCAGCCCAGACTGGATAATCTGGGTCGCGGCAGCCTGGGCGTCCGAGACCACATCCAAAAGACCCTGGGGAAGCTCCGTGAATGAAGACGAAATATCATCCATCAGCGCATGGATGTACCTCCCCAGAATGCACGTGGCGTTGGTGGCCTTCAACGCCAAACTGCATGACGAAAATATTTTCTTGGACTGCGCATCCAGTTTCTTGGAGTCTCTGTCTCCAGGCACCGTCGGGAAGGAACCAGGCGCTGACTTTGAGGAACAGGAGGCTTGCACCACCAAGCTCTCCGGCGTAGGGTGTCTAGAGAGAAAGCCAGGGTCAGATGGTGCAGCTCGATACCTCCTGGCCACAGCCCTATGAACGGCCGAGGAAGACACCGGCTTCTTCCACACCTCCAACACCGGATCCAGCAAAGCCTCATTAAATGGCAAGAGAGGCTCAGCTGCAGCAGAGGCCGGATGCAATACCTCTGTCAGCAAATTCTGCTTTGCCTCTGCTACCGGCAAAGGCAGGTCCAAAAAGCTCGCTGCCTTCCTCACCACAGCATGAAAGGAAGCAGCCTCCTCCGTATATTCCCCTGGAGATGAAAGGTCCCACTCAGGGGAAGTGTCCAGCCCACTGGCTGTATCCAGACCATGCAGTCCGTCTCCAGAGTCCTCAATCTCTCCCTCCTCTAGGACTCGCTGGTACTCTTGCTCTTCTAAAAGACGGAGAGCACGCCTCCTCGAATGAAGTCTCTCCTCGATACGCGGAGTCGACATGGCCTCCGCCGACGTCGAAGAACGGCGCCGATCTCCAGAAGCATCTGACGCCGCGTCCGGCGCCACAGGCAGCTTCGGCGCCGAGGCAGGAGCCGGAGGACGAGGTCTTGGAGCCGATGGACCAACCGGAGTCACAGGGCAAAATCCTGACTTCGACGGAGGGGCAACCTCCGGGGCCGAAACATCCGAAGCCACCGGAGCGGCCACCGACGCCGGCACCGGCGCCGAGCCCACATTCCCAAAAGGGAGAAAGGGCATAAAGGGTGCCGGCCGAAGAGGCGCAGGATCACCCAACGAAAAGGCCAAGGGCCCCGAAGGACCAGCCGGAGCAGCTCCTGGAGCCATCTGCTGAAAGATGGTATACATCGCATTAAGAAACGCGGTACTATCGGCTCCAGGAGTGGGAAAAGCCGGATACTGGGGTGCCTGGATCGAAGGCGACCCCGACGCCGGCCTCGACGTCTGCGACGCCGGAGAAAACACAAGAGGCTGCACCACCTCAATCACTGACGCCTGACCAGGTGAAGTCGGTGACGCCGGAGAGGGCAACGGCGTCGATGGATGCGGCGTGACCGTGGGGCTGACCTCCCAAGTCCTCCGACGCCGAGCCGAAGGTGACCTCGAATGAGACTCCTTGCTGGAGTGACGTCGTGAGTCTCTACGGCGCCGGGAGTCTCGATGACGCCGGTGAGACCTTGGCGAAGAAGACTTCTTATGATGTTTCTCCTTCTTCTTTGACTTTGCCATGAATAACTTGGCCTCGCGCTCTTTGAGGGCCTTCGGATTCATGTGTTGACATGAATCGCAAGTCGAGACGTCGTGGTCGGAGCTCAAACACCATAGACAGTCGGAGTGAGGATCTGTAACTGACATCTTGCCCCCACACTCTCGACAGGGCTTGAAACCCGACTTCCTCTGAGACATTGTTACCGCAGAGAAGACTACGCAGCAGACAATACACTGTAACCACGAAGGTAACAGTAACTCCCTCGAAGATAACCGTTTCGAATGCACGGAAAAAAGGGAACTGTCATCGACACGTCGGCGAGGACTTCTTATTGCCTGTATGACGTCAGACGGCGTCGCGTGGGCTAGAGTGACGTCCTCGTCGACGTGCAGAGACTAGTAAGAAGATTTCCGTCAAATGCTGGCGCCATGGGAGTATTCATCAGGTGAGGAATCCACAGGTAGTTGTATCCATCAGAATACACTATTTCGAAATCACAGACAGACTCCAGATCATTTTGTGCTTTAGGTGTGTTTATTTAAATGCAAAATATTGGAGGGGGGAAGTTAAATGGTGAGGGGTGATGGCGGAGGAGTGTCCATGGCAGAGTCCAGTCTATTAGTCTCACAGGTGCATTGCCCATATGGGCATAGGAAGTGGAGCTGGGGCAATTTAATTATGGACAGGGTGACAAAGTGGGACAGTGGGATGACAATCAGGGTGGTCTCATTTCTTGGCGGGGTCTTGGCATTGTGCTCTGTCTAGTTCCTGGATCTCAGGGACCGTTTGCGGGTGGTTCTCCGTCTGCAGGGGGTGGGGTGCTGGTGTGGTGGTCCTGTGGCGGGGCGTCCTGTCCACTAGCGCCGGCGGAGGTGGTGGGCAGTTCATTGTCCATTCTAGTGTCAGGGGCCCCTTGGAGTGCCACAGTGTCCCTCCTGGTGTTAAGTAGTTCCTTCAGCACCCCTACGATGGTGCCCAGGGTGGAGCTGATGGTTCGGAGTTCCTCCCTGAAGCCCATATACTGTTCCTCCTGCAGGCGCTGGGTCTCCTGAAACTTGGCCAGTACCGTTGCCATTGTCTCCTGGGAGTGGTGGTATGCTCCCATGATGAAGGAGAGGGCCTCGTGGAGAGTGGGTTCCCTTGGGCTGTCCGCCCCCTGTCGCACAGCAGCCCTCCCAGTTCCCCTGTGTTCCTGGGCCTCCGTCCCCTGGACCGTGTGCCCACTGCCACTGCCCCCAGGTCCCTGTTGTTGTTGGGGTGGTGGCTTATCCTGGGTTCCCTGCAGTGGTGGACACAGTTGATTGACGTGTCCTGGGGACGGAGGTATGGGCCCGCCGTGTGGGTGTTGTGCTGGTGTTTCCAGAGAGGGGAAGGTCTGTGGTGGCCTGTGCCTGTTTGAGGGGAACCGACTGTCCCGAGGCCCCCGATGGTCCGTGCTGGTCATCTAGATCCAGTTGGACAGAGGTGCTGTCATTACTGTGGGCCTCTTCTGTGGGTGGAGTGGACATGTCTGGACCCTCCTGTCTGGTGACGTTGGGTAGTGGTCCTGCAGGGGTGGAAAGGCATGATTATTGCATCTGTGTGTGGCATGGTGTGCAGTGGGTGGGTGACCGTGTACCCCAGTGCTGGCATTCCTGTGTGGGAGCTTGTGTGATGATGGTTTAGGAGGGTGTATGGGTATGTGCAGTGGGCATGCTTTAGTGATGGGTGTCCATGCTTTGTTGTTGCATGCAGGGCTTGGTGTTGGGATGTTTGGTTTGTGATATTAGTACATTTGTGAGGAGTTGGAGTGATAGGGGTGAGGGCGAGGGTGGGGGTATGTGATAGCATGCAGGTAGGGTGGGGGATGTAATAGTTAAGATATGACTTACCAGAGTCCATTCCTCCACCAACTCCTGCGAGGCCCTCGGGATGCAGAATCGCCAAGACCTGCTCCTTCCATGTTGTTAGTTGTGGGTGAGGAGGTGGGGGTCCGCCGCCAGTCCGCTGAACCGCCTGGTGGTGTCTTGAGACCACGGAACGCACCTTCCCCCGTAGGTCGTTCCACCTTTTCCTGATGTCCTCCCGATTTCTTGGGTGTTGTCCCACTGCGTTGACCCTGTCCACTATTCTTCGCCATAGCTCCATGTTCCTTGCAAACGAGGTGTGCTGCACCTGTGATCCAAATAGCTGTGGCTCTACCCGGACGATTTCCTCCACCATGACCCTGAGCTCCTCCTCCGAGAACCTGGGATGTCTTTGCCGTACCATGGGGTGGTGTAGGTGATGTGTGGGGTGGTGTGTGTGGTGATATGTAGTGGTGTGTTGTGTGAGGTGCGTGGAAGTTGTGTGGGTGATGGTGTTATGTGCCTGTGGATGCTGTTGTACTTGCTGGTGGTGTCTCTCTCTGTGCTTCGTTCTCGATTTTTGGTAGTAGGGGTTTGTGGGTGATGTGGGTGTGTGTTTTATATTGTATTGGGTGTGTGGGAGTGGTGTGTGTACGTGTATCAGGTGTGTGTATTTCGAATTGTCCAATGTGTTTTGTAAGAGTGTGTGTATTTTGAGCGCGGCGGTGTGTACCGCCAATGGAATACAGAGGTTGAAAGACCGCCGCGTGGATTTGTGTGTGGTGATAGTGTGGGCGTATTTCTGTTGGCGTGACGGTGTCGGTTTCGCCAGTTTATCACTGACCTTTGGTGTGGCGGACTTGTGTGGGTGTCTGAATTTTGGCGGGTTCCGGGATGTGGGTCATAATAGCTGTGGTGGAATTCCACAGCCGCGGCGGTGTGTTGGCTGTCTTCTACACGCCGGTAAGCGGCTTTTACCGCCAATGTTGTAATGATCCCCTCTGTGTTTTAGAACTCGACGAATCAG
Organism: Pleurodeles waltl; assembly: GCF_031143425.1. NCBI lineage: Eukaryota > Metazoa > Chordata > Amphibia > Caudata > Salamandridae > Pleurodeles > Pleurodeles waltl. Next base: position 75,350,134 of record NC_090447.1, on the reverse strand, counting down.
GAAAATGTGAAGAAAACACTGTCATGGAAAATCTGTCAAGCGGACCCTTCAATGCATCTTCCCCACAAGCTACGACAAAAATAGAGTCCAGAAACTCACTTAGCAGATCACATGAAGGGGTCCACCACACAAGGGAGCCATTGCAAGAATTTAAGTACTATTAGAAAAATTGAGGTGAATGCCTCCCAAAGCCCAGTACATTTAAGGTCAAAAAGGGAAAAGAAGAAGCAAAGGAAAGTAAGGAAAAAAGCAAGATCAGTTAAGCAGAAAAGTATATGTCAATTTTTTACGCATCACAAGCAGCCAGCCGTCAGTAATGCTAATGCTTTTTTGCCATTTGACACCAAATTAGCCACAACGGTTGAGGAATGTCCTAGTTCAGGCCCAAATTCTCAAAGTGCTTCTGTACCCCCAGCAACAGAGGGCCAAAGACACAAGGAACAAAGCCCTCTCTTCGGTCAATCAACGGCGGGGAAAAAAAGCGTGGCAAAAGTGTCATATTCAATTAGTAAGTCGATCAATAAAAGACCAGTTCCTGGGGCAAGGACGCCAGTGAATCCTCCAATAGTCACATAATCTCATGGCATAGTAGAACATCAGCATTTAAAAACAGAGGATATCAATCAGGATTATGAGAAGGTGGGAAAGGCCCAAAGATGGAATGAAAGGAGTTCATCCAGCCCGAGCACGCAGTCAAACTATCTGCCGCAGCACCGACCGGATACAGGTTATAAGCGCTCAATCCAGAGCAATGAAGCATTTACAAAGGTCTCATTGGCGCGACGCACATAGAGGCGCATAAACTACTTCTCATTCCCCATTTTAAATCAGAGGGAAATTTTGACACCTTCAATAAAGGAAACATTATTAAATTGATTGGGGAAATAAGAGGCCTATCAGATCTCATTGGTGGATCTGCTCTCTGTTGAATTTAAATTCCATCCACTTGGGAGCGATCAAGAGGCCACACTCACGACTTGGTCTACAGCAGGCCATGTGCAACAACTAATATCATAATCCGACACCTTTTTATCATGGGGCATTGAACTATGTCCTCACTATCCAGGTTTAGTGCGGGCCCCTATGAACTGTAATAAATCAGTGTTAAGAGGGGTGACCGGGGCAGATACAATCCCTTTGGCAAGGGGAAACTTAGCAGTTGTGAAACATGATGGCAAAACAGGAATAGGCCACATATTTTGGGTCTCCAAAGAATCTCTCTCTTCTATTTTGCAAAAATGTCTCTGACAGCAGTCAAAAGGTCAGGAACCAAGGTGCAGTTAGTCCATATGTCAAAATTTGTTCAAGAACATCCATGGTATTCAAACGCTTTTACATGATCAAGAAGTACAATCCTTTTTCCAGGAATACGATATTATCCTACTCCAAGAAACCTGGGGCACAGAGCTGATTGCGGTGTACGGGTACGACACCTCATACATTCCAGCAAGGTCTAACAGCAAATACGACCATGCAAAGGGAGGCCTGACAACCCTGATTTCCAAGTCCCTCACATACCACAAAACATCAATCTATTGAGAGTCAAACTGGTTCCAGGCAACTAAGATCACATTAGGAAGATCACAGTGCAGCCAACTAGATCTAATCCTCATAAATGTGTACATTCCCCGAAAAAAGTTCTTAAGGGGGGGAAATTGGAAAATCTGTGTGAATTCGTCAAAACCATAATGAGACAATACCAGGAGTCCACAGTCACCATTAGTGGCGATTTCAATCTTAATCTATTGCCCCCCAAAAGGAGGAAAAGCAAAGAACCAAGGTGCAAGTGCCCACAGACATCAGCTAGAGAAACTAGGTCGATCCTTACCAAGTGGAAACAGCAAAAAGGACTTTCCGGCTTCTATTACCCTTGCTCGGGCCCTGGTAAGGAATTTCCAAATTAAATGCAGAGCGATCACTTTCCACAAACATTGGAACTAGCATATAAACCAGAGTTGCTACAGCCCTCGAATGATTTAATAAGTCCTCCAGTTTTGTTTAATCTTAAAAGATTGAAATGGCGTGAGAAAGGGATAGCATCACTGATGGGTGAGGTGTACCAGACAGCTGGCGCCCTGGGAGAAAAAAAAACTCTTGCAGATATGCAACAAAAAGAGCTGACCCTCAACATGGATTGGAACAAAGACTGGGCTGTGCTAAGTCACAGCTTGTTAGTAAAATTACCGGCCTCCTCTAACTCAACCTGCCAGGGATCGTCCTATGTACCCAACAGGGACCGTGTTAGTCAACCGTAGTTCAACAAAGCTTTGCACAACCAGAAATTACAAATTGCGCGTCAAACCAGGAAAACTGTAAAAGCGATCCAACGGGGAGAAGGCAAAGAAAATCACATTTTATGGACAATGAAAAAAAGTATTGTCTCGATTGTTGGTCTGCAAAAAGCTTTCAAGAACATGCATGGTCCACATTATTATGGGCAAGCCGAATGTCAAAAAGCAAGCTCTTTTGGGGGTTAGTGAACGACCTGGCAGTGGGGAAAAGCAGACACCATAATTGTGGGATAACTCATGCAGCCTGGGTGAGCCATGTCAGTAGTCTGTATTGGCTGACAACCAAGCCGTCAAAAGGTGGAGCCAGGCTTCTTCCCATAGTGATGGGGTCCGAATCATGGACAAGTAATAATAAATTGCTGAATCTCCAAGCCGAGGATAGGATCTTAGATACTGCCGAAAAGGATGATCAAAAGCACGTTTGGGAGCTAGCGCAACTAGTTGGTCTGATCAAGAAACTGAAGTCCGAAGGGGCAGTTGGACCAAATGGACTTCCGAATGCAATCTTCAAAGCCGACCAAGTATATTGGGCACAATACTTTCTGCCACTCTTCAATTCTATCACCCACTTAAACCGGATCCCAGAATCTTGGAGAGGCAGTATAATGAACGAGTTACTTACCTTCGGTAACGACTTTTCTGGTGGATACATTAGCTACCTGTGGATTCCTCACCTAATGAATACTCCCATGGCGCCAGCATTCGACGGAAATCTTCTTACTAGTCTCTGCACGTCGACGAGGACGTCACTCTAGCCCACGCGACGCCGTCTGACGTCATACAGGCAATAAGAGGTCCTCGACGACGTGCGGACGTCAGTACCAATCATTTTTTACGTGCATGAGAACAACCAGGCAATGCAATGAAAGAGCAAGGCAACATCCCATTATATTGTAAAAATACACAACATTGCATGAATAACTGTAAATCTTTTATATATATATATATATATATATATATATATATATAACTCTCTCTTTTTTAAAAATATATACACACATCAAGTATATACACAAAGATATATACATATATACATATATATAAGTATATTATATACAACATCTATTGCACCCTCAAAGACCAAGAGGAGCGCACTCAAGGATTACTTGGCAAGACCAGAAAGGCAACGGGGAGGCGGGTGGGACCGTGAGGAATCCACAGGTAGCTAATGTATCCACCAGAAAAGTCGTTACCGAAGGTAAGTAACTCGTTCTTCTGATGGATACAACTACCTGTGGATTCCTCACCTAATGAATAGAGTCCCAAAGCAGTACCACGCCCGGCGGTGGGTGCCTAAATGGTCAAACCAAGAAATCCTGCAGCACTGACCGTGCAAAATGGCCGTCCCTTCTAACCTCAGAATCCAAACAGTAATGTTTTGCAAAAGTGTGAAGGGACGACCAAGTTGCGGCCTTGCAGATGTCGACCACAGGAACACCTCTGGCCAAGGCCGAAGTGGCCGACTTAGCTCTGGTGGAATGAGCTCTAATGCCCTCAGGAGGATCCTTCTTTGCCAAAGAGTAACAGATTTTAATGCAAAGAACAACCCACCTGGATAGTGTTCTCTTGTGGACTGCCTTTCCTCTCCTCTTGCCCACGTATCCAATAAACAGCTGATCCTCCAGCCTGAAATCCTTTGTTCTATCAATAAAGAAGCTCAACGCTCTCTTTGGGTCCAGACGGTGCAGTCTTTCTTCCTCTTTGGAAGGATGAGGCGGAGGATAGAACGTGGACAAAGTAATTGCCTGAGCCAAATGGAAGGGTGAAACAACCTTCGGGAGGAAAGCAGCCTTGGTCCTCAACACCACCTTATCCCCATAAAAAGTTGTATAAGGGGGCTTAACTGATAAGGCCTGCAACTCACTCACTCTCCTTGCTGATGTTATAGCTATCAGGAAGACTGTTTTTAAAACCAAATACCTTAAGGGGCAAGAATGCATAGGTTCAAAAGGGGACCCCATAAGGAAAGTCAGGACCAAGGACAAATCCCATTGCGGCATAACGAATGGCTTTGGAGGATATTTATTTAGAAGACCTTTCAAGAATCTGATAACAATAGGGGATTTAAATAAAGATGGTTGGTCTGGAAGACATATGAAGGCTGACAAGGCCGATAAATAACCCTTAATGGTAGCCACTGCACAACCTTTCTGCGCTAGAGACAGAGCAAAAGACAAAACGTCCGATAGATGAGAATGCAAAGGATCAATCTGCCTCTCTCCACACCACGCAACAAATTTAGACCACCTATTAGCGTAGATAGATTTAGTGGAGTGTCGCCTGGCCGCTAATATAACATCCACTACCTCAGGCGGGAGAGAGAAGGAACTCAGGTTGCCCCGTTCAATCTCCAGGCATGTAGGTGCAGACTCTGGAGGTTGGGGTGTAGAACCTGCCCCTGCGACTGCGAGAGGAGGTCTGCCCTGAAAGGGAGACGGAGCGGAGGGCACATTGAGAGTTGGAGAAGGTCGGAGTACCATACCCTCCTTGGCCAATCCGGAGCTATTAGGATGACTAGAGCCCGGTCCTGGCGAATCTTCCTCAATACTCGAGGAATCAAGGGTATGGGAGGAAACGCGTAAAGCAACTGGCCGCACCAGGTTATTTGAAACGCGTCCCCCAACGCTCCCTGCATCGGATACTGGAGGCTGCAGAACAACGGACAATGCGCGTTCTGTCGAGTGGCAAACAGATCTACCCGAGGAAATCCCCACCTCTGGAAGATTAAACGGACTTGATCTGGATGGAGACGCCACTCGTGGTCTGCCGAGAAATGGCGACTGAGACTGTCCGCACGCACGTTCAAGACTCCGGCCAGATGGTTTGCTATCAAGCAAATCTGATGGTCCTTTGCCCAGGACCATAGTCGAAGAGCTTCTCTGCAGAGAAGGTACGACCCCACTCCTCCCTGCTTGTTTATGTACCACATCGTGGTAGTATTGTCCGTTAGGACCTGCACCGACTGACCACGAAGGGAAGGGAGGAAGGCCTTGAGAGCCAGACGTACAGCCCGTAACTCTAACAGATTGATGTGAAACATCTGTTCCTCTGGAGACCAAAGACCTTTGATCTCCAGATCCCCCAGATGAGCTCCCCACCCTAGAGTGGAAGCATCCGTTATGACTGTGGCCACTGGTGGCGACTGCTGGAACGGCTTTCCTTGTGAAAGATTGTTGCTTGCAATCCACCATCTCAAATCCACAGCAGCATCTCTGGAGATCTTGACAGTACCCTCTAGATCCCCTTTGTGTTGAGACCACTGCCTTCGGAGGCACCACTGAAGAGCCCTCATGTGCCAGCGAGCATGCGTGACCAACAGAATGCAGGAGGCAAAAAGACTGAGCAGACGAAGGACCTTGAGAACTGGAACTACCGCTCCATTTCGAAACATTGGAACCAAATCCTGAATATCTTGAATCCGCTGAGGCGGAGGAAAGGCCCGACCCAATGTTGTATCCAGTACTGCCCCTATGAACAGGAGGCGCTGAGAGGGCTCTAGGTGAGATTTGGGCTCGTTCACCGAAAAACCCAGGTCGAACAACAACTGGGTTGTTGACTGCAGATGATGCGACACAAGCTCCGGGGACTTGGCTTTGATCAACCAGTCGTCCAAGTAAGGGAATACTGCTATCCCCTTCCTTCTGAGTTCTGCCGCAACCACCGACATCACCTTCGTGAAGACTCGAGGTGCTGAAGTAAGACCAAACGGAAGGACCGCAAACTGATAGTGTTGCGATCCCACCACAAACCGGAGATACTTCCTGTGTGACTTGAGTATCGGGATATGAAAGTAAGCATCCTGCAAGTTACAGACACCATCCAGTCTTCCTTGTTCAACGCCAAAAGCACCTGTGCTAGGGTCAGCATCTTGAATTTTTCCTGCTTGAGGAACCAATTCAAGATCCTCAGGTCCAGAATTGGTCTCAAACGACCATCCTTCTTGGGAATCAGGAAATACCTTGAGTAACATCCTCGACCCCTTTCCTGCTCTGGGACCAACTCCACCGCGCCCTTGGAAAGGAGGGCTTGTACCTCCTGTTCTAGCAACAGGAGGTGTTCTTCTGAACAATAAGAAGGGCGGGGCGGGAACTCCCGAAAGGGAAGGGTGTAGCCTTTTCCCACAATACTGAGAACCCAAGTGTCCGTTGTAACAGTCTTCCATTTGGTGAGAAAATGCTGTAATCTTCCCCCTACAGGAGAGGAGTGAGTGGGAAATGGTGGAAGCCTAAGGCTGCTTCCCCTGCTGCACCCCGCCAGAGGATGAGGAAGAGGCAGAGTGCTGCTGAGAGGCTCCTCTGGTGCGGACCCTACCTCTCCCCCTGAAAGATCTATAGGGATGGGAAGAGGCAGGTTGCTGATATCTTCCCCGAAAGGAAGAGGAGGAAGAGCCACGCCCAAATCCACGAAACCTCCTGAAAAATCTGGAAGAGGCCGTGGAAGAAGGAGCTTGGAGCCCTAACGACTTAGCCGTGGCCCTGCTTTCCTTAAAACGTTCCAAGGCCGAATCAGCCTTGGCTCCAAACAGTTTGTCCCCATCGAACGGGAGATCCAACAATGTGGACTGTACATCTGCAGAAAAGCCCGAGTTACGGAGCCAGGCCTGTCTCCTTGCCACCACAGTTGTGCCCATTGCTCTGGCTACCGAGTCGGTGGTATCCAGTCCCGTCTGGATAATCTGGGTCGCAGCAGCCTGGGCATTTGAGACAAGATCCAAAAGACCCTGAGGAAGCTCTGTAAACGATGAGGAAATGTCATCCATCAGAGCATGAATATACCTCCCCAGGATACAGGTTGCATTGGTGGCTTTTAACGCCAGACTGCAGGACGAAAAAATCTTCTTCGACTGCGCCTCTAGCTTCTTTGAATCCCTGTCCCCAGGCACCGTCGGGAAAGAACCAGGCGCTGACTTGGATGAACAGGAGGTCTGCACCACCAAGCTCTCCGGCGTAGGGTGCCTAGATAGAAACCCAGGGTCAGTCGGAGCCGCCCGATACCTCCTGGCCACGGCTCTGTGAACTGCTGGGGAAGATGCCGGCCTCTTCCACACCTCTATCACCGGATCCAGCAGAGCGTCATTAAATGGCAACAGAGGCTCCGCCGCAGCTGAGGCCGGATGTAGCACCTCTGTTAAAAGGTTTTGTTTAGCCTCCACCACCGGCAAAGGCAGGTCCAAAAAACTAGCTGCCTTCCGTACCACTGCATGAAAGGAAGCAGCCTCCTCAGTATATTCCCCCGGGGACGAAAGATCCCACTCAGGGGAAGTGTCCAGCCCACTGGCCGACTCCAGTCCACGCAGCCCATCACCCGAGTCCTCTAGCTCTCCTTCCTCCAGGGCTCGTTGGTACTCCTGCTCTTCTAATACACGGAGAGCACGTCTCCTGGAATGAAGTCGCTGTTCAATACGCGGAGTCGACAATGCCTCCGCCGAAGTCGAAGATCGGCGCCGATCTTCAGAAGCCACCGACGCCGCGTCCGGCGCCACAGGTAACTTCGGCGCCGACAAAAGAGCATCTGAAGCAGATGGACCCACCGGAGTCACAGGCCGAAATCCCGACTTCGACGTCGACGGGATGGAAATCCCCGGGGCCAATCCTTCTGAAGCCACCGGAGCGGCCACCGGCGCCGACACTGGCGCCGAGCCCACGTTCCCAAAAGGGAGAAAGGGCATAAAGGGTGCCGGCCGAAGAGGCGCAGGATCACCCAAAGAAAAGGCCAAAGGCCCAGCCGGAGCACCCCCTGGAGCCATCTGCTGGAAGATGGCATACATCGCATTCAAGAATGCGGAACTATCGGCTCCAGGGGTGGGAAAAGCCGGATACTGAGGTGCCTGTCTCGGAGGCGAACCCGACGCCGGCCTCGGCGTCTGCGCCGGAGAAAACACCTGAGGCTCCAATACCTCAATCACCGACGCCTGTCCAGGTGAAGTTGGAGACGCCGGAGAGGGCAACGGCGTCGAAGGATGCGGCGTAACCGTGGGACTGATCTCCCATGTCCTTCGGCGCCGATCCGAAGACCTGGAACGAGTCTCCTTCGAATGACGCCGAGATTCTCTACGGCGCCGGGAGTCTCGATGACGCCGATGTCTTGGAGAAGAAGACTTCTTGTGATGCTTCTCCTTCGATTTAGCCATAAACAGCTTCGCCTCACGTTCCTTGAGGGCCTTCGGATTCATGTGCTGGCATGAATCACAAGTCGAGACGTCGTGGTCGGAGCTCAAACACCAAAGGCAATCGGAATGAGGATCCGTCACCGACATCTTGCCTCCACACTCACGACAAGGCTTAAATCCAGACTTTCTCTGCGACATTATTACCACAGCGAAAGACTACGCAGCAAAAATACACTGTAACCAAAAAAATAACAGTTGCTCCCTCGAAGATAACCGTTTCGAATGCACGGAAAAAAGGGAACTGACGTCCGCACGTCGTCGAGGACCTCTTATTGCCTGTATGACGTCAGACGGCGTCGCGTGGGCTAGAGTGACGTCCTCGTCGACGTGCAGAGACTAGTAAGAAGATTTCCGTCGAATGCTGGCGCCATGGGAGTATTCATTAGGTGAGGAATCCACAGGTAGTTGTATCCATCAGAAACACACCATCTATAAAAGCGGAAATCCCACTCTGCCTTCAAATTATAGGCTAATATCCCTTACTGATGTAGAAGCCAAGCTATATGGCTCGTTTGCTGCAGCCTGGGCTGATGAAAACAAGCTACTCCCGAGGTTTCAAACAGGCTTCAGGGCAGGCATGGGAACGTCAAATTTAATTGCACTTTTCCTTATAGTGGAAAAAGCCAGTCGCAAGAAGCTGGGCCTCTATGCATGTTTTATTGACCTCAAATCGGCCTTTGACCGGTTTCCAGGGAAAGGTTGTGGGCTAAGCTGGCTAAATGGGGTATGCCCAACAACCTACTGAGGGCTATTATAGATCTCTACACTAACAACTGGGACCGGATTAAAATCGGAGACAGTTCAAGATTAACAAATAGAATACCTACAAAATCTGGCCTGAAGCAAGGTTGTGTTCTGGCACCAACTCTCTTTAACCTATACCTGGGAGACCTTGCTGGCATATTAGCACAAGTGAATAGTCTTCCCCGGCACTGGGTTCTGACAAAATTGTGTGCTTACAATATGCAGATGACATTGTCCTGCTGAGCCATACCCCTCCCCCCCACCCCAAGGTTTGCAACAAATTCTATCAGCGCTTAACATCTTCATGGCCGAGCAAGGCCTAGAAATTATTCTGGATAAAACTAAACTGATTAGGTTCCTTGGGGCAAATTATAAACAATTCAGTTGGTTACTGGGAAAGAAAAAAAAGTGGAGACAGTTCAGTCGTACAAATATCTAGGAGTCCATCTTGAACCAGACCTGAAATGGAAGAGTCACCTACAGTTGATCAAGGCAAGGGCCAACTCACTAACATATAGCTTTAACCTGCTCAAAAAGAAGGTGGATTGCTCAAACTGGTCCAACTTATTAAAAATCATGTCTGCACAGCTGCTTCCAGCCATCTCATACGGGTCCGAAATATTGAAAGGTCGCGGGATCGATGCTCTGAATAACAGTCAGGTTAAAACATACAAGGCCTTTTTTAACATCCCGAAAAGTGCCTCCCAGGCACAGGTTAGACTGGAGAAATCAAAGTTTCCAGCGTCAGGGTGCCTTTCTTAAAGCATCATGGAAGTTACGTGCGGCAGAGGATTCTTCCATACTCTACTCCTGCTGGCAAGAAGTGCAGGAGCAGCAGCTTGGTAATATGAAAGGAACATGGGGAAGCTATCTAAGCCAGGTTATCATTAGCCTGGGTATGGAAGACGTCTGGAAATGTAACATTGGGAAGGCAGAATTTAACAGATTAGTTAGCATTACTGTTCGCTCACACTCGCTCATCACAGACAAAGCCATTTTGGCCAAAAGACGGTATGCCTGGGCAGTCCTGGGGTCCTACTCGACATTGTCCCCACAGGGATACTTGGCCGACCACTTTTCTGTTCACACCAAACATCAATTCCTGCTATATCGTATGGGTTCCCTTCCTGGAAAGGCCAGCATATCGACCAAAACTGCCGCAGATGCGTCCATAATCAAGAATCATTGCTGCATGCCTTTTTGTATTTGTCCCACTCTAGGTCTGGAAAGAAAAAAATATTAAAATGTGATTTTCTAGGTAATAATATCTGCTTATGTAGACCGGCGGTAATAATTTGGCTCAAGGGCGAGTCAATTTCATTTTGCTATAAGGGGGTAAAATTTTTACAACTGCTCCGTAAGAAACTGAACAAAGCGGACTTGGGAAAATTGCTGCAGGTTAGCTCTTAAAAATTGGACCTAAACGTTTATTTTGGTTAGAAATGATTTTAATTTTATTATTTGTATTACGTTTGTTTTATATTGCAATGGTTTTTACTAATCAAGCAATAAATGTATCATTCACTCAAACTTTACCTGTAAAATCCCTTACCTCTTATTTAATGTCTTAAATCAAAAAGACAGGTACTCTTGTAAGAACTAGAAACAGCTACAATTTTTGCTCTTGCAATTTTATTTTGCACTCTAAATCCTCATCTTATGTTTGAATTGCGACACCAACCGGTGTACAATAAATCACACAATTTATCTTGCATAACAAATCTCTGCCAAGCAAATTAACAGAAGCTGAATCACACAATATAGATTGGTAATTATTTTCAATTGAGTCCGTTTTTACAGGAACATTTGCTGCAACCTCATTTGTAATTTGCTTGTTCCTACAACTTGGACTTCTTTTCCAGTGAGGGGTAGATTTGGAACCTCCATGGAAGAACCGTGGAGCAGGTAGCACCAGTATCAACCAGAAAACAGCACTGAAGAATTTTATAAAATATCTCTACATATCCATGGGGCAGGTTGCTTCATAAATCTACCTGTCCCGGAAAAAAATAAATTTTGCTTTTTGGTGCCACATAGTGCAACGATAAATTATGGCAGCAGTTTCATTATATAAGAGCTCTGATAACAGCCTCTCTAATTATACTACAGTAGGGTTTGAATACTAGCAATTCACTTATTTTGCCACTTTTCCGAAGAACTATACACTGGATCTTGAGGTAGCAGTAAGCAATGTAGGAAGCCGGCCTGGCATGTGGTGGGTACCTAAGGTACTTACACTTTATACCAGGTCCAGGTATCCCCTATTAGTGTAGTGTAGGCAGTGTCTAGAAGCCAGGCTCTATAGAGGTAGCTGTGGATGAGCAGCCAAGGATTATCTAGGAGACAGGCAAAGCTCACGCAATACCACTGTTGTCACACAGCACTTACAAACATGAAAGAACCACACAGTGTTACAAAAATAAAGGGACTTTATTTTAGTGCCACAATTACCAAAAAGTACTAGAGAGGCAACACTCCAATAGGAGGTAAGTAACACACTAGATATGTACACTAGTAATCAGAAATAGACATAAAAAGCAATAGAAAACAGTGCAATAGCTACAGACAATAGTGACCCTAGAGGGAGCCCAAACCATAAACTAAAAAATGGAATGCAAATCAGGACTCCCACCTAGGTAAGTGGAATCTGTAGAGGGGAGCTGGTGGGACTAGGAAACCTCAAAGATAAGTACCACAGCACCCCCCAGCAACCACGAAGAAAGAAGTAAGTTACTGGATTTTTCCCAAACTACAAAAAGGACTGAAAATGAAGATAATGCAACACACAGACAAGACTGCAAGAAACCAGTGGTGGATTCCTGAAGAGGAAGACCTAAAAAAGAAGGGGACCAAGTCCAAAAGTAGCAGGAGTGTCCAGTGGTGCAGAAGCCATTACCCAGCAGTCTGTGGTTGCAGGAGATGGTCAACGGTATGACAAAGACGGTCAGCAATGCAGCCCTGGAGCCAGAGAAAAGTTACTGGAGGATGCAGTCAACATCCCATGCCGGATGGAAGATTGCAGTCTGTTTGTGGTGTGAAAAAGCCACCAACACGTCTTGACAAAGACAAGAGTCACAGTAGAAAAAGTGGAGCTACCAGGGACCAGCAAGGTCCAGGAGGACTCAACCCATTGGTGGGGGGGGGGGGGTCTCAGGGGACCCTCAGCAAGGCAGAGAGTCCACAGGAGACCCACTGGAAGAGGACCCGGGAGTTGTAGAAGAAGCAACGCAGCATAACTGAAGAAGGGTCCCACTCCGTAGGAGAAGGACGCAGAAGGCTGTGCATCGCAGAGAAGAGGGCTGGGGCTACAGGGAGCCTGAAGGTCCTTTGGAGGATATGCCAACAAACCTTGGAAGCTGCAAGAGATGCAGTGCATGGGGGTACTGTCCTGCGTGGGAAGGCAATGGCTTACCTCCACAAAAGTTGGACAGATGGTAGAGAGGACCACTCCAGACCACAACCCATGATGCAGGATCCACACAGCTCAGGATGAGTGGAAATCCACACAGCCGGTCGTCGTTGCAGTTGGAATCTGAGGATGCAGGGGAGTGACTCCTTCACTCCAAGAGAAATTCCTTCTTCCTTCTTGTGCAGACTGAATACTTGCCCCTTCACAGGATGCACAGCTGCGGAAATGTTGCAGAAGCTGGAAGGAGCAGTAGAAACAATGTTGCAAGCACAGTATTCGTCGTGGATACAGATAGTCGGTTCCTGGAGGGTCCAATCGCAGTTCCAGTGCCCAGAAGTCGAATTAGAGGTTGCAGTGGAGTCCTGCTGGAATCTTCAAGCCGAATCTGAGGACCCCACCCAAGAAGGAGACCCTAAATAGCCCTGGAAGGGGGATTGGTCACCTAGCCAGGTGACCACCTATCAGGAGGGGGCTCTGACGTCACTTGCCTGACCTGGCCACTCAGATGCTCCCAGAGGCCTCTGCCCACCTTGGATTTAGGATGGCAGAATCAAGGGACCCTTTGGAGGAGCTCTGGGCACTACCCCTGGGATGGTGATGGACAGGGGAGTGGTCAGTCCCCTAACCAATGTACAGTTTCACGCTAGAGCAGGGACTGGAGGTCCCTGAACCAGTGCAGACCGGTTTATGAAAGGAGGGCACCAAATGTGCCCATCAAAGCATACCAGTGGCTTGGCTACCCCTCCCAAGCCATGTAACACCTATTTCAAAGGGTGTCCCCCCCTCCCAAAGGAAGTCTTTTGTTCTGCCTACCTGGCCTTGAGCTGCTCAAGCAGCAGGAGGGCAGAAACCTATCTGAGGGGTGGCAGCAGCTGGGGCTGCCCCTAAAACCCCAGAAAGCTGGTAGGAGCAATGCTGGGGTTCCTCCAAGGAGCCCCCACAGTGCATGGAATCATACTTCCAATACTGGCTACTTTATTGGGGTATGCTTCCGACATGTTTGATACCAAACATGCCTAGGTTCGGAGTTACCATTGTGTAGCTGGACATAGGTGGTTACCTATGTCCAGTATACGTGTAAAATGGCTTCCCCGCACTCACGAAGTCCATGTAAATGGAGTTGGAGTTTGTGAGGGCACCTCTGCTCATGCAGGGGTGTCCTCACACACAGGTACCTGCACCTTGCCCCCTGGGCTAGGAGGGCCTACCATAGGTGTGACTTAAAGTGACCTGGTGCAGTGACCTATAGTGAAAAGGATGCATGCACCCTTTCACGCAGGCTGCAATGGCAGGCCTGCAGGTACACTTTGCATGGGCTCCCCATGTGTGGCATAAAACATGCTCCAGCCCATGGTGGAACCCTAGTACCCTAATGCCCTGGGTACCATATACTAGGGACTTACATGGGGGGCATAAGTATGCAAAATGTGGGGGGGGGGTGTGGTCCAAGGAACCAAATGTAAAGGGACAGAGCATAATCACTGGGGTCCTGGTTAGCAGGATCCCAGTGAACACAGTCAAAACATACTGGCAAAAGGTGGGGGTAACCATGCCAGAAAGAGGGTGCTTTCCTTCGAGCAATGCTTTTTGTGTTGGAATGCACTTTTAAGTATGTGCACACCTATTACCTTGCATGTTTTAAGGGTTTTCATCAGCTCTTATCTGATATTTTCCCATATGGAGAAAGGATGGAAATGTACTGCTATCAAGGACAGAAGTAAAACTTCTTCCAGGGCTAGGAAAAAAGTAGTTGGAGGAAAAGTGAACTTGTAAATGCTCAGAAAATTTTCGCACGAGCAAATCTACGCAAGCATAACTTGCTTGTGCTAAAATGCAGTTCAAATATTTTCTAGGAGTACATTTTTCTAGCTCCCGTCTGTAATTTCTTATTAATTCATGAAAGCCAAATTTATGCACTAATGCAATTACATATACCATAGGTGCACTTCTGTGATTTTCTTTAAGAATTGGGGCCTTAATTAGGTCTGGCAAACCAAGATTTTTTGTTTTTATTAAAATTCTCTCTCTATCAGCTGGCTTCACTGTGAGGGACAGTATTCTGCTCTTTCACAAGGAGCCTTGTGACACCCTTTTGCTCTTTCACAAGGAGCCTATCAGCACACAAAGTAATTTTGTTCAGGGCCAGGGACTACTGTGGCAATGTGTTCTTTTTGAGACCAAAAATGACTCTGCTTTTTATCCATGTTTCTTATAATGTTGAGGGCCTGGCAGATCCCACAACAACAAAGATTTACAAAAACAATCTGAACACAGGACATGCATTGACAATACCAAAAGGCTGACCACTAATGTCAGACCTGTTGGCTTTACCAATGATTGTTTATTTTCATGTTTCCCATAATCGTGTTGAAACTGGCCCCATGAAGGAGAGAGGTGGTAGGACCCGGGACCTCTGTGGGCTGGGTCCCCTTCCGCACACTTGACACGCCAGCCAGCGATAGTTTAAGGCACCTTCCCTTTTTGCGCCAGGTACGTCTCCTCACTTTGCATCGCAAAAGGCAGGGGGGTGGGGGGTGACAGGAACTGAAGAGTTGTGCATCATTTCTGCTCACAGCCACGATGGCCAGGGGTATATATGTCCAACTGCCCCTGGCCTCAGTCTTAATCAGAAGAGCATTGCGGCGGCAGAGGTATCAGGAGACGTGCAGGATGGTGTTTTTCCACCAACTCAACTCCCTGTTGTTTCAGTCTAAGGAGCTGACATCTGGCACCCTCCTAGGCAGGAACCCTACTTCCAAGTTCACTTCTAGTCGGTAGAGGGGTCTTACAGTTCATACTTCACAAAACAGCACTGAGGTAGCGTGCAGCAATTCTGATCCAACCAGAGAATGTTCACACCGGCTTAAGGGCTAGGGCTCACGGTTTAGTTGTGTCGGGCATACAGCTGTAGCTCCTGGTCACACTAATTGCAGCTCCCCAAGCCAGCCTGGTGTTGGAGGGACAGGACCCTGGGATGCTGCCTAGGGTACAGTGTGGCAGGGACCGCCCCTCAAGGATGCAGGTGGTTCCACCTGTGTAGTCCAAAGTTATGAGGGACTGCAAAAGACGCTGGTGTTAGAATGTTCCCAGCATAGACCTGTGTACGCTGTGTTCTTACCCCTTAGATCCTAGGCCTTCTACGATTCTGTCATGCTTATCACTTTATTGACAAATGTACTTCCTTGCTTGCTGTGTGATGTTATCTCAAGTGTTTTGATTCTTAACAGTGTTTAGAGGATTTTAGTGTGCTTCATTTACCTGTAATAAATAAGATTTTCCCCACGAAATACAGTATGTACTGTAAGTGTCGTGTTTGGGTTTTTGGGAGGGGCGCGGATCACATTTGGGGTATCTGGGTCCTAATAATGAGGGGTCGCAGTCTGGAAAATATCATGAGAAATCCAGATTTACCTGAATATAGTAGCCAAAATATCAAGGAAAGTGCAGTTAAGAACGTATAGATTTACAAATCTTAATTCCATATCTAACGTAAGGTGTGTATTAGTAAAGCGCATGTTCACCCAGAAGGGCACCCTGGCACTGAATAACAGATGTTTATTGTTACCCTGCTTAATGGTACTCATTTTATCGACCGCGGAAGCATTAAAGGCTAAGTGGACCTACTAGGATTTGAACCTGTGACCATTAGGTCAACACAAGCCGCTACAGTGGATGCATTAGTCCACTAAGCTACCAGAACCGGCTATGTATCTTCTACATACCTAGAAGATAAAAACATTGTCAAGGTACACGGACGTGGCGTTAAGTATAGTATACAAGTCCTTGATATTTTGGCACGATAATGTAGTAAACCGATAGTTCCTCTTCAATAGTTCGTTCCTCTGCAATACTGAGGCACTAACACCATTAGCTACTGTGCTACAGGTACATAAGCAGTTCTAGTTGGCGTACCATCTGCACACCAGCAGACGCAATTACTGAATCATGCTTACGACATAATGAACCATGTCCAACAGCTCTTTGTACCGAGCCATGCTTACACCAAAAGCGCATTTAAGTGATCCGTGTGTACACACTGTAGCTTCATATTCTGAGCAATGTGTACTCCAGCAGCTCACTGTGGTGACTAAAATGTATAGAGAGCATCTCCTCGTGTGGTCTACGGTTGTGCAGAATTTATATTGTGAGAGTGTATATTTGTTCACTGTGTTTATACCCTATTACTTTTTTTCTCTTTTCGTCTTCGTCACTTTTATATAAATGTATGTTTTTGTTCTTTTTCATATTTTTCGGCATGCTTTCTCTTTCTTTAATAAATACCCTTCTGTGGAATTCGTTCTTCCTTATGTTCTCCTTTGTCATCTTCATTGCTTAGTCTGTTTTTAACTTTTCATACTGTTTGTCCTGTATTTTTCGGCCTTCCTTTCGTTACTTGTACGCTTTGATTGTGTACGTGGTTTGGCTTTATTAATTTCCTTCCTCGCTTTATTCTCCTTATTTGTTGATTATGCTCCTTTACTTTCTGAGATCTGTTCATTCCTGCATCCGTCTCGCTAATCCCCCATCCCTAAATTTTTCCTTTGTATCCTTCCTCTCAGATTCCTCCTTAATTTCTTTATTTTGCCCACTCTCCCTTCCGCTATGTATCAACTGACCCCCGCCCGAGTCGGTGTTCTTTCCGTCCGCCTGTCTTGGCTTTTTTTTTTTTTTTTTTTTTTTTAACTCATGCTCCCTCTTTTCTTCCCTTTGGCACTCATCCCCTTCTACCACTTCATTTATTCCTTCTTCTCTCCCTCTCTCTAATCATTCGGTCCCTCCCCTTCCTTCCAATTGTAAATAAAAAAAAACTCCTGCAGTCAGTCTGACAGTGAGAGTGGTTCAAGTGTCTGATTGAATTAGGGAAGGGATTGAGGTTCCTTACAGGGGAGATTGAAAGCCAGATGTGCTTTCCGAAGGAGTTAATGGCCCTATTAACCAGTAAATGGCCAGTGGCAGAAATACGCCCTTCCCGTTTACCTGTCTGCTTCAAAATACAGCCGCAGAACAAGGTCGGCTTAAAGAGGAGCGCAGAGGTCCCGGAGAGGAAAGAACATTGCTAATGAAAGTCCAGATTTAAGTATCAGTTTCAGTCTTTAAAGGGGAAGGGAGTGGAGAGCGATGTAGGAATTAACAGATATAATAACTACATTAATATGTGCCTATATTAGCTGCAATCGAGTGTGGTTAAAACGACGCGCAGTGTACCAGCTATCTCCCAAATTACGTCATTTGTATAAATAACATGTGTGGACTGAATATTACACATACATTACGCATACATGTCATGTTGCGTTATTGATATTATTCGTTTACCACGGATATATAGAGGCTAAACTAAGCATGTAAGCGCAGATTAAATATGTATACGTACATCTGTGAAAGTGTGCTAAACGAATAATATGTGTTTTCGTCTGCACAGACATTCGCTTTACTACACACTCGCTCATAGGGGCTTGTTATGAAATATATCGAACAGATACGTCACAAATATACACAAAGTACATACGTTTCTCTGTAATATAAATGTTTCATTTTTATAAATGACAAAATGTCCATCTGGGCTTGTCTTTGAATAATCGTACATGAGAAATGTTCTTGAGAAGCAATAATTAAATATGAATATAGGCAGACCTTCATTTGTCTTTATTTGTAACTCCGTTAACGCCATTAAACCATGTAGGTACACCCACGCACACAAACAATATATGTGCGCAGACGTCCTCATACGCGCATATCTTTAATTCTGATCTGGTTTCCGTTTTCCCTTTTCTGTGCAAGTGTAAATTATAATTTGCTTTAAAGAGAAGAGGTGAATATATTTAGAAAATGAAGAAAATTAATTATGTGATTATAAATGAAACCGGGTTTCACTGTAGGTCAGATCTTCTCTATGCACCCTGCTCTGCCCGAGGACCAGCACACCCAGGCCTCCTTTCTGAACCATGCTTTGAGCTGGGACTGGTCCAAAACGTTCACTGCCCTTGCAACCAAGCTGTCCGCTCTGAACTATGCCCTCTACAAGACCAAGTCACACCCTTCCGCTGCTTCCACACCCCAAGCCTCTAGCCAAGTTCTCTTGAAGGACCCTCAAACCACTGGGCTGCACTTGTAAGATTACTCATATACCGGCTTGTCTCGCATACATAGTTAATCACATGCGTCTTTTGTAAAATATAAGCGCTGGGAGAGAGAACATAAAGAGCTATTGGTACAAATGTCGGGTCCCCTCAACGCGCACTTCTACAGACCTGCGATTGTCAGGCTTAGCCCCCTACTCAAGATCACACCGGCTGTGCGCCTTAAGTATCCGGCGTGCAAGCTTTCTGCCGTGGCCCACGCTTGAGTAGACTCCGGACCACCCTCATAAGCCCTCTAAGAAACGACATCGGTGAGACAAGTGAATTCAAGGAGTCAGAAAAGCAGACGATAGGACGGATCGCAGGTAGCGGCGCAGGGTCTCTGGGCGAAGTGCTTGGGAAGAACCGGCTGATGTCGACAAAAAAGCAACCAAGTTGGCTGAGCTGCTGAAAGGGGCCACTACTTAAAGAAGCGAAGAGCTTCAAGCTGAAGCCGGAAATGTAAAGGTGTGAATTTATATTGTAAATGTTATAGAAGTCTCCAAAATAATAACAATTGTAGGTATTATTATAGGTTCCAGGAAGCTCGCATGTATCAATTAGTACCGTAGACGTAATGGTTTTTGTAAACCATGGACTAATTTAACAAACAAACAAAAAATTGTAAAAGTGTATCATAACATGATATAACTCAGTGTATGTTACCTAACGTAGCGCCCACTCCAGGCCCATCAGATCATATCTTTTCACACAGCCATAAAATGAGCGGTTTCTTTCATAAGAACCGACATTTCTTCAGCTTCCCCCCTCGGCGCCCTGATGGTGTGACCTCGAGTTAGGATGCCCGCAAGAAGAACGAGGGCTTCACGTAACAAATCACAGCGGAACTTAACATGCACGATAACACCTCAATAAGTAGCATAACACAACAGAAAACATAATAGCGTTAATATAGAACACTGCAGTGCAGTGCAACACGATGCAGCGTAATGTGAAATAACGTGATGCTACTCAGTGGTACCTGCGATATAACCGAACTTCCTATTACTAAAATGCGTGTCACAAAGTGCCATGGGATACATTATGTACAAAACAGTGCAACACAACATGTTATCTATCCATGTACACGAGCAGGGCGTTGTGTCAGGGTGCAGATACATTTTGGGGAAAGTGTGGTTTATGTGTTGGGCGCAGAAGCTGCATCTTGTCTGGGGGCACTGGGAGGCACCTTTCAAAATGTGTATGCCAAATGTTTCATAGAGGCAGTGTTTGCATAAGAAACACCACTAGAAGAGGTACAATATTGCGACACTAAATATGTTGTAAAAAGAAACGAAACGCTCGATTTTAAATGACTGTTTCGGCTGCTGTACTGTAATTATTATAATCATTATCTTAAAAATCGGCTAATAAACGATCACCATGACCAAGTAAAAATGTCTAAAGGAAAACATCGAACAACAAATGTAAAAAGCGACAGCAATGCACAGTCACCTACCAATTGAAATCGTCCTGTTAAATGAAGTGACCGAAGCTGAGGGATGGCATGAAATGGCCCGGAAATATTGGCAGCTTGACTACCTTCGAAAACTAAATAAATAAGACAGGCCTAATTTAATTGTTGGTTTTAACGGGAGAAAAATTGTTACGAAAATCAAATAAGGTAAAAGAATTAGTGAAATCCGGTTTGTTCTCCAAAAATAAAAACCAAAGTGTAATTAAATTACGCAGGGTTAGCCTCTAATACTCCGGTATTCAGGTTGGAAAATGTCTTCAGTGTTTTTAAAATAACGTATCACCTTCGAATTCTGAAACAAAAAAGTAAAACGGTATGAAAATGTACTCTTCTGTGAAAAGAGAAATGGAGAAGGGGCGTGCTGCCCCCTCCCCCGCGGGGTTAAAAAGACAGATTAGTGATGATCTCTGGGTGGGAGGGGACTGGCCTTTCCACTGCCCACTACAGAGGGACGAGACATTGTCATGCAAAGAGACCACCGCCTCGCATTGTCTCTCCCCTGCCTCTCACGTATATTTGAAGCATCTCATACAAGCCGGGAGGCGCATTCGCAGCCAGAGGGGGCTTCAGGCAGTAGAGAGAGAGAGAGAGAGAGAGAGAGAGAAAGGGAGGGTCTACTGCACTGGGAGAGAGAGCACCAGGCACTGCGGAGACTCCTGGAAACACTACACGTAGGACTCGAGCACGGCAGTGAGACAGCCAAACCCGAGGGGTTGTTAACAGAAAGAAGACCCTCGCCACCTAGGGGAGGATAAAAAGACGTACTTTACGCCAAAAGGAAAAAATACAGCCACTGGGATAGAGGATGCAATCTGGAAGTCAAGTCCAACTCCCGTAGTCCTCGATGACGAAAGGCCGAGAGGTCCCCACAACGGCAGCTTTCGTTTTATGATTGCGGAGAAAGAAATAAGAAAGTAGTACAGGACGGGAAAAAAAAGTCCGATTTAAAAAGAAGGGATGTGTATTTGCCACTAAATCAGCTGTTGTGACTGAACTGTTACAAGTAACCAGGGCACTCCTTTCCTGAGCCTCCTTGGAGGTCCTTTTCTAGACGTGACTGCCCTCCTCTATGTACACAATGGATTACTCGTACCTCAACTCCTACGACTCCTGCATGGCCGCGATGGAGGCCTCAGCCTATGCCGACTTCAGCTCCTGCAGTCAGGCCAACAGCTTTCAGTACACCCCTCTCCGAGGGAGCTTCGGGACCAGCCCCGGGTGCCCCCCTCTCAGCACGGCCAACTGCACCCTGGGGGCACTGCGGGACCACCAGCCCTCGCCCTACAGCACAGGTAAGACACCGACGCGCGGCAGTCATTTCTCTGTATTCCTGTTTCTCTCTGTGGGACCCCTGCACTACACTATAAGTGCTGTGCGTGGGACCACCGGGGCATTTAAACATTAAAGGGAGCGGCAAGGATGGAGCTATGAGAGGCTAAGGCGAAGGTTCACCAAGACCGTTAAGTAGATTTAAAGCGCATCCACAATTACTCGTGTTGTTTTACAGCCACTTTAAAAGTGCATTATTAATACACTATACTTTTATATAACACTTGCTCACGTAGTCTGACGGCTTCATAGCGCTGCAACGGACCAAGGGTTCCAGGCTCATGACGTACACAAGCTCACATGTTGCCATTTCACGATGTTTTAATTTTGAGCCTGCTGAGGCGAATGGATTTACCACACAAACATATTCTCAATGTGTCCACTTTGTAAGGTTGAAAAGCTGAGTCGGGTTCCGAAGTAGTTATTACAACCCGCGTGCTTGAAATGTATACAGATGGGATGGTACATAATTACCGTCTGTAGACAAGCTAAACACTGTCATGCTGAACTAATAGGCATTTTATTATTGATACCGGGGCAAGAGGAAACTGAAGCAATGTTATTGTTATCACTATGGTGCCTCCCATATTCTGGCATAACATGTTTTATGGAGATGGCGGAAGTAGTTTAACGCACAGGAAGGAAGCAGTTTAACGCACATGAGAGTATGGACTGGTACATCAATAACAATAATTCCGCATTACCCTCAGCCAAACGCGAGCTCTAGAGGCATCGAAAACGCAGCAGCACATGGCGTTGTGGCGCAGAAAGTCGAGGTAACGGTCCCTTTTTGCCCATGTGCGTGAAAAGAAGCCAAAGTGTGCAAGGGTGGCATTGAATTTCCTGCAGCCCGGGGAGCCTGGAAAGCAGTGCCTTTATATACACCTGTTTGGCGTGGGTAAAAAGAGGAGAAACTGGAACGTACTAATCATTTTTTTGTGAAATACAGTTAAAGAGATGTAAGATATGTAGGAGAAGATTGGTGTGGGGGGGCTGCAATCAGGTTAAGGCCCGGCACTCGGTGTCTTTGAGAGTAACACCACATTAATGGGTAATGAGGTTACCTCCGGTGGGTATTAAATCAGTAGAGAGGCGCCAAGGTGGCATTTCGGGCCTATGATGACATGCTAATATGTCTTCGTTGGAGGGTCTTGTCAGACTGGAGCTGAGGCGCACATGCGTATCTTGCAGCACTTCAGCGCCAGACCCCAAAAAGCCCAAGCAGGACTTCAGACCCACCTTAATGTGGGTGAAAAACATTTGTTCTGAAAAGTGAACGGCTGTTTTCCATAGCACACCGCATCCGACTCAATGCGCTAATAATTTCAGCAGATAAGGATGCCGAAGGAACAGGAATGACATCACGTCGGTAAAGCGGGATAAGCCGAGTTTAGAGGTCACCTTTTCGGACTCGACAACCTGCAATGTCCCCTCTGCATACCACATGGCGGTTGATTTATTGTGCAGCTGCTGATTTATTAGTGCAACTCTAGAAAACGCTATTCTGTTTATGGTAAATGCCCTCACGGCTTCTCAAAAGCTAATTCAGTTCATTTTCAAACCCACTTTGATCTTAGAGTGGGGAAAGAAAAGTGTGGCATGCATCTTTCATTTAAGCGCCAAAAGGCTTTCACAGTGCATGCGCGCTACCTGCAGTGTGGGCACAGGCCATCATCTGCTTGGAGCACCCTTTGTAGGTCCTGTTTGTGTTCTCTTGTGGTGCCCCAGGTAAGGAGCAGCACATTCTTTCTCCCGCCTCTCTGGTGCCCTCGGATGAGACACCCCCGGGGGATCCCCACAGTATCTGCACACAGCGGCACAAAAGGCGAAACTTGACCCGGCGAGAAGAGGCAGCGCAGGGCTCTTATTTTCCCATTTGAAAAGGTCGAACGCTGTTGTTTCCTTTTCTTTTCAGCATCTGACGTTTGTGAAAGTGGAGAGTTGTCCGTGATAAATGGAGAATATTTTGCAATAGCCCCTCAGTTTTTGGAACAGACGAGTGCTCTGTATAATAGTCACATTTGCATGTGTCCAGTACTCCTCGTAGAATCGAGGATCACTGGTGACAGTTCAGTATTCTTTTGGCACAGCCGGAGAGTCCTTCCACAAGGAGCATTTTTAGATAGTCGATTACAGTTAGCGGTAGTCCCTCGTTTTTCAGTAGTCAAGCAAATCAGTCTTCCCTGTGTTATTCGAGCTAAGTAATGTCTGCACTAGGATTACAATTTGTGAAAGTCCCGCATTCTTCACGATGGAACATGACTGCTTAACATAGTGTGTTGTCTGAGTTAGTCCAGCATTATTTGCAGTTGGTGACTACTCGATGTGATAGTCATGGCATCGTTTGCAATAGTTCAGTATTCTTGAAATAGGTCCAGTACTACTCACGAGCAAGCATCAATTGCAACAGTGGCACACTCTCGTGTCATTCGAGTACTCTTTGTATTGGTGGATTACTTCATGAGAAAACGTTCGGTTATTATTTAATCATAGTCCACGATTCTTGGTGATAGTTGGTTATTTTTTGCCATTGTCTACTCCTGTTTGCAGCAGGGGGACACTGTTTCTAATGCTGTGAGCTAATTGTGATTTGTCTGCATGCTCTCGGATAGACCAGTATTCTGGATAGCTGTGAACTGTTGGCGAAAGATGCAAGATTACTGCAAGGATGCTTGACTGTTACAAAAATGCGTTACCACAAAGACGCTAGATCATCACAGAATGTACGAATGTCACAGAAACACTCAGACATAAAATGCACCCGTTGCAGAGAATGCTAAGGACCCGCAAAGAATACAATCTCATAACATAAAGATGGCCTTTCATTAACAATACTACAGTATGACACGATACTCCGTTCGTGCAAAGAATACTCAACCATCACAAATAACGCTCCATGATTGCAAACGACTACTGGTCCTTTCCAAATAATGTGCAGCTGTCCAAATAACGGTCAGCTGTTAAAATCAACACTGAGCTACCTATACGAATACTGCACTGTTACGGGGCTACTCTTGCATTACTACAAATACTCAACTGTCACAATTATGACTTGACAGTCACAAAGACAAGTTAATAATACTTTGTTATCCAGGAAGAGTGCCCCTCTCTTATGTGGAATATAACCAGGAAGGGTGCCTGATAATCTCAAATCGTCCACAGCTACCTGAAAGAGTGGCACCCTCATAAACAATAGGTGACTATCACAAAGAGTATTTAAATAGTTCTGGACCGTCATGAAGAATTCGGAAACATCACAAATAGCAGATAACTACTGAAAAAAAAACTCTGCAGTCAAGAAGGATATTGAACAACTGCTACTTATGCACAGCTATTGCAAGAAGTACCTGACTGCTTAAAAAAATCAAGAATAATGCAAATTCTTTGTGACAGGAGCATCTCTGGAGCAGTTCAGCATTATTTGTTAAAGTCCAGCATTCTTTAAAATAGGTTAGGCAAGTCTTCCCAAGTGTACTCAATAAATATTCGGACACTCAACATTCATATGGTGTCAGCGTAGTAGCAGTGCCTACTTGTAGCTAAAATGGTTTTAAGGAGGTCACCTGCACCTGCTACCTACATTTCAAAGAGAAGGTATAGGCTTTGAAGAAGAACAAAGAGAGAGTGCAAGGCCATATTCACAAAAGTCAGAAATTCCCTGGTAGAGAATTAGCTTCTTTCTATGTGAAGGAGCCAACCCTTAAACTCTCGCCTTTATTGATTTAAATTAGGGGGTATATGACATGATCAGTCTCATGGTACTGAGAAAAAAACAATGAAGGTAAGGAATAAAAACAATGACCTATAGGAATGGATTGACCAACGGATGAGAGTACTGGTGAAATTACTTCCGCCTGCTTCCAGTGATCGCTTCAGGAGGAATAGCATTTCAGGTTGGTAAAACCTCAGCGAGTAAGACGGGTATATTCTAGTGGTGGTCAAGAATGGGTTATGGCTTTGACTGAGTAGCGAAAAGGTTTGGTTTGCTCTAACTGAATAAAAGGGCTTTAGTCCTCAACAAATGTGCATACACACACGTTATGAAAGAACAGAAACTTGACAAGTGAGCCAAATGTGTAGGAGAACACACAAATCAGATGGCATAACAGTAGAATACATGAGCAACTATAGCCAATTTCCTTAGCGACCAAAAGTAAATTCTGGGTCGAACGTGCATGTGCCACCACTAACTTGAGTATGTCTGTATGCTCCAAGATTCCAAGATACAGGCTCCTCGATCAGAGGCTCTAAATTAACATTATCCTCTTATGTGATTGGCGTATGTGGTAATATGATCATAAACCACAAGGCCAAGAGGTTTGTAGAAGTCAACAGGACCCCCAGATTGAATTACAAGACCTCAATATACATTAGCATATATAAGGGTTTATTTTCTTTACATTTCAAGACACAAGAGAACATTCTATTCTGAATATTAGTCAAAATCTATAATCCACAGAAGCGCAGTACTGTCTTTTAGAATGGTTTATTGATGACCCCAGAATCAAGAGAGGGCTGCACTGGGTTATAATTCACAAGGATTCAATATTTATTTTTTATAGTATATGATTTAAATTTGGATTAGTAAAATGTAAAAATTATTTATTGGGGGCTAGAGAGGTGGGGGCATCTGCATTGAAAAAAAACAAGTTGAACAGCAATATGTAATAAAAACCAATAGGAATTTATACTTAATTTTGCTTAGTAAAGGCTTTAGCAGAAGACTCATAGCTTTTAAAATGCTGTTTTAAAAGTGCATTCTGTCTGGTGGTCCAGGAGGTTGATAACTGTCTTTGCCCCCCCCCCCCTAAAAACAGGTGGCTGATTGCACGGAATTATTTAATTTTATTTACGTTTCATGTGCAGATTGAAGATTGAGTAAAGGTGACTGGATCGAGTGTATACTTAAAGTATGTTTGTGTTTAGAGATCAAACATTAGATCACCATTGAGGAGAAATACAAAACATATGTAGTTACTGTGATTATGCAAATATTGCACAAGTGAAACAACATTTCTGGGAACACTGCTGGTTGCACAAAAATGAAGAATAGAAAAAAGTGATGGACTGATCGCTTGAAATAATCTCAGCCACTGGTAATTACTCGGGCTACGTGCTAGTCCATTGTTATTTTGCACAGGATGACACCGCAAATTCGACTCAGCCGTATGCAAATCAGCTTTGGCCCTGCTCCAGCAGGAACAGTCCAGCTCAAACTGCCAAGATAGGTTCTCTGTAAACGGAACACAAGGTAACCAACACAGTTTCAGTCTACTTGGCTTCTTAAATCAGCTGCAGCTTGGTTCCAGTGGCACGATTAGCAAACCACACTTTGCCATACCAGTCCCACTTAGGTTGTCACAACGAAGAATAGAAAAAAGTGATGAACGGAAAACATAAATTAATCTCATCCACTGAGTTAAAAAAGTTTGAGTGGGGTGTGTAATTATCGGTGGCTGAGATCAACTCAACCTTTCCATCTCTCATGTTTTTTTGCATTATTGGTTGTACAAAAACAAAAGTATGCTATGTTATATTTATTTGCTGGATACACATCACTGTGTGGCCTGGCACTGACTGGGATAGTAATATTAATGAATGAAGCAGTCACACATACAAGACAAAAACAAAGGAAAAAGATCTGTATTTAAAGCCACAGAAATTACATTAACTATTTGATGTTTGGAAATTGCGGCGTTTGAAACCGTTGGTGAAAACCCATTTTTCTGCTGTGGCTTTTGCACTGTAAGAAAATGTAAGGCCTGGATTTTGAAACCATTGTATTTATTCAAAATCCAAATAAGTGTTTTGTGGTGTATCTGAGTCGTTCTCATCTCGTGCTCTCCATCTTGACAAAGTAAATGTTAAAGACCTTCAGCTCTCTCTTTGTTCCTCCTTCAGTTCCCTACAAGTTCTTTTCTGACCCTTCCGGTATCAACGAGAAGAGAAAACAGAGACGTATTCGGACCACATTCACCAGCTCCCAGCTAAAGGAGCTGGAGAGAGTCTTTGCAGAGACACACTACCCAGACATCTACACCAGGGAGGAGCTGGCTTTGAAAATCGACCTCACAGAAGCTAGGGTTCAGGTGAGCACAGCTTATGGAACGACCACTGTAACCATGTTTGAAATGAGTTTGTGTTCAAAACGTTATCAGCACTGTATATGGTGCAGCCACTGTAATCATAACAACACTGTGCTGAACTCCACAAGAAAGTATAGGGCAGTGATGAACGAGTTACTTACCTTCGGTAACGACTTTTCTGGTGGATACATTAGCTACCTGTGGATTCCTCACCTCATGAATACTCCCATGGCGCCAGCATTCTACGGAAATCTTCTTACTAGTCTCTGCACGTCGACGAGGACGTCACTGTCTCGCACGCGACGCCGTCTGACGTCATACAGGCAATAAGAGGTCCTCGACGACGTGCGGACGTC
This sequence comes from Pleurodeles waltl, assembly GCF_031143425.1. NCBI lineage: Eukaryota > Metazoa > Chordata > Amphibia > Caudata > Salamandridae > Pleurodeles > Pleurodeles waltl. The sequence goes on along the minus strand of NC_090447.1, from coordinate 75,322,157 downwards.
AGTACCAATCATTTTTTACGTGCATGAGAACAACCAGGCAATGCAATGAAAGAACAAAGCAACATCCATTATATTGTAAAAATACACCACATTGTATGAATAACTGTAAATCTTTTTATGTACATATATATATATATATATATATATATATATATATATATATATATATATATATATATAACTCTCTCTTTTAAAATATATACACACACCAAGTATATACATAAAGATATATACACATATACCCATATATATATAAATATATTATATATATATACATCTATTGCACCCTCAAAGACCAAGAGGAGCACACTCAAGGATTACTTGGCAAGACCATAAAGGCAACGGGGAGGCGGGTGGGACCGTGAGGAATCCACAGGTAGCTAATGTATCCACCAGAAAAGTCGTTACCGAAGGTAAGTAACTCGTTCTTCTGATGGATACAACTACCTGTGGATTCCTCACCTCATGAATAGAGTCCCAAAGCAGTACCACGCCCGGCGGTGGGTGCCTAAATGGTCAAACCAAGAAATCCTGCAGCACTGACCGTGCAAAATGGCCGTCCCTTCTAACCTCAGAATCTAAACAGTAATGTTTTGCAAAAGTGTGAAGGGACGACCAAGTTGCGGCCTTGCAGATGTCGACCACAGGAACACCTCTGGCTAAGGCCGAAGTGGCCGACTTAGCTCTGGTGGAATGAGCTCTAATGCCCTCAGGAGGATCCTTCTTTGCCAAAGAGTAACATATTTTAATGCAAAGAACAACCCACCTGGATAGTGTTCTCTTGTGGACTGCCTTTCCTCTCCTCTTGCCCACGTATCCAATAAACAGCTGATCCTCCAGCCTGAAATCCTTTGTTCTATCGATAAAGAAGCTCAACGCTCTCTTTGGGTCCAGACGGTGCAGTCTTTCTTCCTCTTTGGAAGGATGAGGCGGAGGATAGAACGTGGACAAAGTAATTGCCTGAGCCAAATGGAAGGGTGAAACAACCTTCGGGAGGAAAGCAGCCTTGGTCCTCAACACCACCTTATCCCCATAAAAAGTTGTATAAGGGGGTTTTACTGATAAGGCCTGCAACTCACTCACTCTCCTTGCTGATGTTATAGCTATCAGGAAGACTGCTTTTAAAACCAAATACCTCAAGGGGCAAGAATGCATAGGTTCAAAAGGGGACCCCATAAGGAAAGTCAGGACTAAGGACAAATCCCATTGCGGCATAACGAATGGCTTTGGAGGATATTGATTTAGAAGACCTTTCAAGAATCTGATAACAATAGGGGATTTAAATAAAGATGGTTGGTCTGGAAGACATATGAAGGCTGACAAGGCCGATAAATAACCTTTAATGGTAGCCACTGCACAACCTTTCTGCGCCAGAGATAGAGCAAAAGACAAAACGTCCGATAGATGAGCATGTAAAGGATCAATCTGCCTCTCTCCACACCACGCAACAAATTTAGACCACCTATTAGCGTAGATAGATTTAGTGGAGTGTCGCCTGGCCGCTAATATAACATCCACTACCTCAGGCGGGAGAGAGAAGGAACTCAGGTTGCCCCGTTCAATCTCCAGGCATGTAGGTGCAGACTCTGGAGGTTGGGGTGTAGAACCTGCCCCTGCGACTGTGAGAGGAGGTCTGCCCTGAAAGGGAGACGGAGCGGCGGGCACGTTGAGAGTTGGAGAAGGTCGGAGTACCACACCCTCCTTGGCCAATCCGGAGCTATTAAGATTACTAGAGCCCGGTCTTGGCGAATCTTCCTCAATACTCGAGGAATCAAGGGTATGGGAGGAAACGCGTAAAGCAACTGGCCGCACCAGGTCATTTGAAACGCGTCCCCCAACGCTTCCTGCATTGGATACTGAAGGCTGCAGAACAACGGACAATGCGCGTTCTCTCGAGTGGCGAACAGATCTACCCGAGGAAACCCCCACTTCTGGAAGATTAAACGGATTTGATCTGGATGGAGACGCCACTCGTGGTCTGCCGAGAAGTGGCGACTGAGACTGTCCGCACGCACGTTCAAGACTCCGGCCAGATGGTTTGCTATCAAGCAAATCCGATGGTCCTTTGCCCAGGACCATAGTCGAAGAGCTTCTCTGCAGAGAAGGTACGACCCCACTCCTCCCTGCTTGTTTATGTACCACATCGTGGTAGTATTGTCCGTTAGGACCTGTACCGACTGACCACGAAGGGAAGGGAGGAAGGCCTTGAGAGCCAGACGTACAGCCCGTAACTCTAACAGATTGATGTGAAAAATCTGTTCCTCTGGAGACCAAAGACCTTTGATCTCCAGATCCCCCAGATGAGCTCCCCACCCTAGAGTGGAAGCATCCGTTATGACTGTGGCCACTGGTGGCGACTGCTGGAACGGCTTTCCTTGTGAAAGATTGTTGCTTGCAATCCACCACTTCAAATCCACAGCAGCATCTCTGGAGATCTTGACAGTACCCTCTAGATCCCCTCTGTGTTGAGACCACTGCCTTCGGAGGCACCACTGAAGAGCCCTCATGTGCCAGCGAGCATGCGTGACCAACAGAATGCAGGAGGCAAAAAGACCGAGCAGACGAAGGACCTTGAGGACTGGAACTACCGCTCCATTTCGAAACATTGGAACCAAATCCTGAATATCTTGAATCCGCTGAGGCGGAGGAAAGGCCCGACCCAATGTTGTATCCAGTACTGCCCCTATGAACAGGAGGCGCTGAGAGGGCTCCAGGTGAGATTTGGGCTCGTTCACCGAAAAGCCCAGGTCGAACAACAACTGGGTTGTTGACTGCAGATGACGCAACACAAGCTCCGGGGACTTGGCTTTGATCAACCAATCGTCCAAGTAAGGGAATACTGCTATCCCCTTCCTTCTGAGCTCTGCCGCAACCACCGACATCACCTTCGTGAAGACTCGAGGTGCTGAAGTAAGACCAAACGGAAGGACCGCAAACTGGTAGTGTTGCGATCCCACCACAAACCGGAGATACTTCCTGTGTGACTTGAGTATCGGGATATGAAAGTAAGCATCCTGCAAGTCGACAGACACCATCCAGTCTTCCATGTTCAACGCCAAAAGCACCTGTGCTAGGGTCAGCATCTTGAACTTTTCCTGCTTGAGGAACCAATTCAAGATCCTCAGGTCCAGAATTGGTCTCAAACAACCATCCTTCTTGGGAATCAGGAAATACCTTGAGTAAACTCCTTGACCCCTTTCCTGCTCCGGGACCAACTCCACCGCGCCCTTTAAAAGGAGGACTTCTACCTCCTGTTCTAGCAACCGGAGGTGTTCTTGTGAACAATACGAAGGGCGGGGCGGGATGAGGGGCGGAAACTCCCGAAAGGGAAGGGTGTAGCCTTTTCCCACAACACTGAGAACCCAAGTGTCCGACGTAACAGTCTCCCATTTGGTGAGAAAATGCTGTAATCTTCCCCCTACAGGAGAGGAGTGAGTGGGAAATGGTGGAAGCCTAAGGCTGCTTCCCCTGCTGCACCCCGCCAGAGGATGAGGAAGAGGCAGAGTGCTGCTGAGAGGCTCCCCTGGTGCGGACCCTACCCCTCCCCCTAAAAGATCTATAGGGGTGGGAAGAGGCAGGTTGCTGATATCTTCCCCGAAAGGAAGAGGAGGAAGAGCCACGCCCAAATCCACGAAACCTCCTGAAGAATCTGGAAGAGGCCGTGGAAGAAGGAGCTTGGAGTCCCAACGACTTAGCCGTGGCCCTGCTCTCCTTAAAACGTTCCAAGGCCGAATCAGCCTTAGCCCCAAACAGTTTGTCCCCATCAAACGGGAGATCCAACAATGTGGACTGTACATCTGCCGAAAAGCCCGAGTTACGGAGCCAGGCCTGTCTCCTTTCCACCACAGTTGTGCCCATTGCTCTGGCTACCGAGTCGGTGGTATCCAGTCCCGTCTGAATAATTTGGGTCGCAGCAGCCTGGGCATCAGAGACAAGATCCAAAAGACCCTGGGGAAGCTCTGTAAACGAAGAGGAGATGTCATCCATCAGAGCATGAATATACCTCCCCAGGATACAGGTCGCATTAGTGGCCTTTAACGCCAGACTGCAGGACGAAAAAATCTTCTTCGACTGCGCCTCTAGCTTTTTTGAGTCTCTGTCCCCAGGCACCGTCGGGAAAGAACCAGGCGCTGACTTGGACGAACAGGAGGCCTGCACTACCAAGCTCTCCGGCGTAGGGTGCCTAGATAGGAAACCAGGATCAGTTGGAGCCGTCCGATACCTCCTGGCCACGGCTCTGTGAACTGCTGGGGAAGATGCCGGCCTCTTCCACACCTCTAAAACCGGATCCAGCAGAGCGTCATTAAAAGGTAACAGAGGCTCCGCCGCGGCTGAGGCCGGATGCAACACCTCCGTCAAAAGGTTTTGTTTTGCCTCCACCACCGGCAAAGGCAGGTCCAAAAAACTAGCTGCCTTCCGTACCACTGTATGAAAGGAAGCAGCTTCCTCAGTATATTCCCCCGGGGACGAAAGGTCCCACTCAGGGGAAGTGTCCAGCCCACTGGCCGACTCCAGTCCACGCAGCCCATCACCCGAGTCCTCTAGCTCTCCTTCCTCTAGGGCTCGTTGGTACTCCTGCTCTTCTAGTACCCGGAGAGCACGCCTCCTTGAATGCAGTCGTTGCTCAATCCGCGGAGTCGACAATGCCTCCGCCGAAGTCGGAGATCGGCGCCGATCTTCCGAAGCCACCGACGCCGCATCCGGCGCCACGGGTAACTTCGGCGCCGACTGAAGAGCAGCTGAAACAGATGGACCCACCGGAGTCACAGGCCGAAATCTCGACGTCGACGGAAATCCCTGGGGCCAATCCCTCCGAAGCCACCGGAGCGGCCACCGGCGCCGACACTGGCGCCGAGCCCACGTTCCCAAACGGGAGAAAGGGCATAAAGGGTGCCGGCCGAAGAGGCGCAGGATCACCCAAAGAAAAGGCCAAAGGCCCAGCCGGAGCACCCCCTGGAGCCATCTGTTGGAAGATGGCATACATCGCATTCAAGAATGCGGAACTATCGGCTCCAGGGGTGGGAAAAGCCGGGTACTGGGGTGCCTGTCTCGGAGGCGACCCCGACTCCGGCCTCGGCGTCTGCGCCGGAGAAAACACTTGAGGCTCCAATACCTCAATCACCGACGCCTGTCCAGGCGAAGTTGGTGACGCCGGAGAGGGCAACGGCGTCGAAGGATGCGCCGTCACCGTGGGGCTGACCTCCCATGTCTTTCGGCGCCGATCCGGAGACCTGGAACGAGCCTCCCTTGAATGACGCCGAGATTCTCTACGGCGCCGGGAGTCTCGATGACGCCGATGTTTTGGAGAAGACTTCTTGTGATGCTTCTCCTTTGACTTGGCCATAAACAGCTTCGCCTCACGTTCTTTAAGGGCCTTCGGATTCATGTGCTGACATGAATCACAAGTCGAGACGTCGTGGTCGGAGCTCAAACACCAAAGGCAATCGGAATGAGGATCCGTCACCGACATCTTGCCTCCACACTCACGACAAGGCTTAAATCCAGACTTTCTCTGCGACATTATTTCCACAGAGAAAGAGTACGCAGCAAGATATACACTGTAACCGCAAGAGTAACAGTTGCTCCCTCGAAGATAACTGTTTCGAATGCACGGAAAAAAGGGAACTGACGTCCGCACGTCGTCGAGGACCTCTTATTGCCTGTAGGACGTCAGACGGCGTCGCGTGCGAGACAGTGACGTCCTCGTCGACGTGCAGAGACTAGTAAGAAGATTTCCGTAGAATGCTGGCGCCATGGGAGTATTCATGAGGTGAGGAATCCACAGGTAGTTGTATCCATCAGAAACTTAAAGTACGGCTCGTGATGGGAGGGGGAGTAGGGGCGGCGGCGCTTGTGGTCCTCTTGACCTTTACATGCTGCTGAACAGCAGCAGGGGCTGTTTACTTGATGAGCACTAATAGTCAGGAAAAAAATGTTAAATACATGGGAAAGCATTTATTTTCAGGTTAACTGAAGTTATGGAGTAACTAAGGTGGTGTCCTGCACCACTTAACTTTAGGAACACCTTTAATTTTAAAGACATCTTGCAAGAAATGTGTAGAAATAGGATTATGTTTCTTCAAAATTCAAAAAACGTATTGTGTTGACATGTAGAATCGTTCTACCATATCACTTCATTGAGAAGTATTACTTTAAGAATAGTTTTCAAACATAAATTTAGAAACATTCATGCTTACCCACCCCACCCTTACAACAATGCCAATAGCAAACTAAGATGAAAATCAGTTGTCATGTGCACCCTTTGGGTGGCCTAGGGGCCAGATGTAGCAAAGGTTTTTCCCCATTCTGGGTCTATGGGAAAAAGTGTTTGTACATATGGCCCCAGGTTGCTACTATATGTGGACAGCATTATAATCAAAGCAGGAGAAGGTTTTGAACAACACACATTCTAAACTTATGCATTTTTAGGTCCTCTTATGTGCCATAATAAAGAGAAAGATGGCAAAGTGGACAAAAAATTGCCTAGAATCACGCAGTTTGGTCAAGGGGGAGCCAGGGTTGATACTAGGTTTTCTCGTTTCATTGTGCAATTCAGCTGCTAGATGTACTTGCTTTGTTTCCCCTATGTCCCCCTCACCTTACCCAATCCCTGACACACCAGGACCCCCTACTTCCACGCCTCTGGCATCAGTGCGGCTCTCGGTCAAATCAAAGACCATACATTGTGGCCCCTGGGTAAAGGTTTGCGAGTACCCATGGTATAGGGGATATATCTATTGGGCAGCCACCGCAATCATGGACACACAATGCTTTTGGACTCTAGTGCTATAAATTTATGGGGCCTAACCTTGAAACCGTAACTGCAACCCAAGTGTTAAAATAGAACAGAGCCAATATCTGCTGCTATCTGGGCTCTTAGGTAATATCAGTGAAACACACTTCCGAGCCTTCACCTGCATAGGTAAAAGTAGTTTGGGGCATCCTGCTGGGAAAGGAGAGAGAAAAATGAAAGCAATAGATGGAAAACCTTTTCTCTGCCAGCACTAAAACTATGTAATAAACACTGTGCATCCTTGAGCACTGCTGTCACCCTACTGAGATTCAAGAAATAAATAACAACCTTACTAGTCAATGAACCCCGGTGGAAGATGGCATTTGCAACACATCTAAACACAGTTAATCATGGAACGCGCAGTTCACTCTTATTTTACTGTGCTCAGAGTTACCAGCAAGGGCTAGTGTCTCTCATAAAATAACCTTCACCAGTGCAGTGTGCTTCAAGAGGTAATGGCATATAGCCAAGAGCACCCAGGAAAGGATTGTGTGTAATATGAGAAGGTTCAGGCAACAGATATGGGTAAAGATGCTAATTAACAGATACAGGTACTGTTTTGAGGCAGGGCCAACATGTTGAATCGCTCTATAAAGACGCAGATGAGCCTAACTGTATGGAACGGAAAGCACCAATATTAATTACTAGCGGTTCACAATTATTCTGGCACTTCCAGACATCATTTCTGTATACTCCCGATACCCTCAACTCTTTTCCTACCCCGTCTCTGCTACTGAGATTTTATTTTTCTAACCACTCGCCTCTATTACTTTGACTAACCCTTAATCTCTCAACTTATCTCTCTATCCCTTAATTTGTTTATGCACCCTATAGCTTTTTTTGATCAGTTTGGACTTTAAAGTTGCAATCATACATAACATCTCTCTACCAGGCATCACCAACTGAATAAAAATAAAGCACTAGTTCATGCGTCCTCAAACTACTGTGGTTGCTCTCCTGGGGTAGCCCCTCATTGATATAACTCCTTGAAGGTGATTACTTTCTAGTATCACAGTGTCATAGTGGAGCTACCAGTTGATAGGAAAACGGTGTATAAAACCGAGGAAACATGGATATCAAACATTATCATGAGTGATTTTACGCTAGTGTCCACATTTGGTTTAAAGGCTTGTAAAGATCAATTTGAGGCCCCTTCCAAAGGAAGAACGAATAGCCACCCTTACCTCTCTAACCATTCTTTCATAACAGGATATCGCAACCAAATATTGCATAGCATAATATAACACAGAGTAAAAGCGCACAATGCATCTTAGTCTAACACATCACATTGTAACATAAGACATCAGTAAACACCACAACAGTGCAACATAGCCTAAAACAATGGAATTAAACATTATGCATCCATCACACTGCAAAATAACAAAATGCACCCCACTAACATAAGACATGGCAACAAAACACAGCAACCAACCTACCTAGTGTAACACATTAGAGGAAAAAACACATAATGCATCCTCGAGCAACATGACATAAGATATTAAAGTATCAGACGTAACTAACACAAGGCAATGTAGCCTAAAACATCATGATACATAATGCATAACACAGCAAACCACATCCTGTTGACATAACACATCACTACACAACCTGACATAAAACATATAATGGAGTGTATTACAACAAATTTTATCCAAGCATATTGTTAGGCAACGTAGTAGAAACCAACATGATATAGTAATTGCAACGTAACATGTATCATAAAGTGCCTTAATATAACAAACATCATAATATTATACAACACACCTATCCTGATCAATAAGCAAGAGATTGTTTATCAGCTTGACACAAAGGAAATCTGCCGTCAATGCCTTCGAGCTAACACTTCCCTTTTCCACACCTATAGCAATATGATATTGAAAATCCATGCAAGCCATCTATTTCCTAGTATTGTTCTACACCTTACAAACTCCATGCCTCTGTGCAATGCATACAAGTCGAAAGGAGTAAGTGTGTGGGGAAAGTGAATTTACATATTTAGCTAATTTCCCTATTTTCTTTACACAATAATCATTGTTCCACGTGGAGACAAGTCACCCTCCTAGTAGGTGATCAGAGCACTAAGGACTAAATTATTTTTCCCTGAATTGCAAACGTCTGTGGGAATATTCTTGGGTCCCAACTATCTGGGTGTGTGCCACATTCTCATTGCTTACAGGCATGTCACCCCCACTCCCTCCGGGAAAGCACAATCCCACTATTCCAGCATTAAACGTATGCTATTACGTATGGTATGTTATTTTTCCGGTTGCAACTTTTTTTATTTGAAAATTCTGCTAACCGTGATTCTGTTAATAGGGTTTTGGAACTAGGGACAAAAAAAATCTACTTTTGCAGCTGTTAACTACAAATCTGTTTACAAAATATTTTGTGATTGGGGATATCACATGGCATTTTTAATCCACGTTCAATTTCACAGCATTGGACACCACAGGCTCAGTTACTCATATTTTTAAAGTTCCATAAACTTTAGACCGACAGTCTATAAGTAGAATACCAGTTATTTCAACATTTTGCATTAATGCAAGGTCATACATTTTGAATTATAATCCTACATTTGTATGCCGATAACTGATTGTCTCTCTTTCCGCTTTTGGGCAATGAAATGATCAAGGGGAGGTCAAATATTAGGCCTGGCTAACAAGGCATGTATAAATATGCCCTGCACCTTCATCAACAACCCTGGCTGAATTAGCATGGGTATAAAATAAACTGCCACGTGAGGAGATCTAGCAGGTTAACTATCAATTGTGGATGCAGGAGACTGCTGTTTAATAAAGACCTCCCTACTTTATAACATTGCGATCCTCCTCAAAGTCTTTTCTAACCCTCTGCCTCAGTTCCATGTTCAGACAAGAAACAGCACAAAATCCAGGTTAAGCTCCAGTTAAACGTGCTGCGCAAAAAGTAGGCAGGAAGAACAGATTTAAATGCATGGCAACCTAACTTTGGAAGGGCCTTCTGTTCAGCTTCCATCTGACCAGTTTTATTCCGTACTGGCATTGCCGCCATTTTAACGACAGTAGCTAAAAGCATATTTCTCTTCTTTTAAACTTAATACCGCAACTACACAGACGCATCTTTTCAAAAGCATTTCACATCTTTCTACACCATTCCTAAATGACTATTGCAAACGGAGTTGAATTGCCATGCTATGAAATTAATACAGAGAGCTAAATGAAAAAGGCTTTTTAAGTACCAACCCCTAACTAACCCTGTTAGAATTTGAAAACCTTTACATTTTGGGAGTTATTTTTTCTCCGAAGGAGGTAACCCCGGGTATGGAAAGGAAGCAACCAAAGCTATGACCACTATTTCCCTACAGCTTGTCATAGGTGCTGTAAATAATTGGTTTAACTATTACATACCGCAGGGGCTGTGTTTGAAAGCGTTTTATACTAGCGGCTAGCATTACGCCACTAGTTTTCAGTGGCCAGGTACTTCAAACATGTGTCGACATAATAAACCTTAGTTAGGTTGCAATATTGTTTTCTGTTTTAAAGAAAACACTACTTTTGTTGGGAGTAACGCGCGGCCCTACCCTCATTTTATCTCTCTACATTTGCTCACCAAATGAGTCCTTCACGGACGGCTTATTTTTAATTTCTTTTTCGACACAGTAGTCGAGTCTTCCGTGAGGTACCAGCACTTCTGGCGCCGTCTCCTGAGGAGGCGCGTGCGCCCCCCCCCCCCCCTAGCATCCCGCTGCGCAGGTGACGCAGAATAACTGTCGAGGCGCGGCCGCTTTACGTTTAACGGCCCGGGCGCGCGTTAACCGCGTGGCTGACGACGATGAGCGCGCGAACCCGCTTCCCCAGGACGCCTGCGGCGCGCGGTACCCGACGGAGGCGACGCAAGGTAGACTTCGAGCGGCTGCGGCCAAGCGCGCGCCCTCGACCCGTTGACGTATTACGTGCTCCCCTTACTTTGCCCTCGGCTCCTGCCTGCATCCATTTGTTTTTGTTATTTTCGTTGTCGACGAGTTAGAGTAACACCAAAAAAACTGCAGTTTTAAGCTATATTAATTTTCTGTGAAAGGATGCGAAGCTTGCAGCCCTACAAACTATGAAATATGGTTATAATAACCCATGAGTGATGAAGCTGTTCGAATAAGCCCATCGGGACCTGGAAGCGCCTGGATACCTTACAGGGTGATGGGCAGCGCTATATACATCCTTGGTTGATTGAAGGAGAGGGAGAGCCTAGAGGAAGCAGGGATTCGGAAAGTAAAGACTCGGAGACAAAGGTACACCACAGATGCCAGCATTTTAGGAGAGGTAAGTGGGGGGTTTAAAAAATGAAACCTTGTGACTTCTACTCAAGTACAGGCGATTTCAGGCAGGAGACCCCTTCCCCCCCCCCAAAATAAATACATTTTTGTCATCAAAAATGCGGGTGTCTCCTGCCTGAATGTGGTCTGTTGCCATGTATGGGTACATGGAGGAAATAGTTGTAGTGGAAAAGTGGGGTGGAGAAAAGAAAATGGTGTGATAGTTTGGTCTTGTACAATTCAAACACTACTGTGATGCATTACATGCCAACATTTTGAACCTGGTGAGAGGGAGATTTTGGAAAAACAAATTGGTAAATACATTTTCCCCATTAACTTACATTAAAGCAGAGGAGATTTTAGGCTGGAGACACCTATATATTTTTTTTAAGTAGCCTCCCACCTGTATTCGGTCTGTTAGCATATATGGTATTGTGCCTTCCGAATTTTCAGCGACCGCTTATTTGTCATGCGTTCTTTAACTTTGCCGTAGGACTGTAATTTGGTCTCCAAGTTCTTTCTCAAACTCAGTGTTTCAAACCCTGCGCAGTCCGAGGCTCATCTTTTGTTACTCCTGCTTTATCTCAGTGTCCTCGTAGGGCATGTAGCAGTCGGCAACCCATTAGCAGCTGGGCAGACATAGTCTGGTCATAGCCGTAGGTTGATCTGTGTCTTGCATTTTTTTTCCTTTTTCTGTAGGTTGACTGTCAACATTTTCATCTGTTTTTATATGATTGTCTACATAACTGTCCTTAGACATGTTTGCGTAAACTTCTCTATCTGAATGTCTATATATCTGACTACCTTGCCACCTATTTTCTTATACACAGCCTGCGTCCTTTGTATAGATACATATTTGCCTGCTTGACTTTTATCTTCTTGCTTGACATTTTTCTATCTCCGTTTCCATACAAGTATGTATGTCTTTCTCTCTTTATATGTTTCTGCATTTGTGTATGTATTTATCTCATTCTGCCTTTCCACCTATCTGCGGCAATCAGGTGTGGATACCAAGTATGTTGTGCAGTCACAGCTGCCCACGTACATTGGGAGCAGACCTCTTTATTGATGATCTGACGTCACCAGGCACAAACCAAATAAACGTTTACCCACACGGTACAACAGGTTGAGATCATTTCCACCTAACTATCATTACACTGCACAATACTAAATTCCTCCCAAAATACTCACACAGTTCTCATCAAACATGGTTCCGGAGTTTTGTGGAACACCCGAGCCCGAACCACAGAGCATTCTCTGCATAAAAGCATGGTATTTCTGCAATGGAGTAGGACCTGCTCTGGGATTATAACCGTGATGATCCCCTTACTGACTCTAGGGCTCAGTCGTAACCTCTTCAGGACAGACTTCCCCCTCGACTGGGAACTTCGGAGTGGATATTGTTAGATCAGTTGTGCCCCGCTACGAAATCGGTTGTCTTGTTCCCAGACAGAATGGTGACGGTCTCATTTTCAATCTGTGAATGCTGCTATTCCGTGGGAGTGAGGGCTCGACTGGCACATGCAATGTCCCTCGCTTTCACCAGGTCTGGGGTCCCTCTGTCCGCTCACAAAGGGTATCGAAAGAAGCTGATGCTGCCCTTTTGAAACTGATATTTCCTTATTGGGGATAGCCTCAGTCTTTGGAATATTTTCCTGAGGCACACAAAGTGTTCCTCAATTATAGAGGCACATCGCTGACACTGAAAACCTGCATGAGTCCATTTAGTACCTATGGCTGTGTCCTGGAAAACAGTTGCTCACTTGAAATCCCCAAATTGAGTTTCTTATACCGGCACAGGCCTAAATCTGCTGAAAAAGTGGTGATATAACAGAACTCTGGCTCCAGCATGAGTTGGTGATAACCTAAGTGGAAGTTCCTTTTGGAAAATCAACACAACCCCATGATTTCGCTTACCAAGTCATCCACTGTCGAGATGAGGTGCCTCTCCTGTTAAACTTCAAGATTTGAAAGTCACATATCAACACAGTCTGAACTCCCCTGGTTGCTTGGTTGGTCCTTCCATTCATTTGATGATATCTGCTATATCTATTTTTCTGAGTTGTTCTACTTTAAGTCTGAGGTGAAAGGCACAGGCTATACAGACTGGCACGTGCTGAGATGTACTAGCTTCCCTTTTTGGCAGCCGATTCCTTAGAAATGCTTGTGGAACTCTTCCAGCAAACAGTCTAGCGCTGCAGTGTGGAAACTGAGGATAAGATGGACCAGTTGCGGTCTCTCTGCTGTTTGGTAGCTCAGTAACATGCCATTTCCTTCTCTTGTGATGTGTAGCTTGGCATGGGTAGTTTTCTCGTTGTGCTTGATGTCAACCACAAATATCCCAGCTTGTGGGAGTGGCTTTGAATTGCATAGGTTTCCAGACGCATATACTCTACTGTTGAAGAGTCAGTCTTTTGGGTATATTCTTCTCTGTTTCTTGGGCCATTACATTTATACAGGTGCCTATTGTTGCCACCATCTGGCCTCCAACCAGCACTTGACACCTGGGGGTCGACCTGGTTTTTGTTTGGAAAGGGTTCACAGCATGGACCACATTGATTCTGATTTCCTCCTCTTCGGTATCCATGTCTTCTCCACCTTGGCCCGCGGTGGTATTTACCATGGTGTTTACTGTTTTCTGTAGTGGTTTGGACGACCTTCACTCCTTTCCAAAATGGTTCATCTTCTCTCTACATCAGGGGTCTTCAAACTTGGGGTTGTCCCCCCCCCCTCCCCCCACCCCTCCAGGGGGGCCTCAAGTGATCCCAGGGGAGGCAGGGGGGGTCCCAGGCTCTGGCCTAAAGACGTACTATACAGATAACAGTGCTTTGTTTTAACCAGAAAACTATTTATTGTATTTTTAAAATGGTAACAGAATTTAATTGCAATGTTTAAATAAGTCTAGACATATTCAAACACTACTTAGTAAAATAAATGATAAAAAAAAATTCGGGGGGGGGCTGAAGATTTTTTTTTTCCACCTGGGAGGCGGGGGGCGGGGCGCAACATGAAACATTTTGAAAACCACTGCTGTACACCACCTGCACAATGGACATTATGTTTTGCTTCCTTATTCACTGGTCATCGTCAGTAGGCAGGATATCTGATTGACTGGTTAGCTCCTTATGAGACAATGTAGGGTTGTGCCCCTGTGGGCCGCTCTGGCTTTTGACAGTTGTTTGGATCGCCTCAGTGTCAGTATGGCTTGCACAGATTTTCCTGGGCATTCCAAAATGTATTCTCTTAATTTAGCAACGAATAGCCCTGTATGAACTGGGCTCTGATTTCCACCAACTGATCCTGTAGGGTATAGGTGCTGGCAAGTTCCATCAGTTGGGCATAAAATCTGTCAACTGAAGGATCATGGCCTTGCTGCGCCTTCCTGGTGCAGAAGGAACCACTCATAACCTGGGTTGGCCACGGGTTCGAAGTGATTCTTTAAAGCTATCTTTAGAGTCTCAGATATGAACAGGGTCTCCAGTTTTTGGTACGTTTTGCAACAGCTGGAAAACGCTCTTCCTGGACATGTGCAACAGCAGAGGTCTCTTTCTGTTGCTCTCCACTGCCATGGCTACAAAGTACATTTTGAGCCCTTCGACCCACAGCTTCCATTTCAGGGCTTGCGCTGAGGGAAGCCCTGCAATGAAGAACAGCTGGAAAGCTGGGATTGAAGCCATGGTATAGCAGTAAATGTAGCACTCACAGCTTGGGGCAGTGGGGTATAGCTCACCTCCAGTTTTTGTGTCCGCCCATATACCCTGTCTGATAGTTCATAGTGCACATCCACCTCAGACCGCACTGTATGACTCTCCTTAGGTTTGAGGGTTTTTTAGCATATCGTTCTGTCATTTCACGTATCTTGTAACTCTTTCTGTCCTTCCCGATAATTTTGAGCCTGGAGTCTTAATGCAGTAATCCCAGTACTGGGCGATAATCACGCTGCCTCCATCATCATCAACACTGTCACAGCCCCAGGAATGGTGTGGTATATGTGTCAGTGTGCCCCAAGTTATCTGGAACAGGCTTTTCATGTGGGCCATTGCACATGAAAAAGCCTTCTGACAAGCTCCGTCTGGTGACACGCCAGGCAGGCAAAGCCCGCCTCACACTGCAACATGCGAGCAAGGAACAGCTCTTGATGTCCGCCTTCACTGGCCTATAGTGCCAGGATGTGGCGCTGTGTCAGGCATGGCCCTGTATTGTCAAAGGGCCTCACACTGCCCTGCTGCTGGTAGGCCCACATGTACGGGCGACTGATGGGCGCAAGCGGTTGGACTCCTCTGCAACTTAACTTGCTGTACCATACATCAACTTAACTGCCAGTACCATACATGCCAACATTTTCAAAGAAGCAAGTGGGAAATTGTTAAAAAAATTATTGGGAGAATGTATTTCTCCCATTGACTTCTATTAAAGGAGAGCTAATTTCAAACAGAAAACAGCCAAAATAAAGCAATTTTGTTGCCTCAAAAATCGGAAGCTTCCCGTCTTGATCGGGTTTATGGGCAAGTATGTGGTACTGAGGCATAGGCCCCTATGCCCCCCCTTGACGCCATTCTGTGGTGGCAATTAAGCATGGATACCAGGTATGCTGTGTAACTACTTCTAGTTACGTAGAGCACGGCTAGGCCTGAAGTCACCAGAACACTTCCCCAAAGGATACAACAGGTTCAGGCCAATTTATGTGTCATGACTGAGTAAATTATGCAGCAAGGAAAGGCAATTTACGCAGCATAATGTGGCACATTTTGTGATAGTATTACTTCATTATTTTGTTATTTTCACACTTGTTAACAATGTCTGGGCATTAGTTGCACCTCATAAGTGCCAGTTTAAAACCAAAACACAGCAATACGCAACAGAAAGATGTCAACCTTTACAAGGATTCTTCCCCTTCAGCAACATGTGCAGCTGCATTTTTAGTAACTTTTGAACCATTTGAGCTAGAAACAAAAATGTTTTTGGTTAAGATCTGCAGATTATTCTGCAGATGATGGATTGTGGCAAATGCGGCAAATCTGTAATTATGCGAAAATCGCCGCAGCTGCACACTCATAATTCCAGTGACCCTGGGTATATCTGTCTGTCTTTCATGTTCTGCCTCTGAAATATGTAAGAGAATCAGGTGTGTTCATGTCAGCGTGTCAGTTCAAAGCAACAAAAGCAGAGCATTGAGCTAATGCATCGAGTTATGTGCTGCCCTTTATTAATGTAATAATGTATGCAGGACTCACACTTTTTCCATTTAGAACGAGTGCATTAAAATGCCTCTGTTTAGTAGGGCTGGAGCTGATTGGCTATGCTGGGTGAACGTGCAATTGCAGCATGGGAATTATGCATCGATGCACATACATCCCAAAAGGCCTCCGTAAGCAATATCCCATATGCTTTGAAATGCGCTGACGGAGCACTAGCACCAGAAACTGACTCCTCTAAGACGCTTCATGCTAATGTTCATCCTGAGGGCAGCAGAAGCAACCATGTCCCCCACTGGACCTTGCCTGATGCAAGTGCATCAGCCCTTGGAGGAAGACTGCATGGCTGACACATACAGTCCATCTATCTAGGGCTGGAACCGGAGGTGAAGGGAAAACAAAGCAGTAAAAGAGTTCTGCAAATAAATAGCAGTGTTCATCACAAGCTCTCATCAGGGATGTAGTGGAACTTATATTAGGAGGGCAACGGTGGGACACTGCAGGTGCTGCATGAGAAGAATACAGGAGGTGTGGGGGGCCACAAGGAGAAGGTGCATACATAGTACAAAGGCTGTAGTATCACAGCAGGGGTACCCATACAGAATGCTAAAACTTGCAAAATTGTGTTGTAGTAAAGAATGTTACTGCAGAGGGGGGAACCAAGCAGTTTTTTACAGAAAGGAATATGAAGTCACGGGAAGGGTTGGTATGCGTTGCATATTAGACTATAATACTAGGGTGTGGGCAGGAGGGGCATGCATTGTGTCAGAAAATGTAATGTCAGCTCAAGAGGTGTGGGGGCCATGCATTGTATCGGAGAATATAATGTCATCTCAAAAGGTGTGGGGGCCATGCACTGTCTTGGTGAATGTAATGTCAGTTCAAGAGGTGTAGGGGCATGTATTGTGTCAGAGAATGTAATGTCAGCTCAAGAGGTGTGGGGGCCATGCATTGTATCAGAGAATATAATGTCATCTCAAAAGGTGTGGGGGCCATGCACTGTCTTGGAGAATGTAATGTCAGTTCAAGAGGTGTAGGGGCATGTATTGTGTCAGAGAATGTAATGTCAGCTCAAGAGGTGTTGGGGGCCATGTACTGTGTCGGAAAATGTAACGCCATCTCAAGAGGTGTGGGGACCGAGTATTGTGTCAGAGAATTTAATGTCATCTCAAGAGGCGTGGGGGCCATGCACTGTGTCGGAGAATGTAACGTCAGCACAAGAGGTGTGGGGGCCGTGTATTGGGTCAGAGAATGTAACGTCATCTCAAGAGGTTTGGGGGGCATGCGTTGTGTCAGAGAGTGTTATGTTATCTCAAGAGGCATGGGGGCCATGCACTGTGTCGGAGAATGTAACGTCAGCACAAGAGGTGTGGGGGCCGTGTATTGTGTTAGAGAATGTAATGTCAGCTCAAGAGGTGTGGGGGCCATGCATTGTGTCAGAGAATGTAACATCAGCTCAAGAAGTGGGGGCCATGCAGTGTCAGAAAATGTAACTTCAGCTCAAGAAGTGGGGGGCCATGCACTGTGTCAGAGAATATAACGTCAGTTCAAGAAGTGGGGGGCCATGCCCTATGACAGAATGTAACATAAGCTCAAGATGTGTGGGGGCCATGCACTGTGGCAGAGAATGTAATGTCAGCTCTAGAGGTGTCGGGGGCCATGCACTGTGTCAGAGAATGTAACATCAGCTCAAGAGGTGTGGGGGGGGGGGGCATGCATTGTGTCAGAGAATATAACGTCAGCTCAAGAAGTGGGGTCCCACGCACTGTGTCAGATAATTAATTTCAGCTCAAGATGTGTGGGGGCCATGCATTGTGGCAGAGAATGAATGTCAGCTCTAGAGGTGTGGGGGCGATGCACTGTGGCAGAGAATGAATGTCAGCTCTAGAGGTGTGGGGGCCATTCACTGTGGCAGAGAATGAATGTCAGCTCTAGAGGTGTGGGGGCCATTCACTGTGGCAGAGAATGAATGTCAGCTCTAGAGGTGTGGGGGCCATGCACTGTGGCAGAGAATGAATGTCATCTCAAGAGGCGTGGGGGCCATGCATTGTGTTGGAGAATGTAATGTCAGCTCAAGAGGTGTGTGGGGGGCATGTATTGTGTCAGAGAATATAACGTCAGCTCAAGAAGTGGGGGGGCCATGCAGTGTCAGAGAATGTAACATCAGCTCAATAAGTGGGGGGCCATGCACTGTGTCAGAGAATGTAATGTCAGCTCTAGATTTGTGGGGGGGGCATGGTTGTGTCGGAGAATAAAACATCAGCTCAAGAAGTGGGGGGGCCATGCGCTATGTCAGAGAATGTAATGTAAGCTCAAGATGTGTGGGGGCCATGCATTGTGTCAGAGAATGTAACGTCATCTCAAGATGTGTGGGGGCCATGCATTGTGTCAGAGAATGTAACGTCATCTCAAAATGTGTGGGGGCCATGCGTTGTGTCAGAGAATGTAACGTCATCTCAAGAGGTGTGGGGGGCATGCATTGTGTCGGAGAGTGTAATGTCCTCTCAAGAGGTGTGGGGGCCATGCACTGTGTCGGGGAATGTAACGTCAGTACAAGAGGTGTGG
The DNA here is from genome assembly GCF_031143425.1 of Pleurodeles waltl. Lineage (NCBI taxonomy): Eukaryota > Metazoa > Chordata > Amphibia > Caudata > Salamandridae > Pleurodeles > Pleurodeles waltl. The sequence continues at coordinate 75,303,316 of NC_090447.1, read as the reverse complement.
GGGCCATGCACTGTCGGGGAATGTAACGTCAGTACAAGAGGTGTGGGGGCCATGCACTGTGTTGGAGAATGTGACGTGATCTCAAGATGTGTGGGGGCCGTATATTGTGTCAGAGAATGTAATGTGAGCTCAAGATGTGTGGATTGTGATAATGACATTTTGCTGCAGGTAGTACATGTGTTTTCAGAGCTAATTTGTTAATGTCACTAACGTCCCCCCTTTCTGTTTTTGCTGTCTTCTTCCTTTCTCCTCTTGCTACATGCAGGTTTGGTTTCAAAACAGGCGGGCTAAGTTCCGCAAGCAGGAAAGAGCGGCCAACTCCAAAGGCGGGAACAACAACAGTGGATCCATCAACAAGAAATCTGACACACGCTCCTCGTCAGAAGATGATGAGTCCAAGGAGTCCAACTGCAGCCCCACTCCTGACAGCACAGCCTCGCTCCAAAACACTGGCAGCCTCAACAGCCCTGGTAGCAGCCTGAGCCCCAGCCCAGGCACAGTGTCAGCCCTTGGACCTAACCACATCAACCAGTCGTTAAAGGCCCCTCTCTGGCCTGGTGTCACCACCAGTAGCTCCAACACAGCAGACCTGCTGAAGGCGTGGCAGCCGGCCGATGCAGTGCCCGGACCTTTCGCCGGAGTTCTGTCCTCCTTTCACCGGAAGCCGAATGCTCTCAAGACAAACCTGTTTTAGACATGCCTTGAACTGTAAAGGAAATTAGAGTTGTATAAAACACATTGATTGTGGTGCCCCCTTCTGGGAAGTCATGGGATATCTCCTACCTCTCATGAGCTCTCCAGAGTCTTTCTTCTTTCAACTACCCCTAAAAACAGAGATGGAACGGGCTGGCCTGTCAGCTTTTTGGGACCACATCCATTTCAGGCCTAGGGAGTGTGACAGGACTTCAGAGGGACCTTGTTCTTTATAGCTCAAGCTTCCTGTCTTCAGAATACCCAAGCATCACTTATTGAGGAACTTCCAACATGAGAGAATGAGTCACTTCACCAAAAGACAGAAAACATATTTCCTAAATAAAGTAAGGCCACAATTCTTATAAAAATAAAAATAAACTCCTCCTTGGCAACCATAAATGGTTCTTCATTGCAGAAAAGTCGTTCCTTGGGCAATGGGGTTGGCTAAATTCCAGCACAAAATGGAACAGCTGGACTCATCAAGTCATTGTAGTCTTCTTGTGAAAAAACACAATATGGCGGAGAGGAGAAGGTAATCAGCGTCTTCAAAAGGCAGTGCTTCCTCAGACAGGAAGAACGAGAAGAAGCCAGCCCCTCGTTGGCAGTCATTCTTTTATCAAACCTTCATGTTACCTGTAATGCTCCAGACTGAGTCTGTGACACGGTGTTCTCGCAGATGACCACATTTGCTCCCACATTATCATGCCGTTGGCAATAGTACTTCTTCTACGCTGAGGCATTGTCACATAGACCACAATGGCACCCACAGAATTCTGCTCCTGCTCCACACACCACGACCAATAGGAGCACCCATCCCAGAAATTCATGACTGTGGCTGCATAAGGCAAATGGAAACATCAAGTTGCCTGACACAATTCAGTTCTTCGTAGTCAGAACCAGTCATTAAAGGTGGCGCTTATCTCTCTTCTCAAAATTTTGAAAATTTGGTGGTGTTTGATTTTTACTGTACACATTTTGTAGTTTGTTTTATAACACATATCCTTAGCTCATTCTGTGGCAGTACCACAGTGAGAGAGCCACAAGAGCCCAAACAAATACCTGCTTAATCTTCTGCCCTGCTGTCTACCCATGCAGTTGTCATGGACAGTGTTCCCTGCAGCATACCCAGTAAGCAGGAGGTGGCCCCCAAAACTCAATATGTTACCATGTGGGATCATATGGTGCGCGTTTTACCCCAAGGTAAAGTGGTTCCCATGTATATCACACGTCAAAACTCTGAGTGCAGCAGTAGATCATTGCCTTATTTTCCACATGATTCCCGGAAGTCAGATTCCAACACTAAAGAACCCAGCCTGTTTGTATCTTTACCAGTACCAGTAGATCTTCATATTCATGTCCAGCCCAGGAGTGGAGGTGGCTGTTTGAAGCAAAGAAACACAAACGTCAATGACTGCCAAGGACTGATTTCTTGATTTCTGATATGGTCATTGTATCATAAAGTGTGGACTCGGTGATAGAAGGGCGTAAAGCAAAATTGGTATACATGAATCAGATATGGTTGAACTAAGGTGGTGCAGTAGTAGTCTACAGCACATTTACACCATGATGCACAGTTCTGAAGAGACAGAAAACTGAAGGTAGGAAACTAAGCATCAGAGGGTAACAATGATCCAATCCAGGCAGTGTGGCCAACTTTACACAGTCTGACGCAAACATTTAAACAATATGTACTATAGCTAGATTTTTGTATACACCATGTTCAGTAAGACACAGAAACTTGCTTCACTTCACTTATTACCAGTGCCTCAGAAAATTAGGCAAGATTGTGCAATGCAGAAGGGATTCACCTGCCCTAAATGGCATCCCCCCTCCACGTCCCCGGGTGACACAGCATAAGACATGGGGTTCCCGCACAGCTGGCCCCGGCTGAACAAGACTCCTTCAGTGTCATAAGTCATGTAAGGTGCAGTTGCCCTGGTCATGTACCTGGCGTTGCCTTTCAAGCCGAGTCTGAGCTTGATTTTTAGAGGACTCAAATACAAGGCCAGTAGTTGCACCACCTAAGAAAGTTTATGCATCCATTTCCGTCACTGAAGCTGAAGGAGGGTCAGTAAACAGATGCACTAGAAAAACAATGTTGACATTCACTCTCAAGTCACCTCGAATTAAAATACCTCAAAATTGTAAAACAGAAGCACGATTTATGTCACATCCAGATATTTTAATGCTCTCATACTCCAATATTTCAAATTCCAGAGAAGGACCATTGTAACTAATACTAAACATGGCAATACTCTGCGATTTGCTATATTTCATATTTCTTCATTGATTAGCCCCACACCCGCCGCCATGTCATAGGACTGTTTATTCCAAATACCGGTGCTACATGTCTGGCAAGTGATCCTGTTAATCATGTTAGGATAAGGTCCAGAGGGGATTGCCGTGTACTGAGTGAAAATGGACACATGTTGAAAGGTGATATTTGATTAGCCTGATAAATGTTACCTTTCCTACTTTCACTTATGGGGATATCGCCCTCTGGACTGAGAAAATGTTTAGTGGTGTCGCATTTTTATGATCCTTGCCTTGTTTTCCCAGGCCCCTACACTCTATTCTGTTGATTTTTAGGGACAAATCCTCCTCAGCAGAATTAAATGGATACATTTACCCACATTTACAAACGAAAACATTTTGAACATTACTGTGGTTTAAAAAATGCGGATCAAAATTTGCTCTCCGTTAGTTAAAACGCCCATCGATGGTTCAAAGCATGTAAACGAGCAGAACAGTGATCTCGTTGCGTCATTTACATCATGTTAATATCTGTCAGCAAAAAATAAATAGTGCCCAAAGAACTGAACACAAATCAAACAGAGCAAGTTAAGTTTTCTGTTCTGCTCATTTATGTTGCATTACCCAGGTTCCTAGGGATAGTGGGTAAACCCTCTTTTCTTATAGCGTGCAGCACTTCAGAAGGTCTTGGGGTGTCTACGTTGGGTTCTCTCAGAGGGATCCGAGCTGCCCCGTGTTACTGCTATCCTAGATAAATCTACTATGAGGGCAGGGGGCTATATTGACATATACTCTCAACTAATGTGCATGATTGTAGGACGAAAGCTCTGCTTCCTTATAGACAGTGATGGGATCATCTCAGGGCACTCATGCATCAGGAGAGCAAGATTTAGCAGCCCTAATTTACAGACCAATGCTACATATTCAACGAAAACAATGGAGGCCACATGCTCCCATTATATGGCACCTCCAGAAGACGTGTTGTACCTTTGACTATCTTGGTCATGGTGGTTATCACCAACCTCATAGCATCTGAAGTGAGATATGGAACAACATTTTGAGGCATCTGTTGGTCCCAATGACTGCGCTGGATCTTGCTTCAAAGAACTGCATGCCAATGGAAAAACAACCCCTGCTCTGTACAAAGAAGGCGAGGAAGTAAGAAAACAATTGACTTGATACCTACCTGGATCAGGGAGGCACTATTCCTAGTTGATGGCTTAGAAGGCAGACATGACTGTGCATTCCCACACGAATCTTCTCTTCCACAATAGAATGGGCACATCCTGAGCAGAGTAAAACAGGGCTATGATGGCAGTGAATGATGGAATGTGCAGCCTCAAAGTGTTCCACCCTCTTCTGAATTAGACCATTTGCTGATGTTCTGGAGCAGCAGACTCGACCTGTCCCGAACCCCCCAGTCTTGTCAGGTGAAACAGCTTTCAGCTAGCCATGCATTCCTCGTCTTCTGGGCATGAATGACCTGCACCGCCAGTGGGTAGGTCGGCCCATATGTAAACATGGCTAGGCCGTTCATTTTACATACAAATCATTTGTTCTTTTGAGTATTTTATGCATGTACCTTCAGCTGTTAAGCTTTATCTCCAACAGAAAAGCTTCAGATGGAGCAGTCAGGTGAAGACTGAGATGGTTCAGGTATAGATCTATTTTGTTTGCTCTTGAGAACTAAATCCATGCAGGTCACGTGACACAATTACTACATGCCTTGTTTGTCTGGTTCGAAATAACATTTGAGTTCCTTGTTGCCACTAAGCCTAATCTTTGCTAACAAACAGATGTGCTCCGTTTACAAGCTATTCCACCATCGATTTCTCACAGATATGCTTATAAGAGACGCCTGTTTCAATTATGCCTTAAAGCGTCCATTTTGTAGGTGACGGCAGACATTTTCTCCACAGGTAGCCCTCACGAACAACAGGTTGTGAAGCTGACACACTGAGGTCGCTGGTGCCCATCCCTCCCTGCCCTACAGGCACCACCCACCAGATAGTATAAATCAATATTTTTGTCCTCACAACTGCGGATACCCTGACAGCGCTCTGTCTCATCCCAGCATCTCCTGGTCGGTCATTGACAATGCAGAAACCCGCGTCATGAAACGACAAGCGACAGCCGACAAAACTTATAGATTATGTTTTCTTTTCCCTTTAGCGTGTCGCAGTGCGTCACACAAGTTTATTAACTTATAGAATCTTTTTATGCCAAGATAATTATCCAAATGTCGTACGCCGTTTTGATTTTTGGTTGTTCTGTAATTTATTGAACTCAGTTGCAAATTATGCTATTCCAAATAAAACTTAATTTATTGAAGACAAGACTGGATGGCTTATTCTGTTACGAACTATATCGAAAGGCATCAAAAGACTATGCTTTATGCAAAGGAAAGCGTCCAGCAAATCTCGAATGGGAAACTATTTCATGTATATTCTTTGTTGAGGACTGGCGTGTATTGCAGGTCGTGTTGTACAAAGCAGCATGTCAAATCTCAGATATCCTACTGGTGTGGAAAGCAGCAGATGTGCCCAATTACACCCTGAGGCTCAGATCACCTACACTCTCATCCTCACCTGGGATGAATCTTCGCTAGTACTTTATACCGCCCCCCCTCCTTACAGGGGACCCCAACATTCCAGTCACGTGATCCCCAGAGTCCATTCGCATCTCTGACCATCCCCACATCATGGGCTGCGAAGTTGCCCCCTTAGGAGTTTCGATTGCCAGTGGTGATGCAACACAGGCCTTCTCAGGCGCACGTCTCCATCTCGACATCAGTGGCCTACAGTGCCTCGAAGTGATGTCAACTACCATAGCCCTCTAGTCCATTGTGCTGCCTCCGAAGATTTGGACAACATGTCCCTTACAGCCTCAATTACACAAAACAGCAACCTACATGAATACTTATTCCCCTGTGTCTTTGTGTATTGGAGGCCTAATTGCCACCCCACCTGTGTCAGAAGCGCGCTCAGAACCTCTGTAGCCAGGATCTTACTTTGGAGCCCAGGCTCTTCCTTTAGAGATTCCTTTTATTGGATAACTTGGCGCTATTGGTCCAACTGAAGTGAACGAAGCGGGTCACATTAAAGCCCAGGACTGACATCCATATAAAACAGTCTGGTTACCTCCCTGCCGCTGACCCTGATAAGCAGAGTTTAGTGTGTGAAAGCCGCAATATACAAGTCATAAACTACACCCAATGGCTTCTCTGGACGTGGTACTCCACTTGCGCACGACTGTATTAGGGGCACACAGGGCCATATTTATACTCCGTTTGCGCCGAAATTGCGTCGTTTTTTTTGACGCAATTTCGACGCAAAACTAACGCCAACTAACGCCATATTTATACTATGGCGTTAGAGGCGAATAGCGCCAAAGTTCCCGGAATGTGCGTCATTTTTTAGCGTGAACCCCTTCCTTGCGTTAATGATATGCAAGGGAGGCGTTCCCGTCTAAAAAATGACTCCCAGGCCTTTACGTGGTATTTATACTCCCGGGCAAAAGAGACGCCCGGGAGTTGGCGTGGCTAAAAACGGCGCATTTGCGCCACTTTTTAACGCCTGCTCAGGGCAGGCGTTAAGGGGCCTGTGGGCTCAAAATGAGCCCACAGGTGCCCTCCCATGCCCCCAGGGACCCCCCCTGCCACCCTTGCCCACCCCAGGAGGACCCCCAAGGATGGAGGGACCCACCCCAGGGACATTCAGGTAAGTTCAGGTAAGTATAATTTTTTATTTTTTATATTTTTTTTTGGTGGCATAGGGGGGCCTTATTTGTGCCCCCCTACATGCCACTATGCCCAATGACCATGCCCAGGGGACAGAAGTCCCCTGGGCATGGCCATTGGGCAAGGGGGCATGACTCCTATCTTTACAATGATAGGAGTCATGTTGATGGGGGATGGGCGTCGTTAAAAAATGGCGCAAGTCGGGTTAAGACGATTTTTTCGACGTAACCTGACTTGCCCCATTTTAAGACGCCCATGCGCCATTTTCCCCCTACGCCGGCGCTGTCTGGTCTACGTGGTTTTTTCCCACGCAAACCAGGCAGCGCCGGTCTGATTGCGCCGTCTAACGCCATTCCATAAATACGGCGCCCGCTTGGCGCTTCAGAATGGCGTTAGACGGCGCAAAACTTTTTGACGCTAAACTGCGTTAGCGCAGTTTAGCGTCAAAAAGTATAAATATGGGCCACAATGTGCAATATACGAGTGAGAGTGAACTACATGCTGGTCCACAGACTGCATTATTAACTTATTTGCATGTGGTATGCCATGTGCCCATAACACCGTGATAGAGACATAAAACGTGTAATATTCAGGTGAGTGTAAATTACACATTCTGACATTGATTACCAGCTGGCTTTCTCTGCATGTAGTACGCACACGCCCTAGCTATGAGCACTGAGTGTACACCGAGCTGTTTGTATAGCTGCCGTAGGCCCCATGTCGTGCATGGCTTTTACAACCAGAACAGGATTTTTACTCAACGTAACACTGTGTGCTGGATTTGTTAGCCCATACCAACAATGTTAAAAGGAGGACTACAAGTCCCAGAATGCAACATGCTGTCCGCTAAAAGTACTGGACACTGAACTGAGGTTCCTGACAGCTCTGTATTCGCAGAAGCAGCGTGCACATTTTTTGGGGAGGATGGTGTTATTTTCTTCCTAAATGTTGCATGTGATATCTCTCTCTGGCATGTTGGGTGGATGCCACTGGTCTTTATTAGTAGTATCAAGTCCCACATTGGCATGAGGGTTGTGGCCAGCCACAGTCGGGGCAACCGAGAAGACTGCCTCTTTAACAAGCATTGACAAAGCCAATAGGTCTCACCATTGCAAGAGATATTTATTGTCTTTGACAATGTGTTTTAGCCATGTTCTACAAGAGCGCAGCTGCTGTGCATCATGGCTTAAACTGCTGAAAAAAGCGATCTGACACGGTCAGCACTGGCTGCAGAATTACGCTTTTTTTTCTTGCGAGGTGCAAGGCTACAACACAATGCAGGAGGTGAGGAGCAAGCAACACAAAACAAGTAGGTGATGGGACAAGCAACACAGTGTGGGAGAGGGATTGTTGAGGGGCAAGTAACAATGCGGAGGGAAAGGGCAAGCAGTGCAACATGGGTAAGAGTCAACACATACAGTGGGAGGAGGGTGGGAGAGGAAAAAAAGAACACAATGGATAACAGGAGAAAGGTGGGAGGGAGCAACATAAGACACCGAGACGGGGCAAGTAACACAACAACAGGAGGAGGAGCAGGAGAGGGAATAAGCAACACCAAAGACGGGGAAAGCGAGCAGGTGGAGGCAAGTAACATGCACTATTATGAGGGCTTCCACAATAAAAAAAAAAAAGTTGCTCTGAAAGCGTGAGCAGTGGAAGGACAACCAGCAAGGAAGCAGTACGTGGGCCATGTTTCAGGGGAGGGCCAAAAACAAGGAGTCAAGCTGGTACATACGGACCAAAGAGGAGCAAGCAAATAAGAGTGGTGATTAAGCCAACAAATGGTTAGCAAGGATGTGCTGTAAGCCCTGCATTAGTAAACAAAAAATGTCTTGCATGCGCTGTCTCAGGTGAGACCTTAAAGGGCCGTTTAAGACTCTTGAAATATTGGAAGCCATCTCAGATGGTAATCTAGGTTAGTCATTAGCAGTGGCGGCCCGTCCTTTAGGGCGGAGGGACCACGCCCCCCACCCCATGAAGAGTGTCTGACAGGCTGAACAAAGGTCAACCTGACAGACACTCTTCATGTTCAGGTCAGGCAGCCAGGAGCAAACATGCGCGATTTGTGCAGACTCCTGGCTGCCTGAGCTGAACTTTGCTGGGCTGAGGAGGTCACAGCTCCTATGGGCGTGACCTCCTTGGCCCAGCAAAGGTGCCTCGAGGCCCTCCCCTGGGTGACGAGTAAAGCGTCACCAATTGACACTCTCCCTGGGCGCTTCAGTTTAAGTCCTGAAGCCCCCAGGGCGAGTGTCAATCAGTGACACTTCGTCACAGAGTGGGGTGGGGTCAGCAGTCTCACTGACCCCATCCCACTCTGTGACGAGGCTGGGACTGCTGCCTTCTCTCATTGGCTGACCTAAGGTCAGCCAATGAAGGAAGGCAGCAGTCCCAACCCTCCTGGGACCTGGAGGCTAAAGGTAAGTGTGTGTGTGTGTGTATGTATGTGTGTTATGTTTTACATTGAATGTTTGGTGCGCGCGTGCATGTTTGAGTGTTATGAGTGTTGTTAATGGATGTGCGTGTGTAAGAATGAATGTGTGTGATTTTGTAAAATTAATGTTTGGTGCATGTGTGTGTGAAAGAATGAATGTGTGTGATCTTGTAAAATGAATGTTTGGTGCGTGCATGTTTGAATGGAATGAGTGTTGTTAATGGATGAGCGTGCGTGCGTGTCTGTATGTGAAAGAATGAGTCTGTGTGTGTGTGTGCCCCGCCCGCTCCCCTCCCCCCCCCCCCTCCCCCCCTCTTCCCAAAGTTGCCGGCCGCCACTGGTCATTAGGCAGGTATGAATTTGGTTTAGCAGCTTGATGGGGTGTGCCTGCATTTCAGGAACTCGTCAGGATTGTGGTGAGAGGCCAGCCTCTTCGGTAACTCCAGACTATTACCTCCATAGGCCTCATACAATACTCAAGATGGAGAACATGATTCTCTCATTCGGAGCCAATGGAGTGACTTCAGAGCCTTGGCTCTGTGATTTGGTTTCTCAGGTTTCGACAGAACCATGAGTCTTAGGGCCAGATGTACGACCATTTCATCTTGAGAGTCTCTAATTGCGATTTTTTGAGATTCGCAATTAGAGACTCAGAAAATTAAATTTACTAATGTGTTTCTCACTCATTTAGCGATTCCCAATGGGGCCACAAATGACCTACCTCATCAATAATCAGGATGTAGATCGCAATTTGCGACTCATTGGGAATGTCCAGCACTCACAGGGATGGTGGCCCCCAGGATCCTTTCCCCATGATCTGGTCAGACCACTTAATGATTTCTTTTAGTTTGGAGCTCCCTCATTCGCCTCCAACGCCTAGTTCCTCTCCACCTCTAGTGCGCAGTTGGTCGAAACTTATTATTGATGTTTTAAAACAGACCCTTGCAGAATCTAGTCCCGAATCACATTCAGACCCTACTTTGGCTTATGTCGATTTTGCCCATTGGATTAATCAATCCTTCAATTCGGTCATCCTTATTATTGATCAGTCTAGGAATTGTTGCTCCAAATCTACCCCTTGGTACACTCCTCAACTCAAACTATTAAAACAACAATGCATTAAAGCAGAGAGATTTTGGAGGAGAAACTACTCAACGAATAGTAAAATAAAATACAGGGAGACCATTGGGAAATATCAAAGAGAAATTATAGCAGCAAAAAGGGCTTTTTTATGATGATAAAATAAAAACGGTCTCGCATGTGCCTAGAGAGTTATTTCAGGTTGTTAAAATACTCTCAAACCCCATCTCCAATTCCTTTGTCTTAGAATCTTCGTCAGTCCATTGCAATGACATTGCAAAGTTTTTTTGTGAAAAAGATTGATGACATTTATCTCTACTTTTGTACATCCATATCCGACTGTCACCCTCAGGCAGGTAATGTTGTCCACCCCAATTCTAGCACAACTTTGACAAGCTTCCCTGAGATTACTTTAGATAATCTAATAACTCATTTAATGAAACTTATATCTCCCTAACGGATCCTGCTCCCCTCTTCATATTAAAGTCTTTGAACAGATTGGGGGTTTTTCCTAGGGCTTTTGAACTCGTCCTCGGTTAATAGGGTGGTCCCTCTACCATGGAAGCATGCAATGGTAAAAGCCCTTTTGAAAAAACAAAACCTGGCTCAAGGGAATTCTAGGGCTTCCTCCCTGCTACCAGGTCCAAGCAAAATCTTGGAAAGCCATGTTAATAACTATCTTTCTGAGTTTCTTGAGAAACACAATATTTTCCACCCCACAAAGATGGGCTTTAGAGCTAAACATGGAATGAAAACTGCTCTCCTAGCTGCAGTCAAGGAGGCCAAAATACTGCTTGATCAGGGAGGTACAGCAGCTATTGTCAAGCCTTTGATACGGTCAGTCACAAGATCCTTCTAGAAAGATTTCAATATGTCAATGTGACTGGCCAAGCCCTCCTTTGGCTCCAATCCTTCCTTAGTAATAGGCCTTTTCAAGTGTTTGAAGGGAATTGTACATCTGACTCCTTTTCTTTGAATTGTGGCGTGCCTCAAGGATCTTCTTTAAGTCCAACATTATTTAATGTTTACATGCATCCTTTGGCAGAAGTGGTGATGGCTTTTGGGATATTGATTATATCATATGCCAATACCCAACTGGTCTTCTCCCTGTGTCATACCCAGGTTCCTTTTTCCCCGATTTTAGATCCCTGTCTGGTGGCCGTGTCCAATTGCATGCATCATTCTGCCTTAAAACGTAACGGGGAAAAGAAGGAACTCATGATCTTGGGCAACCGCCCCCTGCCTCGGCGCGATCTTCGATGGACTAGGGTCTTGGGGGCCCCACCTTCCCCAAGCCTGCTGTAAAAAAACGTAGGTTTTTGGCTGGATAATGCACTAACCATGGAAATCAAAGCCACAAAATTAGCAGCTACCTGTCATGGTCTGCTTCATGTGCTCCCTTTCCCCTCTAAAAGAATGGTAGTTCAGGCACTTATATTGGCTCGCCTGGACTATGGAAACTCATTGTACTTGGGAGCACCCAAGTCGACAATCAGGAAACTTCAGGTGCTACAGAATGCGACAGCCCATCTTCCATACAATGTTCACATCCATCTATCCGGACAGCACGCACTTAAAGCTCTTCATTGGTACCCAGTGGAACATAGGATTACATTTAAATCTCTCTGTATCGTCCGTAGAGCTTTGATGACCATTGGCCCGCTAGTCTGTCAGTCATTTATTGCTCCCTATACTCCTACCAGGTGTCTGCAATCCACTGATGCTCGCCTGGTTGTGACCCGCTTTAAAATAACTAAGAGTGGAGGCTGTTCTTTTCTATATAATGCTGCATTCACGGTCACAAAACAATCATACAAATCACTGCAACACCCCTTCCTAATTGCGAGTCATAATCCCTATTTGCCGAGTCCATAAGTGTATACCGATTCGCATAATAGGGATGGTACATCGTACCAGGTCATTTAGCAGTCGCAAACGTCGATTTTCGCCTTTTGCGACCGCAAATTGGCGTCGGATATCGGGCCCTTAGTTCTGAATTCTTTTTGTTTTATTCATATCGGGTTTTTTTAAAGCTTGCAAAAGAAAAAAAGAGAGATCATATTTCCTGATTCAGAAGACGAAGATCAACAAGCATATCCACCCATGGGTCGGATTTACTATTGCAAGCAATCCTCAGGTGTTGCAGATTTTTAATTGAAGAGAATCTCTGACCAGAGCGGGCCTGGAGCGGTCCTGGGCAGTTGACCAGTAAATTTTTTTTTATAAATAACTCATAAGTTCATGGGTGTCACTAACCTTTTCATAAGTCGTTGGCTTCCCTGGTATCACACGTAAAAGTACCTTTTTAAAAAGTGCCTTTCCAGGGTCGGAAAGGAAAAACGACATCCCATTTTTCAGGGACGTGAAAGGGGGTGGGTTGCTCCTATTAATACATAGGTCGCAAAAACGTGCTACTGGTCGCAAAAAATTAAAGTAAATGACATCAGGCACAGTAGTGATTTGTGATCTGCTGCCCGGGTCCTGCTCCAGAGAGAGAGCAGCTCAGCATCTCTGCCAGCCGGCCCAGGCCCCTGATACTTACCCCTGCCCAAACCTCGTTGTAACTAGGCCAGCAACATGACCTGTGAAGCATTTTACAATTGAAATGTAAACAATTTACTTGGAAAAGTGCAGTCAGAGTGATTTGAGTAAATATTGCTTTTGCAAATTAACTGCTTTCTTTCGAATTGTAAAATGCATTGAATTACTGGGTCCCAAGCGGGGATAAGAGTGGGGAGGCAGTTTGGGGTCAAAGGGAACACGAATTGAGCCGGGGGACGCCCACCCCCTTGGCACATCTACTACCCATGCCAATGCCCAAATGCAAGAATCTAGTATCCTCGTCTTTGAGTTTTGCCCTAGCCTCACACTGATCTAGTATGTGCGCAGACAAGGGAGTAGCCAAGAAATTACCCCCCACTTGGAAGCAAAGCTCTTACGGCACTAGCAAGCGAGGCAAGGCATTCCGTCCCTCCCCAGAACAGTGTGCTTGTCTCTTCCTCCCAAGCAGTTATCCATTCATCCTTCCATTCAATCACTGATAGCCATCATTTCACCTTTACATTCGGCCATCCATTCAATCTTTTATCCATCATTGTCTGTCCATCCATCTGTCACCCGTCCATATCCAAACCTATCCATCCATCTTCAAACCTTCCCATTAATACATCCATCCACCTTTTCACTCAGTCCTCTATTCTTTCACTTATCCATCCACCCTTTTGCTCATCTATCCACCCTTTCAATCCATCCATTTACCCTTTCACTCAGTCCAGCCATTCTCTCTTTCACTTATCCATTCATCCACCCCTTCGATCAGCCAACCATCCTTTCACTCGTCCATCCACCTATTGGCCCATCCATGCATCCACTCATCCATCCATTTACCCTTTCACTTTTTAAAAATGTATTTTATTGATTTTCAATTGAGACATTTTTGCCATTTAGTCACAGTCTATGATAACACGATAGTTACAAGAGTTCAGTGTGTGTCAACAACCCCCACACCTCCCTGAGATGCTCGTCATGCAGCATAAATAGATCCAACGCTGCTGGTAGCGGAGCAGGCCATCATATCCACTGGGACATGATCCCTCCTGCATCCCCCAGTTACTCCAGAGGCCAGCTTGCACCAGCACCCGTATCCCCCGTTATGTCAAGAGGTCTCAGGGGAATCTTGTCTGCGTTCTTGATCTCCAGGTCTGTCCACCCGCCATCTTTCTCACTCAGTTCAGTGACCATCATCGCCCACAACACTAAATCATCAGCTAATCGACTGTCACGCCACACATGCTTCATTCTGATTTCCTCTGCTACTGCCCATTCAGACATATCTCAGTGCATTCACCCATTTGACAGCTATGCGCCGCTTTACCAGTTGTATACTTAACCTAGGGAATCTACGGCTAAGGCTCTTCTTGGCTGGGGCAGATCTGCCCCAGTAGCACTGCCTGTGGGTGCTGGCACCTCCCACTCAGCAACCCGGCCCAGGTCATCTAATATCCATTTCCAAAGGATCGTTATCTCAGGGCATTGCCACCCTATATGTAGAGAATCCGCGACTGGGGCACTCCAAGGAGCGCACTGGGCTGAACGGGAGGCATATATATTGTCTAAACTTTTAGGGTTGAGATACGCCTGATGTATGTAATTATATTGTATTAATTTGAAACGTGCATTGGAGCTCACAGTATGCAAACCCTTATGAATTTTCTCCCAGTCTTGACTATAGAGCTCTTCTCCCAGTATACCTTCTCATTTCTCGCGGGCCTTGGGCACAATGGTCGTTAGGTCTGCTCGAAGAGTGGATACACATGGGAAATTAGTTTACGACCCCCGACAGCATGAGCCTCGCCACCAACGTCTGCAAGGGTGTGGGTTCTTCCAGGAAAGAAGGCCATCTCTCCTGTGCTGTTGCTAACAACTTAACACATCGTAGGTACTGTCTGGTGTTCAACACGACTCATTTACCCATTCACGTATCCATCCATCAATTCACCCTTTTATCCAGCCATTTATCTACCCTCCCTTTCACTCATACATTCGGTACTTCACTCACTCATCCATAACCCTTTTCACTCCATCCATCATCTAGCCTTTCACTCCATGCATGCATCCATCCATCCACCCACCCTTTCACTCAGCCAACTATGTTTTTACTAATCTATCTATCATATGGCCCATCAATGCAACCACTCATCCATCCATATACCCCTTCACGCATCCATTCTTTCACTCACTCACCTACCCTTTCACTCATCCGCCTGCCACCCTTTCCCGTTTATTTTGAGCCTTTGTCTACCAAGCTGGAGACAGAAGAGGCCCATCAAGAACTCCACCCCTGCTGTAGCTGCAAAAGCGGGAGACTGATCACACCCCTGTGTGCAGAGGCATCGACCTGTCCCTTGACTTGAGTGAGGTCCTGGACCTGTTCTGTCACCGGGAGAGGTGCTTAAAGCATGATGATATTTACTCACATTGGACTGCTGTACCTGTTGTGGGTTTAGATTGTAGAACGGTTGTGGCAGCATACCATGTTTTGGGAATCCATAGTTGTGATCACTCCCCTTTTATTTATTTTTACCTACATCACTGGAGGCTGGCAACCCCACTTGTGTTCAATTTCTATGTGCAAACCCAGATCTCGAGAGAGAGAGAGATCGAGAGAGAGAGAGAGAGAGAGAGATCGAGAGAGAGAGAGATCGAGAGAGAGAGAGATCGAGAGAGAGAGAGAGAGAGAGAGAGAGAGATCGAGAGAGAGAGAGAGAGAGAGAGAGAGAGAGAGAGAGATCGAGAGAGAGAGAGAGAGAGAGAGAGAGAGAGAGAGAGAGATCGAGAGAGAGAGAGATCGAGAGAGAGAGAGAGAGAGAGAGAGAGAGAGAGAGAGAGAGAGAGAGAGAGGAAAAAAAAAAAAAAAATATATATATATATATATGTGTGTGTATATATATATATATAACATCTGTGGTTCAAGCACTGTGTGTACGAGTGAATCGGAGTATTGGAGACCTGTGAGTACCATTTTGGAAGCCCCTGACCTTCTTCCTGTCCACAAGATGGAGTTGAGATTGTTTTTCCAGACAGTGGAAATGCATTGCTGATATTCCTGTAGCTGGGTGTGGGGAGAGGTTGAGATATAGACACTGAATTGGGGGACAGTTGAGATAGGTTTTTGGAAATTCAGTTAGGCCTTTTAGGCTGAGAGGACCTACTGAATAGTCTTCCTGTAGCACTGCCATTTGGAAGATGGTGGGTTTGAGGGTGTAAATGCAGTCTCTGTTTTTCAGGGGAAGGAACCCCTTTAGCTAAGGCAAGCCTCTTGTCTCTTTTCTGATCACTGCTCAGCGAGTCTGTTGAAAGTCGGATGAAAAAACTTATATCTTTTTGTGTCTCTGTTGTGGATGTGCCAGGCTGGAGACTTCCCTGCTGTGGGGAGCATCACACTACACAAAGGCTGTGTGTGGAAACCACCCCGGAAGGACACTTGAAAGGAGAGCTCCCCTAAACTGTTTTAAGTGCAGTCGGCGAATCCACATTCTTTGTCTGCATTGACTGTGTAAAAGTGGGAGCCACTGACCCACTTGTTCCATTTTCCAGTTGTCTTTGACCAAGGAAGGGAGTGTTCTGCAGAGTTCTCAGAGGATGGCTGTGCAACTAGAATTGGTGTGTGCCTGACAGCGAGTTTCTCATAGGTGATGGGGCATAACCTGAAGCCTTGTCTGGAATGAAGATGATGATTCTCTGGACAGAGGTGCACAGAAGTCAACCTGTCTGCTGAGAGACCAAAGGAGCCTGACAATCTCGAAGGAGTTGTGATTGTCCAGGGAACGGTACAAGCAGCTTGCTCCCTAGTGGTATTTGGGTCTGCCACAACAGGAATGCTGAGGCGAGTGATCTGCTTGCCCTGGGGGCAGTCTCACCCACATACAATTATAGGCAGAAACTGCAAGAAGAATTGTGCCCTAGCACACAGCCATGTTTCATCGAAGAATTGTGCCAGAGGGGACTGCGCTACTGCATTGAAGAACTGTACCCTGGCAGACATTGTCACTGCATCGAAGACCTGCGCCTAAGTTGACTGTACTGTCGTATTGAAAAATTGTGTCCGAGTGATAATATGCCTCTGTCGGTCCATTACAGAACTGCGCCTAAGGTGGATTATGCCACTCTGACCTCTGACTCCTATAGCACAATCCCCATATCTCAACTTAGGTGGCCAGGGGCCTACGTCATCACAAGAGCCCTGCATGTCTGCAAGGACTCTAGGTGGCTGCGCCTGCTGCCACCTGCTATAGCTTCTGCCCAAACGTGGGAGAACCCGCCAGCCTACTCATCTCCTCACAGAAAATAGAGCAGGCAGGGTCGGGAGGGAATGACACAGTGCTACTCGGAGAGGGGGACCAGGACCCACGGCACAGCAGCCCAAGCGCCAGTTAAGTGGTTGTACCTCTCGCCTATTCTGTGAAGTATTAGGTCTGAATTAAAGTGCTTTGACAATGTAAAAGCATTAGGGTGGACAATCAGGTATTGCACTGCTGAGTGATTGTTGAGTTCTGAGCTTACACACCCCACTCTACCTTCCTGAGAAGCCAGGGATTGCTTGCCATCGCTACCACTGAGACTCCAGTGCTGAAGGAGTTGGCCCAGTTTTGCAGGGTTGATACTGGATCATCAGGGGCAAATTACCTCAGCCTCCACAGTTGAAATTCTGTAGCCCCTGCTTACCCTGAGCACCCTCCCCCCACAAGGGGTCTGAAAGTAACCTAAAGCATTAGCGTTGAGGAAAATGTAATGTTTAATACTATATCATCAGCATTCTGAGAGTAGAGGTCTTTGTGCTATGCTTATTCCATAATGTCTATACTGACATGGAACACTTGACCCCCTGCCATCCACAGTTTTGTCATCAATGATGTCATTTCAGATGTCATCAGTAACGTTACCAATGATGTCATAGAACATGTCATCAATGATGTAAAACGTGGGGTAATAAGCACTGCATGCATAGTGAAGGCGCAAATTATAGTTACTTCAGTTAACTATAACTGTTGAATTTCACTGGTTGTTTTGAGTTTAAAACTTTACTTTTTAACTGACATTGTCATCTAACAATAAAGTCACTGTACTCTGTTTTGTTTCAGTGAATTTCTGAGGTTTTTTAAATATATAAAGTAAAATATTATTACCAGACCTAACTATAATGTCACTTTAACCTTTGTTTTTCTGTGAATTTTGAGGGGCATTTTTGTCATCATAAAACAACAATAAAAAGAGATGTCATTTAAGAAAGGCAGACCTACTGCCTTTGTCAAAGGGTCAGAACACTAAAATATAACAGACTGGCCTAATGGCTTTAGCAAGGGGTCAGAAAATCAACCTATATCAAGTAGACACAATGGATATGTCAAGAAATCACTACAATAATTTATCAATATTTATAATCCAATATATTTCCATGTACACGCATAGCAATGGCTAATATTATTTACGGTCTCAAAAATGTAAGAAGTAAAGCTATTTTATTAAAAACAAGCATAAATATGTGTTGAGTATTCTTTTTTACACTCTTCAGCCCACAAAATGCAGCTGCTGGACCAACCACAAGGAGGTCCCTGCACTCCAGATGAAGAGCATACAGCTCCATCTTGGAGTGACCCCCCCCACCCCCCAACAACAATGCCTGGGGTAGCATGGTATCTCTATCCTGCCCCTTACATCTTATTTTTATTTCTTTCAGTACAGGTACTCAGCCCCCAAGTCCCAAAATGGCTCCTGAGCATCTTTGTTGATGTGAGGCAACCTGTGAGGCAATCAATCAGATCTTATCTTAAGATCTGCCAGACATGCAGTACTGCAGTATCTCTATATGTACATAACTGTTTAACTTTAATTTCTCAAAAACTACTAAACAGATTTACACCAAATCACAAAAAGCACACTTTCTGGGTAAAGATCTAGGTTTCTTCCAAATTTATTGTATTTCCGTTCCATAGTTTTTGTTGTAATGCTGTTCAATTTTCCTATGGAAAATTACCTGGAGGAAAAAATGGGTTTTGGGATCCCACTTTTTAATTGGCCCCTGCTTGATGGATCACACCAAAACTTTCCAGGAAGAAGCTGAGGTGGTCTAACCCTTTTTGTGGAAATTTTAGCGAAGACTCGTCAAACGGTGCCAAAGGTATTAGCAAACCCCAAAATCCATTTCCTATGGAAACCCAGTCCAAACATAACTGCACAGTGGCAACCACCACAGTGTAATTAATCTCTCTCTCTCTCGTTATATGTATAATATATATATTACCTACTGGCTGTCGGCCGCCATTAGGTAGTTATACTTAGGACCTAGTTTCCATTGAAAAAGCATTTTTTTTTTACTCTTTTGGCTTCAGCAGAGTCACAAAAACAAAAAAGAAAAGGGGCCGTGTACTGTTACCCTATGACCTTAGCCTTGGTGCAGGGGTCCCCTAGGGACGCCCAGGGCTAAAAAGCATTTTTTTTATTATTCACAGCAAAAATTGTGAAGGGTTGTGAATTTCGCCATGAATTTTAAAAAAAAAAAAGCGCAGTTTACCACTCTCGTGTTTCATTTAGCCCCCGGGTGAGCCAAGTCCTGGGGACATTCATAAAATATAGGAGGGGGAACGCAGGGCCCCTCCCCCTATGGCTTATTAAAGCCCCAGGACCACCACCTTCCCAGGGCAAGATAATTATAATAAGCGGGGGCAGGCTGCATGATGCTCCAGGGACCGCCACCTCTCCAGGGTAAATTTTCGTGAATCTATGTGGGGGGGGGCATGGCCCCCTGTGAACCTGGGGCCGCCACTTTCCCGTGGTAATAAATATAATGTATGGGGGGGGCCACAGGGCTCCCTTGCACCTCGGGGACCACCACCTCTCCAGCGCTCAAAGAATTTAATGTAGGGATCCATCACGAACCCTCTGGCCCGGGGACCGCCACAGGGCTAAATTCCAGCAGGGGGGGGGGGGGAGCCTGCAGCCCCCCTCATGGAGCCATAGATGGCCCTGGGGACCATCACCCCTCAAGGCCAGCTCCTGCTACCTCCTGAGGTGCTCACTCTTGCGAGGTAGCTGTTTGCTTTTGCTTGACAGGAGCTCACAGCTGACCCCTCAAACAAAGGTAAACATAACTCTGCTTTCAGCAAGCGGGAGCTGTCAAACAGCTCCCGCTTTCAGAAAGCAGAGTTTTCATCTCTTTCCCTGCACGCAGATATCCATCCTTGGAGTCTAGAAGCGAATACATCACAGTACCGCCCTTCGAGCACCAACCAAAGTCATGTTCGGACGGGTCATATTAGATGTGAACCCTGATGCCCAATCTTGGTGACCATCGCTAATGTATATATCAGCCAGACATCAGAGTATGGGGGCAGCCAAAATCATCACTTTTTGTAGTCGACACTACAGGGGAAATGATGTCTTCTGTTTGAAAAGCATTGACTCATAGTAACTAACAGAGAGGGAAACCGTAATTAACGCATGGAGAGGCAATGACCATGTCACTAGAAACATCTCAGCCTTCCAGAAGTGGTGAAGTCTTTACACGAAGGATAATGGCAATTCCAATCCAGAGGGCAATGATTGAAGGGACAATTTGGAAAGCTCATGTGTGAAGGAACTGGGAAATATCAAAGGTCAGTTCAGAATGAGGCAAGGACCACGGCAATTGCAACAGGAACAACCAATATTTTTCCAAGTGGTAACCCCATTGCCGAGAGGACATCCATATTGCCTACAATCCTAGATCAGCCAACCTCAAAAGTTCATAGACTAAGGGCCTGATTTAAATCTTTGCAGAGAGGAATACTTTGTTACAAATGTAACGCATATCTCATCTGCCATATCACGCTCCCATTATATCCTATGGAGATCGTAATGCGGCGAACTGGATATCCATCATGTTTGTGACAGTATTCCATCCGCCAAGATGTAAACCAGGCCCTATGTATGTTAACTATTGTCTTTTATTAGACTATGGTTTAAGTACTCCCTCACCCTGGTGGAGGGACCACCAGCCAGATTTAGAAATGACTGCTAAACAGGCATTGACAAGAACTGTTGTCACGCTGGCTCCTGTCAATGCGTTTTCCTGTTTGTTGCAGGGCTGTATCAGCGGGATGAAGCCCTGTACCACACAGGCTCCTCTTTATATTTTGAAAAAGAAAATCCCCAAAAAGTATTTTCTTTTTAAAAATAAAAAATAAAATGCTCCCCTGCCATAGAAGGCCGCTCATGGGCCGAATAAAAGGTAAGCCTCTGACAGCCCTCACTCTGCAAAGTCACCAGAGGAGATTAATCAGGGTTGAAATGGAGTATTCCCAGCTGTAATTCATCCTAAAGTCTGCGTGCATATAAATTGGTCGGGAGGTCCACATTCTTGGTGGGCAGGATACTCTGTCATCATTGCGACAGAGTATTCTTCCCTCTAAGAATTAAATTGGGTTCTATGTTACCAAAGTTATGAGTTCTAAGACTTGTGAGCCACATTACCTGTTAAGCGAAAGAGAGTTTTGGAGGAATGTAGTGTGTGTCATGCAACACACATAGCTGTAAAATATGTGAACTTGTATCCTGTGATCCTAACAGGTGATTTTTAAAGTTATTGTCAGGGCTGTTCACAGATGGTTCTGAGCCCACCCCAGCCCTGTGGCCCTATTACAGATAGGGCACACTTTTCCTGTTCGTGCCACAGCGCACCCTTAAGCAGGTGCGCCGGGTGCAGACAGGAAACGTGCACTCTATCATTTAGAATGCACTGCCCTAGGGGCAGCCACAAACTTGCGCTGTCCCCAGGGTAGCACATTCAAGAGAAATACGGAGCAGCTGTTTAAAAGCTGCTCATGTTTCTCTGTGCAGGAGGCAACCTGTTTGCACTTTAACAAGGGATTTGAGATCCCCTTGCAGGCAGGTACAGTGTGCACCCACGTGCAAGGGGATATCTGGGGGGTGTACAGGATCCCCTTTACCTCCGCTAGAGGTGTGCCAGTGTGCCTCCTAATAGCTTTTTTGCCTCTGCGCCTGCATATTTCTGTGCCGTATCTATAATACGGCGCAGATGCAAGGAGACTCCCTCATTTGCATGTGGCCATGCCCCATGCAAATGAGGGAACGCCCTCCGATGATAGCGCGGGCGCTATATGTGCGTACGTGCTATCTGTATTACAGTAGGGGCCGCACAAGCATCTGCCATCCCTTCAGTAATACCACAGTCCTCTAGGGGCACACGAAGCGGGCGCAAATCACCGCTGCACCCCTGGGGCACTTCTATAATACAGCCCCAGGTGTCCTATGACCTCATTCCAGTGCCACCGCAGCACGTAGGGGGACTTTCACAGGCATCATACAGTAGGACAGCTCGCCTGGTGATGTATTTATGGCTGTCCAGGATGTTCTGGGGCTTGACTGTTTTAGGAGAGAGGGACAGAGAAGATGAGTACTAACAGCAAACAAATTATTTTTTTAAATAACCAACATTTCTAAAATCTTCCCAAACATAGACAGGGCGGGAGATAGTGTGTGCGTTTTTTTGTCTGAGAGTGTGTGTGTGTGTGTAACAATTCCTGGTGTAGTCCAACTGACACCTCATTGTACTCGACTGAAAGCACATGGTAGCCAACTATTCATCACAAAATTCATACACACACTCACCCACAGCTACGCCCTTGCTTGTCGGAGGAGCCTACTGTGCATGTGGAAAGCCTGGTCTGGATTCTGGTAGCACAAGCAGACATCAAGGAAACCCAGGGAGGAACAGAGACTAAACCAGAAACACAAGATGAAGTAATTAGAGGTCTCAAAACCTTTCCGGTTTTGCTGGAATAATGCCTGCGTAGGAGACCGGATGAGAATGGAACCACCGACATGGCAACAGTGGAGCTTACTGGCATGGATAGCTCTCACAATGCCTTGACCCCTAGGAAAGGGCTTCTATTCAGAACTTCACCGTTTGCTGAAATTAGAGCAAGAGTGGTGAGTCCACAAGTCTGACACCAAGTACAAAGGGGAGGTATTAAAGAAATCCATGCAAAATGTCAAATCAAAACTGTGAATGTTCTTGCTAATAACATTTTCCCCAAGTACCCCCAACTGATGAAAGAAAATCAAGTGACTTACCACTGATAACGTTCTTTCTGATGAACACATATATTATTGCAGAGTCCTTATGTGAACCTTGCCTTTCCAGGTCACAGACCTGAGCCTGTTTTTTTTTTTTGAAGCAGTAACCATTCCTGGGCACTAGGTGGTGCTCTGTGACTCCAGCTGCTGACCTGTGAGACTCCCTTGTTAGTAACCACTTCTAAAGGAAACTCCTTACCAGAGATTCCTTATGAGAACAAATCCGTGACACTCTTGCTTGTTATGGCTTTGTTGCAGTGGTCGAAGTGCGTTAACAAAAAAAAGTATGGGAATGTGATGCTGAGCACAATGGGGGCGGAGTGAGGGAGCATGGGGGTGTGGTCAAAAGCGTGGCTAAAAAAGCAAAATATTCTGTAACTTTTTATCGTCTTTCAACTTCCATTAACTACATATAAAATAACGCACAGCTTAAATGTAAATTAAATGCAAGTTATATTAATCAGTGGGAAATATAGCATTGTACGTTAAGAACTCTCTATTAGTTAATGCAGTGGTTCCCAAAGTTTTTTGACCCGCGGCTCCCCTGACCTATTGGCCACTGGCCATGGATCCCCATTATGTTACTTTTTTTTTGGCGGGCGGGGGGATGTAAGCCCGGCCTCTGGAGTAGTTCCTTTTTTCACTCTAAAACATAATTGGGATGGAGCCGATGAATGTACCATATTCATAAATATAACAAAATGAAAATGTAACAATTGTTTAATTTAAAAAAAAAAACTTTAATTTGTAAAGTCAGAAACAATACTCTTCAACACTTGGGTGTACATTTGGATTTTTTAAAAACAATAGACCCAAACTGGGCTAACATGACAGAGGAATTTTCTCAGTTGAGAAAAGCGGATTGTTACCCATGCGCAGGAATGGGTTTGCTCAATAAAAAACATAAAGGTGTTTACACAGAACCTGTGGGAAAATATATGTAAGCAGTTTCCCCCTCAACCGGCAGGTTGCCCACATGCTGAGCATTGGAATAACCAAGTTCATTAGGTAATAAATAACCATGCTATGTATATCATACAGAAATAAATGAAGTAGTTTAACATGAAATATTCAATCCCTCTCCAGTAGGTGGCGTCCAAGCCTGTGAAATGCTGTCTATGTAACTAGCATAGTCCTCCATGAAAATGCAAAATTAGGGCTTTGGTATCTGTTTGTATATTTGAACTATGTGACTTTTGTGCTATTTAACGAACTCCAGTAACAAAGGAATGAACAAAAAAAACGATTCTTATATAAATTTACAGTTTTAATATTTGATTTCCTATTAGGTCATAAGATTAATTGGCACCATCAGCACATAACTGTTTCATAAAGTGCATCTTTTCACGGCGCCCCTGGCTGGCTTTAATGGCGCACCGGGAAGCCGCGGCGCACAGTTTGGGAACCTCTGAGTTAATGCATTGCACCGGAGAGCCTCAGAATTGAATCCTAGTTGGTGGAGAACAGTAACTTTTGTATGTTTAGCGATATAAGGTCTCAGTCTGTGACAGAAAGCACTGTGAACATGAAAGCCATTGTTTTATGGATCAAATCTGTTTATTATTTCAAGTTATAAACATTACAATTGCAGCTCATCGAAATAAGACAATCACAAGGCAGAAGTACTTATCTGGAGGTGCGGAGGTAGGCCATAACAATCCACTCCTTGACAACCTTGTCCCAATGGGCCACCTTTCACCCTCCTCTACTTTCTCACACCTCGGACAGGGTCACCTTCTGCCATGTGCTGCAACATGAAGCGTACTCCATGTATAGCAATATAAAACATGAAAATACATAATAAAACATTAACATTGTTTCCCTGCCGCTGGCACGCCATACAGCAATTACTCAATTCCCGGCCATACTCCAATGTGGTCCTGGTTCTCCAGAAAGTCTCCTCCGCTTACTAACTCACATTAGCTCAAGTCAACCCCAGCACTCTCAAGTAAGCCGGACATGTCAGTTCCGTGAACTCCGTGGATAGGATCTGTAAGAATGGTTGCCAGAGGTCCCTAAAATCGCCACTGCGCTGCTGTGAGGTCAGAGTAAGCTTTTCCATAGCGAGAATGAACCACAGCTTATGAAGCCATGATGTAAATGTCGGGGTCTTGTTCGCACCCCACATCGCTAATATCAGCTGCAGTGCCGCATTGAGGGCCAAGGCCATCTGCCACCCTTTCAATGATCTCAGGGGGAAGGTGAGCAGATTGGGCAGGCCCAACAGAGTATACGTAGGAAATCTGGTTGATCTGAGTGTCAAACGCCGCATCAATAGTGTCTATAATATTCTCCCAATATCGATGAAGCTTGGGGCAATGCCATAGTAAATGCACAAGCGTACCCCCACCCCTACACCCCCTGCAACAGAGGCTAGACTTAGTGGGATCCCAAGCCTGAATCCATGCTGGGGTGAAGTACCAATAGGAGGCTACCTTATAGGCTGTCTCTGTGCCTGCCGCGTTGTAAGCCGTATGGTGTGTCCTGTAAAAGATGCTATCCCACTCTTCATCAGACATTTCCCTTTCCAGTTCCCTCTCCCACCGCAACTGACCCTTAGTCTTAGGTGGGCGACCCTCCCCTCGCAATAGACCGTAAAGCTCCGAGATCACCTGCTTATCATCCTTTTTCACTGGGATCCATTTTTCAAACGGGGTTAACGGCCTATCGATTAATGCCCTATTAGCTGGCAGCATGGCCCAGTGCCGTATTTGATAGTACATCATCCTGTCCGCCTCTGTTAAGCCATATGTCTCCCCCATCTGGTCAAAGGAGATCACCCCCTGCTCGTCAAAGAAATATCCCACCCTTTTACAGCCCCCTTCGTACCATCGGCGCAGCGCTTCCATTTGCAGGCCCGGTCCAAAATCAGGGTTCGCACCCATGGGGGTCATTGGGGATGGGAACGTCGTCAGCCCCAATCTGCTAGCCACCACATCCCATACCCGCATCGTTACTTCCGTGATCGGAGATGTGTACAGACCGCTCGCTCTATGGCGGCGGCGGAGCCAGGGCTCCTTCCATATATGGGAGCCCACCACCGCTTGGTCCATAAAGCACCAATGTTTCTCGGTAGACGGGCGATTCCATTCTAACAGAAAACGCAATTGCGCTGCCTGAAAGTATCGTAAAAGGCAGGGGACTGCTAAACCTCCCATCTCCTTGGGGCGGTAAAAAACCCGACGTGGAAGACGCGTCACCCTGCCCTCCCAAATGAATTTCAGAACCGCAGTTTGAAGGGTTGCAATCGTTCGGGGCAGGGGCGCCACAGGAAGCGCCTGGAACACATCCAGAACACGTGGCAGGATGGTCATCTTCACCGCCGCCACCCTGCCCAAACAAGACAGCTTAAGTCTCCCCCAGGTCTCTAGGTCGCGCTCCACCTCCAGAGTCAATTTTGTGTAATTCAGCATCACCGTTCGAGCAACAGAAGGCGCTAAATCAATCCCCAAGTAAGGAAGCTTCGAGGAAGACCATGTAAAATGGAATCGGCCCTTCAGATCCCTTTCATGCTCAGCGCATATAAACCTGCTCATGGCCTGCGACTTTAGCATACTCATCCGGAATCCCGAGATCCGGCCAAATTCATCTAGTATCCCCATTAGTGCAGGCAGTGAGGTCGCGGGCTCCGCCAGGGTAAGAATCAAGTCATCCGCATACAGAGAAATGATGTGCTCATCGCCCCCGAACTTCACACCCGTGATCTGAGGGTTATCCCGTAGCCGCTGCGCCATGGGTTCCATATAGAGCGCAAACAGGAGAGGTGAAAGCGGGCACCCCTGCCGGGTCCCTCGTTGGATTGAGAACGGTAATGAAAGCGTCCCATTGACCTGGACCGCCGCCCGAGGCGCCTGGTAGATACAACGGATCCATGCAATAAAACCCGGGCCCAACCCAAAGCGCTCCAGCACCTTGAACAGGTATGGCCAGTAGAATCTATCGAACGCCTTTTCGGTGTCAATAGAAAGGAAAAGCGCCTCCCTACGTGAGCGGTCCGTTTTATCCAGTAGATGAAGCAATCGCTTGGTATTATCACTACACTGCCTGTGCGGTATAAAACCTGCTTGATCGGGATCCACAAGGCCCGGCATATAATAATTGAGACGGTGTGCCAATATTCCAGTGAACAATTTGTCATCGATATTCAAGAGGGAGATCGGCCTATAGGAGGCGCATTCCTCTGGGTCTTTCCCCGGCTTAGGAATAACCACAATAGTGGCATCCAACATACGGTCGTGAGAACTCCTGTCGCTCGAAAGGAATTAAAAAGCTGCACTAATATTGGTACAAGTTCCACGCAGAAGGTCTTATTAAAAAAAAGTGCTGTGAAGCCATCCGGACCAGGTGACTTCCCCACCTGCAAACGTGAGATTGCTGATATGACCTCTTCCGCCCGTATAGGTTGATCTAATGAAGTCGCCTCTCTCTCGCCCAAAGAAGTAATTGCTATACCCTCTAGGAAGGCCTCAGGAGCTACATTACCAGGATCCTCAGCCCCATATAGTCCCCGATAGAACTCCGCAAACGTCTCCGCAATTTGATCGCTCGTGCGCGCTTCCGCTCCTGAGGGAGAACGAACCAGTTTTATCGTCGACGCCGCGCGCTGAGCACGTAACCGGTGTGCCAATAGCTTCCCACATCTATTACTTCCTATATAATACTTGTGCTGAAGGCGTACCACCGCATACTCTGCCCTGTCCCAATCTAGCCTTTTCAGCTGCTTCCTTACTTTCTCAAGCTCTCGCCAGACTCTTGGAGCACCCGTATGTTTATGGGAGCGCTCCAGTACCGCCACCCTCTGTTCTAAATCCTCTCTCATCAATCTTCTTGCTTTATTATCCCTGGCGGACAACGACATCATCTCACCTCTCACCACTGCCTTCAATGCCTCCCACAGCGTCGCCAAACAGGTGCTCCCATCGTCATTCAAGCTAAGGTAGTCTGCCATTGCACTACGGATCGCCTCCACTGTTGCACTGTTCTGAAGCATTGAGTCCCTGAATCGCCACCCCGACGCCCTCATCCGCTCCATACTCGTAGCAACCTCCACTGTAACAGGAGCGTGATCCGACAGGGCTAGAGGCTCAATTGCTGACTCCCTGACTCGGGAAAGGAACTCTTGCGAGGCCAAGAAAAGGTCAAGCCTAGCGTGTGTGTTGGGCGCTGCTGAGTAAAAGGAATAATCCCTTAGCGTGGGGTGTGCCCTCCTCCACACATCCTCCAGGCCACACTCACTCAGCCACTGACGGCCAGCTGCTGTCAAGGAACCTGTCTGCCAATAACAGTGACCGGAGCGGTCCAAATCACCATCCATCACCAGGTTAAAATCACCCCCCACCAGGATGGCACTATCCGGCGAGTGCAGCAGCGGGGTCAGGGCCTACTTTAGGAAGGCTTCTTACTGGGTATTAGGCGCGTATAAGGAAGCAATAGTAAAAGAGAAAGCCCCCAACCTCATCCTCATGGCCAGAAGCCTACCTTGCACCTCGTGCAGTTTTGTCACCACTTCCCCGGGAAATGAGCGCGCTAATAGTATCGCAACCCCTGCATGCTTCGATGAAGCCGAAGACCAAAACTGCCTAGGGAACCACTTAGAACGCATGCGATAGATGTCCTTCTGCATGAGATGTGTCTCCTGCAACAGGCAAATGTGACTCCCCGACCTCTCTAAAGCGGACAGGATAGGTAACCTCTTAGTTGGATTATTGAGCCCACGGACATTCAAGCTTGTACATTTAATAGTCATACCCTAAAATGAAAGCGGTGATCAAGAAGGGAGAGGCCTCACGGGAAGACCACTCCCCAGGCCACAGCATCAACCACCGCAAACGCCAGGGCCCAATGAACATCTCCAGACAAAGGCCAGCATCGCAGGGAAACCCACCAACATTCAACCAATACGCACAACAGGTGCTCACAACCAAGAAGTCCTCGCACATCCATCTTTACGAGGAAAAGTCTCCACAGGGCAGTAGAACCAGTCATGTTCAGCAAACCAGGTCCATCGCCCCCGCCGCCCCGGCCCTCTTTAGCGGCCACCAGGCCGCGAGCATCGCGACCATCTGCAGATCAGACCTCTCCAATCACCTCTCCCCTAGGCATGAGTTCCAGCGGCCACGCTGCTCAGAACCGATTCCCGCTCCGACCTCAGCTCCGAAGCCGTGGGGCGCTGTAGTTTCCTCCTTTTCTCCTTCCGCCGCCAATCTGCACCAGCCAAGCTTGCTTTTTCGCTCGCATCCTGGCTGTGATCCTCCAAGCCTAGGATCCGATTCGCTTCCGATATGGACCTCACCTGCCGGAGCTGTTCCTCCTACCGGAAGACCAGGCGGAACGGGTGGCCCCAGGAGTAGGACACCTCATGTGCCCGCAGGTGTTCCGTAATGGGTTTAAATTCTCTCTGCCTCTGCAAGGTCCGCACAGAGAGGTCCTGGAATAATTGGAGCTCGTGTCCTCTAAAAAGCACATGCTGAAGATTGCGGGCCCGCTGTAAGATATTCTCTTTGAGCCCAAAGTTGTGGACACAAGCTAGGATGTCCAGGGGACGGTCTCCAGGGTCACCTGCGCGGCCCACACGATGAACTCTATCCAAGATTATCTCCTGGGTCTCATCCGGGCCAAGCACTGCGCGAAACAGGCTCATCACGAAGTCCCCAATGTCCTCCTTCTCAGCCCCCGCCGGGGCCCCTCTGATGCGGATATTATGTCTCCTCGAGCGATTTTCCAAATCCTCGACCGCTATCTGGAGGAGGTCCTGCTGCTCTCGGAGACAGACGACCTCCTGTTGCAGGCCCGCCACCTCCTCACCGCGAGAAATCTCGCCGTCCTCCATCTGCGCTACTCACTCGCCCAGGGACGTAACCTCTCCTCGCAGCTCCTTCACCTCCTGAGAAATGTCCCTATGAAGATCCTGGATATCACTCCGGAGCGAGTCAAACAAGGAGATTAGAAAGCCCTTCGTGACCGGGGAACACTCATCCAGGTCCACCTCCGTCCGCATCTCTGAAGATTTCATCGCCGGTGGGTCCTCAGCCACACCACCCGATGCCAGGCGGGCCCCAGTCAACATTTCTCTAACTGATCGCTCCCGCTTGGATTTGGATGCCACCATGGTACGTGCGTATAATCACAATCTGATAGGCCGCCCTCCTGGACCTCTCTGCAGGCTCCGTCTGGGACCAGACCACCAGAAGCCCCTGTGTCCAAGATTGCGCCTGGCCTTGCTATTTTGAGCCTCCTCTTACCAATCGTCGCACCTCTATATCGTCTGCACCATCACTCAGGGGCCCGATCCTGCTCCTCCACTTTGCGACTGATTACTACGACTTCGGGGCGAGCCGATGGCCCCTCGTGCTTCTGCCCCCGCTTCCAGGCCTCTCAGCTATCCAGGAGGGTCCAGCTGGGGAGGGGGGAGCTCCCATCTGAGCCCCCGAACAAGCCCCGCAGACGGGGCACCCTCCGCTCCCAGGGCGCCCGCAAGTCTTGGGTTTTAGGCCTCCACTCCGGCCCCACCGTACGCGGGGCCCAGCGCTGTCTTTCTGGGGCTCCGGCCCCTCAGACCCACAGCCCCGGGTGCAGGCCAAGGCCGGCCGCTCTGCGCTCGCTGCAGGCGGCGCCGCGCACCGCCTGATCCCTGCTGGGTGTCCACCAGACCGCGGCAGCGCTCGCTACCTCGGGGGGCATCAGGGCGTCCCTCTGCCGGGCCGCGCAGCAATATTCTGGTCCAGGGCGGCGGAGCTCGGACAGACACGTCCTCTCACGTCGCCATCTTAGCCACAAAGCCATTGTTTTAAACTTGCATTACACACACTACAAGATAGGTTGCTACAAAATGGGCAAAAAAACTTCCAAAATATAGATTTTATTAAAACCCAGACTGTACATACTGCAATTTTTTATAACTGTCATTTGAAAACACACACTTCAGAGCTTAGCTGGTAGCACTGTTACAATACCTCTCAAAAATAATAAAGGTGTTTTATCAGGAAGCCTCAAGTGCTTTCAACAATTAAAGCCACTACCAGCTTTCAAGCACTCTTTACATTTGCAGATTTACCAGTTGCACACATTTACATTTCTTTCAGGGAAGCAGCCCCCCGGCAAAACGGCTTGTTTAGCTGCCTGCCTCTCCCTTGGCTTCACAGTACAGGAGACTCCCTGCCTTACACTTCAGCTGGAGCATTTCAGCTCTTGTAATTTATCATCCTGGGGCAGTTGATTTTTCACAAAAAGTTGAGGAACTGTTTGTTGTTCTCAAAATAAAAAGTATGGGCATGTTGTGTCCCTTAGGCCCCCCTGACCCCCTCCCCACTTCGACCATTGGTTTGTAGAATGTTCAAGTTGTAATTGAATATGTGTCAGCTCATTGGCTGCTGTTGTGTTCTGTTTTAGAATGCATACTGATTACCTTTAAAGTGGTGAACAGTTAATGAGGAGCTCCTGGGCTTGTTTCGCTTACACTATTGACAATAAATATGTTATGGAAGTAGTATTCTGGATGTGGATGTCTGCACTACATATCTGGCCCCAAGCTTGAAGGAACCTACGACTCTTTGTTAGACTAAGGTACTGTTTATAATTATATTTTCTATAGGTCTCATGTAGGGTTGCCCCCTTTCCAAGATCAAAACACTGGCCATTTGTTGTTTTAGGAGTCTGCTTAGGCCTGGACTAAATAGGATTTTAAACAACATTTCTAACATGACGTTTCAGCTTTTATTTACTTTAATTATTAGCCAGGGATTGTTAATGCAGCTGTAAAACACATTCAAAAGTGCATTCTTTTTTTTCATCTTTGTTGTTTGAAGTATGTACATATAAAAAGCTAAAAATGCAGTTTTTTGTACTGGTCGGGGCAATAAAATACCGGTGCCAGGTGGCAGCCCGAGTCTCATGGCATAACGCTGTGCTGCAGTTACATTTGAGGCTCAGGAGGTGTGCAGCATCTCTATGATTTATTGAAGCAATAAAAATCTTTGCTGTACAGGGAGTGCAGAATTATTAGGCAAATGAGTATTTTGACCACATCATCCTCTTTATGCATGTTGTCTTACTCCAAGCTGTATAGGCTCGAAAGCCTACTACCAATTAAGCATATTAGGTGATGTGCATCTCTGTAATGAGAAGGGGTGTGGTCTAATGACATCAACACCCTATATCAGGTGTGCATAATTATTAGGCAACTTCCTTTCCTTTGGCAAAATGGGTCAAAAGAAGGACTTGACAGGCTCAGAAAAGTCAAAAATAGTGAGATATCTTGCAGAGGGATGCAGCACTCTTAAAATTGCAAAGCTTCTGAAGCGTGATCATCGAACAATGAAGCGTTTCATTCAAAATAGTCAACAGGGTCGCAAGAAGCGTGTGGAAAAACCAAGGCGCAAAATAACTGCCCATGAACTGAGAAAAGTCAAGCGTGCAGCTGCCACGATGCCACTTGCCACCAGTTTGGCCATATTTCAGAGCTGCAACATCACTGGAGTGCCCAAAAGCACAAGGTGTGCAATACTCAGAGACATGGCCAAGGTAAGAAAGGCTGAAAGACGACCACCACTGAACAAGACACACAAGCTGAAACGTCAAGACTGGGCCAAGAAATATCTCAAGACTGATTTTCTAAGGTTTTATGGACTGATGAAATGAGAGTGAGTCTTGATGGGCCAGATGGATGGGCCCGTGGCTGGATTGGTAAAGGGCAGAGAGCTCCAGTCCGACTCAGACGCCAGCAAGGTGGAGGTGGAGTACTGGTTTGGGCTGGTATCATCAAAGATGAGCTTGTGGGGCCTTTTCGGGTTGAGGATGGAGTCAAGCTCAACTCCCAGTCCTACTGCCAGTTCCTGGAAGACACCTTCTTCAAGCAGTGGTACAGGAAGAAGTCTGCACCCTTCAAGAAAAACATGATTTTCATGCAGGACAATGCTCCATCACACGCGTCCAAGTACTCCACAGCGTGGCTGGCAAGAAAGGGTATAAAAGAAGGAAATCTAATGACATGGCCTCCTTGTTCACCTGATCTGAACCCCATTGAGAACCTGTGGTCCATCATCAAATGTGAGATTTACAAGGAGGGAAAACAGTACACCTCTCTGAACAGTGTCTGGGAGGCTGTGGTTGCTGCTGCACGCAATGTTGATGGTGAACAGATCAAAACACTGACAGAATCCATGGATGGCAGGCTTTTGAGTGTCCTTGCAAAGAAAGGTGGCTATATTGGTCACTGATTTGTTTTTGTTTTGTTTTTGAATGTCAGAAATGTATATTTGTGAATGTTGAGATGTTATATTGGTTTCACTTGTAATAATAAATAATTGAAATGGGTATATATTTGTTTTTTGTTAAGTTGCCTAATAATTATGCACAGTAATAGTCACCTGCACACACAGATATCCCCCTAACATAGCTAAAACTAAAAACAAACTAAAAACTACTTCCAAAAATATTCAGCTTTGATATTAATGAGTTTTTTGGGTTCATTGAGAACATGGTTGTTGTTCAATAATGAAATTAATCCTAAAAAATACAACTTGCCTAATAATTCTGCACCCCCTGTATACCCGACTCTGGTCACTGGCTTATTCAGAGGAACCTCTGAGGCTTGCCTCTTCTCTCTGTGTGGCTGTTGGAGACCTGTCCTCGCACCCACCTCTATTTACTAGTGTGTAAGCCAGTGCTTAATTTGAGCTAGTGGTTTCCGGTGCTCGGCACCAGAACTTAATTGTCAACACCTGAACTTATGAAAGTGCACCACAGTTGTTTAGTATTTCAATGCACATTAAAATGACTAATACATGCCTCCAAAACCATTCTCGCAGCTTGGGGGCCTGGAATAGTGTGGCTTGTCACACTTGTAGCAGTGTGATGATTAATAGTTGTGTTGGTGCTGTCAGTGCGAGTAGTGGTAGGGGCAATAAGTGGTGCAAGCCTCAGTGGCCACCTGTCAAGGCCCAGTCACTTATTATTTACATATTAAGCACAGGTTAAGATCTGGTGTAGGGTGTGATTGCCTGCCTAAGAGCAGCCGTGCCACGCACCGACACCGAGATGGAGTATTTTCAAACATCAAATGAATTCAAAAGAAACAACTTGCCCTTCAATACCTTCGTGTTCTCATCGTCGTCTTTCTACGTGACAACGTTTCATCCTCCAACATTAAGAAATACTGACACCTACTGGCCAGATGTAGGATGTACACTTATGACTTCTGCAGCGATTTGCACGCTTCTGAAGATACTGGATTCTGTGCGTTGGTGATGCCTTGTACAACGTGAACGCTCATTTTGTTTTCCGGGAAGTTCAATAGACGTTTACTGCATTTCAAACTTGTGACAATTTAGTCTACTATGTGATTTACTCTTTGCAAACTTATTTTCTTCGAGGTGCATTTTGTTTCGTATATTTTTTCTTACTTTTTTTCCCATTTCTTCAGGTTTTTGTTGTAAAATAGTCAGTGAAGATGCCATATTTTTATTTTTCAACATGGTGCAAACAGTTTCTTCTCCTGGTCCCTTTCTTCAAGAACCTGTGAACCTCCAATGATATCGTGAATTTGGTTTATATCTTTTAAAGCTTACTTAGGTGAAATAGAGAGGGTCAAGTTCAAAACAGATTGCAATTTTTTTTTAATTGTACTACTATCAGGCCACAGAAGGTCACAATGTCTTTGATCATTTGCTAGATTTTACACCAGATGAAGAAAAGGTTCTTGATGAATTTCAGGTTGTGGTGAAACAGTTAAAAATTCATTTTGAAGGCGAGGTAAATTTGGAGGTAGGTGGACATAAATTGTTCATCAGAGCACAAGGACCAACCGAATCATTAGCCAGTTATGTTACTGCTTTAAAAGTGGTAGCTTCATATTGCAAATGTGAACATTTTACATTCAAACTGATCAATGGCCAGAAAGTTCCTAGATGTTATTCCACAAAAAATACAACAAAGGCTTTTGGCATAGAAGAATCCAAGTTTAAATGACGCAGTGGATGTTGCCAAAAGTCTAGAATCTTCCCAGGAAGATTCTAAGCAATTAGAATCACACTTCACTGATATTCCAAAAGAGAGTAGCATTAACGAAACACAACCTGGCTATTCTAATCTGAAGTCTAGCAGAGGCAGGGGTGTGGTTCGTACTGGTGCAAATACACAATGATTTAGATATGGTGTGTTTGCACATGTGTCTAACTTAACAAAAGTGTCCAGCAATCTCTCAGGAGTGTTGGAGATGTAATAAAATCAGACATTTTGGCAAGGTAAGTCAGGGAGGGAAGGGGAATTGTGCCAAGAGCGAACAGGATCAGGTTCAGTCTGATGAGGTTGACAGTGTTGAAAATAAGATCAAGTAACTAGCGCTTTCTACAGAGGGTATGTAAACTGGAAGTGTTGATAACAAAAACAAGATTTATAGCAACCCCATTATTTGTATCTCCATTGAAGGGTCTGACATCCCACTGTTACTTCAATGAAGGACAAATGTTGTTATTATTCCCATAGATAAGTGCAAGGAAGAATGGGCTGAGAACTTAATGCTATCACCAGATATCATAGGTACCAGGGGCGTTGCTCTCCCGCCAGCAGCAGAAGCTGCAAACCTTTCACCACAAATGGATTAATAAACTATGCTTATTATCCCATCGTGGTGGCAGGG
The DNA here is from genome assembly GCF_031143425.1 of Pleurodeles waltl. NCBI lineage: Eukaryota > Metazoa > Chordata > Amphibia > Caudata > Salamandridae > Pleurodeles > Pleurodeles waltl. Next base: position 75,267,853 of record NC_090447.1, on the reverse strand, counting down.
GCGGGGCCATGGGGTGACGAGCACAGAGGAGAGTGCACTGTGCACTCCCCTCAGAGCGCTTGTGTGTTTGGTCGGCCGCCTCGGGCCAGCCAAACACACATGCGGTGGAGGCTCTCTCCTGCTCAGCAACCCACTCCCAGCCAATCCTGCTGCTGCTCTGAGCAGTGTCAGTATTGGGAGCCTGTGCCTGAGGGAGGGGAGGAGTGGTGCGCGAGGAGCAGGGAAGTTTTTATTTTATTATTATTATTTTTTTTAATGTTATTTTAAGACCCACTCCCACGCGCCACCAACCCCCCACCTCCTCATTAGGGAAGCGAGCCGCAACTGATAAATACTGCATTTGAAGGCAGTGGAATCGGCCTACTTGGATATTTCAGGGCAGACATTGCTTTTCAGATGAAGAAAATTAAAGGGAAGCTTTATATTTCTCAGAAGGGGATTAAAGGTTTGGGGTGGAGGCATCAGGCAGACTTTGGATGGGGATCAGACATGGAAAGAAATTTCTCTGACTCTAGAGGAAAACATTCCAAATCCGAGTCATCGGGGATTAGAATAGAGCTGGTCCTGCGGTGGTGCCAGCAGCATCAGCACCAGGAATGGCACCAGAGGTCACATTGGCACAAACAGCGCTGGCCCGGATCCACAATCAAATCCACTAGGGCCCATCTGAGCTGAGGCCAAAGCTGTCGGCGCTGAACCTGATGGGGGCCCCCTCTGACTCCACAGGGCCTGAAGGTGCACTCGTGCGGCTGGCCCGCTCAAAGGTGTGGCACATGGCCTCAACAAAGTCCCTTACCTGAGCAGGGGTCACTTTGGTTCCCGGAAATGGAGGAAGGCTCAAAGTTGGATATCCTCAGCAGAACTTTGCCTGGAACGCTGGTTACAAAGTCATTGCGTCAGCCAACAGACAAGAAGTCAAAGTGTGCTTTGACTTCTTGTGATTCTTATGCCTCTTCTCTGAGTGTCACGATGACCTGGAGTGCAACTAGAGGACATGGGGCTCCTGGAGTGATCCTGTGACTTTTTGGATCGGGACCATGACCTCTGAGGAGTCACGCTAAGTAGTGTTGAGTGCCAGGCTTCAAGCAGCTTCAGAGACCACTCCCTCAAAGCTTTTGCCAGCATGACCCGGCAGTCTGAGCATGACTTGGAGACATGGTGGCACTTTAGACATCACAAAAAGACCAGTACGGAGCCTGTAACTGATATGACAACATGCAGCACAAGGTTTGAAACCTGTTTTTCTAGAAGACATCCTCGACACACCACAAAAATACTTCCACAACGCATAGTACAAATTCTGCCAAAAACCAACAGAGGGCTAGCTCTTTCTGGATCTACAGTAACTAGTGCAGAAAGAAAAGAAATGATGCCAGCGTGGCACCTATATAGGTGACAGCGACATCACTAAGGTGCATATGATGCCAACAACCAAGCACAGAACCGAACAAAGACACCTGTTGACGTGCAGGGGCACTGCTCATGAAAAATCTTCTGGATTCTGTCTGACGTCTGGGGAAAACTCTAGGGTATGTAATCTGTGTCTAGATGTCTATACCAGATACAATGAGTATGGGAACAAATGGATCAGATTTTGGAAGGGCAAATAATCGTTGTCTGTGCTCTGGAGTCGGAGAGAGAAAAAGAGAAAAAGAGAAAGAGAGAAAGAGAGAAAGAGAGAAAGAGAGAAAGAGAAAGAGAAAAAAAGAGAGAAAGAGAAAGAGAGTGTGAGTGTGTCACCCTTAAGTCACAATCTTCAAAAACTACCTGTACTGCAGCGCAAGCCGCTGATTAATTTTGCTTAATTCCAACAGCAGTCTGTCCAGAAACATCTGTGTAGAACATGCTGTTGCATTCATAGATGAGTAAACTATTTGGAGTTTGGTGAATATTCTGTGTGTACTGTACAGATTCCTAGGTAGCATTAACCGTTGTGGTGTGGCCCACTGCACTCATCAAAAGAGTAGAGAACGTGCTTTGGGAATAGTAACTTCAGTAGCTGCTTGCAATGTGGGTACAGGGGAAACTATGATCATTTTTCCCTTTGCCAGAAGAGACACTTTCAAGATAGTGCTCTGAATTGCAGCAGGGATTTTCTCAATAGGAGGAAATCGCTCCTCTGCATGAGAGTATAAATGTGATTTGCATGAGGTTGGAATTGTCTCTCCCTCACTGCAAACTGCACATGTGTAGCCTGAAGTGCTAAGAACAATCATAAAAAAAAATAGGTTGGCCCTATGTCACATCTGTAATTATTTAGTTTTTAACATCTCTGCTTGCTATACACATACAATAGTTGTGTGTGTTTTCTTCCAGTTCTTTTCTTAATACATACGTGTGATTAATTCATACAAAGGCTTAACTTGCTTGGCATAATGCGGAAAGTAAGCCATTTAAAAGTTCAAAAACACCGTTAGGGCTTGAAATGTTCTGAAATTATTTGGAGGTTGTAAAGTAGCACACTCTTCTAGGAAGTTAGAGATGCCAAGCCTTTACCCTTACTGGATAATTCATTTCCAAAGAAGATCACAATAAGAGGTACAATTTTAAATGTCTTAAAATGTATTTTTTCCCATATGGGGTCACAAATGTCACTACTTTCCCTGCCCTATCGAGGTGTGTGTTCAGTCAATTCATCATCTGTAATGTTTATGTCATCAATGTATGACAGCAGCTCTGGATCTGCTTGTAAGATCTCCATTATTCTTGCTGCAAAGGCCCGAGGGCTATCCTTATTCCCTTTAGGTGATCTTGAATATGCATATTGAAAAAACGCCCAAAGAAAAAGCAGTAAGATACTAGGGCAAAGGTTCTATATTTTGGATAAAAAAATCCATTGGAAATATCTAAGGTTGTTTTGCATTTTTTCATAATCAGGTTTGTCATCAGTCCAGTGCTGTGAGTTTTGCACCACATTTAAATCTCTACAATCTAAAACTGTTCCATATGAGTTGTCTGGTTTTAATACCAGAAAAATAGGACTATTTATGGTAGGATGGCAAGGTTCTATTATTCCTTGATATTGTAATTGGTCTAGGATGGCCTTTATAGACGCCTTAGCTTCTGGTTTCAATTGGTACTGAGCCTTAAAATAGGGTTCACTTGATAGGCAATCGCGTTTGGTACAGAATCTTTGTTGTACCAGTTTGGGTTCTATACAGAGCTAGAGCCTCTTCTAAAGCCCACTCAGATGCATATTTTGTTCCTGAATTCTTTAGGTAATAAGGAGGAAAATGCTTACATTATTACCTTCTCACCTCAAGGTGCCTCCCTTAAAAATGATGGAGTACAATCACCCACTGATGTTGTAGGCATCTGACAAATAATACTAAAATATGGTTTTAATTTTGCACTATTTTCTCCCTCAATTTGTATTTCTACATCAAGGGCCCTATCTGGAGAGATATTGTGTCCATCTGTGTTCCAACCTGTAAAACAAGTTACTTACCTTCAGTAACGAATTGTCTGATAGAGACAATATCCAGCCACAGATTCCTTACATTTGAATTTCCCAGGTGTCAGACTGGACCCAGAAGTTTTTTCATAAGCAGTACCCCTGCTTGCCGGTAGAGGGCTTTGTTTGGTTCCACATGACGTTGTTGGCATCGTACACGCCGGAAGTGATGTCACAGTCACCTTTATAGGCACCACCTCAGCATGCGGACGTCAGTTACTTTTCACAACTTTCCACACCAGGAGCATGGAACAATGAAGTGCACTGACACTGATGTGTCTAAACTAGGGCCCTGAAAGGAAGCATCTCTATCCGTAGAAATGTGTTCACAGAGAACGGGAGGAAAAGGAATCTGCGGCTAGATATTGTCATACTGCCACAGATTCCTTACCTTTGACTAGATACCAAAGCAATACATTTCCAGGTTGTGGGCTGTGGACTAAACTATAAACTAGAAATTCCTGCAGGACTGAACGAGCAGTAGCGTTTGGTAAACGTATGCAGGATACCCATGTTGCTGCCTGGCAGATGTCCAGGACTGGGACTCCACATGCCAATGCAGTGGTTGCAGCTTTTCCTCTGGCTGAACAGTCTCTCAAGCCCTCAGAAGGCTTCTTTTGAGCAAAAGTGTAGCAAATTTTTAGTCAGAGAACGACCCAGGGTGAAATGGTTTGCTTCTGTGCTGCCTCGCCTCTCTTTGCTTCAACATAACCCCAGAAGAGCTGGTCATTCCCCTGAAACTCCTTTGAGCGGTCAAGGTAGAATAATAAGGCTCTTTTTGGGTCCAGACGGTGGAGTCACTCCTCTTCTTTAGAGGGATGTGGAGAAGTGGAGAAAGTGGGCAGGGGGACTGATTGGCCCACATAGAATGGAGTCACCACTTTTGGGAGGAAAGAGGCACTAGAGCAAAGCACCATTTTATTTGGGGGGGGGACAGATAGGAATGGAGCCTTGGATGACAAAGCCTGCAGCTTACTCTTCCTAATGGCAGATGTTATTGCCACTAGAAAAGCTGTCTTGGTGGTAAGCAGCTGGAGAGGACAACTGTGCAGCGGCTTGAAGGGAGCACACATATGGTAGGTAAGAACCAAATTAAGGTCCCACTGCGGTATGATAAAGCGAGAAACATTAGTACAAGCCCTTTGAGAAACCTATTTACAATAGGGGACTTAAATAAAGAAGGTAGGTCAGGCAGCCGCAGGAAGGCGGACAGAGCAGGAGATAACCCTTAAGACTACTCAGAGCAGACCCCAGCTGGGCAAGGGTAAGAATAAAAAGAACATCATCAGAAAGAGGGTCAATAGACTCTTCCGTATAATATAATACAAACGTTTGCCATCGGCAGGCGTATGCCATCTTGGTGGAAGGATGCCTGGCTGCCTGAATAACATTACAGACTTCGGGGTGAAGGTCGAAGGCTGTGAACTGTGGTCGCTTAATCTCCATGCAAGAAGGCATGGGCGCAAAGGCGTACATGATGCCAGAACATTACTTGAGATGAAAAGCGGCTCCAAGCAATAGCCGCCTTGGAAACTCCAGCACACAAAACTGCTGACACTGCGCATTCTCTTCAGAGGCAAACAGATCTAACCAAGGCTCTCCCCACTACTGAAAGAGTCTTTGCGCCATCTCCGAATGGAGACACCTCTGGTGATCCCCTAGGCATCGACGGCTTTGTTCGTCCACTCTGACGCTCAAAGAACCTGCCAGATGTTTAAAAACCAGGGTTATGCCCTGCTGTTCCAGCAATGTCCAGAGACACCGGGCCTCCTGACAAACGGGCCACAACCTCACCCTGCCCTGCTTGTTGCAGTACCATGTGGTGGTGGTGGTGGTGGTGGTGGTGGTGGTGGTGTTGTTATCTGTGAACACCTGTACTTTCTTCTGCTTGACAAAGAGAAGAAATGCTTTCAATGCTAGTCGGATGGCATGGGGCTCCAGTAAGTTGATGTGGATTCTGTATTCCACAGGAGACCAGAGTCCACTGATCTCCACCTCTCCCAGATGAACACCCCATCCCAGGAGTGACACATCTGTCAGATCTGGTTGGAGAAGGGAGTAGAGTCTGGCTTTGACCAAATCGTGGTTCATCAGCCACCACTGCAGGTCTTTTGCAGTTCCCTCCAAGATCTGAACCATGCCTGAGAGATTGCCCTGATGCTGCGCCTACTAGAACTTTAGGTCCCACTGCACAGCCTGCATATGCCATCTGGTATGTGTCACCAGCAGGATGCAGAAGGCCATAAGGTCCAGTAGCCTCAGAGTTATTTTCACAGAAATCTAGGATAGATGCTGAAACACTGAAACATGGGTATCATAGTCTGAGTATCCTGGACTCACTGCTCAATAGGATATATATCTGAAACTGCACTGTGTCCAGAACAGCTCAACTGTAAGGGAGCCTCTAAGAAGGAGTCAGGTGTAACTCTGGCACATTTATAGTGAAGCACAGCGAATGCAGGAGGTCTGCTGTAGTCTGGAGGTGGAAGACGACAGCCTGGGGCGAGCCCACTTTCAACAGCCAGTTGTCGAGATAGGGGATAACTGAAACCCGTAATCTCTGCAGGTGTGCTGCAACCACCACCATCACCTTGGTGAACACACGGGTAAGGCCAAAGGGAAGCACGGTGAATTGAAAGTGCTTGTGGCCTACCTTGAACTACAGTTAACATCTATGGGCAGGCAGGATGGGAATATGGAAATGTGTCCTGCAAGTCCAACATTACAATCCAGTCTCCTTGGTCCAAAGTGAGCATCTTGAATTTCACCTTTTTGAGGAAGAGATTGAGGGTTCTTGTTCTTTTTGGGTATCAGAAAGTGGCAGGAATAGCAAACTCTGTCTACTTCTGATATGGGAACCCTCTCTATGGCTCTGTTGGCCAAGAGAGCTGTAACTTCCTTGCAAAGCAACAAAAGATGATCCTCCGTCATCTGATCATTTGTTGGAATGATGAGGGAGGGGAGGATTTGAAGGGGAGGGAGTAGCCCCTCTGAATGATCTGTCAGACCCACCTTTCTGATGTAATAGACTGACAGTGGTGGAGGTGATGGTGGATTCTCCCACCAATTGGACAACCATGTTCTTTGAAGGTCAGATTAGGAGTGCTTGTAGGCTGCCGCTGTCAGGGGTTGGTGGTTCTGACCGACCTCTGGCTACCTGACCCACAGGGTCGGAATGCACCGCGCCCACCCAAAGCTTGGGGAGCTTGCACAGGATGGTGACTGGCATAGGGTTGGCGTGATAGCACGCCCCTTCCGTATCCACAAAAGGCAGAGTGGGGACAGGTGGTCAATGAGAGTCCGAAGGACTTGGCTATAGCCTGCAAGTCCTTAAAGGGCACCAGCGGCGAGTCCGCCTTCTCTCTGAAGAGACAAGTACCAGCGCAGAGCATGTCCATAAGGTTTGCCTGGACATCCTTCAAAAAGCCAGGTGTGATGTTGTAGCACCGCCATTGAAGAAACTGCTCTGCCCATTGGAGTCAGTCGTTTCTCAACCACACCTGATGGTGAACTCAGCTGCATCTCTCCTGTCCTTGACCACTTGGGAGAATGGCCTGGGCCTCCTCCAGGGCCTGTGGCAGCACTTGTGCAACCGTGTCCCACAGTGTGTGGGAGTAGCGGCCTAAGAGGCACGCAGTGGTCACCGACCGTAATGCTCAGGTGGTGGAAGAAAAGTTTTTTTGCCTAAGACATCCAGCCTCTTGCATTCCCTACCCGTACGAGTGGCAGTGAATGCTCCATGGGACCAGGAAGCCTGGACCACCAAGCTTTACGGGGTGTGGTGTTGGGTGAGGAAAGATGGGTCCCCTAGGGCAGGGCAATGGTGACAGACAATTGTCCTGTTTACAAGAGCCCCTGTGCTGGACTTGGATCAGATTCCCAGCAGGACATCTGTAAGTGATTTGTTAAAGGGGAGCAGGAGTTCAGAAGAGGAAGCTCCGGGCTGAAGCACTTCCGTCAAGATGTTAGTCTTGACTGCCACAGAGGGTAGTTCGAGGTCGAGGACCTCCTCTGCCATTTTCACCACCATTGCATACGATGCTTCCTCCTCCATAGCCATGGAAGGGGGAGAAAGCAAGCCAGTATCTAGAGAGGTATCCAATCCACTGGTGTCTCTCAGTTCCTCACACCAGTTCTATCCTTCCGACTGGTATTCTAAAGGGTCCAGTAAATCTCCTATTCTTCTCCTGTGCTGAGCCCTTCAAAATAGAATTCAGGCGGCAACCTGGGACCCCAAGAGTCCTGTCAGTACCAGGATCAGTGTCAAGGAACGTTGTTCTGACTCCGAGTCATCTGGGATCAGAATGGGGCTCAGAACGCCAGTGCCGGGAGCATCGATGTCAGGATGTCAGGACCACCTTTGGGGAAGGTTGCATTGGCACGCTCGGCGCTGCTCCTCATCCAAGATCAGAGCCAAGGCTGAGGCTGCTGGCACGGAACCTGATACGGTCTCTTCTACCCCAGAAGCGCTCCGGAGGGGTTCGCCCACTCAAATAGGCGGTGCATGGCCTCACGAAACTCCTTTATCTGAGCGGGGTCGATACAGCTCCCGGAAATTTGAGGAGGCGCAAAGTCGACTCAGATGATGGCTTTGCAGAATTGTGCCGGGAACACCAATGTTCCTTACTCTTCACATCGACCAACGGGCAAGGAGAAGTCGAAGCACGCTTTGACTTCTTATGTTTCTTGTGCCTTTTCCCAGAGTGTCCGGAGGACTTGCAATGAAGAGGACTTGGGACTCCTGTATCGGCCCCACAAGCTTCCCCTCGATCACAAACAAGACCTGCAAAGGTGTTGCCTGCTGGGCCGCTAGCAGCTTGAGGGAACGCTTCCTCAAAGCCTTCGGTGCTATGGCCTGGCAGTCCGAGCACAGCTTGGAGTCGTGGTCGAGCTTGAGACACCATAATCAGACCAAATGGGGGTCTGTAACCAACATGACACAGTGACAGGCGCCACATAGCTGAAATCCTGCCTTCCTCAAATCACCACAATGAAAAAGACTGAAATAACGGAAAAACAATTTTACTTCCTCTGGATGAAGTGGATACCCAGTCAACAGGGGTCAGGGAGACTCTAATCTGGAATTCTGAACTACATGTGGTAGTTGGCCACCAAACCATGCTTGGTGCTCCTGATAACCTTACAGGACCTTCTGAGTCTCGGCCCTGATATTCCCCCAAGGGCTCAGCAATCTCTCCTTCTTCCAGTAGCTGTCTGTTCCTCTAAAAGCCGCAGTGCTTTTCTGCGCAACCTCAACCTGGCCTTCAATCTCGGCGTCAACAGAGTTAGCCGATGACGATGACACCGGCTTCAAGACTGATAGATGCGGACCAGGAGAAGGAGGAGACACACTATGATCTAATCCGGATCTATCCGGCGCCGGAGATGATCCCATTGGCGCCGTGGACAGCTAAGGCTCCGTCATCGGCGTCGATTAATAAGGCGATGTCATCGGCGCCGCAGGTTTATAAGGCGATGTCATTGGCACCGTAGGCCTTTGAGGCAAAGTCATTGGCGCCGAACCAGCACCCTCAGCCAGCTAAAAAGGCATGAACGGCGTTGCCTTTTAAAGGGCCAGGGAGCCCAATGTAAATGCCAAGGGACCCGTTGGAACCAGCTGGTGCACCAGCAGGGGCCACAGCATTAAACATGTTAAACATGGCATTTAAAAATGCCGCCGGACCCGCTCCCGGTGCCAGGAAGGCAGGATACCGCTGATCTTCATGTGGCACTTGTGCCGGCTGGGCATCAGAATCCTGCGCCCCAGGCAAAAAGCGAGGACTCTTTTGAGGCGCAACCACCTCGAAGACAGATGGTGCCGGAGAAGCCTGAGGGCTTTGAGGCTGTGGAGTCACCGCAGGAGTAACCTCCCACATGGCCGTCTAGAATGAGACCTGGACCTTCATCGGCCGAACAATGCCGAGAGTCGTGTCGGCAACGCTTCTTATGTTTCTTCGAAGAAGTGTGAGAAGACGATCTACAATGACTTCTGTGCCCTTTCTTTGCTCTAGCCAAAAAGAGTTTGGCTTCTCTCTCCTTCACTGCCTTCAGATTCATGCTTTGGCAGGACATACACTCCTCGACGTCATGCTCCAAACTTAAGCACCAAAGGCAATCATTGTGAGGGTCCGTAACCGACATGCGACCCCACACTCCCAGACAAGGCTTAAACCCTGACTTCCTAGGAAGAGACATTGTAACTAGAGACAAAAGAGAACACCTTTGAAACAGTAACAAGAGCTAGGAGAAAACCGTTAGCGTCGAAGGCCCGGAAAAAGGGAACTGACGTCAGCACGCCTACGAGGACCTCTTATTGTCACAGTGACATCAGACGGAGTCGCGTGCGGAGCCGTGCAATTGTGACGTCCTCGTCAACGTGGAGAGTTGGGAAGAAGATTTTGCATTGAATGCTGGCACATTGGGAGAATTCATAAGGTGAGGAATCCACAGGTAGTTGTATCCATCAGAAAGGGATCACCCCCTAACCCTAGAAATCTGTCCCCATGAGCAGGGAGGAATGGGTGGGCTGGTAAGGAATCTGCAGCTAGATATAGTCTCTACCAAATAATTAGTTACAGGAGGTAGGGAAGATTCCCGACCCTCAAATAGATACCCAAGCATTCCCGTCCCCAGCGGTGGGCTGCGGACACATTTATTAAACTAGGAAGTCCTGCAAGACCAGACAGACAAAATGCCCATCCCTGTAGACCAGACTGTCCAGGCAGGAGTGTTTGTCAAACACGTGCAGGGAAACCCATGTTTTGTGCCTGGCAGATATCCAGGACTGGGACTTCTTGTGCTAACCCCTTGGTTGCATCTTTTCCTTGGTGGAATGGGCCTTTAAGCCCTCAGGAGGCTGCTTTTAAGCAAGGGCTTAGCAGATTTTAATACAGAGAATGACCCAGTGCGAAATGGTTCACTTCTGTAGTGCCCAACCTTTCTTTGCTCCAACATACCCCACAAACAGTTAGTCATCCACCCCAAACTCTTTTGTGTGGTCAACACAGAACAACAATACGTTTTCTGAGTCCAGACTGTGTAGTCGATCCTCTTTAGTGAGATGTGGAAGAGTGTAAAAGGTGGGTAGGGTGAGTGATTGTCCCAGATGGAATGGAGTTACAACTTTCGGTAGGAAAGATGCCCTAGTGCGAAGTACCAGTTTGTCTGGAAACAGTCAAGGAGGGAGGCTTGGATGACAAAGCCTGCAGCTCACTCACCTTCCGGGCAAGTGTTATTGCCACTAAAAAGACTGTCTTGAAGGTAAACTGCCAGAGGGGACAATTGTGCAGAGGCTCAAAGGGAGCACACGAGGTAAGTGAGAACCAAATTAAGGTCTTAATTAGGCATGATAAAGGGCAAAGGGGGGAACACATGTCCAAGCCCTTTGAGAAACCTTCTTAAAATACTGTGTAAGGAAATGCCTCCTTGGCATGATTACCCCCTGACCTTTTGCCTTTTGTTGATGCCAGTTATGATTGAAAGTGTGCTGGGACCCTGCTAACCAGGCCCCAGCACCAGTGTTCTTTCCCTAAAATGTACCTTTGTTCCCACAATTGGCACAATTCTGGCACCCAGGTAAGTCCCTTGTAAGTGGTACCCCTGGTGCCAAGGGCCCTGATGCCAGGGAAGGTCTCTAAGGGCTGCAGCATGTCTTATGCCACCCTGGGGACCGCTCACTCAGCACATGCACACTGCCTCACAGCTTGTGTGTGCTGGTGGGGAGAAAATGACTAAGTTGACATAGCACCCTCAGAGTGCCATGCCCACGTCACACTGCCTTTTGCATAGGTAAGTCACCCCTCTAGCAGGCCTCACAGCCCTAAGGCAGGGTGCACTATACCACAGATGAGGGCATAAGTGCATGAGCACTATGCTCCTACAGTGTCTAAGCAAAACCTTAGACATTGTAAGTGCAGGGTAGCCATAAAGAGTATATGGTCTGGGAGTTTGTCAAACACAAACTCCACAGTTCCATAATGGCTACACTGGAATCTGGGAAGTTTGGTATCAAACTTCTCAGCACAATAAATGCACACTGATGCTAGTGTGGGATTTATTGAAAAATACACACCATACAATACCATCTTAGAGATGCCCCCTGAATACCAATCCGACTCCTAGTGCTAGGCTGACCAGTCTCTGCCAGCCTGCCACAACCAGATGAGTTTCTGGAAACATGGGGAGAGTGCCTTTGTCACTCTGTGGCCAGGAACAAAGCTTGTACTGGGTGAAGGTGCTTCTCACCTCCCCCTGCAGGAACTGTAACACCTGGCAGTGAGCCTCAAAGGCTCATGCTTTTTGTTACAGCACCCCAGGGCATTCCAGCTAGTGGAGATGCCCGCCACTGTCCCCACTTTTGGCGGCAAGGCTGGAGGAGATAATGAGAAAAACAAGGAGGAGTCACCCACCAGTCAGGACAGCCCTAAGGTGCCCTGAGCTGAGGTGATCACTGCCTTTAAAAATCCTCCATCTTGGTTTTGGAGGATTCCCCCAATAGGAATAGGGATGTGCCTCCCTCCCCTCAGGAGGCACAAGGATTGGCTACTGCCCCCCAGACCTAACCACACCCCTAAATTCAGTATTTAGGGGCCACCCTTAACCCAGGAAATCAGATTCCTGCAACCTACACAAAGAAGAAGGACTGCTGACCTAAAAAACCCTCAGAGACAACGGAGACGACAACTGATTTGTCTACAGCCCAACCGGCATGTCTCCAGACTCAAAGAACCTGTACAGCGACGCATCTGACAGGGACCAGCAACTTCTGAAGCCTCCGAGGACTGCCCTGAACCCGAAGGACCAAGAAACTCCCGAGAACAGCGGTACTGTTCAAAAACAGCAACAACTTAGCTCGAGCTCCAGAGAACCAACACTGCAGAGAGGACTCCCAGGCGACTGCGACCTCGTGAGTAACCTGAGACGACCCCCTTGCACCCACACATCGACGCATGAAGAGAGAGTCCAGAGGCCCCCCCGACCGCGACTGCCTGGACAAAGAACCCAACGCCTGGACCAAGCACTGCACCTGCAGCCCCCAGGACCAAAAGGAACCAAACTCCAGTGCAGGAGTGACCATCAGGCGACCCTCTGCCTATCCCAGTCAGTGGCTGTCCCGAGAAGCCCCCCCTGTGCCCTGCCTGCACCGCTAGAGTGACCCCCGGGTCTCTCCATTGACTTCTATTGAAAACCCGACACCTGCTCCCGGCCCCCTCTGTGCCGCTGAGGGTGTGTTTTGTGTGCCTACTTGTGTCCCCGCCCCAGTGCTCTACAAAACCCCCCTGGTTTGCCCTCCGAAGACGCAGGTACTTACCTGTTGGCAGACTGGAACCGGAGCACCCCTGTTCTCCATAAGCACCTATGTGTTTTGGGCTTTCCTTTGACCTTTGCACCCGACCAGCCCTGTGTTGCTGGTGCTGTGGCTTTGGTGCTGCCTATGCCCAGGAGACTGACTGTGTAAGTGCTTTACTTAACTGAGAAACTAACCAAAACTTACCTCCCCCAGGAACTGTTGATTTTTCCAGTGTTCACTTTTGAAATAGCTTATTGCAATTTTAACCAAAACTGTGTGTAATACTGTTTTAAATCAAAGTTCTATACTTATCTGTGTGAAGTACCTTTCAATTTATGTACTTAACTAAAATCTTGCATCTTGTGGTTCTAAAATAAATCAAGAAAATATATTTTTCTATATAAAAACCTATTGGCCAGGAGTTAAGTCTTTGAGTGTGTGTTCTCATTTATTACCTGTGTGTGTACAACAAATGCTTAACACTACTCTCTGATAAGCCTACTGCTCGTCCACACTACCACACAATAGAGCATTAGCATTATCTAATTTTGGCACTATCAACCTCTAAGGGGAACCCTTGGACTCTGTGCACACTATCTCTCACTTTTAGATAGTATATACAGAGCCAACTCCCCACAGTTACTTAACTTTGGTAGCATCTTTTCTGGTAGAGACTCAATCAAACCGCAGAATCCTCACCTTTTGAATATCCCATGGCTTCTGACTGGATCTGGAAACGTTAGCATAGCAATTCCTTCACGTGCCAATAGATGGTGTCCTGCAGCGTTGTTCTACCGCATGCCACTCTATCCCATGCGTAAGAAGTGAAGTTGGACCTGAATATATATGCCTACTGCTCATGCTGGTGTCAGTTTCTTTCCGAAATCCATTGTGCCAACAGACATGGAGCCTATAGAAATAAATGCAAACTGGTCTGCATAACTCTTGAGATGGAATCTTATTAGGGTTAGACTGAATGAAACCATTCCCCAGATGGCCCTTTTCTGTTGCACTTTCCTATTGCTGTTGTAGAAAACCCAACAACTAGTTGACCACCCAGTAGAAATTTCCTGGCCCTCTCGATTTATAAACTAAGGATGTTTTCAGGATCAAGGCGATGTAGTTCCTTCTACTTTGGTGGATGAGGTGTTGTATAAAAATTTTATAACGTGATGGATTGCCTTACATGAAAGGGTGCGACTACCTTGAGCAGGAATGCTGTCTTTGCTCAAGGGACCAACTTGCTGGGAAAAAAGGAGATGAATGGTAGAACAGAAGATAAGGCTTGAATCTCGCTTGCCCACTCACCAGTTGTTATGGAAATGAGGAACACCATTTTAAGTATAAGTAGGGGCAATGGACAACTGTGCATAGGCCTCAAGGGCAAGAACATCACGTAGATCCACAGTGGCATGATAAAGGTGCATCAAGAGAGGTGATCTGAAGAAGGATGGCTGATCCAATAAATGTAAAAAAGGCTGAAATTGTCAATAAGAACAAGTTTCTTACCTTCAGTAATGCCTTTTCTGTTAGAGACTCTTTCTAACCGCAGATTCCTCACCTTAAAATGATTCCTAGGCATCAGATTGGATCAGGAAACTCTTGAGCAGCACCTCTTCTAGGTGGCATTGACCGGTTAAGAGTCGAAAGTGACATACTGGTGTCCCCTTATAAGCACCCCCCCAGCGAGCTGACAGTTTCTTTTGTTACTATTTCCTTGAGACATGTAAAAATCAATGTTATAACCAGTGTGCAGTTTCTAATAGCATCTTTAGGGTGAAGAGCCCAGTTTGCAGATTGGGGAAAATGGTAGTGTCAGGCAGGAATCTGCGGCTGGAATATTTATTAGAACAAACTGAAGGTAACTAACAAACAAGTTACTTACCTGCGGTAAAAAATTAACTGTTAGAGACTCTATCGAGCTGGAGATTCCTTACCTTAGAATTCCTTGGTATCAGCTTCGAATCTGGAATTTTTCTGCTGAGCAGTACCCTGTGCGCGCCGTCGAGTGGCGTCGTTGGGATCCACGTGCGTCGCCCGGCTCCGCGTAGCATCATCAGCATCATTAGAGCCGTGTGTGATGTCACAGTCTTCTATATAGGCACCACCCCGACGCGCATACATCAGTTCTTTAGCACAACTTCACATGCCAGAAACGCAGAGTCATGGAAGAACCAAAAATTATTGAATTTTCTTTCTTGATTGCTTGAGTGAAAAAACATGCGCTTGAGAAAGGGAAAAATCATGAAACACATACAGTATATATCCGCAGAGTGGGGAGGCCTGGGTGGGTGTAAGGAATCTGCAGCTAGATATAGGGGGTCATTCTGACCCTGGCCGGCGGCGGAAGCCGCCGGCCTGGCTGGAACCGCCAGAATACCGCTGCGCGGTCACAAGACCGCCGCGGGTATTCTGGGTTTCCCGCTTGGCTGGCGGGCGACCGCCAGAAGGCCGCCCGCCAGCCCAGCGGGATACACCCTTCCATGAGGATGCCGGCTCCGAATGGAGCCGGCGGAGTGGAAGGGGTGCGACGGGTGCAGTTGCACCCGTCGCGATTTTCAGTGTCTGCATGGCAGACACTGAAAATCTTTGTGGGGCCCTGTTACGGGGGCCCCTGCAGTGCCCATGCCATTGGCATGGGCACTGCAGGGGCCCCCAGGGGCCCCACGACACCCCATACCGCCATCCTGTTCCTGGCGGCCAAAACCGCCAGGAACAGGATGGCGGTATGGGGGTCGGAATCCCCATGGAGGATTCCCCAGGGCAGCGGGAAACTGGCGGTACACCGCCAGTTTTCCGTTTCTGACCGCGGCTGTACCGCCGCGGTCAGAATGCCCATGGGAGCACCGCCAGCCTGTTGGCGGTGCTCCCGCGGTCGTTGGCCCTGGCGGATTTTACCGCCAGGGTCAGAATGACCCCCATAGTCTCTACCAGATAATTCGTTACCAAAGGTAAGCAATGTGTTCATCTGATAGAGACTTCTAGCTGCAGATTCCTTACCTTTGAATAGCTACCCAAGCTATAACTCCTGTGGTGGGTTGCGAGAATATACTTTAAACCAGGAAATGCCCCTCCCTCCTCACCTTCGCTATCCAGGCAGTAGTGTCTTGCAATGTGTTCAAGGAAGCCCACGTTGCCGCTTGGTAGATATCAAGTACCGGCACGCCTCGAGCCAACGCAGTGGTAGCAGCTTTCCCTCTGGTAGAGTGAGCCTTCAAGCCCTCTGGAGGCTGCTTCTTAGCCAAAGCGTAGCACATTTTTATACAGAGAACGACCCAGCGCGAAATGGATAGTTTCTGGACTGCCCGACCCTTCTTTGCTCCAACGTACCCCACAAAGATGAGGTCGTCCACCCGGACCTCTTTTGTGTGGTCAAGGTAGAATGATAACGCTCTTTTTGGGTCCAGCTGATGGAGACGCTCCTATTCTTTAGAGGGATGCGGTGGAGCAAAGAAGGTGGGCAGGGTGATATTTTGACCCAGATGGAAAGGGGTCACCACCTTGGGGAGGAAAGAGGCACGAGTTCTGATGACTACTTTATCAGGATATATCGTGAGATCCGGCGGTTTCGATGATAAAGCCTGCATCTCACTCACTCTCCTGGCAGATGTGATCGCCACTAAGAAAGCTGTTTTGATAGTGAGCAGCCGGAGAGGACAGTTATGTAGAGGTTCAAAAGGAGCACACATTAGAAAAGTAAGTACTAGATTAAGGTCCCACTGGAACATAACAAAAGGCGTAGGTGGAAACATATGTACAAGCCCTTTTAAGAATCTCAGTACAATGGGAGACTTAAACAAAGATGGCTGATCGGGCAAGCAAAGAAAAGGCGATAAGGCAGAAAGATAGCCCTGAAGAGTCCCTTAAGAGGAACCCTGTTGGGCGAGTGATAGAATGAACAAAAGGACATTAGACAGAGAAGAAAAAATAGGATCAATAGACCTCTCTGTACAAAATGATACAAAATGTTTCCACCGGCAGGCGTAAATTGACTTAGTAGAGGGACGCCTGGCTGCCAGAATGACATCACAGACTTCGGGAGGGAGGTCAAACCATCAACTGTCGCCGCTCAACTTCCATGCATGAAGTCGAAAAGTCGACAGGTTCTGGTGAAGAACCTTCCCCTGCTGCTGCGACAGAAGATCCTCCAGAAGAGGCAGCCTGATTTGAGGACTGATGCTCATTTTGAGAAGCTCTGGATACCAGACTCTTTATGCCCAATTCGGAGCCACTAGGATTACTTGGGCCTGGTCGTTCTTGATTTTGAGAACTCTTGGCAGAAGTGGTATGGGCGGAATGGTGTACAGGAGGCCTGAACTCCACTCGTGACGAAAAGCGTCACCTAGCGATAGCCACCTTGAAAACTCCAGCATGCAAAACTGCTGACATTGGGCATTCTCTGAGGAGGCGAACAGATATAACCAAGGCTCTCCCCACTGCTGAAAGAGTCCTTGCGCCACTTCCGGATGGAGATACCATTTGTGATCCGCTAAGCATCGCGGGCTGAGTCCGTCTGCCCTGGCGTTAAAAGAACCTGCCAGGTGTTGAACCACCATGGTTATGCCCTGATGTTCTAGCCAAGTCCAGAGACGCAGAGCCTCGACAAAGGGTCCACGACCCCACACCGCCCTGCTTGTTGCAGTACCACATCGCGGTAGTGTTGTCCGTGAACACCTGCACTACCTTCCCTTTCACAACAGGAAGAAATGCTTTTAATGCTAGTCAGATTGCCTAAAGCTCCAACAAGTTGATATGGAGCCTGAATTCCGCTGGAGAACAGAGACCTCTGATCTCCACCTGTCCCAGATGGCTGCCCCAGTCCCAGAAGTGATGCGTCAGTCACTGCTGTGAGATGTGGTTGGGGAAGGGAGAGGAGTCTGCCTTTAACCCAATCGCAGTTAACTAACCACCACTGCAGATCTTTTGCAGTACCCTCCCAGATCTGAACCACGTCGGAAAGATTTCCCTGATGCTGTGCCTATTGGAACTTCAGGTCCCACTGCAGAGCCCTGACATGCCATCTGGCATGTTTGACCAATAGGATGCAGGAAGCTATGAGTCCCAACAGCCTCATAGTCTGTCTCACCAAAATCCAGGACAGAGGCCAAAACATCATTATCATAACATGAATATCCTGGACTCGCTGCTCGGGAGGATAGGCCCGATATTGCACTGTGTCCAGAACAGCTCTGATGAAAGTGAGCTTCTGGGAGGGAGTTAGGTGTGACTTCTGCACATTTATATTGAACCCCAGCTAATTCAGGAGGTTTGCCGTCGTCTGGAGGTGGGTGACGAGAGCCTGGGGCATCAGAGCCTTCAACAGCCAATCGTCTTGATAGGGCAAGACTGAAATCCCTGACCTGAGCAGATGAGCTGCCACCACCGCCATCACCTTTGTGAACACCCGAGGGGGGCTGGTGAGACCGAAAGGGAGCACAGTAAACTGAAAGTGCTCGTAGCCCACCTTGAACCACAAGTTACGCCTGTGGGCAGGCAGGATGGGGATATGAAAATACACATCCTGCAAGTCCAACGCTAGCATCCAGTCTCCTTGGTCTAGGGCAGATAAGACCCGAGCAAGAGTGAGCATTGTGAATTTCTCCTTCTTGAGGAAGAGATTGACGTCCCTCAAGGCCAAGATAAGGCGAAGGCCCTCATTCTTTTTGGGAATCAGAAAGTAGAGGGAATAACAACCGCTGCCTACTTCTGACATCAGGACCCTTTTATAGCTCCCTTGGCCAAGAGAGCCGTAACTTCCTCGCAGAGCAAAACCAAATGATCCTCCATCAGCCGTTCTTAGGGCATTCACTGACATTTTACGAAAGCTAAACGCAATCTGGAGTTATGCCAGAGGGCGACTGTAGGAAGTTGGCTCTGTAAATACTATCTCAAAGTGAGAGATAGTGTGCACAGAGTCCAAGGATTCCCCAGAGAGGTTGTTAGTGGCAAAATTAGACAATACTAATGCTCTATTTTGGGGTAGTGTGGTCGAGCAGTAGGCTTATCAGAGGGTAGTGTTAAGCATTTGTGGTACACACACAGGCAATAAATGAGAACACACACTCAGACTTAACTCCAGGCCAATAGGTTTTTACATAGAAATATGTATTTTCTTAATTTATTTTAGAACCACAAAATTCAGAATGTATGTAAGTACAGAAGTTGTAAGGAACTTCACACAAGTAAGGCTAGAACACACAGGCACCCAAAAATACACCCTCAGCGGCACAGGGGTGGACGGGTGCAGTGTGCAAAGTAGGTGTCGGGTTTGTCGTTGAAAACAATGGCGGGACCCGGGGGTCACTCTGGCGATACAGGCAGGGCACAGGGGGGCTTCTCGGGCCAGCCACTGACTGGGCTAGGATGAAGGCCGTCTGCTGGTCACTCCTGCACTGGTAGGTGGTTCCTCTCGGTCCTGGGGGCTGCGGTGCAGTGCTCGGTCCAGGCGTCGGGTTCCTTTCTTACCAGGCAGTCACGGTCAGGGAGAGCCTCTGGATCCTCTATGCAGGCATCGCTGTGGGGGTGCAACGAGGTCGACTCAGGGTGTTCACACGTCATTGGAGTTGCCTGGGAGTCCTCTCTGTGGTGTTGGTTTTCCTGAAGTCGAGCCGGGGGCATCTGGTACAGAGTGGAAAGACTCACGCTTCTGGAGGGAAGTTGGAGTCTCTTTAAAGTTGCTTTCTTTGCTGTTGTTTCTGGACAGAGCCGCTGTCCTCAGGAGGTTCTTGGTCCTATAGGTGCAGGTCAGTCCTCTGAGTCCTCAGAGGTTGCTGGTCTGTGATGCTATTAATTGTGTTTGACCAATGACTTTGTGTTTCACCACTGCGCATATTAGTTTCTCAATGTTCACCAGTAGCACATTATATGTTTTGTTCAGTTCATCTGCCTATTGGCTTTGACATGACATTAGCCATTACTTTCTG
This sequence comes from Pleurodeles waltl, assembly GCF_031143425.1. NCBI lineage: Eukaryota > Metazoa > Chordata > Amphibia > Caudata > Salamandridae > Pleurodeles > Pleurodeles waltl. The sequence continues at coordinate 75,248,187 of NC_090447.1, read as the reverse complement.
TATTCAGTTTAGCCGCCTATTGGCTTTGACATTGAATTAGCCATTACATTCTGTATTCTGCCTATTGGCTTTGACATATTAGACATTACATTTTGTATTCAGCTCAGCTGCCTATTGGCTTTGACATGATATTAGACATTACATTTGATATTTAGGTTAGCTGCCTATTGGCTTTGACATGACATTACATTTGATATTTAGGTTAGCTGCCTATTGGCTTTAACGTGGAGTTAGACATTGCAGTTGAAACATCGCAGATGTCTGTATTCTTCCAAGCTGTGTTTTTCCACAAGATGAACCAAGATGTTTTCTTCACACCAGACTAGACCTGATAAGAGAGAGAACATTTGGTGTTTTCCTTTCTGCTCAGCCTTGGGAATAGGAGAAGTCTAGGAGATCTGGCCAGTCTCCAAAGGCTTGCGTAGTTTTCCCGCGTCTGAGAGGAGGGGGCACGCTTTTGTAAGGATGACTCTGGGCTACAGTGATTTAGATTCGAATCTGCTTGACTTCAGACTGGAGCTAGACGTCAGTTGCCAGTCTCCCGTTTGGGTAGATAATCTCTTTCTCGCAGTTGACCGGAGTCATCAACTTGCAGACCCCAGAAAGATGGAGCTGAATATTTAGGCCCTGCCGCCTTGCTCAAACGGTGATGAATTTGACTTTTTATGCTTTGCTTTGAATATATTATATATTTGCAGTGTACATTGCAACTGAGAAGTACTGTGAGATGGAATGGTTTCTTACCTGTAACTCCAGTTCTCTCGTAGGGGTATTTCCATGATAGTCATAAGCACTGAATAGTTCTGCGCGCCTACGAGAGAACTGGAGTTACAGGTAAGAAACCATTCCTTCTCTCGTAGGGGATTTCCATGTATAGTCATAAGCACTGAATAGACTAGCAAGCCCATCCCCATAACCGCGGTGGAGTAGACCGAATAATACTGAAAAAACCATGAATCATGCAAATAAATTCTTAAGGGAAGCCTGTCCAACCTGCGCATCTGCCCTAGCGTCTGTATCAAGGCAGTAATGCTGTGTAAAGGTATGGACCGATTTCCAAGTGGCTGCCTTGCATATCTCTGCCAAAGGGATATTTCTCATTAAGGCCGCAGTAGCTGCCTTCCCTCTAGTAGAATGGGCTTTTGGCCTGCCACCAAGAGATTTGTTCACTAACTGATAACACAACAGTATACAGGAAACAATCCACCTGGATAATGATTGTTTAGACGTGCCCAATCCTGTTCTAACTGGGCCATAGTTAACAAAGAGCTGCTGTGATTTACGCAAGCATTTTGTCCTGTCCAAGTAAAATTTCAAAACCCTCTTTACATCCAGAGAATGCAGAGTTCTCTCGGCAGGGGTAGTTGGATTTTGAAAGAAAGTTGGTAATGAAATGGTTTGGTTCACATGAAAGTCAGAAAGGACTTTTGGTAAAAATTTTGGATGCGTCCTCATCACTACTTTCGCAGAATGAAAGACCGTGTAGGGTTCTTGAGCGCAAAGGGCCTGGATTTCGCTGACCCTATGCGCTGATGTGATTGCAACCAGAAAGGCAGTTTTCCACGTGAGATGTTGAAGTGATGCTTTATGTATTGGCTCAAATGGAGGTAGCATCAGACGAGATAGGACAACATTCAGTTCCCATGGTGGAGATGGCCTCCTAATGGGAGGGAAGACCTTTTTTAAGCCCTCCAGGAAGTCCTTGATAATTGGGACCCTAAAAAAGGAGGGTTGAGAGGGGCTCTTTCTATAGGCCGTTAGAGTCGCCAAGTGCACTTTTATTGATGTCAATTGTAAACCCGATTTTGCCAAACTTAGTATGGCAGGATAGTTTCCTCTCCACAGGATACCGGGTCAACGTTGTTGTCCAAACACCACACACAGAATCTTTTCCACTTGCATGCATAAGCCGATCGTGTGGAAGGGCGCTTTGCTTCTCTTAGAATTTCCATACAGTCCTGAGGTAGGTTCAAGTGTCCATATTGCACTAACTCAGGAGCCATGCTGCCAAACTCAACGATGAGAGGTTGGGATGAGATATTTGCCCTCTGAACTTCGTGAGAAGGTCCGGACGATGAGGCAGTCTGATGTGTGGCTTGAGTGACCGGTGAAGAAGGTCTGGAAACCACCATTGGCGTGGCCATTCTGGAGCAATTAGAATCATTTTGGATTGAGCATTGGATACCTTCTGGAGGACTGCCGGTATCAGGGGAAGCGGTGGAAAGGCGTAAAGAAATGCTTCTGACCAGCTTATCCACAGGGCATTCCCCAGTGTCCCTGGATGGTAATATCTGGAGGCGAAGTTTTGGCATTTTTTTGTTTTCTGGGGTTGCGAATAGGTCTATAGAGGGGGTACCTCATAGTGCAAAAATGGAACGAACGATATCGTCGTGTAATACCCATTTGTGGTTCTCGTCCATTATGCGACTGAGAGCATCCGCTTGAACATTCTGCCTGCCCGGCAGGTGAGTTGCCACTAGCGACAGGTTTCTGGCTAGAAGCCAATGCCAGATTGTCTGAGCCTCTCTGGATAATATTCTGGACCTGGTGCCTCCTTGTTTGTTTACGTAATACATGGTGGCCACGTTGTCCGTCTGGAGGAGGAGAGTTTCCGTTTTCAGAGAAGGTAGGAAGGCTTTGAGCGCAAGATGGACTGTGCGAAGCTCCAGCAGGTTGATATGATAGACTCTCTCTCTGTGACCACTTGCCTTGGACTCGAAGATGATCCATGTGCGCTCCCCATCCGAGCAACGATGCGTCTGTTATGATGGTTTGAACTGGAGGCTGTTGTTGGAAAGGAATCCCCACCAAGAGATTGTTGGGTGAGCACCACCACTTCAGGGACTGTAGGGCGTGGGGGGAAAGCAGGACTCTGCTCTCCCAATCGTCTATCAGTTGACACCATTGATCCTCCAGGCACTCCTGTAAGGGTCTCATATGGAGGCGAGCATTGGGAACGAGGTGGATACAAAACGCCATCGAGCCTAGTAGAGAAGCTATTACTCTTGCAGTGGTCTGTGGTGTTCTCTCTAGTTGTTTGCACTTTTGGAGAATCGATAATCGTCGTTCCTCCGAAGGAAACACCTTTCCTTGATTGGTATCTATAATGGCCCCTAAGTAATGCAGCCTCTGAACAGGCGTTGCTGTGGACTTGAGAAGATTGACTTGAAGACCGAGATTCTGGAGCAGCTGTTGAGCCCAGTTGAAATGTTGTTGTGCCTCTAGGTAGTTGGAGGCCTTTATGAGCCAATCGTCTAGATAGGGGTAGACAAATACTCGATGCTTCCTCAAATGGGCGGCTACCACCGCCATGCATTTGGAAAACGTTCTCGGCGCTGATTTGAGGCCGAAGGGTAGGACCGCAAATTGGTAATGACTTTTGCCAATGGTGAACCTTAGGAATTTTCGATGTTTCTTGCTCACCGGAATGTGAAAATAAGCATCGCGAAGGTCTATCGCGCAGAGCCAGTCGCCCTGACGAAGTTGAGGGTAAATTTGGTGCAAGGATAGCATCCTGAATTTCTCTTTGCGAATCCACTTGTTTGCTGTCCTTAGGTCTAGAATGGGACGAAACTCTTGTTTGTCCTTCTTTGGCACTAGAAAATGCCTCGAATAAATCCCTTTCTCGCGTTGGTTGATCGGGACGGGCTCTATTGCTCTTTTTTGTAATAGAATATCTACTTCTAACTGAAGAGCTTCGAGGTGGTGGCTGGCTGGTTTGGGTGGAACAGATGGAGGAGGATTGATGAATCTGAGAGCGCAACCATTTCACACAATATTCAATACCCAGGCGTCTGATGTGATGCGTAGCCACTCGTCGAGATGGTTTGAGATACTTCCCCCCACCGGAGTGGATAACGGAGGAGGGGGAAGCGAAGATTCAGGGCTTAGACGCGGGAGTCTGGCGAGTTGGCTGAGTTTGCGGCGTGGAACGACCCCTTGTCGACTTTCGCTGTGTGGAGAAAGCCCGTTGATGCTGCTGTTGCTGCTGGGGACGTGAGGACATCCAGTGTGGTGTCTGATACCTGTGTGTGAATAGCCTTCGCTGATAGGGACGGAATACTTTTCGTTGTTCCTTTGGGCATTCCATGCCTACCGCTTTTAAAGTGTCTAGCTCAGACTTCATTCTTGACATCTCGTCATCGGCATGAGAGCCGAACAAGGTGGAGCCTGAGAATGGTAGATTCTGAATTCTCTGCTGTGCCTCTGGTTTGAGAGAGGTCAATCGCAACCATGCATGTCGTCTTAAAGCTACTCCATGAGCGTAGTTATGTGCCGACAGCTCCGAGGAATCAGCAGCAGCGCTTATCACCTGGTTGGAAACCATGGCACCCTCACTCACGACCTCCAAGAAATCTTCTCTTTTGTCCTTGGGTAGGTGCTCTGCAAACTGCAGCATAGAGTCCCAAAGAGCACGATCATATCTTCCTAATAAAGCAGTGGCACTGGCTGCTTTCATTGTGATGGCTGCGGTAGAGCATACTTTTCGCCCCGCGGCATCGATCTTTCTGCTCTCCTTGTCCGGAGGAGAGGAGGAAGATGGTGATGTAGAGTGTAATTTATTTGCCGCTACTATAATCACCGAGTCCGGCACCGGGTCCGACCTTAGGAATAGAGGGTCTTGCTCCGGCGGGCGATACTTTTTAATAAGCCTGGAAGGAGCAGATTTTGTTGTGGCCGGTGTCAGAAAAATATCCATTACCGGATCAAGAAGACCCGGGACCAGTGGAAGTAAAGGTCTTGAAGATGTCCTCTGGTGTAAAGTCTCGAAAATCACTGAGGTCGATGGGGCGGGTACCGCCAGCGGGATATTTAGTTTGGTCGCCCCGCGCACTAGGACCTCTTGGAAGGTATTCACGTCATCTATAGGGGACACTCTCGGGGACGGTGAGTCCGACAGGGTTGGAGAGTAGTCCCGTGTAGACGAAGAAGAATGTCTATGACGTGAAGATCTCTGAAGTGACTCATGTCGATGGTGCCGAGAGGAAGACGAACGTCTAGAGGAATGTCTTATGGAGTCCGCTGGAGTCACCGGAACAGACTCTGAGGGGGGAGCCGGAAGAGGAGCCGTAGGTGTAACTGGCGTCTGCGGCAGCGGTGGCTGTTGAAGAGAGAACTGAGGCGAAGCTGGAAGCAGGATAAGTGAGGCCGAGGATCCTGAAGTGGTGTAAACCCTTCTAGGCCTCTTTGGCTGTCGCCTCGACGTCGACACACTCCTCGACGTCGAAGTACGGTGACGTCGGGTGTCTCTTGATGTTGATTCCCCTCGCTGCTGAGATCCTCTCGACGACGACCTTCCTCGACGTCGATGTGATGACGGCGACCGTCTTCGACGGCGAACACTCTCCCTCGACGCCGATCGTCCGCGTCGCGTCAACGGCGACCCCGACCAAGATCTTCTCGACAGCGAGCGTCCACGCCGTCTGGACGGCGAAACAGCTGCCGACGTCGAGCGATGCCTCTTTCTCGACGGTGAGCCGGTCTTCGACGGCGAGCATGTCGGCACTGTTCCTGGCCTCGACGTCGATGCCCTTGACGTCGTCGGAGACCTATGCCGTTTATGAGCAGGTCTGGCAGAAGTTGCAGAGGAAACAGGGTGAGCCTTGCTAGAAGACTGACCTTCTCCTCGCTCTGTGGCAGATTGACCACTTCTTCTCCTGTCCTCTCTTGCCTGAAGTCGAATTTTCTCTCTATCACGAAGGGTTCTTCTAGAGAAAGTTCTACAGATGTCACAGGAGTCAGACTTGTGGCTGGATGGAAGGCAAATTATACAGACCTGGTGTGGGTCTGTTTTAGCCTTTTTTCTGCCACAAGAAGGACATTTATCAAAAAGTGAAGGCATTCTAAAAAAAAAAAAACCTTAAATTTCTGTCAAAATTTGACAGATAGGTTAGCAAATGTTCACTCAATATTAAAAACGTCGAGTGAAATTGAAAATCAAAAGGTTTTAATTGAATTTTTTGTCAAAAAAGCATTGTGAGGTAGAGCTCAATGCTTCAGGGTCCTGTCAAAAGGAGCCGGAAAAAAAAAAAGAGGCAACTGCCTTTTGCTGTGCATGATGGGATACAGGAAGACTTTACTTTCTTAAAGGCACAGCTCTATTTACATTCTGTATAATGGCAGCCTATGGGCTACACTGCCCTGCATTGTTTTATTCTCATGAGAAGTGTAAATGAAGTATGAGAATGTATTTTTTTTATTACATTTCTAGAATAAATACGTGTTTGAACGTGAATTTACACTACAGCTGTTTTTCTTTTCAACAATTTGGCCTGTGTAGCTGTTCACATAGGCTGCACAGTGTTATTCTTAAGTGATTTTTGACAGACCTTTTTCAAAGGGCTGCGATCTACACTTAAGAATATACTTCACATCAGTGCTCCGGGGTCCCCGCAGGCGCGCGGAACTATTCAGTGCTTATGACTATACATGGAAACCCCCTACGAGAGAAATTTTGTTTTCTTGCTGCAACTACGATGTGTGCTTGAAATCTACTAATTCGTCTCTCAAGAACTTGTGGGTGGGGAGAATTAACAACAATAAAGGTCTTCTTTGAACTCAGAAGTGCATTCCAGAGAGGTTCTGTAAGCTCCGATATGAGATATGTAGGAAAGCAGAACATGGTCCCACTGGATGTGTCGCTGTGCAGGTTCTTTGAGTCTGGAGACAGGCCAGTAGGGCTGGGGCCAAGTCAGTTGTCGTGTCCGTCGTCTCTGTGGGGCTCTCAGGTCAGCAGTCATTTCTTCAGGTTGCAGGAATCTGATTTCCTGGGTTCAGAGTCGCCCATAAATACTCAATTTAGGGGTGTGTTTAGGTCTGGGGGGCAGTAGCCAATGGCTACTGTCCTGGAGGGTGGCAACACCCTCCTTGTGCCTCCTCCCTGAGCGGGGGTAGGGTGGGGCACATCCTTATTCCTATTGGGGGAATCCTCCAATCTCAAAATGGAGGATTTCTAAAGGCAGGAGTCACCTCAGCTCAGGACACCATAGGGGCTGTCCTGACTGGTGGGTGGTGACTCCTTGTTTTTCTCATTATCTCCTCCGGACTTACTGCCAAAACTGGGGGCTGTGTCCGGAAGGGCGGGCATCTCCACTAGCTGGAATGCCCTGGGGCGCTGTAACAACAGGCATGAGTCTTTGAGGCTCACTGCCAGGTGTTACCGGTCCTGCAGAGGAAGGTGAGAAGCACCTCCACTCAGTGCAGGCTTTGTTCCTGGCCACAGAGTGACAAAGGCACTCACCTCATGTGGCCAGAAACCCATCTGGATGTGGCAGGCTGGCAGGAACTGGTCAGCCGAACACTGCTGTTTGGACAGGTATACAGGGCGCATCTCTAAGATGACCCCTGTGTGCATTTTTCAATAAATCACACACTGGCATCAGTGTGCATTTATTATGCTGAGAAGTTTGATATCAAACTTCCCAGAGTTCAGTGTAGCCATTATGGAACTGTGGAGTTTGTAATTGACAGACTCTCAGACCATATACTCTTTATGGCTACCCTGCACTTACAATGTCTAAGGTTTTGCTTAGACATTGTAGGGGCATAGTGCTCATGCAACTATGCCCTCACCTGTGATATAGTGCTACCTGCCTTAGGGCTGTAAGGCCTGCTAGAGGGGTGACTTACCTATGCCACTGGCAGTGAGAGGTGGGCATGGCACTCTGAGCGGAGTGCCATGTTGACTTATTCATTTTCTCCCCAACAGTGTGCGTGTGCTGAGTGAGGGGTCCCAGGGTGGCATAAGACATGCTGCAGTCCTTAGAGACCTTCCCTGGCCACAGGGCCCTTGGTACCAGGTGTACCAGTTACAAGGGACTTATCTGTTTGCCAGGGCTGTGCCAATTGTGGGAACAAAGGTACAGTTTAGGGAAACTTTGAGATAGTATATACAGAGCCAACGTCCTACAGATGCCCTCTGGCATAACTCCAGATTGCGTTTAGCTTTCGTAAAATGTCAGTAAATGCCGTATGAGTGGACTAGGCATGACCAACCTGTACCTATACTATCTCACATCTCAGATCCTGGCTGTAAATGATTTGCTCCACAGCGGATTGTCAGACCCGGCGTATATGGTGGAATTGTCCTCACTGGGAGTTGAGGGGGTGTTGGGGATGATGTATGGAGCCCAGCTCCCGCAAATCCTCTCGAAGGTAATCCCAATTGTCTTTTTGAGCTGGCGTGCCGTGCTCTGGTATACTGGCTGGGACACCAAGCAAACCCCATTGTGGAAGGGGCGGTGGTTACTATGAAACTGTTGACCTGTGGGGGATTTCTTCAGTGGGACAAAATGGGCATCTCCCTGCTGGGGGATGTCTGATTTGGCATGTGTTCCTTCAAAGTACTTCAGACTACCTGTCTTGTCACACAAAAAATTTCATAAATACTTACAGCCAAGGCAAGCATTGAGAGTGCACATGCCTCCAGACACAACGCTCCCAACATTTAGGCTTTTAAGATGCCAAATCCTTGATGGGTGCATCGTCGAAGGGTGGTGTCTCCCAAATTTATTGATAAACAATGCCCCTGACACACTGACACATCTGTGGGCACAATGGGTGGGACAACTGGAAGAGGAAGATTGTTGAAATGCATTGATGGCCTGCTGCACTGTAACTCTCTTTTCTATACCACGGCTATTTCTGATGGATACAACTACCTGTGGATTCCTCACCTAATGAATACTCCCATGGCGCCAGCATTCGACGGAAATCTTCTTACTAGTCTCTGCACGTCGACGAGGACGTCATTCTAGCCCACGCGACGCCGTCTGACGTCATACAGGCAATAAGAGGTCCTCGCCGACGTGCCGATGACAGTTCCCTTTTTTCCGTGCATTCGAAACGGTTATCTTCGAGGGAGCTACTGTTACCTTCGTGGTTACAGTGTATTGTCTGCTGCGTAGTCTTCTCTGCGGTAATAATGTCTCAGAGGAAGTCGGGTTTCAAGCCCTGTCGAGAGTGTGGGGGCAAGATGTCAGTTACAGATCCTCACTCCGACTGTCTATGGTGTTTGAGCTCCGACCACGACGTCTCGACTTGCGATTCATGTCAACACATGAATCCGAAGGCCCTCAAAGAGCGTGAGGCCAAGTTATTCATGGCAAAGTCAAAGAAGAAGGAGAAACATCATAAGAAGTCTTCTTCGCCAAGGTCTCACCGGCGTCATCGAGACTCCCGGCGCCGTAGAGACTCACGACGTCATTCCAGCAAGGAGTCTCGTTCGAGGTCACCTTCGGCTCGGCGTCGGAGGACTTGGGAGGTCAGCCCCACGGTCACGCCGCATCCATCGACGCCGTTGCCCTCTCCGGCGTCACCGACTTCGCCTGGTCAGGCGTCGGTGATTGAGGTGGTGCAGCCTCTTGTGTTTTCTCCGGCGTCGCAGACGTCGAGGCCGGCGTCGGGGTCGCCCTCGATCCAGGCACCCCAGTATCCGGCTTTTCCCACTCCTGGAGCCGATAGTACCGCGTTTCTTAATGCGATGTATACCATCTTTCAGCAGATGGCTCCAGGAGCTGCTCCGGCTGGTCCTTCGGGGCCCTTGGCCTTTTCGTTGGGTGATCCTGCGCCTCTTCGGCCGGCACCCTTTATGCCCTTTCTCCCTTTTGGGAATGTGGCCGCTTCGGATGTTTCGGCCCCGGAGGTTGCCCTTCCGTCGAAGTCAGGATTTTGCCCTGTGACTCCGGTTGGTCCATCGGCTCCAAGACCTCGTCCTCCGGCTCCTACCTCGGCGCCGAAGCTGCCTGTGGCGCCGGACGCGGCGTCAGATGCTTCTGGAGATCGGCGCCGTTCTTCGACGTCGGCGGAGGCCATGTCGACTCCGCGTATCGAGGAGAGACTTCATTCGAGGAGGCGTGCTCTCCGTCTTTTAGAAGAACAGGAGTACCAGCGAGTCTTAGAGGAGGGAGAGATTGAGGACTCTGGAGACGGACTACATGGTCTGGATACAGCCAGTGGGCTGGACACTTCCCCTGAGTGGGACCTTTCATCTCCAGGGGAATATACGGAGGAGGCTGCTTCCTTTCATGCTGTGGTGAGGAAGGCAGCGAGCTTTTTGGACCTGCCTTTGCCGGTGGCAGAGGCGAAGCAGAATTTGCTGACAGAGGTATTGCATCCGGCCTCTGCTGCAGCTGAGCCTCTCTTGCCATTTAATGAGGCTTTGCTGGATCCGGTGTTGGAGGTGTGGAAGAAGCTGGTGTCTTCCTCGGCCGTTCATAGGGCTGTGGCCAGGAGGTATCGAGCTGCACCATCTGACCCTGGCTTTCTCTCTAGACACCCTACGCCGGAGAGCTTGGTGGTGCAAGCCTCCTGTTCCTCAAAGTCAGCGCCTGGTTCCTTCCCGACGGTGCCTGGAGACAGAGACTCCAAGAAACTGGATGCGCAGTCCAAGAAAATATTTTCGTCATGCAGTTTGGCGTTGAAGGCCACCAACGCAACGTGCATTCTGGGGAGGTACATCCATGCTCTGATGGATGATATTTCGTCTTCATTTACGGAGCTCCCCCAGGGTCTCTTGGATGTGGTCTCAGACGCCCAGGCTGCCGCGACCCAGATTATCCAGTCTGGGCTGGACACGACCGACTCGGTGGCCAGGGCGATGGGCACGGCTGTGGTGGCAAGAAGACAGGCCTGGCTCCGAAACTCAGGGTTTTCTGCGGATGTGCAGTCGACCCTGCTGGACCTCCCGTTTGATGGGGACAGACTGTTTGGAGCCAAGGCAGATTTGGCCTTGGAACGATTTAAGGAGAGCAGAGCCACAGCCAAATCGTTAGGACTGCAAGCTCCTTCTTCCTCTGCCTCTTCTAGATTTTTCAGGAGGTTTCGGGGATTTGGGCGTGGTTCTTCTTCCTCTTCCTTTCGGGGGAGGTTCCAGCAACCCGCCTCTTCCCTCCCCTATAGGTCATTTAGAGGGAGGGGGAGGGGTGGGGCCCGTACCAGAGGAGCCTCTCAACAGCACTCTGCCTCTTCCTCGTCCTCTGGAGGGGTGCAGCAGGGGAAGCAGCCTTAGGCTTCCACCGTTTCCCACTCACTCCTCTCCTGTAGGGGAAAGATTACAGCATTTTCTCCACAAGTGGAAGTCTATCACAACGGACACTTGGGTTCTCGGCATTGTGGGGAAAGGCTACGCCCTTCCCTTTCGGGAGTTCCCGCCCCTCATCCCGCCCCGCCCATCTTATTGTTCAGAAGAACACCTCCTGTTGCTAGAACAGGAGGTTCAAGTCCTCCTTTCAAAGGGCGCGGTAGAGTTGGTCCCAGAGCAGGAAAAGGGTTGAGGTTGTTACTCAAGATACTTCCTGATTCCCAAAAAGGATGGTCAGTTGAGACCAATCCTGGATCTGAGGATCTTGAATTGGTTCCTCAAACAGGAAAAGTTCAAGATGCTGACCCTAGCACAGGTGCTTTTGGCGTTGAACAAGGAAGATTGGATGGTGTCTGTCGACTTGCAGGATGCTTACTTTCATATCCCGATACTCAAGTCACACAGGAAGTATCTCCGGTTTGTGGTAGGGTCGCAGCACTATCAGTTTGCGGTCCTCCCGTTTGGTCTTACTTCAGCACCTCGAGTCTTCACAAAGGTGATGTCAGTGGTTGCGGCGGAGCTCAGAAGGAAGGGGATAGCAGTATTCCCTTACTTGGACGACTGGTTGATCAAAGCCAAGTCCCCGGAGCTTGTGTCGCATCATCTGCAGTCAACAACCCAGTTGTTGTTCGACCTGGGCTTTTCGGTGAACGTGCCCAAATCTCACCTGGAGCCCTCTCAGCGCCTCCTGTTCATAGGGGCAGTACTGGATACAACATTGGGTCGAGCCTTTCCTCCGCCTCAGCGGATTCAAGATATTCAGGAATTGGTTCCATTGTTTCGAAATGGAGCGGTAGTTCCAGTCCTCAAGGTCCTTCGTCTGCTCGGTCTGTTCGCCTCCTGCATTCTGTTGGTCACGCATGCTCGCTGGCACATGAGGGCTCTTCAGTGGTGCCTCCGAAGGCAGTGGTCTCAACACAAGGGAGATTTAGAAGGTACTGTCAAGATCTCCAGAGATGCTGCTGTGGAATTGAAGTGGTGAATTGCGGGCAACAATCTTTCACAGGGAAAGCCGTTCGCGCAGTTGCCACCAGTGGCCACGGTCATAACGGATGCTTCCACCCTAGGATGGGGAGCTCATCTGGGGGATCTGGAGATCAAAGGGCTTTGGTCTCCAGAGGAACAGGTGTTTCATATCAATCTGTTGGAGTTACGGGCTGTACGTCTGGCTCTCAAGGCCTTCCTCCCATCCCTTCGTGGTCAGTCGGTACAGGTCCTGACGGACAATACTACCACGATGTGGTACATAAACAAACAGGGAGGAGTAGGGTCGTACCTTCTCTGCAGAGAAGCTCTTCGGCTATGGTCCTGGGCAAAGGACCATCAGATTTGCTTGGTGGCAAATCATCTGGCCGGGGTCTTGAATGTACGTGCGGACAGTCTCAGTCGCCAATTCTCGGCAGACCACGAGTGGCGTCTCCATCCAGATCAGGTCTGTCTAATCTTCCAGATATGGGGGTTTCCTCGGATAGATCTGTTTGCCACTCTAGAGAACGCGCATTGCCCGTTATTCTGCAGCCTCCAGTATCCGATGCAGGGAGCGTTGGGGGACGCGTTTCAGATAACCTGGTGCGACCAGTTGCTTTACGCGTTTCCCCCCATACCCTTGATTCCTCGAGTGTTGAGGAAAATTCGCCAAGACCGGGCCCAAGTCATCTTAATAGCTCCGGATTGGCCAAGGAGGGTATGGTACTCCGACCTTCTCCAACTCTCACTGTGCCCTCCGCTCCGTCTCCCTCTCAGGGCAGACCTCCTCTCGCAGTCGCAGGGGCAGGTTTTACACCCCAACCTCCAGAGTCTGCACCTACATGCTTGGAGATTGAACGGGGCAACCTGAGTTCCTTCTCTCTCCCGCCTGATGTAGTGGATGTTATCTTAGCGGCCAGGCGACACTCCACTAAATCTATCTACGCTAATAGGTGGTCTAAATTTGTTATGTGGTGTGGAGAGAGACAGATTGATCCCTTACATGCTCATCTGTCACATGTTTTGTCTTTTGCACTGTCTCTAGCGCAGAAAGGTTGTGCAGTGGCTACCATTAAGGGTTATTTGTCGGCCTTGTCAGCCTTCATTTGTCTTCCAGACCAACCATAGTTATTTAAATCCCCTATTGTTCTCAGATTCTTGAAAGGTCTTCTGAATCAATATCCTCCAAAACCATTCGTTATGCCTCAATGGGATTTGTCCTTGGTCCTGACTTTCCTTATGGGGTCCCCTTTTGAGCCTATGCATTCTTGCCCCTTAAGGTATTTGGTTATTAAAACAGTATTCCTGGTAGCTATAACATCTGCAAGGAGAGTGAGTGAGTTGCAGGCCTTATCGGTTAAACCCCCTTATATAACGTTTTATGGGGATAAGGTGGTGTTGAGGACCAAGGCTGCTTTCCTTCCGAAGGTTGTTTCACCCTTCCATTTGGCTCAGACAATCACTTTGTCCACGTTTTATCCTCCGCCTCATCCTTCAAAGGAGGAAGAAAGACTACATCGCCTGGACCCAAAAAGGGCGTTGAGCTTCTATATCGACAGAATGAAGGATATCAGGCTGGAGGATCAGCTGTTTGTCGGATACGTGGGCAAGAGGAGAGGAAAGGCAGTCCACAAGAGAACACTCTCCAGGTGGGTTGTTCTTTGCATTAAAATCTGTTACTCTTTGGCAAAGAAGGATCCGCCTGAGGGCATTAGAGCTCACTCCACCAGAGCTAAGTCGGCCTCTTCGGCCTTGGCCAGGGGTGTTCCTGTGGTCGACATCTGCAAGGCCGCAACTTGGTCGTCCCTTCACACTTTTGTGAAACATTACTGTTTGGACTCTGAGGTCAGAAGGGACGGTCATTTTGCACGGTCAGTGCTGCAGGATTTCTTGGTTTGACCATTTAGGCACCCACCGCCGGGCGTGGTACTGCTTTGGGACTCTATTCATTAGGTGAGGAATCCACAGGTAGTTGTATCCATCAGAAGAACGAGTTACTTACCTTCGGTAACGATTTTTCTGGTGGATACATTAGCTACCTGTGGATTCCTCATGGTCCCACCCGCCTCCCCGTTGCCTTTTTGGTCTCTCCAAGCAATCCTTGAGTGTGCTCCTTTTGGTCTTCAAAGTTGCAATACATTTTGCATATATGATATTTGTATATATGTGTATATTTATATATAAATCTATATATATTGTGTATATACATGATTCGTATGTATAAATATATTTATTTGTTTAAAAAAAAAAAAAAAAGGTTATATTAAATCTACAGCTATTTTATTGCAATGTTGTGTGATTTACAATATTAAGAGATGTTGCTTTGCTCTTTCATTACATTGGGTTATTATTATTCTCATGCACGTAAAAAATGTTGGTACTGTCATCGGCACGTCGGCGAGGACCTCTTATTGCCTGTATGACGTCAGACGGCGTTGCGTGGGCTAGAGTGACGTCCTCGTCGACGTGCAGAGACTAGTAAGAAGATTTCCGTCGAATGCTGGCGCCATGGGAGTATTCATTAGGTGAGGAATCCACAGGTAGCTAATGTATCCACCAGAAAAATCGTTACCGAAGGTAAGTAACTCGTTCCTCAGGTATACTACTTTCACAGTACCTACTTAGCCCCAGCCGCCTACAGAGTGCACTGCCTTCCAAGTCCAACATGCTTCAGGTGTCCAGGTGCTCCCGCAGATTTCTATCATATGGTTTGGACTTGCCAGTTTTTGTGAGTTACTGGACTGCAATTGCTGAAAATCTAATGGAAGTACTGGGTGGGAGGAGGGACTGCTGCCGAAGTCACTCCTCCTTAGTATCTTTGAGGGACTGGGAGGCAGTAGGGCAGATCAAGCATTGTTGGGAGTGGCCTTGAGGGCTCCCTCGCGGTCCCAAAAAGCCCATAAAGGGCTTAATCTTTTTTTTTTTTTAAACACAATCTCCCATAGCTCAGTGTGAAAGTGGCAGACCTTCACACTGAGCTTTGGGGGTTTGAGTCCAGCTGGAGTAATTTTTCTTTTTAAATAAAAAAAACATCTTTTTTTAAATAATACATTTTTTATTTTAAAAATTGAACACAAATATCTCATTCTAATTATTTGAGATATTAAAGCCTAAAAAAACTTTCCCTCTCACTTTCTTTCTCTCCTTCAATCAATTTCTCCCACTCAGACATTCACACACCCACTCACAGACCCGCGCACACACTAACACACACACTAAAACACTGATGTACGCATTCCCACACCCAGACAATCTGACAGCCACTCTCACACTAGATACACCCTCTCACATCTATTCTCACACCCAGAGAGCTGCGGCCAACTTGCATCGCGCACAGCCAAAGGCCTGTGTACAGCATGGGGTTGACTGGTTAGGGGGAGTTGGCTGCAGGCCTGGTCTTGCGGGCAACCTCCCTTGAGCACGGGTGAAGGCCATGCAGTGTGCAATGCAAGTTTGTGTGCTTATAGGGGGTTGGCTTCAGGTGCCAGGCTATGCAAGGCGGTGGTTGGATTAACATATACTAATGACAATTACTATATGTTAAAAACCATAGAAATTCACAAAAAAAAAAAAAAGTTACAGGGACATTACAGTTAGGAAATAGATGAAAAAAACTAATTCACTGAAAAAAAACAAAGGTTAGAGGGACGTTATAATTAGGCTCACAATTCACGCATACAGAACCATAGAAATTCAGCTGTTATAGTTTTTTTTAACTTGTTTATTTATGCATAGAAAGGGACTCATAACGATGCACTACATCATAGCATATTACATTGAAGGAGATTTACTGTCAGTCGACCATCCAACAACTGTATCCATTTGAGGTCCCCATCCAGGTTCACTAATTGTGCATTGTCCTAGTAAGCATAAGGAAATAAACATTTATAGTATCAGACTGTGTCAAGTCCATCAACATCAACATAATGGCCCATCCGTTAGTGGCGCCAACCACTATACAATTCGTGTAATGCATTTCAGACCACAACTGTCAAACAAAGCAGTGTGATCATGATGAGCACTGACAGAACAGATAAAGTGAGCAACAACGTCCATGTGACATTGAAGGTATCACGCACACACAGCCGGGGGAGAATGGGGGGCAAAACGCCAGGGGTGAGGGGCAACCAAAAAACAGTCCGTATATAAATCAGTGACCAGGACAAGGAGGAGTTCCACTCGCGACGACCCCCACATCAATAGCCAACCCTGGCGACACACCCACCCTAATAGCTCAAAACTCGTAGCCATGCCTCTATAGCCGCTAACCTTATTCCGTGAATAGACAAACTGTATCCAGCGCTCAACAGTCAGAATCGTCGTCTATCAAGGGGTCCTCCCCCTCACTCTCCCGCCCACCAGATTAACTCAGTAATCAAGTCATGCCAGTGCTGTGTGTCTCAGGCAGCATGTTCATCCACTCGTACCCTACGCAGGTGACATTCCTCTGCAGTGGCCCATTCGGCCAAGTCACTCAGCCAATCAGCATTCAGCTGGGGGTGTGGGCTAGCCCATTGTATCGCAATACACCTTTTTGCCAAGATAAGCCCCAGTTGCGCAAATCTGTACGCCATCTTACGACCTTTCTTAGGGACAGGGAGCAGACCCATTAAACAGTGTTTAATTGTTACCTGCACTCCCACAGCCGTGACCTCCCTAAGCGCCACCACTACTTGACGCCGAAAGGGTTGAACAGAGCTACAGACCCATGCCATATGAACAAAAGAAGCCGACGGCATCCCGCAATGGCCACAACTGTCAGGTCTCGAGGGGGATTTTCTATGCAGGCGTTGGGGCATCAGGTATACTCTATGCAAATGATAGAAGTGTGTCAATTTAAACCGAGCATTGCTAGTCTCATCCTGTACCAACGAACAGGCCCTATTCCATTCCCCATCTGTGAGCGCTACACCTAGGTCAGCTTCCCAGCAGCCCCTGATTCTCTGCATCCCAGTTAGCCTATCTCCCTTAAGAGCTTTATACATTCGGGACAGGAGACCGCGTTTACCGCCCGGATCCAGAAGTATCACCAGGAGGTGAGATTCAGCCGGCTCTGAAAAGTCGCTCAAATCTCTCTGGCCGTCCGTGACATATTCACATACTGTAGGAACTGCCCCTTGCCCACTCAGAACAGGGATTCCGCTTCTTCTCTTGTAATAAACATGCCGTTTTGGTACAGGTCACCTGCATTATTACAACCCCCTGCGTGCCACCTCTCAAAATCCATCACCTCAAAAGCTTTAACAAAGGGCCGCACCCTCCCAGGCAAAGTTCCCAGGAACTGTAGATTTTTGCAGTGTCCACTTTGAAAATAGCTTATTCCCATTTTTACAAAGACTGTATATTATATTGCTTTCATTCAAAGTTCCTAAAGTATCTAAGTGAAGTACATTACATTTAAAGTGTTTACTGCAAATCTTGAACCCGTTGTTCTTAAAATAAACTAAGAAAATATATTTTTCAATATATAAAAACCTATTGGCCTGGAGTAAGGTTTTGAATGTGTGTTTCTCATTTATTGCCTGTGTGTGTACAACAAAAGCTGGAGGAGATAATGAGAAAAACAAGGAGTCACCACCCACCAGTCAGGTGTCCTGAGCTGAGGTGACCCCTGCCTTCAGAAATCCTCCATATTGATTTAGGAGGATTACCCCAATAAGAATAGGGATGTGCCCGCCTCCCATCAGGGAGGAGGCACAAGGAGGGTGTAGCCACCCTCAAGGACAGTAGCCATTGGCTACTGCCCTCCCAGACCTAAACACCCCTTAATTCAGTATTTAGGGGCTCCCCAGAACCTAGGAAACTAGATTCCTGCAACCTGAAGAAACAAGGACTGCTGAACTACAAGCCTGAAGAGGAGGAAGACGACAACTGCTTTGGCCCCAGCCCTACCGGCCTGTCTCCTGACTCAAAGAACCTGCACAGCGATGCATCCGACAGGGACCAGCGACCTCTGAGGACTCGGAGGACTGCCCTGAACCCGAAGGACCAAGAAACTCCAGAGAACAGCGGTACTGTTCAAAAACAGCAACAACTTTGCAACTTTCTAACAACTTCCAAAGAACTCTCTCTTCCCGCCAAAAGAGTGAGACTTCTCACTCTGCACCCGATGGCCTTGGCTCGAGCTCCAGAGAACTAACACATCCGACAGGGACCAGCGACCTCTGAAGCCTCAGAGGACTGCCCTGGACTAAAGGACCAAGAAACTCCTGTGAGCAGCGGCCCTGTTCAAAACCAGCTACTTCTTTGCAACAAAGAAGCAACTTTCAAAGGCTGCACGTTTCTCGCCGGAAGCGTGAGACTTCACACTCTGCACCCGACGCCCCCGGCTCGAGATCCAGAGAACAAACACCTCAGGGAGGACTCCCCGGCGACTGCAAGCCCGTAAATAACCAGAGACGACCCCCCTGAGCCCCCACAGCGACGCCTGAAGAGAGAAACCAGAGGCTCCCCCTTACCGCGACTGCCTGTAACACTGGACCCGACGCCTGGAACCAACACTGCACCTGCAGCCCCCAGGACCTGACGGAACCGAACTTCAATGCAGGAGTGACCCCCAGGAAACCCTCTGCCTAGCCCAGGTGGAGGCTGTCCCGAGAAGCCCCCCCCTGTGCCTTCCTGCACCGCTAGAGTGACCCCTGGGTCCTTCCATTGTTTCCTATCTGAAACCCGGCGCCTGCTTTGCACACTGCACCCGGCCACCCCTGTGCCGCTGAGGGTGTGTTTTGTGTGCCTACTTGTGTCCCCCCCAAGTGCTCTACAACACCCCACTGGTCTGTCCCCCCGAGGACGCAGGTACTTACCTGCTGGCAGACTGGAACCGGAGCACCCCTGTTCTCCATAGGTGCCTATGTGTTTTGGCCACCTCTTTGACCTCTGCACCTGACCGGCCCTGAGCTGCTGGTGTGGTAACTTTGGGGTTGCCTTGAACCCCCAACGGTAGGCTGCCTATGCCCCAGAACTGAGACTTGTATGTGTTTTACTTACCTCCTAATCTAACCTTTACTTACCTCCCCCAGCACAACCGCACTCTCCCAGGCTCTCGATACCTGTTCCATCAGATAAGGTGTACCCTGCGGAACCCTAGAGCCCCCCATCAAGATATGCGGGAGCTGCTCCACCCGGATGGAGCCAGTCAACAAGTCTTTTTCCCAGATACTATAGTAACCCAGCCAAATAATATAGGTAGAGATCTGGCAGCCCCAGACCCCTACTAGCCAGGTCCAGTAACTCCAAGTGGACTCTGCACCGCCTACCCGCCCAGACCAGGGATAATAATAATCTGTCCAGCTGCCAGAACAATGAGATAGGAAGCTCACAGTGCGAGTTTTGCATGACATACAGGCATCTGGGGAGAACAATAATTTTGCTAAGTGCGACTCTACCCATAACCGATAATGGAAGGGAAGTCCAGAATTGAACAGAGGATCCGAGGCCCTCCAATACTCTCCCCATGTTTAACGTAAATTGCAGCTGCGGGGAGTGCGTCACTCGAACGCCTAAATATGTAAAGGACTCTGTCTCCTAAGACAGCCCCAAACTGGGTAGTTCAGTAGTCACCGCTGTCGACAGTCCTGCCATTGGGAATAATACCGTTTTGTGCCGATTGATTCGGAGGCCTGACATCTGTCCAAAAATATCCATCATACCCATCAAGAGGGGGACCGCTCGCTCCGGATCAGAGACATACACCAGGGCATCATCAGCATAGTGATATTATATGCATTTGGCCCCCACACAGATACCCCACTCATCCAACCCAGATCGCAGTGGTATGGCCAGAGGCTCCACAGCCAACGTGAATAGCAGTGACAACAAGGGACATCCCTGCCACGTGCCACGCTCGATAGTAAAGGACTCCGACACTATCGCTCCTGTACGCACTCTTGCCCGGGGCGCTGTATATAAAAGACGCACCCAGGATAGAAAGCCCGGGGCGATGCCCATCCGACGCATCACCTCCCAACGGTATTCCCAGGATAACGTGTTGAATGCTTTCTCCATATCAAGAGCCACCAGAGCCGCGGAAAACGTGGAGTCGCGGGTCTCGTATAATATATGTGCTAGGCGCCATATGTTCATATGAGTCCCCCTCCCTGGTATAAATCCACATTGATCACACTGTACCAAATGGGTCATCACTCGACTCAAACGAGAGGCCAAGACCCTGGCCAACAACTTAACATCCACATTCAACACAGATAATGGCCTATAGGAGCCTGGGTCGTCCAAGGCCTTCCCAGGCTTCGGCAGCATGACTATCAGTGCTTCCCGCATATTCTCTGGGAGAAGACCCACACCACGTGCCTCATGAAGCGTCTCCAACAGACGCAGCAGAATCGCAGCGGGGTAATTATGGTAAAATTCGACAGGTAGCATGTCAGGACCAGGTGTTTTCCCGGACGCCATTCCTCCCAACGCATCTGTCAGATCATCCAAGGACACCTTTCCCTCCAGCTCCTCTGACTGGGCCTCTGTAAGGCGAGGCAGCTGCAGACCATCCAAGTACTCCCCTATCCGGGTCACATCTACACCACATGGTGCAGTATAAATAGCCTGCAGGTGTTCCCGCAGGTGCGAATTCACCCGCAGCTGTCCCAGAATCAGTTCACCGGAAGGACCACAAAGCATCTGAATAATAGGAACAGGGCATTCCCGCCAAAGAAGCCAAGCCAACATACGCCTGAACGGTCCCTCTCCCGATACAGCCACTGTCTATAATTCCGGCGGACAGAACTATCCAGTCTTTTACAATTCTGCCACGCACCTTAAGGCACGCTGATTCCGACGCGTCACCATTATCTATTTGCCGCTGTAGGTCTGTCAATACATCCTCCTGCCGTGTGAGATCCTGGTCCAAGCAACTCTTAATACCATACGTTTGACTAAGGCTTTCCCCTCTAATAACTACTTTTAGTGCCTCCCATTCGACGCCCCGGGCCATGGCCGTACCCCAATTAGTACTAAAATAACCATTCAGCGCCCCCTGCAGGTCTAGTTTATATTCGGGATCACTCAGTAGGTCTGGTCGCAGATACCAAAAGGGGATCGCCGGCTAGGGCACCTGTGTTTCACATTCCAGAAGGAGTGGGGCATGGTCTGATAAGAACCGGACCTGATAGGTAACACGGCGAACGTCAAGGGATCCGTCATTGGCAAGGGGGAATCGATCCAGGCCCAATGGGTGGGCGTGTAACACGAAAATATTCTGGGCATAGGGTACATGTCCCTCCACACATCCTCAAAATGTAAATTCCTCATAACCATCCGCAACTTGGCAGTCATTTGCGACTTAGTGTTTAGCTTTGGCGGGTCCCTATTTAGCGCCCCCTCCAGGACACAATTAAAGTCACCAGCCCACACAATAGGCATCCCTGTGTAAGATATTAATATCTGTTGCTGCTGGTGATAGAACCACGCATCATCAGTGTTAGGGGCATAAATATTCAACAGGCAGAGCTCCGGGCTATCTAGTACCCCGTGCAGGAATATATATCGGCCTTGAACATCCGCTTTTAAGCTATTTACTGTGAATGGACTCCCAGGGCAATCCATACAGAGACCCCCCTAGCGTAGGAGGAGTAGGTTGCTGAATAAAACTGCCCCCTCCATTTTTATGCACTTTTTGCGCTTCACTTTCTATCAGATGCGTCTCCTGCAGGAGCGCAATGTGCACACCAAGCTGCTTAAGATACGTGTGTACTCTGTAGCGCTTCACAAAGGAGTTCAAGCCTCAAACATTCTATGTAACTATACGTGTCAGAGTACCAGCCATATTTTGTTCCACACCACCTGGCCCCCACGGGGCTTAATCGCCCCTCCCCCACCCACATGCAGCTCCCCCGACCAAGGCGCGAGAGTAACCGGATGATCCGATACCTTCTCAGTAGGAGAATGCTCACAGTGCTCACCTCATCAAAAACAAAATACCAACACCAACTAGAACCCACATAACACTCCTCCATCCCACCCCAGGTAAACACCACCTACAACTAGTGTCTGCCCAATCGTGTGTGTACCCCGCTATCACTTCCAGTGCCCAGAAGTGGGGAACAATCGCCGTTCCTACTCGATAGCCAGTGTCAGGTCCGGACTACACTGCACTCTGCCACCTCTCGCCAATCGTCCAGCCCGCACACACACTTCCCCTAACAATAAACTAACTAACAATGGAGGGGTGGTTCACAGGCTCACCACTCTGCTGCGGCCCCCATCCAAACGCCCAACCCAGATCCCCACCACCTGAAAAAAAATAGTAAGGGACAGGAGGAAAAAAAAAAAAACAAAGGCCACAGAGCCAGAGGAGAGCCAACAGTAGGAGGACCCCAAGCTTCGACCCCAAACCAAAGTACTTGATTCTAATCACAATGAAAGGTCCCGTATATCATTCAGGTGACCTCGGCCTCCCCCTCCGGAAACAGACCACTTGCGACACAGGGGGAGCCGAAGTGCGAGGAAGCCTCTGACGTGACCGTTTGTACCAACAGTTTTGCCTCCTCCTGCTCCTGTCTCCTCTGCTCAAGGTCCAGAGTACCGTCAGAGTGCACAATCACTTGGCTTCCACGGCCGGCACAATGGCGCCTGGTGCTCCTGCGTGCTAAAGTATGCACTTCCTCCGGCCCCCGGGGTCTCCCACCACCCGCACCCCTGCGGGGACTCCGGCAGTCGTATCCCAATGCTCCATTCCAACCAGTCCCACACTGTTTCGGGAGATTGAAAGAAGTGAGCACGGCCCTCATGTAGAACCTTCAGCTTTGCAGGATACAACAATGTAAGTAAAGCCCAGGTCTCTCAGCTTATGCTTAACACCAGCATATGACTGTCGTTGGAGCTGCACCGCCCTGGTGTAGTCTGGGAAAAAACAGATAGTGTGGTTCTCAAATGTGGGATCTCCATGCTTGCGTACTTCCTGCAAAATTGCATTGCGGTCTCTGTAGTTAAGGACCTTGGCTATGACCGTATGCGGATGGGCCCCCGGTGGTTCTCGGCGCTAGGGCCTGGTGCGCCTGCTCCACCACAAACACAGCCGACAGAGGGGCAGCAGGCAGAGATTTTCTGATCCGGTCCTCCAGGAAGGCCTCAACATTCGCCCACTCTACTCCCTCAGGGAAGCCCACAACACTGAGGTTACAGCGCCTCGCCCTACCCTCCGCATCTTCGACACTCGCTTCCAGTTTGCATGTTTCAGTCAAGGCTCGCCACCGAAGCCTTCAGTATGTCCACATCAGAACGCATGCAAGTCACTTTTTGCTCAGTGGCCACCGGTCGTTCCGCCACTACTCTCAGATCAGCTCTCAGCAGGTTGACATCTACTGCTATGGCCGCAACCTGGGTCTCTGTTGCCCGGCTAGATGACTCAATGGCAGCCAGGATCTGCGCCCCGGTGGGCTCCGCTCCTTTCTCTGAGGTGGCAGGAGGGTCTCTTTGCAGACTCACTCCTGCATTCTGCGCTGTGTATTGATCCATCCTTGTGTGCTGTGTTCCCTTGTTCGCCATGTCCTTTCCCATGGTGCGCACCAGATGGGACTCCCGCTACAAGTGGTTACTCACTCCGTAACGGCCTGCTCAAGCCGTGACCTCGCCCGCAGCCGCCATCACAGCTCTCACCTCATGCGCTCCCCGCATGGCACCCAGCTCCAGTCGTCGGTGCGCTCCTTGCCCTCCCCTCCGCTCCCAGGAGCTCCAGGGCTTGATTGCTGGGTCCGCAGGGGCCCTGGGTGGCAGGATTATGGAGGATTTCTAATCGGGGGCCGAGAGCACTCCTCTAGTGCTGCCGGTCGGCCATCTTGCTGGCCACTCCCCCCCCTCCTCCCCATTCAGCAGTTATAGTTCGAGTTACCTCAAGTAACTATAACTCGTGCCCTAAGGGAACTATAACTCGCGCCCTCGCCATGCACTGCTAATTACCCCACAAATTACGGCACCCATGATACCTTTGATAACATGTTTGATGATATCAAAGTAATATTTGGAGTAAAAAAAGAATTTAGGAAAAAACTGTGCATGGCGGGGGCATGAGTTATAGTTACCTTAGGGCACGAGTTATATTTACTTGAGGTAACTCCAACTATAACAACTGCTGAATTTCTATGGTTTTGTAGGCATGAAATGTGAGCCTAACTATAACGTCCCTCTAACCTTTGTTTTTTCAGTGTATATATCAGCCTTGGTTTCTAGCCTAAACGCAGCATATTGTAACGCTGTTGGCGATTAAAATACTGCATTCACACCGTCTTGAGTGCCATCATCTTCTCTTATTTTTGGAGTTGCTTGATGGTGGGGGGTGGGTTCTGTGTGTGGGCGCGCGCACAAAGGGGCACAAAGTATTTAGTAGCAGCCAGTTGCTAATTACCAAAGTGCTGAAAACCAAGGTTACAATGCTTTTATTCGATCTCCTGCCATTGCCACCTACTGTCTCTATCTCATTCCTGTGGGTTTCTATTATCACCGATTTCTCTTTTCATCAGAGTTTTCCAATCTTCTAATTCGACCCTTCTTTTAGCTCTTTTCTCTCCTGTTGTAGGTCAAAGTTTGATGATGTAAAATATTCCACAGCCCCTAAAATTAGTGTTGCATACTGTAGAAGTACTCTCCAGAGACGATGAAAGTTCACGAAACAGTCTTTATTTAGGTAGCTTTGTAATAGGCTCCAACCACACCAGCAGATAGGAACAGGTCTATCTCCCAGTCTTCAGCCAACCACAATGCCCACATTCTAGGTGATGATGCAGTGGTTTCAGAACACCGCATTATCACCGGGATACAGAACACCACATCACCTCTCTCATCCAAAACAATCCCCAAAATATAACATTTTAACTAATGAACTAATTCCACCTATGACTAAGGACACATATGTACAAGCACTCTGCAATAGGGATGATCAATGAACAAGATTATCAATACTGAGAATAACACACATCTTAGACATAGTCTTGTAAATGCACAGGTGTTTACCGTTCTCTTTGTGGTCTCACTTTTAAATCCTCCAACGGATCCTCTTCAGAACCTCAGCCTCCGAATCCTGCTCCACTGGATAATGTATTGACAACCCGGTTAAGACTCCAAACCCTGTTATCACTTGTTTTCACAACATTTTTTAACAATTTCAAAACCTTGAAGGGTTGACTAAATTTTGAAGCTGTACCATCCCCTTCTGTGGGGACCTGATTTTTATCCAGGCTCCCACTTACACATGAGTTTCTTTTACAGCTTTTCTCTTACCACAGAGTTCTTTACTTTGCCCCTTCCTCACCCATTCTCTCTCTGTTCATCCACTTCCTTTTCTCGTTCACTCACCCAGGAGATGCCTCACAACTGGGAATCCTTCTTTTTAACAATTGGAAAGGAGGGACACCAGTGATAGAATGTGGTGCAAAGCAGTATTTTTTTCTCAACTGATTTTCCCATGCAGCACCACACACCAGGGACCGTTGCAGGCTCTCCTTGAGCACTTTGATAAGGCGCTCAACACCACCATTAGAGTCAGGGTGCTACAGCTCTGCTTTCTTGTGCTTTATCCCGCTAGTTTTCAAAAACGTTTCCACCACCTCAGAGATTAGTTGAACACATTGTCAGCGAGTATAGAGGAAGGGAAACTTTCCCTCTCAAAAAGTTCTTGCAAAAACTCTATAATCATAATAGACCCTACTGAGTTTACAAATTTGATCTCAGGCCACATTGAATTCATGTCAATACAAACTATCACATACCTGCCACATGACATCATTTTGACTAGGCCTAATATGTCCAAAGCAATAGCTATCCAAGACCCAGAAGCTTCCTCTCTCACCACTATAGGCTGAGTCCTGCATCTGAGCACCTTCTCACTCCGCACCCATTCCAAAGAGTTTCCTACCGCCCTCTCAAACAACAAATGCATGGCAGGCCACCAATAATTTTCTTGGAGCCTTTCCTTCAACTTGGTTAAGTCCATATGGGTGGCGTGTGAATGATCCACCCGTTGTTTTCTTAAACTATGCGGTGAAACCAACTTACTGCCCCTCATCAACAACCCTTTCACCACTGCTAACTCACTCTTCACCTGCCAGTAACCCAGAATTTCCTGATCGCACTTTTTTGTACTCCAACTTCCCAAAACTATCTCCATCACTTTTGGCAATACCATATTGTCTTCCACTACGACTCCTGAATCATGCCATAGGTTATCAAACACACCTCCACCTCTTCATCAAAATACTCCCCAGCAAAATAATCATCATCATCCACATCACCAACAGTCAACCTGTTTGTTACATGCCCCAAGTACATAGGATACCACAAATTTGAATTTCTGAATTGCAATCATCCATTTACGGATGCAATACCAAATGAATGCTTTTCTTTGAAAAGAACTCTTTAAGAGGCTTGATCTGTCTTGTTCTCAAACTTATGTCCCCAGAGGAACTTCCTGGGCTCCCTCACTGCCCAATATACACCCAAAGCCTCAATCGCCACCAGTGAGTAATTAGGCTCAGCTCCTCTCAAGATAAACAGAACAATTCTGTTTTGATCACCAGACCTCTGAATCAATACCACCCCCAAGCCTTTGGAACTGGCATCAGTCATCAACATTGTCTCATTATTGATGTCAAAGCTACCTAAATCAGATGCACCTTCCAGGCTATTCTTTATATCCACAAAAATCCTCTTTACACGATTTGCACCAAACAAATTATTTGCCATTGTCATGCAGCAACCTCATGTATTTAGTTCTATCAGCAAATCTGGGAACACACATATTACAAAATTCAGCCATCCCCAGAAATTTCACTAATTCTGCTTTGTTTTGAGGAGGTGGTAGATCTTTAATAGCATTCACCAACCCACTTTTTGGCAGAATTCATGTTCCTGTGAGCATGTGACCCAAGTATTCAATTTGTGGTACATTAAATTTGCACTTCTCTGGTTTTAATGTCAGCTCACACATCTGCAACCTACCCAGGACTTTATGCAATCTTCTATCATGTTCACTAACCATGGCCCCATAAATAAGAATGTCATCCTGATATACCTTCACCACTTTGACGCCATTTAAAACCCTCACCATCACCCTGCGAAAGACAGAGGCAGCAGAAATTAACCCAAACAGCATCAGGAGGAATTTGAAGGTGCCGAAGGAAGTGACAAAAGTGGGGAGTTGCTGAGAAGAGGAGTGTAGCTTAACTTGGTGGTACGCTGATGTTAGATCAAGCATGGAAAATGTTTAGCACCATTCAGGGAACAGAACATTAGATTAATGTTAGGGAGTGAATAATGATCCATCACCAACAACTTTTTAAGTTCCCTGAGGTCCACACAAAGCCTAGGTTCTCCGTTGCCTTTGCATGCCGTTACTACTGGTGCAACCCACTCTGAGGCTTCAGCTTCTTGAATACTCCAATAGTCAATCAATCTCTAACTCCTTCCTCATATTTTCTTTTACTGACATCGAAGACCACATACCTTGGCAACCTTGGGTTGCATTTTAGGTTTAAGTTTGATCATGTGTACATAGTCCTTGAGAAAGCCCAACCTTTTCTCAAAGACATCAGAAAACATCTCTAACCATGCCTCACCACCTGTAGCAATCTTCTCCCAGTGGGATAATTTTTTACCTTAATTGCAGGGTCCTCATTAGGATCCAAATACACATTCAAGTCATGCTGGTGAATGCAATTAATGAGGGAATACCCTTTGATACGTACATTTTCCCAGGTACTACACGATCCTTGAATTCAATAGTTCCCCAGAAATACGCTCTTAGTTTAATGGATTCCCTACAGTACCCCTTTGATTTCACATCTGGTTTCAGTAATTTTACCTTTCTTTTCAACTTTTGTTCATAAAACTCTTTAGATATGAGTGTTATTTTTGCACCTAAATCCAACAAAATCTTAACCGATTCACCACTGACTTGAACTGTATCAAAGGGCCAATCAGGTGACCCCCCTCGGTTTGAAGTATGGTGACTTCACCAACCAGTCTCTCACCATCATCATCATCATCATAGTACACCATCTCCCTCACTTTCTTTGACTTGCTGGTAGCTCTACAACACTTCTCAAAGTGGCCCTTCTTCCCTCAATTGTCGCACACCACCTTCCACCCAAGATAAACCTTGAAATTGGCCATATAACCTACATTCCTACATCAAAAACATTTTTCAGGAAACATTTTGCTAACTTTGGCACTTGCTTTTCCCTGCACCACCTTGCTTTTTGAGGATTTGTCTTGAACGAGCTTCACAGCCACATTCTCTCTTTTATCTGTACTTATAGCACTGCCCCTAACAATCTTCACTCACGCCCTGGAATGCTCATGTTTTCGCCATAGTGAGTACTTCTTCCAAGGAAAGATTGTCTTTCTCCAACATACTTTCTTGAAATTTTTCTAATGAGCATCCCAGCATAAATTGATATCTCAGTCGCTCTTCATGGTTGCCACCAAAGTTCCAGGTTGAGGCCAACCTGTGCAATTCTGTTACATACTGATTAAGGGATTTGCCTTGCCTTTGGAATCTTACCAAATTGATGGCGCTCCAGCACAGTGCTCATTTTGGGTAAATAAGGCAGATCTAACATTTTCAAACATATCTCATATTCATTGAGATTTGCAGCGTCACTAACTTATAGGTCAGGAAGGTGCTCAAATACCTCCTGCCCTTCAGTGCCAAGACAGTGCATCAACAATGACATTTTACATTCAGCGCTTAATGACGTGCTCCCACACCCTTGCATAATGGTAGACTGTTTTCTTCCACTTTATCCACGGTACCGGTGGATCACCTGGTGATTTCAGGAAGAAAGGAGGCGATGTGACGTTCTGCATAGTATGGGGAAGAAAATAACAGCAGAATGCAAAAATAAATACTAAGTAAAGTTAAAACAATGCAGTCTCCACTTCCAAACCACACCAATATTCAATATAATATCAGAGTTACACGTGTTTTGTACTGAAAGAGCAACAATGGCAGGGTGTTAGATGTACCTGTTTCTGTAGTGAAGCAGAGCCAGTCTTCAAAGAAGCAAAACATCAACTCTATTTCATACTAGTGCAAAGCTCCAGAGGTTCTAGATGTAGCACACACAAAGAGTGGTACTGGTACACCATGTAACTCATTAACTTTGGTTACCAAGTTAAGATATATATCAAAAGGTGCAAATTTTACCTCACAGCAATCCTGTTAAGTCAGGTTTGAAGGAAATCTACAGAATGCAAGCAAGCTAAATAAAGATTGTGTGCGCCCCCAACCCCTTCATAGTGGCTGGTTCACACTATGAAACAGGTCATGCACACGCAATTGGTACACTGTACGTAATGCACGGCAAAAACAAAGGCAGTGTGTGCGCACTCCGACCACTTCCTAGCAGCTGGTTCCCTCCGGTGAACAGGCAGTGTTCACTTCTGATTAAATAAGCGCTGTGCGTAGACAGAAGGGGTGTTGCTAAGCAACAAATCAGCCTCTCATTGTGAACGTCTCAGAGGTGTGGAGGCTCTCCAGGCTGGGCTTCCAAGAAACCAGTCAGTGTCTCTTGTGACGTTGGAGAGAGGAAACCCAGTCCGTCATCCAGCGTCTCCTGTGACCCTAGAGGAGGAGACAGGCTGTCATCAACACAGGTCCACAGAAGGCAGAGAGCTTGAGCAGTTCCTACACTGCAGCATCCATCCCTCGAGAGCAGGCCGTGCCGCAACTCTCTCTCCATGCATTAGGAAACTGTTGGCTGCCTCCGTACCCAGAATATTCGAAAATTACACCAAGGTACCTCAAAGATTTACTAGTGTGTAGCAAACCTTTGCTAGTTGTGTTGAGGCCCACAGTGCTTTGTGCTTGAAACGCTGAGGATACTTATAGTTTGTTAACAAAATGCTATGATTTATGGGTCCACAGCTCCAGCTGATGCTCTTCACCAAATGTAGAAGTATCCTACAGACATGATGAAAGTTTATGAAACAAAGTCTTTATTTAAGTATCTTTTTAACAGGACCTAAGCACACCAGCAGATAGAAACAGGTTTGTCTCCCAGTCTCTAGCCAACCGCAATGCCCACATTCTATAAATGATATGGTGGTTCCAGAACACTGCATCATCACCTGGATGCAGAACACCACACACATGCCACTTGCACAAATTAAGCACGGGAGAAGTAACACACAAGCTGGAAATAGGAGACAGCCTAGATGGTGGAATAAAAAAATTTGAAAAATCAAAGCATCAACATATAACAGAGTGGAGCAGATTACCAGTGGGAGAAATGTGTAGACACAAAACCACAGGGTGCAGGAAGAACTGCAAAAAACATTCACTGATTCAGCAAACAAGCCCTTTTATTGCTTCTCAATGGAATACATCAGAACATGAAATGTTATGATCAAAAAAACAAACTTTTTAACCATTTCACTTGACAAATAAAATTAACATATGTTATGAAAACCATTTTAAATTAGAAATGATAGTAAAAAAAAAAAATGGAAAACAGCTCATGAATAACACAAAACATAATATTTAAACTTTTTTTAGTAAAACAAAACAAAATCACTACAATCGATTCCTTAGAAAGACCACTGTGGTGGGACAAAGGCATCAAAGCACCATTTTTTACCAAAACATCACCATGTGAAGACCGTTGATTAAAGAACACTTTGAAGAGCTGTTTTAGCGGATGCTGGCATGATCTCCAAGTATTGTAAATACAAATATAAAACTCATATACTGACATTACATTACTTTGAAAGTCAGTCTCTTGCACATTATAGGCAATAGGCCGCACTTCCCTTCTAGCTCCTCATGGACATCTGGGCAAATGAAAGTGGTAATAGTGATTTGCATTTTGAAAAACAAATATGTTTAGACCAGCTTTTAGCATGTTTTGAAATGATCCAATTTTTAACAGTCAAGGAAACAGAGGCACTAAGCATTTTTTACTTGATTTCACAACGGGAATGGATGGGCAACCAGGCATTCAAACTGTGGTCTCTGCGCATAATTGCCAAAAGTGCAGCCACCAGAGCACATCTCCCATTTCCATTTATATCTGGAGCAAGTTGTTGCCTGAATGTTGGAGAGGTTATGCTGCCTGCTGGAGTATTTCTCTAGTGCTTACTGACAAACTGCTCAATACATCTTAGAGTGGTAAATCACATGAAGCAGGGTGTCTTTCAAGGAAAAGACTTCACTCCTGCAACCCAGAGCTGACTATTTTCAAAATACACAGTGGGTGTACGAGCTAAGATTAGTAAGTCACCTATTTCCAGAAAAGTTTCACCAGGCTGCCTAGTACCAAAGCTCTTAGTTGTAAAACATTATGTGAAGTGTGGCTGGCAAGTGAAAATAGTGATGCACACTAAAGAACACAGATGGCTGTTACTGTCAGAGACATTGTGCTATAGATGTCAAGTTTCCCCATGACAAGTGTAATACTCTCAGACAAAGACCAGCTTTTAAGCCAACAAACCTGAATTTTGTAACTGTCAGATTCATGAAAACCTTAAAGTTAGTGAAGGTGTCATATATAACAAAGAGCCACCTGGCAGCTATGTAGTATGCTTGATAAGGTGTCTGTGTATATTAGTTTGTTACTGTTTCAATTTGCAGAATTCAGGTGATTTGACTATGGAAAGAAGCAACGGATTTATAATAATGATAAAAGTAAGTTATGTGATAAGTGTGCCATTTCCACAAACACCTTCCTTTTAGAAAACCTGTTTCCCACTGGCCATGAAAACATTAGCCAGGTATTGTAACAAACTACAGCCTATACGTCTGTTGTGACGTTTACCAAACGGTGTCTGAAGTACACATGTACCACTATTTGTCTACATCTCGAGCATGTTCCCTTAGCTTTGAGATGCAGTCGCACAAGTGCTCTCCAGGTTTCTTAACATAAGTGGTTGCAGCACAGGCACTGTTGATATACATAATTAGGATTTATGATATGCATAATTAGGATTCACATGATGCATTAAGGGAGTATCACAGCTTAAGACTACTACCGCATTCTGTACTATCCTAAATTGCAGCAAAAAGGGCTCCCATTCTTTCAAAGCTATTACATTATGGTCACCAGCTAGATTCATAAAAGAACGACTCTGGACGTTCCTTCCACACACCCAGGGCGGTTCATCATATCAGTATTAACTACCCTTTATAGGAGGAGTCTAACAGAGGGTATGCCTTCTTAGTTAAGGATTAATCAAGAGGTATAGACATCAGCGGCAGTTCCCTCCCCACCCCCGCAGCAGCAGCAAAACTTTTACAATAAAACAATAATAAACTATGTTGTAAAAACGGATGGGGCCATTGGGCATGACAGGGACAGAAGGTGAGTGCACAGCACTCTCCCCCAGTGGGCATACGCACTGGGCTCTTTCCAACACAGCACTGTGCTGCCGGGTTGGAGACAGCAGGCAGAGGCTCCCACTCTGCCTCAGAGCACCCTGGCTGGGCGCTCCATCCAATCCTAATGCGGCTTTCATTTCATGCTGCCAGCAGCAAGAAAGCAGCTTTAGGATTGTCCGAAGGGCAAGCTGGGAGCCTGTGCCTGCAGTGAGGAGCGGAGTGGCGTGGCAGAGGAGGCGATGAAGGTACGTTTTTTTTTTTATTATTATATTTTCTTGTCATTTCCCCCCTCCCAGCCACGCTGCCCTTTTTTCCCCCGGCGAGCTGCGATAGACAGTAAGGGTCTCAAAGGTTACACAGCCCCTGCCACTTCTTAATCCTAGCAGAAGTTTCTTTCAAGTTGATGTTAAAATTGAGTCACTATGTGACAGAAAATGATTATATTCGAGAGTTGCATGTTTCATGATTTCAAAAGGAGAAATCATGCTTCTGTCTACTAAGGGAGAGCCTTTGGGATAATAAAAAGAGGTTTAAAATGCATGGCTCCCAAACAGGGAAAGGTACAAATGGGCATGCTGGCCAGAGACAAAGATAGCTCAATATAGTTACAACCTAAAATATGTGGTTATAAAAAAATATATATTTCGAAAGTATTTCAAAGAAGCCATGAAAACAAAAGATGTGCAAAGCTCATGGTTTCTTTTTGTTTTATTTCAAAGCATCATGTCTATGGTTATGTGTTCGCACAGATGGCAAAGCAAATCAGATTTAGACAGGAGCCCGGTCGCGAGAGTGAGCACTGAATATCAATTAAATAAAAGAACCCCAGAAAGAGGCTATATTAAAAACCTCAATCAAGCCAAATCGATTGTGTTGTGTACTCTCCAACAAAAAGTATGATGCAAACTAGATTAAAATAAGACCAACATTAAACAAGAAGCTTACATCCTTATTAAGCAATATCTCTGATCAGGAATATTAAAAGTTCATCTCCTGCCCTCAAGGAGTACATAGACAGAATTGATGGATTCTTTTTTGCATGTGCTTCCACTTCAAAAAAATACTCCCTTTTATTTAAAGCAGTTTTGTCAGAATACCCCTGTGCTCCGATCTAATGTAAGGCACTTCATTCTATAAAAACACAATCCCAAAAACATGACTGTGGGCAAAGTGTGATTTGCCGCTCTCTATACCTGGTCTGGGTAACGTTGGGCCTTAACTAGTGATCCAAGCTAGATGTAACTATTAATGGCATGCAAAAATATACATTTAGAATAGATGTGTGCCAATTTGAGACATGTCAGTAAGCTGAAAATATGAAATAAATGCCAGCGGACCACATTCCTCGAAATTATTGTATTGTTTTTATTCCACTAGCCGATTTATTTTCATTTTATATGTCTTTATATATCTATCGATATCTCTATACATCTATGTATTTGTATACACAGACATATATATTTATTACACATAATAGGTAAGCACTTAATATGGAGCAATGTTGCCACCGTGGTGACATCTTACAAGGAGTAGTTTGTAAATATCACTAGAAAACCGAGTTAGTAATATATGACCATATTATGCATTACCCTTTATCTATTTCGTATATTACATGTTTATTTTGGGGTAGTTATCTTGAAAAGGCTGTTTTCTTCGAATTGCAGCTAACAACGGGCCCCCAGCATAATTAGAATACTTAGGAATAAATTGCTCATAAATTAGACAATGATGGAAGCCAGAGGATTTATGCAATTCTGTGGCTTCAGAGTTTACCAGATAATGATGGGTTAACTGCATTTGCTGCATAATTTTCAATTTTCTATTAAAAAAAAAAAAAAAAAAAGCTGAATTAACCTAAAAAGTGAAAATAATAGCGCCAAGGAATTGCAGCATACTTGGCATTTTTGTCACATAATTAGGATAACCTTGCCACATAATTTGGTCATTACGTGTTTTATATATTCGTAGTAGCCCAGACAACGGTAAAACTCTTCAAAGCGGTTTGGTGGCTGTTATTATGATGAGGAAATATGTTAATTTATAGGGAATCATGAAATGTTTCTCACAGTTTAGGTTTTCCTGTGCAATATGGGTTTTTGTTTCACTGCAATCTCTGCAGTAAAAACACCCAAACACACACCTAGCTATGTACACACATCCACATAGACAGAGTGTAATATGCTATTTACCATTGTTGTGTGTAGGGAAGAGTCCATGGCTCAGGAGAAGCAAGGCCTCGAGCGAGTGACGATGTCCCTACTATCCTTCAACAAAATACCATAATGTACACCTCATATGGGGTATGCCATAGCATTTGTTTTATTTGCATTGGATTTAAAATGTGGTATTTAACACCATGATACAAGGAGCTAAGTTAATGCAGTGTGGTAAAATCACATTGAAGCCACCCAGAAGTTGTAGGGTAGTTCCATGTGTTTTTTTCTGTAAAGTAATTGTAACAGGCAGTTTGTGAGACAGTAAACATCGTTTTCTCATGTCAGTGTGTCTCTCTGGTAATAAACCGGTATTTCACCTTTGTGCTTTAGTAATAAATGTCCTTTTATTGATACAGTTGCTCTAAAAACGTTGATATTGGTCCACATTTACTGGCATGATATAAATACATACACAAATATGTATATTTATCGTACAGCAGTCCTGTCACTATTCTCCAAATGAAAAAAGACGTACTAGTGATCTGCGGCCTCAAAGTACCTGCCGCCTCAGGGACACAGACTGCAAAACTGCTCTGCTCAGCCACGAGAATCTCCCTGCCTTGACATTTTGATGGATAAATAGTTATTCGTTTTTTCCTGGAAACGGAGAGGGTTGACAAGGTTACCAGCAGGTATACTCGGAACAAGGGGTTGAAATTGGGAACACCAACACTTCTCCCCCTTTGAGCCTGTGAAGCAGAACCAAAAAAGGAACCTATGCTGCAAGTGTTCGAAGATGCTTCTCCCTCTTTGTGCCTGTGAAGCAGAACCCAAAAGGAACCTATGCTGCAAGTGTTCGAAGATGCTTCTCCCCCTTTGTGCCTATGAAGCAGAACCCAAAAGGAACCTATGCTGTAGGTGTTCGAAGATGCTTCTCCCTCTTTGTGCCTGTGAAGCAGAACCCAAAAGGAACCTATGCTGTAGGTGTTCGAAGATGCTTCTCCCTCTTTGTGCCTGTGAAGCAGAACCCAAAAGGAACCTATGCTGTAGGTGTTCGAAGATGCTTCTCCCTCTTTGTGCCTGTGAAGCAGAACCCAAAAGGAACCTATGCTGTAGGTGTTCGAAGATGCTTTTCCCCCTTTGTGCCTATGAAGCAGAACCCAAAAGGAACCTATGCTGCAAGTGTTCGAAGATGCTTCAAGTGCTCTGGTGCAACCATTACGCCGCAATCATGAGTGCCAATGACACAATTCATGTGGGTGTCTCTGCGTGATCTCATCAGTTGGAGAGGCACTATGGATCCTCACTGGTAAACAATCTGTCGGTCCTCACAGGTAGTGTTAGGTCCTAGTGCAGTACAAACGAACAGTTTCTTGAAGACTGCTGCCTCCTCCTTCAATGATTGCATCATCGAAGGTGACGAGGAAGAGAGTGTGGGGGTTCTCACTGCACCCCTTTCAGCAAGGGAACTCATAAATGGTTATGACAAGCAAATTATATGTGGAGATGTCAATTATAGTACAGAAGATGAACACCTTGTAATGCAACTCGACGAGTAGACAGCAGGAGTTTCTGTCTTCTCTATAAGCTGAAAATGACAATACTCATACTCTGAGAAACATGTTTTTCATGCAATTGTTATAAGGCACTTATCAATTAAGAATTAAAATCATCCTCTATTATTGAAAAGCAGTGCTTCCCTAATAAGTACTATCTCTCTGAGATGCCTACAACAGACTGATTTGCTTCTGATAAATGACGAAGCATCCCACCCCCCCCCTTTTGATTTTTCCATTCTGAGACATCAGAAGAACGTGACATACTCAACAAAGGATATGACCAAATGTGCCCCTCTCATGAGCTCTGCTAGTTACAGGAGCCAAGGCGGCTTACCAATCTGATAAGTCGACTGCAGATCCTCTGCCGAGATCCTCACATGGCTCTTAATTCAGCCTTCCCTTGGTCCATGGTTGCTTTAAATCAGTAACAAACACCTAATTTGGCAGGCACATCCTTACCATTGATCCCTGTACACAGTTCTCGGGTTCCCTTATTCTCAATTCCAATAAATAAAGTCAAATGAACTTTTTCCACACATACATTGTTGAAACAAATGACCCACATCCATTTCTAGGCTTCTTGACCATTTTTTTCTATCTCTTGTTAGGTTTAACCTGCTTCCCTGATACATGTTGTACAGTCTGAAATGAAGGTTAGAACAGGAAGCTGTAGAACCTGAGCCGTTATCACAGTAAGAGCACATGGTGAGACCTGTCCTCAAGGGACAAAGGTGACTCACAATACAGCCACAACCATTGTAGCAAATCCTTTTCTGCACATGGATGAGCTCAGCCTACTCCCCGGTGTCTCCTTGATTCTCCAGCGTCAAACCAATCCTGTCACTCTTTACCATCAAACGTTTTAATGTTGTGCTGAACGTGGACACCAGTGGCCATCTTCTCTTGAGCTCTGCTCTCTTCTCTTTCCATCAAAGAAGTGGGCAGATAATCTGCAACTCCACAATGAGCAGACGGCCCGAAGCCAACATGCTGCTAACAACGGTAACGAGAGACAAAAGGCTCGGCTACAAAACAAGCAGTCTCAAAGGATCACAAAGACTTGAATGACGTGCCCTCCCTATCATTTTCTGAGCAGCTTGAGGTTGTCCAAGATGATTTTCTTGTGAGCAGAATCATTGACACCAGCCTCCTGAAGGTCACCTTGAGTAATGTCACTGAAATACAAGAGAAGATTGGGTGTTTATAAAATCTCCTTAGACAAAAATTGTTGGCTTCAGAGTATGCTATGTGGATTCTTTTAAACTGATGTGCTTCCCTATTAAATTACAGGGACATGTAGGTTTTTTAATAGATGAGGGGTTGCCATGGAAGAGTATTCTGGTATAATGAATCTAGTTACTTAAGCCATAAGCTCCACATGAATTACAAATAGCAATATGAAGAAAATATTACTTACTTGGAGTCCTGGTTTTGTATTGTAGGAATGGTCATTGAAGTGATACACTAAATAAGTAAGTGTTGTGTTGCCTGTGTGAACCCCTGACCACTTGGTAATAAATATATAATTCGTCTTAAAGTTCCATAGGCTGTCAATGTGCATCAGGTTACCTGATGGAAAAACACCCTGTAACAGCCTATTGCAATTGTGAGATACCACGGTATACACAGCATAATAAAAGCTAAAACAAATAGATTAAATGAAGGTGGGGGTTGCAATTTGCAGTTGAGAATTGAAATAATAATTGTATTTTTACTATGCTGGGTATACAATGGTATCTCGTGATTGCAGTAGCCATAACCAGGTTACTTTATCAATAAGTACCTCCAGACCACGCCGCCTATAGGCTGGATAGGGGCACTGACTTTCTTTATAATAACCTGAACACATCATGACTACCTGACATATGCCTAAAGCAACCAACATTTACTATATACAAGCTGTGGCTCTGCACAATCTTTAAATCCTTAAACATCTACTTAAACCTTGTTATTTTCAATGCAGCGTGATGCTTTATTTCAAGTACTCGCCCTTCTTTTCCCTAAACTATTCTAATTTCTTTTAATCTGGTCATGCAGGTCACTGAATAAAGTGTTCTAGAACTTGCTGTGGTACCCGTATAAACACCAATTAGGATGGCAACTTTGCAAGGTAATAAAGTAACTAAGGCAAAGTATAACAAAACAGTTACATTTTAGTCTTGAAAAAGTCCAGATCTGCAACCACACAAGGGGCGAAACATGCTGGCTGGTCTTTCATCCAAGAAGTACCACGAAGGATTCTCAATACGGAATGTTAAAGAATTTATATTAACAACTATTTGGATGAATGCTCTTCTGTAATTAATTGTTATACCACTGAACTATAAATATAGTAAACACATCTAAACATAGAAGTATTGGCACTAAACCTACAGTCTCTCGTCTTGTATTTAATTGGTTCACATTTTTAATAGTAACAGACACAACAAAAAGGGATTTTCAGGTGTTGGTACCCCCTTTCATTTCTTCTGCACTCTAGACATGCCTAGTAATGGTTTATTTGTTAATTGATAACATTGTGTGATGCAATATACTATCCATCTAGCTAAGGATGCTTAGAAGTGGCAAAACCTTATCTTAATGGTCTACACTGAGTTAAAAAAAAAATGAAACAAAAGTTGACATGTTTTTCTGAGATCATTCGTCTTTCTCAAGTAGACCAGTAATACCCTTCTAACATCTAAACAGTGTAAAGACTTGTCTGCTAGTGTCAAACAAATGGGGAAAAAGGGTGAAAAGTAATGGTTTGATTGATATGAAAATCAGAAACCACCTTGAGGAGAAAAGAGGGTTGTGCTCTCTTCAGTGCTCTGTTAGAGTGGAAAACAGTGTATGGAACTGCAATTGATAGTGTTTGCAACTCACTCTCCCTAGCTGAGGCAATAGCTATTCTATTTTTCACTATTAATGCTGATATGTAAATTGATGTATTGGTTCAGAACAGCGGACAGGAGGGTATACTTAAGTCAGTCCTTCCAAAATAATCTTTACAATTGGTATCTTGAAGAAAGATCCTGGAGTTGGAGATTTCTTTTGTGCAGTAATGTACATTATCATCAATGTGAATTGCAGCTTAAATTGAGCTAAGTGTAGTAGATAAG
Source organism: Pleurodeles waltl (assembly GCF_031143425.1). Lineage (NCBI taxonomy): Eukaryota > Metazoa > Chordata > Amphibia > Caudata > Salamandridae > Pleurodeles > Pleurodeles waltl. The sequence continues at coordinate 75,209,008 of NC_090447.1, read as the reverse complement.
GTAGAAATACACCTACTTGACATGTAATGCAATTGTGTCCTTTCTGTGGGTACCAAATGAAGTATCATATATTTAACGGGTGCATAGCTTCTCTCAAGATTTCTATATAAGTGTTGTTAAATGTAGACAGCCATACTGTCTGACATCAGGAGTCATGCGGCCAAGTTCAGTGATTGAAGGGCTCGGTGTCAAATTTGACACACTAGTCTCGTGTAGGAAGTTGGCTTGGTATATACTATTTGAAAGTAAGAAATAGTGTGCACAGAGTCCAAGGGTTTCCCTTAGAGGTAAGATGGTGGCAAAAAAGAGATAATTCTAATGCTCTATTTTATGGTAGTGTGGTCGAGCAGTAGGCTTATTAGAGGGTAGTGTTAAGCATTTGTTGTACACACATAGGCAATAAATGAGGAATACACACAAATACTTACTCCAGGCCAATAGGTTTTTATATAGAAAAATATATTTTCTTAGTTTATTTTAAGAACCACAGGTACAAGATTTACAAGTAATAATTCAAATGAAAGGTATTTCACTTGAATAATCACAATAGCACGTACAGTTTTGACAAAAATGGCAATAAGCTATTTTAAAAGTGGACACAGTGCAAAAATCAACAGTTCCTGGGGGAGGTAAGTAAATGTTAAGTTCACAGGTAAGTAAAACACTTACAGGGTTCAAAGTCCAAGGTAGCCCACCGTTGGGGGTTCAAGGCAACCCCAAAGTTACCACACCAGCAGCTCAGGGCCGGTCAGGTGCAGAGGTCAAAGAGGTGCCCAAAACACATAGGCTTCAGTGGAGAACAGGGGTGCCCCGGATCCAGTCTGCCAGCAGGCAAGTACCCGCGTCCTCGGGTGGCAGACCATGGGGGTTTTGTAGGGCACCGGGGGGGACACAAGCAGGCACAGAAAGTACACCCTCAGCGGCACAGGGGCAGCCGGGTGCAGAGTGCAAACAGGCGTCTGGTTTGTATAGAAAGCAATGGGGAGACCCGGGGGTCTCTTCAACGATGCAGGCAGGCACAGGGGGGCTCCTCGGGTAGCCACCACCTGGGCTAGGCAGATGGTCGTCTGGGGGTCGCTCCTGCAATGGAGTTCGGTTCCTTCAGGTCCTGGGGGCTGCGGGTGCAGTGTTGGTTCCAGGTGTCGGGTCCCTTGTTACAGGCAGTCACGGTCAGGGGGAGCCTCTGGATTTCCTCTGCAGGCATCGCTGTGGGGGCTCAGGGGGGTTTGTCTCTGGCTACTCACGGGCTCGCAGTCGCTGGGGAGTCCTCCCTGTAGTGTTGGTTTTCCGTAGGTCGAGCCGGGGGCGTAGGGTGCAGAGTGGAAAGTCTCACGCTTACGGCGGGAAACGTGAAGTCTTTAAAGTTGTTTCTTTGTTGCAAGAAAGTTGCAGGTTGTTGAACAGGGCCACTGTTCATGGGAGTTTCTTGGTCCTTGGTTGCAGGGCAGTCCTCTGAGGCTTCAGAGGTCACTGGTCCCTGTTGGATGCGTCGCTGTTGCAGTTTTTCTTCGAAGTTGGGAGCCCCGGTAGGGCTGGGGCCAAAGCAGTTGTCATCTCCGTCTTCACTGTAGGGCTTCAGGTCAACAGTCCTTCTTGTTAAGGTTGCAGGAATCTAGTTTCCTAGGTTCTGGGGAGCCCCTAAATACTGAATTTAGGGGTGTGTTTAGGTCTGGGAGGGCAGTAGCCAATGGCTACTGTCCTTGAGGGTGGCTACACCCTCTTTGTGTCTTTTCCCTGTGGGGAGAGGGGCACATCCCTAATCCTATTGGGGGAATCCTCCATCCACAAGATGGAGGATTTCTAAAAGTAAGGGTCACCTCAGCTCAGGGCACCTTAGGGGCTGTCCTGACTGGTGGGTGACTCCTCCTTGTTTTCCTAATTATCTCCTCCAGCCTTGCCTCCAAAAGTGGGGGCAGTGGCCGGAGGGGTGGGCATCTCCACTAGCTGGGATGCCATGTGGCGCTGTAACAAAGGGGGTGAGCCTTTCAGGCTCACCGCCAGGTGTTACAGTTCCTGCAGGGGGAGTTGAGAAGCACCTACACCCATTACAGGCTTTGTTCCTGGCCACAGAGTGACAAAGGCACTCTCCCCATGTGGCCAGCAAAATGTATGGTGTGTGGCAGGCTGGCAAAAACTAGTCAGCCTACACTGGAAGTCGGGTATGTTTTCAGGGGGCATCTCTAAGATGCCCTCTGGGTGTATTTTACAATTCATTGCACTCTGGCATCAGTGTGCATTTATTGTGCTGAGAAGTTTGATATCAAACGAATAAGTTACTTACCTTCGGTAACGCTTTTTCTGGTGGATACAGTAACTACCTGTGGATTCCTCACTAAAAGAATTCTCCCCTCGCGCCAGCCTCGACGGAAATTTCTTCTAGCTCTGCACGTCGACATCACAATCGCCCGACTCCACGCGACGCCACATGACGTCATCCAGGCAATAAGAAGCCCTCGTCGACGTGCAGACGTCAGTTATCACCATTTTTTTGCGTGCCATAAAGGCGAACAGGTTAAACCTAAATAGTACACATTCATCCAGAATAGATGAAATTAAAAATATTTAATATAAAACTCAATAAAAATCACAGTTATGCTTGCTCAATCCGGGACAGAACTAAATATATATATGTACCATTCCAGTCCAAAATGTCCTTTCCACTATCTTAAATTGCAAAGGAAAAGTATATACAAAGAATACAACCATATGCATGTGAAAGCTATATACATATACATATATACAAGTCCAAGGATGCGCACCCAAAGAGATCCTGGTTTGACCATTCAGGCAACGGGGAGGTGGGTGGGACCGTGAGGAATCCACAGGTAGTTACTGTATCCACCAGAAAAAGCGTTACCGAAAGTAAGTAACTTATTCTTCTGATGGATACACCTACCTGTGGATTCCTCACCAAAAGAATAGAGTCCCCAAGCAGTATAACCTCCGGTGGTGGGTGCCCAACTGGTCAAACCAAGAAATCTTGCAGCACTGAGCGAGCAAAATGGCCATCCCTCCTGACCTCAGAGTCCAAACAGTAATGCTTGGCAAAAGTATGGAGGGATGCCCAGGTCGCTGCCCTGCAGATGTCAGCCACAGGAACACCTCTAGCCAAAGCCGCCAAAGCCGCTTTGGCCCTGGTAGAATGGGCACGAAGCCCCACAGGTGGATCTCTCTTCGCCAAAGAATAGCAGATCTTAATACATAGAATGACCCACCTGGATAGCGTTCTCTTGTGGACCGCTCTACCTTTCCTCTTCCCCACGTATCCAACGAAGAGCTGCTCATCCTGTCTGAACTCTTTCGTCCTGGCGACGTAGAAGCTCAGCGCTCTTCGTGGATCCAGCCGATGGAGCCTCTCTTCCTCCTTGGATGGGTGAGGTGGAGGGTAAAAGGAAGAGAGCGTAATTGACTGCCCCAGATGAAAGGGTGTAACAACCTTCGGTAGGAAAGCCACCTTGGTCCTCAACACCACTTTGTCCTTGAAGAAGGAAAGGAATGGGGATTCTACAGTTAGAGCCTGAAGCTCACTAACCCTTCTGGCAGATGTTATTGCCACCAGGAAAACAGTTTTAAATACTAGGAACCGTAAAGAACAAGAGTGCATGGGTTCAAACGGGGCCCCCATAAGAAAAGTTAAAACTAAGTTAAGGTCCCACTGAGGCATAACGAATGGCGTGGGCGGATACTTATTAGTGAGTCCCTTTAGAAACTTTAAAACAATTGGTGACTTAAAGAAGGATGGTTGATCAGGAAGGCACAGAAAAGCAGATAGCGCAGACAGATAACCCTTAACAGTGGCAACTGAAAAACCTTTCTGTGCTAAATAGAGTGCAAATGACAAAATGTCAGATAAACCAGCTTTTAAAGGATCTAAACTATTCTCTCCACACCAGCTTGTAAACTTAGCCCAACGATTTGCATAGATTGACTTGGTGGAGTGTCGTCTGGCCGATAGAATAACTTCCACCACATCTGGATGGAGAGAAAAGGAACTCAGATTGCCCCGTTCAATCTCCAGGCATGAAGATGCAGGCTCTGGAGGTGGGGGTGTAGAATCTGCCCCTGCGACTGCGAGAGGAGGTCCACCCTGCAAGGGAGACGGAGCGGAGGGCACTGAGAGAGTTGGAGTAGGTCCGAATACCACACCCTTCTCGGCCAATCCGGAGCTATTAAGATGACTTGAGCCCGGTCTTGGCGGATCTTCCTGATACTCGAGGAATCAAGGGTATGGGGGGGAAACGCGTAAAGCAACTGACCCTTCCAGGTCATCTGAAACGCGTCCCCCAAAGCTCCTTGCACCGGATACTGGAGGCTGCAAAACAGAGGGCACTGCGCATTCTCTTGAGTTGCAAACAGATCTATTTGTGGATAACCCCACATCTGGAAGATATACAGAACTAGATCTGGATGAAGACGCCACTCGTGGTCGACCGAGCTGCGTCGACTGAGAATGTCTGCACGCACATTCATGACTCAGGCCAAATGATGTGCAATCAAGCAGATCTTGTGGTCCTGAAGCCAGGACCAGAGTCGAAGAGCTTCTCTGCAGAGAAGATACGACCCCACTCCTCCCTGTTTGTTTATATACCACATTGCGGTCGTGTTGTCCGTTAGAACCTGGACTGACTGACCGCGAATGGAAGGGAGGAAGGGCTTGAGAGCCAGCCGTACTGCCCGCAATTCTAACAGATTGATGTGTAATTTCTGTTCTACTGGAGACCAAAGGCCTTTGATCTCCAGGTCCCCCAGATGAGCTCCCCACCCTAAAGTGGAAGGATCCGTTACCACTGAGGCCACTGGTGGGGGTAGCGAGAACGGGCTTCCTTGAGACAGGTTGTCGACCGCTGCCCACCATTGAAGATCCACTGCAGTGTCTCTGGAGATCTTTATCAAATCTTCGAGATCCCCTTTGTGTTGAAACCACTGCCTGCGGACGCACCACTGGAGAGCCATCATGTGCCAGCGTGCATGAGTGACCAACAGTATGGAAGAAGCAAATAGACCGAGCAGACGAAGGACTTTGAGGATTGGAACCACCGCTCCATTTCGAAACATCGGAACCAAAGCCTGTATGTCCTGAACCCGCTGTGGCGGAGGAAAGGCCCGATTCAATGTCGCGTCCAATACTGCCCCTATGAACAGGAGGCGTTGAGAAGGGCTCCAGGTGAGATTTGGGTACATTGATTGAAAACCCCAGGTCGTACAACAATTGAGTCGTCGACTGGAGATGGCACCGCACGAGCCCTGGAGTATTGGCATTGATCACCAATCGTCCAGATAGGGAAACACAGCGATCCCCTTTCTTCTGAGCTCTGCCGCTACCACCGCCATCACCTTCGTGAAGACTCGAGGTGCTGAAGTAAGACCAAACGGGAGGACCTCAAACTGATAATGTTGTGATCCCACCACAAAACGGAGATACTTCCTGTGCGATTTGAGGATCGGAATATGAAAGTACGCGTCCTGCAAATTGACCGACACCATCCAGTCTCCTTCGTTCAACGTCAAAAGAACCTGTGAGAGGGTCAGCATTTTGAACTTTTCCTGTTTGAGGAACCAATTCAAAATCCTCAAGTCTAAAATCGGTCTCAGCCGACCATCCTTTTTGGGAATCAGAAAGTAACTTGAATAGCACCCCTGACCCCTCTCTTGCTCGGGAACCAACTCTATTGCACCTTTTTGTAATAGGGATAATACCTCCTGCTGTAACAGGAGAAGATGGTCTTCCGAACAGAAGGATGGGCGGGGAGGGAGGGTGGGAGGAAATTCCCGAAAAGGAAGAGCGTACCCCCTTCTTCACAATATCGATGACCCAGGAGTCTGATGTTATGACCTCCCACACTGGAAGAAAAAGGGTAAGTCTCCCCCCTACTGGAGACGAATGGACAGGGAATGGTGGAGGACTAAGGCTGCTTTCCTTGCTGCACCCCTCCCGAGGAAGAGGAAGAGGCAGAGTGCTGCAAGGTGGCTCCTCTCGTACGGACTCTGCCCCTGCCCCTGAAGGATCTGTAAGGCAGGGTAGAAGCAGTTTGTTGTGATCCTTGCGGTCTTCCTCGAAAGGAACCACAACCAAATCCTTTAAATCTCCGAAAGCCTCTAAAGGCGGATGAGGCCGACGACTGGAGTCCGAAGGATCTAGCGGTCGCTCTGCTGTCTTTAAAGCGTTCTAAGGCAGAGTCAGCCTTAGAACCGAAGAGCTTTTCCCCATCAAACGGAGATCAAGGAGCATAGCCTGCACGTCCGTCGAGAAGCCAGATGATCTAAGCCAAGACTGCCTTCTAGAGACTATGGTCGTGCCCATAGCCCTAGCCACCGAGTCCGAAGTGTCCAAACCAGACTGGATCACTTGCGTCGCAGCCGCTTGAGCATCCGAAAAGAGTTGCACCATCTCCTGTGACACATTAGGATGGCCCTTTGCCTCTTCCATAAGGGCATGTATGTAACGTCCCAGTATACACGTGGGGTTAGAAGATTTCAGGGCCATACTGCACGATGAAAATGTCTTTTTAGCAGTATGGTCCATCTTTTTCAACTCTCTATCAGCAGGAACCCCAGGAAACGAGCCAGGAGAGGATCTGGAGGAACATGAAGCTTGGACCACAAGGCTCTCCGGAGTTGGTTGCCTAGAGAGAAACACCGGATCCCCAGGTGCCGTCCTGTAACGCAGAGCCACCGCTCTGTTGACTGCCGCGGTGGATACAGGCTTCATCCAAATATCCTTTATAGGGTCCAGCAGAGCCTCATTGAATGGAAGAAGAGGCTCAGCAGAAGCAGATGTTGGATGGAGAACCTCAGTCAATAAATTTCTCTTAACCTCCGCGGTGGGAAGAGTAATATCCAAAAAGTCTGCAGCTTTACGAATGACCTTATGGAACGTAGCTGCCTCCTCTGTGATCTCTCCAGGAGAAGCTAGATCCCACTCCAGGGTAGTGTCAAGGCCACTAGCTGAGTCTAGACCCTGGAAATCACCTGAGGGCTCAACAACTTCTCCTTCCTCCAGGTGTTGCCTCGCGTACTCCTCTTCTTCCAAGAGACGGAGGGCCAGACGCCTTGATCTAAGTCTGGACTCCAAGCCTGGAGTCGACAAGGCGTCAGCCGACGCCGAAGACCTCCGTCGGCACCGAGGCTCGGATTCGTTCGAAGCCGGTGGCTCCAGCTCCACAGCGATCTTGGACGTCAATGGGATCCGAGGCAAATCCACCGGCGCCGTAACAGGTGCAGCCATCCTGGCCGACGTCGTAGGCATCGGCGCCGCTTCAGACGCAGTAGACATAAACGGGGTGAACGGCGCCGACTTGAAAGACGCCGGAACACCCAAATCGTAGGCCAAAGGACCAGACGGACCTGCGTGACTTCCACCCGGCGCCATGGAAGCAAAGATGTTAAACATAGCGTTCAAAAACACTGCAGGATCCGATCCCGGAGTCGGGAAAGCCGGGTACTGTTGTTGCTGCACCGGCGCCGGCAAAGTTGCCGAAGAGGGTCCGGGTAACTCCTGGCCAGGAGAACCTTCAGGCCTCTGGAGAGGCTCGACCTCAAAGACCGACCCGGGTGACGTCGGGGTCGTCGGAGGAGGAGGGGTGACGGTCGGGCTTATCTCCCACGTCGGACGACGCCGAGTCGACGGAGAAGCCGATCTAGACCTGGACCGTCCCTTGCTTGATCGGCGCCGAGATCCATGACGGCGCCGAGAGCCACTATGATGGTGGCGAGACCTCGAGGATCTCGACGAAGACTCCCTCCTATGACGCCTCTCTTTCTTCTTCTTGGACCAAGCCAAGAATAACTTTGCCTCTCTTTCTTTGAGCGCCTTAGGGTTCATGCGCTGGCACGAACCGCACTCCTCGACCTCATGATCTGAACTAAGGCACCAGAGGCAGTTATCGTGGGGGTCGGTAACCGACATCCGACCCCCGCATTGGTTACAAGGTTTAAAGCCGGATTTTCTAGGCTGAGACATCGTAACTGTCAGTTGGTAACAGTAGCTCCCTGTGAGCCTCGAAGAAACAACCGTTATTCGGGCACGGAAAAAAGGGAACTGACGTCTGCACGTCGACGAGGGCTTCTTATTGCCTGGATGACGTCATGTGGCGTCGCATGGAGTCGGCGATTGTGACGTCATCGTCGACGTGCAGAGCTAGAAGAAATTTCCGTCGAGGCTGGTGCGAGGGGAGAATTCTTTTGGTGAGGAATCCACAGGTAGGTGTATCCATCAGAAATCCCAGTTTTCAGTGTAGCCATTATGGAACTGTGGAGTTCGTGTTAGACAAACTCCCAGACCATATACTCTTATGGCTACCCTGCACTTACAATGTCTAAGGTTTTGCTTAGACACTGTAGGTGCATAGTGCTCATGCACATATGCCCTCACCTGTGGTATAGTGCACCCTGCCTTAGGGCTGTAAGGCCTGCTAGAGGGGTGACTTACCTATGCCACAGGCAGTGTGAGGTTGGCATGGCACTCTGAGGGGAGTGTCATGTCTACTTGGTCATTTTCTCCCCACCAGCACACACAAGCTGTGAAGCAGTGTGTATGTGCTGAGTGAGGGGTCCCCAGGGTGGCATAAGACATGCTGCAGCCCTTAGAGACCTTTCCTGGCATCAGGGTCCTTGGTACCAGGGGTACCAGTTACAAGGGACTTACCTGGGTGCCAGGGTTGTGCCAATTGTGGAGACAAAGGTACAGATAAGGGAAAGAACACTGGTGCTGGGGCCTGGTTAGCAGGGTCCCAGCACACTTTCAAGTCATAACTTAGCATCAGGAAAGGCAAAACGTCAGGGGGTAACCATGCCAAGGAGGCATTTCCTTACATTATCTTACTAGGAGAAGTATGCTCTGGAGTAATTCTTGCTGTGTCCTGACTTCTGCTGATTTTTTCCCCTCATCGACGCCTTCGGTGACGGTGTAGTCGTTAATGTTGTCCGCATGGAAATTTTAACCGTCAACAGCTTCAAGGTGGGAGCTACCGTAGACGTGGTCGTCAACGATGAAGACTGCAATAAGGAGACCATGGTCACGGTCATCAACGATGACATGTAGGTCTTCGTCAACGATGATGCCATCGACCCTGTCTTCGGCGATGGTGGAAGACTCGTTGTCGACAATGTCATCGTCAGCGGGGCTATCGTATTAATGTAGAAACCGTCGTCGGCGGTGAAATTGCACTCACCGCAGTCATCAACGGTATAGTCTTTGTCAAAGGTCTCTCAAGCTTTTGAGCAGAAGAAGGCCTTTTAAAAGGTTCAGCAGAGTTAGATGGAAGCACAGAAGAGGATCTTCTAGGCCTTTCGGAACTGCTGACATGTCCTCTTTCCCCTTTCCTGGAGAATTTGTGAGGTAATGAAGAACGGCTGCGGCCTCTATAAGACCCTCAGGTAGTCTTTTTGTGGGCCTTTCTTGGCTGCTCTGAGGAAGACCTTGAATGAGATCTAGGTCTCTTGGATGACTTTCTGGAAGATGTGGAGGAAACATCGCTGTCTGAATCAGGGACTGGGTTGTCTCTAGATTTAAGTTTCTGCAGCCGTATTATTAATCTGCCCTCTCTATCCTTCAGGGTCTTAGAAGAGAAGGTGCGACATACCTTGCAGTCCTTGGAAGAGTGGTCTGGGTAAAGGCAGTATATGCAGTCCTGATGAGGGTCTTCAGAGTGTAATCTCTTTTTCCCACAGATCTTGCAGGATCTGAACAAACCTTTCTTTTCCTGGTCGGAAATGTTGTAGGTCTTACCCACAATCAGTCAGAACAAGTTTTGAAGAGTATAACCTTGAAGTTATGCCAAAAGATGTGAAGAATGGAGAAGACCTCTAAGGAGACTCCCTAGCACGACGTGCAGTGGAAAATCTGAGGTGCTGGAGCTTCTCTCAAGAATCTTCTAAAGTGTGGTGTCGCCTGACTGGTGGACCCTGAAGTATGATCCTTTTTCTTAAAATGTTTCTGATAGAGTGCTAAACTGAGAGGCCTAAGGGCCTTTAGGTTTGAACCTATGTTAATACCACTTGGTTAAATATACAGGGGGCTCCCATCTTGATGACGGGGAATGATTCAAGCATGTGAATTTATGAAAGTTCAAATACTGGAGTATGCTCTATTCTGCAAAGTTCCCAAAATAACCAAAGCTGTCAGATGGGAAACATCTAAAGGGATATTTAGTTTAGTGGACCCTCTGACCAAGGCTTCTAGGATGGTTATAATGTCATCTACTGGAGACGCTCTAGTGGGAGAAGCTGCAGGTGAAGTCTACGTATGACTTGGTGTAGGAAGTTTGCTCTGTATATACTACCTCAAAGTGAGAGAGAGTGTGCACAGAGTCCAAGGCTTCCCCTTAGAGGTAAGATAGTAGAAAAATTAGATAATTTGAATGCTCTATTTTGTGGTAGTGTGGTCAAGCAGAAGGCTTATCAGAGGGTAGTGTTAAGCATTTGAAGCACACACACACAGGCAATAAATGAGGAACACACACTCAAAGACAATTCCAGGCCAAAAGGTTTTATATAGAAAAATATATTTTCTTAATTTATTTTTAGAACCACAAGTTCAAGATTTGAAGTAAATACATAAAATGCAAGGTACTCCACATAGGTAAGTTAGGAACTTTGAATTAGAGCAATAGCATATACAGTTTTAGTAAAAATTGCAATAAGCTATTTTAAAAGTGGACAGTGCAAAAATCAACAGTCCCTGGGGGAGGTAAGTAATGTTTAGTTTGTCAGGTAAGTAAAGCACTTACAAGTCTAAGTTCCTGGGCATAGGCAGCCCACCGTTGGGGGTTCAAGGCAACCCCAAAGTTACCACACCAGCAGCTCAGGACCGGTCAGGTGCAGAGGTCAAAAAGGTGCCCAAAACACATAGGCGCCTATGAAGAACAGGGGTGCTCCGGTTCCAGTCTGCCAGCTGGTAAGTACCCGCGTCATCGGAGGGCAGACCAGGGGGGATTTGTAGAGCACTAGGGGGGACACAAGTAGGCACACAAAATACACCCTCAGTGGCGGCTGGGTGCAGTGTGCAAAGCAGACTGTTGTTACAAACCATGGCAGGTGATTTAGTGGCTACAATAGTTTCTGCAGTGAATGCTCTAACATAATTTCTTGCTGCAATGGATTTAATACCAAAGGGTGAAGATCTTGTGTAGCTTCAGGTTTAAAGTACAAGTTACTTACCTTTGGAACCGATATATCTGGTAGAGACATATTCTAGTTGCAGATTCCTTACCTTTGAACTTCCCCAGGCGTCAGACTGGATCTGGAGATTTTTCTTCAAGCAGTACCTCTGTGCTCAGTCAGGTGGCGTCGGTCGACTCCGCAGGTGTCATTGGCGTTGTGTTCGCCGTGATGATGTCACAGTCGTATATACCCCGGCGCGCTGACATCAGTTTCTTTTCATGACTTTCCATGCCAGTAGCGTGGAACCATGAAGAACACAGAGTGGTGCGCCAAAACTAGGGCCATTAAGGGGATGTTCCTGCCCCTAAAAATCAGTTCGCAGAGCAGGGAGGATGGGCGTTATGTCTCTACCAGTTATATCGTTACCAAACGTAACTTGTACATCTGATAGAGACTTCTAGTTGCAGATTCCTTACCTTTGAATAGATACCCAAGCAATACCATCCCTGGTGGTGGGCTGCCAACCAAGTTCACACCAAAAAGTCCTGCAGGACCGAACGGCCAAAGTAGCCATCCCTTCGGACCTGATCGTCCAAGCAGTAGTGTTTGGTAAAAGTGTGCAGAGATGCCCACGTCGCTGCCTGACAGATGTGCAGGTCTGGAACGCTCCGTGCTAGCGCTGCGTTAGCAGCAGTAGCTCTGGTGGAGTGAGCTTGCAAACCTTTGTGAGGTTGCTTTTTAGCCAAAGCGTAGCACATTTTGATGCATAAGAGTACCCATCGTGAAATGGTCCTCTTCTGCACCGCCTTCCCAGTCTTTGCACCCACACATCCCACAAAGAGATGATCGTCCATCCGGAAGTCTTTGGTTCGAACACTCTTTTTGGGTCCAGACGGTGGAGTCTCGCCTCTTCATGAGAGGGATGTGGGGGTGCATAAAAGGTAGGCAAGGTGACGGACTGTCCAATATGGAAGGGTGTCACTTTTTTAGGTAGAAAAGAAGCCCTCGTGCGAAGTACCACTTTGCAAGGATGGGTGGCCAGGAAAGGTGGCTTAGATGACAGAGCCCGGAGCTCACTTACTCTGCAGGCAGAAGTAATGGCAACTATGAAGACAGTCTTGATAGATAAGAGCCATAAAGGGCAGTTGTGAAGCGGCTCAAACGGGGTACACATAAGGTATGTCAATACAAGATTAAGATTCAAATGGCGCATGAGGAAAGGGATAAAAGGAAAGAGATGTGTGAGGCCTTTAAGAAACCTCCCAACTACAGGAGATTTAAGTAAGGAAGGCTGAGATCTGGTAACCTCAAGAAATCAGAGATATCCGAAAGATATCCCTTAAGAGTGCCCAAGGTGGAACCCTGCTGTGCCCAGTCTAGAGCTACCAATATTACCTGGGCCCGGTCTTGCCTGATCTTCTTCAGAACTCTGAGCAGAAGTGGTATGGGCAGAGAGGCGTACAGGAGGCCTGAATTCCACTAGCGGCGAAAAGCGCTGCCGAGCGAGTGCCGCTTTGGAAACTCCAACGCGCAAAACAGCCGACATTGAGCGTTCTCTACAGAGGCCTCCCCACTGCAAGAAGAGACCTTGCGCCACCTGTGGATGTAGATGCCATTCGTGATCGACCATTCATCATCCGCTGAGTTCGTCTGCTCTGGCATTCAAGGAGCCTGCCAGGTGTTGAACCACCCAGGAAATGCCCTGATGTTCCAGCCAAGTCCAGAGGCGAAGGGCCTCTTGACAAAGGGTCCACGACCCCACTCTGCCTTGTTCATTGCAATACCACATGGTGGTGGTGTTGTCTGAACACCTGCACTGCTTTCCCCTTGAGAGTGGGAATGAATGCTTTCAATGCTAGTCGAATCGCTCAGAGCTCCAGATGATTGATATGAAGCCCAGTTTCCACCGGAGACCAAACGCATCTGATCTCCACCTCTCTCACGTGGCTGCCGCATCCAGGAGTGACGCATTTGTCACAACTGTAGGGTCTGGTTGGGGAAAGTAAAGGGATCTGCCCTTGACCCAATCCTGATTCGTTAACTACCACTGCAGGTCTCTCGCAGTCCCTTCCGAGATCTGGACCTTGTTGGAGAGATTCCCCTGATGCTGCGCTGTAAGGAAATGCTTCTTTGGCATGGTTACTCCCTAACTTTTTGCCTTTGCTGATGCTAAGTTTTGATTGAAAGTGTGCTGGGACCCTGCTAACCAGGCCCAAGCACCAGTGTTCTTTCCCTAAACTGTACCTTTGCTTCCACAATTCGCACAGCCCTGGCACTCAGATAAGTCCCTTGTAACTGGTACCCCTGGTACCAGGGCCCTGATGCCAGGGAAGGTCTCTAAGGGCTGCAGCATGTCTTGTGCCACCCTAGAGACCCCTCACTCAGCACATACACACTGCTTCACAGCTTGTGTGTGCTGGTGGGGGGAAAATGACAAAGTTGACATGACACTCCCCTCAGAGTGCCATGCCAACCTCACACTGCCTGTGGCATAGGTAAGTCACCCCTCTAGCAGGCCTTACAGCTCTGAGGCAGGGTGCACTATACCACAGGTGAGAGCATAGGTGCATGAGCACTATGCCCCTACAGTGTCTAAGCAAAACCTTAGACATTGTAAGTGCAGGGTAGCCATAAGAGTATATGGTCTGGGAGTTTGTCAAACACGAACTCCACAGTTCCATAATGGCTACAATGAAATCTGGGAAGTTTGTTATCAAACTCAGCACAATAAATGCACACTGATGCCAGTGTGCAATTTATTGTAACATATACCCAGAGGGCATCTTAGAGATGCCCCGTGAATACCAATCCGACTTCTAGTGTAGGCTGACCAGTTTCTGCCAGCCTGCCACACACCAGACATGTTGCTGGCCACATTGGGAGAGTGCCTTTGTCACTCTGTGGCCAGGAACAAAGCCTGTACTGGGTGGAGGTGCTTCTCACCTCCCCTTGCAGGAGCTGTAACACCTGGCGGTGAGCCTCAAAGGCTTACCCGTTTTGTTACAGTGCCCCAGGGCATCCCAGCTTGTGGAGATGCCCGTCCTTCCGGCCACTGCCCCCACTTCTGGCGGTAAGGCTGGAGGAGGTGATGAGAAAAACAAGGAGGAGTCACCCAGCAGTCAGGACAGCCCCTAAGGTGTCCTGAGCTGAGTTGACCCTTGCCTTTAGAAATCCTCCATCTTAGTTTTGGAGGATTCCCCCAATAGGATTAGGGATGTGCCCCAATCCCCACTGGGAGGAGGCACAAAGAGGGTGTAGCCACCCTCAAGGACAGTAGCCATTGGCTACTGCCCTCCCAGACCTAAACACACCCCTAAGATCAGTATTTAGGGGCACCCCAGAACTCAGGAAACTAGATTCCTGCAACCTGAAGAAACAAGAAGGACTGCTGACCTACAAGTCTACAGAGAAGACGGATGGCGACAACTGCTTTGGCCCCAGCCCTAACGGCCTGTCTCGAACTTCGAAAACCTGCAACCAGCGACGCATCCGACAGGGACCAGCGACCTCTGAAGCCTCAGAGGACTGCCCTGGACTAAAGGACCAAGAAACTCCTGTGAGCAGCGGCCCTGCTCAAAACCAGCTACTTCTTTGCAACAAAGAAGCAACTCCCAAAGACTTCACGTTTCCCGCCGGAAGCGTGAGACTTCACACTTTGCACCCAACGCCCCCGGCTCAAGATCCAGCGAACAAACACCACAGGGAGGACTCCCCAGCGACTACGTGCCCGTGAGTAGCCAGAGACGACCCCCCTGAACCTCCACAGCGACGCCTGCAGAGAGAATCCAGAGGCTCCCCCTGACCGCGACTGCCTGTAACAAGGGACCCGACGCCTGGAACCAGCACTGCACCCGCAGCCCCCAGGACCTGAAGGAACCGAACCTCCGTGCAGGAGTGACCCCCAGGCGACCCTCTGCCTAGCCCCGGTGGTGGCTGTCCCAAGAAGCCCCCACTGTGCCTGCCTGCACCCCACTAGAGTGATCCCCGGGCTCCTCCATTGATTCCTATCTGAAACCAGACGCCTGCTTTGCACACTGCACCCGCCCGCCGCTGTGCCGCTGAGGGTGTGTTTTGTGTGCCTACTTGTGTCCACCCCAGTGCTCTACAAAAACCCCGTGGTCTGTCCTCCGAGGACGCGGGTACCTACCTGCTGGCAGACAGGCTACTATGGAGAACAGGGGTGCTTCAGTTCCAATGTGTTTTGGGCAACTCTTTGACCTCTGCACCTGACCGGCCCTGAGCTGCTGGTGTGGTAACTTTGGGGTTGCCTTGAACCCCCAATGGTGGGATGCCTATGCCCCAGAAGTGAGACTTGTAAGTCACAAACTAACCATTACTTACCTCCCCCAAGAACTGTTGATTTTTGCACGGTGTCCACTTAGAAAATAGCTTATTGCCATTTTAACAAAGACTGTATCTGATATTACTTTTATTCAAGGTTCCTTACTTACCTGTGTGAAGTGCCTTGCATTTTATGTGTTTACTTCAAATCTTGAACCTGTGGTTCTTAAAATAAACTAAGAAAATATATTTTTCTATATAAAAACCTACTGGACTGGAGTAAGTCTTTGAGTGTGTGTTCATCATTTATTGCCTGTGTGTGTACAACAAATGCTTAACACTACCCTCTGATAAGCCTACTGCTCAACCACACTACCACAAAATAGAGCATTAGTATTATCTAATTTTGCCACTATCTTACCTCTAAGGGGAACCCTTGGACTCTGCTCACACTATTTCTTACTTTGAAATAGTATATACAGAGCCAACTTCCTACATGTGCCTACTGGAACTTCAGGTTCTACTGCAAAGCCTGCATACGCCATCTGGTATTTTGAACCAGCAGGATGCATGAAACTATGAAGCCCAGCAACCTCAGAGTCATTCTCACCGAAATCCAGGACAGAGGCTGAACCATCAGTATCATAGCCCGAATATCCTGGACTCACTTTTCGGATGGAATTGCCCGAAACTGCACTGTATCCAGAACAGCTCCGATGAAAGGGAGCGTCTGAGAAAGAGTCAGGTGTGACTTTGGCACGCTGATAGTGAACCCCAGCGAATGCAAAAGGTTAGCCGTAGTCTGGAGGTGGGAGACGACTGTCTGGGGCGAGTTCGCCTTCAACAACTAATCGTCGAGGTAGGGGAAGATTGGGACCCCTAACCTGCGCAGATGAGCTGCCACCACTACCATCACTTTTGTGAATACATGAGGGGTACTGGTAAGCCAAAGGGGAGCACGGTAAACTGAAAGTGCTAGTAACCTACCACAAATCTTAGGTAACATCTGTGGGCCAGCAAGACGGAAATGCGGAAGTGTGCGTCTTGCAAGTCCAGTGCTACCATCCAGTCTCCGGGATCCTTGGCAGATAGGACCTGAGCCAATGTCAACATTTTGATGTTCTCCTTTTTGAGGAAGGGGTCGAGGGACTGAAGATCTAATATAGACAGAAGACCTTTGTCCTTTTCGGTACCAGAAAGTAGCAGGAATAGCAACCACTACCTACTTCTGGCAATGGAACCCTCTCTATAGCTCCTTTGGCCAAAAGGGCTTGGACTTCCTAGCGGAGAAGCGCAATATGATCCTCCGATATCAGATTGTATGAAGGTGACATGGCTGGAGGAAGTGTCTCAAAGGGGAGGGAGTAGCCCCTTCAGACAATCTGGAGGACCCACCTGTCCGAAGTAATGGATTGTCATTGGGGCAGGTGATGGCAAATCCTGCAGCCAACTAGCTCCTGGTGTACCCGTGGACTAGGAAGGTTTGGAGGCTGATGAGGGGCTGGGGTGGACTGGGAGACCCCGCTGGCTCCCTGATCCCCGGGAGCATGGGATCCCGCATTCGCCCAGGTGCTGTACAGCATGTGCGGGTTGACGGCCGGGGGGGAGGGGAACACACAGTTGGGTGCCCCTTCCGTAGTCATGAAAGGGGCAAAAGGCAGACTGCTGGTGTCTAGGAGTGGGCGCAAGGCCAAGGGATCGAGCCTAGCTCGGGAATCCTTAAAGCGCTCGAGCACCAAATTTGCCTTGTCTCCGAAGAGACGTGTGCCATCAAAGGGCATGCCCATCAAGGATTGCTGGACATCCCCTGAAAAGCCAGATGTTCTCAGCCAGGCGTGGCATCTCAATGCTGCTGTTGATGCAACCTATCTGCCCAGAGAGTCGGTCCTATCCAGTCCACAACCAATCATGAACTTCGCTGCATCCCTAGCATCTGCTACTGCGTGGGAAAGGATAGTCCGGGCGTCCTCCGGAACTCTAAGCAGCACTTGCGCGACCGTATCCCAGAGAGTATGGGAATAACGGCCCAAATGGCATGCGGTGTTCACGGATCACAGCGCTAGACTGTTGGAAGAAAACAACTTCTTCCCCAAGTTGTCGAGTCTTTTTGATTCCCTGTCTGGGGGTGCGGCAAGGAATGCGCCAGATGAAGAAGAAGCCTGCATGACAAGGCTCTCAGGCATGGGGTGTTGGGTGAGGAATTTCAGGTCTGACGGTGCAGGCCAATGACAGCAGACAATTGTCGTATTCACAGGAACCCCTGTGCTGGGTCTGGACCAAGTACCCAAAAGGATGCCGGTCAGTGCTTCATTAAAGGGAAGAAGGGGCTTCGAAGAGGAGGACCCTGGCTGAAGCACGTTGGTTAGGATGTTAGGTCTTACCTCCACAGATGGTAGCTCGAGGTCCAGGACCTCAGCCGCCCTTCTCACCACCATGGAATAAGAAGCACCCTCCTCCGTAACCACAGTAGGAGGAGAGAGCATGCCAGGGGAGGTATCTAGACCACTGTCATCACCCAAATCCTGCACCCAGTCCATTTGGGGGTCAAGCTGGTATTCTAAAAGTTTCAGCATTCCCTCTATACTCTCCCCGTATCCATAACAACAAGAATAAGGGTCTGGTTCAACCATGGGCCCAGTAGAGCCGACAGAGAACAGAATCGGCATCAATCGACGTCGTTCCGGCTCCGGGTCGTCGGGTATGAGGATGGGATCGATGTCAACTGTGGGCCCAATCGACATCGGGAGTGTCGACGTCTGACCCGACACCGGGAAAGGTCTGCGTGGCATGACCGGCATCAGGACGGACCCGCAATTGGATCCGGAGGGACCCTCTGGAGCCGTGGCCAAAGCAGACTACTTCGAACTCGAGGGGGCCCCAACCGACTCACCTGTGCCCGAGGGCGCCAAAGGTAGGTCGGACTGCCCAAAAATGAGGCGCATTGCCTCATAAAATTCTTTAAGCTGGGCAGAGGTGGCTCCGCACGGAGCCGACCCAGATGAAGGATCTGATGACTGAAGCCTGGAGTGTCGACGCTCTTCCTGCATCACGTCGTCAGAGCGATGGGGTGAAGTCGAAGAACGCTTATCCTTCTTAGACTACTTCTTGTGACCCGAATGTCCGATGACTTCGAGGACGAGGAGTGGTGGTGACTCCGCGGCCGATCTCGAGACCTTCCTTTTGAACAAGACCGTGAGCACCACGGAGTTGAGTGTCGGCCCGCCATGAGCTTTAGGGGCCGCTCCATCAAAGCTTTTAGGTTCATGGCCCAACACTCTGAGAATGACTTCGGGTTGTGATCGCGTTCCAGGCACCAAAGACATACGAGGTGCAGATCCGTCACCGACATAGTTCGGTGACAGGAGTCGAATGGCTTGAATCCGGTCTTGCAGGACATCCCTGAACGCATCCACGAACACATCAAAAACGTTGACAAAATTATCAATGTAGTCAAAAAATGACTAAGGTAGCTCTTCTCCGGATCTGCGAGTGGGCTGGCGCAGAAAGAAAAGAACTGACGTCAGCGAGCCGGGGTGGCACCTATATACGACCGTGACATCATCACAGCGAACACGATGTCACTGACGCCTGCAGAGTCGACAGACGCCACCTGATGGCGCGCAGAGGTACTGCTCGAAGAAAGATCTACAAATCCAGTCTGACGCCTGGGGAAATTTAAACAGTAAGGAATCTGCAACTAGAAGTCTCTATCAGATATCAGACTATGATAGTCTCTACTTTCTTTTTAGGTGTCAATGTAAGCAATAACTTGGAGAATCTTGGTGTAGGACTTCCTATGTTAGGGTAGGACAAATGTGGAGAATGTAATATTATTAATGAATGCAAAGAAGAAGCAGAAGGAGATGAAGAACCTGACAGGTTTGGAGAACTCTGAGGGTTTTTCCACACTGAAGGTGATGGACGTTAATGGCTTGATGTTGATTTTCTATACAGCATGCGATGGGTGGTCTTTGATGACAATGGTTTTAATGTTGATAGGTCTTGTCTCAACATCAAGCAAAGTCTGTTTCTTCGAGAAAGATCTCACCTATTTTTCATGGTATGGTGAATGTGACCTCCAACCCTCTTTCCAGGACAAAAGCAGTGCAGAATCACATTAGTGGCTACACTTCATTTGTTCTCTATAAATATTGGATGATGCAGCTGCCACTTCCAGTTTTGTCTGAAACTTGTGATGTTACCAAAGACAAGTGTGCTGAAATGAGACACACCCCTTTACAGTTTCACAGTCTCTTGACTCACCTTGCCCTGCCAAAGTGGAAGAAAGTGTTGGAGTGTCTCGATCCTGAGATCCAGTCGTAATGTCTGAACCGGACGATGGAAAAAACGATCTAAAACGGAGATGGTACCTATCTACAAAGGTAATGTCAGAACCACAAAGGCATTTATCACACCTGTCATAAAAACGCAGTCCGAACTATGAATGCATCTTTACAACACATTCCTATACCATGCAAGTCGTTACAACGACTTTCCTTAGGGAAAGTGCTGGACTTTGGAATAGCCCAAAATCGGTCCAACAAAGCTTCCCTTAAGAAAATTCATTGTAACGATGTGCGTGGTAAAGGAATGCGTTATAAAGATACATTTGTGGTTCGGACCGCGTTGTTAAGGCACAGCATGGTTCGAGCCACGTTGTAAAGGCATGAAGAGTCACCATATACCTTGTGACATGATATCATTCTTTTAAGAAAAACAAGTTGTAAATGTCTGAGCCCAAAACTAAATGGCAAGAGTGACATTCAGAGTTGCATCAATGAACATCTGCTAAAACACTGTCTCTTTCTTTGACTATAGCCTTTGCTTCCTTCATCCAGCCCTTTGGGATCAGACTCATTTGGGGTGAGATATCATGCCACATCATACGGTCATAATAACCATAACCATAACCATAAGTGGCCAAGACATTTGCAGATTTTAAAGAAGATGAGATCACTGAACTAACTCTGCAATGTAGGCTGTCTAGCAGTCAACCTCCTCTGTCCGGTGTGATAAAGAAGCTGGCGTGTCCTAATTTGTTGAGCATCTTTGTGATGACACTATTATAGCAGAGTCTGATTTTTGGGTGGGCTGTCAAACAGACCTGGACTGAATCTGAAGCTCTATACTTCTATTTCTAAGTGGGGCCACTCTGAATATAGAGTCACTGGTGGCTTTGTTAATTTAAGTACTTCTAATCATACGAAGTATAGAATAGGAAGATGTTTCACAGCCTCACGGGGCTGCTCCTTAAAATCACAGCAGGAGCACTGTTGCTTAACTGACACTATGAGGGGGTTGAACTTTTTCGCATCTCTTTCCAGCAACACATTGTCCAGAGGGAAGGCAGGATGTGGAATAGATCTGAACCCCTTCTTTGGCAACACAATCTTTCTTTTTGTGTTCTTAGCCCTCCAGCAGATTAACCCCCTCTCTATTTCCAACAGTCAATTGTAATTATATGTGTCCTCTTCTGTCATTTCCCCAGAGGTTGGTAAGTTCAGAGGTGCAGGCCCTGGAGGAGCGCTGAGGTAGTGGCTGGGTTGTCAAATGATGCAGAGGAGACAGAGGCAGAAAGGGCATTAGTGGTGGAGGAGGAGGAGGTACGCTTACCCAAAGGAACAGATCAGCCGCCAGCTACTTTGCAGGCTGTTGAGGCAGTAGCTTTGAAAAAGCATCCATCATCTGCTCTAATTTACCATAAATGCCACAGGTTCTTGCATCAATTCAGATTCCCTGTAGCAGCCTTGTGAACCATGTGAGGGAAGAAGGCTTTCCTCCTCCTCTTCCTCAAATGCCTGTTCCTCACGTTTTATGAATTTAGCACACATCTATAAGTGGAGGACTGTGTGCTGCATCTGAAGAGTTCATGTGATCGCAGATGTCAGCTTTAAAATTTGATTCTAATGGAAGACTGTATTCTGTATAAGAGATGCTACCGTGACTGTAGCTATCAACTTCAAAATATGATTTTAGGATTTGTATTGGTTGACATACAGTCAATTTTCATTGTGAATGTAGAAAGGTAACTTGCCATAGAATTTCCATCACCGACGTTGCCAATGTGTCTGTATTGATGGTGAAGGCTGCACTGCCATCGATCGGATGACCATCGAAAGGCGGTTGCCAAGTCATTTTTAGGTCGAGCGTTAGCGTTCGGCCTGCTGTATACTAAAGTATACAATAGAGTGAGTTCCAGTGTTTTGATTTGTTAGTTGCAGTGTCCTTCAAAAATCCTTGCTTGCTAGTGGTTAGTTCTGCCTCTTTGTCCTGCCTTTATTCACTTTGGGAGCAGCACAAAGTACTGTGTAATTACGCTATGTCCTTTTTATCTCTTCTGAAGGGAACTTTTTCTTTCAGTATTGGCCTGTTTACCTTGGACTGTGGGTGTGTGTTCAGTCCCTCCTCCCCACCAGCTCCCTCTCTAACCAACATCAGAGGGGGGCTTTTCTAGGGCCAGCTCGCTCTCTTCCTCTTGTTATTTTCAGTCTGCGTGGCAATAAAAGTCCAGTCAGTAATTAACAACCCTATGAGCTCTAACTCGAGCAAACAGAAGACTATTGCATTCCCAATGCTTGTTAGTGTTGTCATTGATGGTGGTCTTCTGGTCACTGTCAACAAGGCTTAAACCATAGGCTTTTAGGGAGATGATGTTATCAACAATCTGGTTGACGACGATAAGATTTTCTTTGTTGACAATGACAAGGACTTTGTAGTAGAGCACCACAATTGTGACTGGGTGTCAGAGAAGCTGGATTTTCAACTTTTGTGGAGCGTCTCCTTGCAAAAACAGTTGTTTTTCCTTTTGAAATGTTGCTTTGGGTAACAAGTGCATCCCTGGAAACTACACATTTCTTTTTGTATACTACCTTCATGAAAGTGCTTGATAGAGCACTTTTCAAAGAATTTTCCTCCTAAGAGAGAGTGCCTCCTTTGGAAGGAAGAATCTTCTTCTCCAGTAAAATAGTGCCAACCTCCTTTGTATTTCCATTAACGTCTCAGATGTGAAGGTTTTATAAATATCACATGCCAACCTCCTTTCTATATCCTTTAAAGTCTTGGATGTGAAGGTTTTATAAATATCACAAATATCACAGCAAGATTCCTTGAGCGCTGGATAAAGGTAATAAATACACTGATCATGATGCTCATCAGTGTAGTTTCTTCTGCTCGCAGTTAGAACAGGATTTGAAGAGAGATCACTTTCTCATCTCCTGGTCAGTCATGGTGACAGTTAACGAAAAGGAGAGTGTCTTCTTGGCCAAGAAGACTCCTCATATTAAAAAAAAAAAAACAACCTAAAACAACTCACAATATGCTAATATCTGAGCAGGGTAAAGTGCAGACAAGACCACAAAAGTATACAGTCACAGACAAGTGGAAGCAGAGCCATTCTCGAGCATTCTCACACATAGGAGAGCTCAGCATTTCCACCTCACTGGCTCAAGTTTGGGTTGTTTCAAATAATGTGGATGCTGGAAAGCAAACACAATGTTAACAATTTAACACTGTTTTCTGCTTTTCAAGATCTATGATGATGGTGAATGATTCAAGTAAGTGAATGTATGAAAAATCTAATGCTGGAGAACTGTTTAAGAAAATGTTTCAGGAGACTCATTAAGGTTGGGAAGGGGTTGTCTTCATTATTTAACTATTCAAATTTACAAATATCAGACAGAAAGACACTGGCAATGCTACATAGTGCTTTGTCGGCAACTCTGTACTAACATGTCAGGAAAGTCATTAAAAAGATGAAAAGCTGCCAAGGAGTCTGATGCTGTGAGAACTGTGTTGGCTACTGTTATACATGCTGCTCAACAATGTACTATGGACTGTATTCCTGTAAACAGTATCGCATCAGTAACCAAAAGACTGTCTCAGATGTACAGAACAGACAATGAGCTTTGGAAAATATACTCAGCATCAAGAGTAGTAGATTTGAGTGTGATCTAATCTGTAGAATATTGGGTTTCACATATGATAGTTCATATGTGGCTGGACTTGTGTAACTGCTTATGTTATCCTCATGGCTACTACATGCACATCAATCACCATACTGTATTTGTCAAATAGAACTTGTGCAGGCTGCAGTCAAGTACGAGTTGCTACATGGGTGCATAGCTGTGATATTTTCATGTCAGAAATACCTAGTGTCAAGCACAGTATAGTGTCTGAAACGATTCATGGACTGTGTTTAACTGTGTTGCTGGAGAGAATATGTATGCACGGATTTCTAGACAGTGAATAAAAAAAAAACATAATACTGAAAGAAACAGTGTAAACCAGTGGTTCTTAACATTTGGGACCAGGGGTCCATGACGCCTACTGAAGGGGTCTGTGACTGCGTAGAAAATGACATAATAAAATGAAATGAAACAGATAATTTATAAATAAAGAAGCTAAATGTAAAATAGAAGATTTTAAAAACATTCTGTAAATATGAAAATTCGAAGTTGGTGACTAAAAATAACGTTGGTATCCTCGGATTGCTTCTTAGGAGCAGTCAAATGCATTAAAATCTCTAACCTACCTAGTAAAATTAAAATTACGATTTTTGTTACATTTGTTTGCGAATTAAATAACATATTTCATCATTTGTGTATTTGTTTGATGAATGCTAATTTCTGTAGTATTTTTTGCAGTTCTATATCATCAAAATTGCTTACGCTGAGAAACCTAGATTCCATTAATAGATTAGTGGAGGTCCCCGGATTCCAATAATGATTATGTGGGGGCCCACAGAGGTCAAACGGTTAAGAAACACTGGTCTAAGCAACAGTGCCTCCACTTATACAGTCCCTGTCAAGAAGGAACTATGTAACCCAAACCTATAACTTGCTTAGCACACAATAGCCACATCCCAGTCCGGTTTTAAGCTAGGCGACGCAATCTACTACTGGCACATCTTTGGTACACATCAACCACACCATGGCAAGTTCAAGATGCATAATTTGGGTTTATTTAGCCCTGCATCGTCTCAACCTTCCCCATGCAATTAAGAATGACAATTAAGAATAGGACACCTGGCTTACACTGCTACACAGAGTTCATTATTAAAAGTGGGCAATGTCCATACCGAGTGACACTAAACCTAATCATTGCCCATGGGACAAGGCCTAAATATGAACACTGGTCTCCACAGGCATATTTCCAGACACCCCTATTTCTGAAGGATGTTTGCCTAGTGCCACAGCCAGGCATGTAAGCAAGGGAAGTGAGCACCCATTCCAGATTTTTAATAAAAGTTGGCCACGAAACTGACAAAAGTGGGCCAGTGCACCTGCTGCACTATTGGCACCTGTACTTCCGATTGTACCCCTTTCTTACACACCACAGTGCAGCCAGGCCACATTCTATGTGCACCAGCTCAAACGCTACAGCAGCTGTTTCAGTTAAACTCGGTAGATATATACAAAATACACAACGCAACATCAAACACCTAAAGAACGAGTTACTTACCTTCGGTAACGACTTTTCTGGTGGATACATTAGTTACCTGTGGATTCCTCACCTCATGAATACTCCCATGGCGCCAGCATTCGACGGAAATCTTCTTACTAGTCTCTGCACGTCGACGAGGACGTCACTCTAGCCCACGCGACGCCGTCTGACGTCATACAGGCAATAAGAGGTCCTCGACGACGTGCGGACGTCAGTACCAATCATTTTTTACATGCATGAGAACAACCAGGCAATGCAATGAAAGAGCAAGGCAACATCCATTATATTGTAAAAATACACAACATTGTATGAATAACTGTAAATCTTTTTATATACATATATATATATAAAACTCTCTCTTTTAAAATATATACACACACCAAGTATATACACAAAGATATATACATATATATAAATATATTATATACACATCTATTGCACCCTCAAAGACCAAGAGGAGCGCACTCAAGGATTACTTGGTAAGACCAGAAAGGCAACGGGGAGGCGGGTGGGACCGTGAGGAATCCACAGGTAGCTAATGTATCCACCAGAAAAGTCGTTACCGAAGGTAAGTAACTCGTTCTTCTGATGGATACAACTACCTGTGGATTCCTCACCTCATGAATAGAGTCCCAAAGCAGTACCACGCCCGGCGGTGGGTGCCTAAATGGTCAAACCAAGAAATCCTGCAGCACTGACCGTGCAAAATGGCCGTCCCTTCTAACCTCAGAATCCAAACAGTAATGTTTTGCAAAAGTGTGAAGGGACGACCAAGTTGCGGCCTTGCAGATGTCGACCACAGGAACACCTCTGGCCAAGGCCGAAGTGGCCGACTTAGCTCTGGTGGAATGAGCTCTCATGCCCTCAGGAGGATCCTTCTTTGCCAAAGAGTAACAGATTTTAATGCAAAGAACAACCCACCTGGATAGTGTTCTCTTGTGGACTGCCTTTCCTCTCCTCTTGCCCACGTATCCAATAAACAGCTGATCCTCCAGCCTGAAATCCTTTGTTCTATCAATAAAGAAGCTCAACGCTCTCTTTGGGTCCAGACGGTGCAGTCTTTCTTCCTCTTTGGAAGGATGAGGCGGAGGATAGAACGTGGACAAAGTAATTGCCTGAGCCAAATGGAAGGGTGAAACAACCTTCGGGAGGAAAGCAGCCTTGGTCCTCAACACCACCTTATCCCCATAAAAAGTTGTATAAGGGGACTTTACTGATAAGGCCTGCAACTCACTCACTCTCCTCGCTGATGTTATAGCTATCAGGAAGACTGTTTTTAAAACCAAATACCTCAAGGGGCAAGAATGCATAGGTTCAAAAGGGGACCCCATAAGGAAAGTCAGGACCAAGGACAAATCCCATTGCGGCATAACGAATGGCTTTGGAGGATATTGATTTAGAAGACCTTTCAAGAATCTGATAACAATAGGGGATTTAAATAAAGATGGTTGGTCTGGAAGACATATGAAGGCTGACAAGGCCGATAAATAACTCTTAATGGTAGCCACTGCACAACCTTTCTGCGCTAGAGACAGAGCAAAAGACAAAACGTCCGATAGATGAGCATGCAAAGGATCAATCTGCCTCTCTCCACACCACGCAACAAATTTAGACCACCTATTAGCGTAGATAGATTTAGTGGAGTGTCGCCTGGCCGCTAATATAACATCCACTACCTCAGGCGGGAGAGAGAAGGAACTCAGGTTGCCCCGTTCAATCTCCAGGCATGTAGGTGCAGACTCTGGAGGTTGGGGTGTAGAACCTGCCCCTGCGACTGCGAGAGGAGGTCTGCCCTGAAAGGGAGACGGAGCGGCGGGCACATTGAGAGTTGGAGAAGGTCGGAATACCATACCCTCCTTGGCCAATCCGGAGCTATTAGGATGACTAGAGCCCGGTCCTGGCGAATCTTCCTCAATACTCGAGGAATCAAGGGTATGGGAGGAAACGCGTAAAGCAACTGGCCGCACCAGGTTATTTGAAACGCGTCCCCCAACGCTCCCTGCATCGGATACTGAAGGCTGCAGAACAACGGACAATGCGCGTTCTCTCGAGTGGCGAACAGATCTACCCGAGGAAACCCCCACCTCTGGAAGATTAAACGGACTTGATCTGGATGGAGACGCCACTCGTGGTCTGCCGAGAAGTGGCGACTGAGACTGTCCGCACGCACGTTCAAAACTCCGGCCAGATGGTTTGCTATCAAGCAAATCCGATGGTCCTTTGCCCAGGACCATAGTCGAAGAGCTTCTCTGCAGAGAAGGTACGACCCCACTCCTCCCTGCTTGTTTATGTACCACATCGTGGTAGTATTGTCCGTTAGGACCTGTACCGACTGACCACGAAGGGAAGGGAGGAAGGCCTTGAGAGCCAGACGTACAGCCCGTAACTCTAACAGATTGATGTGAAACATCTGTTCCTCTGGAGACCAAAGACCTTTGATCTCCAGATCCCCCAGATGAGCTCCCCACCCTAGAGTGGAAGCATCCGTTATGACTGTGGCCACTGGTGGCGACTGCTGGAACGGCTTTCCTTGTGAAAGATTGTTGCTTGAAATCCACCACTTCAAATCCACAGCAGCATCTCTGGAGATCTTGACAGTACCCTCTAGATCCCCTCTGTGTTGAGACCACTGCCTTCGGAGGCACCACTGAAGAGCCCTCATGTGCCAGCGAGCATGCGTGACCAACAGAATGCAGGAGGCAAAAAGACCGAGCAGACGAAGGACCTTGAGGACTGGAACTACCGCTCCATTTTGAAACATTGGAACCAAATCCTGAATATCTTGAATCCGCTGAGGCGGAGGAAAGGCCCGACCCAATGTTGTATCCAGTACTGCCCCTATAAACAGGAGGCGCTGAGAGGGCTCTAGGTGAGATTTGGGCTCGTTCACCGAAAAACCCAGGTCGAACAACAACTGGGTTGTTGACTGCAGATGATGCGACACAAGCTCCGGGGACTTGGCTTTGATCAACCAGTCGTCCAAGTAAGGGAATACTGCTATCCCCTTCCTTCTGAGTTCTGCCGCAACCACCGACATCACCTTCGTGAAGACTCGAGGTGCTGAAGTAAGACCAAACGGAAGGACCGCAAACTGATAGTGTTGCGATCCCACCACAAACCGGAGATACTTCCTGTGTGACTTGAGTATCGGGATATGAAAGTAAGCATCCTGCAAGTCGACAGACACCATCCAGTCTTCCATGTTCAACGCCAAAAGCACCTGTGCTAGGGTCAGCATCTTGAACTTTTCCTGCTTGAGGAACCAATTCAAGATCCTCAGGTCCAGAATTGGTCTCAAACGACCATCCTTCTTGGGAATCAGGAAATACCTTGAGTAAACTCCTCGACCCCTTTCCTGCTCTGGGACCAACTCCACCGCGCCCTTGGAAAGGAGGGCTTGTACCTCCTGTTCTAGCAACAGGAGGTGTTCTTCTGAACAATAAGAAGGGCGGGGCGGGATGAGGGGCGGGAACTCCCGAAAGGGAAGGGTGTAGCCTTTTCCCACAACACTGAGAACCCAAGTGTCCGATGTAACAGTCTTCCATTTGGTGAGAAAATGCTGTAATCTTCCCCCTACAGGAGAGGAGTGAGTGGGAAATGGTGGAAGCCTAAGGCTGCTTCCCCTGCTGCACCCCGCCAGAGGATGAGGAAGAGGCAGAGTGCTGCTGAGAGGCTCCTCTGGTGCGGACCCTACCTCTCCCCCTGAAAGATCTATAGGGATGGGAAGAAGCAGGTTGCTGATATCTCCCCCGAAAGGAAGAGGAGAAAGAGCCACGCCCAAATCCACGAAACCTCCTGAAGAATCTGGAAGAGGCCGTGGAAGAAGGAGCTTGGAGCCCTAACGACTTAGCCGTGGCCCTGCTTTCCTTAAAACGTTCCAAGGCCGAATCAGCCTTAGCTCCAAACAGTTTGTCCCCATCAAACGGGAGATCCAACAATGTGGACTGTACATCTGCAGAAAAGCCCGAGTTACGGAGCCAGGCCTGTCTCCTTGCCACCACAGTTGTGCCCATTGCCCTGGCTACCGAGTCGGTGGTATCCAGTCCCGTCTGGATAATTTGGGTCGCAGCAGCCTGGGCATTTGAGACAAGATCCAAAAGACCCTGGGGAAGCTCTGTAAACGAAGAGGAAATGTCATCCATCAGAGCATGAATATACCTCCCCAGGATACAGGTTGCATTGGTGGCTTTTAACGCCAGACTGCAGGATGAAAAAATCTTCTTCGACTGCGCCTCTAGCTTCTTTGAATCTCTGTCCCCAGGCACCGTCGGAAAAGAACCAGGCGCTGACTTGGACGAACAGGAGGCCTGCACCACCAAGCTCTCCGGCGTAGGGTGCCTAGATAGGAAACCAGGGTCAGTTGGAGCCGTCCGATACCTCCTGGACACGGCTCTGTGAACTGCTGGGGAAGATGCCGGCCTCTTCCACACCTCTAACACCGGATCCAGCAGAGCGTCATTAAATGGTAACAGAGGCTCCGCCGCGGCCGGATGTAACACCTCTGTTAAAAGGTTTTGTTTTGCCTCCACCATCGGCAAAGGCAGGTCCAAAAAACTAGCTGCCTTCCGTACCACTGCATGAAAGGAAGCAGCCTCCTCAGTATATTCCCCCGGGGACGAAAGGTCCCACTCAGGGGAAGTGTCCAGCCCACTGGCCGACTCCAGTCCACGCAGCCCATCACCCGAGTCCTCTAGCTCTCCTTCCTCTAGGGCTCGTTGGTACTCCTGCTCTTCTAATACACGGAGAGCACGTCTCCTTGAATGAAGTCGTTGCTCAATACGCGGAGTCGACAATGCCTCCGCCGAAGTCGAAGATCGGCGCCGATCTTCAGAAGCCACCGACGCCGCGTCCGGCGCCACAGGTAACTTCGGCGCCGACGGAAGAGCAGCTGAAGCAGATGGACCCACCGGAGTCACAGGCCGAAATCCCGACGTCGACGGGATGGAAATCCCCGGGGCCAATCCTTCTGAAGCCACCGGAGAAAACACTTGAGGCTCCAATACCTCAATCACCGACGCCTGTCCAGGTGAAGTTGGAGACGCCGGAGAGGGCAACGGCGTCGAAGGATGCGGCGTAACCGTGGGACTGACCTCCCATGTCCTTCGGCGCCGATCCTAAGACCTGGAACGAGTCTCCTTTGAATGACGCCGAGATTCTCTACGGCGCCGGGAGTCTCGATGATGCCGATGTCTTGGGGAAGAAGACTTCTTGTGATGTTTCTCCTTTGACTTGGCCATAAACAGCTTCGCCTCACGTTCCTTGAGGGCCTTTGGATTCATGTGCTGACATGAATCACAAGTCGAGACGTCGTGGTCGGAGCTCAAACACCAAAGGCAATCGGAATGAGGATCCGTCACCGACATCTTGCCCCCACACTCACGACAAGGCTTAAATCCAGACTTTCTCTGCGACATTATTACCACAGCGAAAGACTACGCAGCAAGATATACACTGTAACCGCAAGAGTAACAGTTGCTCCCTCGAAGATAACCGTTTCGAATGCACGGAAAAAAGGGAACTGACGTCCGCACGTCGTCGAGGACCTCTTATTGCCTGTATGACGTCAGACGGCGTCGCGTGGGCTAGAGTGACGTCCTCGTCGACGTGCAGAGACTAGTAAGAAGATTTCCGTCGAATGCTGGCGCCATGGGAGTATTCATGAGGTGAGGAATCCACAGGTAGTTGTATCCATCAGAATGATGCATATTAACACTCATCAAGCAAATACTTCCAGTCAGCAAAGTACTTATTGATTAAATAATCAAGAGGTAGTTGAATTAGTGCTCTGAAATGTTTATTAATCCCTAATCAAGCATCCATTCAACAAGGTACGTGAAAAGGAAGGTTTACTTTGGTCTAGCAGCCCTTTCATCCAGAGAAATGATTCTCTGAAAAGATGGCAAACATGGGGACACAGCCTGCCCACTCTGCCTGACCATCCCCACACCGGCTTCAATTACATCAAAGCTTACCTCAGGAACTCCAGATCATCCCAGCCATTATGGATCAGTCCTGCCTCATAGCGTTCAAGCCCGATTGCTCGTAACCAGTCTCCGACGCCAGACTCACTCAAACTCGAACTACTTCGTTCACTCTGGTACAAAGCCTGAGTAGGAAAGAGGATGAAAAAAGAAGCAATTGGTGGCACATTATTTCAGCATACTGCAAAGAGAGAAATGGGGAGTGTGGGACAGTGG
Organism: Pleurodeles waltl; assembly: GCF_031143425.1. Taxonomy (NCBI): domain Eukaryota; kingdom Metazoa; phylum Chordata; class Amphibia; order Caudata; family Salamandridae; genus Pleurodeles; species Pleurodeles waltl. The sequence continues at coordinate 75,177,989 of NC_090447.1, read as the reverse complement.
GTTGCTCCTGTGTGCAATGCATATGCAGTGGTGCAGTAGCTCAGGGATCCAAAGAAACAAGACAAGTGGCATAGATGTTCCATTATTCTTCAGCTTTGCAGAGTGCTTCAGCAATTGCTAAGCTACATCACAAGTGAAACCCAGATTTTAGCAGTCCCCTGGCCATCCAGGCTCTACTTCGGTGCCTTTCTTAACACATTGAAAATTGACTTAGAACCGCTTTCTTGCCCACGGGTAGTCTGCTTATGAACATACTTAGAAAGGTCTCAATTTCAGATCTTATCCAACATGCTTCACTAAGACACTCACCTAAAGACAGTCACAGACCTGCCTTTGATATGAATGAAAACCTTCTGCTACTGTTCCACATCTCAAGAGTGGCTTTGGTCAGCCATTTTTTTTCAGCTGAAGCTCTTGTGTGGTTGCTCCCGGTTATAGTCCCTTCAGTTGAATAAAGGTGGTCAAAGACCTAAGTAGCTCAGCACCTATGTACTGTAATTTCATCTACTGGGGATGTTCTAAAGGCTTTCTTCACAAACTCCAAGGTGGTTCAAAATGCAGCAGCAAACGGGTAAGATCACTCTACACCGGCTGTCAATTTAATCTTATGTGGCTTTTAAGGCTTTATGAGTTGTCCACCAAGTTATGTTTTGAGAATGCTTATGAGTTTCTGAAGGTGAAATTCCAATGCACCCATTTGGGGCACTCTGGTGAACTCAACAGGAGAATTTTGTTGAGCCACACTTAGTGACAACACAAAGTTAGCCAAATCTCTCTAGTGCTAATAGCGCTAACTCATTTATAGCTCTGCCATACCAATTACTTGAACTTTAGAAAGCTAAGTAAACCCAGCTACTCTGATCACATCTTTCCCTTTTAGACATGATCCTGCTCGATATCGGAGTACCAAGAAATAATCTGGGAAAAAATCTGGGAAAAAATGAACTTTGGGAAAGTCAAGCCAAACCAAACCTTACTTGGGACTAACCTGAGAATTGATTCCGATTTCTCAAGTACTACAAGAATCTAGTAAATTGTAAAAAACCTCTAGGCTGAATCACTTTAAAATAGTTACCTACTAGATACTGTATGAAAGTATCCTCAGTGGAAGAATTCGTTATCATATGGAAGCTTTTTATGAAGTGGAACCTGCCAATGAAAAGGATTTCTATCTTGATTGCATTGAACCCAGAATTTCACATAAGTTAGATGAGACTTTAGAATACGCTGGTGTTGTCATTCATGCGAATAAGGACTTTGGGCTTACTGACTATGGTGAAGAGGGTGCAAATGTGCTCTAGAGAAAGTGAGCAACAATGGATGTCCAACGCTTTCCGTTTGACTTACAGCTGCAAAGGCACTGTCTAATAGTAAAGTAATTAGTGGTGTTGAAAAATTCATGCATACCAAGAAAGACAAAAGTGATGGAAAAATGATTATCGCATATGTTTCAGAAAGCAACAAGGATGGCTCCAATGTCCATGTTTGAGTGGGATTACAGTCTGGTTGTGGCTAACATCTATCGCGACAATCATCGACAAGAAAACAGTGTTCGTAAATATAAAATAGTGAAAAATCAACTGGTGCCAAGTGGAGGCTCATTTCTATTATTTATTCACCAATTTAAATTAGAAAACACAACTTACAACAGAACATCTTAAAAAGTTCAATTCAGTTCCTTGGATACTGCCCCCAGCATCTCCTTAAAGGGTCTCATAAGACAAAAAAAAACTGTAATCTGTGATGCGATCCATGGAAGACAAAAGGGGAGGACAAAATACATATCTAACAGGCCCCCCTATTTATTTTCAAACATATTAAAACAATCCTGTTTTGAATACATCTCTTTTTTCTAACAGCATACTGTGTATTTAATTTCAAACGGGACTCCACGGTATTTTAGGGTTTCTCCAGTGTTTCACTATGACACTATAGGCAATAGATACAGCAATACATTTTAATTGCTTCCATGTTGCTGATTACTCCCCATCTATTAGGATTATTATACGTGCCCTAGACATTTTGCATTACGGAATGTTGAACAAAACTGAACACTGACTCAAAGCAAATTGATCTTTGAACAGTTTGCAACAAACTTCAGGAAACCAATCACAGATTACCAATAACATGTATCTTGTTATCCATCCCTGACCCATTCAGGAGTATAATAAAGGTGAAAACCATTATAACACGATTGTGTAACTCCTTGTACCATGGGTAACTGATGCATTAGGAATTACCTTTCCCAAACATACTCCTTTTGTGCATCCACACTCACTGCCCCATTTCTCTGAAGCATGTACATTGCTAATCACACGCATCACTTGTATTTTCTGTAACCCACTGATAGTGCCCTGGGGCACTAAGAAACATGCTTGAATGATTCATAACCATCTTTTATTCGAGGATAGTGCGAGAAATGTAAGTATCTACAGTACAAGTTTCTTTCTTAGCTGCTCATAACTCTTATATACAGACCTTCTGCTGTCTGTGCTTTCAATACCATAGTACCTGAATAATAAACTTAATTTAAGTATCAAACCCTTGCCCTAAGGAAGTCTGCTTACTCCTTTAATAGATACCTTAATCCCGGTTGTACCAACATTGGGGATGCACTTCACTTGATATTTGTGCTTCGGGCCCATGTCGATAATACAAAACTACATTAGTCCATCCGGAGTTTAGATCATACATTAACCATGCAACATAGCATAACAAATAATCAAACAGATAGAAAAACAAATTACTCCATATAACAAAATATACCATTTTAATTATTCACTCCACAATTTTAAAAACAAAAAACATTTTTATCAATCTAAATTCCCCTACCACAAAAGAACAAAAAAAAAAGAAAAAGAGGACAGAAAAAGTGCAAAAGTAAGGTGCTTGTGATTTAAGACATGGAAACCAGCAATATAGCTGCAACATTTATACGAAAATATTTTAGTTTAAAAAGCCTGTTGGTTGACCATTACACAGTTAAATAGATCCCATTTCATCTGGATAGCATTCCCCTAATCCACATAGTCCTCTGATGGACTTCGTAAACCAATCCAAGCTAAAACATAATCTTGATGTTTCGACCCGACGCAACAGTAGGGCTAACTCCAGGCTCTAAAGCGGGTCTTCAGCAGGACTCAACGGTAAGCGGAAAACCCACAGGATTCAGTCTGTGGAACAATAGAGGCTCCAACTTCAGATGTATACTTTTTCAGACAGGTCCCAAATTTCTTATATCTATAGCATGGGAACCTTCTCTGAATTAATCGCTTTCCTCACAGAGATTCCAAGCAGGGCATCTACCCCTCTAGGAGTTCATTCATCATCAATTCACTGTTCAAGTTTATTCCTTAGGATCCCTCAAACGAAAAAAGGTGCCTCCAAACTCACTGATATGCATACATCACAAGGAAGTACTTGGTAGAAATGTACATGATATACAGGTATGACAGTAAGGCAGTTAAGGGAGTAACATATCCAACAACACTGTGTAAGGACCCACTTGTAGAATACCAGGGAATTTAGGGATCGGGTTTGCCAAGTGATTGAAGGGTTTCAATCTTACTTTCTTGAAGCAATAAGGGGATTACAATTTTACCGGATCATAACGATTCAACCTTCCTCTTCCTCAAGCACTACTATTAAAACTGTTTATAATTGCAACTCTGTAATACTTTTAAAAATCTGCCAGGCCACAGCCTCCTGTACTTTTCACTTCTTCCATTTTTTAGTTTAATTCCTGGATTGTTCTTAGCACAGATAAAAACTGGGACCATCCCTTGATGCTCATTAAGACACTTATCCGGGATTTCTATGAAATTTTCGGCACAGAAATCTTGGCAAAAGAAACATTTTAACCAGTTAATTCTCCCAACTGTAGTGAGCTATTAAACGTGGATTTTTATTTCTTCAGATACAAAAGAAAAGTAGTAATGATTCTTATCTGTAACCCCAGTTCTCTCTCAGAAGACTCCAACTGAAATCATGAGCACTGAAAAGTGCCACCCATGTGTGGGGTTCGCAGAGCACTTCTTTAAAATACATCTTCTTAAGTGGAGATCTTCTCTTTATTCTGGAAGGCCAAGATTAAACATATAATCTTTTAGAGGTGTTTTGTGGCCTATAAAATAGGCTATATTGATTGATTACTTTACTTTTAACAAAAGCCAAATTAATAATAAAACATAGGGGAAATGACTAGAAAATAGATCATTTCCTCCTATAAATCTCATTCATAAACCTTCTTTAAAAGAAACGGGGAAAAAAGAATAGGGCAATGTAGATTTCCACTAACCTTTAAGGGCTGACAGCCCACCATTAACCCTCCATGCCCAGTAGATGGCAGTTACCTCAGTTCTGTTTTTACAAAGAAATAGAGAGGACTACTAAAAAGCTGAATGTCTGTTAATTATCTTTATCCCTTTACACCAGGGAGAAGGGAGGGTTGCTTACGATTTCAGTCGAGATTGAGAAAGAACTAGTATTAGAGGTAAGAAACCATTGATAACCATAAGCACTGAACAGAGTAGCAAGCCATCTCCAAAAAGGTAGTGGATGAGGAAAATATGACCAGCAGAAGTAACTATGCAAAGTGATTCCTTAAGGAGGCTTGTCCCACTTATGCATCAGTTCTAGCATCTCAATCAAGACAATAATGTATTGTTAAGATGTGAACAGACCTTCATGTGGCTGCCTTGTAGATTTCCACAATGGGAATATTCCTTATTAAAGCAGTAGTCTCATACCTCTGGTGGAACGGGCTGCTGTTGGTTTATCTGTAAAGTTTTGTTTGCTTTTTGATGGCACAATCTGGATATAGATTGTTAAGATGTGGTTAGACCAGTACCACAAAGGTAATAATTCACAAGAAACTGTTAGACTACCAAACTCAAAGACGGAAGGTTGAGATGAACCATTTGGCCTCCGAACCCGATGAGAAGGTCCCATCTGTTCAGACATGTACAGAAGATCTGTGAGCTACCACTGCTGGGGCCACTCAGGAGCTAGCAAAATCAATCTCGCTGTCAAGCAAGACAGGTTGATGATCACAGCTGGAATCAGGGGTATCGATGGAAATGGGTAGAGAAAATTGCTGGACCGGTAAATCATAGGGCATTACCCTTTGTCCCAGGTTGGGAGAACCTCAAGGGAAAGTCAGGGCAATTTTTGTTCTCTGTGATAGGAAAGAAATCTATATTTGGGAAATGCCAGGCACAGAAGACATTGTTAATGTCAGTCATTGAGGACCCATTTGTGATTTTCTTGAAAAGATCTGCTGAGGGAATCACATGGGTGTTCTGGACACCTGGAGGATGGGCTGCAATGATACTTGGGCTTCTGGCCAGCAACTACTTCCATATGGTTTGGGATTCAAATGATAAGGCCCTGAACCTCATTCCTCCTTGTTTGTTCAGATAGTACACTGCTGTTGTGTTGCCAGTCTGAACAAGGAGTGAGTCAGTCTTGAAAGAGAGTTGGAAAGATTTCGGGGCCAAGGGAACAGCTCTCAGTTCCAGAAGGCTGAGGTGGTATGTAATTTCTTTGATGGAGCACATTCCCTGTATGTGAATGTGATCACTATTGTCTGTTATGGGATCCCCCTGATGAAGTGGCATTCCAAAGAAGAGACTTTTCGATCGACGCCACCATTTGAGAGATTTTGCTATGTGGGAAAGGGTGATATTGCCTTCCCAATTGCTCAAATACTAGCTCCACTGATCTTCTAGAAACTTTTGTAGTGGTTTCATGTGGAGGAGGGCATTCAGCGTTAAAAAGATGCAGGATGCCATTGAGCCCGGTAGAGATGACACTTATCACTGTCGGATGAGGACCTTTTGTTGGAGATTGACATTTCAAAAGTATAGGTAACAGTCTCTCTCCCCCAAGGATACACTTTAGCTTTATTGTTATCGATAATCGCTTCTACTTCTAAATAATGAAGAGATTGCACCAGAGATGAAGTAGATTTTCGTGAAATCTGAATGAGAATCTTTGCCTTTAAGATACACCTCATCAGAATTGCCCTACACTTCTGCTTCATACCCTCATAAGAAACAAATGTCAACACATAATTTATCTCTTCATCACCCTTAGTACAAGTTTTCCTCTCTCAGTATATGAAATTCTTTTTTATAGTTTGTCTGCCTCCACTGGTGTTGCACATAAAACAAATTCTTTTGCAGAAATTCTGGAAAATATTTTTAGGTTTGCCAAAGCATGTCCAGTTTGTTTCAGGATTCACATCATGTCACAGTATTTAAATGTCTACTTATTCTTGGAGATTTCAGGTGGAGAGTGTCTCATAAGCGTCTTCACTTGAAAGCTCAAAAGGTTGGACAGGATTTCACTTGGTTTCTAATTGTCTTTTGCATTTCCTCTTCTCTGTACTTAGTTCACTATCTCTACGGCAAAGGTGGCCTGCTGCTCCCACAATCTCTTCAAATCAGGATGAATCTTAGTCACTTTACTGCAAGGCCTCAAATTGTAGTGCTTAGTTGTACAACATTTCTCCAACGTAGGACATTATTATATTGAACTATCACTTTGGATAATTCAATGTAAATTCAGAAGCACACTAAAATACATATACGAAGCACAGATTCAAATTATGGATGCCTGAGCCTGGCACTCCAGAGCATGTTATTCCATTAAGATTAAGACTATAAAAGTCAGCTGCCCTTGAACACTGTTTCTATTCCATATCTGTATGGTGTCCAGCCCAGGTAAGTAATCAGAAATATTACAATGTCTGGACAAAACACTACGTCATAAAAGACTCTTACATGTGCAAATTTAGCACATTTCATTCAACATCTGGACAACGTGTTATGCTAAATTACCTTCCTCATAAAGATGCCAAACCAAGAAACCCGCTACAGCATTTACAGGCACAAAAGCCCCCATACCCTAAGAATAATGTACAGATGTCTTGGTGAATGCATGAACAAAATGGTATTTCTACATGGTGCATATAAACAAGAAATATTTTTTTATGTTAGTATGTATTTCTGAGATATGTTATTAAAAATACAAATAAAAGCAATTATGCCAAAGATGATGACACAACCGTGCCATTAACATAGATGTCATCCTACAATAGTAGAGCTCTGCCTTACCTCTTCATCAACAACTTCTTTGATGCTTTCCCGGATGCACCGTGGTGGAAAGCTCATTGGCTGGCTGTAATCCGAGTGAAAGCCTCTCAGAGGGAAGTCCATTGGCCCTCTATCGGGCAGGTGGTGAGTTCTCCCAAGTTGTCCTCTCCCCACAGGGCCACTCTTGCTGCTAGAATAGTCTACTTCGCTCAGTGTCCTGGCCATCTGCAACACCGAGAAGGAATGATCATCGACAGTACTTTGTGTTTGCCTCATGCTGTTATGGGGCTCCGAGCCAAATGTCACCCCTACATGAGGCACTGAAGTGTGGGAAGGCACTGGGTTATGTTTAGAAGGCAACTTAGGCTCAAGAGTTTCACAAAAGCCAACTCCAGGCTTAGGCTTGGTGGCTCCAGTCCTGGCACTCATCTCTTCTCTACCAACACTACCCTTGGGTACAGTAAAGCCTTGCATCTCTTTTGAAGAGGCATAAAAAGGATTCTCAACCATTTCAATCTCCACACACTTGGGGAGAGGTGGAGGAGGAAAATCTGGTGGTGGGAGGTTCATAGTGCCCACATCATCATCTGAGGAACTCTCCTCACCTTGAGTTTGTGGATGACTTGATGAGGGCTGGTGACGCTTTTCAAGCTGTACAGGCACAGTGATCTGAACTTTATTCTTTGAAGCAGGAGGCTTCGTCAGTGTCAGTGGACTCTGGTTGTCTGCTGTGAGAAGCTGGTGTGGTACCCCTTCGAGCACATAGTAGGCAGGGTTATTGAAACAGTTCTTCATACCAGTTCCCTCCAGATCTGTCTGCGCATCCTGTTTTGTCCTATAGCAAAAAATAAATTAAGAACTTAAACATTTTAATCTGTTCTCAATGTATGGAGACTTGCGTGGAACACATAAGAGGACCCCAAGGAGCCCAACTTATATAACATTAACTCTAAGCTCTTTAAGTAATCTAGCTCAAGATAATTTATCACAATTGCTTGTGTTGTAAACTATCAGTGCAGCAGATAAATGTCACAACATGCACAGTACTAAGAACATAGGTGAGAAAACTACAAATCAAATAAGGTACTTATCTGTGTTAATGCTCTTTCAGGTGGATACTCTATCTAACCACATATTCCTCATTTTGTCGATCTTCCCTGGCACCATCCTCGATCTGGAAAACACCAGCTCCTGGGCACTGGCAGATGGTGCAATCAGTGTCTGTTATGACTCTGTCTTGCCTTCAGATGTGTGTCCTCAGAGCCAAGCACAGGCGCTACCCCTGCGCGCTGACATCAGTTACTTTGATGACATTTTCTATGCCATGAGACACAGAGATTAACTGGCAAATTGATAATATTCAGAGCGTTGGATTCCTAATTTGGAGCTTTTACTGCATCAGAACGTAAACACGGCAGTACGATGAGGAGGGGGGTTACCATCGATAACACCTTATGTGCCTTATGTGGTAGAGACACATTCTAGTTGCAGATTCCTTAACCTGTGAATTTCCCCCTGGTTTTAGCTTGATTCTGAGGGATTTCTGAGCAGTAACCCTGCACGACATTAGGTGGCGTTGATCAGCTCCACGTCCGTCGTTGGCATCTCCGTGCCAGATGTAACATCGCGGGTCCTATATAGGCGCCACTCTGACGAACTGACGTCAGTTTCTTTTCATGACTTTCCACACCAGAAGCGCAGAGCCATGAAGAACACTGACTGCTGGTGTGTCAAAACTAAGACCCTGAAAGGGGAGTCCCTGTCCCTAGAAATCAATTTGCAGAGCAGGGAGGTTGGGTGGGTCGATAAGGAACCTGCAACTAGAAAATGTCTCTCCCAGATAAGGCATTACCAAAGGTAAGTAGCTTGTTCATCTGACAAAAACTTCTAGTTGCAGATTCCTTACATGTGAATAGATACCCAAGCTATACCATCCCCATAGAAGGGTCTGAGAACCAAGATCACATTAGAAAGTTCTTCAGGACCGAATTAGCAAAGTACCCATCCCTACGGATCTGACTCTCCAGGCATTAATGTTTGGTGAACGTGTGCAAGGATGCCTATGTTGCTGCCTGACAGATATCAAGGACTGGAAATCTGCATGCTAACACAGTGGTCACAGGAGTAGTTCAAGTAGAAAGAGCATGCAAGCCTTCAGGGGGTTTCTTTTTGGCCAGTGCGTAGCAGTTCTTAAAACAGAGAATGAGCTATCTGGAGATAGTCTGCTTCTGCACTGCCCAACCTTCTTTCGCACCCACATTACGGACAAAGTGCTGATCACCCACCCGGAACTCTTTTGTACGATCAAGGTAGCACGCCAATGCTGTTTTTGGGTCGAGGCGGAGTAGTCACTCCTCTTTCTTAGAAGGATGTGGGGATGTGTAAAAAGTAGGCAAGGTGATGGATTGGCCTACATGAAAGGGCCTACAACTTTTGGCAGAAAAGAGGCCCTAGTGCATAGCACCACTTGCCTACAACTCACTTACTGTGCAGACAGATGTAATGAAAGGCAGTTTTCAAAGTGAGAAGCCTGAGAGGACAACTGTGTAGAGGCTCGAATGTAGCGCACATCAGAAAGGTCAAGCCCAAATTCAAATTCCATTGGGGCATAATGAATAGGGCTGGAGGAAACATATCTGTAAGGACTTTAAAGAACCTATTTACAATAGGGGACTTGGAGGTTGATCAGGCAACCTCACAAATGCAGAAACTGCAGATAAATAATCTTTGACAGTGCCCATACTAGAGCCCTGAGTATAAACAACAGAAACTCAGAGAGTGGGGCAGAAAGGGCATCAACAGACTTGTCTGTGCACCATGCCACAAATTTCTTCCAACAAAAAGATTTTACCGTTTGGAAGGAGGAACGCCTGGCTGCCAAGAGAATGTTACAGACTTTGGGTGGAAGATTCAAAGCTGTCACCTGTCGCCGCTCAATCGCCACGCAAGAAGGCAGAGTGGATAGGTTTGGGTGCAGAATCCTTCCCTGTTGCTGCAACAGAAGAACCTCCCGAAGGGTCCGTCGGATTGGAGGATCGATTAACACACTCTACAGATCGGGATTCCAGACTCTCCATGCCCAGTCCAGTGCCACAAGGATTAAGTGGAACCAGCCAATCTTGATCTTCTTGAAACTCTGAGTAGAAGTGGTATGGGTGGAAAAACGTATAGGAGGCCAGAGTTCCATTCGAGATGAAAAGCATCTCCAACCGACTGCCGCCTTGGAAACATCAACGCACAAAACTGCTGTCACTGCGCGTTCTCTGCAGAGGTGAACAGATCCAACCAAGGCTCTCCCATTGCTGAAAGAGATCTTTCACCATCTCCAGATGGAGACTCGATTTAAGATCCAGAAGACATTTTCAGCTGAGTTCAGCTGCTCTGGCGTTTACAGAACCCGTCAGACGTTGAACCACCAGGGATATGCCATGCTTTTCCAGCCATGTTCGGAGGCGCAGAGACTCTTGACAAAGGGTCCATGACCTCACTTCGCCCTGCTTCTTGCAATACCAAAGGTGGTGGTGTGAACACCTGCACCATTATTCTCTTGACAGAGGGAAAAAATGCCTTCAATGCTAGCCGGATATCATGGAGCTCCAACAGGTTGATGTGAAGGGCAGACTCCTCTGGAGACCAGATGCCTCCATCTCCACCTCCCCCACATCGCCACCTCTTCCTAGGAGTGATGCGTCTGCCACTACTGTCAGATCTGGTTGGGGAAGCAAGAGGGATCTGCCTCTGACCCAATCGTGGTTCGTTAACTACCACTGCAGATCGTGCCCAGGTCCCTCTGAGATCGGACCTTGCGAGAGAGATTCCCCTGATGCTGCACCCACTGGAACTTCAGCTCCCACTGCAGAGCCCACATATGCCATCTGGCATTAGTCACCAGCAGGATGCAGGAGGCCATGAGGCCTAGCAGCCTCAGAGTCATTCTCATCGAAATCCAGGATAGAGGCTGAAACATCAGCATCATTGCCTGGATATCCTTGTCATGCTGTTTTGGAGGATAAGCCTGAAATTGCACTGTGTCCAGAATACCTCCAATGAAAGGGAGCGTGTGAGAGGGAGTCAGGTGTGACTTCAGTACGTTTACAGTGAACCCCAGCGAATGCAGGAGGACCGCCGTAGTCTGGAGATGGGAGACAATAGCCTGGAGCGAGCCCGCCTTCAACAGCCAGTCGTCGAGATAGGGCAAAGACTGGAACCCCTGATCTGCGCAGATGAGCTGTGACCATCACCTTGGTGAATACCCGAGTGGTGCTGGTAAGGCCAATGGGGAGCTCTGTGAACTGAAAGTGCCTATGGCCTACCGTGAAGCACAAGTAACGTCTTTGGGCAGACAGAACGGGAATATGTAACTAAGCGTCCTGCAGTCCAAGGCTATTATCCTCTCTCCTGGGTAAAGGGCAGAAAATACCTGAGCCAAAGTGAGCATTTTGAACTTCTCTTTCTTGAGGAAGAGATTGGGGGATCAAAGGCAGAGGCCCTTGTCCTTTTTGGGTACCAGAAAGTAGCGGGAATAGCAACCACAACCCACTTCTGGCTAGGAATCTCTCTCTACGGCTCCATTGGCCAATAGAGATGTAACTTCCTCATGGAGAAGGGATAGGTGATCCTCCGTCATCTGATTGTATGATGGCGGCATGGATGGAGGGGTAGCCTCGAAGGGGAGGGTGTAGCCCCTTAGGACTATCTACAAAACCCACCTGTCTAACGTGATGGATTGTCAGTGGAGCAGGTGATGGTGAATCCTGCCTCTGAATGGCCCCTGGTGAGAAGTCAGACTCTGAAGGCTTAGAGGTTGCTGCCAATGAGGGTGGGACAGGGAGGGGGGCATTCATATGCTAGTATCTGGAGAAGTATCCAGTCTGCTGGCCTCCCCAAGTTTGTAAGCCAGTTCATAGGGTTTTGTATCTGGTATTCTAAAGGGTCTAGCAACCACCCCCAGTCCTCACCATAACTTATGCCATAAGAAAGGGGCTCAGGATCCAACATGGGAGGCGAGGCTCCTGCCAGCATCGGAGTTGTCATCATACGACGCCCATCTGGCTCCGTGTTAGGAGTCCAGCAGAGTCGGGTTGTCCAAAAATGAGGCACACAGCCTCATAAAATTCTTGAAGTTGGCCAGGGTCACTCCGGCTCCCAGAAACTCAGCCAACGGATGAGGAGAAGTTGAAGAACGCTTCAACTTCTTGCTTGTCTTATGCCTCGACTTACCTGATCGTCCCGAGGACTTGAAGTGGGCTGACGAGGATGGAAGACTCAGCAATCCCTCCAGGAATCTTCCTCTCAACAGGGACCTTGACTTGTGTGAAGTCTAATGTCGGACCACCATCAGCCTCAGGGACCGCTTCCTCAAATCCTTTGGATGCCTAGCCCGACACCTGGAGCATGACATCGGGTCGTGGTAGCGCTCCAGGCACCAAAGACACATTAGGTGCTGATCCGTCACTGACATCACCAGTGACATGACCCACAGGGCTTAAAGCTGGCCTTCCTGGATGACATCCTCAATGCACCAGGAGTAGAAAACTCAAAAAAGTCTTTGACAAAAGTCGAAAAAAGGCCATTCAAAAAGTGACTGAGGGCTAGCTCTGTTAGGATTGACATTAGTTGGTGTGGAAACAAAAGAACTGACATCAGAGCGCCGGGGTGGCACCTATACAGGACCAGACATCAGAGCGCAGGGGTGGCACCTATATAGGACTAGCAACGTCATATCCAGCACAAACACCAACGATGGATGCAGAGTCAATTGACATCACCTAACTGCACGCAGGGGTACTGCTCCGAACATTCTCAGATCAAGCTGAAGCCTGAAGGAAATTCATAGGTAAGTAATCTGCAACTAGAAGTCTCTATCAGATTCAAGTATCCACCAGAAAAAGCATTAGCAAGTAAACTGTTCTCCTGATGGATACTTCTAGCTGCATATTCCTCACCTTGTGAATCAAAACAAAGGAGGAGGGTCTGCATTGTAGGCTTTACACCTTAAAAGTCTGCAGAGCAGGGCTTGCAAAACAACTCTCCCTGCAGACTCATGAGCCGAAACAGCAGCAACTGATGAAAGTATGGACTGAGGACAACTTGGTAGCTTGGCAGATGTACAAAACAGGAATATTTTGTGTTATGGCTGTAGTAGTGGTCTATACCCCAGTAGAATGAGTCCAAAGGAACAGAGAAAAATACATTTTGCCAACACCAGTGAAAAGAACAATCCATTGTGATAGGGTGAGCTTTTGGACAACCTTTGTTTTCTTCGCACTAGTTAATTTGACAAAAAAAAACAAAAACAAAAATAATCAACCCATAGGGATGGTGCACTATATTTAAAATGTTTGACGTGACTTTTTAAACATTTTTATGTGTCTTGGTACAGAAATAACTCATGAATTCATTTTTCACTACTGCAAGGACCATCTCTCCCAAAGAATAATATTGGGTTACCTTATTACATTTGATGAGTGGCATTGTTTGCTTGGGAACAGGTAGAATTGTCATCTTTGGTCTCTAGAAAATGATAATTTAAAATCCTCTAATGGTCAAGCCAAATTTGAACTCATAATTCTCAAAATTTCACTTTTAGAAAGTTTGCATTTTGTTATTTTGTTGTACTAACCATTTGGTACCTACAGTCTGTGCGCTGAGTCACATGAATAGGGGTAGATGGCAGCAGGCCTTTGTGTATTCCCCCTTGACAGTGTCACAAAGGGGGTTGGGTATTGGCAAAATGGGCCATCCTGACAGGATGGTTGATGGGGAGGGGTCTGGCAACTGCCACACTTGCGCTTCCATAGGGGGTGCCTACTTCACTCACAGAACTTCACACTAGCCTTTTGTCATCCCATACATCTAGGGGCTGGGGAAGGAAGGTAATTCCAGAATCAGATGTAGGGGGAAGTCTAGAAGTTTCTCCCACTTAAAGCTGGCACCAGGTATAAATATTCGTCCCTGAGACCGACTCTTCAGAACACTCTTGGACCTGTGGACTGTAAGAAAAAGGACTGCCTGGCTGTTTGAGGACAGCCACCTTCCTGAGGCCTGCCTTACTGTTACTACCAGAGTGTCTCCAAGGGCCAGTGAACTGGCCTCTTGTTCTGAGCGACAGAAACACAACAGGCTTCTGACTTTGTTTAATCGGAACAGAAGAAGAGCGCCACATCTCAAAGCAAGTGCTCCAATCGCCAATTTCAGACAGATGGCTTCATCAAACCAACGGAGCATGTAACCTCTCAATGCTGGACCTCGCACAGCAGCCACTGATCGACGGCTTCCCCTGCACCAACCCATTGCGATGCAAGTCTCTGCAAGGCAGCCCTGGACCTGTGGCTTCATCAACCCGACACAGAGCGACATCTCCACACTAGGATCGCAGTTTCTTATTGGCAGCTTCGACTGCACCGATCCTCTCGACGCTGGACCATGCATCACAGCTCCAGCTCAACGGCTCCTCGATGCAGGTCGATGCAGACTTTGTATCTTCATTCCAAAGGACACAAGTATTATCACAGCAGGGCATACTTGGTCCTGTGCCCGGCCCGTGTCTATTGCAGTCAGCCTGAACTTGTGACTTTGTCCCAATACAGCACGACCAGCTGAACAAGTTACTTACCTTTTGGTAATGGCTTATCTGGTAGAGACTCAATCTAGCTGCAGATTCCTCACTTTGGAATAATCCCAAGGATCCACTGGATCTGGAGGTTTTTGAGAAGTACCCTTGAGTGCCAGTAGGTGAAATTCTTTTGCTCTGCGTCAGCCACAGTACCCATAAAGGTGCCACCCTGGCACACTGACGACAGCAACTTTTGTGACTTTCCACACTAAGTTCATGGAGCCATGAGAACTGACCTCTAGTGTGAAACACCTGGGCCCTGAGAATGGTGCCCCTTACATGGCAATCGGCTTGCACAGTGGGGAGGATGGGATGGTCAGTGAGGAATCTGAAACTAGAAAGAGTTTCTACCAGATAAGGCGTAACTGAAGGCAGGTAACTTGTTCATCTGATAGAGACTTCTAGTCACAGTTACCTTACCTTAGAGTAGATACCCTAGAAATGCCTCCCCGTGGTGGGTCTGCAAAGCCAATTTCAAATCAAAAATTCCTATTGGACCAAATAGGTGAAGTGCCCATCGTGAAGACCAGACTGTCCAGACAGTAGTGCTTGGTAAACGGGTGACACAAGGCCCACATTCCTGCCAGACAGATATTCAGGATAGGGACTTTGCAGCCTAACCAGTGGTCACAACATAGCTTTGGTGGACGCAGCATGCAAACCCTCAGGGGGTTGCTTATTAACCAATGCGTAGCAGATTTTGAGGCAGAGCACTATCCATCTTGAGATGGTCAGTTTCTGCACAGCCTTCCCTTTCGTCCACCCAAAATTCTTTTGTGTGATCCAGATAGAACAATGCTCTTTGGAACCTGATGGTGGAGTCTCTTCTTTGGCGGGGTGAGGCGGAGTGAAGGAGTTAGGCATGGTGATGTTTTTGCCTACACAGATGGAAGCCACAACTTTGGGAAGGAAGGAGGCATATGTCCGGTAGACCAGCTTGTCTAGGTAGAATGTGGTGCAGAGAGGATGTGCTGAGAGTGTCTGCAATTCAAGAGACTCTCCTTCCCGATATTATTGTGACTAAAAGACAGTTTTCATGGTCAAAAGCCTAAAAGTACTGTGCAAAGGCTCAAAAAGTGCACACATCCAGAAGGCCAGAACAAGACTCAGATCTCACTGGTGCATGATGAATGGCCTGGTTGTGTGTGTGCACGTGTGTGTGTGTGTGTGTGGTGAGGGGGGGGGGGTTGTGCTGCAAGCCTCTAAGAAACTGTAGAAAAGTACCCTTTTTAAACATGGTTAACCCCCATTTTTACCCTGGATTCTTATGTGGCTTTGACTGTTAGTGCACTAGGTCCCTACTAAACAGGTCCCTAGTACCACATCTCTTTCCCTTAAACTGCACAGTTGTTTTGCACAATTGGCAAACACTTTAGCTGCCACTGTAAGTCTCTAGTAAATGGTAACCCTGGTACCTAGGAACTGGGGGTATTAAGGAAAGTCTCTGAGGGCTGCAGCACCAATTGTGCCACCCTCAGCGGCCCCCTCACATAAGCCACACAGTGCTGCCATTGCAGAGTGCATGTGTTGGTGCAGGCGAAACTGAAAACACAACCTGCAGCACACCCTTGTGTGCCTGGTCCTTTATCACTGAATGTGCCAGGTGTAAGTCACCCCTAAAGCTGGGTGTATTCAGGCACATGTGAAGGCATATATGCATAAGCAAATATGTCCCTGCTGTGTCTCTGTCGAAACAGACATAGTGTGTTGTGTAGCCATTTTAGTTATAGCTCCATGCACGTTATTTTAGCAAACTAGGCCTGCAGATGTGCACTTTAACCTAGATATATTTTATTAAGCTTTGTTTATTATTTTAACAATAGCCACATTTGCGGTCTTCTTTTATTTATTTCTATCTAGGTGTTCTTTGCCTAGGTCAGTACTGCGTTCTCAAACAAGACATTTATTTCCCTCTCTGCTTTTGTCAAGGATGCATTATGATAAGTTGCCGGTAAACCTGGTAACGCTTTGTCTCTGGTATTCATAGAAACATACACATCCTTATGTAGGGACATTTTCTGAGGACATCAGCCATTATAAAAACATTTCACTGTCCCATACGCGTTAGAGCTACAGCTACTTATGCAGACTTCAGGCCTCTTGCTCAGGTATGAGGGACGTCTTCCCGGGGGAATCTGAAGGGCAGAATTAGAGCTTCACATGCTGTGCTCTAACATGGCCTAGGTAAGAATTATTTCAATGATTCTAGTGACAATATGGTAGTGTTA
Source organism: Pleurodeles waltl (assembly GCF_031143425.1). Classification (NCBI taxonomy): domain Eukaryota; kingdom Metazoa; phylum Chordata; class Amphibia; order Caudata; family Salamandridae; genus Pleurodeles; species Pleurodeles waltl. Next base: position 75,161,049 of record NC_090447.1, on the reverse strand, counting down.
TTTTTATGCTTCACTATCCTCGTCACTATTTTAATCCTGTCATGCTTCATCGTCCTGGTTATTGCAGTGCATGCATTATCTAAGATGCAGGTGCTTCATTAAAACCTTATTGAAACATATACTGCCTCTGATTGTCCCTGTAAATGTGAGACTAATGTAACTGAAAGAAATGGATGCGATCTGAGTGACCACGATATCCCTGAGGAGTCAATTGTGTCATGCGCTCGGCAGCCCAATCATCCTAGCTGTAGGGTGGGGATGAGGCACTGCTAGTTAGCCGGCGCAAAATCCGGATTAGGCCAACAGGTGTCACCTGTAGGTGATTAGACTCAGTCTCCCACACGCAGGCGATTCTGCCGTTCAAATCCAGTAGTCTCATTAGAATAATGAAGGCCTACTCGAGAAGTGCACAAGGAGGCAATTTTAAATGCATGTGCTAGACACTGGTCATTAGGAATTCCCCAGCTACATGATGGCTTCTCTGAATCCTGGGATGTTTGGTATCAAACATCTCAGAATAATAAACCCTCACTTACCCCAGTGATGGATTTATTAATAAATGTACACAGAGGGCACCTTGGAGGTGCTCCTTGAAAACTTACCTAGCTACTAGTGTGTTCACTGACTGGTTCAAACCAGAGCAGCCACCTTAGACTGAGTTCAGGCCCCCTGAGGTGAGGGTCAACGCTCTTGGAGTCCCAGGCCTGCTCTGGGCAGAGGTGATAACACCTTGTCCACAGCAGGCTGGACAGTCCAGGGTGGGGAGCTTCAAAGGCCTTGCTGCCTTTGAAATGCAACCCAGGTTTCTCCAGATTGTGGGAATGACCGACCCCCACTGTCCTTATCTCACTTTTACCGTCAGCACAGGTGGAACAATTAGTTAATTTGGAGGAGAGTCACGTCACACCAGTCCCACCTCTATGGTGGACAAGCTGAAGTGGACATTACTTTTCAAATTCCTCCATCTTGTTTGGAAGGAATAAGGCCACTAGGATTAAGGTTATACGCAATGTAGGAAAGTACCCTCTTTCTTGGCATGGTTACCCCCATTTTCTGCCTGTTGTCATTGTGTTTGACTGCGTCCACTGGGATCCTGCTAACCAGGACCCCAGTGGTTATGCTCTCTCCCTTAAAACTTGGTACCTGTACCCTTTTATCCCAACATGAGACATACTGGTACCCCCATATAAGTCCTTAGTATATGGTACCTAGGGCATTGGGGTACCAGCGGATCCCCATGGGATGCAGCATATATTATGCCACCCATAGGGAACCCATGCAAAGTGTTCTGCAGGCCTGCCATGTCTGCCTGCGTGAAATGGGTGCACGCACCCGTTTTCTCAACAGGCCACTGCAACAGGTCACTGTAAGTCACCCCTATGGCAGGCCCTCTCAGCCCAGAGGGCAGGGTGCAGGTACCTGTGTGTGAGGGAACCCCTGCACTAGAAGAGGTGCCCCCACGAACTCCAGCTCCATTTTCCTGGACTTCGTGAGTGCGGTGATGCCTTTTTATGCGTCACTACCTATGTCCAGCTACACAATGGTAATTCCGAACCTGGGTATGTTTGGTAACAAACAAGTCGAAATCATACCCCAATACTGCTGCCAGTATTGGTTGTATGATTCCATGCACCCTGGGGGCTCCTTAGAGGACCCCCAGCATTGCTCCTACCAGTCTTCTGGAGTTTTCAGGGCAGCCAGCACTGCTGCCACCCCTCAGATAGGTTTCTGCCCCTCTGCTGCTTCAAGCAGAGGAAGGCAGAACAAAGGATTTATTTTGGGAGAGAGAAGCAACAGCCTCCCCAAGCCACTGGTATGCATAAACCAGTCCACACTGGTTCAGGGACTCCCACAGCCTGCTCTGGTGCAAAACTGGACAATTGAAAGGGGAGTCACCACTCCCCTGTCCACCACCACCCCAGGGGTGGTGCCCAGAGCTCCTCCAGAGGGTCCGAGGGCGCTGCCATCTTGTATCCAAGATTGGCAGTGAACTCTGGGAGCATCTGAGTGGCCAGGCAGGTGACGTTAGAGCCCCCTCCTCATAGATGCACGTATCCGAATCATCTTATCGAAAAAGCATTCCCTCACGATCCTGGATGGGATGTCAGCTTGCAAAGAACTGGCATTTGCTGTTCTGTTGTTCCAAGAACAGATCGAGTCCTGGCTAGCCTCATAGAAAGAATATCCCTTCCAGTGTGGATTGATCCCGTGGACAGGGGTAACAATCTTGTGTCTCCCTGCTTGTTGATATAGCACATGCCGGTGGTATTGTCCGTACATATCATAACTGAAGCAATTCCTATTCTCGGCAGCAAAGCCAGGAGGCTGAGAAAAATTGCTCTTAGTTCCAGCTGGTTGATGTGCTTGGCCTGAGTTGGAGACCACTTCCCAAGGATTTACAACTCTTTCAGATGTCCTCCCCATCTGTGTAGGGAAGCATCTGTGGTAATGACATAGTTGGGAACATGAAGTAGGAATGAGAGGCTTTTGTCCAGGAGGTGTGGTCAAGCCCACCAGCTTAGAGGCAATGTAATTCGAGGAGTGACTGTGATTAGTACGTCGAAGGATCCGTCTACTTGCAACCACTGCTTCTCGAGGTCCTCTTGCAAAGGCCTCATCTTTAAGTGAGCAAACGGCAGGAGATCTATGAATGAGGACATCATCCCTAGGCAGCTTGTACAGACGCACTGAAACAGACTTTCTTGTTTGTAGATTCAAATCTAAATGCTGTAAGTTTATGTTTGTCCTTCGATAGGAAAGCTTTTTTCGGTATGGTGTCCAAAACTGCTCCCAGGTATACTATATGCATCAATGGCAGCGTGGAGGTTTTGAGATGGTTGCTCATTAGCCCAAAGTTGTTGAATAACTTCAGGCAAGCTGAAGTGATTTCCATCCCTTGACTGGCCTACGGTGCCTTGAATAGTCTAGGTGTGGAAATACCTGATGCCCGGAGCTTCTCAGTGCAGCCACCACAGGATATAGGCATTTAGTGAAAATGTATGATGCTGACTTGGAACCAAAGGGAAGAATCTTTAACTGGTAATAAGTGCCCGCTACTGTAAATCTCAGGAATTTTTGATGTTTGAGATGTATAGGGAGGTGGAAATATGAATCTTGCAAATCTGAGTTGTGACGTGGTCCCTGTGGTTTAGGGGCCTCAGGATGTCTGAAAGTGTCCTCATACGGAAGGATTGCTTTTGTAGGAACTTGCTCAACTTCTGTACGTCTAGGATGGGTCGCCATTCCCCTGATTTCTATTGTATTAGGTAAAAACAGGAATAGAATCCCATTCCCTTCTGGGATGGAGGAACTCTTTCTAGCTCTCCCTTCTTTAACATGAAGCAGGCTTGTTGTTGAAGTAAGTGAAGATTAGGTGGGTGCACTACCTTTTGGGGAGTCGTAGGCAGTTGTTGAATTAATTCCAGGGTGTGACCTTGGGGGAACAAGGTCTATAACCCACTTGTCTGTTCCACCAATGATGAATGTAACTGGAAATATTTGCACCCACTGGTAGTGAAGTACCGGGAGTAGCAGACACACTTTCTGTTGCAATCTTTCCCTTTGAGAGACCTGTTTTATGAGAGGGCTTGCTTTGTTGTAGGCTGCTGTAGGCGGTGGTCTATAGGACTGCTGTTGGTAAAACAGCCTGTATTTTTGGTGATAAAGTTGTTGAAATTGCTGGTAAGTACCTCGATATGTAGAGAGGCCTCTTCCACAAGCTTCCCTGAAGGGCATTTTGTGGCACTGTGAAGTACCCAGTGACCTTGCTGTCTCCGTGTCAGCTTTTATTGACTGCAGTGCCTCATCTATATGTTTCCCAAAAATGGCTTCTCCATTGAAGGCCATGTCTAGTATTTTTGCTTTTTTGCAGCCATCTGACAGAATCCCGTAGACACAAAGTCCATTGTGCAGTCAATTATTTCCAAAGATGTTCTCTCGCTCTCTTGCAGTAACTTCTTAGCTTCCATCTGTCTGTCCTCAGGTACCAGATCAGAGCTCCAATATCCAACCACATCTGTCAGTCGTGTGGGCTAAGGCGGCCAGAGCATTATCCACCCCACACTGTAACTGCAGACATCGAAGAGAAACATTTGCCTATATTGTCTAGGCATCTGTCTTCACGATCAGGAGGAGCAGAAACAGGTGTAGAAGGATTTTTTTGAGCTGCATTGTGCTGCTTGTGCAATAACCAAGTCCGGCTTTGGATGGCCCACTAAACAAGCTGGTGAATCTTCAAGGGCTTTGTATTTCTTGTCTATTGGAGGCAAGGAAGCGGTACTGTTGCTGTGTTTTGCATGATTTGAATTTCCTCTTGTCAGGTGTAATTCATGATTGGGATAGCAGGCACTGATTTTTGTGCTGGCTCCTTAAAATATGTAAACTCATACACAAAACAGTCAGATGTATGGACTGTCATTGGAAGCAGAAATCTATTAGCAGCCCTCTCCATTAGAATATGAAGACCTCCTATATCGTCTGGAGGAGAGTCTACTGGGGGGTAAGGATGGTAAAGATGGTGTGGGACGTAGGTATTCCTCCCATTCTTAGTGTATGCAATTGTCAGGGATCTCGCTTTCTTCTTCTTCGCTAGATGATGAAGGATCCTCCTGAGGGGGAGCAGCAATGGTGGATGCTGGAGTCATCCTTGGCATCATTGGAGGAGGAATGCGCTATGGAGTTTTTGGTAATTGCAGATGAAGAGGAGCAATGAAACGTTCAGTAGTGGCTGGCTAGGACGGAACAGGAAATTGTGTTTGATAATCCTTTAATATGCCCTGTAGGTCCTGCAATAAAGATAGAGGTACATGTATGAGGTTGCTCATGACAAGGGAAATGTTCATGCGGAAGAGGAGGTTTATCAGTAAACCTGGGTTCCAGATAATATTTGTCATAAAATTGTTCATCTTCCTAATCTTGATCTTGGCACTTTCCTCTTAGTTCCGAGAGACTATGTGCTGTTACAAATGGTCCCTCATTGTTGGAGTCATCTATGTCCAGCAGATAACTTGGAAGGTGTGCTCTGGACAAATAAACATCTTAATTTTTTTTATGATCGTCAACGATGTCGTGATCGAGCTTTTAAGGGCTGTCAGTGGTGGTAATGTCTTTGTCGAGTCAGTCAGTGCCGTCAATGGTGGGGTCGTCATCAACTGGGCTGTAGTCGACTAACTTCTGTGGTGTTGTCGGCGCTTTAGTCAACAAGACCTTTGTTGACAAAATAGATGTTAAGGCAAAGGTGTACGGAGTCGTGGTTGTAATCGATATCATAGTCGACATTAAGGTAGTACTTTGCTCTGGTCGCCAAAGTCATAGTCAAAAACTTTAGATTTCACCGTTAACTGCTCTGAAGAGGATTTTGTACAGTGCATACCAGACCTTTCTGGAGGAGTTGAAGGATGGGACCGACTGAGTAGAGGAGATTTTTTCCTTTCTGTCCTGGTCAGCTGTGTCGTTGACAGACTCATGATGAGACTTTTTTAAGCCCTTTTTTGATGTTTAAAGCGTTCTTTGTCAGAAGACCTTTCCGTTTTGGATGACCTTTTGTGGGAGGTCGCAGAGGAGTCAGTGTCCTCATCTGAGCTGACAGTTGTTGAGGTTTTTGACCTTTGTAGCCACAGTAAAAGTTTACCCTTGCAATTTTTTAATATTTAAGATGAAAAGGTGCGACACATTTTACACTCTTTCACCTTATGTTGAGGGGGTAGACAGTATATACAATCCTTGTGTGGATCATCTACATGCAGACTTTTCTTTCGACATGAATCACAGGGTCAAAATGGATAAGTTACTTACCTGTAAATCCTAGTTCTCTTCCAGGGGTATCCTCATCAAAGTCATAAACATTGAATATTCCCGCCCTTGTGCGGGGACCCCGGAGCATATATAAAATACACACATATTATACATGTGTAAAACAGCAATGCAGGCTATAATGTTAAAACAGGCTAAAATGCTTTATTTCTATGAAGTTTTTTTTTAAAAATTTTAAAATTACAATAGAGAATAAATATCTACCCAAGCCCCCAAAACTGGGCTTAGGGAAGTAAGCAGCAGTAAACTCTAGAGAAAAAGAGAAAAAACTGCATTGAAAAACAATGGAGCATTCTTAGCCAATAGGCTGCATGCAGGTTAACACAGGAGAACCATAAAAACTTTGGCACCGTGCCTTTTAGACCCTGAGCACCTCCAGTATCCCACCATGCCTCAGGGGTGAAGGAAAGGTGACTGTTGGTTCACAGTTAGGTCGGTTCTTTTTTCCGGCTTCTTCTGAGAGGATCCTGGAGCATTGAGCTCTCAGTTTTTCTGAGTTTTTCTCAGAAAAATCCTTTAAAAAAGCGTTTTTTCCTTTTCCATTCGACAGATAACATCTTTGTCTGAGCTTGGCAGTTTTTTCCGGACAGAAAAATGCCTTCACTTTTTGTCAGAGGCCCTGCTTGTGGGAAGAAGAAGGCCCAGTCAGACCCACACTCTCTGTGTATAGTGTGCCTGCCTCAGAGTCACTGCTCTGACACTTGTAAGCACTGCAAGAATATGTCAAAGAGGACTCTGAAGGACAGAGAAAAGATCAGGCTACATGGGCTTCAGGAGAGGCAGAAAACATCGTCCTCTTCACTTCCCAGACAACCAGCAGGCCATTCTCAGGAGAGAATGGCTAGGTCGACGTCAGCAGGTAGGAAAGTACCTGTTTGTTCCCCGTCGACGGCGATCTATGCCGGTGAGACGGTGGTAGCGACGTGACGTCGAAGGAGACTGCGTCGAGGGAACACCATCACAGGGGCAGGTCTCCGTCGACGGCAGCCCGCCAATCGACGTCGAGCCATCGCCGGCGTGCCAGGTCGCCGCCAAAGGCTGTGCGCCCCCCGACGTCAAGAGACACGGCGTCCAAATCGCCACGACGGCATGAGAGGCATCCGCCGTCGGCTTCCCACCGCTCCACGTCGAGGCACACGACGGCGAGCAGGTCGAGGTCCAAAGATCGCCGTTCGACGTCGAAACACTCTACGTCGAGACACTCAACGTCGAGGCAAGAGCAACCGGTGGGGCGCCCGTCGACACAGCCGTCGACACAGGTTTTACCTGTCCCGCAGAGAGTAGAACATCGCCCCACGCCAGACAAGGCCACACCATCTCCAGTGGTCTCCATACCGAGCGACTCATCTGTTTTTCGGGATGTTCAAAGTCAGGTGACCAATACCCAGGGTATTGGTGCAGTTCAGACGCTGGAGGGTGCAGTGCCACCAAACTTGGCCCACTGGCAGGGTTTGTCCTTGCAGTCTTTGGTGTGAAGTTTGGTCCAGCTGCAGCGTCTGGTTCCAGAGTTAGCGGCCGGTCAGTGAAGCTGGCCTCACTGGCTTGTTGGTTCCCTTGTGGATTTTAGAGTGGTACCTTCATTTTGGAGGGAGTTCTCTGGCTATTTGTGAAGCCTGGCGGTCCTCTGGGGTTCTTTAGAGATTTTCCAGTTGCCCAGTAGCTCCTCAGTGGGTCCTGGGTGCAGCAGGCAGGGTTTGGCGACTTTTCTTTGTACAGCAGGTCCACAGTTCTCGTGTCTTGGGTTTTCTTCTTGCTGGTCTTGTTTCGTCCATCGAATCTGAGTTCTTGGTCTAGGGATGCCCACTAAATACTGTATTAGAAGGCGTTTTAGGGGGAACCTGGTAGTGGCCAATGGGCCATCTACCCTAGGATGGCAACATCCAAGTGACCACTTTCAGTTGGCAGAGGTCACATCCCTACACCTGATTGGCTATCTTCCTTCCATCCAAGATGAAGTCAAATGAAATGGAGCGGTCACATCGCATGCAACACCTTGGGGATGGTGCACGCTAGGTGGGGCCATGCCTCCTATTCTTTGTTTAGTTTTCCCATAGTTGCTCCCACCAAAAGTGGCGGTTCTGTAACTGGTGGGCAACTGCTGCTAGCAGTAGACCTGGGGTTCAAGTTTCCAGGGCGGTAAGCCCTTTGAAGCTCACCGGCATTAAGGTGCACATTCCTGAGGGAGGGGGAGTTGGCACCTCCACACAGGAAGGGCTTTGTTCTGAATCACAGAGGGCAGAGGCCTTCACCCCAGGGATGTAGACTTGTGTCTGGAGGTGCCAGGTTGGATGTGACCAGCCAGCAACCATGCCAAGGTAGTTAGCTTTTGCAGGGGGCACCTCTAAGGTGATCTCTGGGTACATTTTATCATAAATCCAACACTAGTACCAGCTTGGATTTCTCATTCTGAGTTGTTTTCTAGAAAACAACTCAGGGTTCAAAGTGGCCATCATGTAGCTGTGAAACTCATACTGACTAGTGTCCAGCACATGCATTTAAAATGGCTGCTCTTTTCACTCACTATGTCCCAGGTCTGGCAAGGACACAGTGGGGGCATATTGCTCATGCAGCTATGCCCTCACATACAGTATAGTGCACCCTGCCTTACAGCTGGAATACCTTCCAGAGGCGTGACTTACCTATATGGTATGCAGTGTGTAGTGGACAGGGCACACAGGCAGTGTGTCATGTCGAGTTTGCATTTTAGGGTTGCATCAAGAAACTCAGCCTGCAATGTCAGTGCTGGGTGCCTATTAATGTATGGCCCTATAGGGTGGCACAATCGGTGCTGCTGCCCTCAGAGGCCTACCCTTAGTACCTCCTGCCCTGGGTACCCAAATGCCATTTAGTAGGTACTTATGGTGGCAGCTAAAGGTGTCTCCAATTGTGCCAATGCATCAAAGCACTTTTTGGGGAATCAGACCTGCCCCAGGGAACCTGGTTAGCAGGGGCCCTGGGCACTAACAATTTCTAGGCTATATTATTTACCAGGCAAAAAGTGGGGGGTAACCATGTAAAAAAAAGAGATCTTTTCTCACGGTTACCCCTAAGTTTTTGCCTGTTGTCAGTATGTTTAGACTAGTACACTGGGATCCTGCTAACCAGGACCCCAGTGTCAATGTTCTCTCCGCTACATTTAGTTGGAAAGAAACTTTTACACCCCACAATTGGTATACTGGTGTACCCATGTAAGATCCTAGTATAAGGTACTTAGAAACCCAGAGCATTGGTACACCAGGAGTCCCCCATGGGCTGCAGCATGTATTGTGCCACCCACGGGAGCCTATGCAAACTGTGACTACAGGCCTGCCATTGCAGTCTGTGTAAAATGGTGCAAGCACCTCTCACCCAAGATATAAGGTTTGCCTTATATCATGGTCACTGCACTCTGACTCTGTAGGTCACACTTGGCCCTTCAGCCCAAGGGTAGGGTACTTGGTTCTCAGTGTGAGGGCACCCCTGCATGAGCAGAGGTGCAACTACAAGCCCCAGACTAAATTTTCTGGGCTTTATACGTTTGGGGAAGCTATCTTAAGTTATGTAGTAGACACTAGTCAACACAAGATGTCCAACTACATTAAAGCTTCACCAGACCTATGCATGTTGGGTATCAAACATGTCGGAATCATGAAACTACATGTACTCTGGGGGTTCCCCTGGGGATTCCCCATGTCTGCCTGTACAGCCTTGCAAGGTCTGCATGCCAGCTTGGGCTGCTGCAGACCCCAGCCACCTGCTGCTGAGCCTAACTTGAGCAAAGGAAGGCAGGATAAACTATTTCCTGTAGTGGAGAGATGTGACCACCTCTCCCTTAGAAATAGGCGTCAATGGACTGCTTTGAAGGGCACATTTGGTGCCTTCCATGCATAAACCGGTTCACTCCAGTGCAGCTGCCCCTGGCTCCCGCTCTTGCACGAAACCACACAAAGGACAGGGGAGTGTGTAGAGCTCATCCCTTATGGCTCTGTAGTTATGCCAGGTGGCCACTTGATTATGCCATCTTGGAAACAAGATGAGCAGAGGTCCCTGGGAGCATTTGACTGGCTAGTCCAGATGGGTCGATGTCCCTGACCCCCCTGATAGGTGGGTCTTTGCAGAAAGTGTCCAATCCCCTTCCTGGGTTACTTAAGGGATCCCCTGATGGCGGGACCCTAGATTCGTCTGAAGGTCTCCTCTGCAAGACACTTCTGCAACCTGGACACCGGAACAGCTGCTGTTCTTCACTGGGACTGACAGCAAGACTGTAACCAGTAGGAGGGCTCCTACTGCAACTTTGTTTCTAAGTTCTGCAAAATTTCTGCAACCCCTGTTGCCATGCAACCTTCAGAGTCGCAATGACTCTGCCTGCTTTTAGGAAAGCAAGAAGGAATCTCCCTTGGAGGGAAGGAGTCACTACCCTGCATCCGCAGGCACCTCAATGTCGATGACCGGGATGTGGATCCTGCTGTCCCACAGATTTTGTCAAGGCTCTAAAACACAGGTGGTGGTTCTGTGGCTCTCCAGAGGTCAGACCTGTCTTCTTTGCAACTGAGAAGTCTGTGATCCCTTGCTGGAGCTGCTTGGCTAAAACCCCTGTGCACCGCGTCTGTTAGTCGTTGCCAAGACTTGCTGGCTAATCAGTCCAAAGACCTCCTAGCTCCAAGAAGCTCCAGCCTCTAGCAGTCTCCTGTTCCAAGAATGACTTCCTCTCTGCAACATGGCCATCCCTCTTTGCTGTGGTCTCCCTGCAACTCCCATGCCTGCTTCCAGAGGATTCTGCTGGAGGATCCATTGATTCCTGCTGGCTCTCCTGCTTGCTGACGGCTGGCCCTAACCTACCTGCAAAGGTCAGGTTACCCGGACCTTGCTGGCCCCCACAAATCCTGCAATCTTTGTGCAAAGCTTCCCTGCTTTTGCCAGATTTGTTGGTGGTCCCGCTGACAAGTGACCCATCTGCAATCCGAAGACCGGCATTGGACAGCTCGTGGACGACTTCCAAAGGTCTTACTGCATCGCCTGGACTCCACAGATGCTCTTCTTCCACCGTCTCACAGGAAAGCCTCTTCTGGAAGGGTGGGCATTGCCCTGCTACACCGCCTGGGTGCCTAGAGGTTGTCTGGACTCTGTCCACTCTTTCCTAAGGTCTCCTTCTTCAGGAATCCATGCCTGGGTTCTGACGACCTGGTCCACAGATCAAGACAGCAGCTGGACAACCAAACTCCCCGCTGACTTCAACATGCGATTCAGACACAATTTCACCACTATGCACCTGAGCTCCCTGACGTAGGTACTCCACTGTTCTGGGTATCCACGGGTTATGGCACTATCCAACCTCCCTTGTCCCAACAGGCATCCTCGGGGTCCTCCGAGAAGGGTCCTAAATTCACAAAACTGTGACCACGACTTCCCCATGTTATCCAATGGACACCTATCTGGGGTTACACCTCTGCCCACAGGCGCCTGGGCATCCTACTTATTTACCTTGGGTGTTCTTGTGCTTCCCCAGTCCAAAGGGTCCTTGGATGGTAGTTTGGGTTTGGAGTGATTCTTGCATTCCATTTACTTAGTATATGGTTTGCCATCCCACCCATTAAACCCCCACCCCACACACACTCACAAATAGAGGCACGTTATGTGCCTGTACATACCTACTAAGTATATTGATGTATGATCATATTTCTGGTTAGTAGACATACCAAATTTAGTTCACTGTGTGTGTTACAATAAATAAAGAATATTTTTCAAACACTGGTGTGGTTCTTTCCTGTGTGTACATCACTGGCTAACCTGTGTGGTATTTGCAACTGCTTTACACATTACTTGATGAGCCTCAACTGCTCTCTACAGCTACCTCTTTGAAAGCTCTGGTTATCTAGAACCTCCTACACCATCACTAAGGGTTGCCTGGACTTAGTACCAGGTTCCTCACCTATAGCCAGCCTCCTACACTAATGGAGTGTTCACAGCCTTTCCTCTGGTGGCATGGGCTCTCAAGCCCTCAGGAGGCAGCTTTTTAGCCAAAGCGTAGCAGATCATAATACAGAGAATGATCCAGCGCAAAATGGTTCACTTCTGTAGTGCCGGACCTTTCTTTGCTCCAACATACCACACAAAGAGTTGGTCGTCCACCTGGAACGCTCTTGTGCAGTAAAGTAGAACGATAATGCTCTTTTTGGGTCCAGACAGTGGAGTCGTTCTCTTCTATAGAGTATGTGGAGGCGCATAAAAGGTGGCCAGGGTGACTGAGTAGCCCACATGAAATGTCACCATTTTTGGGAGGTTAAGAGGCCCTAGTGTGAAGCACCAATCTGTCTGGGAAAATAGGCAGGAATGGAGGCTTGGATGACAAAGACTGCAGCTCACTTATCCTCTTGGCAGATGTTATTGCCACTAGAAAGGATGTCTTGATGGTAAGCAGAAAAACAAAAAGGATTACACGGTTCCACCTAGTATTGTGGGTTTCTTTCAAATAAATAGTTCAGTCATTAACTGGGAACCAAAACTTTTCGAAGCAAGAGCCCTCACTCACCATCCGGTGACAGCGGTGGATTGGTAAATGAAAAGATTAAAAATGCCTAGAGGCATTTTTAATCTTTTCATTTACCAATCCACCCCTTCTTTTGACCGGCCTTCTCGATTCTTAAAAAGATCTCCGGTAAAGAGCCCCCCTGCCGGGCCCGTCAGGCATTGCAGCGCCGGCCTGACGAGGAGCTGGCCCTATGATGAAGCATGTCACCGGATGGTGAGTGAGGGCTCTTGCTTCGAAAAGTTTTGGTTCCCAGTTAATGACTGAACTATTTATTTGAAAGAAACCCACAATACTAGGTGTAACCGTGTGTAATCCTTTTTGTTTTTCTGTCTATTGGGAACCTTACACACGGGACCAGGAGTTATTCTCCGAATATCCCATTTTTTTGCCCCTCCTTTGTTGCTTCTCCGTTGATGGTAAGCAGCCAGAGGTGATAATTATGCATAAGCGCAAAAGGAGCACACATTAGGTGAGAACCAAACTGAGGTCCTGCTAAGGCATAATGAGTGGCGAAGGGGGAAACATATGTTCAAGTCCTATAAGAAATCTATTTACATTAGGGGACTTAGAGAGAGAGTTGGTCAGGCAGAAGCAGGAAGGTAGACCAAGAAGAAAGATAGCCATAGAAATACCCAGAGCACTGTTGGGCAAAGATAAGAATGAAAAGAATAATATCAAACAGATATCCAGAAAGAGGGTTCATAAGACTTTTCTGTACAATAATTTACAAATGTTTGCCATCGGCAGTCATACACTGTCTTGTTGGAGGGGGATCTGAAATTTCTCCTTTTTGCGTAAGAGATTGAGGGTTCGGAGGACTAGGATAGGATGAAGCCCTTTGTTCTTTTTGGGTGTTGGAAGCCTACTTCTAATACCGGAACCCTCTCTATAACTCCTTGGCCGAAAGAGCTGTGACTTCCTCATGGAGCAACAAAAGAAGATCCTCCATCTTCCGATCGTTTGTTGGAGGTACAGGGGAGGGGAGGATTCAAATAGGAGGGAGTAACCCCTCTGAACTTCTTTATGACCTATCTGTGCGATGTAATGGATTGCCAGTGGTGTAGATGATAGCAGATTCTTCCACCTAGTGGACACCCATGATCTTTTAGGGTCACATTAGGAGGGCAATAGGCTGCCAGGGGGTTGGCGGTTGTGGCTGACCTCTGGCTACCTGTCCCACAGGGTCAGAATGCACCATGCAAAGCTTGGGGAGCTTGCGCAGAACGGTGGCTGGCATAGGGTTGGTGTGGTGGCTCACCACTTCTGTATCAACGAAAGGGTGACTAGGGATGGGTGGTCACTGAGAGGCTAAAGGACTTGGCTGTAGCCCACAAGTCCTGAAACTGTGCTGAGTCTGCCTTCTCCCTGAAAAGACAAGCACCATCGAAGAGCATGTCCAAAAGGCTTGCCTGGACATCTCCTGAAAACCCAGATGTCCTCAGCCAGGCATGAGATCAAAGCGTCACTGTCGAAGAAACCGCTATGCCCAGCGAGGCAGTTGTAGCCAAACTACATGTGATGGTGAACTTAGCTGCATCTCTCCCATCCTTGATCACTTGGGAGGGAATGGCGCGGGCTTCCTCAGGGAACTGTGGCAGCACTTTCGCAACGGTGTCCCACAGAGTGTGAGAGTAGCGGCTGAAGCAGCATGAGGTGTTCACCGACTGCAATGCTAGGCTGCTGGAAGAAAACATTTTCTTACCGAATGTATCCAGCCTCTTGGATTCCCTGTCCGGAGGAGTGGCAGGTAACACGCCATGGGAAGTGGAAGCCTGGACCACCAAGCTTTCCGGGTGGGGTGTTGAGTGAGGAAAGATGGGTCCCCTGGGGCGGGGCAGCAGGCAATTGTCCTGTTCAAAGGAGCATCTGCGCTGGGCTTGCACCAGGTTCCCAGCAGGACATCTGTAAGTGCTTCGTTACAAAGGAGCCAGGGGTTCCGAAGAGGAAGCTCTGGGTTGAAGCACTGCCGTCAAGATGTGAGTCTTGACAGCCACCAAGGGTAGTTCGAGGTCAAGGACCTCCGCTGCCTCTTCACCACCACTGCATAGGTTGCTCCCTCCTCCTTAGCCATGGTAAGGGGAGAAAGCAAGCCAGTCTGGAGAGGTATTCAGTCCACTTGTCCTTTCAACTGGTATTCTAAAGGGTTCAGTGAACCCTCCCATTCTTCCCCATGCCGTGCACAATAGGACTCAAACGGCAACCTAGGACCCATGAGTCCTGCCGGCACCGGGATCGGCATTGAGCGATGTCGTATAGACTCAGAGTTGTTTGGGATCAGAATGGGATGGGGCTGGTGTCAGTGGCGCGGGAATGGCATCAGGAATGGTGTCAGGGAAGATGACGTTGGCACGACCATGGCCGGTCCGAATCCCAAATCGGATCTACAGGGCCCATCAGATCTGAAGCTAAAACCACTGGCGCAGAAGCTCATGGGGCCCCCTTTGGCCCAGCAGGGCCCAAAGGTGCTTCAGAGAGCTCGGCCTGTTCAAATACGCAGCGCACTGCCTCGTAAAACTCCTTTATTTGAACAGCTGCTGGAAATGTGGATAGACGTGAAGTCGACCCAGGCGATGGCTCTGCAGAACCGTGCCAGCAATTCTGATGTTCCTTAACCGTCGCTTCAGCAGACAGACGAGAAGTCGTAGCACGCTTCGAATTCTTATGTTTCTTGTGTTTCTTCCTAGAGTGTCATGAGGACTACAATTGGGACAAAGAGGACTTAGGGCTCCTGGAGCGGTCCCGCGACTTCCCCCCTCGAACGAGACCTCTGAGGAGTTGCGCAATGTGATGTCACCTGCCGTGCTGCTAGAAGTTTCAAGGAACGATCCCTCAAAGTCTTCAGTGTCATGACCTGGCAGTCTGAGCAAGACTTGGAATTGTGGTTGCGCTCAAGACACCATGAACAGACGAAATGGGGATCTGTAACGGACATGGCACAGTGACAGGCGCTACACGGCTTAAATCCTGCCCTCCTTGAAGACATCCTTGACAAACCAAAAAAAAATAAAAAAGACTGACAAAAGGTCGAAAAAATTCTGTCAAAAACCGACAGAGGGTTAGCTCTTCTCTGGATCAGCGCTACTTGACGAGGAAAGAAAAGAACTGATGTCCACGCACCAAGGTGGTGCCTATATAGGTGAGTGCGAAGTAACTTCCGGCATTTATGACACGGAGTGGAACCGAACAAAGCCAAGTACCGGCGCACAGGGGTACTGCTCAAGAAAAATCTTCTGGATCCAGTCGGATGCCTGGGAAATTCAAAGGTAAGGAACCGGCAACTAGATTTCTCTATCAGACATTTTGGGTATTATATTATTTGTGTACCCATGAATTATCTATTTTATTGCTCTTTTGTGAATAATTTTTAATAATCAAATTAAGATTTTTATGATGGCTACCTGCTGCAAAACAAATCTCTGTTGTGCTGGCAGGAATATTGGCATGTGCCGAACTGTATTCAGGGAATGTGCCACTTACAATCATCAACTTTACATCACTCATTTAATGGCAAGAACATGGCCCTTCTTCTGTTACCAAATATTATTGTCCCAGGCCTATATCGGACCCTGAGTTTCAAAGGAGAGCCTAAGCAGACCTATGAAATATAAAATGGACTAACCTGCTCTGAGAGGTTTCCTCCTTGATGGTGGCTGGACAAGTTGTTGGTGAACGACCAACTGAGGTGGCATTGGCCTTTTCAGGTTCATCAAACATCTTTGCAAGCTGAGAGGAGGTGCTTTCCCCTGGGGCATGCTTTCGACCTGCTGATCTAATGGATACAACATATATTAGTTATACAACTTGGAGAGGTATATCATGGTGATCACATCAATAACGGTCACTTCTATATGCTTTTCAGTTCTTTCACAAGCAAATACAGTAACAAGTACACATCTTGAACTTTGATATACTTGGTAGAATCACATGTTTCAATATTACACCCTGTTAGGCTACAAATCCTCAGTTGTCAATGATAATGCAGACATTTCTATACACATGCAAATAACATTCAGTTGTAGATTCCATAGTGCATATTCACCTTTTTATGACCCTACTCTGGCCAATCAGATCAAGAGACCAAGGGCTCTAAGTCCCCACAGAGGCTGTACTGCTCAGATTGTTAAAGCTATTCAATAAATTACAAAACAACTAGAAGCTCCATAACCTGGGAGGAGGTTGAGTTTCATGTGAATCTATGAAAGATACCCAAGTTGGAGTTAAAGGTAAGTAACCTTTTCTTCTTAAATATTGGAAGAAGATTTACAAAGCAGTGTAAATCGTGATATGTAGATGCAGCACAGCATGTGGAACTGCCATTTCTGATGTCGTATGAATGTTGAGAGAGCATTGCTTTGTAACAGCCTAGGCAGAGGCCCACATTGCTACTTTGCATCTGTCTGCAATAGGCATTCCTTCAACAAGGGCAGCTGTCATTGCAATTTCTCTGAAGGAATGAGTTCCAATAATGCTTCTGAGTTGCCTGCAAGGTTTCCTGTGGCTCATAGCATTGCATGGTGTGATCCAGCAAACTAATCATTCTGAGACAAGGTACCATCTTTGTTGGATCTGCAGACAAGGCATCTCCGTTATTGGATTTCCATCTTTGTTGGGTCTGCAGACAAGGCACCTCCTTTATTGGATTTACCAAAGGACAGCTGATCTAACTCACGGTAGTCTCTTATCCCAGCTGGGGAAGTCAACTTTGAAGAGTTAGTTGAAAAATAAATCTTTTTCAGGAGGTTAATGTTGGCATGAAAGAAGCATTCATTTAGAGATTAACTATTCTTTACAAATTTCACATTAGTTGGTTACATTGATAATGTTCAGATTTATCCTACTCTTTTGACTGAAGTTCTAGCTAGTTCAGTAGCTGTGCCATGCACATATCTGTACTGAATGGGCTCAAAAGGACTTCCTATAAGAGCATCTAAAACCAAGTTAAACTCAATCTAGAGGTAGCTTTGCTCCGAAGGAAGGTTCTAAGGAGTGCTCTCATTAATTCTTTCACCACCCATATGGACACTGGTGATGGGAGGGATAAAGTCCATTAAAAACTTGACAGACTAACACATATGGATAAATACTTCAGACCTGTGTCTGCCAGGTATAGCAGGCAAGTTAAGACTTCATGAGGTAAAATGATCAAAAGATCTAAATGATGGTCAGCTGTCCATAAGAAAACAACTTTTCTACTTCAATGTTAGTTGTTAAACTGCTCCAGCAGCTCTCAGAATACTTTGACATACAAATCAGGATGGGGAGTGAATCAAATTGTATTTCTCTACCAGCCAGGTTTAATAATGTTGGGTCATAATGCAGAACTTCACCTTGATTCTTCATGAGAGGGACCAGATCAGAGTTAAGTGAATCAGCATGTCCAAAAATAGATCCCAGAGGTTTATGAACCCGAACACGTGGCTCAACTGACACCCTGATCACTGAATGGAAGAATTTCCTTTAGAGTGACACAGGGCCTAGTATAAAAAAAATTGAGGTCCCTGTTAACACTGGTAATATTGTTCTGACCAGTTTCTATATGTATTGAAGAGCAGCCATATTGTCTGGTCTGATCAAAAACTGCTGATATAGGATGCGTGGCATGAAAGCCTTTTGCACCATTCTGACAGCTCTTAACCTAGGATGATGGTGTGAAGTCCTTGCTCTTGCAGCAACTAAATATTGCTAGTGGATATGCCTCGAAGATAAGCTCACCAACCGTTGAGGGAGAAATATAGATACAGATCAATCAATCAAACATTTATAGAGCATGCAAATCGGCCACAAGGTGTTTGAGGCACTGGAGCTGCTGCGTTGAGGAATGACCATTTAAACATCCAGGTCTTTAGTTCTCTTCTGAATCGCTGTAGCGACGGTGCAGTCCTGAGATGCAGGGGGAGGCTGTTCTGGGCCTTGGCTGCCAGGTGCAAGGAAGAGTGTCCTCCACTGTTGGCTTGACAGATCTGTGGGGTGTCTGCGAGAGAGAGGAAAGCTGATCATAGGTGTCTGGCCGGTTGGTGGAAGGTCAGATGTTTGATGGTCCTTCGTTGTGCATGGCCTTGTAGGCGTGGGTCAGCCTCTTGAAGTGGCATCTCTTCTGAATTGGGAGCCACTGTAGGTTTTTGAGATAGGGTGTGATGTGGGTCCTTCTGTGGAGGTCGAGTACGAGTCTTGCACCTGAGTTCTGTATTGTCTGAATGAAAGTATGTCTAGGGTACCAATGTTGTCCTGCAAAGATGCAATGTTGAATCTTCAACTAGGACGGAGCTTTCTGGCTCCTGGACAACAATCCAACCAGTTCATCCCACTAAAGTGTAATCTGGTGCCAATGGAGTTTGAGCATGCCTTGAAAAGACAGACTATTCAGTGGTATCAAATGAATACAAAAGAACATCATCCTCAGCAAAACTTTGTATCCAGAATTCACTTCTATTTGCAAATATCTTGAGAAAGATCTCACAGTTTGTCCACTCTCTCCTGTGATAAACAGGCTTTGAGAGCCATTGTGAAACAGTTTGTTGATTAGGAACGAATGTGGATTTCTTCTTATTTCAGGCTAAATCTAACTTTAGGAAGAGGTTCAGGATGGTGATGACTGCATGAACTGCAAGGGGGAGCTTTGATCAATCACTCATCAAATTGAATGGAAATTCCATCCGCTTTGAATTTTCAATCATTGGGGCAAGGCATTTCATGAAGTCTTGGCACTGATCTGAGAAGATAATGGTTGCCATTGACAATGAACCACAGGAAGGTTTGATGCAGAGGGTGAATAGGAAATCATAAAGCAGCATTCCTCCAAGAGACAGCTGTCAAGAAATCTCTTTTGTTAATTAATCTGAGAACATCCAAGAGGGAGATAACGTTGATGCTCTCTTTTAAACAAGCATTTATTTTTTGAGCATCCTTACATCTAGAATAAGGCACCATGTTAAGTGGAAATGTCTTGCATAGTCTTCAATTCAGAGCTGGACCTACCAGAGTCATCATTGAAGGGAAACTAAAAAATAGCTTTATTTTGCTCGGACAAGTCCTATTTCTAACATACATACATTTATATATTTAAGGAAAGAAAAGGTTAAAGTAGAGTTACACGTGATGAAGATAGTAAGATTTACATTTACAATTAAAAAAAAAAAAACTTACAAATGCACTGAATAAACATTATCCAAAAATAAAAAAAATAACAGAAATGTGCAAGTTATACACAACTGACATAAGTATTATTTGCACTGCCAAAGATGTCATCAATTATATAATATGTGAGATCATAAGCTGTGCAACACTTCAATGACTGCAACGAGAAATGCAATAATAAATCACAGTGGGAGGGGAAAAAAAGATAAAAAAACACAATAGTAGCCATGTCCACATGTATTCATTCATACAGGCCACGTACTGAATATGAACTAAGTAACTGGCTTACATTACTCCTTTTTGTTTATACATTTGGATGTATGATAATCTACCTACTAGTCACTATCACTCATACGATTTTAACACCCCTCGAAATTCTTTTGATAAACATTTGGTCACATAGTGGATTTAAAAAAAATAATTTTCACATATGTTTTCTAACAAAAACAAAAAAGCCATAGGCTCTAAAAGAGCACTTAATAAAAATACAAGTCTTCGTGTTGAATGAAACACAACGTTCCCCAGGAGTGACCAGATTTCTTTTTCAAAACATGCTAAGGTGTTGCTTATGTTCAAAATAACCTCCATGGTGCTTCAGCCACAGGTTTGTCATGGGTGCTCCTTAAGTCAACCATTACATAAAATATGCCAATGCCGGGATTTTGCCATTAGTGTGATAGGTAACCCTTATGTCAAAAACTACTTTCAGTTTGATAGGGATAGAATTTTTTCAAGGTCAAGAATTTCCTCCAGTATACCAGTGCCAGCATCCTGCATGATGTCCCATATGCTAAGTATTACCTCTAATATGTCTGTGCCAGTATTTTTAAAAACGTGTCTGTAACGCTAAGAATTACCTCCAGTATACCAGCATTTTGCCATAGGTGCCTGGAGGAAGCTGGCTCTGTATATACTATATCAAAATGAGATATAGTGTGCATAGAGCCCAGGTGTTCCACAGAGGCTTAACAGAGGCTGTAGATAAAACTAATGCTCTCTTTTGTTGTAGTGTGGGTGAGCAGTTAGGCTTATCGGACGGTAGTGCAAATTATTTGTTCTACACACACACACAGACAATAGAAGGAGCACACACACAATGACAACTCCAGACCAATGGTTTTCGTATTGCAAAAATATATTTTCTTAATTTATTTTTTGAACCACAAGTTGCAGGTAAGTACCTTAACAGTTTCGTATTTCACACAGGTATCAATAGTACTTTGTTTGAAATAGGTAAATAATACAGTTTTTGAAATACTGGCAATAATCCGTTTTAAAAATGGACACTGCAATTTTCAGAAACAGTTCCTGGGGGGGAAGAAAGATTAGATTGTTTTACAGATAAGTACAACACTTGCAGTTGCAGTCTCTGGGTTTTAGGAAGGCCACCGGATGGGGTTCAAGTTAAACCCAAACACCCACCACCAGCAACACTGGGCCGGCCGGGTGCAGAGGTCAAAGTTGAGCAATTTTAACATGGGCTCCTAAGGAGACAGGGGGTACTTGGAATTAGGTCGGCCAGCAGGTAAGTACCCGCGACTTGGGGGGCAGACCAGGGGGGATTAGAAGAGCACTGGAGGGGCCACAAGTAGGCACCAAACACACACCCTTAGCGGCACAGGGGTGGCCAGGTGCAGAGTGCAAACAGGACGTCAGGTTTCCAATGCTGGTCTATATGCAGACCCTGGGGGTCACTCAGAGGCTGCAGGTGAGGTCCAGGGGGGTGTCTCGGGCACACCACCGGTCAGACGGGAAGGAGGGCCGCCTGCTGAACGTTGGGGCACTGGGGATCTGTTTCTCCAAGGCCTGGGGGCTGCGGGTGCAGTGTGTCCTTGGGCATTGGATATCTTCGTCCGGAGCTTCGAGGTCAGGGGAGTCCTCAGAATTCCCTCTGCAGGTGTCGTCGTGGAGAGGTCAACCTGGGGTGGGCACTTGCTTGCAATCGCCTGTGGATCTCTCTTGCTGGTCGGACCACCTGGACACGGACCGTGGGTGTCGGGTGTACAGGGCTCAGGACTCTTGCATCCGGAGTGAGGTGGGAGTCCGTGGTTGTAGGTTTCTTTAGACAGAGCTGCTGTCCTCAGGAGTTCTTGGTCCTTTTGGGTGCAGGGCGATCCTCTGGAGTTGGGCAGAGGTCGCTGGTCCCGCTGGACGCATCGCTGGTCTTTTGCAGGTTCTCTGAAGCATGAGACAGGCCGGTAGGGCTGGGGCCAAAGCAGTTGTCTTCCTTCTTCTCTGCTGGGGGTTTCAGCTTAGCAGTCTTCCTTTTTCTTGTAGGTCACCAGGAATCTGGCGAGTTGGGTTCAGGGAAGCCCTTAAATACAAGATTTAGGGGCGATTTAGGGGTCAGAGGACAGTAGCCAATGGCTACTGTTCCTGAGGGTGGCTACACCCTCCTTGTGTCCACTCCCTTTGGGGAGGGGACACATTCCTATCCCTACTTGTCTCTGTCCTCCAAACCAAGATGGAGGATTCTGCAGGGAGGGGGTCACTTCAGCTCTGGACACCTTAGGGGTGGTTCTCAGCTGAAGTGGTCACTCCTCCTTGTTTTTCTTAAGTCTCCCACCAAATTGGCTGCCAAAAGTGGGGTCCAGGGGGGAGGGCATCTTCACTAGCTGGAGTGCCCTGGGACACTGTAACCACGAGGCCTGAGCCTTTGAGGCTCACCGCAAAGTGTTACAGTGCCTGCAGGGGGGAGGTGTGAAGCACCTCCACCAACAGCAGGCTTTGTTTCTGGCATCAGAGAGCACAAAGGCCCTCACCCGAGGGGGTCAGAAACTCGTCTGCTAGTGGAAGGCTGGCACAGACCAGTCCGTCCTACACTAGAGGATTGGGTAAAATACAGGGGGCATCTCTAAGATGCCCTATGTGTGCATTTTTTAATAAATTCTACACTGGTCTCAGTGGGGGTTTATTTGGCACCAAACTTCCCAGTATTCAGTGAAGCCACTGTAGAACTGTGGAGTTCGTAATGACAAACTCCCAGACCATGTACTTAATATTGCCACACTGTACTTACAATGTCTAAGAATGGACTTCGACACTGTAGAGGCATATTGCTCATGCAGCTATGCCCTCACCTGTGATAAAGTGCACCCTGCCTTAGGGCTTTAAGGCCTGCTGGAGGGGTGATTTACCTATGCAGGCAGTCTTTTGTGTGCATGGCATCCTGAGGGGGATGCCATCGACTTTGCCTTTTTCTCCCCACCAACACACACAATCTGCAATGACAGCGTGCATGTGTTAGGGGCCCATTAGGGTGGCACAATACCTGCTGCAGCCCTTCGGGACCCTCCCTGGTCACAGGGCCCTTGGTACTACTGGTACCTTTTACAAGGGACTTATCTGTGTGCCAGAGGTGTGCCAATTGTGGAAACTGGGGCTTGGTTGGCAGGACCCCAGCACACACAGTCAAATCAGCATCAATATTGGCAAAACGTAGGGGAGGGGGGCAAGGTGGTGAGGGGAGGGAGTAACTGCAGCAAAAGCGAGTTTCCTGCAGTGCCTCTTTAAATCAGGAATTAGCTGCAGCACGTCAGGGTCATCGGCAGACTTGCAAGCGTAACACCACCTTCTCACACACATTTAGTTACAATCAGGCTTACACTCACTCTCATTCACTCACTCAATCACTCACTCAATCACATCTACACTCCCTCTTAATCTCACACTCATGTACACTCACTCTAACTCACCTATTTTAGGTCACTCAGACTCATTCATTCACACTTACTCTCTCCACATTATTGCTACTTACTTTGCCACTTCTGAGGACAGGGGTTGCAAAGGCAGTGACAGGGATGAGCAGGGGCAAGCCAAGTGTTGCAGGTGCGACCTCTGGCATCCCCTAAATGATGTTCCTGTAACTGACTGACCAGAGTTCGGGTCATCAAACAAGGTCAATATAGTGCATATATTTGTTGGCTGTTTCAATGTTATATGTATACAAACACTTCTGTATTAACACAGACTACCAAAGACTCCGTGCCTGGTGACAGAAAATATTAAACAGTAGATCATTTGGAAGTACTTTAGATAAATTTTTTCAAGTATAATAAACTGATTCATGTTAAGTTGGAGAAGAAGCATGGTCAATGAATGTGCAGAATGATAAATTAATTTTTGAAGACTTTTATTAGGCCTGAATGAAAATGACGCAAAAATTACTGGGTTGATTTTGGGTGAGAAAAATTACCAAGGACTTTTCTATTTCAAGGGACCAACTATGCCTATTTCACCTCAGAGCGAAAGAGAAAGGAATAATCTAGGCAGCGTCCAGGCAGATTTCATGGCAAAAATGGCTTTTCTTCCCAGTAGAGTCAATGTAAAATTAATTTCTGGTAAATACTACAGATTCTGCCCTTCCGGGATACATGTAAAGGGTAGTATTAAAGCGATAATGCCACTATAATGAAAACCAATGACTGTGGGAAACAAGTTGACATCTACAAGATAAAGAATGCTACAAGACTCTTCCCAAGAATGCTATTACATATATCACGGGGAATTTCAATACATTTACAGACAATGGTCAACTTTCTTTCCACGCCACTTAGTGCTGACACGGAGAAGAGCTATCCTTCTATTGTTTTTTACCGAAATTTTGGGGCATTTTGTCGCAGTCTTTTTTCAGTGTGTTGAGGATGTCTTCGAGGAAGACAGGATTTAAGCAGTGGGGTGCCTGTCAACACGCCATGTCAGTTACAGACCCACCCCCATTTGGTCTGTTTATGGTGTCTAAAGTGCAACCATGACTCCAAATTGTGCTTGGACCGCTGGGCAATGGCACTGAAGGCTTTGAGGGCGTAGTCCCTAAAGCTGCTACTGGCAAGGCACGAGTCACAGCATTGCATGACTCCTCGGAGGTCTTGATCCCAATTGAGGGGGAAGGCTGCTGGACCACTCCAGGAGCCCCAAGTCCTCTTTGTCTCACTCAAAGCTCTCAGGACACTCTGTAAAAGGCACAATAAACACAAGAAGTTGACACGTGCTTCGACTTCTCCTCTTGTGTCGACTGACGTGACACTTAAGGAGCATCGGCGATCATAGAAAAATGTACTTCACTTTAACATTTTAAAAAAATTACTATTTTTCAATTATAAATATGGCACTGTGTGTACTGGTCAGTTGGAGCAGAGGCCTGCTATTTTTAAATGTGACACCTTAAAATGGAAGTAAATTCATCTGAAGAATTAACTTAATAATTGAGGTAACTTAATTTTAATGTGCTCCCATTAAAAAGCATTCATAACATATTTGGTTTTCTCGCTCCAATATTGAGTTACCAAATACTTATTTAAGAGTTAAATACCTCAATGCTTCACTTCAGTTCTTCTCCCCTGTGCCCCAACCTGGGCCATAAATATGACTGAGCATTACTCATTATCAGGCTGTGCTATGTCCAGCCTTATCATGATAATATAAAATAAACCTGGCGTTCCCTTGACTTAAAAAACAAAATGTGATCCTGTGCTTATTTTTAAAAATGAACGTAAGGCTGCGAGCTACTCAGTGGTTGGGAGCTACTGGTCGCTCATGATCGACAGGATGGAGACACCTGCATGAGTCTGTGTGACCATACAGATAATGCATTCAGTACATGTGTTAAGGCTGAGAAGGTGGCCAGGTAAACTCTGATTGAGGCATGCGTAGGCCCAGATTTCGCTAGATGCAAAAAAATACGGAGGTAGCTGATGGGCTTGTACTTGAAAACAGATTGAACAACACCTGCTACAAAATCTTTACCACTTTGCTGTACACATTTTATTTGTTGAGACCACTCTGACGTGAGCTAAAATGTCCTTGCAGTCTTGTGGGATGTCTAACTGTCTGAATTCATGGTGCTCAGGGGCCAGTCTGTCAATTTGAGAGATTGTGGGTTGGGACGAATAATCTGGGCTCCGCATATGAAGAGAAGTTTCGTTAAGCATTTCAAGATAATGGGTTGCTCTTACATTAGTTGGCTGAGAACCAGTACTGTCTTGGCCAGTCAGAGCAAGGAGATTCAACGTGCAGGGCTCTCTTTTCATTTTCGCAATCAGTTTGGGTGGAGGGAAAATGGGGGGGGTTGGGGGGCCAGGGTGGAAGAGTAACCATGCTAACAAAAGAGTATTTCCCCAGGAACATACTTTTGGATGTCTGCTTGCTGAATAGCAACATTTTATACAGTCTGAAATACTTGTTTCAGTACACTGTCCTTCAGCTTCCACTTGTGGCAGTTCTGCTGAGGTAATCCGCCTGGTTGTTGCTGCAGCCAGGTAGATGATGCTCTGCTACTCAAGTTATTCCCTGGTGAATCGCCCAATGCAAAAGTATTTGTGCCTCCCTTGATAGAATTTGGGAACATGTTCCGCCTTGTTTTCGTTAGCCGAAAGTCATGGTGTTACTGTCTGCTCTGATCAGCCATTTCCAGTTGGAGATGCGTGGGAGAAAAGATTGTAGTGCCCTCCTGACAGGCTCTCAGTTCAAGCACGTTTATAATTAGGCTCTTTTCTTGCGATGTCCAAAGCCCTTCTGTTGATAATCCTTAAAGGGTGCTCCCCATTCTTCCACTGAGGCACCTGAAGTGACTTCAAGGTGGCACTTTGGTTGAAGGAATGTATATTCTGTACCTATGCTCTCCTGAGCTGTCCACCAAGCTAGTGTTTGTTTAATTTTTGTTATCTTTACTCTGTTGTCGAAAGAACCAGATGTGTGTGTCCACCGCTTGTCCAGCCCTTCTTGTATAGGCCTTGTGATGTTGGCTGTGCGTTTTTAGCTTTATACAGTAAGACATAATGCCCGATAGTTTCTTGGGGAGGCGGACTTTTACATCTTTTTGTCTTAGTATTTGCTTCACGAAAGAGCTATTTGCCTGTCCAATGACTGGAATGCTTTTGTGGCTATTGTATCTATTATGGCACCTAAGAAATGAATTCTTCTTGTTGGGATCAAGGGTGACTTGCTTTGGTTTAGCTGAAGGCCTAAGGACTTGAAAAGCTCAATACAGGCTTTTGGTATACTTTATGGATGAGTGTAGGAAAGTGCCCCTTTTGGCACGGTTACCCCACCCCCCACACTTTTTGCCTGCTATTGATGCTAACTTGACAGTGTGCTGGAATCCTGCAAACCAGGCACTAGCACCAGTGTTCTTTCCCAAAACAGTACCATTGTTTCCTAAATTGGCACATATCTAAGTCCCTTGTAAAAGGTACCAGTGGTACCAAAGGCTCCGTGACCAGGGAGGGTCCCTAAGGGCTGCAGCATGTATTGTGCCACCCTAAGGGACCCCTCACCAAACACATGCCATTGCAGTTTGTGTGTGCTGCTGGGGATAAAAAGGTAAAGTCGACAGGGCATCCCTCTCAGGGTGCCATGGCCAGAAAACCACTGCCTGTGGCATAAGTAAGTCACCCTTCTAGCAGGCCTTACAGCCCTAAGACAGGGTGCACCATACCACATGTGAGGGAACAGCTGCATGAGCAATGTGCACCTACAGTGTCTAAGTCCATTCTTAGACATTGAGGGTGCAGTGTGACCATACTGAGTACATGGGCTGAGAGTCTGCCATTACGAACTCCACAGCTCCATGATGGCTTCACTGAAGTCTGTGAAGTTTGGTGTCAAACTTCTTAGTGCAATAATCCCACATTGAGGCCAGTGTTTGATTTATTGTAAAGTTCACACAGAAGGCATCTTAGAGATGCCCCCTATATTTTCCCCAACCCTTTGGTGCAAGACTGACCAGTCTGTGCCACCCTGCCACTAACCATCATGTTTCTGACCCATGGGGGGGGGTGAAAGCCTTTGTGCTCTCTGGGGTCAGAAACAAAGCCTGCTCTGGGTGCAGGTGCTTCACACGTCCCCCCTGCAGGAACTGTAACACTTTGCAGTGAGCCTCAATGGCTCAGGCCTCCTGTTACAGTGCTCCAGGGCTTTCGCGCTAGTGGAGTTGCCTGCCCCCATACCAAGCCACACTTTGTCAGCAGGTCTGGCGGGACAATTAGGTAAAACAAGGAGGAGTGACCACTGCATCTAGGACCACCCCCAAGGTGTCCAGAGCTGAAGTGACTCCCACCTTGCAAAATCCTCCATCTTGGGTTGGAGGGTAGGAACCAATATGGTTAGGACTGTGTCCCCCTCAACAAAGGAAGTGGACACCGGAAGGGTATGTCACCCTCCGGGACAGTAGCTATTGGCTACTGTCCCCTGACCCCTGTAATGCCCCTAAATCTAGTATTTAGAGACTCCCCTGAACCTCACTCACCAGATTCCTGGCAACCTCAAGAAGGACTGTTAAGATGACCCCAGCAGTGAAGCCTCCTGACGACAACTGGCTTGGCCCCAGCGCTACCTGCCTGCAGTTTCAAAGACACCTGTTTTTAAAAGGCGACGCATCATGCAGGACCAGCAACCTCTACAAATCCCCAGAGGACTGCTTGCCCAGCATAGGACCAAGAACTCTCGAGGACAGTGGCCCTGGCCACAAGAAGATATCCAAAAGGACTCCAGAACCGTGAGTCCTGTCCAGTCTGCACCCGATGCCCAAGGCCTGAGTCCAGGTGGCCCACCCATCCAGGAAAGGTCCCCAGGTGATTCTGACCTAGAGTCCATCCTGGGTTGACCCCTCCTGGCCACCATGACGAAGCCTACAACCTAAATCCACAGGCTCCCTCTGAGTGCAACCGAATCCGACAAAGATTCCTGGTGCCCAAAGGTACCCCCTGCAGCCCCCTGGCCTTGGGAAATCAGACAGACGGTCCAGCAACATCCAGCGGGCGCCTCTCCTACTTGTCCAGCCCTTGGTTTTCCAGAACCGACACCCTGGGGCCAGCCTGCAGCACCTTTGTGGCCCCCAGTATTCCATCATTGAAAAGCAGTGAGCACCAGATGCTGTGTTTGCACCCTTCCACCACTGTGCAGCAGAGTGTGTGTGTTTGGTGCTGACCTGTGGGCCCGCCCACAGTGCTGACCTAAACCCCAAAGGCCTGTTTCCTGAAAATGGGGGTATTTACCTGCAATCACCTCCAGTCCTCATAGGATTCCATAGCAAACCAGACACCAACTTTGACCTCTGCACC
The DNA here is from genome assembly GCF_031143425.1 of Pleurodeles waltl. Taxonomy (NCBI): domain Eukaryota; kingdom Metazoa; phylum Chordata; class Amphibia; order Caudata; family Salamandridae; genus Pleurodeles; species Pleurodeles waltl. The sequence continues at coordinate 75,132,537 of NC_090447.1, read as the reverse complement.
CAGCTGGCCCCGTGTTGCTGGGGGTCAACTTGAACTTTGATGTGTGGACATCCTAACAGCCGAAGATTGGAATCGTAAGTTGCGTACATACCTGGTTTCTGTGCTAACACTTTTCTTCTTCTAGGACTCTATTGACTCCAATAAAAAATTGCACGGTCAACTTTTGAAACTGAAAAGTGTTACTTGTACATTGTTTTACCAGCAAAAATCCAAACAAAGTACATTTGATACACAATATATTTTTGCTAGATAAAAACAATTGGCCTGGAGTTAGTCACTGAGTTTGTGCCTCATTTATTGGCTGTGTGTGTACAACAAATGCTTTGCATTACCCTCTGATAAGTCTAACTGCTCGACCACACTACCACAAAAGAGTGCATTAGTATTATCTACTTTAGCCTCTGTTAAGCCTATGGGGAACCCTGGACTCTGTCCACACCATACCTCATTTTGGTATAGTATATACAGAGCCAGCTTCCTACAACGCGCCTTTGAGCATCCTGTCAACTAGCTAAGGGTAAACTTTGTGCCCTAGATGATGAAGGTGGGCTGCTACAGGAGCCATATATTTTGGAAATATTCTGGGTGCGATTCAGAGGCCAAAAGGAAGTACGTGGAATTGGTAACAGCAACAGACTACTTTAAATTCTAGGAATTTTCAATGTTGTCTGTGAATGGCAATACAGAAGTAGGCATCTTTGAGATCCAATAATGCTAGGTTTTCCTTTTTCATTCAAAGCGGCAGAACGTCCTGCAGTGTAACCATTCTGAATGTTGTTTTTTTCTTCAAATAGAAGGTGTGTTGGTGTAAATCTAATCCATTATTTTGCAGTCTTTTTTTTTTTTACTTGAAGGTATCTGGAGTAAATTTGTGCATTTCTATGGTGTTTTGGGCCTATTTCTATAGCCTTCTTTCATAGCATAGTTTGAATTTCTGCGTTCAGCAAATGCAGGTATTGTGTTTTATTTGCCAAGGTGGTACTGTTGCAGAATGTTGAATAAACTCCAGCGAGTAACAGTACAGGATAGTATATAGGACCCATTTCGCCAGAGTGATTGCATCCCAGTTGTTGTGGAAGGTGGGCATTCTGATTGCTATGGAGTCTGATGTTATTAGACTGCATTCTTTAGTATTCAGTGCCAGAAGATGATCAGTGATGTATAGTTGTGATGTATAGCATCCTGGCCTTTTTACCCGGATTTCCGCTTCTGTGGTTCCCTCAAGTAGGATTCTGGCTGCTGTCTTCAGGAATATGGATGTCGAAGTGGTGCATAGTTCTGGCGGTTTTCTTGTCGTTTATATGGTGAATAGCTGTAGCTCCGATATGAACCTTGGTGTAATGGAAGTCTACTTCATCCAGAAAAGAACTGAGAGGTCTACCTTGTTGCAAATCGCCTAGCAATCTGACAGTTTGTCTGTCCACCTTGATTTCCTGGACATCATCATCTATATGCTTTCAGAATAACCATTTACCGTCGAAAAGCATGTCCAAGATTTTATTCTGGGCCTTTGGGCTGAGGGAAGTAACTAACCTTTAACCATCCTTGATGGCAGCCACTGAGGAAAATCTTTTTCCCGCTATATCCATTCTAGTCTTGTCAGATTAGTGGTGCTGTGTAGGATGCCATCTTGTTCTCAGATCTCCTCTGAGCCACATGCAAAACAACTGAGTCTGCTTTAGGGTGATTAAGTAAGCATACTGGTGTATTATTTGGAATTTTAGACTTTTTTAATCTATCCATGGTACCATCACAGCTAGAGTAGCTGGTGTTTGCATAAGCTTTTTTTCCCTTGTTGCCAGACATGTTCTATCAGAGCAACTAATTTGGTTGACGTCATATCTGGTTTCTTGAAGTTAAACAGATAACGTACAGGAATCCTGAGCTCCGCTTGAAGTGGAATGCATCTCCGAGCCAGTGACGCTTTGGAAACTCATACGCATAAACACATTGTGATTTCTTAGCAGTGGCAAACAGATCGAGCCAGGGTTCTCCCTATTCACGGAAAATGCACAGTGCCACCTCCACACATAACTGCAATACGTGAGACCCAAGGCCTTATCAGCCTAATTTGTCCAACCGGGGAACCAACCAGGTGGTGCTTCACCAGTAAATCTCTTTGGCCTTCTAGCCATGTCCAGAGATTCAAAGGCTCCAGGTAAAGTGTACATGACTCCAACCCACCTTGCTTGCGGAAGTACCACATGGAGATGGTGTTGTCTGTGTGCACCAGCATGAGCTACCTTTTAATTGTTGCTGGTGCTGTGTTTATTGGGACTTCAGATCCTACTGCAGAGCCTGCATAAGGCACCTGGCATGCTTGACCAGCAGGATGCAGGAAGGTATCATCTCCAGCAGTCTTAGAGGAGTCATCACTGAGATCCAGGAAAGAGGATGAAACATCGGGATCATAGCCCAAAAGCCCTGCACTCTCCGCTGGGTATAGATACAAATCTGCATTGTGTCTAGAAAGGCTCCAATGCAAGGGAGCATCTGCGAAGGAGTCAGGTGTGATTACACGCATTGATAGTGAACCTCAACAATATTAAAAGGCTACATCCCCTTTATGACCAAATAATCAATAATTATTGACTTGCATGTCCATAAGGCTGGCCTGAACATCTCCCTGAAAGCAGGTGGACCGCATCCAAGAATGTGTGGTGGAGGGTAGAGAGAAAAACGTTTTGGTACAGTATACTAGCTGAACCCTGCACGACAAGGCTTTCAGCAGTGGGGTGCTGGGTGAGGAAGGCAGGGTCACCTGGACCAAGGCAATGGTGCCTGGCAATGCACTGGTGGACCTGACCCAGGTTTGGCCCAGGTGCCCCAAACCTTATCTGTAACAGACTCATTAAATGACAAACGAGGCTTAGAAACTATCTGGTCAGGTTGCAACACCTCTCTCAGGATATTAGCTTTGACCTCCTCAGCGGAAACAAGGACTGAAATGGATCCGGCTGGACCACTAGGCGCGAAACATGTAGACCCACGAAGTGAGGCACCAGAATCGGTTCGGTACTCTTGTGTTCTTATAAAGAGTAAGTGAGCATCACCACTCACCCATTTACTCTTTTCTGTGATTTCAACCTTGGTCCTCATCTTATGTTTGCTGATTAAACTTATGATGTACGTTCAAGATGGGTAACCAATTTTAACTCCTTTTCTCTCCCTATTGCTCAGGTATTCAGATTTAGGTAGCTCACCTATATGACCTGTTTTTCTTTGCTACACTCAGAGCAATACGGTTGAGAGCCCCCTTCGGGGAGCCCGTCAGGCATTGCAGCACCGGCCCAACGAGGAGCATTCCCGATGATGATGCTAGTCATCCAATGTGATGAGTGAGGGTTCTCGCTCCTGTAGGATTAGGCTCTATTCTTCTCTCCTTGGAACAGTGCACCGGTATATTTTTTTAGGATCATCATTGGGAGATCGTGCACTGGACCATTATTCTCCCGGTCCCTCCCCCTCTTTATTTCGATCCTCATCAATAGTCATAAACATTGACTAGATTAGCAAGACCATCCCTTACCTCTGCGGACTGTCTAATAGAAGTGCAGGAAATATCATACACTATGCAAATAAATTTCTCAGAGACGCTTGACCAACTTGTGCGTCTGCTTTGGCATCTGAATCTAAACAGTAGTGCCTAGTAAACGTATGTACAGATCTCCATGTAGCGGCCTTACAGATCTAAGAGTTAGGAACATTGTGAAGGAGGGCAGCAATAGCCGCTTTTCATCTTGTAGAATGAGCCTTAGGCCTAGCCGATAACTGTTTGTTAGCCAATTGATACGCAGTTACGATACATAAGACTATCCATCTAGAAATAGTTTGTTTTGAGGCAACATCGCCTGTCCTCATGTGTCCATAGTTAACAAACAGACGGTCAGATCGTCTAATTAATTTTGTCTTATCCAGGTAACATTTTAGCACTCTCTTAAGGTCCAGGGAGTGCAAAGCTTCCTCCGCTGGAGTAACCGGATTGGGGAAAAAAGTCAGAAGCGATATAGTTTGATTAATGTGAAAATCCGACACCACCTTAGGTAAGAATGATGGATGAGTCCTCAGGACGACTCTGTTATCATGGAACACCGTGTACAGTTCTCTGGATCTCATTGACCCTCCTAACCGAAGTAATGGCTACGAGAAAAGCTGTCTTCCACGTAAGGTGTTGCAAGGAAGCTTTGTGGATAGGTTCGAAAGGAGGGACCATGAGTCTAGATAACACTATGTTCAGTTCCCATGGAGATGAGGGTCTCCGAATGGGTGGAAAAACTTTCTTTAAGCCTTCTAAGAAATCCTTAACTACTGGCATGGTAAAGAAGGATTTCTGAGAAGGCGACTTACGATAAGCTGTAATGGCAGATAAATGTACTTTAATAGAGGGAATATGTGACAGAACAACTAGGTCCTAAGCAACTATAGCCTAAACCACTACTGCTAAACAACTAAAAAGTCTCTACAACTAAGTACTGAACAACTACTGTCTAAACAACAGTTGTGCCTGAATAACAATTGCCAGAACAGCCTGAACAACTCATTTTAAGGTAAGGTTTTCTTTTTGTTTTTTAAACAATAAATATATATATATATATATATATATATATATATATATATATATATATATATATATATATATATATATATCTGTAGGAAGTTGGCTCTGTATGTACTATTTCAAAGTAAGAAATAGCATGCACAGAGTCCAAGGGTTCCCCTTAGAGGTAAGATAGTGGCAAAAAGAGATAATTCTAATGCTCTATTTTTGTGGTAGTGTGGTCGAGCAGTATGCTTATCAGAGGGTAGTGTTAAGCATTTGTTGTACACACACAGGCAATACATGAGGAACACACACTCAAAGACAATTCCAGGCCAATAGGTTTTTGTATAGAAAAATATATTTTCTTAGTTTATTTTAAGAACCACACGTTCAAGATTTACAAGTAATACTTCAAATGAAAGGTATTTCACTTAGGTAACTTAGGAACTTTGAATCAGCAAAATAGCATGTACAGTTTTCACACAAATGGCAATAAGCTATTTTAAAACTAGACAGTGCAATTTTCAACAGTTCCTGGGGGAGGTAAGTGTTTGTTAGTTTTGCAGGTAAGTAAACCACCTACAGGGTTCAAAGTTGGGTCCAAGGTAGCCCACCGTTGGGGGTTCAGGGCAACCCCAAAGTTACCACACCAGCAGCTCAGGGCCGGTCAGGTGCAGAGGTCAAAGTGGTGCCCAAAACACATAGGCTTCAATGGAGAAGGGGGTGCCCCGGTTCTAGTCTGCCAGCAGGTAAGTACCCGCGTCTTCGGAGGGCAGACCAGGGGGGTTTTGTAGGGCACCGGGGGGGGGACACAAGTCAGCACAAAAAGTACACCCTCAGCGGCACGGGGGCGGCCGGGTGCAGTGTGCAAACAAGCGTCTGGTTCGCAATAGGTTTCAATGGGAGACCAAGGGGTCTCTTCAGCAATGCAAGCAGGCAAGTAGGGGGGGTGGGTGGGGGGGGGGGGGGGGGGGGAACTCCTCTGGGTAGCCACGACCTGTGCAAGGCAGAGGGCCACCTGGGGGTCGCACCTGCACTGGAGGTCGGATCCTTCAGATCCTGGGGGCTGCGGATGCAGAGTCTTTACCAGGTGTCAGGTCTTTGAAGCAGGCAGTCGCGGTCAGGGGGAGCCTCTGGATTCCCTCTGCAGGCGTCGCTGTGGGGGCTCAGGGGGGTCAACTCTGGCTACTCATGGTCTGTAGTCGCCGGGAAGTCCTCCCTGTGGTGTTTGTTCTCCACAAGTCGATCGGGGGCGTCGGGTGCAGAGTGCAAAGTCTCACGCTTCCGGCGGGAAACGTGTGGTGTTTCAAAGTTGCTTCTTTGTTGCAAAGTTGCAGTCTTTGTGGAACAGAGCCGCTGTCCTCTGGAGTTCTTGGTTCTTCTAGATGCAGGGTAGTCCTCTGAGGCTTCAGAGGTCGCTGGACCCTGTGGAACGCGTCGCTGGAGCAGTGTCTTTAGAAGTGGGAGACAGGCCGGTAGAGCTGGGGCCAAAGCAGTTGGTGTCTCCGTCTTCTCTGCAGGTGTTTCAGTTCAGCAGTCCTTCTTCGTCTTAGGTTGCAGGAATCTAGTTTCCTAGGTTCAGGTGAGCCCCTAAATACTGAATTTAGGGGTGTGTTTAGGTCTGGGAGGGCAGTAGCCAATGGCTACTGTCCTTGAGGGTGGCTACACCCTCTTTATGCCTCCTCCCTGAGGGGAGGGGGGCACATCCCTATTCCTACTGGGTGAATCCTCCATCTGCAAGATGGAGGATTTCTAAAAGTCAGAGTCACCTCAGCTCAGGACACCTTAGGGGCTGTCCTGACTGGCCAGTGACGACTCCTTGTTTTTCTCATAATCTCCCCTGGTCTTGCCGCCAAAAGTGGGGGCTGTGTCCAGGGGGCGGGCATCTCCACTAGCTGAAGTGCCCTGGGGCATTGTAACACAAAGCCTGAGCCTTTGAGGCTCACTGCTAGCTGTTGCAGTTCCTGCAGGGGGGAGGTGTGAGAGGACTTCTACAGGCCACTCTCATGCACGACAAGCTAGATCGACGTCAGCCGGTAAGAAAGCATGAAGCTCATTAAGTCGAATCTTTTCTCTGTCTTTCAGAGTCCTCTTAGACAGGTTTTTACAATGTCTGCAGGTGTCAGGGCAGTGACTCTGAGGCAAACACACAATGCAGAGAGAGTGTGGATCCGACTGGGCCTTCTTCTTCCCACAGGAAGGGCACTTCACAAAAAGAAAAAGCATTTTTCAGACAGAAAAAGATCCCTTCACTCAGGAAATCAATGAAGACGTCGAGTGAAGTGGAAAAAACAATGTTTTTAGTATATTTTCCTGTGAAAAAAACTCAGAAAAACGAGAGTTCAATTCTCCAGGATCCTCTCAGAAGAAGCCGGAAAAAAGAACTGACCTAACTGTGAACCAACTGTCACCTCACCTTCATCCCTGAGGCATGTTGGGATACTGGAGGTTCTCAGGGTCTTAAAGGCACCGTGCCAATTTTTTTGGTACTGCTGTGTTAACTTGCATGCAGCCTATTGGCTAATAATGCTCTGTTATTTTCAATGTAGTTTTTCTCTTTTCGGATGTGTTGCTTGTATTTTCTATGTCTCCCAATTGGGCTTCAGAAAGTTTTTTCTTTTTTGATTCTAATGGAGAGTGTTGATGTATTTAAAAAAAAAAAAACTCCAAAGAAATAAAGCATTTTAGCCTGTTTATCAACATAGACTGCATTGCTATTATACACATGTATACATGATTCTGGTATGGAAATTATTTACTAAAAATATTATTTGTTTTCATATATGTTTCATACTAATACATGTGTGTTTTTTACATATGCTCCGGGGTCACCGCATGGGAGCGGGAATATTCAATGTTTAGGACTATTGATGAGGATCCCCTGGAACAGACCTGTACTTACCTGGTCGTCCGTCATCACTATAGAAAAGAAAATGAGTTACTTACCTGTAACTGTATTTCTCCAGTATTGGAATCTTTCATAGATTCACATGCTTGAATCATTCCCTGTCGTCGAGATGGGAGCCTCCGGTACAATTACACAAGTAATGAGGAAACATATCAACACAAGGGCCATAGTCTATCAGTCATTTTAAGAAAAGGACCAAACTTGAGCATCCACCAATCAGACGACACCACCCTCTAGAATCCTCCTGAGAGAAGCTCCAGTACCTCAGATTTTCCAAGCACAAGTGCATCAAGGATAGGAACAGGAAGAGAGAGAGAGAAAGATAGGGAGAGGTGAAAGTGAGATTCTCCGGGGAGGCAGGTGGGTCGCATGTGAATCTATGAAAGATTCCAATACTGGAGAACTACAGTTACAGGTAAGTAACTAATTTTCTTACTCCAGTATTGGAACTTTTATAGATTCCAATGCTTGAATCAGATAACGAGCAGTACTTATGCACATTGGAATATTGCAGCTATGTACGTCACAACGTTTGGCAATACTGTAAACAACATATCGTCTGTTCACCTCATCTTTACTTCTGTCCCTTTAATCTACTTTTCCCTTTTTTTTTGTTTTTTTAAAGCATAGGATTCGTATTGAACAGTAACAGGATTTAAACAATGTGCATACCTTATCCAGGATGGAGGGATGAAAGAGATGGCTCACCTTCACCTGAAGAGGTTCCTGAGGACTGCTTGACCCACTGCTACCTCTCCTTGCGATAGTGCTTCCAGGCAGTAATGTTGTGTAAATGTATGGCAGCTTTTCCATGTCGCTGCTCTACAGGTGTCTTGTAGAGGAACCCCCGCAAACAGTGATGCTGAGGAAGAAACTGCCCTTGTAGAGTGAGCACAGACTGATGAATGCAGTGGTTTGCCCGCTGCTTGATGGCAGAAACGAATGGCTGAGGATATCCATCTGGCTATACTCTGTTTGGAGAGCGGTTGACCTCGTCTGGGTGCACTGTAAGCTACGAACAATTGATTGGAGCGGCGGAAGGACTTAGGGCCATATGTACGAAAACTTTTTCCCATAGACACAGAATGGGTAAAAACCTTTGCTACATCTGGCCCTTAGTCCTATCCAGGTGGAATTTGACACATCTCCTAATGTCTAAGGAGTGTAACGCTCTTTCCGCAGGAGTAGATGGATGTGGAATTTTTTTTTTTTTAAACTAAGGGCTCGTTCATGTGAAAATCCAAAGGGACCTTCGGTATGAAATGCAGGTTTGTGCGAAGTAGTAGTTTGTCTTGTGTGATCTGCAAAAACGGCTCCTGTATGGAGAGGGCCTGAATCTCACTAACCCGTCTGATGTGGGAGCCACCAGTAAAGCAACTTTCCAACAAAAGTATTTGATCGAAGCACGATGGATTGGTTCGAATGGATGCTTCATTAACTGTGCTAGAACAATATTCAGGTTCCACGAGGGGGGAGGAGGTCTGAATGGAGGAAAAACCCTGAAAAGTCCTTTTAAAAACCATTGATTGATCTGAAACGCAGAAATTTTCCTGGAGCAGGTGAAATCGGTGTATGAAAGTATGCATCCTGTAGATCCAGGGTTGCCATAAAGTCTCTGTGATTCATGCGGAGGAGAATTCCTGCAACGTGACCATGCAAAAGGTTTGACGTTTGAGATATTTGTTTAGGTCCCTGAGATCGAGAATGGGACGCCATCCCTCCCAGTTGTTATGTACTAGAAAGAAACAGGAGTAAAAACCTCTGCTCTTTTCTGAAGAAGGGACTTTCTCTATAGCCCCCTTCTTTAGCATGGTCACGACCCACAGCCGGAGTTGCTTTAGATGCTTTTGAAGGAAGGTATGTGGAGGGCTTGAAGGTGGGATTTAGATGAACTCCAAAGTGTGGCCAAATTGAACTATCTTTAATACCCAATGGTCCGACGTTATTTCTGAAAAAAGTGGGATATTCTTCCCCCCATTCTGTGAATTGGCGGTGGGGATGTAGCCGGAGCCTGAAAGCTGTCATTGGCGTCTAACTGCGTCCTTGCTCTGATGCGCTCTACACCCTATGGGGAGGTCTGGAATAGGACGCCTGGGGTGGCTGTGTCTGTGAATATTGCAGTCGGAACTGCTGAGTCGCAATGGATGGATAACAAAAGTTTTGAAAACTCCCTCTATATGATGGGATTCCTCGACCCCTGGAGGCTCGAAAAGGCAACTTTTTGAATTGTAGGGTCCCCAATGATCTGGCAGTGTCTGTAGTATCAGTTTCTATCGCTTGCAAGGCTTCATCCATGTACTTGCTGAAAAGTGCCTCCCCATCAAATGGGAGGTCTAAGACTTTATTTTGTACCTCCGATCAAAAGGAAGTTGCCTTAAGCCAGCCTTGTCGTCGGAGCACAGCCCCACCTGCTAACTGTCGAAAAGCAGTGGCAGCAATATCCATTGCGCAATCAATAAGCTCAGCCGAGGTGCGCTCCCCCTCCAAAAGGATTTTCTTCACTTCCACCTTTGAATCTTCCGTAAGATGGTCCAGATATGGAGCAATATCAGCCCATAGTTGCCTGTCGTTTCTGCCCAAAGTCGCCAAAGAGTTTGCTGCTCTCACTATAAGCCCTGACGTAGAGCTGAAACACTTCCCAATGTTGTGCAGCCTTCTATCTTCCTTGTCTGGGAGCTCTGAAATTGGCGTTGATGGATTTTTTGAATGCCTTTGCGCTGCCTGGGTTATGACTGAGTCTGGCTTCGTGTGACCAATGAGGCAAGTTGGAGCGTCTTCTGGAGACCTTCCTCCCAGATGTAACCTATTATGGGTAGGGAGCGTATACTCTTTGACAGGGCTCCCTGAAACCGTATAGAAAGCAGTCCATCTGCTTAGATGGCATGGGCAGCGCAAATCTCTTTGCTGCTCTTTCAAGCAGATTATGCAAACCCCCAATGTCCCCTGGGGGTGAGTCCACCGGAGTAGACGATGGAGATGAAGGGGTTGGCAATATATAGTTGTCACAATCAGAATGCGCGTCCTGAAGATCCCCTTAGTCTCTCTCCTCGTCCGAGGAGACTAACCTGAATGAAGGTTCTCTGCAGGGTACTCCTTGCCGATCTAGGCGACAACATATGCTGTGGTACTGGGGTGGCAGGTACAGACGGTGGAGGTTCCGTTGGGATTTTCTCCAACTGTGGTGCCAACGGAAACCTTTTCTTGTAGTCTGATTACATAAGCTGCAGATCAGAGATAAGGGAACATGGGATATAGACCATATCCTCTGGCACACCTTGTTGATCTCTGCTCATCGATGACATCCTTATCTTCATCGTCGATGGTCTGGATTTAGTTACCGTCGACATGGACGTCGTCGACGAGCAGGAAGCAACAGTTGAGAGGCTGGTAACCGTAGACGTTGTTGTTGATGCAGCCGCTGTATACGTTCTCGTCGACGACGATGACTTAGTCAACGGTAGTCGTCGTCAGTCTGTCATGCGGGCTGAACAAGGCTTTCTGAAAGTAGTAAGAACTTTCGGTGGAGGTGTGGAAGGCTCTGAAGAAGTTTTAGACAGCTCCTTTGAAGTTGAAGGGCAGTGTTTAGACTTTGAGGAAGATTTCCTTGTATAAGGTGATGTTGATAGACTGCGGCCTTCACCAGACACCTGTGAAGTCTTTTTAAAGGTTTTTGAGGGTTGTCCTGAACCCTTTTCAGAGTGAGGCGATCTTTGTCTCTTTTGGGACTTCTTAGAAGACCAGGAAGATTCCTCACTGTCAGAATCTGAGGCAGGGTTCTTCCTTGTTTTAAGCTTTTGGGAGCCATTTAAGCAGTCTTCCCTCTGTATCCTTTAAGGATTTTTAGGAATAAGTACGACATACCTTGCATTCAGCAGAATGGTCAGGATAAAGACACTATATACAGTATCTATGTGGATCCTCAGAGTGGAGCCTTTTCTTTCCACATGTACTGCAGGCTCTGAAGAGACTTTTTCTCTTTCTGTCAGACATTATGCTGATAAAGTCAGGCTCCAGAAATTCTTAGTGTGAACAAGAAACACTCAATAATAAAGAAGAAACCAAGATATAGTGGCAAAATCTACTTCAGCAGGAACAAAATGAGCAGAGCACGACGTGCGGTAGAAAATCTGAGGTACTGGAGCTTCTCTCAAGAGGGTTCTAGAGGGTGGAGTTATCTGATTGGTTAATGCTGCAGTTTGGTCTCTTTTTACATAAGAACTTCGATAGGTTACTTAAGATTAGAGCTGTAGGATATTGCTGTTATGTCTTTGGGGAAATGGTCTTTTTAAGATACCGGGGACTCCCATCTCGAAGACGGGGAATGATTCAAGAATGTTAATCTATGAAAGTTCCAATACTGGCGTAAGCAGCAATGATCACCTTAGTGCATCTGGCAGGCCTGCCACAGTAAGGTAAAACATTATTTCTCAATTTGCAATGCCTTTATCTGGTTAACACATAAAAGCCATAGCTACAATACTCTTGGCACGAAGGAAATAAATCACTCCAATCCCACATGGTTTATTATTCATGTAGTAAGCTGGCCTGGTGTGTGGTGGACGCCTATGGTGTTAATACCCTATACCAGATCCAGGTATCCCCTATTACTGAAATGTAGGCAGTGTCTAGGAAGCCAGGTCTCTGTAGAGGTAGCTGTGGATGAGCAGCCAAGAGTTATCTAGAAGACATGCAAAGCTTATGCAATACCACTACAGTCACACAGCACTAACGACATGAAAGAACCACACAGTGTTACAAAAATAAAGGTACTTTATTGTAGTCACACAAATACTAGAATACTGTATATTCCCCCAACTGGAGGAAAGTAAACACACTATTATATACACATTAGCAATCAGTAAAGAGAAGAGAAGGCATTGATAAAAGCTATAGCAAATAGTGAGACTCTTATCTCCCCAACCCCAAAAACCAAGGATGGAGGTGGAATCAGAAGAAGGTAGCTGGAGGAACTAGGAACCCCAAAAGGTAAGTACCAGGGTGACCCCCAGCAACCAGGAGAGGAGAGGTAAGTACCTGTTTTTCCCCAAAACCAACAGGTCGACATTGGAAAAGGATTTTGCAAGAACAAACCAAGACTGAAAGAAACCAAAGGTGGATCCTGACAGAGGAGGGCCTGCAAAGGAAGGGGACCAAGTCCAGTTCATGATGGAATGTCCAGTTGTGGCAGGAACCACTACCCACCCTTCTGTGGATTCAGGACCAAGTAGACGATGGACGAAGGTAGTCAGCAGAGCAGCACCGGAGATGAAGAGAAGACTCAGGAGTGATGCAAGTGATGTCTCACGTCAGTAGTCGAGATGCAGTTGGTTAGTGGTGCTGGAAAAGCACCAACAAGCCTACGGCAAATGCAAAAGATGGACAAGAAGGTTTGCAAGGCTGAAGAGGGCCAGCAAGGTCCAGGGGACTCGACCCAAGAAAGGGAGTTCAGGGTGACCCTCCGCAGCTGGGAGAGTCCGAAGGTGGCGGCAGTCCCACAGGGCAACCTGGCAGTAGGCACAGGAGTCGCAGTGAGGCCCACTCAGCACCCCTGGAGGAGTGTCCCACGTCACTGAAGCAGCAGGCAAGAGACTGTGCGTTGCAGGAAGAAGTGCTGGGGGCCAGGGCTACAAAGAGCCTGAAGATCCCGTGGAGGAGGAGCAAACAAGCCTTGGTAGCTCCAAGAGTCGTGGTGCACAGGGTACTTTCCTGCAAGGAGAGGCAAGGGCTTACCATCTCCCAAGTTGGTCAGCTAGTAGAGAGGACCAAGGGGACCACTCCAGACCACCACCTGTGATACAAGACCCAAGTAGTTCCGGAGGAGATTCTTAACAGGGTAGTAATGGCAATAATACTGCATCTCCTAGTGTAATCCAAAAATGTTTTCTTATGTGTAATTTTAGCTCTCATTTGGTGCTCAAGTGGTCAAATCGCCCTACTACCTAAAGGCAAATAGTGTTGAGTATAAAAATTATTTTATACACAATATGCATAAATGCAATACAGCTGTGCCTTACCGAATGCAATAAATCATCTTTTGGAACATTAAGAAGACTACTGTAATTTACATCTTGGGGACTCTGTACCAACTGTTACTGTCACTATGTACAAATACTGATCTTCATGAGTGCTGTGGTCTCCTTTGTAGTTCCAGAGGAGAGCACATCCACACAGCTGGTTGTCGTTGCAGTTGGTGCCTGTAGATGCAGGGGAGTGACTCCTTCACTCCAAGGGAGATTCCTTCTTCTTATGCAGACTGAAAACTAGCTGTCCTCAGAGCATGCACAGCTGGGGAAATGTTTCAGTTGCTGGAAGGAGCCAGAGAAACTGTTGCAGAGCAAAGTCGTCGCTGAAGTTGCAGATTGTCGGTTCCTGGAGGGTCCAGTTGAAGTCCAAGCGGCCAGAAGATGAAGTAAACGATGCAGAGGAGTCCTGCTGGAATCTTGCACGTTGAATTTGAGGACCCACCTAAAAGGGAGACCCTAAATAGCACCAAAAGGGGGTCTGGGCAGCTGCAAGGTGTCCACCTCCCAGGAAGGGGCTGTGACATCACCTGCCTGACCTGGCCACTCAGATGCTCCCCGGGTTCCCTGTGCATCTTATTTTCAAGATGGCAGAATCGACTGGCCACCTGGAGAAGCTCTGGGCAGCACCCCTGTGGTGATGATGGACAGGGGAGTGGTAACTCCCCTTTCCTTTGTCCAGGTTCGCACCAGAGCAGGGACCAGGTGTCCCTGGACTGGTACAATGCAGTTTATGCAAGGAGAGCACAAAATGTGCCCTTCAAAGCATACTGGTGGCTTGGGGAGGCTACCCTTCCCAAGCAATGTCACACTTATTTCAAAGGGGAGAGGATGTTGCCTCCCTCTCCTACAGGAAATCCATTGTTCTGCCTTCCCCTGCTTGAGCTGGTGAAGCAGCAGGAGAGCACAATCACTGGGGTTCTGGTTAGCAGGATCCCAGTGAAAACAGTCAAAGCATACTGACAGCAGGCAAAAACTGGGAGTAACCATTTCAGAAAGAGGGTAATTTCCTACAACTCAAATATCACCTTTCATTACATTTTGGAAATTCAACCATTTTTCTTCAAATATAGGAGTATCGGTTTTCAAAATACACAAATTTTCATCTCTTTTATACATTTTTCAATTTTAGTATACATATATTAAGCCAAGCACAGTTTTTCTAATTTAGTACACTAGACTTCACACAGGAGATCTACTAACAGGTAGCTGGAGAGCAACCAGTAGCTCATGAGCTACTCATTGGAGAAGCCTGGTCGGCAGCTTCTGATAGAATCAATTGTCTGTCCGTGCGCCTACAAGATTTTCTGTATGAAATTCAGCGTTTATCTGTTGGAAATGGCCCTTTTTGCAAGGTTATCCCCAAACGTTTTGCCTTCTTCCTCCTATTATGACCTGTGGGACTCTGGGCATTTTAACACTGCTAACCAGTGCTAAAGAGCATATGCTCTTTGCCTAAAATGTATTGGTGATTGGTTCATCCAAGACTGGCATATCTGATTTACTAGTAAGTCCCTAGTATAGTGCACTGGGTGTGCACAGGGCCTGTAAATCAAATGCTAATAATTGGCAAGCAGCACTGATTGTGCCACCCACGTAAGTAGCCCTGCAAGCATGTCTCATGCCTGCCATTGTAGTGTTTGTGTGTGCACTTTTAAACTGCCATTTCAACCTGGCAAATGCACCCACTTAGGAGGCCAAGACCTTCCCTTTTAATAAATGTAAGTCACCCCTAAAGTAGACCCAAGGCAGCCCCATGGGCAGGGTGAAGTGTTTTTAAAGGATAGGATATGTACTGGTGTGTTTCACATGTACTGATAGTGAAAAAAACTGCTAAATTTGTTTTTCACTTTTGCAAGTACTATCTCTCCCATAAGGTAACATGGGAATTGCCTTGAAATATCTTTTAAGTGTAATTTCCCATTCGGAGCAGATAGAGATATGGGGTTTGGTATCTCTGAACTCACAATTTAAAAATACAACTTTTGGTGCCCCCAGACATACTCCAGCGGGTTGGAGACTGCTTTGTGTAAGGACAGGCTCAGCCCTATTCAGGTGCAAGTGTCAGCTTCTGCCACCACTCTGGCTCAGGAAGACCCATCAGCCTGGTGATGGGCCATCAGGATATGCAGGGCAAACCTCAGCTTTGTGCGACTGTCTAGAGTGAATACACAAACAGCCCAGCTGTCATCCTGATCCAAGTGTGTACTCCACAGACAAAGAGTGGCACAGAATGGTTAATTAAGAAAATGCCCACTTTCTAAAAGTGGCATTTTCAAACTTACAATTCAAAAACCAATTTCCCAAGTTGGTCAGCTAGTAGAGAGGACCAAGGGGACCACTCCAGACCACCACCTGTGATACAAGACCCAAGTAGTTCCGGAGGAGATTCTTAACAGGGTAGTAATGGCAATAATACTGCATCTGCATCTGTCTGGGGGCAGGATAGGGAAAGGCAGGGTCTTGTGCACTACAAGACTTCTCTTTAGACGCATCGACCACGGGTTTCCACACAGGCCCCAGCTTTCCGTCGCAGAATGTCAGAGGAACCACTGACGCAAGGGTTTTGAGCACCGCATCACTGGAGTCCGTGATGCACCGCCCTGACTCCAACACAACACCTACGTCATTGCTGTGACACTGATGCATCGCGGCTTGACTTATGATGCATCACTGATGCATCGTCCCTAGGCGCTATTTTCTTCATCAACATGGCACCGCAGTAAGGAATAGACACTTCATTCTGCAAGCAAAGCATCACTTCCCCTGTGGCAGTAAGGAACCAACACCTCAACTACCCTGCCTAGCAGTAAGGAACTGACGCATCACCTCCCCTGTGACAGTGAGGAACTGATTCATCTGTAGCTCTTTTGACGCATCACCTCCCCTGCTGCCCGCATCGTCTCTGTTTTTGACACATCTCAGGTACCTTGCCTCATTCAAGTCCTTCATTGATTTCAAGGAACTACCACTGCATTTAATATTTTAAAAGAGATATCTTCTGACACCTCATTAACAACCTCAGCAACCACCAGCTCTTTAGTGTCACAGTCTGGATTGAGGCCGAACCACGGTACAAAAACAACATTCACTGCTGTCACAAACGACATCTGCATGATCCTTGGAAAGAGAGGAAAGACAGCAACCCTCACATGGACTCACACCCCATCCTCGTCAGGCACCTGCATGAGATTGGCACCAAAGGACCCACTCTCCGTTGGATCTCCTCCTTCTTAATGAACAGAATGCAAGGTGTCAGCCTGGAACCTTACTAAGGAAGACTGCAAACTCATCTGCGGAGTCCTTTAAGGTTTACAGCTCAGCCCCACCCTCCTAAATGCATACATGAGGTCTCTATCCAATGTCATCCATAGCCAATGTCATCCACACACACACACAACATAAACATCTTCTCCTACACAGATGACAACTCATTCTTCCTCTCAGACATGACTCCAAATGCAAGAAACAAGTTAACTGCCTGCATAACTCAAGAAACTAACTGGCTGAAAGACAACTGTCTTAAGCTCAACATGGACAAGACAGAAAAAGTGATCTTCGGCAAGAACACCTCATCATAGGACTCCAACTGATGGCTGGCCAAACTCTGATCCACACCAGGAACCTTGGAAAAAATATCTAAAGCAAACTGGACATGACTGCACAAGTCAACGCCGCCATTGCATCCTGCTTCTACACCCAGAAGGTGCTGAGGAACAACTTCAAATGACTTCCAAGCAACACAAAAACAAAAAAAACTCACTCATGCACCAAGTCACCAGCAAGTTTGACTATGGAAACACCCTCTACGCTGGGATCACCAAGCAATACGCTAGAACACTACAGACAATCCAGAGCATGGCAGCCAGATTCATCCTCAACCTTCCACATCAAACTCGCATTACATTCCACCTCATCAAACTTGCATTACATTCCACCTCAGGGTACTACACTGGCTTCCAGTACACAAACATGCTCAATTCAAACTATTCATACACACATTCAAGGCACTCAACAACTCAGTCCTCATCTACCTGAACAGTTGCCTCCTATTCCACCTCTGCTCTTTAGGACTCCTTTTCAGCAACATCTCACTCATATACAGAACCAGATCAGGTTGAGCGTTCTCTTACATCTCTCCTAATACGTGGAATGAGCTCCCCCTCCAGATCAGAGCCTTCTCCTCTCTTTCTGAATTTTGCAAGAAGCTGAAAACTTGGCTTTTCAATAAATATCCTACCATAGGCAGGGCACACACCTACTCAGCACCAGGAAACCCTTGTGGGTGATCGTGTGCTTTACAAATACACGTAACACAACACAGGAATCTTACAAAGACATGCTGCTGTAGGTAATTGTGACTGGTCAATCTAGATTAAGGGGAAAGAACCAATGCGACATTCAGCAGCCTCACAACTACTGACTTGGTTGATGCCTAGAAGGGACACTGCCCACACTGGTAGTAAGAAAGGAGATTACAGAGGTGAGCAGATGTTGGCAGATGCCAATTGCAGCCCTCCTCTAAACCAGTCCCTGGAGCGCTGAAGTACAGAGTTATCGAAACCAAGATAAACTATGGATTAGAAAGCAATAAAACAGCACATATGCCCTTTACGGGAATAAAGTGCTGAACTCCTACACAGGGAGAGTATGTACAAAAGTATTGGGAGTCCACAGAGACATTTGACGAGGGAAGAGGTGTAAGATTCATACCTTTATTTAAATACCATGCTATATTATGGTACAAAAGGAACGCTGCCAATTTTGCCTTCGTGTCCAATATGTACACTTAATAAATGAATTAAAATAACATTTATGTAGCACACTACACAAACAATGTCATCTCGAAGCCTGAAATAGGTAACTAAGTAGAAGAACATATCCCAAAACTGTGTCACACAAGGAGCGCCTACCTATTCTATTTTTCTGTTTCTGAGAACTGATCAGAAAAGGCTCTTACCTGGTATATTCTCGTGAAACAGTTTGTGGCTTTCCCTTTGTTCCTCCACTTTCTTCCTTGTCTATGCTGATCCATTCTGGGTGAGAATGGAGACACAAGAAAACGTACTGAGAAGTCACCTCAAGCATAACACCCAACATTCAAAACATAGGCCCTGTAGTAGAAAACACACTTTTCCAACAATTCTCAACTAATTGAAAAGCCATTTAATTGACCGTCCAAAAAGTGCTTTAATATCTCTGTTAGAGGCATGAAATGCAGTACAAATGCTACTATATAATAAGCAGGGTTTTCCCTAGGATGTAAAACAAGGCATTAGTGTCAAAGTTTGGACAAGTTCCAAAGAAAAATGATTCCACTGCCAATACAGGTAGAACAGTTCCTGGTGCTCTGGAAAGTCACCAAGTATTAGATGCAATAGGTGGCTATGGTCTTTCATGAGTGTCTGTCTCTTTAGAAGGGTCAACACTCCTGCATCCTCACATTCTTTCTCCAACAGCCTGGGTGTCCACTGCTGTTATGGTTAGTGCAGGACTCACTTTACGTCAAGTGCTCTACTATATGTTCTCCCACATTTCTATTGTGCCTTTCACCTTAGTCATCATTGCCAATGTATCTTGATCATCCATTAGCGGGTGGGTTTGATAGTGAAGTGACCTGTAAACAACCCTTGGTTGTGTAAACTACTCATCTCTTTTGGAAAGCACGTAAACCAGTAAAAGACAGCAGACTAGCACTGCAATACAAACACAATTACTTGATTTGGACTATAGCAGCCACACAGAATGCACTTTTCATAAACTCTTCCTCAGAATGACAAACATTAATTTACAAGCAATCACCAAATGTTGAAGGCCAACACTTGGTAGCAACAAGAGATGCCTGCAATTATCAGCTCTTGAAAAACCGAAGTACCTGGTATTGATTCATCTTTCTTCTTCTTTATTGTTCTTTTTCGGTATCCTACATTGGGAAGACAACGCTTCTGAACCGGTTCCAGTACTGGAATGGATGCACTAATACTTTTCTGAAAACCTCGCACTTTAGGTCCGTGTGAAGTAGGAACATACTTTTTAGGGCTGTCTTGCATGGTAGGTACACCCTGGTGTCAATAACAGTATTCTGTGGCTCTGATGGGAGACTAGCTCAGCCTGATCCAGCCATGGACCTATCACTCTTCTTAGGCTGACTGACATCACCAGTGCTCTGAGGTCCAAAGAGAGGAGCAAAGCTCTGGCTACATTTCATTTATGCTCTCATTGACCTCAATGTTAACAATACTATGGGGCTACAACGTCATACATCGGTACTGTCCAGTCTGTGACATTTCACTACATAGAATAAAATCCTCAAAAGTCAACAAAATTACCCAGTTTCATGGGGCACATAACTACATTTCTTATCCAAACACCCAGAGACAATTCAGTTTATGGTACGGGCTGTATTAGCTTTCATTATCACAGCCATTATGACAGTTTCTCTTCCTGCTGAAGCATCAAACCCTAATCTTCTTGCAGCTCTGTCCTCACACTTTAAATACAATCAGCATTACTGACAGAGAATTAACAGACGTCTGTTACTGCCACAGCTAGCATGATCCATCCTGCCCTTACTTCCGTGCTAAATATAAAAAGCATTTAACAGCACGTTGTTGTATTCAGAATCTATACAAACAAGTCACAAGCCTGTGCTCAAGAGACAGGTTTTTAATAGTAACACAAAGCTACCTCTGTTTGCTCTGTCAATGCTTCTCTACTGTGCAGATCAGGTGGAGCCCTCTAAATACTGAGCATCAGCAAAGGAACTGTAGCAGTGCTGCTCCAAGACACGCTCAGTTAACTAGGCCTCGTGTTCATGATAACACCAATTATGTAGATTCAGGGCGACGAAGGGGCCTACGCCCGTTTCCGGGATGCAAAAAGATTCCAAGTGCACTTGAGAGGGGGGAAAGCCCAGAAAGATGTTCTTACCGTAAAGCCTCTCCCTCGTCCCCACACGCTCGGAGGGCACCCGCACTTTCATGGAGCCGCGGATGTTTCCGGTCTCTTCACCCCGGTGCGAGAGGTAGGTGAGAAACTGCTGGGCGGTGCTGCCAATCATAGACTTCAGCGCTATGACGCACTCACCTGGAGAGGGGGATCAAAGACGTGCTTTGTGAGTGCTGCACGGACATCAATGCTTCACAAAGCTGGGCTGCCCTATACTTTCTAAACAGGTACCGGACACGGACACAATGATCAAAACTGTGGTCGCCAGGTGCCACCAATGCTCTGTGTTTCTCCATTCTGAGGCATTTCTCCCTAAAACAAAGGGAATTTATAGTATGGATGTTTTCACCAGGCTTCAGACAAAAATGGACACCTAGAAGAGCCACTGTTTTCATAATTTTGCACAAAAAGCAAGGCCACCTCACTCCTCGCCAGCTGCTGAAGCATATCCTATACTTTGCGTTTCTGTAATTTTGAGCTAATAATCTTGTAGCATTTTTTCCACACTGTTTCACATATTAGCGAAACCACAAAGCATTTAACAACCTGTTTTTGTTTTGCAGGGAAACATGTTCCTGCAAAAGCTTCAACACGTTGCTGTGGCAGTGACTAGGCCACAAAGTTGCTCTGGAGATGCTGCATGAGTAGGTTAGAAACAATGGGAATGTATCACTCTGAAACTAAAAGTAATCTATAAATGATGTAAAACAGAAAGAGAAGTGGTTATTCCTCTCTATGGAGAGATTTCATGGTGAAATGCAATGATCCACAAGATTTTACAGCTCAAATGTCTATTATGTTGTAAAAATATATTTATATGTTTCATCTGTAATTCTCTAGCGTTTGGTTTCCTGATGCATTTGACCCCTTGGAAATAAGTAGCCACCTATTGGGATACCTACAGAATAGCCTCAATAACTAGAAGTTCGAATGAGTGTTCTAATTACCTCCAAACTGACAAAAAAAGAGTTGAAAATAAGTTACTTACCTTCATAGATATATATGCTTGAATCATTCCCTGTTGTTGAAGTGGGAGTTCCACATTAGAATTAGAAAGCAGTACAAAAGGACATATAAAGCCTATAATAGCTACAGAACATTCACTTCAATAACTTATCTACATCATTTATTAAGATCAAACAGCACCCACAGAGGTGTCAATCCCTCTGAATTTCAAGCACTAATGAGAAAAAAGAATATTGGAAAATAAGGGGAGCTTTGATGGGGAGGAAGGTGGGTCGCATGTGAATCTATGAATGATACCAATGCTGAAAAATAATTATGCTACTTACACTGTAAGCATCTGTCCGTGGCATGTAGAGCTGTAGAGTCACATGAACTGCATACTCCTGCCATCTAGTGTTGGGTCCCGAGTTGCACAAGTTGTTTTTCTTCGAAGACCTTTTTCAAGCCACGAGGTCTAGTGACTCCTCCTCTCAGTGATATTGCACGTGGGCATCAACTCCATTGTTAGGTTAGGTTGTTTTCCAGCAGATGGGTGAGAAAGGAGTGAAAGATATGTGTAAGGAAAGAGATGTTATAAGAAAGGGATGGGGAGAATTACTGGTCCAGTGTATAGCCTCCCTATAATGATACTACAAGACAAAAAATATAAATACACTGTTCCAAAATAAGAGAAAAGAGAGTGGACAAAAAAAAAAAAAAGAAGTCCTAAGCTTCGGAGCATGAGTTCTCACACACCCAACTGGGTGTCATGCTTCATCATCGGGTCTGCTCCTCGTCAGATCTTTTCTCGATGACGCCAAGATCCCTAGAGTGGGCTTGGAAGAAAGAATTAAGGAGAGAACTGAAAAAGAAAACTGCAATTGGCTCAAGACCCAGACCTTAGGGCAACTATTTTATTAATCCACGGTGGGTAATGGCCAAGGTTAAAAATAATTAGGAGAGTGAGAATGAGGTAATGATCAATCACTCTCTACTGTATTTGTAGAAAGATGGGAAGCAAGGAACTACCAGGCCATCCCTTGTAAAGGGTCAACATGTTTCGCGTCTCAGTGGTCCATCCGGATCCAGTGACGCTTCTTCAGGAACAAACAGATGAATACTTCTATTATACAACACATAGACTCCTATAATCTGACACTGGCAGTCTTAATGTCTCCAGTCATTTACGTTAGTCAAGTGCATCTCAAGCTTGTTATTTCTAAAGATTAACCGTCCCCATTAAGGAACAGGTTTCATGGAAAAACACAGGTCTGAAGACGGGCGCAAATGTTTGGCATGCTCCTGGTCCTCCGACAGGTAAACTACCCCTGGCCGCGCTTCTGTAACGGTTAATCTTTAGAAATAACAAGCTTGAGACGCTTGATGTTTTTGTAGATAACACATGGCTGTCATATTGTCCATCCGGACTAGGACAACCTTGTGAGACTGGTGAGGAAGGAAAGCTTTCAGTGCTAGGAAGACCGCCTGAAGCTCCAGGTAGTTGATGTGTGGGGATTGATGTCTGGCATTCCAAAGGCCTTGTACTGTCAGGTCTTGTAGGTGGGCACCATTACCAACACAAAAGAATGATGGACGGAGTGCTGACAATGCAAACACTCACCCCCAGTCACAGATCTGGGTTTAATCCATCGTTTTTTTGCTGCCCATGCCCTTCCAGTTTGGACCCAGCCATATGCAAATCAGTCTTGACCCTGTTCCCATGGGAACAGTCCAGCCCGAACTGCCAGGCCAGGTCTTCCCTGGACTGGAAACAAGCATCCTGGGACCGGTTTCGGGGTTTCACCCCTCAGCAGCCAGGCTAGTTTGAATCCAGTGGCATGGGAAGCACGGGACCCACGTCTGGGCATACCCTTCCCACTTAGGGCAACATTACCAACACAAAAGAATGATGGACGGAGTGCTGACAATGCAAACACTCACCCCCAGTCACAGATCTGGGTTTAATCCATCGTTTTTTTGCTGCCCATGCCCTTCCAGTTTGGACCCAGCCATTTGCAAATCAGTCTTGACCCTGTTCCCATGGGAACAGTCCAGCCCGAACTGCCAGGCCAGGTCTTCCCTGGACTGGAAACAAGCATCCTGGGACCGGTTTCGGGGTTTCACCCCTCATCAGCCAGGCTAGCTTGAATCCAGTGGCATGGGAAGCACGGGACCCACGTCTGGGCATACCCTTCCCACTTAGGGCAACATTACCAACACAAAACCAGTCTGTGATGCATCTGTGGTGAAAGTTATGTGAGGAAAAGAGTCTGGAAAAGGCCAAATCCTTTAACAGATTGTTGGTGTTCCACAATTGCAGAGGAAGGTGAGAGTGGCAGTCTATCAACACTAGATCTTCTAGGTGACCTTGTGACTGAGACCACTTGTCAGCTAGAATTTGCTGCATGTGTAGTCTTGCGTAGGTAACTATGACAATGCAATACACAATTATTTCTGGCAGGTGCATAACTGTCCTTCCTGTGAGTGTTTGGTTTGGCTAGAACTGGGGCAGAGTTACTTGAAAGGTCTGAATTTGAGTGGGATTAGGGTAGGCTAATCCTACCTGTGTGTTTAAGATTGCTTCCAAATATGGTTGAACCTGTAGCAGTTGTAGGTGACACTTGGGGATGTTGATAGTAAAGCCTGGGCTGTGAAGTAGATCCACTGTGGTCTGAGTGTCTTGCTGACTGCGGATGTGTGCTGGCTTTGATGAGCCAATCGTCCAGCTAGGGAAATATGTGAACTTTATGCCGCCGCATATGTGCTGTGACCACTGCTAGACATTTTGTGCCAACTCGAGGTATTGTAGTCACCCGGAATGGCAGAACTCCAAATTCATAATCTTTGCCTGCTATGATAAACCTCCGGTATTTGCGGTGAGCAGGGTGTATTGGTATGAGGAAATAGGTGTTTAGGTCTAGTGTTGCCATAAAGTCGCCTTGTTAAAGACGTGAATGATATCCTGAAGAGTGACCACATGAAAGTGTTCTGATCGGATGTACTTGCTTAGTGATCTGAGATCTAAGATCTGAATTAGAGACTCGTTCTTTTTGTGGATTAGGAAGTGTAGGAAGTATACTCCGGGTGGGGCCTGGTGTTGAAGAGTCCCCTTTGATAAGGGCTTGTATACCTCTTGTTTGAGAAGTGTTTGATGTTCCTGGGACAACCTGCGAGTACGATGTGGAATGTTGGGTGGTGTGGTAATGAGCTCTAACAATAGCCAGGTTGAATTATGGCTTGTACCCACTTGTTGGCAGCAATGGAGTTCCAGACTAGGTGAAAAAATTGTAGTCTGCCCCTAACCGGTATTGTGTTGTCGGGGGGAAGGTTTAAGTAGTCATTGCTTTGCAGTGGGTGTTGTTCAGTGCGTGCAGAAACCCTATCCCCGTCCCTTGTTGTCCGCACCTCTAAATGAACATCTGTAATAAAACCTGGTGTAGGATGACTGAGGTTGCTTCTGTTGAGAAGTGGAGGCATCCGTGAAGGAGTATTTATATGTCCCTCTATTAACTCGCTGACAAAAGGAGCCCCTAGGGAGAGGAAGTCTGTAATTCTCCCATCGCCTTTTGTATGTAGATTCTTTTTCTTTTTATCCAATGTTGAATTTACCTGCGGTCTGAAAAGGTGCTCTTTATCAAAAGCCATATTTAAAACTGAGAGTTGGACCTCTGGCTTGAAGCAAGAACACTTTAGCCATGCGCACCTTCTAAGCAGGATGTAGGTGTTAAAACCCCTAGCTGCTGTATCGAGGGCGCATCAGCTGCAGTTATTAGTAACAGTCTGCCATTCAGTGACATTTTGAAGACTCCTCCTGCAATGTTCTTCTGGGAGGTACTGCAAGAGTTCCTCCATCTTATACCAACGGGCTCAAACATAGCAGACCAAAATGGCCTGCAAATTGGTAATGTGCCAATGGTTTGCAGCCTGTGCTGCAACGCTCTTTCCAGCAGCATGAATGCGCTTACTCTCCTTTTCAGGAGGAGCAGTGTCCCCAGTAGCCTAACTGTTTGCCCGTGTGCAGGCAGTGGTGGCAACAATTAAGTCAGGTGGTACTTAACGCCTAATAAATAAAGCATCCTAAGGTGCCACTTTATATTTTTTATCCACCCAGGAGTGATGACCCTGGAACGGACTGGCTCCTTGAAGATATCCTCAGCATATCTCATCAGGCAAGGAAGCATGAGGAGAAACTGGGTGTCCAATGAGTGGAAGAAGGGTGTCAAACAGGAAATCCTGCTCTAGGGGCTCCTAATGGAGCTCAACATCCTGGAACACTGCTGCCCTAGAAATACCTTGTTGGAAGGAAGTGGTATCCTCAGGAGGGGAGGGACAAGCTAGATGGAGGTCTGGATCATTAGGGGTAGTGGGATCAGTGCCATACATGTCCCAAGGGTAGGTCACCTAATGACCCTGCCAAAGCCCCACTATCAGATTGTGGAGACTCTTGAGGAGAAGCATCAAGTGGGTCATGTGTAGGAAATGATGGTGGTGGAGTGTGAGGAAGGGAAGGAGGCAGAGGTGATGGTGGTGGAAAAGGAAGCGTTTGAGGAGAAGGATGATAGCCAGGGCTAGTGGCCTGGTCCTTAGTCTTCTCCCTGGGAGGAAGGGGCATTCCCAAGCCTCCTCAAAAGTCAACTTCCTCTTTAGAGGCGAAGGAGAGGAAGGAGTTGCAATGATGCTGCTGGTGCGCTCCTGAATCTGAAGTTTCCTTTGTCTGCCATCAATTTTTTCAAGGATCGGCTCGAGAGGTGAAGTAGATCCCAAAGATAGTCTGGAATCTGTCAGCTCCAAAGCTTTCGGTATTGAAGGCTTGGCCGAGTGAGGCCTCGTCGGCGCTGAGGTCGAAAGACGCAGATGCTGGGTCGTTAAAGAGGGTTGGTTCAGTGCCGAAAAAACACTCTGTCCGATGGAGCAATGCCGGGGGCTTAGCCTTTATGGCAATCTTTGGCGCCAGGCCCGAAGGCTGGCAGCTAAGACAGTTTTTTCAGAGCCCAGACAGTGGTGGTCCAGCGACCTCAAATAGTGGTAGTGAGGATTTTTTTTGGAGCGCTTCAGTGGTAGAGCAGCGGCCACAGTACTCGCGCAATTTGCAGATGGGAAGTCCTGCATTTCGAGACTGAGATCGACGCCAGAGCTGTCTTCAATGGAGAAGGATTTTTCCTCTTTGGCAGTCGGCTCCTCCTGGGCATGCTCCTCCCCGAATTGATCCAGAGTGTCGTCTGAGGCAGTGTGAGACATTTCAAGCCATTGAGCCCTCTATTTCCAAAATCTCTTTTTCAACCTGAATGATTTGCATGCGTTGCAGTCAGCCTCTTTATGGTCGGGTAAAAGGTAGATGTTGCACACAAGGTATTGGTCGATGTGCAGTTATTTTGCGCGGCAACAGGGTTAAAAATCAGAAGGGTGTTCGTTCCATCAGAAACACGTCTTCGATTGAACTGAAAAACGCAGGAAGTAGGCCCTGAAGGGCTGCTGGTTGAAGCCCAAATAGACAAAATCTGAGAGTAGCATAGGAGTGAAAAAGCGCAATCAAAACAATACTGTTGAGGACAGTAAAGAAAACCGTAGAACTGCACCGAACTGAGTCGAAGACACGGAATGGAGAGACACATCTGAACCCGACAGCAGAGAGAAAAGAAAATTAACAATGTGGTCGATGATCAGGCGCAGAGAAGGAGTCACTCAACCTAGTTACTCAAAAGACTTCTTAGGAGAAAAACAACTTGCACAACTACTCCGAACCCAACACTAGATGGCAGGAGTATGCAGAGCATGTGTATCTACAGCCACAAATGCCATCAAACCCCACAATTACAGGTAACTTATTTTCTTCTTCCATATTGGGTCATTCATAGATTCACATGCTTTAAAAAAAAAATATCCTGCACTCAGAACGCATGCACAATAGTAAATACAATAACACAATAGTGGATGGTGGGTAAAAGCCAAGGTTCACCTTACTGGAATAGATGATGCAACATTGCTTGTCCCACAGCCGTATCACTCTGTTCGGAGGACTCCAGGCAGTAGTGTTACGTGAACGCATGCCTGTACCCCCGTGTTGCCGCATGGCATATTTCCTCAATGGATACACCAGCAAAAAGAGCGATGGTGGTAGAGACTGCTCTGTTAGAATGTGCTCTTAATTTATCTGTCAGCGGTCTTCAAGTGTTACTGTAACAAACCTTGACAGCCGTTGCAATCCATCCAGCTATACTCAGCCTGAAAAACTTGACTGGCTTCCATATGCTACAAGAAGATGGTCTGATTTTGGAAATGGTTTTATCCTGTGTAGATAGAATTTGAACCACCTTTAAACATCAAAAGTATGTAATGATTTTTGCTGCACTTTGAGGATTCGGGAAAAATGTCTTTAGTTCAGTTGGTTCATTTAAATGAAGATCCCTTGGAACCTTGGGTATAAATTTGAGATTGGTTCTAAGAACCACTCTATTATGTTTGAACTGTACAAATGGTTCTTTAATTCTAAAAGCTTGAGTGTCATTAACTCTTCTAGTTGATGCGACAGCTAATAAAAGTGACATTTTCCATGTTATCAATTTCACATATGCTTTATGAATGGGCTCAAACGGAGCCTTCATCTTGAGTAAGAACTGCATTTGGTTGCCAAGATGCAGCTTTCCTTATTGGAAGAAATGCTCTGAAAAGGCATTTAAGGAATTGTTTGATCACTCTACTAGACCACAGGGAAGGCGATCCAGTCGATCTTCAGAATATCGAGATTGCTGTTCAGTGCAATTTAATCAAAGAATTGTGCCAAACCTGATTTTGCTAAAAGCAGCAGTTGGGGCAGAATTTGCTCCGGTAGTGCCGAAATAGGGTGAACATCTGATTTTTTTGTATCACAACCAGAAACGCTTCTAGCTTGTACGCCGCCTTCTCTATCAAATGGTGTGGAAATACGTGAGGATGCATTTTTGGATTGACGCTGAGCTGCTTATGTTACTACTGAATCTTCTGATGCTTTATATTTTTTATCCAGCCTAGGTAGCACTGCAGAAACTATAGCTGGGTTTTTCATAACATTTATACCTTCTTCCCAAATAAAATCCAAGATAGGGATTGCTCTGATTTATAGCAGGTTACTTAAAGTTGTATAAAAAACAATCCAACTGTGTTATCGTCAGTGGTAGTTGAAACCTCTGCACTGCCCTTCCATCAAGTTATGAAATCCACCAATGCTGTCCAGAGGAGAGTCTTCCAGGAGTGGTGGTAGCAGAGATGGTGCTGGGATTAGATAGTCAAACAAGTTACTTACCTTCGGTAACGCCTTATCTGGTAGAGACACAGACTAGCTGCAGATTCCTTATCTTAGAATTCTCCCCCAGACTTCAGCAAGGATCTGGAAACTTTTGTTCAGCAGTACCTCTGCATGCCGGTAGAGGGCGTTGTGCGACTCCATAGCGTCGTTGGCCCCGGTTATGACATCGACGGAGGTCCATATAATCCCTCCCCGACGTGCTGACATGAGTTTCTTCTGTGACTAGAATCTGCACAAAAATGAGGAGCCACATAGAAACTGGCAATGGAACAGTGTATACACTAAAAAGGTGGTAATTATGATGTTACAACCACTAACTGAAAGAATGCCCTGAAGCAAGACTGAAGCCAAATAACACAGTTTGCAAAGCGGGGAGAATGGGTGAGTCAATAAGGAATCTGTGGGTAGGCTGTGCCGCTACCAGATAAGGCATTACCAAAGGTAAGTAACTTATTCATCTGATAAAGACAACTAGCCTCAGATTCCTTATCTTAGAATTAGATACCAAAGCAATATCAACCCAGGAGGAGAGCTGCAATCACACCTCACCCTGTCTTGCAATAAACAACCGGTCAACTAAGGAGTAATAGACTAGTTATGGGATAGACAAAGGTGAGAAGTATGTAGTTCACTCACAAAGAGTAGACGACCCACATATATATAAGATATAAGAAGACATGAGTGTTTAAGAAATGACAATGAAAGTGAAACTGGTGGTGGAGAGCCACGACTGGTAAGTACATGAAGTGCTCCCAAAACATGGCCGGATGAATAAGGTACAAAAGAGTCCAACAGGGACTGAGAGAGATAGGAACAGAACACCTATCAAGGGAAAACCCTAAAGGGTAGTTAAGAAGGGAGCTACACAACACTGCTTGCAACAGAATGCTAATTGAAAGTTTGCATGAAGCAGGAGCATCACGCTGAAAGAGATGAACTGGACAGTGGATTGCACGTGTTCAGGAACACCCAAAGAGAAAATGCGTAGACAGAAAGTAAAACTGTGAGGCACTTAGAGGCAGTTGACAGAATACCCCAAAGGTTTACCAATAACTTGTTACTCATGCTTAAAGTAGGAGGACAGGAAAAAAACTGCGGGGAACCCACACAGATGGATAGACCTGTAAAAACATGGATGTGTTCAAGCAGAAATTGTCATAAATAGGATCAGGACAACACAGATGTCATAACCTAAACAACAGAACATCGTAGGACGGATGTGGTCAGAACCCTCAATTTGTAGATGGTATAACATCAAAGGCTCAAGACCTGAATATTGAGCAGTGCTCCTGATTTGAGAGAGGAAAGAACAAGGTTGCGCAGAAGTGTCAACACAGGAGGAAAACAAAGAGGGGAAAGATAAAACACCCCTCAAGACAGAAAAATCAACCAAAGATGAGAAACAAGGCCAGTACATCAAAAGAAGTAGAGGATGGAAGAACCACTGGCTCAGATAAACCAACAGATACTGTGAAGTACAGTAAGAACAGAAACACAAGGTAGAGAGACACCCTTTGAGGACAGCCAAATCACAAAAAGGGCATGAGCAAGAAATAGAAGAAATCAGTTGAAGAAAGAATGGAAGCAAAAGCGGTAATTCCGATGGAAGAACCAGTGCAAAAAAAAGCGATCCAATAAAAAGCAATCCAATAGTAGCAATGCTAGGTGTAGAAGCCTGCACGGAGATACCTGCATTAGGTGACAAAAGATGACAAACAAGATACAGACAGAAGGGGGAAATAAACCCTCCAAGATGGTCACAAAACCAGTCATGGAAGAATAGGTGTCAACAACATCCTTTAGGCATGCTATACACCTCCCTGAAAGAAGGAAGGAAGGGAGCTAATGGCAAGATCCAATGCTTGAACCAATGGTGGTATGCATTATAACCCTGCCACAGTGGACTGATTGGGAAATATATCCACGGAATAGGCAGTCTATGCCTGAAAGGAAAAAGGGGTTTGAAATTAAAGGAATGAGGGGGGAAATGTCTTAGATACACCAGGAAGAGAAGAAAATAAGTTACTTACCCGTAACTATAGTTCTCCAGTATTGGAATCTTTCATAGATTCACATGCTTGAATCATTTCCCGTTGTTGAGATGGGAGTCCCCGGTACCTTAGAAAAGACAATGTCCCTAAAGACATAATAGACATTAGATTAAAAACTCTACATTTTACTAATCTATCCAAGTCCTTATGTAAAAAGGACCAAATTTGAGCCGCAGCCAATGAGAGTGCCCCACCCTCTAGAACCCTCATGTGCGAAGCTCCAGCACCTCAGATTTTCTACTGCACGTGTGCGCATGTTAAAGGTAGAACAAAAGATATTGCAGGTGAGCTTCCCCCGGGAGGCGGAGGGGTCGCATGTGAATCTATGAAAGATTCCAATACTGGAGAACTATAGTTACAGGTAAGTAACTTATTTTCTTACTCCAATATTGTAACTTTCATAGATTCACCTGCTTGAATCAGACTATAAAGCAGTAGTCAGAGGACACTGCATTAACTCTACATCATTAAAATTATTGAGAGATCACTGAGCTGTCCTTAACATGAAAGCATTACATTCTATAAAGATAGTGTCATCTATTTGCATACGTATGTGTATATATGAAAGGTATATTCAAATGATACATATAAAGATCAAACCATGCAATGAGCGTAGCAGAAAAAAAAGAAGGTTGGAGGGAGGCAAAGTGAGCTCACCGTTACTATAACAGATGTCGCAGGACTGCCTGACCAACCGCCACATCTCCTTTAGGCATGGCATCCAGACAATAGTGCTTTGTAAACGTGCAAGTAGTTTTCCAGTTGGCTGCTCTGCAAATGTCCTGCAGGGGTACACCTGCAAACAGAGCCATGGACGCTGAGACCGCTCTCAGTGTGCCCTTACTGTGGAACGTAAAGGCTTTCCAGCTGCTTGGTGGCAAAAGTTTATAGCAGCTACTATCCACCTGGCTATCCTCCTCTTGGAAAGGGCCTGTCCTTTCCTAGGGGCACTATATGCAATGAATAATTGAGTAGTCTTTCTAAAATGCTTGGTTCTTTCCAAGTACAATTTTAGATTTCTTTTGATGTCCAACGAGTGCAGAGCTCTCTCCGCTGGAGATATTGGGTTCGGAAAGAAATATTTAAAAACCAACAGTTGGTTAATATGAAAGTCTGATGGCACCTTTGGAGCAAACTTGGGATTCGTACGAAGTATCACCCTATATTGTTTAAATTGGAGGAAAGGCTCTTGAATGGTCAAAGCCTGGATCTCACTGACCCGTCTAGAAGTAAGGGCCAGCAACAGAGCTACTTTCCACGATAAATGCTTTAAATCCGCTCTGTGTATCGGTTCAAACGGGTGCTTCATAAGCTGAGAGAGCCATGCTGAGTTGCCAAGACGGTGGAGGAGGCCTTACCGGCAAAAAAAACTCGAAAGAGTCCTTTGAGAAATTGTTTGATCAATCTAGAATGTTTAAATGGGGGAACTCATTCTATTCAGGAGCCAGGCCGAAAATTTTAGGGATTTTGGGTGCGGATGTAAAATCTGGCCCTCGTTCCTCGTCAAGAGCTGTGGTGAAACTTTCAGAGGAATGTGATCCGCCTCCAAGAATAGGAGAAGTTCAGAGAACCAATGTTGGCCAGGCCAAATCAGAGCTATCAGGATTAGCTTGAAATACTCCCGTTTGATCTTTGCAAGTACTCTTGAAATTAGAGGAATGGGTGGAAAAGCGTAGGCAACTATTCCACACCATGCCATCGAAAACGCATTGCCCCAAGAGTCCGGATGGTGAACCCAACTTGCATAATAGCGGCATTTCGTGTTCTGCAGAGTTGCAAAAAGTTCCAGTTTGGATTTCCCCCACCTTCTGAAGACCTGGTCGAGCACCTCCTGGTTCAGCTCCCCATTCGTGACAGGAGGACGTCAGTCTGCTGAGAGTGTCTGCTGTCTCGTACTGCTTTCCTGGTAGATGTTCTGTTCGTAGACTGATGCCACTGCGAATGGCCCAATCCAAAATAGTCTGCAATTCCCGAGATAGGAGAAGAGAATTTGTTCCCCCTTGCTTGTTTGAATAATGCATTGCTGCAGTATTGTCCATTCTTATGAGAACTGCTGAGTGCTTTATTCTCATGCGGAAAGCCAGCAGGGCCAGGGAGACTGCTCTCAACTTCAGGAAGTTGATGTGATATTTTTGGAAGGAGTTGCTCCACTTTCCACTGATCTGAAAGTCTTGAAGATGCGCTCCTCACCCCTCTAGGGAAGCATTCGTGGTGATGACTAACTGAAGGCGAAGAGGTAGGAAAGGAAGACCGACTGATGTTTCCTTGGTCTTTCCACCAGTGGAGCGCTTGAACCATCTGAGGAGTTACCGTGATCAAATTGTTGAATGAGCCTTCTCTCTACCAACTGAAGATCTAGTTCTTCCTGCAGGGGACGCATTCTTATTCAACAAAAGGGGACTAACTGTATGCAAGAAGACATCATCCCCAGAAGCAATTTGTAGGTGCGTACAGAAAGATACTTTTTTCTTTGTACTCTGCTTGTCAGGCAAACAAGTCTCGCTTGTCTCTCCATTGAAGGGAAAGCTCAGTCTTTGATGGTGTCGATTTTTGCTCCTAAAAAGGTCATCACTCTTGTTGGCAATATGTTTGATTTGTTCTGATTCAGAGTGAGACCCAGCTCATCAAATATTGCTATGCAAGCCGTTGTTGAGTCGTGAGCTGCCCGAGACGATAGCGCTTTCATTAGCCAATCGTCTGGCGGCCAAGACCTGGAACTCCCTCCCCACCAGCCTCAGAACCACCCAGGACCACTCCGCTTTCCGGAGACTCCTAAAAACCTGGCTGTTCGAGCAGCGATAACCCCCCTTTTTCCCCTAGCGCCTTGAGACCCGCACGGGTGAGTAGCGCGCTTTATAAATGTTAATGATTTGATTTGATTTGATCGTCTAAGTAGGGGAAAATTTGCAATTTTTTCTTTCTCAGGAAAGCCGCCACTGGAGATAGGAACTTTGTGAAGATTCTGGGGGTAGACTTCAGGCCAAATGGAAGAACTTTGAATTGGAAATGGCTACCACAAAACAGAGATATTTTCTGTGGGCAGGTGAAATCGGAATATGAAAGTAAGCATCCTGTAGATCCAGAGATGTCATATAATCTCCGTGGTTCATGCGGAGAAGAATATCTTGCAACGTGACCATGCAAAAGGTTTGATGTTTGAGGTATTTGTTTAGGTCTCTGAGATCTAGGATGGGATGCCAAGATTCCCAATTTTTGGGCACCAAAAAGAAACTGGAGTAAAAACCTTTGCCTTTTTCTGAAGGAACCCTCTCTATCACTCCCTTCTTGAGCATGGTCACGAACTCCAGAAGGAGTTGTTATAGATGCTTCTGAAAGAAGGTATGAGGAGATCGAGAAGGTGGGCATTGAATGAACTCTAAAGTATGGCCAAATCGAACAATCTTCAAAACCCACTGGTCTGATGTTATTTGTTCCCACTGCCAAAAGAAGTGTGATATCCTTCCCCCTATATTCCGGCTTTGTGGGAAGGTTGTAGCAGGAGCCTGGAACATGTCATTGACATCTGACCACCTCTTTGCTCTGACGCGGACTACCCTTAGGAGGGGATCTGAAATAGGACACCTGGGGTGGTTGCCTTTGGGTGTATTGAGGCTGAGACTGCTGTGTAGCGTAGGAGAGGATACAAAAACTCTGGTAACCCCCTTGATATGTCGAGACTCCTCAACCTCTGGAGGTACGAAAGGGCATCCTCTTAAACTGAAGTGTTCCTAAGGACCTTGCAGTGTCCGTGTCTGATTTGATGGCTTGCAAGGCCTCATCAACATGCTTGCCCAACAGAGCCTCTCCAACAAAAGGAAGGTCCAATACCTTATTCTGAACCTCTGGACGAAAAGAAGCTGCCCTAAGGCAGCCTTGACGGCGCAGCACTGCTACACTAGCTAGCTGCCGAAAAGCTGTTGTTGCTATATCTATGGCACAGCCTATCACCTCAGCCGAGGTGCGCTCTTCCCTTTCTTCACCTCCGCCTTAGAGTCTTCTGAAAGGTGGTCTAGATACAGGGCAATATCAGCCCACCGCTGTCTGTCATACCTCCCCAGGATTGTCAATGAATTTGCTGCTCTTATTATCAGACCGGACATGGAAGAGAAACGCTTTCCAATGTTGTCCAGTCTTCTCCCCTCTTTGTCTGGAGGAGCTGAAATTGACGTTGATGGATTTTTGGAACGCCTCTGCGCTGCCTGGGTTATAACCAAGTCCGGCTTCGGGTGACTAACTATACACGGCGGGGCGTCCTCTGGGGCCTTATATTTTTTGTTCAATATAGGCAAGACTGCCGTCACCGTAGCTGGATTTCTCATCACTTTGAGACCTTCCTCACATGTGTAGCTTACTATCGGTATGGACCGGACACTCTTCTGATAAGGCTCCTTGAAGTCATATAAAAAACAATCCATCTGTTTTGGACAGCATGGGTATCGCAAATCTCTTTGCTGCTCTCTCAAGCAGATTATGGAAACCCCCAATATCTCCTGGGGGAGAATCTACCGAGTAGGCGATGGAGATGAGGGTGTCAGCAATATATAGTTGTCCCAATCCGAGTTGGCATCCTGCAATTCTCCCTCTTCTCTCTTTTCATCCGAAGAGTCAGTAACCTGCATGAATGACCTTTGCGGGATACTTCTAGCCAATCTAGGAGACCATCTAGGTTGTGGCACTGGAGTGGCAGGCATGGAGGGAGGAGGTGCAGTTTGAATGTCCGATTGCGGCGCTGATGGAAACCTCTTTTTGTAATCTGATAACATAAGCTGTAAATCAGAAATAAGGGAACCCGGGACACAGACCATGTCCTCTGGTACATATGCCTGCTGTTGTTGAGGGGAATAATACTGTTGATAATATTCCTCTTCATTCTCTTGACACTTAACATGGAGTTGTGAAGGGCTCTGGGCTGCCCCAAACGGACCATCCTCATCCGAATCTTCCTCCAAAAGACGAGTTGGGATTAATGGTGTACGAAGTCATGTCCGATAGCCCTACTGCTCCTGTCGACGGTGTCGCCGACGACAGTGTAGATGTAGGAATCCTCGTCGTCGATGGTGTCACTGACAGAGCAGTTGTCGGAATCATCGACGATATCATGATCTTCAACGTCGACGGCTTAGATTGTGTTACTATTGTCGTGGACGTCGTTGACGAGGAAGAAGTCACCATTGAAAGACTGGTTACCGTCATCGTCTCGCTGCAGCCGCTGTGTACATTCTCATGGATGACGGTGTCGATGACGATGACTTAGTCAACGGTGGAATCGTCAGTGACTGTCTGTCTTCAGAAGCTGAAGAAGGCTTTTTGAACACCGTCAGAACCTTCGGAGGAGGTGTCGAAGGATCTGAGGAAGGTATAGGTACCTCCTTTGATGTTGAAGTTCGATGTCTGGACTTAGAGGAGGATCTTTTCTCCTGTGGTAAGGATGAGAGACTGCAGCCTTCACCAGACCCTTGTGAGGTCTTTTTGAAAGTCTTTGAGGGTTGTTTTGAACCCTTTTCAGAATGAGGTGATCTTTGCCTCTTTTGTGACTTCTCAGAAGACCATGAAGACTCCTCACAGTCAGAGTCCGAGACAGGGTTTTTTCTTGATTTAAGCTTCTGGAGCCATATCAACAATCTCCCCTCTCTATCCTTTAAAGTCTTTGAGTAAAAGGTACGACATACCTTACAGTCAGTAGCAGAATCTTCAGGATAGAGGCAATATATACAATCTGTATGAGGGTCTTCTGAATGGAGCCTTTTCTTCCCACAAGTGCTGAAGGCTCCAAAGAGACTTTTTCTCTCTGTCAGACATCCTGCTAGTACAACAGGCTCCAGAAAGTATCAGTGTAAGTCAGAAACACTCAATGACCTAATAGAAATTCAGATACAGTGACTAAATCTTCTTCCACAACAACAAAACTGAGCAGAGCTCTGTGGAGACTCCCTAGCACAACGTGTGGTGGTAGAAAATCTGAGGTCCTGGAGCTTTTCTCAGGAGGGTTCTAGAGGGTGGGGCACTCTGATTGGCTGAGGGTCAAGTTTGGTCCTTTTTGCATAAGGACTTGGATAGATTACTAAAATGTAGAGTTTTTAATGATATGGCTATTATGTCTTTGGGGACATTGTCCTTTCTAAGCTACCGGGGACTCCCATCTCGATGACGGGGAATGATTCAAGCATGTGAATCTATGAAAGTTCCAATACTGGAGTAAACCTCACTACTCAGTGTGACCATCCGTGATCCTAGCCATGAAGCCACAAGGGAGCGCCCCACACATCTTTAGTAAGGGACTATACCCATGACCTCTACTGTACTGTTAATTTTCATATACAAAAGGGAAATATGATAATAAAAGATATCTTCATGCAGAAAAACAGAACAAGAAAGGGATTACCCTCACGACCACCATAAAAAGGGCAGAAGGAAAGTGGGGCCTACAGATGGTGGCCTTGAGATGGAGAAAAGATAACCAGAAAAGAAAATCTGGAGTAAAAGTAGTACTCAATTGACCAATGGAAGTACCATGGAAAATGGGCAGAAAAAATCTTGTACATAATATGGATATAAAAGTATAGGTGCAAAAGCAATCATAGAAATCCTAATTACATTAATAACCAAACTGCTCCCATAGGAGTACTAAGGAAGTTACCAATAGGGAACAAAAAGGAGGAAAGAGTGGCAGAAAGCTTACACTAACTGCGCCGAAGAGCTGGGGTTGAACACAAATGTCCATAGAAAACACAGAGCTTGTAGGCGACCCTCCTCTAAGTGAAACACAGCAGAAAACACAACCGAAAACACGTCATGGGTGCAATGAGACTCAGACCTGGTCTGAAATAACAAAAAGAACCACCATATGTGGAACAGCAGCGAAAAATGAACATAATCTGCATTGGCGGTACTGAAACTGCTTAACAAGGGTAGTCTGCGCCACCAGATGCACAGAATTGTGCCACTAAGCAAAACCTCCATGATGGAGGACAACATGGTAATAACAAATGAACCTACAAGGAGCAGGAAGTTCACACTGGTTGCTAACTGACAACAAAAACACACTCCAGAATGATAGTACAACTGCTAAGGGTGGTG
This sequence comes from Pleurodeles waltl, assembly GCF_031143425.1. Classification (NCBI taxonomy): domain Eukaryota; kingdom Metazoa; phylum Chordata; class Amphibia; order Caudata; family Salamandridae; genus Pleurodeles; species Pleurodeles waltl. The sequence goes on along the minus strand of NC_090447.1, from coordinate 75,094,766 downwards.
CACGTTTACAGACACACCTGGAAGAATAGCCTTGTATCTCAGTGGGAGGGTGTGAGACTGAGCACTATTCCATAGTAATTGCTCCTTAAACAAGCTCCAGAATAGGAAGAGGGCCTGACATAAGTCCCACCATGAGCATCTCTGCAGCGGCATAAAGCTGAATCAGCATGCGCACTAAAAAGGAACTTGTCATTAAAGGGCATATCAAGCAATGAATCACGTACGAGTTCTGAGAAATTAGAAGACCGTTGTAGGAAGCTGGCCTAGTGTGTGGTGAGCACCAATGGTGTTATCATCTTATACCAGATCCAAGCATCCCCTATTGGTGAGGTGTAGACAGTGTCTAGGAAGCCAGGGCTCTCTAGAGGTAGCTGTGGATGAGCAGCCAAGACATATCCAGAAGAGAAGCAAAGCTTATTCAATACCACTACAGTCCCACAGCACTTACACACATGAAAGAAACATAGTGTTACAAAAATAAAGGTACTTTATTATGGTAACACAAATACTTAAAATATAGGCAATACTCCACTAGGAGGTGAGTAAACATACTATCATATACACATAAGAAGTCAGTGATTAGCAGGGAAAGCAATAGCAAATAGTAAAACAATAGAAGACAGTGAAGGCCCTAGGGGAAAGACCAAACCATATGCTAAGTAAATGGAATGTGAAAGGCAGTCCCCTATCCAAGGAAGAGGAATCAGTAGAGGGGAGCTGGAGGAACTAGGGACCCCAAAAGATAAGTACCAGGGTGCCCCCCAGCGAGGACTGTGCAAGACCCAGACAAGACTGGAAGAAACCAAAGGAGGATCCTGACAGAAGAGCACCTGCAAAGAAAGGGGACCAAGTCCAGTTTGAGTTGTAGTGTCCGGCTGTGGCAGGAGCAACTACCCACCCTTGTGTGGATGCAGGACCAGGTCGACAGTGGATGAAGAAAGTCAGCAGTGCAGCACAGGAGCAGAAGAGGAGTTACAGAAGTGATGCAAGTGATGTCCCTTGTCGATGGCCCTGATGCAGTCTTTCTGTGGTCCCGGAAAACCACCAACAAGTCTTGGCAAATGCAAGAGTCAGTGAAGAAGATTTTGCAAGGCTGAAGAGAACCAGCAAGGCCCAAGGGACTCGATCCAAGGAGGAGAGTCCGAGGTGACCCTCAGCAGCTAAAAGAGTCACTAGAAGAGGAGGAAGCCTGCACACATGACTCACAGGCAGCAGGCACAGGAGTCTCAGTGAGGCCCACTCAGCACACCTGAAGAGGAGTCCCATGTCGCTGGAGTAGCAGGAGACAGTGCTTTGCAGTGAAGAGTGCTGGAGGCCGGGGCTACATGCAGCCTGAAGATCCCTTGGAGGAGGAACAAGCAAGCCTTGACAGCTGCATGTCGTGATGTGCAGGGGTACCATCCTGCAAGGAGAGGCAAGGGCTTACTGTCTCCAAAGTTTGACAGCTGGTAGAGAGTATCAGGGGGACCACTCCAGACCACCACCTGTGATGCAGGATCCACGCAGTTTGGAGAAGAGAGGATCCACCCAACAGGTCGTTATTGCAGTTGGTGCAAGCGGATGCAGGGGAGTGACTCCTTCACCCTAAGGCAGATTCCTTCTTGCTTCTTGACCAGGTTGAAGACTCGTCGCCCTCAAAGGATGCACAGCCAGGGAAATGTTGCAGTTGCTGGAAGGAGCCAGAGAAACAATGTTGCAGAGTAGAGTCGTCAATGGAGTTGCAGATTGTCAGTTCCTGAAAGGTCCAGTAGCAGTCCCGGTGGGCTGAAGACGAAGTAAACGATACAGAGGAGTCCTGCTGGAATCTTGCACGTCGAATCTGAAGACCCACCTGGGAGGGACACTATAAATAGCCCAGGAAGGGGGATTAGTCACCTAGCAGGGTGACCACCTATCAGGAGGGGGCTGGGACGTCACCTGCTAGACCTGGCCACTCAGATGCTCCCAGGGGACTTTGCCCACCTTGGATTTAAGATGGCAGAATCAAGTGGCCACCTGGAGGAACTCTGGGCACCATCCCTGGGGTGGTGATGAACAGGGGAGTGGTCACTCCCCTTTCCAGTATTGCATCAGAACAGGGTCTAGGGGTCCCTGGACTGGTGCAAACCAGTTTATGCAAGGAGGGCAACAAATGCCCTTAAAAGCATACCAGTGGCTTGGGGAGGCTTCCCATCCACAGCCATGTAACATCTATTTCCAAAGAGAGAGGGTGTTGCCTCCCTCTCCCAAAGGAAATCCTTTGTTCTGCCTTCCTCTGCTGGAGCTGGTCAAGCAGAAGGAGGGCAGAAACCAATCTGTGGGGTGGCAGCAGCGCAGGCTGCTCGGAAAACCCCAGAGAACTGGTAGGAGCAATGCTGGGGGTCCTCTAAGGAGACCTTAGAGTGCATGGAATCATACAACCAATATTGGCAACAGTATTGGGGTATGATTCTGACATGTTTGATAACAAACATGCCCAGGTTCGGAGTTACGATTATGTAGATGGACCTGTGTGTAGTACACAGTAAAATGGCTTCCCCACACCTACGAAGTCCCGGAAAATGGAGCTGAAGTTCGTAGGGGCACCTCTGCTCATGCAGGGGTGCCCTCACACACAAGTACCTGCACCCTGCCCTCTGGGCTAGGAGGACCTGCCACAGGGGTGACTTACAGTGACCCGAAATGAAAGGGTGCAAGGACACATTTTGCATGGGCTGCCATGGGTGGCACAATACATGGTGCAGCCTGTTAGGAACTCCTGGTGCCCCAATGCCCTGGGTACCTAGGTACCATAAACTAGGGACTTACATGGGGGCACCAGCATGCCAATTGTAGGGTGTACAAAGTCAGAGATACCACATTTAGAGGGAGAGAGGCCCCTTGGACCTTCCTGGTCCCCAGCAGCTCTGCAATTTCTCTTCTGCGACTCTTGCTTTAGCCAAGGCTTGTTGGTGGTTTTTCTATACCACTGATGGACTTCAAATCATCTTCCGATGTGGGACATCAACTGCATCACTTCTGGAGCTCTTCCTCTGCTCCTGTGCTGCATGGCAGACTCCTGGTCTTCACCATCGACCTGGTCCTGCATCTCCAGAAGGGTGGGTAGTGGCTCCTGCCCCAATCAGACACCCCAACTAGAACTGGACTTGGGCCCCTTCAATTGAAGGTCTTCTTCTGTCTGGATCCATCTTCTGTTTCTTTCAATCTTGCTTGAGTCTTGCACGGTAATTTTACAAAGTTGCTCTGCGATTTTGGGAAAACAAGGTACTTACCTCTTCTCTCCTGGTCGCTGGGGGGCACCCTGGTACTTACCTTTTGGGGTACCTAGGTCCTCCAGCTCCCTTCTACAGATTTCACTTACCTGGGTGGGGGTCGGACTTTCGCATTCCATTTTTTTAGTATAAGGTTTGGTCTCCCTCTAGGGTCTCTACTGTTTACTGTTATTTCACTGTTTTCTATTGCTTTCTATGCCAATTCCTGATTACTAAGGTGTATATGATAGTGTGTTTACTCACCTGCAAGTAGAGTATTGCCTGTATAGTATTTTAGTATTTGTGTCACTAAAATAAAGTACCTTTATTTTTGTAACACTGTGTGGTTTTTTCATGTGTGTAAGTGCTGTGCGACTATACGTGGTAATGCATAAGCTTTGCATGTCTCCTAGATATGCCTTGGCTGCTCATCCACAGCTACCTCTAGAGAGCCTGGCTTCCTAGACACTGACTACACCTCACTAATAGGGAATACCTGGACCTGGTATAGGATGATAACACCATAGGTGCTCACCACACACAATTACATCTGTTAGTGGCACTATGATGTTTAAAGTTAGTGACCTCTTATGAGTGATATGTGTAGGCAAAGTATGCTGTATGTGCGTAGTGGGGGTCTGTATTTGAGGGGACTGTGGTGGTCTTGTTGACTGGGATGGAGATGCACCCTTTACAGGTTCTGTAAGCCTCCTGTGACACTCCTGTATTAGACTAGGAAGATCATTTACTAAAGCAATTGGCATTTGAACCATGCCCTCTTGAAGTTGATGATGACCATAGTATTGGTACTGGTCTCTATATGAAGCAGGCTTGTGGTTGTGAGGAAAATATTCTTCTTCATAGTATTCCTCATCATCTTCCTTCTGATATTTAACAGTTAATTCAGGAGGGCTATGTCCTGTTCCAAAAGGTCTTTCATCTTCTGACTTTTCCTCATCCAGTAAGTGTGGTTGGTGAAAAAGAAGATACTTTACTTGGGGAGGTGTGTTCAGGCGTTAAGATGTCAGAATGGTTTTTTCCCCTCATTGGCGGTATTGTCAACGACCCAACTGTAACCTTTAGCTGTGCTGTCGTCAACGGTGTCTTCGTGGGCAGAACAGCTGAAGTAAACAATGGTGCCGTCTTCGACAGTGACATCAATGGTGTTGTCCATGTAAGTGTTGACATCGTTGCTGGAGTTGAAGTCGGTGTTGATGTCAACAACAACAGTTTTAAATGTGACCTGCCAGTCCTGTGACAGATGTTTCCATAGACAGCACTGAGGATGGCTTCTTCAAATGTAATGCCAGACTAGGTGAAGGAGTGATAGGAATAGATCATATCTTTTCTGAGGGGACTTCCTCCTCTTTTGATTTATGAGATCTTTCACCTGATGTTCTAAGTTCTCCTGATGACTGTTTTTTCAGTGCCCTCCTTGGTGATCCTGAAGGAGTGTGATAAGGTGTTTTATCTCTTCTTTGGGAAATCATCTCTGTTGTTGAGGAATACTCACTGTCCTTCTTAGATTTAAGTTTTTGGGCACAAATAAGAAGCCTCCCCTCTCTATCGTTGAGTGTTCTAGAAGAAAAGGTATGGCATATTTTGCAGACCTTTGCCTTATGTGAAGGATGGAGACAGAAAATGCCATCCTTGTATGGGTCTTCTGAGTATAGTCTGTTTTTCCCACATGTTCCACAAGGCCTGAACAATCCTTTCTTTGGTGATTCCAACATCTTGAGCAATGATAACTTGACAGGTGTAGGCTGAATGTTCTTTCTGATGAAAAGTTGTTATATAAGAAACAAATTTGTAACAAACTGAGCAGAGCTCAGGCAGACTCCCATCACATGATGTACAGTAGAAAATCTGATGGAGTAAAGCGTCTATAGGGAATGTTCTATGGTGCTGTCTCCTAAATGGCTGAAGTTTAGCTCCTAATAAATTATGTGGATAAATTATTGAAGTTAGTTTTTTTTTGCCATTGCAGGATTATAGGCAACATATATAATTTTGTACTGCTTTCTAAATGTACCATGGGACTCCCACTTCAACAACGGGGAATCATGCAAGAGTATATATCTATGAAAGATCCAGTACTGGAGAACCTTATATACCAAAAGCCTAACACAAAAATTATGAGGTGCCATTTAACTACAAAGGCTTAAACAACCAATAACTGGTAAAATGTCAAAGTTGTGCTTTTTTTGTCCGTGTCCCTCTTTATAATCTATTCAGCCCAATATCCTCTAAAGGAAGATAAGAAATGTCCTCTCACTGAAAAAACATAGCCATAAAAAGTATGTAGAATTTGTAATTTCCTTGACATCCGCTTGGGAATATAGAGATCATAATACATTTCTTTAGGTACATCTGCTGTTTACATATTTACTGCATACTTTCACCATTGATGCAAGCATTTCCCTACAGCAATGAGAGCACAACGTACACTAAGTTGACATAATGTTTATTGCATGGTGGCAAGAATAGAGAATAAGTTACTTGTATTCAAAACTATTCAATCAGTACTTATGGAACTCAAGTGCACTCTATGCTCTTCATTCAGTACTCAAGGAACTCACATGTACTCTATCCTCTTCACGGCACAGAACTGGATATTACCTCACACACCATCTAGTCTGCACTTCATTCATGACAGACACCAAAGCTGCATCTTAACACCCCTATTGTAAACCCGGAGGTATCCTGCCATCGCTGTAAGGTCAGAAGACACCTCTGAATCTCAGCAGAGGTTGGAAAGCCTGACAGAGCAGACATGTTTGTTGGGATGGATAAACAAAAACAAGGATGTAGAAGATAGTGAGATTCAACATTTTGCAAATGGTGAAGGGATAATTCAATAGTGATAGCAACTGCAAGGAAATTCTAACATAAAAACAGCATGCAGGCATCTGAGAGAACTCACACATGCTGGGAAAAGAACATCTTTGTCTTATCATTAAGATATATACAGGCTTCATTTAAAAGGCATTGTGCACAAATGTCAGGGTACCCAAAACTTAGACAAACACTGTCTAATAGGGCAGAAGCCGACCAACTTTAACATGAATGTCCTGAAAAGCATCATACTGATACTTAGGCGGCCCTGAGAAAAGAGTTAGCGAACACAGGAAGGAGATCATAAAAGCACAAACCACAAGGCAATCATCTTTTGAGAGCAGATATCAAACGGCCTGAAAAGTAAACAAAAATAAGTATTAGCAAAGCCAATAGGCTAGGTGTTAGGTGCCAGCCTTTTGCTTTGTCAAGGCTTGTTTTATTTAATCTTAGTTTTTATGAAACTCCAGTTAAGTTGGCCTTGGAGGAAGAGGGCTGATCCGCTGCCAAAAGCAGTATGCTGTAGTGAATGGATGAAGAGGCCTGGATGTAAGCCTCTAAGAGTATATTAGAAAAATAATTTTAGTAAATTCTAAACACTTGGGCTAAGGCCAAACTTAAAAAAAATTAACCACTGCTTCAATATGAAAGTCTAGTGGCACTGGCAAATCTAAACACACCTGCAATGCTCATGATTTACACCTCAGAAGAACATGCTTCTTGTATATTAAGGGTGTCTGTGTCAAGAGACTTCATATCCAAGCAGAGAACCTGCATCTTGGATTTGCTGAACTTCCTGACACTAAAAACATATTTGATCAATGACATTCCATGAGACAAATAAATAACCGAGATCATGAACCCTGCAATGCCAGGTCAAAGCACTATGACACACAGTCACAATGACAGCCCCAGGATGGGACAGGTTTATTTTCTTACCGTGTTTAGGCCTGGAGTTAGCCAATATCTTTTGATTCTACTAAAAATCTCTACATAATCCATTTACTTACAGGGGCTTTCAGCCAGTCCACTTTATCCATTAGTTGTTTGTGAAAATCACATTTTAATTCCGACCAGTACAGCATATGGCAATGTGTCAGCCCCCTTCAGCTATTGGCTAACTTCCCTGTGAGTGACAGCGTTCAGCTCTTTCACAACAAACACATCTACAAAAAATGTGTTCCCATCGCTGCCAGGGACTACATTGGCAATGGATGCTTTTTGATACCAAAAAATATTTAGACTTCTTTTTTTCCTTTTTCACACTGGCAGCTCACATAATGTTTTGTAAAATCCATGGTAAAAACAAAAGAAGTCTGACATAGCAAAAAGCTGGGAGCAAAGGCCAGATCGACTGGCTTTGCCAGTGCTGGTTATTAAGAGAGACCTATGCCCCTGCCAAGTTCTCAGCTATGGCTTTGCATTGCATTGCATTTCCGACCCAAGTGTGGTTACACGTTTCTTCCCATGACTCACCATATGATTCGTAGCCGTCGAGGGATTTCACGGTTAGCAGCAAGTGCTGGTCTTGAAGGTACTCAATCTCTGAGAGAATCGGCTTTAGCTGTTAATAAAGCAAAAAGGTGAAACTGAGACGGTCTGAACATCTCAATAAACATTGGAACTGCTGCATTTGCAGCATAAAATAAGAAAATTAAGACTGGAACGTGCTTGCTTAAAAATAAATAAGTAAACTCAGTAGGCCTCTGTTACTCTGAATTGACAGTGGAACTAGTATTTCCGATTGGCTGAGGCTCAAGTTTGGTCCTTTTCACATAAGGACTTGGATAGATTACTAAAATGTAGAGTTTTAATGTTATTGCTATTATGTCTTTGGGGACATTGTCTTTTCTGAGGTACCGGGGACTCCCATCTCGACAACGGGGAATGAATCAAGCATGTGAATCTATGAAAGTTCCAATACTGGAGTAAAGAATATTTATTTCACCAGTTAAGGAAAACAAGTTACTTACCTGTAATTGCATTTATCTGGAATTGATATCTTCCGTAGGTTCAAGTGCTTAACTCGTCACAGCCGTTCAGCAGAGTCCCACTGTAACATTTCACTACCAATTCTATGTTAATGTAATCCTAAGACTGAAACAAAGACTGTTTAGTAGCCTAGTCACAACAGCAGAGAACCAAACTTGAACCAGAGACTATGAGCCTGATGCCCACACCCAGAAAGGCCACTAACCTTCATATTTCCTTTATCACTAGTCTGAAGTAATATCAGCATTATGTGAGCCAGGGCTGTTTATTTATTTTGCACTAATTGTAACCTGCGACTCATTACATATAGCTCAACGCAAAACATGCCTTAACTTGATGATTCATTCAAGCAGGGCTGGTCTGATAGAGGTTTGCAGGTGCAGGTGTGGGGTCTCCTGCCTGTTGGGTCCAGGATTTTAAAAAACTCCCAGTGCCTGGCCCCAATGTGAACCCAGAGTGCAGAGAGGCTGCGGATGGCTGACTAGAGTGTGATTAAAGACTTGGGTTCCAATCCTGTGGATGTATTTACACAGCCTGCATCAGAAGCAAGAATGTTATATGATTTTCAGCTTCCTTGTCCCTTATTTTTGTACATGGCGCTTCCTTAAAATCTTACAGGTAGTGTTTACCCACACAAACCCTTGGAGCCAGCCTACAAGACGCTTTGATCTACAGCTTTCAGTTCTAACAAGTTTATATGATATGATTTCACCTTTCAAGGCCAAAGACATTGAGTGATAAGGTGGTTAAGTAGTGCACCATCCTGTCAGTGGAGGCGTCTGTGATGATGGTTTGAGATCTTGTTTCTTTCTTTCGTAAAGAATCTCCTGTCAGAAGCTTCTGTTGTTTGGTCCATGAGGAAAGAAAGAGGTGTACATTCTCCATTAGGAGGATCTGATCTTCCCAGCATCTTGTCGTTTGTGACCATTGATTCTCTAAACAAACCTGGAGAGGTCTTATGAAAAGACATGCATTTGGTACTATGAAGACTCAGCTCCAGAGGATCTAAGGACTCCAGGGGAACCGTCTACTTCCTTCGACTCATGCAGAGATGCTTTGAAGCGTTTGGTTGCGGTGGTCAGAGACTGGCTCTGCGTCTTGGTGACCTAGTGCACAGTGAAACAGGACTAAAAATTTTGTGGGGCCACTCTCACGAATGACCTTTTGGATCCCGACATCCCTCGACAGAAGGTCTGCTTTGGTGCTGTTGGAGTCCAGGTTGGACCAACAAGCCTTGGTTGCTGTAAGGGGTCCAGTACCCTAGGTATAGCTGACGGGAGCCTCCGGGTTGGGTCAGCATCTCAGGACTTTGGTAAAGTGGCGGAACTGACCTCCTGGGCTCCAAACATTCTTCACTTAGGTCCCTGATTCCTTCGAAGGCCGATGACCAATAAGGCAGAATACTGGACTTTAAAAAGCGGTGTCTTCAGATGCAGCGAAGCAGCTGCTCTGCTCCAAGGGAGATTCTTCCAGCAAATGACAAAGCACAGGCTCTCTGGTTTTTTTGGAGACTGCACAGCAGCAGGACGAGTGTCTCCTCGAGGGTCAGCAGCAGCAGGCAGGCTGACAGGGTTGGCGCCAAGTCAGTCGTGCTCCTCGGTTCAGCAGTCTTCTTTGTCCAATCCTTTTGTGTCCATCGAAATTTGAGGTCCTGGTTATGGGGGTCCCCTAAACACTCAAATTAGTGGCGTTAAGGGGAATGAGGGGTAGTAGCCAATGGGCTACCTACCCCTGGGTTAACTATGTTCCCTAGATGACCACATCCTTTGGGGAGTGGGAATCACCCGGTCTCAGAATTCCTAATTACACCACACACAAGATGGTGGCATTCCTAATTTTGTGATCACTTTAGGCTGGTCATCCTAGAGGTGTATCCAACCTGCAAGTTAAACAACTCCTGCATAGCTAATTTCCCCCCCCCCCCCCGTCCAGGTGACAAATGGGCCCTGGCCTGGGGGGTTGGCATCTCCTCACCTCTGAGGGAAACAAGATCCTCATACCAAAGGTGGTGGGCTCTTTGAAGATCCCCTGCTTTGGAATGCAGATTTGCAGGCTATCCTGTTGGGAGGGGTGTGTAACACCCCTGTCAGAGCAGGCTTTGTTTCTGGCTGCCAGAGAGCAGAGGCTTTCACCCTTGGGGGTTGGAAACTTATCTGTTGGTGGCAGACTGGTGGAAACGAGTCCGTCAGCACACCAGCAGTTGGTAGGTTTTTTAGGGGGCACCTCTAAGGTGCCCTCTGGGTGCATGTATTAATAAATCTGTCACTAGAATCAGTGAGGGTGTGTTAATATGAGATGTTTGATACCAAACATCCTTAGTTTCAGTGAAGCCATTAGGTAGCTGAGGAACTCGTATTGAGCAGTGTCCAGCAAATGAACTTTAAATTGCTTCCCTGATCATATACTATGTCTACGAATCGACAAACTATCTGCTCATGTAGATATGTCTTCACCTGTAACAAAATTCACTCTGCCTTAGGGCTTTAAGGCCTGCTTGTAGGGATGACTTACAAATATTACAGGCAGTGTTAGGGTGCATAGCCCACACATGTGTGCCATGTTGTGTTTTCACTATTTAGAGCACCTTGTCACACAGCCTGTAGGGGTAGTCTGAGTTTGGAGATGGGTCCTTTAGAGTGGCACAAGTGATGCTGCTGCTGCTCTAAGGGGACCCTCTTTAGTACCTAGGCCCAAGGTACCAGAGGTACCACTTACTAGGGACTTACAGAAATGCTAGAGGCCTGGTCACTTGGGGATAAAAAGTGACCAGTGGTCTTGTTTTTGGGGAAGGCACACTGGCACTGGGGATTTGGTTTGCAGGAACCCAGTACGCTTCAGTCAAAGTTGCATAAAAAAACAGGCAAAAAGTTGGGGGACTACAGCAACCAAAATCCAGTTTCCTACAGAAAGGCCTTTGTACTTGCAGTTATTGATGCAGGTACTGGTAAGGCCATCTAGTGATTTGAGCCCTATGGTAATAAAATCACACCTGTCTCTGGGTGTGTACTGCTGTTTAAAACATTCTTTTGTTCTTCAAAGCTGACTGCTTTGAGCGTTTCTGCCTCGTTCTTCATTTGAACCATTTCCTCATCTATGCGCTGGACAAAAAGCGAAGAACCAGGGAACGGCAAGTTGGCAATTTTTATTGGGTGTCAGTTGTTAGAGCTGAGAGTCTTAGCCAAGAGATTAGCCTCAAAGAGATGCGGTGACATAAAGCAGTGGACGAGTGCTCTACTGAATCCCCTGAGCACTGATGGACTGGTTGCAGATTAAGGAACTTTAATTGATCATTTCAAGGTAGTCTTGCTGCCTGTGCCTTGGCAAGTCAGCCATGATTGCTTTCATGCCATTCTAAATCTCTAGATTGGGATCTGCCCAAAAATGCAGCCAAACTAGCATTACGTAAATATGCAGAGGCTGTGCCACACATTTTCTTGTCCATTCTGTTATTCTCTTGGACGTGCTGTGGATTTCAGAGCTGAAGCATGTCTTCACTGTACCACTGTTGCAGTAATAGAATCCAGTTTTGAATCAGTTTTTAGAAAATCAGCATCTTGTTGCAGAGGTTTGTATTTCTTTAATGGCCCAAGTGTTGCAGATTTTACAGTGGCCAGCATTAAAAATGTATTTTCAACAATCTCAATTAGACCTGGAGGAAGAGGGAGGAGATGATTCAGAGTTGCTCTTGGTTGTAGGGCCTCAAGGATCACGGACAATGAAGGTTGAGGAGTGTCAACTGTAATATTAAGCTTAGATGCTCCTCTCACAAGGGTGTCTTGGAGTGTGATGTTGTCCACAGGTGAAACCCTGGTTGGAGACTGAGCTGAAGAGGTTGGTGTGTAGGATGTGGTTGAAGTCGAATCAGGAGATCTTGACCTTGATCTTGATGTGGTCATGGACCTTACATGAGAATGTGATTGTGGGGATGGTGATCTAGTCTGGGATAGAGCTTTCTATTTCCTAATTGGAGACAGAGGTGTTGCTCTAGCAAACTGTCCTACTGGAGATAAATGTAAAGGTTATAAATGTTCCTGCTCGGGGTCATTTGCCAGAATTATGGGTTGAATAGGTTGAAGATTAGTATCTGGTTCATAAGATGGAGCCTCTGAATGCTGTGACGATCCTGAGCAGTGATAGGAAGGTGAACTATCCACCTGAGGAACACTTGCCGTTGTGCGAGGTCTTATCGACGTTGTACAAATTTCATTTTACCATAGCCGGCATCTTCGGCGTAGAGATTTGTCTCTTCAAAGCCAAGTGGGTCATAGTTTTTGACATCAACTGGTGGGATTTCGACGTCGACTGATGTGATCTTGACTTTGAGTGATGGGAATTCGATGGTGAAAGATGTGATCTTGACGAAGCTTGATGGGACGTCGATCGTGATGGCGGTGCCCTGATGGTCTTTGGCATTGTAGGTAGTCTTGTCACCAATTTGGACGTCGAACAGTGATGGTGATGAATCTCATCGACGTTAAGCCTTCCTTCGAAGGCAAGCTGGATTGGTGACAAACCTCTCCATGGGGCATCAATCAATCAAGCAATCAGGAATTTGTAAAGCGCATTACTCACCCGTGGTGGTCTCAAGGTGCTGATAGGGGGAGGGTGGGAGAGTGATGCTACTGCTCGAGCAACCAGGTCTTGAGAAGTTTCCTGGAGGTAAGGAGGTCTTTGGTCTGGAGCAGGTGGGTGGGAAGAGTGTTCCACATTTTGTCCTTGATGTAAGCAAAAGACATTAATGAGATTGTCAGTGTCGAGATGAAGATTTTCTAGCCACAGATCTCCTTTTGTGAGAGTCTGCACCTGTTTTCTGAGGTTGTTCTGGAGACTGATGAGGGACAACTCTCCATTCTCTTCCTTTTCTTCTCCTCCTGATCAGCATTCATGTCTTCCGTCCAGTCACACAGCCTTACACCTTCTCTGTCCTTAGGGGTTCTTTTAGACATTTTGTTGTAAATGTCACAACCCCTGGTGAGATACCGAGGTGACAAACACACCACACATACCTTAGGGCCATTAGGACTTGCTTTCTTTCTGCCACAGGAGGGACATTTAGTGAAAAGAGTGGGCATTCTGACAGAAAATTTCTTCAAAACGCCTGAAAAAATGGGTGTACTTGAGAGAAGACATGATAAATTGTCAAGTAGTGGGGTTTTAAGAGTTTTGAAAAGGTTTTGTGAAGACATTTTAGGTGAAAACGCCTGAGGTGTTCAGAGATCCTGCCTAAATGATCTGGAAAAAAGAACTGACACTCACAGGTAAACTGCCACTACAGTGCATTGTGGGATGGGGCGACTCTGGGGTCCTTAATGGTAAAGGTGCCTTTTGACGCTTCTCAGTGGCAATCTACAAGGCTGCCTCTTCCCTCTCATGCTGTCTGTGGTTTATGGGCATCCAAAGTGTTGCAAGTTTAAACGCTTCATTGATAAATATTTTCCCAGTTATCTTTACTCCAGCATTCACCAGGAAAATACAACTGACAGTATACGGGGGAAATGCCTTCCAGTGATTAACACTATTTGAAGTCATTTACCTGAATTCTTAAAAATATAAATGAAAGGTGGTGTTTCGGGGTCCACGCAAGCCTCACTGAATTATTTAAGGTTTATCAATGAAGATCCTAGAATGTAGAAACTATGCTTCTCCAAGTCTTTATAAATGTGAATCAAGCATTCCAAGATTGCTTCTAATGACATTCTTAAACATAAATAGCAGCCTGGACTTATTTTTCATTGATCATGTCTTCACATGACTGACCTATCAGTGGATCACATTTAATAAACCTTAATGAAGTTTACTAGGCATTTTGTGTTGCCACTATGAACAGGAAGCATACTTGTTGAATTCCTGGAAAATGCCACTTAGGAATGAATGACTGCTATAGGCCTCTTCTCCCCCCCTCCCCCCAATGCCAGTCATACTTCCCAAAAACCCGGCTCTTGTAGTCCACATGTCATTGGTTTAATGTGCAACACATTATCACTCAGTACAGCTAAAGAAAATGTCATAACTCGGGAGATAGCACATGGATCTTAAAAATAAAATATATATGTTTAATGTGTTCATATTTTTCTTTAGAAAGAGTGGGCTATTGGGTGGTAGAGGCCATACACCAAGTGTCCAGTGGACTTTACTACCAGTAAAGTACAATACAGTGTCCTGCTTGTGAGCAGTGACTATAGGTCACATATCAAAGAAGGATCAAGCATTACCGTGGGCAACTGCCTCGATGACCACTGGACCTTCAGGAAGTTGATGTTGTCACTGCTCTGGGTGTCATTCTCACAGCTCTTCTTGTACTCTAAGGCATGCAAGAAACATTAAAATCTGACTGCAGGGAAGCATGAGGGCTCAGGAACAGTATTATGTATGCAGATACATCAATAAAGAAAAGGCATTATTATGATCCTTTGCCATATAGATCAAACTGTATTTTGGAAACACACATTCATGCAGCACGTAAATCATGTAAAGAAATCGAGGATACACAGTAACCATTTGAAAGGACACATTCAAAGGCAGCAAATTGTCATAAACCAACCCCCAAGTGCTGCATATACTGAGGAAAGTTGTGACAAACACACCATTGAATATAAGCCACAGGTAGTTTCCTTATCACTATGAGGGCCTGGGGCTGTGCAGCACCACCACATCAAATGTTCACCTTGGAGAAAGCAAGCTCACTTCGCTTGATGCAATTTTAGGGGGTGGGGTAAGCTTCAGTAACGCTGTGTTTAATTCTCACAATTAGTCAAAAGAGCAGTTCTGGAATGTGACTTTGCAGCAGATGCTTAATGCACTCATTTTTACTATGATCAAAGTGGTTTCAATAAATGTACTACTAGTTGCTAATACCTTTACGAGGCATACAGGGTTGTACAAACTGTTGACTGACTGAACGTCTACCAATACGCAAGCTGGCTTCATACAGAGTGTAGGCTACAACCCATGTTGAGCAGTATAAGGACACCTGCTGTATCTTTTTGTAGGCTCTAATTCCATTTTCTGCATACAATTGTTTGACCAGCCCTCCTAACGCATCAGCTTCAGACAGGAGTGGGAATTATAAACTTCACAACTGCTGCCACCAGTAAATTACCTTCCAGACATGTTGAATAGAACTCAATGAAGAACTTGGTCCGGCTGGCAGTCTTTACAATGGCTTCAATGTTTTCAAACTCTATGAACGCTTGCTCTGAAGGCTTAAGAAGACCTAGAATATAATCAAATGGATCTTATAAAGTTGATGCTCACTAAAGCATTGGACTAAGTGATAGAACATGAGCTATGCAGATCATATCATGAGATATGGAGGAACTCCACTCAATTGCATCTCACGTATCAGAGTGTTGTTCTGCTTGCATGCAAGATATAGTGCAATTTTACATTTTGCCCTGAACTGTTCTCTGGTGCCCCAATGTTATGAACAATGTTGCCTTACTGGTTGCTGATGACCCAATTGTGGTAACAAAAACTTCCTACTGCACCTTTCTTGGAAACAAACTGAGAGGTCACCCCAACTTCAAATGTCCCGAACACCGGTGAGTGGTCGCTAGTCACAACGTCATCAGTGCAACCTGCAAAACAGCAAACACAAAGAAACTCAATTATTCATCTACTGGTGTGAATACTTTCAAACCATAAGACAGCCAACATTTCTTCTTAGTGTTCAACAGGAATACAGAAAGGTTTAGGACGTAAGCGCAGTAGGCGCTTAACACAAGTGACTAACTCCATATTCTCCATCCCAAAATTCAAAAGAGAGGGTTAAGTTCCTACGAGTCTTTCACCGTATGCTTTTATAGAGGAAGCTATTTTTGATAGGTGTAAAATTATATTTTGCATTAAAACAGTTGCAGCATGTTTTGCATTGGAGAAACCCTGTGAAAAAGAAAATCTCCTTACCTATAACCCTAGCACTCTTCCAGGGGAATCATCTTAACAGTAATACACACTGAATAATCCCACCCAAGTTGGGACCTCTGAGCACGTCAAATTATATATACGTTCATCTAATCTATTTGCAGCCTATAAAAAGTCCATCCCTTTTTAATTTATTTTCATTTTAAAAAAGAAACCAATTATTGTACGTAACAGAAAAAGATATGTAACAATTGAAAATCTTTCACAAACCTTTTTATTTTTTAAAGGAAAAATGAAGTGAATGAAGGACACAATTAGCCGCTAGGCTGCGGGGAAAGCTTAGGGAACTAAACTGGCACTGTGCCTTTAAGAACTTCACAGCACACCCAGCATCACATAATGCCCCACAAGTGACAGTTAGTCAGTGGCTTAGGAATCCACAGCTGGTTTTCTTGCGGCCTTCTCTGGGTGTCTTGTTTTTCTTCTTTTCTTCCTTTTGGGAGGTTTGGGGGAAATCCAGTGTTTTACTCCTGCATTCCTGGTCCCTGGGGGGGTGCTGTGTTACTTACCTCTGTGGTTTCCTAATATCCCCAGCTCCCCTCTACACAGTTTACTTACCTAGGTGGGAGTACTTTGTTCGCATTCCATTTTTATTTAGTATATGGTTTGTGCTCCCCTAGGGTCACTATTAGTTATTACTATTTGCACTGTTTTCTAACCTTTTCCATGCCTATTTCTGATTGCTATTGTATATATTTAGTGTATTACTTACCTCCTAGAATTTTGTGGTGACTGGTGCTAAAAATAAAGTACCTTTATTTTTGAACAACTGAGTGTTTTCTTTCATGTGTGTTAGTGCTGTGTGACTACAGTGGTTTTGCATGAGCTTTGCATGTCTCCTAGATAAGCCTTGGCTGCTCATCCATCGCTACCTCTAGAAAGCCTGGCTTCTAGACACTGCCTGCACATCACTAAGAGTGGATACCTGGCATAAGGTGCAAGTACCATAGGTACCCAACCACACACCAGGCCAGCTTCCAACAATGATGTAGGGATGGCTTGTGAATGGACTCAAAAAGGTTCTGCATAAATCGTGAAAGGACAATGTTGAGCTACCAGGGAGGTGAAGGACGCCTAATGGGAGGGAAAACCTTCTTGAGCCCTCCCAGAAAATGCTTGATGACAGGGATTTTTAAAAAAGAGGTTTGTGAAGGACATTTTCTGTAGGCAGCAAGGGCTGCCAAGTGAACTTTTATTGAAGAGAATTGCAAGCCTGATGTACTAAATATGGAAGAAAAACATCTTCCTGGCAAGATGTAGGGCCTACATTTTTGGAAGAGCACCAACCGCAACATCTTTTCTACTTGAAGGCATATAAGGAATGGGCTGAAAGCCACTTAGCCTCCTTGAGGATGTCCATGCAGTGCTGTGGGAGGTTCAAGTGTCTGTACTGCACTAGAACAGGAGCCATGCAGCTAAATTAAAGGAGGAGAGATTGGGGGTGAACCATGGGGCCCCCGAATTTCGTTAGTCGTTCTGGTCTGCATGGGAGCTTGAGATGTGGATGCCCTGACCTGTGAAGGAGGTCTGTGAAGCACATCTAATGTGGCCGTTCCGGAGCTATTAGGATCATCTTGGTGCTCGAATGGGAGAGTGATGAGGACTGCCGGAACCAAGGGAATCAGTTGAAGGAGTAAAGAAATTTGCTAAACCAGCCAATCCACAGGGCATTACCGAGTGTCCCTGGCTAGAAGTACCTCGAGGTGACGCTTTAGCATTTTTTTTCTGCAGTGGCTAACAAGTCGATGGTTGGAGTGCCCCACATTCTGAAGATGTTTTCTACGACGTTGTTGAGTAAGACCTATTTGTGGTTTTTGTGCAGAACTCTGCTGAAAGCATCTGCTTGAGCATTTTGGACACCAGGAAGGTGAGTTACCGTTATTGTCGGTCCCTGTCTATGAACCATTTCCATATTGTTTGGGCTTCGAGTGACAAGGGCCTGTAGCTCATTCCCGCCGCTTGTTGAGGTAGTACCATATTGTCCGTCTTAACAAGCAGGGTCTGGGTCGTGAATGATGGATGAAAAGCCTTTAGTGCAGATGAACTTCCCAAAGCTCAAGGAGATTGATATGATAGGTCATCTCTCTCTGGGACCAGTTTACCCTGAATTCGGAGGTGATCAATCTGGGCTCCTCAACCTAGTAAAGATGCATTTGTTACTATGGTTTGAGGAGGAACCTGCTGATGAAACGACATTCCTCAAAGAAAGTTGGCTAGACAGCACCACCATTTCAGGGACTGCTTCGCATAAAGGAATAGTTTGATTCTATCTTCCCAGCTGCCCATCAGTTGGTCCCACTGGTCCGCAAGACATTCCTGTAGAGGGCAATGTGGAGGCCGGCATTTGGAGTAAGGAAAATGCAGGAGGCCATCGAGCCGAAAAGAGACAACCCTGACCACAGCATGAGAGACTTTCATAAGAGAGACACTTATGAAGTATTCATAAGTCTCTCTCGTCCCAAGGACACACACTTGCCTGTTTTTTGTTGATTAAGGCTCCCAAATAATGCAAGGCTTGAACTGGGGTAGGTGCTGATGTGCTGTGGTTGACATGAAGCCCCCACCGTTGAAAGATTGCAGGTCCAGTTGTAATGAAGATGTGCTTCCTAAGACGTTGATGCCTTGAAGTATGGGAAGACAAAGATTCAGTGTTTTCTGAGGTGGGCTGCCACTACTGCCATACACTTTGGGAATGTTCTGGGTGCTGACTTTAGGCCAAATGGAAGTACTTGGTATTGATCCTGCTCCACAACAAACCTCAAGAATGTTCAATGCTTTCTGGCAATTGGAATATGAGAATATGCATCTTGAAGGTTGATGGAGCAAAGCCAATCTCTCTGGTAACTGGGGATAGATTTGATGTAATGCCAGCATCTCAAACTTCTCGAGGAATCCATTTGTTGGCTATTTTGAGGTCGAGTATTGGTCTAAATTTGTTGTCTTTCTTTTTCACCAGAAAGTATCTGGAATAAATGCCTGTTACCAGTTGTCTGTGGGAAACAGCTTTCACCGCCTTCTTCTGTAAGAGAATGTTGACTTCCAACTATAGCAATGGGAGATGGAAATTGGACATTTAGGTATAGACGGTGGGGGACTCATGAATCTGAGACAATATCCATTTTGCACAATATTCAGAACCCAGGCATCTTGTGTGATTTTTTTGCCACTCTGCCAGATTATGATAAATGCTTCCCACTCACAGAGTGAGAAACAGAAAAGGGGGAAGAGAGGACTCATTGTTTGGATCGGGTTTCCTTTTTACCCCCTTGAGCAGGGTGCTGGATGGATCTTCCTCTCGCCTGCTTTCGTTGTTGTAAGGTCTTTGGTGTTGTTGCCAATCTCGAAACCACTGAAGTGTTTGAACTCTCTGAGGATAAAACCAGCCCTGGCAGTGTCTGAAGGATTTTCTTTTGGTCTCTCTAGATCCATCACTTTACGGGTGTCAATCTCAGTTTTCATGTGAAAAATCTCATCATCATTGTGGCTTCCGAAGATAGTCGAACCTGAGAACAGTAGCTTTTGGATATCCTTTGCTGAGTCTCTGGCTTGAGAGATGTTACATGGAGCCAAATATGTCTCCTTAAGGCTACTCTGTGGCAGTATTCATGTGCTGCTAAGAGGGAAGTATCACAATGATCACTTCATTGGTCACAACTGAGCCCGTGTTAACTTTTTCCATTAAGTCTTCCCTTTTGTCCCTCGAAAGATGCTCTGTGAAATGCTCGATAGAGTCCCAGAGAGCTCTGTCATATCTGCCCAAGAAAGCAGTTGCGCTGTCTGCTTTGATTGTTGTTGCAGCAGTGTGGCAGACTTTGCGGCCCACAGTGTCCAGTTTTTAACTCTGCTTATCGAGAGGAACCGATTATGAAGGTGAAGTGGTGTGGTGCTTTGTGGCACTAGGACAACCACTGAGTCTGGAGAGAGATCAGAGCGGAGGAATTGAGGATCTTGTTCTGGAGGCCGATATTTCTTTTGTAGCCTCGACAGAGCAGGCTTAACGGAGGTTGAGTCAAAAACAGTTCCATGGGTGGCTCTAGGAGGCCAGGGACCAGTAGCAGCAGCAGTAGTGGTCTTGAGGCTGTCCGATGATGTAGTGTCTCAAATACTACAGATGTGGACGGTGTAGGAACCAACATCTGTATATTAAGTATAGCAGCTCCACATACCAGGACCTAATGGAATGTAGTCCACCAGAGAGATACGAGGCGGTGGAGAGTTGGACAAAGTTGGAAATCATCCTCTTGTGGAGGTTGAGGTAGTATCTCTAGATTTATTACAGGATCTTGTGTTAGATCTAGATCTTGACCTTGATTGGTGTAAATGATGTCGCTAGTGAGAATGGCGCGAAGATGGTTATGAGTGCCTAGGACTATGGTGTGTGTGATGGTGAGAGGCTGGCACGTTCAGAAGCGCGATCTATGTCATGGTAAAGGAGCCTCCATAGGTGGTGGAATTGGGGGCGCTGAAGGTGGAGAAGGCGATGGCAGTGAAAGAGGTGGTGTAGGTGGATGAGATGGAGACAAAGATGGTAGTACAATTTGAAAAGGAAAATATATTTTCTCGAATATTGAAAATCTGGAGATGAGTAAATGCATCTCCTCTTCTTCCCTGTCTCCTGGGTATCGAAAAACTATCCTATGTCAACATCCTACTATGAAATCTCTATGATCTGTGCCTTAACATCGATCCACTCCTTCCTGACGTCAAAACACTCCTCGATGTAGAGTGTGGTCCGAGCGTCACCAGTGTATGGGCCTTCGACTGGTATTGACTCCACGCCGACCAGCGTTTCTTCCTCAACATCGATCCAGCCCTTGACTGCAAACAGGCAGGCACTGTACCTTGCCTTGACATGGACTGTCTCAACATCGACAGGGACCAGTGTCTTGTTTGAGCTAGAACCCTCTTTTTGGGCCTCCCTCTTCCTTCTGAAGTTGAGGGAAAAAACAGAAAAAGGCAGATAGAGATGCAAACTGTTCAGTATAAGTGTTGTCACCCAACTCTACTGGATATTGTTGATGAGAAAAACCCTAAAAAGCCAAGCTCAATGCTCCAATATCCTGCCAGCAGGGGCCAGAGAAAAAAAGAACTGAAGCAACTGCCACCAGCTGACCGTGATGGAGTACTGGTGGTCTCTAGGTTCTTAAAGTCACAGTCTCTATTTTGTAACTCATATAATGACAGCCTATGGGCCTACACTGTCCTGCTTCCCTTCATCTCCATACTCATACATATAAAAAGAGTTTCAGAAATATATTCATGCGGTTTTGGAAAAACATCATAAAATTATACACATGTATAATTCTCCTGGCCCCTTTTTCAGATGAAGAATTGAGCCAATGTAGCCTGTTCCTATAGGGTGCATAATATTTTTCTCTCAAGTGATTCTGCAGGCCTTCCCGTAGAAAAGCACATATTTGCACTTAAGAAGATAAATTGTGAAGCAGTGATTGGGATCCATACACGTGGGTGGCCAATTCAGTGCTTAAAAGAGATCCCCAAAGAGAGAACAGCCCTTTTGGGATCCAATTGATGGAGCCTTTCTTCCTCTTTAGATGAATGGGTGGTGGGGGGCCAGGGGGAATAGAAAGTAGGAAGGGTGATGTGTTCACTCAAATGGAAAGGAGTAACTATCTTCAGCAGGAAAGCAGCTCTGGTTCTCAAAACCAACTTATCAGAATAAAAGGTTGTGAAAGGAGGCTTAAAACGTGGAGCCTACAACTCACTAACTTGTCTAGATGGTCTTCAGAAGAAAAAAACCTTAGTAGGGAGGAAAGGGAGGGGGAAACTACTGGAAGGGTAGGGTGTGTCCTTTTTCTACAACGTTTAACACCAACAGATCCAATGTTATGGATCTCCACTGTCGTAGAAACTGGGACACTCGTCTTCCCATCGGCAAACAATACCCTAAGATGGGAAAACTATGGTTGCTTTCCTGTGATGTTGTAAGTTGAAGATGGCTGATGGGTGGCTCCTCGATGTCTACCCCTATAGAGCGGGCAGGTGCTTATATCTTCTATAGAGGGGACTGGACGGTTGCTGTTGCTGCTGGTATTGCTGCCTACCACAAAAGAATATACTCTTGCCAAACCAAATAAACCTCCAAAACTGCCTGTAATCCCTGGGCTGAGATTGAAGCCCAAGATTTAGCAGTTGCCTTGCTGTTCTTGAATCTTTCCAAGGCAGAAGCTGCTTTAGCCCAAAAGAGTCTTGAACTCTCAAAAGGCAAATCCATCAGGCCCCGTTGTACGTCTGGTGAAAAACCAGATTCCCTCAGCCATGCATGCCTCCTTGTAGCGACTGAAGTCACTACTGCTCTCGCAACTGAAACAGCAGTACCCAATCCAGATTGAATGACCTGTTGAGCAGCCCCCTGACCATTATTTAAAAGTTCAGAAAAGTGTCCCTAACATTTTAAATCACTTTTGGGACCACTGTTTTAGTAGAGTCCATCAGAGATATATATATTTATAAAAAGTACCAACAGACAAGTTGCATTGGTAGACTTCAATGCCGTGCTGCCTAAAAAATGTTTGCCTACTGCTCAATCTCTTTAGATACCCTCTCAGCTGGTGATGATGAAAACAGTCCGGTGTAAGTTTTGAAGAACAGAAAGTTTGTACCACCAAACTCTGAAGCGAAGGGTGAGCAGATAAAAAGAAGTGGTCTCCAGGGGCCGGGTTACACCTCCTGGCAATCAGCCTAGAAACCGCAGAGGATGACAAAAGTTTCTGCCAAATCTCCAAAATTGGCTCAGTCAAAGCCTCATTGAAAGAGAACAAGGGTTCTGGTGAAGACGAGGAAGAATGAAGCACCTCAGTAAGCAGATAAGCTGCACGCTCTGTCGAAGGAAGAGGTAAATCCACCATGCAAGCAGCTTTTAGAATGACTGGATGGTATGAAATAACCTCTGGCGAAGGGATGACCTTTGGCGACAATAACTCCCATTCCGGATAAGTGTCCAAACCACTTGCCTCTGCTAATCCCTTGTAGGAAGCTGGCCTGGTGTGTGATGGGTACCTAAGGTACTTACACCTTATACCAGGTCCAGGTATCCCCTATTAGTGAAGTGTAGGCAGTGTCTAGAAGCCGGGCTCTCTAGAGGTAGCTGTGGACAAGCAGCCAAGGCTTACCTAGGAGACATGCAAAGCTCATGCAAAATCTCTGTCACACAGCACTTACACACATGAAAGAAAACACTCAGTGTTACAAAACTAAAGGTACTTTATTTTTGGAACAGAATACCACACAGTACTAGAAGGGCAACCCTCCAATAGGGTAGTAAACAGTAATCGGCACAGAAAAGGTTAGAAAACAGTGCAAATGTAGATAGCCAATAGTGACCCTAGGGAGAGCCCAAACCATATACTAAAAAAAATGGAATGCAAACACAGCTCCCTTCCCCCCCACCTACGTAAGTGGAATGTGTAGAGGGGAGCTTGGGGTACTAGAAAACACCAAAGTTAAGTACTAGAATACCCCCCAGGGACCAGGAAAACAGGAGTAAATCACTAGGATTTCCCCAAACCACCCAAAAGGAAAAGTGGACACCCAGACAAGAATACAGGAAACCAGCAGTGGATTCCTGGAGGGAGAAGACCTGTGGAGAGAGGGGACCAGGTCCAAAATTGTCAGTGGAGTCCAGGAGAGTAGGAGCTACTACCCTCCCAGCTAAACTTGCAGGAGTTGGTCGACGGTGATGAAGAACAGGTCAGCACTGCAGCTCTGGAGCCAGAGAAGAGTTCCTGATGGATGCAGAAGATGTCCCACATTGGAGTGAAGGTTGCAGATGGGTATCGGTGCAGGAATTCCACCAACAAGCCTCTGCAAAGTCAAATTTGCGGTTAGCGGAAACTTGGAGCTGCCGGGGACCAGCAAGGCCCAGGAGGACTCAACCGAGGAGGGTTAGTCAGAGTGGGCCCTCTGCAGTAGAGAGAGCCCACAGAAGCAGAGTACCCACAGGAGTCCCACAGGACGGGGATGCAGAGGTCGCAGGAGCCCATGCAGCACTTCAGAAAGGGATTCCACACTGCAGGAGAACCACGCAGCGGGCTGTGCATAGCAGGAAGGAGTGCTGGGGACTGGAGCTACACGTCGCCTGAAAATACCTTGGAGGAGATACCAACAAGCCTTGGCAGCTGCAAGAGATGCAGTGCACGGGGGTACTGTTATGCGTGTAAAGGCAAGGGCTTACCTCCACCAAAGTTGGACAGGTGGCAGAGAGGACCAACAGGACTACTCCGGACCACCACCTGTGGTGCAGAATCCACACAGCTCAGTATGAGAGAAGATCCACACAGCGGGTCGACATTGCAGCAGGTGCCTGCGGATGCAGGGGAGTGACTCCTTCACCCCAAGGGAAATTCCTTCTTTCTTCTAGTGCAGACTGAAGACACACCGCCCTCAGTGGATTCACAGCTGATCGAAATGTTGCAATTGCTGGCAGGAGCCCTGGAAACAATGTTGCAGAAGAGTTCTTCTTGGAGGCAGCTTGTTGGGTCCTGGAGGTTCCAGTCGCAGTTCCGGAGGCCAGACATCGAACTGGAGGTTACAGAAGTCCTTCTGGAATCTTGCAAGCCAAATCTGAGGACCCACCCAAGAGAGAGACCGTAAATAGCCCTGGAAGGGGGATTGGACACCTAGCCAGGTAAGCACCAATCAGGAGGGGGCTCTGATGTCACCTGCCTGGCTACTCAGATGCTCCCAGAGTTCCCTGCCAACCTTGGAAAAAAGATGGCAGACCCCAGGAATCCTACGGAGGAGCTCTGAGCACCACCACAGGGGTGGTGATGGACATGGGAGTGGTCACTCCCCTTTTTATTGTCCCGTTTCGCACCAAAGCAGCGACTGGGGATCACTGAACCGGTGTGAATTGGTTTATGCATGGAGGGCACCAAATGTGCCCTTCAAAGCACACCAGTCGCTTGGGGAGATACCACTCCCAAGCCAGTCACACCTATTTCCAAAGGGAGACGGTGTTACCTCCCTCTCCCAAAGGAAATCCTTTGTTCTGCCTTCCTGAACTTGATCAGATCAAGCAGCAGGAGTGCAGAAACCTGCCTGAGGGGTGGCAGCAGCTTGGGCTGCCCGGAAAACGCTGTAAGACTGGTGGTAGCAATGCTTGGGGTCCTCTAAGGAGCCCCAAAAGAACATGGAATCATACTTCTAATACTTGCCACAGTATTGGGGTATGATTCCGACATGTTTGATACCAAACATGCCCAGGTTCGGAGTTACCATTATGTAGCTGGACACAGGTAGAGACCTATGTCCATTACACACGTAAAATGGTGCGCCCTCACACACAGGTGCCTTCACCCTGCCCTCTGGGCTGAGAGGGCCTACCATAGAGGTGACATATAGGGACCAGGTGCAGTGACCTTTAGTGTAAACAGGTGCATGCACCCCTTTCACGCAGACTGCAATGGCAGGCCTGTAAAACCATGTGCATGGGCTCCCTATGGGTGGCAGAATAACTGCTGCAGCCCATAGGGATCCCCTGGTACCCCAATGCTCTGGGTACCAAGGTACCATTTACTAGGGACTTACATGTGGGGACCAGTATGCCAATTGTGGGAGGAAAAAGGTACAGTTACCACAATTTACAGGAGAGAGAATAACCACTAGGGTCCTGGTTAGCAGGGTCCCAGTGGACACAGTCAAACACACTGACAACAGGCAGAAAATGGATAACCATGCCAAGAAAAAGGACACTTACCTATATTCCAAAAACCAAGAATTAATCTTGTTATGAACGGCTTTTTAATTACTTTGTTTTTCAGGGAGTAATTCATCCAAAGTTTAGCTAACTGTGGTATTCGGGGAGGCAAAAAGGCTATTTGCAGTGTTACGTATGGCTTTGTCTTTCCTTGTAATGATTTCAGTACGGATTGGTTGACCCATAACGCATGGGGAATTGATTTCCCAAAATTCTTTACAAGTTTGTTTTTCAGTATCCCACCAGCTCTTACATCAAAAAGGAATGGCAAAGTGGTCAGTACAAGTCATAAGATGAGGTAACCCAACTTCAAAGTATGCCCAGTTTGAAATAAATGGGGTTTAGGAGATGTCAGCTTAATGAGTAGAAACATCAGCAATAATTCTTAAGTCGAATGGGTTTAAAAGAGCCTTAACTTTTTGAGCTAGAAACAAGGAGTATAATGAGATTTTTATTCTGACATCAAATTTTTCTACTAGTGCATCAAGTTAAGAGGGGTCAATGAACAAGGTACTTACCTTCGATAACACCTTATCTGGTAGAGACACAAGAGTAGCCGCAGACTCCTTATCTTAGAATTCTCCCCCAGGCGTCAGACGGGATCAGGAAACCCCTCCCCAGCAGTACCCCTGCGTGTAGGCATAGGGTGCCGGGCGACTCGGCAGCGACGTCGTCTCAGGACATGATGTCAGAGGAGTCCATATATTTTGGCACATTGTTATTCGTAGCATAATGCTTTATATAGACTCTGTAACACTGTATGACAAATTATAGTGATCTCTCCAGGGGGACCCAAGATCTAGGCTAGTTTTTTGTGTCACTGTAGGAAGTTGGCTCTGTATATACTATTTCAAAGTAAGAAATAGTGTGCACAGAGTCCAAGGGTTCCCCTTAGAGGTAACATAGTGGCAAAAGTAGATAATCCGAATGCTTTATTTTGTGGTAGTGTGGTCGAGCAGTAGGCTTATCAGAGGGTAGTGTTAAGCATTTGTTGTACACACACAGGCAATAAATGAGGAACACACAATCAAAGACTTACCCCAGGCCAATAGGTTTTAATATTGAAAAATATATTTTCTTACTTTATTTTAAGAACCACGGGTTCAAGACTTACATTAAACACTTTAAATGTAAGGTACTTCACTTAGATACTTTAGGAACTTTGAATGAAAACAATATCATGTACAGTCTTTGTAAAAATGGGAATAAGCTATTTTCAAAGTGGACACAGTGCAAAAATCAACAGTTCCTGGGGAGGTAAGTAACGGTTAGATTAGGAGGTAAGTAAAACACTTACAAGTCTCAGTTCTGGGGCATAGGCAGGCCACCGCTGGGGGTTCAAGGCAACACCAAAGTTAGCACACCAGCAGCTCAGGGCCGGTCAGGTGCAGAGGTCAAAGAGGTGCCCAAAACACATAGGCGCCTATGGCGAACAGGGGTGCTCCGGTTCCAGTCTGGCAGCAGGTAAGTACCCGCGTCCTTGGGGGGGTACAGACCAGGGGGGTTTTGTAGAGCACTTTGGGGGGGGGGGGGGGGGGGGGGGGGACACAAGTAGGCACAGGGGCGGCCGGGTGCAGTGTGCAAAGCAGGTGTTGAGTTTCAGGTAGGAAACAATGGGGGGACCAGGGGGTCACTCTAGCGGTGCAGGCAGGCACGGGGGGCCTTCTCGGGACAGCCACCACCGGGGCTAGGCAGAGGGTCGCCTGGGGGTCACTCCTGCATTGAATTTCAGTTCCTTCAGGTCCTGGGGGCTGCGGGTGCAGTGTTGGTTCCAGGTGTCGGGTCCTTTGTTACAGGCAGTCGCGGTCAGGGGGGAGCCTCTGGATTCTCTCTGCAGGCGTCGCTGTGGGGGCACAAGGAGGTCGTCTCTGGTTACTGACGGGCTCGCAGTCGCCGGGGAGTCCTCCTTGAGGCGTTTGTTCTCTGGATCTCGAGCCAGGGGCGTCGGGTGCAGAGTGTGAAGTCTCACGCTTCCGGCGGGAAACGTGCAGTCTTTGAAAGTTGCTTCTTTGTTGCAAAGAAGTAGCTGGTTTTGAACAGGGCCGCTGGTCCCTGTCGGATGCGTTGCTGAAGCAGGTTTTCGAAGTTGGAGACAGGCTGGTAGGGCTGGGGCCAAAGCAGTTGTCGTCTTCCTCCTTCTCTGCAGTCTTGTAGGTCAACAGTCCTCCTGGTTTCTTCAGGTTGCAGGAACCTAGTTTCCTAGGTTCTGGGGTGCCCCTAAATACTGAATTTAGGGGTGTGTTTAGGTCTGGGATGGCAGTAGCCAATGGCTACTGTCCTTGAGGGTGGCTACTCCCTCTTTGCGCCTCCTCCCTGAGGCGAGGGGGGCACATCCCTAATCCTATTGGGGGAATCCTCCAAAATCAAGATGGAGGATTTCTGAAGGCAGGGGTCACCTCAGCTCAGGACACCTTAGGGGCTGCCCTGACTGGTGGGTGACTCCTCCTTGTTTTTCTCATTATCTCTTATGACTTGCTGCCAAAAGCGGGGGGTGTCCAGGGGGTGGGCATCTCCACTTGCTGGAGTGCCCTGGGGCATTGTAACACGAAGCTTGAGCCACTGAGTCTTACTGCTAGGTGTTACAGTTACTGCAAAGGGGGGGAGGTGTTAAGCATCTTCACCCAATGCAGGCTTTGTTTCTGGCCTCAGAGAGCACAAAGGCTCTCACCCCAGGGGGTCAGAAACTCGTCTCTCAGCAGCAGGCTGGCACAGACCAGTCAGTCCTGCGCTGAAGGATTGGGTTAAATACAGGGGGCATCTCTAAGATGCCTTCTGTGTGCATTTTGTAATAAATCCAACACTGGCATCGGTGTGGGTTTATTATTCTGAGAAGTTTGATACCAAACTTCCCAGTATTCAGTGTAGCCATTATGGAGCTGCGGAGTTCGTTTTGACTAACTCCCAGACCATATACTTAATATGGCCACGCTGTACTTACAATGTCTAAGAATATACTTAGACACTGTAGGGGCATATTGCTCATGCAGCTACGCCCTCACCTGTGGTATAGTGCACCCTTACTTAGGGTTGTAAGGCCTGCTAGAGGGGTGACTTACCTATGCCACAGGCAGTATTTTGTAGGCATGGCATCCTGAGGGGGATGCCATGTTGACTTTGCCCTTTTCTCCTCACCAACACAGACAATCTACAATGGCAGTGTGCATGTGTTAGGTGAGGGATCCCTTAGGGTGGCACAACATATGCTGCAGCCCTTAGGGACCTTCCCTGGTCACAGGGCCCTTGGTACCACTGGTACCTTTTACAAGGTACTTATCTGTGTGCCAGGGGTGTGCCAACTGTGGAAATAATGGTACATCTTAGGTGAAAGAACACTGGTGCTGGGGCCTGGTTAGCAGGGTCCCATCACACTTTTCAGTCAAGTCAGCATCAGTATCAGGCAAAACGTGAGGGGTAACTGCAACAGGGAGCCATTTTCCTACAGTCACCTTGGCTTCTCTGGTCGAGATCTGGTGTGAAATTGACAGCGTGGCAGGCAGTGTTTAGCTGCAGGTGGGCACATGGAAGGCTTACCTTTGGAGAATAACATTGGCCTGTGTTTAATACCTCTTCTTGCAAGGCACATGAGTGACTAGTGGGCTGACCAATGGAGGAAATGTATAAGATGGCAGCTTAACAAATATGAAAATAGACTCAAGTTGCAATGTGCATAAAGACTAAATAGCAGTAATGTATCCCTAATTCAGTGGTGATTAACCAACATGTTTTTTAATGATCTAAAAATAAAAAATAAACTCTAGGAACCATTTATAAGTTAGAAACTCGGCAAGTAAAATCTTATGGACTGCATTTCAAGTATAAAAATAACAGCAAAACAGTGAACAATAAATCAAGTGCTTAACAGCAGAGTAATTAATCACAAGTTGTGCAACAATGAAGCACAGTCGCACATCAGACCATGTTATATCCCTCCTCTCAGCCAGGCACATGGACAACTAGTGCGCTGACTGGTGCATAAAAGAGGAGTATGTCCAAAATAGAAACTAGACTATCAATTTCAATGTGTAAAAAAACCAAATGAACGTATCTTCAGTAACGCTCTTTCTGGTGGACATTCTACCTAATAACAGATTGCTCATCATAGTATAAACCCCAAGCACCACTGTGGATCCGGAAAACATTTCATCAGCAGTGCTCCCAAGCACTGCAAGGTGGCACGTGCAGCTCTGTATTGGCTACGTACTCAGAAGTGACTGAAAGGTGCTGCATGTAGGCTCCGCCCTTGCGCTCTGACAACAGTTTTTTATTTTTTTATTTAACACCCAGACGCATGAACAACAGTTGGCACCACTGTGCTGAATACTAACTTTGGACCTTTTTAGATGTTAAGGGGTCATTCTATCAAAAGGGCAGTAAGCAGGTCAGTGGGAAACCTGCAGTTGGATGACATATTCACCAGAAAGATGGTTACTGAAGATAAGTATCTTGTTCTGATGAATATTTCTATTTGCAGATTCCGCACTACCAAAGCTGTCCCTCAAACCAAAATGTCCTGCAGGACCAAGAGGGCAAAATGCCCCTCCCACCAGATAAGACTATTAAGGCAGTAGTGCTATGTGAACATATGCACGGAAGCCTATGTCACAGTTTGGCCCAGGCAGATGTTAAGGACAGGCACTCCACGAGCAAATGCAGTAGTAGCAGCAGTTGCCCTGGTAGAATGGGCTCTGACCTTCCAGCACCTGCTTCTTGGCCAGTGTGTAGCAGATCTTGTTGCACAGAACTATCCATCTCAACAAGGTTCTCTTCTGCAAAGCCATCCCTTTCTTCCCCCTGGACAGGCCCACAAAAAGCTGATTCTCAGCATGGTGTTTCTTGGTACATTCAATATGAAAGGTCAAAGTCCTTTTGGGGGTCTAGTCAATGGAGCCCCTCCTCTTTCTAAAAATTGTATTTTATTATTTTTTACAAACATAACCTTGTAAGCCACCCCAAAAGACAATAGACAACTTGTTATTGTGAGTACAGTGATATCGATGAGGAGATGAAAGGTATAGTTTACACTGTACAATGGTAGGATCAACAGTATCATAGTATAATTCTTTACTACACATGGTCTCATATTATAAACCCCTCCTCTTTCTAAGGGGAAGATGAGCAAAGAACACTGGCAGAGTGATGGATAGTCCAAGCCGGAAGGGAATCACGATTTCTGACAAGAATGCAGCTTGAGTACTCATCACCAACTTGTTTGGGAAAAAAGTGGCACGGGATGGATGCACTAAAAGTGTATGAAGTTCACTCACACATCGAGCAGACGTATTTGCAATGAGGAAGATGGTCTTAAAAGTCAGGAGGAAGCAAGCAGCTATGCATCAGCTTGAAGGGGCTTGTCAAGACCAAATTAACGTTACACTGTGACATCATAAACAGCTTGGGATGGAACGTGTGACAAACCTTTAATATATCTCATTATAACAGGTGATTCAAACAAGAATGGTTGTTTTGGTAAATTGAAGAATGTCAAAAGTGCTGACAAAAAACCTTCAAATAATGCCCATGGCAAGGCCTTGCTGGGCCAAAGATAAACCAAACAAAAGGAGGTCTGACAGCTTTGCTTGTAAGGGATCGGTCTTGAACATGTTACCCCAGATAACAAATTAGTTCCAGCACCACCAATAAATTGATTTTGTGGAAGGACACCTGACAGCAATGATGACACCTATCACTTCAGGTAGTAGGTCTTACCATCTCTCAATCTCATCTCCATGTATGTTGGTGTAGATTGCACTGATTCAGGTGGAGGACTCTGTACCGCTGCTGCAACAAAATACCCTCTCAAAGTGGAGACCTGATCGTAAGGCAACTATATATGCCCCAAAGATCCAGGTACCACACTCTTGTGGTCCAATCTGGAGCTACTAAGATGAATTTGGCACAGTCGTTCTTGATTTTTTCAAGAAATCAGGAAAGGAGAGGTATGGGCAGGGACACATACAGGAGTCCTGTGTTCAATTCACAATGGAATGTATCTCCCAACAAGTGTTCCTGCGACAATTCCAAACCGCAAAACCTGACCCTCTATGTTCTCAAAGATGCAAAAACATCTAGCCAGGGTTATTCTCATTGCTGCAAGATGCCCCACTCCACCTAAGGATGCAGACTCTACTTGATCTAGCAGACACCACCTGCTTAGCTTTTCTGCTATGGCATTCAGGGACCTTGTCAGCTGATTCATGATCAGGGCAATGCTCTGCCACGCAAACAAACTCCTGAGGAGCAGGGCCTCTTGGCACAGTGCCACTCACCACTCTGCGTGTTGTAGTACTATATGGAAGTGGTGTTGTTAATGAGGACCTGCACCAGCCTGAGACAAATGGCCTGCAACTCCAACATATTGATATGGAGCCTGGATTCCATCAGAGAGCACACACTTCTGATATCGACCTCCCCAGATGACCTCTCTTGCCAAGCTGCAAAATGTCTGCCACTACCATCAGCTCTGGATGGGGTAGGAAAAGGGGCCTGCCGCTGGACTGACTGCAGATCATGAGCTCTGAGATCTGGATGACATCTCAGAGAGTTTCTTGATGCCAGGCCCAGTGGAACTTCCGATTCCATTACAGAGCTTCCATGTGCCACCTGGCATAGCTGACATGATTTCCTTTTTCTCCAAACTTTGATGATAAGTTACCCCATTACCTTTTTACCTTACTTGCTGGATTTACCTTCTTGTTGTCTTAGCTGATACAACTAAGACTAGTGACACGTAGTTCTGGTAATTCTGGTGCCTGTAAAATTTGCAAAGTCGCTGAGTCTGCAGTTATCCTAAGGATCTCACAGTTCCTGTATCCACCTTAATAGTTTGAAGAATTCAGACAACTTTCTTGCCAAAACCATTTTGGACACCAAAAGGTACGTTCATAATCTTAGACTGTACTTCTGGTTTAAAAGGTGTACTCTTCAACTATCCATAAGGTTGAACCCACACATCAAAGAAGCCATTGCAGCACTAATCGAAGTAGCTGAGGCCTGTTTGCCTTCCTTTAAAATTGCTCTTGCCTGAATCTGGTCTTCTTCCAAAAGCCTACAAATAAATGGGGCAAAGTCCGCCTACAGCTGACGATGATACCTGGCCACAAGTACAAAAGCATTTGGAAATTTAAAGACTGTTGCTAACATATTGAGACGTTTCCTAAGGAATACAATTTTCAACCCTCTTTATTAGGAGGCTATGTACAATACACAATACAATATAGATGAAAATGAGTTACTTACCTGTAACTATAGTTCTCCAGTATTGGAATCTTTCATAGATTCACATGCTTAATCATTCCCCGTCGGCGATATGGGAGCCTCCAGTACAATTACACAAGTAATGATGAAACATATCAACACAAGGGCCTTAGGCCTCTTTAATTTAATAGTCTATCACAGTCATTTTAAGAAAAGGACCAAACTTGAGCATCCACCAATCAGACAACACCACCCTCTAGACTCTTCCTGAGAGAAGCTCCAGCACCTCAGATTTTCCAAGCACAAGTGCATTAAGGATAGGAACAGAAATAGAGAGAGAGAGAGAGAGATAGAGAGGTGAAAGTGAGCTTCTCCGGGGAGGCTGGTCGGTCGCATGTGAATCTATGAAAGATTTCAATACTGAAGAACTATAGTTACAGGTAAGTAACTGATTTTCTTAATCCAGTATTGGAACCTTCATAGATTCACATGCTTGAATCAGAGTAACGAGCAGTACTTAAGCACATTGGAACATTGCAGCCATGTGCGTCACAAAACGCCTGCATATATAATACATACATATACGTATAAATATATAAAGCAATACTCTAAACAACATATCGTCTGTTCACCCCATCTTTACTTCTCTCCCTTTACTACTTTTTTTTTTTTTTTTACGCATAGGATCCATATTCAAAAGTAACAGGACAAACAATGTGCATACCTTATCTAGGATGGAGGGATGAAAGTTATGGCTCACCTTCACCTGAAGAGGTTCCTGAGGACTGCTTGACCCACTGCTACCTCTCCTTGTGATAGTGCTGCTAGGCAGTAATGTTGTGTAAATGTATGGCAGCTTTTACATGTCGCTGCTCTGCAGATGTCTTGCAGAGGAACCCCCGCAAACAGCGCTGCTGAGGAAGAAACTGCCCTTGTAGAGTGAGCATGGACTGATGAATGCAGTGGTTTGCCCGCTGCTTGATGGCAGAAACGAATGGCTGAGGATATCAATCTGGCTATACTGTGTTAGAGAGCGGTTGACCTCGTCTGGGTGCACTGTAAGCTACGAACAATTGATTGGAGCGTCAGAAGGACTTAGTCCTATCCAGGTAGAATTTGACACATCTCTTAATGTCTAAGGAGTGTAACACTCTTTCCAAAGGAGTAGATGGATGTTGAAAAAAGGTTTTAAAAACTAAGGGCTCGTTCATGTGAAAATACGAAGGGACCTTCGGTATGAAATGCGGGTTTGTGCAAAGTAGTAGTTTGTCTTATCTGAGCTGCAAAAACGGCTCCTGTATGGAGAGGGCCTGAATCTCGCTGACCCGTCTGGCTGATGTGAGAGCCACCAGTGAAGCAACTTTCCAAAAAAGGTATTTGATAGAGCACGATGGATTGGTTAGAATGGATGCTTCATTAACTGTGCTAGAACAATATTCAGGTTCCACAAGGGAGGAGGAAGTATGAATGGGGGAAAAACCCTAAAAAGTCCTTTTAAAAACCGTTTGATTAATCTACAAGAATACAGTGAAGGTGAAGAGTCTGAACGTCTGTATGAAGCTATGGCCCCCAGATGCACCTTTATGGATGAATGCGCCAGGCCTGATTGCGCTAAATGTAATAAGTAAGGCAAAAAGTGTTCCGGTGGGGAGGACAGTGGATCAATTTGTCGCTGGTGGCACCAGAAACGAAATCTTCTCCACTTGCAAGAAAAAGCCTCAATAGTGCTATCTGCTCTAGCTCTGGACAAAATGTCCCTTCATTCCTGTGGGATATTCAGATGTGCGAACTCCCTGTGTTCAGGAGCAATGCTGACAATCGCATCGACTGAGGATCCGGATGCGATATTTGCCCTTTGTTCATCGTCAGCAAGTGTAGAGATGGTTTGAGCGGAATGTGAGGCTTCATTGAAAGAAGAAGAAGCTGTCCGAACCAGTGTTGGCGAAGCCAGTATGGAGCAATCAATATCAAGGTGCACGGCTTGGTATTCATTTCCGTGAGGACTCCTGGGATCAGTGGAATTGGAGGAAAGGAGTAAGCAAAGATGCCTGACCAAGCTATGGAAAACACATTCCCCCAAGACCCCTTTTGGGGATGCCAGCTTGCGAAGTACCGGCATTTGGCGTTCCATTTGCTGGAGAACAGGTCGATTCTGGGCGTTCCTCACTGGGAAAAGATGTAATCCACTGCGGACTGGTCTAGCTCCCATTTGTGGCAGCTCGATCTTTTTCTGCTGAGTGAGTCCGCTATTTTGTTCTCTATCCCCGGCAGATGCACCGATGTGAGTCTGATGCCTTGCTGCGAGGTCCAATTCCAAATCTTTTGGGCTTCCCTGGAAATGGTGAGAGACTTTGTGCCTCCTTGTTTGTTGAGGTAATGCATCGTAGTGGTGTTATCTGTTCTTATGACTACGTCTGACCCTGCTATCTTTGGAAGAAAAGCCTACAAAGCGAGAAACTGCTCTGAGCTCTAGCAGGTTGATGTGCATCGCCCTCAACTCTAGTGGCCACTTGCCACTTATTTGAAGATCTTGCAAAACAGCTCCCCAGCCCTCCAGAGAAGCGTCAGTCGGGATAGTCCACAGAGCTGGACGATGTAGGAAGGAAAGACCGACAGACAGATGATCCCTTTTGAGACCACCATGTCAGAGCTTTGACCATTGCTGGGGTTATGTTTATCTGATCTTCGAAGCTTCCTGAAACCTGAAGCCATTGAAGATTGAGTTGCTCCTGTAGCGGTCGCATTTTCAGTCTGCAGAGGGGAACCAGAGGTATGCATGATGACATCATGCCCAACAGGGATTTGAAAAGGCGAACTGAAACAGAGTTTCTTCCCTGTATTGACTTCGCTAGAGTCAGTAACTTCTGTTGTCTCTCTACTGAGGGACATGCCATGGTGGATTGAGTGTCCAGGTTTGCCCCTAAAAAGGTGATACTGAGTGATGGTAGAGGTTTGGACTTCTCCCAGTTGATAGTGAGGCCTAGACTGTTGAGTAAGGAAACAAACCTTTTTGTTGATCTGCGCGCTCCTGCGTAGGTGTTTGCTTTTATCAGCCAATCATCGCGTTATGGAAATATCTGGTGTTTTCTCCTCCTGAGGAAAGCTGCGATTGGCGCTAGACATTTGGTAAATATTCTTGGAGCTGACTTTAGACACAAAATTGAAAATGGCTTCCGGCTACCATGAATCTCAGGTACTGTCTGTGGGCAGGGTGTATGGGAATGTGGAAATATACGTCCTTTAGGTCTAGTGTAGACATGAAATCTCCCTGGTTCAGTCGCAGAAGGACATCCTGTAGGCTTATCATGCGGAACAACTGCTTTTTTAAGTAGATGTCTAATTCCGTTAGGTCGAGGATCGGCCTCCAGTCTTTCCACTTCTTGCGAATAAGGAAGAACCTGGAATAAAACCCCCTTCCTCGCTGTGACAGAGGTACTTTCTCTATAGCTCCTTTGAGGAGCATCTTGTTGATCTCCCTCTTGAGTTGTTCTGGGTACGTTGAAGGAGTCCTGCGAGGAGGATTGGATGGAGGTATTTGGATACACTCCATAGTGTGGCCCTGTTTCACTAATTGGAGGACCCACTTGTCTGATGTGATGACTTGCCATTGCTTGCGAAACAGGGATATCTTTCCGCCTAGAACCAGAGGAGGAGGATTGGATGTAGCCGGCGCCTTGTATGTATCAGGCTCTACGAGCCGAGTCTTTAGCAGGGTCAGATCTACCATAAGCTGCTTGTGGTGGTTGCCTTTGTGGGTAGTATTGACGAAACTGCTGGGAGGATGAAGGATAGGTTGAATATCTATATTGCGGATAGCCTCCTCTATATGAAGGCAGTCCACATCCACTAGCCCGAAAGGGCGGCTTCTGAAACTGGAGAGTCCCTAGCGATCTTGCTATATCCGTGTCAGATTTGATAGATTGTAAGGCCTCATCAACATGTTTACCAAATAATGCTTGGCCATCAAAAGGTAGGTCTAAAATCTTATTCTGTACCTCAGGTCGGAATGATGTAGCCTTTAGCCAGCCTTGCCTTCTAAGTACAGCCGCACCTGCGAGCTGGCAAAATGCAGTCGTGGCTATGTCCATCGCACAGTCTATGAGCTCAGCTGAGGTTCGCTGACCTTCCTGTAATCTCTTTCTTGCCTCTGATCTTCCATCCTCTGGCAACTGGTCAATATGCGGGCAATGTCTGCCCATAGCTGTCTGTCATACCTAGCGAACACCGCTAGAGAGTTAGCAGCTCTTATCACTAAGCTAGCCATCAACGAGAACCTCTTTCCAATAATGTCCAGCCGTCTACCCTCTCTGTCTGGAGGTGCAGAAATAGGAGCAGACGGATTCTTTGACTTTCCCTGTGCCACCACTGAGTCCGGATGAGGATGACCAATTAGACATGCTGGGGCATCGTCTGGTGCCTTGTATTTTTTAGCTGGCAGTGGCAGTACTGCTGTGACAGTAGCAGAGTTATGCATCACTTTCAGTCGTTCTTCCCATAAGTAGCTGACCATTGGAATAGAGCACACAGATTTCTGGAACGGCTAAAATCATATAGGAAGTAATCTGTTTTCTTGGACGGCATTGGCAAGGCGAAACGTTTAACTGCTTTCTCCAGGAGATTATGAAATCCTCCGATGTCATCTGGCGGGGATTCTACCTTTGACTGTGAAGAAGAAGGAGGAGCAGGAATAATATATTCATCCCACTCGGAATGAGTGTCAAGGAGCTCTCCTTCTTCCTGATCCCCTTCCGACATATCAGTGTCCTGAGGTAAAGACATATCCAGCGTGGTACCATTTGTCAGTGGTAATGAGGTCGGTCTCTGACGTGGAGTAGTCACCCCGGAGACTGGCGACGGCGGAGGTTGCTCCCCTTGAGGAGGAAAACGCCTGCTATAATCAGCCAACATCGCCCGGAGGTCAGAGAGCAAAGAGGTTGGAATGTATGATCCTTCCTGATATTGTTGATCTCCTCCATAGTACTGAGGGTCATAAGTTTCCTCAAATTCGTCTTCGTCCTGATATTTGACGTTCAATTGAGAGGGGCTATGGGCTGCTCGAAATGGACCCTCGTCATCTGACTCTTCATCCCCTTCTAACAAGTGAACCGGTATGAGATGGGTCACCTTACTAGGTGAGGTGTGCTTTGGAGTAGGTCTTTCTTGTTCTTTAGACTGTTTTTCCTTCATCAACGGTGTCGTCGATGGCGCAGATATAGTCTTCGTCGTTGGTGGAATTGTCAATGACGAATGCATGGAGATCTTGATCGTCGACAGCCTTACCGAAGAGTCTACTGTCGCCGATGGTAAAGCAGATACCGTCTTCGACGATGATGAAGTGTAGATCTTCGTCGACGATGATGTAGTCGATGCTGCTTTCGACGATGGTGAGGTGCTCGTCGACTATGTCGTCGTCATAACCGTCGTCGACGGTGTAACAGTGGAAGTCGTCATCGATGGTGAGAAAACACTCACAGACTGTCTCGTCAACGGTACATTCTTAGCTGCCTAAGTAGATGAAGGCCTTTTGAAAGGCAAAGATGGTGGTAAAGAAGATGATTTCATATGCCTCTCAGAACTGCTGGCATGACCTCTCTCCCCTTTTCTGGAAGATTTATGAGGTGAAGTAGATGGGCTGCGGCCCTTGTAAGACCCTGTGATAGTCTTTTTGTGGGCTTTTCTTGGTTGTTGGGAAGGGGATGTTGTGTCTGATCTTGCCCTTTTTGATGACTTTTTGGATGTTGAAGAGTCATCACTATCCGAATCAGAGACTGGATTATCTCTGTACTTAAATTTCTGCAGCCAAATTAATAATCTGCCTTCTCTATCCTTAAGAGTCTTAGAGGAAAAGGTACGACAAACCTTACAGTCCTTGGCTGAGTGGTCAGGATAGAGGCAGTATATGCAATCCTGATGAGGGTCTTCAGAATGTAGTTTTTTCTTACCACAAGTTTTACAATTTCTGAATAAACCCTTCTTCTCCTTGTCAGACATGTTGTAGGTGTTAACCCTAATCAGTCAAAACAAGGTTTAGTAGAGAAAAATGGCTTCAAGGCAATCCAAAGGTGTGAAGAAAGAGCAGAGCTCTGAGGAGACTCCCTAGCACGACTTGCGGTAGAAAATCTGAGGTGCTGGAGCTTCTGTCAGGAGGATTCTAGAGGGTGGTGTTGTCTGATTGTTGGAGGCTCAAGTTTGGTCCTTTTCTTAAAATGACTGTGGTAGACTGTTAAAGTAAAGAGGCCTAAGGCCCTTGTATTGATGTGTTTCATCATTACTTGTGTAATTGTACCGGAGGCTCCCATCTCGACGACGGGGAATGATTCAAGCATGTGAATCTATGAAAGTTCCAATTCTGGAGTAATTGTAGAGCACACATCTGCCTCCAAGGAAGAGTCCCAGCACTAGTGGCCATAACATGCACAGAAACTGAGATGCCACCACAGGAAGTGCCAAGTTATCAAACAAGTCTTCAGTAGTTTGCAGAAAATAGATTCCGAAGGAGCAAAGTGGAGATAGGAAGGCAAAACAATTCCACAATTTGGCAGTCAAAAAAGAGAAAGAAAAACCACCTCTTCTTGCCCTGCTAATCCTAGACACAAGGCGTTTTTGTCAACTGGACCAAAGTGATCTCTCCTGAGGATAAAGCAGCAGATGCTTCCTCAGGTAACCAGGGTCTCTCCATTCACAGGCTATGTAGGTGAAGGCGAGGACTTCAAAATTAATATGACTGCCTATAGGTATCAAGTGTAGACTGCGTAGGGGTGCTGCAACCAAGGCACGTGGGGGAATCTTCAAAATCAGCTGAGCTGTTGCATTCTGAATAATATGTAAATGATGGAGCTGAAAGGGTGGTAGCCCCAAATGCAGGCTACTCGTATAGTCTAGTTTCGATGTAACCAAGGCATGAATTACAGATTTGCGGCAATCCTGCGGAATAAGATGGATCAATTTCCTGACCATTTTCCGCAAGAGGAAGCATACACTGCTCTGACCTGGGGTTCAAGTGATAAATTAGAATCAAATTTAACACCTAAGTTTCTTCCCACTGAAGCAGAGGAGAGGGGAAACCCAAATTCAGAAGACCACCATTTGCAAGCATCAGGATGATGATAATTAGTCCCGCAAAAACAACCTTGGTTTTATCCGAGTTTAATTTGAAGCAGTTCGCACTTATCGAGTCACCAACTGCCCTTAGACAGTCTTTAAACAAAGTCGGAGAGCCCAATTCCTTTTCCTGGAACGAGAGCATCAACTGCGTATAATCCCCACAGGAGATCATTCTTATGCCCCATGCCTCCACTAGCTTGGCCAAAAGAGCAACATAGATGTTAAAAAGTGTTGGACTCAGGGCCAAGCCCTGAGGAGCTCCACAATCAAGAGGTTTGGCTGAGACTGTAAAGGGAAGAAGAAACACCCTTTGAGAATCATCCTCCAGGTAGGATTTCAGCCACACCCATGCAGTGCCTTTGATACCCACTTCCCATGTCCAAAACGACAGAATGGGAGACTGTATCGAAGGCCACTGACAAATCAAGGACAAATATGGCCACCAAACACTGGTCAGGACTGACTTTAATTAAGTCAGCAACCTCCATAAGAGCAGATTACTTTCGAAAACCTGCACGGAAACCCAACTGGGTGTCGTGGAGTGAGTTGCTGTTCTCTAAGAAGCTAGAAAGTTGTCGGTTAATCCCCTCTTCCAGTATTTTAATGGCAGCTGGAAGCGAGAAATAGGCTGAAGGTTGCTGAGCACCTGCGGGTCCACGTTCTAGTGAGACATTCATCAATTTAAGAAAATGGGGC
Organism: Pleurodeles waltl; assembly: GCF_031143425.1. Classification (NCBI taxonomy): domain Eukaryota; kingdom Metazoa; phylum Chordata; class Amphibia; order Caudata; family Salamandridae; genus Pleurodeles; species Pleurodeles waltl. The sequence goes on along the minus strand of NC_090447.1, from coordinate 75,054,074 downwards.
TAATAAAAGGTGCAACCTGATTAAAAAAATATCTGGTGGACATGGGTCCAGCAAAGACCAGGATTTGCAACTAGTCAAACAGGTAGACACATCCTTAAACGTAAGAGGATCAAACTTGGCTAGCAAGGGGCCTGAGTGAAGGTTTCTGTCAGCGATCGGGACTGAAGCTCCATGCACAGGAAATATATCATAGTTGAATTGATTTTTATTAAAGACAAATCCGAAAGTTGTTCACACATTGTAGCAGGAGTCAATTTATTTCACAAAGCAATAGGTGACAAAAAAAGCGTTCACAACTTCGAAAAGTTAATGCGGTTTATTAACTTCTATGATGATGGAGGCCGAAATCAAAACTCTGTGTGTTTTGCACACCGCGCAGGTTGTTTAAGCATTGTTTTTTAAATGGTCTGAGGCCGGATCATAGGATTTCGTCCACCTGCGTTCAAGGCTTTTACAATTTAATCTTTCTTTTTTAATGCGTTGTAGAACCATGGGGCAGACGGCGTAGCTCTCCCTGCTTCACTAGTTCCCTTCCTTTGCTTTCTGTCTCATATGCTCTCGTTTTCTCTCATATTTCCTTTTCTCCCATTCGCTTCTTCTCTCTCTTACATGTCTGCTGCTGTTCTTCTGCCAGTGTAGTCCAGGAACTTTTCACTTTCTCTTGTGGCTCCTTACACATCCATTCCACTCCTCATCTTCCTCCGCCTATATGATATTCTCCTATGGAGGTATACCGCTGGGGTGAACAGGTGGAGGGTTGAAGGTTCAGAACAACTTTTTGTGGTGTCTACATCATTGCGCCTGTTGGGACCGGTGAGGTCTTGGCCACAACCACAATTCATAGACCATCCCCTCTCCCTCATAGAGTCTCTCTCCAACGAATTTTCAGTGAGCCCCATACATAATTCCTTTGTTGGTTTAACATTGTCTTTAATGTGTTGCTCCATCATGGTCCCCTGTAAACACTGTATAATACTCCGTTATGGTTAACACTGCCTCCAGTGATTTGCCTCAATGTCTCACAGGTATGCACTTTAATAATCACTGATGGTTTAACAGTGCCTACAAAGGGTTGCTCCTCCTTAAAACACTCTTTGCGATTTAAAATAGCTTCAAACAGGTTTTGAAGCAAAATGGATTGTTACTTAGGGTGGGTGACTACTCACACCAAAAGGTATAATTACAACCCTCATCAGGGTGAAACCTCAAAGACACTAAAATAACCTGAGTTCAATCCCATGGCAGCTATGGTGCAGAGCAGAGAGTCTTAACTTAGAGCAATGTATAGTGTATCTATAACAAAACAGCAATAAAGCCAAAATATAACTAAAAATGCTAAGCTAAAATACAAAATTTGAATAACATTTCATAAACAAAATTACACAAAAAGCACAAAAATCCAACAAGGGGAACAACATTTAGTAGTGATAGTGCCAAGAAGCACAAAGTGCCAAAGATGGCCAATGATCATGGTAGACAGGAACCTAGGCACAATTTGAGGCTGGCTGCAATGGAGCATGGGTCGGATAATCCAAACAGGTTCCTCCTGGTCAAAGAGTTTACCTTCTGATTTAGTCCTCCCCCACAGGGATACATTTCAGACTTCCGGGGAGGCACTTAGAGACTCACAGTTTGTAAGGCAGGGGCCAACAGCAAAGTTCAGTCCAGGTCCAGTTGCCACTGATCAGCTGGGCACTTGCAAGAAATGCCACTTGTAACTTGTTGTATCTCTGTAGCTTGAACAGAAGGTCTGTTTATTGACCTTAGAGTCCACTTCTTTTGCCTGGGTCAAGACAAGAGGGAGCATATGCCCAGGCCTCTTGGGTCACAGACAGCAGGTTCCATATTCTTCTGCTTCCTCAGATCTACCAGTGTTCTGACTTGGGTGACTGGAGATGCCACATTTATGCCCTTCACAAGTTAGTGGGTAGGAATGTCCCCTGGGCAGCAACCAGACAGTGGTTATAAAAGAATACTCTTCACAACCGTTCCTTTCAAGTGAGATCCAAGTGTTCTATGTAACCCCAAGACCTGTCAAGTAGAATTTGACACTCCTGCAGGATTTTAAACTATTGTGTCGAAAAGTATGCACACAACTCCTAACCTGCATATTCTGTGAGGTTCAGAGGAGTCACCACTGCCCATTCGGTGAGCCTATTGTTTGCTCTTGGGAGCATTTCACTCCTATTCAAATGCTAATTAGTGTCTGGGAAAAGCTAGAGAGCAAATGTAAATTAGCCTATATGAACTTCAGCACGGAAGAGATAACTTAGTTATTTTTCTTTACTACTTCATCACTAAATTGGATTTTTAATAACTATTAAATTAATTGTTTATTTGTTGTATACTTTAGTGTAATTATTATTTTTAGCTAGTCCCAATACTGAGATATAGTAGTAGGATTTTAATCTGTACCCTGGTGTTCTACATTGGATAAGTATGCCTGTCACAGTAAAAATATCTTTTGTTTTGGGTGCTAGCCAATGTATGGATGTGTTAAAATTAAATGTGTACATGTGCTATTTTTAAATACCATACGCATTGCCTTGTGGGCTACAAGGCCTACAAGGGGTGAGTTAATAATATTTAAAAGGGAGGTTTTGGCTCGTGAAAGTGTTTATTTTGACAGATCAAAATGCAGGTTTTACACTGTTTCAGTCAAGCTACACTGGTAGGCTTGAAGCCTTGTTTTACACTGTCAATGTACTGGATGGCATAAAAAAAAGGTGGTGAAGTCTGCTAGTGGCATTTAACTTACAGGTCCTGTGTACTCTTTGTACCATATAACAGGGACTTATAGCTATGTTAGTTATGCCAGTTAGGGGTATACAAATGTCATCATGCTGAAAAGAGCACAGTCACTTTACCTCTGGTTAGCAGCGTTAAACTGCAGAGAGTTCTATAGCCAGCAAAACCATTTAATGCAAGAATCTATCTGGTGGGATGGGGGCATCATTCAAAAGATGGTTTCTCCTCTGCCACTCCTTGGAAGGCTGCATATAGTACTCCTTTGGTATCTTAACAGTACCTCCAATTAATTTCTTCTATGTTGCTGCTGTGTAAATGCCACATAATGAGCTGTTGTGCATTACTGTGCCTCCGATTGCTCCTGTGTCGCTTCTGGTTTGACATCTTATAATACTTCCTAGTGATTTAACAGTGCCTGCAACTGGTTGCTTCCCTCTTGCTCATGGGCACACTCCATTGGTATTTAAAAGTGCCTCCATTGGGTTACTGGATACACACCTTATAATCACTATTACCAAGTAACAAAACATATTCTCACAATAATGGGATCCTTTATTGTGAACGAGCTACATGACAACTAGATCACAAACAGCATGACAATGAGTATATGTGTGTATGACAACTAGAGTAAAGCAGATCGCTAACATGCACGCATGAAATTAACAGCATGCATAAGGAAGTGGCACAAAATTATAACAAAATTAGCATGACAGGAATTCCTACAAATTAAATTCAAACATGATTAAATGTAAGCATTGTGCTGGATTAAAACAGGAACACTGGAATCTCAGAGTAGCATGCCTCCTGTTGTAAGATGGTATACTGCTGCGGGCCTTTTCAAGGGTAGTAAATGCTGTATAAGTAGCAACACTTAGAAGGCCTACTTTATTAGAGTACAGGTGCTCAAGATGTGCTGGGATGATTTGTTAATTTATATAAACATTACAACAAGGGTATGCCTGATTGGCAAATATTAGAAAGAGTTCTCACTCACCTAAGATAGATATATTTTTACCATTTGATCAATTTATTTTTTCTCACTGTCAATTTAAATTAGACAGGAAAAAACAGATTAAAGCTTTCTATGGCAACAAATAAGTAGCATCACCTTGAGTCTTTTTAAGATTATGGTCCATAGAAATGTAGTTTGACAACTATCATAACAATACTTACCATAAGAATGACAGATGATATGAGTCTCAGGGTAGGATTTCCATAACACACGATCACACCAGGAAGGAACATTGGTACGCACCTGGAAAGAGGTTACAGAAGTAAACTTTTTACATACTCACGACATTTGGGTGACCAGAAGGGTCATCAGTATCCAATGAGATGTACGGAAAGTACTGCTATAGTAACTTATCATTAAAGGACTGATACGTCTCTGATAAAGTGACCTGCTCAGGGAAGCAGCTATTGGTTGTTGCATTTTTTTTATTAGCCACTGTTGATAGTTTCATTCCATACCAGATAGTGATGTATAAAGGAATGCTAATGTATATGATGCAACATCTGTCAGAAAGGGAGCCCTGGAGCTATGTAGGAATGGCACACACTAAAGCAGACAGTAGTATTTAAATGGTTTGGAAAAGCCCGGTTTTCAACTGAGTTTTCTTGATAACCAAATTTGATTTGTTTCACAGTGCTGTAACCGCACAATCTACTGACTGCTTTTATGAAAGATAAACAATTCATAATAAAATACACCAGTATTGACACATTTCAGAAGTGCATACCACTTCCCCCACGCCTTTTCGTGTTTCTGCAGGCAATCTATGGACAGGTGAACAGTTTCTTCAAGTTTAGTGCACCAATCCTTCAACTGTTTTTAAAAAAAATAAAATTCAGAAGGAATGGCTCAAACAGAGAAAGAGGTAGCTCATTCCACATATTGGCAGCAAGGAAGGAAAAGGAGCATCCCCCCTTCCCTGTCCTATTTACCCAAGGAATTTTAAGAAGGAACAAATTAGAGCATCTAAGCAATCTGTTTGGACAATAGTGACCGAGTCTGTCCATAACATATTTAGGGCCTTTCTTAGGGAAAGGTCTGTGCGTCAGCATCAACCATCTGAAATGGACCGACTTCCCTATCGGAAGCCAGTGCAACATCTTTAGGTAAGGAGTGACTGATTGCGAATGGGCAATACTGAGAGCCTGGCTGTAGCATTTCAAAGTAGACCACTACAACATGCAGCACAATACACGCAATTAAAATGATTGTTTAAAATGAGGTTTGTTTTTTGTCCGAATGAGCCAAAACTTATTAACTTGATAATTTGATGATAAAAGGCATCCTTACTCCCATGTGGGTAAAGTGAGGTAAACAAGGTCATTACTTTAGTTAGGGTTTAAAACTGGGGTTAAAATCCACGTATAAAACAGTAAATAAATACCAACACCAGAAGTGACCTGTTTGCTGTATAAAGGGTAAGAAGCATCACTTTCAGAAGATGCATTTAAATGGAAATCAACCACACTGTTTCAGCCTCAAGAACAAAACAATAATTGGTAGAAGCTACATACTGGGGCCAAACACTTAAACAGGTTTACTGGCCTTCATTCTATGTTTCTGGGAGAAAATAGGCATTCAGCAATGCATCTTTATCTTCTGTGCTGGAAAGCAGATACCAGTGCAGTGTTAAGACGTTCTTTTAACAGTGCAGCATCTTCTGCCTTACACGGTTAAATAAAGTAGGGCAGTACTAGATGAAACCCAAGAACAGAAATGATGATTGCCAAGGCACAGCAATGGCTTTGAAGGACTATTACCTGTGGCCAGTGAATAAGTCACGTGTGTCTTTGAAAAAAGAGAAGTCTGGCAAACTAACTAATCTACTTCACCTAATCATAAACTTGCCTCACAGTGTGCGCTCATAGGCAAATATTATATAGAACAGAGTTGTCTTTTTCTTCATTATCATACACAACAGCACCTTCAAATATGTGAGTTCAGTAAGCCTGCTGTATAAAAATCTCCTGCTTGATTTAATAAAATAAACTTCTGCTTCAGGTATTCTAAACATCTAGGCCACATGCATGGTACCCGTGACTCCTGACTTGACTCAGTTCACTAACAGAATTGTCATCAGGGGCAGGAATGTTTCTCAGTTCATATTTACAAATGTTCATTTAAAAATATATTACCAAAGCATGATGTGGTAGCACACTGTCATTTACAGATGGACATTTTCCATTGAAATGGCTAAACTGTAATGTCTTGAAATTGGGTTTCAGCATATCACCAAGTAAAGTATCCTAATTTGTTTTGATCCTACTAAAATCTCTGTTTCCATCTGACTTCAGAATAACAAAAAAGGTGTTTTTCTAACTACTGAAAAACATTTTGAAATATTTTTATACATCATTTCAAACCAATTTAAATGTTGTGTGACCTGCACGATTGTCAAGACAGTTCACTTTACAAAATCCTCTAACTGTGCAGTCAGAGAAAGAAAAGTAAAAACCAATCTACAGGATACAATAAGCAGCAATGTGTTTAAGACATAAGCTGACATTTGACCATGGTCTTTCAACATACAGCAAACGTGGAAAGATAAAAATGAGACTTAAAGACATCTTTATTGCTCATTTTCTTTCTGAATAAAAGGAACACCTTTTCTTTGCCAGCTACAGCGTTCTCGCCAGACTGGGACAGTGGGCCCTAAAAATAGCTCATCCTGATAAAATATAACACGCCACAGAAGTAAACAAGTAGATTTCTTGAGACCGGATGTGTGGCAGAAAACCTCAAAACGCCACCCACAGGTGATTCCAAAGCCACTCACTTCCACTGAGTGAGGAAATGGCTTCAGGTTGACATGCAAAGTCTGATTAAAAAAAAAAAGCATGGGCTCACAGTTCAGTATGTCGGCTGCTCAGCATTACCCATCTAAATTATAGACAGTTTTTTCCAAAGGGATTTAAACAAGGATCCTTGAGGAACCTTCTACTGAAGAAGATCAATGTTCCATACACTGGGACCTATGTGGAGCGTGCATCGGTAAGCCTCTATCAGAAAAAAGGCTACCCTCTTTACAGTGATTAATGTTATTTTACTTTCTGCACTAATGGGAAGGCGTGCTTCTGCTGTATTTATTTTTCTACTGTAATGATGCTTAATTGATCTCTTTCTGTGACTTTGGTTACAGAATACAGCTTTGAAGTCTTACTATGCTGCAATCATAAGTCTATGCTAACATTTCCACAGCAGAATTAATTCAAGCATTCTAATAAAAGCAGGCACTGACAGTACCAACAGGTCTTGTGTTCTAATGTGTTGCCTCATTTTGGCTTTGCTAATGCTTTTACTAATGTTGTTTTGCATTGGCAAAAAGATTTGTTTTTTAAATATATTGGTTTGTCGATGTGGAACAGCATCGGCAAAAACAAGATGAGCCATCGCAGAGTGACATGTGCGTCCATGTATCACCAAACATTTAATTATCCTTCTTGAAGCAGTAGCCTTATTTTCTTCCTTTTTTAACTTTTAATTTACTTTTCCAAGATGGCAAATGTCAGTCTCGGAGCATTACATTAAAAGTGTGTGAAAGTACATATATAAAAAAGAGTTGTCAGTAATAGAGCTGCAAAGGTCTTCAAATTATTATGTGATGGTGAAGGTTGGTGGAGCAACAGAGATGTCAAAGCAGTGGTGGACAGACTTAAAGATAGATAGGGAGGGTGAAGTGAAGTAAGGTGGGGGAGAGCACCACAGAACAAGCAGTGGTGATTATATAGAACAAACAGCACACAAGGGAAAGAGCAACAAAACGCATGCGCTTCCATGCTGAAATAATTTGTATAAAGGAATTTAGGAGATGGAAGGATACAAATTATCCAACTAATTGATAGTAAAGAAACGCTAAGGGGAGCAATACAAATAAGAAAAGGAAGGCAAGTTATCCAATAAGAGACATGCAAATGAGACTGACAAGAAAGCAAACCAATGGTAAGTGATGGGCTGACCCAAAGCGCAGCATAAGTATTGGTATTGTCTACAATAGTTCTATAAGTAACAGGAGGCTAAAGCTGGCATTAGATAATATCTAAACAGTGGTGAAGGCTGTTTAGTTCTTTAACACCTGTTTTATTGTATGGATAAAATAAAATACCAAGTCCTAATATAGCTGTACAAAAAGAATGTAATTAAGCAAATCAGCCACGTCCATGTCTAGTTGTAAGTAGGGAGTTGACACAAACTGATGCATGAGCAATATCCTATGTGGTCTACTTTTCAAAAGTACATCTATTTACATTTGAATTGTGCATGCGAGGAATTTAGTGCGATTCTCATTTGCCTGATAACTGTCTTCCATCATGCTCCTCTTTTCAGTAATAAACATGAACATACCCCAGTGGGCTTCTGCTTGTGCCACACGTACTGATCTCGCGATCCTCGATCGTATCGGTAAGTCGGTGGGTAAGTGATCTCCTCCTCACCTGCAACACAAATCACCAACTACAGGATTAGAAATGTTTATTGTATCGCCATCCATAATCCACAGAAAATCAATTTACCTCTACAGGGACCACCTCTTGAATATTCGCGACACAGACCCTGATTCATTCAATGTTGCACAGGTTTTCTCTGAGTTTGCGGCCCTTTCAGGCCTCAGGGTGAATTGGGCTAAATCCTGTATCTTTCCTTTGCAACAGACAGGTAGACCTCTACCTCACCTTCTGCAAGGTCCGCAGGTACCATCTGAAATTGCTACGTTTTGATATCTGGGAGTCAAAATCTATCACACACCTAAGGATGGCAACTTGGGTAAAGGGATGCGTACCTTTGGAACCCAGATCGCTTTTTGATCATTATTGCCATTATCTATAAGTGGTTGTGTGGATTTGGTAAAACTGGTAGTGCTGTCCAGTTTCCTTTATTACTTTACCAACCTTCCCCCTCGTCTCCCATGATCTTTCTTTAAGCAACCAGACTCTCATCTGGTGACCTTGATGTGGGAAGAAGGGCAACGCTGGGTGTTCCTCGCAACTATAAATCCTCTGGTGCATGGGGGAGGACTGTCTCTCTCCCTGTGTGAGATGAGGCTTCCGGAGACTGATGTTAAGGATGGTCTTTTGATCTATCTCCTATTCCTCTGCTCCCCAACAGCTGTAGGCCACGGGCCTGCCCTGAGTAGGTGTGGCCTGTTTAGCTAGGACCAATAAACTAATGGGCACAGTGATACCGTTTGCTCCCTCTATCCCCTTATTAGGCCTGCCCACACCAGCGGGTCGTTTGAGATCATGACACTTACAAGCTTGGCATGCAGTTGGACTGTCTACAGCTGGCGATCTCTTTCTCAATGGTGAGGTGATAAGTTTCACTTCGCGAGTGGTGTACTGGGATCTCCCTCATGGGCAATTTCTCGCACACTAATGTATCTTGCACTCTTTCACCACTCTACTTCAGACTCCATCTCAAGTACCCGCGACACATGAGGTGGATCAAATTCTGCAGGCACGTGGGGGAAATTAATACAGTGGTTTTATAGGGCATTCCACCAACAGTGTGACCCATCCCGATCCACCCTTAGAAACGCTAGGGAGGCCGACTTAGTCAGGACTTTTCAGAAACCTGAATAGGCTAGGATACAGGAATAACGTGTCTAGAGAGGCTCGTTTTAAAAATATTCAATTTAATGTTTTAAACAAAGCTTGAAGATAATAATTTCAATAAAATTATAGCACCCTATTAATGACAGTGGTCGAGTATACCATTCAGCCATTTTAGCCACTCAGCTGTTTCAGTCTGAAGGTAATTCATAATTACTTTCCTTTCCAAATATTTTGGATAATCATTTTCCTGTTGCTTCGTCGATACTGAGCGTCTATATACACTACCTTTGCTTGTAACTGATGATATTGCTAAATGGTTTGTTAGTTTTCTGTGGGCTTTTATTGCACTAAACATTTGGGGTGCTATTCTATTAGTATGTGGACCTTTAATTCAATTTGCAAAGAATGCTGTTAGTTGTCATGGCGAACACTGCTCTATTTCAAATATGTTAACAAAAAAAAATCTTGCTTGTTTGAGTCAAGTCCTACCTCTTTAGACATCAAAAAAATCTTTAATTTGGCGATAGAATGATTTTTCACTCCTAAATAGAGTTTTAACAACCACCTAGACACTATTCAGAAGTACATGTAAAGGAAAAAATTGGACAGCATCCTCCTTTTAAGACAGATGCATTCATTTGTAAAGTGTGGTCTGTGAAATCCAGTAACCACGTGAACTAGCCTAGCAAGAAAATAGCTTTGCTACTCACCAGCCAGTTGAGTCTAGGACCCCAAGTTTTGTCAGTCACAACTGTCAGCTTCTAAAGCTGTATCACATGCAAGCATATTTGTCTTCTAATTATTGTGGAGAGGTTTTTTGGAATTCTTGTTATTTTATGCCTTGAGTTCCTTAAATCGTTTTGTATGAAGGCTTTCCTGGAAAACTAAGCTGACATTGAAAAAAGCACCTGCACCCAGGGCCACCAGCATTAGGAAATTTGGATGGGCGAGTTCAGGCCTCTCTAAACTGGCTCCTTGTATTTTTAATTGGTTGATTAATGATAATCTCAAACACAAATGCTATTTCTGTCTCTAGTGCAAAAGTGAACAAAATGTTTTCACAATGGGGAGGCAGCCGATATTTCTGGATGTATTTTCCTAACCGCCCCCCATTTCATTAAATAAATGAGTGAGCTTCTTCCTGGGCAGCAGCAGACACTCTCCAGAATGGGGAGTCAGTAGGTAAAATGTCTTCCCTCTTGACATCAAGCAGACGCATCAACACAGAAGCCTCAAGTACAGGAATCCAGTAGGTGAAATATCTCCCACCTTGACATCAAGCCGAAACATTAACATAGAAGTCTCCAGTATGGGCAGCTAGTAGGTGAAATGTCTTCCTTTTTTACATCAAGCAGCCACATCACCTGGGAGAATTCTTCAGTATGGGCAGCCAAGAGGTGAAATGTCTTCCCTCTAGACATCAAGCAGCCACATCAGGACAGAAGCCTCCAGTATGGGAATCCAGTAGGAGAAATATCTTCCTCCTTGACATCAAGCAGCCACATCACCTGGGAGAAGCCTTCAGTATGGGCAGCTAGAAGGTGAAATATCTTCTCTCTTGACACGAAGCAGCCACATCACCATGGAGAAGTCTCTATTATCGGCGGTCAGAAGGTGAAATGTCTTTGGTCATGACATCGCGCAGCCACATCACCACGGTGAGGTCGAGCAATGTCTAACAAGGCATCACTTACAGGTTGGTCCAGTGTTCACATCCTTTGGCTCAACAGTTTTAAAGCCAATTTTGGTGAATGATTTTATGATCAACATAATACAATAAAAATAAACGTTACAGAAAACTATAGTAAGTTAGAAACTGGGTTAACTGAAGACACTTTTTAATTCTTTCCTTTTCAGGAGGGAAATGTATGAAATGGAGCCAGAGAAACGACTGCTTCATGGAAGAGTAATTTAGTACTATCACTTTGAGGTAGAAAGCTGCAACACACCTCACACATGCAGTGCAGGGAGACACAATCACTTCATTTTGGCAACCACAAGTGCGAACATATCCCAGTCACTATTACAATATATAATTAAAATGTAATACTGCCTTTGACCGGGTGCCTCATGATTACTGTTGGGCAAAATTGGAGGAAATGGGCATACTAATAGACTTGTTGAGGGCAATTACAGCTCTGTACTAAAAAACCTGGGCGCAAGTTAAAATAGGAGATGGTAGTTTTGTCACAAACAAAATCCGCACTAGGAATGGTCTTAAACAGGGATGCATACTTGGCCCAAACCTATTTAACTTATACCTAGCAGATCTTGTAGGAGCCCTCCGTCAAGAGAACAGCCACCCTCCAATCCTAGAATTAGAGAAGTTAGGTTGCCTGCAGGATGCAGATGAGATTGTACTCTTGAGCCAAACACCAATAGGCCAGCAAGAAGCATGAATTCCCTAAAAACAAACTACATAGACGCTCAAGGGTTAGAGTTAAAATTTCAATAAAACTGAAGTGGTCCGCCTGGTTGTTACCAAATTTAAAAGAGTAATCTGGGTTTTAGAAGGCAAAAAGGCTGAGGTTGCTACCACTTATACATATTTAGGCATCAACCTGGAGCAGCAAATGACCTTTAAACATCATTTAGCCACTTTGCAGGCAAAGGCAGAGTTGCTAACCCTGGGGTTCAAAATACTGAAAAATAAATTGAGCTGTCCACCATTTAGCCATCTTCTTACTGTAACGTAAGCACAGCTAATGCCAATGGTGGCCTATGGCACTGAAATCATGCTCGGTCGGGAAAGCCAGAGAAACTGTGTATACTGGAGATTGCGCGCGGCTCAAAGTGATTCCATCAATAATTTATTTAACCAAAAAGGCCTATGGGATGATTAGTTAAGCCAAGCCATTGAGGAATTAGGTATTCAAGATGTCTGGGCCACCAGTTTGGGAAAATCTTCCTCCAGCCAAGTAACTAACTTCTCAACTTGATTACTGTCTTCACTAGAAGAAGTCATGCCTGGACAGTGTTCAATTCATACAAAACCTCGACATCTCTGGAGTATCTTTCAGCAAGCTTTTCCCAGGTATTAAAGCAGCAGTTTATGTTACATCAATTCGGGTTCATGGACTTTAAAGATCTCATTCTAGCTTGGAAAAATACAGCAGCAAAATCAAAGACCTTGCTTATGCGGTTATAAGCAGGAATCGTTAGTTCATATCTTCCTGTGTATGTCCGGTGCCTTTGGCAGAAAGGAAAATGCTGCTGAAACTAACTTTAAGTCTGCAAATTCACTCCAGCAGACAAGCATGGTTAAGTGACAGCTCACTACTGCTTGTTTGTAAGGGGTAGAATTTCTAAAACCACCTTTAAAAGAATGAAGGCCAGATAATCCTTAAGATCACTCCTTTTGCACAAGTATACTTGATTCAGGAGGCTAGCATCTGTTATTGTCCAATTCAGCTTTCAATGGAGGATCTGGAGTCAGTAAAGGAGCACGCACAGACTACTTTCAATAACGCTTCTTTACAGTAGTCATGGGCACACTGCATTACTACCTGGTTCAAGGGAATCACGTTTCACTAACTATTGCACTTTATATTATAAAACAAGGTTTTTTTTGTAAGGGTAAAAGGGGCCTCGCAAAACCATAGGGAACGTGCCACAGGAGCAGTAATGGTTAGAGGACATTTTTATTTCCACCATAATAAGTCTAAATTGTGAGAACTTTTAACCTATCTGTAAGGGAAATCGGAACCCTCACAAACCATAGGCAAAGCACCAGAGCAGCAGTAAGAGGGCATTTTTATTTCCATTCATAATATGTCTAAATTGTGGTAACTGCTAAACTATTGCTTTTATTCCATATGAAAATGCTTTTATATTTTATGTTTGACACGATTTAGGTTTTACATGATTGATGAATACTGGAAACTTTGTAGTGTTTTTTATTAATTAACTATACAAGAAAATGACCATGGCTATATCATTTTCTGTCTTTACCTGAGAGGAGACGGATGAGCTGTATGTGTGTTTAACAACGACACCCATGATGTCGAACCAGAATTATTGGTTAGGAATGCTATCTTCTCTGTCACCAGATATTTGTCAATATTCATATAAACTTAAAAGAACAAGTTTATCCAACACGTAAGAGAACAGAAACACTTTATACGATTAAATACTGATAACCCAAAAAATTGAACTGAACAAGTACCACAAGGATGCCTGGGATTTAACAAAATATTTTTTGGTCGAAGTTCAGTGTCTGCAAAGGACAATTATATATTCCCTAACGATGCTCCGCAACTTATAATAATATGAACGTGTCAAAGGGCTCACACCGCACCATAAATAAAGCATGCAGTCTAAAGCCGCCCAGAAGGCCTCCAACATCTGGCATACTTAACTGTATATGTATAAAAATAAAGATACACATATAAACACGACCAGCACATAATTTGCATTCAAGGCTATGGGAGTGAAAGATATTGCCCAGCCTGCTACTATCACAGACCATAGAAAATACTATTTAATTTGCTAGATTTCTCAGATCTGTTAACTGAGATTACAAGGGTAGATTACTTTGTGAAGAAAAGATAAGATTTCTCTGGCAGAGAAAAAACATATCTAGCACGAAAAGGGACCCCCCCATGATTTTCAACCAAAAGTAAGAAATCTAACTTTAAATGTGGTGGGAGAAGCAACATTGCTTCCGTAAGTCCATGCTATTTCATAATGCAGTTGTCTACTTTGCAGATCATTAGTCCGCGGTAGAAACTTTTCTTTGAGGGTAGTAGACTCTGCTGAAACAAATTTTACATCGTCACACTGAAAGGGGATGACTTGGGTTGATGGGTTTTAGAAAATGAGAACTTCTAGTTTTGAGGAGGGGGAGTTGTCCTACATATATTAAGGACTCAGACAAAAACCACAGGATCAAATGTATAGCCACAATGAATCGAGGGTGTATGTCCTGTACACACAATTAAGAAACTAAACACCCTTGCTTTTATTTGTAGCTCTTTCAGATTTAGATAAAAGATTTATGGAACGTTTAACCCTAAATACTGTTTGAGGGGTTATTGCTAAGCCTGAGCGGATGCTCAGGACTTCACTCACCTCAACAGTGGTAATCGACCTGGAAGGTTAGCTCAAAAAGTAAAATATGACAGGATTTCACATCTAGATTCATCATGGGGACCAGCAGTGTTCTTAGGTCGCTTATTCACGCAAGTATGTGAAGAAGTCAGATGCCATCCTGCTCTGAACTTGGAACGTCAAACAATATGACTGAAAATGATTGACAAGCCATGCTGAAATATTGTGTCCATGCCATGCAGGTTTTGGAAGCCATCACACTCTGTAGGTGTTGGGCCGACCACAGTAACACCAACGTTCTTTGGCTAACTTAAGACGGCATTTAAAGAGGAAGGACCTCTTGACCTATAAGACATCTAACATGGTCTAAATAACACGCCTTTTCCTCAAAGAACTCCACAGAACTCTTGGATGTTCTCCCTTCATGATACTCCAATGTCAGGAAATTACTGACATGGCGGTACATCCGATAGTTACTGGAGTGTCTGTGTAGGAGAAGGTGCACATTTGTAAGGGGCCAGCTTTGAGTGCAAAAGAGACACAGTAAGGACCCAGGTGAGAGTCTGGGCTATTTAGTGTGCCATTTCTGTTCATGTTTGGGAGCCTGGCATAGGCTGGAACAAGATAAGCCTGGCAACGGGAAACAACCTTGATATCACTCATTCTTGTCTTCATGAAAAAAAGAAAAAAAAAAAGACACTTTAAAAAATAAAATCCTTCTAAAATTGCCATAGTTCAGTGAAAACCCGTTATGGCCACAGAATCTTGTAAAGCAGTTGAAGATCCTTTGTCAAAAAAGCTGAAACATCGAGGGATGATTCACAAAGGTAGACTTACACCTTTGTGTAAGTTAACAATTGTTTGCTAATCACAAAGAGATTTATGAGTAGTATATTTACGAGTGTGGAATCTCCACACATAAACAGACCTAACACAGACATAACCTAAATCTTACCCAAGGGCAAAACCCTTTTCCTTAAAAAGCAGACGCTAGTGCTCATGATCCTTACCCCAAAGAGCAGAAAGATGAACTCATTAGGATGGTCACTACTCAGGGGCGCAGCTTGGTCAGTAACACTGGGGGGAGGGGAGCTTCCGATTTACCAACAAATATGACAAGCAGGGCACACGGGAGGGGCTAAATGGGCAGTGGAAAGGGAGATGAATGTAGAATGGCAGGGGTAGTAAGTGATAGAAAACAATACTTTTTAAAATAACCAACATTCTTGAAGACTTTCAAAGCAGAGAGGGAGCGAATGTGCAAGTGTTTGTGTCTGTGTATATTAATTCCTTTTTAAATCTGACAGACACCTGACCATATCCGACTGAAAGCACCTGTATCCAATTGTTTGCCAGAAAAAAAACATTTATTAGGGGGGTGTAACACCCCAAACAATCCCCCTGAAGCTACCCTCTTGGCACTACTCTGAACTTAATGGTGCTGCGGCATTCTTTCTGCCTGTGTCAAATTCCTCTTTAGTAAGGCTGCGTTAGAATAACAGCATGCATCAGAACAAGGGAGCACCAATGGCCGCCCAAGACCCATATAATAAAAGCTGCTGTCCTAAAGCCACTGGAACAGAACCAGACCATACCTTCTAACCGGACTGAATAAGGGCTGGGAGTAATAGGATACTTTCAAAAGGAGCAGCACCTCAATGTACTAGAGTGTCAAGGAGCACTGTGTGAAGAACAAATGAAGCAAAGGAGAAGAAGGAATATTGCCAGGCTGATACATGGCCTGTGGGACTGACTTCAAGCAATGGTTATAAAGGTCATTGATATAAACATCACTGTATGCTCAGACCCAAAATATGAATGCATTTGTACAGCTGTCTTCTTCTTGTGTCTGTTTTCTCCTCCCACCTTGTCTAGTGTAGGAAGCTGTGGATGGTTGCCTATAATGCTGCTGATAGGCCGGTCTATATTGAGGCTGTTGATACTGCCTATGGTAGGAGCCGCGAAACGTTAAAAAACCCCTATCTCTTGCTCCCCGAAAGGGCTGCTTCCTGTACAGCAAAGTACACAGAGACCGAGCAGTGTCCATGTCAGCCTTGATGGCCTGTAATGCATCATCTACATGCTTGCCGAAAAGATACTCTCTGTATCATATCTAGAATCCTGGACTGTACCTATGGTCTGAAAGAGGTCGCTTTTAACCATCCTTGGCAGCGTAATACAGCTGCTCCCACCAGCTGACCGAAACCCGTGGAGGCTATAACCAGGGCACAGTCAATTAGCTCTTCAGAAGTACATTCTCCTTCCTGGAGGATTTTCCGTGCCTCAGACTGTTTGTTCTCAGGAATGAGATCTATGAAGGTGTTCATGTCAGACCACATCTGGAGATCATAGCGACCCAAAATCGCTAGAGAGCTGGCTGCATGGACAGTTATAGCCGACATGGAAGAAAATCTCTTGCCCACATTGTCCAGGCATCTGCCTTCCTTATCAGGAGGAGTCGATATAGGCATTGACAGATTCTTAGAACGCCTTTGTGCAGCTTGGGAGATGACAAAATCTGGCCTTGGATGCCCTGTCAAACACGCTGGAAAGTCCTGTGTTGCCTTATAGTTTCTGTGGAACTGGTGGAACAGTCGCTGGAATCTGCATGATCTTGATGCCTTCACTCCAAATAAAGTCTATAATTGGAATTACTCTCACAAACTTTCTTACCTGTTCTTTGAAGTTGTGGAGAAAGCATTCTGACTGTGAGACTGAAGTTGGCAAGTAAAACCGTGTGGCCGCTCTATCCATCAAGTTGTGAAAACCTCCTATATCCTCTGATGGAGAATCTGATGGATAAGGAGGTGGTGGTGAAGGAGTAGGAGCTAAATAATCATCCCATTCATCACTAGAATGTTGTGGTGTTGAAATCTCTCCTTCTCTTTAATCCCCTGAAGAAGAAACATCATCTCTGGGGGGAAGCGGCTATTGTAGGCTGTGGTGTATGCCTGGGAGTTGCTGGAGGTGGAGGTATACTCCTTGGTGTAACAGGAGAGGTTGGAAAAGGTAGCTGCTCCTCAGCTGCAGTTGGGAACCTCCTCTTATAATCCTGCAGCATGGACTGCAAGTCTTCAATCAAGGAGGCAGGCATCTGCACAGTGTCTCTTGGCTGATGTGGAGGTTCATAATAGCGCCTTTGGTGAGTATAATAAGATTGGTACTGTTGTTCTTACTCATCCTCCTCCTCCTGATACTTGACATGCAACTGGGATGGGCTGTGTGCATCACCAAACGGGCCCTCATCTGACTCCTCCCAGTCAAGCAGATGACTAGGAAGTAAGGTTGTTACCTTACTTGGTGAAGTATCTTGCGGATAGATTGTAGACCTAGACATAGCTGTAATCTTAACTGTAGCGTGAAGGTCAGGAGACCCAGAGGAAATATGAATCACATCTTGGCTTACAGCTACTATTGGCATCGTCGATGGTGTTGACGACGATGGTCCCGTAGACGGCATTGGTGTCATGGACGATTTCTCCATCAACAACAGTCTCGTCGACGGTGGCCTCGTCGATGGCGGTGCTGTCGACGGTACTCGCGTCGCCGTTGTCATCAACGACGATGTTCTCGTCGACAATGGTGTCAACGTTCCCTTCAGCGACAAAGTCTTTTTCTGGATGAGCCTTCGTCGACGGTGGTATAACTAAAGGAATAGGAGCCTTTACCACAGACGTCACGTAGTCGACGACGGTCTCATCAATGAGGCGGTGGAGACAGTGGATGTGGAAACCGTCGTCACTGTCATCGACGGTTGTGTCGTCGTCAACTTAAATTTAAGAGATACCTTTTTAGAGGTGGAAGGCTCTGATGAAGGAGAACGGTGAGAGGACTCCTTTTTGTGACGAGGAGAGGATGGCTCAGATGAAATTAGCACCCTCTTTATGGTGCGTTTTATGACGTTTCCTGGATCACTCAGCCTGCCCCAGGTCCTCAGATCTGGACCTTTTATGAGGCCTTTCTGAATCACTCTCCTCACCTGAAATACAGGATTTTGCCTGTAACCAGGTCAACAGTCTTCCTTCTCTGTCACTAACGGTCTTCGCAGAGAAAGTGCGGCATATCTTGCAATCTTTCACCTGATGCACAGGATATAAGCAGTATAAACAGTCTTTATGTGGATCATCCACATGGAGCCTTTTTTTTGCCACAGATCTTACAATGGCGAAAAAGGCCTTTCCTGGAAGAATCCGACATTTTCTGGGTTTTCTGAGAGAAAATCTTCCTTTCAGAAGTAGTAAACTGAGCAGAGCTCAGGGAGACTCCCTTCACACGACATGTGGTAGAAAATCTGAGGGAATGAGCATCTCTTGAGAGTATTCTAGAGGGTGCTGGAGCCTGATTGGTCATGAGTCAAGTTTGGTTCTTGTACAAAAAGACAAGGATAGGCTATATGAGTGATTTGATTAGCATTATAGCCTATGGAAACGTTTTTGTGCATACTCCTTTTTCATGTACCGTGGGACTCCCACTTCAACGATGGGGATGATTCAAGCATGTGAATTTATAAAAGATCCAATACTGGATAAGTAACATGTACTGAAAATAATTTGTTCTTGGAAGGCGACAAATTAAAATTTTGTCATATGAAATAAGGATATGATTGTTTCCTTTTTATGTATTGGAGCCTTGAGATGGCTTTTGTCCAGAGTGCAAGATAAACAGCACTGCTGAAAAATTCAAGGTGGTAATGAACCAAAGCAACAGAAACAAACTTTGTTGGAGAAAGGCAGGAACTGGAAAATGCAACCAAGTAAATACAGCTAATGTCAACAGGAATGAGTGAGCACTAATAATTGTTGGTTAATAGAGAGGTTCTTATAGGTCAGGATTTCAAGGTTCTTAACAACTTGGACTCGCTTCAGTGCAGGGCACAGCAAAGATGGCCATGATTTGTATTCTCATAGAAAAGAGATGATTTACATAATTATTTTGGTCTTTGATGGAATGTGGCTCGACGTCAATATTGAGGGACTGTTAATTCAATTCACTCAGTACGAGGATGCAGCTCTCAATGTGGAGTGTAGGAATTGAGGCCTCAAAGTTGAGTCACTTAAGAGTTAAAGGATAGGCTGCAAACCCCTGAGAATGAAGTCTTAGGTGTACTGGCATTATGCCTAGGGTACTGACACTCCGTGCTGAGGGCAGACTTCTGCAGTCGTCCTGAAGACTTGCTGAAATGCTTGTTTCTGGGATACAGAAGATATACAATGATTCACCCTGCTACAAGGGACTCACAAACAGCTTTATTACAGGAGAAAGACTTATGCTAATAATAAACTGATGCTGCATATCTGAATACTTTAAGTTATCGAGAATCAGAAAGAAACACTGAGTACTATAAAATCACTAGATAATTTGTACTTTCTTGACACTTGAAAGAAGGGGAGACACTAAAATCTGTTTGTAAGGTTTTGCCTTGGCTATACACAATGTCTAAGAAGAGATATTTCACTTTAGGGGTTGATCTGTGGCTAGGCAGGCCTGCTTCGAGTTATACTGTAAGTCTATATAAAAGGAAAAACTTCTTGGCCTCTACCATTCTTTGGTGACTTTAACCATTTTAAAATAATGTACACGTTTATATGTAGCCATGTGTAAAGTTCAAAGACAGAAACCAAATAGAGGCAATAGGAGTGATCTTTGAAAGTGTGCAATGATATGTATTTACTGTTTGGCAACATATGCAATATGGAAAACAAATTTAGCAAAACCATTTAAAAAGTGAAACTAAAGGAATGGTCCAGCAGGACCCCACATCCACACTAGCCTGGCACTGAAGTGCACTCATTTTCAGGTGACTGGGCACAAAGTGCTGCCAAAGCCAAAGGATGAACTTTGCTGACCTACTGCCACATGCTGTGTTGGGTGGAAGCAAAATGTGAATGCCACTTGAATAGACTAATGGAAGAAAGCTAACTGAAAACCCCAATATGTAATACACATGTATTTTTATTATGAAATGTTTGGAATACATGAGGCTACTGAAACAATTAAAGCAGGCACTAGGACAGACCTACAAATTAGGGTGAGATATTTTAGTATAATATCGAGGTACCATCACCCATACACACTGGCATACACTGGCTAGGACAAAAACATGGGGCCAGATGTACCAAGACTGGATTTGTAAAAAGTGGTTGCAAATTGTGAAGTGACCAATGAGATTTTGAGAACCAACCTTTGTACTATTAGGTTGGTTACCAAAATCACCATTTGGATTTGATCGCAATCTGACTGCCTTTGTAAATATTGATGAGGCAAGTTGCAAATTGCGACTTACTCCTATTGGACCACAAGGAATGTGGACCATCATGTATGTGATCATATTTAAGTATTTTTTTAATGCAACTTGTTTCTCTTTAAGGAAACGTGGCTGAGTTTATAGGAAAAAATACTTTTGTAATTTTTTTTTTTTTTTTTTTTTAAGATTGAAGGGAGTGATGGCCTAGACCACTGCTTATTCCCCAACAAACGCCTTTTGCACTCACAAAGATGAAAAGATCACCATTCACAGCATTCTTCTAATCTGCCTTCTCATCACCACATAAATCCATCCGCTAGAGCATTTTTCTTTAAATGACCTATCACATCATCTTGTTCTGGCTGTATCCTCATTAGTCTGACCTCTATTCCATCAAACGTCCAGTGCTCTACATCGTTTTCACCAGTTTCATTTTGCCACCCTTAAGAATCTCTTCTGTTTTATCTTTTCCTTAGCAGCCCGACCAGTCCATCTTACAGGGACCTTTCTGTTCTGGTTTCTCCTCAGTCCTATAGCTCTACCAATAAAAAGATTACTCACTGAAACGAAAGAAGATCTTGTTCTTCTCCCTTTCCAGATTCAGTTGGTCCACCTTCAGCAAAGGCTCAAACTCCTTGCGATTGATGTAATTTAGAATCTCCTACAAGACAAAACACCATAGTAATTTCTAAAACATACATTTATATTTTTAAACATTCAGCTATATTGACCATAAGTTGTATGTAATATTAACAATTTAAAATTACTATCGTTTTTAATGCTTCTGCGAAGTGGTGAATCAAAGTGTTGTAATAAACAGTTATCTTTCATTTTGAATTATCTGTACAAGGGATATTTGCGTGTAAACATACTTGCAAATAAAACAATCATTGTCACTACCAGCACTGCAAAGCTAGTTTTCCTCATGACAACGTGTCTTGAATGTCGTATGGAAAGCAAATACCTGAGAAAGATCAGGTATCACTGTCACAGGAGTTTTATCCTTAAGACTAGCAACAAAAATTTACCATACTGCGTTACCTTTTTTCTACGGGGAAAATCAACATCCATGAAATTCATTTATTGGTGCAGTGAACTACTACTGTATGAGAGTGTCTTTTGCTCTACAATTACCTGAAGCAGTGAGAATAGAAAGTTATAGGAATATTACCAGTTTAAAAAAAATAAAACTATGCCAGTTTTACTGTTTTGTAGTCGTAGGAAAATGCCCCTTTTTGCTTGGTCACCCTTATTTTTTTTGCTAGTTTTTGTTCCTCCTTTTTTTTTTATGCTGCACACTGGGACACTGCTGTCCAGTGCCCAGTGTATGTGCTCTGACCTAAAAACATATCCAACTGGTATACTCCCGACGGCCATATTTACCTTACCTATAAGTCCCTAATATATGGTACAAAAGTTTCATCAAGACTTACTTTAAATAGCACTACTGGACTGCAGCATAGATGGTTTATCATTAAAGTTACAACAAAAAGCCTGCCTCCTAGCCTTGCCTCTGCAAACTTGATATGCAGTTTTAAAACTGAAATTCAACATGTTGAAATAAACCTTTTGCCAGGATTAAACTGTCCTTTTTAATACTTATAAGTCACTTGTTAGGTAGGACTTAAAATCCCATACAGCAGAGTGCATGGTATTTAAAAAGTAAGATATGTATATTTTATGTTTCTCAAGTTCTGGCAGTGAACATCCTACTAAGTCGTTTTTCACTGTGGCAAAGCTAGCTCTCCCATATGGAAGCTCTGGGATCAATTAAAACACCTTATTAATAGCTAACTTCAGATTGGGAGTAGCTACAAAAATGATTCAAGGACTCATTTTAAAATCCATCTTAATGATCTAATTGGACTTTGACTATTTTGAAAAGGACACTTTTAAAAAGTAGTTATTTTACTGCCAGAGCCAAATGTGTCTTTCTGCAAGTTTTCACTGTTCGCCAGGAGCTGAATGTCTCCTTAATTAGGTTTGAAGTGCTTCACAGAGCTGAGACAAAGTGAGAGGGGATGACCTTCCTCTGACATAATGGCCATGTGGGCTGGTTCCAAGACCTAATTAACTTCAAAGGATGCCTATCCTGACCGAGGCAGATACAGCTCACACCGGTGGCCCTCTATTGTCCTGCTAGCCTGAAAGGCAACAATTTCCATGGGAAAGGAGCTGATTGCAGAACTGGTTTAGAGTGACCACAATGAAGGGTGAGCACAGACAGCTCTCTACAGAGGTAGGAAGATTCTGCCATCTTGGCTGTAAGTAGAGGCCTATTATGGGAAGGTGTACAGTACAAACAGGAAGTGTTGCAAAAGTGGTTAGAGTTACCAATGGGAACTTTTACCCCCTTAGTTAAGGAGTACCCAGCTGTTTCTGCTGATTTCCAAATAGCAATTTTATCCGAATAGCTGCTTGGAAATCGGTATCCCTTATGTAGGAAACTTTTGTTACATTATTGCGATTCCTAGTGGGCGCAAAGATGCCTACCTCATGAATATTAATGAGGTAGGTTGAAGCTTGCAACTCATTAGGAATGACTGCCATCACAGGGATGGTGGCCATTCATCATGTCACCAATCGTCATGCAGGACAATGTAAATAGCCTCAAAATGCACAGGCTCAATAGACAACTCAACTAAGTAATGGCAACACATTAAACCCAGATGGAAGCAAATGAGTAAAGGAGGCTGAACCCACTGAGTTTCATTATCACTATAGGTATTAATATGCTTTTTGAAAGAGTTGATGACGCAAGTGTTCTTAAAAGATAAAGCGTCTTCAGTCAGACCTAACAAAATAAGGCTATCCTCATATGGACAATGCCTGGAAATTCAATGAAACTACATTACAATGAAGAACATACCCAATCTGCAAAGAAGAGGGGTACCCCAGCAACTGAGCTACATCTGAGAAGAAATCCCCAGCCTAACAAAGAAGCACCCAATCACACCTTCACATGAGGTCAAGAAGCTCTGAACAGATGACCCAAGGGAGGTTCAGTAAGCACTGCAGAAAGAATAATCAGGTTTTGTAACTTGCTGTATAAATGATTCCAGTGGTCTCCGAGAGCCCACTGCAGAAAATATATCCTTGTGTAAGGCTGATGTATTAAAAACATGTCCTCAGCCACAACAGGCGTAAGACCGACCTCACAGCATGGAAATACAAAATGTTAGACTTGTGTATCATCAAAAGTAGATAGAGTGAAAATATAGGAAACAATGCTGATCATCAAATGCTATGTGAATGCCAGTAAAGTAAAGAAAAAAAGAAACTTAAAATACAGCATGCCCAAGTAAACAATGTTCTTAAGATTCTACATTAGTTTTCTATATTTTCACTCTACCCACTCTGATAACGACACAGGGGTCTAATATTTTTCTGCAATTCACGAGTCGAGGTCACAGTTAACACACAGATGTTTTTGATCATCTTTCACCTCTCAGTGTTTTTAGTTTCCTCTGCTTAAGAGCATTTATGCTTGACATTACAGATTAGATATGAAATGTCCCCTGGTGAAGGAGGGATTGCAGAAATGCACTGTGAATCGTTACATTCAGAAGAAACAGTTATGACGCGACAATGACATTCAAAGATGTACAGAACTAATGATTCACATGTACACTGAATTGATAAAATACAGAGCAATACATCCAATGAAAATGTCCAACACAAGAATCCATAATTATTTAAGGGCTTATTGCCCATCACACAGTGCGGCTTGGGACTATGATTATTTTTAGGTATAGCACCTTATACTGTTACTGTGACCCGAGGATGGAGGAGAGCCAACCAAGCCAGCATGAAAGATCGTTGTAACTACTCCAAATTTCATTAAAACTGGTGTGCTTCTGGAACCCCTATTTATCATGAGTCTATAAGAAGGTTGTTTTTGAACTAAATAGTGGAGAGGTTGGGATTACATTTCAGAAACTTTGATTCTAGATGCCCATGAAAACAAGCCAGAAAGTTGGTACGGATTTTTGACTTCAAAGACCGAGAATCGGGACTACAGGTAAGTAACCATTTCTTCTGCATCATAGGATCTTTATTGATTATCTTGAACATAAAAATAGAGTAGCAAGCTAAAGAAACATGATAATCCTTGCAGCTCCTGGGCCTAACAAAGAAACATTGTACCCTATATGAGAAACTAAAGGAAGGTGAATACAGAGTTGGACAAAAAGGTTCCTCGGAGCAGCTTTACCAACGTTCAAGTCAGCTTTCGTATCCGAAACAAGATAATAGTGTCTTCAGAAAGTGATTTCCAAATGGGTGCCTAAAATATGTTGGAAACAGGAATGTTTCACAGTCTGCCCGTGGTGGCTGCTTTCACTCTTGTGGAATGTGCTCTGGGTTTCTCTGGCAGCGCTTTAATAGCCAGTTGATAGCTGCAAGGAAATGCCTCCTTGGCATGGTTACCCCCTGACTTTTTGCCTTTGCTGATGCCAATTTATGATTTGAAAGTGTGCTGGGGCCTGCTAACCAGGCCCCAGCACCAGTGTTCTTTCCCTAAACTGTACCTTTGTTTCCACAATTGGCACACCCTGGCATCCAGGTAAATCCCTTGTAACTGGTATCAAGGGCCTCGATGCAAAGGAAGGTCTCTAAGGGCTGCAGCATGTCCTACGCCACCCTAGGGACCCCTCACTCAGCACAGACACACTGCTTCCCAGCTTGTGTGTGCTGGTGGGGAGAAAATGACTAAGTCGACATTGCACTCCCCTCAGGGTGCCATGCCAACCTCACACTGCCTATGGCATAGGTAAGTCACCCCTCTAGCAGGCCTTACAGCCCTAAGACAGGGTGCACTATACCACAGGTGAGGGCATAGGTGCATGAGCACTATGCCCCTACAGTGTCTAAGCAAAACCTTAGACATTGTAAGTACAGGGTAGCCATAAGAGTATATTGTATGGAGTCTGTCATACACGAACTCCACAGCACCATAATGGCTACACTGAAAACTGTGAAGTTTGGTATCAAACTTCTCAGCACAATAAATGAACACCGATGCCAGTGTACATTTTATTGTGAAATACACCCAGAGGGCATCTTAGAGATGCCCCCTGAAAACATACCAGACTTCCAGTGTGGGCTGACTAGTTTTTGCCAGCCTGCCACACACCAGACATGTTGCTGGCCACATGGGGAGAGTGCCTTTGTCACTCTGTGGCCAGTAACAAAGCCTGTACTGAGTGGAGGTGCTTCACACCTCCCCCTGCAGGAACTGTAACACCTGGCGCTGAGCCTCAAAGGCTCACCCCCTTTGTTACAGCGCCACAGGGCATCCCAACTAGTTGAGATGCCCGTCCGTCCGGCCACTGCCCCCACTTTTGGCGGCAAGGCTGGAGGAGATAATGAGAAAAACAAGGAGGAGTCACTGGCCAGTCAGGACAACCCCTAAGGTGTCCTGAGCTGAGGTGACTCTGACTTTTAGAAATCCTCCATCTTGCAGATGGAGGATTCCCCCAATAGGATTAGGGATGTGCCCCCCCCTCCCCACAGGGAGGAGGCACAAAGAGGGTGTAGCCACCCTCAGGGCTAGTAGCCCTTGGCTACTAACCTCCCAGACCTAAACACACCCCTAAAATGAGTATTTAGGGGGCCCCAGAACCAAGGAAGATAGATTCCTGCAACCTGAAGACGAAGAAGGACTGCTGACCTGAAGCCCTGCCTAGAAGACAGACACCAACTGCTTTGGCCCCAGCCCTACCGGCCTGTCTCCCCACTTCAAGAAAAATTGCAACAGCGACGTGTCCCCCAGGGTCCAGCGACCTCTGAAGCCTCAGAGGACTACCCTGCATCTAAAAGGACCAAGAAGCTCCCGAGGACAGCGGCCCTGTTCCACAAAGACTGCAACTTTGCAACAAAGAAGCAACTTTTAAAGACCACACGTTTCCCGCCGGAAGTGTGAGACTTTCCACTCTGCACCCGACGCCCCCGGCTCGAACTGCAGAAAACTAACTCTACAGGGAGGACTCCTCGGCGACTGCGAGCCCATGAGTAGCCAGAGATGACCCCCCTGAGGCCCCACAGAGACGCCTACAGAGGGAATCCAGAGGCTCCCCCTGACCGCGCCTGCCTGCTTCAAGGAACCTGACGCCTGGTAAAGACACTGCACCCGCAGCCCCCAGGACCTGAAGGAACTGAACTCCAGTGCAGGAGAGACCCCCAGGTGGCCCTCTTCCTAGCCCAGGTGGTGGCTACCCCGAGGAGCCCCCCCGCCCCCCAATGCCTGCATCGCTGAAGAGACCCCTGGGTCTCCCATTGAATCCTATTGCAAACCCGACGCCTGCTTGCACTCTGCACCCAGCTGCCCCAGTGCCGCTGAGGGTGTACTTTCTGTGCCTACTTGTGTCCCCCCCAGTGCCCTACAAACCCCCCCTGGTCTACCCTCCGAAGTTGCGGGTACTTACCTGCTGGCAGACTGGAACCGGGGCACCCCTATTTCCATTGAAGCCTATGTGCTTTGGGCACCACTTTGACCTCTGCACCTGACCGGCCCTGAGCTGCTGGTGTGGTAACTTTGGGGTTGCCTTGAACCCCCAACTGTGGGCTACCTTGGACCCAACTTTGAGCCCTGTAAGTGCTTTACTTACCTGTGAACCTAACCAATACTTACCTTCCCCATGAAATGTTGATTTTTGCACTGTGTCCATTTTTAAAAATTGCCAAAACTGTACATGCTATTGTGATGATTCAAAGTTCCTAAGATACCTGAGTGAAATACCTTCCATTTAAAGTATTGTTTGTAAATCTTAAACCTGTGGTTCTTAAAATAAACTAAGAAAATATATTTTTCTATACAAAAACCTATTGGCCTGGAATTGTCCGAGTGTGTGTTCCTCATTTATTGCCTGTGTGTGTACAACAAATGCTTAACACTACCCTCTGATAAGCCTACTGCTCGACCACACTACCACAAAATAGAGCATTAGAATTATCTCTTTTTGCCACTATCTTACCTCTAAGGGGAACTCTTTGACTCTGTGCATGCTATTTCTTACTTTGAAATAGTACATACAGAGCCATCTTCCTACAATAGCATAGTGAAGTGCAAGACACAATCCAATGACAGATTGATTGCTTTGAAGTGGTTTGTCCTTGGAGAACATGATCATAGCTGTTAGAGTTTTTTCCACCTTTTCAAAGATCTATGGCTTATCTACATAAAAGCAACAAACTCTTAGTTTGTCACAGAAATTAAGGAACACTATGCTGATGAGGATAGATTACTAAAGAAAAATGGGAAAGTAATAGTTTGGTTAATATGAAATTCCAGTACTTCTTCAGGGAAGAATGAATGATGGGTTGCCAGAACTACTCTATTCAGATGGAATCTAACTAAATCTACTAGTTGAAGTACAGCTATTAAAAAGGTGGTCATCCAAGATAATTGCTAAAATGACACCTTCTGAATAGGCTCAAAGCTTGTACACATTAATTTCAACAGTAGAAAAATAAGGTCTTAAGGAGAAATTGTCCTTACTGGAGGAACTAATTTAAAGTCCTATTTAAAAAAAAAAAAAAAAGATCCTCTCTTCATCTGTCCAGCTGATCTTCTGCCTGGACCTGCCTGAGCCCTGCTTGCCTCTGCTGCAGTGAGTTCCTGATCCCCCAATAGGTACATCTCAGGACCCTAAGTGTGGCATCAGTTGAGCTCCCTCTCCAAGAACAGAGAAATTCTGAGGTTTTGGGCTCTTGGTGAATGGGCCTGTTCGCACCAAGATCTTGTGTGAACTGCACTTCGCACTACAGAATTGACAGCCCGCAGTGACCAACGCAAATCTCCAGCAACGACTGTCCGCGATGCTTGGTCTGCTCTTCGCACTCCATCAAGGTCCATCTGCAGCACTACTCCTGCTCCTTGCAGCCCCCTCCACCACAAACGCAACTCTTCACAATGGTTTATTGAAGGTAAATTTCAGCTAGACTAACCTGGTCCCTTTATCCAACTCGTACTCCCTCACAGTTGGCCTAAACTTGTGACTTTCACCTAGTGTTGCACGAAGAATGGCACTTTGTGCTTTGGCACTAGACGTACCTTATCGTTAAAATTGCTTATCTCCGCTTCTACTAATTGGATTTCTGTTATTTTTGTCCAAAATAATTTATCAACTTTTACTTGATTTTTCTAAATGTTGTGGGATTTTTCATTTTTTTTTTTTTACTGTTTTGAAGTGCTGAATAAGTACTTTACAAATTGCCTCTAAGTACAGCCTGACTGCTTTTGTGCCACGCTACCGGAGGGTTAAGCACAGGTTAATTTGGGGTTGCTGGTGACTTCACTGTAACAGAAATTGTGGCAGCTGTTTGAGTAGGCTTTCACCCCCCAAGCCCAACCAGTAACCCAGTTCCCTCACTTGGTGTTCAGTGGTGAGATTTGGACTTATGTTTGTGCAGTGCCATACAGTGATTTTGTGTAACAGTAAAATCCAAGATAAATAATCTGAGACCATTTCAAGTTTTTCCATTCTCCTTGACTGTCATTTTTGCGTTTTTCAAATTTACTCTCATTCTACCTTACTGTCTGTGACCTTACCTGCAGAAATGGAATTCAAGCTCATCAACCTGAAGAGCTACACTATGGTTTAGCTCAAGCAGTTCTGAAAGGAAAGGGGACTTCCAACCAAGAAGGACACCAAGACATTGGAGCTTCAGAAAGCTAAGGGTGCCCGGGAAGAGGCTCATGAGTTGCTGACAGAAGCAGAGGATGTAAATAGGTGGGGGTGGGGGGTAACGGGAGCAGGACCTGGATGCAACACACAGGAGAGGATCATGTCTCCCTGCCAGAGTGGACAGTCTCTCTTCACAAGGCCTATCCCCATAGGAGCTGGCGAACAGGAAGGCCAAAAGAGAGCTTAAGTTGCAAATGGCCAAGATCAAGTTGGAAGCAAAGGAGAGGAACAGACTTGGAGGAAAAGAGACTAGCCACAAAGGAGTTTCTGAGCGGCACAAGTAGGTCAACATACCCAAAGATCTGGTGCCCACTATGAGGAAGGCAATGACAGTGATAAGTGGTTTTCTGCCTGGGAGGTGATCCTTAAGATGCAAGTTTTTTTTTTGGGGGGGGGTGGGGTGGGAGGGGGTGGAGAGGAATGGAAGGGGTTCACTTTGAAATACACGCCTACAGTGGGGAGGGATACCTTTCTGACACTGGATGTGGGGGACCAGATGAAGTACACTCCAACGAAAACCATCCTGTCACCAAGTTTGGACTCACCCCAAAGACGTACCGCATTAGTTTCAGGAATAGCCAAGGGATGCAGAACTAGCCTTGGGCCGCTTTACTTGATTATGCAAGAAAGCACGGAATGGTTTGCGGTGGGGCAGCAAAGTTGATGATTTTCCTGGGTTGTTTAATTTGGTACTGAGATTACATGTTCAACATCAGTTTTACAGAGCTGCACCAGAGCCTACTAGTAGGCTCACTGACCACAGAAAGCTCACACAGGAGGCTAGCCTCTGGGTCAGCATCTGAATGTCCAAAAAGGTATCTGGGGGGAGATCACCAAAAGGGTTGTCAGGAGTCCTACCAGAAGAAAGAGGGGAGAGAAAACTTCAAAATAAAGAGTTCTCTAAAGGCCCCCAAAATACTTTACTAGCGAACAACAGTAACCAATCGCAATCTGAACCAAAGTGGAAGGGGTTCTTTGACAAGCAGGCACTCCCCCGTATAGGCACTCCAAAGAAGACCTAAAGTGTCACAAGAGGGCACAGCCCCCCCAAAGGTGGGCAGACTTGTGGGTTGGCCAGTGTAGAACTTAGGGTAGAGGTGGTCCAAGTCAGCATGGGGACAGAGCAGAGGTTACATTAGTGCCCCTAGGGGATAGAGAGATGGTGCCAACCAGTACTTCTAATAATAGGCAGCGGGTCACCATCAATGGGCACAGGGAAGAGGCTCTGAGAGACAGTAAGGATAAGTTACTTACCTGTAAATCCTAGTTCTCTTCCAGGGGTATCCTCATCAAAGTCATAAACATTGAATATTCCCGCCCTTGTGCGGGGACCCCGGAGCATATATAAAATATATACACATTATACATGTGTAACAAACAGTCATGCAGGCTATCATGTTAAAAACAGGCTAAAATGCTTTATTTCTATGAAGTTTTTTTTTTTTTTTTTTTTTTTTTTTTTTAAATACTACAATAGAGCATAAATAAGTACCCAAGCTCCTAAAACTAGGCTTGGGGAAGTACGCAGTAGCAAACTCTAGTGAAAAAATAGAGAAAACTGCATTGAAAAACAATGAAGCATTCTTAGCCAATAGGCTGCATGTAGGTTAACACAGGAGAACCATAAAAACTTTGGCACTGTGCCTTTAAGACCCTGAGCACCTCCAGTATCCCACCATGCCTCAGGGGTGAAGGAAAGGTGACAGTTGGTTCACAGTTAGGTCAGTTCTTTTTACGGTGACAATTTGTATAATTGAATCAAAATACTGTCTGTCCTGCACTTCCAGTAGACGTGTGTCCGGGGAGGAGGGTGGGTTGTTTATGACTTTGATGAGGATACCCCTGGAAGAGAACTAGGATTTACAGGTAAGTAACTTATCCTTCTCTTCCAGGGGATCCTCATCAATAGTCATAAACATTGAATAGATTAGCAAGCCCATCCCTAAACCCAGCGGACTGTCCGATAGAAGTGCAGGAATAGACATGTCTTACGCAAATAAATTCCTTAGAGAGGCCTGCCCCACTTGGGCATCCGCTCTTGCATCTGAGTCTAAACAATAATGTCTTGTAAAAGTATGGACAGACTTCCATGTAGCAGCCTTACAAATCTCAGATATAGGAACATTGTTAAGGAGAGCAGCTGTAGCCGCTTTTCCCCTTGTGGAATGCGCTCTAGGCCGCGCTAGCAATTGTCTATTAGCTAGCTGGTAAGTATTAACAATACAAGAGACTATCCATCTTGATATTGTTCGCTTAGATGCTGCTTCTCCTGTCCTTAAATGACCATAGTTCACAAACAAGCGGTTAGAGTTTCTAATCGATTTTGTCTTGTCCAGATAAAATTTCAGCACTCTTTTCAAGTCTAATGAGTGCAATGCTTTCTCAGCCGGAGTTTCCGGATTGGGAAAGAACGTCGGTAAAGTTATGGTCTGATTAATATGGAATTCTGACACCACCTTCGGAAGGAAAGATGGGTGAGTTCGCAGAACTACTCTATTGTCATGAAAAAACGTGTACGGTTCTTTTGCAGACAAGGCCTGGATCTCACTGACCCTCCTCGCTGAAGTAATGGCCACCAGAAAAGCCGTTTTCCACGTAAGGTGTTGTAAGGAGGCCTTATGGATAGGCTCGAAAGGAGGGCCCATAAGTTTTGCTAGGACTATGTTCAGTTCCCACGGAGGAGAAGGCCTCCGAATTGGCAGAAAAACTTTCTTCAAACCTTCTAAGAAATCCTTGACTACAGGTTTCGTAAAGAAGGATTCCTGAGAAGGTGACTTGCGATAGGCAGTAATAGCAGACAAATGTACCTTAATAGATGATACCTGCAGACCGGATTTCGCTAGGTGAAGCAAATAGGACAGTATGACGTCCTCCTGCGCCCGTATGGGATTATGGCCTTGCTGACAGCACCATATGTAGAATCTCTTCCACTTAAAAGCGTAGGAACGCCGCGTGGAAGGCCGTTTGGACTCTTTCAAGATGTTCATGCACTCCTGCGAGAGTCCTAGGTGCCCATACTGCAGGAATTCAGGAGCCATGCTGTTAAGCTCAGAGACGGTAGGTTGGGATGCAGAATCCTGCCCTCCATTCTGCTCAGAAGATCCGGTCTGCACGGCAGCCTCCTGTGAGGTTTTTCCGACAGGTTGAGGAGATCCGTGTACCAGAATTGTCGAGGCCATTGTGGCGCTATAAGAATCATTCTGGTCCTGGATCCGTAAAGTTTGCTGATCACTGCCGGAATGAGGGGAGTCGGAGGAAAAGCGTAAAGAAATGTCCCTGACCAGTCGATCAACAGGGCATTCCCTCGAGATCCTGGACGGTAGAACCTGGATGCGAAGTCTGGGCATTTCCTGTTTACATCGTCTGCGAAGAGGTCCAGTTGAGGCCGACCCCATTGCGCGAAGATGTATTCTGCGACTTCGTCGTGCAGGACCCAATCGTGAACGTCCTCCAGGTGTCTGCTTAGAAAGTCTGCTTCTACGTTCTGCTGACCTGGCAGGTGAACTGCTGTGATTGACATTCCTCTGGCCAGGAGCCAATGCCATATCGCTTGGGACTCTCGTGAAAGGGGTAGGGATCTCGTTCCCCCTTGTTTGTTCAAGTAATACATCGTGGTTGTATTGTCCGTCTGTATCAATAGAGTTTTCCCCTGAATTAGCGGTGTGAAAGACTTGAGAGCCAGATGGACCGCTCTGAGTTCTAGCAGATTGATGTGGTACTGCTTCTCCTTGTCTGACCACAGACCCTGCGCTTGAAAAGGACCCAGATGAGCCCCCCATCCCTGAAGAGACGCATCCGTTACCAGAGTGTCGGATGGAAGTACCTGGTGAAACGGAGCGCCCACTGACAGGTGAGGTCTGTGCATCCACCATCTCAATGACTGCAGTGCTACCTCCGGTAGCCGCATTGTGTCTTCCCAGCGACCTGTTCTTTGGCTCCAATTGGCCTCCAATGCCTCTTGGAGGGGTCTCATGTGGAGTCTGGCATTTGGGACAATAAAGATGCACGATGCCATGGAGCCCAGTAGTGATGTCACCTGACGTGCCGTAGGTGCGCTGGCTCTCAACAGGTCCTGGCACTTCATATTTATTGAGGACAGTCGTTCCTCCGAAGGATACACTTTTTGTAGTTCTGTGTTTATGATAGCTCCTAGGTAGTGAAGACTCTGCGTTGGAGTCAAGGTTGACTTCTGGTAATTGACCTGAAGACCTAGAGCTTCGCAAACTCCTAGTACAATGTCCCGATGGCTTCTCGCCTGCTCCGGAGAAGAAGCCTTTAGTAGCCAGTCGTCTAGGTATGGATATATGTATATCCTTTGTCTTCGTAGATGCGCCGCCACCACTGCCATACATTTCGAGAAAACTCTTGGAGCAGATTTCAGGCCAAAGGGTAGAACCCTGAACTGGTAATGCTGTAACGCTACTTGAAAGCGCAGGAATTTTCGATGCTTTGGAGCTATTGGGATGTGGAAATACGCATCCTGCAGGTCGATGGAGCACATCCAGTCTCCCTGATGCAGTTGAGGGAAAATTTGGTGAAGCGCTAGCATTCTGAACTTCTGCTTTCTTATGTATTTGTTCAGCAGTCTTAGATCCAGGATTGGCCTGAAAACGCCCTCTTGACCCTTCTTTGCTACTAGAAAGTAACGGGAGTAGACCCCCTTTCCTCTGTGGGCAGGTGGAACCCTTTCTATGGCATTCTTTCTTAGGAGGGCGAGAGCCTCCTTGCGTAGCAAGGTGAGATGAGCCGGATTGTGTTTGGTTGGTGGCAAGTGTGGTGGAGGCTGCTTGAAAAGGAGAGAATAGCCATGTTCGACAATATTGAGCACCCATTTGTCTCTTGTGATAGAGTGCCACTCGTGAAGATGAGCAATAATACTTCCCCCCCACCGGAGTGGTGTACAGTGTCGAGGGAAGCGAGACTTCATTGCTTAGTGGGTGCTTTTGGAGTGGACTGTTGAGGTCTACTTGACCCTCGCTCCCTTGTGTTTCTTCGCTGAAACAGAGGGCGTCCCTGTCGTTGCTGAGACCGTTGCGACCAATGAGGGGTTTGAACCCTCTGTTGGAAAGGGCGTCTATCGTACGGTCTGTACCTCCGCCTGAAATCTTTCCTTCTTTCGAGGCCTACCGCCTTCATGGTATCCACCTCGGTCTTCATGCGGGCCATCTCTTCGTCTGCATGGGCACCGAATAGAGAATTCCCGGCAAATGGGAGATTCAGGATACGTTGTTGTGCCTCCTGTTTCAAGCCAGTGAGCCTCAGCCAGGAAGATCTCCTCGCACAGATACCATGTGCGTACCCATGAGCCGCCAAATCCGCCCCATCAGCTGCCGCGCTGATAACTTGGTTAGATACCAGGCATCCTTCCTGTAGAATCTCTTGGAAATCTTGCCTGTCTTCTCTGGGCAGTTTTTCTGTAAATCTACTGAGGGAATCCCACAGAGAACGATCGTACCTGCCCAGGAGCGCAGACGCACTAGAGACCTTCATTGCTGAAGCCGCTGTCCCGCACATCTTTCTTCCCAGAGAGTCTAAATGCCTGCTCTCTTTATCCGGGGGTACCGTGGATGAAGATGCCACCGAGTGGGTCTTTCGGGCGGCAGCTATGATCACTGAGTCTGGTGGCGGATCCTTCCTAAGGAATAAAGGGTCTTGCTCTGGAGCCTTGTACTTTTTAAGAATCCGAGCCGGGGCAGACTTAAGCGAGGCTGGGGCCAGAAAAGTGTCCATGGTCGGCTGCAACAAACCAGGCACTAGAGGCAGCAACTTTTTCGACGCTGATCTCTGTTGTAGTGTCTCAAAGATGATTGATGAGGAGGTAGATGGTTCTGGAACCTCTATATTGAGTTTCTGTGCTCCTCTTAGCAACACCTCGTTGAAAGTGGTTATGTCATCCACTGGTGAGACTCTAGCAGGTGGTGAATCTGTAAGAGTAGGTGAGTAACGCCTGACAGAAGAACCTGATGAAGACCAAGAGGGTGATCTTCTTGAGCGCGACCTGGATCTCCGTTGAGAGCGAGATCTGCTGCGGGACGCTGTAGCCGAGCGCCTAGGCCTCGCGGTCGGCTGTCGAGGAGCTGAACGAGCCCGTTCTGCCCCAGCTGTCGGCGATGGCGTTCTTGGCGGGGAGGCAGTGGGTGAATACATTCGCGAATATTGCGAATCTGGGGAGGCCGCTGGTCTGTTGAGGCTCTCCAGCCATCTCGGAGATAGGTTGATGGGCGAGACATGCCCAGGAGATGCTCTTGACCGAGAAGAGTCGCTCGGTATGGAGACCACTGGAGACTGAGCCTTGTCTGGCGAGGGGCGATGTTCTGCTCCCTGTTGGACAGGTAAAACCTGCGTCGACGTCGATGGCTGTTTCGACGTCGAAGGACGCCCAGTCGGTTGGTCCTGCCTCGCCGTTGATTGCCTCGACGTTGAGTGCCTTGACGTCGAACGGCGTTCCTTGGACCTCGACCTGCTCGCCGTCGTGTGCCTCGACGTGGAGCGATGGGAGGTTGACGGCGGATGTTTCCCGTGCCGTCGTGGAGATCTCGACGTCGTGTGTCCTGACGTCGGGGGGCGCACGGCCTTTGGCGGCGACCGGGCATGCCGGCGGTGGCTCGACGTCGATCGGCGGGCTGCCGTCGACGGAGACCTGCCCCTACTCTGATGTTCCCTCGACGCCGTTCCCTTCGACGTCGGGTGCGTCGCCGTCGACGGCGATCTATGCCGGTGGGACGGTGGTAGCGACGACGTCGACGGTGAACAAACAGGTATTTTCCTACCTGTCGACGTCGACCGGGCCATTCTCTCCTGAGAATGGCCTTCTGGATGCCTGGGGAGTGAGGAGGACGATGTTCTTTTCCTCTCCTGAAGCCCATGAAGTCGGATCTTCTCTCTGTCTTTCAGAGTCCTCCTAGACATGTTCTTACAGTACTTACAAGTGTCAGGGCAGTGACTCTGAGGCAGGCACACTATGCACAGAGAGTGGGGATCTGACTGGGCCTTCTTCTTCCCACAAGCAGGGCATTTGACAAAAAGAGAAGGCATTTTTCTGTCAGAAAAAACCTTCCTAGCTCAGACAAAGATGTTACTTGTCGAGTGAAAAGTGAAAAAACGCTTTTTTAAAGAATTTTTCTGAGGAAAACTCAGAAAAACTGAGAGCTCAATGCTCCAGGATCCTCTCAGAAGGAGCCGGAAAAAAGAACTGACCTAACTGTGAACCAACTGTCACCTTTCCTTCACCCCTGAGGCATGGTGGGATACTGGAGGTGCTCAGGGTCTTAAAGGCACAGTGCCAAAGTTTTTATGGTTCTCCTGTGTTAACCTACATGCAGCCTATTGGCTAAGAATGCTTCATTGTTTTTCAATGCAGTTTTCTCTATTTTTTCACTAGAGTTTGCTACTGCGTACTTCCCCAAGCCTAGTTTTAGGAGCTTGGGTACTTATTTATGCTCTATTGTAGTATTTAAAAAAAAAAAAAAAAAAAAAAAAATACTTCATAGAAATAAAGCATTTTAGCCTGTTTTTAACATGATAGCCTGCATGACTGTTTGTTACACATGTATAATGTGTATATATTTTATATATGCTCCGGGGTCCCCGCACAAGGGCGGGAATATTCAATGTTTATGACTATTGATGAGGATCCCCTGGAAGAGAATCAGTGACTCTGGTTCTGTTTGAGTAGGTGAGCAGGAGGGGTGGGGAGTCTTAGGTTCTCTAAAAGTAGCCCTGCAATGCCTATTGATTGTCCACTAGACAATGAACTAGAGCACACTGTGTGGAAGGAAATGGAGCTCACGTCACACCTGGAGATGTTAGGGTTGCCCGAATGAGTCTGTATGTCCACAAGGTTCATGGTTGCCCAAGAAGGGAGTTGAGGAAGCCTGGAAGAATGGCCCAGGCAGCTATAATAAAAAGGAAGGGCAGGGGACACAGGAAACCAGCCCCTGAAGTTTCCATAACTCAGGTTAACGGGCACCTGAGGAAGCTGACCCTTAGCCTATTAGGGAGGACATTGTCACCCTAGAGATTCTGCAAGGTGCAGAAAAAGTGCTCAACTCTAGAAGTGTTGAGGCAGCAAGTTGAGGCCCAGCAAGTAATTCCTCTAGAGATCACCTTATCTAGTGGCTACCCAGTGGCACTAAGGCTACCCAGTTTTTAAGGTCATATGTTTCGTTGTATTATTTTTCTTCCACATTTCTTGGATTTATGATTATCCTATGATTACTGTGTTTTTTACTTACCCACTGTGGTTAACCAGTCTCCAATGTTATTTGTTCTGTTTTATCATTTTTGTCCTGTCTCTCTAATCAGTTTTTTTCCCCACCCAATGTCACTATAGTTTGCCCGACATTTTTTTTATTGTATTTATCGCATTATTGTCATCTTTCTTTCTAGGCTACTCTTTCTATGGCAACCATCTACCTCTATTCTCTGAGGCACCCGTCTGTCCTCTATGGAGATTTCCTTTCTTGGCCTCTCATTTCAGTATATTCATTATCATCTCCAATTATCTTTTTCCATTTACTAACTATACTCCACTTTCCAACACCTTTTCTTCCCCATCGGGGTACCCTTCTTTTTGATCATTCCAATAAGTCTGCTATTATTTCTACTAGTTAAGGCATGTGTCAATCCTGCATCGCTTTTTCCATGCATATGCACGTTTCCTTTTGGTCATTCCAACATGGCCGCCATTAATGTCTACCATTTAAGGCATGTGTCAGTCCTTCACCTCTTTCTTCTTGCACATGCCGTGTGGTGCATTTGGGTTTCACCGCAAGATTTTTGTTAGTTAGCTCAGGGCCTGTTCATTAGTGTTTCCACTCACAATTATATTGGGGGTCATGTTTCTATGTTCTATTTCCTTTATAGATTTCTAGCGGTTCCCACGCTGTAACTGGGCACCTTTGATTGCGTTTTTTATTGATACCAGCAACCCTGGTGATTTTGTGCATTTATGTTGAGCATCAATTAGATATGTTTTTCACTCTAATTATTGTCATACAATTGGGCAGGCTTGTCAATTGCCAATTATTTACGTATCTTTGTTTATACTTCTCTCATGGCACCTATATAAGAGACATTTATTCTCCTATTCGTTGCTCTCACCACCTAGGGAGGATTTGCTTCATGTTATTTGACATGTAGGTGAATTACATTGATTGTTTATGACATATATAGCCCCACACTGTGTGTCCACACACTATAATTTAGGAGCGAGCACGGTTTGGCCTTGATACTGAGACATCAAGAACGAAGGTATCCCTGCATGTTTCACAAACTGGAAGCTCCTATCACTTGATATTGTTTTCCTTTTTTTTTTTAATCTTTTTTTTTTGTCATTTTTCTCTTTATTAATTATAATGTATTCTTCCTTCACACCCTCCCTTTTCCCACCCTTCTTTTCATTCTTCTTTTGTTCTTTCATGAGTTTTATGTTGAATTACGTACCTTCATCACACACAAGCAATGAGTTGACCTGATGATGATCCTTTTATGGGCATATTATCGAAATGCCATTGACTACAAGCACTCTGAAACCAGATTGAGACTGTAATTTGACAAAGGGTGTAGCAGTGTTTGTTAAGATGTGAGTTGGAATCATTGTTCCACACAATTTTCTGCCTTTCCTTGTTTTGATACAAGTTTCATCTGCCCTACAGGGGGTTTCCCTTGAATATTTATTCAGAATTTCATTTTGTATAACAAATGTGATTTTAATCAAGAATTTAAGATCGCCTGGGCATTTTCTTTTCCAAGTGTATTTTCTATTTCATTGTCATTTAGGGACCACTTTTAGATATTTTACATGTTCTTCTCTCAACCGTTTGGTGCCTGTAGGCTCTATCTTGGGTAACATGACTAGATGTGGTAGGCAGTTAGCCTTTGTGTATTGCTCCTAGACAATGAGACAAAGGGGGAATAGGTGTTGGCAGGATAAGCCATTTCTGACTTGACTAGGGGGGGGGAGCTGTCACCTATAACACCTGCATAGCACAAAGCCTCTCTTCTGAGCACACTCACAAAGGGTTTGACACTAGTCTTTTGTGTTTCCAGGCAAGCTGGGGCCAGGGCACAGAGGCAGGAAATTACAAACACCTCTGGGTGTGGAAGCTCCAGGACCTTCTACTTCTGCTCCTATCCCCAGACACAAATGTTCAGTACATCTATGGACCTACAGAAAAAGGATTTCTTTGCTGCTCTGCTGCCAAAAAGGGGCAATCCCCTGCTATCCTGCTTGCTGAGACGGAAGACATGAACCCTTCGTTCCAGGCTGAAGTGATTCCAAGGGTCAGCTGACTGACAACCTGTTCTGAGCTACAGGCACATAAGCTCTAGATCCCTCCCTGCGTCTCTTCAGCTGACTAGCTGCTGGATCTGCTCATTAACTTGCCTGACCCCTGCTGGTCTCTGCTGGAGTGAGTTCTTGATCCCTAAGAGGTGCCCTCTAATCCTGGGGCCTTGGTGTGGCATTAGTTGAGCTCCTTCTCGAAGCAAATATGAAATCCTTATGTTCTGGGCTCTTCATGGCCACGAATGGGCCTGTTCACAGCAAGATCTTGCTGCCCGCGTCACTGCTATATGCGATGCTCCTGTGAACTGGACTCTGTGCCACAGCAACCATCAGCTTTGCCCGCCAATGCGAGATCTGTACTTTGCACAGAAGAACAACAATGAACCAACACTGTTTTTGCCACTGCAGGGGTATTAGTACCACCCGGAATGATTCCTTCTTTATTTTGAGCAGGACCTTTGCAATCAAGAAAGTGAGGGGAAAGAATAAGCAAATTGTCCTGACTAGGCTATCAAAAGCCTTTGCCTACACTCCTGGTAGAACATGCCTGCTGGCATAATAATGCAAGCTCCTAGCTTGACCTGACGCAAACAGGTTCAAGTTCCATTTTTCCCCAGTGCTCGAAGATCTAGTTCAATTGAACATGATGTAGTTCCCATTTGTGGCATTGTTAGTATGTCCTGCTTAAAGCATCTGCTCCTGTGTTGTCTACTTCCGGAATTTGTTCAGTTGTTAATTGCATGTGTTCTTTGGTGGCTTAATCCCATATAATTTGAGCTACTTCTGATAGGGGAAGAGATCGAATGTCCTCTAGTTTGTTCATGTAATGCATTAATGTTGCATTGTGCATGTGGATCAATAAGGAACTTCCTTTTATTCTTGTGAGGAAAGACTGCAGACCCAGGGCAATGGCTCTCATCTCAGGAACTTTGGTGTGGGGGTGGATTTCGATCAATGCCAGATCTTGGCCAGGGGTGCAACTGTTGTCATAAGAAAGTTGGACCTTTGCTGAGGGAAATGCAAATTCAACTGTGGAACTGTGTGTTGACATCACAGCAGAGCTTGTTTTATCCTTGGTGTCAGTTTGATGAAGTAATCAAATGACCCCTGTGTTTGCAATCACAGTGTTTCTAACACTTCCTAGAACAGACACATATACAGGTGGTAGTTTGGCAATTAAGTGAATGCAGGACGACATCATTCCTAATAGAGAAGTGAACTATGTCATGGTGATTTCCTTTTCGTTCTGCAATTGTTCCTTTGACTCGGTTACTCATGCTATTCTCTGTTTGGATGAGAAGGCATTGTCTGAATGTGTATCCAAAATCGCTCTTAGGAATTTAATTTTCTTGTGGGCCACTAATGGATTTGAACTTGGGGAGTGGTAAACCTAATGCATGGAAAAGCTGCACGGTGGACATCATGGAGGTCTTTGCCACCTTGAATTATTTTCCCATGAGTAACCATTGCAGAGGTAGAGAAACCCTTGATGTCTCAGTTTCCTTAGGTGTG
Organism: Pleurodeles waltl; assembly: GCF_031143425.1. Lineage (NCBI taxonomy): Eukaryota > Metazoa > Chordata > Amphibia > Caudata > Salamandridae > Pleurodeles > Pleurodeles waltl. The sequence goes on along the minus strand of NC_090447.1, from coordinate 75,012,988 downwards.
CAGCAACTGTAGCCATACACTTTGTGAAGTTTCTTGGAGCTGATATGAGGCTGAATAGGAGTACTTTCAGTTGATGTTCGCAGCCTGCCACTTCGAATACAAGATACTTTTTAGGTTCAGCAAAACTGTACTGCCTCTTGTATACTTTTAGTATACTTCTGTAGGCTTATAGCCATTTCACTTGTTCATTTCAGTGTAATTTAAAAATCCTTGCTTGCTAGTGGGTAGTCATGCCTCTTTGTCCCTCCTTTTTCTCCTTCGGAGCAGGGGCCAACTACTGAATAATTACACTTTGCCGTGTTTATCTGTTCTTTGGGGGGACTTTTTTTTTTCTTGGTTTCCTGCTCGTGTTCAGTGAAGCGTCCCTTTTCATTTGCAGAGCATCCTTGCTCTCAGCTAATTTAACCATGTTGTTCCTGCTTACATTTCACATCCTTTACTTAATCTAGCTAGTTTTATTAGCTAGTACTCCATTTTTTCTTAGCCGTCTGAACCACCGACAAAGTAGAGTTGACTTACCATAATATCCAGAAAAGCAAGGAATGTTTTTGTTCAATTGAAGATTGCTGTAACTCTGCAACAGTAGCTACTAAGTCTGTTCTCCACAAATACTAAACTAATGACAGAAAATTGGTGTTGAGTGCACATCCCATTGGCATAACATGCTTTTCCAGTGTTACAAAGCAACTACCCTGTTTACTGAACTGTAGCGCACTCCTTTCATTTTATTACCCACAACCCCTTTTTCCAGAAGTTGGACCCATTCTATAGCTTCTCTCTAGGACAGGGCAGCACGGCAAGGAGAGGATCTTTCTTCGGTACATGCAGCATTGCACATTCATGCCACAGGTCACGCAGCGTGTCTGCTGTAGTGCTCCGCAAATGCATCTTTGACTTTCTGCATGTAGTTCTGTTGCACAGATATGTTCTAGAGCAGCTGCCTGTCTTCCATGAAGGTATAACTGTCACAATATTGTGCTTGGAGGCAGGCCCATAATCGTGCATTTGGGAATGGCCTGGGACACCCCAGCCTGTCTTGATGAGTCCTTGTTTTCCCAGCATTCCCCTCCGCTATTGAATTAGCCTGTTTTTTTTATGCTCTCCCCCTCTGTCAATGTTATTTCTCTCTCTACTAGTTCCTGTAATATCCAAGCACAAAAGGGGAAAAGGGGGGGTGCAAGAGGGAGGGGGGACTGTGGCTGGTAGGCTAAAGAGAGCACAGACTGCAGCAGGAAAAATCAAGCATGGACTTCTGTGAGGATCCGGAGATGGGAGCGTATTTCTGAAGTGGCAGGAATCTGAATATATATATATATATATATATATATATATATATATATATATATATATATATATATATATATATATATATATATATATATATATATATATATATATATACACACACACACACACACAAAAAAGGTGTACACCGTTCCAAATGGAAAAATATAATCACTAGGGGAACATTAAAGTTCAGGAGCAAGAGTTCTCACACATCCAAGAGGTTGTCATGCTTCATCATCGGGTAGCTCCTCGTCAGACCGGCGCTGCAATGTCTGACGGGCTCCCCGTAAGGGGGCTCTTTGCCGGAGATCTTTTAGGTAGCAGCCGTGGTAGCGGACACTACAAGACCTGGTGTTGCGGTCAGGCCCTAATCCTGGCAGGAGAGTGAAAGCTCAAATTGGTTCCCAGTCTTAATAGGAGCGAGTCAATTTAATTAATCAATGGAAAAGACCGGGACCAAGATTAAAAATAGAAGGAAAGTGTAAAATGAGGAATAATGCTCAACCACTTTCTGCCTGGTGCTGGAGCTTAAGGAGATTATCGTCGGGCTCCTAGGACATGGTCAACATGTTTCGCGTACAGTGGTCTAACAAGATCCTATGACGCTGCTTCAGGACCAATACATACTAAAACTTCTCCTGTCTATATCACCGAAAGTTTTCAAAAATGTCAAACAAATCATATAGTCACTTACATTGAAGTTCACTAATTGTCAGAAACGTTTAATGGTCGCCCATCCTTTTGTACAGGGGGGGCCCCTTGGGAAGTAGCATGCCGAAAGCGGTCACTATTTGTGGATGACGGCAGTCTGCAGGGGAACCTACCCTGACGTGCTCTCCCGAAAAGATATATATATATAAATAAATAACACAACACCCTTTCAAGGCTACAGTGACGTATAAATTCTGCAAAATAGAAGAGAGAACTCTGGGTAGTTCCCAAGTTTAGGTGGAGAGCAGCACCAGTAAGGAGCACCCTGCAACACCAGCGACTCTAGATTTGCTCATCTCAAATGTCTCGTTTTCTAGCAAAGTTTTTAAGCATAGGATTACGCTGTGCCATCCACGCCTAGCTAGAACGCAACAAAGTCTTTTGTCATTTGTACAGCAAAATCTTTAAGCATAGGTTTGGCCAAGTGCCATCCTTGTCGAGATGTAAAATGACAAAAGCCTTTCACCACTCCAGGCACAGTATTACAGCTTTGTACAGGAAAAACAACACTCTTTCAGGGCAAGAGTGACACAAAGCCTCACTCTAGCTGTTTTGACTGGGTACTCCCTTGTGTCTGGACAAAGCTAAACCTCTCTGAAGAGATGTAATGACATCGGGACACGTGTCAGGGGTTGCTTTTGCTCATTCCAGGTTGTCTTGGATGGTATTTTACCAGTCCAAAGCTGTAATAATGTGCCTGGAGTAGTGAAAGACTTTTGTCATAACATTTCATATTTCTTATATTTATAGACTGCACAAGCCGCTGAGAACTGCGGGAGAGTATATAAATGGTATAGAGTATGGTGCCTTTCATTGTGACAAAGGCCATTTAAGCAGCCGAAACGCGTCCTGTGTCAAGCACTGTTTGAATAAACAAAGATTGCAATGTAGGCTTTCCCTTAATGGAGGGGAAGAGTGGAGATATATATGTTCTTGTATGATGGGCTTTTACATAAACATGCAATAACACATGTTGGGGGTGGTAGTTGGCTTGGAGTGATATTTTCTGTCTATCCCTTAAATAATTGTTCCTTACGAGAAAACAAGTGCATTGCAGTTCACATCTCAGTTATTATCTTGGGTGGACGAAGACGGGGTGCTTTCAAATTCTTGCAAGATAAGTGCCGGTGCTCAGCACTGGAAACAACAAGCACAAATTAAGCACTGGTTGTAGAAGGGTGGTTAACATATCTGGGATACTGAATAGTGGTGTCTTGATAGGGCTTGAATGTTGAGCAGGCTTGTTTTAATAGAAAGAAGGGTATCCTGTAATTTATTGTATAAGGTTTTGTTATGGAAATTCTGAGCCGCCACTTTAATAATAGTTATCCAACTGTGTGTATAATTTTTCACACACCTTCAAACCAGTTTATACAGATTTGTACGCAAATGTGCATGGCCTTCTCATAAACAGTATATATTTGGTCAATTAGCCGGTAGAATCAGAGCAGGCATGCTACATTTGACCTTGCTTTGAAAAAGAATGCCAAAACACCCAACTTTGGCCCGTATTTATACTTTTTTTAGCGCCGCATTTGCGTCGTTTTTTGACGCAAAAACGGCGCAAACTTGCAAAATACCATTGTATTTTGTAGGTTTGCGCCGTTAGCCGTCAAAAAGCGGCGCAAATGCGGCGCTAAAAAAAGTATAAATACGGGCCTTTGTCTAAGGACTAAAAATGCTACTCATTCTTGAAACTGTTAGTAGCACAGTTCCGGAGATACACATTGAAGCAGAGCTAGTACAGACATAAACAGTTCAACAGACCAGACATTGCTTCTAGAAAAAGCTTTATTTATTGTGTAGATTGAGGTTTACAATTTAAGTGATAACTGTGGGGAAAAACAACACTGCACACATGTAGCAATGATAACAGTAGAAAAATAAACTTGCACTGACTGGGAGCACAATAAAACAAAGAGGTGCAACTTTAAATTGATCACCCCAAAAACCTAAATTTAACCCTAGGTCCCCCCATTAAGCATGGCTCTTTAAACCTCATTTATGCAATAATCAAATACTGAAGAGTTTCCTAAACCTCCTTGACTTCCTTATTATTCATAATAGTATTTCTTATTTTCATATCAATTTTAAAGATTGTTACTATATAGGATGTCATTATCTGAGTACTCTTTTAATTCACAAACGATTTTGACTGCATGGTTTCACCTCCCCACATTCCTTCTATGTTTTTTTTCTCCCTTCCTTCTTATTGATTTTCTTTTTATTTCAATGTGTATTATTTTAAAGTCTGCACATATATTTTTCATATTTATTATTTCTGTAGTACCTTATTGTATTTGCTGTAACACAATGGACTGGCTTTTAAACTTTAAAAGAGTGGCCCTTTAAAAGCCCTCCTTAGTCCTCACCCTGGAAAATGTCTTATTTCCCCAGCCCAGTGGTACTATTAGGGACTGTCTGTCACTGGGCCCTTTGGAATTTAAGGACCACTCATAATGAGGCCCTCATTGTTTACATGGTCAAATGGCAAAATTATCAGCACATACTAGTTAATTTTTAGGTCAAACCTAGACAGCGCTTGTGCTGTTGCTTAGCAACCTGATATAGATGATTTGGAAGGTTCAGCTCCACCCAGTCATTGCGATTTGTGTATGCCAGTGTCCTTAAAAAATCCTTGCTGCTGGGTAATCTTACTCTTTGTCTCACCTTTTTTGTCACCTCCCAGGAGATCAGACCAACTACTATCTAAATACACTGCTCACCATTTTAAGATGTTCTCATGGACTACTTTGATCTTTCATCTGGAGCACCGGAGAGGTGTGCTTGTCTTTCTGAGCTCTGCTGCACATAGGGCTGTAAATCTGATCTGGTTACATATGCTGTGCATTTCAAGACTTTCCTCCCTCCTCAATGCTGTCTTACGTTTGTTTGTTGATGGTCTGCCAGTCCTACCACACAGAGCCCAGTTCCCACTCCTCCACACTGTCATCTTGTAACAGCCCTGGGCTCAGAGTAGGAACTCTCCCTGAGCAATCATCTTTCCCTAGCGTGCCCCTTCCCAGGACAGTTCCACAGGCCTGAGCCATGCAGCAGACAGCTTGACAGGTGAGGAGAGATGTGCAGCTGCTGTAGGGGAGCATAAGGGGCAGAGTGTTTTATTTAAGTTTGTTGCTGTTTTGTTTATATTAACTCCCCAGTGCTGCTTTTTTTTTTTTTTTTTTAACCGAGGCTCTGACGGTGACTAACTGCAGGCTGGGTCCAGCTGACTGCTATGCTTTGTAAAGAGCTGAGACATGCTGCGGCTGGGTTGCTGTAGGCTTCCCTCAACTACAAGTGCAGGGGCCTCCTTTTCATAATAGTAGGCATAAATCATTTTTGTTTTAATGAAAAAAAATACAAGAGTGTTGTTTATGTTATCTGATGGGGTACGGGGCCCCGCATGTTGCTACGGCAGGTTTCCCTCTTCTGACGGTGTTTCACATTGTTTTTACTTTCCTCATGCAATGCAGAGGCCCGTGTGTTGTGTACTGTAAGATTCTGCAGTGCTGGGCCTGCTTACATTTAACTCCACCCACAAGTGAGGAGGACACTACTTGGCTAATGTTATCCCTTCTCTATGTTCTGCACGGATACAGCAGATTATGTTGTGATGCCATAGAGTATGGTCTGTCGGTCAGTGGTCGGGCCACACAGGAATCAGCCCTTCTAACTACTATGATGATGGACCCCTCCCCCCTCTGGTGCTGTGTACTCTGAACTAACACCACCTGCTGAATTCCTTGTGTGTCCAAGAATTTTCATGCAACCATTAAAATGTCAAGATAACTCTTGTGAATGATGGTCCTGCTGGAGGGAGATCAGCCTTTTCTCTAATGGTAGTTTTCACCCACCATGAAATGACGCAGAGGGTTAATGTGCCTAGTGCAAAGAACGTGTACCAGGCAGATTACTAAACTTCATTTTATGCGGCTAGTTCAGTGGGTTACTGCTTTTGTCACAGAGACTTGCAGCTCATAAGTTACAATCCTAATATAAAACAATTATATATGAACTGCCATCAAGGAGCTGCATTCAAACTGTGTGGTATACGTTAGACCGTTATTTTCCCCAGTCTTTCATTATCCTAATTTTGCTCAAAGGGTGAGTTTGGTAGCAATACATTCTTTTTTAGTAAAACCAACCACTGTGGTACATTTTAAATACAGAGCTTGTATTTCTCTGGACCAAACGCACTTAAAATATACTGCCTACAAGTAAAGCTGATGTGATACCTACAACTTGTAACCCTCTCTGTCTTATGTAACATTTCCTTTAAACTGATTTACACACACATGCTTGTGATTTTTTAGTAGCTCGTACATGTGAGGGAAGCTTGCTTTGTACCTTCTCTGTGGGGGAAGCTTGAATTGTACCTTCTGTGTGAGGGAAGCTTGCATTGTATCATTTGTGTGAGGTACGCTTGCATGGTACCTTCCGTGTGAGGGAAGCCTGCATTGTACCTTCCATGTGTGGGAAGCATGCACTGTAGTACTTTCTTTGTGATGAAAGCTTGCATTGCTGCCTGCACTGTAATCTGTTCCTTCTATAAGGGAAGCTTGCATTTGTACATTCTCTGAGAGGCAAGCTTTACTGCTACTGTGCTGTATCTGTGCTGTGTATGAGGGAAGCCTGCACTGCTGCTGCGCTGTATCTGCTGTGTCTAAGGGAAGCTTCCACTGCTGCTGTGCTGTTTCTGCTGTGTGTGAGGGAAGCATGCCCTACTGCTGCATGTGCTGTCTGCTCAGTGAGTGACAGAAGCTTGCACTGCTGCTATGCTGTATCTGTGGGTCTGAGGGAAGACTGCACTGCTGCTATCTGTGCTGTATCTGCTCTGTGTGTGAGGGAAACTTGCACTGCTGCTGTATCAGCGCTGTGTGTGAGGAAAGCATGCACTGCTGCTGCCTGTGTTGTATCTGCTTTGTGTGTCAGTGAAGCATGCACTGTTGCCTGTACTGTATCTGCTGTGTGTGAGGGAAGCTTGCATTGTACCTTCTGTGTGAGGCAGCATGCACTGCTGCCTGTGCTGTGTCTGCTGTGTGTGAGGGAAGCATGCACCGCTGCAGCCTATACTGTATCTGTTGTATGTGAGGGAAGCTTGCATGGTAAATTCTAAGTGAGGGAAGCTTGCATTGTACCGCATGTGTGAGGGAAGCTTGCACTGTACCTTCTATGTGAGGAAAACTTGAAGTTTGCAACCTGCAATTATAGGGTAGACAAAATCTCCTTCCTGTAACAGCTGGAGAATTTCTTGTAGAGTAATCAAGCAAAATGGTTGCTTCTTCAAAAATATAGTCAATTGATGGAGATCTAAGATAGTGCTTCTTTCTCCAGAATTTTACTTTATGAAAAAGAAGCGAGAAAAGAAGCCTGTATTTCACTGCGATTCTGGGATCGGTTCTATGGCTCATTTCCTTATCATTATAGATCTTTGTGCTTGGAACATCCATAGATGTTGATGGAGTTCCTTGGACAGCAATGAAGGAGGAGGTTTTTGTATGAATTCCAATGCATATCCCAAGTTTAGGAGATCCATGACGCATCTGTCTTATTTTCCAGCAGCTGATATAAGTAAGGCGTTTTCCAACTACAGAAGGTGGGAGACATGATGTAATGGTCGCCAGAAACTTGTCACTGACATCTGGAGCATTTTTTAGCTTTACCCTGTTACTGTTGCTGGATTTGTCATTGTTTTGAAGTCCCCTAACCATATTTAATCTATTTTTGGGTTTGCTTTGACTGTTTTCCTGGTTAGCTCTTCGAAATCATAAAAAAGATATTTGATTCTTTATCTGGTAGTGGAAAGTCAAATGTTTTACATGCTCTTTCAATGATGCTGTGGAAACCACCTATGTTACTCCAGAGGGTGGGGCTGTATCTGATGGAGTTGGTGCTGATTTCCTTTCCACCCAAAAGATATAGGCACTCCATTCAGAACAGTATGAACCAGGGGAAAGGAAAGAAGCTCCCCTTCCTTTTGTGTATCATCCATATAGCAGTCATTGTTGTAAGGTTGTCCAGGCTGTAGAACAAGAGACGCTACCTCAGTGAGTGAGCCAGTAAAGGCAGTCTGAGTGGTACTCTTGAAGGTGTTCTAGAAATGGTAGAGTGGGTGTAGGAAGTTGGCTCTGTATATACTATTTCAAAGTATGAAAAAGTGTGCACAGAGTCCAAGGGTTCCCCTTAGAGGTAAGATAGTGGCAAAAGTAGATAATTCTAATGCTCTATTTTGTGGTAGTGTGGTCGAGCAGTAGGCTTATCAGAGGGTAGTGTTAAGCATTTGTTGTACACACACAGGCAATAAATGAGGAACACACACTCAGACTTACCCCAGGCCAATAGGTTTTTATATTGAAAAATATCTTCTTAGTTTATTTTAAGAACTACAGGTTCAAGATCTACAGTTAATACTTTAAATGTAAGGTACTTCACTTAGATACTTTAGGAACTTTGAATGAAAACAATATCATGTACCGTCTTTGTAAAAATGGCAAAAAGCTATTTCAAAAGTGGACACACTGCAAAAATCAACAGTTCCTGGGGGAGGTAAGTGAAGGTAAGTAAAACACTTACAAGTCTCAAAGTGGGGGCACAGGTAGCCCACCATTGGGGATTCAAGGCAACCCCAAAGTTACCACACCAGCAGCTCAGGGCCGGTCAGGTGCAGAGGTCAAAGAGGTGCCCAAAACACATAGGCTCCTATGGAGAACAGGGGTGCCCTGGTTACAGTCTGCCAGCAGGTAAGTACCTGCGTCCTCAGGGGGCAAACCAGGGGGTTTTGTAGGGCACCGGGGGACACACAAGAAGGCACAGAAAGTACACCCTCAGCGGCACAGGGGAGGTCGGGTGCAGTGTGCAAACAGGCGTCGGGTTTTGTATAGAAAGCAATGGAGAGACACAGTTGTCACTTCAACGATGCAGGCAGGCACAGGGGGGTCCTTGGGGCAGCCACCACCTGGGCTAGGCAGAGGGTCGCCTGGGGGTCGCTCTTGCACTGGGGTTCGGTTCCTTCAGGTCCTGGGGGCTGTGGGTGCAGTGTTGGTTCCAGACGTCGGGTCCCTTGTTAAAGGCAGTCTCTGGATTCTCTCTGCAGGCGTCGCTGTGGGGGGCCAGGGTGGTTGTCTCTGGTTACTCACGGGCACACAGTCGCCGGGGAGTACTCCCTGAGGTGCTGGTTTTCTGTAGGTCGAGCCGGGGGCGTCGGGTGCAGAGTGTGAAGTCTCGCGCTTCTGGCGGGAAACGTGAAGTCTTTGGAAGTTGCTTCTTTGTTGCAAAGAAGTAGCTGGTTTTGAACAGGGACGCTGTTCACTGGAGTTTCTTGGTCCTTTAGTCCAGGGCAGTCCTCTGAGGCTTCAGAGGTCACTGATCCATGTCAGATGCGTCGTTGGTTGCAGGTTTTCGAAGTTGGAGACAGGCCGGTAGGCCTGGGGCCAAAGCAGTTGTCGTCTTCCTCCTTCTCTGCAGGCTTGTAGGTCAGCAGTCCTTGTTTCTTCAGGTTGCAGGAATCTGATTTCCTAGGTTCTGGGGTGCCCCTAAATACTGAATTTAGGGGTGTGTTTAGGTCTGGAAGGGCAGTTGCCAATGGCTACTGTCCTTGAGGGTGGCTACACCCTCTTTGTGCCTCCTCCCTGAGGGGAGGGGGGCAGATCCCTATTTCTATTGGGGGAATCCTCCAAAACCAAGATGGAGGATTTCTAAAGGCAGGGGTCACCTCAGCTCAGGACACCTTAGGGGCTGTCCTGACTGGTGGGTGACTCCTCCTTGTTTTTTCTCATTATCTCCCCTGGACCTGCCGCCAAAAGTGGGGGCTGTGTCCAGGGGGCGGGCATCTCCACTAGCTGGAGTGCCCTGGGACATTGTAAGACGAAGCCTGAGCCTTTGAGGCTCACTGCTAGGTGTTACAGTTCCTGCATGGGGGAGGTGTTCAGCACCTCCACTCAGTGCAGGCTTTGTTTCTGGCCTCAGAGAGCACAAAGGCCCTCGCCATATGGGGTCAGAAACTCGTCTCTCAGCAACAGGCTGCACAGACCAGTCAGTCCTGCACTGAAGGATTGGGTAAAATACAGGGGGCATCTCTGTGTGCATTTGTTTTATAAATCCAACACTGGCATCAGTGTGGGTTTATTATTCTGAGAAGTTTGATACCAAACTTCCCAGTATTCGGTGTAGCCATTATGGAGCTGTGGAGTTCGTTTTTTGACAAACTCCCAGACCATATACTTAATATGGCCACAACTGTACTTACAATGTCTAAGAATAGACTTAGACACTGTAGGGGCATATTGCTCATGCAGCTATGCCCTCACCTGTGGTATAGCGCATCCTGCCTTAGGGCTGCAAGACCTGCTAGAGGGGTGACTTACCTATGCCACAGGCAGCATTTTGTGGGCATGGCATCCAGAGGGGGATGCCATGCCGACTTTGCCTTTTTCTCCCCACCAACACACACAATCTGCAATGGCAGTGTGCATGTGTTAGGTGAGGGGTCCCTTAGGGTGGCACAACAAATGCTGCAGCCCTTAGGGACCTTCCCTGGTCACAGGGCCCTTGGTACCACTGGTACCTTTTACAAGGGACTTATCTGTGTGCCAATTGTGGAAACAATGGTACATTTTAGGTGAAAGAACACTGGTGTTGGGGCCTGGTTAGCAGGGTCCCAGCACACTTCTCAGTCAAGTCAGCATCAGTATCAGTGAAAAAGTGGGGGGTAGCTGCAACAGGGAGCCATTTCCTTACAATGACCCACCTGGATATGCTACTATTGTGGACAGCTCTGCCTTTAATCTTTCCCACATATCCAACAAAGAGTTGGTCATCAACCGAAAGTCCTTTGTTCACTCAATATAGAAACTGAGAGCCCTCTGGGGTCCAAGCGATGGAGTCTTTCTTCCTCTTTTGAAGGATGAGGAGGAGGGTAGAAAGATGAAAGGGTAATAAACTCCCCCATATGGAAAGGAGTGACAACTTTAGGAAGGAAATCTGTCCTGGTTTTCAGCACCACTTTGTCAGCAAAGAATGATGTAAAGGGAGGTTTGACATTAAGGGCATGAAGCTCACTCACACGCCTAGCAGACGTAATAGGTATAAGGAAAACTGTCTTAAAGACTGGAGGTTGGAAGTTGCATTTGAGAGCCCTACACGCCTGCAAACTTCATAGGTTATAGTGGCATAGTTAGTGATGATAAAAGGAAAAGTGCATTTTACCATATATATATATATATATATATATGTAAGCAGGATTGGCATCATTGCTGCTGCACATAAAATGGATGTACCTGTATGTCCATGTCAAGGCGATAGTTGAGGTCTCCAAACCAGAAGAGATGGGTGAAGCGCAGCGAAATGTCAAAGGAGCTAAGTTGCTTGTCTCCGAGTGATAACAACCGCAGGATATCGAGGTAATTCTGGTTCCGCCTGGAACAAAATGCACACAGGAAGAAGAAGAAAAAGCAAACAGGTGAATAAAGAGAAATACGATTTAACATGACAGGACACCAGTGACACCATCTTTCATACAGTCAGCATTGATTTTAGTGTCAAGAAAACATTCAGGTTAAGTAGATGGTATCACTGTTTGTTCACCTCGTGAAGGACCTTCTTAACTTCATAAGCACAGCTGGGTATGGAGCAAAACATGCATTCACAAAATATTTCTGCATAATGAGCAAATAATACATATTACTTGCTCATAATATGAAACTTAGAAGTATGCATTCTTTATTCCATACAAAACTGTTTAAAAGTTGTGCAAGAATGTGTGTAGGAGGGAATTACTCATAGCTCCTCTATCTACGTCGGAACTGCCAAACCAACAAAAGCAGTTGGGCAAAGCCAAGGGAGAACCATGGGCTAAGTTCAGCCTCCGATGACAGCTCTTGCTGTCCAAGGTTGACAGTTACTGCCACAGCTCTGCATGTGGCTATAATTGTACACACAGCAGGATCTGCGAAACAAAGGCTCAGAAGCTTTGGGGGTGCAGGGTGGTTATAAACCCCAGTGTCTCTGGAAAGCTTTGTTTTAGTTAGAACATTCAGCTTTCATAGTTCAGAATGTTGTAATAGCTTTCTAGCCCACTGCTGCAGGCTACCTTGTCCATTAAAGTTCTGCCCCTTTATAACAGGCCCAACATAAATGTTGGAGTGGGTTTTAATAGCTGGTAATGCAAGCTAAAGCAGTCTGTAAGTCTAAAATATTTGGCTTGCAATGTTGTGCCTCATAATGCAATTCCAATGCCCAACAGTTAGTTGGTGATAGTGAATGCTGTGGTGTGGGAAAAGTGAGCAAATCAATCAGCACATGTCTAGATTTAGGCTAGTTCTAGGGCCAGGGTGGCGGTGATACCAGTTATTCATCTGCCTTTCCAGTGGTAAAAGAGGACATACCAAAACTAGTAATTATATCTTAGTAAATGATGCAGCGGATTCTTGGGAGAAATCCTGTAGAGCAAATATCTCAGCTTTCAGCTCATAAAAATTGATATGTAAGCAAACTTTTTGCAGTGCATATTTTTCACAAATCTTTATACCTTGCACATGGACTCCCCACCCTTCCTGGGAAGGGACAGTGGTCATCACAAACTCTGGTACTTGGGCTAGGAATATAAATGTCAATGTAATTTCTGTTTTCTGATTCAACAGGACAAAGCAGCAGAACTTTGAACAACCCATTGCTTGTCCAGCTTCTCTTGTAAATGCTTCATTCTAAGGCAGCAAATTATAGAAATCTAGGATGATATCAATCCATCCTAATAGTTACTGGTACAGTCAAACTGAAACCGACTTATGCTTAATGGCTGAAGGTTGTATATGATTTCATGGAAAACAATTTCATGGAATACCATTACTGCGAAACCATTTCACCTAAACTGATCAATGGGATCAGTTATGCAGGTTGCATAACATTAACCCTTTTCATGGAAACTAATTCATAGAAAGTCTGTTTTTAACTGTTTTTTGCAAGTCTATTTTTAAGGCATAAATGAAATAGTTGGATTAAGAAAAACAATCATCTGACATTTATTTCAGTGCTTTACTTCAAGTGACATTACTTCAGATGTATATCTTCTACATTGTCAAACAATTTTCTTCGATGCTTTTAATCGCTGACTTATCACCACACCAAAACACCATTCATCCCTGAACCCTAAAAAAACCTTTCTACATCTAAACTTCACACATATCTAAACCCCCAAAACACCTTACCACTTAATCTCCATCCATTCCTGAACACTACAAAGTCTTTGCCACCCCTAAATCTACCCATCACTGAATCTTCACAAACCTTACCAGCCCCAAACTCCCATCTGTGAACCATAAAAAACACCCTCAACACCACTACACTCTACTCCTACACTCCACCTATATTTGAACCTCACAAATGCCCTACCCACCCACTAACTCGACTCATACTTCAACCTTAAAAATCAATCACCACTCCTCAATTCCATCCATTCTGGATCGCTAAAAACCCCTTTCTATACCTGCACTCCACCCATTCTCAACCCTTAAAGTCCTCTCATCACCCCTAAACATTACCCATCCCTGACCCCAAAAAACCCTCGCTACCCCCAAAACTCCACCCAATTTTAATTTAACTTTGAATTTTTCCTTACTATAATCTTTCCCTTAAAATAATTCCTTTAATTGTCGATAATTTCTTGTGTTCCCTTAAAATTGTCATTCCTTAAAAACTGATTTTCCATGATTTGGTTTCTTCCAATGTGGTATCTCAGTTTTCATTTTTCCATTAATTCACATACATCAGTTCTTAACACATTGTTGGTGAGGTTGATGATCTTCACTGATGTTTCTAGTGTAGGGTAAGCTTTTTTTCTCATAATATCTTCCCAGTGGGCTCACAGAAATGTGATTGTCCTGAATGGATAGAGGGAAGAGGGGACCCTGTTGAGGGTCAGATCTACATTTTCAAAAAGCCACAGACAGGCTTTGGTCAACTTTCTAGCTTTACAAGAAGGGGTTTCTGGCCAGCCAACCATCGAGGTAGAGAACTAATTGGTGAGCTTTCCTTCTTAAATATGCAGGCATAGGAGCCAGGGATGTGTAAACATAGGAGGCACTGAATGGAGGCCAAAGAGGGTGATGAAACCTTTACATGGTAATGGTGGTCTAGCACTCTGACTCTCAAATATTGTCATCAAGTCTCCGAAATTAAGAAGCTAGAGGATGTCTTCAAGTGTAACAAAGGAAAGGACTGTTTCTTGAGGTATGTGTTTAGGTCCAGGGGATGTAAAATCAGTCTTCATTCTCCAGATTAATTCTTCATCAAGAAGAAGCAGGAATAGAAAGCAATGTTTTGGCAAGCGTTGTGGTCTTGCTCCAAAGCTCCCTTATTTAATATGGAAAAAATATCAATTTTCAACACACAAAGGTGGAGATGGGACATCCTTTTGGTGGAGTATGTAGAGGTTTTTGGTCAAGTTCCAAAGTGTGAGTGTAGGTTACCAGATCCAAAACGTAATCATCTGTGAAACGTTGAGATTCTCCCACCAACTGAGGTTGGGGACAAAAATGTCAAGATCAGTGTTCCTCACGGACTTCTGGCTCCTGATATTCTTTGAGGAGTTTGTTTCATATAAGTGGGTGATGATGACATTTTTATGTTGCTGTTGAGTCACGTGCTACCAGTAGTACTGTTGAGGATGTTGACAGGCTCATATCACAATAGTGATATCCTTCTCTGAATGTAAACTGACCTTCACCTCTGGACTCCAAAAAGGGTTTATCGTCTATGCTGGAAGGCTCCAAGCAATCTTGCTGTGTCCTTATCAGTCTTAATTGACTGAAGAGCATCACTTACATGCTTCCTAAAGAGAGATTCTCCAACGTAAAGCATATCCAATATCTAAATTTGGGACTGTGGCATGAAAGAGGTCTACTTCAGCCAGCCCTGACTTCAGAGAATTGCTGTGCCTGCAAGTTACTGGAACCCTGAAACTCCTACCTCAGGAAAGGATTTTTTTTCTCCCTTTTCTTGCCCTCTGGCAAAGGTTGAAATAGGCACTAAAGGCTGACCACATCTGCCTGTCATAATGACCAAGAATCATTAATGGATTGTATGTCCTCAAAGGAGTTGTTGCCATGGCAGAGAACTGTTTTCCTATAATGTCCAAACATATCCTTTCTCTATCTGATGCGGTAGAACAGGGATTAGTAGGGTTGTAGGATAATCTATGGGCAGCTTTGATCAGTATGGAGTCAGTGTGGGTTGACAGATTACACAGATAGGTAAATCAACCAACACCTTTTATCTTTTTATCCAGAAGAGGGACACTTGCTGCCACTGTTGCTGTGTTCTTCATGACTTTTAGGCCTTCATTTCCAATGAAATCTACAATCTGGAGTGCATTTACCAATTGAGACACTCATCTCCAACAGCGCATGAGACCACATCTCATCTGGTGGTGAGTCTGCTGGTTGCAGAGTAGCAGATGGAGAAGAAGGTACTAGGTAATCATCCCATTCAGAGCCCACATCATGAGATGTGTCTTGCACTTCTCCTTACTCGTGGTCCTCATCAGAGTATGCATCATCACTAACTGTAGGTAATAAAGGTCTTAATAAAGTAATGTGAGGTGGCTGGTTTGACTTTGGAATTTAATGTGATGCCAAAGTATGTGGTGTAAGAGGGATGTGTGTACAATACAGGTGACTGCACTGGCAGAGATGGTTGCTCTGGTGATTACAATGGGACTGGAAACCTTAAGAAATATTAAGAAAACAGGAGATGCAAGTCCTTACATAAATCTCTGAGTTGCAACATTTCCATCAGATACTGCAGCTCATGCTTATATTAGTCCTATTCGCCCAAGTATTTGATCAGTGTGATTTTCTAACTTGTCAGTCACGTGTCTGGCTGAGATGAACATTTATTTTCACCTTTGATATACTCCTCTTCGTCAATCACCTGATATTTAAATTTAAGGTCTGCTGTGCTATATACAGGACCATAAAGCTCCATGTAACCCACAGTCACCAATATCTAGCAGCTGATTTGGTGGCAGAGGCAACACCTTACCCAACGACGTGCGCTCAGGCAGCAATGGTACTGAAATGCCTTTCTTTGAGATTAGAGTAATCTTGCGGTCGACATAACACAGATATGATTGTTGATGATTAGTCGCTGCTGTAGCCCCATCAACAATTGTCCCATACTCAATAGCATCATCAACGGGGATTACAGTGATGTTTTAGTAAAGATTAAAGGCATATTTTTAATGGTACTGGAAGCTCCACACATGGTCCATGTGTTGAAGACATGAGTTTTCTTACTTTCTTGTTGTGACATCTCTGAAGGAAGATTTTGGTGTCTCAAAGACCTCCACTCAGATTTCTCTAATAACTTTTTGGAGGCCCTTTGGCAGAAGCGTATTCAGAGCAATGTTTCTCCTAATGGCCTTCTGAACGTTCCCTTTAACGAGATTTTCTTTTGCTATTTCTGAAGTACCTTCTCTCTCATTCCCCCAAGGCAGGTGGTTGTCTTGCACTTCATCTTTCAAAGCCAGATATGCCTCATACACTCTCTCGAGGTTTCAAAGGCTTTGAGGAAAAGGTTCGGCAGATCTTGCTGTCCTTTGTCTTATGAGAGGGATGTAGGCAGTAAATACATTATTTATAGGAATCCTCAAAATGAAGCCTCAGCTGAAGAGACCTTTGTTGATGTTCTGTCACAGTTCAGAACAAATGATGTCACAGAATGTTCTGAGGTAGCCAACTGTGGTTGTAAAATGAAAAAATGTACGATTGTCTGGTATTCTTGTAGTGGTTTAAGCAGAGCTCAGTGAGACATCCCTTCACACGACATGTAATGAAAGTCTGAAGTATGGTGGCCTCTGAGGAAAGTGAAGATCGAGATGCTGTATTTTAATTGGTTGAAGTTTGGTTTTATAAAAGGTACTCTGGGATTGAGCAGCTGAGTGGAACAATTCAACACTTGTGACCATAAATGAAGATACTTTGAAGATAACTTTAAGGTTCTCCAAGTTGAAGAGAATGTAGACATGTTTCTCTGGGAATCACTGCATCGATTTCCAGATCTGATGAATATGAAAGTGTACTTGTAGTAATGGCTTTTTCTTTCATTCTTAAAAAGGGCATGCTACTTTTATGTATACTTTATTTAACACGATGAACAATCATTTAACATGTTTTCAATTATGCGGGTTCATGGTTGCCTTCTAAAAAGACGTTCCTTTTTCAGTAGTCTAGTGTTTTTGGGTTTTGTCACAATGTTGAAAGGTAAATTAAGATATCTAGTTGGTTACATAGCAGTTAATGCTTGTGACTTGCCACCTTTGACATGCTCCCAATTCAGGTGTGTAAGCAAATTGGGGCACAGGGGGAGTTACAGATTTGTACAGTCAGTCAAGTAGGAAAAATAGCATTAAGCATAAGATCACTTGTTTGCACAGCCTGCATACTAGCCAATAGATTCCATATCATCTTATGAGTTTACGGTTATATTATACAGGTTTGTTTTCTCTCTCTCTTGGAAACCTGTAGAGCAACCACTTGGTACCCCTCATCAGTAAACATTACTGTTTTACATTAATTGATCAGACAGTGCTGCTGCTTGCGCAGGTAGCAGATTGCTAATAATCTTTCTCTGTTAAGACACTATTCAACATAGTTTTCAGGAATAGTGCAATGCACTGAGCAATGAAAGTTAATATATAGAGGAGTTGGGAAATAAATCCAAATTTAACAAAACTCAAATATTATAATGTAGGGTTAAATAAAACCATCACAAAGTAAACATGACAATGCTTAAAAGGGAAAATACCCTACTGTACAGACTCTTAAATAGTTAATTCAACACTTACAATTGAATTTGATGGTTAATAAAATTTGCTTTTATACAGTTAAAATAAGGAAGCTATAGTTAGACACATAAAATGATATACATTTAAACATTTCAGCCATTCAATAGTTGTTATACACTGGACGGTGTCTTATGTGTTTTCAAAATCTGTACTGCACAATCAAAATAGTTAATAACCTTTGTCATCAGTTTGGGTTGCCTTAGTAAAAACAATGCATCAGCTATTGAGTTGAAAGCATGTACCCCTGCAGCTAAGCAGTATGGTTTTAACAGCAAACATCTTACATTAAGGAGGTGAGGTTAAATTTTCCTTTCAGCTGCCAGACATAAATCTATATGATTGCCATCCATGTCTAAATTCCAGCATAAAGGTTGGGGCGTTGCTTGGGGGCGTCAAGATGGAGGCCGCACTTTGAGAGTGCTCTCGACCCCTCCGTCATCTGCCGCAATCCACACCATACAGAGCCCCGCCAGGCTGATGCTGGGACCCCTATCTGACTGTGGGGGGCCCTGATGATAGGCGAGGGGGAGAGTGCCGTGGGCCCGCCGGCGCATGGACTGCCTGACCCCCTCAAGGACCCCGGACGATGCGCGCCCAAGATGGCGGGCGCCCGCTGAGAGCAGAGGCGTAGCCTGACCTCACGTTTGGTGGTAGCTGCTGGAGGCCTGGTCCGGAGGACATTGGTGGCGGCCCAGCCCCCCTCACCTGGATCGGGGTTGCGGCTGCTTGGCTGGGGAGCCGGAGGAGCATGGGCCAGCAGCAGAGGCCTGGAGGACTCTGGCCGTGCCAGCCTGTGACTGAGGGCGGTGAGGAGGCAGTGAGTGAGCCGGCTGTGGCAGATTGAGGCCTGGGGGGCCCCAGGGACTGTTGGTCCGCGGGGGGACTGCTCCACCCCCCCTTTTTCTCTTCTCCCCCCCCCCCACCTAGATCCCTGCCCCCGAACCAGCAGCGGAGGTGGGGGCTGGTGGCTTCCCCGGACAGAGGGTGCCGCTGCTCCCCTGGTGCTGCTTGAGGAGCGGTGGCCCTATGAGCGGGATCCGCCGTTGCTGGAGTCCCGCGGCTGGCAGGCCTCGGGTCGGGAGGTGACTGGTGCAGGCGACTGGGTCCTGGGCTGGAGGAAGTGGTGCGGATCGGCGCGGAGCCACAAGACTTGTGGGTCACGACCGGACTCGCTGTTGGCCGCCCGACTGCCTGGGACCTGATTCGCTGAGCCAGCTGGGCACGTGGCTCCAAGGGAGGGGAGTGATGAGGACCCACGCTGGTGAGGACGGCCCGGGCCCGACATGGCGCTCCCAGACCTGTGGTACACGACGGGGCTAGCCTGCAGGCCCCCAACCGCCTGAGACCTGTTTCACTGGGCCTGCTGAGCACGCAGGCCTTACACATCTGAGTTTCACTGAGGCCTAGAGGGGGGGGGGGGGGGGGGGGGGTTTCAACCTTGTATTGACAAATTCACTACTCCAACTGGGGGCCCCGGGGTGGTGCCGTGGGAGCTCCTGCCCTGACCGGAGAGACCGAGGGAGACACCAACAGGATCCTACGTGCCATACAATCCTCCCAGGCAGTGGTGGAGAACAAAATTGGGGAGGTCAGAGTGGACATGGCGTTGCTGCGACAAGACCTCAAAAACAACACAACTCACCGAGACAGAAACTCGTGTGTCGACAGTGGAAGACGAGGTCCGCGATGTCAAAATCAAGATGTCCTGCCTTCTAACCCGCACACACAAGCTACAGCAACGCGCAGAGGACACCGAAAACCGCTCAAGACAGAATAACCTGCGTTTAGTGGGGTTCCGAGAGACGACTGAAGGGCTGAGCCCTGTGGAGTTCTTGGAGGCTTAGCTCAGATCGTGGGTGCCCTCAGGCAGACTGTCCACATGGTTTGCCACTGAACGTGCCCATAGGGCCATCTCTGCGAGACCTCTGCCGGGGGCACCGCCGAGGGCATTCACTGTCCACTTCATCAACTTTCGAGATTGGGACGCTATACTGCGTGAGGCCCGTGCTCAGTCAGAACTCCGCTGTTAGAACTCTAAGATACTGATCTTCCCGGACTACTCCCGGGAGGTCCAGGTAAAACAGCACTCACACGAACAGGTATAACAAAAACTGAGGGAGCTAGATTTAAAATATATACTCCTCTTCTCAGCCCGCCTTAAGGTCCTACATGCGGGCAAGGCACACTTTTTTGATACACTGGAGGTGGCCTGGGAGTGGGCGATGGAGGATCGGCTGCTCCGGGTAGGTGCCGGGGGGGTCCCCCCTCGCTCTGGACAGGCACCGCCTGCTATGCCTGGGACGTACTTGGGGGACTCCGGTCGCCCTAGGCGCCCTTGCACTGGTTCCCACTGCAGAAGACGCCGATCCTGACGGGCCTCGCAAACTCATGGGTGGGGTCCACCACTTCACACCTCTAGGGGTTCACACCTCTAGGGGTTCACCTTACGTTTTCCTTTAGTTTACTCAGACAAGTGTCACATTCCCCCGGCTGTGTGCACGGGACTGGGGAATGCTCCTTTTCAAGACACCATATGGCGCCCACCACTGTAGTCTCATGGAATGTTAACGGACTCAACAAAATTAAACAGACTGTGGTGCTGTGCCATGCGTAGCGCCTCCACCCTTCTATCATACTTCTCCAGGAGACACACCTACTGGGGTCCACAAGCCAGTTCTTGGCCCACCATGGCTTTGACCGGATCTACCACTCAGGGTACGCTCGGGGGTCCAGGGGTGTGGCGATGCTCCCACACCAGGACTACCTCTTAATGACACCTGCAACAGTATTTGTTGTAAGTACTTAGCATAGACATCAATGTAACTTTGTTTCACTTTAGTCAAGTAAACAGTTTGTAGAAAACAGAGAATATCTATTTTAAAAGTGGACACTGCATTTTCTGAACAGATCCTCGGGGAAGAAAATAAAGTACAGTTTTAGAGGTAAGTACACGACTTACAGTTCTAGTCTCTGGGTTATAAAGAGTCCACCGCTGGGGGTTCAGGTCAACCCCAAACACCCACCATCAGCAAAACGGGGCAGGCCGGGTACAGAGGTCAAAGTTGAGCAAGTTTAACGTGGGATCCTATGGAGTTAGGGGGTACTCGGAATTCGGTCTGCCAGCAGTTAAGTACCCGCGGCTCAGATGGCAGACCCGGGGGGATTAGAGGAGCACTGGAGGGGCCCCAAGAAGGCACCAATCCCATACCCTCAGCAGCACTGGTGCGGCCGGGTGCAAACAGGGTGTCGGGTTTCCAGTGAAACTCTGTGAGGGGACCCCGGGGGTCACTAAGGGGCCGCAGACTAGGTCCAGGGAGGTGTCTCGGGCACATCACCATTCGACAGGGAGGTGGGCAGCCTGTTGCTGCACTGGATGTCGATTTCTCCAAGACCTGGGGGCTGTGGGTGCAGTGGGTCCTTTGGTGTTGGTTATCTTTGTCCAAGGCAGTTGCGATCAGGGGGGGTCCTCTGGATTCCCTCTGCAGGCGTCGCTGTGGAGGGGTGGAAAGGTCAACCCACGATGGGCACTTGGTTGCAGTTGCCTGGGGGTCCTCTCTGGTCAGTTGGGCCACCTGGACTTGGGCCGTGGGCGTCGGGTGCAGAGTGGTCAGGACTCACGCTTCTGGAGTGAAGTGGGAGTCCTTCAGAAGGTTTCTTCTTTGGACAGGACCACTGTCCACAGGAGTTCTTGATCCTCTGTGAAGCAGGCAGTCCTCTGGAGGTTTTTCAGAGGCTGCTGGACCTGCAGGATGTGTCGCCTTTCTTCTGTAGGTTCTTTGAAATAGGAGACAGGCTGGTAGGGCTGGGGAAAAGTCAGGTGTTGTCTCCCTTCCTTCTCTGCTGGGGTTTCAGCTAAGCAGTCCTTCTAGTGAGGTCGTCAGGAATCTGACTAGCTTGGTTCAGGGAGCTCTTAAATACAAGATTTAGGGGTGTTTTTAGGGTTGGAGGGCAGTAGCCAATGGCTACTGTCCCTGAGGGTGGCTACACCCTCCAGGTGCTCACTCCCTTCGTGGAGGGGAGCACATACCTATCCCTATTGGCCCTGATCCTCCAAAGCAAGATGGAGGATTTCTCAAGGAGGGGGCACTTCAGCTCTGAACACCTTAGGGGTGGTCCTGGCTGAAGGGGTGACTCCTCCTTGTTTTTCTCATTATCCCTCGGTACTTGCCGCCAAAAGGGGGGCTTTGTCTGGGGGCTGGGCATCCCCACTAGCTGGAGTGCTCTGGGGCATTGTAACACGAAGCCTGAGCCTTTGAGACTCACTGCTAGGTGTTACAGTTCCTGCAGGGGGGAGCTGTGAAGCACCTCCACCCAGTGCAGGCTTTGTTTCTGGCCTCAGGGAGCACAAAGGCTCTCACCCCAGGGGGTCAGAAACTTGTCTGCTAGTGGCAGGCTGGCACAGAACAGTCAGCCCTACACTAGAGGATTGGGTGAAATACAGGGGGCATCTCAAAGATGCCCTCTGTGTGCATTTTTTTAATAAATCCAATATTGGCATCAGTGTGGGTTTATTATTCTGAGAAGTTTGATACCAAACTTCCCAGTATTCAGTGAAGCCATTATGGAACTGTGGAGTTCGTTTTGACAAACTCCCAGACCATATACTTAATATGGCCACACTGTACTAACAATGTCTAAGAATGTACTTAGACACTGTAGGGGCACATTGCTTATGCAGCTATGCCCTCACCTGTGGTATAGTGCACCCTGACTTAGGGCTTTAAGGCCTACTAGAGGGGTGACTTACCTATGCCACAGGCAGTGTTTTGTGTGCATGGCACCCTGAGGGGGATGCCATGTCGACTTTGCCTTCTTCTCCCCACCCACACACACACAATCTGCAATGGCAGTGTGCATGTCTTGGTTGTGGGCCGGGTTTTGGGGGGGGGGGGGGGAAATAGGAGTAACTGCAACAAGGGCCATTTTCCTACAGTAAGCCATCACGAAACTCAGACCTGGGAAAACCCCCGGCCCAGATGGGTACCCAGCAGAATATTATTCTAAATTCTAGGACATATTATTGCCTCAGCTCAACAGTCTATACACCGAGGCCTTGAGGAAGGTAGCTTTCCCACACAACTTGGACCAGGCCACAATAGTGGTGATTCCTAAGTCCAAGCCACCCTCTTTGTCCTGCGCAGACTATCGTCCGATATCACTAATTAACAATGTGCTAAAAAGTTATGCCAATGTATTGGCTACACATCTACGGCTGGTTCTACACCACTTGATCCACCCTGACCAATGCGGCTTTATGCCAACCAGCAGCACCAGACATTGCCTGCGAAGGCTTCATGTTGCCCTGGCACACAGACACACGCTCCGCTCCCCAGTGGCCCTTCTCCTAATCGACTTTGTAAAAGCGTTCGATACAGTGGACTGGGGCTACCTGGAATTGGTCCTCCAGAAAGCGGGCTTGGGGCACCTATTCAGGCGCATGGTTCAGCTACTTTACCAGACACCAACGTCCCGTGTTCTGGTGAATGGGACGCTATCGGAGGTCTTCACTGTCAGGAGGGAAACTAGGCAGGGTTGTCCCCATCCCCTCTCCTCTTCACCCAAACCATCAAACCCTTCACACAAATGATTCGCCAAGATGGCTGGCGATGGGCCGGAGGAGATGAAGACCGCATCGCGTTTTACGCTGATAATGTCCTGCTTTATTTATCGCAACCAGAGATAAGCAGCCCTAGGTGTCTTCAATTCCTGCACATTTTTATTGAGGCCTCTGGCTTTGAGATGAACTCAAAGAAATCTCTGTTGGTCCCGTTCTCTGAGTCTGGCGCTCTGGTTGATTGGCAAACTACCGTTCCTATCCGACATTTAAACTTCAGGTACCTTGGCATGAAGGTGGCACTTGAGCCATCTATGACCTGGGCCCTCAACCTTACCCCTCTTGCCCGCAAGGTGAATGCGGACCTGTGGCTTGCTCCTTTATATGGCGCAGGGGCTGACGGCGCCTATCCTAGGACACCTGCCAGTGTGGTGTATATGACGGCAGTCTAGCTATATCTAACTTATACCTCTACTATTTGGCAGTGCAGGTTCTCGCTATGAACGAATGGCTCACAGGGGGATGGGAGGACCCAACCTACCGTTTAGAACTGTCCACAATGGGGTTCACACACCTTATGGACCTGCTGCACGGAAATCCCATCTCCAGGGCTACACCGGAGGTCACCAGCCAGGTCCTGTATGGGTAGCGAGCGGCCCAAAGACTGACGGGGTGGTGGGGCCGGATCACCCAGCACACCCCTCCATGTGAGGGAACGTGGCTACGAGAGGTTGGCAACCTTGAAGGCTTCACGCGCTGGGACACTATAGGCATCACGGTAGTGGGAGACGACTGGGAGGGCACGCACATGATGTCTTTTCAACAACTCCAAGAAACATATGCACTGAACCAGACAATTCCACAAGTTTTTACAGCTCAGGCATGCACTACGTGCCCATGTTAACAATGATACCCAGATACCTGAAATCAGCCCTAAGGAGGCAAAGACAATGATGGCGGCTCTGGGTGCGGGGGGAGTCTCGCAGATTTACCGTTCTCTCGTACTGAACGCTTCAACACCCCTCCAGCCTCTATGGGCCCGCTGGGAAGCCTGGATTGGCACCCTGGATGAGGAGGATTGGTGGGATGCGTTGATGGCACTGCACGTCCTCGCAATCCCAGCCAGGCTGCATATGGAGCGTATGTATTTCTTGCACTGTGCGTATCTGACCCCAGCCCAACTCCTTCGTGTCAGACTCAGACTGAACTCTCAATGCAACAGATGCTTTCACTCACCGGCGGACTTCTTCCACGTGGCATGGTCCTGCTTCAAGATCCTACGATACTGGACACACATCCTGCATGAACTCTCTACTCTGCTGAATCTCACCTTGGTGACCTCCTCCAAGGTTGCCCTTCTTGGGGTGATGGAGGACACTGGGGGCTCCCTGGTGACTCGCACACTTGTGGGTACGGCCTTACTTATTGCAAAACGAGACATTGCTAGGTGCTGGGCATCCACAGACCCTCCCTCTGGGGAGAGATTGGTGCGCCCAAATAGAATGACCTGGGTACCAGGCAAGGAGATGTGAGGGCAAATACCATAAGATCTGGGATGTGTGGCTGGGCTCTACCAGAACATGAACAATCTATTCCATCCAAGTGCTAAATGGACCTGTTAACCTATGAATCTGTACCCAAATGTGATATTGTGATAACGAAATGTGTCTTCTTTCCTTTGACTTGTTACACATATATATCAATAAAAGTTGGTTATCAAAAACAAAATCCCCGTATAAAGGTTAACTTAAGTCTGAACCTATGAAATTTGGACCAAGTGCATTTTCTTAAGGATATGAGTAAGCATTCCATACTGAATACATCATGTAAGAGAGCCACACTTCACTTCAACTGTTCCAAAGAACATAAGGCTGAAAGACTAAATTGTATGGTTTTGAAAATGGAAAAATATGCATTACTGCAACCAAAAGTTCTTAATGGATGTGATAGATGAATGGGTTCAAGGATACTTAGAGCAATCCCCTTTCACATGAAAAAAAACAAATTACCCAAATAAAAAGAAAAGGCTATGCTTTAATTTTTGTGTCCTGAATGTTTCCTCTTCTTGCACTATGCTAAGAAAATGAACTGTCATTCGCAAACCACTGAATGTTTAATTGCAGATTACAAAAACAGGTCATGAAAACGTTTTCATCCAAAAACCCTAAAAGGTGGTGCATACGGTGTCAGAAAATCTTAGGCCTAGCAATACTTAAATCCTCAACTCATAACTCATCCTTCTGTAGACATGAGACTTTTGGAACCAGGCTTTATTTATTGACTGGCTCTAGTTGTAACTTTTCTCACCCCTTTTGAGATTGCAAATGAAGAGGTATTAGGAGATGTGTTTACTGTTTTAACCAAGTAACTTGGCTTCATGAGTAGACTTACCTAGCAGTCTTCTCATTTCCCGAGGTCAGATGACAGTTGACAAAACCAAATGACGTGCCATTGAACATAAAGGACACTCCAACAGCTCCTTTATTCCCTGAAAAGCAGAAGCACTTATTAAATTTCCAATCCTCAATAAATAAATTCAAGGAAAGATTAGCTACTGAACACACGACCTTCCCATATCAACTCTCTATATTTAATCCTCCAAATATTCCTCCAAACCACACTATGAAAAGAGTCCTCAAAGATGTTCATAACTAAGCCCTGAATCTATCGTAGAGCTGTGCTCTATTGCAGCAAAAAGGACTCCTCGTAGCTATCATTCTAGATCTTGTAATAATACTTAATGTATTCCTGCAACAGGAGGTGATGCATAAACTTCTGGACCACGTTACAAGTAAGCCGTCCTTTAGAAAGCCACTACGGACAAAAGTATTGTTTCAAATGCCACACTAATTGTAACCTTCCATTCTACAGGAAGATGTTAGAAAATAAGGTTACAACCAGCACCAGCATTACTGTCCTATTCTATATCTCCAGTCTAAGTCTACAAGCAGGCAGACTCCATTAACACGCTCTACTCAAACCAGTCAAGCTTCAGCAGTACACATTATCTTCTCTTAGTCTCTCAATTCAATCTCAGCAGTATGTGAAGTCCTATAATCTGCTCCAAGTCCACCAATTAAACTTTAGCAGTATGTAGACAATCCAATCCAGCATTAGCAGTCCATACAGACACAAATCTATAGTCCCATAACTTGCTCTAGCTCAACCAGTCCCAATGTAGATGAAGAACTCCATAAACTGTTCTATAATCCCCAACTCCAAATTCAGCATTAAATATAGTCTCATAACCTGCTCTATGTCCACAAGTTCAACTTTAGAAGTATACAGTCCTATAGCCTCCTATGCGCCCACTGGTCCAATTACAGGCTCATAATAGACCCTGGCACACTATTACCAGAGATTGGTGAGAACATTCTAAGCAGTGTTGATAAAGATCATTTTGTAACTTTAACTCTCCTTATTTCTATTTAGCAAGTTACACCCAACAGAACCAGAAAGGCACACACTGTTGCTGACCACACACCTTAACAGTTGGAGTGCTCAGAGCGTTCCCCTTTTTGTGTCTTTTAACATGTACTGCATGACCCAGACTGGATACAACATCTTGAATTGTAGATATATGCTAACAGCCTCTTAACGAGACCCTGGACACATTCCCTCTCGCCACCCCCAGCTCTCAAACCACCTTCATGGTACAAAAGAGAAAGATTTAGTGCCCCGTAGGGAACTGAGCTGTTTAGGAAAAACAAAAAGACATAGGGACAAAAAAATGTTCAGTTAAACATGCTACAAACAAACCATTAATGCTGAAATAGTGCTACAGTTCACAACTACCAGCTGCCAAGTTGTTTCATGATTGGGCAATCAGCTTTTGGATAAGCTTCTGGAGTAGCCGTAAGATAGCATAGTAATGCTATACAAAACACCTAAATCCACACTGTTGGCACATCTTAAAGGCACCAGCCTATACTGAGGATTTTGAGTTTCATTTTGCCTACATAGCCAAGGTGGCAGTGGATGTCTGTGCACGGAATAATAAGCAAGCTCAGCCCTTGGTGGCTCCATTAGCAGCATGTAGAGCTGTATACACTGAAAATAAATTTCCTTATTCATATTTGCGTGACATGACTCATTTAACCACTTCAAAGGAACGATTATTGAGCAATGGGAGTCTTAAAAAGGGCTATATTTTCAATTATTAAAATACTTTATGTAAACATCAAGCATGGAAAGGTTGTATGCAGCAGGAAGACTGACTAGGTGGTAGTGAGTATGAAAGGGAATATAAAATGGAGGTAGCCAAGTGTCCGGTTTGAGGCTGTGCCCACACTGAATGACTTTTCTGAATTATTTTAGGATAGGGTCAGGGCATCCTCTTGTATTTAAGGGAAAAACAAGTAAATGTAGCAATGCCATTAACAACCAGTAATAACAGAATCTCTGATCTGAAAAAGAGAAGCTGTGATCTTACCTAATGTGTTGGCTATCCCAGTCTTCACGCTTGAGGTACTTATATGGCTAATCCTATTTTCATGTTCTGGTTTTACTAATACAGCAATTTTGATGTTCCACAATGATTGCACAGCAATCTACAATAAATCAAACATGAAGAAATTCAGACAGGAATACATAAGGACTTGGTGAGCTGGAAAATAGAGGCAGAGCTGTAGTACCATCTGCTTATAACTTCACAAATCATAAAAAAAATCAATTGGACAGCGATGATAGGTAATCAAGGACAACGAGATTTACAGCAAAATAACTGAAGGTATCTATAAGCAATGCCAATCACCATTCCCAGCTGAAGCCGAACTAGTAAACTATATTTGCAAACAAATATAACTGACAACAAACTAAAAGCCATTACCACTTGCTCTGACAGGTATCCACCAGCGTCCTTCAACCTTGCCAGATGACACAAGTGTACAAAAGCCTTTACATTTAATACGTTATACACTGTACTATGCAAAAAGTGAAAGATACTTGTAATCCTAGATCTGCATCATAGGAATCTTACTTGCATAAAAAACAAATAGCTGCCCGACCTGTCTTGAATTCACAGACAGCAAGGCATACCTTTTAAGTAGATATTTTCTGCACTGATCCCATCAATAGAGCATCAGCCCTCTAGTAACCACACGTACAACGCACCATGGGTTAGCGAAGGATGCTGGATTCTTAAAGGAACAAGGTCTTGTTTTAACTCTAGAAGACAGCTGTCTATGTGGCGGTGCTTACCTTTATTTCAGCTATTTTCGTCAGAGAGCTTCAGAGGTATCAAGTTGGGAATATGCAAGTTTTTCTCTATGTTACTTAAGGTTTTTGTGGCCTACGTTATTCAAAATGGAGTGAAAACACAGTTGGCATTCAGACATGCTCCTAGTTGATAGGCTGCACACTCACCCACAACCTACTAAATCACTATGGGGGAGTTCGGATCAAATCCATTACACAGCCTCCAATATTACATCATGAAACTACACAAAGATGAGGCAGTGAATTGTGTTACACAACAAACTAGCAACTGCCTGGTTATTTTAAGATTAATGTATAAAATGGATAAGAATATCTCATCCACACTTTTGTGAAAGGGTTAATCGTAGGCATTCTCAGCCCACCTTGATCAGATGATACTACCAGGGTAGACTCAACCTCAGTATGAGGGAGTTATTGATATGAAATACTCTAGAACAGCGGGGTCCAGGTTATTATGTAAAAATATCTGAGTAAAACCAAAAGGGGAATACCTTGATCAGTAGGTACCATGGGTATGATTAAAAAGAAAAAGGCAAGGTGAATGAATCTGGGTATAATGGCCCGATCACCATTAGAAGCACCAACATGATTCAGCCCCTTATGTGCCAATGATAAGTCAAGAGCTTTCATTATGGCAAGATGGATTCCTATTATTCCAAGTTCTAAATGGAACATTTGCTCATGGGGAAGGGGTTTCCAACCTCCACAAAAGTAATGTGGAACTTAAAAAGGGGGTAAAATATACATTAAGTTCTACACAGTGTAATACTATCTTATAAATATGCACTGTGTAATTGAAGGAGCGCAGTTTGTTAGAATGTATTTGTGGCATACAGAGATAAACACAGCAAATACACTGCACACCTCATTAATGTGAAAAGAGTGGATACACTCACACACCGCTACTACTTACCCTATCTATGGGATACTTAGGCAACTTGGTTTGGGTGGAGGGTGCACCCTTTGTAGCCACACATTACAAGGATTTAGAGACGAGGTAGGCAATCAAAACACATTAAAATGGTTAGTTCAAATAAAGAAAAATCTGGTCACCAATGGGCTTGTTAGCTCAACATACACCCATAGCTTCAAGTGTTTGTAGATAGGATCACCCACAATTCATTAGTAGAAATGGGGCCCACATTAAAACTATATAGTGTCCCATACATGTAGCATTTTCACTCATAAATTTAACAGTTACCTGTAAACTACAACAAGCAGCTTATTTGTTTAAACCATGTTATTGGTGCTAGTGGGTATGTTGTCACCACTGCATAACCAGTAAAGTACATTTGCACCCATACATAGTTTTGCTTACCACAACAGACAACTTGTTTGCTTTATAAAAACATACCACTGATGGCAACAAGGCTCGTTGTCATGAGCAATGAAGGCAAACTGTAAGCATAACTCTGTATGTTAATATTGTACATCAATCATAATCAGATATGACCCCCTCCCACTAAAAGGTGACCTACGCATCCGCACAAATCTTACCACCACTGCCAGCATAGAAAACACTTACTGCGTCAAGAGGTGTGGCAAAAATAAGCATCTATTATCCTTCCATCAGCTGTAATGGTGGGAGAATATGGAATGGAACAACCTCTAAAGCTGTTTGCAGAGCCAAGGGGGCCCATGTGGCAGACATTGTATATGGTGGACATCAAACAATAGGAATTATGAGAAGTGTAGGCCGAGACTCAGCCTGCCTAGCGCAACAAGAGAAACTGTGGATTTAGAGAAGATATTTTGCGCAGATAAAGACCGATTCCCTGTGAGAAAGGGTATCACTGTTGAGGAAGGATGTACTTCATAAAGAAATGGTCTTCTTACTAGAGATGCTTTACATGCAATTTGTGAATCTTTAGAATTAGAAACTAGGGAACACATATAGAGTCATTTTAAAAAGTATGTTTCCCCATCTGTTTCATTCTGTTTTGTTCAGGCTGTTGCTGGATTGTTGCGAAACCGTAACCACCAATGGATTTTTGAGTGGTTCAAGGATATATATTTATAACTTTACATGGGTAGGTTTTATGGAACATTTGCCAGTTGTTCTGAAACTCATGTGTTACAGAAAAGAGGTCTAACTGAATTTGTTTGCAGGAAACTTAGCTTCTGTAAACAAATTAAGTTAAATGAATAGTTAACAAAACACTTCTTTCTTTCAGTGCTGGAAAAAAACTTTCCCAATGTGAGTGCTGCTCTCAGAACAATAGAGAGCACACTTGACAAGCTCACCCTTGCAAACTCATCTTTGATGCAAAGATCTATCAATGAATCCTCCTCAGTGAGTAAAAATAAACATTGTGAATCCAGAACCATGTCTACTAATATGCAACACCGTTCCAGATCAACTTTATTTTCTTTTGTTATATAGGTCTTTCTAAATTTGCGCTATAGTGTCAATGTACTACAAAAGAAAAGTACACTTTAAAGTGCACATTTTTGATTTCCTTACAGTGCACTTCTCATTTAAAATCTGATTTATAATAAATCACACTACTGTATAAAACATTTTCGATATTAGCATATTATCCTCAACAAAAACAAGCTGAGAACAATGACCAATGTATCTGCAATCTCTTGTACATAATGAATATTAAAACAATGTTGCTGAAATACTCTGGGTCTTTCTGAAAATCAATTTATAAATCATGTAATGTAAAACATAGTAACAAGTAAAGCGTTCCATATAGTCTGGCATTGTCATCTCAGTTTTCAGGCGACATTTATAAACCACTCTTTGGTAGCCACTTTGTAGTCATAGTTAGTGACCAAAGATAGGGAATTTTGGTGTTTTTGTCCCTTAGTAAATATGCACCCGTTTGACGAATGTCCCTAAAACTTTGCAGACCTGTTGCCCAGTTTTATTGTCAGAGTCCTGAAAGTTTTGCGGCGTTTCATGAAGGTGGTGCAAAGAAGAAAAAAAAAGGAGGGGGGCCTGAATGGGCTTGAAATCCAGTGCATCTTGCATAGACTTTTTAGTGAGAAAACGGTCAGCTGGATTTTTCTGAAATTTGGCAGTATTGCATAGTAGTGGGTGTAGATGATTATTTGAGGTAGTGCAGGAAGGAACTTTTGTTTAGCTTTATCTGTGGCTGTAGTAGCTTTGAGATAGTACCAAAGTACATAGCGATGACAAGTCATCTGATTAGACAATAACTATCTTTACAAAAACTGCAGGCAGCCATGTTGTTTTAAGGTCACTTTGCCGATGTTCTAGTTTAGGGCCTTAAATGCAGATAATATTAAGTTTGATATGTTTTTCCCTACCTATTACCACTTAATATAATTATACATTTCAATATTTATTTTTTTAAATAGTACGAAGTACAGAGGTACTACTAAGGTATTACCTAGGGTCAAGAGTTACCTTTAAAAAAAAAAAAAACCCTGACAAAATACTAATACACAATATTTCACAAATATAAAGTATCACAATGTCTTTAGAATTTTATACATATTTAATTATGACAAAAAAATTCTACACATTTCTACAGTAATACCTACAATTTACCACATTACTTAAAAAAAAATATACTAGGAAAATGAGCATTTGGTAAAAAACAGTACATGCTCAGGGTTCTTAAACCATTTCTGTAGTAAAAGCTACTTCTGATCAGTGAAAATCATTGTGAGCTACTGAAGGCTAAACTCAACTTGCACATTGTTACCAGACACCCCCACGTCCAATTTTACTGACTTTAAGCCTAATGTCCATAGAGGCAGATACTATGGTTTGAGAAAATACTTTGATTAGGAGCATTATGATAGGACTGTTATGTGTATGAGAACATGGTCTTTGGGGATGTATGAACATGTGTGCGTATGAATGGGATATACGCGTAGGGGTGACAGATCATGTGTTGTATTTACTTGTGGCACGGTACATACCTTTCGTCACTCTTGGCCGCGTTACAGGTAAAACACAAACATACAACCATTTATTTTTAAATGGGCGAAATTTAAAGTGCAGAAAAATGTTCTGCAGAAATGTCCGAAATATGGAACATTTTTCTGTACTTTAAATTTCTACCATTTAAAAAAACAAAACTCTTTTTCTGTTATACATAAGGTAAACTTTTCATTTGAATTTTCTCCTACTTAACAGCATTCAGAAACGTCATTTGGTTCTACTCCAATACTGAGTTGACAAGGACTTTTATTTAAGAGTCTAATGGTTCAGTGCTTTTGAGGTCACTTCAGACCCTGCTGACCAGGACCACCCGCATGGGCCTTTTTACTGCTCTATATGAGGTGGCGCAGACTGATGAGGCAAGTACATTGGCACCCTGCTGGACAGGTGAAACGCTCTGCTAGATACACCACTTGCCGGGTTCGAGTGGGCCTTTTGCTGTGCCCTGAGTGGACAGCTTACCACCAATAGAAACCGGAGTTATTATTAATTTAAAATTGTTGCCGCATATGTATAACACGCCTACACAACTTCTCAGGTATGGGCTGAGACAGGAGGATAAGTGCGAATGGTGTGGTGCAAACTTCCTCCGTTTATCCTGAAAGTGCCCCAGGATCTTTCAATACTGGGAACAAATAACGCAAACACTCACTGGTATGGCACTGGAGTCTGTCCCCTGTGACCTCCGTACGTCTATTGGGTTATGTTAGGCCTCCACAGCCCACTAACTGTATGCTAGTTGCTATTACTCTCTTGCAAGCTAAGCGACGAGTGGCTTTCCACTGGGAGAAGAAAACATTGCTTATTGCAAGGACCAATTAGAAACCTATGCGGAAGAACTGCCAAGGGCCTCCCGTCCCAGGGACTTTTGGGCAGCCATGACTGCGTAGCTCTTGACATTGTCTATGGAACCGTAGGAGGGATATGCATCAAGATGATACAATGTTATTTATGGTTAACATCGATGATGCCCTTCTTTTTATACCTTTTTACTTTTCATTCCATGCATCCTGCGACAAAGTAGGAGTGTGTAATTGTGACATTTACAGGGCAACTTAGCAGTTGGTTACATATGTTGTTATTATTTTTGTTTTTTGTATGAGCTTCATGGTAAATATTTAATAAAAATAATTTAAAATTAAAAAAAATGATTCAGTGCTTAATTTCTTGTCCTCTGTGCCCCAGCCTGGGTCATAAATCTGACTGAGCACTTCTGCTTATCATTATCAGGCTCTGTTAACTGCAGCCAGATGATAATAAGATAAAATAAACATAGTCTTCCCTTAACTTTAAAAGGAAAATGTGACCATGTGCTTAGTTAAAAATAAACTCAAGGTTGTGAGCTAGTCTGAAGGTGCCTGGAAGCTACTGATAGCATGCAATTGACTGGATGGAGACACCTGTGCTGGATTATACAAACACCTCGATACCTATTTTCAATTACAAAAATGGTAATAGATTGGAAACAACAATAAAAAACACTAATTAACAATGTTTAAGGCCCTAAGCCACAACAATCCAAAAAGCAAACAAAAAGATTGTGGCTGCCTTTTAAATGTGAAAAGGCAGACATTAGCCAATTATACACTGCTTTGTTATTGATATGTACCACGGTATACCACTAACTTACTGCGGTATACCATGGCACACTTTATCACTAGGGGACATATTTGGGTTTCTATTGCATTAACCTTTTGTTACTCATAGTTTCGCAAGGGTAATATTATAAAAAACTATGCAAAGCCACCATATGTCGTCCTGCTTTGCATGGCACGTGTGCAGAAATGCAGTGCAGTATAAGTCCCTGCCTTGCGTTACTGTGCAAACCATAAGCTACAGTTTTCCAAAATGTCAACTACATCCATACCTCATTACCCTGTATGGCACTACACTATACATCACTCAACTGTACGCTATTCCACTGTACGCAATTATACTGTACACTACTCTAATGTATGCAAGTCCACTGTACGCGATTCCAGTATAAGCTATTTCACTCCACACTATTCCACTATATACCACTGCACTCTACAGCACTCCACTCTTTGGTATTTCACTGTATGGCACTCCAATGCACGTTACTCCACTGTATGCTTCTCCACCCTGTGCCACTCCACTGTATGCCATTCCATTCTATGCTGTTACCTTGGACGACACTCTGCGACTCTCCACTACGTGCTATTCCATTCTACCCCATGTCACTCTACGCCTCAGCATTGAGACTTTCCTGTATGCAACCCCACTGTACACACTACACATGATGCAATCCAGTCTTCACCACTCCACTGTATGCTACTGGACTATTAGCTATTCCACTGTACACCACTCCACTGTACCCCACGGCACTCTACGCTATTCCATTGTATGGCACTCCAGTTTATGCCACTCTAATGTACACCAAACCACTCTACTCCACTTCATTCTATGCTATTCCATTGGACTCCACTCGACTAAATGGTATTCTAGTTTACCACACTGCATGCCACTCCAGTCTACGTCATGCCACTCCACTGTACGCTAATCCACTGTACACCAGTAAACTGTACTCCACTACACTGTACACTATTCCAGTGTATGGCAATCCACTGTACAATACTCCAGTGTACGCAATTTGACTTTCTGCCAGTCCATTCTTCTACACTCCACTGTACACTATTAGACTGTATGGTATTCCACTGTATACTATTCTACTATATGGTACTCCACTGTACGGTATTCCACTTTACGCCACTACATTGTACACCACTAAATTATATGCCACTGCACTCTACGCAGCTCCACTGTACAAGACTCTGCTCCCACCTCTAAAAGTTTATTTCACTTTATGTACCAAAGTACACTGTACATAACTCTAATTTACTCCACTGACGTATACTCCACTGTAACTCTACAGTCTAATCTATGCCTGAACACTCCATTGTACAACAATCTATTTCACTAAGCAACTCTTTAATACTGTACGATATAGCACTCCACTCTGCTGTACGGGAGACCACTCCAATGTATAAGAGTTTACTCAACTATACGCTAGCAAATACACTACAAACTATTCCACACCACTATACTCTAAGACAAGCTAATACACTGTATTATACATTACGTAATTCGACTAAACTTTCCTCCACAGTGAGACTTTACCTCGCTCTACGCCACTGTCTAATGCAACTACACTTTACAACACACTACTGTACTCTATACAACTCCACAACGCTGCTAAACTGTTTCCCACTGTACCCCACTGCAATGAATTACACTCCATTGTACCCTTAACTGTACAACACTCACCTTCATTTTACTGTACGACACTCCAATGAAAGATACCTTAATAAATAACTCGCAATAATACAATTTGAATCACATTTTTATTAAAAACATAAAAACCAATTACATTTCATGAAAAAACACAAAGGTTACAGAGATGGTATAGTAGGAAAACTTTATTTATTTTTTCCATACAAACCATACTTAAACTACACAAACACATTCTAAAGTTATAGTTATAACTTTAATTTACACACCACTTTGATATTACTATAAGCCGTGTAGGTTCGTACAGTGTTCTCACCTCACTCGTCATACTTCATAAACTATAACTCGCCTTCTCAATGCACTCATACCCCTGTATATGACATTACTTTGCAAAAACAGTTTTCATAACACTTATGACATCTCAATTGTTTAGAACACAGTGCATGGTAGAGTGATATATATATATATATATATATATAGTCACTGGAAAAAACCAAAAGGTTACAGGGACGCTATAGTAAGGTTCTGAAGAACAAGTTACTTACCTTTGGTAACGCCTTTTCTGGTGGATACACTAGCTACCTGTGGATTCCTCACCTAATGAATTCTCCCAATGCACCAGCATTCAACGAAAAGTTTCTTCCAAGCTCTGCACGAGGACGTCACAATTCCCAACTCCCACGCGAGGCCGTCTGATGTCATCGAGGCAATAAGAGGTCCTCGGCGGCGTGCTGACATCAGTTCTCACCATTTTTTACGTGCATTTGAGGCAAACAGGTGACTACCGACAATACATACTTGACATGAGTACACCAATCAAATATAAAACAAAAAATTTAACCAAACATAAATTGCAAAATATCAAACATATATATATATATATATATATATATATATATATATATATATATATATATATATATATATATATATATATATATATATGGAAAATGGCACTTACCCAGTGTACATCTGTTCGTGGCATTAGTCGCTGCAGATTCACATGCTGTGCACATCCCGCCATCTGGTGTTGGGCTCGGAGTGTTACAAGTTGTTTTTCTTCGAAGAAGTCTTTTCGAGTCACGAGATCGAGGGACTCCTCCCATTTTGGCTCCATTGCGCATGGGCGTCGACTCCATCTTAGATTGTTTTCCCCGCAGAGGGTGAGGTATGAGTTGTATATGCTAGTAATAGTGCCCATGCAATGGAGTGAATACGTATGTACATAATGTAGTTTAAAGTAATATATATATTTACAAATATACAGATGTTCAAGATCAACTTCTAAACGGCTACAGGCTCCCGGGGAGGTGGGTGGGCGCATGTGAATCTGCAGCGACTAATGCCACGAACAGATGTACACTGGGTAAGTGACATTTTACGTTCGATGGCATGTGTAGCTGCAGATACACATGCTGTGCATAGACTAGTAAGCAGTTATCTCCCCAAAAGCGGTGGTTCAGCCTGTAGGAGTTGAAGTTGTTTGAAACAATGTTCGTAGTACTGCTTGGCCTACTGTAGCTTGCTGTGTTGTTAGCACATCTACACAGTAGTGTTTGGTAAATGTATGAGGCGTAGACCATGTAGCTGCCTTACATATTTCTGTCATTGGAATATTTCCTAGAAAGGCCATGGTAGCACCTTTCTTTCTAGTGGAGTGTGCCTTTGGTGTAATAGGCAGTTCTCTTTTTGCTTTAAGATAACAGGTTTGAATGCACTTAACTATCCATCTAGCAATGCCTTGCTTAGAAATTGGATTTCCTGTATGAGGTTTTTGTAAAGCAATAAATAATTGTTTTGTGAATTAGTTTTGTTCTGTCAATGTAGTACATTAACGCTCTTTTGATGTCTAATGTATGTAGTGCTCTTTCAGCTACAGAGTCTGGCTGTGGGAAGAACACTGGTAATTCTACTGTTTGATTTAAGTGGAACGGTGATATGACTTTTGGTAAAAATTTAGGATTTGTTCGTAGAACTACTTTATGCTTGTGTATCTGAATAAATGGTTCTTGTATGGTAAATGCTTGAATCTCACTTACTCTTCTTAAAGATGTGATGGCAATTAAAAATGCAACTTTCTATGTTAAGTATTGCATTTCACAAGAGTGCATGGGCTCAAAAGGTGGACCCATGAGTCGTGTTAAGACAATGTTGAGGTTCCATGAAGGAACTGGTGGTGTTCTTGGTGGTATAATTATCTTTAGACCTTCCATAAATGCTTTTATGACTGGTATCCTAAATAGAGAAGTTGAGTGCGTAATTTGCAGGTAAGCTGAAATTGCTGTAAGATGTATTTTAATGGAAGAAAAAGCTAGCTTTGATTTTTGCAAATGTAGTAAGTATCCTACGATGTCTTTGGCAGATGCGTGTAAGGGTTGAATTTGATTATTATGGCAGTAATAAACAAATCTTTTCCACTTATTTGCATAGCAATGTCTAGTGGTAGGTTTCCTAGCTTGTTTTATGACCTCCATACATTCTTGTGTAAGGTCTAGGTGTCCGAACTCTAGGACTTCAGGTGCCAGATTGCTAGATTCAGCGATGCTGGATTTGGGTGTCTGATCTGTTGTTTGTGTTGCGTTAACAGATCTGGTATGTTTGGTAGTTTGACATGAGGCACTACTGAGAGGTCTAGTAGTGTTGTGTACCAAGGTTGCCTTTGCCCATGTTGGTGCTATTAGTATGAGTTTGAGTTTGTTTTGACTCAGCTTGTTTACAAGATATGGAAGGAGTGGGAGAGGGGGAAAAGCGTAAGCAAATATCCCTGACCAACTTATCCATAATGCATTGCCCTGAGACTGATCTTGTGGGTACCTGGTTGCGAAGTTTTGGCATTTTGCGTTTTCCTTTGTCGCAAATAGATCTATTTGTGGTGTTCCCCAACTCTGGAAGTAAGTTTTCAGTATTTGGGGGTGAATCTCCCATTCGTGGATCTGTTGGTGATCCCGAGAGAGATTGTCTGCTAACTGATTCTGAATTCCTGGAATAAATTGTGCTATTAGGCGAATCTGGTTGTGAATCGCCCAATGCCATATTCTCTGTGCCAGGAGACACAACTGTGTTGAGTGTGTGCCTCCTTGTTTGTTTAGGTAATACATCGTTGTCATGTTGTCTGTTTTGACAAGAATGTGTTTGTAGCTTATTATGGGTTGAAATGCTTTCAGCGCTAGAAATACTGCCAATAGTTCTAAGTGATTTATGTGAAACTGTTTTTGGTGAGTGTCCCATTGTCCTTGGATGCTGTATTGATTGAGGTGTGCTCCCCACCCTATCATGGAGGCATCTGTCGTTATTACATATTGTGGCACTGGGTCTTGGAAAGGCCGCCCTTGGTTTAAATTTATACTGTTCCACCATTGAAGCGAGGTGTATGTTTGGCGGTCTACCAACACCAGATCTAGAATTTGACCCTGTGCCTGTGACCACTGTGATGCTAGGCACTGTTGTAAGGGCTGCATGTGCAACCTTGCGTTTGGGACAATGGCTATGCATGAGGACATCATGCCTAAGAGTTTCATCACCATTTTGACTTGTATTGTTTGATTTGGATACATGGCCTGTATTACATTGTGAAATGCCTGAACTATTTGTGGACTTGGAGTGGCAATCCCTTTTGCTGTGTTGATTGTCGCCCCTAAGTATTGCTGTGTTTGACATGGCAGAAGGTGTGACTTTGTGTAGTTGATTGTGAAACCTAGTTTGTGGAGGGTTTCTATGACATACTCTGTGTGTTGTGAACACCTTTCTAGCGTGTTGGTTTTGATTAACCAATCGTCTAGGTACGGGAACACATGTATTTGCTGCCTTCTGATATGTGCAGCTACTACTGCTAGGTACTTTGTAAAAACTCTTGGCGCAGTTGTTATTCCGAATGGCAACACCTTGAATTGGTAATGTATCCCTTGGAATACAAACCTTAAGTACTTTCTGTGTGAAGGATGTATCGGTATATGGAAATATCCATCCTTTAGGTCTAGTGTTGTCATGTAGTCTTGTTGTTTGAGTAGTGGGATTACGTCTTGTAATGTCACCATGTGAAAGTGATCTGATTTGATGTAGGTATTTAATGTTCGGAGATCTAATATAGGTCTCGGTCTCTTGTCTTTTTTGGGTATGAGAAAGTACAGAGAGTAAACTCCTGTTCCTTTCTGGTGTTTTGGTACTAATTCTATTGCTTCTTTTAGTAGTAATGCCTGAACTTCTAGTCCTAGAAGATCTATATGTTGTTTTGACATATTGTGTGTTTTCGGTGGGACGTTTGGAGGGAATTTGAGAAATTCTATGCAATAACCATGCTGGATAATTGCCAGTACCCAAGTGTCTGTTATCTCCTCCCAATGTTTGTAAAATTGGCTTAGTCTCCCCCCCACAGGTGTTATGTGTTGGGGATGTGTGACTTGGAAGTCACTGCTTGTTTTGAGGGGTTTTGGGGCTTTGGAACTTCCCTCTATTTTTTTGGAATTGTCCCCCTATATATTGCCCCCGAAAAGTTCCCCGCTGATATTGGCTTTGATAAGTGGGCCTTGCTTGTGAGGTTGTGGCCTCTGTAGGTTGACCTCGAAATCCTCCCCTAAATTGTGTTTTGCGAAATGTGCCTCTGCTTTGTGGGGAGTAGAGTGCGCCCATGGCTTTTGCGGTATCAGTATCTTTTTTGAGTTTTTCAATAGCAGTGTCGACTTCCGGCCCAAACAACTGCTGTTCATTAAAGGGCATATTCAGCACGGCTTGTTGTATTTCCGGCTTGAATCCTGATGTACGCAACCATGCGTGTCTCCTTATTGTTATTGCAGTATTTACTGTCCATGCAGCCGTATCTGCTGCGTCCATTGATGACCGCATCTGATTATTGGAGATACTTTGTCCTTCTTCTACCACTTGTTGTGCTCTTTTCTGGAACTCTTTGGGTAAGTGTTCTATGAAATGCTGCATTTTGTCCCAATGAGCTCTGTCGTATCTTGCCAAAAGTGCTTGTGAATTGGCAATACGCCATTGGTTTGCTGCTTGTGCTGCAACTCTTTTACCCGCAGCATCGAATTTGCGACTCTCCTTGTCTGGAGGTGGTGCATCGGTATGAGAGTTTGCTCTCTTGCGAGCTGCCCCAACAACCACAGAATCTGGTGTTAATTGCTGCGTAATATAAACAGGGTCTGTTGGTGGTGGCTTGCACTTCTTTTCCACCCTTGGAGTTATGGCTCTGCCTTTAACAGGATCCTGAAATATTTGTTTGGAATGTTTTAGCATTCCCGGGAGCATAGGTAAGCTTTGGGATTGGCTATGAGTGGAGGAGAGTGTATTAAACAAAAAGTCATCCTCAATTGGTTCTGAATGCAAGGTGACGTTATGAAACGCAGCTGCCCTTGAGACCACCTGCGTGTAGGATGTACTGTCTTCAGGTGGCGACGGCCTCGTAGGGTAACAGTCTGGGCTGTTATCTGATACAGGAGCATCATAAAGGTCCCATGCATCAGGATCATCTTGACTCATTGCAGTATGAGTCGGGGATTGCATCAGTGGTGGAGTGGCTACCGGTGATGTGTGCATTGATGGTGGTGGAGATGGTGGTGGAGTTGTTTGTCTTGCCACCTTTGCCTGTGGCTGCTTGTCCTTTTCTTGAAAGGCAAGTCTTCTTTTCATCTTAATTGGGGGAAGAGTGCTTATCTTCCCTGTGTCTTTTTGAATGTGGAGCCTTCTTTGAGTGTAGTCTGGCTCAACAGATTCAAGTTACTCTCCGAACTTATGTCCTTGCATCTGG
The DNA here is from genome assembly GCF_031143425.1 of Pleurodeles waltl. Classification (NCBI taxonomy): domain Eukaryota; kingdom Metazoa; phylum Chordata; class Amphibia; order Caudata; family Salamandridae; genus Pleurodeles; species Pleurodeles waltl. The sequence goes on along the minus strand of NC_090447.1, from coordinate 74,971,458 downwards.
GAGGACAATCCCTGTTCCTCTGTGTAGGAACCTGTTTTCGGTTCCGAGGCAGGATGTTTTGGGATCGAAATCTTTTCGGTCGCCTTTTGGGCTCCGAGGCAACCTTCTTTATTTTCGGCGTCGTGGTGTCTCGGTGCCGAACCATTTCGGTGCCACTGTCTCGGTGCCGAATCTTTTCGGAGCCGCTGTCTCGGGCCCGAGATTGCTGTGTGGCGGTATCTCGACCGGAGTCGGATGACTTCGCCACATGCATGCCCTTTTTCGGTGCCGATGATCGGTCACCTATTTTTCGGGTTAAGCCATGGCCTGTTGGCGGTGGCGTCCCCTGGGCTTTTGTTGTCTCTTCGTGAGTTTTATGTTTCGACGTCTTACTCACGGTTTTCGGCGTTTCTTCAGGATCGAGCTCATCCGAGTCCGATTCATGGATGGAGAAGGTTTCTTCTTCCTCCTCGAAACGCCCTTGTCCTGTCGGCGCCGACGCCATCTGCAGTCTTTTTGCTCTTCGGTCTCTTAATGTCTTCCTCGACCGAAACGCTCAACAGGCTTCACAGGTATCCTCCTTGTGCTCTGGAGACAGACACAAGTTACAGACCAGATGCTGATCTGTATATGGATACTTGTTATGACATTTTGGGCAGAAGCGGAATGGGGTCCGTTCCATCAGCCTTGAAGGGACACGAGGCCGGGCCGACCAGGCCCCGACGGGGGGATCGAAAAAACACCGAAGGGCCACCGGAGCTCTTCAAAAGTCGGTGTCGATCTGTTTTAACTAACCCGATACCGAGCGCAAACAATACCGACGATTTTTCCGAGATTCTAACTAACTTTCCGATCCGAAACACGGAGCGAAAAGGAACACGTCCGAACCCGATGGCGTAAAAAAAACCAATCTAAGATGGAGTCGACGCCCATGCGCAATGGAGCCGAAATGGGAGGAGTCCCTCGATCTCGTGACTCGAAAAGACTTCTTCGAAGAAAAACAACTTGTAACACTCCGAGCCCAACACCAGATGGCGGGATGTGCACAGCATGTGTATCTGCAGCTACACATGCCATCGAACATATATATATACATACATACACATATATACATACACACATATTGAAAAACCTAAAACCTCACATATGTACAAATATATACATATACCATCAAGCAAAAATACACATTCTTATATACAAATGCACCCCAGGATATCCTGGATAGACCATCCAGGCAACGGGGAGGCGGTGGGACCGTGAGGAATCCACAGGTAGCTGGTGTAGCCACCAGAAAAGGTGTTACCGAAGGTAAGTAACTTGTTCTTCTGATGGATACAACTACCTGTGGATTCCTCACCTAATGAATAGAGTCCCAAAGCAGTACCGCACTCAGTGGTGGGTGCCTGAATGGTCAAACTAAAAAATCCTGCAGTACAGACCGTGCAAAATGGCCATCCCTCCTAACCTCTGAATCGAAACAATAATGCTTTGCAAAAGTATTGAGGGATGCCCAAGTTGCGGCCTTACAAATGTCAGCCAAAGGAACACCTCTAGCCAAGGCCGAAGAGGCCGACTTAGCCCTGGTGGAATGGGCTCTAATTCCTACAGGAGGAATCTTCCCTGCCAAGGAGTAACACACTTTGATGCAAAGAACAACCCACCTGGATAGTGTTCTCTTGTGGACAGCCTTGCCTTACCTCTTCCCCACATAACCGACGAAGAGCTGATCCTCCACTCGGAATTCTCTTGTCCTGTCGATGTAGAAACTCAATGCCCTTTTTGGGTCCAGCCGAAGCAGTCTCTCCTCCTCTTTTGATGGATGGGGAGGAGGATAGAAGGACGAGAGAGTTGTAGACTATCCTAAATGAAAGGGTGTAACAACCTTCGGTAGGAAAGCCGCCTTGGTCCTCAACACCACCTTGTCCACATGAAAGGAAGTGAAAGGGGGCTTAACGCTAAGCGCCTGAAGCTCACTCACACACCTAGCCGATGAAATGGCTAGAAGAAAAACTGTTTTTAAAACCAAAAACCTTAAAGGACATGAATGCAAAGGTTCAAACGGTGAACCCATCAGGAAAGTTAATACCAAATTTAAATCCCACTGAGGCATAACAAAGGGAGTGGGAGGAAACCTGTAAGTAAGGCCCTTTAAGAACCTTAAAACTATAGGGGACTTAAATAAGGAAGATTGATCAGGCAGGCACAGAAAGGCTGACGTGCCAAAAAATAGCCTTTAACAGTTGTAACTGCACAACCCCTCTGCGCCAAGGATAATGCGAACGATAACACGTCCGACAAACGGGCACGTAAGGGATCAATTTGACTCTCTCCACACAAAGCCACAAATTTTGCCCATCTGACAGCATAGATAGATTTAGTGGAGTGTCGCCTGGCCGATAAAATAACGTCCACCACTTCTGGTGGGAGAGAAAAGGAACTCAGATTGCCCCGTTCAATCTCCAGGCATGTAGGTGCAGGCTCTGGAGGTGTAAAATCTGCCCCTGCGAGAGGAGGTCTGCCCTGTGAGGGAGACGAAGCGGAGGGCACAGAGAGAGTATGAGAAGATCTGTGTACCACACCCTTCTAGGCCAATCCGGAGCTATCAAGATAACTTGGGCCCGGGGTCTTGGCGGATCGATCTTCCTAAGAACCCGAGGAATCAAGGGTATGGGGGGGGAACGCGTAAAGCAACTGGCCGAACCAGGACATCTGAAACGCGCCCCCCAATGCTCCTTGCACCGGATACTGGAGGCTGCAGAACGACAGGCAGTGCACGTTCTCCTGAGTGGCAAGCAGGTCTACCTGTGGAGATCTCCACATCCGGTAAATATAAAGGATCAGGTCTGGATGGAGACGCCACTTGCGATCGGTCGAGATGTTCCGACTGAGACTGTCCGCACGTACGTTCAGAACTCCGGCCAAATGGTTTGCTACTATGCAAATCTGATGGTCCTGTGCCCAGGACCAGAGCCGCAGAGCCTCTCTGCAGAGAAGGTACGACCCTACTCCCCCCTGCTTGTTGATGTACCACATCGAGGTAGTGTTGTCCGTCAGGACCTGAACCGACTGACCACGAAGGGAAGGGAGGAAGGCCTTGAGAGCTAGACGTATTGTCTGCAACTCCAACAGATTTATATGAAACCTCTGTTCCACTGGAGACCAATGACCTTTGATCTCCAGGACCCCCAGGTGAGCTCCCCACCCTAGAGTGGAAGCATCCGTTATGACCGTGGCCACTGGCGGTGGTAGTGAAAACGGCCTTCCTTGGGAAAGGTTGCCGTACACAGCCCACCATTGTAGATCCGCCACAGTGTCTCTGGAGTTCCTTATCGACTCCTTAAGATCACCTCTGTGTTGAAACCACTGCCTGCGGACGCACCACTGAAGAGCCCTGATGTGCCAGCGTGCATGAGTGACCAACAGAATGCATGAAGCGAACAGACCGAGCAGACGAAGGATCTTGAGGACTGGAACAACCGCTCCACTCGAAACATTGGAATCAACGGTTGAACGTCCTGAAGCCGCTGAGGCGGAGGAAAGGCCCGATTCAATGTTGTGCCCAGTACTGCCCCTATGAACAGGAGGCGTTGACAGGGCTCCAGGTGAGATTTGGGCACGTTCACCGAAAATCCCAGGTCAAACAACAACTGGGTTATCAACAGCAGGTGATGCAGCACGAGCTCTGGAGACTTGGCTTTGATCAACCAATCGTCTAGGTAAGGGAATACCACTATTCCCTTCCTCCTGAGATCTGCTGCAACCACCGCCATCACCTTCGTGAAGACTCAAGGTGCGGAAGTAAGACCAAAAGGAAGGACTGCAAACTGGTAGTGTTGCGATCCCACCACAAACCGGAGATACTTCCTGTGCGACTTCAGAATGGGGATTTGAAAGTAAGCATCCTGCAAATCACCATCCAATCCTCTTCGTTTAACGCCAAAAGCACATGTGCTAGGGTCAGCATTTTGAATTTCTCCTGTTTGAGGAACCAATTCAAAACCCTCAGTTCCAGGATAGGCCTCTACCGACCATCCTTCTTTGGGATCAGGAAATATGTTGAATAACAACCCTGACCCCTTTCCGGCTCTGGAACCAACTCCCCTGCACCTTTTGACAAAAGGACTGGAACCTCCTGCTGCATCAACAGGAGATGGTCTTCCGTGCAGAACGGATCGGCGGGGAGGGATGGGAGGGAGAAACTCCCGAAAAATAAGGGCATAACCTTTCTCCACAATAGTCATGACCCAGGAGTCTGATGTGATTGACTCCCACATACGGAGAAAATGCAATAGCCTTTCCCCCTACAGGAGAAGAATGGGATGGGATGGAATGGATGGAGGACTAAGGCTGTTTTCCCTGTTGCACCACTCCCGAGGAAGAGACAAGGTGCTGCTGGGCGGCCCCTCTGGTCCTGACCTTACCCTGCCCCCTATATGACCTATAGGGAAGAGTAGTGGTAGGTTGCTGGCCTGCTGGCTGCAATCTCCCCCGACAGGAAGAGCCACGCCCAAACCCCCTGAACCTCCTGAATGATCTAAAAGGGGTGGTGGTAGAAGCCTGCAAGCCCAGAGACTTAGCGGTAGCCCTGCTCTCCTTGAAACGTTCCAAGGCAGAATCAGCCTTAGTACCAAACAGTTTGTCCCCATCAAAAGGCAAGTCTAGGAGGGTTGATTGCACATCAGATTAAAATCCTGACGACCTCAACCAAGCATGTGCCTTCTGGCTGCTATAGACGTGCCCATCACCCTGGCCACCGAATCAGATGTATCTAGTCCTGACTGAATCACCTGAGTCGCTGCTGCCTGTGCATCAGTCAGAAGGCCGAGAACATCCTAGGACAAATCAGGCTATGCAGTCTTGGCCGCATCCATCAAAGCATAGATATACCTGCCCAAGACACAGATTGCGTTCGTAGACTTCAGGGCCATACCTCAGGATGAGAAAGTTTTCTTTGCAGATTGTTCCAACTTTTTTGATTCTCTGTCCGACGGGGCCCCAGGAAAGGACCCAGGAGCTGTGCGTGAGGAACACGAAGCCTGTACCACCAGACTCTCCGGAGTCGGGTGCCTTGAAAGGAAACCTGGATCCCCAGGAACCACTCGGTATCTCCTCGCCACAGATCTACTCACAGCAGGCAAAGATACTGGCTTTCTCCACACCTCCATGATCGGTTCTGTGAGCACCTCGTTAAAGGGGAGGAGCGGCTCTGCCGCAGCTGAAGCAGGATGCAATACCCCTGTAAGGATGTTAGTTTTGACCTCAGCTACAGGAAGGGGTATATCGAGAAAATCCACTGCCCTCCTCACCACTGAATGGAACGCGGCAGCCTCCTCAGTATACTCCCCAGGAGATGCCAAATCCCACTCCGGGGAAGTATCAAGACCGCTAGCGGAGTCCAAGCTCTGAAGGTCTCCCAGGGGCTCCACGATCTCTCCTTCCTCCAGGAGCTTCCTTCTATATTCCTGCTCCTCTAACAGTCTCAGAGCCTTTCTCCTGGAGTGCAACCTGGCCTCTATCCTTGGCATTGACAAGGAGTTAACCGAAGTCGAAGACCTCGGATGATGTAGATCTTCGGATTCGCCCGACACCGGATCCATCGGCGCTGTGGACAGGCAGGCCCTCTTCACCGGTGTCCACTGGAGCCATGTCGAAGTCAACGGCGTCGGGGCAGCAGAAGCTATCTGCAGGTCTTCTTGGTGAAGCCAACGGTACCGGCGCCGAACCAGCACCTTCTACCGGACAGAAGGGCATGAAAGGTGTCGGCCTGCGTGGAGCCGGAACACCCAAATCAAAGGCCAAGGGCTCTGAGGGACCAGCCGGTGCACCGCCAGGGGCCATGGAGGCGAAGATATTGAACATCGCATTCAAAAATGCGGCCGGATCCGCACCCAAAGCCGGGAACACAAGGTACCCCTGCGGCATCAGATACCCTTGCGGCGTCGGTGCCGTAAACTCCTGTGGAGCCGGCGTCGGATCAGGCACCTCCGATTGTGCTGGTGAGAAGCCAGGGCTCTGTTGAGGGTCAACTTCAAGGACCAACGGTGCCGGAGAAGCCCAAGGGCTCTGCGTCTGATGCGTCACTGTCGGGCTGATCTCCGACGCCGAGCCGATGGAGAGCTTGAACGAGATCTGTCCCTCTCTGACCGACGTTGGGAATCATGCTGGTGTCAGAAGTCATGACGACGTCGCTTATGGGTCTTTGAAGATTTGGAAGACTACCTCCGATGTCAGCACTTCTCCTTTTTCTTCGACTTAGCCAAAAACAACTTGGTTTCACGTTCTTTGAGCGCCTTCATATTCATCTGTTGGCACGAACTGCACTCCTCCACATCATGCTCGGAGTTTAAACACCACAAGCAGTCATTGTGCGGGTCCGTCACCAACATACGGCCCCCGCACTCCCCACAGGGGTTAAACCCGGATTTCCTAGGAGGAGACATAATACAAAGTATCACTTTCTGGGAAACAGTTGCTCCCTAGAGCCTGAAGAAAAAAACGCTACTCGAAGGCACGGAAAAAAGGGAACTGACATCAGCACGCCGGCGAGGACCTCTTATTGCCTCGATGATGTCAGACGGCGTCGCGTGGGAGTCTGGCAATTGTGACATCCTCGTCGACATGCAGCGCTTGGAAGAAAATTTCCATTGAATGCTGGCGCATTGGGAGAATTTATTAGGTGGGGAATCCACAGGTAGATGTATCCATCAGAATGTTCTTGTACAAAACAAGAGAAATTCAGCAGTTATACTTAGAGTTATTTCAAGTAACTATAACTCACGCCCTAAGGTAACTATAACTCACACCCTCGCCATGCACGTTTTTTTCTTCAATAATTTAACTGCTTATGTTTCATTTATATTTTTTATGACCTTATACAAGTTGTCATCAGTGCTGTAATATCTAGGGTAATTAGCAGTGCATGGCGAGGGCACAAGTTATAGTTACCTTAGGGAGCGAGCTATCGTTACTTGAAATAACTAACTATAACTGCTGAATTTCTATGGTTTTGTACAAGTAAATACAGATCCTAACTATAATGTCCTGTAACCTTTGGCTTTTTTCAGTGAATTTCTATGTTTTTTTAACAAAGTTATTTTAATTACTATACATTAATTCAACTACTGCCGCGCAAGGCCAAAGGTGGGCGTTGGCTGCAGGACCAGGGATACAGCCAGGCTCTGCAGCCAACCCCCTATAATTACCCAGCCCTGACTCCTCTTACCCTCTGTTTCTGCCTTTCTGCCCATTTCTTTCCCCCTGTTTCTGATTCTCTGCCATTTCTTCCACTCAGTTTGTGGCTTTCTGCTCATATCTTGCCCTATGTTTGGTCACCTCTGCCCATTTTCTGTTCGTTTCTTGCCCACTGTTTGTGCCGCTCTGAATGTTTCCTGCCCCTTGTTTCTGCCTGTTGCTTATCCTAGCTTTATTCCTTTCTGCTCATTTTGTGACCCCGATTCTGCATTCTCCTCATTTTCTGTTCATTTCTTGACTTCTAGATGTGCCTTTCTGCTCGTTTTATGCTTGTTTCCTAACCTTTTTTTCTGTCTTTCTGTTCATTTCTAGCCCTCTTTATGTGACATACTGTCCATTTCTGTCCTCTATTTGTGCCTCTCTCTCTCCTTTTTTCTGTTCCTCTCTTGTCCTCTGTTTGGTCCTTTCTGCTCATTAAACGCCCTTTGATTGAGCTTTTCTGCTCATTTTTGCACCTGTTCCTGTTTTTATACTTGTTTATTGCCCTTTTCAGGCTATTTGTGACCACGGGGAGCCTCAAGGCCCTCCCACCCCAACGGTCCGAGCCAGCAACCGCTTCCTGCAGGAGCCAGCATTGCTCTCACAGAGAAGGAGCTGCTGCTAAAGCAGATCCCTCTAGTATCAAGGCAACGTTAACTCTGTCTGCCTGGCAACATCCCCGGTTAAGGCACACAGAGGAAACCTCCGGTCAGATAAAGAGAGCTTTCCCCAAAATAACAATCCAAAAACGTGCCCTGGGTATTGGATCCATCTATGGCCACAACACTGAAATAAATCCTCCTTTTTTGCCACCCTGAAAAGAGTCCTGATAGAAATTGATCATATGCAAGTTGTGATCAGTGGTGGCTGGAACCTAACCATAAACTAGAAGTTCAATCTCTCTGGGTAGCCAGATCCCAAAAACAATTAGGACAAAGAACTGCTACAAGATTTAGCGTCAGATCATTCAATTTTTTGACCAATGGAGGTTTCTTCACCAATGGGAACACATGGCATGTAATCCAGAGTAAGATACTTTCTTGCTCTTACTGGCATTCGCCCTAAACTTTTCAGCTCTACGACTGGAACTAGCTATGTATCTTACCATGGCCCTATCAAAATACTTACATCTTCTGACTTCAAAGGACAAAAATTGGAGGAAGGACTCCCTAAAGTAGTAACTGTCTGCAGAAAAGAAAAAAATACTGAGATATCTTAAGGATTACTTAAACTTCAAAATGGAGTCAGTTTTCCCCTCACAAACTCTTTGGGAGATTGGGACATCCTATATGAGAGATGCTGCCACTGCATGTAAAAAAACACAACTCAACTGAGGACTTCAATGGAATTGGAATCTCCCCAACCCCATTAGCTCTACTGTGCCTACCCTACAGATGAGAATTTAAATATTTTAAACAAGAAGGACAAGCCTGATACTTTACTTACAGAACAAGCCAAGAAAACCCAGCAGCCTCCACTGCATATGGCAGCGGGCTGATGGGGGAGACAACATTTAAATAAAATAAAAAAATTAAAAAAAGAAGAAAACACTTGCCTTGTGCTGCCCGTCTCCGGCTGCCTCGCACCTATTGTGGGACACCAGCACAGACTCCCCGACAATCCTGACGCTGGTTACATGCTATGTTTAGCATATAAGCAGCGCCAGGATTGGTCTGAGCAGCAGTCGCTACTGCTCAGACACAAGCCTGGGGTCTGTGCTGTTTCTTCAGGGGAAACCTAAGTGAGCATGTGTGTTTTCCTGGCCTCAGAAGGCCGGCCAAACACTTAGTGCACTCTAACCTCCTCCTCCTCCTCCTCCCTTCCACCTCCTGTGGCCCAGCCCCACCCCCTCCCCATATAATCTGCTGGCTGAGCCAGCAGATGAAAAATTATGAAAAATAAAATGATATCAAGCTATTCTTTTATTTTTCACTTGCTGGCTCAGCCAGTGGGGCGACACCCCTCTGCAAATGCAGAGGAGCTGCCCTGAGAAAATGTCATTCCTTACGTCAATACAAGGTTATGAGCAGGGAGGAAAAAACTACTTTCTTCTTCGACTACAGAAGAAGCAAAATTGACAATACCGGCAGCCTATAACAAAGCATGACAATTTTCTCTTGTCTACCCAAGACATTACGAGGACATTTGCTACATTATTCACCCCCTTATAATTGTCTGAAACTCTGACTGATCATGCCATGGAACTGTCTTTCATGAGTAGGATCAAGATTCCAGGATTCCCATCAGACTTGTCGATTAAATTGAATATGGAAAAATCTATCAGGATCATCCTTTTATGCAGCGGGACACCTTGATCAACACAGTTGAGATTAATGGACTCGGAGGAAATGTGTAAAGAAACTTCCCTGACCATCCTATCAAAAAAACATTCCCTTTTGACTCCGGGTGGTGGTCTTGAGGCATAGTCCGGGCATTTCCTGTTTAATGCATCTTTGAATAAATCTAGCTTTCAATGCCCCTACTGTGAAAGACGCTTTGCAGTACTTTGTGGATGAGGACACATTCAAGGTTTACTTAGAGTGACATGATGAGAAAGTCCGCCTCCACATTCTGAAATTATGAATCATAGATAACCATGATGTTCAAGACCTCTGCTATGAGTCATTTCCAGATCATTTAAGCTTCATGACAATCTGGAAAACGCTCCTCCTTACTTCTTTAGATAATACAGTGTTGTGCTGCCTGTCTGAACAGCAAGAGACTGCCTTGAAGGACACGAGAGATTACTTTATAGCCTTGAACATGAAATGAGTCTGTTTGTTGGTACCTCATCCTAACCAAAAGGGTCTGTGATGACTCTGTTAGAACCTCCTAATGAAAAGGAAATCCTCTCAAGAGATTCTGAGACTGGAATCACCAGCTGAATGACTGGCTCGCAGACTGAGGCAGAATATGTTTATTCTCCAAGTTTCCCATAATTCGGCACCATTATCCTCTAGACACTGCTAAAGGGGTCTCATGGGATGCCTGGCAGGAGGGACTGTAAAGACGCAATAGACCATAGATAACTAATAGAGATGCTACTGGCCGTGCCTTTGGGTGAATAAGTTGTAACAAATTGAAACAGGCTCTCCGCTGAAGAATACACTTTAGTGACTTGAGAATCTAGTATTGTATTTTTTGAACTGGCACAGCAATCGACTTGTTTAACTCGTAGACCAAACCACAAAAATGCATATGAAGTTATTTTAAAACGAATAAATGCTTCTTCTGAGGTTACAGCATTACTCAAACAATCATCTAGGCAGGGACAAAGCTGAGGTAAGCCCGGAAAACTGCAATACACTTTGAAAAAAGTTATTAGCGTCAACTTTTAAACAAAAGCACTTCGAACTGGGACTGGTTGTTGCCTACTACAAACCTCAAGAATTTCCGAGGTTCCTCTCTTACAGGAATGTGAACTTAGGCATCTTGAAGGTCTATGGCACACACAGCACATATCCAATTCCCTTTATGTAATTGTAACTTAGAGGTAACACCAATATTCTGAATTTCTCTATTTTTAGCCATTTGTTTGTTCTGAGGTTGAGTATGGGTCGGAATTATTTTTTTGAATTTTTTTTGCAACCCAGAAAGCGAAGGGAATACATTCTTATTCCTTTTAGCTGATGAGGGACCTCCTCCCCTACCTCTCTCTCCATTAAATTGTTGACTTTTTTTCAGAGCTGCACTCAGTGGAACTGGGAGAACATTTTGGTGGAACACCTAATCTGAACAATGTGTAATATCCACTGGTCTCTTCATCTTTCACCACTCTTCTAGGTGTGATACAGTGCCCCCACCCCCCTCCATCAGAGTGATCAAGCAGAGGGAGGACGTCACTATTTTACAGGTGGTTTTCCTACAACACTGGATGGTTGCTGGCCATCTCTTTCTTTTAACAACTTACACTAATGGTAGGATTGTCTCCCATGATGCTGCTACTGTTGTTGCCAAGAACAGTGAGGAATTTGAACTGTCACAGTGAAAAAACACCTGTCGTACCGTCTATAGTGACTCACATTTCTTTTTTCCCAACTTATGGCTAGTACAGTCTCCATCTCAACCTTCATAATATTCATTTCATAACTGCTGGAAGAGCAGAACAGAGGATTCCCAGAAACATGGGAGGTGAAAAATGCCTTGTTGGGCTTCTGGCTAGGGTCCAGTGAAGCAGCCAGAAACTGCATCCCAAACTCAGTTCATATCAATATCGGGAGCTGCCTGATCACAATAACCAACAGCAATAATAATTACTTGGGTTTAAACAGGTGTACCTTGTTGGAGAACTTCCGGAGAGGCTAGCCTTTCTTCCCTTGGCATTTCCTCATGAAGCGCTGAAGGAAATCCTCTAAGAATCTAATGTAGCATTCTTGCAAGGCAGAGGCACTGCAGTCTTTATGGTTATCCCTGATGTTCTGCACAATTTCCTTCTGACCAAGCCACATCTTCAACAAAGCAAGCCCCCTGTCATCGCATCCTAACTCCAGAAGATCATTAACAGTTCCTTCGACACCGCCACCTTCTCGAAGAGCTGGAAACACACCGACATCAAAGCCCTCCTCAAGAAACCCAAGGCGAACCCAAAGGACCTCAAGAACTTCCGGGCCATCTCCCTGCTCCCCTTCCAGCAAAAGTCATAGAATAAATTGTCAACAAACAATTGACCCGTTTCCTCGAGGAGAAAAACACTCTGGACATGTCCCAATCCAGATTCCGCAGCAACCAAAATTCCAAAACCGCCCTCATCCCCGCCACCGATGACATCAGGATCATACTTTGCAACAGTGAAGCCGTGGCCCTCATCCTCCTGGACCTCTCAGCCGTGTTCAACACCATCTGCCACCACCCCCTACACACGCCTCAACAATGCAGAAATCTGCGACAGAGCCCTGGACTCGATCACCTCCTTCCTCACAGGCAGAACTCAGATAGTCCCCCTCCCTCCATTCCGCTCTGAAGCCATCACAATCATCTGTGGCGTACCCCAGGTATCGCCCTCAGCCTGACCCTCTTTAACGTCTACACGGCTCCGCTCGCTAACATCGCCCGATCGCACCACCTCAACATCGGCTCATAAGCCAATGATACCCAGCTGATCCTCTCCCTCACCAAGGACCCCGCCATCGACAAGACCAACCTCCATGAAGGAATGAAGGCCATCACTGAATGGATGGACAACAGCTGCCTGAAACTAAATTCCGACAAGACCGAGGTCCTCATCTTCAGCTCCACCCCCTCCGCATGGGACGACTCCTGGTGGCCTGCCACACTGGGAACCGCACCGACACCCAACGACCACGCACGCAATCTGGGATTCATCCTGGACTCATCACTATCAATGACCCAGCAAGTCAACGCCATCTCCTCCTCCTGCTTCAACACCCTCCGCACGCTTCGTAAGATCTACAAACAGATCCCCAATGAAACCAGGACAGTCACCCAAGCCCTCGTAAGCAGCAAAATGGACTAACGCAATACCCTCTACGCAGGAACCAAGGCCAAGCTCCAGAAAAGACTGCAATGCATACAGAACGCCTCCACACACCTCATCATGGACATCCCCGCCACTGCCACATTACTGTCCAATTGAGACCTACACTGGCTCCCCATCAACAAGAGCATCAGGTTCAAACTCCTCCCCCACGCTCACAAGGCACTCCACAACACCGGACCAGAATCCTTCTACACCCAGACCCAATAGCTTCGCTCCGCCGACCTTGCCCTTGCCACCGTCCCACGCATCCACAGAACGACCGCCGGGGGCAGATCGTTCTCCCACCTCGTTTCCAAGACGTGGAAAACTCTTCCCACCCACCTGCGTCAGACACAGGACTTACCTTCAGGAAACATCTCAAGACATGGCTGTTCGAGCAGTAGAAGTCCCCCCCCGCACCTTGAAACCCTCACGGGTGAGTAGTGCTCTTTACAAATACTCAGATTGATTGATTGACTTTTCTTGTCTTTCTGGCTGCTGAGATCATCACTGAATTAGGCTGGGTATTTGCCCTGAGAAACAGTGGGTCTTGATCAGGAGACATATTTCTTTTGGAGGCTACTTGGATCAGACTAAGAATAAGTTTCAGCAAAGGTTGGAAAAACCATGGACCAGAAGTAGAAGAGACCTAGAAGATGAACTGTGATGAAGAGACTCAAGATAACAGAAGCTGTTCTAGCTAGAACTAGCATATGGATGTTTATATTGGGGGTTGGGATATCAACCGCCCAAGAGATGTGAGCCAGAGGAGAATCAAACAATGTTGAAGAATGCCTTCAAAATGGACGAGAAATCTGAGGAAGTGAACATCCAAGAAGTGGAACATTAGTAAAAGCATGATCTCTTTGTGGAATGTCTTGAGCGTCTCGAATGAGACAGTGATCTTCATTTGGACTGAAATCTCAGCTGCAATCTTGTTCTCTTATGAGGGCTTCTCTGCATTGAAGGCTGTTGGGGGGCAGTGTGTGGTAAAGTCTGTGCTATTATCGGTTACTTGTTTAGATATGACGTTAGCGGTGCTTGAAAAGTTGGAGGCGATTAAAAAAAAGAAAATGAGTTAGTTACCTGAATCTTCAGTTCTTCATGCTTGAATCATCCCTGTCGTCAGAGTGGGAGTCCCACGATACATTAACATAGCAGTATATATCATTACCACGGGCCCTAAAGGCAATGAACAGTCTCTTTCGTAACACATCCACGTCCTTTTTAAAAAAGGACTAAACTTATGACCAATCATGTAACAGCGCCCTCTAGAACACTCCAGTATTAGATCTCTCATAGATTCACATGCTTGAATCAGATTAGCAAGCAGTAAATGGAATAAGTGTCTAAGGTGTGTTAGCAGATGGTGGGTCTTAATATGAAAAATATTTTTAAGGTGACAGTCATATATTTATATAAACATGTATACATATACCCATGTATATAATAAACTGTTTATTATATATATATATATATATATATATATATATATATATATATATATATATATATATACACAATATAATAAAACAATAATAATTATTACGATTATAGTAAAAATCAACCAATGAAAAACCTTTGTCAATATACAGATGTAGAACCATAAACAATGGAGGCTTATTGAAAGAGATTGCGTAGCACTGCTTGACCAGCATCAGTGCGTTGAGCAGATTCTAGGCAACAGTGTTGTGTGAATGAATCCACACTTCTCCACGTTGCCGCACAACACATCTTGCCCAATGTCACTCCAGTAAAGAGGGCTGTAGATGTAGACAGTGCCCTAGTTGAGTTCGCTCTGACCTTGCTCGACAAAGGTAGACCAGCTTTACAGTGACAAAACTGTATTGCGGCTGAAATCCATCTGGCTATTGTTGCTTTACTCTCTGGAGTTCCCATACGCATTTGACTATAGGATACCAATAGTTGAGTAATGTTCCTGAGAGTTTTTGTACGATGCAAGTAAAACTTGAGGCATCTTTTGAAATCCAAGATACGCAGAGATCTTTCTGCCGATAAGCTTGGATTCAGAAAGAAAGTCTTTAGAATTATAGGTTTGTTAGGATGGAAATCACAAATCCCCTCATGAATGAATCTTGGTTCATTCAAAGAATGGCAGTGTCATCTGTGAAATGCAAGAAAGGATCCTGTGTGGTATAGGGCCTGAATTTCACTTACTCTTCGGGCACTTGTAAGAGCAAGGTGAGGAACTTGAGGTCAGCCTTGTGAATAGGCTCAAACGGTGGCTTCATAAGTTGTGCAAAAACTATATTTAGATGCCATTCAGGTATTCAGGTGGTGGAACCCTCACCGGTGGAAAAGCTCTAAAGAGGCCTTTAAGAAACTGTTTAATGATTCTACTTGAGCTTAAGGAGGCAGAACCATGTGAACTGGCTTATCTGGAGATTGTAACCAGATGCACTCTTATAGAGGAATGAGTCGGACCTGACTGAGCCAGAGAGAGAAGGTAAGGGAGAATCTGTTCCAGTGATATTTGAAAAGGATGTAAGCTGGACTTCTAGCATCACATGCAGAATCTTTTCCATTTTAATCTGTATGTTTTCAAAGTGGAGTCTGCTCGTGCCTTACAATAAAATCTCTTGACACCTCTGTGAGATGTTCAGGTCTTTGAAATCATTGAATTCAGGTGCCATGCAAAACAAGTGAGAGATGCTGGGTCAGGATGATGTACTTGGCCGCTGTTCAGTAATAACAGGTGAGGCACTGGCTTGAGGCGGATGTGGTTGACTTCGGATAGCAGGAGAAGCTCTAAGAACCAGTTTTGCCTGGGCCACCTGGGAGCTATCAGTACGACTCGACACCGCTCTGATTTGATTTTCCTGAGAACCTTTGGGATCACAGGAATTGGGGGAAAAGTGTAAGCAAAGATTGAGGACCACCTTATCAAAAAATGCATCCCCCCACAAATCTGGATGGGGATGCCAGCTTGCGAAGTACTGGCCTTTGTTCTTCTGTGGTGTCGCAAACAGGTCTAGTGTAGGCTTGCCCCATAGAGAGAATATGTGGTCCAGAGTGGCTTGATTCAGTTCCCATTCGTGGCAGGTTGATGTCATTCTGCTGAGGCTGTCCGCTAAAGTGTTGTTGAGTCTGGGAACGTGCTCTGTCTTGAGAGTGATTGTGTGCTTTATAGTCCAATTCCAAATACTCTGCGCTTCTGATGGTAGGGGTAATGATTTGGTACCTCCCTGCTTATTTATGTAAAACATGCTTGTTGTGTTCTCTGTACGCAAGAGGACTGAAGTATTTTTTATTCTAGGCAGGAAGGCTCGAAGACTGAGGTAAATCGCCCGAAGTTCTAGGTGGTTGATACGCAGTGTTTTTTGAGCTGCAGTCCACTGTCCTTCGACTTGTGATACTTTTAAGTGTCCTCCCCATCTCTCCAGAGATGCATCCATGGTGATAATGTCGTTGGGGAGCTGAGGAAGGAATGAGAGGACTGTCTAGATTCTGCATAACTGTCCACCAAGCCAACGCCAAGATCATTTGAGGTGTAAGCTTGACTAGGTCCTCGAAACACCCCGTTAGTTGCACCCACTGTTTGTTGAGTTCCTACTGCAAAAGTCTCATTTTCAGCCGAGCGAATGGTAGGGGATCTATAGAAGATGACAAAATCCCCAAAAGAGATTTGTATATGCTTACTGAAATGCACTGTCTTGTTTACATTTTCCTTGTCGAACATTGTAATCTGTCTGTCTGTCCTGTGACAGGCATGCTTTGTCTTATTGGGTATCTAGAATTGCTCCCAGAAATAGTATTTGGGTTGTTGGTACAGTGGAGCATTTGAGATGGTTGAGCGTTAAGCCCAGGTCATTAAAGAGTTTCAGACAGGCTAAGGTGGTTTACACTGCCAGAACAGTCGATGGAACTTTGATCAACCAATCGTCGAGATATGGAAATATCTGATGCCCTGAACTTCGTGGCAGCCACTGGGGCTAGGCACTTTACAAAAATACATGGTGCCAAGTTGAGACCAAAGGGAAGAACTTTGAATTTATATTGAGTGTTGGTTATCGTTAATCTGAGGAACTTGCAGTGTTTGGGGTGAATGGGGATAAGAAAGTACACATCTTGCAGATCCAAGGTGGTCATATAATCTTTGTGGTTTAAGAGCTTGAGAACGTCTGAAAGAGTGATCATATGGAAAGATTGCTTCTTCAGGAATTTGTTTAGTTTCCGTAATTCTATAATGGGTCTCCATTCCTCTGATTAATTAGGAAAAAACAGGAGTAGAAACCCATTCCCTTTTGGGATGGAGGAACTCTATCTATTGCCCCTTTCTCCAGCATGATGCAGGCTTCCTAATGTAGTAAGTGAAGATGAGGTGGGTGCGCACCTGTTGGCAGAGATGTTGGTGGTTGTTGGATGAACTCCAGAGTGTGTCTGTGAGAAATAGGGTCTAGTACCTTTTTGTCTAATGTTATGCTTCGCCAGTGGTGATGGTAGTTGGTAATACACGCACCAAGTTTTAATTTAGAAGTGGTGGTAGCTAACACGATATAGGTCACATTGTTGTGTTGGAGTACTTCCCATGCGAGACCGGTTTCCTACGAGGCCCTTGTTTACGATAAGCAGCTGAAGGTAGCTCTCTGTATGTTTGCCGTTGGAAATAAAGCCTATATTGGTGGTAAGGCAGCCGAAATTTATGATAAGCACCTCTATATGAAGAAAGACCTCTCCCTCTACCTCCTGTGAAGGGAGATTATCTGAATTCTAGTGGTACCCAAAAATGGGCCATCTGTTTCCACCTCCATAGTCTGTAGTGCATCATCAACGCGCTTCCCAAAAAGCACTTGCCCGTCAAAGGCTGTCTCTAAAATCTTTATCTGGACTTCTGGCATAAAAAAGAAGTACACTTTAACCATCCTTGTCTCCATAAGACTGCAGTTCCTGCAACCTGCCAGAATACGGTCAATGCTATACCCATAGCACAATCGATTATTTTTTAAGACGTTCTTTCTCCTGCTTGTAGTGATTTACTTGCTTCTGCTCTCTTTTCTCTGGGAATAAGTTCGATAAAATACCCAATGTCAGACCATATTTGTCTGTCATAACGTGCCAAGATAGCCAGAGCGTTGGCTGCTCTAACTGTAACTGCAGACATTGTGGTGAAACTCTTTCCTATGTTATCCAGGCACCTACCTTCTTTATCAGGAGGTGCTATAACAGGCTTTGCTAGATTTTTGGAGCGGCGTTGTGCCGCTTGAGCAGTTACGGAATCCACCCTTGGGTGACCTACTTAGGAGGCTGGAGCCTCATCAGGGACCTTGTACTTCTTTTCTATTCTTGGTAATACTGCAGGTACTATTGCTGGATTTTGCATAATTTTTACTCCTTCCTGCCAAATAAAATCAATAATTGGGATAGCCCTCACCAATTTTCTTTGAAGTTCTTTACAACTGTACAAGAAGACACATGTCTGCTTTACTCACATGGGGAGATGGAATCTGTCAGCAGCCCTTTCCATGATTGCATGAAACCCACCAATATCCTCCGGCAGAGAATCTACTGGATGGTAAGGCGGTGGGAACAGTGTTGGCAAAAGGTATTCATCCCACTCATGGTGGGAACAAGTGTCCTGAATTTCGCTTTCCTCATGTTCATCACTAGAAGAATGAGCATTCCTAGAAGGAGCAACAATGTTAGACAGCGGGGACATTCTTAGTGTAATCGGAGAAAAGTGCTCCGGAGTTGCTGGTTGTTGAGGAGTAAGAGCAGGTACCTGATCAGTATCTGGTTGGCAAGGCGCATCTGGGTACCTAGTTTGGTAATCCTTCAACATCTTTCACAAATCTTGCTGTAATGTTACAGGTACTTGTACCAAGTTTTGAGGCACCCGAGGTTGCTCATGTAGTCTATAAGGCTGAGAAGGGGAGGGTCTACTAGCGTATCTTGGTTCTTGACAGTAGCCACCATAATATTGTGCATCATCATCATCCTCGTCCCAACCTTGACATTTTACCCATAGTTGTGAAAGACTATACACTGTCACAAATTGACTCTCATCGTCAGAATCGTCTATATCCAAAAGATGGCTAGGAGGCTAAGGAGAAATCTTGCTGAGAAAGGGATGCTCCAGTCTAATTAACTTTTTTGATATCTTGATAAATGTTGTCAGCAAGAGTTTTAGAATTGTAAGCGGTGGCAGTTTTGTAACTGAATCCGTCGCCAATGAGGACGTCGTCAGTACCGTTGATTGGGGATCGTTGCTAATAAGGATGTCAGCGGCAGGGTCGTTGATGGTGGAACCGTCGTCTGTAGCGTCGATGGTGATGTTGACAGTGGATTCCTCTTCTTCAATGGAACCGTCTGCAGCGGTAATGCTTGCGACGTAGCAGGGATCGACGTAGAAGGGATCGTCGTTGACGAGATCATCGTTGACGGGATAGGCGTCAGTACGAACTTCAACAGTATTATCATCGTTGATGACGCCATAGTAGATGTTACTGTACTTGTCCTTGCCATTGATGTTGCAGTCAATGGTGTTCCCGTCGACGAGAACTTCAAAGCTGATTTCGCCGTCAGTGGTTCTGAAAACTGTCTAGAAGAGGTGACCGACTTTGTGGATGGAGCAGAAGGACAAGATCTACTTTGACTAACTGCATGCCTTTCTTTTTTGTCCTTATCATTTGTGGCTTTGGCAGTCTCATGATGAGACTTTTTTAAGGCTTTCTTTGAAGACTCAGGTTGTTCCTCAGACAATATTTTCCCCTGATGTTTTTTGTGAGAAACAGTAGAGGAGTCAGAGTCCTCTTCCAAACTGAGTGATATTGAGACCTGAGATTTTTGTGGCCATAATAAGAGTCGGCCTTCTCGATCTTAAGTTTTTGATTAAAGTTTTTGGCAAATCTTGCAGTCCTTCACCTTGTGGTGAGGATGAAGGCAGTATATACAATCCTTACGAGGATTATCAATATGTAATCTCTTTTTTTCTGCATGTGGAACAGGATTGAATTAATCCTTTTTTAGGTGTGTCAGGCATATCTAATCTGAATCAGTAGGTGAAATACCTGAAATCTGAAGAAAAAAACTGGGCAGAGCCCAGGGCAACTCAATCCCACACAACAAAATCTGAGGTAATGAGCCTCTCTTGGAAGTGTTCTGGAGGGTGCTGTCACCTGATTGGTCTTAAGTCTGGTTTGGTCCTTTTTTAAAAAGGACACGGATATATTATTAAAGAGACTATTCATTGCCATTAGGGCCTATGGTAATGATATATACTGCTATGTTAATGTACCGTGGGACTCCCACATCTACAACGGGAATAATTCAAGCATGTGAATCTATGAAAGATCCAATTCTGGAGAACGAGGCATAAAAGTCTCCTCAGAAAAAGAGTAGTGGGGAGATAAACCACTGGAATCACTTCTGGTGTAGGGGAGTAAGCCCTAGAGTGGTACTGATTGGGGGTATGCAGTTACTTTCTTTTCTTGAGATGGCAAACTCACTCATGGCAATTGCAGGAATTTTCTCAGTGTGAAAGTCGCCCACAAGGAGAGAGTCCAGAGGTTCTGGACATCTAATGTAGCAATGGTGAATGGTCTTGAAGCCTCCACACTAAATGTGGTCTCAAAGTCAAAGGTGGACTCAACATTGAAAGTCTGGGTGATGTTAACACATGCTATGGTGTCAAATGGTGCTTTAACGCTGAACGTCTTACAGAATACCACCCTTTAAAATCTATCAGCTGCTGCTGTACCTATTCACAACGTCAATGTCCTCTACCAAGAACAGTATCTGTTGCTGTATGAATGTTTCTCTATGGATCTACCCTTGGGGTGTACTCCTTGTAGAGTGATGATGGAGCGGTGGCAAGAGGTCCCCCTCCTCCTAGTCCATCAGACCTTCCTGAGTCTGTAGTCATAAGCCTCTCCTGCAGGTCATGAAGCCTGATATTCTGTCTGGAATTTGAACTTCTTCTGGACATCATCTGGCAGTGACAGCAGCCATTAGGGCAATGGTCCTTTGGTAGGAAGACAATGAAGAGGTCATACAGGTCTGATGGGGCCTTTTTTGCCACAGGCTTATAAACACTGAAGGAACTGTTCCTGAGAGGGAAAATAATCTGACAGAAAATCACTTAACTACTCCTATTCCTAAAAGACAGAGTGTAAGCAAACTAATAAGGTTTGGAAGGTCTCCCATGTAAGGGGAAAAAGGCCGAGCTCAGTACTCTAGGATCACATTTCTAAGAAAAAAACTGACTAAAATGTTACCTGTGGGACATGATGACACAAAAGAGAAAGGGCGATTCCTTAAAGAGAGACACTGTTAGTTTTTCCTCTCCATGGCAGCCTA
This sequence comes from Pleurodeles waltl, assembly GCF_031143425.1. NCBI lineage: Eukaryota > Metazoa > Chordata > Amphibia > Caudata > Salamandridae > Pleurodeles > Pleurodeles waltl. The sequence goes on along the minus strand of NC_090447.1, from coordinate 74,950,457 downwards.
TTTGCTAGTATTGCCCAAATTTTACTTTCTGTTCCTTAAAATTGTAGGTTTGTGATTGATGGTTATAATCCCTACTCATCAAATTAGTGACTATATCATTTTAATTGGCTGTTTTTACGAAAAATGAAAATTAAATTTGGCCAATTTTTTGATTTTATTGGACTGCAAAGGCTAGGCTGTTTAAAGCACACGTTTCTACTGGAAAGCTCTGTGCATAAATGTATATGTTTTAAAGTGTTCTAGGAACCACCATCCAGGCAAGACATTACAGTGTTAACTATTGATGAGGATCCCCCAGAAGAGAAATTAACATTTTATCGATAGTTTCCTGAAGAGTTTTACTAAGACAGCCTTTATCTGACTGGTTTCCTTCAAGATCACAGGGTCCTGACAGGACAAGCCCTCCATTAAAATATACTGTTTTAATCTCAGAAGATACAGTTGGTTTCCTTCAGGTATGTTATTGCACCAAATGTCCAAGCCCACTTGTTTATCAAGGATAGAACCTTACCGAACGATACTCTATTTCAGTGCAGTCCTTCAGCACCCCTCGCAAGAAGTCGATCCAGTCTTTGTCAGCGACTGAGTTTTCCTGAGTTCCAAACACGTAGATGTCATGAGGGATGGTGACTGTCATCTCATCAAGTGTCTTGCCCAATCCCTTTGATCCAATCCATGAGGTGATATTTTTCTGTGGTGGCACACTGCCTGTGAAACAGGAAAGAAACATTGTAATATTTTAATTTCTATTAATAGTATATCTAAAGGAATATCCTAGGGCAATGAACCACAATTTGACAAAAATATGCCCAACATTTAAATAAACTTCTTACAGAGCTGGGATAGTTGATGTTGGCTACAAATCGACACACTTAATGTACAGTAAACTTGTGATTGTGACATATAATGCAGAGAGACCCACTACACTAGCCACCTTTAAGATATTCAATAACGAGACTGGGAGGGCAGGCTTTGGCTCTGTCCTTCATTGACACAAACAGTAGAAACTACATTATCAGAGAGGAAGATAAACTTTTAATACATTTATAAACAAAGGGTATGCACAAAACGTTAAACCATTGAAGAAAATTACAAGGATGCACCGAAGGCACTTGACTCAAATGATAATGTAACCTCATCAAGAAAGCAAAGTTTCAGAATGACCTGCCACTACCGTCCATGGTTACCTCACAAACGTAGTATTCGGAAACCAACAATTTAGCAATGAGAGGAGCAGTGACTGACCTGCAGCTGAATCCTGTAAGTCTATGATGAGCTAAGAAAAATGACAAGGCACCTAAATATGACAATATGTAAATGAACGGATGGAGAGGGTGGATGACCTACATATTTCCCCAAATGTCTGTGGAGTGCATATTGGCCAGTTCCTTTCAATCCTCAGGAGAAATTGACACTACACGATTATTGCAAAAAGACAATGGGCAGAACATCCGGAAATGAAAACTCCACTTGAGACACCACGATAGAAAAAAGACTAACAACCAAGGAACGGCTGGTGTTTTTAGCCGAGGTACTGGGATACAAATCAAAATCAAACTTTCAGAGTTTTACTCTTATAGTGATATATTTTAGTGTTTTTATAGAGAATTGATTATGTGGCCTAAACACACCCTCAGAGAGATTTCCTACAAATTAAAGAGTTCACTTGATTAGCGAGTATATTGAAAGACATAGATGATTAAAATGATTACCATTATAATGATAATATAAGTAAATATACTTTTATAGGTAATTCTTCAAAATGAGACACTTGTAAAAGCTGCTGAGGGGCGCTGTTAGTACACATGTCAATAGTGCTCATTTTATAAACCTCAGGACAAGTAGCTAAGTGGATCTGCGGCATTCTAATCTGTGGTCATGATGTTAGACTCAGATCTCTGCATGATGCCTCGCTCCACTGAGATATTTCATCAGATGAAGGACCAAACAGAGTTAGGTACTCCATGACAAAGAAGATGCGATCGTCCTGCAAACGCATCGGTCACTGTACGAGAGAAAGTTAATCATTTTGCATAAATACTTTTGGAACCGTTCAGAGAAGGTACTAAGGAGCAGTGCATCATGGGGAGTCATAAGTATGAGAGAGACTGCAGTCCTAGGCTCTTGCTCTGAGTCTTACAATTGGTGGTGTGATAATTACAGGATGCCTAATTAGCACATCGCTCGGTACTCAGAAAAGCTTTAAACATTCTACTGAAGTGAGTTATCTCTTGTATCAAAGTGCACCAACTAAAATTTTAGTGGGCTAAATGATTTGTGTAAACGGAAATTGTGGTGCAAAATTTTAAATATGTTAAACAAGTTAGTATGGCCTGGGATCCAGCCTCTGGGTCATGCTCAACACTGGGCAGGCCATTAATCGTCTGCTCACTCACTCACCCATGTTCCAGGTGCCAATGAATACTGAGATCATATCCGGCTCGTCCTGGTTGGAATGTTTGTTCTTCATCAGCTGGAGTAACTGGCAGAAGGCCTCACGTTTCTAGGGGAAGAGGAGAGGAACCTAGTTTAGAACTGGTTCTTGAAGAATCCACAACAGGTAATTCTGTTAAATGTACTTTTATTGAAAAATAAGTACATTGAGTGAAGGACGCTGCCAGGTATCTCCCAGCACATCAACTGCTCACGGCCAACTTACTGCTAGAATCTCCACTACCTTCTGGTTCCCCTACAACATTCTCCACTCTAAACCCAAACTACCACAAACCTATCATGGAACAGTGACTCAGTAAGCCTTCTACGTCAAATCATTCACTTATTATATTTGTATATATTTCAAAACACCACATGCTTTTAACATATATAACCATATTAACATACTAGCATTTTGCAAAAACATGCCGTATGCCAATACTTTGGTCTATGTAATTCAAAGTATCGAAAAAATGATTTTTTTTTTAACTTAATAAAGTTGATAAGTTGTGCAAATAAACTCGTGCACAGTGGGGGACCCAGGGCAGTGATTATCAATATCAAGGCATCCCACAAGGAAGAAGGGTGGGCAGGGAGAGCAGGAAGACTCATCACTGTGTGCCCAGGGAGACCAGTGTGAGTCGCTGACGGTTGAATAGTTAAGGAGAATCCACAGTGGAGTATGGAAAACAACCACAGACTTGATGAAGAAACACCCACGGCGAGAGAGTGAACTTAAAGAGAGGGAATCCCCAGATCTGGTACTGGAGTAAACCTCTGCGTCATACAGTGGATTACTGTATGAACAAAGCGTTTGTCTGATTTGTAATCGGTGATGTGACAGATATTGGACTAGAAAATACAACAGAATACAAAAACAGCAGTAAAAATGGGAAAACTAGTTATAAGGAGCTAGGGATAAATAGGGATATGACAGGAGAATATATATGTATACACATGTATATAGGTGCATATATACATGTATGGAAAATGTCACTTACCCAGTAGACATCTGCTCGTGGCATGTAGTGCTGCAGATTCACATGCTTTGCTTAAGTCCACCATCGAGTGTTGGGCTCGGAGTGTTACAAGTTGTTTTTCTTCGAAGAAGCTTTTTCGAGTCACAAGATCGAGTGACTCCTCCTCTTGGTGATAGTGTGCATTGGCATCGAGTCCTTTGTTAGATTGTTTTCCCGCAGGAGGGTGAAGTAAGGAGTGAAGAAAATTATATGTACATATATATAGTAAGAAAAAAAGATGTCCATGCAATGTATATACATATTTACATAAAAAAGTACTACAACAGCTACAGGCTTCCAGGGAAGAGGGAGGGCGAATGTGAATCTGAAGCACTACATGCTACGAACAGATGTACACTGGGTAAGTGACATTTTCCGTTCGATTGCATGTGTAGTTGCAGATACACATGCTTTGCATAGACTGGAAAAAAAACAGTCCCCTCCTAAAATAAGCGGTGGCTAGCTTGTAGGAGTTGGAGTAGTTTGAAATAGTGTTTTAAGCACTGCTTGACCATCATTTGCTTGTTGGCTAGATAGCACACCCACACAGTAATGTTTAGTAAATGTGTGTGGTGTGAACCATGTGGCTGGTTTGCATATGTCTGCCATTGGTATATTTCCTAAGAATGCCATTGAAGCTGTTTTCTTTTTAGTAGAATGTGCTTTAGGAGTTACTAATAGTTGCTCTTTTAGCTTTAAGATAGCACATCTGTATACACTTTACTATCCATCTGGCTAATCCCGGTTTCGAAATAGGATTACCATTATGAGGCTGCTGAAAAGCCACAAAAAGTTGTTTAAATTTTCTGAAATCTTTTGTTCTGTCTATATAATACATGAGAGCTCTTTTGACATCCAGAGTGTGAAGAGCTCTTTCAGCAACTGGATCTGGCTGTGGAAAGAAGACTGGCAATTCCACTGACTGAGTGATGTGAAATGGTGAAACCACTTTGGGTAGGAATTTTGGATTTGTCCTTGTGAATTTGGAAGAAAGGTTCTTCTAAAGTAAAGGCATTAATTTCACTAACTCTCCTTAAGGAAGTAATTGCTACTAGGAAAGCAACTTTCCATGAGAGGAACTGAAGAGTGCAAGCATGCATGGGTTCAAATGGTGTACCCATAAGCCTTGTGAGCACAATGTTAAGATTCCAGGTAGGAGCTGGTGGAGCTCTAGGTGGAATAACTCTTTTAGGGCCTTCAATACAAGCTTTTATAACAGGAATTCTAAACAGAGAAGTATGCTGTCTGTTTTGGAGGTAGGCTGATATTGTTGTTAAATGAATTTTAATAGATGAATATGCAAGATTTTCTTTTTGTAAGTAACGCAAACAGACAATATCCTGTACTGATGCTTTAAGTGGATCAATGTTTTTGGGTTGACAGTAATATAAAAAATGTTTCCATTTAACTGCATAACACTATCTAGTTGTAGGCTTAGAATGTCCATACATTCTGATGGAGGCTGTAGATATCCAAACTCTATGACCCCAGGAGCCAAATCGCAGGTTGTGCATACTGGGATTGGGATGCCTGATCGGAACTTTGTTTTTGAGTCAATAGGTCTGGTCTGTTTGGGAGCTTGTGATGTTGTACTATAGATAGACATCCTAAAGTGTTGTGTACCAGTGTTGACGTGCCCACGTGGGAGCTATGAGTATCAAAGTGAGAGAGTTGACTGATTTTGTTGACCAGAAATGGAATTAGTGGGAGAGGGGGAAAGCATTTGATCCATAGAGCATTGCACTTGGATCGCGGGTGTGGGTACCTGGATGCGAAGTTTGAGCATTTTGCGTTTTCACTTGTTGCAAAGAGGTCTATGTGTGGTGTTCTCCACATGCAAAAGTACTGTTGAATCACTTGTGGGTGAATTTCCCATTTGTGTATTTGTTCCTGCGTCCTGCTTAAGAGGTCCGCTAGCTAGTTGTGTATCCCTAGGATATACTCTGCTAGTAGTTGAATGCGACTGTGAATTGCCCATTTCCAAATTGTCTATGCTAGAAGGGACAGTTGAGATGAGTGTCGCCCCTACCCCCCTGTTTTTGCAGATAATACATTGTTGTCATGTTGTCTGTCCTTATTAACACTGTTTTGTGTGTGATCTGTGGCTGGAATGTTTTGCGTGCTAAGAACACTGCTAGCAATCCCAAGTGGTTTATGTGGTGAATTTGTTGGATTGAGTCCCATTCTCCCAGTATAGTAAGATTGTTGAGATGGGCTCCCCAACCTGTCATTGATGCATCAGTGGTGATTATGGTCTGTGGCATAGGGTCCTGAAATGGCCACCCTTTTGATAAGTTGGTGCGATTCCACCATTGCAGAGAGTTGTAAGTTTGGCAGCCCAACAACACTAGATTGTGGAGTTGGCCCTGTGCCCGAGACCACTGTTGTGAGAGACACTGTTGTAGGGGTCTCATGTTTAGACATGCTTTGGGTAATATTGCTATGCACAATGCCATCATTTCCAACAGTTTCATGATAAACCTTACTGTGTAAGTTTGATTGTGTTGTAGCTGAGATATGGGATTGTGGAAAGCTTAAATTCTCTGTCGGTTTGGGTACGCTAATGCCGACTGAGTGTTGAGAATTGCTCCCAGATATTGTTGTATTTGCGGTGGTTGCAGATGAGATTTTTGGTAATGGATTGTGAACCCTAGACAGGTTTGAATGGTGATGGCTTTTAAGAGCCTGTCGTCCAGGTAGGGAAAGACAAGTTTATGTTGCCTTCTGAGGTATGCTGCAACCACTGCTAGGCATTTGGTGAATACCCTTGGTGCTGTTGTTAAACCAAAGGGTAGCACTTTCAATTGGTAGTGCTTGCCTGCTATCACAAATCTTGAGTATTTGCGATGTGCTGGATGTATGGGAATATGGAAGTAAGCATTCTTTAGATCAAATGCTGTCATGTAGTCCTGTTTTTGTAGTAAGGGAATGACATCCTGAAGAGTGACCATGTGGAAATGCTCTGAGAGAATGTACTGGCTGAGGGGTCCGAGATCCAGAACTGGTCTGAGAGTACCATCCTTTTTTGGTATGAGGAAGTATAGAGAATATACTCCTGTCCCTTGTTGAGGTATAGGTACGATCTCTATTGCACCTTTGAGTAGAAGCAATTGTACTTCTTGTTTTAACAAAACAAGGTGTTCTAGAGAAACCCTGTGCAAGCGAGGGGGAATGTTTGGTGGCGTAAAGATGAGTTCTAGGCAATAACCATTATGGATAACTGACAGCACCCATTGATCTGATGTAATGTTGTGCCATTGATGGTAGAAATGTTCCAGTCTTCCTCCCACAGGAGATGTGTACTGTGAGGGATGTTGAGAAAGTCACTGTTTTGATGAGGTGGAGGCACCACTTGTGGCAGTAGATTCTACCTCTAAAGTTGTTTCGTCTGTAGAATCCTCTGAAAGACCCTCTAGAGTAATATTGTTGTCCCTGCTTTTGTTGGGACGTAGAGGGCTCTGATGTTGATGGTTTAAAACCACCTCTGAAGTGGGGCCTGTGAAAAGTACCCTGAACAGGTGTTGTATAAAGGGCACCCGTGGCCTTAGCTGTGTTAGAGTCCTTTTTTTTATTTTTCTATGGTGGTATCCACCTCTGGCCCAATTAACTGCTGTTTGTTAAAAGGCATATTAAGTACAGCTTGCTGTACCTCAGGTTTGAACCCTGAAGATCGCAACCAAGCATGCTTTCTGAAGATTACCCTAGTATTAATACCTCTAGCTGAGGTGTCTGCTGCATCGAGGGCAGATCTAATTTGGTTGTTGGATAGCCTGTCCCTCTGCTACCTGCTGTGCCCTTTTTGGTGTTCTGGTGGGAGATATTGTAGGAACTCCTCCATCTCATCCCAATGGGCTCTATTGTATCTGGCTAAAAGAGCCTGGGAGTTGGCAATTCTCCAGTGATTTGCAGCTTGAGTTGCCACTCTCTTCCCCACTGTATCAAATTGACTGCTTTCTTTATCAGGGGAGGAGCATCCCCGGTGGACTGACTATTTGCCCTTTTTCTTGCTGCACTAACAACAACAGAATCAGGTGGCAATTGTGTGATGAAGAGTGGATCTGATGGTGCAGCTCTGTATTTTTTTGTCCACCCTTTAAGTACCCTAGCCTTTACCGGCTCTTTAAAAATGTCATCTGCATGTTTAAGCATGCCTGGGAGCATTGGTAGGCATTGTTACTTCTTGTGTGTAGAGGGTAGTGTGATAAATAAATAAAAATCATCCTCTATGGGATCTGAGTGCAACTGCACATTGTGATATGCAGCTGCCCTAGCAATGGCCTGATTATAGGCCATGGTGTCTTCAGGTGGAGATGGCCTAGTGTGGTATACATCAGGGTCATTAGATGGAATAGGGTCTGAGTCATACAAATCCCATGGGTCTACATTGTAAGGATGGTCACCCAAGTCACCTCCATGTGAAGAAACAAGAATGCGTAGAAAATTGTGCAGGTGAAGATGGTGGTGGAGTATCAGGTGGTGGAGAAGTGGGAAGCAAAGGAGAATGTGGTGGTGAAGGCTGATGTCCTGCCTTTGGTTTCGCCTTGTGTTTGAAAATCTTGGCAGGTGAAGGCCCAGCTTCCAAAGTCTCTTGGAAAGATAGTTTCCTTTTAATTGTAGAAGGAGGAGAAGCAATAGTCCTTCCAGTATCCTTATAGATTTGGGTTTTGCGCTGTTTATCATCCAACACTTCAAGTATGGGCCTAATGTCTAATGATTCTTCTGCAGTTGGAGCATATTTCTTCCCCACATATTTGAGCTACGAAAACTTGAGACCGAATGTTTTAATCGGACCGAGAATGTAGGCTCCGAAACGGAAGGAAGCTTTTTCGGCTCTGAAATGGATGTTGGGTGTTTCGGCTCCCAAGTGAAAAATAGATGTTTCGGCTCCCAAGTGAAAAATAGATGTTTCGGTTCCAAGGTGGAAGCCTCAACTCTTCGAGTCGATCCCGAAACAGGTGTGGAACGCTGTTCGGTCGACGCCGAATACATTTTGGTCTTTTTTGATGCCTAACCAGAGGGTTGGTCATCGAGATGTATCTTTCGGGTCCGACCATGGCCGGGAAGCAGTGGTAGACCCCAAGACCAGTTGTGATGACTTTTTGGATGGTTTTTGGTGATGGGAAGGGGCTGGCATACTCACGAACTGTGCAGATGGAATCACTTGGCTGTTCCCATTGGAGTTACGGTCGGAATCAGACTCTGCGATGGAAACTGCAGTCTGAGCTTGTTCCTCACCGAAAATGTCGTTTTTTTTTTCCGTCGACTTGGATGCCATCTCTAACCAACACGCTCTTCGATCCCGTAGTGTTTTCTTGGACCGGAAGGATCACCACACCTCACAGGTTTCCACCTTGTGATCGGGAGAGAGGCAGAGGTTTCACACCAAGTGCTGGTCGGTGTAGAGTAACCTGGTGTGGCACAGAGGGCAAAAGCGAAACAGAGTCCGATCCATCAGTCTGTGTCAAAGTAGGCCCGAGAAGGGTGCTGCCGCCCGAAAGGGCGTTTAATCGATCCCAGCGATACAAGCGGATCGAGTATAGTCAGAAAACACAATCGAAAAAACAATACCGACGTTTAGAGAACAGATAGAGAAGTTCAGATAGTACCGAACCGAGATCTATAGTAGCAAGAGGGAACACGTCCAAATCAGACAGCGGAAAGAAAACAATCTAACAAAGGACTCAATGCCCATTTCGTGACTCGAAAAAGCTTCTTTGAAGAAAAACAACTTGTAACACTGAGCCAAACACTAGATGGCAGACTTATGCAAAACGTGTATCTGCAGCTACATATGCCATCGACCATATCATAAACGTGTGTATATATACAAACATGTATACACATATTTATATAGATACATATATTTACAGTTGCGTATAAATTAACCCCTTCCCCGTCAGGGACGTAATGGTTACGTCCATGGCAGCGCCCGTGTGGCGCCATGGACGTAACCATTACGTCCTGGGACTGGCAGTCGGGGGAAGCGCTAGCGCTTCCCTCGAGGGCCGCCCCCCAACACCCCCAGGCCAGGGCTGAAAGGGGAATCCCTTCCCCTTTCACGCCCACCCCCCCCCCCATGACGTCAGCGCGCGATCGCGCGCTGATTTCATGGAAAGGGGGAAAGACGCGCTGGAAGCCATTTGCTTCCAGCGCGTCAAGGGAGAAGGTGAGTATTTCACCTTCGTGCGGGGTGGGGGTGCTCTGAGAGAGGCATCGAGGGAAAGGAAAGGGTTTTCCTTTCCCTCAATGTCTCTTTGAGCATTCCTGCTGCCCGATCGCGATGCGATCGGGCAGCAGGAATGCCCACTAGACACCAGGGATTTCTCTGTTGAGTGCTTATTAGTGTAGGGGAGCGACCCCTTGGGCAAGGGTCGCTCCCCTTTGGGGGCAAATGTATTTTACGTCGTTTCTGCCCCCCCTGGGGGCAGATTGGCCCTATTTTTAGGCCGATCTGCCCCCAAGGGGGGCAGAAAGCCACTAGACACAAGGGATTTTATTGTTGATTTTTATTTTTTGTGTTGGGGGGCGGCCCCTTGGGCAAGGGTCGCCCCCAGGGGCCCTCATGTATTTTTGGGCAGTTCTGCCCCCCTTTGGGGCAGAGAGGCCTATTTTTTTTAGGCCTTTCTGCCCCAATAGCGCCAGAAATAGTATGTATGTATGTGTGCTTTGTGTTGGGGGGTGGCCCCTTGGGCAAGGGTCGCTCCCCCCAGGGGCGCAATGTATTTATTGTCCTTTCTGCCCCCCTTGGGGGCAGATTGGCCCTATTTTTAGGCCGATCTGCCCCCAAGGGGGGCAGAAAGCCACTAGACACCAGGGATTTTATTGTTGGTTTTTATTTTTTGTGTTGGGGGGCGGCCCCTTGGGCAAGGGTCGCCCCCAGGGGCCCACATGTATTTTTGGGCAGTTCTGCCCCCCTTGGGGGCAGAGAGGCCTATTTTTTTTAGGCCTTTCTGCCCCAAGGGGGGCAGAATCCCAATAGCGCCAGAAAGATATGTTTGTATGTGTGCTTTGTGTTGGGGGGTGGCCCCTTGGGCAAGGGTCGCTCCCCCCGGGGGCGCAATGTATTTATCGTCGTTTCTGCCGATTGGCCCTATTTTTACGCCGATCTGCCCCCAAGGGGGGCAGAAAGCCACTAGACACCAGGGATTTTATTGTTGGTTTTTATTTTTTGTGTTGGGGGGCGGCCCCTTGGGCAAGGGTCGCCCCCAGGGACCCACATGTATTTTTGGGCAGTTCTGCCCCCCTTGGGGGCAGATATGCCTATTTTTTAGGCCTTTCTGTCCCCAAGGGGGGCAGAATCCCCATAGCGCCAGGGATACTATATGTGTGTGTGTGTGTGTGCTTTGTGTGGGGGTGTGGCCCCTTGGGCAAGGGTCGCCCCCCCCAAAGGGTGCAATGTAATCTGGGCGATTTCTGCCCCCTCCCCTTGGGGGTAGATTGGCCTATTTCTTTTTAGGCCCATCTTCCCCCAAGCAGAGAAGACTAGACACAAGGGAAAATGAAAAAATGGTTAGTGGCGGAGTGTTTGTCAACTGGCGAAGTATTTGCTTTTATGATAATAACAGTTTTTCTCCTTTTTGTTCTAGTTCAAAGCTTTTGCTGACTTTGCTGTGGCTTGTTGCAGTTTTGGCAGTAGTTGTCCTGCGGTTTGCGTAGTTGCATGTTTTAGGTAAGTAAATAAATTTACTCCAAGTGAGTATTGTTGCAATGCATGAATGACATGTTTGTAGGTGGTGTACTGAATGCAGGATTGTGTGTGAAATTGTCCTTAGAGTTATGCACAATGATTATTGTGTTGTCTTATGTCTAATTTCCTTTTTTTTTTCTCTTTTTAGTGGGATATCGTTGGTGATTGCTGTGGCTGTGCAGAGTAGTTGTTGGTGAGTCAAGCTTTTTCAGGCAAGTGAGCAGTATAGTTTTTGAGTTTATAATTCTTAGTGATAAACCTATACTTTGTTACTTATCTTACACAGTGCTGGTTGTTGATGGTGTATTTGTCCAGTTAATTTTTGTAGGAAGGATCATGGCCAGCCGTAGGATGACCGCTCAGCAGGTTGTTAGTGTGCTTTTTGAGTCATCTTCTGACCATGAATATGAGACTGACTCTGCATCTGAGGCAGAGGAGGAAGTGCAGGATTCTGGAAGTGAATTTTCTGTCAGAGATGAATCATCTGATGATGAAGCCACTCTCAGTGCTGATGAAGGGCCTGTTTTAGAGGAGGACAGTGATGTGCCAATGGTGCAGGAGCCAGCGGCTGAAAGGCTTCCCATTGGAAGACCTGACGCATGGGTTGCACCAAACATGGAGCAGCCACAGTTGCCTGCGTTTACTGGTTTTCCAGGGTGTCGAGTTAATACGGAAAACATTTTGCCCGTCAACTTTTTTGAGTTGTTTATGGACGATATATTTTTGGAAGAGATTGTTGAGCAGACTAATTTGTATGCAGAGCAGTTTTTGAGGGACAACGCTGCCAGACTTAGGCCACACTCTAGAGCTAGCCGGTGGATTCCCACAAATCTGGAAGGGTTGAAAAAGTTCTTGGGTTTAACTTTTTTGATGGGGCTGATAAGGAAGCCGTCGCTGTCTTCATATTGGTCTACTAGTCCCTTGATGGCAACTGCTATATTTCCTGCCATCATGAGTCGTAACCGGTATGAGCTTCTTCTTCGGATGTTGCATTTTGTAGATAATGCTTTAGCCTTGCCACGAGATCATCCTGATTCTGACCGTCTTTTTAAGATTAGACCTGTCCTTGATCATTTGGTAGATCGGTTTTCAGAGATCTATGTTCCAGGGAAAGAAATATCTATAGATGAGTCTTTGGTCCTGTTCAAGGGTCGTTTGGTTTTTAGGCAGTACATTCCTAGCAAGAGGGCACGGTATGGAATTAAATTGTAAATGCTGTCAGAAAGTAGTACAGGATATGTTTATAATTTCCGGGTCTACACTGGTAGGGATTCCAATATTGACCCCCCTGGTTGTCCTCCCACTTTTGGAGTTAGTGAGAAAATTGTGTGGGAACTTGGTAGACGACTGTTTAACAAAGGTCACCATTTATATGTAGATAACTTCTACACTGGAGTTCGGTTGTTCAAGGAGTTGTTCAGAGTGGACACTGTTGCTTGTGGCACAATCCGCTCTAATCGGAAAGGCTATCCAAAAGAGCTTGTCTGTAAAAAACTTGAGAAGGGACAGTGCAGTGCCTTGCGGAATGATGAGCTGCTAGCTCTGAAATTTGTAGACAAGAGGGATGTATACATGCTAAGCACCATCCATGATGAGAGTACTTCACCTGCGGCTGTTTGGGGTCAGGTTGCCGAAGTGCGCAAACCTGTGTGCATCTTAGACTATAATAAGCACATGGGTGGTGTTGATAGAGTAGATCAGAGGTTAGAACCTTACACTGCTGCTCGTAAGTCTTATGTGTGGTATAAGAAATTAGCGCTTCACTTGTTCCACTTGGCAACTTTTAATGCTTTTGCTGTGTTTAAGGATAGTTCTCCAGAGTCAAGGATGACATTTGTGAAATTTCAGGAGTCTATCATAGCTAGCCTTGTTGTGCTGGAACAGGCAAGAGTTCCTAGAGAAGCAGTGGTGGAGGATGTGGCTAGATTGAAAGATCGTCACTTTGTTGAGCACATTCCTCCCACGGCCAAAAAAAACTTTCCTGCTAAGAGATGTAGAGTGTGTGCTCGAAGAGGTATCAGGAAGGAGACTATGATGTACTGCCCTGATTGTCCTTCAAAGCCTGGGCTGTGTGTGGGTGGCTGTTTCAGGAGCATACAACAAACAGAAGAATTATTGGGAAATTCCGTGAGCGTAAACTGGTGTTTTATATTTTTATATGTTCGGTTTCACGGTTGGCATTAGTCATGTATTCAGTTAGAGCTTTTGTGTTTGTAGTTTTGTACTAATTTATGATTAGTGGTTTCTTTGTTGTTTAAAAACAAAAAAAAGGGGATGGCATGTGTAGAGTGGCGCTTGGCTGGCGGCGTGGGTGGGGTGGCGCTTGGCTGGCGGTGTGTGTGGGGTGGCGCTTGGCTGGCGGTGTGTGTGGGGTGGCGCTTGGCTGGCGGTGTGTGTGGGGTGGCGCTGGGCTGGCGGTGTGTGTGGGGTGGCGCTGGGCTGGCGGTGTGTGTGGGGTGGCGCTTGGCTGGCAGTGCCGGCCAAACGCCAGTCCACACACTCATCAGCTGGTGTGATTGCTGTATCAGGCATGTGGGCGTATGAAAGTGATGGGCCCTTGACTGGCGCGGTCTGTGGATGAGAGTCTTGTAATGTGCTGGGCCCGTGGCTGGCGGCGTGAATGGTCTAGTGCATGTCATGTATGAAAGGTGTGTGAATGGACTGTAAAGCGGTTGGTGCCTTGTCGTGGCTTTACAGCTCACGAGCTGTGAGTCATTGGTTCAGTTTTTTGGCCTTTCAGTTATTACCAGTGCATTTCACTTTTGTGAAATCTCTTGTTAATAAAATTTGATCTACTGAACCATCACTCACCCTCGTGCCAAATCCAACCAGTATGTGTGGTACAAATGACAAAACCTGCTCCGCTGTAATCAGGCGTCGCAGCACACTTGAGACACGCTAGGTGCCTCATGTGGGACCCCGATGATGAAGCATGCCACCAACTTGGTTGGTGGGTGAGGGGTCTTCTTCACATAACCTAAGTGTGTTTCTTTTCACAATTTTAGTGTTTGGCACATCACGGACGTATGTGCACACATCAAAGTGATATATTCCAAAAATACCTGTGTTTGGGGGGGAGGGCCCACCTATGTTTTTGGTCCTGGGTGCGGCCGTCATGTAGGGAAACCTACAAAACCCAGAAACTTTTTTAAACTAGGCACCCCAAGGAGTCTAGGGAGGTGTGGCTTGTGTGGCTCCCCCAACATTTTCTTACCCAGACTCCTCTGTAAACCTCAAAATTTGCATAAAAAAGCATATTTTCCTGATTTTTCTTAGTAGGATCACCGCTCCAGCACAAAATTCCTACTCCCCAGTTTTCCCCTCAGTCTCCCAAGTAAAATGACACCTCACTTATGTGGGTCCCCAAAGCAGAGTCCGTCTAAAGATGTATAAAAGAATATGCCCTTATAAACTTGCTGTGCTATCCCTTCAGGTTTTGGGCCTTATTCTGTTGCAGGCACCTGGCCCACCCACACAAGTGAGGTATCATTTTTATCGGGAGACTTGGGGGAACGCTGGGTGGAAGGAAATTTGTGGCTCCTATCAGATTCCAGAACTTTCTGCCACAGAAATGTGAGGAACATGTGTTTTTTTAGCCAAATTTTGAGGTTTGCAAAGGATTCTGGGTAACAGAACCTGGTCCGAGCCCCGCAAGTCACCCCTCCTTGGATTCCCCTAGGTCTCTAGTTTTCAGAAATGCACAGGTTTGGTAGGTTTCCCTAGGTGCCGTCTGAGCTACAGGCCAAAATCCACAGGTAGGCACTGTTTTCTTTCAAAAAATGGGATGTGTCCACGTTGCGCTTTGGGGTGTTTCCTGTCGCGGGCGCTAGACCTACCCACGCAAGTGAGGTATCATTTTTATCGGGAGACTTGGGGGAACGCTGGGTGGAAGGAAATTTGTGGCTCCTCTCAGATTCCAGAACTTTCTGCCACAGAAATGTGAGGAACATGTGTTTTTTTAGCCAAATTTTGAGGTTTGCAAAGGATTCTGGGTAACAGAACCTGGTTCGAGCCCCGCAAGTCACCCCTCCTTTGATTCCCCTAGGTCTCTAGTTTTCAGAAATGCACAGGTTTGGTAGGTTTCCCTAGGTGCCGGGTGAGCTACAGGCCAAAATCCACAGGTAGGCACTGTTTTCTCACAAAATTTAGGATGTGTCCACGTTGCGCTTTGGGGTGTTTCCTGTCGCCGGGGCTAGGCCTACCCACGCAAGTGAGGTATCATTTTTATCGGGAGACTTGGGGGAACGCTGGGTGGAAGGAGATTTGTAGCTCCTCTCAGATTCCAGAACTTTCTGCCACAGAAATGTGAGGAACATGTGTTTTTTTAGCCAAATTTTGAGGTTTGCAAAGGATTCTGGGTAACAGAACCTGGTCCGAGCCCCGCAAGTCACCCCTCCTTGGATTCCCCTAGGTCTCTAGTTTTCAGAAATGCACAGGTTTGGTAGGTTTCCCTAGGTGCCGGGTGAGCTACAGGCCAAAATCCACAGGTAGGCACTGTTTTCTCCCAAAATTTTGGATGTGTCCACGTTGCGCTTTGGGGTGTTTCCTGTCGCAGGCGCTAGGCCTACCCACGCAAGTGAGGTATCATTTTTATCGGGAGACTTGGGGGAACGCTGGGTGGAAGGAGATTTGTAGCTCCTCTCAGATTCCAGAACTTTCTGCCACAGAAATGTGAGGAACATGTGTTTTTTTAGCCAAATTTTGAGGTTTGCAAAGGATTCTGGGTAACAGAACCTGGTCCGAGACCCGCAAGTCACCCCTCCTTGGATTCCCCTAGGTCTCTAGTTTTCAGAAATGCACAGGTTTGGTAGGTTTCCCTAGGTGCCGGCTGAGCTAGAGGCCAAAATCTACAGGTAGGCACTTCGCAAAAAACACCTCTGTTTTTTTCCAAAATTTAGGATGTGTCCACGTTGCGCTTTGGGGTGTTTCCTGTCGCCGGCGCTAGGCCTACCCACGCAAGTGAGGTATCATTTTTATCGGGAGACTTGGGGGAACGCTGGGTGGAAGGACATTTGTAGCTCCTCTCAGATTCCAGAACTTTCTGCCACAGAAATGTGAGGAACATGTGTTTTTTTAGCCAAATTTTGAGGTTTGCAAAGGATTCTGGGTAACAGAACCTGGTCCGAGCCCCGCAAGTCACCCCTCCCTGGATTCCCCTAGGTCTCTAGTTTTCAGAAATGCACAGGTTTGGTAGGTTTCCCTAGGTGCCGGCTGAGCTAGAGGCCAAAATCTACAGGTAGGCACTTCGCAAAAAACACCTCTGTTTTTTTCCAAAATTTAGGATGTGTCCACGTTGCGCTTTGGGGTGTTTCCTGTCGCCGGCGCTAGGCCTACCCACGCAAGTGAGGTATCATTTTTATCGGGAGACTTGGGGGAACGCTGGGTGGATGGAAATTTGTAGCTCCTCTCAGATTCCAGAACTTTCTGCCACAGAAATGTGAGGAACATGTGTTTTTTTAGCCAAATTTTGAGGTTTGCAAAGGATTCTGGGTAACAGAACCTGGTCCGAGCCCCGCAAGTCACCCCTCCCTGGATTCCCCTAGGTCTCTAGTTTTCAGAAATGCACAGGTTTGGTAGGTTTCCCTAGGTGCCGGCTGAGCTACAGGCCAAAATCTACAGGTAGGCACTTCGCAAAAAACACCTCCGTTTTTTTCCAAAATTTAGGATGTGTCCACGTTGCGCTTTGGGGTGTTTCCTGTCGCCGGCGCTAGGCCTACCCACACAAGTGAGGTATCATTTTTATCGGGAGACTTGGGGGAACAGATTAGCAAAACAAGTGCTATTGCCCCTGGTCTTTCTCTACATTTTTTCCTTCCAAATGTAGGAGAGTGTGTAAAAAAGACATCTATTTGAGAAATTCCCTATAATTCACATGCTTTTATGGTCACCCCGGAATTCAGAGATGTCCAAATAACCACTGCTCCTCAGCACCTTATCTTGTGCCCTTTTTGGAAATGCAAAGGTTTTCTTGATAGCAATTTTTTACTCTTTATATTTCAGCAAATGAATTGCTGTATACCCGGTATAGAATGAAAACGCACTGCAGGGTGCAGCTCATTTATTGGCTCTGGGTTCCTCGGGTTCTTGATGAACCTACAAGCCCTATATATCCCCGCAACCAGAGGAGTCCAGCAGACGTAACGGTATATTGCTTTCCATAATCTGACATTGCAGGGAAAAGTTACAGAGTAAAACGTAGAGAAAAATTTATGTTTTTTTCACCTCAATTTCAATATTTTTCTTTTTCAGCTGTTATTTTCTGTAGGAAACCCTTGTAGGATCTACACAAATGACCCCTTGCTGAATTCAGAATTTTGTCTACTTTTCAGAAATGGTTAGGTTTCTGGGATCCAGCATTGGTTTCATGCCCATTCCTGTCACTGACTGGAAGGAAGCTGAAAGCACAAAAAATTGCAAAAATGGGGTATGCCCCAGTAAAATGCCAAAATTGTGTTGAAAAATTGGGTTTTCTGATTCAAGTCTGCCTGTTCCTGAAAGCTAGGAAGCTGCTGAGTTTAGCACTACAAACCCTTTGTTGATGCCATTTTCAGGGGGAAATCCACAAGCCTTCTTCTGCAGCCACTTTTTCCATTTATTTTTTTTAAAAACGAAATTTTTTCATTTTGGCCAATTTCTAGGCCTCCTTCAAGGGATCCCACAAAGTCTGGGTACCTCTAGAATCCCTAGGATGTTGGAAAAAAAGGACGCAAATTTGGCTTGGTTAGCTTATGTGGACAAAAAGTTATGAGGGCCTAAGCGCGAACTGCCCCAAATAGGCAAAAAAAGGCCTGGCACAGGAGGGGGAAAAGGCCTGGCAGCGAAGGGGTTAAAAGGTGGGTATGAGGGGGCTATGCTCCCCATAAAAGTAAGACAAGATAAAAATAAGTAAAGTGAAGGGCTATGGGATAAGTCACACTCCCCCCGTTAAAATAAAAAAATTAAAAAAAATAAAAAAAAGAAAGAAAGAAAGGAAAATTTCCTCTACGGAGAGACCCGAAAAGCAATTCACTAAGACGGTGTCTTGACTTAATTTAACCTCCCCTCTTTCCTTACATGCTCAGTCACCCATTCTTTCCTCACTTTCCTTGGGCCACTGCTGGGTCTTCCCTATAGTAGTCTGGGGTGCGCTAGCAAGGAGAACCATATAACTCTCTTGAGGGGGGTTGGGCAAGAGGTATAATGCCCTAGGTCCATCTTCCAATGGAAAAATAAAAACTCTTTGAGGACTAGAGTTCTGAGTAGGTTTCGTAACTTCGTTTAATACAAATCGTTTCATTAGAGTAAGGTCCTGGGATCATAAAGTGCCTGGTGATGCTGTGTGTGTTATTCTGTCTACCTAAACTTCAAATAAGTTAACGTTATCAAAAATAAAAGAAAATATTGTAACATTTAACTGTAATGTAATTAGAGCCACTCTCCTTGAAGGTAAAGAGTCATATCTGGGTGACAGAGTGAAGCACTCCACTGAGGATTGGCTTAAATTACCTGAGAAGCAGTGTTTGCTCACTCACTGCTGAACACAACAACAGAGTTACTGTACCTTGAGAGGGGACGGTACCTGTAGCAGCCCTCACGAAAACAAGAAGTGTTCATTGGTGGAGCAGTGATGCCTACCAAGTGGGGTCCAACTCTGAATCATTACTTCATGTAGCACCCATATTGTGAAAGCAGAAAGACAGAAAGACCAAATGTATAAATGGTGGTAAGTGGCATCCTTGTGTTGAGAACCAGATAACAAACTGGGCCATAATTGTGCTTTCAAAAAAGGTGTAGGCTGTTATAGTTCTAAAGGGATGGATCTACCACACAAATAAAAAGTTGTCTATTTAAAAGAACATCAACGTTTCCATAAACAACTTCAGTATACCATGTGTATAGCAACTCACTGCAACAGTCATGTTTAATACCATAATGATTCAGTGAGAATATTCAATGCCACAATGCTTCTGATATTCCATGCTAAGAACTGTGGTGATATAGTCTCAGGCCCTAGATATAGAAGTTTTGTATACAACCAAACCTCAGAGACGTACCCTGGAGGTAGCAGAGGGCATCCTGGAAAACACTGATTGGGAAGTTTATGACCCCAAGGCATTTTGTGATAGTGTGTGCTGAAATGGCTCTAACAAAAAACTTCTATGAATTTGAAGGGGTGCAATATTACCGGATACAGAGGACATCCATGGGAAGCACTTCCACTTCAAGTATTGCCTGTCTCTATGTGCATCAGTTCAAGGTAGATTACAATTTCACCCAGAGGAACCCTTATAGAAAGAACATGAAATTGTGGCATAGGTACACTAATGATGTACTAATATGGCATGGCAGTGAAGAGTAGGCTACGGAATTTGCGAGATGGGTAAACTCTTTAGATGTCAACTTAAAATTCATGCATACCAACTGGAAGGAAGAAGCAATGTTTCTGTATCTAGTGATCTCATTTGGACCCAGTGGTGTTGAAACAAAAGTCCACAATAAAGTGACAAACAGTTTGCTGTTATATGATAGCTTCCACCCTAGAGCTCTACGGGATAATCTTCCAGTGGGACAATTCTTGAGGGTTAGACGAAAATGCTCCTTCCATGATGACTTTTGAAAGACGAGCCACTGCGCTTGAGAAAACTTTGTGAACACTACTACCTTGGAAAAATAGTGAGTAAGGCACGTAATAGGGCTAAGAACAACAATAGAGAGATTTATAAGAAAAACCAACAGAAGTTAGATACTGGAAGAACTGCATGTGTCACTACTTACACCCCTATTTCTAACAAAGTACAACACATCATTAGAAAACATTGGAGGACACCGAATGGTGGAACCAAGAAGTGGTCCCCTCCCCTTTTGGCATTTAAACGCAATACTAATTTGCGGTACTTACTGGTACATACCAAGGCTATAGCACCTGCCACCCGAGGCAAACAGCCCTCTGGAACACCCAACTCCCGGTACGGCACTATCCAAGTGGTAACTGTGTGGCGTGTCAATTTACAAAACCAAAGAAAGAGGTGGACATTAAAACAGGGAGGCTGTCGACATTTAAGGCCTTGACAAATTGCAACAGTGAGAACGTAATAAACCTCATAACTTGCCTATGTGGCCTGTTCTATATTGGGATGACGACACGGAAAGTAAAAAAGTGCATAAATGAACATTGAAGTACCATATGATGCAAGAAAAACAACACCAGATCAACACATCACTATTTAGATGCCCGTCACAATGACAAGGACATATCCTGGGTGGTGTTGGAGAAAATGGCTACTAATTCATGAGTTGTCCGACAGATTTTTGTGCGCGAACATAGATGGGTTTATCGTCTGAAAACCTGGAAGAATGGATTAAATGATGATATACTATGGCTTCAAGTGAGGTGGCTGTGACCAAAAAGGGATCTGAACTGTATGGCTTTTTGAAGTCCTGAAGAGCTATGTGACATACAGTGAGGCCACTTACAGTAATGTGCCTAGATAGGATGACTGGACATTATATAGCAATGCGGACTATATTTTGATTTTTAAGGTATAAGTGAGTCACACCTCCCTCGTAACTCCTTTGTCCCCAATATATATTGTTTCATGCATAATACCACTTCCCATACATACACGACTAATCCTTTGTTGGGAGAAGGAATATATGAGTGATAACATCCCATGAAAAATCGTTAACTGAGAAAAATACAAAAGAGGGGCACGTAGGGGAATTAACAGACAGCGACGTTGTTGCTTAAACCAGAGTTAAATTGCACCAGCCAGTCCACTACATTTTCCATAATTCAGGTGTAGTCGCCTCATCATTACACAACATATGTGCCCGAGGGGCTACAACCCCCGGGCGCCTTGCTGAGGTTGCACTTACTATACACCAGAGCCATTCTCCAGGCAGCCTCAAGGAGACATTAAGACGTGAGGCCTGGGTGAGCACACACGGGAGAAAGTGAGGATACTAATCAGGTAGCCGTGAACAGAGCATGGCCGACAATGGTTCACATCTGATTACAATTTCCACATGATGAGTGAAGGGAATCAGCCAGCCAATGGAATGAGGGCTTTTGGGTATACATATACCAGTGGTTTGAATACTCCCTCATTCATCAGGAGGAAGGAAAGGAATGCAGCTTGATGAAGTAAGGGGGTTATGATGGGGGTAGATTTCTTGCCCCACGGCCTGGTTGGTGGGATGTAAGTACCATGATATAGGAGTTGCTACATCACCATTTCCCCTCCTGTTTATGCAATGTGTGTCTATAGGTGCTGCTTGACCCCTCCTCCATGGGGCACAGTTGACCAGTAGTGGAGGTAATATGTTGTGAGCTGTTCTCACATCACGTGTAGGTAGTGTGTACATATAGGAGTGCAGTGTCACTATCACTTTGAATTCGAGTGCTGCATGCTTAGCCTGCCCTGGCCAGTCTATGCTGAAGTAAGAAGAAAGACTAGCTCAGTATTTTACAGGCACCCAGAGACCTATTGAAGTGAGAAGGTTGACAGATGCTAACCTGAGGTATAATGACCCTTTCTTTCCATCCTGTAGAATGCAATGGGGTCCTTTTGAAACAACAGGCAGAAACATGTTGATGGTGTGAGAGGCAATGGGGTACTAGTTCCCCTTTATCTCCATGTTGACTTTTAATACCAAGTGGTATCCCTTGATTAAGAGAGTCCAGTTGGGTATACCACATTGGTTTTTAATTTTCACTATTTCACAAATTCACAGCTAAGTAGAAGTGCTTCCCTGAATGTAGGTGTAGGCCTGCGCTTCATCAAACCAGATTTTTGAAGATGTGGGAAGTCCTATGATGAAGCATGATACCTGGTGGTGTGTGAGGACAACCTGTCACATTTTTTGGTGCACGCTGTTGGATAGGCTGATGTAAGGCATTACATTAACATTCAGTAATTACCCGGTCTCTTTTTTGTGGTTGACATTTGTGGTTGGAGCCCAGCTTACCCTTGAAGCCCCATAGCCCTAGTTCCCTACCATAGACAGTGTCCTGGGTTGATATGTATCAAGAAAGATTCTATCTAGCCACCGATTCCTTACTTTAGAATGATCCCCATGTGTCAGAGTGGATCTGAAAACATTTCGAGCAGCACTTCTGTGAGTCAGCAGGTAGCATTGTTTGGCTCCATGTTGGTCAGCTCGGAAGTGAGGTACCTATTGAAATGCCACCCTAATGCGCTGACATCAGTTACTTTTCATGACCTTTCGACTTGAAGTGAAGAGCCATGAAGATTGCTGATGTACAAGGTGTAGAAAGAAGGGACCTCAAACGTTATCTTATGTAGAGGAATCCGTTTCCAGAGTGGAGAAGATAAATCTGCAGCTAGACAAAGCCTCTTCCAAATAAGACATTATTGAAGGTTAGTTACTTGTTCTAAAGACTTCTAGTTGCAGATTCCTTACCTTAGAATAGATACCCAAGCAATACCTCTCCAGAGGTGGGTCTGTGAACAGATTTAGACCAGAAGTTCTGAAGGATTGAGTGGGCAAAGTGCCAGTCACAACGGACCTTTCTGTCCAGGCAGTAGTACTTTGTAAACATGTGCAGAGATCCCCACGTTGGAGCCTGACAGATGTCCAGGACCAGGATTCGCGAGCTAATGTTATGTTAATTTAAGATAGAGCACGAATCGCCCCCGGAGGAGTATCTCGGCGATGTGGACTGACACAGGCAGAAAATAGAATGCTAAATTGAAATAAGACTAAGTCTTAAGCAGTTTCTCGCATGTGATATGGTCAGTATAACTGTGTATGTTGTAAGGTAAGTTATTCGAATAGGAAGGGGCCAGGTAAGAGAAATATCTGCCTCCGCATCTTGTCAGTCAGATATAGGGGATGGTGAGTAAAGCTTTGTCCACAGATCTCAAATTCCTGACTGGGAAGTAGTATTTGAGCTTGTGATATAAGTAGCTGGGACCTTTTCTCATAAATGATTTGTGTGTGAGGCAACAGATTTTGAAGATTAGTCTTTTCCTAACTGGCAGCCAATGTAAGGCTCTCATAAGATGTGCAGAAGCACAGCCAGCTAGGGAGATTACAAACGTAAATGCTGCCATGTTTTTACTACTTGCAATTTGGACATTAATGTCTCATTTGCTGAAGCTAGTAGTGCATTTCCATAGTCGAGTCTGCAAATAATTAGTGCCGGGTCTAGAATTGTCCTAGCAGAAAGAGGAAGAAAAGGAAAAGCTTTCTGCAGCAGGCTCATTGTATTAAAGAAGGTACCAGTAGTAGATATAACCTGTTCTTTCTTGGATAAGGATTGATCCATTTTAACAACCAGATTCTTAACTACATTAAGAGCGGAGTCTAATTCTGGAGGTCAGCATTCAGAGGCCCAGATTTGTTGGACCTTGCCAAACAGACGATATCCGTTTTGTCAGTGTTTAAATGTGAGCAGTTTGTTGTCATCCATTCTGCGATCGATATCATACCTTTGGGGAAACAGTCTTTAGCTTTATCCAGGTCTTTAACAAAGGAGATGACAAGCTGAGTGTCATCTGCATAAGACAGTATTTCAAATCCAAAGGATTTAACGATCTTGGCATGGCGGATGGGGGGTGGGGTGGTGGTTGGGGGGGATGGGGCTGAGGTGGGGGGAATACATGTTAAACAGAGTAGGGCTTAAACTTGAGCCCTGCAGTACCCCCTTGTCAATCAGCATGGTGCAAGACTTAAATGCACCAAGAGAGATACTTTGTGTTCTATTTTCAAGGACGTTTCAGAACTACTGTAAAGCTGTCCCACAGATGCCTATCTCATGCAGCCTATGAAGCAGCCAGTAGTGGGATACAGTGTCAAAAGTTGCGGACAGGTCCAACAGCACTGACATAAATGGATGCAGTGGTTGCAGCTTAGACTCTGGTGGAATGAGCACACAAGCCCTCAGGGGATGCTTTTGTCCAGGGAGTAGCAGATTTTAATGCAAAGCACATTCCATCCTGAGATAGCCTGTTTTTGTACAGTCCTTTCTTTCTTTGCCCCAGCATATCCACACCAAAAAAAAAAAAACGATAATTCACCAGGAAGTCTTTGGTATGATCAATGTAGAATGGTAACGGCTCTTTGTGGGGCCCAGCGGTGGAGTCTCATCTTCTTTGGAAGGGTGAGGTGGAACAAAGAAGGTCCGTAGCATGATGGTCTGGTGTGCATGAAAATGTGACACCACTTTCTGTAAGAATGAGGAATATGCTCTCAGATCCAGTTTAGCAGGGGGAAAAAGACATTTACGGAGGGTGCACAAAGGGCCTGCAGATCAGTAACCCTCCTAGCTGATGTATTGGCCACTAGGAACAGTTTTAATGATCAGCAGATGTAGGGTGGATTTGTGCATGCACTATAAGAGGCTCAAAGAGCAAACACATTAAAATTGGATCAAGACGGAAGTCCCATTGGGGCATGTTGAATGGTGTTGGAGGGACCATGTGTTGAACCCCTTTTAGAAAACGTGGCAAAACATGTGACTTAAACAGGAAGGACTGATCCGGCAACCAAATTAATGCTGATATGGCAGAAAGATACCCCTTCAGCAGTGCCTAAAGCAAAGCCTTGCTGGGCTGAGAGAACAAATAAAACTTTAGACAAAGGCTCAGAAAGGGGATCAACATTTTTGGTAGCACACCAGGCCACAAATCTGTACCAAAGGCAGGAATGTACAGCCCTGGTTGAGGGACACCTTGCGGCCAGAATGCCATCACAGACTTCAGCAGAAAGGTCAATGACTGTCAAGTGTTGCTGCCTAATATCCACACATAAAGGTGGAGCATGAGCAGGTTTGGGCATACAGCACTACCCTGTTGCAGTGAAAGTAGATGCTCTTGAAAGGGCAGCCTGATTGGAGGACTGATGCTCATGCTCAGAAGTTCAGGATATCATTCTCTTCGTGCCCAATCTGGGGCCACAATGATGACTTGGACCCGGTCATTCTTGATCTTCTTGAGAACTCTGGGCAGGAGTGTTATTGGCAGAACGGTCTAAAGGAAGCCTGAGCTGCACTGAAGATGAAAATGTCTGAGCGAGAGTGGCCTTGGAAATTCCAGCATGCAGAAGTGCTGACGTGCGTTCTCGGTTAACTTGACATATCTTGGGTGTTCCCCAGAGCTGAACCCAGTGTAAGTCTGGCCTTAATTTAGCAATTGTCACAATGGTCATAATCCTAAGCACCAGATGAAGGGTACTACGGGGTACGACAATTGTTTTAAAAACCTATCTCACTAAATTAGACAAATCCGAATATCCCCAAAATTGAAGGACTAATGTGCAGCACTGCAACCGCCTTATAAATCCTCAGTACTGGGTGAATCAACTGTCCACCCTTATCACATGCAAAACATAAGGTGGCTCCTCAATGACGCTTCATAAGGTACTTACATCTACTTGCAATTTTTTTCTCCATTTTATATCTTTATAAAATGGATTCCCAAATACGTAAATTTGTAGGCCTGCTTGAGAGAGGTGGAGTTTGGACTAAAATTATTCTCAACACCTTTGCGCAGGGGAAACATCATCGATTCTATTTTTGATGTTAACTAAGTGAATATATGCAATACATTCTGCTAGAACCTTTGAGACTAAAAGGGCATCATGCACAGGATTCAATAGCCTCTACAACCTCATTTATATACAATGAAATTAACACAGGAATTAGGGAACAACTCCTTTGTACACTTTTATTAACAGTTAACGATATAATCTCTTCAGCAGGGACCCAGAGTACTTTTGAGCAATTCCCCTAATAAATACTAACAATATGTGCAAGAGACTAAATGGAATGCCCTGGTCCAACACGGAAGAGCAAAGGAGATGCCTATGCACAATATCAAGCCGTAAATCCACAAAGAACACACAGTGGTAATTTTCCCAGCACAAAATATTTCAGTAATAAAAGATAAAATCTGAATGCCTGATCAAATGTGCTAGTTTGTTTCCCAAAACCTGCGAGATAGTGCAACAAATCCATCTTATCCCCTTTCCACTGCTCTATCCTAGACATAAAAACACAATAAAATATTTTGGGGATTGTATCTAAAAGTCTAATGGGGGAGTAATTCCTTAGATCATTTCTAACACCTTTCTAATATAAGGGGACAATGTCTGCTCCCAGCCAAGATGCAGGAACAGATGCTCCATTTAATATAGCATTACCAAGAAAGATGATGTAAAAGCCCCATAAAATGGTATCTGCGCTGTACAAGTCAGTGGGTATTTTATCCATGGGATGAGCCTTTCCCCCTTTTTTCTCTCTTAATGGCAGCCATGATTTCTTTCACTGTCAAGGCCACAATATTCTCAAGACTCGCTTTTAAGGGGCAAGGGGCTGAAAAATGTGTCTGGAATAAAATAAAAGGAGAACTGTGAGTGCCACAATCTTCTGTAATAGGTACCTCTGGTCTAGTGATCATATTTCCCTTACCACTAGCAAATATGTGCAAAAAAAGGATAGCTGATCCTTGGCTCTTACTACTGTGAGAAGCTCTTGCTCATTTTCCCACAAGGTCTTTTTTCAATGCACTATAGGCTTGTGACTGCATGTGGAGTGGAATATTTTGCCTTGCATCTTAAATGGCAGGTTCCGTTTGTACAGCAGTTTCTTGAGGGGTCTCACAAAGAGGTAAAGTAGCTAAGGAAACCACCACTGTCCCAGTCACTCTAGTGCTATTTCAATCATCTTTGCTTTGGAGAATTTCTGTTTGATCAATACTAATGGAATTAGGGGGAAACTGATAGAAAGGCATAGAACAATTTTTGGACCAGATGATAAAAAATGCACTTCCTAACGACATAAGTTCTCATTCGTGATGTGAAAGTTGGGCCTGTTGCACTTTGGCTGGTAGCAAATCTATTTGGGGGTGGGGGACCTCATTCTTGATAAATGTCTAGCAAGACTCCACTGCCTAATCCCACCTCATGATTGGCTATAAGAATAAGTTACTTACCTTCGGTAACGCTTTTTCTGGTGGATACAGTAACTACCTGTGGATTCCTCACCAAAAGAATTCTCCCCCTTGCGCCAGCCTTCAACGGAAATTTCTTCTAGCTCTGCACGTCGACGATGACGTCACAATCGCCCGACTCCACGCGATGCCACATGACGTCATCCAGGCAATAAGAAGCCCTCGTCGACGTGCAGACGTCAGTTTTTACCATTTTTTACGTGCCCTAGAGGTGAACAGGTTAACCTAAAGAGCACACATTCATCCAGAATAGATGAAAATAAAACATTTAATATAAAACTCAATATAAATCACAGGTATGAATGCTCTAATTCGAGATAGAAGTAAATATATATATGTATAATTCCAGTCCAAAATGTCCTTTTCACTATCTTAATTTGCAAAGGAAAAGTATATACAATGAATACAACTGTATGCATGAAAAAAACTATATACATATACAAGATCAAGGATGCGCACCTAAAGAGATCTTGGTTTGACCAGTCAGGCAACGGGGAGGTGGGTGGGACCGTAAGGAATCCACAGGTAGTTACTGTATCCACCAGAAAAAGCGTTACCGAAGGTAAGTAACTTATTCTTCTGAAGGATACACCTACCTGTGGATTCCTCACCAAAAGAATAGAGTCCCCAAGCAGTATAACCTCCGGTGGTGGGTGCCCAAATGGTCAAACCAAGAAATCCTGCAGCACCGAGCGAGCAAAATGGCCATCCCTCCTGACCTCAGAGTCCAAACAGTAATGCTTGGCAAAAGTATTGAGGGATGCCCAGGTCGCTGCCCTGCAGATGTCAGCCACAGGAACACCTCTAGCCAAAGCCGATGAAGCCACATTGGCCCTGGTGGAATGGGCACGAAGCCCCACAGGTGGATCTTTCTTCGCCAAAGAATAGCAGATCTTAATACACAGAATGACCCACCTGGATAGTGTTCTCTTGTGGACTGCTCTACCTTTCCTCTTCCCCACGTATCCAACGAAGAGCTGTTCATCCTGTCTGAACTCTTTCGTCCTGGCGACGTAGAAGCTCAGCGCTCTTCGTGGATCCAGCCGGTGGAGCCTCTCTTCCTCCTTGGATGGGTGAGGTGGAGGGTAAAAGGAAGAGAGCGTAATTGACTGCCCCAGGTGAAAGGATGTAATAACCTTCGGTAGGAAAGCCGCCTTGGTCCTCAACACCACTTTGTCCTTGAAGAAGGAAAGGAATGGGGTTTCTACAGTTAGAGCCTGAAGCTCACTATCCCTTCTGGCAGATGTTATTGCCACCAGGAAAACAGTTTTAAATACTAGGAATCGTAAAGAACAAGAGTGCATGGGTTCAAACGGGGCCCCCATAAGAAAAGTTAAAACCAAATTAAGATCCCACTGAGGCATAACGAATGGTGTGGGCAGATACTTATTAGTAAGTCCCTTTAGAAACTTCAAAACAATTGGTGACTTAAAGAAGGATGGTTGATCAGGAAGGCACCGAAAAGCAGATAGTGCAGACAGATAACCTTTAATAGTGGCAACTGAAAAACCTTTCTGTGCTAAATAGAGTGCAAATGACAAAATGTCAGATAAACCAGCTTTTAAAGGATCTAAACTATTCTCTCCACACCAGCTTGTAAACTTAGCCCAACGATTCGCATAGATTGACTTGGTGGAGTGTCGCCTGGCCGATAGAATAACTTCCACCACATCTGGATGGAGAGAAAAGGAACTCCGATTGCCCCGTTCAATCTCCAGGCATGAAGATGCAGGCTCTGGAGGTGGGGGTGTAGAATCTGTCCCTGCGACTGCGAGAGGAGGTCCACCCTGCAAGGGAGACGGAGCGGAGGGCACAGAGAGTTGGAGTAGGTCTGAATACCACACCCTTCGCGGCCAATCCGGAGCTGTTAGGATGACTTGGGCTCGGTCTTGGCGGATCTTCCTGAGAACTCGAGGAATCAAGGGTATGGGGGAAACGCGTAAAGCAACTGACCCTTCCAGGTCATCTGAAACGCATCCCCCAAAGCTCCTTGCACCGGATACTGGAGGCTGCAAAATAGCGGGCACTGCGCATTCTTTTGAGTGGCAAATAGATCTATTTGTGGATATCCCCACATCTGGAAGATATACAGAACCAGATCTGGATGAAGACGCCACTCGTGGTCGACCGAACTGCGTCGACTGAGAATGTCTGCACGCACATTCAGGACTCCGGACAAATGATGTGCAATCAAGCAAATCTTGTGGTCCTGAAGCCAGGACCAGAGTCGAAGAGCTTCGCTGCAGAGAAGATACGACCCCACTCCTCCCTGCTTGTTTATATACCACATCGCGGTCGTGTTGTCCGTTAGAACCTGGACTGACTGATCGCGAATGGACGGGAGGAAGGCATTGAGTGCCAGCCGTACTGCCCGCAAGTCTAACAGATTGATGTGTAATTTCTGTTCTACTGGAGACCAAAGGCCTTTGATCTCCAGGTCCCGCAGATGAGCTCCCCACCCTAGAGTGGAAGCATCTGTTACCACTGAGGCCACTGGTGGGGGTAGCGAAAACAGCCTTCCTTGAGACAGGGTGCCGACCACTGCCCACCAATGAAGATCCACTGCAGTGTCTCTGGAGATCTTTATCGAGTCCTCGAGATCCCCTTTGTGCTGAAACCACTGCCTGCGGACGCACCACTGGAGAGCCCTCATGTGCCAGCGTGCATGAGTGACCAACAGTATGCAAGAAGCAAACAGACCGAGCAGACGAAGGACTTTGAGGATTGGAACTACCGCTCCATTTAGAAACATTGGAATCAAAGCCTGTATGTCCTGAACCCGCTGTGGCGGAGGAAAGGCCTGATTGAATGTCGTGTCCAATACTGCCCCTATGAACAGGAGGCGTTGAGAGGGCTCCAGGTGAGACTTGGGTACATTGACTGAAAACCCCAGGTCGTACAACAATTGAGTCGTCGACTGGAGATGGCACTGCACGAGCTCTGGATTACTGGATTTGATCAACCAATCGTCCAGATAGGGAAACAGACCGATCCCCTTTCTTCTGAGCTCTGCCGCTACCATCGCCATCACCTTCGTGAAGACTCAAGGTGCTGAAGTAAGACCAAACGGGAGGACCGCAAACTGATAATGTTGTGATCCCACCACAAAACGGAGATACTTCCTGTGCGATCTGAGGATCGGAATATGAAAATACGCGTCCTGCAAATCGACCGACACCATCCAGTCCCCTTCGTTCAACGCCAAAAGAACCTGTGAGAGGGTCAGCATTTTGAACTTTTCCTGTTTGAGGAACCAATTCAAAATCCTCAAGTCTAAAATCGGTCTTAGCCGACCATCCTATTTGGGAATCAGAAAGTATCTTGAATAGCACCCCTTACCCCTCTCTTGCTCGGGAACCAACTCTATTGCACCTTTTTGTAATAGGGATAACACCTCCTGCTGCAACAGGAGAAGATGATCTTCCGAACAGAAGGATGGGCGGGGAGGGAGGGTGGGAGGAAATTCTCGAAAGGGAAGAGCGTACCCCTTCTTCACAATGTCGATGACCCAGGAGTCTGATGTTATGACCTCCCACATTGGAAGAAAAAGGGAAAGTCTCCCCCCTACTGGAGACAAATGGACAGGGAATGGCGGAGGACTACGGCTGCTTTCTTGCTGCACCCCTCCCGAGGAAGAGGCAGAGTGCTGCAAGGTGGCTCCTCTTGTACGGACTCTGCCCCTGTCCCTGAAAGATCGGTAAGGCAGGGTAGAAGCAGTTTGTTGTGGTCCTTGCAGTCTTCCTCGAAAGGAACCACGACCAAAACTTTTAAATCTGCGAAAGCCTCTAAAGGTGGATGAGGCCGAAGTCTGGAGTCCCAGGGATCTAGCTGTTGCTCTACTCTCTTTAAAGCGTTCTAAGGCCGAGTCAGCCTTAGAACCGAAGAGCCTTTCCCCATTAAATGGGAGATCCAGGAGCGTAGCCTGCACATCCGTCGAGAAGCCAGATGATCTGAGCCAAGACTGCCTTCTAGAGACTATGGTCGTGCCCATAGCCCTAGCAACCGAGTCCGCAGTGTCCAAACCAGACTGGATGACTTGCGTCACAGCCGCTTGAGCATCCGAAAAGAGTTGCAGCATCTCCTGTGATACATTAGGATGGCCCTTTGCCTCTTCCATAAGGGCATGTATGTAACGACCCAGTATACATGTGGCGTTAGAAGATTTCATACTGCACGATGAAAAAGTCTTTTTAGCCGTATGGTCCATCTTTTTAGACTCTCTATCAGCAGGAACCCCAGGAAACGAGCCAGGAGAGGATCTGGAGGAACATGATGCTTGGACCACAAGGCTCTCTGGAGTTGGTTGCCTGGAGAGAAACACCGGATCCCCAGGCGCCGTCCTGTAACGCCGAGCCACCGCCCTGTTGACTGCAGCGGTGGATACAGGCTTCATCCAAATATCCTTTATAGGGTCCAGCAGAGCCTCATTGAATGGAAGAAGAGGCTCAGCAGAAGCAGATGTTGGATGGAGAACCTCAGTCAACAAATTTCTCTTAACGTCCGCGGTGGGAATAGTAATATCCAAAAAGTCCGCAGCCTTACGAATGACCTTATGGAACGTAGCTGCCTCCTCCGTGATCTCCCCAGGAGAAGCTAGATCCCAGTCCGTGGTAGTGTCCAGGCCGCTAGCTGAGTCTAGACCCTGGAAGTCACCTGAGGGCTCAACAACTTCTCCTTCCTCCAGGTGTTGTCTTGCGTACTCTTCTTCTTCCAAAAGACGGAGGGCCAGACCCCTTGATCTAAGTCTGGACTCCAAGCCTGGAGTCGACAAGGCGTCAGCCGACGCCGAAGACCTCCGTCGGCGCCGCGCCTCGGATCCGTCCGAAGCCAGAGGCTCCGGCTCCACAGCGATCCTAGACGTCGATGGGATCCGAGGCGAATCCACCGTAACAGGTGTAGCCATCCTGGCCGACGTCTTAGTCATCGGCGCCGCTTCAGACGCAGTAGGCATAAACGGGGTGAACGGCGCCGACTTGAAAGACGCCGGAACACCCATATCATAGGCCAAAGGACCAGACGGACCTGCGTGACTTCCACCCGGCGCCATGGAAGCAAAGATGTTAAACATAGCGTTCAAAAACGCTGCAGGATCCGATCCCGGAGTCGGGAAAGCCAGGTACTGTTGTTGCTGCACCGGCGCCGGTAAAGCTGCCGAAGAGGGTCTGTGTAACTCCTGGCCAGGAGAACCTTCAGGCCTCTGGAGAGGCTCGACCTCAAAGACCGACCCGGGTGACGCCGGGGTCGCCGGAGGAGGAGGGGTGACGGTCGGGCTTATCTCCCACGTCGGACGACGCCGAGCTGACGGAGAAGCCAGTCTAGACCTGGACCGACCCTTGCTCGATCGGCGCCGAGATCCATGACGGCGCCAAGAGCCACTATGATGGTGGCGAGACCTCGAGGATCTCGACGAAGACTCCCTACTATGACGCCTCTATTTCTTTTTCTTGGATCGAGCCAAGAATAACTTCGCCTCTCTTTCTTTGAGCGCCTTAGGGTTCATGCGCTGGCACGAACCGCACGCCTCGACTTCATGATCTGAACTAAGGCACCAGAGGCAGTTATCGTGGCGGTCGGTAACCGACATCCGACCCCCGCATTGGTTACAAGGTTTAAAGCCGGATTTTCTAGGCTGCGACATCGTAACCGACAGTTGGTAACAGTAGCTCCCTGTGAGCCTGGAAGAAACAACCGTTATTTGGGCACGGAAAAAGGGAACTGACGTCTGCACGTCGATGAGGGCTTCTTATTGCCTGGATGACGTCATGTGGCGTCGCGTGGAGTCGGGCGATTGTGACGTCTTCGTCGACGTGCAGAGCTAGAAGAAATTTCCGTCGAAGGCTGGCGCGAGGGGAGAATTCTTTTGGTGAGGAATCCACAGGTAGGTGTATCCATCAGAAAGTATCTGTTTCGCAGGTCTGCTTATAATTTTTTAAGACACAATGTTATTGATTTTTGTCAATATCTACATAAGTACAAAAAGAGAATTATAAAATATTAACATTAGAACTGAAACATCCGTTCTCTTTCTACCCCCACCATCACATCTTCCGACAGCAATCCACAGTGCTGACAAGGTATGTCAAGGATACACCCAGCTTCATACAACAAAGCACAAGCCCTCTCTGCTCTTATATCCATGTATTTCAGCATGTATTAGCCCTGCCAATCGGGTCAAGGACAATCCCAGGTAGTGAGTCCAAGTGTCCCATGTTTTAGTATATTTCCGAGGATAACGTCTAGCAATGTAAATAGGCTTTTTCATGCTCAAATAGAAAATCGAGCCCCTGGTGCCATCCTGCTATTGAGGGAGGGCTCTTATCCTTCCAGCAACAAGCCACATCCCTCTTGATTACCACTGGCCCTCAACCAGAGCAAAGCTAGCTTGTAGAAGTTAACATGCAAGTCACCAATATTCTACAAAAGGACCAACTTTGGGTCAGGATGCAACATCCAACCCAGCACAAAGCTCAAACACGATAGCATCTGTTCCCAATTCGGGGACTGGGCCAGACAACTATGTAGTGTGTATGGCAGAGGGATCAAGAGGAGGCAGCCACAACACCCATCCCTCCACAATCTATTTCTTGTGAGATATACCCTATGAAGGTGTGTTAGCTGTATGAAACGAAACCTGGTCAATACCACCAATTTTCTTGAAGAATCCTAGACTTCCCCACCGTCATTATAAGCAAGGGGGCCCAGAGCTTCCTCCCACACTAAGCACAGTTTATCAAAGGAGTCACCCCCTAGTTAAGGAACAATAAACAAGTGATTTTATGGTCACCCGGTTCTCCCAAACGTAATTTTACCTTTAAGTGACAACTCTGGAAAATCCTCAAGTCCTGAGAAGTATGGAAATATTGTCTATGCTGCAGGTTGTATTCTCCTTGGATGTCGTTAGGATTTGAGGATCGTACCCCATTATGTTTCCAAGGAATGAGTTTCCCATAGTGTCCCACTTCTAGAACCCCCTTAGTGAAATAACCTGTTGCACCACCGGCACCACCCAGAGTGGCGTTTGGTTAGTCAGTCAACCGTCCCAGCTCAACTTCCTGAAGGTGAATACCAAGTTTGATGTCGGGGGAGCAAAGGGTCAACCCTGCCACCTTATAAAATGTGTTGCACAGACATTGTACCTATCGCCCATTTTTCAGAAATGTATGCGGAGTCTCGCTGGGTATCATACCACCATTCATTTATAATTAATAAATGAGACGGTATACAGTAAGAGTGGGCGTATGCGATTCCCCTCTCATATGCAGATTTAAAACACTTCATCAGAGGTATCCATGAGAAACCCAGATTGCATATGAAACTCCTCACAATAGAGCCTAGTTTAGCAAAGGAGAGTGGTAGCTCAAACGGTAAATTTTGCAATTGGTAGAGAAAGCAGGCCAGCACTACCATTTTGAAATGGCAGACCTGTCTAAAAGAGACCGAGTGAGCTGCGATCAATGATTAACATCTGCTGTCCATCAACCAATGGTTGGACGTTCTGCTCACGTTACATTCTTGTCTAGGATGATGAAGAACTCCAAATACTGAAAACTGTGCATTACCACCTGCAGATTGCGGGCCCATCCCTGATCTTGAATGTGTGTATTAGCAGGGAAGATGGATGATTCAGTCATGTTAATGTATAGGCCTGTAACTTTGCCAAAAATGCAAATGATCGGGAGAGTCCGCTGACCCCATTTTAACCAAAACAACCTGGACGTCTTTTGCATAAAGAGCCACCCTACCAGAAACATCAACATCCCAGTTGAACCCACACACCTGGGTATCAATTTGCAGCCATTTCGCAAGCAATGGCGAAAAGGAGTGGGGGCAAACCTGTCTTGCACCTCTCTGGATGGGTAAAGGCTCAGACATCTCGTGGCCCATTCAAAACTTGACCGCCAGGTCCATTTACAGCTGTCATACATAGGCATTAATGTTGGGTTCGAAATTGAATAGAAGTAGAGTGATAACTTATCCCCACCATAGCAAGTCGAATGCCTTCTCAATATCAGCAAGCAGGACCACCGCCCAGTTCTGTAGACAAACCACCAGCGCATTATAAAGCCAATGGATATTGTGTCTAGTGGTTGGTCGGGCATGAACCCGACTGACTGCTTGATCATCTTGCAGACCTAGTAGAATGACTGCCTAAATCGAGCAAGTTTCTCACTAGCAGCCAGTGTCAAACAGATTAGGATTCCAATAACAGCATTGTTGATCTGGTGCCACCCTG
This sequence comes from Pleurodeles waltl, assembly GCF_031143425.1. NCBI lineage: Eukaryota > Metazoa > Chordata > Amphibia > Caudata > Salamandridae > Pleurodeles > Pleurodeles waltl. The sequence goes on along the minus strand of NC_090447.1, from coordinate 74,915,132 downwards.
CTTGTTGAGACACTGCATGGTGGTTCCGTTGTATGATTGTATAAAAATTCTCTTAGTTACCAAGGATGGCTAAGGCAAAGCTTTCAGTGCCAGAAAGACTGGTTTTAACCCCCGTATATTTAGGCAGTACAGTTGTTTTTGTTCCAGGCCACCATACTTGAATGGTGAGATTTTGCAGACAGCTCCCCACCTTATCAAGGAAGCATTCTTCACAACTGTCTGAGCTGGCAAATCCTGATGAAAAGGCACTGCTTTTAGGGGGTTCTTTCTCTTGCACCACAATTTGAGAAATTACTATAATTGTTAAAAATCAATCTGTCCTCCCATCCATCTTTCTCCTGGGACCACTGATCCTCTAAGCACTCTTGCAGTGGTCTCATGTGGGGAGGTATGTTGAGCACCAGAAACATAGATGACGCCAGAGACCCCAGGAGGGATGACATCTGCTCTGTTATTTAGCATGTTTCAAAGTGCTTGGAGACATTTCTACAAAAAGGTAAACACTTTCCCCTGAAAGATACATTTTTCACTTTTTTGTCATCAGTGTTGTACTCTGGTGGCAGAGAACCTGTACAGGGCACAACGTTCATTTATGGTATTTGATGTGTAAACCTAGACAATCCTATAAGTTGGCAGTGGTGTTGAACTTCTGACATGCCTGTTGTGCCAAGTATGGTGCTGCAATGTGGTTCTACTGCTCTATAAGAGGAAGATTTCCACATATGAAAAATGCAGACACTAGCCTGCCTTGCCAGACTATGAAGATTGAGGTGGAAATATCCAACTACATATTGACTTTGTTACATTCAGAAAGAGGTTTTTTGTGGGGTCCCCACAGGTGGGTGGGAATATTCTATGTTTATGGCTATCAGTGAGGATCCCATGATACAGAAGTGCATGGCTTTGCGTTTGCGATGTCTGTGATTCCAAGCTATCCCTTTGGTCTAACAGACTTTTGTTTCTAAAAGGAGTTTTCAAAGGCCTCTTCAAAACATTTTCCTTAATTAGACATCCTTCTCCATTATGGAGGCTTAATATATTATTGGCTCAACTAATGAAGAAACCACATGAACCCATTCACAAAGCAGACTTAAAATATGTCTCATGGAAGATCGCACTTTTGTTAGCTCTAACTTCAGCCAGGATAACAGGAGCAATCCAATCCTTCACAATAAAAGAGTCTTTCTATTTGGAGAGGATAAGGTTATTCTCAAACTAATTCACAATTCATTCTGGAAGTACCTTCAGACGCCCTTCTTTTCAAGCAAGTAGTTCTCAAATATTTTTTCTAAGATCCAACTACTGCAGCTGAAAGAGCTTTCCACTTGCTCGATATTGGATTATGTCTAAAATATTATGCTTAAGCTTTTAATTTGAAAACAACAAGCGAATCAGAAAATTTGATCAGTTACTCGTAAGCATACAGTCTCCCTCATATGGGACAATCCTTTTATCAAAGCAAAGTATAGCGTGCTGGGTGTCTTCGGCAATACTTTTCTGCCATAAGGAAGAAAGAACTGTTCGGCCTCATTCTACAAGGAGTGAATATGTCTACAGCACTCTTTTCTGGTGCATCCATTGCGGACCTTAGCACAGCAGCAAAATGGAACAACAGGCTTAGATGTGTGTAACACTACTGTCTAGATTCAGCATCATGGATGGATGCAGAAGGATGCAGCAGTAGGTCAAGCGATCCTGCATCACTTATTCCTGTAAGGTGAGGCTATTTAGCCTTTGTTTTTCCACCTACTGCTATTACCTACTTACTGCTTGCTATTCTGATTGAAGCATGTGAATACAGGAGAGATCCAAAACTGCAGAAGAAAAATGATACCTACCTGTAACTGAAGTTCTCCAGTACTGGTCTCTTTAATAGATTCACATGCCACCCACCCTGCTCCCCAACTCAGGGAAAAAAAGAGAATGGGAGACAGAGAAAGAAGACTGCACTACTCCTGTGCTCTGAAATTGTAACTTGCTAGCCTGGGTAAGGTAAGGGGAGTGCGGTGCTTTGTTTTGACGGAGTTTAGGTGCTTTAAAAAGAGGTGGATAGGTTCCTTTTGTGGCTATACTATCTAGGTGCATATTTAAAATTGTACTGCTCATTATGCATCACAGTTCGACGATAGGGATGATTTAAACATTAAATCTATGAATGATATAATACTGCATAATCAATATTATGATAAAATACAAACCATAAACTAAAATAATACGTTTGATGTTAAAGGTTTTCTCAACAATAATTTTGGAGATCACTATGTTGGAGTTTGATATTGTAGTGCAGAACTTTTCAAACTTGCCCTTTTAGAGCTATATCCTACCCGGTACACATCTTCTGCTTTGATGTCATGGACAATCATTAAAGCCAGAGAGATGGGCTCCAAGACCTAGATAACAAGAATCAGTCACAGCTTACTTAATGGACTAGAACTTCATTATCTTAAACAATGCTCATGTAATTAATAGTTTACTCTTGCTAAATGATTACTGCAACAGATGTTGATGTAAAGTGTGTATTTTTTCTATTGATATTATATTTGAAGTTATTTTTTTAATAGTTCAAGCAAAATGTATCTCCATTCTGATTTTCATCATAGTCACCGCACTTACTTTATTTTATTAACATCGGAGATTTAACTTACTGCTATTCATTTTATTGAGCTGATAACATTTCCATCACATTTTACTTGCAGACCCAGTCTTGCCTACTACCTATAAGAACCGAAACAAACTGCGTGACCACTCGTTTAGTTTTCTCAAATATCAAAATATGAAAATGTTTTTTTTTTTTTTTTCACCAACTAAGGAAGTAGATCCTGTTTTAATACCTACCTGATGAGAAAAAAAACAATGGTAGAACGATTGGGAGAGCATGTTAGGTCTATTACTCATTTGCATATTTTTACATATAATGGGAGTGTGAGAGAGCCCGAATGTGCATTTGAACTGAAACACACAGGCTGTTAGAGCAAATGCCTGGCTTGATTTTTTTTTTTTTATTTTTTTTTTTAATAGTGTTTCTTTTTAGATGAACTCTCCAATAAACATCAGATTCTTCCTAACATGTATCAGCATCTAAACGCCAATCCTGAAGCATGGTGCTTGCATACCTCATTCGCTCAAAGAATCACAAAGATGATATTATATTTGCAACACATTTCGTTTTCTTAGAAAAATTGGCATGAATGAACACTGCAAGTAGCCATAATTAAACAAAATTAAAACGGTATAGCAGTCTGTTTGTTTGAAGCATTCAAATATTTTCAATCCATTTCTATTAACTTCCTGTTTGTCTACTTACCCTAGCACTGGCGAAGATGAAATCCTTCCTCTGAGATTTATCCTTCTCTTTCTCAAATACGATTCCTAGCTTGGCCTGGGTACGCTGAGATTTGATCAGCTGTCGGACTGAAGAATTAGAACACTGTGAAGGTGAACTTAGAGATTAAGCTAAAACACAGTAATAAGTCTAAAGAGGACTGTCCTCGTCTCTTCCAAATAGGCAACACATTTAAACAAGCAACACAAAAAAAAAAAAAAATGCTCAATGGTGTTTTAACTCAGGTACTCTCATCTTTCTCAGGTTACCAATGTGGGGGAACAGCAATCAACAACTATACCAACTAAAGCACACCTACATGCTTTCCTGTGCGCACAAAATCCCTTTATGGAGTGTCTCCTATGAATTGCAAACTCAGTTCCTTTATAATGATTAAACTGCAGCATGAATACCTCTTCTACAGATATAGTGATGCCTACTGGAGCCATAGTAATGAAAGCTACTTAATGTGTGACTGGCAGTTCAGGAAATGTTACACAGTGATGCCACCCTTCTTTAAACTTACCTCCAGATCCCTTCCTATCTTTTCCAACAGTTGTAGAACATTGTAATTGGGAGAGCACAGGGAGGTGGGTTAAGAGGTTAGCTTTGCCCCCCCCCCCCCCGATTTCGTTGCTAGAAAAAACATCAAGGGATTGTTGCTCAAATTTACAGATAATTGGAAAAGGTGAATGCCTCCGACATGAATCCTATGCCAGCCCTGTCACAATGGACATTGGTGACTTCTAGAAGACAGCCATATGAGGAGAGTACCAGTTCAATACAAAGAAAGCATTCCAGTGTGATGAAACTTTGGAAATGTGTTTCTAAAGTAAGAAAACATTCCTTACTTGTAACTAGAGTTCTTCAGAACGAATGGTATCTTTCATAGATTCATGTGTATGAACAGTCCCCGCCATCAAGATGGGAATCCTTACTAAACAATGTTATGATGAATTGTGCAATAAACAACTTTAGTAACACTGAACTGCTTTGCGAACTTGCCCAAATGGAGCTCTTTTCAGAACTATCAGAAATGTGTTAAGCTCCCATAATGTAGGAGAGTTGGCAACCAGATAAAGGCACAGGAAAGCCCTGTCAATTATTTTATAATTTTTGTTGCAAATAGTGCCGTATTATCTGGTATAATGAGATATAGAGAAAATGTGGATGGTTGTATTTTTCTATAAAAATATTTAAGGCCTGACTTTTAAGATGTAGAGCAATTTTAATGGGTCTAAATGAATATGTGCCAATTCCTATCTTATGGTTTCCTAGTAGACTGCACTCTGGCTGCCTGCAATACTTGTTTACTGTCACGTAGGACTTTAATAAAACCAAACTCTTGTGCATCTCATCTGTGTGGTGTAACAACTGTGGGTTGTAGAGGATCTGTCTTACATTGGATAAGTGTTTCTGCCAACATTGTACAAAACTGAGAAATCCCAATGCTGCCTATGACATTTTGGAGCTGTTAGAATAGTCTTGCAATGTACCTTGTTCAACATATGGATTACCCTTGGTATTCGAGAAAAAAGGTGGGAGTGCGTATAAAAATGTTCTTTACTATATCATGATTCCACAAAGCATGCCTCCTCTCCCATGTATCCTAAACATAGCTACCTGTTGATGAATAAGCAGCATTTGTTACAGGATTGGTAGCAATGCACCAACCCCCATTGTGAAACACTAGACTCCACTGTTTAGCATTCAATTGCCCATTGGGATTTGCTGTTCTTTGTTGTTTGTTCTTGAACTTGTTCTGCTGAGATATCTACTGATAACCCAGAACCAAAGTCATTAAACCCCCTTGGACATCAGTATCGGACCTGTAACTCCCTTTGTGTTATAAAATTTGTAGTTGTACTGCTGGTGCATATCATCACCTTGTTGTACCTCACTCGTTGCAAGTATGCCATAAATGCTAATGCTATTGCCCTTAGCTCCAGAAGATTTACTTTGATAAGTGACTCTTCTTGTCACTCAGTCCACTGACATGCGGAATGCTCAGATGACCCATCCTATCTTTTAAGGAGGAATCTGTCCTTCAAATATATTCTGCAGGATTCTCCACCACTGAAGCACTAACCTGTTTCGATTTTTTTTAATACTGACTTGAATGCTGTTATCCCATTCAAATTCCACTTCTATCTACTGCTCACCGTTTAACTCATCTTGGATTGGTCTCATTCTTAGCTAACAGTAAAGCAACAGGAGAATGCAATAGGACATGGATAACAGTAACTTATTTTTTTTACCGTAACCGGGTGTTGATACTAAAGGGTAAGATTAGGGTCATTAATTTCTGACTTTGCTCAGTGGATGGATAAACATTCCCTTCTTCTGAAAGAAACCTTGCTTTTATAAATATTATGACTGTGGTGTGATAATGACTTCCTTATGTCGATGATTCAACCAAGGGCCAGATTTATGGTTTAAATCTCTTTATTGGGTTTATTACAACAAACACAAAGCAGTACCATGAGCTCTCATTGCTCACCCTCTATTATGCAGATGCTGAATGAACATTACACCCCCAAAAACTACCCCCTCCCCCTGGGAACCAGAGTGATGTTGCAGGATAGTGATTAGCGTGGTGTCGCAGCTCATGATGCGTCTTCCTACTTAGTGCCCTCCTAGACGGGATCGATAGAAGGCTCCGTTAACTGAAGAAGGCGCATATATCTGGGGCAAGTGAGTTTGCAGAATTCAGAGGATGGTAAAGTGATAAAGGGACGCCAGAGGTCAAAGTATGAAGCGACTTGTGCTAAGAAAGTGTCAACATATCAATTCCTAATATGTACCACGGGCGATGAAGCCAATCCTGGTACGTAGGAATCTGTCCTGTGCCCCAGTGTGTCAGGATGTTCTGTATGGCTGCCCACAAGGCCAAACCAATCAGCCACCCCCTACGTGATTTTAACAGGAAGGTGAGAGTGTTGGGCAGACCCAAGATAGTGTAGGCAGGAAACCATGGAAGCTGGGTATTGAGATGGTTATCTATATCATCCAACGGTTGTGTCCAGTAAGAGGTAAGTTTTGGGCATTCCCATAGTATATGCAGTAAGGTACCCTGGGAACCGCAGCTGCGCCAGCCCCAAGGTGGCGCGTAGGGTTACCGTGAAGAAGGCGGACCGGCGTGAGGTACCAACATCCAGCAACCTTAGTAGCTGTTTCGATGCTGGCTGTGTCATGGGTTGTGTGTTGTGCATGATAGTATATGTCCCTCCCCAATCCTGCTGGGTCAGCGAACAGCCGAGCTCCACCTCCCAACGCTTCTGGCTTGCTAAATGTACCTGCGTAAGAGGCGGGCGCAAGTGGTTGTAGGGTTCAGAGATGAGGCGTTTATCTAATGTCTTGGTGACCAAGTCACCTTTCAAAACTAGTGAGGGAGCGTTGTGCCTGACCGTGGAATGCATCACCCAATGTCTAATTTGAAGGTAGCGCAGTCCAGTCTTCAGTTTCAGGGATGGCATAGTCTGTTCGCAGTTGTTCAAAGGAGAGGTGCCCCTCCTCATCAAATAGATGGCCTTTGCTGCCAGTGGTGAAAAGCTGTTGAGTGTTATCCCGGGTGAAGTCCACATGAACAACTGTTGGTGTCAAGGGGGAGGGGAATGTGGTCAGGCCTGCACACCCACCCACCTCATCCCAGACCTCCAGGGAGGCCTTGGTAATGGGGGAAAGGTACAGACTTTTCTGGCAAGCATTTTTATTTAGAGAGGGGACTTTCCAAAGATGTTACCCTGCTACCGCCCTATCAATAAATAGCTAGTGTTTTTCAGATTCTTCCCTGAGGCCTTTTGAGAAGGAACCGGAGTTGTGCAGCCTGATAATAGATTTGAAGATTCGGAATGCCTAGACTGCCCTCCCTTGGGGTTCTTTAACTCAGCTCCCGCAGCATCCCGGACCATCAGCCCATAAAAAAGAGGTTCACACTTTTTGGATGGCTTGGACTATCCCAGTAGGGGGAGCAACTGGCAAAAGCTTGGAAAAGGAATAGGATCCTGGGTAAGATCACCATCTTAAAGGCTGCAATTGGCCTAGCCAAGAAAGGCAGTATGATCTCGACTTGGCCAGGTCAGTTTTAATCTGTTGATGTAGAATTTTATAATTAAGAAGAGTCACTGCAGTAGCTGTAAAGGCTAGCTGTACTCACAAGTATGGAAGAGAGGAAGATGCCCATTGTATCGGATAACTGTGTGAGAAGGCCAGTTGGGTTGCCCACTTAAGGGAAAGGTTAAGGGCCTGAGACTTGTGCACATTGACTCTGAATCCTGCAGCCTGTCTGAAGGTCTCGCGCTCATTCAAAAAGGCTGGAAGCGAGGAGACGGACTCCTCTCGGGCCATTAGGACATTGTCAGTGTACATGCCGATGGAGTGTTCCTCACAACCAAAAGAAATCCCCTTAATTTCCGGATTGTCGCAAATTCATTGTGCCAGTGGCTCCATGTGGAGCGCAAAGAGCAGGGGTGAAAAGGAACATCCCTGGTGAGTGCCTCTCTTGATTGGGAAAGGAGCTGACATCTGCCCATTTACCATAACAGTCACAACGGGATGGTCATAGTTGCTAAGAACACAGGAGCAGAAGTGTTTGCCTAGACCGAAGTGTTTAAGTGTAGCTGCTATATATGGCCAATGAACCCTATCAAACGCCTTCTCGGCCTCTATGGCCAAAGGCATGCAATCTCTGTTACAGCGTTGGGCCTTGTCGATTAGGTGCAAAATCTGATCTGTATCATCGCTACACCGGGAATGGGTGACAAAGTCTGCTTGATCTGGCAGAAGGGGGCCCAAGCGAGAATACCATGAAAAGCTTGATGTCAACATTTAAAAGGGATATTGGTCGGTAAGAAGCAAACTGGCACTGCCCGATTTTGGGATGACTACAAAGGAAGCATCCAACATAGGAGGCAGGAGTGAGGTTGGGTCCTTGATAGAGTTAAACAACCGGGTGAGGAGGGGGGCCAAGATAGTGCAGAAAGTCTTGTAAAAAAGTGCAGGGAAGCCGTTGAGATCCGGCCATTTAAGTAGCTTCCACTTGGCAATGACTGAGATCACCTCCACTCGAATTGGGCGATCCAAATCCGGATGCCTGTGCTGGCGTCAGTTTCTGGGTAGGAGCATCCAGGAGGTAGGAAGCCAGATTGCTCTCAGGCAAGACCAACTCCGCATATAAATACGTATGGAAGTCATGGAACACGGAAGCAATTTGGGCATCACTAGGATGTTCTGAGCCATCCGCGGCTAGTATAGCCTGGACTCCTGTAGCTTGTCGCTATGCTTGCAATCATTTTGCCAAAAGGCGGCCGCATCTATCACTTCTAACATAACAGGAGTGACAAAGTCGGAGTGCAGCGTATTCCACTCTATCAAGATCAATGCCCGCCAATTGCTTTTGAGCTGCCTCCAGCTGATGCCAAACTCAGGGAGCCCCGGTACGTTTGTGTATGCATTCAAGTTCTAGAACTTGACAGGATAGTTGTTCTCTCTTGTCCCAATGGATTTTGTCAGCCACAGAGATTGCAATTGCAATCAGTTTGTCTCTGACTACTGCTTTCAGGGTGTCCCATTGCGTAGATCTGGAGACATTGGGGTATCATTTATTTCAAGGAAATTTGTAAGGGTTTTCTGAAGTTGCTTAATAACTACAGGTCGGTGTAAAAGTGTTTCTCTCATCTGCCAGAATCTAGGGGGTGGTTGTAGCGGTGGTAGGGTAAGGGTAAGGGACACTGCTGCATGGTCTGACAGGGAACAAGGCTTGATCTCGGAAGCAGTGACCACAGACTGAATGCCCGAGGTGCTTAGGAAGTAATCTACGCGGGCGTACGTTTTATGGGCATGTGAGAAAAATGTGTAATCACGCGTTTGGGGGTGTAGAGTACACCAGATATCTTCTACGTCCAATTTCTTCAGCCAAACCTCAACTTCCCAAGATAGAGTCCCTGTGTGGCCCTGGCTCTGAGCTGACCTGTCTAGGTCATATCAAAAACCAGGTTTAGGTCCCCACACAGAAGCACCAATCGACCCTGTGTTGCTATTATCTCAGCTACTGCTTGGCGGAAGGAGGATTCCTGGTCTTCATTTAGTAAGTATATTGTCCCTAATGTAAAAGGTATAACTGCCTAGGAATACTGAGTGAGCTAGCAATCTGCTTTAATTTCGGAGTGTGTAGGGCCTACCTTGCCTTGAAAAGAGCTGGACACCAAGAAAGCTACACCTGCAGTTTTGGAGGAGCCTGAGGAGAAGAAAAGAATTAATGTGGGAAGGCCCAAGAGCGCAGTCTAGGCCAGTCACCTGCCAGTAAATGTGTTTCTTGCAGTATATAGATATATGCCCCAGACTGTTCATGGTGGTAATAACATGAGACCACTAACTGTAGGTTCCCTACCCCCGCCCCCCACAAAAAAATATAAGAAAACATAATAACTTTAACAACAAATTGATCAATATCTGATAAACTCAGTGTCCAGGGTTGAAGAGTCCACCTGAAAAAGGTGCAGGGGTGTGTGTAGCACCCCAGGAACCCCGTTTTCCCACCCTCAACCCAGCCCTCCCACTGAAATGGTAAAGGAAGAGCCTCTCGGCCATGGTCACGTCTTGTGATCTCCAACTGAGTCCCTGGAGAGCGTCTCAAGTATCGCCTGCCATTCTTGAGCTATGGTCTAAGGATCAGGACAGAGCCCAATGGAATGGCACCTCCTTCGCTTCAACTTTGGCTTCCCCAGCCCCCCCACCTCCATGGGGGAGACTGTGATGGTGCAGGTGGGGGTGTCATCGATGCCCAGCATCTAAAAGGTTTCCTTAAAGAGGCGAAGTTTGTGGAGCTTGCCAAGCAGGCGGAAGACCAGATAGAAGGGGTGCCCCCACAAGTACGAGATACAATAACAGGGCGGAACTCCCTACGCTTCTGGAGATTACAGGCAGTTAAGTCTTGATATAACATTGGCTTGAATCCCTTGAACTGTACTGGGTGTATGACTAAAGGATAGTGTCCTAGGATGCCCTGAGGATATGCTCCTTTAGCTGGAAATCGTGGACACACACCAGTATGTCCGCTGGAGGTGCAGCGTTGGGTCTCTTAGGGCCAATTCTGTGCACTCTGTCATGGGTGATGTCCATTTCTGATGACACCTCCAGGATCAAATGGAAAAAGCTCTATCAGGAACCCATTTATGTCAGCTCCCTCAGCCCTGGGTGGTACGTTTTTTACATGTATATTATTACACTGTGAGCAGTTTACTAAGTCCTCTGCATAGGCCTGTAGGTCAAGTTGTTGGTCTGTAAGTGGAATGACTTCCTGCTGTAGCTGTTGAAGCTCTTCCGTGCGGTTCACTTCGTGGTCCTCCATGAGGAGAGACTGTCGCCCCAGCTATCTAGGTCTCGGCAGACCTCTCTGAGGTCATTGGAGAGATCTTTCTTGAGAGTCTGAAGTGAAGAGGGCCTCCAAAAAGTGCCACCCCATCGCTGTGTTTTGTGACGTCTGGGCCTAGATGTGGCAAAGCGATGGTACACTGGGACCCAGTGGGTTTGGTGAGCATGTCTTTCAGCGTACAGTCTTTCATCCCCTGTGCAGTGGTCATCGCCGTCGCTTGGGGGTTGAGAGGGCCTCTGTAAGGGTGCCCTTGAGTGACTCACTGGCTTTGTAGGGGAGAGGGGAAACCAAAGATCCAAGGCTGTCTCTGCCGTGCTCTGTTCTATCTCTAATTGAAGATGTAAGCTTACCTTGAGGGGTAGCTCCCTTCCAGCTGCCGAGAGGGTGTGCAGGAGAGCGAGACAGGGCCTTGGTATCCGTCGCAGTAGGTTCTAGGCCGCAGCTCCGGCCGCTCCGCATAGGCTGCACCTCGCTGCACATTTTTGGTGGTCACGGGCTCGATGCTCAAGCTCAGCATCCGCAGGTTCAGGCTCCTGGTGCTTTACTGTGTCCCCAGTTGGAGCTCGATGATCGGGGCAAGATTACCCAGACATGTAGCTGTGGATCCGGGATAAAGTGGCACAAGGGACAGAGATCGGTAATCGTGTGTCACTCATCCCCCATCTTGACAACACCCTCTAGGGCTTGATTTAGAGTTTGGTAGATGGGGTTACTCACTCACAAACGTGAATAATATCCCTTCCGTCGTATTACGATCCCATTATATCCTATGGGAATGGAAATACGACAGATGGGATACCTGTCACGTTGTGACAGAGTAACCCATCCGCCAAGCTCTAAATCAGGCCCTAGGTGTGACAAGAAACTTTACAGTTCTTAGTATTACCTGCTTGGCTATGCTGATCGAAGGTGCTCTAATTAGCCTCTCAGCTACATAAGGGCTTATAGACAACTCTTCTCTTCGAAGTTGTGCAGTAGTCTGGGCCATACATTTGATTAAAATGCACAGAGCTGACTTCAGACAAAACAGGAGAGCAGTTTAGCTGAATTTGGAGACAGTGTACTATGAGTTGCAGAAACTCCTGCTGATTTTGAAGCCTAAGGATATTAAATTATGCGTTTTTCAGATTTAAAAACCTTTTCCTATGAATGGAGGAAGGAGATCCACTGCCAGTAGTAGTTCGAACTTCCACATTTTACGCCATAGAAAAATGTCCCATCCACCAGGCGGAAGGTTCATCAACAACTATCTCCACCCTCAAAAGATGCATGGCTGAGGGGGGTCCCCCCAGGAATCCACCCGGACGGGAAAGAGAGACGCGGCGTGGCCCCCCCCCCGGCCGGAGTGGGCGGTGTGCCGGGGGCCCGCGGCGAACTGAAGGGGCGATGGATGCGCCGGGGCCTAGCTGCGGGGACGCCGCGGTGCCTGAAACGCCTCAAGGAACAGGGAGGCAACCCATGGAATTCGCCGGGCGGTGAGAGAGGCGCAAGAAGAGCGTCCCCTACGGCGAGAACCCCCTGGCCTCCCCGAGTGAGGAGAGCAATGTGCTGTGAAACACGATGAGCTAGATGGGTGACAGCTGCGCAGGGGCCCGAGCGCTGGAAGTAAAACAACCCTAAATGAGGACAAAGGAAAAGGCTCCAAAGTAAGAGGAACCTGGAATCCTGGGCCGCCTTCTGGGGCCCAGAATAAGTGCGGCCTGCTGCAAAATCCTCTGAGGTGGGAACGAGCCGAGCAGGCAATAGCAAAATCCTTTGAACCCTCCGTTGGTCCACGCAGTTGCAACTTGATCAATGTATACCCACCATCAATAACCGTGGACCAGGTGCCCGAGCCGGAGCGGCGGCGGACCCACCACCGGGACACCGTGCCCCCGAATCCACGACCCCGGCGACCCTGAGCGGGTGGCTACCCAACGAAATCCCAGGCGCGCTGAGCTGCCCCCGGGGTTCTCCCCACCAAACTGAGGGCCCGGACCCCTCCGGGGAGGAATGGACCGGCGGCCAGCGTACTTCAAACAAAGGACAGTGACTGCATAAATCTACCCATCACGAAAAAACCTCACAGACGGCTAAGCGCCCTGCCGCACGTGCCGGACCACCCTAAGGAACCATACATCTGACCTCCGCCCCCCGCATCAAGATGGGGAAAGACAAGGCAAACAAACAACCCCCGGCCTCCCAGCAAAAGATCGACCAGTTCACGACATCGGCAGGTCCCCAGGGGGGGGAGGTGGGGGGGGAGACGCAGCCGGTGGAGGCCCCGCTATGGACGGAGTGAATGCCATCCTCCAGGCAATCCAATCATCGCAAGCAGCCGTAGAGACCAAAATCGGATCACCGATGTGGAAGCCCACGTCTCCCAGACTGAAGATGAGCTATCCGATCTTAAAACTAAGGTGGCCCAGCTACAAACCCGAACCAGCGAGTTGCACCGCCGTGCAGAAGATGCCGAAAACCGATCAAGGCGTAACAACCTGCGCTTTGTCGGATTTCCTGAGGGCGCGGAAGAAGATAAGGCCTCCGAATTTCTGGAGCAGTGGATCAAGACCTGGATGCCGGATCAAACCCTCTCGGCCTGGTTCGCAGTCGAGCGTGCCCACAGGGCCCTCGCCCCACGCCCCCCTCCGGGTGGCCCTAAACGCCCGATGATTGCACGCTTCTTTAATTTCAAAGACCGAGACAATATCCTTAAAGAAGCCAGGCGTACCGAGGACCTCCAATGGGAGAACCACAAGATCTTAATCTTCCCAGACTACACCCGCGAAGTCCAGACCCGCCGCCGATCATATGAGCACGTAAAGCAAAAGCTCAGAGCAATGCAGCTCTCATATATGCTCCTCTTCCCCGCAAGACTTAAAGTCCTCATGGCTGGGAAAGCGTACTTCTTCGAGTCTCCTGAGAATGCGTGGGATTGGCTAACAGAGGAGGGCGTCTGAGCCCGGAGGGGACCCATGAAACCGACTGGGGGGGACCCCTCGCGGGCCCCCCCCCCCGGAGGTGGCTCGTGACCCCGATACACAGACTGAGGGAGTCCCCGTCGGGCCCTCGATGCACCGGGACACAACGCAAGCCGCGGACGACAACCGCTTGAGCCAATCCCCGGTGCTTGGGTAGCTTGAACCGGTGGGCTCCCACTGAGTCACACTCGAAGGAATTGGGACCCGGGTACACACCCGCAGACTCCGGAGGAGATGCCGCAGGTGGCGTTATTACTCCTCAGCGCACACCGCGCAAAGCTTGAACCAGACTTGCCAAATTGCAATTGATCCTACTAAATGGAGGGGTCCATCACTCCACCCCAACGACAGTCCTTCTGGCTGTTAAGTTTTGGTTGAGAAGTTGGGCGACAGATGCTTCCAGGGAGGGAGTATGGGGAGGGGGTGGTTGGGGGGCAAAGAGTTTAAAACGGGTTTAGACAGTAGAATGTTTATTGGTTTTTTTGTTTTCTTTATTATTTTAATACTTCAATGTTACGTTTGAGACGGTCGTCCCGGGGTCCACAAACAGGCAATCAAAACTACATAGCACCCACACAGCCCACGCCCGGCCCCCACTGACCCACATTATTTCATGGAACGTAAGTGGCCTACTTGATAAGATCAACAGATCCGCAGTATTCAATACCCTCCACAGATACTCCCCCTCAGTGGTCCTATTACAAGAAACCCATCTCCTTGGGACTAAATGCCCCATGCTTGCAAGGGGAGGATATGACAGGGTTTACCATGCAGGCTTCTCCAGAGGATCCAGGGGGGTGGCCATTCTGCTCTATCGCTCACTACCTATGGTGGTTACAGCCACACAATACGACCCTCAGGGCAGATTTGTAGTAGTAATGGGGACCCTCCATGGGTCACCGATAAACCTTGTGTGTGTGTACGGACCGCCGGCGGGACTAGATGCATTCTTACTCTCGCTTCGCCGTGTGGCAGCGGATCTCCCCCAGGGTATCACCCTGCTGGGGGGGGGGGGACTTCAACGCCGTCCTCAACCCCAGCTTGGACGTATCCGGCGAAATCTCTACCAATAGATCCGCCCGGGCCTCGAGTCTTAGCAGCTGGGCAGAGAGCCTTGGCATGTGCGAGGTATGGAGAACCTGGCATCCCAGGGAGCGCCAGTACACGCACACCTCAGCTGCCCACTCGACACAGTCTAGAATTGACCTCATATTCATGCCTGCTCTTGATATCAATAGCGTCACGGGTGCGGAGCTGCTGCCCCGCGGGGTCTCAGACCACGCGCCAGTGCGCGTCCGGTTGGGCGGCACGGACCCCACCAAACGCCCGATATGGCGCCTGAACGTATGGTACCTACAGGACAACGACTATACCCAAGAAATTAAGAACCACCTTACCCAATATTTCGAACTGAATCTGGGATCGGTCCAATCTCCGGGCACCCTATGGGCCGCCTGCAAGGCCACTCTTAGAGGACAAGCCAAATATCTCCTCCGCTCACGCGAACGTGCCAGAGACTCACAACTGTTCAAGTTAGAGACCAAGGCACTAATCCTAGAGCGCCAGCAAACGACCTCAGCGTCGGCCTCTGTTCTGAGACAGCTTACTAGGGTTAGAGAAGAAATTAAGCACATAGCACTGGAGTCAGCAAAGCATATTTGGAGGGCCTCAGCAGCGCGAATATATGGCTGGGGGGACAAAAACGGGAAACTCCTGCACTAGCTGGCCACTCGCCCTCTGGCCAACAGGGTCATACCCGAAATCACAGAGGATTCGGGCTCCCTTTCCAAAACTCCTATAGAAATTGCGCAAAGGTTCGCTTCCTACTACACGCGCTAATACCAGAACACTCCCGACCCACTGCTGAGAAAGAGTCCCCCCTTTTAAACGACATTACTCTTCCCAGTGTTCCTCTGGCGATAAGGAATAGACTAGATGAACCTATTGACCTTGCGGAGGTCATAAGCGCGATCACCAGTTTGGCGCCGGGCAAGACCCCCGGGCCAGACGGATTCCCTGCGGAGCTGTAAAAAAGGTGCAGCGACATTCTGGGCCCCCACCTGCTCAACATGTACGAAGAAGCCGAAAAACAGGGCCGCTTCCCCACTGAGATTGACCAAGCTACAATTGTGGTGATCCCTAAGACCCAACCCCCATCACGACACTGTTCGGCATACCGGCCCATCTCACTTCTAAATACAGAGATCAAAGTGCTGTCTTCGATCCTTGCTTCTAGACTAAAGGAGGTGATACCCACCCTGGTGCACCCCGACCAGTGCGGCTTTATGCCTACCCGCAGTACCCGACACTGCATCAGGCGATTACACCTAGCTTTGGCACATCGCACGACCTTGTCACACCCCCCCCCTGGCGCTACTCCTACTTGACTTTGAAACAGCATTCGACACGGTGGATTGGTCCTTTCTGGACCATGTGTTACTAAGAAATGGACTCGGGCCTATATTCCGAAGACTGGTGAAGCTCCTCTATTCTAACCCGACGGCCCGGGTACAAGTGAACGGAGTGGTCTCCGACCCGTTCCCCATTGGCCGCGGCACCTGACCCCCTGATCGAGGGTTGGCCCTGGCCCGACTGCCCAGAGGACCGAGTAGCGCTATACGCGGACGATGTTCTACTGTACATTTCCAACCCGGCCAGAAGCGGTCCCCGTATCCTACAAATTCTGAGCCTCTTCGCGGAAGCCTCAGGACTGATCCTAAATCCTAATAAATCCTTACTGGTCCCTTTACACCGCTCCCAGGACTGTATAGACTGGCAGCAAAACATCCCAGTGCGAAGGAACAGCTTTAAATATCTGGGAATATACATCTCACTACTACCCGAGCTGACATGGGAGCTCAACATCACACCACTAACTAGGAGAATTAAAACTGACCTACAGCGCTGGAGGGCTCTCCCCTTAAACCTGCTTGGCAGAATAGCTCTCTACAAAATGATGATCCTCCCCATATATTTATTGCAAAACTTCCCACACCCCATCCCCAAGAAATGGTTTGGTGAGATGGATTCACTGGCGCGTCAATTTATGTGGAACGACACCCGTCCGCGGCTCGCGCTTAAAACCTGTCAAAGAGACGTTTACGACGGGGGACTGGGCATGTCCAACACCCATTATTATCTCCACGCGATGCACTTGCTTGTGATCAATGATTGGGTGGGGGGTGGGTGGTCAGACCCGGCGTATCGGCTGGAACTCCGGTCGCTGGGCTACCCGCGGATCTTCGATATCCTATACGGAGGCCCAATCTCGCGGGACATCCCAGACGTGATCAAAATGACTTTACTGGGTTGGCGAGCAGCCCAGAGACTGTCGGGTGGTGGGGACGCCTTACCCAGCAGACCCTGCTGTGGCATGGGGGACACCTAAGGAAGGTGGCGAACCTGGAAGGCTTTCAAAAGTGGGATAATATAGGCATCTCTACTCTGGGTGATGTATGGGAGGGGTCACATTTGCGATCATTCGAAGACCTCCAAAAACTCTTCTACTTAAACAAGACACAATTTCATAAATATCTCCAGCTCCGCCACGCCCTACTTGGACACGTACAGGCTGGGGACAACATACCCGAACATAGCCCCATGGAGGCGAAGGTACTGATGGGGAATCTGGGTAGGGGAGGTGTTTCCCTGATATACCGTGCTTTGATCGCCAGTACTACCTGCCCCCTAGAGGGGCCCCGCCAGAGATGGGAGGGATGGGTGGGCCCCATGGATGAGATGGACTGGAGTGAAGCACTGATGGCCCCCCGTACCCTGACAATGGCCACCCGCTTCCGGTTAATACAGACCTTTTACCTCCACACAGCCTACCTCACACCAACCAAACTACACCGGGCAGGCCTCCAATCCTCAGCGGAGTTCCCGCGATGCATGAACCCCGCAGCCGATTTTTTTCATATGGTATGGACATGCCCAACTAGAACGGCCTACTGGGGAGCGATCGTACAAGAGATCTCAGGAGTCCTACAGGAAAACATAGAAAGGGAACCACTACCCCTCTTATTGGGGATCATGGGAGACACTGGGTTGAGAAGATCAGATCGAGCATTCCTTGGGATGGCATGCCTGGTAGCTAAGAGGGACATAATGGCGGACTGGAAAGCCAGATGCGCCCCAGCACTTACTAAATGGAGACGGGGATTGGATTGGTGTGCACACCGGGAAAAACTGGTTTCCAGGCCAGAGGATGTCCAAATAAATATGATAGGGTATGGGGGAAGTGGGAGGACGCAGCAACCACTTAGGCGATGTGTGACTCTTATTTGCATTGCGGTGCCTGGGAACCGGGATCTGAGACCGACTACTGTTAGGCGCCATGTTGGCACCTTGTTAATGAGTGTATGTTTCTTTAACCTTTTTCCTCCTCCAAATCAATAAAATATCTTTATCAAAAGGTGCATGGCTAACATTCTAGATGACATGATCAAGTTCCACCATGTCATACCTCAGGACATTTCAATATTCCACCATTGCTTTGGTACCCTAGTGTTGGGAATTCATGTTTGTTTTAGAATGTTGAATAAAACATTGTGCTTGTCCCACTCATCCAGAGAAAGTCCTCTCCTGAAATAATTTACTCAGAATAGCATTGGTTGAAGAGTCATGGGCACAATGTTTCCCAGATTTCTTCATGAAAACTCTTTGCAAATTGAAGGGTTTCGAACACAAGATTATTCTTTTAAAAATATGAGCCCAGAATACACAAGGCGTGCAAGGTACCCTTGTTTCTAAGAGATGATTTACTTAAAGAGTTGAACATTTATGCAACCTTGAGATAATAGAACCAACTGAAAGTTGAGAATGATTGTACCCTGTAGTTTTGGCAAGCAGGGAATAAATCGATAAGGCTTTGTGGTGTTTGGAATATCATCCTTTGAGTTTCACAAAGGTAGAATTCCTGGGTCAAAACCAAACAGAGAAGATAGGGGGCATGGTGAAATACATGTGGATAAACTGAGAAAGGTAGTTGATGTAAGGAAGTGTGTACAAAAGCTATATGCCGGTGTGGGTAAGCAGGGTGCAAAAATGCAAGTCAGAGGGTGGATTAGAGTCAAAATTCCTGGTTTAGTTTGCAAACATGCATCAAGGTTTTCAGTGCTGGTGATTGTGAAAGTGGTGAGAGAAGAAACAATTGTTTGGAAACTTGACAAAGTTGCTGTGGTGCCTAACAGAAAAGTTGATGTGGTGCGTCAACAGAACCACAAATCTTAGGAATTCTCCAAAGAAGCAAAGGAGAATTGATGTTTAAAGGTGAATTTAGAGTTTCTATGAGAACTCACTGGCTGTCTTTCGAGCTGAAGGATTTACTCTGGCAAATATCTCTCTTCCAGAGGTTGTACTCTAGTCCTGAGAACTTTGTTACTCAAATTACATTCCATAACTCTACTACTTTCTCAACCTCACCTGCCAAACACAGCCACTTATATTTCAGACACAAACTCTCTTTACCAATATGTGACATAACGTGAATTTTCCTCTCAAACTAATGGGAGGCACAAGCCTTGTCTCTTTGTGAATCACTGATAAATCATATCTGACCCACCAAGATTGCTTGTTGTCCTCATTTTGTTCTTCATTTTCTTACTCGCCTATCATAAAACTGCATTACTCTCTACCTCACTCTCCCAATTCTTTTTTCCACTGTTAGACTTCTGATACTACACACCCAAGCACTCCCCTCTATCACATATCACATGATAGAAAGAGCAGCCAGATGTCACAATTCATTGAAGACAATTCCATACTTTCAGACTACCGAACTGGATTCCGCCCAGGCAGAGGCACTGAATCGACACTCATAGCAATCTGGGATGATCTTAAAAACACGGTCTAGCGCAATGGAGTTGCTGCACTACTTCTCTTGGACCTCTCGGGTGCCTTTGATACGGCTGCCCATGACACCCTAATTCAAAGACTCCACGAAGCCGGCATAGAAGGGACTGCTCTCGACTGGATTATATCCTACCTTCAAAACAGAACTAATATTGTCTATTCTCCCCCCCTCTCATCCAAACCCTATCTCACAAAAGCAGGTGTTCCCGAAGGATCAATCATCTCACCTTTGCTTTTCAACATCTACATGATATCATTACCAGAACTGATCAATGATTTTCAACTCACATGCTACAACTATGCAGATGACACACAAATACTACTTAAATTGGAATGCCCCAAAGAGATTGAAAGAACGAGTTACTTACCTTCGGTAACGACTTTTCTGGTGGATACATTAGCTACCTGTGGATTCCTCACCTAATGAATACTCCCATGGCGCCAGCATTCGACGGAAATCTTCTTCCTAGCTTCTGCACGTCGACGAGGACGACACACTGGCCCACGCGACGCCGTCTGACGTCATACAGGCAATAAGAGGTCCTCGCCGACGTCAGTACCAACATTTTTTACGTGCATGAAAACAATAACCTGACGTAATGAAAGATTAAGGCAACATCTCATAACATTGTAAATCACACAACATTGCAATAAAATGGCTGTAGATTTAATAAAACTCCTCTTTCTTTTTTTTTTTTTTAAATCAAAACAAATATACACTAATTATGTATACCCACAAAGATATATATATATATATATATACACACAAGTATCCATATATACAAAATCTATAGCAGCCTTAAAGACCAATAGGAGCACACTCAAGGATTACTTGGTAAGACCAAAAAGGCAACAGGGAGGCGGGTGGGACCGTGAGGAATCCACAGGTAGCTAATGTATCCACCAGAAAAGTCGTTACCGAAGGTAAGTAACTCGTTCTTCTGATGGATACAACTACCTGTGGATTCCTCACCTAATGAATAGAGTCCCAAAGCAGTACCACGCCTGGCGGTGGGTGCCTAAATGGTCAAACCAAGAAATCCTGCAGCACTGACGGTGCAAAATGGCCATCCCTTCTGACCTCAGAGTCCAAGCAGTAGTGCTTCGCAAAAGTGTGAAGGGACGACCAAGTTGCGGCCTTGCAGATGTCAACCACAGGAACACCCCTAGCCAAGGCCGAAGTGGCCGACTTAGCTCTGGTGGAATGAGCTCTAATACCATCAGGAGGATCCTTCTTTGCTAAAGAGTAGCAGATTTTAATGCAAAGAACAACCCACCTGGAGAGTGTTCTCTTATGGACTGCCTTTCCTCTCCTCTTGCCCACGTATCCGATGAACAGCTGATCCTCCAGCCTGAAGTCCTTTGTTCTATCAATGTAGAAGCTTAACGCCCTCTTTGGGTCCAAGCGATGCAGTCTCTCTTCCTCCTTTGACGGATGAGGCGGAGGATAGAACGTGGACAAAGTAATCGTCTGGGCCAAATGGAAGGGTGAAACAACCTTCGGGAGGAAAGCAGCCTTGGTCCTCAACACCACCTTATCCCCATAAAAAGTTCTATAAGGGGGTTTTACCGATAAGGCCTGCAACTCACTCACTCTCCTTGCAGATGTTATAGCCACCAGGAAGACTGTCTTAATAACTAAGTACCTTAAAGGACAAGAATGCATAGGCTCAAAAGGGGACCCCATAAGGAAAGTCAGGACCAAGGACAAATCCCATTGAGGCATAACGAATGGTTTTGGAGGATATTTATTTAGAAGACCTTTCAAGAATCTAAGAACAATAGGGGATTTAAATAACGATGGTTGGTCTGGAAGACAAATGAAGGCTGACAAGGCGGACAAGTAACCTTTAATAGTAGCCACTGCACAACCTTTCTACGCTAGTGATAAAGCAAAAGACAAAACATCTGACAGATGAGCATGTAAGGGATCAATCTGTCTCTCTCCACACCACATAACAAATTTAGACCACCTATTAGCGTAGATAGATTTAGTGGAGTGTCACCTGGCCGCTAATAGAACATCCACTACATCAGGCGGGAGAGAGAAGGAACTCAGGTTGCCCCGTTCAATCTCCAGGCATGTAGGTGCAGACTCTGGAGGTTGGGGTGTAAAACCTGCCCCTGCGACTGCGAGAGGAGGTCTGCCCTGAGAGGGAGACGGAGCGGAGGGCACAGCGAGAGTTGGAGAAGGTCGGAGTACCACACCCTCCTTGGCTAATCCGGAGCTATTAAAATGACTTGGGCCCGGTCTTGGCGAATTTTCCTCAACACTCGAGGAAGCAAGGGCATGGGGGGAAATGCGTAAAGTAACTGGTCGCACCAAGTCATCTGAAACGCATCCCCCAAAGCCCCCTGCACTGGATACTGGAGACTGCAGTATAACGGACAGTGCGTGTTCTCCTGGGTGGCAAACAGATCTATCCGAGGAACCCCCCACAACTGGAAGATTAGACGGACTTGATCTGGATGGAGACGCCACTCGTGGTCGGCCGAGAAATGGCGACTGAGACCGTCCGCACGTACATTCAAGACTCCGGCCAGATGATTTGCTACCAAGCAAATCTGATGGTCCCTTGCCCAGGACCATAGTCGAAGAGCTTCTCTGCAGAGAAGGTACGACCCCACTCCTCCCTGTTTGTTTATATACCACATCGCGGTAGTATTGTCCTTCAGGACCTGAACCGACTGACCGCGAAGGGATGGGAGGAAGGCCTTGAGAGCCAGACGTACAGCCCGCAACTCCAACAGATTAATATGAAAAATCTGTTCCTCTGGAGACCAAAGGCCTTTGATCTCCAGATCCCCCAGATGAGCTCCCCACCCTAGAGTGGAAGCATCCGTTATGACTGTGGCCACTGGTGGTGACTGCGCGAACGGCTTCCCTTGTGAAAGATTGTCACCCGCAATCCACCACTTCGAGTCCGCAGCAGCATCTCTGGAGATTTTGACCGAACCGTCTAGATCTCCTTTGTGTTGAGACCACTGCCTTCGGAGGCACCACTGAAGAGCCCTCATGTGCCAGCGAGCATGCGTGACCAACAGTATACAGGAGGCAAACAGACCGAGCAGACGTAGGACCTTGAGGACTGGAATGACCGCTCCACCTTGAAACATTGGAACCAACGCCTGAATGTCTTGAATCCGCTGAGGCGGAGGAAAGGCTCGATTCAATGTTGTATCCAGTACTGCCCCTATAAACAGGAGGCGTTGAGAGGGCTCCAGGTGAGATTTGGGCACGTTCACCGAAAAGCCAAGGTCGAACAACAACTGGGTTGCCGACTGCAGATGTTACAACACAAGCTCCGGGGACCTGGCTTTGATCAACCAGTCATCCAAGTAAGGGAATACTGATATCCCTTTCCTCCTGCGCTCTGCCGCAACCACCGACATCACCTTCATGAAGACTCGAGGTGCCGAAGTAAGACCAAATGGGAGGACCGCAAACTGATAGTGTTGCGTCCCTACCACAAACCGGAGATACTTCCTGTGCGACTTGAGTATCGGGATATGAAAATAAGCATCCTGCAAGTCGACAGACACCATCTAAATCCCATTGTAAAACGCCAAAAGCACTTGAGCTAGGGTCAGCATCTTGAACTTTTCCTGTTTGAGGAACCAATTCAAGATCCTCAAGTCCAAGATTGGCCTCAACCGACCATCCTTCTTGGGAATCAGGAAGTACCTCGAATAACAACCTCGACCCCTTTCCTGCTCTGTGACCAACTCCACCGCGCCCTTTAATAGGAGGATCTGGACTTCCTGTTCTAGCAACAGGAGGTGTTCTTTTGAACAATACGACGGGCGGGCAGGATGGGGGGCGGAAACTCCCGAAAGGGAAGGATGTAACCTTTCCCCACAATACTGAGAACTCAAGTGTCCGATGTAATAGTCTGCCACTTGTGAAGAAAGTGCTGCAACCTTCCCCCTACAGGAGAGGAGTGAGTAGGGACTGGTGGAAGCCTAAGGCTGCTTCCCCTGCTGCACCCCTCCAGAGGACGAGGAAGAGGCAGAGTGCTGCTGCCGAGAGGCTCCCCTGGTGCAGATCCTACCTCTCCCTCTAATTGGTCTAAAAGTGATAGAAGAGGCAGGTTGTTGGTATCTCCCCCGAAATGAAGAGGAGTAAGAACCCCGTCCAAAACCTCGAAACCTCCTAAAAAACCTAGAGGAGGCAGAAGAAGGGGCCTGCAGTCCCAGTGACTTGGCGGTGGCTCTGCTTTCCTTAAACCTTTCCAAGACCGAATCCGCTTTGGCTCCAAACAGTTTGTCCCCATCAAACGGGAGGTCCAAAAGGGTCGACTGCACGTCCGCAGAGAACCCCGAATTGCGGAGCCAAGCCTGTCTCCTTGCCACCACAGCCGTGCCCATCGCCCTAGCCACTGAGTCTGTCGTGTCCAACCCAGACTGGATAATCTGAGTCGCGGCAGCCTGGGCATCCGAAACAATGTTCAAAAGCCCCTGGGGAAGCTCCGTATAAGAAGATGAAATGTCGTCCATAAGAGCATGGATGTATCTTCCCAAAATGCAAGTCGCGTTGGTGGCCTTCAACGCCATACTGCAGGACGAAAATATCTTCTTGGACTGTGCATCCAACTTTTTGGAGTCCCTGTCCCCTGGCACCATCGGGAAAGATCCAGGAGCTGACCTAGAAGAACAGGAGGCCTGCACTACCAAGCTCTCCGGCGTAGGGTGTCTAGATAGAAAGCCAGGGTCAGAAGGCGCAGCACGATATCTCCTGGCCACAGCCCTATGAACCGCCAAGGAAGATACTGGCTTCTTCCACACCTCCAACACCGGATCAAGCAAAGCCTCATTAAATGGCAAGAGAGGCTCTGCTGCAGAAGAGGCCGGATGCAGAACTTCAGTCAGCAAATTCTGCTTAGCCTCTGCCACCGGCAAAGGCAGGTCCAGAAAGTTAGCTGCCTTTCTTACCACCGGGTGAAAGGTAGCAGCTTCATCCGTATACTCCCCTGGAGATGAAAGGTCCCACTCAGGGGAAGTATCCAGCCCACTGGCCGTATCAAGACCATGAAGTCCATCACCAGAGTCCTCAATCTCTCCTTCCTCCAAGACTCGTTGGTATTCCTGCTCTTCCAAAAGATGAAGAGCACGCCTTCTAGAGTGTAGCCTCTCTTCGATGCACGGCGTCGACATGGCATCCGCCGAAGTCGAGGATCGGCGCCGATCTCCGGATCCATCCGACGCCATATCGGGCACCACAAGCAGCTTCGGCGCCGAGGCAGAAGCCGGACGAAGAGGGTCGCGTCTTGGAGTCTCCGAAGCTCTCGTCGGAGTCACAGGTCGAAATCCCGAAGTCGACGGGATGGAAACCTCCGGGGCCAAACCCTCTGAAGCCACCGGAGCGGCCACCGGTGCAGATACCGGCGCCGAGCCCACATTCCCTAAAGGGAGAAAGGGCATAAAGGGTGCCGGTCGTAAAGGCGCCGGAGCACCCAATGAAAAAGCCAACGGCCCCGAAGGACCAGCCGGAGCACCGCCTGGAGCCATCTGTTGAAAGATGGTGTACATCGCATTCAAGAATGCGGTATTATCGGCTCCAGGGGCACGAAAAGCCGGATACTGGGGTGCCTGGATCGAAGGCGACCCCGACGCCAGCCTCGACGTCTGCGACGCCGGAAAAAACGCCCGGGGCTGCGTCACCTCAATCACTGAAGCCTGTCCAAGCGAAGTCGGTGACGCCGGAGAAGCCAACGGCGTCGACGGATGTGGCGTGACTGTGGGACTGACCTCCCAGGTCTTCCGACGCCGAGCCGAAGGCGACCTCGAACGAGACTCCCTGCTGGAATGACGCCGTGAATCCTTACGGCGCCGGGAGTCTCGATGACGCCAGTGAGATCTCGGCGAAGATGACTTTCTATGATGTTTTTTCTCCTTCCGTTTCGACTTCGCCATGAAGAGCTTAGCCTCTCGTTCTTTCAGGGCCTTCGGATTCATGTGCTGACATGAATCACATGTAGCAACGTCGTGGTCAGAGCTCAAACACCATAAACAGTCGGAGTGAGGGTCAGTAACTGACATCTTGCCCCCACACTCTCGGCAGGGCTTGAAACCCGACTTTCTCTGAGACATTATAACCGCAGAGAAAATCACGCAGCAAAAAAAAAATACACTGTAACCACGAAAGTAACAGTAGCTCCCTCGAAGATAACCGTTTCGAATGGCACGGAAAAAAGGGAACTGACGTCGGCACGTCGGCGAGGACCTCTTATTGCCTGTATGACGTCAGACGGCGTCACGTGGGCCAGTGTGACGTCCTCTCGACGTGCAGAAGCTAGGAAGAAGATTTCCGTCGAATGCTGGCGCCATGCGAGTATTCATTAGGTGAGGAATCCACAGGTAGTTGTATCCATCAGAAACTCACAAATCTTCAGTTGCTTCAGAGCTGTTTATCAGTGGATGACTTGGAGCCATCTCAAACTAAAAGCCTCCAAAACAGAAATACTCATATGGGGTGAATGAAAAACGTATGACCCACTGTGTGCCTGGCCTGACAATCTCGGACCACCTCCTCAATTATCCAAGGAAGGTAAAAACCTCAGAATTACCATGGACTCCAAGTTAACTATGAATGCCCAAGTAGACAAATTAAGGTGATGAAGCTTTTTCATGCTAAAGACTGCGACGCATCTTCCCCTACCTCAGTTTTCCACACAAGGTGCAGGCTACTATCTTGTACTATTCAAACTGGATTATGCCAATGGCCTCTATCATGGATCATCTCTATCTATTATGAAGAAATTACAATGTATTCAAAACTCCGCTTCCAGGCTACTATTACATGTAAAGCCACAAGCCCACATTTCCCCTGCCTTGAGGGCACTACATTGGTTACCTATTGCCAGAAGATCCACCTTCAAGCTGCTTTGTATCACCCAAAAAGCTATACATGGAACAGGACCACTTTTTGTCAGAAACAAAATAACTAAATGCAGTCAAAGAAACCTCCGTTCAAGATTGGCACCCCGCCTTAGAACACCACCATACAAGAAAAAGACTATAGGTGGTACATCCTTCTCCGTTCAAGCAGCCAAACTATGGAATTCATTACCCCCAAATATAAGATCCACGGATAGCTATCTTGTCTTCAAAAGACTTCGCAAGATTTGGCTCTTTCCTTCATAACCATCATACTCAAACAGCAATGGAGTGCGTATTACTGTGTTGATATATTTTTAATCTGAAAATGTGTATATTCTAGATATGTATATTTCTTTAGGAAATATGTATCGCTACTATGTCACCCAACGACTCCTCGGCCCCAGACATCGCCATCCCTGACGGCTACAAGATCACCAGAAGAGATCGCACCAACGGAATCGGCGGAGGAATAGCCATCGCCCACAAATCTACCCTCAAGATCCACACCCACACGGACGACACCCTCAAGACAGCCGAACACCTCCACTTCCAGATTCACACGGACCCCAACACTACCCTCAGAGGAACCCTCATATACCGTCCTCCAGGACCAAGAGCCCCCTTCAGCGACACCATCTCCGACCTCGCAAGCACCCACGCCCTCGCCTCTTCAGACTACATCCTCCTGGGAGACCTTAACTTCCACCTGGAGAACAACAATGACGCCAACACCGCATCACTGACCACCAACCTCTCCAACCTCGGACTCCGTCAACTGGTCAACACACCCACCCACATCGCCGGCCACACCCTTGACCCACTCTTCACTGCAAGCAACCACATCTCATTCAGCCACACCTCCGAACTCCACTGGACCGACCACCACTGCGTCCACTTCACGTTCAAGAAAAACACCGAACACCACCGCACCCCTCTACCGCCTTACCGCCGCTGGGGAAAAGTCACCGAAGATCAACTAGCCAGCACCCTCGCCAAAAACCCACCACCCGACCCCACCGACCCGGACTCCGCCACTATCAACCTCCAACAATGGATCCTCAACTGCGCCAACATCCTAGCACCACTCAAGAAACCCACCGTCAACCAAGAAAAGAAAAAAACAGCCTGGTTCACAGATGAACTGACCACCTCCAAACGCACCTGCCAGAAACTCAAGAAAAAATTGATCCTCGAGTGCACACCGACAACCTTGCTACCCTCAAGGAAGCCAACCGCGAACACCACCAACGGATCCGACTCGCCAAACGCTCCCACTTCACAGAACGCCTTAACAACAACGCTCACGACTGCAAGGAACTCTTCTGCATCGTGAAAGAACTCTCCAACCCAAACGCCAACGCCAACGACGTCCCTCCATCCCAGAAACTCTGCGACGACCTCTCCACCTTCTTCTACCAGAAAATCGCAGCCATCCATGACAGCTTCAACACCACACCTCCGCCAGACCCCACCCCCAAAAACTCTCCCCCCACGCCGACCGCATCACCACCTGGACCCAAGTAGACAACGCCGAAACCCTAAAGACCATGAACTCCATCCACTCAGGATCTCCCTCTGACCCCTGTCCACATCACGTTTTCAACAAAGCCGACGTCACCATCGCCCCCAAACTCCGCAAGATCATCAACCTTTCCTTCAACACCGCTACCTTCCCGGACAGCTGGAAGCACGCAGAAATCCAACCCCTCCTCAAGAAACCTAAGGCTGACCTCAACGACCTCAAAAACTTCTGTCCGATCTCCCTCCTCCCTTTCCCAGCGAAAGTCATCGAGAAGATCGTCAACGCCCAGCTCACCCACTACCTCGAGGACAACTCCATCCTAGACCCTTCCCAATCCGGTTTCAGACGCAACCACAGCACAGAGACTGCACTCCTCGCCGCCACAGATGACATCAGACAACAAATGGACAACGGCGAAACCTCAGCCCTCATCCTCCTAGACCTCTCCGCTGCCTTCGACACGGTCTGCCACCGCACCCTACTAAATCGCCTCCACGAAGCCGGTATCCAAAACAAAGCCCAACTGGATCTTCTCTTTTCTCTCCGACAGAACCCAGAGAGTCAGACTCTCACCCTTCCGCTCCGAAGCCACCAACCATATCTGCGGCGTCCCCCAAGGCTCCTCACTAAGGCCAATGCTGTTCAACATCTACATGGCCCCCCCTCGCACAACTGGCCCGCCAGCACAACCTCAGCATCCTCTCCTACGCCGACGACACCCAGCTCGTCCTCTCCCTGACCAAAGATCCTCTCACCGCCAAAGCCAACCTCCACGAGGGACTGAAATCCATCGCTGAATGGATGAGCAACAGCCGCCTGAAACTTAACTCCGACAAGACGGAAGTCCTCATCCTCGGTCGCACTCCCTCGGCCTGGAACGACTCTTGGTGGCCCACCGCCGTGGGCCCCCCACCCACCCCAGCCAGCCACGCACGAAACCTCGGCTTCATCCTCGACTCCGCTCTCACCATGTCCAAACAGGTCAACGCTGTCTCCTCTTCCTGTTTTAACACCCTCCGCAGGATCTTCAAGTGGATTCCAACAGGAACCAGAAAGATGGTGACCCAAGCCCTCGTCAGTAGCAGACTCGACTACGGCAACGCACTCTACACAGGCATCCCAACAAAAGACATCAAACGACTTCAACGCATCCAGAATGCATCCGCCCGCCTGATCCTCGACATACCCCGCTGATGTCACATCTCCCACCACCTGAAGGACCTCCACTGGCTCCCCGTGGACAAGAGGATCACCTTTAAACTCCTCACCCACGCACACAAGGCACTACACGACACCGGACCCACCTACCTGAACACCAGACTCAACTTCTACGTTCCCTCATGCCAACTACGCTCTGCCAACCTTGCTCTCGCCATCGTCCCCCGAATCCAGCGCAAGACCTCTGGCGGCAGATCCTTCTCCTACCTCGCCGCCCAGACCTGGAACTCACTCCGACCTCACTACGCCAGACCCAGGACCTCCTCACCTTCAGGAGACTCCTCAAGACATGGCTCTTCGAACGATAGCAGCTACCCCCACCTCCCCCCCCCCCCCCAAGCGCCTCAAAACCCTAACGGGTACACAGCGCGCTTTATAAATTTAATGATTGATTGATTGTCATACCAAATTACACACACACACTCTTTAAACCTGTTTACCAAATGTACATTTACTCACGATTAAATATGTATATGAAAATATATATATATATATATATATATATATATATATGTATAAAAATAAAAATAAATACAATAAAAATCTATAAATAAGTAAATTAAAGTAAAAAAAAGAAAATTAAGTAATAATAATAATTAAAAGTATATATATATATATAAAATTATAAATAAACAAAGTATAAATTTACTCTCTTGTAAGCTTTACTGTGTCTACTCATCACCATATGTCATGTCTCTATCAATCTATCCTCCATCCCCACTCTGACACTTCCCAAACCCATTCTACTACTTTCATCTCCAAAATAACCCTGCCTAAGCTCTTCCCTCCTCTTCCACATATAGCTCACCCAAACCTCACTTTACTACCATGATCTCCCAAACAACCCTAATAAATTCTCCCTCATTTATCTCACCTTGCCTCATCCAAACCCACCCCGCTACTATGATCTCCCTAACCCTTTCCACAGACTTTTCCCTCCTCCATCTCTCCTTTACTCATCCCAAGCATCATCTTATTACAATAAACTCACAAATAACACTTCTGGATTCTTCCCTCCTCTATCGCTCCATTACTCTAGTCAATCCAACTAATAAACTCACATATCCGCTACTCGAAATAACTCATAAAAATAAAAAATTTGAACTCATATTTCCCTATACTAATCCACCATTAATTCGTCTTGGGTTCCAGAGTAGCGTGCTACTCGCCAAAAAGCGCTTTGATGCCTCATCAATGGGTAGTGAGTGCTATATAAATACTACAATTACAATTATTCACTATGACCAAAGTTGTCACACTATTCAGTGCTAATGACTATCAATGGACATCGCATGAGAGAGAACTTCATCTTGACCTGGAGGAAGCTCTGCACAACAGCGTAAAGCAATGCTTGGCAGAGACATGAGCTTTTCTGGGGGTTGTCCTCCATGAGGGCAGAGAGTAAGACATGGACTCTGGAGCATATTTCTGTTCTGACCTGATCTGAAGAAAAGGAGTTAAATCATCCACTGACTAAGGAGAAGGTGTGACTCATGACTGCAGCTAGGAAGAGCTACATAGGTTTAAGCTTACTGAGGCACTGGGTGGAGGTCATAACTAGAGATTCTGATGTACAGCAGCCAGTGGACTCCAATAGCTCAGCTGGCCAAAGGAATCACCAAGGCACACAAAGGCAGGCTCTGCAGAGAAACTTTCCAAGAAGGCATCAATGGTTGTTTCTCCTCTCACCCCCAAATCCATAACAGGTTTTCATCATTGATTTAGTCGTTCTGGAGCTGGAAAGATCATCTTTTTCAAGCATCAACTGGGACTGGTCGAGTCAGTGGCTTCAAGGGTAATTACTAACCAAAACTCATGACATGAAACTTGCATTTGAAACACTGGCCACTGAAGTGCCATGCTGCTGGAGACACTTTTGCTGGCACTAGCCTATTTCAGTTACTATCCGATTCATATTCTTTGACGAGATTGAAAGACCACCTGGGTTCTCTAAGTGGTATGAATTAGAACTATGGGCCTGTTTTACATTTTGGCAGACAGGTTACTCTGTCACAAACGTGATAGATATCCCTTCCACCGTATTACTGTTCCCATATGATATAATGGAATCGTAATACGGCGGATGGGATATCCGTCACATTTGTGACAGAGTAACCCCACCCTCCAAACTCTAAATCAGTTCCCATGTCACATTTGGAAATCGGTTACTGACTCCACAGTATTCCTGTTAACTGGTCACAGGTATACTTAATCATCTTTTTAGCTTGGGTGGAGCCCCTGTTTCTGTTTGGGTGGTGAGATGTAGACCTGTTTTGCTGAAACATCAGCTGCATACTCTCAATGTCAGCGAGTTATCCAGGTTTGCATCCAGCAGCTAAAAACAAAACAGGACACAAGGTAGGTAGAACTTATCTATTCGTAATCTGAAGACCCTCTGCCCACAAAGTCAGAGATCTGGCTGCAAACAATGTAACTACATCCCCCTAAACCACATGCTGACCCTTGGGTCATAGAATTAAGACAGAAAACACGTTTGATGGTTTACACATTTTATATAATTGTCCATGGGGACACTGGTGATTCCTTTTTGTATTATCTAGTCCTTAAGCACTATGTACGGATTTAGGGATATATCTCGGCCCCAAAATAGTACATTCTAATGATTGTGTGTAGAATGTTTTAATTGTCCTAATCCATATAGCCGTTGGCAAAGTCCTACTCATTTTTGAAGTTACAGAACGACTAAGCATTCAGGTTATTGTGTAAGTGTTTTGTCGGGTCATCTCCTAGAGTAATGCCTGAGTGTGCAGTTTTGCTACTGCCGGAAAGAATTAAATATCTAAATGCAAAAAAGACTGCATGCAAAATTGCTATGGCCTTTGTAAATGAGAACAAAAATCTTACTGAAACATCCAAGACCAAATCAAACAACGTGACCTCAACAAAAGGCCTGATCCCTTTCCAACTAACATGCGCACTGGATGCACAAAGTGTTGTGACTTGGGGCCAAGAGATCAGCTTATGAGAACAACAGAACGGTAACTTGTACATCTTAAGATTCACCTCATATCCTTGAGTAACTATATATGTTCGATTACTTCCAGGTGCCTCACACCAAAGGAGCTGCTTTCGTCAAGTGCACATTCCCAAAGTTCTGAGGGTTGAAGGATCCCGTCAGGTGTACTGATGATAGGCAAAGACCAGGAGTGAAGACTGTGGCACCTACTCTTATGAAATATTTCTTTCATTCCAGGACACTCTGACATGACAGCATGATGTTGGCTGGAGATTCATCATTTGTGTACAAATAGGGTTGTATATTTGATGCTTATATTTATTAGCCTGTTAATTAAACCCACATTTAATGGACCTACTTTACTAGAAAGGTCCAAGCTAAAGCTTTAAACTTCGGAGCAGACAACAGAGTTTCTGTGAACATGACTTGATGATGACATCATGAGAAGGATAGGTCTTCAAATCTCGAATAAGAACCTTCAAAACAAGCATGAAAAAGCACAAAACGAAGTTCAAGCAAACCAAAAGTATTCTTGGCAGATTCCCTGCTGTACTCCTGAAGAGTCTCTGGTACAGAAAAGCTGCAGCTCAAGCGAACAGAAAGGTAAGCAGACAGGACTTTGTTCATCGCTGCAGTAAGCCAACAAAAGCTCGCTCAAATCAAGAGCTAAATGTGGTTCAGACTTCTAAACCCAGCAAGTTGTGAGAAGCAAGTCTTATCCACAAATTGAGAAAAGGTAAGGGGGCAATCTATATTAAGGAGACCATTGTCTACATCTTTGGTACCCCAATGCTGATAACAAGGAAATAGGGCCAGATGTACAAAGAACAGATATGGTAAAAGTGATCATAAATTGCGCACTGACTTATCATAGCTATTCCATTTTTGTAAACCGCCCTATGTCATAGGTCTGTTTGCAAAGTAATATTTTCCTTACCCTGTAAGCATCTATTCGTAGTGTATAGTGCTGTAGATTCAAATGCTTACCATGCGCCTGCCATCTAGTGTTGGGCTTGGACTTTTGCAAGATGTTTTTTTTCTAAGATGTCTTTCGAGTCACGAGGTAATGTGACTTTTTCTACAGTCTCTATTACGCATGTTCTTCGGCTCCTTTGTTAGATAATTTTTCGACTCATAGTTAAGCTTAGGACAGTATTGTAACAGAAATGATGAGCATGCAAGTAAAGTTAAGGTAAGCCTGAATGTTTAAGTAGGAACAGTAGTTTCCGGGAGGAGGATGGTGCATACGAAGCTACAGTACTACACGCTCTGGATAGATGCTTACAAGGTAATTAACATATTCCATTCGTAACATGTGTTGGCCGTAGTAACATTTGCTTAGCATAGAATGTAAAGCAGTGCTCTCTCAAAAGCAGTGGTTGACATAGATGTTTGGAAAAGCGTTTGTAACACAACTTAAGCCACTATAGCCTTTTGATTAGCAAAGACATCAACACAATAGTATTTTGTGAATCTATGGGGGTTATTCCATGTAGCTGCCTTAAAGGTATCTGCTGATGGGATGTTTCCCAGAAAAGCCATTGAGGGTCCTTTTTTGCACAGAGAATGACCTTGTGGAGTTACAGGTAGTAATCGCTTGGCTGTGTGATACCAAGTTTAAATACATCTACTATCCATCTTGTGATTACAGTTTTGAAGATAGGGAAAACTTTTTGGTTTTTTTAAACACAACAAAAAGTAATTGTGTTTTGTGAAAATGTATAGTTCTATTGAAATAATAAAATAATGCTCTTTCAACTTCAAGGGTGTCTAGAGCTCTTTCTGCTACTGAATCTGGTTTAGGAAAGAATATTGGTAGTTCATTTTCTTGATTAGCATGGAATGCGGAAACTACTTAGGGAGGACCTGTGCATTAGTTTGAAATACTAATTTATTTGGATAGATTTGTAAGTAAGATTCTTCTAAAGTGAGCACTTGAAGTTCGCTTATTCAT
The DNA here is from genome assembly GCF_031143425.1 of Pleurodeles waltl. NCBI lineage: Eukaryota > Metazoa > Chordata > Amphibia > Caudata > Salamandridae > Pleurodeles > Pleurodeles waltl. The sequence continues at coordinate 74,881,075 of NC_090447.1, read as the reverse complement.
CTGAGAGATGTGACATATTAAGAATGCTACTTTCCATATAAGGAACTATAAATCACATAAATGCAGAAGTTCAAAGGGTAGTCCCATGAGTGAAGTGAGCACAATATTTATGTTCCAGACTGATGCTGGTGAGGTAGAAGTTGGAATTACTCTTTTTAGTCCTTCCATAAATGCTTTGACTACTGGAATTGTAAAGAGCAATGTATGTTGTCTGTTTTGCATGTAAGTGGCAAGAGCTACTAGATGTAGTCTATTAGGGTTACATGCAAGGCCTGCTTGTTGTAAATGAAATAGATAAACAAGGTCTTGCACTGTTAGTGAGAGTGGTTGGATTTGTTTGGCTAAGCAGTAATAGACAAATATCTTCCATTTGACTGCATAATAGGCTCATGCGGTCGGCCTACGAGCTTGTCCATGCATTCTTGTGGTAGACTGAGGTGTTCAAATTTTAAGACCTCTGGTGCCAAACTGCCAGATTGGGCTGTTTTGGATTTGGATGTATGAACTTTCCATGTTGCTGAGTCAGAAGACATTGCCAAAAAGGTAGTTTCTCGTGTGGCACCACTAACAGCTGTAACAGGGCTGTGAACCATGCTCGTCGTGCCCATGTAAGGGCTATCAGGATTAGCGTGAGGGATTTTTGCCTTAGCTTCTGAACCACATAAGAAATGAGTGGGAGAGGAGGAAAAGCATAAGCAAATATCCCTGACCAGCTGATCCATAAAACATTGCCTTTGAATTCTGGGTGAAGAAATCTGGATGTGAAGCTTTGGCATTTTGTGTTCCCTTGTGCTGCAAAGAAGTCTATCTCTAGGGTCCACACTGTTGGAAATATGAGTGGATGAGTATTGTCTCGATCTCCCACTCATGTACTTGCTGATGCATTCTGCTGAGCATATCTGCAAAGTTGTTGTCCACCCTGATAGGTATTCTGCTAGGAGGTGGATTTTGCGATGTATGGCCCAGTGCCATATCTGCCCTGCTAAGCCTGAAAGCTGTATGGAGTGAATGCCCCCTGTTTTTTTAATATAATACATTGCGGTCATGTTGTTGGTATGGGTCAGCACTACTTTGAGATAAAGATGTTGCTAAAATGCTTTTAGAGCTAACTGAACAATGAGAAGCTTTAGTTGATTGATGTGAAAGTGTTTGAGTTGGCGACTAGAGGCCACGTACTGTGGGGTCCTGCATACATGCCCCTGACCCTGTAGGGTTGCATCTGTTGTAAATTTGAGGAACTGGGGCTTTGAAAGGATGAACTTGCTGTTCCGCCACTGCAGAGAGCAAAGGGTCGCTGGCCCTACCAACACTAGATCTTGTAGATGCCCCTCAACCTGAGACCATTGTGACCGAAGAGTGTGTTGAAGGGGGTACATATTCAGTCTTGCATGTGGCACAATGAAGGTACATGATGCCATCATTCCGAGAAGACACATGGCTGTTTTGACTGTGACATGATGATGTGGCTGAAAAAGAGGCAATGCTAACAAACTTTGGCACTGGACTGGGCTGGGATAGGACTTGGCTGTGATAGCGTTTAATGTTGCGCCAAAGAATGGATGCACTTGCAATGGTTGCAGGTGAGATTTTGCTTTACTGAGTATGAAGCCTAACTTTTGTAGAAGGGTGATTACCTTTTGAGGGTCCTACAGACATTGCAATTTGGCTGCACTTTTGAACAGCCAATTGTCTAGATATGGGAACACGTGTGTAACCACCATTCTGAAATGAGCTGCTACCACTGCTAGGCATTGTGTGAATACTCTTGGTGCAGTAGTTACTCCGAATGGCAACACCTTGAACTGATAGTGCTGTCCATTTGCTTGAAATCAGAGGTAGGTTCGATGCGGAGTGTGTTGGAATGTGGAAGTAGGCATCTGAGTTCTATGGCCGTCATGAAGTCTATGTGTAAGATACATCATTCTTGGACGTTTAATACACATCGATTGACAAGGTCAGTGGAGAAGATTCCGTCGATGTCAAGGAAGAAGTATTCAAGGTTGCATACAGTGCAACATCCGCCGTTGACATCGAAAGAAAGACATCCAATGCCTCACACTGTGGGAAGGCCACTGTCGACTTTGAGAGAGGCCAGCTTTTAACAACAGGTTCAGCCGACTCAAGGCATCGCTCTTCACCTAGGGCTAGATCACAATCTTCATTGAAATTTCACCTCGCTGGCTACAAAGTTTATAACTGAGATCTGTGCCCCATACGTCGAACTCTGAATAATCTCAGATATTACCTCCTTCACACAGCAAACCACCTCCTAGAAGGACACCATCTCCTTATTTCTTTCCAGGCACAGTGTATGTGCCTCCAACGACCCCTTCACGGCCTTTAAAAAGTCAGCATCCACCTCCTGTGACAGATAAGTCTCCTCAGAGATCTAGGAGTCCACTACGTCACCTCTCAAGATCTAAGGTGACAGCTAGAGCCAGACCCACACCCAGATCTAGGAAGTCTCATGGTTCTAGGTCTAGAAATAGGAGAAGATTATCTCTATCCTGGTCTATGACTTGTCATGCTTCAGAGAGTACTCACCTACCTTGACAGACATCTCCTGCAAGAGTGTCTCCAATGAATGATCTCCTTACTTTAAATGATGTTTGGATAAGAGCAGCAACAAAGCTGAACATCGACAACCCTACTACTACTACTACAACCTCATCGTCTGATCTTTGAGACACTGCATCACGGAGCAGTTACAAGACCACAATTACCTTTGTTCCAGGTCCTATCTTCCGGAGCCTGCTATGCAATTGTTTCCGACTCCAGCATCACTAAGGTCTGCCCCACCTCGGCAATTGAAAAAATATAAAGCTCCTGACCAGGAACCATTATTTCTCAGAGGAGACCCTCCTCCTGACTCAGTATTAGTGGCTGTGGCAAGAAAGCCCCACACTGGGGCTTCACCTTATTCTTTGCACAAGATAAAGAAAGAAAGCCATTGGCAAAAAGATATGTGGGACATCTGCATCATCCATGAAAGAGGCAAGTGCTTCTGCTTTGCTGTGGAGGTATTATAGGTCCTTATGGGATTCACTCAGCAGGTTCACTGAGAAACTACCAAAGGAGGACAGTCAAAATGTTCAGGAAATCTTGAATGAAGGTGGCCTGGTATCTAATCGAATTATGAGTGCAGCAGCAGATGCATCACAACTTGCTTCACATGGTTATGGTCATGGCACCTGGGCTTGAAAGCCATCTTGGCTCTAACTCACTGGCCTTAAGCCAGAGACTAAACAACGAACCATGAATTTACCTTTTTCAGGTAATACCCTTTTTGGCTCTCATGCAGAGGAAGAAATGTCCAGAATGAAGACCGAAATGGACACACTCAAAGCTGTTGGTTTGGAAAAGAGAAGGTAGTATTGTATGAGATACAGACCTTATGATAGGGGGGGGGGGGGGGGGGGGGGAGTGAGGTGGGGGAGGAGCTGTCAACTATTTCTGGAGACTTAAAGGCTAAATCACACGATAGAGCACCCAGGAGCTTGCAGGTCACAAAAGGCTTATTCAAACAGACTGCTTTTGAGGGCCATTTGGAATTCCGGAAGCGAGGTGATGGTCCAAGGTTGCATGGGGAGGCAGCTCCAGGTCTTTGCTGCGATGTGGAAGAATGAGTGTACTCCACATCTGCTTCGCTAGATGCACAGAGTATGGGCAAGAAAAAGGGAAGTGGAGCGTAGCCTTTTCGATGGTTGGTGGAAGTTCAGGCGGTAGTTAATGTAGGCGGGTCTTTATGTAGAGCCTTGTGTGCATGGGTCAGCAGTTTGAATTGGCATCTCTTCTGTAAAGGGAGCCAGTGGCATTGCCTAAGGTAGGGTGGGGTGAGGTGTGATGTGGGTTTGTTGGGGAAGGCCGACTGACTGCAGTGTTCTGTATGGTCTGAAGTCTCTATGGCAGGTGTGAGGCGATTCCTACGTAGAGGGCGTTGCAGTATTCCAGTCAGCTGGTGATGGGCCTGTCTTGTGTGTAGGATAGTCACTTGAAGATCATGCATAAAATGTGCAGAGTAAGGAAGAAGGCAGAGGAGACGGTTTTGGTTTGTGATTTGATGATGAGTTTGCTGTCAATGATGATTCTAAGGTTTCTGGCATGGTCAGAGGGCGTGGGTGCAGGTGCGGGTACTAGGTCTGATGCCCACCAGGAGTCATTCCATGTGTTGCTGATGTTGCCGAAGATCAGTATTCAGTCTTGTCTGTGTTCAGCTGCAGGCAGATATTCTTCTTCCAGTCAGTGACGCTTGTCATGCATCTGTGGAAGTGATGGGATTGTCAGTGAGTGAGAGAATGAAATGGCTGTTGTCAGCATATGAAATTATGTTGAGACCGTGGGATCGGACGATGTTGGCCAGTGGGGTTATATATGCGGTGAAGATTGTGGTGCTGAGCCCCGGGGACACCACAGGTGATCTCCTTTGGTTTGGAGGTAAAGGGAGGGAGGTGGAGCCTCTGGGTTTTTCAAGTGAGGAAGGAGGTGATCCTTCTGAGCAAGTCCCCTTAGATGCCGATGCGGTAGAGTCTTTTGATGGGATACAGTGTTGAAGGCTGCCAACAGGTCGAGTAGGATTAGAGCTGCTGTTTCTCCTCAGTCGATAAGGGTTTGGTTGTTGTCGGTGGCTGCGATAAGGGTGGTTTTGGTACTGTGACTGCTGCAGAAGCAGGACTGGGAGGCATTGAGTAGATGGTTCTGCTCCAGGTGTGTCATGAGCTGCTTGTTGATGATCTTTTCCAGTACCATTGCTGAGGATGGGAGCAGGGACATTGGTTGGTAGTTTTTGAGTTCGCTCGGGTCGCCAGAGGGCTTTTTTGAGCAGTGGCCTGACTTTGGCATGTTTCCAGGCATAGGGAAACGTTGCAGTAGTGATAAAGGTGTTGAGCATGGCGGTGAGTTCCTGGCCAATCCTTTCATTTCCAAGGTTGAAGATGTGGTGCGGGCATGGGTCTGTGGGAGCTTCTGAGAGTGTGGATTTCATGGTAGAGCAAAGGTTCCAGGTGGTCACGTCTGTGGAACGTGTCGGTTGAGGCAGTGGCATATCTGTCGAGGAAGACCGTAGGTGTGGGTCGGGTTTCGAAGTTTCTGTATATGGTTGCGATCTTGTCATGGAAGAAGTCTGTGATGTTGTCACACAGCTCCTGTGAGTGTGTGATGTTCTTTTCCCTGGCTGCCGGGTTGGAGAATTTGTTAATGATGTTGAAAAGTTTCTTGGTGTTATTGGCGCTGGTTTCGATGCATCTGGCTAAGGTTGTCGTCTTTGTTGCCCTCAACCAGGGGTGGTAGAGGTTGAGGGAGGTCTTGAAGGCTGCTCTGTCATAGGTGTCCTTGCAGGTGCACCATCTCTTCTTCAGCTGTTGGCTGTCTCGTCTATTTGTTCTGAGTTCTTGGGTGTACCAACTGGTCATTTTGGAGGATTTTCTCTGGATGTTGCTCTTGATCGGGACGATGCTATCTGCCAATTGGTGATCCAGGTGTTCTTGACTCTCTGTTCGAGGTTAGTGGTGGCTGCAGGTATGAAGATGTCGAGGGTGTCCGTCCAGTTGATCTGTGACTTTGTTCCACTTCTGGTGTTAGAGAAGGGGGGCCTTGGGAGGTCTGGGGCTAGAGATGCTGAAGTGAACAATGGAGAGATTAGTCCATGTGAGCTCTGTGACGTGTCTGTCTTTAACGCGGTTGCAGGTGGTGAAAAGGCGATCCAGCATGTGTCCTGCGGTGTTGTGGAAGATCTGGGTCAATCTGAGGCTGCTCATACTGTTCAGGAGGTGTGCGGTGTTGTCATTGTTGAGGTCGATGAGGACATTTTGGTCACCGAGGAAGATGTAGCACTTGAAGTCTAAGGCAAGGGGAGCAATGAAGTCTGCGATGGTGTTGCAGCAGCTGAAGTGCGGGTCTGCATTAAGTGGGTGCTGGGGTGGGCAGGGCTTCAGTCGGTGGGAAAACCCAGGAGGGAAATCCAGGCAGCGACAGGATCACTGGATCAATCTGAAACAACCAGGAACTGGTGGCCACAGGCAAGAGGAATACTAGGTGTCCAGGATCATGGCAGTGAAGCTGAAGAACTGGTCCAAAAACTCAAAAAACCCTTTCATAATTCTAAATACAACTATCAAACTGTTAGGCTAGGGAAAATGTGAGGTAGAGACAAATCTGCAATCTCTGTTACTAGGCCTAAAGCTGAAACATCATGATGCTGTATTCACCCCAACAGTCTACTTTAATGTAAATTCCTTCCATTAACAGGACTCCGATAAATACATTGTTGAACAAGACCAAACATGGCAGATCTGCAGGTGCTTCTGGAGAACAGAAACAGTAAAACTGGTGCTTCCATCCTGATGGCACGTACCACCATGGGCCTCAAGGTATTAAATGAAAGATCACTAGAAGATCAGCCACCTGCTAAAACGTGTATTTCTTCCAAGGCTAGCTCTACAATAAATTATACCTTGGCATCCCTCGCCTGTTTAAATAGATAATTCCTTTCAGAATTGATCTACAGCCCGAAAGTGACCATTGCCTCTAAATAATGAGCATAAAAACATGATTGGTTTGCGTCCAAAAGACCAAATGTTACTAACTCTAGCGTCTTCGTAAAAGTTAAGAAGATTGCAATGGAAAGGACAAATTTCAAACGATTTAATAGCGCAGTGTGTAGCTTTAATACATATAAATTCTTCTAAGAATAGCAATCGTGGGAGTTAAATGTGGAAATTCACTCTGCCAAAAAGGACAACAATTTGGTCCAAACAACACAAAAAAAAATCAGAAAGGTTTACCGAAGCATTGAGGATTTTAAAGAACAGTTTGAACTGCCAAATAGGAACTGTGAGGAAGTGTCCTGCTAGTAGAACCCGGGTGGAAAAATGTAGACAAACCAGACAAGGGTATAAAAAGTTACTGTGGGCAGCAAAGAAGGAGTATAATGAATGCCTAAGGACAAAAGTCCTCCACGACTGTATGAATTAACACTCAAGGCCATTTTGGAGTATTATAAATAACTTGGAAAGGTGCCCTCATGTTGCCAACACTAAAATCACTGCAGTAGCTTGGGTTCAATATTTAGCACCACATTCTATCATTCAGCTCAAAGATAAATTGACTTTATCCTTAGTTCACTGAGCCTGGGAACCCCCTGATTCGTGTACAGACACCTTTCAGCCAAACTAAATAGATGGTGCTCTAGGGCCGAACAGCCTGTCACATGCCCTCCTTATATCAACTATGGCCCATTACGCAAACTACTTAACTCCACTGTACAATTACAGCTTTCCAGTTAATACGATTCTAGACTCATGGCAAGATATCCTCATCCACCAGATATACAAAGGCAGTAGTAAAAGAGATCATTCTATCTCTTAATAACCTCATTGTCCAATAGGGCTAAGTATTCAATGGGGCTGTTATTTCAGGATCTGACTGGGCAGAGGATCAGCAGATGATAAAATACAATCAGACTAGTTTTCGCCCAGACATTGGTACCCTGTCCAATATGACTGTCTTAGACATGATGGAAAAAAAGTGCTCTGAAAGCCAAAAGTCCTTTGCATGCTTGTGTTGTGGATTTAAAGGCAGCTTTCAATCAAGCCGATAGGACAAAATTGTGGGATAAGCTAGCAGACTAGGGGATCCCTGGGAAACTAATGAAGGTAATCCAACAACTTCATATTCACACATGGATTTGGATACAAATGGAGATGGAACAAGCATTTTACACAAGATACACACCAAAAAAGGACTTGAACAAGGCTGGATGCCCACCCCAACCTTGTTTTAACATCTTTACGGCGGCCCTCACACTTGAATTATACTCAATCCATGCCCACATGCCCAAAATAGAGAGGGAGCTATTTAGAAGCAGATGATACATGCAGAGGATATTGTTCTCCTCTTTAGAACCAAGGTGGGTCTCCAAAGACTGCTGCATGTACTAAGTAACTATATTTCAAACAACAAGCTTGAAATTAACCTCAATAAAACAAAAGTGTAGACGTTTACCAGAAGCCCTGAGAGGCTTAGACTGTGGTTTATAAATAACCATAAATTAACACATGAGAAAGAGTATAATTATCTGGGAGTCTTTATAGACACAAAAGGCACTTTTCTTGGACACAAGGCTCAAATGAAATCTAAGGCAGAGGCCCTCTTATCAGCCTCTGTGTCACTTCAGAAAAGATTGAGAGGTTATTCTCTTTAACCTATATTGACAGTCATTCATAAAAAGTTCCTCCCCACCATGAGATACGGCTGTAAAGCGCTTTGTGGTCGCAAAACGGAGTGTTTGGAAGCTCTTAACTTAAACACATATAGGCAGCTCTTTCGCCTACCATTAAACACATCTTCAGCCCAAATAAGGTTAGAATTCAGGCTAGTGAACCAAACGAACGAGTTACTTACCTTCGGTAACGACTTTTCTGGTGGATACATTAGCTACCTGTGGATTCCTCACCTAATGAATACTCCCATGGCACCAGCTTTCGACGGAAATCTTCTTCCTAGCTTCTGCACGTCGACGAGGACGTCACATTTGCCCACGCGACGCCGTCTGACGTCATACAGGCAATAAGAAGTCCTCGCCGACGTGCCGACGTCAGTACCAACATTTTTTACTTCCCTGAGAACAATAATCTAATGTGATGAAAGACAAAAGCAACATCTCATAACATTGTAAACCACACATCATTGCAAGAAGATGGCTATAAATTTAACATACATATATATATATTTTTTTAAATAAATAAATATATATACTAAAAATATATATATATATATATATATATATATATCCAGAAAAATGGTGTATTTAAATCGCACACCAAGGGCTGCACATCATTCAATACCAGCTGGTAAAATACTCAAAAAACCACTTATTATCGATAAATTCATCGGCTGCTATTTATTGAAAAAAGATTAGATTGCAGGTAAATCACACCAGCAAAAGTTGGTACAAAGAGCACAAAAAAAGATCGACAATGTGCCCACCATTCAAAAGACACACACGCTGTCCATAACATTGTAAACCACACATCATTGCAAGAAGATGGCTATAAATTTAACATACATATATATATATTTTTTTAAATAAATAAATATATATACTAAATATATATATATATATATATATATATATACACACATATAAAAATATACATATGTCCATATATACATAATCTATTGCAGTCCTCAAGACCAAGAGGAGCACACTCAAGAATTACTTGGTGAGACCAAAAAGGCAACGGGGAGGCGGGTGGGACCGTGAGGAATCCACAGGTAGCTAATGTATCCACCAGAAAAGTCGTTACCGAAGGTAAGTAACTCGTTCTTCTGATGGATACAACTACCTGTGGATTCCTCACCTAATGAAGAGTCCCAAAGCAGTACCGCGCCCGGTGGTGGGTGCCTGTATGGTCAAACCAAGAAATCCTGCAGCACTGACCGTGCAAAATGGCCGTCCCTTCTGACCTCAGAGTCCAAGCAGTAATGCTTGGCAAAAGTGTGAAGGGACGACCAAGTTGCGGCCTTGCAGATGTCGACCACAGGAACACCTCTAGCCATGGCTGAAGTGGCCGACTTAGCCCTGGTGGAATGAGCTCTAATACCATCAGGAGGATCCTTCTTTGCTAAAGAGTAACATATTTTAATGCAAAGAACAACCCACCTGGAGAGTGTTCTCTTGTGGACTGCCTTTCCTCTCCTCTTGCCCACGTATCCGATGAAAAGCTGATCCTCCAGCCTGAAATCCTTCGTTCTGTCTATGTAAAAGCTTAACGCCCTCTTTGGGTCCAAGCAATGTAGTCTCTCTTCTTCCTTTGAAGGATGAGGCGGAGGATAGAACGTGGACAGAGTAATTGTCTGGGCCAAATGGAAGGGTGAAACAACCTTCGGAAGGAAAGCAGCCTTGGTCCTCAACACCACCTTATCCCCATAAAAAGTTGTATAAGGGGGTTTTACCGATAAAGCCTGCAATTCACTCACTCTCCTTGCAGATGTTATAGCTGCCAGGAAGACTGTTTTAAAAACTAAGAACCTTAAGGGGCAAGAATGCATAGGCTCAAAAGTGGACCCCATAAGGAAAGTCAGGACCAAGGACAAATCCCATTGAGGCATAACGAAAGGATTTGGAGGATATTTATTCATAAGGCCCTTCAAGAATCTAAGTACTATAAGAGATTTAAATAACAAAGGTTGGTCTGGAAGACAAATGAAGGCTGACAAGGGAGACAAGTAACCTTTAATAGTAGCCACTGCACAACCCCTCTGTGCTAAAGACAAAGCAAAGGATAAAATATCTGACAAATGAGCACGTAAGGGATCAATCTGTCTCTCTCCACACCATACCACAAATTTAGACCACCTATTAGCGTAGATAGATTTAGTGGAGTGTCGCCTGGCCGCTAAGATAACATCCACTACATCAGGCGGGAGAGAGAAGGAACTCAGGTTGCCCCGTTCAATCTCCAGGCATGTAGGTGCAGACTCTGGAGGTTGGGGTGTAAAACCTGCCCCTGCGACTGCGAGAGGAGGTCTGCCCTGAGAGGGAGACGGAGCGGAGGGCACAGTGAGAGTTGGAGAAGGTCGGAATACCACACCCTCCTTGGCCAATCCGGAGCTAGTAAGATTACTTGGGCCCGGTCTTGGCGAATTTTCCTCAATACTCGAGGAATCAAGGGTATGGGGGGAAACGCGTAAAGCAACTGGTCGCACCAGGTTCTCTGAAACGCGTCCCCCAAAGCTCCCTGCACCGGATACTGGAGGCTGCAGAATAGCGGACAGTGCGAGTTCTCCCGGGTGGCAAACAGATCTCTCCGAGGAAACCCCCACAACTGGAAGATTAGACGGACTTGATCTGAATGGAGATGCCACTCGTGGTCGGCCGAGAAATGGCGACAGACTGTCCGCACGTACATTCAAAACTCCGGCCAGATGATTTGCTACCAAGCAAATCCGATGGTCCTTCGCCCAGGACCATAGTCGAAGAGCTTCTCTGCAGAGAAGATACGACCCCACTCCTCCCTGTTTGTTTATATACCACATCGCGGTAGTATTGTCCGTCAGGACCTGAACCGACTGACCGCGAAGGGATGGGAGGAAGGCCTTGAGAGCCAGACGTACAGCCCGTAACTCCAACAGATTGATATGAAAAATCTGTTCCTCTGGAGACCAAAGGCCTTTGATCTCCAGGTCCCCCAGATGAGCTCCCCACCCTAGAGTGGAAGCATCCGTTATGACCGTGGTCACTGGTGGAGGCTGCGTGAACGGCCTTCCTTGGGAAAGATTGTCGTCCGCAATCCACCACTTCAAATCCGTGGCAGCATCTCTGGAGATCCTGACAGAACCTTCGAGATCTCCTCTGTGTTGAGACCACTGCCTTCGGAGGCACCACTGTAGAGCCCTCATGTGCCAGCGAGCATGCGTGACCAACAGTATGCAGGAGGCAAACAGACCGAGCAGACGAAGGACCTTGAGGACTGGAACGACCGCTCCACTTCGAAACATTGGAACCAACTCCTGAATATCTTGAATCTGCTGAGGCGGAGGAAATGCTCGATCCAATGTTGTATCCAGTACTGCCCCTATGAACAGGAGGCGTTGAGAGGGCTCTAGGTGAGATTTGGGCACGTTCACCGAAAAGCCCAGGTCGAACAACAACTGGGTTGTCGACTGCAGATGATGCAATACAAGCTCCGGGGACTTGGCTTTGATCAACCAGTCGTCCAGGTAAGGGAATACTGCTATCCCCTTCCTTCTGAGCTCTGCCGCAACCACCGACATCACCTTCGTGAAGACTCGAGGTGCTGAAGTAAGACCAAACGGGAGGACCGCAATCTGATAGTGCTGCGACCCCACCACAAATCGGAGATACTTCCTGTGCGACTTGAGTATCGGGATATGAAAGTAAGCATCCTGCAAGTCGACAGACACCATCCAATCTCCCTTGTTCAACACCAAAAGCACCTGAGCTAGGGTCAGCATCTTGAACTTTTCCTGTTTGAGGAACCAATTCAAAATCCTAAGGTCCAGGATTGGTCTCAACCGACCATCCTTCTTGGGAATCAGGAAGTACCTTGAGTAACAACCTTGACCCTTTTCCTGCTCTGGAACCAACTCCACCGCGCCGTTTGAAAGGAGGACTTGAACCTCCTGTTCTAACAACAGGAGGTGTTCTTCTGAACAATAAGATGGGCGGGCGGGATGGGGGGCGGAAACCCCCGAAAGGGAAGGGTGTAGCCTTTTCCCACAATGCTGGTAAATCAGGTGTCTGATGTGATGACCTCCCACTTGTGAAGAAAATGCAGTAACCTTCCCCTACAGGAGAGGAGTGAGTGGGAATCGGTGGAAGCCTAAGGCTGCTTCCCCTGCTGCACCCCTCCAGAGGACGAGGAAGAGGCAGAGTGCTGCCGAGAGGCTCTTCTGGTACGGACCCTACCCCTCCCTCTAAATGATCTAAAGGTGAGAGAGGAGGTAGGTTGTTGGAATTTCCCCCGAAAGGAAGAGGAGGATGAGCCACTACCAAAAACTCGAAACCTCCTAAAAAAAAACCTGGAGGAGGCCGAAGAAGCGGCTTGCAGTCCTAACGACTTGGCCGTGGCCCTGCTCTCCTTAAACCTCTCCAAGGCCGAATCTGCTTTGGCACCAAAAAGTTTGTCCCCATCAAACGGGAGGTCCAACAGGGTCGACTGCACATCCGAAGAGAACCCTGAGTTGCGAAGCCAAGCCTGTCTTCTCGCAACCACCGCCGTGCCCATCGCTCTAGCCACCGAGTCAGTCGTATCCAACCCAGATTGGATAACCTGGGTTGCAGCAGCCTGAGCATCCGACACGAGATTCAAGAGTCCTTGAGGAAGCTCTGTATGCGATGATGTTATCTCGTCCATAAGAGCATAGATGTACCTCCCCAAGATACATGTAGCGTTGGTGGACTTTAACGCCATGCTACAAGACGAAAACACTTTCTTTGACTGTGAGTCCAACTTTTTGGAGTCTCTGTCCGCCGGCACTGTTGGAAAAGATCCAGGCGCAGATCTTGCAGAACAGGAAGCCTGGACCACCAAGCTTTCCGGCGTAGGGTGTCTGGAAAGAAAGCCAGGGTCAGATGGTGCAGCCCGATACCTCCTGGCCACAGACCTATTGACAGCCGAGGATGATACCGGCTTCTTCCAAACCTCCAATACCGGTTCAATCAGCGCCTCGTTAAATGGCAAAAGAGGCTCTGCCGATGTAGAGGCCGGATGTAAGACCTCAGTCAGTAAATTTTGTTTCGCCTCAGCCACCGGCAAAGGCAGTTCGAGGAAGTTAGCCGCCTTCCTTATCACAGCATGAAAAGTGGCCGCCTCTTCAGTATACTCCCCTGGAGATGACAAGTCCCACTCAGGGGAAGTATCAAGGCCACTAGCTGTATCCAGTCCATGAAGACCCTCGCCAGAATCCTCAATTTCTCCTTCCTCCAGGACCCGTTGATATTCCTGTTCCTCCAAGAGACGGAGAGCACGTCTCCTCGAATGTAACCTTTCCTCAATTCGCGGCTTCGACATGGCGTCTGCAGAAGTCGAGGAACGACGCCGATCACTGGATCCATCCGACACCATGTCAGGCGCCACAGGAAGCTTCGACGCCGAGCCAGGAGTCAGATGAAGAGAAGTGTGTCTCGGAGTCTCAGAAGGCCCTGCCGGGGTCACTGGCCGAAACCCCGAAACCTCTGGAGCCACCGGAGCCGACACCGGCGCCGAGCCCACATTCCCCAAGGGGAGAAAGGGCATGAAGGGTGCTGGCCGTAGCGGCGCCAGAGCACCTAAGCTGAAAGACAACGGACCCGAAGGACCAGTCAGAGCACTGCCTGGAGCCATCTGCTGGAAGATGGTAAACATCGAATTTAAAACTGCGGTATTATCGGCTCCAGGGGCCAGGAAAGCCGGATACTGGGGTGCCTGGAGCGAAGGCGACCCCGACGCCGGCCTCGAAGTCCGCGACGTCGGTGAGAACACCTGAGGCTATGGCACCTCAAACACTGAAGACGTCTGCCCAGGCGAAGTCGGAGAAGGCAACGGTGTCTATGGATGAGGAGTGACTGTGGAACTGACCTCCCAAGTCTTCAGACGCCGAGCCGATGGCGACTTCGATCAAGACCTCTCCTTGCTCGAATGGCGCCGTGAGTCCCGACGACGCCTGGAGTCTCGATGACGTCGATGGGACTTCGGCGAGGAGGATTTTCTATGATGTCTCTTCTCCTTTCTCTTCGACTTCGCCATAAAGAGTTTGGCTTCTCGCTCCTTCAGGGCTTTCGGATTCATGTGTTGACATGAATCACACGTGGCCACGTCGTGGTCGGAACTCAAACACCACAAACATCAGAATGTGGGTCAGTAACCGACATTTTGCCCCCACACTCTCGACAGGGCTTGAAACCAGACTTCCTCTGAGACATAGTAACCTCAGAGAAAAAACACGCAGCAGAAAAATACACTGTAACTCGAAAAGCAACAGTAGCTCCCTCGAAGATAACCGTTTCGAATGGCACGGAAAAAAGGGAACTGACGTCGGCACGTCCTTCTTATTGCCTGTATGACGTCAGATGGCGTCGCGTGGGCAAATGTGACGTCCTCGTCGACGTGCAGAAGCTAGGAAGAAGATTTCCATCGAAAGCTGGCGCCATGGGAGTATTCATTAGGTGAGGAATCCACAGGTAGTTGTATCCATCAGAAATATGCAAATCAAAGTGCCTTTTTCAAATTCTGTTATACATTTGGAAATGCTAAGCGTGGCACGTTAAATCGAATTTTTTGGGTGGAACGATCTACATGTATCAGGACCAACCACATCAGAGTCTATCTAGTGTCTAGTATAAAAAACATGCAAATAAATGGGTTGTGGGAGCCGTCAGCATCTTTTAAAGTTTTTAAGAAATGGGTAAACAGAAATATGCAAGAGTTATCACTTCAGACGATAAAAATGTCATTGCAAAGCAAGCTTATTCATGGTTTATCAAACAACCCTATAAAACCCTAGCGCAACAGGCATATCTTGGCTTCTGTTGTGTACACACGAAAATAAAATTAATGTGTCTGGGTCTAGGTGATTTCCCAATTCTGGAACTATGTCCCAAATGAAATTAAAAAAAAAAAAAAAAAAAAAAAGAAGAATCTAGATGGTGCAAGCAAGTCCCAGAAACTATCACTCACAAACTCCAGTTTGAGCAACGATCATTTTACGCCATGCCTTTAAGAATCTGGGAGTGTATACAAGCTGGCAAGTAGTTATAGCATGTTTTAACAGGGAAAATAGAAGACTTAGGCGGTCATTCTGACCGCGGCGGGCGGCGGTCGCCGCCCGCCATGCGGTTACCGCCGAATGACGGCCCAGCGGGAAAGCCCCTGCAACAAGGATGCCGGCTCCGAATGGAGCCGGCGGAGTTGCTGGGGTGCGACGGGTGCAGTGGCACCCGTCGCGATTTTCACTGTCTGACAAGCAGACAGTGAAAATCTGTATGGTGCCCTGTTAGGGGGCCCCACGACACCCTTTCCCGCCATCCTGTTCCTGGCGGTAAGAACCACCAGAAACAGGGTGGCGGGAAGGGGGTCGGAAGAGGATTCCCTGGGCCAGGGGAAAACCGGCGGGAAACCGCCGGTTCCCCTTTTCTGACCGCGGCTTTACCGCCGTGGTCAGAATAGCCCTGGAAGCACCGCCAGCCTGTTGGCGGTACTTCCGCGGTCCCTGGCCCTGGCGGGCATGGACCGCCAGGGTCGGAATGACCCCCTTAATGTGCAAATAATCAGGTTTTTGAGCCAGGCTTTTAAAAAGCTCCAAGAAATCTAACATTGGGTTATGCTGGTGAGACATGAAATCTTAGTTTTAAACTGCTTGCATATTTTATGTGCAAATCAAGTACCAGATGTCCACAAAACTTATAGTTCAGGTTGGGGGGAAAAACATGGGAACAGGCATTCCCACTGCAATGCATGTACTTCTTTTTTTTATTTTATTTTTATAACTTGCTTAACTGTTAACAATTGTGTATTTTTCCAAGGTGATACTGTTATGGACGCTGGATTTTACATAATGTACAAGTTACTTACCTTCAGTAATGAAATATCTGGTAGAGACATATTCTAGTCGCAGATTCCTTACCTTAGAATTTTCCTCCAGGCATCAGTCTGGATCCGGAGATGTTCTCTTCGAGCAATACCCTTGCGAGTCAGTAGGCGGCGCTGGTAGACTCCGCGTGCGTCGTCGGCATCGTAGTCGCCGTGATGACATCGGAAGTAGTACATAGACACCGCCTCAGAGCAGTGACATCAGTTTCTTTTAAAGTTTTTCCACGCCAAAGCGCAGAGCCGCTAAGAACACCGAGATTGGTGCCCCAGAGCTAAGGACCTGAAGGAGGAATCCCTGTCTGAAAGGAATGCTTCCTTGGCATGGTTACCCCCTGACTTTTTGCCTTTGCTGATGCCAAGTTATGATTTGAAAGTGTGCTGAGGCCTGCTAACCAGGCCCCAGCACCAGTGTTCTTTCCCTAACCTGTAACTTTGTCTCCACAATTGGCACACCCTGGCACCCAGGTAAGTCCCTTGTAACTGGTACCCCTGGTACCAAGGGCCCTGATACCAGGGAAGGTCTCTAAGGGCTGCAGCATGTCTTATGCCACCCTGTGGACCCCTCACTCAGCACAGACACACTGCTTGCCAGCTTGTGTGTGCTGGTGGGGAGAAAATGACCAAGTCGACATGACACTCCCCTCAGAGTGCCATGCCAACCTCCCACTGTCTATGGCATAGATAAGTCACCCCTCTAGCAGGCCTTACAGCCCTAAGGGTGCACTACACCATAGGTGAGGGCATAAGTGCATGAGCACTATGCCCCTACAGTGTCTAAGCAAAATCTTAGACATTGTA
Source organism: Pleurodeles waltl (assembly GCF_031143425.1). NCBI lineage: Eukaryota > Metazoa > Chordata > Amphibia > Caudata > Salamandridae > Pleurodeles > Pleurodeles waltl. Next base: position 74,864,189 of record NC_090447.1, on the reverse strand, counting down.
AGTGCAGGGTAGCCATAAGAGTGTATGGTCTGGGAGTCTGTCAAACACGAACTCCACAGCACCATAATGGCTACACTGAAAACTGGGAAGTGTGGTATCAAACTTCTCAGCACAATAAATGCACACTGATGCCAGTGAACATTTTATTGTGAAATACACCCAGAGGGCATCTTAGAGATGCCCCCTGAAAACATACCCGACTTCCAGTGTGGGCTGACTAGTTTTACCAGCCTGCCACACACCAGACATGTTGCTGGCCACAAGGGGAGAGTGCCTTTGTCACTCTGTGGCCAGGAACAAAGCCTGTAATGGGTGGAGGTGCTTCTCACCTCCCCCTGCAGGAACTGTAACACCTGGTGGCGAGCTTCAAAGGCTCACCCCCTTTGTTACAGCGCCACAGGGCATCCCAGCTAGTGGAGATGCCCGCCCCTCCGGCCACAGCCCCCACTTTTGGCGGCAAGGCCAGAGGAGATAATGAGAAAAACAAGGAGTCGTCACTGGCCAGTCAGGACAACCCCCAAGGTGTCCTGAGCTGAGGTGACTGACTTTTAGAAATCCTCCATCTTGCAGATGGAGGATTCCCCCAATAGGATTAGGGATGTGACCCCCTCCCCACCGGGAGGAGGCACAAAGAGGGTGTAGCCACCCTCAGGGCTAGTAGCCATTGGCTACTATCCTCCCAGACCTAAACACACCCCTAAATCGAGTATTTAGGGGCCCCTAGAACCGAGGAAGATAGATTCCTGAAACCTGAAGACGAAGAAGGACTGCTGACCTGAAGCCCTGCAGAGAAGACGGAGACACCAACTGCTTTGGCCCCAACCCTACCGGCCTGTCTCCCCACTTCAAGAAAAACTGCAACAGCGACGCATCCCCCAGGGTCCAGCGACCTCTGAAGCCTCAGAGGACTACCCTGCATCTAAAACGACCAAGAACTCCTGAGGACAGCGGCCCTGTTCCAAAGAAACTGCAACTTTGCAACAAAGAAGCAACTTTTAAAGACCACACGTTTCCCGCCGGAAGCGTGAGACTTTCCACTCTGCACCCGACGCCCCCGGCTCGACCTGCGGAAAACCAACACTACAGGGAGGACTCCCCGGCGACTGCGAGCCCGTGAGTAGCCAGAGTTGACCCCCCTGAGCCCCCACAGCGACGCCTACAAAGGGAATCCAGAGGCTCCCCCTGACCGCGACTGCCTGCTTCAAAGAACCAGACGCCTGGTAAACACACTGCAGCCGCAGCCCCCAGGACCTGAAGGATCCGACCTCCAGTGCAGGAGCGACCCCCAGGCGGTCCTCTTCCTAGCCCAGGTGGTGGCTACCCCGAGGAGCCCCCCCAATTGCCTGTATCGCTGAAGAGACCCCGGGTCTTCCATTGAAACCTATTTCGAACCAGACACCTGTTTGCACTCTGCACCGGCCGTCCCTGTGGCGCTGAGGGTGTACTTTCTGTGCCTGCTTGTGTCCCCCCCCCCTCCCCCCGGTGCCCTACAAAACCCCCCTGGTCTGCCCTCCGAAGTCGCAGGTACTTACCTGCTGGCAGACTGGAACCGGAGCACCCCTATTTCCATTGAAACCTATGTGTTTTGGGCACCACTTTGACCTCTGCACCTAACCGGCCCTGAGCTGCTGGTGTGGTAACTTTGGGGTTGCCCTGAACCCCCAACGTTGGGCTACCTTGGACCCAACTTTGAACCCTGTAAGTGCTTTACTTACCTGTGAAACTAACATTTACTTACCTCCCCCAGGAACTGTTGATTTTTGTACTGTCCAATTTTAAAATAGCTTATTGCCATTTTTGCCAAAACTGTACATGCTATTGTGATCATTCAAAGTTCCTACGATACCTGAGTGAAATGCCTTTCATTTAAAGTATTGTTTGAAATCTTGAACCTGTGGTTCTTAAAATAAACTAAGAAAAGATATTTTTCTATATAAAAACCTATTGCCTGGAATTGTCGGAGTGTGTGCTCCTCATTTATTGCCTGTGTGTGTACAACAAATGCTTAACACTACCCTCTGATAAGCCTACTGCTCGACCACACTACCACAAAATAGAGCATTGGAATTATCTCTTTTTGCCACTATCTTACCTCTAAGGGGAACCCTTGGACTCTGTGCATGCTATTTCTTACTTTGAAATAGTAAATACAGAGCCAACTTCCTACACTGTCCCTAGAAATCGGTTCGCAAGCGGGGAAGATGGGTGGGTTGGTAAGAAATCTGCAACTAGAATATGTCTCTACCAGATAATTTATTACCGAAGGTAAGTAACTTGTACATCTGATAGAGACTTCTAGTTGCAAATTCCTTACCTTAGAATAGATACCGAAGCAATGTCATCCTCGTGGGTGGGCTGCGAACCAAGATCATACTAGAAAGTCCTGCAGGACCAAACAACCTAAGTAGCCGTTCCGTCAGACCTGACTGTCTAGGCAGTGATGTATAGCAAACGTGTGCAGGGACACCAACATAGATGCCTGGCAGATATTCCAGGACAGAAACTCCGTGTGCTAACGCAGCGGAAGAGGCAGTTGCTCTGGTGGAATGAGCGCGCAAACCCTCAGGGGGGTGCTACGCTTTGGCCGAGAAGCAAATCTTGATGCAAAGAAGTACACATCAAGAGATGGTACGTTTTTGCACGGCCTTCCCTTTCTTCGCAACCACACACATTGATTGTCCACCAGGAAATATTTAGTACGATTCAGATAGAATGCCAACGCTCTTTTTGGGTCCAGACGGCGGAGTCTCTCCTCATGGGAAGGATGTGGCGGTTCGTAAAAAAAATAGGCAAGGTGATGGACTGGCCTACATGAAAAGGCATAACAACCTTGGGAAGGAAGGAAGCCTTAATGCACAACACCACTTTGTCAGGGTGCACAGACAAGAATGGAGGTTTGGAAGAAAGAGCGTGAAGCTCACTCACTCTGCAAGCAGAAGTGATGGCAACAAGGAAGACAGTCTTGAAAGTGAGGAGCCGTAAAGGGCAATTGTGCATCGGCTTGAAGGGAGTACACATTAAGTAAGGACAAGACTGAGGTCCCACTGAGGCATGATAATTAGAGTGGGAGGAAATGAATGGGTGAGACCTTCAATGAATCTATTCACAATAGAAGATTTAAAGAGTGAGGGCTGATCAGGTAGCCTAAAAAAGGCTGAAAAATACCCTTTAAGGGTGCCCAAAGCAGAGCCCTGCTGGTCCAAAGAAAGAATGAACAAAACAACTTCAGATAGAGGAGCAGAGAGGGGATCAACAGATTTGTTGGTACACCATGCCACAAATTTATGCTAACGACAGGCATATACCGTTTTGGTGGAAGGAAGCTTGGCTGCCAAGATAACATCGCAGACTTCGGGTGAAAGATCACAAGTCATCAACTGCCACCGCTCAATCTCCACGCATGAAGGCGGAGATTGGACAGGTTTGGGTGGAGAACCGTCCCCTGTTGCTGCAACAGAATATCCACCCAAAGAGGCAGCCTAAGTGGAGGATCGGTGGCCATGCTCAATAGCTCTAGATACCAAACTCCCCGTGCCAAGTCCGGAGCCACCAAGACAGGGAGTGTAGGGAAATGCCTCCCTTGGCATGGTTACCCCTTAACTTTCTGCCTTTTGTTGATGCCAGTTATGATTGAAAATGTGCTGGACCCTGCTAACCAGGCCCCAGCACCAATGTTCTTTCCCTAAACTGTACCTTTGTTCCCACAATTGGCACAGCCCAGGCACACAGATAAGTCCCCTGTAACTGGTACCCCTGGTACCAAGGGCCATGTGGCCAGGGAAGGTCTCTAAGGATTACAGCATGTATTATGCCACCCTGGGGACCCCTCACTCAGCACATACACACTGCCTCACAGCGTGTGTGCGCTGGTGGGGAGAAAATGACTAAGTCGACATGGCACTCCTCTCAGAGTGCCATGCCAACCTCACACTACCTGTGGCATTGTTAAGTCACCCCTCTAGCAGGTCTTACAGCCCTAAGGCAGGGTGCACTATACCACAGGTGAGGGAATAGCTGCATGAGCCCTACAGCGTCTAAGCAAAACCTTAGACATTGTAAGTGCAGGGTAGCTATAAAGAGTATATGGTCTGGGAGTCTGTCAAACACGAACTCCACTGCACCATAATGACTACACTGAAATCTGGGACGTTTGGTATCAAACTTCTCATCACAATAAATGCACACTGATGCCAGTGTGGGATATATTGAAAAATGCACACAGAGGGCATCTTAGAGATGCCCCCTGTATACCACTGCAATTCTTAGTGTTAGGGTGACCAGTTCCTGCCAGTCTGCCACAATCAGAGAAGTTTCTGGCCACATGGGGTGAGTGCCTTTGTCACTCTGTGGCCAGGAACAAAGCCTGCACTGGGTGGAGGTGCATCTCACCTCCCCCTGCAGGAACAGTAACACCTGGTGGTGACGCTCAAAGGCTCATGCCTGTTGTTACAGAAAAGATGTACAACAAATGCTTAACACTACCCTCTGGTAAGCCTACTGCTCGACCACACTACCACAAAATAGAGCATTCGAATTATCTAACTGTGCCGCTATCAATCTCTAAGGGGAACCCTTGGACTCTGTACACACTATCTCTCACTTTGAGATAGTATAAACAGAGCCAACTTCCTACAGCGAGCCCCTTCTGTGGCCATGAAAGGGGTGAAAGGTGGACTGTTGGAGTGAGGGGCACCGGAAAGGCCAAGGGACCGAGCCATAGCCCAGGAGCCTTGTCGCCAAAGAGACGGGAGCCATCAAAGGGTATGACCATTAGAGACTGTTGGACATCCCCCGAAAAACTAGGAGTATGCAACCAGGCGTGGCGTCTCAAGGCCACCATCGTAGCAACCGATTTGCCCAGAGAGTCGGTCGTGTGCAGCCCACATCAGATCGTGAACTTCGCTACATCTCTCCCATCGTTGACAGCTTGGGAGACGACAGCACGGGCCTTCTCCGGTATAAGCAGCAGAACTTACGCGGCCGTATCCCACAGAGAGTGGGTATAGCAGCCCAAAAGACATGCTGTGTTCATGCACCGCAGCGTGAGACCTGAGGGAGAAAACATATTTTCCCCAAATTGTTCCAGCCTTTTTGATTCTCTATCTGAGGGTGTGGAAGGGAATGCACCGGAGGAAGAGGAGGCTTGGATGAAAAGACTTTCAGGCATGGGGTGTTGGGACAGGAATTTAGGGTCATTTGGGGCGGGCTGATCGCGGTGTGTGATGGTCCAAACCCAACACAGGGGCTCCTGTGAGCAGGACTAAGTACCCAAAAGGACATCGGTGAGGGCTTCATTGAATGGCAAAAAGGGCTCAGATGTGAAAGCCCCTGGCTGAAGCACCTCCATCAGGAGATTGGACCTGACCTGTACAGTAGGTAGCTCAAGGCCAAGGACCTCAGCCACCTTACTGACCATAATAGCTTAAGGTGCTCCCTCCGCCGTATCCACGGTAGAAGGAGACAGCATCTGGAGAAGTGTCCAGTCCATTGGCCTCTCCCAATTCCTGTGCCCAGTCCAAAGATGGGTCTTCCTGGTATTCATAAGGGTCCAGGCACCCCTCCAATCTTTCCTCGAATCCATACCCACAAGGAAATGGGTCCAAATCCGACCTGTGGTGAGTAGGCCCCATCGAAGACGGAGGCGGCGGTGGCCGATGCCGTTCTGACTCAGAGTCGTCGGGGATAAGGATCAGGTTGACGTCGATGATGAGCCGCACCGACATCGGGAGCATCGACAATCGAACTTGCGGCAGGGAGGGTCTCAGTGGTACGACCGGCGTCAGTGCAGATCCGCGAGTGGGTCTGGAGGCGACCTCGGTGGCTGGAGCCAAAGCTGCCGGAGTGGAACCTGAAGGCCCCTTGTCCGAACCCCTTGCGCCTGAAGGCACCGTATCAGGGTTGGCCTGCCCAAAAATGAGGCACATGGCCTCATAAAACTCCTTTAATTGAGCAGGGGTCACTCCGGCTCCCGGAAATTCGGGGAAGCACATAGCAGACCCAGAAGCAGGCTCCAAAGACTGATGCCGTGAGCATTGACGCTCCTCCTGCATCGCATCAGCTGAGTGACAGGATGAAGCTGAAGGGCAACAGAACTGCTTTGACGACTACTTCTTACCTGTCCTCAAAGACTTGGAGGAAGAAGAATGGTGGTGGCTCCACAAATGGTCTTAAGACTTTCTCCTTGTGCGAAACCAGGACCTATGTGGCACTCATAGCTCAAGTTTTGGTCGTGGTCGCGCTCCAAGCACCACAAACAGGCCAGATCCGTCACCAACATCATGTGGTGACAGTCTTCGCACAACTTGAAACCGGTTTTCTCGGACATCTCGACGCACCAGAAACTCACCAAAAAATTAGACAAAACAGTCGAACTCGGTCAAAAAGAGACCAGGGTAGCTCACTCCAGATCAGCGTGTGGCGCGGAAAGAAAAGAATTGACATCACTGCGCTGAGGCGGCCTCTATGTACTACTCCATACGCCACGGAGTCGACGGACGCCATCTACTGACACACAAGGGTGTCGCTCGAAGAAAAAATCTCCAGATCCCGTCTGACACCGGGGGGAAAAATCTAATGTAAGGAATCTGCAACTAGAAGGCTCTATCAGATTTTGAGATTTTTAAATGATTTTGTTGATGTGATTCTAATATAATGGCTTTATTTAACTATTTATTACAAATAAAATGTAAAATGTTCTATTTTATCTATTTCCTTTCTCTCCTCAAGGGCTGGCACAAGACAGTATAAAGAAGAGAAAGGCCATTGTGCACTGTCTGATGCAATGGGTAGCACTAGATGTTGTGTTATGGAGGGGGTGTCAATGCTGCAAGTCTTACTATGTCATCAACTACTTTACATACATCATGTGTGTCAATTACGAAAAAAATAAGGGTTTAAGCTTATTGCTTATTTACAGATCCTGGAACCCTTGATAGTTGTTATGTACATAATAAGGCATAATTTAGAGGAATAACACTCTTAATGATAACCCCTGAGTTTCCCAGAGTTCAGACCAGTGCTTGTGCTGTCAGTGACTTAAAGGCATGTTTCTCATGAAATCATCAGGGTTAACCTATGAAATAACAGAGGACTAACTGAAGCCCTGAAGCAAGAGTCAAAAGAAGAAAAAGATGCAGGCCCTTCAAGCATATGCATTCTTACTCTTATCATGAGTGAAGGTGTTCCAGTCTTCTTGGGAATCTTTCTGCTTCTTCATCACCACCAGCTTCCCACCCTCCACATCCACGCTCAGCGTGTATTTCATAGTTTTCCGGATCTTAGTGAGATCTGCCAAGTTCATGTCCAGCTTCACCTGATTAAATAAAGAAAAGACAATATAGTAGCCAAAAGAAATCTGAAGAGGCAGATGGTGTGAAGCAGGGTACACAAGCTGCAGTCATCGGCTAGCAAATGACTGAAGCTTAAGGTATCCCAGGCGGGAGGGGACACCTTACCAGACTAAGTTAACAGAACCGTTCCTGTAATTGTCAACTACTGGATTTAAGTGAAACGTATCTAGATAGTAACAGGCCCTGGCCCAAACAGCCTTTACTTCCCACAGTGTATGATATGCACAACTCAATATTGCAGAAACAGAAGGCCTATGATTTAGAGAGCTAGCATTTTGCAAGAAGGCACACACGTTTTCTTATTCAAAGAGCCCCGTTAAGACAGCAAAGTAAGTGACGGTTGCCACCTTCATCATCTTACTCAGCTGTCGGTGAAGATGGTTGGAGCAAGCAACCTTGAAGACAAACCCACGACAGCAATGGCGTATATGCAGAAGGCTACATGTATCAAACAAAAGTGGCAGTGTATGTACTGGACATGACTCTAAAGCTTGGGTACCCAAACATTGCATGGGAGCTACATCAACTCAAGGTCCAGACTGGTAGTACATTATGACAATACAAAACCTTATCTGCTCAAGTGTAATACTCACATTCTGCATAACACCACCATCACACAGCACCATTTTTGTGCTTCACCCAGTCACAAGGTGCCCAAGTCATTGCCACTCAATGTGCACCCTGAAGAGAAGCCCCTGCTTTCAAATCATAGAATAACTGTGTGAATAAGGCATTACACCATGGATAAGTGACCACAGAGCCCAACTTACGAACTTGTGCTTGGTTTGAACAAAGTTCTATGCATACACCTATGCAGTATTTTGAAAGCATAGTACAAAGGACAAGTATTATTTACAATATCTGTCCTGCTGCTAATGTTTTTCCTGCTGCCAATAATAGTCAGAGCAAAGGTTTTCCTGGCAGCTTACCTTTGTAACCTGCCCTGTCCCACTCCAAGCGGATATCTAGCATGTGCCGCTTGGTATAAGTATGAATTACACACAGAGGTGTGTTTCAGCGATTGGTCTTCTATATCCACAAAAAAATGATGCGTTTTTTACCCAGGCTATGGGAAAATACACAAAGAAATGACCAGACGCAGGCAGTACAAACACCACAAAAGACAAGTTAAGTCTTTCAGAGCAGGTAACTTGGCTTAGCTGGCATTTACTTTGATGGCATAAAATCAGTCTATCATTATACTCCCAGCTCATCTATGGCATGGTTGATGTATTATGTAAATGCTATGCCCGAGGTTTGTACTCGTGCATTGTTTAATGAAAATGATAATAAAAGCATTAAAAATATATGCCATTACATAAGAGGTCCATCGAGTAGTAGCCATGCACTGCAATCAGCAGCGCTTGAGGTAAGCCATAAACATGAACGTTTATTCCAATATTTTAAAATAAATGTAAGGAGACATACAGTGATACATAAAGCTCCCAAATAATGCACAAACACTCAATTTTGTACCATGATGTTTGAACTACTCCACTACATGGGACCCAAGGTATGTTTATGAACCAATGGGATGGCCCATGGCACAGCTGAGCTTATATGATGGAGTTCTCCTGAAAGGCTGCACTTTCAGCTATTTAGAACTATGGGAAAGCAGTATTTTGTAGATGGAAGCAAGGCTCAAACAGACGTGAGCAGCTATTTAGATTGCCACAGCAAGGAATGATTGAAGAGGGTGAATCTACAAAAGATTCAATGCTAGAGATGGAAGATTACCTCGAAGGCTTTCACTGGGATGGACCTGGACTTCCGGGACGATGGCTGTGTTGGAGCAGATTGTGCAGTAGTGCTCATGTCCTGCAGAGCTTTCAGTGCCTAACAAAAGGAGAAATAGAACACTGCGATTACATTCAGACTGTAGGAATCTCATTGCAGATGCTGTCCACACAACTACTGAAAAAAACTCCTAAAACAGAAAAGGAGCAACAGTTTGAGGGAAAATGTTGCATGGGATTGTAAAAGCGACATTTGCATGACGGAAAACAAAAAAGTACTATTAACATGTGAGATGTGTAGCCAGATATTAACTGCATGACATATAATCTGTTCCTTACAGCCAATCTCTTTTTAAGACTATTTTAATTAACGTTTCCTTTTTTATTGTATAGTAGCAATGCCAATAATATACCATAAAGAAAGAGTAGGCATCAGAGTTCCATTACGGGGCCACTCCATCAACGTGCCTTCTCACTTACTGAGAAGCTTGCGATAAAACTCTTCCTCAAATTGCATAGTGTATTTCTCCTTGCAACCTTACAGTAATTATTGTGTAACCCCCAATTTCTTTGAACACCTTTTCCTCCACTGCAGCAGGTTCTACACTGCCCTACCTCTGAGCATTATTGTAACTGCTCTTACATAGTGCTTACTAGCCCGGACGACGCGTTGAAGCACTTTAGGCCATTGTGCAAGCTGTGTGCAAGCCGTAGCACAATATTGTGCATTACTTTAATACACCTTGATGGTATTCGTTCATCCCACATACCCAATATAGGTAACTGGGCATTTTAAACACAGTATCTGTCACTGTGGCGAGTACATTTCATACATTTTCCCAACATCCCTGAAATGCGACCATATGATAAGGTAAAACTGATGTTTTCACCACACACACTCAGCACAGAACATTCTACACTTTCCTGAATTGTTTCAACTGAATACCCCTTAAATGTATTCTGTGTACCACCTGAACTGTATCAGCCATACTCAGATCTGTTTTCTATCTCTTTGGAGTAGGTACATCAGTACCTCTTCCTGTTTATCTTCTTGGACCCAGATCTTTCACCCAATGGGACCCTCAAGGGGCCCAATGTAGTATGAATGTCATTAATCAGGGTTCTGCACTTAAGGTATTTTTGCATATCTGCTCAAACAGTGTTCTGTACACTAGGAAGTAATACTGGACCATCTAGTCTGTTAGCCACTGGCACAACACTGCATGCTTTAGTTATATATACTAGCAGGCTTCAGAAGAATCAGCTATCTTACGTTTGGAACATAGCTAATCGTAGACATTCAGTCCTGTTTGATGCCACACATTTCTTAGTGTGGATATCCCAGTTAGATTCCATGGGCTATAATCTTGCTATTGTTTCAATTCTTAAGGGTGTCACTTATCCTGAGAGGCGCAAGTTTTGGCAGGAAGTCCTTCCAACCTGTTTCAAAAGTGAGGCATCCATGCTCCCACTACCAGTTTGGCACAACCCGGCAGTGTCTGAGGTACCCTGCTTCCATAATGATGCTGGGTAATGCCTTTTATCCATCTAACTCACAATCTTATTCTTTCAGCTTGAGGGTTCACTTCGTCCTAATTCCCCCAGTGTAATTAATACACGCTAATTATCAGACATGTGTGTAGGAATGAACAGATTGAAAGTTTTAAAAAAATAAAACACTGGAGTGGCAGAATAGGAACAGACTCAGCCCTACCTCGACTTACCTTCTTTTCAATGCTGGACAAGAAGTCCTTCAAAACGGAGAGTTTCAAGACAAGGCTCTCCAGCTCCTGTTCACCTGTTTGGTTGGGAGCCTAAAATGTGTAAACAAAATGTACAAGAAAAGAATGATTTTACAGACTGACAAGACAGTAATGTGTTTAAACACTCCATGCTGCTACCATGGTTGTGCAGATCTTTAGCATTCTAAAGAACATCTGATACTACTACCCCCTTTATTAGTATCTCAATTTATTCCACCGGGCGGATTTAACGCAGTGTCTGTCCTGTGGGAAGTCAGTATTGCAACCTGCAAGTCACAAAAGATGTCCACAGCAAATGCCTAGCTCATGGAGCCATTTTATCGTCCTGGGGAAAAAGGCTGGCCAAGGCATCTTGACATCAAGGCCAGGTCCTATCTAAAACTTAAGATCTGTTCTCGCTGCTATGAATTCATACATTAACAGACTCCTCCCCTGTCTCTTTGGCTGCACCCACATTTTCTCAAAGTTAAGCTGTGACAAGTACTTTGCACCTCATCATCAGATCCATTTATTTTGTATTTATGACATCTGATAATGAGTCTATAACAGTAAATAATTCTTATTGTTATGTACAGTACCATGCTCATCTTCAGGCTCCAATATGGGCCTGGTATGCAGTTACTTTCTTTACCGGCCATGCTCTAGAGCTCACCAGTCTCTCTTTCGCTATCTCAATATATATCTGCATGCCATACCATGGCACCCAGTACTGTTTGGGTTCATGGGGAAGACAAGGGTGGTCTTATAGGACTGTGTGATCTCAATCAGCCCCAATCTCCTTACAGCCACTTAAGAACCCACGCCTAGTGACATTCAAATACAAATGTACACACTTAAAGTGTACCAAACTAACCACTGCAACACACTGCATGCTGCATTAGCAGGAAAGAACAGCAACATTTCACCTTCTCACTGATAAAGAGAATTGTGCCTGGCATTGCATTGATTTGAGTCAAAAACCTCTAGCTAGACCTAAAGTCTATTGTTGAAGCTGCAAAGTCTTTTTTCACATTTCAGTGTCTAAGTCATCATCAACTATCAATGTCAATGGTTTAGCAACATCTGCATCAATATTATTACAACTTTAGATCTACCTGCGAACGACGCACAAATTCAGTGTGGCCCTCATGAACAGGACAAGGTAGGTGTGCTTTTTCCACAAGCTGCAACATTAACAATGTTTTCTACAGTTCGTTACAATAATAATAACACAAACGTCTAGGACACACATCATATTTCTACAGCCAAGAATTCATGCCCACGAGGTGGGAGTAATCCTACAATTGAAACCACACCATTTGTTGCCACATTTGTGGCATTCAGAAGCTAAAAAAAAGTAAATGTTTAACTTCCACCTGCCAGAATTCGATCCTAGCACATAACACCCCAAACCAACAGCCTGCATAATTCAGTGTGTTCTTGTAGTCTAAGCACGGATCAATATTAACTGCACCAGGAAAGTACAACCAGACCGCACTTTTGGGGGCCAATCATCGCCACCCCTCACAAGTTACACTATAAATAAAAGAAAAACCTGTCCTTCATAGTTATTCAGGTACTCTCAGTTCGTATAATACCACCTTCACAGTTGGTTGGCAATAGGAACAATGGAGGGGGCACCACAAGATGCAGCTCCAGAAGATGCTGTCACTTCTCCAAAGATATCAATCGAAAAATCTCGACTGCAGGACCCATCAGTGCTCCACCAACCACGAGAACCATCCTATCCCAACTGCCACATGTATTTCTACTATTTAAGGTTGGAGCATAATACATACTAAAAGATGGGATGGCTGAGCAGGTGTTGTGAAGGAGAGAGTGTAAAAGCGAAGAGTACCAGAAAGACTATGAAGGTAATTTGTTCTTCCTTTCTATATTTTTCTCTTCCTCTTATTCAGCAGATATTAAACTGGATTCCAAAGCTTCATGTTTGCTGGAAGAGAGAAACAGCATTTGCCAAACCAGACTTCAAAAAAGTAGTCTGTCCAAAGCTGCCAGGTGAAAAGCTGCATTTGTGGAAAGATGCATCCTAATGCTTACAGAAGGTATGTAGGATTCTCCCGATGGCTGTGCTTCAAATGTTTGAGATCCTTTTGGAAAGCTACTGATGTTACCTCCCCTTACTTTTCCAATTAGAGTTATAGGTAATAGAAATTAGCCCTTGCATGATAAGAGCTTATATATAAGCATGGACTCAAACATGCCGTAATCACTTTTTAAAATACTATCTTCTACTCTCATGAAGGTGGCGCAGTGAAGGTAAGTGGATTTCGTCTTCAACTTCTCCATGTTACAAGCCTGTATTCTTGAACGGACAGTTTAAGAAGATATCATTCAGACTGTTATTATCTTAAACAAGTGAACAGAATAGAACCATATTAAATGGATGTCTTTGCCAGGTGCAATAGGCAGGGCATTAAGGCTTTCCTCTTGGAGAGATAAAGGGGTATCTTCATTAGAAATACACCAAAGAATCTTTTTCATTTCATAGCATAGCAGGATCTGGTGGGAGGGGTTCCTAGCGTCCTTCAGAATTTATGTACAATTTCAGGAACATCCAGATATTTGTACCTAAGGGCCACAGGAGCAAAGTTGCAGTGGAGGATCCTTGCACTGATCTTGGAATGAAGGAAATTCTTGTTTTTATCTGTGGCAACTAGGCAGAGCAATGGCTCTTCCCAAAATTGACCAAGTTGTTGTAGGACTTTTAAATGCAGCGTGAACTTCTAAGAAAAGCCTGATAAAGACTCGAGTTCTCTTGAAAAAAGGGACAGCATCTTTTGGAGAAGATTTTTTTGGACGCAGCCAATATGTTACTTACCTGTAATCCTAGTTTTCTTCTAGGAGGAATCCTCATCAAAGTCATAAGCACTGAATTATTCCTGCCCATGTGAGGGGATCCCAGAGCACATAAAGAAGGGAGACATAGATAACAGTACTATGAAGACAAAACTGTAATGAAAAGCAAAGACCTTTTTAGCCAATAGACTGCATTCATATTAACATGGTAAAGCAAATAAATGGCACTGTTCCTTTAAGGTCTCAGAGACTTCCAGTATCTCACCATGCCTCAGAGGTAAGAGAAAGGTGACAGGTGGCAGCTAAATCAGTTCTTTTTTAACGGTGAAGTTGAGAATGAGAAAACTCCACTAAAACCTGAACTAATGTATGTGATGATTCGTCCGGGGAGGGTTGCTTTCAACTTTGATGAGGATTCCCCTGGAAAAGAGCTAGGATTACAGTTAAGTAACTTATCCTTCTCTTCCAGGAGATCCTCATCAATAGTCATAAGCACTGAACAGAGTAGCAAGCCCACTCCATACAGCTGCAGACGAAGCTGGATTAAGCTACAGCAGTTGATCAGTTCATTTAAACAGGTTTCATGACGAGGCCTGTCCCACTTGGGTGTCTGCTCCGGTATCTGAATCGAGACAGCAATGTATTGTGAAAGTATGTACCGATCTCCACATCGCTGCTTTGCAGATTTCAGACATAGGGACATTTTTCAGAAGAGCTATTGTTGCTGCCTTGCCCCTGGTAGCATGGGCTTTGGGCCTGGCAGTCAATTGCTTATTAGCTAACTGATAGGTAAATACAATGCAAGAAACTATCCATCTAGATATAGTTTGTTTGGAAGCAGCCACGCCTGATCTGATTATTCCATAGCTCACAAATAATTTATTAGATTGTCTAATGTATTTTGTTTTATCCAAATAGAATTTTAGATCTCTTTTTAGATCTAAAGAGTGTAGTGCTCTTTTTGCTGGCGTGGAAGGTTTGGGGAAAAACACAGGGAGCAAAATAGACTGGTTAATATGGAAATCAGAAACCACCTTGGGCAGGAAACTAGGATGGGTTCTCATAACTACCCTATTGTCGTGGAACACTGTGTAAGGCTCTTTTGCACAGAAAGCCTGAATTTCCCTTACTCTGCACACCAAGGCAGGAGGTACAAGAAACGCTTTTTTCCATGTGATATGCTGGGAAGACTTATCTATCGGCTCAAAAGGTGGACCCATCAGTTTTGAAGGTACCACATTTAGCTCCCAGGGAGTAGAGGGTGAACGAACAGAAGGAAAACCTTTTCTTAAACCCTCTAAAAAATCTTTAACAACAGGCATTAAAAAAAAGGATGTCTGAGAAGGTGATTTTCTACAAGCAGTTGTAGCCGCAAGATGTACCTTAATCGTTGAAAACAGCAAACCTGATTTTGCCAGATGGAGGAGGTAAAATGACATTCTCCTGCACAAGAAGCAGATGGAAATTGTTGTGGGTGCACCACAAATAAAATATTTTCCATGTAAACATGTGTGCATCTCGTCGATGGTCTTTTGGGATCCTTGAGACTGTCCATACATTCCTACAAAAGACCTAAATGGACATATTTTAGGAATTCAGGAGCCATACTGTCAAGCTCAAGGAAGGAAGGTTGGGATGGAGTATTTTCCCCGCGAGTTTGTGAAGGAGATCCGGTCTGCATGGTAATCTCATGTGTGGTTTCTCTGAGAGATGATGTAGGTCCATGTACCACCACTGGCAAGGCCACGCAGGGGCTATTAGGATCATCCAATCCTGGCTCTGTAAAGCTTGTTGATGACCATCGGAATTAGAGGAATGGGAGGAAATGCATACAGAAAACTTTCTGACCAGTTGACCAAAAGGGTATTGCCCTTTGTCCCTGGACGGTAAAACCTGGATGCGAAGCTTGAGCATTTTTTGATTGCTTCGTCCACAAATAGGTCTTTTTGCGGTTACTTAAAAATATTTTGAATGACGTCGTCGTTTAGAACCCATTTGTGATCTTCTGCATTTGTGCAGCTCGGAAAGTTTGCTTGGGTGTTCAAGGATCCTGGTAGGTGAACCCCAGATATCGTCAAGGTTCTGGCAAGTAGCCACTTCCAAATTGCTTGCGCTTCCAACAATAGGGTCCGAGAGCGGGTCCCTTCTTGCTTGTTCAAATAATACATTGTGGTGGTGTTGTTCATTTTAACAAGCAGAGAGTTCGTCTGAATGGAAGGATAGAGGGATTTCAGTGCTAGATGGACTGCTCTTAATTCCAACATGTTTATATGATAAAGTTTTCCTTGTCAGACCACAGGACCTGAACTTGTAAGGGAACCTTGTGAGCCCCCCAACCCTGAAAGGAAGCATCTGTGATCAAAGTGTGTGTTGGAAGTTCTTGGAGAAAAGGAACTCCTATCCGTGAATGCTGTTTCTGCTCCACCATCGGAGGGATTGTTTGACTTTCTTTCTGAGAAGTATCTTGTCGTCCCATTGGTCGGAATATTAAGACTACTGATCTTCCAGAACTTTCTGTAGAGGTCTCATGGGCAGCCTGGCATTGGGAACAATGAAGATGCAGGAGGCCATTGATCCCAGTAGCAATGCCACTTGTCTGGCTGATGGGCGAGGTGTGCAGAGGAGAATTTGACACTTCATTTCGGTTCAGTATGACCTTTCCTGGTGTGTGTATTGAAAAGAGACGATCCATTGAAGGAAGGATTTGATATTCTCTGCTGAGCTTCAGGTTTCATCCTGTGAGTCTTAGCCATGATAAACGTCTCGTAGTGATGCCATGAGAATACCCGGGAGCGGAGAGATAGGAGCCATCAGCCGCTGCGCTAATGATCTGGTTTGCCACTAGACCACACTCTTTCTAAGACTTCTTGAAAATCTTGTCCGTCCTCTTTAGGTAGTTTTTGTGAAAACGTAGAGAGGGAGTCCCACAAAGATCTGTTGTACCTGCCAAGCAACGCCGTTGCTCTTGATACCCCCATGTATGATGCTGAGGTATTACACATTTTCTTCCCCATCAAGTCAAATTGTTTAGGATCTTTATCCGGTGATGTCGTTGAGGATGAAGCAGTGGCATGGGTCTTTTTTGCAGCTGTCACAATAACCAAATCTGGGGGAGGATCTGATCGGAGGAACAAAGGTTCTTGATCAGGTGTCTTATATTTTTCTGGAGTCTTGATGATACAGCTCGAACAGATGCTGAAGAAAGAAAAGTCTGCATGGCAGGTTCAAGGAGGCCGGGTACTAAAGGAAGTAGTTGTCTGGAAGAAGACCTGTGATGAAGAATTTCAAAAATGATCAATGAATTAGACACAGGTGTTGCAATGTCAATGTTTAGCTTTGTCGCCCACCTGATAATGACATCATTGAATTGAAACCAGGTCGTCCACATGGGAAACTCTAGATGGAGGGGAGCCCGACAGCGGTGGTGGGTAGTACATTAAGGAGGAACAAGAAGTCGAAGACCAATTGGGTGATCTATGCCTTCTTCAAGACCTGTAACGGTAGTGGTGATGTGACCTGGACCGAGATCTGGTATGTGTAGATCTAGACCGAGATCTACAAGATCATGTTTTTTTTACTTGTTGTTTTCCCTCTGATTGGACTCCTAGACCTGCCTGGCATCCTTGATGGCGCGTGCGCAGGTGTGGGTGTTCTGGACAGGGAATAGGTTCTTGAATAATCCGAACCTGGAGTCTGATGTTTTAGAGGAAGACGCAGATTGTAGTGGGGACTTGCCTGCCTCTGGCGTTGTCTCTTCATGAACGGATCCGATCTCTGAAGAAAGACATCTGCTTCTCAACGTCGAGAATCTTGGTTGTGACGTCGAACTGGGCCTGTCTCGCTGTCGAATCTGACACGACACCAAGAGTACTTGACGTCGACCGTCTCCCATCTATATTGGATCCTCACAGCAGGTGGAGTCGACGTTGGGTGATGTGAGGTAGGCCTTGGTGTTGAATCTTGCCCTGTCGACACTTCTTGTGGCATCAAATTAGTTGACGGTGAGCCAGCCGTCGCCAATGTAGCCTGTCTCGATGTCAAATGATCCTGTTTCGAAGGAGACTTTTGCGAAGTTGGCCATGTCGACTGGATTGGAACTCTTGACGTCGATTGCTCATGCCTCGTCAATGACTTCTCCGACGCCGGTCTTGTTGACGATGATGGCTGTCGGACTGTTCCTCTTGACGTCGATCCCGACGCCAGCAGGGGACAGATAGGCACTTCTTTCCTCCTACCTGATGACTGAGGCGAAGAACGTCGTTTTTCTTTTGACCTTCCTCGATGTTCCAGGGAGGAGGGCTGTGTAAAGAAGGATTTTGACCAGCCCAAGGCCACTTGAAGGTCTCACTTTTTCTGCATGAAGTCTGCTCTTTTCTCTGTCCCTGAGAGTACTTCTTGACAGAGATTTACAATGATAACATGTCTCAAGATTATGAGTAGCTGGTAAACAAACAATGCAGACTGAATGAGGGTCTGAGATTGCCATCTGCCTCCCACAGAAAAGGCATTTGTTAAAATAAAATAAAAAAAGAGAAATGGTATTTTGACTGAAAAAAACTCGACTTTTTAGTCAGAAAATTGTTTAAAAGTACAAAATGTACTTAAAAATGTCCAGTGAAATCAAATTCGTTTGAATTTGTGTGAGAAAAATCACTTTTATTCACAAAAAAAACCTCAGGAGCAAGTGCTATGGGATCCTTTCTGAAGGAACTGGAAAAAAAGACTGATTTAACTGCCACCTAACTGTCAATTTTCTCTGATGCACGGTGGGATACTGGAGGTCTCTGAAGCCTTAAAGGCACAGTGGCATTTATTTGCTTTACTATGTTAATCTGAATGCAGTCTTTTGGCTAAAATGTCTGTGCTTTTCATAACAGTTTTCTCTTCAATAAAACATAGTACTGTAATCTATGTCTCCTTTCTTTCTGATTTTCAGAAATTCTGGAGTTTTTTCATATTTATTAAAGGAAAACTTATAAAAATTAGACGTTTTTACCTTTCTAAAATAAGCTGCATATATAAATATCTCCATATAAATAAATATATATATATATATATCTGTATGTATATGTGTTATGTGCTCCAGGGTCCCTGCACGTGTGAGGAAATAATTCAGTGCTCCTTACTATTGATGATTCTTACTATTGATGAGGATCCCATGGAAGAGAATCGAGCATTCCCAGAAGTTGACAAAGGTGCTGTAGAAGAATAACAACATTAAAAAAAACAGAGAGATGAATCAGTGTCTGTTAACTTGCACAATTTCTAACACCAAACAAACACATCGCATCACATCACCTCTTTCTGCATGTCACCCATCCCAAATTTGCAATGCAGTGGGCACCTTCTCTGACTGGGTTGAGTTTTCACTTACTGTTGCTAACCTTCAAGCAGGTTGCCAAAAAGTTAGAAACGTGCAGCCCATTCCACTGTCACATCTGAAATTCTGTAGCCACGCGTGACCCCCGAAATGGGGCAGCCAAATGAGTTTTCCCACAGACCTACAAATTACTTTAGTGAAGGTAAATGTTCAATGTTTAGTAAATGAATGAGAAACTGAAAAGGTGGCCTCAACGTTTTACTTTTTACTGTAACATTAACAAGAATCCTACGATTAATAGTGTTGCTCTGATGTCATTAGCAAACGTTACATTAAATTGACGTTTTAAATAGCACACTGTCCAGAGGTCATAACGTGCACTCTCAAATGGCTATGCCCAGGAACAATCAACTTGAAAAGACAGTGGATGATATGTTTATTTCAAAAAGGCCCACCCGGAAAAAAAAAAAAAAACAGAGTCCGATATTAGTTAAGGAAATGGCATAAAACAGGTTTGTTCTTCATAGGTCCACAAGGGCAGGATCCATGTTAAGTCCCCAAATAAAATTAATTTCGATACAATTATCTCGGTGGAACCGAGTGACAGTCAGTGGTAATAGTGAAAATCTGTAATGAATCTAAGATTCCTAGCATAAACCTCCAGTGCTGTACAACGATTTGTTTATGAACAATGTACAATAAACCTTTGAGCGTTACAACTGAAAAACTCTAAGTAGCTCAATGATTGGTGGCAAAGAAGAAATAAGGTGGTTATTGACCCTTAAAAGGTGTGTGTAGTGTGTATTCCCTCTCCATATTTAGTGAAGGTATGTGAATTTTGCACGAAGATTTCACAGAGATGGTGACGGCATTAGATTTACGAATTTAGAGGCAAGCTGGAAGGCCTAAGAGTGAAAGAGCACCAGAGGAATTAGACAAAAACCTGCAAAGCCCTCCAGCCATGTAGCCTCCACTAAGGAGGAGACATCACCTCAGAAAGACCTCCATAGCCGGAGATCTAGCGATAGAAGGTCTGGTAAAGACGCAAGCAGACACTGACATTACCATTCTCGCTTGACAGCGTCTTCTTCACTGTTGAAACACTTGATGTTGCCATGGCACTTCCCAGTGCTGGAGACAACACCCACTCGTCAAACACTTCTAAGACTAAACCTTCAATAGTTTCACAAGTGGATATTATCACAGTGTATTCACCGTGGATGCTTCGAAACTGGAGAGGCACTGCAAGCTTTCGTTTCCATCATTTGGAGATGCTACAGCCATGGCCTTCACCAAGACTTCTGCTTTTGAGGTTGCTTCTGACCACAGCCACAATAAAGTCAGCTGCATGTATTCTAAAAAAAATACAGGCCACCGCAGCAGGACCCAGATTTCTTGAGGTTTGATCTGAAGCAATATTTGGTCATAGTCATGTCAGTCAGACGACATGCCCTAGAAATGGATGGCCACCAGACAGTAAGTGCACAGACGACACAAACATCAAGATGTGCAGCACAACAGCTATCACACTGAAAGAAAACTAGCATGACAGTTCTCGTAGAACATACACTGTAGATATGTAAAGTGATGAAGTTCTTTATAGATGACTGTTTGAGCTATTCAATCAATCAAAAAGTGTTTGCAAAGCGTGACTAATCGCACTCTAGAGTATCCAGGCACTTGCAGGTCTCAACAGCTCATTCTAATGGCAAGATCTTGAAGTCTCTACAGAATTCCAGATGAGAGGTGATGTTCCAGGTTTTTTTCTACTATGTGGGAGAAGGCACGTCCTCCACTTCTGCTTCGGTGGATGCGTGGAGTATGGGCAAGCGACAGGGAGGAGGAGCGTAGTTTTCTTGACGGTTGATGGAAATTCAGGCAGTGGTTAAAGTAGGCTGGTCCTTCCTTGTGTAGAGCTTTGTGTGTGTGAGCCAGCAGCTTGAAGACGCACCTCTTCTGCATGAGGAGCCAGTGAAGTTGCCTGAAGTGTGGTGTGAATGTCTGGGAAGGTCGAGGATGAGACTGACCACGAGATTCTGTATGGTTTGAAGTCCCTGAAGGCATTGCAAGGCAATTCTTACATAGAGGATGCTGCCTAGTCTATTCGACTGGTGATGAGTGCCTGGGTCACAGTGCATATCATGTGCGGGGGTAGCCACTTCAAATTCTCATGTAGCATGTGCAGACGGAAGAAGCAGGCAGAGGAGGCTGTGTTAATCTGTGATTTCTTGGTGAGCCTGTTGGCAAAAAATAATTGCCATGGAGTTGCTCTTCTAACATTGCTATGACTTTGTCTAGCTATACTCAAGCTAGACACTCAGTTGAAAATCCTAAACAAACTATTGTCAAAAGCCTCCTCATTGGGTCAGCTCATAGAGGAGATGGTAAATACAATGAACGAGGTCAAAACCCTGAAGGAGGTAAGGCTCGAAAGAAAAAAAAAAGATTTTTTCAAGCCTCAGTAAAAGTTGCGAGAAGACCGCTGCTAACCACAGGGAGTTCAATTCCCCCTTGCTGGCTCTATCAGCACCAGCAGCAGGGCCAGAGGTATTGATACCAAAAGAAGCCTTCCAAGACAAAGTCAACACCCCTAGTACATCTGGAAGGTACTGCTCTGTCAAATGACAGACCATGTCAAATGACAGACAATGTCAAGCACGTCCCCCACTTGTCTGCTCGTCACTTCAATTGGGGAACCATATCTCATTATTTGCAAAAGTGGGCGAGAATAACAGTAGGGGCATGTGCTGAATATTGTGCAGTATTCGTCCAAGGATTGCCGAGGCTGAAATGCCCTCTAACATTTCCTGGTCCGTACATCACTTCTAAAATAAAACCTTACAGTATTGGAAGCACAGTCCTGATGTGAAGCTGTGTCTAGGTGTTAGAAGATATTGCCTGAACTGGCAACACAAACTAGCATATTATGTACAGTGTTCTTAGCCTTGGACAGAAACTAATGATTACATGTCGTGCAAATGCTAACTAAACAAGCAGCACGTACTCTGTATTCCAAGAATAGATGCAAGCTGATAAAATATATAGAAGGTCTTTGCTAAAAGCATCCTAACTAAAATATGAACTATAAAATGAAGTGAAATGAAACTAAAACAGGGGGAAACCAACACAAGTCCAAGAGGTCCTCACAACAGTGCCATGTCAGCAGGAAACACTGTCTCAGATGACTGTCAGATGCATCTCTTACAGGATGATAAAATCATGTCAAAGCAAGGTCATTGGTCAGATAAAGAGAGCTCTGATCCTATCAACCACCTGGAGCAAAGAGGAGTAATCTGGTCCTTAAATCTTTCCTTCAGTCTCTGAAAACGAATACCATTTTATTTGGTCAGGCAATAAGATGACCATGCACTAAATGAAAAAGCAGGGAAGCAAAGGTTTAAGATTACTGGGCGCTGTGGGCATGGGACTGTTCCTAAACTCAAGGCCATTCCCGCGACAGGTGCCCTTCATGGTTGAAGTTGTTGGGTATAGTCTAAGTCCAAGCGGAAACACAGAGGTCATGTAGGGCTTGTTCCTAACCAGACTGAAGTCGCAGGGGCTCTAGTCAGGTTAGCACTGAAAGATCATTCTTCTGCCCCATCTGTACCTCCCAAACCCATCGTGAGTTCAGTACTGGCTTTGGAGCAGACTTCCTCCTCGGTGCCAAAACCTACAGTAGTTTCTGACAACGCCAGTCTTTACACTGCCATAGCCGGAGGAGAACCCATTACCGATCTGAATGTCCAACTTCGAGACAAACTCATCTCGATCTCAACGAAAAAAACATCCTAATTTACACTGGTACCTATACCATCAGATTCAGACAAGATATTGCCTCTAACAGAGAGATGCCTTCAAGTTCTGATCCAAGCCACCAGACTTCGGTGATGACCATGTATATGTTGAGGATGATTTACCCCACATTATGATGGCAACAATCATATATATATATATATATATATTTACATGAGGCCAGTGGGTTGGATTCTTCCCCTAACACATTTAGTTTCTCCAATGATCACCTCCTCCCCCAACTCCTGCCCATTTAGGAAGCAGCTACTTTTGTAATTTGATCTGGCCTGGATACCACTAATTGTTTGTTTAGGTCAAGCAGTTGGTACAAGTGTGGTGCTTTGTTGCTCTGCGTGTATAAGAGCCACAATATTAACAGTATTAACAAGGTTTGGGGTTTTCAGCTTGCTATTCTTTTTCAACATTTATGGCTCTCAATGAACATCCACAATACAGAAGAAATTGATAGATACTTGTGATGACGGTTCTGCACTCAAGTAACGGATGACACCCCCCACCGCCCAGGCTTCAATCTTCTTTGGTATTTGTTACAACAATTGACTTAGTTACATCCCAACTCTGTTTCTCTTAAAAAATTAAATTGCCAGTACAAAGAGCAATAGGCAGTGGAAGCGCCTCACACGTCTTGAAGCAGAAGAACTCATTTTCTTAAGCCTTAATATACAAGTCTATTAAGCTGCGCTTTTCCCCCAGTGTTAGACAAATACACTTATTTTATCATGTAAATGCTGGAATGCAGCCTTGAGAGCGGGTTTTGGAGTTTCTAAAAAATGTTGATCTGATAAGCTTCTGAAAGTTGCTTCACATCATGGAAATTCGCAACCAGATAGTGAAAGTATGAAAAAAATATTGACATGAAGAATTCCAGAGTCAATGCACATGGTGGGGAATTATACTAACATGCATGGCTATAATGAAAATTCCTACAATGCAGCATGTAAAGTCGTAATGCAGACTGTAAAAGCACCAGCTCTACGTTAGGAAAATCCACCATCAACCGCTCAAAAATCCAGAGGTCTGCATATATATATTACCTGTTGAATGATTTTGGAGACAATGAGGGAACTCTGCTGATCAAAGACCTTGGATATGATCTCCAATCCGGATAACACCTTATCAACTTCACTGAAGCGGGGAGGAAAGTGAGAGGAAATGAGAAAATTAAATGTGGTAAGCTGTTTTTTTTTTAAGTCATAAACGTTAACATAACACCCGTAAAGAGGCAAGAGTCAATAAAATGCATAAAATAGATCAGATATAAATCACAATGCATTAAAGTGATTTACATGCAAAATCCATATGCAAAAATTTCAACATATCAAATGTGGCAACCCAGCTATTATTACCTCTTGATAACTATGCTGGACCTTAAACATCAGAATTCCTTGTACAACCCTGGCAAATACACATACTGACTTCAATAAAAAAGAATTGAATAGTTCAAATTGCCAAGCTCAGAGCAGAGATTTATGACCGTTCCACAGTCTTGTAGACTGGATTTGAGCATTAATGATTCCCGTCATTAGAAACAATTGCTGTACTCCTTTTACAATGTTGAGAACAACCTTAAGATCCCATTAACAGAGACATTAACATAAAGCTCTAAAAGAACGAGTTACTTACCTTCAGTAACGACTTTTCTGGTGGATACATTAGCTACCTGTGGATTCCTCACCTAATGAATACTCCCATGGCGCCAGCTTTCGACGGAAATCTTCTTCCTAGCTTCTGCACGTCGACGAGGACGTCACATTTGCCCACGCGATGCCGTCTGACGTCATACAGGCAATAAGAAGTCCTCGCCGACGTGCCGACGTCAGTACCAACATTTTTTACGTGCCTGAGAACAATAATCTAATGTGATGAAAGACAAAAGCAACATCTCATAACATTGTAAACCACACATCATTGCAAGAAGATGGCTATAAATTTAACATACATATATATATTTTTTTTAATAAATAAATATATACAAATATATATATATATATATACATATATACACACATATAAAAATATACATATGTCCATATATACATAATCTATTGCAGTCCTCAAGACCAAGAGGAGCACACTCAAGAATTACTTGGTGAGACCAAAAAGGCAACGGGGAGGCGGGTGGGACCGTGAGGAATCCACAGGTAGCTAATGTATCCACCAGAAAAGTCGTTACCGAAGGTAAGTAACTCGTTCTTCTGATGGATACAACTACCTGTGGATTCCTCACCTAATGAATAGAGTCCCAAAGCAGTACCGCGCCCGGTGGTGGGTGCCTGTATGGTCAAACCAAGAAATCCTGCAGCACTGACCGTGCAAAATGGCCGTCCCTTCTGACCTCAGAGTCCAAGCAGTAATGCTTGGCAAAAGTGTGAAGGGACGACCAAGTTGCGGCCTTGCAGATGTCGACCACAGGAACACCTCTAGCCAAGGCTGAAGTGGCCGACTTAGCCCTGGTGGAATGAGCTCTAATACCATCAGGAGGATCCTTCTTTGCTAAAGAGTAACATATTTTAATGCAAAGAACAACCCACCTGGAGAGTGTTCTCTTGTGGACTGCCTTTCCTCTCCTCTTGCCCACGTATCTGATGAAAAGCTGATCCTCCAGCCTGAAATCCTTCGTTCTGTCTATGTAAAAGCTTAATGCCCTCTTTGGGTCCAAGCGATGTAGTCTCTCTTCTTCCTTTGAAGGATGAGGCGGAGGATAGAACGTGGACAGAGTAATTGTCTGGGCCAAATGGAAGGGTGAAACAACCTTCGGAAGGAAAGCAGCCTTGGTCCTCAACACCACCTTATCCCCATAAAAAGTTGTATAAGGGGGTTTTACCGATAAAGCCTGCAATTCACTCACTCTCCTTGCAGATGTTATAGCCACCAGGAAGACTGTTTTAAGAACTAAGAACCTTAAGGGGTAAGAATGCATAGGCTCAAAAGGGGACCCCATAAGGAAAGACAGGACCAAAGACAAATCCCATTGAGGCATAACGAAAGGATTTGGAGGATATTTATTCATAAGGCCCTTCAAGAATCTAAGTACTATAGGAGATTTAAATAACGAAGGTTGGTCTGGAAGACAAATGAAGGCTGACAAGGCAGACAAGTAACCTTTAGTAGTAGCCACTGCACAACCCCTCTGTGCTAAAGACAAAGCAAAGGATAAAATATCTGACAAATTAGCACGTAAGGGATCAATCTGTCTCTCTCCACACCATACCACAAATTTAGACCACCTATTAGCGTAGATAGATTTAGTGGAGTGTCGCCTGGCCGCTAAGATAACATCCACTACATCAGGCGGGAGAGAGAAGGAACTCAGGTTGCCCCGTTCAATCTCCAGGCATGTAGGTGCAGACTCTGGAGGTTGGGGTGTAAAACCTGCCCCTGCGACTGCGAGAGAAGGTCTGCCCTGAGAGGGAGACGGAGCGGAGGGCTGTGAGAAAGTAGCCTCTTTCTAGCCTTGTTACCCCCACTTTTGGCCTGTTTGTGAGTGTATGTCAGGGTGTTTTCACTGTCTCACTGGGATCCTGCTTGCCAGGGCCCAGTGCTCATAGTGAAAACCCTATGTTTTCAGTATGTTTGTTATGTGTCACTGGGACCCTGCTAGTCAGGACCCCAGTGCTCATAAGGTTGTGGCCTATATGTATGTGTTCCCTGTGTGGTGCCTAACTGTCTCACTGAGGCTCTGCTAATCAGAACCTCAGTGGTTATGCTCTCTCATTTCTTTCAAATTGTCACTAACAGGCTAGTGACCAATTTTACCAATTTACATTGGCTTACTGGAACACCCTTATAATTCCCTAGTATATGGTACTGAGGTACCCAGGGTATTGGGGTTCCAGGAGATCCCTATGGGCTGCAGCATTTCTTTTGCCACCCATAGGGAGCTCTGACAATTCTTACACAGGCCTGCCACTGCAGCCTGAGTGAAATAACGTCCACGTTATTTCACAGCCATTTTACACTGCACTTAAGTAACTTATAAGTCACCTATATGTCTAACCTTTACCTGGTAAAGGTTAGGTGCAAAGTTACTTAGTGTGAGGGCACCCTGGCACTAGCCAAGGTGCCCCCACATTGTTCAGGGCCAATTCCCCGGACTTTGTGAGTGCGGGGACACCATTACACGCGTGCACTACATATAGGTCAGTACCTATATGTAGCTTCACAATGGTAACTCCGAATATGGCCATGTAACATGTCTATGATCATGGAATTGCCCCCTCTATACCATCCTGGCATAGTTGGCACAATCCCATGATCCCAGTGGTCTGTAGCACAGACCCTAGTACTGCCAAACTGCCCTTCCTGGGGTTTCACTGCAGCTGCTGCTGCTGCTGCTGCCAACCCCTCAGACAGGCATCTGCCCTCCTGGGGTCCAGCCAGGCCTGGCCTAGGATGGCAGAACAAAGGACTTCCTCTGAGAGAGGGTGTTACACCCTCTCCCTTTGGAAAATGGTGTGAAGGCAGGGGAGGAGTAGCCTCCCCCAGCCTCTGGAAATGCTTTCTTGGGCACAGATGTGCCCAATTCTGCATAAGCCAGTCTACACCGGTTCAGGGGACCCCTTAGCCCTGCTCTGGCGCGAAACTGGACAAAGGAAAGGGGAGTGACCACTCCTCTGACCTGCACCTCCCCTGGGAGGTGTCCAGAGCTCCTCCAGCGTGCTCCAGACCTCTGCCATCTTGGAAACAGAGGTGCTGCTGGCACACTGGACTGCTCTGAGTGGCCAGTGCCACCAGGTGACGTCAGAGACTCCTTCTGATAGGCTCCTTCAGGTGTTGCTAGCCTACCCTCTCTCCTAGGTAGCCAAACCCTCTTTTCTGGCTATTTAGGGTCTCTGTCTGTGGGGAAACTTTAGATAACGAGAGCAAGAGCTCATCCTCCTCTGCATCTCTCTCTTCACCTTCTGCCAAGGAATCGACTGCTGACCGCTCTGGAAACCTGCAAAACTGCAACATAGTAGCAAAGACGACTACTGCAACTCTGTAACGCTGATCCTGCCGCCTTCTCGACTGTTTTCCTGGTGGTGCATGCTGTGGGGGTAGTCTGCCTCCTCTCTGCACTAGAAGCTCCGAAGAAATCTCCCGTGGGTCGACGGAATCTTCCTCCTGCAACCGCAGGCACCAAAAAGCTGCATTACCGGTCCCTTGGGTCTCCTCTCAGCACGACGAGCGAGGTCCCTCGAATCCAGCAACTCTGTCCAAGTGACTCCCACAGTCCAGTGACTCTTCAGTCCAAGTTTGGTGGAGGTAAGTCCTTGCCTCACCTCGCTAGATTGCATTGCTGGGAACCGCGACTTTTGCAGCTACTCCGGCCCCTGTGCACTTCCGGCGGAAATCCTTTGTGCACAGCCAAGCCTGGGTCCACGGCACTCTAACCTGCATTGCACGACTTTCTAAGTTGGTCTCCGGCGACGTGGGACTCCTTTGTGTAACTTCAGGTGAGCACCGTTTCACGCATCCTCGTAGTGCCTGTTTCTGGCACTTCTCCGGATGCTACCTGCTGCTAAGAGGGCTCCTTATCTTGCTCGATGTCCCCTCTACCTCCTGTTCCAATTTGCGACCTCCTGGTCCCTCCTGGGCCACAGCAGGGTCCAAAAACGCTAACCGCACGATTTGCAGCTAGCAAGGCTTGTTGGCGTTCTTTCGGCGGGAAAACACTTCTGCACGACTTTCCACGGCGAGAGGGATCCGTCCACCAAAGGGGAAGTCTCTAGCCCTTTTCGTTCCTGCAGAAACCTCAGCTTCTTCTGTCCAGTAGAAGCTTCTTTGCATCCACAGCTGGCATTTCCTGGGCATCTGCCCATCTCTGACTTGCTTGTGACTTTTGGACTTGGTCCCCTTGTTCCACAGGTACCCAAGATTGGAAATCCATTGTTGTTGCATTGTTGGTTTGTGTCTTTCCTGCATTATTCCTCTAACACGACTTCTTTGTCCTTAGGGGAACTTTAGTGCACTTTGCACTCACTTTTAAGGGTCTTGGGGAGGGTTATTTTTCCAACTCTCACTATTTTCTAATAGTCCCAGCGACCCTCTACAAGGTCACATAGGTTTGGGGTCCATTCGTGGTTTGCATTCCACTTTTGGAGTATATGGTTTGTGTTGCCCCTACCCCTATGTTTCCCCATTGCATCCTATTGTAACTATACATTGTTTGCACTGTTTTCTAAGACTATACTGCATATTTTTGCTATTGTGTATATATATCTTGTGTATATTTCCTATCCTCTCACTGAGGGTACACTCTAAGATACTTTGGCATATTGTCATAAAAATAAAGTACCTTTATTTTTAGTATAACTGTGTATTGTGTTTTCTACAAGTGGTACTGTAGTAGCTTCACACGTCTCCTAGTTCAGCCTAAGCTGCTCTGCTAAGCTACCATTATCTATCAGCCTAAGCTGCTAGACACCCTATACACTAATAAGGGATAACTGGGCCTGGTGCAAGTACCCCTTGGTACTCACTACAAGCCAGTCCAGCTTCCTACAAGGGGACAGTGAGAGTTGGAGAAGGTCAGAATACCACACCCTCCTTGGCCAATCCGGAGCTATTAAGATTACTTGGGCCCGGTTTTGGCGAATTTTCCTCAATACTCGAGGAATCAAGGGTATGGGGGGAAACGCGTAAAGCAACTGGTCACACCAGGTTCTCTGAAACGCGTCCCCCAAAGCTCTCTGCACTGGATACTGGAGGCTGCAGAATAACGGACAGTGCGAGTTCTCCCGGGTGGCAAACAGATCTATCCGAGGAAACCCCCACAACTGGAAGATTAGACGGACTTGATCTGGATGGAGACGCCACTCGTGGTCGGCCGAGAAATGGCGACTGAGACTGTCCGCACGTACATTCAATACTCCGGCCAGATGATTTGCTACCAAGCAAATCCGATGGTCCTTCGCCCAGGACCATAGTCGAAGAGCTTCTCTGCAGAGAAGATACGACCCCACTCCACCCTGTTTGTTTATATACCACATGGCGGTAGTATTGTCCGTCAGGACCTGAACCGACTGACCGCGAAGGGATGGGAGGAAGGCCTTGAGAGCCAGACGTACAGCCCGTAACTCTAACAGATTGATATGAAACATCTGTTCCTCTGGAGACCAAAGCCCTTTGATCTCCAGGTCCCCCAGATGAGCTCCCCACCCTAGAGTGGAAGCATCCGTTATGACCGTGGTCACTGGTGGAGGCTGCGTGAACGGCCTTCCTTGGGAAAGATTGTCGTCCGCAATCCACCACTTCAAATCCGTGGCATCTCTGGAGATCCTGACAGAACCTTCGAGACCTCCTCTGTGTTGAGACCACTGCCTTCGGAGGCACCACTGTAGAGCCCTCATGTGCCAGCGAGCATGCGTGACCAACAGTATGCAGGAGGCAAACAGACTGAGCAGACGAAGGACCTTGAGGACTGGAACGACCGCTCCACTTCGAAACATTGGAACCAACTCCTGAATATCTTGAATCCGCTGAGGCGGAGGAAAGGCTCGAACCAATGTTGTATCCAGTACTGCCCTAATGAACAGGAGGTGTTGAGAGGGCTCTAGGTGAGATTTGGGCATGTTCACCGAAAAGCCCAGGTCGAACAACAACTGGGTTGTCGACTGCAGATGATGCAACACAAGCTCCGGGGACTTGGCTTTGATCAACCAGTCGTCCAGGTAAGGGAATACTGCTATCCCCTTCCTTCTGAGCTCTGCCGCAACCACCGACATCACCTTCGTGAAGACTCGAGGTGCTGAAGTAAGACCAAAAGGGAGGACCGCAAACTGATAGTGCTGCGACCCCACCACAAATCGGAGATACTTCCTGTGCGACTTGAGTATCGGGATATGAAAGTAAGCATCCTCCAAGTCGACAGACACCATCCAATCTCCCTTGTTCAACACCAAAAGCAGCTGAGCTAGGGTCAGCATCTTGAACTTTTCCTGTTTGAGGAACCAATTCAAAATCCTCAGGTCCAGGATTGGTCTCAACCGACCATCCTTCTTGGGAATCAGTAAGTACCTTGAGTAACAACCTTGACCCTTTTCCTGCTCTGGAACCAACTCCACTGCGCCCTTTGAAAGGAGGACTTGAACCTCCTGTTCTAACAACAGGAGGTGTTCTTCTGAACAATAAGATGGGCGGGCGGGATGGGGGGCGGAAACTCCCGAAAGGGAAGGGTGTAGTTTTTTCCCACAATGCTGGTAACCCAGGTGTCTGATGTGATGACCTCCCACTTGTGAAGAAAATGCAGTAACCTTCCCCGTACAGGAGAGGAGTGAGTGGGAATCGGTGGAAGCCTAAGGCTGCTTCCCCTGCTGCACCCCTCCAGAGGACGAGGAAGAGGCAGAGTGCTGCTAAGAGGCTCCTCTGGTACGGACCCTACCCCTCCCTCTAAATGATCTAAAGGTGAGAGAGGAGGTAGGTTGTTGGAATTTCCCCCGAAAGGAAGAGGAGGATGAGCCACGACCAAAACCTCGAAACCTCCTAAAAAACCTGGAGGAGGCAGAAGAAGCGGCTTGCAGTCCTAACAACTTGGCCGTGGCCCTGCTCTCCTTAAACCTCTCCAAGGCCGAATCTGCTTTGGCACCAAAAAGTTTGTCCCCATCAAACGGGAGGTCCAAAAGGGTCGACTGCACATCCGAAGAGAACCCTGAGTTGCGAAGCCAAGCCTTTCTTCTCGCAACCACCGCCGTGCCCATCGCTCTAGCCACCGAGTCAGTCGTATCCAACCCAGATTGGATAACCTGGGTTGCAGCAGCCTGAGCATCCGACACGAGATTCAAGAGTCCTTGAGGAAGCTCTGTATGCGATGATGTTATCTCGTCCATAAGAGCATAGATGTACCTCCCCAAGATACACATAGCGTTGGTGGACTTTAACGCCATGCTACAAGACGAAAACACTTTCTTTGACTGTGAGTCCAACTTTTTGGAGTCTCTGTCCGCCGGCACTGTTGGAAAAGATCCAGGCGCAGATCTTGCAGAACAGGAAGTCTGGACCACCAAGCTTTCCGGCGTAGGGTGTCTGGAAAGAAAGCCAGGGTCAGATGGTGCAGCCCGATACCTCCTGGCCACAGACCTATTGACAGCCGAGGATGATACCGGCTTCTTCCAAACCTCCAATACCGGTTCAATCAGCGCCTCGTTAAATGGCAAAAGAGGCTCTGCCGATGTAGAGGCCGGATGTAAGACCTCAGTCAGTAAATTTTGTTTCGCCTCAGCCACCGGCAAAGGCAGTTCGAGGAAGTTAGGTGCCTTCCTTATCACAGCATGAAAAGTGGCCGCCTCTTCACTCCGGGGAAGTATCAAGGCCACTAGCTGTATCCAGTCCATGAAGACCCTCGCCAGAATCCTCAATTTCTCCTTCCTCCAGGACCCGTTGATATTCCTGTTCCTCCAAGAGATGGAGAGCACGTCTCTTGAATGGGCACGTCGGCGAGGACTTCTTATTGCCTGTATGACGTCAGACGGCGTTGCGTGGGCAAATGTGACGTCCTCGTCGACGTGCAGAAGCTAGGAAGAAGATTTCCGTCGAAACCTGGGGCCATGGGAGTATTCATTAGGTGAGGAATCCACAGGTAGTTGTGTCCATCAGAAACACTTCTATTAGCTGAGAGCAGACACTAAATTCTACCTGGTGAGAACTCAAAATGTTGTTTTCAATAATCTATAGGCATATCCAGCAGCTTCTTCATCATATTGGGCTCATGCCTAGTGTGTATTCTGAATTTTGCGTGTGAGATACAATCTAACTCAATAACGATAAAGCTTGTATATTTAGCTGCCGTTAATACATTCAGTCACTTCACACAGACTATACGTCAACATTTCTCTCAGCTATCCTTTGCATGTGTTTAGTTCCTCTACATTTTGCCTAAAATATGTGAGCACCTCACGAAAACTATTCTCTGGGCAGTGATTACTGTGAAACTCCAAGCTGACCGCTAATGTGTGTGGCTCTTGATCCTAGGCTCCTATTGTCACCCTTCCTAGCTGATACTGTGCACTTCTCATGGGTCTATTCTTGTAGGGATGTGGGTTATAAGCTCCGCTTTGACTAGGGAGACAACTTTCTAAACTAGTGCCTCTCTTCCCCTCTGGCCATCGTGTTTGCTAGCGTGGGGATTCAGAGGTGGCAGGTCTGGCTTACACAGTAGCACCCAAGCATACATGAGTGCCAGGGTTAAGGGGAAGAACACCATATTTGAGCTGCTGCAGATGGAAGCTGTAGCACTGTCATTTGGCAGGAGACCGATTGCTGGTAAAGAGCATGTGTTAGAAGTCTACTTATCCCTTCACACAAGGAGGCAGGAGAAGACAGTGTACCAGAGGATGATCTTTTTCTTTCACAGAAGGTGATGTGGCCCACTTAAAGGGGCTTTGAGTTGCCACATTCTTGCCATGGAGATCTGAGCCTTGCTCTGCAGAGCATCCGAAGCACACATTTCTGAGATTCTCTTGGGCACCAAGTGGTGCACTGAAGTGCAAAGAATTTTCCTGACAATACCGAATTGAAATTGCTTCCAAATAAGGCTGGGGAAAAAAAGAAAGGCTTGCTGGCAACTTCTTCAAGGCTACTACCTCAGTGCTGAAAAATAAGGAAAATGGATAGTAGGAGGCTCTTCCTTAGAGCTTGCTATTGGAATGGGAATAGACTACTTCTGAAATTCAGGAACACTGCACATTCCAACTTAACTGAGCTCTCTAGGACAATATGTGAAGACCATCAAGCAGAACATTGAAGCCTTCTATGACAGACTGAAAGCTGTGGAACAATCAGTATCCTCTTCGGAGGATTGGAATGGCCTTCTAGAACACTCACAGGATGTGGCAGAGAAGGCTTCTGAAGAGATTGGTGAATTAAAAAAAACTGCTAAAGAAAATATTGAGGACTGATGCAAGACTGAAGTCTCTTGACAAGGGGGACAAACTGAGGATTTTGGGTCTTCTGCATTCAGTCACTGTGGAGAAACGTGCGTTAATAATGGAGGGGATACTACTGCCCCTTTGTGAACTAAGACAATGACATTGCAGGACAATTTCTTCGAAGGAACTCTAACTCTAGGAAACACACGAGGTACAATGTTTGCAAGTGCAGTGAGACAGTACTGTAATGGCATCAAGAAACAAGATTTGTTTTCAAGGTCACTGTGTACTTATTTCCTGACCTTGGCCGCAAGTGATGGGAACTTGACTGAGGGCGGATTTTGAGGTTCAATAGTAATGTTTTGCACATCCTGAAGCTACTGAACTTTTGATAAGTAAAGTTGTTGGGCCTTTGCGGCCAGGTGAGGGTCCTTGTACTTGGGAACTTGCCTTCTGGGGAAGGCAAGAGGAAGACTTAGTGGAACTGGTTCCCTTGTGAGTAGCAAACATTTCTGATTTATACCAGATTAATCCCTTCTCTATTATTTCTCCACTTTGGCGCTTTAAGTGGATTTAGGTTGTTCACAGTACTTTTTGAGGATGTGAGTTGTTTTTAAATGTTGAAGAAATTAGTTTGCTTTTTTGTGGGGCTTTTTACAATGCACAATTGTGTTTGCTATTGATAGTTTCTTCTGTAGGCACCAAATAGTGGATTGATTCAATAAAAAATAAGTTTAAAATTTCCCTAAGAACATTAGGTTTTTTCCATTGAGGTGTTAACCCTCCGATACTCTACTGTTCATAAAAATCATCTGTATTTTAAAGAAACCCGTAACAAGCCTTATGTACTCTTACTTGTACACTGTAATGTTTGACCCCTTTGAATGACTGGCATATTAGGTGCAATTCCAAATCTCTCCACCCTTATGTACACTTATCCATATAATTCGAACCATTTGCACTGTCTGCAACTGACCATGACTTACAGAACAGATCATGCACAGTGAACAAGAAAGCTAAAATCAAACTCTCTTTCCAACATAGGAGGGCCATTAAACCCAATCAAATCCTCTGCTTAGCAGCTGGAACCCATTTAAATTAACTGAACCAGGATATGGAGCGTCCAGAAGGACTGGACAGAAGGCTGGCAAACTTTCAAGTGCCTTCATTTTTCTTTGAATGGGGAAAGTCTCCTTTCATCAGTGAGGCATGCGCAAAAAGAGGCCAACCTTACCAGTGCAGTTTTTTGCATGACGTGACCAGGGTCTTGTTGAGGTGGGGTAGGCTTGTGGCACCAGACTTGACAGCATCAAGATCAAGTGCATAGTTCCCCTTCAAATACTCATGAGATACAGTGCTCAGGCCATTGGTGGTGCTGAAAGGAAACAAAAAAGCAGTCAGCAACAAGACGGTAATTTTTTTTTTTATTGTTTCTTGTTATTTCATACCATAATAATTTAGAAAAAAAATAAACAGTTAACAAGGATTTTTAACAACCAAATGAACGAGTTACTTACCTTCGGTAACGACTTTTCTGGTGGATACATTAGCTACCTGTGGATTCCTCACCTCATGAATACTCCCATGGCGCCAGCATTCTACGGAAATCTTCTTACTAGTCTCTGCACGTCGACGAGGACGTCACTGTCTCGCACGCGACGCCGTCTGACGTCATACAGGCAATAAGAGGTCCTCGACGACGTGCGGACGTCAGTACCAATCATTTTTTACGTGCATGAGAACAACCAGGCAATGCAATGAAAGAACAAAGCAACATCCATTATATTGTAAAAATACACCACATTGTATGAATAACTGTAAATCTTTTTTATGTACATATATATATATATATATATATATAAAACTCTTTCTTTTAAAAATATATACACACACCAAGTATATACATAAAGATATATACACATATACCCATATATATATATAAATATATTATATATATACATCTATTGCACCCTCAAAGATCAAGAGGAGCGCACTCAAGGATTACTTGGCAAGACCATAAAGGCAACGGGGAGGCGGGTGGGACCGTGAGGAATCCACAGGTAGCTAATGTATCCACCAGAAAAGTCGTTACCGAAGGTAAGTAACTCGTTCTTCTGATGGATACAACTACCTGTGGATTCCTCACCTCATGAATAGAGTCCCAAAGCAGTACCACGCCCGGCGGTGGGTGCCTAAATGGTCAAACCAAGAAATCCTGCAGCACTGACCGTGCAAAATGGCCGTCCCTTCTAACCTCAGAATCTAAACAGTAATGTTTTGCAAAAGTGTGAAGGGACGACCAAGTTGCGGCCTTGCAGATGTCGACCACAGGAACACCTCTGGCTAAGGCCGAAGTGGCCGACTTAGCTCTGGTGGAATGAGCTCTAATGCCCTCAGGAGGATCCTTCTTTGCCAAAGAGTAACATATTTTAATGCAAAGAACAACCCACCTGGATAGTGTTCTCTTGTGGACTGCCTTTCCTCTCCTCTTGCCCACGTATCCAAAAAACAGCTGATCCTCCAGCCTGAAATCCTTTGTTCTATTGATAAAGAAGCTCAACGCTCTCTTTGGATCCAGACGGTGCAGTCTTTCTTCCTCTTTGGAAGGATGAGGCGGAGGATAGAACGTGGACAAAGTAATTGCCTGAGCCAAATGGAAGGGTGAAACAACCTTCCGGAGGAAAGCAGCCTTGGTCCTCAACACCACCTTATCCCCATAAAAAGTTGTATAAGGGGGTTTTACTGATAAGGCCTGCAACTCACTCACTCTCCTTGCTGATGTTATAGCTATCAGGAAGACTGTTTTTAAAAACAAATACCTTAAGGGGCAAGAATGCATAGGTTCAAAAGGGGACCCCATAAGGAAAGTCAGGACTAAGGACAAATCCCATTGCGGCATAACGAATGGCTTTGGAGGATATTGATTTAGAAGACCTTTCAAGAATCTGATAACAATAGGGGATTTAAATAAAGATGGTTGGTCTGGAAGACATATGAAGGCTGACAAGGCCGATAAATAACCTTTAATGGTAGCCACTGCACAACCTTTCTGCGCCAGAGATAGAGCAAAAGACAAAACGTCCGATAGATGAGCTTGTAAAGGATCAATCTGCCTCTCTCCACACCACGCAACAAATTTAGACCACCTATTAGCGTAGATAGATTTAGTGGAGTGTCGCCTGGCCGCTAATATAACATCCACTACCTCAGGCGGGAGAGAGAAGGAACTCAGGTTGCCCCGTTCAATCTCCAGGCATGTAGGTGCAGACTCTGGAGGTTGGGGTGTAGAACCTGCCCCTGCGACTGCGAGAGGAGGTCTGCCCTGAAAGGGAGACGGAGCGGCGGGCACGTTGAGAGTTGGAGAAGGTCGGAGTACCACACCCTCCTTGGCCAATCCGGAGCTATTACGATTACTAGAGCCCGGTCTTGGCGAATCTTCCTCAATACTCGAGGAATCAAGGGTATGGGAGGAAACGCGTAAAGCAACTGGCCGCACCAGGTCATTTGAAACGCGTCCCCCAATGCTTCCTGCATCGGATACTGAAGGCTGCAGAACAACGGACAATGCGCGTTCTCTCGAGTGGCGAACAGATCTACCCGAGGAAACCCCCACTTCTGGAAGATTAAACGGACTTGATCTGGATGGAGACGCCACTCGTGGTCTGCCGAGAAGTGGCGACTGAGACTGTCCGCACGCACGTTCAAGACTCCGGCCAGATGGTTTGCTATCAAGCAAATCCGATGGTCCTTTGCCCAGGACCATAGTCGAAGAGCTTCTCTGCAGAGAAGGTACGACCCCACTCCTCCCTGCTTGTTTATGTACCACATCGTGGTAGTATTGTCCGTTAGGACCTGTACCGACTGACCACGAAGGGAAGGGAGGAAGGCCTTGAGAGCCAGACGTACAGCCCGTAACTCTAACAGATTGATGTGAAAAATCTGTTCCTCTGGAGACCAAAGACCTTTGATCTCCAGATCCCCCAGATGAGCTCCCCACCCTAGAGTGGAAGCATCCGTTATGACTGTGGCCACTGGTGGCGACTGCTGGAACGGTTTTCCTTGTGAAAGATTGTTGCTTGCAATCCACCACTTCAAATCCACAGCAGCATCTCTGGAGATCTTGACAGTACCCTCTAGATCCCCTCTGTGTTGAGACCACTGCCTTCGGAGGCACCACTGAAGAGCCCTCATGTGCCAGCGAGCATGCGTGACCAACAGAATGCAGGAGGCAAAAAGACCGAGCAGACTAAGGACCTTGAGGACTGGAACTACCGCTCCGTTTCGAAACATTGGAACCAAATCCTGAATATCTTGAATCCGCTGAGGCGGAGGAAAGGCCCGACCCAATGTCGTATCCAGTACTGCCCCTATGAACAGGAGGCGCTGAGAGGGCTCCAGGTGAGATTTGGGCTCGTTCACCGAAAAGCCCAGGTCGAACAACAACTGGGTTGTTGACTGCAGATGACGCAACACAAGCTCCGGGGACTTGGCTTTGATCAACCAATCGTCCAAGTAAGGGAATACTGCTATCCCCTTCCTTCTGAGCTCTGCCGCAACCACCGACATCACCTTCGTGAAGACTCGAGGTGCTGAAGTAAGACCAAATGGAAGGACCACAAACTGGTAGTGTTGCGATCCCACCACAAACCGGAGAAACTTCCTGTGTGACTTGAGTATCGGGATATGAAAGTAAGCATCCTGCAAGTCGACAGACACCATCCAGTCTTCCATGTTCAACGCCAAAAGCACCTGTGCTAGGGTCAGCATCTTGAACTTTTCCTGCTTGAGGAACCAATTCAAGATCCTTAGGTCCAGAATTGGTCTCAAACGACCATCCTTCTTGGGAATCAGGAAATACCTTGAGTAAACTCCTTGACCCCTTTCCTGCTCCGGGACCAACTCCACCGCGCCCTTTAAAAGGAGGACTTCCACCTCCTGTTCTAGCAACAGGAGGTGTTCTTGTGAACAATACGAAGGGCGGGGCGGGATGAGGGGCGGAAACTCCCGAAAGGGAAGGGTGTAGCCTTTTCCCACAACACTGAGAACCCAAGTGTCCGACGTAACAGTCTCCCATTTGGTGAGAAAATGCTGTAATCTTCCCCCTACAGGAGAGGAGTGAGTGGGAAATGGTGGAAGCCTAAGGCTGCTTCCCCTGCTGCACCCCGCCAGAGGATGAGGAAGAGGCAGAGTGCTGCTGAGAGGCTCCCCTGGTGCGGACCCTACCCCTCCCCCTAAAAGATCTATAGGGGTGGGAAGAGGCAGGTTGCTGATATCTTCCCCGAAAGGAAGAGGAGGAAGAGCCACGCCCAAATCCACGAAACCTCCTGAAGAATCTGGAAGAGGCCGTGGAAGAAGGAGCTTGGAGTCCCAACGACTTAGCCGTGGCCCTGCTCTCCTTAAAACGTTCCAAGGCCGAATCAGCCTTAGCCCCAAACAGTTTGTCCCCATCAAACGGGAGATCCAACAATGTGGACTGTACATCTGCCGAAAAGCCCGAGTTACGTAGCCAGGCCTGTCTCCTTTCCACCACAGTTGTGCCCATTGCTCTGGCTACCGAGTCGGTGGTATCCAGTCCCGTCTGGATAATTTGGGTCGCAGCAGCCTGGGCATCAGAGACAAGATCCAAAAGACCCTGGGGAAGCTCTGTAAACGAAGAGGAGATGTCATCCATCAGAGCATGAATATACCTCCCCAGGATACAGGTCGCATTAGTGGCTTTTAACGCCAGACTGCAGGACGAAAAAATCTTCTTCGACTGCGCCTCTAGCTTTTTTGAGTCTCTGTCCCCAGGCACCGTCGGGAAAGAACCAGGCGCTGATTTGGACGAACAGGAGGCCTGCACAACCAAGCTCTCCGGCGTAGGGTGCCTAGATAGGAAACCAGGATCAGTTGGAGCCGTCCGATACCTCCTGGCCACGGCTCTGTGAACTGCTGGGGAAGATGCCGGCTTCTTCCACACCTCTAAAACCGGATCCAGCAGAGCGTCATTAAAAGGTAATAGAGGCTCCGCCGCGGCTGAGGCCGGATGCAACACCTCTGTCAAAAGGTTTTGTTTCGCCTCCACCACCGGCAAAGGCAGGTCCAAAAAACTAGCTGCCTTCCGTACCACTGTATGAAAGGAAGCAGCTTCCTCTGTATATTCCCCCGGGGACAAAAGGTCCCACTCAGGGGAAGTGTCCAGCCCACTGGCCGACTCCAGTCCACGCAGCCCATCACCCGAGTCCTCTAGCTCTCCTTCCTCTAGGGCTCGTTGGTACTCCTGCTCCTCTAGTACCCGGAGAGCACGCCTCCTTGAATGCAGTCGTTGCTCAATCCGCGGAGTCGACAACACCTCCGCTGAAGTCGGAGATCGGCGCCGATCTTCCGAAGCCACCGACGCCGCATCCGGCGCCACAGGTAACTTCGGCGCCGACTGAAGAGCAGATGAAACGGATGGACCCACCGGAGTCACAGGCCGAAATCTCGACGTCGACGGGATGGAAATCCCTGGGGCCAATCCCTCCGAAGCCATCGGAGCGGCCACCGGCGCCGACACTGGCGCCGAGCCCACGTTCCCAAACGGGAGAAAGGGCATAAAGGGTGCCGGCCGAAGAGGCGCAGGATCACCCAAAGAAAAGGCCAAAGGCCCAGCCGGAGCACCCCCTGGAGCCATCTGTTGGAAGATGGCATACATCGCATTCAAGAATGCGGAACTATCGGCTCCAGGGGTGGGAAAAGCCGGATACTGGGGTGCCTGACTCGGAGGCGACCCCGACGCCGGCCTCGGCGTCTGCGCCGGAGAAAACACCTGAGGCTCCAATACCTCAATCACCGACGCCTGTCCAGGCGAAGTTGGAGACGTCGGAGAGAGCAACGGCGTCGAAGGATGCGGCGTCACCGTGGGGCTGACCTCCCATGTCCTCCGGCGCCGATCCGGAGACCTGGAACGAGCCTCCCTTGAATGACGCCGAGATTCTCTACGGCGCCGGGAGTCTCGATGACGCCGATGTCTTGGAGAAGACTTTTTCTTGTGATGCTTCTCCTTTGACTTGGCCATAAACAGCTTCGCCTCGCGTTCTTTAATGGCCTTCGGATTCATGTGCTGACACGAATCACAAGTCGAGACGTCGTGGTCGGAGCTCAAACACCAAAGGCAATCGGAATGAGGATCCGTCACCGACATCTTGCCTCCACACTCACGACAAGGCTTAAATCCAGACTTTCTCTGCGACATTATTTCCACAGAGAAAGAGTACGCAGCAAGATATACACTGTAACCGCAAGAGTAACAGTTGCTCCCTCGAAGATAACCGTTTCGAATGCACGGAAAAAAGGGAACTGACGTCCGCACGTCGTCGAGGACCTCTTATTGCCTGTATGACGTCAGACGGCGTCGCGTGCGAGACAGTGACGTCCTCGTCGACGTGCAGAGACTAGTAAGAAGATTTCCGTAGAATGCTGGCGCCATGGGAGTATTCATGAGGTGAGGAATCCACAGGTAGTTGTATCCATCAGAAATTAAGAGTTATGTCACTGTTAACGCCTTAATGCCCAGACCCATTCTGCGTTCTCTTTTTCCAATAAACTTGGCCACTAGAATACAGACCAGAGTCAAGTCAACTCCCTTCAAAAATGCCAAAGTTAGATGAACATAACAAGTTACTGAGGTTACCCGGTAGACACTGTCTGGCCGAGATTCCTTACCCAGGCATCAAACTGGATCTTGAGGTTTTTTTAGCAATCCTCTTGCACAACAGTAGGTTGTGTAACTTGGCTCCGCGCGACATTGTCCATGCCAAAAGTGATGTACGCAGTGCCCATATAGGCACCGCCCCAGCTCGCGGAGTTCAGTTCTTGACTGTTTTACAGCACCAGAAGCACTGAACTAAACTGTGGGGTAATGAATAGCGTACCAAAGTGAGGTCTGGAAGGATTTCTTCAATGTTAAATGAAACAGTGCTAGGAACCAGAAGGATGGGAGGTCAGGAATCTCCAGCTAGGTAGAGTCACTACCAGATAAGGCATTACCAGAGGTAAATTATTCATCTGATAGACCTCAAACCGCAGATTCCTTACCTTAGAATAAATATATAAGCAATCTATTCCCGGAGGTGTGTCTTCGTACTGTGCTAGATTGAGAAGTCCTGGAAGACTGAATGGGCAAAATACCCATCACACCGAACCCGATTGCCTAGGCAGTAGTGTTTGGCAAATGTGTTCAACCAAGGCCATGTAGCTGCCTCACAGATATCCAGAACTAGGACTCCTCTAGCTAAAACACTGGTTGCAGTTTTTGCTCTGGCTGAATGAGCTCTTAAGCCCCCACCAAGCTGCCTTTTAGCCATTGCGTAGCAGATTTTAATACAATCCATGGTTCTATTGTGAACTGCCTTGCCTTTTTTCATACCCATAAAACCAAGACAGTTTATCGTCCAACCGAAAGTCTTTGGTATGATCAATGTAAAATGACAGTGCTCTTTTAGGGTCCAGTCTCTCCTCTTCCTTGGTAGGATAAAGGGGCAATGGGAAGGGGTAGAACGTTGGTAGTGTGATATTCTGCCTCAAGGGAAAAGGTCAAATGGATGCATTTGTATTAAAGACCAGTTTGACTGGGGGAAAAGGGTGGGTGGGTGGGTGGTGGGAGTGGTGGTGGTTTTTGTTTAAAAAAAAAGTGCCTGTAATTTTCGGACCCTCCTGCGCAGATATTATAGCCACAAGAAAGATTGTTTTGATGGTCAGCAATCTCAGAGCGCAGTTGTGCAAAGGCTCAAATGATGAACAAATGAATAAGGTGAGGACTAAATTCAGCTCCCATTGGGGCATGATGAAAGGTGTAGGGGGAAACATTCTGTAAACCTTTCAGAAAACGAGTCCCAACAGGTGAATTGAAAGGAACCCTTTAAGTGCGAAGCAAGAACTTGCTGGGTAAGGGATAAGCCAAACCAAAGGACTTCAGGCAAGGGTGCAGACGGAGGAGCAACTGATTTGGCAGTACACCAAGCCACAAATTTGCACCATCTGCAGGCGTACATCATTTTAGTGGAGGGAAACCAGGCTACGACAATGCCATTGCTTATTTCGGGAGCCAAATCAAACACCCTCAACTGTCACACCTAGAGAATGCAGTTTCGGGTGAACCAGCCTGGTCTGTTGCTGCCACATGAGATCCCCTCAAAGGGGCACCCTCATTGGAGGACAGCTGCTCATGATTTCGGAAAACCAGACTCGCCTTGCTCAATCCAGTGTCACTAAGATAACTTGGGCCTTGTTGCTCTTGATCTTGCTGAGAACTCTGGACAGGAATGGTATCAGCGGAAAGGCATACAGTAGTCGTAAACTCTACTCAAGGCAAAATGCATCTCTTAGCTAGAGTCACTTTGGAAACTCCAGCACACAGAAGGGCCAACATTGGGTATTCTCAGGGGAGGCAAATAGATCTCAACAAGGATCTCCCCAGTCTCTGAAAGACCTTGCTCCACCTCCGAATGAAGATGTCATTTGTGACCCGCAAATTGAACGAAAGGTTTAGGTCCTTAAGGTTCAGGAAGGTTAGACCATAAAAAATAAAAAAGGTACCTTGCCTAAACCAATTCGAAAAGACCATATTGCTCAAATGATCAGGAATTGTATTACAATGATCACTATGCATATTCAACAATCATTTGCTGCTTACTTGTCACTTTTATAAATGTTTTTCATATCAAACACATTACGGAAAAGCCTAGAAATTTTCTACATTATATATCAAACCCACCAATCATCAATTGATGCATTGCCTCAATAGTAAACTGCCAAATTCACAAATTAAAGCAAATTAACTTAATTCATGGCCCCATTCCAATCCAACTGATTTTAACTAAATAGCATGGAATCAATGTCCTTATTGTGCTGTCTGTACTTTCTTTTATGAAGATAACCAGGAGCTGACCCAAGTCCTTTATCTGGAGAGAGACCTCAATTTTTAAGGGACTGCTCCACGTGGAATATTTTTTTTAAAACAACTCCCTAGTCTAAAATGTCAATGCATTTCGACCCACTTGACTGAAGGGCCTTCTGATGACATAGAACTGGAGGATGTTGTGAAGTAGTAACATATTGAAATTTATATTAAAAGTTGTGATGAAAATAGATTAATTAAATTTAAATAAAAGTGCCACCCTTCATTTAACTGTTTACCTTTGACTTCATAACCATAGGCAGGGTGAAAATTCCTTAATTAGCCGTCAATATGTGCAGCATTTAGATTGATTTTTGCAGATACAGACTTTTAAATGGATAAGAAAAGAAGAAATCTTTAAGAGATGGAATTAAAGGCCACTAAATTCAATCTTTTGAAACTCTCTAACATGGCAGAAAAGATACCTTTTTATGATGATCCAGTTACTCAATGTTAGCCGGCTTGACCAGGCAGGTTAATTTAACCGCATCAGATCATCAAATGCACTTCACCCTGTAAGGGCATTACAGTGGGGGATCGGCGTGTGCCCCGCTTCTCTACAAGACATTAAATACTCTGCATAAGGCACCATGCAGAGATAATTTGGAGATATCAAAGGAAAAAAGAATATAGATATCTAGGGATGCGGATCCTCCGAGGATCCAACAGGCTGCCAACACTTCAAACAGGAAGAGTTGGCAGCCATCTGGTGACTCAGACTCAGCAGAGTCACACACAAATATATATATATATTTTTTTTAAAAAGGTGCAGGGTAGGAATACACCTTGATCTTCTAGGCCTGGTGGTGGGGTTCCACAGGGACCCCACCAGAGGTTCAAAAGGCTATTATTATTATTATTTTTTAATTCTACCAAAAAAAAAAAAAATCAGGGTGAATCCGCAATTCTGCTGCAAACAATTAAATAAAAAGAAGTCTGAGCTCTCCCTGTGCTGCTGCATTGCCCTTGATTCTGTCTTGCCTGTTTTTCCCCAAAGTTTTTGACTGTCGCTTTCTTGCTTTGCCCTCACTCTCACTGCTTTCACCTTGCTTGTTCTCTGTATTTTGTGTGCCTATTCATTGCTTTTTTCCTAGTTTTCATTGCTTTCTCCTTCCCTTTTTGCCCATTTGTTTTAGTGCCTTCTCCTTGCTTTTCCCTCGAATTTCACTGCTTTCTCCTTGCTTTTTCCATTATACGTTGTTGTCTGTAAGTGGCAGTGTGCTACCACATCATGCTTTAGTAGATTATTTAGTAAAAGTCAGTGTTTAAACTTAACCTGAGACACTCCTGCCCTGATGGCAATGCTATTAATAAACTAAGAGGCAAGTCATGGATCATGTATCTCCTTTATGTGGGCTAAATGTTTATTATA
Source organism: Pleurodeles waltl (assembly GCF_031143425.1). Classification (NCBI taxonomy): domain Eukaryota; kingdom Metazoa; phylum Chordata; class Amphibia; order Caudata; family Salamandridae; genus Pleurodeles; species Pleurodeles waltl. Next base: position 74,819,277 of record NC_090447.1, on the reverse strand, counting down.
CATGGAGAAAACGTTTAGTCTATTTAATCCAACAAAAAAGGTTTTCTTGTAAAGCAGAAATGTTGAGCTCACATATTTGAAGGGGCACTCATGTGAGAATGAAGGAAAAGGTTATTTGTAAACTAAAATATTTGCTTAGGATCACACAATTTGAGACCCGTTTACTGGTCAATACATTACAGTTAGGTGGAGTTGTTTAAGTTACCTTGTAAAATGTTTATGATTTTTCAAGGCCTATAAATCTATGAACCAATTCTGCTCAAAGTTACTGATTCTGCCACATTCCTATATAGCTTGTAGAAACGTGCCCACCTCCCCCTCCGCCACCCCCACTCTAGCATCTCATCAGATCAGAGTGCTTATATGTCCCATAGAGCGTAGTTGTGACCAGTGGTATGCAGCATTTTCAGCTGTATAAGCCTGAAGGTGGATTGAATGGATACTTCACGCGGGTGCATTAAAGTTTCATTCCAGTCTCTGTCTTCTAACTGCCCTAAATCTGTGGTGTTTGTCTCTCTCAATAATTCATCCACAAGTATAACCCTTGCTTCTAGGGAAGAGTAGTATTGAACTTACCAGTACATCTTGAAGCATTCAATCTCCAACAAATGGTTTCTGGCACAACTCACTCACCTAAGATGCTCTATCTGTGCCCTAAAGATAAGCCACAGTTACAAAGCACCCATAAGCTGGAGAGACCACATCATAGCTTTCAGTATATACACACCTACCAGTACCAACACTTCTAAGACAGCAAAAACCAACAAGAACAAATGCTCGTACAGATAACGGAAATAGCTAGATATCCAGCAACTGGAACATCCACATTGAAATAATCACAATAAACATGCAGCTAATAGACAGCCACACCTTCCACAAGGAATGGTTTCTTTACCTGTAATTAGTTCTCTCTCATGGGAATCTCCAGTGAACTCATAAGCAGTGAATAGCCCGGGTCGCGTGCGGGGATCTCAAAGCACTTCTCTACAATATAGCTTCTTAAGTGTAGATGTTTGCCTTTCTTCAGCAAGGCTTGGTGAGACACTTAACCTCTTAAGTGCGGGCGTCGGCCACTGGCCGACGCCCACACACCCTCCCTGGTGCGGGTCACGACCAGTGGCCGACACCAGGAAGGGCATTAATAAATCCTCGGGTGCGTCGCACCCGAGGATTTATTTTTTATTTTTTTTTCCCCCCCGGGAGACACGGAAGCTACCGTGTCTCCCCCCGCCCCCCACCCGCCCACGTTGCAAAGGTGTTTTCCCCATGAAAGCAGGAAGCAGCCTTGCGGCCGCTTCCTGCTTTCATGGGGGAAAACGGCCTTTTACACGTTCGGGAAGGCCTCGTAAGAAAGGGGAGAGTCTCCCCTTTCTTACGAGGCCTTCCTGAAAGTGTTTCCTGGCCCCCGATCGCAGCACAGAGAGTCTCCCCTTTCTTACGAGGCCTTTTCAAAATGTTTCCTGACCCCCCCGATCGCAGCTGTGCTACGATCGGGGGAGCCAGGAAACCTGAAAGTGTTTCCTGGCCCCCGATCGCAGCACAGCTGCGACCGGGGGCCAGGAAACACTTTCAGGAAGGCCTCGTAAGAAAGGAGAGTGTCTCCCCTTTCTTACGAGGCCTTCCTGAAAGTGTTTCCTGGCTACCGTGTCTCCCCCCGCCCCCCACCCGCCCACGTTGCAAAGGTGTTTTCCCCATGAAAGCAGGAAGCAGCCTTGCGGCCGCTTCCTGCTTTCATGGGGAAAACGGCCTTTTACACGTTCGGGAAGGCCTCGTAAGAAAGGGGAGACACTCCCCTTTCTTACGAGGCCTTCCTGAAAGTGTTTCCTGGCCCCCGGTCGCAGCTGTGCTGCGATCGGGGGCCAGGAAACACTTTCAGGTTTCCTGGCTCCCCCGATCGCAGCACAGCTGCGATCGGGGGGGTCAGGAAACATTTTGAAAAGGCCTCGTAAGAAAGGGGAGAGTCTCCCCTTTCTTACGAGGCCTTCTGAAACGGTTTCCTGGCCCCCGATCGCAGCACAGCTGCGATCGGGGGCCAGGAAACCCCACTAGACACCAGGGATTTCACTTTTGGGGGGCGACCCCCCCCCCCGGAAAACGGGCCGCCCCCCCCCCCCCGGCATAATTTTCTTTAAAAAAAATACAAAAAAAAAAAATGAAATGACAGGGGGTCGCCCGTGGGCAGGGTGACCCCCTGTGGGGGCAATTTTTTTTTTAGATGTTGTAGGGTTTCCCTGGGGGCCATTTTGGCCCCCAAGGAAACCATACAACAACTAAAAAAAAATAGATATATATATATAGATATATATATCTATGTAGATAGATATATCTAGGTACATGGATATATCTATAGATATATCTATGTAGATATATATTTATATATATATATATATATATATATATATATATATATATATATATATATATATATATATATAGGTAGATCTGTATCAAGGAGATTTATAAAGCGCGCTACTCACCTGTGAGGGTCTCAAGGCGCTGGGGGGGGGGGGGACGGGGGGAGGGAAAGGGGCTAGGAGGTTCACTGTTCAAAAAGCCAGGTTTTGAGGCCCTTCCTGAAAAGAAGTAGGTTTTGGGTCTTGCGAATGTGGGTTGTGAGCGCGTTCCATGTTTTGGGTGCAATGTAGGAGAAGGATCTGCCCCCGGTGGTGGTGTGTTTGATGCGGGGGTCAGAGGCGAGAGAGAGGTCAGCTGAACGGACGTTTCGTGTGCCTGTGTTGTGGAGTGATTTGTGTGTGAGGATGAGGATCTTGAAGGTGATCCTTTTGTCAATGGGGAGCCAGTGGAGGGATTTGAGGTGTGGAGAGATGTGTTCGTGTCGGTGGAGGTCGAGGATGAGTCGTGCTGCTGAGTTCTGGATGCGTGTAGTTTGCACTTGAGTTTTAGAGTGGTGCCGGCGTAGAGGGCGTTTCTGTAATCAAGCCTGCTGCTGATGAGTGCGTGAGTGACAGTTTTTCTGGTCTCTGTGGGGATCCATTTGAATGTTTTTCAGTATATGGAGTTTTTTTGAAGCATGAGGAGGTAAGAGCGTTGATTTGTTGGGTCATAGAGAGGGAGGAGTCTAGGATGATGCTGAGGTTGCGTGCGTAGTTGGCGGGGGTGGGTGCAGGGCCTAGCGTGGTGGGCGCAGGGCCTAGCGTGGTGGGCCACCATGGGGGGTCCCAGGTTTTTTTGGTGAGGGCCAAAGAGGATTATTTCAGTTTTGCTTGAGTTGAGTTTCAGGTGGTTGGCTGTCATATATACATCACTTTTGTCAATATGTGTGTGGTTTCCCTGGGGGGAAAAGGGTCCGACTTGTCTAGTGGCAGTTTTAGTGCCATAAAGAAGCGCAGAAGGTTTATATGCCTACTGCAAAGAGCACATCTGTATTTTATGTAAATAGCTGAGTACATTAGTAAAGTCTATGGAGAGATGAAGGGCACTTTTGCTGGGTGGTAATGAGGGAATCCGAGGAGGAGGGAGTGGGGAGTGGGAGCACCAATAATGATTGTTGGACTGGGCGCAGGAGGTGCTAAAGACTGTGAAGAATGGTATGTGACAAGGTGTTTTTTGAGTGTCTTGAAAGTACGTGCTGATTGAGGGAAGAAGCGCAGGTAAGGTGGCCTCTACTGTTGCACGTATCTCACACACACCATCGATTTTGTGACTGTCTACGTAGGCTAGTGTTTTAGAGCAACAGTTTAGCCAATAGCAGAGATGGCATCTTGATGGATGACTGCTGCCTGCACTCGGGTTATAGAGGACCGCTCTGACATAGGATCAGAGACTGAGACATCAGATACTGAGACAGCATCTGAGGGATAGGACAATGGCGCAGACTCTGGGAGTGATTTTTCAGTCAGAGGAGTCCCATTCGAAAACTCCTCTTCCAGTACATTATGAGGGAGGTGATGAGGACAGTCCTGCTGTCCCTTCGCAAGCTGTTCGTGCAACTGGGTAATAGTGGGTTAGGCCAACCCAGAGAGCAGGTGAATGCGGCGGCAAGCAGAGAGAGAGTGCTCTCTTGGGAGCTCACCAATTTAGTTCAGCCCCAAATTCCACCACCCAAATCATATTGTGGAGACATCAAAATTGTCTATGGCAAAACAAACTGGTTTTGTAAGGCAGGCACCTGTGTTTTTGGTCCTGGATGCGGCGGCCATATAGAGAAACACACTAAACCCAAACATTTCTGGAAACTAGACATTCGGGGGAGTCCACAGAGGTGTGACTTGTGTGGATTCCCCAAAGTTTTCTTACCCAGAATACCCTGCAAAGCTGAAATGTTGAAAAAAAACTCTATTTTTCTCGCATTTCTGTCACACAAACTACAGGAATATGCTGGGATCCACAACATTCCTACCACCCAGTGACTCCTCACCTGTCCTGATAAAAACACTACCCCACTTGAGTGCCTACACCTAGTGCCTGTGTCAGGAATGGATCACCCCAGGGTCAACAGCTGCCTCACGTAAGGACCAACATTGACCGTTGTGTGATCTATTCCTGTCGCAGGCACCAGGCCTAACCACACAAGTGAGGTATCATATTTATCGGGAGACTTGGGGGAACGCTGGGTGGAAGGAAATTTGTGGCTCCCCTCAGATTCCAGAACTTTCTGTCACCGAAATGTGTGGAAAACGTGGTATTTAAGCCACATTTTGAGGTTTGCAAAGGATTCTGGGTAACAGAACCTGGTCCGAGCCCCACAAGTCACATCATCTTGGATTCCCCTGGGTTTGTAGTTTTCAAAAATGTGCTGGTTTGCTAGATTTCCCCAGGTGCAGGCTGAGCTAGAGGCCAAAATCCACAGGTAGGCACTGTTTTCTATGAAAAAATTTGATGTGTCCACGTTCTGTTTTGGGGCATTTCCTGTCGCGGGCGCTAGGCCTACCCACACAAGTGAGGTATCATTTTTATCGGGAGACTTAGGGGAACGCCGGGTGGAAGGAAATTTGTGGCTCCTCTCAGATTCCAGAACTTTCTGTCACCGAAATGTGAGGAAAACTTGTTTTTTTAGCCACTTTTTGAGGTTTGCAAAGGATTCTGGGTAACAGAACCTGGTCCGAGCCCCGCGAGTCACCCCTCCTTGGATTGCCCTAGGTCTCTAGTTTTCAGAAATGCACAGGTTTGGTAGGTTTCCCTAGGTGCCGGCTGAGCTAGAGGCCAAAATCTACAGGTAGGCACTTCTCAAAAAACACCTCTGTTTTCTTCCAAAAATTTTGATGTGTCCACGTTGCGCTTTGGGGCGTTTCCTGTCGCGGGCGCTAGGCCTACCCACACAAGTGAGGTATCATTTTTATCGGGAGACTTGGGGGAACGCCGGGTGGAAGGAAATTTGTGGCTCCTCTCAGATTCCAGAACTTTCTGTCACCGAAATGTGAGGAAAACTTGTTTTTTTAGCCACTTTTTGAGGTTTGCAAAGGATTCTGGGTAACAGAACCTGGTCCGAGCCCCGCGAGTCACCCCTCCTTGGATTGCCCTAGGTCTCTAGTTTTCAGAAATGCACAGGTTTGGTAGGTTTCCCTAGGTGCCGGCTGAGCTAGAGGCCAAAATCTACAGGTAGGCACTTCTCAAAAAACACCTCTGTTTTCTTCCAAAAATGTTGATGTGTCCACGTTGCGCTTTGGGGCGTTTCCTGTCGCGGGCGCTAGGCCTACCCACACAAGTGAGGTATCATTTTTATCGGGAGACTTGGGGGAACGCCAGGTGGAAGGAAATTTGTGGCTCCTCTCAGATTCCAGAACTTTCTGTCACCGAAATGTGAGGAAAACTTGTTTTTTTAGCCACTTTTTGAGGTTTGCAAAGGATTCTGGGTAACAGAACCTGCTCCGAGCCCCGCAAGTCACCCCTCCTTGGATTCCCCTAGGTCTCTAGTTTTCAGAAATGCACAGGTTTGGTAGGTTTCCCTATGTGCCGGCTGAGCTAGAGGCCAAAATCTACAGGTAGGCACTTTGGAAAAAACAGCTGTGTTTTCTATTAAAAAAAATAGGATGTGTCCATGTTGTGTTTTGGGGCATTTCCTGTCGCGGGCACTAGGCCTACCCACACAAGTGAGGTATCATTTTTATCGGAAGACTTGGGGGAACACAGAATAGCAAAACAAGTGTTATTGCCCCTTATCTTTCTCTACATTTTTTCCTTCCAAATATAAGAGAGTGTGTAAAAAAGACGTCTATTTGAGAAATGCCCTGCAATTCACATGCTAGTATGGGCACCTCGGAATTCAGCGATGTGCAAATAACCACTGCTCCTCAAAACCTTATCTTGATCCCATTTTGGAAATGCAAAGGTTTTCTTGATACCTCTTTTTCACTCTTCATATTTCAGCAAATGAATTGCTGTATACCCAGTATAGAATGAAAACCAACTGCAGGGTGCAGCTCATTTATTGGCTCTGGGTACCTAGGGTTCTTGATGAACCTACAAGCCCTTTATATCCCCGCAACCAGAAGAGTCCAGCAGACAAAACGGTATATTGCTTTCAGAAATCTGACATCGCAGGAAAAAGTTACAGAGTAAAACAAAGAAAAATGGCTGTTTTCAGCTCAATTTCAATATTTTTTTATTTCAGCTGTTATTTTCTGTAGGAAAACCTTGTAGGATCTACACAAATGACCCCTTGCTGAATTCAGAATTTTGTCTAGTTTTCAGAAATGTTTAGCATTCCGGGATCCAGCATTGGTTTCACACCCATTCCTGTCACTAACTGGAAGGAGGCTGAAAGCACCAAATATAGTAGAAATGGGGTATGTCCCAGTAAAATGCCAAATTTGTGTTGAAAAATTTGGTTTTCTGATTCAAGTCTGCCCGTTCCTGAAAGGTGGGAAGATAGTGATTTCAGCACCAGAAACCCTTTGTTGATGGCATTTTCAGGGAAAAAACCACAAGCCTTCTTCGGCAGCCCTTTTTTCCCATTTATTTTTAAAAAACTAAATTTTCACTGTATTTTGGCTATTTTCTTGGTCTCCTCCAGGGGAAACCACCAACTCTGGGTACCATTAGAATCCCTAGGATGTTGGAAAAAAAGGACGCAAATTTGGCGTGGTTAGCTTATGTGGACAAAAAGTTATGAAGCCCTAAGCGCGAACTACCCCAAATAGCCAAAAAAGGGCTCAGCACTGGGGGGGGGAAAGGCCCAGCAGCTAAGGGGTTAAGATATTAATGTATTGCAGCCTATAAGAAGGCTATATTGGGCAGCTGCTTCAGACTGTATTTGGAAAAAGTGTTAAAATATATAAATATATCTATCTATATCTATATATATATTTATATATATTTATATATGGAAAATGTCACTTACCTAGTGTACATCTGTTCGTGGCATGTAGTGCTGCAGATTCACATGCTATGCATATCTCTTCTGACATCTAGTGTTGGGCTCAGAGTGTTACAAGTTGTTTTTCTTCTAAGAAGTATTTTCGGAGTCACGGGATTGAGTGGTGACTCCTCTCGGTTACACTGCGCAGGGGCATCGACTCCATTGTTAGATTGTTTTCCCACAAAGAGTGAAGGAAGGAGTGATAGAGTATAAGAATATAAAGAGATGTCCATACAAATGTAAATGTATCTACCTATGTACAAATGATAAACTTAAACGACTACAGGCTTCCGGGGAGGAGGGAGGGTGCATGTGAATCTGCAGCACTACATGCCACGAACAGATGTACACTAGGTAGCTACAGATACACATGGTAGTCAGACTACAAAGCAGTTAATCCTCCCAAAAATAAGCGTTGGCTAGCCTGTAGGAGTTGACGTTGTTTAAAATAGCATTTGTAAAACAGCTTGGCCAACACTGGCCTGTTGCTTTGAAAATACATCTACACAATAATGTTTTTTTAATTTATGAGAAGTAGACCATGTGGCAGCTTTACATACATCAGCCCTTGGTATGTTTCCTAAGAATGCCATTGACGCAACTTTCTTTCTTGTAGAATGTGCTCTAGGTATGATCAAAAGTTGTATTTTTGCCTTAATGTAACATGTGTGTATGCATCTAACAATCCATCTTGCTAACCCTTGTTTAGAGATAGGATTGACTTTATGTGGTTACTGAAAAGCAATAAAACGTTGTTTTGTTTTCCTAAAATCTTTAGTTCAATCTATATAGTACAAAGAGCTCTTTTAAGATCCAGAGTATGAAGGGCTCTTTCTGCAACTGAGTCAGGCTGTGGAAAGAAGACTGGCAATTTCACTGTTTGGTTGATGTGAAATGGAGATACTACTTTTGGGAGAAATTTAGGATTTGTTCTAAGTACAACTTTATGTTTGTGTACTTGGAAAAAAGTTTCCTCAAGAGTGAATGCTTGTATTTCACTAACTCTTCGTAATGAAGTAATAGCTACGAGGAAGGCAACCTTCCATGTTAAAAATTGAATTTGACAAGAGTGCATGGGTTCAAAAGGTGGGCCCATGAGTCTGCTAAATACAATATTTAGATTCCAAGAAGGGACTGGTGGTGTTCTAGGTGGAATAATGTGTTTTAATCCTTCCATGGAGGCTTTAATTACAGGAATTCTGAACAGAGAAGTGTGTTTAATAGTCTGATATTGCAGTAAGGTGAATTTTGATGCGTGAAAAAGCCAAATTAGATTTTTGCAAATGAAGTAGGTAGCATACAATATCTTGTATTGGTGCTGTAAGTGGATCAGTTTTTTTAGACTGACAGTAATAAACAAATCTTTTCCATTTGTTAGGATGACATTGTCTAGTAGTAGGTTTACGTGCCTGCTTAAGCACTTCAATACATTGTAATGGAAATTTAGGTATCCAAATTCTATGACTTCAGGAGCCAAATCGCTAAATTGAGAGCACTGGGGTTTGGGTGCCTGATCTGACCTTTGTTTTGTGTTAACAAATTCAGACTGTTTGGGAGTTTGGAATGAGGTACTACAGACAAGTCTGGGAGTGTTGTGTACCCACTCTGGGGCTATGAGTATCATGGTGAGAGAGGTCTGACGTAGTTTGTTGACCAGAAAGGGAAGGAGAGGGGGAAAAGCGTATGCAAATATCCCTGATTAATTGATCCCTAGAGCATTGCCCTTGGATAGGGGATGTGGGAGTCTGAATGCGAAGTTTTGGCATTTTGTGTTTTCATATGTTGCGTATAGGTCTATTTCTGGTGTTCCCCACTTTTTAAAGTACTTTTGAAGTACCTGGAAGTGAATCTCCCATTTGTGTGTTTGTTGGTGATTTCTGCTTAGGAGATCAGCGAGCTGATTGTGTATTCCTGGAATGTATTCTGCTATCAGATGAATGCGACTGTGAATTGCCCATTTCCATATTGTCTGGGCTAGTAGGGACAGTTGAGATGAATGTGTCCCGCCTTGTTTTCTGAGGTAATACATGGTCGTTATATTGTATGTTTTTATCAGAACAATCTTGTGCTTGAGAAGGGGTTGAAATTCTTTTAGGGCAAGAAAAACAGCTAATAATTCTTAATGGTTATGTGACATTCTCTCTGTTTGGAATCCCACTCCCCTTGAATGGTATGGTTGGGGAGATGAGCTCCCCAACCTATCATTGATGCGTCTGTTATTGTGGTCTGAGGCACATGGTCTTGAAATGACCGCCCCTTCATTAGATTGCTGAGATTCCACTATTGAAGGGATGTCTGCGTTTGGCGGTCTATCAACACTAGATCTTGCAATTGACTGTGTGCCTGAGACCACTGTTGTCAGAGGCACTGTTGTAAAGGCCTCATGTTGAGTCTTGCATGTGGTACTATTGCTATGCAAGATGCCAGAATTCCTAGAATCTTCATGATAAACCTTACAGTGTATTGTTGATTTGGCTGTATGTGTGGTATGACTTTTTGGAAAGCCTGTATCCTTTGTGTATTTGGATATGCTAGGGCTTTTTGAGTGTTTAGAATAGTATCTAAGTAAGGGTGTACTTGTGCTGGTTGAAGGTGTGATTTCTGGCCATTTAGAGTGAACCCTAGTGTATGTAGGGTTTCTATTACGTACTGAGTGTGTTGCTGGCATTGTGTAAAATTGCTTGATTTTATTAGCCAATAGTCTAGATATGGAAAGACGTTAATGTGTTGCCTTCTTAAGTTGGCTGCTACTACTGCTAGACATTTTGTGAACACTCCTGGAGCTGTTGTTATGCCGAATGGTAGAACTTTGAACTGGTAATGTTTTCCTGCTATGACAAACCTGAGGTATTTTCTGTGAGCTGGATGGATGGGTATATGGAAATATGCATCTCTGATGTCTAAAGCAGTCATGTAATCTTTTCTGTAGTAGAGGAATGACATCCTGCAGAGTTACCATGTGAAAATGTTCTGACAGGATGTATAGATTGAGAGGCCTGAGGTCTAGGATAGGCCTTACAGTGCCATCCTTTTTGGGAATGAAGAAGTATAGGGAGTATACTCCTGTTCCTTGTTGAGAATGTGGGACCAATTCTATTGCTTGTTTTAGTAGTAGTGACTGTACCTCCTGTTGCAACAGAACATTGTGTTCTGGGGACAATTTGTGGTAATGTGGTGGAATGTTTGGAGGGGTGGAGATTAATTCTAGGCAATTGCCATTGCAGATAATTGATAACACCCAACTGTCTGTGGTGATATTTTGCCAATGAGAGTGGAATTGCTGTAGTCTTCCACCCACAGGAAATGTGTGGGGTGGAGGGGTTGGAAAGAAGTCACTGTTTGGATGGTGTAGTGGCTTGTTTTGAGGCTTGGAACTTGCCTCGGTTTCTAAAATATTGGCCTCTATAGGGCCCTCTAAACCCCCCTCTCTGATATTGTTGCTGCTGTTGTCCATGCTTTGCCGGGGAGGTAGAAGCTTTAGAGGATTGTGGTTTGAATCCTCCCCTTAATTGCAGCCTGCGAAAGGAACCTCTAGATGGTGACATGTATAATGCTCTCATTGCTTTGGCAGTATCTGAGTCTTTCCTCATCTTTTCTATGGTCGTATAGACCTCAAGCCCAAATAAGTGTTTCTTATCAAAAGGCATTTTGAGTACTGCCTGTTGGATTTCTGGTTTAAAGCCAGAAGATCGTAGCCATGCATGCCTTCTTATTGTAATGGCAGTATTTACACTCCTTGAGGCTGTTGTGCTCTCTTTTGATGCTTTTTTGGGTTGTGCGGTATGAGTTCTTGCATCTCATCCCAGTGGGCTCTATCATATCTGGCAAGAAGCGCTTGCGAATTTGCAATTCACCATTGGTTGGCCGCTTGCGTGGCCACTCTCTTGCCTGCAGCATCAAACTTCCTACTCTCCTTATCAGGTGGAGGAGAATCCCCTGAGGATTGGCTATTAGCCCTTTTTCTAGCCACACTCACCACCACTGAATCTGGAGGAACTTGGTGTGTGGTGTAGTCTGGGTCTGTAGGAGCAGGTTTGTACTTTGTCAATATGTGGAGTATTTACTCTAGCTTTGACCGGCTCACTAAAAATTTGGCCTGGATGTTTGATCATTCCAGGCAACAAGGGAAGGCACTGATATCTAGAGTGAGCGGAAGACAGTGTTGAACAAGAAATCCTCCTCTAGGGGCTCAGTATGCATAAGCACCCCATGATAAGCAGCTGCCCTGGAAATAACCTGTGTGTATGCAATAGTGTCCTCTGGTGGAGAAGGCTTGGAGGGTTATAAGTCAAGATCATTATCTGGAATAGGATCCGGGTCATATAGATCCCAAGGATCCACTGTATCCCCATGAGAGCACTGTGAGTGCGTTGGTGAAGGCAACAGTGGTGGACTAGTGTGTGGAGGAGAAAAAGAAAGCTGTGGTGAGTGAGAAGGAGAAGTAGGGACAGGTAATGGCTTCTCCTTTTGGTTGGAAATTTTTACTGGTGGTTGAGCGGAGTCTAATTCCTCTTGAAAAGCCAGCTTTCTTTTTGTTTTCAATGGAGGTGCAGTAACAATTCTGCCAGTCTCTTTTTGTATATGGATTCTGGATTCTCTCATATCCATAACCTCCAGTATGGGGTGAATCTCAGTGTCCTCATCAGAAGGCCTGTAAGATTCCTGCATTGGCTTCTAACTTTGAGGCGGCTCGAAAGTCCTTGTTCCTCTGTATTAGAAGCTTTCTTGGGTTCTGAACTTTGGATCTTTTTCGGTCCCGAAAATGAAGTCAGCTGTTTCGGCTCCGAAGCAGGGCGAAGCTTCGACTCAGAGGAGTGAGAACGCTTACTGGAGTCCGAGGCAGAACTTTTTACTGATTTACTCGACTCCGAAGTGGACGGAGGAGTGGCCTTTTTCAGCGCCAAACCTGATGGTCGATCGACGACAGTCCTTTTTCAGGTCGAACCATGGCCTTCTGGCAGGGGTGTGCAAGGCCTTTATGGTTTTTTGTATGTGGGTGTAGGGGCAGACGTACTCACGTGCTGGCCAGCAGCGATAGGCCTGTCTTCTTCCGATTCTTGCTCGGAGTTAGTGTCTCAGATGGAGACTGCTGTCTGCGCCTGTTGTTCTTCCATGACGTCGAGATGCTCTGTACTGTTAAATGCTATCTCTAAACTTTTGGCTCTCCGACCCCACACGATCTTCTTGGATCGAAATGACTGACAGGCCTCACGGTGGTCCGGAGAAAGACAGAATACAAACCGGGTGTAGGTCTGTATAGGGAAACTTCGCGTTGCACCCATGGTAGAATCGAAATAAAGTCTGATCCATCAGGCTTCCACACGGTAGGCCCAAGTTGGGCGCGCACGCCCATCAGGGGGGAATCTATATTCCAACAGTACTATTGGTTCGAGGCTAGCTGGAACGCGATCGAACAACAATACCAATGATTAAATTAGTTTAAGGTTTCAGATTCAAAATCTTGGAGCGAGAGGAAACACGTCCTAACCAAACAGCGGAAAGAAAATAATTTAAAAATGGAGTTGATGCCCATGCGCACTCTAACCGAAAGGAGGAGTCACTCGATCCTGTGACTCCGAAAAGACTTCTTAGAAGAAAAACAACTTGTAACACTCTGAGCCCAACACTAGATGTCGGAAGAGATATGCATAGCATGTGAATCTGCAGCTACACATGCCATCGATTTATATATATATATATATATATATATATATATATATATATATATATATAAAACACTCCACTTGTGGCATTCCCTTTCGGCACCTGAACGTCAACGGTGCTATTCCTCATACGCACGCCATCGCGTATTATATTACACACTTCTCTTCCGTGGATATAGGAAAAAGGCAGCACTCCACAGCCACAACGAATTCAATCATGTTTATTCACCTACAGGGACGCGTTTCGGCGTTACCGCCTTCATCGACCTGTGAGCCGCCATTTTAGCTCGGTTTTTATACTCCAATTACAATGACCTCAATTAACATATATCATGCGAAAAACTGTTTTAGTCACAAATTTTCACCATACATTTCAATTAAACAGCAATTAAATACAATTAGAAAATATACAATGTAAAAATGCATTAGCTTGTCGAGTGTCAATTCTTCAATGTTTATAAAATGTGTTAAACTAACCCTCGCCTATAATCCATGAATACAACTATCTCTATTCAGTCAGTGATCCTTTTCAAATTCATTACCATTATGATTCAATAATAATATGCGTGCTGAATGATGATCTACATGAAATTCATTCCTTTATATACCCTTATTTTCTTAGTGTATTTATGTATACATATATAGTGACAAAATATTCTCATCAATCCTTGTGAGTATGGATCTCTCTAAAATTACTTCATTAATATAAGTGAAAGTGCATCTCCTCACTACTATTCAATCCATTTGGCTCTTTAGTATCAAATGCCAATATGTATTTGGATTCTAATTTCCTTAAATGTTTTTCTCTGTCACCTCCCCGAACATCTTTTTTCACTCCATCTATCACGCTATACATTATTTCCTCTACTTTACCTCCGTGTACCTCATGTATGTGTCTAGCTACCGGGTAAGTCTCATCTCGATTTGAAATTGCCCTCAAATGTTGCAAAATTCTTAGATGTACCTGCAATTTTGTGCTGCCTACATACATTTTGGGACAGCTGCATTTTAGTATATACACCACATGGTCGCTTTTGCAATTGTATTTGCCTCTGATAGAGTGTATGATTTTACCTCCTACTTTAATAAAACTGATATTCTCTCCATTTTTACAGGCTTTGCATTTGAAGCATTTATAGAAGCCATCTTGGGGTTTGAGCCATTTAGTATTAGACGTTACCTTTCTCACATCACTCTTGACTAAAATATCTTTCATGGATGTTCCTTTTCTGTATGTTATAACAGGTTTATTACTTATTTGTTCCCCAATCACAGGATCACTCTTAAGCATGTGCCAATGCTTTTGTAGCAACTTTCTCATCTCCAAGTGTGCCATATTGAAAGTGGTTATAAACCTCGTTGTATTCTCTAACTTGTTCGATCTCTGTCCTGTTCTGTTACATGTCCTAGATATATATATATAATTTAGGAAAATTAACTGGAATTGACTATGTAAATCTCATTCATAACTTTTCAAGAGGAAAAATAAGCAGACACCACCCACCGGTATCCCATCATTCCCAGCAGGTGGCAGGTGCCTCAGTTATTTTCTCTGGCTCCAGGTGACAGAGTCTTGGAGCACTGAGCTCGGCCTTTTTGTTTTTTACCTCAAAACTCTAAGAAAATTTGACAACTACTCAACAGGTTTCATCTGTTCAAGATTTCTTTTGTCTGCTTTTTTAGGAGGTGCCAGTGTGGACAGGGAGTTCTGTGTTGGTTCCTGCCTGGCTGGAGCATTTTCAAAACTATCACCATGTGGAAGCAAACACGAGCTGTGTATCCACCAGAAAAAGCGTTACTGAAGGTAAGTAACTTGTTCTTCTGATGGATATAACTACCTCTAGATTCCTCACCTTATGAATAGAGTACCAAAGCAGTACTGCACTCAGAGGTTGGTACCTGCCTGATTACCCCAAGAAATCCTGCAACAGATTGTGCAAAATGGTCGTCCCTCCGAATCTCAGAGTCCAAGCAGTAATGCTTTACGAAGGTGTGGAGGGACGCCCAAATTGCTGCCTTGCAAATATCCACCACCAGAACAGCCCCCCCCCCTTGCCAGGGCCGAAGTAGCAGACTTAGCCCTGGTGGAGTGGGCGCTGATACCCTCTTTTTGAACCTTTTTCGCCAACGAGTAGCAGATCTTGATACAAAGAATGATCCACCTGGAGATTGCTCTTTTATGGACTGCTCTGCCCTTCCTCTGTCCAATATACCCCAAGAACAGCTGATCCTCCAGGCGAAAGTCTTTCGTCCTTTCAATATAAAAACTAAGCCTTTTAGGGTCCAAATGGTGGAGCCTTTCTTCCTCCTTTGAGGGGTAAGGAGGAGGGTAGAAAGATGGAATGGTAATGGTCTGCCCTATGTGAAAAGGAGTGACAACTTTTGGCAGGAAAACCTTCCTGGTTTTCAACACCACTTTATCTGGAAAAAACAAGGCAAAGGGGGGGGGTTAACAGAAAGAGCTTGAAGCTCACTATCCCGCCTAGCCGAGGTTATAGCAACTAGAAAAACAGTTTTAAGCACTAAAAACCTTACTGGGCAAGAGTGCATGGGCTCAAAAGGTGACCCCTTTAAAAAGGTTAAAACAAGATTTAGGTGCCACTG
Organism: Pleurodeles waltl; assembly: GCF_031143425.1. NCBI lineage: Eukaryota > Metazoa > Chordata > Amphibia > Caudata > Salamandridae > Pleurodeles > Pleurodeles waltl. The sequence goes on along the minus strand of NC_090447.1, from coordinate 74,803,692 downwards.
AGGCACATGAAAAGGAGTGGGGGGAAACTTATTAAGTAAACTCTTAAGAAACCTAACCACAATAGGTGATTTAAACAATGAGGGCTGATCCGGAGGCAAAGAAAGGCTGACAGAGCAGCTAAATAACCCTTTACCGTAGCCACTGCACAAGCCTTCTTTGCTAAATCCAAAGCAAATAATAAAAATATCAGAAAGGTGGGCCTTCAAAGGATCAATTTGTCTTTCCCCACACCAAGCCACAAATTTTGCCACCTACCGGCATAAATGGTCATAGTGGAGTGTCGCCTGGCCGATAAAATAACATCCACTACATCTGGTGGGATTGAAAAAGAACTCAGGTTGCCCCGTTCAATCTCCAGGCATGACGGTGCAGGCTCTGGAGGTGGGGGTGTAGAACCTGCCCCTGCGACTGCGAGAGGAGGTCTGCCCTGAGAGGGAGACAGAGCAGAGGGCACAGCGAGAGTTGGAGAAGGTCCATGTATCACACCCTTCTTGGCCAATCTGGGGCTATTAAAATAACCTGAGCCCGATCTTGGCGAATCTTCCTCAGCAGCAGAGGAATCAAGGGTATAGGGTGAAACGCGTAAAGCAACTGGTTGCACCAAGAGATCTGAAACGCATCCCCCAAAGCTCCTAGCGCCAGATACTGGAGGCTGCAGAATGACAGGCAGTGCGTGTTCTCCCGAGTGGCAAACAGATCTATCACTGGAGAACCCCACATCCGAAAGATGTGTTGAACCAGTTCCGGATGGAGACGCCACTCGTAATCGGCAGAAAAATGTCGACAGAGTGTCCGCACGTACGTTGAGCACTCCGGACAGATGATTCGCTATCAAGCAAATCTGATGGTCCTAAAGCCAGGACCAGAGACGCAGAGCTTCTCTGCAGAGAAGTTACGACCCTACTCCTCCCTGCTTGTTTATATACCACATCGTGGTAGTGTTGTCCGTCAGGACCTGAACTGACTGACCGCGAAGGGACGAGAGGAAGGCTTTGAGAGCCAAACAAATCGCCTACAATTCTAACAGATTTATATGAAAAGCCTGTTTCACTGGAGACAAACGACCCTTGATGTCCAGGTCCCCCAGATGAGCTCCCCGCCCTAGAATGGAAGCATCCGTCATGACCGCGGCCACCGGAGGCAGCAGTGAAAATGGCCTTCCTTGAGAAAGGTTGCCGTCCACAGCCCACCATCGCAACTCCGCTGCAGCGTCTCTGGAGATCGTTATCGACTCCTCGAGATCCCTTTTGTGTTTAAACCACTGCCTGCATAGACACCTTTGGAGAGCCCTCATGTGCCAATGTGCATGAGTGACCAACAGAATGCAAGAAGCGAACAGACCGAGCAGACGTAGGACCTCGAGGACTGGAACAACCGCTCCATTTTGAAACATTGGAATTAATGCCTGAATGTCCTGAAACCGCTGAGGCAGAGGATAGGCCTAATTCAATGTTGTATCCAGTACTGCCCCTATGAACAGGAGGTGTTGAGAGGGCTCTAGGTAAGATTTGGGTGCATTTATAGAAAAACCCAGACTTAACAACAACTGAGTTGTCAACTGCAAGTGATGCAACAGAAGCTCCGGAGACTTGGCTTTGATCAACCAATCGTCCAGGTAAGGGAATACCATTATCCCCTTCCTTCTGAGACTTGCTGCCACCACTGCCATCACCTTTGTGAAGACTCGAGGTGCCGAAATAAGACCAAACGGAAGGATCGGAAACTGGTAGTGCTGCGACCCCACCACAAACCGGAGATACTTCCTGTGCGACTTGAGTATAGGGATATGAAAGTACGCGTCCTGCAAGTTGACAGACACCATCCAATCCTCTTTGCTCAACACCAGAAGTACCTGTGCCAGAGTCAGAATCTTGACTTTTTCCTGTTTGAGGAACCAATTCAAAATCCTCAGGTCTAGGATTTTTCTCAAACGACCGTCGTCCTTGGGGATCAGGAAGTATCTTGAATAACAACCCTGACCCCTTTCCTGCTCTGTAACCAACTCCACTGCACCTTTTGACAACAGGATCTGAACCTCCTGCTATAACAACAGGAGATGGTCTTCTGAACAGAACAAGGGACTGGGAGGGATGGGAGGAGGAAACTCCTGAAAAGGGAGAGCATATCCTTTTCTCACAATGTTTAGAACCCATGAGTCTGATGTAACTAACTCCCACTCGTGGGGAAAAAGACGTAATCTTCCCCCTACAGGATAAGTATGGTTGATAAAGGGGAGAAAACTAGGGCTGCTTCCCTTGCTGTTGTCCCCCAGATGAAGAGAATGATGCAGGGTGCTGCTGGGTGGCCCCTCTTGTCCGAACCCTCCCCCACCCTCTAAAGGATCGATATGAGAGGCTGGAAGGCTGCTGGACCGAGGACTGGGGTCTCCCTCGATAAACGGCTCCAAGCCCAAACCCCCTGAACCTCCAAAAGGACCTGAAAGGGGTAGCAGAAGAGGCTTGCAGACCCAAGGACTTCATCACGGCCCGGCTATCTTTAAAGCGTTCTAGGGGAGAGTCCGCTTTATCTCCAAATAGCTTTTCCCCATCAAAGGGTAAATCCAACAAAGTGGTCTGTACATCCGAAGAAAACCCAAAGGACCTCAACCAAGCGTGCCTCCTGGTAGCAATAGATGTACCCACTGCCCTCGCCACAGAGTCCGTAGAGTCCGGACCAGACTGGATTATTTTTTTTGCCACAGCCTGCGCATCAGGAGTTCACCGAATGGTCTCTGTACATCCTGCGGCAGGTCAGGCACCATGGCCTCCACGGAGTCCATGAGGGCGTGGACATATCTACCCAGCACACAGGTAGCATTTGCAGCCTTGAGAGCCATGCTGCAAGACGAGAAAGTCTTCTTTGCGGATTGCTCCATCCGTTTGGATTCCCTGTCTAATGGAATCACAGGTAAGGAGCCTGGAGCAGACTGTGTAGAGCGAGAGGCCTGAACCACCAGTCTCTCCGGGATAGGATGTCTCGATAAAAACCACGGATCACCAGGCGCCACTCTGTATCTCCATGCTACAGCTCTATTCACAGCAGGCGATGACACAGGCTTCCTCCAAAGCTCTAATATGGGATCCCTAAGAGCATCGTTGAATGGAAGCAAAGGATCCGCATAAGTCGAAGAAGGATGCAGGAACTCTGTTAAAATGTTCGTCTTAACTTCTGCAGCAGGCAATGGAAGTTCTAAAAAGTCTGCTGCCTTCCTAATCACTGTGTGAAAAGAAGCTGCCTCCTCCGTGAACTCCCACGGTGAAGACAAGTCCCATTCTGGGGAAGTGTCAAACCCACTGGCCGAATCCAGCCCTTGATATTCTCCCAAGGGCTCCACAATCTCCCCCTCCTCCAACAACTGCCTTTGATACTCTTCCTCCTGTAAGAGTCGCAAGGCCTTCCTCCATGACCTCAGTCTAACCTCCAACCTCAGCGTCAACACAGAATTGGCCGAATTCGAAGACACCAGCTTCAATACCTGACGTGGAACAGGAGAGGAAGGTTGACTTCGGTCGAATCCATCACTCGGATCCGGCACGGATCCTAATGGTGCAGAGGATGCTTGTGGCTCCACCATCGGTGCCAGCTGACGGGGTGATGAAATCGGCGCCATAGACCTGGAAGGCGACGTCATGGGAACCACAGGGCCTCAAGGCGACGTCATTGGCGCCGGTCCAGTACCCTCAGCCGGATAGAATGGCATAAACGGCACCGCCTTGTATGGAGCAGGGGAGCCCAATGAAAATGCCAACGGACCCATGGGACCAGCCGGTGCACCAGCAGGGGCCATCGCATTGAACATAGAGAACATGGCATTCAAAAATGCTGCCGGATCTGCTCCCAGAGCTGGGAAGCCAGGATACCACTGGTCTCCCTGTTGCACCTGTGCTTGCTGAACATCGGACTCCTGAGCAGCAGGTGAAAATCGAGGACTGTCCGGAGGTGCCACTACCTCAAAGACTGACGGCGCTGGAGAAGCCTCAGGGCTCTGGGGTTGAGGAGTCACTGTCAGACTCACCTCCCACGTCGCCGACGAGATGGAGACCTTGATCTTGATCATCCCCGAGCCGAACGACGCTGAAAGTCATGATGACGCCATCTCTTACGCTTCTTCAAAGAAGCATGGGAAGAGGATCTACAATGGCTCTTATGACTCTTCTTCGCCTTGGCCAAAAGGAGTTTGGCCTACCTTACCTTCAAAGCCTTTGACCTCGACGTCATGCTCAGAGCTAAGACATCAAAGACAATCGTCATGAGGGTCAGTGACAGACATGCAACCCCGCACTCTCTGCATGGCTTGAAACCGGACTTCCTAGGAGGAGACATTGTAACTAAAAAGTCAGATAGCAACAAGATGGAACACCTCCAACAGAAGTGAGGGCCAGGAGAAAACCATTAGCGTCGAAGGCATGGAAAAAAGGGAACTGACGTCAGCACGCCGGCGAGGACCTCTTATTGGCACGGTGATGTCAGACGGAGTCGCATGGAGCTGTGTCCTCGTCAACGTGGAGAGCTGGGAAGAAGATTTTCCGTTGGATGCTGGCGCAAGCGTGAATTCATAAGGTGAGGAATCCACAGGCAGTTGTATCCATCAGAAACATTATTATCCTAAGAGTCTCTCCAGGCCTTACTGAACGAAGGTAAACATCTACACTTCAGATTAAATATTGTAAACAAGTGCTCCGTCATCTCTGCACCTGGGTGGAACTATTTGGTGCTTATGACTATCAATGGAAATACCCTGAGAGAGACCCCAATTTACATAATTTCTTTATCAAGGAAACCTTAGTATGAACAGAGTGTTGGAAGAACAAGAAGGTGATTGTGTGGCAGATGAAACTGTTGCAGGCTGCAATGCAAAACATTTACTTGAGGAAGTGTGGCTTTAAGTGTTGAACTCTAATAAGGATACATTACGTTGATGGAAAGGTGACCTAGATTCCATTCGGCAAGTCTCCAAGCATGTACGTATAAGACTACTCTCCTTAGGGAGCAAATTATCTTCCTAGTGATGTCATCATTATTATTGTACCTTAGAGGTTCATCTGGGCACGTAAAATATCAGAGCCAGACCTGAAAAGGTTCCCTATTCTTTAGAATAGTCCTGCCTAGAACTTCAATCTGAGGAAATTCATTCTCTTGTTAGTATGCTTAAATATACTGTCTATCAACATTAATAGCAGCATACATTTACTCAAAGATAGATTTGGGCTCATGTTGGCAACAATGTCACTGGTGTCGCCGTTGATGCCCTGGTAACCAGCCCTATAGCTGAATGTGTCAACAGTTTTACACATAGTACAATGGCTGTTTTAAGACCACCACCCCTGAGGAAGAAGCCAAGACTGTACTTATCAACTTCAAACTGAAACCAGCTGACAATGCAGGGCCAAAGATCTCCTTAGATACTGCTGGAGAAACATCTTCATTGACTTCTAAAATTATTCATTGTGATGCTCCTTTCTTTGGAAATCTGACCTTAGGGATCTAATATAGTACTGCTACTGGTTCAGAAGATGTTGACGAAGCCTCCTTAAAAGTTTTGTGCTTTTTATGTGTAGACTTGGTTGAGGAGAAACAGTCCCTTATATGCTCCTTATGATTCATATAAGACAGACTCCATGAGCAGCATGAGGTTTAGCCATGCATTGGGGTTAATGTCCCCAAACTTTGGCAGAGATATGCTTCCAAAATCATTAATTCTCAATGAAAAACCCTCAAATAACTAAGAAATGAAAGTGGCTTTGTGGTAATAGAGATGTCAAGAAAGTCAGATCACTGACATCAGCATGCCTTAAAAGGACTTTGCTGAAACCATTTTCATAGGCCATGTGGCTTCTTTCACAATCTCATTTAGTACCACCCGGCACTGGTGATCAGCTATAGCAGAAAAGGTTTATTCTGCATCTAACCTGGCCCCTGAGGCGTTCATGTACTCAATCTGCGGCAGTACCTATCCACTAGCATGTGCTACTAAATTATTTACTGATGGGAAAATGTACTCTTATGAATAGAAAATGATGGATTAGTGTGCAGCAATAAATGTACTCCTTAGGAAATGTCTGGAAAAGTACTGTCTGCGTCAATCCTACAAGCGAGGCCTGAGGCTGATGTGTGAGCGGACTGAGTATCCCTGGACGGTTGGACTCCACAAGATTGCAAACTACAAAACATACTGTCAATCAGAATTTGGACTACCACCATCACCATACTCACTACTAACTACACTTAGGTTAGCCCTCCTTTCAACAGGAACTAGGGTGACACCTTTTATTCCACCAACACTAAGCCTTGTTTAAATTCAGATACACTGTATGATTTGGCTGATTGTCTACGAACTTGCCACTAGATTGGGGTTAAAGGACACACCTTAAGTACATAAATGATCTCAAATAAAATAAATCCTTCTGCTGTCCCATCCCAGGGTTGTTCTGTGTTTTAAGACAGATCACCTTTCTAGTGTCCCATCCTGTCCGCTGGTTCCCATATTTGAGTTCATGGCAGTGGAGAAACTGGAAGAGGCTGAGCGTGGCGGCAGTGGGGGCTTGTCATCATCTCCATCTGAAATACGTAAGGTGAACACACATTAGCATAGTAGACATTGGAGGATTTCACCTTAACCCATCATAGAAGAGTCACAAAATGCCAGTAGGTAGCAATGCATTCAACATTCAGAACTGGCAGACTGGTTGTACATTCACTATAAGTGATTTCTCCAGTAATACTTCAGTTGGCTGCATGTCTTAGAAAATATACCACACACGCATATGAACTCAAATATGCCTTCACTTCTGTACCCAAATAGATCTTAAGTATAGCACTGACTTGCCACCATCCTATTACAACTAAAATAGTTCCACCTAAGACGTGGAGGGCTTCTTCCAGACAATTATGGTTTTAATTTTAAAATTCAATATGACCGCCCTTTGTACTGATGAGGTGCCATGCAATGACAACCAATCAACTTCTTGTAAATCATCTTGTCTATTTGCTGCACTCCTTCAGAAGGAGGTTAAAATCCATAAGATGATCCCAGGCCTCAGTGGATGAGTGACAAAGTATTAATTGCACTTCAATATGATGTCTTGGTTTCTCAGATGCTTGTCTAATATTTATTAACACTTCTCACTAGGTGCACCTTTAAGTAAAGCAACATGCAGATATGGATCAAGCCTTTAACACTGTGTCAATAATGAGTCTTTGCCCACCAAAATGAAAATGGAAAAGGTGATAAACACATGCCCTTACAGGTATCATGCACACCGCTAAACATCAGATCAGCATCAGGAAACAAACACGAAGTCTACACCATGTCCTCCCACTATAACTCTAAGAAACAGCATCAGGGGCGCATTTTTAATCCAGCAATGATACCAAGTTAGCAGACCCAGTGGCAAGGGACTTATCCACACTAACTGAGCGCCAGCTCAGCTATGCAGACTTGGCCTTGCAGTATTCAAGTCAAAGGTATTGATAGAAGGTGAGCAAAAGACTAACATACTTATCTTTGAGGGACACAGTATGGAAAACTGTGAAAGGCCTGCAAATTACAACAATAACCCAACTCTTGAAAGCACAATGAAATAGGTAACTACTGCACAAGAGGTCCACCAATCATTTCAGGTGCAAACAATGTGATTACACCTCAGCCACAGCAAACTATTCTTTGTCTTCAACACTTGCATACTATTTAACTAGAGGCATTCAGGGAAAAACAAATTCTGACCCTTTCATGGATTTCTTCACAATTGAAGTAAAAATGAACAGAATTCTACTGACTGAAGAAAACAACCTATGGGCCAATGTCCCCTTAAAACGCACAGACCATCTTATATCAAAAACGTACCACTCCTGGGAAGTCATTAGCTAATGAAGGGTGTTATTTATATTTTGGATACTTTCTTACACACACTTATAGCCTACATTACGTACGCCGGCACTGGTCACAGACAGGGCCGAACCAGATACCCATACGCTAGTACAGGCCATTTATGATATGGGCACAGGTAGGCACCCCTGGTTAGGCGGCTATATAAGGGCCTAAGCACCCACTTACAAGTAACACTGACTTCACTGAGAGACTGATGGAAGGCGGACCTTGGCCAGCCATTTATCGATAGGGAATGGCAATTCCTTCTGGAGTTGCCTAGCATAATAGCAACATTACACAATTTAAATTTACCCATTTCACAATATTACACAGAGGGTGTATAACACCATCTAAATTACATAAAAGCTTCCCTGTGGCCTCATCTTCCTACCCCAGATGCTGCTCTGAAGAGGCAGACCTACTGCATCTGATGTGGACTTTCACTTCCCTGTTCTCTTACTTGGAAAAAGTATGTAGATCACTCAGTTTGTTACAGACACCAATCATTGAAATACTGCAGAACACTGCATACTGACACTAGATCTGTAGGAAAGCACCCCTTTTTGTCATGGTCCCCCCCCCCCGTTGCCTGGTACATCATGTGATTTTCGACTGAAGGTGCACTGGTTCCTGCTAACCAGGTCCCCAGTGCCAGATCTCGTTCCCAAAATTGTTCTTGCTTCCCCCAAATGGCACAACCTTTATCACCCTCTGAAAGTCCCTAGTAAATGGTACTCCTGGTGCCTAGGGCCTGGGGTACTAAAGAAGGTCCCCAAGAGCTGCAGCCTTGCTATGTCTTTGTTGATTTTTAGACATACTAAGTTGACAGGGAAGCCATTTTAAATACACGTGCTGGGTAAGGTCAATACTCTGAACAAATGGCTGTTTGGTATCAAACATCTCGTATTAATAAACCCTCACTGATTCCAGTAATGGATTTATTGATACATGCACGCAGAGGGCACCTTAGAGGTGTCATCTGAAAAACCTACCAATTGCTAGTGTGTTGACTGACTGGTCTCAACCAGTTCAGCCACCATAGATATGTTTTTGACCTCCTGAGGCGAGAACCTACTCTCTCGGAGATCAGGAACAAAGCCTGCTCTGTGCGGAGGTGTTGACACCTCCTCGATGCAGGATGTGCATTCCAGGGTGGGAAGCTTCCAAAGCCATGCTGCCTTTGTTATATGACCCAGATCCCTCCAGATGGCGGAGATGACCACCCCCTGTCCTGACCCTACTTCTTGATGGCAAGACACGCAGGAAAACTAGTAAGACTAGGAGGTGTTACCCACATCATGCCAGTCCCACCCCTAAGGTGGACTTGCTGATGTGGACACCACTTTTCAGATTCCTCCATTTTGCTTTGGATGGAATTAGCGTTCTATGGTATGCCCACTTCTCATCAGAAGTGGTCATATAGAGGGTGTAGAGAACCTAGGCCCCTTGCAACGCAAGCCCCCATTTGGGAGCTCTCAAACTTGTCCCCAAGTCCCCCTGTGTAGCCTGTTTTCAGGTGGCTCCCTTCACCATGGCCAGCTATAACCTCACCAGCACCCTGTTCCCGGTGAAACGCGTGTGCCTCCCGAACTCCTGGTAGTACTTTATACCTTGGCCCACTACAACTCCAACCCCTGAAGGTGAACCCCTGAAACCGACTGTATCTACCTTTATGCATCTCTGACTGTTTCTTCCATAGGACTGCATTGTTTGTAAAGGCGCACAGGTTTGAACGTAATACTTACCTGTTAAAATTCATAACAAAAACAGTACTTTTCAACTAAGTTCTTACTTTCAAAACATACATAAAAAGAAGTGTTATTTTTCTAATTTGGACTCTGAGTTATTCTTTCAGTGTGTGTCTCATTTATTGCCAGAGTACAACAAATGCTTAGCTTTGCCCTCTGTTAAGCCTAATTGCTTGCACACTAACACAAAAGAGCACGTTAGCATTATCTACTTTTGCCTCTGTGAACCAACTGGGGGATCCACTGGACTCTCTGCATGGTGTGCTTCTTTTTAGTGCACCATATAGAGAGCCAGCTTCCTACAATATCGCAGAATCAAGACGTCTAGGACTGACTCACGCTTTATTGATTTAGCAGTCCCTCTTGCCAAACGGCAAATCACGCTGAGTTGGAAGTCGCCCACCCCACCCCATGTACTGAGCTGGCATGAAGTAAATAAATAGGGGTCAGCTGAGAACTCGGCGCTCCGGAGGGAGAAATACAGGGGTCTATGCAAGTGACCTATATCCATGATGTGTGACACCTAAGAGTTTACAGCTCAAACTACAGACGCTGACTAAAGCAATATATACTTCCCTTAAACACACTCTAATGTATGTCAGCCCCTTAAGTTCCCTTGATACTCGCTAATAGTGCTAGACACTACACTCTCTGATCCTCAAAGTTAGGGGATGTTTCCCACAACTGTGAACAAACTGGTTGCATGATGACTGTGGGTTCACCATGGTGTAAATGTTGAGGGGTCGGAGGAGGATGTTGAGCGATGTAGATGTTCCTTCATTGAAAGCATGATGCATCAATTACTGTGACATGATACTACATACTATGCTTGCTCTGTCATTGAACGTTGCACATTCACTTGCAATCCTACACAATGACTTTTGTAGAACTCATTTAGCAATGACTTGTTATATGATATATTCTGCAATGTACCACGATTTCAATGTTTTGAGAAATGCAATAAATGATGTTTGAAAAAATAATCTGTATTTTGGATACATCACCAGTGATATCCTCTAACAGAAGTCAATTATCATCGCTCTTCTCTTGGGCCGACCACTGTGTCATCCACCTCATAATCTGAGTCATTAACCCTCACCGACGCCCGATAATCAGAACCACACTCGCCACTTCTCCAGACCCCTGGCCCACAGAAATCTGCAGGTAACAGACTCCACTTTCACTGACAGCCAGCGACCTGCAGACATGGTCTAGAACGTCCATCTCACCCCAAAAAGCCAAACCCAGAAGCAACAAGTGACACAATATCATCAACGCCACGTATCAGCAACGAAAGGCAACCTAATCTCCAAAACAGTAAAATTCGACAAAGTGCCCCAGGCACAATATTACAACTAATCTCTCAAACAATAAAATGTATTTGATTAGACAATACAGCAAACTAATTCAATTTTTCACGTACATGAAAAAACGTAGTGAAAATTAGGTAAACATCTTTCAGAAATTTCAAAATGCGAGGATTTTTCATACGCTTGAATTTTGCTATGTAATGCAGAAGGACTGAGGAAGAGTTAGCCACTTGCCAGTGTCTGACATTATCCAACACAGTTCGATCTGCCTTTCACGTATAAAGCTCGAATGACACTCACCCTTTCACAGTCTTACTCTCAGAGGAGACTGGGACTTGCCTTTTAGGATAACCGACCCCTATTGGCATCACAATGGATAACCAAACAGGCAACAAACACTTCGGCAGCTCGGCCAGCCTTTCAGGGCGGACTCTAGGATGCGCTCGAGTGTACTCCAACCCCTATGCATTCCAGGGGCGTTGGTTGTCACAGGACGTTGTTAACGCCTCATCTGATGTTTTCAGTGTAGTTCTTGGTGCCACGTCTGGGGTACGGTATTGAGTTCTGGAGCTCTCGTCAGGATTAATTCTAGAGGTGACATTTCTGGATAGTGGTAAATACGGAAGGCCACATCTCGGGTGGTGTGTCCGCTGCTGAAAGCCTCTCTGAAGCACCCAGTCCAGTTCTGGAGCCTCGTCTATAGTAATGTGCTCAGGGCTGTGTTCAGAATCTAATCCCAGAGACCTCCTGGTATGCAGCCTGTCCACTTCAGAAGCAAATATCCGGACTACTGTGTCCAGTTCTGGAACCACCGCTGGTCCATTGTGATGTTCAATTCTATAGGCCACCTCTGGCCTCTGCATGTTCTTTGTGCGCGACGTGTAAGATTACTTGCGTAAGACTTTTAGAAACTTTTAGTGGTACCTCTATGGCACGGCAAAGGGCTCTGTGTCCCAAAGGCACCTATTCAATACCCCAGGAAGTACCTAGCATCAAGTTTAGAGTTATACAGGTACAGTGCATGATTACTCTCCAGGGCATCAAGCCTCTTCCAACGCCTCTCAGTGCTGATAACAGCTTTATTATTTAATCTGCTATAAACAGCCTGGACCCGAGAGACTAGTGGTGGAAAAGCAACATCTTCAAGAGAAGAGCACAGGTTTAAGTTCACCCAGCAAGAAACAAGGCTCAGCTTGTGACATAAGGGTGTCGGTTTGCAAGCATTGGCATACTACACCACTGCACACTGTGCCACATATGCACACCAAGCACTATCTGGCGAACCAAGAATATGTGAAGCTTCTTCTAACTTCTTGCTCGGTGCCCCAACTTACAGCAATACAAATGCAATACCTTCACTTGTAGGATTCAATCTAAACCTAAAGCAGAGGAGAGCAAGAGGCCATTGGTAGCTGGGATAAGCTCTCCCAAGCACGAGTGTCTAAATGTTTGTTTTTCAATGTGATATACAACTGATTACTTTCCACCTCGTATATTTAATAAAACACCCTAAGTAGCCAACTGCAAGTAGTGGAGTATAACCCTTAAAGGCTTGTCAAACTCTGTAATTGATCAAATCAAAGAACACATGGTAAAGGACCTCAACATTGCCCAGAAGTAAGAAACACCCAATACATTTTCTTCACAATCAAATCAATTAATAGTTCGCAAAATTACATTATATGCACTTACCTGCACTACACAATGTAACATCTTACTTCCTTCTAGATGAGGCGTTAGTCACAGCAAGAAGCTTAAGAAAAGGTGAGTTACTCTTGACTCAATACTAACCCTGGACGACCAGTCTGGACCTGTGAACAGAGTCATCATCAACACTAATATTGGTAACTAATGGAAGAACCTACTTCTAACTCAGCCAGGATAATGTACTATTCTTTGGACTGCCAAAACAGCAACCACCCCAAGAGCTCCACAGACAGAACGGTATCAGGAACAAAATCCTGAGTCCATCTTCCTGACCTTGAAGTGACTACACTGGCTAACTAGCAATGACCAAATCACCTTAAAATCCTTTGAGGCAGAACACCCACAAAAGCATATGTTGCCTAAACCTCATCACAAACGGTAAGTTATTTACAGTGTAATATTATCCAAAGTGGCTACATCACAGTGAGCATAACCAGGAAACCATTAAACACACCAACCACAAGCTTGGAACAGAGTGAGGGAGACTGCTCTGAAGATTTATGGGCTAGTCAATGAAGGATATCCTATAACAGCCAGGGGCTTAATTGTTAAATGTGTATAGCCGGTTACTGATTAGTCTGGACTGCATGGACATTCTACAATGTGGCCCTTGGGCAGCAGTCAATCTTCCTCTTATGTTTGTTATCTAGCATTTTGGTACAAGGAAATTTCCCTGGACATGTACCCGAATGGATGTGTGCCATATATTGGAAAGCATGGTTTTCACTATATACCCAGATGTTCAAACCCAACATTACAAATCCATCACTGGAAAGTAAATTCCACATTACTTTACGTGTAAATTGGGTGAAAACAGATCTGTGTAGACTGTGTTATGTTTACAGCTACTGTCATTAGCAAATGATGTTCTATGTCTTTTCGAAACCGGACTGAAGAGTCCTGCCTGCAGTAATCCTGTCTGGATGCCACCAGGGCAAACACAAAGTCCAAAAGGTTGATACACTATGATTGGTGAACATTTCATTTTAAGGTTGAGTCTTCCAGACAACGCTAGTTGTTTGGTTGCCAAAGACGTATTGAGGGCTTACAAAGAGCATTCCAGGGGCATGCAGTACGTCCATTGCTTACCATTGGTTGACTTTACTCTCAATCTTATTTGATTGCTTTCTATTTGATAGATTTCCTTGTTTCAACCTGTCCATCTTGTACTTGTCCCTCAGATTAAGTGTAGCTTCTTTACCATCTCTTTGATTGGCTAGCATCTATGCTTCCTCCACTTGCTTTTAGGGAACTACTTCTTAGGACATGCTTCAGAGTAGCGCATGCACTAGCTGTTCCAAGACCTTTTCTTACCTTACAGTGGGCTTAGATGCCACCAGTTACTGACCATTGGTTGGCTTCATTGTCACTCATTTATTAGCTTGGGGTTGCTATGTTCCTGCAGCATTGGACCATTACTTGTGTTCTTCCACAGTTCTGTTTTTCAGATGCTACTTTTTTCCCTTTTAGTTTAAGCACTCTTAAAGAGTGCATGTATTACACTACTGTCTCCCTTGTATGTGGCCCCCAATTCACTGTGCTCGCTGCTCATCTTCTGCCCCCTGCCCTTGAGTGCTTCTCCCACCCTAGCATTTATTTTTCATGAGCTTCCCCCAGCTTTGCATTGCACATTCTCTCATTCTTTTACTCTCCTCTTGTTCCTCTCTCTTTCTGCCGCCCCTTCCGTGTTCCTTCACAGCACCCTCTATTTGTCTTCCATCCACCTGCAACCCTATGTTGTTTCGAACCACCCCATTGCTTTACCGCGGCACTGCTTGCTCAGTGTTGCTTCCCCACCGTGTTGCTCCCCAGTTGCTTCGGTCTCCAGCACTACAACCCAACTCAGCTCTGCAAATGAAAAAAAGGCACTTGTGTCATTTTGAAGCCATGGGCATATTTGGCGCAAACCTTCAAAATGATGCGTATAGTTTTTTTTTTTTTTTTTTTAAATAAACCATGATGCAGTATCAGGGATGCTCTACAGCATGGCTAAACCAACAGGTCCCAAAGGCAAGACCTAATGGCTTTGTCAATGCTTGTTAGGTCTGGCTTGGAAGCACAGCTGTCCCCAGAAGTATTGTGGTGAACCTAAAAAAAAGAGAGCTTTGGGTAGTACTACAGAGAAGGGCTTTGGCTCCACCAATGTGCTTGTAAGCCAGGAGTACATTTTGATTGAGCATAAACTGTGTGCTTCTACAGGAAAAAAGTGCTGCAGAACAGATTTTTTTTAAATTTCTTTGCTTGCCTGAGCTTGAACTTTAAGGCACACACATGACCCTGTAATGCTGGTAACGTGTCATAGATAACTAGGAGATGTGCCCTATGTAATGTCAAGCCATTGGCAAAGGCTCTGGCCTTCTCAGTTCACTGGGAAAAGTTATGCCAGATACCTTCAGTGTGATACGAGTATAATCAGAAGTTTTGACAAAGCAGGTTGCCTTACTACTACTTTTTTTTTTTTTTTGAGCATGTGTTAAATGCAATAGGATTTTAAGGATGGGTTGTTATTACACTACAGCTGTAGGTGGTATTTTATTACACAGAATCTCGGAGATTACCATAGTAAGCAAGGGTTTTGATCCTGGATACCCCTTTTGACAAAACGTGGATACAGAAGATTAGCAGAATTCTCATTAGGTCCTCTTATGAGAGATAGTATTCTGCTTTGTCAATTGTAATTTTGCATACAATGTAATTATATGACTGTGTGTCTCATAACTGTCTTGTGGAAAAGCTTAAACTGAGTACAAGAGGCCTCAGTTGGGTATGGTGACTAGCCAATAATAACAGCAAGAGACCTCATTGGTTCACTAGGAAATAATACTGCAGATGCCATACATCTGGTCTGTTTGCTATGAAAAGTTATGATAAACGCGGCACGGCTGACATATATTAAAAAATACATACATATGCTTAGTATTGAAGAAAACAAACCTGAACCCTCAAAACCCAAACAACTAGAGACCGTTTGCAAATGGATCAACTCTCTGCGAGCTAACAAAAAGAGAAGCATTCACCCAGATGTCTCAATTTATTGATTGCAACGCCATACTGTCCAACTTCCAAATAGGATTGAGTCCAGAAAGAGGCACAGAATATGCCCCAACAGCCATTTGGAATGACCTTAAAAACACAGTAGACCACAATGGGGTCACTCCACTACTTTTCTTGGACCATCCAGCTGCCTTCAACACAATTGATCCTGACGCTCTAATTCAAGAACTCTGAAGCCGACATACAGGATACTGCTCTTGACTGGGTGACATCCTATCTTCAAAACAAATGTCAGCCAGACACTTCCCTCCTCATCCAAACTCTACATCATATTAGCAATGGTCCCTTAAGACTCCATCATCTCACCCATACTTTTTCAACATCTACCTGAAGTCATTTCTGGCAATTACCAATGACTTTCTCTCACCTGCTATAACTACGCAGATGACACAAATACTCTTAAACTGGAGAGCCCCAAAGACACTGGAAACTCAAAAACCTTAAGTTGCCTCTGAGCCGTTAATCAATGGATGGCATGGGGCCATCTCGAATTGAATGTGTCCAAAACTGAAATACCTGTGATGACTGGAAAAATTATGACCCACTCTCCGTCTGGCGATCTAGGACCAGCTCCTAAGTACCCAAGTAACTAAGTAACCTCGGAATTAACAAGCAAATCTAAGCTATCAATGAATACCCAAGTGGATAAGTTAGTAAGATCAAATTTCATTATTATGAAAGCTCTGCAATGCATCTTCCCCCACCTAGGATTTCAACAAAAGCTCCAAACTACTACCTCTTTTGAACTGTCTAAATTTGAGTACGCCAATGGCCTCCAACACTGATCACGCCTATCAGCTATGAAATAACTACAATGAACTCAAAAACTCTGCTGCCAGATTACTCTTACATATAAAGCCACACTGTCAAACCCATATCTTTCCTGCCATACGTGCCCTACATTAGTTACTGGTTGGCAGAAGACCCACTTTCAAGTTGCTTTATATCATCCACAAAGAAATACATGGAACAGGACCACTTTTCATCAGGAAGAAAAATCACAGAACCCAAACAACAAGGAAACCTCCATTTCAGACTGGTGCCTCAAAATCCCAGCATACAAGAAAAAAAATCATGGGTGAAACATCACACTCTATTCAAGCAGTCATACTATGGAATTCATTACCACCAAACCTAAGATCCACAGATAACCATCTTATCTTCAGAAGATTACTCAAGCTGGCTCTTGTCTACATGACCAATATATTCAAACTACAAACGTACAGCAATGGTATGCCCAAGACACCAATGGTGCATATATGTGTTTGTAAACATGTATACTTTGATTATATGCATGTATTCAGACGTGCAGTTCTTTGTACAAATGAACATATTACTGATGAATAAATATATATACTTTCTTATAGTTATGCTTAGAAAATGTATATATTGCTTATGGCTAAAATATATGCATTCCTTTTATTTATGCCTAAGATCTATATAGATAATTGCAAAAATAAGTATTTGACTATAAACATGGTTATAAAGAACCTATGTGTAAATGTAAACTATTCAATGCACCTATTACTTAATCACAAATCAAAAATGATTAAATGATTTAAAAAATACAGATTATTGAAAGATACAAAAAAAGAATATGGGTATGTATCTCTCTCTCTTATATATATATATATAGATACACACACACACACACACGTATATATATATATATATA
Organism: Pleurodeles waltl; assembly: GCF_031143425.1. Classification (NCBI taxonomy): domain Eukaryota; kingdom Metazoa; phylum Chordata; class Amphibia; order Caudata; family Salamandridae; genus Pleurodeles; species Pleurodeles waltl. The sequence goes on along the minus strand of NC_090447.1, from coordinate 74,786,330 downwards.
CATATATAATATATATCCTAGTTGCATGAAATATAAATATATTTAAAAACCCAAATAAATACAAAGTATATACATGCATGTATGTATAACTTTATCATTGTCCACATATAAGTACAACAACATCAATATCCTGCAGGGTGAAGTGTATACTTGTGTTTTTTTCCTATTATAACACATAACTGCCACAGTATGTGAAGATGATTATAGCAATTGTATCTATAAGTGCTTCACTATTGAAATATTGAGGGACAAATGTAAATTAAAAACATAAAAGTAAATTATTTTTAAAAAACATAATAAATTAAACAAACTTTACAGGTAAAACTCAAAGCCTCAGTTTGTAAATATGAATCCATGCATGTACATATGGGACTTTAGTACAAATGTATATCTCCTGACTATTTTCTATATACATATTGTGTTAATATCTCTAGGTATGTATACCTCTTATGTTTGGTTACATACCTACATACTTATATATTTTTCTTTCCACTACAAAGAAACAAAAGGTTACCTAATCTCCCCAAGCCACCACTCCATGACTCGACCTATTCCTCTTCCAAAATATCCCCTACCTCCTCTCTCTGACTCATCCCAAACCTCTTTTGCTACTAGGAACTCCCAAACAGCCCTTTCCAAACTCTTCCCTCCTCTATTGTTCCTTTATCTTTTCCATCCAACTAACTGACTCACATGTCTACCACTCCCAATAACGCTTCATATTTCCCTCTCCTAATCCACTAGTAATCCAAGTTTTTGTTCCAGAGTAGCGTGCTACTTGCCAAAACTCACTTCAACATCTCGTTAGGGGTAGTAAGTGCTATGTACATACAATTACAATTTATTGTGAAATGCATATGCTAAAATCAACAGCCATTTAAGGGTGGATTGTTATTTTTCTGTAACAAAGCCTATAGACCGGCATTTTGCTGCATGAACTGTGTAAATTTTCATTTGTGGGGAAGGATTTTTGTGTGGTTACGGAAACCACCATTCACCCATCCCCAGGAACTGTACGACGCCCTCCCAGACTACTTCCACAGCAAGATCACCGGCATCTACACCAACTTCGACCCCCAACCCACCACTACCAACCTTGACAACCTCCTTTCCCATAGAGAGCACCAGCCACATGATATCCACCTGGTCCTCAATCACCACACAGACCACAGCAAACCACCATGACATCCATCGCCTAGGGGGCATCCACTGATCCCACCATCTTTTCAACCTAAGAATCAACTCCATCAGCACGGAAGTAAGCAGCGTCCTCAACACCTCCATCTCCGTGGCAACCTTCCCCGACAGATGGAAGCACGCAGAGGTCAGACCCCTTCTAAAGAAACCCTCCGCTGACCCCCAGCACCCTCAAAAATTAAAAACCGATCTCCCTGCTCCCGTATCCTCCCAAAGGACTCGAAAAAAGCCATCAACCAACCGCTCGAACACCTAAAACAAAGCCACCTTCTCGACACCTCACAATCTAGATTCCACTGCATGGAGACTGCACTGATCACCACCACATACAACATCAAGTTCCTCCTTGACCGAGGAGAAACAGCTGCGCTAATCCTACTGGACCTCTCTGTGGCGTTCAACACAGTCTACCCATCACACTCTACTCAACAGACTCCACAAGAAAAAACACTCAAGTGGATTGCCTCTTTTCTCTCAGGCCACACTCAGAGCATCCACCTTCCCCCTTCACCTCTGCACAAAGCCATCAACTGCGGCATACCCCCAAGGATCTTCAGTCAGCCCCACCCTTTTCAATATCTACTTGACCCCGTTCACAGACATTGTTAGATCCCACGGACACAACAGTCTCCTATGCCGATGACACACAACTGAACCTCTCTCACTCAGAGAATCCCCTCAATGCTAAAAACAACTTTTGCAATGCCATGACCAACTTTAACAACATGGATGAGAGACAGCTGCCTCAAACTAAACATCGAAAAAACTGAAGTCCTGATCTTCAAGCAGAACACCTCCATATAGCACCATACAGAACTCAGACCAACTCCCAACTGACCACGCACGAAACCTCTGCATCATTCTTGACAACCAACTTGTCCATGAAGCAGGAAGTAAAACTCAGTCGCCTCCACCTGCTTCTACACACTCCGAATGCTCTGTTGAATTTTCAAATGGATCCCAACCAACACCAGAAAAACTGTCATGCACGCACTGGTCACCAGCCACCTTGACTACGGCAATGCTCTCTATGCTGGAAATCCCACCCAGCTACTCAAAAGACTCCAAATCATTTAGAACACCACAGCTACACTCATCCTGAACCTTTCCAAACGTGCCAGCATCACTCCTCTCCTCAGGGACCTCCACTGGCTCCCGATTCAGAAGAGATGCCAGTTCAAGATCCTCACACTGGTGTACAAAGCTCTACACAAACAAGGGCCGTCCTACATCAACCACTGACTAAGCTGCCATGTCCCCGCAAGACAGCTGTGCTCCGCCACCCTCAACCTCGCACACTCACCCTGCATCTATCGCACGCTGCAGTGTAGGCAGCTCCTTCTCCTACATTGCAGCCAAGTCCTGGAATAACCCGCCTCCCCACCTTTGGACCGCTCCCTCCTTGGTGGTTTTCAGAAGAAGGCTTAAGAGATGGCTTTTCGACAGGGAAACAGCACTCTCAGCACCCAGATACCCTTAAGGGTGAGTGTGATGCGCTATACAAATGACTGACTGATTTGTTACTGCCTCTGACAAACCCTAGAGGAAGAACAACTGAACTGTAATCATTCTTGTTAGAATCTCTTCTAAGCTGTCTGCTAGGATCTTTTTATAAAAATAATTATTAAATACATACATCCATACATAAATATATATCACTCAAAAAACCAAAGTTTACAGCGACGGTAGAGTTAGGCTCACATTTTAAACCTACCAAACTAAAGAAATTCACCCGTTATAATTAGTTACCCCAAAGTAACTATAACTCGTGCCCCCGCCATGCACAGTTTTTCCCTCAAAAATGTTACTGCAAAAATTACATTGATATTATCAAGGATGTTATCAGAGATGTCATGAGTGCCGTAATTTGTAGGGTAATTAGCAGTGCATGGCGAGGGTGCGAGTTATAGTTAACTTACGGCACGAGTTATAATTACTTGAGGTAACTAACTATAACTGGTGAATTTCTATAGTTTGGTACATTTAAAATGTGAGCCCAACTATAACGTCCCTGTAACCTTTGGTTTTGTCAGTGAATGTGTTTAAATATATATATTTTTGTCTTTCATTGGCAGGGTTCGCGGCTCCATCACGTTGTTATACAGTGGGGGCTACACTGAGCACCGCGACAGTCGCAGATCAACGAAAAAAAAACAAAAAACAAGAGGAGGTTTCAACCTTTTTAAACTCCTAATTCATCCCTCAAAAACCCATACATTATCCCCATGGGGTCACAGTACCTCTACCCCGACTCCTCCTACCCATTTCTCAAAGACAATCTATAGCCCAGGACCGTTGCTGGTCAATAAAATAGTGGCTGCAACTTTCTGAACAGCTTTCACCCAGCCAATCACACACCTCAGTGGTCTTACAGATTCGTGGCAGTCCACATCAGATTCGCAACGGATCTACGTCCCTATATATACATATTTTTCCCCCATTAATTACCAAAAATGCACTGAACAGATTCACAGCAAAACACAAAAAGGTTGCTTTCTGGACCAGGACCTACCTTACTGCCAAATTTGCTCTATGTCCGTCCAGTAGTATCAGCACTATTGCTGTTCAAAAATCCTATGGAAAAATGAAGGGGGAAAGTGTTTTGGGACACCCCCCACCCTTTCTCTGCACACCCCTCCCGCCGGATGGATCGCCATGAAACATTTCAGACAGCAGCTGAAGTGACTGGCAATTTTTTGGGAAAGTTTTGTGAAGATTCGTCAAGCGGCACCCAAGATACAGGCAAGTAAATAACTCTTTTTACATAGAAACTAGGTCCTAACTATAACTACCAAGTGGCGACCGCCACTAGGTAATATATATATATATATATATATATCTTTGCAGATACATAGAGGGCCTTTGGGTCACCTCTGTTCTGCCATTGGTCTGAGTGTCATTTACGCTCTGCTTCCATCCATGACAGAGTACTGCACGAGGTTCCGTTCACATCAGTCACTGGCCCTCTTGCCTGGTGAATAACGACATTCTCTGATCACATGTGTATATCCACCTTAAAATGAGTGCGCTTGAGAGTCTGGGTTGGATGGCCAGTCCTTTAATTTTCAATTTTCTACTTTGTTATTCCCCTTTCATTTCTTTCTTTCTTTTTATTTTGATGTTTAAGAGGATATTACAGCTCTCCAAACAGTGTAAACGGGCAGCATGCTTGCCACTCATTTTATCTGCAGTGTGCCGCATCCGTGTGACCACTTCCACCAAATCAGGAGACCATTATGCCATGCTGTTGTCAATACTGTACCATTTTTTGTCTTTCCGAAATGGCCAACATGTTGGTTCTAAATACAACAGTGGACTATTTATGATGCCTCTGCAAGACAGATGCCCGCTACATTTACTTTTCTTACTGCAAGCGTATACCTATCGTTGTTAGAGGGAAGCATGTTTTTTTTTTTCTAGTTGTTTTCTTTTAATGTATCTCATACATGTTATTGAGCTTGTGCACGTTTTATTGCAGTTGTGTCAGAGGGTGAATGCAAGAATGAGTTAGATTGATAAATAAATGCATGTGTGCAAAGATGAGTGGCAGAGTGCATGTATGATTATGAAGAAACAAAAACTTGTGCTGTTTAGAAACTAACTCCTGGCCTAAAGTTACCTAACATAAGCATAACCAAGTAGAACTGTAACTGCTGAATTTCTATGGTGTTGTATGGGTACTATGTCAAGCTAACTATGTCACTGTAACCTTTTGTTCTTTCAGTGCCTGTGTATATATGATACTTGCCCTTTTTTCATAAAACTGGTATGAGGCCTTACGCCATACTCCACTGCAGAAGGAGTTTTTAAAGTTTGCTAAAACTAACAGCAAGATTTCTCAGAAACGTTTTGATTTTAGTGAACTGATGGCACAAGCCAGCACCCCCCCTCTGAAATGTGTTCCTGCTCCAGTACAATTCACCATCTACCAATTTTATGGGCACAGAATATCTTGGCCACAGTCTGATAAAGACATATTGAAAGGGGCAGTAAAGGTTGTGACACTTATAATCAAATGCTGTTAGACAGGAGTTCAAAAACATTGTCACACACAGCAAACTGCTGTACCTTTAGGGGATATGTACACTTTGATGTTGAATTTGGAGCCCAGGGATGTGGAATTCCTATCGCCCGACGCCCGGGACATCTTGTTTGGGGTCAAGAGCAACAAGTTTTTATGTTTACTTTGTCCTTGGGACAAGTAGGCCTAACCCTCTGCAGCACAAACCCTTTGGCTGCCTGTTTACAGAGAGTGGAACTCTCTGCAGTTGAGGTAATGTGTTTCCAAAAGATAATGCTGTTCGAACTTGTATTTATGGTTCATTATTTGAAAGTCTTCATTATTAGGGCGAGTGCTGTAAATAAATGTTTTAAGGTCACACTTCACTACTGACGGTTCCAGTACAAAAAAAAAAAAACACGTGTATACACATATTTGAAAAGTTTAGGCTATGAGGCTAAATATAATGCTCCCAGAATGCTCTCTGATTAGATGCAAATGAAGTGTCATTTAGTAAAATGTGTTGATGCATGCTAGTATTTCCCAAAAATATTTCAAATGGAAAATCAGTATAACCATTTTCAACACGATTATGGGAAGCATAAAAATAAACAAACACTGACAAAGCCAACTGATCTGACTTATTTTTATAAGTCTTTTAGTTTCATCAATGTGTGTCTTGTTTTGACATGGCTTTTGTAACACTTTATTGTTGCAGGAGCTACCAGGCCCTCAACATTGTAACAAACACTGGCAAAAACTGCCCAAAAGGTTTTTTTTAACTCTAAAAGCACACGTTGCCACCAGTGGCATAACAAAGGCCCCGCAGCCGCCCTTCCAGGGGGCCCCTTCAGCATAGCACTTGCCCTGAGTGAGTCTGGAGAGGGGGCTCCTCCATGTTCTTTGCAAAGAGGCACACTTCAGTTTCGTTACGGCACTGATTGCCACTGTAGTTCCTGACACTGAACAAAACTACTTTGTGTGCCAATATGCTCCTTGTGGAAGAGCAGAATGCGATCACTCACAGTAAAGCCAGCTGAAAGAGAGAGAAATAGAAGTTTAATAAAAACAAAATGTCTTTATTAACACCAGACCTAATTAGGGACCAAGACCCACATGTAGGTAGCTTTTTGCATGTCGCAAACAGCGACTTTCGCTGTTTGCGACGTGCAAAAAGCACATTGAGATGCAAACCCAGTTTTGCGACTCGCAATTAGGAAGGGGTGTTCCCTTCCTAATTGCGACTCGCAGTGCAATGTAGGATTGTTTTGTGACTGCAAGCGCAGGCGCAAACCAATCGCAGTGTGCACCCATTTCAAATGGGTGCTAACACTTTCGCAAAAGGGAAGGGGTCCCCATGGGACCCCTTCCCCATTGTGACTGTCACTGTAAACATTTTTTCAGAGCAGGCAGTGGTCCTGTGGACCACTGCCTGCTCTGAAAAAATGAAACAAACGTTTCATTTTTCGTTTTTGTAATGCATCTTGTTTTCCTTTAAGGAAAACGGGCTGCATTACAAAAAAAAAAAAAAAAACTGCTTTATTGAAAAGCAGTCACAGACATGGTGGTCTGTCGTCTCCAGCAGGCCACCATCCCTGTGAGGGCTGCCATTCGCAAGGGGGGGTTGCAAATTGCGACCCACCTCATGATTATTCATGAGGTGGGCATTTGCGAAGCCCTTGCAAATCACAGATGTGTCAGGGACACCATCCTACATTCGGATTTGCGAAATTGCGAGTCGCTCTGACTCGCAATTTGCGGGTCGCAAATCTGAACCTACCTACATGTGGCCCCAAATTCTTAAAGTCACAAAAGTGCACCCATGGTATATGTCGTACCCCTATAAAATATTTGTGAACTGTATTTTAGCATGGGCAAATACGATGTGTAGATTTGCTCATGTGAAAATCTATTGAGCATTTGCAAGTTCATTTTTCCTCCAGCCACTTTCTACCCAACCCTGGAAGAAGTTCTAATTCTGCCATTGTCCGGAGTAAATGTCCAACCTTTCTTATTATGGGAAAATATTAGAGAGAAGCTGGTGAAAATCTTTAAAACATGCAGGTTAGTAGGTTTGCAGACTCAAAGGCATTCCAGCCCTGGAACTATTGCTTACTGCGTCCTACAGCCCCAGTATGCAGATCTGCAGAAAGGTGGCAAAATAAGGAAATTGCTACAGTAGGGATTGAAACTCCAAGTATTCAAGTCCTACTATGGTAGTAGCTCTGGCATAATGAGATTGCTGCCATAATTTGTCGCCACACTACATGGCACCAAAGGGACAAGTAGATCTTTTTACAGGACAAGTAGATTTGAGAAGCAACCTGTCCCCTGGACAAGTAGATATTTTAATAAATTCCACACCCCTGGAGCCTATGAAAGGATGTGAATCGAGAGCACTGGAGTTTAAGGCTGAAAATGTTTCACTGCGATAGTTTTGCTTCAACTGTCTGCCTTTTGTAAGTGCTGTGTTTTTTAGTATTCTACTAGTGTGGAGGTTTGAAATTATGAGGTGTCCTGATAAAAGTGTTGTGAAAGACTGGTCGTGAATGTATCTACAGTTGATGATTAATCTGATAGAGCAGTTGGAGTATCCAGACAAAAGTCACTCCTCGTGGTCAGATTCTTTCAGTGAGTGTCCTGATGGTGAAAAAACACCCAATACTATTTTAGGAGGAGTATTTTGACGATGAAGGTATTGAAATTTGAGCTTTTTAGACCAGTTTTGTAACTTTTTCTTAATGTTCTTGTATCAATCAGATATTGTCAACTAATGCAAACACTGCGTTTATTAAGCCTCTCACTCAGCCTCTTAGCCTTACAAGGTGCCATGAAGTCAGGTAAAAATGACCCCCTTCTTTGTAGCTCATGTCCCATTCTCATCTGTGGTGAACCTACTGTAAACGTGCCCTCCGCGTTGCTATGCCTATTTATTCCCCACTGCACACCCAGTACATTGCTTCCTCACACACACCCTCCGTGTTGTGTGTGAGCCTGTGTTTTCATTACCACGCATGTGTGATTTGTCAGACTACAAAATTAAGCAATAACTTTTTTTGTTTTTTTAGCCATGCTGCATAGAATTGGGGTTGCTGTAGTGTACAGTATAGTTAAAAAACATTGACAAAGCCAAAAGGTCTAAAATGCAAATCCTATTGGCTTTGCCAGTGCTTTTTGGAAAAATAATTTTATAGAAATGTGTAATACATATGGCATTTTATAATGCACAGTACCACTGCAGAATTTTAAAACAATATGAATATTGTAGTGGATTTTGCCGTTTGTGTATCTACATGTGGCCTGCCTTCTTCGTGACACACCAAATGGGATATATTCAATTAAATCATATTCAGTGTTTAGTTTCAGACAATACTTACCTTCCCTAAGGTGTGTATTTTAATTCCTTGACATTTGCAGCATCATATTTTTATTTCATATCTTAAAGTACAAACTTGTAATGTGCTTCCGCCTCACTCAGCACCTTAGAAGGGATTTTAAAGCTCATGTTTGTAAATCGGTGAAAGTGCCATAACTATACTATTTAACCCCTTCGCTGCCAGGCCTTTTCCCCCCTCAGGTGCCAGGCCTTTTTTTGGCTATTTGGGGCAGGGCATGCTTAGGCCCCCATAACTTTTTGTCCACATAAGCTACCCACGCCAAATTTGCGTCCTTTTCTTCCAACATCCTAGGGATTCTAGAGGTACCCAGACCTTGTGGGTTCCCCTGAAGCAGACCAAGAAATTAGCCAAAATACAGTGAAAATTTCATTTTTTTTTTTTTTTAAAGTGGAAAAAAGGGCTGCCGAAGAAGGCTTGTGGTTTTTTCCCTGAAATTGGAATCAACAAAGGGTTTACAGTGCTAAATCACCAGCTTCCCAGCTTTAAGGAACAGGTAGACTTGAATCAGAAAATCAAATTTTTCAACACAATTTTGGCATTTTACTGGGACATACCCCATTTTTACAATTTTTTGTGCTTTCAGCCTCCTTCGAGTCAGTGACTGGAATTGGTGTGAAACCAATGCTGGATCCGAGAAACCTAAACATTTCTGAAAAGTAGACAAAATTCTGAATTCAGCAATGGGTAATTTGTGTAGATCCTACAAGGGTTTCCTACAGAAAACAACAACTGAAATAAATAAAATATTGAAATTGAGGTAAAAACAACAGCCATTTTTCTCTACGTTTTACTCCGTAACTTTTTCCTGCAATGTCAGATGTTTTAAAGCAATATACCGTTACGTCTGCTGGACTCTTCTGGTTGCGGGGAAATATAGGGTTTGTAGGTTCATCAAGAACCCTAGGTACCCAGAGCAAATAAATGAGCTGCACCTTGCAATGGGTTTTTATTCTATACCGGGTATACAGCAATTCATTTGCTGAAATATAAAGAGTGAAATATAGGTATCAAGAAAACCTTTGTATTTCCAAAATGGGCACAAGATAAGGTGTTGAGGAGCAGTGGTTATTTGCACATCTCTGAATTCTGAGGTGCCCGTACTAGCATGTAAATTACAGGGCATTTCTCAAATAGACGTCTTTTTTACACACTGTCTTATATTTGGAAAGAAAAAATGTAGGGAAAGACAAGGGGCAATAACACTTGTTTTGCTATTCTATGTTCCACCAAGTCTCCCAATAAAAATGGTACCTCACTTGTGTGGGTAGGCCTAGCGCCTGCAACAGGAAATGCCCCAAAACACAAAGTGGACACATCACATTTTCTCAAAGAAAACAGGTGTTTTTTGCTAAGTGCCTACCTGTGGATTTTGGCCTCTAGCTCAGCCGCCACCTAGGGAAACCTATCAAACCTGTGCATTTTTGAAAACTAGAGACCTAGGGGAATCCAAGATGGGGTAACTTGTGGGGCTCTCACCAGGTTCTGTTACCCAGAATCCTTTGCAAACCTCAAAATGTGGCTAAAAAACACGTTTTCCTCACATTTTGGTGACAGAAAGTTCTGGAATCTGAGAGGAGCCACAAATTTCCTTCCACCCAGCATTCCCCCAAGTCTCCCGATAAAAATGGTACCTCACTTGTGTAGGTAGGCCTAGTGCCCGCGACAGGAAATGCCCCAAAACCCTATCTGGACACATCAAAATTATCAAACAGAAAACTACCTGTTTTTGTGGGCGGGGGCTCCTGCGTTTTTGGTCCTGGGCTCAGCAGCCATCTAAGGAAACCTACCAAACCTAGACACCCGAGGGATTCAAGGGAGGTGTGACTTGCGTGGATCCCTCAATGTTTTCTTACCCAGAATCCTCAGCAAACCTCAAATTTAGCTAAACAAAAAAAAAAAAAATTCTCTCATTTCTGTGTGGGATCACCGCACCGGGACAAATTTCCTACCACCCAACGTTCCCCTTAGTTTCCCGGTAAAAATTATACCTCACTTGTGTAGGTGGACCAAGTGTTTGTGACAGGGAAGAGCCAAAAACACGTCGGAATTGAGGAGGAACCAAACTGGGTCCAAAAGGGCAGTTTGAAACAAAACATTTTTAGGCTGACAAATGCAGCAGAAGTTTTATCGGTATAGATGAGACAATGCTGGGTGGTAGGAATTTTGTGGATTCCTGCAGATTCCAGAAGGTTCCATCACAAAAATGTGGGAAAAATGTGTGATTTCCAGCAAAGTTGTAGGTTTGCAGGGCATTGTGGGTAAGGAAATGGTGCGGGGTGCATGTGAAGCACACCACTCTGGAATCAACTAGATGTTTAGTTTTCAGATGTGTCTAGGTCTTGTGGATTTTTCTACATGGCAGCGTCCCAAAGTAAAAAAAAAGTGCAGCCCTCACCATTCCAAGTGGGACGATTTTGAGAGTTACCAAGCTCTCATGGACAAATGTAAAACAAAAACCAAAAAAATCAAATGTCCTCTTGCTTGCCATGGGATAAGATGTTTTAGTGTGCGGGGGAGAGCTGAATGACTGTTAGCCCCTTCAAATCGGGTGAGGGCATAACCAGGCCCATACTGGTTGGTAGTCACCACCCCACTATTTTTTTATTTTTTTTAATTTCATGGCATTTAGTAGACTTTCTGCCCCCGGGGTGTGGATCGGGGTAACTGCCCCATCTACCCACTGGTGGGCAGAACAACTTTGGCCCCATTTATTTGGGGTGGGGGTATGGCCATAACCCCACCCTCTCATTTTGAAAAAAAAATCTTCCACGGTCTCTGGTGAGCTTTTTGACCCCCTTGGGGGCAAATATGGCCAACAGTAATGTGTCCCCATGGGGAGCGACCCTTGCCCAAGGGGGTGCCCCCACAAACAAAACACACATACACACACACCAATCCCTGGTGTCTAGTGGTTTCTGCAGATTGGCCTAACAAAAATGCCTAAGGGGGTCGCTCCCCATACATAAAAACAAAGTCAATAAAAATATAAATATATCCCTGGTGACTAGAGGTTTCTGCCCAACGTGAGGCGGGGGGTTGGGGGGGCAGAAATGGCCTAAAAATAATATGGCCCCCTAGGGAGCGACCCTTGCACAAGGGGGCCGTTCCCTTTAACAGAAAACACAAAGAAAAAAATCCCTGGTGTCTAGTGGGCATTTCTGGAACGCCAGACCACCCTAAGGTGGCTTTGGAGTACACAGGTGGGGATAGGGTGACCAGACGTCCCGGATTTCCCCGGACAGTCCCGGTTTTTAGAGGACTGTCCTGGTGTCCCGACGCTTCTCTTAATTTTCAACAAATGCCCTGGTTTTTGGGAAAAACGTTAGATTATCATATAAATGTCCCGGTTTTTGGGACAAAGGTCAGATTATCTAGGGAAGCATAAGTTAAAGGTATACTGTCCTTTAACAGACGCCTACAAAGTATGAAATTATTAAAGTAATTTATCTGTTACTGTCAGGCAACACAGTCCCCTGTCTGCTACCACCAGAGAGACAGAGTACGGAGCAGAGAGAGGTGGGTGGGGGCAGGCTGGGGGTGCAGGGTGGGAGGTCAAGCCAAGCTAATTTTATATGTGTAGCCTTGTAAGAGTGTGTGTATATATGTAAACACACACATGTATAGGCACACATTCACAAAGCTAAGCAAAAAAACGGGACAGGCCAGATATAAAAGTGAGTGTAAAGTCTTTAGTCCTTCTTTTATGTCTGACCTGTCCGGGTTTTTGCTCCTCAAAATCTGGTCACCCTAGGTGGGTATCATGTCCCATCACTGGGTCTGTAGAGGAGCTAGGTAGCCTGCCTCCCTATCTGGAGCGGTCTGTTTCATCCATCACCTCAGGCCCCCTTACGTTCCTCCTCAGCAGACAAGGCTGCTCGCCTCAGCAGTGTCTCGGCAGCATGGAGGATGTCTGGATGCGACCTCCCCGAGGGCACAGTCGAGCTGCATCGACGTGTTCTGGTCTAGCGAAAAGAAACTATGCAAACGCATTACTAAGGAACCGAGGCTAGCCTTTAGCGTGCGCCTTACTCCCCTCCCTCCTCCCCTGCCTCGCCCCCCCTCCAGTGCCTGTTAAGTCACTTCCACATGACGACGCAGACCAGGGGCGTAACTAGACTCGAACTTTGGGTAAGACGCCGAACAGTTGAGATCTTTATAGAAAACCAGTTCTGGGGTCTTCTTTCACTATTCTGGGCAATGTGTAACAGGGCGGGGTGAGTAGGGATGCACTTACCTGAACAATATGTGGTGAACAGTGCATTTTGAAGCACACAGTGCCAGTAGGAATTTTAGCAGCAGAACTGTGCTTGAGAAAATTTACAGGGGGCGCTGGGTTCTCCATTTAAAAAAAAAAAAAAAAGTATTTCTATGCATCTTTATCTCTTTCTTAATCGTCAGCTTTTGCTAGGCTACCCATTTTGAACATACCTTGGAGTAGTGCTCTCCAAAGCCTTAATTTTCAATGTTCACCAGTACATCAGAAAAACATGACCTGACCATGCACATTTTTTCAAATGCATTTTGTCTGGTTATCTCAATTCTAATGAAGCTTTTTTTACCCTGGTCCGGTGTTAGCCAACACCTTTCAATTTTACTAAAATGTATACAGAACAGACTTACTTGTAGCTGTTTTCACACATCTCTTTTCGTCCACTGGTTGTTTGAAATGGCCTCTATGAAGGGTCACCCCAAACCTTTTTGCCTTCCTCCTCTTCTATTTCTGACCTCATTTTTGCTGGCTTTAGCACTCTGGACACTTTACCACTGCTAAAGTATATGTGCTCTCCCCCCAAAAACATGGTAACATTGGCTCATACCCAATTGGCATATTTAATTTACTTTTAAGTCCCTACTAACATGCCCTACATGTGCCCAGGGCATGTAAATTAAATGCTACTAGAGGGCCTGCAGCACTGATTATGCAACCCACATCCACATACGTAGCCCCTTAACCATTTCTCAGGCCTGCCATTGCAATGCCTGTGTGACTTGGCATTTAAAAGTACTTGCCAAGCCTTAAAGTCCTCTTTTTCAACATATACATCAGCCCTAAGGTAGGCCCTAGGTAACCCATAGGGCAGGGTGCAATGTAGGTAAAAGGCCACCTACATATGTGTTTATATGCCCGGTACTGGAAAACTCCTAAATTGGTTTTCCACTACTGTGAGGCCTGCTCCTTTCATAGACTAGCATTAGGACTGCACCCATATACTTTTTGAGTGGTAGACCCTGATCTGAAAGGGGTAACCAGGACATATTTAAAATGGCCAGAATGGTAATAGAAAATCCTGCTTATTGGCGAGGTTGGATATTATATTACTATTTTAGAAATGCCACTTTTAGAAAGTGAGCATTTCTCTGCACTTAAAAACCATCTGTGCATTGTAGCCTGTCTTAAATCAACGTCTGGGCTAGGATGGGTGACAGCTCCCTTGTGCGTTTCACCCAGGCAACCACAAACACAGGACACTCAGTCACACCTGCATTCATTTGCATACTGAATGGGTCTTCTTGGGCTGGAAGGGTGGAGTGCCACACACTTACACTTCAAAGGCTAGTGGCCTCCCCTCACACAATGGATTGCCAAACCCCATACTGGGACCCTGGCAGATAGGACTGCACTGAAAGGCGAACTTGTGCACTTTAAAACCACTCTTTGAAGTCTCCCCCACTTCAAAGGCATTTAGGGTATATAAACTGGGTCTCTGACCCCACCAACTCAGACACTTCTGGATCTACAGCTGCATCCTGTCAAGAGGAACTGCCTGGCTGCCCAAAGGACTCATCTGGACTGCTTTGCTGTGAAGTACTGCTGCCCTGCTTTCTTCTGACTTTGCTGAGAAGGACTCTGCTCTCCAAGGGCTTGGGTTGAGCTTGCCTTCTGTTTTCTGAAGTCTCAGGGCCAAAAAGACCTCATCTCTACAAAGAACTTCCTTGTGCATCAAAAAATCGACGCAACGTCTGCCAGAAACAACACAAAGCCTGCCTTGCGACTGAGTAATCACCGCACAGCCACCTAGCACGACGCAGCCCAACTTCCCAAGTGAAAATTCAATGCAGCGCCTGCCTTGCAATGGAAAATTTGACACATCCCCTAACAGATCGACACAGCGTCTGTGCCTTCTTCCAGCAGCAAGAATTTTCCCTGTATCGTCCATGGGTATCCAAATATTCTGGCATCACAGTGAGGAACCAAGACTGCACGCTGAAAAATGACGCAAGCCCCTTGTTGCGTGGAAAGAAACAATGCATCATCTGATTTGCGCAGGAAAATCCGATGCACACCTTATTTTTCCAGGCATCTCCTATTTTGCGATCCCTGTGCATTGTTTTTTTTGACAAATGCTAGGTACTGTATGTAACAAAGAAACAGCTGTTTATTTTAAAGGATTAAGATTATTTCAAATCTTGCAAAAGTGATATTTCAACGTGTGCTTATTGGATCTTTGTAATTTTGACCTTATTTTATTCAGATAAATATCTATTTTTCTAAACCTGTGTGTTGTATTTTTGTGGCGTTTTCAATGTGTTACTGTATGATTTATTGCACAAATACTTTACACATTGCCTTCTACGTTAAGCCTCACTGCTCAGTGCCAAGCTACCAGAGGGTGGGCAAAGGATAATTTGAATTGTATGTGACTTACCCTGACTAGGATTGTGGTCCCTACTTGGACAAGGGTGTATATCTCTGCAAACCAGAGACCGCATTTCTAATATTGGTTAATTGTTTCATTCTTTTTTCTTCTACTCACTATAGCATGGACAGGGGTGTGGAATTTATTAAAATATCTACTTGTCCAGGGGACAGTTTGCTTCTCAAATCTACTTGTCCTGTAAAAAGATCTACTTGTCCCTTTGGAGCCATGTAGTGTGGCGACAAATTATGGGAGCAATCTCATTATGTAAGAGCTCTGATAATGGCCTCTCTGATTATGCCAGGGCTACTACTAGCAATTTCCTTATTTTGCCACCTGTCTTCAGATCTGCATACTGGGGCTGAAGGAAGCAGTAAGCAATAGTTCCAGGGCTGGAATGCCTTTGAGTCTGCAAACCTACTAACCTGCATGTTTTAAAGATTTTCACCAGCTTCTCTCTAATATTTTCCCATAATAAGAAAGGTTGGACATTTACTCCAGACAATGGCAGAATTAGAACTTCTTCCAGGGTTGGGAAGAAAGTGGCCGAACTTGCAAATGCTCAATAGATTTTCACATGAGCAAATCTACACATGCGTATTTACCCATGCTAAAATACAGTTCACAAATATTTTATAGGGGTACGACATATACCATGGGTGCACTTTTGTGACTTTCTTTAAGAATTTGGGGCCACATGTAGGTAGGTTCAGATTTGCGACCCGCAAATTGCGAGTCAGAGCGACTCGCAATTTGCGAGTCGCAAATCCGAATGTAGGATGGTGTCCCTGACACCATCTGTGATTCGCAAGGGCTTCGCAAATGCCCACCTAGTGAATAATCATGAGGTGGGTCGCAATTTGCGACCCCCTTGCGAATAGCGGCCCTCACATGGATGGTGGCCTGCTGGAGCTAGCAGACCACCATGTCTGTGACTTATTCCTTAAAGGAAAACGAGATGCATTACAAAAACGAAAAATAAAACGTTTTAGTTACATTTTTTCAGAGCAGGCAGTGGTCCGCACAAAAATGTTTACATGGACATTCACAATTCCCTTTTGCGAAAGTGTTAGCACCCATTTGAAATGGGTGCAAACTGCGATTGGTTCGCACCCGCGTTCGTGGTCACAAAACAATCCTACATTGCACTGCGAGTCGCAATTAAGAAGGGAACACCCCTTCCTAATTGCGAGTCGCAAACCCGTTTTGCGATTCGGTAACCAGGTTACTGAATCGCAAAACTGGGTTTGTGCATCGCAATGTGCTTTTTGCACGTCGCAAACAGCGAAAGTCGCTGTTTGCGACATGCAAAAAGCTACCTACATGTGGGTCTTGGTCCCTAATTAGGTATGGTGTTAACAAAGACATTTTGTTTTATTATACTTCTATTTCTCTCTCTTTCGGCTGGCTTTACTGTGAGTGATCGCATTCTGCTCTTCCACAAGGAGCATATTGGCACACAAAGTAGTTTTTTTCAGTGTCAGGAACTACAGTGGCAATCAGTGACGTAACGAAACTGGAGGGTGCCCCTTTGCAAAGAACATGGAGGAGCCCCCTCTCCAGACTCACTCAGGGCAGGTGCTGTGCTGAAGGGGCTCCCTGGAGGGCGGCAGCGAGGCCTTTGTTATGCCACTGGTGGCAACGTGTGCTTTTAGAGTTCAAAAACTTTTTTTTTTTTTTTTTGCCAGTGTTTGTTACAATGTTAAGGGCCTGGTAGCTCCCACAACAATAAAGTGTTACAAAAGCCATGTCAAAACAAGACACGCATTGATGAAACTAAAAGACTTATAAAAATATGTCAGACCAGTTGGCTTTGTCAGTGTTTGTTTATTTTCATGCTTCCCATAATCGTGTTGAAAATGGTTACACTGATTTTCCATTAGAAATATTTTTGGGAAATACTAGCATGCATCAACACATTTTACTAAATGACTCTTCATTTGCATCTAATCAGAGAGCATTCTGGGAGCATTATACTTAGCCTCATAGCCTAAACTTTTCAAACATGTGTATACACTGTTTCTTTTTTTGTACTTGAACCAACGTCAGTAGTGAAGTGTGACCTTAAAACATTTATTTACAGTACTCACCCTAATAATGAAGGCTTTCAAATAATACATACAAGTTCGAACAGCATTATCTTTTGGAAACACATTACCTCAACTACAGAGAGTTCCACTCTCTGTAAACAGGCAGCCAAAGGGTTTGTGATGCAGAGGGTTGGGCCTACTTGTCCCAAGGACAAAGTAAACAGAAAACCTTGTTGCCCTTGACCCCAAACAAGATGTCCCGGGCGTCGGGCGATAAGAATTCCACATCCCTGATGGAGCAATGGGTCAGCCCACTTTAGCTATTGGCTAACTTCCCTGTGAGAACCAGCACTGTGCTCTTTCACAGTAGTTCCATTCAGTGCCAGGGATTGCTATGGTGATGTGTGCTTTTCAGAATCAAACATAGTAGCTGTTACCCAATTATTTTTTTAAACATATTGACGACCGTCCTGCTCCTCATCCAACAAAAAGTTTCAGAATAAATTGAGAAAACAAAACAAGCACTGAAAGTCGAAAGGCTGGTGGCCAACACCAGATCTATTCGTTTTGTGAATGATTGTTGTGTTGTACTTAGTTCCTGTTGCAACCTCAGCTTCCAAAGAAACAGGTTTCTTGATTGCAGAATTGTGATGACTTGTGCTTTATGTAGCACTTGCTGCAGCAGATTTCTGACATCCGTTCATTGATACACATTTTGTCAATTTGGAAAGGACGAAAGGCTATGAAGCCCCAGCTGAAATTAATAATTGTGCCCTTTAGGGTGTAGACCGGTTTCTGCAAATAGTAGACCATATACCCTGATTAGTGCTTGGCAAAACATTTGATACATAGAAGAACTCTTGTCAAAGTCACAAATTTTGTAAAATTTCTTGCGATTTCATAAGTGCAAATTTGTATCTCCCGGATGCTAGTCTGAGCATAAAATGTTTTACCAGGAAAGCAAAACCACAGTGGAGGTACATTTTTAACTCAATCTAGTCTCCTACTGGATTCTCGTGTGGCTCATGTACACAAGGCATGCCCTCACGTTATATTCTTTACTCAAGATTCAGGGCAAACTATACGCAAACATTACTGGTATTTTGTACAAAATGAATGCCATTGTGGCCACTCCTCACCCATATGTATCATCATACTATGTGTACTAAATACCATCCAATGCCAGAATGTAAAATATATTTTTTACAGTTCAAGTCAAAATAGTACCACATATTATGATTGTCCTTATATCACTAAAAAATATACAGACTACTACTGGGATTTCTTTTCTAATTTGATATGCTCTTGTCTTTGGAAAGCAAACATCTTTTCAGAATACTATCATTGCTCTCATTGCCATAATGTTCTACCGAAAGTAGCTTTTCTTTTCTGCTTTTGTTTTAATAGAGCATGCAAAGCATGTTACACAAGTCAGTCCCTGAATGACTACACCTGCTGTTTATTTAATATTCAGGGTCACTGCTATTTTAAACCTACCCAAGGACACCTTATTTAGCCCAGGTGAATGTTTACTTTTATGAAAGGGAAACCCAAAAAACTAAACTAAACGGAGGCTAGTAAAACTATAAATGGCTCTACGACTTCAAGCAGGATTAGTGTGACCTTTGGTCTGTCTTCTGTTCTGCAGCCCAGCCAGCCCCTCTTATTGCAGCTGATGGGGGGCTGAAGTCCTTTCAGCCCAATGGGTCTGCACCCCTGAGGCAGAGCAATGGCTCGATGCAGGGTCGACTGGGACAAAAAATAGGACCAGCCACCAAAATAAAAGTTAACCCCCCCCCCCCCCACCAACCCAGAGAGTTAATAAAGTAGCCCACTTTTGCAAATCAGGCCAGACTTAAACCTGTAAAGACAAGCTGCATGGGTATTTTGCAAGGTATAGGAGACTCCATGCATTTATGTTTGCTGCAGGCAATGTTTGTGGTAATATCAAGGAAATCAACAGTACAAACCGGGCAACGTAGTCATAAAACAAGCCCACAAACTGCTCGCAAATCAGCCCACACATTGACTCAACAGACCAGCCCATCGGGCACTGCCTGAGTGCCTTATAAGCCAGTCGGACCCTGGCTTCCTGCATAGAGCATGTAAGCAGTCTAACAGAAGGAGTGCTGCCTCGCAAGAAGTGTCGTCAAAGTAGAATTTTAGGGACCTATGCAAGTCAACACCATCAAGTGACTTAAAATATGGGACAAAAAAAGGATACCCCCATTATGGTAGAAAAATATATAATAATTGAGCATTAAAGCCGGCTGCCAAGGGCATTAACAGTTGTTAAAGGACCTGAAACCGATTTATAATTTATTGCTTTGACCCTGCACAGGATACCGATACTGGCTCAGTCAATCACAATGTTTAGAATGCTAACTATGGAAGGGCAGAACCAGCCAGAGCACAAGATAGCCTAATTTCTTGTGGGCTTCTGAATGCAGCTCCGATCGTATGCCCACCACTGAGCCCCAGGAGAGCCTAGAGTCCATTGAAGTGAGTGGAAACATGCGGAAGCTGCTGAGATTGCTGCTTGCCACTTTGCCCGCCTACTGGAAGTGAACTGTGCAGTCTATGGGACCAAGAGGTGAAAACTGTACCTAGCATAAGGCAGGTGACTTTCACAGGAGCAAGAGCTGGGGGGAGTCAACTACATTTTTTTTTTTTTATTTCCAGGCATGGGGATGAGAACTTATTGACCCCCCCTAGCTGTAACAATAGTATTTTTTCGAAAAGATGTTTGGAGTCTGGAAGGGAAGAAAATAAGTTACTTACCTCTAACTAGAGTTATCCAGTATTGGAATCTTTCATAGATTCACATGCTTGAACCATTCCCCGTCGTCGAGATGGGAGTCCCCAGTACTTTAGAAAAGATAATGTCTACATAGACATAATAATAAGAGGCCTATTGCCTTACTGCTAAGTAACCTATCCGAGTCGTTATGTAAAAAAAGGACCAAACTGCAGAGTCCACCAATCAGGTGATCCCACCCTGTAGAACCCTCCTGAGAGAAGCTCCAGTACATCAGGTTTTCTAAGCACTAGTGCATATCATTAAAAAATTGTACTGAGGAAAGTAAGGTGAGCTTCCCCTGGGAGGTGGATAGGTCGCATGTGAATCTATGAACTTTCATGGATTCACATGCTTGAATCAGACTATAAAGCAGTATTTACGCCACATTGCCTTGAGAAGAAGTTATTAGAATTGCCTAAAGATACGTCTTATCTTATAAAGCATACAAGTATTCTAACATGTAAAGATGCGATAGCTTATAAGCACTATAATCCATGTTCGTAAACCATTAAATTCCCAACTAAAACCCCTCCCCAACATCAAATATGTACTAGTAAAAAGGAAAAGATGGTGGGAGTTAGGGGTAGCTCACCGTTGCTGGAACAGATGCCGCAGGACCGCATGTCCTACCGCCACATCTCCTTGAGGTATCTCCTCTAGACAATAGTGTGGCCGCTCTGCAAATGTTTAAGGGTACACCTGCGAACAATGTCATCGATGTTGAGATAGATCTCGTGGAATGGGCTCGTAAAGACCTCCCAGCTGCCTGGTGACTGAACTTTATTGCACTTACTATCCATCTTGCTATTCGCTGTTTTGATAGGGGTTGGGCCTTTCATGGGGCACTATAAGGGACAAATAACTGTTTAGACTTACGAATTCGTTTGGTTTTCTCCAAATAAAACTAAATATTCCTTTTGTTGTCTAACAAATCAAGAGCCTTTTCTGCTGGAGATGACGGATTTGGAAAGAAAGTCTTCAGGATCAGAGGTTCATTGATGGGAACAAATTTTGGGTTTGTGCGAAGGATTACACTGTCATGTTGAAATTGAAGGAAAGGCTCTTGGATGGTAAGAGCTTGCGTCTCGCTGATATGTCTAGAAGAAGTAAGAGCCAGTAGGAGAGCAACCTTCCACGACAAGTATTTCAATTCCGCTTTGTGGACAGGTTCAAATGGATGCATTATGAACTGGGATAGAACTGTATTGAGATGCCAGGAGAGTGGAGGAGGTCCTACTGGTGGAATAACTCTGAAGACTCCTTTCAGAAACTTTTTTTTTTTTTTTAACCTAGAGGACCATAAAGATGGGCATATCGGGGAACGTTTGAACCTAGATATGGCCGCCAAGTGCACTCTAATTGATGCATAAGCTAATCATGAAGATGCCAGATGGAGGAGATAGGGCAATACCTCCTCTGGTGTTGACGATAGCGGATTTACTTGTTCCTCCTGACACCATGGACAAAACCTTTTCCATTTCAGAGAGTATGTTTTGTTTGTGCTTTCTGCCCTGGTTTTTGAAAGTATTCTTCTACATTGTGGGTGAATATTTAAATGGGCAAACTCATTGTGTTCAGGAGCCAAGCTGATAATTTTAGTGATTTGGGGTCCGGTTGCAGGACCTGGCCGTTCATCGCTGGGAGATCTGGTGAGACTTTCAGTGGAATTCAATGTTTCTCCGAGAATAGTAGGAGTTCCGAGAACCAGTGTTGGTGAGGCCAATATGGGGCTATGAGGATCCGCCTGCAACCTTCCCTCTTTATTTTTGTGAGCACTCTTGAACTCAGGGGAATGGGAGGAAAGGCGTAGCCAAATATTCCGCACCATGCCATCGAAAAGGCATTCCCCCACGATCCCGGATGGTGATCCTAGCTTGCGTAGATGCAGCATTTTTTGTTTTGTGGTTTCACACAGAGATCCAGGTTGGGTTTTCCTCATTCCCTGAAGACCTGGTTGAGGGCTATTTGATTAAATTCCCATTTGTGACACGAGGCTGTTAGTCTTCTGAGGGTGCCTGCTGTTTTGTTTTGTCTGCCTGAAAGGTTTTCTGCCTTTAAAGTTACTCCATTTCGAATAGCCCAATTCCAAATACTTTGAGATTGGAGATAGGAGAAGAGACCTTGTCCCTACCTGCTTGTTCAGATAATGTACTGTTGTTGTGTTGTCCGTTCTTATGAGAACAGCAGACTGCTCAAATTCTGGGGAGGAAAGCATGAAGAGCCGTAAAGACTGCTCTTAGCTCTAAGAAATTGATGAGACGTTTTTGAAGAGAGCTCTTCCACTTTCCACTTACCTGTAGGTCCTGTAAATAAGCCCCCATCCTTCCAGAGAGGTGTCTGTGGTAGTGATCAGCGGAGGTCGATGGAGCAGAAAAGGAAGACCTATTGCCATGTTCAGCTGGTATGACCACCATTGGAGAGCTTCGATAATGCGTGGAGTCACTGTGACAGTGTGGATGGATGACCCTTCTTTTTGTGTCCATTGAAGATTCAATTCTTCCTGCAGGGGGCGCATTCTTGGACGGCAAAATGGAATTAGCTGAATGCAATATGACATCATCCCCAGTAGGGATTTGTAGCTGTGTACTGAAAGAAATCTTTTTTTTTTTATTCTGGTTACTAAGGACTTGAGTTTTGTTGGTCTTTCTAATGTCGAAAAGGCCTTGTCCCTGACCATGTCTATTGACGCCCCCAAGAACATCGTTGCTCTTGCTGGCAAGATCTTTGATTTGTTCCAATTTAGCCTGAGACCCAGTTCGTCAAAAAGTTCCATGCAAGCTCTTGTTGAGTTGTGAGCCGCTGGATTCGATTGTGCTTTTATGAGCCAGTCATCTAAATAATGAAAAATATGGTGTTTTTGCTTTCTCAGCCAAGCTGCTACTGGCGCTAGACACTTTGTGAATATTCTGGGTGCCGATTTGAGGCCAAACAGAAGAACTTTGAACTGGAAATGGCTGCTGGATACTGTAAAGCTAAGGAATTTTCTGTGGGCAGGTGAGATTGGGATACGAAGGCATGCATCCTGTAGATCCAGGGTTGTCATAAAGTCTCAGTGGTCCATACAGAGGAGAATCTCCTGTAACGTGACCATACAAAAGGTTTGGCGCTTGAGGTACTTGTTGAGGTCTCTGAGGTCGAGGATAGGGAGCCATTCTCTCCAGTTCTTGATTATTAGAAAGAATTGGGAGTAGAATCCTTTCCCCTGCTGCGAAGAAGGGACTCTCTCTATTGCTCCTTTCTTTAACATGGTCCTGACCTCTAACCAGAGCTGTTTAAGAAGTTTTTGAAGGGAAGTGTGTGGAGGGTGTGATGGTGGAATTTGGGTGAATTCCAAGGTGTGGCCAAATTGTACTATTTTTAATACCCACTGGTGTGATGTTATTTCTCGCCATTTTTTAAGGAAATTAGAAATGTTGCCCCCTAATTTGTGAATCGGTGGTGGGGAAGTAGCTGGTGCTTGAACTCTGTCCCTTGACGGGCTCTACCTCTAGGAGGGGGCCTACCATAGGACGCTTGGAGTGGCTACCTTTGGGAGTATTGGGTCTGAAACTGTTGAGTTGAATAGGTGGGGTAACAAAGGTTTTGAGAACTCCCTTGATGAGTGTACTCCTCCGGGGGCACGAAAGGCAGTTTCTTAAGTTGTAGGGTCCAGAGTGATCTGGCAGTGTCTGTGTCAGTCTTCATCGCTTGCAGGGCTTCGTCTACGTGTTTGCCAAAGAGGGCCTCTCTGCCAAATGGAAGGTCCAATATCTTATTTTGACCTCCGGGCGAAAGGTAGTGGCTTTAAGCCAGCCTTACCTACACAGCACTGCACCGCCTACTAGTTGTCTGAAAGCTGTGGTAGCAATATCTATTGCACAGTCAATGATCTCTGCCGAGGTGTGTTGTCCTTCCAGCAAGATCTTCGCTTCCACCTTCGACTCTTCTGGAAGCAGGTCCAAATATGGAGCTATGTCCACTCATAACTACCTGTCATATCTGCCCAAAGCAGCTAAAGAAGTTGCTGCTCTCACTGTAAGCCCAGACATGGCGTAAAACCTCTTCCCAATGTTGTCTAGCCTCCTTCCCTCATTGTCTGGAGGTGCTATAATAGGCGCCAACGGATTCCTTGAACGCCTCTGCGCCGCCAGAGTTATTACTAAATCTGCTTTCGGATTCCCAGTTAGGCAGGCTGGAGCGTCTTTTGGGGCTTTATACTTTTTGTCTAATCTTGGTACGACAACAGTGACAGTAGCTAGGTTCTTCATCACCTTTAAAACCTTCCTCCCAAATGTAACTTACTATGGGCATGGATCGCACATTTCTTTGAAACAGCTCCTTAAAATTATAGAGGAAGCAGTCTGTTTGGATGACATTCGCAGCGCAAATCTTTTCGCTGCTCTTTCCAGCAGATTATGGAATCCCCCGATGTCTTCTGGGGGTGAATCTACAGGAGTAGGTGAAGGAGATGATGGAATTGGTATTACATAGTTGTCCCATTCAGATTGTGTGTCCTGTAGCTCTCCTTCTTCCCTTTCATCTTCAGAGGAGTCTGTTACCTGTATAAAAGCTCTCTGCGGGGTACTTCTTACTGATCTTGGCGAATGCGTAGGTCTTGGCACTGGGGTGGAGGGATGAGCCGGATCGAAAGAGATTCCCCTGGGATTTTGTCTAGCTGTGGTGTTGACGGAAATCTTTTTTTCTAGTCCGACAACATAAGTTGGAGATCCGTGATAAGGGAAGTTGGAATACACACCATATCTTCTGGTACACTTCCTTGGTCCCTCTGAGGACATTAATATTGTTTGTCTTAATGTTGGCTATATTTGTCTTCGTCCTCTTGATACTTGACCTGAAGCTAAAAAGGACTATGAGCCTCTCAAAATGGTCCATCGTCATTCGAATCTTCATCCAATAGATGGGCCGGGAGTAAGGGAGTGACTTTACTTGGAGACGTGGTATGCGGCGACAAGTGTTCTTTCCCATTTGATTTTTCTCATTGTTGACGCTGCGGTTGATGGTGAGGCAGTCGACGGAGTCGTCCATCTACGACATGGTCGTCCAATGGCATCGACAACTTTATCTTCAGCGTCGAGGGTCTGGTCTTAGATACCGTCGACTTGGACATTGTCGACGAGGAGGAAGCAATGGTCGACAGGCTAGATACAGTGGATGTTGTCGTCAATACTGGTGCAGTATAAGTCTTCGTCGACGACCTCAACAACAGTGGAGTCGTCAGCGGTATATCACTTGAATGAGCTGAAAAAGGCTTTTTAAAAGTAGTAATTACCTTCGGAGGAGGTGTGGATGGTTCTGAAGATTTTCCTTCGTGAGGTGATGCTGATAGGCTGCGGCCTTTACCAGACCCCTGTGAGGCCCTTTTCAAAGCTTTAGAGGGCTGTTTTGAACCCTTTTATGAATGAGGTGATCTTTGTCCTTTATGAGACTTTTTTGAACATCAGGAAGACTCATCACTGTCTGAATCAGAGACAGGGTTTTTCCTTGTTTTCAATTTTTGGAGCCATATATGCAGTCTTCCCTCTCTAACCTTTAGGGTTTTAGATGAAAAGGTACAAAATACCTTACATTCTTTTGCAGAGTGATCAGGATATAGGCAATATATACAGTCTTTATGTGGATCTTCAGAATGAAGTATTTTGTTCCCACACGTACTGCAGGCTCTGAAGATAATGTCTATCCAGAGGTGTTTTGAGTGTGAAAACAACACTCTAGGACAATAAGAAAGTAATTTGTGGTGATAAATCTATTCCCAAACTGGAAAAGAAAGAGCAGAGCTCAATGCAGACTCCCTAGTACGACGTGCAGTAGAAAATGTGAGGTACTGAAGCTTCTCTCAGGAGGGTTCTAGAGGGTGGGATCACCTGATTGGTGGACTCTGCAGCTGGGTCCTTTTTTACTTAATGACTTGGAGAGGTTACTTAACGGTAAGGCAATAGGCCTCTTTTATTATGTCTATGTAGACATTATCTTTTCCAAAGTACAGGGTACTCCCATCTCGACAATGGGGAATGATTCAAGCATGTAAATCTATGAAAGTTCCAATACTGGAGTAACTGGCAGTGCCT
Organism: Pleurodeles waltl; assembly: GCF_031143425.1. NCBI lineage: Eukaryota > Metazoa > Chordata > Amphibia > Caudata > Salamandridae > Pleurodeles > Pleurodeles waltl. Next base: position 74,760,202 of record NC_090447.1, on the reverse strand, counting down.
TAATTGGGCTGGTACTGTCCAGTATCGAGTACCTGCGCTCTTTAATTTGAAGGAGAGTATCTGCACTTCTCAGCACTGCTGCAACACATTGTAATGGGAGAGTACTGGCACTTCTCAGGAAAAAACAGGTAGTCTGAATAAGAGAGTACCTGCACTTCTATATTTCCATTTTAAAGCACTAGGAACAGGGTCCTGGTAGGTTAGCCGGTGCGTAGATAGTTGGTGGTCATAAATGAATCTGATGCTGTAGGATCTGTGCTGAACCAACCTGCACCTGGTCCTATCACTAATTCTACATCTGGAAAGAAATGTTGCAGTATTCCTTTGGTTTGTAGCAGTCTCAGAACAGTGTAGGGCTGCGGCATGGACCACTGCAAACAATGAGCTAAGCCTACCAGCAACAACTACTGGGGGGCGCCATATCTGAAAGGAAGGGATGCAAAGAAAATGTTTTAATCTGCATGGGATCGAAAGGGCGTGGCAGGGAACGGGGGGGCATCAGCAGGGGAAGTACAGGGAGGGGAAGTACAGGGGGGAGTACAGGGTGTGGGGGTGAGAGTCCAAGTCCTAACAAAAACAGCAATATGACTAATTAGGAAATTAAATTTGCAGAGACGCCACATGCAGTGACATCACAGGAGGTGATGTTACACAACTCTCACCTCAAAGAGAACCACCTATTTTACAGTCAATGCTGAAACAGTTGTTGCTATGTCTACAATGTAACTATATTTGAGAGTTTTTGTATAGCACTACAAGCCATTGGAGGTACCCATATGTATACAGATATATGGAAACCAGACACACATGCACATAAAATTCTCATCTGTGAACATATAACAATGAGTGTCTTCGAAAGCATGCAAGTGTACATGGAAAACCATAATCCATGCATTAATGAACATCAGTTTGACACAATGGACAAAATGTACATAACTGATGTGCAAATAAATATACATTGGTACTTATCCCGTTCGCTGCTAGGCCTTCTTCTCATCACCATGGCCCATTTACAAAAGCGTTCGACTATTATGGCTGCTAGACCCCCTCGTTGTGGGGATATATTTAGGGTTTGGTGGGTTTTCCAAAAACTTGAGGTACCCACAACCAATAATTGAGCTGCATCTTACAATGTTTTTTCATTGTGTAACGGGTATAGAGCAATGGTAAAATAATTGTGTACCAGGTATAGAGCAATGGTAACATACAGTGAAAAACAGATATCAAGGAAACCTATGCACTTCCGAAATAGGACAAGATCTTGAGTTCAGAAGTAGGGGATATTTGCACATCTCTGAATTTGTGAATTCCCATACTAGCATGTGAATTAGAGGGAATTTCTCAAAACAATTTTTTTCCTCCACACTGTCTTACATTTGGAAGGTGCAAATGCAGATAAATACAATTGATAATAACACTTGTTCTACTATTCTGTGTTCCCCAGAGTCTCCCAATAAAAATGGTCCCCCACTTGTGTGGGTAGGTCAAGTACCTGTGACCAAAACACAACATTGATACATCAGATATTTCCACTCAAAACTGACCCTTTTTTTTGCAAAGTGGGTAGCTGTGGTTTTTGGGTCCTGGCTCAGCCAGCACCTAGGGCAACCAGGTAAACCTGTACATTCTGGTAACTAGACACCTTGGGCAATCCAGGGTAGGGTGACGTGTGTGGCTTTCACCAGGCTGTTTTACCCAGAATCTCTTGCGAACCTCAAACTTTGACTAAAAAAACATTTTCTTCACATTTCTGTGATGGAAAGTTCTGGAATCTGCAGTGAGCCACAAACTTCCTTCCACCGAGCATTCCCATAAGTCTTTTGATAAAAATGGTACCTTACCTGTGTGGGTAGGCTTAATGCCCGTGATAAGAATCGACGGCCTTAAACACAACATGGATACATGAAATCTTACCAATCAAAACTGACCTGTTTTGTGCAAGTGGGTAGCTGTGGTTTTGGGGCCCTAGCTCAGCTGGCACAAAGAGAAACCTAGGAAACCTGGACATTTTTGAAAATTAGACACCTAGGTAAATCCAGGATGGGGTGACTTGTATGGATCGAATTAGATTTATTTTACCCACAATGCCCAGTAAACCTCAAACTTTACCTGAAATCACCCATTTTGAATATATTTCTATGATGGAAACTTCTGGAGTGCGCAGGAATCAACAAAATTCCTACCACCCAGCATTGACCCACTTGTGCAGATAAAAATGATGCACCACTTGTGTGGGTGGGCCCAGTGCCCATTACAGGAATGGATCAAACCAAGGACAATGAGAGCTCTTGAGTGGGGACTCCTTTTGACCTCGGTTGGATCCATTCCTGTTTCTGGCAGTAAGCCCAACCACACGAGTGACACAGCCACAAATGGGGCAATGCTGGATGGTAGGAATTGTGTGGATTCCAAAAGTTTGCATTATAGAAATGGGAGGAAAAAATGTGTTTTTAGTCAATGTTTGAGGTTTTCAGGGTAGTGTGGGGAAGAAATGGTAAGCATGTGAAGCAAGCCCCTCTGGACTCCCTGAGATGTCTAATTTTCATAACTGATGGGGCAATTGCCCCCATCAGCCCTGGGTGGGAGGGGCAGAAAGACTGGGTCCCCATTTTTATGGGGCAGCCGCACACCTACATTTTTTGAAAAAGTAATCCCCCTGATATCTAGCAGGCTTTCTGCCCCCCACTTCCCCCTGAGGAGGGGGTAGATGGGGTAACTGCCCCTATCCCTCCCCAAGGAGTGGCAGAAAGACGGTGTCCTTTTCTTTTTTTTGGAGGTGAGACATAACCCTGCCCATGCTGGCCAGCCATCCTGCCTCTACAATAAAAAATAAAAAAATAAGCCCTAGTGTCTAGTGGGCTTTTGGACTACCAGGGGGTGGATTGGGGGGGGGGGGGTGAACGGGGTAGAGATGGGGGTAAACGTCCCTGTCTGCCATTCCAGGGGAGCAAAAAGAACATTTCCCTTTTTGGGGGGCGGGTGGGGGCATGGCCATGAACATTCTAGGCAACCCCTACAATTAAAAAAATAATCCTTGGTATTTAGTGGGTTTAAAGCAGTTCAATCATTCAATTCATCATTTTTATTGTATACTTCAAGGTGACGCCCCAAGTATGACAGCTATACGGGGCAGAAATGCAGGTGCATGGAGTATCCCCTATTTAAAAAGAGTGGGGGCACTCGATGCTCCTGCACCAACCCTGAGGTGTGCCCTGGGAAGGGTCTGTGAATTCCGCCGACAAACCTGGGGGTACACAAGAGAACAGGACCATTCTGTGCTCCATCAATGTAACAAGCAATGGCTTGACAGAGGATGAATTCCCTCGAAACCTCAGTGAAGGCTTTGGCAGGAAAGCATGATGATTGATAAGCAAATTTTAGGTGTAGAGACGGACGATGAGAAAGAAATGGGAAACTCTGATTACAGGTAAACAACTCTCATGGCATAGGTAAAAAATGAGTTTTCAACTAAGTGGACTCAGCTAAGAAGTTTGCAGAAAAATTCCTGCAGTAAGAATGGGTAGCAGTGCTGAGTGCTCTGGAATACTCAAGGAACTGTTAAATGACTAGACCGCAGTGGTCCTCTTGAAGGGAGTAGCCAGGGAAATATGCAATTTGGTGAGGTCGGTGTGCTCTTCTATAATACCTGGTCTCCTGTTTTCATTATAGGTGCATTGAGGCTCACTGTCAGACAATGGGCAAATGAGGTGCAACAAGTTAAACTGTTATGGCAGGATAAAATGTTCCAACTGTGCCTTGCGCTACTGCTTTACCAAGCACGCCATTGCTTCCCAGCAGGCTTTGGGATGCATAAATACCCAAACATAATACTCAACAGTTTTGTACTGAGTCCAACGTCGAGAGATTTGGGAGCACTCTAAATAGCAACACAACAGTAGGGAAATGGTCGTAGAATTAACACAGCTCAAGGGGTCAAATATTCAGACTGAAAACACAAAGCTGATATACATCAAAAGAAGATGAGGGGAGGAAGAAAGGCTAGACAGGACAGAATGGGAGTGAAGTGAAAGGGAGGGGAAGCGGCAACAAAACGGGAATGAGAAAAAATGGGGCACTGAGGGGAGGAAGAGAACAATAGGAGGACAGAGCAGGAGTGAAGTGGATAAGAGGATGGAATGGGCGAGGAACAGGGAGTCGTGAGAGAGAAGGAGGGCTGAGGGGGCGATGGGTGGGAATAGAGGGAAAGGAGAAGTGGAAGGGGTGAGAAGGGAAGGAGATGATGGAAGCAGGGAGGGCAAGGAGAGGGAGTGGATACAGAGGTGGTAATGGGGAGTGCAGAAGCGAAAAAGACAATATGTGTAAACAAATAATACAATAAACAAATACAAACCCAGAAATGTTGCCATTAACTACCCTTGCTTGCCTAGCAAAGAGAACATGCAGCAGGGACAGAGGCTTGTCGGCCTGTGGGCGAGAATGAAGATGGATGCTAACAGCCCCGTTTCCCACATACTGTCCGCTAGTCACCTCGCCTTGGGAGACGCACAGTTACAAGAGATTAACACCCCCAGCAGTGCAGTAACATACAATAGAGTTAATAGTTAACATTATCTTTAAAGTAAGATAGCCATAACCGTACAAACACTAAACAGCCATCATTTAAACGATCACAGCTAGCAAAACACCTGTTCTTACCACTGCTACAGTCAATAACACTTGTAATGTTAATTCACAAATATCTTGACCACACATTTGAATGGTGCCAATATAATAAGTGTCATTACCCTGCACAATAGTGTTCATTTTATATGAGAAAGGATACATAAAACGAGTCCTCAGTGTCATGGTTTGACCTGGTGACCCACAGGCTAAACACAAATCGCAGTAACGGGCACTCGAGCTGTCCTACAAACCAGGGCTCTAGAACTGGCCCAGACCACCAGGCCCCTCCACCCAATGTACTCGGAAGCAAGCTCCCTCTGGGACTGAGGAACAAGAAAAACAGGCTTGTGGTTTCACCAACCCTTGTATTTTCTGTAATTCGTCGTATCTGACGAAATGTAAAATGTGAATAAAAACTTTTTTTGTTCGAGTTGTTTACGACTCCTTTGTGCGCAATCAGACAGATCTAGGAATGCCTTCCTGTTCCCCAACTCCATAAGGTCACTTCTTTACAACTCACAATGGACTCCTTTCCTGCTGAGGAGGTTAGCTCCTGACCACAGTTAGAATACACCACTTCCCGCTCCCAGGATGCTTTGTCTCTGTCCCCCTACGTGTGTACTATCTGCAAGAGAAGGCTTTTCTCCATCTACAGCACAGCATACATATTGTAGGGGTCGTCTTTATCAATGCAAGAAAATTAGCCAACCTGCACTCAACTGATGATCTTTCCCAAGACATTCACATTTATGATTGCTTTATCGACCTATGTGTGTTGTAAAGACACAAAAGAAGATTCATAACTTCTGCAGCCAACCCTTGCCTCAAACAGATGCGACTGAAGCTCCATCGGGGGCACCTGGATCCATAATATGCTCCCTGAAGCAACATTTTTTAGAATGCTGTTGCAGAGCTAAGAATACAAGAAACTCCTCAGCCGGGCTCTCCCCTACTACTGGCACTCTTACGCCCACTGCCTCAAATTGTGATTTCTCAACCAATCTTTGGAATATCTGGCCCGGTGCCTAGGCTGCGTCTGCAAAGCAGCCTCTTGCGAGGTTTCTGGGACAGGTGAGCTAGTTGGTGTACCTCTACTGTCCCAGCTGCTCACAAGCAACCAGGATCATCTTTACCTTCCGAGTCTTAGAGTGGCTGAAAACACAGGAGAGGTGCTCAAAAACCTTCTGACCAGTTGATCAAAGGGGCATAACCCCGGCACCCTGGTAGTGATAACCTGGATGCAAAGTCTCTACACAAATCCTTCGCTCTTAAAACAGTGGAGAGTAAAAGCCGCTCATGGTTTTCTTCATACAAGCTTCTGCAAGCATTGACTTAGCTGTTCTGTAGTCGGGGAGATGAATCACTCGGACGGTTAAACCTCTCAGAAATATCCACATCCACACAGCTTTAACTTCTCTTGACAACATATCTGGCGTCCCCCTTGTTTGTTGAGGCTGTGGTTGTACTATCTGTTTGAATCAGGTTTTTGTCTGTTTTCAGAGGGAGGAGGAAGGATTACAGGAATAGGCAAACCACCCTGAGTTCTAGTAGACGGACTTGGTACCATGTTTCCTTCTTTGATATCTTGTTAATATTGCCCATGTGCACTCACCAGCCACTAAGAGGCATCTGTGACTCTTGACCAGTGTTTTATTTGTAGAATTAGAAGTGCCGGTGCTCAAAGCGCCGCTCAGACACTCACGGCTGGTGCTATAAAATGTCAGAGCAGAAACAGCAAGGGTGCGCCGTCCCAAATCCACTTCAGGCCTCTTCAATTCACTGGAGGCACTCCCTGCCTCGTTGTCTCACTCTTACAGGTGTCTGCTATCTTTCTCGGCAACGCATTTTCTGTATTTTTATTCCTCCATTTTTTTTCACTATATTTGTTTTTCCCAATGTTGGTCTCGGAAAATCTTTGATGGGCAGAAATAAGAGTCGGCCCCAAAAAATAAGAAAATTAGTTACTTACCTGCAACTGTAGTTTTCCAGTTGTGGTATCTTTCATGGATTCACATGCTTGAATATTCCCCATCGAAGTAGGAGTCTCACAGTACATTAATAAAGCAGTTCATTTACACTTATATATCTGTATATTTATATACATAAACAAAATGATATATATACATATATATATATATATATATTTGCAATATAGGCTATATATTAGCAATGTAGGCTACAATAGGAACAATCTTATCTTAATAGCCTATCTATATCCTTTTCTTTGAAAAGGACCAATGTTCACTTTGACCAATCAGATGAGAACCCTCTAGAAGCTTCCCCACAGAGGCTGAAGCCCTCAGAATTTGTATAGCACTAGTGTACTTTAAATCCACTGTTTACTCGTAGGAGGAGCCTCTGAGGAGAGGAGGGTGGGTCGCATGTGAATCTATGAAAGATACCAATACTGGAGAACTACAGTTACAGGTAAGTAACTAATTTTCTTCTCCAGTATTGGATCTTTCATAGATTCACATGCTTGAATAAGACTAATAAGGAATGCATTAAACAATCACATAAATATTATAACAACAATAGTGGATGGTGGGAAAAACAATAGGAAAACACACAGAGGCTCACCTTATCCAAAACGATGACCCAGCACTGCCTGCCCCACTACTGCATCCGTTTTAGGAGTCTCGTCGAGGCAATAATGTTTTGTGAATGTATGCCTGTTCGACCATGTTGCTGCCCTGCAGATATGGTGAATCGGTACACCTGCAAACAACTGCCGATGTGGCTACAGCTCCAGTAGAATGTGCTTTCACTCCGCTCTGCAGGGGTTTTCCAGCTTGTGTGTGGCAGAACCTTATAGTAGCAACCATCCATCTGTCAATGGTTTGATTGGTAACTGCAAATCCTTTATTAACGCCTCCATATGCGAGAAATAATTGATATGATTTCCTTATGTGATGCGTTCTTTGAAGGTAGAATTTGAAACATTGTTCAACATCTAAGGAGTGTAAAGACCATTCCGCTGGTGTCTGAGGATTTGGAAAAAAGTTTTTTAAAACCACAGGTTCATTTAAGTGAAAATCCAACTGACCTTTTGAGTTTGTTCTCAAAATTATGCTGTCTGTAGTGAATTGTAGGAATGGCTTCTTAATGGTAAAAGTTTGTATGTCGCTTGCTCTCTTCACAGATGTGGGAGCTAGTAGTATAGCAGTTTTCCATGTGAGATACTTGATCTCAGACTTGTGAATTGGTTCAAATGGTGGTTTTATTAGCTGGGCCAGGACTATGTTTAAGTACCACAACGGTGGAGGTTCCCTGACTGGTGGAAAGGCTCTGAAGAGACGACCTTTGAGGAATTGTTAAATAATACAAGTGGACCATAAGGATGGCTCATTACCGGTTCGACGAAATCTAGAAATCGCCGCTAGGTGCACTCTAATTGAGGAATGAGACAAACCTGACTTTGCCAGATGTAGCAAGTAAGGGAGAATTTGATGTGGCTGAGCTGTGAGCGGGTGTACGTTAGACAACACACACCAAAGACAGAAGACCGTCTCCATTTGAACTTGTAAGTTCTGTTTGTTGAGTCCGCTCTCGCCTTCAATAGAATGCCTCTACATTCAGATGTGATATTTACCGAGGAGAACTCATTGTATTTAGGATCCATGCTGACAAGTGTAGTGATCTCGGGTCTGGATGTTGTATTTGGCCCTGGCTCATTGTCAATAAAGTTGGTGTTACCTTGAGTTGGAGATGAGGTTGCTCTGACAGGAGTAGTAGGTCAGTGAACAAGAACTGTCTGGGCCATCTCAGGGATATGAGGAGTATTCTGCAACGTTCCTCCTTCATTTTTCTGATTACCTTTGGGATCACTGGGATTAGTGGAAAAGCATAGGCATATATCCCTGACCAGAGTATGGAAAATGCATTCCCCCACAATCCTTTTGGGGATGCCAGCTTGTGAAGAACCGGCATTTCTTGTTCTCCTTTGTCACAAACAGATCCAAGTGAGGTTTTCCCCAGCGACAGAATAGGAAGTTCAGGATGTGTTGATTTAGCAAGGAGTCTGCCAGGAGATGGACCTTCCTGGTAAATGTTCTGCCCTGATGGTAATGTGATGCTGAAGTGCCCAGATCCATATGTCTTGAGCAGAGAGTACCCAGGAACGGGTTCTTCCCTGCTTGTTCAAGTAGAACATACTGGTGGTATGTTCTTATACGGACTGTAGATCGAGTTATTTTGGGGAGGAAAGCCTATAACACTAAAGTGATTGCTCTGAGTTCCAGTTGATTGATGTGTAGGTTTTTCTCCGCTGCTGACCATCTCACGCTGATTTTTAAGCCATGGAGATGCACTCCCCAGTCCTGTAATGATGCATCTGTTATTATGATGAAGCTGGGAGTCTGATATACATATTCCAACCCTTTGGAGAGATTTTTTGGCCGAGTCCACCGGAGTATTGCTGTTCTCATAATTGGTGTTGTCTGAATGAGATCCTCGAGTGAGCCCTGTGTTTGCCGCCATTGAATGTCTATTTGTTCTTGCAGCAACCATAGATGTAGCCAACTGTTCAGGAGTAGAAGGATGCAGGAGGAAATCATGCCTGCGAAAGATATGTAGATACGGACTGAAACTGACTTTTTTCTGGATAGTTTGATTGCCAACCGCTGGATTTTTACTTGTCTGTCTTTGGAAGGATAGGCTTTGTTCTTTAGAGTGTCTGGGATTGCTCCCAAGAACCTTATCTTTGTAGTTGGTGTTAACTGGGATTTTTGGTAGTTTGTTGTGAGCCCTAATTGTTTGAATAGTGAAAGGCAGGTGGTCGTGCCACTACTGTCTGCTGTGATGTAGGAGCTTTTATGAGCCAATCGTCTAAATATGGGAACACCTGGATTCCCTGCTGTCTGAGATCTGCTGCTACCGGAGCCAACATTTTTGTAAAGATTCTGGGAGCCGATTTTAGGCCAAACGGCAGCACCTCAAATTGAAAATGGATCCCAGCTACCTGAAAATGTAGTAATTTGCAATGATTTGGACATATTGGGATATGAAAATATGCGTCCTGTAAAATCGATGGATGTCATATGGTCTCCCTTGCTCAGGAGCTGTAGTTATCTCTTTAATAGTTACCATTCGAAAGGCCTGCTTTTTTTAGGAATTTGTTGAGCTTTCGCAGATCGGAGTATCGGACGCCAATCTCCTGAGGGTTTTTTGATGAGAAAAAAAGCTAGAGTAGAAACCCATTCTCTTTTGAGTCTTTGGAATTATCTCTACGGCTCCTTTTCTTAACATATTGGAAATTTCCGTTATTAGTTGGTTTAGACGAGGTGGAGGTGGGCCAGATGGTGGAGTGTATGGAGGTTTTTGGAGAAATGCTAAATAATGCCCTTTTGAAATGATATCTAGGACCCACTGGTCCGAGGTTATTGCGGACCATTGTTGAAAATGATGCGATATTCTGCCTCCAACTCAAGATGTTTGTGAGGCTGATGGCGCTGTTCTGTTGTCATGGTTTTCTAGAATCTCTGACTCTTGCTGGCAACTGGAGATCTGTCTATATGCAGCTGCTGGGGGTTGCCTGTATTGTGGCTGTTGTGGATAGTGAGGCCGGTACTGTGCTTGTCCCGGTTGATATTGCCTAAACGGTTGGTAGGCTGCACGAAAGAAATTTCCTCTTCACATAGCACCTCAAAAAGGTTGTTTCCAGTACTGGAGCATTCCCAAGGATCTTGCTGTTCCTGTGTCCGTTTTTATAGTTTGTAATGCATCCTCTACATGCTTGCCAGACAAATTTTCACCATCAAAGGGCATGTCTAGATTTTTTGTTTGTATTTCGGGGCGAAAGGAAGCAGATTTTAGCCATCCATGTCTGTGAAGCACTGCCGCCCCCGCTAGCTGTCAATCCAGTGGTAGCGACATCAAGTGCGCCATCAATCATTTCTGACGAAACGCGTTCTCCTTCCTGTAAAATCATGCGTGCCTCTAATTTTTCATTCTCCGGCAAAAATTCTATGTATGGGGCTATGTCAGACCACATCTGACGATCATAACAAGCTAATATATCCATTGAATTCGACGCTCTTACAGTAGTGGCTGCCATTGTTGAAAATCTTCTCCCTATGCTGTCCAACTTGCGACCTTCTTTGTCAGGGAGAGATGAGAATGGTGCAGAAGGGTGCTTTGTGCGCCTTTGCTCTGCCAGTGATACCACCGAATCGAGTTTTGTTTGTCTGATAAGACATGCTGGAGAAGTATCTGGAGCTTTATACATTTTTTTTTTAAGACTGGGATTACTGGCGATACAGTAGCCGGATTTTTCATGGCTTTGAGACCTTCTTGCCATATAAAGTCTATTATTGGAATAGCTCTTACTGACTTCTTTGCTGGTTCTTTGAAATCATACAGGAAACAGTGTGTCTCCCTTGTTAACAGTGGCAAGTCAAACCTTTTCACTGCTCTGTCCGTAAGGTAATGGTATCCCCCAATGTCCTCTAGAGGGGAGTCCACCTGAGTCGCCAGAGGCGGACATGGGGTGGGAATAAGATAGTTGTCCCACCCATCTTGCTCAGTTATAGTGTCTTGTATTTCCCCTTCTTCTGCCTCCTCCTCGGATGATACTTTGTATTCGTCCATCAGTTGTGATCCATCCTGTCTAGGGATAACTGGTGTTGGAAGTGTTTGAATGGGCTGTGGTAACAGCGTTGATGTTTGAACTAGACCTTCCAACTGTGCTCTCTGACTTATGGATGTGGCAGGTGTTGATGGTGGGAATCTACGATAATAGTCCTGCAACATGTATTGTAGATTTGATACCAGGGAAGCAGGCATTGGAATAGACTGTTCTTGATTTTCTTCTTGGAATAGTTTAGCGCCCGTAGTACCGTACTGATATTCTTCACAAGCACCATCATCATAATCCTGACATTTTATCTGTAATTAGGATGGACTACTAGCCACACCAAAAGGGCCTTCGTCGTATGATTCTTTGTCCTCATCTAAGAGGTGTGCACGTGGGTAAGGTAGTATCTTACTCGGAGAAGTATGCTCAGGTAAGATTTTCGACCTTATGGGTATTAATGATACTGGAGGAAATGTTTTTTCAGGCAATCGTGTTGTCGTCGACGATGCCTTTTTCCTCCACATCGATAGAGTCTCCGTCGATGTTGTCTCCGTAGCCCTTACCCTCGTCGATTGTGTGCTTGTCGACAGTGTGTTAGTCAACAGTATGCTCGTCGACGGCGAACTCGTTGACTGTGTGTACGCCGCCAGTGTCTTTGCCGACGGTGCCTTTGTTAATGGTGCCTTCACAGACTGTGCCTTCGCCGACGGTGTTTCCTTTGATGACCCTGCAGTCTCTAATAAGGGGAAATTCAAGAAAGCGGTCGTCGATGGAACCTCCGTCGAGGAACACTTCAGAAGTTTTGTAGTCAACCTTATGGTTGATGAAAGCGGTGACAATGTAACAATTAACGGAGATCTGGCTGTAGTGAATGTCGACGTTTCAGTCGTTGATGTAGCCATCAACAGTATCGTCAACGGTATTTTTTCTGCAGGCGTTTTTGTCATCGACGGTACAAGATGTTTCTGGGAAGGAATAGTAGGCTCCGACTTCGTATTGGAAATAGGCCTTTTATGTTTAGAGGTGGAAGGATGAGCCTTATGACCAGTTTCACAGTCAGTGTCAGTATTTCTTGATTTTTTACTGACTTTTGATGGTGGCTCTGAGGAACGCCTTGTTTCCTTTCTTTTACTAGAAGTTGGGGTGTAAGAAGAGCTCTCACTTTCCTCGTCTGACACTGTATATTCTTTAGATGTCAACTTCTGGAGCCACAATAAGAGCTTACGTTCCCTATCCTTCAAAGTTTTCTGAGAAAAATGATGACACATTTTACAATCCTTTACCTTGTGGTCTGGATAAAGGCAGTAAATGCACTTCTTGTGAGGATCTTCTGAGTGGAGCCTTTTCTTCCCACAGTTTTCACTATCTCTAAAAAGTCCTTTTTTAAATGTGTGAGACATCTTCATCAATCTTGAGTAAGCAGAAAATGAATTAATAATACTTTCTGTGAAGGAATTCTTCTCAGTTAACTCTGAGGAAAAGAAGACTGAGCTGAGCTCAAGAAGACTCCTTCCTCACGACGTGCAGTAAAAAAATCTGAGGGCTTCAGCCCCTGTGGGGAAGCTTCTAGAGGGTGCTCTCATCTGATTGGTTGAAGTGAACGTTGGTCTTTTTTAAAGAAAAGGATATAGATAGGCTATTAAGATAACAGATTGTTCCCATTGTAGCCGACACTGCTTTATTAATGTACGTGAGACTCCTACTTCGACGACGGGGAATATTCATGCATGAAAATCTATGAAAGATCCAATACTGGAGAAGTGCTGGTGTCCCCTACCAGCAAACACTGTCTCAAAATTAAGCACTGCTCTTGACTGAGTTGGAGCAATCTATATAACCTGGCACTCAGAATTAGGACTATGGTTAAGGACCCCAGAAAAGAAAATAGTTGTCTAGCTGTAGAGTTGTGCAACAGTTGGAGTTCACAACACTTAATTCAGCGTCCGTTTCTTATTGAGGGTAGGGGAGCATCAACCCCCTGCCCCGCTGTGAGACGCACACGCAAAAAAATAAAATGGCAATGAAAAGCTTTCATTGCCATTTTATTTTTACAATGCAGCGTGCACCAGCTCAGGGTCATGCTGGGCGTGTCCTGACTGGAGCACTAACATGACTGGACGCTCCAAAGTGCGCATGTCACTATGGGCAGCTGTTTAGCATCAGCCAAAGTGAGATGCACACTTTGAAGCTCTCCACTCAGCTGTCATGAGACAGCTGGGTGGAGACCCAGCACAGGCTTCTAGGGCCTGAAGGAGTGTCCAACTAGGCCACTCCATCCAATCCAGGCGCTGCTTTCATGCTGGTTAACAGCATCTGGATTGGTTAGGGCAGCTCTTCCGACATCGGCGAAGGAGAAGAGTACTGTGGAGGACAAACAACCCTTGGGTGTATGCCGTTTTTTTATTTTAAATGTGTAGTGCATGTGTGTATAATGCATGTAAGTAATGCATGTAAGTGTAGTGGTTGAATATATTTTGTACTTAGTGTTATGTTTGGGCTTTTGGAGGGGGTGGCTTACTTTGAGGTTTTGGAGGGAGAGGTCGTTTTTTTGGGGGGTGGGGAGTGATGGGGCACTTCACTTGCTCCATGTATGTTAACCTTTGACCAGGTAATGATTCTGATTTCTGTAGATTGATCGGTGACCGAAATTCTCCAAGAGCAGGCTGGAAATCTTACTTCACTTTCTGTGGTTGCCAGATTCAGATTCTTTTCCTCATATGCATCTCAACCACCAACCCCAGCAATACATTTTGAGACAGTTTGGGGCTCATTTTAAAACAAAGAGAATAACTGTATTGGTAAGGATTGGATCTCATAGAACCCTACACTATTGAAGATGGTAATATGCAAATATGTATTCTGTCAGTCCACACAGAACACATCCAATCTCCTTTCTTTAATTAAGGAATAATTTGATGAAGAGCCTGCATCAAAACACTTATTTTTACTGTATTTGTTGGCTCGCCTGACGTCTAGGATTGGTCTGAAATCCTTGCTTGGGCTCTTTCTCTGCAACAAACATACCTTGTATTACGGGTTTTCCTTCTTGTGGTGATGGAACACTGTACGGTTTTCCTCTTGAGTAATGTTTGTCTTTCATTCCTTAGAAGTTAGATTTGAAACTTCAAGTTTTTCTTCAGTGTTTTTGAAGGAAGGGGGTGCCTTGAAACATATAGCATAATAATTTTGCACAATATTCAGCACCCATCTGTCTTTGGTGATGACTTGCATTCTTCAAGATGATTAGTAATCCTTTCCCCATTTAGAATGGTGCACAAAGAGGGGAAGTTATCAGTGCAAGTTTCTGTGGGACTTATGTCCCAAGTATGGTCTCCATTGTTTGGACCCTCTAGGTCTAGTCGACTGTATGAATACTTTTGTTGCCTTGGTTGAGGTTGCCAATGCTGATTTTCCCGCTGCAAAAAAGGGGCATAAACCCTCTCAGGCTGGTATCTGGTAAGGAAGGTAACACCTCTCCTTTTGCTTGCACTTAGGTTGAAAATTGTGTTCTTTTCCTCCCGTCCCAATGCTGTTAATATTTTAACCTAGGAACACAATCTCTGCATGTCCTCATCAGTGAAGTAAAAAACTTTAGAAAACCAGTGACCAACTCTGCACTTTATTTCCAGTCGCGGCTCGCCGCTCCTCTGTCTCCTCAGCAGGCAGGCACAGGCTCCCAGTCTACCCTGTGCCAATCCTGGCGCAGCTCAGAGCAGCATTGGGACTGGATGGGAGTGCCCACCCACTTTTCTCCCAGGCAGACTGGGAGCCTGTGCCTGCAGGCAGTGTGTTGCCGGGCTGGAGAGATCACAGTGCGCATGTGTGTTGGGCCAGCCCGAGACGGCTGGCCAAACATACATGCGCACTGAGGGGAGTGCTCTGTGAACTCCCCTCCATGGCTGTCATCCCCAATGTCCCACCCCTGTTTCTACAAAACGATAATAAACATAGTTGTACTACAAACGATAATAAACATAGTTAATTATCGTTTTGTAGTAAAAGGTTTGCAGCTGCTGGCCGGGGGCGGCGCTCCTCCACCGCCACGGTTTATTTCCTTTTGTTAGATAGGTATCATTAAACCCAGTCTATGGTTTCAATGGACTTAAAAAAGCACATTTTAGAATGCCTACTTTTAGTTTCCGTACAATGATGCTTTATAAATAAAATATGATTTATAATACATATTGTTGCATGAAAATAGATTTAAAATATTAATTCATTATCACCAACGAAACACATACATTTCTTATGTAGTACGCCCTTCGGTCTGTACAGATTTACTCCCGCGCTGCAGCCAGATGAACAGTCGCAATGCGCAAGTTTACCTGACCTTTGCCCCAAAAACCGAGACATTTATGTGAAATGAACAAAAGCTTCGGGACACCGGGACAGTGCTCTGAAAACCGGGACTGTCCGGGGAAATACGGGACGTCTGGTCACCCTAAGTCGTAAGTTAGGGTGACCAGATTTTGAAAGGCAATAAACGGAGCATTTCACAAAAATAGAATAAGGTCGAACTCATCAACACCCGAGGGGCAGAGACTGAGCGCTTTCATCACTGCAGAAACACAGGAGCGTTATTTACACACCTTTCTAATAAGAGCTGCTAACTAGCGCAGCCTTCTAACGCGTAAAACCCTACGTGCGTCGGGGGCGTGGCTCAGGGGAGGAGTGTTTGAGGCGTTCAATATCCCATAATAAACGTATATTCTGGCTGATCGCTGGTTACAGGTGCTTTCAGTCTGGGATAGTGACGCCTCTGTCGGATTCTGCCAGGATTTTTTTTATATATAAATACGAGAAAAAACGCACTCTCCCCCTCTGCTTCGAAAGTCTTTAAAAAAGTGGTTATTTTAGAAAATATTGTGTTTTCTCTCACTACCCCTGCCAATCCACATTTGCCCCACTTCCCCCCCCCCCCCAAACCACCACCACCACCCCATCTCGCTGGACCAAGCTGCGCCCCTGAAGTGCCTCCACTCTCCACTGTTGCTACTGACTCTCACCGAAAATCGCGGCCTGACCCAAATTGCCGAACTCGTCGGAGACAGCTGGTGAAATCCCGGGACTGTCCCGGCAGAACCCGGTCCCACCTGGTACCAGACGGGACTCTGCATCAACTCAGCATCGGCGGCTTCAGTAGCCCATCCGCTCCTTCTGGAATTCTGCAATTTGGACATAATACTTGTATATTTTGCAGTTAATTTTCTCTTTCACAGTTATATCTAACCATTGGCCTAATAGATAATATACTCAAGTCCAGAGCATTATGGTCATTGTAGTTTTTCATTTGGTAATATCGCACCACACTTTTCTTCAATGCAACCCTTTTTTCTATCATTGGACTATTCCTGTTGAAATATTTCCGTTCATTTGACATCAGTACAACCCCTGATATGTGCTGCTCCGTTTGAGTTCTACACAGCATAGCTCCTCACGCGCTGTTAATTAACGTCCTTTTCTGCAAGCAAACTCCGCAGGGCGACCTGCCCCCAGGAAGCTGCAATCGAAATCCAAAACATACAATGTGTCTGTGCTCTCTAAAATCAGTCTCCATCACAGTCCTTGCTTTTAGGAGCCTTCCTCTCGCTGCCCCCGTTGAATCACGGACCTTCATTCAATCTGCTGCGTCGAAGTTACACCCACTGCTTGTCTTAGAGGCCTGTGCCCTGACGCCCCACTGCTGCTCATGGCAGCTGCTGATGTGGTAACACATGTCATCACGTGTTTCTCCAGTGCGACTCCCGACATGCATTCCGCTGTCACTGGAACTCCTGAGTCTAGCAGTGCCTGGGCCTCAGCTCCATTTCTTAGGTGAACAGAAACTAGAACTTTTATTTGGTACTCCGACTACGACTCAAAGGCTCACCCCTTTTGTTACAGCGCCACAGGGCATCCCAGCTAGTGGAGATGCCCGCCCCTCCGGCCACTGCCCCCACTTTTGGCGGCAAGGTTGGAGGAGATAATGAGAAAAAGAAGGAGGAGTCACCCACCAGTCAGGACAGCCCCTAAGGTGCCCTGAGCTGAGGTGACCCCTGTCTTTAGAAATCCTCCATCTTAGTTTTGGAGAATTCCCCCAATAGGATTAGGGATGTGCCCTACTCCCCTCAGGGAGGAGGCACAAAGAGGGTGTAGCCACCCTCCAGGACAGTAGCCATTGGCTACCACCCCCAGACCTAAATACACCCCTAAATTTAGTATTTGGGGGCATCCCAGAACCCAGGAAATCAGATTCCTGCAACCTGAAACAAGAAGAACTGTTGACCTGAAAACCCTGCAGAGGCGACGGAGACAACTGCTTTGGCCCCTGCCCTACCGGCCTGTCTCCTGACAGAAAGAAAACTGCAACAGCGACGCATCCAACAGGGACCAGCGACCTCCGAAGCCTCAGAGGACTGCCCTGAACCAAAGGACCAAGAAACTCCAATGAGCAGTGGCTCTGCTCAACAACTTTGCAACTTTCTTGCAACTTCTAAAGACTTCACTCTTCCCGCCAGAAGCGTGAGACTTCACCCTCTGTACCGGACGCCCCCGGCTTGAGCTCCTGAGAACCAACACCACAGGGAGGACTCCTAGGCGACTGCGACCTTGTGAGTAGCCCGAGATGACCCCCCCCAGGACCACCACAGCGACGCATGCGGAGAGAATCCAGAGGCTCCCCCTGACCATGACTGCCTGTAACAAGGGACCTGACGCCTGGACCAAGCACTGCACCTGCAGCCCCCAGGACCAGAAGGAACCGAACCTCAGTGCAGGAGTCACCCTCAGGCGACCCTCTGCCTAGCCCAGTTGGTGGCTGGCCCGAGAAGCCCCCCTGTGCCCTGCCTGCACCGCTAGAGTGACCCCCAGGTCCCTCCATTGAATCCAATACATAACCCGATGTCTGGTCTGCTTTGCACACTTCACCCGGCCGCCCCTGTGCCGCTGAGGGTGTGTTTTGTGTGCCTACTTGTGTCTCCCCCAGTGCTCTACAAAAACCCCCCTGGTCTGGCCTCCGAGGACGCGGGTACTTACCTGCTGGCAGACTGGAACCGGAGCACCCCTGTTCTCCATAAGCGCCTCTGTGTTTTGGGTACCTCTTTGACCTCTGCACCTGACCGGCCCCAAGCTGCTGGTGTGGTAAGTTTGAGGTTGCCTTGAACCCCCAACGGTGGGCTGCCTATGCCCAGGAACTGAGACTTGTAACTGTCTTACTTACCTGACAAACTAACAATTACTTACCTCCCCCAGAAACTGTTGAGTTTTGCACTGTCTCCACCTTTAAAATAGCTTGCCATTTTTACTAAAACTGTGTATGCTATTGCTCTAATTTAAAGTTCCTAACTTACCTGTGTGGAGTACCTTGCATTTTATGTATTTACTTCAAATCTTGAACTTGTGGTTCTAAAAATAAATTAAGAAAACATATTTTTCTATATAAAAACTATTGGCCTGGAGTTAAGTCTTTGAGTGTGTGTTCCTCATGTATTGCCTGTGTGTGTACAACAAATGCTTAACACTACCCTTTGATAAGCCTACTCCTCGACCACACTACCACAAATTAGAGCATTAGAATTATCTAATGTTGCCACTATCTTACCTCTAAGGGGAACCCTTGGACTCTGAGCACACTATCTCTTACTTTGAGATAGTATGAACAGAGACAACTTCCTACAGGGACACTGTGGCTTACTCCTGGCAGAGGCACTGCAGGTAAGGGACTGGGCTGTGTTTAAGGGTAAGGACAGCAGAGGGCTTGTAAGAGACACTGTGGCTTACTCCTGGCAGAGGCACTTCAGATAAGGGACTGGGCTGTGTTTAAGGGCAGCAGAGGCTGTGTAAGGGACACACTGTGGCTTACTCCCGGCAGAGGCACTGCAGATAAGGGACTGGGCTGTGTTTGTTTAAGGGCAGCAGAGGCT
Organism: Pleurodeles waltl; assembly: GCF_031143425.1. NCBI lineage: Eukaryota > Metazoa > Chordata > Amphibia > Caudata > Salamandridae > Pleurodeles > Pleurodeles waltl. Next base: position 74,741,104 of record NC_090447.1, on the reverse strand, counting down.
GTGTAAGGGACACTGTGACTTACTCCCGGCAGAGGCACTGCAGATAAGGGACTGGGCTGTGTTTAAGGGCAGCAGTAGGTGTGTAAGGGACACACTCTGGCTTACTCCCGGCAGAGGCACTGCAGATAAGGGACCGGGGCTTTGTTTAAGGGCAACAGGGGGTGTTTAATGGGCAGCAGGGGGGCGTGTAAGGGACACACGGGCCTTACCTCCGGTCCATAGTGGTCTGCTCCTCCTCCTGCCGCGGTCTGCCCCTTGTCCCCGGTCCTGGGGGTCCCTCGGCACACCTGTCACCTACACTCTGGAGTCTGCGACGGGAGGTGCGGCCTCCAACATGCACATATAGAACCGGTCTGTGACAGCAACGGAAGGGCGGGTACCTTGGAGACCAGAAGTACGCCAGGAATGTACACGGCCTGCAGCAAGGAGCGCTACAAAGCTGTAAGGTAGCTCGGTGGGAGAGCGCATCGAACGCATCTATCTGTGCTCAGATGTGGCATCCACTCCTGGTGCCATTTACCTCTGTGCTCCGATGCCAGGACATGCAGGATCTCCGCGCCTTCAGACAGCGGGTGGCGGGGCTTTAGTAGACCTTCATCCTTCTGAGGCAGATGCACCAAGTATCATTCAGCTCGGTACCTGCACTTCTTACATCTGAAAGGCAGAAGAGAGGCACTTCACACCAGGGAAGAAGTACTCGCGGATAGCGAGCACCGTCACTTCTGTAGCTCCATTTCAAGAACTGTCTCAAGCGGACAGAAAACCACTGGGGATGTGTAAAATGGAAAGATGCAAAATAATGAAACTTGCATCCAAGAATCAGACTTCTGAAGGGTGTAAAACTGGGTAAAAGGCTGTGAAATACTGGAACCCGGTGATCTTAGTCGGAATTCGGGCTTTCCACTTGACTAGATTGTGTGATCTTGGACCAGCTCGGTTTATACAAAAATGGCCACCAATAAACAACGTACAGCTATCCTGGCATTCCTTACAAGCATGTTGTTCGCCGGCACTTGAATGGAAAGCCACCAAACACAGGTACTGAGAGATCAGGGGGCCGTGCTCGCCCCAAGGCCCACCACACCACCCACTCTGAATACACCTGAACCCGCCTGGCCGGGTCCTACTAAACCCAGGGCCAGGGCCCCCTGGCACCGCTTCCACGCCACAATAGAACCAAAATGGACATTTCAGTTTCGGTTTGGAGGCGCGGACGGGAGTACAGGGGGCGGTGCGCTTGTGACCCATCAGAAAGGAGTTTACACGTCATTCCAGGTGGGGCCCACGGTAATGATGGGGACGGAATGAGGGGTGAGGGGGTGGATGGGCGACGGGCCTCCGGTTTTGGAAACTTACTGTGTTGGGTGTAAGGAAGGAAGTCTTTGGTGCACGTCAGACCCCCTTGCAAGGATCAGTTGGTAAGGGCCGGGAATGAACCTTCAGCCCTGATGTCACGTGTACGTGACGCACCCTTTTTGCTCCTTTTAGAGATGGACATTAGAGGATGTGGCTTAACAGCCAGAGCTGCCGACCTTTGAGCTGGGGAATCAGGCTCGAGTCTCGGCTCCACCTCCTGTGATCCTGGGCAAGTCACTCAGACTCTAAATGCCTACCGAAAGTATGAATGTGTCCTTGTGTAATGTGACTGGTGCTCATGTAAAACGCGCCAATACATTCAGGTCGAGTTCGCGCTGTATAAAACTGCAAAAAAGGGGGCAAGGCCACGAGCCCAAGATAGAGGACGTCTGAGCCTGCAGCTCCTGGACCCGGAAACATCAAATATACAGCGACATCCGCCACAGTCTGCCCCCCCAGATGCCGTCATTGACCTGCAACACCGCGGCTCCATCTCTTGGTCCGGACGCGAGGAGCGGGCTGGGCCGCGGGGGAGTGGCGAGCTAAGGCCCACCTACGCCGTGAGCATGAACCCCCGTGGGGACGGCACCCGAGCGGGGACCTCCTGTGCACTGCCGCCCTCATCGAAAGGGTGACCAGACTTCGAGGAGCAAAAACCAAGACAGGTCAGGCATAAAAGAAGGACTAAAGACTTTACTCTCGCTTTTATATCTGTTCTGTCCTGTTTTTTTCCATAGCTTTATGAATGTGCATACAGGAGATTTGAGAAGCTAGAGCTGCTTATGGAAACGCAACTCGGTACCCTACCCACAGACCTAGGCATCATGAAAGATGAACATCGCAAGTTAGTAGACCGAGTCCACACAACTGAAAAAACACTAACGTCAACAGTGCCTGATCTAGCAGAACAAACATCTCTTGTGACACAATTGCGCAGACAGGCGGAGCAACTGCAGTAAGGGCACGTCACAATAATATACACATTGTAGGACTACTGGACGCGCGGAAGGTGCCCAACCAATGGAATACATAGAATCGTGGCTGCGCATGATGGTGTCCCCACTGGGTTTTTCAGACCATTTTCTGCTGGAGAGTGCACACTGTGTACCCACAAGGAAACCCATACCTGGAACACCCTCGAGCCCCATTGTGGCGAACATCCTAAATTACAGAAATCGGGATCAATTACTCTGGGCAGCCAGAGAGCAAGCGCCGCTCACTGTAGAAAATACACGAGTCTCTCTGTTCCCAGACTACACCTTGGCGGTCCAACGCCGACGCTCTTCGTTCATGGATGTGAAAAATCTTCTTCATGTGGCTGCTCTCACTTATGCACTGATTTTCCCAGCAAAACTTAAAGTAATCCACAAACAACGCTCCCACTTTTTTGACACGTCGAAAGCTGCGCAACATACCGGGCTCGACGGGACAGATGGCAGCCGCCACCCTGTGGGTCTGGCCGCCGTTCCTGCCACAAACCCCACAGAAGAGCTATAGACTCGTACATGGTCTGCACCATCCACACAACAAGCCAAGTGTAGTAAAGGTCTTCCAGCCGTAATAGATTCTTACGATCTTTATTGGTAATTTCAGGAAAATACAGCCCCAACATCTCGACCACATTCGTATCCACAACATTCTTACATTCCTAAGCGCGAGGCCGCACGAGCTATAAGAGCGAGGCCACACGCACAATACAACACCAAGGAAAGCTAAAAAGAGGCCCTACGTTCGGCGGCGGCCCTAGGGACTGGGCGCGCCTCTCCAGCCTCAGCACATCAGACTCTGATTCAGACAGAAGTATGACACTTTTTCTGACAATAACACCACAAACAGCCAATAAATGTAGATCTAATCCACGACTGGCCAGTTCCGTCACACTACTTTAGTAGGCCAAACGTGATTATTCAACTGGAATGTTCTGTATACTTTACTGCTTCCACCATGTGGATCTCTCCAAAACAGAGCCTCCCAAATGAGTAATACCGTTACAGTCACAAACCATTATGTCACTTATATTAATTGAGGGTCCCAAGAATATAATGGTTTTCTATATATACACAGTGCATCTATAGTGTTGTATTGGCTAAAGGGGCTCCGGTCAGAACAAACGTTTGGTTCCTAAAATGTACCTTTTATGTGATGTCCTAAAGAGCCCAGTTCGTACGTTACACCCCAGAAACAAATGCATATGGTTTGCTTTGTATTATATATTATGTGTGTTATATTAATTTGGTTGAACAAATTTTGCTCACTGAACCATGAACCATGCATTGGGGAAGTTACAGTTTCGACCTAACACTGATGACACAAACACTGAGTCGCACCGTTATTGACAGAGGGCTGGACACACTCACCACTTCCCTTACAGCTATGACCACATTTCTTAATGCTTATAAACTACTCACTTGGAAGGTTCATGGGCTAGGCTCATTGCATAAGCGACACAGAGTGCTGGCACAATTACATAGAAGGAAGGTGCACAAAGCTTACCTTCAAGAGACGCATCTTACACTAGTAGAAACACAAAAACTACAAAACAAGTGGAGAGGCCAATTGTTCCACACTTCATATTTAGCATATGCCAGAGGGGTGGCAATATGGGTGATGGCGGGAGTCCCCTTCTTACATCAAGAATCCAAAATAGACACGCATAGTCGATATGTCCTGCTATGAGGCTGCTTGGATGGCGTGCTGGTAGTATTTGGACGCATCTATTCCCACAATTCAGAGCAGAATATGTTTCTATCATTTATCTAAGGCATTGTCAGACTGGGCACCTCTTCAATGGATACTGGGTGATGTCTGCAATGGAGTGATGGACAAGTTATTAGACCGTTCCTGCCCCCCCTTGCCAAGTGTGGGCCACGCTAGACAACCCAAAGCCCTGTGACAATGGGTGGAGGCCTGGGACCTTGTGGACGTAATACTGGAATGCGAGAATACTCATTCTACTCTTAGAAATGACACTGGTCTGGGGCCAAGTCCCGACGCCGATCCCCACATGGCGTCTACAACCGTTGTTCCTGGAAGATGCTGTGTTCCATGACACGCTAGCAACGACCATTACTACGTATTTTGCCAAAACACTGTTACAGCCACCAAAACTCTGGCTGAGACCAACCACAGATGCAATATAAAACTGCATGTTAGCGCGGCCATGGAGACCCCGAAGCAGAGTTAGATCTGCAATGTCAGAGTAAACTGAAAGAACGAATCGAAAGAAAGGGGAAATAAAGGCACAGAACCCCAGGCACATAGGAGTTTGGGAGCTTGCACAATACTGTGAAGCTATACAATTGTAAAGCACAAAGTCACCTGTGTATTTCACAGCTATGTGGAAGGCTCGATGTATATAGAGAGCATGTGATAACCGGCTCCCTAGGGTTTAACAATAAGCAAAAGACAATAGAAAGCCCAGGCTGACAACGGATTATAAAAACACACATGTACAAAAGAATGTGGGATAGAGGGTGGGCAATATTCCCCAACAGAGGAAATGAAGGACACAAACCAGGACAAATACATCAGAGTGATAATATTGTATGTGAAAGGGTGCCTCTCCTGCACAGACTGCAAAACCGACACACTCACGCTGCTTGGATGAGATGAAGGAATCCCTGGAAAATCATATTATTACCCATATCAATATGGACAAGCACGGAATCTCAGACACACAGCATGGCATTGTTAAGCTGACTGAAGTGCAGAAGGACACGGCCAGCAAAATGGAGTGCAATAAAGACTTGGAGGCTAGATCTACGAGGTGTCATCTCTGCATAGTTGGCATACCGGAATCAAACAATAATGGCTAAAGTAGAGGACTATATCGAGACCATATTAGCTGAGATATCTGGGCGCACAAACCTGTTGGAAATGTACATGGTGGAAAGGGTGCACCTATCCCCAGTCCCAAGACTCATCCCATGTGCCACACCTTGTCCCATCATATACATAGAAGGCAGCTTTGTGTCACTAAAAGAATATCAAGATAGATCCTCAGATACTGTGTTGGACATTTACCTATATCATAGACTGAGCTGAACTATCAAAAAGAAATCCCCCTTGTATAAAGCGGCACCTAACAAATGGCAACCTGTGTCCTCTTGGATATCAAATACTGCTCCGACCAAACAGCTAACCACCATGTGTATTAAGGTGATGGTAGATATCGTGCAGATGGGGCACCAGTCCAAATCTAGAGATAAATGTTTTGTGGATTAGGGCTAGCTATATCAAATGAACAGAGGCTATACTATTGTCGTCAAACAAAGAACGTGTCTGCAAATTCTAAGCAAAGGCTCACACATTGTAAATTCTTGCACAGGATATATCCCACACCAATCATTGGTACTGGTCGAAAGCCCTGATGTGCTACTCCCACAGCAGGATTTTTTCCCCTTGGCATGGGAGTGCCTGGGGATACTGGAGTATAGGGAGTGCCTGTTGAACATACTGACCAACATAACATGTGAACTGGATCCCTCTCCTCTGGCCGCCCTATGAGGTTAAGGTAAAACGTCCCCAAATAATGTAGGACGTATGTCGCATTGGCTTTGTCGATGGCACATCAGCGAGTGGCAATGTTTTGAGGAGGTGAAGGAGTGGCTGAAATATCTGAGATGCAACACTCTGAGGTTTATGATCTACTTCTTCTGATTTGATCCCACCCCAGAGTGATACGGACAACAATGAGTTGCTACTTATCTGGAAAGGTAGATAACGTGCTTCTGTATAGCCAACAAATGCAGCCTCTAATGTGACCAGAACCCCACCATTGCTGTTATATATGGTTTACATGGCTATAGGATTCTGTGTGAGCATAACAGTAATAAGCATTTTCTTTTCATATGTACTTATTGCTCTAGAACTAAAAATGTTAATAAAAATGTACCTATGTACACTTGTGCAATAGCTTTCTATAACAAGCATTTTCAATGCAACGTGTCTCGCATTTGCTCGAGTTAGAGCTATTAGCGTTGTAAAAAAAAAAAAAAAACGCAGCACGATCGCACTATGTAAAATGCAGCGCGAACGCGCTGAGTGGAAAATAAACAGATAAAGTAGTCCGGACCCCAGGCTGAAAACATCGAGCCTCGTATGTTATTGGTAGTTAACTAGTGCTGTGTAGGTGGGCTAAACACTGGAAAAGGCATGAGGTATGCATGCCTTTCACAAACGAAAGCAAGCGGATTTTAAAAGGCAAGCCCACAAACCAATGTAAGTGACCGACGTGGCATGGGCGTGGTTTGAAGCCCAAAGAGAGATTACAGAATGGACGGAGCGCTTTGCGCTCGCCCATAAAAAGGAACACCGCAATACTGAAAATAAATGGTTGCATAAATTTCCCCTTTTTTTTTTTTTTTTTAAACTTTTTTTTTTTTAAGTCACTAAAGTCTAAGTACATTGCCAGTAAAATAAGCAACACATATGAACAAAAATGGCGCCAGGCAGGAAAAGTAAGAGGCTCAATATTGGGTAGAAGCATGTCCGAGATCTGCGGAGATCTTAATGACAGCAACAACTGTTTGAAGATCAACTCTTCACAGAGGTGTGAATAAGCCTTGAGTGGGCTATATCTTTGGACAAAGTACTTCCTATCTGGACTCAAATGTATACAGGTCTAAACTACGAAACACCAAGACCACCTAGACAGCATATGAGGGGTGTATGGATGTGGATAGAATATCTCCCGTAAATACCCATGGAATAAAAAACTTTTGCCGATTAACATTCTGTAAATGTCCTAAAAGGCAACGTCAATACCCATAAAAAAGGCTGCTGGAAATGTCAATCAAAGGCAGTCACTGCCAGCCAGAAGTGGAAGTAGGTAAGTTGAAAGGTCCATGCCTAGTACACGAAGTGCACACAAAGGCACTTTACTCACCTGTGAACCTTAAGTACACAAGACCATGCTACCAGATGAGTGAGTGTTACTTGGGGACTAACGCAAACATATTCTAAAGTTAACATGCAACTACATAAAATACAGATATCAAAGAGAAAAAAAACACTACCCTCTATCTCTTCCTTTTACAATATGTGTAACCCTGTGATCTCCTAGGATACAAACCATGAGTGGTCACTTAAAATCTAACACCATCCACATTTATATACATAACCTTTAAACACAAAGTTTGCCAAATGTAGATCAACACAAGTAACTGATTCTCTGGTTCCCCTGCGAGACAGCTAACGGGTGCTTCTTCTGTTTGGTCAAACAAACCAATGACTTAATACACCCCTTACAAAAAAGAATTTACCCATAAAACTGAAACCAAAGTTATAGAGCTCTGCAGAAAGGTGTACCTGAATAGTCTCTGTCCTCAAAGTTTTCCTTCTCCTTTTCTCTCTCGACTGGGTAGAGCAGCGTGCAGACCAGGCCCTGGCCTGGCTGCAGGTAGAGTGTGATCAGATCACCCAAGTACTTGAAGCGCCTCACCTGGACACCTTGTGACGTCTGAAAGAGACAAAACAGAATGAATGACCAGGAGATGCTGATGGACCAAACACACAATGTTTTATACAAAATATGAAAGTAATCAAAGCGATACAGTCAATCTTTTTACTTGAAAAAAATCAAACATGCTCAAGAAACCCCAGAGGTGCAAAAAGTGATGAAAAACAAGCTGTTTGCTCATAGGGTGATACTTCTGTCCTGTTTGTTGGCATGTTTTCATTTAAAGTACAGTAAACATGAAAGATCTACTTACTTGCAACCTACATCCCACAAATTCATAGGGCAGAGATTACATACTTGTTGATAATGTCAAATCCATTATACAGTCGATGAATCCACAGACGGGAACTCAATCAATCAGTCATTCTTTTTTAAAGTGCAGCACTATCAACACAAGGGGTATCTGGGCGCTGAGGTTCCTGTGACTGCATCGAAAAGCCATATCTTGAGTTGCTTTCTCAAGTCTGCCAGGGAGGATGGCTGCTCGCAGTTGGAAGGGGATGTTATTCGAGGCTTTGGCAGCGATGTAGGAGAATGTGCAGCCCCCGCTGCAGGTGCGATGGATGCAGGAGACATGTGCAAGGACGAGTTAAGTAGAGCGCAGGTGTCTTGAGGGAAGATGGAAGCTCAGCCAGTGGCTGATATAGGATGGTCCTAGTTTGTGGAGGGCTTTGTAGGCATGTGAGCATCTTGAACTGGCACCTTTTATGGACAGGGAGCCAGTGGAGTTTCGTAAAGTGAGGAGTGATGTGGGTACGCTAGGGGAGGTCCAGGATGACTCTAGCTGCCATGTTCTGTATTGTCTGGAGTCTTCGGAGGACCTGGGAGGAGGTACTGGTGTCGAGTGCGTTGCTGTAGTTGAGGCAGCTGGTGACAAAGGCTTGTGTGATGATCTTTCTGGTGTTTACTGGGATCCATCTGAAGATTTTGCGGAGTATGAGGAGGGTGTGAAAACAGGTGGCGGTGACTGTTGACTTTTTGTTTCATGGTCAGTTGGCTGTCCAAGATGATGCAAAGGTTACGAGTGTGGTAAGTCAGTGTGGGAGTGGGTCCGAGTTCTTCCGGCCACCAGCTGTGGTCCAAAGCTGAGGTGTTCTTTCCAAAGATCAGTACTTCGGTTTTGTTAGAGTTCAATTTGAGGCAGCTGTCTCTCATTGAGTGGGCTACGTTGGCCATGGCATTGCAGAAGTTGGTTTTGGTGTTACAAGGGTCTTTGGTGAGCGAGAGGATGAACTGAGGGTCTTCAGCGTAGGAGATGATGTTGAGTCTGTGGGATCTGACGATGTCCACGAGGGGGATCACGCAGATGTTGAACAGCATGGGGCTGAGCGATGATCCTTGGGACACGCCGCATATGATACTCTTGTAAGCGTAGGTGAAGGGAGGTGGGTGGATGCTCTGGGTGCACCCTGAAAGTAATGACGTGATCCACTTGAGGGTGTGTTGTGGATGCCGATGTAGTGGTGTCTGTCAATGAGGATGTGGTGGGCGATGGTGTTGAATGCCACAGAGAGGTCAAGGAGAATCAAAGCCACAGTCTCAGTGCTATGGTTGGCCCAGAAACCTGATTGTGATGCACTGAGTAGGTGATTTCATTCTAGGTAGTTGGTGAGCTGTCAGTTGATGGCCTTTTCAAGTACTTTTGCTGGGTTTGCGGACAGGGAGTTCGTCCAGTAGTTCTGAGGTTGCTGGGGGTCAGCTGAGGATTTCTTTAGGAGGGGTTTGATGTCTGAGTGCTTCCATCAATCTGGGAAGGTTGCAGTGGAGATGGAAATGTTGAGGAGGTTGGTGAGTTCAGTGCTGATTATATTGGATCCAAGGTTGAAGAGGTAGTGGGGGAAGGGGTTGGTGGGTACCCCAGAGTGGACGGAGGACATGATGGTAGCGGTGGTCTGAACATCAAGTGTGGACCAGGTGGTTATGGCTGGGCTGGAGTTCGCTGGTAAGATGAGATTGTCAAGGCTGAACGAGGTGGGTTGAGGGCTAAATTTGTTGTAGATTTTGGCAATCTTGCTGTGGAAGTAGTCAGACAGTGAGTCGCAGTCGTTGTGAGGGGTGTACTGTGTTTTCTGTGGCAGTCGGGTTGGAGAATTCCTTGACTATTTTGAAGGTTTACTTGGTGTGGTTTGCTGCGGCGTCACAGAGGTTTGTGATGGCTGCTCTTTAGGCCTCCTTGATGTGCCGGTGGTAGCCACTGAGTGCGGCTCTGTCAGAGGGGTCCTTGGAGATGTACCATCTCTTCTTGAGTAAAAGACAGTTGCGCTTAGTGGTTCTGAGTTCTGGTGTGTAACAGTTGGCTTGTCTTGATGTGACATTCTGTTGGCTTTTGCCGGTTTCAGAGGGTCGACTTTGTTGGCGCATTTGTTGATCCAGGTGGAGAAGTTATGGATGGCCTTGTCGAGGTTGGCTGACATGTCAGGTGGTGTGGTGCTGAGAGCCTGTGTCCATTGGCTCTCAGTTACTTTTCCCCAGCTGCGGTGGGTGGTGCTTTGGTGCTGCTTGGTGATGGTGTGCTGGGTCTTGGAAATGGTGAAGTGGACGATTGTGTGGTCAGTCCAGGAGAGTTCCGTGGTGTGGGTGAATTTGATTTCACTGAAGAAGATGGTGTCAAGGGTTTGTCTGGCATTGTGGGTGGATCTGGAGACTAGTTGGGTGAGTCCAATATTGTTGAGATTCTCCAGAAGGAATGTAGCGTTGGCGTCCTTGGGGTCCTCGAAGTGGAAGTTGAGGTCACCAAGCAGTATGTAGAGGAGGGAGTCAATGCCTAGGGGGGCGATGATGCTGCTGATGGTGTCGCAGAATGCTATCCGGAGTCCTGTTGGTCCGTATGAGAGGCTACGTCTTATAATTGTCTTGGCATCAATGTCTAGTAGAAAATTAAGGTGTTCCATGATAGGTGCTGGGTGGTATATGGTGGCGGAGCACCGCATGTGTCCTTGAATATTACAGTGATTCCTCCGCTGTGTTTGTTGCGGCGGTCCCGGTGTATCATATTGTATCTGTTGGAGGTGGCGGTGTGATGTCGGGGTTGGAGTGGGGTTGAGCCATGTTTTGAGGGTGAAGGCGACGTCTGGGGTGAGGCTGGTGATGGTGTCCCAGATTTCTGTGACATGATTGTTGAGGGAGCGGGCACTGAGCGGGATGCAGTGTAGGGGTTCCGGATTAATGGTGGGCTTCTGGGAGGTAGTGGTGTTGGGTCCTATGTGGGTAGGTGGTCCTGTGAGGCAGGAGAAGCAGCAGTGGTGGCAGGCGAAAGGTCCTTCGGCAGAGCGCGGGAAGGACGTGCAGCAGCAGAAGTCTTGGCGTCCAGTGTTAAGGGCGTTAAATAGGCTTCAGGGAGGGGGGGGGAAGGGGTCGGGCACTGGGGGAGGCAGGAAGGCGGGAGCTGGGAAGAGTAGTAAAAAAAAGGCAGAGCGGGAGGTGGGAAGACGGACGGTGTGGGAAGAACGGCAAGGGGCCTGCGGGCAGGAAGCCTGGGGGAGGTCTGCTAGTATCAGGCACAGAAACCTGCTACAAGGATCTGCTGGCTGGTGGCGATCTTCTGGTTGCCTCTGGCTGCTGGCTGGCTCAAGGGGAGGTGACAGTAGGGAGAGCAGGACGATGTGAAAGATGGTGGTCTGTGGCCCCTAACTACTGAGCTGCATACTACAGTCGGCAATGGTCACCTTCATATGGTCCCTGTTAAAATGGAGTATCGTGGACATTAGCTTTATAAGTATCTCCTAAAGAAGTTTTAAGAGGACTCCCTCGTAAAATACGAAAGTGAATGTTTAAAAAAGAAGAAAGGACTTTACAAGACAAATGGAAATACTTAGCGTTTCTGTGAAACATCCTGTTAGGGTTAGGAACTGACCACAGACGGACATTCACCAGCAGAATTTAACTCTGACAAAACTGAGGTTATCTTCATTGAAGGCAAGTAGAGCCTGGTCTGAGGTAAAACACCTGAGTGAAAAAGGTTGTTTCTCACTATTGTTTCTGTCATCAAGAACCTGGGTGTTAAGATCAATCAAGGTTGCTTATCCCCTCAGAATAATGTTGTTGCTTCTACCTGCACCCTCTTCCTGGTGCAGCTGGCACAGATGATAGCATTTTTATTTCCTATAGGCATCATAGAGCTGTACAGGCTTTCATTGAATTCAGATGAGGCTACTGCAATTGCCTCTACTTGGGGCTCCCATCAGGAAATTGCATGTGGCCAAAGAATGCTATCTGCCGGATGCCCATTGCCTCTAGATTCTCTTACACATTTCCCTGCTGAAGACCCCATTAAATGTAAGACTGTTTAGTGCACAAGGCTCGCCAGAGAAAAGCACCGGTTTTCCTTTACAACCGCTTCATAACATGTAGGTTTAAGAAAGACTTATTGTTTGGCCAGTAAGGTTCCCTGTATGATGTCCAGAATGTTTACTCTGCTCTGCATGTCCGGGGATTACATATACATATACTCCTGCTTTTTTAGTTTAATTTATGCCACACAATAATCCCAAATGCGCATGTTGACTTAGTCCCAGTCTTTGACAATGAGCTGTTCAGGACCTTCTTCTGAACCCGGAGGGACGCACTATGGCCTACTTTGCAACTTCACAGAAAGAGGAATACCACCACTGACAGGTTTCATACCTGGATCATGGTGGTGATAGCATACTAAGTCTGGCGAATGATAGCGATTGGCCTTTTCATTGTGAAACATGAATGCACGTTTACAGATCCTTTCAGCATGAGTTCCGCTGCTCATGATGAGCCTGGAATGCTGAATACCGGCATATTGAACATGTGTGTAAAGCCTGGCAGTGTGCCATGCAAAAAGTGATAACAGGCCTGTGGGGCTATTTTGAAAGATCACAGCCTGGGCCATAGAACAAGATGCAGGAGAGGTTGCTTTCCCTCAACAGCATATGAGTATTGCTGGCATCTCCTCGATGAGAGGGGGAACACTACACGCTTCAGTGAGGAAAGAAAACACATGCTTTCTTTAGACGTGCCAGGACCCTTTGTGGTATGTTGAGCTGTAAAGGACTGAAAGCAACTACCATAAGGTACATTACCGGAGATGCAGTGTGAGGCCTGCGGTATCTGTTGTATGGAAAAGAGTCCTTTGACACTTTGAAGGGGCATAGATTCTTGTCTCTCTTCGAGATCTCTTTGTGGAGGGGACATAAATAGCTGGATACAGCCTTCTCACATTTCTTTGTACTTCTGTGGTGGGCACTCCATCTAGAGACTGTCCTGCAGGGCAGATCAGTATGAAAAAGGACAGGTCTGGAAGGTAGTCTGGCCAGGACACATGAAAGGGCAACTGAAACTGGTTCCAAGGAAGCACACCTGGAATACACATCCTGTCTCTGGAACCGGTATAAAGATGTGAGCTCAAGACCCACAGTTGTTCGCTTTTGTGGTCTTCTCTACGTAGGAGGTCTACTCAGCAGAGTACTCAAACTACTACGCAGCCAAGAGCTGGTGTCACTTGACAGCCAGCTGCTCAAAGGCAAGGGAGCACTGTCTGAAGTCCAACCTGAAGGAGAAATTACTTGACTGTTATGGGTTCCATGACACCCTGCCTTTGAGCAAAATAAATGCTAACCCTGTAGGAGGAACTGATCATGGAAGGGACTGCTGTAATTGACCCTGGCATTTGGTCTGCCTGACAGAGACTCAATAAACAAGGGCATCGAAGGAAGCACATTACAGCTGGACCAGGCTGTGTGATCTTCATCACACATTCCCCCCTCATAGCAACTAAGACATTTGGATCTGTGTGCCCCAATGGGGGCCCTGACTGAAGCCCGGATTAGTGCCTGCTGGTGGCCCGTATGCTACATAAGTGAACTGTGCTACCACATCGCAGCACCAGTCTGGAAGGCCAAGTGACCAGAGAGGTGCATCATGAAGAATCAAAGTCATTGCCTCAAGGTACTGCATGCTGATGACCGTGCCCGGCATCTGCTGCACTGAAGAATCATCACCTGCAGGAGTGTGGTCAATGTGCTCAACAGGACGGGCCAAGTACTCAGAGTATCAGAGTGAGCCGCGATCTACAGCAGCCACCCAGAAGCAGGCCACTGACAGAAGCCTCTGCTGCTGCCACAACACATTACATGGCAGGCTGACATGCTGACACACTGCTCCCTGGGTGTCCCACCTGGAGGCTTCCTGCTACCAGTGAGATCCCACTGCGGTGGGAGAGACGAACGCAGCCCACCGCTGCACCTACGAACTGGGTGAGAAACTAAGCATGCCTAGGTCTGAGAGACTGAGTGCTAAGACCAAACCAGGGAGAAGGAGCACAAGCTACACATATAGACCTTACCTCGAACTCTGAATCTAAGGGGTGGAGAACCCAGAGAAGGGTGAAACCCACAAAGGGGCATGTACGGCCCCCGTTTGCCTGCCCACAACGGTATCCTAGTGGCTGCTAAAATTGGACCTCAGTGACACTGCCTACCTCTCAGGGGAACTGGGTCGTTTCTCGTTCAGCACCACTGTAGGGAACCAAGAAAGAAACATTGTTACTTAGCAGAAAGGGTGACAGTCTCTTGGGCATCACTGAGCATTTTTGTTTTTTTGTGTTACTTGCGTCAAATGCATTCTTGAGCACAGTTGAATCTTTGAAAATGAAATTCAATAACCGATAACAGCACGTCCCTTAATTTAAGCTTGAAATTAATCTGGAAAAAAGATTTAAGCAGCCTGAAACTAAATAGTTCACAACAGACCTTAGACTGCAGATGCACATTCACCCACATAACAACATAAGCCCTAAGGCTCAGTGTTAGTCTAAAAGCTTGCATCAATAGTTGAGAACTGCCAGTACAATCCATTAGCTGGCTATGAAAAATGTTTTCCAAAGTTTTATTCTACACCACCTCTTGAATCAGGCTGGACAGCGTGGCCATGCTACTTTGAGAGTCCCAAGTGGTAAATGGGAGTACATAGTCAACCAGCTGGGGTGCAACAATATTGTGGCCACAGGACAACCAGTGATAAACAACATTGTCACAGTTAAGGGCCAGCAACCTCTGCCTTCCATATGACCTAAAGGAAAGGACACCATAGTAGGTTGTACTGATCTTCCGCAAATTACATTTTTTCGGCTTCCAAACATTTTGTACAAGTTCTGGTAGCAGTACTACCTTTAAGAAAATAAGCTTAGAAATCTCCTGGCTCTGGACTGCAGTTAATATATCCCTATTGCAGGACGGTCCTCATAGCTCTGCTTTCAGTTCCAGATAAAAATGCCCAGTTACAACTGGTGCACTGGAATTATTCTAGGTAGGTAACAGCTTACTTTAACATAGGGCCATCTGCACCTTCCAGCTACAAGCAGTCTTTCAAAGCAGTAAGCAGGATTCACTGGCAGGCCCGTGGGATTCCCCCTTTAGCCTGGTGTCTTACAAGACAGACAGGCACCACCAAGGGTGAAGCAAAATAATAAAGTAGAAGTGAAAGAGTGCTGGCAACAACACTCTCCAATACTCAGGCCAGCAGGAATTGATTCAGTGAAGCAAACAGGGGTGTTTTCACACCTCGACAGCTGGAGGCAGATTCTCTCCTTGGACTGGGTCAAGCATGGTATTGTAAGTGCAAATCCATCAATTATAGGTAAATAAAGCCCAGCCGATGCTAACACAATTCGCGGGCTTACCAACCCCAGTTTTGCAGTATGGTGAAGCAGTTCCCTTCCTCTGTATAATCACTTTGGCAACAGCATCAATACTGAGCTCCAAGCACTCATGTTCAAAATAGCGAATCCTTGCATCAGCTGTATGGAGCTCTATACTGACTCCCAATTCCAACACTTCGCCCTCCCAGAACAATCCATTCTTAGTTATCAGACCTGCTCTTCATCTGAGGCGACCACTGAGGCCTTAGAAGTGGGAGCTCCATACAACTAGAGGTAACTAAATTCACAACATCACTTGCCCAGAAGCACTCTGGTGCCTGGAACTCTCTACACACTGATACCAGATCAAAACCTATAATTCTCTCCCAGCGGCCGCCACAAATGTCAAGGGGCAGGGACGACAGGGGAAAACAAAGAGAAAAATAAATATATAAAACGTACGTTTCCCGCCGACTCCTGCCGCCTTGCTCGTCGCTTCTCCTCTTGTGGTGTCCCAGCATTCACTGGAACACCAGCACAGGCTCCCCAGCAATCCTGGAGCTGCTTTCATGCAAAACCTAGCATGAAAGCAGTGCCTGAAGGGCTCAGACTGCCGCTCAGACAGTCCTGGGGTCTGTGCAGTTTCTCCAGCCCAGCGAGAAATCTACATGCGCATGAGTGTTTGGCCAGCCTGAGACAGCTGGCCAAACACACATGCACACTTAAGTGCACTCTCTGCTCCTCCTCCCTCCCAAGACAGCCCCGCCCGCCCCTCCCTGCACTGCCTGCTGAGCCAGTAGATCAACTATCGTTTTACTTATCAACTCCTGGCTCTTGGCCAGGGGTCGACGCTCCTCCCCCATTGCGGTGGAGCAGCCCCTGTTCCCACCTTAACCACATAGAAAAGTACATCTTTCATCTATTCCTAAAATGATCTATTAGTTATCTTCCCAAAGGCTTACTCTGGTGCTAACAAAATTCCAATTCTCTTTCATGAGGGATCTTCCTTGTGATGCACTGTATCTTTGTCTGCTGACCAGCTTACTGTTCACTTGCTGTCTACTACATTCTTATATTCTGATCAAAGGCCTTTTGGGTGAAGCAGCCCAACTCATCCTTGTTGCATGAGCATTCTATAAAGCTGTAAACTATCTTACTTACTCTTATAAGCATGACTGATTTATTTCAATTAAAGGGAAAGAATCCATCCAAACACTGATGTCTCTTTGGGAAACACCAAGGACATTCCCTATTCTGGTCTGGGCAATGAGTAGGCAGTTCTTCATAGCAGGATGATGGGGAAAAGAGGACAACAGAAATTGTGAAGGAGTTGTGACTAGGGATGTAAAAGTATCTTTCCGAATGCACTGCAGATGAGCTCAGGCAGAATACATTTCATTGTTATACATTTCTATGAAGACAAGAGATAACAGGGACTTACGTTTGACAAATTACAATGCAACAATTGTGGGTCTGGTATCCTTTTTCATGTCCAAAGTTACAGATTTGAGGTCTTGTGACATTTCACAGAGTTACAGTATGTCTTGCAGGAGGGATGCTTGGAAAGCTTGTATTCTAAAATCACAGTCTACGTTTTAGAAGTGGGATGGGCAAGTATTTGTGGCACTCATACTTTCCATGTGCAACTGTGAAGTGATTCTAGAGTACCAGGGTGACAGTTCCAGGGATTTGGAAATACAAACTGCCTATCCTTTTAAACAGAGAACATTTGGTGGGACCTAATTACAGGCCAAGGACACATCAGCTGAAAAACATAAGCAGAGGTAAAAGGAAAACAGAAAAGGTGGATTTACCTACATTCCCAAGCCCGCAAAATCTGGGTCAGAGGTATAGATCAATAAAACTAGTTAAGATCTTTACGCTTCAGTCATACAGTGAATCTTAGCTTAGTAAAGGATACTGTGGAGGCCAACATGAAATCACAGTAAGCTGTGTGAACAACATGTAACGGAAGCATTCAATTGAGAATATAATGGCGGATAAGAATGACATGGAATTTCAGTTTGCTTTTTAGGTTCGAGCCTGCGAAGCATGCGCTTGCGAGGCGCTGTAGTAGTTAGAAAAGGGCTAGGAGCCCCGTTCAGGTCACGCCGGTGTCTTTCATTGGTTCATGGGCTTGCCTTTTAAAATCTGCTTGCTTTCATTAGCGGAAGGCATGCATACGTCATTCCTTTTCCGGTGGTTAGCTCTCCTCGAGCGCAGCGACCAAGTACTGATAACATACGAGGCTCGCTGTTTTCTGTCCGGTTTGTGGACTACTTTTTCTCTTTTTTTGCAGTGCGATCTTGCTTATTTAGCAGCGCAATCGCGCTCGTTTTTTTCCATTTAATGAGGCAAGAAAAGTCCTTTTGGGAGTTGACAACTGCTAATACCTCTAACTCGGACAAATGCGAGAACTATTGCATTGCAAATGCTTGTTCTTCTTTAGTATGTATAGAAAAAAGTAATTTGTGTGTGATAATGACTGTCAGTTCTATTTGCTGTTACAAGCTTGACAAAGCAGTCTTATTACATGTAACATTAATCTGCTGCTAGCTGTTAATTCTAAACTGACGCTGTACTGATACACACAATTCATGAAATACTGAAGCGAGTACAACAAACTTGTGTCGTTAAATGTTTAATAATTGTATTTGAAAGATATATAGACTATTTTTTGAAATTTCAAATATGAAGAAAAGACTTCCTTGTCAGACTTAATACATGTTAATGCACTGTAGCCTATTGGAATATGTTTGATGTTGTATAACCGGCTTACAGACATATGGCTTCTCTGTGCTGTACTCCTTAAAGAATATTTTGACTAATGTAACAAAAGGGGAAAAAAAATAAAAATAAACAGATTTAAACAAAATGAAGAAAATACTTCATTGAACACCTATATCTCCTACCAGTCTTTAATAGCCTAAATCTGTGGTTTTTGACTTCTGTGGACCTCCACTTTATTATTGGAACCCAGTGACCCCACTGAATCATTATTGGAATCTGAGGACTCCCACTGAGTCAATCCTAAAATCTGGGAACCTAAGCTGTTAATATTATTTAATTTTCTAAGCAGTTGCGGACCCCACTGAGGAGGCATCACGGACCCCCTGAGGAGGCATCACGGACCCCCCAGGGGTCCCCGAACCACAAGTTGGGACCCACTGGTTTAAAAGAAAAACATCAGTAGGGTAGCTAATAAAGGAAGTGGTTCCCCTCATAACTATGTTGGTGCAGGAAACTCAGCATTCCTGAGAAATTACGAATCACCATCTTATCATCCATTGTGCGACACATGGAGTCTTCATCTCTCATGTACCTTGTGAGGGGATGCATTTTTTGGGGGAAAAACAATCACCTACGAAATATAAAAGTTTGTGAGGTTTTATCTGCACATGGCCATGACATTGTCACTCTACATGACAGTGGCTGTTTCCCACGCCTGGTCTAGAGCCGAGTAGTGGTGGCCTGTCTTCACCTTCTCTTCTGCCAACTTTCATTCTTTTAAAGTGGCAGCATCCTCCTGTACGTGTACAAGAGATATATATTGCCAGGGGTCCAGTGCTGTGAGCTGGTTCCTGCAACAAGACCTACACCACCCTCTTGTGTACTGGTGCAGTATTATACCCTCATCCTGTAAACTGGTCTAAAGCTTTGTAGTTATGTTTGTGCTACAAAAAGCCACAAGTCAACATACCACAAAATCAATGTGCAGAGATTAAGGCTGGCAGTTGTACTGGCAGCCAAATGCCGCCAAAGTGAGCAGTAGGCATAAACACTGGCACTTTCTGCTAGCTGATAATTGCCTCAAAAAGGGTATCACCACGAATCCCAGTATTACGTACAGTAGAGGCCGTACTTTACATGATTCTCTATGTCACAGTTTTTTACCACGTGACACCACTGAGACCTGGCTACCCAAACCACCTATGGGTTCGAATAAGTGTGGTCACTGCAACATCTGTTGCTACATTAAGGATAAGTTGGTTAGTTTCAAATACAACACCAAGACTTCGTACAAAATTCACAATTTTATCAACTGTAATACTAGATTTGTTGTATACTGTTTAGTATGCACTTGCAATCGCATCTATATTGGCAGTACCATCAGATCGCTAAAAGAAAGAATCCAGGAACATATTAGAGCCATTCGTACCAACAATAGCAATTACCCTTTTGCTGTACACTACAACATTAATCATGGCCAACGGAAAAATCATGGGAATCACTGCACATGGGATAGATGTAGCTACCTCCCCACACCCGAGGGGGCAACAGAACTCCGGCTCTTAGACGTCTGGAGAGCTCTTGGATCATTAAACTCAGGGCGGTTGATGAGGAGGGGCTCAATGTGGAAAAGGACCTCCATGTTTTTTTGTAACCATAAGATTTATCACTGACTGAGTTTGGGCACATGTTGTCCATGATAGCCAGACCCCATTTTGCGCTATGCATCTTGGTCTCAAAAACGTGTAGGGATTATTTCATATGTCATTGTATCTATAATGATAGTTAGAATCTATACATCTGAAGCCTACTTTCTAATGTTACAAATTCATGTTCAAATTGGTGTTCATTTTTTACTTTATTTTATCTCTATTGCTCTTGCCTTTCGCCCCTGAATGTAGTTTCCCATACAGTCTCATATGTTAAACATGTTATTTAGCCTGTACCAACTGTATCAATTTAGGTCTTAGGAATGTGTTTTTACACTAAAAAACCTATGTCCTCACTGTTTAAATTGTGTTTGACCTATCATTGTATACATATTTATATTGTTAATTTGAACAACTCGCTAATACTGTCAAATACTCTGAGTCCATTACAAAATGGCGCTCACCTTCCTCTACTACTTGTTCATGCTCCTCACTTAGTCCCATTTCTATTTCTATTACCACTGCAAGCTTTAAATCGCCTTGCTTCACATCGCATTACAGTTACGATGTGAACCCAACGCCTCAGAGCACGGCCAACAAAATAAGGTGAGCCCGCTTCGTTTCCTATCCTTTTTCTTCATAAACTTGCGGGCTCCTTGCCTTATCTGCTAGAGGATATTCCAAGCAGTTTATCTAACGCCTTCATATCGCTATGTTTTTCACTACACTCGCTCGTTAAATAGGCACCCTGTGGACGCACAGGACAGTTTGTTTTAGTAATTTTGGACATCGCGTTAACCGCATTGTTTTGTTTTGCTCGTTTCACAGGCTCACTAAACATCGATTCAATTGAAACAAACGATTTCTTTTACATTTCAAGTTTCCTTATACGGAACAATAGGTGTTTCTTATGTGTTTCCTTTTTACCATATGCCGGGTTTTAATATACTTGGCATTTTTGTTAGCATTCCCTTACACTGCTGTGTTATCACTGCTTTTGCCCAGGTTTGGGCAGCACTACTTGTAAAAAATTAAATGATAATTTTTTTTTTTACAAAATATTAGTTTTCTCATACATGGAGCTATGGACTCCCAACTCGGTTTCTTGTACCGTTCTCTATTGTATACCTTCCCTAACTATACCAATGCTTCATAGTGGGACTACAGCATTGTAGGAACCTAGTCATACAGTACCTTGGACTGTACTTTGTTAGCATTTCTTGTCTTTTTTATTCTAAACGTTCTACCTTTTAGGCTTACCATGGTCACTCTCCGAGTTGCATACCTTGAGATTTTGATATTAGCGTTTTTACATGCGGATTCTGTCTGCCCCTGATGGCTTAAATACTGATCCGCACACCAACTGCGATAACACATTTTGTCCTAACTACTGGACATTTTTATGATCACATATCCACATTAGGTATGTTTTTTCTTGCTATTTCCGGTGTATCTTGCTCTGGATTACTTTCTCACCTTCAAAGGGATAGTTGGTCACATAAGGGTTTTTCCCTAAGCACTCATAATACAGTTATCCTATCATATATAACTTCACATGACTCCTCTCTCTTTTCTGTTTCTTCTAATGTGTTTACACCTTACCATAGACTCACTCTTTAAAGACATTATCAATCCTCCCTCCCAGGTGGTTTGTTAATGCTTTTAACCCTATCATCTATGTACTGACCCCTGATTATCATCAGAATTGTTTTTCTTATCATTGCTTCTCTTTGCCCATCTAATCTACAGCCTTGAGAAAGTCAATGTGACGAAATACATGTCGGTGTAAGCTGTATACTGGACCTATTCCTCCTTGATAAGAATAAAACTGTATCTTCACCAACTACGTGGCTTTGGACTTTCAGTTGTTTTTCACTTGGATAAACTATGCCAAATTACTTATGGCGTGCCCTGCTCTATATTGACATTCATCATTGCCGACTATTTTGGTCCCCCTGATGGAGGGCAGGAAGGCTTTCAGCAACAAGCGGCTGGCCCTCAGCTCTAGAAGTTTGATATGGATCCGGGACTCTGCTGGAGATCAGAGGCCTCTGATCTCCACATCTCCCAGGTCACCGCCCCAACCCAGAAGTGATGCATCAGTCATCACTGCGAGCTCTGGTTGGGGAAGATTGCTGCTGACCCAATCTTCTCTGAAATCTGAACATGGTCCCAGAGGACCCCTTGATGTTGGGCCCACAGGGACTTCAGATCCCACTGCAGAGTCTGCATACGCCACAGGCCTTGCTCGACCAGAAGGATGCAGGAGGCCATCAGTCCCAGCAGCCTCAGCATCAACTTCACTCAAGTACAAGACCGAGACTGAAAGATCGGGATCATAGCCTGACTCTTACCTGTGGGAAGGCCTGAAACTTAACCATGTCCAGAACAGCTCCAATGGAGGGAATCAGAGAAGGAGTCAGGTGTGACTTCAGTAAATTGATAGTGGGCCCCAGGGATGACAGGAGGTTCACCATAGTCTGGAGGTGGTTGATGAATGGCTGGGGCGAGCCTACCTTCAACGGCCAGTCAACAAGATACAGGAAGAATGGCACCCCTGACCTCTGAAGGTGCGCTTCTCTCACCATCATAATTTTCCTGATCACCCAAGGGGTGCTGGAGAGCACAGCAAACTGAAAATGCTTCTCTTTCACCAAACCGCAGGCAACGCTGGTAGGACAGCTAAGTGGCAATAGGCATCTTACAGGTCCAACACAACCATCCAGTGTTGAGGGAAGACAATACGTGGGATAGGGTGAGCACTTTGAATTTCTTCTTCTAGAGGAAGGCGCTGAGAGGGAGCAGATCTAGAATAGGCTGAAGACTTTTGTCATTCCGGAGTCCTAGAAAGTAGCAGGAATAACAACTACATCCTATTTCTGGTGCTGGCACCCTCTTGACAGTCACTTTGGCCAAAAAGGCTTGTACTTACTGAAAATGGAGCAATGGTCCTCCATCTGTCATTGGGTGGATGATGGAAGGTGCAACAGGGACAAAAGGCAGCGTAAGGCATAGCCTTTGCAAACAATTTGTATGATTCACCTGTACGATGCGATTGCTTGCCAACCCAGTTAGAATCAGTGGAATCTGCCTTGCACCGGGTTGTGATGTTCCCTCACCCAGCATGAAGACTAGCAGGCCTTGGCCCTCAGTCATGGTTACAGGCAGAAGTCATGCAGAGCTTCCCCTTCTCATACAGCCCGTATGGCTGCTTGGCAGAAAATGTTTAGGGTCTTAAGCTCTGCTTCTTCGAGTCCATTTCCAGGCACCAAATGTGATTTAGGGTTTGAGTCTTTGAAAATTCTGTTGGGGTCTGATTTTTTTTAAAGTGCCCACATCTTCCTATTGAAAGCAGTCTGTAATGGTAGGAGCAATTCCAAATCGGATAACCCCACTAAGAAAGCCATGGGAGTGACTATAGCTCACACCTAGATGTCAGCCACAGTGATACATGCATCAAAAGCTTAGCCCAGGGCCTCAGCTCTACTCTTCATGATTCCCTTATCAGCCAATCTCATTCCTGAGACGTGCCCAGGCCCCTTCCTTGTGATCTCTTTCTGAATCAAAGAGCATCCCTTGAAGTGTGCAGGGGAAAACTAGCTCTCTATTCTCCAGTGTGCCCCACCCATCGCACACAGTAATGCAGCAATACACATCTGTTTGGGAGGATTCCTTTGTTTCCTCATGGTACAACAGACAAGCCTGGGTCTCCCAAATGGACCTCAGAGTCCACAATGTACTGTACCATTTGCAGGCACGATAAAAACAGCACATGCATTTAACAAACATGCACTGTGCAGTACTGTATCCTCCATGTATTGTATCACTCACAGGCGCACATACATCCAGTACCTCCATTTAACATGTACACACTACACAGCACTACATCCTTCCATGTAGTGTACCCCTACCAGGCACACACTCATCTAGCACAGCGATACTCAGAGTACAGACCGGAGGCCACATGCAGCCCTCCTGATGTTTACATGTGGCCTCTATTCAAGAGCAGCACTGGGCTGCTGTTTACTCCACTGAGCACTAATATTAAAAATAGATTAAACTGGCAAGCGTTTAGTTAAAGGTTAACTGATACAAAGAAAGTAACTAGGGTGTCCTGCATGGCTTAACTTTAGGAACACCTTCAGTTTTTAAAGACATCTTGAAGCAAACATGTAAAAGTATGATAAAATCTCTTCATAATTCATCTTAATACATCAGATTATATCAGTGGGTTGTATTGAGAAGTATTTTAAAAAAAGTAAGTTTTCAAACATGTATTCAGAAACGTTCTTGCCCCCACCCTGAAAACAATGGAAATAGTGACCTAGAGGCAAGTCACTTGGTATGTGCACCCTTTGGCTGGCCTGGATTGCTATTACACGTGAACAACATTATGGTTTATTAAAGCAAATACAGAAGGTTTTAAACAGTGCACATACTGAAAACATGTATTTCGAGGTCTTCCTATACATGATAATTAAGAAAAAGGAGGGTGAGTGAAATAAAGCAATGGCCTAGAATCACGCAATTGGTCAAGTGGGGAAGCCGGGACTGACCTGAGTTTTCTGGTTTCACATTGTGCAATTTAACCACTAGATGTACATGTTCCCTTCCCCTACAATCAACCCCGTACGAAAACACCACTCTGCTGCCATCAATGTGGCACTCAGTGTAGGAGGCTGACTCAGTATATGGTGTACACCTATAGGTGAGGCACCCTATACTTAGTCCAGGCAACCCTTAGTGATAGTGTTAGAGGTACTAGATAACCAGAGCTCTCAGTGGGTAGCCATGGTGAGCAACTAAGTCTTATCCAGGAGGATGTAAAGTGGATGCAAATAACACATAGGTCAGTCAGTGATGTTCACAAGCAAGTGAAGGAACCACACCAGTGTTAGACAAATATGAATTATTTATTATAACACACACACTAGAACTAACTTTGCTATATCTCCTAACCAGAGAGATAATCATACAAAAATACAATTAGAAAAAGGCATATAACTACAAGTGCCCCTATTGGGGTGGGCTAAACCATATACTAAATAAATGGAATGCGGAAATCACTCCCAACCCAAACTGCCACCCAAGGACCCTTAGGATTGGGGAAGCACAGTAACACCCAAGGTAAGTAAGCAGGATTCCCCAGGCGCCCGGGTGCAGAGGTAAAACCCCATGTTAGGTGTCCATAGGATAATGTGGGGAAGATGTGGTTGGAGTTTTGTGATTTTAGGACCCTTCTCAGATGACCCCAAGGATGCCCGTTGGGACAAGGGAGGCTAGACAGTGCCCCCACAAATGGACACTGAGAACAGTGGAGTACCTACACCAGGGAGCCCCGGTACATAACTGTGAAGTTGTGTCAGAACCTCCCGTTGAAGTCAACGAAGATCTCGGTTGTCCAGCTGCTGTTGTGACCCTTGGACCAGATCGGTGGAACCCAGGTGTGGATTCCTGATGAAGAAGACCTAAGGAGAGAGGGGACAGAGTCCAGACCAGAGTCCTTGCAATGCAGAGGGAAGAAGTTGCAGTAGAAGCTTTCCTACTAGATGCAGCTTTGCCTTGGGTCCCAGGCAAGTCCAGCAGCGGTTCCGGCATTCAGGTTGCAGAAGAGTCTTGCAGAAGTCTTCAGGCGTGCTTCAGACGGTTCCACAGATGAACCTAGGGTCCCACCCTCAGGGGAGCCCTTGAGTAACTCAGGGAAGGGGTTGGACTCTTGCAGTGACCCACCTACTGAAGGAGGAGGTGTCAGAGATGTCACCTAGCTGGACTTACCAGTCAGATGCTCCCAGGGACCTTGGCTCATCTTATTTCCAACATGGCAGAATCACGTGGTCACCTGGCAGAGCTCTGTGCACCTCCCTAGGGGAGGAGCTGGACAGGGGGATGGTCACCCACCCCCCCTGTCCTTTGTGTGGTTTTGCGCCAGAGCAAACTGGTTTATGCAAAGAGGGCACTAAATGTTCTCTTCAAAGCAGCCTGGTGGAGGGCAGAGGCATCCCCACCTTAGCCCAGAGACACCTATTTCTAAAGGAGAAGTGGTCACACCTCTATCTTACAGGAAATAATTTGTTCTGCCTTCCCCTGCCTTTGTTAGGCTAAGCAGCAGGAGGGCAGAACAGTGTCTGGGGTTGGCACAAGTACAGACTGCCTGTACACCCTTGCAGGGTCTGCATGCCAGACTTGGGGAATCCCCTGAGGAACCCCCAGAGTACATGGTATCATGCAACTAGCACTGGAATTGGTGTAGTTGCATGATCCTAACATGTTTGATACCAAACATGCCTGGGTTTGGTGAAGACATTATGTAGTTGGACATCTTGTGTTGACCAGTGTCAAACACATACCTTAAGATGGCTTCCCCGCACTTATGAAGCCCACATAATGGAGTCTGGGGTTTGCAGTAACACCTCTAGTCATGCAGGGGTGCCCTAACATTTAGAGCCATACACCCAGCCCTGGGGCTGAAGGGCCTTCCTTAGGGGTGGCTTACAGGGTCAGAGTGCACTGACCATGATATAAGGTAAACCTTATATCTGTTGTGAAAGGTGCATGCACCATTTCACACAGGCTGCAATGACAGGTATCTAGTCTCAGTTTGCATGGGCCCTCATGGGTGGCACAATACATGCTGCAGCCCATGGGGGACCCCTGGTGTAACAATGCCCTGGGTACCTAAGTACCATCTACTAGGGACTTACATGGGTACACCAGTATGCCAATTGTGGGGTGCAAACATTACCAGGCAACTAAATTTAGGGGAGAGAACACAGACACTGGCATCCTGTTTAGCAGGATCCCAGTGCACTACACAGTCTAAACATACTGAAATCAGGCAAAAAGCGGGGACAACAATGCTAGAAAGGTGCTACTTTCCTACGCTCGCTCACACCACAGACCAAACATTATGGTCCCCAGAAAAATTTTGTGAGTACCCATGTTCTAGAACATGCATTCGCCATGCATGCACTGCCTTATCGCTGTATTGCACCTTTCCCAGACACAAATACCCCCCAAGTGCAGGTACACCACTCATGTGCTGCAAAGTACTACACCAAACCAATGTAAGCAAAGGGTGAGTTATGCAAGCAGGAGCGAAACAACAAATTAATGAGTCTGTAGGCCTCATTCCAGTGACAGGTTAAAAAAGACCTGTTCACTACTACTGATCACTACACGGTATGCTGTCAACACCAGGCCCGTGCTCCTTAAGTCCTAGTGGAAGTAGACGCTTCTCAACTATGAGGGTAGCGCTTTGGGCGCTCTTCCTGGTCCAACAAAACTGCAGTCCATGAAACAGGCCAATGTCATGGTGAACACGCATGATCTGTGTTTGCCTAAGACAGCAAAAATCAGCATTAAGGCTTCAGATGTCAATACAGTTGGGGCACTTAGGGCACGGGTACAAGTCTATTACCATGCAGAGGATTTTTCTGTCCCAATAGTCATTATCCGAGTCAGTCCCAAAGGTGCAATGTAAGGAATGCTGACTGCCTTGTAGTAATTCAAGTGCTGGCTGGCTTCAGTTGGATTCAGACGCGACATGGTTGAGGTCAGACTGGCGTCGATTTACCATCGAAGAGGACAATCGAGGCAACTCTGAGTAGTGAGATCGACGTACCAGAATCCAGCATTGCTTTGTGCATAGGGAGCGGCGTGTGAAGAGAAGCCCGAGGAAAGACTGGTTGAGAGGGTCCAGCTGATGCCAAGGATGAACCACCCTTCAGTAGTAATCCAGGTGGAAGGCCTCTTGACTCCATAGGGCCCGAAGATGTGCCAGAGAGTGTCTGTGGGGATCCGAAGAGCTGGAGCTTGGCTGCGTGGAACTCTGTGGTCTGACACTTAGTTGCTGAAGGCCCCAGAAACTTGAGTTGTGCCTGCACCAGCTGCGGAATCTGCTCTGAAGTCGGTGACTAAGAGCGAGACTGAGATGGGTAGTGCCAGCCACGCATTTGCTTTGGAGAGGTCGAGTAGTGTAAGGAAGAAGAACTCTGCTTTGATTTCTTGTGTTTCTTATGCTTATCCGAAGACATGGAGTGAGATGTTGACTCCAGGAACAGGAGCAGGATCGACCTTTCGACACAGAATAGGACTTAGAGTGGTCCCAACACAAGGACCTCTTATGCTTGTCGATGTAAAGATTTGCCTTTCGATCCCTGATGGCCTTTGGGTTAATTGACGCGCAGTCAACATAGGTCTTGGAGTTCGTGCCCAACCCCAGAGACCACAGACATACCCGATGAGGATCAGTCACAGACATCTGTTTGTGACAGTCCCTATAGAGTTTGAAGAGCAAGTTACTTACCTTCGTAACTTACCTGTATCATTAGCTCTTCGGAAGGAATACTTTGTGTTTTTTCCTCGATGTCGGCTCCAAAGAAATCGGGTTTCAAGCCCTGCAGGGAGTGTGTAGGTCGGATATCGGTAACTGATCCTCCCAACGATTGCCTTTGGTGCCTCAGTTCAGATTACGACGTCCAGGAATGCGGCTCCTTCCTCCAGGACTCGTTGGTACTCCTGCTCCTTTAATAAACGGAGAGCACGTCTCCTCGAATGAAGCCTCTGCTCGATACGCGGAGTCGACATGGCCTCCGCCGAAGTCGAAGATCGGCGCCGATCCCCAGAAGCAACCGACGCCGCGTCCGGCGCCACAGGTAACTTCGGCGCCGATGAAAGAGCAGGACGTAGAGAACACGGAGCTGATGGACCCACCGGAGTCACAGGACGAAATCCCGACGTCGACGGGATGGAAATCTCCGGGGCCAATCCCTCTGAAGCCACCGGAGCGGCCACCGGCACCGAGCCCACGTTCCCAAAAGGGAGAAAGGGCATAAAGGGTGCCAGCCGTAGAGGCGCAGGATCACCCAATGAAAAGGCCAAAGGGCCAGCCGGAGCACCCCCTGGAGCCATCTGTTGGAAGATGGTATACATCGCATTTAGGAATGCAGTACTATCGGCTCCAGGGGTGGGAAACGCCGGATACTGGGGTGCCTGTATCGAAGGCGACCCCGACCTCGACGTCTGCGACGCCGGAGACAACACCAGAGGCTGCACTACTTCAATCACCGACGCCTGTCCAGGTGAAGTCGGTGACGCCGGAGAGGGCAACGGCGTCGACGGATGCGGCGTGACCGTGGGACTGACCTCCCAAGTCCTCCGGCGCCGATCCGAAGACCTGGAACGAGTCTCCTTGCTTGAATGGCGCCGTGAATCTCTACGGCGCCGGGAGTCTCGATGACGCCGATGCCTTGGCGAAGAAGACTTCTTGTGATGTTTTTCTTTCTTCGACTTCGCCATAAACAGCTTAGCCTCACGTTCCTTGAGGGCCTTTGGATTCATGTGCTGGCATGAATCGCAAGTCGAGACGTCGTGGTCGGAGCTCAAACACCAAAGGCAGTCGGAGTGAGGATCCGTAACTGACATCTTGCCCCCACACTCACGACAAGGCTTAAAACCCGACTTTCTCTTCGACATTATTGCTGCAGAGAAGGACTACGCAGCAAAAAATACACTGTAACCACGAAAGTAACAGTTGCTCCCTCGAAGATAACCATTTCGAATTCACGGAAAAAAGGGAACTGACGTCGGCACGTCGTCGAGGACCTCTTATTGCCTGTATGACGTCAGACGGCGTCGCGTGGGCTAGAGTGACGTCCTCGTCGACGTGCAGAGACTAGGAAGAAGATTTCCGTCGAATGCTGGCGCCATGGGAGTATTCATTAGGTGAGGAATCCACAGGTAGTTGTATCCATCAGAAGTGCACACTCAAGGAGATCCTGGCATTACCAGACAGACAAAGGGGAGGTGGGAGGGACCGTGAGGAATCCACAGGTAGCTAATGTATCCACCAGAAAAAGCGTTACCAAAGGTAAGTAACTTGCTCTTCTGATGGATACAACTATCTGTGGATTCCTGACCTAATGAATAGTCGCAAAGCAGTACCACCTCAGAGGAGGGTGTCCGTCCAGTCAAACCAGGAACTCCTGCAGCAAAGACCGCGCAAAATGGCCATCCTTCTGCACCTCCGCATCCAGGCAATAATGCTTCATAAAGGTGTGGAGGGAAGACCAAGTCGCGGCCCTACAGATGTCCGCCACCGGAACACCTCTGGCCAAAGCCGAGGAGGTCGAATTGGCTCTGGTGGAATGGGCCCTGATCCCCTCAGGAGGATCCTTCTTCGCCAATGATTAAAATTTTTATACAAAGAACGACCCACCTGGAGAGCGTTCTCTTGTGGACGGCCTTCCCCTACTTCTTCCCCATGTATCCGATAAAGAGTTGTTCATCCAACCGGAACTCTCTCGTCCTGTCGATATAAAAGCTGAGAGCCCTCCTAGGGTCCAGACGATGGAGTCTTTCCTCCTCCTTAGATGGGTGTGGAGGAGGGTAGAACGACGAGAGAGTTATGGACTGTCCCAAATGAAACGGAGACACCACCTTGGGGAGGAAGGCCGCCCTGGTCCTCAAAACCACCTTATCCTTATGAAAAGTGGTGAAAGGCGGGTAGAAAGAGAGGACCTGCAATTCACTAACACGTCTAGCCGACGTAATGGCTGTCAAAAACACCGTTTTGAAAAACAAATACCTCAAGGGGCATGAATGAAGTGGCTCAAAGGGGGAGCCCATCAAAAAAGTCAACACTGAATTCAGGTCCCACTGCGGCATGATAAAAGGTGTGGGAGGAAATCTATTAGTAAGCCCCCTCAAAAATCGTAAAACCAAAGGAGATTTGAATAAAGAGGGTTCATCTGGAAGATATAAAAAGGGCCAAAAGATAGCCTTTAACAGTGGCCACAGCATAACCACGCTGCGCCAACAACAAAGTAAACAATAAATTATAAGAAAGATGGGCACTTAAGGGATCAATTTTCTTCTCTCCACACCAACGAACAAAATTAGCCCACCTACTCGCATAGACCGACTTGGGGGAGTGTCGCCTGGCCGATAGAAGAACGTCCACCACATCTGGTGGGAGAGAAAAGGAACTCTGGTTGCCCTGTTCAATCTCCAGGCATGAAGGTGCAGGCTCTGGAGGTGGGGGTGTATAACCTGCCCTTGCAACTGCGGGAGGAGGTCTGCCCTGAGAGGGAGACGGAGCAGAGGGCACAGTGAGAGTCGGAGTAGGTCTCATACCACACCATATGTGGCCAATCTGGAGCTATTAGAATAACTTGGGCACGGTCTTGGCGAATCTTCCTCAAAACCCGAGGAATCAAGGGTATGGGAGGAAACGCGTAAAGCAACTGGTCGCACCAGGACATCTGAAACACGTTCCCCAACGCTCCTTGCATCGGATACTGAAGGCTGCAGAACGCCGGACAGTGCGCGTTCTCCCGAGTGGCAAACAGGTCTATTTGGGGAAAACCCCACATCCGAAAGATGTAAAGAACCAGATCCAGATGAAGACGCCACTCGTGGTCGTCCGAGAAGAAGCGACTGAGTCTGTCCGCCCGTACGTTTGGACCTCGGCCAAATGGTTTGCCACTACGCAAAGCTGATGGTCCCAAGCCCAGGACCAGAGTCGTAGAGCTTCTCTGCAGAGAAGGTACGACCCTACACCCCCCTGTTAGTTGATATACCACATCGCGGTCGTGTTGTCCGCCAGAATTTGAACTGACTGACCGCGAAGGGACAGGAGGAAGGCCTTGAGGGCCAAACTAATTGCCTGCAGTTCCAGCAGATTGATATGAAACCTCTGCTCTACTGGAGACCAACGACCCTTGATCTCCAGATGAGCTCCCCACCCTAAGGTGGAGGCATCCGTTATCAAAGTGGTCACCGCAGTCGGTAGCGAAAACTGCATCTGTAAGGAAATGCCTCCTTGGCATGGTTACCCCGACTTTTTGCCTTTGCTGATGCCAAGTTATGATCTGAAACTGTGCTGAGGCCTGCTAACCAGGCCCCAGCACCAGTGTTCTTTCCCTAACCTGTACTTTTGTTTCCACAATTGGCACACCCTGGCATCCAGGTAAGTCCCTTGTAACTGGTACCTCTAGTACCAAGGGCCCTGATGCCAGGGAAGGTCTCTAAGGGCTGCAGCATGTCTTATGCCACCCTGGGGACCCCTCACTCAGCACAGACACACTGCTTGCCAGCTTGTGTGTGCTAGTGGGGATAAAATGACTAAGTCGACATGGCACTCCCCTCAGGGTGCCATGCCAACCTCACACTGCCTATAGGTCTAGATAAGTCACCCCTCTAGCAGGCCTTACAGCCCTAAGGCAGGGTGCACTATACCATAGGTGAGGGCATAAGTGCATGAGCACTATGCCCCTACAGTGTCTAAGCAAAACCTTAGACATTGTAAGTGCAGGGTAGCCATAAGATTTGGTATCAAACTTCTCAGCACAATAAATGCACAATGATGGCAGTGTACATTTAATTGTAACATACAACCCAGAGGGCACCTTAGAGGTGCCCCCTGAAACCTTAACCGACTACCCGTGTAGGCTGACTGGTATTAGCAGCCTGCCACACACCCGACATGTTGCTGGCCACATGGGGAGAATGCCTTTGTTACTCTGTGGCTAGTAACAAAGCCTGTACTGGGTGGAGACGCTTCTCACCTCCCCCTGCAGGAACTGTAACACCTGGCGGTGAGCCTCAAAGGCTCACCCCCTTTGTTACAGCACCCCAGGGCACTCCAGCTAGTGGAGTTGCCCGCCCCCTCCGGCCACGGCCCCACTTTTGGCGGCAAGGCCGGAGGAGATAATGAGAAAAACAAGGAGGAGTCACTGGCCAGTCAGGACAGCCCCTAAGGTGTCCTGAGCTGAGGCGACTCTGCCTTTTAGAAATCCTCCATCTTGCAGATGGAGGATTCCCCCAATAGGGATAGGAATGTGCCCCCCTCCCCTCAGGGAGGAGGCACAAAGAGGGTGTAGCCAGCCTCAGGGCTAGTAGCCATTGGCTACTAACCCCCCAGACCTAAACACACCCCTAAATTCAGTATTTAGGGGCTCCCCAGAACCTAGGAACTCAGATTACTGCAACCTAAGAAGAAGAGGACTGCTGAACTGAAAAACCTGCAGAGAAGACTGAGACACCAACTGCTGTGGCCCCAGCTCTACCGGCCTGTCTCCCCACTTCTAAAGACACTGCTCCAGCGACGCATTCCCAGGATCCAGCAACCTCTGAAGCCTCAGAGGTCTACCCTGCATCTAGAAGGACCAAGAACTCCCGAGGACAGCGGCTCTGTTCCCCAAAGACTGCAACTTTGCAACAAAGAAGCAACTTTTCCCGCCGGAAGCGTGAGACTTTGCACTCTGCACCCAACGCCCCCGCCTCGACTTGTGGAGAACAAACACCACAGGGAGGACTCCCCGGCGACTGCGAGACCGTGAGTAGCCAGAGTTGACCCCCCTGAGCCCCCACAGCGACACCTGCAGAGGGAATCCCGAGGCTCCCCCTGACCGCGACTGCCTGCTTCAAAGACCCGACGCCTGGTAAAGACTCTGCACCCGCAGCCCCCAGGACCTGAAGGATCCGAACTCCAGTGCAGGAGCGACCCCCAGGTGGCCCTCTCCCTTGCCCAGGTGGTGGCTACCCCGATGAGCCCCCCACCTTGCCTGCATTGCTGAAGAGACCCCTTGGTCTCCCATTGATTTCCATTGCGAACCCAACGCTTGTTTGCACACTGCACCCGGCCGCCCCCGTGCCTCTGAGAGTGTACTTTCTGTGCTGACTTGTGTCCCCCCCGGTGCCCTACAAAACCCCCCTGGTCTGCCCTCCGAAGACGCGGGTACTTTCCTGCAGGCAGACTGGAACCGGGGCACCCACTTCTCCATTGAAGCCTATGCGTTTTGGGCACCGCTTTGACCTCTGCACCTGACCGGCCCTGAGCTGCTGGTGTGGTAACTTTGGGGTTGCTCTGAACCCCCAACGGTGGGCTACCTTGGACCCTAACTTGAACCCCGTAGGTGGTTTACTTACCTGAAAAACTAACAAACACTTACCTCCCCCAGGAACTGTTGAAAATTGCAGTGTCTAGTTTTAAAATAGCTATATGTCATTTATGTGAAAACTGTATATGCTATTTTGCTAATTCAAAGTTCCTAAAGTTCCTACATGAAATACCTTGCATTTGAAGTATTACTTGTAAATCTTGAATCTGTGGTTCTTAAAATAAACTAAGAAAATATATTTTTCTGTACAAAAACCTAATGGCCTGGAATTGTCTCTGAGTGTGTTCCTTATTTATTGCCTGTGTGTGTACAACAAATGCTTAACACTACTCCTCTAATAAGCCTACTGCTCGACCACACTACCACAAAATAGAGCATTAGAATTATCTCTTTTTGCCACTATCTTACCTCTAAGGGGAACCCTTGGACTCTGCATGCTATTTCTTACTTTGAAATAGTACATACATAGCCAACTTCCTACAGCATCCCTTGAGAAAGGTTGCCTTCCGCAGCCCACCATCGGAGATCCGCTGCCGTGTCTCTGGAGATCTTTATCGATTCCCCAAGATCTCCTCTGTGTTGAAACCACTGCCTGCGGAGGCACCACTGAAGAGCCCTCATTTGCCAGTGTGCATGAATGACCAACAGAATGTAAGAAGCGAACAGACCGAGCAGACGAAGGACCTTGAGGACTGGAATTACCGCTCCTTCTCGAAACATCGGAACCAACGCCTGAATATCCTGTATCCGCTGTGGCGGAGGAAAGGCCTGATTCAATGTCGTATCCAGTACTGCCCCTATGAACAGGAGGTGTTGAGAGGGCTCTAGGTGAGACTTGGGCACATTTATTGAAAAACCCCGACTGAACAACAACTGAGTTGTCAGCTGCAGATGACGCAACACAAGCCCCGGAGACTCTGCTTTGATCAACCAATCGTCCAGGTAAGGGAATACTGGTACTCCCTCCCTCTGGAGGTGTGCTGCAACAACCGCCATCATCTTCGCGAAGACCCGTGGTGCGTAAGTAAGACCAAAAGGAAGGACCGCAAACTGATAGTGCTGCGACCCTACCACAAACCGGAGATTCTGTGTGACTTGAGAATGGGAATGTGAAAATAAGCATCCTGCAAGTCGACCGACACCGTCCAATCCTCCTTGTTCAACACCAAAAGCACCTGTGCCAGAGTCAGCATTTTGAATTTCTCCTGCTTGAGGAACCAATTCAAAACCCTCAGGTCTAAAATAGGTCTCAGACGACCATCCTTTTGGGGGATCAGGAAGTACCTGGAATAACACCCCTGACCCCTTTCTTGCTCCGGAACCAACTCCACTGCGCCCTTCAACAATAGGGAGAGAACCTCCTGTTCTAGCAACTCTCTGAGATCTTGTGAACAAAAGGAAGGACGGGAAAGGAACGGAGGAGGAATCTCCCGAAAGGGAGGAGGAATCTCCCGAAAGGGAAGAGCGTAACCTTTTTTTACTACACTGATGACCGAGGAATCTGTTGTTATGGACTCCCATATAGGGAGAAAAAGAGAAAGCCTCCCCCTACCGGAGAGACATGAGAGACAATGGCGAGAGGACTAGGGCTGCTTTCCTTGGGGTAACCCTCCAGAGCAAGAGGACGAGGAAGGGTGCTGCTGTTGGGTGGCCCCTCTTGTGGGGACTCCACCCCGCCCCCTGAACGATCGATAAGGGAGGTTGGAAGACTGCTGCCCCGGCTGCTGTGACCTCCCACGAAAGGAAGCCCCTCTACCAAAAACTAGCAGCCGTCTGAATGACCGAAACGGGGTGGAAGCAGCCTGCAGACCCAAAGACCTAGCAGTGGCCCTAAATTCTTTAAAGCACTCTAGCAGAGGCCGCTTTTGATCCAAATAGTTTTGCCCCATCAAAAGGCAGATCTAATAGCGTGGTCTGGACGTCAGATGAAAAACCAGAAGTGCGTAACCACGCATGCCGCCTGCTGGCAACGGAAGTCCCCATGGCTCTTGCAATAGAGTCCGTGGTATCCAGCCCTGACTGAATAACTTGCGTAGCCGCCGCCTGAACGTCCGAAAGAAGGCTACGCAAGTCCTGGGGCATGTCTGGAAGAACATTCTTTGTCACATCCATTATAGCATGGATATACCTGCCAAGAATACAAGTTGCATTGGCAGACTTTAGAGCCATGCTACATGACGAAAACACCTTCTTGGCCGATTGGTACATCCGTTTGGATTCCCGGTCCGATGGGACTCCCGGGAACGAGCCAGGGGCCGACCTCGAAGACCAGGATGCCTGCACAACCAGGCTCTCTGGTGAAGGGTGTTTGGACAAAAACTCTGGGTCCCCAGGCACAGATCTATAACGCCTGGCAACTGACCTACTAACAGCCAAAGAGGTGACAGGCTTCTGCCAAACCTCTTCGATTGGTTCCATCAGAGCCTCATTAAATTGCAGAAGAGGATCCGCCATGGCTGTAGCAGGGTACAAAACTTCAGTCAACAAGTTGGTCTTAACCTGTGCTGTTGGCAAAGGAAGTTCCAGAAATGCTGCGGCTTTCCTTATCACCAAATGGTAAGAGGCTGCCTCCTCTGTATATTTACCTGGGGAGGCCAGATCATATTCTGGAGAAGTGTCAAGACCACTTGCAGCGTCCAGCCCTGGGAAGTCACCTTGGGGATCAGTGATCTCCCCTTCCTCAAGGAATTGCTTTTGATATTCCCTCTCTTCTAGCAACCGGAGGGCCTTCCGTAGAGACCTCAACTTAGCCTCGAGCCCCGGCATCGACATGGAGCGCAACGACGTCGGTAAATGGCGCCGGGAAGGCATCATGATAGGATTTTCGGATCCACCTGACGCTGCAGATGGATCCATCGGCGCCCTGGGCAAAGTTCCTGCCTCCGACGCCGTCATCCGACCTCTAGCCTCCATCACCTCCGACACCGGCGTCGAAGGTCTCTCCCTCGACGTCGAGGTCTGCACTGCTGGCATAGGTGCTTGACCTGAGTCTCCAGCCGAACAAAACGGCATAAACGGTGTCAGCTTATATGGAGCCGGAACGCTGAGATTGAATGCCAGGGGACCAGTGGGGCCAGCCGGCGGGACCACCTCCCAGAGCCATATTTTGGAATATGGCAAACATGGTATTAAGAAATGCCACCGGATCCGTACCCGGAGCCGGGAACGAAGGATAACCCTGAGGAGCCAGAGCCGGGCTGGTCTCTTCAGCGCCTGGATGCATCGGCGAAGCCAGATGACTCTGAGGCTCCACGACCTAGAAGACTGACGGCGCCGGGGACGTTTGCGGTTTCACAGGTTGTGGGGACACCATTTGACTCACTTCCCAATACTTGCGGCGCTGTGACGATGGAGACCTCGACTCCGACCAACTTCTGGACCGATGTCGGGAGTCACGATGACGCCGCTTCTTGTGAGACGACTTTCCTGAAGAGGATCCATGGTGCCGCTTCCTCTCCTTCTTGGACCTAGCCAAAATTAACTTCACCTCACGCTCCTTCAATGCCTTCGGATTCATCTTCTGGCAGGAGCCGCATTCCTGGACGTCGTAATCCGAACTGAGGCACCAAAGGCAATCGTTGGGAGGATCAGTTACCGACATCCGACCTCCACACTCCCTGCAGGGCTTGAAACCAGATTTCTTTGGAGCCGACATCGAGGAAAAAACACAAAGTATTCCTTCCGAAGAGCTAATGATACAGGTAACAGAAAAGTAACCGTTATCGAAGGCACGGAAAAAAGGGAACTGACGTCAGCACGCCGGCGAGAACCTCTTATTGCCACTTTGACGTCACACGGAGCCGCGTGGAGTCGGGCAATTGTGACGTCCTCGCCGACGTGCAGAACTAGAGAGAAGTTTCCATTGAATGCTACGCATGGGGAGAATTCATTAGGTGAGGAATCCACAGGTAGTTGTATTCATCAGAAAGCTGTTTTTTAGCGGGTGACATCTCTTGCATACCGAAGAAAACTTGTTTAGAAAAGTCCTAAGTGTAGATGAGGGATGTGAGGAAGCTCCAGATGCGCATCACTGTGGTGCTGCGTGGTGCCACCTTCCAGCCGCAGAGGTACTGCGAAAAACTTTTCGGATCCAATACGATGCCTGGGAAATAATCCGAAAAGTGAGAAATTTGCGGCTAAAAGTCTCAATCAGAACGAGAAACCAAGAAAACAGTGGAGAGCAATTACAGTACAAACAATAAGACAAGATAAATCTAAGGAAGCAACATCAGAGAAATGCAGTGGAAGCCAACTAGAGAGGGAGACACACAAGTAAGACATCAAAGAGGGTGCAAATGTAGCCAGAGTCTATGTGCTCCACAAAATGTGATACAAATTCCTTTCAAGTAGTTTCAGGGGAGGTAAAATGCTCCAGTAATAACAGAGTTATTAGCGTGACTCTTGCTTTCTATTCAAGATGAATATTCTGTTTTCATCACCTTCCACCGTGATTATGATTTATCAGCAAAATGTCCCCACCACGTACTGCAAAACTAGTTAACCGTAGTCTGACTAGTTAACCGTTAGTCTGAGTGAAGCAGAGGGCGCTGGGGAGGCCAGGCACCTGAGTTGGCTGCACTCCTCCCACTGGAGGCACTCGGTTTCTCTCTCCTCACTCCCCCTCACCTCCTCACTGGTGCTCTTTCTACTTAGACAGGGCACAAAGGTATTATTATCAGTCTATGAATATATCAGCGCATGTGTCTCCTTCCAAGATCAGCAGTGTCTGCTGCCCGTACAAAGAAAGTCATACTTGAGACGATAAAAAAAAAAAGACTCACTAGGTACCTACTCATTCATTCTTATTTTTACGAAGGGAACCTTTTGAAAGGAGTACTTCTGACTAAGGAAGAAGTAAATCATCGCCTGACCGGGCGTTCCTCACCTGCTATGGTCACTAACCCTCTACAACAAATCCATGCTCCTCTGGACTGAGCTCATGTAAATATCTTACCATAAACACAGCTGTCAACCTGTAGAATAGTCAAAAAAACTGATATGTATAAATAAATGCCAAACAAATTAACTGAAATGATAAATAAAAAAATCAAAGAAAATAAATTACAGGAGATAATGCCTTCCAGCCCGATAGGACAAATATTCTAATTTACTAGGTCTACAGCGATGTCTTCCGCAACTCTTCCTCCACGAAACTCACTTACCCGCACACAAATTCTAATCATAACTCTTGGCCTTAGTGAACATTTAGCCAAAACCTGAAATTTAAATATAACCCTTAGTTTAACCTTAACTCTAATGTCAACCTCGACCATCACTCTTTAATAACCCCTAGCCGTAAAGGTAACTTTAACCTTTGCATTAAATCTAACTACTAACCACAACCAAATCAAGATGCTTTATTCTGCAGTTGTGGAAGGAGAGAGGAGGCCTGGATGGAATCGAAACCCACAAAGGAGTCTGCAAGATAGCAACAGCTAGGAACACCATTAGGACACCAGTGGATGACCCGTGTCCAGGATGAACAGAAAGGACTGACCGGTTGGACAGTTATGGCTGCTTCTGTCGGAGGAAAGAAACTTGGGGGCGGACGTCTGGGGCTGAGATATGTTTCATCATGACGGATAATTGCTACTGGACGACTTTCCAGGACAGATGAACAGAAGAATCTGGCCTCAGAAACTGAATACAAGCATCAAATGATGGTTCAGCATCAAATAGGTGCTTTATAAATAATACTACTCATTGATTCATCAACCCCCTGCCTAATACAGTTATCACTGGGGAAAAAAAAGAATACCCCAAACCCTTGAAGTGACCACAAGGTTTCCGGACGCGTCCAGTGGCAAAATACGATAAGAAAGAAATTTAACAAAAAGCTAAACGTCAAGTGCTTCCATTTCATGGGAGAATCAACATGTTGCCTCACAGCTGCTTCACAGCGCTCTTCAGATTAACTCCCGCTTGGAGATCTAATCGTTTCATCTTATGTCTGGCCCGACAGCACAATATAAGGAGACTATTGCACTGCACTGCTTATCCTTTCAAAAGTGTCTTCTCGAAACCAAGCTAAGCTCCACCTCTCTGCTCCCCTTCACATACACATCGAGTCTGAAGATGCTTCGAATGTCCAGCTCAGGCTGGGTCAGTGCTGGCCCCTGAAAACTGAGCGACTTGACTGGCTGGTCCTTATTGTAGGCGCTTCTGGATGAAGAAAAAGAAAAAAGAAAAGCTAATTAACTATCAAGAATAAAAACTTCTACAGAAAGTACTTCCAGTGAGCACTTAAACGACCAAAAGGCAAATTTGATTAAATGGGTGGATTTACAAAACCAAAACTGATGTCTTTACTGAGTTTGATAAAAATCAAACGATGTCCAGCTATTGCTGCGCCTAGCGGAGGACGGTTTTTATGTTCAGTGTATTTCATGATCAGGCAGAGCTCAACTGATCATCTCTCAGGTGTTGACCCCTTCGTATCTTTCCACTGACTCTCAGCAGTGAGCTGTGTGCTGGGCTGGGCTGGCATCGATCAGCAGCCTTGGAGAGGGCGTATTGCCAGCACCAGACTGCACCACACCAGCAAGCGTGGCAAGCGAGTCCAAACCTGATACGGATTTGGTTGGTACTCAACAAACTGCAATGAACTATTTTAGATAGGACCATACAATTCATTTTCTGAAGAAAACCTCAAAGACGCCAATACTTGAAGGTTTTCTGCAGCACTCGGTAGCACTCCACCGCAGCACCAGATTGTCTTTGAGTACAAGGAACCTGCCACTTCCTCTGGCCTGCCTGGATGGGAGATCCCATCATGTCCTCAACCAGCCTACTGTTATCCTGTCCCACCAGGGATCTTCCAGTGTTACAAATGAGCGGTCGAGCCCTGAAGAAGCGATTCTTATTTCACGGTGAAACAGACATGAAATATTTAAAATGACAACGCTGAAGAGCCATGAGCTGCAGAACAGGAGGGGCACACATATTCCTATTACTGGAAAACGACTTTTCCCAAGTGTTTCTTGGTTTAACGCCCGAGTTCCCTTCCTTTTAATTCGTACCAGGCCCCACTAGTGCCCCCCCTCCTTTCCTATGGAAGGCACTTTGGGGTTGGGGGTGAGAGTTTGGCCCCGTAAAAGGTTTACGTTCCTTATCCAGAGAAGAGGTTCTCTTTATGGCTCCGAGCTCTGCCAGGATTCCTCCTCCCATCTTACTTTGCTTCAGCTTCTCTGGTCAGGTCCCTAAGCAATCTTCTTTGCCTTAAAGAGGGTCTTACCACCAAACTAAGACACATTCACTCTATTCACATCAAACTCCTGGGCGGGAATCCCTTTCAACTCTCCAACAAAGGACACCCCTCCCTGACCGCATCCTTTTGGCCCCCGTTATCCACTCACAGTCCAGGCAGCTTTCAAAAACCTCCTGTCAGGGGGGTTGGTGCAAGGAAAGCGAGGGCTGGAGAAAGCAGGCTCTACTCGCATCTGTCATCCTGACAACCCTACGTGTGACGTTTACACCGATACTGTGCACGTAGGATATTTACTGAGGAAGCTTGGACTGCAGCTGACGGGGGTGAGGGGGGAGGGGGGGGGGGGAGTGTGTGTGTCCCCGGACCTGCACTTAATGGTGTTTTACATAGTTTTTGGTTTCATTATGGTGCATAACAGTACACATAACTGGATTCGGAGGATATTTCCACCACCCCTTTGCCCCTTTTTGCCGTATTCTGAGCAGGGGG
Source organism: Pleurodeles waltl (assembly GCF_031143425.1). Classification (NCBI taxonomy): domain Eukaryota; kingdom Metazoa; phylum Chordata; class Amphibia; order Caudata; family Salamandridae; genus Pleurodeles; species Pleurodeles waltl. The sequence goes on along the minus strand of NC_090447.1, from coordinate 74,699,709 downwards.
TGCAGCTGGGGGGAGAGGGATTTAGGGGTCAGTAATCTGGTTGATAGTAGAGAGATACACAAGCCACATTTGATGTTAATCCTCAACAGTTGCCCAGAAGGGCTGTTGTTGGAGCTGGGGCGGGTGGTAGAGTTTAGGTGACGGTCGAGGTTAAGAGTGGACCTCGCTGTGAATGATGGGAGGTGGAACTGATGTTGGAAGAAGCTGGGGGAGAAGGTGGCAGCATGAGGGTAAGGGGTCTCCACCCGTGCAATGGCAGACACAACAAGGCACAAGATTAAAGAAAAAAGGTTAGGGCAGGGAGGGAGTGGCACCTAGGGATTAGGGTAAAGGGTAACATATGTCTGTGCACGATTTAACTGAGTGAAAACATTTTTACTTCTTTGCCTCTGCATTTTGATATTTTCCACAGATGCACTCTGGCTTGTAACGTATAATCAGGAGTGCTGTAGTTTGGGGAGAGGCACGAGAAATAAATGAAAAATATGTTACTGATCAAAGCATCTAGTTCTTGTCATTTCGGTAATTTTACGATTACTCACTTTCATATTTATACATAATACTCAGCGCGACTGATTCACAACATTGGTCTTCAACAACATAATTAAGCGGATGACAAACAACCAGGCAGATTGTCATCCAGAGTTCATACACGCTCTACATCTGCAGATGGCTTAGATCAAATATCTGGTTGGTTGGAAAAGACTTGCCTTCAGTAAAAGCCCAAAAACCACAATTTAGATTTATTTTATATGATTACATGGTCACAAAATTCACGCGTGTGACCTACACTCTTCTTGGTAAATTCAATAATCACTCACTCATGGGCGAGTAGGAATTCGGAAAATTCATTTACAACCTGTATTTCAATAGCTAGCGAGATAACATACTTATTATAAATGGAGAACGTACTGAGATCGCTGAAAAACGTTACATCAGGAACATGGTTCTTCACTTTGGTCCCCTTCACTTACGAGAGCCACCATGCAAACACACCCCTTACATATCCGGGGTACACCATGTCCTCAAAGGAGGAGGACAACAAACACACATCCAAATCAAGTATTCTCCTGCTTTATCAAAACTATTAAATCATTACACACGATCACAAACCCCACTCCAGCAAGACAAAACCTTCCGGTCGGATTCAGAGTTTGGGGACAGATCTGGTGTTCTCGACCAGCACGGCCGTGCCAAGGCTCGGTGGAGGTTCTCTACCATGGTTTAAAGGTGTTTCTGGGAGACTGTGCTTGTCACCTGGACGGGACGTGTATTGGCTGGAGGAACGACGACGACACATACTTATTACCACCTTTGGCGGATCTTCTCCATGCTGCTACTTTCAATGAAGTTTTTTCGAATAATAAATTGTGTAGATCTCATCTTTCCAAGCGTCATGATCTTACTCGGCACCTTTGGAGCCTCCAGGCCCCCTTTCCCTTATCCATCTTTACCATCTTCAAGTTCCACTTAGCTCTTGTAAATGGTAGTATCTCCACTGACTCCAAATGTGGGTTAGGGCGCCCTCCTCACCCATGTAACTATATTCATTTCACCAAAGCTCAAAGGGATCTAGACTAGTTCTATACTTTGCTGCAAGTAAATCCTCAGATTGTGACCTCTTTACAAAACACTGAGACTACCTCTGGTTGGCAGAGAACCTTGCAACTGAGTGGTGTACGGATCCCGCAGGCTGCCATGCTCACTCTGCCCTGCTTGTTTGCGTGTGTGAACAATGCATTGCAATGATTCCGATGCCACCCCCCTTTGTTTGCTGTACACTCCAGGAGGATCTCCTATTTTGTTTAGAGAAATGGTAGGACACTGATGTTTCTTCGTGCTTCCTCTGTACATCAGCATCTTTAATGTGGCATTAGCTTTGCGGGTCCAGCATAAGCGCAATCCTTATCATTTCTTACAACGCTCTAATTAAGATCTTGGGTGTCACAAGTAAAACCTTCTGCAACATGAGTAAATGCACAACTGTTTTGCCAGAAGAGATAACTGAGAATAAGGAATACATAACAATAGTCAGGAGCACTCATTGGTCAAATGTGATACTTGAACATCTGGGGAGGGGTGGGGGGAGAAGCTGAAGCAGACCTCACACCGGGCGATCTTGTGCTGACAAGGTTGACAAAGTGGTTTTGAGGCAGCTGCCAAAGGGGGTACTGAGGTTTGGGTCTCATTGAAGGGAAGCAGAGGTTCTGGGTTCCCTTGGCCTAGGTTGATCACGTCAATTAAAACATTTGACTTCACCTCTGTTGTGGGGAGAATGAGATGCAAAACTTAAGGTGCCCTCCTGATCACTGTTGCAAAGGAATCTGACTCTTCTGTCGCCAGTCAAGTTAGGAGAGGTATGGCCAGTGTCTGGAGAGGTGTCCAACCTATTGTCATCAAGCAGATACAGAAATATATTTTCATCGTCCTAAGGGGTGATGGACCTGCCTGTCTCTGCAGGGTCAACCTCAAACTTTTTGCCTTCTCTCAGAGTAACTGTGTGAAATTAGCCAGTTCTCCTTTCACATCTAGTTTATTATTGACTACCCAAGACAAGTAATTTTCTGTGTGCAAATGCAAACACGTACCTGCTTAGTGGCCATGCCTTCATAGCACAGTGAACATTGGCAAGTAATCAGGTAAATCACTCCCTCACTATTACAATTTGTGAATTTCCATAGTTTCCATGGAGGATTCTGACCCAGATCAACAGACGTAGTTGTTGTAGTAAGGTGGCACATGGAGCATGATCCACAGGGGGGAAAGTCCGCTCACTTTCGGGAGGCCCCAAAGTTCAGTTTGTGTGGTTGTCTTGGTTTTCCTGGGTTGTGTATGAACCAACAGGGATGAATGTGCTGGTGGTAGGTGCTCTAGAGGCATCCCAACTACCAAATATTCTGGCTCTATTTACTTCGAGCTTTTGAGGTGTTGTAGCACGAGTAAGTCAGAACCCATCAGGATAAATCGAGTAATCAATTCAGAATGGGAAGAATGGCCCCATTGCCTCAAAGTACTCAGTGAACAGCACAACTCCGAACAGTGGGAGTGGTGGGATACAGGAGACCCGTGTTTCAAGTTTTTGTGCTTTTTTTAATTCAAAGATTAACAGTCACAAGAGCAGCCCCTGGAACAAGAGAATGTCCACGCCTTCGACAGGACCAGGGCTTCTTCGACTTTCTCTGCGACTCTTTGACAACAAGTTTAGCTTCATAGTCACAGATGAACGAGTTACTTACCTTCCGTAACAACTTTTCTGGTGGATACATTAGCTACCTGTGGATTCCTCACCTCATGAATACTCCCATGGCGCCAGCATTCTACGGAAATCTTCTTACTAGTCTCTGCACGTCGACGAGGACGTCACTGTCTCGCACGCGACGCCGTCTGACGTCATACAGGCAATAAGAGGTCCTCGACGACGTGCGGACGTCAGTACCAATCATTTTTTACGTGCATGAGAACAACCAGGCAATGCAATGAAAGAACAAAGCAACATCCATTATATTGTAAAAATACACCACATTGTATGAATAACTGTAAATCTTTTTATGTACATATATATATATATATAAAACTCTCTCTTTTAAAATATATACACACACCAAGTATATACATAAAGATATATACACATATACCTATATATATATATAAATATATTATATATATACATCTATTGCACCCTCAAAGACCAAGAGGAGCACACTCAAGGATTACTTGGCAAGACCATAAAGGCAACGGGGAGGCGGGTGGGACCGTGAGGAATCCACAGGTAGCTAATGTATCCACCAGAAAAGTCGTTACCGAAGGTAAGTAACTCGTTCTTCTGATGGATACAACTACCTGTGGATTCCTCACCTCATGAATAGAGTCCCAAAGCAGTACCACGCCCGGCGGTGGGTGCCTAAATGGTCAAACCAAGAAATCCTGCAGCACTGACCGTGCAAAATGGCCGTCCCTTCTAACCTCAGAATCTAAACAGTAATGTTTTGCAAAAGTGTGAAGGGACGACCAAGTTGCGGCCTTGCAGATGTCGACCACAGGAACACCTCTGGCTAAGGCCGAAGTGGCCGACTTAGCTCTGGTGGAATGAGCTCTAATGCCCTCAGGAGGATCCTTCTTTGCCAAAGAGTAACATATTTTAATGCAAAGAACAACCCACCTGGATAGTGTTCTCTTGTGGACTGCCTTTCCTCTCCTCTTGCCCACGTATCCAATAAACAGCTGATCCTCCAGCCTGAAATCCTTTGTTCTATCGATAAAGAAGCTCAACGCTCTCTTTGGGTCCAGACGGTGCAGTCTTTCTTCCTCTTTGGAAGGATGAGGCGGAGGATAGAACGTGGACAAAGTAATTGCCTGAGCCAAATGGAAGGGTGAAACAACCTTCGGGAGGAAAGCAGCCTTGGTCCTCAACACCACCTTATCCCCATAAAAAGTTGTATAAGGGGGTTTTACTGATAAGGCCTGCAACTCACTCACTCTCCTTGCTGATGTTATAGCTATCAGGAAGACTGTTTTTAAAACTAAATACCTCAAGGGGCAAGAATGCATAGGTTCAAAAGGGGACCCCATAAGGAAAGTCAGGACTAAGGACAAATCCCATTGCGGCATAACGAATGGCTTTGGAGGATATTGATTTAGAAGACCTTTCAAGAATCTAATAACAATAGGGGATTTAAATAAAGATGGTTGGTCTGGAAGACATATGAAGGCTGACAAGGCCGATAAATAACCTTTAATGGTAGCCACTGCACAACCTTTTTGCGCCAGAGATAGAGCAAAAGACAAAATGTCCGATAGATGAGCATGTAAGGGATCAATCTGCCTCTCTCCACACCACGCAACAAATTTAGACCACCTATTAGCGTAGATAGATTTAGTGGAGTGTCGCCTGGCCGCTAATATAACATCCACTACCTCAGGCGGGAGAGAGAAGGAACTCAGGTTGCCCCGTTCAATCTCCAGGCATGTAGGTGCAGACTCTGGAGGTTGGGGTGTAGAACCTGCCCCTGCGACTGCGAGAGGAGGTCTGCCCTGAAAGGGAGACGGAGCGGCGGGCACGTTGAGAGTTGGAGAAGATCGGAGTACCACACCCTCCTTGGCCAATCCGGAGCTATTAAGATTACTAGAGCCCGTCTTGGCGAATCTTCCTCAATACTCGAGGAATCAAGGGTATGGGAGGAAACGCGTAAAACAACTGGCCGCACCAGGTCATTTGAAACGCGTCCCCCAACGCTTCCTGCATCGGATACTGAAGGCTGCAGAACAACGGACAATGCGCGTTCTCTCGAGTGGCGAACAGATCTACCCGAGGAAACCCCCACTTCTGGAAGATTAAACGGACTTGATCTGGATGGAGACGCCACTCGTGGTCTGCCGAGAAGTGGCGACTGAGACTGTCCGCACGCACGTTCAAAACTCCGGCCAGATGGTTTGCTATCAAGCAAATCCGATGGTCCTTTGCCCAGGACCATAGTCGAAGAGCTTCTCTGCAGAGAAGGTACGACCCCACTCCTCCCTGCTTGTTTATGTACCACATCGTGGTAGTATTGTCCGTTAGGACCTGTACCGACTGACCACGAAGGGAAGGGAGGAAGGCCTTGAGAGCCAGACGTACAGCCCGTAACTCTAACAGATTGATGTGAAAAATCTGTTCCTCTGGAGACCAAAGACCTTTGATCTCCAGATCCCCCAGATGAGCTCCCCACCCTAGAGTGGAAGCATCCGTTATGACTGTTGTCACTGGTGGCGACTGCTGGAACGGCTTTCCTTGTGAAAGATTGTTGCTTGCAATCCACCACTCCAAATCCACAGCAGCATCTCTGGAGATCTTGACAGTACCCTCTAGATCCCCTCTGTGTTGAGACCACTGCCTTCGGAGGCACCACTGAAGAGCCCTCATGTGCCAGCGAGCATGCGTGACCAACAGAATGCAGGAGGCAAAAAGACCGAGCAGACGAAGGACCTTGAGGACTGGAACTACCGCTCCATTTCGAAACATTGGAACCAAATCCTGAATATCTTGAATCCGCTGAGGCGGAGGAAAGGCCCGACCCAATGTTGTATCCAGTACTGCCCCTATGAACAGGAGGCGCTGAGAGGGCTCTAGGTGAGATTTGGGCTCGTTCACCGAAAAGCCCAGGTCGAACAACAACTGGGTTGTTGACTGCAGATGACGCAACACAAGCTCCGGGGACTTGGCTTTGATTAACCAATCGTCCAAGTAAGGGAATACTGCTATCCCCTTCCTTCTGAGCTCTGCCGCAACCACCGACATCACCTTCGTGAAGACTCGAGGTGCTGAAGTAAGACCAAACGGAAGGACCGCAAACTGGTAGTGTTGCGATCCCACCACAAACCGGAGATACTTCCTGTGTGACTTGAGTATCGGGATATGAAAGTAAGCATCCTGCAAGTCGACAGACACCATCCAGTCTTCCATGTTCAACGCCAAAAGCACCTGTGCTAGGGTCAGCATCTTGAACTTTTCCTGCTTGAGGAACCAATTCAAGATCCTCAGGTCCAGAATTGGTCTCAAACGACCATCCTTCTTGGGAATCAGGAAATACCTTGAGTAAACTCCTTGACCCCTTTCCTGCTCCGGGACCAACTCCACCGCGCCCTTTAAAAGGAGGACTTCTACCTCCTGTTCTAGCAACAGGAGGTGTTCTTGTGAACAATACGAAGGGCGGGGCGGGATGAGGGGCGGAAACTCCCGAAAGGGAAGGGTGTAGCCTTTTCCCACAACACTGAGAACCCAAGTGTCCGACGTAACAGTCTCCCATTTGGTGAGAAAATGCTGTAATCTTCCCCCTACAGGAGAGGAGTGAGTGGGAAATGGTGGAAGCCTAAGGCTGCTTCCCCTGCTGCACCCCGCCAGAAGATGAGGAAGAGGCAGAGTGCTGCTGAGAAGCTCCCCTGGTGCGGACCCTACCCCTCCCCCTAAAAGATCTATAGGGATGGGAAGAGGCAGGTTGCTGATATCTTCCCCGAAAGGAAGAGGAGGAAGAGCCACGCCCAAATCCACGAAACCTCCTGAAGAATCTGGAAGAGGCCGTGGAAGAAGGAGCTTGGAGTCCCAGCGACTTAGCCGTGGCCCTGCTCTCCTTAAACCGTTCCAAGGCCGAATCAGCCTTAGCCCCAAACAGTTTGTCCCCATCAAACGGGAGATCCAACAATGTGGACTGTACATCTGTCGAAAAGCCCGAGTTACGGAGCCAGGCCTGTCTCCTTTCCACCACAGTTGTGCCCATTGCTCTGGCTACCGAGTCGGTGGTATCCAGTCCCGTCTGGATAATTTGGGTCGCAGCAGCCTGGGCATCAGAGACAAGATCCAAAAGACCCTGGGGAAGCTCTGTAAACGAAGAGGAGATGTCATCCATCAGAGCATGAATATACCTCCCCAGGATACAGGTTGCATTGGTGGCTTTTAATGCCAGACTGCAGGACGAAAAAATCTTCTTCGACTGCGCCTCCAGCTTTTTTGAGTCTCTGTCCCCAGGCACCGTCGGAAAAGAACCAGGCGCTGACTTGGACGAACAGGAGGCCTGCACAACCAAGCTCTCCGGCGTAGGGTGCCTAGATAGGAAACCAGGATCAGTTGGAGCCGTCCGATACCTCCTGGCCACGGCTCTGTGAACTGCTGGGGAAGATGCCGGCTTCTTCCACACCTCTAAAACCGGATCCAGCAGAGCGTCATTAAAAGGTAATAGAGGCTCCGCCGCGGCTGAGGCCGGATGCAACACCTCTGTCAAAAGGTTTTGTTTCGCCTCCACCACCGGCAAAGGCAGGTCCAAAAAACTAGCTGCCTTCCGTACCACTGTATGAAAGGAAGCAGCTTCCTCGGTATATTCCCCTGGGGACGAAAGGTCCCACTCAGGGGAAGTGTCCAGCCCACTGGCCGACTCCAGTCCACGCAGCCCATCACCCGAGTCCTCTAGCTCTCCTTCCTCTAGAGCTCGTTGGTACTCCTGCTCCTCTAGTACCCGGAGAGCACGCCTCCTTGAATGCAGTCGTTGCTCAATCCGCGGAGTCGACAATACCTCCGCCGAAGTCGGAGATCGGCGCCGATCTTCCGAAGCCACCGACGCCGCATCCGGCGCCACAGGTAACTTCGGCGCCGACTGAAGAGCAGATGAAACGGATGGACCCACCGGAGTCACAGGCCGAAATCTCGACGTCGACGGGATGGGAATCCCTGGGGCCAATCCCTCCGAAGCCATCGGAGCGGCCACCGGCGCCGACACTGGCGCCGAGCCCACGTTCCCAAACGGGAGAAAGGGCATAAAGGGTGCCGGCCGAAGAGGCGCAGGATCACCCAAAGAAAAGGCCAAAGGCCCAGCCGGAGCACCCCCTGGAGCCATCTGCTGGAAGATGGCATACATCGCATTCAAGAATGCGGAACTATCGGCTCCAGGGGTGGGAAAAGCCGGATACTGGGGTGCCTGACTCGGAGGCGACCCCGACCTCGGCGTCTGCGCCGGAGAAAACACTTGAGGCTCCAATACCTCAATCACCGACGCCTGTCCAGGTGAAGTTGGAGACGCCGGAGAGAGCAACGGCGTCGAAGGATGCGGCGTCACCGTGGGGCTGATCTCCCATGTCCTCCGGCGCCGATCCGGAGACCTGGAACGAGCCTCCCTTGAATGACGCCGAGATTCTCTACGGCGCCGGGAGTCTCGATGACGCCGATGTTTTGGAGAAGACTTTTTCTTATGATGCTTCTCCTTTGACTTGGCCATAAACAGCTTCGCCTCGCGTTCTTTAATGGCCTTCGGATTCATGTGCTGACACGAATCACAAGTCGAGACGTCGTGGTCGGAGCTCAAACACCAAAGGCAATCGGAATGAGGATCCGTCACCGACATCTTGCCTCCACACTCACGACAAGGCTTAAATCCAGACTTTCTCTGCGACATTATTTCCACAGAGAAAGAGTACGCAGCAAGATATACACTGTAACCGCAAGAGTAACAGTTGCTCCCTCGAAGATAACCGTTTCGAATGCACGGAAAAAAGGGAACTGACGTCCGCACGTCGTCGAGGACCTCTTATTGCCTGTATGACGTCAGACGGCGTCGCGTGCGAGACAGTGACGTCCTCGTCGACGTGCAGAGACTAGTAAGAAGATTTCCGTAGAATGCTGGCGCCATGGGAGTATTCATGAGGTGAGGAATCCACAGGTAGTTGTATCCATCAGAAATCCTTCTTATTCATCTTCGCACAGAATTTACACCATCCTGAGTTGTGCCTGGAGCCGCGGTACCAGAGACTGACATTGTGTGTGTCTGTTACAGACACTGGCCAGTTACAGCCCTTTTAAGGTTTAATCCCTGTGGGGTTTAAAGGGGACATGCCCCTTGAACACTGGTATACATTTTAGGGAGGAAAAAAAACAGTCAGACATTGACCGCACTGGATGAAACTCCGGATCCACGTTGGAAGGCGCAGAAGGATAAGTTACTTACCTGTAAATCCTAGTTCTCTTCCAGGGGTATCCTCATCAAAGTCATAAACATTTAATATTCCCGCCCTTGTGCAGGGACCCCGGAGCATATATAAAATACACACATATAAAGTATGAAATATGCATGAAAAATATATATATAGCATTTTTAGTAGACAAATTTTCATACTAAACTCATATATACATGTGTAAAACAGCAATGCAGACTATAATCATAAACAGGCTAAAATGCTTTATTTCTATGGAGTTATTTTTTATTTTATTTTTTTAATTCTTTTCAAAATTACAATAAGAGAAAAAATATTTACCAAAGCCCCATAACTGGGCCTAGGGAAATAAGCAGTAGTAACATCAGAGGAAAAGAAGAAAAAACTACATTGAAAAACAATGGAGCATTCTTAGCCAATAGGCTACATGCAGGTTAACACAGGAGAACCATACAAATTCTGGCACCGTGCCTTTAAGACCCTGAGCACCTCCAGTATCCCACCATGCCTCAGGGGTGAAGGAGAGGTGACAGTTGGTTCACAGTTAGGTCAGTACTTTTTTACGGTGACAAGCTGTGTAGCAGATTCGAAAGATAATCTGTCCTGCACTTCTAGGAGACGTGCATCCGGGGAGGAGGGTGGGTTGTTTATGACTTTGATGAGGATACCCCTGGAAGAGAACTAGGATTTACAGGTAAGTAACTTATCCTTCTCTTCCAGGGGATCCTCATCAATAGTCATAAACATTGAATAGATTAGCAAGCCCATCCCTTAACTCTGCGGACTGTCTAATAGAAGTGCAGGAATAGATATGTATCATGCAAACAAATTTCTCAGAGAAGCTTGCCCAACTTGGGCGTCTGCTCTTGTATCTGAGTCCAAACAGTAATGTCTAGTAAATATATGTACAGACTTCCATGTAGCAGCCTTACAAATTTCAGAGATTGGAACATTATTAAGGAGGGCAGCAGTAGCCGCCTTTCCTCTTGTCGAATGCGCCTTAGGTCTAGCAAGTAGTTGTTTGTTAGCCAATTGATATGCATTAACAATACATGAAACTATCCATCTAGATATGATTTGTTTTGATGCTGCCTCTCCTGTTCTCAAATGACCATAATTTACAAACAAGGGGTTGGAATGTCTAATTAGCTTGGTTTAATCCAAGTAAAATTTTAGCACTCTTTTCAAATCTAGGGAGTGCAAAGCTTTCTCCGCCGGAGTCTCCGGATTGGGGAAAAAAGTTGGTAGAGAAATAGTCTGATTGATGTGAAATTCTGATACCACCTTCGGTAGGAATGATGGATGAGTTCGTAGAACCACTCTATTCTTGTGGAAGACTGTATACGGTTCTTTGGAGGACAAAGCTTGAATCTTACTGACCCTCCTTGCGGAAGTAATGGCTACCAAAAAAGCTGTCTTCCACGTAAGGTGTTGCAAAGAGGCTTTGTGTATAGGTTCGAAAGGAGGGCCCATAAGTTTTGATAGCACTATGTTCAGCTCCCATGGAGGGGAGGGTTTCCGAATGGGTGGAAAACCTTTTTCAAACCTTCTAAGAAATCCTTGACTACTGGTCTTGTAAAAAAGGATTCCTGAGAAGGTGACTTACGATAGGCTGTAATGGCAGATAAATGTACTTTAATAGATGATACCTGCAGACCCGATTTTGCCAAATGGAGTAGGTGAGACAGTATGACCTCCTCCTGAGCCAGTATAGGATTCTGACCTTGCTGACGACACCATATGTAGAACCTCTTCCACTTGAACGCGTAAGAACGCCGCGTGGAAGGTCGTCTGGACTCCTTCAAGATGTTCATGCACTCCTGCGAGAGCCCTAGGTGCCCATACTGCAGGAATTCAGGAGCCATGCCGTCAAGCTCAGAGAGGGTAGGTTGGGGTGAAGTATCCTGCCTCCCAGCCTGCAAAGGAGATCCGGTCTGCATGGCAGCCTCCTGTGAGGTTGTTCAGATAGGTTGAGGAGATCTGTGTACCAGAAATGACGAGGCCATTGCGGAGCTATGAGAATCATTCTGGTGCTGGATCTGTAAAGTTTGTTGATCACCGGAGGTATGAGGGGGATCGGTGGAAAAGCATAGAGAAATATCCCTGACCAGTCGATCAACAGGGCATTCCCTCGAGATCCCGGATGGTAGAACCTGGACGCGAAGTCTGGGCATTTCCTGGTTACCTCGTCTGCGAAGAGATCCAATTGAGGCCGACCCCATTGAGCGAAGATGTCTTCGAGGACTTAGTCATGCAGGACCCAATCGTGGGCGTCCTCGAGGTGTCTGCTCAGGAAGTCCGCCTCCACATTTTGTTGACCTGGTAGGTGAACCGCTGTAAGCAACATTCCTCTCGCTAGGAGCCAATGCCAGATTGTCTGAGACTCCCGAGATCTCGTTCCCCCTTGTCTGTTCAAATAATACATTGTGGTCGTATTGTCCGTTTGTACTAGGAGAGATTTCCCCTGAATCGATGGAGCAAAAGACTTGAGAACCAGATGGACTGCTCTGAGCTCCAGCAGGTTGATGTGGTACTCTCTTTCGTTCTCGGACCACAGGCCCTGAGCTTGAAGGGAACCTAGATGAGCCCCCCATCCCTGAAGAGATGCGTCCGTTACCAGAGTGTTGGATGGGATTACCTGGTGAAATGGAGCTCCCACTGGCAGGTGAGGTCTGTGCATCCACCATTGCAACGATTGCCCCACTCTTATCGGAAGCCGCACTCTGTCCTCCCAGCGGCCTGTGCTCTGGTTCCAGTTGTTTTCTAGCGCCTCTTGGAGAGGCCTCATATGTGGCCTGGCATTCGGGACAATGAAAATGCACGAAGCCATGGAGCCCAGTAGAGATGTCACCTGACGGGCCGTAGGTTCGTCGGACTTTAGTAGGTCTTGACACTTTCTCTTTATTGATAATAATCGTTCCTCCGAAGGATACACTCTTTCGAGCTCTGTATCCAGTATTGCTCCCAGGTAATGTAGATTTTGCATTGGAGTCAAGGTGGACTTCTGGTAGTTGATTTGTAGACCTAGAGACCTGAAAACACTGAGCACAATGTCCCGATGGCTTCTCGCCTGCTCCGGAGAAGAGGCTTTCAGTAGCCAGTCGTCTAGGTATGGGTAAATGAAGATTTTTTTGTTTCCTTAGATGTGCTGCTACCGTTGCCACGCATTTTGAGAAAACACGAGGGGCAGATTTCAGGCCGAATGGTAGCACCTTGAACTGATAGTGCTGGGAGGCTATCCGGAAGCGTAGGAATTTCCGATGCTTGGGAATGATAGGGATGTGAAAATACGCGTCTTGCAGGTCGATGGAGCACATCCAGTCTCCCCGATGTAGCTGAGGGAAAATCTGGTGAAGAGCCAGCATCCTGAACTTTAGCTTTTTTATGTACTTGTTCAGTAGTCGTAAGTCCAGAATCGGTCTGAAAACTCCCTCTCGACCATTTTTCGCAACCAGAAAATAACAGGAGTATACCCCCTTCCCTCTGTGCGCGACTGGAACTTTTTCTATTGCTTTTTTCCGTTAAAGGACGTGAGCCTCTTTGCGCAATAGGCTCATGTGAAACGGATTGCATTTGGTTGGTGGCAAGTGAGGAGGAGGTTGTCGGAAAAGAAGAGAGTACCCATTCTCGACAATGTTGAGCACCCATTTGTCTTTTGTTATACCACGCCACTCGTGAATGAACTCTGTGATACTTCCCCCCACCGGAGTGGTGCACGGTGTTAAGGGAAGCGAGTCCTCATTGTTTTGCTGGAGTTTTGGGTGTGGACTGCTGTGGTCTACTTGACCCTCGGTCCTTCGTGGCCTTTCAAGATTGGAAAAGTGGGAATCCTTGCCTCTGGGACCAATGAGGGGTTTGAACCCTCTGCTGAAAAGGGTGCCTGTCGTAAGGCCTATACCTTCGCCTGAAGTCCTTTTTTCTCTCCAGGCCTACTGCTCTCATGGTATCCACTTCCGTCTTCATGCGCGCCATCTCCTCGTCTGTATGGGTACCAAAAAGAGAGTTCCCGTTGAACGGAAGATTTAGGATACGCTGTTGCGCTTCCTGCTTCAATCCTGTCAGTCTCAACCAGGAAGACCTTCTTGCACAAACCTCATGTGTGTACCCATGTGCAGCTAAGTCTGCCCCATCTGCTGCTGCGCTGATGACCTGATTGGAGACCAGACATCCCTCTTGAAGGATCTCCTGGAAATCCTGCCTGTCCTCCCTAGGCAATTTGTCTGCGAACCTGTTCAGAGAGTCCCAGAGTGAACGGTCATATCTGTCTAGGAGTGCAGAAGCACTGGAGACCTTCATCATGGAAGCCGCCGTGCCACACATGTTCCTCCCCAGAGAGTCTAGATGTCTGCTCTCCTTGTCAGGTGGAACCGTGGAGGATGATGCTACTGAGTGCGTTTTTCGGGCTGCGGCCAATATGACCGAGTCCGGCTGCGGATCCGTCCTCAGAAACAAAGGATCTTGTTCAGGTGCTTTATATTTCTTTAAGATCCTAGCAGGAGCTGATCTGAGGGTGGCTGGTGCTAAAAAGGGGTCCATGGTTGGTTGTAACAGACCAGGCACTAGCGGCAGCAGCTTTTTTGAAACCACCCTATGTTGCAGGGTTTCAAAGATGACGGATGAGGAGGTTGAAGGTTCCGGAACCTCTATGTTTAGCTTTTGTGCTCCCCTGAGAAGCACCTCGTTAAAAGGTTGTGATGTCGTCCACCGGGGAAACTCTAGCTGGTGGAGAATCCGTTAAGGTGGGGGAGTATTGTCTGGCAGAGGACCCCGACGATGACCAAAAGGGAGACCTTCTGTGATGGCGTGACTGTGACCTAGATAGTCTCTGGGAGCGTGACCTGGTCCGAGATGCTGTAGCAGAGCGCCGAGGCCTCTCGGTCGACTGGTGAGAAGCAGAACGAGCCCGTCCTGCCCGCGCTGTTGGCGATGGTGTTCTCGGGAGAGAGGCAGAAGGAGAGTACATCCTCAAATACTGCGAGTCTGGGGAGGCAGTCGGTCTATTAAGGCTCTCCAACCACCTCGGTGACAAGTTGATGGGCGAGACATGCTCAGACGATGCAGCTCTCGACCGAGATGAACCACTTCTTATGGAGACCACCGGAGATGTTGGAGTGGTCTTATCCGCCGGCGGAAGCCGATGCTCGGCTCCCTGCAAGACAGGTAAAACCTGTGTCGACGTCGAAGGGAGTGCCGCAGGTTGTCCTGGTCTCGACGTTGAGTGCCTCGACGGTGACCGGCGATCCCTTGACCGCGACCTACTCGCCGTCGTGTGCCTCGCCATCGAGTGGTGGACCGCCGACAGCGGATGTCCTCGTTCTCGCCGCTGAGGCGATTTCGACATCGCCTTCCTTGACGTTGAGGGGTGCGAGGCCTTCGGCGACGAATGGGCACGCCGGTAATGGCTCGACGTCGATCGGTGGGTTGCCGTCGACGGAGATCTGCCCTTGCGGTGGCCATGTTCTCTCGACGTCGTATCCTTCGATGTAGGTCGGGTCGCCGTCGATCTATGACGGTGTGATGGTGGCAGCGATGACGTCGAAGGGGAACAAACAGGTATCTTCCTATCTGCTGACGTCGATCTAGCCTGTCTCTCCTGAGAATGGCTTGTTGGCTGCCTGGGAAGCGAAGAGGATGATGTTTTTTGCCTCTCATATAGACCATGAAGCCTGATCTTCTCCCTGTCCTTCAGAGTTCTTTTTGACATGATCTTGCAGTGTCTGCAAGTGTCAGGGCAGTGACTCTGAGGCAAGCACACAATGCAGAGTGTGTGGGGATCTGACTGGGCCTTCTTCTTCCCACAGGAAGGGCACTTCACAAAAAGGGAAGGCATTTTTCAGTCAGGAAAAAACTTCCAGACTCAGACAAAGATGTTAGATGTTGAGTAAACGTAGAAAAAACGCTGTTCTGAAGTATTTTTCTGAGAAAAACTCAGAAAAACTGAGAGCTCAATGCTCCAGGATCCTCTATGAAGAAGCTGGAAAAAAGAACTGACCTAACTGTGAACCAACTGTCGCCTCTCCTTCACCCCTGAGGCATGGTGGGATACTGGAGGTGCTCAGGGTCTTAAAGGCACGGTGCCAGAATTTTTATGGTTCTCCTGTGTTAACCTGCATGCAGCCTATTGGCTAAGAATGCTCCATAGTTTTTCAATGTAGTTTTTTCTTCTTTTTCTCTGATGTTACTACTGCTTATTTTCCCTAGGCCTAGTTATGGGGCTTTGGTAAATATTTTTTCTCTTATTGTAATTTTGAAAAGGACTGTTTTAAAAAAATATATATAAAAAAAAAAAACTCCATAGAAATAAAGCATTTTAGCCTGTTTATGATTATAGTCTGCATTGCTGTTTTACACATGTATATATGAGTTTAGTATGAAAATGTGTCTACTAAAAATGCTATATTTATATTTTTGTGCATATTTCATACTTTATATGTGTGTATTTTATATATGCTCCGGGGTCACCGCACAAGGGCGGGAATATTCAATGTTTATGACTATTGATGAGGATCCCCTGGAAGAGAAAGAAAGGAACGGACGTCAGAGCATGGACATGACACAGATAAAGTAGCCACGACGTCATATTCAGGGCAGGAAGAACCTGGCGCGGAGCTGCACGATGCACCTACTGACATGCAAGGAAATTGCTATAAAAAGTCTCCAGGTCTATGGCGGCGCCTGGGGGAATTCACGAGGTGAAAAATCTGCAGTTATAAGTGTCTATCTGAATAATAATTCAAATAACAGAAACCGTTGCTCAGTCATTAGTACAAGATAAATGTTCCTCTGGCTCTGAATTGCACACTTGTGATTCACTGGACTCAAGGGATATGGGACTGAGTATATGAACAATTGCTGTTAAACATGATAGGTGAAAAAAATATGTATCATGCTTGCATCATACAGGCATTTCTGCGTATTCCTAAAGCATAGAAATATGGGCACAGAGTTTAAGCTGCCTAAAAGTCAATGTAACTACCAAGAATACGGTGGTGGATGGGATTTTGGTGTAAGCGAAAGTTCTTCCACCACTTAGAACTTAAAATTCATTCTGGTACCCAAATATGGTGGGTAACGTTTCAAACGAAGTGTTGGTGGTGGAATTATAGAAGGAGATGGAGTCTCCATTCCATTATGTGAACTAAGTAGAAAGTGGATCTATGAAGCCAGGCATGAAAAAAGAAGGAGTCTGTAACAGCGTAGTTGTAACCGGAAAAGTATGCGAGGTTCAGAATGAGGAGGGAGAAGGTACCTTTGTAATTCAAAGTCTATGATTGCTGAGAAGCACTAGGTGACTCTGAAAGACATAAAAAGATTCATACACAAGTACATAATTGGTGACCCCGAAGATGTAAGAGGGAAAGCATTGCCAAAGGCTTGGCTACTTGTCGTGTCATGGCTTCAGACGTTGGTTCAGTTGTTACTGGCAGCCAGAGGTTGATCTGCCTGGGGTGGGGAAAACAGAGTGCTTTCCGGTTAATAGCAAAGCGGACTTTCTGCATACAAATACCCTGTTGCCAACTACTCTACAGTTTTTCCATCCTATTTCCACAGGCCTACTTTTACCTTAATTCATATAACAGAATGGAGACTAGATCACCTTCCATAATGTACTATGCACACAATATATTTTTTTAAATAAAATCTTGTCTCTAGCCTGCTATCTCAAATCAATCTATTCTGACTTCATGACCCCCATGAAGCATTAATTTGATCAATCCCCGTACCACTAAAATTGTGGTGCTTGCCCCCGCGAGCCTATTCTATGACTTCTGGTCCATGACTTTACCTAAGCTAACACCTTACCCTCCCAAGAACAAATCCACACTCCCTTTGTGTGAAACCTTAACCGCCATTTTCATGGTACCTGAATTAACCTTAAAATCCAATTAGAAAAATATTTTTTGCTAATAAGTACAAGATCTGCAATCCCCCCTCTTGTGAAAAACCCCAGCCACCATTACTGGATACTAAGATTGAATTTTAAGCAATTTGCACTGTCTGTGTCCATATTCCTTGCTAAAGAAATACCCATGAATGTCTATATGACGAAATCAATTATTTTTTTCAACAATCACGTGTTTCACTGCAACAGTTCCAACACTCCATCCCCTATCTCATGTGTGCAGACAGCAATAAACATTCGTGCATGGCTAATCTTCGCATAACATCTCTTTGGTACTTATGACTGAGCAGTGGTTTCTATTTTATGAATTATTATTTACAGCCTCGAAGAAGCCCCAGGCCTGCGAACAGGATAAGGGGAGAAACACAAGTTGGCCATCAAACTTCCAGAACAAAAGCTGAACATCTGAATAAAAGCAACCTAAACAAAGAAAAATACACACTGTTTTCATGCTTCATATAAATCTCTTTTGGTCTATTGTTGATGTAAAAATCTACCATGCCATAACCATTGTGTTCTCTTTAATGTTCTGGTGTCTGTACACTACATACACATGTGAAATCTTTTTATCATATTTATTTATTGTTTTTTATCTGAGAGATAAAATCCAAACGGGGATGCTACATATTACAAGCTATCACATGTACAATGTATTCCCATATTACAACTTGCCTCTCATTCATAATCAATATAGTTTTAATGGGACCGCAGAAGATATAAACTTGCTGATCTGTCTTGCGAACGTAAGGTTCAGGGACCAGGAAAGGTATGGGATCGTGGGGTGGGGAAGCTGGAATGAGAATAAAGGGAGGCAAGAGTCGGACAAAAAAAATGGGCCATGCAAGGGTATACAACCCCAAAGGGAAGTCTCAGCGAGGGGTGGGCGAGGTGCAGGAGTCTGAGGTTTCGATGAGGACTCTGGGGGTGAGTTGGCCTGTCGGGAAAGCAATGTCTCCAGTTGTGGGCCATCGGGTGACGATGTATACATGTGAAATCTTGTTGCTGGATGTCTAGCCCACGCTGTACAACAAACTAAACGGATACTGAAGCAATCTTTTAATAAGAAAAAAAAAAAAAAACTTTAGATAGTTGTCTCAAAAGCTTTGCTTCAGAAAGGCTCTCCTGCATATACAAGTAAAACTGAATTATCTAAAACCAAGAACTTATTTTCAAAATCAACACATACTAATAGGTAAGATTACAGAAATAGTTGCCTCACCAAAATCAACATGTCTATAGACTTTACACCACTGTAACTATACAGGAAGGTAAGGAAACACCAAATACCTTTCACTGCGATGGGGTACATGAAATATATTGCAACAGATTTGGCAATGGAGGAAACTACGGACGTCATTACAAGCAGCAGCAGGACTGCCGATACACTCGATCAATATCTCACTTTTTGCTATTTTTGAGTACGTTTAATAACCAGCAATTCTCAGACAGTTAAGAGGGAGTGCGGGTTGTATGCTAAAATCTTAAAGTACAGTGATGTAAATGAATTAGAACTATTTACAGCCATGATAAATATTTATTTTGCAGTCTTTTTTTTGGTGGGTGATTGTTTTTTTTCTTGCAACTCACTGAGGACCCCAAATAATTCTATCACTTCCCCGCCACTGCCTTTTTTTGTACTTTTTTTGTTGTAACATAGCTGTTGGCGCTGCTATCCACATCCCAGCCCTGTTGACAGTTTTGTGCTTCCGCCGCATTCCATTCTCCTTTGGTGAAATTTAACACTGGTCTGAAAACAATGAAAGTAAAGTGACTGGCGTTATTGTTCAGATGTTTTCAGAGATTTTCTCTTTCCCTGTTTCTTTTCCAGACTTTTCCTATTACACTTTAAAAATCAAGAGTTGCATTCGCACTTGTGTACTACTGCTCACTCGGTGTGATTTGTGCAATATTATCAAGACAATATTGTTATTGTACGAGTCTGGCTCACAAATGTGTTCTTCTTAATGAAAGAAATGTCTAGACACGCGAGCAATCATCACTAAATGACTTCAAAAATGGACGCCCCACCAGCTACAGTTTTCTGCTCTCTTGGACAGGTAATGAATGTCCATGTTCAATTTTTGCGGGTATCATTCGTACTGCACCACTCATTAGGGTTTGCCTTAACAAGGCTGAGCTGTTACACATCAAGACCTTTAAAACAGTGAGATTAAGCAGGATTGTACGTTTGTGATATCCCGAGGTGCACAGGACAACGAGCACATTTCTGAAGAATATCTGCTGCCATTCTACACTTACAGATTTGAAAATGGAGAAGTAAAATACTTTGGTGGTTCAGACGTGAAAATGGGTTAGTAAATAGCAAATGTGCCTGGCTTATAAAAGGACCTACAAACATTGTGGACATCTTTAAATTATAACTTCTGGGCCACCAGTCTGAGCAGATGTGATCCCAAGCATGTGCCTAAAAAGAATTGGAAACAAAACCCGCTCAATTAAAGATGCAAATAGGATGCCTCTCTTTTTAGTGACCAGAAGATACCTCGCCTTGGCACAACCAAGGAGATTCCCTCTAAGACCCTGGAAGCTGCAGTCTGCTCACCTGCACTGCGAGGTAGTCCTCTTCGTCTGGAAGGATCCTGTACGTGTGCACGTGCTTCTGGAACCTGTGGGAGGGACAGGCAGGAGGAATGAGAGGACATTTAGGGTGGCAAACAATTCAGAAATACCCCCCACCCTGCTGTTTTCCCTGTCTGCACCCCACACCTCTATCAGTCAATTCCAACCTCCCACCCCAGATGTACTATCCAACTGGGAGAATGGCCACACCTTGTCCCTACTGGAATTTATGTGCAACAAAAGCACTATAAGAACACATCGTCCCAGTAGCACCCCCACCCCCTCCACAAAATAATGTATGGACGTCAGTACACTGCCTGGGCATATAACTAGTGATCGCATGGGGCGTGAAGAGTAAGGCTTATGGCAGGTCTGTCTTCATGCACTGACCTAGCAGATATTTTAAAAGTGTGTTTATCAGAGAAAAGCAGGAAAATTATGTCCAACAAACATACATGTCAACCCTCCCGATTCAAGCGGGAGACTACCGATTTCAAGGCTAATCTCCTGCCTCTTGATTCCTGCGTGCAGAAACCCGATTCGGAGTTTTCTAAAATTGCTAATAAAATGTTGATGCCCGTCACACATGCTCCAATCTCCCTCTCCAAGAATTACCTCTGACATCTAAGGTTAACACTGTCTTAATTCTTGCAGGGGAGATTAAAGCATGTGACACCAGGCCGCGACATTTTATTTTTGCCACTTTTACATAGCGCAAACAAAAAAGGGTTTAAAACCCTGTTTTTGTTTGTGTCATGTTATTGAACTACCAAAAATTAAATGATGATTGTCTGCCACCATACTTACGAATAGCTGTGATTCAGGCTGATGGCAACTGCTTCAAAATTAGACAGTGGGGACAATACATTCTACAGACTATTTTTTTTTTTTCATCTCCCACTTACCTGTTGTAAAATGTATACAAATAAACATATAAAGGTAAAACCTTACCCCTTTTATGTAGATAGCATGAGGCCTATGCACATATGCTTTGGAACACTGAAACAATTCATTTTGAATGTCTCTATGCTAAGGACATGATAACGAATGCACCTGCAGCACATGCCGACCCCAACCCTTTAGGGCAGTAACATAACGCAAAATAACGGGGCCCTGCAGATATCTCATAAGTATTCATTGAGTTTGGGTTAAATATAGGGCCCCTAGCAGGTCTGGTGGCCCTTGAGCTGCCTAGGGTGACCAGATTTTCATAACAAAAATCCACATTTGCACTACAATGGATCTAGCATTTGCTTGAGTTAGAGCTATTAGTATTATAAATTCCTAACTGGACTTCTCTTGTCACAAATTGAAAATGAAAAGTACAAAAGTTGACATAAGCGAGTCGATTCAGAGTGCCACAGCTGCCATGAGCATGAGCGGGAAGGAGAGACACAAAAGCAAAAAAGTTAGCTTGTAGTCAAACTTATCAGCAAATGTGAAATTATCCCATGTAACAGGATCGATAGCCAAGGGATCGATAGCCAAGGTGGTAATAAAACTGCCCCAAGGAGGGACAAACACAGCATTTACCTATGATAACAAACGAATTTTGAAGGGCAAGCCCATGAACGACTGATAGTGATGGTTGTGCGGGGGGTGTGGTTAAAAGCCAACAGATACATTACAACAGGCCAGAGCGCTTGCGTGCTCTACCTAAAAAGGGACTGTCAGCCATTGACAGAAATAGGACTGAATGTTGGCACTGGTCATTGCTGTGTCAAAATGTTGTCCCATTGCTATGTCAATGGCTGTCACACATCAGTACAGCTATATTCAGTACTTGAAATGGAAAAATAGAAGTGCAGGTACTCTGTACGCGAGTACCTGCTTGTTTCTGAGAAGTGCCGTACTCTCCAATTAAAAGTATTAAGTTTTTCTTGAGAAGTGCAGGTACTCTACCTCTCAAAATAAAGTACCGGTACTCAGTACCAGCCCATTTAAAGCACTGATATTGGAACATTCCGCAGGGCTCACCACCACTATCTCCATCCACCCCCCGCCCCCCTACATACACACACTTTCTTCTGCGTGTAAACTTAAGACTTCATCAGACATGCTGGGGTTTGCTGCAAAGGGAGCTTTGCGAATCTCCACTCAGGTAATAGGCTCTGCAGGGGTTTATTCACTCCCATTAAATCCTGCTGTGCTGCTGCATGTAGTCATGAGACTTTGAAACTAAGCTCTGTCCCTAGTATCAGAAGAGGGCCGGTGTGAACGCGAGTTTTCACTGCAATAAGTGTGCGTGCTTGCCCGACCCTCTCTCAAAACTGGGGCATTTGTTAATTGTCAGGACGCCGGCACAGTCACTGAAAAGCCGTGATTGTCCGGGCTAATCCAGGACCTCTAGCCACCCTAGCTAGCAGCAGGGCCAGTGTTAAGCTCCTGCTTCATGGGCCCCCATTTTACCCTGGGCCTAGTACCATCCGTGAAATACGGGACACTCAGGGGCCCTCATAACATTCTGCAGAGGGCCCAATCATTTTAGACAACTGCTTACCGTTGTTTAACTCTTGCAGTAAACGATGCATATAAATCCGTGCCCTGAATGTTAAATATATTTAAATGTGCATTAATTGGGCAATTTATCAAGCAATTGTTAAGTGCTGCTGGCTGAAGGAAATGCTTCAGAGAAATGCCATTTAAAATCAATTACTGCCTGGGTGCCTAAAGAAAAATACCACCACGCGGCGGTCAACATCTTGGAAAAAACAAATGTATACATGCGGCTGAAAGGGCAGAGTCTGAAATTGGGGCCCCGAGGAAACGTTGGTGGAGCGAAGTCTTCCTGCCCGCGCCTTTTCCGGGTCACTTCCTGGTTTAGGACCGTCCTGCACTTCAACCACCTCCTCCCTGCGGCACTAACATGGCCAATGCCGCTAGAGGGCGCCGCACGCTAAGCCGCCTTTCTGCTTTTTTGTTCAGAAGAAAATAAATATTTCCCACAGGAATCCTCATTTCTTGGCCCAAATATCTATTAACAGACCTTCCACTGAAGTGACTTTTCTATCAGCGCACCTCCCGCGGGGTCCGAAAGAGCTGTGGAGCGCGCGATGTCTCTGGCGTGGACACGTGAGCGCTATCCTGCAGGAGGAATACGCCCGGTTAATTAAAAAGTTTGTTAACAAAATAAGTCGTCTTGGAATATTCCATGGGACGAATCACATGCTGTACTGTACTGCATCACCCGTTAGAAGTGATATTTTACAGGGGGGGGGGGGGGCAGCAAGAAGGAACGCCCGCTCCTGCCCCCACCTTCACTCTGGCCTCTTTTGTAGACAGACCACAGCATCTCCACAGACCACGCATGCAGTCTTTTCAAAACGGTATTTGCACAATTAATAAAAACCACTGAAATAAAACCAAAGTGCACTGGAAACTCATCAGAACTTTCAGACATTTGAATAATCGTAGTCAGTGCTTTAGGTGGGAAGAAAAAACTGTTGGGGGGGGGGGGGGGGGGGTGGCGTCAAAGGGGCGTGGCTAATGCAATTAAGGGCGTGGCTTAGAACACTTAAACTAAAAGTCTGTTCTTCGCATAGTGCGCCGAAAGACTGGTAGTTTGCTGCTTCTTTCTGTCACTGGTTGCATCCATATATGTAATACAACAAGTAATATTACACTTGCAACAAGCCAGGACGGTTGGCTTTGTCAATGGTTGTTAGTTGCAGAAGATAAATAAGCAACAATGGCTTCGTTGTATAGGATACTGAAAATGCTTCAGTTCTGAAATGATAAGACTGTGGAATAACTATAACGAGACTCTGAAGTTACACCAGAGGCAGTGGCGGGTGGTACCACTGCACTGTTAAGGGGTTTTTTTTCACCCCGAGAGTGAGGACAATCATGGAGAGCCCGACGGGGCCCCGTCCCAGCGCCTGCTTTTAGGAACTGCTGCTGCAGAGCACCGGCAGGACCCGGCCCTCTTACAGCCCTGCTATCTGTCCGGCAATCCCTATCGGTCTGTCCGATTGTCTGTCTGTGTGGATATGTAAAAGCCCTCCACAGGTACCAGCTGCTCCTCGGTCAGTCCTGGGTAAACTCTACACTGACCTTCCCATACATGCCTGTAACCAGGGGATTCCCGTGGGATGCTTCTTTATCAGTCCTGGCTAAACTGTACACTCAGTACACTGAGCTTCCCATGCAAGCCTGTAACTAGTGGATTCCCGTGGGATGCTCCCCTATCAGTCCTGGCTAAACTGTACACTGAGTACACTGAGCTTCACATACATATCTGTAAGCAGTGGATTCTCGTGGGATGCTCCTCTCTCAGTCCTGGATAAACTGTACACTGAGCTTCCCATGCATGTCTGTAACCAGTGGATTCCAGTGGGATGCTCCTCTGTCAGTCCTGGATATACTGTACACTGAGCTTCCCATGCATGTCTGTAACTAGTGGATTCCCGTGGGATGCTCCCCTATCAGTCATGGCCAAACTGTACACTGAGTACACTGAGCTTCACATACATATCTGTAAGCAGTGGATTCTCGTGGGATGCTCCTCTCTCAGTCCTTGATATACTGTACACTGAGCTTCCCATACATGATTAACCAGTGGACTCCTGTGGGACGCTCCTCTGTCGCTCCTGGGTGGACTGTAGACCACCATAGAAGCCTCAAGCCACCGATTAGCTGTAAGGTGTGCCTCTGTCGCTCCTGGGTGGACTGTAGAGAGCTGACAAACAGATGCCTGTAACCTGTGCATTCCTGTTAGATGTGGGCGAGTCAACAGGGAGAGCAAGCCAGAGCCAAGCCAAGGGTCTGGCTCAGGTCATGGAGCCCATGCACGGGCCCTGAAAATACACATCAAACCACATAAGATATAGTCGCTTCAAAGTAAAAAATAAAAAAATAAGAAAAGTGAATTTCTTTAACATATGGAAGTTTTGACATTAATAGGGCAGATTGATTAAAACACTGCACTGAGATGTACTTATTAAAAGTGACAATTAGGTGAAACTGGTAGTCTGAACTCACATATTCGAATGGGCTTTCATGCGCAATAAAGAAGAAAAGAAGTATCAATGAAATAAAATATTTGCCTAAGATCACACAAGTTAAGTAGGGAAGCCACACTTTAGCCACATTATCTGGTTTCACTCAGTACAAACCAGCCAGTAGAAGGGTATCTAGTTGGATGTTCTTATGATAAGGCTTTCTTTTTCCCTCTTAGTGCTTTCTTCTGCAGTTTTTAAAATATGGCGCAAACTCAATCCAAAGTTAGTGAAGCACTTTACATGAGCGCAAGTTACATTACACAAGGTCACATGCATTGTTTATGGGCATGAATGAAGAGATCAGGTGATTTGCAGAGAATCACATGATGATGAGTTGATGCTGAGACTTGAACCTGGTTCCCCAGTTCCCTAGTTGTCAGCTCCCGAGCAGAGAGAGGGAGGGAGGCAGAAGCCACATGAAAGCTTGGGACGTTATCGGCTTGAGGTTCCAACAGGGGCACAGTGGGCGAAAGACAAATGCACTAGCTCGCCAGTGGTCGATATTAATGAAATATTCCTTCCATTGACTTCTTTGTCCTACCAGTATGTGTCATAGGTGTAGGTGCTGGCAGTGGTACAGATGTGACTTGTAGTGTAAGGTAAGGCTGACCCATTGGCAGCTAGGAATCAGGTATGCTGCTGTTTTGCTTGGGGATAAATGACTGGAGCAGGGGATCAAAACAGTAAGTACCTGGGCAGCGAACAGAGAGCGAGAGCAAAACCTCTTTCTGTTCCTTACATCACCTGCACAAGACTGCGGTTGGTACCTTTACAAGTGCTGAGGCGTGATCTGTGACTTGAATTCCAGTGAGCGGGCCTCACTTCTCAGTGGGTTCAAGGAAACGTTTACTCTGCCTCATTTCTTACTCCGACTCACTCATTCTCAACTAATCTAACTCAGTCTCACAATCTCATTCATTCTTACTCAGCCCCACTCTCTCACTCCGACTCACCTAGTACCTCAATTTCACTCTAACTGCCTCAGTCTCACTCATTTCCACTAAGTCCCACTCATCCCGACTCACTCTGTCCTACTCATTCTTACTCATTCTCTAACTCATTCACACTGACGGTCCCCCTCACTCCTTATTCATTGTCAGTGAAACAATTTTACTCAGATTCAATTTCATTGACTAACCTAGTTTTAATCATTTTCACTCCCTCCACTCATTCACACTCATTGACAAAATGAGTCTCACTAATTTTCACTCTGACTCACTTAGACTGATACACTAAGTTTTACATACAGTAACACTCATTGTCATTGTCCCTCAAAGCAACACTCACTGTCACTCTACCTCACAGTTACACTGACTGGCATTCTCCCTCACAACAGCACACTCAGTCATTTCCCCTCACATTTACACTCCGTGTTATTCTCCTTCACTGTTACACTCACTGTCATTCTCCCTCTCAATCATTCATTCATTCACACTCACTCTTCCTATCACTCATTGTCACTCTCAGAGTCCCTACACTGAATCACACACACACCACATGCTGTCTTACAGACACGCTTCCCCAAAACATACATAGCCCTGCCACGTGTCACACATCTCGCGTTAGAATAGCGCATTTCTTGTCATTTTCAAGCACTACCCCAATGCCTGAGATTGTCACGCAAGTCCTGAAGTGCGGTAAAACCGTCATGTTCCAGTTTCTAACTTTGCTTGATAAGCTCTGAGCAGTGTTTATCAAAGGCCACAAGGTGGCGCTGGTGTACAATGGGAGGTACAGGATTCTCGCTATATTACGATATTTATATGGTTCTCTTGTCTTCATCATTTGATTTTGCTTGCAAGAAAGTGTCATAGTCGTTGAATGTCACTCAATTACACTGAAATTATTAAAATGTCACATAGCAATCTGAAACCTTGGCAGCTATGCACACAGTTACCTATATCCGGTGCACACATTTAAAAGCTTTTAAGATTTTAACCTACTTTGCAGCAGGTCCTGTTCGGGCTTTGCTGCTTTCAGCTTCTGGGGCATAAAACTGAGACCTCGAACCTGCGCAGTCGCAGATATGAGGATTTAATCTCTGCTCTGGAAAACAGGCTGATTGGCATGCAGTCATGGGCATTGCAGGACTTAAGCCAGCTTTACCCATGTCTCTCTTTAGCTGAGAAGCCTAACACACCACAAACGGGGGAAGCACAGAGGCGTGCCAGGACCCCCAAGGCCAGGGATGGAATTTCTCCAGCTCCGTGACCTCTTGGGCTGGTGCCTTCGGGTGCCTGCACCAGCCATCGGACAGACTGTTGCCGAAACGAAGGTCGTAATTTTTATCATACCGATAGAGAATAAAAGATTATGTACTCGTTATAATAAAAGAACTGGACCAGAATAAAGGGGGGGTGGGGGCGGCCCCTAGAATCCAGACTGGGGAGGGGGTTTGTCACCTCTTCAATGGAGAGGTTTAACCATAGCAGCTTTACACACCCCTGAAAAAACGCATTCTATAGTAAATAGATGGGTACAAGTGCTTTCAGTCGGGCATCATGAAGTGTTCGATTTCACCTGGAATTTTTACATGTCCAGACTGACAAAACCACACACATACCAGTGGCGGCTCGTCCTTTAGGGCGGAGGGGCCACCCCCCCCCACCTTTTGCCCCTCATGAAGAGTGTCTATCAGGCTGAACAAAGGTCAGCCCGACAGACACTCTCCATGTTAAGCTCAGGCAGCCAGGAGCAGACGTGCGATTTGCGCACACTCCTGGCTGCCTGAGCTGAACTTTGCTGGGCTGAGGAGGTCACAGCACCTATGGGCGTGACCTCCTCAGCTCAGCAAAGGTGCGTCAAGGCCCTCCCCTGGGTGACGAGGAAAGCGTCACCAATTGACACTCTTCCTGGGTGCTTCAGTTTAAGCCCTTAAGTGCCCAGGGCGAGTGTCAATCAGTGACACTTCGTCACAGAGTGGGGTGGGGTCAGCAGTCTCACTGACCCCATCCCACTCTGTGACGAGGCTGGGACTGCTGCCTTCCCTCATTGGCTGACCTAGGGTCAGCCAATGAGGGAAGGCAGGAGTCCCAACCCTCCTGGGACCTGGAGGCTGAAGGTAAGTGTGTGTGTGTGTGTGTGTTGTTTTAAATTGAAGGTTTGGTGCGCGCGTGCATGTTTGAGTGTTATGAGTGTTGTTAATGGATGTACGTGAAAGAATGAGTGTACGCGATCTTTTAAAATGAATGTTTGATGCGTGTGTGCATGTTTGAATGGTATGAGTGTTTATGGATGTGCATGCGTACGTGCCTGTGTGTGAAAGAATGAGTGTGTGTGTGTGTCCCGACCGCCCCTCTCCCTCCTAAAGCTGCCGGCCGCCACTGACACATACTCTCGCCTATATTTTGAAGGCCTTAGAAAATGTTGATTCGTTTGAAACATATTGTGTTTTAAGCACCCCTAACAAACCGCTCTTTTTTATCAACCTCCTCATGTCTTGCTTCTCATATATAGTGCTTTAACAAGATGTCCCACCGTGATTGTTGGGAAATCTGAAGCAAGCTAACAGCACCCCACCACCCCCCTCCCAATCATACTGACCAAACTGAACCCTTGGATCCATTGACCGCAGCATAAAAAAGAATGAAATGTGAGAAGGTAGCCCTGGAAAAGCAAGCTGACATAACATCCCCAAGCAGATTCCAAATCACACAACAACCACGAAGTCAGACACAAAAATGACTAGGATGGAAATATCCTGCCAACAAACACTGCTTGACTCTAGCAGCGATATCAGAAACTGTTGGAGTACCAGCAAATCTTTAAAAAATGTACTTACTTTCTTTCTAGACACATACCTAACATACTGTTCATGCCCACACAATACTTGATGCTACCGCCTGGCTCAGTTGATAAGGCTATGTGGTAAGATCTACGTCCGCCACAAACACTCAATAGAGCCAGTTGCCGAATTCTTAGAAACTTGATTAAGTGTCCTCTAAGGCAGAGGTGGACTGCTATGTAGGGAAGTTTCCCAGGGACAGGGACCGAAACACGGAAATCACTCAACCAATGTTTACTGACCTGTCAAAGTTATACCTGTCAAGATATATGATCCACCATTGTATTCAGAATTATAAACTCTTTCACAAAATTACAACTATCTATCACAGCCTTATAGACGGCCATCATGGGCTATGCCGGCCATTAAACGCTTGGTCCAGTGTTAAAGACCCGAGTCAAAGGCGAGGGCCTTTAACAAAGGAGCCGGCCTTTAATGGACAGTATAGCCCAGCAACGAAGGGCTATAAGGCTATTAGAACATTCCGTCCGTATAGGGCAGAATGTACTACTAAATAAAACCAAGGCCTCACAGAGCCTGAAGTAGCTGAAATCCCCTCGGGCTCTGTGAGGCCCTTGTTCACAGCTGTTGCTGTGAACGACTAACATTGGAGTGTTGATGATCCGGCTTTTACGGCCAGTAGAAGCTAAGAGCACTTCAATTGTCTTCAGTGGAGCGCTCAACAGTCCATTGTTCTAATATAAATGTATTTTTGTACTTTTGATTGAGAAGAAAGTACCGTATTTATCGGCGTATAACACGCACTTTTTCTCCCTGAAAATAGGGGGCAAATGATGTGTGCGTGTTATACGCCGATAAAATGTAATGGGTTTTTTTTCTGAAATTTCCTCTTAAAATGAGGTGCGTGTTATACGCCGGTGCGTGTTATACGCCGATAAATACGGTACATGTTAGGGGTAACAAGAAGTACCACTAAAGTTTCATGGTTCGGAATATACGCTAACAACAATTTATACTATCCTTATAGCAAGGGGATTTGCACTGTTGACACATACTCAAGATCTAGTAAATTATGAACAAGTTCATTTTTTCTAAACACTTACATGTATGTTATTTCAAACTAAGTACTCAGACAGCATGTTTGACTGCGTGTACATGCAATACAATAAATAACCTGGTACCCAGGAATCCAGCCCTCCAGAATCCAGCCCTGCAGTAAGACATTTGCTGTTAGCGACAGGAAACGTTTTCGCAGTCATTACTATTTATAACAGCTTGTACTACATCGTTGCGGGAAACTACTACAGTCTTCCTTTGAATATGCTCGATATGCGACATAAACAAATGCACGGAAGTGTGAGACCGAGCACTTGCTTTTATTCAATATTTTATTTACTGCTTGTTGAAAAAATCAGGCGTGTACAAAAGGCAACCATGACAGTAACAACGTTCAAAGACACACAACAAGGACATTGTCTGGAAGTGTACACAAGGCACGGTTCCCTAGTACATTTTTACACAAAATCCCAAAGCCATAGAGAAGGAAAGAAAGGGTGAGATTAGGGAAAGACAGAGTTTTGTATCTGAGGACTTTGAGGTAGATTCCGCAAGATAAAACATGTTGCATGCAAAAAGAAATAAACAAAATCCGGAAAACCTCTTGGAAGGGGTACCTTTACCCTTAGAGTGTCCTGGTTAAAGGGGCAGCTGTCTAATTAGTTGGAAAAAAGGCAGCTCTTTGTATTTTCAAAAGTACAAATCTAAGTGAATTTAGGAGGTGGGGGTGGTATCACCTTAATTTAATATTGCAAGGAGCTCATTAGTGACCGGAAGTAATGCTGTTTTAGTTTGACAGGAGAGCCGAAGCGAGTCTAACCTCAATCCAACAGTTTATTGGTCGCTGTGAATGAAGACCTAATTTTCCACGATATTAGTAGTAAAGGGAGGAATGGGACAGAAATTGCTCAGTACTTGGGGGTTCGCAGGAGGATAATTTTTTAGGAAGGGTAACCACCAAGGATCGCTTCCATCCTGGAGGGACTACTGACGAATAACTGGGCATGAAAACTGATCAATGTGCAGATCGTAGCTCATACCGCCTTGAAGCAAATCTTCTCCTGTAATAATGAAACCATTTGTACAAGCAGAACCCCCGGCAAGGGATGTTAAAACTCAGCAAATTAGAAAAAATGAGCTGAACCGGCGCACCAAACTGGAAGGGCCTTGAGACAATCCTAGAGTATGAGTCGACCTAGCACACTGCGCTCTTCCACTACCTGGACAATGGAATCAAAAGGACAGCACAGTAAGCTCTCCACTTGCTGGCCTAGGTAAGTATGAGATTACAGGTAGAGACCGTGGTGGCAGAAAATATTTCCAATTTTGCTTACCAGTATATCTTCTAATATCGAAAACATTTTAACAATGGTACTAAATATCCTGAATAGAATAATAACCTTCACAGACACGGTTCAGGGGTGATTTGTGTCCATGTCTCAAAGGCTTCCTGTAAGGAACACAACATTCAGAGGTATCTTTATCCTGCAGCCCACCCCTAAAGCTGCCCTCTTTCAGCATCTGTGAGAGTCCTCAAAGTATGTCGCTGAGCTAGACAGAAACTTACCAAATTCTGAAGAAAGTAATTACTCTATAAGAATGAGCTTGAAGGAGGGGATCTGCTGGTGTCTCAGTTTGGGCAGCAATCGGGCTGGGGTGGCGGATAATGGAATAAACTAACCAAGCCGTATTTTTAGATTGCATTTTGTGGTTAAAAATGCCAAATGCCAAATGACTTCCTCGTGCCATTAGCTTCGATTATGCCTGCATTTACTTTCGTGTGCTCATTGTAAACTTCCACAGTTTTTTTTTTTTTTTTTTTAAGTACGGACAATTTCAAATTTATGTTAATGAATGATGTCTTTCTGTAATTAACATTACAAACCAGATAAACTTCATTTTTATTCAGTGAAGTGCCACAAACAGTGCACAACTAATAACCAACCTAAGGCAACTGGAAAGATGAAACAAGAGAAGCCGGGCTGAAAAAGAAGTAACATCTCTTGAAAGTAGCCTATATTTGGCATTCATCAGTAGCAAAGCACAAAATGTTGCCCCAATGCAAAATCTGATGAGGCCCCCCAACTCACCCTCAACTTATACTCCCCACTTCAGATATGCAAAAATGTCTTGGTTCTGGTGGGGGTATACTGCATTAACAACGCTGAATGGGCCTGTGGTCTGAACTGGGTATGATTAGATTGGCCCATACGGGCACTTCTCTGTGTTCGGTCATTCATCCACCTACATCATTTTATGTAAATTGGAAATTGGCCAAGAGATATTTCTGGAGGTCCAAGAGCAGACTCTTCCTATTGTCCAGCAAGGAAACCCTATCCCCACTCCATTCCTGTGGCCTTGAAGTGAAGAGATGTGTGAAATTTAAGAGGGAGGCGAGAAAAGTCTGAAACACAATGACCTTGGGAATCAATGACTAGGCTTCGGATTACAGATCCTTCAAAAGCATACGTTTTAAATCTTTTCTAAAATGAAGGCTACGCCTGATCAATTAAAGTCTTCTTGCGCTACTAACAAATATCATTCCCTCACTAGTGACCGTATCTAGTACGAGTGCGGAAATAGATCATTTATATACCTCAGACAAGTGAGATCATGGACAAGGTGACAGGACACATTTCACATACTTCTGACAAACGGGACAAGCTTTACCAAGCACTGGGTCACATATGACTGTTGGCATTGGGCATGCCAAGAGGGCCTACCATCGTTCCACCCACATTCTGTTATGAAAACAAAAAAAAGCACCCAAGAGACTATAAAAAGAAGATGCAAAATAAGCAGAACCCGAAGAGCATGTTTACAGTATCAAGAACAATCTCAGCTTTGTTTGCTGCTCCAGCACTGCAAACAGGTCTCAGGCAGGTGTGCAGCAGTTCAGGCCGCACTCTGGTGCAAACCAGCAAACATCCACTCCAGCTCTCAGCAGGGATCATGTTCCCATTTTAGGATGTGTCAATACACCACTGACAAGGTTACCCAACTGAAGAGGCAGAGGGTAGTCCTGTTAAGATGAAATAAACATCCATTTAATTAATTCCGCACAGACTGGGCAACTGAACTGGGAGTTAACGTTACAGAACAAGAGTGGGACGAGTTTTGACAGGTATCCGTAAGGTGCAGGGAGGTATGTCAGGGAGCCTGCCATATCAAAAAATATATTTTATATCACACTGCACACCAGCTACAACACAAAATACAGTTAACTGTATTAGATGCACTGGCAGTCTAAAAAAAAGAAATGAGCACCTATAAAGAGTTATTAGCAAGTGCTAAGACTAGTCAGTTTTGTAACTCTGTGTCAGAAGAAATTAATATTATGTTTATATGTCGTAATTTGACTTACAGCGTAAATTATTTTCTTTAATGACTTTTCAAACGTTTTGCCACAGACTATTTACTATGTTGTGGATCCAGATGCACCGATGGCAACCAAAAACCTAAATTTGGTAAAGTGGAAATTAACAGAGTTGTAGTTGCACAAGACTGGATCTTTGAACTTTTTAAACTAGACATACTGAAAGAATAACGTTCAATGCTATCAATATATATATATTTTTTAAATGTGTATATGAACGTTTCTTGAATAACTATGGATGAAAAAAACTATGTTAAGCCGGTCTAGCTTGCGAATCTTTAAGATTAATCTGACCCTACTTTGATATATTATTAGTTTGGTTGCTTGGAGAGAAGCTCTGATACATTTTCTCAACACATCACAATGGCTTCTCAATTCTCCGTCTGGCTGCCTACAAAACTGAAAACCTCAAAAAGGTCAGACAAGCAACTACTTTTCTGTTGGGTTGGTCTCGGGTCTTGGGCCACATGTGCCTCAACTCACTAATTTGAAGCCCCTGCCTTCCCTTCCTCTAGAGTCTTATGCAGACATGGCACAGAGAAACCTGTCTGGGCAGCTTATGACTTGCAGGCATTAGACATCACCACTCAGAGGCACCCATTTGATCAGAGGCATTCAGGACAGGGTGGGGGAGGTGGAGGGGGAGAGAAGGGGAGTTGTCAGGTAAACCCTTGCCCCAGCTCTCTATGCCCTGGCCCCTCATTGTGCCCCCCCCCCATCACAGCTATGCAGAAAAAAATGCTGATACAGACCTAAAAGAACCTTCATGACCAAGACCAGCATGCATCAAACCACCACCTGAACTACCACCAACCCTCCAGGACCTGCACTCCCCGCCTCGCTCGCTCGCTCACACTCCCCAGATCTGTTGAAACCACAGCAGAGGATACTCCTTCTCCTACCTCAGAGCTAAGACCTACAACGATCTTCCCCTCCGCCTCCAAATAGCATTCTCTCTCACAGAATTCAGACTTGAGACCTGGCTCTTTGACTGATCGCAGCAATATCATAACAACTGATAACCCCACAGGTGATTAGCCTCGCTCTACAAATCCCGACTGATTGACCAGGAAGCATATCAGAAAGGAAAAAAAAAAATCTAACAGACACTGCACCTTTCCACCCATTAAGGCTTTTCCAATCATCTTTTCATTGTAAAGTAGTGTTGGCTGCTTGAAATGTCTAAATATGACTTCGTATGTGTGTATTTTTCTGTATATAAATATACATGAGCCCCACATAGGGACAGAACGTGATATATAAATGTTTCAATACAATATATGTACTAATAATTACCTTCGACATGACACAGGAGATTACACCACTGGTGACATCACATATCACAAGCAACATCACCAATGACAACAATGGTTCTCTAGATAGAATACAGGGCACACTGGAATAGTTTGTGACCACTCACCCATGTCCTCTGCTTGGATATATTCTACACCTATAGGCAAGTTTACACAGGGCCCAGCACCTGGCCATGCACTGTGCTAGCAACATCCAGAGGTGCAGGGCTGACAGCCCAGGTCTGGTTGCTGGAACAGTACATTGAACCCATGCAAAATCTTGGCACCTAAGGTTTGTAGGCATCTGCCCATTAAACTTTAGGTCTGTGTCACATCACAAAATTGAATGGGGGACGGGGCTAAACAGGTTCAGCTCACCGAGTTGTCATTTTTCCATAAGGCACTTTACCTGCCTCAAAGCAGACCAAATTTTCCCTTGCCGCTGGCTCTGTAGACAGATCGCAAAACCTCCAGAGATAATGTAACGATAAAACCACAAACTGGCTGTTGGTTGAGAAGGTTACCACCGTATTCCACAAAACGCAATTGAGCTCATGAGCCTTTTTTTTTTTTTTTTTCCCAGAAAAGCTAGAGTTCAAAAATGAGGTCTGCATGTAGCTTTGTGCCACAGTGTGTGTGAAGAGCGCATAGACATTGCTTGGCAGTCTGAAGGAGAGAGTATGAATCCAGAGCGGAGTCGGTTCTTACCTGAGTCGATACGACACACACTGAGTACTAACAGGATAAGCCACCAGGATCTTCTCTGAGGATATGCCATACTGTTAATGCAAAGGAAGCAGCACTTGTCAGGAGTCCTGCTGTACCCTGTGGAGTGCAGAACCGGCACTGTGTGGTGTGGTCACCAAAAAGCAGAAGACAGCTTGGACAAGGAGCCTCTAGTTGCCTTTAACCTCCTGCATGATCCTGCCTCATGAGCGACACTTCACCTTACTACCACTTCTGAAGTAACTCAGGACAAGGAGTGAGGGACAGTTCTCTATCACTGCCCTGAGATTCTACATTCCCTTAACACAGCTCTGTTCTGAAGAAGGACACAATTTAAACCCAAGGAGTTTGTGTGAAATAACCTTTTGTCTTGCATATGCAGTATCTTGATGTATATCGTTTACAAAAATATGTGGAACCACAAGTTGGTGATGTTGGTCCACAACACTTTCTGCCAGAGCCGAGGACCCTTGAAGGCAGGCCTAAGCGAAGACAACCAAGACCACTACAAAATAGTACTTTGCACTTATTAGAAATTAATAGATTGTTACATATTAAGATAAAAACGTATGCACTGCCGGGGCAAGAGGTTAAACTTGTGCAGTTATGGCACACACGCAAAAAATAATGGTTTAACTTATTGGTATTCTTGGAAATAGAATAATAATGACCTTTTATGAAAGCATAATATTTGGCTGTGAACAACTAAAACACAGAATGCAGAGGGGGGAAATACTTAACGATCTAGATACTAGTAAGGCTTGTCTGAAGGTGAGCCAATGCTGGAAACATCCGTGGGGCCGAAAACACTCACCCTTATACTGCTAAAAATTGCCTCGTTCGTAGTCATCCAAAAAGATGCACTTAGCTACAAATTGTCTAGAGAACACATCATGGTTTTCACAAACCTTTTGTTAAGCATGCCAAAGAAACACTTTCCCCAAGAGGTCCCTGGAGGGCATTACAGTACGAGTGCAATCATTTCCTTTCGCACTGGGGCCTCGTTTGTGGTTTCTGGAAACTCGGGCCCTGTGTGGCCCCTGAAAGCGTATTGTGCCGCATCTCTAGAAGAGTGAATTAGACATCACTGTGTACAAGAGTTTCTACTACATGAGAGAGGAAGAACAAAGGCTGCAAGGAGACATTGTTTTTTCTCCTGTCTCTCTGGTTGTTGATTAGAAATGGTGCTTAGGAGGCAGCTGGGCTGGTGAGGTCTGGACAACGACTACAACGTTACACTCGCTTCTCGCTGGCTTTTAATTTGGGAGCTTACTGAACATTGATAAGTCATTAAATTTAACAATATATACATGCCTTTGGAGTCTAAAAATGCGAGTTAGGGTTCTATTACAATACGTTTGATTTAAAAGTCGTGCGTTTGAACTTTCACTGCCGTAATTAAATAAGTGTTACACAGATTGTTACTTCTGTGCCCACGCGTTCTTTGTACAAAGCAATGTTCCGTTTCGCGCCACAGGAGAGGTTTAGACTGTGCAAGGGTTTCCAACGTCGGACTAGGAGGGACGGATCCATGTCAGCTTTCAGGCACAGCACTAGTGATATTCGCCGATTAAGTAAACTGTCTATTTCTATTAATAGAATATACATTATTTCTCGTGGATATCCTCAAAACCTGGTACATCCCCAGCAACTCCGGAGCCACTATCCTTCTGCTTTAAAGGAATACATCCAAGAAACCTTAAAAAGCCTTACCAGTGCAAGTCCTGATGGACAAAATGTAAAGTCTCCATGATGTAGGCAAAATAACTTGTCCAGACAAAACACTGTTGACATTTGTAAGGTTTAAGGCCATCTTGAGGCGTCTACAAGCAAAGTGCTAGCAGCCTTTCTGAAGTCACCTTCATATATCTTATCACCAGGAATCTGACCAATAACTGCGGACCACTAAAAAGATGACACTTTTGAGTTTCGAAGAAAATATGGCCACCTTATTTACAATTTCCATATTAAAACATAAAATTCAGACCAAAATATAGGGTTAGGATTAATACATGTTTTTTTACATTCCGCAGGGAAGAGGGAGAGAGAGAGGGAGAGGTAGAAGAAGACAGGGAGAGAGACAGGGAGAGAGAGAGAGGGAGAGAGGGAGAAAATAAGCACAAGAGATAGACA
Source organism: Pleurodeles waltl (assembly GCF_031143425.1). Classification (NCBI taxonomy): domain Eukaryota; kingdom Metazoa; phylum Chordata; class Amphibia; order Caudata; family Salamandridae; genus Pleurodeles; species Pleurodeles waltl. The sequence continues at coordinate 74,662,448 of NC_090447.1, read as the reverse complement.
CAATGTAAATGTAGTTTGGTACACCCCCACAAACAGGGACCACAAATTATGGACTATCCTGCACTGCTTTTTTTACATCCTAGTGACCCTTTGCCATCCCAGTTTTTGTTTTTTCCTAACCAATCAGTATGAAGGTGTGTTTCACAACACTGAAAATGTGTTGGTATGACTGAGGGATGAGGAATGAGAAGTAGGAATGATAGAAGATGGATGAGAAGTAGGGATGAGAAGCAGGGATGATGGAAGAGGAGTAGGGATGATGGATGAGAAGCAGGGATGATGGAAGAGAAGCAGGGATGATGGAAGAGAAGCAGGGATGATGGAAGAGAAGCAGGGATGATGGAAGAGAAGCAGGGATGATGGAAGAGAAGCAGGGATGATGAATGAGAAGTAGGGATGACGGAACAGAAGCAGGAATGATGGATGTGAATTAGGGACGATGGATGAGAGGCAGGGATGAGACGCAGGGATGATGGATGAGAGGCAGGGATGATGGATGAGAGGCAGGGATGAGAAGTAGGGATGATGGATGAGAAGTAGGGATGATATATGATGATGAGAAGTAGGAATGATATGAGAAGTAGGGATGATGGGAGAGAAGCAGGGATGATGTATTATGGATGAGAAGTAGGGATGATGGATGAGATGCAGGGTTGAGAAGTAGGGATGAGGAGTGAGGAATGAGGATGTCCTAAAATGGATGCTGTACGCCAGGTGATTTTGGGGTAAAGGTGGTCAATATCTGTGATATGAAAAGGCTTCCTTGTACATTTGCATTGTGTTATCACCAGAGAGCCATAGACAATCTCCGCCTGTCCTCACTCTGATTGGTTTAGAGATTTATTGTTTTATTTTACCCATATTTTCTTCCTTCCTCATTATGTTAGGGTCATCGGTTTGATTACGTTTTGTTCTTGTCACCAGAATTTTACTACTTCTTTATTACATTATCCAGGACTCAACTCCTCTTTTGAAATGATAAAATGCATGATTTGCCTTTTTTCATTTTCCTCTTACCTTGTATTGTGTTTGTGTCTGCTTATTATACTTCTGTTGCCTGTAATCTTGAATAAAAGGTAAATAAATAACCCAGATGTTTTTGGTGTGACACTTATTATAAAACAATTCATAAAAAGACTTGTAACCAAGCACCAGTGCTCTTAACGCTGGTGGTATGCTAGAAAGAACTGTCAGTGTCTTCAGTGGGTTACAGAACACAAAAAGTCCCAATTCCCAACTTGTTAGATACAATTTACGTAACAGACGCACAATAGACAGAATTGAAGATGATGAAGGAAACCAGAAAATAACAAGCATTTGCAATGCAACGGGTCTCGCTTTTGCTCGAGTTAGAGCTATTCGTGTTTTAAACTCCTAACTGACTTTTTTTGCCACATAAACTGAAAAGTTTAACAGTTTCACATAGGCGAGCCCACGGCCACCATGAAGCGCGACGGAGACACACAAAAGGAAACAGAAGTTCGCTCGCAGTGGAACATATCAGCAAAAAGTAAAATTTTCCATGTAACCAGCAAAAGTGCAATTAGCCAGGTAACAGGATCGATGTCCTGCAAAGAGATCGCGCTGCCTGCAAAATGAAGAGAAGAGGTAGTGCAGAAACCATACAGAAAACATGGGGCCTCGTATGTTTTCAGTAGTTGGCCGGTGTGCTCGGGGAGGGCTATATTACCGGAAAAGGCATGATGTATGCATGCCTTCCACTAATGCAATGAAGCGAATTGTAAGAGGCAATCCCACGAACCAACCAAACTCATGGGTGAGTTTGGTTGGCAAGCCCATGGAGAGATTACTCTAGGGACAAAGCGCTTCGAGCTCAATCCTAAAAAGGTAAATAATGCAATGGATCATTTAAAATGAGGCGTGAAGTCAGGGCTTAATTAAAAACAAAGAACCGAAACAACTCTCTAAAGGCAAAAACAGATTGTAATTGAAGTTGGTAGGTTGATGCTACTATCTTTCTCTCCTAACCCCTGTAGTTAAAATGGCAGAGTTGTGCACATTGTGTCTTATATAGCGTTCCCTAGCATGTCCACAAACCATGCAGGGCCCTGTCCTCTCCGAGGAATAGACAATGTGGGTCTCGGCAGGGGCTGGCTACAACCAGCCTAACATTCTGAGCAAGTTTAGAGTGTAAGCAGGCCGACTGAAAAAGAGAAGGGGAATTAACCCCCTCAAGGTTTTTTTTTTTTTTAGGTCAGGCATAAGCATTCGACCTTCGGTATACTTTTAAGTATACTTGTTCTGTGGGCTTAAAGCCATTTAATATGTTGGTTGTAGTGTGCTTTAAAAATCCTTGTTAGCTACTGGTCAGTTCTACTTCTTTGTTCCTCCTTTTTCTCTTTCAGAGCAGGGACCAATTACTGTATAATTACACTTTGTCCCGTTTCTCTCTTTTGTAGGGGGACTTTTTTTTAATAAAGTTTTTGCCTGCTCGTCTAACATTGTGGGTGGGTGTTTCAGAGCAGCCATGCTTCCTGGTGCAAATCCCCCCCCGCTGCAAATATACAACAGCAGCAGAGGGGGTTGTTTCCAGGGTCAGCTCACCCTCACTCTCTTTTTTGTTTTGTAATAAACTATGATTCTGAGTGGTCATCCTTGCTTGCCTTATTTTTCTTAAGACCACCTGACTAATTGTAATAACAAAAAATAAACACTTGATTAACCACCAGCCTTGGGTTCCAATTAGCGTACTACTCACCTTAAAGCGCTTCAATGCCACGTCAGGGTAGTAAGCGTTAAATAAAATTACAAAAGCTGTTCAGCAATGGAAGTCTTTTATCCCCCTAATTATCTCGACTATCATCGCCACTGTATGAGGTGGGCCTGCTGTGGCCATTTTATTCAAAGCAAGAAGGGCTTGTTTCACAATCTGACCTGAAACTGCGCGCTACTGTTCAATTGCCTCTTGCTTCCTTTGGACCGTGATATTGCCAGCATGAGTGGTCATAATCCGCAAGAGGGGAGCTCAGACTCCTGCCACCACCAGAACGGGTAAATGCACTTGAGAATCGCAGCAGGAATGGATGTTACCTGCAGGGTGACAACACCATTAAGAACCCCGTTTTATCTTAGCTTGACTGCTGGCGTATGCAGTGTGCGTATGCTATTGTCAGCTCCCCGAGTGCTTTTGCTTCCATCTTTTAAGAGTGAATAAGCTTTCTTTGAAAAATCATACATGTGATAAATATCCTTTTGTGTCTTTCCTTCCCGCTCATACTGATGGCGGATGTGGCACTTTAAATCGGCTTGCTTATGTGAACTGTTTTACTTTTCATTTTCAATTTATGTGGCAAGAAACGCTAATAGCTCTAACTCGAGCAAACACGAGACCCATTACATTGCAAACGCTTTTTTAATTCGGGGGCAAATAGTGCATTTTACAACACATTTTTAATCATTTATTGCCTTTTTTTCAACAATTTTTTCTACTTATTCCTACCCTCTTCTGCCTCGGCATTTTTCTCTACACTTCATCTTTTCTCCAATCACATCATATCTACCACTTTTTCTCAACCATCCATTCTTCATTCCCTTTTCAACTACTCTCCCCTACTTCTAGCCCTCCTTCATTCTTTTTCCTTTCTTCCTCGCCCTCCTATCTCATCTGTGGTCCCCCTCAAGATTTTCTCTTGTTCTTTCTCCTGTGTATGTGAAACATTGAATGTGTCCTAGTCCATTTCACAAGGATCCTGCCACACCAGGACTGAAACTCGTTGCCAAATTCCGATAGACGAGAAGTGACCAAAAGGAACATGACAAAGTAATAGTTATTACAGCCCTGCTTGAGCTCAGGGTAACCACTCAATATCTTTGCAACTGCCAAATGACACACACCATCTCTAGACAAAGGAATGTGGAAACCAAGTGACCTATAGTGGGACAAAAGGAAAATTTTAAAAGATACCTGATAGCCCACACCACCTTGTCTTACTCTCATCTCTTACATCTTTGTTTCTCTAGACTCACAACGTCATTAGTACATCTAGTCTGACCATATATTGTCCTACTGTAACATCCTCTTCTTCACTATACATCCTCATCCTACACAGCTCCTCCCAAATGAGCACCTGTCTTATTCCTAAAATGCTTGTGCCTCGGATACATCCTCCCAACCCTAGTTATGTTATTATGTGTATTTGCACAGTGCACACATCACCCAGGAGGGTATCTGGGCGCATACAGAATGGCCATATTTTCAGTTTCTTTCACAATTCTAGGGCAGAGCTGACAGCTCTGATGTAAAGGGGGAGTTGGTTCTAGGTTTTAGGAGCCAGGAACGAGAAGGCGCAGCCACCAGCACTGGCTCTTTGAATGCCGAGGACATGGGAGAGCAGTAGGCTAGCTGAGAGAAGTTGTGTGGGGGTTTGGAAGCAGACGCAGTTGTTAAGGTACACAGGTCCTAGGTTGTGCAATGCTTTGTGTGTGTGCATAGTTTGAGCAGGGTGTGTTTTTTGAATAGGGAGCTAGTGAAAGTGTTTCAGGTGTGTGGATATGTTAGTAAGAGGTGGGAGTTTAATGCGGGGATGACTGCTCTGATCTGGTTGACCTGGAGTTTCTTGGTGAGGTGTGCAGTGATTTCGGCTAGGAGCATGCTTTTATAATACAGCTTGCTGCCGATAATAGCTTGGGTGATGGTTCAACAGGTGCTGAGCGGAAGCCTTCTGAAGATTTGCTTGAGGGGCTTGAGGGTATGGAAGCAAGAGAGGGCAATCGAGTGGACCTGACTCGACATCAAGATTTTACCTTCTTATGTAAATGTCACCTTTCCATATGCTTGATCATCCTGGTTTCTCTCCTCCAGTCCATCACATACACACAAAATAAAACTCTCTCACGTGTGGTCTCTCTGTCTGACACACAAATGCACACTCTCGTCACTCTAGTCAAGGGTACACACTTATTCTGAGGGAATGCCCTGCAGGACTAGCCACACTGCACCCCTGCCTCGTGAATTTCCTTCCTATTTAACTTCTGCCCCAACAATCAAAAAATGAAATTACATGAAAGATAAAATTGCACCCTGAGTCCCAGTGAGGTAAAGTTTAAAAAGGGACAGGTAACGACCCCCATCTCTAGGTCCTGAAGCCTCTGTACTTATCATATGGCCTTGCTGTGGCTTTGCCCTGCAGTTGTCTCCATCTCTCCACTTGTGACAGCAACTCTCTCCATCACCGGGCCCTACCCGACTTGATGGGAAGCATTGACGGGGAAGGGCACACTCCGTGTGCACGTGCAGGCGTGCACTGTAACGCAGCGACGCTACGATGACGCATTCGAAGATAACAAACATTTAACATACAAAGCACTGCTGTACCTTGTAGGAGAATGGCTCGCTGTTGCAGTTCCACCCCCCCCCCCCACTTTTTGCCTGATGAACGAGTTACTTACCTTCGGTAATGACTTTTCTGGTGGATACATTAGCTACCTGTGGATTCCTCACCTAATGAATACTCCCATGGCGCCAGCATTAGACGAAAATCTTCTTCCTAGCTTCTGCACGTCGACGAGGACGTCACATTTGCCCACGCGACGCCGTCCGACGTCATATAGGCAATAAGAAGTCCTCGCCGACGTCAGTACCAACATTTTTTACGTGCCTGAGAACAATAATCTAATGTGATGAAAGACAATAGCAACATCTCATAACATTGAGAACCACATATCATTGCAAGAAGATGGCTATAAATTTAATATATACATTTTTCTTTAAAATAAATAAATATGTACAGTAAATATATATATATATAAATACAATATATATATATATATATATATATATATATATATATATATATATATATATATATATATATATATATGAAAGAAAAGATGTCCTGATCTGCGTGTTACGGCGCACTTAATTCTCCAGTGGTGCTGGTTTGAGGCAGGACAACCATATTTTCAAAAAACAAGATTCTCTTTCTGTTTTAGCAAGAGAAAACCGCACTCTGTCGTTGTGCCAAAAATACCTTAACTTTTAATACATTAGTGAGATCATAAACAAACAAACAGGAATCCCCTGACGCGTTTCGGTCTCACCAGACCTTGTTCGCACAAACAGGAATCCCCTGACGCATTTCGGTCTCACCAGACCTTGTTCACACCTGTGAACAAGGTCTGGTGAGACCGAAACGCGTCAGGGGATTCCTGTTTGTTTGTTTATGATCTCACTAATGTATTAAAAGTTAAGGTATTTTTGGCACAACGACAGAGTGCGGTTTTCTCTTGCTAAAACAGAAAGAGAATCTTGTTTTTTGAAAAAAAAAAAAAATATATATATATACACATATAAACATATACATATGCCCATATAGACATAATCTATTGTAGCCCTCAGGACCAAAAGGAGCACACTCAAGAATTACTTGGTGAGACCAGAGAGGCAACGGGGAGGCGGGTGGGACCGTGAGGAATCCACAGGTAGCTAATGTATCCACCAGAAAAGTCGTTACCGAAGGTAAGTAACTCGTTCTTCTGATGGAAACAACTACCTGTGGATTCCTCACCTAATGAATAGAGTCCCAAAGCAGTACCGCTCTCGGTGGTGGGTGCCTATATGGTCAAACCAAGAAATCCTGCAGCACTGACCGTGCAAAATGGCCGTCCCTTCTGACCTCAGAGTCCAAACAGTAATGCTTCGCAAAAGTGTGAAGGGACGACCAAGTTGCGGCCTTGCAGATGTCAACCACAGGAACACCTCTAGCCAAGGCCGAAGTGGCCGACTTAGCCCTGGTGGAATGAGCTCTAATACCATCAGGCGGATCCTTCTTTGCTAAAGAGTAACACATTTTAATGCAAAGAACAACCCACCTGGAGAGGCGGAGGATAGAACGTGGACAGAGTAATTGTCTGGGCCAAATGAAAGGGTGAAACAACCTTCGGAAGGAAAGCAGCCTTGGTCCTCAACACCACCTTATCCCCGTAAAAAGTTGTATAAGGGGGTTTCACTGACAAAGCCTGCAACTCACTCACTCTCCTTGCAGATGTTATAGCAACCAGGAAGACTGTCTTAAGAACTAACAATCTTAAGGGGCAAGAATGCATAGGTTCAAAAGGAGACCCCATAAGGAAAGTTAAGACCAAGGACAAATCCCATTGAGGCATAACGAAAGGATTTGGAGGATATTTATTCATAAGGCCCTTTAAGAATCTAAGTACTATAGGAGATTTAAATAACGAAGGTTGGTCTGGAAGACAAATGAAGGCTGACAAGGCAGACAAGTAACCTTAAATAGTAGCCACTGCACAACCCCTCTGTGCTAAAGACAAAGCAAATGATAAAACATCTGACAAATGAGCACGTAAGGGATCAATCTGTCTCTCTCCACACCATACCACAAATTTAGACCACCTATTAGCGTAGATAGATTTAGTGGAGTGTCGCCTGGCCGCTAAGATAACATCCACTACATCAGGCGGGAGAGAGAAGGAACTCAGGTTGCCCCGCTCAATCTCCTGGCATGTAGGTGCAGACTCTGGAGTGTAAAACCTGCCCCTGCGACTGCGAGAGGAGGTCTGCCCTGAGAGGGAGACTGAGCGGAGGGCACAGTGAGAGTTGGAGAAGGTCGGAATACCACACCCTCCTTGGCCAATCCGGAGCTATTAAGATTAGTTGGGCCCGGTGTTGGCGAATTTTCCACAACACTCGAGGAATCAAGGGTATGGGGGGAAACGCGTAAAGCAACTGGTCGCACCAGGTTCTCTGAAACGCGTCCCCCAAAGCTCCCTGCACCGGATACTGGAGGCTGGGGAATAACGGACAGTGCGAGTTCTCCCGGGTGGCAAACAGATCTATCCGAGGAAACCCCCACAACTGGAAGATTAGACAGACTTGATCTGGATGGAGACGCCACTCGTGGTCGGCCGAGAAATGGCGACTGAGACTGTCCGCACGTACATTCAAGACTCCGGCCAGATGATTTGCTACCAAGCAAATCTGATGGTCCATTGCCCAGCACCATAGTCGAAGAGCTTCTCTGCAGAGAAGGTACGACCCTACCCCTCCCTGCTTGTTTATATACCACATCGCAGTAGTGTTGTCCGTCAGGACCTGAACCGACTGACCACGAAGGGATGGGAGGAAGGCCTTGAGAGCCAGACGTACAGCCCGCAACTCCAACAGATTTATATGAAACATCTGTTCCACTGGAGACCAAAGCCCCTTGATCTCCAGGTCCCCCAGATGAGCTCCCCACCCTAGAGTGGAAGCATCCGTTATTACTGTGGCCACAGGCGGAACTTGCGAAAACGGCCTTCCTCGGGAAAGATTGTCGTCCGCAATCCACCATTTCAAATCCATGGCAGCATCTCTGGAGATCCTCACTGAGCCTTTGAGATCCCCTTTGTGTTGAGACCACTGCCTTCGGAGGCACCACTGAAGAGCCCTCATGTGCCAGTGAGCATGCGTGACCAACATTATGCACGAAGCAAACAGACCGAGCAGACGTAGGACCTTGAGGACTGGAATGACCGCTCCATTTTGAAACACTGGAACCAACGCCTGAATGTCCTGAATCCGCTGAGGCGGAGGAAAGGCTCGATTCAATGTTGTATCCAGTACTGCCCCTATGAACAGGAGGCGCTGAGAGGGCTCTAGGTGAGATTTGGGCACGTTCAACGAAAAGCCCAGGTCAAACAACAACTGGGTTGTGGACTGTAGGTGACGCAACACGAGCTCCGGAGACCTGGCTTTGATCAACCAGTCGTCTAGATAAGGAAATACTGCTATCCCCTTCCGTCTGAGCTCCGCCGCAACCACCAACATCACCTTTGTGAAGACTCGAGGTGCTGAAGTAAGACCAAACGGGAGAACCGCAAACTGATAGTGCTGCAACCCCACCACAAACCGGAGATACTTCCTGTGCGACTTGAGTATCGGGATATGAAAGTAAGCATCCTGCAATCTCCATTGTTCAGCGCCAAAAGCACCTGAGCTAGGGTCAGCATCTTGAACTTTTCCTGTTTGAGGAACCAATTCAAGATCCTTAGGTCCAGGATTGGCCTCAACCGACCATCCTTCTTGGGAATCAGGAAGTATCTCGAGTAACAACCTTGACCCCTTTCCTGCTCTGGGACCAACTCCACTGCGCCCTTTGAAAGGAGGACTTGAACCTCCTGTTCTAACAACAGGAGGTGTTCTTCTGAACAATAAGATGGGCGGGGCGTGATGGGGGGCGGAAACTCCCGAAAGGGAAGGGTGTAGCCTTTTCTCGCAATGCTGGTAACCCAGGAGTCTGATGTTATGACCTCCTTCTTGTGGAGAAAATTCAGTAACCTCCCCCCTACAGGAGTGGAGTGAGTGGGAATTGGTGGAAGCCTAAGGCTGCTTCCCCTGCTGCACCCCGCCAGAGGAAGAGGAAGAGGCAGAGTGCTGCTGAGAGGCTCCCCTGGTACAGACCCTACTCCTCCCTCTAAAAGATCTATAGGAGAGAGCAGAGGTAGGCTGCTGGAATTTCCCTCAAAAGGAGGAGGAGGAGGAGCCACAACCAAATCCTCTAAACCTCCTAAAAAATCTGGAGGAGGCAGAAGTGGCTTGCAAGCCCAGCGACTTGGCCGTGGCCCTGCTCTCCTTGAACCTCTCTAAGGCCGAATCCGCCTTGGCACCAAAGAGCTTGTCTCCATCAAAAGGAAGGTCCAGTAGGGTTGACTGTACATCCGAGGAAAATCCTGAGTTACGAAGCCAAGCCTGCCTCCTCGTAACTACAGCAGTGCCCATTGCTCTAGCAACCGAGTCAGTTGTATCCAACCCAGATTGGATAACCTAAGTTGCAGCTGCCTGAGCGTCCGATACCAGATTCAATAGCCCCTGAGGGACCTCCGTATGCGTAGATGCAATTTCGTCCATCAGAGCATAAATGTACCTTCCTAAAATACATGTAGCATTGGTGGACTTTAATGCCATGCTACATGACCAGAACACCTTTTTGGATGCCATATCCATCTTCTTGGAGTCTCTATCCGAGGGCACAGATGGAAAAGAGCCAGGAGCAGACCTTGCCGAGCAGGAAGCCTGGACCACCAAGCTTTCAGGTGTTGGATGTCTGGTAAGAAAACCAGGGTCAGCCGGTGCAGCCCGATACCTCCTAGCCACAGATCTATTGACAGCTGAAGAAGACACTGGCTTCTTCCAGACTTCCAAAACAGGTTCCAGCAGCGCCTCATTGAACGGCAAAAGTGGTTCTGCCGATGTAGAGGCCGGGTGCAACACCTCGGTCAACAAATTCTGCTTGGCTTCAGTCACCGGCAAAGGAAGATCCAAGAAGCTAGCTGCCTTCCTGATAACAGAATGAAAAGTGGCCGCCTCTTCTGTATACTCCCCAGGAGATGACAAGTCCCACTCGGGGGAAGTATCTAGGCCACTAGCAGTGTCCAGCCCATGGAGAGCCTCATGAGAGTCCTCAATCTCTCCTTCCTCCAGGTTTTGTCTCTGGTACTCCTGCTCTTCAAGGAGGCGGAGAGCAAGCCTCCTCGAGTGCAGCCTCTCCTCTATCCTCGGCGTCGACATGGCGTCAGCAGATGTCGAAGAACGACGCCGATCTTCGGATCCGTCCGACGCCGGGTCTACAGGCGCCATACGAGAAGTCGGATGGAGAGAAGACTGCTTCGGAGCCGTAGGAGGTCTAGACGGCGCCACTGGTTGAAACATCGAAGCCGCCGGAGCCAAAGCCTCAGGAGCCACCGGAGCCGATACCGACGCCGAGCCCACGTTCCCCAGGGGGAGAAAGGGCATAAAGGGTGCCGGTCGAAGCAGAGAGGAGCACCCATGTTGAAAGCCAAAGGGCCCGAAGGACCAGCCGGTCCACCACCTGGAGCCATCTGCTGGAAGATGGAAAACAGTGAATTTAAAAATGTGGTATTATCAGCTCCAGGGGCCGGGAAAGCCGGGTACTGGGGTGCCTGGTTCGAAGGCGACACCGACGCCGGTCTCGACGTCTGCAACGACGGAGAAAACATTTGAGGCTGTGGAACCTCAAACACTGAAGGTGGTTGGCCCGATGACCCGGGCGAAGTCGGTGAGGCTGGAGAAGGCAACGGCGTAGACGGATGGGGAGTGACAGTGGGACTGACCTCCCAAGTCTTCCGACGTCGAGTTGATGGTGACCTCGACCGAGACCTCTCTTTACTTGACCGGCGCCGTGATTCTCGACGACGCTGGGAGTCCCGATGACGCCGATGAGACTTCGGTGACGAGGATTTTCGATGGTGTCTCTTTTCCTTCTTTTTCGACTTCGCCAGAAAAATCTTGGCCTCGCGCTCTTTCAGGCCCTTAGGATTCATATGTTGACAAGAATCACACTTGTCAACATCATGATCGGAACTAAGACACCACAAACAGTCAGAATGTGGGTCTGTTACTGAAATTTTGCCCCCACACTCACGACAGGGCTTGAATCCTGACTTTCTCTGCGACATTGTAATCTCAAAGAAAAAATAGATCCAAAAAACACACTGTAACTGCCGAACAGCAACAGTAGCTCCCTCGAAGATAACCGTTTCGAATGGCACGGAAAAAAGGGAACTGACGTCGGCGAGGACCTCTTATTGCCTGTATGACATCAGACGGCGTCGCGTGGGCAACTGTGACGTCCTCGTCGACGTGCAGAAGCTAGGAAGAAGATTTCCGTCGAGTGCTGGCGCAATGGGAGTATTCATTAGGTGAGTAATCATTAGGTGAGGAATCCACAGGTAGTTGTATCCATCAGAAAGCTAAATACTGTGGGTGGAATTCACAGGTTCGTTTATGAAGGTGTTTTGCAGGGTCCCGGCCCGGTGCTCATTTTAGGGCACTAGGGCTTAATTGTGCTTGCATTTACGACTGTGATGATTGTGAAGTGACCACGTAATAGCATACTCTGTATGAAAGAACCACTGCTGCGGAGCAGAGCTACTGATTGTGATAAGTAAACACATTTATATTTTAAGAATGACTGCTATTACGGCAAAGGGCCAGTGGCACACAGGAAATTGGATTGCTTCTGAACTTGAAAATCAAATCCCTAAATCCAAACAGAAAATTAATCTTAATCAACAAGAAGAGTGGTTAGCAGAAAAAGTGGCCAAGTCAGAACAGGTGAAACGGAAGCTTGAGTTGTGACCATGACCCTCTAAAACGTTTATAAATTACTGCAATATCACACACGTTGCAAGGAGAAAACAGCTTCTTTACCATAACCGTTTGGCCTCGTCCCGTGCCAGGAATGTTATTAACAAACCACGATGCCACACTTGCTATACCAGTGTTATACAATATACTTCTATGGCTCTGATGCCAATGTTTCATCTATCCCGACCACCTAAAGTATGTGCAGTGAAAATCGTGAACTTTTCAGTCCAGAAATAGATCAAATATATGCGGAGTGTAATCAGAATCGCAATAAACCTAATGTGATGGACTATTTTCTCCCCACTGCGAACTGTCACGTCTCCCTTTTCTCATTGCTCACCAATCTCCACTTCTGATATGATTAAGATAATTACAAAGCCTCGCGACCTCCCCCTTGATAGAAGTCTGCAACAAGCTTATTGCAAGGCTTGCTTCTTCTGATAGGACTCTTCTAACTGCAGAAATTGGCCACTGCCCTGGTCAAGAACGTCCTCCTTTGATTTGAAGCCAGCCTTGGCTACTTCCCTTATGAAACCCAGAGAGACCTAGCACACTCTCTGAATTGCAAGCTTATTTGGAAACTGGAGCAGATTTTGGCTGAGCACCTGGAACAAACAGCCAGTACTCCGCTTCAGACAATACATCAAACATAATAAAATGTGCGATGAGGCTGGTTGTCGTTCTCTTCATGGCACTGAATCTGTCACCATAGTAATATGGGGCAATTTGTACCTGATGGCAGATGGGGTTGGAGCCAGAGCACTTTGTTTATTACATCTATCAGCGGCCTATGCTAGAGTACACCAATGACAAGCCACTGTGGAATCAAAGATTCTGCGCATGCGTGGCTTTCTTTCTTTCTCGGACAAAGATCTCGGGCAACAACACATGGCACTTTCACCTTCAAGTGAAACCCCCTTGTTTGTGGTGTTCGCAGAGGATGGTATCATCTCTGCTTCTGGTTAATCTTCACCGTTGTTTGTCACTGCTAAAACCCTGAGACAGTCTATTTTATAACAAGATTGACTATTTCATTGTATTGTAATTACATTTGGATAGCATCCCACTGACGAAGCGTAGTACTGTTTCATACAGGGCAGCCTGGTGCTGAAGAACTCAAGGTTAGCAGTTAGTCCACTAGTTAGTGGTTAGCCGGTTACTTTATTTTTTAGGTTAGTCCATTAGTTAGTGGTTAGCTGGTTACTTTCTTTCTATTTGGATTAATCTTCTGCACTCAACCAAACCATTCAATGTATTCACTCTAGTTTCTTTGCTGCAGATTAAATGAATGAGTTAGATATGATATGTGGGCTCCTGCAGATGCTTGATGGGATTAAGGCATGCGCATACTACAGGAGGTTGGTATTGTTAGGTTGCAGGGGAATGACTCAAGGATATGTTGTGGTTTTTGAAGTTAGTTGTGGACAGTGTGCAGAAATCCAGCAACAGAGATAAAGGCAAGCATGCACGTGAAAGAGTAGGCTGTGTCCAGAAAGAGGAGGCATGCAGAGGAGGGAACTGAAAGAATTTCTCACAACCCGGTTATCAGAGAGGGTTCGCTGAACAAAGAGGAAGAAGGCACAATTTCACATGTTCCACTGCTGCATTAGATAGTGACATTTTAGCGATTGTTAACACAGAAGATAACATTGTGTGTAAAAGTCATATTTAAGTCCACTTATTGACACATTTATGGTGACCACCTTTCCCTTGCCGTTCGAACATTCAGTTTGCGGTCTAGTTGATGATTGTTAGCTGATTTTTAAACCATTCGCTCTGCTGCGGCAGAAAGAATACCTTCTTAAAATTGCTAAATGAATATGACCAATCATTTAAAATAAAGGTACAGCAGAACGGTGATCCTGTTGGTAGCTGCCTATGTGCTGGTCACTGCCCAAAGACGGCTCTTAAGTTTTAAAACCTAAGGATCCTGATGAAACAGGATCGGTTAATGAAAGATCACGTTTCAGCAGTTGTTAGCACGTGCTTTTCTCTTTAGCACTTAGTAAAGAACATCTGTAAGCTGATTGGCTTTCTCTAAAACGATCTGGCAATTCTGCCTCATGTAACCTCTTGGCTTCACTTCGACAACTCCAAAATGTTACTGTCTGTGCCTTTCTTGATCTTCACTGGCAAAATCCTTTAACCCCAGCTTGCAAAAACATGCAGTGGTTGCCATTGAGGGAGCACATTCAGTTTAAATGGCCCTGTCTGATTCATAATGTCTACTAACCCAGAGAGACAGTTTTCCTTCAACAGTGCTTTACAATATGTAGACCCTCCAGAACAATCTGGCCTATACCTCATGCTAAGCTGTGTTTCAAAGTTCAGATAGGGTGGATGTGCATCCTGTCAAGGCAGCAGAACTGCTAAATGCACTGCCAATCTCCCCTCCTACTCGAAGAAAAAAGAAAATTATACTCATTTCAAATGCAAGTTAAAAACCTTTCTTTAAAGAAGCTTACTTAGACTCTTAAAATATCGTAAATTATACTCATTCAAGTTTATTTAATCTCTCAGTTACATGGGCACAAAGATGATATAATCTCCCTAATAGATACGAACAAAATGCTCACTCAATCCCCCAAAACTCTGGTTAGGTACTCTAATTCACCCATAACCTAGATGCACACGGTACCTAGTGTCCCAGGTCTGTGGTGCACTGCACCTGCTGCACTAATGACAGCTGCGCCACTGCTCGGCGATAACAGTGGCTTTAGCCGGGCTGCAGTCAAAACCAATAGGAGAACCCTGGTTGACCTAAATAGGTAGGTAGGTAACACATGGGTTCATGTTTTTTACATTGAATTTTGGTACCTGTGGTCTATTTTTCATTGTAAATGCTGGACTTCAATTACCATAACTTAAAGGGCAAAAACATGCTACACAAGCTACGCAACAAGATATGGGCAACTCAAGACCAGTCTATCGCAGTCTAATGTGGAGCTCTACTTGTCTGAAACAAATGTCAACATGCGATGTATGTACTGGTGTTTCTATAGTGCTTATCTGATCTACATGGTGATCACTGGAGCACTGTACACAGCACGAGCCTGACATAGCAACTACGGTAGCAAAAAGGACAGAACAATGGGAAGGGCACTGGTGATAGGAATGGGCAGCGTCATCAGCAACCTTCTAAGAAAATCTTTGATCCCTGAGACTTTTTTTTTTTGCCAAGTAATTACTGGTGGAATCTTACAATAGCACCTGATCTGACACAACCTTTCAGAACAATCAGTGGACGCGATACTTCAGGGAGCAGTTTTTAAAAGTTACTCTTCTGGAGAGGGAAAAGGATTTGTGTAAAACTCCGTAAAAGGTGAGAGCCTGGGCACGGGTATGTCTTCGCCCACAACTCTTGCACAGTAGATTACTGCAGAGGTGGGTGATGGGTCTTTCCAACCCTTTCCTTGAGCAGAGTTTTTTTTAGATATATTATACCATCTATTAGGGATTAGAAAACATCTTCTAGTGAGAGGAAATACATCTTACCATAACCCGAAGGATGGCAAATGCTGCTTCAGCACTTCCACACAAGTGAAGGACAAGTAAATTGGACAAGAATGCCACCTTATAACAACTCCACACTTGGGCAAGCAGGTTGTGTTACACTTCCTGTAGAGCTGGTACAGGATTGTATTGCACCCTTTCCTGAAGAGCGTGGCTGGGTAGTATCGTAAACTCAGCAACTACAGACCCATCACATCCTGCTTGCTTTCCTGGTTAAAGTCACTGAAAAAGCCATCAACCAACAACTCACTATCTACCTGGAATACAATCACCTCCTGGATGACTCCCAATCTGGAGTCCACATAAACTACAGCACCAAACATCACTGATTGTTCTGGCCCACAAGCCCCACATAACGCAGCAGAGCAGTTGGACGCTCCTTCTCCTACCTTGTAGCCAAAACCTGGAATGGCCTCCCCTTGCACCGTGTAGGATGATGAAAACCTAGCTCTCAGACTGAGATCCTCGACCCTGCCAGCACCAGGATACTCTCATGGGTAGTTGTTGCGCTTTATAAATATAAATCGAATCAAATATAAAAAAATATAAATCAAGTTGCATTCTATAAGTTAACTGATTGATTGACCTACTGAAAGGAGAGAAACATAAGCCAAGTGGCTATCACCCCAAAAACAGCGAGGTTCATACAGAAGCATCTTACTCAATTTCTAAGAGGGCGAGGGATTAGGGCAGGAGTAGACCACCTTCCCAAAAGTACGGTTTTTTTTTGTAATCCACCTGCCCATCCCCCAAGAGGAAGACACTTGGCTAACAAAAGTTTGTAGCACCTCCAGATGTGCATGAGAACTGGGGAGCAGAGAACTATGTATGGGCTCTTTTGGGCGGCTATTACATCCATTTTCAACAGTGATGAATCTTGGATGTATTCTGACCTCTAATTTCTCAATTGCATACAAGAAAACTGTGGTCATCTTTATGGGGTTTTCTACATTAGTTGCCTCACAGGCTCGATGGTTGTTATTCTCTTTATCAGAGGCTTTGGGATCACTTTCAAGATCATTGCAATTAATTCAGAATTCTGCAGCTAGCTCATCAGTCAATGAAAGCTCAATAAGTATGTGAAATGGTGATGGATGGAATGCTTGAATTAATCTAATCTACAGGTAAGTACTGGGGTCAAATCCCAATCCATTATTATTTTCCACACCATGCACCCTCAGTATGGACCCAGCTATATGCGAATAAGTCTTGACCCTGCTCCAGGAGAGACAGTCCATCCAGAACTGCCAAACCAGGTCCTCCCTGAACTGGAACACAAACAGGGCTCGACAAATCCGCTCGGCCACTGGGCATTGAGTCTTATTTGATCAGGTCCAGCTATTTTTAATACTTACTGGTCCCTTCTGGGGAGTTGACACTGAACAGATGTTCTGCTCAGCTGAAAAGTGGAGGGGCAATAAAATATGCCTTTACATCTTGTTCTCATGTCATATTTTCTCTGTGTTCACAGACAGAGGTCAAAAGTCAGTTTCTCTTACAATTAATTTTCCTTCTGACTGCAGAGTTCCAGGACTTTGTAAGGTGAACAGTGTGAACTGCTGCTTAGAATGTAAAATAAGAGGATATATGGTGTCAGGTTTTTCCTAACACACAAAATTTAAATGACTAAGTCAACTGTGCAAACATTTCAAAATATATTCCAGTATTGTGAAAGCCCTTTATTATATTTCTGTGTGATGAAAAAAATATTTAATAGGATGAAAACAAATCATAATACTTTACGTGCTAATGTGCAAAGGATATGTTTTCTGAAACCCAATTTTCAAAGATTGTTAATACACTATATAGTTTTATCAGTAAAGCTGCAAGTTAGTGGAGAGGTTTTTAGACATTTCTTGGAAAGTTACTGTGTGCAGATGACAATATGTTATCACATCATGGTTTAGTAATACATTTATTACAATTGAGTGTTCAAACTGAGAAACACTCCTGCCCTGATGGCAATGTTGTTAGTAAACTAAAAGAAACCTTGGTTATGAGGGCTAGATTCTTGTGATGCATGCAGCAAACTTTAGTCTACTTAATCAAACTAAAGAGGTTGTTTTGTACTGCAGAAATGCTGAACTCACATATTTGAAGGTGCAATCATATGTGAGATTGACAAAAAAGACGACTCTGTAAACTATTTGCCTTGTATCACACAATTTGAGACACGTTTACAGGTCAAGTAAATTACAGTTAGGTCGAGTATATTTAAGTTACTCGACCTGCAGGTCTAGTAACATTTTTATGATTTTTTGAGCCCCGAACAACTCAGGACCTGTTTCGACCTAGTTATCAGCTCATCAGAAGAGAACAGCTTGGATCCAGTGACAGTGTGCATGGGACCCATGTTTGGGTACACCCACCCCACTTAAGGCAACACAATAAGTATTTAAAACAGTGATGGATGGAATGCTTGAATTAATCTCAGCTACTGGTAATTACTCAGGGACGCATCCCAATCCATCATCATTTTGTACACCATGCCACTTAGGCAGAAGCATGCATTTCTGTTCTTCCCTGTGAGCACACTTCTGGCTTCCTGTGGCCCAGATATTTAATTAATGGGCCTCTTCTAGTCCTACCGGACCATAACATAGGGTGGAAAATGCTAAACGATTAACTAATCTCCAGTTGAGCACAGCTTTTGTACTGCTCACATCTGCTAGATATTCCATGCCTCTGCAAGTCAAAAACAGGTGCAAAATTCTGCTGTAAATCATTTGGAATACACACTCCAAAAAATGCTTTAAAGGTGTTTCGGGGGTCAGTACAGATAAAACAAGCCACAAAGCATCAACAGAATGGGAGTTGATGGGGGTATTCATCAAATGGGAAGAAAGTTGTAAGGTTTTAACGAAATAAAGAACGATGGGGGTTTAGTGAATGTACACTGGTATGCTGTTGGAGAGTATAGGGTCTTGTACTGAAATGGGCCTGTGATCCAGTTTCTGTATAGGAACATAATCTTACACTTGATTCTGATCTTCATGGCTAGGCGATGTGGCTAGTTTAGTGCTGTGCCAAAATTTAGCCAATCCAGTGGCTTCATGATGTATCTTTCAGAGCCAGTATCAGATATTTGTGTAGCCTGATGTCAAGTGCACAGGTACACCCACATTTGGAATTTTTCAGGGAGCTCATGACAGTAGCAGGGTGTTCGAAAAATATATGGGCAAGAGTAATCCTGGGGCAGCCTTGACAGTCTGCTTCTGCGACAGCACCACTCACCTGTGGCTTCAGCATGATGTTGCTCATCCAAGTAAAACTCAGGTGCTTGGCGATAGTGGCTGTGTTAGAAATGGGGTCTCTAGTTGGCAGTCGGTTTGCACCCTGTCCAAGTAGGGACCCTCACTCTAGTCAGGATAAGGGAGATACCCGCTCAGATAACCCCTGCTCACCCCCTTGGTAGCTTGGCACGAGCAGTCAGGCTTATCTCAGAAGCAATGTGTAAAGCATTTGCACATAACACACAGTAATAAGTGAAAACACTACAAAAGGACACCACACCAGTTTTAGAAAAATAGCCAATATTTATCTATATAAAACAAGACCAAATATGATAAAAATCCAACATACAGTAATAAAAATATGAATGCTGCAATTGTTAATTGTACTTAACAATACAGTTCCTTGAAGTCGATAACTCCACCTGGGGCTATCACAGCGTCGTGAACAACAAAACCAAAAGTTCAGGCTGGCCTCGGCATCGCGGGCCAGCTGTGGTGTCTGGAAGACCCACAAACAGTACCTTGGATTTGCAGGGCGTCGTGATCCTCGCGGTGAGCTCCAGAGAGCGGCGTCGCCGGAGTCGGTGCAGGAGCCGTCGGGCCCTTGAAGACACGAACCTTGGGAATCGAACTCCGGGCTGATGAAATCAGGTGCGCTGGCGTGGATGGAGTCAGGGCTGCGTTGTGAAGCGGGACGATGCAACGTGCGGTGCCCACAGATCACGGTGCAGGCAGCGGCTCAGTGACTGAGTCGGTGAGACCAGGGCTGCGTGTGAAGCAGGGCGGTGCAATGTAAGGTGTCCACAGGTCACGGCGCAGGTAGCAGCGTCGTCGTTGCGGAAGCGCAGTCGTCGGTAGGCCCAAGCCAGCGGTGCAGGACGGGACGGTGCTTCGTGACCCTCACGAGCAGTGTCCACAGGCCACGGTGCAGGCAAGGATGCCTGGTGACGACACGGGAGCCGATGGTGCTGGCGTCGGTGGACCGGGACTGCGGGACGGGACGGTGCTTCGTGCTCCTAACGAGCGGTGTCCACAGGCCACGACGCAGGCAGCGGCGCCGGTGTCAGCAGGAGCGACGTCGTCGGGGATGCCCAGGCTGCGGTGTGAGCAGGTGACGCCGGAGTGCGGGGCCCACAGGTCACGGTGCGAGCAGCGGCTCGGTGAAGTCATCCGATGACGGCGTCGGTGAGACCAGGGTCGCGGTGCGAAGTGGTGCAATGCGACTCCGTGCGGCGTCGGCAGGTCATGGTGCAGGCCAGCGGTGTCGTTGCCGGTGTTGCGGTGGTTTCTCCTCTTGAACAGCACAGTTCCCAGTGCTGCAGGTCGAGGAAGTTGAAGTCTTTGGTGTCCCTGAGACTTCCAACAGGAGGCAAGCTCTACTCCAAGCCCTTGGAGAACTCTCTCAAGCAGGACACCCAGCAAAGTTCACCCTTTGCACTCTTTTCAGGTAGAAGCAGCAACTGCAGGCCAGTCCAGCAAAGCAAGATAGCAAACGGACAGTACTCCTCCTTCAGCTCTTCTCCTGGGCAGAGGTTCCTCTTGATTCCCGAAAGATTCTAAAAGTCTGGGGTTTTGGGTCTGCTTCTTATACCCAGTTCTGCCTTTGAAGTTTCCAAACTTCAAAGCAAAGTCTCAAGTGTTTGCAAGATCCTACCTTGTCCAGGCCAGGCCCCAGACACTCGCCAGGGGGTCGGAGACAGCATTGTGTGAGGGCAGGCACAGTCCTTTCAGGTGTGAGTGACCACTCCTCCCCTCCCCTCCAGCACAGATGGCTAATCCAGATATGCAGGCTACACCCCAGCCCCCTTTGTGTCACTGTCTAGGGGAGAGGTGTGAACAGCCCAACTGTCAAACTGACCCAGACGGGGGAATCCACAAACAGGCAGAGTCACAGAATGGATTAAGCAAGAAAATGCCTACTTTCTAAAAGTGGCATTTTCAAACGCACAATCTTAAAATCAACTTTACTAAAAGATGTATTTTTAAATTGTGAGCTCAGAGACCCCAAACTCCACATGTCCATCCGCTCCCAAAGGGAATCTACTCTTTAATCAGATTTAAAGGTAGCCCCCATGTTAACCTATGAGAGGGACAGGCCTTGCAACAGTGAAAAACGAATTTAGGAATATTTCACTGTCAGGACATATAAAACACATTACTATATGTCCTACCTTAACCATACACTGCACCCTGCCCTTGGGGCTACCTAGGGCCTACCTTAGGGGTGCCTTACATGTAAGAAAAGGGAAGGTTTAGGCCTGGCAAGTGGGTACACTTGCCAAGTTGAAGTTACAGTCAAAACTGCACACACAGACACTGCAGTGGCAGGTCTGAAACATGATTACAGAGCTACTTATGTGGGTGGCACAACCAGTGCTGCAGGCCCACTAGTAGCATTTGATTTACAGGCCCTGGGCACCTCTAGTGCACTTTACTAGGGGCTTACCAGTAAATCAAATATGCCAATCATGGATAAATCAACCAACAGTACAATTTCTATAGGGAGCAGTTGCACTTTAGCACTGATTAGCAGTGGTAAAGTGCGCAGACAATAAACCAGCAAAAACAGACCTGAAAAAATAGGAGGAAGAAGGCAAAACGTTTGGTGATAACCCTGCAAAAAGGGCCATTTCCAACAGGCTGAATAAGGGAAAATTTAGGAGAAATGAGAGTTCGGGGAGAGCCAAGCTGGGACTGAAGAAAGCTGGGGTGGCTAAGCAGTAAATATTCAGCAACTGCTTTTCTGTATTATCCTCATTTTTTTTTTGTTTTTTTATCTCTTTACCACTTTGTGATTCACTGAAATGTTCGTGGTCAAGCCACTCCCTTATTCCCCAACATCCATCTATCCTTTCTAACCCTGCACATTTTTGTGTGAAAGTGGAAGAGGGGTACAGGACAGCTTGAAATGCCTGTCTGCACTTCCATAACCTTGTTTTTCTTGCCAGAGAATGAGCTGTGTTTTATTGCGGATCTTAGCCTTATTCACAGATGCTGGACTGAAATCAAAATACCACTCATTTCCTTCTAATTACTCCTTGGCCATGTCCCTTCTCTGCTGCATTTCTGCACTGATTTTATCACCACAGAATGTTTCCAGTGAAAGGGAGTCACAGGGATCCAGTTGTGACGAATGTATTACATCTGTTACTGATATCTTTGCTCCTTGGTGCCACATCCTATCCACTATACCTCACTAATACTCACCGGCGAACACATATTCAAGCAATCGCCTTGCCTACATATATTGTATAAGGGTAGTTTCTTGTGGACATAATAGGCCACTAATTAACTGCTTCACATTCATTCTCTAAAACGAGCTCTGCTGGCTTTGTGGGTGCTTAAAGTTTATCAAGTCCCCAGATGAACAAAGCATGGCTGATGCGAGTGGAACAAGAGTCCGAGGTTGCAGCCTGTACCTCGTCTTCAATTTTTTTCCACCAGTGGCAGTGCTGTGAGTAGCTAGGGATCTGCCCACAAGTGCTGGATGAAAGGCTGAGAGGTTGAGCACAATTGTGGACCTTGCACTGGGACACAAGGCACCTCCATCTACGCAACTTCCGCCTCTGTGGACCACAGCAAGACCCTGGCTTCCAGAAAGTCCCATAGAAGAAAGGCTCAGAGAAGTGACTGAACAAGGACAGTGAAACCTGGGAGTCTACCCCTTAGAGCAGCTCATCTCCAATATGGCGGGATTTCTGAGGGTGGTGCCTGTAAGTAGAGGCCTCCTCTGTAGCATGTTTCAACACGTCTGTGACATTTGTCAACTGGAACCCGGGGCCTGCCCAGTTCCCTAAATGCTGGCGCAACAAGGCATACTGCAATCCCTTCATCACCACGGGTAGCATATTGCGGTCCCTTCACCATCACGGGTAAGGCAATGCTGGTGAAATGCTGCGCTACTTGGGAGGGCTCAGAGTCAGCCACCCACTCTGCGGTCTGCCTCCATTCATCCACAAGGTGAAGACGACGGAGCCAATTGTTTTGAAATGCGCCTGACAAAGAAGTAGGAACATGCATCTCAACACTGTACTGTACCCATTTGGTCGCTCAGTGAGAAGAAGGAACTTGCCTGTTAGGTAAAACCAGAGACCTTTAAGTCTCTAGGGATCTGGTTGCTTCACAGTCCCCGTTTCATTATCAGACTTCTATTCTGTTAACTGCATGAACTCACTGTATGGAGCCTGGCTCGTCCATCTAATGTCCCCATCAAGTGGACACCAATGGGAGAGAACCTGGTTTCAAAGAAGTCACTCTTCAGATCTGATACTGTACTATTTGTGTCACTGAGCGCTTCCTGTCTTCATGCTTAAATTCCACTCCCCCCACACTAAGGTTCTGTTTACCGGAAGATGTACACTTTGTAGTGTGTTTTATCTAAACAGGTTACTTGCATCCCAGTATCAATATAGCTCCTGCATCTCTATAAGCCCTTTCTCCTTGCCTCAGTGAGGTAGATGGACTTCAGGGTTTACACGCCAGATGGGGGAGCCTACGCCCACTTTCTTTTCTGCACTACATACAGGCGACCTAATATTTATAGTGGGCGGGGTCCGGTTGTCCTTACATGCCTTAAGACACTTCGGTTAGAAAGATTCAGCAGTCACCGACAAACAAACTTGGTCCCATTGCAATTTATAGCCCCCCGATACCCCACCACCCCCTTTTCCTTTCTTAAAGATCTTTCATAAATTCAAAGCTTCACTGTCAGCAAAATCTCGAAAGCCATTCTCTGTGGGTTTCTGTTGAGGCCAGAAACAAGGGTCACTGTGCATGAGTCCCGGGCAGCTGTGAACGAACACACACTGTCCTCAAGTGAACGCGATGCGGCTTGTGTCCTTGAAAAGAAAAAAAAAAAGAGCCCGATGTGGCGAGGTTGTGTGATTGCGGTCCACACACCTCGGGTTTCCTTAGGTCACAGCCACACGACTCAAAGTGTTATGGAAATATGACCCTGTTCGCCGCCACAGGCTGCTGGTTGCATCTCGCTGTACGCTGTGTTCTGAAAGGAGCGACAGCAGCTGATCTCCCGCCTGTGGGCCCCCCCTCCACTGTGCCACGCTGAAGTGTGTGGTGTTTACTTCAGGCAGCCGCAGACAGACACTCCTGAAGATCTGCCTGGCGGGCCTATGTGCTCCCTGTGAGACCCGGAAGGAAAGCGGGGTTCCACTGGAGACAGTAAAGGCCTGCCACAGACGGGTTTGAAATGGTTGTGGGACATTTGGTACTTAGGATGCCATCTGAGGTCCCATTCGGAGTTGACAACATTAACTACATACTGTGGTTTCTTCCTTGCTGTGGTCTGGAAAGTAAACTCACCACACTAAAATGTATATTTGATCAGAAAGGTGTGCCGCTCCTAGGCATTGAATATTATACTTAGGCTGCTCAGCGACAGCACCTGACTCAATAACTGGATGTGTAGCCACGTAACAAATGAATGAGTCTTACTGCCTGGTTTGCGGCGGGAAGTCCGTAGGTGCTCAGTTCGGGTCACCCTGTAAGTTGTCATTCCATTCCCAATACCGCTCGTGCCACAAGTCTGGGATGGGATGGTCGGGAAAGTACTTACACAATAACCCTTTTCACCCAAGGCATACGTTTGGGGTCACCAGGGGTTCACATCTGTATGTGATGAGAAGGGCGCTACACACTGGATTGAGCTGGATGGAAGATTTATACACTGTCAAGAAATTCAAACATTTGCTCAAAGGAGGGCTCAGTTCGGAGTCCACCCAGGTCGGTTTCTTAATTACATGGAGCTAGCTGGAACAGCAAGGTGAACGTGGAAGGGGCTCCCTCGTAGACCATTTGAGACTCGCACAATCAGCAGGCTTTTCTCCTTGTGCAGTGGTGGTACAGCTATCCCTGTGCTCTAAGGTGGGCTCTGTGAGGATCACCCCCAAACTGATGCCATACGGCAGGGTCAGATGCAAGAAAGATCTGTGTGGTCAAAATGGTGGAAGATGTTTTCTCATGCTAAAGAGGTCACAAGTGACACCAGATTTGCAACACACAATACAAGGTCCTCCTACACATGGCATTTTACCGCTTCAACTATTTTACATAACATTTTCCTATCTCAGTCGGATAGTTGTTGTAGATGCTCTGCTTTGGGAGGCATCCTGATTGTTTTCATTTTTCTATACATTATATATTAATGTGTCCATGGTGGAACTGTTTTGGGATACAGCCATAAATCCATTTCAGACCACCACTAAGAGGCTCATTGCTTTGTCACTGAAGCACTGTGTATTTGGTCCCCACAAAAGACCCAAAAAGGTGAAGATAAGAAATAAAATAATGGTGTTATCTTGCTTCTGGTAAAGCAACGCTTTGCCCACCAGAAGCTAAAAAACATAGGACCATCCATTGAGGGCGGGTTGCAGCACTTGAACAAATGGCTACTGCCTCAAGGACTCCACACATCAAGAGACCACAAAGATAACAGAGCAGAAGTTTGATCAGAACTACACCACATTAATCATCCATATTCTGATGATGATCCTAGAATTAATAAAGATGTTGAAACACTGTCGACACCACAAACACGAGCATTGATTGCTATTAACTTATGAATTTCTATCATACTGATCATTCACAGTGGCAATCAGGTTGTGCTACCATCATCACTGAACTAACGTTGTATTTGTACCTATACAGCTTTGACATCATTTTCACACAATGACCAATCACTAGACCACTGAGCACGTTTAAAAAGGTTGATTTTTTTAGCCATCCATAGTATTGAAACGCTGTAGCCTTCATGTAGGATGCTGTGATTGGTACTTTGGAAGTATTTCTTGCTCTAGGAATGGTTTATCACTAATCATTGATTTTCACTATACTGGAAATGACACCTCTGAGTCACTGTTTTCATGCTATATGTATGCCCGGCGCTCTTGGGACATCTATTTTGGGCCCCTTCTTTTGTACTGTACGAAGTGGATTCCAGTGTCTCAGTGAGTAATCCGATTCGAAGGGGGAGAGGTCAGACTCGACATGAGTGTGTACGTCTGGGCAGCTGGGAGTCAAGAAACAAAGGGACCACTGTCAGGCGTTCTGGTGGCTAGGGCACACAGTATTCCATGGTAGCGGCTGTACACAACGACACCATGTCCTCACAAACATATCAGATACAACATTACAGACAACCCTAGGAAGCCTGTCCTTTGCACACAATTGAGCACACACACACTCTTTCTACATTGTCAAGACAAGTTCTTTTGCACGCACAAGCCCACTTGGGTAGAGGCTACACTGTGTAAGGACATAAACACCTAAATAAATTGAAGCCCAAATATGGAAAAGTAAAATGCAGAACCCTTTACAAACAGAAGCAGGTCTGACATATGGTATGCACCGAAGGGTACAGGATGACTTAACTGCAAGCACCTACCAACAGAGAAAACACAAACAATGAGGCACTATGGAGTAACTACATGCATTTTTTTTTATACAGCATCATGTGTGTTAACTAAATTGCTGACTGACTGCTGAAGTTTTACTCTTGCTCGGGATGGACTAACATTCACCAACCACTATGAGTGGTACCTTTCTCTGGCAGTTGCAGGGCGTGGGTGTAACAAAACCCCTGGCACAGGAGGGCCCCGATCCTTTCAGGGTCCCCATAAACCCTTCATGGGGCTGCCATTCGGACCAAAGCGAATGAATCTGGGCGATATGATTCGGACCAAGGTTAATGAAGATCTGGGCGATATGGGAGTCTCTGCAGCCTCTCTTCATATTCTGCAGGGGGCGCCATCATTTTGCAGTACACCACTGCCTGCAACTAGCAGATCGTAAGCACAGCAGAGGCTATTTGTTGCAAGGACCAGAGCTGCAGAGTGCATAAAGAAACTGACTACGTTTTGAGAGGGGCCGAGAGAGGAACCAGACAGAGTGGAGCCCACCAAAAGGCCATAGGTTGTGAAGACAAGAATTGACACAAACACACCAGTCTTTGAAAAAACAGACATGAGGAGAGAAGGAACGAGAAGGAACGAGAAGGCACCTATTTCCCCTATTAAAGATGGCCTCCTAGACCTGCAGTAGAGAGAAGCTGGAGACCAGACCAGTCCAGTAAATGCTAATCTTAACTCTGTCAGGCAGGCAGGGTTTGCACAACAGAGAGAGGGAGGGAAATACTGCACGTAACAGTAGCCAGAGACCAGACCAAACCATGGAATGCTTCTCTTTATCCTTTCAAGCTACAACCCTACAACAGATCTGAAGGGTAATTAATATAATGAACCCCATTAATCAGAAGAGGACCACAAAGTGGGAAAAGAAGCCTCGGGAGGGGACAGTACTTCTCTCGATGTGAGAAAAGGAGTTCACATTAGTAACACTGGCAAAGAAAGGACTTTTAAAGATATTTAGCACTTAATCCTTTATAGGGAAATGAGGGGGAAAAAGAAACTGAATCTATAAAGAGAATGGACAGTTACGCTCACCTTATAAGAAAAAGTGACGCCTGCACTTTAATGTAACCACCAGTTAATGCTTGTTTACCTACTGTAAGGGAATTTATTTATTTATTAAAAGTCTTTATAGAACTTAAATCCTGCTTGGCAGTAGTGTCATGTGGCTGAAACGTTCACACAGTTATAAGTAGTAACAAAATGTTAATATAAATGTTTACAAAAAACAAAGGCTTCAAAGTCAAAACCACATCCACATGATGCATCCGTCAGCTCGCACTGAACGGTTTCTCACACACCAGCTGTGGAAAGAGGAAGGCTTCCAATGCAATGATTAATGGTTACAGCTTACATTTCTGATAATTACTGAGCTCTTTAAACAGCCTAAGATAACAGAAGCAGGGCTGTTAAATAAGACTGGGCATCGTGCTATTTTTAAGGTTATGTAGCACCTACCTTTGGCAATGTCCAAAGCATTTTTTGGATTGTTGAGTAAGAAGTTAGTGATGTATTTTCTGGACTGTAGTTAGTAGTTTCTGTGTGTACTTTCTGGTTTGTCGAGTAAGGTGGTGGGAGGGGGGCGTGTGCGCTCAAATTTGTTTAAAGTGCCTGGTCGTTAGATATCTGGTTTGAGTTAGTGAAGCTTTGCATACAGTGCGTGAGGTATGAAGGTGTACATAAGCATGGAGTGTTGCATAGAGCGTGAACACAGACAGTCACATATGCAACTATTGAACCATCTCTGCATGAATGATGTAATAATCAGAAAAGGCTATTGAGGGCATTGGTGGGGTCCGAAGGTGGATATCACATAGGTCGCTCCTATTGGTGAAAGAAGACACCCACATTAATCTGTTTAGCCACTGGTACTAAGAGACTTCATCCACTGGTACTTTGGAAAGCTATCAGGTTCTATTCAGCTATTTTCTGTGGCACTTTAAGAGTTATGTGCATAAGTGATACAGCATCGTAAAGTAGACGTAGACAGACTGGAAGAATGAACAGTAAACAAAAAATGGATTCCAACGAGCAGTACAATATGAAACCATTAGGTCAAAAAGAATGGTTTACCAAACAAGTAGTCCATCACAGCCATTATTGACACTTCCAGGTGAGGACTATCCGCACAGAACAGACTTGTGTGATGTAGTAAAAGAACGAGTTACTTACCTTCGGTAACGACTTTTCTGGTGGATACATTAGCTACCTGTGGATTCCTCACCTCATGAATACTCCCATGGCGCCAGCATTCTACGGAAATCTTCTTACTAGTCTCTGCACGTCGACGAGGACGTCACTGTCTCGCACGCGACGCCGTCTGACGTCATACAGGCAATAAGAGGTCCTCGACGACGTGCGGACGTCAGTACCAATCATTTTTTACGTGCATGAGAACAACCAGGCAATGCAATGAAAGAACAAAGCAACATCCATTATATTGTAAAAATACACCACATTGTATGAATAACTAAATCTTTTTTTTTTTTTTTTTTTTTTTTATGTACATATATATATATATATATATATATAAAACACTTTCTTTTAAAAATATATACACACACCAAGTATATACATAAAGATATATACACATATACCTATATATATATATAAACATATTATATATATACATCTATTGCACCCTCAAAGATCAAGAGGAGCGCACTCAAGGATTACTTGGCAAGACCATAAAGGCAACGGGGAGGCGGGTGGGACCGTGAGGAATCCACAGGTAGCTAATGTATCCACCAGAAAAGTCGTTACCGAAGGTAAGTAACTCGTTCTTCTGATGGATACAACTACCTGTGGATTCCTCACCTCATGAATAGAGTCCCAAAGCAGTACCACGCCCGGCGGTGGGTGCCTAAATGGTCAAACCAAGAAATCCTGCAGCACTGACCGTGCAAAATGGCCGTCCCTTCTAACCTCAGAATCTAAACAGTAATGTTTTGCAAAAGTGTGAAGGGACGACCAAGTTGCGGCCTTGCAGATGTCGACCACAGGAACACCTCTGGCTAAGGCCGAAGTGGCCGACTTAGCTCTGGTGGAATGAGCTCTAATGCCCTCAGGAGGATCCTTCTTTGCCAAAGAGTAACATATTTTAATGCAAAGAACAACCCACCTGGATAGTGTTCTCTTGTGGACTGCCTTTCCTCTCCTCTTGCCCACGTATCCAATAAACAGCTGATCCTCCAGCCTGAAATCCTTTGTTCTATCGATAAAGAAACTCAACGCTCTCTTTGGATCCAGACGGTGCAGTCTTTCTTCCTCTTTGGAAGGATGAGGCGGAGGATAGAACGTGGACAAAGTAATTGCCTGAGCCAAATGGAAGGGTGAAACAACCTTCGGGAGGAAAGCAGCCTTGGTCCTCAACACCACCTTATCCCCATAAAAAGTTGTATAAGGGGGTTTTACTGATAAGGCCTGCAACTCACTCACTCTCCTTGCTGATGTTATAGCTATCAGGAAGACTGTTTTTAAAAACAAATACCTCAAGGGGCAAGAATGCATAGGTTCAAAAGGGGACCCCATAAGGAAAGTCAGGACTAAGGACAAATCCCATTGCGGCATAACGAATGGCTTTGGAGGATATTGATTTAGAAGACCTTTCAAGAATCTGATAACAATAGGGGATTTAAATAAAGATGGTTGGTCTGGAAGACATATGAAGGCTGACAAGGCCGATAAATAACCTTTAATGGTAGCCACTGCACAACCTTTCTGCGCCAGAGATAGAGCAAAAGACAAAACGTCCGATAGATGAGCTTGTAAAGGATCAATCTGCCTCTCTCCACACCACGCAACAAATTTAGACCACCTATTAGCGTAGATAGATTTAGTGGAGTGTCGCCTGGCCGCTAATATAACATCCACTACCTCAGGCGGGAGAGAGAAGGAACTCAGGTTGCCCCGTTCAATCTCCAGGCATGTAGGTGCAGACTCTGGAGGTTGGGGTGTAGAACCTGCCCCTGCGACTGCGAGAGGAGGTCTGCCCTGAAAGGGAGACGGAGCGGCGGGCACGTTGAGAGTTGGAGAAGGTCGGAGTACCACACCCTCCTTGGCCAATCCGGAGCTATTACGATTACTAGAGCCCGGTCTTGGCGAATCTTCCTCAATACTCGAGGAATCAAGGGTATGGGAGGAAACGCGTAAAGCAACTGGCCGCACCAGGTCATTTGAAACGCGTCCCCCAATGCTTCCTGCATCGGATACTGAAGGCTGCAGAACAACGGACAATGCGCGTTCTCTCGAGTGGCGAACAGATCTACCCGAGGAAACCCCCACTTCTGGAAGATTAAACGGACTTGATCTGGATGGAGACGCCACTCGTGGTCTGCCGAGAAGTGGCGACTGAGACTGTCCGCACGCACGTTCAAGACTCCGGCCAGATGGTTTGCTATCAAGCAAATCCGATGGTCCTTTGCCCAGGACCATAGTCGAAGAGCTTCTCTGCAGAGAAGGTACGACCCCACTCCTCCCTGCTTGTTTATGTACCACATCGTGGTAGTATTGTCCGTTAGGACCTGTACCGACTGACCACGAAGGGAAGGGAGGAAGGCCTTGAGAGCCAGACGTACAGCCCGTAACTCTAACAGATTGATGTGAAAAATCTGTTCCTCTGGAGACCAAAGACCTTTGATCTCCAGATCCCCCAGATGAGCTCCCCACCCTAGAGTGGAAGCATCCGTTATGACTGTGGCCACTGGTGGCGACTGCTGGAACGGTTTTCCTTGTGAAAGATTGTTGCTTGCAATCCACCACTTCAAATCCACAGCAGCATCTCTGGAGATCTTGACAGTACCCTCTAGATCCCCTCTGTGTTGAGACCACTGCCTTCGGAGGCACCACTGAAGAGCCCTCATGTGCCAGCGAGCATGCGTGACCAACAGAATGCAGGAGGCAAAAAGACCGAGCAGACGAAGGACCTTGAGGACTGGAACTACCGCTCCATTTCGAAACATTGGAACCAAATCCTGAATATCTTGAATCCGCTGAGGCGGAGGAAAGGCCCGACCCAATGTCGTATCCAGTACTGCCCCTATGAACAGGAGGCGCTGAGAGGGCTCCAGGTGAGATTTGGGCTCGTTCACCGAAAAGCCCAGGTCGAACAACAACTGGGTTGTTGACTGCAGATGACGCAACACAAGCTCCGGGGACTTGGCTTTGATCAACCAATCGTCCAAGTAAGGGAATACTGCTATCCCCTTCCTTCTGAGCTCTGCCGCAACCACCGACATCACCTTCGTGAAGACTCGAGGTGCTGAAGTAAGACCAAACGGAAGGACCGCAAACTGGTAGTGTTGCGATCCCACCACAAACCGGAGATACTTCCTGTGTGACTTGAGTATCGGGATATGAAAGTAAGCATCCTGCAAGTCGACAGACACCATCCAGTCTTCCATGTTCAACGCCAAAAGCACCTGTGCTAGGGTCAGCATCTTGAACTTTTCCTGCTTGAGGAACCAATTCAAGATCCTCAGGTCCAGAATTGGTCTCAAACGACCATCCTTCTTGGGAATCAGGAAATACCTTGAGTAAACTCCTTGACCCCTTTCCTGCTCCGGGAACAACTCCACCGCGCCCTTTAAAAGGAGGACTTCTACCTCCTGTTCTAGCAACAGGAGGTGTTCTTGTGAACAATACGAAGGGCGGGGCGGGATGAGGGGCGGAAACTCCCGAAAGGGAAGGGTGTAGCCTTTTCCCACAACACTGAGAACCCAAGTGTCCGACGTAACAGTCTCCCATTTGGTGAGAAAATGCTGTAATCTTCCCCCTACAGGAGAGGAGTGAGTGGGAAATGGTGGAAGCCTAAGGCTGCTTCCCCTGCTGCACCCCGCCAGAGGATGAGGAAGAGGCAGAGTGCTGCTGAGAGGCTCCCCTGGTGCGGACCCTACCCCTCCCCCTAAAAGATCTATAGGGATGGGAAGAGGCAGGTTGCTGATATCTTCCCCGAAAGGAAGAGGAGGAAGAGCCACGCCCAAATCCACGAAACCTCCTGAAGAATCTGGAAGAGGCCGTGGAAGAAGGAGCTTGGAGTCCCAACGACTTAGCCGTGGCCCTGCTCTCCTTAAAACGTTCCAAGGCCGAATCAGCCTTAGCCCCAAACAGTTTGTCCCCATCAAACGGGAGATCCAACAATGTGGACTGTACATCTGCCGAAAAGCCCGAGTTACGTAGCCAGGCCTGTCTCCTTTCCACCACAGTTGTGCCCATTGCTCTGGCTACCGAGTCGGTGGTATCCAGTCCCGTCTGGATAATTTGGGTCGCAGCAGCCTGGGCATCAGAGACAAGATCCAAAAGACCCTGGGGAAGCTCTGTAAACGAAGAGGAGATGTCATCCATCAGAGCATGAATATACCTCCCCAGGATACAGGTCGCATTAGTGGCTTTTAACGCCAGACTGCAGGACGAAAAAATCTTCTTCGACTGCGCCTCTAGCTTTTTTGAGTCTCTGTCCCCAGGCACCGTCGGGAAAGAACCAGGCGCTGATTTGGACGAACAGGAGGCCTGCACAACCAAGCTCTCCGGCGTAGGGTGCCTAGATAGGAAACCAGGATCAGTTGGAGCCGTCCGATACCTCCTGGCCACGGCTCTGTGAACTGCTGGGGAAGATGCCGGCTTCTTCCACACCTCTAAAACCGGATCCAGCAGAGCGTCATTAAAAGGTAATAGAGGCTCCGCCGCGGCTGAGGCCGGATGCAACACCTCTGTCAAAAGGTTTTGTTTCGCCTCCACCACCGGCAAAGGCAGGTCCAAAAAACTAGCTGCCTTCCGTACCACTGTATGAAAGGAAGCAGCTTCCTCGGTATATTCCCCCGGGGACGAAAGGTCCCACTCAGGGGAAGTGTCCAGCCCACTGGCCGACTCCAGTCCACGCAGCCCATCACCCGAGTCCTCTAGCTCTCCTTCCTCTAGGGCTCGTTGGTACTCCTGCTCCTCTAGTACCCGGAGAGCACGCCTCCTTGAATGCAGTCGTTGCTCAATCCGCGGAGTCGACAACACCTCCGCCGAAGTCGGAGATCGGCGCCGATCTTCCGAAGCCACCGACGCCGCATCCGGCGCCACAGGTAACTTCGGCGCCGACTGAAGAGCAGATGAAACGGATGGACCCACCGGAGTCACAGGCCGAAATCTCGACGTCGACGGGATGGAAATCCCTGGGGCCAATCCCTCCGAAGCCATCGGAGCGGCCACCGGCGCCGACACTGGCGCCGAGCCCACGTTCCCAAACGGGAGAAAGGGCATAAAGGGTGCCGGCCGAAGAGGCGCAGGATCACCCAAAGAAAAGGCCAAAGGCCCAGCCGGAGCACCCCCTGGAGCCATCTGTTGGAAGATGGCATACATCGCATTCAAGAATGCGGAACTATCGGCTCCAGGGGTGGGAAAAGCCGGATACTGGGGTGCCTGACTCGGAGGCGACCCCGACGCCGGCCTCGGCGTCTGCGCCGGAGAAAACACCTGAGGCTCCAATACCTCAATCACCGACGCCTGTCCAGGCGAAGTTGGAGACGTCGGAGAGAGCAACGGCGTCGAAGGATGCGGCGTCACCGTGGGGCTGACCTCCCATGTCCTCCGGCGCCGATCCGGAGACCTGGAACGAGCCTCCCTTGAATGACGCCGAGATTCTCTACGGCGCCGGGAGTCTCGATGACGCCGATATCTTGGAGAAGACTTTTTCTTGTGATGCTTCTCCTTTGACTTGGCCATAAACAGCTTCGCCTCGCGTTCTTTAATGGCCTTCGGATTCATGTGCTGACACGAATCACAAGTCGAGACGTCGTGGTCGGAGCTCAAACACCAAAGGCAATCGGAATGAGGATCCGTCACCGACATCTTGCCTCCACACTCACGACAAGGCTTAAATCCAGACTTTCTCTGCGACATTATTTCCACAGAGAAAGAGTACGCAGCAAGATATACACTGTAACCGCAAGAGTAACAGTTGCTCCCTCGAAGATAACCGTTTCGAATGCACGGAAAAAAGGGAACTGACGTCCGCACGTCGTCGAGGACCTCTTATTGCCTGTATGACGTCAGACGGCGTCGCGTGCGAGACAGTGACGTCCTCGTCGACGTGCAGAGACTAGTAAGAAGATTTCCGTAGAATGCTGGCGCCATGGGAGTATTCATGAGGTGAGGAATCCACAGGTAGTTGTATCCATCAGAAACAAACGAGTTACTTACCTTCGGTAACAACTTTTCTGGTGGATACATTAGCTACCTGTGGATTCCTCACATAATGAATACTCCCGTGGCGCCAGCATTCGACGGAAATCTTCTTCCTAGTCTCTGCACGTCGACGAGGACGTCACTCTAGCCCACGCGACGCCGTCTGACGTCATACAGGCAATAAGAGGTCCTCGCCGACGTGCCGACGTCAGTACCAACATTTTTTACGTGCATGAGAATAACAACCCAATGCAATGAAAGAGCAAGGCAACATCCCATAACATTGTAAAATACACAACATTGCAATAAAATGGCTGTAGATTTAATATAACTCTCTTTTTTTTTTTTTTACAAATATATGCAAATCATGTATTTACACAAAGATATATACATATATATATACATATAAATATATACAAGTATCCAAAATTACAACATCTATTGCAACCTTGAAGACCAAGAGGAGCGCACTCAAGGATTACTTAGTAAGACCAGAAAGGCAACGGGGAGGCGGGTGGGACCGTGAGGAATCCACAGGTAGCTAATGTGTCCACCAGAAAAGTCGTTACCAAAGGTAAGTAACTCGTTCTTCTGATGGATATAACTACCTGTGGATTCCTCACCTAATGAATAGAGTCCCAAAGCAGTACCACTCCCGGTGGTGGGTGCCGAAATGGTCAAACCAAGAAATCCTGCAGCAGTGACCGTGCAAAATGGCCGTCCCTTCTGACCTCAGAGTCCAAACAGTAATGTTTCGCAAAAGTGTGAAGGGACGACCAAGTTGCGGCCTTCCAGATGTCGACCACAGGAACACCCCTGGCCAAGGCCGAAGTGGCCGACTTAGCTCTGGTGGAATGAGCTCTAATGCCATCAGGAGGATCCTTCTTTGCCAAAGAGTAACAGATTTTAATGCAAAGAACAACCCACCTGGAGAGTGTTCTCTTGTGGACTGCCTTTCCTCTCCTCTTGCCCACGTATCCGATGAACAGCTGATCCTCCAGCCTGAAGTCCTTCGTTCTATCAATGTAGAAGCTTAACGCCCTCTTTGGGTCCAAGCGATGTAGTCTCTCTTCCTCCTTTGAAGGATGAGGCGGAGGATAGAACGTGGACAAAGTAATTGTCTGGGCCAAATGGAAGGGTGAAACAACCTTCGGGAGGAAAGCAGCCTTGGTCCTCAACACCACCTTATCCCCATAAAAAGCTGTATAAGGGGGTTTTACCGATAAGGCTTGCAACTCACTCACTCTCCTTGCAGATGTTATAGCCACCAGGAAGACTGTTTTAATAACAAAATACCTTAAGGGGCAAGAAGTCATAGGCTCAAAAGGGGACCCCATAAGGAAAGTGAGGACAAAGGACAAATCCCATTGAGGCATAACGAATGGTTTTGGAGGATATTTATTTAGAAGACCTTTCAAGAATCTGAGAACAATAGGGGATTTAAATAACGATGGTTGGTCTGGAAGACAAATGAAGGCTGACAAAGCCGACAAATAACCCTTAATGGTAGCCACTGCACAACCTTTCTGCGCTAGAGACAGAGCAAAAGACAAAACGTCCGACAGATGAGCTTGTAAGGGATCAATCTGTCTCTCTCCACACCACATAACAAATTTAGACCACCTATTAGCGTAGATAGATTTAGTGGAGTGTCGCCTGGCCGCTAATATAACATCCACTACATCAGGCGGGAGAGAGAAGGAACTCAGGTTGCCCCGTTCAATCTCCAGGCATGTAGGTGTAGACTCTGGAGGTTGGGGCGTAAAACCTGCCCCTGCAACTGCGAGAGGAGGTCTGCCCTGAGAGGGAGACGGAGCGGAGGGCACAGCAAGAGTTGGAGAAGGTCGGAGTACCACACCCTCCTTGGCCAATCCGGAGCTATTAAGATGACTTGGGCCCGGTCTTGGCGAATCTTCCTCAACACTCGAGGAATCAAGGGTATGGGGGGAAACGCGTAAAGCAACTGGTCGCACCAGGTTATCAGAAACGCGTCCCCCAATGCTCCCTGCACCGGATACTGGAGGCTGCAGAATAACGGACAATGCGCGTTCTCCCGAGTGGCAAACAGATCTATCCGAGGAAACCCCCACATCTGAAAGATTAAACGGACTTGATCTGGATGGAGACGCCACTCGTGGTCGGCCGAGAATTGGTTGGCACGTACATTCAAGACCCCGGCCAAATGATTTGCTACCAAGCAAATCTGATGGTCCTTTGCCCAGGACCATAGTCGAAGAGCTTCTCTGCAGAGAAGGTACGACCCTACTCCTCCCTGTTTGTTTATGTACCACATCGTGGTAGTATTGTCCGTCAGGACCTGTACCGACTGACCACGAAGGGAAGGGAGGAAGGCCTTGAGAGCCAGACGTACAGCCTGTAACTCTAACAGATTGATATGAAACATCTGTTCTTCTGGAGACCAAAGTCCTTTGATCTCCAGATCCCCCAGATGAGCTCCCCACCCTAGAGTGGAAGCATCCGTTATGACCGTGGCCACTGGTGGCGACTGCGCGAACGGCTTTCCTTGTGAAAGATTGTTGCTCGCAATCCACCACTTCAAGTCCACAGCAGCATCTCTGGAGATCTTGACCGCACCTTCTAGATCTCCCTTGTGTTGAGACCACTGCCTTCGGAGGCACAACTGTAGAGCCCTCATGTGCCAGCGAGCATGCGTGACCAACAGTATGCAGGAGGCAAACAGACCGACCAGACGAAGGACCTTGAGGACTGGAACTACCGCTCCATTTCGAAACATTGGAACCAATTCCTGAATATCTTGAACCCACGGAGGCGGAGGAAAGGCTCGATTCAATGTTGTATCCAGTACTGCCCCTATGAACAGGAGGCGCTGAGAGGGCTCCAGGTGAGATTTGGGCATGTTCACCGAAAAGCCCAGGTCGAACAACAACTGGATTGTTGACTGCAGATGATACGACACAAGCTCCGGGGACTTGGCTTTGATCAACCAGTCGTCCAAGTAAGGGAATACTGCTATCCCCTTCCTTCTGAGCTCTGCCGCAACCACTGACATCACCTTCGTGAAGACTCGAGGTGCTGAAGTAAGACCAAACGGAAGGACCGCAAACTGATAGTGCTGCGACCCTACCACAAACCGGAGATACTTCCTGTGTGACTTGAGTATCGGAATATGAAAAAAGCATCCTGCAAGTCGACAGACACCATCCAATCTTCTTTGTTCAACGCCAAAAGCACCTGTGCTAGGGTCAGCATCTTGAACTTTTCCTGATTGAGGAACCAATTCAAGATCCTCAGATCCAGGATCGGACTCAACCGACCATCCTTCTTGGGAATCAGGAAGTACCTTGAGTAACAACCTCGACCCCTTTCCTGCTCTGGGACCAAATCCACCGCGCCCTTTGAAAGGAGGACTTGAACCTCCTGTTCTAGCAACAGGAGGTGTTCTTCTGAACAATAAGATGGGTGGGCGGGAGGGGGGGCGGAAACTCCCGAAAGGGAAGGGTGTAGCCTTTTTCCACAATACTGATAACCCAAGTGTCCGTTGTAATAGTCCCCCACTTGTGGAGAAAATGCAGTAATCTTCCCCCTACAGGAGAGGAGTGAGTGGGAAATGGTGGAAGCCTAAGGCTGCTTTCCCTGCTGCACCCCTCCAGAGGACGAGGAAGAGGCAGAGTGCTGTTGAGAGGCTCCTCTGGTGCGGGCCCTACCTCTCCCTCTAAATGATCTATAGGGGTGGGAAGAGGCGGGTTGCTGGAACCTCCCCCGAAAGGAAGAGGAGGAAGAGCCACGCCCAAATCCACAAAACCTCCTGAAAAACCTGGAAGAGGCAGAGGAAGAAGGAGCTTGCAGCCCTAACGATTTGGCTGTGGCCCTGCTCTCTTTAAATCGCTCCAAGTCTGAATCTGCCTTTGCTCCAAACAGTTTGTCCCCATCAAACGGGAGGTCTAATAGGGTCGACTGCACGTCCGCAGAAAACCCTGAATTACGGAGCCAGGCCTGTCTCCTCGCCACCACAGCCGTGCCCATCGCCCTAGCCACCGAGTCGGTCGTGTCCAGCCCAGACTGGGTAATCTGGGTTGCGGCAGCCTGGGCGTCCGAGACAACATCCAAGAGTCCCTGGGGAAGCTCCGTAAAAGAAGATGAAATATCATCCATAAGAGCATGGATATATCTCCCCAGAATGCAAGTTGCGTTGGTGGCCTTCAACGCCAAACTGCAAGATGAAAATATTTTCTTGGATTACGCATCCAGTTTTTTGGAGTCCCTGTCTCCAGGTACCGTCGAGAAAGATCCAGGCGCTGATTTCGATGAACAGGAGGCTTGCACCACCAAGCTCTCCGGCGTAGGGTGTCTTGAAAGAAAGCCAGGGTCAGATGGTGCAGCCCGATATCTTCTGGCCACAGCCCTATGAACTGCCGAGGAAGATACAGGCTTCTTCCACACCTCCAACACCAGATCATGCAAAGCCTCATTAAACGGCAAGAGAGGCTCTGCTGCAGCAGAGGCCGGATGCAGCACCTCCGTCAATAAATTTTGCTTCGCCTCTGCCACCAGCAAAGGCAGGTCCAGAAAGTTAGCTGCCTTCCTCACCACCGCGTGAAAGGTAGCAGCCTCCTCCGTATACTCCCCTGGAGATGAAAGGTCCCACTCAGGGGAAGTATCCAGCCCACTGGCCGTATCCAGACCATGCAGTCCATCACCAGAATACTCAACCTCTCCTTCCTCCAGGACTCGCTGGTACTCCTGCTCTTCCAAAAGACGGAGAGCACGCCTCCTCGAATGTAGTCTCTGCTCAATACGCAGAGTCGACATGGCCTCTGCCGAAGTCGAAGATCGGCGCCGATCTCCAGAAGCATCCGACGCCGCATCCGGCGCCACAGGCAGCTTCGGTGCCGATGAAGGAGCAGGATGAAGAGATCTTGGAGCCGATGGACCCACCGGAGTCACAGGACGAAATCCCTACGTCGACGGGATGGAAACCTCCGGAGCCAATCCCTCTGAAGCCACCGGAGCGGACACCGTCGCCGAGCCCACATTCCCAAAAGGGAGAAAGGGCATAAAGGGTGCCGGCCGAAGAGGCGCAGGATCACCCAATGAAAAGGCCAAAGGCCCGAAGGACCAGCCGGAGCACCTCCTGGAGCCATCTGCTGAAAAATGGTATACATCGCATTCAGAAATGCTGTACTATCGGCTCCAGGGGCGGAAAAAGCCAGATACTGAGGTGCCTGAATCGAAGGCGACCCCGGCCTCGACGTCCGCGACGCCGGAGACATCACAAGAGGCTGCATCACCTCAACCACAGACGCTTGTCCAGGCGAAGTCGGTGACGCCGGAGAGGGCAACTGCGTCGATGGATGCGGCGTGACCGTGGGACTGACCTCCCAAGTCCTCCGACGCCGAGCCGAAGGCGACCTCGAACGAGTCTCCTTGCTGGAATGACGCCGTGAATCTCTACGGCGCCGGGAGTCTCGATGACGACGATGAGACCTTGGCGAGGAAGACTTTTTGTGATGTTTTTCCTTTCTCTTCGACTTCGCCAGGAATAGTTTAGCCTCACGTTCTTTGAGGGCCTTCGGATTCATGTGCTGACATGAATCGCAAGTCACAACGTCGTGGTCGGAGCTCAAACACCAGAGACAGTCGGAGTGAGGATCTGTAACGGACATCTTGCCCCCACACTCTCGACAGGGCTTGAAACCCGACTTTCTCTGAGACATTGTTACCGCAGAGAAGAACTACGCAGCAGAAAATACACTAACTACTAAAGTAACAGTAGCTCCCTCCAAGATAACCGTTTCGAATGCACGGAAAAAAGGGAACTGACGTCGGCGAGGACCTCTTATTGCCTGTATGACGTCAGACGGCGTCGCTTGGGCTAGAGTGACATCCTCGTCGACGTGCAGAGACTAGGAAGAAGATTTCCGTCGAATGCTGGCGCCACAGGAGTATTCATTAGGTGAGGAATCCACAGATAGTTGTATCCATCAGAAATACGGGTTTCACAGAGCCCTTAGTACTAGGAATTAACTCGGTACTGGCGTTGCCAGCTCAGCTGTTCACCTTTTCGCATTTGATACGTTCTTTTGATTGGAGTTTTATTTCAAACTTTGTAAATCTAATAAACAC
Source organism: Pleurodeles waltl (assembly GCF_031143425.1). Taxonomy (NCBI): domain Eukaryota; kingdom Metazoa; phylum Chordata; class Amphibia; order Caudata; family Salamandridae; genus Pleurodeles; species Pleurodeles waltl. The sequence goes on along the minus strand of NC_090447.1, from coordinate 74,621,883 downwards.
TTTAGAGGCAGTATTAAGTACTATCCAAAGGCAGTTGCTTGTCAGGAGTGATTGTGATCGAACTGTGTAACCCTGGGAAATACATTAATTGTTTTAGAGTTTTTACAGAGTGCTGCCTGTTTCTGTACAGTTACTTCAGGGCGCTAGGTCTTAAACAGAATGGGGAGTGTAGAGTTCAGTCAAGGAGCGATGGGTCTTAACTGATATTCTTCACGCACTCCATCATGTGAGAGTTTTGGTTAAATTCACGTTGGAAAGGACTACTCACTCTATGGTGATTGACTGATAGATCACCAAGCACTGCGCAGCTGCCATGTATGTGGGAGCCTTTGATTCCTGGCCTTGCAAAAGCATAGGTTAAAGCGGTAGTGCGGGTGTGAAAAGCTGAAGCGGCCTCTGCCGATAGAAAGGATATTCGCGCCTGCCCAGGGTTATACCAGCGTGACCGTTTTTTTTACTATCCCGGCCAATACACAAATCACAAAAAAATACACAAAGCTTGCAAGTTCCCATCATTATGCAAACTTTAAAATGTGAATGTGGAGAAAAAAAACTTTAAATTCTGTTTTACAGCTGCTCTGTTGACCCCCTGACTGAAAGTAAACAAAGACAGAAAGGCCAAGTTCAACATGATTACACATTTCTGCTCAAGTTCTACTTAAAGAGTCATGTCGTTTACAAAATGTTAAAATATAAAGAAATGACCGGAATTTTTTCTCTGCAAAATTGGGGCAACCCTCGTCCCAACCCACACATCCCCAATGATCTCTACGACCAGCGCTGCGCGCGCGGATGGGCCAGGGCAGTGAGTTCACCGCAGAGAGCGGGAAGGGGCGAGCTGCGCATTTACAGTAATTAAAGCCGTTGACTAGAAGTGGCGGGAGATCTCTGGCCGCCTGGAGTCTTGCGCGATGACGTCACCGGGCGCGGGCACGCTGAGAGCGGTGCGTGGTGACACCATCCCCTGGCACGCTGGCGGTGGCCGCGAGATTCTTAGAACAGTCTCTGAGGTGTTTGCAGCTGCCGTCGAGCAGCCGGGAGCCGCCTCCGAGCTCCAGTGAGGGGGGGGTACGGACCGCACGCAGAGTCCTTACTGGCGCGGGCGGGAAGAGTGGTCCGAGCAGGCCGTGTATGGCACAGGCCAGACTGGCTGCAGGGGACGGCGGGGACAGGGTCGCTGGCACATGTTCTCCCCTGCCACACGCGGGTGCACACACAAAAGGGACAGCGAGCCTCGGCTCCGATGTGCCCGGTTCGGACTGGGCAGTGCCAGCATGGCGCCGCCTCTGGCCTCTCAAAGCCAACGACAGCACGGGCCTCGGAGAGAAGAGGATACACGAGCGGAAGCTGCTGGGAGTTAAGGAATAATGGCTTCTCACCGTTTCCGACAAAACCATATGCCATGCCCCAGCAACCTACAGTACACTAAACTCAAACATCCCGCCAACATCCTAAAGTTAAGTCTGGTAAAAGGATACTGTGGCTCCTTAGAAGGATACCATAAATCCATCACATTTGGCCAGACACTTATTACTGTAAATTGTGCATCCAATTGCACCAGACTCGACCTGGTAAATACCTCAAACCATATGCATCAGACAGTACTACTCACTGTGACGCAAAACTGAAATATACACAGAGAACGCCATTAAAATCCACACATACATTAATGGCGATTCCATCAAAACAATCAAAATCTTCAAGACTAGATTGTGAAGATACTCAAACTGCAACAGTGCAGTGAGGCCGTCCTAAAGCCACCACGTATCCTATACATATCTTCATAACCTAATATTGGAAATCATTTTCTGATTCTTTCCCCCGTATCACCTAGCACAGCAGATTCACTGAGTTGGCTTCTTATGAGGGGATCCAAACAACATCAACAGATAGAGTATAGTAGCAATAAAGGGGAGCTTTCTGTGCCTTTGTCATTGTCACCATTTCCAATGCCACTCACAGGCACGGGGGGGAGGGGGACTTTTTTTCTAACATTCTTTAAGAGTGTTTTTTTCTGTCGGTTTTATCATGCAACATATTCTTTATAGAGTGTACTGTGAACCAAGTGGTTTTTAATTGGGTGAGTCCAGATTGTGGGTGGGTGTTTATAATAGTATGTGAAAATACTAGGGTGCCCACAACAACCTAATTAAGGACTCTGTAATCAAGTGCAAGTTGTGTGGAAGGATTACAACTACAAATTGGATTCTACAGTCCCCCAAAAGGGAATCATGCAATGCAGACCTCAGAAGGACTTTTGCTACTGACAAATGCATCATCTCTTGGATCCTTTCATAGGACAGTATGCCAACACATAATGGCAGCCGCAAGATACTGAATGGCACCATTTCTAATGGAAGCACCAAATGCTGGAGAAATTTTGGAATACATTTATGAAAGACAGACGTACACTGCAATTTTTGAAAATATAATACATTGTGAATTAATTCCCACCATATTTAAGAAATACTTTTGGATGAGTGATGTATTTTTTATATCTTGAGAACAATTTTTCTCCAAAACATTTTTTTAAAGTTTGTAATTAGTTATTTCATTGCTCATCTCTACAGTGACAAACCTAGATGAGCATCAAACACGATTGAGGTAACCTTATTTTAATTAATAGTATCCCGATTTCTGCTGGCCACAAACAGTATATGATATGAACAACAGTATCTCCACAAGCTGCTAAGACTAATTTGCTGCATCAGGGCTACAGAAAGAGGACAGTGAGCTACTCTGCAAAAATGTCCAGGACTTATCTGAAAGGCAGGAGCTCTAGAAGAGAGTATCTCCCCGTCCCCCCAACCTAGCCATTAACTACTGTATCTTGCCTTTCTCAACAACCCAGACATCTCTTCTTTGACCTACCTGAAATCACATCTGGGCTAACCACATTTCGCACTCTTGTTCATAACAACCTGCCCATATCACTTCTATGATAGTCTGCTCTGTCTTTCTGTTTCCTGCTTATATTAAGGACTCAGAATCAGAAGAGACTGGACGCATATAGTCTATTGGGATTTAAATGATTATCAGCCCTGACTAAGTCGGTGGGATATTCCCCAGGACAAAACACGTGTTGGCTGATTTGAAACCGATTAAAATAGACTGAACTGCACTGAAGGGCTGGAGTTTCAATTTGTGATAGGCGAATTGAATCAAGCCAATTGGTGTTTGGATCTGGAGCTTAAGTGGCATCTGAATGACCATTACTTTATATATGGACTATCCACAACATAAGTGAATAATGTCTTGGAATTGCTTATAGGCGTGTGCCTTAAATGTAGACAGTATTGTCTAGAGGACTTAGAATGAGCAATTATCGATGGGACCAGAGAAGCAGCAAGCAGCATTTCCTAGAGGATCAATAATTAGGATTTACCACTGGGACCAGAGAAGCAGCTGAGCACTTCCTAGAGGACTAAGATTGAGGAATAACCATTGGGATCAGAAAAGCATCTGCAGCACTCTGTAGACTACTTAGAATGTGGAATTACCAATGGGTCCACAGAAGCAGCTACAGCATTGTCTATGGTTCTGAGAATGAGAAATGACTACTTGGACCAGAGAAGCAGCTAGCAGCACTGTCTAGAGGACTTAAAATGAGGAATTACCGACTGGCCCAGAGAAACAGTTGCAGCCCTGACTAAGGGAATTAGAATGAGGAATTACCACAGGGACAAGAGAAGCCATTTGCAGCATTGTCTAGAGGACCTAGAATGAGGGACCAGAGAGGCAGCACTGCCTATTGGATCAAGAATGAGGATTTAAAACTGGGACTAGAGAAGCAGCTAGCAGCACTGCCTAGAAGAGTTACCAACCAAACCAGAGAAGCAGCTCCAGCACGGTCTGGAGGAGAAAAATGAAGAATTACCACTTGGACTAGAGAGAGAGCTGTAGCACTCTCTAGGGGCTTAGAATGAGGAATTACCACTGGGACCAGAAAGAGACACCTGCAGCACTGTATAGAGGACTTAAAATGAGTAATTACCAATTGGACTGAAGAAGCAGCTGCAGCACTTCCTAGAGGATTTACAATGAGGAGTTACCGACGGGACCAGAGAAGCAGCTGCAGCACTGACTTGGGGAGTTAGAATGAGAAATTACCACTGGGACCAGAGAAGAGTTGCAGCACTTTCTAGAGGACTTACAATGAGGAATTACCGACGGGACTAGAGAAGCAGCTTGCAGCATTGTCTAGAGGACGTAGAATTAGGAATTACTGAAGAGACCAGAGAAGCAGCAGGCAGCACTGCCTATAGGATCAAGAATGAGGATTTACCACTGGGACCACAGACGCAGCTGCAACACTGTCTAGAGGACTGAGAATGAGGAATTACCACTGGGACCAGAGAAGCAGCTGCATTGTCTAGAGGGCTTAAAATGAGGAATTACCCAAGGGACCAGAGAAGCAGCTAGCAGCACTTCCTAGAGGACTAAGATTGAGGAATTACCACTGGGATCAGAAAAGCATCTGCAGCACTGTGTAGAGGACTTAGAACGCGGAATTACCATTGGGTCCACAGAAGCAGCTACAGCATTGTCTTCGGTACAGAGGATGAGAAATTACAACTGGGACCAGAGAAGCAGCTAGCAGCACTGTCTAGAGGACTTAGAACAAGGAATTAGGAAATGGGTCCGGAGAAGCAGCTTGCAGCATTGTCTAGAGGACTTAGAATGAGGAGTTACTGAAAGGACCAGAGAAGCAGCTAGCAGTACTTTCTAGAGAACTTAAAATGTGGAATTACCAACAGGACCACAGAAGCAGCTGCAGCACTGAGTAGGGGTATTAGAATGAGGAATTACCACTGGGACCAGAGAAGCAGCTTGCAGCACTGCCTATTGGATCAAGAATGAGTATTTACCACTGGGACTGGAGAAGCAGCTAGCAGCACTGTCTAGAGGATTTACAATGAGAAATTACCGCTGGGACTAGTGAAGCAGCTAGCAGCACTGCCTAGAGGACTTAGAATAAGGAATTATCAATGGGTCTAGAGAAACAGCTTGCAGCAATGTCTACAGGAGTTACCAACCGGACCACAGAAGCAGCTGCAGCGCTGTCTGGAGGACTTAGAATGAGGAATTACCACCGGGATCAGAGAAGCAGCTGCAGCATTGTCTAGGGGACAGAAATGAGGAATTACCACTGGGACTACAGGGAGTGCAGAATTATTAGGCAAGTTGTATTTTTGAGGATTAATTTTATTATTGAACAACAACCATGTTCTCAATGAACCCAAAAAACTCATTAATATCAAAACTGAATATTTTTGGAAGTAGTTTTTAGTTTGTTTTTAGTTTTAGCTATGTTAGGGGGATATCTGTGTGTGCAGGTGACTATCACTGTGCATAATTATTAGGCAACTTAACAAAAAAAAATATATATACCCATTTCAATTATTTATCATTACCAGTGAAACCAATATAACATCTCAACATTCACAAATATACATTTCTGACATACAAAAACAAATCAGTGACCAATATAGCCACCTTTCTTTGCAAGGACACTCAAAAGCCTGCCATCCATGGATTCTGTCAGTGTTTTGATCTGTTCACCATCAACATTGCGTGCAGCAGCAACCACAGCCTCCCAGACACTGTTCAGAGAGGTGTACTGTTTTCCCTCCTTGTAAATCTCACATTTGATGATGGACCACAGGTTCTCAATGGGGTTCAGATCAGGTGAACAAGGAGGCCATGTCATTAGATTTCCTTCTTTTATACCCTTTCTTGCCAGCCACGCTGTGGAGTACTTGGACGCGTGTGATGGAGCATTGTCCTGCATGAAAATCATGTTTTTCTTGAAGGATGCAGACTTCTTCCTGTACCACTGCTTGAAGAAGGTGTCTTCCAGGAACTGGCAGTAGGACTGGGAGTTGAGCTTGACTCCATCCTCAACCCGAAAAGGCCCCACAAGCTCATCTTTGATGATACCAGCCCAAACCAGTACTCCACCTCCACCTTGCTGGCGTCTGAGTCGGACTGGAGCTCTCTGCCCTTTACCAATCCAGCCACGGGCCCATCCATCTGGCCCATCAAGACTCACTCTCATTTCATCAGTCCATAAAACCTTAGAAAAATCAGTCTTGAGATATTTCTTGGCCCAGTCTTGACGTTTCAGCTTGTGTGTCTTGTTCAGTGGTGGTCGTCTTTCAGCCTTTCTTACCTTGGCCATGTCTCTGAGTATTGCACACCTTGTGCTTTTGGGCACTCCAGTGATGTTGCAGCTCTGAAATATGGCCAAACTGGTGGCAAGTGGCATCGTGGCAGCTGCACGCTTGACTTTTCTCAGTTCATGGGCAGTTATTTTGCGCCTTGGTTTTTCCACACGCTTCTTGCGACCCTGTTGACTATTTTGAATGAAACGCTTGATTGTTCGATGATCACGCTTCAGAAGCTTTGCAATTTTAAGAGTGCTGCATCCCTCTGCAAGATATCTCACTATTTTTGACTTTTCTGAGCCTGTCAAGTCCTTCTTTTGACCCATTTTGCCAAAGGAAAGGAAGTTGCCTAATAATTATGCACACCTGATATAGGGTGTTGATGTCACTAGACCACACCCCTTCTCATTACAGAGATGCACATCACCTAATATGCTTAATTGGTAGTAGGCTTTCGAGCCTATACAGCTTGGAGTAAGACAACATGCATAAAGAGGATGATGTGGTCAAAATACTCATTTGCCTAATAATTCTGCACTCCCTCTAGAGAGACAGCGGCAACACTGTCTAGAGGGCTTAGAATGAGGAATTACCACTGGAACAAGAGAAGCAACTAGCAGCACTGCCTAGAGACTTAAAATGAGGAATTACCGAAGGGACAAGAGAAGTGGCTGCAGCATTGTCTAGAGGACTTAGAATGAGGAATTACAGAAGAGACCAAATAAACAGCAGGCAGCACTGCCTATATGATCAAGAATAAGGAATTAATACTGGGTCCACAAAAGCAGCTACAACATTTGCCTATGGTACTGAGATTACCACTTGGACCAGAGAAGCAGCAGGCAGACTGCCTATAGGATCAAGAATGAGGAATTACCACTGGGACCAGAGAAGCACCTAGCAGCACTGCCTGTAGGATTAAGAATGAGGATTAACCACTGGAACCAGAGAAGCAGCCATAGCACTGTTTAGAGGTCTTTAGAATGAGGAAGTCTGAAAGTGGACTACTGTGTGTCACACGCACAGAGAGCCAATTATTTCTAAAACAGCAGTGGAAGGAAAAGTAGCTTGAAAAACTTCAATTAAGTATACCTGAGCAGTGGCACAAGAACAAACGAAACCTGAAACCTTCAGTACACCTTTCTAAACAGTGTTTTTACTGGTGTGGTGTGAACACATTGCTATGGACAACCAAAAAAACACTAAGGCTGCAATGCCCAGACAGGAGAAGGAGCCATCACACGCTGTAAAAGGCGAAAGCATTAATGTAGTGTGATGGGCAGCAAAAATGTTCTCTTAGTGAAATCACCTGGGAGGGAACTAAGCACACAAAGGAGGGATATTTAGAAAAAATGCACCAATAAAAAGGAATCATTCAAGATGAACACAACAGAGAACGAATGGCAATAGTGGGCATGGTTAAAGCCCATGGACTGAATACAGTATGTCTTGCAGACAGCGCATGCGCGCCACCTAGGCTCGACCTGAAAAAACACAACAGCTGGCCTTTTCCATAGAGGTACCCAGGATCTGGACCACCCCAACGTCGCTCCAATTTAGATAAGAGTTGAAGATTCACCTTATAAAGAACACTACATCACAATCATTAACTATACACAACCCGGCTTCCTATCCTCTTACTCATTCACTATATGCACGTCTTTGACCATTTACTGTGCTTTGTTGCCTTAGGGCTAGGTTTGTGCTATAGAAATACCATACACAAACATACATACGTTGTTGGCCACCAAATGTTTCTGCCTTGCCAGTACAGGAAGCTATATCCTTAAACCATTAATTTCTAGTCAGAATTGGGTATTGCCACAAACTCATGGACACCCGCCTTCACACCAGCAGTAACATTATTATTGCTCGATCACTTGCCATCGTACCTGTAGAACTATCTGCAACATGTCCTAACAGTGCTGTCTTGGTGGACTTTGGAATGTTGTGGTCTATAATCTGCAATGTAGTGTCAAAAATCTTCAAGAACTGTAACAATCCTGGAGAGTACTATGCCAGGTGTATAGAGTCTGTGCTTCACCTTGTTTAGAAGCACAGGGGTATATTACATCATACGAATAAATCTTAAGTTGAGTAATATCTCTGCTCTCGTCTGCCATTTAGCTCGCAGCACTCATTTGATAATTCAGTATCCAGATCTTCTTCCCATTTAAAGTAGAATCTACATGGAGTGCCTGTGTTACTAGGATGATGTTATACAGCCGAGACATCTGACACTCATTGTCTAAGGAGAGAATAATCTGTGTGAGCAGAGCGTGTGCTTCAGTGTTCTGAATTAATTGTCGGCATAAGTTATGTAGCGAGTGCCTCAATGCAAATATATAGAATGCTTTTAAATTGCGGTCTCCCTTACAAGCGCCCAGTTTTAGAAACACTTTGTTTACTGGTAACCTAGTGTTATATGTCCTGCCCTACCTAAGGTCATCTAGATTCCTCATCCTCCTCTTTTGAAATGCAGGAGCATGCTGTCGCGTTGCAGGGGAGTACAGCGTACTGTACCCTGGAAGTGCTGCTAGGGCATACACAACCCCTACAGTGGTATAAACAGTATGGAACATATCTTGCTCACTTAAAGATTAGCACATAATACAGCCTGCATTGTGCGGTCTTCAAATGATCTGTTCCAGCATGAAAATGGGCCGATTTCATGGCCAGTGTAAAATTTAACAGTAACAGGTTGAACCAAAAATCTTTATTATCAGGGTTGCTACTGTTATTCTGGGTCACGTGTGGCTATTAAGGTCCGACAGGCATGTCTGCTACAACTTAACTCAGCTCTGACCGCAACTAAACATTAATATCTGGTTTCAAGTTGGAATCTGAATCGATTTAACAAAGACTGGGGCATTTGTATATTGACATCTTATTTACAAAGCCCAAATGTGACAGGTGGAAATGCTTGAATGAATATGAACCACTAGTAATTACTATGGATGTACTTAATTCCATCATGCTTTACAACTTTCCCTTTATAGAAGTCGACTGATAAGTCAGTCCTCCTCCAATGCAGAAAAGACTGTCTAGCGGCTAACCAACATTCCTGCTAAGAGTAACACAAGATATCCTAGAACAGTCTTTCAGCCTTGCACTAAACATGATTTAGCACTTCCTGCCAATGAGCCTCACTTCCGTCATGAAAGGTGGTCATGGACTGGACATTAGATATGCAAAGATTTTTTTATTTATTAACAACTCCTCAAAACTGCAAATCCAAATGACTAACGGGATAAAATAAGGAAGCATCCTATCTGCGTGCTAATAAATAATTTTTTTATCACTCCGCTCCTTTTATATGATGGTGTATCCAGTGGGGCGGTACAATATGACGCTGTGACACAAGCTCATAAATGGCGGTCTGCAAGTACCCAAGGACAAGGCGGCAGTGTGCTAATCCTCAAGCGTGCAGTAGAAGACTCAGTCATCCCATCAGTGGATCCTCTAGTCCTCAAAGCAGTCTCTGCTAGCTCAGCCTTTCAAGTCCTGTGCTCCGTATCTGGGAGACTGAGTTTTCTATTATAATTTTCTGCAATGCCGGACGGTACAGTTATCACTTAAAAATGACAACTGACGTTCCTGAGTGCTCCCGTTTAACGTCAGGTCAAGTTTTCATCACTGCGTGAATTCACAAGGAAGTGCACACCAACTTACCCAGAACCTCCTGTGACCCGAGCGTGAACCCAACAGACATTACTCATGCTGCAATATGTCAATCTGTATGATTTACAAACCAGGTCTTTAGATAGGGGGCCGAGACTACTTCTAGGCTATTCTCCTGTGGAACACATGGAACAGCTTGCTTTGGGCGCTCCAAGTCATCGCAGACTTCAGGAAACCATGTTTTCCCTCAGCAACACCAGTGGACTCGCCAACTATTAAACCACAAATACACCATTATTCCTATGTGAACACCACTGTTCAGATCTTGGGATCAAAATACATACCAGCAGTGAACATGGTGCTTTACAATTGTCTTAATGTAATATTAAACACTACCTATAAAGAGGGGCACACAAGGGAGCAAAGCTACCTATTTAAGAGTGCTCTTGATAGGGGGAAGCCTGGCTTTGTGCCCCTTGTCATGTTTCACAAATGTCTTAGAGCCCCTCAGCCAAGTTGCTACGACCAATGATTGCGCTGGGGTCTCCTCCTCCAGGGTTCTGAATCTGGTACCTAGACGTGGATATTGTATGATCATCTGAAGCCACGTGCAACACTCCCAACAGCAAAGTAGTCAGCAGTATCCGCTCCTACAACTCAGCCACTGGACACTACCAAACCACTTAAGTGTGAGTTTAAGAAAAGGATGCGAGATAGCTTGTGTGAAGTATTTTAGAGGCTACCATCATACTGCAGTGTGCACTTCTGGATGCATAAGTAGGCCCCACATCCTATCGATAAACAATTGTTAGTTTGTGACCAACGTGAATACTGTGTGCAATTTATTGATAATTTATCTGACAAGATTGGGAATTAGGAGGTTATTTGGAAAAGGGTGTCTGGTTTGTGTGGAGTTAAGAGCAGCTGCCAAGCAACTGCGTGTGCGAGGCTCTTGGTGCACTCACCAACAGATAACCCACTGTTAAAAAGATCTCCATTATGTCAGGGGTGGGTGACACTAGTACATACTGGAAGTGAGTGAGTCCACTGCATGGACGTGGCAATCTTGAAAACAAAAAGTGATTTAAGCATCGAGAGCACGTACTCATACAGGTAAAGAAAATGGGCGATGGAGTGCAAATTACTGGCGTGTATTTGGGATTTATAATTTCTGGGCATTATTTGTAGGGGGCTATTACTGAAGTAAAAAGGGTTCATAGGCTGCTCATGTCTACTTTGTTTCCGCAAGGAAACCTGCCTACTGTGAAATGGACGTCTCACTTCTAAATTGCTTGAGAGCAACAATGAGTTTACAAATATGGCCCTGCTCAACAGGGAGAAACCTCGAAGCACCAAATGGAGAGGTTTGCGTAAGGATAGATCTAACATATACAAGTAAGATCAATGGACTCCACAATACAGAGTTCTGACAGAATATCATATCTAGTGATTTAATGATGTCACATGTATTGTATGATGTTTATGTTGTGGATTTTATGTATATTTATGTTTTTTTTCACTAATAGGATTATCAAATGGACGAGAAGAACTTCTTTGAAACTCCTGGAGTGAGAATGGCGCTCTACAGCTTAAAATGTAGTGCATTACACGGGTGTGTGACCAAGAGACTTGCACTTACTAACATTAACAATGAGCAGCAAACGCCAAGCACTTGGTAGCAAAGAACGGTCTCTGTATGTAGCACAGCCAATAAATCTACAATATAACTGAGGGCATCCTACTCTTAAAGGTATGGAAAGATTTCAGATTGGAAACTCACCAGCCACAAGGAATCAAACAGAGGGGCACCTCAGATGTAAACAGCGCAATTGGTACACTGCAAGTGCTTTTACTTGGCACTGCGACCTTAATCATACAATTAGCAAGCAGGTAAGATAATTGGGATGAGGCAAGAGGCAGCAGCAGGCTGCCATGAATCATGCTTACTGCATCAAATACTAAGCTAATGTGCCCTGAGGATACCACAGAGCTGAAAGCAAACCCTTTCACGTTTTTTTTTACCTGCCGACACAAATAATCAAGCAATTTTGCTTCATATCCTCTTTTAATGAGTATTTACTATTCATATTCTGGTGCAGTGGTCAGTCAGTAAAACCGTTTACTTTACATGCAGCATTCATGGCACTAACATTCATTCACTGTTAACTGAAAAAACAGTGCTAACTTCTATTCCATGTGTGGGTTATAAGCAATCCACTTCTCTACGGTCTTCCTAACATCCCTGTGGCCACAAAGACATCCTGCACACGGCAGCAAGTCACATTGAAGGCTTAAAGAAGATTTACCACATCCCACCAAACCTGAAGAAACCTCCCCTTGCTTCCAACCAAGTTGTTACCATCTTAAAGACCAGACCACCCCACCCACCAGAACCGGCACCAATGCACAAGAAACGAAGCACCTAGAAGTTAGGACATTACCGTATTTGAAACAAAAAAGAAACCCAATAGTATTTCTGAGATCCCTAACTTGATCAGCACTGTTTGCTAGGTAAGTTCATGTCCTACAAAAACCTACACACACTAACACGAGCGAGATATCCCTTTGTGTCCTGTGTTTGGTACACATGAAAAGCAATCACCATCCTCTACCTGCCCAGTCCATCTGCCCAAGACTACCCCCACAATGTTAAACTCTAATGCAGTTGGCTAGATTATCACCAGGACACCTTGGAGAATTACTGTGATATGTAGCTGATCTAAACAGAAAAAGTATATTCCTGAAGAAAAAGCTTAGATTAGTAGAAAAATAGAGCTTAATTTGTAACAATAAAAGTGTCAGATCCCTCGTCAGGTGGTCACTGCACCTCAGGAAATTTGATTCCGAGAGCATTTGCACAATGTCACATTTTGTGCACATGAGCAGTATTAGAATTCTTGTTAAACACTTGACTCCTATATCACTAGGTCCCCACATTTCTTTGACATAAGGGATAGAGAATAATCTGCACAGGAGCATATGATACGGTAAAATAAGAAAGCTGCAGTTACAACTCTGGTCTTCAGGGCCCACGAGATGCAAAACAGCCATTTACCTGTTTCAACGTACTCCGTGATTTTTAGATTAAGCCTATCAAGCAACACTGGTTTCTGGTTGTGAAAGACATATTGAGGCCTTACCAAGAACACACAGGGGGGCTTGGAGCCCACCATTGCTTACAATTGTTTTTTCCCTATCACTCATTTGCCTATTTCTTTTGCATGTGCCAGCCCTGGACACGCTCTGCTTTTCATGGAAGGGCAAGCACCATTTCTAGAAAGGATGAACTGGTTTTCCTTCGCATGGAGGGAATGAAAATGGTCTGGTTTGACATCGCAGCTGTTGTCAGACAATTATGTGAGAACCAGAGAGGGGCTTTAGCTCCACTCTCATGCTCGGAGCCAGGAGTAGATGCTCTGATTTGACAGAAGTTGTGTGATTCCTCAAAAAAGTGCTCACCCTCCACACAGCTGTGATTATTAAGTTTATTTATCCAGCTGCCTGAACTTGAACTTTTAGGGACACACACATGCCTGTCTGGGCATTGTTGTTTGTAATGATTACTTTCTACCCAGCTCGGTCGGGTTTTTGGGTTACCCTCTGTGGTATATGAGTATATTATGATTGCTGGCAGCTCTCTGCCATATATTGGCAGTCGGCGGTGCAGTGGAGGTTGCTCCTGCGGCACCGCCATGTCACCACAACACCGCCCACTGAATTACGATACAGTATTCGGTGTGGCAGTGTTGGGGGTGATGGGGTGATGCCGGCGGAGCAGGCCCCATGGAATCTGTTCCCTCTGGACGACCACCGAGACAGGTAAGGTGATCGTCCGACAGGGGAGGGGGGCATTGTATGGCGTGTGCGTGAATGGGGGTATGAGTGTGTGTATGGAGGGGGTGAGTGAGTGAGTGTATGTATGCGGGGGGTGTGGTGTGTGTCGGGGGATGTATTGTGTATGTGTGCGTGCATGTGTGTGCGCATGTATGTGTGTGAGTAGTGTGTGGATAGGGGCTATGTATGGGGGGGCCCATGGTGTTCAGGTGGTGGGGGAGGGGATGGGGCCCTATCGGCTTTGGGGGGCAGCAGGTGGGCCATGGCTGTTTGGGAAGGACTCTGGGGAGGGGGATGGGGATGGGGGAAGACCCCTATCAGTGCTAGGGATGAAATTCCCTGGCACTGATAGTGCCTAACGCCATGGTTTTCGTGGCGGTACAGAAGTCACGAAAACCATGGTGGTATGTGGGGTCATTATCCCGCAGGCGGGCTAGTGACGGCCGCCGGGGTGGAGACTGATGTCTCCAGCCTGGCGGTCGTCACCGCCGTGGCGGACGGTGTGGTACATTGGCGGTTTTGGCTGGAGCCAAACTGCCAATGTCATAATTTGGCGGTAGTTACTGCCAGCCTGTTGGGGGTGCTACCGCCAATTTAACACCGTCCGCCGGGGTCGGAATGACCACCTAAGTCATTAAAAGTTCAAAACTGTCCTGATTTGCGAATACAGGACATTTTCTAGCTCTCAGATTCGCTAATGAAAGCCCCTTTTGTTTTGGTGCACAGGGCCTATTTTCTTTCCCATTCTGACCCCGGCAATCGGCACACCGAAAATGCATGGAGTTATACCATGGTGTACTCCCACCCGAGTTATCACACCTCAAGTGAGCTCTAAGTGCACCCTAGCTGCTCACATAGCCTGCACCCCTTTCCATTTACAATGTCGAAAACTTAATATGCATTCATAATTATATGGTCTAGTAAACTGAGAAAAACATTTATCGTTCCAGATAAACCATGGGGCAGTAGAGCCCACGCTGCAAATTAGCAGGTAAGCTGCGAGTCTTCATTAAGTTTTCATGAGAACCTGGGCTCATTAACCCACTGAGCCATTGCAAGGGGAGAGCTGAACACACACGGCTCGGAAAGTGTGGCCGCCCATCTCCCACATTCACAAGTGGCGGCCAAGGGACTGGCGCTCTACATACGTAGGCTGCGAACAGAACTCCGCAGAGTACCTCTATATACAACCTGTAAAAGATGGACGGAAGCAAATCCGTTCATTCTTCTGAGGCTGAAAAATTCATTCCAATCAATCCGTTTCTAATGTGCTTAGAGCTATCACACATTCATACACAATGATAGGCAGAAGCAACATTACCAATATTCTCAAAAGGTGTCCTGTGCTGAGCTGCTCACACCACTTTGATTAGAGCGAGCATTCATCGCCAATTTTAATCACCATTTTGTAACTCTAGGTTTCTCTTCTAAAAAAAAATCCTCAGTTGCATCAGACCCCACAGAGTACCCAAGACACTAGTGTATTAAAACAGCACTCACATTTTTAAAACAGCGCTTTTTGCACAGTTCCTGCAGCTTCACCGAGCTATAACGGGTATTACAGTTTACTAAAACAATCTCCTTGGAAGTTACCCAGTTAGGGTATAAACTGTCATCTCATGGCTGAACACAAATGTATACAGCCTACTTGCCAGCAGGAGAGACCTCAGCAGCCAGAGAATACATAACATAATAACATGGACAATACCAAAGATGCGAGGTGCTGACATCAATAGACAACACCACATCCGCTGCGACTTTGTGACCTCTCCATGACCTCATTCTCCACTGATTCACTCACTACTACCCTTCATCAGTGCCTCTTATCTCTCCATATCCCCTCTCACATACATTCCGTTTGTTTTATAGCGCTATTCAGACCAGTGTAGGGTGTCAGAGCACTCTACACATCATGCAAACATTATACAGAGACAATGAATTATTCAAGTGTAAATAATTCTGTAGGGAATGTTACATAAAACAATGAGGATTACAAGGTGTGGGAATCTCAAGTCATCCTTACAAGTAAGGATATTTTAAGTGTGTTTGGTCTGGTGAAGCACAAACGTACCACAGTGGTTAGGGTGGCTTTACTAATAAGAATGCATTTCTACCTTGCAAACCCTTTAGTGGCATTATGATAATGAACAACTGGGGAAAAACAAAGTTCTAACCTATACTAAGCAGTTTGCGTGCAGCTTTCTGATGACAGTTCACAGCTCACTGTGCTATGTTAGGAATGTAACTTATGAACTGCAAGTATCAAAAGGATCTCTATGACAAAAGCATAACCCAATGAGCTTTTGTGATCGGCCTGGTACACGTTCTTTGCAGCAGACACATTAACCCGCTACTTTATTATGAGTCAAAACTGCCACTAATCAAAATTGAACTCTCTCCAGCAGGAACATTAATAACCAACGTTATCTAGACATTTTTATTGTTGCCTGAAAACTGCTGGACACACAAGGAACACTGCAGTGCTATTTAACTCGTTATTTCTAAACAGAGTGCCTCCCACCCCTTCTCCGAACTCAGCACCAGGTGTGTCTGCATCGTTCGCACCACCCTAAAGCCAGCCCTGACCTGCACTTGGCAGTCGCTGGTACACAGGCCTGCTCCACTCTGAGCCTGTCAGCAGCATTTGCACTACGCAGTGCCAACATATTACCACTATGAGCATCAGGGAAGCACCTTAGATGAGAAGTTCCAGTACTCAAGGGGAAACACTTAGAAGTGCTTGAACTAAGTGCCAGTGAGTACTGACCCACTTAAAGCACAGCATGTTGCCAAGGACGCAGAGCTCCTGTTATGGTTTTTCGTTTAATCAAATGTATTGTGGGAGTGCAGTCTGTTCTTTCAGTCGATCTAACTGAACAGATAAACCAAAGGACATGTATTTGTGAAAGGAAGTTCACGACTGGAGCACTGCACTTCCCCTGGTGGTATGCAGTGATGGAACATTTTCTAACAGAGCTGCTTTAAAGAGGTTACTACTAGGTATAGGCAGGAACTCATGGCATGAAACCAGTTTAGTGGAGGGAAACAAGGATGGAAGTGGGCTAAGTCAACATCAGGCATAACAGCCATTTTAAAGTAAGTTCCAGGAAGCTGAACTGGGATGCTGAGGGTGAGGAGACGCTATGTAAAAGAAGAGCTCTCTAGGCTGAAGAGGATCACACGTATGGAGCACTTTGTAAGGGATCATGAGTTGGCAGTGGCGAGTTGGGGACAGAAGCTAAGCTGCCTAACTTTGAAATTGAAACTTTGCGATTTCCTCTGCATGTCCACTTGCTATCACTTGGGTGAGCCTTAAGATCCTGGTCCACACATACTAAAACATGTCAGAGTCTTTGTAACACTTTTTCCACGTGCAAAACACAAGTACATACCAGCAAACTTCACCTGAGATTTGCAGAGCAGTAGAACAAACATTAACCTTTTGAGCCACCTTTCCAGCGCGCCTGCTGGCTAACTGAACACAGGTAAGGTATCTCCAGTCAGTTCAGGCTCTCGCTGCAACGATCTGTGTGTAATCCACTACTCACGTGTTTTACTCATACAATACAGAATGCTCATGTGCTTGCTGCACAGAGGCTTGAATCCAGATATTATGTCTATTTGTACAGTGCACTAATCACCCTTGAGGGTATCCATGTGCTTCAGCAGGTATGCAGGTGAATCTCCTGTCCTTGCAAAGTGATTTGAAGAGCCAGGTCTTCAGCTTCATGTGGAACTCAAGAAGTGAAGAGTAGGCTCTGATGTTTTGTGTTGGTACCGTCATCGACAGCACTGCCAGGGGGCAAAGGGTGATGCACGCTACAGTGGACTGCTGACAAGGGACCCTGCACTTATGTTTTTGCAAATTATGGTCCTGGGTGCCCAAAGGATGGATAAAAAGGTGGTTATAGCAATTTTAAGCAGTGGCATGGAGTGTAGTGGTATGGAGTGTAGTGGCGTAGAGTGCAATGGCATAGAGTGGTGCAGATTCGAGTACAGCGGTGGGCGTAAAGTGGAGTATTGTAAAGTGGAGTGCTGTGAGGTGGTGCAGTGGTGTAGAGTGCAGTGGCATAGACTGCAGCCAAAGGCATACATCAGGCCCTCAGTTCAAATAATAATTGTTATTTGTTTAAAATAAATTGTGTTCGTACAAGGATGTAATAGTGAAAACAAATGTTAAAGTGCAGGAATATATAGACAATAATTGTTTGGATTCATAAATTTCATAGCATGTGTGAGATAACAGTAAATGTGTGCTTTTACTAAGGAACATAAAAATTATCTGTTCCAAGGCTTTCGTCATAGTCAAGCAATTTGTGCTGTAGTACTTGTGTTCCCAAGGAACTGCGATAAATGAAAAGAGGAAAATGATTATAAATTATGTTTTATAGTGAATGTTTTATTGAAACGTAATGCTTTGTTTATGATAACACACAAAACAGAGAATATTAAAGAAAATGTAAAAAGCATCTTTTGTTATTTGTTAATTATAAATGTTTCTTTTACCCCATTGGGGTCCTTTATTGAACACCCATAATGTAAAAGAATTAAAGGATAAACTTTTTCTCGTGCACCCATTTAATAACCACATAAAGTATGTTGGAAATGGACATAGGAATGTAAGTAATAAAATGATGGAAACATAGGAGAATATATGTAAGGTATATACAGCATAAAGGGGATTGAGGTAGTGTAGGCATCTGTGCCAAGAGTTGATTACAGTTTGTTGGTTAAAATATTGTGGGAGGGGGGTGATGCTTTCAGGTCCACCTTGTAGGTAGCCAGCGAGGGAGTTCGGGGTAGGTTTGGAAGTACTGAATTCCAGATTCTCGTTGCGCTTCCTGAGAAAGACTGTGCCATCAGTTGTTGCTGGTAAAAGGACGGGCGTTCACGATAGGCAAAGCAAAAGATGCGCAGTGCCTGCTCGGTTGTGGACCAGAGGGTACATTTTATCACTCACTGTGGAGTTGCCTGTTTGCGGGACTTCTGGGAGTCGGTGACGAGCTCTCTAGAGGAGGCAACGGAGTAATCATTTGAACTACATCTTAAATTGGCGATACTGCGAATACGAGGCCCTATTAATCTATCAAAGTACCAGAAGATACTAATGAATATGGTAGCAAAGCGTGATATTGTGCAGATGTTTGGCTCCGAGTCTACCCCCCCCCCATACAATTGGAATTACTGCAGGGCTAACTCAATCTTTCGTTCAGTCAGATGTCGGTAAATGAGCATCACATCACAGACAGCCTTGCTACTTATCAACACCCATTAATAAGAGGCGAGAACCAAAACAATTCCTATTCGATGCTACATAAATGGTAATTATGAGGGTGTCTGACACCCACCCCTACAAACATACATTCTAGTTCTTCGACTACACCTTTTAGTCAGTGCCTCATCCGAAACCAAAAACACAGCTACTTCTGCTGTGAGCCAGCCTGGCCGGGGTCTGTGGGAGTGAGTGAGAGGGATGAACATGCGAGGGTGAGATTGGAGTGAGAGGGATGAACATGAAAGGACCCTCCCACCCCCAGCTCCACACTGTGAGCCAGCCTGGCAGGGGTCTGTGGGTGTGAGTGAGAGGGATGAACATGAGAGGGCCCTCCCAACCCCAGCTCCACATTGAGCCAGCCTGGCCAGGATCTGTGGGGTGAGACTGGAGAGAGAAGGATGAACAGGAGAGGGGCACTTGCACCCCCAGCTCCACACTGTGAGCCAGGGTGATCAGCGTCTGTGGGGCGAGGCTGAAGAAAGATGAACATGAGAGGGGACCCCAGCTCCACAGTGTGAGACTGACTGTCCGGGAACTGTGGGGTGAGACTGGAGTGAGAAGGATGAACATGAGGGGGTCCCTCCGTCCTACACTGTGAGCCAGCCTGGCTGGGGTCTGTGAGGTGAGACTGGAGTGAGAAGGATGAGCAAGAGGGGCCCTTCCGTCCTACACTGTGAGCCAGCCTGGCTGGGGTCTGTGAGGTGAGACTGGATGAGAAGGATGAACAAGAGGGGCCCCTCTGTCCTACACTGTGATCCAGCCTGGCTGGGGTCTGTGGGGTGAGGCTGAAGAAGGATGAACAAGAGGGGCCCCTCTGTCCTACACTGTGAGCCAACCTGGCTGGGGTCTGTGGGGTGAGGCTGAAGAAGGATGAACAAGAGGGGCCCCTCTGTCCTACACTGTGAGCCAGCCTGGCTGGGGGTCTGTGAGGTGAGGCTGAAGAAGGATGAAGAGGGCCCCTCCGTCCTACACTGTGAGCCAGCCTGGCTGGGGGTCTGTGAGGTGAGGCTGAAGAAGGATGAAGAGGGCCCCTCCGTCCTACACTGTGAGCCAGCCTGGCTGGGGTCTGTGGGGTGAGGCTGAAGAAGGATGAACAAGAGGGGCCCCTCTGTCCTACACTGTGAGCCAGCCTGGCTGGGGGTCTGTGAGGTGAGGCTGAAGAAGGATGAAGAGGGCCCCTCCGTCCTACACTGTGAGCCAGCCTGGCTGGGGGTCTGTGAGGTGAGGCTGAAGAAGGATGAAGAAGGCCCCTCCGTCCTACACGGTGAGCCAGCCTGGCTGGGGTCTGTGGGGTGAGGCTGAAGAAGGATGAACAAGAGGGGCCCCTCTGTCCTACACTGTGAGCCAGCCTGGCTGGGGTCTGTGGGGTGAGGCTGAAGAAGGATGAACAAGAGGGGCCCCTCCGTCCTACACAGTGAGCCAGCCTGGCTGGGGTGTGTGGGGTGAGGCTGAAGAAGGATGAAGAGGGGCCTCTCTGTCCTACACTGTGAGCCAGCCTGGCTGGGGCCTGGGGACAGGCGCAGCACCGGTGCACCATGGCAGCTTTAATGAAAGCTGCAGGAATCCCGTGGAACCGGCTGCCCCGGGCCTTCACTACTGACAGCACGCTACATAAATAAGGCATTAGTCTGGTGAAAGTGAGAAAGCGCATACCAGCCACGCGGCTGTAACACGAGCTCTAGGGGCGACGGGAGATCAGGTTTCACCAGAGGGCCCAAACTTTTCCATGGGAACTGTACTCACACGTGGGAGCATCGGGCCAGCTGGGTAATGGCCCTGACAGCAGAGGAGCTGTGGCGGCGCTGGGACTGAAGCGGTGCAGCGTGGAGCCCTTCACTCTGATGAACTTGGCATTTAAATTGAGGAATTGTAAATGCTGGTTACAAATGAGACAACCGAGCGTTCCCAGGATAGGTTGCAGGTTTACTTTAAGCCAGTAACAGATTATCAGTAAACCTGTGTAATCGATAAACATTGCGTCGAAAGAAAGTTGGGCCACTTCTTAAAGCAGCCACAGAATATCATGATTAGCACTCGTCCTCACAGCCCCGCCAGAGTTTCAGGATTGCAGCTGGCTGAATAAACGAGCCTTTCCTCCTAGTTAGTTTCATTTTATGTACATTTTATGCTGCTATCCAGTCAACCTACCAAGTACTTGGACCGTAGTGAAGCCTCTCCCCCGGCTATGGGTGCACCTGCTGGAACTACAGGGGAGACAAACTCGAGACCTGGCTGTTCCCCAACCACTGCAATCTTGATTTTGTTATGCCTAAGAAGCAATGCTACCAAACAAACACGTCTAATCTCTGATCTCTTTCTCCTTCTGACTCTTAAAGGCCGGGTGCAACACAGCACTCTGGAGAAGGGAAGGAAATGCTTCATGTGACATAGGGGGGACGTGATGGACAGGTTTCTGCAAGTAGAAGTGCCAGTATAGGAACGATGTAAATATGCACTTTAAAGTAACAAGTGTACGTCATCAATGACAGAAGGTCTATGAGCGGCATGCAGGTGTGAAAGCGTAGCCTTAGAAGCCACCAGGGTGTATAGTAGTAGGTCTAATACATCTCCCAGCCCCTCCCTAAACGCGAGATCCTACTTTTGTGTCAATCGTGTTACTTTACGTACATTTTTTCAGAGTCCTCCAGCAGAGAGGCCTCCACACAAGTGATACACTCCTGATGAGAGAAGGATGTTAAACATTTTATCTGAACAAAACTAAGGGCTTGAGAGAGTCCAAACAATTGTTTGTAAAGTACAGACCATTGTGACAGGGTGTGTCACATCCAAACAATCCTTATCTAAACAGACAGTCTTGTGCATTCCCCTGTGCTACCAGACAGCTAACCAAACTTTACCTGCAAAGCCAAAAGGCCATACAACCACAGTTTAAGCCACTTCTGCTGCATTACTGACAAAGATTCCAGTGTCTGAGATCGGCAGGTCTGCAACCTGGGGGTCCAGTCACAACGTTAGAAGACAGTATTGTCTTGATTTGGACTCTAGAGAAGACACACAAGTAGGGCAAGCCTCTTTGAGAAACCGCTTTGCTTTGTTTTTTGGATCTTTGCTATCTTCCCTCGCAGCTTAGGGGATGAGCTAGCCTTTCTAGCCTGTGCTAATGATCATCAACGGACAGCACAAGGGGAAGGTTTCTTAGCTAGTTCTCCACCAGGGGAATCTGCATTGAAATCATAAGCAACCCTCCCTCCTCACCGATGGAAGAGATAAAGTTCAGTTTATGCGTTTGTGTTACTTACTGCGCCCTATCCTTCAATATCATTCACTTTTAAATAAAATAAAAAAGACTTTCTGGAAGATATTTTTAAATGTCACTTTCTTTCTTTTAGTGACCTGTTAAGGACGTAAGTATTTTTTCCATCTTTTAAATAAAGTAACGAAATTGGCAATATAGCCTTTTTAGGGGGCTAAATGACATGGTTTGATCACATTTACTGCATGACCCCTCTGAAGTAATGCGATGATACTATGAAATATTTGCCTTTGGAAAAAGTGCTGCAGCATCCCCAAACATTGGTAGGAGTATTCAGTGCTTATGATCATCAATGGAGATCTGCTGAGGGAGAAAATAGGCTTATACCCAATATTTTACCCAGCATCGTGATGAATTATCCTTCATGCAGACCAATTAATAACAATACTCCGTAAAAAGAAAAATTCACAACTAACCCTCCTGCGAGAGGAACAAGCACATGCAGTGTTTAAGGATATGTCTCTTGACTGTTCTATATTATATACCAAATGAACGAGTTACTTACCTTCGGTAACGACTTTTCTGGTGGATACATTAGCTACCTGTGGATTCCTCACCTCATGAATACTCCCATGGCGCCAGCATTCGACGGAAATCTTCTTACTAGTCTCTGCACGTCGACGAGGACGTCACTGTCTCGCACGCGACGCCGTCTGACGTCATACAGGCAATAAGAGGTCCTCGACGACGTGCAGACGTCAGTACCAATCATTTTTTACGTGCATGAGAACAACCAGGCAATGCAATGAAAGAGCAAGGCAACATCCATTATATTGTAAAATACACCACATTGTATGAATAACTGTAAATCTTTTTATGTACATATATATATATATATATATAAAACTCTCTCTTTTAAAATATATACACACACCAAGTATATACATAAAGATATATACACATATACACATATATATATATAAATATATTATATATATACATCTATTGCACCCTCAAGGACCAAGAGGAGCGCACTCAAGGATTACTTGGCAAGACCATAAAGGCAACGGGGAGGCGGGTGGGACCGTGAGGAATCCACAGGTAGCTAATGTATCCACCAGAAAAGTCGTTACCGAAGGTAAGTAACTCGTTCTTCTGATGGATACAACTACCTGTGGATTCCTCACCTCATGAATAGAGTCCCAAAGCAGTACCACGCCCGGCGGTGGGTGCCTAAATGGTCAAACCAAGAAATCCTGCAGCACTGACCGTGCAAAATGGCCGTCCCTTCTAACCTCAGAATCTAAACAGTAATGTTTTGCAAAAGTGTGAAGGGACGACCAAGTTGCGGCCTTGCAGATGTCGACCACAGGAACACCTCTGGCTAAGGCCGAAGTGGCCGACTTAGCTCTGGTGGAATGAGCTCTAATGCCCTCAGGAGGATCCTTCTTTGCCAAAGAGTAACATATTTTAATGCAAAGAACAACCCACCTGGATAGTGTTCTCTTGTGGACTGCCTTTCCTCTCCTCTTGCCCACGTATCCAATAAACAGCTGATCCTCCAGCCTGAAATCCCTTGTTCTATCGATAAAGAAGCTCAACGCTCTCTTTGGGTCCAGACGGTGCAGTCTTTCTTCCTCTTTGGAAGGATGAGGCGGAGGATAGAACGTGGACAAAGTAATTGCCTGAGCCAAATGGAAGGGTGAAACAACCTTCGGGAGGAAAGCAGCCTTGGTCCTCAACACCACCTTATCCCCATAAAAAGTTGTATAAGGGGGTTTTACTGATAAGGTCTGCAACTCACTCACTCTCCTTGCTGATGTTATAGCTATCAGGAAGACTGTTTTTAAAACCAAATACCTCAAGGGGCAAGAATGCATAGGTTCAAAAGGGGACCCCATAAGGAAAGTCAGGACTAAGGACAAATCCCATTGCGGCATAACGAATGGCTTTGGAGGATATTGATTTAGAAGACCTTTCAAGAATCTGATAACAATAGGGGATTTAAATAAAGATGGTTGGTCTGGAAGACATATGAAGGCTGACAAGGCCGATAAATAACCTTTAATGGTAGCCACTGCACAACCTTTTTGCGCCAGAGATAGAGCAAAAGACAAAATGTCCGATAGATGAGCATGTAAGGGATCAATCTGCCTCTCTCCACACCACGCAACAAATTTAGACCACCTATTAGCGTAGATAGATTTAGTGGAGTGTCGCCTGGCCGCTAATATAACATCCACTACCTCAGGCGGGAGAGAGAAGGAACTCAGGTTGCCCCGTTCAATCTCCAGGCATGTAGGTGCAGACTCTGGAGGTTGGGGTGTAGAACCTGCCCCTGCGACTGTGAGAGGAGGTCTGCCCTGAAAGGGAGACGGAGCGGCGGGCACGTTGAGAGTTGGAGAAGGTCGGAGTACCACACCCTCCTTGGCCAATCCAGAGCTATTAAGATTACTAGAGCCCGGTCTTGGCGAATCTTCCTCAATACTCGAGGAATCAAGGGTATGGGAGGAAACGCGTAAAGCAACTGGCCGCACCAGGTCATTTGAAACGCGTCCCCCAACGCTTCCTGCATCGGATACTGAAGGCTGCAGAACAACGGACAATGCGCGTTCTCTCGAGTGGCGAACAGATCTACCCGAGGAAACCCCCACTTCTGGAAGATTAAACGGACTTGATCTGGATGGAGACGCCACTCGTGGTCTGCCGAGAAGTGGCGACAGACTGTCCGCACGCACGTTCAAAACTCCGGCCAGATGGTTTGCTATCAAGCAAATCCGATGGTCCTTTGCCCAGGACCATAGTCGAAGAGCTTCTCTGCAGAGAAGGTACGACCCCACTCCTCCCTGCTTGTTTATGTACCACATCGTGGTAGTATTGTCCGTTAGGACCTGTACCGACTGACCACGAAGGGAAGGGAGGAAGGCCTTGAGAGCCAGACGGACAGCCCGTAACTCTAACAGATTGATGTGAAAAATCTGTTCCTCTGGAGACCAAAGACCTTTGATCTCCAGATCCCCCAGATGAGCTCCCCACCCTAGAGTGGAAGCATCCGTTATGACTGTTGTCACTGGTGGCGACTGCTGGAACGGCTTTCCTTGTGAAAGATTGTTGCTTGCAATCCACCACTTCAAATCCACAGCAGCATCTCTGGAGATCTTGACAGTACCCTCTAGATCCCCTCTGTGTTGAGACCACTGCCTTCGGAGGCACCACTGAAGAGCCCTCATGTGCCAGCGAGCATGCGTGACCAACAGAATGCAGGAGGCAAAAAGACCGAGCAGACGAAGGACCTTGAGGACTGGAACTACCGCTCCATTTCGAAACATTGGAACCAAATCCTGAATATCTTGAATCCGCTGAGGCGGAGGAAAGGCCCGACCCAATGTTGTATCCAGTACTGCCCCTATGAACAGGAGGCGCTGAGAGGGCTCTAGGTGAGATTTGGGCTCGTTCACCGAAAAGCCCAGGTCGAACAACAACTGGGTTGTTGACTGCAGATGACGCAACACAAGCTCCGGGGACTTGGCTTTGATTAACCAATCGTCCAAGTACGGGAATACTGCTATCCCCTTCCTTCTGAGCTCTGCCGCAACCACCGACATCACCTTCGTGAAGACTCGAGGTGCTGAAGTAAGACCAAACGGAAGGACCGCAAACTGGTAGTGTTGCGATCCCACCACAAACCGGAGATACTTCCTGTGTGACTTGAGTATCGGGATATGAAAGTAAGCATCCTGCAAGTCGACAGACACCATCCAGTCTTCCATGTTCAACGCCAAAAGCACCTGTGCTAGGGTCAGCATCTTGAACTTTTCCTGCTTGAGGAACCAATTCAAGATCCTCAGGTCCAGAATTGGTCTCAAACGACCATCCTTCTTGGGAATCAGGAAATACCTTGAGTATCAGGAAATACCTTGAGTAAACTCCTTGACCCCTTTCCTGCTCCGGGACCAACTCCACCGCGCCCTTTAAAAGGAGGACTTCTACCTCCTGTTCTAGCAACAGGAGGTGTTCTTGTGAACAATACGAAGGGCGGGGCGGGATGAGGGGCGGAAACTCCCGAAAGGGAACGGTGTAGCCTTTTCCCACAACACTGAGAACCCAAGTGTCCGACGTAACAGTCTCCCATTTGGTGAGAAAATGCTGTAATCTTCCCCCTACAGGAGAGGAGTGAGTGGGAAATGGTGGAAGCCTAAGGCTGCTTCCCCTGCTGCACCCCGCCAGAGGATGAGGAAGAGGCAGAGTGCTGCTGAGAAGCTCCCCTGGTGCGGACCCTACCCCTCCCCCTAAAAGATCTATAGGGATGGGAAGAGGCAGGTTGCTGATATCTTCCCCGAAAGGAAGAGGAGGAAGAGCCACGCCCAAATCCACGAAACCTCCTGAAGAATCTGGAAGAGGCCGTGGAAGAAGGAGCTTGGAGTCCCAGCGACTTAGCCGTGGCCCTGCTCTCCTTAAACCGTTCCAAGGCCGAATCAGCCTTAGCCCCAAACAGTTTGTCCCCATCAAACGGGAGATCCAACAATGTGGACTGTACATCTGCCGAAAAGCCTGAGTTACGGAGCCAGGCCTGTCTCCTTTCCACCACAGTTGTGCCCATTGCTCTGGCTACCGAGTCGGTGGTATCCAGTCCCGTCTGGATAATTTGGGTTGCAGCAGCCTGGGCATCAGAGACAAGATCCAAAAGACCCTGGGGAAGCTCTGTAAACGAAGAGGAGATGTCATCCATCAGAGCATGAATATACCTCCCCAGGATACAGGTTGCATTGGTGGCTTTTAAAGCCAGACTGCAGGACGAAAAATTCTTCTTCGACTGCGCCTCCAGCTTTTTTGAATCTCTGTCCCCCGGCACCGTCGGAAAAGAACCAGGCGCTGACTTGGACGAACAGGAGGCCTGCACAACCAAGCTCTCCGGCGTAGGGTGCCTAGATAGGAAACCAGGATCAGTTGGAGCCGTCCGATACCTCCTGGCCACGGCTCTGTGAACTGCTGGGGAAGATGCCGGCTTCTTCCACACCTCTAAAACCGGATCCAGCAGAGCGTCATTAAAAGGTAATAGAGGCTCCGCCGCGGCTGAGGCCGGATGCAACACCTCTGTCAAAAGGTTTTGTTTCGCCTCCACCACCGGCAAAGGCAGGTCCAAAAAACTAGCTGCCTTCCGTACCACTGTATGAAAGGAAGCAGCTTCCTCGGTATATTCCCCCGGGGACGAAAGGTCCCACTCAGGGGAAGTGTCCAGCCCACTGGCCGACTCCAGTCCACGCAGCCCATCACCCGAGTCCTCTAGCTCTCCTTCCTCTAGGGCTCGTTGGTACTCCTGCTCCTATAGTACCCGGAGAGCACGCCTCATTGAATGCAGTCGTTGCTCAATCCGCGGAGTCGACAATACCTCCGCCGAAGTCGGAGATCGGCGCCGATCTTCCGAAGCCACCGACGCCGCATCCGACGCCACAGGTAACTTCGGCGCCGACTGAAGAGCAGATGAAACGGATGGACCCACCGGAGTCACAGGCCGAAATCTCGACGTCGACGGGATGGAAATCCCTGGGGCCAATCCCTCCGAAGCCATCGGAGCGGCCACCGGCGCCGACACTGGCGCCGAGCCCACGTTCCCAAACGGGAGAAAGGGCATAAAGGGTGCCGGCCGAAGAGGCGCAGGATCACCCAAAGAAAAGGCCAAAGGCCCAGCCGGAGCACCCCCTGGAGCCATCTGTTGGAAGATGGCATACATCGCATTCAAGAATGCGGAACTATCGGCTCCAGGGGTGGGAAAAGCCGGATACTGGGGTGCCTGACTCGGAGGCGACCCCGACGCCGGCCTCGGTGTCTGCGCCGGAGAAAACACTTGAGGCTCCAATACCTCAATCACCGACGCCTGTCCAGGCGAAGTTGGAGACGCCGGAGAGAGCAACGGCGTCGAAGGATGCGGCGTCACCGTGGGGCTGACCTCCCATGTCCTCCGCCGCCGATCCGGAGACCTGGAACGAGCCTCCCTTGAATGACGCCGAGATTCTCTACGGCGCCGGGAGTCTCGATGACGCCGATGTCTTGGAGAAGACTTTTTCTTGTGATGCTTCTCCTTTGACTTGGCCATAAACAGCTTCGCCTCGCGTTCTTTAAGGGCCTTCGGATTCATGTGCTGACACGAATCACAAGTCGAGACGTCGTGGTCGGAGCTCAAACACCAAAGGCAATCGGAATGAGGATCCGTCACCGACATCTTGCCTCCACACTCACGACAAGGCTTAAATCCAGACTTTCTCTGCGACATTATTTCCACAGAGAAAGAGTACGCAGCAAGATATACACTGTAACCGCAAGAGTAACAGTTGCTCCCTCGAAGATAACCGTTTCGAATGCACGGAAAAAAGGGAACTGACGTCTGCACGTCGTCGAGGACCTCTTATTGCCTGTATGACGTCAGACGGCGTCGCGTGCGAGACAGTGACGTCCTCGTCGACGTGCAGAGACTAGTAAGAAGATTTCCGTCGAATGCTGGCGCCATGGGAGTATTCATGAGGTGAGGAATCCACAGGTAGTTGTATCCATCAGAAATATTCACGCCAGGCTGACGTTGTGTTACACGTTATAAATGCAGTGAATATTTACATATGCAGCAGTAAATATGATCCAATACTCTTGGGTAAGAGTTATGAACATGAATGGATTGATTATTTGTTCTGCACCATGAGCAGGACTTTCCCTCTCATAAATTTCTGTTGGGCAATGTGTAATATGCTGTGTACGATGAAGCAAAGTTGCACAATTTGGTGGCTATGACCCAATAAGGAAACGTGAAAAGCTTCTCTAACTTTTAGGAAGATTGAAGCTTTGTATATTTCATTTTAGAACTGCAATAATTAAACAGACCATGAAGCCAGGTGTACAGCTCTATGTATTAATTTCATTCAGTTTCCGGTCAGGGAAAAGTAACACGCAGCCTCATCATACACAACTGACAAAATAAGGAAAAGAACCTCAGTTGTCAAAAGATACCAAGGTTCCCTCAAAGTCATGCCTTCAGTAGCATGGGACAAGCAGAAACATTTCGGCAGCAAACATGTCATGAGAGGACAGGAAAAGAATTGAGACCCAAAGAGCTGCTGGAAGACCTCGCGTCCCAGCACATTACAAAGTTTAAAACCACCTGTGAGAGGAGCACTCCTAACAAGGCCTGCAAAAGAAGCCGTTCACTCTTTAAGGGCACCATGCAATACGAGTGCCATAAAGGTGGCAGTATCATTCACTCCAAGGAGAAGTACTCAGCCATCAAAGAGATACAGACAGAACGTCAGCATCACATCTATTCATTAGATACTCACGATAATTCCACCACAGCAGAAGAGTAAATTGCAGACACAGACAACTTAATTTCATCATCAGTCATGAAGGAGACATCTTGAGATGCTCTTAGGCAGCAATTTAAGGCCATCAAGGTATCCCTTTTACAACATAGTTCCCAGGTGCCCTTAGGGAAGGGTAGACTTTGCTTCTTGAAAAAAAAAAAATCTGAACCCTGATAACCTTGCAAACTGCCACAAAATCACACACCTGCCATTCCTAGGGAAGATTATAGAGAATGCCAGTAAAAAACACTTTCTTGCTATGATCAAATCCAATGCTGTCTTGCACGACTATCAATCAGGGTCAAAACTGATTTGCAAATTGCTGGGTCTAAAGTAAGGTGGCATGGTGGGCAAAAAACAATGGATTGAGAGGTGGCCCAAGCGACTGCTCATGGCAGAGATTAATTTAAGCATTTCATCTATCACTTTGTTTTTGATGTAATAGACACTGAGCCGCATACAGTAGGCACACATAGATGCCCCTTAGTTGTAGGAAGTATTCAGAAAAGCTAAAGCCTGCACTCAACTATGCCTCATAGCCCTTCAAATGAAAGTGCTGGATTGAGGAAGAGGGTGGTGGTGATCTTTGATTTCAGCCACTTCTAAAACGGCAAAACAAAACTAGCATCAACACAAACATTTGCAATGCCAATAGGTCTACAGTGGCAGCCAAAATGTGAAGTTTATTGGTTTTGCCAATGCTTGGTTTTCTTTGTTGATGCTGCACAGCATCAACCAAAAAAAAAAAAAAGACATTTCTAAGAGACTGAAAAGGAGAGTCCTACTTGTTCGCCAAAGCTGGTTTTCTGTGAGCCAATCGAGGGTTATACTGTCCAGTGATGGTCTTTCAGTTGCAAAAGGGAGCATGCGTAAAGTGCCTTACTTAGGGTGACTACCTGTCTGTAAATTTCACAGACCATCTGTAATTTGGGATTTGGGTCCGTTGTCCATGATGATTCCTCTCACGGAGGCCTTTTGTCCGTAATTTTGCACATTGCAGGGAGCAGTGCCCCCCCCCCCCCCCCCCCCCCCCCCGCTCTCCCTCCAGCCCCCCTGCAAAAAGCCCCAGAGTTCTTTAACATTCACTTCAGGAGCCGGCTAACACTCCTGCTGTGAACTCAATGGCCTGCAGTAGCCCCTCCCCGGCCTGGCACAGGCTTCTATTGGCCCATTATCATTCTGTTTGGCCCATTATCACATACAGAGTGATAATGTGCTTCTCGCTGTGCAGTTACAGCATTTGCTGGGCCTCCTCCTGCCCCAGCCTCCGGCATGGCATTCTTCTTTTATTCAGGGGCTGGTGACACAGCTGCATTAGGGCACTTCTTACATGATTAAAGGACAGACATCAGATTATGTGCCAGCATTTTTTTAGGCCATAATAAAAAGGTCAGTTTTAACTTTGGTGATTAGTGTATATATTTGAGAGATCTGAGTTTTGGCTTGTCTGCGTTTTGACTCATCTTTAAGTAGTACAGAGGGAGAATGTGCCTCCAATGAAGCAAAATGTGGGACATGCAGATCAAAGATTTTTTTTTTTTTTTTTACGTAGATAGCTCAGTGGGTTATTGTTCTTGTCATAGGGACGCTTTTGTTAATTCCAGTTCATAAGACACTGTTTTAATATCACACATAGATGCCCCTTAGTTGTAGGAAGTATGCATGTGTCCAGCTTTGTGAACAACATAAGCTTACAAATGGTCTGTAGTGTTTCCATTCAAACGTTAAATTCTAATCTGACTGATACTGTAAGACTATCAGAGTAGGCACTGTGACCCATTTGAAATCTGAATGCAGAATCCTCTGGAGAAACGCTTAATGCCACTTCTGCGGAGTAGCACTGGCTGTATTATGTTACGCATACAACATTTTATTTAATTTTGCAGTACAAATAACTTTTCAATGTATGTTGAACCTGAAAATTAAGCACCCGTGTTCGAGTATGCGTAAGGGATCTCTATGAAGATTTTGCCAGAGGCAAAATTGCACAATTCCAGTGAGTTTAAATAGAAACTGTTACCTCGGTACATGTCACTAATAAGAACTATATGAAATTTTAAAAGAATGGGTGGTGTACGAACAGAAGGATAAAGGTAGATTGGTAATTCACAACCAACATTAATTAGAACTTAGGCTACATTAAACATTCAAGAATAAGCCTCATCTAAGTCGATAGTTAAGACACCGCTACTCATAAAACAGCTTTGTGAGTCAGTCCCAAAATGATTGAAAATGAAGGCAGAAGAACAACAGTCAATGCAAGAGGAAAGCTGAAAACTCGTAACTGTATTGTTATTTGTCAGCAGCAAAGAACAACAACTTGATAGGCCTAGAAGACCTTATCAAATCAAATCATGGTTTGTAAAGTGCAACTACTCACCCATTAGGTTCTCAAGGCGCTAAGGGGGTTTGTCCTTTGAGCTTCAGTTGAAGAGCAAGGTCTTATGGTCCTTCCTGAATTGAGGTAGCGAAGGCTACTGCCTGCGGTGCAAGGGCAGGGTGTTCCAGCTCTTTGCCACAAGATAGGCGAAGGCTCTTCCACCAGCCGAGGTATTCAGAATGCAGGGTACGGTGGCCAGTGCCTGTTGAACGGGGAGGTATGGTGGTGAGGGTTGGGGGGGGGGGGGGATGGGGGAGTAGGTGATGCGGTGAATGAGGTTGGTGGGTCCCAGGTCGTGGAGGTCCATGTAAGCGTAGACGAGGAGCTTGAAGTTAATTCTTTTATCGATAGGAAGCCAGTGGAGGTCTCTTAGGTGATTTGAGATGTGTTCACGGCAGGGGATGTCCAGGATGAGTCTGGCAGAGGCATTTTGGATGTGCTGTAATTTCTTCAGATTCTTCTGGGTGGTACAAGTGGGTGTTGCCATAGTCAAGTCTGCTGGTAACCAGGGCATGGGTTACGGTTTTGCAGCAGTCCTTTGGGATCAATTTGTAGATCTTTCGGAGAAGTTGGAGCATGTGAAAGCAAGAGGATGCGACTAAGTTGACTTGGCAAGTCATGGTGAGCAATGAATCCAGGAAGACTATGAGGTTGCATGTGTGGTATGTTGGGATGGGGGGGGTGAGGTGGAGGTGGGGGTAGGAGGGGTGCGAGGGTCAATGGCCACCAGGAGTCGTCCTAGGCTGATGAGGATGGTCCCAGGATGAGGATCTTGGTCTTGTCAGAGTTGAGCTTGAGGCAGCTGTCCTTCATCCAGGCAGCGATGGCTTTCATCCCGTTGTGGAAATTCTTCTTGGCAGTAGTGGAGTTTTCAGTCAGTGAGATGATCAGACGGGTATCGTCAGCGTAGGAGACAATGTTCAGTTTGTGGTCCATGATGATGGATGCGAGCGGGCCATGTAGACGTGGAAGAGTGTGGGGCTCAGGGAGGATCCCTGTGGAACTCCACAGCTGATCTCCCTAAGTTTTGATAGGTAAAGCAGGAGTCTGACTCTCTGTTCTGCCAGACAGGAAGGAGCTTAACCATTGTAGGGCCTTTCCGCGGATGCCAGCTGTGTGGAGTCTGGAGCAGAGAGCGCAATGTGAGACTGTGTCAGAGGGGGACAATCGGTCCAGAAGGAGGTATCCAGGATGATATTGTCCACGATGTGCTTACGGAGCTGAGTGTTGATGGTCTTTTGAGGACCTTGGCTGGGAAAGGCAGCAGAGAGATGGGTCGGTTATTCTTGAGGTCCAGGGGGTCGGCCGTGGGTTTCTTCAAGAGCAGCTGGATCTCGGCGTGCTTCCAGTCCTCTGGGAAGGTGGCTGTCTCTATGAAATAGCTGAGGGTGTGTCGGAGCTCTGATGTGATGGATGTGTTGGCCTTGTTGAAAATGTGGTGATGACAGGGATCATAGGGGCTCTGAAGTGGATGCTGCTCATGATGGTGCGGGTCTCGTCTGTGGTGAGGGTGGTCCAGCGGTGCAGGGTCTGCGGTGGTTCTATGGGACGGATCCAGGGTGTTGTTGGAGGGCTAGGAGTGTCTTGGGATCCGAAGCTGTTGTATATGTCTTTGATTTTCCAGTAGAAGAAGTTGGCTAGCCCATCGCAGAGGTCTTGAGATGGAGGGATGCTTGCAGTTTCTGACTGGGGTTTGGCAACCTCTTCGACCACGGCGAAAAGCTCTTTGGTGGTGTGAGCTGCGGCGCTGATTCGGTCCTGCAGGGTGGCTTTCCTGGTAACTCTGATGAGGTGGTGGTGGGATTTATCCATCATCACTATTTTTTTCTCATTCAGCCATCACATATCATGTGTAAGCCATAACCACAACCCTCTCTTCAAGATACAATTATCTTACCATCTTCATTGCTCTCATTCTATAATGCTACAAACAGGATGT
The DNA here is from genome assembly GCF_031143425.1 of Pleurodeles waltl. Taxonomy (NCBI): domain Eukaryota; kingdom Metazoa; phylum Chordata; class Amphibia; order Caudata; family Salamandridae; genus Pleurodeles; species Pleurodeles waltl. The sequence continues at coordinate 74,588,107 of NC_090447.1, read as the reverse complement.
CATTGGAAGCTCCTAACACTCAGTGAGCACGAATCCAAGGCGTCCTAACAGCACGCAGTTAAGTACGTTTTGAAAAAGCTAGTAGGTTTATGCTGGACTTAAGCACAGTGAGGGGGTAGCAGGGCTACTCCAAAAAGCACATACCTAATAGATTACTGCTACTCTTCAAAACATGAAAACATGAAAAAGAATCTGTATCTATTTATTGGGTTAGGAAAGTTTCACTGCCACGCCCCTGTTGTGTCTCTGTGTATGTGACCAGTGTGTGCATTTGAATTAGCATGTGAAACAAGCTGTGTTTTTTTAATTGGATTCAATCACCTCGTAAAATTTTAAAACATAGCTGCCAAGTGGCCCCACGCGGTGTGACAGCTTTGGCTGTTAGCCAACATTGGTGCTAGTTACACTTTTTGAACATCACTATGTTAAAAGCAAAACTACAATCTCTAAAGTGCTTCAGGCTGTTAGATGAAAAACCAGGACTGACTGATGGTGGTATGTCGTTCAACAACTTGTCAAAAGTAAATTAAAATTCAGTCTGTTTTTTACCTTTCAGGACTCAAGTTTGCAAAAGACCTTGTTTGGACCATACCAAATATTTACAAAGGGTTTAGCGTCAACCCACTGCTTATCAATTGCTGGCTTTCTTGCCAGTCTCATTTCAGTGCTTCTTCATTAAATGGCTTTTCATCCTCTTCTTAAAATGTATGCTTTCCCTGGAGCAAGGTCTTTTTACCATCCTTTTAATTAGATGATGTGTCCTTCAACTGGTCACGGTGAAGGGAACTACTTTTTTCTTTAATCCCTCAATGAGAGTGCATGTGCTTTCTTGCTCTCTCCATCATACGCTGATTCCCCTGCTCAAATACCAAACCCCCCCTGCATGTTCCGTGTTGCTCTCTCCTCCCAACATTCTCAGCTCATTTGTTGTTTCCCTGACTGGCTTTTTTTTCCCCCTTCTCCGATGTCACAACTTCAAGCTGCTCTATTGCTCCCTGTCCCACTTTACTTTTCTCCCAACTCCACTGTGCTGTCTTCACCACCACACACCAGTCACACATTTTCTGGTCCTTACAATTTTCTTTTTTCAAACTGTTATTATAAAACATCTTGTCGGGAGGGGGCAGAAAAGCAGTCATTTACTGCCATATGGCCAGTTTTCTAAAAATTGATTCTGAGTAAATAAAAAATCATTTTTATTATTTAATGCCCTAAGGGCATCTGCAATCTTGGAACAGTAAAAAACAGAATATGAATAAAATGTTGTCTGCGTCAATCTGTAAGCAAGCACATATTTGGTGACAAACGCATGTGCACACAAAACAGCGTGGCACATGTATGCTCGCCATCGCGTCTCTGTTTTATGTATCAGCTAGACAGCGCCTGCGTGGTCTCTTCGAGACATTTTGTATATATTTTGTGGGCTTCAGGCAACCCACAGGCTTCCCATTTACTGGCTCCATTGTCACTCATTTCTTTCTCTCCATTTGTCCATGGCACACATTTGTCATGCCTCTCCTGAGTTTAGCCCTTCCCAAGAGCAAGGACCAATTAAACTATTCCTACATTGCTTTCATTTTAGGATCTGTTTCAGGAGCTAGTTTTTTCATTGTTAAAGAGCACCTAACACAAGCATACATGTTGTCATTCGCCCTAAACTCCTCTGTAAACTTTCCTTTAAATCTTGTCCTTATCTCGTCACATTTGCTGTCCATTCAAAAATAGAGGTCAAATCAATGCTTCACCTGTCCCACAACCACTTCCCTCATTGTGGCATGTTTCTCAAAGTACTTCAGAAAAGCTAAAGCCTGCTCTCAACTATGCCTCATAGCCCTTCAAATGAAAGTGCTGGAGTGAGGAAGAGGGTGGTGGTGATCTTTGATTTCAGCCACTTCTAAAACGGCAAAACAAAACTAGCATCAACACAAACATTTGCAATGCCAATAGGTCTACAGTGGCAGCCAAAATGTGAAGTTTATTGGTTTTGCCAATGCTTGGTTTTCTTTGTTGATGCTGCACAGCATCAACCAAAAAAAAAAAAAAGACATTTCTAAGAGACTGAAAAGGAGAGTCCTACTTGTTCGCCAAAGCTGGTTTTCTGTGAGCCAATCGAGGGTTATACTGTCCAGTGATGGTCTTTCAGTTGCAAAAGGGAGCATGCGTAAAGTGCCTTACTTAGGGTGACTACCTGTCTGTAAATTTCACAGACCATCTGTAATTTGGGATTTGGGTCCGTTGTCCATGATGATTCCTCTCACGGAGGCCTTTTGTCCGTAATTTTGCACATTGCAGGGAGCAGTGCCCCCCCCCGCTCTCACCCCAGCCCCCCTGCAAAAAGCCCCAGAGTTCTTTAACATTCACTTCAGGAGCCGGCTAACACTCCTGCTGTGAACTCAATGGCCTGCAGTAGCCCCTCCCCGGCCTGGCACAGGCTTCTATTGGCCCATTATCATTCTGTTTGGCCCATTATCACATACAGAGTGATAATGTGCTTCTCGCTGTGTAGTTACAGCATTTGCTGGGCCTCCTCCTGCCCCAGCCTCCGGCATGGCATTCTTCTTTTATTCAGGGGCTGGTGACACAGCTGCATTAGGGCACTTCTTACATGATTAAAGGACAGACATCAGATTATGTGCCAGCATTTTTTTAGGCCATAATAAAAAGGTCAGTTTTAACTTTGGTGATTAGTGTATATATTTGAGAGATCTGAGTTTTGGCTTGTCTGCGTTTTGACTCATCTCTAAGTAGTACAGAGGGAGAATGTGCCTCCAATGAAGCAAAATGTGGGACATGCAGATCAAAGATTTTTTTTTTTTTTTACGTAGATAGCTTAGTGGGTTATTGTTCTTGTCATAGGGACGCTTTTGTTAATTCCAGTTCATAAGACACTGTTTTAATATAGCACAGTGAGCTATGACCCAAAATTAAATAGCAGCATGCAAAACGGAAGGCATGAGTTTACAGCCTTTATTGTTTTATTTTAATTTGTCTAAGGTTGATAAATAGGATTCTTTCAGATAATAATATTTATAGTGAAAACAACTCCAATCACTGTGTTAGATTTTAAATCCTGAGTATGTAATTCTCCAGATTAAGTACTCTTAACATATAATGCCTACCAGTATTTATGACGTGTGACTCTTACACTTTATGGTTCTCTTTGCTTAAGCAGGGACACTGGAATTATGCAACAGGAGAGAGCCAAATTATGCAGCAGGTTTGAGTAAATTATGTGTCAAGAAAAGGCAAATTATGTGGCATGATGTGGCCCATTTTGAGATAGTATTACTGAATTATTTTGTAATTTTTAAACTTAACACACTCTGGGCATTGGTCACACCCCATCAGTACCTGTTTAACACCCAAATACAACAATGAGTAACAGAAAGGTGACCAGCCCAGCTTTGTAAAGTGTCTTCCGTTGCACAGAAACGTGTTGCTGCGTTTTTAGTTACTTTTTAACTGTTTTGAGTTAAATCTGCAGAGTATGCGGCAGATGATGGATTATGTGGCAAATCTGCAATAATACATAAATCTCTGTAGCCTCAGAAATGCATAACTCCAGTGGCCCTAGTCTCAAGTAACATTTCCTATGCATTGGCCTTCAAACTTATACAAGCCATTTTGTCTGCATAATGTGAGATATAATGTATTCCAACCCCTACTCTACCCTATATACCTGGAATGAGTAGTTCTGCAAAATAAATTAACTACACATGAGAGCGGGTCTATGTAGAGATGAGGGGCACCACTGGAGGTTGGTACTGATTGAATCCTTGGAGGAGTTTTTTGGGGGGATTGGGGCACTAGAAATATTCTCACACCATCCAGCACCAAAACTAAAGCCTGCCCTGTCAGGGGCGTAGCTATCATTCCTAAAGCCTGTGAGGTGCCGTAGGCCCTGAGGTAAAAACACTTCAGCAGCTGATTGTGGATGAGTGGGAGGAAGTTATCATATATGAATGGAGGGATTCCATTTTATTGTAATCAGTGTTTCTATTAAGTTTCTATTTCAAACATTCCACTTAACTGAGAAAGAAGAGCACAAGTAGGAATGCCTTCATAACATGACCGAAGTGTTCTAATCCCAGAATATTCTAGAGCCATAAAGTAACCTGCTGGACAAATGCTCCGGACTGGAACCTTAGATGGATTTCTCCCTCATTCTCTGAAAAACTGCCTTTTTAAAACAAGCACTCATTTTCTACCTGTATGTTGTCTGTCTGTGTGTCGTTTCACTAGTGCAACACTACCCAAAATGCAGCAGAGCACTGTACAAGTTCTAAGACAAAATTTAAGTTTGGACACCTGAGCCAAATTCTCGAGGGGAATATTGATGGGTATTTTTACAAACATTTCATGCAATACAGCACAGTAAGTGAAGTTGCTGTGCTGTAAGAAAGGCAAAGAGCAAAGCAGCACCAGAATTTCAAAGATATGGTGCATTGGAATTGAAAGGTCTGATATGCAAGTTGCAAAGTGAACTCTCACATCACCTCACTCCCTATTCAACCTCCTCTCTCAGTTCCCTTTTCTCTATCTCTTCAGCTGCTCTCCTCTACCTAGACATTAGTCTCGGTTCCCTCTACCTCGCCTTTTATATGCCCCCTCTACCTTTTTTTTAAAATCTCTTTTCAACCTTCTCTCTGTCACTGTAAGAATCCACAATTTGCCTTCTTGCCAGGTGGTCGCCCTAGCCTTACTGGGCGCTTACATAGTGTTTTAGCAGGCCACCAAAGCGAGGCTTGTAAACAACCCCCCTTGATTGCACTAGAGCACCAAGAGCTTAACGTGCCTGCAGGTAAGGCACCAGGCACAGGCGTGCTGCTTTTAACAGGTGCTGGCCCGGGAGGGCCGTCTCTCCTCCTCCTCCCCCGGGGTCTCGGAGAGCAGCAGCTCACAGTCGGTATTACTCACACACTGCTCACAGGAAGGTGGGAGGTAGCGCACACAGCACAGGGCTCCGTGAGTCACAGGCACCGAGCTCCCCTGGCGCCCGAGTGTCCACAAATCAAACACACACATGAAAGGCCTCCTCGGAGGCAACTGCTGCGACACAGAACCAGGGCCGTGCTTCGAAGCTGGCCGGGTACAGAGTGCATCTGATACTCGCCATCTTACGTAAACATGAAGCGGGCCACTTGCGGTAGCGCTGCTCTCAGTCACCCGTGACCGGCAGTGCCGAGATCCGGCGGCCTCAAGGCGCCTTCCCCTGCACTGCTCCAGTTCACGGCCTCGTCCCCACAGAGGCCCGTAGACTCCCAGCTGGGCGAGCAGCACCGCTTTTTGTGAAATCAAATAACCTACTGCATTCTGGGATTTGTAGGCGGGTTCACTTGAGCATCGTTTACTCATGTGAAAACAGTGCCTTCAAAATGAAAACCCCAGGGCTGGTGCACCCTGTTGTGGGGTCATGAAGTCATCGTCCTATGTATAAAGTGTATAGTGCTTTCCTATGCATCGTCCTATGTATAAAGTGCTTCTTTCCAAAAGGAAAACGTGGGCACCCTATTACTAAGTGTTTGCTAAGTTTTCATAGACAGTCCTTTAAATGGACAGGTACTGAGTATCTGCACTTCTCAGCACTGATGCAACACATTGTAACGGGAGAGTACAGGCACTTCTCAGCAGCAAACAGCTACCCTGCTATTGTGGGTACCCGCACCTCGAGATTTCCATTTAAAGAACTGCTTGCAGGACTTCACTATGAATAACGGCCTGCTTCAATTACATTGTAATGCGCTTTGACGACACTTGCTCTGCTGATGAGTGATGTTAAACAGTGGAGCCGGAGTAAAAGGCTTAACTCTGCTGACAGATACCACACCGGCGCGCAGATGCTCGTGGGCACGTTAAAATAAGCCACTTTCCATGTTGTATGACAAAGCGCCTCCCCAATTGGGGCCGCCGTGGTCCAAGCCCTGTACGCTGGTCTTACGTTTTCTGGCCTTGGCACTTCCGGAGTACGCACGTGTAACTTCCGTCCGCCTGTGCCGCCGCCTCCGTTGGGGGGTATTTAAGTGCCCCCCAGATCAGGCCTCAGCCTTTTTAGTGGAGACTGCGCGGGCGGCACGGCCAGTGAACGGAGTGATGATCGGCGATATGGCCCAACAACGAGAGCTCGTGTCTTTAGGGTTGATGAAGCTGAAATGAAGGTTTTTTTATTTATTAGTGCATAAACGTAGTGCTGCAATAATCAAGTGTGACTTTAATCGAACTAAATAAGATTGTACGGGGACAAAATGTGCCCTCAGCGTAGCTTGCCAACATTTATAAGCGTGCTTCATATAATGTGATGTATTAGAATTGTACTAGTTTGACATAATCGTAAACGTGTGCCATGATTTGCTTGTTAGAAATGCTTTAGCTTAGCATAACTTTAGTGGAGGCTTTGGCCTAGTTGCCATGTCTCACGGTTTAGATGCTCGTATTTTTCCAATGTGCTAATAAACGTGTATTCTTGCTTGAAGCTGTACTTTTCCAGTGAGATCGTTCACATGCTTATCTTAAGGTTTCGTGCCAGCCTGGCATTTTTCTTCTTCACTCCAAGGTCAATCTGCAGGTGCAGACAATGGACGCTCTGAAAGTGAGTTAATTGGTAAAATATGTTGCAACTTACGTTCCCGACTCCAAGGATAATGTATGCTTAAGTAAAAGCTTGAGAACTGTTGTTTTTGATTGGACAATTTGAAGCTAACCTATGAACCCTCCAATGGAAGACCCTACTGGATTTGAACTGTTGTCTATTTAGACCAGGTGCACAAGGAAGAAAACGGCCATTATCTATCGGACATTATTGCCCATCTTCTACGATCTTCTACGATGCCAATTGATGTTCGACGCCATTTTGAGAGACTTTGATGCTTTCTCTAATCGAGAGAAAGAGACTTTAAGTAATTCTCGCCCTAGAGACTTTAACTTTGATTTGCCCCTTTGCATGAAGTAATAGTTGTCCTTTTATCTTGCCGCCGTGAGGCAATTGCCCCGTCCACCCTGCCCCTTTGCCCCGTCCCATGCTGATCGAATCCGGTGCCTGTGAGACGAAGACTCCCTTGAATGCTGATTGAATTTGGTAAATATGAAAGGAAAATTGTACAATTGCATTGGGTTTTCTTTTTTAGGTAACCAACTGCTGATTTTGATAAGAGCCCTAGTTAGGAGTTTTCTAAATTAATGTTGCTAAATTGTTTTTGCATGAAGACCCACATGCTGATGCTAATTTGAGGTTAGATGAGGATTCATTTGATGCACGATGCAATTTGAGATCTTGTTATGCTGACTAAATGTATGCAATTAGCCCATTACAGATTGTAGTTTTAGTGGTTTGCGTTGCCATCATAGAAGGCATTGTTATTCAAATGCTGCATAGATTGCATTTGTTTCGCCGTTATGGACAGCTATTAATGTTCATTTACATATATCATTTGGTGTTGAGACATATCTACATTGTGCTAGCTTTGTTAATATAGGGAAATAAATTCATTAACTTTGCATAAACTGGTGTGGTTATTCATGACCGAAAGGTCATGGTTTCGCCGAAATGTATTCTGGATTAATTGTGAAGTGTTATGTTGATCAAGGCATTGCTTATGTTCGTTATTGATTATTGATTTGATTGATTACTCCCGAGTAAGGAGAGTCCCACTTGGTCAAAAGATTCATCGACCCAAGAGCGTCCACTACAGGTAAATTATTAAGCTGGGAACGCTCTATCAGTAGATGGTAGCAGAGGACGGTTACGCCTTTTGGGACCCCGTACTCTTAAAGTACATGGTGTTGAATTAACGGTTACGCTCTTTGAGATCCCACTCGAGAAGTTGAATCAGATTTTCTTGGGTAAAACAGATTGAGAGAATGATGATGGGCTAAGTCCCCCGCGACTTTCCCGGGATCTCGGAGCTTGCGAATGGAGAGAACGGAGGTGTGAGATCGGCGTTGGTGGTACTAGTGACGGTATGAGAGAAGTTAGGATTTTGCACTTGCACAGTTTATTGCCGCAGATTGTGTGAAAAGGTTGCGAGGATTTTAGAGAATAGCGGAGGTGCGACTCCGAGTGTAGAAGTAGGGAAGTCGTCGAACTTCATAGAAATAGCGGAGGTGCGACTCCGAGTGTGAGAGTAGGGAAGTCGTCGAACTTCATGTGCGTGTGGCGCTTTGTGCAGAAAAAGGTCCACGTGGTTGTTGTTGTTGAGACGGGCCCTGCGAGGTCAAGAGACTCCGGAGTATGTTGAAAAGTGTATGAGACACTTGTTTTATGTTGTGGTCTGGTCGGTTTAATAGGTTGACCGGGCGTGGTCAACAAGTCGGTACGTGTGTTAAGGGAGTGAAAGAAACTTCGACTTCGGGCTTTGACAAATTCTAAGTGCACTAGAATAGATCACTGACAAGTTGAGAGCAGAGTCTGTGAGTCAGATTTGCTTGCGAAAGTGGGGACCGAGAAAGATGGAATAACTGCCGAGGCTAGTGAAAAATCCCTAAGGTCCTGAAGCGATTGTGTTACCCTTCCTGTAGTAAACCGACAGATCTGTTTTATTATTATTTGGTTGCTCGCGATACATGCTAGAAGTTGTTACGAGAGGAGCTGAGTGAAGGAGGACAAGCCGCGAGGCTTTGTCAGCCGCAGTGTGTGTGAGTGTGACTTCACTAGGAGCCGCGCTGGGATAGGTTGGTTGCAGAGAAGGGTCGCGCACGGATTGGACGCAGTCCGTGGGGCTCGATTGGAAGGGGAAAGGCAAGCAAAGAGTATTCCGGGAATTAAAGTCACTTTATTGATTACAAACTTTGCGAAATAAAAGACGAGAAAATGAAATTTTTTAAAGCATTAAAGAGTGCGATGAAGGGAGAGTCTTACATTAAAGCGAGCGTAGGAGAGGAGACGCCGCCCGAAGGTACACCAGCTTACATTGTAATGGAGGAAAAAGGGGTAGCTCCGTGCCTTTGGCTAAAGCAATGGCACAAACTGACAGAGAAACATGGGAGCGTAGCGTTCCCGATCCATGGGACATTCAATATAAGGATCCTAGAGAATTTGAGATTTGCGATGTACGACATGAAGGTACCTCCAAGGCCAGCACAGTTTGAGGCTCTAGCAATTTGGGAACTAATGGCTAGACAGCAACAGCAAAAGAAGTTCGAGACCAGAATGAGAAAGGTAGAAAAGACACTAGCGGACGCTAGGTGGGACAATGTACAGAAGGTGTGGAGGTCAGATGTATTGCAGGGGATAAAATTGTTTCCCACAATTGCTAAGGAAGAAGAGGAGACAGGCAAGAAAGCTACCTGTAAGACAAACAGGAGGTGTTCTAAAGATAGAGAAGAAGAGTCAGATGATGAGGAGTTCATCATGCAGTTGCTGAACGACCGTCCACCACCCTATGCAGAGAGTGGACAAGGTCCAAGTACCAGTTCTGCCCCTCCGGCACCGGTACAGAATAATGAAACTCCGAATTCAGAAATGCCATCGGGATCTAAGGACCCGAGTTTACTGTTTACCCCGCAGATACCGCCGGTTTGGAGAATATATCCAGATGTACCCCTATTGAAACCAGCAGAAGGTTATCAGCCGCAGGTCCCAAGGTACTACAGCAGTGACAACAGTGCAGGGATGATTCTAGATTCAACCGTAATGGGAGTACAGAATGGTTGCAACCCAACATTGGCACAAGCTGAATCAACTCAGTTTTTGATGCCTCAAAAGCAGATGCAGGGGGGAACCGCACATGCTCAGATGACGGGGAGTCAGATGGGCATGCCGGCGATGATGACCCATGGTGTGGGAATGAACATGCCTCAGAACCTGGGGAATGGACAGAACCCAGATGCGATAACCCTACCCATTACTGTAGGTCCACCGGTACCTTTGTACACCCAGCCTAATTTAGGTATGAGCGGTCAGGGATCAATGCTGCAGAATGGGACGGAAAGGAGGTGCATAGAAAACACTCCAGGGGTAACTCCGATAACGGCTCAGCCAACTGGATCTGGGTCCTTGATGGAGTTTAGTCCCATATGTGCCCAGTCAACAGTGGTGAGGTCGAGTCCCCCACTGATAATACCTCTAACATCGAACACTGAGAAGTTGCCGCAACCATCGATGGCAGTCGATGTGAATGCTACACTGATGGGGTTGAATGCGCAACAGCTAACACAGAGGTTCAACAGTCTGAATTCCACACAAAGCTCAACAAGTGGGAAGGGGGAAGACTACCTGAATAGGGTAAGGTTGAGCATGGAAGCAGAAGAGTTGGTGGAAGGGACTATGTGTGTGAATAGGCTAGAGTCCTACTCGGAAGAAGAGCTGAGGTATCTATGTCCCAGGATTACGAGAGAAGTGAATAAGGTACACAGAAGGTTGCAAGAAATAGCTGACAAAAACGGGATTGAGATAGACAAGACAAAACACTTGAGCAGGAGCTATAGATTGGATTTCGGGACCACAGACTTTGAGCACATGAGGTCAGCAGGCATGAAGACGCACCTTAGAGAATTGCTGCAGAGTGCACAAGTGTGGAGGTGCTTAGACAAATGGGAAAGCAGGTGGGCAAAGAAAAAGGAAAAGAAGAAAGACAGTGTCCCAGAGCACAAGGAGAAAAGACCACAGAGTAGTGATACAGTAACCATGTTACCAATGAGGGAGACAGCAGGGGGAAAATTAGTACATGTACCGTGGCACAGAAGTGACATTCAGTCTTTTACGGATGATTTTCCCAAACTGAGAAAGAAACCGATTGAATGGTATCAACAGACTGATAGATTTGTGAAGCTTGCAAAATGTCTTTGGGAAGACCTGAACACCCTCTTTGAGATTGTGGTTCCGGCAGATTTGTGGGAAGAATGCAAAAGGGCTGTAGGTTGGCCGACAAGTGAACCAGAGAGAGACAGGGATACGGGTGCACCATCACCTATGGTGATGAGCTTGTACCACAAGGTGATTGAGCATTTGAAGACGAAGGTTGCCGCGAAAAATGTGGATTGGCAGAAGATTGATCGAACCGCCCAAGAGGCTAAAGAGTCGATTCATGGTTACTATGAGAGGTTGTTGAAGGCGTTCAAGAACTACAGTGGCACGGAAACAATAGAGGCGAAGGACATGCTTCATTTTGTGTTTAGATTTGTGGAAGGGTTGAGACCAGAGATAAGTCAGATGATAAAGACGCATTTGATTTGTTGGCAGTCGAAACCGATTGATGAAGTGTTGACTTATGCGAAATACTGTAGCGACGAAATTGAAGTGAAACAGAAAAGGTTGAAAGAGAAGGTGATGATGATGCAGCTTAAAGCAGCCCAGACAGGTTTGCAAGGGTTGCAAGGGTTCCAACAGCAGGTACCGCAACTGCAGCCGCAGGGAAATATGGTGTTCCAGCCACAGGCGAGAGGCAGAGGCAGAGGAGGTTTTGTGAATAATGGTCCGGATTTGAATACTGTTGTGACTTCGAATGGTATGCAGGCAATGAAAAGGGTGATGCCGTGTCACGCGTGCGGAATTGTCGGACATTGGAAACGCGAGTGCCCAATGATGGTGCAGGAAGGTGCAGGTCAGCAAAACAATGATGTCAATGCATTCCAGACAATGAGGGGACTGAAAATGAGAGGTCCAAACCCAAATTTTCAGACCATAAATCAGCTGCAAGGATTACAGCCTATGCAGCCGCAGCAGATGCAGATGCCTCGTATGCAGATGACGCAAATGCAGCCGATGCAACAGCAGTTTCCCATGGTACCTAATCAGCAAATGCAAATACCTTTGGCACCAATGAATCAGCAGCAAGTGATGGTTCCTCCACAGGTCTCGAGTCAGGTGATGAATACAAATGGCACAGTACAACAGTTTCCATTACACAGTGAGAGTGGAATAAACAATGTATGGGAGAGTGAAAGTTCAGATGAGGAGGGAAATTGTGTGCTTGCAGCATCCTTGGAAGTTGATCAAAAGGGTCCATATGTAGAGGGAAAAGTTATGGGTCATCGTGTTTCATTCTTGGTGGACACAGGGGCCACACGTTCAACTGTTAGGAGCATTGAAGTCCCAAATTTGCCCCTTTCAGGGAGAACAGTTCAAGTGGTGGGAGTAGCAAACAGGTACCTGACGAACCCAATCACAGATCCAGTACCAGTCAGCATTGGTAACTATCAAGGGTTACATAATTTTGTGGTATGTGACTCAAGCCCGATAGCACTGCTAGGGAGAGACCTATTGTGCAAATTGGGATGTTCGATTATGTGTTCGTACGATGGAATAAGAATTCAGACGAGCAGTGATGGGGAAGAGGAGGACAGTGTAGAAGGGGACGAGATGGAAGTTGTCGATGAAAATTATCCTCTGATTACCCTTCTTCCGATGTTAACTGAAGAAGATATTCCAGCTGAGTTACGGGAAACAGTCGGAAAAGAAGTGTGGGATATGACAGGAAAGGAAGTGGGATTGGTGAAAGGAGTGGAACCAGTGAAAGTGACCGTAAAACCCAATGTAGCCTTTCCCCAGACCCCACAATACCACATGGCACAAGACACCCTCATGAAAGTTGCCCAACTCATTGACGAGTTTGTAAAACAGGGAGTACTGAAAGAAGTGCTAAGCAGTCCATGTAATTCACCAATTATGGGTCTAATAAAGCCGAGTGGAAAGGTCCGAATAGTGCAGGACTTGAGGAAAATAAATGACATTATAGTCAAGTGCTGCCCTGTAGTACCGAATCCAGCTGTGATAATGTTTCAAATCCCTTGCGATGCCGAGTGGTTCTCAGTCATCGATTTGTCACAAGCTTTCTTTTCGGTGCCTCTTCATGAGGACAGCCAATTTCTCTTTTGTTTCAAATTCTTAGACAGAGTCTACAGTTGGTGTCGAATTCCTCAAGGGTTTTCTGAGTCACCGTCAATTTTCAATCAGATTCTAAAGAAAGACTTGGAAGCGTTAGAATTGCCATTCGAGTCAGTCCTAGTACAGTACATTGATGACTTACTGATTGCAGCTAAGACAGAAAGTGGCTGCACAGCTGATACCATTGCCCTACTGAACCATTTGGGAAGGAATGGACACAAGGTGTCTCCTTCAAAGTTGCAGTTCTGTCAGAAGAAAGTGAAATACTTGGGTCACCAAATAGAGAAAGGGTCACGGAGAATAATGAAGGAAAGAATAACAAGTGTACTTCAAATGAGTCCACCAAAGACAAGGAGGGAGGTGAGGAAGTTTTTGGGGATGGTGAGCTACTGTCGCCAGTGGATTCCCAACTTCTCGACTGTAGCAAAGCCTTTACTGAAACTGACCCAAAAGGATGCATTGGATGAAATTGAGCTGAAAGGAGATGAGATGGATGCTTTTATTGAATTGAAAGAATGCATGTGCAGGGCTCCAGCTTTAGGTATGCCTGATTACACAAAGCCTTTCACATTGTTTTGTCATGAACGTGATGCATGTTCTCTGTCTGTCTTGACCCAAGCCCATGGTGGCGTAAACAGACCAGTAGCATATTTTTCAGCTACTTTGGATCCGGTCGCAGCAGCACTTCCAGGGTGTTTGCGCGTCGTAGCAGCAGTTGGTATCAGCCTCACTCAGAGTGAAGGAATAGTGATGGGGCATCCATTAACAGTCATGGTCCCTCACTCAGTTGAGATACTTTTGACCCGCTCCCGAACGCAACACATGACTGGAGCAAGACTCACGAGGTATGAAACAATAATTCTGGGCTCACCGAATGTGCAGCTGAAAAGGTGCACTACGTTGAATCCAGCAACCTTGCTTCCTGGTGAAAATGCTGAAATTGAGAACGCTGAAGACGTCGAGCATGACTGCCTTCAGGTGACTGAATTTTGCACAAAACCCCGACCTGACATTAAGGATACCAAACTTGATGAAAATGACCAAATTATTTTTGTTGATGGGTCATGTTTAAGAGATGCAATGGGAATTTTGAAAGCAGGACATGCTGTATGTACTGTAACAGGTGTCTTGGAAGCGTCCTGGCTTCAAGGAGTCTATTCTGCACAAGTAGCAGAGCTTGTAGCCCTTACAAGAGCATGTCAACTGTCCACATTGATGAAGGTTACCATTTACACTGACAGTCAGTATGGGTTTGGAATTGTGCACGACTTTGGGCAATTATGGTCACAGAGAGGTTTCCTGACTTCTTCAGGGTCCCCAGTGAAAAACGGGGAGAGAATAAGGGAATTGTTACATGCCATTCAAATGCCAGCCGAAATTGCAGTGGTAAAGTGTAGTGCTCATACAAAAGGACAGGACTATGTTTCCTTGGGAAATGCATATGCGGATCAAGTCGCAAGATTTTGTGCCTTGAACTGTATACTGCTCAGGGATGAATGGAATTCGATAAGTGAGCCAGAGCTTGAACCAGCTGAAGCATTTGCTTTAAAGGTCGTAGATACAATGGATGAACTAAAAGCATTGCAGAATAGCGTCAGGGAGGATGAAAAGGCTTCCTGGATTAAGTCACAATGTACACAGAGACCAGATGAGTTATGGATTTCAAATGAGGGAAAATATGTTTTACCAAATTGTCTCTTATCGCAGCTAGCGCGGTTCTATCATGGGCAGGCTCACCTAGGGAGAGATGCCATGATAAGATTGTTCAAAACTGATTGGTTTAACCCCAGATTTCGTCCAGCTGCAGAAGCAGTTTGCCATCGTTGTGTCATTTGCCAGCAGATGAACCCAGGAAAGGGAACAGTTGTGAACGCGAGCCACATTGGCAGGGCCAGTGGCCCGTTCAGCAGAATGCAGATGGACTTTATTGAGATGCCTGTGCATGGAGGTCTGAAGTATGTGTTGGTGATTGTGTGCATTTTTAGTCACTGGATTGAAGCATACCCCACACGTAGAAATGACAGCCTTACAGTTGCAAAACTATTGTTGAGGGAGTTGATACCACGTTTCGGATTCCCGATCTCTTTAGAATCAGATAGGGGAAGTCACTTCAATAACGAGGTAATAAAGTTACTTTGCGCAGCGCTGAACATTGAGCAAAAACTGCATTGTAGCTATCGCCCAGAAGCATCAGGACTGGTGGAGCAAATGAATGGTACACTGAAATCAAGAATGGCGAAAATATGTGCATCGACAAATTTGAAATGGCCTGACGCATTGCCTTTGGTGTTAATGTCAATGAGAAACACCCCTGACAGAAAGACTGGATTGTCTCCGCACGAAATACTCATGGGCAGGGCCATGAGACTTCCTGCAGTTCCCGCAAACGCGCTTTTGAATATTACAGATGATATGGTGTTAGACTACTGCAAAGGTCTGGCTGACGTGGTTCGCTCTTTCTCTCACCAGGTGGAAGCAACCACCTTGCCACCGATCCAAGGTCCAGGACACACACTGAAAGCAGGTGACTGGGTCGTGATAAAGAAGCACGTGAGGAAGTCGTGTCTGGAACCCCGTTGGAAAGGCCCTTTCCAAGTGATCCTGACGACAACTACCGCTGTGAAGTGTGCGGGGGTTCCCAACTGGATTCACGCCAGTCACACAAAGAAAGTGTTGTGTCCCACAGATGAGGAAGTTGAAGCGCTGAAACTGCCAGTAGCTGATAATAAAGTGTCGAGCGCTGAGACCGAGCAAAACAGAACTGGAAGCGAACAAGCAGACATAGAGGAGAGAGAAATATTCTCTGAGGACGAAGCAACAGACTCACTTGGGGAAGACCAAGGAGAAACCTCAGACAGCGACGAAGCAGCTGAGGGCGACAAAGAACCTGAAGCAGCTGAAGGTGACAAAGAGCCTGAAGCAGCTGAAGGTGACAAAGAGCCTGAAGCAGCTGAAAGTGACACAGAGCCTGAAGAAAGTAACGGTGACAAAGGGCTCGAAAGAGGTGAAAAAGCAGGAGAGCCTGATCAGAGGAGGGCTTTCCCAGAAGCAGACGGTACCGAAAAGGAAAAGGAAAACGTGATTGTCTCTCCAGAACAAGGGGACAAAGAAGAACAGAACGAAACTGTTCAAACTTCTTCAGAAGAGATCGCAGGTCCATCAAATGGACACGGTGCAAAGAAAAGACAAAGTAGATCGCCAGTAAAACTAGGAACTAGAGAAAAGTTGAATGACGAAGGGCCAAGAGTGAAAGAGAAAAGAAAAGAAGTGTCTGTCGTGGTACCAACCTCAAGTGAAGGAAAAGACTTGACCAAAGAGGAAAGTACCAGTGAGGCAGAGTCAAAGAGAGATGCAAAATTGAAAAGGAAAAGGATACCGAACAGAAGATATTCCGGTCCTGAATGGGCATATGTGGTTCATGACGATTGGACTGACGAATTTGTATCTCTTAGACTCGAGAACGAAGAAGAAGAGATACCTATAGAAAAGAAAAGTTTTATGGACACTGTTGATTGAAAAGCTGATAAATTACATTGCTTGCTATAATCTAACGTGATACAACCAGCTGAGACATTGCTAAACCGGATGAGACATTTGCTAACTTGATAAGACTTTGAAAACCTGATTGACTCTTAAACACGATTTGAGACAACGTTGCCAACTGGGAAAAAAAAAAAAAATGAGTTATTGCCGAATTGAGACTGAGTTATTGCCGAATTGAGACAAATGCTGCTAACCGATAAGTGACTTGGCTCCTGAAGAAAACTGTGTGAACATTGCGCTCGTTCAACTTTGTAACTGATTGCTAAATCGTTTCTTTTTACAGGTGCTTCTAGCTCTCTGATTCTATACAGATCATGACGCAAAACGGTAGAAAGAAATATTGTAAATATGTGTGTATAGGCTTGGTAATTGCATGTGTACTAATAATAATGATAATGGTGCTTGCAATGCATGGTAAGAGTGAGAATGAGAAAATTGATGCTTCTACTTTTGCTCCTGTTACTGAACTAACCGCACTGAAAAGACTAGAATTAGATGAGAGACACTTGCATGATAAAAAGGAGCTTTCGTATAATGTTTTCTATCGCTTGCTAACAGAATATGTTGAGACTATGGATGCGAAAGATTGTTATGTGTGTACACAGATACCGACATCGGTAACGGAAGGGGTGACTTATCACCACATGCCTCTTACATATGGGATTACATGTAGTATAGTAACTTCTAGATTTTATGGTCAAACCAACATACAGTATTTTTACTCAAATTATGATGTTACCTTTGCATATGTTCCTATAATCACGCAGCTAAGACAGATTGCTAAAGATTGGGATGCTAAAATAATGAGGGAATTTTTCGAGCCAATGCAACCTTTTGAAACAGCTCATGCTCATAGGGAAAATCTTACCTGCTCCCTCTCTGCAGTAGAAATAAGCTTTTTAGATCGCACAGATGATAGAAGGGCACAAATGAATGCGAAATTAGAAAAAGAGCTACATAAGAGGACTTCAGTAGATAATTATGCTTTTGCTGCAATAAAGACACAAGGGAGAATAGCTTTAGATGCTTGGCATGTAGGGAAATTTTGTATATATCGAGGTGAATCTTATGACAACATTTTTGTAGGAGCGAATGAGTGTAAACACACGTTTATCTTTAAAGCCAAATGGACATTCATGCTGAACGGACTTGATCCTGTCATACCAGGTGTATATTACATTTGTGGGCATAATGCCTATTATCGTCTTCCAAAAGGATGGTGGGGGAGATGTTATTTGGGTATAGTGTTCCCAAAGGTTTATCAACTGGATGACCTATCGATGATTCCAAAGACATCTGGATCCCATCGTATCCAGAAAAGAGAGACCGCAGCTGCTGTGGTAGGAGATATATTTGGAGCCATGATTCCTTCATTGGGAGTTGTGTTGAATTCCATCAAAATAAGAAAGTTGTCTACTATAGTGGATAACATGTTGACAAAGTTTTCAGGTGCTATAATCCTGATAGATGCTGAATTTGCAGCGGAAAGAGCTATGACTCTTCAAAACAGGCTTGCCTTAGACATTATTTTAGCAAAGGATGGCGGCGTTTGCAAAATGCTTGGTGCACGACACTGTTGCACGTATATACCAGATAATAGTGTGAAGATTAAAACAATGCTTGCTAATCTAACAAAAGAGAGTGCAGATTTGAAGGAATTGAAAGAACCAGGAGTGTGGGAGAAGGTTGGAAAGGGACTTGCTTCAGTGGGAAATTGGCTTGGTGGCATTTGGAATGGAATTTTGCTAAAAATAATACAGGGAATTTTAATAGTTCTAATTTGCATATTTGGAATTTGGGGAATAAAAAGGGGAATAATAATGATCATGGAAAGAATTAAAAAAAGGAAGGAAGAGAAAATGGTGAAAAGAATGGCAGAAGAATACAAAGCAAGGACAAGGGGAACTAAAAGGCAAAGAGAACTGACAGAATTTTAATGGAATAAAATTTGTGGGAATAGTTTTGTGTGATGACAAGTAGTCATCAGAGGAGGGATTGATGAAGCTGAAATGAAGGTTTTTTTATTTATTAGTGCATAAACGTAGTGCTGCAATAATCAAGTGTGACTTTAATCGAACTAAATAAGATTGCACGGGGACAAAATATGCCCTCAGCGTAGTTTGCCAACATTTATAAGCGTGCTTCATATAATGTGATGTATTAGAATTGTACTAGTTTGACATAATCGTAAACGTGTGCCATGATTTGCTTGTTAGAAATGCTTTAGCTTAGCATAACTTTAGTGGAGGCTTTGGCCTAGTTGCCATGTCTCACGGTTTAGATGCTCGTATTTTTCCAATGTGCTAATAAACGTGTATTCTTGCTTGAAGCTGTACTTTTCCAGTGAGATCGTTCACATGCTTATCTTAAGGTTTCGTGCCAGCCTGGCATTTTTCTTCTTCACTCCAAGGTCAATCTGCAGGTGCAGACAATGGACGCTCTGAAAGTGAGTTAATTGGTAAAATATGTTGCAACTTACGTTCCCGACTCCAAGGATAATGTATGCTTAAGTAAAAGCTTGAGAACTGTTGTTTTTGATTGGACAATTTGAAGCTAACCTATGAACCCTCCAATGGAAGACCCTACTGGATTTGAACTGTTGTCTATTTAAACCAGGTGCACAAGGAAGAAAACGGCCATTATCTATCGGACATTATTGCCCATCTTCTACGATGCCAATTGATGTTCGACGCCATTTTGAGAGACTTTGATGCTTTCTCTAATCGAGAGAAAGAGACTTTAAGTAATTCTCGCCCTAGAGACTTTAACTTTGATTTGCCCCTTTGCATGAAGTAATAGTTGTCCTTTTATCTTGCCGCCGTGAGGCAATTGCCCCGTCCACCCTGCCCCTTTGCCCCCGTCCCATGCTGATCGAATCCGGTACCTGTGAGACGAAGACTCCCTTGAATGCTGATTGAATTTGGTAAATATGAAAGGAAAATTGTACAATTGCATTGTGTTTTCTTTTTTAGGTAACCAACTGCTGATTTTGATAAGAGCCCTAGTTAGGAGTTTTCTAAATTAATGTTGCTAAATTGTTTTTGCATGAAGACCCACATGCTGATTCTAATTTGAGGTTAGATGAGGATTCATTTGATGCACGATGCAATTTGAGACCTTGTTATGCTGACTAAATGTATGCAATTAGCCCATTACAGATTGTAGTTTTAGTGGTTTGCGTTGCCATCATAGAAGGCATTGTTATTCAAATGCTGCATAGATTGCATTTGTTTCGCCGTTATGGACAGCTATTAATGTTCATTTACATATATCATTTGGTGTTGAGACATATCTACATTGTGCTAGCTTTGTTAATATAGGGAAATAAATTCATTAACTTTGCATAAACTGGTGTGGTTATTCATGACCGAAAGGTCATGGTTTCGCCGAAATGTATTCTGGATTAATTGTGAAGTGTTATGTTGATCAAGGCATTGCTTATGTTCGTTATTGATTATTGATTATTGATTTGATTGATTACTCCCGAGTAAGGAGAGTCCCACTTGGTCAAAAGATTCATCGACCCAAGAGCGTCCACTACAGGTAAATTATTAAGCTGGGAACGCTCTATCAGGGTTAACAAGCAAATGTTCGAGTCCTAGTCCCTGCCGTCGTTTTCCGGTGATCGGCACCATGAAGAAGGACGAAGTGCACGCCAGGGACCGCGTGGCCAAAGCGACCACTGCCACCCAGGCCGAGGCCTCCCTGCCCAGGAATCTGACCATCAAGTAAACAGAAAGCTTCAAGGAGGTGAGTGCCCGTCACTCGGTGAGAGTCCAGGGGCCTAGGTGTTTGTCACAGAGTGATCGCAGAAACCACGAGGGGCCCAGAGCAGGACTGTCCAACTAATGGATGTTTTGGGTGAGAAGGAGTGCCGGGTTTCAGATATTCATTTATATACCGCGAATTCCTGGGTATATAAACGAGTCCTCGCAATTTGATGGAAGTCGAATTAGCCAAACTTTGTAATCCTGAACTGGTAGATTCCAAGTCTCCATGGCCTCTTTGAAGATCCTACATAAAAAGGTGCCGGGCAGTGGTCTGTGAGGCTTTCTGCTGCTAGAGATAAAACCTGGCAGTACGTCTCATTGCTTCCTAATTGTCATTAAAGTTATCCGGATCTAGCACTGTAGGTCAGTGAGCTGTGTATGTGCTTCCGCCGCTCGGACCCTGAGGCTTGGCATCTTCATTTCGGCGGCAGCACCCCCAGCCCTCACGAGTTTACAATTTCTGCTACTTGCTTTGGCCACGTTGGGCAGATGCGAGCTGCTGTATATACTCTACACCCCCCCGCGCCTCTCAGGGGCTGGGCCCAGGCATATTTTCAAAAGTAGCCTTTGTGCTCATATAGACGGAGGCTCCAAGCATTGCGATCACATTTCATGATTCTTAGACCATTACAGAGGCGTTAATGAGCACAGTTAAATATTTGTCCTTGCCTAGTCCTTTGTGAAGCTCTATAGTCTACTTCCAAGTAAAACTCCTCATCCGTCGTTTTAAAGCTATACAAACAGTTCCTTTTTCCATTTCCCCTTGTCTCTATAATAAGCTGCAGCTTGTTTTTGTTTCTTTTTGGTTTTGTTTTTTTCTGATGACCTGGGTTTTTCCTAAACTGGGGATGCCATGGCCTGTTAGCAGGCATAGTGCACGTTCCGCGACCGTCTTCGCAGCTAGTGGTAGGCAATTACCTGTATTTTGTAAGGTGTTGTATGAAAGGAGAGAAGGTTAGCACTCCCCTTGACAAGGATGGAAGAGGTCCTAGTGGCCTTTACAACACATATACGGTTAAGGCACTGCCACTTACTTCGTGGCGTCTAACCATGTTTTTCGAATATACGTTGTCAGTTTGTCTGTTGGGCATGGTGCTCTGGTTCCGTCAGAGTAGTGAGGAAGTAGTTAAGATTGCATGCCCATCCAGTCCTTGGCCTCTCATCCAGTACAGGCAAGGCTGTCCTCGTGCAGTGATTTTGGAATTACCTGAGCTTGACTCCTGTCTCCGTGAGCTGGGAAGCCAGTGAACAAGACTAACAGAGGGTGGGCCGCCACCCAACAAACAAGTTATTGTACCCTTAGAGGCATGCCTATTGCGCCACATGTGTGTGCTTCCTAGCGTGGCCAGTAAAAGAGATGCACTTTGCACCCTGCGGATTTTTGGGTTTGACGTCAAATCCCATTTTTTGTGCAGAAGTAGTCCTAATGTTTGCCTGCTCGCCATGGAATAGCAGGTTACACATGACAGTCTGCAGCCATGTGTCAACCTTTTGGATTGTCTTCCCTCTGTGCTGTACAAGGACAGAATTCTTTGGAGCGAAGGCTACCGACTGAGCAGTGAGAGGGAGAGACCGTTCTGAGTTAAAGAACTTGGCGTTGTGGTCAATGTGAACCTGATATACAGACCAGCGTCAATAAATCAATCCACCTGATATTAGGGCAGCAAAAAGGGCTGTGCCAGAGCGTCTAAGATGATCAAAAAAAAAAAAATGCCAGCAGGCATCAAGAACAAAAATAGTAGTGACATGCATCACTCATAAATGTCCCATTTAGATTTGAGTGAAATAGCAATGTGCATCAAAGGAAAGGATTAAAAGTTCAACTGTGATTGTTAAAATCGCACAGTAATCCCTGGTGTGTCAGAAAGGGGTACACGTCCGAACTGCACAGTATGAAACTAGAAAAACTGGGATCAATCCTGGCTTTCCTGCGTAAGCAAATTGTCTGATCCTACGCTACTTTATTTCACAGAAGCTCCGTTTTTGTTCATTTTCACACATATATTACCTTCAAATTCGTGCTTTAAGTATGTGCGCTCTTAGTTGGGTAAAGCGCCTGTCTGATAAATAGGAGGTCACGAGTTCAGATCTCAGCAGTGCCTAAACTTTTAATTGTTAGCATTGTCATTAGGGCGGGAATCGTTCCAGTGCATGTTTAAAAACTCAATTTTAATAATACTTCTCAAAGCGGAGATCCAATACAATGTACTAAGATGAAACTCTTTACCTGTTAGAGAAATACACTTGAGTGTTAAGGAGAGTTTAGCACATGTTACACGATGTTAGTTGCATGAATTACAGCCATATAGTTCCAAGGCCCGGCTCGTGCTGAGTCTTATAGCCCGAGTCGACCCTTGTCTCAGCTCCGCTCTCCTTGTTAATCTGTTGGATGCCAGTAAGATATCTCATTAGATCAAGACACTTGCTAAGGAAACATGTGACCTGATTGCGAGTCCCTGCTCCATAGCTCAGCAGCTTTACCCCTCTGTTGTACAGATGTGTGCACTCCTAAGCAGCATACATTCAGTCTCATTAAGATCTGTGCTTTAAATGGGCTGTTACGGTCCGGTACTGAGTACCGGCACTTTTTTATGTTTAGATAGAGAATACCTGCACTTATCAAGCAAAGCGCAATACTTTTAATTGGGGAGTACCGGCATTTCTCAGAAACAAGCAGGTACTCTGCTACAGAGTACCTGCACTTCTAATTTTCCATTTCAAGCACTGAGTAAGATAGCTCAGTGGGTTCATGCAATCAATGCTTTGGCATGTACTCCAAGTCCGACTTTTAGGAGCTTTAAATAATAGGTGTTAATTTTGTCATTACCTCACTTTCCTACGCCCAATTGTAGGTGGGCGGGAAGTGGGGGAGGTGGAAGCCACAGGACCTTTCCACCCAGTCATCCACCCAGTCATCCACCCATGTTCACGGCCACTGACAGGGATGAGTGCTGGGTGTAGGGTGGTAAAAAATCGTTGCTAATCAGCAACTAGGCAACAAAAAGTATACAGCAGCTAGGTCCTGCAATAAAACGGAAAACAGAACACCACAATAGCTTTTCTTCTGAATTTATGCCCTCATTATCTGCCCGTCGAGCGCTACCCCCTGCTAAACTTGTTTTCCTAAAGCCGGTGGAGCAGACTTAAAGGCCCCAGAATCAATATTAGGTCTGCCCTGGGCCCGCTCTGGGCGGCTGGTGTTTGCGAAGAGTTAAACGGGCAAAAAATCGGGCCAGTGGTGAGCGCAGCACCCCTCTTCGTCCCTACCCGGAAAGGCCGATCCGAGGCGGTTATTTGGGGTTGGGAAGGTAGCGAAGGAGTGCTTCGGAATGGTGGTTTGCATTTTAAGATTTTGCTTGAACACACATTTTTCCTCTGATTTCTTAGGAATGTAACTTTGTAGTCCAAAGAACCACAAGCGAGGACCCCAATGAGCTTCTTACATATTTTACTGGCAGATGCTTGGGTAGGTTGGTTGGTGAGAGATCACACAATGTTAACACTTCATGGTGTGTTGGAAGAGGCCTTGCTCCGCGTGGGGTCCATGCTGGGGGAGCTAGTCAGTAGCTATGGGGTTACAAATTTTCGTTCACTGCAGGTGCCCAGCTGATGAATTTCGGTCATAGCTGCCGGTGGTGGCCGCTCCCGTAATAAATAGCTACCTATGGAGATGACGATCACCCCAGGCTGTATTTTTGACACTGTTCTGAAGAGGACGAATGCTCTTGTGTAGACATACATCATCAGTTTCCTAGGTTCGCCTACACACAAGAAAGTTACTTAGAGGCGGGGGAGACCGCTTAGTGCTTTAGAGCCATTATGTATAAATACATGGCACTGAAAAATTGTTGACTCATTAATCCCCCCCATAGAACCTCTCGCAGGGGATGCAGCCACAATTTCCGTGGAGATGGGCTCCCGTGGACACTGTTATGCTGTTATACTGAGGGCTCCTTCGTTTTTGCTGCGGCCCGCGGAAGACACTGTTAGATACATTGGGAACCCCCCCCCTTGTGCTATGCCTCGCACAGATTATAATATGGAGCTACAGGCACAATAAGACCAAATGTTCATGTAACCCAAGTTGGGTCTACATGAAGCGCCCTGTCTATGAATGGCCTACACAACCATGTTGTTGTCCTGGACTGCCGGCCCAACTCCTCCAAGCTGGTCACGACCTAAGAGAGGGTGAGGGACAGCCATTAAAATTTTGAGCTGCACATGGCCCGCTCTCCCCTCCCCCCCCCCTGTACCCCGGTAGATAATTTGGGGATTGTCCACGGTGGTTCGGTAAAAATTCTGGTGCCCTAAAGGGTGCGTGGTTTTGATAATGGTTTTCTTCAGACAGGGCGACTGCCTTAGGAGCAGCTGGGGTGGCCCAGCTGGTTATGTGCCAGTCATTCCGTAGAAGGGCAGCCGCTGGGAAATTGAATGCCAGTGGCCGGTGGTCATTCGTCTGCTATTGATGTTATAGTCGGTCTGTGCTGCAATGACAAAAGCTATTTGTGCTGTGCTTCACTTCTGTACGACATACTCATGCTTGTTTCCTTTGTTTCAGTAGCAGAACGTATTAAATGGTATGGGTGCTCGGTCACTCCTGTGTCCGGCGGGTGGCTTCAAGGTTGCTACCGCTCCACAAGCCTCAGCCGGCATTGGTTTTGCAGCGTACCAAGCGGTGTGGGATCGGTGCTCTGAGACATGCAGCTGCAGCAACTGGTCCAGTCGGTGGGGGGGTACAGGGGACTTCTGTTCCCGGAACTCATTGCCGTACGGAGGGGAGACTTGGACCTGGGAGAGGCAAGTATACCATGGTAGTGCCTTGGTCCAGGGTGCGCGGGGAACATCCCACACAGTCTGTTTGAGGGTGCAGTCAGGTACTTTTCTCTGACGCGGGCACAAACTGTTGCCTTGAGGACAACTGGGCCTTTTCCTACAGTTCGGTTGGTGGTGGGGAGGGCGAAGGACCTCTGGGCCCCTGGTCGCCCTCGTGGCGGGAAATGAGATAATAAATTCACCCTAAGCAACAGAGGGGTACCCAAGGCAGTGTACCCTGGATAACACCGAAGGTAGGATCCTGCAGTCCTGAATCAACCAGTGGATGTACACACCAGCTTGGGGGTTAGGGTGCCCAGATCGCTGGGGTAGGCACGGGGCTCCCGCTCCTGGCCACCCTGTTGCACCCCCACGGCAGCTTGGTGTTGGGGTGGGGGCGGAACCTGGAGCACGAGGACAAGGGACGTTGAGGTGTTGGGAACCGCCCCCCCAAGGATACAGGTGAAGTACGGTTCACCTGTGTGGTCCAACGGTGTTCGGGACGCAGGAGGATCCTTGGATGTGTCGTTATCGTGATTTATGACAGGATTGAATTTTGATTTACAGGAAATGTTTTTTATGATTTGTGATTTTAAGTAATTGTCATTTGTAATGAAAATGTCACTTACCCAGTGTACATCTGTTCGTGGTATCAGTCGCAGTAGATTTGCATGTTTTGCAATAGCTCGCCATCTGGTGTTGGGCCGGAGTGTTACAAGTTGTTTTTCTTCGAAGAAGTCTTTCGAGTCACGGGACCGAGTGACTCCTCCTTTTGTCTCCATTGCGCATGGGCGTCGACTCCATCTTCGATTGTTTTTCCCCGCAGAGGGTGAGGTAGGAGTTGAATTGTAGTAATAGTGCCCATGCAATGGAGTGACTAAGTATGCACCTATTTAAGGTCGAGATGATACATATATAAATAGTTGAAGGTAACTTCCAAACTGCTACAGGCTCCCGGGGAGGCGGGTGGGCACATGCGAATCTACTGCGACTGATGCCACGAACAGATGTACACTGGGTAAGTGACATTTTCAGTTCGATGGCATCTGTCGCTGTAGATATGCATGTTTTGCATAGACTAGTAAGCAGTTATCTCCCCAAAAGCGGTGGATCAGCCTGTAGGAGTGGAAGTAGTCTGAAATAATGTTCTTAATACGGCTTGACCTACTGTGGCTTGTTGTGCGGATAACACGTCTACACAGTAGTGCTTGGTGAATGTGTGAGGCGTAGACCATGTGGCTGCCTTACATATTTCTTGCATTGGGATGTTTCCTAGAAAGGCCATGGTAGCACCTTTCTTTCTGGTTGAGTGTGCCCTTGGTGTAATGGGCAGCTGTCGTTTAGCTTTAAGGTAGCAGATTTGGATGCATTTAACTATCCATCTGGCTATACCTTGTTTTGATATTGGGTTTCCTGCATGAGGTTTTTGAAATGCAATAAATAGTTGTTTAGTCTTTCTGATGTTTTTTGTTCTGTCAATGTAATACATCAATGCTCTTTTGACATCTAATGTATGTAGTGCCCTTTCAGCTACGGTATCTGGCTGTGGAAAGAACACTGGAAGTTCCACTGTTTGATTTAGATGGAACGGTGAAATAACCTTTGGCAAAAATTTAGGATTGGTCCTTAGGACGACCTTATTCTTGTGTAGTTGTATAAAAGGTTCCTGTATTGTAAACGCCTGAATCTCGCTTACTCTTCTTAGGGAAGTAATGGCGATGAGAAATGCCACCTTCCAGGTTAGGAACTGTATTTCGCAGGAGTGCATGGGTTCAAAAGGTGGACCCATAAGTCTAGTTAGGACAACATTTAGGTTCCATGAAGGAACAGGTGGTGTTCTTGGTGGTATAATTCTCCTAAGGCCCTCCATGAATGCTTTAATGACTGGTATCTTATATAGGGAAGTTGAATAGGTAGTCTGCAGGTATGCAGATATTGCTGCAAGGTGTATTTTAATGGAAGAGAAAGCCAGGTTAGATTTTTGTAAGTGAAGCAAGTAACCCACTACATGTTCTGGAGTTGTGTGTAATGGTTGTATTTGATTAATATGGCAGTAGCAAACAAACCTCTTCCATTTACTTGCATAGCAGTGCCTGGTGGATGGCCTTCTGGCTTGTTTTATGACTTCCATACATTCTTGGGTAAGTTGTAAGTGCCTGAATTCTAGGATTTCAGGAGCCAGATTGCTAGATTCAGCGATGCTGGATCTGGGTGTCTGATCTTTTGGTTGTGCTGTGTCAACAGATCTGGCCTGTTGGGCAATTTGATGCAGGGTACTACTGATAGGTCTAGCAGCGTTGTGTACCAGGGTTGCCTTGCCCAAGTTGGTGCTATTAATATGAGTTTGAGTTTGTTTTGACTGAGTTTGTTTACCAGGTAAGGAAGGAGAGGGAGAGGAGGAAAAGCGTAAGCAAATATCCCTGACCAGTTCATCCATAGGGCATTGCCTTGGGACTGTTTGTGTGGGTATCTGGATGCAAAGTTTTGGCATTTTGCGTTCTCCTTTGTCGCAAACAAGTCTATCTGAGGTGTTCCCCAGAGTTTGAAATAAGTGTTCAGAATTTGGGGGTGAATTTCCCATTCGTGGACCTGTTGGTGATCTCGAGAGAGATTGTCTGCGAGTTGATTTTGGATCCCTGGTATAAATTGTGCTATTAGGCGAATTTGGTTGTGAATTGCCCAACGCCAAATCTTTTGTGCTAGCAGGCTTAACTGCGTGGAGTGCGTCCCCCCTTGCTTGTTTAGATAATACATTGTTGTCATGTTGTCTGTTTTGACGAGAATGTATTTGTGAACTATTATTGGTTGGAAAGCTTTTAGTGCTTGAAAAACTGCTAGAAGTTCTAGGTGATTTATATGCAGTTTTGTTTGATGTACGTTCCATTGTCCTTGTATGCTGTGTTGATCGAGGTGTGCTCCCCACCCTGTCATGGAAGCATCTGTTGTTATTACGTATTGTGGCACTGGGTCTTGGAAAGGCCGCCCTTTGTTTAAATTTATGTTGTTCCACCACAGAAGCGAGAGGTAAGTTTGGCGGTCTATTAACACCAGATCTAGAAGGTGACCCTGTGCTTGTGACCATTGTGATGCTAGGCACTGTTGTAAGGGCCTCATGTGCAGTCTTGCGTTTGGGACAATGGCTATGCATGAAGACATCATGCCTAGGAGTTGTAATACCATCTTTGCCTGTATCTTTTGTGTTGGATAAATGCGTTGTATGATGGTGTTGAAATTTCGAATTCTTTGTGGACTTGGAGTGGCTACTCCTTTTGATGTGTCTATTATGGCTCCCAGGTATTGTTGTACCTTGCGCGGCAGAATTTTGGATTTTGTGAAATTGACGGTGAACCCTAGTTTGAAGAGGGTTTGTATGATATGATTTGTGTGATTTGAGCACTCTATTAACGAATTGGCCTTGATTAGCCAGTCGTCTAGATATGGGAACACATGTATTTGCTACCTTCTTATGTGTGCAGCGACTACCGCTAGACATTTGGTAAAGACTCTTGGTGCGGTTGTTAATCCGAAAGGCAGTACCTTGAATTGGTAATGTATTCCCTTGAATACAAACCTTAGGTATTTCCTGTGCGATGGGTGTATTGGTATATGGAAATAAGCATCCTTGAGATCTAAAGTTGCCATGTAGTCGTGTAGTTTTAGCAATGGCAATACTTCTTGTAGTGTGACCATGTGAAAGTGGTCTGATTTGATGAAAGTGTTCACTACTCTGAGGTCTAGGATTGGTCTCAGCGTTTTGTCCTTCTTTGGTATCAGAAAGTACAGTGAGTAAACTCCTGTGTTTATTTGTGTGTTTGGCACTAATTCGATTGCATTCTTTTGCAATAGTGCCTGCACTTCTATCTCCAGGAGATTGGAATGGTGTGTTGTCAAATTTTGTGCTTTTGGTGGTATGTTTGGAGGGAATTGTAGAAATTCTATGCAATAACCATGTTGGATAATTGCTAGAACCCAAGTGTCTGTAGTGATTTCCTCCCATGCTTTGTAATAATGACTTATTCTTCCCCCCACTGGTGTTGTGTGGAGGGGGTGAGTGACATGTGAGTCACTGTTTAGTAGTAGGGGTTTTGGGGCTCTGAAATCTTCCTCTATTTCTAGGGAATTGCCCTCCTCTATATTGTCCCCGAAAACCTCCTCTATACTGTCCCTGTTAACTGGACGGTGTTGCTTGTGAGGTGCTGGCTTGTGTGCTCTGACCCCGAAACCCCCCTCGAAAGGGTGTTTTACGGAATGTGCTGTAATTCCCTCTGCTCTGCGGGGAGTAGAGTGCGCCCATGGCTTTGGCAGTGTCCGTATCTTTTTTGAGTTTCTCAATCGCTGTGTCCACTTCTGGACCGAACAGTTCTTTTTCGTTAAAAGGCATATTGAGAACTGCTTGTTGAATCTCTGGTTTAAATCCAGACGTTCGGAGCCATGCATGCCTTCTGATAGTTACAGATGTATTAATTGTCCGTGCAGCTGTATCTGCAGCGTCCATGGAGGAGCGGATCTGGTTGTTGGAAATGGTCTGTCCCTCCTCAACCACTTGTTTTGCCCTATTTTGTAAGTCCTTGGGCAGATGTTCAATGAGATGTTGCATCTCGTCCCAGTGGGCTCTGTCATAGCGCGCAAGTAGTGCCTGGGAGTTCGCGATGCGCCACTGGTTTGCAGCTTGTGCCGCGACTCTCTTACCAGCTGCATCGAACTTGCGGCTTTCTTTATCTGGGGGTGGTGCATCTCCAGATGTGTGAGAGTTGGCCCTTTTCCTAGCTGCTCCTACAACGACAGAGTCTGGTGGCAGCTGTGTAGTGATGAAAACCGGGTCTGTAGGAGGCGCCTTATACTTTTTTTCCACCCTTGGTGTGATTGCCCTACTTTTGACCGGCTCCTTAAAGATTTCTTTTGCGTGCCGGAGCATACCAGGGAGCAGGCTTTGGTATGAGCTGTGGGTGGAGGAGAGTGTGTTGAATAAAAAATCATCCTCGACCTGTTCTGAGTGGAGGCTTACGTTGTGAAATTGTGCTGCTCTAGCCACCACTTGAGAATACGCGGTGCTGTCCTCTGGTGGAGATGGCTTCGTAGGGTATGCCTCCGGACTGTTATCTGACACTGGGGCGTCGTATAGGTCCCATGCGTCTTGATCTTGGTCACCCTGGCTTATGGTGGTGTGAGCTGGGGAGTGTGATGGAGTTCGTGCTGGTGAGACGTTAATCACGGGTGGAGGAGAGGGAGGTGGGGTAACTCTTTTCACCACTTTTGGTTGTGGTGTCTGTTCAGTTTGGAACTCCAACCTTCTCTTTCTTCTAATGGGGGGAAGGGTGCTTATTTTTCCTGTCCCCTGCTGTATGAAAATACGCTTTTGCGTATGGTCCACATCAGTTGATTGTAGCTCTTCCTGAAACCTATGCTTTTGCATTTGTGAGGTTAGCGAGTGCTCTTCTGTATAAGAGCCTGAAGCTGGGTCGCTTGCAGTTTGTTTCGGCACCGAAACCCTGTCTGCGTGTTTTTTCGGCTCCGAGGTGACTTTTTTCTTTTTCGGGGCCGAAACCTCTCGGCGTCGATCATCTTCGGTGCCGCTGTCTCGGCGTCGAGCCGTGTCCACACCGGCATCTCGGTGTCGAGGCTTGTCTTCAGCACTTTCTCGGTCCCGAGAAGGCTGCGTGCCGGTGTCTCGACCGGAGTCGGACGATCTCGGCACTGTTTGGGCCTTTTTCGGTGCCGACGGTCGGTCACCGAATTTATGGGTGGAGCCATGGCCTGATGGCAGTGGCGTCCCCTGGGCCTTGTAAATCTTCCTCTGTGTGGTTTTCGACGTCTTACTCACGGTTTGTGTATCGTCGAATCCTTCGGAGTCTGATTCTTGGATCGAGAAGGTACCTTCCTCTTCCTGTTCCTCGAACTCTCGGTGGGCTGTCGGCACGGACGCCATCTGAAGTCTTCTGGCTCGACGGTCTCGGAGTGACTTTCGGGACCGGAACGCACAACAGGCCTCGCAGGTGTCTTCACTGTGCTCAGGTGACAGGCACAGGTTACAGACCAAGTGTTGGTCTGTATAGGGGTATTTATTGTGGCATTTGGGGCAGAAACGGAACGGGGTCCGTTCCATCGGCGTTCTTCAGCACGCGGTCGGGCCGACCAGGCCCCGACGGGGGATCGAAAAACTACCCCCGAAGGGCACCGGAGCTCTTCGATCTTCGATGCGGTGTTGAATCTAACTACGCCGACCCCGAACGCAACAATACCGACGAAAATCTTCCGAAATTAGCTAACTTTCCGTTCCGAAACTCGGAGCGACAGGAACACGTCCGAACCCGATGGCGGAAAAAAAACAATCGAAGATGGAGTCGACGCCCATGCGAAATGGAGACAAAAGGAGGAGTCACTCGGTCCCGTGACTCGAAAGACTTCTTCGAAGAAAAACAACTTGTAACACTCCGGCCCAACACCAGATGGCGAGCTATTGCAAAACATGCGTATCTACAGCGACAGATGCCATCGAACATAAAATTATTCTACTGCCAAAAACAATCATACTCTGTCGGTCTTCGTTTGCCGGGTGTTGGGGCGGGGGCCTACTGGAGGCATCCGGGTACTACTGTCCTTGTTCGTGTCCTGATGGGTCATACTGCTTTCTACAGGCATTCCTCTAAGAATCTTCCATGACGAGAATCGACACCATCATCCTTCCCACTAATAATCTAGGATTTCACAATACTCCTCTATCCAGCATTACCACCCAGAGGATCCCACTGGGAAACACAGAAGGATTACTTGGAAGCAGATCCAGTGGTTTTACTCAACTAATTATCCTCTTCCCAGCCTCCCACTTCCGCAGTGCATCAGCACTTGGCAAAATGTGCATCCTCGGCTTGGTGACTGCGTCCACCACTGATTTATGAGATGATGCTACTGGCTATTGGTTGTAAAATACAATCATTTGGTATAAGGAGAACTGTGGCGACCCCCCCACTCCCACCATGCTGCAGATTAGGAAATACACTTTTTAAAAACATATGGCTTAGCCATTGTTTGACAAATTGTTTCTTCTTATTGCTATGGGCACGAGTGACATGCTGCCCTCTTCATCGTCGGTACCACAGCACACAACGACAGAGGCGATACACTCCAGTGGATGAACACATAACTAAGGACTCGGGTTCTGATCCAGACTTTTGCATTTGACCAAAAAGTTGCGTGTTTCGGGGAAAATCACTCATCTACCTTCAGCTGAAAATAAGTAAAAACTTACAATAGAGTGTTGCCTAGTACTGTCCCACCATCACACTGCCCCAGTAAAATCCTGGGCCAGGGTCAGCTACACACGTCATATTAGTCTATGTACAACAGATGAAAGTATTCTATGTAACAGTACGGTGCCCATTTAAGCTATACCACAGACGAGGAACACAAGGCAGGAGTTTGAATGAAATTAGGATGAGGTCTCTAAACCTTCCGAGCCACCACTAGTAGTGAGGCTCGTTCCTGTTACCATGCACGAATCGTAGCAGACAGAAGATTCAAAATTCAAACTAGATTTTACTCAGTTATGATAGACCTAAACATGTGTAATGTAAGGGTATAACAAAGGCCCCTGCATCTGCCATCAGATGGGCCCCCAACCCTTAAGGGGGGGGGGGGCGCATTCAGCCCAAGGTCAGTGTGTGATATAATACATTCCAACACCCTGCTCTACCCTATATACTTGAAATGAGTAGCTCTGCAAAAGAAATTAACTAAACATGAGAGCGGGTCTATGTACAGATGAGGGGCACCACTGGAGGTTGGTACTGATTGAATCATTGGAGGAGTTTTTTGGGGGATTGGGGCACAACAAATATTCTCACACCAACCATGTGAAATACTGGCACTGGTGTAGTACACTCGTGTTCCTTCAATATACTACTGCACAGTTCTAATATACAAATTCATGGTACAAAGCAGTATAAATCATTGCTAACAGTTCTATGGAATGCAACTGCTTACAGGACCATATAGGTCCAGAGATCACAACATGGCAGTGAGAGGTATGGATCTATTAGTGTCTGTCACCCATAATATAATTCCAAGAACACACACATGAACAGAAAAAGTACCCATCAACTGCAGAGGGCAGTAGCTCTATCAAAAATCACTGAAAAAAGATTATTTGCGCCTGGCCAAAGAAACTGAGCTTTAAGAATATTATAAAACAAGACAGCGTTTCAAAGTGAGCTTTCCTGTTTGAAAACTTGAACATTATAGTGACCCTTCTCCTGCTTTGGTTTTCATATCACTCCATTCCACACAAGTATCTGACCTCCCCTGGGACAATTAATATATAAACAAAATAGTCTCATTCACACCTTTACACCATCCACAAATATTTTTGAATGGAACACCTCTCTTAAAATTATGTTTTTTTTGGTAGCAGGTGGAAAATTGCAAAGGTGACAAACTTTGCATGCTCTTGGGTGTCACTCTCCTCCATCCTTAGACCCCGTGCTAGGCTCAACAAGAGGGATCTTCTGTGTACCTGGATACTGTACCAAAGTCAGAACTTATCTCACAAGGTTTTCTCTGGAAACAGAGTAAAAAGTCTTCTGAAACCTGTCTGATACATCTGGAATAAAGTTCTTACCTCTCGAATGAGCATGTCCCAAATATGAAAGTATCAGCCTGGGCGAACGCATAGTCTAGGGTTGAAAACTGTTCAGGAGGTAGTTCAAACTGGGAGGGAAGCACAGACTTGTCAGTGATAAACTAGCTCCTTAACTGTGCTGGGATTGTGGTATTTTACAAGTGGGTTTTTGATAGCATTCATGGCATAGTAATAGGTTTCAAGGAATTCTTCGCTTCTTTGGAATCCCCCCAGAAATAAAATGGTACTAAGGAGGGCATTGTCAGCAAAACATCTAGGCCCTTAAGTGTAAAGAATGACAGTGCAGACCAGAGGCCACAGAACTAAAACTGTGAACACCAGCCAGTGATATCCTCACAGAAACTTACTGAGTTCCAGGTGTCTTACTATGATAACAGAAACCAGTCCAAAAGTCCGGAATCTGAGACTCAGGAGGGGTGTTGAACCCGACATTTCCGCTACAACCTTAAGGCGTCCTTTGTGGTTGGTGGGTGCATTAGCAGACTACCTAGGTCTGGAGGTCATGTTTTGACATAACATACCCTTGGAATGGAGCAGGGTAGCCAATCAAGACTTGTTCTACCTCATCAATTAGACCAAGGTGAATACACACAAGTGAGGCACAATCCGTGGCCTGGGGTCGTGCCAGATGTGTTTTATTTATCTATACTCTAACACAGTGGTTCCCAACCTGTGGTCAGGGGACCCCGGGGAGTCCGCGAAGCCTCTTCAGGGGGTCCGCAAATGCTTAGACAATTAAATAATATTAACAGATTAGGTACCTAGCTTTCAGTAATGACTCAGTGGGGGGTCTCCGAATTCCATTAATGATCCAGAGGGGGTCCCCGGTTTCCAGCTAGGATGAATTGGGGGTCCACAGAAGTCAAAAGGTTGGGAACCACTGCTCTAATAGGATATCAAAGCTGGTTAGAAGAGGGGCAGCAGAAAGCAGGTACTTAAGAAAACCTGCTGGTAATAAACAATGCTCAGACAACAACAAATGTGAGCAGGCCCTGCCTGAAAGATGATTACTCACCTTTCACTGGAACTGGGAAGAGACATAACAGAACAAGCCAAA
Organism: Pleurodeles waltl; assembly: GCF_031143425.1. Taxonomy (NCBI): domain Eukaryota; kingdom Metazoa; phylum Chordata; class Amphibia; order Caudata; family Salamandridae; genus Pleurodeles; species Pleurodeles waltl. Next base: position 74,553,473 of record NC_090447.1, on the reverse strand, counting down.
TTGGCCATAGCCAACTGCTTCAGGAAGAGATGGGAATAAATCATTTGCTGAAGGTCCTCTCAGAGGGGAATTTAGTACAACCTGTGAAACATTTGAAGATGGACAACTATTGCACACATGGAAGTAAGCGAGTCGCTGCCCAGCAGCGGGGCAAGTCAGACTGGCGAGTCTGTAAAACACATCTCCGGGTACCGCCTTGGGACCGATTCCATTGCACCCTTCGCCTCCCACGCCAATTGTATACAAAATATGAGCCGGTGTTTCCACTCCCCGGACTTATTGTGTGCCTGGCATGCAGTTCAGGAAACACAGGTTTCTGGCAGAGAATGCTCTAGGAGGTGGCAGCATGAGTCGTTTCATGATGTCTGACCTTCACCAACTGCCCTACTTTGGTACATAACACTGATCGCAGCTAGTTGCATACCTCCATGTGATGGTGGGGGGTGCCGAAGGAACGTTTGAGTGTGAGCTCCCTCACATCACCAGGTCCTCAAAGAGCCTTAGAGCCAAGATGCAGGCCTGCAGGTCTGACATTTGTGACAGAAAAGCTCGGTGGCTGCCACTGAACGAGAAGACTGGGCGTGTAATCCAGACTCCCATGCTTTAACGGAGGACGTTTTTCCAGTGCTTCTGAAAACCATTGGAGGAAGAGGACAGAGCCAGCTGCGTGTCCGACCACAATTTTTTTAAAAAAAATAGCTGTTTTAAATCAGAGTTCCTTGGCCCAAAAATCAACGAGTCCCACCTGGACGATGTACTACTCTGAGTATACCAACTGAACTGCACTGCACACATGGTGTTCATGCAATGTAACTCACTACTGCACAAGTCTTTCGCCTTAGGGCAACCCACTCCACCTTGTACCCCTAGTCACCCTCCTCGAATACTCTTCTCCTCGTTGCTCACTAGAGTGCAGTCCTTCAATGTGCAAAACATTCCTATCAAACTTCTATGCAGCTCACCTTTGGACTTGAGGAGGAATTTATTGAGGAACCCCCTAAAGTGTGAGGAGACTCGAGGAAGCAAAGTCAGCCTTTACATTCACGCTCACGGCCACCAGTCATACATGGACTATAGAAGCGGCCCAACTTGTGTAGATAGTGGCACTGTGTCTGGCAGTCCTCTGAGCACCCTTGAATAAATCCACAATAAGTCAGTGTAGCTTTATTTTCTTAAGCAAGTCATCATTGCACATATAATGCATTGTATGTATTATATTCAAGTGTGCTCGGAGTTGTCGAGTATTAAAGTGAAACTTTTCAATTAAGGAAGTAAGGTGGTTCTTCCTTTCTCCTTTGGCACCTGTAACTTGGGAAATTAGTTTGGACTAGGTTACTAATATGATGATGGAACAGCGAGGGCGCCACTATTCCCAAACACCTTGCATTTTATATTTTCTCTGATCGCCACATCGCCCAGATACTTTCCCAGTCCTAGAAATGATACATCAGTCACCACAGTCAGCTCTGGGTGGGGCAGGGAAAGCGGCTTGCCGATGGTCCAACTGCGGTTGAAGTTATTATATATTATATATGGAGGTTCATATAGGAGACCAACTTGTCTGAAACAATGCCATTAAAGGTTTCTGCCCCAAAGGAGGCGCCTCCCCCCAAAAAAAAGCATTCTCCCCAAGTTTGTAAAAAATAAATAAAATAATAATAATACAATAAAGAAACAGCAGCAACCCAGGGAAGTGAACTTGAAACGTTTTAAGACTAGCATTCCTTTGAGGAGATAAGGCCTTCAGATGGCGATCAGCACACCATCACTTGGAAGTTTGTGTTCAGTACTCCAATTACTGTCCGGTAATTCTCATTACACTGAGTGCTACTCATTCTCATCACAGTGTAAGCGGGAGTCAAAGCATTCCTACCTTGCCCCGCTTCAACACAATCCTTACAATATGAGCATGCAGTTCTACGTCTGTGACCCACAGTAGATGACCATGAGTAATGCACCTCTCCTATCCATTGGATAGTTCTTGCTCCGAAACACCAATAAGGGAGGAACACGACCGATAAACCAATAAATTAATAATGTCCACAAAAAGTAGTCACTACAAACCTACATTTCATCTGACGCAACAGCCCACCCGCAGGAAGGGTCCACAGATGACAAAGCAGTAGAATACAAGAAGAACTACAAAGTACACAACAGTAATACTGACATCCAACTTATTATCCTTTGTCCACTGTATGCCGGTTCCCCCTTGGACTAGTCTAGCCACTGATGTAAAGCCCATCGCCCTCCATGGTAATGCTGCAAACAGACCGCACAACTTTGCACTGCCCAGGCGTATGCCTCCTTTTGCTCTTCACGTGACCAGGTGAACAGTGGTGTAACACACGATTATGGGATCCTTTTGCAGAATGTGGTAAGGGGAACGGGGAACGCACCAACATTGTCATCGGGTATTGAATATTGTTAATACATTTATTGTGGAGAATAGTCTGGGTAAATTACGTATATTTGACACTTGCATGTATTGGGTGTGTTTAAATTTTTTTGCACTGCTTTGGGGCTTTGGATTTCCTTGGTGGCTAGTTCATTTGCTTTTTTGATCACTTTTTATCGTGTCACTGGGTTCCTGTATCTGTGCACTTTGGATCTTTCTGGATGAAAACTGGAATGTGGTATGAAATAGGTGGGTAGCTGAATCTCAAGGAATTGTAGTAAATATATTATTATGGTATTCCTTACTGTTACTTTTTATATTTATCAGGTTTGATTCAGATGGGAAAGACGAGATTTTTAAAAAAATCTGCGATATCAGTCATCGAATATTAAAAAGGAATTGCCCTGATGAAGGCGGTTCTACGAATCAGAGTTTTTACAGCCGAAACGCGCGTAGGCTTAGTTCCTACAATTGTTAGAATGAAATATGAAATTCTAGGGTCCAAGTAACTTTCTCTTATGAATTAAGTGGAGACGTGATCTTGTTCTAAGTTACAATATGTTATAACTGTGAATGTTATTTAGGCTTTATAGTAGTGCCATAGAGAAAGTATATATTCAATTTGTATTTTATTGTATTCTGTATAGTTTGGACTTCTTGTTTTCTTCTTTTTATGTTATGTTTCTATCATTTTCTGTGTGTTGTCTTGTATAACTCCCTGTCTTTGTCCATTTACTATTTATATAAATGTGTGTGTCTTTCCCTTTGAACATGTAGATATGTATATATCTTTCTTGGATTATTATTGGTGTGTTGTTGTACATACATATGAAATAAATATCATTTTTGTATTGCACTTATCTTGATTGTTTGGTTGTTTTACATAGTAAACAACAGTGAATATTAGTTGTAGCTCAGTTCCTTTTCTTGTTTTCGAATGTGGTAAGGGGCCCATGAGACTCTGGTAACTCACGGATATTAATATGATTTCACTTAAATTGGGGGTCCCCTTGAGGGGTGGGTGCCACCTGCACCACACGGGCCTGTGTTACGCATCAGCAGGGATGCTGTGTAGTTGCTGGAGCAGCCTCAATGGCAGCATACACTCAAGCTCCCACAGATTTTCACTTCCATGACCAAAGGCCCACTTAAAAAACTGTACTCTACAACTGCACTGCATGGCCCCTGCTCCTGGGACAACTTGTGGGCATCTGCACGGATTTTAAACTTTGTCAAATACAAATATATTTAAAAAAACATTTTCCGGGTCGAAACTGGCAATATTCAGAATATTTACATTGTTTTAGAATGTACTCTTTTTCAAATACATTATTTTACTTAATCATTACTCTATATACCTAAATATTTTTTGTCCTAAATATTTACAAAAATTCACCTACAATATTTAAAATTATAAGATCTGCAAAATAAATAGTGGACGACCTTTAGGGAAGAGCATTTCTATCAGATATTTTTGCAAACAATATTGAACATTGCTCACATCCCAAGGATGTTCAGCCTTTGCTCCCATTAAGAAACTTTTGGTCCTCAACGTAACAAGCACATTTCGATCATTGATAATTTTACACCACAGTGTAAATCTCTTTGTGTGTTACACTGCCCGCCCGCCCTCAAGAGAGACATCACCTGGCAGCCCTACCAGAAAACACTTTTCAGCTCAAGTGGATAAAGATTTCTTTAGGGTCCATTAGCCCACTGAGTGATTACGCAGCACGTGAAATATTCATAATCCTTCCAGTTGACTAATACCAGACCTGAGAACAGCTGTAAGTGCAGCTACCATGTAGGCTGCTAGATGTCCCAGTGAGAGGGGGTTTGGCACAGGGTGCACTCTGCTCAGCACACATGGTCTGCAGGCCTGTTGTGCTTTTAGTTTGTTCCTGGCTCATCTATTCCACCCACTGTCTAACAAAAGCCACTGTACTCTTCTTCACATTGGACTGTGCCTCGAAAGTCCAAAAACTGGATAGATTCAATATACCAAAAACTAACCAATGCTTTTACTAACTAAACTGGCATGTCAAGTAGAGGGCAACTGGTATGAAGAGGTCAAACACAAAAGGGCTCCTTCTGACAAAAGCATTTAATTTCTTAAATCTCCATCTGTATACTCTATACAAGAAGCACAGTCAACCATGACACTCATTCAAGAAGGACCTAATGGGAGGCCAATACTTATGAAGAATAGCCGTCCAAGTCACTCTGCGGCTTACGCTGCTCAAGATATTACACAAGATATATATTACCGCTCAACTAGTCCAGACAATGTACTACAGAAATAATGTCATACCCAACCGTACTAGATGTAAGAGGGATCAGTTTTACACCAAATGGCTATGGCAGTGAGAACCAAACCTTTTGGGGTACAGTGGGCTCTAACCTATCTGCACACACATAACGTTGTCTGAACAGATGGTGTGAACAGACATTAGAAACCATGACATACCCAGATACAAGGTGATCCAATATGTATTCTGGTTGCACAATATGATATATCCTAGGAATGGGGGTCAAGGGACACCAGGAAGTCCTAAGACACTAATGTGGGGAAAGAGGTAGACTAGTGTTAAATGTTCTCAAAATATAACAAATGCAGCAGAACTACTTCGGTGTGGAATGATGTGCCTGGTACCATATACCTAATGTGAGATGTGACTTATTTTGTTACCATTAGATGGCAGTCTGTTATTGGGCTGTCAGCGAGAAGAGAAATCCATTATTCCTCTCTTTGCTGTTCTGATGGCCGACATGACTTTTTTTCTTATCTTTCAAAAATACTATAAAAAGAATGGCCCACTCAATAGGCACTGGACTGCTTTACCCCCATGTTCTCAGTTTATTAAAAGTGTTGCAAAACTACCTAGCCAGGGTACTCCCCATTGCTGGAAGATGCCCTCAGCCACCTCTGGACGTAAATCGCATTCATGAGTCGCTTGGAGCGGAAGACTGTTTGTCCACCATGGTGTCCTAGGAACCCGCCAGGTAGTTCAGACTAGGGTAATGCCCTGACGCTTCAACCAGCTACAGAGACAACTTCTGCTTGAAACTGGACTTCACCCCACCCTGCTGTTGCTGTATTACACGCAGTGTTGTCTGTGAGAACCAGAACCAACCCTCCTTTGATGTACTGTACTAAGGCTTTCAGTGCCAGGCGAATGGCCTATGACACTAAGGTCTGCTGCCCCACCCAACTGCGGGTGAGCCACCACTGTAGGTCTTTTGCACTCTTTACAGAAACCTAGGTAGAACTCAACATGTTCTCCTGGTGCTGGGCCTCAGATTTCCAGTTCCACTTGAGAACCCCCATATGTTACCTGGCATAGTAGACAAGAAGGATGCCAAGAGACCTGGAAGTTTTAGGGCTTCTCTCACCAAGACCCATTATTGAGGCTCAGTATCATAGTACGAATGTATAGGACTCATCATGGTGGAGGGAAAGCCTGAAATGAAAGAGCCTCTGCAAAGGAGTCAAGTGTGATTTTGGAATGCTGCTAGTTAACCTCAATGATGTCAGGTTTGCCGTCATCTGGAGATGATCTACGATTGACTTGGCAAACTAATCTTCAAAAACTCATTGAGGAATAGGAAAACTGAAATATCCAACCTCCGAAGGTGTTCTGTGACTATCACCATCGCTTTCGTGAACACCCAAGGAGCACCGGTGAGGCTGAAAGGGAGCACAGCCAATTGAAAATGCTTCTGGCTCACCTTAAACCACAAGTAGCGTCTGTGGGACTGCAGGATGAGTGCATGAAAGGAAGCTTCCTGCAGGCAGGTCCCAAAGCCACCATCCAATTGCCCAGATCCAAAGCTCTCTCTTCTGTTGATTGCCTGAGGGGGAGAGCACCAGCCAGTGTCTGGGCAAAGTCCAACCCAGTGGCCCCATTCAAGTCCATGTAGAAATCATTATAGTGTGGGGAGAAAATAATCCCCATCATCTCCATTGTCATCTACAAAGACTGTTTGACACTGATGAGACTCGAAACTGTAAAAGTTGGTGGAGAGAAGTGGTGCAGGTCTGAGGCAAAAGCAATGGTGTTAGAATTGGATTGGACTGGGACAGGATGAGTCTGTATGACATCAGAACATGATCTCAGTCGTGGCAGACACTCAGTGTCAGAAGCACCACTGGGGCAGACACGCCCTCTGGCACCGGTAGCATCCAGTCTGGTATCAAAATCAAAGGCATTGGTGTGGATTTAGGTGCTGGAGTAGAAGTCAGCTACAGCGTCAGAGAGGAACCAAAGACAGGTTCAAGAGGCACAAATTGCTCATATAGCAAACAAGCCTGCTGTAACCCAACTTAAGTGCTGCTCCGTGGATCTTTGGGGCCTCAAGGTGCACCAGAGGCAGCAGGAAGAGTGCTAAAGATGTTCAACAAGTCCTCTTTCAAGGCCTCAATCTTTTGAAACATCAATGGCTCCAGAAACTTGGGGTGAATCAGGGTCAGCTGCAGAATAAGCTCCACATTAAGAGACCTGAAAGGAGATCAAAAGGCACCCCGACGTCCTCGCAACTTCCTAAGGTACTGGGACTGGAAAAAATATCACTTGGCCATATTATGCTTCTGCTTTGACTTCCTGGAAGACTTGGACCGCTATGAGAACCTGCAGTGTGGGAACGGGTCAATGCCCTCAACTTCAAGCGTACTGCTTAAAAATGTATTCCTGCACAGTAGTGCAATATGCAATACTATGAGTACTAACAAAGATTAATCCAAAACACCAGTGCATGCAAAGTAATACAAAATAATGACAGAAATAAAATAAGGACTAAGATGTCACACATAGGGCTCCTTAACAATATGGAAAAAGCTCAAGTTAAAAAAAAAAAAAATGACAACAGAATAAATCGATTAAAAACTCTAAGAACAATAAGTTAACAACAATATTCGCTCATGTATAAAGATATCACACTGGTTTGATGAAAAAATATAAAGACACAGTACCAATCTGTGGGGAACCAAAGCCAACAAAGCAGTTCGAATGATAAATGGCAGATGGTGACATTATTTATTAACAGCCAAAGAAAACCATTCAAAAGATAAATTCAGATCATTGTTCACTGCATTCTTCCTCCAAATCCACTTTTTTTTAATGTAGCATAAGCAAGTAAGAAATAAGTTACTTACCTGTAACTGTAGTTCTCCAGTATTGTAAGCTTTCATAGATTCACATGCTTGAATACTTCCCTGTGGTTGAGATGGGAGTCCCCGGTGTAACACATAAGATATGCTTAAATGTATACCTACATTACATGCATTAGGCCTTTAGCTTTGTAACATATCACAGTCATTTTGTAAAAACAAAAAAAGACCAAAACTTAAAAATCCAACCAATCAGACTGCACCACCCCCTAGAAGCCTCATGTGAGGAACTGCCTTCCCTCAGATTGTCCGAGCACAAGTGCTGCAATATTAAGAAACTCTGAGAAAACAGAAGGGTGAGCTCCTCAGGGGAGGTGGGTGGGCCGCATGTGAATCTAGGAAAGCTTCCAATACTGGAGAACTACAGTTACAGGTAAGTAACTTATTTCTTACTCCAGTATTGGAACTTTAATAGACTCACATGCTTGAATAAGAATATCAAGCAGTGACTAGCACGTTTTCTGTATTTCTAGGAACAACATTCTACTATATATGAGATAGTATCAGCATTTAGATAACTTTGTCTGATATATATATATATATATATATATATACATATAGATATATATATATATATATATATATATATATATATATATTATACAAGCAAATCCATTATTATACAGAAAATGTGGTACTAAACAGTAGGAGCAGATGGTGGGAATACAGAAATGGCTCACCTTCATTGGAACAAGTGTCTAAGGACTGCTTGGCCAACCACCAGAGCGGTTTAGCATGTAAGCAAAAGTGCCTTGTGAAAGCATGTGCCGTTCTCCACGTTCCCGCTCAGCAGATGTCTGGTAGGGATACCCCTGAGAACAATGCATAAGAGGTGGAAACAGTTCTGGTGGAATGTGCACGCACTCTTGTGCCCAAAGGTCGACCAGCCTTTTGATGGCAAAAGGCTATCATGTTCGAAATCCACTTGAAAATGGTCTGTTTAGTAACTGGATTTTCTCCTCTGGGTACAGTGAATGTTATGAAGAGTTGGTTCAATTTCCTGATTGACTTTGTTCTGTGTAAGTAGAATTTGAGACATCTTTTCAAGTCAAGAGAATGGAGAGATCTTTCTGCTCCAGTCTGAGGTTGTGGAAAGAAGGACTTCAGTACTATTGGCTCATTAACATGAAAGGCCGATGGTATTTTGAGGATAGATTTAGGGTGGGTACGTAGGATAACTATCCCCTCTGAACTGTAGAAACGGCTCTTAGATTGTAAATGCTTGTATTTTGCTGACTCTTCGAGCAGATGTTAGAGCTAAGAGAGGCGCTAGTTTCCATGTGAGGTATTTGATGTCCCCTTTATGGATGGGCTCAAATGGTTCTTTCATCAGCTGGCCCAAGACTGTATTCAGCTGCCAAGCTGGAGGAGGGGCCTTAACTGGAGGAAAAGACCAAAAAGACCCTTCATAAATTGTTTTAGAAGTCTATGAGACCAGAGGGATGGTTTCTTAGATATTCTCCTGTATCTAGAAATGTCTGCCAAGAAAACCTTGATGGACGCATGGGCAAGACCTGAGCATGCTAGATGAAGTAGGTAAGGTAAGATTTGTTCTGGAGCAGAAGAAAGGGGGTGCACGTTCTTGGAGACACGCCAATGGCAGAAGCGTTCCCACTTTAATTGGTATGTCTTACTTGTGCTATCTGCACTCGCTTTAGCCAGGATGTCCTTACAGTCGTTAGGAATGTCTAAGTGGTCGACCTCATCAAAATCAGGAGCTATGCAAATAAGTTGAGAGACCTAGGAGTCTCACCTGGCCTCGATTGATGGTTAGCAGCTCTGGAATAGGCGACAGCAGCAGTAGCTCCGTGTACCACGGTTGAGGTGGCCAGGCAGGAGCGATTAGGAGTATTTGGCAGGACTCCGATTTGATTTTGCTGATCACTCGTGGGATGAGAGGAATCAGAGGAAAAGTGTAAGAATAAATCCCTGACCATGGTATCGAAACAGCATTTCCCCCACGATCCTAGTTGGTGATGCCAAGTTGCATAAAATAGGCATTTGGCGTTCTGAGACATCGCAAACAGGTCCAGATTTGGTTTTACCCACCTGAGGAATATTCCGTCCAGTGTTTCCTTGTTCAATTCTCATATGTGGGGAGATGTGTTTAGCCTGCTCAGCTAATCCGCAGTGGTGTTGTGCACTCCTGGGAGATGCTCCACTTTTATGTGCATTGAGTGTCAAATGCACCAGCTCCAAATGGTCTGTGCTTCTTTGGATAGTAGATGCAAACGAGTCCCTCCTTGCTTGTTGATGTAGTGCATGGTTGTCGTATTGTCAGTTCGGACAAGCACTGAAGAGCCTTGGATTCTTGGAAGGAAGGCCTGCAATGCCAGATACACGGCTCTGAGCTTGAGGAGGCTGATGTGAAGAGGGATGTGAGAGGGAGGCCATTCGCCACTTACTTGAAGGTCCTGCAGATTTGCACCCTATCCCACCATTGATTTTTCCGTTATAGTTAGAGGAAGGACCTGGGTTAAGAAGCATAGGCCTCTGGAAATGTTCTCGGATGTTATCCACCAATCGAGGGAAGCTGCCATTCGTGGGGTTACATGTATTGTGTCCTTGAAGGAGCCTTGTGTCTGCTTCTATTGCTTGTTGTGCTCCTCCTGGTGTGGACGCATACGAAGGCGACAGTGAGGAATAAGATTTATTCAACATTACATCATCCCCAACAATGACTTGTAGCCTCAAACTGAAATACTTTTTTCGTTGAATTATTCTCGCTAGCTTGACTAGCTTGTGTTGTCTGTCCACTGTTGGCTAAGCCTTGGTTTGGACTGTATCCAGTATGGCACCCAGGAAGAGTATGCTTGTAGATGGCTGAAGCTGGGACTTTCCTGGTTGAGAGTGAAGCCCAACTGTTTGAAAAGGAGTAAGGGTGCCTTGAGCGATCTGCCTGGATCTACTGACTGGATGTAGGAAGTGGATGTCGGATGCCTTTACTAACCAGTTGTCTAGGTATGGAAAAATGTGATGTCGCTTGCGCCTTAGATATGCTGCAACAGGGGCTAGACACTTGGTAAAAATCCGGGGAGCGGACTTGAGGCTGAAAAGGAGCACCTTGAATTGAAAGTGCCTGCCGGCTACCATAAATCTTAGGAACTTCCTGTGTTTTGGGTGGATGGGTAGATGGAAGTATGCATCTTGCAGGTCTAGGGAAGCCATTAGTCCGCTCTGTTGAGAAGCTGCAAGATGTCTTTCAATGTTACCATGTGGAATTACTTTTTTCAGATACTTGTTCAGCTCCCTTAGATCCAGTATGGGTCTCCATAGACAAGATTTTTTTCTGATTAGGTAAAAGCGAGAATAGAAACCCTTTCCCCTTTGGGTATGGGGTACAAATTATATTGCTCCTTTGGTTAACATCACCTACATTTCTAGGTTGAGAAGATGGCGATGTCTTTGATGTAACTGGGAGAGAGGTGTCCACGGGGGTATACATACAAATTCTAGAAGGTGACCAAATCGTATTATGTCTAGGACCCACTTGTCGTTCATTATTTGATGCCAACAATGAAGATGGTGTTTTAGTGAGAAAGGAGAGGCAGCCGGCAGTTGGAGGTTGTCATTGCCGGCGGGAGGAATCTTTGGCTTGCCTCCCAGACTTTCCACTGTGAGGAGGCTTGCTATATGCCACTGCAGGTGGTTGTCTTTGGTGATATTGGGGTCTGGTAGGCTTGAAGTTATAGTAATAAACTGGGTAACTGTATTACTGGTATCCTCCACGAAAGGAAGGCTGTCCTCTGCCTCTGGCACTTCGAAAGGGTGATTTCTTATATTGTAGGGAGCCTAGAGATTTGGCAGTATCTGTGTCTGCCTTGACTGCCTGAAAAAGGCGACTTCGACATGTTTTCCGAAAAGGGCTTCCCCATCATAAGGAAGGTCCAGAATCTTCGTTTGGACTTCGGGTATAACGTTAGTGGCTTTAAGCCATCCTTGGCGCCTTCAGACTGCTGATCCAGCCAGAAGCCTAAAACCCGTAGCAGCAATATCTAGAAACGTGCTGAGTGGTAGGTTGTACCTGCAAATATGGCGACTGTGGAGTACTTGGTGCGGAAACCACTGGCTTGGGAATTACAGGAGGCTGTGGACGGAAGCATTCTTTATAATCTGATATCATGGCTTGCCGGTCAGAAACCAGACTGGAGGGCAAACATACCATTTCCTGCTGCGGTTGTTAAGTGGTTGATAGTAGTGCCAAAATATGAGTTGTCAGAATATTCCTGGCATGTCACATGTAATTGGGATGGAGTCCTAGCCACTCCATATACCCCGTCATCATCTGAATCATCATCATCATCCAAGAGGCGTGATGGTAAAAGTCTTGATTCCTTATGTGGGGATGTTATAGATGGAGTTAGATGAGTCTTGGGAATCTTTGTAAGTGGTGTATGCTCCAGAGACAGGTAAAGAGGCAATGAAGATGGTCTTTGCCTTTTTGTAGGCATTAGTTTGATCGTCAACGATAGAAGAGTTGCTGTAGTCGATGAGAAGGTAGCCATCGTTGACGGGAGCATTGACGATGAAAATGCCATTTACAGGAGCATCGTCTATGGAGGCATCGTGGGAGGTATCGTTGGCGGGGCCGTCGATGTGAGGTCTACAGACGAGACCGTAGACGGGAGGGTCGTAGACGACAAGTAGAGTCCTGGCGACGAGAAGGGTCACCCAGTCGACTAGGATGAATGCATCGTCGACGAGGATCCTGAGGCCGGCGCAGTCAACACTGAAATAGTGACTATGTTTGATGTCACTGTTGATGATAAAGTCGTCGACGAGAATGTAGTCGAAGATGGTGCCACCGATGGCGCATATCCTGGCTTCTTGAATTTATGTTTAATTTTAAGAGGTGGCGTTGGGGGTTTTATGAGGGAGCCTGACCCTCTCGGAATGCCAGACTGCATTTTCTTCACAGGGCTGTGAATTTTGAAAGGGCCCTCAGATTACTTTTTTGGAGCCTTTTTATAAGGTTCCTTAATATCTGCGCCTTCATTTTGTCTCATGACAGGTGTCTTTGTGACAGAGATAGAAGATGAGGCGTTGTCATCAGAGGCTGGGGGGCCTGATTTACCTTTTTGAAGCCACAAAAGAAGACTACCCTCTCTGTCCTTTAAATTCTTTGTAGAAAATGTTCTACATATCTTGCAGTCTTTTGTCTTGTGATTTGGGTGTAAGCAGTATATGCAATCATCATGTGGGTTATCCACATATATTTTTTTTTTTTCCAGACAGGTCGCACAGGATCTGAAAAGCCCCTTTTTTGGTGTCTCTGACATTGCAGCCAGTTTGAACCACCAGAAGAGGAGATGTAAATTCTGAAACTTTTGAGTTTGGGTCTTTTTTTTTTGTTGTTATTTTTTTTACAAAATGACTGAGATGTTGCTAAGCTAAAGGCCTAATGCATGTAATGTGGGTATAGATTTAAGCATATCTTATGTATTACACCAGGGACTCCCATTGTGACGATGGGGAAGTATTCAAGCATGTGAATCTACAAAGTTACGATACCGGCGTAATAAACATTTTGTTTTCTTACAAAGCCTTGGTTCACTTCACTAATTCACCATGTCAATTCACAAGGTAAGTGGTTGTTTTAAGTATATATATCAACCAAAGGAACATGCTGAACCCACCCAAGTGATTGTTTACTGACGTTGCACATTTAATTTTCAGGACTCCCAAGTAGTTTTGCCAATATATGACATTGGAATCAATAAGTAACATTTTTGGGCATGCAAATGAAGAAATGTTTACGATACCATGTCCAGACACTTAAAGAAAAAGACTAACCATACAAGTGATATTAATTGTAGTGCAAGTACCATGATGAAAGTGCCCAGTTACCAAATCTAAAGGAAATTTGATGGGTTAGGGGAATCAATAAATGCCCCAACATTTTTGTCACAAACGTTAAGGCCTCGTTGGAAAAGCGCACATCAGGTTAACAAACTGCCACATGTCAACAGACACCAGTATTTCAGTATGATATTTCTGATTTTTCTGATTCTGTACCAAAAGTAGACGCATGCTTTTCTGGAGTCAAGCTGACTGCTGGAAATGGCCCTTTCTGCAGGGTTATCCCAAAACCTTTGGTCTTTCTCTCCTCCTATTTTTCCGACCCTCTTTTTGTTGGCTTTCGGACCCTGGGCACTTTACCAGTGCTAAAGTGCATGTACTCTCACCCCTAAACCTTACTCTGATTTGCTTACACGTTTGGCTTAATTAATGTACCTGTAAGTCCCTTGTAAAGTGGTATACCATATACCCAGGGCCTGTAAATTAAATGCTACAAGTGGGCCTGCAGCACAGATTGCGCCACCCACAGAAGTAGCCCTTCAAACATGTCTCAGGACTGCCACTGCAGAGCCTACATGTGCAGTTTACTGCCACACTGTATGGGCAAGTCAAACTACTTGCCCATGGCATAGACTCCCTTTTCTGCTACACCTACTTCACCCCGAAGGTAGGCCCTAGATAGCCCTATGGGCAGGGTGCTGTGTACGCAAAAAGGCAGGACATATGCCTTTTTGGGGTACATGTCCTAGTAGTGACAAACATTCTATTTAGTTCTCACTACTGCGAGTGCTGCACCTCTCATAGGGTTGAAATAGAAATTCCCTTCTATATGTCTAAGTGGTAATTTCTGATCTATAAGGCGATGCATGGGCATGTTTGGTATGTTTGCAATGATAGTGTGAAAAGCTGCTCACTAGTGTAGGTGGATTTTACATTATTTTAGAAAGGCATTTTTAGAAGGTGGGCATTTCTCTGTGCTTATGACTCTGGTGCTGTGCAGCATGGCTACAATCCACGTCTAGGGCAGGGTGACAGCTCCATTTTGTGCATACTCCAAAGACAGCCATAAATCAGGGAGTGTTTGGTGTGACAGGGCATATTGATGGTCTTCTTGGGTTGGGAGAGAGGGAGGCGGGGCACAACTTACACTTGAATAGGATGTGTCCTGCACTCACACAAAGGGCTTGTTTGCCCCCTAATGATGTCTGGTGCCAGGGTAGAGGCGAAAGGGAATTCTTGGAACTGGTCAGATCTGGCTGGAACCTTCTCCCACCTTCTAGAGGCTGGACATTCTGAGTGAGGGGCTGTAACCCCCTGATTTTTAGAGCACTTTTGGAACTGGGACTGAACCTCTGTCAGAAGGACTGCACACAGGACTCTTCTGTATTGCTCTTTTGTTTGTTGCCCTGCTGCCTGATGTTTACTGGGCGGCACAAAGAACTCATCTGGATTGCTTTGAGCCTGCTCCCTGACCCTGGATTGCAAAGGCACTGTGTGACTGCAGGAGAGATCGCCGTTGGAGCCTCTGGCTTTACTGAGCTGGTCTGCCTAACCACTACAGCTGCTTTGTGTCCCCCACTACAAGTTTTCTCCCAGGAGCCAGGGATGGATTACTGTTGTGCATTGGCTATAGTGTATGGGGAAGCACTATATGTTGATACTGTTGCTGTAAAAGTCAAGAGCGTTCTCTACCTGATCCCCTCTGAGCGATGTTTCCCGCTTCTGGACTGTCCTGTCTCTAGCGCCTGCTGAGTGTCCTTCACCTTCCATTAACTCTCAGAGAAGCCTAGATTATAATGAGGGCTCCGCTATCACTGGCGCACGACGAGTGTTTTATTGGTGTGCAGTGCCAACTGAACTTTATGCAAAGAGTAGCATGAGCGCTACCACTTCCCCCTCCTGGTATCACATAGTGTGTGGTAAGCGCTTGGTATGGGAGGGGGTCTCGGGTGGTTCCCTTTGTGCCCCTGCACCCAACTGAAGAGGAGCACCACAGCGGTAAAGGCAGTCTAATTCGTAATCCTGAGAATTGCCTGCTGTAGCCAAGGAACTTGGATACTTTTACATGGAGAAAAAAATCTATGGAGGTTTGACCACTTATGTCTCAAATACAAAGCTCAGCCAATGGCAAAGCCGAACCAGCTCACAACAATTCTTATGTATTAGCCAGCCTTATGATTTAAATATATTCTTTTACGATTTGTAAGTGGAATTTGCGATGTTTTATGTGCATTGACGTCAGAACCCACGCCTTTCAGCGCGTGACATCAGACGCTGGTGGAGTGAGTCCAGGTTGTAGCAGAGTGTCTGCCGCGCACGCTGCGTAGCGCGGGGGAGTAAGCAGCTGCCGACGGCGCCGGAGGCCTCGGCGCGACCGGGGTTCGGATCCCGCGGCCGCCGCTGCTGCCTCACACGTGGGTGTCCTCCCCGCCGGTCGCATGCGCCAGCCCATCATGCGACCCCCGAGGCAGCCACGTACAGCACCGCGGGGCCCCTGCCGACAGAGCCTCAGAGACACCGGGCCCTGTGCTACGGCTCCACACAGCCTTTTGCGGCAGCGCGAGGATGTCACGCGCCCGCGTGCTGTGCGCACCGGGCAGTGGGTGGGGTTAGCGCGCGTGGATCTGCACACTTGCGAGGCGCGGATGAACGAGCACGAAGCAGAAATACTCCTCGAGCGCCATGTACATTTCGTAGCTTAAATATCTACAGAGCAATTTACAATACTCTCACTTCAATAAACATAGCACTGGGGAGAATTGATCTGTGGGTTCCTAAACCCACAAAACAGAGATATTGTATGAATTATCATTTCCACTTAAATGTCTTTGTGGATTAAACAGTATATTCACATATTCTACAACTACCCTAACCACCCAAATTCCAGAGGTTTAGGCATATAAGGTGTCAGCTGCTGAAGCAGCTGCTACACACAACTTACAAGCCGATTCACTGTAACTGCCAGCCCAGGCGAAAGCCAGCACCTGGGAATCCTGACCACTGAGTCATAACTATCCGGCCACAGCGACAAAACAGAAATGATGGGGAAAAGATTTAATTTTTGGAGTGAATGTTCAACTGCTCGGATGTGTAGGGTAAGCACTTCTACCGGAAGAGGAGGTCCACTAACGCTGCCCGACAGAGAAATGATGGTACACCTAGTGTCAAGAAGAGAAAAACGGGTGGGTCTTTAAAACGCAGGCAGGTGGACTGCTGCAAACCACAACCAAGAACAAAAGACCTTCAATGTGTGCTATTCAATTCAACGTTTCAGAAATTACCAAAGACAAGTAACTGTTGAACACATTGATTGACTCAATTTGTATGATCAATTAATTGCCACCGGTCATTTCTGGTCTTTTTGCTTAGTTTACAGTACAGCCTATAAGATTTTGACTGATGAAGCAGGACCACCATAAGTGATGGGCCGGGTTCATCCAGTGTGGCCGGCTAACTGATAGATAAGGCACAGCTACCAGAAGTGGGCAGACGTCTGGGATGCCTCTTTGAATGAAGCATGGCTGTGTTAAGATTACAGCACCATGGCATGACTGGATTGTTTATGAATGAGGTACAAACTCAACTGCACAGCTACCGGGTATAAGCCTGACTGGATCTACTGTTGGAGACTGTGGTCTCCTGGTACAAGCAGAAATCTCTGGCAATGAATGTACACCAGTGGAAAAGATAAAACACTATCACTCTGAATGGAGAGCACAGAGGGAGTCCAAGCCAGAGTCTGTGGAAGTAAATAATAGCTGCTGTTAAACTGTGATTTTTACTCCATCACACAAGTAAATGTCGTCTCAATTAGTGAGAATCTGGTGGGTGGTACCACCCTATGAGCTTTGTCCTGTATTACGCAACCTGATTGTGTGTAAAATCTGGGGTCTTTCATGTCTCGAGATTGCTTAGTCTGCAACTCCGCCATCACCCCACATCTCATCTCATTTCACACCCTTTCTCACCTCCTCCTTCAAACCAACCCTCATCTCTGTAACCACCAGCAATTTTAAAATCAAGGGCAGCCTAGTCTGGGGGAACGTGGGAGAGGTGGAAGGTGAGAAGAAAGAGTGAAGTTAAAAGGGTAAATATGCCTTTGAGTCAAGGTCGCTTAACTCTAGAACCTGCCACTGAGTCACCAAACCACATCGCCTACTTCTCCAACTCTCAGTCTTGGCGCCCACCTTATTCTTTTTCTTAGTAATTTCTACCCTCTACTTTCTATCTCTCACACACATTCACTCTCTTTTGCCTTTCAGCTCCCCTCTATTTTGTCTTATTCTAACCCACATACACCCCTTTTTCCATCCTACTATTTCCCTCAGCTGTACCTCCACCCCTTTTCTATGCAGAGCCCTGCATAGAAAATATCTGCAGTGTGGGGCCAGCTACTGATCTCAGAATGACATGAATAGCAGCATGTAGAGCATACAATCCTGTTTAAGTGGATCTTATTACAATCTGAATTATTATCACCGATTATTATATTGCTTGTTTTACTTATTTGCTGTATACTGAGATCAAAGTTTACAAATATATTGGTGGCACAGATTTTACCATATGGTAACTAATTAATTCTCATTAAAATGTGTAACAGAGAAATAACACAGAAATGTAAAACGTGCATGTTTAAATCATGATGGACAATGTGGCTGTCACTTGTATTTTGACATCACATTTTAACATGAAGATATTGTGTATTTATATGACCTGAATTAATGAAAGTACTATTTTAAGAGAAATAGTAAAAGTGTAACATTAGGAGTATTAAATGAAAATTAATTGTAGTTTTATTGGTTTAAAGAACAAGTTACTTACCTTCGGTAACGCTTTTTCTGGTGGATACAATAGCTACCTGTGGATTCCTCACCTTATGAATTCACCCATTCGCCAGCACCCGCAGGAAAAACTTCTTCCCAGCTCTCCACGTCGACAAGGACGTCACAATTGCAAGGCTCCAAGCATCTCCGTCTGACGTCACTGTGCCAATAAGAGGTCCTCGCCGACATGCTAACGTCAGTTTCACCCATTTATTACGTGCCTTTGAGGCGAACAGGTGAGAACCGACCCCACAATAACTCCAATAAATACATATATGCATAAAACTACCAAGATGCAATATAATCAAAACCATCATTTATATATATACACAGAGGAAAAGACGAACGAGTTACTTACCTTCGGTAACGACTTTTCTGGTGGATACATTAGCTACCTGTGGATTCCTCACCTAATGAATACTCCCATGGCGCCAGCATTCAACGGAAATCTTCTTACTAGTCTCTGCACGTCGACGAGGACGTCACTCTAGCCCACGAGACGCCGCCTGACGTCATACAGGCAATAAGAGGTCCTCGACGACGTGCGGACGTCAGTACCAATCATTTTTTACGTGCATGAGAACAACCAGGCAATGAAATTAAAGAGCAAGGCAACATCTCATTACATTGTAAAAATACACAACATTGCATGAATAACTGTAAATCTTTTATATATATATATATATATATATATATATATATATATATATATATATATATATATATAACTCTCTTTTTAAAATATATATATACACATCAAGTATATACACAAAGATATATACATATATATAAATATAATATATACAACATCTATTGCACCCTCAAAGACCAAGAGGAGCGTACTCAAGGATTACTTGGTAAGACCAGAAAGGCAACGGGGAGGCGGGTGGGACCGTGAGGAATCCACAGGTAGCTAATGTATCCACCAGAAAAGTCGTTACCGAAGGTAAGTAACTCGTTCTTCTGATGGATACAACTACCTGTGGATTCCTCACCTAATGAATAGAGTCCCAAAGCAGTACCACGCCCGGCGGTGGGTGCCTAAATGGTCAAACCAAGAAATCCTGCAGCACTGACCGTGCAAAATGGCCGTCCCTTCTAACCACAGAATCCAAACAGTAATGTTTTGCAAAAGTGTGAAGGGACGACCAAGTTGCGGCCTTGCAGATGTCGACCACAGGAACACCTCTGGCCAAGGCCGAAGTGGCCGACTTAGCTCTGGTGGAATGAGCTCTAATGCCCTCAGGAGGATCCTTCTTTGCCAAAGAGTAACAGACTTTAATGCAAAGAACAACCCACCTGGATAGTGTTCTCTTGTGAACTGCCTTTCCTCTCCTCTCGCCCACGTATCCAATAAACAGCTGATCCTCCAGCCTGAAATCCTTTGTTCTATCAATAAAGAAGCTCAACGCCCTCTTTGGGTCCAGACGGTGCAGTCTTTCTTCCTCTTTGGAAGGATGAGGCGGAGGATAGAACGTGGACAAAGTAATTGCCTGAGCCAAATGGAAAGGTGAAACAACCTTCGGGAGGAAAGCAGCCTTGGTCCTCAACACCACCTTATCCCCATAAAAAGTTGTATAAGGGGGCTTTACTGATAAGGCCTGCAACTCACTCACTCTCCTTGCTGATGTTATAGCTATCAGGAAGACTGTTTTTAAAACCAAATACCTTAAGGGGCAAGAATGCATAGGTTCAAAAGGGGACCCCATAAGGAAAGTCAGGACCAAGGACAAATCCCATTGCGGCATAACGAATGGCTTTGGAGGATATTTATTTAGAAGACCTTTCAAGAATCTGATAACAATAGGGGATTTAAATAAAGATGGTTGGTCTGGAAGACATATGAAGGCTGACAAGGCCGATAAATAACCCTTAATGGTAGCCACTGCACAACCTTTCTGCGCTAGAGACAGAGCAAAAGACAAAACGTCCGATAGATGAGCATGCAAAGGATCAATCTGCCTCTCTCCACACCACGCAACAAATTTAGACCATCTATTAGCGTAGATAGATTTAGTGGAGTGTCGCCTGGCCGCTAATATAACATCCACTACCTCAGGCGGGAGAGAGAAGGAACTCAGGTTGCCCCGTTCAATCTCCAGGCATGTAGGTGCAGACTCTGGAGGTTGGGGTGTAGAACCTGCCCCTGCGACTGCGAGAGGAGGTCTGCCCTGAAAGGGAGACGGAGCGGAGGGCACATTGAGAGTTGGAGAAGGTCGGAGTACCATACCCTCCTTGGCCAATCCGGAGATATTAGGATGACTAGAGCCCGGTCCTGGCGAATCTTCCTCAATACTCGAGGAATCAAGGGTATGGGAGGAAACGCGTAAAGCAACTGGCTGCACCAGGTTATTTGAAACGCGTCCCCCCAACGCTCCCTGCATCGGATACTGGAGGCTGCAGAATAACGGACAATGCGCGTTCTCTCGAGTGGCAAACAGATCTACCCGAGGAAACCCCCACCTCTGGAAGATTAAACGGACTTGATCTGGATGGAGACGCCACTCGTGGTCTGCCGAGAATTGGCGAATGAGACTGTCCGCACGCACGTTCAAGACTCCGGCCAGATGGTTTGCTATCAAGCAAATCTGATGGTCCTTTGCCCAGGACCATAGTCGAAGAGCTTCTCTGCAGAGAAGGTACGACCCCACTCCTCCCTGCTTGTTTATGTACCACATCGTGGTAGTATTGTCCGTTATGACCTGTACCGACTGACCACGAAGGGAAGGGAGGAAGGCCTTGAGAGCCAGACGTACAGCCCGTAACTCTAACAGATTGATGTGAAACATCTGTTCCTCTGGAGACCAAAGACCTTTGATCTCCAGATCCCCCAGATGAGCTCCCCACCCTAGAGTGGAAGCATCCGTTATGACTGTGGCCACTGGTGGCGACTGCTGGAACGGCTTTCCTTGTGAAAGATTGTTGCTTGCAATCCACCACTTCAAATCCACAGCAACATCTCTGGAGATCTTGACAGTACCCTCTAGATCCCCTTTGTGTTGAGACCACTGCCTTCGGAGGCACCACTGAAGAGCCCTCATGTGCCAGCGAGCATGCGTGACCAACAGAATGCAGGAGGCAAACAGACCGAGCAGACGAAGGACCTTGAGGACTGGAACTACCGCTCCATTTCGAAACATTGGAACCAAATCCTGAATATCTTGAATCCGCTGAGGCGGAGGAAAGGCCCGACCCAATGTTGTATCCAGTACTGCCCCTATGAACAGGAGGCGCTGAGAGGGCTCTAGGTGAGATTTGGGCTCGTTCACCGAAAAACCCAGGTCGAACAACAACTGGGTTGTTGACTACAGATGATGCGACACAAGCTCCGGGGACTTGGCTTTGATCAACCAGTCGTCCAAGTAAGGGAATACTGCTATCCCCTTCCTTCTGAGTTCTGCCGCAACCACCGACATCACCTTCGTGAAGACTCGAGGTGCTGAAGTAAGACCAAACGGAAGGACCGCAAACTGATAGTGCTGCGATCCCACCACAAACCGGAGATACTTCCTGTGTGACTTGAGTATCGGGATATGAAAGTAAGCATCCTGCAAGTCGACAGACACCATCCAGTCTTCCTTGTTCAACGCCAAAAGCACCTGTGCTAGGGTCAGCATCTTGAACTTTTCCTGCTTGAGGAACCAATTCAAGATCCTCAGGTCCAGGATTGGTCTCAAACGACCATCCTTCTTGGGAATCAGGAAATACCTTGAGTAACATCCTTGACCCCTTTCCTGCTCTGGGACCAACTCCACCGCGCCCTTTGAAAGGAGGGCTTGTACCTCCTGTTCTAGCAACAGGAGGTGTTCTTCTGAACAATAAGAAGGGCGGGGCGGGATGAGGGGCGGGAACTCCCGAAAGGGAAGGGTGTAGCCTTTTCCCACAATACTGAGAAACCAAGTGTCCGTTGTAACAGTCTTCCATTTGGTGAGAAAATGCTGTAATCTTCCCCCTACAGGAGAGGAGTGAGTGGGAAATGGTGGGAGCCTAAGGCTGCTTCCCCTGCTGCACCCCGCCAGAGGATGAGGAAGAGGCAGAGTGCTGCTGAGAGGCTCCTCTGGTGCGGACCCTACCTCTCCCCCTAAAAGATCTATAGGGATGGGAAGAGGCAGGTTGCTGATATCTTCCCCGAAAGGAAGAGGAGGAAGAGCCACGCCCAAAACCACGAAACCTCCTGAAAAATCTGTAAGAGGCCGTGGAAGAAGGAGCTTGGAGCCCTAACGACTTAGCCGTGGCCCTGCTCTCCTTAAAACGTTCCAAGGCCGAATCAGCCTTGGCTCCAAACAGTTTGTCCCCATCAAACGGGAGATCCAACAATGTGGACTGTACATCCGCAGAAAAGCCCGAGTTACGGAGCCAGGCCTGTCTCCTTGCCACCACAGTTGTGCCCATTGCTCTGGCTACCGAGTCGGTCGTATCCAGTCCCGTCTGGATAATCTGGGTCGCAGCAGCCTGGGCATTTGAAACAACATCCAAAAGACCCTGGGGAAGCTCTGTAAATGATGAGGAAATGTCATCCATCAGAGCATGAATATACCTCCCCAGGATACAGGTTGCGTTGGTGGCCTTCAACGCCAGACTGCAGGACGAAAAAATCTTCTTGGACTGCGCCTCTAGTTTCTTTGAATCTCTGTCCCCAGGCACCGTCGGGAAAGAACCAGGCGCTGACTTGGATGAACAGGAGGCCTGCACCACCAAGCTCTCCGGCGTAGGGTGCCTAGACAGAAAACCAGGGTCAGTCGGAGCCGCCCGATACCTCCTGGCCACGGCTCTGTGAACTGCTGGGGAAGATGCCGGCCTCTTCCACACCTCTAACACCGGATCCAGCAGAGCGTCATTAAATGGCAAAAGAGGCTCCGCCGCAGCTGAGGCCGGATGTAGCACCTCTGTTAGAACGTTTTGTTTAGCCTCCACCACCGGCAAAGGCAGGTCCAAAAAACTAGCTGCCTTCCGTACCACTGCATGAAAGGAAGCAGCCTCCTCAGTGTATTCTCCCGGGGACGAAAGATCCCACTCAGGGGAAGTGTCCAGCCCACTGGCCGACTCCAGACCACGCAGCCCATCACCCGAGTCCTCTAGCTCTCCTTCCTCCAGGGCTTGTTGGTACTCCTGCTCCTCTAATACACGGAGAGCACGTCTCCTCGAATGAAGCCGTTGTTCAATACGCGGAGTCGACAATGCCTCCGCCGAAGTCGAAGATCGGCGCCGATCTTCAGAAGCCACCGACGCCGCGTCCGGCACCACAGGTAACTTCGGCGCCGACGAAAGAGCAGTCAAAGCAGATGGACCCACCGGAGTCACAGGCCGAAATCCCGACGTCGACGGGATGGAAATCCCCGGGGCCAATCCCTCTGAAGCCACCGGAGCGGCCACCGGTGCCGACACTGGCGCCGAGCCCACGTTCCCAAAAGGGAGAAAGGGCATAAAGGGTGCCGGCCGAAGAGGCGCAGGATCACCCAACGAAAAGGCCAAAGGCCCAGCCGGAGCACCCCCTGGAGCCATCTGTTGGAAGATGGCATACATCGCATTCAAGAATGCGGAACTATCGGCTCCAGGGGTGGGAAAAGCCGGATACTGGGGTGCCTGTCTCGGAGGCGACCCCGACGCCGGCCTCGACGTCTGCAACGCCGGAGAAAACACCTGAGGCTCCAATACCTCAATCACCGACGCCTGTCCAGGTGAAGTTGGAGACGCCGGAGAGGGCAACGGCGTCGAAGGATGCGGCGTAACCGTGGGACTGATCTCCCATGTCCTTCGGCGCCGATCCGAAGACCTGGAACGAGTCTCCTTCGAATGACGCCGAGATTCTCTACGGCGCCGGGAGTCTCGATGACGCCGATGTCTTGGAGAAGAAGACTTCTTGTGATGCTTCTCCTTCGATTTCGCCATAAACAGCTTCGCCTCACGTTCCTTGAGGGCCTTTGGATTCATGTGCTGGCATGAATCACAACTCGAGACGTCGTGGTCGGAGCTCAAACACCAAAGGCAATCGGAATGAGGATCCGTCACCGACATCTTGCCTCCACACTCACGACAAGGCTTGAATCCAGACTTTCTCTGCGACATTATTACCACAGCGAAAGACTACGCATCAAAAATACACTGTAACCACAAAAGTAACAGTTGCTCCCTCGAAGATAACCGTTTCGAATGCACGGAAAAAAAGGAAACTGACGTCCGCACGTCGTCGAGGACCTCTTATTGCCTGTATGACGTCAGGCGGCGTCGCGTGGGCTAGAGTGACGTCCTCGTCGACGTGCAGAGACTAGTAAGAAGATTTCCGTCGAATGCTGGCGCCATGGGAGTATTCATTAGGTGAGGAATCCACAGGTAGTTGTATCCATCAGAAATTAATATATACATACACCTATACAACCACATATCTTAGTGTAACCAGACAGGCAACGGGGAGGCGGGTGGGACTGTGAGGAATCCACAGGTAGCTATTGTATCCACCAGAAAAAGCGTTACAGAAGGTAAGTAACTTGTTCTTCTGATGGATACAACTAACTGTGGATTCCTCAGCTTATGAATAGAGTCCTAAAGCAGTACGGCACCCGGAGGTGGGAGCCTGACTGGTTACACCAAGAAGTCCTGCAATACAGATCGTGCAAAATGGCCGTCCCTCCTAACCTCCGAGTCCAAGCAATAATGCTTTGCGAAGGTGTGGAGGGACGCCCAAGTTGCTGCCTTGCAAATGTCCACCACTGGAACCCCTCTTGCCAGGGCCAAAGTAACGGACTTAGCCCTGGTGGAATGGGCTCCGATACCCTCAAGGGTAACTTTTTTCGCCAACGAGTAGCAAATCTTGATACAAAGAATGACCCACCTGGAGATTGTTCTTTTATGAAATGCTCTGCCCTTCCTTTGACCAATATACCCCACGAACAGCTGGTCCTCTAGGCGAAAGTCTTTCGTCCTTTCAATATAAAAACTAAGCACCCTTTTAGGGTCCAAACGGTGGAGCCTCTTTTCCGCCTTCGAGGGGTGAGGAGGAGGATAGAAAGATGGAAGAGTAATGGTCTGCCCTATATGAAAAGGAGTGACAACTTTTGGCAGGAAAGCCGCCCTGGTTTTTAACACCACTTTATCCGGGAAAAACGAGGTAAAGGGGGGTTTAACAGAAAGAGCTTGAAGCTCACTAACCCGCCTGGCCAAGGTTATAGCAACAAGAAAAACTGTTTTAAGCACCAGAAACCTTAATGGGCAAGAGTGCATGGGCTCAGAAGGTGACCCCCATTAAAAAGGTTAAAACAAAATTTAGGTCCCACTGAGGTACATGAAAAGGAGTGGGAGGAAACCTATTAACTAAACTCTTCAGAAACCTAATCACAATAGGTGATTTAAACAATGAGGGCTGATCCGTGAGGCAGAGAAAGGCTGACAAAGCAGCTAAATAACCCTTAACTGTAGCCACTGCACAACCCTTCTTTGCTAAATCTAAAGCAAATAATAAAGTATCAGAGATGTGGGCCTTCAAACGATCAATTTGTCTTCCTCCACACCAATCCACAAATTTTGCCCACCTGCCGGCATAAACGGTCTTAGTGGAGTGTCGCCTGGCCGATAAAATAACATCCACTACATCTGGTGGGAGAGAAAAGAAACTCAGGTTGACCCGTTCAATATCCAGGCATGAAGGTGCAGGCTCTGGAGGTGGAGGTGTAGAACCTGCCCCTGCGACTGCGACAGGAGGTCTGCCCTGAGAGGGAGACAGAGCGGAGGGCACAGCGAGAGTTGGCGAAGGTACGTGTACCACACACTTCTTTGCCAATCCAAGGCTATTAAGATGACCTGAGCCCGATCTTGGCGAATCTTCCTCAGAACCAGAGGAATCAATGGTATGGGGGGGAAATGCGTAAAGCAACTGGTTGCACCAAGAGATCTGAAACGCATCCCCCAAAACTTCTGGAGGCTGCAGAATGACGGGCAGTGCGTGTTCTCCCGATTGGCAAACAGATCTATCACTGGAGAACCCCACATCTGAAAGATGTGCAGGACCAGATCCGGATGGGGACGCCACTCGTAATCGGCCGAAAAATATCGACAGAGTCCGCACGTACGTTGAGCACTCCGGCCAGATGATTTGCTATCAAGCAAATCCGATGGTCCTGAAGCCAGGACCAGAGACGCAGAGCTTCTCTGCAGAGAAGATACAACCCTACTCCTCCCTGCTGGTTTATATACCACATCGCAGTAGTGTTCTCCGTCAGGACCTGAACTGACGGACTGTGGAGGGACGGGAGGAAGGCCTTGAGAGCCAAACGTATCGCTCGCAATTCTTACAGATTTATATGAAAAGTCTGTTCCACTGGAGACCAACAACCTTTGATCTCCAGGTCCCCCAGATGAGCTCCCCACCCTAGAGTGGCAGCATCCGTCATCACCGTGGCCACCGGAGGCGGCAGTGAAAACGGCCTTCCTTGACAAAGGTTGCCGTCCACAGCCCACCATTGTCACTCCGCTGCAGCGTATCCGGAGATTATTGACTCCTCGAGATCCCCTTTGTGCTGAAACCACTGCCTGCGGTGGCACCACTGAAGAGCCCTCATGTGCCAAAGTGCATGAGTGACAAACAGAATGCAAGAAGCGAACAGACCGAGCAGACGTAAGACCTTGAGGACTGGAACAACTGCTCCATTTTGAAACATTGGAACCAACGCCTGAATGTCCTGAATCCGCTGAGGCAGCGGATAGGCCCGATTCAATGCAGTATCCAATACTGCCCCTATGAACAGGAGGCGTTGAGAGGTCTCCAGGTGAGACCTAAGTACATTTATCGAAAAACCCAGACAGAACAACAACTGAGTTGTCATCTGCAAGTGATGCAACACAAGCTCCAGAGACTTGGCTTTGATTAACCAATCGTCCAGGTAAGGGAATACCGATACCCCCTTCAATCTGAGACTTGCTGCTACCACTGCCATCACCTTTGTGAAGACTCGAGGTGCTGAAGTAAGACCAAACGGAAGGACCGGAAACTGGTAGTGCTGCGACCCCACCACAAACCGGAGATACTTCCTGTACGACTTGAGTATAGGGATATAAAAGTAAGCATCCTGCAAGTTGACAGACACCATCCAATCCTCTCTGTTCAAAGCCATAAGTACCTGTGCCAGAGTCAGCATCTTGAATTTTTCCTGTTTGAGGAACAAATTCAGAATCCTCGGGTCTAGAATTGATCTCATGGGGATCAGGAAGTATCTTGAATAACAACCCTGACCCCTTTCCTGCTCTGGAACCAACTTCACCGCACCTTTTGACAACAGGATCTGAATCTCCTGCTGCAACAACAGGAGATGGTCTTCCGAGAAAAACGAGGGACGGGGAGGGATGGGAGGAAGAAACTCGTGAAAAGGGAGAGCATATCCTTTTCTCACAATGTTTAGAACCCAGGAGTCTGATGTAACTAACTCCCCCCTCGTGGAGAAAAAGACTTAATCTTTCCCCTACAGGAGAAGTGCGTTTCGATAAAGGGGAGAAAACTAGGGCTGCTTCCCTTGCTGTTGTTCTCCAGAGGAGAAGGATGATGCAGGGTGCTGCTGGGTGGCCCCTCTTGTTCTAATCCTCCCCTGCCCTCTAAAGGCTCGATTGGGAGGCTGGTAGGCTGCTGGACCGTGGACTGGGGCCTCCCACAGTAAACGGCTCCACGCCCAAACCCCCTGAATCTCCAAAAGGACCTGAAAGGGGTAACAAAAGAGGCTTGCATACCCAAAGACTTCGCTGTGGCCCAACTATCTTTAAAGCGCTCTAGGGCAGAGTTTGCTTTATCACCAAACAGTTTCTCTCCATCAAAGGGCAAATCCAATAAAGTAGTCTGTACATCCAAAGAAAACCCAGAGGACCTCAACAAAGCATGCCTCCTGGTAGCAATAGATGTGCCCATTGCCCTGACCACCGAGTCCGTGGAATCCAGACCAGACTGGATTATTTGTTTTGCCGCAGCCTGAGCATCACACTAAAGTTCACCAAATGGTCTCTGTACATCCTGCAGCAGGTTAGGAACCATAGCCTTCGTGGAGTCCATCAGGGCGTGGACGTATCTACCAAGAACACAGGTAGCATTCGCAGCCTTGAGAGCCATGCTGCAAGAAGAGAAAGTCTTCTTTGCGGATTGCTCCATCCTTTCGGATTCCCTGTCTGATGGTATCACAGGGAAGGAGCCTGGAGCAGACAATGTAGAGCAAGCGGTCTGAACAACCAGACTCTCCGGGGTAGGATGTTTCAATAAAAACCCCAGGTCTCCATGCGCCACTATCTTTGTGCTACAGATCTATTCACAGCAGGCGACGACACAGGCTTCTTCCAAAGCTCTAATATGTGCTCCGTAATAGCATCATTGAATGGAAGCAAAGGATCTGCAGAAGTTGAAGAAGGGTGCTTGACCTCCGTTAAAATGTTTGTCTTGACCTCTGCAGCAGGCAATGGAAGATCTAAAAAGTTTGCCACCTTTCTAATCCCCGTGTGAAAGGAGGCCGCCTCCTCCGGGAACTCCCCCGGTGAAGACACGTCCCATTCATGGGAAGTGTCAAGCCCACTGGCCGAATCCAGCCCTTGATATTCTCCCAAGGGCTCCACAATCTCCCCCTCCTCCAACTGCCGCCTTTGTTACTCTTCCTCTTCTAAGAGTTTCAAGGCTTATCTGCGTGATCTGAGTCTGGCCTCTAACCTTGGCGTCGACATAGAATTGGCGACGTCGATGACACTGGCTTCAACACTTGACGCGTAACAGGAGAGGAAGGTTGGCTTTGGTCGTATCCATCACTCGGATCCGGCACCGGAGCAGATCCCAGTGGCGCTGAGGACACTTGCGGCTCCACCATCGGCGTCGATTGGCGGGGCAATGAAATTGGTGCCATAGGCCTGCAAGGCGACATCATGGGGACCACAGGGCCTCGAGGCGATGTCATCGGCGCCGATCCGGCACCCTCAGCCGCATAGAATGGCATAAACGGCGCCACCTTGTATGGAGCAGGGGAGCCCAACGAAAATGCCAACTGACCCGTGGGACCAGCCGGTGCACCAGCAGGGGCCATCGCATTGAACATCGAGAACATGACATTCAAAAATGCCGCCGGATCCGCTCCCAGAGCCAGGAAGGCAGGATACCGCTGAGCTCCATGTTGCACCTGTGCTTGCTGAACATTGGAATCATGAGCAGCAGGCGAAAATCAAGGACTGTCCGGAGGTGCCACTACCTCGAAGACTGATGATGCCGGAGAAGCCTCAGGGCTCTGAGTTGCGGAGTCACCGATGGACTCACCTCCCACATCGCAGGGCACCGTCGAAATGGAGACCTTGATCTTGACCGGCTCCAAGCCGAACGACTCCGAGAGTCATGACGACACTGTTTCTTATGTCTCTTCGAAGAAGCATGGGAAGAGGATCTACGATGGCTCTTATGCCCATTCTTCGCCTTGGCCAAAAAGAGTTTGGCCTTTCTTTCCTTCAAAGCCTTAGGATTCATGCTCTGGCAAGAGACACTCCTCGATGTCATGCTCAGAGCTCAGACACCAAAGGCAATTGTCATGAGGGTCAGTAACCGACATGCAATCCCCGCACTCTTGACATGGCTTGAATCCTGGCTTCCTAGGAGGAGACATTGTAACTAGAAACCGGACAGAAACTAGAAACAAGATGGAAGACCTCCAACAGTAGCGAGAGCTAGGAGAAACCCGTTAGCGTCTAAGGCACGGAAAAAAGGGACCTAACGTTAGCATGCTGTCGAGGACCTCTTATTGGCCTGGTGACATCAGACGGAGTCGCGTGGAGCCGTGCAATTGTGACGTCTTCGATGTGCAGAGCTGGGAAGAAGATTTTCTGTCAGATGCTGGCACATGGGTGAATTCATAAGGTGAGGAATCCACAGGTAGTTGTATCCATCAGAATACATTTTATTAACACGAGTTACATGTGTGCAGAAAAATAAATACACATTTAAACTATTCTAACATGTCCTAAATTATGTTTTCAATCAAATAATCTGCTTTGCTTATTTGATTCAAATTGTAAGGTGCACAACAGGATTTTTGTTTATTAATGACATTAATGTTCATTCAGGTTTTCTTAGCTGAATCAGTCCTGAAGTTTCATTCTTGCAGCAGTAGAGGAATGTTACTTGCTTAATTCTGTTCCCTCTGACCTGAATTCTTTCCCTAGGTTGCCAACATGATATTGAATGTCCCACTGTACTGAAGGCGAGGAACATGTTTCAATGATAATTATTTAACAATATTTCTTCTAGCTGCTGAACAAGACCGGAAACTCATGATTCTCATATGCGAACTGTTTTGACCATCCTGTGCATCGTGAGAAAGGATTCTGAAATAACAAACAACTAGAAAATGTAATATTTTGTTGGAAATCTATGAAATCATTGAAATGACAAACAATTTTCTGAGAAAATCCAGATTAGTTGCAAATTTGATGGTACCACTGACAGCCATTGGACATCGAAGCTTGTGCGCAAGATGAGCTCACCTATAGGACTAATCAAGAGAACCATGGGTATTTCTAATAGCGAGAGACTTGGGGGGCAGGGATCCGTTTTTTTTACCGAGCCTGTTAGCTTCGTTTAGTTCATCTAGTCGCTCTCTGCTAGAACTAGTCTGGATGCTGCTCCCTTTTCTTTCTGAAACCCTCCAACTTTTTGCTAACTTCTGATGAATAAAGTTATACTCTTAATTGCCCCATTTGTTTATGCTGTTCAGTACTAATATGCCCAACCAATTCTGAACTGCTGACTTGTCCTATGTGCAGCCCGTGTTCTGCACTGTGGTTTTGCTAATTTATGTTATTTTTTTTAAAGTGTTTAACAGTTCTAATGTTTAGTAGGTTAAATCTTCAGACGTTTCGGTCAGCCTATTGTTTTCATGTATGTTTATAACTTAGTTTTGTGCACCATATAAGTTGTATCGGGATTGTAATAAAGCTTTGAAACTTTATTCAGTTTGGAGTTTGATTTAGTCTGAAATATTCATGGTGGTCAAAACTGGTTATGGTTTCTATGTTGATGATTTGTGTTGAATTGAATCTGACTACTATACTCCTCACTAAGTCCAAAGATCCAACTGTGTTCAGAAGGTGAGATAGGTAAGGTGTCTCACCCACATGCTTGTGGTTTCCGGCAGTATGGGGCCAGGCACTGCTCTCACAGTGACATGAATCGCTGCACGTAGCGCATACAATCCTGTTTAAATGGATCTTATGACAATCTGAATTATTTACACACGTTGTTACTGTATTGCTTGTTTTACTTATTTGCTGAATACTACAAGCATACTTAAGATGAGAGCTCAGATACAAACGCTGTAGGAAAAATAAGCTGAATAAATCACCCTCAGCGGTCAAGCTTTCACTACATGTAGCGGATTTTATTTTAAAATGACAAGATTTTCTACTTCCCTTGATATTTATTCAAGCTGGCGAGGGAGTTGTTACTGCTGAAGTATGAGCAGCCGCGTGGTCACAAGTTCAAACACTGACAGGACGAACTCCGCCTGTCCTCCTTCCGAGGTCGATGCAATGGGCCCCGCAGAGCTAGAAGGCGGACTTGCTGAGGGACGCGTTTAGCATTTCATGAATAGATGGAAGGAAACACTAGAAGGCAGTGCTATTGTTTGAGAGGCACTTGCACGTCGGCTCAGGAGCAGCGTGGAGGTCATCTCATCTTCAACACAGGGTAGGTACAGCCCACTTGAGGGGCTAGGAAGACTCCCGCCAACAGCTGAGGGGGTCCGACCGTCCCAACAAGCTGCCGGCCTCCCAGGAAGCTTGTGTTACACTTCACAGATCCAGGAATCTCCAGCCTTGAACTCCCACCAGGAGTAGGCCAGACAACATTTTGTAGGGCCAGGAAATGCTGCCGAGGCCCTCAGTTACATTAAATCAGCAGGGGGCAGGGATGGCCATGCAGCTGTCAAATTACTGTTCCTGCACATGCTGAGGACGGTGGTTAAGTAACAGCTGGGGTCGGGCGGTGTATCAACAGGGCGTATCCAAGGTACTGGAGTGAGTCGGAGAGGTCACATGCAAACTCGGTAGTTTGCATGCTGGTTTACATACCCAGTGCCGAGAATACCCAGAGCTTGCGCTGCATGGTAGCTGTAGGAAGCCACAGTTTTGGGAACAGAGAGAAAGGTTTGCATGTGGTATGCAGATGTAGAAGGAAACGTGCGACGCTGCAGTAAGGCCATTTTTAGGCCCGTCTCCCCAGCTTCGTGTTTAAAAAAAATAAAAAAATAAAATGGCAACCAAAAATATAAACAAATATACATAGACAGAGGGGATTTTAGACAGCCCTGTTCATCCACTAATCTCTGCTTGTGTCGTTCACATTTTGCTCTTGCCCTCTACAATCTATAAAACTGACCTTTTTCCAAAGGCGCACTTTTTCCGGGAGTGGAGAGGCCTTGCAGGGGGGCAGTGGATGAGACGGTTGATAGCTTTCCCTCGTTCTGATTATAGTTAATTCTGTGGTTTTCATTTTATTTCATTACTGCAGTTTCATTTCATTTAGCTTTGTCAGCTCTGTGCTGCTCGGAAATCTGAGCACCTTGTGAAACCTCATTTAAAATACCCGTTTGTAACGGCTTTGGCCTGAACTATGTATTTGCTAACGTTTTATGATAACTACAAGTTCTTGTGTTAGAAAAAAAAAACGTTATATCTTTGGAAAGAAGTGTAACTGACCTGCCAATTCACAAGGTGCCCACATGGTATCCTCCCTACACACAGTCACCCAGTGAAAAGCCGATATCACAAAATGGCAAGTAGAACGAGCTGGAAAAGTATTCGGAGACAAATCAAGCCAGCTCTTGGGAGATGAAGTGAAGAATGAATCAGGCACCATAACCCAAAGCTATCCACATTAGGTGCGGGACGGTTGGGTCTATGCCAGATTTACACAATCACCACAAATATGTATACATGTCTCATTTACATGAACTGCACAAAAACGTATTAAATGCAAAAGTTGTGAAAATCTTGCATGAATCATGAGCTACTTAATTAACAATTGGAGATGTTGCAAAGAATACTTTTTTGTTTACACCTCTTCTGGACAAATGACAAATGTCTTCAGCATACACTCCCAAGGTTCAGACAGAAAGCGTTCATCCAATGCAATGAGTCAGTTTTATCCTATGAGACTTCAGCACCATGGATAACTGCTGAACTGTCCAGTGTGTTGAACGTATTCAACATCAAAGTGTGTAGAGCTGTCCAGGACCCAGAAAGAAGACACATTTTGATTTCAAAAGCCATCCTTGGTCAACTCAATACTGATTTCCTCTACAAGAAGTCTGAACTCCTGAGCTGATTATTTTTGGAAACAAGCTAAAGCCTCGATCTCCGCTTACGCTAGATGTGGTCTAATTTTTAACCACTACATCACTAAGGTCTCCTGGTATTTCACTTTTGGGGTGAGGCAGTTACCCATCTCACTGGGATCAGCATTCTCCCTATATAACGTTCATGGACATTTCTCCTTTCTAGCTTCTATTTGAGGTCTGTTGGTCTCACAACTCAAAAGTGTAATATTGTTTATTCCACTAGTCATGGTAAAAACATTCTAACAGGTTTGCAGCATATGGAGCAGGCTGTCACCCTGACAGAGTTGCACAAAAATTGGGTACTAATATCTCCAGGCTTTTGATGTCAAGCAACATGGAGTTAACCGTTATGGACTCCAGGCTAGAGAAGGCGAGTCTCTCTGGGTGAAAGTGAGGGTTTGGACTGTCTGCAATTCTAAATGATAAACTTGCAATTCCACTCTGGGAGGACCATAGTTCAAACGCGGCAACTGATCTGCCTTTATGAGCTCAGGGTGCAAGGCACAAGGGGGCACAAATTTGCAAGATTTCTACTGAGCCCAACAGGATCACTTATGCCTGTGTCTGGTTACAGATTTGTGCTTAAGTCAGTCTGGACAGAGGCAGGGGGCTGCTGTGGATGGTGCATGGGAGATCTTTGTGTCACAAAGGGTCACATAATGCTTAGGAACATATACACCAAAAATAATCTATTCTCCTCTTAGCAGTGCACCAGCAATTTTTCATTGTTGCTGTATTTTAGCTTTTCTGGTGAAGGGGTTCCCTGGAGAGCTTCAAAGTTGTCTGGGCAGCTCATCCGGACTCACTGACTGTCAGGGTAGTATGAGGGAGTCTCCTTTCACACAGCACATTCAAAAGGCAGATAGGCAGAAAGCACAGGTTAATTTGAGCTGGTGGTTTCCGGAGCTTGGCACTGGCACTTAATTGTCAACACCAGCACTTTTGACAGTCTGCCACATGGTGGTGGTGTCTATCTAGTTTAGAAATTAGCACAACAATAGTGCTTTATAATTCAATATACATTAAAAAGGACTAATACCTGCCGCCCAAGCCATCGTATAGTGTTGGGCGCCTTGAATAGTCTGAATTGTCACACTAGTAGGAGTCTGGTGGTTAGTAGGTGTGTTGGTACTGTCATTAGCAGCACTGGCAGAGGCAATGGGTGGTGTGCAAGCTGCAGTGTCATCCTGGCAAAGGCACTGGCAATTTAAAAAAACAAAACAAAAAAAAAAGCACTGACATGAAGGTTATATGCAGAACCTCAGGATCCGACTCGGTCATGAACACCGGTTACTGAGAATTTACAGACGAGCTGGGAGAAAGCAAAAGGGAGAGCATGGAGGTGGCGAAGAGTGGATGTGAAGGAGAAAACTGCACAGGGAGATATTGTGATAATAGATGCCTTCCCATTAAGAGCTCAATCAAAAATAAAAAAGTAGTTCCCTGATGAGGTATGGAAGGATATACGTTATCCTATACAAAAAACAGCTATGCTTCAGGGGATGGGCATACAGAAGAATAGGAAGGGATGCCACTGAATAGGATGTATAAGTTGAGACCAAGAATAAAGTAAATAAATGGTAAGCACTTAACAGCTGCCTGCAGGGGAAACATAAAATTGAACAATACAATTAACAGGATTGTAAAACTACAAACATTAATTAAGCAAGCACTGGCAAAACCAACAGGGGCTCCTTCGTGACCTATTGGCTTTGACAATGGTTTTAGCCATGCTGCACAGCATCTTTGATGAAGTGGAGCATAGATGGAATAAAACATATTTTTATAAGGCCACATTTTTGTCTTTAGTTTTTGATCTGGAGAGGGACCTGGGGGTTGAAGGGTGTTAGAGAGTGAGCAGTAGCAACAGGGGTGATGTGGGGGTGGAAGCAATATGTGGGAAGGGGAAACTGAAGAAAAACACCTGGGGGAAATGGAAGAAAAACTGGGGAGGGCAAGGGTTACATGGAAGCAACATTGGGAGGGTGTGGGACACTGAAGCAACAAGTGGAGGGTGGCAGATGCAGAAGCAACACGGGGGATGGGAGAGGGAAATGGAAGCAACACTGAGAGGAGGCAGGGGGTGGATGCGACACTGAAAAGCATATGGGCAACAGCAACATGGAGTGGGTGGGAAGGAGCACACAGGAACGGGTGTCTTAAGAGGAGAGAGACATACACATGGGAGAAAGCTCATTAAACAGACATTCACTATGAGTGCTTACACAAGCAGAAAAAAGTAGTTCTCCAACATAGAAGCATGTTAAAGACACATGGTAAAGGGGGAACTGCTCACAGGAAGGACAAACAAGGTTGAGAAGCTGGGACACAAATAATAAGAAGGCAAATGAGAGGGACCAACGGTAAGCAATAGGGAGCTCTGCAAGCCACTCTAAGTTCATGGTACGCCACAATATTCCTCGCAACTGAGAGTGTATGTGCGCTCTAGTAAGCTCAACCTAAAACTGTTCTATGGTATATTATGGCTGTCCTTTGGAAAAGAAGCATTGACAAAGCTATTAAGTTTCGTAAGTGCAAACTATTTGATTTGCCCATGATTCTTGGTTTCCATACTTCAACCATAACATCCATCAACATACTTGAGTGAGTATATACAAATGTGTACACACAAGAGTTGAAGTCCCGACATCCTAACATCAATGTACAAGATTACCAGAATAAATAAATCACATCCATTTCACATAGCACTTCTTTGATGTGTTCTAATTTCAAACACGTTTGAGGTCACTTCCTAGTGGGAAAGACAAGGTTTAATATGTATTACATAAATGAAAGACTGGGCCAGAGTGACTAGGGAAGAATGACTGAGGCCCTACCAAATACTTCAGAAATGTACAAGCTGAGAAAACTATTAATATGAGATGAGGAGCGCACACTGCCAAGGTAGAAGTACGATGCTCGTGACACAGCACCCTTGGAAATGAGAGCGCCAATGGATCACCCTACAACTTTTAGGTGACAGCACGGTTGACCCATAAAGACCACTGATTTTATGTCAACAAGCTTTGACCACGGATGTGCATCTTCAGAATGGATTTTGAGAATGAGAGGCATATCTGGAGTTTCTTTTTAAGTCTAATAACTTAGATAGCTCTACATAGTTTAGCAACTTAATGCCTTTTTTCAAAGCATGAAAATGGACCACTTACATGGGACAACACTTCTCCCAGGTAACTCTGGTCCAGGCTTATACTGCACGGCTTCTCAAACCTTCAATTTATAACAATGTCATGATTGGCAGAAGAGTGCTATGGATATGGGGCTGTGCACCCTATTACAGTTAAAGCACTGCCCTCATACCCCCTGAAAACTCGCGTCTGCCCTGGGGGCAATGCATACGTGAAAATGAACCGACTGTTTGAAGCAGTCTTTCTCTGTCTTTCACTGTGGTGTTGGAAACACAGCCTACTTTTGAAAGTGAGGAAGACATTCCCTGCAGGCTTTTGCAGTGAGTGACAGAACCCAACTAGAGGTGGATCCTTGCTACTTACTTTTTCCCCATTTCGAGGGTCTACCCCAGCAGAGGGGGCACACTGACTGTGGGTCACTTTTTGTGATCACAGTCAGTGTGCTTTTGGACGGGTCCTTTGCCCCTGCACCCGTATCTGCATGGTGCCACACACCCTGCAAATAAAGAGTATGCCTCCTTGATATTGTGCTGGAATGTATTACAGAGGGGCTAATTAAGCATCTGCAGCACATTCTCTAACACAAAGTGCCCTGGAGGCACATATAGCTTGTACAAATGCCTGTTGGGACCAAGCACACTCAATATAATACTGCTCGAGAAAGGGCAAAGCAGTTCATGCACCTGAGGGCTACTGATGCTTCTACCTTTGGATCTCATTGTATCAGAGGAGCTATAGCAGGCCTCGAAAAAATCATAAAAATGTAACTACACCTGCAGGTCTAGTAACCTGAATAATACACTCCATCTAACTGTAATGCCATTGACCCGTTAACTGGCTTTAAATTGTGTCATCCTAAGCAAATATTTTGTTTTATGAAGCTGCCTTTTTCTTCATTATCACATACGAGAGCACCTTCAAATATGCATGTTCACCATTTGTGCTGTCCAAAAAAACGTTTTTTATTTTTTTTATTTACTAGACTAAACGTTTGCTCCATGTATAATAAAAATCAAGCCCACATATTGGGTACACATGACCCCTGGCTTGCCTCTTAGTTCAATAATAGCATTGTTATCAGGGCAGGAATACTTCCCAGTTCATGCTTAAAAACTCACTTTTAATAAATATATTACTAAGTGCCCTTTCATTTATAGATAGTACATTTTCAATTCAAATGGAAACAAACATTTCCGCTAAGATGCAGTTTTACTGATAAAACTATATAGCGCATAAACGATGTTTGGAAATTGGGTTTCAGCAAAAATATTTAACTTTTGCACATCATCGAGCATAGTGTTCATGATTTTTTTCATTATATAAAAATCTTTTTATTTCACCAGATAGAATTAAAAAAATGTGTCTTCACAACTACTGAAAAATATTCTGAAATGTTTGCACAGTTGACTTATAAGCCATTTCAACGCTGTGTTACAAAAAAGGCCTGACATCATACAGCCTTACATTTCACATGCTTTGCACAGCACGATTGCCACACAGTTCACTTCACAATTAGAGAAAGAAAAGTAAAGTTAGAGAATTTTGTAAACCCAGAAAGACATGCTCAGCAAATATGAAAAGATAAAAACAAGATTAAAGGCATCTTTATTGCTCCTTCACTTAGTGAGTGAACAGAACACCTGTTATTTGTCTGCTCGTCAGAATGGAAGAGAGCAGGCCCTAAAAATAGATCATCCTGATGAAATCTCACTCCCCATGGAGAGTGGGTGAGTATATTTTTCAAGGCCTGTATAGCCAGGGCCAATGGAATTTTGCAATTTTGCAGACAAGGGCTTTCCTTCAGTATTATGGATTTGGCACATACTCTATCATTTGCAGCATAAACTGCAAATGTCAGCAAACAAATCGTTAGTTCTAGCTGAAACAGATCAAAAGTTACTAAAAATGCAGTAACGTGTTGCAGAGGTGGAATGTCATTTAGAAATGTTGACTGGTCACCTTTCAATTGCTAATGTTCTATTAGTTTGTGTGTCACAGTGGGACTAATGAGGTGAAGCCCTTGTGTAAAAATGGCGAAATAATGAGGTAATACCAATACAAAATGTCCGCAGTAGAGAATATAATTTGCCTTTTCTGGCTGCATAACCTAGTTACTTCTGCCGCATAATTTGGTCTTCACCAGCCAAGTAACTACAGTGGCTCTGGCTTAAAAAGCTTTCTCGACCGGGCCACAGTGGAGGACATTCGTAAGGCAGATTTGTTTAGAGTGGCCACTTTCAGAATTTTTCAATGCTAGCAAGTTCCTCGCATTTGTTTGGACTGTTGTCACTGTGCTTTAAACAGCATGCAGTACTGACATAAGACATAATAAGTGACCAAAAGTACTGATTTAGTGTAAGTCATGGAGGCTGTTCGTCTCTTTACACTGACATTTGAATAATGAGGATTTACACTCACAAAATGACACACTATGACGAATTTCATTCATTTTCGTAACTTGCTTTGATCGTTTGTAGTAAGAAAAGAATTTGTGCACTCCAGCCACAATTACTTCATTAGTCTATCCTTGTTCTTATGGGGTTGCCGTTTCGTTCATAGGAAATTGGTGAAGAGTAGTTTCTCGGTTTCTCTGGCTGCTGGAGAATAAACAACCAGTTGGCTAGCTTAATTATTACCTCGATGTCTTCAATAAAACCAGGAAATTGCATTACTTACAGGGGAAAACCCACATTCACAGTGATCGTGTGTCAAACACAGCCTTTTCCTGCAATACTAAGGACCCGCTGCAGCGTGTTACACAAGAAAACTCGCTTAATATAAAAGGCTACGTGAATAAAACAGCAAGATATGTTCCCCTATAACTTTACTTCTGCAAACTGCCAGGGTGGACTAGCAGGTCTTCATAACTGGGGTTCCCTCTAAATCCACCTCTTCCACATGGGCCAGGATGTTGAGAGTTGGCAGATCTAAAAGGGGCACTCGAAGGGCCACGTCTCCATGCCAGTTTGTCTGACACAGTGTGACTGCGGAAGTTTAAAGACGCGCTCCTCTGACATGTGTATTTTGGCTCAGGTAACAAATGTT
This sequence comes from Pleurodeles waltl, assembly GCF_031143425.1. NCBI lineage: Eukaryota > Metazoa > Chordata > Amphibia > Caudata > Salamandridae > Pleurodeles > Pleurodeles waltl. Next base: position 74,513,763 of record NC_090447.1, on the reverse strand, counting down.
TTATGCACCTTAATTCTTCCCCATCTGAGAACTGGTGCTGGCACTATGACGACGTTCATTAATAATGAAAACTATTGAAAGGGGCAGAAGTGAAACAATTCATTGGAGAACAGCGAAGCTGCCGTTCTGACGCTCACTGGTCGCATCAGTGCTGTTCTGCATCTGCGCACTTTGTTTGACTCAAACTTAACACTAGTGTAAGTGAATAAAACGTTTAAAAAAAAAAAACACGGTAAAGCAGCCACTATAGCTCTACTTCCACTGACAACAGAACATGACAAGCGTTGAACCAAACAGATAGAAGTGTTCCTGCCTTCCCAAATGTGAGGATATGGCAGCCTGATCATCGTAGTTAAGTGATTATTCAAATACGCGCTACCGAGCGGCCTAGCTGTCAACAGCGCAGCAGGTGCAGTGGCATCTGGGCCCAGAAGAGTGAGAAGCCCACTTGACCCAACTTAATGGCCGATTTGGTCTGAAACAAGGTAAAGGTGGTACAATTTTCTTTCTTGTTTTTTTTTTTTTTTTTTAAATCCAAGGCAGCCTTGCTATGCCACAGGTATTACCTTCATTACCAACATTAAAATTAATACATGGCTCTGCAGACTGCATACTAATGCAGATTTTAGAAATGTTTTCAAAGATCTTTTGCACGACTTAGTTAGTTGGTGGGTCCCTTTTCCTTATACTCTACTGTAGACTGCTAGACCTACAACTAGAGATTTACTGCTCTGTGGGACGCAACAGGCAAATAAATGGCCTTTATGTCTGATTGATAACAAAGAAGCAATGCCTCTCCACATCATCTCGCCTTGTACTAAATGATTAACTAATTAGTATAATTAAGGCCTTAGTGGTTATAAAAAGCTACCAATGCTCAACTCTAGTTGAACCACGAGTATTAATTATTTCAGTATATCGAACACCTGTGAGTGATATGGATCTCCTTTAATAGTCAGAAATGTGGTGGATTAAAAAATGATTAAACTGCAAGAGCTGTAAGTATTTCAAGCAATACAGTCGAGCAACAATTTGTATTTCAACCTCTGGGCACAATACACAGTTGAAAACATTACTATTTCCCAGATAACTGCATCACCCACACCCCTGCAACATAGTCCATAAAAGAGTCGAACTCTCGTGCACAATCCTCCGCTTACAATCCAAAAACTGCAAACAAATGCACCAGCAAACTTCTTTCGATACAAAGTTAAACGCTGATCTATGGTTAGCTGTGGCATTATATAGTTAAGTGTGCACAAATAACCTGTATTGGTCCACAATACTATAAAAAAACATACTACTCAGTAATAAATTCTAACTTATATCTATTAAATTCAGATAACACAAATCTGCTATGAGGGATGTCCATCACCAGCACTGTACATTCAAAAAAATCAGACATCTCTAAATAAACAGGGATGGAATAACTGAAGAGCTCTGTCAAAAATTGCTGGACAATTGAGAAGTCTCTAATATAGCCCACCACTAGAGGTCCCAAAAATCTGCACAATGACGGCTTCTTTACATCTTACAAAATCACTCCACAATGCCAGCTCAGGACCACAGCTAAACACAAAATCTCGGATTAGACAACCCAGTGCTGTAACCAGCAAAGCGGACTAGATAGTATCAACCATAAAAGGGCCTGCAGAGCTGTTGAAAGCTACCAGCACACTGCAGACCATAAAACGGTGTCTCTCAAACTTCATCACCTGCCACACTGCTAAGCTCTGTGTCCCATAACACGAGAACAGCACCTTAGTGCTCATCACACACAACATGGAAACACTTCCTAAATAAATTCACATGACAGTACATCCTTCCAACCAGACACCCATTCAGTGTAGCCATGTAGGCAAGCGCTTCTGTGCCCTACATAGGGGTAGTGACCGCTATATAGATGCAATCCATTCTAAAGGGTCAGAGGAATGAAAGGAAAAGAAACTGAGGTCGCATTGGATTAAAGGAAAAGTTCTAACCAACACTTTATTTAGGGTATTGAAGGCTCAGAATCATCCAACCATATTTTTTTCCAAATTTAACTCCTGTCCCTCTTTTCCAAATGTAACAGCTGAAAGTTATCACCAGCATCAGCCATCTTTCTTCTTGCTGACCATCTTAATAAAGATGAAGTAGAATAAAGACATTCTATTTTGTTGCTTTCGGTGGAGCAAGCACCCATGCTAATACACCCATCTAGTAACAAGGGGCTGCTAAAGATTAGGTGTCTGAACTATTTGACGCACGACATAGCAGCAGTCCGGCAGGGAACTTAGTTCCCTACATTTCCAAAATTAGTAAAATATTCAACAGTCCGCCTCGCAGCGCTACACCACAACAAGAAACATCCCCTTTTGCAGCACTGATTAACCTAGGTCTGGGAGCAGCAGCCTCCTTCCAGTGTTCAGTCTCGGAGCAGCACAGAAAGCAGAGCCAGCCCTGACAGCGCCTCGGATTAGCCACAGCAGCTGTGTGTGGTAGAGAACTAACACTTTCACATGGGACTCACTCACTCGGAGGGCTGGCGAGGGAGGGGACTGCGGCTCCGCTAGCAGGCTGTCCTGGGGACTGATGAAAGGCTGCAGTCACGTCAGTACGCAAAGTATCTGCCTGAGCCCTGAGAGCTGCCTCAAGGCACGACCAAAACACTGACTCTGTTGCCGAAGGCCACTGTGACTCCCAATGGGCTCGAACAGAGTATTCAACTGATTGGGTTCAATCCTAATTCAGGGCGTGGACGGTCTGAAATGGCGCCTCCTGCTCGGCCTATCGCCACCTCTACAACCAGTCGCGATCCCTTCGATCTAATCTCTCATCCATACTAAGTAAATTACAGCAGTTTGCGGGCCTGGCAGCATAGGGGTTCTCTTCCTCCAGGTAAAACATTTGGCGCCCCTGCCTTTTTTGGGAAACTTTTTTATGTCATTTATATTGAACTCCATAGTGAACTAGTCTGGATCTAAATGATACCTTTAAACAGGTCGTAACCTATAGGCTATAACCTATAAGAACATCAATAAAGCCAGAATGGAGTTAATTACAGATAAGGTAAGTCTCATCAATCAGCAGTTTCATGACTACACACATGAAAGGAGACCTCCGAGCAGTCAGAACACTTGATCTCATCACCTGTCGGGATGCAAAAAACTAACATTTCATAGCTAACCATAGTTTAAGATCCTTTTCCACCAAGATCCAAGAGTAACAGATCCATGAGAGGACACGTCCATATCAGATTCATCAAGTTAGTCAAGGGATTTCTTTATTTCTTTATCCGAGGAAAAGATGCAAGTTGATCTGTTCAATGTCACTCAAAACTTTGCTAGACGTGTAAAGGAAAATTTCAACTTTCTAGCTCTCAGCCTTGGCCGGAGGACCAGAAAAGCCTTCCTGGCATCCACAGTTGTTTTTTAATAATCTTGTGATATGTATATTTTGTTGCCCCTCCAGGTTTGATGGTTATTCTTTTTCATATTGGTCAGTATTAACTAAGCATTTTGGAATCTGAGAGGCTTGGTCTTGGGGATATTTTATTTGGGAGGGGTCTGGTGGGAACCCTATGTGCTCTTTCTAGTTCAGTCTTTCTTAAAAGGTAACACCGACATTTGTGGGATCCAGGATTCCAAGAAAGTGATACAGGCATTTGGGTTCTGACACTCTGGAAGACTTAAGATGCATGCATTTCCTCTCCTGTTTCGATCACCTAAATCCGAAACCTCTCCACTGAGAGATAATGAAGTATCCGTTAGAGTGGGGAGTTGTATCATACATGAAGATTCTCTGTCCTCCGGGTTACGGATACGGTCCTCCACTGCTGTTTTCCTGTGGTTGATCTGTTGGATCTCATTTTCTTGTCATGGCAATGTCAGACTGCATCAAATCTGTGTGGCACTTAGTGGACTTTGTCAGTACATGAACCTCGTCCAATTTTTTTTGTTTTTCTTTTTAAAGTATTGTGTTCATGGCATTAGATGGATCGTCGTTTTGATGGGAGAGCCAGGAATTGGTGAATCCACTTTTGACCTCTAAGGTCCTATTTTTTGTTCCTTCTGATCATTTTCCTCCATGGTGATTGGGTAAAGACTGCAAGCAGTGAGCCAACAGAGACTTGTATTTGTGAACTTCTGGAAATGTGTCAAGTAATGACCAGATACAAACAACCTAAGATCCTAATAAGTCACAAGGTTTGGGAAAAGAATTAGCAACATGCATCAAATGTCAGAATGGGCCAGAGAGCAAGTATATAACGAAAGCCCCCCTTTAATCATAAAGGGATCTTGTGTGGTGAGATTCCGTCGCATAGTGTAGATCAAAGGTAGCACAATAATGGCTCAAGCGTAGTGTACTCAAAGGATAAGATGCAGTCTTAATAACAGCTTCTAGATGTGAGGCATGCATCAGAGGTAGTATTGTTAGGGCCACCACTTATACATACAAAGTGGTAAAGAGCCAATTATCCATCAAAAACGCCTTGAAATCTATTCAGTAGGATCTTGTAGGCCAATAAACCACACGCTATAGACTGCACAAACTCAAGAAAGAGGCTAGTCTCTAATTAATCAGCCAATGATCAAGATTCATTGTATATCATACGGAGGACAATGTCTTCAATCCTATGCCTTGATAATTATCTCTGCATGTTTGTTCCAAACACACTGCGATAAACTTTACTGAGTAGGCTCATACAACCCAAAAGCAGCCCAATGTAGCCCAATAATCAAAACTACAAAAACATCAATAACAATGTGCGATCACTGAAATAACTGGTTAGCGATCTTAATCCCCTACAGCTACGGGGGATATGCGGGGAGATGCACAGGTAATTCTTTGCCTTACTTGTTGAGTCCGATTGCCCCCTTCAAAACTGTCTAGAGGGAAATGTTGAGATAAGTCCATACCTTGGCATGTGCTCACTTCGGTTAGCCGGTGGTCCGAATGCAAAGCAGCCAATTCTGAGTATATTCAGAGTTGCTGAGCCTTCCCCCTCTCATCACTGCATATGGCTTTATTTCACTCTGATGGGACTACATAGTTTCACACTCGCTGGGGCAAAATTGGCGAGTTAAGCAGCCATGTTGAGCCGCAACTTGACTACTGTGAGCGCAGAAAATCATTACTAATAATTATCTTTTACGTAATCATACTTTTGTACTAATGTGTGAAACGCTTTAACTATAAAAATTTATGTTAACACAGAATGTGCCTTTTTATTGGCCACCATTGAATGCAAGGCCTGCACATGTTTTTATGAATGATGTACTAACATTGTAATGAGAAAATATTCTGTCTCTTTAAGAGCATGTTCTCTGCTAAAATAAATGCTGAAATAATATGAGCATTTGTTGGTTTTCTGCTGTGCCTCAAGCAGACAGGGCCACAGTGCAAAGTTATCTGACACTCGGTGTTCTTACGGTTGACAAATTTGTATGTGCTCATGTCCTTTCTATAAAAACTTATTTTGTTCAAGTCACAAATTTGTTCTGTGCAATGCATTAATGAAAATGTGTTTCCCTCAAGGAAATGGTGCAAAGAATTTTTTTTCCATATGTTTATAACTACTGTCCAGTAACAACATATTTGGAATTTGCCAAAACAATGGGCCCACAGATCGAAGACAGAAGAGGATGTGCGCAAGATACATTTAGTATAAGTTTGAATTACGTAAAGGGAACAGAAGCGGATCAACGCTTTCAAAGCTAACATTTAATGCAACTGTGATATCTAATGTTTTTGTAATTGGATGTTCTTTCTTCGCATGATATTTTCAGACTATGACAAATGTTTAGCAAGTTTAATTTAATGTTTGAGAACCATTAGTGATTAGCTCATTCTTTCCTGGTTTCCAGAGACTTACTTCGTATACTTAGTGTGATCTGTCAGTTTGACACTTCATGCTTTGCCAGTCAGTCTACTGACATTCTGGTGTTTTATTATTTTTTGAGTTTACTATGCCTGTTCAATACTGACCTATGCTCTGATGGTTAAGTAATCTTATAGTCCAAATTGTAAACCGTCCCCCTACCCTGTTCCTGCCCTGATGCTGTTGTCCTCCTGATTAAGTTATAACCTGGTTGCTAATTAACTTAAGGATAGGTAAATGTATTATCTGTGTATTGTTGTTTGTCTTTTGTTTTTCAGGTACCAGCTGCTACTGTTTTAATACTGCTGCTATTTTTGATAGCGCCATAGCTAGATGTTTTCTAAATTAATGTTGCTAAAAGTTTTGCATGAAGCCGAACATGCTAATCTGAAGTCAGTGAGGTGTTCCCTTTATACCTATGACTTGACATCATTTTATTTCTGAATCAAATGTATTTTACCTCTCTTGCTCAAATATTGATGTTACTGATTAGTGTTCTAACTATTGAGATTATCATTCTTATTGCTTTGCTTAAACTAAGATTCTTCAGGCCAATCAGACAGCCTATGATGTTTCATTATTTGTACCATTTGGTGCTGAGACTAATTTTCGTGACCTTAGCGTTGTCAATATAGGGAAATAAACATTTTAATTAATGCCAAGAGGTGTGGTTATTCACAGCCAAATGGGTCATGGTGCGTCGTTTACTAATTCTTTGGTGACTGTTGTCGTTTAATACTGCTGTGTTATATGACACTTAATAATATTAATTTAAACAAGTGAAAAGATGAATCGACCTTAAAGCTGCGTCCGACCACTTACTATGATAAAATAGATAAGCCAAGGGCACGCTCGGTTTGGTAGCAGAATTTGATAGTTATGTCTCTTTAAATTATATTGTAAAGTGTTTTTGATTGAGATTTATTAATTTTTAAAGTGATGCAAAATATGGAGAAGAAGTGTCCCTAAACGTCCAAGGTGGCTTTTCCTGGTCCTTGGAGTCTGCCTATGTTGGTGGGGAGTGTTCTCAGCGTTTTTTTGTCAGGTTAATGAAGTAGTTTATGCGCTTGCATAGCTTTAGCTAATTTGCAGGTGACTGAGTTGTTTGTGAGATTTTAGGGATTTTATTGTTGAAGAAGGGGGTTGCATACTCCAAATGATGCTATAGAAGGGGTTTGTGTACTCCGAAGTGCGAGAGTAGGGAAGTCAGCAAACTTCACGTGTGTTGCGCTTGGTGCTAAAAAATTGTCCACGTGGTATATGGACCTCACAGGGTAGGTCTAAGACTCCGGAGTATATTAAAAGTGTATTGAGACACTTATTTTTTGTTGTAATTTGTCTATTTAGTAGACCAATCAGGTGTGGTTGGCAAGTCAAGTTTGTGAGATAAGTCGACTGTAAGGTCTTTTCGACTGAGATTTGGCGAGTTCTATGTGCACCAGGACAGACCCATTGTTCAGCTGAGAGTAACATTTGCGGGTCAAATTTTGCTTGCGAATCTGGGGAGCTGAGAAAGAAGAATAGCTGTTAGAACGAAAAGCCATCAGTGAAAATCCATAAGGTTCTTGAAGCAACTGGATTACCCTACCTGTAGTAAATAGACAAATTGGTTTTTGATGAAGTGCTCGCAAATAATATCACATTAGTTTTGAGTGTTTTTGAGTTTAGAAGGACAAGCCGCAAGACTTTGTCAGCCGCTGTGTGCAAGTGTGACGTCATTTTGTGCCGTGCTGGGATAGGTTGGTTAGTAAGAAGTCACAAACGGATTGGTGGACAACAGAGAAGTGCAATTGGTTGAGAAGGGAGATGAGGAAGATTGTGGGATTAAAAGTCTCTTCATGATTGATTTTTTGACACAGATTTATGAAAATGAAGTTTTTCAAAGCTTCTTCGAAGAGATGAATATATTCCAGCTAGGGTAGGAGAAATCTGTTCACCAGAAGGTACTCCAGCATATATCATAATTGATGAGAAAGGTACCGGAGCATGCCATTGGTTAAAACATTGGTGCAAAATCATAGGGAATGAAGGGAGCTTAGCGTTCCTGAAAATGGGACATTTAATTTGAGAATTTTAGAAAATTTTAAACAAGTGAAGTATAATTTGAAACCTCCGCCAAGACCAGCTCAGTTCGAAGCATTAGCGATCTGAGAACTAGTAGCCAGACAACAACAAGTGTTTAAATCTGAGAGAAAAATGAGAAGATCAGAAAAGTCACTAGCAGAAGATAGGTGGGATAAAGACTAGAAACACTGGCGACTAGATACCCTACATGGTATTAGAATGTTTCCTGCGATTTCGGAACACTATGAGAAAGTATCAAAGAAGGCTTCTAAGAAACCAAAAGGGAGTTCATCTTCGAATGAAAATCAGAAATCGAAAGATACTTCTTTATCCCCAACTCCTGATGAGGAGTAGGATGATGAGTTAATTTTATAGTTGTTGAGATATCGTCCACCACCATATGTGGCACAAGAAGATCAAAGTACTAGTGTGAATCTCACTGCACCAACACCAGTTAGCATGACAGAGTCCAGTCCAGAGTAACCATAACATGACTAATAGCTCTGTGCAGGTTAATCCTAACATGAACCAGAGCTCAGTACAGACTACACCTTTTGCGCAAGTACCAATGCAGAGCAGTTTTAATCTGCCGACTGTCAACAGTACAGTGTTAGCTGCCACAACCTAGTGTTCCTAGGATTTACCCAGATGTGCCTATTATAGATGCAGCAGAATCTAGTAGTGCCAACAGGACAAGTTTATCAGAAACCAATGTTGGTCCAGACAGAGCCAACTCCGCTACTGCTGCCTCAAATGCAGTCACAAGTAAATCCGAAGTACACTCCTTTAATATGCATGCAGACATACATGTCTGTATTGATGAACCAGAACACAGGAGTAATACAGACTCAGATTGTAACTGCTAGACCAAGTCCAGATGCTGTGTCTGTACAAGTTACTATTGGTCCAGTCATACCATTGTTTGCTCAGGGTAACAATGACACAAATGGTCAGGGAGTCCTAAGTCAGGGTCAAGTGGGAGAAGGCCATAATGATAATGCCAGAATAGTTTCTCCGGCGAACAGACTTTTGATGCTATAGGGTCATTGTTAGGTTTGAGTCCAAGCTGTAATGTTTTGCGAGGTGTGGAGGGAAGCATTAGTTGCTGTCTTACAGATGTCAAAAACAGGTACTTCCCTAGCCAAAGCAGAAGTAATCGACTTCGCTCTAGTCGAATGAGCTCTAATACCCTCAGAAGGATCCTTCTTTGCCAGTGCATAACAAATCTTAATGCAAAGAATAACCCACCTTGATAGTGTTTTTTGTGGACGGCCTTGCCCTTCATCTTGTCCATGTAGCAACGAAGAGCTGATTGTCCTAAACTTTATCGTCCTGTCTACGTAGAAGCTCAACTCTCTTTTTAGATCCAGATGGTGCACCCTTTCCTCCTCCTTAGAGGGATAGGGAGGAGCGTAAAAGGATAGAACGGGAATGGACTGTCCCAAATGGAAAGCAGTCACCACCTTTGGCAGGAAAGCAGCCCTGGTTCTCAAAAACCACCTTGGCATGAAAAATGGTAAATGGGGGTTTTACACTCAGAGCCTGCAGCTCGCTAACATGCATAGCCGACTTGGGGATTTAGAAAATGAATTCAGGTTGCCCTATTCAATCGCCAAGCATGTAAGTACAGGCTCTCGAGGTTGGGAGAGAGACGGAGCAGAGGACACAGCGAGAGGTGAAAGAGGTCTGTGTAACACACCCCTCTTAGCCAATCTGGGGCTATTAGTAAGACTTGGGCCTTGGCTTGGCAAATCTTCCTCTGAACCAGAGGAATCAAGGATATGGGAGGAAATGCGTAAAGCAGCTGGTTGTTCCAGCTCAACTGAAACACGTCCCCCAATGCTCCCTGCATCGAAAACTGGAGGCTGCAGAAAGACGGGCAGTGCACTTTCCTGCGAAATGCAAACAGGTCTATCTGAGGTGTCCCCCATAACTGAAATACGTGAACAACCACCTCCTGATGGAGTCAGGTCGTGGTCAGCTGAAAAGTGCCAGCTAAGACTGTCCGCACATACGCTGAGAACTCCGCCCAAATGGCTTGCTACTATGCAAACCCAATGGTACTGAGCCCAGGACCAGAGTCACAGAGCCTCTCTGCAGAGAAGATACAACCCTACTCCTCCCTGTTTGTTGATGTACCACTTCGCAGTAGTGTGTGTCAAGACTAGAACTGACTGACTGCAAATGGAAGGGAGGAAGGGCTTGAGAGCCAGACGTACCGCCTGCAGCTCCAACAGATTGATATGAAACATCTATTCTTCCGGAGACCAAAGACCTCCAGATGTTCTTTCCACCCTAAAGTGGAAGCATCTGTTATGACTGTGGTCACCGGAGGTGGTAGGCAAAACGGTCTCCCTTGTGTTACGTTTCCATCCAGAGAACACCACTGAAGATTCGTTGCAGTGCTCCTTCAGGTCTTGAGTTCTCTGTTGCGTTGAAACCACTACTTGCGGAGGCACCACTGGAGAGACCTCATGCCAACGTGCATAAGTGACCAAACAGAATATAGGAAGCAAACAGACTGAGCAGACGTAGGACTTTTAGGACTGGAACAACCACTTCATCCTGAAACATCAGAGTCATAGCCTGAATGTCCCGAATACTCTGAGGAGGAGGGTAGGCATAATTCAATGTTGTGCCCAGTGCTGCCACTATGAACAGGAGGCGCTGAGAGGGCTCCAGGTGAGACTTGGGCACGTTTAACGAAAAACCCAGGTTGAACAACAACTGTGTTGTCATCTGCAAATGATGCAGCACCAACTCTGGAGACTTGGCTTTGATTAACCAATCGTCCGAGTAAGGAAATACCAATATTCCCTTCCTTCTGAGATGCGCTGCAACCACTGCCATCACCTTTGTGAAGACTTGTGGTGCAGAAGTAAGACCAAAAGGAAGGACTTAAAACTGGTAGTGCTGAGTCCCTATCATGAACTGGAGATACTTCCTGTGTGACTGCAGAATGGGGATGTGAAAATACGCATCCTGCAAGTCGATAGAAACCATCCAGTCTTCCTTGTCCAGCACAAGAAGCACCTAAGCTAGGGTCAGCATTTTCAATTTCCCCTATATGAGGAACCAATGCAAAATCCTCGGGTAAGGATGGGCCTCAAACGACCATCTTTCTTGGGGATCAGGAAATATCCTGAATAACATCCCTGACCCTTTTCCTGTTGTAGAACCAATTCCACTGCGCCATATAAAAACAGATTTTGTACCTCCTGCTGAAGCAACAGCAGTTGAACTTCTGAGCAAAAAGTATGCTGGGGAGGGACAGGGGGGAAAACTCCTGAAAGGAAAGGGCATACCCATTTCCTACACTGCTTAACACCCATGACTCTGATGTTATTGACTCCCACTCTTGGAGAAAATGAATTAACCTATCCCCTACAGGCAACACATGCTGACTAAAGGGATGAGAACTATGGCTGCTTTCCGGAAATGTTGCCAGCAGATGATTAACTGGAGGAAGAGGAATGCTGCTGGATGGCACCACGCTGCCTAAGTCTCCCACGACCTCTGTAGGACTTATAGAGGAGGTTGGCAGGCTGTTGACCCTGGAACTGCTGCCTCCTGTGAAAGGAGGAGCTGCAGCCAAACCCCCTAAACCTATGGAAGGGTCTATAGGACAAGGAGAGTGTCTGAAGTCCCAATGAGTTAGCAGTGGCCTTACTCTCCTTGGACCTTTCTAATGATGAGTCAGCCTTGTCCAAACACTCAGGACCCATCAGAAGGGAGGTTAATTAAGGTGGACTGTATATCAGGGGAGAACCCGTCCCCCTAAGCCATGCATGCCTTCTGGTCCCCACCGAGGTCCCCATGGGTCTGGCAACAGAGTCTGCTGTGTCTAGGTCCGATTGAATGGCCTGCTTAGTCGCTACTTGACTATCCTGTAGCAACTCCTTAAATGTTCCTGCACATCCTGCAGCAGTTTACGAATGACCTCCTTGGCAGAGTCCATTAGTGCATGAATGTATCTGGTCAACACACATGTAGCATTTACAGATTTTAAAGCCATGCTACATGAGGAAATTATGTTCTAAGCATATTGTTCCATACACTTAGATTCCCTATCTGCAGGAGCTGTAGGGCAGGAACCAGGAGCAGCCTTTGAAGAACAGGAAGCCTGTACCACCAGACTTCCAGGTGACAGGTGCTGACTAAGAAACGGAGGGACACCTGGCACGGCTCTATATCTCCTGGCAATTACTTTAGAAACAGCTGGAGTAGCCACAGTTTTCCACCACAGGTCCAATCAATGTCTCATTAAATGCAGCAGCGGTTCAGATGTAACAGATGAAGAGTGAAGAGAGGATGTTAGACTTCAACTCCAATGTGGGTAATGGCAAATCTAAAAGTTCAGCTGCCTTCCTGATCACTCCATGATAACTAGTTACCTCTGGAGGTGGAAGAACCCCAGGTGATAACCATTCCCACTCTGGAGACGTGTCCAGACCACTAGTCACCTCAAAACCTTCAAAGCCCTGAGAAGGTAAAGAAATCTTTACTTCCTCAAGATCTTGTTGCTGTTCCCAATATTGTTGCTCCCCCAAGAGCCTCAAGGCTTCCCTTCTAGACCTCAATCTAGACGCCAGCTGCGTCATCAATAGTGGGTGCACCGACGTTGAGGATGTTTTTTGTGGCGCCGGGATATTTCTCTGAAGGAGTAGAGTGACAACACCGGATGAGATTTATCAGACATCGGTATCAGCACCAGTGGCGCCATCATCCCCGAAGGTCATGGAGCCGTGGGCAGAAGAGGCATGAAAGAAGCCTGTTTATACGGCGCCGGGAAGCCTCCCATATTTAAGGCCATAGGACACGTGGGGCCTGCACGCGCACCAACGGGGGTCATCTCCCTGTTAAAAATGCTAAACATAGCATTTAAGAAAGCAGATAGATACGTCCCAGGAGCCAGGAAAAAAAAAATATATATTCCTGTTGAAGCTGGGGTTGATTTGACTCCTGCTCTTCACTCTTCTAGTCTGGTGGAGCACTTCAGGACTCATAGGCGACGCAGAGATCTCAACCAAAGACGGTGCCAGTGACATATCAGACGACTTTGGTTGTGAAGGTGATAAGGCGGGATTCAATTCCCAGGTTGAACGATGTTGAGGCTTGGAAGCCGGTGGCAAAGACCTCGGGATAGCATCTTGGAAAGAGTGATGCTGAGAACTGGGACGCGCCACTTCTTATGCGATCTCGTGGACCTGTGGGACGACTCCTCTCGAGGCCTGGATCTTTGACAGCCCCGCTTCTCTTTTTAGGCCTTCGCCAGGAACAGTTTTGCCTCCCTTTTTTGTAGTGCCTTCGAGTTCATACTCTGGCAAGAACAGCATCCCCTGACTTCATGGTCGGTACTCAGGCACCAGAGGTAATTTTCGTGTGGGTCAGTAACTGATATAGGACATCCACACTCTCTACAAGGCTTAAAGCCTGACTTCTTCAGCGGAGACATTGTAACACGAAGAAAACTCAGAAAAGAAGCTCCCTCAATACAGTGTAACACCGGGAGAGGTAGAAAAAAATACATTAGCTTCAAAGGCACAGTAAAAAGGGAACTGTCGCCAGCGAGGACTTCTTAAGGCTCAGATGATGTTAGATGGAGTCGTGTGCAGAGACGTTCCATTGAGACTTCCTCATTGACGGGGAGAGCTAGAAAGAAATAATTTCCAGCTAATGCTGGCGCATTGGGAGTATGCAAAGGGTGAGGAATACACAGCTAGAAGCATCAATCAGAACAAGAGATAAATGGCATTTCACATGCAGTATTTTAGTGGCTTTCGATTGTTGAAAATCAAAGCATTTCTTCCGTAAGCTGAAAATTATACAGTAGATGAAGTGATACAGGGCAAGCACAATAGATCCATGACTATGCCAAATTTACCACACAACATAATGCAAGTGAATTGAACTCTTTTACACATTCTCTGATACCTTCCCTGAGACGATAATTTCTAACTGATGACACTTCAAAAAGATCTAAGAAGAATAATTCCAAAACGATGCACACAACTTGTTGTTGGCTCTAAAAGGGGAAGTAAAGAGTAAAGTTTGGTTCCAAGAAGAAAGGTCACTGAGTTGAGAACGTGCTGCGGAGATCTATGTTCAATCTGCAGGTCACAGGTTTGAGGGTCAACAGGCCTAACTGAAATAACAGCACCTACCACTGAGGGAAACAGAGAAAACTTTATGAAAAATCAAATCTAGACAGCGAAACCTTAGATCAGCCTTCCCTCAACTGATTAAATAGTTGCTATGGCACAACCATATATATCAAGCAAATGGAGTAGCTAGGAAAAGGCAAAATAAAGAATTATACCTGAGGTTTTGGAGGTGATTGCCTCTTTCACATACAAAAATGCCTTCATTCAACATGGTATTATTTTGTTTTTACTAAACAATTAAGAAGGTACTGAAATTAGCAAACTTTTTGGTGAAACCATTAATTCATTTTTGTCGATGGGGCTTAATCAATCCCAGCAACCCTTAGTCCTGGTTATTGAGATTTCCTGACGTTCTTGCACCACTATGCAGCATCTGCCTCTACTAGGAACTGCGGCTTGGGATCCTTCCATCTGGAGCAGGCATCACATTGTCTCAACATAACTAAACAAGCATTTGCAATGCAATGGATCTCGCATTTGCTCGACTAAGAGCAATTAGCGTTGTAAGCTCCAAACTGGAATTTTCTTGCAACATAAATTGAAAATGAAAAGTAAAACTGTTTAACACAATCAAGCCGATTCACAGCGCTACGGCCACCATTAGCACCAGCGTGAAGACAAACACAAAAGGAAAATGATGTTCGCTCGTAGTCAAACTTATCAGCCAAAGTGCAGTTAACTATGTAACGGGGCGATAGCCAAGGCGGTAACAAAACCCCGCTAAGGAGGGACAAACGTAAACCATTTACCAGTGTCAAAGGATTTTTGAAAGGCAAGCCCACGAACGAGTGGTACTGATCGGCATGAGGTGGGCGTGGTTAAAAGCCCAGATACCTACCAACACGTCAGAAAAGCAGCGCTTGCGCGTTGCCATGCTCAACCTAAAAATGACTAATCTCCTTTACCTTCTCTGCACTGTGACTCTTTAGTACCTTTATCAAGCAGGAGAGTAGAATGAGGTATTCAGGAATCATCACAAATGTGGGCACTATGCTAGAGAGGCATGCGCATCTCCAAGAGCGGGGTGGTTTGGAAGAGGACGGGTCCTGGAATTCTCTCAGAGAGGCTGCAATCACCAAGGAAAGAAATAAGACAAGGCAACTGGATCTTCTGATTTTATAGTTGAAGTAAATACAAAACAGTCACCTATTCAAGATCAATGAAAGGACAGTAATGACTCCCTAGTGAAGCCTCATCCTCCTACATTTGTCACGATGTGGCACACAATACAATTACCTTCAGGTGCTGGTCCAGCACAATGCGCTACACGAGGCTCACAAGTGTGTATATCTTCAGAAATGGAAGCAGGAGTAAGGGTGAACAGTGTCTGGGTGCTGCTTGACCAGAAGTCTTGCATCTCAGCAGGAAGTGTTTTGCTAAACATCCTAAGAAAAACAGGAAAGACTACATGTCCCATAACCTCCCAGGACTTTCACAAGACTTGCCAATACTGATGGCCACCCTGAAAACAATTGTGATACATTCTCGCGGTAGTTGAGATCTGTGTTTCCAAAGAAATCCCGGAACAGATTTGTCTTGCAAAGATACAGATTTGCAATGGTGTAATCTATTAAGGTACACATTGTATAGCTTTTCTGCTTTCACCGGAGTAATTCTGTAGGATTCTGAAACCCATTGCACAGATAATTCTATAATGTTTTCACTATGTGGGTAATTGACTATTTTATAAACTCAAATGGAAGTATATTGTCACAAAAATGTTGCTTTATGGTATGCTGATATCAATGCTAGTAAATGTGCAACAGGCAGGTGTAGAAACTAAACTGGCAATACTGATAAATGCATTTCACATTACACTTCCCCACTTGTCTGAACATGATTGAGCATGAAAAGTTATTTCCTAATATTGGAGGAGCTCCAGCTAGTAAACAACCTACCGTAACACTGATTGTGATTCACAGTTACAGTAGTAAATAATTGTATTTCAGCTCAGGAGAAAGATTGTGTTTCAAATTATAGAGTCAGCAAGAATTTCGTAGACAACATGCGATTCTCCATTGCTTTGATCAAAAGGTTTTGGATGTTAAATAGCAGGAGGTTAGAAGGGTATAGTGGCCATCTTGGGTCACCGAGAAGTTCTAAAACCTCTCAATATCCCCACACCAAGCACTAGCCCCTTTAACTGATAGATAGCTCAACTACATTTCCATGAATTTCTTGGCATGCTTCTACTCAGTGATGGCAGCCACGCCCCAGGCCAAGGCCCTTTGTCTTATCCTGGCTTTCGGCTCCTTTAGATAATTTAGCATCAATTGTCAACTGAGTATGAGACCACAAGAATATTCACAGCAGTGTTTAATTTCTGAGGGCTATTGACATACATAGCCTAGCTGATCCAACTGGTTCAAATGCATACCAACCTCGATGTGTAACTTTGGGGCATTGTGCAACTTAAGACTTCTGTGCTGATGATCTGTCCTGCAAGATAGGTAAGAAATGAAAAACTGCCTGGGGGGAAATCTGAAAAGAAGATATGCAGATGCACACCTGACTGGACGCCTTGAAGAAACAGATATAACAACTTGTTAAAAATATAATTGTTCAAGGCACAGCTCACACGTAGTCTCACTGCTGATAATCACTAGAATGCAACACGTGGGAGGCACCCACTCACGAGTGCAGATAGCCCATTTTAAATTAAGACTACACAGGGACATTTAAAAAGAATAAATGTCTGTTCAAGAGTGGTAGACTATATTAACCTATACATAGCTCAGGAGATCTCACCAAGAAAATGTTGACGGTGTCAAGACAACATGAGGCATGGATTCTTCCATGTAACTGCAATGGGCAATCCCACAAGGTGTGTCTGCTCCCTTCTCAGGAAGGCAATGATAGTCAGTTGGC
Organism: Pleurodeles waltl; assembly: GCF_031143425.1. NCBI lineage: Eukaryota > Metazoa > Chordata > Amphibia > Caudata > Salamandridae > Pleurodeles > Pleurodeles waltl. The sequence continues at coordinate 74,496,804 of NC_090447.1, read as the reverse complement.
TCTTTGTCTTAGGAGAGGCAAACCCCTTACAGACTAAAAGTAAACTAGGATAACCTTTTCTCTCACTTAAACTCAAAATAAACAATTGAGTTACAATGCAAATAAAAGAACTACAGCAGAGAACAGACATCACTCAATACAATTTTCATCCCAAATTAACTAAACCATGTATCCTCCTATTTATACATCAACAGCAGCTCCATCCTTGTAACCAACCACATGCCGCTTTCCCAGCTTCAGAACACTGTCTCGATGGTCCTAATTTCTATACATACTCCGGGGAATCTTTGTGAATCCTAAACAAGTTGGAAATCTACTCTAAACTTGGAAGACAATATAATCAGTAGATTTCCGAATTTCAGAACTAGGGCTTTGTGAACTGGGTCCCTAAAACCAAAACTAAAGAATGCAGTTAACCGCTTCTGTGCCGCGGACGTAATGGTTACATCCTGCGGCACAGTGCTTGTGTGCCCAGGACGTAACCATTACGTCCTGGGCACAGAGCCCAGAGGGAGCGCTAGCGCTCCCTCTGTGTTCTTCCCTCCCACCCCCCAAAGGCAGGGATGGAAGGGGAAGCCCTTCCCCTTCCACCCCCGACAGCCCCCCTGACCCCCGAATCCCCCTGTGACGTCACAGAGGCCTCCTCCCATTGCACTGGAAGCTCAGCTTCCAGCGCGATCGGAAGAGAAATGCTCAGCATTTGTCTTCCGATCACGTGGAGGAGGCCTGAGAGGCTTCAAAGGGAATGAAATGAAGTCTCTCTGAGCATTTTAGAAGCCAGATTGCGAAGCGATCCGGCTGCTAAAATGCCCACTAGACGCCAGGGATTTATTTTTTATAAGAAATTGTCATAAGGGGAGCGACCCCTTGGGCAAGCAAGAAACCTCTAGGCGGCAGGGATAATTTTGTTGTTCTGTGTTTTATTTTTATTTTTTATTTTTTTTAAGAGGTGGGGAGCCACCCCTTAGGCAAGGGTCGCTCCCCTAGGGGGCAAATTATATTTAGGCCATTTCTGCCCCCTTGGGGGCAGATTGGCCTATTTTTATGAGGCCAATCTGCCCCCAAGGGACAGAAACCACTAGACACCAGGGAGTTTTTTTTTTTTTTTACACGTGAATTTCACGCAAGTAGAGCGACCCCTTAAGCAAGGGTCGCTCCCCTGGGGGGCAAATTTATTTTAGGCCATTTCTGCCCCCCTGGGGGGTAGATCAGCCTATTTTAATTAGGCCGATCTGCCCCCAAGGGGGGCAGAAACCACTAGACACCAGGGATCTTTATTTTTTTGCGTCAATTTCACGCAAGGGGAGCGACCCCTTAGGCAAGTGTCGCTCCCCTGGGGGAGGGGTGCAAATTTATTTTAGGCCATTTCTCCTCCCCTTGGGGGCAGATCGGCCTATTTCTATTAGGCCAATCTGACCCCGGGGGGGGGGGGGGGGGGCAGAAACCACTTAGGCACCAGGGATTGGTGTGTGTGTGTTTTGTTTGGGGGGCAGCCCCTTGGGCAAGGGTCGCTCCCCATGGGGGCACATTACTGTTGGCCATATCTGCCCCCTCTGGGGGCAGATTAGCTTATTTTTGGAAGGCCCATCTGCCCCCAAGGGGGACAAAAAGCCCACCAGAGACCAGGGAAGATTTTATTTTTCAAAATAAGAGGGTGGGGGTATGGCCATACCCCCACCCCAAATAGATGGGGACAACGTTGTTCTGCCCACCAGTGGGCAGATGGGGCAATTGAACGAGTTACTTACCTTCGGTAACGACTTTTCTGGTGGATACATTAGCTACCTGTGGATTCCTCACCTAATGAATACTCCCATGGCGCCAGCATTCGACGGAAATCTTCTTCCTAGTCTCTGCACGTCGACGAGGACGTCACTCTAGCCCACGCGACGCCGTCTGACGTCATACAGGCAATAAGAGGTCCTCGACGACGTGCCGACGTCAGTACCAACATTTGTTACGTGCATGAGAACAACAACCCAATGCAATGAAAGAGCAAGGCAACATCCCATAACCTTGTAAAATACACAATATTGCAATGAATAGCTGTAAATTTAATATAACGAACAAATATATGCAAATCATGTATGTACACAAAGATATATACATATATATATATACAGATAAATATATACAAGTATCCATATATACAACATCTATTGCAACCTTGAAGACCAAGAGGAGCGCACTCAAGGATTACTTGGTAAGACCAGAAAGGCAACGGGGAGGCGGGTGGGACTGTGAGGAATCCACAGGTAGCTAATGTATCCACCAGAAAAGTCGTTACCGAAGGTAAGTAACTCGTTCTTCTGATGGATACAACTACCTGTGGATTCCTCACCTAATGAATAGAGTCCCAAAGCAGTACCACGCCCGGTGGCGGGTGCCTAAATGGTCAAACCAAGAAATCCTGCAGCACTGACCGTGCAAAATGGCCGTCCCTTCTAACCTCAGAATCCAAACAGTAATGTTTCGCAAAAGTGTGAAGGGACGACCAAGTTGCGGCCTTGCAGATGTCAACCACAGGAACACCTCTGGCCAAGGCCGAAGTGGCCGACTTAGCTCTGGTGGAATGAGCTCTAATGCCCTCAGGAGGGTCCTTCTTTGCCAAAGAGTAACAGATTTTAATGCAAAGAACCACCCACCTGGAGAGTGTTCTCTTGTGGACTGCCTTTCCTCTCCTCTTGCCCACGTACCCGATGAACAGCTGATCCTCCAGCCTGAAATCCTTTGTTCTATCAATAAAGAAGCTCAACGCCCTCTTTGGGTCCAGACGGTGCAGTCTTTCTTCCTCTTTAGAAGGATGAGGCGGAGGATAGAACGTGGACAAAGTAATTGTCTGAGCCAAATGGAAGGGTGAAACAACCTTCGGGAGGAAAGCAGCCTTGGTCCTCAACACCACCTTATCCCCATAAAAAGTTGTATAATGGGGCTTTACCGATAAGGCCTGCAACTCACTCACTCTCCTTGCAGATGTTATAGCTACCAGAAAAACTGTTTTTATAACCAAATACCTTAAGGGGCAAGAATGCATAGGCTCGAAAGGGGACCCCATAAGGAAAGTCAGGACCAAGGACAAATCCCATTGCGGCATAACAAATGGTTTTGGAGGATATTTATTTAGAAGACCTTTCAAGAATCTGATAACAATAGGGGATTTAAATAACGATGGTTGGTCTGGGAGACAAATGAAGGCTGACAAGGCCGACAAATAACCCTTAATAGTAGCCACTGCACAACCTTTCTGCGCTAGAGACAGAGCAAAAGACAACCTTTCTGCGCTAGAGACAGAGCAAAAGACAAAACGTCCGATAGATGAGCATGTAAGGGATCAATCTGTCTCTCTCCACACCACGCAACAAATTTAGACCACCTATTAGCGTAGATAGATTTAGTGGAGTGTCGCCTGGCCGCTAATATAACATCCACTACATCAGGCGGGAGAGAGAAGGAACTCAGGTTGCCCCGTTCAATCTCCAGGCATGTAGGTGCAGACTCTGGAGGTTGGGGTGTAAAACCTGCCCCTGCGACTGCGAGAGGAGGTCTGCCCTGAAAGGGAGACGGAGCGGAGGGCACATTGAGAGTTGGAGAAGGTCGGAATACCACACCCTCCTTGGCCAATCCGGAGCTATTAAGATGACTATCGCCGGGTCTTGGCGAATTTTCCTCAATACTCGAGGAATCAAGGGTATGGGAGGAAACGCGTAAAGCAACTGGCCGCACCAGGTTATTTGAAACGTGTCCCCCAACGCTCCCTGCATCGGATACTGGAGGCTGCAGAATAACGGACAATGCGCGTTCTCCAGAGTGGCAAACAGATCTACCCGAGGAAACCCCCACCTTTGGAAGATCAAACGGGCTTGATCTGGATGGAGACGCCACTCGTGGTCTGCCGAGAATTGGCGACTGAGACCGTCCGCACGTACATTCAAGACCCCGGCCAGATGATTTGCTACCAAGCAAATCTGATGGTCCTTTGCCCAGGACCATAGTCGAAGAGCTTCTCTGCAGAGAAGGTACGACCCTACTCCTCCCTGTTTGTTTATGTACCACATCGTGGTAGTATTGTCCGTCAGGACCTGTACCGACTGACCACGAAGGGAAGGGAGGAAGGCCTTGAGAGCCAGACGTACAGCCCGTAACTCCAACAGATTGATATGAAACATCTGCTCCTCTGGAGACCAAAGGCCTTTGATCTCCAGATCCCCCAGATGAGCTCCCCACCCTAGAGTGGAAGCATCCGTTATGACCGTGGCCACTGGTGGCGACTGGGCGAACGGCTTTCCTTGTGAAAGATTGTTGCTCGCAATCCACCACTTCAAGTCCACAGCAGCATCTCTGGAGATCTTGACAGCACCTTCTAGATCTCCTTTGTGTTGAGACCACTGCCTTCGGAGGCACCACTGAAGAGCCCTCATGTGCCAGCGAGCATGCGTGACCAACAGAATGCAGGAGGCAAACAGACCGAGCAGACGAAGGACCTTGAGGACTGGAACTACCGCTCCATTTCCAAACATTGGAACCAATTCCTGAATATCTTGAATCCGCTGAGGCAAGGCTCGACTCAATGTTGTATCCAGTACTGCCCCTATGAACAGGAGGCGCTGAGAGGGCTCCAGGTGAGATTTGGGCTCGTTCACCGAAAAACCCAGGTCGAACAACAACTGAGTCGTTGACTGCAGATGATGCGACACAAGCTCCGGCGACTTGGCTTTGATCAACCAGTCGTCCAAGTAAGGGAATACTGCTATCCCCTTCCTTCTGAGCTCTGCCGCAACCACCGACATCACCTTCGTGAAGACTCGAGGTGCTGAAGTAAGACCAAACGGAAGGACCGCAAACTGATAGTGCTGCGATCCCACCATAAACCGGAGATACTTCCTGTGTGACTTGAGTATCGGGATATGAAAGTAAGCATCCTGCAAGTCGACAGACACCATCCAATCTTCCTTGTTCAACGCCAAAAGCACCTGAGCTAGGGTCAGCATCTTGAACTTTTCCTGTTTGAGGAACCAATTCAAGATCCTCAGGTCCAGGATTGGTCTCAACCGACCATCCTTCTTGGGAATCAGGAAATACCTTGAGTAACAACCTCGACCCCTTTCCTGCTCTGGGACCAACTCTACCGCGACCTTTGAAAGGAGGGCTTGTACCTCCTGTTCTAGCAACAGGAGGTGTTCTTCTGAACAATAAGAAGGGCGGGGCGGGATGAGGGGCGGGAACTCCCGAAAGGGAAGGGTGTAGCCTTTTCCCACAATACTGAGAACCCAAGTGTCCGTTGTAACAGTCTTCCATTTGGTGAGAAAATGCTGTAATCTTCCCCCTACAGGAGAGGAGTGAGTGGGAAATGGTGGGAGCCTAAGGCTGCTTCCCCTGCTGCACCCCGCCAGAGGATGAGGAAGAGGCAGAGTGCTGCTGAGAGGCTCCTCTGGTGCGGACCCTACCTCTCCCCCTAAAAGATCTATAGGGATGGGAAGAGGCAGGTTGCTGATATCTTCCCCGAAAGGAAGAGGAGGAAGAGCCACGCCCAAATCCACGAAACCACCTGAAAAATCTGGAAGAGGCCGTGGAAGAAGGAGCTTGGAGCCCTAACGACTTAGCCGTGGCCCTGCTCTCCTTAAAACGTTCCAAGGCCGAATCAGCCTTGGCTCCAAACAGTTTGTCCCCATCAAACGGGAGATCCAATAGGGTTGACTGCACATCCGCAGAAAACCCCGAATTACGGAGCCAGGCCTGTCTCCTTGCCACCACAGTCATGCCCATTGCTCTGGCCACCGAGTCGGTGGTGTCCAGCCCAGACTGAATAATCTGGGTCGCGGCAGCCTGGGCATTTGAAACAACATCCAAAAGACCCTGGGGAAGCTCTGTAAATGATGAGGAAATGTCATCCATAAGAGCATGAATATATCTCCCCAGGATACAGGTTGCGTTGGTGGCCTTCAACGCCAGACTGCAGGACGAAAATATTTTCTTGGACTGCGCATCCAGTTTCTTCGAGTCCCTGTCCCCAGGCACCGTCGGGAAAGAACAAGGCGCTGATTTGGATGAACAGGAGGCCTGCACCACCAAGCTCTCCGGTGTAGGGTGTCTAGAAAGAAAGCCAGGGTCAGTTGGTGCAGCTCGATACCTCCTGGCTACGGCTCTATGAACCGCTGGGGAAGATACTGGTCTCTTCCACACCTCTAGCACCGGATCCAGCAAAGCGTCATTAAAGGGCAATAGAGGCTCTGCCGCAGCTGAGGCCGGATGTAGCACCTCTGTTAGAAGGTTTTGTTTAGCCTCCACCACCGGCAAAGGCAGGTCCAAAAAACTAGCTGCCTTCCGTACCACTGCATGAAAGGAAGCAGCCTCCTCAGTGTATTTTCCCGGGGACGAAAGATCCCACTCAGGGGAAGTGTCCAGCCCACTGGTCTCGATGACGCCGATGTCTTGGAGAAGAAGACTTCTTGTGATGCTTCTCCTTCGATTTCGCCTTGAGTGCGCTCCTCTTGGTCCTTGAGGGTGCAATAGATGTATATATATAATATATTTATATATATATATGTGTATATGTGTATATATCTTTATGTATATACTTGGTGTGTGTATATATTTTAAAAGAGAGTTTTATATATATATATATATATATATATATATATATATATATGTACATAAAAAGATTTACAGTTATTCATACAATGTGGTGTATTTTACAATATAATGGATGTTGCCTTGCTCTTTCATTGCATTGCCTGGTTGTTCTCATGCACGTAAAAAATGATTGGTACTGACGTCTGCACGTCGTCGAGGACCTCTTATTGCCTGTATGACGTCAGACGGCGTCGCGTGCGAGACAGTGACGTCCTCGTCGACGTGCAGAGACTAGTAAGAAGATTTCCGTCGAATGCTGGCGCCATGGGAGTATTACTGGGAGAATATGGGAGAACCATGGGAGAATCCACAGGTAGTTGTATCCATCAGAAACCCCCGATCCACACCCTGGGGGGGGGGGGCAGAAAGTCTACTAGATGCCAGGGAATTAAAAAAAAGAACGAGTTACTTACCTTCGGTAACGACTTTTCTGGTGGATACATTAGCTACCTGTGGATTCCTCACCTAATGAATACTCCCATGGCGCCAGCATTCGACGGAAATCTTCTTACTAGTCTCTGCACGTCGACGAGGACGTCACTCTTGCCCACGCGACGCCGTCTGATGTCATACAGGCAATAAGAGGTCCTCGCCGACGTGCCGATGACAGTACCAACATTTTTTACGTGCATGAGAATAATAATAACCCAATGCAATGAAAGAGCAAAGCAACATCTCTTAATATTGTAAATCACACAACATTGCAATAAAATAGCTGTAGATTTATATATACGAATCATGTATATACCCAATATATATATAGATTTATATATAAATATACACATATATACAAATATCATACATGCAAAATGTATTGCAACTTTGAAGACCAAAAGGAGCACACTCAAGGATTGCTTGGAGAGACCAAAAAGGCAACGGGGAGGCGGGTGGGACCGTGAGGAATCCACAGGTAGCTAATGTATCCACCAGAAAAGTCGTTACCGAAGGTAAGTAACTCGTTCTTCTGATGGATACAACTACCTGTGGATTCCTCACCTGATGAATAGAGTCCCAAAGCAGTACCACGCCCGGCGGTGGGTGCCTAAATGGTCAAACCAAGAAATCCTGCAGCACTGACCGTGCAAAATGACCGTCCCTTCTGACCTCAGAGTCCAAACAGTAATGTTTCACAAAAGTGTGAAGGGACGACCAAGTTGCGGCCTTGCAGATGTCAACCACAGGAACACCCCTGGCCAAGGCCGAAGAGGCCGACTTAGCTCTGGTGGAGTGAGCTCTAATGCCCTCAGGCGGATCCTTCTTTGCCAAAGAGTAACAGATTTTAATGCAAAGAACAACCCACCTGGAGAGTGTTCTCTTGTGGACTGCCTTTCCTCTCCTCTTGCCCACGTATCCAATAAACAGCTGATCCTCCAGCCTGAAATCCTTTGTTCTATTGATAAAGAAGCTCAACGCTCTCTTTGGATCCAGACGGTGCAGTCTTTCTTCCTCTTTGGAAGGATGAGGCGGAGGATAGAACGTGGACAAAGTAATTGCCTGAGCCAAATGGAAGGGTGAAACAACCTTCGGGAGGAAAGCAGCCTTGGTCCTCAACACCACCTTATCCCCATAAAAAGTTGTATAAGGGGGTTTAACCGATAAGGCCTGCAACTCACTCACTCTCCTTGCAGATGTTATAGCTACCAGGAATACTGTTTTAATAACCAAATACCTTAAGGGGCAAGAATGCATAGGCTCAAAAGGGGACCCCATAAGGAAAGTCAGGACCAAGGACAAATCCCATTGAGGCATAACGAATGGTTTTGGAGGATATTGATTCAGAAGACCTTTCAAGAATCTGAGAACAATAGGGGATTTAAATAACGATGGTTGGTCTGGAAGACAAATGAAGGCTGACAAGGCCGACAAATAACCCTTAATGGTAGCTACTGCACAACCTTTCTGCGCTAGAGACAGTGCAAAAGACAAAACATGTGACAGATGAGCATGTAAGGGATCAATCTGTCTCTCTCCACACCACATAACAAATTTAGACCACCTATTAGCGTAGATAGATTTAGTGGAGTGTCGCCTGGCCGCTAAGATAACATCCACTACATCAGGCGGGAGAGAGAAGGAACTCAGGTTGCCCCGTTCAATCTCCAAGCATGTAGGTGCAGACTCTGGAGGTTGGGGTGTAAAACCTGCCCCTGCGACTGCGAGAGGAGGTCTGCCCTGAGAGGGAGACGGAGCGGAGGGCACAGTGAGAGTTGGAGAAGGTCGGAGTACCATACCCTCCTTGGCCAATCCGGAGCTATTAAGATGACTTGGGCCCGGTCTTGGCGAATTTTCCTCAACACTCGAGGAATCAAGGGTATGGGGGGAAACGCGTAAAGCAACTGGTCGCACCAGGTTATCTGAAACGCGTCCCCCAACGCTCCCTGCATCGGATACTGGAGGCTGCAGAATAACAGGCAATGCGCGTTCTCCCGAGTGGCAAACAGATCTATCCGAGGAAACCCCCACATCTGGAAGATTAAACAGACTTGATCTGGATGGAGACGCCACTCGTGGTCTGCCGAGAATTGGCGACTGAGACTGTCCGCACGTACATTCAAGACCCCGGCCAGATGATTTGCCACCAAGCAAATCTGATGGTCCTTTGCCCAGGACCATAGCCGAAGAGCTTCTCTGCAGAGAAGGTACGACCCTACTCCTCCCTGTTTGTTTATGTACCACATCGTGGTAGTATTGTCCGTCAGGACCTGTACCGACTGACCACGAAGGGATGGGAGGAAGGCCTTGAGAGCCAAACGTACAGCCCGTAACTCCAACAGATTGATATGAAACACCTGTTCCTCTGGAGACCAAAGCCCTTTGATCTCCAGATCCCCCAGATGAGCTCCCCATCCTAGGGTGGAGGCATCCGTTATTACCGTGGCCACTGGTGGCGACTGCGCGAACGGCTTCCCCTGTGAAAGATTGTTGCCCGCAATCCACCACTTCAATTCCACAGCAGCATCTCTGGAGATCTTGACAGTACCTTCTAAATCTCCCTTGTGTTGAGACCACTGCCTTCGGAGGCACCACTGAAGAGCCCTCATGTGCCAGCGAGCATGCGTGACCAACAGAATGCAGGAGGCGAACAGACCGAGCAGACGAAGGACCTTGAGGACTGGAACTACCGCTCCATTTCGAAACATTGGAACCAATTCCTGAATATCTTGAATCCGCTGAGGCGGAGGAAAGGCTCGACTCAATGTTGTATCCAGTACTGCCCCTATGAACAGGAGGCGCTGAGAGGGCTCCAGGTGAGATTTGGGCACGTTCACCGAAAAGCCCAGGTCGAACAACAACTGGGTTGTTGACTGCAGATGATGCGACACAAGCTCCGGGGACTTGGCTTTGATCAACCAATCGTCCAAGTAAGGGAATACTGCTATCCCCTTCCTTCTGAGCTCCGCCGCAACCACTGACATCACCTTTGTGAAGACTCGAGGTGCTGAAGTAAGACCAAACGGGAGGACCGCAAACTGATAGTGCTGCGACCCTACCACAAACCGGAGATACTTCCTGTGCGACTTGAGTATCGGGATATGAAAGTAAGCATCCTGCAAGTCGACAGACACCATCCAATCTTCCTTGTTCAACGCCAAAAGCACCTGTGCTAGGGTCAGCATCTTGAACTTTTCCTGTTTGAGGAACCAATTCAAGATCCTCAGATCCAGGATTGGTCTCAACTGACCATCCTTTTTGGGAATCAGGAAGTATCTTGAGTAACAACCTCGACCCTTTTCCTGCTCTGGGACCAACTCTACCGCGCCCTTTGAAAGGAGGACTTGAACCTCCTGTTCTAGCAACAGGAGGTGTTCTTCTGAACAATAAGATGGGCGGGGCGGGATGAGGGGCGGGAACTCCCGAAAGGGAAGGGCGTAGCCTTTTCCCACAATGCCGAGAACCCAAGTGTCCGTTGTGATAGACCTCCACTTGTGGAGAAAACGCTGTAATCTTCCCCCTACAGGAGAGGAGTGAGTGGGAAACGGTGGAAGCCTAAGGCTGCTTCCCCTGCTGCACCCCTCCAGAGGACGAGGAAGAGGCAGAGTGCTGTTGAGAGGCTCCTCTGGTACGGACCCCACCCCTCCCCCTCCCTCTAAATGACCTATAGGGGAGGGAAGAGGCGGGTTGCTGGAACCTCCCCCGAAAGGAAGAGGAATAAGAGCCACGCCCAAATCCCCGAAACCTCCTGAAAATTCTAGAAGAGGCAGAGGAAGAAGGAGCTTGCAGTCCTAACGATTTGGCTGTGGCTCTGCTCTCCTTAAATCGTTCCAAGGCCGAATCTGCCTTGGCTCCAAACAGTCTGTCCCCATCAAACGGGAGGTCCAGCAGGGTCGACTGCACATCCGCAGAGAACCCTGAGTTTCGGAGCCAGGCCTGTCTTCTTGCCACCACAGCCGTGCCCATCGCCCTGGCCACCGAGTCGGTCGTGTCCAGCCCAGACTGGATAATCTGGGTCGCGGCAGCCTGGGCGTCCGAGACCACATCCAAAAGACCCTGGGGAAGCTCCGTGAATGAAGACGAAATATCATCCATCAGCGCATGGATGTACCTCCCCAGAATGCACGTGGCGTTGGTGGCCTTCAACGCCAAACTGCATGACGAAAATATTTTCTTGGACTGCGCATCCAGTTTCTTGGAGTCTCTGTCTCCAGGCACCGTCGGGAAGGAACCAGGCGCTGACTTTGAGGAACAGGAGGCTTGCACCACCAAGCTCTCCGGCGTAGGGTGTCTAGAGAGAAAGCCAGGGTCAGATGGTGCAGCTCGATACCTCCTGGCCACAGCCCTATGAACGGCCGAGGAAGACACCGGCTTCTTCCACACCTCCAACACCGGATCCAGCAAAGCCTCATTAAATGGCAAGAGAGGCTCAGCTGCAGCAGAGGCCGGATGCAATACCTCTGTCAGCAAATTCTGCTTTGCCTCTGCCACCGGCAAAGGCAGGTCCAAAAAGCTCGCTGCCTTCCTCACCACAGCATGAAAGGAAGCAGCCTCCTCCGTATATTCCCCTGGAGATGAAAGGTCCCACTCAGGGGAAGTGTCCAGCCCACTGGCTGTATCCAGACCATGCAGTCCGTCTCCAGAGTCCTCAATCTCTCCCTCCTCTAGGACTCGCTGGTACTCTTGCTCTTCTAAAAGACGGAGAGCACGCCTCCTCGAATGAAGTCTCTCCTCGATACGCGGAGTCGACATGGCCTCCGCCGACGTCGAAGAACGGCGCCGATCTCCAGAAGCATCTGACGCCGCGTCCGGCGCCACAGGCAGCTTCGGCGCCGAGGCAGGAGCCGGAGGACGAGGTCTTGGAGCCGATGGACCAACCGGAGTCACAGGGCAAAATCCTGACTTCGACGGAGGGGCAACCTCCGGGGCCGAAACATCCGAAGCCACCGGAGCGGCCACCGACGCCGGCACCGGCGCCGAGCCCCCATTCCCAAAAGGGAGAAAGGGCATAAAGGGTGCCGGCCGAAGAGGCGCAGGATCACCCAACGAAAAGGCCAAGGGCCCCGAAGGACCAGCCGGAGCAGCTCCTGGAGCCATCTGCTGAAAGATGGTATACATCGCATTAAGAAACGCGGTACTATCGGCTCCAGGAGTGGGAAAAGCCGGATACTGGGGTGCCTGGATCGAAGGCGACCCCGACGCCGGCCTCGACGTCTGCGACGCCGGAGAAAACACAAGAGGCTGCACCACCTCAATCACTGACGCCTGACCAGATGAAGTCGGTGACGCCGGAGAGGGCAACGGCGTCGATGGATGCGGCGTGACCGTGGGGCTGACCTCCCAAGTCCTCCGACGCCGAGCCGAAGGTGACCTCGAATGAGACTCCTTGCTGGAGTGACGTCGTGAGTCTCTACGGCGCCGGGAGTCTCGATGACGCCGGTGAGACCTTGGCGAAGAAGACTTCTTATGATGTTTCTCCTTCTTCTTTGACTTTGCCATGAATAACTTGGCCTCGCGCTCTTTGAGGGCCTTCGGATTCATGTGTTGACATGAATCGCAAGTCGAGACGTCGTGGTCGGAGCTCAAACACCATAGACAGTCGGAGTGAGGATCTGTAACTGACATCTTGCCCCCACACTCTCGACAGGGCTTGAAACCCGACTTCCTCTGAGACATTGTTACCGCAGAGAAGACTACGCAGCAGACAATACACTGTAACCACGAAGGTAACAGTAACTCCCTCGAAGATAACCGTTTCGAATGCACGGAAAAAAGGGAACTGTCATCGGCACGTCGGCGAGGACTTCTTATTGCCTGTATGATGTCAGACGGCGTCGCGTGGGCTAGAGTGACGTCCTCGTCGACGTGCAGAGACTAGTAAGAAGATTTCCGTCAAATGCTGGCGCCATGGGAGTATTCATCAGGTGAGGAATCCACAGGTAGTTGTATCCATCAGAAAGTAATGTTTCACAAAAGTGTGAAGGGACGACCAAGTTGCGGCCTTGCAGAAGTCGACCACAGGAACACCCCTGGCCAAGGCCGAAGAGGCCGACTTAGCTCTGGTGGAATGAGCTCTAATGCCCTCAGGCGGATCTTTCTTTGCCAAGGAGTAACAGATTTTAATGCAAAGAACAACCCACCTGGAGAGTGTTCTCTTGTGGACTGCCTTTCCTCTCCTCTTGCCCACGTATCCGACAAACAGCTGATCCTCCAGCCTGATATCCTTCATTCTGTCAATATAGAAGCTCAACGCCCTTTTTGGGTCCAGGCGATGTAGTCTTTCTTCCTCCTTTGAAGGATGAGGCGGAGGATAAAACGTGGACAAAGTGATTGTCTGAGCCAAATGGAAGGGTGAAACAACCTTCGGAAGGAAAGCAGCCTTGGTCCTCAACACCACCTTATCCCCATAAAACGTTTAACCGATAAGGCCTGCAACTCACTCACTCTCCTTGCAGATGTTATAGCTACCAGGAATACTGTTTTAATAACCAAATACTTTAAAGGGCAAGAATGCATAGGCTCAAAAGGGGACCCCATAAGGAAAGTCAGGACCAAGGATAAATCCCATTGAGGCATAACGAATGGTTTCGGAGGATATTGATTCAGAAGACCTTTCAAGAATCTGAGAACAATAGGGGATTTAAATAACGACGGTTGGTCTGGAAGACAAATGAAGGCTGACAAGGCCGACAAATAACCCTTAATGGTAGCCACTGCACAACCTTTCTGCGCTAGAGACAGTGCAAAAGACAAAACATGTGACAGATGAGCATGTAAGGGATCAATCTGTCTCTCTCCACACCACATAACAAATTTAGACCACGGGAGGTCCAGCAGGGTCGACTGCACATCCGCAGAGAACCCTGAGTTTCGGAGCCAGGCCTGTCTTCTTGCCACCACAGCCGTGCCCATCGCCCTGGCCACCGAGTCGGTCGTGTCCAGCCCAGACTGGATAATCTGGGTCGCGGCAGCCTGGGCGTCCGAGACCACATCCAAGAGACCCTGGGGGAGCTCCGTAAATGAAGACGAAATATCATCCATCAGAGCATGGATGTACCTCCCCAGAATGCACGTTGCGTTGGTGGCCTTCAACGCCAAACTGCATGACGAAAATATTTTCTTGGACTGCGCATCCAGTTTCTTGGAGTCTCTGTCTCCAGGCACCGTCGGGAAGGAACCAGGCGCTGACTTTGAGGAACAGGAGGCTTGCACCACCAAGCTCTCCGGCGTAGGGTGTCTAGAGAGAAAGCCAGGGTCAGATGGTGCAGCTCGATACCTCCTGGCCACAGCCCTATGAACGGCCGAGGAAGACACCGGCTTCTTCCACACCTCCAACACCGGATCCAGCAAAGCCTCATTAAATGGCAAGAGAGGCTCAGCTGCAGCAGAGGCCGGATGCAATACCTCTGTCAGCAAATTCTGCTTCGCCTCTGCCACCGGCAAAGGCAGGTCCAAAAAGCTCGCTGCCTTCCTCACCACAGCATGAAAGGAAGCAGCCTCCTCCATATATTCCCCTGGAGATGAAAGGTCCCACTCAGGGGAAGTGTCCAGCCCACTGGCTGTATCCAGACCATGCAGTCCTTCTCCAGAGTCCTCAATCTCTCCCTCCTCTAGGACTCGCTGGTACTCCTGCTCTTCTAAAAGACGGAGAGCACGCCTCCTCGAATGAAGTCTCTCCTCGATACGCGAAGTCGACATGGCCTCCGCCGACGTCGAAGAACGGCGCCGATCGCCAGAAGCATCTGACGCCGCGTCCGGCGCCACAGGCAGCTTCGGCGCCGAGGCAGGAGCCGGAGGACGAGGACTTGGAGCCGATGGACCAACCGGAGTCACACGGCAAAATCCTGACTTCGACGGAAGGGCAACCTCCGGGGCCGAAACATCCGAAGCCACCGGAGCGGCCACCGACGCCGGCACCGGCGCCGAGCCCACATTCCCAAAAGGGAGAAAGGGCATAAAGGGTGCCGGCCGAAGAGGCGCAGGATCACCCAACGAAAAGGCCAAGGGCCCCGAAGGACCAGCCGGAGTAGCTCCTGGAGCCATCTGCTGAAAGATGGTATACATTGCATTAAGAAACGCGGTACTATCGGCTCCAGGAGTGGGAAAAGCCGGATACTGGGGTGCCTGGATCGAGGGCGACCCCGACGCCGGCCTCGACGTCTGCGACGCCGGAGAAAACACAAGAGGCTGCACCACCTCAATCACCGACGTCTGACCAGGCGAAGTCGGTGACGCCGGAGAGGGCAACGGCGTCGAAGTATGCGGCGTGACCGTGGGGCTGACCTCCCAAGTCTTCCGACGCCGAGCCGAAGGTGACCTCGAACGAGACTCCTTGCTGGAATGACGTCGTGAGTCTCTACGGCGCCGGGAGTCTCGATGACGTCGGTGAGACCTTGGCGAAGAAGACTTCTTATGATGTTTCTCCTTCTTCTTTGACTTTGCCATGAATAACTTGGCCTCACGCTCTTTGAGGGCCTTCGGATTCATGTGTTGACATGAATCGCAAGTCGAGACGTCGTGGTTGGAGCTCAAACACCATAGACAGTCGGAGTGAGGATCTGTAACTGACATCTTGCCCCCCCACTCTCGACAGGGCTTGAAACCCGACTTCCTCTGAGACATTATTACCGCAGAGAAGACTACGCAGCAGACAATACACTGTAACCACGAAGGTAACAGTAGCTCCCTCGAAGATAACCTTTTCGAATGCACGGAAAAAAGGGAACTGTCATCGGCACGTCGGTGAGGACCTCTTATTGCCTGTATGACGTCAGACAGCGTCGCGTGGGCAAGAGTGACGTCCTCGTCGACGTGCAGAGACTAGTAAGAAGATTTCCGTCGAATGCTGGCGCCATGGGAGTATTCATTAGGTGAGGAATCCACAGGTAGTTGTATCCATCAGAAAAAAGAAAATTAGTGGGGTGGTGGCTACCAATCAGTATGGGCCTGGTTATGCCCCCACCCCACCTGAAGGAGGTAACAGTCTTTTAGCTCTACCCTCACACTAAAACATCTTATCCCACGGCAAGCAAGAGGACATTTGATTATTTGGGGTTTTCGTTTTACATTTGTGCCATGAGAGCTTGGCTAACTCTCAAAATCGTCCCACTTGGAATGTTGAGGGCTGCACTTTATGGACTTTGGGACGCTGCCATGTAGAAAAATCCACAAGACCTAGACACATCTGAAAACTAAACATCATGATGATTCTAGGGTGGTGTGCTTCACAGGCACCCCGCACCATTTTTTTTTTTACCCACAATGCCCTGCAAACCTCCAACTTTGCTGGAAATCACACATTTTTGTGATGGAACCTTCCAGAATCTGCAGGAATCCACAAAATTCCTACCACCCAGCTTTGTCTCATCTATACTGATAAAAATTCTGCTGCACTTGTCAGCCTAAAATTTTTTTTTTCCCCTCAAACTGCCCTTTTGGACCTGCTTTGGTTCCCCTCAATTTCGACAAGTTTTTGGCTCTTCCCTGTCACAAGCACTTGGCCCACCAACACAAGTGAGGTGCCATTTTTATCAGGAGACTTGGGGGAACGCTGGGTGGAAGGAAATTTGTGGCTCCTCTCAGATTCCAGAACTTTCTGTCACCTAAATGACAGGAAAAAGTGTTTTTTTGGGCCAAATTTTTAGGTTTGCAAAGGATTCTGGGTAACAGAACCTGGTGAGAGCTCCACAAGTCACCCCATCTTGGATTCCCCTTGGTGGCTAGTTTTAAAAAATGCACAGGTTTGCTAGGTTTCCCCAGGTGCCAGCTGAGCTAGAGGCCAAAATCCACAGCTAGGCAATTTGTGAAAAACAGCTCTGTTTTCTTTCTGAAAATGTGATGTGTCCATTTTGTGTTTCCTGTCGCTGGCACTAGGCCTACCCACGCAAGGGAGGTACCATTTTTATTGGGACACTTGGGGGAACACAGAATAGCAAAACAAGTGTTATTGCCCCTTGTCTTTCTCTACATTAGTTCCTTCCAAATGTAAGAGGGTGTAAAAAAGACGTCTATTTGAGAAATGCCCTGTAATTCACATGCTAGTATGGGGACCCCAGAAATCAGAGATGTGCAAATAACCACTGCTTCTCAACACCTTATCTTGTGGCCATTTTGGAAATACAAAGGTTTTCTTGATACCTATTTTTCACTTTTAATATTTCAGCAAATGAATTGCTGTATACCCGGTATAGAATGTAAAACCATTGCAAGGTGCAGCTCATTTATTGGCTCTGGGTACCTAGGGTTCTTAATGAACCTACAAGCCCTATATATCCCCGCAACCAGAAGAGTCCAGCTGACGTAACGGTATATTGCTTTAAAAAACTGACATCGCAGTAAACAGTTACAGAGTAAAACGTGGAGAAAAATGGGCGTTTTTTTCACCTCAATTTCAGTATTTTTTTATTTCAGCTGTTATTTTCTGTAGGAAACCCTTGTAGGATCTACACAAATTACCCCTTGCTGAACTCAGAATTTTGTCTACTTTTCAGAAGTGTTTAGCTTTCTGGGATCCAGCATTGGTTTCACACCCATTTCGGTCACTAACTGGAAGGAGGCTGAAAGCACAAAAAATAGTTAAAATGGGGTATGTCCCAGTAAAATGCCAAAATTGTGTTGAAAAATTGGGTTTTGTGATTCAAGTCTGCCTGTTCCTGAAAGCTGGGAAGATGGTGATTTTAGCACTGGAACCCTTTGTTGATGCCATTCTCAGGGAGAAAACCACAAGCCTTCTTCTGCAGCCCTTTTTTGCAATTTTTTGAAAAAAAAGACATTTTCGCTGTATTTTGGCTAATTTCTTGGCCTGCTTCAGGGGAACCCACAAAGTCTGGGTACCTCTAGAATCCCTAGGATGTTGGAAAAAAAGGACGCAAATTTGGCACGGGTAGCTAATGTGGAGAAAAAAAGTTATGAGGGCCTAAGCGCGAACTGCCCAAAATAGCCAAAAAAAGGCTCGGCACAGTGGGGAAAAGGCCTGGCAGCGAAGGGGTTAAAAACAGTAGTGGGGAAATAGCCAAACAACCTGGAACACCACAGGCTTCCTGAGGAGCCATCATCTTTAACATTTGGTGGTTTAAGCTCCATTTGCAGATCAGCACAGCAACATTGGGTGCATGCACTTCTTTGCAAGATAATACTTCCTGGGAGCCTTAAGGAACTTGAGTGATCTGTTACACATTACTTGTGTTTTTTTGGGTCTACACCCTCTTTTGGCAAAGTGTACAGTATTACCACACAAAATGAGCACCTCAGATATTTTGGAATTGGACAGGCACAGTAATTACTGCTGTATAAACCGAATCAAGATACAGCACAAGTCAGGCAGACAGGTCCTCTTACTTAAACTTGCGTAAGATTATGACCTACTGCATTAAGAGGCGTCTTTACTCCCAAGCAAGGTCGATTCTTGCCCGATCTATTTCTAGAGGATGCAACAACTTCAGCAAGAACTGATGCCAAGAGCACTAATGGTCTTTCCAACAGGGAAATGTGTCCTTAAGATACCAGCGTATGTGGAGCACAGAAATATTAACGTTTTGTGAAATAACAAGGTTGCTCACAGAGTAATCCACATAACCTGGAATACCATTCACTTCACTCTCAGTTGGAGAGTATTGCCCAACTTTGAATCATTTTTACACTCCTAACAAGTCAAACACTTTAAAAGACTTATGAGGTAGTCAAGCCCGAAAGCCATCAGCAGCCTCGGATATTTTGTGATTGGACAGGCAACGTAATTAATGCTTTCTAAATTGAATCAAGGTTCAGCACAAGTCAGTCAGACAGGTCCTCTTACTTAAACTTGCATAAGATAATGCCCTACTGCATTAAGAGGCTTCTTAACTCCCAGCAAGGTCGACCCTTGGCCATTCTCTCTTTAGAGGATGCAAACTACGGAGCAAATTGATGCCAAGAGCAATAACGGTCTTTAAAACAGGTAAACGTGTACTTAAGATACAGCTGCACGTGGAGCAGCAATGATAACGTTTTATAAGGTAACAAGGTTGCTCCTAAAGCGATCTACATAACCTGGCATACAATTCACCTCACTCTTATTCAAAGAGTATTGCCCAATTTTTACACTCCCAACAATTCAAATACGTCCTATAGACTTTAATGGGTTCGTCATGCCATAAAGCCTTAAGCAGCATCCAAAATAACTGTCCACCTCCATCATCCTCCTTGGATACTGTAGGCTGAGCAGTATGGCTCGGATTTGGTTAGAAAGCCTTGCGGCAACAAAGAGGCTCAAATAGTGCCCTCTGGTTGTCACAGTGGATCAAATGGACAGTCTCTTTCAACCACTATTTTGGGAAACCTGCAAGAGAAGAAGTGAGGCAGCTGCATCCTGGGTGACTGACACTGTTCTGTACTTGGCCTTATGAGCCACAAAGTGTTGTGAGTACTGACGCACAGGCTGTATGTCACATCCGCCCAGTTTGCTGAACACCCGAGGCTTATTTGAGCACCATGTTTGTCTTGGCATCCTTCATCAGATGGTATTTGATCAGAAGCACTATTCAAATTTGTAACACATATCCCTTTCTATAAATAGGTGCTAGGTGGTGATCCGGGAACAATAACCTATTTTTTCTGAGTAATAGTTTGTATCATATGTTTGCGAATACTGGTGCAGGTGACCACAAAAACAGGATACTGTTGAAAGTTTTGGAGAGAGCATGAGGAGGGACAGGAGATTTTGAGGTATTAAAACAGACTGATCTTACCTGGATGCCCCTGCTGCAAAGCAAACTATAAGTTGTGATGCGAGAAGAGTGGCAGAACAGGAGGCTAAGGCATATCTTATTACATAAGTGTAGCTGCCAATTATTACGTTGTACGATTCTCAGCTGTATCCAACACTATCGAAGTCTTAGTTCTACTGTAGCACAGCAACCTTCACAAGAGTGCAGTCTACCTTATATTATTGGTGGGTAGCTTATGCATGGTGGAGCTCTCTCTCAGAGCAACAGGTTTATCTGCAGGGTACTTGTGTCTCACTCATGGTAGCACATAGTACTTGTTTCTCCAGGCAGCACAGGTTCTCCCCAGGAGTAACCGAAAGGCCTTCCTCCACATAGTAAATGAATCTAAGTACACTGTTCCAAGAACAAGAAAAATAAGTAGAATGTAGGGCCATAGGACAGTCCTCTTGTTAGGAGCAAAGTGTCCTCACACATCCACTCTGATGTCATGCATCATTATTGGGCAAGCTCCTCGTCAGACCGGTGCTGGAATGTCTGACGGGCACCCCAAAAGGGGGCTCTTTGCCGGAAATCTTTTTTCAATAATCGAGTGCCCAAACCAGAGAGTAGTGGCAAATAGTGCACCATCTATGGGCACACCACAAACAGGAGAGCAAAAGAACGAGTTACTTACCTTCGGTAACGACTTTTCTGGTGGATACATTAGCTACCTGTGGATTCCTCACCTAATGAATACTCCCATGGCGCCAGCATTCGACGGAAATCTTCTTACTAGTCTCTGCACGTCGACGAGGACGTCACTCTAGCCCACGCGACGCCGTCTGACGTCATACAGGCAATAAGAGGTCCTCGACGACGTACCGACGTCAGTACCAATCATTTTTTACGTGCATGAGAACAACCAGGCAATGCAATGAAAGAGCAAGGCAACATCCCATTACATTGTAAAAATACACAACATTGCATGAATAACTGTAAATCTATATATATATATATATATATATATATATATATATATATATATATATATAACTCTTTCTTTTTTAAAATATATATACACATCAAGTATATACACACAGATATATACATATATACATATATATAAATATAATATATACAACATCTATTGCACCCTCAAAGACCAAGAGGAGCGTACTCAAGGATTACTTGGTAAGACCAGAAAGGCAACGGGGAGGCGGGTGGGACCGTGAGGAATCCACAGGTAGCTAATGTATCCACCAGAAAAGTCGTTACCGAAGGTAAGTAACTCGTTCTTCTGATGGATACAACTACCTGTGGATTCCTCACCTAATGAATAGAGTCCCAAAGCAGTACCACGCCCGGCGGTGGGTGCCTAAATGGTCAAACCAAGAAATCCTGCAGCACTGACCGTGCAAAATGGCCGTCCCTTCTAACCTCAGAATCCAAACAGTAATGTTTTGCAAAAGTGTGAAGGGACGACCAAGTTGCGGCCTTGCAGATGTCGACCACAGGAACACCTCTGGCCAAGGCCGAAGTGGCCGACTTAGCTCTGGTGGAATGAGCTCTAATGCCCTCAGGAGGATCCTTCTTTGCCAAAGAGTAACAGATTTTAATGCAAAGAACAACCCTCCTGGATAGTGTTCTCTTGTGGACTGCCTTTCCTCTCCTCTTGCCCACGTATCCAATAAACAGCTGATCCTCCAGCCTGAAATCCTTTGTTCTATCAATAAAGAAGCTCAACGCCCTCTTTGGGTCCAGACGGTGCAGTCTTTCTTCCTCTTTGGAAGGATGAGGCGGAGGATAGAACGTGGACAAAGTAATTGCCTGAGCCAAATGGAAAGGTGAAACAACCTTCGGGAGGAAAGCAGCCTTGGTCCTCAACACCACCTTATCCCCATAAAAAGTTGTATAAGGGGGCTTTACTGATAAGGCCTGCAACTCACTCACTCTCCTTGCTGATGTTATAGCGATCAGGAAGACTGTTTTTAAAACCAAATACCTTGGGGCAAGAATGCATAGGTTCAAAAGGGGACCCCATAAGGAAAGTCAGGACCAAGGACAAATCCCATTGCGGCATAACGAATGGCTTTGGAGGATATTTATTTAGAAGACCTTTCAAGAATCTGATAACAATAGGGGATTTAAATAAAGATGGTTGGTCTGGAAGACATATGAAGGCTGACAAGGCCGATAAATAACCCTTAATGGTAGCCACTGCACAACCTTTCTGCGCTAGAGACAGAGCAAAAGACAAAACGTCCGATAGATGAGCATGCAAAGGATCAATCTGCCTCTCTCCACACCACGCAACAAATCTAGACCATCTATTAGCGTAGATAGATTTAGTGGAGTGTCGCCTGGCCGCTAATATAACATCCACTACCTCAGGCGGGAGAGAGAAGGAACTCAGGTTGCCCCGTTCAATCTCCAGGCATGTAGGTGCAGACTCTGGAGGTTGGGGTGTAAAACCTGCGACTGCGAGAGGAGGTCTGCCCTGAAAGGGAGACGGAGCGGAGGGCACATTGAGAGTTGGAGAAGGTCGGAGAACCATACCCTCCTTGGCCAATCCGGAGCTATTAGGATGACTAGAGCCCGGTCCTGGCGAATCTTCCTCAATACCCGAGGAATCAAGGGTATGGGAGGAAACGCGTAAAGCAACTGGCCGCACCAGGTTATTTGAAACGCGTCCCCCAACGCTCCCTGCATCGGATACTGGAGGCTGCAGAATAACGGACAATGCGCGTTCTCTCGAGTGGCAAACAGATCTACCCGAGGAAACCCCCACCTCTGGAAGATTAAACGGACTTGATCTGGATGGAGACACCACTCGTGGTCTGCCGAGAATTGGCGACTGAGACTGTCCGCACGCACGTTCAAGACTCCGGCCAGATGGTTTGCTATCAAGCAAATCTGATGGTCCTTTGCCCAGGACCATAGTCGAAGAGCTTCTCTGCAGAGAAGGTACGACCCCACTCCTCCCTGCTTGTTTATGTACCACATCGTGGTAGTATTGTCCGTTAGGACCTGTACCGACTGACCACGAAGGGAAGGGAGGAAGGCCTTGAGAGCCAGACGTACAGCCCGTAACTCTAACAGATTGATGTGAAACATCTGTTCCTCTGGAGACCAAAGGCCTTTGATCTCCAGATCCCCCAGATGAGCTCCCCACCCTAGAGTGGAAGCATCCGTTATGACTGTGGCCACTGGTGGCGACTGCTGGAACGGCTTTCCTTGTGAAAGATTGTTGCTTGCAATCCACCACTTCAAATCCACAGCAGCATCTCTTGAGATCTTGACAGTACCCTCTAGATCCCCTTTGTGTTGAGACCACTGCCTTCGGAGGCACCACTGAAGAGCCCTCATGTGCCAGCGAGCATGCGTGACCAACAGAATGCAGGAGGCAAACAGACCGAGCAGACGAAGGACCTTGAGGACTGGAACTACCGCTCCATTTCGAAACATTGGAACCAAATCCTGAATATCTTGAATCCGCTGAGGCGGAGGAAAGGCCCGACCCAATGTTGTATCCAGTACTGCCCCTATGAACAGGAGGCGCTGAGAGGGCTCTAGGTGAGATTTGGGCTCGTTCACGGAAAAACCCAGGTCGAACAACAACTGGGTTGTTGACTGCAGATGATGCGACACAAGCTCCGGGGACTTGGCTTTGATCAACCAGTCGTCCAAGTAAGGGAATACTGCTATCCCCTTCCTTCTGAGTTCTGCCGCAACCACCGACATCACCTTCGTGAAGACTCGAGGTGCTGAAGTAAGACCAAACGGAAGGACCGCAAACTGATAGTGCTGCGATCCCACCACAAACCGGAGATACTTCCTGTGTGACTTGAGTATCGGGATATGAAAGTAAGCATCCTGCAAGTCGACAGACACCATCCAGTCTTCCTTGTTCAACGCCAAAAGCACCTGTGCTAGGGTCAGCATCTTGAACTTTTCCTGCTTGAGGAACCAATTCAAGATCCTCAGGTCCAGGATTGGTCTCAAACGACCATCCTTCTTGGGAATCAGGAAATACCTTGAGTAACATCCTCGACCCCTTTCCTGCTCTGGGACCAACTCCACCGCGCCCTTTGAAAGGAGGGCTTGTACCTCCTGTTCTAGCAACAGGAGGTGTTCTTCTGAACAATAAGAAGGGCGGGGCGGGAACTCCCGAAAGGGAAGGGTGTAGCCTTTTCCCACAATACTGAGAACCCAAGTGTCCGTTGTAACAGTCTTCCATTTGGTGAGAAAATGCTGTAATCTTCCCCCTACAGGAGAGGAGTGAGTGGGAAATGGTGGAAGCCTAAGGCTGCTTCCCCTGCTGCACCCCGCCAGAGGATGAGGAAGAGGCAGAGTGCTGCTGAGAGGCTCCTCTGGTGCGGACCCTACCTCTCCCCCTAAAAGATCTATAGGGATGGGAAGAGGCAGGTTGCTGATATCTTCCCCGAAAGGAAGAGGAGGAAGAGCCACGCCCAAATCCACGAAACCTCCTGAAAAATCTGGAAGAGGCCGTGGAAGGAGGAGCTTGGAGCCCTAACGACTTAGCCGTGGCCCTGCTCTCCTTAAAACGTTCCAAGGCCGAATCAGCCTTGGCTCCAAACAGTTTGTCCCCATCAAACGGGAGATCCAACAATGTGGACTGTACATCCGCAGAAAAGCCCGAGTTACAGAGCCAGGCCTGCCTCCTTGCCACCACAGTTGTGCCCATTGCTCTGGCTACCGAGTCGGTCGTATCCAGTCCCGTCTGGATAATCTGGGTCGCAGCCACCTGGGCATTTGAAACAACATCCAAAAGACCCTGGGGAAGCTCTGTAAACGATGAGGAAATGTCATCCATCAGAGCATGAATATACCTCCCCAGGATACAGGTTGCGTTGGTGGCCTTCAACGCCAGACTGCAGGACGAAAAAATCTTCTTGGACTGCGCCTCTAGTTTCTTTGAGTCTCTGTCCCCAGGCACCGTCGGGAAAGAACCAGGCGCTGACTTGGATGAACAAGAGGCCTGCACCACCAAGCTCTCCGGCGTAGGGTGCCTAGACAGAAAACCAGGGTCAGTCGGAGCCGCCCGATACCTCCTGGCCACGGCTCTGTGAACTGCTGGGGAAGATGCCGGCCTCTTCCACACCTCTAACACCGGATCCAGCAGAGCGTCATTAAATGGCAAAAGAGGCTCCGCCGCAGCTGAGGCCGGATGTAGCACCTCTGTTAGAAGGTTTTGTTTAGCCTCCACCACCGGCAAAGGCAGGTCCAAAAAACTAGCTGCCTTCCGTACCACTGCGTGAAAGGAAGCAGCCTCCTCAGTATATTCTCCCAGGGACGAAAGATCCCACTCAGGGGAAGTGTCCAGCCCACTGGCCGACTCCAGACCACGCAGCCCATCACCCGAGTCCTCTAGCTCTCCTTCCTCCAGGGCTCGTTGGTACTCCTGCTCCTCTAATACACGGAGAGCACGTCTCCTCGAATGAAGCCGTTGTTCAATACGCGGAGTCGACAATGCCTCCGCCGAAGTCGAAGATCTTTCCGACGAAAGAGCAGTCGAAGCAGATGGACCCACCGGAGTCACAGGCCGAAATCCCGACGTCGACGGGATAGAAATCCCCGGGGCCAATCCCTCTGAAGCCACCGGAGCGGCCACCGGCGCCGACACTGGCGCCGAGCCCACGTTCCCAAAAGGGAGAAAGGGCATAAAGGGTGCCGGCCGAAGAGGCGCAGGATCACCCAATGAAAAGGCCAAAGGCCCAGCCGGAGCACCCCCTGGAGCCATCTGTTGGAAGATGGCATACATCGCATTCAAGAATGCGGAACTATTGGCTCCAGGGGTGGGAAAAGCCGGATACAGGGGTGCCTGTCTCGGAGGCGACCCCGACGCCGGCCTCGACGTCTGCAACGCCGGAGAAAACACCTGAGGCTCCAATACCTCAATCACCGACGCCTGTCCAGGTGAAGTTGGAGACGCCGGAGAGGGCAACGGCGTCGAAGGATGCGGCGTAACCGTGGGACTGATCTCCCATGTCCTTCGGCGCCGATCCGAAGACCTGGAACGAGTCTCCTTTGAATGACGCCGAGATTCTCTACGGCGCCGGGAGTCTCGATGACGCCGATGTCTTGGTGAAGAAGACTTCTTGTGATGCTTCTCCTTCGATTTCGCCATAAACAGCTTCGCCTCACGTTCCTTGAGGGCCTTTGGATTCATGTGCTGGCATGAATCACAAGTCGAGACGTCGTGGTCGGAGCTCAAACACCAAAGGCAATCGGAATGAGGATCCGTCACTGACATCTTGCCTCCACACTCACGACAAGGCTTGAATCCAGACTTTCTCTGCGACATTATTACCACAGCGAAAGACTACGCAGCAAAAATACACTGTAACTACAAAAGTAACAGTTGCTCCCTCGAAGATAACCGTTTCGAATGCACGGAAAAAAGGGAACTGACGTCGGCGAGGACCTCTTATTGCCTGTATGACGTCAGACGGCGTTGCGTGGGCTAGAGTGACGTCCTCGTCGACGTGCAGAGACTAGTAAGAAGATTTCCGTCGAATGCTGGCGCCATGGGAGTATTCATTAGGTGAGGAATCCACAGGTAGTTGTATCCATCAGAAAGAAATAGAAATTAAAATTGGCTCGAGAGACCTGCCACCTAACCACTAATTTTATTAATTGAGGCAGAGTCTAGGTCAAGGTTAAAACACGGGGGAGAGTGAGGACTGAGGTGATACTCATTCACTCTCGCAATCACAAATCAAAAAGGGAGGGGAGAGAATCATCTAACACCCCTGTGAAATGGGTCAACATCTTTCGCGTCGCAGTGGTCCATCTGGATCCAGTGACACTTCATCAGGACCAAAACATCAACACTTCTCCTTTGTTGCACATTTAGACTACAAGTGGTCTAAAACTATAAAGTTACCATACTCCAGTCACTTACTCTAATGTACAGTACGTCACACTAGTCAAGTCTAGAGGTCAACCGTCCTAAATTAGGGATCCGGCTCCATAGGAGTACACATGCCAGGAGATAAGCGGTATAATTAGAAAAGGCCGAATCTCCACCAGGGACCTACCCGGGGCAGTGTTCCTCCAAATAGCACGTCTTTACTGAGGTAGCATGCATCAACCTCTGTTCAGAAGGTGCATCCTCAACCACAGCAAAGCACTTGCTTAATATACAAGTGGGGAGAGTGAGAGAGATTTAGGGTCCCCGATAAATCCTCTATTGAACATCACAAAACAACATGTGGGGCAAACCTCTACGGCTCGTCACCAGTGTGGGAAAGATAGACAAAGGCAGCACAATGTTGAAAACTACTTTATTCAATAAGTAAGATCATTAAGATCAGGATATAGAAGGCAGGCTGGTAGACACATCCAATGCAGCCATACTCTTGCACATTATCTCCAACATCCTCGCATTTACTCCAAAGCATTCTACACCAACATTCCCTTTGGCATAACACAGAGCACGGGCATCCAACACAACAGAAGGGATATGGGGAAAGTCTATCCATCCACTTTGAAGTAGCCCTCATTTAGGGTGTGGAACCCTCACCTTCCAATGGTAGCATGCTTCATCACTGGGATCCCTCCTCATTCATATCAGACATCATACCTATAGGTGACGCAAACCCTTTCATTAAAATCCACTAAAAAGTTGCATGATAAGATACAAAAATTAAAGAAAAGCTTTATATTGGTGGATATGAAGCTGCAGTGGCAAGGAACCATGCATATCTAATGCCTGAAGAGGGAGGACAGGGTGTTCCCAAACTAACCAACTACTACCTAGGGGCACAAATCCGGTATGTAGTTAAATAGAACAGAACAGTATCAGAAAAATGCGTGTGCTTTACTGATCAGTTAACAGAAGGCATGCACATTTGAGAGATAGTTTGGATGGCCGCAAAAGGGGTTGTGGGGTCTCTCTTCATCCCCTATCACAAGGCCACCACTGCAGCTTGGGACAAAGTCTTTATAATGAGAACATTTACTACAACCCTGAGCATTTTCGCCCTGAATTCTCACAGACAAGGAAAGGGGAAGTTGAAATCGATGGACAGTACACAGTGTATTCTAAAAAAGAATAGGAGATTTCTTGGACAACAAGGGTCTTAGGACCTTTGGCCAGACTAAACAAAATGACTCGAACCCAGAGCAGAGAATGAGATACATTCGGATAAAGCACTGGATTATGCATGACTCAGCTATGCCTCACACCAATCACTTAACATTGTTCAAGAAATAAATTATCATTAAAAAAGCCAACTAGTGTCTGTCGTCAGAAAGGTATAAACTCCTCCCCCACACCCCAAAGAAAAACAAATCCTCAGCCCACAAGAGATGGGAAGCAGAACCGTGTTTGTACACTTACAAACACAGAGTGGAAAGATATACATTACACAACACTGGTAACTGCCACTAGAGAAACATTAGTTTACCAGCTGCATATTGGCATCACATCCCAGCAAGGGTACACAAATGGAATCCTTCAAAACTAGCAGAAGGATGGAAGAAATTTGGGTGAACAGGAAATTACTACACCTAATGTGGTACTGCCACAAACTGAAAAGATACTGGGAAGATGTTTTGGTAGATGCAGACACAAAGTGGAGTGACAGAGTGCAATGGTGTAGAGTGGCATAGAGTACAGTGGTATAGTGTTGCAGAGTAGAGAAAAGTGGTGTGGAGTGCACAGGTGCAGATTAGTTGGCGTATAGTGCATTAAATATGGGTAAAGTGATGTAGAGCATGTTGGGTAGAGTGCAGTGATTTAGGTCAGAGTGGCATAGAGCACAGTGGCAAGGAGAGTGGTGCAGAGTAGGATGCAGTGGCAGAGTGTAGGTGCAAAGAGTACATTGGCATAGAATGTTGTACAGTGGTTCAGAGTCCATTAGTGTAGAGTGGCATAGAGTTCAGTGGCAGAGTGCAGTGTTGCAGAGTACACTGTCAGTGCAGTGGTATACAGTACAGTAGCATTGAGTGCAGCGCAGTGGAGTAGTGGTTCAGAGTAGAGTGGCGTAGAGAGCAGTTGTGTAGAGCAGAGTGGTGCAGATTACAACAGAGCGGTGTAAAGTGCAGTAACAGTACAATTGTGTAGTGTAGTGGAGTGTTGCAGAGTAGAGGCATAGAGTACAGTGATACAGAGTAAACTGGAATAGAGTGTAGTGGCATAAATTGCATTGTTTTCGAGTAAAGTTTTGTGGAGTGTATTGACCTAGAGTGAAGTGGTGTAGAGTGGAGTGGTGCAGCATAGACAGCAGTGGCATAGAGTGGAGAGGCGCAGTGTAAAATATTTCAGAGTAGTGAAGTGGCGTAGAGTGGAATGGTGCACGGTTAAGTGCAGTGGTGCAGGGTAGAGTGGAGTGGCATAGAGCGCACTGGCATTGAGTGGTGCAGAGTATTGGTGTAGAGTGCATTGGCATGTAGTTCATTGTTGCAGAATGGAGTGGCGAAGAGTGCAGTGGAGCACTATACGGACGGTCGATATATTCTGCTCCCCCATAGAGCTGATGGAGTTTTGGCCACAGCAGGGTATACTTGTAACATGGAGTTCCGGCCCAATTCCACCAACTGCCGTGTGGCAGAGTTTTTTCTCACGCATGGCTCGCCAACAGTAAATTTCCAAGCCAGATCTGGCGCCCCCTAGATGATTTTTGGTTGTTTCGAGGGCACCTGGCAACATTTCCACAATGCAGGAGGTTGCAACCGTGCTCAGTCAGATAGCTGCCGCACGATTAGAAAATAAACTCAAGAGCCAGCAAAATCAACCTGAGAAGCGGCACTTCTGGGGCGCCATGTGGTGCAGTTCACGCCGCTTTTTCAGTGCCTACTGAGTTGTCAGCGCTAAATCAGAGCACAAGCCACGTGATTTGCCTATTTTTGCCCATTCGCGGAATTCCACAGAATCTGAGGATTTTTTCTTTTTTTAACAAGGCAGAACTCCACAGAGTTTAACTCTGCCAGTTCCACCCAGCACAAATGCATAGTGGGGTAGAGTGTATTGCAGTGATGCAAAGTCAAGAGGATAGACTAAAGTGGGAGAGAGTAGAATGGTGCACAGTAGAGTGCAGTGAAGCAGTGTAAAATGGGGTAGTGTGGATTGGGGTAGTGTAGAGTGAGGTAGTGTAGAGTGGTGCAGAGTGGAGTGGGATAAAGTTGATTATGCATGTGTGGTAGCGCACTGCCATTACAGACAACACATCTTCAACTGAAATGACCATTACATTTGCACAGACTTACAGTTGTACAGACAAAAGTATACAGCGCACAAACTATAATGTGAGGAAATGTCATCACCTAGTTTATTGATTTGATGGTATTAAAATATTTGTTTCCACCACATTTCAGAATTATCCCTAGTAGCCAGCATGATTGTCACATAAATCCTCTCATCTTGAAGTCAGAGAAAGAAAAGTAAACACCAGCATCTCTCTGAAGACTTGGCCTGACATTATACCTCTGTCTTTGAATGTGCAGCAAATGTGACAAGATAAGAACAAGATCTAATGGCCCATTTACAGAAAGGGAGCACTTGGAATGATACTGTAAATAAGGTCTGGGCAAGGGAAGGGACAAACTCAAGCTGGACGGCCTAAAACAAAAAAAGAAAACAGCAAATAGAAAGCATGAAAATATAAGTTACAAACCAAAAAGCCAATGGTAAGCAATGGACGCAATGCATTCCCAGGGAAGCTTTCCCAATGTCCCCAAGGTGTTGTCAGCAAACATGACAGCTCCGCTGTCTAGTAGGCTTCTACCTAAAAATGTGGGATTGTAAGGTTTGAAAAGATGTAGAGTCTAAGCGATTAGGAACGTTTGATTCATAATCAGGCATGTTCCCAGAACAGTTATCCTGCCCAGAGAACCAACCGGCCTCATTTCAACTTCTCTCCTCACCCACATTGGGCAATGCTGGAAAGATCCGTCATTAATTGTTTTTTTATTAAAATATGCTAATAACTGGATACAATCAATTTAACTAAAAGGAGATACAGGACATGTAGCACTTGTATCCCGTGCAAGCTGACACGTTTCAGATGTGTAACAGTGATCTGGGCAGGAATCCTTGCTCCGTATGGACCACAAGGTCTTAGAGAAGATGGATGGTAGTTAGTGTGGGTGCAAAATGCTCACGCTAAAGGTTTAAGTCCCAGGAGCGTTTCTAGCATTTTTGAGGCCCCAGGCAGAAAGGGAATGTGCGAGGGCCCTCTAACTGACACAACCAGACACTTTCCGGGCTGTTTGTATTCTAAAGATGACCCTGCTCCTGAAGCTGCTTTAGGTTTCCTGAGCTGCAACTCCTTCCCCTCAGTCCCCTACAAGCACCTCTTTTACAGCTCATAAAGGGCTGGAGGTGTGAGGTTTGCTTGTAGGCTGAGAAGGCTAAAACTGCGGGTCAATGTGAGTCCCGTGGTGCCACTGTATGGGAAGGAGGCATAAGTGCAGGAGAAACCTGCAGATTGTGTCTCCTTGAACTGTGACCGTAGGAGGGGGGCCCGGTCCCTAGGTCCCGCTACACCACAGCATCAAGGCTCGGGGAGGGCCCCTCCTGTGGGCAAAACTGCAACAATATTCATTGCTGTCAATTAGATGAACAAGAGGACCGGTGTGCTGTGGCCTGGCTGTGGTGTACTGGTGCGAGGCCCCATGACGGTGGGCTGAGTGTGGGGCCCTGAGCAGATGCTCACAGTGCCCATGCCTAGTGCCGGCCCTGGTAAGTCCATTAGCTGTAAATCATGGGAGCAACTGCTGGTGTCCCATGCAAAAGATGCTGACGTTGATCAAATCTGTGGGCAGCACAAAGGGCAGAAAACAATGAGTGTAAAACAGGGTGAAGCTGAAGACAACACAGAGTCTCTATTTAGGTGACAACAGTTGGACTGGAGGGGTCTTTTCTGGTATGGGAGGTCGGCAGCATCACATGGGGTCGCCGAGCCCTAGTCTCACCCTTGTATATATGTATAAATGCGCTGTAGTAGGACGAGTGGCAACAAGACGAGTTCCTAATAGTGGTAGTCTATCATGCAGCTTCAGGGTGGGTTGTAAGTCAGCCCCGCTCACCGCCACTCTTCTCGAAAGCTAAACTGCCTGTTCTGCAGTGCGCATATATGCTTGAGCCCTAGGCCATACATTTCTCGGATTGCACATTAACACTGTTCACTGCAGTCTAACCGGTATGGCAGGTTCAACCCAATCCTCGCCTCTACATAATACAAGGAAAAGAAAAAAATGATGGCTATGAAGTTACAGCCCAGCCAGAGGAGGGCTGACCACTTTTTTTTTTTTTTTTTTTAAGCCTGCGCGACCCACATTTTCATTTAGGTTGAAATGCAATTTTATTGGCGTTTTTAGATCAGTTATGAAAATTCTGTCTATGTCTTTTCCCACTTTTTCGCTGTTTTTGAGGTGTCTTACTGTTACCGCTGTGGAGTGGACGTTTCAAACAAAGTCTTTGATTACCTCTCCTATAAGGTTTCTCTCATATACCTTGGCTTTTTATCCACATACTTCATTTTATGGGCAAAAGTGACAATTGTCATTTACATATAATACTCATAAATTAATCTATGCTGGGCACTGAAACAACATCTGACACTACTATGATGTAACCTATGTTATCATCTTCCAGGCCCTGGAAGGAAGAGAGATGGAGTCAGTACTGGAGCCCGTGGCCTTACACTCCGGGCTGAGCAGCGGAGTGTAACTCGCTGTGTAAACCTAGTGAAGCACACATCCTGGAAGACACAGTCTGCAGTAAACAAACTCCAACAAGCTGCAGCAAGGCTAAAACAACAAAAAACCTGTGTTTTTAGGGGAGATGTTTGGTAATAGCTTGGTGACAGTGCCTGCTTCCAACAGCTGTCCAAAGAAGAAAACACAAAATGAAGCAACATCACGGGCTGGATGCAACGATGTGGAAGTTCGCAGTAAGATCCCTTTACTCAAAGGGCATTAACAAAGCTAAACAGTAAGCCTCAAAGAAGAAAGTTGTCCCAATGAAATGAAAGATGAAGCCTGCGTTGTAAGTAGCGAATTAGGTGCATTCAGAGCAATTCATTGCTTAGTTGATATTTGTGACAAAGGGACATTATCTGAACTACAAGGAAACCCTATGTGTGACACCAACTCTTTAATTAGTGAACAAATTAAGCTGTAATTTCGGACCGTTTAGGGTGACTACTGCAGATTTTATGATAAGCTAAAAGAAACAGCAAATACTCCCTAATGAAAGTTTTGGTTTAGTTATGTCTTTCATAAAACTATTTTTGAAGAGCACTAGACCATCACCAATATAAACAAGCATTTGCAATGCAATAGTTTTCACATTTGTGAGAGTTAGAGCTATTGGTATCGTAAATGACAGTGTCTTTTACCTATGTGTTTTGGTTTGGAGTGTAGTGGATGTATGCCAGGCACCACAGCAATCCTCCCAGGCCTGTCGCTGCAGGAGAGGACACAACAAGGCCGCCATCTTAGGAGTGTTTTTGCCTCATTCCTACAGAATGGCTGTGATACCCTAAAGATGCAACCCTTTCTAGTGTGTTTACATAAACTGTTATAGCACCAAACAAGCCATAAAGAGGCACCTTTGTGGTATTTAACACAGAGAATGAAGGGGCCAGACGAGTTAGGAGCAAAGAAAAAGGGGCAGCCATATATTTCTGTGTGTTAAACTTTTAAAGGAACTATTCCTCTACATTAGCAATATCAGCCTACGTTTTAAAAACATTGACTGCATACAAAGAGAATAACAGAAGAAGCAGCTTAACTTAGGAGGCTTCAAATGTGTGTACATTGGTGAAACAGCTTCAGTGGTAGATGGGCCGACAGGATAGGTTCCAGAGGTGCGACATCTGTGACCTTGGGTCAGTGTTTTAAATAAAAATACAGAAGGGCTGGTTCTCTGTAGTCATTTAAAACACTGCTTTGGGTTAACTGTCTCATTCCTGGACTCTGTAGAACAGAAACGTGTACCTGAGACCTTGATCTTATGGGTCTTGACAGTGCCTTTTCGGTGCATACATTCGTGCACTAGCTGATAGATTTGAAGTGAGAATTTCTCTGTTGGGCTGGCTACGCACAATAAAGTCTTGGCTGTGCCATCTGGACCATTCAGAGTAGAGCGGGAAGCTTGGCCTTGGACAATGGAGTGATTTTTTACCTAGAACAGTGGTGCCCAGTGAGGCTCCTACAGGGCTGGTTCATTGCCATTTTTTCAGGCTATGAAAAGGATTCAAATGTATGTTTTACTTGGGAACCCAAGGTAGGTCCAGAACCATGAGTTTCATGATATCCACCATAAGATAAGTTACGTAAAAATAATTTATACAGAACTTATTTACATAGTGGCTACCCTGCAAGCCTAGCATGGATCCTGCCTTCCCAGTTCTTCAAAGGGCATGCTTGTTCCATAAGGACATGCAATAAAGTGTTCAAATAACCTTTACACATACCTACAATATGAATATCGCTCATAAGAACCGCAACATAAAAATGAAATAAAAAAAGCTGTTGTGCACTGCTTTCTGTGTCACATCGTGTTCTATAAATAAACCACTCGCTATCAGCTTGTGAGGTCACCAACGTCTCTCCTCTCCGAGTGAGGAGAATGACGGCAGAGGCCGAAAGCAAGCATTTCCAGCAAGTAGAAAAATCCAGTGTTCGAAATATTTAAAAAGAAAGTACTTTAGATCAAGACAAATTAAGTAACAAGTTACCCAGCCCGAAGATGCTATTAAGCAGCCATAGCTTTGCAGTCCGAGCCACAGATGACTGTTTCAGAAAGCAAAGACATGCAACTAGCAAATTAGGTCAAACTTCTGTGTACAGAAGCAAACAAAGACGGTCTGACCACAAATCACTGGCTTCATTTTAAATGGCAAGTTAGAATTACAGAAGCGAAACAGTAGCATAAATATCCACAGGGAGGAGGGGGCATTGGGCTGCCACCCAGCCTGGAGTCATGGCTCCTCCAGTTATGTTCTACAAATGTGTGTTTTTTTTTTTTCCCCAGACACACGTGGCCACATTCACTAAGAAAATCTATAGTCTTATGTTTACTCCTACATTAAGAGGGAGATTTTTGATTCTCATTTGTAATTCTTGAAGAATTCCAGAAGTAATCCTAGTAGCCTGCAATAGTCACAACTTTTCAGAAGTACTCACAATCATTAGCAGCTACACATCCATAACTGCTCATGGAAAACAACTTCAAATATAAAAAAAAAAAAGATTACAAAGACATTTACCTTTTCTAACTTTTCCCCAATTTTCCACAGGGAAAATGTTCTTCCCTGTGGAGATGCCAGATCTCCTACAACTCTACATATTTTAGGGCTGTTTCCCTTCATTCTATTACTGAGAAATTATTCACTCTTGTCTCTAACAGCAGTAAGTCTCTAACTTTTTCCAGGCTGAGAATGTTTGTGAGTAGTTACCAATTCATACATTTGTCAGGGTGCACAAACTCTCTATGACATCCCTAACGTAGAATGCACACTCCACACCTATGAGAGCAGATTTACTCCAACCTAATGTTACATAATACAGGCGTTATATTTTGTGTGTGCGTGTGTGTGTAAATTGAATTATAAGCTCAAAAGTCCACTTTTGTAAATCAAGCCATTTACACATGTAAGTTGAACATATACATGCAAATGAGTGTTAATCAGACAATGAGTGCTATGGGGCACATATGCCCAACTTCCTGCTTCCCGGAAAATCATTTGACAAGTAAATCTCATGGTGCCCAATTAGGTGCTGGGATTCAAAAATTCAAACATGTATCTGCAGACCAGGATGTGGATATTGATCCAGCCAAGGATGGCCACTGTCCACGTCACTGTTGTGGCACTGGATACCGCAGTGGTGGCGCCTTTTGTGATATCACGCTGATGCTTGGTCCCCTTTCTGGTTTTGACACAATTTGGTTGTGTGGCAAAGCCATAAATGAGCACTCACACAGACCTTGTCCAGCTGGCAAGCAGCTGTGTGTGAATTGTAATATTGAATACAATATTCTGAGACATGGTGAGGCACATCCTGCTCCATCGTTTTTTGCTTGTCTGTGCCACTACAGGCTGGGACAAATCATGTGAGAATAAGTTTGGCCCAGTCATTCAATGGACGTTCTGTTGGAACAGCTGGGCGAGGGAGCAGTACAATTTTCAGCTCCTCAGGCAAAATAGAACTGTGCCAATGGTGCAGTGCCCATATAGGTTTTTAAGGTAAATTGGCAATAATTTCACCTAACCAGGTGACTCCATAAGGCACCTTCCTTACACCACAGAAATTGGTTAGACCATATACCCTATGAAGGGGAACTTGTGCATCCCCAAATGCAACAGATATAAAGCATACAGCATTAGTGTACTTCTGGTGTGTAGTCATATAACACACAATGACTCAGTTCTGACCTCTCTTAAAGTCAAAAAAGCTGACCAGAAATAGTCTGGTCACATGACAGGAATATTTGTGTTTATTGAAGATGCTGTGAACCACTGCTCTGAAACATATCGATGTTGTGGTGATGCTGAGAGCGGATATGTCCAAGTCTGTGAAGCATAAATAGATGTTGCGCCAGCCACAAATTCTCAGTGCCTCACAAGTAATAAATAGGAATCATGTGTTTCTTCAGAGAAAATATTAACTCCTGTATTAGAAACCTGGACTGCATCATGTATGCATAGTGCAGTCATAAAGATGCATTCCTCTTCATAACCCCATCACACAACTAATGCAATAACAATAATAATAACATTATAATGATCATTTATGTAGCCCACATTAAGCATGCAGTGTCTCCTCTTTGTGCATGTTAGTAAAAGGAAGGGCCACTGGAATGATGCAGCTCTGTGACTGACATATTCTGCAGTGAGGCAGATCCTTTGCAGAGGTCGTATGGTCACTTTTTAGTTGGTGACTCTTGTGGTCATGCATTAAACTGGTACTAAGAAGAATAAATATTTTCTTAGACTGTATTGTGCGTTAAATGACAAAAAAGCAAAATAATGTTGCCACTGAATGTGCAGCATTAAGCAGCATACTTTTTACTTTCTAGCCACATAATTCTAGCACCTCTGCCACATACTTTGCCCGCCATTTGCTGCATAATTCCAGTGGCCATGATGATCGGTGATCTGAATAGAAGACACATATGCACAACACATGAGGCAGACAAATACACGTGTTGAAGCATTTATAGCCATGTGAATCAGTACAGAAGGTAGGTGATCAGTCGTGTGTGGCACTGTCCAATGAGCAGCGTGATTTTATCACCTCATTCCCTGAGCAGCTTCTCCTGCTTCCAGCTGGCACACAAAAGCATGTGGGTTACCATAGCCCATATTCAGGTTACCTTCACTTAAATGCCAGGACCTCAAATTTCAAATATTTGTAACTGAACACAATGCATGATGCAATTATGTAAAAATAAAACACTTGATGTACACCATTTCAATTATCTAGGGTCTTTCCACCGTGCCCCTGTGCGAGCCATATCATCACAATCTATCATTGTTGTGCCA
Source organism: Pleurodeles waltl (assembly GCF_031143425.1). Lineage (NCBI taxonomy): Eukaryota > Metazoa > Chordata > Amphibia > Caudata > Salamandridae > Pleurodeles > Pleurodeles waltl. The sequence goes on along the minus strand of NC_090447.1, from coordinate 74,459,540 downwards.
GTGATAAATCTAGACCCGCCATAGTGTCTATTTGTAGTCTTTCTCTGATGTCTTATACATAAAAAGACTTCAGTCACAACAACACATTTGGGTTACATAAGTACAAGCAGTGGCTGGTCCTGGTGGCCACAGTTTGTGAAACAACAGCTCTACTGTTTAAAACATCTCCTTCCCATGGAGTCTTTACTGTTACTATCAAGGACTGACTTGGAGATGTAGTCCTTGGGGTGTGTCCCCACATAAACAAACACACGTATATTCCTCTAGACACGGGGAGGTATGGTGAAGCACTGTGAAGAACACCAGTCGAAGCAGGAGTTAGAATAGGACCACTTGATAGGGTCAGAAAGATATTTTCTTGACATTGATTTTCTATATACTTGGCAACCACAGCAATCAGAAATAATGCAGGGAGTTTACATCAAATGATGCATGGGAACTTAGTGGAGTGGTTACATGAAGCCTTGGACTGCAAGAGAGGAGAGCAGGTTAAACATTACTGGACTGTGACAGTCTATGCGTGGCTCATTATACACAGGAGTCCAGAGGGTGATGGGGAAGTGCTCTGCGCCTGTGAGAGCAACTTTGAAGGGTACTCGAGGTGCGGCCTCTTCAAACAGGAAGCCGTGCTATTCGAGCACTGTTTTAGACAGCGTTTCCGGAAGTGGGATCTGCAAGGTTGCAGTAGCTGTGAGTGGAATGTCAAAGCCATGACACTAGTGAATTCTGAGAGGAGGAAGCGATGGGGTTTGCTCCACTTTTGTGCCCTACGATACGCTGCTACTCTCACTGTGGCACCCTTGTGTTATCTTCTTTGCACTAAAGGCTTAAGAAAATGGCTGCCTCCACTAACTGAACTATTTGAAGCGGTCCAATGTACATCCAAAGGCTAGATGTTTTTTGCTACCAAGCTTGAGGCCGTGAAGTGCTTGGGTCTGGAGTCACAACCCCTTTTCCACCATTTTGGAGTCAACACTTTTCTTCATCTTCTTGCCTGGAACTAATCTATGTGCTTGGTTGGGGACCCTCCGGAAGTTATCAAGAGCACATGCGATCGCCTAGTGTTAAGCTCTACTCAAGTCAGTTGGTTAATGGACCCACTGCAGAGTAATTGACAAACCGATAATGTCACAGATTACAATCCTGACATAGATTTTTCACCTCTTCATCTCTGCAAGGTCGATGCAAATAAATTATATTGAATTTGCTAAGAATGGCACCTGCTTTGCAGCATTATGAAAAGGCAGAACCTGTATTACAAAGTGCTATATAAAAAAACCTGAGTTATTCCCAGACTTCCCCAACACACAGACAAGGAACCCTAGGGGAGAGGATGTGGTGTAAGGGCCAGAGCTGCTGACTTTGGAGCTGGGGAACACGGTTCGAGTCTCGGCGCCAGCTCCACATCCTGTGATCCTGGGCAAATCACTTAATCTCCCACTTGCTACCAAAAATGAATGTGATCTTGTGTTATTTAACTAGTGCTCATGTAAAGCGCTGTGATACCTTTGTATCGAGTTTGCGCTAAATAAAACTGTAAAAAAAGAAAAAAAAGCTTCAATACCTTTGTGTCAAGTTCGCACTACATACAACAGCAAAAATAAATAAATAAAAAGGACCCCACAGACATCGCAAAGAACAGCAAGATGCCGGAAAACAAGGAAGAAACATACTGCCATGAACGTGAAGCAGTGAGGCAACAGGAAAAAATACTGCACCAAACTAAGGTACATGCCCGATAGTGCAATAATCCATGTAACAGGGTCAGCCTCCAAGGCGGAAACAATAGCCTCAAGGCGGGACAAACGTAAAGCATTTACCAACATCAAGGGATTTTTGAAAGGTTGGCCCAGGAACGTATGAAAGTAATGGGCGTGAGACGGGTGTTGTTAAAGCCCACAGAATAGATTACAACATGAGGAGAGATGCAGCGCATGTGCGCTGCTATGCTCGACCTAAAATGAACATTAGCTAAAGCAAAGATATTTTTGGTCTCATAAAGCACACTTTGCCATAGCCGTCCCTGGTGGAGAAGGAAATTATTTTGAAGAGGACTATGAATGGCAAAAAACAAGAATGAAGAAAGAGGACTGGCTGAAAGCAGCAATAAGTTTAATTAATAAGTATCATTCATATATATATTTGCGTGTGTGTGTGTATATATATATATATATATATATATATATATATATATATATATATATATATTACCTACTGGCAGTCACCAGTAGGTAGCTACAGTTAGGATAATATTTCCATAGAAAAAATGTTTTTGACTTGCCTATATCTTGGGAACCACTTGACAAAATCTTCACAAAATTTTCCCAAAAATGTGTGCCGGTGATTCTTGCTGAACACAGAAAGTTTTGGGGTGGTCCATCAAGCAGGGATCAGGGTTAAAAAACATGCGTTTCTTCCCATAGGAGTTCTGAACACGACTATGCCCTAAACCGCTGGACGGAATTACACCAAATCTGGCAGATAGGTAGCTTTCGGTACGCGGATTACACTTTTTGTTATTTGGTGTAAATCTGTTCAGTGGGTAATGAGAAATTTAAGGAAATCCAAATTTGTATATCTGTGGCTGCGGCAACCACCAATCATAAAAAGCTTGTACACAGTTCTGACTGGCTGCCACCAACACTTTGAACCAAGAAGTGTTGGCAGCTATCTCGGGACTCTGATTCAGCCAAATCTCAGAAAAAAAGATTAAAAAAAAAAAAAAAAAAAAAAAAAGGAAAGTAAGAAAGAAAGGGGCAGGGTAGGGCCACCCTAACCCCCTTGCTCTGGTCCCCCTCACCACCCCCAGGGCAAAAAGAGCAAGCTACTTACGTTCAGTAACACCTTATCTTTTAGAGACACAGACTAGCTGCAGATTCCTTACCTTAGAATTCTCCCCCTGGGTGTCAGACTGGATCCGGAAACTTTTCTTCAGCAGCACTACTGCTAGTCGGTATAGGGCATTGTGCGACACCACAGCGACGTCGTCCCCGGATATGATGTCAACAGAGTCCATAGAGTCCATATAGACCCCCCTCTGACGCGCTGACATCAGTTTATTCTTTTATGCGTAGCAACGCGGATCTGGAGAAGCAGTTCCTCCAGCCATTTTTGGCCTTCACCTTTTTCACTGCATTTTTCGTACTTGGAACAGTGTATATGCCTACAGGCTTTAAGCCCTGTGGGTCATGTGCTCGAAAGATGTCGGTGACAGACCCCCCCCTCAGTCTCCATGTGATGCCTCGGCATCCACCACAACACTGACTGCGACACCCGTCAACAACTGAGGCCTAAGACGTTGCAAGAGCGATGGATGAAGCTCCTGGTGGGGTGGGTGTCGCAGTCTTCACAGGACTCTCGAAGGCGTCATAGTCCATCACCTTCTACTTTGCATCCCAGGGACTGTTCTAAGAGTTGATTGCGTGTGGCTCCCTCAATGTCTCCAGGTAAGCATTGTCCTTGGGCGAAGTCGCGTCCTTCTCCGGCTTCACCGCTCCCCCGCGATTCACCCATAACTTCTGAGGACGGGTCTGCACAGGAGTTGACCCTGCCCCTTCTGCCTTTTACTGGTGCAGGGTGAATCTGGCCCAAATGTGGGACAATTATTTGTTCTTGCATTCTGTTTTTGGTTCTCCTCCTCCCCTTTGGAGCATCTTCGGGCCCTAAGGAGGTGCTGGGTGCTCCGACGGGGTCTTCAAAGGTTTCTTCTGTTTCCCTCTCGACAGGCATGCTAGCAGGGAAAGAGGAAATAATTGCTCTCACAAAGAGGGAGGTGTATCTTAAGCAGCTCCCTCCCTGTGACAGCATTGCCGGCTCCCGCAAGAGGCAGGGGACAGATGGTCTGGCCCCAGGGCCAAAATCAGCCCAGGGAGGGGGCAGTGCCTCCCCCCACCCCCACAAATAAAAAAATTTTTTACAGCCAGGCCACAGGAATGGGGCCCCTGCTGCAGAGATCGGCCTAGGGAGGAACCCACACAGGCCATTAGCCCAACAAGGAAGCACTTACAAACCATTAGAAAGTGCTCCAGTTGGATAGACATTTTGTGCAAAACTGTGGACTCTTGTTTGAGTAACAAGCAGGTGAGCACCCGTTCTGACCATGATGCTCATCTCACAGAAATTAAACCTCAACGGGAAGCACTTACAAATATAAATGTAGCAGGTGGTCCAACTGAAGCTCCACTTCTAGAAAGAGCAAATAATCCTAACTCCTGGGCTTGGCAAAGACAAAGCAATTGTGTTTACTCCGTGATTCCATATTGAAAAGCGAACTGAAATCCTTTGTGGAGGTGAATGCATCTTTCATCCATTAGAGCGCAATCAGACACTGTCACACCCACTCTCACATCCACATAGACCCTCTCACACCCAGACAGACACTCTGCAGCATGGGGTTGGTTGGTTAGGGAGGTTGCCCGCAGGGACTGGCCACAGTCAGTGATTTTTTTTAATGTAAAGTAATTTTCATTGCTATATGTTAATCCAACCACCACCGTGCACGGCCTTTGGCCTTGCATTGGGTTAGGTGGTTATAGGGGATTGGCCGCAGGGCCTGGCCCCTGGCCAGGCCTATGGACATGCGCAGCGGTGTTTGGATTAACATATAGTAATGAAAACCATTATGTGTTTAAAAAAAAAAAAAAAAAAAAAAAAAACACAGATTATAGAAATTCACTTAAAAAAACAATGATTACAGGGAACTTATAGTTTGGTTCTGAATTTACTTGCACAAAAACAGAGAAATTCATCAGTTACTGTTAGTTATTTCAAGTAACTATAAACTTGCGGCCTAAGGAAACTGTAACTCGCGCACTCGCCATGCACTGCTAATTACCTCAGACATTACAGCACTCATGACAACTTTTATAACGTCAATAAAAATAAATATTAAACATTGAAAATTATTGAAGAAAAAAACTGTGCATGGCGGGGGCACGCGTTAGTTACATTAGGCCGCAAGTAAATTCAGAACCTAATTATAACGTCACTGTAGATATAGATATACACACACACACTTTTTTTCACACAAAAAAACAAAGGTTACAGGGACATTATAGTTAGGTTCAGAATTTACAAACAGAAAACCATAGAAATTCAGCTGTTATAGTTATATTTATCTCAAGAAACTTTAACTCGTCCCCTAAAGTAACTATAACTCGCAGGCAGGGAAACCGCTAAGCACCAGGGGTGGGCACTCCGGGAAACAGCAAGAGCCAACCCTGGGGAATGGCGTCCCTAGGGTCCTTAGTGGTTTGCGGGGTCTCCCCTTTCTTATTGCAGCAGGATCCCACAATGGGGTCCCCGGGCCGAAATCAAACCAGAAAGGAGGCCACGCAGCCCCCTCTCCATTACTAAAACGGAAGGGATGGGGGTCCCTGGGGCCAAAATCAGTCTGCGGAGGGGGGGATGCGTGCCTCCCCCCCACTTTGCACCTACAGCCAGGCCCGCAGGATGGGATCCCAAGGGCTGAGTAGCCCCCACTCACTTATTTATAAGGCTGGACCCCAGAGGATGTGGTTCCTGGGGCCGAAATAGGCCTGGGTAGGAGGGCCATATGCACCTCCCTTCCTTATCTAAAATAATTCCCCCACCAGAGACCTGGCCCACTTGGGGGCAAAAAAAAAAAATATATATCAAGTGCAGGAGACTGCACTTTAAAAAAAAAAATTGCAGTGGATCCTCCACTAATTCATAGCAAAATTTTAAAAATAAAGTTTAAGGCCTCAGGCGGGTCCCTGTAGGACTACAACATCAGGCCAAGGGAGCGGGGTATTCCTACCCTACCTCCTTTTTTTTTTTTATCTTTCTTGTTGAGACTTGGACAGACCAAACATTCATTTGCTGTGTAAAAGACCAGAAAAATCTAATGGCGTCACTGAAAAACGTTTTTATGCAACAGGTTAAAAAAGAGTGTTAAAGCTCACACGATCAAAGATCAGAAGATAACTTCTGCCACTCAGCCATGTAGGATACATATAGACAGCTGAGAGTGGTAAATAGTAACTCGTCCACCTTTTAGACCTGAGTGGTGTACCCTCATGTGGTAGGACTCAAATAATCTTTATTAGCAATGTAAAGATTGGGAGCATCCATAGGCCTCCGGTGCCCACACCAAGCAGAGACCAGTAAAAACATGCTTGCAACAGTGCAGGAACTAAAAAAATTAACACAATTTTCAATGACAAACAAGGTTGTAAGATGTTGGAAAATGCCTGCTTTGGTGTTAGTCAATTGTCAATCCTAGCTCAGCAAGAAAAGTCCAAGTTCACGAGAGCCACAGATTTGGAAACTATACACAGGACAGGGGAAGCTTAACAGGATCGGATGGTCTACAAGTAGCAGTGCACAGAATTTGGAAAGTTACAGTAATCCACAATAAGGAACAAGGCTCATTCTTGTCCACACCAAGGCAAACATTTACCGAACTGGGACCACCCAACAGCATTAGCCAAGCCTCACAGAATATATGGCCTTCTCCCTAGCAGTCCAGGTGCTGACTGTCGGCTTATGGGCTGTCATCCACACATCTTCTAGGGAGATCATTGAGAGGACGATCCAATGGCAGGCCTACAGGAAGCAACTATGTGGCAGCTGTCATCACCATTCGCATGGTAGTCATAACTGTCAGATGTCGCTCCTTGGTGACAGAAAAACAAATACACCTCAGGCTCAGACGGCGGTGTGCCTAGGAAGAACAAACAAGCATCTAAAAAATGCACACAAGCATAAACAGGCTTGGGGTTTCACACATCTATTTCATTTGAAACCCCTGCTATCTTTCCCAGTTTGGGTACCAAGGGAAACATGTAGCACAGGACTGGAGTAGGAAGCATAGATTAGCAGCTGTAATACAACACAAATGAATTCAGTGCCTTCCTCTTAAAATGAGTGTTGTTCAGATTAAAAACGCATTGCCAATGCTGGGTTAAAAAAGCAAAGAGATCTCTGGGTAGACTCAACACAGCAATGTTAAAGAGAACACTATTATACAATTTCAGTTTATGACATCAACATCCCTGGAGACGAGCAGGTCCCATGTACCATCCACTGGGCAGCAGAGTTGAGCCTATAGTGTTCAACCTCATTGGTCTTTCTCCAAGAGAAAGGGCACTGTCCATGCTTTGAAATTCCACTGTGAATAAGTGGCGGGAACAGCCTGAAAGTAATTTGAGTTGTTTTTATGTTCAACCACATTTTATTCTGATCACAGTAAAAAGGCACAACGCTAATACAGCAAGGCAACACTTACAAGCAGTTTGTAAGGGGAGCTGAGCAAAGGTAGAGGTCAGAACACAACGAGGCCTCAAAAACAGGAACTGAAATGTACGACCAACAACCACCATAAATACTCCAAAAGAGATAAATGGGTGGATGTGGGAACATGGGGGTGTGCAGACTGTTGAAGACACCAGAGCTACCTTATATCAAATGCAAAAGTTCAGGTCAGAAACGGATAAATATTAGGGGGTCAAAACATGGGTGGCCGTGAGTCAGTAGTAACCATGAATTGAAGGAATGAGTAAGACTAGCCAAACTTTAAGAAAACCCCACACACCGCTGAATAAAAACATCACTGTCTAACCGTTCACTAGAAGGCGCATTTAATTATGTGAACAGCAAGACCATGTCTCAAACAACTACGCTCTGTTTTACTGGATATGGGCCGAGCTCTTCGGCTCAAAGTCCTGTAGAGGACCTTCCAGGGTCTTGCCTTTGCGACGTTGCAGCTCCCATCTGAAAGGAAAAGGATATGCTGCCTCACACAAACGCTGTAGGGTATTTTTCATTTCCAATTACAGTTGCGACAAGTCTTCCAGCTGTCTTTCATCCTGTAGCACCACTGGTGTCATGCCACGACTTTCTCTTTCCTCTAGAGGCAGTATTACAGCCAACTGCAAAAACAGAATTAAACAGCCTTCCTACAGAACCTCCAAAGTTAGAACTGATACCTGGCACTCTGAAGCAGTTTTGAACATCAAAGTAACTAAAAGCAGCCTATAAACGTAACATAACCTGGGTTAGACCAATTCAAGCTCAACCACTTCTTCCACATCCTCCCATCGGATCCAGGTAGCACCAATGCCAACTGTAAAATGTAGGCACAGTGCCCACCCTGTGAGAACCTCCAAGGAACCATCATGTGGATCCCTGTGAATACCGACCGAACAGAAGAAAAACACGGGTTACGACACAACTAACAGAAATGTGCTGGTGGCCTAACACTCAGGAACCAGCGACAAGGACAGTCATGAAAGAATCACGGGTCACCAAAGCATTATGCTTCCATTTACAATTCGCGATCATCGGGCATCTTAGTTCTATTGCCTCAATTACCCCCATACGAATATTACAATTTTTTGAATACACACTATTGACAAAGGAAAGCTCAGTACAGGAAAAGGGGCGTCTTGGCCTCAAGGAGTGGTCTTAAATCCTTGCCACACCACAAACGGCAGAGCTAAGGAATGACTGCCTGTCACATGCGATTACCATAATAAGATCAAAATGCATTTCATAGTGTTCAACACTTTGAGGAACCAGGGTTTTACAAGAGTTTAGAGCTACTGGGGAAATCAACGTTCAAAAGGAGTCATAAAACACTTGGGCATACGTTGCATCATAGCTGAACCGTGGGCTGAAAAAGACGACCCAGCAGCTGTTTCACAAACTTGTGCTTGAAAAATAGGGAACTACGAATCTAAGTTCTCCTCAGAAACGGCTTACTAAAAATAAAACACGGCCTTTAAAACCAGAAAGCAGCAGCTGCCTCAAGGATCCACCACATTTCTGGCTGGAACACACAAAAAAAAATCTCCAATCCCGCCTTAGAGAGGCAGAGCAAGGAAACTTTCTGATGTGAGGGAGGTGGGGATTAAGCATAAGATTTGCTGCAGCAGCTGTGCCGCTTTGGCGAACGAAGGCCATTTTCTTCTTCACTCTTTGTCAATACCCTTTATTAAATATGCTTCTCTAGTGGAAATTCCAGTGGAAGTGTTACAAATGGTTTCTAGCGGATCCAGCTGTGGCACATTACGGTTTAATTTATTTTGGTGTACGGTTGAAAAGAAAAGCGACTAATCATTTTCAATCAATCAATTGAAAACTACAAAACTGAAATGCCACACTCGTTAGTAAAAACACAAGATTGTTATATTAATGCTCCAAGACGAAATTCAGAAAACGTTTATTTAAAAAACAAAAAAAAAACAAAAAAAACTCCGTAATAGTCGGTCACTGTTGACAGAGCTCATCTGAAGTGCAGAAGCTGTTTTGCCACCTGTATCTTATGCTTAAACTCTGCCTAAAAGAGTGAGCTATTGTACCAGGCTGCGCAATTTGTAACTGTGCAAATAAGCAACATGCAGTCCATTTCCTGCACACAAGTGATGAATAGTACACTTCCAAGCCTTCTAAGATAACCCTAGTCAGCAATATTAAAATTTTTGCATTTGAAAAGCATCCATGCAGCTGATGTTCATTCAAAATCAACCTAAGACATTTGAATATCAATCAGATATAATAATCACACACAGGTCGAAGTCAAGGAATACTAGACGTATTTAAACCCGGGCCTTAAGGAATGGTTCATAAAGGATCTTGACCGCTTCCTGTTAAGCCCATGATGTTAAAGTCATAGATGAATTTGACATCAAGTACTTTGCCTAAGAGATTTTGACCACCACATCCATAAGCGTACATGTTGAATGTTGGACTTGAATTAGGTAACTTAATGAGTAGAATACGGGATACCTTTACTCATCATTCAAAAAGTGACAGTTGTCCCGCCCCCTTGGAAGTGACATCACATCCATTACCTGGACTTCCAGTGACTCCTGGGAGCCCGCCCCGGAACGGACGTAGGTGTAGGTGAGTCACGTGTGGTGTGACCTGGTGTGATGATGCGTTAGTCACATGCCCTGATCCTGTCCTTAGTGTCTAGGTCTATGTGGTGTGTAAAAATGGCAGCCGTGCAAGTGTGTGCTGTGTTTCTGCGCCTAAGAGGACAAGTCTGGGCCTGTTCATGCCGTAAGGGTGGTTGGGCTGCAGTGTGCCTCCTCAGAGGGAGGTGCGGTGGAACTACAGAGCCCCCACTCACCCGAGAGTTGCATAACTGCTCCAAGGAACTGACGTGGGTGAAGGTGGGTCGGTAGGGTTGTGACATAGGCTGAACATGTGTTAGACACATGCCTAGGTCCTAATACAGGGCTGGGTTCTGCACCAGCCCCCCAACTAATCAGAGCCCCTTTGGAGAGCATGTGTCGGTGACTCCTTGTAGAAGAATACGCCCTTTTTGACCCGTAGAATGCATATAAAGGGACGTCTAAGAGACATGCGCTAAACCTGGAGCATATAGCTGAAAGAGACTATTCTGTCATTATGAAGAGATACAACCCCGCCCCCACCAATCAAAAAGGCAGACTCGGAGGGTGGCTTGAACATTATTGAGAAATATTATCGAACCCTAAAACCTTCGGTAATGAATGAGAATGCGCAGCAGGGCACTCCTAAAGATGAGGGGCACAATGTTACGGGCTTTCAGGAGGAGCTTTGCCATCGGCTTGAAAAGCTCAGCCTCAATGATTTCAGACAGCTGATATCCCCTATTAAGTGTGAGGGCAGCAGCGGTGATGCATCGAGTGACGAGTTAAATGTTGGAAAAATTTTCACCGACATTGGCGATGTGGAAGAATCTATAGCGCCTCCTAACTCCCCTGTCTTTTAAGAGATGGGGTTTCTGGAGGAAAAGGCATCGGACGTAGTTATCGTGCAACAGCTGCCTCTGAACACTGACAACGGTTACACATCGATGGATCTGTGCCATTCTCAAGATTTCAGAGCCACCGCCGCGTGTCAAGAAAATGAAGAGGTTAGTAAAAAATACGATATAGACACTTAACGCATATATGTGTATATTTTGTTACCTTTAACTAATAGTATGTCTTTATTTCTATTTGAACGGTAGAAAACATCAACAAAAAGAGCCGTGGGAGCAGGGTCATCATCAAAGGTTAACAATGTAAATTTGTACTGCCTATGTTGTTCAAAACAGTCTGAAAGTTTCACAAGCCAGAACAAAGAGGCACGTAAGAATTGTGTTTGTACCTATAGTAGCGGTATTTTTTAAAAGGAAAATATGGGCGTCAAGCTAGACGCCATATGGCCTATTAAAGGTTTTGCAGTGACTGTTGTGAACACGTGTGTGAAACGCAACTACTATAATCTTTGTTATGGTCATATAATTAACTAACCGCAGCAGGAGGCTCATGAGTGTCTATACGAATCGTACACACCGAGAACAATATGAGATATATGTAGCGGGCTAGACCTGTACAAGGTGTATAAAGTGTTAAGAGTTGTGTACGGGATGTCCGAGGAAAAGAAAAATGTACACCATGATCTGGTTAAGCTCGTAGCAGCAGTGCTCAAAGAGATCCAATACTTAAATGAACCAGGTTCAAAACTCAAGCATTTACAGGGGTTGTGTACGTATTTTGATAGAAAGATGATGAAAAGGGCTATAGGAAGACGTGTGATGTTTATTTAAAAAATAGAAGAATCGGTTCATTAGCCCCCCCCCCCCCGAAAACAGTTAAAAAAAAAAAAAAAACAGAGTCCTGGGTAGAAGGTCATCAAGTTGTTATGTAACGTACATACTTACTCACTTTTCGGACGTGTATCAGAATGTCGAGGTGCAAGATGTCTATGATTTACACCCTGGATACATATGCATTGCCAGAATGGTATATGTGCCAATTAAAGAAAGAATAGCTGAAATACACCATGTAACTCTGCATTATTTGAACATTTCTGAGCCACCCGCTATGATGCTGTGCGACAGTCCTGAATGTATAACCAAATGGTTTATCAACGCGTGGATGCCAACAGCTGATAAATACTAGCGTGTACAAAAGGCGGAAGCGCGAGTTAAGACGTTTGTCGACAACAGTGTTAGGCACAGCCTTGGAGCTTTTGACAGATGATTATTTCACAAAGAAGGGTCTAGTAATGTCGGGCCTTGAACTGTACAAACTTATGAATGCTGTCAGTATCCTGAGTGTACAAAGTTATAGGAGGGGTGAGAAGGAAGTCGTGTCTAGAGCTATCGAGTATATCTATAAAAATACCATTACTTTTAACGCGGAGGTCGATTAGCGGCATGGCGCCCAGTAATGTATGTAGCAAGTGTAGTACTATGTACTTGTAGTCAAAAAGACAGCCTAATGTCGAACAACGCCCCAGAAAAGCTCTGTATCTAGAATCTGTAAAGTATATAATTTTCATTTCGTGCTAATATACTTGATATTTAATAAAATGGCATTACACAAAACCAGTGTCTTTCATTTCATTTCATGGTTTGTAACTGTTGACAGCATGTCAGGTGATGGATTAAGGAAGCTTTATTACGATACAAGAGGGGTTGGTAGCTTCGGGGGTGCTGAAGCACTGTTTAGAAAGGCTCAAGTTGAAAATGAACCAGTAAACAGAGCACTGGTGAAGACATGGTTATCTGGGGAAGAGGCGTATTCACCACATAAGCCCGCCAGTAAGCATTTTAAAAGAAGACCTACCATTGTTAATGCACAAGTAGATTATCAATGGCAGGCGGACATAATCAGTCTTCAAAATTTAGCAAAGCACAATAACAGTGCTCAATACATATTAACGGTTATAGATGTATTGTCCAAGTATGCCTATGCAGAAGCGCTAAGAGATAAAAGTGGTTCCGGTGTAACTGAAGCCTTTAAAGCAATCTTCAGGAAAGGGCGAACCACTCAAAAACTACAAGCAGACGCAGGAAAATAATTTTTAAACAAAGTGTTTCAGAAATTATTAAAACAGCATAATGTTAAACATTTTGCAACGCACACAGAGGTAAAAGCATCTGTTATTGAGCATTTTAAACAGAACCCTAAAGTCTAAGATGTAAAGATATTTCACTGCTTATAACAGCTACCGGTACGTGGATGTTCTACAGGCTTTTATAGACATTTATAACGCCACTTACCACACAACCATCAAAACGTCTCCCATAGAGCTAACGTCAGATAATTTGTTAAAGGTGAGGAGAACGGTCTACGAGAGTCGGATCGCTGCAGGTGTAAAAAGCCGCTTTTAAAAGAAGATGACAATGTTAGGGTTTCAAAATTGAAAAGGGTCTTTACGAAGGGTTACCAACAGACTTTTAGTGACAAGATATTTATAGTGGAAAATGTGGAGCTTAAAAGAGGATGTATATATTTACAGGCTAAAGGACTGTGCCAGGGAAAAGGTGTCAGGTGTCTTTTACAAGGAGGAGCTACAGAAGGTACCTGATGATCCACACAGGATGTACAGGGTTGAGAAGATTCTCAAAAGGAAAGGTAGCGGAGCTAACCGCCAGGGTTTTGTTAAATGGCCGGTGTGGCCAGAGAAATTTAAACAGTTGGGTGTTGGCCAGTTCCGTGCAGGTTGTGTGAGTACGCCGGAGTCTCGCTGTAGCTGCCAAGATGGACACAGCGCCATTTTACATCACTCTGCTGTCCAACGCCTCAAAGGACATGTTCCCTGACAACAGAATTTCTAATTATACATAGAAATTGGCTAAACCCGTAGACCTGAAAGGAGACTGGGAGGTAGCCCTAACAGAAATCCAATACCCCAGAACATGGAATACGTTTTCAATGCTCGAGGACAAATTTAATATAAAGCATGAGCAGGACCCTTTGAGAATCCACGCCGAATTGCCTCACGGTTACCACCCATTTGTGGCCGCAGTGGTCGAAGCCATCAACAAATCCATAGCCAGCATTGAGACCTATGCGAATATTCAGTTAGTGTTACATAACGTTAGACGGAAGGGGTTTCTTAAAGCTCCAAATCGCGATACAGTGTTTAACTGTTTGGGTACATTAAAAAGGGTTTTAGGAACAATACAGCATATCAGAAGTCATGTAGAACCAGACCAGTCATGCCCCGATATTAAGGGAGGTTTCTATACACTCTGGGGGATAGTTATTCACTGTTGCTAAGATGGGTCCAGGTGAAGGGTGAAAATAACACGATGGTTAATATACAATACAACAAACCCAACTACGTATCAATTTCTAAAAACCATTTTCACACCATTACGATCATGATCTATGACGATCAGGCTGAGCCGGTGTCCTTTAAAAGCAGGAAAGTTATTCTTAAGCTTCATTTAAGACCGCAACAGCGACTATTAACCAGTCATCATGGTGATTATGAAAACACACGGTGACCGCTCTACATATAGGGATTATTACAGAAACCAGGCTGGATATGCAGCCCCACCACTGTACTTTCAAGGGGCCCCCCGGTTATGCACGGGGCCGGTTTGTGGGGTTTCTTCCGTAGTTTGTTTAGAAGAGCTATGCCATTCTTGAGAAGAGGCTACAACATTGTAAAACCACACATTAAAGAAGCTGTTACGAACATTGCCCAAGATGTGGTGGGTTCTGTGACGCCTGCGGTTGTCGAACGTACGTATAAGCAAGCTCAAGAGGAAGCAGGGCTGGTGTACAAGTCTCGCACACCTGTTAAAAGGTAATGCAGTGCTTCAAACCACAGGGGCTCGCCGTCCCCCTATATAAAAAAAAATATATATATATATATATATAAATAAATAAATAAAAGAAAAGGAAAAAAAGACACCGATCTTCAAAAAGCGCACACAAACGAAGATCCATAAGTCGGAAGAGAGCTTCGAAGAAGAACAGCAGGGGCGCTAACGTCAATATTTTTTAAAAAGCCGAACAACCTGCAAACATGGCCTTCGTACATTGCGCATCGGGTGAATGCGCTAAATCAGAGTTGGACCCGTTTTTATCTAAAAACCGACACAGACTAGCATTGAAAACAGTTTTTTCATGGCGGTATCGCTGCTAGCCGATTGTAAGGAAATGCCTCCTTGGCATGGTTACCCCCTGACTTTTTGCCTTTGCTGATGCCAAGTTATGATTTGAAAGTGTGCTGGGACCCTGCTAACCAGGCCCCAGCACCAGTGTTCTTTCCCTAAACTGTACCTTTGTCTCCACAACTGGCACAACCCTGGCACCCAGTTAAGTCCCTTGTAACTGGTACCAAGGGCCCTGATGCCAGGGAAGGTCTATAAGGGCTGCAGCATGTATTATGCCACCCTGGGGACCCCTCACTCAGCACATACACACTGCTTGCTAGCTTGTGTGTGCTGGTGGGGAGAAAATGACTTAGTCGACATGGCACTCCCCTCAGAGTGCCATGCCAACCTCACACTGCCTATGGCATAGATAAGTCACCCCTCTAACAGGCCTTACAGCCCTAAGGCAGGGTGCACTATACCACAGGTGAGGGCATAGGTGCACGAGCACTATGCCCCTACAGTGTCTAAGCAAAGCCTTAGACATTGTAAGTGCAGGGTAGCCATAAGAGTATATGGTCTGGGAGTCTGTCATACACGAACTCCACAGCACCATAATGGCTACACTGAAAACTGGGAAGTTTGGTATCTAACTTCTCAGCACAATAAATGCCCACTGATCCTAGTATGCACTTTATTGTAAAAATACACCCAGAGGGCATCTTAGAGATGCCCCCTGAAAACATACCCGACTTCCAGTGTGGGCTGACTAGTTTTTGCCAGTCTGCCACACACCAGACATGTTGCTGGCCACATGGGGAGAGTGTCTTTGTCAATCTGTGGCCAGGAACAAAGCCTGTACTGGGTGGAGGCGCTTCTCACCTGCCCCTGCAGGAACTGTAACACCTGGCGGTGATCCTCAAAGGCTCACCCCCTTTGATACAGCGCCACAGGGCATCCCAGCTAGTGGAGATGCCCGTCCCTCAGGCCACTGCCCCCACTTTTGGCAGCAAGGCTGGAGGAGATAATGAGAAAAACGAGGAGTCACCCCCCCCCCCAGGCAGGAGAGCCCCTAAGGAGTCCTGAGCTGAGGTGACTCTTACTTTTAGAAATCCTCCATCTTGCAGAAGGAGGATTCCCCCAATAGGATTAGGGATGTGCCCCCCCTCCCCACAGGGAGGAAGCACAAAGGGGGAGTAGCCACCCTCAGGGCCAGTAGCCATTGGCTACTGCCCTCCCAGAACTAAACACACCCCTAAATTGAGTATTTAGGGGCACCCAGAACCGAGGAAGATAGATTCCTGCAACCTAAAGAAGGACTGCTGACCTGAAGCCCTGCAGTGAAGACGGAGACGACAACTGATTTGGCCCCAGCCCCACCGGCCTGTCTCCCTACTTCGAAGAAAACTGCAACAGCGACGCATCCAACAGGGTCCAGCAACCTCTGAAGCCTCAGAGGACTAGCCTGCATCTAAAAGGACCAAGAAGCTCCTGAGAATAATCAAGAAACTGCAACTTTTTGAAACAAAGAAGCAACTTTTAAAGACCACACGTTTCCCGCCGGAAGCGTGAGACTTTCCACTCTGCACCAGACGCCCCCGGTTCGACCTGCGGAGGACTCCCCAGAGACTGCGAGCCCGTGAGTAGCCGGAGTTGACCCCCCCTGAACCCCACAGCGACGCCTGCAAAGGAAATCCAGAGGCTCCCCCTGACCGCGACTGCCTGCTTCAAGGAACCCAACGCCTGGAAACCACACTGCACCCACAGCCCCCAGGGCCTGAAGGAACCGAACTCCAGTGCAGGAGCGACCCCCAGGCGACCCTCTGCCTAACCCAGGTGGTGGCTACCCCGAGGAGCCCCCGTGCCTGCCTGCATCGTTGAAGAGACCTCCGGGTCTCCCCATTGATTCCTATTGGAAACCTGACGCCTGTTTGCACTCTGCACCCGGCCGCCCCTGTGCCGCTGAGGGTGTACTTTCTGTACTTGCTTGTGTCCCCCCCAGTGCCCTACAAAACCCTCCTGGTCTGCCCTCCGAAGACGCGGGTACTTACCTGCTGGCAGACTGGAACATGGGCACCCCTATTTCCATTGAAGCCATTGTGTTTTGGGCACCACTTTGACCTCTGCACCTGACAGGCCCTGAGCTGCTGGTGTGGTAACTTTGGGGTTGCCTTGAACTCTCAACGGTGGGCTACCTTGGACCCAACCTTGAACCCTGTGAGTGTTTTACTTACCTGTGAACTTAACATTTACTTACCTCCCCCAGGAACTGTTGATTTTTGCACAGTGTCCACTTTTAAAATAGCTTATTGCCATTTTTGTCAAACCTGTACATGCTATTGTGATTATTCAAAGCTCCTAGAATACCTGAGTGAAATACCTTTCATTTAAAGTATTGTTTGTAAATCTTGAACCTGTGGTTCTTAGAATAAACTAAGAAAATATATTTTTCTATACAAAAACTTATTGGCCTGGGGTAAGTCTTTGAGTGTATGTTCCTCATTTATTGCCTGTGTGTGTACAACAAATGCTTAACACTACCCTCTGATAAGCCTACTGCTCGACCACACTAACACTAAATAGAGCATTAGAATTATCTCTTTTTGCCACTATCTTACCTCTAAGGGGAACCCTTGGACTCTCTGCACACTATTTCTTACTTTGAAATAGTATATACAGAGCCAACTTCCTACACCGCTTTAACACCTTTGGAGCCAATACAGTTTTATGTGTCAGGGTCCACAGATATGTATTTGGGTTTCAACGATACGCTGCTGCACCTCATCTGTAAAATTGTAAAAGCGCATGGTTCTAATATAGCGAACGACCGTAAAGTGGCGCTGATCGCTTACCCAGTCACAACCAGGTGGACATCACCCTTAGTGATCGGCTTATCATGCAAAATGATAACATGTACGCGTATAAGGCATAGATTGAGTATTCTTAATTACATCCGGGATGCCCTGGACACACAGCTTTCAGCAGGGCTCTTCTACAAAGATACTTACGGCCATTTTGAAGCTACTGCTCTGGACGGTCGCAATCAGGGTTTTGTAAAAAAGAGCAAACTTCGCCATCGGCAGTAGACAGTTTGACCACCTGGGCCGCATACATTCGGACCTTTTCTACCAGGATAAACTACTCATCAACTGCATCAATCTTAAGATCAAACTAACCCGCAACAAGGACTCGTTCCGTCTCATCAGTGAGGATGCGGAACAGTATAAACTCATTATACTGTCAGCTAGTTTGCTGGTAAAGAGAGTCAAAGTGTCACCAAGCATCAGACTGGCTCACGCCGAGGCCTTACAACTATCGAACATCGAATGCCAAGTACGCTGTGAAAAGAGTAGCTCTGAAGATATATAGCATTCCAATTGGTACCAGATTAACACAGCAGCAAAATGTATTTCTGGGACAGCTACCGAAAATTATTATAGGGTTTGTGGACAATACAGCTTTTAGCAGCCAGTATACCTCAAACCCTTCCGACTTCAAAACACTACAACTACGCAGCACTGGTACACGAGGGGGCTGTGATTCCTGCGAAATCGTACACACCTAGTTTTGAAACATCTAATTTTCTCAGAGAATATCTTGGGCTGGTATCGATAACAGGAAAACATCTGAGGGACTCTGGAGTCGCCGTATCAAGAGAAGGATATGGGGCCGGCTACACGCTGTTCGCTTTCGATGTGACGCCCGACATGGAAGATGGTGATCACTATAATTCAATAAAAAACGGAAATCTAAAAGCTGAAATATGTTTTAGACAGCCCTTCGCTACCGATGTGAACATGATTGTATTTGCAGTGTTCGACAGTGTCATCCAGGTCAACCACACCCGCCAAATGAACAAGTTACTTACCTTTGGTAATGCCTTTTCTGGTGGATACACTAGCTACCTGTGGATTCCTCACCTAATGAATTCTCCCAATGCGCCAGCCTTCGACGGAACTTTTCTTCCCAGCTCTGCACGTCGACAAGGACGTCACAATTGTCCGACTCCCACGCAACGCCGTCTGACGTAATTGAGGCAATAAGAGGTCCTCGCCGTCGTGCTGACGTCAGTTTTCACCATTTTTTACGTGCCTTTGAGGCTAACAGGTGACCACCGACAACATATATTTGACATGAATACATCAACCGAATATTTAAGGTCATCATTTAATCAAAAACAACCGCAAAATATCAATTAAAAATAACCATACACAAATAGATATATAGATATATAGATATATATATATATATATACACACACACACACACACACACACACACACAGACCCATATAAATATACAATTGCATCGATATATACACATATCTACAATATACAGATGCACACCCAAGGAAATCTTGGTATGACCCTACAGGCAACGGGGAGGCGGGTGGGACCGTGAGGAATCCACAGATCGCTAGTGTATCCACCAGAAAAGGCGTTACCGAAGGTAAGTAACTTGTTCTTCTGATGGATACAATTACCTGTGGATTCCTCACCTAATGAATAGAGTCCCAAAGCAGTACCCCACTCGGTGGTGGGTGCCTGAATGGTCAAACCAAGAAACCCTGCAGCACGGACCGTGCAAAATGGCCATCCCTCCTAACCTCTGAATCCAAGTAATAATGCTTCGCAAAAGTGTGGAGGGACGCCCAAGTTGCGGCCTTAAAGATGTCAACCACAGGAACACCTCTAGCCAAGGCCGAAGAAGCAGACTTAGCCCTGGTGGAATAGGCTCTAATTCCAACAGAAGGAACCTTCTTTGCCAAAGAATAACAGATTTTAATGCAAAGAATTACCCACCTGGATAGTGTTCTCTTGTGGACAGCCTTGCCTTTCCTCTTCCCCGCGTAACCGATGAAGAGCTGATCCTCCAGACGAAACTTTCGTCCTGTCGATGGATCCAGTCAGTGCAGCCTCTCTTCCTCCTTTGATGGATGAGGAGGAGGATAGAAGGGCAAGAGTGTTATAGACTGACCTACATGAAAGGGTGTAACAACCTTCGGCAAGAAAGCCGCCTTGGTCCTCAACACCACCTTGTCCACATAAAAGGAAGTGAATGGGGGCTTAACACTAAGCGCCTGAAGCTCACTCGCCTACCTAGCAGATGTAATGGCAACCAGAAAAACAGTTTTCAGTACCAACAACCTTAAGGGGCATGAATGCATCGGTTCAAACGACAAACCCATCAGAAATGTTACCACTAAATTTAAATCCCACTGAGGCATAATAAAGAGAGTGGGAGAAAACCTATTAGTTAGGCCCCTTAACAACCTTAAAACTATAGGGGACTTAAATAAAGAGGGTTGGTTAGGAAGACACAGAAAGGCTGACAGTGCCGACAGGTAGCCTTTAACAGTCGCAACTGCACAACCTCCCTGCGCCAAGGATAATGCACATAATAAAATGTCAGACAAGTGGGCACGTAAGGGATCAATTTGCTTCTCCCCACACCAAGTCACAAATTTAGCCCACCTGCTAGCATAGATAGATTTGGTGGAGTGTCGCCTGGCCGATAAAATAACGTCCACCACTTCTGGTGGGAGAGAAAGGAACTCAGATTGCACTGTTCAATCTCCAGGCATGAAGGTGCAGGCTCTGGAGGTGGGGGTGTAGAACCTGCCCCTGCGACTGCAAGAGGAGGTCTGCCCTGTGAGGGAGACTGAGCGAGGGCACAGTGAGAGTTGGAGAAAATCTGTATACCACACCCTTCTTGGGCAATCCGGAGCTATCAAGATAACTTGGGCCCGGTCTCGGCGAATCTTCCTCAGAACCAGAGGGATCAAGGGTATGGGGGGAAAACGCATAAAGCAACTGGCCGAACCAGGACATCTGAAACTCGTCCTCCAACGCTCCTTGCACCGGATACTGGAGGCTGCAGAACGACAGGCAGTGCGCGTTCTCCCGAGTGGCAAACAGGTCCACCTGAGGAAACCCCGACATCCGGAAGATGTAAAGGATCAGGTGTGGATGGAGACACCACTCGTGATCAGCTGAGATTGTCCGCAGGTATGTTCAGAACTCCGGCCACATGGTTTGCTACAAAACAAATCAGATGGTCCTGAGCCCAGGACCAGAGCCTCCCTGCAGAGAAGGTACGACCCTACTCCTCCCTGCTTGTTTATATACCACATTGCGGTAGTGTTGTCCGTCAGGACCTGGACCGACTGACCGCGAAGGGAGGGGAGGAAGGCCTGGAGAGTCCGACGTATCACCCGCAATTCCAACAGATTGATGTGAAACATCTGTTCCACTGGAGACCACTGGCCTTTGATCTCCAGGTCCCCCAGATGAGCTCCCCACCCTAGAGTGGAAGCATCCGTTATCACCATGGCCACTGGAGGATGCAGTAAAAATGTCCGTCCTTGGGAAAGTTTGACGCCCGCAGCCCACCATCGTAGATCTGCTGCAGTGTATCTGGAGATCTTGATCGACTCCTCGAGATCCCCTTTGTGTTGAAACCACTGCCTGCGGAGGCACCACTGAAGAGCCCTCATGTGCCAGCGTGCATGAGTGACCAACAGAAAGCATGAAGCGAACAGACTGAGCAGACGAAGGACCTTTCAGGACCGGAACTACCACTCCACTTTGCAACATTGGAATCAACGCCGGAATGTCCTGAATCCACTGAGGCGGGGGAAAGGCCCGATTCAATGTTGTGTCCAGTACTGCCCCTATGAATAGGAGGCGTTGAGAGGGCTCCAGGTGAGATTTGGGCACGTTCACCGAAAACCCCAGATCAAACAACAACTGGGTTGCCATCCGTAGATGATACAGCACGAGCTCCGGAGAATTGGCTTTGATCAACCAATCGTCCAGGTAAAGGAACACTGCTATTCCCTTCCCCCTGAGACTTGCTGCAACCACCGCCATCACCTTCGTGAAGACTCGAGGTGCGGAAGTAAGACCAAAAGGAAGGACCGCAAACTGGTAGTGTTACGACCCCACCACAAACCGGAGATACTTCCTGTGAGACTTGAGAATGGGGATATTAAAGTAAGCATCCTGCAAGTCATCAGACACCATCCAATCTCCTTCGTTCAACGCTAAAAGCACCAGCGCTAGGGTCAGCATCTTGAATTTCTCCTGTTTGAGGAACCAATTCAAAACCCTCAGGTCCAGGATAGGTCTCAACCGACTATCCTTCTTGGGGATCAGGAAATCTCTTGAATAACAACCCTGACCCTCTCTTGCTCTGGAACCAACTCCACTGCACCTTTTGACAAAAGGACAAGAACCTCCTGCTGCAACATCAGGAGATGGTCTTCCGCACAGAAGAATGGACGGGGAGGGATGGAAGGGGGAAACTCCCGAAAGGGAAGGGCATACCCTTTCCTCACAATGTTGATGAACCAGGAGTCCGATGTGACCGACTCTCACATATGGAGAAAACAAATTAGCCTTCCCCCTACAGGAGAAGAATGGGATGGAATGGATAGAGGACTAAGGCTGCTTCCCCTGTTGCACCCCTCTGGAGGAAGAGAAAGAGGCAGGGTGCTGCTGGGAGGCCCCTCTCGTCCTAACCCTACCCTGCCCTCTATAGGTCCTATAGGGGAGAGTAGTAGGTTGCTGGCCTGCTGGCTGGAGTCTACCCTGAAAGGAAGAACCACGCCCAAACCCCCTGAACCTCCTAAAGGATCTAAACGGGGTGGTGGAAGAAGCCTGCAAGCCCAGTGACTTAGCGGTAGCCCCGCTTTCCTTGAATTGTTCCAAGGCAGAGTCAGCCTTCGTGCCAAACAGCTTGTCCCCATCAAAGGGCAAGTCTAACAGGGTCGATTGTACATCAGCTGAAAACAGACGACCTCATCCAGGCATGCCTCCTGGTCACTACTGAGGTACCCATTGCCCTGGCTACCGAGTCAGAAGTATCCAGTCTTGTCTGGATGATCTGAGTCGCCGCTGCCTGCCCATCTGCCAGAAGATGTCCTGAGGCAAATCGGAATGCGCAGCCTTGGCCGCATCCATCAAAGCGTAGATATACCTGCCCAAGACACAGGTTGCATTGGCCAACTTCAAGGCCATACTGCAAGACGAAAAGGTTTTCTTCGCTGACTGTTCCATCTTTTTGGACTCTCTGTCCGACAGTGCCCCAGGGAAGGATCCAGGCGCTGTATGTGAAGAACACGAGGCCTACACCACCAAACTCTTCAGAGTCGGATGTTTGGATAGGAAACCTGGATCCCCAGGAGCCACCCTGTATCTTCTGGCAACAGCTCGATTCACCGCAGATGAAGATACCGGCTTCTTCCAAACTTCCATGATGAGATCTGTAAGGGCCTCATTAAAGGGGAGGAGCGGCTCTGTGGCTTCTCGAAGATTTTGATGACGATCTCCGATGCCGCCGATTTTCCTTTTTCTTGGACTTCGCCAAGAACAGCTTCGTTTCACGCTCTTTCAGCGCATTAGGGTTAATTTGCTGACATGAACAGCACACCTCCACATCATGCTCGGAGCTGAGACACCACAACCAATCATTGTGCGGATCCGTAACAGACATACGCCCCCCGCATTCCCTCCAGTTTAAAACCGGATTTCCGTGGAGGAGACATATTTTAACAAAGTATCAATCAAAGCAACAGTTGCTCCCTAGAGCCTGAATTAAAACAGTTACTCAAAGGCACGGAAAAAAAGGAACTGATGTCAGCACGACGGCGAGGACCTCTTATTGCCTCAATGACGTCAGACGGCGTCACGTGGGAATCGGGCAATTGTGACGTCCTCGTCGACGTGCAGAACTGGGAAGAAAATTTCTGTTGAATCCTGGCGCATTGGGAGAATTCATTAGGTGAGGAATCCACAGGTAGTTGTATCCATCAGAACATGTCTAACTATCTTTAAAATATTGTACCATGGACACTATGCAGACACTTGAGTTGTTAAGGAGGCAAACTATGCAAACAAATATACTTTTTAGATGTTTTTCCAAACAACGAGCTAACCGAGATAGCGGATGTAGAAAGACTGTGCTCGGAAAAACATCTAAAAAGTATTTTCCGAGATTGAAGTTAAAGATGGATGTCCAGAATAACTCCTAGTGACTTCATTTTATTAGCTAGATAAACAGGGTCACCAAAGTAAACAGGCCAAATCTTATTTTATAAGTAATTTACGTTGTCCCACCACCAGAATCTTGGTCTGGAAATTCAGAGACATCAAAGCCTGAACTCCCTTTAAGTACTCTGTCAAACTGGAGGTGGAACTAGGTGCTGAAGTATACAGCTGAATAAATGGCTGGGTGTCATCAACATAGGACGCCACCAGGCAGCCATGAGATCCGATTACCTGGGTGAAACATTTCACACAGACATTAACATAACTGGTGAGGAGCCCTGTGGGATCCTATACTTAGATACTGTGCCTGCGCACCAGTAGTGTGAAAGGGCGACTACCTGGGTCCACTCTCAAACAAAGGACACAAACCATAAAGAGTATGTGTCTGATATTCCCTGCTCAGCTAGCTGCCTAAACAGAGTGGTCCACTGTGACAAATGCAGTGGAGAGATCCAGGAGGAGCAGGGCAGCCATTTTGCCATGATTAATAATTAATTTCATTAAGAGCTAAGACAAAAGCACTTCCAAGGTTCCTGGCTGGCTGAATCTTATAGGTGAGTGGTTTTCAACCTGTGGTCTGGGAACTCCTGGGGGTCTGCAAAGCCTACTCAGGATGGGCCGTGACTGATTAGTAAATTAAATATTATTAAAAGATTAATTAAGTGTATAGAAATAAAGAAACAATGTACAAGCGAAAAAATTTAAAATCATATGTAAATGTGAAGAAATGTAAAATTGGATTCTAAAAATGAAGTCCACATCCTCTGATTGATGAACTTGCACTGCTCTCCCAAATCAAACATATCAGACAAAATATAGCATAGACGAGGAGTGTCCTCAATTGAATTTCCAAAAGCTCCAACCTTCCTATTAAAATTTTGTTTTTTTATATTCCTTTTTTAAATAAATTAATACTTCATTTGTGTATGTGTGTCATGAATGCTTGTTTCTTTCTTTATTGTTTTGCAATTCAAATCGAAAATGCTTAGGCTGGTGCCCTCTGCTTCCAGTAATGATTAAATGATAGTCCACGAAGTAAAAAAAAAAAAGGTAAAAAACAGTGTTCTAGGTGATTGACAAGCTGTTTAACCATGATCCGTTCTGGATGTCTGCCCTGGGCAGGAAGAAGAGAAACAGGTCTGAAGTTTTCCACTAAGACACATTACTCCACCTGGTAGAAACCTCAATGGATACTATATCAATGGTAGAAACAATTAAGATAGGGCAGTGGATCACTTTATCAACTGCAGAGACTTCGGAGCTCCTAAAGATCATGGGTTCAAGGCAGCTCAGCCACTATTACCAGTTAATAAAACAAGTACCACTGTTCTGAGTAATAGCCTCCATATGCGGGCAATGGACACTATTTGCCAAGGTTGCCACATAGCTTTACCAAGCAATTACTATTTGCTTCCCGATAAACTTTCCCATTTTTATTTCATGGTGTGCAGTTTCCTCCACAATAGTAAAACAGCTGCAGACCTTTGTACTGTGTGAGAAATGGGGTCTCTAGTTGGCAGTCGGTTTGAACCCTGTCCAAATAGGGACCCTCACTCTTGTCAGGATAAGGGAGATACCCACTCAGATAACCCCTGCTCACCCCCTTGGTAGCTTGGCATGAGCCGTCAGGCTTATCTCAGAAGCAATGTGTAAAGCATTTGCACATAACACACAGCAACACAGTGAAAACACTACAAAAGTACACCACACCAGTTTTAGAAAAATAGCCAATATTTATCTGTGTAAAACAAGCCCAAAACGATAAAAACAAATCCAACATACATTGCTAAAGAGATTACTTTTTAAAGATTTAGCTTAAGAATACAGTTCCTTGAAGTTGATAGCTCCACCTGGGGCTATCACGGTGTTGTGACCAACAAAACCAACAGTTCAGGCCGGTTCTGGCATCGCGGGCCAGCTGCGGTGTCAGGAAGTTCCGCAAACAGTACCTTGGATTTGTAGGACGTTGTGATCCTTGCGGTGAGCTCCAGAGAGCTGCGTCGTGGGGTCAGTTTCCAGGAGTCGGTGCGGGAGTCGTCAGGCCCTTGAAGTCACGCACCTCGGGGATCAAACTCCGGGCTGATTCAGATGTGCTGCCGTGGATGGCTCCCGGGCTGCAGTGCGAAGCGGGATGATGAGATTTGCGGTGCCCACAGGTCACGGTGCAGGCAGCGGCATCTGTGACAACGTCCAGCAGCGTCAGTGAGACCAGGGCTGCAGTGTGAAGCGGGGCAGTGCGACGTGCGGTGTCACCAGGCCATGGTCAAGGCAGCGGCAGCAGCTGCAGCGTTACTAAAGCACTGTCGTCGGTGGGCCCAAGACAGCAGTGCAGGATGGGACAGTCCTTTGCTACCCTCACGAGCGTTGTACACAGTCCCTGGTGCAGGCAGGATGCCTGGTGACGACATGGGAGCCGATGATGTTGGCGTTGGTGGACCGGGGCTGCGGTGCGGGACGGGACGGTGCTTTGTGTACCTCACGAGCGGTGTCCACAGGCCACGGTGCAGGCAGCAGCAACGGTGTCAGCAGGAGCGGCGGCGTAGGGGATGCCCAGGCTGCGGTGTGAGTAGGCGATGCAGGAGTGTGGGGCCCACAGGTCATGATGCAAGGAGCAGCTCAGTGAAGTCGTCTGATGACTGTATCAGTGAGACCAGGGTCACAGTGCTAAGCGTGGCAATGAGACTCAATGCGGCGTTGGCAGGTCACAGTGCAGGCCGGTGGCGTCGCAGTGGTTTCTCATGAGGAACACCACAAAACACACAGTTGCCAGTGCTGCAGGTCGAGGAAACTCAAATCTTTAGTGTCCTGGAGACTTCCAACAGGAGGCAAGCTCTGCTCCTAGCCCTTGGAGAGCTTTCTCAAGTAGGACACATAGCAAAGGTCACCCTCTGCACTCCTTTCAGGCAGAAGCAACAACTGCAGGCCAGTCCAGCAAAGCAACACAGCAACGGGACAGAACTCCTCCTTCAGCTCTTCTCCTTGGCAAAGGTTCCTCTTGATTCCAGAAAGATTCTAAAAGACTGGGGTTTTGGATCTTCTTACACCCTGTTCTGCCTTTGAAGTTGGCAAACTTCAAACCAAAGTCCCAAGTGTTTGCAAGATCCTTCCTTGCCCAGGCCAGGACCCAGGGTACAGAGGGCAGGCACAGTCCTTTCAGGTGTGAACGACCACTCCTCCCTCCCCTCTAGCTCAGATGGCTCATCAGGATATGCAGGCTATACCACCACCACCACCTTTTGTGACACTGTAAAGAGGTGCAAAACAGCCCAACAGGCAAATTGAACCAGACAGACAATCCACAAACAGGCAGAGTCACGGAATGGTTTAAGCAAGAAAATGCCCAATTTCTAAAAGTGGCATTTCAAACAGACAATCTAATGTATTTTTAAATTGTGAGTTTAGAGACCCTAAACGTCTCATTTTTATTTGCGCTCAAAGGGAATCTGTGCTTTAGGGATATTTAAAGGCAACCCCCATGTTAACCTATGAGAGAGATAGGCCTTGCACAGTGAAAACCGAATTTGGCAGTATGTCACTGTTAGGACATAAAAACACACTAGTATATGTCCTACCCTAAACATACACTGCATCCTGCTCATGGGGCTACCCAAGATCTACCTTAGGGGTGCCTTACATGTAGTAAAAGGAAAGGTTTAGGCCTGGCAAGTGGGTACACTCGCCAAGTCGCAGTGGCAGGTCTGAGCCATGTTTACAGGGCTACTAATGTGAGTGGCACAACCAGTGCTCCAGGCCCACCAGCAGCATTTGATTTACAGGCCCTGGGCACCTCTAGTGCACATTACTAGGGACGTATTAGTAAATCAAATATGCCAATCATGGATAAACCAATCCACAGTACAATTCATATGGGGAGCACTTGCTCTTTAGCACTCATTGGCAGTGGTTAAGTGTGCTGAGTCAATAAACGAGCAAAAACAGACCAGAACAAATAGGAAGGCAGCTAAAGGTTTGGTGATAACCCGGCGAAAAGGGCAATTTCCAACAGACTAAAAGCTTTTCAGCAACTGGCTCTTGACATCGCCCATTCTTTTAGTAGTGTTTACCTAGTGATGCTGATATGGCTCATTACTCTATGTCGGCTTCGGAGAGATCTCAAGCTGCACCGGGGTAAAGAGTGCCCAGTTTATTAAGTCCTGGGTTTTTCACCTCCACATTCTAATCCGTAGTTTTACCTATAGCTTGCCTCCAGCATCCTCTGTTTTCTTTCTTTTTTTCTTTAACAATTATGGAGATGTAACAAACATAATAAGAAAACAACTCAGCTTTGTGGCAAGTACTGTTCTTTCCAATACTGTCATAACTGCGCACCAAGGTTGCCTCTAATCTAATGTAAGCAGCATCCTATACACTGGCCTCTCACTACAATCCCTTAATGTTGAAGCTACAAGTGGAGCGGTTTGATCATATACCAAAGCAGCCCCATCCCTTATTAAATGCAGCTTCATTTCAATTAATCAGCCATTAATTCACTTATAGGAAAGATTCATTCAGCTGTTCAGCAGCACTACAGTTATGTGCCTCTTTGCTAGAGATTGCTATGTATGAGGCCTGGAAGGAAAGCTGATGCTTTAAGGCAGCAAAACATAAACTCACACTTGCTGCATACAGGATTTCTTCATGAGCTCTAGAGGTCCTGGAGTTTCAAATAACCGCTCAATCAAGCTTAGGTTTACACATAAGGAATACTAGAAACTACCAGAATGATCACAGTCCATCTTCAACATCTTGTCACTTAAAGCAAGAGTGCTAGCTAAGCTAGGGAAGTGTCATAGTGTTTGGGGAATTTTAGGTCGAAAGATGCTTGCGAGCGTGGAGTCAGATCCTTTGGAGATGTACTGTCATCGTTAAAATGACAGCCAAATCTCCAGCCTTGCATGGGAGACAGGAGGGCTCTCTCTCCCTCCCCCTCCCTCCTCCACCCACACGTCTGAGCTGAAGAATCTGCGAGCGCTACTGCAAAACTATTAACATGGCCAGCCAACTATGCCCAAAGAAAATAAGAGTAGTACAATGCAGTTATTTGTTTTTTTGTGGGTCACTCATGGGTCCCTAAACTTGGAAAAAGCACAGAGAGATGAGCATCAACTTCAGCGGCGTGGCTGTGCATGCCCCATGGCATAAGCTAAAAAACAAATGATCATCCTCGACTTCAAAGAACTCAACTGTCCTTTTTAGGTCTTGCCTGATCAAAATCAATCAGTATTTGTAAAGCGCGGCTTCTCACCTGTGAGGGTCTCAAGGCGCTGGGGGGGTTCAACCAAAGAACCACGACTTGAGGTTCTTCCTGAAGATGGTGAGCAATGGGCTTTGTCTGAGGTGCAGAGGGAGGTTGTTCCAGCTCTCTGCTGCAGTGTAGGTGAAAGAACGTCCTCAGGCTGTGGTTTTCCAG
Source organism: Pleurodeles waltl (assembly GCF_031143425.1). Taxonomy (NCBI): domain Eukaryota; kingdom Metazoa; phylum Chordata; class Amphibia; order Caudata; family Salamandridae; genus Pleurodeles; species Pleurodeles waltl. The sequence goes on along the minus strand of NC_090447.1, from coordinate 74,430,244 downwards.
ATGTGAACGACAGTGCCCAGGGCCATCTGGGCAGAATGGAGGGATCTGGCGGGGTGTGGAAGGAGATGCGGTGGTTCAGGTAGGCTGGTCTGAGACAAATAATGTGCTCCCTCTTACAAGAGTCTGTTTACTTACAGGGGGACCCAGCCCACTGTGTCTCACTGGTTTTCTTTATAATCACTTTCATTTCCTTGCTTCTTTTTGATCAGCGCATGCTGGCTTTATGTCCTCTTAGTTTGTTTGTCCCGCCTTTGAAGCATGGCCCAAGTACTGCTTCCTTGCCCAATGTCTTTTCACTGCTCAAGCTTTCAGAGATTCTTTTACTTGGATTGGCAGAGTTCTTTAAATGCAAACTCAAGGCAAACCGAAGACAACCCTTTGACAAAAGCGCATTTTGCAGAGCTTTCCAAAGGCAGCACTCTGGCAGAGATTCATCATCAGAGCTTTTTGAAAGGAGTCCTATGATACAGGTGCTTCGGCAGAGCTTTGTAGGTTAGGTTTCGTACTTGAAAAGTGAAACATCACCCTGAAGTGTTATCTTGGAATTATAGTGCTTATTTCTATTAACTTTCAGCTGCACTGCTGTGAAACATTGTTAAAAGATAGTGACAAGGCCAATAGCTGTGCATAGGCAAGACCCATTGGCTCTGCCAACACTTACTAGTACTGTAGTGCTATAAACACTTGCCTGTTCTTTGGTTTCGAAACAAACTTTTCTTCAACAGCTTCTTTACTTGAAAACACAGGTCTTTGATTTCTCCAGCCTTATCCTTTTGCAATTGTGATTTTAACCAACCACCACCATTTTGGGCACTTTTCCCCCAAGCTTCCACCAATCAGTCTTTATCTTTCAGCAGAGATGGCATCCAAAACTGGAGCACCATTTCAGATGCTGGGGTCCTAGCAAAATGCAGAGTAGTAAAACTATCTAGATTTTCAGGCATTTTAATCCTTTCCTTTCCCTGGCTCCAACATCAACGACATCCCGCCATCATAAGACCTCTGCAACTCCCTAGACACCTTCTTCTACGCAAGATCACAGACATCTTTGACAGCTTCAATACTCAGACCTCCCTCCCCCCACTGTTACCCACCGACACCACAGACTCACCACCAAGCAGCCTTATGCTCTCCTGGACCCCCGTCAACAATGATGACACCATTGAAATTATGAACACCATCCATCCGTCTCACCATCGACCCCTGCCCTCACCACATCTTCAACAAAACAAGCTCTGTCATTGCACCCCAACTCCGGAAGATAATCAACAGTTCCTTCGAGACTACCACCTTCCCGGAGAGCTGGAAACACAGCAGGATCAACACCCTCCTCAAGAAACCCTAGGCGGACTCAAAGGACCTCAAGAACTTCTGCCCCATCTCCCTGCTCCCTTTCCCGGCAAAAGTCACAGAGACAATTGTCAACAAACTGACCTGTTTCCTCGAGGAGAACAACACTCTGGACCCGTCCCAATCCAGATTCCGCACAACCACAGCACTGAAACCACCCTTATCGCCGCCACCAAAGATATCAGGACCATACTTGACAAGAGCGAAATCGCGACCCTCATCCTCCTAGACCGCTCAGCCGCATTAGACACCGTCTACCACCACACCCTACACACACGCCTCAATGACTCGGGGACCCACAACAGAGACCTGGACTGAATCACCTCCTTCCTCACCGGCAGAACTCTGAGAGTCTGCTGCCCTCCATTCCGCTCTGAAGCCACCAAAATCATCTGCAGCGTACTCCAGGGATAGTCCCTCAGCCCGACCCTCTTTAACGTCTACATGGCTCTGCTCGCTAACATCACCCAATCTCACAACCTCAACATCATCTCATACGCCGATGATACCCAGCTGATCCTCTCCCTCACCAAGGACCCCGCCATTGCCAAAACCAACCTCCACGAAGGAATGAAGGCCATCGCCAAACGGATGAATAACTGCTGTCTGAAACTGAATTCCGACAGAACTGAGTTCCTCATCCTCGGGTCCGCCACCTCCACAGGGGACACCTCTGGTGGCCTGCCACACTGGGAACGACATCGACACCCACCGACCACGCACGCAACCTGGGATTCATCCTGGACTCATCACTATCAATGACCCAGCAAGTCAACGCCATCTCCTCCTTCTGCTTCAACACCCTCCGCATGCTTCGTAAGATTTACAAACGGATCCCCACTGAAACCAAAAGGACAAGCCCTCGTAAGCAACAAACTGGACAACAGTAATGCCCTCTACGCAGGAACCACAACCAAGCTCCAGAAAAGACTGCAACGCATACAGAGCACCTCCGCACACCTCATCCTGGACATCCCCCACCACTGCCACATCACCGCCCACCTGAGAGCCCTACACTAGATCGCCATCAACAAGAGAATCACCTTCAAACTCCTCATCCACGCTCACAAGGCACTGCACAACACTGAACCAGAATACCTCAGACGGCTCTACTTCTACACCCCGACCGACACCTTCGCTCCGCAGACCTTGACCTCGCCACTGTCCCATGCATCCACAGAACGACCGCCAGTGGCAGTTCGTTCTCCCACCTTGCCGCCAAGACGTGGAACACCCTTCCTACCCACCTGCGACAGACACAGGACCTACCTACCTTCAGAAGACACCTCAAGACATGGCTGTTCGAGCAGTAGCAGCCCCCCTCTCAACCCATCAGTGCCTTGAGACCCTCACGGGTGAGTAGTGCCCTTTACAAATGCTCTGATTGATCGATTGATTCCTAATGAATCCCAACACTCCCCAAGGTCCTGCTCTCTTGCTTAGCTTATATTGACCCAAAAACTGTTTTTTCGTTAACATTTAAGACTCCATATTTAATAGTCCTTACAGTTACTGACCTAAGTAGTGTTATCCATGGACCTATGTGCATCCTGCATACCACAAAACATTTTAAAATCCACACACATGCCCCTGAAGAACTTTGTATCTTCCAAAATCAAGCAAGGTTATTTTTCCTCGGTGCATAGAGCCTTCTGAAAGCTTCAAGTCCTAGATCTGGAATAGTGCGAGGGGAGGAACAAAGCCACTTTTTACAAACTTGAAGTGCCCCTTCTTTCTGCCTGAGTTGAATGGTGTGCTGGAAAAAGTGAGCTGAATCTCAATGCATTGGTCTCGTCTCAAGATCAACACTACGTGCTCTGCTTTAAATAGATGGAAAACGAAAATAAGCAGCGACAGGAAGAAAAACAGAGAAGGGCCTGTTTGCTTTATCCTGCATGTTCGTTGCTGCAGTCCCATTACTTCAAATACAGTGAGGTCAATGCCAATTTAGTACACATCTTACATCTATAACAATTCCAGGTGAATAGATCTGCTTAACTAGCCAACCACTGACCAGTTTATCTCCAATGAAAGGATGCATGGTACAAGAGAGCTGTTACACAAGTACACATCGCTGTACATTGGACTATGCCTCCTGTTATAAGCAGATACATTTCCCTAAGCAGAATGTTATTTATTGCACTGCAGGATACATGTGTGTGTATCAGAACATGCCAAAATTGCTGTGTATATATATATATATATATATATATATATATATATATATATATATATATATATATATATAGAGAGAGAGAGAGAGAGAGAGCGAGAGAGTTTTACCTGCTACTAATAACTACAATAAGCACCATGTGTGTATCTATGTATATATTTACTTAAAAAAATAAAATAAAAAAAATAAAAAAAGATTACAGGGAGGTTTTAGTTAGGCTCACAATTAAACGTACAAGACCACAGAAATTCACCAGTTATAGTTAGAGAGTTACCTCAAGTAACTGTAACTCTTGCCCTAAGGTAACTATATCTCGCGACCCCGCCATGTACAGTGTTTTCATCAAAGATGTTATTGCAAATATTTCATTGATATTACCAATGATGTTATCAAAAGATGTCATGAGTTCCATTATTTGTGGATTAATTAGCATTAACTACTGAACGGATTTACACCAAATAACAACAAGCATTTACAATGCAACGGGTCTCGCGTTTGCTCATGTTAGAGCTGATCGCGTTGTAAACTCCTAACCCAACTTTTCACCTATCGGGCAAAAGTGCATTAATGTACATAACCCGAAAAAGTGAAATTAACTATGTAAAGCGCTCGACTTCTGCCAAGCGAGATCGCGCTCGTAAATTAGAGAAAAAGAAGTCCACGAGCCCGATGGAAAACAGCGAGCCTCGCATGTTTTCTGTACTTGGTCACTGCGCTCAAGGAGGGCTAGCCACCGGAAAAGGCATGACATATGCGTGCCTTCGACTAATGAAAGCAAGCAGATTTTATTAGGCAAGCCCACGAACCAATAAAAAAAACACTGACGTGAAGGTGACAGGGCTCCGAGCCCTTTTGTAAATACAAAAGCGTCTCGCTGCAATACGCATGCGCATGCAACGCAGGCTCGACCCTAAAAAGGGCTCTTTCTGGACCAAAAGCTACCATTCTTCCAAATTTGGTGTATTTCCGTCCAGTTTTTGCGCTATTGCTGTTCAATTTTTTCTATGGGAATTAACATTAGAAACACTCTAAATTTCAACCCCCTTTATCTCGGCCCCTGTTTGACTGATCATCCCGAAATTTTCCGGACAGCTGCAGCTCAGATGACACCCTAATTTTTGGGGGGAAGATTTTGTGAAGATTTGTCAAGCAGTGCCAAAGATATAGGTAAACAAAAAAAAAGCTTTTTCTATAGAAATTAGGTCCAAACTAAACCTACCTACTGGCGACCGCAAGTGGGCAATACGTTAATTGCAGTTATTAGAAACCCTAGAAAAAGTACATGATAAATTTAGACAGCAGGCAATGTAAATATTGCTGCTTTAACATACACATGGGTATGTATATATAAAGGTTTAATCACGCAAACAAAACTTTACCAAGCATAAGATAGATGTATATGTTTATATAAATTATTTACATTGCTATTATATTAAAAATTAAAAATAAACTTCAGTCCTTCCCATTCCTACTCCCTGTGACTCATTCTACACCTTGACTTAAGTCCGAAACATCCATATCAATCTTTTACCCCTCCTATTAGCAATGCCACCCAATTAGCAAACACACACAACCATTTCTTACAAAACAACTCACTACTTCTACTTTTCAAATCCAGTCCTATAATTCTATCCCTACTCAGATTCTACTGAACACGAGAAATCAATAAAACAATTCTAACACAATTAAAGCAGAGAAAAATAACAAAACAGAAAACTTCTACTGACCTACTATCTACTAATCACAGGTTCCAGAGTATTGTGCTACCCGCCGAACCAACCCTTCAATGCCTCGCCAGGGGTCATCAATGCTTTATACAAATATTTACAATTACAAATCCAGCCCGCCTGTTTGGCACTTCTGCGGGTGGGGAGCTGAAAGCCAATGACAAACGTGTGAGCTGGGTACTGCTCTCCTTGTCGCTAAGAATGATGAAAAGGGTTAGAGACTGAAGAAAGAGGAATGCTCAAACATTCCTATCTGCAGTACAAAAAAACCCGGTGTACGTTGGTTTACCTAGAAGTCGGTCAGTCAAAGGCAGACATTGCTAATGAGTGAAAGGTACTCTTCTTTGTGCTTGTAGAGACTACAAGAACACCTCACATACAAAGACAGCATAGCAGTCTGAAAATACTATTACTGACATTTAGATAACACATACCTGACTTCAGTATGCCTGCACCATCACTGGTTAAAACAGGCCATGGAGACGATACGTGGTTGCCATTGTGTTGTATGAAGGAATACCTGTGTGCGTGGAGTCAGACCTATGCACTATGGTGTTTGGTGTTATGCACGGTGGCCCTGCATATAATATATGCACAGTTAGCAAATACAAGTGTACTAGAAGACAGAGTTCATAAAGCACAAAGGCTAAGGGAGGAGCCCTAGCCAAGAAGCTTGGTGGCCAAGGTGTGGGAACACGTGTAACCTGTAATGGAAGACAATTAGTGTGAAGTGGAAGGCTACCATGTGTAACAAATTGTTAATGACTAGTGTGTTATCTTGTTAACTGTTTACAAGAGATTAGACGTCCACAACCAGGCATACAGCTGTAAGGATGCAATGGGTAAAAGTTGCAGTATATAAAAGCTAGAGGACATGGGATTCGTGTGCTTATTCGACCCATCCGAACCTTTTAACACAGTCCATCTTAAAGCTTGAAAAGGAGCAAACTTTAATTGAAAAGTACGAGTTTGGTGGTGTGCGAGTGATATGTTCCACCATGCTCACTACTACATTTCAACACTTATATCAAGCTGTTGATGGTCAACCGCACCCTTGAGTCCTCGTAGGATTCTGGTAGACCACAGACATCTATCACACCAAGGATGATCGCTCCATTGTAAGCTAATCACAATCAAGAAGGCTCTTCCTCCAAGTAACTGGAATCGGTATTTGGGGGCAGATAACTACTCCTGGTCATTTTTCAACTTGTACCTGAAGAATCTGCTGCAGGTATATTAAGTAGCACAACAATTTAATGTGAATCTGTCAGGAATGTAACACACTGGGTCACCTTCACTAGAAATGAACAATTAAAGCTCTTTAAGACGGATCCCTTTGAGCACCACAAATTGGAGGCATTATAATTCATCTGGAGTACCTTCTACACCAAATATTCAGCAAAGTGTCTACATGGTACGCAAGGGGGAAGGTTATATCTGAATTCAAGATTGTCATAAAGAAACCAACTCAAGAAGAGTTTTACAAATCAGATTTCAGGGGAACAAGTAATTATTTAGAAACTATTAAACGACTGCCAGCCACTCACACAACTGTGTTAGCATAGCATTTACTAACAGTGTTGAGCATTAAATGTAGCTTGTGTTCACTACACAATTGTGCATATCTATACTGTGTTTACAGTATCGACCGTGCAATACAATTCCTTCCCTTAATTCAGGGAGAAATGTAAAACCCAACAATTACAACATGTCCAACGTGAGCCAATTTTCATGTACATTAATATTTACATTTCTCATAACATTCGTCTAAAGTTACATAATTCTCATATTCCTTATTTGTTACACTCTCTACAGTAGAACCTAGCAATAGTTATGTTATACCTTATAGGTTATGCAATGGTAATCTCCAAAACGGATGATATTGATCAGACCTCCTGTTATGGTGCACCACACAACACACAAATTCACATCTTCAAATGTGACCTTTCAAATTGCTACACCTCAGGCACACACCAGCAACTCTAAATACCCCTAATAATAGTAAATCAAGAATGCAGATGTCCCTCTTTGTCTGACAATCTGGGGCAGGTATCTCTTTATCTGCAGTCCAACCAAACACACCAGACACAAGGCATACATCACAGATAACCGCTAACATTCAGTATGCTCTAGAACAGTAGTTCTTAATCTATTATCCGGGGACTCCAGGGGGCTTGAGGCGCCTAGTCAGGGTCTGTGACTGCTTTTAAAATTAAACAATATCAACAGATTAAATAAAGAAGCAAAATGTAAAAACTAACACTTTAAAACGTTTCATAAATGTGAAGGAATTTGAAATTGGAGGCTTAAAATTAAGTTGGTGTCCTTAAATTGATCTGTGCAAGCAGTGCAAATGCACTGAACAAAAAAACAGTACGGACGGTTGGTGACCTCAGATAAATTTAGAGAAGACCCAACCTTTCCAAAAAAGTGTACTTTAAGATTGTTATATTTGTTTGTGAATTAAATAAAACATTTAATAATTTGTGTATTTCTTTGGTGAAGGCTTGTTTCTATATTTGTGTGTATTCTTTTGAGGCTCAATCGTCGAAATTGCTTATTCCCCGTCTTTCAAAAACGACTCAGGGTAGGTCCCCAGCTTCCAATAAGAATTCAAGGTGGATCCTTGGATTCCAGTAATGGTTATGTGGGTGTGCATAGCAGTCTAAAGGTTGCTCTAGTCAGTGTTCTTCAAACTTTATAATGCCACCCACACCACCCCCTGCCCAGGTGAATAAAAATCACCCCCCCACCTTCAGAATTTTTTCACAATTATTCTATTAAGATGGCAATGTTTAAACATCTCTAGGCTTATTTAAACATTGCAGTTAAGTTATGTTACCTTTTTAAAAATGCAATAAATAGTTTTCTGCTTAAAACAAAGCACATTTATCTGCATATTGCTTCTTTTGGCCAGAGCCTGGTGCCCGCCTGGGATCACTTGAGCCCACCCCCCAAAGGAAGACCCCTGCTCTAAATGATGACAGGCTGCGGTATACAACTATGTATTCCCGGTTTGTGCAGAACGTTTAGGGTGCCCTAAAGGGTTGCTCCACTTCAAAATTAACAAATAGTTATAAGGCTTATTTGTTGTGATGAACTTTCAAGAATTCTTATACATTTGCTTATGAGATCAGCCAAAGGCAACAGGCAACATCAATACAGGTCCTGCCATTGAATTGAAATTGCTATAACCAACCAACCAACCAAACATCAAAAATGGAGTCTCATAATCTGAGCAGCTATGTATGTTTTCATTTTAAAGCATATCATTTTAGGAAGAGTAAGTGCAACGATGAGATGTTCGACTCAGGGGTGGTCCCCAGGTACCTTCCAATAACACCTCCATAGTAATCAAAACTGAGAAGATTTATGGGTCACAAGTTATTATCTAACTGTACAAGTAGTGGACGTGCCCTAAGTAAGTAATTTACTGACTATTGGTGACAAAGACAGATGTATATCTCACAAGTGATAACTGCAAGCACACCAACAGCAAGTAAAACCAAGGTTCAGGATTACGTATCTATTACTAGCTAGAAGCAGGAAGACGCAGTGTTCTTTATGTTCAATAATGGTGACTACATTTGAAGGGTCTCTATAAAGAGCCCTTTCACCACAAATGGCAATTTCGACTAACCACCCTCAAACGTCTGATAAAGGTAACCAATAAGACTGAATGGTTAGCAGCTAGGATCCCAATGGTTAAAAAAAAAAACTGCCCTCAGCAACAACCTAACAACTCCTTCTCAGACTCGTGTGGAAGGCTGAGTAGAGTACATCAGTGGTCTTCCCACAGAAGAGATGGGTTTTACTCACAGCACTGTTAAATTTTATTGTCAAACATATACAACATGAACCAGGCCACAAGCTCTAAAGCACGTAGTATGCTACTTGTGAAAAGCAACAGTCTCAGTTTAAATACAGCACAGAAAAAACATCTCACATAAGTAAATAAGTCAAACCCCCCAGATAAAAAAGCCTTAGAGACTAAGCAGGCCAGTCTTAACTAGGAAACCAGAAGTGGGCCCGTGAGATTGGAGTTGTGCGCTCTTACTCATGGACAGAGGTCCAATGGCAGTATCCGGCCAACTAAGGCTTGGATAACAACACCAAGACAGAGTTCCCAGTGTTCATCAGCAAGATGATAAACGTCCAGGCCACTGTTCAACAGTCCTCCATCGAGAGGGCAAAAAAAAAAAAATCTGCTTCCTTACTAGATAGATCTATAAATTGCAACATTGCTAAATTTTGTGACACGCAAATTTAGGACTAGAGAAATATCAAGAGTAAACATTATTGATGCAGCTACCCACTACTGAAATGTAGGAAGAGAGGAGAGTGGGTACAGATTTTCTTTTACAGGACAAGAGGCAGGCTCACCCATCCTCAGTTGAAAAAGGCATTGGCAAAACTGTCTATGTCAAAGTCTTTTAACAATGTTGTATGGCTGCTGTGCAGCATGGCTGAAAGTTAGGGGAAAAGAAGCTCTAAAAATGGGCCAACGCTGGCTGCATCCTATCGCTTTTGTTTTCGGGGCAAGCAAAAACAAGGAGGGCAATCAACAACAGAGAGAGGCAAGCAACAACAAAAAGGATGGAAGGAGATCAGCAACAACACAGAAAGGGGTGGGGGACCAATCAACATGGAGAGGGACGAGAGGGGGCAATCAATATCACGGAGCGGGATGGGAGGGTGGGAGAGGGCCAAGCAACAACACAGAGATGGAAGGGTGGGAGGAGGGGCAAGCAACAACACAGAGAGGATGGAAGGAGGTTCAGCAACAACACAAAGGGGTGGAGGACCAATCAACATGGAGAGGGATGAGAGGGGGCAATCAAGAACACAGAGCGGGACGGGAGAGTGGAAAGCAACAACACAGAGATGAACAGAAGAGTGGGGGGGGGGGGGGAGCAACCACACAGAGATGGACAGAAGAGTGGGGGGGAGGGGAGCAACAACACCGAGAGGTACGTGATGGTTGGAGGGGACAAGCAACAACATGGAGAGGAAAAGGAGCGTGAGAAAGGGCAAGCAACAACACAGAGCAGGACGAGAGGGTGAGAGGAGCAAGCAAAAACATGGAGGGGACAAGCAACAGCACAGACAGAAGATGGGTGCAAGCAACGACACGGAGAAGGACAAAAGCACACAGGTAAGAGAGACACAAAGGGGGTATGGTAGAAGCAAATTATGTTAGACAGCCTAGAAGCAGACACACTCTCACCCAGTGCTTTTATAAAAGCAAAAAGTAGCTCCGAAAGCACGAGCAGTGAAAGTGTACTAGTACTTGGCCCATTCTCCATGGGAGGGTCAAAGATACGAACAGGAGGCGAAGGTGGCACACACTGACCAAACAGAAGCAAGCAAAATAGAATGACAAAAAAAGCCAATCAGCTGTAAGCTAAAAAAATGTATTACAAGAGACATTGCATATGCAGTCTCGGGCGAGACCTAAAAAAACATGCACTAACAGACAGAGTTCACCCTCATCCGGAATGTGCAGAGCAGCAGCAAGCTGAGGTGCCTCTGGGATGCAACCTGCCTGAATTCAAATTACAAACTTGTTCAAAGTGAGTACAGTTCTCGGCAACAGTGCATGGTCTTAGGTGAAGAACACATCCAATGCGATGTCTGACACTAAACCACTTAACTTCAAAAAGGGCTGGCTCCTGACACACAAGAGAGAAGGCACAAGTGTGTGACTATTTTCATATTTTTCACTGCATTTAGTGGAAGACATTTAGTAAAGCTTTTTACTCTTCCTCAGCAACCCCACAAATTAGCAATAAAAATTAGGTTCCATCGAGACTGAATGTAAATTGGAATGTGGTGTAAAAAGCTATTTTTTAAAGATAATTGGTAGACTAGTGTAGATGAAGTCCCACTCAAATAAATCATATGCCATTTCAGCGTCTTCTCACAGTTTTGTAAGAGGTTTCTCAATATCACCTACCCATTTCCAAGGAATGGAGGAAATTAGTGTCTCAATCTGCTGGAATGGTGGGAGGTAAACAAGGATTGATCCAGTCGTATAAGAAATGACAATTCGAAAGGAGAACGCTGGCCAGCATATTAGGATTTTACTATCTGCAGTCAGAAGAGATAGGGCAGTATGAAGGACATTTTGTGACATTATTTTCCTCCACGTGTAAAATAGTTAAAACTGCATGCAGAAAGTCCTTAGGCAGCTGACCAGCTTCATTGTACACGTTGAGCAGGCCAGCGCCCAAATGGCCCACCAACCTCAGGGATGTGGAATTCCTATCGCCCGACGCCCGGGACATCTTGTTTGGGGTCAAGGGCAACAAGTTTTTATGTTCACTTTGTCCTTGGGACAAGTAGGCCCAACCCTCTGCAGCACAAACCCTTTGGCTGCCTGTTTACAGAGAGTGGAACTCTCTGCAGTTGAGGTAATGTGTTTCCAAAGATAATGCTGTTCAAACTTGTATTTATGGTTCATTATTTGAAAACCTTCATTATTAGGGTGAGTGCTGTAAATAAATGTTTTAAGGTCACACTTCACTACTGACGTTGGTTCCAGTACAAAAAATAAAAACGTGTATACACATGTTTGAAAAGTTTAGGCTATGAGGCTAAGTATAATGCTCCCAGAATGCTCTCTGATTATATGCAAATTAAGTGTCATTTAGTAAAATGTTTTGATGCATGCTAGTATTTCCCAAAAATATTTCTAATGGAAAATCAGTGTAACCATTTTCAACACGATTATGGGAAGCATGAAAATAAACAAACACTGACAAAGCCAACTGATCTGACATTTTTATAAGTCTTTTAGTTTCATCAATGCGTGTCTTGTTTTGATATGGCTTTTGTAACTTTATTGTTGTGGGAGCTACCAGGCCCTCGACATTGTAACAGACACTGGCAAAACCCCCCCAAAACGTTTTTGAACTCTAAAAGCACACGTTGCCACCAGTGGCATAACAAAGGCCCCGCAGCCGCCCTCCAGGGGGCCCCTTCAGCACAGCACCTGCCCTGAGTGAGTCTGGAGAAGGGGCTCCTCCATGTTCTTTGCAAAGGGGCACCCTCCAGTTTCGTTACATCACTGATTGCCACTGTAGTTCCTGACACTGAACAAAACTACTTTGTGTGCCAATATGCTCCTTGTGGAAGAGAAGAATGCGATCACTCACAGTAAAGCCAGCCGAAAGAGAGAAATAGAAGTTTAATAAAAACAAAATGTCTTTGTTAACACCAGACCTAATTAGGGACCAAGACCCACATGTAGGTAGATTTTTGCATGTCGCAAACAGCGACTTTCGCTGTTTGCGACGTGCAAAAAGCACATTGCGATGCACAAACCCAGTTTTGCGATTCGGTAACCTGGTTACCAAATCGCAAAACAGGTTTGCGACTCGCAATTAGGAAGGGGTGTTCCCTTCCTAATTGCGACTCGCAATGCAATGTAGGATTGTTTGCAAACGCGGGCGCAAACCAATCACAGTTTGCACCCATTTCAAATGGGTGCTAACACTCTCACAAAAGGGAAGGGGTCCCCCTGCGACCCCTTCCCCATTGTGAATGTCACTGTAAACATTTTATCAGAGCAGGCTGAAAAAATGAAACGAAAACGTTTCATTTTTCGTTTTTGTAATGCATCTCGTTTTCCTTTAAGGAAAACGGGCTGCATTACAAAAAAAAAAAAATGCTTTATTGAAAAGCAGTCACAGACATGGTGGTCTGCTGTCTGCAGCAGGCCACCATCCCTGTGAGGCCGCCATTCGCAAGGGGGTCGCAAATTGCGACCCACCTCATAATTATTCATGAGGTGTGCATTTGCGAAGCCCTTGCGAATCACAGATGGTGTCAGGGACACCATCCTACATTCGGATTTGCAAATTGCGGGAAGCAAATCTGAACCTACCTACATGTGACCCCAAATTCTTAAAGAAAGTCACAAAAGTGCTCCCATGGTATATGCCGTACCCCTATAAAATATTTGTGAACTGTATTTTAGCATGGGTAAATACGCATGTGTAGATTTGCTCATGTGAAAATCTATTGAGCATTTGCAAGTTCATTTTCCCTCCAGCCACTTTCGTCCCAACCCTGGAAGAAGTTCTAATTCTGCCATTGTCAGGAGTAAATGTCCAACCTTTCTTATTATGGGATATTAGAGAGAAGCTGGTGCAAATCTTTAAAACATGCAGGTTAGTAGGTTTGCAGACTCAAAGGCATTCCAGCCCTGGAACTATTGCTTACTGCTTCCTCCAGCCCCAGTATGCAGATCTGCAGGAAGGTGGAAAAATAAGGAAATTGCTACAGTAGGGATTGAAACTGCAAGTATTCAAGCCCTACTATGGTAGTAGCCCTGGCATAATCAGAGAGGCTATTATCAGAGCTCTTACATAATGAGATTGCTGCCATAATTTGGCGCCACACTACATGGCACCAAAGGGACAAGTAGATCTTTTTACAGGACAAGTAGATTTGAGAAGCAACCTGTCCCGTGGACAAGTAGATATTTTAATAAATTCCACACCCCTGAACCTCTAAGACAGTTGAGCCGGAATACCGCAATGTAACGTTTTCAGTTTAGGCCTTTTTTATGCTTCCCCGCAACCGATGTGTAACTTCTAAAGACTGCCTCGCAAGCCACTGGAAGGAATCCCCCTCAGAAAAGAATTAACCAGGCTTATCCTGAAAACAAAAAGTGGTAATTTCTTGCAGGTAGCCTACCATTTCTTCGTCCTTCAGTTTCCATGTGCTCAGGCCACAAAAGACCGAAATTTTAGGCCTCCACTCATTCATCAACAGCATAGGGGAGGAATGACTGGAAATGCCTCTGGCCAGGTATTTTTCTTTGCCAAAAGGTGGAGGACTTCAAATCCAGGGACTAAGAAGTAATCTATTCCAGAAAAACAAATACTGTTACTTTGGCTAGTGCTTCAATCTCCAAACCTCGGCTAGTTAGTGCCAAGGCTGGGAAGGAGTCCAGGCCTACATTCGCCACTTCATTGAAATCCCTTCCCAATATGTGTGTAGAATTCACAGTCCCCAGCAGAGAGTCACTTTGTAGTCTCAAAGAGGTGTACCAATCATACAATATGGATTTCGCATCTTCCTTGCACCCAAACATAACACTCATCGGGAGCAGCCCATGTCTTTGCTACCACAAACAGCAGGCACTCTCTTCCTGACTTAGATCGCCCGGCTATGGGCCCCCTTAGTAAACTTTGCATGTGCCAAATGTTTAAAGCCTCCAATCCCAACGTAGTGATTTAAGAGATCATGTCTGTCTCTTAAAGAAGCATCAGGTCCAGGGAACTTCACTGCAGGAATGGGGACAATACAAACTTCTTGATCACATTCCTCAGTCCATTCACATTACAAATGGGAAGGTTCTGGTCTCCCTGTCAAGCTATTGTTTGCCATCATCTTGACATATCACCAACACAACAAACAATATACCGTCTCAGACCATCATATTCCATTCTGTAAAGGCCTTTGCACTCGCAAGCCCCATGCACACGCTTGAAAGACAAGCAAATACACCTCACCAGACCCACAAGGAACCATATCAGTGAAGCCTCAACCCACCAGCAGAGCATCCCAACCCCACACTTACCTAGCGTGGGTTCTAAGAAGAATTTTAACTGAATTGCAGTGGATGGACAGTTGCCATTATCCAAACCCCAGCACCTGCTGGTCATAAATAAGACTCCAAGTATTCCAAGCTTACTGATTTGTACAGACACATCAGTAAGACAATTGTGTGTTTCCTGCATGTATTTATTTTTAAAAAGTAGAAAAATACAGATAATTGGCTTCTTTTGAGCGATCTTCCATTCTGTTATCCATAAATACCAAGCCAATAGCCTTTCAGATTGACAGCATAAGAAGTTTAAAAACGGGATGAGATTTCCTTAAATAACTCCATGTTCAACAAATCAATATCATCAAACTGGGAGCCCTAATCATAAATCATCCAAACTAACTGCCTTATCGGGAGAGGGGCAGAACTTCTATATAAAGATTTAGTCAATGAGAATTATCTACCATGTGAAGAAATCTCTAGTGGATCCATCCGTTAGCTTATATTTCCAGTAGACTTGAAAGATCCAATTGTTACATTCTGTTCTGAATATGTAAAACTTGCAGAGGTAACCGACTTTACCATTAACTCTTCTATAATTCAAACCATTCTCTGGTCTAGGAGTCCTACTCCTTTTTCAGAAGGCACCTGGCTCAACATACAGAACTACACTAAGCCCCTCATTACGACTTTGGCGGATGGAAAAGGATGTTTGCCAAAGTTCCGCAGTCGGGTTACCACCAGCGCGATTCCCTTCCCACGGCCCCTATTAAGAGTTTCGTGCAGGTTCAGCAGGTGGAAATAGAGTTTCCGCCGAGCGGGAAACAGCCCACAATATTGACACTGGCTCATAATAGAGCTGGCGGCAATGTTGGAGTGCGTAGGGTGCACCAGCAACAGTCGCGCTGAAAAGCGTGACAAGGCTGGCCATGGGGGTCCCAGCACCCGTCTCCGCCAGCCTTTACATGGCAGTGCTACTGCCAAGTAATTGCCAGCGGAGAAGGAACTTGTAAACCCCAGGGCAGCTGCCCTAGTGGATTAGGTCCGCCAGCACCGCCACCCCTCCAGTGGATTAGGTCCGACCGTCACAGCGGCCCTGCCGGTCTAAAGAGCGCCAGGGTCGTAATGAGGGGCTAAGTCTGCATACAAAAGACTGTTTCATACTCTATGCAAGGCCCTGAAATGGAAAGCATCAGACTCTGCTGCAGATGAACTTTGTAATCTCGGCCAACCACATTATTAAGCATTCAATGATTCTCTTTTCTACGTGATGAAAACAAAACGAATATCCCCTTCACATGATGCTAGCGAATATCGTCACTTGCATGTATGCAAGGGCTAGGAACACGAAGAACTAATATCCATAACATAAAAAGGGGTTTTCCAGGATGCATGTTCATCATAATTTAACATGCCTACGTTTTTTTTATACAGAGATTACACATGCTGCCCAGCCTATTTCTAAAAGGTCACATTTTTGGCAGCTAAAGGGTCCAAGACACAGGCGAACTAATTGGTTGAGCTTAGTTCAACTAGTTTGATAGTAAAAAGCTAATTTTACAGCAGTACTTGTTTCTGTCTGGTTGTTAGAGTCGTCCTGTCTCAGCTCTCACTAGCTCAAGTCTGGGATCTCGTGTTTACTAATCTAGGGATCTCAATCTCATTCTTTAAACGAGGGGAATAAAAAAACAAATATGAGCAACATAGTAAAAGGGGCTAAAATCAGCACCCATGGGCAGGCTCTCCCAGGCTGGCCCTGTATGCGGGATGCTGGGTGACGGCAGGGACCGAAGGCCAAGGCTGAGATGAGGTCTCACTGCCAATGGCTGAAATCTAAAATCCAGACTCCCACTGAATCTGATGGCCGGTGTCCTCGGCACCGGCAGAGGTCTCTGAGCTTTCTCGAGCTCAAGGGAGCCAGGGCCGTCGTCGCCTCACTCAATGCAGGTGCTCTGTACCAGAGTACCTTCTCTTTCTGAGAAGTGCCGGTACTCTCCAATTAAAAGTATTAACGTGTTTCTTGAGAAGAGAGTTACTCTCCCTCTCAAAATAAAAAAGTGCCGGTACTCAGTACCGGCCAGTACCGGCCCATTTAAAACACTGGCCTCACTGAAAAACCATTAAACGTTCTTGTTTTGTGACCAACTACCAGGGAAAGAGACAGAGGTTATATTTAAAGTTACATTACCACATCTGTAAACAGCAGGGAAAGCCACCACGGCCGGGCCTTTTTTAGACTTCCTCTTTGGACCCGCAGATTCCTGGCGGCCTTCCTCAACAGCAGCCAAGAGCGGCCTTCGGGTCCGGCCAGGCTCCGAGGACCAGCTCTGGACAGAGGGAATGTCTGGAAACAGACCGTTGCCTTCACGAAGCGCCCAGAAGTACTTATCGAGGGCGCATGTTTGCCAAAATAGGCTCCTCTCAAAAGAATTGAGAACATAAAACATCTTACAATTTTCCGAAGTGTCATTCTCATTTGTACTCGTCCCATTCCCAAAGTCAAAACTATAGGGAACACTAACGAGTCATGGATCATCTGGATATCTGGTAAATGCTGACACACAGGAGTGCGCTGTATGGTGATTCTTTAGGCCTCCCACCCCGAGACCTGCACCATTCACTTCTACCCTCTTCCAGGCGCTTTCCCTGCCTCCAACCTACAGACCACTCACCTCACAACAATTAAGCTGCACTAATACGGAGGAGTCGACTTTATGAACGTACCATGGGTACGAGACTTAAAGGTAAAAGAAGGAAGCAGAGAACTGTTTTGATGGTAACACCATTCTCCAAGGGCAGATTACAAAGTTGCAGATGATGGGAGCTTTAAGTGAGGAGTGACGGGGACCACGCTGGATGGTCTGAAGGAGAGCATCGCTCTCTTCTGATGCTTACACCATGCTCCAAGTGTACAGCAGCATGAAGGGTGCAGATGATGGGAGCTTTGGGCCTCAAGTGAGGAGTGACGGGGACCACGCTGGATGGTCTGAAGGAGAGCATCGCTCTCTTCTGATGCTTACACCATGCTCCAAGTGTACAGCAGCATGAAGGGTGCAGATGATGGGAGCTTTGGGCCTCAAGTGAGGAGTGACGGGGACCACGCTGGATGGTCTGAAGGAGAGCATCGCTCGCTTCTGATGCTTACACCATGCTCCAAGTGTACAGCAGCATGAAGGGTGCAGATGATGAGAGCATTAAGCCTCAAGTGAGGAGTGACGGGGACCACGCTGGATGGTCTGAAGGAGAGCATCGCTCTCTTCTGATGCTTACACCATGCTCCAAGGGTACAGCAGCATGAAGGGTGCAGATGATGAGAGCATTAAGCCTCAAGTGAGGAGTGACGGGGACCACGCTGGATGGTCTGAAGGAGAGCATCGCTCTCTTCTGATGCTTACACCATGCTCCAAGGGTACAGCAGCATGAAGGGTGCAGATGATGAGAGCATTAAGCCTCAAGTGAGGAGTGACGGGGACCACGCTGGATGGTCTGAAGGAGAGCATCGCTCTCTTCTGATGCTTACACCATGCTCCAAGGGTACAGCAGCATGAAGGGTGCAGATGATGAGAGCATTAAGCCTCAAGTGAGGAGTGACGGGGACCACGCTGGATGGTCTGAAGGAGAGCATCGCTCGCTTCTGATGCTTACACCATGCTCCAAGTGTACAGCAGCATGAAGGGTGCAGATGATGGGAGCTTTGGGCCTCAAGTGAGGAGTGACGGGGACCACGCTGGATGGTCTGAAGGAGAGCATCGCTCTCTTCTGATGCTTACACCATGCTCCAAGTGTACAGCAGCATGAAGGGTGCAGATGATGGGAGCTTTGGGCCTCAAGTGAGGAGTGACGGGGACCACGCTGGATGGTCTGAAGGAGAGCATCGCTCTCTTCTGATGCTTACACCATGCTCCAAGGGTACAGCAGCATGAAGGGTGCAGATGATGAGAGCATTAAGCCTCAAGTGAGGAGTGACGGGGACCACGCTGGATGGTCTGAAGGAGAGCATCGCTCTCTTCTGATGCTTACACCATGCTCCAAGGGTACAGCAGCATGAAGGGTGCAGATGATGAGAGCATTAAGCCTCAAGTGAGGAGTGACGGGGACCACGCTGGATGGTCTGAAGGAGAGCATCGCTCTCTTCTGATGCTTACACCATGCTCCAAGTGTAGAGCAGCATGAAGGGTGCAGATGATGAGATCCTTAAGCCTCAAGTGAGGAGTGACGGGGACCACGCTGGATGGTCTGAAGGAGAGCATCGCTCTCTTCTGATGCTTACACCATGCTCCAAGTGTACAGCAGCATGAAGGGTGCAGATGATGGGAGCTTTGGGCCTCAAGTGAGGAGTGACGGGGACCACGCTGGATGGTCTGAAGGAGAGCATCGCTCTCTTCTGATGCTTACACCATGCTCCAAGTGTACAGCAGCATGAAGGGTGCAGATGATGAGAGCATTAAGCCTCAAGTGAGGAGTGACGGGGACCACGCTGGATGGTCTGAAGGAGAGCATCGCTCTCTTCTGATGCTTACACCATGCTCCAAGGGTACAGCAGCATGAAGGGTGCAGATGATGAGAGCATTAAGCCTCAAGTGAGGAGTGACGGGGACCACGCTGGATGGTCTGAAGGAGAGCATCGCTCTCTTCTGATGCTTACACCATGCTCCAAGTGTAGAGCAGCATGAAGAGTACAGATGATGGGAGCTTTGGGCCTCAAGTGAGGAGTGAAGGAGACCACGCTGGATGGTCTGAAGGAGAGCATCGCTCTCTTCTGATGCTTACACCATGCTCCAAGGGTACAGCAGCATGAAGGGTGCAGATGATGAGATCCTTAAGCCTCAAGTGAGGAGTGATGGGGCCACGCTGGGTGGTGTTAAGAGGAGGATGTGAAAAGTGGGTAGGGCTCAGCACGACAGCGGATTTGCCATAGTACGGTGAAAGTATCTTTGGAATGTGACTGGGGAGCAGATATTGAAGGGGGGCTGGAGATGGCCGGGGTTCAGTGCTAGCATGAGGTGTTGGAGAGGGTAAAATCAGGGCAGGTCTCTGTGTATCTATCTCAGTCCATCAAAGGGGAAACGATTAGGGTCAGATTTAAAAGCTAGTGGGAACGAAAAATTCTCATATTTCTGAAGAAGTGCCAAATTCAAAAGAGTATTTAAAAGGGTAATTTCCTCAGAACAACTTCTGATCCTCCATGAAGTCAGCCTTGTTTCTCATATCGACATACCCAGCTGAGAGAAGATGTAAACTAGATACAGTAACATGGTAGGTATGTACAAATGTAACTCTGTCCCTCAAACATCTGCCCTCCAGAATTCATGCTTCAGCACAACTATGCATTAGACACAAAAAGTTTGGAGCAACACAAAGTCTCACGCACAACATCAAATTAATTCACAGATAGATTCCTACAATAGCAAAACCCTAACAAACATGCATAACAAACGGAGTACCCTCTTACTCGACCATTCGGAAGGCGCCTTAAGTGAATGCAATGCAGTACAATACTATTCCTAAGGGAGCATAACTTCTGTCTTTGGTTAGTCCTCTGGAAATTAGACGATTTTCCTTTACCAAAAAACTCCAAATAAGGCACCACGCCTCAGCAAGGAGAGTTTATGCAAGGCTCAGTAAGGGTATCTGATGGGAGAAGACTGTCCCTTACAGAAGTAACACAGCCTAATAAATACAGCAATAGTGCCAGAACTGACACTGCCCCACTCACTTCCACCCACGCCAACAGGATGCCAGGACATGGAACTAAATACAGAAAACTGTGGTTCTCTTAGAGGAAGTAAATCTATACTTTACTTCCTTGATTAAAAAAAACAAGTGCAGACATATGTACCGAATGAACAGTTATTTGATCACTCTTACAACAATAATAATCATATAAAAGTATGTAAGAAGGTGCTCCATTAAACGTCACAGTGAGAACGCCATAGTGATTGACAATGGTGAACAAAATAAATAATGCTGGCTCATAATCGTTCAATTTACAAAACGTAGACTACAGGTTGAGATCAGCTTTTAAAACTAAGTGTTATATTGTTGCAGTCAACATCTGGGTACATAGACTTGATGACATGTAACTAGACGTGGCACCAACAGCAAAAATCCTCCCCTTGGGGACATAGAAAGAAAACTGGATAGGAATAGATGAATGAGCTGCTAAATGGACTATATTCTTAGAATAAAGAGCTGACAAGTATGCCACTCCAAAGACCGCTGCGTAATGGCTGAGTGCACTTAAATGCAGTGGTATTTCAGAGCAGTATGATGAAGCGACTGATGTCGCAAAACATGTGTTGGCCAGGTTCTATTCTTGAAACTAATAAAATTGAAACATTTATAATGAACCAGCAGCCTTGTGTCTAGGAAATCATTGGATATAATTTTCCATAACTTATTTGAAGCACCGACTTTTGTCTTGCTTGTTGACCTCAGACAAAGTCTTTTTATACTCTATAGAGTGCTAGGGGAAGGCACCACCACGTTTTGAGGTCCAATCAGTCTGTTTATTAGAGCCTTTTCCCCTCCTGCGATCAGACGTGAACTTGCTAAAGGAACAACCCAGTTTGAACTGAAAGGACACATTCCCTTCTAACAGGGGGGGGGGAAAGTCAGTGGCAGCTCGTGACCTTTTAAAGTGGAGGAGCATAATACTTGCCAGTTCACCCGTTTCCAAAAATTCCCTTGATAATTCACCGACCTCGGACCCTGGTTCTCAGGCAGGTCGCTCTCCTCACCGCCTCACAGCCTCCAGCGTGACCGCTCTCGCTCCTGTGCCCTGTGCTCCTGTGCCCTGACTGCCTTCCCGCCTCCAGTGACCTAGCGCCAGCGCCCTCTTCGTTGTGCCCGAGTGCCTGTGTCCGCTCTTTCTTCTGTACCCCGAGTGCCTGTGCCCCTGGTATTGTTCCACTGTATTGTATTGTTTTTACCTTGTTTGCCCTTACCGTGTTCTTCTCTCTTCCAGCCTCGTCGCGTCACCCCATCGCCACCCGTTCGTTTCCCGCCGCTACACTCCGGTAGCTCCGCCCCCTTGCTCCCCATTGGCCGCCCCGCTCCCACCTCCCAGCTGCTCCTCCCTCCCTCTTCCTCTCATATGGAGGCCGCGCAGCGATAGAGAGAGCGACCTCTGACCCTGGTTCTGAGGCAGGTCGCTCCCCTCACCGCCTCACAGCCTCCAGCGTGACCGCTCTCGCTCCTGTGCCCTGACTGCCTTCCCGCCTCCAGTGACCTAGCACCAGCGCCCTCTTCGTTGTGCCCGAGTGCCTGTGTCCGCTCTTTCTTCTGTACCCAGAGTGCCTGTGCCCCTGGTATAGTTCCACTGTATTGTATTGTTTTTACCTTGTTTGCCCTTACTGTGTTCTTCTCTCTTCCAGCCTCGTCGCGTCACCCCATCGCCGCCCGTTCGTTTCCCGCCGCTACACTCCGGTAGCTCCGCCCCCTTGCTCCCCATTGGCCGCCCCGCTCCCACCTCCCAGCTGCTCCTCCCTCCCTCTTCCCCTCATATGGAGGCCGCGCAGCGATAGAGAGAGCGACCTCTGACCCTGGTTCTCAGGCAGGTCGCTCCCCTCACCGCCTCACAGCCTCCAGCGTGACCGCTCTCGCTCCTGTGCCCTGACTGCCTTCCCGCCTCCAGTGACCTAGCACCAGCGCCCTCTTCGTTGTGCCAGAGTGCCTGTGTCCGCTCTATCTTCTGTACCCCGAGTGCCTGTGCCCCTGGTATTGTTCCACTGTATTGTTTTTACCTTGTTTGCCCTTACCGTGTTCTTCTCTCTTCCAGCCTCGTCACGTCACCCCATCGCCGCCCGTTCGTTTCCCGCCGCTACACTCCGGTAGCGCCGCCCCCTTGCTCCACATTGGCCACCCCGCTCCCACCTCCCAGCTGCTCCTCCCTCCCTCTTCCCCTCATATGGAGGCCGCGCAGCGATAGAGAGAGCGACCTCTGACCCTGGTTCTCAGGCAGGTCGCTCCCCTTACCGCCTCACAGCCTCCAGCGTGACCGCTCTCGCTCCTGTGCCCTGTGCTCCTGTGCCCTGACTGCCTTCCCGCCTCCAGTGACCTAGCACCAGCGCCCTCTTCGTTGTGCCCGAGAGCCTGTGTCCGCTCTTTCTTCTGTACCCAGAGTGCCTGTGCCCCTGGTATAGTTCCACTGTATTGTTTTTACCTTGTTTGCCCTTACCGTGTTCTTCTCTCTTCCAGCCTCGTCGCGTCACCCCATCGCCGCCCGTTCGTTTCCCGCCGCTACACTCCGGTAGCGCCGCCCCCTTGCTCCCCATTGGCCGCCCCGCTCCCACCTCCCAGCTGCTCCTCCCTCCCTCTTCCCCTCAATATGGAGGCCGCGCAGCGATAGAGAGAGCGACCTCTGACCCTGGTTCTCAGGCAGGTCGCTCCCCTCACCGCCTCACAGCCTCCAGCGTGACCGCTCTCGCTCCTGTGCCCTGACTGCCTTCCCGCCTCCAGTGACCTAGCACCAGCGCCCTCTTCGTTGTGCCCGAGTGCCTGTGTCCGCTCTTTCTTCTGTACCCCGAGTGCCTGTGCCCCTGGTATTGTTCCACTGTATTGTATTGTTTTTACCTTGTTTGCCCTTACCGTGTTCTTCTCTCTTCCAGCCTCGTCGCATCACCCCATCGCCGCCCGTTCGTTTCCCGCCGCTACACTCCGGTAGCTCCGCCCCCTTGCTCCCCATTGGCCGCCCCGCTCCCACCTCCCAGCTGCTCCTCCCTCCCTCTTCCCCTCATATGGAGGCCGCGCAGCGATAGCGAGAGCGACCTCTGACCCTGGTTCTCAGGCAGGTCGCTCCCCTCTCCGCCTCCAGCGTGACCGCTCTCGCTCCTGTGCCCTGTGCTCCTGTGCCCTGACTGCCTTCCCGCCTCCAGTGACCTAGCACCAGCGCCCTCTTCGTTGTGCCCGAGTGCCTGTGTCCGCTCTTTCTTCTGTACCCCGAGTGCCTGTGCCCCTGGTATTGTTCCACTGTATTGTATTGTTTTTACCTTGTTTGCCCTTACCGTGTTCTTCTCTCTTCCAGCCTCGTCGCGTCACCCCATCGCCGCCCGTTCGTTTCCCGCCGCTACACTCTGGTAGCTCCGCCCCCTTGCTCCCCATTGGCCGCCCCGCTCCCACCTGCTCCTCCCTCCCTCTTCCCCTCATATGGAGGCTGCGCAGCGGGTGCGCCGCTGGCGCGCCGAAGGCGCGCCGAAGGCAAGCCCGTCTGCGCCCGTCCGCGCCTGGACCGCGCCCAGCGCCAGACCCCCTGGCCCCCACCGCTGCGAGCCTACACGCCGGACCTACGAAGCCGCCACCCTCATCGCACTCAACACCGGCCGGATCCCCGGGTGCTGCCGTGCCGCCCCAAGACGCACCCACGGACCCTTCACCTGCCAATCCTGCAAGTTCTCCTGCATCCAGACCCGCACCGCGCCCGCCAAACCAAGCACCAACAGCAACCACCTGAAGTGCATCCTGCTTAACACCCGCTCCATCCACAGACACGCCGTGGAACTCTGGAACCTGCTCGACACCACATCTCCAGACGTCGCCTTCCTCACAGAAACCTGGATGAACGCCTCCTCAGCGCCCGACATCGCCATCGCCATCCCGGACGGATACAAGATCACCCGGAGGGACCACATCAACCAGACAGGAGGAGGCATCGCCATTGTCCACAAGAACACCATCCACATCACGACCAACTCCGACGACACCCTCACAGCTGCCGAACATCTCCACTTCCAGATTCACACCGACCCCAAGACCACACTCAGAGGCACCCTCATCTATAGACCCCCAGGACCCCACACACAATTCAGCGAAGACATCCCAGACTTCATCAGCCCTCACGCCCTCTCCTCCGCTGACTACATCCTCCAAGGGGACCTCAACTTCCACCTGGAGAACGACAACAACACCACCACCCTGCTGGACAACCTCGCCAACCTCGGACTCAAGCAACTGGTGAACACCCCCACCCACTACGCCGGACACACGCTTGACCCAGTCTTCTCCTCCAGCAAGTACATCTCCTTCAGCCACTCCACCGGACTCCACTGGACAGACCACAGCTGCGTCCACTTCAGCTTCAGAAAAACCACGACTCACCACCACCCACAACAGGCTCCACGCAGGAGCTGGAACAAGATCACCGCCGACCAGCTCTCCACATCACTGAGCCAGAACCCTCCCGCCAGCTCAGCGGACCCCAACCAAGCAGCCAACAACCTTACACAGTGGATCACCAACTGCGCTGACAACCTCGCACCTCTGAAAACCCATCCCATCAGGCCCAACAGCAAGAAAGCCTCCTGGTTCAACAACGACCTCAAGAACTCCAAGAAGAACTGCCGCACCCTCGAGAGAGCCTGGCGAAAAAACCCGACTACAGACAACATGACCGCCCTCAAGTACGCGTCCTGTAAACACCACCAGCTGATCCACACCACCAAGAAGACAGCATTCAAAGAACGACTAGACAACAACGCACACAACAGCAAGGAGCTCTTCAGCATCGTCAAAGAGCTCTCCAACCCCAGCGCCGGAAACAACGACATCACCCCCTCACAAGACCTCTGCGACTCACTCGCCTCGTTCTTTCACCGCAAGATCGCCGACATACACAACAGCTTCGGCGCACAGACCACGCACCCAACCACCAAACAGACGCCCCCCAACACCACCCTCCGCGCCTGGACCCCGGTCAGCACCGAAGACACCATCCATACGATGAACACTATCCATTCCGGATCACCAACCGACCCATGCCCCCACCACGTCTTCAACAAGGCCGACTCCGTCATCGCACCCCATCTCCGGGACATCATCAATTGCTCCTTCAACACCGCCACCTACCCGGAGAGCTGGAAGCATGCCGAACTCAGCGCCCTCCTGAAGAAACCATCAGCAGACCCCACCGACCTCAAGAACTACCGCCCCATCTCGCTCCTCCCGTTTCCTGCCAAAGTCATCGAGAAGACCGTCAACAGACAGCTGGCCGCCTTCCTCGAGACTAATGGATCCCTCGACCACTCACAGTCCGGCTTCCGAGCCAACCACAGCACCGAGACCGCCCTCATCGCAGCCACTGACGACATCCGAGCCCTGCTCGACAATGGGGAAACAGCGGCCCTCATCCTCCTGGACCTCTCCGCAGCGTTCGACACGGTCTGCCACCGCACCCTAGTGCAGCGCCTCAGCAACATCGGAATTCAAGAGAAGGCTCTAGAGTGGATCATCTCGTTCCTCACCGGAAGAACCCAGAGAGTCCGCCTCCCCCCGTTCAGATCCGAGGCCACCGAAGTCATCTGCGGCGTACCACAAGGATCTTCACTCAGCCCCACCCTCTTCAACGTCTACATGAGCCCCCTCGCAGCCATCGCACGCCATCACAACCTCAACATCATCTCCTACGCCGACGACACTCAGCTGATCCTCTCCCTCACCAACGACCCAGCCACCGCCAGAACCAACCTGCACGAAGGGATGAAAGACGTAGCCGAGTGGATGATGAACAGCCGCCTGAAACTAAACTCAGACAAGACGGAAGTCCTCATCCTTGGATCATCACCATCTGCCTGGGACGACTCCTGGTGGCCCCCTGCCCTGGGCAGCGCACCCAAACCAACGGACCACGCAAGCAACCTGGGCTTCATCCTGGACTCCTCCCTCTCGATGACCAGACAAGTCAACGCCGTCTCTTCATCATGCTTCAACATCTTACGCATGCTCCGAAAGATCTTCCGATGGATCCCCACCGAAAACAGGAAGACGGTCACCCAGGCACTCGTCACCAGCCGACTGGACTACGGTAACACCCTCTACACCGGAACCACGGTCAAACTACAGAAAAGACTCCAACGCATCCAGAACGCCTCCGCACGCCTCATCCTTGACATCCCCCGACACAGCCACATCTCCGGACACCTGAGAGACTTGCACTGGCTCCCCATCAGCAAGAGAATCACGTTCCGCCTCCTCACCCACGCACACAAGGCCCTCCACGACCTGGGCCCCAGGTACCTAAACAACCGCCTGACCTTCTACACTCCCACACGCCAGCTACGATCGACCAGCCACGCCCTCGCCGCCGTGCCACGCATTAGAAAAGCCACCATGGGAGGAAGATCCTTCTCCTACCTGGCAGCCAAGACTTGGAACTCCCTCCCCATCCACCTCCGTCTGACCCACGACCACCTCTCCTTCAGGAAGCAACTCAAGACCTGGCTGTTTGAGCAGTAGCGGTCCCCCCTTCCCCCCAGCGCCTTGAGACCCTCCGGGTGAGTAGCGCGCTATACACATTTTTTGATTGATTGATTGACCATATCTTAAGAATTACCTTCATTGTGCCAATGTCAGAATTTTGTTAAGGTCGCCCTCTAATTACTATAACCACATACAATATTCCAGTACCAGAACGTTGCCATTGGTACTATCCACATACCATGAGTGGCCCATATCTCAAGTTACCTCCAGTATGTCTGAATCGGCATTTTATTATGGTTTGCTTCCCCTAACCAACCATCTCAGCCCCAATACGTCATGATAACCCTCTCTGAGGCAAAGATTTACCTCCAGCATGCCAGTATCTTGCCACAGATGTCCCCTTATTTCAAGTATTACTTCCAGTAGTTCAGGGTCTGCATCAGGCCTTTGGTGCTATTCCTTCCTTAAGCCAATAATTAGCTCAACTATACCAATGTTAACATGTTACAATGTTACATTGATAGGCACATCCCCAACCACTTCCACTCCCTCATTTCCATTCACTAACTCCTAACACACTTACACTCCTCTATGCTCTCCCTGACTTAAACTTATTCATAAACACTCTCTAACTCTGATTCTCACTCACTTTCAATCTCATTGACACGCTCAAACACACTCACTTTCACACAATCTCATTCACTCTAAATCAGTGGTTCCCAACCTGGGGTCCGGGGACCGCTGGGGGTCCCCAAAGCCGCCTCAGGGGGTCCGCGACTGCTTAAGAAATGAAATCATTTTAACAGTTTAGGTCCCCACATTTCAGTAATGACTCAGTGGGGGGTACCCGGATTCCAATAAAGATTCAGTGGGGGGTCCCTGGGCTACAGTAATGATAAAGTGGGGGTCCACAAAAATCAAAAGGTTGGGTACCACTGCTCTAAATAACAGACATAAAGACATGCACAGAGAAGCCACATTTAGCTTTTATTTACCTTAGTTCTTTGGCTAGCATCTCGGAGGCTACATGGCAGCAAGCAGAGAAGGAATCTGGCGCTGGACACTGGACCCAGCAAGCCTGATTCCCAATGAAGAGCCAGACACAGCAGCAAGGCCAGGTTTGAATAGGGGAAGACCCACCTCAATCCCTCTCCCTGCTTCTTGATTGGACTAGAAATATAGGGGACAGTGCTGTGGATCCTTACCCTGCTTGTCTGTGTGACTTCTCATTGGCCTAAGGCATGCACTGACAGCCATACCATAGCAGAAATACTGTGCTGCCCGAAGAATGCACAGTATGTCTCCTAATTAAAATTGATTATGCCTCTGTGAACTATGCCCCTCACATGCACAATCCAGACATCCATATACTGAGTGCTTTGGCCAGACAATACTCTGTAGATGGATCGTCGCATAGCCTCCTCAGCCCTCTCTTGTCAACAGGAGCCTGGAGATGTGGTCTAGAGGGCTGCCCTGTGCATAGGCAGTGTTCTTGAAAACACAACAGTGCTAAATTAAATAAAACATTGCTGAGAGAGGCAAGAGGCAGAATATGGGGCCTCACAGGAAGCAGATTTATGCCTGAAGCCCCTGATAAGGAGCCACCCCTAGAACAAACATAGCCTTCAGCAAAGTTGACACAAATTTGTCAGCTGTAATAGGTGTCCAGTGGCACAGCGAGTTTGGGACCCACATCCAGGCATACTCTTCACACCTAGAGCAGTGGTTCCCAACCCTTAGACTTCTGTGGGCCCCACGTGTTATCAATAATGGAACCCAGAGGCCCACATTGAATCGTTATTGGAATCTAGGGACACCCCACTGACTTATTACTGAAAGCTGGGGACCTAATTTGTTAAAATTATTAAATTCTCTGCAGTCACAGACCACCTAAGGAGGCCTTGCGGACCCCCAGGGTCCCCAGACCACAGGTTGGGAACCACTAATCTAGGGCATTTCACTCAAAACCACAAAAAAGTGATGAGCAAAATGCTCAACTTCACGTCAGCCATCAGAAATAACTCTGGTTTTCCAATACCAGAGACAGGCCTGCACTAACGCTGCACATAAGGAAAACGTTTACACGTGAGACCACTGGTTAAATGATGCCCCTTGAATCATGAGAGCTCTCGATTACAGTAAAGAAGACACTGCGAAAGCAGAGAATACATTGTTGAATAGGACTGACAGCCTTGGGGAAGCGTTGCGGCTGGTATAGATGTATCTTATCCTAATTATTTCAGGAACTGAGGGGGCGGACATTTGATGAACCAGAAAGCTTTACACAGAAACCTTTTATTGTGACAGAACATCTCAAACATGACCTGCTCCCCACACACTAGCATCACAGAAGACTTTCGTAAGGTCCTGTTGAAGCTGCATTGTTGAACTGGGACAGTACTACAAAACGCTCTTCACAGTTCCCTTTCCTCAGCCATATTTGCAAATCACATGTGGGGAAGAGGGTGACAGTGATTAATGCTTCCTCACTCAAGTTTTTGGTTTTATGTCTGATTTGGGCTGCAAGGTCAGCACGTTGGCTGACATACCAAATCTCCTGCCCGGGTAATTAAGATTCCAGGCTAAGTCAAGCCCTTTCGCCCATTCAAGCTGTACACGGCCAAAGTTCACTGCAGCAAGAAACGGTTTTCAAAGAAGATGGATATAGTAGGTGAATAAAAAGAAACTGAAATTAACTGTAACAAAACAAGGTTAAAGTGAACTTACTATTAATTTTGGTTATTCAATTTAACATGTTGCCACATAAATTCCCTTAAAAACACACAAATACAGCAGTCATGGTAAAAAATTAACTCAAACTGAAAAAGTTAAACTTGCTTGTTATGATAAGCTCTACATTTTAATTCATGTGTCAGTTACGGTTTGCTTGGCTGTTGCGCAAGTTAGGAATTGTGTAGCGAACCCGAATTTATTTTGAGCGGGATTTTTTATATAATTCATACCAACATCTGTAATGTAGCTAATTAGATTTTATCAAACGGTGCACATTTATTAATACAATATGTGTTTTTAAATTGCAAACGGATTCCCAATCGCTGCCTGAATTTCCAAGTAGAGAGTAAAGGAACAGAAGCATCAGGCAGGATATAGACGAGCTGGGCCTCTGCGGCAGCTACCAAGGCAAGCACAAAGGATGTCAACATCGCTGGTAGGGAGGTAGTCATTTATGGTAATGGAAGGGCACCTAAATTACAGTTTGATGTGAGAGCTGGCTTAGTGCCTAAGGCGGCCACTACACTCATCAGGGTCGTTACAGACATTGTATCCAGTCCTGACCTTTTCCTCTGCAAAGAACGTATTTCAGGTGTGTTAATCTAATTAGCCCAATGGAAGCAAAACAAGATTATGACAGCCAGAATGCAGTAGGCTGTCACGTACTAATCCAGGACAGGAAACTGTCTGTATTGACCTGGAGGGAGAGAGGTGTACAGCCAAAGTAAGCATGCGCAGGAAGGCCCAAAATGCATGTAGAAACTGGCCAGGTATTCAGGTTCATAAAAATGAGAACAAAACTAAATGTTACAATTGACTAATTGATATCTCCGTCTAATCACATTTTTTGCTTACAGTTTTGGCTTAATTTCTCTGACTGGTCGGTCATTGCCTGCATATTGTGAGTTTCTGTATTGTACAGTAACCATTGCCACACCAATCTGCGATTAAACTATGCATTTCTTTCACTTTTTGATCATATTAACCAAGTGCTGTGTTTTTACTATTTAAAAAAAATCAAATATTTTTATTTGTAGAAACTGTCGCCAAGATGGGACACTGTCCTGTCCCCAATGATTAGTGTGCCAAGCATCTCTTATAGGTACAAATAGGGAAAGGCTCCGGCTAGGACGAGATATAAAAATGGATATCAGGGTACCATGATCCAAGGAAGGTGATATGCCCCTTTCACAACAAAATTCCACCTTAGCCTACTAACAGGTCACCTAAAGAATGTTGTGTGAAAGAATGACCGAGGTAGTTCAATTAGATTGATTTCTGAATAGTTTGTAATGCAAAAAATAAAGAATTGTTATATATTATGGTTGTTTATGATTGAGAAATAATGTATATTTATGATTTCGTTTAAATAAATTTCCTATGGTTTCACTACATTCTTCAAAAAGAGTTTAATATCTACCAGTATATTTGCACATATATTTTTTTTGGAACAATTAGACTACCGTGACTAATCACTCTGCTCATATGTCCAACCCAAGCGCTAAAGCGGACATGGACTTCCTACTTTGAGGATGTTCGCTATCCCAGAATAGATTCAGATATCACTCCTAAAATACACCTTCCCACAGCCAGATTTTGCGTATGATCGATCACAGTGTACTTTTGACACGTCATGGGCTTGCTTGTCAACACGTGTGAAGGTAATGGCACTTAGTGCATCCCTTAGCTCTCAAGTAAACACGAACAGTCCCCGAGGACTGAATGAAGTTTTAAGTAACACAGAAACATGCTCATGCACACCATGGATAAACACCTTCATGGGCCAAATCAGACTGAGCTACGAGACTGATTAATCCGAATTATTTGAAAAGTTATCCACAGACTACCTGAGATACTCCAACATCACAGGGTCGGCAGAGTGGCATGGGTGTGCTGCACAATCGCATACCACACCTGCCCACCCTCATTCATTTGGAGGCAGCCATCCTCTTTTCAATGCAGTGCCTACTGAGGGCAGGAGTCTGCAAGTGTCTGCAGCCTGTACTCAGGCTTTAGCGCCCAACACTCATCTACTGAGGTGGCCTTGCTGGCAGTGCCTTAAATGGGCCGGTATTGAGTACCGACACTTTAATTTTGAAAGGGAGAGTACCTGAACTTCTCAAGAAATCGTAATACTTTCAATTGCAGGGTACCGGCACTTCTCAGAAACATGCAGGTACTCTGGTACAGGGTACCTGCACTTCTGTTTTTCCATTTCAAGCACTGCTTACCGGCCCAACTCTACACTCATTATCACAGATTTAAATGATAATATAGAAGTGTTGGTAATCAGTATCCACAATACCTGTTCGCTTCTGAGAAGTGCTAACACGCTTCCAATATACCAAAAAATGTACTTCAGCCGTGCAGTTACCCTGCCTTACCAACTAGATAGGTGCAGGTACTCCGTACCGGGCAGCACCCGCACACTTAAAGCACTGCTCCTTCTTACTAACAGGGTGCCATGGGCCTCAAGTTATCCTGATGTGCAGCCGCAAGACTATCCTTTTATTTTACAAACCATTGTCTTCCCGCAAAAGTACTACAACTCCCAGCATGCATCGGTTTTGTTTAAGTACACACAATAATAGGCCACTGCCTCCACCGAGACAGTGAACCGCCTGAAGTTTATCCCCACAAGCCCCCCGAGTGAGGGCGCCCATCCGAAGGCGATGCCCGGTAGCCGCCACCACACCCCGCCACAGGAACCCGAGGAAGGAAGGAAGGAAGGAAGGGGAGCCGGGCTACTCACAGGACGCAGAGGGCATAGGCCCCGGTGACACTCTCGCTGTCCCGCACCAAGAAGCTGCCGTCCTTCCCGGCCTTGGCCAGCAGCTCCTCGGCGGCCGCCCGGCTCAGGTCCCGGTGGTACCAGGGCAGGCTGGAACAGGGGAGGGTGCCCGCCGCCGCCATGGCACCGGGCGGGGGCACGGAGAAGGCGCAGCTGGCCGGACTCCCTACCGAAAAGAGAACCGTTAATCCGGGAAAACACCAGAGTCCGGGCTTCCAGAACCAGGTCCAAACGAAAAACCAGTGCGCGCCTCTGCGAGTACTGCCCGCGCTACTTCTGGGTATTTAAAAGTGCTATTTAGACGAATGGCTGCTCGGAGCGAGTGTCACTGTGGTGGCCCCAGCCGGACCCGCCCGTGCCAGCATGCCTGGCAGGGAGAGAGAGGGGGCAGGCGTGCGCTCCTGCTGAGGGAGGGACGGGTGTCTACGCTGCTCGGAGCCCGGAGCCAGCCTGCCTGCCAGGAGGAAGGAGGGCCGTCTCGGTGGGCGGGGGAGGCGAGGGGGGAGTGTGCGTGCTTCCTTGTTCTTTACACAGCCCGTGGCCGGCGGGCACCTGTCTGAGCTCACTAGCCCCGGACGGACGCTACTTCAGAGTGAAGCCGCCCGGCCTGTGACCGTTATTACAGTTTAACGGGCGGTTTCAGTCCCGTCACAACAGGGCGAGGAGCGCACGAGCCACACACCCCAACCCTAGCAGCCAATCACGTCCGAGGAGATGGATTCTATCAGCGGAGGGAGGGCGAGATAAGCTTGGATTGGTGGGAGGATCTCTCAGTGTGGGATTGGCTATTGGAATTTTCCATCTCTATTGGTTCATTGGACCACCATTGATTACTACGGTAGTTTGCAATTGGCTGGAGAAACACTTGACGGTAGTTCATTGGTTGCGGAGTCCCAAGGAGTGTGGGAATCCTCAGATATAAAGTGTTTGCAGCTCCTGATTTCAGTCAGGATGCCCGCGCCTGATATTATGGTAGCTGGGCTCTTTGAGACGGATAACTTATGTTTTCTCTCTCCAGCCAGCTTCGTTTTACCGATTCCGGGTAGTGATCTGTGTTGAGTTGCTTCCTTGCCCCCGCACTTACCAGAGATGACGCGATCGACAGCAGGATCTTTTAGGCCCCGTTAGAAGTACTTGGTGATAGTATCATAGCGCATTAATGTATAGACATTTTGGACTTATAGGTTATAGTTACATTTTATATTAACTCATATATTTCCTGTCCTTAGAAACGGTAGAAGTGCAGCATGAAGCGCTGTAAAGCTTTATAAGGTATTATCTCGGGGCCATTTTGGACAAAGGTTGCAGCATCTCTAAAGATAACAAAATATATTGTATTTTGTTCTCAAGTTAAAATTCAGTTCTTCTTTATTCAGTTTTAGAAAAAAACATAAAAGAAATGCAATACAATTCAACAGCCACAAAAAAGGAAAAGCCAATCATGCGGTTAAGAAAGTTAAAAATTAAATTATATTCACTTAAATACAATTCACATAATTATATTAAACACATACAAAACAAGTGCTTAATTTGTGCTTGATTCTTCCAGTGCTGAGCACCAGCACTTATTTTCGAGGGCCAGCGCTTATTCCTCTGCCCCCAGCACTTGCTACGAGCAAAAGGCACATATGGGAAAGTCGGAAGAAGAGAAAAACAAAAAAGCGTCACAATGAGAGAAAGATGACAGCTGCAAGAGTGAGCTGGAGGGGCAGGGAGTGAGTGAAATGCCCGAGATGGCTTCAGGATTACTCTGCCTCAGTATTTTGTGCTCGTACATTAAATTTTAACAGCCACGTGTTTAAGAGGAGGGCTTTGAGCACCAGCACGTTTTTATTTACAAATTAAGCACTGTACAAAATACTTGCAATTCAAACATGTTAGTGTAACAAACAAAGGGTTACATACGGGCCATTAAAATCCTTGTGACCAATGAAATACACACAAGACTGGCCTAGTACCCTGGGGAGAGGGTGTGTGTGTGGGGGGGTGTCGTTGGGCGTCGCAGGACACTTATGGATTAAGACAGGGACTCCGGCCTGGCCAACCCCATCTGGTGACATCTACTTTGATCCTGAGCTGCGGGGGCCCCTGCAATACTGGAGTACACCTTGCTCTTACCAGGAAAGAAGTAGCATAGAGGTCGCGGCCCCTGGCCGATGTGTGAGAGCTGTTAGCCATGCAACCATGTTCACAAAATGGCAGCCATGGCGTGGTGGCGGCTGGCACACTTATGGCATTAGTGATTCCTCTGCTAAACCCTGGCCACCCCTCCCCCATGACAGGAAGCCCTCCAGGCCACTAACAATGTTGAACGTTGATTATAAAATCCTAAATTGAGTGCTAGTGTCTAGGTTCCTGCCATATATGACGAAATTAGTGCACCAAGGCCGGGCAGAAACACAATGATTAACATTCAGCAGGCTCTTTGCCCTGATGAGCGATGATTCTTATGACAGGCAGCCTGCAGCGATCCTTGCTTTAAAAAATTGAAAAGGCCTTTGATAGCTTAGAGTTCTAATTCCTGTACAAAGTAATGCGGAAATTGAAGCTGAGGGAAGGCTTGATTGTCTGGACCAGTCTGTTGTGTACCGGGCCCACAGCACTATCAGAGTACGCAGTAGTATGAGGTACGCAGCAGAGATGCCCATTATCCCCATTGCTGTTTGCATTGGTAGTGGCACCTTTAGCATGCAGTGCAAGAGATGGCTGTGCTATTGTAGCCTTGAGGTCCAAAACACTACACATTATATTGCATTATTCACTGACTACCCACTTTTGTTCCGGCAAGACACTGCTAGGGGATTGGATGGAGCAATGAGAATGTTAGACCGTTTTGGGACCATTTCAGGGCTGGGGGTGAATTGGATGAAGTCTAAGCTGTTTACGGTCAGTGTGGGATTACCTCCACCTGTAGGCTTGAGTGCCCAGATATGGGAGCCTCGCTGCTTGTAATATTTAGGGGTGAGATATATCATGATACATATGACTTGCTGGATGGAAACATAGGGAGAAAAATCCGATCCCTCCGTTTCATTGTGGAGTTTTGGCAAACTTTACCTCTGTGTGTGGCAGGCATTGCGAACATCAAATGTCAGGAACACCTGAATCGAGCAGTGTCTACAGGAGCAGAACGTGATCCCAGTACCTGTAATGATATTTTTGTTTTGACCACTGACCCCATGTTCCTCTTAGCTTAGCTTGTCCACCATCACATTAGCGGTCACCAGCTACAGTCTCCGTTTTGTATTCATCTTAGCCTTAGTTTCACCACCACGTTAAAACTGCAAATATTTTTCCGCGCACAACATGTTTTCGCTCATGATTTTACTCCACATGCCTGCGTGTTCTTTCTCATCAAGAGCTAAGGCATAATATGGGGGAGTTAGGCTGATAAGAATGTGCTAGGATGATGTTTATGGTACGGCAGAGAACGGTATGGTTTAGAGAGATGCATTAGAGAGATGGCACCTTGGGATCTTGGACAGTTTCAACGTGTTCCTTTCAAAGACTGACCTGAAGTAGCCAGCATTTTTTAACAACAACTTGTGGGAGGGGTTTTCTAGAAATCTCCTCTCTGGCTTGTTTAAGGTATATAAGAGACCAAAGATTGACAGTGAAGTGATTCAGAGACCTCTGGCAGGGTCGGGACGCCAATGCCTATTATCTTTCCTGTGAGCGTAGATCTCTCTCTTCACAGTTGATCTGGGGTCAACGACTTAGTGCTGACGGGAGAAAGATGAAGAAACTGTGCCCCATGGTGATGAATTTTTAATTACTTGCTTTGCATTGTATATATATATATATATATATATATATATATATATATATATATATATATATATATATATATTATAAACAAAAGCGTCCTCTCAGTGAAAGCGCACTCCCACCAGGTTAATTTAGGAGAATCGAAACTCAGCAACTCACAGCAAATTCCTTTCAGTATTTTCAAAATTCAGGCCTACAGGTATACATTGGAAACATGAAAATATGCGAAAAGTCCGAGCCTTAGTAGACAGCGGGCGGAGGCCTCTTTGACTTATGGAAACTCTAGGAAGTTTAATGGACTGCAGTGCACCGTCACAGGGTTGGGGGGAAGGCAGACCCCGCTGTGCAAACTACAGTGCAAATGAAAATAGGGAGAACACCAAAAAGAGAATAAAGGGCCAGATGAAGGTAGCCTTTTGCGCCTCTCAAACGGCGAAAAACGCCATTTGCGAGGCACAAAAGGCCTCACGCGATGCAGAATCACATTTTGCGAGTCGGTACCGACTCGCAAAATGTGATTCCGACTCGCAAATAGGAAGGGGTGTTCCCTTCCTATTTGCGACTCGCACCGCGATGTAGAGTTGATTTGTGACCGCGAAAGCAGTCGCAAATCAACTCGCAGTTACCATCCACTTGAAGTGGATGGTAACTCATTCGCAAACGGGAAGGGGTCCCCATGCGACCCCTTCCCCTTTGTGAATGCAAAAAAATATATTTTTTCAGAGCAGACAGTGGTCCTATGGACCTCTGCCTACTCTGAAAAAAACCGAAACAAAAAGGTTTCGGTATTTTTTCTATTTGCAGCTCGTTTTCCTTTAAGGAAAACGGGCTGCAAAGAGAAAAAAAAAAACTGCTTTATTCAAAAAGCAGTCACGGACATGGTGGTCTGCTGTCTCCAGCAGGCCACCATCCCCGTGAGTGCCTAGACTCGCTATGGGGTCGCAAACTGCGACCCACCTCATAAATATTTATGAGGTGGGTCTTTGCGACCCCATAGCGAGTCGCAGAAGGTGTCTGAGACACCTTTCTGCATTTCCTTTTGCGAGTTGCAAATTGCGAGTCACTGGGACTCGCAATTTGCAACTCGCAAAAGGAAACCTACCTACATCTGGCCCATACTGTTTTGATTGTGCCTCTTTTAGAGTACATACTGGGAATTGACATTTTGAAAGGAATGACTTTGTATCTTGATGATGGTTGTTATCAGTTTGGAACAAAGAGGTACATTTCGGTGGCAGCCATGAGAGTAGGTCATCTGAAGATACCCTCAGTAAAGGTGCCCCTGGCAACCAAGGTAATTTGTTTGAAACAGTACTGCATTCCTGGAGGGCATGATGAAATAAGTGAAACCATAAAAAACATGATTGAGGCTAGTGTGATAGCTCCAACTACTACTGAATGGAACAATCCCCTCTGGCCAGTTAAATGACCTGACTGCCGGTGCAGAATGACGATTGATTACCATGAGCTGAATAAACATACACTCTCTTTGACAACCGCGTTCTCACACACCATCACTTTGATTGAACGACTACAGAAACATAAAGGGACATGGTATGCCACCATTGATATCACCAATGCTTTCTTCTCTATACCCATGGTGCCAGAATGTCAAGAACAATTCTCATTCTTCCATGCAGACAGTTCCGAATGCAACGTCCCGCGCCCAGGGGTATTTACATAGCCCCACCATCTGTCACCAGCTGGTGGCAGAGCACCTGGATGAAGTATCTGTCATTCCAGGCGTGCAACTGACCCATTATATTGATGATGTGATGATTCAGGGAGAGATAGAAGAACAGGTGCAGACTCAGTTTGAGCGGGTGGTGGAAGTCTTGCAGAGTAAAGGGTGGATGATTAACACAGACAAAGAAACAAGCACCCTCTCAAAATGTGAAGTTTCTAGGGATTCAGTGACAGAGAGAGGTGTTGCCACAAGCGAAGCAAAAGATTCTCGAGTTTGCCACTCCCGCACTAAACAGGAGACACAGAGATTCATTGGATTGTTTGTTTTTTAGAGACAACATATCCCTCATTTGAGTCAGATTCTGCCCCCTCTGTACAAAGTGACAAGGAAGAAACATGAGTTTTATTGGGGTGAAAAGCAGAAGTGTGCTTTTGATTTGGCAAAATAAGCACTTCAACATACTTTAGACTTGTGCGCAGTGCAGGAAGGAAACATTGAGTTGCATGTAACTGTTCAGGGGCAATATGCAAATTGGAGTATGTGGCAAAAGCAAGGAAGGACGAGGGTGCCCTCAGGGTTCTGGACTAGGAAAATACCTGACTCTGGGGAGTGCTATACCCCCTTTGAAAAACAGCTTTTTGCCTGGTTTTGGGCTCAGGTGGATACTGAGCAAATAACACTAGTTCATAATGTAATTCTGAGACTTTAGAAACCAATAATGCAGTGGGTGATGAGTTCACCTAAATCCCACCGTATAGGACATGCACAAGAAGGTAGTATCATATGCTGGAAATGGTACATACAAGACCGGGCTCGCGTAGGACTGGCAGGCACTGCAGCCCTACATGAACAGATGTCACATGCCCCTGTACAGGATGAGGAGAGGGTGCCGGAGGTACCACAAGTAAAAGTCACCAGTGAGATGGGGTACGCCATGTGAATCCTTGTCCCCTGAGGATAGGAAGCATGTATGGTTTACCGATGGCTCATCCAAATACATAGGCACTAAAAGACATTGGGAAGCGGTGTCATATAATCTATTCACCAAAAAGTTGTTGACCACTACCGGAGAAGGGAAAAGTAGCCAATATGCTGTGTGTCAGGCTCTAAAGCAAGAGCTGCCTGGAACTTGTCATATTCACACTGATT
This sequence comes from Pleurodeles waltl, assembly GCF_031143425.1. Taxonomy (NCBI): domain Eukaryota; kingdom Metazoa; phylum Chordata; class Amphibia; order Caudata; family Salamandridae; genus Pleurodeles; species Pleurodeles waltl. Next base: position 74,391,115 of record NC_090447.1, on the reverse strand, counting down.
CTTGGTCCACTGCCAATGGGTTAGCCACCTGGCTTCCCACATGGCATGCACATAACTGGTTCATCCACTCAAAGGAGGTGTGGGGCAAAGAGTTATGGCAATACATTTGGGCAATGCTAGAGCAAAGTACTGTTACTATGTATCACGTAGATGCTCACTGTCTCATTGACTCATTAGAACGCTGGTTCAATTCCCTTGCAGATGACAAAGCCAAAATCTCAGAGGCAGAAATGGCAACACAGAATTCTGACTTGGTGGGGATGGCTAAATGGATGCACCAAAAATGTGGACACCTGGGAGAAAAAGCCACTTACAGGTGGGCAGAGATTAGAAGGATGCAAATTCCCCTAGATTTGATAACAAAACTGTGATTTTACAATGTCCTATTTGTCAGCACACATAACAGAGACCTGTCCCACAAACTGTTAAAGGTCAATTGAGGACAGGAAAGTTACCAGGACAGATATGGCAAATTGATTAAATTGGACCACTACCGATTAGTTGCGGAGGCAATACGCCTGCACCGTAGTGGACACTGGAACCTGATTTCCTGATTGTTGTTCCTTGTAAACGTGCCACTCAGTACAACGCCATCAGAACTTTGGACTAGTTAATATTATACTTTGGAGTGCCACTCCAGGTCCTGAGTGACAATGGGTCACACTTTAAAGGGAAACTGGTGCAGGACTACTGTTTTCAGCACAGTATTGAGTGGATATATCATAGCCCTTATCATCCACAAGCCTTGGGAATGATTGAGAGAATGAATGGCTTACTGAAAGCTCAGTTGCGAAAAGTATATGATGGGACTTTGAAAAACTGGAGAGAGCATTTAAATGAAGCCCTCCAGATTCTGAATAATAGACCGTTAACAAGTGCTGAAATCCCCCTGATGAGAATGCTAACCCCAACTTTGCAGATACAACCTCATGTGGCCACCAACACCATCATCTCCTGGGAAATAAAACCAGGAGCTTTAGCTCCTTAAAGAGTGTAGGAAAATGCCACTGTTGGCATGGTTACCCCCTAACTTTTTGCCTTTTGTTGATGCCAGTTTTGACTGAAAGTGTGCTGGGACCCTGCTAACCAGGCCCCAGCACCAGTGTTCTTTCCCTAAACTGTACCTTTTTTTCCACAATTGGCACAGCCCTGGCACACAGTTAAGTCCCTTGTAAAATGTACCCCTGGTACCAAGGGCCCTGTGGCCTGGGAAGGTCTCTAAGGGCTGCAGCATGTATTATGCCACCCTGGGGACCCCTCACTCCGCACATGCACACTGCCTCACAGCTTTTGTGTGCTGTTGGGGAGAAAAATACTAACTCGACATGGCACTCCCCTCAGGGTGCCATGCCCACAACCCACTGCCTGTGGCATAGGTAAGTCACCTCTTTAGCAGGCCTTACAGCTCTAAGGCAGGGTGCACTATACCACAGGTGAGGGTATAGCTGCATGACCAATATGCTCTTACAGTGTCTAAGCAAATTCTTAGACATTGTAAGTGCAGGGTAGCAATAAAGAGTATATGATCTGGGAGTTTGTCATACACGAACTCCACAGTTCCATAATGGCTACACTGAATACTGGGAAGTTTGGTATCAAACTTCTCAGCACAATAAATCCACACTGATGCCAGTATGAGATTTATTGAGAAATGCACTCAGAGGGCATCTTAGAGATGCCCCCTGCATGCCAGCCCAACTGCTAGTGCTAGGCTGACCGGTCTCTGCCAGCCTGTCACTTCCAGACTAGTTTCTGGCCACATGGGGTGAGTGCCTTTGTGCACTGTGTGACCAGGAACAAAGCCTGTCCTGGGTGGAGGTGCTTCACCCCCCCTTGCAGGAACCTTAACACCAGGCGGTGAGCCTCAGAGGCTCAAGCCTGGTGTTAGGACGCCCCAGGGCACTCCAGCTAGTGGTGATGCCCACCCCAGGACACAGCCCCCACTTTTGGCAGCAAGTCCGGAGGAGATAATGAGAAAAACAAGGAGGAGTCACCGTCCAGCCAGGACAGCCCCTAAGATGTCCTGAGCTGAGGTGACCCCTTTCTTAGAAAATCCTCCATCTTGCTTTGGAGGATTTCCCCTAATAGGATTAGGGATGTGTCCCCCTCCCCAGAGGGAGGAGGCACAAGGAGGGTCTAGCCACCCTCAGGGACAGTAGCCATTGGCTACTGCCCTCCGGCCCTAAACACACCTTTAAATCTAGTATTGAGGGGAAACCCTGACCCCAGGAAATCCGATTACTGGCGACCTAACAAGAAGAAGGACTGCTGACCTGAAAACCCCGCAGAGAAAATGGAGACGACAACTGCTTTGGCCCCAGCCCTACCGGCCTGTCTCCAGATTCATCCTACAGGACCAGCGACCTCTGCCGACTCAGAGGACTGCCCTGCAACCCAAAGGACCAAGAAACTCCAGTGGACAGCGGCTCTGTCCAAAGCAACAAAGAAGAAACCATCTTTAAAGGGACTCCCACCTCACTCCAGAAGCGTGAGTCTCTACCACTCTGCACCCGACGCCCCTGGCCCGTGTCCAGAGAAACCAACGTACAGAGAGGACCCCCAGGCAACTTGCACAACGTGTCCACCCTGAGACAACCTCTCTGCACCCCCACGACGAAGCCTGCAGAGAGAATCCAGAGGATCCCCTGACCGCGACTGCCCGGTAACAAAGAACCTGATGCCTGGAAGAAGCACTGCACCGCAGCCCCCAGGTACGAGAGAAGTCGACTACCGGTGCAGGAGTGACCAGCAGGTGACCCTCCTTCTTACCCAGTCGGTGGCTGGCCTGAGAAGCCACCCTGCGCCCTGCCTGCATCGCCAGAGTGACCCCCGGGTCCCTCCATTGTTTCCTATCTGAAACCCGATTCCTTGTTCATGCACTGCACAAAGCCACCCCTGTGCCGCTGAGGGTGTACTTTGTGTGCCTGTTTGGGACCCCCCCCCAGTGCTCTACAAAACCCTCCTAGTCTGCTCCCCAAGGATGCAGGTACTTACCTGCTAGCAACCGGAACCGGAGCACCCCTAGTCTCCATAGGCGCCTATGTTATTTGGGCCCCTCTTTGACCTCTGCATCTGACCGGCCCTGGGTTGCTGGGTGTTTGGGGTTGACTTGAAGTCCTTATGCCCCGGAGACTGAAGTTGTAAGTCCTTTACTTACCTGAGAAACTAACCTGTACTTACCTCCCCCAAGAACTCTTGAATTTTGCAGTGCCCACTTTTAAAATAGCTTATTGCCATTTTATGCCAAACTGTGTACATTACTGTTTTCATTCAAAGTTCTACATTTACCTATGCAAAGTACCTTACAATTTATGTATTTACCTGAAATCTGAATCTTGTGGTTCTAAAATAAATTAAGAAAATAATATTTTTCTATATAAAAACCTATTGGCCTGGAGTTAAGTCTTTGAGTGTGTGTTCTCATTTATTGCCTGTGTGTACAACAAATGCTTAAAACTACCCTCTGATAAGCCTAACTGCTCGACCACACTACCACAAATAGAGCATTAGAATTATCTATAATTGCCACTATCAACATCTAAGGGGAACCCCTGGACTCTGTGCACACTATGGGGGTCATTCTGACCCTGGCGGTCAGTGTTAAAGCGGCGGCCAACCCGCCAACAGGCTGGCGGTCCAAAAAAAGGTATTCTGACCCTGGCGGGAACCGCCAACACAGGCCGCCGCTTTAACACTCCGACCGCCACGGCGGCACAAACAAACAGCGCGGCGGTCACCGCCAACAGCCAGGCGGCAGACAATGTACCGCCCACCCTATCACAACTCACCAATCCGCCACCTTTTCCGGGGCGGGAGCCCCACCGATAAAAACACGGCGGAAACAGACATTTCCAATGGAAAACGCTCACCTCGACACAGACCACGCGGAATCGGGACAGCATGGAACCGGAACTCCACATCCTCCCAGCCATTGCCTTCCTGCTCTTCTACCAGGATCACGAACGTCGCCGCAGACGATAACGGTGAGTACTGCACCTACGACACAGGAGAGGGGGGAGGAGGAAAGGTTACGGGCACACACATACACCACACACCCACACCCACCCTCACCCCCACCGAAATACCTACACACCAATGCAGATTGAAAAGTCAGAGTGACACCCCCAAACCCCCAAACCAAAAATGCAAAGACAAAAGGCAATGATTGTAAAAATAGAACTATATTATATCAATAATTAAGTATAGCGAACTTACCAATATATAAAGAATTAATACACATCTAGAACTATATATATACAAGTAGCAAAAGTCCGGCACAGTTTTGCAAAGTCCAAATGTCCGTGGGCCAATGTGCAGCAACACATGGGCAAAGCCCACACACGAGATCGAGTCCATTGGAGAGAACACTGCTGGGGCATCACAAAAATAAAATACTGGCACCTCAGGGGGAAGGGAAGGGGGGGCACCTCAGCCACATGAGTCCACGACGCCAGATCCACGAAGAGCCTCCATGCCCACTGTGCCATCCTAGGGAGTGCAAAGCCACAGTCTCTCAAGTCTCTACAGTGGGTGGATTGCCCACTGTGCCATCCTGGGGGGTACAAAGCCACAGTCCATCAGGTGGATTACAGAGTCCACTGGTCATGGAGGAGGCATGGTGGGCAGAGTGCCTCGTGAAGCCCTGCCCGACACAGAACCGGGCATGCCAATGGGCCAGCGGTGCTTGACAGGAGGGCCCAGCGGAGCGGTGCTTGAGATGAGGGCCCAGCGGAGCGGTGCTTGACAGGAGGGCCCAGCGGAGCGGTGCTTGAGATGAGGGCCCAGCGGAGCGGTGCTTGACAGGAGGGCCCAGCGGAGCGGTGCTTGAGATGAGGGCCCAGCGGAGCGGTGCTTGAGATGAGGGCCCAGCGGAGCGGTGCTTGAGATGAGGGCCCAGCGGAGCGGTGCTTGAGATGAGGGCCCAGCGGAGCGGTGCTTGACAGGAGGGCCCAGCGGAGCGGTGCTTGACAGGAGGGCCCAGCGGAGCGGTGCTTGACAGGAGGGCCCAGCAGAGCGGTGCTTGACAGGAGGGCCCTGTTCAGCGGTGCCTGTCTTGGCGGGGCCCTGTTCAGCGGTGCTTCTCACGGCGGGGCCCTGTTCAGCGGTGCCTGTCTTGGCGGGGCCCTGTTCAGCGGTGCCTGTCTTGGCGGGCCCTGTTCAGCGGTGCTTCTCACGGCGGGGCCCTGTTCAGCGGTGCCTGTCTTGGCGGGGCCCTGTTCAGCGGTGCTCCTCACGGCGGGGCCCTGTTCAGCGGTGCTCCTCACGGCGGGGCCCTGTTCAGCGGTGCCTGTCTTGGCGGGGCCCTGTTCAGCGGTGCTTCTCACGGCAGGGCCCTGTTCAGCGGTGACTGTCTTGGCGGGGCCCTGTTCAGCGGTGCTTCTCACGGCGGGGCCCTGTTCAGGGGTGCTCCTCACGGCGGGGCCCTGTTCAGCGGTGCTCCTCACGGCGGGGCCCTGTTCAGCAGTGCTCCTCACGGCGGGGCCCTGTTCAGCGGTGCTTCTCACGGCGGGGCCCTGTTCAGCGGTGCCTGTCTTGGCGGGGCCCTGTTCAGCGGTGCTTCTCACGGCGGGGCCCTGGTCAGCGGTGCTCCTCACGGCGGGGCCCTGTTCAGCGGTGCTCCTCACGGCGGGGCCCTGTTCAGCGGTGCTTCTCACGGCGGGGCCCTGTTCAGCGGTGCCTGTCTTGGCGGGGCCCTGTTCAGCGGTGCCTGTCTTGTGTTTCGAGTGAACCACACCTGGACAATACTTCCTGCTCAGTCAGCATCAGACCTTTCCGTTGCGGGGCCCTCCTGTGATGGAGTCCTGGGGCCCTGGGTCTCCTCCAATACCCCCGGAATGGGGCTGGTGGGGCCCTCATGGCCAGGTCGGCTGCTCCCTGCCTTCTGCGCTTTGCTGCCCTTGCCCTCCTTGGCAGACTCTCCGTGGCCCTTGGCTCCCTTACCCGATGTGGCAGGTGACGGTGCAAGGCTACCCTCCTTGGGGGCAGGCGTATCAGGCCTGTCGCGCCTGCCCTTCAGCTTTTTGCTCCTCTTCCCAGGGGGGGGGCTGGCTGTGCCTTTGCTGCTGGCCGATGTCCCTGCACAAGGAAAGGGCGGACTCCAAAAAACAGCCACGACGTTCTTGGGAGTTGCTGGGCTGGTGGTGGCTGAGGTGTTCTTGAAACTCTTACGAGATGGAGGGGGTGGGTCAGGTGAGGAAAAGAGGTCCAGTTTATAGAGGATTCGTTTTTTAGGAGCCATGGGAAGGGTAGCTGGAGTGGGTATGGGAGTGGAGGAAGAGGATGTGGTTGTAGGAGAGTCAAGTCTGGTGTCTTTGGGTGCAGGTGCTTGGGCTGGAGGCTGACGTGAGGTGGATGGCTGTTGGTTGGGTGCCTGCCTGCGTTTGTGTGGTTTGGAAGCGGGAGTGACAGACACACTGGGAGAGGACACAGGGGACGTGTACATGGCAGTGGGGGTGGTGACTGCACGTGTGCGGACTGGTGTGGAGGGTGTGCTGGTGATGGGTGTACTGGCTGATGGTGGTGTGCATGCAGGTGTGAGTGTAGAAGTCACAGGGAGGGAGGAGGGAGACGAGGAGGTGGGGGACACAGAGGAGGTAGTGGCTGTTGGCATGTCTGCATCTGTATGTTGCTTGTGTGAATGCTTGTGTGTTCTGTGGTGCTTATGTCTGGATGAGCTTCCCTTGGGTGTTGAGGTGTGTGCAGGCTGGTCTGTAGGTGTGGATGGGATAGGCAGAGGAACAGGGGAGTGGGACTGGGTGGAGGGAGTTAGAAGAGGGAGGCTGGAGGCTGGAGACAGGGACAATTGCTGCCGTCAGTGCTGAGGCCAGAGCGTTGAATGATCGCTGATGGGCAGCCTGACCCGAATGAAGGCCCTCCAGGTATGTATTGCTTTGATGCACCTCCCTCTCCACACCCTGGATGGCATTCAAAAGGGTAGACTGCCCAACAATGATGGTCCTCAGGAGGTCAATGACCTCCTCACTGAGGGCAGCAGGGGTGACTGGGGCAGGGCCTGAGGTGCCTGGGGCGAAGGAGATGGCCGCCTTCCTGGCCGTGCGGGCACGGGCCGAAGGCCGAGGGGCTGCTGGGAGGGCGGAGCTGGTGCGCTGGGTGGCGGCTGTACCTGTAGTATCGGTGGGCACGGATGTTGCCGCCACCGCAAGGGAGCTCCCATCCGAGGACGTGTCGGTGTCACTGACGTCTGCACGGGTCCCCGTGGTGGAGCCCCCCTCGCCCTCCGTCTCACTGGTCATGTCGGAGTCCGTTGCATGGCCCTCCGGGGCCATGTGAGATGCAGCTCCCTCTTGCGCCGATGCCACTTCTCCTCCACCTGATGATGCTAATGCACACATTCACCGAAAAACAAAGAAAATGGGGGGGGGGATGGAGAAATAAAGACAAGTTGAGTGCATGCATTGGGGACACCGTTGGCGGAGAGGACAGACACAGAAGCCCCCTGCACTACGCTGCGCACTTGGGGTACACTACTCATTCCCTGGGACATGCCCTACAAGCCTATGGGCGACAACTGCCCACACAGAATACACAGGTCCATGAATAGCGTTACTAGGCACCCTACAGAGGTGGGGGGTGGGGGCACAGGACCATACCTCACGGAGGGGCCTAGCCTACAGAAATCGCCCTGGCCTAGGGATACCCACAGCCCTCCTCCCCCACCCAGGCACCTCCACTGCGCGCAAATTTAGCTGAATGTGCTGGTACTCACCCCCTTGTGTCTGCTGTGATGTCCTCAAGCGCCCATCTAAATCGGGGTAGGCCACCGCCAGGATCCGGGACATCAGGGGGGTCAAGGTACGAATGGCACCCCTCCTAGGTTGGGAGGCCACCCCCAGCAGAGCCTCGGCGGTCTTCCTGCTCCCGCGGCGGATGTCCTCCCACCTCTTGCGGCAGTGTGTGCCCCGTCTGTTGTGGACCCCAAGGGCCCGGACGTCCTTGGCGATGGCACGCCAAATATCGATCTTTTGATGGGCGCTGACCTATGTGACATGTACAGGGGGGGAAAAGAAACATCATCACTTTTCTGCATGCTCGATGTGAGTGGCCCCCCCTCCCCAAACTTGCCAGGTGGCACATACTCTCATCTGTCGTGCCATGCATTCGTAATTCGCTCCCCTCCCCTCCATCGTACATCCACCCCACTCATCACAGGCATTGCCCACTATGCATTGGCCCCCGTGTACTCACCTGTTGGTCTGGAGGACCGTAGAGTAGCGCATACTGGGGGAGGACCCCGTCCACAAGCTTCTCCAACACTTCGGAACTCAAGGCGGGGGCCCTTTCCCCAGTCGCAGCAGCCATTGTCACTTCCAGACCGAGGTCACAGCAGCACTTGCAGTATAGGTCCTCTCGTGTGGATGGTCAGGTCTCGTGTGATTAAGAGAGAAAATGGCGGTCACGCCCGCGGCGGTGCGTACCGCGGCGGTGCGTACCGCGACCGCCGGCGCACATCGTCATTGGCTCCTGAAACCCATAGGGTTCAATGTTAACCAATGCTGCTTTGCGCCGCGGTCTTCGACCGCCTACCGCCACGGCGTGCCACGCCAGCGCAATGACCTCACTTCACATTGTCACACTTCACAGGTCAGGCAGCCGCCATTTCAAGGGCCCACATGGCTTAATTCCTACTGTGTCACACATGGCTAGGCCTTGCATCGACACTCATACAAGCTATTCAATCCAGAGAGATTCGTGTACTGTGCAGGCTGTGGGAACTTACCTGTGGGTTGATTGACTCTGTGCTCCATGTTGTCCTTCCTAGGCACCGTCCGCTGGGACTTGCGAGGAGACGGAGGAATGTTCCTGTGTACAGACCGCTGGTGGACCTGTCGACAATGGAAGAACGACATGTCATACTCACCTACAGACTCAACACTGCCACTATACAGGAACTGTGTGCCCAGCTGGAGCCAGACCTGATGTCACCCATCCGCCAACCCACAGGGATTCCGCCTCTAGTGCAGGTGCTGTCAGTACTCCATTTTTTGGCTAGTGGATCATTTCAAACTACAGTGGCCATTTCATCTGGGATGTCTCAGCCTATGTTTTCAAGGGTGTTGTCCAGAGTGTCGTCTGCCCTGATGAAATACATGCGGAGCTACATCATTTTCCCTGAGGTGGGTGATTTGCCTACAGTGAAGGGTGATTTCTATGCCCTTGGACACATTCCCAATATCATTGGTGCCATTGATGGTACCCATGTGGCTTTGGTCCCCCCAAAAGACAATGAACAGGTGTACAGGAACCGGAAAAGTTATCATTCCATGAATGTCCAGGTGGTCTGTTTGGCTGACCAGTACATCTCCCATGTAAATGCCAAGTTCCCAGGGTCAGTGCATGACACGTACGTCATGCGAAATAGCAGCATCCCTTATGTGATGGAACAGCTACAGAGACAGCGTGTGTGGCTAATTGGTGACTCTGGTTACCCCAAACTGCCTTGGCTATTGACCCCAGTGAGGAATCCCAGGACAAGGGCAGAGGAACGGTACAATGAGGCCCATGGGCGTACTAGGAGGATTATAGAAAGAACCTTCGGCCTCCTGAAGGCCAGGTTTAGGTGCCTGCATATGACAGGTGGATCCCTAATGTACTCACCAAAGAAGGTGTGTCATATCATCGTGGCCTGCTGCATGCTTCACAACCTGGCTTTGCGACGCCAGGTGCCTTTCCTGCAGGAGGATGGTCCAGATGGTGGTGTTGTGGCCGCTGTGGAGCCTGCGGAGAGTGAAGAGGAGGAAGACGAAGAGGACGACACAGACAACAGGGACAGAGTGATTCTGCAGTATTTCCAGTAACACACAGGTAAGAATCTACTCCTGCATTTTATTATATCTTTAACAGTACTGGCTCTCTACTGTCTGACCTTTCACCCCAATGTATGGTAACTTAGTTGTGAATTTGCCTTCCTATTTCAGTGATGTGGTCCCCACGGAGTGCCCTCTGGTTTATGCCCCCATGGACTACCGCTGTGTGACACTGGTATATTGTCATCACAATGTATTTGGACATTTTTGGTTGGTTATATTGAATACATTTGGTTTAAAAAAATAAATAGCAGACTCCAGATGGTTTTTGTGCAATATGTGTGTTTATTGAAGTGCAAAAATTGGGGTATAATTCAAAAAGGGTGATGGGTGATGGTGGAGGCATGTCCATGGCAGAGTCCAGACTCACGTTCGCACAGGTGCATTGTCCATATGCCTGTGGAAGGTGGAGCAGGGGCAGTTCAAGGTTGGACAGGGTGAACAAGTGGGACAGTGGGATGACATCCGGGGGGATCCGTGCATGGCGGTGGTCTTGACATCCTACTCTGTCTTCTTCCTCGATCTCAGGCCTTTCTTGCGGGGTGGTTCATGTTTTGCAGGGGGTGGGGTCCGGGTGGGCCGTTGCTGTTGTGTCGGGGCCTCCTGACCACTAGCGCCGGCGGAGGTGGTGGGCTGTTCTTCCTCCATGCTAGTGGCAGGGGCCCTTTGGGGGGCCACATGGTCCCGCAATGTGGTGACAATCTGGTTGAGTGCCACCACGATTGTACCCATTGCGGAACTGATGCTGCGCAGTTCTTCCCGGAACCCCATGTACTGGCCCTCCTGCATGGCCTGGATCTCCTGGAACCTGGCCAGGACCGTCGCCATCGTCTCTTGGGAGTGGTGGTACGCTCCCATGATGGTGGTGAGGGCCTCTTGGACAGTGGGTTCCCTAGGCCTGTCCTCCCTCTGTCGCACAGCAGCCCTCCCAGTTCCCCTTTGTTCCTGGGCCTCTGTCCCCTGGACGGTGTGCCCACTACCACTGCCCCCAGGTCCCTGTTGTTGTTGGGGTGGTGGGTTGCCCTGGGTGCCCTGTAGTGGTAGACACACCGCTGCTTGACCTGTCCTGGAGACAGAGGCATGGGCCCGCTGGGTGGGTGCTGTGCTGGGGTTTCCAGAGGGGGGTAGGTCTGTTGGGGCCTGTGGCTGCCTGAGGGGAACCGACTGTCTAGAGGTCCCCGATGGTCCGGGCTGGTCATCAGGTTCTAGGTCGACAGAGCTGCTGTCATCACTGGGGGCCTGTTGTGGGGGTGGGATGGACATTTCTGGACCCTCCGGGCCGGTGTCTTGGCGTTCGGGCCCTGCAGGGGTAAAAGAGTATGGTTATTGCTTCTGTGTGTGCCATGGCGTGCGATTTGTGGGTGCCCTTGTCCCCCAATGCTGGCATTCCCTTGTGGGAGGAGTTGTGAGGGTGGTTTGGGGGGGGGATGGGTATGTGCAGTGGTCATGCTTAGGTGATGGGTGTCCATGGTTTGTGTTGGCATTCAGGGGTTGGTGTTGGTTTGGGTGGGTTGTGCTGATGAGACATTAGCAGGGAGGATATGGGCTGGGGGGTTGGGGGTGAGGGTGGGGGTGTGGGTTGGCATGCTGGTGGTTGGAGGGGGGTGAAGTAGTTGAGATTAGACTTACCAGAGTCCATTCCTCCGCCTACTCCAGCGAGGCCCTCAGGATGCAGGATGTTCAAGACCTCTTGCTCCCATGCTGTGAATTCGGGTGGAGTGGGTGGGGGTCCGCCGCCAGTCTTCTGCACAGCGATGTTGTGTCTTGACACCATCGCCCGCACCTTCCCCCGTAGGTCGTTCCAGCGCTTTCGGATGTCTTCCCGATTTCTGGGATGCTGTCCCACAGCATTGACCCTGTCGACGATCCTTTGCCATAGCTCCGCCTTCCTGGCTATTGTGGTGTGCTGCACCTGTGTGCCGAAGAGCTGGGGCTCTACCCTAATTATTTCCTCCACCATGACCCTGAGTTCTTGGTCCGAGAACCTGGGGTGTCTTTGGGGTGCCATGGGGTGGTGTGGATGAGGTGTGGGGTGGTGTTTGTGGTGATGAGTGTAGTGGTGTGTGGTGTTTTGTGCGTAGATGTAGTGTGGGGGATGATGTTGGGTTCCTGTGTGTGTTGTGGTTTGCGTTCCCTGTGCTCTCTCTCTGTGTATTGCGCCTTGTCTCTGAATTTCGATTTGTGGGGGTTTGTGGGTGATGTGGGTGTGTGTTTTATATCGTATTGATTGTGTGGGAGTGGTGTTTGTATGTGTATCAGGTGTGTGTATTTTGAATTATCCAATGTGGCTGTGCTTTGTAAAGGTGTGTGTATTTTGACTGCGGCGGTGTGTACCGCCAATGGGATACCGCGGTTGAAAGACCGCCGCGTGGATTGGTGGGTCGTAATGGCATGGGCGTATTTCTGTTGGCGTGACGGTGGAGGTTTGGTCATCTCCAGTTTATCGCTGACCGCTGATGTGGCGGCCTTCAGTGGAGGTCGGGTAATTGGCGGTTTGGCAGTTGTGGGTCAGAATGACCCTGGCGGGTTACCACGGCCGCGGCGGTGTTATGGCGGTCTTCTGACCGGCGGTAACTGCCTTTTACCGCCAGGGTCAGAATGACCCCCTATATCTCACTTTGAGATAGTTTATACAGAGCCAGCTTCCTACACAGAGCCACACCCAAATCTGCAGGTCTTGATTTATATGCTTTACAAGCTTACAGACTGAAACCACAAGACATGGCACTGTGTGAGACAGGTGTGGGAACAGAGATTCCCCCAGGTCATTTCGGATTGATTGCTCCTAGATCTGGCTTGGCCCTCAAGGGTATTTAGATCTGGGGGGGTTTGATGATTGATGCGGATTACCAAGGAGAAATTAAAGCTATTTTGTTGAATAGCGGAGAACCTGATTTATTCATACAGATTGGAGACAGAATTTCTCAACTTGTCATAATTCCAGTGTATAGAGGATTGGTGAGGAAGGGGACTGCCCCAGCCCTATTTACTGTACGTGAGGAAGGAGGTTTTGGTTCAACTGACAAAAACCCTGGTGGTAAAGTGTGGGTGGAATCCCCAAATGGCCCTCCAGAACCTGCAGAAATTATAGCAAAGGGCCCCAATAATGTCCTGCTGATCGTGAAACCTGGAAAGGAAAAATGGGAGCACGTCCCAGCTGACAAATGTTATTTGTGAGAATGATCATACTTGTTTCTTTTACAGATCATACTACAGCTTGCCTTTGCCATGAGTGTGCCGTGTGGTCTGCTTTCAGGTGTGTGGGGCCGGGAGGGACCCAACACCCCCAACATCAACCTGATCGATTGATCACGTCGCGGAAACATATGGATCCGTTTGGCGCAGACCGTACTCAACACATCTGATTTCTGAATAGGCGCCATGCGCAATACTGTGGATGTTTTGTCAAACTGATTAATTGCCATACCAACACCAACAAGCATCTTGTTAGAAATGTTCAATGCCACTAACCAGGATAAAGATGTTCAAGAACATGACACGGAAACCCATTTCAGTCCCTATGAGTATTGTAGGAATTGTCCAGAAGCAACCGATGAGAAGTAGGACAATCTCACTCAGATAATTACATACAACATTAATACTGGCGACCTGTGTTACTAGATGTCCTGCAATCCTTGTGACGTTTGGAAATGCATTTAACTGTGTTTAGGAAAGAAAACATCAACTTCTCAAGACATGCCGTGGGAACACAAAGGCCCTCATTACAACCCTGACGGTCGGTGTTAAAGCGGCGGTAATACCGCCAACAGGCCGGCGGTAAAAAAAATGGAATCACGACCACGGTGGAAACCACCAACACAGACAACCACTTTAACACTCCGACCTCCACGGCGGTAGCAACAAACACTGCGGCGTTAACTGCCAACAGACAGAGGGAAGACAATATACCGCCCACCCCATTACAACCCGCCCATCCGCCAGCTTTTCCGGGGGGGTACCAACGCCATCAAAAGCACGGCGGAAACAGTACACAGAAGGGAAACCACTCACCTCTCGACACTCAACGAAGAACCAGGACGCCATGGAGCCCAAACTACAGATGTTACCAATGTTGGTGTATCTTCTCATCTACCAGGAGTACGAACGGTGGCGAGTACTGCACCTAGCAGACAGGGTTGGGGGAGAAAGAGAGTGACACACACACGCAACATGCAACACCCCCACCCCGACCCCCACCCCCAACGCCATACACACAAACACATGCATCAACATTACATATACACCCCGTAACCTCAGGAATAAAGCCAGGACAAAAGGAATGGAGTCAAATGAGTGTCATATTAGAAATAGTCAGACATACGTTACAAATCCAAAAACAGTATTTACAATATATACAATATGCACATAAGGCGGTACATTGTCCACTCAAAATGTCCATGGGCCACTGGGCCAAAACTCATCGGCCAAGCCCACACCGGACTCCTGCCTCAATACGGAGAGAACACTGCAGGGGCATCAGGTCGAAAACACACAGGCACTTCAGGGGTACTGGGAAGGGGGGCACCTCAGCCGGAAGATGGGACAACGCCACTGCTCCTGGAGGGGGCTACCTGCCCACAGCGATGTCCTGGGGAGTGCAAGGCCACAGTCTCTCAAGTCTCTCAAGTGGGTGGTTTGCCCACTGCTTGGTCCTGGGGAGTGCAAAGCCACAGTCTCTCTAATGGGTGGTTTGCCCACTGCTTGGTCATGGGGAGTGCAAAGCCACAGTCTCTCAAGTCTCTCAAGTGGGTGGTTTGCCCACTGCTTGGTCCTGGGGAGTGCAAAGCCACAGTCTCTCTAGTGGGTGGTTTGCCCACTGCCTGGTCCTGGGGAGTGCAAAGCCACAGTCTCTCTAGTGGGTGGTTTGCCCACTGCCTGGTCCTCGGGAGTCCAAGGCCACAGTCTCTCAAGTGGGTGTCTTTCTCCACTGGTTCTGGAGGGGGCTTTGTGCCCTGTCTGCTTCATCCTGCCAAGGATAGGGTGAGTGGATGCCTTTCTCCACTGGTTCTGAAGGGGGCTTTGTGCCCAGTCTGCTTCATCCTGCCAAGGATAGGGTGAGTGGATGCCATTCTCCACTGGTTCTGGAGGGGGCCTTGTGCCCAGTCTGCTTCATCCTGCCAAGAATAGGGTGAGTGGATGCCATTCTCCACTGGTTCTGGAGGGGGTTTTGTGCCCAGTGATGCAACACTTGGGGGGTGGCAGTTCATAGTCCCTCACCTGGGTGTCTGAGCCACAAGATTTGCAGTGACCAGGATGCATGATAGTCCATGGAGGCAGGGCAAGAGTCCATCCGGCGGAGGCTACGGCTGCACAGAGGTGGTAGTGCCAGTGCTGGTGGGGGTGCTGCCAGTGGTGGAGGGAGGCTCCAGCCCTTCTTCTGCAGCCTCGGACGGCTGCCCACTGGGGCTACTAATGCTGACAGTAGTGGTGCAGGTGGCGGTGCTTGCGGGGGTGCTAGCATCGATGCAGGTGGTGGTGCTGGCCACGGTGCAGGTGGTGGTGCTGGCGGTTGTGCTGGTAGCCATCAGCCCTTCTCCTGCAACCTCGGACGGCTGAAGTGCCTTGTCTGCTGTTTTGTGCCCCTTCCTGACCTTGGCAGCTGGTGGTGTCACCTTGGGTCTGGCAGCTGGAGTTTTTAAGGTGGCCTTGCTGGGTGGTTGTGGCTCTTTCCCCTTGTTGGATGCTGTCCCCTTCTTCACCTTGCCAGGTGGCGGAATGGTTTTTGCCTTGGCAGGGGTTGGTGGCACACTGGCTGGCATGACGGGTGCCCCCTTTGAGCCTCTGACAGCTGCAGGAACCAGAGTGGACATGGACTTGGTGGCTGAGGTGCTGGGCAGGGTTTTGGCCACCCTGGCCCAAGGGGAAGGACGGGAGGGAGGGGGGCAGGTAACTGGTCAATGTTTGCCAGGAAAAGCTTCTTAGGGATACTGGGGCGGGAAGAAGGAGATGGTTTGGGAGTGGAAGAAGAGGTAGTGGTTGTAGGAGGTGTCTGTGTGCTGAGTTTGGGTGCAGGTGCATGGGTTGGATGTTGTTGTGAGGTGGATGGCTGTTGGGTGGGTGGGTGCTTGCGTTTGTGTACTTTGGGAGGAGGGGTCACATACACAGTGGGAGAGGACACAGGCGACTTGTGCATGGATGTGGGGGTGGTGACTGCCAGTGAGGGTTGTGTAGTGATGGGCGTGCTGGTGATGGAGGTAGTGGATGAGGATGTAGTGTATGCAGGTGTGAGTGGAGACGCTACTGGGAGGGAGGTGGACAACGAGGAGGAGGGGGACACAGTAGAAGCAGTGGATGTTGGTGTGTCTGCATGGGGATGGTGCTTGTGTGAGTGCCTGTGAGATGAAGTGTGGTGCTTGTGTTTGCCTGAGCGACTTCTGTGTGTTGATTTGGGTGAATGCTGGTCTGAAGGTGTGCTGGGGATAGGCTGGGGTTGAGGGGATTGGGACTGGGTAGAGGAAGTTGGAGGGGGAGGCTAGAGACAGGGACAGTGGCTGCCATCAGTGCGGAGGCCAGAGACTGAAATGCTCTCTGTTGGGCCGCCACGCTAGAGTGAATGCCCTCCAGGTATGCATTTGTTTGTTGCAAATGCCTCTCAACACCCTGGGTGGCATTCAGAATGGTTGACTGCCCAACGGTGAGGGATCTCAGGAGGTCAATAGCCTCCTCACTGAGGGCAGCAGGGCTGACTGGGACAGGGCCTGAGGTGCCTGGGGCAAAGGAGATGCCCACCCTCCTGGGTGAGCGGGCACGGGAAATTCGCTGAGGGGCTGCTGGGAGTGCAGTGCTGGTAGGGAGGGTTGTACCTGTTGTTGGGGTGGGCACAGAGGTGTCCGCCACCACCAGAGAGCTTCCATCGGAGGAGGAGTCGCTGTCTATGACGTCCCCTCCTGTCCCCGTCGTGGTGCTCCCCTCGGCCTCCGTCCTACTGGTGCCCTCACCGTCAGTGGATTCGGCCTCCTGGCCCATGTGGGATGCAGCTCCCTCCGTCGCCGGTGCCTCTGTTCCTCTGCCAGATGATGCTGCACACAAGGACAGGGTGACAAAACAAAAAGGGTGGGGAGAGACAGAGGATACACTTCGTCAATGCCAGCAACAACACTACCGTTGGAGTACACAACTCACAGAGAACAGCCCTATGCACTATTCCATGCACTACCAGTTACAATGCTAGTCACCAGCCCATGGGGTACAATGCCTAACACCATCAGCTGCACACCTGAAACCAACAGGTCCCTGACCAGTAGTAGATGCCCATTAACACTATTGGGGTTGGAGTGCTTCAGAGCCTGCCCAACAAGGGACCTACCCTGCCATGTTCGCCCTGGCCTAGGGGCACCCACAGTCCACATCCCCACCCTGGTAAAACCTTAACACGTGCAAAGTTATGAATCAGAATTTGTACTCACCCCCTTGTGGCTGCTGTGATGCCCTCAAGTGCCCATCCAGCTCCGGATAGGCCACTGCTAGGATGCGGAACATCAGGGGGGTCAGGGTACAACGGGCACCCCTTCCTCGTTGGGAGGCCAGCCCCAGCTGGGCCTCCGCCGTCTTCCTTGCCCAGCGGCGCAGGTCCTCCCACCGTTTGCAGCAGTGGGTGCTCCACCTGTCAAAGACCCCCAGGGTCTCCTTGGCGATGGCACGCCAAATACCCTTTTTCTGGTGGGCGATGACCTGCAGGAAAAAGACAGCAGAAAAGGGAATTGGGTAACCGTTCGGACCGTCACACTCATGGCCCACCATATCCCTCCCATCCCCTGACGCACATACATTGACCACTATACATGCAGCACTCTGGCCAGGACGCCTCAGTACCCCCCTACATGTGGCTTACACACACAGCACTCCAGCCTTTCATGGCCCACGCATCATGCTCACAGTGTACTCACCTGTTTGTCTGGAGGACCGTAGAGTAAAGTGTACTGGGGTAGGACCCCATCCACCAGTCTCTCCAACTCCTCCGCAGTGAAGGCAGGGGCCCTTTCCCCAGACACATGAGCCATTGTCACTTCCAGACACAGGTCACAGCAGCACTTGCAGTGTAGGTCCTCTCCTGTTAAAGGTCAGGTAGCAAGTGAGTGAATAGAGACAAAATGGCGGTCACGTCCGAGGCGATGTGTACCGTCACCGCCGGCGTACATCGCCATTGGCTCCCGGAACCCATAGGGCCCAATGATAACCAATGCGAAGTTGCGTGGCGGTCGTGGACTGCCTACCATAACAGCGCACAACGCCAGCGGAATTCCCTCATTTCCACTTGTCCCTCCTCACAGGTCAGGCAGACGCCATTTCAAGGTGGCACAGACCATGGCACCTAACTGCGTCACAGCAGACATTGGCACAGCAACTGACTTTTTGATTCACATACTGGTTCTGTAAATGTAGAAATGCATCATTATTGCAATAGATGTGTGATTATAACCCTCTGCTCCCCGTTTTCCTCCACAGGCTTCGACCGCTGAGGATGAATATGAGATGGAGACATCCTGCAGTGTACAGACCCCTGATGGACCTTGCGACAATATAGGACAGACACATTATCCTGACCTACAGACTTGATTGGGCCACAATCCAAGAACTGTGTGCCCAATTGGAGCCAGACCTGATGTCAGCTATCCGCCAGCCCACAGGTATCCCCCCCTCTAGTGCAGGTCCTGTCAGTGCTCCATTTCCTGGCAAGTGGTTCCTTTCAAACAACAGTGGCTATGGCATCAGGGATGTCTCAGCCAATGTTCTCAGACGTGTTGACCAGAGTGTTTTCAGCCCTGCTGAAACACATGCGCAGCTACATTGTATTCCCACAGGTGGAGGATTTGGCCACAGTGAAAGCTGACTTCTATGCCCTGGGACATATCCCCAACATCATTGGTGCCATTGATGGTACACATGTAGCATTTGTCCCCCCCTGGAGAAATGAACAAGTGTTCAGGAATAGAAAAAGCTATCACTCTCTGAATGTGCAGATGTTGTGTTTGGCGGACCAGTACATCTCCCCTGTGAATGCCAAGTATTCTGGCTCTGTGCATGACGCCTTTATCATGAGGAATAGCAGCATCTCATATGTGATGGCTCAACTCCAGAGGCACCGGGTGTGGCTAATAGGTGAGCCCAAGGTCCCCACCCAGTATATGTTGGTGTCTGGGTATGGGGTTGTCCCTAAGGGTTAGTTTGTGTCTAACAGTTGTCCCTCGATGTTTTCAGGTGACTCTGATTACCCCAACCTCTCATGGCTACTGACCCCAGTGATGAATGCCAGGACAAGGGCAGAGGAATGTTACAATGAGGCACATGGGCGAACAAGGAGGATAATTGAGCGGACCTTCGGCGAAGGCCAGGTTCCGGTGCCTCCATCTGACAGGTGGATCCCTGTACTACTCACCCAAGAAGGTGTGCCAGATCATCGTTGCATGTTGCATGTTGCACAACCTGGCCTTGAGACGCCAGGTGCCTTTTCTGCAGGAGGATGAGCCTGGAGATGGTCTTGTGGCAGCCGTGGAGCCTGTGGACAGTGAGGAAGAGGATGCAGAGGAAGAAGATGTGGACAACAGAAGTAATATCATACAGCAGTACTTCCAGTGACACACATGTAAGACACTGTAACTTCACTTTACTTTTCAGTTTTCTGTTGGACATTGTACATGGCAGCCTGATTTCCCTATGTCTATGGCCACTTACTGTACCCTTTGGCATCTCTATTTTCAGATATCTGTGGCCCGCTCTTGCTCCTGGTATGTTTACTGCTGCCCACTAAAGGACATACCAACGTATATATAACTGTACACATGACTTGCAATGTTTTCAGAATGTTGTACTAATACATATTTTAATCATTTGACAGACTCCAGATTTGTATTTGTTCCAAGGGTGTTTATTTAAGTGCTAATAAGTAGAGGAGGACGTGCAATGGGCTGGGGTGATGGTGGAGGAATATCCAGTTAGAGTCCAGGCTTTTGGTATCACAGGTGCATTGTCCAATGGGGCATAGGTAGGGGAGCAATGGCAGTTCAAGGTGGACAGGGTGACAGAGTGGGACAGAAGGGTGACAATCAGGAGAGTCTTATTTCCTAGCAGGGTCTTGACAATGTTCTCTGGCTTCTGCCTGGATCGCAAGGACCGTTTCCAGGGTGGTTCTCCTTCTGCAGAGGGTGGGGTGCTGGTGGCCTGTTGGTCCTGTGGCGGGGCCTCCTGTCCACTAGCGCCGGCAGAGGTGGAGGGCTGTTCTTCGGTGTGGCTAGTGTCAGGGGCCCGTTGGTGTGCCACTGCCTCCCTCATGGTGTTGGCCATGTCAGCCAGCACCCCTGCAGTGGTGACCAGGATGGTGTAGATGTGTTTGAGGTCCTCCTTGATCCCCAGGTACTGTCCCTCCTGCAGCTTGGCCAGTATCTGGCCCATCATCTCCTGGGAATGGTGGTATGCTCCCAGGATGTTGGTGAGTGCCTTCTGGAGAGTGGGTTCCCTGGGCCTGTCCTCCCCCTGTCGCACAGCAGTCCTCCCAGCTTCCCTGTTGTCCTGTGCCTCTGACCCCTGAACTGTGTGCCCACTGTCCCCAGGTCCCTGATCGTCCTGTGTTTGTGGGTTTGCCTGGGGTCCCTGTAGTGGTGGACACACTGCTGATTGACGTGTCCTGGGGACAGCGGCATGGGCCCGCTTGGTGGGTGGTGTTTCCTGTGGGGGGAGGCTCTGTGGTGGTATGGGACTGTGGCAGGGTAACCGACTGTCCAGAAGTCCCTGATGGGCCAGGTTGGTCATCGTGATCCAGGCGTGCACAGCTGCTGTCATCACTGTGGGCCTCTTCTAGGGGGGGGGTGGTGCTGGATGTAGCTGGCAACTCCTCTCCAGTGACATTGAGTAGGGGTCCTGTGGAATGCAAATGCAGTGTTATTTAATCTGCGTGTGCCATCATGTGCATGGGTGTGTTTCCCTGTATGGTTGTGATTGCCCTGTCAGCTTTGCCTTGTGTGAGTGGTGATTTTGTGGGCTAGGTGATTCTCTCTAATGGGCATGCTGTGGTGATTGGTGTCCATGCAGGCCTATGATGGGGGTCCATGGACTGGTGTGGCATGCAGGGCTTGGTATTGGGATGGGTGGGTTGTGATAGTGGGGTATATGTGAGGTGGTGGAGTGATGGGGGTGAGGGTAGGGGTAGGAGTTTGTGATGGCATGCAGGTAGGGTGGGGGCTATAGTAGTAAAGATTTGACTTAGCAGAGTCCAGTCCTCCTGCTACACCTGTGAGGCCCTCAGGATGCATGATCGCCAAGACTTGCTCCTCCCATGTTGTTAGTTGTGGGGGAGGAGGTGGGGGGCCACCTCCAGTCCTCTGTACTGCTACCTGGTGTCTTGCAACCACGGAATGCACCTTCCCCCGTAGGTCGTTCCACCTCTTCCTGATGTCATCCCTTGTTCTGGGGTGCTGTCCCACGGCG
Source organism: Pleurodeles waltl (assembly GCF_031143425.1). Classification (NCBI taxonomy): domain Eukaryota; kingdom Metazoa; phylum Chordata; class Amphibia; order Caudata; family Salamandridae; genus Pleurodeles; species Pleurodeles waltl. Next base: position 74,369,870 of record NC_090447.1, on the reverse strand, counting down.
TTGACCCTGTCCACGATTCTCCGCCATAGCACAATCTTCCTAGCAATGGACGCCTGCTGCACCTGTGATCCGAATAGCTGTGGCTCTACCCGGATGATTTCCTCCACCATGACCCTTAGCTCCTCCTCTGAAAACCTGGGGTGTCTTTGGGGTGCCATGGATGTGGTGTAAGTGATATGTGTGAGAATGTGTGGGGTGATGTGTGGGGTGCTGTGTTGGGGTGTGTGCTGTGAGATGCGTGGATGGTGTATGGGTGATGGTGTTCTGTGGCTCAGATTGAGTGGGTGCTCCTGGCTTGTGTCTCTCTCTGTTGGCAATCTTTTTTTTCTCGTAAAGGGTTGTGGGTAATGTGGGTGTGTGTTTTATAGTGGTGTGGGTTTGTGGGTGTGATGTGTGTATGTGTATCAGGTGTGTGTAGTTTGAATTGTCCAATGTGGTGGTGTTTTCTAAATGTATGTGTATTTTGAGCGCGGCGGTATATAACGCCAATGGTTTACTGCGGTTGAAAGACCACCGCGGTGATTCGTGGGTCATGATACCGTGGGCGTATTCCTGTTGGCGTAACAGTGTGGGTTTTGCTATCACCAGTTTATCACTGACCTTTGGTGTGGCGGACTTGTGTGTGTGTCTGTAGAGTGGCGGATTTCTCTGTGTGGGTCATAATATCCGTCACGTTATGTTGGCGGCATGCAGCACGGCGGTAGGCGCCATTTACCACCAGGGTTGTAATGAGGGCCAAAGTTTGGTGCTTTTACCGAACAGATCAAATTTGCAAATATATGTCCAATCGCATGGCTTGTCATCATCTGGTGACTGCTGCCAGTCACATTAAACATGTCAAGTTGCCAGTTGGTTGGCTGTTCTCGTGTGGGAACCTCACTTTTACCTACATTCCAGCTAACATAACCTGTGGACCGTGTACTTTTACACGCTTAGGACTCGTGATGTTTGCAAATAACCCTATACATACTAGTAGCCTAGAGACACTATGCAATTAATTGAAGATTGTGATTCAAAGATTCAATTATTATCCAAATCCGAATATATAAGCTTAAGTCTTTCTGTTGTAGGCGTGTCTGGTTTAGCTGTATATAATACCAGAATGATCAACAAGTTAGCATGTCTAATGGTTAAAATTATTAATCACACTTCTATTGCTTTATCTGAATTTTTACTGGATGTACGTGGTACTAGAAAAGCTGCATTACAAAACCGGGCAGCTATCGAATATCTATTGTTAAAACATGATCATGGGTGCTCGGAGTTTGAAGGCATATATTGTTTTGACTTTTCAGACCACTCTAAATCTATCCAGGCCCACATTGATACACTACATACACTAGTGAAAGGAGTAAAACAGGATGTGGATCAAGGGTGGTGGGACTGATTGTTTCAGTGGTCACGTGATTTTGGGCAATCGCTCAAGGTGTTGGGTGGAATTTTTGTAGTGATTGCTCTTATTACATCATTATGTTGCTGTTCACAATGCATACCTAATTTGCTTGCAATGTTTAGGCCGAAAAAAGTTGATTCTAGGCCTATGGGGTATGCAAGTCATTGGTCAAAGAGTGGAGTGTAATGATATTTGTGTTTTGACCACTGACTCCATGTTGCACCACATTGCACTTAGCTTAGCTTGTCCACCATCACATTAGCAGTCATCAGCTACAGACTCCATTTTGTATTCCGTTTAGCCTTAGCTCCACCGCTACGTTAAAACTGCAAGTATTTTTCCGTGCACCACATGTTTTCGTTCATGATCTTACTCTATGTGTCTGCGTGTTCTTTCTCATCAAGAGCTAAGGCATAACATGGGGAAGTTAGGCTGATAAGAATGTGCTAGGATGATGTTTATGGTACGGCAGGGAACGGTTTGATTTTGAGAGAGGGCACCTTGGGATCTTGGCCAGTTCCTACATGTTCCTTTAAAAAAACTGACCTGAAGTAGCCAGCATTTTTGACCGAACAACAACTTGCAGGAAGGAGTTTTCTAAAAATTTCCTCTCTGGCTTGGTTAAGGTATATGAGAGACCAAAGATTGACTGTGAAGTGATTCAGAGACCTCTGGCAGGGTCAGGGCGCTGATGCCTGTCATCCTTCCAGTGAGGGTAGATCTCTCTCTTTCTCTTCACAGTTGATCTGGGGTCAATGACTTAGTGCTGACGGGAGAAAGATGAAGAAACTGTGCCCCATGGTGATGAATGTTTAATGATTTGTTTTGCATTGTCTATATATATATATATATATATTTGCTGTTTATAGATTGAAGAATCCTTGTACATGTTTTCATTTCATTGTTGCGCACATTTTAAACATGCACTTTCGGTTGTACTGACCTTCATTTATGAGACTTGCAGAGTGATTTAATAAATGTATTTTCTAGACTAAGAGGTGCCTTCCAGAGATTCTTCTCAGTGTGTGTTTTTCAGCTCTGTCAGCATTGAAGCAAAACAGTGCCCCTCAGCTACTACCTGGGCTTGGTTTAACTGTGGTCTTAACGTCAGATATCCGCAGGGGGTAAGTAGTAAGTGGAGAGAAAAGAGAGACTGCCTTCAGCGGTGGGGGCTGCTCCTAGTGCTTACTGCTCTTCTGCTGGTCTTCACAACCGTAGATGCTCTACACTACTCGACGCCTGTAGTTTTGGGAACACCATAGCAGTCAAATGAAATGTCACATTTCTGATTTACATCTTAATACTAAAATTATTTTACATTTTTATTACTCTAAAATGTACCCAAAGCTCTTAGATCGTAGCTACTCTCTTATAACTGGAAGCTGTAATTTCCTGAATTCAGACTCTTTTTTTTTTTAGAGAATTTAATTTCTAGCAATTTAGTAGTTGAAATAAATAGGTATTCTCCGAATCATACTCCTCAGGCCTTTGTTGAGGTGATGATATGTGTGTATGATATATATATATATCCATTTCACATATTTACATGACTGACGCAGCTTCTCTTACCCAAAACCAAATCGTAAGTGATAAATTCTTCAAGTGGAATTCTGCTTGTTTCATCCAAGCAAGTATTTTTACAACACTCCCTCAAATTCTCTTCACATGTTCAAGAAAAGACTTTTACAGTGAGGGATATCCGGTCCGCCGAAATATAAATCCTATTATATCCTATAGGGTTTATTTTTCGGCGGACGGGATATCTATCACCGTTGTAATGGAATAACTTGTCCGACAAAATCGAAATCAGGCCCTAAGTCCAAATACAAGAATTGACCGCACAAAGGTGCTAAAACTATCCGGCTGATGTGAAGAGTTCCTGAACTCAAAAATTCAATTTTCTCACTCAGAGCTTTTCCAGACAAAGCCAAGAGCTTCAGCAGGACACCATCCAGCGGCTGTCTGACTTTGAGAGGACTTCCTCAGACACCGCCTGCAACCTTTAGCTGCTGGAGGATTTTGACTTCCATTTCAAAGACGAAGGGCCTGGTTTAGATTTTGGTGAATGGGGTTATTCTTTCACAAACGTGACAGATATCCCATGCACCATATTACAATGCTGTTACATCCTATGGAAATTGCAAAACAGCGGATGGAATATCTTTCACGTTTGTGACGGAGTAACCCGTCCTCCAAACTCTAAATCAGGCCCTAAGTCCCAAGGTAACATGTCCAACCAGGGCAAACCTATTTGGTACATCTGACGCATGCTCCATCGTGCTCTGCCTACAACGACTATAGACTATTATTGGCAATTCGTGCTTTTGTCACTATTTTCTCTTTCTGTTCTGAAATTCATATCCCAGGTTCCTCTTATTGGATTATTTTCTTCTTTTAGTGTTATTCTGTTTATTACATTTAACTCTAGTTTCCTAAATTGGAGTGGGAATTTATATTGTGTTTCATTTTTTACTTTTTAACTCTTTTGGTACTTCTAAATGCTTTGTACATTTTCTTTAAGTTACACCTGTCTGCTATGTGCCGTTACTGCTAGGGTTTGAACTCCGTTTTAAGTTGCTAAAACCTGTGATAGGACCTAACAGATCAGTGACTTTATTACTTGTGGTGAACCTTCATGCACCCAAATTAATAATTCACTTTCTTACAGCAGCCATGACCCTCTAAATGCAGTGTCATAGAAGGACTGGAGCTGCCTCCAAATGCAGACATCAGGAGAACCTGTGAAACCTGCTCAAGCACTAAACATCCATGAGAGGAAGCAGCAGAATTGTCTAATGCCCTTGGCTAACATCTTCAAGGAAACCTGAGTGCACCAGGGAATTGGGTAGGAGCTAGGTAATCTCAAATTGTGACGTAAAGAAGATGCCCGGCGATGTAGCCCTGCTGTGGGCCCTGCTGAGAAGTAGGACTGACATTTTTTTAAGAGCTAATGAGGCCCAAAAGAAATATTAGTACACAGGGAAAATGCAGATTGAGACCTGAGAGAGCGACCACTTGATAATTCAGCAGAGGTTGGGGTCACAAATATACCATCAATGTTTAAACATTTAGGCCCTCATTACGAGGCTGGCGTTCTTAAGACCGCCAGCCTCGCGATGGCAGTCGGACCGCAGTAGACAGGGCGGTCCGACCGTGCCATTATGACCTTCGCCTATCCAGCCTGCAAGCTGGCGGTCCCGGTGGTTGTAATCCGCCAGGGCAGTGCTGCAAGCACTGGCGGTATGATGGCGCCCGCGGCTTCAGCGGTCTTTGAAAAAGACTGCCGAAGTCGTAATGAGGGTCTGAATCTTTTTGAGATAAGACATAAAGAAATACAGTACATTGTAGGTGACAGTGAAAGTAGTGTAACACACATTTAAAGCTCTCCTCCAAATCTGTCAGTTGTAAGAAAAATTAAGGACTTTCTGAGAGACATTATAGATTGCACTTTCGCCCCAATAAAAAGATCACCAAACCAAATAAAAGCTTGGAGAATCAAGGGCAATTGAAAGTAATACTAAGGGCACATAAATCCTCAATTTCCTATCCCTCAGGAAAACCTAACCCTGTAAAGCAATACCTCAGGGCAAGACACACATGAACTGCCAGGAGAGACATAACAAAAATAAGAACACTGACTGTTTACAGCTTGTGGGCAGAAGATCTGAGCTTTTGCAAACAGAGTCTGCTACATCATCCTCATTAAAAAAAGACCAAGCTAATAGATGCTCAAGGCCAGAGAGGGGAATAACGATAAAACAGTGAAGAAGATGTTGATGCATGCCACTATAGGCAAAAGAATCCTACAACTACCACAAAAATCAGATGTCAAGGAACCACTGGCATCATGCTTAGCACAGAGGGAAATCCCAAAGATAATACAAAAGCAGTCACAAGAGACTTCTTAGAGAAGCTTCTCAACAGCCTAAGATCAGACCTTAGTGGTGTGCACAAAGAAAGGGAAGAGACATAAGATCAGTCAAGAGAGAAGTACAGGATCTGGGGGAAAGGGTACAAAAGCTTTAAGAGACAGCTGAAAAAGTATCCAGCAAACTAAAGTTCTTGAAACAAGGTAGACTTTTTTTAATGGAAGAAAATATAGAACTTCAAAACAAGCTAGATGACGTAGCAAACCAATCAGGAAGAGGCAATATAAGGCTGCAAGGAATGCCTATTGGAACAAAAGGCTCGAGTATAATTTACTATGTCGGACAATTACTCAAACCCCTTTTGAGACTGTAATAAAACATGAAGATAAAAATAGATAGAGGGCATGCAACTTTCACACCTAGCCCAAGATATACATATCCACTCCACCAGATGTAATTGCCATAACTATACAGGGAAAGATACTGAAGGCCACAAACGTGCAGAGAGATTTTAAATTTAAAGGACGCCAAATAGCCTCCTTTCAAGACCTTTCCCAATTTACAAAAATGATGAGACAAACTATAGATCTCCTTCATTAGCTATATACATGGGAGCACCATTTCTGCATCCAGTTTGAGGGGGAAGGGAAAAATACAACTTGAAATTACTAACTAAGGCAAAGAAAATACTAAACATTTCAGAAAATGACCACCAAATACAAAAAGAAAGGGAACTCAAACTTCTCACCTGAGATCAAAGAAGAATAGGCAAGAGTTCACAGAAGCAAATGGAAGCCAGACCTACAGCTAAAGAAATTCACAGAGACAGAATAGTAGCCTAAACCGGGCACAAAAACTGATATCATCAAGAACATGAAGATAGAGAAAATACTGTGGAACTGGAGAGCCAGCATGAAAACAGACTGAGACGTAACAAACTGAGGATCGCTTTGGGGGTTGGAGGGCTGGTGGTGGGGGCAGCCAGGGCACAGGGGAGGGAAGAGAGGGGTAAATAGATATGGTAACACAAACAGAGGCCATTTCCAGAGTACTATGGTTGAGGATTGACAGAGACATATATATTAAGGGTGAGCATGTTCGTATGCTTGAATTGTTTAAACACAGGGGAGGTGTTACACCTACCTGCACAGCACACAATCCTACCACAACAGCTATTAGACACACATTTTAAAGTGCTCATCAGCTTCTGAAAGACAAATATTTGCACAATGGCTGGAAGTGAAAATAGGGTTTCCTCTGGTAATGTGAGAGGGCTCAACACTCCAGCAAACCACATAATGACCTTGAAAGGCAATATTTGTATGTTACAAGATACACACCTCACAAGTAACCAATAATCATGTAGACAAAGAGGGCAGATGGTTGCACAAGGATTGATATGTTATGGATAAATAATACTTTCAGACACACCCTAAAGGAAGTTGATGACTCGATAATCTACCACACGGATATGTACCAGTGCTGGTAAGATTTAACTGGAAAATCAATAAAGCTCCAGCAACACCACGTTGGAGACTAAATTAAGCTACCTTAGACCCTGTAGCTACCATACCAGTAGCAGACCAAATTAAGAAATACCTAAAGCTTAACGTCTCAGAAGGTGTGGGCTTAAATATAAGATGCAATGCCCTTAAAGCAGTATTTAGGGGTAAGATAGTCGCTGATGGGGTGTGACTAAAAGACATCAGAGGTGCCAGTAGATTAAAGGAGAAGAAACTCAACACAGACTAAATCAGTCACAAAAACTTTGAGTAAAGGTACCTGATAACACCACAAACTAGAGATGTTTCTCTCACATGCATCTTCCTTTGCATATGTAAAATAAGCATAAAGGTTGGAGAAAATGAGAGAAGAGCTAACATGTTCAACTGCTTGGGCAGGCAAAGCTTTGCCTCTCTTTGCTGCGATTCCGCTATTTTGCTTGTCTCATTTATAAACATGTTTTAGACTTCAGGTAGGCTCATAGCTCTTTCTTCCGCAGAACTTACGGGCATATTATGAGAGCTTTTTGCTGCCGGAGCATCACATTTTGTGACACTCCGGGGGTGCAAACCTCTCAACCATATCAATGAGGCCACGCAAAGCCACTTTTTGTGCCTTTGAATGGGCTCATAGATATGGTGTAGGGCAAGGCAGCACAAGCCCCTCTGTTGCCTTACTCTGCGCCATGGAGTGCGTTCCATGGGGGTTGGGGTGGGGGCTCCCACGCAACACCCACGGATTTTGACCCCCCCCCCAAGATTTACGAGAGCATGTAAGCCTAGGGATGCACCAAAACCTTACACCTCCTGAGGTAAGGCCTAATAAGGAGAAATATTTTTCTTTATGACTCCTCGTTTTTAACTCTTTCCTCATTCTGCAGTACACATGGTGCACCAAACCAATCCTGACAACAACACAGGCACTCTTGCACCATGGTGCAAGGGTGCTTGGGTTGGCGATAGGCTATCAAAATGGCACCAGCGCTGGGGAAAGGACAGGAATGCACCGTATTGCATAAATACGGTGCATTCCTGCTCTTTCACTTTGGGGTAGGGCAGCTGCAAATCCCTGCAAATTTGTCCTTGAGTGCATTGGCTGGGAAGTGCCTAATCTCGTCTAGAGGTGGTAAGAGAGCTAGACAGGACTGCACATGGCTACCATACTCGTCAAAAGTCAGACACACGTTTCTCACAGGCAACTGGAGTGAAGCCTGGCTCAGTGCTCAACCCCCTGATCAGGGCAGACATTGTTAATGCAGATAAATTGAAAGTTGAAGCATTACGATGCTTATTTTTTGCCTCAGTACTTTGGGTGTTTTGTGTGTGTACAGTCGTCCTCTGAGTAGGAGAAGCGAGGGGTACAAGAGGACGGCAAGGCCTGGTAAGGTTGGCGAATGTGATGTTCAGATTATGATGATACATGCCAGAGATCCCATATGAGGGCGTGGGTAAAGCTCAGAGGCATCAAACTCTCAGCCGCCCCTGCTACCTTGCCATTGAGGCAGAGGCCAAACCTAAAACCCTCCACGTGCGCGTGGTCAGAACATATGTATTTATTCAAGCAGTATGAATAACAAGGGCCTCAGGCAACGTCAGGGCTTCCTGCAGCACAGCCACACCCACTGTTCGACGCACGCGCCTAGCGCGAGCTTGCATCCTAGGTAAACATACTCCCATGCACAGTCACGCGCCACTGCAGGTGCATTTAGTGTGTAATCGTGGCTTCTTTTGACCGTTTGCTTCAGTCTGTCCTTCATTTCTCTTCTCTTGTTCCCTTTAGCGACCTAGTTTGTCTGGTTTCCTCTTTCCCTTCTACCGTCTCTCAGTCACAGGTACTTGTGGAGCAGACAGAATGTCGGGGAGCTAGGTTCATCACATTTGTAGTGGGGCCCAGACCATATGAGCTAGGATGACCAGATTTTTAAAACCAAAAACCGGGACATTTCGCAAAAACAGAAGAAGGACCACAATTTTGCATCAACCAAGTGCACATAATGACGGCGCTCATCAGCACAGAAATACAGAATAGGCACTATAAAAATAAATATAAGTTTTGAATGCAGTGTCATGTCTTTTAATTAAATTGCTTTCTTATAACAGCTGCTAAGTATCCCTGCTTTGGATAAGATAATATCGCTCCTCCTGCTATTTTCACTCGATCCTCTCTGCAAACTGGGACATGAGCTAAATTTTCTAAAACCTGCCAAGATAGCTGATGAAAAAAGGGGACTGTCCCGGCAAATCCAGGACGCCTGGTTACCCTAATATGAGCAGCTGTACTGTCGAGGCCAGTTGCACTCCCCTAGGGTAACATATCCCACATGCCCGATTTTTATAGGAGAAGGACCCTGGAGTAGCCCCACATCCCATCCCAAAAGCCTGCATCCATGATTCATTTATTTATGCGGCACAGTGCTTAGACGTGGTCGCTTTGTTGCTCTCTCTGTTTCACCCATTAAGCAAAGATCTAACTGAAGTAGTAACAGTTCTCTCTCTCTCTCTCATGTGTGATATAACTGTGTAACAAAAGCGTCAGCGCATACAATGAATGTTTGAGGCACTGTGAAATAATGTATGCAGATCTATACAGTCAGTCATGCCTGATACAAAAATACACAAAAGAATGCAAATATTGCTTCAAGAAGCCATGTTCTCTTACGTTGTCATTTGCAGATTGTTCTAGCCAGTTGGAGAAGTGAGTTCTGATTTTATTAAAGCCAAAGGAGGGCAATATTATGCAATTGTTTCTCTTGCTATTTATTGCATAGCATCCTCAAAGCACTACATTTCCCATGTTTCTGCACTCTTGGGCAGGAAGCAACAGCATGAAGAGAACACATCAACCAACTATAAATAGGGGCAGTCCAACCAACATGTCGTCTTTCCTTGATCACTGAAGGTCAAAGTCCATGAAAGAACCTTAACAGCATAAACACTAAAAGAAATCTTGAGAGTAGTAACAACTTCTTCTTTGCCTTGATGAATTTCATGCCGAACATGCCCTCCATCCTAAATGAGTGAACTCCTTCTACCATGTTGTCACTTAGCACTTTAAACTATTGGAAATTGACACTAGATGTAACTGTAAATGTATTATCACAATCATTATAAAAGCAGGCATACAATTTAGTGGAAGGATAATATTCGCCTCCTTTGTCTTCAGTAAAATCAAGGCTTTCCTTCACCAGATGGCTAGGAGAATCTGCAATTTTAATACAAGACAGGAGGATCATATTATTCATGTTCAAAGCATATTAACAATTGGTTTACAATAAAAAGCTTAAATTTTAATACACTAGGTGCCAACTAATGTGAAACCCTTCTAAATGGTACTAAACATAGTAGCATACACAACTTGCCGGATAACAACTTCAAGGGAAGGTTGTCATTGTCTTCCCATGAATGAAACATTTGTGGAATTAAATTCTCATCTAAAAAAAACAAATATCTGGGTTTAGGAGGATTAGCACACCTAATGCTCTTCATCAGCCTGCAATTCAAAGGTTGTTCCTAAACCGGATGACATGATTTTCCTGATTTCCAGTTGATAGTGCTGATCTGTACCCATTAATGGTCCTTTAGGATTTCTGACCAGGCCTTACACAGACCTTACACAGATGCCTACTCCATATATAGGCGTGCTGCTGATTTGGCTTGGTGACCTTAACTGCACTATACATGGCGACATAGACCGTACTGCTCCTAACCCTACATACAAACAAAAGATGTCTTCCTCGCTTTGCCAGGTGATGGTAGATCTGGACTTGGTGGATTTTTGGAGGCAGTGTAATCCACACAGATGTGGGTACACCTACTATGCGGCGCCCTGCCAAACTTATTCCAGATTGAACTACATATTGGTGGACAGGAGCCGGTGAGATATATGACGCAGGAGACACATGTGGAAAGAATAGTCTCCATCCCCTCCCCAGAGACTGTGTCTACTTTGTTGCAGCATACAGAACACACATTGCAGCTACCCGTGTCGGTGCTACGCAACGCTGATTTTAGATAGTCCATGCAGGAGAACATCTCAGAGTATTTTGAGTTTAATGCCCAGGACACAAGCTGTGCCATCAATGATTAGAGCTCTAGACAGGGAAATTTGTGACATGGAAGGGGAATTGACATGCCATCAGAGCGCTGCCGGGGGAGATCCTCAGGCTGAGGCCGGGATGGACATTATACTTGCAGATATCAAAGAGAAAACCATGGGGAAAGAACTGCCACAGAATCGCACATTTTACCAGGTATTAGGGCAATAAGTTGGGGAGACTATTGTCCTGGCTCCTGAAACCGGAGCAGACCTCAACATGTATAACACCCATCAGAGACACAAATGACTCAACTGTTTACAAGCAGGAGGGGGACAAATGCCATTTTTCAGGCATGTTATTAGCAGTTGCACAAAAACCCATGCCCCCTACTGTGGACGCCACATACCCTATGTGCTAGAGGTGCTGGATTTATGTAAATTTTCGCACGCTCAGAGAACGCAGTTGGAGGAGTTGCTCGCTGCTGTTGAACTTAGAGAGATCATGAGGGAACTGAATTCCAATAAAAGACCTGCACTGGATGGGCTTCCGAGCGGTTCAGTGCATACAGTGACCTGTTAGCTGAACAATTACTGCAGATGCATCAGGATTTACAAAAAAGTAGGGGAGTACCCTATCACCCCAACCTGCTTAGGGTACTATCAAAGTACTAGTTACGAGCAAGCTAGTGCCTTGGACCAGGATGTGGCGTGATGAAAGGAACAACCGAACCGCTGACAATTGATTCAGACATTTGACTGCATGGTGATATTATTGCCTAGTTAAACCAGAAACGTCAGGATAATAATAACAGTCAAACAGACAATTTGGCCTGATGGTTGCATTTAATATGCGACTTTGTTGATTAGAGGAAGAGGTGCCAGTGTCCTTCGACTGTCCTGAAGAGGCCACAAGTTTAGAGGCCGAAACGCGTCGACACTATCTTACGGGATCAAGGGCGTGTAATTAATGAATTGAGAGTTTAAATTATTCAAAAGCACTACATAAATACCTTAAAAGATTGTTAGGTGTTTTCAGCTGGGTGCTAACCCCTTGGTCATCTTTATAAGGCAGGATCACAATGAGAATTGAGCTAGAGTGACCTTTATGAACCATTTCGTTGGGCATTTTCCATTTTGATGTATTGTTTGTGTTTAATTGTGTAGTGTAATTTATGTTACAGGTATTGATTTGTTATGTGATTATTGATGTTTTTTATATGTTCTTATGATGAGGTATGCACTGCTATCTGTGAATAAATAAATAAATATATTTGGGAAATTAATTGACCCTATTAACCAGAAGTGAGTTTACTGGTTAGTTTAATTAATGAATAGATTTGTCCCTGCCTGCTATATTTTTTGTGGATATGCAGATGCATCAGGAGGCATTGGACAGGGGATCTCTTCTGCAATTCGTTAGAGAGGCCGTGAGAGTGGTTACCCAAAGCAGAGAAAACATCCCCGGAACCATAGAGTATATTGTTTGATTTACTAACTGGATAATGACAGTAAAATACTGGGTAAAGTCCTGGCCTAGTGGCTCCAACATGCATTAGCTACCCTGATTGATGCGGATGGGTGTGGATTTATACCGGGTAAAGTCCTGGCCTAGTGGCTCCAACAGGCATTAGCTACCCTGATTGATGCGGATGGGTGTGGATTTATACCGGGTAAAGTCCTGGCCTAGTGGCTCCAACAGGTATTAGCTACCCTGATTGATGTGGATCCGTGTGGATTTATAGCGGGTAAAGTCCTGGCCTAGTGGCTCCAACAGGCATTAGCTACCCTGATTGATGCGGTTCATGGTGCATTCATACCGGGCAGGGAGATGGCTCTTAATCTTAGGCGATTGCAACATGTCTCTGCTGAAACACATCAACGCCCTGAGCCCAGGCCCTGGGGTCATAGGACACAGAGAAGGCCTTTGACCCTGTCTTGGCACTACATCTTTGAAGTCCTGAGGGTCATGACCTTTGGTCCGTCATTTATAGCAATGGCCAAATTGATATCTACTAACCCCGTCGCAAGGGTGAAAACGAATGGGCACCTATCAGCAGAATGGGTACCTATCAGCAGAATGGGTACCTATCAGCAGAATGGGTGTTGGGGCGCAGTAGGAGCAGGGGTGCCCGCTGCCCCCCGTTCTATGCGCTGGCAGCTGAAATGTTGGCCTGTCGGCTCAGATCCTGGCAGGTAATGGCAGGCTGGGCCATGGAGGCAGGGAAGCCCCTTGTGTCTCTCTGTGCAGGAGCTCTGCTTGTGTACCCACGGAGCCCTGCCGAGGCGGTGCCCACCTGCTCACTGTGTCAGATGCCTCTGGCTGCCAGTCGGGGCTGCGCATTAACGCGCAGGAATCCCTGGCAGAGGGACTCCCGGCGGTGCCTGCGGAGGGGCCTCTCCGCTGGGGGTCCCTGGGAAACGCAGGCGCTTGGGTGTCTGCGGTAATGATGGAGGCTGCCTCAGGGCACACCGGGCATGAACTGAACGCACAGACATTAATTCAGGGTATTCGGGCCCATGGATTTCTACTCCCTGGGTCGCTGGCCGGACGCATCACGGTTGCAAACATGATTGCACCTATTCCAGTGTGGGCTCTGTGTTACTCCCCGAAAACATCTTGTGACACCTCGCCCTCACACGGGTGAGAAGAGTGAAGGGGCACACGCCAGTTGGTGCGTACGAGGAGGTGGGTGCTTATTACCTGGCAGCGCAGCCGCATGTGTGGCAGACGGTTCAGCGCTGCTGTTGGCACAGATGGAGGGCTATTGCGGGGCTGGAAGATGTGCCCAGGCACCTGCTCGCGGTGCCACCTGGGCTTCGCGGGCCTGTGGTATGTCTGGTGAGGGAGATGGCGCTCCTGTGGTGAATACACAGTGGGCACAGGGGAAGCCGTGTCCTGGACACTGCGGACTCTTTCTTCTGGTATTTACCGGAATTTGCTTGCCTGGGAAGTACTGTGGATGTGTCGGAGTGCAGATGGGAGGTTACGCTAGTGGACATCAGGGAGACGGACGCCATGAGCTCCTTTGAGGCTGCAAAAACACACATTCAGTTATCACACGGGCAGTACGTGCAATACAGTGCCATGGAGAGAATACCCTTCCCTTGGTGGCACTGCATTGTAGTCGTTCGTGGACTGCGGCGGGACCCGGCGCAGGCCACGACCCTACATCTGCACGTTTGAGTGGACTGCAGGCACGGACTCATCAAACCCCTATACAAAGCCCCCCGAGAGGACACATGCAAACACCCGGACTCATCAAACCCCCATACACAGCCCCCCGATAGGACACATGCAAAAACCGGACTCATCAAATCCCCATACACAGCCCCCCGATAGGACACATGCAAAAACCGGACTCATCAAATCCCCATACACAGCCCCCCGAGAGGACACATGCAAACACCCGGAGTCATCAAACCCCCATACACATCCCCGAGAGGGACTCATCAAACCCCTATATACAGCCCACCAAGAGGACACACGCAAACACCCGGACTCATCAAACCCCCATACACAGCCCCCGATAGGACGCTTGCAAACACCCGGACTCATCAAACCCCTATACACAGCCCCCCCCGAGAGGACACATGCAAACACCCGGACTCATCAAACCCCTGTACACAGCCCCCGAGAGGGACTCATCAAACCCCCATACACAGCCCCCGATAGGACGCTTGCAAACACCCGGACTCATCAAACTCCCATACACAGCCCCTGATAGGACGCTTGCAAACACCCGGACTCATCAAACCCCTATACACAGCCCCCCGAGAGGACACATGCAAACACCCGGACTCATCAAATCCCCATACACAGCCCCCGAGAGGACACAAGAAAACACACGGACTCATCACAGCCCCCGAGAGGGACTCATCAAACCCCTATACACAGCCCCCCGGTAGGACACATGCAAACACCCGGACTCATCAAACCCCTATACACAGCCCCCCGAGAGGACACATGCAAACACCCGGACTCATCAAATCACCATACACAGCCCCCGAGAGGACACAAGAAAACACACGGACTCATCACAGCCCCCGAGAGGGACTCATCAAACCCCTATACACAGCCCCCCGGTAGGACACATGCAAACACCCGGACTCATCAAACCCCTATACACAGCCCCCCGAGAGGACACATGCAAACACCCGGACTCATCAAATCACCATACACAGCCCCCGAGAGGACACATGCAAACACCCGGACTCATCAAATCCCCATACACAGCCCCCCGAGAGGACACATGCAAACACTCAGACTCATCAAACCCCTGTACACAGCCCCCGAGAGGGACTCATCAAACCCCTATACACAGCCCAACAAGAGGACACACGCAAACACCCGGACTCATCAAACCCCTATACCCTCCTCCGCTACGTACACATAGGCCTCTACTTCACGTGGCTCATGACGAATGGGAGATCGGAATCTGCCTCTCATTGTAAGCGGCTGAGCTTGTCCATAGGCAAATACTCTGACATGGGTCGGCGTCAAGGGTGGTCTCGGCTGCAAGCTTCTATACGTGACCTCCGCCATGACATTGATCGATGCTCCAGTGTCTACTATAGCTGCCACTGGGCATCCTGCGATGACTACTTTGCACTTTGGTAACCGCTCATGTTTCTGGGTGGCAGTGCTAATCATAAAGATTGAGTGCACCGTTTGCGTTTCATCTCCATTGTCGTCCATGTCACTCCCTGGAGCTTGAACTTCAAGGGCTGAGTTCACAGTGGTCCGCGATGTTGTGCTCTTTGTCAGCCTGCACACTTTAATGAAATGGCTTGTCTTTCCGCAACCTGCACATGTTTTTCCTTTGGCAGGGCAGCCGGCTAAAGGATGTGGGGAGCCTCCACATCGTCCACAGGTTCTCTGTGGTGTTTGCTTCTTTACCTTCGGTCTGTAGGGTGTGGGTGTTACCGCAGCAACCTGCTCTGTTTTGACAGGGTTCTGGAGTGCTGCCTCCATGTGTGAAGCTCTTGCTTTCGACAGCTCTTTCGTCCTTCTCATCGTCAGTATATCTGCAAGGGATTGTCCGGACTCCTCCAGGATTCTTTCTCTTAACTTTATTGGCGCACACCCTTGGATGATTTGTCCTCGAATTTCATCGTTTTCACTTTGGAAGTTGCACGTAGTGGCTAGCTCTTTTATTCTAATGTAGAACATGTCGATAGACTCTTCTGGGGTTTGCCGTGCTTGCCGGAATATAAACCTCTCATAGTCCATGTTGATTTGACCATGGGTTCGAAATGGGCTTTGAGCTCTCTTTTGGGCATCTTAAACCTTCGTTGCTTCAAAGAAGAGTTACACCCTTTCGACCCAGTCCTTCCACCTGGCTGCCTGAGCTTATGGGGCACCTTCTACTATGAATGGTTCTGTATGATGTAAGGTATTTATCTTGTTTATTTGTGTTTGTATATATTTTTCAGACTCTCCTTGTCACTGGAGCAGTTGGGGGCACCACACAGATGTGTGAGACATGTCACTTATGCTGGTCCATGGGCAGGGCTAAACAGCACAATACCCATCTCTGGAGGTAGTTTAGGTAGCACCACGTTCACTGGGACCCTGTCCCTTTAAGAGTTCAGCACAGGAGGGAATTTATTCAGCACCATGTTCATTGGGACACTGTCCCTTTAAGACAAACAAAGAGGTTGGGGTGGGCGGGGCCAGTCTTGACTCACCAACGCATTTCCAGTTTCCTCGCTGTTGAGGAAAAACCTGATGGCCTCATCAGGAAGAGGATTATACCGCATTGCGTTGCCTAGGAGATGCAGAGTTCAGCCTGGCACCATGCGACCAGCAGCACTTGTCAAGCAGCACGAGCACCACACGCCAGGAGATGAGGCAACCGGATGCTGCGTTGACGGAGCGCCAGTGAGCACCCTCGTCGCCATTGTGATGTGGGTGGGTTCTAGGGACGCGCCTGCTCCATTATTTTAGCGCTTTGTAAAATAACTACTGTGGACACATGATTCTTAAAGCGGCTCCGGCTACACAGGCGTGCTCCGGTGCTGCAGTCCATCAGCTTGCACTGAGACCACGCCCGAGGGTCCGCGTCACCATTTATTAGGAACACCCATGTGACCCCGAGGCCACATAAAAACACACAATACTAGAGGGGTAGCCAACAAAACACCCCTCTGTAAATGCCTACCATTGGTAGTGATCGCGACCCCGTTACATCACGGGTGCGTCACTACATTTATGTTTATAACATTTCATAATCCACACAAATGTGTTCAGAAATATTTTTTGTTAAACTGGTGCCTTTTACTCTTCATGTTTATACCCAGGCCTACAAGGGCATATTGGGTTGTCCTTTTGTACTTACTGGTTCTCATGTAAAGTATATCCAAGTTAGTGCAATATCAAACTGCTAAAATAAAGAAATGCAAGATCACATTCCAGGCTACCTCCTGCCATGCTATCCACCAGCCCAACAGCTCACTATACAAATACGCCACCATATTTCTCTTGTATTGTACAGAAAATTAGGACTCTTGGAAATGGCCCTTTCTGCAGGGTTATCCCCAAGCTTTTTGCCTTTCTCCTCCAATTTTTCTGACCCTCTTTTTGTTGGTTTTAGGACTCTGGGCATATTACCACTGCTAAAGTGCATGTACTCTCTCCCCTAAAGCTTGTATGATTGGTTCACACCTGTTTGGCATATTTAATTTACATGTAAGTCCCTTCTAAAGTGGCATACCATATACCCAGGGCCTGTAAATTAAATGCTGCTAGTGGGCCTGCAACGCAGATTATGCCACCCACAGAAGTAGCCTTTCAAACCTGTCTCAGGCCTGCCACTGCAAGGTCCGTGTGCACAGTTTACTGCCACAATGACTTGGCAATTCAAACCTTTTGCCAAGGATCAAACTCCCTTTTTATGAAGTCACCCCTAAGGTGGGCACTAAACAGCCCTATGGACAGGGTGCTGTGTATGTAAAAGGTGGGGCATCTACTTTTATGTATTACATGTACTAGTAATGACAAACAACCTATTTTGTTTTTCACTACTATGAGGCTGCTCCTCACATAGGTTAGCATTGGGAATTCCCTTATATATTTTTAAGTGGTAATTTCTGATCTGAAAGGAGTAGTGTGGGCATGTTTGATATGTCTGGAATGGTAGTGAGAAATCCTGCTTGCAGTTGTAGTTGGATTTTACATTACTGTTTTAGAAATGCCACTTTTAGAAAGTGGGCATTTCTCTGTGATTATAACTCTAGTGTTTTGCAGCCCGACTAATCCACATCTAGGGCAGAGTGACAGCTACACTTTGTGCTTACTTTACAGACAGCCACAACACAGGAGGGGCTGGGTGTGACAGGAGAGCCTTCTGCATCCATCTGCATAATAATAGTCATCCTGGGCTGAGGAAAGGGATGGTCGTTCACATCTTAAATGTCAATAGGTGGTGTCCTGCCCTCACACAAAGGACTGATTTACCCCCTAATGATGTCTGGAGTCAGGAAAGGGATGAAAGGGGTTGTGTTACACTTGAAAGGGTCCATTTGGAGTCACCCTTGAACAAAGATATTTTGGAGTATAAGTACAGGGGCTCTGAAACCATGATTTTTAGAGCACTTTTGGAACTATGACTGAACCTCTGCCAGAAAGCCTGCTGAGCTGCAAAAAGGACTCACCTGGACTGCTCTTCTGCCATTGCTCTGCTGTGTGCCATAAAGGACTCACTGGATTGCTTTTCTGCTCGTTGCTTTGCTGCCAGCTGCTTTCTGGCTCTGTTCTGCAAGGCACCATGGGACTGGCAGGAGTGATCGTCACTGGGATAACTGATTTTGCTGTGCTGGTCTGCCTGCCCATTGCTGGTTTCCTCTCACTCCCCCCCCAGTGATCTCCCAGGAAGCCCAGTGCGTGGTGGGTGCTGCGTGTGCTCCTGGTCTCTACAAGTATAGCACCTGGGGAACGCTTTACTTACCACTATTTTGGACACCCAGTGCAGTGACAGCACCTCACTTTTCCTTTCTGGGCCATAGGGCCTGGTGAGCGCCATGCATTCTCCCTGGTGCCTGAGGAGTGTCTAATTTGCCTAGTAGCGTGGAGGAGAGCCTCCTTCTTTGAGCATGCAAGGAGCATCATTAACAAGGACAATGCCTGAAAGATATAACCTGCGATGACACAAGAGGTCAACTGTCCGGTCATGCTAGAAACTGTGTATTATTTTGCAATGTGTAAATTAACCACTGTTATTCACACCAACAAACAGAAATCTAGATATCCAACACCTAATGTGCCTTCACGGATATTCAATATCATTATGCCCGTGTGTCCATGACACAACATGCGATCCCTCGCATTACAATGTACCACTCCATGACAATATAGCACACTGTGCTTCACACAATACCACACTCCACATCCAACACCATATCACAAAGCGCCACATCTTCGCCACTTGAGACCCTACCTCAGCTTACACCACTTCACACCATCCAACACCAAGAGTTACAGCAGCACATATCATTCCATAACGCCCCACCGGTACGACTCCATGGCACTTGACATAAGCACAATATCACACACCACAACAAGCCTCCACCACCACACAAATCTTACATCACCCTACAACATCACACATTAAAATATCCCACTAAAGTGCATCACTTTTTCTCAAATGATAAATAAGTGAAAGTTAGACTAATCAGTGGGAAATGAACTATTACAAACAGTGTAAGACAGGTTGCTGCAAAATTATCAAAAAGATTTAGGTTTAACCTTACAAAAAGTGTTTCTTCTAAAATATATATTTTAGTGATACGCAGTCAAACTGTATCTAGTGCAAACATTTTTTAAGTGTCTAATAAAAGTAGGCGCTCCAGAACTCAGCTGATAACACCTTTATAATACTTCTCAAACAGAGTCATTCTTTCTCATCACAAAGCTTCAAGTGAGTCCATCAATTAAAGCAAACCCTGACCAAGCAGACTATACATTTGCAGATAAACCTTTCTTTTTTCCCAAACATTTCAAGCATGCAATACACATTTTGCAATAGGTTATTATGACTTTATGGCATGCAGTATCCCTACGTCCTGTTTTACACTTTACACTGTGTACAATCAGTTCTCGAAGATTGCGGGTGGTGCTTATCTCAGCTAGATAATACAGAAGTAACTGCCTGAGATTTATTGAACACTCTAATTGTCTCTCATTTCATCTGCCGGGTGGTCCCTGGAACCTAAGTTCTTGGACACCTGCCACGTGGTACAGGTTCACATATGTGTGTTTTAGTTCTCGTCAGGGCCCTCCTCCTCTCCCGTGTGTCCAGATTCAATTCCATGTCTGAGTAGGTATGCCCTAAACTGGTCCCAGATATCCCAGGTTTGTGATGTAAGTGGTGGAAGTGTGAAGTATGTATTCAGGCACGCAAAACCAATTGGGCTGATGGGGCTTTAACCCCTACCACCCCTAGCCCCCCTAAAAGCTTCCAGGAACTGGGCTGAGCCTGGAAGTCAGGATGCCATGTACCATCAGCATAGGGCTGAACCTGGGAGTCAGGATGCCAAGTGCCATCAGCATAGGGCTGAGCCTGGGAGTCAGGATGCCAAGTGCCATCAGCATAGGGCGGAGCCTGGGAGTCAGGATGCCACGTACCACCAGCATAGAGCTGCGCCTGGGAGTCAGGATGCTAAGTACCATCATCATGTGGCTGACCCTGGGAGTCAGGATGCCAAGTACCATCAGCATAGGGCTGAGCCTGGGAGTCAGGATGCCAAGTGCCATCAGCATAGGGCTGAGCCTGGGAGTCAGGATGCCAAGTGCCATCAGCATAGGGCTGAGTCTGGGAGTCCAGATGCCACATACCATCAGCATAGAGCTGAGCCTGAGATTCAGGATGCCACGTACCATCATCATGTGGCTGAGCCTGGGAGTCAGGATGCCAAGTGCCACCAGCATTGGGCTGAGCCTGGGAGTCAGGATGCCAAGTGCCATCAGCATAGAGCTGAGCCTGAGAGTCAGGATGCCAAGTACCATCAGTGTAGGGCTGAGCTTGGGAGTCAGGATGCTAAGTGCCATCAGCACAGGGCTGAGCCTGGCAGTCAGGATGCCACATACCACCAGCATAGGGCTGAGCGTGGGAGTCAGGATGCCACGAACTACCAGCATAGGGCTGAGCCTGGGAGTCAGGATGCCAAGTGCCATCAGCATAGGGCTGAGCCTGGGAGTCAGGATGCCAAGTGCCATCAGCATAGAGCTGAGCCTGGGAGTCAGGATGCCAAGTACCACCAACATGGGGCTGAGCCTGGGAGTCCAGATGCCACATACCTTCAGCATAGAGCTGAGCCTGGGAGTCAGGATGCCAAGTACCATCATCATGTGGCTGAGCCTGGGAGTCAGGATGCCAAGTACCATCAGCATAGGGCTGAGCCTGGGAGTCAGGATGCCAAGTGCCATCAGCATAGGGCCGAGCCTGGGAGTCAGGATGCTATGTACCATCAGCATAGGGCTGAGCCTGGGAGTCAGGATGCCAAGTGCCATCAGCATAGGGCTGAGCCTGGAGTCCAGACGCCACGTACTACCAGCATAGGGCTGATCCTGGGAGTCAGGATGCCAAGTGCCATCAGCATAGAGCTGAGCTTGGGAGTCAGGATGCCACGTACTACCAGCATATGGCTGAGCCTGGGAGTCAGGATGCCACGTACCATCAGCACAGGGCTGAGCCTGGGAGTCAGGATGCTAAGTGCCATCAGCATAGGGATGAGTCTGGGAGTCAGGATGCCAAGTGCCATCAGCATAGGGCTGAGCCTGGGAGTCAGGATGCCACGTACTACCAGCATAGACCTGAGCCTGGGAGTCAGGATGCCAAGTACCATCATCATGTGGCTGAGCCTGGGAGTCAGGATGCCAAGTACCATTAGCATAGGGCTGAGCCTGGGAGTCAGGATGCCAAGTGCCATCAGCATAGGGCCGAGCCTGGGAGTCAGAATGCCAAGTGCCATCAGCATAGGGCTGAGCCTGGAGTCCAGACGCCACGTACTACCAGCATAGGGCTGATCCTGGGAGTCAGGATGCCAAGTGCCATCAGCATAGAGCTGAGCTTGGGAGTCAGGATGCCACGTACCACCAGCACATGGCTGAGCCTGGGAGTCAGGATGCCACGTACCATCAGCACAGGGCTGAGCCTGGGAGTCAGGATGCCAAGTGCCATCAGCATAGGGCTGAGCCTGGGAGTCAGGATGCCACGTACTACCAGCATAGAGCTGAGCCTGGGAGTCAGGATGCCAAGTGCCATCAGCATAGGGCTGACCCTGGGAGTCAGGATGCCAAGTGCCATCAGCATAGCCCGTTTATAGAGAATCAAGCCTTCATTGTCTCCCAGTTCTCCCTTCTGATCCTGATCTTTGTGCCTAATCTTGAAATCTGCATTACAAGAAACCCCAAAGGAAGGTGTTAGGTGCACCCCTTTCAAGAGATCACAACACTCCTCCCTCTGAAACCCAATATTACCTACTCCTTTCAACATCTCTGTTCATCACTTCAGTATCCTGCATTAATGCTCCATCAGGGCTAGTAAGCACTGAATACATGTAATTACAATACATTTGTTATATCAAAAACGGTGTTAATAAAAGTTAGTGCTACAATAGCTTCAGCGTACAATATGAGAAGAAAAAATGTAAAACACACTGAAACAGAATTTAAAGTGTTTTTTAGGTCAAAGCCTACCAGACTGGTAGCTTACTTCTGGGTTGTGCATGACTGGTTTGCTTACGAGTTGTTGGGGCATTCTGAAAGTTTCCCTGGGAATGCATTTCTCCCATTGCTTGCAATTCGCTTTGTGGTTTGTAACTCACAGTTGCTTGTGTTCTATTAACTGGTTTTATTTGCTTTCAGCGATCCAACTTGAGTTTATCCCTCCGGGGAGAATCTCTTATTTACTGTATCCTACTGAGTACTCCCTTTAATAAACAAGCCTGTAAATCTTGTTCTTATCTTGCCACATTTGTTGTGCATTCAAAGACAGAGGTCAAATGTCAGGCTCTGTGTTCTGAGGGAGCTCAGGGCCAGATGTAGCAAACTGTTTGTGACTCGCAAACGTCAAAAATCGCCGTTTGCGACTCGCAAATGCATGTTTGCGAAGCAGAAATGCATTTTGCGAGTCGGAACCAACTCGCAAAATGCATTTCCGAGTCGCAAATAGGAAGGGGTGTTCCCTTCCTATTTGCGAGTCGCAGTGGTATGCAACTCCATTTGCGACCGCATAAGCGGTCGCAAATGAACTCGCAGTTACCATCCACTTGAAGTGGATGGTAACCCACTCGCAAACGGGAAGAGGTCCCCATGGGACCCCTTCCCCTTTGTGACTGGACCCAAAATTATTTTTTCAGAGCAGGCAGTGGTCCAAGGGACCACTACCTGCCCTGAAAAAATCCGAAACAAAAGGTTTCGTTTTTTTTTCTAAGTGCAGCTCGTTTTCCTTTAAGGAAAACGGGCTACACTTTGGAAGAAAAAAAAACTGCTTTATTGAAAAGCAGTCACGGACATGGAGGTCTGCTGTTCCCAGCAGGCCTCCATCCCCGTGAGTGCCCTGAGTCGCTATGGGGTCGCAAATTGCGACCCACCTCATTAATATTAATGAGGTGGGTCTTTGCGACCCCATAGTGACTCGCAGAAGGTGTCTGAGACACCTTTCTGCATAGCAAATTGCGAGTTGCAATTTGCGAGTCGCACGGACTCGTAAATTGCAAGTCGCAATTTGCTACTTTGCTACATCTGGCACTTAGTGTTTACTTTTCTTTCTCTGACTTCAAAGTGAGAGGTTTTGTGTGACAATCCTGCGGGATCCTGGGGGTGGAAAAGTTATTTTTTTCTAGTACACAGAAACAATTAAATGAACTATTCAAGTATTTCAGAATATATCAGAGTTAGGAAACACAAATGAAACATTTTTTTATTAATTCTGGTGTGCATTGTAAATAAATACTTTAATATGATCAAAACAAATCAATAAATAGGTGATGCCATTTCCACACATTATTGTTTGTGCGCTGTATAGTTTTATGTAATAGACATTTCTATTTAAAATGTGTTATCTATAGCGGCAGTGAGCTATCACACCATGCAAAGTCCGCTCTACGGTACTCCACTCTACTCTGCACCACCCCACTTTACACCACTTCACACTACTGCACTCTACTCCACTACACTCTACACCACTTCCTTCTACGCCTCTCTACTCTGCACCACTCTATTCTATGCCAGTGCACTCCATGCCACTCTACTCTTTGCCACTGCACTCTACACCACTCCACAATAGACCACTCTACTGTGCGCCACTACACTTAACACCACTCTGTAACACTGCATTTCTGTGCCAATGCATTCTGCTTTGTACCATTCAACTCTACACCCCCACACTTCACACCAAGCCACTCTACGCCAATCTGATCAACTCTGCAACACTGCACTCCATGGCACTTTATTCTATGTCATTACACTCTACTGTACACCACTGAACTCTACCCTGCACCATTCCACTGTACTTCACTCTACTCTGAAACAATCTACAGTATGACACTGCACCACTCCACTCTATGCCACTGCACTCTATGCCACAGAACTATCTGCCACTTTAATCTGCATCACTGCACTTTATGCCACTGCACTCTGCGTCACTCCATTCTACACCACTGGGCTCTACACAACTCCACTTTGTGCCACTCTACTCTATGCCACTCTACTCTGCACCACTGCACTCTACACCAGTGTACTCTATTCCACTCTCTGCACCACTTCACTCTACAGCACTCCACTCTATGCCACTGCACTCAGTGGTGTTCTACTCTGCACCACTCTACACCACTGCACTCAACAGCACTCTACTCTGCACCACTCTATGCAGATGCAATCTATGCCACTTTACTCTGCACCACGGCACTTGACGACACTCTACTGTACTCTGCACCAGCGCACTCTATAATGCAACACTATAATCTATGCCACTAAATTCTACAACACTATATTGTGTGCTGCTGCATTCTATACTGCTACACCCCACACCTCTATTATCTGTAACACTGTACGCCACACTATGTGACTGCAGGGGTGTGGAATTTATTAAAATATCTACTTGTCCAGGGGACAGGTTGCTTCTCAAATCTACTTGTCCTGTAAAAAGATCTACTTGTCCCTTTGGTGCCATGTAGTGTGGCGACAAATTATGGCAGCAATCTCATTATGTAAGCGCTCTGATAATAGCCTCTCTGATTATGCCAGGGCTACTACCATAGTAGGGCTTGAATACTTGCAGTTTCAATCCCTACTGTAGCAATTTCCTTATTTTGCCACCTTTCTGAAGATCTGCATACTGGGGCTGGAGGAAGCAGTAAGCAATAGTTCTAGGACTGGAATGCCTTTGAGTCTGCAAACCTATTAACCTGCATGTTTTAAAGATTTTCACCAGCTTCTCTCTAATATTTTCCCATAATAAGAAAGGTTGGACATTTACTCCTGACAATGGCAGAATTAGAACTTCTTCCAGGGTTGGGAAGAAAGTGGCTGGAGGGAAAATGAACTTGCAAATGTTCAATAGATTTTCACATGAGCAAATCTACACATCATATTTACAAATGCTAAAATACAGTTCACAAATATTTTATAGGGGTACGACATATACCATGGGTGCACTTTTGTGACTTTCTTTAAGAATTTGGGGCCACATGTAGGTAGGTTCAGATTTGCGACCCGCAAATTGTGAGTCAGAGAGACTCGCAATTTGCGAGTCGCAAATCCGAATGTAGGATGGTGTCCCTGACACCATCTGTGATTCGCAAGGGCTTCGCAAATGCCCACCTCATGAATAATCATGAGGTGGGTCGCAATTTGCGACCCCCTTGAGAATGGCGGCCCTCACAGGGATGGTGGCCTGCTGGAGACAGCAGACCACCATGTCTGTGACTGCTTTTCAATAAAGCATTTTTTTTTTTTTTTTTGTAATGCAGCCCGTTTTCCTTAAAGGAAAACGAGATGCATTACAAAAACTAAAAATGAAACGTTTTTGTTTAATTTTTTCAGAGCAGGCAGTGGTCCACAGGACCACTGCCTGCTCTGAAAAAATGTTTACAGTGACATTCACAATGGGGGAGGGGTCCCATGGGGACCCCTTCCCTTTTGCGAAAGTGTTAGCACCCATTTGAAATGGGTGCAAACTGCGATTGGTTTGCACCCGCGTTCGTGGTCACAAAACAATCCTACATTGCACTGTGAGTCGCAATTAGGAAGGGAACACCCCTTCCTAATTGCGAGTCGCAAACCTGTTTTGCGATTCGGTAACCAGGTTACCGAATCGCAAAACTGGGTTTATGCATCGCAATGTGCTTTTTGCACGTCGCAAACAGTGAAAGCCGCTGTTTGCGACATGCAAAAAGCTGCCTACATGTGGGTCTTGGTCCCTAATTAGGTCTGGTGTTAACAAAGACATTTTGGTTAATAAAAACTTCTATTTCTCTCTCTTTTGGCTGGCTTTACTGTGAATGATCGCATTCTGCTCTTCCACAAGTAGCATATTGGCACACAAAGTAGTTTTTTTCAGTGTCAGGAACTACAGTGGCAATCAGTGACATAACGAAACTGGAGGGTGCCCCTTTGCAAAGAACATGGAGGAGCCCCCTTTCCAGACTCACTCAGGGCAGGTGCTGTGCTGAAGGGGCCCCCCTGGAGGGCGGCTGCTGGGCCTTTGTTATGCCACTGGTGGCAATGTGTGCTTTTAGAATTCAAAAACTTTTTGGTTTTTTTTTGCCAGTGTTTGTTACAATGTTGAGGGCCTGGTAGCTCCCACAACAATAAAGTGTTACAAAAGCCATGTCAAAACGAGACACGCATTGATGAAACTAAAAGACTTATAAAAATATGTCAGATCAGTTGGCTTTGTCAGTGTTTGTTTATTTTCATGCTTCCCATAATCGTGTTGAAAAAGGTTACACTGATTTTCCATTAGAAATATTTTTGGGAAATACTAGCATGCATCAACACAGTTTACTAAATGACACTTCATTTGCATCTAATCAGAGAGCATTCTGGGAGCATTATACTTAGCCTCATAGCCTAAACTTTTCAAACATGTGTATACATGTTTTTTTTTTTTGTACTGGAACCAACGTCAGTAGTGAAGTGTGACCTTAAAACATTTATTTACAGCACTCACCCTAATAATGAAGGCTTTCAAATAATGAACCATAAATACAAGTTCGAACAGCATTATCTTTTGGCAACACATTACCTCAACTGCAGAGAGTTACACTCTCTGTAAACAGGCAGCCAAAGAGTTTGTGCTGCAGAGGGTTGGGCCTACTTGTCCCAAGGACAAAGTAAACATAAAAACTTGTTGCCCTTGACCCCAAACAGACGCCATATAGGAATTCCACATCCCTGCACTGACTCCACTCTGAAGTTTAGGCCAATTTACTCTACTCTGCACCACTGCATTTTATGCTGCTGTACTCTACACCACTCTACTCTGCACCACTGCACTCTAACCCACTGTGCTCTACTATGCAACACTATACTCTACATTATTGCATTCTAGGACGCTGCATTGTATGCCACTTTATTCTATGCCTTTGCACTCTATGCCATTATATTCTGAAACATTCTGCGCTAATGCACTCTACACCAGTCCACTACTCTATGCCACTCCAGTGTATGCCACTTTACACAACTCCACTCTAGGCCACTTTACTGCGGTCCTCGCCATTCCACTCTGACACGTCACGTCATTCTCCTCTATGCCACTAACGTTTAGACATGCTGAACAGCTGCCAGGCTGGTGTACAACATGGCTAAAACATATTGAGCAAAGCCAATAGCTTATGCATATGAGATGAGTGCACTTTGCCAATGCTTGTTGCCCCTTTTGAGGAGCCCACAGCAGCTAAACACATTTGCCTGCGGCACCAATAATCCTTGCATCATGCCGGTCTCTGATTGGAAGCTTTATCGCGAGTGTTAATAATAAGTAAAGTTAAATAGCACGTAGTACGCAGAAGTTCAGTCTCAAAATGTGTCCTTTGGTTAGAATATATCTTCTTTAGTTTGCCCGATTGTACACTCACCAGAATAATGTACTTTTTTAGGCTTGCTTCCTATGTGTAGTTAATGAAATAGATTTCCTATCAGTTTATTTATTTATGCAATATCCTGTTCACGGGATAATAGCCATACCTACATGATTTACTTTGGTATTGGCTTTGTAGAGTACTATGTTACGTTGCAGCATTTGTATACCATTTCTCTAACTCTAATGAGGCTCAAGGTGCTTTTGGGGCACTTGAGTAAGCATCTGCTTAGTGTGTGAGTGTGTGTTCTATATTGGAAGCATTTTAGGGCTGTGTTTGAGGTTCAGGAGCTTGCTCCAACCATGCAGTAGAAAATGTGTGGCT
Organism: Pleurodeles waltl; assembly: GCF_031143425.1. Classification (NCBI taxonomy): domain Eukaryota; kingdom Metazoa; phylum Chordata; class Amphibia; order Caudata; family Salamandridae; genus Pleurodeles; species Pleurodeles waltl. Next base: position 74,341,664 of record NC_090447.1, on the reverse strand, counting down.
GTGTTTCACCATGGCGAGAAGCAGATAGATGTGGGAAACAGAGCCGCATTTGCCCACTCTTTCCCTACCATACTGCACCACACCTCTACGAACAACAGCACACTTCGCTTTACCACCCAACACTACATCACACTGCCCTACACCTTCTGTCAGAGCACGCTTTCCACCACATATGTTTATACCCATATACGATGCAACAACTCATGGTTCTGCATCACATGACACTGCAATTAGACCAGCCACCTCCGCATCACACAACTTAAAACCACTTAACTGTACGCCACATATTTATACAAAACAGTACCACACCAGACGACACCAAGTAGCAATGAGCTAGCCATTAACAGCTAAGAAATACAGTGATCCAAGGTCATAGGTTTGAAACAGATCAAATATGGTTCAGTCTTCCATTCTTCTCTGGTGGTGAGTATCATTGAATTAGGTGTCAGTAACAGCTGTTATTTCCAGTGGTTAGAAATGGCAGATGGGTATCATGCCACAGTGGGCCACACTACTTCATACTATTCAACTGGCCTCTACGTTGGCCTTTCCCACACTATCTGACATTGCACAGACCACACCTGCCACACAACCGTGCACTAACACAATGCGCCACACAACATTGTTGCCACACAACTCAGTTCACCACTGTGTGCTCTACCCCTTCACCAAACTGGACACACGTCTTATATGAAATCGGAAAGAAGCTCGAAGAGATGGAGACACTGAAATCACAGAAATCCAATTATATAAATGGGCGTTACACTGTCAGGACATAAGAGACTAACTTTGCATAAGCACTTGTGGCTCAATCATGCTTGTGTAAAATGTCAAGAGCATGAAGCACACAAAAGGTGATGGGATGAATGCTTGCAATAAGTCTAACCACTGGCAATAGCTCAGGGTATCTCTCCAACCCATTGTCCTTTTGCTCACCATGCCACCTCAGTTTGTACCCAGCCAAGTGCAAATCAGTCTTGACCCTCCTCCCCCTGGCAACTGGCCAGCCCGAACTGCCCAGCCAGGACCTCCCTGGACGGGAACACAAACACCACAGAACTGATTCACCCTAATTTAGGTGACCAACCTTATACAAATGTGGTTATTTTGTTTCACGCTATCTGTTCATTTTGTTTTATTGTTTCTAATAAATCATTGTTAAACTCGAATGCCAGGATTTTAAACTGACTATTCTGCCAAGCCAGTCCAGAGTCTCCTATAACTTATTTTCCTCTCAGAGTGTTTAGGCCCATATTTATACTTTTTTGTGCGCTGCGTTTGCATCATTTTTTGACGCAAAAGCGGCAATAACTTACAAAATACAATTATATTTTGTAAGTTTGCGCCGCTTTTGCATAAAAAATTACGCACAGGCGGCGCAACAAAAGTATAAATACGGGCCTTAGAGCCATAACCTCCTATTTATCTTTATATAAGGTATAATCTGAATAATGTGAGTATGTGGCTCTGGTTTGAGATAAAGCTATCTCAGATTGTTCCGCGTTGTCAGTAAAAATGAAAATATCATCAGCACAGGCTGCTGCTTTGACCACAAGTTGTTAAAATGAATGCCTGCAATTTGTTCAATTGTTCTAATCATATAAAGTAGAGTTCCTATAACTAACAAAAATAATGCTGGTGATAATGGACAACCTTGTCTGGTTCCCAGTTTTAGATGAAAAGCCTCAGAACTGATATCGTTTAGTTGGATTCTAGTAGGATTGTCGTATAACGCCACTACCATCCTGAAAAAAATGGTCTCACTTGAAATGTAGGTAGAGCTGCCTCTGGACGCTAATACTGTTGCATAGATTTTGCAATCGATATTGATTAGTGAGATTGGCCTGTAATTCTTTTTTTTTTTTTATCTCTTTTTTTGAACACACGGTATGAGACTAGTAAAGAGCATCTTGGTAAACAGCCAGTATAATCAGCTTCACAGATCATAAGACAACTTACACAGTTCTCCTCCCTCACAACCATTTAGCTAGCGTTCACTGAGGATCTAGATGGGTCCACCAGGGTTCCAACCCGACCCAAGGAAACAGAGCCGTTGCAGATATTACCCCTGAAGGTATTCCTGGGCCCACAGATTTATTACCATTTCTGGGGACAGCCTCATCCTTTGTAGAGCACCCTTATGTCCAACATGCACCAATCCATGTCCCAATCTGTGATGGCTGCTCTGTCCCCCACAAACGTACAATATTGCATTTGGCAATCAGGCCCAGCGTCCACCAGATTTGCACCATTCGAGTCATGTCCGTCTCACTCCACATATTAAGGACACGCAATTTTTCAGTGGTGGTCATTGAACACCCGTCACTGCACACATGCATGTCACTATATCCTTCCAGAAGCCTTGCAATGCGGGACAGTCCCATACAGTGTGATAGAACGTACCTATTCCACCACATCCCCGCCGACAAGTGTTCGTGGTGGCTCTACCCAGCTTTATCAATACAGTCCGTGTGTGATAGGAGCTATGCATTATTTTCAATTAGACCAAGTGGAAGCCCACCCTTATGACCACCTCTCTAGGGAACGTTAGAGCCTCCACCCATTCACAATCTTCCAGCTCGCCCAAATCTTGAACCTATTGTTCCCTCAGGTGCTGCAATGCATCAGGCAGCGTGGAACGACTCCTGGTGGCCCACCACCCTCGGACTACCCCCACCAAACCCGCACGCAACCTTGGCATCATACTGGACTCGTCTCTCTCCATGATCCAGCAAATCAATGCCATAGCATCCTCCTGCTTCAACACCCTTCGCATGCTACGCAAGACTTTCAAATGGATCCCTTTAGAAACAAGAAGAACAGTCACCCACGCCCTCATAAGCAGCAGACTGGACTACGGCAACGCCCTCTACGCAGGGACCACAGCCAAGCTTCAAAGAAAACTCCAGCGAATCATGAATGCAGCCGCACGTCTCATCCTCAACCTCCCTCGCCACAAACACATATCCACCCACCTCAGATCCCTACACTGGCTGCCCATCAACAAAAGGATCACTTTCAAAATCCTTGTCCAATCTCACAAAGCCCTCCACGACACTGAACCGGCTTACGTCAATGAACGAGTCAACTTCCACATACCAACTCGACAGCTCCGCTCCGCCGCCCTCGCTACAGTCCCCTGCATCCAACACACCACCTCCGGCGGCAGATCCTTCTCCCACCTCGCCGCCAAGACCTGGAACTCCCTCCCCACCAACCTACGCAAGACCGAGGACCTTCTAACCTCCAGAAAGCAACTAAAAACATGGCTTTTCAAGCAGTAACCACCCCCCCGCCCTCCCCTCCCAGCGCCTTGAGACCCTACTAGGTGAGTAGTGCGCTTAAGAAATTATTTGATTGATTGGTTGAGTATCTTTTTGTATGTTAAGGATGTTGCTTTTCGTGACAGGGATTGGCCTGTAATTCGCAGGTTGCACGAGATCCTTCCCTTGCTTTGGGAGTACCACTATAACTGTTTCAGCAGGTGCCCCCTCCACTACTCCAGTCTGAATGAAGCATTGGAAAAGATTTGAGTGGAATTTGTAAATTGGGCCGAAAATTTTTATAAAAATTGCCCCTTGTGTTCATCTGGGCCTAGGGCTTTATTTGTTTACAGATTATTAAAAGCCTTGGTTATTACCTCAGTCGTTATAGATGTACCCTTGTCTGAAATAGTTGGGACAACTATTTCATCTAAAAAATTAGACCATTATTTAAAATCTCTTTGATTAGGGTTGTTATATAATCACTTGTAAAACTCCCTAAATGTGTTGACTATTTGAGTGTTTTTTAAATATGGGTTACCTTTGAATGAAGATAAAAATGTACACGCTGACTTAAAAATTGACATAAAACACCATTCCTTAGAACTTGCCTGTCTTTGGCATAAAAACAAAATATTAAAGTAATGCACAAAGTGTTGTTCAGCAAGAGTGAGTATTGAAAGGTGTTTTCATGGTGAGTCAATTAGGTACTAGATCTGAACCAATATAATTTGCTACTTTACAGAGTCTATATCGTTTAGAGGACATAGAATTCCATCTGTACTTGCGACTGAAAACTCTATCACGAAGGCAAGCAGACTTAATTCTACTCTCTTCATTGGTGCACTGTTTTCTAACTTGGACAAAACAGGTCAGGCAAGCTCTAAACTTTATACAGTATTTTTATTAAAAGATTCAAAATTAGCTCAATCAACATAATAAAAATGGAAAATAGATGATCGACAGGGTCCATCAACCCTTAACTGTCTTTGAATTTGGTCTCCATCGTTAAATATAAAACCACCCGTTCATTGGTACAAACAAACTACTTACTATTGGGTAGGGCGCACTGAGCCCCTGAAAGATTACATACATTCAGTCTTTGAGTAAACGCCCTGTGCTTGAAACGTGATGCTACAAATGGGGATGTAATGGGTTCTTTGCCTCCAGGTGGAAGAGATATTGGAATAACTCTATAGGCTCAGGATTGAGTGGATAAGTGTTTTATTTATAAGTAATTAAGGTTGTCTTTTTGATTCTCATGTTTCAGGTTGGCTTCTTATTGCATTCATCCGGGTTCTTTTCTCTCTTGTAGGATTCTGGGTCGAGATCCTTGTGTAGCCCATTCCCGGATAGAAGGCGGTCCGGTCTTTCCCTCGTGGCAGCAGCCCAGGGTTCCCCAAAACAAAAAGAAGAACGGGACAACAGGTAAGTGTAGAGGTAAGGCAGGGGTCTTAATAGGGTTAATAGGTTGGTGGGAGGAGAGGGAGGTGTAGGAGAGGGAGGTGTAGGGTTGTGGTGGGGTACTTCCTTCAGTAGTGACTGTCACCTTCCCGTGAACCTTCTTGTTTATTTTCCCTCTTTGTCTTTATCTCTTTTCCTAAGAGGGATTCCCCTCACAGTGAGGTTAGTGGGAGGATCAGTAGGTTTCCCCTTCTCTGTAGGTCCTCCCTTCCTTACTCCCCGTATTCCCCTCCCTCGGTTTCCTTCCCCTTAGCCAAGCCGGCCAGAAACCCCAGTTTAGGTACGAACGTACCTGTGGGTGCCACGCCCCTCCTGTGACGTGGCTGGCCCCTTCGTAGTATCCTGAATTCTCCCCGGTAGTGTCGGGAGGCGCTCCGAGGTCTCCTTCCTTCTCCGGCATCTTTCCGGTCGCGGCGCGTTCCTTCCAGACCTTTTCTTGCTCCGGCGTGTCGCTCTCCTTGGTCCGTGCGTGCAGTGTTCCTTCCTGCTCTCTGGGACGGCGTTTTTCTCGTCCGTCCTCTATTTCAGTGTAGGATGAGACGCCTTCTGCGTCTGACGTCACCCCTTCGGGACTCTCCGGAGTGCCCCGGGGGTATATTGTAACGGGCTCCGTCGGAGTGCATGTAGCTGCGGCGATAGATGCCCGGTTACAGGGGATTTAGCTCATATGTAGATTAACCGTTCCAAATTACAAAGCTTTTAGTCAGATGTATTTTGTTTTATTGAGAACGTCAAACATAATTCCTACCAGGAACATTTCATATCTATTAACACGGCCCTCTAATCTTGAATCACTCCCTAAATATGAAGCATATCTTTTGGATTTATTCCTCACACTTGTGTAAATTTATTTGTTTAATTGTAAGGATTTTTCAAAGTCTCAATTCAAAAATGGCAGGAATGGCTATTTTTCAGAGGATTGACAATAGGGCCCTATCACAATCCCCATAGAAAACACATTCCCAACATATATGGGAGAAACTGGGTCTCTACCTAACCAAAATCAAACCACCATAAGCATTTTATTGTAGTATGTGAGATTTCAATGTACCTTGTTTGAATTTAGATTGATATTGTTATATGTTCTGCTAAAATGATGACACAAAGTACATCCTGGTATATTTTTAATTTTGAAATGTACTATGATTCTTTAGGAGGTATTATTCAAAAGGCACTGTTACCTGCCATATCTTTGTTATATATTAAATGAAGATATTGAAATAAAAAAGGAATCCACAAAGTGAAGGGATGTACTACCGGCCTAAGCGGGATTGCCCTTAGGTTCTCCATTTCCCAATGCCATAGAGAATGTTTATGTAATTCGGAGGGAGGGTCAATAGTTGTAAACTGTAATGAAAACAAGGAAATTACATATCTGTCTTCCTCAATTGATGGATGGTCACACATATCCAAGTTAAATTAGCCTAACGGTTCTCAATTCCTTAATTTCCTAATACCCTTTGAATTTCCTAACCCATCCACTTGATCATTTTACGTTTATGGCAGGCTATTTAGTATGACAAAACACAGATTAAATTACTAGCTTTAATGTTTGTGTTTTTCTGAAGGACTATATTACTGCTCACAGCAGGTTTATGTAGGCCCTCATTCAACTGTCCTGATGAAGGCTCTGCGAATACTGGAGAGTTGCTGAAATCATTACATCATTGCTGTTTAAGTTGTGGATGGCCCCCAAATGAGATACTAATTTTTTTGCTTATACCTATGTTGGCTTTTTGCATAGCTTATACCTGACCTACATTTAGAGCAAACTATTCTGTGCTTTGTTAAATAACTATATCCTGTAGCCTTTTTTTACTCATATCACTCTGCTTTCTTTCATTACATCATGTCACCTCTTTATCCATCATTTGGTCAGTACACCAATATACAGATCAAGATTATATTTGCTTTGAACTTGCAATTGTGTTCTATAAATTATTTTGAGATATTGAAACTATTATACTTGTTTAGACTAGAGTATGTTATATCTCCCTATCCAGCTTTTCTATACCAAATTAGTTTAATTTAATTCAACCATATTTAAAGGGGGACAAACTAGATATTAAGTAGAACGAGTGGGAGTCATTTCCTTTCTACAGTAGTTGATCTAGTCTGTAGGTGTTACGGCCTCCAATCATGATTTCCTTTTCACTCCAGTGCATAGGTACAAGGATCTACCTTGTTGCCTCTACAAGGCAATGCCTGCACACATGACACCATGCCTGGCAGTGAAGTTAGCAACTGGTGATCTACCAAAGAAGCACAGGCCAATAAGCATGAAGCTGCTATAAGAAGGTGCTCCGCACAAAATCTCTGGAGATCGGCCATTTTGCCACGCAGTCTGCTGGGACAACCTGCCTCATTTGCAGAGGTGGACAGGTAATAAAATAGCATGCACGTAGAGACAAGTGAATATCATTAATGAAATGCAATAATGAAAGGCAGTGTAAAACCCTTGGACCTGGACCAACAGGTAGGCAAACCCTCTGAATAATCCTATTTGCATTTGTCGAGAAACTTCTCGACAAACGCAAATGAGATTCTTCAGAGGATTTGGGTACTTTTCGGAGCAGAGTATCAAGTGGAGGCATTGACGTCACACCGTATATAGTTTGTAAGTTAAAAACTCCCTGGATGCACTGCCTTGCTCAAGCTGGCTTTGACATTTCTAGGTGCTACTGAATGGCAGAAGATGAAGTGAATGGAAAAGCTAAAGGCTGCTTGCCTAACTGAGATGTGATCACCTGATGCAACACTTAGCCTCATCTGGTGAGGGTTGTGAGAGCCAATTTAAAAGACAATTTAAGACATTTGGCTCAGAGATTATGTGAAACTTCCATTGAGCACAGTTTGAAATGCAATTGAATTTACACTCAGAAATAATAAATTCATCAGCCGTGGAAAACATCACAAGTTAAGAATTTTATTCACGATTATTCAAGACAATCAATCAGGAGGTAGCATGTGCATTTTGTTTGGTGGCCCATGGATAATGCAGATAAAACATTGTCAACATTAAATACTATTGCGAATTGGCCCCAATCACTTTCTGGCTAATTAGAGGTCTACATTTTAAAGCCAGGCTATTGTATTTGCTCAGCAAAGTGTTCTTCTTCTCACAAACTGCTGTACAACCTTTGATATCAGATGTAACATTTATCAGAGTCATCTGCATCGCCTCTTGTTCTTCTGGTGACAAATTACATTTTTGTCATGTGTGGATTTGTCAATCCTGTATTTTCCGGCTGGTCTCCGAGGTTGGTTGCATTTAAATAGCTTTTTGTCTGAACTGACAAACCAAAAGTGCCCCTACCTGGAGAGACGTTTTAGTGGGAAAGAATATGGGAGAAAATCAAGAGCTGGCATTGTGACAGCTGAACAGATCATGGACCCATACAAATGTAAAGAAACAGAATGGATTTCAATGTCTTGATTCAGCGGATTGGATAATCACTTTTGGATCAAACCATATTATTCTTCCTAGATTCCAGGGTGATCTGGTACACCCAGCTATTGGCATCATTATGGCAAACAAATCCCTTTTCACAAGAGTTGGACATTATGGGTCACTCCTGTTTTCCAAGATTCCCAACTCAGGGATCAAGGCAACATGTGAGTTTGGTCCCAAACTTGATAACTATGCACTGGTAGTCCTGGATTAAGATAACCATGTGTGTCCTAGAGCACCTCGCACAACCACAATATATCATATGCTGTTCAGATTTATCTCTAGACATCAGTAAGGCAGGCATGGAGATATGCTTACAGGTTCATGATTCAAGTGATTTGACGCACATGTTAGTCGTGCAATAGATACCCCTCAACAAATATAGTAAGAATGTTACTTGGAAGTATGAGTTGTAATCAACTGAATCATGTGTCTGAAACTCTTCCAATCCCCACTAGCACACAAGTGTAAAGAAGAGTGCAGCCTTCTTCTTAAATAGCCCAGTTCAGAAACTTAGCAGCCACTAGGAGTGTGAAGGCGAGGTGGGTTGATGAAACGTGGCCTGAGTTCTTAGCATAAAACTCTGCTACTTTGACGTTGGGGTTTTCCTTCCCATCACCGACATTGAACCACATTTGCATGCAGAGTCCACTGCCTCGCGTGTAGGTGGTGTACTTGTAAGAGTTACTCCAAATTTTCACACACAGGTCAGAAGCCTGTGGAAACACATCGGTGAACTTCATACATGTAGAACCCTCTGGACAACGGTTAACACCTAAAGTAAAAAAGAAAAACAAGAAGTTAAATAACATTTTAAAAGCATTTTCTACAAAAGCAGATCTTAAATTTAGAACTCATTGTTGAAGAGTCTCAGTGGGTGGATAACACCTACTGTATTAGTATATTCAACAAAAACATGCATTTATTTTAGAATCTAATTGCTTCATATGATCCTCCCATAGCTCAAATTTGACAAGAGCTGCTAACTTCCAGAAGTTTAAAAATAAGGACTTTCCATGAATCAAGAGTGGGTTTTGGCTCTTCCTAGGGTTACTGGGTTGGAGAAACCTGAATGTTCTTACAGCCTAATTTTAAGGTTGATGTGAAAAAAGAGAAGACCCGTGTTAGAAATAACTTTGACTCTAAGAACAATCAACTTACTTTGGATGCTATGAAACTATCTCACAATGCAGGCAGGTGGAAGGGCTCCCACCTCTTGCTACTGATGGAACATGGGTTTCCTGCAATAAACCCACTTTAAATTTTAGGTCTGGCTACAAACAACTCTAATTGTCACCCAGAGCTTATGTAATCACAGAAAAGAGCTTTTAAAGCATTAGATAGAAAGGGTCTTTGTATAAGTATGATGATGATTTTCCTCTATAGGGATTTGATTAGTCAGCAGTGGTGTCGTTCTGCCCATGGTGTTAACCCAGAGCTCTCTGTCAAACACAGCTGCAAGGGCCTTTTCATAGAGTAACCTTGTTTTAAATACAGCAGCAAGGACTTTGTATAGTGTAACCTTGTTTCAAATACTGCAGCAAGGGACTTTTTATAGAGTAAAGTTGGTAGTGCACTGTCATTTACAGACTGCACATTCTCCATTGAAATGGACACTACATTTGCAGACATACAGTTTTACTGATAAAACCATACTACAAAAAAATGATAATGTGTGGAAATCAGGTTTCAGTGAATATTTATCATTTGTGCATCACCCAGTAAGGGGTCTTGATCAATTTTGACATTATTAGTATCTTTGTTTCCATCACAATTGAGAACTATAAAATGTGCTTCGGATGTGATTTCCTAACTGATGAACATGTGCAGTCCATTTAAAGAAATTTACATTTTCATGTGCGATCCAAAAACTGACATCCTGCAGCCTTTCCTTTCACTCACCTGTAACCCAGCAAGATTGTCACATAATCCACTTTACTTTCTCTGACTGCAGAGTGAGAGGAGTTTGTATAGACAAATCCCCATCTTAAAAACGCAGCTATTTGTCAGAAGGCAAAGGCTGGCATTTGACTTCTGTCTTTGAAGCGCAGCAAATGCAACAAGGATGTAAAGGCATATTTATTTATTCCTTTGACTTCCGCGATCCACCAAAAATCGTCCTCTGTCCCACAGTTTGGGAGACACTGACTTAGACACTTTGCAAAGATAATTCCTTATAAAAGATTGTTAAGAGGTGGTATAATCACATATTAATACAAGTAAAAAAATATATCTCATGGTATTAGTCTTGTTTTTATATTAATTTTTTGTGCTTTTATTCAGGTATAAAATAAACCATATAAACGTTGATCACAAATAAGATAAATTATTAAAATTAGAAGACTGATGATGGATATGCTAACAGGTCAATGTTTTGGTTCATAGAAAACTAATTACATGTTTTAACTTAGAACATTGGAATGTTGGGAGCTCCATTGAAGGCAATGAATTGGCGCTGGGCTAGTAAGGGATGGTCAAAGCCTTCTGCTCTAACATTGCAGTCCAGTGTTGGTTTTTATATTCCTCCCTTTTTAATTTACAGCATTTCGCCATCAGTGGCTGGAATGTTCCAATGGCCTTCAGTCCTTCTGCCTCAGGACATACCGGCTGTTAAAGGCCTTCAGCTGTGGCCCAGGCCTGTAACTTGGGTTCAGGCCATTTGACAACCAGTACAGTCCTTGGCAGTGGATGGTAAAGCTATATTGCGCTCTCAAAATCATGGCGATAAGAATTCAAAAATTTACCGTGCAATGCCTCCAACTCTTTAGAGTTGGATTTATTTTTTAACAGTTTTTTTTATTGGTGTTTAAAATAGTACATTTAATTCACTTAGCCATAACATGTTACTTGAAGATACATTTAATTGTACTGTTTTATCTATCTGTGGCTATTTTATGCATTCCGATGCCACAAACACATGGTAATCTTTACCGCAGTCTTACATTCCAACATGTTAATTTGCATTATGGGCACCTACAGTGCCTCGATTTCACAGTGGTATGTTTGTGAGACAGGGAGTCAGCTCCCGTAGAGAATATACCAATAAAAAAACTATTTATATAGAAAAGGAATAACATAACTAAATAACCAGATAACCAATTAACGTGCCCATACTTGGTTAGTACAACTATGTGGTTGCGGTTGCTGGGTCTCTGCCCCTCCCTCCTCTCCACGGGTTCCTCCTCCCATCCGTTTCCGGTGGAGGCCCTGTAACAAGGGTAAGGGGGGGGGGCATCGCCTGCTGAGTATGTTTAGGGGTGTAAGCGGAGGGTTAATTTTCATCTACCCCGAGCTCATGCCGTGCCATTGCCCCGTCTGGGTATCATCTGTGACCGCATCTATGATCTCCCATTTGTCTACCACCTCTGCCCACAGGTGTGCTATCGGGCGGCGCCTTAGTCCTCTCATCTCCTCCCTCTGTATCGCCCTTTCCTCTGCCTTCACCCATTGTGTGACGTCTGTTACCCATGTTTCCAGCCTAGGCCCCTTTTTATTTTTCCAGGCCATCGCCACTCTCCTACGCGCTAGCACCAATTCCAGGTCTGCGAACTAGTTCTCCACCTTTTTGGAGAGAGGTTTATCGAATAGCCCCAGTAAGCATACTGACGGCCCATTATCTGGTTGTCTATTCAAGACATTGAGCCTTGCAAGGACTTCCCACCAGTAGTCTCTCAGTGCTGAGCAGTCCCAAGTCATATGTCGAAGGTCAGCGACAGTTAGTTGGCATTGAGGGCAAGCCCCGGTCGCCACCCTGGATATCCGATTAGTTCTATGCGGAGTGAGATAGGTCCTGTGGATGTAGTCGTATTTAATATACTTCAGGCACGTGTTTTATGAAACTTTGTGTGCATGTGCTAGCGTTCTGGCCCATTCAGCGTCCTCAAGATTTCTGCCTATATCTGCAACCCATTTGAGGCGCAGGCCGTCCAATGGCCGTCAATCATCCCGTTGAGTGCCCTATAGAGCCATGTAATCAGGTGTGATCCCCCACCCACAACCAGCATAGCATGGAGGACTGCAGTCGTGGGATGTTCCTCACTATGGTTACCCCACAAATCCTTTAGGGCACTTTTGACGGCTTCGTAGGTCAGGAATTGGCCAGCAGGCACCCAGTCTGTTCCATTAAGTCTCTAAAGGGTACCAGCATACCCTCTTGGTAACAGTCCCCCACAGTCTCAACTCCCACCTCTGTCCAAAGTGTTAGTTGTCCGATAGTGAAGTTGGAACAGGGTTCGCTGTGTGACAGTCCAACAAGGCGTAGGGCTGGGGCATAGGGGTTAGTCGTGCCTATTCTCCCAAGGGCTCTGTGCCAGGCAGTTATGGCCGTGAACACCAATCAATATGTTTGTTTTGGGGATATCTGCCTCCTACAAAGTAGTCGGGCCATGAACTCCTCCCCCCTTTCAGTCTCTCCATCTAGGGTAGTTGCTGACAAGTCCAAACCATTTAACCATCGTGCCGGCCATTGAATTTGGGCCGCCAGGTAGAATAACTCAAAGTCGGGGACTCCAAGTCTCCCCCACTCCTGCAGTATGCGAAGAGTCCCTTGTGCTATCCGATGGTTTCCCCCGTCTCACACCAACTCTCACAGTAGAGTATCCAGGGTTCGAAACCATGACATTGTTATGTGCACCAGCAGGTTGGTAAAATAGTAGAGGAGTCTGGAAAGCATCACCATTTTGAGAGTGCGACCTTGGCCATGGTGGGCATCTTCAACGAGCACCAGAAAGCCAAAGCGTCCTTCAGTGCCTGGTATGCTCCGCCCAAGTTGCACTCTGAGATCTTTCAGGTCATGGTACATCTGAATACCCAGATATCGGAATATTCGTGGAGCCCAGTGGACATCCGCCAGGCACGGAGGTGGGCGAGCCAGCCCTTCAAGCATTGGGGCACACACATCTTCGTCCTATTGAGCCGTAGGCCCGAGTGTCAACTGAAATCCTCCAGTATCTGGAGCACCTGAGGTAGCACGGCCCACCATTCCGTACATATATAAGGAGGTCGTCTGCGTAAAGGGAGATGACGTGCGGGGTCCCTCCTTAAACTATGCCCCACTCCCAGCTCCTGTCCCTGAAACTCTCTGCCAGTGGTTCTATGGCTATAGTGAAGAGTAAGGGTGAGAGCGGGCAGCCCCGTCTAGTCCCCCTATAGATATCTTAGCTACTGGATATCGTGCGCCCAGTCTTGACCCTTGCTGTGGGGTGAGTGTAAAGTAAATTAACCCACTCTTGAGAGTTTAATGAGGCAGGCAATTCCTAACTATGTGCACTTTACGCCTATGGGTGGGAAAGGCGTGTGTGTTGCCATTTGTATTACGCATTGGGTGGAGTAGTCATACATCCTGAATGTGCATGATTCTGTAATGAATGGTAAGGAGAATAAGATGCTTTTGTAGCTAAGTTTTCTGCATCCAGTTCGCACGACCATTCACTGGTTTTCAATATAAACAATTATACTAGCAGGTCTCAAGTCAGCACAGGCAACCAGCAATAAGCACATCACTTATTCCCCTACAGATCAATTGACATTAAGCAAAGTCCATGCCATGGTATCTCGCATCTTTCACAGACATCTCTACAAACCCGGAGCATCAGGATCCTGCCTCTTTTCTACTCTTCATAAATCAATGGACCACATTGTGTTCAATCAACAATCATCATCTACTCAATGTTCTGTGCCCTCACTGATGGATCATTCCAAGTCATGCATTTCACACTGTTGGAAATTACCCTTTTTGCAGGGTCATCCCCAGTCTTTTTGTCCCCTTCCTCCTATTTATTCTGACCTTTTTTTGTTGGCTTTAGGACTCTGGGCACTTTACCAGTGCTAAAGTGCATATGCTCTCTGTGTAAAGTGTACTGTTGATTGGTTTATCCACGATTGGTATATTTGATTTACTGGTAAATCTCTAGTAAAGTGCACTAGAGGTGCCCAGGGCCTGTAAATCAAATGCGACTAGGGGGCCTGCAGCACTGATTGTGCCACGCACAGTAGTAGCCCTGTAAACATGGCTCAGACCTGCCACTGCCATGTCTGGGTGCGCAGTTTTAAACTGCCAATTCGACTCGGCAAGTGTACCCACTTGCCAGGCCTCAACCTTCCCTTTTACTACATGTAAGGCACCCCTAAGTTAGGCCCTAGGTAGCCCCATGGGTAGGATGCAGTGTATGTTTAAAGGTAGGACATATACTAGTGTGTTTTATATGTCCTAAAGGTGAAATACTGCCAAATTCGGTTTTCACTGTGCAAGGCCTATCCCTCTCATAGGTTAACATGGGGGCTGCCTTTAAATATCCTTAAGGCGTAGATCTCTTTGAGAGGTGATAAAAATGTGGAGTTTAGGGTCTCTGAGCTCACAATTTAAAAATACATCTTTTAGTGAAGTTGGTTTTTAGATTGTTAGTTTGAAAATTCCACTTTTAGAAAGTAGGCATTTTTTTGCTTAATCCATTCTGTGACTCTGCCTGTTTGTGGATTCCCCGTTTGGGTCAGTTTGACAGTTGGGCTGTTCACACCTCTCCTCTAGACAGCGACACAAAGGGGGCTGGGGTATGGCCTGCATATCTTAATTAGCCACCTGTGCTGGAGGGGAGGAATGGCCACTCACACCTGAAAGGACTGTGCCTGCCCTCACACAATGCCGTCTTCGACCCCCTGGCAAGTGACTGGGGCCTGGCCTGGACATGGAAGGATCTTGCAAACACTTGAGACTTTGCTTTGAAGTTTGCCAACTTCAAAGGCAGAACTGGGTATAAGAAGAAGACCCAAACCCCCAGACTTTTAGAATCTTTCTGGAACCAAGAGGAACCCCTGCCCAGGAGAAGAGCTAAAGAACTGAAGGAGGAGTACTGTCCCTTTGCTGTGTTGCTTTGCTGGATTGGCCTGCAGTTGCTGCTTCTACCTGAAGAGTGCAAAGGGTGAACTTTGCTGTGTGTCCTGCTTGAGAAAGTTCTCCAAGGGCTTGGAGTAGAGCTTGCCTCCTGTTGGAAGTCTCAGGGACACCAAAGACTTTCTTCAGTTTCCTCGACCTGCAGCACTGGGAACTGTGCGTTTTGTGCTGTTCAAGAGGAGAAACCACTGCGACAGTGCCAACGACGCCGCTGCCGTGCACCGTGACCTGCCAACGCCACACGGAGTTGCATTGCCCCGCTTCGCACCACAACCCTGTTCTCCCCGACGTCGTCATCGGATGAATTCACCAAGCCGCTGGTCGCAGCACGACCTGTGGGCCCCGCACTCCGGCATTGCCTGCTCACACCTCAACCTAGGCATCCCCGCTGCCACCGCTCCTGCTAACACCGGCGCCAGCACCATCGACTCCTGTGTCGTCACCAGGCATCCTGCCTGCACCGTGGCCTGTGGACACCGCTAGTGAGGGTCACAAAGCACCATCCCATCCCACACCGCTGGCTTGGGCCTATCGACGACAGCGCTTCAGCAACAACGCCTCCGCTGCCTGCACCGTGACCTGTGGACACCGCACATTGCATCGTCCCACTTCGCACCGCAGCCCCGACGCCATCCACGCTGGCGCACCTGACTTTATCAGCCTGGAGTTTGATCCGCAACGCTTGTGACCTCAAAGGCCCGACGACTCCTGCACCAACTCCAGAACCGACACCGCAACGTCAGGGACGCCGCTCTCCGGAGCTCACCGCGAGGATCACAACGCCCTGCAAATCCAAGGTACTGTTTGTGGGTCTTCCCGACACTGTAGCTAGCCCGCAACGCCACGGTTGGCCTGAACTGTTGGTTTTGTTGATCACGATGCTGTGATAGCCCCAGGTTGAGCTATTGACTTCAAGGAACTGTATTTTTGAGTAAATCTTGCAGAATTCATATTTTTATTTCTGTATGTTGGATTTTTATCATATTTGGTCCTGTTTTATGTAGATAAATATTGGCTATTTTTCTAAAACTGGTGTGGTGTCCGTTTGTAGTATTTTCACTTATTACTGTGTGTTATGTGCAAATGCTTTACACATTGCTCCTGAGATAAGCCTGACTGCTTGTGCCAAGCTACCAAGGGGGTGAGCAGGGGTTATCTGAGCAGGTATCTCCCTTATCCTTACTAGAGTGAGGGTTCTTACTAGGACAGGGTGCAAACCGACTGCCAACTAGAGACCCCATTTTTAACACACACCACGTCACCCATACCTTATGGTGTTTGAGTGGGTAAACTCTACTCACATACTGCTTTTTCAGCACCTCACCATAAGTTAATGTGCCAGTCCTATCCGCCGCAGTTCCCAATAGTTTGGCTACATTTTGCTGGGCGCCATGAAGCCTGCATCGCACATTTATATTTGGATAGTGATTGTTCCCTGTCAAAATACTCAAAACACTTATTTTGACATTCCAATTATAAGAAATCGGGGTATTAGTTGAGAGGGGTGAGAGCCCCACTCAAATAATAAACACAATCCTTGTCAAAAGTCAGTAAATTAAACTGTACTTAACCCTCTGGTCGCTTGGCACAAGAGCAGTCAGGCTTAACTTAGAGGTGATGTGTAAAGTATTTATGCAGCACACAAACAGTAATAAAGTAAAAACACAACACAATAAAAATCCAGAACCAATTTAGAAAAACATAGGAAATGTTTTATAAATAAAATGACACCAAAACTAACACAATCTAATCGGGAGAACCAGAGATACTGAATTTCAAAGTTTCAGTGAAAACTGTGCCTAGAAGCAGAAAGCGCCATTCACTGTTATTTGGTTGTGCTAGACTGGGGGAAAGTCACAAGTTCAGGCTGACCGCGATGGAGGGATCAGGTTAAACTTACTCACTGAAGAGTTACCTTCTCAAGTTCAGCATGAAGAGTTCCATTGGCGTTGGAGAAGGCTTTTCGTGCAAACAGCAGGCCAAGCGTCGTGGACGGTTATTGCTGTAGGGCGAATAGCCGGTGGTCACTGGAGCTTTGCGTTGGTGGATCATGGACAGTCACTGTCGGTGCAAAGTGCAGCAGATGGTTGCTGTCGGCGTGAATAGCAGTTCTCACCCAAACTTTGCATTAACAGTCGTCACAGGCAAAGGAGTCTTGGCATGAATGGGTGTATTCAGGGTTGTGAAAAGCACAAACTTCAGATTTTCATCTTTTTATTGTGAAGGAGTTCTCACTGATACCCATCAAGGGGACACCTTTTGTGGATCAGGGATCACTTCAGTAGCGGCTGGCAGCATGGCTAAAGCAGGTCCAGTTGGTGCTGGTCCGCTGGGCAATTGCAGGGGGAGTTATGGAAGCGTGTTGCATCACTGTAGCGCACACAAGAGGCTAGCAAGCTATCCTCGGAGGCACTCTGGTGGTTCCTGGGCTCAGGGAAGGAGGCCCAGTCTTCCTTCTTAAGACAGCAAGGGAGCCTTTTGCTGATCACTCCTAGATCTGTGGAAGATTCAGAAGTCGGGCCTAAGAGTGCCACCTGTTATCTCCCGTGCCAGGCGTCGTGCAGGGACAACCGCTAGCCCATCCCCAACTGGTTCTGACCAGTTTCACTGTCCTTCCCGTGTTTGGCTGCTCTCGGTCTATGGTGACAAAAGCAAGGGCAGGCCTGGTGTCAGGTTCTCCTCCCATTCCTCGTCTTCCTTTTAGCCAATGCCCTCTTCCTTTTTTTTTCCTTTCCCTTATTAGTTCCCCAGTTGAGTTTTTGGTAAAAGGTTTGCAAATCAATGCTAAAGCCTGGTTCACAAGAAGGTCTGTGAAGGTCCTATTCTCAAGTGGGTAGATTTTTTTGAGCTTTGTGCAATTGCCCTTCATGGATGCCACAGTTGTAGATATTTAATGCACTGTGTATCTTGTCGTGTGAACAATTTATTCAGTTTTCAGAATGGTTTCATCTTATTCCCAAATGTCAACCACCTTAGATCTCCCCATTATATCTCATTCCCGGAACCCCGCTATCCTTCCCACTTCCTGTAAGACTGAACATTCCCATTTCTCTGAACATCGAGCCCTTCTAACATCTGCACATCCAATATTTCCCAACTCTACTCAGTCACTAGGCCCCCATCACTCGGAACTCCCAGCATTCCCCCTGTCTCTGCACATCCAGTCTTTCCCATCTCAGTGTACACTCACTATTTCTTATCTTTCCATGCACCCTGAATTGTCCATCTCTCTGCACACATCGCTTTTGATTTTCCATCTCTGCATTTCACATCCCTAAGTATCCGATATTAAATAAATTGGGGGGGATTAAGCCACTCCTTGTAAAATGAGACTCTGCAAAAGTCATCTAGTAAACCCTTTCGGTTGTGTGGGACGAATTGTGACTCAGAATTAGATACAATGGATGGCTAAGAACGTTATGGGACAGCTAATTAATTAATCGGAATCTTAAATGAAACAAATTGCCTCTCAGAAAGAGGTAGAATAATGTAAAAACAAGCACTTGTTCAACTAGTCCAGCACTGGCAGGCAGACTTTTGGCTTTGCCAATGCTTGTTTTGTCACGTTTTTTGAAAAAAAATATTATTGGGGAAGCTGCTGAGCCCTTATCAATTAGAGCAGAAAGGATGGCTAAAAGCACAAATATTCTTGGTGCCCAAAAGCACACATAGCCCTAGTGATCCCTGGCAAAAAAAAGGGACTTAGTTTGTATAAATCGCCTATCTTCCTCTTAAACTGGTTTCACAGAACTCGTGCCAGTGACAAGCCACACGTATGATTCTAAAAAAAAGCACAGGCAAAGCCAATAGGTCTGGTCTTGGCAAGCTGGTACAATGATTATTTTTTATTATTTCTAGCATATTCCACAAAAAAGAAAAGGTAGTCAAAAAATGTGTCGTCTAACTGCGGCGGCCATATGCTTTTTAAAAAAATGGTCAATTTAAAACATGAGTTAACCAATACATATAATTTTAATAGAACACCAAGTGCTTACAACTATGTGGGTTTACGTAAAACACCCTTACACCTCCTTTTTAGCTTTACTGTACGTCACATGAAACTAAGATTGTTATTTGTACAAAGAAAGGGTAATAGTGGCTTTGAATTACTGCAACCTAAAGACCGTTCATACACACAATTAAGACTACAAAAAATTCAAAAGATAAAGAATTAAAAAAAAAAACATTGGTCCATCAGCCCTGACATGAAGTGCACTTCTTTTTAAGCAGATGTGCATGTGTGATTGGGGAAAATGCCGTCAACCACTGTGACGGACAGCAGTTTGTCCCATGCTGTGGCGAGTGGAAGCAAAATATACATGACAAGTGAACAGACCAGTGTAAGAAGTGGGGTCACTTGGAGCCCTTCTATGAATCCATATGTGTGTGTATTTTTTAATAATTATTTTGATTGCATGAGGCTGGCCATTAAGCTAAAGCGATCTCCAGGCCATACCTAGAAAAGTGGACGCCGACCCAATGGAGCCACCTGATGACAGTCTATAGCCCTACTACTATGTGCCAGTGAAGTGTTCATAGCACAGAGCTTTCAGAATATTTTGAACCCTATGAGCTGCAAGATCCAGCACAGGTTGGCATTAAAGCAAATCATGGAACCAAATCTGCTCTGAAAGTGTCACTGGACGATCTCTGCGTTGCACTGGATTCAGACATGGCGGCAGTTAGGGTCCTCTGTCACTTTCAGTCGCCTTCGACAGAGTGGCCCATTCCATCTTCGCTCAGCAATTATGCGGCTTGGGGGTTAGAGGGAAACAGTCTGTATCACTCATTCTCACTGGGGCCCTTCGTTACTCAAAACCCTACACTGTGGTGTTCCAGAAGGCTGCGCGCTTGTTCACACTTTAGTCACTTTGAATTTACTTAACATGGCCATGTGGGTGATGCCCACATGATCGTTTGACCCAAGGGCAACGAGGAATCAACTTGGCAATAGCTTCTGACATATTTGATGGTGAAAGCACATTGGACGAGTAAGAATCCGCTTCAGCTAAATAACAAAAAAACTCGAGTTTTAGTAGTGGGAGGAACAGACAACCTCGGGTCCAATGACCTCTGGTCCTTTACAATGGAAGCCACTTCAAAGCCTGTGAATCCTGTAAGAAGCCTGGACTCTAATGTTGAATACAACCCTTTTCTGAACCTAAGGAGAGTTCTGCCACTCAGTGCTATCCTACAGAAAATCCATAGTCCAGACTGCGAGTACTTAATTCTTTGTATACTGGTCATGCAAGAGACCTCACCACAAAAGCCACACCATTCAAAGTCATGCAGTTAAGGTAGTTCTGAAAGCAAACAGATGACATCCAGATGCTTATCAGTGAGCAGAACTACATCTCCTGACTGTGTGCTTAAATAGGTATTGTTTAAACGTCTGTGCGTTTGACAAGGAGCTGTAAATGCCTCAGGACCTCTTTCTTCAAAGACTGTTTCACAAAAATGCTCCTGGCTGGACACTTTGGGCTTTTAAAGCTCACCTTTGTCAAATACTTAGAATCAAACCAACCAGGACTGGAAGATGCATGTTTTATTATGGCACTGCTAAGGCATGAAATCAAATGCTTGGATTGACAAATGCATATGCGGTCTGATGGGCAAGGATCCCCAAAATGGTTGCGTACTTTGTAGGTGCCCAATTATCTCAAGACGCATCATGATTCTCCAGATGGTGACGTCACCATTTATGGACTAGGATAGAAACTCACGTCCGTAAGACCAATAGGAGCCTGTCTAGGATAAATGACTCCTCGATAAACCCCACCCTATAAGGAGACACCTACACAGATCAGGGGAGCCATACCTGGCACAGAACACAAAGAATGACTGTAAACCATGTTAAGTCACATCATGGAGAAAATAGGAATGATGAAGATCAGATAGTTGGTAAGCCAGATCTAAAACTAGCAGCCCAGGAGGGTCCAGGTCCCTGAAAGATGTTGGCAAATACACCTGAAAAGTGGCTGACAAATGGGTACAATCAAACCATCTGCTACAGCTGGAGATTGGACAGGATGATGGGATCACCTTGACTACATATCTGCACTATATTCAGCTTTAAATGATACTCATTTGTGGAAGGGCAAAGTGACAGGAGTCGTGGAAATCTGTACCCCATATAAGCCTCCACGAGTCTTGTGCTGGGCTCCCGTCAGGTGCATCCCACTGGCCCCGCCAGCTGGGCAGGTGTAATATAGTATCTGTCCTTTGTGAGGGACCAGTAATTGACCCTTAGTGGGCTCAGATCTGGAGAGTGTCTGCTGCCGGATGTCCTGGAGGATTACCAGAAACACAAAAATTATATATTTTTTTATAACTTCTTGCACACTGCGAAAATCCAAATTCATTTTAACATGGTTGCTGCCGTAATTGTAGAAGAAAAAAAAAAACCAGAAACACATGCATCAAGACAATCCACCAGCACCCGCATGCTCGCCTTGGCATGGCTGAACTGGCAAACCATTAACAACCGGTTTTCAGGGCTGATCGTCAACAAAATACCTTAAAATTAAAGCTCAATAAACTCTGAAGGTGCAGAGAAGTGGCCCAACTCTCTCTACTTGGAAAACAGCTCCTCGGTCATCAGAGGAGACCTGCTTACCTTCATACTTCACCTCTGATATCCACTGACCCAGAAGTTGGGAGAGGGATGAGACTGTGAACACATTATTTGTGCCAATCATGCTATGCCAGAGTATTCTTTGATGCAGTTTATCCTTTTTAATATCTACTTATGTTACTCACAAGTGTTATTTGCTTACTCTAGGTCAGTGGTTCTTAACATTTTGACTTCTGTGGACCCCCACTTAATCATTATTTGAATCTGTGGACCCCCACCAAACCATTATTGGAATCCTGGGATCCCCACTCAGCCAGTAGTAGAAGCCAGGGAACCCAGTCTAAGATTTTTCAATTATTTGATCTGCAATAAATACACAAAAAATACATAAAACAAGCGTTCAACAAACAATACACACATTTTTATATATTTCATGTAATTAATAAACAAATATAAAATATACGAAAAATTAATAGGATGGAACATTTCTAAATTCAATTAAGGCAACTCATCATTCATATTATGAGCCATATGTACAAAACATTTTTGGGAGGATGCGAATCGGGCCGTTTGCGACAGAAAAAAGCATTTAGGAGCGTACGAAAGCCAAAATGTGATTTGGGAGCCTGTTACCAAATCGCAGTTTGGCTTTGCGAATGAGTATTTGGAAAGGGCGCCTTTTAGGCGTCTCTTCAAAATACCAATGTGCAGTGATATTTATTCAAACTTTGTGACCAAATTCTGGTTACAAAACATTAATATTTTACTGACACCTTGAAGGAGGAGGTAACCAATTTGCAAATGAAAATGAAAAAATATTTATCTTTCAAAAGCAGTGCAAAACCACTGTCTGCTCTTAAAAAACAAAAAACGTACAAGTTTAATTTTCTTTTTTTTTTTTAAGCAAAAAAAAACATGTCCATAAAGGAAAACAGGTACAGGTTGCATTTTTTTTTTTTTTTTAACTTGCTTTATTTCAAAGTAATCACAGAGATGGTGGTCTGCTGACTCCAACAGGCAACCATCCCTGTGATGGCAGCGATTCCTAGTGGGTCTCAAATTGCGACCTACTTCATTAATATTCACGAAGTAGGTCAATTGGCGATCCGAGTAGGAATCACTATTTTTAAATATGCTATTCAGTACATTAGGAATTGCGATTTCCTTATTGGCAATTCTGTAAGAATTGCAATTTGGAAAACACCATTCCTAATGTTGGTACATGTGGCCCTATAATCTGTTTGATGCACTTACTCTGCACCCACAAATCAATCGAGTATACTGTCTGCATTTTTTGTCTCCAATTTCAAATGCCTTCATATTTGTTATAAATGATATGTTCGATTGTACATCTTGCTTCTTTATCTATATATATATGCACTTTATTAATCTGTTATTATTATTTAATTTTCTAAGCAACCAAAGACCCCCTGAGCAGGCTTCTCAGGCCCCCAAGGGTCCCTGTAATACAGGTTAAGAACCACAACCCTCTGCGATTCAGAGTGGGTCCCAAAAAACACTCATAAAATCAGAAAGACTTGCTAAGGGTCTTGCAATTCCTGATTTTGGAGTTGCAAATATGCTATTTTTCAAATCGCATACTTTGCAATCACAAGATGAGCCTGCATTTCAGGCACGGGTTATATGAGCAAATTATGCCAATCATTCAAAAATAAAAATAACTTGGCACGAAATCAAATACTGTAGTAAGTACACAAAGACACGAGAGGGCGCTCTAACCTCAGAAAAGCTGGGAGTTTCAGTCTTTCAAGGTCGAAAAACGTACTATCAAGTAAATGACACCAAAATCCCGAGTCCGTTTCTAAATAACAGCTTAGGCTCGGACATTCATTCCTACGGTCCAGTGTCGGAGTGGCCTTTAGGCAGGGCCACTGGAATTATGCAGCAGGAAAGGGTCAATTTATGCTGGAGGGTTGACTAAATTAAGCGGTAAGAAAAGGAAAATTATGCGGCATATTGCGGCACATTTTGTAATGGCATTAGTTCATTATTTTATTATCTTTAAACTTAGTAAGTCTCTGTGGGCATTGGTTTCACCTCATTAGTGAACGTTTAACAGCCAACTGTAGTAATAAGCCAAGAAAGGCAACCAAGCAACTTTGCAAAGGTCCTTCCACTGTGTGGCAAACACGTGTTGTCGCATTTCTAGTAACTTTTGAACCGTTTGAGCTTAAAACAAATTTTGTATTAAACGTCACAGATTATGCGGTAGATGATGGTTTATGTGGCAAATGCAGCAAATCTATAATTCTGCGAAAATCGCTGCAAAAATGTCATAATTGCAGTGGCCCTGTTTATAGCGTAGCCAGGCAGGACTCGGGGTTTCCGCCTGGCCACTTTTCCAAGGGCACCACCGGCATTGTCGTGCGCCAGTTAACGCTGGCATTTTGAGCCCTCATCTGTACAACTTCAAACAGCAAATAGAAAACAATTTTAAATGTGTTCTAAAGAGGAATTAATAAACCCTGAATTATGATTAAAGTAACCAAAGGCAGAAAATTCATGTTACAAATGAACGCTTTCGATTTTGTTTAAAATCTAATTTAGTATCGTGCCCAGGCCTTTACAAGTTGTTATTTTTCTCCTGGAAAGGTGGCAACCCTAGTAGCAGTTCCAGTGGTCCCAGGTCAGTGTGTGCAGCATACGTGCCACATTTATAGAAGGGAGATTCAAAAAATGAACAAATACACCGGGAGAATGCATTTCACCCATTCACTTCTATTGAAGCAGAGGCAATTTCCGTCGGGAGGAAATCAAATTTAAGTCATTTCTTGCTTCAAAAATCGGGAATCTCCTGCCGGAATCGGGTCTATTGGCACGTACATTGTGTGGGTTGTTTTGTTGCCTCCTCATGGGTCTGTTGGGCAGGTTTTTAATGTTGATTATCCTGATATTAAAATAAACATTGCCTGCAGCTAGTTCAAAGCCACGCAGTCTTCCATCCTTTGCAGAACACTGATACAGCTTGCATTTCCAAGTTCAAAACTGCCCTAATTTGCAAACACGAGCCTTTTTTTTTTTTAGCTAATTCACTAATGTGGCCGCCTCAGTTTTGGCCCCTAGGGGCTATACTCTGTCCCAGTCCCACCCTACTCAGACTGATCTGCGTGAACAATACACTATTTGCCACATATTAATAGTTTCTGTTCTTGTTCAGCACAGTTGTTCAATAAGTGCACATCTTTAACAATCTAAAACTTAAAGTTGGATAATGCCACACAAAAAAAAGTTTCCCCAATCACATATTTAGGGAATTTTGCCTTAAGTTATTACTTGATTTACCTCGATTCCAACGCATTTGCCCCTGTGAGGCTATATTGCATTGTAATTGCACTTATATAGTGGTTACTACCCTTACCAAGGCACTGAAGCACCTAAAGAATAGTGCTTCACCTAGTGAGCATTGGGACTAGTCGTTTGCTCTCAAGTACGTCATTCCCTGCATGTAGTCCAAGCTCTTTCTGGGGGATTCAATTGATAGGTGTTAGGTGGGGTGTGAGGCTTCATGCAGATGGATGCTGGGGTTAACGGATGAGCTAGAGATGCGATGGTGGGGTTAGCGGATGAGCTAGAGATGCGATGGTGGGGTTAACGGATGAGCTAGAGATGCGTTGGTAGGGTTAACGGATGAGCTAGAGATGCGCTGCTGGGGTTAACGGATGAGCTAGAGATGCGCTGGTGGGGTTAACGGATAGCTAGAGATGAGTTGCTGGGGTTAACATATGAGCTAGAGATGCGCTGGTGGGGTTAAAAGATGAGCTAGAGATGCGCTGGTGGGGTTAAAAGATGAGCTAGAGATGCGTTGCTGGGGTTAACGGATGAGCTAGAGATGCGTTGCTGGGGTTAACGGATGAGCTAGAGATGTGCTGGTGGGTTTAACGGATGAGCTAGATATGCGATGGTGGGGTTAACGGATGAGCTAGAGATGCGTTGCTGGGGTTAACAGATGAGCTAGAGATGCGCTGCTGGGGTTAACGGATGAGATAGAGATGCTTGGATACTGTTCGGCTGCAGGGGTAGGACTGTCAATGAAGTGGTTGTGATCTTTGACATGATGGGAAATTGGCGTAAATGCAATAATAGAGATGAAAGCAAACATGCCTGTGCGTGGGAGGAGAGTGTACTACGACGCAGGAGGATACAGAGTAAGGAAAGTAAAGGAAGGAAAGGGTCATTCAACAGAAAAAACAGGTGCAGCAACAATCGAAGTTTTAAGTCAAGGTCAATTCTTCCTCCAGGTTTAAGAATATAGCGAGGGTTTTGGAGATGGCCTGCAATCCGAGGACATAAAACTGTAGGCATAAACTTCTTTATTTGTAAGTGCATAGTGCTATATTTCGTACTTTTGATCAGTGTTTAATTTGCAGGGGGGCCCACTGGCACTAATTTTTGCAGGCCGGCACTTATTCTTCCTCATCAGACTTCCAGAGATACAACACAAAAGGAGAAAGAGAAACTGTGAAAAGTAGTGACAAAGGGAGAAAGGAGGGACAAAAAGAACCTCAAGCGTGAGTTAAAGAGGCGGGGTGCCTGGTGGTGGCTTAAAGTAGGAAGTGGAATCAGGACTACAAATTCTTGGAATTCAGCACCTCGACTCTTGATAACGCAAGAAGGGGGCTTCTAAGTAATATTTTGGTGCCCAGCTCTTGTTCTTTTATCACTTAAGCACTTCTTTTGATGGACACTAGATTCAGGTGAGTAGTCTTTCTACCATTAGGCCACTGCTACATCACTGTGCGAGCAGGGGCCGCTAACCAGCTCACGGGTTGGTAGTGTAAAGGGGAATATCAAGAGCTTTAGGCTGCACAAGAAGGAAGGGGTTCACTCGTGATCACAGCAATGGCGGCCTGCAGCTTTAGGAGGGATGGGGGCGGGCGGGACACACACACACACTCATTCTTTCACACAGACACGCATGCACGCACATCCATTAACAACACTCCTACCATTCAAACATGCATGCATGCACCAAATATTCATTTTAAAAGATCGCACACATACACACTTACCTTCAGCCTCGAGGTCCCAGGAGGGTTGGGACTGCTGCCTTCCCTCACTGGCTGACCTATGGTCAGCCAGTGAGGGAAGGCAGCAGTCCCAGCCTCGTCACAGAGTGGGATGGGGTCAGTGAGACTGCTGACCCCACCCCACTCTGTGACGAAGTGTCACTGATTGACACTCGCCCTGGGCACTTCAGGGCTTAAACCTGAAGCACCCAGGTCGAAGTCAATGGGTGACGCTTTCCTCGTCACCCAGGTGAGGGCCTTGAGGCACCTTTGCTGAGCCGAGGAGGTCACGCCCATAGGAGCTGTGACCTCCTCAGCCCAGCAAAGTTCAGCTCAGGCAGCCAGGAGTCTGTGCAAATCGCGCATGTCTGCTCCTGGCTGCCTGACCTGAACATGGAGAGTGTCTGTCAGGCTGACTGACCTTTGTTCAGCCTGACAGACACTCTTCATGAGGGGCAAAAGGTGGGGGGGCGTGGCCCCTCCACCCTAAAGGACGGGCGGCCACTGGATCACAGTAGTTAGAAAGATTATGTGGGTAGTAATGTAAACATCAAAATGGAGATTCTGCAAGTGCTGGCATAGGTGCCACCTACAAAGTATTACTTATAAAAGCAAAGTGTGATCTAGTTGGATGCCCCTGGTTGGCATGGCTCATGATGGGGACAGCCTCCCCAGACAGTGGAAGTGCAGAGCCTGGGCTCAGTGGCTGTAGGGTGGAGACCAGTGCTTAATTTGTAAAACATTGAGTGCCCGCGCCAAAGAGATGCTCAGGAGGCTGCTGTCGGTGCTATTAATGGTCAGCGCAGCGAACACCAGGTCTGCACAGCCTGGAACCCACCTCAGGCCTCTTTAATCAACCACCAGACACTCTCTGCCCCTTTATCTCATGTTTGCAGGTTTCTCTTCCTCCTTTCTCGTGTGTGCTTCCGTCTCTTGCACTAAACAAATATCGGACGAGGAAAAATAAGTGCTGGGTCCCTAAAAATGAGTGCCGAGAAGCAAACCAAACCCACAGTTTAGCAAGAGACTGTCCTAGAACGTTCCCTTCCCTCTTTACCTGCTTAGATTACCACCTTGGTTAGAATATGACAACTTAATAGCGTTTCGTTAACCACAATGGTTGAATTAGAGACACCACAGCTCTGTGGGTGTCAATGTACACAGAACTTTCGGCCCTGATGGGTGGTAGGGGAATGCTGCTGAGGTACTAATCTGCCCGTTTGTGAACATTGTGACCCCGCACATCAGTCAGGAGCAGTTTACAGTTCCAAGCGGGTGCTAACTTTTGATATGACATTAGAATGTTTGTTAAACTGGCTTGCACGTGCTCTGTTACCTTGTCAAGGAGCAAGTATGTACTAAGTGCCATAACAGTTACTTATTTAGGTTACCATACAAAATGAAGGCCATTATGAGCATTCCAAACCATTTCCATTTGAGCATAAAGACATTTCGTAGTGGATTAATAAAAATAAAAAAAACATCATAGTTGGATTAAACCTCCATATTTCACAAAAAATCATCATGGCAAGACCTCTAAACATTGCACTTCATACAACCCGACTGCACACAGAACATACTAACACACAAGACCGGTTTCAGACGGGAGTGTGCATTCAGAGACAGTCACCATATTTTAGCATCTTAAGACATCTTAAGACAGTAAAATGCCTTATTCTACAGTGAACATACCAAGAACATATTTTATATTACTGAATGCAGGTTCCTGAAAACAGTATAAATTAAATTCTAATTAAACGTTTTATAACAAACGAGTATCCAGGCAGCATGCGCACCGGAGTCAGACTTCAGAGCAAAAATATGGCATCAACTTTTCTGGCCGACAAGTGTGTGTCCAGTGGGCATTTTGTGCATGGGCACTGGGCAGCGCGAAGAACCCCTTCGGTGGTACAGGAAGTATTATGTTGTCACTCACCTCTTTAAGAAGGAGTCAGAACGCCCCTCTCCCCTTAACATCAATAAAAAGGCCAGAGAGAGGTACTCTGGGACGTGGTTATTTTACGCACTGGCACACAGGTAAGGGCTCCGAATAAATCCATGTCACCGATACCTTGATGCCTTACTCCTGGGTTTTCGTTTAACAGTCAAATGCATCCTCGGAGTTGTATTCCGGATTCACTTCAGTTGATCCAACTGAGTTAGATCTGAAAATAATGGTGTTTATTAGAGAAGCCCAGGACAGAAGTATTGTATCCTTGGTGACATGGAGTCATCTGGTAACCTTACACACGGTGCACAGCAGTCAGCCATTCCTTGTAAATAACATACATGTAGCCTGCACCGGGCATGTGCTACATGCAGCAATGTTGAGGCAAGGGGACGGTCCCACGCCACTGACGAGGTCATCAGGGATTACAAATTCTAAGTGGTCAGCAGTGCACAAGGGGAAGAGGGTACCTTGTTATTCAGCCAACCACAACCGGCACATTTCAAGGGGTTTGAGCTGACAATACAAAGTTCTCCTTCAACTGCAGAGCTTTTACGGATATTTCTTTTTATAAAACAAAGCTTAGTATGTAGTCCAAGAACCACCATACCCCTCAACCTTTTCATTCAATGTCTCGAATTTACTTTGATTTTGGCCTTGCAGATTGCTGTAGCAGGCCGAAGCTAGGAACACACTACTGAAAGGGCCTGAAACGTGCAGATTGCAGGGGCTTGTTATTCGCTGGGGTTTTAAATAATGAGTTATTAGGTTGAAGTATTAATCGATATCACTGATGGTGAAAAACATAAGAAGATTTACTTCCTCGGCTTTAACTCATATTTTAATCCATTCATTTTTCCTTGAATATTGCTCACTTTGAAGATACATTGAAAAGCCAGCTCTCTGGCCATTAGCCGAACACTTGGCCACCCGCCCACTCACCGGTTGTCCAGTCCCAGCCTTTGTGCCAGTTTTCTTTGCAGGTGTAGTCCAGTTTGCAATCCTGCCACCAGGTGTCGCAGTCCTCCTTGCAGAGCGGCACGTCGAGGATTCGCTCCTTCCGCCAGCTGCTGTCTGCCTAGGACATGAGAGCACAGTCAGCACCCTGAGACCCGGGCACTGAGAGAAGCAAACATCAAAGGCCCATTTATAGTACCGAGAGATTTTACATCCGTTAGTGTGTGCAGTTTAGGCCTGAAATGAACATTCCTCTGCGTTTTCAGCTCTCACTAGTACTGTTGGTTTCACTCTCAAAGGGGTTCCCTGCACAGTTGGGGATCAGAGGTGGAACTTTGGCAGACATTATGGAAATACCCATAGGAGGAGAGAGTGGAATTCCAACCATTATGGTGGACACTTGGAAATATGGCCCTCAAAGCAGGATAAACTGCAGTCACCTTGCCGTGGGGGGTCACCAAGCTTTCCATGGCTGACTTCCACAGAGCTACCTTCGCCAAACATGGCGGGGGATGTAACAATGGGCCTGATGTACATCTTGGCGGATTCAAAACTCCGTCACAAACGTGATGGATATCCCATCTGCAGTTTTACAATCTCTAGAGGATATAATGGGATCGTAATACGGAGAACGATCCGTCACATCGTGAAGGAGTATTCCCCTCCGCCGACATCTACATCATGCCCTCAGTGGAATGAAGGGACCGCCGCCATCTTTGACAGCATGAACTCTGCACCATGCAACACCCGGAAGCAGAGATGGAGGGGGTCTGTCTGCTTCCGGGCGTCTGCAAGAGAGGCAATTCGCAACACGATCCTTCAAACAACAGAGGCATGAGCAGAGAATTGCTCTTTTTAGGTCGAGCGTGCAAGCGCTTTGACCTGTTGTGAGTATTGTGAGCTTTTAACCACGCCCACCGCATGCCCATCACTTTCACTTGTTCGTGGGCTTGCCTTTCAAAAATCCTTTATCATTGGTAAATGGTTTGCGTTTATCCCTCCTTGTGGCGTTTTTTTTACCGCCTTGCAGACTGCCCTGTTACATGGATAATTGCATGATTCCTGATATGTTTGACTGTGAGCAAACTTCTTTTTCTCTGTCTCTCTTCTTCGCGCTCATGCCACTTTGAATCGGCTCCCTTATGTCAACTGGTTTACTTTTATTTTTCAATTTAAGAGGCAAAAAAAGTCCAGTTAGGAATTTACAAAGCTAATAGCTCTAACTCGAGCAAATGCCAGACCCATTGCATTGCAAATGCTTGTTTATTTAAGTAGAAACCCTTTTACTGCTGCCCTTTAAATCATGCCCTTGTTATGGAAAAAATAGAAGGGAAAAGACAAGGGTGGAGTACCTGACAAGAGTAATAAGCAGGGCCCCTAATTATGCGGCATGGAGGGCCAAATTATGTGGCAGGGCTGGCAAAGGTTTACAGCAAGAAAAAAAGCATAAAATGCAGCACATTTGAAGCAGTATAACTTAACTGGTGTAAAAGTGGCAAATCGCTGAACACAATTTGGTAAAGGGTTAAACCGCATTAACAGTTTAACGTGTAAATACAGCAATCGGCAACTGAAAGGCGACCTGCCTCTGTGTGACAAAATGCCTGTTACTGCGCAGCAATACAGTAGTACATGTTTTAAGAAAATAGGCCCCGTTTGAGCTAAAAAAAATTTTTTTTTTTTAAAAACAAACTTTTTTTTGACTGATGTAAATGTAACATAGCATTCGGCGTCTCATCTGATCTCAAACTGTACTGGCTGGTTACTTACCTATGTCTTGGCAGGTGCTTGCAGAGGTGGAGGGTGGTTTAAGCTACTAGAGGGCCTGACCTACTTGTTCTGCCATTGAACTTACAGTTGTTATGTTAGTATAAAGGTCTGGGCCCATACCATAAATAGGGCAACAAGAACATATAAATACTGTGGCACTTTACGCCAAAGCGCACCTTTCAAAAGGTGCACCTGGCGCAGACCAGGATGGCGTACCCTATTATAATGAATGCATGGTGCCCAGAGCAGCTGCAAACTCTTGCCCGCTCAGAGCGTAGCCCAATTAGTAAAAGGCGGAGTGGCAGCTTAGAAGCCGATCTGTCTTTTAGAATGCACGTGGGAACCACCTGCACTTTAGAGAGGGGACAGAGCTCCCCCTGCACGTGGATGCATTGAATGACTGCACCTGCCTGTAGGGGACCATGTCTTCATGCAAATGAGGGAACACCCTCTCAAGAGATCGCTGGCGCACACGCAGTACCAGCGCTCTCAGCATTACAGAAGGGGGGCATAAGTGTCTGTGTTCCCTTTTGGAATACTAGAGTGCCCCCAATCGCACCAAAAATGGGCACACACCTGTTGCACCCCTGGCCACTTTCTGTAAATTAACCCCTGATCTTTCAGGTAACATGGTATTATGAGCACTATCTAGAAAGTTTAGGATATTCAAATTCCTTCTTGGAAGAGAACACTGTGCTATCATGATGAAGAGTCCTAAAAATGTGAAACTACTCCTGGTTTGTCTGTGTTTTGGTTCAGGGACTAACTGGCCTAGCAATTCGGTCCGATCTGTTCCCATTGGAGCAGAATCGAGACCGATTTGCATAGGATTGTCTCCAAACTAACACAACATCGTGTACAAAATGACAATAAGTGGGACATGTATTCCCAGATGTGAGTCCCGTGCACACTGTGTCCTTGGAAACAAGCTCTACCCGGCTGATTATCCCTAACTAGGAAAAAACTGTGCTGCGTTCTGGTTCAGGGAGGACCTGGCTTAGCAGTTTGGGCAGGACTGTTCCCAGTGGAGCAGGGTTGAGACTGATTGGCATATGGCAGGGTCCAAACTGAGGTGGCATGGTGAGCAGAGAAGGATGTACTGGGCTAGGGCCCGAGTGATTACCAGCGGCTGAGCTCAACAGCAGTCCACCCATCACTTACTTGTGTACTTCAATGAACAGCACATCAGTAACTATTAGAAAAGGAAACTTTTCAGGCATCGGTGAAACTCAACCCCCCCTCCATTGCCAGTAATGATTGAAAAGACTGTTAATAGTGCATTGAAATGCGCTAGTTTGACCAGAGTTTCGCAAATGTACCAAAAAAGCGAGTTTTGAGGTTAAATCAATTTAAAGATTAAACCCAACTTGCTTTCTTGATATATTTGTGTATTATAGGTTGAAAATGTTGCAAATTTTAAATGGCAAAACAAACATTTCTTGAAAAAACAACTGTGAGAAAATGTGTCCAACACTGAAAGTGCTCGGTCGCCAGAAAGGACTCACTGCTTGGATCCAGGGCCCAAGGTTTGGGGAGCACTCGTAGAAGCAGGTATCCTGGATGAAATGTTTCTTGCAGCTGTCACTCATGACCCCGCAATGGTTCCAGTTGAAGTTGTACAGATATGATTGGTCGTTGTGGGCCTCCTCGCTGGTGTTTGCTGTACAACAGGCATTGTCCTTCCAAGGAGCGCACTGTAAATACAACCGAAAGACAGTAGGTCAAGGGAATTGCTGCCTACTAGGTCAGTGGTAAGCACAATATGAGGTCAACAGTCTACTACAGTGGTTCTTAATGTTTTGACTTTTGTGGAAAACCCAATGACTCACTGATGGGTGCCGGGGACCACGGCATAAGCAATTTCTATGATTTGTACCTCAAACCAGTGCACAAAAATACATACAAAAGTACACAAACAAACAAAATAAACAAATATTTTAATTAATTCACAAAAAATAGAAAAATAATAATTTAATGGGAAGCTTTTAGATTTTCCAAACTTGGTTTCATTTCTAATCGATGAAGCGATATTCTAAACTGTAACATATCACTGTCTTTTTCGCTCCGAGTGCTCGTTCGTCAGCGAACACCAGAACTACACGAGGCCACTAATCATCCATATTAGATTCTCTTTGCTGTACTTGTTCTGCTCCCATAAATCAAGCTGCAGCTACATATGTATGTATCTGCTAATATTATTTTATTTTCTTGACAGTCGTGGACCTCTGAACAGGCATCACGGACCCCCGGGTAAAATACCACTGGTCTACTACATAGAGATGCATAAAAGAATTTTAGACCACAATCAGACTTTACATTAAGAATATTAAGTACAATTTTGCCCAAAGATACATGAAGGGAAGATACCTTAGAATGAAAATTCCATCATGAAGAATAGTCTTACCAACAAAATACCTTTTTCCATGAGGGTTCAGTGATTTTCCTGGAATATACCTGACCTGAGAGGGTTGGAATCACAGGAGATATATATATCTGCAATTTCCCGTGGGGATTTTAGACCAACTACAGCCTGAACAGCTGGACGGAATGACACCAAGTTTGGCAGAAAGGTAAATCTTGTTCCAGAAAGTGTGCTTTATGTAATTTGGTGTAAATCCTTTTCAGTAGTTTCGAAGTTACTAAAAGGAAAAGAAATATAGATATCTAGGGACGAAGATCCTTCACAGATCCACTCACCTGGGATCCATGGATCAAGGGGAAAAGTAAGGTTACGATTGGATGGCCGCATCCTAACAGGAAAGTTGTGATCACCATTTTCTCTCTCATTTGGGCCAGGGGAGGGGAAAAAAAGGGAAGAAACACAAAAGGAGTCAGGATACAGATATCCTGGTCCCATAGGACACATGGAGGGTTGTGGGTAATAAATTGCCCAATTGTGTTTTTATTTTTTTGGGTCAAACCCCAGATCCACCACAGGGCTCAGTGTGACACCCAGTATAAATCTGTGATGGATCCATGGATCGAAAGAAAGAAAGAAAGAAAGAAAGAAAGAAAGAAAGAAAGAAAGAAAGAAAGAAAGAAAGAAATACACCCATCCATACAAGAGACCCATGCCCAAGGCCATGTGCAACAAGGGGGTTGGGTGCATGTGGAAGAATACATTTAAAAACAAGAACATAAAAGGGGTTTAAGGGAAAAAGGGCTGCAGTAGGCTTTCTTCTATGTTACTGCAATCCAGAAAGGAAAAGACACAGGAGTCCAGAGAGGAAAGAAAGAAGACAAGCCAAGGTAACATTATGATCTGTGGTGCCTATGTACCTTGCTCTGCTCAGCGGGCGTGCAAGTAAAATTCTCCAAACTCACAAATGCTATGCTTGTTCCAGGTAAGAAAAGGCTCGTGCGGCACTCAAAATATCCATGAAACTCGGTGAAAGGCAATGCATCTCTGAAAGACGCACTACACACAAATGCCTAAACGCTAACTCAAGAAACTACATTTACCACAAAGTTGCAGCACTCTCATGATCTTTGGAAGTGGTGGCAGCCATTTTGAAGATGTAGAGTGGAAATGTTCACTCGCCCATAATGTCCCTGCTAGGCAATCAAGATACTTTACTGTTGCACCCAAGACTTTATCCCAAGACCTTGTTAAAAAACTTCAGAAAAGATTATTATTATTTTTTTAAGCATGTTTGAAATTGAAGATGAATACAGAGAAGTATTCCAAGGAGTTTTATTGTATTTTGAAAATGAAATTGCATTGTTAAAAAGTATTTTTTCCGAGATAATCTAAAAGGAATGCCAACTATACTTGTGTCACACATTTGGATATTAAACCACTTGAACAAAAAGGATCGTCATCACCTTTAAACACTGTATGATATTTTTCATAATGCACCTACTGTATTCAAGTTATGTTATCAATACTTTGCAAGTGTTATATCAGTAGTTATTACACACAGGCAAGCTTTGAGTCTTACTATGTAGGTCTTTACTTCATAGGTAAATTACATGTTATTGTTTTAAATATATATCTATGCTCTTGTTAGCCTCCTGACCCCCAGCGGATATAGCGCGTTGCCAGGAGGAGCTGCAAGCCATTAATAGGTCTCCCAGAATGTCAAAAGGAGGTTTGTGCTCCCTCTGGTTGTCCAGTTCAATACTAATACTTTATTCCCAAATCGCGAGAACACCTCACAACTCACGCCGCCTTTCAGCCTCCATGGCTAGTGTATAGGTATAGTAGAAGTTTCTCAAGGTTATAGATCAGTAGTTTAAAATTACATGAAGTAAAATAAAATATAATTAAAAGTAATCACATATATGTTTAATAATAATAGTTTATTATCTGTTTTGATTACATTCAAAATTAGATTAATTACAAATAAATCACATTATAACTGTTAAATTATTCAATATAGTTAAATGATATCATGTTATATGTTGATATATACAAATACATACATGAATGTTCAACATTAAACTTAAAATCTTACCTTCAAGGACAGGACATAAAGAACTGTGAAGTAAAGCGAATCCCTGTGTACTGACCGCGTTATAATGACTCTGTCTCTAACTGTAAGTGAAGTGACTGACATCTGTGTTCAAGGACAGGAATGTGCTTGGGAAGCGATGCATTGGTATCTGTGTGGACTATATACTCCTGATGAATGTTTGTTTATTGCAGTTAGAGAAACAACCTTTGCTTACATCAGAGAGAAGGAAGATAATATTTGCTTTATCGAAGAAGGAAGTAATGTTATGCCACAACTCAAGCAATATCTATATTTATATATGATTTATTTTTCAGTTCTAAAAATGTCAGAGCTCCACCAATATACCAGAGGGTCTGAGGCACAGAGATGTTATGGAGGCCTTCCATTGTTATAGCAAATGTTAAACTATTCTATACGAGGATAAAATATTTGAGATATCAGTCTTCTCCTTAGATTGCCACTACACCTCAGTGTAGACAGGAGCACTCGGCAGTGAGACATCAGTGCCTGGTGGGGAGGCAGGTCAGACTGGAAACAGCTTGTGTCTCAGTTTTCTCTCTTCTACCACTCCCCTTTAACCTGGTCTACTGATAACCAAGATATTTCTATTATGTATGGTTGGCCATGGTTGCAGAGAAGTACATAAAACTTCATTGCGCCTGCTGAATCCAGAATTCACAGTAGTAAGTTCTGGCAGGTAATTCGAGAAAATGAGGTGGGTGGGTTAGCAAAAGAATAGATAAACAGGTGGCAGGAGGAGGGGAGAGCTACACTGCCCATGAGTGGGGGCCAAAGAGCAGGTAGGAAGGGAAGAGGTGATAGGGGGTAGTTTTAGTGCCCCAAGAAAATCAGGTGGTGGAAGTAAAGGTGGAGGAACAAGGAGGGAAGGTTAAGGGGGGGTTAAAAAGCAAAATGAGGAGGAGTAGAAGAAAGGGAGGCCAACCTAGACAACATTATTTCCCCCCTAGAAGCGGATTGAAAGCTTTGGTTTCTTAGCACTATGAATGCCATTCTTGCTAAAAAAAAAAAAGTAAAAACAGGTTCAGTTGTCAGAACAAGTTTAATCTGGATGCCTTTTCAATGAAAGAACATACAAGTGTATTATCTATTTGTAGAAAGACAACATTTGAGCTCTTAATGTTAAGGACAGGTATTTTCAGGCTCTGTAGTCCGGGGTTCATTGATCTAATACTTCTATGATGAATAATTAGGCTACTAAATTAATCATTTATTGGGTATGCTACCTCAGTTGAATTTCTATCAAAGTTTATCCCTGCCAGGGGTAATATTGAGTTGAGAAGTACTTTTTTTCAATTTTCCTCTAAAGGCCAAGCACTTTGTGATGTTGTGTGTGTACAAGGGGAGACTATTCCAGAGTTCAGGAACAATGGCAGAAAACCACCGGTCTCCTCTGCTTTTACATCTGCTTCGGGGGGACCAGCAGGCTCCCAGTTTGCCAGAACTGTGTGGACGGGAAGTCTGTTAGCACTGGATATTGTACAGAAACTATGTGACTAGAAAGACGTCTGGGCATCTGTAATTGAGGCACAGAATCCTGAAGAAAATCTTGGCTTGCACAGGTATACAGCAGAGGTTTCTCATATGGGAGGTGATGGACTGGTGAACACTTAACCAAATGCATTAAGCTTCTTGTTGCATTTTGAGCTTTTTGTGGAGTAGTTTTACCCGTGGGCACTCTGTCATACAAGGCACTACAATACTTGGGGTAGGTAGATTGGGCTTCCTATTAGGGCTGCACGGAAAGCTAAGAGAAGCCCCCAAAAGCCAGATATTGTTTTGAGAATGGCAGCACACTAAGCATGCCCAACTCTTTCCAGGAGGGCTACGAAGGATTCTTTCACACAAATCTTTGTTGTTCTTCCAATGGTGACCTAAAACATTTCAGCAGCTTTATTTCTATGAAGGAGCAACTCAACTTTGGGTTATGAAAATGTACCAGTCCTTCTGGCTACTTTTAGAGCTTGGTGGACAGTTGACCCAAATTTCCCCACCTGTAGATATCCGAAGTGCCTTTAAGAGCCTACTACAGCACCTCTTGGATGACAGGAGTGGGATTTGTGCACTTACCTGTCCGTACATTGCTCCCTCTTTTCCCGGCGACACTTTCTGGTGCTTTCCATTCATGCAGATGTTTAGCATTTCATCTTTGGCACCGGCCACACTTGCAGCGAAAAGCCAGATCAAAATCCATCCCATGACTGGTCTGGAAATGAGAGGAAGAACTATCAGTAAAACTGTTCCATAACAGGGGGGGGCATTGCTTGCTGTTAGAACAGGCCCCAGGCAACTGCAAAACAGTTGTCTGTATCACCCAGAAGTTCAAGTTATGTTTACTTTGCACCAAGAAGTCCATAACCCCAACAGCAAGAAAAAAAAAGAAAAATATATAAACAAGATAAAATCATACAAATCAGCCAATACATCACTAGACAACCAAGATCACTCAACGTAGGTCTTCAAATAATACACATTTCGTAAAGCAGACTAACACTAAATACAGCCTTAAAACTAGTGCAGTACTTCGATCACAGCTCCCAGCAGAAAACCTTTCACACTCTTCAAGGTGTTTAACTAAGAGACTCCATGTCCTTACTAACAGGAAATACAACACACTTCTGGTAGCTGTAAATCATGTGGATTTATTTATGATCCAAAGGCATGCAATTGCATATATTAATCAATAAAATAAATTCGAAAGCAGTGGCTAGTAACATAAATAATATGAAGGTATGAAATAAAGCCAACATACCAGGATCAATTACCACTACATAGGTGTGGAGTCTAGTACTATCCCCACAGACGGGAGTAGTTGGACCTGGAAAGGGCCTTGGGAAGGGAAACGAGGGAAGTGATGCATGAAGGAGAAGGGATTTTTGGGATGTGAGAATGAAGGAAGGCAGATGGAGAATAAAGGAGATCTAGATACTCACCACTTGTGTCAATGTTATCCTTTAGGGTCCCGATGGCGACACCACATCCGGTGATAAAGGCTATGGAACACTAGACCAGACATCAAACTTCAGCCAACAGAGGCATTTTTGACTCAAGGCAGAGCGGCGGGCAACAAACGCAAACTCTCCAGAGTCTGCGACCCACTCTGACCTATTGCTACCACACAAGTAGCTCAAAATTAGCTTCCGCACCCTAGCAGCCAGTACACTCCCCAGCAACCAGCTCACTCAACAACAGTGACACGATATCAAGCCCAGCAGCCTTTCAGCAGTGCCTGGCAGCAGCTAGCAAAGGAAAAACAAAGGGAAAAAGACAGGAAAATGGACAGTACGTTGGAAAGCAAGAAAACAATATAACTCCTCACATACAAAGACACTGCCTTTCCTAGGGGTGGCCATCTTGGATTGGGCAGCGGCCACACATGGCAGGCACTGAAAGCCATCTTCCAGCCCTGGAGGCAGCCATTTTAGACTTTGGACAAAGCTCCATAGACAGCTACCAAAGTCCCTCATCTCAGGTGGAAAGGCAATTATTCTAGCTCGGACTTTGAGGTCAACTCACTGACAGTGGCACAGAGAAGCCCCACTCAGGGAAAGGAAAAGGAACAACAGAGAACGCAACTCCTGGAAGAAGAGCCAGACAGTCCAGACAATAAAACCCTCAGTAACTTTGACTAACTCACCGAGGACCATGAAATTTGACCCAAAAGTTAACGTGGACTGTGGGAGGTACAAATGCAACAGAGCACAACAGAAAGCCGGGCGAAACTGTGGATGAATTCACAAAGCGACTATCGGGACCCCTTAAATACTGCAGATTTCAATGAATTAAATGATGAAGAGACCATGCGACGAAGGATCAATGTCTGAATCATTTTGCAGATGTATTCTCAGAGACAAATGCTGGACAAGATGCTGATCACCCGCAAGAGCAGAAGAAAGGCCTGAGGATGAAGGTGCTGCCAAGGAAGCCGGAACCAACCCCAAAGAAAATATACTCTCCTGAGGAGCTAGAGCCACGCAGACAAATACTAGCAAAGTCCCACATTCAGTGGGCCAGCACAGGCATGCCACTGATGTGGATTGCCATACCCGGATGAAGGAAAATGCCCAGCAGTTGACCTAATCTGCAAAAGCTGCAGAAAGGAAAACTGCTTCAAGTGGGTCCCTCGATGCAGAGCACTCGGGGAAAGATAGGGCCAGATGTATCATCACGGCCCTTTGCGAG
Source organism: Pleurodeles waltl (assembly GCF_031143425.1). NCBI lineage: Eukaryota > Metazoa > Chordata > Amphibia > Caudata > Salamandridae > Pleurodeles > Pleurodeles waltl. Next base: position 74,301,664 of record NC_090447.1, on the reverse strand, counting down.
TCGGAAATAGCGATTTTTAAGAAATCGCTATTTCCGACTCGCAAAGTGCCATGTATCACATTTGCGATTCAGTAATAGGGATTTCTTAAAAATCGCAAATGCTATTACCGAATCGCAAATTGCGATACCGGCCCCATTCGCAGCTATGGGCCTTTTGGCCCATAGCTGCAAATTTTTTGCATTTCCAAAATTGTGATTTCTGAACAAGAAATCGCAATTTTGGAAATGCAAAAGCCCAGGGTGCTGGGGGCCTAAGGCCCCCTCTGCTGCACCCCAAAAATGTTTTGGGGGACCTGTAAAGTGCACACATGCCAAAAGGGCATGTGTGCTTTACATGTTCAAATTGCATTATTACATTTTGCACCAGGTTACCACCTGGTTTCTTTTCATGGTATTTTGCATGTGCAAAATGCCATTCTGCGAAAAATCTCACAAAACCAGGTCGCAACGCAAGAAATCTATTTTTTTGCGACTTCTTATTTGTGGTCTGCGAATGCCTTTCATGCATCGCAGACCACTTTTTTGCACTTGCAAACGGACGAATTTTCCGATTCGCACCGTTTGCGAGTGCAAATTTTTTTCATACATCTGGCCCATAGATCGCTATGCAACAAAAGGGAAGCCGAATGATGCATGAAAGCACCATCACAGATCGAAGAACAAGGGGAGGCACCATGTGCAAACCACTGAAACCAAGTCCAGATGATGACCTTTCATGTCGCCATCCCGCCAGTCGTCCAAACCAGAGTTCTGTGACAGTAATGAAGAAGGTCACCTCCTGACTATGTCTGAGAAGAGTCCAGAGAGCCAGCAGGCCAATGTCAACCAGAAAATGGGAAGCCATGAAGCAGAAGTCCTGGGAGTCATCAATTACCTGAGTGCAAGCAAAGCTTTCCAACCATGGAAGGTCAACCAAAGAGCCAACAGAGATGGCGTACTTTCACCCAAAGCTGAACACGGAGGTGATGGTAGAAGCCAGGCAGGCTGAGAGCCATACTAGCACAACCCACAGAAGGAGCAGAAACCCAATACAAGGCAGTTGCATACTCCTGCAGAAGTCTCTCAGACACTGACGGGTGCCTCACCATTGTCAAGCACTTAAGGCACAAAGGTGGGGACATGCCAAAAACAGGGAAGGTGACCTTGGGGAGATTAAAGCCTTCCAGAAGGTCCAGGAGAAACAAGCCGTGATCAAAGAAGGACTTATCCTGAGGGAAGCTCGCATCGTCATCACCAAGAGTTTACAAAAGTAAGCATTGAATTGGCACACAAGGGCCACAGAGGAATAGTTGCCACAAGTAACGCTACGAGAGCATCTATTAGTCCCAAATCTGGACGACAGAGAAGACCCAGCTGCGTCCATGCCATGCAAGTAGCTGTCTCTCCAGGCAACAAAGCAACCTCCACTGGCAATGTCGGAACTACCTAAAGGCGTATGTGACCTAGTCACAATTAACTTCTTCATCTCCACGCCGCTCAGGCAAATGTCTGGTGCTAGTGGATGAATACTCCTGTTTCTCTCTAGTCCATATAATCTCATTAATTGCAGCAGCGAAGGCGATTTGGACACTGGAAGACATCTTTGCAACATGGGAACTCCTGCTGACCCTAAACCAAATCAATGGCCCTGTTCACCAGCGGAGAATTGCAATACTTCTTTGCACAGCTGGCCATTGAACACCGCAGGATAACACTGCTATGGCCACAGGTCAATGGAATAGGAGAGCGGTTTGTGGGTATGCTGAAGAGAGCTGTATAGCGTGCCTCTAGATAAGGCATACCAATTATGAAGGAACCATGCCAGGTCCTTTGCAGGTATTGGACTATGTTGCACTTGACAACAGGGGAGATCCCAGCTACTCTCATGTTTGGCCATTCTATTCAAACCTAACTCCCACAATAGAGAGCAACATGGGCGTCACCAAGCTCACAGCCATGGACCACGAGAAGAAGGAATGATCAGAGCGCTACGAGTACACTAGGCGGCAGACAGAAGAGACAACCCTTGCTGATGGGGACTGGGTAGTGGTCAGTAAACAATAAAAGGAAGACTGAAACCCCTATGACAAAGAACTGCTGTAGGTGACGGACATGAACGTAAGCATGGTCACTGTAACTTGACCGAGGAAGTTCATCACTAGAAACATGTTGCACTTTAAGCCAGCACCTAACCACCAGTGGAAGCCCACCCCTGGAGAGAGAAGACCAGTGGAGCTAGAAAGCCCCACCAGAGGAGCAAGAAACCCCCACCAGTGTGGGCAGAGTAGACCAGCCACTCACAACCCTACCTGGGGTGACCACATGCTCAGAGCACCAAGTAACCAGACCCTTTTGACTGAACGAGGAACCGTAGAAGGAAGGAAGCCCAGGTTACATTTTAACACATGGGAAGGTGCAGAGTCGGACAGTAGGACCCTAGGCAGGAGAGGTTGGAAGTGGAAGTGAGCTCTGGAAGGAAAACGAGGGCGGTGATGCTTGAATGGCAAGAGATGTTTGGGATGCAAGAATGGATGAGGGCTGAAGGAGAATAAAGGAAAGTAGACACTCACCACTTGTGTCGTCATCATTTCGGGGGTCCGCTGGAGACACCACAATAGCAAGTGCCAATATTACGTCTATTTACGCCTATCTCTCTCATAGTTTAACTAAGGGACTGTCCTTAAATATCTTTTAAGTGAGGTTTCCCATTGGGAGGAGATAGAGATTTGGAGTTTGGGGTCTCTGAACTCACAATTTAAAAATACATCTTTTAGTGAAGGTGGTTTTTATATTGTTAGTTTGAAAATGCCACTTTTAGAAAGTGGACATTTTCTTGCTTAAGCCATTCTGTGACTCTGCCTGCTTGTGTGTTCCCTATCCGGGTCAGACTGACAGTTGGGCTGTTTGTGAATCCCCTCTAGACAATGACACAAAGGGAGCTGGGGGTGTAGCCTGCATATCCTGATGAGCCATCTGAGCTAGAGTGGAGGGAGGAGTGGTCACTTACAGCTGAATGGGCTGTGCCTGTCTTCACACAATGCAGCCTCCAACCCCCTATTGTGTGTCTCGGGCCAGGCCTGGACGAGGCAGCATCTTGTGAACAACAGAGACTTTCCTTTGAAGTTTGCCTACTTCAAAGGCAGAAAGGGGTATAAGTAGTGGACCCAAAACCCCAGATTTTTAGATTACTTGTGGGATCAAGAGGAACCTCTGCCAAGGAAAAGAGCTGAAGAGTTTGAGGAGGAGTACTGCCCCTTTGCCTGTTCTTTGCTGGGTTGACCTGCAGTTGCTGCACCTGCCTGAAAGAGGCGAAAGACTGGATTTTGTGGTATACCCCTCCTTGTGAAGAATCTCCAAGGGCTTGGATTGTGCTTGTCTCCTGTTTTAAAGTCTCAGGGCCATCAAAGACTTCCTGTGCCAGCACCTGGAATCTTTGCTGAGACTCCTGCCCTGGCAAGTGGTGTCCCATCAAGTCCCTGGGACCTTGAGAGGTGAGGTTGGCAGAACAAGAACTGAAATCCATGAACAGAACGCCGTACAGGGAACATTTCGACACACCACCTGCAACGCGGCCCAAAAACAAAGCGCCACCCACTTCGTAGCTAAAATCAACGCATCACGGCTGGAGAAACGATGCAACACCCGTTTGCAGCTGCTGATAACGACACAAACCCCACACAGCGCAGTCTTCCAACACTGTGCGGCCGGATCTCTCACGCATCATCGCAGGGTGTCAAAAATCAACGCAAGCCTGCGTGGATCCAAGGTGCCCATCTGGAAATTGATGCATCACTCTCTTGCGGGAGACAAAAACGAAGCATCGCCGACCAGAGAAGAAACGACACACTGCCTCACTTGTGAGTAAGTAATAGACACATCACTGACTTTTCTGATGCTTGCTTGCCCGTGAGACTTTATTTTTGATGCAAACCAGGTACTTTGTGTAAAATCAACATTTCAATTGTTTTCTATGGAGTAAGACTCATTCTTTTGAAAATTCATGTCTTGACTTGTGTATGTTGGGTTTTGTCATTTTTTTCTTGTTTGATTTAGATAAATATTACCTATTTTTCTAACCTGGTGTGGTATCCATTTTGTAGTGTTTTCACTGAATGTATGATGGAAGAAAAATCGTTGTAAAGGCATGCGTGGTAAAGACATTCGTGGATACAATGCGGTTATTGTTCCGACCGTGTTCTTTTCACGAATGCCTTTACAACAATTTTGGGTTGTAAAGGCATGTGTAGTTTTCGCATGCTTTCCCCCCACCTGCCCTAAAAATTCAAATAACCCGACCATCCACCCACCCTGAAAATAAAATTACCCCGACCCCCCCACCCGCCCCTAAAAACTACCCCGATACCCCTGATGAAGCTGAGATGAAGGTTTTACATTTATTTGCGCTTAAACGTAGTGTAGCAATAATCATGTGTGACTTTAACCGAACTAATAAAGATTGTACGGGGACAAAATGTGCCCTCAGAGTAGTTTGCCAACATTTATAAGCGTGCTTTATATAACGTGATGTATTAGAATTGCACTAATCCGACATAATCGTAAACGTGTGCTATGATTTGCTTGTTTGAAATACTTTAGCTTAGCATAACTTTAGTGCAGGCTTTGGCCTAGTCGCCTGGTCTCACGATTTAGATGTTCGTATTTTTCCAGTGTGCTAATAAACGTGTATTTTTGCTTGAAGCTGTACTTTTCCACTGAGATCGTTCACATGCTTATCTTAAAGTTTCGTGCCAGCTTGGCATTTTTCTCTTTGCTCCAAGGTCGATCTGCAGGTGCGGACAATGGAAGCTCTGAAAGTGAGTTAATTGGTATAAAATGTTGCAACTTGCGTACCCGTCTCCAAGGATAATGTATGCTTAAGTAAAAGCTTGAGAACTGTTGTTTTTGATTGGACAATTTGAAGCTAACCTATGAACCCTCCAATGGAAGACCCTACTGGATTTGAACTGTTGTCTATTTAAACCAGGTGCACGAGGAGAAAGTAGCCATTACCCGGACATTACACCCATTGCGCCATTTTGCAGCTATTATGGCCCATCTTGCTGCGACGCCATTTTGAAAGAGACTTTGATGCTTTCTCTAATCGAGAGAAAGAGACTTAAATGATTCTTACCCTAGAGACTTTAACTTTGATCCCTTTGCATGAAGTAGTAGTTTTATTTTGCCGCCGTGAGGCAATTGCCCCGTCCACCCCTGCCCCTTTGCCCCGTTCCATGCTGATCGAGAAACGGTACCTGTGAGACGAAGACTTCCTTGGATGCTGATCGTAATTGGTAAATATGAAAGGAAATTGTACAATTGCATTGTGTTTCGTTTAGGTAACCAACTGCTGATTTTGATAAGGGCCCTAGTTAGGAGTTTTCCAAATTAATGTTGCTAAATTGTTTTTGCATGAAGTCCCACATGCTGATGCTAATTTGAGGTTAGATGAGGATTCTTTTGTTGCACGATGCAATTTGAGACCTTGTTATGCTGACTAAATGTATGCAATTAGTTCATTACAGATTATACTATTAGTGATTTGCATTGCTATTATCGAATGCCTTGTTATTCAAATGCTGCATAGATTGCACTTGTTCCGCCGTTATGGACAATTATTAATGTTCATTTATGTTTATCATTTGGTGTTGAGACATATCTACATTGTGCTAGCTTTGCTAATATAGGGAAATAAATTCACTAACTTTGAATAAACTGGTGTGGTTATTCCTGACTGAAAGGTCAGGGTTTGCTGAAATGTATTCTGGATTAATTGTTAAGTGTTATGTTGATCAGGGCATTGCATATGTTCGTTATTGATTTGATTAAATTGACTGATTAAGAGTGCGGAGGGTCCCACTTAGCCAAAAGATTCATCAGCCTAAAGAGCGTCCAAATACAGGTAAATTATTAGTACGGAACGCTCTATCGGTAGATGGTAGCAGAGGACGGTTTCGTCTTTTGGGACCCTGTACTCTTAAAGTACATGGTGTTGAATTAACAGTTACGCCTTTTGAGACCCCACTCGAAAAGTTGAATTAGATTTTTCTTGGATAAAACTGATTGAGAAAATGATGATGGGCTAGGTCCACCGCGACTTTCCCGGGATCTCGGAGCTTGCGAATGGAGAGAACGGAGGTGTGAGATCAGCGTTGGCGGTACTAGTGATGGTATGAGTGAAGTTAGGGTTTGCGCTTGCATAGCTTATTGCCGCAGATTGTGTGAAAAGGTTGCGAGGAATTTTCTTTTTTTAGAGGATAGCGGAGGTGCGACTCCGAGTGTAGAAGTAGGGAAGTCGTCGAACTTCATAGAAATAGCGGAGGTGCGACTCCGAGTGTGAGAGTAGGGAAGTCGTCGAACTTCATGTGCGTGTGGCGCTTTGTGCATAAAAAGGTCCACGTGGTTGTTGTTGTTGAGACGGGCCCTGCGAGGTCAAGAGACTCCGGAGTATGTTGTTTTATGTTGTGGTCTGGGCGGTTTAGTAGGTTGATCGGGCGTGGTCAACGAGTCGGTACGTGTGTTAAGGGAATGAAAGGAACTTCGACTTCGGGCTTTGACAAAATTCTAAGTGCACTGGAATAGATCATTGTCAAGTTGAGAGCAGTCTGCGGGTCAGATTAGCTTGCGAACGTGGGGACCGAGAAAGATGGAATAACTGCCGAGGCTAGTGAAAAATCCCTAAGGTCCTGAAGCGATTGTGTTACCCTTCCTGTAGTAAACCGACAGATCTGTTTTATATTTTTGGTAGCTCGCGATACATGCAAGAAGTTGTTACGAGAGGAGCTAAGTGAAGGAGGATTAGCCGCAAGGCTTTGTCAGCCGCAGTGTGTGTGAGTGTGACGTCACTAGGAGCCGCGCTGGGATAGGTTGGTTGGAGAGAAGGGTCGCGCACGGATTGGACGCAGTCCGTGGGGCTCGATTGGAAGGGGAAAGGCAAGCGAAGAGTATTCCGGGAATTAAAGTCACCTATTGATTACAAACTTTGTGAAATAAAAGACGAGAAAATGAAATTTTTTAAAGCATTAAGGAGTGCGATGAAGGGGGAATCTTACATTAAAGCGAGCGTAGGAGAGGAAACTCCACCCGAAGGCACACCAGCTTACATTGTAATGGAGGAAAAAGGGGTAGCTCCGTGTCTTTGGCTAAAACAATGGCACAAGCTGACAGAGAAACATGGGAGCGTAGCGTTCCCGATCCATGGGACATTCAATATAAGGGTTCTAGAGAATTTGAGATTCGCGATGTACGACATGAAGGTACCTCCAAGGCCAGCACAGTTTGAGGCTCTAGCAATTTGGGAACTGATGGCTAGACAGCAACAGCAAAATAAGTTCGAGACAAGGATAAGGAAGGTAGAAAAGACACTAGCGGACGCTAGGTGGGATAATGCACAGAAGGTGTGGAGGTCAGATGTATTGCAGGGGATAAAATTGTTTCCCGCAATTACTAAGGAAGAAGAGGAAACAGGTAAGAAAGCTACCTGTAAGACAAACAGAAGGTGTTCCAAGGATAGAGAGGACGAGGAAAAGTTGAGAAGAGAAGAGGAGTTAGAGGATGAGGAGTTAATAATGCAATTGCTGAATGACCGTCCACCACCTTATGCAGAGAGTGGACAAGGTCCAAGTACCAGTTCTGCCCCTCCGGCATCGGTACAGAATGGTGAAACTCAGAGTTCAGGAGCATCATCGGGATCTAAGGACCCGAGTTTACTGTTCACCCCGCAGGTTAGGAGAATATATCCAGATGTGCCCATGTTGAAACCAGCAGAAAATTATCAGCCGCAGGTCCCAAGGTACTACAGCAGCGACAACAGTACAGGAATGATTCTAGATCCGACTGTAATGGGAGGACAGAATGGTCACAACCCAACATTGGCACAAGCTGAATCAACTCAGTTTTTGATGCCTCAAAAGCAGGTGCAAGGGGGAAACGCACATGCTCAGATGACGGGGAGTCAGATGGGCATGCCGGCAATGATAAACCATAGTGTGGGAATGAACATGTCTCAGAACATGGGAAATGGACAGAACCCAGACGCGATATCACTACCCATTACTGTAGGTCCACCGGTACCTTTGTACAGTCAGCCTAACTTGGGTATGAGCAATCAAGGATCAATGCTGCAGAGTGGAACAGAAAGGAGGTGCATAGAAAACACTCCAGGGATAACTCTGATAGCGGCTCAGCCAACTGGATCTGGGTCCTTGATGGAGTTTAGTCCCATATGTGCTCAGTCAACCCTGGTGAGGTCGAGTCCCCCACTGGTGATACCGCTGTCATCGAACACTGAAAAGTTGCCGCACCCATCAATGGCAGTCGATGTGAATGCTACACTGATGGGGTTGAATGCACAACAGCTGACACAGTGGTTTAACAGTCTGAATTCCACACAAAGCTCAGACAGTGGGAAGGGAGAAGATTATCTGAATAGGGTCAGGTTAAGCATGGAAGCACAAGAATTGGTGGAAGGAACTATGGGTGTGAATAGGTTAGAGTCCTATTCGGAAGAAGAGCTGAGGTATCTATGTCCCAGGATTACGAGGGAAGTAGACAAGGTACATAGAAGGTTGCAAGAAATAGCAGACAAGAACGGGGTGGAGATAGACAAGATGAAACACTTGAGCAGGAGCTACAAATTGGATTTTGGGACCACAGACTTTGAACATATGAGGTCAGCAGGCATGAAGGCACACCTTAGAGAACTGCTGCAGAGTGCACAAGTGTGGAGATGCTTAGACAAATGGGAAAGCAGGTGGGTAAAGAGAAAGGAAAAGAGGAGGGACAGTGCTACAGAGCAAAATGAGAAAAGACCACAGAGTAGCGAGGCAGTAACTATGTTACCAATGAGGGAGACTGCAGGGGGAAAATTAATACATGTACCATGGCACAGAAGCGACATTCAGTCTTTTACGGATGATTTTCCCAAACTGAGAGAGAAACCGATTGAATGGTACCAACAGACTGCTAGGTTTGTGAAGCTTGCAAAATGTCTTTGGGAAGACCTGAACACTCTCTTTGAGATTGTGGTTCCGGCAGATTTGTGGGAGGATTGCAAAAGAGCTGTAGGTTGGCCGACAAGTGAACCAGAGAGAGACAGGGATACGGGTGCACCATCACCTATGGTGATGAGCTTATACTATAAGGTAATTGAGCATTTGAAGACGAAGGTTGCCGCGAAAAATGTGGATTGGCAGAAGATCGATCGAACTGCCCAAGAGGCTAAAGAATCGATTCATAGTTACTATGAGAGGTTGTTGAAGGCATTCAAGAACTACAGTGGCACGGAAACTATAGAGGCGAAGGACATGCTTCATTTTGTGTTCAGATTTGTGGAAGGGCTGAGACCAGAGATAAGTCAGATGATAAAGTCGCATTTGATTTGTTGGCAGTCAAAACCGATTGATGAGGTGTTGAATTATGCGAAATACTGTAGCGACGAAATTGAAGTGAAACAGAAAAGGTTGAAAGAGAAGGTGATGATGATGCAACGTAAAGCAGCTCAGACAGGTCTGCAAGGTTTGCAAGGTTTGCAAGGGTTCCAACAGCAGGTACCGCAGCCGCAGTTGCAGGGAAATATGATGTTTCAGCCACAGGCGAGAGGCAGAGGCAGAGGAGGCTTTGTGAATAATGGTCCAGATTTGAACACTGTTGTGAATGGTGTGCAGGCAATGAAGAAGGTGATGCCGTGTCACGTGTGCGGAATTGTCGGACATTGGAAACGCGAGTGCCCGATGGTGGTGCAGGAAGGTGCAGGTACAGGTGTTGGTCAGCAAAACAATGATGTCAATGCATTTCAGACAATGAGGGGACCGAAAATGAGAGGTCCAAACCCAAATTTTCAGACCGTAAATCAGTTGCAGGGATTACAACCTATGCAGCCGCAGCAGATGCAGATGCCTCGTATGCAGGTGACGCAAATGCAGCCAATGCAACAGCAGTTACCCATGGTACCTAATCAGCAAATGCAAATCCCTTTGGCACCAATGAGTCAGCAGCAAGTGATGGTTCCTCCACAGGTCTCGGGTCAGGTAATGAGTACAAATGGCACCGTACAACAGTTCCCCCTACACAGTGAGAGTGGAATAAACAATGTATGGGAGAGTGAAAGTTCAGAAGAAGAAGGAGATTGTGTGCTTGCAGCATCCTTGGAAGTTGATCAAAAGGGTCCGTACGTAGAGGGAAGAGTAATGGGTCATCGTGTCTCATTCTTGGTTGACACTGGAGCCACACGTTCAACCGTTAAGAGCAGTGAAGTACCAAATTTGCCACTCTCAGGAAGGACAGTTCAAGTGGTAGGAGTAGCAAACAGGCACCTGACGAACCCAATAACAGATCCGGTACCAGTCAGCATCGGTAACTATCAAGGGGTACATCAGTTTGTAGTGTGTGACTCAAGCCCGATAGCACTGTTAGGGAGAGACTTGTTGTGCAAATTGGGTTGTTCGATTATGTGTTCGAACGAGGGAATTAAAATTCAGACGAGCAGTGATGGGGAAGAAGAGGACAGTGTAGAAGGGGACGAGATGGAAACTGTTGATGAAGAATATCCTCTGATTGGTCTCTTCCCGATGATAACTGAAGAAGATATTCCAGCTGAATTACGGGAAACAGTTGGAAAGGAAGTGTGGGATATGACAGGGAAAGAGGTGGGATTGATGAAAGGAGTGGAACCAGTGAAAGTGACTGTAAAACCCAATGCAATCTTTCCCCAGACCCCACAATACCACATGGCACAAGACACCCTCATGAAAGTTGCCCAACTCATTGACGAATTTGTAAAGCAGGGAGTACTGAAAGAAGTGTTAAGCAGTCCATGTAATTCACCAATCATGGGACTAATAAAGCCAAGTGGAAAGGTCCGACTAGTGCAGGACTTGAGGAAAATAAATGACATCATAGTCAAGTGTTGCCCTGTCGTACCAAATCCAGCTGTGATAATGTTTCAAGTCCCTTGCGATGCTGAGTGGTTCTCAGTCATCGACCTGTCCCAAGCATTCTTTTCGGTGCCTCTTCATGAGGACAGCCAATTTCTCTTTTGTTTCAAATTCTTAGACAGAGTGTACAGTTGGTGTCGAATTCCTCAAGGGTTTTCTGAGTCACCGTCAATCTTCAATCAGATTTTAAAGAAAGATTTGGAAGCATTGGAATTGCCATTCGAGTCGACCCTGGTACAGTACATTGATGACTTACTGATCGCATCAAAGACAGAAAGTGGCTGCACCGCCGATACCATTGCTCTGTTGAACCATTTGGGAAGGAATGGACACAAGGTGTCTCCTTCCAAATTGCAGTTCTGTCAGAAGAAAGTGAAATACTTGGGTCACCAAATAGAGAAAGGGTCACGGAGAATAATGAAAGAAAGAATTACAAGTGTACTTCAAATGAGTCCACCCAAGACAAGGAGGGAGGTGAGGAAGTTTTTGGGAATGGTGGGCTACTGTCGTCAGTGGATTCCCAACTTCTCAACTCTAGCAAAGCCTTTACTGAAGTTGACCCAGAAGGATGCTTTGGATCAAATTGAGCTGAAAGGAGATGAGATGGATGCTTTTACTGAATTGAAAGAATGCATGTGCAGGGCTCCGGCTTTAGGTATGCCTGATTACACAAAGCCTTTCACATTGTTTTGTCATGAACGTGATGCATGTTCTCTGTCTGTCTTGACTCAAGCCCATGGTGGCATAAACAGACCAGTAGCGTATTTTTCAGCTACTTTGGATCCGGTCGCAGCAGCACTTCCAGGGTGTTTGCGCGCCGTAGCAGCAGTTGGTATCAGCCTCACTCAGAGTGAAGGAATAGTGATGGGACACCCAGTAACAGTCATGGTCCCTCACTCAGTTGAGATACTTTTGACCCGCTCCCGAACACAACACATGACTGGAGCAAGACTCACAAGGTATGAAACGATAATTCTGGGCTCACCGAACGTGCAGCTGAAAAGGTGCACTACGTTGAATCCAGCAACCTTGCTTCCCGGTGAAAATGCTGAAATTGAGAACGCTGAAGACGTCGAGCATGACTGCCTTCAGGTGACTGAATTTTGCACAAAACCTCGACCTGACATTAAGGATACTAAGCTTGATGAAAATGACCAAATTGTTTTCGTTGATGGGTCATGTCTAAGAGATGGGATGGGAATTTTGAAAGCAGGATGTGCTGTATGTACTGTAACAGGTGTCTTGGAAGCGGCCTGGCTCCAAGGAGTCTATTCCGCACAAGTAGCAGAACTTGTAGCCCTTACAAGAGCATGTCAACTGTCTGCATTGATGAAAGTCACCATTTACACTGATAGTCAGTACGGGTTTGGAATTGTGCATGACTTTGGCCAATTATGGTCACAGAGAGGTTTCTTGACCTCTTCAGGATCACCAGTGAAAAATGGGGAGAGAATAAGGGAATTGTTACATGCTATTCAGATGCCAGCCGAAGTTGCAGTGGTAAAGTGTAGCGCTCATACAAAAGGACAGGATTATGTCTCTCTGGGAAATGCATATGCGGATCAAGTCGCAAGATTTTGTGCCTTGAACTGTATATTACTCAAGGATGAATGGAATTCGATAAGTGAACCAGAACTCGAACCAGCTGAAGCATTTGCCTTGAAAGTTGTAGATACAATAGATGAACTAAAAGCATTACAGAATAACGTCAGGGAGGACGAAAGAGATTCCTGGATTAAATCACAATGTATAAAGAGACCAGATGAGTTATGGGTTTCAAATGAGGGAAAATTTGTTTTGCCAAATAGTCTCTTGTCACAGCTTGCGCGGTTCTATCATGGGCAGGCTCACCTAGGGAGAGATGCCATGATAAGATTGTTCAAAACTGATTGGTTTAACCCCAGATTTCGTCAAGCTGCAGAAGAAGTTTGCCATCGATGTGTCACTTGCCAGCAGATGAACCCAGGGAAGGGAACGGTTGTGAACGTGAGCCACATTGGCAGAGCCAGTGGCCCGTTTAGTCGAATGCAGATAGACTTCATTGAGATGCCTGTGCATGGAGGTTTGAAGTATGTGTTGGTGATTGTGTGCATTTTTAGTCACTGGATTGAGGCATACCCCACACGTAGAAATGACAGCCTTACAGTTGCAAAGCTATTGTTGAGAGAGTTGATACCACGTTTCGGATTCCCGATCTCTTTAGAATCATATAGGGGAAGTCACTTCAATAACGAGGTGATAAAGTTACTCTGCGAAGCACTGAACAGTGAGCAAAAACTGCATTGTAGCTATCGCCCTGAAGCATCAGGATTGGTGGAACAGATGAATGGCACACTGAAATCGAGAATGGCGAAAATATGTGCATCGACAAATTTGAAATGGCCCGACGCATTGCCTTTGGTGTTAATGTCAATGAGAAACACCCCTGATAGAAAGACTGGATTGCCCCCGCACGAAATTCTCATGGGCAGGGCCATGAGACTTCCTGCAGTTCCCGCAAACGCGCTTTTGAATATTACAGATGATATGGTGTTAGACTACTGCAAAGGTCTGGCTGACGTGGTTCGCTCTTTCTCTCATCAGGTGGAAGCAACCACCTTGCCACCGATACAAGGTCCAGGACACGCACTGAAAGCGGGTGACTGGGTCGTGGTAAAGAAGCACGTGAGAAAGTCGTGTCTGGAACCCCGTTGGAAAGGCCCTTTCCAAGTGATCCTGACGACAACTACCGCTGTGAAGTGTGCGGGAGTTCCCAACTGGATTCACGCCAGTCACACAAAGAAAGTGTTGTGTCCCACAGATGAGGAAGTTGAAGCGCTGAAATTGCCAGTGCCTGATAAAACAGTGCTGAGACAGAGCAAAACCGAACTGAAAACGAACAGGCGGAAACAGGAGAGAGAGGAACATTCTCTGAGGACGAAGCAACAGACTCACTTGGGGAAGACCAAGGAGAAAGTTCAGACAGCGACGAAGCAGCTGAAGGTGACAAAGAACCTGAAGCAGCTGAAAGCGATAAAGAGCCTGACGAAAGTAACGGTGACGAAGGGCTCGAAAGAGGTGAAAAGGCAGGAGAACCTGATCAGAGGAGGGCTTTCCCAGAAGCAGACGATACAGAAAAGGAAAAAGAGAACGTGATTGGTTCCCCAGAAGGAGGGGACAAGGCAGAACAGAACGAAATGGTTCAAGCTTCCACAGAAAAGATCGCAGGTCCATCAAATGGACACGGTGCAAAGAGGAGACTAAGTATATCACCAGTAAAACAAAGAACTAGAGAAAGTTTGAACGACGAAGAAAGGCCAAAAGTGAAAGAGAAAAGAAAAGAAGTGTCTGTCGTGGTACCAACCTCAAGTGAAGGAAAAGACTTGGCCAAAGAGGAAAGTACCAGTGAGGCAGAATCGAAAAGAGAAGCAAAGTTGAAAAGGAAAAGGATACCAAACAGGAGATATTCCGGTCCAGAATGGGCATATGCAGTCAATGACGATTGGACTGACGAATTTGTATCTCTAAGTCTCGAGAACGAAGAAGAAGAGATACCAATAGAAAAGAAACGTTTTATGGACTCTGTTGATTGAAAGGGTGATAAATGACATTGCTTGCTACAATCTAACGTGATACAAACAACCAGCTGAGACATTGCTAAACCGGATGAGACACTTGCTGAACTGATAAAGACTGAGTTATTGCCGAATTGAGACAAATGCTGCTAACCGATAAGTGACTGGCCTCTTGAAGAAAACTGTGTGAACATTGCGCTCGTTCAGCTTCGTACCTGCATTGCTAAATAGTTTCTTTATAGGTGCTTCTAGCTCTCTGATTCTATACAGATCATGACGCAAAACAGCAGAAAGAAATATTGTAAATATGTGTGTATAGGCTTGATAATTGCATGCGTACTAATAATAATGGCAATAGTGCTTGCAATGCATGGAAAGGGTGAGAATGAGAAAATTGATGCTTCCACTTTTGCTCCTGTTACTGTCACTGAACTAACTGCACTGAAAAGACTAGAATTAGATGAGAGACACTTGCATGATAAGAAGGAGCTTTCATATAATGTTTTCTATCGCTTGCTAACAGAATATGTTGAGACTATGGATGCGAAAGATTGTTATGTGTGTACACAGATACCAACATCAGTAAAGGAAGGGGTGACTTATCACCACATGCCTCTTACATACGGGATTACATGTAGTATAGTAATGTCTAGGTTTTATGGTCAAACTAACCTACAGTATTTTTACTCGAATTATGATGTTACCTTTGCATATGTTCCTATAATAGCGCAGCTAAGCCAGATTGCTAAAGATTGGGATGCTAAAATAATGAGGGAATTTTTCGAGCCGATGCTACCTTTTGAAACGGCTCACGCGCATAGGGAAAACCTTACCTGCTCGCTCTCTGCAGTAGAAATAAGCTTTTTAGATCGCACAGATGATAGAAGGGCACAGATGAATGCGAAATTAGAAAAAGAGTTACATAAGAGGACTTCAGTAGATAATTATGATTTTGCCGCAATAAAGACCCAAGGGACAATAGCTTTAGATGCTTGGCATGTAGGGAAATTTTGTATATATCGAGGTGAATCTTATTATGACAACATTTTCGTAGGAGCGAGTGAGTGTAAACATACGTTTATCTTTAAGGCCAAATGGACATTCATGATGAACGGACTTGACCCTGTCATACCAGGTGTATATTACATTTGTGGGTATAATGCCTATTATCGTCTTCCGAAAGGATGGTGGGGGAGATGTTATTTGGGTATAGTGTTCCCAAAGGTTTATCAACTGGATGACCTATCGATGATTCAAAAGACATCTGGATCCCATCGTATCCAGAAAAGAGAGACCGCAGCTGCTGTGGTAGGAGATATATTTGGAGCCATGATTCCTTCATTGGGAGTTGTGCTGAATTCCATCAAAATAAGAAAGTTGTCTACTATAGTGGATAACATGTTGACAAAGTTTTCAGGTGCTATAATCCTGATAGATGCTGAACTCGCAGCGGAAAGAGCTATGACTCTTCAAAATAGGCTTGCTTTAGACATTCTTTTAGCAAAGGATGGCGGCGTTTGCAAAATGCTTGGTGCACGACACTGTTGCACGTATATTCCAGATAATAGTGTAAAGATTAAAACTATGCTTGCTAATTTAACAAAAGAGAGTGCAGATTTGAAGGAATTGAAAGAACCAGGAGTGTGGGAGAAGGTTGGAAAAGGACTTGCTTCAGTGGGAAATTGGATTGGGGGAATTTGGAATGGAATATTACTAAAAATAATACAGGGAATATTAATTGTACTGATTTGCATATTTGGAATTTGGGGAATAAAAAGGGGAATAATAATGATCATGGAAAGAATTAAAAGAAGGAAGGAAGAGAAAATGATGAAAAGAATGGAAGAAGAATATAAAGCGAAAACTAGGGGAATTAAAAGGAAACGAGAACTGACAGAATTTTAATGGAATAAAATTTGTGGGAATAGTTTGTGTGATGACAAGTAGTCATCAGAGGAGGGATTGATGAAGCTGAGATGAAGGTTTTACATTTATTTGCGCTTAAACGTAGTGTAGCAATAATCATGTGTGACTTTAACCGAACTAATAAAGATTGTACGGGGACAAAATGTGCCCTCAGAGTAGTTTGCCAACATTTATAAGCGTGCTTTATATAACGTGATGTATTAGAATTGCACTAATCCGACATAATCGTAAACGTGTGCTATGATTTGCTTGTTTGAAATACTTTAGCTTAGCATAACTTTAGTGCAGGCTTTGGCCTAGTCGCCTGGTCTCACGATTTAGATGTTCGTATTTTTCCAGTGTGCTAATAAACGTGTATTTTTGCTTGAAGCTGTACTTTTCCACTGAGATCGTTCACATGCTTATCTTAAAGTTTCGTGCCAGCTTGGCATTTTTCTCTTTGCTCCAAGGTCGATCTGCAGGTGCGGACAATGGAAGCTCTGAAAGTGAGTTAATTGGTATAAAATGTTGCAACTTGCGTACCCGTCTCCAAGGATAATGTATGCTTAAGTAAAAGCTTGAGAACTGTTGTTTTTGATTGGACAATTTGAAGCTAACCTATGAACCCTCCAATGGAAGACCCTACTGGATTTGAACTGTTGTCTATTTAAACCAGGTGCACGAGGAGAAAGTAGCCATTACCCGGACATTACACCCATTGCGCCATTTTGCAGCTATTATGGCCCATCTTGCTGCGACGCCATTTTGAAAGAGACTTTGATGCTTTCTCTAATCGAGAGAAAGAGACTTAAATGATTCTTACCCTAGAGACTTTAACTTTGATCCCTTTTGCATGAAGTAGTAGTTTTATTTTGCCGCCGTGAGGCAATTGCCCCGTCCACCCCTGCCCCTTTGCCCCGTTCCATGCTGATCGAGAAACGGTACCTGTGAGACGAAGACTTCCTTGAATGCTGATCGTAATTGGTAAATATGAAAGGAAATTGTACAATTGCATTGTGTTTCGTTTAGGTAACCAACTGCTGATTTTGATAAGGGCCCTAGTTAGGAGTTTTCCAAATTAATGTTGCTAAATTGATTTTGCATGAAGTCCCACATGCTGATGCTAATTTGAGGTTAGATGAGGATTCTTTTATTGCACGATGCAATTTGAGACCTTGTTATGCTGACTAAATGTATGCAATTAGTTCATTACAGATTATACTATTAGTGATTTGCATTGCTATTATCGAATGCCTTGTTATTCAAATGCTGCATAGATTGCACTTGTTCCGCCGTTATGGACAATTATTAATGTTCATTTATGTTTATCATTTGGTGTTGAGACATATCTACATTGTGCTAGCTTTGCTAATATAGGGAAATAAATTCACTAACTTTGAATAAACTGGTGTGGTTATTCCTGACTGAAAGGTCAGGGTTCGCCAAAATGTATTCTGGATTAATTGTTAAGTGTTATGTTGATCAGGGCATTGCATATGTTCGTTATTGATTATTGATTTGATTAAATTGACTGATTAAGAGTGCGGAGAGTCCCACTTAGCCAAAAGATTCATCGGCCTAAAGAGCGTCCAAATACAGGTAAATTATTAGTACGGAACGCTCTATCACCCCCACCCACCCTCAGCCCTAAAACCTACCCCAACCCCCACCCACCCTAAAAACTGACTGACGCCCCAAAAATAAAACTCCGCCCCTAAAAACAAAATGACCAACCCCCACCCGCCCCAAAAATAAAACTACCCTGACCCACCCACCCCTAAAAACTACCTCGATACTCCCACTCAACCTGAGCACTAAAACCTACCCCAACCCCCCACCCGCCCTAAAAAATAACCCAACCCACATAATAAAACTACCCCGCCCCAAAAAGCAAAATTACCCCGACCACACCGCCAAAAACCAAACTACCCCCACCCCAAAACCCAAACTACCCAACCCCCTAACTGCCAAAAACCAAACTACCCCGATCCCCCACCCCCAAAAACCAAACTATCATGACCCGCCACCTCCCACCCCCAAAAACAAATGACCCCATCCCAAAAAACAAAGTACCCTGACCCCCATCCCCTAAAAAACTGCACAGATTCCCCCGCTCCAAAAAAACTGAATTACCCCAATCCCCCTGCCCCCCCCCCAAAAAAAAAAAAATCCCCCAACTTCCCTTCACCCCAAGCCTTTAATCCAACCGACCCTTAAAAACTACCCCCAGCCCCACTTACCTGACCGCGTCCTCTCCCGATGGCGACTCCCTTTTTCTCTGCTTAACCACGCATGTGCGTTGTTCAGCACATGCGTGGTCAAGGCAGAGAAAAAGGGAGTTGTTAATGCAAGCGTGGTTCTGCTTGCGTTAACAACGTAGGTCGTTGTTCCGTCTTCACTATATTACTGTGTGTGTTGGTACAAATATTTTACACATTGCCTTTGAGATAAGCCTGACTGCTTGTGCCAATCTACCAAGGGAGTTAGCAGGGGTTATCTTAAGTGTGTATCTCCATTGCCCTGACTCGCCTGAGGGTCCCTGCTTGGACATAGTGCAAACTGAGTTGCCAGCCAGAGACCCCATTTCTAACAGTCCCTTTAAACTACTAACCCCTGGGAAGGGCAAGGGCTTCGAAGAGAACCCCATTAAACTACTCAACCCTCGGAAGGGCAAGGGCTTCAAAGAGAAGTCAACCCCACTAAACTACTCACCCCTGGGAAGGGCAAGGGCTCCAAATGGAAGGAAGCCCTGACAAAAGCAAAGGCATGCCACAGGCAATGAGCCCTATGTGAAAACCTACAGCTGGCTGAAACAAGCAGTCACGACAGGGAGGCTCACTGAAAGCAGCATGGCTAGCGATGCTCTGCATATGACTACACTGCTTATCAAGCACATATCAATTGCAATGAGACAGAAACACATTATACCTATATACATGAAGCACTATACATAACATGCACAGAGTACAATGCTACATAAAATGCAATAATAAACATAAAATAAAAAATAAATGGTTGTTAAATCAATGAATGAGCAGACCACAAAGTGCATAAAAAAATATAATCTCTGAATTCACCTTCATCTGCATTCTATGCAGAAGCATCCAAGTCCTCTCAAAATATAAATTGTTTGCTTAGTCAAGGTGAAAATTTAGGGCCCGATTTAGATACGGTGACGGATATCCTGTCCCCCGAACTATATATCCCATTATATCCTATGGGATTTATATATTTGTCATCATTGTTATGGAGTAACCCATCTGCAGAGTTCCAAATCAGGCCATTAGTCATGCGGGCAGATAAGATGTAAAACTTAACTAGAAGTTGATGGTTTTATAACAGTAGCAACTTCACAATTCATTTTTTGA
This sequence comes from Pleurodeles waltl, assembly GCF_031143425.1. Classification (NCBI taxonomy): domain Eukaryota; kingdom Metazoa; phylum Chordata; class Amphibia; order Caudata; family Salamandridae; genus Pleurodeles; species Pleurodeles waltl. Next base: position 74,281,927 of record NC_090447.1, on the reverse strand, counting down.
TAATTGTTGGTCTAACAAATCCCATATTTTTTCATCTTGTTGGTAAGACGTACTCTTTGATAAAAGGATCCTTGAAGCTCAGCGTGTCTCTGCTCTTATGTTACCTGCACTTGAACCCCTTACATCAGGATTCAAAAATGCTGCTATAGAAATGATACCTGAGAAATGTAACTATCCTGGAAAATGCCTTCACCCTATTTTTGATCACCTGGGGCGTACAGAAAATAATCTGTCTGCGCTACCAGCAGGTGATACTGGAGTTGAGGCTCACGTTTTCTTTGCATCCTAATCAGTTTCTATTTAAATCCTGACATCCTTGAATAAGGCCCCAATACTTAGGGAGGGCACAGAAGGTTGTCAATCTCCTGATAGTACCTACCGCCATGGCCAGCCAACATACTGAGGTTACGGGGAACGTGCATGCTGCCCCTGCAATCTCAGCTGTAAGCCATAAGCTCCAGAAGTCTGAGATCCCTCTGCCTGCCACTTATCCCTGCTTCTTATCCTTATGTTACTGTACTGTAATAGCCCTCGGTTAATGCCCCAGGCTGAACAAAAACTGCCCAGTTAATGAACAAGGTCATGTACTGGTTGCACAGAAATAATAAAAACTCTTAATTTTTTTAAGTCATTCTGTTTTAGACCTCCCAACTACATTGAAAACTACACCACGTGAGAAGGGGATGCGGTCTTGGAGGAGGCGGTGCTTCGTGCTGAGAAACGCATTAAGAGGCACTTGGGCTGCCAACCCTGACCCCAAAACCCTCGCCTTTTCACACCCATTAATGGACGTTGACAGTTCAAAGCCTCTGAAAACGAGCTGAAAAACCACCATTCACAGTGGTTTTCATCCTGTTTTCCCTGCCACCATGTGATATCAGCTCTTTACTGGGTGACCGCGTGAATGGACTCGATATCGTGTGTCACATGGAGCCATCTTGAGTTGGCAGGTCTGCCGTTTGTGCAGAGGGTTAGATGGACAGGCACTCGGAACAAGAAATTTAATGGACACTGTATTATTGTCAATTTTAGACATGTGCATATAGCTGGAGGTCTTGTTCAACAATCATATTTGGGGCAAATGCAACCAGCTCGTTAAATTATTGCCCTTAAGTTTTTTTTCTATAGAGACCAGCTTTCTAGGGGCAGCCATTAAACTTCCATTCTTCTTCCACTCTGTCTCTAACCACCTAATTTCCCACAACCAATCAGTTTTTCGTGCTTTCGGATTTCCCAGAGAATGATTGCCAGACATGGCATATGAGATCCCTCTGCCTGCCAATTATCGCACCCACAACAACTCACCTAACCTGAAACCCCTGAAGTGCATCCTCCTCAACGTCCGCTCCCTCCATAACCACGCCACTGAAATCTGGGACCTCCTCGACAGCATCATCCCGGACGTCGCATTCCTCACCGAGATCTGGACCAACACCACCTCAGGCCCAGACATCGCCATCCCCCAGGGGCACAAAATCACCTGAAAAGATCACCCCAGCCACCTGGGGAGGGGGGTTGGGAGGGGGGGGGGGGGGGGTGGAGGAGGAGGAGGAGGAGATGGGGCGGGGAAAATCGCCATCGTCCACAGGTCCAGCCTCCGCCTGAACACACACTCCAAAGAAGCCACTAACCTGTTGGAACACCTCCACTTCAAGCTACACACCAGCCCAACATCCACCATCAGGGGAACCATCAAACACCACCCGCCCGGACCCAGCACACCTTTCGTAGAATCTCCGCACAAGCCATCGCAGCCACCAACTACACCCTGCGGGTAGACCTCAATTTTCACCTCCAGAAGACCCCCAACACCGCATCCGTCCTAGACAACCTCCACAACATAGGACTTCGACAGATCGTGACAGAGCCAACACACTCGGCAGGACACACCCTCGATCCTGTCTTAACTACTGAACAGCTGCTACAATCAGCCATACCACATGGACAGATCACTGATGCATCCACTTCAACTCACCCACCATCACCAGACCCCAACCCCAGCCATTGCATAGAAACTGGACAAGAATAACCGATCAGCTCACCACCGCCCTCTCCATCGCCGCACCCATCGCACGCAATGAGGATCCAAACACTGCAGCACGCACCCTCAAAAAGAACACCACCACACACATAAAGAGAGCCAGCTGGTTCACCCCTGAACTCTGGGAATCAAGATGCACCTGTCACCGCCTTGAGAAAATCTGGAGAAACACTAAATCCCCAGAAGCCCACAGCAACTTCAAAACCGCCACCACCAACTCATCAGAAACACCAGAAAGAAGGCTATCCAAGATAGGATCTCCTCACAAGCACACTACAGCAAAGAACTCTTCAACATCAAGGAGTTCGCCCAACAGCGAGACAATGGACATCTCACCGTCACAGGACCTATGCGACAGACAATACCTACTTCCACCACAAAATCAAGACCATCTATGACAGTTTCAACAAGGACAATCCACGCGCTCAACGCCCGTCCAACCACCGACACCAACAAACCCACAATCTCCACCTGGACACACCTCTCCGCCGAAGATACATTGAAAACCATGAAGTCCATCCACTCCGGGGTCCGCTCTGACCCGTGCCCCCATCACATCTTCAACAGAGCTGCAGACACCATCGCCCCTAAGCTCCGCCTCACCATCAACTGCTCCCTAGCTGCCGCCACCTTCCCCGACAACTGGAAACACATCGAGATCAACCCCTTCCTCAAGAAACCATTGGCTGACCCCACTGACCTCAAAATCTGCAGGCCCATCCCCCACTTCCATTTCCTGTGAAGGTCATAGAAAAAGCAGTCAACAGTGAACTCACCACGTTTTTAGAAAGCCACAACATCCTCAACATCTCTCAATCCGGATTCAGGTCAAACCACAGCACTGAAACGGCCCTCCTGTCTGCAATAGACAACATCCGCTCTGACGGCAGCACTCATCCTACTTGACCTCTCGTTAGTGTTCGACACAGGCTCCCATCACACTCTGATAAGAAGACTCCATGAAGCCAGCATTAGAGACAAGGCCCTCGACTGGATCCAATTCTTCCTCTCCAGCAGAATGCAATAAGTAAGACTCACCCCCTCCCTCGCAAAACCCACACCCACCACCTGCGGAGTGCCCCAAGGATCCTCCCTCAGCCCCACGCTGTTCAACCTCTACATGGTCCCGCTAGCCACCATCATCAGAAGCTACGGAATAAGCATCATCTCCTACGCCGACGACACCAAACTCATCCTCTCCCTCTCCAAAGAGGGAGACAATTTTTTATGAGGGCATGAAAGCAATCGCCAACTGGATGAGAGATAGCTGCCTTCAACTCAACACAAACAAGACCGATGTACTCATCCTGGGCCCCCAACGCATGGAGTGACTCCTGGTGGCCACCCACCCTCGGAAACCCACCCACCCCTGCAACATCGGAATCATCCTGGCCCCCGACCGCAGCATGAACCATCAGATCAACGCAGTCACCTCCACCTGGTTCCTCAGCCTCCGCCTCCTACGCAAGACCTTCAAATGGATCCCCCTCAAGCATAGAAAGACCGTCACACACGTCCTCATCGCCAGCAGACTAGACTACAGCAAGGCACTCTACGCCGGAATCAACAAAAACTCACTCGCAAATTGCAAAACATCCAGAACGCCAATGCCAGATTGATCCTCGACCTACCCCGACACTGCCACATCTCACAACACCTACACACACTGCACTGGCTCCCCATTGAGAAAAGAATCACTTTCAAAATCCTCACCTATGTACAAAAAGCCCTCCACAACACCGGACCTGCCGACCTTAACCAGCAACTCAACTTTCACGTACCCACCAGGACCCTACGCTCAGCCCAGCTCTCTCTCGCAGACGTACCGCGCATCAGGAAAACAAGAACAGGAAGGTGCTTCTTCTCCCTACATCGCCGCCGCCACCACCTGGAACACCCTACCCATCCACATCAGACAAACCACCTCCCTCCCCAGCTTCACAAAGGAACTGAAGACATGGCTTGTTTAATCCACCCCTGGTACACGCTACACCCCTCCCCCGAGCCTTGAGACCCCAATGGGTGAGTAGCTGCGCTCTATAAACTCTGATTGATTGATCAGTATTGCTGAGATTTTGGGAGGGAAGAAGCAACACGGAGAAGGAGTGAGGGGGAAGAGACAACATGGAGATGGGGTGGGGGGAAGCAGCAACACAGAGGAGGGGCGGGGAGAAGAAGAAGCAACACAGAGGAGGGGTGGGAGGGGGGAGGAAGAAGAAGCAACACAGAGGAGGGGTGGGAGGGGGGAGGAAGAAGAAGCAACACAGAGGAGGGGGTGGGAGGGGGAGGAAGAAGAAGCAACACAGAGGAGGGGGTGGGAGGGGGGGAGGAAGAAGAAGCAACACAGAGGAGGGGTGGGAGGGGGGAGGAGAAGCAACACAAAGAAGGGGCGGGTGGGGGGGGGAGAAGCAACACAAAGAAGGGGCGGGTGGGGGGGGGAGAAGCAACACAAGAAAGGGGCGGGTGGGGGGGGGAGAAGCAACACAAAGAAGGGGCGGGTGGGGGGGGGAGAAGCAACACAAAGAAGGGGCGGGTGGGGGGGAGAAGCAACACAAAGAAGGGGCGGGTGGGGGGGGAGAAGCAACACAAAGAAGGGGCGGGTGGGGGGGGGAGAAGCAACACAAAGAAGGGGGCGGGTGGGGGGGGAGAAGCAACACAAAGAAGGGGTGGGTGGTGGGGGGAGAAGCAACACAAAGAAGGGGTGGGTGGTGGGGGGAGAAGCAACACAAAGAAGGGCCGGTGGGGGGGGAGAAGCAACACAAAGAAGGGGCGGGTGGGGGGGGGAGAAGCAACACGAAGAAGGGGCGGGGTGGGGGGGGGGAGAAGCAACACGAAGAAGGGGCGGGTGGGGGGGGGGAGAAGCAACACGAAGAAGGGGCGGGTGGGGGGGGAGAAGCAACACGAAGAAGGGGCGGGTGGGGGGGGAGAAGCAACACGAAGAAGGGGCGGGTGGGGGGGGAGAAGCAACACGAAGAAGGGGCGGGTGGGGGGGGGAGAAGCAACACAAAGAAGGGGCGGGTGGGGGGGGAGAAGCAAAGCAACACAAAGAAGGGGCGGGTGGGGGGGGAGAAGCAACACAAAGAAGGGGCGGGTGGGGGGGGAGAAGCAACACAAAGAAGGGGCGGGGGGGGAAGAAGCAACACAAAGAACGGTGGGGGGTGGAGAAGCAACACAAAGAAGGGGGCGGGTGGGGGGGGGGAGAAGCAACACAAAGAAGGGGCGGGTGGGGGGGGGAGAAGCAACACAAAGAAGGGGCGGGTGGGGGGGGAGAAGCAACACAAAGAAGGGGCGGGTGGGGGGGAGAAGCAACACAAAGAAGGGGCGGGTGGGGGGGGGAGAAGCAACACAAAGAAGGGGCGGGTGGGGGGGGGAGAAGCAACACAAAGAAGGGGCGGGTGGGGGGGGGAGAAGCAACACAAAGAAGGGGCGGGTGGGGGGGGGAGAAGCAACACAAAGAAGGGGCGGGTGGGGGGGGGGGGGAGAAGCAACACAAAGAAGGGGCGGGTGGGGGGGGGGGGAGAAGCAACACAAAGAAGGGGCGGGTGGGGGCGAAAGCATACTTTCTTAGCACTAAGCTTCTGCATGTAGTTCCCAATTACACTTACCCTTTTACAATGCTTTCTCTATCAAAACATACTCTTCACCTGTAAACACAGTATTTTTTACGCTTTTACTATTTCAGCAGCTGTGGTGTACACCTGTTTCACACAAAATGGTGAGCTCAGCTCACACACACCTGGCCATCGCGCTGCAGAGAGGCAAGGGATTGGGTGGGAATGTTGTCTGAACACCTTATGTCTCATGACATGAGGCACTCTCCACCATCAGATCCCTCAATCTGCCCCGTTTGAACACTCCCTTCAACCTGAACTCACCTCGAGGTGACTCATTTCACATTAGGCGCTAAACACGAGTCCTGTGTTTCACGAACAAAAGACTTGCAAACACATCCGGAATAAAGAAACACTCTTAGGGTACACAAGATGCATTAAATAGGTCGATGGCCGCATCAGTGACGTGGATTACCTACAGGATGACGTAGATTAGTGTTTTGCCAGAAAAGTTAAGGACGCGGATATACAGCCCCGCTGGACCCTTCCCTTAAATAAAACAGTCATTCGCGTCATCAACAGCAAAACCCACCGTGCTGCCCCATACATACCCCGCACGGACACCAGGGGTGACGGTGAAAAGATGGGGGGTCCGGAAGGCTGAGGGGAGGGAGGGCTGAGGATACAACCACCCCCTGGACCTTGGCAGGGCAGCTCCGACAGGACGAAGATCCCCGGGAATGATCTCTGGGAAGGAGTTCTAGGTCTCAAAGGTCAGAAAAAGGGAACTTTGGTAAATTACTCACCTGCCCCTGCCTCGCGCTAACCTGGGAGTATCACATCTAATTAACCCGGGCCTCCTCTGCCAAGCAGCGCCTTCCAGCTGTGACAGTCACAGGAGGGGGGGGGGGGGGGGGGGGGGGGATAAACAGCAGGGTTGGCACTTTACTGCACCGAGCACAACAGCCCTCCCAGCGGGGTCATCTCATCCAATCCGATCCCTCCCAATGGATTCTGGGACTTGTAGTGCCTAGAAGATAAACGCTATGAATTCACCACCACTGACATGTAAAAACAAGCGCTATCCAAATGCAGGTGACAGTATATCATGTTATCTATATTGAAAAACTTTAATAAAAAACGATTGAAGCTTAAATACTAGAATGTTGCGAGAAAATGGACTTGAGTTAGCTAAAAATCTTAAAAGGCCCTAAGTCATGTGACATCTCTACCATTTACGCCAGCCTCGCTCTGCATTCTGGGATACGCAAGCCCATAGCTAGAACAGAGAAAAATACGACTTTAAAACCCAAAATACTGAGTTTTTTTTACTAAAAAGATCTGTACGGGTTATGAGTGACGCAAGTTCTATCTACCTATCTATCTATCTATCTAAAACCATTAATTCCGAGCTCTGCCAAAATAGAGGTTTGTGCGGGGTTCAACATTTTATGGCCCGCCTTTTGCTAATTTATCAACATCAGAAGAGTGAAAGGCAGCGTGAGCCCTGTTACAATTGTACCAAAGACTTCAGGTTGCGAGCAGATTCACACAGTAGCCACTAAATTCGCTGGATTCCTAGGACACATTGTAGGGGTGCACATTTTTGCCCAGAAATGTATTTTAACAAATGTCAGACTGCCTTTTTTTTTTATAATTCGCACGCTGCATGCTCACACCTGTTGTGATACACCTATATTTTAAATCACAGAAGGTGAATAACAATTTTAAATTGCTAATGTAGCGATCTAATATTAAATTGATTGCCAAAACGATTTTTCTCAGTTTTAAAATGAAACGTTTCAAATGAAAAAAAATCCCCTGTTCCACATTATTTAAACAAAGTGTCTATATTTTACTTTGTAAAATGAATAGACGAATTCTAAAAAGAAATACATACCTGGGAAAAGAAACTACAAGTCCAAGAATGCAAGACACAGTTGGCTAAAAAGTCAGGACTGGATGCAAGTGTCACATGTCATCTGAAGCTACTGGACAGCTACGACTCTGGGTAGTTACAAGATAGCTTCACGCCACGAGGACACTATTTCCTATCAATTGGTTTTTCTTTTAACAATCATAAATTGGTGGCGATGTAGCCTTGGTGCTCCAAGTCGAACCATGAGGACTAAAGTGCCAAATTTATAGCTGGCAAGTATCCCAGGTCCATGCATGACTAGATTGGCCAGTCCTGTTTTTTTTTTTTTTAAGATTTCTGGGACTTGTAGTCTTATTTAACTCAGGACTACAGGTCCCAGAAATGTAATAAAAACACACAGCAAAACATTTTGCATGATCATCCCCAATGTTTGGGGCTGATGCTGCAGGCTTTTTGACTCTGAGAGTGCATTGAGGCCTGCTAACTACACCTCAGTGACAGCGTGCTAACCCTTCATTAAGTATATGTTGAATTAGATACCCCCAATTGACATGATAGTTTACATATAAGTCCCTTGTACGTGGTCCCAGTACTGGAACAGCAGAGTGTACTGACTGTAAGAACTGAGGTGCACTGGCAGACACAGTGTGTGGGGTACTGGCACAACTGAGGGCTTGGAGTGTGTGAACTGAGGAGTACTGATGGAGCTGCAAGTGGGATTTCAGTATGGAGCAGAAGTGGGCACTGTCTCCAAGGATTGCGGAGCCCTGGTAGAGCTGGGTGAGGGGTCCCGGCACTGGAAAAACAGTGGGCACTGAGTGCTTGGAAGGAGGTGCTTTGGCTGAGCTGCATGTGAGTAGTAGAGCTGAAAGAGCAAGGACGCCATACAAAGGTTTCCTAGGTGACATCAGGTTACATCTGCGAGCGGGGTCTCCGGATGGGGGAACGTTCCTGTGTATTTGTTGGGACAAAAGTGGAGTTAGTAGGTTAATTTACAATGCCACTGAATTACTTAATTAGGAAAGGTCATGCACATCTGGCTAAGAAAGCAGGAAAGTCAAACAGTAACAGTTTATTCCAAAGTTCATGAAAACAATTTTGTGGTGTGCAGATAACACTGCTAATTTTGTTGCAGAACAGGATGTAAGAAGCCCTGGATGGCTAGGCTATAAGCAATTACAAGCCATCCTCCCTTGCTCTCAGCACCAGGGACCACAGCCAGGCAGAGGGAAGTGAGCAAGATAACAGCCTGATTTATAGCCTTTTTACAGTCAAGCTCAGAAACTGAAGTGCTCTGGCAGACAGCATGTGTGGGGTTCTAGCTCTGGCACGGCTGAGGGCTTGGAGTGTGTGAACTGCGGTGCACTATTGGAGCTGCGCCTGAGGTCCCAGACTGGAGCAGCAGAGTGTGCTGAGTGCAAGAACTGAGGTGCTCTGACAGACAGCGTGTGTGGGGTTCTAGCTCTGGCACGGCTGAGGGCTTGGAGTGTGTGAACTGTGGTGCACTGATGGAGCTGCGCCTGAGGTCCCAGACTGGAGCAGCAGAGTGTACTGACTGAAAGAACTGAGGTGCTCTGGCAGACAGCGTGTGTGGGGTTCCTGGCACTGGCCCAGCTGAAGGCTTGACGTGTGTGAACTGCGGTGCACTATTGGAGCTGCGCCTGAGGTCCCAGACTTGAGCAGCAGAGTGTGCTGACTGAAAGAACTGAGGTGCTCTTGCAGACAGCGTGTGTGGGGTTCCTGGCGCTGACATGGCTCAGGGCTTGGAGTGTGTGAACTGCGGTGCACTGATGGAGCTGCGCCAGAGGTCGCAGTATTGGAGCAGCAGAGTGTACTCACGGCGAGAACTGGGGTGCTGTGGCAGACAGCGTTTGTGGGGTTCCTGGCACTGGGCCAGCTGAGGACTTGTAGGGTATGAACTGCGATGCACTGTTGGAGCTGCGCCTGAAATCCCAGTACTGGAGCAGCAGAGGGTACTGACTGCAGGAACTGAGGTGCTCTGGCAGACAGCGAGTGTGGGGTTTCTGGCACTGGCACGGCTGAGGGCTTGGAGTGTGAACTGCGGTGCACTGATGGAGCTGCCCTGAGGTCCCAGTACTGGAGCAGCAGAGTGTACTGACTGCAAGAACTGTGGTTCTCTGGCAAACAGTGTGTGTGGGATTCCTGGCACAGCTGAGGGCAGGGAGTGTGTGAACTGCGGTGCACTGGTGGTGTTGCACCCGAGGTCGTCTCAGTACTGGAGCAGCAGAGTGTACTTACTGCAAAAACTGTGATACTCTGAGAGACAGCGTGTGTGGAGTTCCTGGCATGGCTGAGGGCTTGAAGTGTGTGAACTGCAGTGCACTGATGGGGTGCGCCCTAGGACCCAGTACTGGAGCAGCAGAGTGTACTGACTGCAAGAATGGAGGTGTTCTGGCAGACAGCATGTGTGGGGTTCTGGCTCTGGCACGGCTGAGGGCTTGGAGTGTGTGAACCGAGGTGCACTGATGGAACTGCACATGAGGTCCCAGTACTGGAGCAGCAGAGGGTACTGACTGTAAGAACTGAGGTGCTCTGGCAGACAGCGTGTGTGGGGTTCCTGGCACTGGCAAGGCTGAGGGCTTGGAGTGTGTGAACTGAGGTGCACTGATGGAGCTACTAGTGGGATTCTAGTATGGAGCAGAAGTGGGCACTGTCTCTAAGGACTGCGCCACCCTGGTAGAGCTGGGTGCCTAGGCTATAAGCAGTTACAAGAGATCCTCTGCCCTTGCTCTCAGCATCAGGCAGGCACACTTGGTAATGAAACTCGAAGCCAAGGAAGGGTGGGAGCCAGGCAGCTTTCAGAGAGTGTGAGAGAGCCCATAAAGACTAAATGTGACCAAGATAACAGCCTGATTTATAGCCTTGTTTACAGCTCAGAGGAAGAATGCTCTGCAAATGAAAAGGGAAGCATCCCTTGACAGGAGCAGGAAACAAAGTAAAACAAAAAGTCCCCTACAGACCAGATAAACAGGACAAAGCGTAATTATACAGTAGTTGGACCCTGCTCCCACCCAGAAGAAGGAGGGACAAAAAGACATGATGACCACTAGCAAGCAAGGATTTTTAAGTGGCACTGAAACTAACAAATGAAGTAGCTGGAAACCCACAAAAGAAGTATACTTAAAAGTATACAAGAGGCCATAAGCTTACGCTCGACCTAATGAGTGAAATCTCTAGGACTGTCTTTCTCTGGCAACTGGAGATACACGTCCCCTCAGGAGCAGTGCTTAATTTGTAAATAGAAACGTGACGGTGCCCAAAGCTCTCCTCTGAAACACGCAGCTCTTGCAAGTCAATGTACAACTTCTCTCAGCCAGTCCAAAGCAACAGGTGCTTCAGGGTTCCAGAAACAGATGCATGGAAAGTAGTACAATACAGTTCAACACACAAATGCAACAATGAGTCTGATGATAGCTGAAGGATGATAGAACTAGGCCATAATGGTCATAATGGTGGGTCGTACAATGAGGCCCCGGTGACAGACTAGGATTTCAGGCGGGAACCCCAAGATTGAAGAGGAAGGCAGATCACAAGACCAGAAGGTAAACTGTAAGTGGGGTACAAATTGGCAAACCGGGCAATAAAAAATAAATGTGAGAAATCACTAGGACTTTCTGTCTCTGGCAACTGGAGATACAAGTCCTCTCAACAGCAGTGCTTAATTTGTAAATAAAAACGTGCCAGTGCCCAAAGCTCTCCTCTGAAACAAAGAATACTGAGGCAGCATAATCCTAAAGCCATCTAGGACCTCTTTAATCAATGTACAGACACTCCCTGCCCCTTCAGCTCACTCTTGCAGCTTTCTCTCTTAGTGACGTTCTTTCGCTTTTCTCTTCCTCCATCTTTCACATATGTGTCTTTTGCTCGCAAAAATAAGTGCTGGTGCCTCGCACCGGAAACCACCGGCTCAAATTAAGCACTGCTCAGGAGTGTGGCACCTCCTTACTCCATTTATTTTGTTTAAATCTGTTTAATAATAATTTTCATGCTTATAGTCAGGCACACTGGAATTATGCGTTTGTGTGGCCCCTGCAATTTTTGCATAGTTAGAAATTTGTCGCATTTGCCACATAATCCATCATCTGCTGCATAATCTGCAGATTTTAACAAACAAGAATGTGTTTCTAGCTCAAACAGTTCAAACGCTACTGAAATTACAGCAACACATGTTGCTGCACAGTGGAAGGCCCTTTGCAAGCGTTGACCTGTCACCTTTCTGTAGCTCATTGCTATATTTGAGAATTAAACCGGTACTAATGTGGTGCAACTAATGGCCAGACAGTGTTAACAAGTTTTAAAATGGCAAGATAACAAAGTAATACTTTCACAACATGTGCTGCATAATGCCGCATAATTTGTTTTTTGTTGCCGTATAATTTATGTAACCCTGCCATATAATTTGATCCTCCCATGTCTCATAACTCCAGTGGCGTTGGTTATAGCACATATATAACTGCAGAGGTTGTGTTACATCGACAAGTTCGTGTTCCATTATTAACATCCAGATAAGTCCAGTAAAGAGCATGGCAATATGATGCATGTAACCATATGCAGTCCGGATAAACATTATATGGCACAGGTCATAAGTTCGCTCCATATCGGTATGGAGAGTCCTTATCCACAAGTGGATTAAAGATACTGAAGGGCAAGCATTGTAGCACTTTTAAAATATGGCATGTCGGAACTGCCTATCTAACTCCATATTAGCGTAAAAAAAATGACGCAAATGTAGCGCACGGGGCTTGTAAATATGCCCCTAAGGGTACAGGAACAAACAAGGGGGCTAGTAAATACAACCTCCTTCTAGCATTTCAATGTAACTCAGTCCTCTCACAAACATTGCCAGACTTCCCGAGTGAACTACCTAACCCATAATGCACTGCTGCTGATAATCTGTACCTTCAGTGAAATGGTGATAAATCCATCTGGAGAATGGTTGTCAGTAGACACAAGTGCACATCAGTGTAATCAGCCAGAGGGAACCACCCAGGGGAGCTTCGCTGGATGAGAAATGGAAGTGAGTGAATAACATGTGGGGCAGCAAGAGGTGTCCAGAGCAGGAAGAAACCAGAATGAAGAGAACTGTCCTTAAGGAAGATGGGGAGTGAGGCAAGTCCTTGAAGAAGGTCAGTGCACAGAGTAAACAGCCAGAGCAGGAAGGCAGCAGTAGGTCTGCATGTTGCCACTTCTCCCTCATCCAAAAGCTGCAATTCCTCAGTCACACTCGTCTCCATTTCCCAAGCTTGTCTCTCGCCAGAATCTCTAAACCACTCCAAGCCACTGTGCCGACCCCTACTGCCTAGCCTCCCCCTTCATATGATTCTTCTTGAACTCCTTTCTCAGCCTTCCACATCTCTTTTTGTCTTTGCTTTTTATTTCAATCTCTTGGCATTTTTTTCACCTGCTCAGCCCTTTGCTTGCCATAAGGCCTTCCTTCTTTGTTCCTGATCTGTCCACTTGTGTTTATTATCTTCAGCACCTCTATTTGCTTTTTTTGCCATTTTCACATTTCTTCTTCTTCCCCATTTTGTTCATTCTTGTTTTTTCTGTTTCATTTGTCCATATTTCTTCTTGTCATCCTCTATTTATTCACTACATCTGCATCTAATTGTAGGAAGCTGGGAAGGTGTGTGGTGGGTACCTGAGGTACTTACACCTTATACCAGGTCCAGGTATCCCCTGTTAGTGAAGTGTAGTCAGTGTCTAGAAGCCAGGCTCTCTAGGGGTAGCTGTGGAGGAGCAGCCAAGGCCTATCTAGGAGACATGCAAAGCTCATGCAATACCACTGTAGTCACACAGTACTCACACACATGAACGAATACACTCAGTTTGTACAAAAAATAAAGGTATTTTATTATAGTGACACAATCCCAAAAGGTACTAGAGAGGTAACCCTCCAATAGGAGGTAAGTTACACACTAAATATGTACACTAGTTATCATCAATAGGCATAGAAAATGATGAAAACAGTGCAAATGCAGTTAGAAAACAGTGAACCTGGGGGGGGGCGCCCAAACCATATACTAAAAAAATAGAATGCAAACACAGGACCCCACCTAGGTAAGTGGAATGTGTAGAGGGGAGCTGGGGGTACTAGGAAACCCCAAAAGTAAGTACCACAGTGCCCCCTAGCGAACAGGAGAAAAGGAGTAAGTTAGTGGATTTTCTCCAAACCACCCAAAAGGAAGGAAAATGAAGAAAATGCAACACCCAGACAAGACTGAAAGAAACCAGCAGTTGATTCCTGAAGAGGAAGACCTGTGGAAGAAGGGGACCAAGTCCAGAAGTCACAGAAGAGTCCAGGAGGAGTAGGAGCTATTACCCACCCAGCTGTGGATGCAGAAGTTGGTCGACGGTGATGTGGAGAAGGTCAGCACTGCAGCCCTGGAGTCGGTGAAGAGTTCCTGAGGGATGCAGATGACGCCCCACACTGGAAGAAGAAATGCAGTTGGGTGTCGGTGCAGGAATTCCACCAACATGCCTTGGCAAAGGCAAATGTCGCAGTTGGTGAAAAGTGGAGCTGCCGGGACCAGCAAGGCCCAGGAGGACTCAACAATACAAAGACCCACAGGAGCAAAGGCAGTACCCACAGGAGTCCCACAAGATGGGGACACAGGAGTTGCAGAAGAGCCCAGACAGCATGACTAAAGAAGGGTCCCACGTCGCAGGAAAACCACGCAGAGGGCTGTGCGTCTCAGGAAGGAGGGCTGGGGGCTGGAGCTACTCGTAGCCCAAAGGTCTCTTGGAGAAGATGCAAACAAGCCTTGGCAGATGCAAGAGACGTGGTGCACGGGGGTCCTGTTCTGTATGGGAAGGCAAGGGCTTACCTCCACCAAAGTTGGAAAGCTGGTGGAGAAGAGCAAGAGAACTACTCTGGACCACCACCCATGATGCAGGATCCATGTGGCTCAGGATGAGAGGAGATCCACGTAGCCGGTCGTCGTTGCAGTAGGTGCCTGCAGATGCAGGGGAGTGACTCCTTCACTCCAAGGGAGATTCCTTCTTCCTTCTCATGCAGACCAAAGACTTGCTGCCCTCAAGGTTGCAAGGGCTGAGGAAATGTTGCAGAAGCTGAAAGGAGCCGTGGAAACAATGTTGCAAGAAGAGTCTTCTTCATGGATGCAGGTTGTCGGTTCCTGGAGGGTCCAGTAGTGGTTCCAGTGGCTAGAAGTTGAAGTAAGGTTGCAGAGAATTCCTGCTAGAATCTTGCAAGCCAAATCTGAGGACCCACCCAAGAGAGAGGGACCCTAAATAACCCTTAGAGGGGGATTGGCCACCTAGCCAGGTGACCACCTATCACGAGGGGGCTCTGACGTCACATGCCTGGCCACTCAGATGCTCCCAGAGGCCTCTGCCCACCTTGGATTCAAGATGGCAGAACCCAAGGACCCTCTGGAGGAGCTCTGGGCACCACCCTTGGGGTGGTGATGGACAGGGGAGTAGTCCCTCCCCTTTCCATTGTCCAGTTTTGTGCCAGAGCAGGGGACTGGAGGTCCCTGAAACGGTGTAGACTGGTTTATGCATGGAGGGCACCAAATGCGCCCTTCAAAGCATACCAGTGGCTTGGGGAGGCTACCCCTCCCAAGCCTGTAACACCTATTTCCAAAGGGAGAGTGTGTTACCCCCCCCTTTCAAAGGAAATTCTTTGTTCTGCCTTCCTGGGCTTGAGCTATTCAAGTAGCAGGAGGGCAGAAACCTATCGGAGGGGTGGCAGCAGTTTGGGCTGCCTGGAAAACCCCGGAAGACTGGTAGGAGCAATGCTGGGGGTTCTCTAAGGAGCCCCCAGAGTGCATAAAATCATATTTCCAATACTGGCAACAATATTGGGGTATGATTCCGACATGTTTGACACCAAACATGTCTAGGTTCAGAGTTACCATTATGTACCTGGACATAGGTAGTGACCTATGTCCAGTACACGCATAAACCGGCATCCCCGCACTCACAAAGTCCAGGAAAATGGCACTGGAGTTTGTGGGAGCACCTCTGCTAGCACCTCTGCTAGTGCAGGGGTGCCCTCTCACACAGGTACTTGCACCCTGCCCTCTGGGCTAGGAGGGCCTGCCATAGGGGTGACTTAAAGTGGCCTGGTGCAGTGACCTATGCTGAAAAAGGGTGCATGCACCCTTTCACCCAGGCTGCAATGGCAGGCCAGCAGAACACTTTGCATGAGCTCCCCATGGATGGCATAATATATGCTGCAGCCCACTAGGATCCCCTGGTACCACAATGCCCTGGATACCTGTGTACCATATACTAGAGACTTACATGGGGGCACCAGTATACCGAATGTGGGGTGATGGTGCAAGTTACCAAGTTAGAAGGGAGAGAGCATAATGACCAGGGTCCTGGTTAGCAGGATCCCAGTGAACACAGTCGAGCACACTGACAACAGGCAGAAAATGGTGGTAACCATGCCAAGAAAGAGGGTACTTTCCTACAATAATATATCTGCTTCCTTTTCTATTTCTCCCTTCCTTCCTATTTTGTTTTTCACATTTTCGTACTTTGTTTTTGACTCCTTTTTGTCTGTCAGTTTTCTGGTTCACTTTTTTTTCACTTTCAACTTTCTTTAGAGTTTGCTTTTTCTTTTCACTTTCTTTTTACTCTTGTTTTAATAGCATCTTCCCATATTTTATTTCTTGTTTGCTTCCTTTTACTTTTCTCTCGCCGATTTTCTCTTTACTTTTACCTAGCTATTTTCATCTTTCTGTCTTTCATTCTATCATCTTTTGTTCTTTCTTTTCATAATCCCTTATGGTTGCTCTGAGAGATTTCTTAATTTCCATTTTTGTTTTTATATGTATTCCTTTGTTTTTTTTTATTAGCTTCTTCTTTCATATTTGTTCCTTCATTTCACTGTTTCTTTCATTCTCCCTCATTTCCTTCTTCCTGCTTTGTATCTTTCCATCATCTTTCTTTCTCTTAGCCTTGCTTTTTTTCTGGCATTTGTCTTTCTTCTCTATTTCTTTCTTTCACTTTTTATTCTCCCCAACATGTATTTTTCTTTCATCACTCATTTAGTTCCTCCTTTAATCTCTCCTTCCTTTTTTCATTTACTGCTTTCTTTCATGTTTTCATCATTTTCATCTTGATTTCTTTTACATATTCTTTATCTTTATTCCCTGTTTTCTGTATTCACTTGCCTTTCATTATTTGCTCTAAACATTTGCCTCTCTCACTTTCTCACGTATTGTCACTATTCTTCTTTTTCTCTTCCTGTGTCTCCGTTTGAAACTTTGGTACCCTGAGGACCCCACGATTCTGCTCATTACTGCTAATCTCTTGCAGTGGAGGGCTTGAAAGCCTGAACCAATCCTAAAAAACACTCTATAGAATTGAGGTGATTTTGATCAAGTTAAATTTTTTTAATGTCCCAGGTTTGAGGAGAGCTCTAAGGCTAAGTAATGATGCATTTTCCTAATATTGATCCATTTTGAATGTAATGCACTTCCCTTCCCAATGTGACTAGATAAAGTGAAGTAAACACACCTAAGTGCGATGGCCGGCAGTACAGGGGGTATACCATGTTGGAAACCTAAATAGCGCCCATAACTCGGGTTACGGAGCTATTTAGGTTTCCAACATGGTATACCTCTTGACGAATGTGTGACTACAGAGGATACCATCTCCATCCAGCCTATGAAGCGCTAGTTCCCCAGAGTCAGGAAATCTTTTGCTTGGTTTGTCAAGGTAGGACTCATGTCTGACAACTATACACATTATACGTACTTGCTTAGCGTAAGGAGGAGAGTTAGGGATCTCCCTTGGCCCTGATGAATGCCCCTGACCAATATTGGCAAGATTGAGGGCAGAAACATGTTGGCTTTACATGGATGGTTGGGTCATTGTACCCATACAGCATCCTCTTGTTGGTTTTAGCTGTACCTAAGGTGCCCACTAATAAAGGTATTATTCCTGGTTAACCTTAATCTATTTTTTGTTCATCTGGATCCCGTCTTGCCAGTTAGTTAATATTTAAGCGCTCCCACTTAATGAAGTTGAATCTGCCCTGGTGATGCCATTTTACCAGGGTGGGATGAGGTCACCGATGATGAAGCATGCCACAATTAGTGGGTGAGGCCTTCTCACCCAATCTAAATGGCACTTTTGGATTCGGGTAGTTATTCCCTTGGGACCCTAATTAGGACTCTTTCAGTATTTATTTTCATAATAAATTTGGTATGGATCCAAGTTGGCCTTATAATGCCGACCATCGCCCTTAGATGTGGTTACTTTGTTGGTTGTGGAGGGTGTGCGGTGGCGAACCTCCATCTCTCCCGTTGGGGTACGTGACTAGTGTAAGTGACCCCCATTTTTCTGTTCATTCATGATGGCTATTAACGCAAGAACTTACTAATGTTTACATAACAAATTATGTATTTTCAATGGAATCGTACAATTGTGTTTTCAAAAATAAAAAGGTTGCTAACATTTTTAAGTTTTTGATCTCGCAGGCCCACCTGACCTCGCTAAACAATGAGAATCAGGGAGCCAGTCCATCTTGACTGTCCAAGCTGTGCCATCTCTGTGGCCTGGCTGTTTACTGTCCTGTATGAAGCCAGGTACTCTCTTGTGTGATCTTCCTGTGCAGTGGCCCTGGGGCTCCGGGTGCCAGTTCATGATCAGGATTGGTGCTGAAACACACACTTTACCCCCAGTCCCTGTGGGCAAATACTCAAATCCCCCACTGCCCTCGTCTCAAGCCAGAAACCGAGTCGCGGTCACTCTAACTAGGCTGAGGGAAAAAGTCCAAGGGGCTGATAGAGGTTGGCTGTCTCATACTCACCAGTTCTCTCCATAAAGGTCCACTCTTTTACAAAAGAATGGCTCCCTGGCAAAGGAGTCTAGTAGGGACATAACCTCTGGTACAGAGGTTGTGTGGTCACGTAAATATATTAAGGCATCATCTGCTTATAGGGATATGATGTGATGTATGTGCATTTCTGGTATGCCCCAGAGCTGTGCATCCTGGCGCAGTCGGGCTGCCAGAGGTTCCATTGCTATTGCGAATAATAAAGGAGAGAGTGGGCATCCCTGTCGGGTGCCCCGGTGTGTAGAGAATCTATTCGAGATATTTTGCCCTGTCTTAACTTGGGCCATCGGGTTAGAGTACAAAGGGGGTCATTCTGACCCTGGCGGTTGGCGGTGGAGCGGCGGTAAGACCGCCAACAGGCTGGCGGTCTTTTTTCATGTATTCTGACCATGGCGGTTACCGCCATGGTCAGCCGCCGCTTCACCGTTCCGACCGCCACGGCGGTAACGACCGCCGGGCTGGAGACCTGGGTCTCCAGCCCAGCGGTCGTCACATACCGCCGGCGGTATTCCAACCCGCCTGACCCCGGCTTACCGCCATGGATTTCATGCGGTTGGGGACCGCCATGCAATCCATGGCGGTAAGCACTATCAGTGCCAGGGAATCCCTTCCCTGGCACTGATAGGGGTCTCCCCCACCCCCAACCCCCACCCCGACTCCCTCCCCTACCCCCCCACCACCCCTGCCACCCCCAAAAGGTTGCAGGACCCCCGTCCCCCACCCCGATCCCCAACATATACACACACATACACACATAAAGGCACGCATTCATGCACATACACACCCCCCCCGCATTCATGCACGCATTCATGCACATACACACACCCCCCCGCATTCATGCACGCATTCATGCACATACACACACCCCCCGCATTCATGCACGCATTCACACGCCCCCTCAATATACACACACGCACACCCCCATGCACGCACACAACTCACAACTCCCCCCCACCCCCCTTCCCTAGCGGACGATCACCTTACCTGTTCCTGGTGATCCTCCGGGAGGGAACGGGCAGCTCCGCCGACACTGCCACGCCAACAGAACACCGCCACAGCGAATCACAGGTCGTGATTCGCTGGGCGGTGTTCTGTTGGCGTGGCGGTGGAGGTGGAGCTACCTCCACTTCCCCACCTGCCGCCAGTATGGCTGTTGGCGGCTCTTCGTCCGGAAACGGGCGGAGCACTGCCAACAGTCAGAATGGCCCATGCGGAAGACCGCCAGCACTGGCGGTCTTCCGTACGGCGGTCCCTCGGCGGTCTATTGAAAAGACCGCCGAGGTCGGAATGACCCCCAAAGTGTTTATCCAAGACATATATCCTGTCCCGAAGCCCATCCTGTTTAGGGTTTCATTAGGAAAGTCCCAATTGAGGGTATCAAACGCTTTTTCAATGTCAAGGGTTATAGCCACACTGTTGTGATTGGACCCTGGGGTGCCGTGGAGGAGGCGTAGCAGTCTCCTGATACTCAGGAAAGTGCTCCGTCTGGGAATGAAACCGGACTGGTCCTCATGTATCAAGTGAGGGATTAAGGGGAGAAGTCTGTTAGCTAGAATTTTTCCCAGGATTTTACAATCTATGTTTAATAGGGAGAGCGGGCGGTTAGAGCGCAGGTCCAGGAGATCACGACCAGGCTTAGGCAGAACTACTATGTGGGCCTCACACAATGACTCAGGCAGTTAAACAGTTATGTGTGCTTCGTTGAACATGGCAAGCATGGGTTGTAAAAGGTGGTTCGCATGTGCTGCATAATATTCGACGGGCAAGCCATCTGTGCCTGGAGCCATATTGGGGGCCATTTGAGTTAATGCTGTGCGAACCTCCTCTAAACTGATGGGATTATCTAGTTTGTTCATTTGCTCCGGTTGTAGTTGCGGTAGAGTGAGCGTGTCTAAAAAAGTGGACATTTGCATGAGTGTGGGTGGTGGGGTAGCCACATACAATGATTGGTAGTAGGTTTGAAAGGCTGTGTTTATGGCCCCCTGTGTGTTAACTACTTCAATTGAATCCAGTCTAATTGCTCCAATGGGGGTTCCCTGTGGTGTGTCCTGAACCAGCCACGCCAGTAGGTGGCTCGATCTGTCACCCTCCGCATATTGTCGTTTCATGTAGTGCCTGTAGTCGTACCTATCTAGTCGAGCATCGACTTCCCTATAATTGGTACGTATCTCGCAGAGAGTCTCAGGACCGTCCGTCCGGTTGGCAACGGCCACCTCTAACTCTCGCATTTTAGACTCAGGCATGCTTTGGCCGCGTACCACTACCTTGTGTGCATCCCATTCAGTGGCACGGCGAGGTGTTGAATTATTATTCTGTGCAAAATATTTGGATATGCGTTTGTTTAGTTCCTCATGAAAAGGGGGATCTGATAGTGTTTCTACCCGTAAGCACCAAGTCGTACCGACCATTAGAATCTATGTGTGTTTGTTCTGACGTGTAGGGTACTTCTGGTGCGACCCATATTACCACACCCTGCACAAAAGACGATGTCACAGTACCGAATACTTGCCCCTTCCAACTGGAGCCAAGTTTTGTAAGGGTGGTTTCTGAGATGTGTGTTTCCTGGAGCATGGCTATATGTACTTGATGTCGCTTCAAGTATGCATGCATACAATGTCTCTTGGGTGGTGTTGCGATACCCCTTACGTTCCACCTAACCACATTATAGTGTGTTATAAAAGAGTGCGCTTGCGGAGCCATGTATGTACGGGAATCCACCATTGCGTTAGGATCCAAATCACCCTCCTTATGTCTATGCCAAAAGGGCTTGTGTGTTCCCTTCGTATTATGTTGTCCCTCCCATATATCCTCCAGCCCTCCCGACTCTCAACTCACTAGCAATGACTGGCGGCAGTAACAGGGGAGTGATAACATAGATAATTAAGGACTGCATCAGGCCTAACGTGAAATCGAAGCAACACTTTACAAACAACATTAAGCTACGACTACGTGACCTGTAGTCAGGAGTCAGGGTGAACGGGTCGATATGGTACAGTTTGTGGGGGGTGGGTGTCTTGTGTGGTTTGGCTTGTGCGCTCGGCCAACAGGATGTCGAGCTGTTCCCTCAAACCCCTCCATGCTTAATTATGAGATCTTGTTCCCTCATGTAAGCCATAGTGCTCTCAGCACAGTCCATAGGACAACCTCAGTCAGTTAATGTGGATGGTAAAGTTGCAAAATGCTTGTATATTGCAGTCTGTTGGGGTTAAAGTTCCCAAAGGAGCTATTTTATTGCAGGCGACATGGAACTCCATGTGGTTTAGTTTTAACTCCTTTGAGGCTGAGCGGGTGGTCCATGATAAGCACTAACATTCAACGAAGGAGCATGGCCTCAGAGGTCATCAGCTGAGTGGCGAGTGAGTGGTGGACCACAGAAAGATTCCTCAGAGTCACTATGACCTCCCCGCTCGCCGCCAGCCTTTCCATGGCGGTGTAAACCACAACGGGCAGGCTGGCGGATGGGGAGTTGTAATTCCCAGGGCAGCGATGCTTGCAGTGCTGCCCTGGCGGATTACAACCGCTGGAACTGCCAGGCTGCAGGCAGCCTGGCTGTGTCGGCAGTTGGACCGTGGCGGCTCCACCACGGTCATAATGTCACTGTCGGACTGCCACTTCGGCAGCAGTCCGACCGCGACCGTGACCCTGGCGGTCTGGTGACTGCCAGGGTCATAATGAGGCCCATAGTTTGCACAGAGTCCAGGGGTTCCCCAGAGGCTTAATAGAGGCTAAAGTAGATAATACTAATGCTCTCTTTTGTGGTAGTGTGGGCAAGCAGTTTGGCTTATCAAAAGGTAGTGCAAAGCATTTGTGTTCACACAGAGACAATAAAGGAAGCACACACTCAATGACTAACTCCAGCCCAATGGTTTTTATATAGCAAAAATATATTTTGTTACTTTTTTTCTAGAATCACAAGATTTAAGTTGCAGGTAAGAACATGTGCAAGTAAGTATCCAACATATGTATCAATACCACTTTGTTTAGAATTGGCAAGCTATATGGTTTTCAAATAAATAGAAATAATCTGTTTTAAAAGTTGGCACTGCAATTTTCAGAAACAGTTCCTGGGGGGAAGAAAAGTTATCACAGTTTTGTGGTAAGTACAAGATGTACGGTTCCAGCCCCAGGGAGTTAGGATGTCCACAGGTTGGGGTTGAAGTTAACCCCAAACACCCACCACCAGCAACACGGGCCGGCCGGGTGCAGAGGTCGGTTTAGCATGGGCTTCTATGGAGACTGGGGGGACTCGGAATCAGGCCTGCTTGCAGGGAAGTAGCTGCGTCTTCGCTGGGAAGACCTGGGGGTTTAGAGGAGCACTGGGGAGGCCACAGGTCAGCACCAAACACACCCTCAGCGGCGCAGGGATAGCCGGGTGAAGGGTGCAAACACAGTGTCAGACTCCCAATGCTTTCCCATAGGGGTGTTCCCGGGGGTCACAAAGACACTGCAGCTGAGGTCCAGGGGGTGGGTTCCGAGAAACCAAAGGTTGGACAAGGAGGAGGGACGGCTGCTGGATAGTGCTGCACCAAAGGTCGGATTCCCCAAGGCCAGGGGTCTGCAGGTGCAGGGGTACCTTTTGGCATCAGGAATCTTGGTCCGGTTCTGTCATGGTCAGATGGGGTCCTCCAGATTCAGGCTGCAGGCGTCGTAGTGTTTGACAAAAGGGGTCAACGCAGAGTGGGCACTCACTCAGAATGACCTGGAGACCAGCTCTAGTCAGTTGGGCCACCTGAACACGAGTTGTGGGCGTCGGTGCAGAGTGGGCAGGACTAGCGGATCCAGGGCGGTTCTGGAGTCCTTGGATGGAGTTTCTTCTTGGACAGGGCCGCTGTCCACGAGAGTTCTTGGTCCTCTGTGATTCAGGCATTCCTATGGAGGCTTTTCAAAGGTTGTTGGTCCTGCAGGATGAGTCGCTTTCTTTTTGCAGGGCTTTTGAACCTGAAGACAGGCCGGTAGGGCTGGGGCTAAGTCAGTTTGCGTCTTCAGTCTTCTCTGCTGGGGTTCAGCTTAGTAGTCCTTCTTCTTTCTTCTTGTGAGGTTGCCAGGAATCTGACGAGCTAGGTTCAGGGGAGCCCTTAAATCTTGGATTTAGGAGCATTACAGGGATCAGAGGGCAGTAGCCAATGGCTAATGTCCCTGAGGGTGGCTACACCCTTCCTGTGTCCGCTCCTTTTGGGGAGGAGGACACAGACCAAACCCCATTGGCCCCTGTCCTCCAAACTAAGATGGAGGATTTTGCAAGGAGGGTGTCATTTCCGCTCTGGACATCTGGTGGTCCCAGCTGAGGTGGTCGCTCCTCCTTGTTTTCCCTAATTTTCCTGCCAGACTTGCCGCCAAAAGTGGGGCTTGGCCCGGGGTTGGGCAACTCCACTAGCTGGAGCGGCCTGGGGCACTGTAACAAGAAGCCTGAGCCTTTGAGGCTCACTACCAGGTGTTACAGTTCCTGCAGGGGAAGGTGTGAAGCACCTCCACCCAGAGCAGACTTTGTTTCTGGCCACGGAGAGCACAAAGGCTCTCACCCATGTGGTCAGAAACTCGCCTGGAAGTGGCAGGCTGGCACAGACTGGTCAGTCCTGCACTAGCAGTTTGGCTAACATACAGGGGGCATCTTTAAGATGCACTCTGGGTGCATTTTACAATACATTCAACACTGGCATCAGTGTGGGTTTATTGTGCTGAGAAGTTTGATACCAAACGTCCCAGTATTCAGTGAAGCCATGATGGAGCTGTGGAGTTTGTAATGACAAAATCCCAGACCATATACTCAATATGGCCACACTGCACTTACAATGACTAAAAGTGGTCTTAGACACTGTAGGTGGATATTGCTCATGCAGCTATGCCCTCACCTGTGGTATACCACCTTAGGGCTGTAAGGCTGCTAGAGGGGTGACTTACCTATGCCACAGGCAGTGGTTTGTAGGCATGGCACCCAAAGAAGGATGCCATGTCGACGTTGTCTTTTTCTCCCCACCAGCACACACATGCTGCAATTTCAGTGTGCATGTGCTTGGTAGGGGTCCCCCAGGGTGGCATAATACATGCTGCAGCCCTTTGGGACCTTCACTGACCACAGGGCCCTTGGTATCTTGGGTACCTTTTACAAGGGACTTAACTGTGTGCCAGGGTTGTGCCAATTGTGGAACCAATGGTACCGTTTTTGGGAAAGAACACTGGGGCCTCATTGGCAAGTTCCCAGCATACTCTCAGTCAAGTTGGCATCAATATCAGGCAAAAGGTGAGTGGGTAAACATGCCAACAAGGGCACTTTCCTACACATGTTCTTTGTCTTTGCCCCTGCCTAATCATGCAGAGAATTTCCTGCTTCGGATCAAATTTAAAGCCCTAGGAATAAGAACTTGCTGATCAGCTGCCATCGAGTCCTTAAATACTCAAAACATTAAGCTGAACATTAGGCTGGTGCATTTTATTGACATTTTTAAAAGACTGGTTAAGGCCAAAGACTCTGCTATGTGAGGCCTCAGGCCCTCTGTTTCAGGAAGGCATAAATGGTAGGCCGTGGGTGTGCACAGATGGCGCTCTGAAGGTGGGTTACTAGAGGACATAACAGATGTGCTTTAACAAATATGATGCTTGTACCCCATACCCCGCCAAGCCTAGGTGGAGCCCCTGAGGAGGGCCATATCAAAGCGCCAATGGTAGGCTGTGCTCAGATGGTGCCTTGTAGGTGGGCTTCTAGGGGTCATTTCGGATGTGTAGAAAGAACCATATTGCTCATACCCCCATCCCGCCATGTTTAGGCGGCTCACCACAGGAGAGCACGTTGGGCGGCCGGTTCTCTAACGTTCATTGTGTGTGGTCCTATGCATATTCTGTACTATGCACTTTATAGCCCTAAGCACATCACCTGCCAGCAGCTGTCAATAGGCTGGTCTTTTTACCAATATTTTATTGTGTTTGTATGGCTGCCAATTCTGTCTAAGCTTTTTTCATGGGATATCTTTAAATTTGTGATTAAACTCTTGACAGTAGAGCTGGGGTCCCTATGCACTTTGTAAAAGCAATGGTTTGGAGTTTGGGCCCCAGGAGTCCTATTGTTAGTTTTTACACTGGGGGAGAAGGAGGTCCCTAATTCTTGTTGTTATACTTAGTTGGGTCAGGGGAGACCCTCTCGGAGGACTATGCTGCTTGCACCTTGTACTTTACAGGACTATAGTTAGGTCTGGGGCCTTCAACCAGCTTTTAAAGAGAGGGAGGCAAGGGGGGGTGCGGCTAGTGGAGGCTCCTCTAAGAATGAGCGCCATGTATTCATGGTTTTAAATCTTGATCGAATGGTTCTGTGAAATGGTTTGATGTACCATACTCTTTTTTATGTTTATGGTTTTTACTAACTGGTAAACTTAACTTACTCACAACTCAAAAATAGCTAACCTGATAAGAATCTTTGGCCTATTTCCACTGTTGCAAGCCCAACTGGTAGAGACAGTACCCAGCAGGATCTATGAACAGATTTATGTTTGGACCAAGTAAATGCAATTAATTGATTACATTGTTTCTGTTGATTGATTAGATAAGTGTCCTGAATTGTTTCATTTGGTTACATAATGAAGGGTAACAAAGTATAAAGATGAGGAACTTCAGTCTTGACAGTACCAAGTGGTACCTGTGCCAAATTAATCTATTAATCTTAATTTATTCTTCAAGCCTTCTTGTGGAGCTGAGCTCATGGGTAATCAGCATTGCACGGGTGGGGGGGTGGGGGTAGAATCTCCACACTGACTCTGCGGATGGACCTCTGTAGACAAGGTGCAGAGGACATCACCTGGGGCCTCACCAATGTGGGAGCTGAACTCCAGCAGACAAGAAAGAAGCTTCTCCTCTGGCTGACACACTCTGCCAGGGTACAGGTCTTCTGATGTAATGAATGGACCCAAGAAGGAGCATAAGCACCAATCAGAAATCTGTTGCCATCCATAAATGTATCTCTTTCTTTGGAAGAATAATCTACTTCTCTGCTTCATGTACATTGTTGCTACTTTCCTCTTGGTTTCCAGACTCACCCAGATTAAGACTCATAGGGACAAATGTGTACACATCTAAAACATCTTTGCACAAAAGAATCATGCTTTAGGACTCTACTTGGCTTGCTGTCAATAATTTGTTTTAACTTAGGTTTTCAACCTGTATCCTGCTCCCATTGCTGATTGAACATGTTCATGTAATTTTCCTACCCAGTCAGTCATCTACCTTTCCACATGTTGTAATTCCAACTGTAACAATTGCCTTTGCCCACCTTTCCAAAAGATGATTTGTAGTTTACCAGTTTTTCTGAAGTGTGTTAGGGATTTTCCTAAACGTGATAATTCTGGCACAAGTTCACCTACAGTATTGATAATAGCTGTGATCCAGTGTTGTAAGATGAACTCAGTAAAACACATAACAATTTGGTGGATCAACATTGAACAGAGTTTATTACACTTTAGTTCTTAAATCACGCAGAAATCATTTCCATGTATGAAATGCTAAAGATGTTCGACATATTATTCCCCAGAATCCAGGTTACTTTGCAACATTTCCAAAACGTATGGCCCTTTGTATACCTCTGACTATCTCTGTGTGTATGTGTGTACACAGCTAGACAATGCCAACCTATCTTGTGTTTATGGAAGATTATTCATTTGTAACTCTTACTAAAGATATCAGGGTTGACTCTTGTGGCACGAGAAAGCTTTGCGAGAAACATTTTCTATGAGAACACACTGTAAAATGCATGAAAATGGACACCCTTACAACTGCAGCACAAATCATGCTCTTGTAATTAAAAGTACTTTGTGACCTCGAATGGAACTAATCAAGGTTGGTATGTGTAATTCTAAAAGTAAAACTGATGTCAGAGAACCACAGAGGATAGGAGATAGCCTTGGGTGGGGACAAGGAAAGGGGTAGGAGTCAAGCAAGAGCAGGGTTTGATGGACTTGTATATGACAAGAGGTCTCTTAGTAGCTTAGAGAAGCCCTTTTGGATCGCCACCAGCAGATGGCGCTTAACAACAGTCATGGGGGGTCATTCTGACCCCCGGCAGCTGGAGGTAATATGTTGTTAAGTACTGCCAACAGGCTGGCAGTACTTACCGCCATATTATAACATTGACGGGTTGGCTTACCACTCCAACCGTCACGGCGGTAACAGCCGCCGGGCTGGCGATATCTATCTCCAGCCCAGCGGCTGTCACTGTTCTGCCTTCGGAATTACGACCCCCACCTACCGCCATGGTTTCCATGGCTTCCTTACCACCACGAAAACCATGACGGTAGGCACTATCAGTGACAGGGAATTCCTTCCCTGTCACTGATAGAGGTCTTCCTCACCCCCACCCCCTCTCCAGATATCCCCCTTCCTCTCCAAATCGCCCCCTACATTCACGCCCCTTCACACACACACACAAGCATACACACACCCATTCCCACATGCATCCACTCATGCATACATCCATTCACACACACATCCACACACACTTCCATACATACACACAGACAACCATTTACATAACACAACATACATGCACTCACACCTCCATACATGCACACACGTATTCAACACGCAACACACACCCACATCCACGCACGCACAAACTTTCACACACACACCCACACACACACACACACACATAACACCCCCGCCCCCCTCCTCTGTCGGAGACCCGACTTACCTGTGTTCAGGGGGTCCTCCGGCAGGAGACCGGACGGGGTGCTTCTGCCACCAGCAGCACCCGCCAGCAGAAACCCGCCATGCTGTATTATGGGTCATAATACGGCGGTCTACTGGCGTGGCGGTGCTGGTGGCAGTAGCGCCACCGTACCGCCATCCATCGGCATGGTCACAGCCAGATTTCCGCCATTCTTCTGGGGGAAATCCGGCTGTGGTTCTAATACGGTGGATGGCTGTTAGCAGCGTCAACGGTCTTTTGGCAGCCATCGCTGCGGCGGTAGGCGGTTTTTACCATCAATCTCCAAATTAGGGCCAAAGTGAATTCATCGTGAGCCCGCTGTTATAGACTATTTTAGTCAGTACAAGGTGGACTGAGAACAACACTGAGACATGGTAGACGCCAAAGGACCTGGGCACAGCAACAGAAATCCTTCCCTTATCTGATGAATGAATGAATGAATGAGAAGTTTTGTATAGCACACGGCCACTCGATGAGTGTCCTGGCACTAAGTCCAACGGAATAACCCATCTTGGAAAAAAGGTTCCCTAATCGGAGGAGGAAAAAAGGCAACTTTCCAACTTTCCACGTAGACCAAGCTAGAGGTCACACTGTAAATGGGCATGGAATGCAACAGAGGACCACATCTTGAGTGGAACAGAAAATCAGAGTGAAAAGAATAACCAGACTGCAGGACAGACAAGACATTGACGAGACAGAGAGAAAATCAAGACTAGGAGTTATGAACAGGGCATCAGAAATCAAGAACAGGAATACCGGAGTCAAGAAAAGGCTGCACCCAGCAGGCACTGGGACAAGTTAAGCTCCATTGGTACAAGGAATAGACACAGGACTTCAGAACAAGGTCAGAACAGTAAATCAAAACAAAGAAACTAAGGGAATTGCTGCCAATTCAACGAATACATGGTCAGAAGTCCAACACGGAAAACACAGAATTCATAATATCAGACTACAAAGGATAGGCACAAAGAAAGTTGAGACTTAGAAGCAAGGAAAGACATAAAGCACAATCCTGCACGGGGGGGCCGCCACCGGAAAACCCGACACTGCACACACCAGTAGCGGGAAACAGGAAATTCTCTCAGGATTTCAAAGGTTCAGCAGTGCAGGCAACTGGAGAAAAAAGCAGGATCTGCCAGTGAGAGCAGTCGAAGCACACATTCTGAATTCAGAAGCCAGCCCGAAATCCCTCCTCCCAGCTCAGAGCACCGCAGGGTGACTGGAACTCAGAATAGGTGTGAGCTGGCTGTAGCACAGTGCAGGTGAGAGCAGTTTAAGTCCCTTCTCCAGCTCTGTGACTGAAGGAGTGCACTGCAGTTCCAGGAAGTGACCAGTGGGCAGATCAAAGCTCCAGAGTGGAACAAGGATCAGACCTTGTATCTGAACGCGGCAGGAACTTGTGCAAGGGAGCACATGGGCACACGAGCAGTGGTAACATATTCACAATGTAAGAAGATCCACCAAAAAGCTCCTCTATAGTACTCCGACGTAAACTCTGGAATGGAATCTGGAGTGGATCTGATTTCCCAGAGGATTTGTAAATACTTTACATTAATAGTGAAGTGCAGCATAGGGTCCAAGCTAGTGTGCATAATGGTAAAAGGATCACAGAAAGTCTTCAAGAAGAGCCACTTGGGGGCAGGATCGTAGACTTACTGTCATTAAAAAAAGTTTATTTTCTTTGTTTGCAGTCAGTTAAAAGTTACTCATGTTCAAATATTGCATTTTTCCAATCATCGAATTGCCAAACATCAACAATTATAGCCTGTGGACCCATGAGCTTGTCAAACCTACTGGCTGAGTGAAGATTAGGAAAT
Organism: Pleurodeles waltl; assembly: GCF_031143425.1. Taxonomy (NCBI): domain Eukaryota; kingdom Metazoa; phylum Chordata; class Amphibia; order Caudata; family Salamandridae; genus Pleurodeles; species Pleurodeles waltl. Next base: position 74,252,114 of record NC_090447.1, on the reverse strand, counting down.
ATCTTGCCTTAAATTTACCACTCTAAATGACATGAGTATATTGATCCTAAAAGAAGGAGGAGATTCAGGAGGAACACAGAAACTATTGGTGGCCTTCTTCAATTCATTTTTAGTCATTTTTAGTCTCCATAATAAACTGAGTATACACTGGCTCATAAAAAAAACAGAACAAGCAAACAAATTTTCAGGTGACAAAAGCAACAGTTCTGTATCAGATGGTGAGCAGCCTCTGCAGGCCGAACACATATGGGAATTGTGCATCTATCTTGCTTCTCTTGTTCCATGTCATCTTTGTTCAAACAGACCCTGGGGTGCCTGACCTTTCAATGGTGGCCCAAGGTCAGTTTCAGAGTAGTTTGGTGTAGATGAGCTCAGCCATGCCGTCACGGATGTAGCGGAAGTATTCCAGACTGGTCCGGTGGATCTTGCACTGGTACTTGCCGCAGGACTTGACGTACTGCAGGAAGTGGGGGGCCCCTGGGAAGATGACGTTGTCCGCAAGGATCACGGTGCCCTCCTGCAACAGGTCGTGCTCCTCTAGCAGCTGCAGGTCGCGCAGGTAGAAGCGCTTCCAGTGGTCCATGAAGACAAAGTCAAGTTTCTGCACCCCGTGCTTCTCCTTCAGCTGGGGGATCACCTCCTCTGAGGCGCCCACGATGAGCTCCACCTGATGGGTCGGTCATACCATCAGGTGCAAGAAAGTGGGGGACAGAAGCAACAAGTTCAAGATTATCACTGCACTGTCACAAACAATACACTGTACTTCAACCATCACACATAGCACTGCTACCAAATTTCTACCTTATAACCAAGAAGCTCAGGAATCACCAATAAATCCATAACCATACTATTTTGAAGTTGGAATGTACCACACAGGACCTAGACAGCTATGACTGGATGGCATGATGGTTTGTTTCGCGGCGGAAGGTCACTGAAGATAAGATAATCATATTTAAAAAAGGCAGTATTTGTGATAATGGGGTCAAGACAATAGGTTTCATTATTTTCACATACACCACTGTGGATTCATTAAAGGATGTGCTTTTGGTCTCCCTAGCCCAAGGGTGCCTGATAAATGCCACTGCACGCACAGATGTTTTGCACCTCGGTTATGAAAGAAATAGCGTCAGCTTGGGGTACATCTTTGAATGAGAGGTGAGTTACATAAAGTTATCTTTTTCAATTATAGAGGTTTTGTTTCTATCCAGGAGAATAAATGACCTTGCCTTGAAGAAGGGGACAGTGGTGTACCTCTGATGAGACTGGGAATCTTGCGCTACAAACTCAGGGGTAGTGTCCCCCATCAGAGCCTGCCCTGCTGTTTTAGGTCCCTGGGTGGAAACACATTTGGAGTTCTTGCTGCTGGTAGTGAATAAACTGAGGCACCATGGGGTCCATTTCGGGTTCACTGGTCAGTCCCAGGTGGATTTCATCAGAGCAATTTGAGCAGAAACAATTTTACTTCTCCCCCAACTCATCTTAATCAACCACATTCCAGCTGCATTGTGAGGGCCCCCCACTCAAGAAGAAGGGACAGTAATGGGGTGTCCATTGGCAGGGTGGCAAGGAGTGGAAGGGAAATTAGAGGGGGACAAAGAGGGGTTGATGGGATGTTAAATAGGGGCGCCTTCAACATGTACGTAAAATGACTGGAAGCAGTTTAGCGGGGATCACTGGAGACAGGTCAGAAGGCTACTGGAGAGAGTTCTGTGCACCCTCAGAAGGTTGGCTCCTGGGTGTAGGCATAGTCGGCTCATGGAGAGAGCCAGCCCTGTCCATCATCATGCTGGCCCTGCAGGGCTGAAATATGGTTTAATCCTGGGGTTTGTAATATGCAAAGGGAAACACCTTCTCTGTTTGCGACACAGATACACCAGACAATGAATGCAGTGCCCTCGGGCAGCAACAAACTCTTGCTGTCCTGCTGGTAGGGCATCCAGTGAATTCAGAGCGACTGCTTCCAGTCTTCTCTCGGAAGAGGGGTTAGAGATCCCCCGACATGCGGGTGCGGTGAGTGACTGCCCCGCCTGAAGGGGGATGTCTGAAGGGTCCATGAGACACCCTTCTCCCTCCAGGGGGCACCTTAAGGAGGCACAATGACAGTGGGCCGACTTTTTGTGGCGCACTGTTAGCGCGCCTCTTAATGGCATGTCTACCTTGGCACCCACACCATAATATGGTGCAGGTGCAGAGCCAAAGTGATTCTCTCATTTCCATGAGTCCACGCTCCCCTGCAAAAGAGGGAACATCGTCTCATGATCGGGGGAAGTGTATGTGAGCCGTGCCGGCAATCTTGGAGAGCAAACATGCTGGTATGTCAGTGCGCATGCGTGAAATGCTTTTACATACACACCATTGTCTGTGGAGTATTGACACACGAAACACTTGAAGGCAAACAGGAAGCAAAATGTTTGCATGGGGACTGCACCAAAAGAAATGTGTTTCTGCCTGCCTGGTGCAGTCAAGCGATGTCATCTACTGATGTGACTGTCGCGTAACAACACGACATCGCTCAGCTAGACCCACAATAAGAGATGCAAGGGGAATATGTCTGTGCGGTGGCCACATCTTCTGCTGCGGTAGACAATGTGTCTTGTGGTTGATAAGAAGATGATTTGTTAGGACAAATCTCCATCCAGAGATCTGGTGCCACATTTGATACCCCAACTAGGCTGTGGCAGGTTCAGTAGTCTGGGGGCCTTGGAAGGCCTTTTGCGGGTGGGCTGAGGGTGGGCACAGAGGACTCCATTGTGTTTAGGAAGGCAAGTGGCACTCTGTAGTCATGGGTGTGGACAGTCCAAATTGCAATGCAGAATTTTCAATGAAAACACTGATATCCTAATTCCCTTCAGATCTTAGTTCCAAGTGGATTTTGTAGATTTTGCAAATTCTCTACAGTTTGGTCTGAAACTACAGCTGACCCAGTTTGTGGTCTCTGCCAGACTGCCTCCTATAGCCTGGGTAGAGCATGTAATGACCCCCCCTCCACCAAGCTATTACCTACCCACTACCATCCACCCGTCTCACCTTCCCCCGCCTTCCACCTTGCATCAGTCCTATCTCCCATTTATAGTACTACAGGTAGTATATGGGACCAGTGATCCCAGTAAAAAGAAATGGGAGTTCCCTGCAGAATGTTGCCCAGAAAAAACTGGGCCTGCACATTTATGGATTAACTTGAAATAGCCAACTTTTGTGGGGGGATTCCTGCTCCGCACTATGTTTCCTGTACACTGTATCCCTGCATATAAATCTGCATTACTAGTAACTGGGTTTCTAAGTCTTTGCACCTATACCCTATAACCCGGGCCACCGGAATTATGCTGCATAAGAGGGCCAAATTATATGATAGGGTTGAGTAAAAGAAAAGGCAAATTATGCAGCATAATGCAGCGCATTTCGTAATAGTATTAATTCACTATTTTTAAACTTGGTAACACTATCTTGGCATTGGCTGTACCTCATTAGTACAAACTTAACCCTGAAATACAGCAATAAGCCACAGAAAGGTGGCCAGTCCAGCTTTGGAAAGGTCCTTCCACTGCGCTGCAGCACGTGTTGTCGCATTTTTACTAACTTTTGAACCGTTTGAGGTAGAAGCAACAATTTTGCAGATTACGCAGCAGATGATGGATTATGTGGCAAATGCGACAAATCTATAACTATGCGAAAATCGCCGCAGCCTCACAATCACATAATTCCAGTGGCCCTGCCTATAACTGAATGTAGCACGCACCTGTGCAAAGGGGGGAGCCTGGTGAAAGACGTGTGAGAGAAAGGGTGAGCTTGACATCATCACTCACTGTGGCTTAAGAGAGGCATGTGAGGAAGGCACATACGAAGCATATTTCAATTAACTTGTTTTCAAGAACATCCATGAATCGTGAACATCAAAACTGAGCGCTGTTTGATATATATTTCTGATTATTTTGGCACTGGTTTAGGAGAAAAAAATATATGATTTTATTACTGTAATTTCTGTAGATCTCCCTTCCCTAGAGATGTGACAACCTACTTTTTTAAAGGTATGTTTATTGGCATTTGTAATATATTCACATACAACCATTTGCTTATACCATGTTGAAAGGTAATACTGACAGAAGTGAGAACCTATTTCTGCTGATTCTCACATATTTTCCACAATTGTGGACTTCCTTAATCAAGGGAATCCTTAGCACAGTTTTGGAGGTAGCAGAGTGTAGGAGATATTGGCCCTCATTATGAGATTGGCAGCAAATGCATCCTACCGCCACGGCGACGGCCGCCAACATACCGTCGCCGTGTCTACCGACCGTCCATGCCATTATGACCGTAGACGGAATACCGCCAGAGGTTGGCGGAATTCCGTCGATGGTCATGGCAGCGGACAGCGGTAAGGTGGCGCTGCTGCCAGCAGCAGCGCCACGCCAGAAAAACTCCGCCTACAGTATCATGTTCCACGATATGGTCTGGCGGTGTTTTGCTGGCGGACGCTGCTGCTGGCAGCAGCGTCGCGTCCCGTCCCCTGCCGGAGGACCCCCTTGTATGCAGGTAAGTCGAATGCTCCAACAGGAGAGGGGGCAGGGGGTGTTGTGTGCATGTATGGGGGTGGGGGGGTGTGAGTGTGTGTGAATGCGTGCATGCGTGTGTAATGCATGTGTGCATGAGTGGGTGTGAGTGTATGTGCATGTTGTGTCGTGAGATTGCCTGTGTGCCTGGATGTATGTTTGTGAGTGTTGCTGTGAGTGTGTATGAATGTATGAATGCGTGGGTAAATGTGTGTATGCGTATGTGTGTGTATGTATGTGCATGTATGTGTGTAAATGTGCAGGGGGGTCGGGAGAGGGAGGGGGAGAGGGGGAGAACTTTAGGGAAGGAGGAGAGGGGCAGGGGAGACCCCTATAGTGCCTACCGCCATGGTTTCAGTGGCGGTACAGAAACCATGGCGGTGGGTGGGGTCAAAATGCCATGGGCGGCCTAGTGACGGCCGCTGGGCTGGAGACTGCAGTCTCCAGTCCGGCGGTCATTACTGCTGTGGCGGTTGGTGTGGTACATTGGCGGTTTGGCTTTGGCCAAACCGCCAATGTCATAATAGTGGATGTAGGTACCGCCACCCTGTTGGCGGTAATACCTCCACTATTCCACCAACCGCCAGGGTTGTAATGAGGGCCATAGTGATGTAACAGGTGAGAACCATTTGAACAAATACAATTCTATCAAACAATAGTCTGTATCAACCAAGATCTTACAAACCAGTTGTTGTCACAGGACTCGCGTGGTTGTAATATAATTCATTAATAAAGCAGCACATATTGTAAGAAAAAGTGTTGACATTTCGGCCCAATGGTTTATTTGACCAGGCCCTTCATCAGGACAGAGTCATAAGAAAGCCAGATAGAAGCAACCTTAGGACAATCAACAAGGACACTAAACATTAACAATCCTTGTTTACACCTCTCCTGTCACATCAAGCACTGACCGCCACAATATTTTAGGATTTTTCTTCAGTTGATATCTCTGTACTGTAGAATGTTTGGATCTGTTTTTTTCTTTCTCTCCGCTGGTTGCTTTTGTTTTTCTGCGCTGGTGGCTCACCATTCATGGGTTTGATTCACAAAGGTAAAATTACGCGTTTGTGTAAGTTTACATTTCCTCTAGTAACTTTACTACCTTTTAGTAGTAGTAAAATTACTAATGGTACAATTACACTTGCAGTTTGTGAATAATAAAACAGTAATAAAGTTACTACAACAAGTGTAAACAAACATAAAAGCGTATGGTTTTCTTTTGTGAATCTGTCCGGGCCTGATTCACAAGGGTAGGCTTACACTTTTTAGTAAGCTCACATTTGCCCCAGCAACTTTACCACTTTTTGGTATTCACAAACAACCAGTATATTTTTACTACTGGTAATTTTACAAAATAGTAGTAAACTTACACTCGTAATTTGTTAATATCAAAGAGTAGTAAAGTTATTACAGCAAGTGTAAACTTACACAAAAGTGTAAGTTTACCTTAGAATTAGGTCCTACATTTGCAATCATTTGTCTTTTTAGTTGTTAAGTTATGAATCATGTTTTCTTTTTTAAAATATCTTCCCCTGAGAGATCTGACCCTTTCGATACAGTGATGCTGCCCTGGTTCTTGGGGTTGTAAGACTTGCCCCATCTTTTTTGTTATATATTAATAGTCAGGCAAGAGATTGCAAAGGCTCAAAATAGTTATACTGCCAGTATCAGGATGTCATGAATGTGGTACTAGCCTGGGTGAATGATCAAACCACTGAAGGAAATGAATTACTACATAACAATGTGACAACCAAGCATGAATAATTTACAAACCTTTACAACCTACAATAAGCAGCCGGTGTTGCAAGCTGTCCTGTGTCCACGTACCCTGATCTACATTGGCAAAAGTGATAAAAAAATGTAATCTAAAATAATCCTGCATAAATCTAGGATAAGGTGTAAAACACCCAATGTCCTGAAAGGAACACTTCTACAATATGAACCCTCAGAACAAAACATTTGATGGACAGTACTCTGCGCGTCAACTCAGACCCCTGAGGAGAGGAGACAGAAAAACAACTGCTCAAAGAGGAGGCTCACATGATACTGACTAGTGACACACACCAGATGGGTCTGAACAAAGTGGAATACATCCTATATGTATTATAACTCAAAGTCAAATATTGCTGCAACCTTTTCAGCAATGGTCATAGATATTTTTGACAGACAACAGAGAAGATAAAACTCCAGACACCAGCTACTCAAATAACAGGGAAGCAGAAGCTAGTAAGCCAAGAGGATGTATAGCACCTACACAAGATATATATTCCATTGAACCAGAACTCTTTGATGTATTCCACACGGTGCTTAATTAGTCAATAAAAATGTGCTGGTGCTTAAAGCCCTCCTATGGAACTTGCAGCTGCTGCAATTAAATATGCGAGCATTGAATACTGAGGCAGTGGAATCCTGAAGCCATCTCGGGCCTCTTCAATACATTTACAGCCACAACCTGCCCCTTCAGCTCACTCTTGCAGCTTTCTGCTTTCTGCTTTTGTGATACTTTTCGTTTTTCTCGTCCTCTTTCTTTCCCATATGTGTCTTTTGATCCCAGGAAATGATTGAGGCAGAAGAATAAGTGCCAGCCCTCAAAAATAAGTGCTGATGCCCTGAACGGAAACCACTGGCTCAAATTAAGCACTGATTCCATAACATGAGGACCCAGTATCCAAAGACGCAGTGATACATTCACCATAAACACTTCAGGTCTATGTTCCTGTGACTAGTTGGTTACCTCATACAGAGGTACATAGAATAAATCATATAGGTGTGTTTTGAAATTGTGATACCCAGAATACATACTTTCCCTAGAACTAGAACTCTTCAGTGCATTCTATAAAACAAAGACCCACTCCCCAATGAATTCATGAGACAGTCTCCATAAACACTTCTAGACAATGTTCTCACCACTGAGAAAGTTACATGTAATAGTTCCCACAGACTGGCTGCAAAACTACGATACCCAGAAGACCATCAGGTCATCTTGATGTTATACACATCACAAACCTCCTGACTCTACAGATTCTTTATGAATAACACAATACATGTGGCTCGCGACCAGAAAGAACCCCGCAACAAAGAAATACTGAACTTACATGAGACAGCCACCCGCAATCAGGACCTAAACAACTTCAGTGTCCACACCAGTGTCTTCTCAAGTGAACTTACCAAGCAAAGAGCCCAATGAGCATGGGCACCCGACTCCACACTGCACCACCAGCATCGATCTGAGCACAAACCACGCTGAGGCACCTCAAGGACCCGGCATTCCTCCAAACCCAAAGTCACCTGGAGCTTGTGCCCTCCATCCAACACACTTCTTTTGGGTTCTTGGCATTTCTCATATAAAGTTAGTTTCTCTTTCCATACACTGTTTCTCTTCTAATGGAGGTAATAAGCTAACTAGGTAAGCAACACGTTTATAAACTATAGGTGTGGTATGTAGTTAGTAATAGGCACCTAACTTTATTTGTGTTCCTATATTCAAAGCAATTTGTATATACTGGGGTGCTTTTTTTATGGCGAGCACAAAGTGCTCCGTCCATTCTGTAATCTCTCTTTGGGCTTGGAACCACGCCCATGCCACGTCAGTCACTTACATTGGTTCGTGGGCTTGGCTTTTAAAATCCACTTGCTTTCATTTGTGAAAGGCATGCATACGTCATGCCTTTTCCGGTGTTTAGCCCACCTACACAGCACCGGTACAGTACCAAAAGAATACGAGGCTCGAAGTTTTCAGCCTGGAGTCCGGACTACTTTATCTGTTTATTTTCCACGCAGCACGATCGCGCTGCATTTTACATAGCGCGATTGCGCTGCATTTTTTTTTGCTTTACAACACCAATACCTCTAACTCGAACAAATGCGAGACCTGTTGCATTGAAAATGCTTGTTTTACATTGCACCTGGTAACAACCGACTCGAAGTCGGTGGTAACTGCATCTCCAAAATGCCCAAATTGCATTTTGGAAATGCATGGTACATCAGATTAGGAAATGAAAATAGGAAACCCCTATTTGCATTTCCAATTCTGGGAATCACAAATTGTGATTTCTACAGGGTAGAAATTGCAATTTGCATTACCTTATAGAGGGCTTTGTCCATTAGAAAAGCCCAGTTTGCATTTCTTAATGGTCCGAAATACAGATTCGACCTCTTAAGATATTCAAACAACCTTCTTCCATCTGGCCCATAGTCATGAACACTTTTGCACGTTGTGGTTCTAGCAACCCGTTGGATGTTGGCAATAGCTGATCCCTGAAGAGAACACGCATGCCTTCAACATTCATTTGACTTCTAAGAAACAGACAGAGATATCATTCTTCCATTCCATAACTCAACGAATAACCAAATGCACAAACCTGCTGGGTCAAGACTTTACCAATCAGTACTGACTTCAATGAATAGTTTCCACTAAACAAGAAGTTAATTTGTTAGCAATGCAATAGTTTTGCAACACCATAGGTTGACCAGGTGCCACCAGTGGGGCACATCCTGACCTGATGCATTGTCCCCTTGGGTTGTACACCTCACTAAAGGCTAGGCACATGAAAAAAGGGGAGTGGTTGCCTCATTTATCCGGAGAGGCCCTTTGTGTAACAGGAGTAAGTAGAACCCAACACAGGAGCTGCACTACTTACCGTGTCTTCATCAAACCCCGCCAGGCGGATGACTTTATCTGCCACCACCGCGTTATTTAGATCCATCTCCACCGTATAGAGCCGCGCCCCCAGGGGCAGGGCCTGGGCGATTAGGACTGTCGCATAACCGCAGTATGTTCCCAGCTCCAGCACGTTAAGAGGGGCCTTCTCATACACCAGTCGATCCAAGATCTTACCTGGAAGGAAACAGAAGGCCAACGGACCATGATACCAAAAATAAAGGCATGTGAAGCCAGGATAGTAGAAGGCGTATAAGACTTTCTTGTGACTTTCCTAATTCTGTAGATTACATTTAAAACCCAACGTGTGATTTATACCAGGGTTGTACAATGTGGGTCTAAAGGAATTGTTGCCATGCCATATTTTCAGGAATACAATGACATGAAAATATAAAATTATATATTAAATTATATTATATAATTTTATATACACATTTTCAATTTAAATTCATGTATGTTAACTTATGTCACGAGAATTGCCTGAAAAATAAGGTTTTGCAAGTAAGATGAGAAAGCCATATCTCTACAGCATCCAAAAGACTAGTGCGCTCATCTGTCTTTTGCCGAAAAACAAACATTTGTGTGAAAGCATTCTGAACTACAAAAGCAGGGGAAGAAGAAATGTCTATTTTATGCCTTTTCTTGGTTTGGTGTGTACTTGCTCCACATTTTTATTATCTCAAGGCATCTGGCCACCCAAACCTCACCTAGAATGTTCCACAATTCACTGCTCCCTTTACATTTCTGCCTATACGTTTACCCCTTATTTAACACTCAACCTTTGTTCCTTCCCCCTTCCTTGCCTTCAACCCTCCTCACCTTTTGGGATGACCTTGTATCTGTGCCCCCCTCCCCTGGCCATTGTGCACCTGGGGGCATATTTACAAGCCCCTTGTGTCTCCTTGCCCCACATTAGTGTCTTTTTTTTTTTACTCTAATATGGCATTAAGTAGGCATTTCCAATGTGCCATATTTACAAAGTGGCACGATGCTTGCATTGCGCCACTTTGTAACCCGTTGCCCCACATTATGAATGCTCCAGGCATAACGTATGCAAGGGGGGCGTTTCGGCACTGGGAGGTCTGAAAAAATGAAGCAGTGAAATTTACAAGATTTCACTGCCATTTTTGCATCATTTTTAACGCCTGCTCAGAACAGGCATTCAAATTAAGCATTATATTCAATGGGGCTCCTTGTGCTTTGCTGCACTAGTGTCAAATAGTATCAAAAATGTTGACGCTATTGTGCTAACGACCACCATGGTGCGCCGTATTGTAAATACGGAGCCCCCATGGTGTTGTTACGTTCCAGTAAGGGGGCGCAAGAAAAGTGGTGCATCATCTATAATGCGACACTTTCTTGTAAATATGCCCCCAAATGTCTCCTGCACTTCATTCATTTCAACAAGGTTTGGTGCACAGGGCTCAGTGGGGGCTAAATTATCAAAGTTGTTAAGGATTACATAACTTTTTTTTTTTTTAGAGAAATCTACCAGCCTCAATTACAGAGGTGGAAATGCTACCGTTGTAAACGGTATGTAGTTCATGTGCTTATTATGCACAGGGTGTAGTATGCTGTTTGTTTCCATTGCTGTGCGCGGGGAGGGCGCATGACTTGTAAGAGGTGAAGCATCCAATGGGTTATGATGTCACTTCCTTTGATAGAACATGTTTGTGCAGAGGGGTCAGCTTCAGTACATTGCTATTTCGCGTAATATTTGTGTTTTTATTACTTTTACTAAAGTTTACAAATGATCATATCTGACTAGGGGTGTAGCTTGGTCAATAAGACTGGGGGTGGGGGGGTTGGTGGGGGCGACTGGAGAGTTTCAGATTTCCCAAAAGTCACGCTGGGATATCTTGTTAAGACATTTTGGGGGTTATTCTAACTTTGGAGGAGGTGTTAATCCGTCCCAAAAGTGACGGAAAAGTGACGGATTTACCACCAGCCGTATTACGAGTCCATTATATCCTATGGAACTCGTAATACGGCTGGTGGTATATCCGTCACTTTACCGTCACTTTTGGGACGGATTAACACTCCTCCAAAGTTAGAATAACCCCCTATATGAGAATCACGACATGGGGGGGCTTACGGGACAGGAGAAAGATAGAGAGAGCTGGACGGATTGTTAGAGGTACTTAAAACACAACATTTTTCAAACTAGTCAACATTTTTAAGGCCTTCAAAACTGGGATGAGAGCGAGAGAGAGAGAGTGTGTGTGTGTGTGTGTGTGTGTGCGTGTATGTGTGTGCATGTAAAAACCTCAGGTGAAATCTGACAGACAGGTCACCATACCCGACTGAAGGCACTTGTACCCAACTATTTACTATAGAATAAACTTTTTAGGGGGGTTTAAGACCGCAAACTCCCCCCCTAGAAGCTACACCCCTGTATCTCACAGGTACACACGTTTAAGCTAATATTTTGGCTAACTGGAATGGCAATCTAGAGGCATGGCAGGGAGTAGAGTCTTGTGTGCAATATACAAAATGTAAAAGAAAAAAATACAAAGAGATCGTAACAAATTTTGTGCCACCCACACCCTGTGAGTAACACTTGAAATGAGCGCAGGGAGTGAATCAAAGGACTTGTCTTCAGGTCCTGTGAAGTGGCAACACATACCTTTCTGTGGCCCCACATTGCTGAGGTACTCGCAGTGGTAGCACCACTGGTCGAAGGTGTCCAGGACGTGCTGGGGGTCTCCAGGTATGGCATGCGTCATGACGTATTGGAAGGCCCGCTCCTCACGCGGGATGCCCGTCAGGTAGTCCTGCAGCTTACGCACTATCACCGTCCGGTAGAAGAGCAGGAAGTAATGACGGTAGCGGATGATCAAGGTGATTATGAAGGGAATGAATGCCAGTGCTATTGCCGGAGAGACCATCCTGGAAGCTGGAGGAAGAGCCTGGAATGGAACAGCGGCAGGTTTACGTGAGAAGAATTAGGTATAGACTTTTTAATTTGTCCCTCATATTCTGTGTCCAATAAAGGACTCCCAACTTACAGAAACTAGCTTGATTTGGGCTTCAGAAGGTGACCCACCCTCCACCAAGGAAGCACAGGTAATAGCCTTCACAGCCCACACTGGGTGTTTGGGGAGCAGCCGACCAAATGAAAGTCTGCCCCCCAGGGGTTTGGGAGAGTGGTGCAGGCATGCGACTGCTATTTTGATTTGGGATAGGATGTAGCCCAATGTAGCCCAAGGGGTTATTTAGGGGCTACCTGCCACCATTTTAGATACAGGTGACCTAGTGGCTGGTGGCAGGGAGCCAGTGGGTGACACTTTTCCCCCACCCACCCATCTCTTTATTTTGCAGCTTTGGGAGGTAGTGTTATTCATCCTAGTGGTTTATCATTAGGCCTTAGGCTAGGTGCTTAGCGTGGCCTGGAAAGTTTTGCAGGTGTTTACAGAAGTTTGATTGGCATTGCCATTTGCGAAACACAGAGAAAGTGAGGGTAGGCAGGAAGTTCAAGGTTAAAAATAGGATGTTTAGTTGCTTATAGGTTAATACTTGCAGTCATGGGCTGCAGAGGAAAGTTAGGGTTGAAAATGTTGAAATGTGCCACAAGATCAATGAGTTACTAGAAGGGTGGGGTATGTGGGTGGGACCGTAATGCGCTACAATATCAATAAGTTACTTGCTAGTGGGGTATGTGGGTGGGACCTTAATGCGCTCCAATATCAGAGTTACTTATGGGGTGGGGTATGTGGGTGGGACCGTAATGCGCTACAATATCAATGAGTTACTTGCAGGGTTGGGTATCTGTGTGGGACCGTAATGCGCTACAATATCAATGAGTTACTTGCGGGGTGGGATATGTGGGTGGGACTGTAGGGGTGGGAGTAGGGTATTGGATAATTCATTTGATGTATAACGAGGTTTTAGTTTTGTAAGGCGGTTTGCCCAGGAATAAGTTGTAATGTGCACCCGTATTAAGTAAGCACCCCTTTTCACGCTGTTCAAATGGTCTGTGGCCTGTGTTGCGCCCTCCCTCTCAATGACAATCACTCACCATGTTTAGAGAGCTCAGCCTGCGTGGAGGAACTCTCAATGCTTTCAGGGGGGCTGCAGCCACAGCACCTCCTCTGAAGACATTCAAAGTTTGCTGTCGGAGTACCCCATCTGCCAAAATCTAAATAAGGTCCAAAGTTATCACATGAATGTACCTATTAGTGGCTCACCTCCTAAGACACATCAGTGCACCAGACCAAGCATGTGAGGTGGGGTCTTGCTTACTGGACACACCTATTGCTCAAGCCTCACTCACTGTGCGTGACGTGTGGAGGCCGGGCTCAGCTCTCACACCCGGCTGGACACCACATCTGGTGCGACGCGGGGATGGGATAGAGGCAGGTGGCTAGGAAGAAACAGCACAACACTTTCTTTTACATTCTATTTTCTTTTGTGGTGTAAATATCTATTATGTTTCTAGAACCTTCTGGCGAATTCTTGCATAAGGTCTTTTGCTGGCTTTTCTGGAATATTGTGCCCAATATTTTGAGTGAGACCATCATTTAATTTTTTTATGAAGTGCCTGTTGGAATTTTGCATCGTCAGATGTATGATTCATATCTCCATAATAGTATGGTTATTTGCTTTGTATTCTAAACTATGTCTTTCCTTGACTGACACATCCTCTTTTTATACTTATCACATATGTGCACATATTGCAGCCATACTACAAAGGGAATATGTGCCAGCAGGAGTCATATCTTCTAGCCTGCTCTACAGTTGGCCACCTTACACCAGGCCTCAACTATGTCTGGGCAATTATATCGTTAAAGTTCAGAAGTCAATGTCTAGGTGGTTTTCAGTGGGTAGACTCTGTACATTGTTTGATCTTCATTTTATGCCTCGTATTCCAGGTATTCACCATCAACAATTTGAATTACCTGTGATGCACACACACAAAAGTTGCGTGTTACAGATGTGGTGGGCATACATGGAAAGAATGTGAAATTCTTTATTAAGGCTGACATCTGAGACATGTACACATACATCCTTGAAATAGCAGAACATTATGACAAGTGCACGCTATCAGGAAGCATAATCTGAATTTGAACACAGAATTTGGGGACCTTCACCTATTGCTTTTGCATCAACTATCTTGTTGGCTGACCTATTGTTTCCTGTAAATTGATTTGTGGCCAATTGGTGTAGCATCTCTATATAAAAATATTTAAGTAATAAATAAACTATTACGTTAGTGCATTTCTAATTCAGTGTTTGTTCCCTTTTCTCTTTCTTTTGTTTTTCTTTCAGAATGCAGCAGCTGTTACAATGGAAAGAACAACCTGATGTCTCCTGGAAACCAGCAAAGGGAGTACATTTAACCAATGACAATACTGATGACAGCTGTCTGTGGGATGTCAGGTCATGGTGCACTGTTTGGGGTCTGAGGGACAAAAGTTATTAGGACATCACCAAGATTAGTTCTTGTAGAAGGAAGTGGACATTTAAAATAATTTGAAAAAGTAATGTAGTAATTTACTTTGGAAAGTTGCTTTAAGCCTTACATCAGTGTTGCTCTATTGAGTGTCACATTTTATTCAAGGGTACACGCTGAAAACTACTTTTCAGATGAGTGTTTGACAGAATTAAGATCACTCTTTCTATGTGTAAGTTTGGATCTTTTGTTGATGAACCTATTTGAGGCAAATTAGTGCTCAATGCCAACAACTGCAAAACACAGGAAAGATTTTGGGTCATGTGGATTCAACAGTGTAAAAATAATGACTACTGCTAAGAGCAGTGAACAGTCAGTCAGAAAAAAATAGGAAGAAGTTTATTGATTTCTGCGGGGAAATAAATAAAAACATAAGGTGCTTAAAAGAAGAGAATGGAAAGTAACTTGTCATGTTACAGGTCTAGGAACGATTATCATGTATACCCTTTAAAGGACAGTCTGCTGTTGGGGACATTAAAAATCAACTCCAAATAGATCAAGCTTGTAAGTTATATAATTCTTCTGTCCAGGACCTTACCTGATTACTTTTTTATCTGCCCTGCTCTGTATATGCTTTTAAAGGCTGTGTTTGTAAACTGATATATACAATAGCTGACGTAATCACATTGTTGTATTCACCTTATTCAATTAATATTTGTCATGGTATTTTTAAATGTTTTTAAAATGATGGTGCATATCTATTTTAATGATTTGTATTAGGATAGTTTTTATGAACTATACGTGGAGATACTAAATAAATGAAAGTGTTTGATCCCTTCCGCCAAGAGTTGTTGGTAATTGGATAAATGGACTGTTACTTCTGGAAGTTGTGATGGTTGTGAACTGAAGTGTTCAAAGCCCTGTGAGATATGAGAATTGCTATTATTGTTAACACACGGATGCACTTCTTCTGCCTAAGCTCATGAGGTGCAGGAACTCAAGCGTGATGTTGAGAATTGATCCACCTCGGGATCCATTCGCTGTCCTAGGAGGAGCTGTGTATAACGTAGACACTCATCAGCCCATCGTGGGATTCGCGATTATTACACAATTGCTTGACTCTATTTAACCAATGGAACACTAGTATCATGGTATCAACACAATTGCTCTTGAGATGACCATCAAAGTATTATGAGATCATCCAACCTGGAGTCAACCATAAAAACTTGACAGCAGACCTTTTGGTCTCCAAGAGCCAAAATTAAGGAATGCATTAAACCATTTACAAAGACCTCATCCCAACATCCTTCAGTTTGTAATACTTCCAAAAACATTTCGGTTAGACAGGAATTTGCAAAGGCAGTCGTAGCATAAAGGTCTGCACCAACATGTAAGATTGAACGTGATCACCAAAGTCTACTTTGACCCGACGATGCACTCACTGATGCGGAGGACCAGAAATAGAAGGATGCAGTGGAAACAGAACTTCAGGCTGACAAGTTGACTAGCACACCCAGCCCTAACCAATGATCCTACACAAGAAGTTCATCAGGATTCTAACCATAGAGAGTGAAGAAAGCCAAAGAACAATCACGTTGTCTCCAAACTAGACCCTTAACCATCACTAAGGTTTCCATGGTGCCTCCTTTTTCCTGTTATCCTCCAGCATCCCTTCTTAAGGACCACTACATCACTTGAACCAGAGCATCCAGCACTCCAGTACCTCAACAACACTACTAATAGCCTAACACATGTGAAGAGAACTGCTTTGTGCTAAAAAGAGCTTTGAATTGGGCAAAAGGCAACAAACAACACTTTATAAAACTCCGTAAATTAATACTACATCAGTATGAAGATCAGACCCTAAGATATATTCAACAAGCAGACGCAAAGCCAATAGGTCTGGCATTGGGTGCCAGCCTTTTAGTTTGATGTTATCGTGTTGTCATATTTTTTGTAACACTTTAATGTTACAGGTGTTAGTCCCTCGCTGTTATTAAAATTAAATACCTTGTCTCAAAAGCAAACATACTTGTTTTGTCTCAGATACGAGTATTGCCATAATATTCCCTGGTACAGAAAGAAACACCTTTGTGTGTGGAGGTGCTGCTCGTGAAAGAGCAGAAGGCTGTCACTCACAGTGACGTCAGCCAATGGGTGAAGTGGGCAGACCCTCTGCCCCATTACGTGAGCTGGACTGTGAGGGAGAAAATGTGAAAAACACAACAGGAGGCCAATGGATGTAGCGGTCAGACTGTAAACCCCTAGACAACTACACGAACAAAAAACACACACGTGCACACACACACTCTCTCTATCTCTCCCCCCATCTTTCTCTCTCCCTCCACCTGCCCCTCTCTCTCACACTCCCACTCTCCCGCTACCTGTCCCCCTCTCTTTTCTCCTCTCTCTTTCTGTCTCACCCTGCCCCTTGCCCTTTCGCTCTTTTCCTCCCTCTCTCTCTCCCTGTCTCTCTCTGTCTCTCCCTCCCTCCCTTTCTCTCTCACCCTTGTCTATCTGTCCCCCTGACTTTCTCTCACTGTCTCTCTCTCTCCCTCACACTCTCTCTCTCTCTCTCTCCCTTCCTCTCTCTCTCCCTGTGTGTCTCTCTTTCTATCTCTCTCTCTCTCGCTCTCCCCGTTTGTGTCTCTCCCTCTGTGTCTCTCTCTTTCCCTGTCTCTCTCTCCCTCTCTCTCTTTGTCTCTCTCTCCCTGTCTATCTCTCTCCCCCTCTCCTCTCTCACATCCTTGTCTTCCTCCCCTTCTCTGTCTCCCTGTCTGTCCCTCCCTTTCTCTCTCTCTCTCTCTCTCCCGGTCTCTCTCCCCATCTCTCTCTCCCCTTGTCTCTCTCTCCCTCCCTCCCTCTCGCCGCTTCTCACCTGTCGGTCTCCGATGTGCCGCTCTCTGGTCTATGGGCCGCCCCTGCAGTGAGGCAAGGGCCTGCGTCCGAAGAACAGAGAAGAGCAGCTTCGAGCAGAGACCTCTGAGCCCCGGTGACGCTCTGGGCGCCGGACGGCGGCTGCTCATCAATAATGGATCCCAGGCCGGTCACCTGAGAGGCCCGGGCTCAGGTTCCCTCCCGCTGCCCTGCACTGCGACAGCTGAAGGGCCAGAGCAAGGCACACGCCATCCTTTCAAACACCGCTCTCTTAACTTTCTTTCACCTGTTGTGTGACCTTGGGCTCATTTCTACATTAGTTTCATGGTTTAGCCAAGTGGACTATTATTCAGTTGACTGGGATTATGGGGTTAAGCCAGTGAGAACTGTCCATGTACATGTCAAATAAACATGTTGCATGCATGTGGCCAGCACATATTACATTAAGACATTCAGACAATTCAACATATCCGGGATTTACTTGTATTTGATATTTGCAAAGTGGAATTTCTCTGCCAACTTAATGGCCGGAGTTTATTTTTGGTCTAACATTAATTCAACTTTGGAACATTGCAATCAGACGTGTTGTGCAAGGTTTACATTAAACAATGTCTAGGAACTCGGTTGTCTTAGTGAAGAGTAGAAGGATGGATACAGCAGGTCTTTGGTACATTACAACATTAAGGAACATTCTAGGAGGCGTTATCATGAGATGACTGCTATCATGACGCATCCCAAGCAACAGCAAGGGTGCACATCAAGTATGAAAGTTGGTGATAATGCACTCTAGCAAGCGATAGTGCACTCTAGCAATGATAGTGCACTCTAGCAATGACAATGCACTCTAGCAATGACAATGCACTCTAGCAATGATAGTGCACTCTAGCCTATGATAGTGCACTCTAGCCTATGATAGTGCACTCTAGCAATGATAGTGCACTCTAGCAATGATAGTGCACTCTAGCAATGATAATGCACTCTAGCAATGATAGTGCACTCTAGCCTATGATAGTGCACTCTAGCCTATGATAGTGCACTCTAGCAATGATAGTGCACTCTAGCAATGATAGTGCACTCTAGCAATGATAATGCACTCTAGCAATGATAGTGCACTCTAGCAATGATAGTGCACTCTAGCCTATGATAGTGCACTCTAGCAATGATAGTGCACTCTAGCAATGATAGTGCACTCTAGCCTATGATAGTGCACTCTAGCAATGATAGTGCACTCTAGCAATGATAGTGCACTCTAGCCTATGATAGTGCACTCTAGCAATGATAATGCACTCTAGCCAGTGATATTGCACTCTAGCCTATGATAATGCACTCTAGCCTATGATAATGCACTCTAGCCTATGATAATGCACTCTAGCCAGCGATAATGCACTCTAGCAATGATAGTGCACTCTAGCAATGATAATGCACTCTAGCAATGATAGTGCACTCTAGCAATGATAGTGCACTCTAGCCTATGATAGTGCACTCTAGCCTATGATAATGCACTCTAGCCAGCGATAATGCACTCTAGCTAGCAATAATGCACTCTAGCAATGATAATGCACTCTAGCAATGATAGTGCACTCTAGCTAGCAATAATGCACTCTAGCAATGATAATGCACTCTAGCAATGATAATGCACTCTAGCAATGATAGTGCACTCTAGCCTATGATAGTGCACTCTAGCAATGATAGTGCACTCTAGCCTATGATAATGCACTCTAGCCTATGATAATGCACTCTAGCAATGATAGTGCACTCTAGCAATGATAATGCACTCTAGCAATGATAATGCACTCTAGCTAGCGATAATGCACTCTAGCAAGCGATAATGCACTCTAGCAATGATAATGCACTCTAGCAATGATAATGCACTCTAGCAATGATAGTGCACTCTAGCTAGCGATAATGCACTCTAGCAATGATAATGCACTCTAGCAAGCGATAATGCACTCTAGCAATGATAATGCACTCTAGCAATGATAGTGCACTCTAGCCTATGATAGTGCACTCTAGCAATGATAGTGCACTCTAGCCTATGATAATGCACTCTAGCCTATGATAATGCACTCTAGCCAGCGATAATGCACTCTAGCAATGATAATGCACTCTAGCAATGATAGTACACTCTAGCCTATGATAGTGCACTCTAGCAATGATAGTGCACTCTAGCCTATGATAATGCACTCTAGCCTATGATAATGCACTCTAGCAATGATAATGCACTCTAGCAATGATAATGCACTCTAGCCAGTGATATTGCACTCTAGCCTATGATAATGCACTCTAGCCTATGATAATGCACTCTAGCCTATGATAATGCACTCTAGCCAGCGATAATGCACTCTAGCAATGATAGTGCACTCTAGCAATGATAGTGCACTCTAGCAATGATAATGCACTCTAGCAATGATAGTGCACTCTAGCAATGATAATGCACTCTAGCAATGATAGTGCACTCTAGCAATGATAATGCACTCTAGCAATGATAATGCACTCTAGCAATGATAGTGCACTCTAGCTAGTGATAATGCACTCTAGCCTATGATAGTGCACTCTAGCAATGATAGTGCACTCTAGCAATGATAATGCACTCTAGCAATGATAATGCACTCTAGCAAGCGATAATGCACTCTAGCAATGATAATGCACTCTAGCAATGATAATGCACTCTAGCAATGATAATGCACTCTAGCCTATGATAGTGCACTCTAGCCTATGATAATGCACTCTAGCTAGCGATAATGCACTCTAGCAAGCGATAATGCACTCTAGCTAGCGATAATGCACTCTAGCAATGATAATGCACTCTAGCAATGATAATGCACTCTAGCAATGATAGTGCACTCTAGCTAGCGATAATGCACTCTAGCAATGATAGTGCACTCTAGCTAGCGATAATGCACTCTAGCAATGATAATGCACTCTAGCAATGATAATGCACTCTAGCAATGATAGTGCACTCTAGCTAGCGATAATGCACTCTAGCAATGATAGTGCACTCTAGCAATGATAGTGCACTCTAGCCTATGATAGTGCACTCTAGCCTATGATAATGCACTCTAGCAAGCGATAATGCACTCTAGCTAGCGATAATGCACTCTAGCAATGATAGTGCACTCTAGCTAGCAATAATGCACTCTAGCCTATGATAGTGCACTCTAGCCTATGATAATGCACTTTAGCTAGCGATAAAGCACTCTAGCCAGTGATATTGCACTCTAGCTTGCGACAATGCACTCTAGCCTATGATAATGCACTCTAGCAAGCGATAATGCACTCTAGCTAGCGATAATGCACTCTAGCAATGATAGTGCACTCTAGCTAGCAATAATGCACTCTAGCCTATGATAGTGCACTCTAGCCTATGATACTGCACTCTAGCCTATGATAATGCACTCTAGCAAGCGATAATGCACTCTAGCTAGCGATAATGCACTCTAGCAATGATAGTGCACTCTAGCTAGCAATAATGCACTCTAGCCTATGATAGTGCACTCTAGCCTATGATAATGCACTTTAGCTAGCGATAAAGCACTCTAGCCAGTGATATTGCACTCTAGCTTGCGATAATGCACTCTAGCCAATGATAATGCACTCTAGCAAGTGATAATGCACTTTAGCTAGAAATAATGCACTCTAACCAATAATAATGCACTGTAGCCAATGACAATGCACTGTAGCCAATGATAATGCACTCTAGCAAGTGATAATGCACTTTAGCTAGCAATAATGCACTCTAACCAATAATAATGCACTGTAGCCAATGACAATGCACTGTAGCCAGTGATAATGCACTCTAGCCAGTGATATTGCACTGTAGGTAGCAATAATGCACTCTAACTAGCGATAATGCACTCTAGCCAGTGATAGTGCACTCTAGCTAGCAATAATGCACTCTAGCTAGCGATAATGCACTCTAGCCAGTGATTTTGCACTCTAGCTTGCGATAATGCACTCTAGCCAATGATAATGCACTCTAGTAAGTGATAATGCACTTTAGCTAGCAATAATACACTCTAACCAATAATAACGCACTGTAGCCCATGACAATGCACTCTAGCCAATGATAATGCACTCTAGCAAGCGATAATGCACTCTAGCTAGCGATAATGCACTCTAGCAATGATAGTGCACTCTAGCTAGCAATAATGCACTCTAGCCTATGATAGTGCACTCTAGCCTATGATAATGCACTTTAGCTAGCGATAAAGCACTCTAGCCAGTGATATTGCACTCTAGCTTGCGATAATGCACTCTAGCCAATGAGAATGCACTCTAGCAAGTGATAATGCACTTTAGCTAGAAATAATGCACTCTAACCAATAATAATGCACTGTAGCCAATGACAATGCACTGTAGCCAATGATAATGCACTCTAGTAAGTGATAATGCACTTTAGCTAGCAATAATGCACTGTAGCCAATGACAATGCACTGTAGCCAGTGATAATGCACTCTAGCCAGTGATATTGCACTGTAGCTAGCGGTAATGCACTCTAACTAGCGATAATGCACTCTAGCCAGTGATAATGCACTCTAGCTAGCAATAATGCACTCTAGCTACAGATAATGCACTCTAGCCAGTGATATTGCACTCTAGCTAGCGATAATGCACTCTAGCCAATGATAATGCACTCTAGCAAGTGATAATGCACTCTAGCTAGCAATAATGCTGGCTAACCAATAATAATGCACTGTAGCCAATGACAATGCACTATAGCCAATGATAACACACTCTAGCCAATGATAACACACTCTAGCCAATGATAACACACTCTAGCTAGGGATAATGCAATCTAGCCAGTGATATTGCATTCTAGCTAGTGTTATTGCAGTTCAATTGACTGGGGTTTTGGGGTTGTGTCAGTGAGAACTGCTCGTGTACATGTCAAATAAACATGTTGCATGAATGTTGCCTGCACATATTAAATTAAGACATTCAGAAAATTCAACATATCCGAGATTTACTTGTATTTGATATTTGCAAAGTGGGATTTCTCCTAACTTAATGGCCGAAGATTATTTTTGGTCCAACATTTATTTAACTTTGGAACATTGCAATCAGACGTGTAGAAAAAGGTTTACATTAAACAATGTCTAGGAACTCGGTTGTCTTAGTGAAGAGTAGAAGGATGGATACAGCAGGTCTTTGGTACATTACAACATTAAGGAACATTCTAAGAGGCGTTATTATGAGATAACTGCTATCATGACGCATCCCAAGCAACAGCAAGGGTGCACATCAAGTATGAAAGTTGGTGATAATGCACTCTAGCTAGCGATAATGCACTCTAGCCAGTGATATTGCACTCTAGCTAGCGATAATGCACTCTAGCCAGTGATATTGCACTCTAGCTAGCGACAATGCACTCTAGCTAGCGATAATGCACTCTAGCCAATGATAATGCCCTCTAGCTAGCGATAATGCACTCTAGCCGGTGATATTGTATCTAGCTAGAGATAATTCACTCTAGCCAATGATAATGCACTCTAGCCAATGATAATGCACTCTAGCTGGCGATAATGCACTCTAGCCAGTGATATTGCACTCTAGCTAGCGACAATGCACTCTAGCTAGCGATAATGCACTCTAGCCAATGATAATGCACTCTAGCTAGTGATAATGCACTCTAGCCAGTGATATTGTATCAAGCTAGAGATAATGCACTCTAGCCAATGATAATGCACTCTAGCAAGTGACTATGCACTCTAGCTAGCAATAATGCACTCTAGC
Organism: Pleurodeles waltl; assembly: GCF_031143425.1. Taxonomy (NCBI): domain Eukaryota; kingdom Metazoa; phylum Chordata; class Amphibia; order Caudata; family Salamandridae; genus Pleurodeles; species Pleurodeles waltl. Next base: position 74,228,905 of record NC_090447.1, on the reverse strand, counting down.
CAATGATAATGCACTCTAGCTAGCGATAATGCACTCTAGCCAGTGATATTGCACTCTAGCTAGCGACAATGCACTCTAGCTAGCGATAATGCACTCTAGCCAATGATAATGCACTCTAGCTAGCGATAATGCACTCTAGCCAGTGATATTGTATCAAGCTAGAGATAATGCACTCTAGCCAATGATAATGCACTCTAGCAAGTGACTATGCACTCTAGCTAGCAATAATGCACTCTCGCCAATGATAATGCACTCTAGCTAGCGATAATGCACTCTAGCCAGTGATATTGGACTCTAGCTAGAGATACTGCACTCTAGCCAATCGTAATGCACTCTAGCAAGTGACAATGCACTCTAGCTAGCAATAATGCACTCTAACCAATAATAATGCACTGTAGCCAATGACAATGCACTGTAGCCAGTGATAATGCACTCTAGCCAGTGATATTGCCCTGTAGCTAGCGATAATGCACTCTAGCCAGTGATAATGCACTCTAGCTAGCAATAATGCACTCTAGCTAGCGATAATGCACTCTATCCAGTGATATTGCACTCTAGCTAGCGATAATGCACTCTAGCCTATGATAATGCACTCTAGCAAGTGATAATGCACTCTAGCTAGCAATAATGCACTCTAACCAATAATAATGCACTGTAGCCAATGACAATGCACTATAGCCAGTGATAATGCACTTTAGCCAATGATAACGCACTCTAGCCAATGATAACGCACTCTAGCCAATGATACAGCACTCTAGCTAGGGATAATGCAGTCTAGCCAGTGATAATGCACTCTAGCCAGTGATAATGCACTCTAGCTAGTGATATTGCAGTCTAACCAGTGATAATGCACTCTAGCTAGTGATATTGCAGTCTAGCCAGTAATAATACACTGTAGCTAGTGATATTGCAGTCTAGCTAGTGATAATGCACTCTAGCTAGTGATATTGCAGTCTAGCCAGTAATAATACACTCTAGCTAGTGATATTGCAGTCTAGCTAGTGATAATGCACTCTAGCCAATGATAATGCACTCTAGCTAGGGGTAACGCACTAACTAGGGATAATGCACTCTAGCCAATGATAATGCACTCTAGCCAGTGATAATGCACTTTAACTAGTGACAATGCACTCTAACTAGTGATAATGCACTCTAGTCAATGGTAACGTACTCTAGATCATTCACTGAAACAATGAAAACGTGCTCACTTGGAGCAGCAAAGACTGATAAACTGAATGCTGAGGCTTTAGTTTAAAAATAGACTTTGAGTCTTTTTTAATGGACTCGTGGGATATGGTGTAGGAGACCAGGTATTGAACTTGATAGAGTCCTTTCTACCCAGAAAAACATCAGAGTGAGACCCCGCTGTTTTGATCTCCTTCACAAAACTTTTAACCGGCACATATTTTTGAGAACAAGCATTTATTTCTCCACATCAGGGATTTCCCGGGACCAACACAAGGGAAAACAAACCAAACGAAAAAACTGAGGAAGAGAACTACAGATAATGTGTCACTAAGGGAGAAAGCAGGCACCTGTAAGAACGAGGTGACGGGGCAGGGGTGCCTGGCAGTGAATTGAAGAGGCCTGGGGTGGATTCAGGACCACGCACCCCTGCTATTCATGCTCTGACATTTTATAGCGCCAGCTGCGGGTGTCCGAGCAGCGCTTTGGGCACCGGCACGTATTGTTTTTCAAATAAAGCACTGTGTTACAGTGCTTCATACCCCTGACAAGGCGCCAAAGATCCGCTGCGAACGGGTAGCACGTCACTCCAGGGGAGTGATATGAATGATGGAGTCCTATAAGATCTACATCGATTGTACTTCGTAATATCAAGGAGAGGACTATCGTAATTGGCTGATATAATGGACGGAACATCGAGGGACTAATATCGAAAGCTGAGTGCGGATAGAGGAAATGTATAGATTTACCATTCTTAAATCCACATTTATGCACCCTGAAGATACAAATATATTGTACACAGAGCTCATAGACCTCACTCCAGAGACCCACAGTGAATTGCAGTGGTGGCTGGACCACATGTCGTCTTGGAATGGTAGAGCCATTTTCGTCTCTCGACCAGATGTCATTGTAGAATCGGAAGCCAGGAGGTTGGGCTGGGGCACCAGATGTGGTACCATTTCCACAGGCGGTCGATGGCTCCTACGGGATAAAGACGCTAGCCCTGCATTCCAATTGTTGTGTACTTCTATGAATGGACAACATATCTGCAGTCTGTTACATCAACAAACTGGGAGAGACAAACTCATGAGTCCTAGTGGAGATAACAAAAACCTTCTGGCAATACTGCCTCCAGTATCAGATTTCTCTGACAGCAGTATATCTACAGAGTCAGGTCAATGTGGCAGTGGACTGGAATTCCAGACTCCTCAGGGACCCAAGCGAATGGAAACTCCATCCATCAGTTTTCCAGGCCCTTCAACTGAGATGAGACCAATGCCACATAGACCCGTTTGCCTCTCGTCTCTCACACCAGCTAGATCGCTTCTTCTCTTGGAGTCCGGACCCAATGGCCATAGCCACAGATGCATTTCTCCAACAATGGACAATCTTCTTTATGCTTTTTCGCCATTCATAATGATTCTGAGTGTTGTCTCACCTGCCTTACAACAGAAAGTAGAACTGATCCTTGTCACTCTGATATGGAGAGCTCAGTCTTGGTTTCCAATTCTACCAGAAATGTCTTGGGACCCTCCAGTTCAAATTCCCTCATTCCCAATCTCTTTTTAGATCCAACAGGTCATCCCCACCCTCTCCTCATGCAAAAGAAACTACAGCTTATGGCCTGGTGCATTTCAGGCAACGTTGGTCTGTGCCACAGCTTTAGGAGCAATCTATCTCCTTATATCTGCTTCCTGGTCAGACTCCACTCATAAGCGCTACCCATCTGCCTGGCGTAAATGGCATAGCACAGTGTTGTTGTATGATTTCTTTTATAATCTCAACAGAAGATTACAATCATGTTGTTTTTTCTCTTTTGCAGTCTCTGACCAGGAGACCCGGTAATTAAAAAGAGAGAAGCTTTCATTTCCTCGATTCAGGCCTGCAATGGCGGTTGGACTGCCGCAGACAGGGTGGTCTGACCGCCCCATTATGACCATGGCAGATCGGCCACAGTCTGACTGCCATCACTGCCTGAATGTCGCCTGTCGACAGCCTGGTGGTCTCTGGGGTTGCAATCAAACAGGGCAGCACTGCCCTGGGGTATACGAGTTCCCTTTCCACCAGCCTTTGCATGGCAGTCTCACCACCATGCAAAGGCTGGCAGAAAGGGGGTGCTGGGGGCCTGATGGGGGCCCTTGCATTGTCCATGCACCTGGCATGGGCAGTGCAGGGGCCCCCATGGACAGCCCCCTCGTGAATTTCACTGCCTGAATTACGGGCAGTGAAATGCACGACGGGTACTGTCGCACCCGATGCACCACAACATTGCAGCCGGCTCGATTACGAGCCAGAGTCAATGTTGTGGTGAGTTTTCCGCTGGGACAGCGTGCAGAAATGCTGTTTTCGCCCACTGGCCCACCAGAAAACTCCTAATAGGGCGGGCAACATACCACCAGCACTGGTGGTATGCTGTCTGCAGCGGCTTCGGCGGTCTTTTAAAAAGACTGCTGAAGTCGTAATGAGGGCCATTGACAGGTGTAGTAAGCTCTATCTAATTACAATTACAAATTTGGCTACCATCTAGTATCAGTGACATGTGACTCCTACACCCGGTAATCCTTACCATTTTATGTAACATTTCCTATAGACTGATTTACACACATATGATTCATTGGCACTGTAATGTGTGTGTGATGTAAAGAGTTTTGACATCCTACATTGGTATGAGTAGCACTATAAAACAAATGAAGTGCATCTTAGAAAAGAGCTAAGAAGAGATGAGGGGCACTGGTTGAGTGTGGTAGTGAGGGAATTCGTAGAGAAGGAGGTTTTGGGCAGGTGGCATCAAAAAAGATTGTCTCACTGGGTGCCACAATCGCTGGAGCTGGCCCTGCTGTAGAGCACCATCTTACTCAACTTGAGGTCTGTTCAAAGTTGCAGTCTAGTTGTCAACAAATGCAATAGGTAGTTAGGAACGGGATGTTCCCTGATGACCTCAGTCGCTGCTACCCACTAGTTTCGATTAGTGTCTTTTGAACTTCCACATTTAAGCTGCTGACAGATTGTTTATGTGGTATCGTTAGCAGTTATGGTTCCTCCTGGAAAACACACAACAAATATATTCTTTAAGTGGCTATAATTGTGAGTGTAATGAATTTACTTCGAATTAAATCGTCCAACTATTGTTTTTTTGGACACAGACATCATAAGGTGGTGGGAATAATCATCTGGAAAGAACATTTATGAACACGTGCAAGACATCTAGCACAAATCTGTTTTTCTTGTTATGTTGGTTAACCTGAGTTGCTGGTCGGGCCGGACTGGAAACCAAAATCAGCCCTGGCAAAAGTGCTGAACCAAGTTTGCGATGTGGAGGCCGCGATCAGACTGGGACAATGAGGGATCCCGGTGAAAGCAGGCCTAGTGTGCCGCATACCGGGAAAATCCTAGAGTATGAGAATGGCCGGTCTGGCCCTGCTCTTTACGGCATCTCCTCTCCACCTTTTTCAGGTTCCGCGGCTAGCCCCTGGAGCTATCTGTCTCTCCCCCTGAGAACAGCAAGGAATACCTTGGCTTTGAGATATGGACTAAAAACTCACATATTTAGAGTCTACCTTGAAGGTCCAAGCCCCATGATCCCACCAAGTATCTCTGGCACAGCTTATCCACCACCCCCTCTATTGATGGAAATGTTCAGAATCCCTAATTTGACTCAGGAAATGTTCTCAAGATGAGGAATTCGAACATCCAGGACTACATAGGAGCTCCATGACATTTAGAAGTGCATTTCACCTTCTTCATATCCCCTTCCACACTGGTTTCACCTCGTCCGCCTTCTTTCCTTCACCATACTCACCATCACATCGCTATGTGTCTTGTCCTCAACGCTCCTGGTAAAGCGACATGTGGTCTCCTGCACTGTTACATGTAAATCTCTTTGTCCTTGTGAAGCATATTACAAGAAACAAAGGCTAAGAAACAGCTCTTTCTACCAACCAAAATGGCAGCCTGGGATGCAGCTCGGGTAGGTACCGCTGGCTAAGTTTAATTTCAGTACTCCATCCATCACTTTTTTGTATACTTCTTTTTTCCTCTTCTTTAGCCATGCTGCAGAGCATTGGGGATGTTGGACAGAATCTCTAAAAACCATTGGCAAACACATAGGTCCCAAATGTGAAGCCTATTGGCTTTGCAATACTTGCTAATACAAAATAATAATTATTTCTACTCTGGTGGTATTTCTGTTGTTTACTCAATCCATGTCACAAAGACTCTTCCTCTGAACCTCCACTTTAGGGAGATTACTATCCTTTCATATTTGCCACAAATATCTGATGTGAGTTGTAAGACACACTTTATCACCTCTCATGTCTAGACATAGCAGTCGTAGGGTACAGAGTGGGTGACCATGCTGCGGCCGTTGGCAGCTCAAGGAGCTGGTGGGGGAGGTGGGTCCTTCCTGTGCGCATGCTGCAGAGGGGGAGTAAAGTGGCTGTGCCCCGCAGAGGTAACTACCACGTCATGTGATTTGATGTATTGCTCATTGAACACATTGTTTATCCCACGGCTTCTTGGTGCTACAAATCAATCAATAACTTAACCTCCATGTCCAAATAAACCAAACAGCCAATCATTAAAAGCTTGTTACAGAACAGCCAGGAGGTCAAGTGCCTCTAAGATCAGGAAGGGTGACGAGTTTAAAGGGTGGGTCGCTCCACAATTCAGGTGCCAAAAATGGCGACATGTGACGTACCTAAAGGAGGAAGAAAGGCGCCTGAACTTACAGAGTTTGAAGGGTGATGAGGAATAAAGCCATCCTAAAGGCAAGAGCTCTCTGCAGGATCCTCCCATCCTGCCATCGGTAGTGGGACCTGAATACCTCCTTCTGCCCTGAGTCTGTGGTGAACACTAGTGTGGAACCTGGGCCACGCTCCATTGTTCAAACACAGGCCGTCTTAATCTTCTTGGAATCCAGATCCGGTTCACATTCCATGCCAAGGTTTGCCTCCCAACTAATGTTGATTGATGGTACTTGTATGGCTTCACTGCTAGTTGGGGAGCAAATCTTTACTGAACCCTATTATACTTTAAATTCTGTTTCATCTCAAGCATGCCTTTGTGTCTGTGCTCCCTTGCATTCCTTCCTGCCATGTCCCAAACCAAGATCCATTCCATGTTCGATGCAAAAGTTTACTTCTGTCCACTTGTTGTTTCCTCGTGGAATCACCATGCATTCCATCAGGTACCGACATGGAGGAGGGACTTCAAATGTCCTCTTCCGCACTGTACTGCAGCTAGCTCACACCTGTCATGGGCTCTCTTCCGCACTGTACTGCAGCTAGCTCACTCCTGTCATGGGCTCTCTTCTGCACTGTACTGCAGCTAGGTCACACCTGTCATGGGCTCTCTTCCGCACTGTACTGCAGCTAGCTCACACCTGTCATGGGCTCTCTGCTGTACTGTGCTGCAGCTAGCTCACACCTGTCACTGTACTGCAGCTAGCCCACACCTGTCACTGTACTGCAGCTAGCTCACACCTGTCATGCGCTCTCTTCCGCACTGCACTGCAGCTAGCTCACACCTGTCACTGTACTGCAGCTAGCTCACACCCGTCATTGTACTGCAGCTAGCTCACACCTGCCACTGTACTGCAGCTAGCCCACACCTGTCACTGTACTGCAGCTAGCCCACACCTGTCACTGTACTGCAGCTAGCTCACACCTGTCATGCGCTCTCTTCTGCACTGTACTGCAGCTAGCTCACACCCGTCATTGTACTGCAGCTAGATCACACCTATCATGGGCTCTCTTCTGCACAGTACTGCAGCTAGCTCACACCTGTCACTGTACTGCAGCTAGCTCACACCTGTCACTGTACTGCAGCTAGCTCACACCTGTCATGGGCTCTCTTCCGCACTGTACTGCAGCTAGCTCACACCTGTCACTGTACTGCAGCTAGCCCACACCTGACATGGGCTCTCTTCTGCACTGTACTGCAGCTAGCTCACACCTGTCACTGTACTGCAGCTAGCTCACACCTGTTCTGGGTTGCAATCAGACCCACCCTGTCTGGGTGTTACCTGAAAGGAGAGATGTAAGACTGCTTTCTTTCTTCAGAATGTGTGGTATTAGCTGCTGTTTCTGGGAGCTGCTGCTTTCAGTCCCAGGTGTATGCACTGGGGATCCTGCCTTTGAGCAGAATCCGCATTTGTCCACTGCAGTGTTCGGCCTCCTTTCCTGTGGCTGCCCGGTGCAGCATTCTGATTAGAGTTCTTTCTTCCCTGCCTCGTAGTCCCACCTTTTTCCACCTTAGCTTGGTACAGTGATTTCCTGCATGCCTCTTTTTTTCCTGTTGTTCTTCTGACCTTGCTATAGCTGCCACAGCTTCCCAGGTTCATGTGCAATGTGCTGCGGCAGACCAGGTTTTCTGCTTTGATTTCTGCGACTTGTAGTCTTATTTTATAATGGAATAAACAAGTCTACAAGTCCCAGAATTCAAAGAAAATACGTGGGGTGGACCAGCGCACTACGCATGGACCTCGGATACCTGCTAGCGCTGCGCATGAGCTGAATTTGCAGGGATTCTTCTCATGCCTGAGTCTGTTATTTTTGTTAACCTTGTTCTGAGCTCCTGTGTTAGTGCCTGGTACCACTGAAGCATTAATCATCCCAGGGCCTGATAGCTTTTGATTTCTTGTCTTGACTTTGCCCCAAGTCTCATGCTATCTCTATTGCTCTCCGAGCTCGCGTTATCACAGCACCTTCCCTCAGTCTCTTCTGCATATTTATTCCTATTGTCTGTTCTACTCTTGATGTTTGTCTCACCTCTGGGAAAGCACACCCGCAGCTCATTATTTTGTAATTATGAAGTGTGATGTACACAAAGATTTTAATATTATCAAAACAAATCAGGACTCTTTACTTGGTGATGTGCAATCGATAAATATAAGCTAAAACCCATTTCCCACACATTATTGTTTGTGCGCTGAAACAGCTTGGCTGTGCAAATATAGTGGTGACTTCAGTAGAAACTGAGCTGTCCTTTAATGAGAGTGAGCTACCACATCATTCTTTAGTAATGTATTTGCTTGTGTGCTCCAAAATGTACCACCGCCACATCCAACACTCGTACCTCTCTCCTGCTGAATGAGCACGGCTCATTCGCTACACTTGCTCTTTGTGTGACGCTTGGATTTTTCACAATCCCGATGACTTCAGTGACACAACATTGAAAGCAGCACTCTCACCCTGTAACTTGTTCCAGCATCACTGGCTGGGTGGCATCTGATTCATCTAGTTTTGGGATCCTGGCATGGGTCAAGGCCAGCTCACTTCTTGTCAGTGATGCTGGAACAATTATTAAAGTGGGTATCCTGGCCAGTAACTTCGAGAACTCAACAAATATTGCCAGAAGAGAAACATTTCATTGGTTCCTTTATTGTTCATTTTCTACCTAAACTCTTTCAAGTTTTATGGGGGTACTGCAGCCCCACCCACACCCCCAGTCCCAGTGCCGCTGCTCTGTGTGCTATCTGGTTCTCTCTGGGGTGGTTCCTCCCTGACCCCTGCTGCCTCAGTATGGGTTGTCTAGGGACTTCTGAGTTCTGCACCTCCACTCACTGCCCGCAGTTTTCTGTGGGGTGAACTCAACCGGAAGGTATTGGAGCACTTTATATGAGCACCTGTGACATTGTTACAAAAAGCCAATTTATTTTTTTTAGGCACAGAAGATTAAATAGTTTGCTAAGGATCACCAGATGTTGAGCCAACGCCAAGATTTGAACCTGGTCCCCAGTTCCAAAGCTCTGGCTGTCATACCACATCCCTTCCCCAGTATGTGTGGTGGTGTTGAGTGGTCATCTGAGGACGATCCCAGTGTGTCTTGTTATGTGGGAAGCGAGAGAGCTTCCTTCACTGTGCCGCAGGTCTCCTCAGCCGCTGCCAAGGTGATGCCTACCCAGGGGCGTAGCCCATGTTGTCCCTGCGGCACAGAGGCCGCTCTGACGCATCAGGAGCCCCCAACCTTTCAGTAAGCCCCTCCCCCATTCAGCCCAAGGCCAATGAATATCTGTGAGATATGGAGACTCAGGGGCCCCTATTAACATTCTGCAGGGAGGGGACATCATCTTGTGTCATTTCACTGGCCTAGCCACGTGACCCACAATTTCCCTTATATGGAGAAATGCGGGGGGGATGGTGACAGTATTAGTGAGGGTGTAGCACCAGCCCATATCCTTGCAGTTCCTTCTGCACCCTCTGCTCTGGTCTTGGTGTGGACAGATGTTGGATCCAAGAGAGGGCCCTGTGGGGATTGCACAAATGAGGATGAGAAGCACTGAGGGGGGCGAGTGTTGTATTGATGCAGGGTATTGAATGACATTTGGGGTCTTGCCCTTGCATGTGAGATTGCCTTTTACTGCTCTTGGTCGCCACGCCCAGCATTCAGAATACAAAGGTGCAAGCACACTAGTGTGAGACACAGTGCTTAATTTGTAAAACATTAAGGGGGTTATTCTAACTTTGGAGGAGTGTTAATCCGTCCCAAAAGTGACGGTAAAGTGACGGATATACCACCAGCCGTATTACGAGTTCCATAGGATATAATGGACTCGTAATACGGCTGGTGGTAAATCCGTCACTTTTCCGTCACTTTTGGGACGGATTAACACCTCCTCCAAAGTTAGAATAACCCCCTAAGTGCCAGGGCCCTCGTTGGGAAGCCACTGCAGCTTGCATCACCCTTTTCCTCTGCCAGCGCTGCTAATGTCCGCACCATCACAAGTACTAACCATCACACTCCTATAACTGTGACGATTCACACTACTCAAGCGCCCAGTACTACAAGGGTGGCTTGGGAAGCAGGTATTTGTCCTTTTAATGTAAATTAACTTAATAAATGACTATTGTAGTGTTCATTTCTCAATTGAACAGACAGTCCACCATGTGGTGGACTGTCATAAGTGCCGGTTTTGACAATAAAGTGCCTGTGTCGAGTACTGGAAACCACTGGCTCAAATTAAGCACTGGTGAGACACTAGCTAGTGTGAAGGTGCAGCCCCCTGTGACACTACTGTAGAGTCCAGGAGCAGATCGTGAAAGTCATATGGAGCGCAGCTGGGCTCTCACACTGGCCTCCAGGAGCAGCAGCCCATCACAGGCACATGCTCCGGTTACTCACCAGTATTCTTCATTACTCCGAGTCCTGGTCTTCCTCATTGCAGTCCTGGTTCATAAGTCATCACTGTAAATAAGTGCACCGGATGTGGCAGTGTCTATTTCGGTAAGGACTGGGAAGAGAGAGAGAGAGAGAATGAGAGAGACAGAAAGAAAGGAGGAGAGAGAGAGAGGGAGAGAGAGAGAAACCAAGAGAGAGAGAAAGAGAGAGAGAGAGAGAGAGACTCTCACTACACCAACTTGAGAATTTAATATGTATTCATTACTGCACAGCTCAATGGAAGTCATTTTATCAGTCTTAGGAAAACATGAGATTGAATCAGACCTGCCAGGGATGCGAATGTGAGTATTTCTGGTCACATGCAGCTGTTGGCCACCACCTACCATGCTGTCCATTGTAAAGTACCTTCTGGTTCTACTCATTGCTGTTCTTCTCAGGAGTTACATCTTTTCACACCCCACACGAGTTACAGGAGAAAGTATCTTTACTTCCTGTCGAAGGCGGCTGTTTCGGGTCGGTGGAGGGAGCCAGGAGGGCAGCTGTATGTCCACACTGCTCACAGCCATGTTAGGGCCGAGCTGATTAATATTTGCTCCCTCCATAAAAATGCTCCTTCTATTAACAAACCTCTTAGCGAGCATCAGTTGGAAATTCTTTTCCTGACAGAAACATGGATGAATGATTCACTGTTGTTGGATGCTGAGCTCGCTTTTCAGGTAGCCACCCGTGTGTTAAAAAGGAGGGAGGGTTGCCATTGCCTTTAGAAAGGCTTCAACTGTTCTGCATTTAGTCCACCAGACCTTTAAGGGGAAGAATCTCTGGGGTTTTGCATATAGGTTCCTCCATGGTTATCCTTCTTGGGGCGCTAGTTGCAGCCCCCCCCCCAAGACTATGCTGGAGAATTTATTAATTCTTTAGATGAGGCTCTTACTCAGCTGACCCTCCAATACTCCAATTTTACTCTATTAGGGGACTTTGTTTTACATATGGACAATGTCTCGGATCTTTGTACCACCATACTTCTAGAGAAGGTGGCATCTCCTAATTTGTCTCAATGGGTTTCCATCGCCATTCATCAGGCAGAGAACATTGTTGACCTCATATTCTCTAATAGAACCCTATTTTTAGAGGACCTATTGGCCATTACATGGTCATACCACTCATTGATTCCTTTTTCGCGGTGGTTTGAGGGCAAGTCGATGAGGGATATCGCTGTTAAATCAGCTATCTACTGCGCCTGGAGCAAGATGAACCCTCTAGAGTTAGAGAACTTGTTTGACAACTCTGGGCCAGAGCTCTGCATGATGTAGTGAGAGACGTAGAAGCAGCGGACAGTCGGCTACGGTCAATGTTCGAAAAATTGGCACCTCTAAAATCGGTTTCCATCCAGGGAAGTAGACCTTCAACGCCTTGGTTTTCCTCTGCCCTAGAAGTGGATAAAAAGCATTGTAAGAAACTTCAGAGACTATAGATGAGACACTAGTTGCCTGAAGACTAGGCCAGTCATGAAGAGGCCCTAACAAAATACCATGCACCGATAAAGTCAGCACAAGCTCCTCACTTTAAAAGCACTGTTTCCGCAGTTTGCATGAAATTTTAAAATTGTTAGGAATTTCCTTCACCCAAGCGCCAGCGTGCAGCCTATTTCAACATCTTTTTAATTGTGCGAGAAGATATCTGATTTATTTGAAGAAAAAGTAGCTAGAAGTGTTATTAATCTAGACCCAAATCCAGTGATTTCTGTATCTCAGATCATGTCGGGCAGCCAAGGTCAGACAGAGCTGCAAGCCTCTATGGGTTACCATCTTCTCATTGGAAGAATCTGAGAAAGCTATAGTGAGTTGTAAATCGGGGTCCCCGCTGATCCCTGTCTCCGCTTAATCTTGCCTTCTGCTGTTACAGTTGTCAACCCTGTTTATAACCAACTGTTCAACTCCACTCTTTGGTTGACAATGGTGCCAGAAAGTTGGAAACAGTCAAAAGTAATTCAGTTGTTTAAAAAAACGACAGCGGAAGGGGCACAGTTGGCCAATTTTAGACCAATCTCGTTTCTACCTTCAGCCTCTAAAATGTTGGCAAAACTGATTAATACTCAACTATCTGAGTACCTTGAGCAATTTAGGTTCTAGCACCCTACTCAGTCAGGATTCCAACCAGGTCACAGTACTGAGACAGCACTCCAGGAGGTGGGTGATTCCATCATTCTGACCTCAGATCAAAGAAAAATGCTGCCGCGCTTTTATTAATGATTTATTTTTCAGTTTTATATAGCGCAAACTCGACCTGAAGAATTGGAGCACGATACATGCGCACCTGTTACATTACACATGGACACATTGATTTTTGTTAGGGACGGGGAGATCATGGGCCAGATGTATGAAATTATTTTGCACTCGCAAACGGTGCGAATCGCAAAATTCGGCCGTTTGCGAGTGCAAAAAAGTGGTCTGCGATGCATGAAAGGCATTCGCAGACCACAAATAAGAAATCACTAAAATTGCAATTTCCTGCGGGCGACCTGGTTTTGCGAGTCACAATTTTTTGCAGAATGGCATTTTGCACATGCAAAATACCATGAAATGAAACCAGGTGGTAAAATGCATTTTTAAATTGAACATGTAAAGCACACATGCCCTTTTGGCATGTGTGCACCTTACATGACCCCCAAAACATTTTTGGGGTGCAGAAGAGGGGGCCTTAGGCCCCCAGCACCCAGGGCATTTGCATTTCCAAAACTGCGATTTCTGGTTCAGAAATCGCAATTTTGGAAATGCAAAAAATTTCGCCGGTATCGCAATTTGCGATTCGGTAATAGCATTTGCGATTTTTCAGAAATCGCTATTACCGAATCGCAAATGTGATACATGGCACTTTGCGAGTTGGAAATAGCGATTTCTTAAAAATCGCTATTTCCGACTCGCAAAGGGCCGTGATGATACATCTGGCCCTAAGTGATTAGCCCAAAATCACAGGATGTTGAGCTGAGACTCGAATGTGGTTCCCCAGATTAGACCTTTTGGTGGCATTTGACATTGTCCCACCCCATCTTGTCCTCATGTTCAATTATTAGTCCTCCACAATGAAATTTGCACCAAATTAAAGTTAATCATGTTTTTTTATTTTATTTTACTTCACATCAGCACTCGACTATGCTTAACTGTTCCCAAGAAACATATGTTGATTTCCATGAACTGTCTGCTTGTTTGTTTTTGAGGTTTCCAAGATTTTTTGCATCCCCTATTTATTCTTTGCAAGTTCGCCAGAATCACAAATGTACATGCAATTCTTCATCCTGGTTCAGTCCTCCAGGATTTAATGTTCGTAGTGATGAAATATATCTGGACTCTTTCTGTCTCAATATTGTTTCCCTATCACCACCTCTTTCTGATTTTACCTCTCGATCAATAGCATAATATCGCATTTGCCTCCAGTCATTTTCATGCTTTCGTCCATATGTTTGGCAACTGCTTTGCTGCGATCTTTATGATTAGTGGCCCTTATGTGTTCCAAGATTCTTTTTTTGGCTTCACAGATGGTGCTCCCTACATGTTTTACTGAGCATGGACATTCGATTATGTAGACGGTAAATTTACTTTTGCATCTTAGATGTTGCATGATTTTTCTTTTTTGACCATTGATGGTGTCATATTCCTGTTGGGTGATTGCTATCTTGCAGGCTTTGCACTGATGGTATTTATAAAACCCAGGTTTCTGAAGCCATTGTTTGTTATTATTTGCTGTGTCCTGTATATTGGGTGCTCGCCTGTATGTTACTGCAGGGTGATCTCCAATGACGGGGTTCAGTGTTGTATCCAATTTTAATAACCATCAATGTTTTCCAAGTGTTTTACGTACTTCTCTGCTTTCCTGACTATGATAGAACGCATCTGATTGCCTCGTCTGCCCCCGATTTCTGTGTTTTTTCCACCAACAGATGTGTCCTGTTTTTATTTTTTGCTTTCTCCAAACTGGTTTTTATGACTTCATTGGAGTACCCCCTGTTTCTGATGCGCTACACTGATTGGTTCATATGTCTGAGTTCTTCCTCGTCATGAGAACAATTTCTCCTGATTCTTAATAAGTCCCCATATGGGATGCTCCACTTTTTCCATGAAAAACTGCGTTAGTTCCTGTCTCTTTTCTATGTAGTGTTTGTATCATTCCATCTCCTATATAAATTTCAATGTCCAGAAATATCACTTTTTTGTCACTAATTTCATAAGTCAATTTCAGTTTTGCAGAATTGTGATTGAGAATTGTGAAGTATTCCACAAACTCTTCCTTTGTTCCATCCCATAATATGAATAAGTCATCAATAAAACGTAACCACCCCACTATTTTGGATACGTATTCATCATTTCCAGGTGACCAGACCTGATGGTGTTCCCACCATCCCATTGTAAGATTGGCAAAATTTGGAGAAACTGAAAAGGCCACGGCGGTCCTTTTCATTTGTTGAAAAATGTATTTGTTGAACAAAAATATATTATTCTCCAGACAAAGGTGAATCATGTTTAATAACATGTTTGTATGATCATAGTAAGGAATGTTTCTTTTCATCAAGAAGTATCTGCAAGCTTCAAGTTCCGCTGGATGTTCAATACTAGCGTAGAGAGACCACATCCACAGTTACCATTTTGTATGTGTCCTGCCACGGAATATGGTGTAAATGCCGTGGGAGGCCCCCTGTGTCTTGCAAATAGAACTTCAAGTCCCTTATTTGTCCACATAATTAGAGACTGGTTCAAACAAGTAGCCATCCGCTGATATTATTAGTCTTTCTGGTGGATTTTGGAGACTTTTGTGTATTTTTGGCAAAAAGTAAATTGAAGGAATTTTCAATCACCACGTATTTCATCTAAATGTATCAAATTAGCTTCCACAATTGTTTCTGATAACTGAAATAGTTGCTCTTTGTGTGATTCAACAGCATTAGATTCCAAATTTCTCTATAACATGTGATATCTGACATTTGGCTCCAAGCTTCATTCTCATAGTCAATTTTCTTTAAAACCACTATGTTGCTCCCCTTGTCTGCTGGTTTAATTTCTATTGTGTAATCTGTTTGTAATGCTTTCTGCGCTTCTCTTTCACCTTTCTTTAAGTTATAAAATGTTTTTGCTCTCCTGAATTTGTATAGATCACTTGTAACCCTATCATATTGATCAGTTTTGTTTCCTGGTGGGAGAGTGGGGCAGAAATACGATTTAGGTTTTATTTCGTATAAACTACGATACCCAGAATGCACTCAAAAGCACACAAGCATACATGAAAAGGGAAGTTCTAGTATGAAGAGCATTAATTGGCATTGATTGCTTCTTCTTGCCACGGATTCACATTGAATACATTCCAACCACTGGACTAGCATTATGCCGCAGAATCAGTTTAAATTATTATGGGATTCGACTGGCACTCCAAAGGAAAGATTCCTGACGAAGAGAATTCCTGAGTGAACGCGACTACAAGTTGCTATACTCAATGAGCGCTGTGGTTCTGAATTTGTTTTCCATTCATTTTAAAACTTTCCTTTTTCAGCACACATAAATTGATAATATGTAAAACAGCGTGTCTTTTTTTTTGCAGTAAAAGACATGGGGGAGATAAAATGTATTTAAGCCTGGTTGAGTTAATTGGTGAAAGAGAAAAAGGACATGTGCTTAACATATATAGCGTGACGACGCAACAACTAAAAAAAAATCCTGTGATCAAGGTTGTGAGACCAAAACGCGTCAGGTTTTTTTGGTCTTTGAAGAAATAAAAATGAATCTAGTGTACCACTGTGAGTCCGGTCCAGGTGTTTTCTTCAGACTGATGAAGAAAACAAAAAGAATATATATCTACCTTTTTTTTCACTGAAAAAAACAAAGGTTGCAGGGATGTTATAGTTAGGTTCTGAATTTACTCGTACAATACCAAAAAAATTCAGCAGTTATAGTTAGAGTTCTTCCAAGTAACTATAACACGCGCCCTAAGGTAACTATAACACGCGCCCTAAGGTGACTATAACACGCGCCCTAAGGTGACTATAACACGCGCCCTAAGGTAACTATAACACGCGCCCTAAGGTGACTATAACACGCACCCTAAGGTAACTATAACACGCGCCCTAAGGTGACTATAACACGCGCCCTAAGGTAACTATAACACGCGCCCTAAGGTGACTATAACACGCGCCCTAAGGTGACTATAACACGCGCCCTAAGGTAACTATAACACGCGCCCTAAGGTGACTATAACACGCGCCCTAAGGTGACTATAACACGCGCCCTAAGGTAACTATAACACGCGCCCTAAGGTGACTATAACACGCGCCCTAAGGTAACTATAACACGCGCCCTAAGGTGACTATAACACGCGCCCTAAGGTAACTATAACACGCGCCCTAAGGTGACTATAACACGCGCCCTAAGGTAACTATAACACGCGCCCTTGCCATGCACAGCTTTCTTATCAATAATGCTCTTGCAAACATTGCAGTGATGTCACAGATGCCATACAGGGTCTCAAAAATGACATAATATGTGGAGTAATTAGCCGTGCACGGCGAAGTTGAGAGTTATAATTACCTTAGGGCGCGTCCTATTTTGACAGGTCCTATGGGAATTTACATGGGAAACGCAATTTTTTTTAGCCCCCTTTTGCTCGGACCCCGCTTGACGGATCATACCGAAACTTCCTGTGTGCAACAAGAATCACCCGGCCACTTTTTTGGGAAATTTTGCGAAGATTCGTCATTCGGTGCCACAGATATAGGCACGTCAAAAAAACACCTTTTTATGGAAATATGGCCCTAACTATAGCTACCTAGTGGCGACCGCCAGTAGGTGATGTCATGTAGGCTTTCGATGGCGCTGCTTCTCTCTTTTCTACAAAAAAGTACAAGTACAAGGGATTTATCCACGATCACAGGATGCTGAGTCGACGCCGGGATTCGTACCTCTTTCCTTAGTTACAAAGTGGGCAGCTATACCTGTTATACCACATCTCCTGTGAGAGAGCTCTATGCGCTCCATTCCCTACAATTTAAATGGGTGCTTAGAAGCCTCGTAGAATGCACCAAAGGCTACTCCTGATGGAAAACCCATGCAGAGTGTTCGGAAGAACAAAGTTTCTCACTGAATTAAACAAATCTCTGGAGACTCCAACAAGTGAAAATGCCACGCTATAGCAAGTACTCAAATATATAACTAAATATTTTTTGTTCCAGGAGGTTGGGGGTGGGCAACACACTGGCGCACAAATAGTTGTTGCAGTAGCTTCTAAAAACGGAAGGGGTGAACTGATGTTATTCAAGCCCTGGGGCTGACAGGATTCCCCTGAAACTACACATGACACGTCATCAGTATAATGGGTGCATGAATATAAGTGGCATCCATCACTGAACCATAACAAGAGCCCCCCTGCCCTAGGCCCATAATGAAATTTATAACCATAAATAACTCTTGGGTAGTTTTTCAAATTCAATGTGTCAAGATACGAAAAGGAAAAACGCTAGGTGGCGCTGTTGACGCCTCTAAATATCCTTAGCAAGGTGAGCGCTTCCCAGCTGCTTTCAGTGGGTCAGGGCGAGGGTCGGTGGAGTGTTAAGTGGCCGAAGTCCACCGTCCCGAGGCGCCCTCTCCAGCATTTCTTCTCTTTTAGCCTCCTTTGCTACATTTTTGCTTTGATTTGTAGAATATCATTTATGTGGTATGGCCTTGCCACAGGTGTCGACTCGAAGCGCTGCCTGCTTTGAGAAACCCTCCCTGGCAAACACGAATTTTGGGTGGAAAAGGCGCGCAAACCCCTCTGCTCTCCCCCCAAGGCAGACACGGGCTCAGAGTCAATCCAGGCTCTGCAGGGTGGATGTGAGGGGCCTAGGACAGGAAATGACCCCCTGGGCTGCTAGTGCTGTAGATCAAAGGCCCCTTGCTGGAGGTGGGAGCAGAGTGGCTCAGCAGGGGTTGGCTTGCAAGCTTTTGGGAGGGGGTGGACGGGGCCAGATAGTGAGATCTGAAGGTATGTTTACACGTGAAGACATCAGAAAGGGTTTTCACAAGGCTCGTAGGTCAGGAAAAAGCTGGTCCAAACTGAACCAAACCAGAACCACCGAATTCATGTCGCGCTGCTGTTCTAGCAGAAACAAGGGAAGCGGTGGAAATCTCCTTTTACCAAACTATCATTTTTTAATCTGAAATGTCATTCACTACGAATAATGAATAACGAATAAGGAGAATGCCCCCTTATACATTGGGAAGAGCAAGTGCTTCTGGGATCTAAGAAAAGCCCTGGGCTCGAGAGCAGGCTGGTTCCCTCCTGCACTGTCCGGGCAGCTGCCAACCAAGAGTTTTGTCTCTCACTCTAGCACGCGCAAGGGGCCATTCTGGGCAAGGACCAAGGCACAACCTGACTGGGAGCCCGAGAGGGGCTTGGGATGTCGACCCCCTGCTCACAATGCTGTCTTGTTTCAATCTAGCTGCGGGTGGTGATGTCTGGGCCTTTTAAAGATTGTGTAGTGTCTGCTCAGGGTGCCAGCAGTGATTGCTCTTCCACAGTGCTTAATTTGTAAACAAAAACGTGCCCATAGCCAAAGCCCTCCTCTTAAACCCGCGGCTACTGCAATTAAATGTGCGAACACGGAATACTAAAGCAGCGTAATCCAGAAGCCATCTCGGGCCTCTTCAATCCATTTACAGCCATTTACAGCTCCTTCAGCCCACTCTTGCAGTTTTCTGCTTTCTCCATTTGTGACGCTTTTTCGTTTTCCCCCTCGTCCGTCTTTCCTATTTGTGTCTTTTCCACGCACTAAATGCTTGAGGCAGAAGATTAAGCCCCGGCCCGCAAAAATAACTGCCGGGGCTCAGCACCGGAAACAACAAGCACAAATTAAGCACTGCTCTTCCACTCCTACATCATTCATCAGGGGTATTTGTTCAGCAACAGACAGTCTCCCTGAATATAAAATAAAAAGTGCATGCTTCCTGCTCATGTCAGCAATTCCTATTTTTTCCATTTTGGCATCCTTTTATTCATTCAACATCATCTGTGCCTGGTACCCGGGTCCATATGGATTACTGGAGCTTCTCTGATTACCCCCTTTTCCCGTACACACACCCCATCCCACTGCCCACATGGCTAGGCTGGTGCTGAGGAGCTGCCTTTATGTTTCACTCCTTGTTACAATTATAATTTGTACAACCCTCTCTCACATACCCCCCCCCCCCATCATTCCGCCAGGTGCTGGGTCACATAATGCAATAACCGCACTTTGGTGGTCATCACACATGAAAACACTTCACACATAGGGTGAAAACAAAACACCTTTCTGCCCACACACCCTACACGGTGTAGCTTGCTATCCAGGTGGGTAAGCGCTTCTTTGACCCACAGATGGATAAGTGCTTACAAATGCTACAGTACAAGAGAATGCAATACAATGGCTGGCATAGTAACCTGTGTAGTGTGAGGTGTGTGGAAAGTGTTGGGTGATGTGTGTGAGGGGTGAGGATGCGCCAGTCGTGTTGTTGCAGACTTGGGATCTGCACGCTGAAATGTCAATGATGCAGACGGTGTTAGGAATATGCACTTGTTGGGAGGCTGCGTGTCTACTCAGTTGGTACAGTGTGTTTAAAATGTGACGTATGTGGGAAAGGTTGGTCTAGATCAGTGGTTCCCAACCTTTTGACTTCTGTGCACCCCCACTTCATCATTTTTGAAGCCCAGGGACCCCCACTGAATCTATATTGGAATCTGGGGACCCCCAAACTGAGTCATTACTGAAAACTGGGGGACCTAATCTGTTAATATTACTTAATTTTCTAAGCAGTCGCTGACCCCTGAGGAGGCTTCGTGGACCCACAGGGGGCCCGGACCACAGGTTGGGAACCACTGGTCTAGATCAGTGGTTCCCAACCTGTGGGCCGGGACCCCTGGGGGTCCGCAAAGCCTCCTCAGGGGGTCCACGACTGCTTAAAAAATTTAATATTATTAGGTCCCAGCTATCAGAAATGACTCAGCGGGGGTCCCCGGGTTCCAATAATGATTCAGTGGGGGTCCCCGGGCTCCAGTATTGATAAAATGGGGGTCCACAGAAGTCAAAAGGTTGGGAACCACTGAATACTCGAGCGATGACACTGTGGACCTGGTCTGCACTTAAGCATGTCAGCCAGATCAAAACTGAGCTTGCCAATACTTCCCATTTCGGGCTGGGATCAAGGTCTCTGTTTGGAGTTTCAGCTCATTGGCAGAACCTATGTTGTAAGGTAGTCTTGGTTAAGGTGGGCGGATAAGTCAGCTGGGAAACTTCACATCTTTACAGCTCTTCAGAACTCTAGTGGTTAATCAAGATTTCTGCTTCGTGCTGAGACAGTTCCAGGGCTTGCCTGTCTGAATCACAAAGTATGTCCCACCGATGCAGGTTCTTTCTGAACTTGAATCTGGTCAGGAGCAGGGCCAGTCTTGATCTGAAGGTTCCTCCCATCGCTGGTTGTGGTCACTTATGATCTTGATTCAGTGGGACCACTGAGCACTGTGGGCCAATTTCCGTATGTGAGGGTCTCTGATTTTGGAGAGTTGAGGTGGTTGCACAACTTTCATCAGGGTACTGCTAGGAGCACAGGGAGAAGGTATCTAGGTCCAAAGGTTTTCCACCTGAGGATTATCTGGTTGTCATCAGTGTTACTGGAGCAACAGAGGATGAGGAATTTGATGGTGCCTGGAGAGGGCTCAGGTAGGTGTTGGAGAAAAAGGGTGTGATGGTGGAGCCTCGAGAGACGTCTGTATCAGAGAGGAAAGATTTGCACAGGAAAGAAGGAAGTGAGATTCTTTGGCATGACTGATAGTATGAAGGATGCATTTGAATTTATGACCTAGTTTTCAAAGACAGCTATGATTCTGCTGGTCTTCCGCCTCACCTATTGCAGGGGTTGACATGTTCGAGTCCCATTGTTTGTGCAAGTATGTACATCTAGGCAGCATCTGTTATTTGTCTTTAGCCCTGTCAACATATTGTAAAAGCTAAATTTCAATAAACAGATTCAAGCAAAAACATGAAGGCTGCATTTGAGTGTAGTGTCTTGAATTTGGAGGCTGCCCATCCTCTGTAATAAAGAGAGTGGTGAACTGTATTAAACGTGGAGGAGACGTCCAGCAGGAGAAGGGAAGAAAAATCTATCGCAGTAAATAAATAAATGAGTGGTTAAAGGTCTCCAATTTGGCAATTGGAGAAACTTCTGTGTTGTTACTTTGGCAGAATTCTGTTTGATTATTGGAAGGCATGCTCACCTAGATGGTCCCCTTTCAGCGAAAGAGAGTGGATTACGGTTGTATAGCTCGATCTTGAGTGCCGTGGTCCTTACCCTCCATTACTTCACCCTTTGCTGTTAGAGACTTGTCAATGTTGTGGCAAATCGAGTTGATGAGGGTTTGGTCATGTGAAAGTTTTTGTTAAGGTTGTAGCAGTCAAAGTTGAGGTGCACCCTGAGAATTGTTCATCTCAACTGTTGATCTCTTTATCCACAGTGTGAAAAACACTCCACGGAGCAAATTCTTTTTGGAGTGACTGTGACTGTGTGTCAGAGCCAACTCAACAAATTAATGCATCAGCTGCAGTATGCTTACCACGCGGACCTCGGAATGAAGCACTCACTCTCAGGCTGGCACGCCATATTTGATTGTCTGGTCAGTTCCATGGTGGATGACTGTTGTGCGCGCCTTGAAGGTGGCAAATGGACTCAGTTGGGACCTGGGCTTTTCACAGTGCCAGTGACTGGTCCTGTGGTGGTCCACAAAGAGGTGCCATAGACAGCATCAATCACCCCGCTTCCATTCTATAACCATCAAGTGTTATTGGTCCAAGGTGGCAGATGGGGATGGCCAGCCTGACCGACCACTTCAGGCGACCCTACAGATGGGCGAAGAGCGTTACTTCTTCATTTTGCACATGAGGAAGGGCATACGCTGTTTCTGAATTCTGCCAGTACATAAAGACACAATTGGATAGCTTGATATACAGCGAGTGTGAAACAGGGACACACTGTGAGATGGTCACACTGGGAACACTTGTGGGTAGGTGTGTAAGTTGCCTGGGAGAGTTGTCCACATCACACCAGAACAGGGAGGATGTTTAAATGAAAGGCTCTGCACCCAGAGCTGCTTGTATGTGAATATTTATAATGCCTGACGTTTGCAGCATAAGTGCTTTCTGCATAGGGTGATGGCTTGCCAATTACATGGTACACCAGCTATGATGAAGGGCACATCAACATGTGATATGGTACTGCTGTACTTTCAGTGCCCAGGGTGGCACCAACCATTCTGGTACTCTGGCATTTTTTCCGTCGCTGCAGACTAGGCTGCTGCTTTCAGAAAAGGATGGGGTGCCCAAATACCCCATTTTGGCTGCAAAGTGCTGAAGGGTACAACTGGTTTTAACACTTTTGCCAAGGCTAATTTTGGTGTCTTGTCTCGTCTAGAAAGATTCTGAAGTAGAAGGCAACACAAGTAACCCCAGCAGTAATGGCAGATTTACAAGAACTCCAAATTAATGGTATGTGTTTGAAGGAAACAGCTAACTTTTTGTCTTCTTTGTGGAAGCTAATGAGCATTCCTGAGGCATACATTTGAGAAGAAGGACCTTAGCAAAGCTGTTGATGATGTGAAAGTTGTCAGTTAGGTTGTGTGGATGCACAAAGTATTCCAATAAATTCATGTTGCCCACAACCACCTCCACGAGCCTCTAGAATACTGCCAATGTTTCAGAGATGACATGGGTCAACATCTGAACTACCAGCAAAGCAGTGGACAGCTGACTGCTGCCTTTTATCAATCTTCTTCCCCTTGGCCATCTGATAGTCCTCAGATCCAGCTCTGAGAGCAAGCATCTTCCAGTAAGTGTGTTGAATGCATCATTAACATGAAAAAAACACTGTGTACTGCTCTGTGACTGTTCTTCAACATATGATAGTCTGTGGAGATTCTCGCCTCAATCATTGTTTTGGCCACACAGTGAGCGTCGCCTCCAGACTAGAAGACACCTAGAAAGTCTGAGATGATCCCTGCAGTTTTAGATCCTGCAGATGTCTATGTACACCCCAACAAAGGTAGATGCAAAGCCCCAGGATCTTCTGGTGAAGTGATTGTCTGTGTTCAGGAGAATGTTGTGTCCTACTTATAGGTTGATCAGATGTCAACGCTCCTGGTGCAGCGTATGCTGGAGGTTTTCTTTTCAGCGTCTGGCACCGTGGTCAGGGTGAATTGTGACCAGCCTCTGGTGCCTTACTCCTCATCTCTACTATGCACCAGGCACTGCTAGGATACTATGCTGAACATGGCAGACCGTGTTCTGATGATACACGATAATGCCGTCTCTCTGACACCAGGAAATGAGCGGACCAGAGCCAACCTCATTTCTTTAGGCACACAGGAGCCTTTCCTGGGAAGCGAGAGATGGATCTTCACACTCTCTCCTAGAGCAAACTAGCCTTTCTAAAGGTTCCAGTGGCAGGTGGATGTGACAATTCCAGTTCAGCAGCGCATACGCAGTGTCATAGTGGCCACTGTCCAATGTCGCCATTCAAGTTAGTTACCTTCAAGTTCCACTGGTATGTCCACTAGGAGCTCACCAGACCCTCTTTGAATAGTAAGGATTTTTGGAATTGTTAATAGGTTCTGAGGACTGACAACCTTCGGCTTGGCTAACTTTTTCTGGTCCCCGAACTTCTGGATGGCATGTCTTGGAGCTGTATTGGTCCAGAGGTCTGGCAAGCTTCCCTCTTGAACCTCTCTCTCCTTTCCTTGATTCTCTACAGAGTAGTAGCTTTGGAATCTTTAGGCTACTCTCTCCAGATTCCAAGAGTTATGTTATCGGCCCATAAAGAGACAACCTTCACTGCACCATCAACAGAATAGATGTTCTTGTGTCTCCTTCAGCTTGTTCTTGTCTACGTCATCCCATTGTCCTGAACACATCTTATTCCTCCTGTTCAGGTTTAATTGGTTCCACTGCTCGAGTCTCTCCATGCACAAGCCTTTACAGTTTCAGATCTCTGGCGTCTTTTTTCTCATGTGTGTCATGGAAGAGGACCTGCTCCACATGCATGAAGCCCAACCTTGATGTGGAAACTGTCACCTTGCTGTGCACCAGTTGAAAGATCTCTTGAATATTGCCAAGCATTAAGACAACCGGCTGATCTTGTTGCAAAGCAAGACCTCCTGGACAAGCTCGAGGCTTCCATGCAGGCATTCTAGAGAGCCGACAACTGCTCCCAGAGCAGTGCGCTAGTGTGTCCTAGCTTTAACTTCCTCAGAGCAGCTATGCACCCGGAGCGGAGTCTCTAAGTGACGCAATCTTCCTTGGTTGTTTCTTTTTCAAAGAGAAGGTCTGCTCCCCTTCCATCAGGAGAACTAGGGTCAGCTATCTACCTCCGCTTTCAGGACAGGCTGTCAAATCCCCTTCCCTGAGGTTCTTCCAGGTCTGTAACTGCTTCGCTGAGACTGAGTCTAGCATTTCTTGGTGGCCCCCAGAGTATTACAGCGGACATGCCATTGGTCAGCTGTCAAGGATGACCACGGATCTTGTCTCCTAAGGCTGCAGTGAGTGATGCATCAGTGGCACAGTGCAGGCTCCAAGAACCATAGGGCCTGATTACAACTTTGGAGGAGGTGTTAATTTGTCCCAAATGTGGCGGATATACCACCAGCCGTATTACGAGTTCCATAGGATATAATGGACTCGTAATACGGCTGGTGGTAAATCCGTCACTTTACCGTCACTTTTGGGACGGATTAACACCTCCTCCAAAGTTGTAATCAGGCCCATAGTGTTTAACTTCATGGGGCGGCCACCTTGGGGAGGTCCACCGCTAAAGGGACGCCACCTGCCTGTGTCAGGCAGGGCCCATTGGTTCTATTCACTTTTGTGTTTTTTGATAGTTTATAAACACATTTACTCTTCGAGTAAACCTGCTCTGCAGTTTCGTATTGTTCAAGGTTTCTGCTATCAGTGTTTTAAAAGCCAGCACTGCAAAAATAGGCAATAAAACTTTCTTTTTCAACATAAGAGCCTTTGGCAAATGCCCTTTGAACTCCTCCTTTCCTCATTGGCCTGCGGAATCAGGGTTCACTTGATCTAGTCACTAGTGAGCAGCAAATGCAACCGCAGTAAAACTTTATGGCCCGCTTCAGTGAACTGCTAAACTGTGTGACCGCCGGCGGAAACAGCTGGAAGCCCCCGCCGGAAGTGATTACAGAGGTCGATGCCTCATTGAGTGCTAAGTGATGCTTGCGTGACGTTCACTTCAGCTTTGGGATACGAGTTCTCTTACTATTCCTTACAAAGTGCTATTCCAGCACCATAAAATGTATAGGAAAATCACCCTGTGAACTGCCCTGATAGCTTATGTCTGTACGGGCACCTCGCGGTCAGTCAGGGTCACGCTGTCGTGATGTGAACTTGTTTCTGGCAGTGGCTGGAGGATTTCTACGCCAGCTCGCGCCCCTGCCCAAAACAGTCTCAGTGGATCATTAAATGTAAAAAATATAAACTTCCAGAGCAGGACTGAAAGGCAGGAGAAGCTGTCTAAGGGTCATCCGTTTGCATATCTGTGGAGCAGGAAACGTGACTGACTCCGCCCAGCCCTACCTGCCTTTCACAGATAACAGTCTGTCCTGCTATCTGTTGTGATATCTCTTGATTTCCCGACAGGTCAGCGCGGCCCTGTAATCTTTTATTTCCAGTCCAAAAAACATCTGGATCTGATATATTCTTAGCGCTGCACCAATGAGCTATAAAGTCAAAAAGTGGAAAGCTGGGGCCCTTTCTGAAACAATGAAGAGCAGATTAAAACTAACACAGGAGAAATGCAACACAAGGTTTCAGGTTTTACAGGCATTAATTCCTAAAGTCTCATATTTTGTGTAATTTGAGTAAAATGAGAACTTCTGTATTTTCTTTGATTTTTATAAGTAGTGAATGTTAAGGAGTTTGAAAGTGAAGAAAGAATTAGAGAGACTGTGGTGCATGGATGGGGAATAATGGAGAGTCCACACTGGGCAAGTGGTTGAGGGTCAAAGATTGGCTTTGGGACAAGAACGTAGGAAGAGGTTGAAGAATGGGTGAGGACTAGCGAGCGGGTGGTAAGAGCGACAATGGGTGGAGGTGATAGAGTGGGTGAGAAGGCATTAGTCCTAGACAGTGAGGATGTAGATCGGGGGCTATAGTGTGGAAAAGGTGGCAAGACAGTGGATGGGGAGGAATAGGAAAGGTTGAGAGGAGATGGTGAGAAGAAGGTGGTAGGTCAGTGAAATATTAACCTTCATCAAAGCTCTCTCTAGGGACGCTCTCTTACCCCACTTGCCATTGTCAATCACTCTCTCAGTCAAGGTATCTTCCCAGAAGTTCTCAAGACAGACCAGATCCGCCCACTCCTTACAAAACCACCATTAGTTGCTGATGACCTTGCCAACTACTGGCACATCACTCACCCACCATTCATCTGCGTGATCACTGAAAAAGTAGAGTGTGTTTAAATCCAAGATCACATCATCGCTAACCATCTCCTGCACGACTACCAGTCTGGCTTCAGCATGGAAACCACTGCCTTACACATCGTAGATGATGCCCCTGGACCACTGATGAAGATGACCCCTGCTTCCCGATATTGCTGGACCTCTCAGCTGCCTTCAACACAGTGGACCATGAAACCATCATACGCTCTCTGGAGTCCTTGAAGAGATTCATTGGCAGTGTCCTTCGATTTTCCTCCCAACTTTCAAAGCGACACCAGTTTGTTCAAAGAAGCACCTCCAAGTCACAAAAGATCCCTATCACAGGTGGAGTCCCCCAGAGTTCCATACTGTTGCCTGTCATTTTCAACCTCTAAAGGAGACCATTGGTGCTCTACTTACAGATAGCAGCATTAAGATTCACCAATATGCCAATGATACACAACTCTACTTGAAAGATTTGTCTGCTTCAGACATCCAACACCTGAAACATTGCTTGAATATCATCCAGATCTGGATGTCCCGTGCCTGCCTGAAGCTCAACTCAACCAAGTCAGAATTCCTGTTATTTGTCAAGAACAACAAGAAACAGTACAGATCTGGCTCAATGACGTGAACCTTTATGGCTTTGAAGCTCCAACTTTCACCAAATGCCAAGTCATTTGGGTTCACAGTGGACTCCGACCTCACCATCAAGGACCACACTGCAAAAAACAAAGATGGCCTAGTGCCAGCTCTCTTGTCTAAGGAAAGTCAAATCATTTCTTCCAGAAAGCGACTCCAGAACTGCTGTTCAGGCTCTGACATTCTTGCATCTAGATATTAGTAATGCCCTTGTCCATGGCCTGCAGACTCTACACACTGGCACCCTAAGGGTATCCTAAATGCCATAGCACTTCTCATCCAGGTACTGAAGAAATATGATCACATGAGGCAACTCCATTTGCTCCCCTTGCAGGCCTGCACCATCTTCAAAACAAACTGAATTATATACAAAGCCATCACGACCAGCACCACTCCTTATTTAGCAGACACACTCACCATCTCTGTTGCGCTTCAGCACAGTCGCAGCCAGGACACTATCAGACTGCTGAACAAGAAGTGTTAAAAAAACAAGACAGCAGGAACAACATCACAGCGTCCATGAGGGCTGCCTCAACGCTACTCTAATTTGGGCAGTGGCGTGGGTTAAAGTGGAGTGTCATAGAGCGTAGTGGCATAAAGTGGAGTGTCATGGAGTGGCGTAGAGTGTCGTGGAGTGGCGTAGAGTGTCATGGAGTGGAGTAGCATGGAGTAGAGTGAAGCAGAGTGAAGTGTTGCGGAGTGGCAAAGAGTGGCATGGAGTGGCGTAGAGTGTCATTGAGTGGAGTGGAGTAAAGTGGAGTAGAGTGAAGTGTTGTAGAGTGGCATAATGTTGTGGAGTATAGTAGAGTGGAATGGCCTAGAGTATTATAGATGGAGTAGAGTGCAGAGGATTGGAGTGGAATGGAATAGGATGAAGGGACCTAGATTGGAGTAGTGTCATGCAGTGGAGTGCCATAGAGTGGAGTAGAGTGCCACAGAATGGAGTAGAGTGTTGTAGAGTGGAGTGGCGCAGAGTTGAGTAGAATGTCGTCGAGTAGAGAGGAGTGGAGTAAAGTGGCATGGAATGGTGTAGAATGAGTTGCATACAGTAGAACAGAGTGTTGTGGTGTACAATGTAGTAGATTGTCACAGAGTGGAGTGGAATAGAGTGGAGTAGAATGGAGTGGCGTAAAGTGTAGTGGAGTGGATTAGAGTAGAGTGAACTGTTGTGGAGAGGCGTAGAGTGGAGTGGCATGGAGTGTCAAGGGGGGAGTAGAGTGGAGTAGAATGGAAGGGTGTAGAGTGGCAGGGCACAGAGTAGAGTGTGGTACAGTGGAGTGTCATACAGTGGAGTAGAGTTTCCTAGAGAGCAGTGCTAGAGTGTCGTAGAGTGGAGTCAATTGGCATAGAGTGTTGTGGCGGGTCATGGAGGAAGTAGAGTGTTGTAGAATGGAATACAGTGGAGGGGCATAGGGCAAAGGGGTGTACAGTGGAGCAGTGTGTCATGGAATGCAATAGAGTGTTGTAGAGTGGCGTGGTCTAGAGTGTCGTACAGTAGAGTGGAGCAGAGTGGAGTGGCATAGAGCGAAGTAAAGTGCATGGAGTGGCATAGAGGGAGT
Organism: Pleurodeles waltl; assembly: GCF_031143425.1. Taxonomy (NCBI): domain Eukaryota; kingdom Metazoa; phylum Chordata; class Amphibia; order Caudata; family Salamandridae; genus Pleurodeles; species Pleurodeles waltl. The sequence goes on along the minus strand of NC_090447.1, from coordinate 74,199,938 downwards.
TGTGTAGAGTAGAGTAAAGTGTTATAGAGTAGAGTGGTGTAGAGCGAAGTAGATTGTCGTAGAGTGAAGTGGAATGAAGTGGAGTAGGGTGTTGTAGAGTGGAGTGGCATAAAGTGGAGTGATGTAGGGTGGCATAGTGGAATAGAGTGGAGTAGTGTGTCATAAAGTAGAGTGTATTAAAGTGGCATGGAGTGGTATAGCGGGAGCTGCGTAGAGTGTTGTAGAGTGGCAGAGAGTGGAGTAGTGTGTTGTAGAGTGGAGTGGCGTGGAGTAAAGTGTTGTAGAGTGGAGCATCATAGATGGGAGTAGAATGTTGTGCCATAAAGTTTTGCATCGTAGAGTGGAGTGGCGTAGACTCAGAGTCTCCAACCTTTTTTGTAGTAAAAGCTACTTATGTTGGTGAAAATCATCCAGAGCTACAAATATTATTAGAATTTTATTACTGACCACATCAGACAAGTTACATGTTTATTTTAAATATAAACTTTTCAGTTTTTGTAGCCTGAGCTACACACAGGAGAGCTATTTATGGGTAGCTCGAGAGCTAATAGTAGCTCACGAGCTACTCGTTGGAGACCCTTGGCTCCGTACAGTGCCATGTTGTAGAGTGGTGTGGTGTAGAGTGGAGTGGTGTAGAGTTAAAGGGCGTAGAGTGAACGGCTGTAGAGTGTTGTAGAGTGGAGTAGAGTGTCATAGAGTAGAATGGAGTGGCGTAGAGTGGAGTAAAGTGTTGTATAGGGAGTTGCGTACAGTGGAGTAGAGTGTTGTAGCGTAGAGTGTAGTAGGTTGTCATAGAGTGGAGTGGCTTAAAGTGGAGTAGAGTGTCATAGAATGGAGTGGCAGAGTGTTGTGGAGTGGCATAGAGTGTCATGTAGTGGTGTAGAGTGGAGTAGAGTAGAGAGGCATAGAGTGGAGTAGAGTGTCATAGTATGGAGTGGTACAGAGTGTTGTGGAGTGGTGTAGAGTGTCGTGGAGTGGCAAAGAGTGGAATAGAGTAGAGTAGAGTGAAGCAGAGTGAAGTGTCATGGAGTGGGGTGGAGTGTCATGAAGTGGCACAGAGTTGAGTGGCGTAGAGTGTTATGGAGTGTCATGGAGTGGAGTGGCATAGAGTATCTTTGAGTGGAGTAGAGTGTTGTAGGGTGGAGTGGCATAGAGTGTTGTAGAGTGGAGTGGCATAGAGTGTTCTGGAGTGTCATAGAGGGAGTAGAGTGGTGGGGCATAAGGTGGAGGGCCATAGAGTGGACTAGAGTGTTGTGGAGTGGCATAGTGTTGTAAAGTGGAGTAGCGAAGAGTGGAGTACAATGTCATAGATTTCAGTGGAGTGGAGTAGATTGGAGTGATGTAGAGTGCAGTAAAATGGCATGGAGGGGCATTGAGGAAGTTGTGTTTAATGGAGTGTTGTACAATAGAGTGGCATAGGCTGGAGTAGATTGTCATAGAGTGGAGTGGCATAGAATAGAGTAGAGTGTTATAGAGGGGAGTGTCATTGAGTGGAGTGTTGTACAGTGGAGTGTCATTAAGTGGCGTGTCATAGAATAGAATGGAATAGAGGAGATTGGTATAGAGTGGAGCAGAGTGGAGTGGAATAGAATGGAATAAAGTGGCCTGGAGTGGGATAGAGGAAGCTGTGTATAGTAAAGTGTTGTAGAGTAGAGTGGCATAGGCTGTAGTAGACAGTTGTAGAGTGGAGTGACAGAGTGGAGTAGAGTGTCATAGACTGGAGTGTCATCAAGTGGAGTGGAGTGTCATACAGTGGAGTGTTGTTGAGTGGAGTGCTGTACAGCGGAGTGTCATCAAGTGGAGTGTTGTAGAGTCAAGTGTCAAAGAGTAGAGTGGAGTGGCACTGAGTGGAGTGGCAAAGAGTGGAGTAGAGTGTCATAGAGTGAAGTAGAGTGGAATGGTGTAGAGTGGAGTGTTGTAGCGTAGTCTAGGATGGAGTAAAGTGTTGTACAGTGTGGTAAAGTGGAGTGGGGTAAAGAGGAGTGGAGTAGAATGTAGTAGAGTGGAGTGGCATAGAGTAGAGTGGAGTAGAGTGTCTTAGAGTGTCATGTCATAGAATGGAGTGGGGTAGAGTGTTGTGTTATAGAGTGGTGTACTATAGAGTGCAGGGGCATGGAGTGGCATAGCGTGTCATAGAATGGAGTGGCATAGAGTGGCGTATAGTGGAGTGGCATAGAGTGGTGTAAAACAGTGGAGTGCAGTAGGGTGTCATAGAGTATAGGTGAGTAACATGGCATGGAGTGGTGTAGAGGAAGTTGCATAGAGTGGAGTAGAGTGGCATAGAGTTTTGTAGAGTGGAGTACTGTGTTGTAGAGTGGAGGGGCGTAGAGTGGAGTACAGTGTCGTAGAGTGGAGGGGCGTACAGTGTCATAGAGTGTGGTAGAGTGAAGTAGTGTCAGAGTGGAATGACATAGACTTGAGTGTCGTAGAGTGGTGTAGAGTGGAGTAAAGTGTTGTAGAGTAGAATGGAGTGGAGTAAAGAGTAGTAGTGTAGAGTGGGGTAGAGTGGAGTAGACTGTCATAGAGTGGAGTGTCATAGAATGGAGTGGTGTAAAGTGGAGTAGAGTATTGTAGAGTGTTGTGTCATGGAGTTGAGTAGCGTAAAGTGTTGTGTTAGTAGAGTGGTGTGGCGTAGAGTGGAGGAGCATAGAGTGGAGTAGCGTAGAGGGAAGTGCCATGTCGTAGAATAGAGTGGAGTGGCATAGAGTGGAGTGGTGTGTCGTAGAGGAGAATGGAGTGGTGTGTCGTAGAGTGGCGTGTCAGAGAGTGTCTTAGAGTGGAGGGCGTAGAGTGGCATAGAGTGGAGTGGCATGTTGTAGAGTGGAGTGGCATGTTGTAGTGTGACTTAGAATGGAGCAGGGTGATATGGTGTGATGTAGAATGGAGCAAAATTATGTAAAGTGGAGTGGCATGTCGCAGAGTGGAGTGTCACAGAATGGAGTGGTTTGTAATAGTGTTTTGTAGAGTGATGTAGAGTGTAGGGGTGTAGTGTGGAGTAAAGTGTTGTGGAATGGAGTAGCATTGAGTAGAGTACACATGGTGTGTTAGTGCACACATTTTCAATTTAAATGACCATTACATTTGCACAGACATACAGATTTACTGATAAAACTATACAGCACACAAACGATAATGTGTGGAAATGTCTTCACCTAGTGTACTGATTCATCTTGAATGTATTGAAATATTTATTTTCACTACACTTCAGAATTACAAAGAATGTGCTTCATTTGTACTTTTCTAATTCTGATAATATTCTGAAATATCTGCACAGTTCATTGACAGACATTTAAATTTTTGTTCCCTGGAAGACGGAGTCTGACATTTGGCCTCTGTCTTTGAATGCACAGCAAATGTGACAAGATAAGAACAAAGTGTAAAGGTCTGTTTACAGAAAGCAAGCACTCATGGAAGAAAACAATAAATAAGCTGTACTCCATGGAAAGGGCAACCTCAAGTTGAACAGCCTAAAACAAATAAAGCCAGCATACAGCAAGCAAGCAAATACGATTCACAAAACACAAAGCCAATGGTAAGCAATGGGTGGAATACATTCTTAGGTCAGCTTTCAGAATGTCACCAAAAAGCCTTCAGCAAATGGACAGCTGGGCTGTCTCGTAGGCTTCGACCTAAAAGGGGCTTAAAAGAGTAGTAAATTACTCCACCTCAGAGCTGAAGTAAGTGCAGTACCACACACGGCCAACCACTGATACTGCAACACCCTTCCTTAGAAAATAATGGTGGTGAACAGTTAAAACAAAAGCCCAAAAGCAAATGATAATGTTAATTTAAATTAAATTATTTGAAAAAATGAAAGAAATAAAGAAATATAATTTAATGTTAAAACATATCTAAAAAACATGTATTATTTAATTATAAAATATTTTAGCAACCATTTTGAATGTATAAATTAATAGAACATTCTTTTATTAAAGGATAATATAATTATTTATAATTAATTGTATATATCAGTGTTATAAGTTCTTAATCCATAATAAAAATATATATGTTTTTTGTTTAGGTGGGAGTGTGCTGTTTGGTAGGCTTCAACCTAAAAATGTCCTCCTTCTCTACAGTACAAACAGAGTTTCTGATCTCTGCGTCGCAGTTTTCTTCTTTGTATACTGGCCCTCTGGCTGCACTGATCTGCAGAGGCTCATTTTTGTCTACCACCTTAGGTACCTCAACATTTTCGTCCCAAATCATGAACCATTGCGTTCACTTTTCCATTTCTCAGAGTGACTTTCCAAGCGTCTGCGATCCAATTTAACCACTAAGTCAATTAACTCTTCGCAGAATTAGGGTGGATCCGCCATGTGAGCTAAGAAGCCTTTTAACTCGTCCCTTTATCCACGATAGAACAGAGACGCCCTTTTAGCCTCAGGCCACTTATCCTCTGCTATAAGGTGGCTGAAGACGTTAGGTACGTGCCTAAGGTTTTGTGTCCCTGGGTGCAGTTCAACAATTCTACGTCAACCGCTTGAGCAAACGTATGTTTGTTGAACCGTTTATTCATTTCTGGTTTAAAAGTTTGAAAATCATACAAAGTTAGATCACCCCTTTCTTGTAAAGCAATGCTGTAGCGCCACTCACGTATGAGAGCGCAAACAGCACCCTAGATTGTTGATCTGGAAGGTATGTGAGGCAGCACATAAAAAATAGCTGCCACTGATTCATGAAGGTTGCAAATTTGCTTCTCCAAAAAAGTTTTAGGAGGTGCTTAAGGCTACTTAAGTGCTTAAGGCTGTTGTTCTACAGGAGTGGTTGTTGCTGGTGCTGTCGCTGACAGAAGGTTCTGCGCAGATGTAGAAGCACCTGTGAAGGTAGCAGACCTTCACACAGTTCTTGGCCGAGGATCATGCAGAGCTGGGAGGGTCCAAGGTTTCAGCCTTGCCCTGTGAGTTGATCCTGCATCCCATCCAGTCTTAGGCCCACTGCTTGTGTAAGCTCCCGAGACTGAGGTATGGTCCGGCCTAACTCACTATTGTTGTTCTGTATTACGGTAAGCTTGTTGGTTATGTTCACCAAAGTTAAATTTTGATTATCCAACATGCTCACCCAAGCATTTATTCATGGGCTTTTGATCCTGTCAAGATCAGTTACACCCACCCAGCTAATGCCTTTCCTGAGGAAGTGACACACCATCCACGCCCAAGTCAGTACAGTTAGGGACTTAGGGCCAGATGTATCAAAGTACCGATTTGCATTTCCTAAATAGCGAATTTTAAGAAATCGCTATTTGAGAAATGCAAAATGGTATGTAAGAAAATAGCGAATCCCTAATAGTGATTTCTTAAAATTTGCAGTTGCAATTAGGGAATCGCTATTAGGGAATGGGACTCCATTCATCCCTATGGGCCTGAAGGCACAAAGGTGTGAATGATTTTGCATTTTCTAATTTGCAATTTCCTTTTAGGAATTCACAAATTTGGTAATGCAAATCCAAGGGTGCTGCGATTTCCTATTTAGGGAATTACAATTTGTGATTTCCTATTTGGAGACACAATCGCAAATTGTGATTCCCTAAAATTGCACTGCAATGCCTTTCATACATTGTGAAAGGCGATTTTGCATTTACAAACGGTGGAATCTTGCGATTCGCACCGTTTGCGAATTCAAAATATCTTGATACATCTGGCCCTATGAGTGTTAACACCTACTGATCCTGTCTCCTACCCAGTCCTCATCCACTGGTCGCCTATATTTCCTTTCTACGACTTCAGATGAATAACCTTAAAATTGAGTGTAAGGTGTTTTGATCATACACTCCTTGGTAGCCAGGTATTTCACCTGGGTTTTCTCTCCTATGCGTCTTTGGCCCTCATTCCCAAAGTTCAGACATTGTGAATAGCTAGAAAAAAATATGACTAGGTGGAATTATAAAAACACAAATGAGAGTACGGGGTTCTTATACCGGGGGCAGGTCAATAGTGCAACATTTGTTGCACTATGTCCCTCGTAAACCTCGACTGGAGGTGGGACAGCAGTGGATTCTAGTGTGTGGGATGAGAAAAGGGGAATTTCCTTTACGGACTAGGTGGTCTCACACACTCAATGGTGTCATGCTTCATCATATGACCACCTAGCCCCACCCAGGTAGGGCAATGCCACCTGGGCGGACTCAACCTCTCAGTTAAAAGAACAGGAGGGAGTGCGTAAATCAATTCTGATTCTGGAAAAGGGGATCCAGCTAGACTAAGAAATAAAAACACCTAGACAGATACCCGTATGTGTATTTTAATTGAAGGTTCTGTCTGGTGTGATTAAAAAGAAGGCTGGGACACCAAGTGAGAGCAATGACTCACTGGGTCTCCTATCTAAATGAAAAAGGCCAACATGTTTCTGCCCACAACGAGGAGCTGGAGGGTCTCGGGGCATTCATCAGGGCGAAGGATCCCTACTATACATGTTAAGTAATTAATAGTAATCAAGAAATATAATAAATGTCACCCGAACGGGTGGGGGGCCTACCTTATCAAGGGAATACCTGGGGGGACCTGAAGGAGAAAACACGTCAGAACAGTACTGTCGGCGATAAAGTGACTAAGCAAACCACAGCAGTCCACAACAAACGTGAAAGAAATCATGCAAGGCTCAGTAGTACTGGATGCATAAGGAATATTACACATAAATAATCATATGGCACGTCATGGCGTGAGGTGTAATAAAGGAAGAAAGACAAGGGAGACATTCTTACCATATCACTAGAGGCTACTGGCCTCTGGTGTCCTGGAGAGGGAGCGTCCCCTTCTAGTCAGACTCTAAGGCAGGGTAACCGGAGGAAGGGAAAGATGAAGAAATGAAAATAATAATAAAAATTATAATAATAAAAAAGGGGGGGAGGGAAGGGGATAGGAAAAGCAAGCGGGGGGCAAGGAGGGGACAAAGACCCCTAAGCACCTGAGGACAAGGTCATCAAGTGTCAGACACCCAGTTGAGTGTTCAAACCTAGGAATACTGGTCAAAATGAGAACACACGCTGAAAGAAGGCAGAGAGAAAAAAAAAAAAAAAAGGAAGGAGAAAGCAAGAGGAGAAGAGAAGAAAAGAGCAGAGCAAAGCAATAAAGAAGGAAAAGGAAGAAGAAAGTGCGATAGTTATTAGGGAAGAAAATGTACCTCGAAGTGAGAAGAACACTAAAGAATAGAAAGTCCTAGTGAAAAAAACGTTGACAGAAGGAAAAGCATGAAAAAATAATAATGATGTTAAAATAAAATACATAAAAATGAAATGCGAAGAAAAAACAGTCTGCAAAAGGAAAGAAACGAGGCAGGCAGAGAGGAGAGAATTCTTATCTGTGCGTCCTTAGATGGCCGGTACACTCACTACATCAAAGGTGGGTGCTCGCTCTGCGCCTAGACCGACCTCTCGACAGGACCGCTTGCATGAAGTGGCCTGCGGGGGACGGGTAGAAATAGTCTCATTGATAAGCGTTGATGAGGCTCAGCTGTCGATGTCTCACCGCCGCGGCCCGCAGTCTGGGCCCTAATTGGTTGTTGGAAGTTCTATTTCCGGAAGGGGCAAACCTCAACGTAGGTGGAATTATAGGCAAACGGAATAACTTTGCCATGATACAGACACACAGCAAAAAGTGTTGAAGCTTTAACCACAATGAGGGCTAACTTTCACCTTGTGCAAGGTTTCATCAAACCCATTATCTTTTTTCTCTCTTCAGATTACTCAACGACAACTAGTCACCTCGGAGTCCCAGGTTCACCTTTCTTGGGAAATGTCTACTTTTTCTGGCATCTGTGATTATTGTTCTTTGTTTTTCTCATTATTCTGCCTTCCTAAACTCAGTTCTTCCTTTCCTTCTAACGTTCTTCGGGGGTGTGCTGTACACCGGAGGACCACTGGAGGCTGTCTGCGGAGAAACCAGCTAGTAAGAACTGCAAGAGAGGAGTTCCTGCTCCTTCTAGGGTCTTGGATCACAGGCAGTGGTTGGCCTGGGGGTTGGCTTTAAGTACTTTATGCATACCCAAGCCTCTCCCAACACAGCTGCCTATTTCTCATAGGTTGCAATCCTTGCAAGAATTTATTTTGCCCACTGCCTATTTAAAACGTGCTAATGGACACAGGACCTCTCTGGGTGGTGGGGGGAGAGGCCCAACACTGTGTCCACAAATTTCGTTTACCGAAGAACCTATGCAGCTGTGAAACATAAGGCAAAAAGTGATACCAGAAGAGAAAGAAGACCAAGAGAAAGGCCACTTATGTTTATATTTTTGAAAAGCCAGACATTTTGTAAACAGTGTTCGCCTTTGTTGGGAAATGGTCCTGCCCGGTCCTCAATAGTAGGCGATGGAACTATCAGTTAACTTTACTATTTCCTTTTGTCACTTTCTCTATCCATGTTTTGTTGTCATTTTGAACCCAGCCATTCTTCACAGTTGCTCTTTTGGATTCCAGAACCTCAAGGGTTTTATTGGATAAAAAATTAATCCCTTACATGACATACCCTTGGAATCTAAAATATGAACCCACCCTATCTGGGCTGTGGATGGGACACCCCACATTGAGAAATTTTATGGATGGTACTAGCAAGCTGATTCTGGTCACCTTGAGTGAACATTCAGAATCATTATTCTTTGATGTTATCCCTGCAACAGCGTTTTCTACGACTACTTCGGGTACTCTGTGGTTACGCACACAAGGCAGTTATCAATTGAGCTAAAAATATTATTTCATCTGAGTCCACTTTTTGTAAAGATCATTGTCTTCTTACAAGTCCTATTGAAGCAACACAGATGTTGTCACCTTTGGAACATTAAACTACTGATGAAGAGAAGGCCTTGTTACCTTCTTAGATGTCTTTGATGAAAAATCACATGAAGAATTACAACCGCAAAGGGGATAAGACTGTGTCATAGATCCTGGCTGCAGCTTCAAGATCTATCGTGGGCACTATGCTTTCACTGTCAAGGAAAAAAGCAGCTCAAGAAATACACAGAGGAAAATCTTGCCAAGTGATTTATTTATTTATACAATGTGGCTGAAGCTCCAATATTGTTTGAGCCAATGTTGAATGTAGGACTGTGTCTGTGTATTAATTATCATGAGACAAACATTATTACAATCAAAAATAGATATCTCTTAGCACTAATTTCTGTGCTTCTTTTGCTCAGCTTTTGTTTTTACAAAATTGGATTTAAGAGCCAAACTCTTGGTCCAGTTTCCTCAGTTAAAGATGGTCAGTTAATAAGATTTCCATCAACAGAGCATGCAATGGCTCCTTGGATGGAACCCGCAATGGCTCCATTGAGGGAAAGCTTACTCTAGTGGCTCAACAGAGTAGGGGCTGTCAGAGGAAGGGCATTGCACTACCCACCCGATTTAGGGTGGTCATTATAGTGTAGTGGATCTTTTGTTAGTGGTGGATTAATTTACCAAAACTGCACAGCTTATCCCACTCCAGATACTACAATCAGCACCAGTCCTAGGCTAGGTGCTTTTAAAAGAAATAGTCAGGTATCATGGTTTACATCATAGTACAATAACAAACAGAGGGACACAATTCACTTCACAATTTTGGACATCACTTCTCAAAGGTTAGGCACAGAAGAGTTTCAGTCCAGCAGTTTCCATTGCCTGTCAGGTGACCAAACAGCAAGAGTAAATCAGGCTGTAGAGCAGAGCAATATCATCCCTGCTTTCTCACTCAATATCAGACCGACGGTTGCTAAGTTTTTTTGCAATAATTCACCACGCAGCGTACTCCATTACTCTCCATGTTATTGTTCATATGGTTTCCATCCCTGTATGCTGCCTATTAAATTTCCAGCAGGACCAGTCCCATCTGACCAGAAACACATTTGCACTTTGCATATTTTAAACTACAATGTCACTAAATCTCCTTACATAGTAAGGGCTTCATACAAGAAAAATGCTGATATCCACACGCGCTCTGCTCCTTCCTATCAAGTTGATGATTCTCTATGGCTCCCCACCTGTTACTTACAACTTTGTGGTTCCACATTTTGTTGACCCTTTTCAAATCTCAAAAATCATAAATCCTGGGTTTGTTAGGCTGGCTTTTCCAACCAAATGGTAGATACACCTCGTGTTTCATGTTTCCAGGCTAAAACCATTGTCAAAGGGTCCTTTAACCCCTTGACTGCTAGGTCCACCTGGTGCCGAGCCCTTATTTCGATGCTTGGGGCTGGTCGGGCTCAAGCCTCCCTAACTTTTCTTTTACACAAGGTATCCAGGCCAAATCAATGCTTTTTTTCCCACTTGTTGCAGATTCTAATGATACCCATGGTTTGGGGATCTCCCTGGAAGGAACGAAAGAAAAGAGCTGCAGTGCAGCATTTGTTTAAAAAATAGAAGACAGTGCTGTGCAAAAGTGCAGATTTTTCTAAAACTTACAGCAACTGAAGGCTTAGGGCCTGATTACTACCTTGGCTGATGGGGTAATCTGTTGCAAACGTGACGGATATCCCGCCCGCCGTATTACAAGCCCCATTATATCCTATGGAACCTGTAAGCGGGCAGGATATCGGTCACGTTTGTGACGGATTATCCCATCCGCCAAGGTCGTAATCTGGCCCTTGGTGTGCTAAAATCATCCTTTTGCCAGCTCTCAGGAACAGACAAAGTTGTAAAATAACAAACATTAAAATAGTTTTTGCAATTTTCTAAGTGGTAGTCAAATGTTTCTATTTTTTGTGATTTCTATCTACTTTCTATTTGTAGTGGAACAAGCATGAAACCCATGACTGAACCCAGGAAGCTATCGATTTCAGAAAAGGAAACAAAATTGTGAGTTCACCAAGGGATAATTTGTGTCATCGCTCATTTAGAACCAGCAATCAATGCTTTCTTCCTTAATAAAGAAGAGTGTTTGCTGGAAAGGGGGTACTGTCAGGATACAGATTAAAAAGGTTAAGGGGGTGCGGATTCCCTGTATTCCGCTGGAAGACTGTGGAGCAAAAGTTCCATTGGGAGACATAGGTGTACTAGGAGTTGGAGACACAAAGAGGCCAGTAAAAAAGTGGAATGCCTCGCCTATAATTGGTATTGTTGCTGCATAAGTCGGCCATAGTGAATTCTGTCAAGGCCATACATTTCTATGACTAACTTCCCTATTCAATATGGCCGCCATGTGAATTAATTTCAATGTCCTGTTCCACAGCATGGGTGGTTGTGACAGCATAAGAGAACACTTTTCTTTCAGTCTATGGCTCTCAACTTTGTGTGTTGATGGGTTTACCTCGTTTTTTGCTGAAAGTTGGACGTGGTCTTCCTCTGCCGTTTTCCCCCAGCTTCCCCCTCACATTATACAGTGTTTATACTTATGTACTTCTTATTCTCTTGCATTTGCCTTCTACCAGTGCTTTTCTGCTGACCTGTACTGCTCCTGGAGTTTTCTTTGCCCCTTTTCTTTGCCCCTTGACAGAATAAGAGAGGTGAATATATATGATGATTGTGTATCTGACTGTGTTCTCCATAAAGTTAAATCACCAATACCTGTGTTTGTAATCACCTTTCTTACTGTTGTTGTAGCTGCCTTCTTTCGGTGTCCAGCACATGATTACCCCCACGATTCCCTTGTTTTGCTCTCCTGTTGTCTTAGAGTGCTTGAAAAACAGTATTGTTAGTATCAGTCATGAGGTAGAGGATACCTGGGAGTCAAGGGGTCAGAGGTCTTATTTTCAGGTTATAGACCTCAAGATCTCCTTCATCTTTCCGGGTAGCGTGCTTCTCGCCGTACAGCGCTTCAATGCCTCGTCAGGGTTAGTAGGCACTCAATGAATGCAACTTAAACAAAGGTAGGCAAACTTCTTTCTATCGAATCCACTCCGGGTTTTCAAATTCTCCCCTTGAGATCTCTGCGGATGTTGTTTCTTTTCTGTAACATTCACTTGAGATTTCTGTGGCTCAGTACCTTCTGTGCTTCTCCCACTGAGATATAAGATAATCCTTCGCAACTGCATTTACCTCTGGTTCTGTGGAAAAGGTGCATATTCTGGCGAATGGCCAAAAGCGCTGCGTCACTTTTTATACTGCCAAGAACTATGGGGGCCATTATGAATACGGCGGGATTCCCCGCTGTATTCATGCTGGCGGTCTAAATACAGACCGCCAGCCTGTAGAAGACCCCACCGGCCCTATAATATACATTCCACTTTGCCGGCCAGCAGAAACAGTGTTTCCGCCAGCCGGCCCAGCGGAATGCTGGGCCAGGACATTGCCGATGGCTCCACATGGAGCCGTCGCCAATGCCGCAGTGCGGCGGGTGCAGCAGCACCCGTCGCGCATATCACTGCCCGTAAATTGGGAAGTGACTTGCGCGACGGGGCTGTGCACGGGGGCCCCTGCATTGCCCATGCCAAGTGCATAGGCAGTGCAGGGCCCCTGGGGGGGCCGGAGCACACCTTCCACCAGCCTTTCCCTGGCGGGGGAAACCGCCAGGGAAAGGCTGGAGGGGCCAGGGAAAGGCTGGAGGAACAACGGTTCTTTATCCAGAGGGTGGCGCTGCTTGCAGCGCTGCCCTGTCGGATAGAGAAATTAGCCATCGATAGGCTGCCTGGCGGCGGTAGCCTGGCGGTCGCGGAGGGCCACCTGTGGCGGTCTTCCTTTGTTTATAATATGGCAGTCCAGACAGCCATGCCAGTGTTTTCCGCCACCATCGGCATGGCGGTCTGGACCACCAAGTTCATAATGAGCCCCTATATCTGCTAGAGTGTCTCTATCCCCTGTTAGTTTCATACAAGATCTGCAGCAGGCGAGGTACTGTGCTCCTTCTGTAATTGTCTGAGGGCCTCTGGCAATGCTGCTATGGATGGAATACCATGTGTGGTAGTATACAGGGTTGCAAATAAGCTTCCCCATGATTGACGCTGATGGAGATTGGGCACTATTGCCACTGGAAGTCACAGGCTCATTATTCTGTGTTTACCCTATGGCATAGAATAAGGATACGCTGCTTCATACACAAGGTTTTTCTAGGGCTGTACCTTGTTAATTTGATTATTTTACTGAGAAATAGCATTAGTTCTTTTTTAATACTTTTAATTGCATCACTTTCAAAGTGAAGTGTGTTTAAATTTTTTTTATTAAGTGCAGTGTTTCTGTTTTTTATACAGCCCAAAAATAATTTAGACACATTAACACTTTTTAATTTTTTTGCTAACACTTCTTAAACACATTTCCAGCACTAAACAAATCAAAACAGGGAGATCAAACTTAGAACTCTGACCCCTTACTTTATACCCCAAACGGTTAACCCTCTATCCCAAAATCTTAATTGCAACCCCTTACCATAATCCCTAAACTGATACTCTTCAATAAGTCTATACCCTTAACCTTTAACCTCTAACTCTTGTTTCTAAGCCTTAACCCCATACCGTTAACGCTATACGTCAATTCCTTAATCCTGTATCCCAAACTCATAACTCACATACTTAACCTGTGTACTCAACCATTTACCCCATAGGTTTAACCCTATAAATCCAATACCCTTAAATCTTGTACCTGAAACTCTCAACTGTAGACCCTAACTCTATACCCTAATTGCTAAACCCCTATATACCAATGCCTTGAATTGCAACCCGGTATCCCAAACCCTTACCGCTTCCCCAAACCCTTAATTTGATACCACAAACACTTAAACCATGCACTGTTAGGGGCATATTTACAAGCCCCTTGTGCCTGCTTGCGCCACACTAGTGTCATTTTGTTACACTAATGTGGAGTTAAGGAGGCAATTTCCCTGCGCCATATTTACAAAGTGGTGCAATGCTTGCATTGTGCCACTCTGTGACCCCTTACACCTCATTATGCTTGCATCAGGCATAATGTATGCAGGGGCCGTAAATGGCGCAGTGAAATTTACAACATTTCACTGCTCCATTTTTTCCGTCGTTTTTAACGCGTGCTCATTAATCTATGGGCCTCCCTCTGTTTTGCTGCACTGGTGTCAACAATGTTTACGCTTGTGCAGCAAAGCGCCGCAATAGCGTCAGAAATTGTGACGCTATTGTGCTAATGACCACCATGGTTGCCCATATTATAAATACGGCGCAACCATGGTGTCGTTAGGTGGTGGTTGGGGGATGCCAGAAAAGTGGTGCATCGGGACTGATGCGCCACTTTCTTATAGAGCTGCCCCTTAATCGCTAACTCCATGCCCGCGATCCCTATATCCTAAAACCACAACCTTATACAGATATCCCTTGCACTCCAAGCCCATGGCCCTATAACCCTAAACCTTCAACCCTATATCCTACCCCCATACTCTTTCATTCCTACGATCTTACCCATAAACCGGTACCTTATCTTCTAACCCTTCGCGCCTGGACGCTCACTGCCTGAGCCTTATACCTCAAAACGTAAACTAATTACAACTCTCAGCCCTACACCCTCAAACCTTTTTCCCATACCGTTAGCCCCTATATGTAACCCCAAACCTCTAATTCATTCACCCCTTTTACACTGTATTTGGGAATAAACACTTTGGGAAGTATCCCTTTTTCTAACAATTTATTTTTAGAACTAATAGAGAAGTGTTGCGTTTAAAAGTGTTACTTAGGAGATTTTGAGACTTTTCTAGCAATCTAAAACGAAATTTCATTCTGCTTTGCTGGGCAACAGTTCATTATCACATCATTAGTCTGTGGAATAATGGTAGGTGGTTGAGTGTTCTCAGTTTTGAATGCTGCCCGTCACCTCGGCGCCTCGCTGTTGCAGTATTCAGCATTTCCCCAGGCTCCTCTGTGTTTAACCTACCTCTTTCTAGGGGTGGCACATAGCTGGTTAGTGTTGGCCAGGTTTTTCTGGGCAAAGTTAACAGTCATGAAGTACTTCCTGTGTTATGTGTGGTAACTTCCTGTGGAATAAGGTTGTGTTCTATGAAAGTTAATGGTGTTTCAATAAATCCATACAGATCACAGCACGCATAAGGCTCCATGCTCTGTTTCCCACATTATTGGGGACACAGTCGGTAGACATCCTAAGCCCAAGTAGGAAACTGTGACATTTGTGGAGAAAAGGGAATTGGCAGGTGTTGCTCACCGCTTTGAATGATGTATGCTTGTTTGGATAGATGTGCTATGAGTCAGACAGACCTGTCAGAGACCTCTCATGGGCAGGCCCCAAACTCTGAAATTATTACACACACAAGTACTGTATTTTTACAATAAACTCATTATTTATTATGTATTGTTCTACTCAGCATGTAGGAACTACCAAAATAAATATCAAAAGCTCAGCAAAACAATGATTAGAGTTGGCATGAGATATACACCAATCATATTTCATTATACACCCCTACACCATTAGCCTAAAACTCTATATAGGTTACTGACTGCTGACCACATCTATTACTGGCTTTGAGTTCTATGCAGTCATGTATAGCCCCCATATACATTATGCTATTAGGCTAGAAGCTGGAGGTCCCTCTAGTAACCTG
The DNA here is from genome assembly GCF_031143425.1 of Pleurodeles waltl. NCBI lineage: Eukaryota > Metazoa > Chordata > Amphibia > Caudata > Salamandridae > Pleurodeles > Pleurodeles waltl. Next base: position 74,184,528 of record NC_090447.1, on the reverse strand, counting down.
TCCATCTGGCTTGCCCAACCCCAAACAATGGTACATTTTATACATTTTTAACACATGGTGGGGTGGAGAGGGCTCCCTGCTCGGCTCTTGTACTTGTTGCAGAAGATAGACTTGGTTATAGTTTCAGGAATCTCATTGGAGATGCTTTATCTTCTTTGAGTCTGTTTTAGTTACACAAGGTCATTCTAAACTGAAATGCATCTCTAGCTACCATGAAATGCTAGATGCTGCAGAGGGTGGAACAATCCCTACTCTGGCCAGGTATTATCAGCAACAGAAAAGTATGTGGTAATCAAGCACATGCAGTTTTAATAGTCTGCATTTCTATCAAGCTCACATTAGCTCAGGCCTTGCACATGTACCTTCCCATTCACCATAATGCACAAAAAAGGTTCTGTTAATATACAGCAAGGCCTGTGTTGCAGCAACATTAACAAAACATTAAAAAGCATTCCCCCATGTCACTCTGAACATGTTGACCAACTCTTGTTTGAATCCGCAGTCTCCACCTCACTGTGACCCTGCCACTCGTGTCTTCTTGTACAGATTGCAGCCCATTTGTAGCAAAGGTGTTGAGAATTCAGGTTCTGGTCTTTTTTTTGGTTGGGGGTAGAGATTTGCACACTTTAGTTACCCAGGTATAGTGAGGATCTGTTAATTGAGGCTGTTGTTGCTAACTTGCACATCCTGTTCTAAGGATGTGCCTCGCAGAGTCCACCAGGGCACCTCACCAAAGCAAGGCTGTGTAAGGAGAAGGTAAGGTATAAGTAACTCATGCACTGAACCCAAATTTGCTTTTACACTTGAACTGTCTGAACATCAAATTGATGGACCGCAAGTAAGCCCGCAACATCTATACCAAAGGAAGAGGTGTGATGTTCCAATGGCCTGTGAGTCGCACAACTTCTTTTCATGTGTGGTCTTGGGATCCTGCAAGGACACCACGGCTGTGGGTTCCTTCACGCAGAACTGCCCTCTCTGCCGTGTTTTGGTTTTTCATACGGGCTGTGTAGTAGACTGACTGCAGCGAGCGTGGTTCTTCGTCTGCTACATGAGATGCAACAATTTCCTTCTCAGCACTAAGAATGTTTCCATGTTCCCCAAAATGTACACAATGGACCCACCGCTCAAGTGCCTACTAATGTAAACACCAGGCATCTCTCCAGCCATCCCCAATCAACCTTCACCCAACTTGCTCTCTTCCTGTGCTGTAATTAAAGCATGCCTCAATGGACCACCTAGAAAAGGGCTCTGACATACTGCGATCACTGAACGTCTGAGATTGTGGCTGCCATACCATGTCTTTTCAGCTAAATACTTATGAAAAGTGAATTTTGGGCCGCCGGGGTGAACTCTGGACATCAGTGTATGAGATGTCCACCTTCACCCACTGTCTATGGGTGGAGGAACCGATGGCCTAAGATTCCTATATAAAATGTTCATCTCCAGTCCTCCTAAATCCCACAACCTACACCTTTCTTAACCCAAGCATGTATCCTTTGCTCCGCTTCGTCTCTCAGATGTGCTCTTTGTGTAATGCTCCTGCATCGAGAAGGTCACAAAAGGCTAGCAGCCACATCTCTTCTAACGTAACGAGTCGGTGGAGATTGGGTTGGTGTGCAGATGGTAGACGTAAAGCGCAACGCTTGCTTGAGATTTCGTCTGCCTTGATTCTTTCCAGTGATGAGCAGTATTCACTCAGTCCTCATACTAAACATAATTTATCTTGAAAGCTATAACCCTGAGTTCCACTTGAAGTGACATTCTATGGTGTCATTATTAGATAACTGTCTCAGCCAATCAGGAAGGCAGCTTTTCCAAACAAATATCGAAGGCATATCATTCCATATTGTGGTGACTTTACAAACTTTACTTCTCAGTGGCTGGCAGGGTGCTCTCAAATGACGGTATCAAGGCCACTAACAGCTGTAAGGTATGGGTCGTGAAAGATATGGCCCCACAAAATTGTCTCATCTCAAAAGAACCGTGAAACACATCTGTTAATGACAGATTAGTGCATCGTGAAAGTGAAAGTATAGTAAACTTATAGTGTTTCAACTTGTAAACAATTGATCTATGTCATTCATACACTTTCCCCCAAAAAATAAGGCATCGATGTTCTGTTTTACCAGCTCTTAAGCTATCATCCCACCTGAGGGCCAGCTGTGCCAGGGGAGAAGTTGTACTGGTGTCCAATAAAAATATAACAAGGTGCAGACAATGACTAGAGTTTCAGCTTTCTTTAACTACAACAACAAAGGTGCCACCTTTGCTAAAAAACTAACAGGAATAATTAAAATATACGCGCAGAGTGTCTACAAAAAATTAAAAAGGTAAAGTTAGGAACGATTGGCGTCCTCTTCTTAAAATTAATGCTGCTGATGTCCCGACAAGGAATAGAAACCCCAACAAATTAGCTGGATATGAGCTCTGCAGCTAAAGCACTATCCAGGTGTCAACCCTGAATTAGCAATGCATTTTCCGCACAACCCTGGTAAACTTCTTCAGATCTTTCTCGCCTTTTTGCCATTTCCTCACCCAGGAGATGACCAGCCGATTATCTACCTTGTGCCCTAAAGCCAGAACGATGGCGCCTGGCTCCTTCATTTCTTCACAACTGCAAGTGTCGCCGTCTGTCAGCCATAGCACTGTCTTCTTCAGCTCTTCTTCTGTCCATCCCTCGTGCCGGTACAGGGTCCGGCTCCTGACCTCAGGGATCACCATCAGGTCTCCATCCAGGCTGGACACCACTCGGATGGTCATCTTCAAAGCTGGAGGCAAGAGACCACAAACAAGCACATCTGTATTAAAACCCTCCAGACACAGGGATAGCATACACACTGCTGATGATTTTATGCAATTGTATAGTCAATATCAATCAATTAATCAATCAATCACTTGTAAAGCGCGCCACTCACCCGTTAGGGTCTCAAGGCACTGGGGGGGGAGGGGGAAGGGTTGCTACTGCTCAAATAACCAGGTCTTGAGGCGTTTCCTGAAGGTCAGGAGGTCCTGGGTCAGTCGTAGGTCGACGGGGAGGGAGTTCCAGGTTTTGGCGGCATTCTCACAATATTTTGTATGTAGAAAATATCCCCCAGTGAGTGGCAATAATACCACATTTTAAAAGAAGGACCCAACAACATTCTCCAGTTGCAAAACAAAATTCTTTACCAGGTTAACCCACCATCATAAGAACAATCAAATATCTTTGGTGTAACAGGCTTTTTGAAGGGAAACCCTGGCATGCTGGTGGTAATTCTTGGCTAACTTTGTGCACCCATGATCTGATGGTGCCCACCCGTAAAATAATGCTGGTCTCTGGCATAATGGTTCCAATTCTCATAATGGTTCCAATTCTTAGCATACAGTGGGCATCCAAAGCTTAATGGTGCCTATTCCAAATATAACGCTGGGCTCTGGCACAATGGTAGTAATTGGGACATATTTTTGACTCTTGTGGCATGAACGGTCTCAGCCCCTTGTATGATGATGGCCCTTGCGTAATAATGCTACTTTTGACCTCTTGTGGATATCCATGGGACAGTGATGCCTACACGTGTTACACTGCTGCCTCAGCAGAAAAGTGTTACTTCTCCGCATACTGTGGGCTTTCATAATATGAGAGGTTGAGCCAAGGCCAAATGAATCCATGCATGGCAATAGTACACGCAGGCATTTGACGAAAATGGCAAATTGATGTATGTGCACCGAATACGCAACCACCAAAAATGACAAGCTGGCATTTCATGACAAAAGTGAGTTTATTTTTATGAATATTAAGCTATTCTTAAGAATAACAGAGTTTATTTTTTCCAAAATGTAAAGTGACAAGCTTAAGTTTAGGGACAAAATTACTGGATGTCCAAATAAATAACTTTAAATCAGTGAGCGAAGCTTTGGGGTTTAGTAAATTATAGGCAATGCAAAAATTCATGTTTTGAACTGCCTACATCGTTGTCTTTATCATCTCTAAATTTTTAGACATCCTTTGGGGAAATTTTGCTGGACAATATAATTGTTTTCCCACAACTAGCTAGCTAATCACAGGGGCACTTGCATGTTTTCAGGGACTCTACTCAATGTGCAGTGGGCCCAAGGTTTGGTGGTTGCCGCCGAGGTAGACTGAAGGAAATGCACCAAGAGATTCAAACTCTAATCCAAGAGGAATGGCAGGTGGTGTCTGATAATTAAAAAAAAAAAACAGAAACCCCACCCCATCTCTTGCTAATTCTCTTTCTTGCTATAGCATTGGTGGAGCTAGGGACTGGATCCTCTGGGTAAACAGGAGTATTTAAAGGCTGATGCCCCAACTGAATGAACTTTAAGACAGCAAAGGTGAAAGCCTCACTTGAATTACTGAGCAAAGCCCTCATTTTCCACCCAGTGGGAACTTAAATGAATTAAGTCCTGAATTAAAGGTCCAGTTTTCAGTTGGTAACAAATGGCATAGGGGGCTATACTTATAACTTTAAGTCAGCAAAGGGGAAAGCACCACTGATCTTTGAATATTTACCTTCACAATATTTTGGTAGTGAGCAGGCTCCCCACACTGAGGCCACTCAGGCTTTCATACCATCACCAAGTTTACATTAAATGCCTTCAGACGGAGATGAACCTCATCAGCCCTCATCAGTGCAAAAACCATGCTCTGCTCTCTTCCAAACAGAATGGTTCCCAAAATAACAAGTTAGTGGTTGACGCTTTTCCGCCAATGTCTCTGGAATCCATTTGTCTAGAACCATCAATTTTTTCTCATTTGCTTTGATTTACATAGTCACAAATATGTTGTTTTGTGGTTGTGCGGAGTCCTCGGTACACATGAAAACCTAAACAAACATTGGCCTCCAAAAAGGATGACAGTGGTTGACCAATGATTTACAGTGGGCCAGAATTTGGATCCCATGCCTTAGTGGGGGACTGTTGCTAAGGAGGGGAAAGGATTATTTATTTATCTGGGTTGGGGCATCTTTTCCTAACCCTGGGCATCAATTGTGCATGGCAGTGTGCACTGTGCAGCAGGGGTAGGCTATATTGAGAGTTTGGCAAGGCTCTGTGGGCACCCCTGCTGAACTTGGCCAAATGTCTCAGGCAGGCAATGGATGCCTGTGGCCTGTCTCTTCGACCAACCCATGCAATGTGTGGCCTTCAGCCGTGCACAATGAGGCTTGGATGAATGGGATGCTAGGGGCAGGTCCTAAGAGCAGGAATGTCTGCCGCAGGAGTCAACTAAAGAAGAGATTGGGTATATTATGTGCCATTCTGTTTTCTTGTCTTTCACCTTTCAGGCCCTTTTACAGCAAAACATCAAAGCCCTTGAGTGTAGGGATAACGTTTGTTTTTACTTGTGTGACACTAAGTGTTGGTCCGTATGGGTGCGCTTTTTCAATATTTCTGCAAATAGACACAGACCGATAAGTAGATTAGGCATTAAATAATTGGTCTGGATGAATTGCCACTGATCTCCTTAGGGACTCCAAGAGAACAAGACACAAGTTGACCTAGATAAGATCTTATGGAACCTTATTTCCCCCAGATCCCAATTGTTTTTATTCTTAACAAAGGCCCTCATAAAATTAAATAATCCATTTAGAGGTTCGTTTAGTTAATTTTAATTGTTGTTCTCACCATTTTGGTCATTCTACTCCACTCACATATTTAGTCCAGAAATGTCTACATTTGGCTGATTTTTTAATTTAAGGACCTCCTGCACAGAGCCTCCTTGAGGGGCCTGTTGTGCATTGCCGTGCCAGCCCAACGAGGGGCACAAACGTGACAGATATCCCGTCTGCCGTAATACAAGTTCCATTATATCCTATGGAACTTGTAAAACGGCGAGCGGGATATCCGTCGCACTTGTGAAGGAGTAACCCCTCCGCCAAGGTCGTAACCAGGCCCTATTCCTGCTTGGTGTTCAGTCATGGAATCACACTAAACAGCTGTTGGAGGATCTGGTTCCGGGAAATCGTTGAGTGATAGCTGTGGATGAAAGCCATCAGGATGTGTGTCATCAAGTATAAGTGCATGGGAACCGCTTACTTCTGCTCATAAGTCTTTGCAAGTTGTGATGAAGGAAGATAAAGCTGTCAGGGAGTTTCCATTGTACAGCTGTGTTTTTTATTTTCGTAATAACTTTGGCACTGTTCAACGAATCTCCATGAAATCTGTCCAGAAACCATAACTGGTGGATTTATTTGGTTTTTAGGTTTAGTTGGTATCCATAACTTCACACTAACTGTTTTCAAGTGAATTTTAGAGTTTATTTAAACATCCATTAAGGTGCTGTAACCAACCATAGCCACAACTTCACTTTAACTGTTTTATACAGTGCCATCCAGGCACAGAGAGTTGAAAGGGAGGGTGTCAAAAACCTTGTCATTCACATAGAAATGTTTGCTGTTCGCTATAGCAAAGTCTGCTGAACGGATTTACCCCAAACTTGGCATAAAACATGAACATCACTCAGAATAAGGCCTTTTTCTGATGTGATGGAAATCTGTTTGGTATGTTTTTGAAATAGTCATTTTATTAAAAGGTATAGGCAGGCACCAACGGTTAATAAGTTATATATCTTGAATGTTAGTTTGTGGAACCTTGGAAGGTCTGCGAAATTGGATGATCTGATTGGCTAACAGTAACTGGAAGTTTCTGTTGTGGTGGCCATACGGGATGCCTTTTCCAGCCTGTGTCCTGGAAAAGGGGTCAGCGATGGCTCAGAGGAGCATTCCTTGTCCCTAGCGACGTTGGGAAGGGTGTCAGAGGAGCAGTTACCACCCCCAAAAAGATAAAGAAAGGACTATTTTTGTTTTGGGATTCATGGACCCAGTGAGAGGTGAGCAGAGCATCATCTCAGACAGGGATGCCCAACTCCCTGTTTCCCCTGAAGTACACCCCCACTAAGGCCCTGGCCTCCCCATGTTCTGTACATGAGAAGCCTGGGCAGAGTTTTGTTTTTTAGCATCAGGCCAGGTCTAATACTGATGATAAAGTGTAAACAATTTAAAACTGAAAATCCACAATTATTGTTAAGGTCATACTAAAAAAGTCTAACTCCCCGCCATCACTTAGCTTGACATTGTGGAACATCTATTTGATTCCAGGGATTTTTTTATCCATTTTGAATTTTTGGACTTCAACTGTGTCGCTATCCGGAATCTGTCCTTGCCTCTCAGGGCTGGGAAGTTGTTTTGCCACGACCTACTGCCATGAAGAACTCATGTTCCAAAGATACCCATTTCTGAACGCCGTAAACCAGTTCACTTTCAATAATAGCCCCATCTATTGTGTGTCAAAATAGTGACATCAAAAACATTGTGCTACCAGAATATCATGGCCAAAATATCGAGGGCCAAAATATTGAGAAGGCAAGCGTGTATAAGTAAGTATAGATGTATTAATAACCCCACATCTACGTACCTTGAAGATGTGTACATTGCCAAGGTACATATATTTAAAGTACACCTTTGCACTTCCCTTCACAATATGTTGGTTCTCCATACTTTGCCCATGGGATTCTGGTCGCACGGTATTCCCGAGTTGACATTAGAGATGAACACCACCCCAATTACCTTTTTCTTAAGCAGTTTCTTTGTGCTCTTTGAGCATCTACCTTGTGAGACAGAGACTTCTCTCCATCCACAGCCTGCCTTTGAAACCAGATCAATTGAGCTGGAGCACCCGGGGGTGTAGTTTGGTCAGTAAGATTGGGGGCGAGTGAGCTTCACATTTCCCAACAATCACGCGTGCATATCTTGTTAACATACATTATCTGAGAAGCAGGACATGAGCGGGGGTTAAAGGGCCGGGGAAACTGGGAGCAGTGTGGATTGTTAGTAGTACTTAAAACAAAAGAGCCAACATTTTTAAAGAACTTCAGAACAGGGAGAAAGAGAGAGAGAGTAAAAATCCTAGATGAGACACCTCACCAACCCGACTTGAAGCAGCTGATCCCAACTATTTACTACATAATACATTTATTAGGGAGGTGTAACACCCAAAACACCCCCCTGAAACTACACCCCTGAGAGCACCTCACCATGAGAAGCATCCACCCTTAAGTGTTGCTCCAAAAATTTGTCAATAGTTTACTAATGAAAAGACAAATACCTTCAGAAGGCAGGATCACCAGAGAAGGAAAAGCCCTGCACATGTTGTGCTTGCAAAAGAGACATTGGGCCTGATTACAACTTTGGAGGACGGTGTTAATCCGTCCCAAATGTGACGGATATACCACCTACTGTATTACGAGTCCATTATATCCTATGGAACTCGTAATACGGTGGGCAGGATATCCGTCACATTTGAGACGGATTAACACCATCCTCCAAAGTTGTAATCAGGCCCATTGTTTCCATGAGCTGACCTTGGACTATTATGATTACTTGTTTAAAAAAACACACTGCATGGTAGAGTAACAATCCACTTCTGCTCTTGCAAGCCAGGTACCATCCAATCACTTGTTGACTGAATCTTTGCCTTTGACAATGTACAGCGCTTATGCTGTACAAGCACCACATACACACATACAAAATTGCATGTATTGTTCCGTATCATCCTTATTTCTCTGCCTGTAAATGGCAAAGTCCATTTCTTTTATTTAATTATCGGGCTTCTTGCACAGTAAATCCACCTAGTATTTGTTTATCTTCTTGGAAATGTTTCTTGGCACTACGCGATGCCCCTTTCATAAATGTGCATATGTCCTATTGTGTTGTCAGTGTCTACCAAGGGCATGTTCTGCTGACTGCAAACCAACACCTTAAAAATTAGAACCCACTCGCTGCTAAGAACAGTCTTAGGCGGACTAACCAGACAATGAATATGCTCACAGAAGAACCATTTATGACATTCAGAAATATGTGGGCTACTCACCAAAATCCTTGGCACAGAAGTTTTCCAGAAACTCCTTCTCATTTTCTCCTCGGTTTATGCAGGCAGCACATGGGTTATCTGGTCGGGGAGAAATATACGCAATTTAGCAAGATCCAAATGCAGTTCCACACATGTTGAAGGCAAGGTGGTACCTCAATGATGGCTCTGACTCCCACGGGCATTGGCTAGATGGGTATGGCTTCGGAGAATGTCCAACCATGGCAAAACCAGAACAAGCATTTGCAATGCAATGGGTATCGCGTTTGCTCGAGTTAGAGCTATTAGTGTTGCAAAATCCTAACTGGACTTTTCTTGCCACATAAATTGAAAATGAAAAATAAAACAGTTTCACATAAGCGAGCTGATTCAAAGTGCCATGGCATGAGCGTGAAGGAGAGACACAAAAAAGGAAAAGTTTGCTCACAGTCAAACGTATCGGCAAAAGTGCAATTAGCCATGTAACGGGGTCGGTGTCCTAGGCGGTAACAAAACTGCCCCAAGGCGGGACAAATGTAAAGCATTTATCAATGATAACAAAGGATTTTTGAAGGGCGAGCCCATGAACGAGTGATAGTGATGGGCATGAGGTGGGCCTGTTTAAAAGCCCAAATAGATAACAACACATTGGAAAAGCAACACTTACGCGCTGCTATGCTCGACCTAAAAATTAGAGAATTTGAAGAACATGGGGGGAACAACCTGATTTGCTGACTGCACAGACATCAGTACAGTTGAATAGCTTAAATCTGCCAAACCGGTCCTTCATGTATCCCTGTATACAGGCCTGCATATCCGATGAGCTCTTTCTCCCAAGTCACATCCTCATACCCCCCCAAGGAAGCAGAGGCCTCACAGTGCTCCCCGATGAGAACTCACCAGGAAGCACACAACCAGTTTGTGGCCATTTCTTCACTCTGGGGCACTTTGGCATTTCAGAAGGTGCGGCACCTGCTTCTGTGGACCCCACTGCATGGACGACAAGTTTTTTGGTCCTGCATTCGCAAAAGGGCATCCGTCATTGCATGGAGTAGCCACATGCAAATGACATAAATACTTGAGACCATATACATGCTCCATATATATGCTCCATATAACTGAAGCAAGCACGCAGGCAAGAGGTTCTTGGAGACAGACTCAGGGTCAGAATATAAGGTCCCTTTTGTGAGGTCTGTTAACCCGTCCCCTGCTCCTCTGGGGTCTGTGAGACGTAGCAGGAGCCACGTAATGAGGCTCCAGATGTGCACTATCCAGGAAGTGGCACACATGTAGTATGATTCCCGGATGTCCTTTGAAAAGAGATATGGACGAAATGCTCGAGCGCAACCAAATTGTGCATCGGTCCAGGGTGGGACCATAGTCTTTAACAAAGGAAGGCCAGACTGCTGTTGCATGTACACGCGACAGGGCACCAGGCACCGTGCCATCAGCAGCTGCACCAGCCCACTTAGGGAGAGCACTGGAGGACTCCATCAGGGTTTGTGGCACCTAAGATCAGACAGCCACTTATGCATTCATCTGTGTCTCTTCTGTGTGGCCTCATCACCTGTGCTAACTTGGAGACATAGTGCAGGGGGCAGAGCTTTGTTTGTTGGTGCACGTGGGCCCAAACCAGGGCCACACGTCACTGATCCATCCCCTGGTGCACGTGGCACCAAACCAGGGCCACACGTCACTGATCCATCCCCTGGTGCACGTGACACCAAACCAGGGCCACACGTCACTGATCCATCCCCTGGTGCACGTGACACCAAACCAGGGCCACACGTCACTGATCCATCCCCTGGTGCACGTGGCACCAAACCAGGGCCACACGTCACTGATCCATCCCCTGGTGCACGTGGCACCAAACCAGGGCCACACGTCACTGATCCATCCCCTGGTGCACGTGGCACCAAACCAGGGCCACACGTCACTGATCCATCCCCTGGTGCACGTGGCACCAAACCAGGGCCACACGTCACTGATCCATCCCCTGGTGCACGTGACACCAAACCAGGGCCACACGTCACTGATCCATTCCCTGGTGCACGTGACACCAAACCAGGGCCACACGTCACTGATCCATTCCCTGGTGCACGTGACACCAAACCAGGGCCACACGTCACTGATCCATCCCCTGGTGCACGTGACACCAAACCAGGGCCACACGCCACTGATCCATCCCCTGGTGCACGTGACACCAAACCAGGGCCACACATCACTGATCCATCCCCTGGTGCACCTGGCACCAAACCAGGGCCACACATCACTGGTCCATCCCCTGGTGCCGAGAGCTCAAGTTGTCCAATGTCAGGTGAGTACTCACCCCACTTCTTGCCTGTTTGGGTTCAAGGTGGTGGATCTGATGTCACTCTTTTTGAGGTGGACATGGTATTGCACCCTCCTGTCCTGTCACTCATTTAACGCTGCCCCCCATTGCAGTGCACACGCCTGAAGACGCCCAGAGCAGACCCATCTAATGGCATAAATCCTGAAGTCAGAATACTAGACCGCACAGGCTGTGAGAATTAAGATGCACTTGCAATCGCGTTACTGTTGTACAATGTCAGATGTTCGACTTTTAGTTTACATGATGGGAAAGCTGTAAGAGTCATTGGCTGTCCCCAGTAGGTGGTGTCTGTTTCAGGAATTGTTAGTGAAGTTGTACTCCTGCAGCTAGTGAATAGCAGGGCTGAGGTGAACGGTGCCTCTGAGAGGCCCAGGGCGGTCCCAGCCCCTTTCCTCCTTTCAGGCCTCTGCCCAAAATACCATCTATCTGTGCAGCTTTAAATATAAAAAGTATCTAAGTCCGAGGCGGTCAGAAGACATCCGGCGGTCTCCAGCAGAACCACAGGTAGGTTCTTGGGGTTGGGAGGAGCTGGCAATGGGCCTCACTGAAGTCTAATGATTAAAGAGTCCACTTAGCAGTTATTTGGAGGTTCAGACCCTTGTTCAACCCCCATAGTTTGTCGAGGGCAGGTTTCTGTTTTAGGCCTCTGACACAATGCACTTCAATAGAGTACAAGCTGGCAGCATTGCAGTGTTGAGGAGCCCCCCAGGGCAGCATTTGAAGGATGAGAGTCGCGTTAAATTCCACCACCATGTGGCTACAGGTAGACAGGTAAAAGGCTGTGGCAGACAGGGTAAAAAAGACTCTCATGGTCTTGCTTGATATTCCCCGGGGTCGTGGAGGGAGGGGGCTTAAAGGCTGTTGCTGACTGCTGGGAGCGAACATTCTGTATGTGTTCTGCACATGATGCGCCTCAGATCACACTGTGCGCCCGTTGCTTCTATTACTTGCTAACTGAGGTGTCCTTTAAAAACAGCAGCTAGCACAGGCTCGAGGGGGTCGCTGACGCTGATTCTATCCGCAAACCTATCTGAAATATATAAAACTGCACAATCACCACTGAAAACACATTATGTGGACCCACACACCATCTGTACGGAACTTGTTACCCCCAGGTGTCCGATGATATGGATGGAAATGCTTAGGATCCGGCGTGCATCCCGAGCCAACAATAACAAGTTAGAACTTTTTAATGACTTGAGTCAAGAGAAACAACCTTTTCAGATGCGAGGGGCCTACACCAGCACACACCTTGGGTACACACAGCAGTGCAGACCTGGCACACCCTGAAGGCACATGGCTGTGAGGGAACACGGTTTCTGTCAGCTGATCAATAGCATTGTTTAGTTTGAAGCACAAGTCGGTTTTATCAACCAGTCAAAGCATCATGTCTCATTTAGAAATGGGCTTAGGCTGCTCCCAGGTGTGCTTTTTCATGAAGCCAATATAACCGATAACAGAATCACATTTTGACCCACCGCTAGTTCAACTCAAGTCAATGGAGGTAAAGTGTGATGAGATACCTCTCTAACAGAAACTGGCAAAGCCAATAGGTCTGGCATTTAGTCCAGACCTCTGTCTTTGCCAATGCTTGTTTTAGTTTGTCATAGTTTTTGTAAAGTTGTGTTAGTAGAGGGACTCGCCACTATTTGAAAAAAAAATGACTAAGACCAAAAATATTTTTGGATGTCAAAAAAGAAATGCTGCTATAGTAGCCTTTGGCATTAAGGGAACTACTTTTTAGTGCATGTGCTCATTGTGAAGGAACAGCAGCATCCTGTCAATTACAGTGAGGTCCGCCAATGGGTGAAGTGGGCTGACCCACTGCCCCCTGCTGCATGCTGTAGTAGTTGGAAGAAAACTGTAATGGACACAACAACAGAACAATATCTGAAAAGGACTGGCTGGAGGCCCCTATAGGGAAGTATATTAGATCTATACATTTAGTAAAACCAAAAGGTCTTGGCTAATGCCAGACCTAAACAAGGCGGTAACCAAACTGCCCCAAGGAGGGACAAATGTAAAGCATTTACCAATGATAACAAAGGATTTTTGAAAGACAAGCCCACGAACGAGTGATAGTGATCGGCTTGCAGTGGGCGTGATCAAAAGCCCACAGATAGATTACAACACGTCACAGCGCTTGCGCGCTCGACCTAAAAAGGGGTAACTGATGATTCATGCTTACAAATGTATATTTGTAATTTGCCCCCTGGAGGCCGCTGGACATGATGGTGATAACAGGCAGAATTCCCTATGTGGCCACTGACTGGCAGGTACCAATCACACTGGCACGAAATCATTGCTCTGTCGAGGAGTGGCCCCGGCATGTGACATTGTCCTGCACATATATGTAATGGCCCCGGCACATCTGTCCTGGTCTATACTCTGCGCCTGTCCCACTCCAAACAGGGCACACTTTGGAAGGGAAGAGTCTGTCCCGCCTCTGAGTGAGGCCAAACCTTGAACAGGGTGGAGGCAGAGACGTCCTAAGGCTGGGGAAAGCGGGCTCAGGTCTAGGACCCCAGCTTTTCGGGGGGGCCCTGACAGAGCCAGGTCTGCTCTGCCGAGTCCTGCTCTGATGACCTTGAATAATTCTTCAAAATGTTGTTTTGAATACCGTTTTCCTTTAATTTATTTGTAATGTGAGTGATGTGAGTCTACTACAGACACTTTGCAGAGAAAAGCTGTGTTTATGTTTCATGCAACGTCATTAGAAAAAGTTTCTTTTAGAGCAAAACAGAACCTCACGTAGATAAAACGGGAGGGGGACACAGAGATTATTTGCAATAATTTGAGTGAGCTGCTGCTGTGTTGCAATACTGAATACACACGTCACTATACCCGAACATTAGATGTAAACAAATTTAGGGCCTGATTCACAAAGGTAAGTTTACACTTTTGTGTAAGTTTACGATTGTTTGCTATTCACAACGGGATTTACGAGTAGTATATTTACAAGTGGAGTCTATGTGCGGAGAACCCACACTCATAAATAAATCCCTTTGTGAATACCAAACAAAACGTAAACTTACACAAAAGTGTAACTATACCTTTGTGAATCAGGCCCCCAGAAGTTGGACCGGTGTGCCTGTGCGCTGTCAGTGACCTGGCCAAAGAGGGCATGGAAGAGCTAAAACTGGATCATACATTCAAAGCTGGTCTGAACTGGGTACCCCAAATATGTTTGACTCAGGGCCCCCAAAATCCTTAAGATGTCCCAGAGTGGAGGACACCGCTCCCTGTTGGCACCAGGAGACGCTTGAGGTTTCTTAGGGATGGAAGGTGCTGGCTCTCAGCCACCAAGCTGCCTGTACCATTCCAGGCACAAATTATACTACTGATGATACAATGACATATTGCTCGTGTGGTTAATGCACAACACACACTGAACTTCCTGTTGGGGCCAACAGAGGAGACGCTATTATTAGCCATCTCAATGGCACTCCTTTTATCAAACGTGGAAAGATGAAAGGCTGCTTTGGCTTGTCCACATCAGTGGCCTGCAGATTAGCCTCAGATTCTTTGCAGACGCCACTGCCCCCCCCCCTGAGATCATCCTAGATCTAGTGGAATCCACCACCCAATGCACCACCAGGGGGTATACTTTAATGCTGGGAACAGGTTAAGATTTGTAGAGACACAACTAAGGGGTCATGTCTCATTCCCCCTGTTTATAAGAACATGAGAAGAGTGTGAAGAGCAGAAGAGGGCTTTACAACAACACCCTCTATGCCCCAAGTCCTTCCAGTGGACTCTAGCGGGGGAACACCCACCTGGAAGAGGCACCAGACACTGGATCCTTCTGCATTTTGTTTGGTGGGAGATAACCCTTTAGTGCCACCCTCCAATGTTACCTCTACTTGCCCTTACCATTTTGACATTCTGTCAATCAAAAGCAACCGTCCCGCCCTCACTCACCGTTCCTCGCCACTGACATCTGGTCCTCAGAGTCGGCCGTGGGGATGCAAAGCTCGTTCCCTGGTGGAAATTGACTGCAGTTGAACATGTCTGGCCAGGGGAAGCCAAAGGCTGCCATGACAGGCATGCATCCATCCCGCACCTCCTCGCAGAGCATCCTGCAGGGGAAGACGGGCACGTCCAGCTCACTGATGCAGACCGGCGCGAAGAGAGAGCACAGGAACTTCTTGGTGTCTTTGTGACACTGCTTGGAGAGCAGGGGCACCCAGGAGCCCGCCTGCTGGGTGGCCTCCTTCAGGGTGTCGTGGCCGAGGAGGTTGGGCAGCCTCATCTCGTTGTACCCCACGCCGTGGCAAAGGTTCATGCTGCTGGGGATGGCCTTGCAGCTGGTCTTCCTGGTACTGAGCTGCGTCAGGATGAAAGGGAACATGTGGGCCGGTGCCACCATGGAGCCCAGGACCAGGAAAGAGAAGGCAGTCAGAAGACCCATCATGAGACGCTTCTGGTGTCTCTACAGTCAATGGTGCCAATGAAACCAAAGACCCTGAATGGCCAGGTACCCGAAGGTCACCACTCCAAGTGCCTTCAAAATAAAAGTGCTTTCCGGTCAAGGGCAGTTTTATAGAGAGTTGGAAGCCTGACTCATGGCAGGGTCCCTAAGTCAATAGTTGCTGTTCTTCTCTGGAGGTTGACACAAGGTCTTCTCTGGGTCCAGGCCAGATGGCTGAAGTTGTACCTGTCGCCCTATCGTCTCAACATACAGAGGGGACACCCCTATTCCAAGCATAGGACCGATGTTGGTGGCATCCTCTGCAGCAAACACCACCTTCTTCAGTTCCTGTTCTCTTCCACTCGTAGTCAACGCGATCTAAGTGAGCTAAAGAGAGGGTCCGATATTGTTACCGACTTGTTGCGATTCCAGTTATAATGTAGCATGGGCGTCACATCCAGCACACACCATCAACCACTGACCGGCTTAGGTTTTGGGCAACTGTCCATCTTAGATATCTGTCCACAAAAAAAGTGTGAGGCAGCTCTCTTCTTCCTCTCTTCAAAATGTTCTCCAATAATGTTTCTCTTTCGCAGTCTCCAAAATTTCCTCCAATGATTTACTTTTTTTGCTTCAAAAGCAGTTTCTTCCTTTTCTCCTCTCTTGAAAATCTCCTCAAATGCTGTCTATTTCAGTTTGTAAAGATTTAAAGACAGAGTCATTACTTGCGGTCGCTGTCTCCAAATTCGCCCTCGATGGTCCCCTGAATGTCGTGTCTGGGGCTAAAATGCAGAGTTCGACTTCTTGGAAAGCCCCTTCCCTCGCTCTGCACCTGGGCCGGGGGCTACCTCGCCTGGGGCTGGAGGGAGGTCTGAGCTTTTCAGAGACAGGCTCCCCCCTGTGCTCTCCTCCAGGCGCGGGAGGGGCAGGGCATGGCTCCCGGCCCACAGCCGGGCCCTGGGGGCTCTCACGGGCCGGGGATCAGCTATTCAGCAGCTTTCAGGCCAGTCGGAGTCGCAACAGGCTGCCCTGGCTCCCCTCTCTTGGCAGTGCCCCCACATATTCCGAAAAAGAAGCCTGTTGTTCGGGCCGAGTGGCTCCCTGGGGGCCGGTGCGCACCTGGCCCCTGCGCCTGATGTTTAGGCTACGGAGGGGTGCGGGCTGTCTGGGGCTTACCAGCAGGAATCCCGGGCTTATGAGGGGCTGTAAACCCGGGGTGTAATTACACCTCTCCCACAGAGCTGCCCTCCAGCCCAGGGCCCTGGTCCATCCCCCCACAAGCAGCTGCTGAGAAGCGGCCTGAAACACAGCTGAGAACGCACAAATCCACCCCCGAGCCCACTGCCCCGCTGTATAGTTTATTCTCCGGCTTTGGCCCCGGTGGAGGTTAAGAAAAAAGACAAAAGCATTTTTGTTGCACGTGAAAAATAAACAAGTGGGTCTAAAATGCTGCCGAGAGCGCACAAATCTTCACCCCTGAGTCCACTCCCTCTCTATACATTTAATTCTCGGACCTAGGCTCCCGAGGACGTTAAGAAAAACGCAAAAACATTTTGTTGCACGTGAAAAATAAACTTATGTGGGTAAAACGGCGAGGCGAGCAGACAGTGGCCACCCTGTGCTCCGCCGTGGACCAGGCCCAGGGGACTCTCCGGTGCCCTCAATGGGCACTGCTGTTCTACAGGGGACGTGAGCTCAGGGGTGCACTGCGAGGGGCTGGCATCTCTGAGGCAGAGACGCTTTAAGGCACAGGGGCTCTGGGCCAGGGGCCCCTCATAGTGCCGGCTCTGTCCTGCAGCCCTGCCCTGATGACCTGGAATAATTCTTCAACAGCTCTGCTGAGAATCATTCACAGCAGCTGCAAGAGGCTTGTAAGTGACTGTGGCCATTCTGTCCGACCCCGGGAGAGGAAAGGGGAATAGAGGCTGCCGGGATTCCTTTAAAATATGAGAATAACATCTCTTCACTTCCAATTACTTGTCAGTTTCCAGATTGATGACAGAAGAATCCGTGTGACTCATGTAAGGATGCCCGAGCCATTTTGTTAAACATGCCCTCACCAGTCTGCACAGGCAGGGCATGGCACATGAAAGCCATGGCTTGAAAACAGAGCCCGATAGGGACCCGTTTCGATGCCCTGTTTTTAAAAGTGCCAGTGGTCAGCGGCGGCAGCACCCGGCCCACTCAAAGCCTTGCCCTGCTCTGAGCAGCCCCACAAAGAAGCTGTGCCCAGGCCAGGGCTCCCTGATGTAAACTGAAGTGTCCTTCCAATCCACCCACCTCTTGTACCCCCACACTTTCTAAGTTGGCACACTGGCCAAGTTGGTGACACCAGGGATGCTGGTTAAGCAAGTGGGTTTTACACAGAACTGAATGACTGGTTAGGCACAACTAATCCCTTGCACTCAGTCATCTCTTCGTCTTCACAGTACTTGCTCTTGATGTAAGTACCAACATTTCAATTTCACAATGTGAAGAAAGCTTTTTAGGACCCTGACATACTACCTTGCTATTGCAGCTCTTAGCCCCTCCCACTTGCCCAGCCCTTGGCAGTGTGATGGATCCTGGTCCCCATATCCTTAACTTATCTCTTTCCCCATTGGACACTGAGATTAGTGGGTACGGTGGCCTCTCGCCATTCCTGGCGATTTATTGCTATTTATGTAGAAACTCCCTTTTGGTGCTGCAGCCTTCCCCGTATCGCTCATGCCTGGTAAGTCTTCCGTGCCCGGCCTTCTCGGTGGCCAGACATCTTCTGTTGTTTGTTCTCCACTTCCACAAGCAGCTGAGAACCCGTCTCCTTAAGAAACACCTTCTTAAAGGATTCCGTAAGATGCTAATTCACCCCCGAAGAGTTTCCGCTGCCTCTGCTTTTCATCCCAGTTGCAGGACTGCTTCTCTCCTTGCTACCTCACCCTTCCCCTTTCCAATGTGCATCGTACATCCCCACCCTTGATGCTGGTTCATTTGCTCTCTCCTTCCAACTCCCTTTCTTCTGCTCTATCAGTGGTTAATTTGAGCTGGTGGTTTCCGGTGCTAGACATCAATCAATCAATCAATCAATCAATTTGTAAAGCGCGCTATGTACCCGTGAGGGTTTCAAGGCGCTGGGGTGGGGGGGAGGGTGCTGCTACTGCTCGAAGAGCCAAGTCTTGAGAAGTTTTCGGAAGGGAAGAAGGTCCTGGGTCTGTCTTAGTTCAGACGGGAGGCTGTTCCAGGTCTTGGCAGCGAAGTAAGAGAACGATCTGCCGCCGGAGGATCTGCACTGGATGCAGGGGATGGAGGCGAGGGCAAGGTTGGCGGAGCGGAGTTGCCGGGTGGGGGTGTAAAAGCTGAGTCTGCTGTTCAGGTAGGTCGGTCCGGTGTTGTGGAGTGCTTTGTGTGCGTGGGTGAGGAGCTTGAAGGTGATCCTCTTGTTGACGGGGAGCCAGTGAAGATCTCTTAGGTGGGGGGTGATGTGGCAGTGGCGGGGGATGTTGAGAATGAGTCGGGCAGAGGCGTTTTTTGGATGCGTTGGAGGCGTTGGAGGAGTTTGGATGAGATACCAGTGTAGAGGGCGTTGCCATAGTCGAGTCTGCTGCTGACGAGGGCCTGGGTTACTGTTTTCCTTGGTTCTGTTGGGATCCATTTGTAAACTCTGCGAAGCATGCGGATGGTGTTGTAGCAGGAGGAGGAGATGGTACTGACCTGCTTTGACATGGAGAGTGAGGAGTTGAGGGTGAAGCCGAGGTTTCGTGCGCTGTCGGTGGGTGTCGGTGGGGGACCCAGCGTGGACGGCCACCACGAGTTGTCCCAGGCGGAGGGGGTGCGCCCAAAGATGAGGACCTCTGTTTTGTCCGAGTTCAGTTTTAGCCGGCTGTCTCTCATCCAGTCGGCAATGGCTTTTAGTCCCTCGTGGAGGTTGGTTTTGGTGGTGTGTGGTTCCTTGGTGAGGGAGAGGATGAGTTGGGTGTCGTCGGCGTAGGAGATGATGTTGAGGTTGTGCTGACGGGCTACTTGTGCAAGGGGGGCCATGTAGATGTTGAACAGCCTCGGGCTGAGGGATGAGCCCTGGGGTACGCCGCAGATGATGTTGAAGGCTTTGGATTGGTATGGGGGAGGCGGACTCTTAGGGTTCTGCCGGCGAGGAAGGATGCGGTCCATTCGAGGGCCTGGTCCTGGATTCCTGCTGCGTGGAGGCGAGATTTTAGGGTGTGCTGACAGACGGTGTCAAAGCCTGTTGATAGGTCTAGGAGAATGAGGGCTGATGTTTCTCCATTGTTGAGGTGGCTTCTGATGTCGTCTGTGGCGGCGAGGAGGGCAGTTTCGGTGCTGTGGTTGCGTCTGAAGCCGGACTGGGAGGGGTCGATGATGTTGTCTTCGAGGTACCGAGTGAGCTGAGTGTTGACGATTTTCTCGATGACCTTCGCCGGGAAAGGGAGCAGAGAGATGGGCCGGAAGTTTTTC
Organism: Pleurodeles waltl; assembly: GCF_031143425.1. NCBI lineage: Eukaryota > Metazoa > Chordata > Amphibia > Caudata > Salamandridae > Pleurodeles > Pleurodeles waltl. The sequence continues at coordinate 74,164,474 of NC_090447.1, read as the reverse complement.
AGGTCCTTGGGGTCCGCCTTTGGTTTCTTGAGAAGGGCGTTGATTTTGGCGTGTTTCCAGCTGTCCGGAATCTTGCAGTTTCGAAGGAGATGTTGATGGCTTTCCGTAGGTGTGGTGCGATGGCTGTGTCTGCTTTGTTGAAGATGTGGTGTGGGCAGGGGTCTGATGGTGATCCGGAGTGGATGGAGTTCATGGTCTTGCGGGTTTCACCGTCGCTGATGTTGGTCCAGGAGGTCAGTCGGCTGGAGCGGGTGGAGCTCGTGGTGGGTGGGGTAGGAGCGTCCGGAGTGTGAGGGGAGTTGAAGCTGTCGTGGATGTCCGTGATTTTTTGGTGGAAGGCGGTTGCTAGGGCGTCGCATAGTTCTTGGGAGGGGGTGATGTCGTTGACAGTGGCGTTTGGGTTGGAAAGTTCTTTTACAATGCTGAAAAGTTCTTTGCAGTCGTGAGCGTTGTTTTGTAGGCGGGTTTTGAAGGAGGATCTTTTTGCTAGCCTGATGAGTTGGTGGTGTTTGTGTGTGGCATCCTTGAGTGCCGTGTGGTTGTCTGGAGTGCGTTCGAGTAGCCATATTTGCTATATACTCAGCACTTAATTGTCAACACCAGCACTTATGGCAGTATGCCACAGGGTAGCACTGTCTAATTTATAGTAGAGCACAACAAGTATTTTTAAAATAAATATAAATAACACATGAGTAATACCTGCTGCCCAAGCCATTCTTATAGATTTAGGGACAAGGTATTGTGTGAATTGTCACACTGATACGAGTGTGATGGTCAGTAGTGGCGTTAGCATGGCATTGGCAGTGAAGGCAGAGGCAAGGGGTGGTGCACACTACAGTGAACTCCTAATGAGGTCCATGGCCCTCTTTTTTTAATAAATTATGCACTGCGAACTGCCCGCTGTAAACCCCACAGCTCACATTGCTACTTTGCAGCTAGGGTCATGCTGTATAAGTCACTGACACTCATTTGCTCTTCTCTCTGATCACTGCAATTCTTCCCATGGACTCTTCCAGAGCTCTTGACTTCTTGTGGGGCCCGTTCAAGTACAGGTGACTGGGGTACAATTCCTGGTGCTAAGTCCTCGTTGCCTTGGTGGACCCATTGGCAAAAGATTGTCTTTACATGCCCCTTTTGATCAAAGCCTCTAGGCGCTATATTTCATGCCTTTTTTCATGTGCAGAAGAGGTAATCGTTCAGGAAGGGAGGGGGATAACCAGACAGATTTGTGTCTTCATCACACTTCATATTGTTCCTTTCACCTCACACTCCATGGGGAGATCTGTACGCTCCATGGGGAGATTTTCCTTAGTGGCCTCCTAAACCTTCACACTCTACCCTTTGAAGGTTTCAGCCCAGGGTGTGTGTGCTAGCATTGTTACTATCTTCTCAGTTTGGACATATATGACATGGCATGTCTTATCACCAAGACTCCTATTCCCCTGTGTGAGACAACAGATGAAAGGAAGTTGAGACCTAAGCCACGACTAAGCATGGGAAACAAGGAGGAAGTCGATGACTGTAGGACTCTCCGTGGACGAAGCAAGCAAAGGTTGGTGAGGGTTGACATTTGTTGCTAAGAATGATTAGGCTGAAAATCAGAGGGAAAAGGGCAGGCAGACCAGAGACGAAGATGGGAACTCTACAGCCAAGAGGAGCAGAGGCACCCAGAAGTAGCACAGGAGGATTTGAAGCCTGGTGTCTTAATGGAGCACTCATTTCAACATTGAGGGATGGAAATGACATACCGGTCTGTGGAGTAGCTTAGTCGGTGTCACACTGGTAGGAAAGAAATATGCATGCATGAGTGGAGGGCTGCTGCTGGGTGCTCACAAGAGCACCTCAAGGCATGAAGATGGTGTTTTGCAGTTCCCTCCGCCATTGCTCACACGGATGGCCACTTCTATTCATTATCAGCAGCTGCCCCCTAGGAGGTCAATATCAACATACACGGCCCAAACAGACACCCCGCTGACTCCCCTTGCTCTACAGGCCTGCCGATCTCAGCCTTGAAGATCACTGACATGGTGCTCAAGGAAGGGCCATGCTCTTCTCTGGCCATTACCTCTGCACGTGCCCCTGAGAGCTTCAGGGTCCTGGTTTCAGGGCTTTATCATTCATTGGATTCAGTAACTAAAAACATTCTAAAAACTCAAGCAAGAGTTCCTCTAGGGACTCCAAATAGCCCCAGGTTTGAGGGAAACATTAGGCTGCTGCCCCTCTGCACCTGACAAGTCACCGCATCTAACGATTATGGAATCCCTCAAGTATAAGAATCCAGAATCCTATGGGAGTCCCAGAACAGAGAGTGAATGCTATCCTTTGAACACCAAGTCCCATATTTATACTTTTTTTAGCACCGCATTTGCGTCGTTTTGTGACGCAAAATCAGCACAAACTTACAAAATACAATAGCATTTTGTAAGTTTGCGCCGATTTTGCGTAAAACATATGACGCAAATGCAGTGCTATAAAAGTATAAATATGGGCCCAAGTTTGAAAGCACACCCAGTCTTGACTCAAGGCTCTCCTGGAACCTGCACTGACACAGCCACCTCTTTGGTCAAGCCCTTTCTCTCCAGTCCTTACCACTCAGTCCAAACTGAAAGCCGGTTTTATGGGAAAGACCAGCCACCTGAGCAAAGAGGCAGCCAGGCTTAGAATCCAAGGTGGAGCCTTTGCTAACAACCGAGAAGCAGGGACCTGGTCTTTGGGACCTAAAACCTGCACTCAATGTCAGCACAAAGGGGTTAAAAGGAACAAGAGTGAATCTATAGTGAAGCTCCTTGGTGTAAAACAAGAAAAGTACACTGTTCCAGTTAGGAAAAAAGACAGCAACTAAGGGAGGGTCCTATTTTAGGAGCAAAAACCTCACACACCCAAATAGGTGTCATGCTTCATCATCGGAGTTGCTCCTCATCAGACTGGCGCTGCAATGTCTGACGGGCACCACCCCAGATGGGGGGGCTCTTTGCCGGAGTTCTTGTCTGAGATGATGCCAAGACCCTAAGTGTGTGCATAAAGTAAGGAGATCAAGAAAAAGAAATCTAAAATTGACTCACTGAACCTCAAAGAAGAGTCTATTTAATAAGAATGTGTGGGTCAGAGGCCAAGATTAAAATCATAAGAGTGAAAAAGAGTTAATGGTCAATCACTCTAGGATTGGGGTGGGGAATTTCCACGCCATCCCCCATAAAGGTCAACATGTTTCGCGTCTCCCAGAGGCCCAAACTGTTGCGCCGCGCAGCGCGTTCTCAAGACGCGGCGCGCCCCGAGTCTTCTTTGTACAGCGCGAGGCCCCAGATATTATTTTGGGCCTCGCTCTGCCTTCTGTTGTGTCCCTGTTCTCCCCTGACCCCTCCTTACCTGTTTCTTTTTCTTTCTTCTTCTTCTTTTTCTTCTTTGCTTTTCGAGGCATTTTTCTGTCCTTTCTTTATGTCTTTCCCCCTTCCCATGTTACCTTTTTCTTCCCAGCATTCCTTGGTCCCTATTTTCTATGGTTCCTGTTCTATTCTATCCTATGTACTTTTTCCCTATCTAAAATGGTGTCTTTTACTTCCTGTTGGTCACTTCCTGTTTCTTGGTATATAAGGGCTCTGTTTTCTCCCTTTCCTTGCGCTGCATCACTTTCTGCTCAGATTGTGTCTTCGCTCCTGATTCTTAGCCTTCGGTTCTGAATCTTTTCCATTTTGCATTTACCTGCATTTTGTTCCTGTTTGATTCCTGGTTTTGTTTTCGTTTCAGGAATCCATTTTTTGGAGGTTTTTTCCCCTTTATTGGGGTTTTTTCCCTCTGGCACTAATTCTAAAGGGCACGGTCTGTTCTTGGCGTTTCCACTGCCTGCAGCACCGTGGCTACTAGAAAGAGTCGCCCTTTTCTGGGCCAAGGCCGAACCCTCAAGACCTACGCCACTAGATCTGCGGTTTCCAGGCGCCAGCAGCACGTGAGTCGTGACAGAATGCAGCGCCGAACCATTCCGACATCTTCTGACACTATGGATGACACAGTGGCGGCGGCTGCAGATTCTGATTCATCTTTTTTGACTACTATTCAACAACAAGCTCAGGAATTGCAACAATTGCGCAACGAGAATGCGGTCTTACGACAGGCTTTGGCCCTCCGCAGTGGCGATGTTCCGACTATCTCCGCCTCTACGCCTCGCTTCTCTGGTGAACCAACTAAACTGCGTGAATTCCTGGATGCATTAACGGTTTACTTCGCCTTCAGACCTACCCAATTCTCTCATGACAGGACAAAGGTGGGATATCTTATTAGTGCATTATCCGGTCCTGCCTTGGCCTGGGCAACCCCGATGGTGTCATCCAACGATCCAGTATTGTCGGACTATTCTGCCTTCGTGACCCGCTTCAAACAAATGTTTAGTCGCCCAGGATTGGAAGCCTCGGCAGAGGAAGCATTATGTGATATCCAGCAAGGTTCCCAGGATGTCCTCCGATATATTACACGTTTCCGTCAATTAGCGGCAGAGACCACTTGGGTGGAGCGTACCCTGGTAACTTTGTTTCGCAGAGGACTTAAGGAAGAAATTAAGGATGAATTAGTACATTCCACCAGAGTTGAAGATCTTCGTGGCCTCATGGATCAAGCACTTTCCATCGAGTATCGTCTTCAAGAACGACGAATGGAGAAGAGAAGGAGTAGAGGATCGTCTCAGCCAAGCTCTTCACGGATGTATCAACCTCATCCTGAGGAATCTCGTCCTCCTGCTAAAGATATAGAAGGGGAACCCATGCAAGTGGATACTACTCGAGGGCCACTCTCTGCTAGTGAGAAGGAAGACAGACGGAAGAAGGGATTGTGCCTCTACTGTGGTTCTGCTGGTCACATGCTTCGTACATGTCCTGTACGTCCACCTAGACCCTTGGGAAACGCCACCTCCCGTCCTCTGTAAGAAGGGAGGGGACGGGATCATCGGCTATACCTTCTATCAGCTCATTCAACGACAATACAACTTACTTGTTTGTGTTACCAGTCATATTACAACTACCTGATGGCCGCCAAGAAAGAACTATGGCATTATTGGATTGTGGTGCTAGTGGTATATACATGGATAAGACATGGGCCACTAATCTGCAAATTCCCACTCAACCCAAAGACATTCCTGAACAAGTACACACCGTGGATGGATCTTTAATATCCTCAGGTCCAGTCGATACTACGACCTTGATGTTAAATTTACAGTTTGGTAATCATCAGGAACACCTCTCTTTTGATCTCATTTCATCTCCCAACCATACCATTATTCTCGGAATTCCATGGTTTACTAGACATAACCCATATGTGAACTGGGTAACCCGGACAATTTCTTTATCCTCACAGTTTTGTCAAGAAAATTGCTTTGCTTCCGATAAATATTGGTCACCAAACAAATTAACACCTATGAAGAGTACTACGGAGTATTCCATCAACATTGTCCAAGGGGTTCCTGAACATTATTTAGAGTTCCAAGACGTGTTTCAAAAACCATCCAGACCTGTATTACCTCCACATCGAGAGTACGATTGTGCTATTCCTTTGGAACCTGGAACAGTCGTTCCCTTTGGGAGGATGTATTCTCTCACGGAACCTGAAAAGGAAGTTCTTAAGGAGTATCTGGAGGAAAATGTACAGGGTGGTCTCATTGTTCCATCATCTTCTCCAGCAGGGGCTCCTCTCTTTTTCGTACCTAAGAAGACCAAAGATCTTCGTCCTTGCATAGACTTTCGAGGCCTAAACAAGATAACTATTAAGGATCGTTATCCTTTGCCCCTCATTAAGGATATTTTAGAGGCAGTCAGAGGGGCTCAACGTTTTACCAAGTTGGATCTTCGGGGAGCTTACCACCTCTTACGTATAAAAGAAGGAGACGAGTGGAAAACAGCATTCAGGACACCGTTCGGTCATTTTGAATATAAAGTCATGCCCTTTGGTCTTACGAACGCTCCTGCTATATTTCAAAGGTTTATGGACTCAATATTTTCCGATCTCTTGAACCAGACACTCGTAATCTACTTGGACGACATCCTTATTTTTTCCAGACACCCCGAACTCCATTCTTCTCAAGTGAAACAAGTCCTTCACAGACTCCGAGCACATCAACTATTCTGTAAACCCGAAAAGTGTGAGTTCGATAAGACGGAAGTCAAATATCTGGGTTATCATTTAAGTTCCACCGGCATAGCTATGGACCTAGAAAAGGTACAAGCAATTCTAGAGTGGCCTTCTCCCTCTTCTATCAAAGAAACACAATGTTTCCTAGGATTAGCAAATTTTTACCGACAGTTCATTCAAGACTTTGCTAAACAGACCAGCCATATAACCCATACCTTAAAGAAGGAAAATTTAAAACAGGGGTTTGTCTGGACCAAGGCGGCTGAAACAGCTTTTCAAGAATTAAAGAAGGCATTCACTCAAGCTCCCATCTTGAGACATCCAGATACCAATAAACAGTTTATCGTAGTTACCGATGCTTCCGAAAAAGCTATTGGAGCAGTCTTGCTTCAACTTCAAGAAGATGATGGTCTTGAACATCCTGTTTTCTATTTGTCCCATATTCTCTCTTGAGCTGAACAACATTACTCAGTACTAGAAAGAGAGTTGTTAGCTCTGAAGACAGCCTGCATCGAATGGAGACAGTTTCTGATGGGATCCAAGGAGCCTTTCGAGGCGAGAACAGATCACCGTAATCTGCAATGTCTACGTAATTTTGTATGCCAAAATAGTCGCCAGGCGCGTTGGGCCTTTTTCTTTAGTCAGTATGACTTTTACATCACCTATATTCCTGGATCTCAAAACATTCTGGCTGATGCTCTGTCTCGACGCTATCCAGATTGTACTCCTTCCCCATCTCAGTTTCTACTGGAGCCTAGTAAGATCATTGGAGTTGCTCAATCTTTTCTGGATGAGGTACAACTGGAGTATTCCAGCCTGTCTAATAGCGAAATAGAGAAATTAAGAACCTTTTTATGCAAGAAAGAAGGATTCTTTTTTCATCAGAAGCTGTTATTCCTCCCTACTAACAGAGTGCGAGACAAAGCATTACAGATGTGCCATGATTCACCGGTTGCTGGACATAGAGGTATTAAGGCCACACAAGAACTTCTTTCGCGATCTTTCTGGTGGCCTACCTGGAAATCAGATGTCGAAAGATATGTTCAGGCTTGTCCCATATGTGCCCAAGTCAAGATTCCCCGTAGCAGACCTGCAGGATTACTACAGCCTTTGCCAGTTCCACCAACGCCATGGCATACTATTTCCACTGACTTTATGTGTTCACTTCCGCCATCAGCTGGAAACCAGGTTATCATGGTCAATGTTGATTCTTTCACTAAGATGGCCCACTTTACTGCTCTAAAGAAATTACCAACATCCCAAGAATTGAGCCAGATATTTATCGACCATATTTTCCGTCTCCATGGACTTCCACATACCATTGTGTCTGACAGGGGTCCCCAGTATATTTCCCGGTTTTGGAAACATTTTTGCAAGACACTAAATATCAATATAGCACTATCATCCGGTTTCCATCCTCAGACCAATGGACAAACTGAGCGTTTGAATCAAGGACTAGAACAATACCTTCGTTGTTTTTGTAATTCCACCCAAAGCAACTGGAACACTTATCTTCCTATTGCTGAATATTCCTACAACAATTCTGTCCATAGTGCCTCCAAGGTCACTCCCTTTTTCTGTTCCTATGGCTATCATCCGACCTCTTTTCCTACTGCTCCTCAATCTACCTCTCCTCTGCCTGCCATTACATCTTTTTCCAAACGTCTCCTGCAACTCCATAAGCTAATTAGATCTAATTTATTGCACACTAAGAGATATATGAAGAAGATCGCTGATAAGAAACGTGGACCCACTCCTGATTATCACCCTCAGGATAAAGTCTGGCTTTCTTCCAAATTCTTGCCCTCTCGCCTTTCTCTGAATAAGTTCACGCCTCGCTATTATGGGCCTTTTCGTATTCTTCAGTTGCTCAATCCTGTCACTGTTCGTCTTCGCTTGCCTCATACTTGGAAAATTCATCCGGTCTTTCATGTATCCCAACTCAAACCTTATGTCCCTGATCCTTTCTCTCGTCAGTTTCCTTGTCCTCCTCCTGTGTTGGTGAATGATGTCCCTGAATATGAGGTTCAAGAAATTTGTGACTCTCGCCTTTTTCACCGGCGTCTTCAGTATTTGATTCACTGGAAGGGTTATCCTCTTAGTGAATGCTCTTGGGAAGATGCTTCTTCTGTTCACGCCCCTCTTTTGATTTCTCGTTTTCATCGTTTGTTTCCCTTCAAACCTAGACCTTCGGGGGGGGGACCTACTGTTGCGCCGCGTGGTGCGGCGCGAGCCGAGCATTCGGCTCGCGCCGCGCAGCGCGTTCTCAAGACGCGGCGCGCCCCGAGTCTTCTTTGTACAGCGCGAGGCCCCAGATATTATTTTGGGCCTCGCTCTGCCTTCTGTTGTGTCCCTGTTCTCCCCTGACCCCTCCTTACCTGTTTCTTTTTCTTTCTTCTTCTTCTTTTTCTTCTTTGCTTTTCGAGGCATTTTTCTGTCCTTTCTTTATGTCTTTCCCCCTTCCCATGTTACCTTTTTCTTCCCAGCATTCCTTGGTCCCTATTTTCTATGGTTCCTGTTCTATTCTATCCTATGTACTTTTTCCCTATCTAAAATGGTGTCTTTTTACTTCCTGTTGGTCACTTCCTGTTTCTTGGTATATAAGGGCTCTGTTTTCTCCCTTTCCTTGCGCTGCATCACTTTCTGCTCAGATTGTGTCTTCGCTCCTGATTCTTAGCCTTCGGTTCTGAATCTTTTCTATTTTGCATTTACCTGCATTTTGTTCCTGTTTGATTCCTGGTTTTGTTTTCGTTTCAGGAATCCATTTTTTGGAGGTTTTTTCCCCTTTATTGGGGTTTTTTCCCTCTGGCACTAATTCTAAAGGGCACGGTCTGTTCTTGGCGTTTCCACTGCCTGCAGCACCATGGCTACTAGAAAGAGTCGCCCTTTTCTGGGCCAAGGCCGAACCCTCAAGACCTACGCCACTAGATCTCCGGTTTCCAGGCGCCAGCAGCACGTGAGTCGTGACACAAACGGGTCCAGTGACGCTTCTTCAGGACCAAAAAAATAGACTAGATGTATCTCCTATTTATGTAAAGTACAAAAGAAACTAATACCTGTATTTGTCAGGACAAACTGTATCCAGTCACTCACACTAATATGGGATCACTAATCCTGTCAGTCGCCCTCATCCCCATTAAGGAGCGTGCTACATGGGACAGAGCGGACCAATGGTCAGGTATATACCTCCTTGATTTCGGAGCCTCCTGCCGGCGGGCAACCTACCCGGGTCCGCGTCTCCTTGGTGTAGAAACAAGGTGCAAAGGTTCTTCCCCTGATAAAAGATGAGTCTCACACCTCTGACAAAAACAGTGAGAGAGGCAGAAACCCTACAAAGATGCAAACACATGGCTTAGGTCTTCCCTCACTGACTGTGCACCGATCTTAGAGACATCATCTGGCATATTTCCCACATTAGTGCCTGTGCTGCAAGCTCTGTCAGAGCCTGGACACATTGTGCACTATCAGTCCATAGACCTTGGCCTGTATGAATCAGTATAGCCGACCCCTGCTTCTCATCTGCGCCAATGCACTCTCTTCGAGTTCAGACCTTCCTGGTATGTCCATCTCCCCTGCTCCTACAAATAATCTGGTGTTGCACCCCAATCTACCATGATGACATCTTTGGTAGACACCCTTGGTAGCCAAAGGTCCAAAACCTTCTTTTCCTGGAGATTCCTCAAATAAAACTACGACTACGGGACTTCTGAGACTGTCAGAGATACCAGGACCATCCAAAATCAACCAATCAATCAATCAATCAATTAATCAGGATTTATAAAGCGCTGCAAATCACCAGTGAGGGTCTCAAGGTGCTGCCATGACCAAGGACAACCAGGACCATTCAAAACAACAAGAGATATCTCCCTGGTGTTCTCGCCGGTGCCTGAAGGTTCCTTTGTGGGCAGCTCGGGCATGGTGTGCTCAACTGAGCTGTGTTTTTCCAGGTGGTTGCTTTGGTGCACGGCGTGGCTGAGGTCTGCAGCTCAGTGTGGTAGAAGCCACGGAAAGCACAAAGAGAAGCTTGTGAGTGTCTGAGATGCCCAGGGGTTCAGCCAGGGAGCTCTGCACAGGAAGAGAAGAACATGATGTTGCTAAGGCTGGAGATGGTGTGGAGGGTTGTCATGTGCAATAATGGAGGGAATATATATGAGAGATAATGTGGAAATAGTACGAAGTCTTTTTTCAATGTTGTGGATGTCTTTGCTGTAATGGCGAGTTGTTGAAGTAAGCAGGTAATTGTGTGCACCTGAAGGTGTGAGATGTGACAATTTGGAATGTGCTTATGATCATCATAAAGGTATGTCATCAATCAAGGAATTGTTGAAACACAACTGCTGTCCAGGGGTGCACCTTTAAGTAGAAGAAAGGCTGATGACTTGTGAGAAGTGTGTTTCTGGTGATGGAATACTGAGCGAGTAACCTGCTCCAGTGGTACATCATGCTTGCCAGAAAGTAACTTTTACAATGTAATACATTACCCCAAAAGAGGCATTATTCTCCGGTCTCCATTAGTTTTCTCAATGGTGGGAGATTAAAATGATTAAAAGTGTTATTACAACCCAAAGGAGTGTTTTAGTATAACCTTAGATAACGACAGAGTGAGAGAATGAACATTTAGGACATAAACACTTGCCTTGAAGTTTGTGTGTAGCTCCTTGGTGCTGGCTGATAACTCCTTAAACTGTATTACAAAGCACTGTAACTTGTGACCTGCAGGTAACACATTGATCTCTGCAGCACAATCTGTGCTCCATCGGTTAACTATCAATGAGTTCTCTGCATAAAACACCAATCTGGGACCTGCAGGTTACACCCTGTGCTTTGCTTCGGGCCCACCAGGCTTCCATGAGACCTTCTGAGTCCAATCTCTCTAGCAAGTGCATGAACCACCAGAGTTGTCTCACTGCTGTTATATCCTGGAACTTGCTGGGTACAAAAAGATGTCTGCAGGAGGTGCCTTAACCGCCTGACATTTTAACATGCAGTCTGTCGCGAACAATAAGTAATCCAGAAGAGAGTTCCTGTCAATGTTGTCCTGCTGCCATTTCTTTAGGGCAAAGATTAAAAAAAGATAAATGTATACATTGGCGATCAGACTCATCTCCTCAGTCCACCGCCCCTCCCTTGCCCCCAGTGCTTGGGATCAGGGAATAAATGTTTTCTATTTCCAGCCCAGCCTCGAGCCCATACTGAAGCTCTCCCAGAGCAGGGGAGACACTGACTGCTGTTCACTCAGTGAATGAATGATGCCCGCAGGTGGTTAACATGAATGGCACGAGCCTGGGGTTTGGCATGAATTAATGAGAATTGCCCAGCCCACTGCCAATGGGAGACTGAAGGCTGCCCCAGTTGCACCCATCCCAACTACTGGGGAGCACTACTGGGGAGCACCTACAGTTGCCAAGACAGTTTGTGGGTCACCTGGAAGGGTCTGATGCGGCTGGGGGCCCCCTGCATACACCTCGTTGATGGTCATGATGCCCCCTTTGGGTTCTGTTGGCGCCATCATGGTCCGTTGAAGGCATGCTCTCCATGCAAACACGAAAGGAGGATGCCCAGCTTGCCCTGGTACAGAGCCCATCACCGCCAGGAGCCATCTATCAATGCTTCATCCACAGCCCCTGTAATAAAAGAAGATATACAACTCTTTTAATAATTACTCGTTAGCCATGTAGTGCTTTATGTCACTCTTCTGCTGCTTCTAAACACTGTGAACAGGTGTTACTGTAACTCCATTTAATAGTACTTCATTCACCGAACTCGGAAGGTTATGCTGGCCTTCGCAGCATTCGAAATTGTGACTTGCAGATCATCACCTATGTCATCTCACTGACCATCCTAGAGTAAACAAGCATTGGCAAAGCCAATAGGTCTCGTCTACAGGAGAGCTATTGCTTTGGCAATGTGTTTTAGGCATGTTGTACACGACTGTGGCTGCTATTCAGCATGGCTAACATTTACTGGTGTGGTGTGGGGTAGATTGGAGTGAGGTAGACTGGCGTAGAATAGATTGGGATGAAGTTGAGTGAGGATAGATTGGGGTAGAGTGAAGTGGGTTAGAGTGGGGTAGATTAGAGTGCGGTAGATTGGGGTAGAGTGAGGTAGACTGGAGTGGGGTAGATTGGAGAAGGGTACATTGGGGTAGAATGGAGTGGGGTTGATTGGGTGGGGTGAAGTGGGGTAGACAGGGTGGGGTTGAGTGGGGTAGAATATGGTAGATTGGAGTGGGGTAGAATATGGTAGATTGGAGTGGGCTAGATTGTTATTGATTGCAGTGGGGTAGATTGGGATAGAGTGGACTGGAGTGGGTTAGATTGGAGTGGGGTAGATTAGATGGATTAGAGTAGGATACATTGGTGCAGGGTGGGGTAGAGTGGGGTAGGTTGGAAAAGGGTATATTGTAGTGGAGTGGGTATATTGGAGTGGGATAGACTGGGGTATATTAGAGTGGGGTAGACTGGAGCGGGGTAGACTGGAATGGGGTGGACAGGGTTAGAGTGGGGTAGATTGGAGTGGGGTGGGTAAGTTGGAGTGTGGTAGATCGGGAAGGAATTGAGTGGAGTGCAATAGATTGGGGTAGAGACGAGTGGGGTAGGTTGAAGAGGAGTGGAGAGGGGCAAACTGGAGTGGAGTACATTAGAATCTGGTAAACTGGAGTGAAGTTTGATAGATTGGGGCGGAGTGGAGGGTGATATATAGGGGGTAGATTGAAGTGAAGTGGGGTAAATTTGAGTGGAGTAGATTGAGGGGGAGTGGGGTGGTATAGCGAGGGGGAGTGGTGTAGGGTAGACTGAAGTGGAGTGGGGGTAGGCTGGAGTGGAGTGGGGTAGAATGGAGTGGGGTAGATTGGGGTAGAGTGGAGTGGGGTAGATTGGGTGAGTTTGGGTGGGGTGGAGTGGATTAGGTGGAGTGGGGTGGAATGGGTTTGGTGGGTTGGGTTGGGGTGGAGCAGAGTAGATTAGGTGGAGTGGGGTAGATTGGGTGGAGTGAGCAATTGGCTAAATGTATTCCCAAGGAAGCTTTGAGATTGCCCACAAGAAGTCGTAAGGAAACCATCAGACAGCTCCACTATCTGGTAGGATTCGACCTAAAGACAAAAGGTGACAAGAACAGACAGTCACAAAGGGAATGTGAAAGATAGAGAAATGGAGATGTGAAAAGAGAGAGAGAATTTAAAAAAAAGAATAACGGGTACTGAGTGAAAGATGGGGGAAAGACAAAGAAAAAAGTGAGAGAGAGCAAGAGATGTAGAAGACAGAGAGAGAGAGAGAACATACACATATGAGATCAAGAGAGAAAAAGAATCCAGACATAAGAACAAGAGAATCAGCTGTGAGACAATACCAGACAGTGGAAAATAAAATTGTGCATAAGGTAGAAGTGTCATAGAATCAAAAAGAAAGTGATAGCTAGTAAAATAGAAACGGATATTGAAGGAAATCAGAAGAGTTAAAAGAGTGAGGGAAAGATATTGGGATTGACAAGCAAGACACAGGAGAAGGGGAGAGGGAATTGTGAGAAAACATAAAATGAAAAAAAGAAACATGTAGACAGAGGAGAAACTCATAAGAAAAGAGAAACAGATGCAGGTAGAGAGCAAGAAAGAGACAAGGAGCAAAAGATTTAATTGATGTAGTATTTTTCAGGTTTGAAGATGGTGGTTCAGCCAAAACTGAGGCCTTCTAAGAAAAGTGCCATAAGAAACTCCTCACTGTCTCATGGTCCTTCTAACCAGTTGCATACATTATGAAATCACCAGTGCCGCGGACTGGAGAGGGTCAACCTCTGCCTTACCATACCAGGCCAGAAATGGAAGAAGGGCACAAAAATGTGACATTTATTTCACTTGGCAAGTCTGGCCGCGTCTTTCTGAGGAATGCAGTGAGATTCTGGGACATCAATGTATATGCCAAAGTTTGGCTTACAGTGACCTTAGGACACAATTCTTTGGCTAGCCCTACTGCTGTCAAACAAATTGTTTTGTTACAAATGATGTCAGATCAAAAGCGCATTCATTTACCGGAGTTGGCATTAGCTTGCAAGGGCTCTCACCGTGCAAACAGTCCACTTTTAATTGCAGGATTAGGGACTCCGTTAAGCCACCACAAGGAAGAGATATTTTGTTTTTCGCAGGAAGGTAACCAGGGTTCTCCTGCTCAGTTTAAGGATTAAACATGATTCAGGACATCTTGGCTCCTGTCAGTCATGGCATTTCTGGGAGACGTAGTCTTGGTTCAGTCCAACTAAACCAACTGGACTAACGCCCCTGAAAATAATGATGCATAAAAGCAAAAACCTGGTTTGCATAAATTGCGTCATGGTGACATGAGGTCGTATGATGATCCTACAGAGAACTGCCTATAGAATTCTAGTGCCGTGGTAACTGAAATCCGCCATCACCTTTTAAGCAAAGTGTTGTGTCTCTATCACCAAAGCTTTTAAAAAAGTAGGTACAATATCATGTTAGTCAGTTGAAAAGTACAGGTCAAAAACCTTTGAATACAGTCAAGTAGGCACGTCACAGCGGTGGAAAAAACTGAGAGGACAAGCAGCAAAATTGGGATGGGGCATCGAGAGTGAAGGAAGATGGCTGATAGCCCACAACAGCAGCAATGCTTTCATGACTCCACGGTCGGGAGGGTTCACGCTCTGCTCCCATCACGGGACCTAGCGTCAGGGCTGGTTCCACTGTAGGAGTTTGGGGGTGCTCAGCAGGGATGGGGGGAGTCAAAAGGGTGCCCTAAATAACCGTTGGCACCAATTCTAAACATTATTTGGGTAGAAAAAAGCAAACACAAAAGTTTTACATCATTGCTGTTTAAGCTTTCAAATGGAAAAAAGGCACAAGCATTCTCTGGAAAACAAATATAAAACAATCTGATTAGAAAGTCAGTCAGGAAAAAATGTGGTCTTTTTAATTCTCTTCTCAAAAGTAATTTCTTATATCCACATGATGATCGGCCCCGGTCTAGGGGAAAATAAGAGATTGCACCAGAATTGGGAATACCTGTCTAGAGAAATTCTGTAATGTCCTGAGTTTCATACTTAGATCGCCCGACCGCTTCTCCCTCCAACCTAGGCCTGCTCAATACTTGTCACGTAAACAGCAGACAAACTGCAATTCAAATTATGTAACAACCACTCCTGGAAAGAGGGGGCCATTAGACATATAAAGCGGCGTGAAGCAGGGTTATGTGATGGCATTTAAAGATACACTAGTCCCCTCCGTTTCTGAAGATCCCCGCCTCGGCGCATGCCCAGAGTAGAGCTGTCTCAAACAGAAACTCCTTAGACCAGAGGTCTTCAAACTGGGGGGCGGGCCCCCCTAGGGGGGGCCTCAAGTGACTCGGGGGGGGGGGGGGGGGCGCCAGCCTCTGGCCAAAAGAAGCATTATACAGATAACAGGGCTTGTTTTAGCAGAAGCATGTTTGTCATTTAAAAAAAGATAACAGTACTTAAATAAATGCTATGTTTAAATAGGTCTAGACATATTTAAGCATTGCCATCTTTATAAAATAATTGTGAAAAAATCTGAGTGGGGGGCCCAATGGTTTTTATTTTTTAACTGGGGGGGGGCGCAACATTAAAAAGTTTGGAGACTACTGGCTTAGACAAGTGTGGGGGGTGAGAGGGGAGCGGGGTGTGCAAAAGGGAGAAATGGTGGGTGGGAAGTGATGCTAAAAGTATGGAGAAGGGAACAGCATGTGGTGCAACGGCCAGAGCTGCCGTCTTTGGATCTAAAGAACAGGGATCGAATCTCAGCGTCGATTCAACATCTTGTGATTCTGGGCGTATCACTCGTTATCCGTGCCTACGTGCTGTTAGCATTTGCAAAAAACAAAGTGTTGGGGTGAGTGGAAAAAAGCAACAAGCAGCACGAGATATGAAGAGAAGGAGTGAGAGAAGTACAGGAGGGCGATGCTGAAAAAGCTGCTCTCATGCAGAGTGCTTAAGCCCAAGAAAAAATGTAGTGCCTATAAACTGGGCAGTGGAAGGAAGGACACAAGTAATGCAGCCATGCTCCAGGGGGACGGACGAAGAGGAAGGGTGCCTACGCCTGACCAATAAGAAGTGAGTTAAGGAGAGGGACAATGGAGCCAACCAGTAGTAACGGGTGGACTCCAAGCCCACTGATACGAAGCGTCAGTGCATGCGCTGTCTAGGTGAGACCTAAAAATAAGGAACAACTTGGCCTTTCTCAAACAAGACCCATTCTCAGTCTGCCTCGTATGTCAATAATTTGCAACTGATAGTTGAGTCCTAGGGCAGGCCACTAAAAGTCTCCTCAGCTGAGCAAGCACATGAACACCATTACCTTGATGTAGAGTCACAGCTGCCACACTGGAAAAGCAACAACAACACTTAGGCCCTCATGATGACATTGGTGGTCTTTCCTGAACACTGCCATGCTGGTGGCTGCTTAAAGACTGCAGTGGTGGCAGTAATCCACCCACCCAATTGCGACACACAAAAACAAAATCGCCAGAACACAGCCACAAATCCGACACCGTCAAGCCGAACGACGGCGGCAGAGAACCACAGCAGAAAAAGACTGCGCTCCCCAATACGACCTACAAATCAGTACAGCGGTCATAGCACAGCGGTAATCCGTTGGCAATCAGTACTGCGGCAGCTGAAATAGAACCTCCACTACAACACAACACCAAATTGGCCTATTTGAATATCCCACACCTGAAACACATACACACACCACACTCCCCTCACTATAAAACACAATCCACAATCCCTTCCTACGACAAACAACTGACATACATTGCACGACCACACTAAAGATCGATCTGCACACAGACACCTGCACAATTCTCACGCATCACACTTCACTTAAAATATTTAACACACACATCACACTCACCATGTCCCGACAAAAGCACCCCCTTTTCACCATGGTGGATGAAATCATCAGGGTAGAGCCACAGCTGTTCGGGGCACGAGTTCAGCAAACGTCCGTGGCAAAGAAGATGGAGTTATGGCGGAAGATCATCGACAAGGTGAACTCAGAGGGAAGCCACCCATGCACAAAGGATGACAAATGGAAGAGGTGGAATGACCTGAGTGGGAAGGTCCGGTCTATGGTGTCCATACACCAAATCGTTCTCATGAAGACTGGCGGTGTGCCCCACCTCCTCCGCTGGAGATCACATCATGGGAGGAGAAGGTCTTGGCGATCCTGCGCCCTGATGGTCTCACAGGAAACCCCGGAGGACTGGAAACTGGTAAGTCACCTATAAACCCCTTGTATCAAGTATACCTGTAATGCATTCATCCCATCCCCTGCATGGCCACCCTACCCCACTAACACCAATCCCTAAGTCTACACACCCAAATGCACCCAATGCATGTACAGCATTAAACACTACAACTCCCACAATGCATCACCCTTTAGCCACCTAACAATGCACATTCCCCTCGCAAAACTACACATGAGTACTGAGGCATGACATATAGCACTCACCTTGCAGCCCCTGTAAAGTAAATCAGGCAGATGTGAATAACAATCCCTGTTATCCACAGGTGCCACTGAGAATTTCGTCAGACAACCAGTGCCACGTACAGCCAGTCCTCCACCAGATGAAGACCCCCATGATGACAGCGACATAGGATGTCTGGAACTGGAAGACCTACCTGACCAATCCAGTCTCTCTGGACAGTCCACCTCCACCAGCCTCACCCAGGACACAATAGAGCCCCCCACAACCTATGCCACCACAACACCTGCCGCCCAACCCCCCCGGAGCCAGTGTCTCCAGGCCACGTCAATCCATAGTTTGGCCACCTTTACAGTGACCTGAATCAGCACCCACCACACAAGACGATGAAGGTCCTGGTGTAAGTGGGAGTGGGCACACCGTGGCGGAGACACAGGAACAGGCGGCTAGGGCCAGTGGGAAGGTGCCAGGGGGCCACAGGGTGGGTCAACCCAGAGAGTCACCTGCCCATGAGGCAATAGTACAAGTCCTGGGAGCATACAACCTATCCCAGGACAAGATGAGCCAGATCTTAGACATGTTGGGGTATACCTGAGGCTGCAGAGGGAGCACCACCAGGAGGCCTTGCAGGAGTGGCATGCCCTCAATGCCACCATGGCCTCCATGAAAGGCTTGATGCAGGAGCTCATCACAGTCCTGCATGAGAACTCCACCCACCACCAGGCCCCTTCCACTAGCCAACCTACTGACCAGCCCTCTACATCTGCTGCAGCTAGTGGGATGGTGGCCATGCCTGAGTCTCACGAGCCATTACTGAGCCACCCCTTGTAGCTGAGGAACCCCCCACGCAAACATGGTCACAAAGTCAGACATCCTGCAGGGACTGAAGCCAAGACCAACCCCACTGCGAGGAAATGAGCCTCTCAAAAACTGTCTCCCTTGTGTTCCACTGAGATACCTTGTTGACTCTCTACTGCCATAGCCCCATTTTCAAATGCCACATGGATACTGGACCTGTGCTACGAACTGCTTGGCCTTACAGATTGATGCTATTGAACTCTATGGTCCCACTGCTTTGCACCCTACCCACCCTTTGGTATTCACAAAAAATACACTTACACACAAGTTACGGTGTTTTGTGTTTACTCATTGTAATAGTGCAACAAATGTGTGACATGTCACAGAAATTGAGTATTAAAACACAGTGAAGATGTGAATGTATCATTCTGACATCCGGTTCCCTGCAGCAAAGTCAGTGTCCACACATCCCTGGGTCCTCAGATAGCAGAGAGAGAAGAGTAGTGAAACATCATCCACAGCACTTCTGCAAGTGATAGCACAGAATGTACATCACATATAAATTGCACTGGTGCCAACAGTATGTACCTGCAGGTCATGATGGATAACCCCTTCCCCGCCACGGACGTAATGGTTACGTCCATGGCAGCGCCCATGTGGCGCCATGGACGTAACCATTACGTCCTGAATGCTGCCCTCGGGAGAAGCGCTAGCGCTCCTCCCGAGGGCCGCCCCCCCACCCCCCTAGGTCAGGGCTGACAGGGGAATCCCTTCCCCTTCAACCCCCGACCCCCCCCCCACCCCCCCTGTGACGTCAGCGCGCGAGCGCGCGCTGACAATCACACAACCTCCCCCATTGTGCTGGAAGCAGAGCTTCCAGCGCGATCGAAACAGAAATGCTCAGCATTTCTCTTTCGATCACGTGGGGGAGGCCCGGAGGGGCTTCAAAGGGAAGGAAATGTATTTCCTTCCCTTTGAAGTCTCTCCGAGGGTTTCAAAAGCCGGATTGCTTGCAATCCGGCTTTTGAAACCCCACTAGACACCAGGGATTTTTTTTTTTTTAGATGAAATTGACAGAAGGGAGCGACCCCTTGGGCAAGGGTCGCTCCCAGGGGGTCATTTTTTTTTAAGGCCTTTTCTGCCCCCCCTGGGGGCAGATCGGCCTATTATTAGGCCGATCTGCCCCCAGTGGGGGCAGAAACCTCTAGACACCAGGGATACTTTTTTTAAATTTTTTTTTTATTTGTTTTCTTTTGTTTTTTAGGTGTGGGATGCGACCCCTTAGGCAAGGGTCGCTCCCATAGGGGGAAATTATATTTAGGCCATTGGCTTATTTTTATGAGGCCAATCTGCCCCCAAGGGGGGCAGAAACCACTAGACACCAGGGAGTTTTTTTTGTTTGTTTGTTTTTCACGTAAGGGGAGCGACCCCTTAGGCAAGGGTCGTTCCCTTGGGGGGCAAATTTATTTTAGGCCATTTCTGCCTATTTTTATTAGGCCGATCTGCCCCCACGGGGGGCAGAAACCACTAGGCACCAGGGATTTTTGTTGTTGTTGTGTTTTACAGATGGGGAGCGTCCCCTTAGGCAAGGGTCGCTCCCCTGGAGGGGCAAATTGTATTTAGGCCATTTCTGCCCGCTTTGGGGGCAGATCGGCCGATTTTAGGTCAATCTGCCCCCAGAAACCACTAGGCACCAGGGATCTTTTTTTTGCGCCGTCACGCAAGGGGAGCGACCTTATAGGCAAGGGTCGCTCCCCGGGGGGGGGGTGAGGGGGGCAAATTTATTTTAGGCCATTTCTGCCCCCCCTGGGGGCAGATCGGCCTATTAGTATTAGGCCGATCTGCCCACAGGGGGGGCAGAAACCTCTAGGCGCCTGGGCAAATAGTTTTTTTGCGGTTTTTTTTTGTTTGTTTGTTTTTTTAGAGATGGGGAGCGACGCATTAGGCAAGGGTCGCTCCCCTGGGGGGCAAATTGTATTTAGACCATTTCCGCCCCCCTTGGGGGCAGATTGGCCGATTGTAGGTCAATCTGCCCCCAAGGGGGGCAGAAACCACAAGGCACCAGGGATCTTTTTTTTGCGCCGTCACGCAAGGGGAGCGACCTTGTAGGCAAGGGTGGCTCCCCTGGGGGGGGGGGGGGGTGAGGGGGGCAAATTTATTTTAGGCCATTTCTGCCCCCCCTGGGGGCAGATCGGCCTATTGGTATTAGGCCGATCTGCCCACAGGGGGGCAGAAACCTCTAGGCTCCTGGGCAAATAGTTTTTTGTGGTTTTTTTTTTGTTTGTTTGTTTTTTTAGAGATGGGGAGCGACGCATTAGGCAAGGGTCGCTCCCCTGGGGGGCAAATTGTATTTAGACCATTTCTGCCCCCCTTGGGGGCAGATTGGCCGATTGTAGGTCAATCTGCCCCCAAGGGGGGCAGAAACCACTAGGCACCAGGGATCTTTTTTTTGCACCGTCACGCAAGGGGAGCGACCTTGCAGGCAAGGGTCGCTCCCCGGGGGGGTTGGGGGTGCAAATTTATTTTAGGCCATTTCTGCCCCCCCTGGGGGCAGATCGGCCTATTGGTATTAGGCCGATCTGCCCCCGGGGGGGGCAGAAACCTCTAGGCGCTAGGGCAAATTGTTTTTTTTGTGGGTTTTTTTTGTTTGTTTGTTTGTTTTTGTAGAGATGGGGAGCGACCCATTAGGCAAGGGTCGCTCCCCTGGGGGGCAAATTGTATTTAGACCATTTCTGCCCCCCTTGGGGGCAGATTGGCCGATTGTAGGTCAATCTGCCCCCAAGGGGGGCAGAAACCACTAGGCACCGGGGATTTTTTTTTTGGCACCAATGTCACGCAAGGGGGGGGGCGACCCCATAGGCAAGGGTCGCTCCCGGGGGGGCAGGGGGGTTGGGGGGACACATTTATTTTAGGCCATTTCTGCCCCCCCTGGGCCCGGCTGAGCTAGAGGCCAAAATCCACAGGTAGGCACTGTTTTCTATGAAAAAATGTGATGTGTCAACGTTGTGTTTTGGGCCATTTCCTGTCGCGGGCGCTAGGCCTAACCACACCAGTGAGGTATCATTTTTATCGGGAGACTTGGGGAAACGCTAGGTGGAAGGAAATTTGTGGCTCCTCTCAGATTCCGGAACTTTCTGTCACTGAAATGTGAGGAAAACATGTTTTTTTATCCAACATTTGAGGTTTGCAAAGGATTCTGGGTAACAGAACCTGGTCAGAGCCCCACAATTCACCCCATCTTGGATTCCCCTGGGTTTCTAGTTTTCAAAAATGCGCTGGTTTGCTAGGTTTCCCCAGGTGCCGGCTGAGATAGAGGCCAAAATCCACAGGTAGGCCCTGTTTTCTATGAAAAAATGTGATGTGTCCAGGTTGTGTTTTGGGCCATTTTCTGTCGCGGGCGCTAGGCCTACCCACACAAGTGAGGTATCATTTTAATCAGGAGACTTGGGGGAACGCTGGGTGGAAGGAAATTTGTGGCTCCTCTTAGATTCCAGCACTTTCTGTCACCGAAATGTGAGGAACATGTGTTTTTTTAGCCAAATTTTGAGGTTTGCAAAGGATTCTGGGTAACAGAACCTGGTCCGAGCCCCGCAAGTCACCCCTCCTTGGATTCCCCTAGGTCTCTAGTTTTCAGAAATGCACAGGTTTGGTAGGTTTCCCTAGGTGCCGGCTGAGCTAGAGGCCAAAATCTACAGGTAGGCACTTCGCAAAAAACACCTCTGTTTTTTTCCAAAATTTAGGATGTGTCCACGTTGCGCTTTGGGGTGTTTCCTGTCGCCGGCACTAGGCCTACCCACACAAGTGAGGTATCATTTTTATCGGGAGACTTGGGGGAACGCTGGGTAGAAGGAAATTTGTGGCTCCTCTCAGATTCCAGAACTTTCGGGCACAGAAATGTGAGGAACATGTGTTTTTTTAGCCAAATTTTGAGGTTTGCAAAGGATTCTGGGTAACAGAACCTGGTCCGAGCCCCGCAAGTCACCCCTCCTTGGATTCCCCTAGGTCTCTAGTTTTCAGAAATGCACAGGTTTGGTAGGTTTCCCTAGGTGCCGGATGAGCTAGAGGCCAAAATCTACAGGTAGGCACTTCGCAAAAATCACCTCTGTTGTCTTCCAAAAATTTGGATGTGTTCACGTTGCGCTTTGGGGCGTTTCCTGTCGCGGGCGCTAGGCCTACCCACGCAAGTGAGGTATCATTTTTATCGGTAGACTTGGGGGAACGCTGGGTGGAAGGAAATTTGTAGCTCCTTTCAGATTCCAGAACTTTCTGCCACAGAAATGTGAGGAACATGTGCTTTTTTAGCCAAATTTTGAGGTTTGCAAAGGATTCTGGGTAATAGAACCTGGTCCGAGCCCCGCAAGTCACCCCTCCTTGGATTCCCCTAGGTCTCTAGTTTTCAGAAATGCACAGGTTTGGTAGGTTTCCCTAGGTGCCGGCTGAGCTAGAGGCCAAAATCTACAGTTAGGCACTTCGCAAAAAACACCTCTGTTTTTTTCCAAAATTTAGGATGTGTCCGCGTTGCGCTTTGGGGTGTTTCCTGTCGCCGGCACTAGGCCTACCCACACAAGTGAGGTATCATTTTTATCGGGAGACTTGGAGCAACGCTGGGTGGAAGGAAATTTGTGGCTCCTCTCAGATTCCAGAACTTTCGGACACAGAAATGTGAGGAACATGTGTTTTTTTTAGCCAAATTTTGAGGTTTGCAAAGGATTCTGGGTAACAGAACCTGGTCCGAGCCCCGCAAGTCACCCCTTCTTGGATTCCCCTAGGTCTCTAGTTTTCAGAAATGCACAGGTTTGGTAGGTTTCCCTAGGTGCCGGCTGAGCTAGAGGCCAAAATCTACAGGTAGGCACTTCGCAAAAATCACCTCTGTTGTCTTCCAAAAATTTGGATGTGTCCATGTTGCGCTTTGGGGCGTTTCCTGTCGCGGGCGCTAGGCCTACCCACACAAGTGAGGTATCATTTTTATCGGGAGACTTGGGGGAACGCTGGGTAAAAGGAAATTTTTGGCTCCTCTCAGATTCCAGATCTTTCTGCCACAGAAATGTGAGGAACATGTGTTTTTTTAGCCAAATTTTGAGGTTTGCAAAGGATTCTGGGTAACAGAAACTGGTCCGAGCCCCGCAAGTCACCCCTCCTTGGATTCCCCTAGGTCTCTAGTTTTCAGAAATGCACAGGTTTGGTAGGTTTCCCTAGGTGCCGGCTGAGCTAGAGGCCAAAATCTACAGGTAGGCACTTCGCAAAAATCACCTCTGTTGTCTTCCAAAAATTTGGATGTGTCCACGTTGCGCTTTGGGGCATTTCCTGTCGCGGGCGCTAGGCCTACCCACACAAGTGAGGTATCATTTTTATCGGGAGACTTGGGGGAACGCTGGGTGAAAGGAAATTTGTGGCTCCTCTCAGATTCCAGATCTTTCTGCCACAGAAATGTGAGGAACATGTGTTTTTTTAGCCAAATTTTGAGGTTTGCAAAGGATTCTGGGTAACAGAACCTGGTCCGAGCCCCACAAGTCACCCCTCCTTGGATTCCCCTAGGTCTCTAGTTTTCAGAAATGCACAGGTTTGGTAGGTTTCCCTAGGTGCCGGCTGAGCTAGAGGCCAAAATCTACAGGTAGGCACTTCGCAAAAAACACCTCTGTTGTCTTCCAAAAATTTGGATGTGTCCACGTTGCGCTTTGGGGCGTTTCCTGTCGCGGGCGCTAGGCCTACCCACACAAGTGAGGTATCATTTTTATCGGGAGACTTGGGGGAACATAGATTAGCAAAACAAGTGTTATTGCCCCTTGTCTTTCTCTACATTTTTTCCTTCCAAATATAGGAGAGTGTGTAAAAAAGACATCTATTTGAGAAAAGCCCTGTAATTCACATGCTAGTATGGTCACCCCGGAATTCAGAGATGTGCAAATAACCACTGCTCCTCAACACCTTATCTTGTGCCCTTTTTGGAAATACAAAGGTTTTCTTGATAGCAATTTTTTACTCTTTATATTTCAGCAAATGAATTGCTGTATACCCGGTATAGAATGAAAACGCACGTCAGGGTGCAGCTCATTTATTGGCTCTGGGTTCCTCGGGTTCTTGATGAACCTACAAGCCCTATATATCCCCGCAACCAGAGGAGTCCAGCAGACGTAACGGTATATTGCTTTCGATAATCTGACATTGCAGGGAAAAGTTACAGAGTAAAACGTAGAGAAACATTTATGTTTTTTTCACCTAAATTTCAATATTTTTCTTTTTCAGTTGTTATTTTCTGTAGGAAACCCTTGTAGGATCTACACAAATGACCCCTTGCTGAATTCAGAATTTTGTCTACGTTTCAGAAATGTTTAGGTTTCTGGGATCCAGCATTGGTTTCATGCCCATTCCTGTCATTGACTGGAAGGAGGCTGAAAGCACAAAAAATTGCAAAAATGGGGTATGTCCCAGAAAAATGCCAAAATTGTGTTGTAAAATTGGGTTTTCTGATTCAAGTCTGCCTGTTCCTGAAAGCTGGGAAGCTGCTGAGTTTAGCACCACAAACCCTTTGTTGATGCCATTTTCAGGGGAAAAACCACAAGCCTTCTTCTGCAGCCACTTTTTCCAATTTTTTTGAAAAAAACAAAATTTTCCCTGTATTTTGGCCAATTTCTTGGCCTCTTTCAGGGGAACCCACAAAGTCTGGGTACCTCCAGAATCCCTAGGATGTTGGAAAAAAAGGACGCAAATTTGGCTTGGTTAGCTTATGTGGACAAAAAGTTATGCGGGCCTAAGCGCGAACTGCCCCAAATAGGCAAAAAAAGGCCTGGCACAGGAGGGGGAAAAGGCCTGGCAGCGAAGGGGTTAAACAATTTAAAATGTAGGTTTACAGATTTATAGACAATCCAGTGCAATTGCACACATGACCATAACCCTGTTCAGGTACTATGAGACAAGAAAATTGTTGCATCTTACAGTAATGAACTGAGTAATAGACACTCATTGTAGTTGTACTACACAGCTCACACCCTTGGATGCCAAGTATTTACATCTATTCCTCCTAAGTGCCAGATTGTGGAGCATGCAGCAGGCTACCACAATCTGACACACCTTCTGTGGTGAGTATTGAAGGTAATCCCCAGAGATGTGCAGACATCTGAACCTTGCCTTCAACAGACCAAATGTCCTTTCGATCACCATTCTTGTCCTCCCATGAGCCACATTGTACTGTTCTTCAGCCCTGGTCCTTGGATTCCTCACCGGTGTCAGTAGCCAGGAGAGATTGGGATAGCTGGAATCACCTGTGGATAGGGTAAACTAACATTTACAATCTACTATGTCACATGCAGACTGAGTAGGAAGGCTGGGGTAACAATAATTACATATACACACATCATAGTCACCAATGAGGTAGGCCCTCACTCTTTGTAGAAAACCGTGGGACAGTACTATTCCTGAGGATGTATGAATCATGGACAGACCCTGGAAAGCTTGCAGTCACCTGGGAGATGTACTGGTCAGCTAAGCAGACCATCTGCACATTAATGGAGTGAAAGCTCTTACGGTTCCTGTATACTTGTTCATCAGCCCTGGGTGGTATTAATGCAATGTGGGTGCCATCTATGGCCCCAATCACATGAGGGATATGTCCCATTGCATAGAAACCAGCCTTCACACTGGCCAAATATACAGTATGGGGAAACTGAATGTAGCTTTCCATATGTTTCACTAAGGCAAACAAGACGTTCATCAACACATTTATAAACGCTGGTTGAGACATGCCTGTTGCCATTCCCACTATCCCCTGGAAAGAGCCAGCGGCCAAGAAGTGGAGAATGGATAGCACCTGCACAGTTAGAGGAATGACTGTAGGTTGTCGAATGGCTGGCAGCAGATCAGACTCCAACTGGGTACACAGCTCCCTGATTGTAGCACAGTTCAGTCGATAGTGGGAGATGATGTGGCGTTCTGCCATCCCTGCCGAGTCAACAAGGGGCTGGTGCACAGGTGCATGCCTCACCCTCCACAGTGGTTGTCATCTACACTCGGCATACAACACAAGACGGTCAACGATTACACTTCAAGCATCCTACTACATGGTCACAAATGGAGAATCAACATCGCATCTGCTACAGCTTGTTGCATGCAAAGCAGACTTCAAAGTGCCGAGCTGTTTAAATACTAATGTTAGTTGCACATACATCTGGGATTTTCAAAGGATTACATCAGTAAGATGGTTGTCTGTGACTACTAGTGTACAGTCACCATCAATATGTAAGTTTAGTTCCAATCGGTCATGATGTCATTTTCTGTATCTGTGCACACTCAAAGTTTATACTGCCTGAGTGTAATGTACACAGTCCCAGAGCATAACTTATCACATGTCCATGATAGAAATGTGTAGTGACGCTTTAAAATTATGTTTTTGTAACAGTTACAGTGCAAAATGGCTGCTGCCTGTCCTGTATGCAGGGGAGAGATGCCGGTGAACTCATTCCGCCAGCGTATGCCGTCATGGCGGTAGGTGGTCAGAACTGCTGTGCAACTCCTCATTGGTTAACATTGATATCTATGGCACACAAGGACCAATCATGATTACCGCCAGTGGTGACAGTGCAGACTGCTCAGGCCATGACCGCCATTTTCTACAGTGTATCTTACTTGACACCTGACTCTCCAGCCATCAAGAACTCCACTGAGTGTGCTGCTGTGTCGTGTTCCTGGGAGCCACGATGGCGCGTGTTATAGGGGATAAGGCCCTGCCTTCACAACAGAATAAGTGGAGAAACTTGTTGATCCTACCCCTGTACACAAAGCTGTATGGGGCTCCAGAACAGCAGGTAGGTCGCATTATGGTTATTTTGGTTGCTATATGGATATGTAAGTGTGTTAGTATGTCTATGCAGGATGTTCCAGTGGAGGGTATCCCTACGGTTATAACTGGTAGGAATGTTGTGGAAGTGTGAAGTCGTGTACGATGCTAATATGTAAAATGTTAGTAGGCCTACGAATGTGGTAGGTTGTTGGGTCTACATTAATGTGCCTTTCCTTCGGTGTCTCCCATGCAGGTCAGTGCCCATCAAAAGAAAGGTTTGTGGAAAGCCATCACCAAGGAGGTGTCTATATCCGGCAGAGCACTCACTGCAGGAAGCGGTGGGAGGACCTGAGACGCTGGGCCCGGAAGACCGCATAGGCCCTGTTGGGGATGGCCTCCCAACGAGGAAGGGGTGCCCGTCGGACCCTGATCCCCCTGATGGCCCCCATACTGGCGGTGGCTTACCCGGAGTTGGATGAGCACTTGAGAGCAACACAGCAGTCACAAGGGGGGGAGTTACAGAGTACGTTTCCTGTACTGTTTGCTTTAGACTGGAAAGGGTGTGTTAACCATGTGATAAAGGATGTCTAGTGTAGTTTTGACAGTTAATGTAGGTAAGATAAAGTTGTGCTGTGAATATTAGTAGCTGTGATAGGTGAGTATCTGTGCAACAGGTTGCCATGGCATTTTTACTGTACCAAATTGTAGAATATGACATGGACATACAGGATCTTAAGTTGGTTCCAATACATCTCAATTCATGTCCATTATTGGTGACACAGGTAGGTATGACAATGTACAAATGTCACTCATGGACTGAAATCTCACAGTAATGATACTGTATACAAGAGCCATGGCAGTGCAGAGTAGTACCTGAGAGTTATTTTAGAGGTTTCATGATTGTGCATGCACATCAGAGTGTATGCACAGTGGGTGTAGTGAAATCTCCATTGACGCTGTAGAGAGTGCATTCAGGAATGTTCATAGAGTCATGTTGTTGAAATGTACCTATGTGCAATGGGGATTGGTATTGACCCTATGCTTCCATCTTTTTGACCCCATCCCCTCCTTTTTGTACTATCCTATCCTTGTGTGTATTAGCATCAGCAGGCGAAGAAGTAGGGGCACCGGCGAGTGGGGAGGCTGCAGCCCACGGGACCCAGGAGGCAGTGACCACTGAAGCCGAGGGGACCAGTGGGTTGGAGGGCGAGGGGAGCACCATAGGGGAGACTGGAGCACAAACCACTGATACTGATTCCCCCTCTGATGGAAGCTCCCTGGAAGTGGCGGAACCTTCTGGGACCATCCTAGCACCATCCTCGCCCACCACCCCCCTTACCAGCACCACCCTCCCAGTAGCTCCCCAACTAGTTGCCCATGCCCACTCACCCAGGAGGGTGGGCGTCTCCTTAGCCGCAGGCACCTCTGCCCCAGTCAGCCCTGCTGCCCTTAATGCAGAGGCTATTTACTTCCTGAGGTCCATCTCCGTAGGGCAGTTAACCTTCATGAATGCCACCCAGGACCTGGCATCCCAGATGCCGCAGAGTAATGCCTACCTGGAGGGCATTCACAGTGCCTTGACTGGCCTACAGAGATCATTTCAGGCTCTGGCCTCTTCATTGATGGCACCCAGTGTCCCTAGTAGTTCCATCCTCCCTCTTGCTACCTGTGCCCCATCCCAAAGCCCTCTCTCCTCTCCCAGCCAAGCTACACATACAGAGATGCACTCACCCAAATCAACAGGCAAGGTACGCAAAGACAAACACAGGCACCACAAATCACATCACAAGCATGCACAATCTCAACACACAAAAGCAGACACAACATCAGCCACTACCTCCCCTGTCTCCTTTAGCACCTCCTCCCTTACAGTCATATCACCACTCACACCTGCCAGCACTGCATCCTCACTCCCAGTTCCTGTTACCACTTCTGTGTTGCCCGCAGTCGCCACAACAGCAGACACTCATACATGCATCCTATGCACCACATCCGCACTCACCACATCCACAATCACTGACACATGCAGCACACACACCTTACATGAAGACACCACCATAACAGTCATCCCCACGACCAGTCTGTCCTCTCCCACCCTCTCTCCCCCTCCCAGAACACATAAACACCCTCACTCAGACACTCAACATTCCTCCACCTCACACAAACATGTCCAGCACACCTAAATGTCCTACAATCACTCCCTCTACCTCCACTCCAACACCTGTTTCCAAATCTATCCCCTGTGTTCCTAAGAATCTTTTCCTTGCCCACATTGACCTGTTCCCTGCACCGGTCCCACCCTGCATTGCCCCTTGCTGTCAGGGTTCCCTCCCCAGGCCAAGTCCCTCCACCTTCAAATCCTCCCATGACCCCCCTTCTATCTCTGCTGCCCCTCCACCTGCCAAAAAGCCTCCCTCTGTCCCCCAACAAACACCTGCCCCAAAACATAGATTCAAAGTCCCTGCCTCTCCGTCTAAAGCAAAGGTGAAACCCACACCCTCTCCAGCCAAAGGACCCCCCTCCCAAGCCAAAGCCCAAAGACCCCCGCTCCCAAACCCAAACCCCCACCACCACCACACCTCCATCCACAGACCCTTGAGGTGCCTGCCTGCCCCATTGATGCCCCTACCTTGTGGAGGCCATTAGGCTGTCAGTAGTCAAGTTGGAGTCTTTGCCAGGGACACTTAAGACTTTTGGACTTTGCACTGGCTTACGGGCCTTGTTGTGTTTGTTGCACATTTGCATTACATTTGATGTGATATAAATTTGGACAAATGGATTCCTGTTGGTTTACTTACCATGCATTTGTTGAGTCTTTGTGTTTACAAGTAAGTTTCCATACATCTATCATGTGCTGTACAGTTTGAATTTCTAGCCATTTTTTTATTCAAATTCACTGTTCTTTCTTTTATTTGGCCATTGCATGTATTGTTGTGTATTTGTATTGGTTTGTGTGTCTCTGCTTGTTAGTGTGGTTGTGTGGTTTTGATCCGAGGTGTGTGTATGTGACGTGTGTGTTTAGCATGGCTGTGTATTGTGTGTGTGTGTGTGTGTGTCGTGTGTCGTGGTACTTGTGTCGTGTAGCGTGTGTGCGCGTTGGAGTCCGTGCATGGTGTGTATTTTGTGTGTGGGTGTGTATCTCTCTCCTTCCACCTTGTGTGCTCTACAGGTGTACTCACTGATGGCGTGGGTGTTTGTGGTCATAGAGGAGGAAGGCACGGAAGAGCACTGTAAAATCTTCAAGGTGGCGTTCCATGGCTTCAGCGGAGTCGTCTGGGTCCGTGGAGGTGAGTGGGTCCTTTTCTACTTGCTGTTTCTGCCAGGCTTAGGGTGGCGGTCATCCCACCCTGGAAATCATGGCGGTCTGCAGTGTCGTAATAGGGTGGGTGGTGCAGTGGATACCGCTGGCCTGGAGACGGCAACCATCATAGTTGGCGGTCAGACCACACTGGCGGGACTGGCGGGAAACTGGCTTTGTTTCAGTGGGTTGACCGCTGTGGTCGTAATATGGCGGTCTGTACCGCCGGCCTGGTGGTGGTCCGACCGCCATCGCCAGTGTGGCTGTACAGTTACCGCCAATGTCATAATGAGTGCCTTAGTGGTAGACAATCACTGCAACAACAGGTCACTGAACACTACCAGTGTAAGAGGGACACACTTAACAATGGGACTTGTGATGCTGTCTCTAGGACCTATTTAAAGAATAACCAGAATTCCAGGATGACTCGAAGCTGAACTTGGACAGGACACGCTGAGTGATTGATTTCCCCTACTTCAGGCCAAGTGAGACCTTACTCCTCTGGAGATGACATTAAGGATCCATTGCTACAGAATTAAGGAAGACATACCCAGTACAGCTCGAAAGCAATATTAAATTATCTTCATGGGTGTAAAAAATTGCATTGTTATTTGGCGAGGTGACTACCCACCACAAGGAATAATCACAACCCCTGTCAGGGTGAACCCTCAAAGTCTCTTAATTAACTTGAGTTCAACCCCTAGTAGCGATGGCACAAAGCAGACAGGCTTAACTTAGAAGCAATGTGTAAAGTATTTATGCAGTACTAAAACAGAAATAAAGTTGAAATGCAATATAATAAAAATCCCAGGGTGAATTAGAATAATAGAGCAGCATTTAATAATCAAAATCAACACACAAATGGCATAAACCTGATAATGGGAACTGGGGATATGCTGTTTTAAGTAGGAATGGTATCAAGAAGCATAGAGTGCCAATAACAGTCAATGTCACAATAGAGCAGGATCTAGGCACTATTTGTGACTATCAGCGACAGATCGCGGGTTGGATACACCTACTAGTTTTGTCCTGGTAAAAGATTTTACCCTCCAACTTTAGTCTTTTAAATCCCAATCTACCACAGGAGTACACTTCTAAAGCCAAGTTGATTTATCTTCTGACCTTGCTCAGGTCCAACTGGAAGTGTTCTGAAGTGGGTGCCTGGAGATGCACATTTATGACTGGCATGAGCTAGTGGGTGGATGCCTATGATAATGACTCTTATGCACACCCTAACCTGTTGGATAAAAGTTCCCTTAGTGTCAACTCTACCCACTTTGGGTATTTCCAGTCTTTAACCACAATAAACTGGGGGTCTGAGGATTGGTGGTATGTGGGGAGTGCACTATGGTAATCCTAGTGTTCTCCCATATCTAACACTAATGTCCAGCATGGGTAGTCACTGTCCCTAAACAAAACCTAAAGAATGAAGTCTGGTAGAACAAAATAAAATTTTGCAGCAATAGTTATTACACAAGAATTATGTTGGCACCCTGTTTCCCTTGCTTTTAAGTATGTCAGTGTTATATGTAAACACCAGCAGACCTGTCAAGCATGAATGACATTCCACTGTAATGTCAACAAGAGGCCCACTGTGATTGCAGAGTGCCTGGTTGGGCAGGACAATCAAAGGACAGTGCCCAGTTGTCTGCTAATGTTTGCCTGTGGCAGAGGAGACCTCATTGAAGTTGATGGAGTTCCTAGGCCCAACTCCACAGGTCATCCTGTCAAGGGAACAACAACACCTTCACACACCCTGGTCTCTGTTCTGGGAGCAGTTTTCACACCTCTTTGAACTCTAATTACTGGCTGTCCAAAGTGGGAGAGCAACTGAAAATTTAGGCTTTAGGAACCCCAGGCAGGGAAAGGGTGATTTTCTAAAACTTCCTTTCCATAATATTTACGAAATATTCAACTTCACAATCGAAATGGCTTTTTAATAACTATTAAAAATAGTTGTTTAATTATTTATTCAGCTAGTCCGATTTCCAAGATACAGTATTACAATTTTTTATGTGTCCTCTGGTTTTCAAAATAGGGCAGCTAGGCCTGTCACAGTGAAAACTAGCTTTTAAGTACCAGTCACCGCAAGGGCATGTGATTATTACATTTGTACATGTCATATTTCTAATTGTCCAGCACAATGCCATATGAGCAGCAAGGCCTACATAGAAGTGACATTAATATTTATAAGGGGGATTTTGACCTATTAAAAAGGTTTAGTTTGACAGGTCAAATTGAAGTTTTTACACTGCTACGATCAGGCTACGCAGGTAGGCCTGAAGCAGTGTTTGTACTGCTGCTGCAGTGGATGGCACAATGAGTGCTGCAGTCCACGGGTGGCATTTAACGTCCAGGCTCTGGGTACAGTTTGTACCATATGCTAGGGACTAATAGGCACGTTAAATATGCCAATCAGGTGTTTTCCAATGTCATCATGTTGATTTGGGGAGCACATGCTCTTTCCACTGGTTAGCAGGAGTTAAGTGCAGAGAGTCCCACAGCTAGCAAAACAGTGAAGGCAACAGTTTGCGGATATACCATGCAAAAAATGGTCATTTCATACAGTAGCTGATAGGCTCACCGTCTCTCAGGACATCTCCAAGATAATGATGGTGAAAGGATGGTCCTTCAAAGGTATCACTGCCTTTCTTATGGCAGAGAAGATATCCTATGGACTGGGGATTCTGCTCAGTCAGGCCTTCATACTCAGAGAACAAACAATCCTCTATACCAGCACAGGACTAGTATGCCCTACTTTTGGGTCAACGTGATGGGCCAAAGACCAGTGAAAGGATGGAAGCGACAATGTACACTTGTTAAGTGGGAGGACAAGCATTGTAAAGAGGGGAACCCATGAAGAAGCATGAGGATGACGTAGAGCCGGACTGTGATACTTCTGGCAGTGCACGTTCCTTTGTTTTTGGCCAACATAGGCCTCAGAACCGGCCTTCTCTTCCACATCCAACCCTCCATCCCTACACCCAAGCCCATCTCACCACACCCCCTCTGACTTACCACACACAATACAGCCATGCGCCTTGGTTTTTATCCTCATTTGACTGTGCTAGGTGGATCCTCATTGTTTTTGCAAACCTTTGTGCCTGCTTCTATTCATTTATTTTATTTACTTAGCAATTTGTGGAGTGCACCATCACTCAACCAAGAGTTTCTAGGTGCTTGTTTCCAGATGCCGTGCTGCAAAAAATCCATTGGTGGTTACTGAACAAACACCCTGAATCTCAGAAGGTTCTGCTCTTATCAAAGAGAAAAGGGAAACATGCTCTAGTATGGACCTGACCTACAGAAGACCCTGCCTTCCCATTCTCATACCTATATTTAAGGATTTCAATCTGTAATATGCTAATGTGCTCAGAGGTCACACTGAGTTATATTTGCGCAGTTTCTGAGCAAGAAGTATGGTCTGGCGCCATAGTAGCTTTTGAGACACATGCATACCTTACCTGTAGGAAGCCAGTGTTGTCTGTAGACAGAGACATGGTCAGACTTCCTAGAATTGAACGGGAGTCTGACTATGGCATTTTGGACGTGATGAAGGCACATGATGCTTTTCTTTGGAAGTCCAAAAAAGATGGCGGTGCCATGATCTTACTTGGCTTCTTATAGGCCTTTGCCATAGTCACTTTATGTGAGAAGGACAGAAATGATGAAATGTTCTTCGACGTTCTCAGATCTAATAGACAGAAATGTTATCCGTTAGCATTGTGGGCATTTAATGCTAAGTGGGAGTCAAAGATGATCCCATGGTTTGGCACACAACGGATGGATCTCCCTGAACCTACTTAAGGAGTTCCACCGCCCTCTGGGATTGGGCTTGTCCTATATATACTCCCTCAAGAACATACTCAGTTATCTCTGCTTCAGTACTTCTGTGTCTTGATTTCATCTTTCTGAATTATACATTTTATCCAAGCTAGATATAGCTCTTAACATGTTAGATTCATCATTTGCACTACATGAAAGTTACACATGAGAGAAACCCCTGGCCCCATCACCTGCACAACACTGCTCTAAGCTATAAAGCTGGCTAAACATTTCCACCCCTTCAGCACATCCATTATACACAAACAGCACGCACTACACACAACCAGGGACAACATCACGTGCACAAGATGGCTCCCAGGAGTTGCTAAGTATTTTCCACTTCAACAGCACCTCTGTAACAAAAACCACATAACGGGAAAAGATGTCTCAAAATATAACAGTAACCAGAAGCCAAGAAACTGATGTTCTTAAACTGCAGCAAAATAAGCCCAGCAGCAGTGTCCTTCAGCACACACACACACACACACACACACGCACACACATACTCCACACAGATCCATACAGGGCCTCCGCGACACCACTCATGCTGTGCTGACACTCAGCGTCACACCAGTGTATTCCTAACACCAACCAATATCATTCACTTCTAAACAATACAAAACAGAACCAATTACAACATGAACACACCAGGTTCTGAGAGCTCAAGACAAATGCACCTACCATACTTAAGTATGTAAAGAATGCTGTGTTTAATAGCTATGTCAGGGGGCTGATGCAGAACCTCCAGCATAACTGTGCTTGAGTTCAGAGGGTGGACGAGCAATAAAGATGCCTTTATATTTTGTTTGTATCTTGCCGCATCTGCTGTTCCTTCAGAGGCAGAGATCATATGTCAGGTTATGCCTACTGGCACATTACTGCTTATTCTTTTGGTATGGAGATTGATTTTCACTTTTCTCTCTTTGACTACAAAGTGAGTGGATTTTGTAAAGCGAACCATGTGACTATTGTTGGGGGTAATTAAAGTGTTAAAGGAAAGACTGTAGGGTGACTATTTGATTCCTAACACACAACAACATTTATAAACCTGCAAGTGAACTGTACAAATATTTCAAAGTATATCAGCAGTTAGGAAAGCACAATTGAAGTACATCTTTCTAGTTCTTAAGTGTGATGGAAACAAAGCTTTTATTACAATCAAAACAAACCATGCCACTTTGTTCAGTGGTGCACAAATGATAAATATGTGCCGAAATCCAATTTTCACACATATCATTTGTATGCTTTGTAGTTTTATCAGTAAAACTGCATGTCTGTGCACATTTGAAGGTCAATGCAATGAAAAATGTGCCGTCTGCAAGTGGCAGTGCATGACCGCACCATGCTTTAGGAATATATATGTGACGGTGTGCTACAACATGTACCACCGACCACATACCATCCCCTTACCATTCTCTTGCTGGAAAGGTGTGGCTCATTTCCAACGCTTGCTCTTTGTGTGAAGTTTGGATTTCAGTGATGTAATGCTGTTGGTAGCACCCCACTCATAAAATGTGTTCCTGACTACAGTAAAAGAAAAAGGGAGGCATGAACTGAAAAGCAGTGATGATCATGGTACATGCGATAAAGGTTAGATTACTATACTAGTAACTAAGACAAAATGTTTGTGTGATTTTTCATTAATAACACATAATGGATATATATTTGTAAAACAAATATCCTTAAACCAAAAACCACTTTAAACTGAAGCTGTCTCCCAGTGAAGCCTTTAATTAATTGGATATTCTTTTTTTCATTTCACTAATCTAGGTTCAGTAATGTCATAATGGTTTATCGCCAGTGCTTAATTTGGGCCAGTGGTTTTTCTGGTGTTTGAGACTGGCACTTCATTCTCAGCACCAGCACTTATGACAGTCCACCACATGGTGGCACTGTTTGAGTAATTTTGAGATGAGCACAAAAGATAGGGCATGAGTCACAAGGTGATGGAGGATCCGCACCTGTGGTGGTGTCCCCGCACTTGTGGCTGATCTCCACACTGCAGTCTCTCATTGCAGAGATCCTGCCACAAGTGTGGAGATCCTGCCACGATTCATAATTCAATATGCATTAAAAATGTGGCCTATACGATTCTTATTGCATTGAGTGGCCAGAATTGCCACACCTATACTGTAGGAATGTGAGGGTTACCTGTTGTGTTGGTACAGTTATTGGCAGCACTGGCAGGGACAATGGATGATACAAGCTGCAGGGGCCCCCTGAGAATGGCCCTGGCACCTAACTATTTACAAATTAAGCGCTGTTTATCACTCACTGCTAATATCTACTGTGATCAGAATGCCACCTTAGGCGTTCATCCTTCTGTGGGTGAATAACTGAGTACCAAAAAACTATGAAATAGTATTACCTAATATTTACAGCGCTTAGAAATTACTGTAGCATTACACACTATGCAAAAAGACTATACAATTGGTGAATCCTTTGTCAATAATATCTTTGTCCCATGAGTTAATATAGAATGTTAACATACTCCTTATTAGTGCAAGTTAGACCAGGACTGTCCTGTGGGTACATGAAACCCAGTCATCCCTGTGAAATGGCAGTGCTCTTCAAAGAAGCAGCCCTAAATTAAACCCAGACTATCCTCTTAGTTTAATGTAATCCAATCACCAGTGCAAAACGGTAGTGCCTTTCAAGAAGCAACCCTAATGCATACAGCATAGTTGTCAAACAGTTCAGACTTGAAAGAGCTTAGAAGCTGTGAGCCTCGGTGGCTGTAGAGGCTGCAGGCTGTAACAGGGCTCGCTCTGATAAGCATCTGGGAGCACAGGAGCCCCTACCAGCAGGCTAACTGCTGCTTAAAATCCTAAGGCACAACAAATGATGATTTGAAGAGAACTGGAATTTCCACACCTACACCATCATTCGCAAGTGGCACGTCAACCCTGTTATTTCCTTTTTAGAATTAAGGGCCAGATGTAGCAAAGGTTTTTACCCATTCTGTGTCTATGGGAAAAAGTGTTCGTACATATGGCCCTAAATGTGCTTCATATGAGTCCTTTACAGTTGAACCGAGAAAGCTGTGACATGCAGAAGTATGTTTTTCTGGCTTAGGCAAACTAGGCCTCAACTAAGCCTCGGTTACTTTCTGAAATGCAATGGATGCAGTTTCATAATATTCATTGTGTGTTTGTATTTTACTGGCACTGCACGCAGGAAAATGTGCACTGTGTGTTTTGTAATGACATGTTGTCCTCAAAGAACTCCGGAGGAAGCCTTTACACACTTTCCAAGGCTCTTGCTACTTGCAGGCTGTAGTCTGTTCACTCATGAGTCTTTTCATTATTCATGTAACTAGTTTGTTCTGACTCCTTCTTATATCATTTGGTCAGAAGGGGTGAATCATTATTCACGTGGGATAGTGCTAGGATTATGGGATTATATGAC
This sequence comes from Pleurodeles waltl, assembly GCF_031143425.1. Lineage (NCBI taxonomy): Eukaryota > Metazoa > Chordata > Amphibia > Caudata > Salamandridae > Pleurodeles > Pleurodeles waltl. The sequence goes on along the minus strand of NC_090447.1, from coordinate 74,126,811 downwards.
GCTCCACAATGCTGAAATGTGCTCTGTTGCCATGTTGATGCATCTGCACACACAATGCTGATTATGCAATTCCTAATACATTCTATGGTGACAATTACTATAAAAGACCATCAGTTAGGGGGTGAGTAATTTTTTTGCGTCTCTACTAGGGATCCTGCCACAATTTCTATTGATTTGCTGCACATATTTGACTTCGTCTATTTTGCAGATTTCACTTAATGCTTCATTTGTTCAAAGTCTGAGAGCCTGTACGGTAATTGATTTCAATCTTCTTTGATTGATCTATTGAGATTACTATATTTTTACCTTCTTGTACTTTAATATTTCAATAAACCTTCAATGTTTTCCTAAAATACTGATATAATTCTCCTTTTTTAGTGCATTCTAACTTATTAATTGTATTTTGAAATGCTGTTTTGAATCTTGTCTTTAGGGACACACCTCCTCAATTATTATTGAGGACAACACAGTCCTAGACTCCGCATACCTGCGCTACATTTATCATGCAGATTATCTAAGAGATAGCGCCCACAACTGCGTTAAGAGGAAACAAGCACTGGCAAAGTCAATTGATCTTGCCTTTTTGGGTTTGCTAATGTTCTTTGTCAATGCTGTTCAGCATCAGCCAAAGGAAACAAGCAACGCCAATACATCTCAGATTTGAAAGTCCAAACTTCTTGTCAGTGCTTGTTTACTGGCATACAAACACCGAAAGCCCATTCCACAATGGCCACTCATGCTTTCTTGTGCATTGTGATGCACGCGTCATGAGACATGTGACCCGTCGTGCATTGCGGCGCAAGCCTGGGCATGTGCCGTGATAAATGGTGGTTATTTTAAATTTACTATTCTAACAGGGCTGATGGCAATGTTCAAAATGTAAATTAAAAGGTTTTTTTTTTAAATGGATGGGGGGAGTAAAAAAGGAAGCAAGTGAAAGAACAGCACTTGAAAGCTGTCAATCCTTCGTATGACAGAAGTAAATAAATACAGACACAAGCCATGGCCAGAAGGATGTTGAGCAGACAAGTAGGATTTGAGAATGGGGCGGCGTGTGAAAAGAGAGTGTATGGGTGGGTTGGGGAATCATAAAGGGGAAAAGGGGGATCAAGGAAACACGTCTACTCCCATGCAGTGCCCAAAACAATTGAAAAAACAGTCCTTGAGTATGCCATGGAGAGATACTTCTCATCTAATCAGAACTCTGTGCGACCAAAATGCTCCTGAGCGTAACAAACTAGAATAGGGAGGAAATTGATGCAACAAGAGGCGAAAACTAAGATATACCACAAATCTATCCAATCATGAAGAAGTGGATGACCCAAAGCCCACTTCAAGTATATTTATTGGATTGGGAACAATAGGTCTGTCTACCAACAGCCAAAGCCATCTGTAGCCGAGACCTAAAGCCAGTAGTGCTGGGATTAATACGACAAGCCGTACAGTGTTAGCACATTAGAGCGAAACACATGGGAGGGAGTCACCGACAGTGGACAGAGAGCGCTATAGTAGTAAAGTAGCCCTGACATAGGTCAAGTGCAGATGGAAGGATAGATCCAAACAGCCAATGTCATTACATGAGAGATTAATGTGCCACGGGGCGGATCGAAGATGTGAATGACAAAGTCTCAAGCCATTCGCTGGAAGATGCTGGTGGAAGAAGGTCAATGGTTTAAAGGGGCAGACCCAATAGCCACTCTAAGTTTATTGTTAGAAGTAGGTCTGTTTGAAAGCTGTGCTGTCAAAACTCAAACTAAAAATGGTCATTGGAGATGCTGAACAGTATGTGCCCAAAAAATAAAATCCCAGCACTGATGAATATGTTCTGTGATCATGCATTTGCACGTATGCATCATGACACTACAGAAGTCCAACTTGATGACGTACATGTACATCACTACGCACGTGCACATTTAAGTGTCATGATGCAGTGCCGGCCATTCTTTCCTTTTAAATTTACAAATCCAAGAGGGCAGACACATATTTAATGCTGAATGCAAAAAGTAATTGTAGAATATATAAAAGTTGATTAGTATGCCTTAATACAATAAAGTACATTATTGAGTGATCTAAATGTTTTCCAATTTCCCCCTGATCAGCGCAAAACGCATTCTGAAATAAAAAGGAAGAGATGTAGAAATCACTTGATTCAATGAAATGGTTGTATATTAAATGGAGGTAATTTAAATGAATACACAACAATTTAAAATTGCTGCACAGAAAAAAAAGAATTGCACCAAGAAAGAAAATTTACAAAAAGAAATCGTCTAATATTTGTGCCAACCAGCAGTGTGAGTGCATTAAGGTTTGTTGTGCAAAAGAGTGCACAGGCTTGAAAATATTGGATTGGGTCACTTTTCACCAGTGCAATCCCTTGTTTACCAATGGAAAGTACATAAATCATCATTGGATTGTCAAATACATTCTTAAACCAAAATTAGAAATTAAATCATAGAGTGCTACCAGTGAAGTTTAAACTTGGATTTATCAGGGCAAGTACCTTTACCTAACCCTACATGTTTCAGCTACATAATGATAGCACTTCTTCATGAAACTCTCCCATGTACATTGACCAGTTCAACATGGCATTAAAATACAGCTTCAAGAACAAAAAGGTTTTATCAGTTGGTTGGTGTTAGCAATGGGCTTTCTAATTAGCAGAGGTATGCACCTGATCCAAGTAGGGACCACAATCCTAGTCAGGGTATGTCACAACACATCCTAAATTATCCTGTGCTCACCCTCTGGTAGCTTGGCACTGAGCAGTCAGGCTTAAATTAAGAGGCAATGTGTAAAGTATTGTGCACTACTTAAACAATAAGACAATGAAAACACCACAGAAAGACTCCACACCAGGTTAGAAATAATTCAGGATTTTATAAATAAAACAAGACCAAGATGCCAAAACTCCATTCAGTAGAAGTCAAGATATGATCTTTTAACAATTAAATGCAAGTATAGCGCTCAGACTCGAATAGCAATCAAAGAGTTAATCGTTCGAGCTGGATTGGGACAAAGCTAAGAGTCAGGCCACCTGCAATGGAGCACAGGCTGGATACAGGACCCACGCAGGCCCTGGTGCAAAAGTACCTTGATCCTGGTCGCAACAGGCAGGAGCATGGTTGGTTCCCATGCAGGTAAGGTGTTCCGTTAAATATCTCCATGCAACTGTGGCAATGTTTCAGGTCTGTGAGCGAAGCATCGGTTATGAAGTGCGGCAGTTCCGAATGCGATGCACTGTGTTTTCCACGCTGTAGAGGTAATGCTTCGATCTTCTCCACTCAGTGAGAGTGATCCGTCGGGTGCGGAGCATTGGTTCCCAGTGTGATGCGACAGTTCAGAGTGCAATGCATCAATTCTGCTCTTGCAGCAGAGGATGTGTGTGTTCCACTGGAGCAAACCATTAGGTCCACTTTGAAGGGCCAAGGCACCACTTGGCAGGACAGACTCACAAGCAGATAAGCCCAAGTGTAGGAACAGGAGGGTTCTATGTCTTTTGTGTCCCTGAGACTTAGAAAACAAGAGGCAAGCCAGCAAGTCCTTGGAGTCACTGTGGGTTCAAGTGATGCAAGTCCAGTCCTTCTCTTCCGGGCAGGGGAACAGCAGGCAGCAGGGCAGCTCAGGAAGGCAAGAGTCCAGCAAGGCAGGGATTCAGCAGACTAGCAGTCCTTTAAGCAGCACAAAAGTCCTTCATCCTGGCAGAGTATTCACGGGTGAAGAAGTGTACTGATTTGATGGGGTCAAAGACCTAGTACTTGTACCAAGTTGAGCCTTTGAAGCAGAGACTTCAAGAAGGGTCTTTGAATTGCAGATGTCGCGTAGGTTCTCATTATCCTAATGAGACTACTGGACTGAGTCTGAACCCACTACAAGTGACACCTGTCAGCCTAATCCGGGTTTTGTTCCGGCTAACTAGCAGTGCCTCATCTCCACCCTAGAGCAGGGATGATTGGGCAACCGGGCGCATGACACAAATGACTCCTCAGGGAAATCATGGTCACTCAGATCTCATCCGTTTCTCTCAGTTACATTAGTCTCACATATGCAAGGACAATCAGAGGCAGGGTATAGTTCAATAAGGTTTTATTGAAGTAACTGCATCTTAGATAATAAAGCATGTATTGCAAAAACTAGGATGATGAAACATGACAGGATTAAAATTGTGACGAGGAGAGTAAAACACAAAAATAACGCTACCATATTGTCACTTCGGTCGTTAAGAATAGTCCTATCTAGGCTATGTTAGAGCACAGCATATTAAGCTCTATTTCTGCCCTTCAGGTTCCCCTGGGAAGACATCATCCCTCGTACCTGAGCAAGAGGCCTCTAGTCTACATAAGAAGCTGCAGCGAAGCACTCAGCAATCCGCATACAGTCGTGGTTATCTGGCTGGAATCTCCCTCTAACGTACATGGGTCAAATTAGTGTTTTTAGAATAAAACAGCTGATGTTCTGAGAAAGAATCCCCACATAAGAGTGAGTATGTTTCTCTGAACATCGGAGACAAAGCGTTCCACTTTTGCCGGCAACCTATCTTACCGCAGCCTTGAGAAAAGCACAGAGTGAAAGAAATGTCTTGTTTAAGAAAGCAGTGCTGACCTAGGCAAGGAACAGCTAGATGGAAATAATAACATAAGACAGTTATGAGACTATTGTTAAAATAATAAAAAACAAAGCTGAATAAAATATATTTAGGTTAAAGTACACAGCGGCAGGCCTAGTTTGCTAAAATAACATGTATGAAGCTATAACTAAAATGGCTACACAACACAGAGAGGTCCTTTCTTCCCAGCCCTGGCTTCAGGGTATCAGTACGGAGTAATCAGCGCTTTGTGTGGGGACAGGCACTGCTTCTTCAGGTGTAATTGTCAGCCCCTCCCTCCCATTAAGCCCAGCAAGACCCATCAGCCTGGTGATGGCCATCAGGAAGTGAATGGTCCATCAGGCACACCTAAGCTGTCTTTGTGTGTGGCTGTCTGTAGAAAATGCACAAAGCCCGGCTGTCGTCCACCCAGACGTGTATTGGAGACAGGCAGAAAGCACAGAATGGTTTAGGCAAGGAAAAGGCCCCCTTTCTAAAAGTGGCACTTTTAGATTTGCAACTTAAAATCCAAATTCACCATAAGTTGTAATTTTACAATGTGAGTCCTGAGACACCTAAATTGGAATATCTATCTTGTCCCAATTGGAAATTACACTTGTAAAATGTAATAAGGTAATCCAAATGTTAGCCTATCGGAGAGCTAGGCCTTGCAGTACTGAAAATAAAATTGAGAGTTTTTCACTACAAAGACATCGAGAGTTTAAAAGTACATGTCCTGCCTTTTAAATACACTGCACCCTGCCCTATGGGTTATGCATGGCCTACCTGACATATGTATAAAAAGGGAAAGTTTAGACCTGGCAAGAGGGTTTACTTGCCAGGTTGACATGGCAGTGTGACCCTGCACACACAGGCTCTGCAGTGGCAGGCCTGAGACAGGGCAAAGGGGCTACCTTTTTGGGTGTCACAATCAATGCTGTAGGCCCATGAGTAGCATTTAACTTACAGGCCCTGGGTACATGCAGTCCACTCTACTAGGGACTTATAAGTAAGTTAAGTATGCCAATTGGGTATGAGCCAATGTTACCATATTTAGAGGAGAAAGCACATGCACCTTAGCACTGGTTAGCAGTGGTAAAGTGCTCAGTCTTAAAGCCAACAAAAATGAGGTCAGCAAAAGAGGAGGAGGAAGGCAAAATGTTTGGGGTGACCCCCTTCAGAGACGGACATTTTCAAAATGTTGGAGTTTCCCAAGCACTGTCTGTGTGCCCATTACCCAGGGCATATGGAAATATTCCCTTGGTCTTACAGATGTTGAATTCTAGTTAAAAAGCTGTACTTTATGTTTCTAAGAATTCAATCAGTCTCTATACACCTACTATAGTCAGCCATCAGAGCAGTGTCCTATGCTTAAATGACCTATACAACTTGATGCCATATTAGTGCAGTGTAGGCACAGCTTGACCTCCCAGGCCACAGTGGGGGACGCCCCACCAAAATGTTTTCCCTGTTTAAAAGAAAGTCACAAGATTCCCTAGTGGCTCACATATCCCAGACACCTAATATGCCAGTTAGGGTCTGCAGTACCAAGACTGGTACCATGAACCTCGGCCACCATTCTAGGTGTTGGGGATAAGCAAGTCACAATTAAATTGTGAGTTAAGCCAAACTTCAATGTGTGAAGCTTGCCTCAGATTTTCAAATCCTATTGATGTCATGTATAATTTTGACTAGTTTGAGATCCTCATCTTTAGAATTCTCAAAAAAGCCACAAATCGTCATCAAGCCTCTCCTGTTGAATCCCCAAACATCTCTTACACAGCAATAATGTCAAATTAGCATTATCTTTATTATCTCTTTATATTTATCTGTATGTTTGTATAGGTGTACATTTATATGTATATTATTTGTCTATTATATTTATTGCCTTTATTGTTACTATGGTAGGGTAGCCTACACAAGCATGTTGGTTGGTTCTTGTGATCTGGAACAAAGGCTATGTCGAAGGTATACTCTTGAAGTTTTGAACTGAATCTTGCGATGTGAGCTGTAGCATTCCTTTCTCCTCCTGGTGATAAAATCTGAACTAAAGGTTTATGTTCTGTGTACAATGTAAATTTCTTGCCCCAAACAAAGGGCCAGATGTATCAAACAGTTTTGCGATCGCAAATGGCCCAACGGCCCAAAAACTGCATTTTGGTGTGCATCAACTCCAATTTGCGATTCAGTAACTTGTTATTTGGATTTGCGACTACATACCGGTTCCGTATTAGGAAGGGGCATGTCAAGGGCGTCCATTCCTAATACCAAAACAATCACAGTTACCACCAATTTTAAATTGGTGGTAACCCATTCTCAAAGGGGAAGGGCTCCCCAAGGGACCCCTTCCCCTTTTTGAATGCATGCGAAAACATTGGACCACTGCCTACTCTTAAAAAATGAAAAGAAAACTTTTAATTTGTCTTTTTTAAACACATCCCGTTTTCCTTTAAGGAAAATGGGCTGCATTTAAAAAAAAAAAGATTGCTTTATTGAAAATGTCCAGTGTGCTACATTATGCTTTTAAAGACTGAAGCAGTTGATCACAGTACTGATGGCATTCTTTTATACTGAAACAAGACAAAGTGAATAATAAAGGCTGTTAGTTGTCTTGAACTCTTTGACAGTTCTATATGGTGATCTGCACAAAGTAGATCCAGAGTTGACAAAATAAGTTTGTCTAATAAGGATAACAAGTCATTTATTTTGCAATCCACAGTGATATTGTGATTAGGAGCTCTAAAGTCCACACATTTCCTAATGTCACCACTGCTCTTCTTTTCCAGTGCCATAGGAGAGATCTGGTCAGAAGAGTTTGTTTCTTCAATAACATTTTCTGATAGTCTAAAAGTTTTAGTAGATGTTTCTTGACACTGAATGTGATGCCTATTAATTTGTTTCTTACTGGTATTGCAGTGTCTTTCAATGTAATTTTGAGTTCAACTTCTTGAAGTTTTCCCATTATTTTGCTGAATACATCTGGGGAAGAGACAATAAGTTGTTCTTTCATGTTCATATCCTTGGTCACCAAAATAAGATCTTCTGCTAATGGGTTCTACATAACTTGTAGACATGTGTAGTTCTTTCAACACAATATGTGGTCTCCTTGCTGTTTAGTATAGAAACAAGTAACCCCCAGAAATTGTTTCTGTGACCATCAAATGTTATAGCATGAACATACAAGTTAAGCATTTGCTTAACATATCTAGCTAATTTATAAACAAAGTATGATTTAGAAATTATGATGAACGGTGACCCAGAATCTACCATGATAGATAAATCATTACTATGTGCATGAATTCCACACTTGGGTGGTTTGATAGAGTCATTTATGTCTGCATCATCTTCAACATAAACCATAAGAATAATATTCTTTTTCACTTTGTCCTCATTGTTTTTTTCTGTACTCGCAATATGTTCTTCTGTAATTTGCAGTATTCTAGAGTTAGTAATTATTTTTGCATCTTGGCATGCCCCCTCAAAGAGTCTTCTTCGTTTGCATATGTTGCATTCTTTGTTAACTGGATGACAGTTTTTGGATTCTGCTATGTATGAGGAATATCAGCATCTATAGCAAAACATTCTGATTTACATTAGCCTTTTTCTAGTTACTTCCGTTTTACCTTGTTGACTGTTCATGTAACAGACTACATTTTATTTTTAATGTGAATGGTTCTAAGTAACTTCATTCACTAAACACATGGATTGTTCTATATCTTTTTCTGAATTGCCTACTTCTTCTAAAGTGGGATCTCCGTATTTCCTATATACATTTATTGTTAGTATTCACTATGAGTTGGTCACACATTGTTTCATTAGATATGTTTCCAAAGTTGAAAGGGTTAGACAATTTTCTTAAAGCTATCAATAATTTATCAGATGTTTTTCTTTCCTTCTGCATCTTTATATAAAAATGATACCTTCCCAAGGTTGTTCTGCTAGTAGACTTGAATCCTGTTTCTAATCTCATTGTGGACTTTTCGAATTTCGCATATTCATCATGCCCTTCTGGGGGTTTTATTTATGAAAGTGATCTGACAATTTCTTGTCCCTCTGAGCCCGATGAGTACAGAAGAATACATGTTCTTCTTTCAACTGGCTTTTTGTCTGCTAGTACTACAACTAAATATATAGTGGATTCTTCTTTCCACCTTTTCCATTTATTTGTGGTTCACCTTTGATTTGCTGGAATTTCTTTGGTGGGTCTAATGAAATTTTATTGTATTTAACAAATAGCAAAAACAACTCTTTAATTAAATGGATTATGAATGTAGGAAGAGGCTGCAAGAAGAGGAAGTAGTATAGCTTTACAGCTTTACAGCTTTAGAATATCAATATTCTTCTAATATAACATTTGGTTAGGTAACCAACATTATGTTTTTTATTTATTTTGTATTTTAAGATTATGGTGATGGTTTCACTTATGATTTCCACTCAGAGGTTAGTGGTAATTCTGGAAATAGGAAAGCAAAATCGAGGATATTGATTATTAATAGAAATTTAATTGTAAAATGTTTGCCTAAGTTCTTGAAATGTAGGTAGAAACTGATGCCTCAGAGCATGGCGTAGGGGCGATACTGTCTATACAATAGAGTGCTATAGAAAAGGAAGCTTTTGCTGTGGTTTGGGCCCTGAAGAAGTTGAGGCCATACCTGTTTGGCACTCACTTCCTGATTCAGTCTGACCACAGGCCTCTCAAGTGGCTAATGCATATGAGGGGCAAAAATCCAAAACTGTTGAGGAGGTCCATTCCTCTACAGGATATGGACTTCGGGGTGGAACCTGGAGTAGACTACGCCAAGCAGACTGTCTGTCTAGGTTTTTCTACCTTATTGAGGAGAACTCACAAGAGGATTCAGTAGCTGCCCCCACTATCAGGTGGGGGGAACATGTGTAAGACCTGGAATCCTTAGGGTTGTCTTACCCCAGACATTCTGACTTTTACCTCCCGTTTTGTTGCTGTATCTTTTTGTTGGTCTTAGGACTCTGAGTACTTTACCACTGCTCAGTGCTAAAGTGTATGTGCTTCTCCCCTAAACATGGTAACATTGGTGAATCCACAATTGCCATATTTAATTTACATGTAAGTTCCTTGTAAAGTTGTATAGCGTATACCCAGGGCCTGTAAATTAAATGCTACTAGTGGGCCTGCAGCACAGATTGTACCACCCACTTAAGTAGCCCTGTAAACATGGCTCAGGCCTGCCACTACAGAGTCTGTGTGTGCTGTCTCAGTGCCACCTGACTTGGCATTTAGAACCTCTTGCCAAGCCTTAAACTCCTCTTTTCTTACAAATAAATCACCCCTAAAGTAGACTGTAGGTAGCCCATTTCGCAGGGTTCCATGTAAGTAGAGAAAAACTCCCAAAGTCGTTTTCCATGACTGTGAGGCCGGTCCCTTTCAGAGTAGTTTTATTGTTTATTGTATAGCTACTTAAAACCATTACAAGTAGATCAGAGTCATATTCAGGATAAAAAGAATCAGCAGCATCACATCTTTAAAATAACGCAAGTTATAATATGTCGTTATACCTTGTCACAGGAAGATAACATTGATGTAGTGACAAGTTAAGTTCCATAAAGAACTCTTATATTACACGGCAGAAGCAGCAAAAAGAAATGAACAGCTTAAATTACAAATTCTCTCGATTAAAACTCCAGCGCGCTCTTAGAACAAAGGCTGTTAAAAGAACAGTACAATGAATGTTAATTAACGTTTAAAGTGCAGCTTACAAGACATCTATACTTACGGGTCCTTTCGCTAAAGTGTGTCACGCAAGACAATCTAACCTCTCATGAAAGGTTTAATTATTGTCAGAGTGTATGTAAGATTCTGAGTCTCTGACTTAAAGTTCAGCAACAAAATTTGGCCACTTGTAAATACAAACCGACTTATGAAAAAGATCAAAGACTGGGTGTTCAGGTGATCACAGTAATCAGCATGCAAGGTCATGGCAGAACATTATATTTGTGTATCTGAAGTCAGCGGAGACTGGCACACATGGATGAAGCGTGCAACAAAAGGACTTATGTTTGTCCCTAATCGTGCACTGTCGCGAAAGGTGGACAGTTATTTTGCAAACTTTGTCCGGCAATGGCCATGAATTTGCTGATCTGGGCCAGGTCTATTACAGTCTCTAATGAATAAATGAGTATCAAGGCATCTTTACATGTTCTTATACCCTTTTATAAAAGACAGGCCTTAGATAAATCTGGGTTTGGGTGAGCAGTGCAGGACAAAAACCTATGATGTGGATAGCAGATTCGGGGAAGGCTGCACATAAACAACACTTTTCGATGGCCTTAGGAGTGTTCTTCCAGTGTGCCCTGTATTCATTTATAGACAGGGTTAGTAACCATGTGATTAGTATATTCCTTAGAGCTTGTCTACCCAGGCAGCGTTCAAGTATGGTTGTGAGTGGGCAGCTTCATATGATTTAACTAGGCCCTCTATTCCACAGGTACCTTTGATTTCACTAATGTCCTGTTTCCTGGATATACTTTTGCTTTGGACTTTAACATCCTCTTTAGGGCTTCCCTTGGCAAATGAGCGTTATTCATGGGCTCCAGGAACAGATTCAATGTGGCTGAGGCAGTGGCTAAATAACTAGACCAGCAGCATTTTTTATCTTGGAATGCCTGCCCTTTTCAATGTCTGGAGCCGGGGCTGAGCTAAAAGGGGGACCTGTGCACTTCACAGAAACTTTTTGAAGTCATCCCCAGGAGCGGCTAATGGGAGCGGAAGGGATGGGGCGGTGCAGCGCATAGGGTGGAGGAGAATAAACATTCAAATAAATTACATTTTAAAAAACACTTACCTTCTCTGCTGCCGTGCCGCTCCTCTTTCTCCCGTCGCTGCTGCAGGCACAGGCTCCCAGCCTGCCCTTCGCCAATCCTGACGCTGCTTAGAGCAGCGTCAGGATTGGCTGGGATCACCCAGCCAGGGTGCTCCCAGGCAGACTGGGAGCCTGTGCAGGCTCTCTTTAGCCCAGCAACTATGTTGCCGGGCTGGAGAGTTCACAATGCGCATGTGTGTTTGGCAAGCCTGAGACAGCCGGCCAAACATACATGCGCAGTGAGCGGGAGTGCTGTGAACTCCCCCTCGCTGCTCGCCACCCCTGTAGCCCACCCCTTTAAAAGAAAGGTTTTGCAACTGTAGCTGCTGGCGGGGGGCAACACTCCTCCGCCCTAATGGAGGAGCCGTCCCTCGTCATCCCCTACATCAAAGGCACTTTCTAGTATAAGTACTGAGTCTCTGACCCACTCAAATCAGTACACTCCTGGACTTAAATGGAATTCTGCCAGAGTAAAGACTGCTGTGCTGCCAGGTTCACCACTCTGCCAAGACTGACTCTGCCAAGACTGACCCTGCCTTGTTGTGCTGCCCTGCTGCTTGCTGATCTCTTCCCTGCCAAGGACTAAATCCCAGAGGAACTCCAAGGGCTTGTTGGCTTGCCTCCTGTTTTGTGGGAAATCTCAGTGACATCAAAGATTTACTCCACGTGTGACTGTCACTAGACTCTGATACGATGTGAGCCTTGGATCTATCTTCAACAATGCCCCGTTCCCCAGCACCAAGAGACTTGTGTTCACTGATCATCCTAGGAGCAGCGCTCCCCCTCTCTACTCGTTGCAAGCCTCTCTGTCATCTAAGTGCCGGCGGACTTCCCCGACTGACTCCACCGCAGCATGATTTCTCTCTGAGCGCCGGGGGTCCCTTGTGAGAAGCCGCCAACATCCAGACAGCAGGAGCACCTGCCTGGACAGCTGCTTCGCAGCACAACATCCTCCCCGCACAGCGGGCCCCATTGATGAGGCCAGCCGACATCTACCGCAGCTGCAACAATCCTCGCAGGTATTTGAGCGTACCTTATGATCTAGTGATTGGATTTTTGTCGGTTTGTCGTTTTTGTCATTTTGGTCTTCATTTACACAGATAAATAAGCTTTCTTTTCCTACACCTGTGTGGAGTATTTTTGTGGCGTTCTCGTTGTGATTACTGTGTGTGTCACACAAATACTTTACACATTGCTTTCTAAGTGAAGCCTGCCTGCTCTGCGCCAAGCTACCAGAAGGTGAGAACAGGTTAACTTAGGTTGCATAGTTGACTTACCCTGACTAGGATTGTGGTCCTTACTTGGACAGGATGCGTACCTCTGCACACTAGAGCCTGAATTTCTAACAGGGGCATACATTTTGTTTAGTAGTTGAAGCTCTGTTCACATGCCTGTCATCAAAGGGGAGGCACAGATAGTCAGAAGGGCAGTGCTCACAGTCAAATACCCTCAGAGTTCCTACGGCCACAGTCTCACCACTCCGCTGTATGCAGCTGCAGGCCCACCTCTAGTGAGATGGAAGTCCGAACAGTTTGTTCTCTGCCCTCTACACCCAAAGCGCTGTAAAGCAGGGGATAACACATTTTTCAGGTGAATAGAGAAAATGTTTTAACATGTCTGGAATTGAGAAACTGGTACAAAATACCAAAAAGAGAACAGTAAAAGTTTAACGTTCTGAGTGAGAACAATGCTTAGGAAAAGGGGGGCAGGGGTGCAGAGAACGAACAATTGTAAACATAACACAACCCTTTCCCCAAATGACTCTCAGGGTAGGGAGGGTGACGAGCTAAGGACTTCCCAGGTAGGTAGTATGGGGTCAAGAGCACAGAATTCAACAGCCAACCAATAGACATAATCTAATGTCCAGCCAATACTTATCTTTAGTCAAAAAGAAAGAACATTATTCTTTCAGTAAAATGAAATCCACACAGTTCGACAGAGGTAGCTATAGGGTTGTAATCTCAAATTCACTCTGAGTTGCCTATTGGCTAATGCGTGGATTAGTTCAATGGCTTTTGCCACAACTTGTTCGCATGAGCAAAAACTATTCTGTTCACACATCAGAATTATCTGTGTGTTTAGTCTTTCAGTTTGTGTGCATTTAGTCCCTGCTTTTCCTGCTCAGTGGAGCAGATGGTCTGGTGGTGCAGGTGGGCATGTTCAGTGAACCAGTCCTTGTAGCAGCAGCTTCAGTGTTGGAGTGATTGGTGACAGCATCACTTGGGTCACAGATTGCTGATGGGGACCAGTGCAGCAGTCCTGCACAACGGCGGTCATCTTCAGTAGTTGTGGTCTCCAAGGCTGGTTGCACAGGAGCAGCTGCCTCCAGGCAGGATCTTTTGCAGGTGAGCATCTTGGGTTGTGAAAAGGGTGGTTCTTCCTGGAGCACACCTGAAGCAAGGTAGCGGTAGCACCAGTCTTTTGGGCACATGGCAGGGTGCTGGGTGACACAATTTTGCTTCACTCTTGAATGACTTGATAAGGTTCAGAAAGGGAATGGCTAAAGGAGACTTAGAGATCCACACAATAAGAGCCTCTCTGGCTTTTCTCCACAGGCAAACAGCTTCTTTTGGGTGTTTTTCACACCTGAAAGATGCTGGGCTTCTCACCCTAGATAGTCTCTCCTCCTGAAGGGCCAGACACTCTATTTCCCTCTCTCAGCAGGCAGACGGGTAGACTTCCAGGTGCTAGGCAGATCCTCGGCTCCTCCAGCAAGAACTGGAGGCAGCAGGTAATGTCTCCACACCTCTAGGAGATTTGGTGTAATGCGGACACCAGCCCTGCTCATAGCTGTCCTATGATTGCTCTGTGCATCACTCCCTTCCTTGGGCAACACAAACTTGAACTCCTATACCCATTTTCTAGATAGGGAATGTAGATCCACTATCTAAGGCTCTGGAACTATTTGGGTTGATTCTCTTTTAAATGTCTTTTATCTGTGAGGCACAGCATTTGTGAAACGTGATGGCTCTCACACCAGGTACCAATGATGCCGGCTCTCAGCAGGAGTATCCACAACAAGGGCACAATGAAGTGTAAGATCTCTCTACCTGGCTGTCCTCAGACCTCCTGAAGGAGTAATCAGGGAAAGACAAAAGAGCAGACTTGCTACGAAATTTTCTTACCTGAAACAACAAAAACTGCGTTCCCACCACTGATCCTTACCATCTACCAGATGGCAGTGGTTGAGAATCACTAATCGTCATGCTTTTGCTAACAAGGATCTCCTTGGATTTCTAAAGATAGCCCTGACTCCATTCACCCCCCAATCCTCCACAGTGTCTGGGTCTCAATCTTCCTGTTAAAGGAATGCCGTCAATATACTGCCACTGTCGGAGTAAGCTGTATCTGATGTCTATTTCGTGCCATGCTAAAGCAAGGGCTATCCAAAATGGATCCCAGATGTCCCTGCACTCAGACTCTGACCATCCCCAGAGTCCTACTGCTCCACATATGCTACACATGCAATGCACATACACACACACACACGTTCACAGAAAGTTCATGCAATGGTCTGGGGTTCACATTAAAGCAGAACTTTGTACAGGTGGAGTCAGTAGCAGGAGCGGACAGGCTACCATGTGTTTTGTTCTAAATAAACAATGCAAAAACAAATGGGTAAAGTACACTTTCAACATGCTTTTAAAGCATTTGTTTTTGCATTGTTTATTTAGAAGTGCTGTAAGTAGGAACGTACCCGGCAGTTCCCCAGCAACAAAACCATCCCACACACCGAAACACCCAGTAGCCAGTCCAGTCATGGTCAGTAAACCGCCCTCCACTCTACCACAGAAAAAGGGTCTGGTAATAACTAATGTTTCACAAAACCCAGTACATTGCCAGCACCACTTTATGTGACTAAACCAGGGCATGGAGAGTAGTCCTATTGCAGCTATTGGGCTTGCTTGGTGCATCCCTCAAGGTCACATAACAGGACCTGGAACTTACATTACCATGGACAGGCGTAGGCCTCTGCACACTCACTAGACTAGCTAGATAAGGTTATAGACCAAACAAAATGTCAGAATACCAGTTTTGCATGTAGTGAGGCACACAGGACAGGGCTGGTTACCATGCTAAGACATTTCCAACCTACCAGACAACCTCCCAAGATCGGACTACTAAGAACCTTCTCCACTGTTGGGGAAGTATGGTCGTCGGATACGCGGAGCTGCTGAGAAATCCATCTGCATTCCCATGACTTTGTGCTCTGCCGTTGAAATCTAGGCCTTGCAATGATGCAGACTATCTCACCAACTTGGTATCCTCAACCTTCATTGCCATCAACCGCTTGAGATATTTGTGATCTGTCTAGACCACAATTCGGTACTACACAAGTAAGGGCAGAACCTTCTCAGGGTCCACACTATCGCAAAGCATTCCTTTTCAATGGCAGCCAAATTGTGTTCCCCAGAACGGAGTCTGCAATTGACAAACACTACTTGACACTTTCTACCCTAGTCATTGAGTTGAGGCAGCGCTGCGCCAACTCTAACTGAAGCGTTGGTATTCATCTAGACATACAGGGTGTGGTTACAGGGACAGTTCCTTTATTTAAGAAAAGAGTTAATCCAGTCTCCCCTTTCAATTAATGTTGGTGGGAGAGCAGTGCCAATACACGTGTGTCTGGGAGAGTATTACACCCACAAGCATGGTAGGTAAGGAGGGGCCATAGAAGCAGCAGAGGGACCTCTGCAGGTTTGAGGGCTTTAAATTATTGCTAAGCCATTATCCCGTTGATACGCTCAGGAGGTCAGATGGGCTCTTACTAAGCCGACTCGTAATTAAGTAGAATTTTACTTACGTATGTAAGAGATGCTAACACGAAATCAATATGCAGTAGTTACATCAGACTGGCTACCTTGTTGGGCAGTAACATGGATATTTGTTGCAACTGCCCCCAGGCAATCTTGAACGGACGGATGAATCTATGATGCAACAAAGGTGCTAGGATACGCCCGCTAGATCGGAATAGGTATGCGCAACGCAGCTTAGACCCTGAGTATTAGGGCATGGCGGGCACAACCAAATAATGTTAACCGCATTGCCCTGTTTCTTGGAGCAAGACTTGCTAGATTATAAGAATGGCTGTGTGACTTTTGGGTCCCTTTTTCCAGGTATCGGAACCATAGAGATCAAGATAAAACCTAAAACCTGTGAGGTTGATGTGTGGACTACATCACAGAAGTTTGGTGCTAAGAACAGGTAGCTAACGTATTATGAGAGGGCCTGAGAACTTGGGTATTAGAGCCTGGAGAATGTTCTCAACTTTTGTTGTGCTTGTACCCTATAGACCATTCTATACCAACATGAACAGTTGGGACATCTAAGCCGTTAAGAAGGACGAGATATAGGGGGCTATATTACCACGGATAGAGCTTGAGGTCTTAGTTCATTGATTCCTGATATGAAATATGATTTCATGAGTTACAGGAGGGGGTGAAGTGGTGGTGCCTCGATTGGTGTACGAACTGGATTGAGGTTAAGGTGTGGTGATGGAGTAGGTGATGGAGCTTGTACACACTCCAATCAATCAATCAATCAATAAGTCATTTCTAAAGCGCAGCTAATCACCTGTAGGGTCTCAAGGCGCTGTTTGTGGGCGTGCTGCTCAAGCAAAGAGCCAGGTCTTGCGGTCCTTCCTGAGGGTTTACATGCTTCTGGAATAGGCCTTGCACTTGGGTTTGTGCATATATTAAGAGGATAAGACGATTTACCCCGAAACGGTGTTTCACTAACGGTGGAGGACTTTATTAGTAAATTATAATGAATACAGAAACCAATAGTGTTTGAAATTACTCAGAAAGGTCTCATATTGTGCACCTTCAGGTCGGCTTTGGCACAGTGCAAACTGACTGCCCTGATGAAGGTATTTTATGCTGAAACACACATAGAAAAATGCTGTAGGCACTGAATAAATATATGCGATCTAAAGTTATTAAAGAAAATAGCTACAAATTAAGAAAGAATAATGAAGAGAAAATGTTGTAGCCACTGATTGAATTCATATGATTTACAATCATCAAAGACAATAAACACAAATTGAGAATAAATAATTAAATGGCTGTGCATTCCAATTATATTGATTATTGCCATGTGAGTAAAGTGTTCCACAGTAGATGCATATATTTTTATGAGAACCTAAGGATGTTATGAATGGGTATGCAGTAGGTGTGTAAGAGTGTGATATGTTTTCTTGTATATGTCATCTGCACTTTTTGACTACATATTGTAATGATTTTGGAGACACGTTGTGCAATATTCTCTTATAAACTGTACCATTATTTGAGGGAAATTGTGCTATATTTTTATATGTAGAATTAATTTGAAAAGGAATATTAAATATTTATGCAGAGAATGAGCCTTTCTGAGCATAATCGATATATTTTACTTTAGTGCATGAGTATATTATGGGAAGGCAGGGGTATTTTTTTAGTATGATTTGGTACTAGTTATACAGGTATGGCCCAAGGCCTACCGTAATGCTCAATCTAAATCTACAATCTACACCTTAGCGACCTCTAGCTCTAATTAATAGAAATAATCACACTCTAGCGCCATATTCTAAAAAACACAAAGTTATCAATCTGGCTGTCACTCAATTTAATGCTGCAGTTACCGTGGCACTAGATTATATAGCGCTTGTTGAAGACTGCAAAACAGCTAAGACAAATAGCAGTAGCCAAATTGTATACCCCTGAATTAAGAGATCAGAAATGCAAAATTAAACATCATGACCGGTGTTGGTGTTGATCTAAGCTAGAGGCAGATAGAAGACAGTACAAATCAAGTCTTGAAGGCTATCACAAAATAATTTGACAAGCTGGTTTTGAATTTTTTTCTCATTGTATTGGGTCCAAACTCCTCCATCAACATTTTCAAAACTGTGAAGGAAGTTACTCACTTCTCAGCCTGTAGGCATCTCATCCCAATTACTCTTCCCTTTTGTTCCACACTCTCCATCTACTTCAGAGATCAATCAACAGCATTTATGATACTTTTGCCCCTCAACCGGTCCTTGATTCCTTTCAGTTCGATATGGACCAGTCCAAGCCCATGTTAGATTTATCTTCTGCATCTTTTGAAGCCATTACCTCTTTCACAGCTGAAAAGGCTATGGAACACTATCTGATCAGGCTTTCCAGAAGACCCATGTCCCCACAATATTTTCACATCCAATTCCATATTCAGGTCTTGTTTAGTGTCCCTAGTTAAATGGCTTTGATGCAGCAGAATTTCCAACTGCATAGAAACATGCAAATGTCCTTCCACAACTTAAAAATCCTTTGGCTGGTCCACCGGATACGGCTAACTATTGCCTTATGTCCCTGCTAACATTTCCAACTAAGATCATAGAAAAGGTAATCAACTCTCTGCTTTCATCCTACTTGGAAATCAATAACCTATTAGGCTCCTTCCAATCAGGATTTAGAGCACCACATAGTACAAAACTACCTTATTAGCTGCTGTCAATTACATCAGGCTTCCTTAAGATGTGGGCAAATCTGCTACCTTTATCCTCTCAGCAGTGTTTGATGCAGTTTTTCATGCAATCCTGCTTAATTTGCTGCATGAGATAGACCTTTTCTCTAAGGCCCTTAAATGGTTTTGGCCCTTCCTATCTGGAAGATCCCGATCTATCTATCTCCCTCCATTAAAATCAGAATCTGTGATAATTCCTTGTGGCATTCTTCAGGGCTGGGCTGTGAGCCCATAGTGTTCACCATCTATATGACCCTTTTGGCGGCCATTGTAAGATCTAATGACTTCAACATAGTATCATACACAGGTGATACACAATTAATAATATTGATTGCTGATGATTCTGAAGCTACCAGATGTAATTTTGTGAACTGTTTAACAATTTAGCTGCATGGATGCCCGACCACTGCCATAAACTAAATGGTGAGAAGAAGAAGGCCATCCTTTTTGGAAAGGCCAACTCCATTTGGTTAGACAACTAGTGGCCATGCAGCCTTGGTCTTCCGCCTTACTTCAAAGAAATCAGCAAAAAAACCTGTGTGTGATCATTGACAACAGCCTGGCAATGAAAGAGCAGATGACAGCCGTCTCTGTGGCCTGCTATGGGAGGGCCTGTGCTTGTTTTGCAGAATCTTCAACTGGCTCCTGTTACACTGTAGGAAAATTGTTTCACCTATTTTGCTGCTTACCATTGGAATAACATCCCATTAAATATACATCTTACTAAAAGCATGTCTATGTTTAGAAAACTACTCAAGACCTGGTTATTTTAATGCCTCATATTTTCCTTTGCTCCTCTTACACTGTACTTTAGATCAGCTTGTAACATCAGGATACCCACTAGGGTGTTAATTGGTGCATTATACATTTTGTAAAAATAAGGTGTTTGTGCTACTGTTGTGTCTGAATGCTGCTTTTTTATCCCAAACTCTTCTATTTGCATTCCTGAGCAGAAACAGATTAAGCACATTGTCTAAAATACCCAAGAAAAGCTAAGAATTAACACGGGAGGATATACCAGCTCTTTTGGAAAGGAAGTAATGAAGATATTCAAAATATTTCTTGCAGTAAAACTGATTATACTTAACATACAAATAATAATGTACATTGCTCATTTTATTGGTTCTAATAAAGGCATTGCCAATACTAATCCACTAAACACTGTTGATGATACTAACAAAGAATGTGGTGATGAAAAACAGAACAACATTAAGACCAAGCAAAAATATATTCAAATGTATGCCATTAGTCGGTTTTAGATTAGTACCACAAGGTGCAAAAGGGAGGGAACTGTTAATATTTGCATAGTTTTACAACTATAAGACATGCACTTTTATATAGGCCAGGTTGTTTTAAAACACATTCATAATGTAGTCCTGTGCTATCCCAAGATGTGCAGGTTTTCTTGTCTGTAACAGCTGGAGCTTTGTAAGTGAGAAAATTAGAATCATGTTATCTTGGCAGAGAAGCCTTTGTTGTATATCTCTTAGGTCCCTTTGCCACTTGTCTTAGCTCCTATTATCTGCAGTTTCAGTCTGAACTACATTACATATTATTTGCCTGGGTGAAGAAAATGCATAAAGATTTGCCTTTTCTTAGACATATTAGCATTATTTGCT
Organism: Pleurodeles waltl; assembly: GCF_031143425.1. Classification (NCBI taxonomy): domain Eukaryota; kingdom Metazoa; phylum Chordata; class Amphibia; order Caudata; family Salamandridae; genus Pleurodeles; species Pleurodeles waltl. The sequence continues at coordinate 74,106,292 of NC_090447.1, read as the reverse complement.
TAATCCCTTTGTGAGGGCCAAGTTGTGCTGTTTACTAACTCCTTTACTTTTGGTTAAAAAAAAGTTCCATAATTTAAATAGGTCGAGAGAGGGATTTTTTTTAAACATTGATACCCACTTACCATTGCTTTCTGCTGATATCATTCCTTTGTCAGCTCTGGGTTAGCCTGAAGGTTGTTCTTCACTAGACCCATGTATTGTATCATCAGCTTCCTGAGGTTAATCACATAGTCCACAACATCCTTCAGGTGTGACTCTGAAGTTCCTTCCCGACCTTCCCTGACTAAAGTGAGTTAGCCGTGAACTGAGTTCCGAAACAGACGCTATAAGGGACTGAATCCCACTCCTTTTTGTTGAATTTCTCAGTAGGAGAATAAGCAGTAGGTTAAGAAAAGATCCTTCTTCCTCTTAAGGTTCTACTGCAGAATTCTCACCATGCCCTTTAAAGTCTGCATAAACCTTTCCACCAACCCATTAGTCTGCGGGTGGTATGATGTTGAGACGTGATAGGTCACACTAGCTTGCTCCCACACCTCTCTCATTTATGAGGAGACAAAGTTTGTTCCCTGTTCAGAACACACAGTCTTAGAAAATCCAACCCCTGAAAAAATCTCTAGGAGTGCCCTGGTTACTACTCAAGCAGTACTCTTTAGGAGAAATCAATTCTTGAAGGCTATACATCACCCAGGGCCTGAAGTATACACAGCAAAACAGTGAACACAAAAACATCATGATTCTTGCCCTCACCCCAGGTATAACATTTAGCCTGCTGTGAGAGCTGAACCAACCTACATCTGAATTTAAAAATCCCACTCAAAATGAAGACTCAATGTATATGGACAGTTGTTAGGACAACAGGGTTCAGGGTACCTTTAGGAACAATCTCGTTATGTGGTCCTACAAAATCACAAAGGTGCTGGATGTATGCCTATTCTACCCATCTACTGGGCAGAGTATAATGAACAGGGTCACATGAATTAAGCAATCCTGCAGCAGCAGCAGCATTTTCCCACTTGCCACACAATCCATCATCTGTATCATAGTTTGCAGGTTTAAACTCAAAGGGGCTCTAGTGCAAATGGATCAAAAGTAACTAAAACAAGCCTTGGCAAAGCAAGCAGATTGGGCCTTCATCAATGCCTCTTGGTGATGCTGTACTCCATCAGCAAAACGCTATGTATAATGGCCAGAAGTTAAACAATAAGTTGCCACCTCATTTGTAGGTACACACATGCATCATTATGAATGCGTCCCTGTAAAAGAATGTGGGCACCATTTTGTTTTTTAGTTTACGAATCTGAGGTGGATCAGTAAATTATAAAAAAGAAAAACGTAGTGTAAAACTATTTGTTTTCAAGACGGGAGAAGCCAATAGCAATTTGATGTCTGGTCCTCTCCAAAACTTAAAAAAGATGGTGGGTGTGTGAAGCTAAAAAGGAATGGGTGGGGTGGGGACAGGGAACCGAGTTGGCTGAGTAGAAAAGCTGTACACACTGGAGAGCAACTCAGGAGTGGGGCAGAAGCACATGAGCATGAAAGCAACACAGAGCATGGGCAGGCAGGGAGCTTTGTAATGGAGACGCACATGAGACAGTGCTTGCAACATAAGGTAGACAGCAACACAAAGAGCGGGAGAGAAGCACAAGAAGGAGAAAGCTGGAAAACACATGCCCTACCAAGGAGTGCTTAGCCAAAATGGAAAAGTTAGCTCCCTAAAAGTGAGCAGTGGAAGGACAGAACCCATCTAGTCAGGGAGCTGGTAAGGAGGCTATGCTCCAGGGGAGGGAAAAATACAAGAGTAGAAAGCTGGGACAAAAAAACAATTGAATAAGAAACAAGCAAATGAGAGTGACAATAAACCCAACAAATTATAAGTATCAGGTGGACTATAAGCCCCTATAAGTTCCCTAATGTGTCTTTTGGAACAAGACAGCTTATGAAGTATGGAAGTCTCGACCTAAAAAGTACCACAAATCATGCTGCACAGGAGCAAACTCTTTGCAGAGGTTAAATGGTTACCTATTCGTTGCTCATTCCTGTTTTCAGGTGTTAAATGGGCATTAATTAGTGGAGACTTTTGCAAGATAGTATTTATTTGTATTAAAATTAGGGAAAATAATACTGTCAGAGAATATGCTGTACAATGCTGTTTAAGTAGTCTTTTCCTGGAAGTACCCAGCTGACCAGTGGCAGCTGGATCTGGAATTTACCCTGCTGTTGGCCTCTGCTAACATCCTGTGAGTCTCTAAGTGCTTCCCCTGATGCTCTGGAAGCTTTAGAAGTGTATGCCTGTGGGAGATTGAGACTTGAAAGACAAAGCGTCTGATTCAGATCTTGATGGAATTACTGCTGTTCTGCTGCCGCCACGGTCCCATGTACTCTGTCAAGCCGACGGAGTTCCAACTTCCATATTTAGAAGTATTGCGGCTGAACTGCCAACTGCCTCAACAGAGTGCTGTTCCTAGCTGTCAGGCTGGTGAGCTCCGGCCAACCATATTGAGATGTTACAGTTCTGCAGACGTTGTCCTGGCAGCGGATTGCTGAAGGAGAGAGACTGTCACTGGAGCCAATGTACATTGTACAATGGCAGCGACCAGGGTAAAAAGGCAAGTAACACTCACCCCATGTGGTTTAGCCATATATGTCCACCTGCATTACACAGTACACAACACACTACATACACACCATAATTATTTGCCATTCCACCACAACACAACACGTAAATGCAGAAAACACACAATGCCTTACATCCTGAAACAAAATATACATAGACTATTGATACTACGCTGACATACAACACAACCACAACTACCAACACAATGCCACACTCATCTGTACAAACACACTCACACAAAAGCACAACTACACACATCACAACAACGACCACAACAAAACTAAAACACTCACCTGACTGCTACACACACCAACACAACACACAACCAAACATACACAACAAAGATCAGACCCACATGCAAGTGGCACACATAAAGACACAACCACACCACCCACTCCAGCTCCCTCAACCCCAACTAGCCAAACCACGCACACCCCTCCCAAGTAAAAGTTGTGAGGTGCCAGACATATTCCCAATAGATGCCCATTCATAAGGAGGACACCCCTGGACTATAGGTAGGAGACAAGTAAGGGCAACACAGCCAGGGGAAATTGCATCATCCTAACATGTTTCACTAACACATATTGTATACATTGCCACCAAAATATTCATGAGAGTAGGAGTACATGTAGAAGGACTTTAGTCCAATTTTCACAAAGTGTGTCCCACATTGTGTATTGATGTACAAATCATTGTCATTGGAATAACACTATTGTTCCAGTGACGTATATGTGGCAACTCACATACACAACTGGAAGCACTATACTGCACTTACAGGTTTGATTGCAAAGTGCACACATGGACATAGTTTACATTTGTGTTGTCATTTTGATTTTGGTGCAAGCATTCATTTGGAAATTAATACTTACACCAAAATTAAAACTTGTGTATGTAATCGATTTTTGTAGGTGTGTCTCCATGAATGTCTGACACAGTTGTTTTGAAGACATATGCATGTCACAAGTACTATTTTAAAACATTACTGTGACATGTATAATACTACACTTGTCCCGAGCTAATGTGAAGTGACCAAACCATGTACACTAGTAGTCCGGAATGCGTATCTTTGACTCCAGGGATGACGGGTTATTCTGTCCTCCGTGAACCAGTGGCAGCAGCTACTGCAGGTCTTGTCCAGTCGGGTACAGTCGAAAACGGAAGTGGAAATGGGCAAAAAGGTGAATTATTACCACATTTTCCTTCCAATCCGCCATGTCAGGTGTGGGGGGTTCCCCACCACAGTTGGCTTGGCGGGAAGGCACTTTGTGATTGGCTTGGAGGCAACAGTGGCTGGAGTCCCGCTGCCAGGCACTATTTCCAATGGCGCTGTTGACGTGGTGGAGATTTCTGGCCAGAATTGACAGGACTCGGGCAGTCTATCGTCTATGGGACTGCCAATATCTAAATTGAGCGGGTGGACTGCCAAGGCGGTAGATGAGTTTTCTGATGAAAAAACAACATTGGGACCGTTACCGCCAAGATCTAACTCAGGCCCAAAGTCAGAAGCTAAAATCTTTAACTGAAATTAACCTGGTTGATGTATCTGACCAGTGCTACATCTCGATCAGCCTGAAATTACATCTAGGTCCCAGTCTATTGTGACAATGGACTTTCATTGGTGCTTACCTTTTCTTGGCCCTATTTCTACTTAAAACTTTCATATCTCCAATTTCTCTTATTGGATTTTTGTAATTTTGTTAATTACAATTTACCTTACTTTTCTAATTTAGTTTGGGATTTCTATTGTTTTGCATTTTGACTTTATTGCTGTTTTGGTACTACATAAATACTTTACACGTTGAACTAAGTTAAGCCTGTCTGCCCTGAGCCAAAACTACTGGAGGTTGAGTTCAGGTTAATTTGGTGACTTGGGGGGTTCATCCTGACAATGGTTGTCATTCTTCCTTGAAGCTGGCAGTAGCCCAACCCAAATAATAATCCAATTTCTTATAATCACCATATTAATGATGTGCCTCATTTGGTTGATTGTGTGCATTGAGCACATATTTACATCAATATGAGGTTGTATCTATTCTGCCTTTGGGTAATTACTGGTGCAGCAGCTGTTACGCCATGCACTGCCCTGAGGACATGGCTCATGGGCAGCAGAGTGCTTTACAAGAGGCAAGTAACCAACAATCATCACAGGAGTACACCAGAGATATAGTAAGCGGAGAATTAAAAAATAGACATTCAAGAGTGAGTGAAGGTTAATGGCATTAACCTATGTGTCTTTTAAAGAGAAGAGCTTTGAGGTCCTTTTTCGAAGGACAGGAGTTCGAAATTCATGTGGAGGTTTCCAAGAAGGGATAGTGTATGTATATTCCGTTATATCAAAGTGTTCTTTGTAATATTTTAGTACAATAATTTGCATAGCTGCCAAGTTTCCCAGGTTTATAAATGATGTCCCGCTGCAGCACAGATGTTATCATTTGAATTCTGGTACTTGTAGTCCTGTTTTAAAACGAAATACATAAGAGTACAAGTTCCAGAATTCAAAGTAGTAACGTGACCTGGCGCAGCATATCACGCATGGACCTGGGAAACTTGGCAGGGTATAATCTGCAACTTCTAACTTTCAAGGAAAGTCATTCATTTCAAAATTATTTTTTTCTCAGTATGAAGAGTACCATCTCCTTACTTAAACGGGGCACCGCGGTCTAAGGACGAAAAATACAGCCCTTAACTGGACTGGGGCTCCGTAGATCTAGACTTTCCTTTAAATAATCTAAGAGCTCAGCTGTTGTGGCTAATGACATAAAAGAAGGACAACGGCTGCACAACTAAAAGGACACTTTTTTCACATCGCCTCATAGCTGATACAATGTGTGAAGGGCAGTGAACTGGAAGGTACCCCAAAACATCTGAATAAATAGCGGCATAATTTACTGCATTTTAAATAATGTCATCACCTAATCATTGTTTGTTTTATATTAAACGAACAATACAGTTTTAATAAAAACACAGTCACAAATAGCCATATTTGTGTGTTTCGTGACAAGGTGTTGAATGTATAGAAGCACGGTAAATTTAGACTTTCTGTCTCTGTAGTATATGTTATGAGAGTATCTTTTAAACGGGAGCGGCACCATTCTAAGATGGCCGCCGCCCCGCCCCGCAGCCGAGGGCGGCTTCAGGCCACAGCTGAGCGGAGCCGGAAGTTCCGCCGCTGGTTGTTGTCCCTGCAGCCCGGGCTTGTCATGTGATGCTGCCCGCCTGCTAGGGGCGCTGTGGGAGGACCCGGAGGGTGCTGGTGCTGTTGCTGCGGGAGCTCGCGAGCGGCCCAGGCTGCCCCGCCATGGGGTGCTGCTACAGCAACGAGAACGAGGGGAACGCGCAGGTGAGGCTGGGCGGCCCGGGGTGCAGCGGAGCCAGGCTCCCGGAGTGAGGTCCAGGGGCTGCCACCAACATGGGGTGAAGTGGAGGAGTGCCTGGCCCCAGGGGAGGCGGGCAGGGCGGGACACGAAGTGCTTGGCATGAGGGGAGGGCTGTAAAAAGATGCAGTGAGAGCCGGAGGTGCCAGGTGTGGCCCACAGGTGCATGTATTTGTTGCATTCATTTATTTCTTAGATTTATTGCCCCTGGCAGTTCCAGGAGTTGATGGTGCAGCTGCTGATGGACGGGCTAAAGGTTTGCTCTGTGGTCCAAGGTTAGGCAAGAGGTGGCAGCACGGGGGGGAAACGTGATCATGTAAGTAAAAGAGGGTCTCAGTTTTATGCAAGAGGGGCCAGACTGGCGCCAAGGTTATGATGGTTCAGGAGGAAGTGAGAGAAGTAGAAAGGTCAGTGGTAAATTACGTGGCGGAAGTTGGTGACGACAGAATAGGGAAGAAATTATATGAGGAGTGGAAAGAGTCGCATTCAAAGCAGCACAGCTGTTGCTTGGTATTCACCGCATCCCTGGACAGGATGGCCACAGATAGGCTAGGTTTTTAAATGGCGAATATTTTGCTGACAACTTTTAAAAGTTGGGGTTCATCAATTTCTTAGGAGGTAAAACAGTTTTCGTTCTTTGTGGGAACATCTTCATGCTGGTAAAAAAATAAAATTAATGTTAAACCATGTGTTTTTTATTTAACATGAGTCTTTTGACAGCTGTCATTTCATGTAAATAAAAATAACTTTAAAGCCTATCTTCAGTTCAGGCAATAGCTACCCAGGAATGCCCTTGTATAAAGTCCCTGCTTGATTCACTGGCACTGCTGCTAACCTTGCATCTTTTGAGTGACGATCAGTAATAACCATGTTCCTTAGTAAAAACACGCCGGCCTAGGATTCTATAAGGTAACTCACTTTGCAAATCTTCATCACCTTCTTAAATTGGGGTTTCTCATTTTCACTTTAATGGGGTCTCCCTCTCGAATATCATACTTCGTCCACGCTCAGGAGCCAGCAAGTTCACAGATGTGCACTGATCCTTTCTGCACATAGTTCTGAGGTAGAACATGTAGAAGCGTGGGCAGGGTTTGGTGCATCTCCTACTATTTTTTTTCCTGATCAAAGTAATTGCCTGACTATAGGGATTAAACTATCATGTGATAAAAATGAGTGCCGTACTACTTGAGGAATACAAACTCACAGCAAAGGCGGTAACGGGCACAATGTATTTTTCTGTCGCTCTGGCGTACAGGATCCCATCCCTGAGCCCCCTCTTTCCTTTTGTGTAAGTTGTCAGTAAAAAGGGTCACTTACAGCAGTTTATTTAAACAGGATTGCTCTAAGTGGGCACTTCAGCATGCACCCTATTAATGACACTGAATCGCCTACTTGGGTCCCTCTTGAATTTGCCATGCCTTTTTCTTCAGAATATTGTTGCCCTTAGGACGAGAGTGTAGTCCTAGGTTTTCACAGTCCTTTGCCAGTGTTTTCATTAGTACACTGCTCTTTCACATTTACTTAACACTTCTTGGAAATTCCATTCTATATTTGCAGTATGATTCCAGTGCTGGTAAACGGTGTCACGCTTGGTGCTCAGTTGAGCTGGAATTGTGGAATGGTTAGGTCATTATATGCATGTCCTAAGGTAGTGCACGACATCTGTGCTGTGCGCAGTTCAACGTTTCTGCTTGTTTGAATGATCCAACCAACGTTGTTGTGTCACAGAGCGGTTCCTTGGACGGTTTAGTGTTCTAATTTGCGTGTGATTTTTGGGAGATCTGGGTGATTACTTCTCTTCTATCGTAGCTGCTATAGAAGACTTTGGAGTTCATGGTTGGGCAACGGGAATAACAACAATACATACCAAATAGCCTCTTTCAGATGTTCACTCGTTGATTGAGGCCAAACCGCTTAACGTTTGTGAGACCTTAAGCTGGTACAGTTTTTTTTTCTCTTCACAAAACTAGTCCTTTCATGTCAGAGGAGAATCTACTCTTAACCAGTGATACTGTAACAACACTTGGCTTACCTTTCTGCCTTTATTGGTGGACCAGCCAACCTTGTATACGTAACATATATTGAAAAGGTTAAAAAAATCAACAAATCAGCTAAAATGAAAAGAATGCTTTAAACATAGGCTTGGCTTAGTTTACAACCCTGCACTTCGTTCAGTAATTCGGCAATCCACGCTGGATTTTCTCTGAAGATTATCTATGGTGTTACCAAATGTGTTTGCAATCTGAGCCCTGCCCGAGAGTAATTACAATAGCAAACACCCATTCAGCTACATCAGTGTATTTAAAAAAAACAGTTTTAACGGTTCTCAATTTCACAGACTTACTTTGCAGGCCCTCTTTCTTCCAGATGTTGAAAAAAGTCTGTAGAAGAACATTACTGGGTCCTTAGTGGGTTTAACCCCTCCCATCCCCCACGGTATGCTTTAGAGGGAGTCCTTTTTAGTGGATGTGGCAGTCTTGGTTTTTCATCAGTCATACGTTCTATATTTAAGATGAGCTGCCGTTACAATCTGCTCACTCCTTGGATTGTTCATCACAATAGAAGAAACAGAAATGGAGAAAAAAGAACCAGAGAAGAAGAAACATTAGCCCTGAGCGCTGACATATACAAACCACCTCCCTACATTGAGGGGTGCTGTGCAACTCTGAGTTGATGGTATTGTGTTGTCATTCCTAAAATTATTTTAAGTAGCACTTAATTTGTAAAAGAATAACTGCTGTGGCCCCAAACATTTCTCAGAAGCCCCCCTCCTGTACCTCTGCATGGTGAGGATGCGAAGGATGTCTAGTCTTGATTCCACCTGTGCCTCTGTTTCCCTGCTATACACTCTGTACCCCTTAATCTAACTCTTGCACATAATTTTTTAATAATGTTTTCTTCCCTTTTCACTGGGTACCTATATTTATCTTCATACTTTGTTCCCCCTTGTAGGAAATCTGCCTTTTCTGTCTGGTCACTCTGGATTTTTCACCTTTTTTTCACCCCTACAATTTTGCTCGCTTTAGAACTCTCTGCACTTTATCCCGTTAACCAACAGTGAAGTGGCCTTTTAAACATGGTCAAATTGATATACTCCTAAATGGTATTTTTAACAAGTTTGTGAGTCCTTTGTAAATGGCATTGAGTGTGCCCAGGGCCTGGACATTGAATGTCAATAGTGGACGGCCGCACTTATTCACATTCCTCTACAGTATCAGAGCAAGCATGGCTTCAGGCCTATCATTGTAGCCTGACTGTAGCAGTTTTAAAAACTGCAATTTAACCGCTCAAAATAACCCCTTTTGACAGCTCAAAACATTCGTTTTGAATATTAGTAAGCCACCCCTAGGTAGGCCCTATTTCCCATATGTCAAGGTCATGGTATTTAAAAGTAGAACATTCAAAGAGAGTGCCCTAGGGTGACTATCACTCGCGCCCCACCCATGGAAGTTGTTTAAAATAATTTCATTGCAAATGTTGCCGTGGTATTATTAATTGTGTAATAGATGATGTCATGAATGATGTAATCTGTGGTGTAATTAGCAGTAGATAGCAAGGGTGCACGTTATAGTTACCTTAGGGCACGAGTTGTAGTTACCGGATTTAACTATAACTGGGAAGTTTCAGTAGTTTTGTATGTTTTAAACATTACATTGGCACTGAAATTTTCACCTGACTATAATGTCACCTAAACCTTTGTTTTTTTTTTTCCAGCAAATTTATAAGGTTTTTTTAAATGAAAAGTAAAATATTATAACAATTTCTAATTGTACTGTCACTTTGTTTGTTTTTTCATTGACTGTTTTTAGTAATATTTTGTTACCATACTTAAAGCCAACAGTGCGCGGCCTCCAGCCATTCACAGTGGATGCGCCCAGCTCCACACCGTGCTCGACCTTTGGTTTCCAAAGAGATCCCCGCTCTCCTGCACCCCACTTTCTTCCTAGATTTCTGACTCCATGTAGCAGATTACTTATAAAAACAAGATCTACTGATTTTCTCTCTTCATCTTGCTTATTTTCATCGGCAGGAAGTTTGTACCCCTGCTGCCCATGTCGCTTTCTCCAGTAATCATCTCATTTATCTAATTTCACGTTGACCCTTCCATCCCTCTCCTCCATGCATACCATTTCATGGTTTTCAAAATAAAATAATGTGTTCCCATATCGCTCATAATCTTGCATCCCATCGTTATAACCTTTTTGTTTTGGCTCTTCTTTCCCTTTATTCATCTTCTTCTTTCCCTTTATTCATCTTCTTCTTTCCCTTTATTCATCTTCTTCTTTCCCTTTATTCATCTTCTTCTTTCCCTTTATTCATCTTCTTCCTTCCCCTTATTCATCTTCTTCTTTGCTTCACCCATGCTGCATTCAGTTTAGGGTTGATGGAGGAATAGAAAAGAGGCCACCGTGTTGATGAGCATCTGTTTTTTAATTCTTCACTTCATCTGAGGATTTTTTGTGAAAATAATTGGACTCAATCCTCCAGTTGTCCCCACCCCCCCCTTGTTTTTCTGCCAATTTTGGCCTTTTATAAGAGTGCTGTCTTAGCAGCCTAGTTCACCAACCGACTATTTAGTTGATTAATATGGTGGTGAACACAAATCAATATGTTTGCTTCCTCTTGGAAGCCCTTTAGCTGTGTATACTGTAGTGTTTACCTCATTAGTGTTTGCTGGGTCTGACATTATGTACCTTATTTGAAGTAAGGTTAGGTGCTTATTTTGAGTTCAGCTATCGGATATAAACGGAGGTCTGAATGCCACCTTTAGAGCATTTTTTATAGGGAAGGTGTTTATAGACTCGTAGAGAGCATTACTGTCTTGATGGAAGCAAATGGTGAACCTCTTAATAGATATTTGTGGCATATAGCTTACATTTTCTCTAATAAGAATCAACACACAATCTGGTTAACATAATACATTTAGACTGCAGAGACCAGATATTTTAATATTGTATTAGTTTTGCTCAAATGGGTCCAGAGTTACTTTTGACTTTGACAGTACACTCGTAGAACATTTCAAAGGAGATGTTGCATTATTTGCTGCAATTTGTTGTACAGAATATATTTACTCACCCCGATAGTTAGCACTTTGTACATAACTTATCTCCTGGAAGATTCTGCCTCCCCTTTAAACATGTTACCTTGTGGTGCTCACAACAGTGCAGACCAAGACTTCTTGATTACTTCTGTCAAATAGATGGGCACCGCTAATACATTACTCAACTCCAAAGGGTGTAAAATCTGGCAGCTAGAGTACTGCTGTACATTGTCAAAAGTGACCCCCATCAAAATAGCACCCGAAAGTACTTCACAGGCTCAACTTGGATGTAGGGGTCGCATTCAAGGTCCTTAGTGCTGCCTTTAAAGCCTTATGGGTGGAAATGCCCAAAATACTTCCTCTCATTTGACCTACCACTACTCACCAACCAGGAACCATCCCTCACGGTATCAACTAATTATCATTCAGACTACTCAAACTTGGAGACGGAGCTCTGTGATGACGGCTTTGCAATAGCTTCCATCCAAATCTGAGACTTGAGCCGATCTACATGAGGTTCTGGAAGGGGCCATAATGAAAACAAAGCGCTTTAAATTTAGTGCTGAGCTCCTCCAGCAAAGCGCTTGCAATTGAACACCCAGAAAGGTAGCGCCTCACTTACCAACCTCACGAAGGTAGGATTTTCTTATCCCCATCTTTAGTATTCTGTTGAGTGCCGCAGGTCTCTTTTTGTTACTTCAGTACTTCCAAATAAGTAAGGATGTGGACAGAAATATAGGATTGTTTAGTCGTGTAAACCAAAATCTTCTGTGTATTGTGTTGTTAGACAGAGGTGTAATAAACCCAGGATGAGATTTATATAGCACATGCTTGCATACAAAGTATTCATGTCCTGTGCAAAAGTGGGAATAATTCTGTAGAGCCCAGAGGAGGTGGTAGAGGGTTGATGTCATCAGGGCAAGAAGGAGTATTAGCTGTGGTTATCAACTAGATAGTCACATGTTGCTGAGATCTAGCATTCCACTCCTTAACGATTCCTTCATTTCATATGCTTGCTACTTATATTCAGGGGAGGTAATTTCATTTTCAGTAACACATTTTTATGTCCTTCTGTTCTCACTGCCTCAAAGGGTGCCATTAATATATCATATCGAATCATTCTTTAGTGTTTACACAGGTAGCACTATTCTCAAAGAATAAACCACCAGGGATTGAAGATTACTTATATGCCTACTTAAAAAGACAAGTGGGCAGAGAGGAATGGGTCATTGTAGATTAAAAATATGTCAAATTGTGAAGAAGTTTTGAAACTGCAGACTGGAACCTCTTTACTACTGTGATAAACTGCTCAAAATGTTCTCTAGCATCCATAATCTCAGAAGAACGTAGGAAAAGCTGAGAACACTCCTACAGATTGTAGGCGAAGAACATAAACTGAATGGCTTGCTATTGTCTGAAAAACCAAAGTACAGAACTGAGCATGTGCCAGAGAACTAAAAACAAAGTATGTAAGGCTGTGCAAAAAGAAACCAAGTTGATTTTAACAGGTTTACCAAGATAAGTTGACTCAACCACCTTGCTGCTTAAACCCGTCCTATCGCTTCCTTATACCTTAATACGGTCAGGTCCTCTCAAGGGGAGGAGCTACAAAGCTGTGTATGTATATATGTGTATATATATATATATGCACACAAATTGTTAGCAAATCAAAAATCCCCACAGAGAGAGGTGTTTAAGTTACTTTATTTAAAAAAAAAAATGCTCCATTCCTAAGATTTTCCATTAACTGAGCATTACAATATGTTCATTTTGTTTAACCATGTACTGGACTCTCTGATGTGGTTGGGGGTCTTTTTGATGCTTGTGCCAGAGAGTCACCTGAATACTCCACTGACAGACTCATTGCTACAATAATGATGGTATAATCTGTACCAAGCTCTTTGTTTCACAGGTATACCTTGGCTAAAATCATTAAAATATTTTCACGGTAGTTAATTAAGTGGCTACGTCCAACATGTGGGGGGGGGGGGAGTCTTTGATCAGGGAGAACTCGGGATTTGCAACAGAGACTAGTTGAAGAGACATAAGGCCTGGTTACGACCTTGGCGAATGGGATACTTAGCGACAAATGTGACGGATATCCCACCTGCCGTTTTACAAGTTCCATAGGATATAATGGAACTTGTAATACAGCGGACGGGATATCCGTCACGTTTGTGATGGAGTATCCCATCCGCCAAGGTCGTAATCAGGCCCATGGTTCAGACCTAGTTTCTATTGGCTGATATTAGCAAGCTTTGGACATCTGGTGAATAGGGTATGAATTAGTGGCTTGCTGGAAAAGCTGTCACTTCTGCCCCCAATGATCATGCATTTTTTTGGATGAACATATTACTGAAATATTTTTTATGTGAAAATGCACACACCTACCAGAATGCCTCATGGGGCTAAGAAAATGAATGAACTCAAGATGTAGCTTAACTGACAGGCAAACAGAGCCCACAAAGCAATTGCAAATTAATCAGGAAATATGTATATTTTAAGACCAAAAACGACTTTTGAGAGTAGTTCTGTACTGTTTAGTTAGTCATCTTATAACATAAAAGGTGTGCAGACAAACACAATCTATTGCCCTGTTGTAGGTAACCTAATACTGAGAAATGCACACTGTAAGAAAAATCACAAAACATGTTTGTATTTCACATTCATTAATTAGGTTAACTACATTGTCAGCATCTTTTGTATTTAAAAAACAAACTAAATTTGTTTTAATAACCAGTGTCTTATAACAATATAAAATACACAAAATAATCCAAATATTGATTTCAAAATTATTTAAAAAAAATAACTTACCTAAAACAAATGCTGTTTAAGGGTTATTGGGCTATTTCCAATTTAGAAAAGCATTTTCTCTCTTTCTCTCAAAGGTTAACTCTCAGCAACAGTTATTTATAAAAGCCTCTTTATTGGAACGGACAGGAGTGTGTCGTACTGATGAAGATATTACGGTGCTAAAACAACATTTTAAGGTTTTACAGTAATCTTGCAGGCTAGTGGACACTCGTTTGATAGAAAAGGTACATAGAACCAACTTAATTCAGAAAGCAGGAATATGATGAAAACCATTTTTTATGTGGTAATATCAGGAGTAGAGGGCAGTGTGACAGGGATACTGAAAAGAAATGGCAAATTCGCTGCGAGAGTGGGTAGGCATGGGATCCTTGAGGATTTGATAGTTAAGTTGGCTTGGAGCTGGCTTTGTTGTTCTTGATTCTGTTATTTTTAAAGTGGTGTTCAATTGACATTTAACTCTAAGATTTTAATGGATGCTAAAAAAAAAAGTTAGAGCCCTTTTAATATGCTCTTTCTTTAATCATAGATGTCTTGTTAGATTGTGCAGTAAAACATCCTGATCTGTTAAAACCACATTAAAGAAAAATCTATGTTTGCAGTATCTTTGTTCTCGCATTAATTTACATTTGATAGTATGTTTATAGTATTTTTCTGTCTTATTCTGTAGCCTAGTAACAGTATTACTCGCTGTCCTTATTACTTTATTAAACTTTGCTGTGAGATATATACGTTTTGCCAGAGTTTAGGAGAGGAGGCAGTTTGAGTTATTACATTAGACCATCCACGCCCTGTTCAGTAACAGTACTTGAGTTTGTTTTTTGTTCCGTTGTGCAATCATTTTTCTCGTGACTCTGACTTCCTTTTTGTTAGGACGTTTATCTTAGTGAATCAGGTTTCTCAACACTGCTAGCCAGTAGTAATATACAAAGCACTGGATTCACAGTCTTCACTGAGTTCTCTTTAGCCACTCAACAAGTATTTGTTTTTCTGCTTTTAGGCTCAGTTCCACAATTTTCGGCTTGTAAACTTAAAGCCCTGGGTTGCCAAACAAAAAGTCTATTCAGGCATTCCTTTACCTTCACTCCCTTAAACTATTTAAATCTGAGGTAAATTTGGTCAAAATGGGAAAACACTATTGAGAGCTGTTGGATGCAAAATGTGTTTTTAAATGATTCTGCTTATTTTCACTCCAGCCCTGACATAGTTGAAGATTCAAGTGATTAACCTACACGTTTCACCTAGAACCAACAATCAGTTTGGATTCTGCTTCAACTAGCACCTTCGGTTAAACAAGAACCTTCATTCTTTTAACACACTGATTCTGCTGTGTGTCATGTTTTCAAGTGATATCCGCACACTTGCCTTCCATATACGCTTAACATCAGTGGTTACCTGAAGACCTAGAGGAGAAAGTCCAGTTTCTGACATATGGCAACCTCTTGTCTGATTTTGACTATCTCCCTGACGGCATTGGTCAACTCTTTTTGTAATTTAACTTCTCTTCTGCCTATCAATAGGTGTCCGGCCCCCAAAGTAGCTGCTACAGCCCAGTCATATTTTTTAAATAGAAGAACATTTAATTTATTCGCAATGGTCAATGTCACTTTATTTCCGAGGCAGATCTGACCTCGGTGCAATTTTGTATGAAAAACTATCTAGTGATGCCCTCAGTCTATACGCTGTACAAAAGGTACAGAGTGGGAGAAGGGCAACTCTTCTGCAAGTTCCTTCTTGTCATTTATGTTTTGGTATATTTGGTAGACGAACAGAGGTATTAACAAAGATGATGGAAATTGAGGAGTTCAGCTTATTGCTTTCGCTTTACATCAACGTACTTGCGTCACTTTCCTACCTGCTGTCTGGCTGTGGCGTAGACAGTTTAACAAAGATGCCTTTTAGTTTAGCACTGGAGTTGTTTACATTCTTTGACATAATGATAGTCTTTAATATTGATGAAGTGTTCAAATAACATGAACATGGTTGATGGAGAAGCTTATTTGGGTTGTTTATGATTAAGGCTGAGTTCCAATTATCTTCATTCAGCAGACAGAAGTAGCCTAAATGATTGTGTTTCCTGTAATTGCATTGTGGCCTCACTGTTGTGTTGTGTGCTATCTCGCGAAATCAGTGCGTTTCAAGGGATCAAAATATATGTTGTAGAAGGGGTTATGTTCCCTGGTCAGTGGCTGCAGTGTTCATATATGCTAATTAATAAGGCTGTGTCTCCATTCTAGTTCTTTATTCAACATTCTTACAAGGATGGTGTATATTTTTTAAGCCATTGTTCATGCACAGGAACTACTGATGTTGAAAATAGACGTGCCGCACTCAATCGGTAAACTGTAATTCGCACTTGTATAGCGCACTTCTCACCCGTTAAGGTCTCAAGGTGCTGTACACATACCGCTGTGGAACCCCTCCTGGCTTTTCCCTGGGAGGCACCCACTCCTGGGCACCCTCAGGGTGAAGCCAGGCATCCAAGCGCTGTCATGGCCGTTGTGGAGATTAAGCAAACTATTGCCCAGAGTTACAGAGTGGGACCCATTAATTAGAGCACCAAGGCGAGAATTATCTGGTCCAAGGGAATTGAGCCCAAGACCCGCCGAGGCGGGAATTGAACCCTGGTCCCGGGCCAGATCGCTGCATCAGGGTCTGCCGCTCTAACCATTGTGCCACACTTCTTCAAATCGGTCACCCATGGGTGGCAAAATGTATGGGTCCATATCTCTTAAAGAGAAGATTGGGCTCAGCATTTTTTGGTTTATATTTCCACACTTTATGAATCAAAAATAATTCCCTTTGACTTAATATGTTGTTCCTAATATTAGCTTGATACGTCACAGATATGAGGACCCCAGTTGCAGCATTACGGCCGCTACATCACGTGCAGAATCCATTGCTAGTTGCTTTTCATACTAACCAGCACACACACATCTAGGCTGCAGTAGTGCATGGAACCACGTGACTTGGGCTGGGCCATTGTTGTAAATTGTGGGGCCATGGCTGGAGACTGCAGCCATGCCTAGTCTGATCGGTTGTTGTAATGCCAGATTCAGGACCAAGTTTGTACATTTGTGTCAACCGAAGTTGCAAAATCGTTTGATTTGTAAATATGGTCTGTTTGTGGCTAATAAATTACGCCAGCGCAGATTTACTGGAGCTCTGCTTCTTGCTGACAATATTTTTGGAGTCATACTGCATGTGTTCTTTAGATCATAAGCCGAATGTCACTGATACGGCTTCCTCTAACTCGCTCTGCTTGTTGCTGCTTCCTCCGCCACTTTGTGAGTTCCCAGAAGAAGTAATTCTTTCGGTTTCCAAAGGAAGTCGTTTACAAGATTTAACATGGACCTCATCTTGCTTCAGCTCTGTTATGATGGTAAGGTAACCCCTACCAGATGAGCTTTCCGAACTAGCTTTTTGCAGTGGATGTCGGATCAGAAGAGTCTTGTAAATTGGCATTAGTACATTTTTGAGAGCAGATACTTTAGGCACAAAACTTTCTATTCTTTGGGCCGATAAGAGCAATCCCCTCTGACATTGATCCGCCTTATACTAATTTTGCCTTTGTCCTGCTTGTGTAGTAGAAAACTACCATTTATTTGTGCATTGATGTATTTTAACATATAAGGTTTGGAAGTTAAAATGGAATAAAGTTAGACTTTTGTGATTTTTTTTTTTTTTTAATTACAAAAACTTTAGTTTATGCCCTTTCTAGCTGAATTGATTCAATTCTTCAACACAGCTAAAATGAGCTTAATGTTTGTGAAATGTCTGTACCCTTACTGACTTCCTCAATCACTGGAAAACTGAAATGTACAACGTAATCTCAGATGAGGTGTGCTCTGCTTCTCCAGTCTTTACTCATCCTACATGGGTTCCATTGTTGTTCTTGCCCAGTAAAGTCCTGTCTCCTTTCCTTACTCTTGTTAATTTATTTACTATTGTTATCTTCCTTACTCCTGCTGTGAGACTTATCCATACATTTGCTGCTTTTTCCATGAAAGCATGTTTTACCTGTGGGGTAGCAATTTGCATCCACTGTATCAAAGGTTTTGATGTATGTGGAGGGTGTATGAGGGTGCGCCACTTCCCTGAGCATCCTGGTCATAGTGTGGCATGGAGGGGCACTATGCCATGACCATCGAAGTCCAAAGAATTGAAACAGAAGTACCCTCTCCCCACCGGCTCAAGGTGGTTTTGGCTTCTTGATTACTTAATAGAGAGGTACGGACACTTACTATCTGCTGTTATCTATAAACCAGAAGGAAGAAGTTGAAAATGCCCTTCTACTTTATGCAGACAAGCAAAACTGCATTTTTGGTGCCACTGACAGAGCAGAAATGGATAACTGCAGATTAGCTCTGTAAACGTAGTATGAGAGCAAATTGGCCTCTGCCTGGTAGACACCACCTGTGCAACGGGGCAGGAACTAATTTGGTATAGATTCTTAACATTTTGTTTGAAACCCTATGAATTGCTGGAAATGCCATGGTTCATGCTTTTTTAGCTATGTAGCCACCATAGAGCGGTATCTTACATTTATTGGCATGTTTCTATATAGCACCAACTCAAAGCCATTGGGCTCCAACGCTCTTATCCAGATCCTGGTCGGCACATGGCGTGTGTAAGTACATGAGCCACTGACTGGGTACTTCTTGTAATGCTTGAGTACATCAGTTTTTGCCTGAGTGACTGGCGCTCTATCCTTGGTGCTAGAATAGCTTCGAGAGATTCAAGGTATCCCAGTCACAACATTTTGTTCCTGGGCTTTTACAGTCTCCATGGAATTTAAAGGGCCTTACAAAAAGATGCTCATATTCAGATCTGTTTATCACCTTCTGTGCTCAATATCTCCTTACTGGCATGCTTTACTGCATGGCAAATATTTATCTGGGGCGATAATGAATCCAAATGCCATATGTGGTGTTTTTACGGCACTAGGTATACATGGCCTTTAGCACAGGTGGTGTTTGCAGAGCTGGAGCGGTTTACGTGCCTGGCAGTCTGGGAACTGAGTGACATTCACAAAACTCTGTATTGTCCCTATTGGGAAAAGCAAGGATCATAGTTGTATAGTACATAATATTGTGCATTGCAAGACCCAAGTGCAGATTCAGGCCTCTTGCCATCTGTAAACTGTAGTGAAATAATTGTGTTTATTCCCTGATAATGACAACCCTTCTTCTTTGAAAAGGAGGCTGATATATTTGAATGATTGCCTCGTGTATGCCTCTGTTACAATCTGCCAAGAAAGCAGTGCTTCTTTTAACTGCGCATATTTAATCAAAGATGACCAAGAAGAAGTATTTGGTAAGCCAAGGTCTACCAAATGACTTTCTTCAGCTATGTGTTGCGTCATTTCACCTTTAAGTTGACTATTAAATTGCCAGGTTGTGGCATACGAAATATTGGATGAATACGAGAAGCACTTGAAACCGCACGTGCAAAAGTCCTCAGTTTTTTGGTGTCCAGTGCACCTCCTTGAATTATTTTCAGGAATGCTTTTGAAGTTTACACTCATATGTTTAATTTGGTCAAAGAGTTGGCAGCTAGATGTGGTTTGCGGAGTTGGAATTGCCACAGTTCATGCTCTCCTCTTATTTGGGCAGAACTCTTCAAGTTGTGTATCTACAGGGGTAATTGTTGGAAAACCAGCAATGTATGGTACCTTGGAGGCAGGAAAGCGGAGCAGCTGGGCCTAAAATTCCTTTCGTGTACCCAAAGTTTCTGCTGTGCTAAAAAAAGAAAATGTGACTTGAAAGCTGAGCTGTGTATGTTGTGACGACAAGTGTATATTCATATTAAGCTTGTCACCTAATACGTGCACGCTCTGGATAAATGTTCAGTTGAAGAAGGGCTTCCCATTTATTTTAAAGGGGGCGGTGATATCTGCGAGGTGCTGCTATTTATGTTTGGCCACACATTGAGGTATGTGTTGGAGTCCTTTATCCTTGGCTGCCCTTCAATTGGGAGTGCTTTTCATTTCTCAGAGACTCCGCAGGCGCACAGAGGTGACCGCTGCTGAATACACTGGTTTGTGCCCCTTGATAGTAGGACCTATGGGCCGGAAAGTGACGGTCAAGAACTCGGTGTCTGAGGACTGAGGCATGTTCTGTAGATTTGCAACCAGCACGGTCTATTTCCACTCCCTGAGTTGGATGTCTTTTCAGTGTATTCCCTTCTCCAATCAGTAAAAGAATGTTTTCTAATGTTGCTTCCTAATACCTTCATCATCCATTCTAGAGATAGAAGTAGCCTTCTGTGGGCATGTTGTGCTTCTGGTTCTCTTTAGGAGTTGAATATCCCGGTCATATCTAACTCCTGCCTTTGCTCCAGAGTACTCCTAATTAAAATCATAAACCAGTTTTAAAAACTGTGGTTCAGGCCACTTATCATCCTGGTAGGACATCTCTAGGATATCACTGATCAATATTTATTCTTAAAAATGTGTTGCCTGTGGCTTGATTGCAGGACTCCAAATAAAGCCCAAATGCTGCTGTTTACAGATGTGATGAGGTGTGACAGAGCTGCTTAAACTCTTGAAGCACGAGGCCCCTGCGCACTTTCCAAATGTTCTTTTCCTGGGCAGAATCCTGGCTTCCTTATGTCCCATTTCATTTATACTACTGATGAATAAGGACATTTCCTGCCAATCTGATTGGAACTTCAGTGACTTTTGTTTAGCTTGACCAAAATATTCCACACCCGCTGCCAACCAAAATGGCCAAAACTCCCTAGGGCCCTGTGGGATGATAGTATCACAAGATTGTTTATTGGGTCAGAGGCAAAATGTGGAAACTGACATTGTGGAGTCCATGTGGTTCTGTCCACCCTGCCTTTCAATGGAATACTCTGCTCATTCCTAATGATAAAACATCCTTTCACTTTTTGTGCATATAATAGATCCCACGGTACACCCCTGCACACCACCCCACCCCCCACCATTTTGCTCCCACATGTTCACTTGAACCTTTACAGACTTTCATAGGAATGGGTCTAATTAGCTTTCAGTGAACCACTGTGTTTCAGTAACATTTGCAGCGGCAATCAATTCATATACAAGGATCCCACCAGCCTGGAAAATGGTAACATTTAACATCACGACTGCATAACTACTAAACATATTCTCTCAATCTGATCCCGCCAGAACCCTCAGAGGACAAAAAGAGTAGAGAGAGAGAGAGAGAGAGAGAGAGAGTGGGTGAGTGTGAGGGAAGGGTAAAGTCTTCTCGTGATTGCTCAGGGCCGAGTTCTGGAAAGGTTTTACCTTTCCTTCTTTCTTCCGTCCTAGTAGGAGGACAAACTGAACCCGTGCTTGTCTTCCCCACCTCCCCCAGAATATACACAGTTAAGGTAATCAACTCATTTTATTAGGTCGGTGCAACCACACAGTCATCATTGTTCAATCCTCTTGGGATGAGGCAAGGTCAGGACTGTCGTGGTTGGCAGTCAACCACACTGGATGTGCCAAGGCACAGTGTCGGGAATTGGAGTGCTGAAAAACATCAGGCGTTTCTCTGTGAGTTCAGACCTCCAGGTCTGGCATGGGTTTGCGTGCATGCAATTGTGAGAAGGAGCTTAGTTTTTAAGTTGGGTTAGGCGAGGATAATATTCTGATCAGGAATAGAAGTAGTTGGTTGATTTGGGCTAGTTAGTTGCCTTGTATCTTCCCCACATCTCAAATTGAAAATGTATACAACTCTGTAAATCATTTTGGTTGTACATAAATAACTATAGTCTCCCCATGACTTGTACTCCTCTACACTCGCACATGCACATAAGAAACACACACATTTTTTCTGTTTCCAACAACACTTCATAATCTGGATGCTTCTGCTGCACTGAATATGGCCTATATTCTGAATGAGTAAGTCCCTAAAATAAAAATAGAAATTAATTTTCTTGTCCATTTCTTCAGACTGCTACGTGTGGTGTTAATCCCAGATCTGGCTGCAGTGCTTCCTTTTTTGAAGAGAAAGGTAAAAGGCCAGTAGTGACTCTTGGATCACAAAAAACACAAGTGGAATTGTCTCCAAATAATAGGTTACAGTGTAAACCTGCCGCTGGATTGGGATTGGTTACTACACCTGTCTTCATTTATGGAGCGGGGGGACCAGATGGACGATCAGCTAACACCTTCACTGAAAAGAAAATGTATTTTATTTTCTTTCTGATAGAGAACCATTAATTTGACTAGTTAAATAGATCTGTAAAAAAATCAAATGGTAACCTTGCACATGAGTTTATGGGGAGCCAGTGTAAATCCTAGGAAAAGTATGCAAAAGTATGTAAAACATTTTTAAAATTTCTTATAAGGAGGAGATGGCACAAAGGCAAACTGTTACATTTTACAGAAAAAAACTAAGAAATGTGCACAGACGATGGTGGAAATATATATAATTTTGGAATTACAGTTTGAAACCTAGAATCCTGAGTCATGTGAGCTTGGTCACACTCCCTCCTGCCCTGCACTGCCCTCTGCCTGTCCCAGCAAGACATTCTTTTGTCTGTTTAAACCCACTTCTTTTTGGGCTCACTCCAGGGAATAGCTAAGAATCTCTTCTTGTGCATACGCCCCCAGTATGGGTTTGTTGGAACCTGGAAGCTCATTGAGTCGGAACCCACACTCTGGTCTGTCCTTATTTCCCATCTTGATGTCTTCCTCAGCTCCCTTTCATGTTCATAGTCTAATTAGATCTTTTAACATGTTCAGTGAACAACACACCCAGACCCAGTTATCACCCATTCTCTGAATGCTTTTCTGCCACTCCTGGCAATACCCCCCCGAATATAATTTTTGCTGATTGCATACTGCCTATTCCTGTGTTGCTGCTCTACTGCTCCTGTTTAGACTATGTTTATAATATAGTCAGTCAAGGCATGTACTATCGAGTATATGCTTTCACCTCTGTTCTTTTTCAAGCCTTCCTGCTCTTGGGTGAATACTCCGAAGCATATTCACAGTGACATGAATAGTGACCATGCCTGTGGGTTGCTCCTTTGCGTCTCCTGAGTAGACCCCCAGGACAGTGGCATCGACTGCTTTCATACTATCCATTCTTATGTTGCTGTTCTGCTGCTCTCGGGTGTTCTTGTGTTTATACAACAGTCAGTGAAGGCTTTTACTTCCAAGTGTAACTGTTTTCATTACTGGACTCTTCGGATGCATGAGACTCAAAATGGTTAAACTGTATGAAACTAGTTTAAAGTTGGTGTTTGCATGCTTGTATGGCTTTGACTGTTCTCACACTTTTCCAAAATAATTGAACACATGCAGCTGCATAGAAGCGAGGACCCAGGTTGAGTACTCTCTGCAGTACACACATAGCACTTAAAGAGGCACTCAAACTCTTGCTACCAATCCATATAAATGCTTCTAATGATTATCCATCCCATGCCTCACTTCTACTCTTCACAGCTGGGCGCAGCAGCAACATACACAAAGAGGTTTTGAGATGGACCGCTACTGACTGAGGATACACATAGTTGTGATTATCCATCATCTCCAAGTGGTGCCATCATTCTAGTTCTGAGGTATCAAAATTGCCAGTTTAGCTAAGGGATGGAAGACTCAATCACTGGTCGATTTTAGTACATGTTGCATGGGAAACAGCATTCACAATGCGGCCCGAACCACGCATGCTGTTACATCGCAAGTGTTCCAACAAATGGATCTTTCACACGAATTACCTAACCACACATCTTTACAATGACATGCCTTAGGGAAAGCGGCATTGGGCTTCAAAGTCCAACGCTTTCCCTACTGACGTGCAGACTGGAGTTGGATTAGTAAATTATTCCTCTCCAAAGTCAAACACTTTCCCTAATTCCTGTCGTTGTCACGATATGCGTTATAAAGATGCATTTTTTTATAATGCCCCTGGTGTAACATCATGCGTGTTAAAGCTGTGCGTTATTCCAACATACAACCTGCCACACATCTAGTCAGTAGTGAGATGAGGAAGGGCAGGCTGAATGCACGTGTCAGGTCTGAGCCTGGTGCCTTGTACCTCCTGCAGAGGTCATGCGCTCATTTTCCTTGCGTTATTAAGAAGGAGATCAATTTATGAGATCAGGTTATGTACCACTTAAAAATATGTGTGTTTGAGTCTGGGTTCTCTTAGTTCTCTGTCTGTTTCAAAATGTACAAAGTTCTGTTCTTCAGACTTCCAACAGTCTACCTGTGATGCTCGATAGTCTTCTAATGAATGGATGCTTGTCTGCCTTCACACAAAACCAGATTTTTATATCGTGTCTTGATCCTCTCCACGGTATTGAAGTCCTTCAGACCTGGGCTCGGCTCCAGGCTCTGCTCAGACCGTGCTGTGGTTTATCTTTCAGTTAACGAGCATGTGCAGGTGCCTCCGAATTAGCCAAGTACACACGTTGGGGACAAAAAGGTACATAGCTCTTTAAAGAAACTACTGTGTTCCAAGCTAATTAGACAGCATCTGGTTAAAGTAACCTCTTTGTGTCTTGGTGGGCAGCCAGGGGTTTTGCTAAATAGAACAGACGGCCTCATAGCACTACTGTGGAAAACTAGGATTTTTAAGGACATCATGAAATTAAAGTGGTATTTGATAGCTCTGGAATCAAATCGTGGATCCTTCCATAGCACGGTTGCTTGAATGGAGATGTTTCTGCTGCTCATCTCCAATGGACACCAGGTGAGCAGTGGAATAAAAATATGCTGTGCTTGGTAATGTAACAGCTAAGAATTGTAGACATCTGCTTTGAAAGTAGAATTATAGACTTAGGGGGTCATTATGACCTTGGCGGTCTTAAGACCGCCAGGGCCAATGTGGCGGTCCAACCTCAACATTACGATTGTGGCGGTAGCGCCATGGTTGGACCGCCAGCACCTCCAGATTAAGAGTTTTCGTCTGTTTGGAGGTGCTGGGGGTCCTAATCCACCAGGGCAGCGCTACCCTGGGGATTATGAGTCCCTTCTCCGCCAGCGTTTTTGCCATGAAAAGGCTGGCAGAGATGGGGTGCTGAACTCTCCATGCACTTGGCATGGGTAGTGCAGGGACCCCGCTGGCCAGCCCCGTCGCGATGTTCACTGTCTGCTTTGCACCCTACCCACTATGGCATTTCCGCCGGCTCTATTATGAGTCAGAGACAATGCTGTAGGCCTTTGCCCGCTGGCCCAGAGGGCAGAAACACTGTTTCCACCTGCTGATCCAGCGGTAAACTCGTAATGGGGCCCACAGGAAGGCGGTCGCACTGGCGGCAACCTGCCCGTCGGGACTTAGGTGGATGGGCTTTTCCGTCCACCGAAGTCATAATGACCCCTTTAGTGTGTCTCCGATCTATGAATTTGTCTGGATTTTGCACTTTCTGAAACAATGTCACCTGTTCAAGCTTTGTCCTCAGAAGTTGAAAACAGACTGATGCTTCTGATATGGCTTGTGGCCTTGTAAGTCTGAAAGGAAAGCTCTATTGTATATGTTTGACAGACTTTTATCAGAGCTTAGCGATTAAAAAGGCCTGCTCAGTCAAAAGAAATATGTTAACAGAAAATCCTTCTATGTATCCTTTTTTGCCAGTTGGAATCCCCAGAAATAGCTTACTTTCCATTATTTTGAACAGAGCTCTTTACCTCTACCTGGAGGTTACCAGAGAAGCTACACATGGCATGCCACCCTCTAATTAGCACTATGTGAGGACATGTATGTTGCACTGCTTACAAACATAATTGTTTCTAAGCATTTTGTGCAACAACGGACCAGTACTTGATGGTTTTTGTAGGGCTTCAACATTGATCTGTTAGGAGAAAAATTGATTGAACATGAAAACTCTAGCAAATCTCTGTTCTACTCCCTATTTTATATTTTATCACATTATGACAATTTTGGGGCTTAGTTGTTTCAAAAGGATGCATCTTGTGTTGCTAACCCACTAGCCTCCTGTTTTGGAACCCCTGAATACAGCTCCAATGACATTCCCATGTTTTGCAGCATTACCTGAGAGTTCCTAAATGCCCCAGTGCAATTTGAGGCCATAACGGACAGGGAATTGGACACAGATTTGGGGGAGAGATGTATCAATATAGTAGAGGGCATCAAGGGTAAAGGATAGGTAATGAATGTATCACCTGGATCAGAGTAAAATAACCTAGACCAAGAAAGAGTGGATGTTGAGGCATCACAAATGTCTTTGTATGTAAATAAAAGAAAACATTTTTATATCAAAGTCGATGACGGGTGCAGTGGATGTTGGTGTCAATAAGGAACAATTTTGAGGTGCCTTTCTTTTTTTGTCCTGTACACCTGGAATCAGTGCCTAATTTGAGCCACCACTTTCTGGTGCTCAGCACTGGCACTTAATTGTCAACATTGACACTTATGACAGCTGGCTCATGGGCTTGCTATTTGTGTAATTTAGAGATTAGCAGATCAATAGTTGTTTATTAATTCAAAATATATTAAAGTAACTAATACCTGTTGCCTGCCCAAGCCTTTCGCCTAGCTTTGCGGGCCTCGGACAGTCTGAAATGTCACACAGTGTGATGGTTATTAGTTGTCTAGGTGCTGTCATTGGCAACACTGGCAGGGGCAATGGGTGGTGCAAGATGCGATGGCCTCCTCACGAGGGCCCTGGCAATTATTTATTTACAAACTCAGCACTAAGAATCATGTACACAATTGGAGGGAAACAAGTTTGCACACAGACAGGAGAAATGTATAAGCCGAGGAGAGAATCTGATCCCAAGTTCCTTTCCCCATATGTTTAAATTTGATGCATTTGGCCTAGATTGTGTTCTCCTGGCTTAAGACAAGTACCTGTAGCAGCTGGCGCTAGTTTTGAAATAGTTTGGTGCTTTAAAGTATTACTGTAGTTATTGGTACTGGTTTAATATGGTGTTGCTTTGGTGGGGGGGGGCAGAGTCTGCTTTCTTTCTTTGTGGAGTACAGTGGGACAGGATTCTCCACCAGTGCGTTTCAATAAAGCAAGCTGAATGTGGTTTCAGCCAACTGATCAGCTTTATGGGTTTCAGTGTGTTAGCAGTGTTTTTCCCATGTTTCCCTATGTTATTGCCTATATGAGAGTGGTGCTGAAGTAAAATGTGAGATTGTTGGGCAAGTTTCGTCTGGAATTTATAGATTTACACACTGGACACAAAGATGGAAGCTGGGCAACAGAAGCAGCCTCCCTTTCTATGGCGCTTTATCACCTCCATGGATTCTTGGTGGGTGTGTAATGCATAATAATTTAATAAGATATCTTTACATTCAGTTTGCAGTTGTAGCTTTAATTACAGGATATTCCTAATCACAAACAGATGCTCCTATTCAGCCAGCAAACTTGCTACAACAGTGAAACCCAAAGCACTGCCCCAGGATTTCCCCAACTCTGGAGAGTGAATTCTGACATTTCTTCTTGACTCTTCCCTTTCCTTGGCCCACCGGTCCTCCTTCCTTATTTACACTGTTTGCCTAGATAGTGGCCTCCGACTCGGCTGAGAAACACATGGGATGGGGGTGGGTAGACCAGCGAAGAGCAGCAAGGTATAGAGAACGGAGAGGCGTAGTGAAGGAGGTAAAGTAGAGAGAGGGGAGGTAAAGCTACAGATAAGTTGGAGAGAGACATAATATACAGAGAGTAAAGGCGAGGCAGCCAGAAAATAACCTACATGGAGATAGGTAGGAAATGAGTTAGAGGAATAACTAAAGGTTTAGAGTGAGGGAGAGGGCCAGAGGTGGGCAGAATTACGCGTAGACAGAGGGGTGGTGTACACTTATGGGTCAGCTTCAGAGGTGAGTTAGAGAGAGTGGTTAGAGAGGAGTAGGGGCAGAGAGGTAGAGGTGAACATGTAAAGGTAGCCAGAGA
The DNA here is from genome assembly GCF_031143425.1 of Pleurodeles waltl. Lineage (NCBI taxonomy): Eukaryota > Metazoa > Chordata > Amphibia > Caudata > Salamandridae > Pleurodeles > Pleurodeles waltl. Next base: position 74,078,613 of record NC_090447.1, on the reverse strand, counting down.
AGTATAGAAAGTGATACGCGATGCAGAGTCCGCACAGTGATGCAGAGGAGTAACATGAGAAGAGATATAGGAGGACAGGTCAGGTAAAGCGAGGGTTGAGGGGACAAAGAAATGAACTGGTAGTAGAGAGACTAGGGTGCGGAAAGACATGAGGTCGGTCTGTATGTAGCAAGAGAGTGAAGTGGAGACTGGTGAGATAGGTAAATATGTAATGGGAGAGACAAAGGAGGTATGGAGGGTGAATTGCAATAGGGAAAGTAGTCGAGGGAGATGAGGTAATGATTGATACATGGAAGGGGTAGAGATAGAGAAGAGGTAAGGTAGTTGTAGCGGAGATGGAAGACTTGCAGAAAGAGCATTGAGAAGTGAGTGAGTGGTGAGGTAAAGTGAAAGGTTGGGGCGAGCAGGCAGGAAAGAGGAGACATGAAAACAGGAAGTCAAGAGTGCAGATATCCGCTCAGTGGTGGAGAGAGGGGGTGAGGTGGTGAAATGGAGCATGAGCGGTGGTATTGAGAGGTGTACAAAGAGGTGAATGACTATGTGGTGAGCAAAAAGGTGTAGTTAATCATGTGTAGAGATAGGTACTAGAAAGAAAGAAAGGTACAGAGAGTGATGAGTTAGAAGTGAGCTGAAAAAAGGAGTAAGACATGAGACAAGATGATTAGTTTTTTTATGTAATTGCCACCATCTGCCTAAGAGTGCCAGGGTTCAGCTTGGGAGGCTTGCAAGCACAGGAAGCTCCAGGAAGTGAGCAAGCCCATTTGTTAAACCAAAAGCTCATTGGCAAGCACGTGCGATTGTTAATATTGTATTTATTTTTTATGGCACACATCTGCCACACAAACAAAGAAAATATCCTGGCCACTTTATACTTAACAATAAAGCACTGATGTGGGTGTTCTATTCGTGATGGTCTTTAAAAATGCCTTTCAATTGTGTCACTCGTTTTCTTATTTGTGAAGGAGAAAATAATAAATCCAGACATAAGCAAGAACTCAACTTTCAGGCAGATATAATATTACTTAAACAATTTATAATATAAACCTTTTAAATAGGGGCACGGGCAAAATATATATATAAAATGTAAATAATAACACACTTAAAACCAGCTTTGCAACTGAAGAGAAATGAGCTATTGTTGGGAGGATGCGAACAATGTTCACAGACCAGTGAGAGCTGCTGCCTTGCCATGCCCCCTGCTAACCATTTCAGATTCTGAAAGTTGCCTAAAACATGGCTTTTCTGCAATCGCTCTAGTGTCAGCTTCTAGTTTCTTTCCTCCTGTTGTCTGTTGTTTTACTTCTTTATCCAGACATCTTCACCGGGTGTGTCCCATCTCTCATATGCAGAGCTTCCAGAGAGGTCACATGAGCTCTGTGTCACAAGACATGCCAATCTCAGTGAAATGGCCTGCTTCTCAATGCATGAGAAAGCACAGCAAATTATTTGCCTTGAGTTTTTTCTGAGACCTATCAGGACCCCATCAGCTGACTCACACCATGGAAAGCTCTCAGTTGTCTTCATTATAAAATGCCCCCTTATTACTGAATTTCAGTTTGCCTTTCCTAAAATCGTAAAAACTAAGTATTCAGGAAGTCAAAACATAGATAAAGTATAATAATTCATGCCCGATTTCTTTCTTTTTTTTTTTTTTTTTGTTTCAAAAGTTTTATTAAGAATATATAAGGCGGTACATACAGCATATAAACAAACTGTTTAGCTTTCAAAACATTGTTTTTGTTCGTTTACCACAATTATTTCCATTGTAAGCATATATACATGTACTGTCAGGTAAGTAAAAATTCCCAGTGGCATAGTTGAGTTGTATACCCTTATTTTGAAGAAGAGTGGAAAACAGGTGAGGGGGGTGGTAAAGGGAGGGGGAGCGAGGATAGAGTTGTGTAGGAGGGGTTGGTCTTGGTATAGGGGAGAGGCAAAATAGTCATATGAAATGGGGAGGGGGAGGGAAGGGAAAGAAAGAGGGAGAAAGAGGAAAGGTAATCGCGGGGGAATGTAGAATGAAGAGACTCGAGGTAGGCAGGGGGTCTTTGTATCCTGAGACTAGCTTGTTCAGGCCTAAGAGTAGATCGTTCTGTACTTCTCCGTCTGTAGCAAGTTATTATCTAGGGGTAGATAATATGTATGATAGGTATGGTAAGGTCGGTTAGAGAGTGTCTACATCTTATATGAGTTGATTTCTCAGTCCTTGTTTGTGTTAGGAAGCGACTTGTATTACTATGTTGGGTAGTTCAGGGTCTCGGGCATGTGACAAAATTAGAGGCCTGTGGATTGATAAAGAGAGAGAAAAAAGAGAGAGAGAAGAGAGGATAGCGTAGATGGGGAGAGAGAGAGGGGGCAATAGGAGATTAAATGTGTTTCCGGAGTCTAGGATTCTCAGAGGGTGATTGGTAATTAATATTCCCTAATCATTGAACATTGATCATCCGTTGGTCATCCACCAGCCGCTTCATGGTCTCTTCAAGAATGGGCGCCAGACCTCCTCAAACTGTTCTGCTTGGTCCTGTAGGTTATAAATCACTCGTTCATGGGTAGCCGTTTGATACATGGCCGTCATCCATTCCATGGGTGTGGGGGCAATGCTAGATCTCCAGTGCCGGAGTATGCATATTTTGGCCGTGGCTAGCGCCGTATGGATTAATCGTTTATGTGCCCGCGATAGGGAGGGATACGGGCGAATGTCATGTAGAATGATAAATGCTGGTGGGGTCGGTTTTGGTATCTGTATGAAGTCCGATAAGGCGAGGCGTACCGCGTCCCATAGTGACTGTACCGTGGGGCAGTGGCATAAGATATGAAGTTGGTCGCAATATGGCTCTGTGCATCTCCAACAGTTCGCGTGAGGTATCAACCCTGCCCTGAAAAGTTTAACGGGGGTCCAGTACCATCCCTGAAGGATTTTAAATAGGCAAAATTTCAGGCGTGCTTCACGTACGCCCCTGTCGAGGGCTTCTAGTATGTCTGGCCATTCTTCGTCCGTGTAGGTTATCTCTAGTATGTCCTGCCACTTTAAGCGTAGTCGTTCAAGTAAAGGCTGAGAGTAAAGGTGGTTAGTTAATTCGGCATAGAGGCCAGCCAAGACGCCTTTTTGTCGGCCCCATTTCTGAAGATAGGTGACGATGGGTGAGGTTTTGAGCAGCCACGGGGGGGTTCCTAATGTTCTCCGCATACAGTGTTTGAGCTGTAGATATCGCCACTCCTGGTTACTTTGGATACCGAATTCTTCCTGGAGGGAGGCGAATGTGCGGAAGCTATCTCCATCTATTATGTGAGATATATTGTGAATACCTGCGTCGGACCATTGGGGCCATCTGAGAATAGTCCCTCCTATTTTAATGCTTTTATTCCCTGCTATGGGAGCCTGAGTATGCAGGGAGGGGTGTACTCCTAGTAGTCGATGGGCTCTGCACCACGCTGTGTTTGTAGCCTTGAGGATGGGGTTAGTTAAAGGAACGTGGTCGGCGTATGTTCCTCCCATCTCCGTATACTGTCCATATAGGAGTTTCTCTGTGATCACCCATTGCGGTGGATCGGCTATATCCGGAAGCGTATATATTAGCTGTGAGAGTTGGAGGGCCAGAGAGTATTGTTCTACCGAGGGTAGTCCTAATCCTCCGTAGAGCCGTCGTGCCAGTATTATTGCAGGTTTCAGTCTTGGGCGTGAGGAGCCCCAGACGAAGGCCCTTATGGATGCGTCTATTAATCGGAGTGAGGAAAGAGGTATCTGTAGGGGAAGCATGCCTAACACGTATGTGAAGCGTGGTAAGGTGACCATTCTGACCGCCTGTGTCCTGCCCCACATGGACAGGCCTAGTAGGGACCATTTGGCAAAGTCTTGTTTCATTTTAGATATAAGGGGGTCTATGTTGTCCCTGACCATATGTTCTAGACCTCTGTTAATAAACGTTCCTAAATATTTAAGGCGGGTCGGGGTCCATTTGAATTGAAGGCCATGTATCGCTGCCCTCGTCGTTATGCGGGATAATGGTAGTGCCTCACTTTTATCCCAGTTTACCCGATATCCGGATAGGGATGCAAAGTCTTCTATAGTGGAAAGTAGTGCTGGGAGCGAGGTTTCTAGATCGGACATTGTTAACAGAATGTCGTCTGCGTAGAGATATATTTTGGATATGCCCCCGGTGATATGGATCCCTTTTATTTGGTGAGAATTTCGTATGGTGGCAGCTAGGGGTTCCATGGCCAATAAAAATAGAAGTGGCGACAAGGGGCATCCCTGGCGTGTGCCCCTTCCGATAGGGAATGGGTCTGACATGATGCCCCCACAGTTAACCTGTGCTGTGGGGTGGTCATATAATAAACGTACTTTAGAGATAAATTGTTCCCCCAGGCCAAAATGCTTCATGGTTGTGAATAGGTAGGGCCACTCAATGCGGTCGAATGCTTTCTCCGCGTCTAGGGACAGGGCTAGGGCTTCGTCAGGTAATTGTATGGATTCTAACAGTGTATGGCAAAGAGTTCGCATATGATTTCTGGAGGTACGGCCTGGTACAAATCCTACTTGGGTATTGTGAATCAACGATGGTATCACCTTGCGGAGCCGCGCTGCTAGAACACTGGCTAGGAGTTTGACATCCCCATTCAAAAGGGAGATAGGACGGTAACTGCCGCAAAGAAGGGGGTCCCTCCCTGGCTTAGGCAAGATGACAATCGTGGCTTTATTGGATAGAGCGCCCAGGGAGCCTTCTTGACATGCTTCCGTCAGTGCTTCATGTACTGCGGTTATTGCCTCCTCCCCAGCCCATTTATAGAATTCCGCAGGGAATCCGTCCTCTCCTGGTGATTTATGGTAGGGGAGGCTTGTTATAACTTGGGTTATCTCTTCTTTGCTTATGTTACCGTCCAAGAGGGCCCTGCCTGCCTCAGACAGACGGGGTAGATTGGCCGCGGCAAGGAATGTCTCCATTTGTGTTTGATCTGTCGTTGTTTCAGGAGTGTACAAATGTCGGTAGTACTTGGCGAACTCGTTTACAATGTCTTGTGGGCGAGTTAGCACTGCTCCTGAAGAAGATGTTATGGCCGCAATGGCAGAGGCTGCCTCTCTTTGTCGGAGCTGCGCCGCTAGGAGGCGACCTGCTTTTTCCCCTTGTTCGTAATGGCGGCCTCGCAATTTTTGCAGTGCGTATTCCGCCTGAGATGTATAGAGTTCATTGTGTGCCATGCGGGCCTGTTCTAAGGCGTGTCGCAGCCTAGGGGATGGTTGGGCGGTATATTGTTTAGTGAGGTCCCGTATCATGGTCTCTAAGGTGGTTTGGCGGGCTATTCTGTCTTTGTTGGCCAGTGCTGCATCTCGCATCATATTCCCTCTTAGGGTTGCTTTTGCTGCCGCCCATAGGATCCTTTTTGAGGATACAGTGCCTGAATTCTCGGCCATGTATGTGGTTACATGAGCTTTTAATTGTTCCTTCCCTTGAGGAGAGCGATATCTGTGTACAGCCAATCGCCATGGTTTACGACCAGAGAAGGAGAGTCCCACCTGGATCCGGATTAGTATTGGGGAGTGATCTGAGAGCCCACTGTCTAGGATACAGGTGTCTTGTATATGAGGGATTACAGTGTGTGATACTAAGAAATAATCCAGACGCGATTGGGTGCCATGGACGGTGGATAAGAAAGTATATTCCTTATCTTTCGGGTGTTGTATTCTCCAGCAGTCCACCAGACCGACGTCAGTGGTCAGGTCTGTCAGAAGCGCTCTGTCGTGATTGTTACATACATCGACAGGGCCTGTCCTATCCATTATGGCGTCTTGGACGAGATTCCAATCTCCCCCGATTATGTATCGAGTAGTTCCGATTTCTGTCAGGAGGCGATTTAGCTGTAGAAGGAATGGGCGTTTTGGGCCGGTTGGTGCGTAAACGGATCCCACGCATAAAACAGTGTCCCCTAGTTTTAATTTAGCAAATATATACCTTCCTTCCGTATCATTCCAGGTTTTAATGATAGTGACCGGGAGGGATTTACGCACTAGTATCGCCACTCCACATTTGCGGGGTCCGTTACTTCCAGATTCCTGACTCGTTGGACGGCAGCTGAAGGCAACCCTCCCTACCCAATCCCGTTTAAGTTTACTGGATTCCAGAGTGTCAAGGTGTGTCTCTTGAATCAGGGCTATATCTGTTTTTTTGGATTGAAAATAGGACAGTATCTTTTTCCGCTTAACATAGCTCGTCATGCCGTGTACATTCCAAGAGAGTATGCGTAATGGTCGCGTCGCTTGAGGGTGGGGCTTCGACATATTGGATAATTGTGAGTAAGTAAGCACCCTGTGGGAGATATTGACTTAGTAGTTAGAGTGGGAGTTGTGTTTCGATATGATACGGTGTTTTATTTTATTTTATTTTATACGAGGGTTAGGAGCTGGTGGAGGCCAAGGGAATCCTCTGGAGAAGAAAGAGAAGAGAGAGGAGAGGGTGAAGGAAGAGAGGTAATATAAGTAGGACGAGAGCCAGATGGAGGGGAAATATGAGGGAAAAAGAAGGCAAGGAGAAATGAGAGGGAGAAGAAAAGAGGGAGAAGGGGGGGAAGGGATGGATGCGTGTGCTGAAGTTGAGATTGAGAGTATAGCAAGAGAGCGTGCAATTTGGGGGAAGAAGTGGAGAAGGGTAGGGATGAGGGAGGTTAGGAGTCCAACCTCCTTCGTTCGTTAGGTCTGTAAACGGCGGGACCGATTTCTCTCGGAGCTCTTGTGCCGTCGGGCGATCTCGATCGGGGGGGCGAAGGGGGGAAACAGCAGACAGCCAGTTATCGATATGTCGGTGATAAGGAGGGGTGGGGGGGGGGGGGCACACAGCAGTGCTTATGTTTATGTATCGGGAAGTGGGTCTGTTCATCGGTGGTTAGTGGCTAGTGTATTAGTTATATAACTAAAGTGTATATTGGCAGAAGTAATGATCGGTTAATAACTATAGTACCTGAGCGGCGCTGGAGAGGAGGGAGGGGGTGTCGGGTGTTGATGGGGTATGGTGTTTAGGATGTTGTGCCTAGTACTTGATGTTGTATGGTATCGTAGGGTGTTTAGGAGTTCATAAGATAGGGTCGTAGATTAAAGTAGGGACTGGGCAGACAGAAAGACCGAGACCGGCTGGCGAGGGGAGGGGGGGGGGGCAGGGCAGAGGAGGGGGGGGGAGAGAGCTCAAACAGAGTATTATAGTTCTCGCGTATGCATGGGTACATAAAGATACCAATATACAGTATAATATAATACTTCCTGAGCATTTCTTTTCAACTATAACACTGCCTCGTCTCATCTCGCCTTACAACTGTTCAATGACATATTAGGTTGATCAACATAACATATCCTGGCATCTTATCACATTATCATGTTAGGAGCCATTATGCCAAACGTCTCTCTATTAATCGTAGGATAGGTAATGAGTGTAGCTGAGCCCCGGGTTACGCGAGGATAGTGCGTATCTCATCCTATTACTAACTCCTTGCCGTGTATTATTACATCATAATACTGACCTACTAAGGTCTTGCTTGGTATGTGCCACCATCATAGTCGTTCTGTTGTTGGTGATAGTTTAAGATAGTAATAATAATTAGGATGGGGGTAGGTGCGAACATCTGGGGAAAAGAATAGCTAATAGTTTATAATTTACATTGTGATGTTATAATGTGGTGTGGAGTGGCAGTGTAGAATGTCCTAATATTTCGCTTTGTTATGCGGTATTATGTTGTATTATGTCCTCGTGTTCTATTTTTTTTCCCCCAGTTTCTTATTGTAGAATAAGGTAAAGTCAAGTAGTGGGAGCTTTGATATGTTTCAGGTTATATCGTATTGTTTGTCCCTGTATTGGAATTAATTTATCTTTACGTTGTCTAGTCCCATCCCTTGGGGTGATAATGGGGGCTAAACGGGTCTAATGTCGGCGCTGGTCGAGTGTGGTGTGTATTAGGAAAGTTTCACATACTTTGTTGTTTACTACCATGAGATACTTTGTAGTGTGTGGAATGTAAGGTAAGTTCCATGATAGTTAATTAGTGTTTATTTTTTGTTATCTGTTTAATGCCCCTGTTACCTTGTTACCTTGTTATAGGGTTATAGGGTCGGGACCGGGCCCTTATTCAACATACAGTGAGTTGGTGGGGTCTGATCCCTGTTCTAGTAATCGTCATCTGTTGTGTACTGAGGGCAAATAACGATGTACTGGTAGTTTCCATTATAGGGCCTCGGCTCTAGTCATAAAGAGCATATATTTTTCATGTATCTGGTTTTAACATTGATACTAGCAGTCTTAGACAATTACAATAGTAATACACATATGATCTGGAAAGGTACTCATCCTTCCGCGGAGTCTATAGTTGTTATTTTCGACTCTCTGGCGATAGTCCCATAAGTCGTCTTGTCGCGTTACCTTCTCAAGAAGACCCAGTTGTAGGCTTTAAAGGGGAGCGGGATTTGTCTCTTTCCGATAATTGGGTGTGGGTTACTACTGCGTGTAGAATCTGACCCCTGTCATCATATGATCTAGTTAGTCTCTCCATGTCTCTACCTCTATGACTGGCTCCGGTGTCGTGTAGAGCCGTCTTCACCTGTTCTATTCCCAAGTGGGGGGTTTCGGCCCTATCACTGCCTCCTGCAATGTCATGCTCACTGTCTGTGTTGTAAGAGTCCATAGGCTGTGATTGGAAAGAGTCAAGGAAGAGTCTCAATTCGTCGGGGTTATAAAAGTCCTTGGATACTCCATTTTTTGTAACCCACATTCTTGCAGGGTCAAAGAGACCGTACTTCATCTCTAGTTTGCGAAGCCGGGGTCGTAGGGCTAGGAAAGCCTTTCTACGTTCGTTGGTTTCCTTGGAGTAATCGGCGGTTATTCGGATCTCGTGCTGGTCTATTCGGAAAGGGCCGTGGTTGCGTGCTACTTGGAGTATTTGTCGGGTTTGATTATGCCGCAGCAAGCATGCGATGATTGGGCGGGGCCTTGAGGAGTTGTCAGAGCGTTTTGGGCCTATCCTGTGTGCCCGTTGGAATTCTAGCGGCGGGTCAAAGTCCAATGGAATCATTTTTGGAAGAGTGGAGGTCAGAAAAGTCTGCATATCCGAGCCTTCTTCGTTTTCCGGGATCCCAAGTATGCGGATATTGTCTCTCCGGCTCCGGTCCTCCATGTCCGTTAGTTTGCTCCTGAGGTAGATGAAGTCTTGTTCTCGCACCTGAGACGTGTTAATCTGCGTCTCTAGTGATCCCATGCGTTGTTCTAGCCCTGTCACTCTAGATTGAAAGCCGGCAATGTCAGATCGCATGGATTTGGTTTCTAGTGTCAATGAAGTTATAGAGGCGTCCATCCCCTCTATGCGGCGGCTGACGGTGGTGATCTCTTGTAGTATCCTGTCCATAGTCGTGGATTGATCTTTATCAGGCATCGTGGTGAACTCGTTTAAAGGTGGCGATGTTTGAGGGTTTATCTTCGTGGGGGTTAGGCGTTTGTGTTGTAGCGCTTCTGAGAATAATAGTTGTCGTGCAGGCTTGCTGACAGGTTTATGGTTCGGTTTGTTGCCGGGCATCGCCTCAATTGTCTACAGAGTCTGACCACGTGGGGCCCGAGATTCCCTCCGTAGATTCCGATAAGGATATAGATGTTCGGTGGCTTACACTGGTGTCAGTCCACTCCCTTCTCCTGTATCTCTATTCTCTTGGCTCTCCTCATCCCCGGTGCCCCCCCAGTCGCTCACCCCTCTCGTCCCCTCGCCTCCACGTGCCTCCCGTCGTGCCCCTCTGCCCTCCTCAGTATTAGTTGTCTGGAGGGGGGGGGGGGGAGAAAGTTTATTATCTCAGCGGGAGGGTTTTTGTTGTCCCTCTGTGATGGAAAAGAGGAGAGAAGTCGTGCCTCTGCCTCCGGCGATGCCGTTCTTATTTTGAAGAGATTCGATCCTACCTCTCTTTGGGTTTCTCTCCCGGCTGTCGAAGGGGCCGCACCCCTTTGCTGTGTCTTCCCGTCTCCCTGTAGGGGGGGGGGGAAGGTCCACGGGTGTTTGTTGGCGTTGTAGGGAGATGGATGCGGGTCGTCACGACTCCCGCAGTCCCTGCGGCCTGTTCAGCTTGCTCCTTGCTGCTACGGGCATGCCATCCGCGGTCTTCCGAAGACGCGACTCCGCCCCCTTTTTCCAGGCCTTATCGGCCTGGGGCGAGTCGCGAGTTTCCTGCCTTGCGTCCCGCTCCTACGGGGTCCCCGGACATGGTTCCGTGTCGCCGCTGTTGTAGGGGTGGAGGGGCACCGAACCCGGTGTGTTGTCCGGCTGTCTTCTCGCCCCCGTCGCCCCTCCGGGACCGCCTCGGCGCGGAGCTCTCGCTCTAAGCGGCCATCTTGTTTCGTGGCCCGGCCACGCCCCCCTCATGCCCGATTTCTAAATTTATGGTCTGGCTTGACAACGCAGCTGTCCCCAAATTATTATGTGAGTATCACCAGTAGAGGGGCTTTGGCTCTGACCACATGTTGGGAGCTGGGCGTACATATTTTCATTGGGCAGAAATCGTGTGCTTCCACAAACAAATGCCTGCCCTCCACACAGCTGTGGTGATTTTAACTTTCAGGGGCACACGCACATATGACATTGTAATGCTATTAAGATGTCTTAGACACTGGATTATTTATGGTGTTTTCCCTGGCAGCAGCACGGATGGGAGGAGGGCAGACATTAATCTGCATGGATGTTTAGGCTTGTATTGACATTGCATCTGTCACTGGGCTTTTAACCTATTAAATACCAATATTATTGTACAGTTCTTTTCGTGCACACCAATACATACCCATCCCAATGGTATCTTCCTTTAATACTTAATATTGTCATTTAACTTTCCTGTATAGACAGGCATAGTGTCATTGCAACTGCTTGTTTTTATTGTTATCGTAACTTTAAACCAACAAAGCTCAGAGTTTATGGTGTCTATTAGCAGATCCGCTACCCACCATGTGCCATCCTCTTTATATTGCCTATTTATGTGTACTAATGAGATATTTAGGGAATGTTTCCTTTGGGAAATTAAATAAGGCATGTCTCAGTGAGTCCATTTGTGTATACTGGCATAATGCGATCAATCATCACCCCCCCCCCCCCCCAAACCCCCTTCAGCCTCTGCTATAGTTAATTTTTTTTTTTTTATTATTATTTTTTATCATAAAAGTAAATGGCTTCGGCTTGCCACCAATCCTGTCAACCCGTGTATATGACCTTAAGATTTATTGCATGAAAGTTGACAGTAGTATTTTTTTAGGTGAGCATAGCAGCCCGCAAGCACTGCTTTTCTGACCTGTTATCTATTTGGGCTTTTAACGATGCCCACATCACACCTATCGCTATTGCTTGTTCATTGGCTTGCCCTTCAAAAATCCTTTATCATTGGTAAATTCTTTACGTTTATTCCTCCTTGGGGCGGTTTGGTTACCGCCTTGGTCATCATCCCTGTTACAAGGCTAATTGCACTTTTGCCGATATGTTTGTCTGCAAGCGAACTTCCTTTTCCTTTTGTGTGTCTCTTTCGCGCTTATGGGATGGCGCTTTGAATCGGCTGGGTTATGTCAAACTGTATTACTTTTAATTTTCCATTTATGTGGCAAGAAAAGTCTGTTTAGAAGATTACAACGCTAATAGTTCTAACTGAAGCAAATGCGAGACCCATTGCATTGCAGATGCTAGTTCTTTCTGCTTGTTCTGCTTATGCTCCATTTTTGTTAAAGCTTGTTTGCTTTTTTCAGCTGATAAAGCAGAATAATTGACTATTCATTAGCTAAACTTATAATACCACTTTTTACCACCTGCTGCATCTAGGTCACCACTAAAAACAACTGTCAATCAATCATGATTCAGCTGATTTTGATCGGTATAATTTTGACTTCGTAATTTTTATTTTACAACTGTTTTTTTTTACTGCTCATGGTAAACAAAAGGCTACATCTAATATTTCTTGCCCATGGTTTGCAAGGTAGTGTAGAATGGCAAAGCACATGTTGATTTGAACTTGTAAAAACAGACGAAAACCTGATTTGATATGGGCCTGAAAGAATTATCATTTAATCCTCAGGGCTGGCTAAAAGCGAAGATTAGGAGGAGTCCTAGTGGGTTGAACTCACTGATACTGTGAAAGGAAAACAACCCAAGCTTTTTAGAGACTTATTGCCTCTGGCAATAGATAGAGTATACTTCAACGTGATTCGTCTGTCTCTGCTGACTAGTGGATCTCCCATTTTACTACCCTTTTTAAAGAACGAGAAATGCCTGTGACAATTTGTCATGATTCTCTTGAGCTGGGCTTTCAGAGGTTGCAAGTGTTCGAATGGAAGCCATATGTGTGGCCTTTCACATTAAAAGAGACTCGGGTAGCCCTACACTTACTGAAGCGGGGTAAAGCACCAAGACCCGATGGTATTCCAGGCGATTTGTTTCTTTCTGAGCCGCATATCTTAATACCCTTGTCAATGTTGTTGCAGGGGAAAAAGATCTACTTGAGTTGTGGAGAGGGGCCATTATTGTCTCTATAAGCAGGCAATGAGTAATAATCCAGCAAACTATAGGCCTATTAGTCTTATAGACACTACACACATTTTTTTTTTGCTAGGCATGTGCTTTTGCGACTCCAGACCTGGATGAAAGATCATCAGATCTTCTCTGACTTCCAAGCTGGGTTCTGTGCGAAAATTATTACCATGGACCAGGTGTTTCAGCTATTTGCTAGGAATACATTACATTGGGAAAATAAAATCTTTACCTTACTTTCATGGACTTGAGGGCTGCATTTGACTTGGTCCCTAGGAATTCCTTAAACAATAGGCTATACCTAAACGTCTGTTTGTTTTTATTAGACTGCATACTGACACACATGCCCAAGTTAGATGTAATAGTTCTGAGGATCTTACTGATAGGATTCCCATTATTTGTTGGTTTAGACAGGGGTGTGTTTTAGGCCCCACCTTGTTCTATTTGTATTTCAACAGTCTTCTAGAGTGGATGAATAGTTGGCCAACATGATGCTCCAAACATAGCAATTGCCAATTCTCGCACCCTTATGGGCCTTCAAGTATTGCTGGGGCAATTTCAAAAGTTTTGTGAGAGCAGAGGCCTCAAAATCAATAAGTTTATGGTCTTAAACCCTCACCGATAATTCAAAAATAAAATGGAGGTGGACGGGACACCAACTGAGGGAGTCAGGAATTTTGATTATTTAGGTGTATGAAGACACTTTCAGTAGAACATTATCACCGGTCCTGCAAGTTCATAGAACTACAGCTCTGGGCAGAGCACTCTATAAGGCAGAACTATGGAGATATAGTGATGTCAGTTTGCTTTTGTGAACGAGAAACAGATTTGTAAGGTCATCGCTTAATTTGCCTAACAGTACCGCTATGGTACCTCTGAGGTGGATCTGAACTTCCAGAAGATTGACAATATCACTTAATTAAGTGGACAGATTATGAACTATCTCAGAATTGGCATAATATAAAATGACCCTGAAGGAGCTGATTGCTCTTGATAAGATTTGTTGCACGCCTTGGCTTAAGGTGTTTAAAGAGCTCTACCTTAGCTTACATTTGTCTAAAGTGTGGGAAGACCCAGAAAATATGAGAGGAAATATGGGCACTCCGCTTAAGAGGTCATACTGGTATCATATTCTCTCAGAAGTCTGGCGCAAATCACACCCAGAGAGTCTGACTGAGAAGTTTTTAGCTCATAAGTGTGTGCCGAAATATGAAACGCTGTTGACTAGGATTACTCCCCACACAGCTAATACTTAGTACATTCATTTTAGTTTTGGTTCCCTTCCTGTAAACATATTGACTGTGAAATGGAAGGGGAAAGAAGGTGATACAGGGAAATGTCCTTTCTGCTCGTCATCCGGGGAAACTGAGGCCCACTTTTTGTTTTTTTTTGTCCAAAGTATAGTCAGCCTCGCCTTAAGTGCATTCAACTGATTTGTCACCACGTGGGTGTTGCCCCTTGCACGGGGGCATTGCGTATTCTTAGATTTCATACTTTTTTGCGGATATCAATATATTTAAACTTCGCATGGTACATAAGGGACGGAAGCCTCAAAAAGAATGTCTATTATCTGATCAAATTCACTTTGGGTGCAGAGGTGTAAATATCAAAGTGACAGCCTAGAGTTTGGTGGTATTGATATTTTATTATCCAGACATTTATAGGGGGACCACTGGTAACTTTCACCCCATTCTGATGTCTTGCTTAAGATAATTGTCCTCATTTTATTGCAGCATAAATCACAAGCCACGTAAATATCTATTTTTGGTTCTGGTCAATATTTAATTATTATCAGGGCCACTGGAATTATTTGATTGTGCGCCTGTGACAATTTTTTTTTTTAAAATCTTTTTTTATAAGTACAGATTTGCCGCTTCTGCCGCATAATGCATCATCCACCACATAATCGGCAGATTTTAACAAAATAACTATTTTGTTTCTTGCTCAAAAGGTTCAAAAGTTACTAAAAATGCAGTGATGGAGGTTGCCGCGCAGTGAAAGCCCCTCTGCAAGTTCTACATAGGTCAAATAGGTTCCTGTTTGCTTTTAGCTATATTTCGGTGTTAAATTGGTGCTAATGAGGTGCAGCCAATGCCCAGAAAGTGATGCTAGGTTTAAAAATGATTAAGTAATGATGTAATGCTGTTGCAAAATGTGCTGCATAATTTGCCCTTTCTTGCTGCATAATGTACTCAATCCTGCTGCAGAATTTGTCCCTCTCCTGTAGCATAATTCCAGTGGCCCTGATTATTATCTTGGAATTGAATTTTGAAATGTTTGCTTTGGCGATTTCAGACCCTTTTAAATTTGGCTAATGCTAGTCATTATAATACCTGCTTGAAAGCTATTTGTACTGTACATAACTATTATGGCTCTGCTTTTAATGTGCTGTATTTGTCTCAATGTTTTATCTTGGTTTCCTAAGTGTACTTTTATGGTTTTATTTATATTATGTATATGTTATTATGTTGTTGCTATTATAACTCTTTTTCTCGATCATTTTAAAAGATGTACCTGTTTTTGGAGGTTTGTGAAATTTGAAACATTGGATTTTTAAAAACTGGTTTTAGTGAAACGTCTCGCCCATGAAACCTCTTGGCTTTGCCTTTGCTTCTTTTCTTGCTATCAGAAATCATTCAGCTATGGCTGTTGAGCTTTAATTGAAATTGGGTTATTGGTTGAATGGGGTGTGAGCCCTTGTCAAGCAGCAACTGCAATCCTAGTTGGGGTAAGGCACAAGCAAGCCCAAAATTAACGTGTGCTCACCCCCTTTTAGCTTGCCACAGAGCAGTCCGGCTTAATTTAAAGGCAATGTGTAAAGTATTTTGTAACACTTCAAACTGTAAAACAGTGAAAACATCACACAAAGATCCCCCACGGGGTTAGAAAAACAAAGCTTAATTTAGTAAGTAAAGCCAGACCAAAACAAAAAAAATCTAAACAGTAGAACCAAAGTTATGATTTTTTTTTTTTTAACTGCATTACAGCACCTAAAAGCATAAAGCGCCAACCACAGTTATCTAGTTGCATTGGACAGAGTCAAAGACAGCACAGCGTGATCGCAGTTCCTTCAGAGCAGCCGTCCAACCGAGTGGCAGTCCTTGTAGCAGTACAGCAGTCCTTCTTCCTGGCAGAGTATCCACGGGTCAAATAGTGTACTGAAGTGGTGTCGGAGGTCCTTCTATTATACACAGTTGTGACATTGAAGTGTAGAGAAGCTTCTAGAGGCATGCCTTTGAAGTGAACAGATGCTCTACCTTCCCAGGCTTCAGACTAACTACAGGGGATATATAGCCCTTTGTGTGGAAACAGGACACAGCCTATTCAGGTGTGAGACTGGACCCAGCTCCTCCCTCTCACCCTACCAGGATGTCCCATCAACTGTCACCTAAGCTCCCATTGTGTGTGGCTCTTGAGGAGGAATATACAAAGCCCAACTGCCAACTACACACAATCATGTAATAAGAAACAGGTTGCAGGCAACACATGACTAAGGTAAAAATGCAGACTTTCTAAAAGTGGCATGTTCAGAATTATAGTTTAAAATCCGACTTCACCATAAGTTAAGATTTTAAATTGGGATTCCAGAGACACCAAACGTGAATCAGTTATCCCCTTCTCATTTGAAATGACTCTTCTAAGATGTTATAAGGCAACTCCAATGTTACCCGATGGGAAAGATAGGCCTTAAAGTAGTGAAAAACAGATTTATGAGTTTTTCACAACCAGGACGTGCAACACTTATAAGTATATGTCCAACCTTTTAAATACACTGGACCCTGCCCTTGAGGCGGTCTAGGGCCTACCTGAGGAATGACTTGCATGTGTTTAAAAAGGAAGGGTTGGACCTGGCAAAAGGTTTATTTTGCCATTTCACAGGCCCTGGGCACATAGTGCAGCTTAGCAGGGATTTATAAGTAAATGATGTATGTCAGTTGGGTATAAGCCAATGTTACCATGTTGTAGGGAAAGAGCACAAGCACCTTACCAATGGTTAGCAGTGGTGAAGTGGAAGAGGCCTGAGGTCAGCAAAAACAAAGTCATCAAAAACAGGAGGTCTGAACGCAAAATAAATTAGGGGGGAACCACGGCAAGGATGCCAGGTCTAACAGGCAGGCATGCATGTGCAGCCGGCCATCTAACAATAGTTAAACCTTTCTGCCAATTGCCACCACCTGATACAGCAGTGAGAGGAAGGTAGTTGGTGGGCAAACTGGGGCTGAGGATGCTTACATTTTACTAAAGAGAGTGGGGGCGGAAAATGAACAAAATTTGAAATAATCCCCAGTGCACTGGAGTTGTAGGTCTGTCACAGGAAGTGGAGGGGTATACGTCATCCAGTCATGGGATGAGACAAAGAAAAAGAAGAGGGAGTAAAGCCATCCAATCAGATTCAAAGAAATGAGATAGACAGGAAAGCCATTGCATCATGAGGATGCAACGCCCAGTCTAAGTATGTATTGAATACAATATGTCTCTTGTCAATAGAAAGCTAAATTTGCCTGTAAGCAAGAAATAAAAATGGCAAGTGAAAAGTAATGCAACAAATAGGTTTTTGCAGAGGGTAAAAAACCTAGCAAAGCCTGATTTTTATGTCTCGCCTACATTTCTGTTGGTAAAGAGCTATAGTGTGCAATTCCAGTACTTAGTGGGCTTTTGGTCAGATTATTGCTTATCACTGGTTGGCAGTCTCATTTGCTTGCTTTTTCGGTTGCCTTCCTTAGTCTTTTCATGTTTGTCCCTCCGGATTAGCATAGCTACTTTCCAATCCTTTTGATTGGATGACTTTTACCCTTCTGTGGTGGAGTTTTTTTTATTCACCCCACATGTTGCTCCCCAACCCCTTGCTATCATACAGAGCAAGGAGTGGTTACATAGATTGAACCTAAAGCATGCCATCTCCACTGCTTACAGCAACCACAGTTGATAGAACATTATGAATGACCAACTCTTTTTGGGCTTTACTGGAAATAAGAAAGGCAAGGCAGTGACTAGACTCAACATTTCTTGTTGAGCCTTCCTATATTAAGGAACCTGAGATGCACTGGCCTTGAGAGACCTCTAAGAGGGCTTTCGTGCCCTCTCCGTTGGATCCAGGTCTGCCTCACTGCTCTCACCAAAAGCGCATTGCTGTTTGACTCCACAGGGCATCCACGTGGTCATCCCTGTATACGTTTGCTAAACATTACAGCCTCACAGCCCAAGAATGCTGTGTGGATACTTTGCCAGGGCTAGGTGCATGACTTCCTTGGTTAATCAGCACTGTTGATTCCTGCTTCCTGGAAAGTATTGCTTTGGGACTTATTCTTAAGGGTAGAAATCACAGGAAGATGTGTCTGTCAGAAGTAAAAGTAATTTACCTTCGCTGTTGCTATTGCTGTTGGATACATAATCTTCATGCAGACTCCTCAAAACCTCCCTTCTGCCCCTGATGATTTAGTGCCTTATATAAGAAGATCTCATGGTCCATAAATGTGTTAGGTGTAGTTTTTGTCGTTATCATTTGTTTTCTCAGTTGCTGGCTGCACATCTTTGCTGCGGTGTGGAACTGGTGTCAGTGCCCAGGTTGACACACATACTCTGGTGACGTCATGTCTGGTGGGAGGAGTTGCAGCTTAAACCAATTGGACAAGAACTGCTAAGGAAATGTTTCCAGACCAGTCTGACGCCTGATAGGATTTTCTTTAGGTTAGCTATCTGACGTGTCCACCAGGAATATCCCTACCAACGTTAAGTAACTTTTACTTTTGTAGACTGATATACATTATTAAAAAGTATTCCATTTAAACATGGTTCCACTGAGAAGACTGATAAGGCTTTTAAACTTGTCCTTTCCTGTCTGCCTGCATGAGATCATTACCTGTGCCTTTTTTATTGACCAAATTCCTTCTTGGCAGATGAACCATTATGTGTTTTCCCCTTCCTTCCCAAGGGTGTACATCATTTGATCCTCTTCCTTTTAACTGTCGCTAGTTATAAATATTTGGAAAGATGGTCTTCTCTGTAACAAATAATATGATCAGTAACTAACTCCTTTGCACAACTACAAATGCAAAATTGGTTATGTTATACGGTACCTATGAATTAAGTAGGACGCTGTATTGGATCAACAAACTTCAGGATAGAGGGACTCTATTCCGTCTATACCATCAGGAAATGTTAACACAATTCCTAGCTTGCTCCCAGTGCCCCATCTGAACCCCTAAACCTCCCAGGGTAGCATAGAGTATTTGTAACCTTGAACATGACTTCTCGGATTCACAATGAAATTGTGGAAATGGATCTACCCTTCTGTTGTTACTTTGCAAGCCCAAGGTAAGACACGAGAAAGATATGAAAATGTCTTTTCAAACAATTATTGCAAGAATCGCATTCTTACATAGAAAGCATGAGCTGCGATTCTTAGGCAGATGAAGCAAAGCTTGGTAACCACCATTATAGGAATGATGAAAAAGATACAGTTCAACGATACTGTTAGTGTGTTGCTACACTCCTATACATGACTACCTACATTATCAAGCGCATAGAGTACCCTTTGCCGGATCGGTTGGGATGGCATAACCCCCAACACCTGGGTAAGATGTATTGGAAAGCCAGGAGGCCGGTCTGATGTAGTACAGGCTATCATCCCATGCAGGATGGAGGTCAGAGTCAGCAGGGCTGCATCTTGGTCCCAGTACACTGCGTTCCAAGATAATTCCAGCAGAAGTGCTCCTCTCCCAGATGTAGCACAGAAGCAGTTTTTATAATGAAAGCACTACTCATATCTCACTGTGTCAGAGGTGCAGAGCTGATGCACTGTTGTGTCTGCAATTACAGAGCTGTCTCCAACGGATAAACATAATACAAGGGCATCACGTTCTGTGTCCCTAGTCTTGGGTGGCGTGTACAGACTGCATGGCAGCAGCGCTTACAAGTAGAAGGCTGCATGTACAGTGCCTTCTCAGTACATTACCGCATGAGTGTAAAACAATATTAAAAGTCACAGTTAAAAAAGATGCCAAGCTAAAATGTGCAATCTAAAATAGAGGTTATGTGCATGTCGTACTTCACCACAGTTATGCAATATTTGTCTTTTTCTCAAATAACTTTGTGTGGCATTCGGTTTCAAGAGTAGGGTAGGAAACATGAAAAATATTGGTTGGCAATCTCCCCTTCCTCTACCAGTGACAGAAGCCACATTCCAGCTGTCAATTGCACTAGAAGTGTGCATTTCAGCTAAAATGGCTAAAATGCACACTTCGCTAAAATGGCTGCAACCCCGTGTGTATAAGTCTCCGCAGTTTTGCTGAGACTGATTGCAAGAAGCTTGAGGCCAGCTAGTTAAACATCCTCTGACCGTACACTGCACAACCTAAGCACTGTAGTAAATGTTTGGCTTTGCTGTATTTTAAATTCATTTTCCAATCAGCAGGGACTGTTATATAAAAGTATTTTCTAACTTTTCTAACTGAACAATTTAATTCTAAAGAATTGGTTCTCAATCCTTTCAGTTCTGACACCCGACCCCACCCCGAATCGCTACTTATTCTAGGGACCCCCCTCCCCCACTCAGTCATTATTGAATTATTGAAACTCATTGACCGCCGGCCTAAGTAATTTCTAAGACTTTAACCTCAAAGCAGTCCTCAAAAATGCAAAAACCAGAATACACCACACAAATGCTCAAATATTGAAATATTTTAATTCTCAATCAAATGTAGAAAATTTTCAATGTTGCTTCTTCAATTGTATGTACTGTATTTTAATATTTTCGTTTTAACATCACTTAATTTTGTAAAACAGTCACAGGTCCCCTGACTAGGCCTCGTGGCCCACCAGAGGTCCTCAAGCCACAGGCTAAGGACTACTGCACCGAAGCATTAGGGAGAGCCAATACTGCAGTAGCTTAAGTTTCACATTGACCCTCCCAGAGTACTGGAATTGCTGTTGCCTTTTCTGTTACTCTTTGGTTCTGTTATTCCAGTCTTTCAATCGAAACCTCTGTGCCCGTTGGGATCCATTGTTTTTTAAAATTATTTTGCAGAGGCTAGTTGAAAAAAATATGCCTGCAACATGTCCTTTGTGCTTCATCAACCTATATCTGTACATCAAAATTGGATATATTCATTTTTATGCAAACAGTATTCATTTAAGAGGCATACAAACTTAATGGAACAATCACTCAGACCGCCTGCATTGCTCCGGCATACACCAAACTCATGTTATAACTTACCTATTTGCCTGTTGGTCCTTTTGGGTGGGTGAATTGTGACCCAGTAGAGCAGTGGTTCACAACCTGTGGTGCGGGGAACCCTGTGCTTCCGCAAAGCCTCCTCAAGGGGTCTGTGACTGCTTAGAAAATTAAATAATAGTTGCAGATCAGGTCCCCAGATTTCAGTAATGACTCAGTGGGGGGGTCCCCAGATTCCATTAATGATTTAGTGGGCGTCCCTGAGTTCCGGTAATGATAAAGTGGGGGTCCACAAAAGTCAAAAGGTTTGAAAGCACTACAATAGTGAGGGTGCAGTGCTTTTTATGGTGAACTGGAAAAGCCGATTACAAATCTGTTTGTGGATTTTTATTTATTTAACAAAACTACCTGTCCCATGTAGTAAGTTTACAGTAGTCCTCTGTTGAATACAGCTCTCTTCCGTTTGCTTGTACTGTCTCATGACAAATTTCACAATTCATTAATAGAATTGTTCACAGAAGGCAGAAAACTGACAATACAGGCTGTGAACATGAGTTGCAATATTTTGTTTTTCAGTTTGCTTGTAAAAGCATGCAACCAAGAATTTTCATTTCTTTGAGTTGATTCATGTTTTTCTATCTTTTGGCAACAGTTTAAGAAAGATTGACTTTTATTTTTTTTCAAGAACAAATCAGTATTAATTTGATCTGTTGTTGCGGGCCTACTTAGTCTATTTGGTAATCTGGCACTGCATATACTAACCTGATTGCACTTGGTCTTTTTCAGTTCAGCTAGTTCCCGAATTGAACCATTTTGATCCTCTGCTTAATCTGTTTCATTTTTGTTGTGGCTGGCTTGTTTAGGCTGGAGGATGTGTTGTTGTAGAAGTTGTCTAGCTGAGCCTTGGTGCCTGTTGGGTCTGGTAATTTTAGTCTTTAATCATTAAAGGTAGTGCCAGACCTGTGTGCGGTGGTTATTATTTCTGCTCCTGGGGGACGGAATGATGTGGGACTCTAGGCTTTTTTTGGAAACTAAGTCAAGTGTGTCTTTGCCACTGTGATTTGCCCACTTATGAAAGGAGATGATAGGTGTCCAGAGAGTAGTTTGAGTGCGAGTGAGTACTAAGCACTACATTATGAAGAATGGGTTGGGCTTTGCATTTCTCAGGTTGTGCTATGGATGAGTCCAGCTTAGACCCTCCCCTTTGTTGTCCCTGCGCACTCAGCAGTGGTTACAACAAGGAGGTACTGATGAAAAAGGAAAGCTTTCTTTGGCAGCGGCATCTCTGTCTAGCGTATCCGTGCACTTACGGTGACCAAACGTCCCGGATTTACCCGGACAGTCCTGGTTTTTGAAGGTCTAGCCCGGCGTCCCCACACATTACTCTAAAACAGTAAAATGTCATGGTTTTTTTAAGTGAGGGTCAGTTGAACCTGCACATTCTTCACCTTGTTGTGAAGGCTCACATTTCAGCCGGCCCTCCCAGAAACTGGGGGCTGAAGTTTACTGGTTGAAACTCTTGTGCTGCGCTGCCTCGACTCATTCAAGCGCAGAGCAGGATTTAATGAGGTGTAAATCAGGGCTGCAGAACCCGTAGGTCAAGCCCGGGCCCACCAGCAGATGGAACCTGGAGCTCTTCACAGAACTGGGACAGAGCGTGGAAAAAAATATCTATCTATCTATCTGTCTAACTATATGCCCTGATAACTAATAGAACATTTAGTCCTATTTCTATGTCTGTGCCCGTCCCGGTTTTTCATTCTGAAAATCTGGTCACCTGACGTGCACTAGGATTGCCAGGGGAGGCCAATCCCTGAGCAAGGAACCACGCACCAGGCAATTGTTTGTATTGGGGAAAGCGGTCCCCACCATGGCCAATTGCCTCCTATTCTCCCAGTCACCTGGCAAACGTGGCAGTCGTTTATGCCTCCCCAGTCCATACCCCACATTAGTAGAAAGCCCACTAAACATCTGGGACAACAGATATGAGTACAATGCAGAGGGGACTGGCCTGTCCTTGCATTAGGCCGCAATCCCACTCCAAGGAGCAGAGTCCGGCCTTTGCCTCCTTGCGAAGGGGCTTACCGGGGGCTGTAGAGTTGTTAACAGCTGAAATGTGAGTGTTTTACTGTTACAAGGTTTCTAGAATGGGCTTGCACACACAGCCCAGTGTTGTTGAAATAAACGTTTATAGGTTTTGAGCTAGAAATATTTTTAAATATGCAGTTTATGCAAAAATGTACTTATGTGCCAAATGGAGATGAGCTGTGCTTGTGGGAAACTTGGCGCACTCAATTCACACCAGCAGCGATGAGAATAGTTCATTGGGATAATTGTTCCTTCTATGTTTGTGGTGCAGTTACTAACTATTCAAGTTAGTGTAGCTTACTAAAGCACATGGTTCCTTTGCGTCATTGTGTTCCCGTGTAAATGGTCTGCATTAATAGGTCTCCTGCTCTGCTATGTTTCACTTAGTGATTTATTTTCACCATCCTCTCAGGCTGCCCCGCATACGACTTGGGGTTCCTCAGCGTTGTAGCTCCTTAAGTATGTTTTCCAAGACCATATTCACTCCTTCTGACTGAAATGTTCAGCTAATACTTTAATTTACATAAATATAACTTCCAGTATGTAACATGAACTTTAACTTTTATTTTTTTTGTTCGCTGTTGGTGTGTTACTTGCAATTTCACCTTTGCCCTTCACAATTAATTACACATGCTATAGCATGTTACTTTTTAATCCTTTTGTCACAATGCACGTACGTGGGTGTGAGAGTTGGATAGATTTTTTTTTCTCATAGAGAAGACTTTTCAGGACCCTCCGATTCCTATGTTAGTAGCAGTACTCCTCTGAGTTTTGAACCACCGTTAACCGATACCACTGGGAACAGTTTGTGTGTTTACTGTCTGTTCCCCCAGGTTCTTCACAGTGTAGCCCTTGCATTTTCTAGGAATTTCAGATCTGTGACTTCCATCTTGCACCCATGTCTGTTGTGTTCCCTCAACTCTCTGAGCTGGTTTAAAAGACTGGATGCCATAGGATTCTAGGGCAGTTCTAGGGAAAAGTGACTAGAATTGTTACAAAATAGCATCCCCCTATCTTTGAGTTTTTACCTTGGCCAATAAAGGATAACATAATTGTTATGGCTCTTGATTGCTAGAAATACTGGAACACGTTAAGTACAAAAGTAATTACTACTAAATCATTCCATTGGAACAACAAAATAGTATAAAGGTGTGAAAGACCATCATACTCAACCCAAGAAGAAAGAGACCTTAAGTTGAAGAATGCTGCTCACGGAGAGACCATGCAACCAGTTCAATGCTATAAACCCCAGGCCTCAGTTTAATAGTTTACAATGTCTCTTTCCTTCACATGATGCAATTCGCAGATTATTATAGTTAGTTTAATTGGTGTAGTGGGTAATTGTTCTTTAGTGATACAATTGGTGGATAGATGTTGTGCAACAAACTAAACACTATTTTGTAACCGAAAGAAACGTAACCCTTTGTATATGAATGATTTTCTTTGTATCTTGCTGGATAAGAACAGTATAATGCAACCTTGAAGTAAAACCACAAGTCTTCGCTCAGAGCCGTGACTCCGAGGGGCTTGTTCCGCCACAACAACCACCTAGTCCAGTCCTGTTGCGAGTGTGGTGCCTGTGCTTTGAGAACTGCCTGCATTCGAAGACTAATCTGAGTTGATTATCTCGATCTGTTGAGAAGTTTTTAACCAAGGGTAAATGAAATGTCCATTAGATCCAATGTCCGATGACCACCTCCTATGATACTCATGAGATATTTCTTCTAAAGTACAAAAGAAGTCCACATAATAAGAAAGTAGGGGTCGGGGATTTAGATTCTCTCGCAGGAAGAGAGAAGCACTGCGAAAGTAAAAGGGGAAGGGTTGGAAATGTGATGTAAAGAGGCAAACTGTAAATACTGCAAGCCGCTTGGAAATGTGGACCAGAAGGAACAGGGGAAACGGTTGAGATGTAGTATTGCTGCTTTCCCCATCACTCTTTCCATCAGTTCTGAAAGAATTCAAAATAAAATAATCCATATCTGGAGAGGGACCGACGTAATGTAGAAAGGGAAGTAAAAGTGTGAAATGGGGTTGGGAGGTGTTTCCTTTATCTACCTCTTACTTAACTCACTGCCTGGACTTACCTGGCAGTGACAACTAGTAAAGAGGGATTAAGTCACTCTGGCCTTTCTAAGAGATTTGGCTGTGGGGGTGGGGTGGGGGTGCGGGGCTGAGGCTTGAACAATTCAGGTGCCATCCTAGAGCGTTGTAGTTGCTCAAGCCCAACTAGCCACAGTTAGTGAGAGACTCAACCTGGAGTGGAGCAATCTTGAAACACTTGGCTTGAGTGTACTTTTTGTTGCTTTCAACAGTATGAGTGTATTGAGTGTTTCTTTGGATATGTTCAAGGGAGCCAGTAAGGCTCTGAAAAGTGAGTGTCCTTCCTTTTTATGTCTTCATTTCTTCCCATTCCATTATTTCCTTAACCCTGCTGTAGATGTTTATGCTGTACGAGCGACTTAATAAAAATATTTGTCTGTTTTTATTAAGTTTATTTTGGGGTGCCAACCTTTCCTTTTTTGTGGTGCACCATCGATAAATTAACATAGAGCATGGTAATTTGATACTTAGCACACTGCATGATGCCAGGTTTTACTACCTCTTCCTTCCCCTTTGCTTTGAAATCGTGACTGAAGTTTGAGCATTTTTAAAACTGGTGTTCAGAAATGTTTTATCTGAGTTGTAGCATGCAATTAGAAAAAGCAACCGTGTTAATCTAACCTGGTTTAATCAGCTGTGGAATTGAAATCTACGTATGCTATTTGCTCACCACAGATGTGCAGCTTCTTGGGGCCTGTACCAACAATTGTAGAGTTATATCAAGTGGTGTGTGTTACACTAGCGAAGAAACCTAGGCAACACGCAAATGTAGTAGAGGATGCCAATACTATTGACGGTGGGGCTGATGCAAATTCCTCACCCCAGCAGAAAAGATATCCTGTGTATGAGAAAGTAAAAGGAGAACCTTAATCAGGGCTTAGGTGGATCTGGTTACTTTTAATATTTTGACTTGTGTAGCTAGAAATGTAACATGGTTAGAACAGTGATCTTATGAGGTGAAAGTATGAAAACTGACGGACGTTTGAGTAAATACCACAAATTTGTTTTTGTGAGGGCTTACCATTTTGCTTCTCTTCTAAAGTTGCAAGATCTGCTAAGAAATTGAAGCTTCCTCCTCCTCAGAAATGTGATGTGATGCTTTGCAGACATGCATTGACCTGTTGCCCCCTCTGTTTTCAACATTTATCCAATGCTGACTTTGCTTATCTACCTGGTCTACAGATGCCAGTGTCTGTTAGTTGTACAGATACGTGTCTATATGTTATCCTGATGCCACAATGTTCACCAGTTATCCTGATGCCACAATGTCGCCTAACTATGCTATATCATCTGCCACAGTGAATACTAGCTATTCAGATATGTTTGCTAGCTGTCCAGATATCACTCTGTCTGCTACTCATAGAATGCAATGCTATCTGCTAGTTGTCAAGATGTTGGTTATTGAGATGGGTTAATATTTTCTAATTGTCCAAATGCCACAATATCTACCTAGATACTGTGATAAAAGTTAGCAGATCTCCTGCATAACTTTGGTTTGCCCTGAGACACCTTTTACCTTTGAGACGTAATTGGTCCTCACCCTCCACTCGTGACCTTCCACACCTTTCCCCTTATGGATGTCCGACAAGTTTCATCTCCTCTCCAATAGGAGACTGGCTGCTCAGGACCAGCCTGCCACTTCCACTAAGTTTCACCTTCAGTTAGTCAATGCTACTCTAACACCCATCCTTATCAACTAATGTGTGTGTGTGTATATATGTATATTATCTATATATTTATCGTGAC
Organism: Pleurodeles waltl; assembly: GCF_031143425.1. NCBI lineage: Eukaryota > Metazoa > Chordata > Amphibia > Caudata > Salamandridae > Pleurodeles > Pleurodeles waltl. Next base: position 74,051,993 of record NC_090447.1, on the reverse strand, counting down.
TTGAGTAAATTTTAAGTAAACCTCGAGACAGTTTGTTTGGTTTTCAATGTATATTTTACCAAACCCTCAGTTAAGTACATAAGTAATATGTTTTTTTACTGATGATGAAAGTGATTGGAAGACAAGCATTTTGTAGTCTTTCTAAGCATACATTTGTCATGGTGTGGTTAAGAAGACACCCTAGGCTCAATTCCAGTAATTATTCAGGCTGTGTGGTGTTGTCTTATCCTATGTTGAGTAGAGTTTAAACTTGTATATTTTGATATAGCTATCAGAAGGGTAATAGATAAGCTCAATAACCAGTTGTCTTTTCCTCAGGAACATGATGAAACAAAGCCATTGTTGCCTAATTCCAGTTTACTCAACAAGGCTCCAAATGGATCAGAGCAAAACTACACCATCTCCTCAACGAGGACAGATGAGCAGGCCATGCTGTCGTCCATCCTTGCTAAAACAGCACTGTAAGTGTACAGCATGAGGGTGGTAGGTAATGGTTAGTGGTGTGCAATATTCTGTGATTTTAGTTGTGTAGATGGATTTGTTTATACAGAATGATTTAACCCTCCAAACAGTCTGCTCAGAAATGTAAATATCACTGCCATAGGACAACAGGTAGGCCAGAGAACTGGTATAATCTGATCTGACAAATTACAATAAATGAGGCATCCATGCAAACCACGTGACCCGAAGGAGCAAAGGACGTGACAGTTGGGATTATTTAGATTGCGGATACTATGTTGATTTTCGAGAGTTGGTAGGAGAGGCTGTCATTTTGCTAGTAAGTCACAAAATACATTTTTATCTGCCCTAAAGCTCCGTCTCTGGTAATCCACAGATAGGGTCTCTTCACCTTAATATGCCACTGGGGGAGCAGATGCCAGCGTGACTAAACTAGGTGACTTATATATTGTCACTGTGTCCCTCTTTTTCCCAACACTTCAGTTGGAACATCCCACTCCAGAACAGCAATTTTAAACATGCTAAAAATATCTGGCCTCAGCCTCCTCTGAACCACACAGTGCTAGAAACCATCCTGAACGTCCGTAGTGCTAAGAAAGCAGTCACTAGAATATATACAGCTTCAACGCAAATGACTAAAGCAGACTTCAGTGTGGGAGCTAGATTTAAACACTGACATGTCTGAGCAGGAATGGGGTAAAGCTTTAGCTTCCTCTAAAACAGTTTCAAGAAATGTTCCATTTAAACTAATTTAACACAGTTTCATTCCCATACATACCTTACAACTGTTTGACTGATTAGGATGTCACCCAGACTAGGTGGATCTCCTGCACATGTTTTGGAATTGCATTAAAATAAAAATTTCTGGGAGCACATCACGCAAACTATTCAAAGTGTGGTCAGAATGTGATTAGAGAGATCCCTAAAATTGTTTCCGCTAGGTCTGATGCCCCACCCCAAAAAACATAACTAAGAGACGAGATTTACACAGCCAGGGAAAAAAATCCAGATCCCAAAAGAGACAATGCGTCACAAAGAAATACAATATCCAAGAAAGAAGTAACAGGTGGACTCGCGAACGAACAAAAAATATATTTCCACTACAACATTTCACCTTACGTATTCCTCAGGGAGTACTAGATTGTTGGCTCAATAGCTGCACAGCTGACACTGCTGGGTTTTTAAAAAGCATCATGAGTGAAGATATCTAAGGTATCAGCACTCTTAAGGTCTGCAATGGCATTTATCCTCCTTTTTTTCAATAGTAACCTCTGATTTTACCTAAATGGTAATCAAGTGGCTCCAAACGGAATAGATGCTCCTAAGGTACATCAGTCCAATGTCCATTCCTTTCTCTCTGAATGGGATCCCCTAGAAAGCTTTAACCTCTGCTCATATTCTCTGATTTTACTTTTATCTTTAAAAATCAGTTCTATTCCTTCATCCTGTGGTATTAATAATGCATCTCGAGGGATGATTGTATTTCAGGTATGGTGCACATTGTGCCATATCCCAGTAATAGCATTAGTATCCATACCAATTGCTGCCACCAAAGTCTACAACATAAGCAGAGATTATTTTCATTTGTTTTCGTGTGCAGCACCCCTCTTTAATACCAGCCTCTTTCCTGTGTTCTGGCCTAGTCTTGGGTTTCTGGTCAGGCGTATGCTCTTTTGGTCGGTAGGTAGAAAACAAGTTTATTAAGACATTTGTCCATTAAACATTCTAAACAAGAATTAGAAGTTACAATTTAAAATGGCTTAAAACCCAATCCCCTCACCCTTCGGCCCCACCCTACAGTGACCCAACAGTAAAACTCAGTTTAACTCAACATAGAAATTGCGCAATTCCTTCTGCCACATCAAAATAATGTATTTCTGACAGCAGCTCTACTGCCTCTAACATTCGCACTATTCTATATTTAAAAAACAATGGTTTTAAAAACTTTATCCCATTAGGAAGATAAAAAGCAATCCATAAGTATATGCAGCAAAGAACATTTTACGATCAGGGGGCAAGGGCAAATACCATTGTTATCCTGGATCATGGTAATATGAGTGCTTGATCAATAGATTGGATTACATCCTGCCCTTACCCTTAAGATCTCATTCTGCAGGCCCGGGTCCGGTACCTGCACCAAGTAGGAGAAGACCGTATCCCGGACTAAGGAAGACAACAAAAAACTAATAGAGGGTTTCTCACTCAAGTAGGCCAGGTCAAGCGTCCCAGCCACCTTTGCCGTCGACTCTTGTAACATCTGTTTACCTTGGAATGGGGACCAGGATGCAATCGTATCACAATCAGAATGTAGGAAGGTAATATCTCTTAATCTAATCCTTACTTCCCTTGCCCATCTTCTTTCACTTGCTTGGATTGCCTCCCAGCAGAGTTTGGAGATCTTGGCAACAAATTATAGTCTAGCCTTTCCTTCAGTTTCTGTTGTAAACATTTGTGTACTCACTTCATTGAGGGGATACTGGAATTATTCATTTTTTAAGCCTTTAATTTTGTTAAAAGCACTAGAGGACAATGTTACAGACAACACCTCTGCTTTGCCTGCAGGTTTCCTAATATTCACGACCTCACATGGCCAAGAAGTATCAAGTATTTGGCATGTATGTACTATGCCAAATAATGGTACTCCATTCATTAACACACATTGAAAAATATTATATGGAACGTGGATAGTATCCCTGCATTGATGAAGGACTGACATCCTAATCAGGGTGTTATGTCTAGTGGACTAGCATCACAAAACCAGTAGGTCCCAGGAGCCATGTACCTTAGAGTTGCGTATGCCCATATGAGTTTCTTTACTTCTGCCCACTCCTAGTAACTAGGAGAGAGTGAGTAGTGCCCATAACGGAGTGTGGGGAGAGCATGAGTGAAGGGTATAAGGACACTAGGTATAAGGTGGTTGCATTTAGAGGCAGACAAGCTTGTAGATCAGTGACGTTTAATGTAAGCATTTAGGATAGTGTGTGGCTGGAATAGGCAAGACCAGTGATGGAGATTGTCATAGAGGTGGAACTGATGTGTTACGAACATTGCCTCTCACTCTGTTCCAGGAACAGCCCACTGATCAATACCCAAAAATAACAACACTGTCATTCAGTCTGTATATGATGAATTACTAGATGCCAACCGTATCCCTTTCAGGGGGCACTCTCCCTGGTTGATATTTGGCCATCTTCTAGTGTCTAAGAATAAATAGTATTACCACTGTCCAATAAGTTGCCATCCAGGGCAGTTGGGCAGATTCCAAGTCAGTCATAGCATGTGAAATGGCATTTTGGGGCGACTTTAGAACTGGTAGTTGTCAGCATGTGCCATCCACCTGGGGCATGACCATAACACTTACATCAGGCTACATACATCTATAACAGTGGTCAGTGGGTATTGGTTTGGTTTTAAGAAGTTTATATGGGGTTCTCTACCAATCTGATGTAATTCTGTAATAAGTGAATTTGAGTCCTATCTCCCTCAGATTTATCATGCATGTGGAGCAAAGCCTTCCAGTTCTGATTCATGCAATCAAATGATGCCCGAGTCGGCTAGTGCAGTTGTGCACTCTTAAGTATTGAGATTGGGGCATTGTGTACGTCAGATGTGTCTCAGAACCCTGCTCCATTTCATCATGTGTGAAAGGACTGGGATTCAAACAATTAATAGACCCACATTGGCCTCATATGCATTATATTAATGGTACGTGCCTCCATGATTGTGAATGTGGCAGTCCGTATCCCTCCCTCGATATTACAATGATTTCAGTGAATCCACATGTAACAAGTCATCTAGCATCTTAATTCCACCTTTACCCACAGGGGTAAGTGGAAACTGCTCCCCTCCCAAGCTTCTTGTCAGCATTATTCCACAAGAGAGTCTCTGCATCTAGAATTTTAGATATAATTCACACGTCAGCACTAATGTCCAGGCATCTTGTGTAGCCTTGCTTGTCCGGGTTACTGATCATGACCCATGTGACTTCCACAGTGTAGGGCACCTAGGCTAGGTAGATCATTCAGGAAAGAACGTTCTGAGGTGAACCTTAATGGGGGGAAGGGGTTAGATAGAGGGGTGGGTGTTGGTCGTGGCATTAGACCAGTCTGACGTCATATTGGCCGCCTATGACAACTGATGTTCTAGAAGTTAGGCCCCATGCTTGGTAACTGTAGACTCCCTGCAGTGGTGGACGTGTACAGTCTGGTAATGTTCGGTCTGTTTCCTGACCAAGCATTTGAAGGTCTCAGCATTCCTGTCCATCTAGCACAGAATGGCAACAGGTAGAGGGGGGGAATGCTCATTAAGTAGTTATACTGAGGCACTACCTTCAGTTTCTGTAATTTGTACGCATCTCCAAAATTAAATTTGCAGAAGGAAATCATTTTCTTTTTTTCTCTCTGGTGACTTGTGCCTGTGAGATAACTTCCTCTGTGAATTAGAACATGTCTTGGATGGCGCACTGAATAAGGTCCTTATTGTAACAACATAGAGGTCGCTGCTAGAAGAATGTAAACCGCCATTTGTAATAATGTGTATAGGAAAGAGGCATGTTCTCATAAATAACTACAGCCTCTGTTCTGCTCGAGAGGAGCGAGGCTTACATTAGACAAGCATGCATAAAACTAGCTACTCAAGCGCCCTGGTGAGGCCATCAGCTGGCCTGACATTGGTCTTGGCTTTTGTGTGTTAAGAAGACCTTGCCCATCAGTGCACCCAAGACGCCGTCTTCTCCAAAATGAAGGCTCTGTAATAACTCGCCTTCAGATTGTACTCCTCCTTTTAGTTCCAGACAAAGTGCGGTTTAATACTTTTGTAACTTTTCATGCGTTTGTTTCGCTGTTTCAGTATCACTTAATCTAACAAGCCTTTGCAACCATGTAAGGGCTGTGGATGTGAGTACAAATAAGTCTGTATTCTCTTATTACGAGTTAGTTGGATAATGTCGTAAGGTAATTGCTATATAGCACAGTAGAAAATAAAAGGTTTATGAAGCGCTTTACAAGGTGCAGTTTGACAAATCAGACTGATTTATATTCCCTAATGTTCGAGTTGTGTCTACAAACGGTCTGCTTTTCATTATCAAATTTGGTGTTTTTAAATTGTACGTATTTGACTTGTTGGTTTGACACTTGTCTGCCAAGCACTGCTCTCCCTGCACCTTGTCAAGTACTTGATAAATCTCCTGCCTAACCACCACGTTTGAAATGTTACTAGTCACATGTATCACCATGAGCAAACATCAGACTTCGAGTAAAAAAGACTGTTAACAAAATAAATATGTCATTAATAAAATATATTTCCAGTGGAATATCATTGGTCACTGGACTTCAGGTATCAGTGTTCAATTATGTGTGGGGGGGGAGGGGTGCTAGACTTTGTCCCTTTCTGTAGTTCTTCCTCCCCTCCCCCATCAGAGAAAAGATTGAGCGTTGTCAGAGTTCTTTTTATAAACCTTTGCTGCCATGCCATACACATAACTATATAACCACCTAGAAACTACAGTGAAGCAAAACAGTTTTTATATATGCCCAAACAAAATCTTGCAGAACTCCATGCTAAGAACAAAGTTCACAACTTCATCCATTTGATTGCCTTCCCTGTTTTCGCTGAAAATAGTTATGAATTAAATCTTTTTGTTTCCTTTCCTGTTTGTGGGTGTATTTTTATTCTCTGAAAATAGCCAGGAATCAAATATTTTTGTGGCATTTGGCAGTGCTTTGCGAGTCAGCCCCTTGACATGAGTAATATATTTCCAGATGGAATCAGCTGATGTAATGCTTAGTGAAGATTGATTGTTCTGCACTATTAAAAGAGCTTAACTTTGTACTGTGAGAATCGGTGATATGGATGTATGAAATCTAAGGTTTTGTGAAATTCAAGTGCCAGAGCTTTGTGCCAATGCATAACTGAGTGCCGATTCCTATCAAGCAGTCCGACTTACTTGCCCTTTGCCAAGTTGAATCAGTTTTTTAGCAGATTTAAAATATATATATATATATATATATATATATTTTTTTTATTGGGTTTTGACAATTAAACAACCATTTTTGGTGACAAAGAGGCAGATTAATATGATGCCAGACAGAGGATAAAAACAATATGTTTGTACACTTCAGCAGGAGTGCCGTGTTTGTGAGCGCATCCACCATTAGTAGCATCCACAACGTACTTTTGAAAAGAATAAAAGAAATGCTCACTTATGTACCACTGGGGAGAGGCAATGAACTGGGGCAAGGGGCGGGCCGGCTGTGGATACAAAGTTGTACATACAAGATTAGAAGTGTAGGCTAGGTGGGATGGTGAAGGCACGTGGGTGGGCCAAGGGTAGTCGTGATAACTGAGTGTGTGCGGGCAATCGAGTTGGATGGGACGATAATGTTGGGTAATCCCAATGCAGTGAGAAGAATCGCAGTGCGCCTGGAAGGGTCGGATCTTACCTCCTGTTTTAAGTGCATGAGAAGGGTAGGTCACTGAGAGGAGATGGGTCATCTGTGCAGGTGGCGCACCTCTTCGTACCGGAGGGCACCCTTCTCCGCTGCTTCACATTTGCATACCGCTCCGTGTCATGTAGCTACTGGGGGACTGTCGGGGAGTGCCAATGAAGTGTGAGTGTGCGTTTAGCAAGCAGGAGTGCCATGGCTGCAAAGTGGGTGTATACGTTTTGATGCTGCCTGTACCTAGGGAACATGCCTCCCATGTGTTGATAACGGGCAACTCGGTGACCTCGCAGAGGGTGGTGTAAACTGAGTGCCAGTAGCTTTGCAGAGTAGGAGAGGTGCACATCACGTGCGTCAAATTGGTGTCTGGGCAATGGCAGTGAGGGCAGCCGATCTTTGCCATGGGAAAGTAGCAATTTAGTTGGGATTTTTTTTTATAGCACTAGTGCAATACTGTTAGTGTTAAGGCACACGTGTTGAGGTCAGATTGTTTTCAGCAGCTTGATGGTTCAAATGGCACAAACGGTTTATTGTTTTGTTAATAATTTTGGCGCTGTTTGACAAACCTTAAAAATGTTTTCAAAACTAGTGTGCCAGTCACTTCAGCTGCTGTCTGGAAAGTTTTGGGGTGGTTAGTCAAGTGAGGGCCGAGAAAAAAAGAAAAAAAAAGTGTGGGGGGGGGGGGGGGGGCGGGGGGTCCCCAAAACACATTTTCCTCATGCAATTTCCCAAAGGGATTTTAGACCCGCCTGCAGTCCAAACCACTGAAGGGAATTACACCAGATTTAGCAGAAAGCTAGATCTTGCTCCAGAAAGATGTCTGTTCAGTGGCATGTGTGACTGTAGATACACATGCGCTGCATACTCCTGCCATCTAGTGTTGGGCTTGTTGTGTTGCAAGTTGTTTTTTTGCTTTTTTTCGAATAAGTATTTTCGAGTCACGGGATCGAGTGACTCCTTCTCTGTGATACTGCACATGGACATCGACTCCTTTGTGAGATTGTTTTCTCTCCATGTCTCTTCGCTCCGTTCTCCCTTTGCTCCAGTTTCAAAATCTTTCCTACAACTTTCCTTAAATCAACGGTATTGTCTTCTATCGCATTTCCCTATTATTGCATTTGTCTCATTCCCTCGGTTTGGGAATCGACCAAATGCCCTTTGGGGCACCAGACAGCATACTGTGCTGATATAAAAAAAATGCTGTTTTGATTTTACCCTCGGGTTCCACTCCAAATTTCCACACACCGACCAACATCTGGTGTGCAACCTGTTCCTCTCTCCTTACCATCAAGAAGCCACATGTGACGCCTGCAGATCCCTCTGGTCGAAAAAGACGCTTTGGGACCGGAGAGCTCGCCGACTAGAGATGGCACACAAGATTCAAGAAGAAACTCCGGACATCTTCGGGTAGGAGCGCACCCTGGAGGACCTGGAACAAGAGGAGGCCTCCTCCATAGAGGACTCTGAGACCAACTTCCAGTCGAACATAGAAAGCCAAGAAGTGAAGCCGGTGCAACCTGTAAGTACCATTGCCCCACCTGCCCCCTCTAAGACTTCCAAAAAACCCTTTATCGGGGTCACTGGACTGCCACTGCCTTCGGGGCCATGGCTGACTCCGAAAAACTAGCTCGGATGCCCTGCCTTCTCTGTTGGCACAGAAAATTACCAAGACCAAGTTAACTTCTTCAGCGTAGACCTCAACATCTTCAGTCCAAGACAGCAGTCCCATTCCACCTTGAACCTCGGCACCGACCCCTTCGGTGCCGCGCCAATCAAGCAGCTCCTCCGCTTTGGTCCAGACGAAAGCGCACTGATCGAAATCTTCAGTGCCGAAAACGAGGCATTCAACTTCTTCAGAACTGAAAGACTCTAGTCAATCTCTGGCCACTCCATCTCCAGTTGAACCCATTTTAGTTACTATGGATGCTCACCAGCGCTCCCACCACATCCAGGAGGATACAGGGTGCATCATTGCATCCCCACTGTTACCTTCAAGAGAAAATTATCTTTTGAGGAGGCTCTGGACACATCACCACCTCCAAAGATGATTAGGGAAACAGCTATCACAATTCACAGGCCTTTTCCTCCTCCTTCTCCTCCTCCTCCTCCTCCTCCTCCTCCTCCTCCTCCTCCTCCTCCTCCTCCTCCTCCATTACCTTTTCCATCACCTCTATCACCTACCTCTCCTCCACCTTCATCCCCTCCTTGTTCACACACCTCCCCTTCTACAACAGAAATAACACCACAGGGTTCCCTGTTATTTATTGGGGGAGACGTGGGTGACACACACCAGGGCACAGATTCCAGGGATACATATGACCCTGAAATACTCTCTGGGGATCCAGATCTATACCCCAAACGACCTTCAGCTCCATAGGATGCTACATCCTACCAACAGGTGATTGCTAGAACAGCTGCCTTTCGTTATGTTGACTTTGACATTGACCCCATTGAACAAGACTTTCTTTTTGATACCCTAATGTCCACACAGGGATATTCAGTACCTCCTCATGCACGCTGGCATGCTTTGCCATGCTGAGGACATATTTAAGGAACCAGTTCCCTCTTGGGTTATCACCCCTAAAGCTGATAATAAAATTCACATGGCTGCACCCTGATATCCTGTATATATTAGGTCCCACCAGATTCTATTGTTGCTACTACAACACGTAAACCGGCCAATAGGCAAGCCAAAGGGGACTCTCCTCCCTCAGATAAGGAGAGTAAAAAGATTGCCACAGGTAAAAGAATGGCTATGCAAGCAGCCAATCACTGGTGTATTGCCAATTCACAAGCTTTACTTGCGAGATATGATAGGGTTCACTGGGATTAAATGGAGGAGCTCTTCCAATATCTGCCAGATGAGCACCATAAAAGGGGGAAGCAGATTGTCACTGAAGAGCAGACAATCAGTAATAATGCCATTAGATCTGCACTAGATGCTGCGGACACTACTACACGCGGTATCAATACTGCTGTTTTAGTTAGGAGACACTCCTGGCTTAGGGGTTGAAGTGTTAAACCTGATGCACACCAAGCCGTATTAAAAATGCCCTTTGCTTTGCAATTTCCCCCCCCACCAAAAGCCACTTTTCGTCACACCACATTCATAGGTGGTTACAAATCAACCTCAGAGGCCTCCACATCTCAGGCCAGACAGCCTTCCAGCTACTACTCATGAGGATTCTATAGAGGCACCTATACAGGTAACACCACAAGAGATAGACCTAAGACCACCACCACCACCCGCTCCTCTAACATAAGAGCTAAACAGTGACTATCTACACCTACCCAGCCCAAAACTGTCCGGGAATGACATCAACATTTCTATACACAATTGGTCAACATCACTTTGGACCACTGGTCCTATGCATTATCCAACATGGTTACTGTCTGGAGCTCATTATTACTCCTCGAAACATTCCCCCTCTGTCTCGCAAGTTCTCACAGGAGCACCACCTTCTTGTCCAACAAGAAGTACAATCCCTTCTTCTCAAAGGGGGCATCAAGCCAGTTCCAATACAATATCAAGGAACAGGAGTATTCTCTATTCTTCCTCATTCCCTAAAAAGACAGCGCTCTCAGATCCATTCTGGACCTAAGGCCTCTTCAAGATGTTATCACACTTTTACAAAATGATGACATTATGACTGCCATAGATCTCAAGGATGCGTACTTCTATATCCCCATTCACCCTGCACACCAAAACACTATAAATTCTTGGTTCTACCTTTCGGAGTCACCACAGCTCCCAGGGTCTTCACAAAGTGCGTAACAGTAGTAGCAGCACACCTCAGAAGACAAAATGTACACATATTCTCTTCTCTAGCCAACAGGCTCATCAAAGCCAGCACATTGTCACTATGTGAACCCCACACTCAAATGACTGTTGACCTTCTGCGCAACCTAGGTTTCATCTCAACCTACTCAAATCCCATCTTCAACCTCTCCAGGTGCAGCCATATTTAGGAGCTATATTCAATGCAGAATTAGGGATTGCATACCCCAATCTGGCCTGTATTCACAAATTTGAGTCTCCCCTCCCCCAGTTTCGAGAGAATACTTACTACACGGTCATGACCATAATGCGACTGTTAAGGGTGAAGGCCTCCTGCATTGCTGTTGTTCCCCTTGCCAGACTTCACATGGGTTCTTTACAGCGATGTCTGTCTTATCAGTGGGATTAATCACAGGGTCAGTTGGAAGATCTAGTGTTGTTAAATCGCCATACTCACCTCTCTCTATAATGGTGGAACACCACCAATCTCTTAAAATGGCTTCCTTTTCTGGACCTTGTGCCTCGGATCACTTTCACTACAGATGCCTCACATACAAGCTGGGGCGCTCATCTTCAGGACCTCTCAATGAAAACAGCTGGGGACAAGGTCACTGGAATTGTCACAACACTCTCATGGAAATGGTCTCTCCATCATCACATTCACATAGTGGTGGAGTATCTCCAGGAATGGACAGCAACCTTACAGACCTGCTCAGGAAGATGCATAAAAAAAGTCCAAAAATGGGAACTTCACTCATAAGTCCTTCAAAGTTACTTCCGAAAATGGGGAACACCTCAAATAGATCTTGTCACCATAGCAGAAAACACAAAATGCCTAAACTTCGCCTCCACATACCCTCACCCTTAATCCAAAGGCAATGCTGTATGAATGAACTGGTCAGGGATATTTGCCTATGCTTTTCCTCCTGTCCCTCTCATTCCATTTCTAGTTCAACGGCTCAGGCAAACATCTCTCAAAATGATCCTTGTAGCTCCAACATGGGCATGCCAGCCCTGGTTTACCATATTACTGTATCTCTCAATAGTCCCCACCACGATAAGCTTCCCAGCAGGTCAGATCTTCTCACTCAAAACCAAGGTCAAGTCATACACCCAGACCCCAGGTCTCTCAGCCTTGCGATGTGGCTCCTGAGGTCTTAGAGTTTGGTTATTTAGCGCTGTCTTGTAAGTGCATGGTAATCCTTAGAGAAGCTTGTAAACCCTCCACCAGAGCATGTTAGGCTGCAAAGTGGAAAATCTTTGCTACTGTCAATCGAAACATATTAATCTCATCAAAGCTACTGTCCAAGGCATTGTCTGTTCCTTGCATCATTTACAAAAAGCTAATTTATAACTTAGCTTACTCCTCCATTGGCTTACATCTCGCTGCTATAGCTGGATACTTGCAAAACAGACAATAAAAATCCCTCTTTGGGATTCCAGTAAATAAAGCATTCATGGAATGTTTTAAACGGGCTGTTCCACCAAAAGTGCCCCCTGCACAATCATGGAACCTCAATATTGTCCTTCCAAGGCTCATGGGCCCTCCTTTCAAGCCACTTCACTCATGTCCTCTTCAGTACCTCTCATGGTAAGCGGCCTTTTTAGTTGCTATCACATCTCTTAGGCGTGTTAGTGAGCTCCAGGCACTAAACTTGGAAGAACCATTCTTTCAGATTTATAAAGACAAGGTGGTTCTTTCCACCAATCCGAAGTTCCTTCCTAAGGTGATCTCTCAATTCCATATTAATCAATCCATTAAGTTACAAGTCTTCCGTCCGCAATCTGACTTAGTTGCTTTACACGTTAGAAGTTAAATGTACATTAATGTTCTACATTGATAAAACAAGAGTGGTCAGAAATATGAGTCAGCTTTGTATAACTTTCTTTTTAAGGCAATCCAATATTCAAAAGCAGCATAGCTAGAAGGATAGTTAAATGTATTCAAACCTGTGAAACGAAAGCAAAACAACAACTTCCTGTCACTCCCAGAGCACACACTAGCAGGCAAAAGGGAGCCACTATGGCTTTCCTAGGAAGCATACCCATAGCTGACATTTGTAAAGCAGCTACATGGTCCACACTACATAGATTTACAAAACATTATTGTGTAAATATATTTGCAAGCCAGTGTAGGCCAAGCAGCACTTTTCCAATCAACTGCAACTCCCACAGGCTAGCCATTGCTTTCATGGAGGGACTGCTTTATAGTCTATGCAGAGCATGTGTAGCTACAGAAACACGAGCCATTAAATGGAAAATGTTACTCTGTTAGCGGCATGTAATGCTGTAGATTCACATGCGCCTTCCATCTCCCTTGATGCCTTTGGCCATTTCAGTTGCTTTATATCTGTATCTAGTTGTACATATGTAAATACATCTGCATGGGCATCTTTCTCTATACTTCCTATACACTCCTTTTCTCATCCGTCTGCCGGAAAACAATCTCACCAAGGAGTCAATGCCCATGCGCAGCATCCCAAAGGAGAAGTCACTCGATCCTGTGACTCGAAAATGCTTTTTTGAAGAAAAACAGGTTGAAACACTCCGAACCCAACACTAGATGACAGGAGCATGCAGAGCATATGAATCTACAGCACTTCATGCCACAAACAGATGCTTACTGCGTAAGTAACATTTTTCTTTTGTAATTTGGTGTAAATCTGTTGAGTAGTTTTGGAGTTATTAAAGAAAATATTGATGTATAGCTAGAGAGACGGATCCACTGCGGCAGATTCACAAATCCAAACGCCAACAGCAATGCCATGATTGCTTGCCGCAACCTGAGAGAAAAGTTGCAGTTACCGTTTTGTGTATCGGGACACTGAGGAAATGCAGTACTCAGTGTGGCCCACTTTGTGAATCCACAATGGATCCAGACCACAATTTAAAAAATAAAATAAAAAATACATACACCCACTCACACTCAAACAACAAACCCCCATTCACGCACTGACATATCTACTTACAGACCCACAAAACCACTACCGCACCCAGCCACTCACACACCCGTACATCCACCCAACTCCCTCACAAAAACTCTTGCGCGCGCACCCACCCACTCATGCAACCCCTCACATACCCACAAAACCACTACCCCACACACCCACTGATCCACAAAACCACTACCCCACAAAACCACTACTACACACACCAACTCATGCAGCCACTTGCACACTCACAGACCTCTGCAACCACTCGCACACCCACTCAGTCATATACACCCACATATATGCTCACGCACTCAATGACACACCCGCACAGCCATACAGACACTCACACAACCACTCACAGACCGACAAAACCACTCAGTCACACGTGCACTGGCCCGTGCACTGGCCCGTGCACTCACGTATGCATATCCAGTCAGACTTATATGCCTACCCCGGGCCTTGCGGGCAGCCCTCCCGCTGCGCATGGTCAAAGTTTGTGCACACCGTGGGGTTGACTGCATGGGGGATGTTGGCTGTAGTTGAATTAAAGTATGGTAATTAAATATTACATTGCTAAAAAAAAACTAGAATCTCACTGAAAAAAATAACTCAAGCTGAGGCGCATTTTCATTAGGTGGGGCCAGTATGTGTTGATAGTTTTAATTTGGATGACTTTATATATTGCATATAAGTTAGTATTTTAAATGATAATTGGGAGCTAACAGGCAGCAAGTTGGGCTAGTAGAAAGTAGTAGAGGTGACCCCAGGGATCTAAACTCTTCATTACATTTGTAGATTGTATTGTGGGTGCACGCAAGACGCAGAGATCAATTTTCCCAAAGCTGTTAAGTAAAATTTTAATTATCAAGCTGTAAAGAGATTAAGTATAGGTTTAAAGTTGCTCAGTGTATTTATTTTGGACCATCATGATCCGTGCCTTTTTTAAATATGAATTGAGCAAATAACCCATTGGATTTCTCCCCCAAACTAATTTTGAGGTGTGTGAAATAGTAACAGCAGAGATAGTAGGTGCTAGATAACTGCCTTCCAGGCCTGTTCAGAGGATCTCTTTTTGGCCACATAGCCATCTTGTTTGGGGACATCAAAATCTGAATGTTATTTAGTATCTCAGATTCCATTTCAAATGATTTGTATCTGAAGTAACAATTGGGTGACATTGTCTTTATTGGACTATTGGAAGGGCGTGGTGCTGCATAAGACACTGATTCAGGACATGAGTTCACTGAAGAGAAAATATGAGGAGATGCATTTTTTAGAGCACGTCGCCAGGGCACAGTGAGCTCTTTAGTCCTGTTAGTGGTTTTAGAGGTTAGTGTAACCTTTTTCTAGAAATAATGAAGTTATAATGGATTTTGCTTTCACAATGTAAATGATAACTAGAACTGCTCGACCAAGAGGAGAGTGTTTTATGCATCATTGTGTCATGGGTGGTGACCCTTAAGTGGGCTAGACTGTTGGACGGAAAGGTCCATGTGTGTAACCTATGAGATGTATTGTAATGTGCTGTTGTCAAGCTCAGTTTCTTGTGCATGTTGCATGAGAAGGGTGCTTTACTATGGTGAACCCGCTGACAAAGAAATTGGCTAAATGTCAGTTAGTATATGATTAAGTTGTAAGATATAGTATTGAGTGTTGGATATGGTTAATGATTTGAGTAATGTTCATGGTGAAGCTCGCATTCTGGAAATCATAGAGTGAAGTGTATGATCAGGCTTATACATGCAAGGGACCAAGAACGCTCCGCTGCCTTCACCCCAGAGAGCGCATGACTCCAGCCCTGCAAGCACTCCACTGGCTTCATGTAGATAGACTGTCGTTGTTTAAGGCACTTTGCATCATCCTCAGACCCTCCCAAACGAAAGGTCACTAAACCTACAAATTGAATAAAAGCAATGCAAACATGATGGGACCCTGCACTCCAGACTAGCACCAAGGATCATCAATCAGTCCAAAGGAGGCTTTGAGTCCTTGATACAAGCAGCCAAGCTCTAGAACTCATTGTCAATTTAGATTCAAAGCCTTCACGAGCATGCAAAGTTCAGAAGAGAAGTGAAAACCTGGATGTTCCAGAGATAATTGTATCCGCTTCTGACCTTGGCATAGAACCCAGAATGATAATCGGTGCAAGTATGTTCCAGAACAGCAACTCTCACCAAGAAGACAGACGCATGTACCCTACCTAAACTGGTGACCTTTGTCCAGTGAACTTGACATGCAGTTGAGATGTAATAAATACGGTGTCTCAGCCTCTCCACTTTATATTAAAAGTACCCAGTACTGCTCAGCAACTGCAAACACATTTCCTGACTGAGACTGAGGATTCTAACCATAGTCACTCCCCAGTCATCACAAGTGTAGCAAATAAGGTCTACCCTACCTCCTACCACACGAGGGAGACCAGTAATTTGAGTCATTCTGAAGGTAACCCTTAGCTTAAAGAGTCCATGTTCCCTATATGATCTGATATATACAATTCACTACCTAATTCCTCATTAGTGGGGCAGGCATATAAGTCTGTCCAGGAATAACTCTGGATTACCCCTCACTCTCTCTTTCTACACACTTTACCTCCCCAAATCTATAACCTCGTGGAGTGGATGACCTGATAAAGCCGACACTGGAAATCAGATTGAGAACATAGAAGAGAAAAATTAACATTCTAGTAAATGGACCTGCATAACGAATCAGTTCCCTAGCAAACTGTAATAATGCATGTCTGACCCAAATCCGTCGTACCTACAAGTGCTGCATTCTTTAGTACGATATTCGCACCTCAGTGGTTATAACGAATGATATGGACGTACTTCCTTCTTGAGCTCAAAGCAAAGACAGCACTCTCCCAATCTCACCGCAGCAGGGTTTAGTATGCTATCTATGTGGGTAGGCACTGCAGCACCTGACATAAGGTCAATAATCACTACACAAATAATACAGTATAGTACAAAAATACAGATATGACCTTGCTGTCCACTCCCTCCTTTGTCATGCTTCTATGATCACTATTCACTGCCATTTGACTGTGTGGCTGCCCGCTTTAACCATTTACTTTTACCATGGAATCTGCTCTCTTTATTATGAGATTGTATGTATTCTAGCACGAAATAAAAGCCTAAACATTGTAATTTAAACTAAACTTCGTCTGTGAGTACTAAGTAAATATTCCACCACTAATAGTTCTGCAAAACAACTACATGGAGAAGGTGAATACTCGAATAAAAAAGACTTGCAAAGTCAACACGGAGCTACAGATTACTACTTTATGTATTCTAAGCAGTGTAGAATGCTCCCTAATCATAAGTCAAAGTAAAAGTTCCTAAATTAAGAAAAAGTGCCTTCAACAACTTTCTTTCCAGAAACGCCTGCATTGCTCTGTTATTAATATACAATTTCATTTTATATTTTCTCCGAGCTATTCATATCCACATCAAGATCTATCTACATTTGAGATCCCCACTCTCCAATATTGCACAATCCAGGGGAAAAACGGTTAAGATAAAATCTCTCCATAGTCAGTCATCCTCCAGTGCAATCCATGTTCCTTGTAAATGGTAGTAAATGTGGGCATCTGGGAGTACCCTCTCCCTTCAATCTAGTGAAATGCACTACAGAGTTCAGAATGTGTATCTTTCCTCTGGTGTCTAGAAATTATCCTTTACTCAGTTGAGATGCCTTTGACAAGCCAAAGCCTCTCCTATTTGATCACCTTTCATCTGAATTTATATAAAAAGAAAATAGGCCACCATAGCAGTTACACAGATCGAAACATCTAACTATGTTTATTTTTTCCTGGCTCTCAGTCTTCAACCATTTTAATATCTGAATAGTTTCAAAGCATGAACTTGTTTAAGCCAACCGAAGCCTTGTATTTCCAGCAACCAGAGTAATCCTTGATAAAATCCTTGAGCATTTGAATTTAATCAACCTCCCTAGGGTGAATGTTTTGTAAATGGTGTGGTGTGTACTGTACATTAGACATGGAAATTAGTAATGAAATAAAGAAATATTATTTTTTGTTTGTCTACTCCCACAGTAATATAATTGATGTTTCGGCTGCGGATTCGCAGGGCATGGAACAGCACGAGTACATGGACCGAGCAAGGCAGTACAGGTAAGAGACAACCTGCAAAACAAGTGATCAAATCAGCATGTTTGAGGGACTCGTGGAGTCATTCTTTGGGCCATCTGGTGTTGCTCTGTTATTAGGTGCGGCTTCTAACCTTGTGTTGTGTGCCTGCCTCTCCATTGTTCCATTTCCTGAAATACCTGTATTAACCTGAGGCTTCAAAGGGCAGATTGTGTTCCAAATTGGGACATGTTTGATGTCCTACTGAAAATGACATTTATGCACAGTGAATGGGAGAGACCTCGACCATCTGAAACTGATAGGCAACAGCCTTTCATGGTGGTAGGTGGTAGAATATTAAGAACTACAACAGTACTAGTGCCCTGTATTGAATATTGTGGACTTTTTGCCACATAGAATTTACTTGACAAATGTCTTGCGGACAGCCTGAGCAGTAAAGTGCGTCCAGATCTAAAGCTGGAAAGGGGTCCAAGGTACTGCCTAGTGACTTAACCTTTTGAGTCAGTGTTTCCCAAGACTCCACATGAACCCTAGCCTGAGTAGTAAAAGTGCACTCGAGTCTGAAGCAAGAATGTGGCCTGACAGCTTGCCAAGATCTCGTAACCATTTCTGCAAAGCTTCCCAATTCCCCTCCATCGATGAAGCACCGGGATGTGCCATCCTTCCATACCCATCTTTCAGGGCGATCCCTGATTTACTGGAGCTCCCTTCTCCAGTCCTGACTACACAGGTGGTGTCTCCAGCCCAGCACTCAAGTGGCCGTACAATAGCATCAATGTGGATGTCAGTGCAGCCAACTCTGAACCCTCGGGCTACTAACACACCTTCCCCACATTAGTGCCAGACACCTGTTGAACCCGGGCACAGATTGACTTGGAACCGGAAGTCAGTGAGGCTAGTGGAGAGAAACAGTGGAACTGCAGCAGATGTTGGAAATAAAAAGGTACAAAGTGACAAGAATAGAACCCATACAAAAAAAAAGAGAATAATGGAGAACAAGAGGTTTAAGAGGCAAAGGCTGTTTAAGCATTGAGGAATAAGAAAATACGTAGCTGGGTAATGGAGAGAAGTTTATAACGAAAGTGTTTGGCTTGAAGGCATGGAATGAGAAGAGTCTGGATGGGATAGAGGTACTAGACGTAGAAGAGGAAGGACGTGCTTAACGATGGAGCAGTGATTCCTCGAACAAGACATTACTGCAGAAAGACCTGTGTGAGGCATTCAGGTGACAGCAGGAGATGGTAGGGTATGCTGCAGGTTTCCCCTTCGAAAGATGTGCTAGCTATGGTTTTTCAACTATATTCAAGATCCTCGACAGAGTATCCTCATAGTGGTCACAGATAATCTATTTAAGCTACTCAACAGTGTATCCTCATTGTGATTTCAGTTGGTATATTAAAGCTCCTCGACAAAGTATGTTTATTATGGCAACAGGTGGCTGTTAGAGGCTGGCCTGGCTTGTAGTTGGTACCAGATGTACTTACACCTTGTGCCAGGTCCAGTTATCCCTTATTAGTCTAGAAGAGGTGTTTCTAGCAGCTTATGCTGATAGAAGGTAGCTATGGCAAAGCATCTTAGGCTGAACTAGGAGACATGTAAAGCTACTACTATACCACTTATATCATATGTACAATATCATAAGAAAACACAATACACAGAGTTACTAAAAAATAACGGTACTTTATTTTTATGACAATATGCCAAAAGTATCTCAGTGAGTACCCTCAGTAAGAAGGTAATATATGTATATATATATATACACAAGTTTATATGTACACAAACCAAAATTAGGTAAGTAATAGCAAGAAAAGTAATGCAAACAGTGTAGAATCACAATAGTTTGCAATAGGAACACATAGGTATAGGGGCAACACAAACCATATACTCCAAAAGTGGAATGCGAACCGCGAATGGACCCCAGACCTATGTGAGCTTGTAGAGGGTCGCTGGGACTGTAATAAAACGGTGAGGGTTTGAAAAATACCCCACTCCAAGCCCCTGAAAAGTAGGAGTAAAGTGCACCTACTACCCCCAGAGAGCATAGAAGTCGTGATAGGGGGATTCTGCAGGAAGAACACACACCAGCAGTGAACTGACAACGGATTTCCGGACCTGAATACCTGTAAGACAAGGGGACCAAGTCCAAATAGTCGTGACCGTGATGAGAGGGGGCAGGAACCCAGGAAATGCCAGCTGAAAGTGCAAGGAAGCTGCCACCGGTTGGAAGAAGCTTGAAGTTCTGCAAGAAAGAAGAGGACTAGGAACTTCTCCTTTGGAAGACGGATGTCCCACGTCGCAATGAAGATTGCAGAGGTGTTCGCACGCAGAAAGACCGCGAACAAGCCTTGCTAGCTGCAAGGGTCGCAGTAGAGGTTTTTGGGTGCTGCTGAGGACCAGGAGGGACCAGGATGTCGCCTTTTGTAGGAGGAGACAGAGGGGGCGCTCAGCTACTCGGAGAACTCTCACAGAAGCAGGCAGCACCCACAGAAGTACCCCAACAGGCACTTAGAAGTAAAGTGAACCGGAGTCCACGCGAAGTCACAAAAGGGAGTCCCACGACGCTGGAGGACAACTCAGAAGGTTGTGCACTGCAAGAAGGAGTGTTGGGGACGCAGGCTTGGCTGTGCACGAAGGAAATCCTGGAAGAGTGCACAGGAGCCGGAGCAGCTGCAAATCACGAGGTACAGAGCTTTGCAGTCTAGCATGGGGAGGCAAGGACTTACCTCCACCAAGCTTGGACTGAAGAGTCACTGGACTGTGGGAGTCACTTGGACAGAGTGGCTGTGTTCCAGGGACCATGCTCGTCAGGATGAGAGGGGACCCATAGGACCAGTGATGCAGACTTTTGGTGCCTGCGTTAGCAGGGGGAAGATTCCGTCGACCCACAGGAGATTTCTTCGGAGCTTCTGGTGCAGGGTGAAGGCAGGCTACCCCCAGAGCATGCACCACCTGGAAACAGTCGAGAAAGCCGGCAGGATTAGGCACTACAATGTTGCTGGTAGTTGTCTTGCTACTTTGTTGCAGTTTTGCAGGCGTCCTGGAGCAGTCAGTGGTCGATCCTTTGGTAGAAGGTGAAGAGGGAGATGCAGAGGAACTCTGGTGAGCTCTTGCATTCGTTATCTAAAGAATTCCCCCTTTGCAGAGACCCTAAATAACCAGAAAAGGAGGTTTGGCTACCAAGAGAGGTAAGAGCCTATCAGAAGAAGCCTCCAACGTCACCTGCTGGCACTGGCCACTCCAAGCAGTCCAGTGTGCCCTAAACACCTCTGTTTCCAAGATGGCAGAAGTCTGGGACACACTGGAGGAGCTCTGGACACCTCCCCTGGGAGGTACTGGTCAGGGGAGTGGTCACCCCCCTTTCCTTTGTCCAGTTTTGCACCAGAGCAGGGCTGGGGGATCCCTGAACCGATGTAGACTGGCTTATGCAGAGATGGGCACCATCTGTGCCCATCAAGGCATTTCCAGAGGCTGGGGGAGGTTACTCCTCCCCAGCCCTTCACACCTATTTCGAAAAGGAGAGGGTGTAACACCCTCTCTCAGAGGAAACCCTTTGTTCTGCCTTCCTGGGCCAGGGCTGCCTGGATCCCAGGAGGGTAGAAACCTGTCTGAGGGGTTGGCAGCAGCAACAGCAGCTGCAGTGGAGACCCCGGAAAGGCAGTTTGGCAGTACCCGGGTTCTGTGCTACAGCCCGGGGGATCATGGAATTGTCCCCCCAATACCAGAATAGTATTGGGGTGACAATTCCATGATCTTAGACATGTTACATGGCCATGTTCGTAGTTACCATTGTGACGCTATACATAGGTAGTGACCTATGTATAGTGCACGCGTGTAATGGTGTCCCCACAATCACAACGTTTGGGGAATTTGCCCTGAACGATGTGGGGGCACCTTGGCTACTGCAGGGTGCCCACACACTAAGTAACTTTGCACCCAACCTTCACCAGGTGAAGGTTAGACATATAGGTGACTTATAAGTTACTTATGTGCCGTGGTAAATGGCTGTGAAATAACGTGGATGTTATTTCACTCAGGCTGCACTGGCAGGCCTGTGTAAGAATTGTCAGAGCTCTCTATGGGTGGCAAAAGAAATGCTGCAGCCCATAGGATCTCCTGGGACCCCAATACCCTGGGTATCTCAGTACCATATAAGCGAATTATTTGGGTGTACCAGTATGCCAGTGTGAATTGGTAAATTTAGTCACTAGCCTGTTAGTGACACATTTGGAAAGCAGAGAGAGCATAACCACTGAGGTTCTGGTTAGCAGAGCCTCAGTGAGACAGTTAGGCATCACACAGGGAAACCACTCAGGGCACATACTTATGAGCACTGGGGCCCTGCCTGGCAGGGTCCCAGTGACACATAGACTAAAACAACATATATACAGTGATATATGGGAGTAACATGCCAGGCAAGATGGTACTTTCCTACAATGGCACATTACAGCTCCTCGACAGAGTAGCCTCATTATTCTCATAAAGTTTTCGTAAAGTGGTAACAAAGGGTGGTGGTGCCATACATTTGTTTGTGACCTAGAGGTGATGTGTTCGGATCCTGGTTGGCTTTCTCTTCCCTAGCCTAAAAACAAGGGTTTTTGAGGTTGCTGTACTTCTGGCTCTTACTAATCCCCTTCAGTTAATTACACGATACTGAGCTCTCTGATCTGATGGCCAAGGTATTTCTCAGGGTTGACTTCCTTAAGACCATCCTCCCAACTGCAGACCGACTTTGTGCTAGTCTTTCACCAACACTGGAGGCAGTAGACCAAGCCGCACGGTAGACAGCCTAGCTTGTAATGTCACCACAAGAGCTCCCCAAGCTCTTCCTGGACTTCGGGTCCAAAGTCTGCTATGAAAAATGACCGCTCCCTCATCGCTGCCTAAACTCTCTGTTAAGTATCCACCTTCTGCCTCCATGTTTAGCGATTCTGAATCATATGCATTCCCAGTTGATGGTTTAAGAGAAGAGAAAGCTTTCAAGCAGGGACAGATCCCTATAGGTGTTGTGGTATCTCATCGGCCACTCGCACTTTAAAATCAGTAAACAAAGATGTCTTACACGATTTCACTTAAAATTTGAGCTTCTTCCTCCCTCTGTTCGGTGGGTTAACATATTAATCTGGGGCAGTGGTTCTTAACATTTAGTGAATTATTATTGGAATCTCTGGACCCCACTGAGTCATTACTGCAAACTGGGAACCCCAATATTTTCAGCAATGTGAACAGCAAAACAATACCCAAGAAACTGAGACAAGCATTCATCAAACAAAAACACAAATGATTAAATATTGTATTTTATTCCAAAACAAATATAAACAAATCAAAGGGTTACTGGTAATGGGAAGATTACTTACGCGCAGTTAAAGCCGCTCATTGTTCATACTAGATTCGGTTTGAAACACTCGTACTGCTCCCACAAATCAGTCTGAAGAGCCGAAGTTCTTAGTTTTAAATTTCAAATTCCATCACATATGCAGAATGTTTTAAAAATGTCAGTTTTACACTTTGCTTCTTTATTTATAACACTTCATTCATCTTTTAATATTACTTAATTGTCTAAGAAGTTGCAGACCCTTGAGTAGGGTTTGCGCCCCCAGACCACAGGTTAGGAACCAGTGAGTTAGAGTGTCCATGAGCACATGTCCTGATGTCTTCCACTGCTGTCTCACCTGAACTGTATGATTCTGCTCAATCTTTCACACTTGGACCAAGGAGCAGGGGGTGGCATTGACACCAACCTGCTGAAGAAGAAGAAGAAATGCTTTCATTTGCTCTCTTTCCCACTCTTCACTCCTGCTGTCGCTCACAATGGGCAGGCAGGTAAAACTGTTGTGGCATTGTTATTGTCTTTAAACTGTTTGGCAGTGTAGATTGTTTGAGCTTTATTTTTCTTGCCTGATCGCGTTTGCTAGAACTATATGTTCATAAACTGCATCTCATTGTCTAGCAAGCTTTTAAGGAGATTTAGAAGGGATATCTGGTTTCACAATCTGGGCACGTGTAATGAACCGAGATTAAGCAATTTGCGTCATAAAACTAATAACACATACAGTTGTGAACCATGTCAGGAAATCGATGAATTAAAACCTTTTGAGCGTTTCAACCGCAAGTTGTGAAATTCTTGTTCATTCACGCATCACTTAACTTTAGATTCTTGTAATTGTATGTTTCTGATGGATACAACTACCTGTGGATTCCTCACCTCATGAATACTCCCATGGCGCCAGCATTCGACGGAAATCTTCTTACTAGTCTCTGCACGTCGACGAGGACGTCACTCTAGCCCACGCGACGCCGTCTGACGTCCTACAGGCAATAAGAGGTCCTCGACGACGTGCGGACGTCAGTTCCCTTTTTTCCGTGCATTCGAAACGGTTATCTTCGAGGGAGCAGCTGTTACTCTTGCGGTTACAGTGTATATCTTGCTGCGTAGTCTTTCGCTGTGGAAATAATGTCGCAGAGAAAGTCTGGATTTAAGCCTTGTCGTGAGTGTGGAGGCAAGATGTCGGTGACGGATCCTCATTCCGATTGCCTTTGGTGTTTGAGCTCCGACCACGACGTCTCGACTTGTGATTCATGTCAGCACATGAATCCAAAGGCCCTCAAGGAACGTGAGGCGAAGCTGTTTATGGCCAAGTCAAAGGAGAAACATCACAAGAAGTCTTCTTCCCCAAGACATCGGCGTCATCGAGACTCCCGGCGCCGTAGAGAATCTCGGCGTCATTCAAAGGAGACTCGTTCCAGGTCTCCGGATCGGCGCCGAAGGACATGGGAGGTCAGTCCCACGGTTACGCCGCATCCTTCGACGCCATTGCCCTCTCCGGCGTCTCCAACTTCACCTGGACAGGCGTCGGTGATTGAGGTATTGGAGCCTCAAGTGTTTTCTCCGGCGCAGACGCCGAGGTCGGGGTCGCCTCCGAGACAGGCACCCCAGTATCCGGCTTTTCCCACCCCTGGAGCCGATAGTTCCGCATTCTTGAATGCGATGTATGCCATCTTCCAACAGATGGCTCCAGGGGGTGCTCCGGCTGGGCCTTTGGCCTTTTCTTTGGGTGATCCTGCGCCTCTTCGGCCGGCACCCTTTATGCCCTTTCTCCCGTTTGGGAACGTGGGCTCGGCGCCAGTGTCGGCGCCGGTGGCCGCTCCGGTGGCTTCAGAAGGATTGGCCCCGGGAATTTCCATCCCGTCGACGTCGGGATTTCGGCCTGTGACTCCGGTGGGTCCATCTGCTTCAGCTGCTCTTCCGTCGGCGCCGAAGTTACCTGTGGCGCCGGATGCGGCGTCGGTGGCTTCTGAAGATCGGCGCCGATCTTCCACTTCGGCGGAGGCATTGTCGACTCCGCGTATTGAGCAACGACTTCATTCAAGGAGACGTGCTCTCCGGGTATTAGAAGAGCAGGAGTACCAACGAGCCCTAGAGGAAGGAGAGCTAGAGGACTCGGGTGATGGGCTGCGTGGACTGGAGTCGGCCAGTGGGCTGGACACTTCCCCTGAGTGGGACCTTTCGTCCCCGGGGGAATATACTGAGGAGGCTGCTTCCTTTCATGCAGTGGTACGGAAGGCAGCTAGTTTTTTGGACCTGCCTTTGCCGGTGGTGGAGGCAAAACAAAACCTTTTGACAGAGGTGTTACATCCGGCCTCAGCCGCGGCGGAGCCTCTGTTACCATTTAATGACGTTCTGCTGGATCCGGTGTTAGAGGTGTGGAAGAGGCCGGCATCTTCCCCAGCAGTTCACAGAGCCGTGGCCAGGAGGTATCGGACGGCTCCAACTGACCCTGGTTTCCTATCTAGGCACCCTACGCCGGAGAGCTTGGTGGTGCAGGCCTCCTGTTCGTCCAAGTCAGCGCCTGGTTCTTTTCCGACGGTGCCTGGGGACAGAGATTCAAAAAAGCTAGAGGCGCAGTCGAAGAAGATTTTTTCGTCCTGCAGTCTGGCGTTAAAAGCCACCAATGCAACCTGTATCCTGGGGAGGTATATTCATGCTCTGATGGATGACATTTCCTCTTCGTTTACAGGGCTTCCCCAGGGTCTTTTGGATCTTGTCTCAAATGCCCAGGCTGCTGCGACCCAAATTATCCAGACGGGACTGGATACCACCGACTCGGTAGCCAGGGCAATGGGCACAACTGTGGTGGCAAGGAGACAGGCCTGGCTCCGTAACTCGGGCTTTTCGGCAGATGTACAGTCCACATTGTTGGATCTCCCGTTTGATGGGGACAAACTGTTTGGAGCTAAGGCTGATTCGGCCTTGGAACGTTTTAAGGAAAGCAGGGCCACGGCTAAGTCGTTAGGGCTCCAAGCTCCTTCTTCCACGGCCTCTTCCAGATTCTTCAGGAGGTTTCGTGGATTTGGGCGTGGCTCTTCCTCCTCTTCCTTTCGGGGGAGATATCAGCAGCCTGCTTCTTCCCATCCCTATAGATCTTTCAGGGGGAGAGGTAGGGTCCGCACCAGAGGAGCCTCTCAGCAGCACTCTGCCTCTTCCTCATCCTCTGGCGGGGTGCAGCAGGGGAAGCAGCCTTAGGCTTCCACCATTTCCCACTCACTCCTCTCCTGTAGGGGGAAGATTACAGCATTTTCTCACCAAATGGAAGACTGTTACATCGGACACTTGGGTTCTCAGTGTTGTGGGAAAAGGCTACACCCTTCCCTTTCGGGAGTTCCCGCCCCTCATCCCGCCCCGCCCTTCGTATTGTTCAGAAGAACACCTCCTGTTGCTAGAACAGGAGGTGCAAGTCCTCCTTTCAAAGGGCGCGGTGGAGTTGGTCCCGGAGCAGGAAAGGGGTCGAGGAGTTTACTCAAGGTATTTCCTGATTCCCAAGAAGGATGGTCGTTTGAGACCAATTCTGGACCTGAGGATCTTGAATTGGTTCCTCAAGCAGGAAAAGTTCAAGATGCTGACCCTAGCACAGGTGCTTTTGGCGTTGAACATGGAAGACTGGATGGTGTCTGTCGACTTGCAGGATGCTTACTTTCATATCCCGATACTCAAGTCACACAGGAAGTATCTCCGGTTTGTGGTGGGATCGCAACACTATCAGTTTGCGGTCCTTCCGTTTGGTCTTACTTCAGCACCTCGAGTCTTTACGAAGGTGATGTCGGTGGTTGCGGCAGAGCTCAGAAGGAAGGGGATAGCAGTATTCCCTTACTTGGACGACTGGTTGATCAAAGCCAAGTCCCCGGAGCTTGTGTCGCATCATCTGCAGTCAACAACCCAGTTGTTGTTCGACCTGGGTTTTTCGGTGAACGAGCCCAAATCTCACCTAGAGCCCTCTCAGCGCCTCCTGTTCATAGGGGCAGTACTGGATACAACATTGGGTCGGGCCTTTCCTCCGCCTCAGCGGATTCAAGATATTCAGGATTTGGTTCCAATGTTTCGAAATGGAGCGGTAGTTCCAGTCCTCAAGGTCCTTCGTCTGCTCGGTCTTTTTGCCTCCTGCATTCTGTTGGTCACGCATGCTCGCTGGCACATGAGGGCTCTTCAGTGGTGCCTCCGAAGGCAGTGGTCTCAACACAGAGGGGATCTAGAGGGTACTGTCAAGATCTCCAGAGATGCTGCTGTGGATTTGAAGTGGTGGATTGCAAGCAACAATCTTTCACAAGGAAAGCCGTTCCAGCAGTCGCCACCAGTGGCCACAGTCATAACGGATGCTTCCACTCTAGGGTGGGGAGCTCATCTGGGGGATCTGGAGATCAAAGGTCTTTGGTCTCCAGAGGAACAGATGTTTCACATCAATCTGTTAGAGTTACGGGCTGTACGTCTGGCTCTCAAGGCCTTCCTCCCTTCCCTTCGTGGTCAGTCGGTACAGGTCCTAACGGACAATACTACCACGATGTGGTACATAAACAAGCAGGGAGGAGTGGGGTCGTACCTTCTCTGCAGAGAAGCTCTTCGACTATGGTCCTGGGCAAAGGACCATCGGATTTGCTTGATAGCAAACCATCTGGCCGGAGTTTTGAACGTGCGTGCGGACAGTCTCAGTCGCCACTTCTCGGCAGACCACGAGTGGCGTCTCCATCCAGATCAAGTCCGTTTAATCTTCCAGAGGTGGGGGTTTCCTCGGGTAGATCTGTTCGCCACTCGAGAGAACGCGCATTGTCCGTTGTTCTGCAGCCTTCAGTATCCGATGCAGGGAGCGTTGGGGGACGCGTTTCAAATAACCTGGTGCGGCCAGTTGCTTTACGCGTTTCCTCCCATACCCTTGATTCCTCGAGTATTGAGGAAGATTCGCCAAGACCGGGCTCTAGTAATCTTAATAGCTCCGGATTGGCCAAGGAGGGTGTGGTACTCCGACCTTCTCCAACTCTCAATGTGCCCGCCGCTCCGTCTCCCTTTCAGGGCAGACCTCCTCTCGCAGTCGCAGGGGCAGGTTCTACACCCCAACCTCCAGAGTCTGCACCTACATGCCTGGAGATTGAACGGGGCAACCTGAGTTCCTTCTCTCTCCCGCCTGAGGTAGTGGATGTTATATTAGCGGCCAGGCGACACTCCACTAAATCTATCTACGCTAATAGGTGGTCTAAATTTGTTGCGTGGTGTGGAGAGAGGCAGATTGATCCTTTGCATGCTCATCTATCGGACGTTTTGTCTTTTGCTCTATCTCTGGCGCGGAAAGGTTGTGCAGTGGCTACCATTAAGGGTTATTTATCGGCCTTGTCAGCCTTCATATGTCTTCCAGACCAACCATCTTTATTTAAATCCCCTATTGTTATCAGATTCTTGAAAGGTCTTCTAAATCAATATCCTCCAAAGCCATTTGTTATGCCGCAATGGGATTTGTCCTTGGTCCTGACTTTCCTTATGGGGTCCCCTTTTGAACCTTTGCATTCTTGCCCCTTGAGGTATTTGGTTTTAAAAACAGTCTTCCTGATAGCTATAACATCAGCAAGGAGAGTGAGTGAGTTGCAGGCCTTATCAGTAAAGCCCCCTTATACAACTTTTTATGGGGATAAGGTGGTGTTGAGGACCAAGGCTGCTTTCCTCCCGAAGGTTGTTTCACCCTTCCATTTGGCTCAGGCAATTACTTTGTCCACGTTCTATCCTCCGCCTCATCCTTCCAAAGAGGAAGAAAGACTGCACCGTCTGGATCCAAAGAGAGCGTTGAGCTTCTTTATTGATAGAACAAAGGATTTCAGGCTGGAGGATCAGCTGTTTATTGGATACGTGGGCAAGAGGAGAGGAAAGGCAGTCCACAAGAGAACACTATCCAGGTGGGTTGTTCTTTGCATTAAAATATGTTACTCTTTGGCAAAGAAGGATCCTCCTGAGGGCATTAGAGCTCATTCCACCAGAGCTAAGTCGGCCACTTCGGCCTTGGCCAGGGGTGTTCCTGTGGTCGACATCTGCAAGGCCGCAACTTGGTCGTCCCTTCACACTTTTGCAAAACATTACTGTTTAGATTCTGAGGTTAGAAGGGACGGCCATTTTGCACGGTCAGTGCTGCAGGATTTCTTGGTTTGACCATTTAGGCACCCACCGCCGGGCGTGGTACTGCTTTGGGACTCTATTCATGAGGTGAGGAATCCACAGGTAGTTGTATCCATCAGAAGAACGAGTTACTTACCTTCGGTAACGACTTTTCTGGTGGATACATTAGCTACCTGTGGATTCCTCACGGTCCCACCCGCCTCCCCGTTGCCTTTCTGGTCTTACCAAGTAATCTTTGAGTGCGCTCCTCTTGGTCTTTGAGGGTGCAATAGATGTGTATATAATATATATTTATATATATGTATATATGTATATATCTTTGTGTATATACTTGGTGTGTGTATATATTTTAAAAGAGAAAGTTTTATATATATATTTATATAAAAAGATTTACAGTTATTCATACAATGTTGTGTATTTTTACAATATAATGGGATGTTGCCTTGCTCTTTCATTGCATTGCCTGGTTGTTCTCATGCACGTAAAAAATTATTGGTACTGACGTCCGCACGTCGTCTTATTGCCTGTATGACGTCAGACGGCGTCGCGTGGGCTAGAGTGACGTCCTCGTCGACGTGCAGAGACTAGTAAGAAGATTTCCGTCGAATGCTGGCGCCATGGGAGTATTCATGAGGTGAGGAATCCACAGGTAGCTAATGTATCCACCAGAAAAGTCGTTACCGAAGGTAAGTAACTCGTTCTTTAACATTTTTTAACATTTACTTAACTTCACCAGTACTTCGGTACCCTTTCTTACGGAACTACGTCATTCCTAACACTGACTCTGTTGTTATTTTTTTTAGCTTACTTTTATTGGCTTAGTTTTCGAAAATGACATTAAGCATGTGCCAGAATTTCGGTTTATCCTGCAGAAAGGTTAGCACGTAGTAAGCCACAAAAGCCTGAAGTGCGTGTTTAACTTAATCCACTTTCTTCTCATTACTGAACCTTCTGTTGCAGCTGGCAGGCCCAGAAATCCAGTGGTCTGAGCAACCTCTGGACCTGCAGAGGCATTCTCACCAGTCCCACAGCACGCATGGGCATTCTCACCAGTCCCACAGCACGCATGGGCATTCTCACCAGTCCCACAGCACGCATGAGCATTCTCACCAGTCCCACAGCACGCATGGGCATTCTCCCCTGCTTTTCTGGTTCTTTCTGTGATCTCTTCACCAGACTCCTGTAGAAACCTTCTAGGTTTTATTGTCATTTTATGCCTAAGCCTGAGGTTCAGCTGAAGCTCTAAGCCTCTCCTTAAGGTTGAAGGGCCTCCATTTTGGTTTTAAGCAATTCCAGTTTCAGTCTTAGGTTGGGAACATTTGGCTCACTAGTATTTTTTGTTTTCTTTTGTGCTGAGGAAGAGGGTCAGATATTCGGTCTCTTTCACATGCAGTTTCTATCGTGATGTCCCACAGGTTTTGATACCAGTCATTCAAGCACAAATTGCCATCTTTTCTGCAGGGACTTAGAGCGTGTGTGCCCTAAACACTTGTTACCTGCCCACACCCTAAAGGAGTCATTGTAATTCATGCCCTATAATTATTAACATTTTTCTGGACCCATGAATAAGAATGCAGCAGGTGCCCCACGAATACACTAGTTGTACAGGTGTGGAAGGACAGGGGGCTGGTAAGGTTCATACCTATTAAAAGAATAAAATCTTTCCTGTCTAAAGTTTGCATGTTTTATAATAAGGCCAGTGAGTGTGAAGTGTGCTGGCTGACAAAAAAATAAACAAAAGGATGTTGTCACTGCGAAGTTACTGTAAAGAGAGAATCCCACAAGTAATCTAAACTGTATAAGTACAGGTATTGTTGGTCTGTAGGCTATCCCAAGAAGCAGTGGTCTCTGGTAATAAGGATACTATCATTGTATAGGATTCTGTGATGACTTTAATAACTGAAGCAATGCCTGCCTTCTGCGTGTGCAGTATCACGTTTACCTCAGAGCCTGCTTAAAGTAGTGTCAATAGGTGTGGAACCATCTTCTGTTTTACGCGTCCACCACCACACTAGGCGGTACCAGGTGCCTCTCATGTGCTGCTCCAAGCACCTCGTGATTGGGCGGGATAAACCACATAAGTACCAGGGGTGAGGTCAAGTATGCCCTGTCCACAGTAACAGCCCCTAAAATACATTTGTCAAAAATGAAAATAAATGTTCCATTAAAGACAAAAGCCTTTCAGGGCTCTAATGAAGAATGGGCAGAGAAGGTGTTTGTTTCCATGTCCTTCAGTATAAATTGCTCCAAACAACTGGTCCCTCCGCTCCTCCTTCTATCTGAAGAACTCTCCGCTGCCAGCAGCAGCCGTAGATCTAAATGTTAGACAGAAAAGTATTAAAGTGAATCGTCCATTCCCAAGATCACCAGATCATTGTGCTTAACCTTCTCTGTCCCTTGGGAATGGCTTTGGCTATTGACCAGGCTGGAAAGCCGACTAGACAAGGAAATAGAAACATATTTCAGTTCCTTGCCCTGATCACATATCTAGCACTCTGAAGCCACGCTGTTTGACCATTCCTCTCCGCCCCTGCTGTGCCAGTGATATCATCTCTTCTCTTCTGTCCTGCATGTGCCTGAATATGGTTATATTTAGAGTGCATCCTCTTGGAGCACTTGAAGAAAAATAAATGCATTAGCTATCCTGAGGGAATGAGCTGATTAAATATATTGTAGAGATGTAGGTAGAGAATGAAGCT
The DNA here is from genome assembly GCF_031143425.1 of Pleurodeles waltl. Lineage (NCBI taxonomy): Eukaryota > Metazoa > Chordata > Amphibia > Caudata > Salamandridae > Pleurodeles > Pleurodeles waltl. The sequence continues at coordinate 74,020,154 of NC_090447.1, read as the reverse complement.
GTTATTTTTTGTGTTTTCAGATTTGAGACTTTTTTTTTTTAGCAGCCATTTTATTGAACAGGTTTGAAACGCAAGGCGTCAGGCAGGTTCGGAATACCTACAAACACTGCTGCGTAACGCACATTCCTATTAACTTCTAGATATTTGTTTGAGCTTTGTGTGCCACACAGTTGAGGTGCCTTTCTGATTGGTTTGATGCCACTGGCACTCTGTTTCAGAAATGGGGAAAACACGCCTTTGAAAGTTTCCATCAGCTTCATGGAAATACTGCATTGGAACAGGAACACATCTGCAAAACCTTTTTTCCGCAGAGATGCACTTGCTGCATCAGGTTATATGAAAATGACTTTCTGATGGGTTGGTGTTCGAAGCTGGATTCAAGATCATGAAAAATACCCCTCTTTGGTCTCCCCCGCCCCATGTAACGCAAGCCGTCCCAGGATGTCTGAAACCTTTCTTTGTCCCGGAACCACTGCAACACCAGATGGTGGCTGTGTCACGCATTTTGGTATGTAAGAGATAGTATCAAATAAACAACCATGCTGGTCTTGTTATGCCATGAAAGAAAAGGAGGTTTGTACTGAGACCCTCGAAGGAGTCTACTAGTTAGAACAGTAGTTCGTAATCTATGGTCATGGGACAACTGGGTGCCCGCAAAGCCTACTCTGAAAGGTGTTTGTAAATGTGACAAGTTTGAAATTTAAGGCTAAAAATTAAGTTTGTATCCTCAGATTGCTTCATGGGAGCATTGCAGTCGATGAAACAGAATATAGTATGTATGTTTTCAGGCCTCAAATGAAATTAGAAAAGCTCCATTATTAATTTCCCTTAAAATGTTGGTTATTTTAATATTTGCTTGTGAAATAAATGCAATATTTCACCATTTTGTGTATTTGTTTGATGAACGTCTGTGTTTTTGTTTTGTAGTTCAAATCATTGAAATGCTTTGGCCACGGTCACCTGCTTCCAATAGTGATTTGGTGGGGGTTCCTGGATTCCAATAATGATTCAGTGGGAGCCCCCGGCTTGCAGTAATAATTAAGTGTGGGGGGGGGTAGTTGTCCCCTAAAGTCAAAAGGTTAAGAACCACTGAGTTAGAATATGAGGAAGTATACACTGGAGAATGGCGGGATGACTTTGAGAAAACTCCATGTCAATTTCTGGGAATAATAAAACCGAAGCCAGTTCCTTGGATAATAAAGACCGGACCCAGTTCCCCTTTGATGCACAGATCTCTTCAAAGGGCTAATTAAGTTAAGGAATGTCCACCAAATCCAAGGCAATGCTTGATTCCACGATATTCCTATACAGCCCTGCCGACACCCATATTGTGACATTGGCCTCAAGGCACATGAATACTGACCTTATAGACTTGAAATCTCGACCCCCAACATCTGGTTGGAGTTGACAAGCTTCCTTGAACCGAAACTCATCCTTCTGTCAAAAATTCACCCCATTCGCTTAGTCGTCGGCCTCAAGATAACTCTTGAGCTTAGGAAGATTTTAAAGACTGTCTCCCCCAGAAGACAGTTTATCCGCTGTATAACAAAGGCTCCTTCTACTCTTCTGGAAAGAAAGATACACAGGCAGTGGATCCCTTACGCTTTCATGAACCTGTAAGGTAACTTAGACTCATCCTGTTTCCCCATTCTCATCTCCATCTAATTTAAATCAGGAGGCCCAGTTCAATGGTTCTTTGGCATTAAATAAGGAGCTTGGTGTTTAGGGCGATGCTTGACATTATTACTAGATTAGTTCACTAGATGGAGAACTACATTTGGTTTAGGTAAGACAAACCGCACCAGGCAAGGCTTCTTCTGCGCGTAGCGAGGGAGAGGAGGACGTGAGGAAGAATAGGATCTCCTTATTCAGACACAATGTGTGATCTCTATTTTTGAGCAAATAATTCAGTTGCTGTTGATGATTGCACTTACTGAAAGTGTGAATTTAAATTCTTTTCTGTTCTACGTTTATTTGCTGTATCTGTTAAAACGAATATGTTGGTCAATTCACTACTGACTTTGTACTGACCAATCAGGTACTTAATAATCCTGTAAAAAATGAGACCACTTTGAACCAGTGTTCTCGCTAATTACTAAGGCTGTACTAAAGCAGTAAAGGCCCAGCTAGTTTTGCCATGTATGAGATGCAAGTAGAAAGCTGCTCCTTTATATCCCTGGTGGTACTCTCGGCTCACAAGCATTTATTCAATCCTTCCAGTAAGAAAGGACCACCTCCTAACTTTCAAAGAAAACCAGTTGATTTGTGGGTTTGATTTCAGCCATGCTTCCATTTACTCACATGCTTTACTTGGCATTTAGGAAAGTTTCCATCAGATGAGATGGAAGGCATCATCTAGCAGACACACTGTAGGACACACTGTAGGAAGGCAGAATTTGTGCAAGAGGTTAGGGGTGTTGCCAGTTTGTGCCGCTGGATGACCCAGGATGCAGCAGGCAGTGGTGGCTGAAATATACCCACCATGCTGTTCTTGCAGTCAGTCAAACAGATTTTGAGACAACAGTCACATTGTACATATCATGCCCCAAAGCTAATGAGGTCTTTGTGAAGATCAAAATTACATGGCACTTCTCCTATGCATTGAGGGTGCAGCAGTTGCTTAAATGGGGTCATAAGACCTTCAGCTAGTAGCCATCGCAGCAGTAGCAGCCCCGTGTTCGCGAGAGCACTCACTTTCACACACAAGTGCCCATAGAATGGGTGCTTAAACAGGCAGGCAAATACCAGGTTTCCTTTCTTATTGTTATTTTTGTGGGGGAAATTGAGGTTGTTCACTCGCGTAGGGGAGAAACGTATCTGACATGGGTGTTAAAAAATATTTGGAATCATTTACTGTATTGTTTCACAAGCCTCTCTTCCATCGTCTGTCAGACAAGACCATTTACCATATCTGCTAAGAAGCTAGTTGTTTTGCTACTGAAGGGTGACCTGAAAGAAGTCTCAAAGTTGCTACTACTGGCACCGCGCAGCACCGAGGACCAAGACTGGACACACACAGTTGTACCCAAGTTCGTTGAGCCCAGGACTGTTGTCAGGGCGTGCTGTGTGAGAGTTGCTGGGACTCGCAGAAATGAAGTTATTGACCCAGGACGGATTGGCCTGTGACAGATACAGGCAACTGGTATTCCAGTGGCGACTGGACTTTTGCCACACCAGAGAGGACCTCGTGGGACGTTGACCATGCAACTAGGACACACTCATCTTTGTGGACCAAGGAATCCCTGCTGGAAGACCTCTGCCGACTATATTGCATCAATAGCATCCTTGGAGCATCTTCAGTATGCTTCATTCCTTGCATCAGGGCCACTTCATAGGAATCTATTGCAACATGGATAAAGTACCTGGAATTGCTTAAGGACTGATTCTTCTGTGAAGGTAACTGTCCTCTGATTACCATGAGTAGCTCCTTCCTGGAGTTGGTCGCCCCACGTACTTCCAACTGACCACGGGGACACTTACCTGAGTTCTCCTTGAAAATTCATTGACCAATTCATTGACTTTGCCAAGGCTTGTTCACGGTTGTGTGAATTAGCTTTGATTTATTGTTGCTTGTAAAATCTATATCTCTGGAACTGTCTGGCGGACCTTTTTCGTTTTAGTGTCTAGATTCTTAAAAAATACAATCTATTTTTATAAATTAGTGTTTTATTTCTTGAGTGTGGTGTCGGTTTCTTCAGTTGCTTTGGTGCTGTTTAAATGCTTTACACTTCTTCCTCTGTGAAAACTTTGCTGTTCAGTCCCACAGCTACACAGGGCTGAGCTGAGGGTTTTACAGACAAAACTTTCTGAACCTGAAGGGGTTGGTAATTGTATTACACAGTAAGATCACACAACCATACCTTATCATATAATACAACCCATTTCCTCACATCTGACGTTGTTCAGAAAGCTTGAACAGCAGGAACGTCCAGTTATTTGAAATGACCAGCCTGCATTCTGCCTTGGCCTTTCGTTGTTTGGGTAATAAGATGTCTCTGGCAAGAGTTAGTTGGAAACTTTTACTACTATTAGGTGGAGTTTGGCACCATCGGTGCAACTGATGTGTTGATCCCATGCTGTTATTCCAGGGTTGTCTGGGTAGAGATGGAATGATATGAGTGAGTGGGGAATCTTCAGGGAAGTCACACATATTAATTTGGATGTTTCTGTGTTGGTGATGTGATTTCGATTGAAAAGGGACGGTGTGCAGCCGCTGTTGGTGTTGCATTGATTAGTGGTAATCAAGGCTGTGGAGATAGCAAGGTAGACATGGAGAGGAGGGGTCTTATCACCAGAATGCTGTATTCCTTGGTGTTTTCAGGGCTTTATTGTGATCGGACTCTGACCCTAAACAGACCCAGCAGTAGTTGGAATCTACCCTTACAGTCGCCCTGCACCTAAAAACTGATTTTTCAGTGACTTTTAGCTTCAGTGTGTTGAGGAGGAACAAGATAACCGGTCCCCATGTAATGCACAGTGTAGTCTTAAAAATGATTAAAGCAGTCACTTGTTGGTAGATGAGCATGAGTGAAAGGGTTTGTGGACATGGAGGGCGAAAGGTAACTTGAGCTGACGTTTAAGTAGTGTGACCACAGCGGCATCCAATTGACTATTTACATTTGATTGGTTTGAAAATATTAGCAGCACGTTTATCAGCTATACAAGGTGAAACGTAGATTGTCTTCTGTGAAGGCTCTACATGCACAAGGCTGGGCATCACATTTACAGGAATAGCCGTACCATGCAGTACATGCTCTGAGACTTCTGCTTGGCCTTTCCAAGCACAAGGCACAGCAGTGGGGCAAGACTGAGAGCTGTAGTGACCAATACATGCTCTTAGGTAACTTTGGGTACGACTGCTCTCAAAAATGAAATTAAGCATTGGAACAGGGAGTATTGTGGTGGTTTCTGTTGCAGCCTATTCAAGTGTAAGGGTAAGAGTTGAATTTTGCCAAGCACCCTGAGATGGCTTTATAAATGATATGGCCTCTCATGCCCTATTATGGTGACTTAATCATTGTCTCTGTTAAGGATAAATGTCTGGATGTGTTCTATCTGCTCCTTTTGTCTTTGTGATGTTTGGCTCCAGGCGGCCACAGTGGAGGAGACAAGCAACAACTAAAGGAGGGGTGCGGGGTGGGTGTAGGGGTCTGTCTCTCTGTCTTAAGGAAGGAAGCTCACAGAAAGGCAGTTTCAGTTTGCACATGCTGAAGCGCTCTGTACTTGTGGTCATCCTTGCCTCTAACGGTGGTTTCCTTGTGGTTTTTCTTTCCCCGGTAGCACGAGGTTGGCGATGTTGAGTAATAGCCTGACGGCTTGGAAGAAGCTACCACCCTTGATTTCACTGACCAACCAACCGCACCAAGTGCTCGCAAGCGACCTAGTCCAGTTTGCAGACATACAGCAGGTGAGTGCAAGCAACTTTAACATTACCCATTTATTCAGCCCGCCTTCCGCTAAGCAGACTTGCAAAGAATAGGGGTTTATGGTCGACTGGTGGTCAAGATAGAAAGGAGACATAAGAGAGGAATTCCCCCAGCCTTTCCAAAAAAAGGAACACCCTTTTCTTTATTGTACAATAAGTGCGTTTAACTGTAAAATGGGAATTTCTGCTGAGCAAAAATGAAACCAAGCCACACTAGTACCCCCCCCTTTCTCACAGGCCGCTCTCTGAATGCAGTTGTTTGCTCGACATCTATTGGCACCAGTGCTTGAAAGCTTCTTTGGCCATAACTTAATGACTGCATGGTGGGATGCTGGACGTGGACATAAGGAAACTACATTTTTTGAAAATGTGAGTTGGCCTTTTTAAAGCTCCCTCTCTGCTGCACTCGATAGATATTCCTTTTCTCCAGCAGTAAACAGGAATCGGATATTATTCTGGAAAGCCTTATATTTTGTTTCCTAAACAATTTGTGTTGTGTTTTCCAAATACAGAAGGAGAGAGAGACTTGTACAGGGCATTGATAAAACATCAAAATGTTCTTCTGAATGAAAATTGACTAATTGGTATCAGTAACGTCAAGACAGCTGTTGCTGTAGGCGGCCATGTAGGCATTCAGGGTACGGCGTCTCTGAATTATTACCATAATGGCCCCTGTATCCTACTTTGTTTCTCGGCGCACCCTGTAGTTCTCCATTCTGCCTCTTCCACTTGCGAGCAGTCGCCCACGACTCAGACGCTGTCCCACTGAAAGAGCTGAAAGTCAGCATCGTTGGCAGACATGTTGAACCTGGCGATGGTTTTTGGTCCTGGAATAATGATGAAGAATGAAAAAGATTATTTGGGAGATCCCTTTGTATGATAGAAAATGTCGTGTGCTGTGCAGCTGGTGGTTTGTGACTGCGTTTCAATCCCATTTCACAGGGCTCTGCTTGAAAGTTTACAATCTACTCCCCGAGATTTGCTTCTTAATTTGAAGTTGATTTTAGACATTTTTTGGGTGAAGTCACAAGGAGTCCAAAGAGTAATACTCCTACTCCACAAACATTATTCATGACTAATTCATGCAATAATGTACATTTAACTCTTTTTTTCATACGAAAAAGTTCCCCCTGGGGCAACACCTTGAGCTGCACTTCATAATATATGGGAGCTTTTCATTCCATTTTAAGCCTGAAAAGATCTTTATTCTTGCCTTTAACAAAATTGCTTGCTTGTGTATTTCCAGGCTGGAATGGTACCTCCAAAATGTATCACCACACACGTTTCTGGTTGTTAACCACATTTTCATGACTCTGCCTTCCACAGTTCCTCATTTTCTGCCCTAACTTTTCAGTGGTGGGAAAACAACCACCCTAACAGATTTTCTGTCCTCTCAAAGAGACACTGAGTTTTCAAAGTACCTTTAAATCTCATTAAGTGGAGGGTTTTGAATTATAAAATGTTTTTTTCTGAGCAACTGTATTGCACATGCACATGAAGAAATGTGACTGAACCCGTTCACCCCTTCCCAAATAGTTTTATTTTTCTTCTTTCCTTGGCGCTGATATTTACCCTCTGCTTCCCAGGAAGTCTGTCCAGGTTAACAGACTGCGGTATAGTTGGTCTTGGGGTTCTTTGTTTCTGATGTTCACAAGCCACGGAATGGTTTAGACCCTGGTCGTAACCTGCACAGTATCTGATTTTTTGATTTGGAAGGCCGGGTCGAGGTTTGTAAGTGGCTGTTGTGGTCTTGCAGCCAGTGTCCTCTGCAAAACTGTCAGCCTTTCTAGCTTAGAGTTATTTTTGTGTGTGTTGTCCGTTCATGGGGCTATGTTTTTTTCTGTTGGCCTAGCGTTTACCTACTTGGTTTTCATTCCTCTTCTTCACACAGAACTCCATTTAGTTTGAAAAGACAATTTCCATGTAATAAATTCCCCGCTCCCTGAGGATTTACACACACACCGCACACGCTAACCGCATTCCCATTGCGTCTGCACATTTCCTGCTCTGCTGTAACTCCATATATTGGGTCCAGCTGTGTCTTTGCTACGAGTAATGCAGCGCCTGTTTGTCCAAGGGCTCTTTAAATTATGTTACTGAGTTAGCCTTCCTATTTAACACCTACCCTAAGTCCATTTTACGTTTCACAAATTCAATGAAGAAGGTTTTTGTAACACGTGCGTCTCCCCTCTCACAAGCTTCCTTTACAACCTTATTGTAGAACAACACCTTTTTAGCTAACCATCTAATCCAGTAGTTTCAACCTCCATTGCTTCCTAGGCCTGTGACCTCGAGCCTTCTTGAGAATCGGGACCGGAATGTTGAGCAGACATAACTGTCTAGGTACATGTGCAACCACAGCCAGGCTCCACTCCGGACACCGGGCACGTATCATTTTGTCTAGAGAATGGCCAACTCTTTTTTTTTTTTTTTTTTTTTTTTTCTGGTGCCTTCTGTGCTCATGCTTTTTCCTATTGGTCGTCCTCCTTTGTACCTCATTGAAGAGTTATAAAGGACTTCAGCTCCTTGAAGACACCGGTTCTCGTCTGTTTTAGCTGAACACCCAGCTCTGGCCTATAGGCCGCAGACACCTCATGCGCCCTGCATATTTGTACTCCTCACTGGACTGAACCTCAAATTTCTACCTTGGGGAGATGACGTTTGGTCAGCCTGTAGCTTTGGAAAGGGGTTCTCTTTGAGCCACCTAGAGGGCAACCAAAGGGCAAATGATTTCGTGGGCATATTTGTGACCAGGTGTGGGTCCTTTGCTTGCTGTGCTAGAAGACTGATGCTGCACCTGACTCGCAAGGCACAAGACCAAAACTGGTCTGTGGTTGTATTTGTCCCTTTTTCAGAAAGGGTGTAGCCGGACAGTGGGGGTTGTTTGCTAAGGCTAATTTGCATATTTTGGTCCCAGTGTGTCGTGGCACAGTAAACAAAAAAAGTGATTGACTGGAATGCTGCCTGGAGTAATTGCAGCGGCTGAAATCAACACTATCCATTACTTTTTTGTTCTCCCAAGTTTTTTTAAACTTATACCTTCCATGCAAGATTTGTATTGACATTTGATTACTTGACATTTCTCTGGACTGCATAAAAATAATTACTTAAAATGCTTTACATGAAGTGTAGCAAAAATGTTTTTTTTTTTTTCTTAGTCATGTTTTTAAGAAGTACTAGTCCCCATCAAATTTCTTGATGATTGTTAGTGTTGCATTCTAAACATTCAGTCTGTGGAACATGTTTCAGCAGGAGATGGTTTCCTTTACCTCTGTGGATCTTTTTGATAGGAAGAACTACACACCTCTACTGATAACTCCTTCTTTGCTGGTTGTCCAACAGCTCTTGTGTTTGATCTACATGGTGTGCTTTTTGATGACAACCTTGATTTGTGTTAATGAAAGCAGCAGGATAACTGGAGCATTTGCTATTAACCAAGAGCTGGGCAGGCTATATTGTATTGCATTGCGAACTCCTAGGCCTTTGGGGCTTATTCCTGCCTCTCTGCTGCGTCTCTCCACCATGCTCCAACAGTGATGGAAAAAAATGGCATTCCAATAATGTCCTCTCTGCCACACAAAATATCTTCTGACTGACCTCCATCAGGTCTGCAATTTCTGCTTGTCGTTCAAATACAACAAAGCTGCCTGTGAGTCCTGTTGCTCCTTCCGTTCCAAGAAGACTCTTTGCGACTGTCGGGCACGCTGTCTCAAGATGTCATGCAGGAGCGCCAACAACACCCTAGTCCACTTAGGTCCCAAGGACGAACATCATCCACAACCTTCAGCTACAGATGAAGAGGCTTTCTTTCCAAAGGAAATCTGTTGCTCTGATCTGGAGATCGAGGATCTTCCCTCAGCCCAGCAGTCTGTGAGTACTGCAACTTCCTCTCCCTCGATACCCCTCTCAATTCAACCAGCACTCTGCCTTTGGAATTGAGCAGCAGGAGCTATGCTGGTTCGGTCAAACCGGTTCTCCACAAACTGCAGAAGGAGATCAACACAAGGCAGAAACACTTGATCGTCCACCCGCATACGGGCTGGATCCTTGCCTGTCCTTCGGGGTTTGCTACTGTTCCACCCTTCAAACACCAGCTTTGTTAAGGCCTTGTACATTATAATTACACCAAAACAGCTCAAAAGGCAGATAAGGCTACCAGTCTCTTACCCCACCCACAACCATCCCCTAATCCTTGTTCCTCAGCCTTCACCTTCCCCACCTGCTTCTCAAGGGGACCCCCTTGACATCAAACCTTGGGGGTCTCTTCACTTGACATGGATGGGCATGGGGAAGGGTACAGTACATTTGACACTCCTCCGCAGGGTGACCCATGAGACTCTTATGACTCAGACCCCTGTGGATCACAGACCTTGACCTCTGTACCCTGCCTTTACATCCCCTCTGGACAATTCTACATCCTATCAGGAGCTCCTTGTTAGGTCCGCCTTATTCCATAAGGTGGAGCTTCACACAGAACCCCTAGAGCGGGGCTTACTTTTTGAAACCCTCTCCTCCACTCACTGCTCTACTCATCGCCTTCTTGTGCTTAAGGGCATGCTACCTCACTCCTGACATCTTCAAAGACACCGTCCGAGCTGGGGACATAACACCTAAGGTGAATAAAAAAAAGTAACATCTGCCCTACTTGACCCCATTTATATTTGTGGCCAGTTCCTGACTGTCACTTCTGCTCGTAAGCGAGCAGACTTCCAGGCCAGTTGGAAAGCCCCGCCACCAGAGAAGGAGAGTAAGCAAGTAGATGTTGCAAGCAGAAGCGTAGCCGCACAATCACCCAACCAATGGCATATCGCCAATTCAGTCGGCCTTCTTTCAAGATACGATTGCACTCACTGGGATGAGATCACAAAGCTCCTCCAATACCTCCCAGAGGAGCACACGAAGAGGGGACACAAAATAGTCTGAGGGCAAGCAGATACCGAACACTCCTATTCTCAGTGCCCTAGATGCTGCAGGGTTGTACGACGTTACAGCGCTTGACGAATCTTCACAAAATTTTCAAAAGTAATGCAACAGTTGGTACTGCTGCTGTCTTGAACGTTTCTGCGTGATCCGATAAGTGGGGGCTGAGAAAAGGGTGGGGGATATTTTGAGTCTCAAAACACGTTTTCCCCATGCATTTAACCATAGGGATTTGAGCATGACTACAGCCCAAACAATTGGACGGAAATACACCACATTTGGCAGGAATCTAGCTCTTGTTCCAGATAGTGTGCTTTATGTGATTTGGTCTAAATCCGTTCAGTAGTTTTTAAGATATTAAAGGCTAAAAAAAATATAGATATCTCAGGATGCGGAGGATCCGCGGATCTAACTAGCCCCGTGCTGATATCTGATTGGCTGCCAACAGTTCAACCAGGAAGTGTTGGCAGGCATTTTGGTACTCTGCTTAAGAACATTATTTCAAACAACTTCAACTCCTACAGGCTAACCACCACTAATATATGGGAGGACAAACTGCTTTGTAGTCTATGCACAGCATGTGTATCTGCAGCTACACATGCCATCGAATGGAAAATGTCACTTACCCAGTGTACATCTGTTCGTGACATGTTCCGCTGCAGATTCACATGTACCCTCCCTCCTCCCCAGAAGCCTGTAGTTGTTTAAGTTACATACATTTGTACATATGTATATACATTTACATTAGCATGTACATCTCTTACTTTGTACCTACATACTCTATCACTCCTTCCTTTACCCTCTGTGTGAAAACAATCTAACAATGGAGTCAATGCCCATGCGCAGTGGAACAGAAGAGGAGGAGTCACTCGATCCCGTGACTCTAAAACACTTCTTCGAAGGAAAAATAACGGGTTGATCAATCAAGCAGGCGAGTAAAAAAAAAAAAAAAAAAGGCCCCCAAAACACATTTTCCCCACTCACTTTTTTAAAGGGATTTTGAACAACGATAGTGCTGAAACCAAGGATAGTGCTGAAATCCCTGGAAGGAATCTCAACCCATTTGGCAGAAAGGTAGCTCTTGGTCCAGAAAGAGGCCTTTTGCTATTTAATGTAAATTTGTTCAGTAGTTTTAGAGAAATTAAAGTAAATTTAATTTTGTATATATAGGGAGACTAAGGATTCGCACCTCTCCTGATCTCGTGCTGAGATCTGATCGGCTAACAACACTTCAACAAGGAAGTTGGGGGAGCGGGAGTTTGAGGAGTGGGGACTTCGCACCCCCCACTGCCCTGGAGACCACCCCCTCCCGGAGGCTTTCATCTTATACAGGGAGTGCAGAATTATTAGGCAAGTTGTATTTTTGAGGATTAATTTTATTATTGAACAACCATGTTCTCAATGAACCCAAAAAACTCATTAATATCAAAGCTGAATATTTTTGGAAGTAGTTTTTAGTTTGTTTTTAGTTTTAGCTATGTTAGGGGGATATCTGTGTGTGCAGGTGACTATTACTGTGCATAATTATTAGGCAACTTAACAAAAAACAAATATATACCCATTTCAATTATTTATTATTACCAGTGAAACCAATATAACATCTCAACATTCACAAATATAAATTTCTGACATTCAAAAACAAAACAAAAACAAATCAGTGACCAATATAGCCACCTTTCTTTGCAAGGACACTCAAAAGCCTGCCATCCATGGATCCTGTCAGTGTTTTGATCTGTTCACCATCAACATTGCGTGCAGCAGCAACCACAGCCTCCCAGACACTGTTCAGAGAGGTGTACTGTTTTCCCTCCTTGTAAATCTCACATTTGATGATGGACCACAGGTTCTCAATGGGGTTCAGATCAGGTGAACAAGGAGGCCATGTCATTAGATTTCCTTCTTTTATACCCTTTCTTGCCAGCCACGCTGTGGAGTACTTGGACGCGTGTGATGGAGCATTGTCCTGCATGAAAATCATGTTTTTCTTGAAGGATGCAGACTTCTTCCTGTACCACTGCTTGAAGAAGGTGTCTTCCAGGAACTGGCAGTAGGACTGGGAGTTGAGCTTGACTCCATCCTCAACCCGAAAAGGCCCCACAAGCTCATCTTTGATGATACCAGCCCAAACCAGTACTCCACCTCTACCTTGCTGGCGTCTGAGTGGGACTGGAGCTCTCTGCCCTTTACCAATCCAGCCACGGGCCCATCCATCTGGCCCATCAAGACTCACTCTCATTTCATCAGTCCATAAAACCTTAGAAAAATCAGTCTTGAGATATTTCTTGGCCCAGTCTTGACGTTTCAGCTTGTGTGTCTTGTTCAGTGGTGGTCGTCTTTCAGCCTTTCTTACCTTGGCCATGTCTCTGAGTATTGCACACCTTGTGCTTTTGGGCACTCCAGTGATGTTGCAGCTCTGAAATATGGCCAAACTGGTGGCAAGTGGCATCGTGGCAGCTGCACGCTTGACTTTTCTCAGTTCATGGGCAGTTATTTTGCGCCTTGGTTTTTCCACACGCTTCTTGCGACCCTGTTGACTATTTTGAATGAAACGCTTGATTGTTCGATGATCACGCTTCAGAAGCTTTGCAATTTTAAGAGTGCTGCATCCCTCTGCAAGATATCTCACTATTTTTGACTTTTCTGAGCCTGTCAAGTCCTTCTTTTGACCCATTTTGCCAAAGGAAAGGAAGTTGCCTAATAATTATGCACACCTGATATAGGGTGTTGATGTCATTAGACCACACCCCTTCTCATTACAGAGATGCACATCACCTAATATGCTTAATTGGTAGTAGGCTTTCGAGCCTATACAGCTTGGAGTAAGACAACATGCATAAAGAGGATGATGTGGTCAAAATACTAATTTGCCTAATAATTCTGCACTCCCTGTATAGTGCGGGGGAACCACATGCTTCCCGCATTCCCGGGGACCACTACCTGCCTGGGGTAATGATCTACATTAATGCCACCACCACATTACACGCCCTCTCCCCGCAGCCCCGGGGACCACCAACTCCCTGGGCCATATGTTAACATAATAGAAAGGGAGTCCATTTTGGACCTCCAAGCCCTGGGGACCACCACCTCCCTGGGGGCAATGCCACATTGGAGGGGGGGGGGGGGAAACGAGCAATCCCCCTCGAGGGGCTACTGATGGCCATGGGGTCTGCCAGCGCTGGCTCCTGCTATATCTTGGGGGGGGGGGGAGTGCACAATAAAATATAAAATAAAATAATGAGCAGGGACCATGGGGGAGGCCTTAAAGCTCTCTCAGCGGTCCCGGATAGCCCATAAAGGGCAAGGAAAATAACTTTACAGTTGAGGGGTTGAGTCATTTCCCTCCTTTAATTTCTTTTCAACTGCAAATGTTTAAGGCTCATACTTAAAGTTGATCTTACTATTTTAAATTGAGAAATACATTTTTATTTTCAATTTGTGCAGAAATATATCATTCTATGTATATCATGCATCAAAGCCTAAAAACTCTCTCCCTCTCACAATTTGTGTCTCCCTCGTTCAATCTTTCTCCAACTCACACACCCACATAGACTCTCACACACCCACTCACAGACCCACGGACACACTCATGCACCCACTCACACACCTGCGCAGATACACACCCTCACTCAGACACTGATGCATGCACTCTCACAGCCACTCTCACCTCCAATACACCTATTGCCACGCCCTGAAAGATGGGCTGCGGCCAACTCCTGCCATGCAAGGCCAAAGGGCTGTGTGCAGAGTGAGGTTGGCTGTTTAGAGAGGTTGGCCTCAGGGACTGGGAAATTACGACACTCAGGGCATCTTTGATAAGATCATTGATAAAATCAATCTAATATTTACAGTAACATTTGTGGCGAAAAAACTGTGCATGACAAGGGTGCGAGTTATAGTTACCTTACGACACGAGTTATAATTACTTGAGAAAACTAACTATAATGTCCCTGTAACCTTTGTTTTTAAAGTGAATATGTGTGTATATATCTAAATTTTTAAAATTAAAAAATAAATAAATATATATATATATATATATATATATATATATGCTCTCTCTCTCTCCTTAACTAGACTTAACATATTTATTTCTGTTCTACTTTCTGTACTGCACTGCTGTTATGACTTAATCTAAAATAATCGTACCAATTAATAAAAACAAAAAAAAACACTAGACGTACGATGCGTGGTAAAAAGCATGCTTTGTAAAAGCACCAAAAAACATGCGTGGTAAAGGCACTGCATGGTTGATACTGCGCTTTAGAGGATGTTATCCATGCCACAGACACTGCTGCCAGGGGTAACTAATTCCAGAGTTTTTATGCAGACACGCCTGGCTCAGTATCTCCGGCTTCAAGTCAGAGGTTCATTAGGACCTGCTGAACATGCCTTTTGATAGCCAGCATCTCTTCTGCCCACAGGTGGACCAAATATTTAAAAAAAAAAAAATCAAGAAAGATATGGAGACAGCTAAGGCAGGGGAGCACTTCAGACGCTTGCTCCCTCGACTAATTGCTCACACACCCTATCATGGAGGATTCAGGGGAGGTGGTCTTCAAGCCTCTAAGTCCTAATAGAGCACCCAGGGACACCACTCCTCTCCCAGGGGTTACTTCAGAGGGTCCTACAGAGGCAACAGGTTTAAAGACAGAGATAAAGGTGGCTCACCTAAAGGAGCTGCAACCACCACTAAACCCTGACCCCCACCCCCAACACCAACTACTCAACATCGGTCAGGGGGCATCTCCAATGTTTATTTCCCACAAGCCAAACAGTCATCCCAAACTAGTAGGTGTTGGATATTATCCAACATATTTGTTACTGGAGCTCACTTACAAACTTACCACCATTCCACCTTGTAAATACAGACTCTCTCCAGCACGCCAAAAGCTTCTCAGGGAGGCGGTCCAATCGCTCCTTCTCAAAGGGGCTATATAACCCATCCTCTACCATCAGCAGGGCACGGCAGTCTACTCTCTGTACTTCATAATACCCAAAAAGGACTGGTCCCTCAGACCTGTTCTGGACCTCGGGCCCCTAAAGGAATACATACTTTCAGGACAGTTCCATGTGGTCACTCTGCAGCATATCATTCTGCTTATGCAGCAAGGCAACTTCAGGACTGCGCTCCACCTGAAGGACAACTACATGCTAATAAATCCAGCTCATTGCATATATCCCAGGTTTGTGGTCAGCGGAAAACATTACCAATTCAAGGTGCTTCCCTTCAGGGTTAGCACTACATCTTGTGTTTTCACCAAGTGCCTCACGCTAGTGGTGCACACCTACACAGACCGGGTGTCCATGTCTTAACTTATCTGGACAACTGGCTGATCAAGTGTCACCCACCAGCAATGCTGTGAACACTCAGGTCACAATAGACCACCTTAACGAGTTAGGGATTACCATCAATGCCATAAAATCCCACATCTAACCCCTCCAAATCCAACCCTAGCTGGGGGCTATGCCCAACTCAGACGTAGGCATGGCCTGTCGAACACTACCAGGATATAGTCCTTTCAGGCACTGCTTCCTGTTATCAAACCAGATTAACAGTTCACGGTCAGAACAGTCATGCACCTTCTAGGAATGATGGCCTCTTGCATTGCCATAGTACACCATGTCCGATTACGCATGCATCTGTTGCAGGAATGCCTAGCGCTACAGTGGTCTCAAGCAGAGGGTTATTGAGATGATCTAGTGTTGATCTACTGCCGCATTTGGTGTTCCACCACTGCAGAGAGCAGCAACAGCCTGTTGCAGGGGCGGCCTTTCCTCGACCCAGTTCTGATGAGGACTTTTACAGCAGACGCTTCTCTTACGAAATGGGGCATGATCTGACTATCCAAGGCCAATAGGAGCCCAGACACAAGTGCCTCCATATCAACTACCTGGAGCTTCTAGCCGCCCACCTAGCGTTGAAGACTTTCAGTCCTCACCTGATCTGCAAGGTTGTTCTTGTCTCAATAGACAATATGATAGCAATGCATTAACTTCAGAAACCAGGGCCCCGGCGCTTGCAGCTATTTCCAAGCATTTGGCAGTGTGCTCTCCACCACAAAATCCATTTGCTACCAAAGTACCTTCCGGGGATGAGCAATGGCTTTGTCAACCTCCTCAGCAGGATGAGAAAGCCGCAGGTCCTCCTCAGCTACTTCCAGAGATGGGGCTTTCCAGAAATATACCTGTTCACAACGGCAGAAAACGCCAAATTCCCAGACTTTGCCTCCAGGTTTCTGCACCCAAAGTCCATCGGCAATGTATTATGGATAAACTGGTATGGGATATTTGTCAACTCTTTTTCTGTCGCTCCCTTTCCTTCTGTTTGTGGTTTGTAGGCTTTGACAGACATCCTCTCTCTGGTTCCACTGGAGAAGCTCCCCAACAGGCTTGACGTTCTCATACAGAACCACAGAGAAATCAGGCACCCAGATCACAGGTTTCTCAACCTTGCGATCTGGCGCCTGAGGTCATAAAGTGGGTACCTTGATCTTCCACCTGAATGTGTAAGTATTCACAAGGAATGTGGCTGCCTGTTTTCAAAATAGACAACCTATCTCTCTCCAAGATTCCAGTCATTAAAGCTTTCATGGAAAGTTTCAAAAGGGTCATGTCTCCTTGAGACCCACTGGCCCCAGCACGGAATCCCATTATTATACTCAAGACTCATGGGTCCTCCGTTTAAGCCCCTCTACTCCTGCGCCTTTCTTTCTGCAAAGGAAGCATTTCTAATTGGTATCACGTCAATCCGGCATGTCAGTGAGTTACAGGGATTAACCCTGGAAAAACCCTTTTTCCAAGTTAGTATGGATAAGGTTGGCATTCACACAAACCCAAAATTCCTTTCTAGGGTAGTCTTTCACTTCCACCTTAACTAGTGAGGGGTGTGGAATTTAATAAAATATCTACTTGTCCATGGGGCAGGTTGCTTCTTAAAACTGCTTGCCCTGTAAAAAAAAAAGAAAACAAAATGTATTGTTCATTTGCATGTAGTGCAGTGACAAATTATGGCAGCAATCTCATTATGTAAGAGCTCTGATAATAGCCTTTCTGATTATGCCAGGGTTTATACTATAGTAGGGCTTGAATACTGGCATTTTCAAGCCCTGCTATAGCAATTTCCTTATTTTGCCACTTTTCCACAGATCTACATAGTGTGGTTTGAGGAAGCAGTAAGCCATAGTTCTAGGGCTGGAATGCCTTTCAGTCTGTGCAAACCTACTAACTTGCATGTTTTAAGGATTTTCACCAGCTTTTCTCTAATCTTTCCCCATACTGAGAAAGGTTGGAAATGTATTCCTGACCACGGCAGAAGTAGAAGTTCTTCCAGGGTTGGGAAAAAGGTTGTTGGCGGCAAAGAACGTGTAAATGTTCAATAGATTTTCGCATGAGCAAATCTACACATGGATATTTGCTTGAGCTAAAATGCAGTTAACAAATATTTTCTAGGAGTATGATTTCTTGGTCTTCTGCAAATTCTTGTGAATTCATGAAAGCCACTAAATCAAAGACAAATACCATAGGTGCACCTTTGTGACTTTCCTTAAGAATTTAATGAGGTCTGGCATTAACCAAGATATTTTGTTTTTATTAAAATTCTATTTCTCTTTTTATGTATCTATTTATCTATAGGCTGGCTTTACTGTGAGTGGTAGCATTCTGCTTTTCCACAAGGTGCATATTGGCACACACAGTAGTGTGGAGTTTTTGAGGCAAAAAAAACTTTATTTTTTGCCAATGTTTGTTACAGTGGTGAAGGCCTGGCAGCTCCCGCAACAAAGTGTTTTTAAAGCCATGTCAAAAGAAGACATGCATTGACCCCACCAAAAGACTGACAAGCACTGTACGATTCTTTTGGCTGTACCAGTGCTTATTTATTTTCATGGCTCCCATAATCTTGATGAAAATGGTTACACTGATTTTCCATTATGAACGTGTTTGGGAATACTGGTATTAGTCAACACACATTACTAAATAATGCTTCAGATAAATAGTACCTAAAATTTCACAGTAATTTAGCAAAACGTTTTTTTCCTACCTGCATTTTTTTTTCTGAACATTTTATTTTGTAAGTAAAGAATCATTAGTTTGGCTTACAAACTTCTGCAAACATTCGCATCTAATCAGAGAGCATTCTGGGATCATTATAAGTAGTCTCCTATTGGTAAACTTTTCAAACTTGTGTGCACTTTTTTTTATTTACTGGAAGCACTGTCCGTAGTGCAGTGTAACATTACAAGATTTATTTAGAGCGCTCACCCTAATAATAAACGCTTTGCATTAAGGAACCATAAATACAAGTTCGAACAGCATTAACATACGGGCACAAATATTACCTCAACTGCAGACCGTTTCCCTTCCCCGTCAATTGGCAGCCGAAGGGTTAGTGCTGCAGGGGGTGGGGCCTACTTGCCCTAAGGACAAAAGAAACATGAAAATGTGTTGTCCTTGACCCCAAACAATATGTCTTGAGCGTGGCAGTCCATTAAACTTCCTGACTCTGTTCTAAGGAAGGATCTATCCAAGTCAGGCATTGCGAGATGGATTGTTGAAAGCATCCAGACATACTATGATAAAGCTAAGGGGACTCTGCACACTCCTCCTAGGGCCCAGTCCACTCGAAAGAAAGAAAGGAGCCTCTATGGCTTTCCTGGGGAACATCTGCAAAGCAGCTACTTGGCCCACTTGGCACATTTTAACAAAACATTACTGTGTAGATGTACTAGCCTGCCAACAATCTAATGTTGATCAGGCAGCGCTCTGTACACTCTTTCAGTCTGCTGCAACGCCCGTAGGCAAGGTACAACTTTTTGGGAGCACTGGTTTACTGTCTGTGCACTGCATCTGTATCTACAGCCACATGTGCCTCGAACGGAAAATGTCAATTACCCTGTAAGCATCTGTGCATGGCATGTAGTGATGTAGATTCACATGCGCCCACCCGCCTCCCTGGACACGTATGGCAGTTGCAGTACCTCTTACCATTTCTTTTTTCCCTATTTCGTATAGACATTTCTCTGTAGATCAATTTACTTTCCATTGCATTATCTCCCACTGTGCTGGAGAACTATCTACAATGGGGCCGATTACCATGCGCATTACCAGCAAAAAGAGTTGCTATACTTAGTGACTCGAGAATTTATTTGAAGAACAGCAACTTGCACAAATCCAGGCCCAACACTAGATGGAAGGAATATGCACAGCATGTGAATATACAGCACTACAAGCCACAAACAGATGGTTACAGGGGAAGTTACATTTTCCTTCAGAATCCCACTTGACTAATGCCTTTTTTCACATATGATGCAAGCCTAGTTTGAAATGAACAAGCCTCCAGCAAGAAGTGTCTGTGGTTCAAAACTGTTACTGCACTACAGATGATTACGTTCAATATAATCTTGATCATTTAAATAACCCTGCAGTGCAGTTTGATGGGCCACTGCTTCTTGGGTGAATTAGTAACAGAACATTGCTGCTTGGGAGGAGGCTTTCTTGTACAAGAGGAGGCCCTCAGATGGACCTAATGCAAATATGCTTTTTAACATTCTCATTTCATCTGTTTGCTGCTAAGGTTGTGGCAAGTGTCATGATTTATAAATATGAACTGAGAATTTAATTCACCTTGTAACTTTCTGAGTAATATAATCCTGACAATCTAACAGAGACCCAAGTGTAATAAGCACATTACAAGACTGCAACATATCTTTGTTTCTTGTATGCAGAATTAAATTGTCGGGTATCAATTCACAGAATTGTTCTGTGCCTCATGATAGCGCTACTAAACACTGTTTTGTGCTTCTTGTACTTAACAATTGTGTATTTTTATGATGCACATCTATGACTGGTCCTCAACTTATGTAATAGACATTATCAAAAGTTATTGAAGAATTGGTTTGTGATGTATAACTATAGCTGTGATAGCCAATAATGAACTATGCTATTATTTAATTCATTATTTCATTCAAACGTGTATGTGTTTCCATGACCCTGAAGCCTCCTGTTGTTACGGCAGTCATTCAGCTTTCTGCTGTTACCTTTGGCATTCCAGATTTGGAGTGGAAAGTCCTCTACTGTAGGGATTCTACTAATGGGAACTCTTGCTCACAAGTTAAAAATGAATGACTTCTCGAGCAGTGGTTCTCCACACTGGTTGGTCGCTTTAGATTCACAGCTGGATCTTAATGCTTCATAGGGTTACAGCTTGAGTGATGTAAATTTGGAGACAGCTTAGTCATGCAAACAAAAAATGTCTCGTGCATGACCATTGCGACTGTAAAAAGCTTGCACTCCTGGAAGTATTGTACAGCATCAGTCCACTTGACCTTGTGTAGCTCCACCAAATGGCAGGACCAGAAAATGCTTCTTAAGGCTGTTTAACCAGTGTTGCATGTAGGGATCCAACCGGGTTCAATACTCCATTAAAGAGTTCATCATTGTCGGTATTATCGGAAACAATAGGAGAGATTGATAGGGATTGAAATCATTCTCAATTAGAAAATGAACTTTTTGAGCTCCAGGCTCGGTCGCAGGCATGTAAGTTTGCTTTGTGGATCGACACATTTGTGTGTTTTTCAATGTGATGTTGTTGGTTCTAGGTCTTTTATTGCTGTGTATACCTCCATAAAATCGTGTGTGTGCCAAATAGTTTTCTAAAAAATGTAAATGTTCACATTGGAGCAGTTTATTTCTCAAACTCGTTCCCTTCATAATTTCTAAATTCCAACATGCTCTCATATACTAAATTGTTTTCACAGATGGTGCTCCTTGAATTTTGCCTAATCTGCTATTGTGTGCACTGTGATACAGTTTGTTAATATTTGTAGATGGTATTTGGGAGCTAAGCTTTCCTCTAAGTGTGATATAGAGCATAAACAACTTTTATTGACTCACGTTCTTTTTCTTCCAGGTGTCAAAGATTGCTGCTTACGCCTTTAGTGCACTGTCACAGATTCGTGTGGATGCGAAAGAAGACTTGGTTGTACAGTTTGGGATTCCATGAGATCATTTGGCTTTCTCTCTCTTTCTTTCTCACTATCTTTCTTTTTTTCTTTCCCGTTTCTCGCTCAGTCTTTCTACAATGGCATCTGCCACTAGGGAATGTGTACAGATATAAAGATTTACTACTAATCAAATAGGCAACCACTCATTGGCAAGCACCTACCGAGTCGCACCTACCAGCACCCAGGTGCTTCCCGTTCCAGTTTTTGGAATGTGAAAGTCAAAATACAATGATTCGCTTGTACAGATCGCTTCCCCATGATACCTCCAGCATGCTTCAAATCCAGGGCTTCAGATGATTTAGACATGTTCACGAGAGGCTTATACTGCCTTCAAGGAATGGTTTGACTTTATTTTTGGGTATTTATACAGAACTCTCCAACCTTTTGGTCGAAAAAAATAGTTCAGTGTACTGTTCCTTCTCAGTACTTCTTTCTCCACCCCTCCAACACACGCACACACACATAATTGTAAAATATGAAGACTGTACCACTGGACTTTCCACACCCAACAAGGACTTAAAGTGGCACCTGTAGCAATAAGACCGCAGCCCACATTGTCTCTTAGCTGGATCTGGATTTCTCCACTCTGAACAAAGATGTGCTAAAAACAATAATTCTGAAGGCTTTTTTGCGATATGATCCCATAAGCACTTGTTGGATCTCTTGAAAGTAGTTTTCTAGGTACAACCATCACTTCTTTATTGTGTTCGAAAAGTTGAGTTCAGTCCAAAAAATTCCTTTGCTCATCGTTGTTAGACGATAGATTGACGGTATTCCGATCACGTGTTCTATTGTTTATCTTAAAATCACTACCTTTAGTAATCATACTGGGGAGTTGTAAACTGAAATATTTTGTTCTGGTGAAAAATGAGAGTTCTCCTAAAGCCACTGGTTTAAAACTCTCGACTTTAAGGCCTACCTATTGGCATTGTCCTAGCCATGGTCCGGAAAGATGGAACAAACACCAAGAAGCCCAATTCATTTAGATCAATACCTTGAACCTTTGCTTCAGACTTAGTTTTTTTTTTTATGTCTGTGGTTAACCCCAAGGGCTGCAGTTCAGACCCCCTGCCTTTGATTAGTTTACAAGAATTTATATTTTATCAAGTGGAATAACATTTCAGCTCCTGGTAAGGACCGTACCTTTGCACCTGCAGTCTACCCGTAAACGGTCAAAGAAATAATATGGCTTGGAGACAGATTATTGTTGTTATTGTTTGTTTTGTTTTTTAACCGAGCACCGCCAATAATTGTGACTAGCGTGTGTATGTGAGAACCGAAAATGTCAGAAAGTTTGTACTTTCTAACACACCTATTTTTTACATTTCGAATGGTTGGGTTGTTTTCTGTCACAGTATATAAATATATTCATCAATACCTTGTCTTTTCATTCTTTGTCTGTTTATTCTTTGCCTGATTTTGATGCACTTAGTCTAGAGGTGTTGGCCACAGCTTTGATTGCAGTGCCCCTTCAGCTATTGCATGCCTCATTGAAATTGTGAGCCTAATGTAGAGCCACAAATCTGTAAATATAGAAAACTAATTCTTCTAATTTGATTTGCTTCTGCTCCAGAATTTGATGTAATTCCAAGTTCCTTCAATCATAAGAAGTACAAATCTAAAGAACACAAAATTACTTTTTACTGTTTTAATTTTTTATAGGTATGAGTCATTCAGAATATATTGCCCATTGGGTAATTTGTTCTGTTTTTGCTATCATGGTGGTTATCAGTCAATGGTTGCTGATTACCAGTAAAGAATTCTTCATATAATCTATACATGAAAAAAGCCAATGAAATGACACTGTAAACCACAAGAGAGGCGCCACTGATTACGCTGTCATAAAATTTGGGTGCCCCTAATGTGATAAATTGACATGTCCGAATTTTAGGTTGTGTAGGTCTGGCTTTGTCAGGTACGCCAACTCTTCTTTTTTGGATGCTTATGTTAATGCAATTATTAGGAGGTGAGACAATTGGGTTCATTGAGTCTACAGATATTCTTGGCCTCTTCTTCCATCCTGTTCCACCTAAGCCTCAAAGTAGAGGGCAGTGAGGCCAGCTGCTGTTCTTTAGACCCCGTCTACTGGCCTCTCTACATCTCCCCTGATTGGTCTCTTCAGCCTGCCTACCTGTAGTGCAGCAATTGGGGTGTGGCCTAGTGACCAACCTTTCTTATACCTCCCATACACAAGCATTCCTTCCTTTTGTTGTATGAATCTCTGGTAGATTCACATTCTGTACATTATTCCACCATCTTGTTATTGGTTCAGGAACTGTTTCTACCTTTTTTTTTTTAAACAAAGTTTTTCTCCAGAGTGTCGACTCAGGTCACTACAACATTTATCATAAGGCCACAATACCATACTATGCAACCCTTGTTTTCCATATTTTTTCTGCATTGGGTTCAGGGGGTTGTCCAGAGAGCTCCCAAGGAAGAAGACATGACATCGAGGGCATCAGTCCATCAGATGATTAACCGGGGGATCGAGGGTTCAGGCTTTTCAAGATGTTTATGACATGGTTGAAGAATGTATTTCTGGAAGGCTTGTGGGGGACAAGCGGGTGAGTAAAACTCAGTTTCTGATATCAAAGAAGTTTCACACCATATATTTTGTGCCACAGCGATCACAAAAGATATAAGACCTTATGTCTAGGGTGCCTCAAAGTGAAAGACGTCCAGATCCATTGAAAGAAAAGGCATCCAGGCCTACCCTTAAACCGTAGTTATCATGGGTTGATTAAAAGAGCACCAGACACTTGTGGAGACCAAATAGAGGTGGAAGAAGAATACATTTAATGTTTCTTACTTGGGTACTCTTAAAAGAAATTAATATTTTACCTACCACACTTCAGCAAAATAGGAAGCAACCGGTTTGGATATTACACTGTGTAGAGAGAAGAAATACAAATCCTCTCCTCAAGATCCTCAGTAGTTTGACATATGTGAAATCCGATTAGCATTTAGTGACCACAGCAAGGAAGAGGGAGCATGACTGTAGGAAGCTGGCTATATCAAAATGAGATATAGTGTGCAAAGAGTCCAGGGGTTCCCTTACTAGCGGACAGGGGCTTGCTCCAGCAATCCCAAGGTGCTCTTTTTAGGGGGTAGTGTGGTCGAGTAGCCTTATGCTTATCTGAGAGCAATGTGAGACATCTGCAAATACACAGTCAGTAAATGAGACACACGACTCAGGAAGGAGATCTACTCAAATTTCCCAAATTAACTTGTATCTTTATACATGTTTTGGCACCAGAATAAATTTTTACAGTGTTGAAAGGTCGACTGCAATTTTTGGAACCTGCAATGTTACCTTGTGGAGGAAAAACAAAGACCGCAAAACAGTTACAGTGCAGTGACTTACAGGACAAATCTCCTGGACTTAAGGTAAGTATTAGGCAAGGGTCTGGCCATAATAATAGGTCACACCGGGCAGCACAGGGATGGCCGGGTGCCCAATGTTATTCAGTAGGGATCGGACCTGTAAAAAAAAAAAACACTGCAGGTGAGGAATGGGGATCCAGTCACGGGGAACCACCGAGTGGGTTTCAATCTTTGGATATCAGGGGGTGTCGGATCACCTGGTGTCCTCTTCTCCATGGGCCAGGGGTGACGGGTGCAGATTTGTCTTGAGGTGTTGGGTTTTCTGCACTGGAGCACTCAAGTTTGAGGGGTCCTGCGTGCAGAGGCTGCATGCAATGTCTGAGATCCACAGTGAGGAAGTCCAAGTTGGATTTGTCTGGAGGGCTAGGGAACCACATTGCCACGGTTGGTCCACTTCAACTAGGGATGTGCAGCACAGGTGCGGTGGCGATTTCAGGTGTCTTTTTTTAAAAAAAACATTTTTTTTTTATAGGCGGTCCGGAGTCCTCGCAGTTTTTCTTGGGGTGCCAGTAACATGCAAGGAAGCAATTCTGCCACTCTACAGGAGTTCCTGTTTCTTTGTTGAAGACAGGCAGTCCTCCCAGACATTGGAAGCACAACAGCTGCAAGGCGTAACGACTTTGGTGCAATTTGGCATCAACAATAGACAGGCTCTCAGGGCTGGGTCCATGCCAGGGGCTACTTCCTTTGCTTTCATGGTTCTTCAGTGTCATCCTTCTTAGGTCAGTAGGAATCCGCTTTCCTGCTGCCAAGCTCCCTCCTAACTACTGCATTTACAGGGTTGTGGAATGTATTTAAATATCTACTTGTCCATGGGACAGGTTGCTTCTGAAATCTGCTTGTCCTGTACAAAAATCTACTTGTCCCTTTGGTGCCATGTAGTGTGGCAACAAAGTATGTCAGCAATCTCATTATGTATGAGCTCCGATAATAGCCTCTCTGATTATGCCGGGGCTAATATTATACTATGGCTTGAATACTTGCAATTTCAATCCATACTATAGCAATTTTCTCATTTTGCCACCTTTCTGCAGATCTACATACTGAGGCTGGAGGAAGCCGTAAGCAATAGTTCCAGGGCTGGAATGCCTTTGAATCTGCAGACCTACTAACTTGCATGTTTTAAGTATTTTCACCTACTCTTCTCTAATCTTTTACCATATTGAGAAAGGTTGGAAGTTTTCTCATGAAAATAGCAGAAGTAGAAGTTCTTCCAGGGCTGGGAAAAAAAAGTGGTTGGAGAGAAAGTGAACTTGCAAACGCTCAAAATAGTTTCACAGGAGCAAATCTACACATGTTTATTTGCTCATGCTTAAATACAGTTCACAATTATTTCCTAGGGGTACAGTTTCATGGCCTACTTCTGTAAGTTCTTGTGAATTCATGAAATCCACTAATTCGGAGACATATACCATGTGTGCACTTTTGTGACTTCTAATTAGGTCTGGCATTAACAATGACATTTTGTTTGTATTAAACCTATTTCTCTCTCTATCGGTTGGCTTTACTGTGAGTTATCACATTCTGATCTTCCACAACGAGCATATTGGCACACAAAGTAGTTTTGTTCAGTGCCAGGAACTACTGTGTGTAAGGAAATGCCTTCCTTGGCATGGTTACCCCCGGACTTCTTGCATTTTGTTGATGCCAGTTATGATTGAAAGTGTGCTGGGACCCTGCTAACCAGGCCCCAGCACCAGTGTTCTTTCCCTAAACTTTACCTTTGTTCCCACAATTGGCACAGCCCTGGCACACAAATAAGTCCCTTGTAAATGGTACCCATGATACCAAGGGCCCTGTTGCCAGGGAAGGTCTCTAAGGGCTGCAGCATGTCTTAAGCCACCCTGGGGACTCCTCACTCAGCACATGCACACTGCATCACAGCTTGTGTTTGCTGGTGGAGAGAAAATGACTAAGTCAACATGGCACTTCCCTCAGACTGCCATGCCCTCCTCTCACTGCCTGTGGCATAGGTAAGTCACCCCTCTAGCAGGCCTTACAGCCCTAGGGCAGGGTGCACTATACCACAGGTGAGGGCATATGTGCATGAGCACTATGCCCCTACAGTGTCTAAGCAAAACCTTAGAACATTGTAAGTGCAGGGTAGCGACAAAGAGTATATGGTCTGGGCGTTTGTCAAACACGAACTCCACAGTTCCATAATGGCTACACTGAAATCTGGGAAGTTTGGTGTCAAACTACTCAGCACAATAAATGCACACTGATGCCATAGTGGGATTTATTGTAAAATACACCCAGAGGGCATCTTAGAGATGCCCCCTAAATACCAGTCCGACTCCTAGTGCTAGGCTGACCAGTTTCTGCCAGCCTGCCACAACCAGACGAGTTTCTGGCCACATGGGGTGAGTGTCTTTGTCACTCTGTGGCCAGGAACAAAGCCTGTACTGGGTAGAGTTGCTTCTCACCTCCCCCTGCAGGAACTGTAACACCTGGCGGTGAGCCTCAAAGGCTCATGACTTTTGTTACAGCACCCCAGGGCATCCCAGCTAGTAGAGATGGCCGCCCTCTCCGGCCACTGCCCCCACTTTTGGCAGCAAGGCTGGAGGAGATAATGAGGAAATCAAGGAGGAGCCACCCACCAGTCAGGAAAGCCCCTAAGGTGCCCTGAGTTGAGGTGACTCCTGCCTTTAGAAATCCTCCATCTTGAGATTGGAGGATTCCCCCAACAGGAATAGGTCTCTCCCCCCCCCCCCCCCCCTCAGGGAGGAGGCACAAAGAGGGTGTGGCCACCCTCGAGGACAGTAGTCATTGGCTTCTGCCCCCCAGACCTAAACACACCCCAAAATTTAGTAGTTAGGGGCGACCTGAACCCAGGAAATCAGACTCCTGCAACCTGAAGAAAGAAGGAGTGCTGACCTGAAAGCCCTGCAGAGACGACGGAGACACCAACTGGCTTGGTCCCAGCCCTACTGGCCTGTCTCCAGACTCAAAGAACCTCCACAGCGACGCATCCGACAGGGACCAGCGACCTCTGAGGACTTGGAGGACTGTCCTGAACCCGAAGGACCAAGAAACTCCAGAGAACAGTGGCACTGTTCAAAAACAGCAATAACTTTGCAACTTTTTAACAACTTCCAAAGAACTCTCTCTTCCCGCCGGAAGCGTGAGACTTCTCACTCTGCACCCAATGCCCACGGCTCGAGTTCCAGAGAACTAACACCGCAGAGAGGACTCCCAGGCGACTATGACGACATGAGTAACCTGAGTCGATCCCCCTGCACCCTCACAGAGACGCCTGCAGAGGATCCAGAGGCCCCCCTGACCGCGACTGCCTGGTAACAAGGAACCCAACGCCTGGACCAAGCACTGCACCCGCAGCCCCCAGGACCGAGAAGAACCACATTCCAGTGCAGGAGTGACCAGCAGGCAGCCCTCTTCCTAGCCCAGTCGGTGACTGGCCCAAGAAGCCCCCCTGTGCCCAGCCAGCATCGCCTAAGTGCCCCCGGGTTCCTCCATTGCTTTCTGTAGCAAACCTGACACCTACTTTGCACACTGCACCCAGCCACCCCTGTGCCGCTGAGGGTGTGTTGTGTGCCTGTTTGGGTACCCCAAACCCTCCCTCTTCCCCCCCCCCACCCTCTTGTTGAAACTGACTACACTGATTTTCCATTCAGAATATTTTTAGGAAATACTAGCTAAATTACGCTTCAAAGAAATAGCACGTAAAATTTCATAGTAGTGAAACTTTTTTTTCCCTGCTTCTATTTTTTCCTGAACATTTTATTTTGAAAGCGAGGAATCATCACCCTTGCTTACAATCTTCTGCAAACATTTGCCTTTATTCAGAGAGCATTCTGGAAGCATTATACTTAGACTCATATTATTAAACTTTTCAAAATGTGTGTACACTTTTTTTATTTTTTATTATTATTATTTTTTTTACTTTAACTACTGTCAGTAGTGCAGTGTGACCTTAAAATGTTTATTTACAATAATCACCCTAAAACAATGAAGGCTTTTTTAATAATTAACCATAAATACAAGTTTGAACAGCATTAGAATATGAACACTCAAATCACCTCACCTGCAGACAGTTCCCTTCTCTGTAAACTGGCAGCCAAAGGGTTTGTACTGCAGGGGGTTGGGCCTACTTGTCCCAAGGACAAAATAAACATGAAAACTTGTTGCCTTGACCCCAAACAATATGTCCTGGAATTCCACATCCTTGATTTAGGGGCACTTAGGGGAGTGTAGGGTAGTAGCCAATGGACACTTCAACACCTGTATGACTACTTCCTGTGGAAAGTGGGCATAACCCTATCCTAGAGTTTCTAAATCTGCCAACACCAAGATGGCAGATTTCTAAACGTTGTAGCCACATCTGGCAGTACACCTTAAGGCTGGGACTGACCTGAGGGATGGAGACACCTCCCTGAAAACTAAACTCCATACCATCCTGATGCCAAACGGGCCCTGGGGTAGAGGGGTCGGCAACTCTCATTTGAGTGAAGCCAAATCTGAAAACTAAGGCTGGTGGTGCTTCCTTCAAGCCCCTCTCCCTTGGAATGCAGATTCACAGGTCATCCTGTTGGCCGGGTTGTGCAAGCACCTCTCCCACAGCAGGCTTGGTCTCTGACCGCCCAAGAGCAACAGTCTCACTCTTGAGGGGAGGGCAGGTGTCAGATTTGTGTCTGGTGGTGGGAGGCTGGCTAAAACTAGACATTGCCCCCACGCTGCTAGTCAGTAGGTTTTCAGGGGGCACCTCTAAGGTGCCCTCTGGGTGCATGGATTAACTCCATCACTGGCATCAGTGAGGATTTATTAATACGAAATGCTTGATACTAAACATCACTTGTTTCAGTGAAGCCATCATGTTGCTGGGGAACTTGTAGTTCCCAGTGTCCATGTGTTTAAAATGGCTTCCATGTTTGCTCACTATGCCTTGAAATCAACAAAGGCATACCAGGGACATATCTGCTTGTGCAGGTATGCCTTCATACGTAAAATAAAATACCCTGCCTTAGGGCTGTAAGGCCTACTGTAGGGGGGACTTTGATATATTGTATGCAGTTTTACGAGACATGGCACGCAGGCTGTGTCATGTCGGGGTTTTCACTTTTGTGTGCACCAAGACACACAGTGTTCAGTGGCCGGCTGCAGGAGCTAGGTGAGGGGTCCATGAGGTTGGCCCAATTGGTGCTGCAGCCCTTACGAATCCTCTTTGGTACCCATGCCCTAGGTACCAGGGGTTCCCTGTACTAGGGACTTGGAGGTGTGGGAGGGGAGCGGGGGCAAAGTTATTGCCAGTTGGTTGACAATTGTACAGTTTTAGGGAAAGAGCTGGCACTGGAGACCTGGTTTACCAGGCAAAAAGTGGGAGTGACCATGTCAGAAAGGGGTACTTTCCTACAGTGACCAACTACTCAATGCTCCCCCAGACAAAGAGACATGGGCTTAGGGCAAGAAAGCGGAGAGAGCAGTGGTGTATAGCTAACTCAAATGCACTTCAGAATAGGTATGTACGCCAACTGTGCATCAATGTATACAACGTAATAAAATACTTATACGAAGAATAGCAGAAGAGGCCAAAATCAACAGTGGAAAAGTAAAACAAAAAAAAAAAAAAAAAAAAAAAAAAAAAAGTACTTCCAACACTGCTCCTAAAACAGCATTAGATTCAACGGATAACACTAAAAGATGATTGGCAACAGGTACGGTTTTATGTAGATCCAGATAGCTGCACGTTTCAGGTTTCAAAGGTAATGTAATAGCAGTCTTACAGGGAAGAGGAACCTTCAAAGGGGCTTCAGAGGAGAGGAGAGGAGAGGAGAGGAGAGGAGAGGAGAGGGCAGGTCAAGGAAGGGCCTGATGCAAAACAGTCCTTTAGACAGCCTCCATGAGACCTTTTTCCACCACCTTATCAGCCCAAATGTAATTTCAGCGGGGGAGGAAAAAGTGGCGGTCAGACCTCAGTAGATGCTCTTCACAATGACTCATCCTTTCTCAACAGCATTAGTCACTAGTAGGGTTCTGAATACCGTAATACGTTTTCTTAAAGATCAGGCAATTGGTGCTAAATGTGATAAAATGGATATTGCACAGAATTCCTAAAGACGCCAACCACAATAAATTCAGAGACAAACATTTACCATACAGATCAATTAGAACTTCTACAACAAGAGGGTCAGCACTTCTGAATAATGAATGTGACAGAGGAGGTTTGAGTCTTAGATGGAGAGAAACAGACCAAAGTAAACGCTTTACTTCCTGATTCCCAAAATAAGTTCTTGCATTAAGACCTATGCTGGACTTGTGTTTGTAAATAGGTTAGCCAAGATGGACAGGTTCCACATGACAGGCTTTCAAGAGGCAATCACCTTATTGGAGGAGAAGACTTATCACATCCCCATCCATTCAGCACACGGCTATACCAGTTGGATTTAACCGTCGGTATAAATAAATCATCACACATCAGGAAAACATGAAAGTTCTCTTTGGGCACAACTCAATACGGAAATGACTGTTTACTACTGCATACCAAAGGCAGCTTTGCAAAAGCAGATTCACTTGAAGTAGCCGTGTCCGTTCTGATGGAGAACTTCAGTAGGAGAGTTGTCACGAAGACCTCATGTTCTCATTTGATTCCAAATGCACATAAACTAATTCAGTAATGCAAGATGCAGACATAATTGAAATGGTGGATCATTATCCATACCACAAGGGACTGAAATTTCGGAACACCAGACCCCAAAGCTATCCTTACAAAAGATGCATCACACTTGGGGTACACACCTAGTTAAACTGAATTATAGGAGATATTGGTCCTCACAGGAAAGAGTCAAACCTAAATTACCGATAATAAGAGAGCACTTTTCCACCCCTGAATGCTTTCTACCTCTGAAGTAAGATGCACAACAAGAAAGTGCAAATCTTGCTAGCAAACACAGTCTTGTTCAGTAGTTGGCCACCATAATATAGGGTTGTTGAGATCAATGTTAACTCAAGTTCTTGGTGCCATAAATTGCTGTGTTTTAATAGTTGAGAGAGAGAGCCATTGAAAAGAACGCTGCCTATTTTTTATGTTATTTATGGACTACTTATGCCTACTCGATTTACAAAAGTATCAAAATACATCTACAAATGGGAATCCTAAGGAGCAGGTATCTACCTGAAAATCTACACTGTTCACAACGTCCATTGACTCCAAACGTATTGTGATCTCATGCACAGTTTGATGTTCTGTCCATTTCTAAAACTCAAACTGACAAGTATAGAATTCCTCATGTTCACCAGTAGTAATTGGCAATCACAGCTAGAAGCTCAGCTCTCACTTTTGAAATTAACTTAAATGTGTTATTCCCACAGATTACCCCAACCTAAATCACTTGGTTTCATCCTCTAAACCAACCTCCTCACAAAACATAAATAGCCAAGTCAGTAGGGTACAAACTCTCCTTCCTGAGGAAACATCAACCCTAAGAGAGACTTCATAACAGCAAGCCAAGCAGTAGACCTCTTGCACCCACATAGAGATAATTCCATGTTCTGCCTTCTGCCTGACACACTGACTACACTTCCTGGTCTTGGTGAGATGAAGCAGGGGCTTACGACTGGGCCTGATCTTAAATGGTATACCCCATAGCCAACAACTAGGAGTATGCTATAGTCCATCCAGCCTTTCAAGGTCTCCCACTGTATCCCAGAGCACCAGATTTTTCACCTCACTACAAAGACATTACTCAGCAAATGTGACCCATATCTCCACTGTGCGCACTGCCTCTTTACCGTGCTTGATCAAGTTTTCCGAATCATGTGTCTACAGTTCATGCTATTAAATACATATTCAGCATCCACTCACATGTTGGGAATATCTGATGTAATTGTAAAGAAATCTTTGAATGTTTTTCTCTGTGACTGACACCCTTTTCTCTTCGACCAACTACCATTTTGAAATAATTGTCCCTGCTCGCCGTGACCCCTCCACGTACTGGTGAGAAGAATCCTCTCATCTATACCTCTCCCTTACTGACTCGCTAGCCTACCACTGATGTTAACTGTACCTCCTGAGGTGTCTCCACTGGTCCCCTTGCAGTGGTAGAGAAATTTGCATGATTTTGGAATTGCAAAGAAAGCCTTTTGAGCTGCTTCCCCAAAACATGTATGCAAGATAACTATTTAGGCCAAGTTTATTTAGATACTTATACAGTTTATTTTGCACCGTGTCTGGCTGGACAAATGTTCTGAAACGGAAGAAAGGTTTCTGACAGTGTTTTGCCTTTGCTGCAAAGAAAGGCCTTGAAGAACGGTAGCATGAAATGGTAGAGCATGAGTAACATGGAAGAGAAGCATGGTGCATGTGTGTAATTGCATTCATTTTCTGGGAGGTGATGAGTGCAGCTCGGCCATTTGAGTGCTTTATTCTGGTTATTCATGAAAATGTGGCATTGTTTGTAAATTTGGACTTCAGTTTCTGGTAGTTCAGTGAACGAGGAAACGCAACAGGAAGAGGTGGTGCCACGTTTATTCCTCTGCCGCCTCCTGATCCAGATTTTCTCATCCCAAGAAAAGAACACATAGTAAGTAGCTCTTTTGATATGGATGAGGTGATGCTGAACATTTGGAATTTAGACTTTGGGAGGTGTAAAAAAAAAAAAAAAAAGCCCAACCTTGAGTCCTCATATCTTTAGGAGGAACATCAAGGCAATGCATCCAGCTGAGAAGGTTCTGAATGGGAGAGAGAAGAGGCTGAGTTAACTCAGGAGGATCAAAGGGGTATATGCGTTGGAAGAGACTTGCTTCCTGTTACTTCAAACCATGTGAAAGAAAACAGGTTTCCAGCTTTAGAGAAAGAAAGTACTCCAAAGACAGTGTCTTAAGTCAGTTCCAGAGTTCTCCTTAAACAGTTCTTTCTTTTCACCCTTATTTCGTGGATGTTGTGAGGAGGAAATGGACAGACCCAGTTAAGAATAATCTACCACTATTTATGTGCTGGCCATTTGTGGCTATTAATTCTAGAGTACCTGACTGTGGCACATAATCCCAGGGTGAGCAGGACATCAATGGCTGAGCAGGCAGTAATCAAAGACTATGCACAGAAGATTGATTTTACCCTGAAAACAATGGATTCTGGCTCTTAGGGCCAGCATATCTAGCTTTTTCTGCTCTATCTTTAATTACAGACTTTAAAAATGTAAAGATTGGATTAAAGCGTGCATAAATCAGTGCCTCTGCTTTTTGACAAATCCCTTTGTGTTTCTCATTTTTTGAGACAAAGGCAGAGTGGCTTTGGTGTTCCTCACTAGCAAAGTGACTGGGATGTGGGACACTGGTATTGTTGCTGTCCCTTACCAGCAATCTTTCTTACTCTCTGTCCTAGTCATCCTGTTAATTACAGCCTGCATGCCCACCCATAGACCGTGGACTTTGTCTAGGCTTCACATGTCAGAAGGATGCTGAACACAGAAGCGTCATGATAGCACCGAACCCTGCGAGCGAGGCTTTCCTTGTCATCATTTCCTGGATCTTCTGGTCTCAGTGAGATGAGATGCCTGTGATCAGTAATCACTGATTGCTTGGACTAGGAGCAATGAGCATTACTGCTGAGTAATTGGGGCATCTTCTGTTGACTGCTCCACAGTCTTTGAAAGAGGCGGGTCCCTTGTTATCAAACTCTGCTTGAATTTGTTAGGTGGCAATAAGATGTCTTGTAGTTTATGGGGAAAAACGAAAACATTTGTTTAACTGCTACTTGTGATACTAAGGCTTTTTCGTTGTACCGCTCCTGCCTATTTCTAAACCCTAACCCTGGTGTACGCCCATTAGTCTGAGGGAGCCTGGGTGTTGCAAGCACCTTAAAATGGAAATAAACTGAGGCTGGCCAAGCAGGATCCTGTGTAGAAGTTCTTTAATTTGCCTCAAAATAGGAGCTCACAACCAACATGACATGAGCACAGGTAATAAGGAGAAAACTGTCCAACCGATGTCACACTTACATTTAAAATTCAAGTTGTGCCATTCAAAATACAACATGTTACCTGCACATGAGCCATCAGCTTCAACAACCAAATAACAAACTGAAACTCACGAGACTCTCCTAAAAGAAAACACACGCTATTGAAAATAAACAGAACATGCTGCTGCAGAGAACCTAATGACGTAAACCTGCAGCAGACGTCACAGCAAGAGCCTGCGCCAAGCAGAGTGCACAACAGCAGGAGCTCATGCTGTGACAGCTGAAACTAAACAAACAGTAACACCTATACAACACCCCCCCCCCTTTAATACAAAAGAAAAAATAAATAAATAACCACATAAATATAAAAATATATACACATTGTCATTACATTTACACAATTCCTAAGAAGCCAGTGCAGGACTTAAAACTTAAAAGCTAAGAGACATAATAGTCCTGAAATTTGACAGGCATACACGCATTGCGATAATTTCTACTTTTCACTTTTGAAGAAGGTTGATGTAATGATTGCCCAGAAGAGGCACTTTCCTCACCACACGGACCCACAACTTCAGAACCTTCCGTCAATTGTGTTTCCAACGTTGGCCTACTCAAATCAACTTGAGAGAAATTCATAAGTTGTTGATCACCCACAAAATTATATTCTTGATTTGTTGTTCTTGATCTGACTAACAATATTTTCTTTGCTTGCTCTTTAGAAATTTTAACAATGTCTCTCTTGCTCCACCAACCTTTGTTCGACAAAAACACAGAACCTTTAGAAATGTTCTCAACCTGGCAGGTAAGGAAAATTTAGAACTTCCCTTTTTAACCCTAGAAGGTACTCTCACTAAAACCCAATCTCCAACCTGAACATCAACTAATTTAACTCTGAATTTCTTGTCAAACAGTTCTTTTGTTCGATTTTGTTTTTTAATCACTGAACTTTCAACTTTAGATAAATCCTCAAATTTGTCTTTGTTCAAATTTCTAATCCAATCCGGTAACATATTAAATCTGGGCAACCTTTTGCGTAATAACACAAAAGGACAAACACCAGTAGTACTGTGAGGAGTGGTTAAATATGACCAAATTTTTTCTTTTAAAAACATTTTAACATCCTGACCCATCGCTAAAGCGGTTTGAACACCTTCCTTTAAGAATTTGTTCATACACTCCACTAAACCGTTAGATGAAGGGGAATAAAGAGCCACTTTATTATGGTTTATGTGATGCTGAGATAAAAACTCATACATTTTGTGCGAAGTGAAATGTGTACCATTATCTGTTTTCATTTCATTTGGTGCACCTTCAATATTGAATATCTTCTGCAAAAATGTGATTACTGTGTCCGTATTCGTATTTGTAGCAAAATCAATATACACCCATTTAGAAAAATAATCAATTAAAACCATCATATACTTTTGACTAGATGGAAGCAACTCAAAAGGGCCTGCAATGTCTATTGCCACTTTTTCCCATGCCATGTCAGGATAAGGAGTGTTGTATATAGGTGTCTCCTGCAACTTCCAATGTTTATCTGAGACCAGACAAGTAGCACACGCACCAATATAAGTGGCCACTTGGGATTCCATTGCTGGCCACCAATAAAATTGTTTGAGAGCTTTACAGGTGCTACTTATGCCCAAATGCCCTTTATGTGCTTCTTCAATTAGTAGTTCCCTTAAAGAACTTGGAGGGACACACAAGTCAGCACGCATTAAGACACCAGACACCAATGATAGTTCGTCAGACACTTGAATATAGGGACGTAATGCCACCTCCACATTTCTCTCACGAGGCCATCTGTTCTTCATATAAGTTGTGACCTTGGAAAAAATAGGATCATTGTGAGAAGCCTCTATCCATTTTTCATGTGAAAGTGACCCAGTATTATGCAAAATGTCCTCTATAGATGCCACCACGCATTCTTCTTCAGAATTTACTACAATTTCATCCGAAACTGGTAACCTTGACAAACAATCTGCTCTAACGTTCTTACCTCCAGGGATATATTTCAGAACAAAATCAAATTCATGCAACCTTGAAATCAGTCTCACTAAACGTGACAACACTTTCCCCGTTCCACTTCCATTTAAGAG
This sequence comes from Pleurodeles waltl, assembly GCF_031143425.1. Taxonomy (NCBI): domain Eukaryota; kingdom Metazoa; phylum Chordata; class Amphibia; order Caudata; family Salamandridae; genus Pleurodeles; species Pleurodeles waltl. The sequence goes on along the minus strand of NC_090447.1, from coordinate 73,983,413 downwards.
ATGAATTAACAGCTTGTGATCCGTAAACATGTCAAATTGAGTGCCCCAGATGTAGTTTTTAAATCTTTCCACTGCCCATGAACACGCTAGTGCTTCACGTTCAATTGTACTATAATGTGACTCTGCCAAATTCAGAGCACGTGAAGCAAAAGCAATAGTGTTTTCTTTGCCTTCAGTCCGTTGCGATAGTACAGCTCCCAGACCAACTTGACTGGCATCCACAGTAATTATACATTTCTTTCAAGAAACAAAAGGTGATAATGCTGGAGCTGATATTATCAATGTCTTGACATTCTGAAATGCTTTCTCAACATCATCAGCCCCAATATATTTGGTGCCTTTTTTTAACAAGTTTCTTAATGGCCCGTACAATATATGCATACCCCATAACAAAGTGTGAATAATACTCACTTCAGCCTAGGAACGATCTCAAGGTAACCTTATCCCTGGGAGGCTTTGCTTCCTGAATAGCTTAAATTAATGAATATTTGGGAGACATACCATTTGGGGTAACCATATGACCCAAATAGTAAAAATTTTGAACATTTATTTTGCATTTATCAGACCGAAGAGTAACTCCAAATTCCCTAAATTTATCAAAAACCCTGGTTAAAATTCTATTGTGCTCATTCAGAGTTTCTGCAAAGATGAGTACATCATCTTGAAAAGCTTGAACTCCTTCTATGCCCTCCAATACTGTGTCCATCAACCTTTGGAAGACACTGGCAGCTGAAGCCAGGCCAAAAGGTAGCATTGTAAACTTGAAAGCACCAAATGGTGTTATAAAAGTGGTGAGATTTTGTGACACCTGATCGAGCGGAATTTGATGATACGCTGATTTAAGATCTAATAGTGAGAAAAAACGTGCACGACCAATGTTAGCTAACAAGTCTTGCACCTTGGGCAATGGGTGACATTCAACAACAATGTTTTTATTTAATGTGCGAAGGTCAGCACAGAGTCTTATGTCCACATCCTTTTTCCGAACGATCACAATGGGACTGACCCCACTCAGAAGAATCTGCCTGTTTAATGATACCCTCATTTACCATTCGGTCCAATAACCTTTTTAATTCTGCTCTGATGGTAAAGGGTACAGGGCGAACTTTATGGATTACTGGAATTGCATTCTTCTTTAACCTAATAGTGTTTGTGTAATTTTTAAAACAACCAATAGAGTGTCTAAAGAGCTCAGGGTAAGCGTCACAAATCTTTTTTACGGAACTTTTCTCCTGAACTTGAACCATGGATACAGGAATGTTACATATCCTCACAGGCAAATCTGCTCCAGGCACAAGCATGGGGCCTAACTTGGCTAAATCCTGCCAACCTACGATATTCCTTCCTTTAATAGCCACATACACTTTAGTACAAATACTGTTTCCCAAACAAACGATTTGTTCTTCAAAATACCCCAACAGATCAATATCTTGATCCCCATAAGCTTTAGGGTGTACATCTGGTTTACTTAATATCACTTTACCTTTCCAATGAGAGTTGAACAAAGTGTCTGAAATTATTGTGATGGGTGCCCCCGAATCACATGTCATATTGATAGAAATCATATTGCCTAAAAGTACTTGGCAAACACGGTCTTTGATTACTCCATTTTTACAAGTGCCAGTATCTAAGTTCAGTACCATACTAGATAAACTCAATAAATCCTCGTCTTCTGTTACTTCAATGCTATGTACTTTTACATTTTTACTGCTTTTACAAACACTGTAAAAATGTCCTACCTTTTTGCAGTTAGTGCAGCATTTACCTATAGCAGGGCATTGTGCAAAATTGCTCAAATGTGATTTAGAACCACATCTAAAACAATACTGATTACTTTTCTTAACAAAAGGCTTAACATTCCTTCCCTTGACACCAACATAATCCACATGCTCTCCTTCATTAACTGAATTTACCAGAACTGAAGATGATCTGATATATTCTTGAGTTATTACCTGAGTTGAAACAATAGAGCGTTCAATACTTTTAGCTAACATCAGCACCTCACTTAATGAAGGATCCCTGCAACTTAATAATCTCTCTTGAATCTTCTTGGAATAGCAACTGTAAACAAATTGATCACGTAAACACGTATCTAATGCTGACCCAAAATTGCATGTGACAGCTAAAGATCTCAACACTGAAATAAAATCCTCCACAGACTCATCTGCTGCCTGTTTTTTTTTTTAAATTAAACCTTTCTAACAAGACACTTGGTTCTTCACAAAATTTATGTTGGAGACGTGCAATAGCTTCTGCAAATTCATTCCAATCACCAGCCGCTTCTTCAGATGGAATAACTTTGGGTAAATTATCAAACACTTGTTGGCCTTCATGCCCCAGGTGACTAAATAAAATGGCGGCTTTACGCTTAGGTGGAAAACCATCAGCACCTACTGCAACCAGATAGTTCTCAAATGAACGTAACCAAATAGGCCATTTAACATGAGGTTTACCAGGACATTGTAGGAATGGGGCAATATTAGCCAAGTTAGAAGCAGATTCAGAAGACATACTAGCTAGAAATTCTGTTTTGCGTTCCCTTTAAGACCCAACAAATAGCCACTCTGTGATAATTTTAAATTGCAAACATTGTAAAACTAAAATGACTAAATTAAAGACAAACCAAATTTCATGGCACTGAATATAACATTACTGATATAGAAGTCTTTCAAAACTTGAAGTTGCTAAAGGTGTGCCTGTCACCGTGGTGCAAGCACATAAACAGTTACCAACACGATGGTGTGCTCATCACCGTGTTGAAATCTTGAAGCTGTAATTAACACTGGAATAAAGAGTCCTTTCCTGGTGTTCCAAACAGACCAGAAATAAGTTTGTGCTTCAAGGATGCTTGGCAGTGAAAGAATTAACACTGCAAGCACAACACAGAAATGTTCAAGGGCTGATAAGAAGAATGTTACATTCAGGCGTCACTTCACAGCCATGAGAAAACAGCAAACAGAGCAATCCATTAGGAAACACCAGGAACCATCCAAGGAAGGTTGAAAGGTAAACAGACGTCAGTTTGTTGCAGAGCACTCCCGGATTTCACACGACAGGCGGTCCTGAAAGTCAACAGCAGGAACAAAACAGACTGCAACTCAGCAAACAAAGAGGTGCCCTCAAAAACGATTCCATTCAATAATACTTAAAACAAGGAACGATGCAGTTGTGAGCTCCAATGAACTTAAGGCAAACCGAAAAAAGTAAGAAAATCGTCGCCAAATGTTGCAAGCACCTTAAAATGGAAATAAATTGAGGCTGGCCAAGCAGGATCCTGTGTAGAAGTTCTTTAATTTGCCTCAAAATAGGAGCTCACAACCAACATGACATGAGCACAGGTAACAAGGAGAAAACTGTCCTACTGATGTCACACTTACATTTAAAATTCAAGTTGTGCCATTCAAAATACAACATGTTACCTGCACACGAGCCATCAGCTTCAACAACCAAATAACAAACTGAAACTTACGAGACTCATATAAAAGAAAACACACGCTATTGAAAATAAACAGAACGTGCTGCTGCAGAGAACCTAATGACGTAAACATGCAGCAGAAGTCACAGCAAGAGCCTGCGCCAAGCAGAGTGCACAACAGCAGGAGCTCATGCTGTGACAGCTGAAACTAAACAAACAGTAACACCTATACAACACTGGGTAACTACAATCCCAAGGGACACTGGTTGGGTCTCAAGGCGCTAGGGGAAAAGGGGGGGGGGGGGGGGGTTACTGCTGCTCGAAAAGCTAGGTTTTTAGGAGTCTCCAGAATGCGGAGTGGTCCTGGGTGGTCCTGAGGCTGGTGGGGAGGGAGTTCCAGGTCTTGGCTGCCAGGAAGGAGAAGGACCTCCCACCCGCAGTGGAGCGGCGGATGCGAGGGACGGCAGCGAGCTCGAGGCCCGAGGAACGGAGGAGACGGGTGAGGGCGTAGAAGCTGAGGCGACGGTTGAGGTAATCCGGTCCCTTGTTGTGGAGGGCTTTGTGTGTGTGGGTGAGAAGTCAGAAGGTGATCCTTTTGCTGACTGGGAGCCAATGCAGGTGTCTCAGGTGTGCGGAGATGTGGCTGTTGCGGGGTACGTCGAGGATGAGGCGGGCCGAGGCGTTTTAAATACGTTGCAGGCGTTTTTGGAGCTTGGCGGTGGTCCCAGCATAGAGGGTGTTGCCGTAGTCCAGGCAGCAGTAAAGTAATTTATTTTTGAATATTCACCTGTGTAATATCAACACCATAACACAAGAATGTGTGCTTAGTGTCCCCAATGATAAAACAAAACACAGAAAATAGAAACAGATGTGTGTACATTTATACGGTACAAACGGCCAACTTAATCTGAATTTAAAATCTGGAGTACATCACTAGTTAAGCACAATAAATATATTCAAAGGACCAAGCCTGATTGTTCTGCTGTCCACGGCGTTTCAACCTCTACATTAATTATAAGATCTCATCAGAACATGAAGATTTTAGATGCGTGGATAATAACCAAAGGGAATAGATCGCACATACAGTTAGCTGTTGGCGGTCAGAGCTGGAGGGATATAAATAATTTTACCTTTGTGTAGGTTCGCAGATAGTACACATACGACTGGACCTTTGTGTTCAAATGAAAATGTAAAAACGTTATGTATGAGCCAATCAATTAACTTTGAGTACGCAACTGAGAGGTGTCTAAGGAAGAGTCGCACTTAGTTACGACTATGGTACCCTTAAAGGTTACGGAGCAGCTGTATTGAGGAACATTGATGTTCGCTGTAAAATCAAAATTTAAATAACGTAAAAATACTGTGATATGGGTAGAGGCCTCAATTACACCAAAAAGAAAGGGAAATTCACCCGATAGTAGAGAGTGTTGGATCACCACTCTGGAAGTACCAGCGTCATGCTTTTATGGCGCGTTGCAAGAAATAGATCCAGTGCGGTGGTCGTGCAAAGGGCTGTGGCAAGGAGGAGCCCTCCTATGCGTCATCCGAGAGGTAATCCCGCTAAAGAGCTTGGTGTCCTGGCTTGGTAGTGCAAGAAAGAATCAAGGCTGTGGCTGTTCTATCCTCACTACCTGGCCATGATAAAGAAGCATGCAGAGATGTGTGTATCTATGGCCTTGAGATATAAGCCTGCCATTGATGTGTGTTTCTAAAGAAAGAAGACGCGAACAAGGCGTGGATCATAATACGGTGGAGAATATAGACCAATAATGTCAAAAAGGCTTCCCACATGAAGGAAACTGGGCTGCATATAATCATGAATATTGAGCCTGAGGAAAAACTATGGAGATAGATTAAATCTTAGTCTCAGTTGCGCGAGTGTATACAGCTCAATAAGTTTCAAAATTAAAGGAAGGCTGTCTATACACTTTTTAATGGTGCAGACATTGGCACATCCTTAATGTAAGTTTGCAACCCATTTCCCTTTTCTGAGATCATCAGAAGTTAGGAAAGAAGTAACAAAAAGTGGAAGAAGTAGACCAATCCAAGAATAAACACAGCTGACAAAAAAACAGTGGTAACTGTCAGAAACCTACATTGTACAATCATGTCATTTGATAACTAGCCAGCAGAAAAGAACTGACATAGAGACTTGTCTGAACGCATAAATGGTTTCTTCAGTGTCCTTCATGATCACAGCAGTTCTTCGCCAGTGTGACAAACTTCTGCCATTCCTTTACCTCATTGAGTCTGTGACCTATAGATTTGCACTTCTGAATCCATCTGCATTCCAACCGCTGTAGAACCAGTCCAGCCCCCCTCTGGATGGACTGATTGCTGCCTCTGTTATCTGCCGTTCCATATCTCCTTCAGTGGGACCCTTGCCCATGAAACATGACTTTGCAGCATATGCGTCTCTTGTGTTGCCCAGTTCTTACTTTAATGAATTGTGTACTCTGTCCGACATAAATCAGATCACAAGAGCATCAGATGCAATATGTCCCATTGGTGGAATCAGGGTTTGTTAGGGATATAATAGTGTCAATATTCAGTTTGTAGCTGAGCGTTTTAGTACTAAACGTAAAATGACCAGCTACGCATTTAGCTTTCAATTTATCAAGGGATTGCATTGCCCTTGCGACGCACAGGATATTGCAAGGGCAACGCAATTCCAGTCAGACTTACCAAGCAACGCAAGACCACCTTGCATGGCCCTGTGCGGCTTAGTAAATCTGGAGTAAGAAAGCGGTGCAAGTCACTGCCTTGTGTTACTCTGCCCCAGGGAGGCGTGCCGTGGGTGCAGCCTGGGTGTTCCCAAGCATCCACCCTTGGATTTTGGTGCATTCACAGATTTACCATTAGCGGTAAACATGGGAATGCCTCAAAATGCTACTCTTTCCCATGGGAGGTGTAACAACAAGAATTATGGTTCTTTGCCCCCTTTCTATGTGTGCTGCATTCCACAGCATATGTAAGAAGAAGGCAAAGCCTCAGTGGATTGCTTTTGTGCAGGAAGGTGACCCTCCCTGCGCAGAAACAGTCCTTCCTACAATGTAGGCACGCTTGCACCATGGCGCAAGGGTTCCTGCGTTGGTGCTAGGCTGCAGATTGTGCAGTAGCGCAGGCAAAGAACAGGGATACACTGTATAATGTTAAATTTGGCACATTCCTGCCCTTTCCTGCAGTGAATATTTGATAAATCTGTCCCTCTGTTCATGGGCAGTGGCCAGTAATTTCTGTAAGGTCCCATGACTTTGTGATACGAGTTTTAGGCATAATAGTGGTGTGAACTGAGTGAACTACATAATCTTTGATGATTTGACCCCTCCTATAGGAAAATATAGGGAGTCTAAATTGAGATTTACCTGATTTGAGTATGTTTTCCAAAACCTTTCATCCTTTCTTCCGGACAACACACTCATTTGCCAGCAAGTGGCATTATGAACAAGTGTTATTTTCTTACTAAACACCCACCCGTATTTAGGTCTAGCTACAGGTCTCTTTAGCTGTATCATGCTCTGTTACCGCTAGACACAGAGTGGGATTCGTCGGCCACCTTGTGTAGTTGGCTGTGGGGTGTATCAATCTTTTTCCTATAGAGTGCTTCCATTGCAGTGCATGAGGGACTGTTTCACATCCAGTACACTCGGCCATCACAAAGTGCACTCCACTACCACACCATTTGGCACATTCAGGCCCATTCTCATACACACAATGCCACTAGCGCCATTACCATCCTCCACCACCAATATAAACACCACACACTACCAACGCACCACCATTACCTCTACTGACACCAGTACCAGTACCAACACCAACACCACACCGCTAGGACGACAGAACTTTGCCTGAGTCAGACGTGCATAGAAATATATTTCTACATGCCTGTGTTTTCAAGTGTTACCTGATAAGAGCAGACATATTGGCTTTGCCATTGCTCGTTATGTTTATACTGTATAGAGAATTCATTGTCCGATGTTGTTCTGCACTGTAAAGCTCTCCAACTCTTATAAAGGGGCAGCACTATATAAAAATAATAAATACAACGCTGGTCTAAATTGCTTGAAATTGATGTCAGTGCACTGCTTCAAACCCTCTCCTTTCTCAAACCCTAACTTTTCTTGATAGTGTTTTCCCAGTCAGTTATCAAAAACATTGGTACTAGAGTTGCTCCAGAACCTTTCAAACGAGTAAATGGCTTGATCCACGGCCTCTTCACCTTGCAGTGTAGAGAGGAAGGCTGCCCATCATCAGAAGGCCAGGCTGTTTGTATTAACTTGTCCACAACACCACAGCCTACTGTGGTCTTTCTAATCTAAAGCACCTGAAGGCATCTGAGCACCAAAGAATCCACCAGGGAAACTAACTGCACCAACTTACTTCCTTCCTTCGCTCCTGAGTGAGCGATGAATGCCTCAGTGCCTTGAAATATTTTGGACTTGATCATCTGTACTGGAACTTGTCCCATCACAATAGTCAATCATGTGCCTCAGTAGCACATACCAAATTGGAAAGGGGGAGAGGAGACCTCAGCTACCAAGTTTAAAAACACACACTTTCTGACTTTGCAATTAAAAATGTTCCATCCACCGCCTAAAAATTCCCGAGCCCTACAACCTCCACCAGGGAACAGGCCAGCATTCGTTTAACAATTTATTGAATTCTTTACTAACAACTTGATCCCTTCGGGCAACAATATTTTATAGGGGTCTTAACTGTAAGCTGGGCAGTCCTAAAAGATTCTATTGTTTAGCTGGTTTCCTCCTCCCTACACAATAACCTTCATCATGCGTGACTCTCATGCTTGCTAATTGCGTCGCTTTAGTCCTCGTTGCAGAATAAGAGTTGCTTGAGTCTGATAACCTGGTCCCCATTAGACTTGTCTGATTACCTTCTCACTACTTCTCCAGAGTTCAAGCCCAAACAGTAGACCTAAGCCATGGGTCAGATGCCTGAAGAATGATGTTGCTTTTCTTCTAGACCTGGAAGTAGCACACAACTGGCTAACCATTCCATAAGAGCCTGAGATACACGAGGTTACGGCCTAGTACGATACTTTCATAACGGGGATTATAGCAAGGGTAACCCCAAAAAACATGAAGTAGAAATAAATATGCTGTGTGCCACTGAACTAGTCTAACACAACTGTAAAGTAAAATTCTCTAATAAATATGGAATTTTCAAAGCAGAGTTTGAGTGTGAAACAATGCACTTGCGCCCAAGTTAAGCAATCTCCAGTATCTCTTGCAAATACTATAAGGAATCCGCTGCCTTCTTTGTAGAGGAGGTAGAAAAGATAGACCTCGCCATCCCACCGCAAGATAGTGGCAATATTGCACAGAATTGTCAGGCTTCATGGTTGCTCTTTCGTGAGACCTCTTGAGAAACTACTCCGCATTGTCAGGAGCACACAGTCCCTACCACTTGTTGCAACCTGTCTACACCCTGCTTCTCAGAGAGCGGCCACCACTGCCCATCTTACTGGTTGGACCTGATAACCACATCTCTGAACAAAGTAATAATCCCAGGCTGCCTAAGCATAAGCCAGGTCTCTGCATTACATAAAAAAGAAGACGGTTCCCAGATCCGGAGGATATGATCACCTTCCACCGCGGCTCTAATATTCCTTTTTAAGAGTTGCACGGAGACACCACCCAAGAGCTTTATAGAGGAACACTTCCTGATGAACTCTAATTTTGGTCTGTGTCGAATGCACCACTGAGACCACAACCCTAAAAATAATTGGTGATGCCTTAAGACCTCTAGACGGGATACTCCTAACTGATCATCCTCCTGGACCTTTCACATGGTGAACCACACTATTGTCTTTAGGATAATTAAAAAGATGCTGCTTAAATGGCACAATTCTCCACTGGTTCTTGTGACAGCTAGGTAACCAGAGTCAATGTACAGTAGAGCCCGTTCTCTATCCCAGCTTTGCTACATCAAGTGGCTCCAGAAACTTCAGTTCCCTTTCCCACGTGCTTCGGACTTTACATGGACCATTTTGCATTCATTCTAAATCAGATCCAATTCTATGTGGATGGCACTGCTGTATCTAAAAATGATCCCCCCCCCCCCCCCCCCCCGAATGCACGGTCCTGGAAGGTAGTCAGTCAAACATGCATACTCGGAGTCATCTGAAACTAAACCCACTGAAAAGGAGTTCCTGCTGAGCTCTGCGCCTCCCAACAGCCCCAATCTTGGCTCAATGCAGTCAAAGCGCTAGACTAGAGTGCCACTGTTCTGGAATGTGCTACAACTCTTATCTGCATCTAAGACGAGAAGAAGCAACCATCAACCCGCTTTGCAAAGGGGCATAGAATCAAATCTTAATCATTTATGGGATTAAATCTTTCATCACAAAACTGGATTGCAACCAAGTGGTGCAGCCCTCTGTGCTTGCAAGACTGGATTTGGGCGCTCATTACTTCAAGAAATATCTACTTGAATCCTGTCAAAGTTGCACTTTGACTACCAGGATCCTGTCAAAGTTGCACTTTGACTACCAGGATGGTCATGTGCTTGAGAAAGTTCTTTCACATCTTGCCAGTTTTGATCTCACTGAAATGTCTTGCTCAGAAGCAAGGAGTTTATTCAGACTGACATACACCTCATACAAGGTCCTCACCGTGTGACCCCATCTGTCTTCTACCGAGACCGGTCTTCTTGGGTGTCCAGCATCAGCTCAGTTACCATGAAACTCTTCTGCTTGAAAGTCCAACCTTTAAGAAGGCAACTACACTTAGGCAATATTTCTAAGGAAGTTCCCCAAGGGTTTGGAACTCTATTCCACCAGTCATTAGGTCTGCCCTGAGCCATGTAACATTCAACAGAAAAAGTAGTGTGGGTTCACTGCACAAGTACCCATGACTGTTACTACCGTCTGTAACAGCTTTCTTTGTGTTTACTGCTATTAACTTGTATGTGAATAATCCCCTTATTAGAGACGGCATACATATTTTAGAATAGATCATAATTACAGTCACACAGTGCTTGTCATATGTTCCCTGTATATTTTATCACAATGTATCCTTCATTTGATGATGTGAAACCTTGGGTATCTTTTTGAAACGCCTTATAGTCAATAAATTCTTGCATGTTAGCCTAATGTGTTAATCACTCTGTCACCCATTTGGTCTTGTACGCCCTATGTGTAAAACTACTAATAAATGGTAAACAGCGAAGGGTGGCTCAGGTCAAGATGGCAGCTGCAGACTAGGCCTGCATTTGAGCTCCATGACTGACCAGATCCTTGCCCGCCTTCCCTTCGAAAAACGTGACTTTGGATTTGCAGACCCTGCAAGGATGCCTTGAGAAGTAGGCTGCCGTGGAAAAGCATACTGGAGAAGACGCCCTAGTGGGGCATCTCTCAAAATGGCAGTGGTGCCACAGTTTTGATGACCAGCAATGGTGTCAGACCTGACGCGATGGATAGGCACAAAGGAGACCGAAGATTATCCAGAGCATAAGGACAGATAAACTGACATAAAGGTGGGATTTGATGAGGGCATGCAAGCACACAGAAGAGAGGGCAGGCCACGACACTGAATGGGGCAGGAGGCAGCAAACCGGAGAAGAGTGAGACAAGTGGCAACAGCACAAAAGCCTTGGGGTCACAAGGATTAGACCTATAGGCACTTTGTCCTGAACTGGTGCAGCCCCCCATCTGGTGCTGATTAAAGCTTGATAGCAACCTCATCCACAGGAACATGTTTTGGATAGGCATGTAGAGCCAGTCGCAAAGTGACAGTGCCACCTAAGCGAGGCCCCCTCAGTGGCAATGCACATGACTTCAGATTCTAGGGTCACTGCTGTAGTAGTTCTCTCTCCCCATAGTAGAATCCAATGGTACCAGGATCCTGATGTTGTGGTCTTTTTGATAAGTTGAATCTTGCTGTCTGGTTAAAAGATCTTTGGCTGTTGGGGTCTGAGTTAAATAAAATATTATCAAACCTAAAGCCTGGAATCTCCCATCTGTGCTACAGCTCCCTTCAAAGAAGCCCAAGTTGGGAAGCGGTGGATGACAGAGTGAAATAGTGGTGCATGTAAGCAGACATGGAGGAGGGCAACCACAGGGTAGGTGGATCTAAGCATTCAGCTGCATGTTAAAACTACATAGACATTACCACTCCATACACAGGCCTACAGAAAAAGGAGCCATGATGGAGATTGGAGGCGCAGACTATGAAGTGCGTATTAAAGATGGACAAATTTGCCTGTGGCACGCTGGAGTTGAGAATGTGGTGAGAACTTGTGAAAGGTGATAAAGATGAACAATTATGGTAGTTCCAGTGAAATCTGACTGCAAGAAGAGCCTGAGTTTCAGATTGGCAGATTAAGAGCCCATTGAGTTGGTGAAAGGTCATAAGAAGCTGGAATGTGGCTTAGAGAGACTGTGTCCAAAATGGCAGCCTACTGCCTCAATGAGAATGTTCTTCAAAAAGCTAGGTACCTCAAGGCTAGTGCGTATAATGGGAGTCGAATATCTCTATTATAACAGCAGCATCGACTGTCAGCGCAGATGAAATTTACAACTGGTGACCATTGAGCTCTCCCAGAAGAAAACCTGATACAGATGACTTCACCGATTTAATCAGTGGCAAGCCAGGGCGGTAGCAATCACCATGAAGTTGGACACGGACGAGTGGAAGAGTAAAGGGAACGTTAAGTCACAATGAAACAGGATAAAGTCAACACGCAGCAGTGACAGAAGAGGAACTCAAAAAGTGTGACTGTTGGCTAAATATGAGGGACTCTAGTGAGTCACTGCAAACTACAGTCTGGAGTGTAGTAACCTTTAAGAAACTACCATTCACGATGGAAATAATTGGGAGAGGCTAGAAGTGATTATTATAAGTTGAAGGTAGAAGTTGGGAGGGTGTTTGGTCCAGACGATTACCACTGTGGATATCGGTGATTTGAAGTGATCAGTTTTTAAAAATCTTAAAACAACTAGAGCGGAAGGTTTACGGTATCTTGGGGGCTCTGCAGGGCATCCAATAGAAATTGCTGTTCGGGAATAATTAGCTGGATTACAGTTAAAGAGAAAGAGGAGGGAAAAAAGTGTGAGAATGCAGGAGCAGGCATCAAAAGAGTAGGCCCTTGTAAGAGGACAACACCAAACTCATTCAAACCAATATTTAATGTGTGGGATCTGAACTCTACAAGCAAGAAGCAGAGATTATTGGGCTACGTTTCCCCACTAACAGAAATATTTTCAAGCCCCTCTGTCGCTCTTGCACCACTCAACGTGGTACAAGAGCGATGCAGCTGAAAAATGACATTGATGAAACCACACAAGGCCACCTTGCGTGGCTCCGATGGGTTTCAAAAATCACGAGTAATGCAATGCAGCTCAAATCACTGTGGTGGATAATTCTGCGGTTGGGAAGCATTTACATTAGTGTTCCCACACAACATCCATAGATTTTGACGCATTCCCGGGTTTACCAGAAGGGGTCGACCTGTAAATGTGCCAAAAACCTCTGCCTCCGCAGGTGAGGCGTAACGAGGAGAAATATCTTTATTTGTCTTTGTTTTGTCCCCTTTTCTATGTGTGGTGCATTCTGCAGCACACACAGAAAGAGGAGAATGCCTCAGGGGATTGTTTTTGTGCAGGAAGATGACACTTCCTGTACAAAAACAATCCTGCATGCAACAGAGGCACCCTTGCATCATGGTGCAAGGGTGCCTGCGTTGCTGCTAGGCTGCCGAAAGGGCATCCATGTTGGGGAAAATGCAGGAAGGTGCCAGGTTGACTTCAGTACAGTGCATTCCTGCCCTTTCCCTGTCACGCTCTGCAGCGCAGCAGTGACTTGCTGAGCTGTACTGCATGACTATGTCATAAATATGCCCCTTGATCCACACACAATATTTTTGCAAAAAATACCCCTAAAGAGATGAAACCACCCCTGTGTGAGGCATTGACATGAAACCACCCCTGTGTGAGGCATTGACACTCACCAAACCACTTCTGGGCAGCCGCTGACACAAATGACCAAAGTGGGTGTTCTAAAATGGAAATTAAACCTAGATGCTCAAAAGAGTCCAACATCCTGCGGCATATACCAATAGACAAGAAAGGGAGGGGAACAGAGGAGGAAATTAGAACGGGGAACAACAATGGGAAGAAGGAAAAGCAGGGTCTATAGCTCTCAACGTGTGTATAATATAGAACAGTGTCCATATTGTATAAGCAAGTGCCGCAGCGAGAACTTCCAACAGTAGGGCGTGGGGACAGAATGTAATGCTAGATTCATGTGCATGCACCAAACAAGGCTCAAGAGCAATTCCTACAAAGAAGAGTAGAAGAACTGGTGCTACCAGGTGAGGGGATGTGATTCTAAAGGAGGGATCTCAACTTGGTCTAAGACTCAGATCTAGATTTTAAAAAAAAGACGTCTGCCAATCAGTCACTGATGCTATGTCCAAGTGGCTGTAGGCAGAGGTGCGAGGCCATGGCTTTGAGGATGCTTGGCGCACACCACACCCTGAGGACAAAGTCTTTCTTACTTCTCATAAGCATAAGACACACTTTCTCTTAGACTATCCCTTCTTGACACAAGGACTAGTTAGGTCACTAGAGCATGTAGAGAGAGCTCAGATCTCTATCGGCCCGTGCACTTACAGATATTGTACGGTTTGAGCGAGGAACTGCAATTTAGACTGGACTTTTAGAGACCCAGCATAAATGAGATGGCTAAAGAAATCATGGGAGTTTTCCAATTGAATAGTGAGAGCAAGATGCCTCTTCATTGCTACAATGGCCTGCTTTCAAAGTGATGGTGCTGGGGACGATAATAGCCGTGCCATCTCAAATAGCAACAAATTGCACTAGATAATCACATACAGGAAACTGGAATTTATGAGTCGCTGGACAAGCAGGCTTCCACCTGTCAGGTGTGGAGGCCATTACACATACTGCATGGGCAGCTAGTTGTCCTCAAAAGAATAAAGCAGAAACTTCTGAAATTAGTACAAATTATCTATGGAACGAAAGACAAAATTGGTCCTGTGGTAACTCCCAGATTATAAGCGGAGTAAGCAAGAGCACACATCAGAAGTAGCAAGGGATCTGAGCAGTCGGAGACCAGGACAAAAGGTATCTCTTAAAGAGGTTTTTCCAGAGTTTACAAAACGTAAAGGATCTTAGTAGGTTTGTCTACTCGGGTAAAATCCCAACCCTATCAAAGGAGTGTGCAGAAGCACTAGAAATTCCCATCACTGGTGAAGAAATACACTTAAATTCCCAATCCATGAACCCACGTAAAATGCTGTGGCCAGGTGGGCTTCCGGGGACATTTTACAAAATGTGCCTCCCGCAAATAAGGTCAGAGTTGGCTAACTAATTAATATCTTTGTTGAGGTGGGGGTGAGACTCGATCATGGCAAGAGGCAGACAATACTAATCCCAAGCCAGAGAAGTGTGGATAGTTTAGCACCACTGCCCATGTAAATACCAATGTCAAACTATTTAGAATATGGCCTCTAGACTGCACGTTTTAATGCCGCTCGTAGTGGAGGCGTATCAGGATGGCGTCCCTAAGGACAAGCACGGCTGTCGCAAAATAAGAAGGGTAGCGCATCACGTGGAAAAAGAGAATGGACAACATCTTTGGATATAATTCTATCGCCAAACACTGAAAAAGCATTTGACTAAGTGAATTTTGCCCACATCAGCAGCGTTCTGCAGAGGTTAGTCCTAGGCTCCATAATACCGATGGATACAGGTTATCCATAAGAAGCTCAGTTAGGCAAGGGTGAGGGTAAACGGAAGCTGATCACAGAGTTGTACTCTCCAAAGGGTGCGCGTTATCACATCACATTTTTGCACTGGCAGCGGAATCTCTTGCTATAGCTATCCAAGGCCACCAGATTATTACAGCGTCCCATTCGGCGGGAAGGAAGATAACATTACTATTTGCATGTGATTACACGTTGGTGGCCATGGAACCAGAAACTTCTAAGCCACCTATAGGACATCTTGAGGGAGTGTCTGGATTTAAAATACTTGGGAATAAATCTGGGGTTTAAATGATTTCCCTCCCTCAAGAATGTGTAGTGAGTCTTAGGACACAATACCTGCTCCATCCTGGCGTACTGCTTGAAAAACACTCTGGAAGGCTGGACACAGCTGGCTGCAGGGATGGAGGCAAGTACAAGAGGACCTGAGACAGGGGAGACGCATACATGTAATCCCTAGGCGAATCTATGTGCGTAAGATGGATGTACACACTTGCTGTACGTTTTCCAAACACTGCCAGTCCACACCCTGAAACAGGAGTGACTATATTCGCAGAAAAAAGGTGTTAGTTGTTGTGTAGTTGGGGCAATTTATTTTTTGTTTTTTTAAATGAGCTCCCAGAGAGAAGGGGGGGGGGGGCTTGCCTGCCCTGACATACAATACTACTATTGAGAGGTAATGTCTCAGTGTAGAGGTAGCAGAACTGTCACCCCAGTGTGTACTGAAATCTCCTAGTAATTTGACATTGGAGATCGATATTGGAGAGAATGTACTCCGTGAGCTTATACAAGAACTTGTTACTTTGCCTGTTGCTTTGGGGGATAACATTGCACAGCAATGAAGTTGAGCGATTGTGTTTCATTTACACTTCAAGACATTGAATATGTTGGAATCCGGGTACTTGTACGGTCTCACGCTTCAGGGAATGTCTGTGAATAAAAGCTGTTTGTCCACCTATTGGAGTGTGTCCGTGTAGCCATATTTGTGGCTGTGGAAGGTTTCACTTCCGGTCTCTTCTCCCTTCCCTGTGGAGTTCCTTTGTCCTTGAGCCCTCCTCTGTTCAAACTATATGTCATGCCTCTAGCCAACCTCATTAAAACGTTTGGGTTCTCCGTGGTCAGATGGCACCCAGATAGTGGTCTCCCACTCTGGAGGTCATGGGGTTGCAGCGGCTGCCTTCCACTGCTGTATGCAAAATGTCTGTCTCCGGATGCCCAAGAACTGCCCAAAATTGAAATCTGGTAAAACGGAAGTTCTTCTATTAGGGAATAATATTTCTTTTTGGTCTGCAGATTGGTGGCCGTCAGAGTTAGGAGATATACCAGTCCCAGCCCCACAAAGTTAAACATCGAGGGATTGTATTCGACAACAGATTACCTCAGTGACCTCCTCTTCCTTTTCGACCTTCAATATCCTAAGGAAGGTGCTTCCATTTATTTCTGTGGATTTATAGGATACTAGTCATCACTGCCCTCATTCTCCCAGCATTACACTATTGTAACGCTCTTTGTATCAATATGCAGAAGAGGCTTTTGAACAAAATGCAGGTCCTACAGAATGTGGCAGCTTGTATGGTGATGGGCATCCCCAAGCATGAATGGTGGGCATCCCCAAGCATGAATCCACCTCTCATGCTGCTGTCCATCTTCATTGGCTTCCAGTGCACAAATGTAGCAACTTTAAGGCGTTGTGTATCGCTTTCAAGGCCCAACAGGGCACAGGTCCTGTGTATTTAAAGAAAGGGTTCCTCTGGTACGTTCCTTCTAAGATCCTTCAAATGCCTTAATTTAGCCATTCCTAAATTCAAAAGAGCAAATTGGAGGGGGGGGGGGGGGGGAACGTTTCATCTATGGCACAGCCAAGCGCTGGAGCTCTCTGCCTCTTCACCTAAAGAGATGCATGTCTCTGCTATCTTTCAGGAGACAGCTTAAGACCTAGCTTTTCTACACCTAGGCTAGTTGCTCTATCTTTTCTTGTCTTTTTTCCCCTTCTGTTATTTGGCAGCGCCAAGAAGCCAAGGGCACTTGCATGCTTCATAAAATGTATTTTCATTTCATGTGCAGGATAGAGACAGTTGGAGAATGCTTAAGACTCATCTCAGAGGACAACACTGACACTCGTTACAGGGAGAATGGGTACACCGACCACCACACGTAGTGCCCCCAGTGAACGGGGCATGTCTCACGCCAGCACTTGGCGAACTCCACCCAGTTCACGGTCACACGCAGGCTGCCCCCTGCCATTCGATAAAGACTGGCTAGGCCAGGTACCACACACACTGCTTAGTCTAGAGATGGGAAGAAATCAGGTACAACAGCCAGTGAAACCTGCTTTATTGTGGTGCGTGACCCCCCTAAATGCCCCCACTGACTGCTCGTGAAGGCACCTTATTACCCCCAGCACGTGTCATCTTAAAACACATTCACAGAAATAGTTCTGTATGATTTTTGTGACTTGTATAAATTTCCTTTTTCACTACAATACTAAGCAAAGGTGTTCTCTCTCTTCATTGTAACTTTATGAACACTCTTAAAGCCCCCGCTAATCATAAGCATTTTCACACTACTCCTCTTAAATTTTACCCAGTACTGTCAATTACTGTTAATAAATTCCCTTTTTTTTTTTTTTTTTACAACCCCTGTGCACCTTCTATGTAATTTACAGAACCATTTCACCTTAGCTTCTTTACTTCCAGGCAATATCTTAGTCCCTGTTTGTTTGTCGAACTTGCAGTTACAATCAAGTCTTAATCATAAAAAGGCAACTAGGTTTTCTTTGGCGTGCAGACGTCCCATTTAGTTCCCAATATTGATGGCTTGATTTCCAGACTCTTGTGGCGATGGTGTACATGTTTGGCACACAAACGTCAATGCATCCTTCAGGCACTGCTCGCACGTCTTCTTATCCACTTAGGGACAATAGTCAACAATATTTTCAAAAAATTAATATTTGTAAACATTAAAAAGTGTAGGTTTGTTCACCAACAGTTAGGAACTCTATTTTCTTAGTTGATCTTGTATACCCTTAAAAACCCTCTTGGAAGGTTAACATCCCAGCCATACCTAAAATCAAACCTTAGCTTACATTATTCCCACAAAACGTACAAATGTAATGTTATTTCTATTTCAAAAAACAGAAATTTGATATTTTTTAGACTTCTGACAATACATATTTTTAGAGTAAAATCTTTGATCTGCTGTAAACAAAAGGTCTATTAGTCAACAGTTACCCCACACCACCACCCCAGCCCTGCCTTTCGCTTGCTCACAAGGGACCACTTCCACTTGTTTTCTTACCAATTTACATCATTTTGTGAATGGAGAGTTCCCATTGGATCATTCAAGGCAAGGATGAATAGATTGTGGTGGGGAGAAGGAAAAACAAAAAACAAAAAAAACAATGGACCCCCAGTATCTGCTGATCAAATGCAACTGATGAAACAACCCCAAATGCAAGTAGTCAGGTACAGAGTCCTCTTTCTATTTTCATGATCAAACCATCGTTATGGGTTGTCCTCACGGTGGTCAACTGTTGACATCCATAGAGTGTGTTTTTGATTACTCATTTGACAGGCGAAGAAACAGATCAGGGAGATGGATGAAAAGCAGTCAATAGCTGAGTAATTAAAAACATTATGACTAGGTAAAAGCAGTAAGCCTGCAAATATAGAATGATTCCCGTGTGATGCGTTGGTCATCGAGGAGGCAAACATTGAGGTCAACAACTAGGGAATGTGTACAGATGTCCTATCACTTAGTGTGATTTTATTGTTATTTTTAATGGGCAGACATTGATGGCGAGTCATCAAAGCCATACTGTCCGACTGCTCTAGCCGTAAGGCCTCCTCCTCATTACCGCTATCTTCTCCCCGTTCTACATACCTCCTGACCCCAAGTCAACGCTATCAGAAGGTATTAGCCTGGTGTGTAGTACTATATAAAAAAAAACAACAGAACAAAATTTAGGAGGATATTTCATGCGTCCTTGTTGATTTTACTTTCCAGTTTCTTTGCATTCTGAGCACTGACAACCTCCAGACATTGGTTCCGGGTGGAAGTTTGGATCTTCACAGCCCCTTGAGCTAATGTCTGCCGGTGGTTCCTACAGTAGGATTTTAATTTGTCCCAACACACGGTCCATGGATGGTGAAGGCGCCGGTGTCCTGACTATTACCGCTGATGGTCCATTTGTCAAGCTGAAGAGGGTCGTGGTTGGAATCATCTGAAGGCTACTTATAGGCGAGACAGCGGTAGAAGTAGGAGTCTGACCGAGGATAGTCCTGAAGAGTGGTAAACCTCAATTATTCAATGTACTGCTTGTACAGTCCTGTTCCAGGAGGCACCAGTCGGTCACCCTGTCGGGCAAACAGCACATGGATTAAATGCCCGCGGTATCCGGCGTTCCCTTTTTCCCCTGTGATTGGCTAGGCAGCTGGATGACCATATACCTCTGCATTTAAGACCCAGGTTAATCTTTCTTCTTTTTCTTCATGCGCTTATGCTTTATGTTCATTTTCTTCCAGACTTCTGCATTTGTTCGATCTTGTTTGGTAACTCCACTGAAGTCAAATGATTTCAGCCAAGGCAGCAGACCAATAACGTAATTTCTATTAAGAAAAGAAAAGAAAAAAAAATCAGTCATTGCAGCACAATTGAACGACCACTGCCCTACGTATAGCTGCTCCCATAGTCCTATGGAAGAGCATAGCATAAACGTAACTCAGCATCAGGATCAAAGACTGGGATGTCCAGCCCCTTGTCCATAAACACCAGAGCATCTCTCATCAAGGACTGGGGTGCTCTGTTCCTTGCCCATAAACATGACTCAGCACCAGAGCATCTATCATCAAGGACTGGGGTGCTCTGCCCCTTGCCCATAAACATAACTCAGCACCAGAGCATCTATCATTGAGGACTGGGATGCTCTGACCCTTAGCCATAAACACGACTCAGCACCAGAGCATCTATCATCAAGGACTGGGGTGCTCTGCCCCTTGCCCATAAACCTGACTCGGCACCAGAGCATTTATCATCAAGGACTGGGGTGCTCTGCCCCTTGTCCATAAACATGACTCAGCACCAGAGCATTTATCATCAAGGACTGGGGTGCTCTGCCCCTTGTCCATAAACATGACTCAGCACCAGAGCATTTATCATCAAGGACTGGGGTGCTCTGCCCCTTGTCCCTAATGACTCAGCACCAAAGCATTTATCATCAAAGACTGGGGTGCTCTGTCCCTTGCCCATAAACACTACTCTGCACCACAGCATCTATCATTAAGGACTGGGGTGCTCTGTTCCTTGTCCATAAACACGACTCCGCACCAGAGCATTTATCATTAAAGACTGGGGTGCTCTGCCCCTTGTCCATAAACATGACTCACCAGAGCATCTATCATCAAGGACTGGGGTTCTCTGCCCCTTGTCCATAAACATGACTCACCAGAGCATCTATCATCAAGGACTGGGGTTCTCTGCCCCTTGTCCATAAACATGACTCACCAGAGCATCTATCATCAAGGACTGGGGTGCTCTGTCCCTTGCCCATAAACACTACTCGGCACCACAGCATCTGTCATTAAAGACTGGGGTGCTCTGCCCCTTGTCCATAAACATGACTCCGCACCAGAGCATTTATCATAAAGGACCGGTAAACTGATTGGTCTATAAATACAACTCATCAACAAGGACTGGGGTGTCCAGCCCGCTGTCCCTTAACACAACTAAGCACCAATGCGTCCGTCATCAAGGACTGGGATGTCCAGCCTCTTGTCCATGAACACGACTCAGCACCAGAGCATGAATCATCATCAGGACAGTTGCCGAAAGACACTTAAAAAAAAAAAAAAAAGCAACATAAATCAATACCAAAGGTATCAAATATGAAAATTATAGGGAAACAACCTCTAGCGCCCAAGGAGGAACAGGACATAAAGCTGAAAAGAACAAAATGGGAGATGCAGACAAAGCATCAAATTTACAAGGAATAACTAGGGAAGCCTAGTCCAAGAGGCAAAAATATTCCCACAGAAAGGGGCAGCCGACTTGCAAGCGGAAACCTCACGGAACCTGTATGCATGCCATAGAACCAGGACTATTCACAACCACACAACGGGAGGAGACCGAGGTTAATGAAAATGAGAGGCTGTAGGTAACGGGCCAATCCACTCACAGCAAAGGGCTGAACTTAGTGGGTTAGTCTTCCCTCCTCAGGCCTACAAGTTGTTTCCCTATAATTTTCATATTTTATATCTTTGGTATTTCTTTAGATTGATTTTCTTTTCAGATGTCTTTCAACAACTGTCCTGATGATGACCCTGATCAGTTTAGCCATCGGGGTCGAAACGTCATCATTCTAATGCTTTGCAATATTAGTTTTTACGAGCTTTGCTGTTTTTCTCCTTTGTTTGGGATTCAGGACTTATATGATAAAATAGTTTATTGCAGACTAGTGGGTGTGTGATTTGCCTTTGGTATTTTCTTTAAAAGAAATGTTTGCCCCTTTTTTCGTTCAGTAGTTTGCACTGCACTGTGCCGTTCACTCAGTGCACTGACCACAAACCATTGTTTTCAATTCTGTCTTTGCATGCTTATTTGTTTGTACTGTAGCCAGAAGTTTAAAAATGATGTTGCCTGTGACTACCCATTTGTAGACATTCTTTCCCCCACCCTGCATAAACAATTACTTGTTGCGTCAACACAACTCAGCAGAAACAGGCTCGTCTCTTGTCTTCGTGTTTAGGTCTGGCTCTTTGGAGCTTTATTAGGGTCGAGCCTGCGTCGCATGCGCTTGCTTTTCATTTGCAAGACGCTTTAGGAGTTAGAAAATGGCTCGGAGCCCCGTCCATGTCACGTCAGTGTCTTTCATTGTTTCGTGGGCTTGCCTTTTAAAATCTCCTTGCTTTCATTAGTGGAAGGCACGCATACGTCATGCCTTTTCCGGTGGTTAGCCCTCCTCAAGCGCAGCGACCAAGTACTGAAAACATGCAAGGCTTGCTGTTTTCCGTCCTGTTTGTGGACTACTTTTTATCTTTTGTTCACAGCGCGATCTCGCTTGGCAGAAGTCGAGCGCTTTGCATAACATCGACCCTGTTACATAGTTAGTTGCACTTTTGCCGGTTACGTAATTGGACTTTTGCCGATAGTGAACTGCAGCAGTGCGATCGCGCTCTTTTTTCCTTTCAATGTGGCAAGAAAAATCCGGTTGGGAGTTTACAACTGCTAATAGCTCTAACTCAGAGAAATGCGAGACCCTAGTGCATTGCAAATGCTGGTTTCCCTCTCATGACTGAGTGTGTACTACAGAGCCTGAGCTCGGGTCATGTGAGGGAACAGCTCCGGTTTTCCACAGTGTCTGCAGGTGGGCTGGAACCCTGTAGCACGTGCACACAGCTGGCGCTAGGGGGCGCCTTCGCATTACAATTCACGGTTCTACTAGCGCGTCACTGCCCTAAAGGAACCACTCATGCTTGTGGTGTCAGAACGGGGGTGGGAGGGAGAAAGAGGTAGAACAGTGGTGGGAGGGGGGGGGGGGGAGAAATAGATGGAACGGGGGGCTGGGGCGAGGTCAGGAGGTGTGTGGGCAGGGTTGTATAGAGACGGGCGCGAGCCACTGAAACTAGAGTCTGAAGCCCGGCTCCGGCTCCAGGCCCTGCTGGAACCTCGAGCCCACGGCGAGCCGAGCTCCAGCCTCGGTGTTTAGGGCCAGAGCTGCCGATTGTGGGGCTCGGGAGGCAGGTTCAAGTCTCGGCGTCGGCTCAACAGCCTGTGATCCTCAGCAAATCTCTTAATCTCCCCGCGCCTGTCAACAATGCATGTGACCTTGTGTAAGGTAACTGATGCGCGTGTAAAGCGCTCCAAAACCTTCCGGCCGAGTGTGCGCTCTGCTTTAAAACACTGCACTAAGAGGTAAACACAAACCTTTAACATAAAGAAAGACACATAAAGACAATTTCACTTGTGTAGACTGAAGGCTGAAAACCTAGATAAATCTCAGCTTGCCTGCTTACATTGTGTGGTTTTGGGTAAAAAAAAACAAAAAAACTCCTTTTTAATTCATTACCATATATGAAAGCACATTGGAATATGTGAGCTCAGACTACCGGTTGTACAGAACTATAATTGTAACAACTACTCAATGAAGCGCTATAACGCGCCCTATTAATATGAAAGGTTCCACATGTAGAAATACACTTTTTTGAACTTTCAGGAGACTGTATAACACTGTATGTGGTTTGTTCTTTTATTCGCATAAGGCATATTTTCAGGGCTCGGCTCGTGCACAGGCTCCAAGATCTGAGCCAGGCCCTCGGCTCGGCTGTCATTGTTTTGTTATTGACTTGCCCACCTATAGGGACGTAGCTGTCAGTGGTGCACCCGGTACAGTGGAACCGGGGCCCAGAGAGGAGGGGGCTGGCTTTGTCTTAAATCTGAGTGGCAGAGGGAAGGCGTAGAGGCTCCCTGCACAAGCAGGCGTGCACAGAAAGAGGCTGGAGGGAAACAAAGCGAAAATATGTAGAAGCGAGCAGGTGAAGGGGAGACGGGCGACCCCTGGCCCCAGGGGGGACAGATCTGGAATAGAGCAGCAGCTCGCGCAGAGCTGGTTCTTATAAATGTCCCCCGAGGCACCATTCCACCCTCCTTGCTTTCTGTCAGGTTTCTATCACACACATAGTGAAGGAAATTACACTTGTCATTATTATTGTAATAGAGATTGAGTACAATAAGCTGGAATAGGCCTTTCCCTCTCAGCTGAGGCAAGTAAAAAGGCGTTTACATCTATATTGTGTGAGAGAGTGTGTTTATGTGAGAGAGTGTGTGTGTGTGTGTGTGAGAGAGTGTGTGTGTGTGTGAGTGTGTGTGAGTGTGTGTGTGTATATGAGAGAGAGTCTGTGTGTGTGTTTGTGAGAGAGTTTGTGTGAGTGAGAGTGTGTGTATATATCAGAGAGAGAGTCTGTGTGTGTTTATGTAAGAGTGTGTGTGTGTGAGTGAGTCTGTGTCTGTTTTATTTGAGAGTCTGTGTGTGTGAGAAGGTAGCCTCTTTCTAGCCTTGTTACCCCCACTTTTGGCCTGTTTGTGAGTGTATGTCAGGGTGTTTGTCACTGTTTTCACTGTCTCACTGGGATCCTGATAGCCAGGCCTCAGTGCTCATAGTGAAAACACCATGTTTTCAGTATGGTTGTTAGGTGTCACTGGGATCCTGCTGGTCAGGACCCCAGTGCTCATAAGTTTGTGGCCTATATGTATGTGTTCCCTGTGTGGTGCCTAACTGTCTCACTGAGGCTCTGCTAACCAGAACCTCAGTGGTTATGCTCTCTCATTACTTTTAAATTGTCACTAACAGGCTAGTGACCAATTTTACCAATTCACATTGGCCTACTGGAACACCCTTATAATTCCCTAGTATATGGTACTAAGGTACCCAGGGTATTGGGGTTCCAGGAGATCCCTATGGGCTGCAGCATTTCTTTTGCCACCCATAGGGAGCTCTGACAATTCTTACACAGGCCTGCCACTGCAGCCTGAGTGAAATAACGTCCACGTTATTTCACAGCCATTTTACACTGCACTTAAGTAACTTATAAGTCACCTATATGTCTAACCTTTACCTGGTAAGGGTTAGGTGCAAATTTACTTAGTGTGAGGGCACCCTGGCACTAGCCAAGGTGCCCCCACATTGTTCAGAGCCAATTCACTGAACTTTGTGAGTGCGGGGACACCATTACACGCGTGCACTACATATAGGTCACTACCTATATGTAGCTTCACCATGGTAACTCCGAATATGGCCATGTAACATGTCTATGATCATGGAATTGCCCCCTCTATGCCATCCTGGCATTGTTGGTACAATTCCATGATCCCAGTGGTCTGTAGCACAGACCCTGGTACTGCCAGACTGCCCTTCCTGGGGTTTCACTGCAGCTGCTGCTGCTGCCAACCCCTCAGACAGGCAGCTGCCCTCCTGGGGTCCAGCCAGGCCTGGCCCAGGATGGCAGAACAAAGAACTTCCTCTGAGAGAGGGTGTGACACCCTCTCCCTTTGGAAAATGGTGTGAAGGCAGGGGAGGAGTAGCCTCCCCCAGCCTCTGGAAATGCTTTGTTGGGCACAGATGTGCCCAATTCTGCATAAGCCAGTCTACACCGGTTCAGGGACCCCTTAGCCCCTGCTCTGGCGCGAAACTGGACAAAGGAAAGGGGAGTGACCACTCCCCTGACCTGCACCTCCCCTGGGAGGTGTCCAGAGCTCCTCCAGTGTGCTCCAGACCTCTGCCATCTTGGAAACAGAGGTGCTGCTGGCACACTGGACTGCTCTGAGTGGCCAGTGCCACCAGGTGACGTCAGAGACTCCTGCTGATAGGCTCCTTCAGGTGTTAGTAGCCTTTCCTCTCTCCTAGGTAGCCAAACCCTCTTTTCTGGCTATTTAGGGTCTCTGTCTCTGGGGAAACTTTAGATAACGAATGCATGAGCTCAGCCGAGTTCCTCTGCATCTCTCTCTTCACCTTCTGATAAGGAATCGACCGCTGACCGCGCTGGAAGCCTGCAAACCTGCAACATAGTAGCAAAGAAGACTACTGCAACTCTGTAACGCTGATCCTGCCGCCTTCTCGACTGTTTTCCTGCTTGTGCATGCTGTGGGGGTAGTCTGCCTCCTCTCTGCACCAGAAGCTCCGAAGAAATCTCCCGTGGGTCGACGGAATCTTCCCCCTGCAACCGCAGGCACCAAAAAGCTGCATTACCGGTCCCTTGGGTCTCCTCTCAGCACGACGAGCGAGGTCCCTCGAATCCAGCGACGCTGTCCAAGTGACCCCCACAGTCCAGTGACTCTTCAGCCCAAGTTTGGTGGAGGTAAGTCCTTGCCTCACCTCGCTGGGCTGCATTGCTGGGAACCGCGACTTTGCAGCTACTCCGGCCCCTGTGCACTTCCGGCGGAAATCCTTCGTGCACAGCCAAGCCTGGGTCCACGGCACTCTAACCTGCATTGCACGACTTTCTAAGTTGGTCTCCGGCGACGTGGGACTCCTTTGTGCAACTTCGGCGAGCACCGTTTCACGCATCCTCGTAGTGCCTGTTTCTGGCACTTCTCCGGGTGCTACCTGCTTCAGTGAGGGCTCTTTGTCTTGCTCGACGTCCCCTCTCTCTGCAGGTCCAATTTGCGACCTCCTGGTCCCTCCTGGGCCCCAGCAGCGTCCAAAAACGCCAAACGCACGATTTGCGTGTAGCAAGGCTTGTTGGCGTCCTTCCGGCGGGAAAACACTTCTGCACGACTCTCCAAGGCGAGAGGGATCCGTCCACCAAAGGGGAAGTCTCTAGCCCTTTTCGTTCCTGCAGAAACCTCAGCTTCTTCTGTCCAGTCGAAGCTTCTTTGCACCCGCAGCTGGCATTTCCTGGGCATCTGCCCATCTCCGACTTGCTTGTGACTTTTGGACTTGGTCCCCTTGTTCCACAGGTACCCTAGATTGGAAATCCACAGTTGTTGCATTGCTGGTTTGTGTCTTTCCTGCATTATTCCTCTAACACAACTCTTTTGTCCTTAGGGGAACTTTAGTGCACTTTGCACTCACTTTTCAGGGTCTTGGGGAGGGTTATTTTTCTAACTCTCACTATTTTCTAATAGTCCCAGCGACCCTCTACAAGGTCACATAGGTTTGGGGTCCATTCGTGGTTCGCATTCCACTTTTGGAGTATATGGTTTGTGTTGCCCCTATCCCTATGTTTCCCCATTGCATCCTATTGTAACTATACATTGTTTGCACTGTTTTCTAAGACTATACTGCATATTTTTGCTATTGTGTATATATATCTTGTGTATATTTCCTATCCTCTCACTGAGGGTACACTCTAAGATACTTTGGCATATTGTCATAAAAATAAAGTACCTTTATTTTTAGTATAACTGTGTATTGTGTTTTCTTATGATATTGTGCATATGACACTAAGTGGTACTGTAGTAGCTTCACACGTCTCCTAGTTCAGCCTAAGCTGCTCTGCTAAGCTACCATTATCTATCAGCCTAAGCTGCTAGACACCCTATACACTAATAAGGGATAACTGGGCCTGGTGCAAGGTGCAAGTACCCCTTGGTACTCACTACAAGCCAGTCCAGCCTCCTACATTGGTTGTGCAGTGGTGGGATAAGTGCTTGAGACTACTTACCACTCTTGTCATTGTACTTTTCATAAGAGAAAAATATACAAAACAAGGTCAGTGTATATACACATAGCCAAAAAGTT
Organism: Pleurodeles waltl; assembly: GCF_031143425.1. NCBI lineage: Eukaryota > Metazoa > Chordata > Amphibia > Caudata > Salamandridae > Pleurodeles > Pleurodeles waltl. The sequence goes on along the minus strand of NC_090447.1, from coordinate 73,956,021 downwards.
TTGCATTTCCTCTTTTCACTCTTTTCTAAGTGCTGAAAAGTACTTCTAAAACTTTCAAAAAGTTCTTAAAAGTTTAAAAAGTTTTTTTCTGTCTTTCCAAAAAGTTCTGAAAACTTTTTTCTCTTTTTCTATCACTTTAACTCTCTCTAAAAAATGTCTGGCACAGGAAAAAATGTTGAACTGTCCAAACTTGCATATGATCACCTTAGCTGGAAAGGAGCAAGGAGTCTCTGCATAGAGAGAGGTTTGAGTGTAGGGAAGAATCCTTCCTTTAAGCATGTTAATTAACAGTTCTGAGTACAGGATAAGGCCATAAGTGCCCAATCTGGTGAAAAAGTAGCTAATGGTTCTCAATCTGATCCAGGGACTCCCCCAGGAAAAGATTCAGGAAAGAAACTTCTCAGCCTGCCCATTACTAGACAGTCTAGCATAGTTGGTACAGAGGTTGAATCACACCATACTGATGGTGTGCTCTCACATTATACTGGTGGCCAAGCTGTTAGGGTGCCCTCTGTAAGGGACAGGTCTCCTTCTGTTCATTCCCATCATACCTCTGTATCTAGAAATGTCCCTCCCACCCACCCTGATGACAGATTGTTAGAAAGGGAGCTCAATAGATTGAGAGTGGAACAAACCAGACTGAAGCTCAAGAAGCAACAGCTGGATTTGGATAGACAGTCTTTAGAATTAGAGAAGGAAAGACAGAAGTTGGGTTTAGATACCCATGGTGGCAGCAGCAGTATTCCCCATAGTCATCCTGCAAAAGAGCATGATTCCAGGAATCTGCACAAGATAGTTCCCCCTTATAAGGAGGCGGATGACATTAACAAGTGGTTTGCTGCACTTGAGAGGGCCTGTGTTGTACAGGATGTCCCTCAAAGGCAGTGGGCTGCTATCCTATGGCTATCATTTAGTGGAAAAGGTAGGGATAGGCTCCTTACTGTGAAAGAAAATGATGCCAATAATTTTACAGTTCTTAAGAATGCACTCCTGGATGGTTATGGCTTAACCACTGAACAGTACAGGATAAAGTTCAGAGAGACCAAAAAGGAGTCTTCACAAGACTGGGTTGATTTCATTGACCATTCAGTGAAGGCCTTGGAGGGGTGGTTACATGGCAGTAAAGTTACTGATTATGAAAGCCTGTATAACACAATCCTGGGAGAGCATATACTTAATAATTGTGTGTCTGATTTGTTGCACCAGTACCTGGTAGACTCTGATCTGACCTCTCCCCAAGAATTGGGAAAGAAGGCAGACAAATGGGTCAGAACAAGGGTGAACAGAAAAGTTCATACAGGGGGTGACAAAGATGGCAATAAGAAGAAAGATGGTGAAAAATCTCAAGATAAGCATGGGGATAAGGGTAAAACCAAAGATCCCACTTCAAATCTTAAACACTCTTCAGAGGGTGGGGATAAAACAAATTCTTCCTCTTCTTCCCAACCTGCACACATTAAAAAGCCTTGGTGCTTTGTGTGTAAAAATAGAGGCCACAGGCCAGGGGATAAGTCCTGTCCAGGTAAACCCCCTGAGCCTACCACCACTAATACATCAAGCTCTAGTGCCCCTAGCAGTAGTGGTACTAGTGGTGGGACTGCTGGCAACAGTCAAGCAAAGGGTGTAGTTGGGTTCACTTATGGGTCCATAGTGGAAACTGATGTCATCAGTCCCAAGACAGTTTCTGTCACACCTAGTGGCATTGGCCTTGCCACACTGGCTGCTTGTCCCCTTACAATGGATAAGTACAGGCAGACAGTTTCAATAAATGGTGTTGAGGCCTTGGCCTACAGGGACACAGGTGCCAGTTTCACTTTGGTGACTGAAAACCTAGTGCACCCTGATCAACACATCATTGGACAACAGTATAAGATTATTGATGTCCATAACTCCACTACGTTTCTTCCCTTAGCTATAATTCAGTTTAGTTGGGGTGGAGTTACTGGCCCTAAGCAGGTGGTGGTATCACCTAGCTTACCTGTAGACTGTCTCTTAGGTAATGACCTAGAGGCCTCAGGTTGGGCTGATGTAGAGTTTTATGCCCATGCAGCCATGCTGGGCATCCCTGAGGAATTGTTCCCTCTCATTTCAAGTGAAATGAAAAAGCAAAGGAGAGAAGGCCTGAAAACTCAGGATCCCTCTCCATCAACAGGTAAAAAGGGTATCACAGTATCCCCTAACCACCCTACCATTCAGGATACTATTCCTGTGGTGGGAGAAACCTCTCCTGGGGTGGCACCTGTTCCAAGGGAATCATCAGCTGGCAAAGCTGGACTCCCTGAGGTGGAAGTACCTCTCTGTGGGATAACTAACATTGGTGAGAAAAACAGCACCATTTTAGTTAACATGGAGCATCCCTCCAACCCTCCCAGAGAAACTTTAGTGCAGAAACCCTGCACTATCTCACAACACTTAGGACAGCATCCCTGCCCTAGTGTGGAGCTCATAGGACAGCATCCCTGCCCTGCTCCAACTCAAGAGAAACAGCATCCCTGTTCTCTCTTCCAGCCAGATGGACAAAGTTTTTGCCCAGCTATGGCTTTTCTGAGACAGCATCCCTGTCTGGCATTTCCATCACTACAAATAGGTTCAGTGGACAATTCCCACTGCTCTAAACTAAAACTTACTGACAGAAACTCTGAAAATACATCTTCACATTGTTGCTTAGCTAAAAAACTTCAAACAGGGTGGTTTACATCCCCACAGGGAAATAACCATATAGTGGATGATAAAGGGAGTAACCAGTCTATTGCAGAGCTACTCTCTACTTATCACCACTTAGACAATAAAGTCTCAACTGGCCAAGGTTAGCCTTATTGTCCTTCGTTTGGGGGGGGGGGTTGTGTGAGAAGGTAGCCTCTTTCTAGCCTTGTTACCCCCACTTTTGGCCTGTTTGTGAGTGTATGTCAGGGTGTTTGTCACTGTTTTCACTGTCTCACTTGGATCCTGATAGCCAGGCCTCAGTGCTCATAGTGAAAACACCATGTTTTCAGTATGGTTGTTAGGTGTCACTGGGATCCTGCTGGTCAGGACCCCAGTGCTCATAGGTTTGTGGCCTATATGTATGTGTCACTGGGACCCTGTCATACAGGGCCCCAGTGCTCATAGGTGTGCATGTGTATGTTCCCTGTGTGGTGCCTAACTGTCTCACTGAGGCTCTGCTAACCAGAACCTCAGTGGTTATGCTCTCTCATTACTTTTAAATTGTCACTAACAGGCTAGTGACCAATTTTACCAATTCACATTGGCCTACTGGAACACCCTTATAATTCCCTAGTATATGGTACTAAGGTACCCAGGGTATTGGGGTTCCAGGAGATCCCTATGGGCTGCAGCATTTCTTTTGCCACCCATAGGGAGCTCTGACAATTCTTACACAGGCCTGCCACTGCAGCCTGAGTGAAATAACGTCCACGTTATTTCACAGCCATTTTACACTGCACTTAAGTAACTTATAAGTCACCTATATGTCTAACCTTTACCTGGTAAGGGTTAGGTGCAAATTTACTTAGTGTGAGGGCACCCTGGCACTAGCCAAGGTGCCCCCACATTGTTCAGAGCCAATTCACTGAACTTTGTGAGTGCGGGGACACCATTACACGCGTGCACTACATATAGGTCACTACCTATATGTAGCTTCACCATGGTAACTCCGAATATGGCCATGTAACATGTCTATGATCATGGAATTGCCCCCTCTATGCCATCCTGGCATTGTTGGTACAATTCCATGATCCCAGTGGTCTGTAGCACAGACCCTGGTACTGCCAGACTGCCCTTCCTGGGGTTTCACTGCAGCTGCTGCTGCTGCCAACCCCTCAGACAGGCAGCTGCCCTCCTGGGGTCCAGCCAGGCCTGGCCCAGGATGGCAGAACAAAGAACTTCCTCTGAGAGAGGGTGTGACACCCTCTCCCTTTGGACAATGGTGTGAAGGCAGGGGAGGAGTAGCCTCCCCCAGCCTCTGGAAATGCTTTGTTGGGCACAGATGTGCCAAATTCTGCATAAGCCAGTCTACACCGGTTCAGGGACCCCTTAGCCCCTGCTCTGGCGCGAAACTGGACAAAGGAAAGGGGAGTGACCACTCCCCTGACCTGCACCTCCCCTGGGAGGTGTCCAGAGCTCCTCCAGTGTGCTCCAGACCTCTGCCATCTTGGAAACAGAGGTGCTGCTGGCACACTGGACTGCTCTGAGTGGCCAGTGCCACCAGGTGACGTCAGAGACTGCTGCTGATAGGCTCCTTCAGGTGTTAGTAGCCTTTCCTCTCTCCTAGGTAGCCAAACCCTCTTTTCTGGCTATTTAGGGTCTCTGTCTCTGGGGAAACTTTAGATAACGCATGCATGAGCTCAGCCGAGTTCCTCTGCATCTCTCTCTTCACCTTCTGATAAGGAATCGACCGCTGACCGCGCTGGAAGCCTGCAAACCTGCAACATAGTAGCAAAGACGACTACTGCAACTCTGTAACGCTGATCCTGCCGCCTTCTCGACTGTTTTCCTGCTTGTGCATGCTGTGGGGGTAGTCTGCCTCCTCTCTGCACCAGAAGCTCCGAAGAAATCTCCCGTGGGTCGACGGAATCTTCCCCCTGCAACCGCAGGCACCAAAAAGCTGCATTACCGGTCCCTTGGGTCTCCTCTCAGCACGACGAGCGAGGTCCCTCGAATCCAGCGACGCTGTCCAAGTGACCCCCACAGTCCAGTGACTCTTCAGCCCAAGTTTGGTGGAGGTAAGTCCTTGCCTCACCTCGCTGGGCTGCATTGCTGGGAACCGCGACTTTGCAGCTACTCCGGCCCCTGTGCACTTCCGGCGGAAATCCTTCGTGCACAGCCAAGCCTGGGTCCACGGCACTCTAACCTGCATTGCACGACTTTCTAAGTTGGTCTCCGGCGACGTGGGACTCCTTTGTGCAACTTCGGCGAGCACCGTTTCACGCATCCTCGTAGTGCCTGTTTCTGGCACTTCTCCGGGTGCTACCTGCTTCAGTGAGGGCTCTTTGTCTTGCTCGACGTCCCCTCTCTCTGCAGGTCCAATTTGCGACCTCCTGGGCCCTCCTGGGCCCCAGCAGCGTCCAAAAACGCCAAACGCACGATTTGCGTGTAGCAAGGCTTGTTGGCGTCCTTCCGGCGGGAAAACACTTCTGCACGACTCTCCAAGGTGAGAGGGATCCGTCCACCAAAGGGGAAGTCTCTAGCCCTTTTCGTTCCTGCAGAAACCTCAGCTTCTTCTGTCCAGTCGAAGCTTCTTTGCACCCGCAGCTGGCATTTCCTGGGCATCTGCCCATCTCCGACTTGCTTGTGACTTTTGGACTTGGTCCCCTTGTTCCACAGGTACCCTAGATTGGAAATCCAAAGTTGTTGCATTGCTGGTTTGTGTCTTTCCTGCATTATTCCTCTAACACGACTCTTTTGTCCTTAGGGGAACTTTAGTGCACTTTGCACTCACTTTTCAGGGTCTTGGGGAGGGTTATTTTTCTAACTCTCACTATTTTCTAATAGTCCCAGCGACCCTCTACAAGGTCACATAGGTTTGGGGTCCATTCGTGGTTCGCATTCCACTTTTGGAGTATATGGTTTGTGTTGCCCCTATCCCTATGTTTCCCCATTGCATCCTATTGTAACTATACATTGTTTGCACTGTTTTCTAAGACTATACTGCATATTTTTGCTATTGTGTATATATATCTTGTGTATATTTCCTATCCTCTCACTGAGGGTACACTCTAAGATACTTTGGCATATTGTCATAAAAATAAAGTACCTTTATTTTTAGTATAACTGTGTATTGTGTTTTCTTATGATATTGTGCATATGACACTAAGTGGTACTGTAGTAGCTTCACACGTCTCCTAGTTCAGCCTAAGCTGCTCTGCTAAGCTACCATTATCTATCAGCCTAAGCTGCTAGACACCCTATACACTAATAAGGGATAACTGGGCCTGGTGCAAGGTGCAAGTACCCCTTGGTACTCACTACAAGCCAGTCCAGCCTCCTACAGTGTGTGTGTGTGTGTGTGTGTGTGTGTGTGTGTGTGTGTGTGTGTGTGTGTGTGTGTGTGTGTGTGTGTGTGTGTGACAAAGTGTGTGTGTGTATGAGAGAGTGTGTGTGTTTATGTGGGAGAGAGTCTGTGTGTGTGTGTGTGTGTTTATGTGAGAGTCTGTGTGTAGTGAGAGGGAGAGTGTGTGTGAGAGAGATAGTCTGTGAGAGAGAGTATCTGTGTGTGTGTATGTGAGAGTCTGTGTGAGTGAGAGAGTCTGTATGTGTGTGTGTGTATATATGAGAGAGAGAGAGTCTGTGTGTGTTTATGTGAGAGTGTGTGTGAGTGAGTGTGTGTGTTGATGTGAGAGAATCTCTGTGTGTGTGTCAGAGTCTGTGTGAGAGTGTGTGTGTATGAGAGTGTGTTTATGAGAGAGAGAGAGTGTGTGTGTGAGTGTGTGTGTGTGTGAGAGTGTGTGAGTGGGGGTCTGTGTGTGTTTATGTGAGTCTGTGTGTGTGTGAGAGAGTGTGTGTGTATTTGTAAGAGATTGTGTGTGTGAGGGAGAGAGTGTGTGAGAGAATGTGTGTGTGTGTGAGAGAGTGTGTGTTTGTGAGAGTGTGTGTTTATGTGAGTCTGTGTGTGTGCGAGAGAGAGAAAGAGTGTGTATGAGAGAGAGTCTGTGTGGGTGATTATGAGAGTCTGTGTGGGTGATTATGTGAGTCTGAGTGGGTGATTATGTGAGTGTGTGTGAGAGATGTGTGTGTGTGAGAGTCTGCGTGTGTGATTATGTGAGTGTGTGTGAGTGAGAGAGAGAGTCTGTGTGTGAGAGAGTGTGAGTGAGAGGGTCTGTGTGTGAGTGTGTAAGTGGTGGTGAAAGGGCGCGTGATGTCACTTCCTCTGGCACCTCGGTGACGTGACGTCCATGGAGAGAGGAGAGACGCAGCGTGGATTGCCAGAGGGTGAGGACGGCCTGAGACAGGGTGTGATGGAGAGAGAAGGCTGGTGTGAAAGAAGGGTGGAGGGGGGTCTTGTGAACTGAGAATCACAGAACAGTAGAAGGATACAGAGAAGTGTCTGCAGGGGGGAGAGAGTGCAGGAGGTGGAGTGATACAAGGAACCCCATCACTGCCCCCCCCACCCCCCGTGATAACACCAACTCCTATTATTCAGTCTTCTACAATCTGGAGTCAGTGCAGGGAATGGTCTCATTGAGCGCACACGACCCGCCCCCAAAGCAACAGCAACAAAGAACACTGCACTAACCACCAACCTTGTGCTGCCGGCATGCAGCGCTGCAAGCCTCGTCGAGGTAGTAAGCACTATATAAACTACAGTTACAAGAGAGGAGATGGGAGAGTGCAGAGACGCAAGTGAGAAGAGAGATAAAGGGGAGAAGAAATTAAAGGGGGGGCAGTACAGCGAGTGAGAGAGGAGGGAAAGCTGTACAAGGGAGAAAGGAAACCTGGGAGGAAAAACTGAAGGAGGAGCGGGTGAAACAGGGAACAAGGCGCTGAAACCAGAGGAGCTAGAGACCCTTGGAAAGAGGAGAGAATGCTTAGAGGTGAGGGAGTGCAGAGCGGCGAGTGGAGAGTACAAGGAGGGCAAAGCGTAGCAAGATACAGAGGTGGAGAGGAGGAGGAAAAGAAGATATACAAGGAGGATGTAAAGATGTGTGGAGACTTGTTAGAAGGGGAGAGAGCTGCGGTGGAGACCAGCATGTGTGAATCAAACAGATGGAGAGTCAGCTACTGGGGTGAGGGGGGGGGGAGTGGAAGCAGGCTATAGCGCCACAGGGTGAGGTACAGATGGGTAGCAAGGTGGAGGGTTGAGTGGGGAGGCAGGAGTGTACGCCAGCTGTGTAAAGATGGAGAGCAGAGAACAAGTAAGTTGTAAAGCGGCTAGATACAGATGGACAGCGAGACACAGCAGAGGGGGAGAGTGAGGGGTGTAAAGCGGCTAGATACAGATGGACAGTGAGGCACAGCAGGGGGGGAGTGAGGGGTGTAAAGCAGCTAGATACAGATGGACAGAGACACAGCAGTGGGGGGAGTGAGGGGTGTAAAGCAGCTAGATACAGATGGACAGAGACACAGCAGAGTGGGAGAGTGAGGGGTGTAAAGCGGCTAGATACAGATGGACAGTGAGACACAGCAGAGGGGGGAGTGAGAGGTGTAAAGCGGCTAGATACAGATGGACAGCGAGACACAGCAGAGGGGGAGAGTGAGGGGTGTAAAGCAGCTAGATACAGATGGACAGAGACACAGCAGTGGGGGGAGTGAGAGGTGTAAAGCAGCTAGATACAGATGGACAGTGAGACACAGCAGAGGGGAGAGTGAGAGGTGTAAAGCAGCTAGATACAGATGGACAGGGAGACACAGCAGAGGGGGGAGAGTGAGGGGTGTAAAGCAGCTAGATACAGATGGACAGTGACACAGCAGTGGGGGGAGTGAGAGGTGTAAAGCAGCTAGATACAGATGGACAGAGACACAGCAGTGGGGGGAGTGAGGGGTGTAAAGCAGCTAGATACAGATAGACAGTGAGGCACAGCAGGGGGGAGTGAGGGGTGTAAAGCAGCTAGATACAGATGGACAGAGACACAGCAGTGGGGGGAGTGAGGGGTGTAAAGCAGCTAGATACAGATGGACAGTGAGACACAGCAGAGGGGAGAGTGAGGGGTGTAAAGCAGCTAGATACAGATGGACAGCGAGACACAGCAGAGGGGGAGAGTGAGGGGTGTAAAGCAGCTAGATACAGATGGACAGCGAGACACAGCAGAGGGGGAGAGTGAGGGGTGTAAAGCAGCTAGATACAGATGGACAGAGACACAGCAGTGGGGGGAGTGAGGTGTAAAGCAGCTAGATACAGATGGACAGCGAGACACAGCAGAGGGGGATAGTGAGGGGTGTAACGCGGCTAGATACAGATGGACAGCGAGACACAGCAGAGGGGGAGAGTGAGGGGTGTAAAGCAGCTAGATACAGATGGACAGGGAGACACAGCAGAGGGGGAGAGTGAGAGGTGTAAAGCAGCTAGATACAGAGGGACAGACACAGCAGAGTGGGAGAGTGAGAGGTGTAAAGCAGCTAGATACAGATGGACAGAGACACAGCAGAGGGGGGGAGAGAGGGGTGTAAAGCAGCTAGATACAGAGGGACAGAGACACAGCAGAGTGGGAGAGTGAGGGGTGTAAAGCAGCTAGATACAGATGGAGAGCGAGACACAGCAGAGGGGGGAGAGTGAGGGGTGTAAAGCAGCTAGATACAGATGGACAGAGACACAGCAGAGGGGTAAGAGTGAGGGGTGTAAAGCAGCTAGATACAGATGGACAGAGACACAGCAGAGGGGGAGAGTGAGAGGTGTGAAGCAGCTAGATACAGATGGACAGCGAGACACAGCAGAGGGGGAGAGTGAGGGGTGTAAAGCAGCTAGATACAGATGGACAGCGAGACAGCAGTGGGGGGGGGAGAGTGAGGGGTGTAAAGCAGCTAGATACAGATGGGGAACGAGCCACAACAGAGGGGGGAGAGTGAGGGGTGTAAAGCAGCTAGATACAGATGGACAGAGACACAGCAGAGGGGGGAGAGTGAGAGGTGTAAAACAGCTAGATACAGAGGGACAGAGACAGCAGAGGGGGAGAGTGAGGGTAGTAAAGCAGCTAGATACAGAGGGACAGAGACACAGCAGAGCGGGAAAGTGAGGGGTGTAAAGCAGCTAGATACAGATGGACAGCGAGACACAGCAGATGGGGGAGGGTGAAAGGTGTAAGCAGCTAGATACAGAAGGACAGCGAGACACAGCAGAGGGGGGAGAGTGAGGGGTGTAAAGCAGCTAGATACAGATGGACAGAGACACAGCAGAGGGCGGAGAGTGAGGGGTGTAAAGCAGCTAGATACAGATGGACAGACACAGCAGAGCGGGAGAGTGAGGGGTGTAAAGCAGCTAGATACAGATGGAGAGCGAGACACAGCAGAGGGGGAGAGTGAGGGGTGTAAAGCAGCTAGATACAGATGGACAGAGACACAGCGGGGGAAAGTGAGGGGTGTACAGCAGCTAGATACAGATGGAGAGCGAGACACAGCAGAGGGGGAGAGTGAGGGGTGTAAAGCAGCTAGATACAGATGGACAGAGACATAGCAGAGGGGGAGAGTGAGAGGTGTAAAGCAGCTAGATACAGAGGGACAGACACAGCAGAGTGGGAGAGTGAGAGGTGTAAAGCAGCTAGATACAGATGGACAGCGAGACGCAGCAGAGGGGGAGAGTGAGAGGTGTAAAGCAGCTAGATACAGAGGGACAGAGACACAGCAGAGTGGGAGAGTGAGAGGTGTAAAGCAGCTAGATACAGAGGGACAGAGACACAGCAGAGTGGGAGAGTGAGAGGTGTAAAGCAGCTAGATACAGATGGAGAGCGAGACACAGCAGAGGGGAGAGAGCGAGGGGTGTAAAGCAGCTAGATACAGATGGAGAGCGAGACACAGCAGAGGGGGGAGAGTGAGGGGTGTAAAGCAGCTAGATACAGATGGACAGAGACACAGCAGAGGGGTAAGAGTGAGGGGTGTAAAGCAGCCAGATACAGATGGACAGAGACACAGCAGAGGGGGAGAGTGAGAGGTGTGAAGCAGCTAGATACAGATGGACAGCGAGACACAGCAGAGGGGGAGAGTGAGGGGTGTAAAGCAGCTAGATACAGATGGACAGCGAGACAGCAGTGGGGGGGGGAGAGTGAGGGGTGTAAAGCAGCTAGATACAGATGGAGAACGAGCCACAACAGAGGGGGGAGAGTGAGGGGTGTAAAGCAGCTAGATACAGATGGACAGAGACACAGCAGAGGGGGGAGAGTGAGAGGTGTAAAACAGCTAGATACAGAGGGACAGAGACAGCAGAGGGGGAGAGTGAGGGTAGTAAAGCAGCTAGATACAGAGGGACAGAGACACAGCAGAGCGGGAAAGTGAGGGGTGTAAAGCAGCTAGATACAGATGGAGAGAGAGACACAGCAGAGGGGGAGAGTAAGAGGTGTAAAGCGGCTAGATACAGATGGACAGCGAGACACAGCAGAGGGGGGAGAGTGATGGGTGTAAAGCAGCTAGATACAGATGGACAGCGAGACCCAGCAGAGGGGGAGAGTGAGGGGTGTAAAGCAGCTAGATACAGATGGACAGAGACACAGCAGAGGGCGGAGAGTGAGGGGTGTAAAGCAGCTAGATACAGATGGACAGACACAGCAGAGCGGGAGAGTGAGGGGTGTAAAGCAGCTAGATACAGATGGAGAGCGAGACACAGCAGAGGGGGAGAGTGAGGGGTGTAAAGCAGCTAGATACAGATGGACAGAGACACAGCGGGGGGAGAGTGAGGGGTGTACAGCAGCTAGATACAGATGGAGAGCGAGACACAGCAGAGGGGGAGAGTGAGGGGTGTAAAGCAGCTAGATACAGATGGAGAGCGAGACACAGCAGAGGGGGTAGAGCGAGGGGTGTAAAGCAGCTAGATACAGATGGACAGACACAGCAGAGCGGGAGAATGAGGGGTGTAAAGCAGCTAGATACAGATGGAGAGTGAGACACAGCAGAGGGGGAGAGTGAGGGGTGTAAAGCAGCTAGATACAGATGGACAGAGACACAGCGGGGGGAGAGTGAGGGGTGTAAAGCAGCTAGATACAGATGGAGAGCGAGACACAGCAGAGGGGAGAGTGAGGGGTGTAAAGCAGCTAGATACAGATGGAGAGCGAGACACAACAGAGGGGGGAGAGTGAGAGGTGTAAAGCGGCTAGATACAGATGGACAGAGACACAGCAGAGTGGGAGAGTGAGAGGTGTAAAGCGGCTAGATACAGATGGACAGAGACACAGCAGAGTGGGAGAGTGAGAGGTGTAAAGCGGCTAGATACAGATGGACAGCGAGACACAGCAGAGGGGGAGAGTGAGGGGTGTAAAGAAGCTAGATACAGATGGACAGAGACACAGCAGAGTGGGAGAGTGAGAGGTGTAAAGCGGCTAGATACAGATGGACAGTGAGACACAGCAGAGGGGGGGAGTGAGAGGTGTAAAGCGGCTAGATACAGATGGACAGCGAGACACAGCAGTGGGGGGAGAGTGAGGAGTGTAAAGAAGCTAGATACAGATGGACAGAGACACAGCAGAGTGGGAGAGTGAGAGGTGTAAAGCGGCTAGATACAGATGGACAGTGAGACACAGCAGAGGGGGGGAGTGAGAGGTGTAAAGCGGCTAGATACAGATGGACAGCGAGACACAGCAGCGGGGGGGAGTGAGAGGTGTAAAGCAGCTAGATACAGATGGACAGCGAGACACAGCAGAGGGGAGGGAGAGTGAAAGGTGTAAAGCAGCTAGATACAGGTGGACAGTGAGACACAGCAGAGGAGGGGAGAGTGAAAGGTGTAAAGCAGCTAGATACAGATGGACAGCGAGACACAGCAGAGGGGGAGAGTAAGAGGTGTAAAGCAGCTAGATACAGATGGACAGCGAGACACAGCAGAGGGGAGAGAGTGAGAGGTGTAAAGCGGCTAGATACAGATGGACAGAGACACAGCAGAGGGCGGAGAGTGAGGGGTGTAAAGCAGCTGGATACAGATGGAGAGCGAGACACAGCAGAGGGGGAGAGTGAGGGGTGTAAAGCAGCTAGATACAGATGGACAGCGAGACACAGCAGAGGGGGATAGTGAGGGGTGTAAAGCAGCTAGATACAGATGTACAGCTAGACACAGCAGAGGGGGGAGTGAGGGGTGTAAAGCAGCTAGATACAGATGGACAGAGACACAGCAGATGGGGAGAGTGAGGGGTATAAAGCAGCTAGATACAGATGGACAGAGACACAGCAGAGGGGGGGAGAGTGAAAGGTGTAAAGCGGCTAGATACAGATGAGCAGCGAGACACAGCACAGGGGGAGAGTGGAAGGTGTAAAGCGGCTAGATACAGATGGACAGGGAGAGACAGCAGAGGGGGGAGAGTGGAAGGTGTAAGCAGCTAGATACAGAAGGACAGCGAGACACAGCAGATGGGGAGAGTGAGGGGTGTAAAGCAGCTAGATACAGATAGACAGAGACACAGCAGAGGGGGAGAGTGAGGGGTGTAAAGCAGCTAGATACAGATGGACAGCGAGACACAGCAGAGAGGGGGGAGAGAGAGGTGTAAAGTAGCTAGATACAGATGGACAGCGAGACACAGCAGTGGGTGGAGAGTGAGGGGTGTAAAGCAGCTAGATACAGATGGACAGCCAGACACAGCAGAGTGGGAGAGTGAAAGGTGTAAAGCAGCTAGATACAGATGGACAGAGACACAGCAGAGCGGGAGAGTGAGGGGTGTAAAGCGGCTAGATACAGATGGACAGAGACACAGCAGAGGGGGAGAGTGAGGGGTGTAAAGCAGCTAGATACAGATGGACAGCGAGACACAGCAGAGAGGGGGGAGAGAGAGGTGTAAAGTAGCTAGATACAGATGGACAGCGAGACACAGCAGTGGGTGGAGAGTGAGGGGTGTAAAGCAGCTAGATACAGATGGACAGCCAGACACAGCAGAGTGGGAGAGTGAAAGGTGTAAAGCAGCTAGATACAGATGGACAGAGACACAGCAGAGCGGGAGAGTGAGGGGTGTAAAGCGGCTAGATACAGATGGACAGAGACACAGCAGAGGGGGAGAGTGAGGGGTGTAAAGCAGCTAGATACAGATTGAGAGCGAGACACAGCAGAGGGGGAGAGTGAGGGGTGTAAAGCAGCTAGATACAGGTGGACAGCGAGACAGCAGAGTGGGAGAGTGAAAGGTGTAAAGCAGCTAGATACAGATTGACAGACACAGCAGAGCGGGAGAGTGAGGGGTGTAAAGCAGCTAGATACAGATGGACAGACACAGCAGAGCGGGAGAGTGAGGGGTGTAAAGCAGCTAGATACAGATGGACAGAGACACAGCAGGGGGGAGTGAGAGGTGTAAAGCAGCTACATACAGATGGACAGGGACACAGCAGTGGGGGGAGAGTGAGGGGTGTAAAGCAGCTAGATACAGATAGACAGCGAGACACAGCAGGGGGGGGGGGATTGAGAGGTGTAAAGCAGCTAGATACAGATGGACAGAGACACCGCAGAGGGGGGGAGGGTGAGAGGTGTAAAGCAGCTAGATACAGATGGACAGAGACACAGCAGAGGGGGAGAGTGAGTGGTGTAAAGCAGCTAGATACAGATGGACAGAGACACAGCAGAGGGGGAGAGTGAGAGGTGTAAAGCGGCTAGATACAGATGGACAGCGAGACACAGCAGAGGGGGAGAGTGAGGGGTGTAAAGCAGCTAGATACAGGTGGACAGAGACACAGCAGAGGGGGAGAGTGAGGGGTGTAAAGCAGCTAGATACAGATGGACAGCGAGACCCAGCAGAGGGGGAGAGTGAGGGGTGTAAAGCAGCTAGATACAGATGGACAGAGACACAGCAGAGGGCGGAGAGTGAGGGGTGTAAAGCAGCTAGATACAGATGGACAGAGACACAGCAGAGGGCGGAGAGTGAGGGGTGTAAAGCAGCTAGATACAGATGGACAGACACAGCAGAGCAGGAGAGTGAGGGGTGTAAAGCAGCTAGATACAGATGGAGAGCGAGACAGAGCAGAGCGGGAGAGTGAGGGGTGTAAAGTGGCTAGATACAGATGGACAGGGAGACACAGCAGAGGGGGGGGGAGTGAGAGGCGTAAAGCAGCTAGATAGAGATGGACAGAGAGATAGAGGAGGGAGTAGGAGAGAGCAAAATGTACAAGGCGGCTGGATACATATGAATTCCAAGGTACAGGGGAGAATGATCGAAAGCTGTAAAGTGAAGGGGAAGGAGAGAAGGAAAGAAAAAGGAGGAAAAGGCTCTAGAGTGATCAACTAGAAAAAAAAGAGAGGAATAAAGAAGAAGAGGGAAAATGCACACATCTGCCCACACACAAGCTGATTCGGAAACCAAAAAGTAACAAACATTTGTGTAAGGAGTAGAGACAGAAAATGTGCATTATGGAATGGTCAAAGGATGAAGGTGTCATACAGCTATTGATAAAAACAGTGCCAGGGTATTAATGTCTTCTACAGCCAAGGCAATTTTTCAGGCTATTCTGTCATTGGCAAGGCGATCCAGCGGGAAGTGAGGAAAGCTGCAACATCCTCCTCTGTTCTAGGGCCCTATGATGAGTCTGGCGATCCTAAGACCCCCACCCTTTTGGTGGAGTTGTGGCGGTCTGACTGCCACATTAGAACCCTAGCGGTCAGACCGCCGTCTCTGCCAGGATCTCTGATCCCAATGAGATGATGGCAGTCATGGTTGTAATCAGTCACAGCGACACTAAAGTCAGCTTCGCCGTGCTGATTACCAACATGTCCTCCGTCAGCCATGAAAAGGCTGGCGAATAACAAGTGCTGGGGGCCACAGTGGGGCCCATGACATGGTCATAGGCAGAGCAGGTGCCCTTCCCCCCACACACTCAGAAAGCACACTTTCTGCTCAGCGGACAGTGTGCGTTCCAAGAGTGTTGGTCGCCCCCATGTACGACAGCACTGGACTCGGTCCATGGGGGGTCGAGCTCAGTGCCGCCGCACAAGTTCCACTTAGCTGACCGGTGGAAACCTTGGTTTCCGCCAGTCAGCCCAGTGGAAAGCTCATAATGGGGCTTGTGTGGAGCCCACCAGCACCATGGGGGTCTCCTCATCGGGAGTTTGGAGGTCGGGTTTTCGGTTTCTGTTTCCATCCACAATATTAGGGAGAGTTGCCTAAACATGCAGTTGACTTAAGGCAGAACTTTAATTATCTTCCTCTGCAATGAGTCCACTGTTCAATTTGTGCCTCTTTTGCAGCTAACACAACATAATTTCCACACAAAGCAAGGCAGAGTCTTTACATTTACTAATATGTGACACTAAAGGGAGATATTTATATTCTATTTGTTGTTTTCGGTGGTTACATGTGAATGAATCTGGAATTCTCAACTATACAATTTCTTAATGTAGTTTTCATTTACAGCAGTGAAAACCCATTGGTTTGACAGCTGTTGGAGTGCATCCAGCCTCTGGTGTTCCATGCTGGATAATGACATTTTGTCTGCTAAGGTCCATTTTACACAACTTCAGTGTCCCTTCTTTGGTTGACAATGGTAGAGTTAGTTTACCCTTGGATG
Source organism: Pleurodeles waltl (assembly GCF_031143425.1). Lineage (NCBI taxonomy): Eukaryota > Metazoa > Chordata > Amphibia > Caudata > Salamandridae > Pleurodeles > Pleurodeles waltl. The sequence goes on along the minus strand of NC_090447.1, from coordinate 73,939,920 downwards.
AAGTCAGAGGTATTAGAAGATATATGGTAAAGTAAGAGTAATTAGGATAAAGTTAGTAATTGGGATGCTCTTACACCACTCCTAAACCATGAAACAGCCTCAGGGCCTCCTCCTCTCTTAAATTCCACAAGAAGCTGAAAACCTGGCTATTCAATCAACCAACCTACCATAGGTAGGGCTAGGAACACAAACCTGTTCAGTACTAGATACCATTCGGAGTGATTGTGCGCTTTACAAAATACACATAGCATAACTTAGCATCACATAAAACAACACCACACAACAGCATTAAGTCACATCACACAACATCGGAAAAGTTCAAGTATAAAAGCAAAACCAACAAACACCTTGACAGTGCTGTTTTATAGGAAAAGGCACTTTGTTCCTAAATAACAAAGATCAAAGATTTTATTATCTACACAACAAGAAGCAACCATAGACTTTCAAGCTCAATTGGAGTACCAGTGTCCAACAAACTTGCAATTTGGTTGAGATGTTTTATTCCTTGAAATTGTTTAGTTGTTGTACTTGGGACTCTACTACCCTGGTTCAGTGCACGGCTAACAGTACAAAATCCGATCCTTGTGAGACTTAATATTTTTGTGTTGTCTTCTATCCAACCCTTTCACTTGAACAGGTCCCTTCCTGGCTCCGAGATGGATTCATCTACTTAGGATGCACATCATACATGTAGTATTTGTATAGTGCAAACCTAGTCATAAAAGGAAGCAGAGTGCTGTCCAGAGTCAAAGGAGGCGTACAGTCAAAACATAGGAAAGATTGGGGTTTATTGGATGGCTACAGCATTGTGATGTAGTGTTCTTCAAAGAGGTGTGGGTGTCTTCATCTCTTTCCTAAGTTGAAGCTGAGTTGGAGTGGTTCTTATGGATTCTGGGGTGTTACTCAGAGAACAACCAGGGATGTTGAGCTGGTTTCAAGATAAGCGAGGATGTGGGTTGTGATGGCTTTGTAAATGATGTGGCCGGCTTTGGAGGTGAAGCAGGCCAGCAAGGAGGGCCAGCTGAGACCCATCACGGAGTGATGTGATCATATTTCTCCTGGCCCTAGATGAGAAGTGCTGTAGCATGCCTGATGCTCCCAAGTTGTGCCAGTCTGGAATCTGGGAGGCCATGGAGCATGGTGCAACCACCATCAAGATGGAAGAGTACGAGGGCTTGAACAGCAGTCCTGAAGTTACTTTCTACAAGAAGCAGTTTCACTTTCTTTAGAAGATTGAGCTGGTACAAGGCCATCTTTGTTTTTTGGCAACATGTCCCTTGAGGGTTAGGTTGGTGTCCAGGGTGAATCCAAGTGACTTGGATCAGGGTTCAATGTCTCCAACGCTCATCTCATTGAGTCAGGTTTATGCTATTACATGTGTGTTGCTCTTGGTAAATAACAGGAAATCTGATTGGCTGGGTGGAGCTTCGGTTAGGAGATGGTCATGTAGGTCTGGATGAGATGCAGGCAGTGTTTGAGACACTGGACGTCTGAAGTGGATGAGACTTTCAAATAAATAGAGTTGTGTATCACTAGTATATTGGTGACTCTTGATGTTGTTATCTGTTAGTAGGGCTCCGTGTAGACACTGAAGATGACAGGAGAGAGTAAGAAACTCAGGAGGACTGTGCAGGTGATGGCAAACTTTAAGCGACCTTGAGGTGTGAATAAACTGTTGACTGGAAATGTAGGAGGACAATCAGTGAAGGGCATTGCTAGTGAATCCCATCCTAGACTCCATGGAGTGGATGAGGGTTGAATGGTTATCTGTGTTAAAGAGAGCTGAGATATCCAGCAGTCATGTTGAGCGAGAACTACTAAACAAGCATTGGGCTAAGCCAAAGCATCTGGGGTGCCCATGTTACACGAAGTAGGCACAAGGTGGCACCATTATTAAATGTATATAAAATTGTACAGCAGAGCGTGACTCTAGCCCTTTCACCTGCAACCTAAGCACAATGTAAACATCTGATCTGCCATGGCTCAGGAAGTATTGAACTCATTAGCGTTGCCAGCAGATAGCTGCAGCCAAGCACTAAAATGGTCATGTGTTAACAGTCTCTATCAACAATCAGAGGTTATTTAATTCAACACTTATTAGGCAATCTTTTTAATTAATACATTATTCTTAAGTCATACCTGTAGCCTTTCTCAGACTCAATTGGGTTCCCGTGCAGGGTCAGGCTTCTCAGATTGGGAAGAGCTGCCAGCTTATTAACCTCAGAAAGTTCTTTGATGCTATTCCCATGGAGGTTGAGGACATAGAGGTTGGGATAGAGGGTAAGGATCTGAGCAAGAAAAAAGAAAATTGTGTCAAGAGACTTCTAAAGTGTGAGATGCCATACATGGAATACTGCAATTTCTCCAAGTTAATGAACAAAAAAACTAATTAACTTGAGGAAAAATGCATAATTTAAAAAAGCCTAAAGTAATAAAAAAATGAATTCAGCCATGCACTTTATAGAAAAATGTAATCAAATATTTTTGACAAAGCCGAAGAGAAACTGACATTTTCAAATGCAATAGGTTTTCCCTTGCCCAACTTCCCCCGCAAAGCCTGGCATTTGTATAGAGATATCTTCCCTGTGTTTTTGAGAAAGGGTTGGCCAAGCACATATGCTAGTGTCCAGGATATACATGTTCACTTGAATTGGTTCTTCCCTTCTCTTTTCCTGTCTGCACTTCATTTTATTCAACATTATTGACATTGATGCCTTGGTACCACCATAACACAGCCGCTGACAACCTGCTAGGAATTACCACCATTAACCCGGGGCCAGCATTACGCCACTTTAGGCACCGTCCTGATATGCGTGCTCAAGGTAGGTCAGCCAGCATTAAAGATGATGTGAGTAACATGGATGCCCATAATAAATCAAGAATTACCAACAGCGGGTGGTGGAAGTCCACAACATGGGCCAAACTACAACCTTGATTCCAGAACCATCACTGTATAATGTAGGCCCACAATATGCCAGGAATTACCATCCGTATGCCAAGGTGAACATTATTCCACAAATGCCCAAAAAATGACAAGAATTTCCTCCTTTCTGGAAGCACCAACATCATGCTAGAGCTAGACACCATCATACCGTGGACAGTAGGAACTAGTATCCGTGTACCAGGGCCAGTGCCGTGGACATTATACCACAGGCATCCACAAGTTGCCAAGAGTTTCCAGCATTATATGAGAGCTGGTGCTTTACCAAGAGTTGACAATGGAAATCATCTCATGGAGGCCTGCAAGATGCCAGGATACACCACCAACTTGTGAGGCCCAGCATTTGATCAGGTTGGCCAATGGGCACAGCACTCAGACACCATGACACACACTATCTCTGACTCTGTCTTGGCTGGGCTCACCAATCACTACTGTATTTAGGATGGATGGGAAGACCTTGTGTGCATCAGGAGGGTGGTGCGGGCAAGAGCTCTTGGTGAGGGGTGAGAATGCAAGCAAGCGCTTGTCAGAGAAATGGGCAAGAGGAGCGCTTTAGGCAGCCTGGGACAGTGGACGGATGGGGCTGCCTCTGGCTGAGGTTGAAGCAGGAGTGCCTCTGAGGGGGGAGGGAGGTAAGAGGGGGTAGTCAAGAGTGTCTCGGGGTGCCAGACTGCCAAGCCCTTCCCTTTTTCTCTTCTCTCAGTTACTGCGCTGTCCGAACATCTGACACTGGCACTTTTTCCCTCAGATAACTCTTGACACAGTGGCCATGTGCATGGAAGGGTCTGTCCAGGGACTTAAAACAGCATCGCAGAGGGGGTGGAAACCCTTCATGGGCCCCAAAGCCTTAAGAGGAGCAACATCAGCCCAAGGCCAATGAATATCTGTGAGATGTGGGAGACTCAGGTACCACTCTTAACATTCTGCAGGGGGGGTGGGCACCGTTTTGTGTTACACCACTGGTCCTGGCAATCTTCCTGTGTGGTTATTCCCGGTGTCCGAGCTTGCCCTTGTTTGGTACCTGCAATACTTTGTTGCCTTGATAGAGGCTAGGGCGTTAGCAAGTCCTGCACATCCTTTCATTTTTTGGCAGGTGAATAGCGAGGGTGCAATTTGCAAGGAACGTCCAGAGCCTGTGACTTTGTTTTCTCAGCAGGAGGAATAGATGTGGGACCATGAGGGAAAGTGACGTATACCGTTGGGTTTGAGATGTTTAACCCCCAAGTAGGTGGCCTCGAACAAGGATTCTGGGTCTCCTTTTCTCTTAAATTACTGTAGTGCCAGCACAGGGAACCCTTGATTTTGTGTTTGCAATAGGGTGTAGGTTCAGGGGGGTGTTTGGGGTGTGACACCCCCCAAATAAATGCATTATTGGCTTGGCAGTTCAGTCTGGGGACCCTGTGTCAGCCCTATGTCTCTCTGTGTCCATTTTTCCTCCTTCTGATCCAAAAATGAAAGACAAAAAACATTCACCTTTAATGTAAACGAGAGAGACGCAGAGACTGGTGGTTTCATTTCAGTACTGGCTTCTATGCTTGTCCAAATTGTGGGATCCTAGGTACATATTTTATTTCACAGAGCTTCCATATTCTCTTTTTTTGTAAGCATTTATTTTAATTTTCGTATAAGCAATATAGTAAAGAAAACCAAACAATACATGTGGTCAGCATAGGCATTAGTGCAGACCCAATAGTACACCAGTCACTCTAGTCTGTAGTGCATCCACCATCGTCCCAACATTTTCTTATGTCTATGGGAGCATCCTCTGGCTGCATACATCGGTTCTTCAAGCTTGGCGCACAGCTCTATTTCTTTAAGCCAAATCAGTCTCGAGCGTAGGTCTGCCACCCTCCAGGCTCGGGTGATCTCACGTTTAGCAATAAGGGTGCTTTCCCCTTTGGTCCATCTACCACTTCAGGTAGGACCATTTGCACTACATGGGGGGAGATCTCCAGGATCTGTCACAGAATGCGCAACACCTTCCCCAGTATCGAGCGATCACTGGGCAGGACCACACCATATGGAAAAAATTGGTCTCCTCCTCCCGTAACCTAGTGCATGCTGAGAAGGAGCATAGGTGGGCTCCTTTTTCTTTTTTAGCACTAGAGAACGTTTACATTCTTGAGTTCAGGAAGTGCGCGGTACAAGCGCCTCTTACATTTCATTTAATTGTGAATAATGGCTCTCCATCTAGAATAAGAATATAGCCCACGTTTAGGGTTTACATGACCACTCGCATCTTTGCTCACTAATGGCATGGTCTTTGAGAGGTGGAGGGAGGCGGGGTGAGCCATGAATGTTCCTAAAAACCATCACTTATAATAAATGTCTCGTCTATGCAGTGGCATAATCTGATGTACTAACCTGAATCGCATCTGCATGTTAATGAAATACACTTTTTTGAACCTTGATATAGAATGGTGTCATATTTTTACATTGTGTTTGTTGCACAATATACATGCCAAATGTTTTCATGGCCCTGCTTGTGCATGAACTTCTTGAGCAAAGTCAGAAGAATGGCTGGGCTCCATCTCAGCTCGCCGTATTAATTTGCCTGCGGGCCCTCCTCTATTTGCAACTCTGGCTTAGTATTTAGGCCCTTAGTCACTTGATAAAATGATTTGTAAAACGCGAGGACTAGAAACCTGCAGCGCTGCCCACATGCACATCCTACCATCAAAGCTTCTTGTAGCAGAGATGAAGAGTCCATGCACAGACATCTCTTGGAGACAGCTCCTCTGAGACCTTACTGCCATCATCACAAAGACATATCAGGAACTAACCTCGAGGAGAGCACCTAGAAAAATATAGCAATATCTCCGGGGGTCGGCTGCTGTGACCTTCAGGCTGCAAACTGGGTGCATGGTTTGAAATTTGGCACTATGGGTATACAGCAAGCTGCTCACAGCAAGAAGGACACAAGAGAAAACAACCATTGGCAAAGCCAATCTGTCTAGACTTTGCAAGCTGGTGCAATGCTTTGTTTCTTCATTTTTTTATTGCAAGCATATGATCCAAAAATGAAAAAGGAAACAAATAAAATATGCCGTCATGTAAATGTGACCACCTTGTTCTTGCAATAAAAAATAAATAAATTTAAAGGACATTCACAGCTGCATCTGTTTTACTAGTGATGTTAAAAAAAAAAAAAAAAAAATCAAGTCTCAGTTGTGCACATAATTATTATCATTATTTTGAATATTAAAATTACAAATGACCACCTAACCGAGCACTCAAATTGCAGGCAGCTACGATGTTATGAGGTTATAGACTTTAAAGAGGAGCACAGGCAAATCTAATAGCCATAATTTTAAGGTTAACATAAAAATCAATACAATAAATAAGTACTGTTTTTTCAAGCTTTACAACTGAAGAACAAGGAACATTTTTTTAGGTAGATGTGAGCAATGTGCAAAGATTTTGTGCAATCATTCAAAGTGAAGGGGGGCAATTGATAAAGTGGTCAGACCCATTGCACCGTGCTGTATACTGTGGTGGGCAGAAGCAAATTGTGAATGACAATTTAACAAACCAATGAATAAAGCCCTCTGACCGGCATGTGTATATGCATTGTGCATGATTTATTTGTACAAAAAACAGTCTTTTGAGATAGATAAGTCCTCTTACAGAGCAAACCTAAAAATAAAATTAAAAAGGACAGATGAAGGTGACACAGAACAGAACTCCTGCACATAGAGCAGAATCAGGGAGGCTATTGGTCTGTGCTGTAAGGAAGCATCCAAGTTGGGAGTGTGAAGCACTGCACAATAAAAGAAACTAGAGTGGCATGGATACAGGTCACTGAGCCAATCACTTCTGCCACTTGGCACTGCATTCACCATAGAATGTCACTCAATAGGGAACCACACCTACATCAGTGATTACAGAATAATTCTTGGTGAGGAATAGCTGCTAGAGGATGTCTGCTGCCAGGAGTGTCTGGTGTAGGAAAGATTGCTGTGACACGTTTCGGTCCTATACCAACCACTCGTGCCATTGTTTGCAGTTTCTATCAATTACATGGCAGTAGAAACAAGAGGGAACAGAGTTTCTGAACATGGATCAATCCACAAGACCACATTTGGATAAACCTTCATTTCTCCAACTCGGAGTACACCAACTTTGTCTAGGTACAGCTCAAACATAAGTGCGCCTGGCTCAGGAGCATCTCACAGAATGCGGATCCACACTTTTCTCCGCCTGAGGCAAGTGGTAAAAACAATTCTTAATGTTAAAGAGTAGTGGCTCCACTACATATTAAGCAATATGTTGTGCTTATCCGACTGTCACGCAAGAGAAAAGTATCTAGTAACTATAACAAAAGAGATGCCAGTAAAACATCACATTAATTCAGAACAAAAAAATCTAGTTGTATGAATACATTAAATCCTTGAACTATGTACAGTTTAAATTTCCTGTTAGGCTCAAACGAATTCCCTTGTGAACTTAGCATGGGCAGTGTAGGGGCCCCCATGGACAGTCCTGTCGTGCTTTTCACTGCCCAAATTACGGTCAGTGAAAAGCACAACAGTTGCTGTCGCACCCGATGCACCGCAACATTGCCGCCAGCTTGATTACGAGCCGGTGTCAATGTTGTGACCTGTTTCCTGCTAGGCCAGCGGGCTGAAACGTTGTTTCCGCCCAGTGGCCCAGCGGGAAACTCATAATAGGGCCAGCGGGCAGAAAACCGGAGTGGCAGTTTTTCGTCCTAAAGAGTTTGGCAGGCGGCCTCTGCCACCCTCCAAACTCAAAATGAGGGCTTTATTGTGGGCCACCGCCTGGAATGCAACTTATGTGTTGTTATCACGAAAATCTGCCCCACAACTGGCCCTCATGGACCTTTATTGCACATCTTTGGTCTACTCTGATTAAAATGTGTTACTCTCTTATTACAGAGATCCTTGCAGGAGATGCTTTAGTCTACAGAGCTTACCTCATCTTTCTATGGCTCGGCTCTTTTTTCAAACTTACAACATTGTTTACATTGAATGTTTTTGCTTATTCCATACGGAGGAAAATTTGATTGAAAGACTTGGAGTCAAGAAGCTTGAAATCATGATCTCCTGCTCTAAATACACTGAATCTCTTATAGTTACCAAACATGTCCTAAGCTCTCGTGAGCCGATATCATCTCCCCTGGTGATTCCAACTTACAGTATCAATGGTGAGTAAGTCGTTGAAAGAGAGGTCGATCCAGCGGAGTTGGCTGGGGTCGGCCAAGACCTGTTCAGTCATATCCTTGAAACCAGTCAGGTCCGTCAGGGTGTTATTGTTCAATCTGATTGATTGGGTGATCACCTTCCCATCAACTGAGTGTTTCAGCGGCTTGGCGCCAACCCGGGGTTCTTCTAGCAGCACATCTACAGTGGGCGAAGGAAGAGGCAGGTAAACAATCATTCTAATTTATATTATTTACTCATTTACAATCCACATTTTTGCAATTCATTTTGTTATGAGATACAGGCAATCTATATGCATCACAACAGAAGTGTTCTCTTAAGACATGACAGTGTATTTTAAGAATAATTATATTACTACACAAAGGTAACAGTCCATACAGTTTGTTAAATTAGGCCAATTTAACAGTGTTCTATTTCTAGGTATTTATGTTTGTATGTTTGTAAGTACTTCCAATTGTAGAGCTCAAGCCTATTTAACAAAATACTACTGTGATGGACTTTCTAAGTACCAAGTCATCTGAGCTGGACCTGCCAAGCGCCAGGTTAACCTTCCAAGAAAGGCCACATTTGGTTTAAAGTATCTCTTAGTGCAGGGAAATGACCACAAAACTCTTGCAACACCTGGAGTGTAATATCCAAGGGACTTAGCACGCGATGTACTTCTCCCAGGTCACAAAACAGTCATTGTTTTTGCACAGTAACTAAATTTCAACCCTAGACTTTTTTGTACTGTGATAGATGCATCATCACAGCTCAAAAATAACTATTAGGCAGGATTCACAGAATTGAGCTTCATTAAAATTAGTGAGGCAGGATTATGTTTGCTTTAAATGCAGGGATGAGGGGCTGCGAGGGATGGGAGTGCATCTCTGCACTCACTCACAGAGTGGCTATTTTTTTATTGCAGCCCTGCCTCATAAGAGTAAAATTGGCAGGATGCTGTGGGCAGTGGGATATCACGCAGATATCCATAGGAACACTGCACGCTCAACCTCAATGTTCACATTCCCCATTCCCTTAGTGGAACTGGTGCTCACGGACAGCTTCTACTTTGCTAGTAAATACCAGCATCTTCCGGCTGTCAATATCCAATGAATGGTTTGTGACCACCATTTAGGTCCCCCATCATTGATGCGCTCCATTCCAATGCGCTATGTAGGGGGAATGCTTATTTCGTACTCCCTTTTCCTAAGAAGTTGCAACATTTACAGAGTAAGTTTTGCAGATACCTGCAACTCGTAGAGTACCTTCGAAGCAATGTGACTTTGGGTTTTGCAGTTGCAAAGCCTACAATTTTGCAAATGGTCACAAAACCCTTTCGTACATGAGATCCCAATTAATGGTCATCAGGTGGCGTTTGACCTATGTTTCCCCAGCACCACCATGGATTTCTTTTTGAAGCAGGAAGAAGTATTTTATCATCACAGATAGTGACAAAAAACTGGAGCAAGAGTGTGTTTAAGGAGATTCCTATGCTTAAAAAAAGATACAATTGTTCATTACTGGGAAATAACAATAGACACAAAACTCCAGCCTCCTGGGAAGATTTGAGTCTGTAACCAAGGACAGGTGAAGGAAATCTGAATAGAGTAGTTCAGGAGCAATAACTATCAGGTTCTCATTTAAATGTGCCGATTTCCTTGAGGATTTACCTCAAACTTTGTTTATCGGCCTATTTAACATGCATTCTAGAAGCAGCCCTCAGCTGGAGACCAAGCCAGACTTTTTCATTTCCATGATTGGGAAAATGTTGAGGAGGGTCATCCCTCCACTTGAAGCACCCAGTCATGGGACATTCAAATCTCAAAACGTTGAGCACAGACGTTTCACATACGTCACTCTTGCCTGTTGCATTGGCAGTACATGAAGCAATCATGACTGGTTAAAATCACCTTCCTCTGCACCAAAACATATGACGGGGTTGCCTCCAAGTCATATCAAAAGAAAAGAAGTCTATAAAATAAACAAAAAAGTGATGGGTGGAATGCTTTAATTTATCTCAATCACAGAGAATTCCTTGGGGCCGAATTCCAGTCTATCGTTTTTTTGTGCACTACAACACGAGTTGCTTGTTTTTCTATCTGGAGGAGAACTGCCCCCCCTACTCCCATTCATACCCCTCGACAACAATATCAAACGTGGAAGGAATTTCTGTAAATGGCACATATTTTAAGAAGCACCTGATTCAATAAAAACATGAAACTGCAAGTTCCTCTTTCCATGAATATAAGAAGTTTCATAAAACCCACCTTGTAAGACCTGCGCTCCTTCCACCCGTTACGCACAGGGTGGCCAGTGGCATAGCCTCCACTGGTGCAGCAGGTGCTGTGGCACCGGGTCCCTGAGGCCTAAGTGGCCCCAGGAACCCTGATTACTGATCTATTTTCCAACTCAAACAGCAGCCAGGGGGCAATTTCCTATTATGCACTAGGATCCATGACACTGGCTGCACCACTGAGGGTGGCCGGTCCCCTCGCAAGACAGCATGTGCCTAAGAACAAGAAGCGCCTGAGAGAATGGATAGCTGCACATGGACCCAGGCACATGGCTCACATGCTCAAATGACATTTGTTTGAAAAAAACATTTGTAGAGTTTACCAGAAAATTGATAAATTGTCTTTACATCAATCAAATATAAGTAAATGGCCATACCTTTGTTCTTCATTCATCATAAAATATCATCAATATTTAAGGCATCCCATGCACCATAATAGTACATTGCTCCAAACATTTACAGCGATTAATCCACACAGATTTAGAAGATGGTGGAAGTCAACAATTCCTTGTCTGCTTGGATTTTCATAGCTTCCAAATATTTTTTCCGATAATGTGCTTCTCCAGGGAATTAAGAATAGGCAATGCTGTGTGAGATGCAGTAGCACTGCCACGGCTGGGCCACTAAAGATACAGAACCATTCCTGACTTTGATTTCCCTTAAAATCCCCTTTCAAAAAAGGGATATTACACAATCCCAATCCCAGTGTAAGCAATGCCTTTCTAGAAGACGAGCCTAGATAACCTCTCAATCATGACTCCAGTCCTACTTTATTTTTTTAATGATCACTGGTGGAAGAAGCCCTTGGGTATCCTTCATTAATTAAAATCCATGGGCTTCCAAGACTGAATTTACACATTTCTTAAATAATGTGCTTGTAGGAAGCTGGCCTGGTGTGTGATGGACACCTATGGAGTTATCGCCTTGTAAGGAAATGCCTCCTTGGTATGGTTACCCCCTGACTTTTTGCCTTTGCTGATGCTATGTTTTGATTTGAAAGTGTGCTGAGGCCTGCTAACCAGGCCCCACCACCAGTGTTCTTTCCCTAAAACTGTGCCTTTGTTTCCACAATTGGCACACCCTGGCATCCAGGTAAGTCCCTTGTAACTGGTACCCCTGGTACCAAGGGCCCTGATGCCAGGGAAGGTCTTTAAGGGCTGCAGCATGTCTTATGCCACCCTGGGGACCCCTCACTCAGCACAGACACACTGCTTGCCAGCTTGTGTGTGCTGGTGGGGAGAAAATGACTAAGTCGACATGGCACTCCCTTGAGGGTGCCATGCCAACCTCACACTGCCTATGGCATAGATAAGTCACCCCTCTAGCAGGCCTTACAGCCCTAAGGCAGGGTGCACTATACCATAGGTGAGGGCATAGGTGCATGAGCACTATGCCCCTACAGTGTCGAAGAAAAACCTTAGACATTGTAAGTGCAGGGTAGCCATAAGAGAATATGGTCTGGGAGTCTGTCATACACGAACTCCACAGCACCGTAATGGCTACGCTGAAGACTAAGAAGTTTGGTATCAAACTTCTCAGCACAATAAATGCACCCTGATGCCAGTGTACATTTTATTGTGAAATACACCCGAAAGGGCATCTTAGAGAAGCCCCCTGAAAACATACCCGACTTCCAGTGTGGGCTGACTAGTTTTAGCAGCCTGCCACACACCAAACATGTTGCTGGCCACAAGGGGAGAGGGCCTTTGTCACTCTGTGGCCAGTAACAAAGCCTGTACTGGGTGGAGGTGCTTCTCACCTCCCCTGCAGGATCTGTAACACCTGGCGGTGAGCCTCAAAGGCTCACCCCCTTTGATACAGCGCCCCAGGGCATTCCAGCTAGTGGAGATGCCCGCCCCCTCTGGCCACGGCCCCACTTTTGGCGGCACGGCCGGAGGAGATAATGAGAAAAACAAGGAGGAGTCCCTGGCCAGTCAGTACAACCCCTAAGGTGTCCTGAGCTGAGGTGACTCAGACTTTTAGAAATCCTCCATTTTGCAGATGGAGGATTCCCCCAATAGGATTAGGGATATGCACCCCTCCCCTCAGGGAGGAAGCACAATGAGGGTGTAGCCACCCTTAGGGCTAGTAGCCATTGGCTACTAACCCCCCAGACCTAAACACACCCCTAAATTGAGTATTTAGGGGCCCCCAGAACCATGCAAGCTAGATTCCTGCAACCTAAGACGAAGAAGGACTGCTGACCTGAAGCCCTGCAGAGAAGACGGAGACACCAACTGCTTTGGCTCCAGCCCTACCGGCCTGTCTCCCCACTTCAAGAAAAACTGCAACAGCTACGCGTTCCCCAGGGTCCAGCGACCTCTGAAGCCTCAGATGACTATCCTGCATCTAAAAGGACCAAGAACTCCCGAGGACAGCGGCTCTGCTCCAAAGAAGAAACAACTTTGCAACAAAGAAACAAACTTTAAAGGACTGCACGGTTCCTGCCGAAAGCGTGTGACTTTCCACTCTGCACCCGACGCCTCCGGCTTGACCTGCGGAGAACCAACACTACAGGGAGGACTCCCCGGTGACTGCGGACCTGTCAGTAGCCAGAGTTGACCCCCCTGACCCCCATCCCAACAGCGCCTGCAGAGGGAATCCAGAGGCTCCCCCTGACTGCGACTGCCTGCTTCTAAGAACCCGACGCCTGGTAAAGACAGTGCACCTGCAGTCCCCAGGACCTGAAGGATCCGACCTCCAATGCAGAAGCGACCCCCAGGTGGCCCTCACCCTTGCCCAGGTGGTGACTACCCCGAGGAGCCACCCCCTTGCTTGCCTGCTTTGCTGAAGAGACCCCCAGGTCTCCCATTGAACTCCATTGCAAACCCGACGCCTGTTTGCACGCTGCACCCGGCCGCCCCCGTGCCGCTGAGGCTGTACCTTTTGTGCTGACTTGTGTCCCCCCTGGTGCCCTACAAAACCCCCCTGGTCTGCCCTCCGAAGACGCGGGTACCTACCTGCTGGCAGACTGGAACCGGGGCACCCCCTTCTCCATTGAAGCCTATGTGTTTTGGGCACCTCTTTGACCTCTGCAACTGACCGGCCCTGAGCTGTTGGTGTGGTAACTTTGGGTTTGCCCTTAACCCCCAACGGTGGGCTACCTTGGACCCAACTGTGAACCCTGTAGGTGGTTTACTTACCTGCAAAACTAACGAATACTTACCTCCCCCAGGAACTGTTGAAATTTGCACTGTGTCTAGTTTTTAAATAGCTTATTGCCATTTTTGCCAAAACTGTACATGCTATTTTGCTGATTCAAAGTGAAGTACCTTTCATTTAAAGTATTTATTGTAAATCTTGAACCTGTGGTTCTTAAAATAAACTAAGAAAATATATTTTTCTATATAAAAACCTATTGGCCTGGAATTGTCTTTGAGTGTGTGTTCCTCATTTATTGCCTGTGTGTGTACAACAAATGCTCAACACTACCCTCTGATAAGCCTACTGCTCGACCGAACTACCACAAAATAGAGCATTAGAATTATCTCTTTTTGCCACTATCTTACCTCTAAGGGGAACCCTTGGACTCTGTGCATGCTATTTCTTACTTTGAAATAGTACATACAGAGCCAACTTCCTACACACCTTATACCAGGTCCAGATATCCCCCATTAGTGAGGTGTAGGCAGTATCTAGGAAGCCAGGCTCTCTAGAGGTAGCTGTGGATGAGCAGCCAAGGCTTATCTAGGAGGCATGCAATACCACTGTAGTCACACAGCACTTACAAACATGAAAGAACCACACAGTGTTACACAAATAAAGGGTCGTTATTATGGTAACACAAATACTAGAATACTTATAGGCAGTTCCCCCCAACTGGAGGTAAATAAACACACTAATTATATACACAATGGCAATCAGAAAGGAGCATAAAAACAACAAGAATTGGCAAAGGTAATAGAAAATAGTGAGGGTCCTAGGGAAGGGCCAAACCATATATTAAGAAAGTGGAATGCGAGATACAGTCCCCCACCCAAGGATGTGGAATTGTTAGAGGGGAGCTGGGGGAACTAGGAACCCCAAGAGGCAAGTACCAGAGTGACCCCCAGCGACCAGGAGAGTAGAGGTAAGTACCTGGTTTACCCCAAAACCAACAGAAGGACTTAGAAAAAGGATTGTGCAAGACCCAAACCAGACTGGAAGAACCCAAAAGGTAGGTTCTGGCAGAAGAGGGCCTACAAAGGAAGGGGACCAAGTCCAGTTTGTTATGGAGTGTCCAGTCGTGGCAGGAACCACTACCCACCCTTCTGTGGATGCAGAACCAGGTCGACAGGGAACGAAGACCAGCTGTGCAGCACAGGAGATGAAGAGGAGTCCCTGAAGTGATGCAGATGGTGTCCCACGTTGGCGGTCTGGTTGTAGTTGGTCAGTGGTGCAGTGAAACCAAAAAGAGGCCTTGGCAAATGCAGAAGAAGAAAACAAAGTGTTGCAAGGCTGAAGAGGACCAGCAAGGCCCAGGGGACTCGACCCTTAGAGGGGAGTCCGAGGTGACCCTCAGAAGCTGGCAGAGCCTGCAGAAGAGAAGGCAGCCCCCACAGGCAACCCACTGGCAGCAGGGACAGCGAGGCCCACTCAGCACACCTGAAGAGTAGTCCCATGTCACTGGAGCAGCAGAGAGGAGACTGTGCTTGGCAGGAGGAAGTGCTTGGGGGCAGGGCTACACGGAGCCTGAAGATCCCTTGGAGCAGGAGCAAACAAGCCTTGGTAGTTGCAAGAGTCACTGTGCACAGGGGTACTATCCCGCAAGGAGAGGCAAGGGCTTACCGTCTCCCAAGTTGGACAGCTGGCAGAGAGGACCACTCCAGACCACCACCTGTGATGCAGGATCCATGCAGTTCCGGAGGAGAGCAGATCCACGCAGCCGATCGTCATTGCAGTTGGTGCCTGCAGATGCAGGGGAGTGACTCCTTCACTCCAAGGGAGATTCTTTCTTACTTCTTGGTTCAGGCTGGAGTCTTGTTGACCTCAGAGGATGCACAGCCAGGGAAGTGTTGCAGTTGCTGGAAGGAGCTGAAGAAGCTGGAGAAACAATGTTGCAAAGCAGAGGCGTCGCTGAAGTTGCAGATTGTTGGTTCCTGAAGAGTCCAGTTCCGGTCCCAGTGGCCAGAAGATTAAGTAAATGATGCAGAGGAGTCCTGGTGGAATCTTGCATGTGGAATCTGAGGACCCACCCAAGAGGGAGACCCTAAATAGCCCAGGGAGGGGGGATTGGTCACCTAGAAACGTGGCCACCTATCAGGAGGGGGCTGTGACGGCACCTGCCTTACCTGGCCACTCAGATGCTCCCAGGGGCCTCAGCACATCTTGGATTCAAGATGGCAGAATCAAGTGGCCACCTGAAGGAGCTCTGGGCACCACCCCTGGGGTGCTGATGGACATACGAGTGGTCACTCCACTTTCCTTTATCCAGTTTCACGCCAGAGCAGGGACCGAGGGTCCCTGGACTGGTGCAAACCGGTTACTAGAAGGAGGGCACCAAATGTGCCCTTCAAAGCATACCAGTGGCTTGGGAGGCTACCCCTCCCAAGCCATGTAACACCTATTTCCAAGGTGAGAGGGTGTTGACTCCCTCTCCCACAGGAAAACCTTTGTTCTGCCTTCCCCTGCTTGAGCTGGTCAAGCAGCAGGAGGGCAGAAACCTGTCTTTGGGGTGGCAGCAGCACGGGCTGCCCAGAAAACATCAGAAGACTGGTAGGAGCAATACTGGGGGTCCTCTAAGGAGCCCCCAAAGTTCATGGAATCATACAACCAATACTGACAACAGTATTGGGGTACGATTCCGACATGTTTGATACCAAACATGCCTAGGTTCGGAGTTACCGTTATGTAGCTGGACACAGGTAGTTACACTGTGTCTGGTTACACGGATAAAATGGCTTCCCCTCATTTACTAAGTCCAGTGTAATGGAGCTGGAGTTGATAGGGGCACCTCTGCTCATGCATGGGGTGCCCTCACACACACAAGGCCCTGCACACTGCCCTCTGGGCTAGGAAGGCCTACCATAGGGGTGACTCACAGTGATCTTCTGCAGTGACTTGTGGTACAAAGGATGCAAGCACCTTTTCACGCAGGCTGCAATGGCAGGCCTAGAAACACATTTTGCATGGGCTTCCATTGGTGGCATAACACATGCTGCAGCCCATGGGGAACCCCTGGTGCCCCAATGCCCTGTTATCTAAGTGCCATATGCGAGGGACTTGTTTGGGGGCACCAGCATGCCAATTGTGGGGTGTGCAAAGTCCTAAGCAACCAAATTTAGAGGGAGGGAGCACAATCACTGGGGTTCTGGTTTGCAGGATCCCAGTGAAAACAGTCCAAGCATACTGATAGCATGCAAAAAGTGGGGTAACTTTGCCAAAAAGAGGGTACTTTCCTACAGTGCTGAACCACTGGAATAATAAAGTCGACCTAGAGAACATTATCACAAAAGTAATGCTTTTAGATTTGTCTGGAAACCCCACCAGATACCTACAGCCTAGAAATAAACTAGAGAAGACACCTTGTTCTAAAGGTCTGCAGTCATTGGACACTAGAAGATTCCCAAAGCAGTAAAGAGTGTAAGTGACAGCTGTAGCTTCACGAAGATTGTCTCAAGAGTTATTGTGAGCATTATCTAACCACGCTGGTCAATTTCCGACGCCACCAATTTCATGTTGCTGGCGGGTTTGAAAAGCTTTTGCATCGTGGTCATGCCGGTTCCAGACCAGGGAATGTATTCTCTCCAGAAGACGGGACACAAATGTGTGGATGTTTTTCACCTCTTTCCTCCGTTAGGATGAGCGCCTCTGTCAGAGTTCCTGTTCCAGGTGCGCGATGTGTAGGCTTAGCAAAGGTTTGGCCTACATTACCGAATATCCAAGGAGAGGGCAAAGGAAAGGAACCAATGGAGCAAGCCGAATGGTTATAGTATCTGTAAAACAGGTTGTACTAAATTCAGTGGGAATACTGATGTTATTTAATACTTGAGAAGCTGCACTAATGCTGAAGCTGCTTGATGAATATGGTCATAACTTATCGTGTACAACTGGCTGGAGTCATCCATCCAAGATTTTACTGTCTTTCCAGAACATCAGTAGCCGGTGTATAATATGCAATTGGAGGGGCAGCGAATTTCACAACTTGTCTGCAGGGTCCAAAAAATCCCTACCTTATTTACTTTCATATTTATAATAATGTGGGGGGACCATAATAGGGAAACGTCATACCAAAACCATTTTTAAAAAAAAGCTGATCATGGTGGGGAGTCTCCTCCGGAGAGTCAACAAAAGCAAAAAAAAGATCACCAACAAGGAGGGACCTAATAGCAGGAACCACATCAGCAGGGAGAACAAAACAGTGAGGTTCCCGCTGTAAAATCATCCAAAAACCTACACATGAATTATAATGCGCTCTTCATTCAACAGTAATCAGAAACAGAGCGTACCACCCACAATGCACCAGGACCCACTTTGGTTGGAGGTGAAGAGATTAAACTTCCGTAAACTCTGATCAACGACTAGGGATCCCATTGCATCCAGGAAGTGTGACTAATTGTATGGAGTCTTGTTAAGCTGAATGAGTCGAGTCTACCTGCTTCACGGTTAGGTGAGCAGATGTGCATTTTATGTGGTTTTCCAAGGCCAGAGTACAAATTCACGTGGGTAAAGAGCACAGAAATTAGAATTTGAGGCCTGAGAAATTAGAGTGTCGATGGATTGTCTTCTGTCCAGGTTATTGTATTATTGATGAAAATTAAAACTGTTTTCTGTGTATCCAAAAGTTAAGAAAACTTTCAGGAAGAGAAATATTGCTCTGAGCTTTAAGATATTTATGTGGTAATTCATGGTCCTTTGTAGACCACAGTTTATGTATTCAGAGGCCTCAGAGTGTGACATGACAGCCATACTCAGAGGTTCATTTTTAGCAAGATCTGTGGCTGCCACACCCTTTAACAATCCTCACTACCTTTAGTGACTCCTAGACCACACCGGACAAGGCATCAAGAACCAGAGAGGGATGCCTTGTGGATCTCCAGTGCAAACCTAAAACTGGCTCATTACAATTCACTCAGGGCTGAGTATCACACTTAAAAAGTGAATCCACAGAGCAGGAGTTTGGAAAGGAAAGACCATTTCACTAGAAATGGATGAAGACGGCAGTCAAAAGGTAATGCAGTTACCACAATGGGAAATGCTGCAGTGTTCTGAGATTCAGGCGGATGCCAACGTGCAGAGAAACAAGACCACAGATAAATACCACAATATATTTAGAGTAATAGAAGATTCTTATTATGAAGATAGTAAAGACCAAACACGGCCTTTCCTCTTGGTCCAGAAGGGCTCCAGGATAACCTTCAGGACTGACAGGAGATGGGAGAAGTAACAACCAAGCTAACAAATGGAAGGAGCAAAGATCTCAAACAAAGTGGGTAAGCAAACAAAGGAACTAACCCACAACAGTCCTACCCAATCCTTAGATACAGTCCCACAGGGAGAAAATACCAAAAGTCAAGGACATGAGTCGGGTGTGTAGGAGCAGAAAGTTGGCTCTGTATATCCTATCTCAAAGTGAGATAAAGTGTGCACAGAGTCCAAGGGTTCCCCTTAGAGGTAAGATAGTGGCAAAATTAGATAATTCTAATGCTCTATTTTGTGGTAGAGTGGTCGAGCAATAGGCTTATCAGAGGGTAGTGTTAAGTATTAGTTGTACACACACAGGCAATAAATGAGGAACACACACTCAAAGACTTAACTCCAGGCCAATAGGTTTTTATATAGAAAAATAGATTTTCTTAATTTATTTTTAGAACCACAAAATTCCAATTTTAGGTAAGCACATAAATTGCAAGGTACTTCACACAGGTAAGTATAGAACTTTGATTTAAAACAGTAGTACACACAGTTTTGATTCAAATGGCAAATAGCTATTTTAAATGTGGATACTGCAAAAATCAACAGTTCCTGGGGGAGGTAAGTAATAGTTAGTTTTTCAGGTAAGTAAAGCACTTACAGTCAGTCTCCTGGGCATAGGCAGCCCACCGTTGGGTGCTCAATGCAACCCCAAAGCCACAGCACCAGCAACAAAGAGTCGGTCAGGGGCAGAGCTCAAAGGAGGGCCCAAAACACATAGGCGCCTATAGAGAACAGGGGTGCTCCGGTTCCAGTGTGCTAGCAGGTAAGTATCTGCGTCCTCAGGGAGCAGACCGGGGGTTTTTGTAGAGCAATGGGGGCGAGGGTGGCGGGGGGGGGGAGAAACACACACAAGCACACAAAACACGCCCTCAGCGGCACAAATGCGGTCCAGTGCAGTGTGCAAAGTAGGCATCTGGTTTTGTATTGAAAACAATGGAGGGACCCGGGGGTCACTCTGGCGATGAAGGCAGGGCACAGGGGGGCTTCTCGGGCCAGCCACTGACTGGGCTAGGATAAGAGACGCCTGCTGGTCACTCCTGCACTGGTAGGTGGTTCCTCTCGGTCCTGGGGGCTGCGGTGCAGTGCTTGGATCAGGTGTCCGGTTCCTTTGTTATGAGGCACTCGCGGTCAGGGGGAGCCTCTGGATCCTCTCTGCAGGCGTCGCTGTAGGGGTGCAGGGAGGTCGAATCAGGGTGTCCACATCGTTGGAGTCGCCTAGAAGTCCTCTCTGCAGTGTTGGTTTCTCCAAACTCGAGCTGGGGGCGTCGGGCGCAGAGTGTGAAGACTCACACTTCTGGCGGGAAGTTAGAGTCTTTTTAAAGTTGGTTTCTTGTTGCTGTTTTGTGTTTTTTTCTGGACAAAGCCGCCGTCCTCGGGAGGTTCTTGGTCCTTTAGGTGCAGGTCAGTCCTCTGAGCCCTCAGAGGTCGTTGGTCCCACTGGATGCGTCGCTGTGCAGGTTCTTTGAGTCAGGAAACATGCTGGTAGGGCTTGGGCCAAGTCAGTTGTCATCCCTGACGTCTCTGCGGGCCTTTCAGGTCAGCAGTCCTTTCTTCAGGTTGCAGGAATCTGATTTCCTGGATTCAGGGTCACCCCTAAATACTGAATTTAGGGGTGTGTTTAGGTCTGGGGGGGCAGTAGCCAATGGCTACTGTCCTGGAGGGTGGCTACACCCTCTTTGTGCCTCCTCCCTGTGGGGAGGGGAGCACATCCCTATTCCTATTGGGGGAATCCTCCAAAACCAAGATGGATTTCATAGGGCAGGGGTCACCTCAGCTCAGGACACCTTAGGGGCTGTCCTGACTGTTGGGTGACTCCTCCTTGTTTTTCTCATCACCTCCTCCAGCCTTGCTGCTAAAAGTGGGGGCAGTGGCCGGAGGGCGGGCATCTCTACTAGCTGGAATGCCCAGGGGTGCTGTAACAACAGGCATGATCCTTTGAGGCTCACTGCCAGGTGTTACAGTTCCTGCAGAGGGAGGTGAGAAGCATCTCCACCCAGTGCAGGCTTTGTTCCTGGCCACAGAGTGACAAACGCACTCACCCCCATGTGGCCAGAAACTAGTCTGGTTGTGGCAGGAACTGGTCAGCCTAACACTAGGAATTAGACTGGTATACAGGGGGCATCTCTAAGATGCCCTCTGTGTGCATTTTTCAATAAATCCCACACTAGCGTCAGTGTGGATTTATTGTGCTAAGAAGTTTGATACCAAACTTCCCAGATTTCAGTGTAGCCTTTATGGAACTGTGGAGTTTGTAATTGGCAGACTCCCAGACCATATACTCTTTATGGCTACCCTGCACTTACAATGTCTAAGGTTTGACTTAGACACTGTAGGGGCATAGTGCTCATGCAACTATGCTCTCACCTGTGGTATAGTGCACCCCGCCTTAGGGCTGTATGGCCTGCTAAAGGGGTGACTTATCTATGCCTCAGGCAGTGGGTTGTGGGCATGGCACCCTGAGGGGAGTGCCATGTCGACTTAGTCATTTTCTCCCCACCAGCACACACAAGCTGTGAGGCAGTGTGCATGTGCTGAGTGAGGGGTCCCCAGGATAGCATAATACAGGCTGCAGCCCTTGGAGACCTTCCCTGGCATCAGGGCCCTTGGTACCAGAGGTACCATTTGCAAGGGACTTATCTGTGTGCCAGGGCTGTGCCAATTGTGGGAACAAAAGGTACAGTTTAGGGAAAGAGCACTGGTGTTGGGGCCTGGTTAGCAGGATCCCAGCACACTTTCAATCATAACTAGCATCAACAAAAGGTAAAAAGTTAGGGGGTAACCATGCCAAGGAGGCATTTCCTTACAGGGTGCAAATGGATGCGGCCGAACAGCCTTTCAACCACCTATTCCTTGTTCGTCTCTCATGGAGACCTGGAAGTGGAGACGTCATGGTGGCCATGGGGGCCCCTGCGTTGAAGAAGCGTGGAGTCACCAAGCCCTGGTTTTCCATTTATGCCCAAGATCAATAGCTGAGGAGTGCACTTTCGTACTCCTGTACCACTTGTTACAATGTTTTCTACATGCTGTTCTGAAATCCTTCGGGTTAGCAACCTAGGAGTTTGTCAGGGTGAAGCAGTCGGGCTACCTTTAGTTAGATTAATTTGTACTACCGATGTATATTGGGTTTGATTGTTAGGTTCTTGTCTTGCTCTCTTTGACTGTTTGTGCCAACTAGTGATAGTGGAGTGGTTATACAAATCTGGAGTCATTTGGGCTTACTTCAATACTCTGGAAACAAGATTGGTTCTTTCTTGCTGATTGATGTATAACGGTAGGAGAGAATATTATTGTACGTGCTCCGTTATTAGTGTCCTGATGATGATCCTGGAAACATCAAGGGGTCGAAACGTCATTGATGCTTTCTCAAGCTAATTGGATACAAGCAATTTTTTTTTGTGTAGACTCATTGGGGTTTTCTTGTTTTTTATTTTAAATTTGGATCCATCACTTTTTTTGTCTAAACACTGTTTATTATGTGTACTTGTATGTCAGTTTAAATTGTGGAGGCATGTTTTAGTGGTATAAATGCGATTTGTGAATAATTATTCTTCTGTTTTTGCATTTTATTGTGTGTTGGCACTCCCCCGTCCCCCCCCCCTTGTTTTTGTTATTTAATAATTCTCTTGGAACTATAGTGGTTAACAATATAATTGTTGCCCCAAGTTTTGGGCTTGCAGGGCTGCTCCGGTTATTTTGGTATTGTTCTGAAATCCTTGACACAAGACCACGTTTAATTAGGGCCACAGATATAGTATTATTTTTATTTATGGAAATGTAATTTGATTGGGAAGCTTAGCAACATCATAGAGACACCCGGACCAGACCACACTTTTGCTGGAATGTCATTGCCTGCCACTGGTCACATTCCTGGCGCGTGGTGTCATTCCGCGCTCTCCCTAATCTAATCCCAGAGCTACCTTTGGACTGTGCCCTGAGCTGCAGAGGAAGGCTTCTCCTGGGGGGTAAGGAGTGGAGTGGGTCTTCGTGGACGCCTGATGAAGGCTGTTTGGTGTTTTGTCATCTGGTTGCTCAGACTTCAGCAGCTGCTCAGGAAGCGTTACACAAGCAGACCCACTGAACTCTCTCCCAGTGCTGGTCACCAAGCGCTAGATCAGCCTGCCTCCTCCTGCCACGGGGTCTGACCTGACAAGGCTCTCAGCCATCGCTGCAGGACAGGAGGGCATGTTTGTGTTTGGCCTGCTTCCTCTCAGCTGCAACCACCAGCTTCCTTGAAGCCTGCCTGGCGCTGGGCAGTTCTCCTGTACCCCGGAAATGGAGCCTCTCCATGACAGCAATGACCCGGGCCATTAGAGCCTGCCTGATGCTTCAATCAGGCGCTTTTGTTATTTCCCTGCAAGGCTCAGGTCACTCATCAGCTCTCTGCCTCGAAGGTAAGGATCCGGAGATCGCTGGTAATGTGCGATATTACTGACATTTATTAAGTGCACGCGCACCCCTGTGGCTATCCGGTCATTCATCTGCATCTGGTCCCCTCCCCCTTTCTCACAGTACCTCACATCTGGCCCCCTCCCCCTTTCTCACAGTACCTCACATCTGGCCCCCTCCCCCTTTCTCACAGTACCTCACATCTGGCCAGCCTTCCCTCTCTCATCATGTTGTCCATTCCCTCTGGCACTCCCTCCTGTCGCCTGTTTGTCATTTCACCTCATGGACTTCCGTCCTCCCCCTCTCCACGAACCCTCCAAGCCAGTGGTTCTTATCCCCTTGACGCCTGACCCCCCAATTTAATGATTACAGCAATCTGGGGGCCCCCACCGAATCATTATTGGAATCCGGGGACCCCCAGTGAGTGCAAGCCGGGGACCCGGCCTAAGCAATGTTGATGATGTGGAGAGTGAAAGAGCACAGACTCGTGTACTGCTCCCCCCAATCACTGAGCACCCCAACTCATCTCTAGCCACGGATTTCAAAGTCATTCACATTTACAGGACGTCTTAGAACTTTCAATTTTAAATGGAGTTTTTTTTTTTTACTTTTGTACACTCAATTAATCTGTTGATATTATTTAATTTTCTAAGCAGTCGCGGCCCACTGAGTAGACATCACGGAGCACCAGGGCTCCCTGGACCACAGGCGAAGAACCAGAGCTCTGAGCCTTAAAGTCCTCTTTATGGTCCGAAAACCTCCCATCTCCCTTCCTTTTAAAGCTCATTCTCCTCTCTTAGTATATTTTCTGAGTTCTATCCCACCACGAGTTCTGTAGAGAACTGTTAACAGTGTCTTGTGCTCACCTGCATAGAACGATTCCATGATGGCTCTTTGTCAGACGTTGATACTAACATGTCAAGCTCTTCCAAGGGAGAGTGAGCTGACATCTTTCTAGTTAACTAGCACTTGAACAAACATGAAACTTATACAATTAATATGGTATCGCCTCGCAGTGGTAGAGTCGGTCTGGTGCACTTCCAATCTGTTTGGAGGTTATCATCACAGATTACAACCTGGTTCAACTTGTGATGATGTGTTAAAGGTCCATTTCTCTGGTAGGTGAGTATTTCTTTATCATTGAACTAAGGGTGTACAATTTTGGTGTTCAAGGGATGGGGCCCAAGCGCTTTGCTGTTCGCTGAAGCATCATCTGTATAAAAAACAGCAAAGTATGGGAGGCAAAACACTGTCATTCCCAGCACTTGTCTTCCAGAGAGCAGCTGCAAGGGAAGAAGAGATCCCAACTCACATTTAAATCGACACAAGTCTATAATTGTATTTTCTAATTAGCAAGTATACACAAACATTGGCAAAGCCAATAAGTCTCGCCTTTGAGACTTCGTGGCTTTGCCAAAGCCTTTTGGTGATACTGTACAGCAATCGGGAACACATTTTTTTTTTTTTTTTATGATGCTGGGCTGCATCTGCCAAAAGAAAAAAGAAAACAAAGTTGCAATGACGTGGCTGCATCACCGTGCATGCGTATGTCTCTGAAGGAAGTGGGGCCATCTTTTTCTATCACCATGCATGCGTATGCCTATGAAAGAAGTTGGGGCGATATTATTTATTTAACAATGCAAAATGGATCAGTAAATTAAAAGAAGCATTGGCAAAGACAATAGGTTTCTCCTATATAAGAGATATTGGTTTTGCCAATGTCGTTTAGCCACACTGTACATCATACTGAAGTGAGGCGCAGTGCCATGGCATAGAGTAGTGTAGAGTGGCTTGGAGTGGAGCAGAGTGGCTTGGAGTGGAGTGGAGCAGAGCAGAGTGGCATGGAGTGGAGGAGAGTAGAGTGGCTTGGAGTGGAGGAGAGTAGAGTGGCTTGGAGTGGAGGAGAGTAGAGTGGCTTGGAGTGGGGCAGAGTGGCTTGGAGTGGAGGAGAGTAGAGTGGCTTGGAGTGGGGTAGAGTGGAGGAGAGTAGAGTGGCTTGGAGTGGAGGAGAGTGGCGGAGAATAGAGTGGCTTAGAGTGGAGGAGAGTAGCTTGGAGTGGAGGAGAGTAGAGTGGCTTGGAGTGGGGTAGAGTGGAGTTAGGGTGACCAGATTTTCAGTACAAAAACCAGGTACGTCCATTGACACAGGACTAGGACTAAATATTGGTACTACAGTGACCCGTACCAACCTTTAGTCATATCATGAAAATGAAAGACTCTCCAAAGCTTTTTTCAAGGGGAGGAGGTTTATGATCCTGGCCTCGGGGAAGGGCTCCTTTGAGACTGATTTACCCAGCACAGGCAGCACAGCAGGAAACTATGTTCAAGTAAACTCTGTCCCGGGTGTGATGAGAGGGCAAGTGTAAAGGTGGGCCTTCACTGCACTGGGATAAATGTGTGTGCTCACCAGACCCCCTCTCAAATCAGGTACATGTATTCTTTTTTTTTTTAAAGACGGGTCAGGACGCCAGGGCAGTCCTTAAAAACCGGGACTGTGCGGGCTAATCTGGGACGTCTGGTCACCGTAAGTGGAGTGGTGTAGAGTAGAGTGGTATACAGAGAAGGGTCATAGACGGAAGTGACGTGGTGAAGAGTGGAGTGGCATAAAGTAGAGTGGACTGGCACAGAGTAGAGTGACGTAGAGTGCAGTGGCATAGTGTAGAGTGGGGTGGAGTGACGTGGAGTGGTGTACAGTGGAGTAGAGTGGTGTAGAGTGAAGTGGCACAGAATGAAGTGGCATACAGTAGAGTGCCATTGAGTGGAGCAGGGTAGCGTGGCGCAGAGTGTGACTGTGTGAAGTAGAGTAGCATAGAGTACAATGCCATAGAGAGGTGGGCATAGAGAAGAGTGGCATAGAGTGGAAAGGCCTAGAGTGGTGTACGGTGGAGTGGAGTGGCATGGAGCGGAGTGGTGTACATTGGGGTAGAGTTGCTCAGAGTGCAGGGGCGTACAGTGGAGTGAAGAGGTGTAGAGTCAATTGGAGTGATGTCGAGTAGACTGGCATAGAGGGCAGTGGTTTAGAGTCCAGTAGCATAGAGGCCAGTGGCATACAGTACAGTGGTGCAGAGTATAGTAGAGTGGAGTGCATGGCGTAGAGTGGAGTGGAGTGGAGTAGGGTGGTGCAGAGTACCGTGACGTAGCTTGCAGTGGTGCAGTTGAGAAGAGTGGCATAGAATGCAGTTGAGTAGAGTGGTGGAGAATAGACTGCAGTGGAATTGAGTAAAGTGGTGCAGAATACAGTCGGTTGGCGAGTGCAGTGGTATAGAGTAGAGTGGTGCAGAGTAGAGTACAGTGGCTACTGCAGTGGCATAGAACAGAGTGGAGTAGAGGAGAATGGCACAGAGTGCAGTGGCATATAGTGGAGTTGAGTGGTGTAGAGTGCAGTGGCGTGGAGTAGTGCAGAGTGGTGTGCAGTGCAGCTGTGTAGAGTGGTGCAGAGAAAAGAAGCTTAAAATGCAGTGGCATTTAGTGCAGTGCAGAGTGGCGTATAGTGCAGTGGCATACAGAAGAGTGGCATAGAGTGCAGTGGCATAGCGTGGTGCAGAGTACAGTGGTGTACAGTGCAGTGGTACAGAGTGGAATGGCATGGAGCGGAATGGTGTAGAGAACAGTGGCGTAGGGTGGTGCAGAATAGAGCAGTGCAGAGTAGAGAAGAGTAGCATAGAGTGCAGTGACAGAGGGGAGTGGCACAGATTAGGGTAGCACAGATTAGGGTGGTGCAGATTAGGGTGGGGTACGCTGTAGTGAAGATAGAGAGCAGCTGCGTAGAGTGCAGTGGCGTAGATGCAGTGGTGTGAAGTAGAGTGCAGTCATGTAAAGTGCACTGGCATAGAGTGGAGTGATATAAAGTGGAGCAGTGCAGAGTACAGTAAAGTGGCGTGGGGTGGTGCAGAGTAGAGAGGAGTGTTGTGAAGTGGAGTGCCTTACAGTGGAGTGGTGCGGAGTAGAGTAGAGTGGCATAGAGGGCAGTGGTGTTAAGTAGAGTGCTGCAGAATAGAGAGGTGTGGAGTGGTGTAGAGAAGAGTTGAGTGGTGTACAGTGCAGTGGCATAGAGTGCAGTGGTGCACCGTAGAATATAGAGGTGTGGAGTGGTGCAGAGTAAAGTACAGTGGTGCAGAGTGGAGTGGTGCAAAGTGCAGTGGCATAGAGTGCAGTGGCGTAGTGTGTAATGGTGGCGAGTAGGGGGCATAGAGTGCAGTAGTGTAGAGTGGTGCAGAGGCACAGAGTGCAGTGGAGTAGAGTAGATTGGCATAGGATGGAGTAGTGTAGAGTGTAGCGGGGTACAGTGTTGTAGAGTGGCATAGAGTGCGGTGGCATAGTGTGGAGTGGTGTAGATTGCAGTGGAGTAGCGTAGAGTGGTGCAGAGTAGAGTGCAGTTGGATAGAATGCAGTTGTGTAAAGTGCAATGTCAGAGTGAAATGATGTGCAGTGGCATAAAGTAGAGTGGCACAGAGTGGAGTGGCACAGACTGGAGTGGTGTGCAGAGTTGAGTGCAGTGCTATGGAGTGGTGCAGAATACAGTAGAGTGGCATAGAAAGCAGTGCCACAGAATAGAGTTTTGCAGAGTGGCATAGAATGGTCTGGTGTAGAGTGCAGTGGCTTAGAGTGAAGTAGTGCAGAGTAGAGTAGCATAGAGTGGAGCGGCGTACACTGCAGTGGTGCAGAGCAGATTAGAGTCAAATGGCATAGAGGGCAGTGGCACAGAGTAGAGTGGAGTGGTGTAATGTGCAGTGGCATAGAGTACAGTAGTGCAGAGTAGAGTAGCATTGAAGGGAGTGGCGTACACTGCAGTGGTGCAGAGTAGATTAGAGTTTACTGGTGTAGAGGGCAGTGGTACAGAGTAGATTAGAGTCGAATGGCATAGAGGGCAGTGGCACAGAGTAGAGTGGTGTAGTGTGCAGTGGCTTAGCGTAAAGTAGTGCAGAGTAGAATGGCAGAATGGAGTGGCGTACACTGCAGTGGTGCAGATTAGAGTTGAATGGCATAGAGGGCAGTGACGTGGAGTGGTGTAGTGAGCAGTGGCATAGAGTGGAGTGGTGCAGAGTAGAGTGACATATAATGCAGTGGCATAGAGTACAGTAGTGCATAGTAGAGTCGCATAGAAGGGGGTGGCGCA
Organism: Pleurodeles waltl; assembly: GCF_031143425.1. NCBI lineage: Eukaryota > Metazoa > Chordata > Amphibia > Caudata > Salamandridae > Pleurodeles > Pleurodeles waltl. Next base: position 73,911,628 of record NC_090447.1, on the reverse strand, counting down.
CACTGCAGTGGTGCAGAGTAGATTAGAGTTGAACGGCATAGAGGGCAGTGGCGCAGAGTGGATTGGTGTAGTGTGCAGTGGCATAGAGTGGAGTGGTGCACATTAGAGTGGCAAAAAAGTGCAGTAAATTAGAAGAATCCAGTCAAAGGACTATGTCAGAGCTTCAGTTCAAGTTCTATGGGTTCCTTAATCTATAAAGAGAAGCCAATCTCATGGGTTTTATCAATGTTTTACAGAGGCAGTGCAACAGTGAACATTGTATTATGGACAAATTAGAAGAACACAGTAGAAACAATGTTCTACTCATTAAATGATATTTGGGACATTCTTTATTTAGAAGATAAGCAGGATCACGGTCACACTATACAGTTCAAGGATAGGTGCATTCTGTGCCACAATGACAGACCTGTTCGTTGTAATAGATTCACTGATTTGCTTACATTGTTGGGTAGGGGGGTGGGCGGGGGGGGGAAGAAGCAACATGGAAAAGGGTGGGCTGGAGGATTTAGAAGCTACATGGATGGGGATATGGGTGATGGACAGAAAATACAAGCACTCGTGGAATGCTTGAACCCCCCAAAAAAATTGCTCCAAAATCATAGAGCAGTGGAAGGACACAAGTACTTGGTCCATGCTCCAGGGGAGGGACAAACAAAAGAAGAAGGCATGACTCATGCATGCCATGATAGACAGGGGCAAAGCAAATGAGTGCGACACTGAAGCTAACCCATGGTAAAGCTCTGAACGGACTGTAAGCCCACTGCATGTAAACAAAATCTCTTGCAAAGACAGCGCATGTACTGTCTAGGCGAAACCTAAAAATGAAATTGAAGTAGAGTGAACGAGGGAGAGAACAATATAGGTGCAGGGTGGAGAATCACAAGAGAGACCGAGACTCACATAAAGGTGAGAGCAACATGGAGGGGGCTGTGGATTTGGCAGAGGGCAAAGCACACAAAGAATCGAGCTGGAAAACACATGCACTCTCTCATGGAGCACTTAACCAAAAAGAAAAAAGTAGTTTCCTATAAGCGAGCACAAGAGGAACACAAGTTATCAAGTCAAAAGGATGGCAAAGACGGATGTCCCAGGAGAGATACAAATACAGTATGGTACAAAAAAAGACCATTGGATACGAATGCAACCGAATATGAGTGACAATAATGCCAACCAAAGGTAAGCAATAGGTGGGCTGTGAGCCCAATGTAAGTTCTTGATAAAGCCACAGAAGGTATTTTGCAACCAGCTTGCTTTGTCTAGCAGGCGAGACAAACAAGGACCACTAGCATTTACTCAAACTGACAGATCAAACACAAACACAAACTGGGACAAGAAATGTATGCTGAACTTTTTTATAGTGCTTTAAAAAAGGAAGAGGCTATAAGCTAGTTTTACACAACAATGCCACCTCAGTAGTAGTGCCACACAACCAGTACACTTGAGCTGTTGTACCTAAATTATTTAAAGAAATCTATTTTAGCATGGACTTCCTGCCGTGCACAAGTTGATAAGAAACCACCCACTGCAGCTCACAGATCGAATCAAACAGCAGTAGGAGCACTCGTCAACATCACAGACAGAAGAACAAGCTGAAAGGAAGAGCAGGTATGAATGCCAGCTTGGCACTGAGACCAAGCTTAGACTGATCATCATCTAGATGGGCAGAGAAACTCGAAGTTTTGGAGATCCATCCGAAGGGATTGGGTTTGAAATGAAAGAGATTTATAAAGCACACAAATACCAAGTGGCGTCAAGGAGTTAGAGGCAATAAGTCCACCTAGGCTAGGGACCAGAGAAGCAACCATGTGGGGCCCAAGGGAATCAGAAAAACTCTGCAGAGAAAAGCCAGGTTTTAAGGGCCTTACTAAAAGCCAGAGGATTCTCAAGGCCAGTTAGGTGACGTGGTAGGGTGTTTCACAGCTTAGGTGGGGCCACAGAGAAGGATCTTCCTCCCAACCTTAGTTCGGACATTTTGGAATCACCACCAAGTTATGCTTGGAAGAACAAAGTGACCTGCTGGGCAAGTACCAATGAAATTTGGCTCCGATGGCACAAGGTCCTGACTTACACAGGGCTTCTTGAGCAATACATAAAGCTTAAAAACGGATTCACCTACTAACTGGAAGACAGTGCAGCTTAGGAAGTTCATCAGAGAGACTGGCACTTGGGAATTTCTAGGATAAGCCTTGCCCCTGCATTCTGAACAATTTGATGTTTCTTCAGCAAATACTTGTTGATATTTAGATAAAGGGCATTGCAGTAGTCGATCCCCAATCCTTGCAGTTTGCCAGCAATTAATAATATATGTTATACTCCATCAATTCGGCGCTCACGACAGAGCGAGAGTGAAACAGAAGGACTTTAATTAGACAAAGATTAGGGAGTGTCAAGTGTAAATTGATCATACTTTTCATCCTTTCAGCTTATAGCAAATGTCTTTGCAGTTAGATACCAAAGCATTAGCCCATAAAGAAAATAAATACTAATAAAGAGGATCAAGAATATGTTTTATCATTACAAATTGTCAACCAGGAAGGCTCTGAGGCGGTCTTCCATTCACAATTGATGCAATGGGTACTAAATCTAGAGACATATTGTCTCCACAATCAAATGTCACATTACCAGTTTTTTGACAGCGCGTATCTGCCATATGTATCGTCCCATTGGGTACGCGGAATCCGAATATGCTTTTTGATAGTAGGATTCTAATTGATTTGAATCAAGGTGATCTCTTGAACTTTACCCCCAAGATTCACAATCTACCTATACACCTAATTTGCTTGTTACTTTCAATAAAAAAAAAAAAGACCTTTCCACAATCAACTTACGCTTCTTTCTGTCAGGTAACCACCTAAAAGGTACTAAAAACAAGTGTAACTCACCACAATGAAAATAGGAAACTACTTATAGCAGGAAAATTGTGCTTATTGACAAGGGACACCATTTCATGAGGACCACTGAGACTGACTTACATCCACACAAAAGGTCTGAATCCCACTGAACATCACCAACAGAGTCAACTGTATACACAAAAAATCTTGATAGTCTAATGCGTTGATTGGCACATTCTAGTGTGAATTCCTTTAAAAAAAAAAAATAGTCAAGCCTCTGTAGAGGATGATTTTTAATATATTGGAAACTGTAAGGCTATTTCTAAAACGTTTTTTCCTTTTAATATTTGTTATGAGGTCAAGATAGATCAAAATGAGGTCTAAATTAAAGAAGCTAGGAAGTTAGACTGTATTGAGAGTAAGGCAACCAAAGATGGACACCACCCATAGGTGCTTGGAGGAGCCACAGAATAAGAAATTACACTTGTGAAACCTTCTGATTCTGGGATGAGTGGCAGTGGATGAATCCTAGAACCCAAAGAACTGATAGTGGCATTCTTGATGTGAGAAGAGAACATTATGTGAGCGACACATGTATACTGTAGGGTCAGCGATGCAGCCCATGAAAAGATTAGATGCTGACGAAGGGGAACCAGGTTCCGTAGTAACTGTATCCCTGGAGGAAAACATGAAAAGACAATTCTAAAGAGGAGTTCAATAAGGATGGAGACATTTTTTGAGGGACCTCAGAGAGGAGTCATTTGAAAGAAGAAAACAAAAGAATGAGATAGGCGGTGACTGCTGGCACGACAGGGGGCATCACTGCATCCTCTCTCCTGCCTATCTGCCAGTATCATACCAGGGTAAGATCTTTCTTTGCTCAGACAGAGGAAAGAACTCAGCCTTGTTGAGATGCTAAAAGCTGGAAAAGAAAGGGGTAATAACAGACTATAAATGAATGCAGCAGAAGCCCTCATACTTGGGGGTGTTTAAAGGGGAGTCATAGTACAAGGCTGGCAATGTTCTTATATTCCCTTATCTGTCCATGTCTCACCACAGCTGTGATTAGTGGAAGATGCATTGCTCGCTGGAGGGTCACATGGTGCCCATGGAGATAAGAGACAGTCGATGTTCATGCATTGCTCACAGATGAGCACACATGTCAAATGTGGAGTTCGCAGTGTGTTTTACAAAAATGCCAATAAAATGGTTTCAGAAAGACCGACGAGCCACTGGTACTATTAATATTCCTTGTTAAAGGGATGTTGATGCTTCAAGCTTCTTTTAGGATTATAGCAAAAAAAAAGTCATGATCTACCAACAGGTAGAGCAAGTGCACAAGAGGGGCTGAAGCCCGGTGCTTGGAAAGGCGATCCAAGAGGGAAGATCCAGTGGAGAGTGTATGCAGGCTGGACACTTCTGGAGATCCGGGAAATCCAGGAAACGTGGTGATTTGTGGCACAGTCTGTGTGTATGAGAGGTGACGGAGGAGGTTATGCCACGTTCACCCACGTCCTCTCCCTTCAGCCTACGGTTCATGCCTGAACAAAGAGTACTTACTCAATGAAAAAACAGAACCTAAAATTCTGTTTGGGTTCCTAAAAGAAGTAGCAGGCTTGGTGGCTGGCTATAATCTGTTACCATGGTAGTGGAATGCCACCAGGCTGATGACGCTTGCCCTGGTGGCCTCTCAGAGAGGACCTTACATGGTCCGGACACAGGTTTAACACTCTCTCGGAGACACCAGCAAGAGCTGGGAGTGATCTGCCCCATTCAGACGTGCGACTCCTTCTACCCCTAGACTTCAAGCATCACAGTCCTGCCTAGTATGAGAGACTCCCGGTGAGCTTAGCATGGGGGAGACCGTGCAAGACAGTGGGGTAGGGAACCACCCCACACACACACACACTTTAGCATCTTAAGTGGGGGTGGTCACTGCACCGGCTGGCCTGGTCATCCGGCCCCACTGACTCTTGATGTATTTCCTAGTTAGCCTCTCCTCTCTGCGGGCTGCACACAGAGGGTGAGAGTCTGATCCAGGGGAGAGCAGGGCGGGGCACCGGGGTGGGGTCAGGAGCTGCTGAGGGAGCCAGGCTCAGCAAGGAGAGAGAAAACAAATGAAAATATAAATATAAAAGTACACTATAACCAGCAAACAGGGTGCGTTGGGAGAGAGGGGATTAAGAGGGACGATCTGATCGAAAAATAGATTGAGAATGGAAAGGAGGAAGGCGTGATGGGTTAAAGGGCAAAAGGAAGGCAAGAAGCAAGGGAGATAATATGAAGGAAAGGTGACAGGAGAAATAGAGGGATGAAAACAACAAGGGAAGGTACAATGATGAGTGGCTGGAAAGATGAAAGGTTGGATGGTGGGAGAAGGATCCATTAATGAACGGTTGGAAGGAAGGGTGAAGAGATGGATGGATGGGTGAAAGGTTGGGTGGTGGGGGAGAAGGATTAATTAATGAAAGGTTGGAAGGAAGGGTGATAAGATGGATGGATGAAAGGTTGGATGGTGGGGGAGTAGGATTCATTAATGAAAGGTTGGAAGGAAGGGTGATAAGATGGATGGATGAAAGGTTGGAAGGAAGGGTGAAGAGATGGATGGACGAAAGGTTGGATGGGAGGGGAGAAGGATCCATTAATGGAATGTTGTAAGGAAGGGTGATAAGATGGACGGATGAAAGGTTGGATGGTGGGGGAGAAGGATTCATTAATGAAAGGTTGGAAGGAAGGGTGATAAGATGGATAGATGAAAGGTTGGATGGTGGGGGAGAAGGATTCATTAATGAAAGGTTGGAAGGAAGGGTGATAAGATGGATAGATGAAAGGTTGGAAGGAAGGGTGAAGAGATGGATGGACGAAAGGTTGGATGGGAGGGGAGAAGGATCCATTAATGGAAGGTTGTAAGGAAGGGTGATAAGATGGACGGATGAAAGGTTGGATGGCGAAGGATTCATTAATGAAAGGTTGGAAGGAAAGGTGAAGAGATGGGTGGATGAAACGTTGGATGGTTGGAGAAGGATCCATTAATGAAAGGTTGGAAATACATCTGATAAGATGGATGGATGAAAGGTTGGATGGTGGGGGAGAAGTATCCATTAATGAAAGATTGGAAGGAAGGGTGATAAGATGGATGGATGAAAGGTTGGATGGTGGGAGAAGGATCCATTAATGAACGGTTCGAAGGAAGTTTGAAGAGATGGATGGATGAAAGGTTCGATGGCGGGGAGAGGGATCCATTAATGTAAAGTTGTAAGGAAGGGTGATAAGATGGATGGATGAAAGGTTGGATGGTGGGGGAGAAGGATTCATTAATGAATGGTTGGAAGGAAGGGTGATAAGATGGATGGAAGAAAGGTTGGAAGGAAGGGTGAAGAGATGGATGGACGAAAGGTTGGATGGCAGGGGAGAAGGATCCATTAATGGAAGGTTGTAAGGAAGGGTGATAAGATGGATGGATGAAAGGTTTGATGGCGAAGGATTCATTAATGAAAGGTTGGAAGGAAAGGTGAAGAGATGGGTGGATGAAAGGTTGGATGGTGGGAGAAGGATCCATTAATGAAAGGTTGAAAATACATGTGATAAGATGGATGGATGAAAGGTTGGATGGTGGGAGAAGGATCCATTAATGAAAGGTTGGAAGGAAGGGTGAAGAGATGGATGGATGAAAGAACTGTTGGATAAAAGGCTGTTGGATAAAAGGCTGTTGGCACAAATCAAAGGAAGAGTGAATGGATTTGTGAAGGGAATGGTCATGGGATGGAAGGTTTGATTAAACGATGGCTGGAGAGGTGGTTGTAAAGATGAAAGGAATGATGAACGAGGTAGTAAACCGATGATTGGAAGGAAAGACTGTGGGTTGTTGGGACAATAAAAGGACGGGGTGAAGGGTCAAAGAATGGATGGATGGAAGGATGAATGGATAGATCGGAGGACGTGCAGGTGAAGAGAACTAATCTAGGAAGTGTCGGGCTTACTGTTTCTCTTAGAGTTTTGTTTCTGAGTGCGGGGCAGTTCCATTTCTGGCTCCCCCTGGGTACACTAGAACAGCAGCTTCTCAGAAGGTGACCCGGAAGTGCTCAAACCTGCATCTCTCTTAGTCTTGTTGCCCTCTCATGAGCTCCAGGGTCTGTTATCCCGAACTGTCCTGCGCATGAAAACTAGAGTAATCCTGGATTCTGTTTCAGGGTCTATGAGAAGGGCTGCATTCTTGTTCATTGTGACTTTACTAGGGGTGGTACTTGTAAGAGAAATGCCTGCCTTGGCTGCATCATATTAAATCATACCTCCACTGTAAATGACAGAGAGTTAGAGAACACGTGTGGAACTAGTCCAAGAAAAGTTGTGCACGTTCTGATTTCAGGTTTTATTCGCACACAGGCCGAGGAAGTGAACTGTGATCACGAAAACTCGCAAATAAATGGTACTGTTAAGTAAAGGTACTGATGTCTTATTATCAACATAAAACTGCTTTTTGTATTACACTTGGGTAACATGGTAGAGAAAACCTGAACTATATATGTGCGTTAAATAAGTGAGCAAATGTAGTGTAGTGTGAGAGCGGAGATGTGAGTAGAGTCTGCGATAACTGAAGGCAGACGAATGGACAGAATGCTATGGTGCAGGTGTGCACACACACACAGCTACGCACACGCACACCCAGTTTTTAATTTGTAAATAAAAACGTGCTGGTGCCCAAAGCTCTCCTGTTAAACCCGCGGCTGCTGCAATTAAATGTGGGAGCAGGAAATACTGAGGCAGGGTAATCCTGAAGCTATCTCGACCTCTTCAATCCATTTACAGACAATCCCTGCCCCGCCAGCTCACTCTTGCAGCTTTCTGCTTTCTCCCTTTGTGACGCTTTTTCGTTTTTCTCTTCCTCGTCTTTCCCATATGTGTCTTTTGCTCGCAGCAAATGCTTGAGGCAGAAGAATAAGCGCCGGCCCTCAAAAATAAGTGCAGGCGCCCTGCACCGGAAACAACAAGCACAAATTAAGCACTGCGCACACCCACACACATTTGAACAACAGTATTATTGTGTGAGTGCAAGGATCGACGTAGAGTTGAGTAGAGTCTCAGGAGTCTGTGACCCTGATGAATGTATAAAAGTTGGACATTAAAAGGGACCAATAGAAAACAAGCATTTGCAATGCAATGTGTCTCACATTTCTCCGAGTTAGAGCTATTAGCATTTGTAAACTCCCAACCAGACTTTTCTTGCCACATTAAATGGAAAAGAAAAAAAAAGAAAAAAGAAAAAAAAAGAAGAAGAGCGTGATCGCGCTGCTACAGTTCACTCGTAGTGAAACCTATCAGCAAAAGTGCAATTATCTATGTAACCGGCAAAAGTGCAATTAACTATGTAATGGGGTCGATGTCATGCAAAGCACTCACCTTCTGCCAAGCGAGATCCCGCTGCGAAAAAAGTAGTCCACAAACCGGATGGAAAACAGCGAGCCTCGTATGTTTTCAGTACTTGGTCGCTGCGCTCGAGGAGAGCTAACCACCGGAAAAGGCATGACATATGCATTTTAAAAGACAAGCCCACTAACCAATGAAAGATACTGACGTGACATGGACAGGGCTCCGAACCCTTTACTAACTACTACAGCGTCTCGCAAGCGATATGCATGAGCAAGCACATGCTAGCGCAGGCTCGACCCTAAAAAGAACAATACACTGAAGAGTTTTCCAATCGCAGAGCCTCTGGCGTGGCAAATGCAGACTTTGCGTGCAAAAAAACACTGATTTGTGTCATGCACGTTTTTTTTATTTTGATTGAAGCACCTGTCGCTTTAAGGGGCGGGGTTGCAAATGCAGAAGTTTTCTGCTGCCAGTCCAGTGATGGAGGTCTTCTGTTCTTTGCCTTTACTGCATCCACAGCCACTCAGCAGGATTCTCAGAGGGAATCCTAACACATTAATATTTATCAGGTAGGACTTCTGTGAATCCTACTGAACGGTGGTGTAACCAGTTTCACATGGACCCCAGTGTGAGTAGAGAAAAGAGCCCATGGCCACTATTTAAACTGTGAAATACAGCAATAATCGAGGTTCAGTGGGCCCCCCTCACCCCAGTGCCACTGCACCTGCTGCACCACTGGAAGCCTGGTCCCTGCTACTGAACGCCCATTCTGCGCCGCAATAGATTTGTGGAAAAAAGATTGGGACACAGCGCGGTGCAGAAATAGTTACTTGCTCTGAACCCCAATGTTGATAGATCAAGATCAGTGCACCATGTCTGATCCCTGTAGACTGAACTGACATGGAGTTTTGGGAAGAGACGCGCTGTATAAAAATCTTAAATAAAATAAATAATAAGTCAGTTATTTGTTGCAAATGCCCTTATGTCTTAGATTTTGCGAATTCGAGCAGGCAACTTCTTGCCGTTCTCTATAAAAATCTATGTTGTTGGGGGGGGGTGATGTGGAGAATGTGGCTGAAGCTATAAAAAAACAATCTTAAAATAAATGAAGAGTAAATTATTTATTTCAAATGTCCTTAATTCTTCAGGCATCCCAATTTGAACTGACCTCTTGTTCGTATTTTCTATAAACATCTATTCGGAGGGGGGGGGGGAGAAGGTGTGGGGGTGCTATAGTTTAAGTGAGATTTTGGAAACACATGTACAACCGGGTTCAGTTTAACTTAGTTGTACCAGAAGTACATTTTGAGGGGTTAAAATTCAGAATCCTGAATCAGGATTAGTAAAAATGTACATTCGGAAAATCTGTTAACAAATGAAGCAATGTCGTCATTATACCAGATTTGCAGTATTAGGCACATTAGAGTGGGGGGTATTGTTTTTGTTTCTGGGCTTGAATTAGATGAACACATATAAACTTGTCATTTGTGCGTATTCACATATCTTTCTAAGGTATTTCAGGCAGACAAATTTGCTCTGTTCTATCAAATTACTTAATCTAGCCCAGGTTGCTATAAAAGAAAGAGGGTGATATACACCACAGCAGACACACTGAAGATAAGTAGCAATTTAAAACTGTTGTATGCACCAAATCATTACAAAGTATTTTTGTTTTATTCTACAAGAAACAAAATACAGCTTCCTAATACTATCCTCTAAAAGCTCTGTTGCTGTTTTAAGGAAAAGATTCGAAACATAGATGTTTTTGTCTAACAAGGAGTTGCCAAGTTACAGGGTTTTTCCTCTCCAAACTTCTCGAAGATTTCTCAAAATTGTGCAAGTTTTGCAAATATTTGCTAAAAATGAGAGAGAAAAACGGAAGTCACTATTAGTGGGAGAATTTCCTTGCAGAAAGAAAATCTTGTATGAAAGGATTTTACAAAAATGTGCCACCCTGTAAAGGTTTGTGAAGAGTAAAACACTTTGCATTTGTGTTTTATTACACAATGTGTAGTCTTTGCACAATGTGACCATCCATTTTTTTTTTTTGCTACTGAGACTCTAAGGCCACTCTGTGTAGCAGGAGACTCCAACCTCTTCATCATAAGGGCCGGTACTACAATGGAAGACGATTATGAGAGGAAAAGAGTGGAGTCTATAAAGGGGTGTGTTTTGATGTCAAAGTGGTCACCTACAAAACATGATGCCCATTCCCTGGCATGGTGAAGAGCACCAATAACACCCTGTGCAACGCCACAGCCATATTCAGGGTCGCTTCAGAATGGCTTGCGTGACGCTTATTGGGGGTGCAGATGTTAGCAAGTGATGTACTCTGAAATACTGATGCTCACTTACTTAAAAATAAATAAATAAAATAAATCCTTAGTCACCATATGATTGCATAGGCACACAATGTATAGATCTTGTCCTGTACGGCTATATTAATATGCCCCCACTACACTGGCCTTTTAAGGTTTTCTTAACCATATTTCCACTACTGGACCCAGAATATACTAAGGAGGGACCAGTTAATAAATGCCCAAAGTAATAAGGGGGTCTATGCCTAGGATAGTGAGTGGGTACAGAGCTTTGTAGTTTGGTGAGCCTATGCAATGTAGTGAGTCCATGCATGGTTCTGGAAGCCTCTCACTGGAGCAGTGGATCTATGAGTATACTGGGTGTTCGTGCAAAGTGTAGTCAGGGAGTTTAAGTACAGTGTGGTCAATCTATGTATACATACAATAGGCCGTTTCGGGCCACAAACTCTGACAAATTGAAATTTATGAGTGAAGAAGTGGATAAATAATCAATAGAACCGCACGGAAAAAAAATTGAAATGCAACCCTTTGTGTCCCTGTATCTTCACGTCAGTGCATTTTGTATTAGATAAAAAACAGAGCCACAAACAGGCCCATCTTGCTTACTCTTTGTGTTCCGGCCCCTTACTGTAGTGCACCGAGTGTCAGTGAGACACATACTGCACAATCTTAAAGGACTGTGTCTACCTTTACATCCCCAGCACAGACAGAATAGAAACCATAATTAAGACAGAGTGGTACCTTCCACGGTGTTGATGCATTTGAAGGAATAATCCACGGGTGGCCCCAGCAGGGCTTCTTGTACAGAAATCGTCGGATTCATCTTTGAGCAGATCTCCTAGAACCTAAAATGAACAGACTGCATTATAGTCTTGTGAAAATGACTTACATTTTCTTACCGTAGATGCCACTTAAAGTCCGCAGGTCAATACAGAAGAAACATTTCACTGAGTCGCAGAAATTGTTTGTACTGGTAACAAGCACAAATAAATCACAAACCACCGAGGCACCTGAATAAGAAAGGCAATGCATGTGAAAAACAAACAGCAAGGACGTCCAGAAGTAAAGCGTGGATTTAAAAATAAGCATTTCAAAATCTCGACCTTACATAAATGGGTCTATACATGCAGCTCAATGCATTATCGAGCTTTGAAAGGGCAAAACATCTTAAGCAATGGATGAACTATGAAACAGTAGATTATATCCTCTAAAAATAGAGGTGGATAAACAAAAATGGAAGCCACAAAGCGTGCCTGTTCACATACAATTGCAATTTCTAACTCCCAGTGCTGCTGTGTGTAGTGTAACAGCTTTAATCAGTCAATTACTGGGGAACACAAAGTGCATTCTGGGACTTGTAGTCTTTCTCTTCTAGTTATAAATATTTGCCACAAATCCCCACTTCCACGCTGCCAGGGAGACTAGTGGAGTGTGCCAAGTATGGGTCAGAGTTCGTGTGAGCTGTGTGCGTTGTGAGGTTGTAGGGTGGTGTGTAGTGTGAAGTCTGGTGCGAAGGTCGCCTATCAGTTAGGAGCTGGTGATTCAGCGGCCTCGGCCCGGTAGAGTTTACCTCGTGTCATCCTGCGGGGGTGCTCGCCCCGCTGCCCCGCGCTGGGTCAGTGGCTCCGGTCCCTTTCCATCCTCCTCCGGGCGCCCTGCTCCGGAGCTCCAGCCTCAAGCCTTAGAGAGACGCGTTTACGGTTTCCATGGCAACGGTGCGCGGCGTAGACACGAAAGAAGGACATCGTGTGGCCTCCACTTAGCGGCCATGTTGGAGTGGAAAAACGACACCTTCCAGACCTTTCGCGGAGAAGTCTATTTGAACCTGTTAATACGTTTATCGCCAAAATTATCTCGAAGCTCTGGCTGTGCCAACTGCCACACGCCGGAAAGTGTTGTTTTCTTAAATAAAAGCAGACTGCTTTAAAAATAAATGTGATTAATAATAATTATATCTGGAAGAGAAATCAGAAAATACAAACATAGGGGATTTGTAACGAAGAAGTTGCTCTCGAGTATAATAGACACTGTAATTTTGCAGTTTTATATAGCGCGAACTCGAACCGAAGGTATTGGAGCGCTTTACATGAACACCAGGTACGTTCCACAAGGACACAGTGGTATTTTGGTAGGCACCGGAAGATTAAGCGATTTGCCCGCAATCATGGGATTGTTGCTTTCCATTTAATAATGATAATAAAAAAACACCCTTCTCTTTTACCTCCAACATCTAGTGTTTTATACCTGGATGACACCCCCCTAAGATGGCCGCCGCGTTTAACACGTTTGAGAGCCGTCGTGGCTTGGGGGACAGGTCTCGCCTAACCCTTATTCACTGACCAATCGGCTATATTCGGAGTTTTTTTCTGTCACACAAACACGTCTCTGATAGGTCGACGTGGCGCAGGGAGTATCCGCCAATGGCAGCGCGCGGCGCTGAGGTTTGAATTGTACCTGGGTGCGCGCGCGGCCGGGAGGGGCCGCCGGTGAGAGGGGGCACGGAGGCGACCGGAGGAGCGCGAGCCACGCACACTCCCCTACGTGTGACCTTCGCCAGCGCTTCCGGTGACGCAGAGGGACCCCGGGTGTTTGACGGTTAGTGTTGAAAAGACGTGCCAACCCTCCCTGTGCGCCCCTCTCTGGGTTTGGGGCAGGTTTTTGGGGGGTGGAGGGGTCGGGTGTGCCCCGGGTCCCCGTTACTCCGCAGCCGGTCCGGTCGTGTCCCCAGAGGGCATCAGGCCATCTAGTTAGGGGAGGGCTTTGGATTTTGTGCTCCTGACAGCTGCGCCCGTCTGACAGCCGGAGTCCCTGATTTCCACTCCCCCTCAGGTCTCGGGCCCTGACAGCTCCGTCACCACTCTTCACAATGAAGCAATTCCAGGGCTGGCATGTTTTTCGCTTTTGAAGTAAACTCAGTGCATATTTTTATCCAACTTTAAATTTTGGTTGCAATTACATTTTTGGGGCACTTTACTTGTTTGAAATAAACCTGCCAACCGGGTTTATCCTGAGGTGCCCCAGGAGAACAGACGCCCCAGGATACTGTGCACAACATTCATGGTGCCCCCTACCCAGAGGGTCTGTTCCTTTCCATTCCACAAGTTACTAGTTCGTTAGGGGGAACGCAGTGTGCAGGATGTGTGGTCCCCTTGGATCTGGCTCACTATTAATACGTTTAAGGAAGCCCTGGAAGGCTCACCGGTCTGTGCCCGTTAATGCATTAGAATCCAAGTATTGCTAAGCTATGTCGTTGTACAAACTTGCCGAGCTTTTGACTTACATGATTGGCTGACTTGATCCTTGGGAAACCTCGCCCTCAATTATGCTAAGTTAAACATTGACTGAGGAGGCTGAACTTTGGATCTCTTCTTTCATTTAACTCAATGTTTACCAAAAGTTGTATTACCACAACCCAATTTTGAGGAAAACTAACTTTGGCGACCCACTTGGCATTAATGGACATGAGGCGGGTACTTTTTCTAATGTAATGAAAGCATCGTGTGATAGCGAACTGTTATTTACAGAACGCACAATTTCCAATGAAATGGCACCTACATTTGGACAGACATCGTTTTACTGTCTATACTGCACACTAGTGATAATGTATGGAAATCGGATTTCAGTGAATATTTATCATTTATGCATCATCAAGTAAAGTGCCTTGATTTGTTTTGATCCTGTTAAAATCCTTGTTTTAATCACGCTTCAGCATTACAAAACTACATGCTTTGTTTTCGTTTTCCTAACTGCTGAATGTTTAAAATTCCATTACAGGTATTTGTTTTGTTGTGTATTACAGAAAATGACATCTTAGAGCTATTCTGATCACACTCCCTGTACCCCAGCAAGTGTGTCCCATAATTCCCTTTAATTTGACTGCAAAGTGAAAGCAGTGTGTAAATACCATTCCGCATGTTGAAACAATAAGCAGCAATCTGCCAGAAGACGTAGCATGACATTTGACCTCTGTCTTAGAAGGTCAGCAAACGTGACAAGATAAATACAGAATTCAAAGTTATTTTTATTTACTGTTGGGACTGTAGCAACCCACCAACAAACAGCTCACTACTCATCAGTGGTTACTGACCCACAGTTTGGAAAACACTGATTTAATCTGTTTTTACTGTAAATATCTGCATTGTAAGATAGGGTAAAGAAGCTGGCACTTATTTTATTGACCGTTCATGTATACGAACAAGATACGGTTCGCAAGTCTTCTCCAAAAATCCTCTTATTTCGATTTCTCACTTGCAGTACATAGTTTGTGTATTAAAATATATTCATATTTATTTAGTAACGTCTCCTTTATGGTACTTCACCACTTGAGGTCAGTGGTCAGGCACTACTGAACAAATATTTGATTAATAGCAAGCCACCTTAGCGTTATACTCTTTAACGTTGAAAAAAAGAGCTATACTTTTTTTTATATAGTTTCGCATTAAGAGACAATTACATTTGGGCAGCCATTTGCGTATTGATATGACACACATTTTGACATTGGTATGGCTTTGCAGTGCCATTCTGTTTATCTTCTGAACCATATTTCAAGGAATACTTTGCAGCCCTGTGTTGGTTTGTAAGTGAAGATCAGTGCTAGGCAGCTTAAGGATATTTGTGGTCTATATGCCTCATATAAGGTGGATGAGTGCAGTCGAAATGCTGGCCTGGTGCTTAATGAGCTGACTGGATTGTTTAGCCTGTGCAGCGCCCTGCCAATTTAAATGTCTGTAATGTATTTTGTGTTACTGCAGAATTCATATCCATCACTTGGCTTACTTGAACTGTGGTGTGTGGGTGTTAGAATTACGGTTAGAAGAGCACTCTTTTTTTATAGTCGGTGCTTAATTTGAGCCAGTGTTTGTAGGATGGGCTGCTGGCAATCCTTTTTGGGGACCAGAACTTACTTTTCCTCTCAAACTTAAACCCTGAGCAAGAAAGATGCATAAAGTGGAAGGAGGAGGAAGAGAAAGAATGGAAAAAATGTGAGAGATGCTGAAATTAAGACTGCAAGAGTAAGATAAAGGGGTGGGGGGGAGTGCCTGTTGGATTAAAGTGGCATAACGTGGAATCAAGGTTATGCAGCCTTGGTATTTGGCACTCTGGCATACAATGGCACCGGCCACTGGCTTCTGAGCAAATCTTTGGGCCCTGGCACTCGTTATTTTAAAACATTAGGCACCATGTATATTGCTCTACAGTGATGTTGTGAGTACATCAACACCCACCTAATAAGAATATATGTACTGTTAATTGTATGTGAGTTCTTTTTTGTGCAGTTTGTTTCTCTTATTTACTTGTAGCGTGTATGTTGATAACCAACTGTGATACCCAACTATGTAGCATGCCCGTGCAGTGTTTGCTCAGACAGTCTTTCAGCTAGTTTGTTTTACAGATAGCTTTCTCCATGACAGCCATTTGAGAGCATATGCAATTTTGTGTTTTTCATGTATTATTAAAGTAACGTGAGAGATAGATGGGAAACTTTTCAAGAAGGTGTTGAGGTTTAAGAACTTATGTTTAGGAAAGTTTAATTCAGATTCATCAAACGACACCAAATTTATTAGCGAAAGAAAAAGGACCTTCATATGGAAACTGACATAACAGTAATATGAAGCTGAGGCCTCTCAGCGTGGTGCTGTCGGAGAGGGGCGGCTAGTAACCCCATAGGTATCAAAAAGATGGGTAGGTGTGGGCACCACTGCTGCGTTCTCCTAGTGATCATCAGGGACGCTGAAACCTGGCCATTTTGCCAACTATATGGGTAGTTGGGGGTCCGATAAAATCAAATCATTAACATTTATAAAGCGCGCTACTCACCCGTGTAGGTCTCAAGGCACTAGAGGGAAGGGGTTACTGCTGCTTGAAGAGCCAGGTCTTGAGTAGTCTCCGGAATGCGGAGTGGTCCTGGGTGGTCCTGAGGATGGTGGGGAGGGTGTTCCAAGTCTTGGCCGCCAGGTAGGAGAAGGACCTCCCACCCGCCGTGGAGCGGCGGATGCGAGGGACGGCGGCGAGAGCGGAGAAGACGGGTGGGAGCGTAGAAGCTGAGGCGACGGTTGAGGTATTCTGGTCCTTTGTTGTGGAGGGCTTTGTGTGCGTGGGTGAAGAGACGGAAGGTCATCCTTTGGCTGACGGGAAGCCCGTGCAGGTGTCTCAGGAGATGTGGCTGTTGCGGGGTATGTTGAGGATGAGGCGGGCGGAGGCGTTTTGAATTCGTTGCAGACGTTTCTGGAGTTTAGCGGTGGTTCCTGCGTATAGGGTGTTGCCGTAGTCCAGGCGGCTCGTGACGAAGGCGTGGGTCACGGTCTTTCTGGTGTCCGCGGGGATCCAGCGGAAGATCTTTCGGAGCATGCAGAGGGTGAGGAAGCAGGAGGATGATACGGCGTTGACTTGTTTGGTCATGGTGAGAAGTGGGTCCAAGATGAAGCCGAGGTTGCGTGCGTGGTCTGAGGGGGTCGGTGCGGTGCCAAAGGCCGTGGGCCACCAGGAGTCGTCCCAGGCGGTCGGGGTGTTACCGAGGATGAGGACTTCCGTTTTGTCTGAGTTCAGTTTCAGACGGCTGAGTTTCATCCAATCTGCGACGTCTTAGATTCCATCTTGCAGGTTGGTCTTGGCGCTGGTGGGGTCCTTGGTGAGGGAAAGTATCAGTTGAGTGTCGTCGGCGTAGGAGGTGAGGATGATGCTGTGTTTGCGTACGATGTTGGCGAGGGGGCTCATGTAGACATTGAAGAGTGTCGGGCTGAGCGAGGAGCCTTGTGGGACGCCGCAAATGATCTCGGTGGGGTCTGAGCGAAAAGGTGGGAGGTAGACTCTTTGGGAGCGATTGGAGAGGAAGGAGGCGATCCAGTCCAGGGCCTGGCCTTGGATCCCGGTGGAGCGGAGGCGGGTTATTAGGGTGTGGTGACAGACAGTGTCGAAGGCAGCCGAGAGGTCGAGGAGGATGAGGGCGACTGTTTCTCCGTTGTCCATCAGGGTTCTGATGTCGTCTGTGACTGAGATGAGGGCGGTTTCTGTGCTGTTGTTGGCTCGGAATCCGGACTGAGAGGGGTCGAGAAGGTTGTTGTCTTCAAGGAAGTTGGTAAGCTGCTTGTTGACGGTCTTCTCTATGACTTTGGCAGAGAAGGGGAGGAGCGAGATGGGGCGGAAGTTCTTCAGGTCGCTTGGGTCAGACGTAGGTTTCTTCAGTAGGGCGTTGACTTCAGTGTGTTTTCAGCTCTCGGGGAAGGTAGCAGACGAAAACGAGGTGTTGATGATGGTCTGGAGGTGCGGGGCGATGATGTCGTCGGCTTTATTGAAGATGAAGTGTGGGCAGGGGTCCGAGGGGGCACCGGAGTGGATGGAGTTCATGGTGGCTTTGGTCTCTTCTGTGTTGATGTGGGTCCAGGCGTTGAGGGTGATGGCTGGGGTTGTGGGTTCTGTGGTGGTCGGCTGGGTCTGGAGTCCGAAGCTGTCGTGTAGGTCGGTAATCTTACGATGGAAGAAGGTGGCGAGGGAGTTGCAAAGGTCTTGTGAGGGCGTGTTGGGGTAGGAGAGCTTAAAACATTTTCTAAATGCATCACAAAATCCCAGCCTGGTAAGTGGGTTGAATAGGTACTTCCACTCAAGTGAGTGCATTTGCTGAAGGCATATATAAGGAAATATCAAGAGCTGCAGGCAAAAGAAAGAGTAATCTCATAATAGCACATGAGAAACTTTAAGGGGAAATATTGCAGAGATAAAAAAAGATTCTGAAAATGCTGGAGTTATCATCTTTGGATGTTCACGCTTATTCTGTAGCACAGTATAAGTTAGAAAAACAAAATGGGATCAATTTGGCTGTCCCTTGCTTATCATGGCACACAGTAGAGGTGAGGGCAGCTCCTCGGCACAGTGGAAGTGTAATTACCGCATCCCTGTGGCTATAGCATTGACACTCTGACAGGAATGGGAACAGGCATACCTTTAGTAATTCCTTTATCAAGGGGCTGCACACACAGCTTAATCCCACTGACTCTGACCATTTTGTCACAGTAGCAGTATCCTGTCTAGAAGAGGCCCACAGCCAATATCTAAGCACTCTGATGACAATCAAAGAACCTAGGGGCAAAGCACCAGGCCCAGGCGGGTTCACGGTCCAGCCCTACAAAGAATGTCTACATACTAGCCCCACATTTACTAGACATGCATGAAGAAATCTACAAACAGGGAGCTCCCCCATCGCCCCCTCCTTTTTTTGTTGTTGTTTGTTCTGTTTTTAAAGAGAGGCCCTCTTGGTCACCTTATTAAAACATGATAAAACCCAAGATAAATACTACTACTACTACTACCATCCTTTGTCCCTAATAAACGTAGCCTGCAAAATCTTGGCTAAGTCCCTCGCAAACAAAATGGGACCTCTTCTCCCACTGAACAGTAGCGATCCATACCAGGGTGTTCTTTCTCCCGTAACCACGTACATTATGTGGCCTACTACATCAACTTGATCCCCAGCTCAAGGCAGCCAGAATATTCCTGGATGCTACAAAAGCATTACTTCATGCTTCTATTCCCTGAGCTGATCACCTGTCCTTGCTGAAGTGGTGGTACAGCGCACCCTAGCAGCGGACAGACTATTTGCCTGGTGCTAATACCCATGAAGAGCACCAAACACAGCACTGCCTCGTATCCAAAAAAATATTTTCTTTCACCAGACTTGAATGCTGCCTTAACCTAATCTATGTCTAAAGCTTCCACTACATTCTTAAAAATCTGCATTTAAAACTGACCCTTGTCTTAAAATATTAGTTGGTGTTTGTTTTTTAGGTCTCGTCTGCTGACAGCATGAGCTGTCACTGCTAGCGGATTTGTTTGTAATAAGAGGCTTGGAGCCAACCATTGCTTAGAATTCGCTGGCTTCATTATCACTCTTATTTGCTGCCTCCTAATTGGCTAGTGCTTGCTGATGCTGCTTCCTGTTTTTTGTTGTTGTTGTTAAGAGCACTGACCAAGTACCATTTTATTAGTGTCTTTCTGTTGTCCATCCGCTGCTTCTTGTGAATTGAGTACTATTTTCTTTATTTCATTCCCTGTTGCTTTTTTCTCCTCTCACCCCCATCTTTCTTACCCACAGGTCGAGACATATTGGCGTTGCTGATGCTTGTTCTTTAAAATTAACCTCTCCCTGTTTTCACCCCCTGCATGCCTACTCTTGTAGTGTAGCCATTTTTAATGTAGCTTTTTGCACGTTTGCTTAAAGTATTAGGCCTCTGTGCACTTTGCCCTAGATGCATTTTATTTAGCCTCGCACTGTTATTTTACAATAACCAGTTTCACGGTCTTGTTTTATTTTCTTCTATCACACTGTTTAGCTTACTTCAGCACTGAAGTTCTCAAACAATACATTCTTGCTCGCTCTGTGCTTCAGTCAAGGATACAGTCTGGTACATTGTCGATAGACGTGGTAGAAGTTTAGTCTTTAGGGTTTGTAGAAAGTACACATTCTTACGTAGGGACGTTTCTCAGAACACCGGCGTGTTAGTTATAAAAACACTTCCCAGTCCTGGTACACGTAAGAGGGAGATTCCGACAAGGAACCCACAACTAGATGCTGACTTACCTGTTGCTGATGCTGATCCAGATCAGAGGCCTTTGCTCGAGTATGAGGGTCGATGTCCTCCCGGGGGAACCTGAAAGGCAGGTTTAGAGCTTCACATGCTGTGCTCAAAATATAACTTAGAGAGAGAACGTACTCTAGTTGCACTATGATAGCATTATTCTTATGTTTCACTCTCCTCGTTACCATTTCAATCCTACTGTGTTGTATGGTTCTGGTTATTGCGGCTCACGCCTTATCTAAAATGCAGTTGTTTTATTAAACCAATCTTTAAAACTCAAACTGCGTTTGTCATTTATGTATGAGACCACACTGTGTACGAGAGGACTGGTTGTGACCGGAGTGACCACGACTTCCCTGGGAAGCACTAAGATGTCATGTGCTTGGCTGCCCAATTGTCTCTTCCTTTTGGGAGAGATAAGGCACTGCTAGTTAGCCGGAGCTCAACCCGGATTTGGGGTGACAAGGGTCCTTCGCCGTGGGTTAGACTTAGTCCCCCACACTGAACGATCTTGCGGCCCAAAAATCCAGTAGTCTCATTAGGATAATGAGAGCCTACGCAACACTCTCACATGCATGCTTGCCTTAATCTTCATTAATGTATTTGTGCAATTTGCCCATACCTCATTTCAAACATTACAGCCTTTAAATCATACATCTGCATCCTAACAATACCTAATACATGAAGCCTCCCAAGCAATTGCATGGACCCACCTACCCTCTCCCACCAGTGGTTATAGCTAATTCCTAGTAATTTAATCTCCCTGAAAGAATTGGGAGCAAATGCATTGAGTGGTTTCCATGAGAGCACAGAAGATGCTCTCAGTGACTGGCAGCAAACCAGTAACCACTGGACTTTCTGCTTACCTGGGGTTCGGAACCAGAGTGCGTGCTGCCCAGTGTTAAGCTCTTCAGCGTCTCGTTGGTGATAGTAGGCGTGGTGTGAATATTAGTTGCCCAGAAGTGGCACCATTTAGTGAGAAGTGTTATGTAGAGAATTCCAATGTTATTAATTATAGTAGAGAACAAGCAAAAGGAGACCAAGACTAGCTAGTGTGCTTCCTCCCTCTTTTGTCACCCTAGGGCAGGGGTCTCAAACTAGGGGGGTGGACCTCAAGTGATCCCGGGTGGGCACCAGGCTCTGGCCAAAAGAAGCACATTATGCTAATAACAGGGCTTTGTTTTAAGCTGAAAAAATAAGCCACAGTACACTGCTCTGCAATGGGTCATCACTAACACATTTTGTCATTTATATCGAAGCTGAGAGTATGTGTCAAAAGGGAAGGGGCTCTACCCTGCAGAACCCCCACCCCCCACTTCTATTGGAGACTGGGTGTGAGTGAGAAGGGTGAAAGTCAGTTTGTTTTTCCATCGGAACAAGTGGTGGAGATTTTGCAAAATGCTGTCAGTCTTGAGAGTGGTAAGGTATGGAATCTCAGGCGTGTGGCTTTGGGTTCAAAGGATCAATGGAAGGACTATGAAGATGAAGTGACGAGTAGGATTAGGGATTCTGTTTGGTTGGAAGACATTGTGGAATTTACAGGTGAACAATTACCTACAGTGTAACCACTTACGGAAGGTACAGGTGAACAATTAGCAACGAAGTCACCACAAGGTGAAATTGCAGGTGAATGTCTTCACAAGATAGGATACTTGACACCCTATGTACTTCTAATTGTGTTGAGAAAGGGTCCAAAAGTAATACACAGAAGACAGAAATCCTGGAATCAGATTTTGGGGAAAGGAGGAGGGAACTACCTGGGTGGAGCTTAAACCATTCTGGGACTTCCGAATCCCCTGACTTACCCACTACGCTCCAATAGAGGTAGGCATATGGTTTTAGCCCTGGGGGCAGCACATCAGGTTATACTCACTCTGGGGCACAGATAGACAACCAGACCACACCTCCTGGTTCCATAAACTGTGGTTTATCCAGGGGATGGAGAAGCTATCCCTTTTGGCTGACTGGACTGCACCTTTTACGCTGACATGTGGCCACCTTTATCCACCTCCTTTCCTCTGAGATCCAAGAATTGACATGCCTGACCTACTTGCGACTAATCTGCTTGATACCAGATACGTCCCCAGCAAAGACCTTGATTACCCTGGGGCTCTCGTCCTGTACATCCACAGTCTGACTTAGTATTGTGCCAATATAATTGACCACATAGACGCTAATAGAAAGGGGAATTAATAGTGGTGGGGCAACTTTTTTTTTCCTCCTTCTCTGTTGTGCTCAATTTTTAACTTAAGTTACGCTGCTGGCCCCAGGGTTGTAGGCAAAAGCTTTATGTTTAGCATCATGTATTTGATAGCATTTTTAAAACAGTAAGATAACTTAACTGCAATGTTTAAAATAATATGGACTTTTAAAAAATTGCCAATTTAATAGAGTTGTGAAAAATTCGGTGGGGAGGGGGGGGGGGGTGATGGATATTGTTTCAATGGGTGGGCACGACATTAAACCGTTTTAAGACCACTGCCCTAGGGTGACATGGTCAGCTGTGGGCTGATTTTTGTTTTGCGTTGTTTTGTGGCTGCTGTTTGACAGAGCGTTGAAAGGGTCAGCATGCACGGACTTATCGAGCCCCATTGGGCAGTTACCAGCTGCGCAGCCTCCACCTGGGAAACATTGCAGGACGTGTATGAGACTATTGCAGCATTATGCAGCCTAAGTCTTAAGAAGGGTTGGGCTGTGTCCACAACCTGCCATTCAACAACGCTCTATTGTTCTGTATATGAATTTCTCGCCACCATTGGCATACAACCTCTTGTTACCAGCATTTTATCTGTTAGAGGTACTTTTCAAACTTTTAAAGTAAACACCTTAGTTACCACCAAGCACTTTATACTTACGTACGCCCCCTTGTTGCTGCTACAATTCTAGGTCTTTTTCTTTGCACACAGCGCCGTTCTACTCTGTTTTCAGTGTCCCTCCATTTCTGCTTGAATGCATTTGATTTTATGTTTCCAGCACTGGAAAGATTTTAACATTGTGAAGGTTTCAATTAATCACGCGATAAGCTTGCTTGACGGAGTCGGCATACGGTAATCCTGTTTGGCTCTATTAACTATCAGTAAGTGCCGTGGCCTCGCTTCCTCCATGGGTCCCTGCCAGCTGCAGCCTCCCGAGCCCCCGCTTGGCTCAGCCACAGACCGCCCGCACAGAGTCCTGGGTATCCGACCAGGAAAGGAATCTGCTCTGCTGCAAGATAATAACCCCGCCAAGGGCCTTGGAAGCCGGGCTTCCAGGGGAGCACTGCAAGGGAGAGAGCAGTGACTTTTCAGGCACTTTTAAAACGGCACTTAATCGTTTCAGTACACCCAACAGGTCAGTAGTGTTATAGTTTTTTTTTTTTTACTACTCTAAAAGAACATTTGCCTTAAATCTGTGTTCCATTAGTGCTGTTCTCATCTCCTGTAAATGTCATGTTGCTTAAACTCGAATGTTTTCTTTCCGGAAGGGAGTGTTTGGCAAACGTCCTAAATAGGGGCCAGGCCAAGCAGAGGGTTTCGGTCAAATCTAGCCTATAATGTAGTTTAACTTCCGCCGCCATTTTTGAAGTTAAGACCGGCTCCCCTCCCCCCCCATCCCGTCCTCGGATCCATTGACTCCCCTCCCCCCCCCCCCATCCCGTCCTCGGATCCATTGACTCCCCTCCCCCCCCCCCCATCCCGTCCTCGGATCCATTGACTCCCCTCCCCCCCCACCCCGTCCTCGGATCCATTGACTCCCCTCCCCCCCCCCCCCCGTCCTCGGATCCATTGACTCCCCATCCGCATTCATTGCAATCGCACGCCCATTCCTAGGCCCTCATTTTGTGATGCTTCTCCTTACACTGGCTAGCTCGTTACATTCACGTCTTGTTTTCAAGCCTTGTGGGGGTTCGTATGAGTTGAGGGAAGTAACCCATATTAGCTACCTTACCCCTTAAAGTCATCCCAGAGCCCCCTTTTCTGCAAGTCCTTGAAATACATCCTTGGTGCACTGATTCCTATTTGCTGGACCCCGTCTCTTTCCGCTGCCTGCAAATCCATCTTGACTGAAGGTGCGGATGCTGTTTCTTAACAGCTTGTATAAGTGGCTGCGAAGCTGGATTTGATCATTCCAATGTACAGAAATATCAACTGAAGCACTTCCTGGGTCACTTGAGTTGACAAAGCTTGTGTTGAGCTCAACAGAATCCTTTTATGTAAAGTCACAGGCAAGAAGGTCGTATGTCTTAATGCATTTACATAGTGCAATATCCAAAGCCTACAGTTGTGTGGGAGGTGCCGTTCATCTCCCAGAAGTTTGGTTGATCATGGGTGTCTGGGCATATTGTAGTACTGTATTTCCTATTTTATGGAATTCCTTTTGTGTTCAATCGTATGTGCATCAGGTGGGCTGTAGTACGTATAGCTCGTAAGCTGTACATATAAAATGAGAGGGTGAAAAAGAGTAAAAGGCGCTCCTACCCTCTAAATCGACAACCCATAATATCAAACCTACACAGTGCAAACGCTAGGGTTTCACCCTCCAACCACCCCACGATAACCCAAAAGTTATCTGAAAATTAGCAAAAAGTATTGCACACGTGTACAAATAACAATGCAACAGTACATCAATCACTGAATAAAAAATTCAAAAGATTTTTATATCTGAACCAAATGAATTTCCTTTTTATATTATACACACAATTGATCCCAAAATAATCATTCCAACAATCCAATAAATGTATCCTCGTAAACGTAAAGTCCAGAGTTAAAAAAGTCTCTCTGATCCAAAAAGTTCCAAATCTTGTCAAGCTTCTCCGTCTGTCCGTCAACACGTGTTTCATCCGGGGAGTGCCCCTGGATTTCTTCAGGACCTCCTTCCAAATATAGTTCAAATTGTAGCTATTTCGACAAACCCAAAGTTCTGAAATGCTTTTGGAACTTTTTTGATCAGAGACTTTTTGAACTGTGGACTTTACGTTTACGAGAATACATTTATTGGATTGTTGGAATGATTATTTTGGGATCAATTGTGTGTATAATATAAAAAGGAAATTCATTTGGTTCAGATATAAAAATCCTTTGAATTTTTTATTCAGTGATTGATGTACTGTTGCATTGTTATTTGTACACGTGTGCAATACTTTTTGCTAGAGCTCGTAAGCTGTAGTCCATGTGCTACCTTTGTATGGCAGACACACCTGGGAGGATACTCGAGTAACCGGATGTAGTAACACAGCAGAACATCTATGGCCTGGCCTTCCATCACTTCCAATATTACTTTGTAGTGAGTGGGAAAATAGACCACAGCTTCTGAAACGACGTGTGTTGCTACTTTAACATCATAAAATTGGGTTAGCATTGGACACGTTGAAAAATACTTTGGCACATAAGTGCCGTGGTTAACCATGTTCCTACTACTTTTTGGGACATGAATGCCTGTGGTACAGTGTAACAGTGGTTCTGAATTATGTTAGCAGACACTAGGATTACCATAGTACATTCTTCCCTCACATGCACCTGGTCTCACAGCCTGTACTTAGTGTGGCCGAAGACTTTGCTATCTTGAAAATGTCTATAGTAGGCACGGTTTTCCCTGGGAACTTTACCTCATTGGTTAGGGCATGCCCAGGAGTCATTCTCACCCATTAGATCGTGCCAGACATAAAAGTGGCACCTCCAAGCACCCACTTAAGAAAAATTTGGGGACCTGTGGAAGATGACAAGATGGTGGAACTCCCTGTCTGCCACCCCAGAAGAGCCCTGAAGGACTGGATCTGCTCTCTTGTACCAAGGACAAATAACTGGACTCCAAAGGTCATTAGGCTGACATCCTGTTAAAGCAACAAAGGCACAATCGGCTGCAAGAGGCCTTTTCCTGTAACTGCCTAGCTGACCAGTGGCAACTGGACCCTGCTTTTCAACCTCTGCCTACCACCCGAGTGTCTCCAAGTGCCACCTCAGCGATTCTAGGGAGCTTTAGAAGTGCACTCCTGTGTGGATTGAGACTTAAAGGACTGAAGTTAGAAGGTAAAATCTATGACCAGGGCGAACCTGGTTAGTGTATTCGATGTGCACTCCTTTAGAGTCATCCTCAAATTGTGCCTATGTCCTGATTTACTGTGATCATTGACTTTCATTGGCACTTTATGCTTCTTGGAGTTACTCCTACATAAAACTTATAAAAAAAAAAAATCATATCTCAGTTCCCTTTATTAGAGGTTTGTTGTTTTTGTGTCACTTTGCTTATTAAATTCTGCTCTGTTTTTGATCGGTTTTGGATTTTCACTGTTTTGCATTTCAACTTCATTACTTTTTTGGTACTACATAAATATTTTACACATTGCCTTAAGTTAAGCCTGTCTGCTCTGTGCTATATCTGCCAGGGCATTGAGTTCAGGTTAATTTAGTGACTTTGAGGGTTCACCCTGACATTTATTGCGATTATTCTTTGAAGTGGTCTCCTTAGAGGATTCAGGCTATGATTGCAATTTTTCAAAATAGAGAATCTGTTCCAGTCCCAAAGGTCCTGTGTCTGCTCTGTCTGTTTGCTTCCAGCATTCTGTTAGTCACTCACGCACGTTGGCACATGAGGGCTCTCCAGTGGTGCCTCTGCAAGCAGTGGTTGCAACACAAAGGGGATCTTGAGGATAAATAACAATCCCCAGAGACGCTGCAGCGGATCTTCAGTGGTGGAGTGTGGACGGCAACTTGCCTCGGGGAAGGCTGTTTTGTCTTCCACCTCCGGTGACCAGAGTCATAACGAATGATTCCTCTCTAGGATGGGGAGCGCATCTAGGGGACTAGGAGATCAAAGGTCTTTGGTCTCCAGTAAAACAGATGTTTCCCATCAATCTGTTGGAGTTAGGGTGATGTGTCTGGCTCTCAAGGCCTTCCTTTTGTCCATTCGCAGTCAGTCGGTACAAGTCACGACAGACAACACTACCGCAATGTGGTACATCATCAAACCGGGAGGAGGGTTGTACCTTCTCTGCAGTTAACCGTGGGGCTGCTGCAAGTTTGCATCTTGCAGATGTCTTCTAAGACTAGCAGCCTCAAAAGTGGACAGAGGTAGAGATGCAAATGCTATGGTGTCTGAAGTTATTGTTAATGACATTAGCGCACCCCACTTCCTTCTAGTAAGGCCACTGGTTGTTTATGTTGTGGCATAGTGTCATCCCCCAAATCCTATTCATAACCTCCCAGTCCACATATGCATCGATTTCCTAAGCTGTTCTATGTTTGAGCTGTATTCTGCCTCTCTTCCAGCATGACCTTTATTTATTTTCGTAGGCCTACTGAAACGGTGGCCATGGAAAACCAAAATGAAGCGTCAGGGTTGACTAAATAATACACAAGAAGAGGCAAATTGTGCAGTAAACCCGGCAGCTACAGAATCACATTCTAATTGTATGGAAAAGTTGAGCAAAGCGTTCTAAGGGCGTGTTAGCAAACTCTTTCAGAGGGTTCAAGGGGCAAATATCCAAAGGGGATCTTCACCAGCATCATCACAAATGAGGCTCTCAATGCCATCAACTGCGTATTTCTTTGTAATTTTTACTTAGAAGGGAGCACAATAAACGTAGTGAAAAGGTGCTTAATATCAGGGATATATATATATATATATATATATATATATATATATATATATGTTTAATATCTTTATGCTTTTATGTTAGAACTCTTAAACAAGGTGCAGTTACATCATCGCACATTAAAGTTTCAATGTAAATCTCAGTTGAATACTGTATAACCTGTATCTTCTCTTACTACATCAATGAGTTCGGACCAAAACAGAACCACTCGATGAGGACCCTCCCAGTATCCTCCCGAGCCCTCAAACTTTGATACATTTTAGGTCTCAGTCATCCGTTGGTACCCAGAGCCCATTAGGAACTTGCAGCGTATTCATGGGGTCTGTCGTTACCTGTGCCCGCACACCCACCTCCCTCGGGCTCCCCTGTTTCTTTACCAATCAGGTACTTATAAGTGCCCCAATATTGTGTAGGTCTGCTGGTTGGCGGACCCAGTTCATTGTATGCATCTGTTAGTGTGTTGCAGTAGAACATGTCAGTGTGCCATTCCCCAACCATCGGCAGTGGCCCTCGATCCCATCTCATGGCTATCCTCCGCTTTGCCAGTATCAGTCCCATAGATATCAGAAGTCAATCCGTTTTCTGCACCTCCCTGTCGTAGCCGAGCAGCGACAGGATAGGTGTGCATTCCAGCTGTTGTCCCCCATACTTTCTAGTTCTACAAATATTTTACCCCAGAACTGTTGTATTTCCTGACAAGACCATGCCATATGCAAGAAACCCGCCTGGTCTTCCCCCACATCTAGGGCAGGTGGCCTCCGTGCCAATCCATATTTATAAAATTTGAGGGGTGTATAGTATACCCAGTTTATGTATTTAAAGTGTATCAGGCGGTGTCTGCCATTTACAGAGATCCTGCGGGTCATTGAGCAGTATTGCCAGTGCTCGTCAGTTAATTGTATTCCCAAATCTCTCTTCCATTCGATTCTTGCCTCTATCGGCTCATTCACATGCACCTTCTGCTGGTTTGTGCAAAGTCTAGACACTAACTGATGGGGTTGCGTATCTGTAATAATCAGAGAGAGTTATTGTATGTCCGGTGGTTCCTGCAGCTCCTCGCCCAGAACAGCGCCCATTGCCTGTCTGACTTTATAATAGTGATATTGCACGAGCAGGGTCAGTACTTGCACCTTCTCTGCCACCATTGCCCAGGTGTGCATGCCGCCCTCGTGGAAAGTCTCCCATTGTCTTGCTATTTAACTTATGCATTACCTTCACAGCTTTTTTGTCGCCCCCCCCCTCTCCCCAACGCATACCATGCACACCACTCCAGAGGAACGTGAGGGGAATACAGTAGGGAGAGCCCCTGTCTAGTCATCAGGCTATGTCAGGCATGTACAGTAGTGTTTAAAGAGGCAAATTCCCCATATCGGCGGATGGTGATTCTAATATTCTGTTAGGCAAAGAGTGTGGGGCAGCCAACTCGCTTTCCAGTTTTTAGTGTGGCAATTCATGAGAACCATGTATCCAGGTGTGGGCAAACCTAGCATGAGTTACCCTATAATACGTCTCTAGATCGGGTGCATTAAGTCACCCCATCTCGTACGGCAGGGTCAATATCCGCCACTGAATTCTCGGCTGCTTTCCTGCCCAGGCTAGTTGGATAGGCAGGGTCCTCAAGGTTGCAAAAAACGCCCTCCGCAATGCATAGGGATATTCTGGAAGAGGAACAGAAATCTCGGGAGCACCCCTGTTTTCATGAGGGCTATTCGTCCCATCAACAAGAGTGGCAGTCTGATCCATCTCTCCACATCTCTCACCAGCACTTTAATTGCAACATGATAATTATCTGTCATTACTATCTTGGGGTCTGTGTGGATCTGGATTCCTAGATACCTAACTGATCCTGTTTCCCACTTAAGGAGGAATTCCATGTCTATTGGAGTTGTGGGTGGTGTCAGGGTGAACACAATGGATTTGTCCCAGTTGATCTACAAACCAGAAAGGGCGCCATGTTTTATGATATCTCGTAATATCAGTGCTAGGTTACGATTTGGGTCTCAGATGTATAGTAAGGTGGCATCCGAATATGCCGAGATCACCAGATTGTAGTTCTGGAATCTGAGGCCCAAAGTCCATGGTATTCCCGTAATGTACATGCGAGTGGTTCCGTGACAATCGTGTACAACAGGGGCGACAACGGACACCCCTGTCTTGTACCTCTGGAAATGTGTAGTGCATCCGATATCGAGTAATTAATTCTGATCCTAGCCAAAGGTTTTTTGTCTAAAGTTTTCACTAATTGTAAGAAAACGTTCCCCCACCCCTAAACGCCAGAGGACCGCTGTCAAAAAGTGCCACTCCACAGAATCAAAGGCCTTCTCTGCATCCAGGAAGACCGCCACAGCTTTCGTCTCAGGGGATAAGTTTTGCATGACACCAAACACTGTGCGGAGGTTAGCTGTGAGATTACGGCCCGGGATAAACCCTGATTGCTCTGGTTTGATCAACTTGTGTAAAAGTGTGGCCAACCGGTCTGCTAAGATCCTAGTGTAGATTTTGGTGTCAACATTTATTCATGATAGCGGCCTATAGAATGAGCATTGCATTGGATAGTTGCCAGGCTTCAGCAACGCAATGAGCATTGCCTCTCGCTTGGAGGGAGGCATCACCCCAGCCTCTGCCATCTCTTCATACACTGCCTTCAGGTGTGGAAACAATAGATCTTGGAAGGCTTCAACCCGTCTGGCCCTGGGGCATTCCCCTCTGCCATTCCCTTGACGGCCCTGCTCATCTCTGCAGTGGTCAGAAGCACCATAAGGGACTTTCTATCCGTATCCGCCAGCCACGGCATTTCGATGTGCATCAGGTAATCTGACGTGGTGTCTCAATTTGGGGCTATTTTAGAGTTATAGAGGGCCGCATAATACTCGCGTTACCTATTTGCTATTCGCTCGGGATCCGTGGTCACGTTAAGATCCTCATCCTGTATTGTCATAATCGTGTCCTTCTCTCTGTTTGGGCATGTTATGCCCGCCAGTACCACCCCTGGTCTCTTTCCCTCCCCATAGATACGGGCTGTTGCATATTTCCCCATATGTTGAACTTAAGTGAGTGCTGTGTCCTAAAATTCGACTAACTTGGTGTGTATACGGCCTAGAATGTGTATCTGTCATGAGCAAGTGTTCCTGCTCTAACTGGACGAGTTCTTTCTCCAAGTGGGCCAGGCACCCATGAATTGATTTTTAGGACCCCTGCATGTTTTGCTGTGGTGATCCCACGGATATGCACTTTAAATGTTTCCCAAACCGTGCACATGCTGTCTACGGAGCTGACATTTATCTGATAAGTCTTTAATTGCAGTAGCTAACATAACGAAATGCAGAGTCTAATAACGAGTATGAGGGAAACCTACACTTGAAAGGGGGGATTGTTTTTGGACCCAGTGCTATCTCTAATGGGACTGATGAATGATCTGAGTATATTCTGGGCCAGGGTTCTACCACCTGCGTGCAGCCAGCGATGCTCCTAGAGGCCAGCCAGAGGTCAATTTGTGTATGTAAATCATGTACTGTGGGTGACTACCCCTGTGGGTTATCTGTATCGCCATATATCCACTAATCCCAACTCTGCTGCTATTGTGTTCACCGCCTTGGCTGCAGAGGCTGGTTTTCTATGTGTGCCCCCTGACCTGTCAAGTAGAGGATCTAAGGTACAATTGAAATCTCCTCCCCCTATCTGCAGGAGACCCCCCAGGTGACCGTCCTGGCTGCCAAATCGTAGTAAAATTGGGGCCATAAATCCCAATCATGAGAAACCTGAGGTCCCCTTTACTGCAGCACGCTACTATATACCTGCCATTAGGTTCCGTTGCAAGCTCCCGGAGGCAGAAGCCTGAGTTTTCGATGCCCATATCAGTACCCCCCTGGAATGGGACATGAACCCTGCTGCTAGAATCTGTCCCTGCATT
Organism: Pleurodeles waltl; assembly: GCF_031143425.1. NCBI lineage: Eukaryota > Metazoa > Chordata > Amphibia > Caudata > Salamandridae > Pleurodeles > Pleurodeles waltl. Next base: position 73,880,063 of record NC_090447.1, on the reverse strand, counting down.
CTCCTGGGAGTAAGCATGGTGCTAGCTGGCGTCAGGTCTGTTTCCTGTAATATAGCTAGGTCCACTCTGTCTCTGGAGGTAGGCCACTACCTTTCTCACTTTTCTGGCATCATTTAACCCTCTAACGTTCCATGTGACCATTCGAACGATGCCCAAAGTCATACCGATGTCTGGTTTTGAAGTATAGTTTGTCATTGGTTACATGATGTGTAGATCATGATGCCTGTCTTATTTTGTGTTCGAGTCTACAATCGCTTTACTAGTACAACCATCCGAACTGATAACTCCCTGTGTGTCCCCTCCCCCTCACCCAAGACGGGCATTGCCCCAGTTCGCCTGTCCAGTTACACATCCCACTCCCCCACCTGCCCATTAAGCAGAGTAACTCCCCCTCGATTCAGTAAGTGTTCCACACGCTAGGGTGGATGTTGTCCGGCTGGTCCTTATCGTCCATCTGGTGCCAGCCACCTGCCTTATTGTGGTGGCCTAATATCTAGCTACTGCGTGTCTTACTCCGTAAGTCTCCCATCCGTACCTTTTGCCTTGCTATGCTTTTTCACTGCCTAACTTTAGTGTACAGGTTAAAATTTCAAATCCTACCGTTATTTGTCCCGGTTGCTTTTTTGTCAGAACCCCCCCACCCCCCAGCATTCGCAGGCACTCTCTCCACGTGCAGTCTCTAATGTTCTGGTCATGGCCATCTCATGCGGGGGTGCCTGCCATTTCTCGTCCCTGCCCCCACCCGACTATCTGTTGCTTCAGGAATTAGGTAAGTAGTTTATGATCTGTGAAGAAGAGCGGCTTGCCATCCACCATCACAAGCAGCTTGGCCGGGTCCAGCATGTGGTATTCCAGTTGTAGATCTCGTAGCTGTCGCTTCCCTGTGATAAATTGTCTTATTGCCTCTTGCACTTGCTGTGTAAAGTCTGGATAAAGCGAGATCGTCATTCCTTCATGTTGAAGTGTTTTGAGCTCTCTGGCTCGCCGTAATGCAGCATCACGGTCTCTGTAATTCAATAATTTGACTATTATAGGTTTTGGTGGGGTTCCCGGGGGCGGCTGGGCCACCAGCGAACAGTGCGCTCTCTCAACCACAAATGTACTGGAAAACGTGTCGCGACCCAGCAGTTGAACGAGTAGGCGTTCAATAAATCCTTCCATGTTGTCAATGTCAGTGGATTCCGCTACACCCACTATGCACTATGCGGAGATTATTCCTGCTGGATCTGGCTTCTAAACCATCTAATTTCATCTGTAAAGCCATCAATGTTTTATTCGTCTTGGTCTGATTGGAGGTCATGGTTAACTGTCCTCTACATCTGAAATGCGTCTTTCCGAGTTCCGCGTGTTTGTCTAGCCTCTCTGTCATCCTGTCCATTCTGAAGAATAGAGAGTCGATCTTGATATCTATTTGAGCCAGGCTTTGCTGCATTGCGGCTAGTATCTGCCTCAGCTCCTGTTCTTCCACCTGAGTCATATCCTCTCTTTCAGGTGGAGCTGCTGTCATTCGCTCGCCTGCAGTTTTCTGTGGTTTTCGCTGGTCGAAGTGCAATTTATTTGGATTTTTATCAGTTTTGCCCATGGTTCACGCTTTGGCTGATGTGTGGGATGCACTCGCCCAAGAGGTGCCACAGGAGGACCTCCCACCCCCGTTGTGGTGGTGTATGATGGGGTGCGCGTCCCGAGCCCCTATGTCTCTGCGCTGATGAGCACTGTTAGACCATTCACAGTGGTATCCATGCGCCCAGAGCCTCCCGCGCGGGCGGTCATAGTAGTACAACGCAGAGGGCAGGCATCAGATTGCTCTGCTCAACCTTGCGCCTGCACCTTCTCCGGCCTTCCGCCTCCAACACCTTCTCTGTCCCCATTAGGTGCTTCTCCACATATCGAGGCTCTGTCATCGGTCTCATCTCGAGCCCGCTTCTGCTGGGCCGATCTCAACCAATTTTGTGCTATGGAAGCTCTCTTCCACCTAACGGCAAGGAGCATGCAGCGTCGCACCTGTCTGGGCCTCCATTCGTTGTGTAAGGATCTCTGTGCCGTCATGGCCTTGTCTTAAACCGTGCGGGTCGCCTCCAGCATTTCCACAGCCCCTCTGACTCACGCGGATCCTCCGTCGCAGTTTGACCTCACATCTGCCCGTGTCGGGCTGAGCATGGCATGTTCTGTCTTGAGAGAGCTCTCTGTGGTCCCAAGCTCCTTTGAGCCTCTCCAAGTCAATAGTATGCAACTTTGGATATTCTGAGTCTTTTTTATGTGACAAGTTTTAGAGCTTATCGAATCTTAGCAGCATTAGTTAGCTAATCACAATACTTAATTAAAACAACTTAATACCTTCTTCTACTACCTCTTTCGCTTGCCTGCTCATTCCTTGCCTGCCTCCCTCTTTTATTAGGTTGAGCTTAAGCGTATGGCCTCTTGTATACTTTAAAGTACACTTCTTCCGTGGGTTTCCAGCTATTTCATTTGTTAGTTTCAGTGTCATTTAAAAATTCTTGCTTGCTAGTGGTCAGTTATGCCTCTTGTCCCTCCTTCTGTGTGGGTGCAGGGACCAACTACAGTATAATTACACTTTGTCCTGTTTATCTGGTCTATAGGGGACTTTAGTTTTTAGTTTGTTTCCTGCTCCTATCCAGGAAAGCTTCCCTTTTCATTTGCAGAGCATTCTTGCTCTGGGCTTAGGCTATCCAGACAGTCTCTCAGCTGCCTGGCTCCCGCCCTTCCTTAGCTTGATTTTCTTTACCAAGTGTGCCTGCCTGTTGTTCCCAGGGCGGAAGATCGCTTTTTATTGCTTATAGCCCAGGCACCCAACTCTACCTATCCTCCGCAATCCTTGGAGACAGTGCCCACTTCCGCTATATACTTGGATCCCACTCGCAGCTCCATCAGTGCACCTCAGTTCACAAACTCCAAGCCCTCAGCTGTGCCAGTACCAGATCCCCACACATGCTATCTGCCAGAGCACCTCAGTCCTTGCAGTCAGTACACTCTGTTGTTCAAGTACTGGGACCTCTGGTGCAGCTCCATCAGTGCTCCTCCGTTCCACCCCTTCGAGGTCACTTCCTTCACTATATTGAGACCTCGCTCACATACAGTTCTGTTACAGCAGCTCAATTCTAATATTCAGTCCCACTGCCAAGCCAGTACTGGACCCACAAGAGCAAAACACAGCTCAGCCAGTGCATCTCAAGTCTAATATCCGAAGCCACTCTTGATGGGGACCACCACAGCTCTGCTGTGAATCCATCAATTTAATTGAATCCATCAATTCTCACATTCAGTGCACATTTTTCTCAGTACTAAGTCTCCCTCTCCCTCCTAACACTTGTCAACACTGGCACGCCAATACTAGGTTCCACACATAGCTCCATTAACATACCTCACTCCTGACTGTGCGCCTGTTACTATTCCAGTATAAAGAATTACACAGCACTCCGTTTCTCATTCCTCACATGCTGCCTTTCTGCTATTCCAGCACTGGGTCGGGACACAGATCTGTCTATACCCCCAATCCTGATCTGAAGCGCCCCAATATTGCCGTATTGGGGTTGACATAAAACTCTGCTAATGCACCTCCTGCTGTTCTGCAGTGCCATCTGCTGTTTCACATTCTGACTTATGGTTGAGGATGTAGGTTAGCCAATTCAATCTATTCTTAACTGCCATCTTTAATTGGGAGGGTCTTTTTCACCTCTTTCACTCCGTTCTTTCCTTTATTCTGTTTACACTCAATGTTTTCTTTCTACTCCACTTTTTTCTTTCCAGCTCTTAAAATCCACATGTTAAGTTTGGCTATTTCTTTCAACTATTTATTTCTACTCCTCTCTCTTTTTTTTTAATTTCCCTCTTCCTACCTCCTCTTTCAAACTCGCCAAAACTAGGTAATTTCTTTCCTTGTTTCGTTAGTGTATTTTTTTTTTTCATTAGATGTTCATTCTTTCACTATTTTTCTCATCCCTTCTTTCTTTTGTATTTGCTCTCTCCTTTGACTCGATATGCGTCCTTTCACTTAAAAAAATATATATATTTCTTCGTTCCTTTCCATGGTGTTTTTCTTATCATTATTTGTCATTTCACGTTTTACTATAAATTCCTCTTTTCTCCCGCCTGTATATGGAAGCCACAAGTTACTTGTCGGGATCTGAAGTGTCAAAGTAGTTTTCCCATACTGTGTCTATGGAAAATGTCAGTACATACATGCCCTGGTTCTTTAGCTTCTTGTTTCTCTCACTATCCCTCTTTTTTTCTCTAATGTTCATCTTTCTCTTTCTTTCACACTTTTCATTGTTTGTTTCCTCTTTCTTTCGTTCGCTAGCTTCCTTCCCTGTTTTTCTTTTGTCTCATGTTTGCTCTATTTCTTCTTGGTTGTTTTTTCATGTTTTTGTTCTTTCCTTGTCTTTCTTTTATTTCTTTGCGACCCCTTCTCTTTCTTCCTTTTGTCTGTTGTATTCCTTTTGCTTCTCTTTTGGTGCCCCATCCTTTTTCCCTCCTGAGGCTAAGTTATCAATAGTGCAACAGGTGCAGTGGTGCCGGGGCTCAGACCTAACAACCTCACTCAACTCTAATCACTGCTCTATTTTCTTAAAGAAATTCCAGTCAACCATTTTCTTTTCTTACTCCAGGGCCCAGGACACCTTTACTACGCCACTTGTCCTCTCCATCTTTACTCCCTACTCCCTCTTACCTTTCACCCTCCAATCCATCTCAAATGATTTCTTTCTTATGGTGGTTTGAGCATTACACTCTAATGCCAAAAGTTTATTTCTGATAAAGGTTTATGTGATAATTGTATGTTTTTAGATGGAGGAAGAAGGTAAATGGAAGTGCTTTTGTTAAATGCTGGGCCACTGGAATTATATGGCAGGAAAAGACAAAATTATGAGGCAGGGTTAACCAATTTATGTGTTGAAGAAAAGTCCAGTTATTAATTTACAATGTCAATAGCTCTAACTCAAGAAAATGCAAGACCTATATGTAGGAGGCTGGCCTAGCTTATAGTGGGTACCTTGTGGTACTTACACCTTGTGCCAGGTCCAGTTATCCCTTATTAGTAGAATAGAGGTGTTTCTAGCAGTTTAGGCTGATAGAGGTAGCTATGGCAATTCAGCTTTGGCTGAACTAGGAGACATGCAGAGCTCCTACTATACCACTTATATCAGATAGCACAATATCATAAGACACAGTACTCAGAGTTACTAAAAATAAAGGTACTTTATTTTAGTGACAATATGCCAAAAGTATCTGAGGATACCCTCACTTAGGTGGTAAGAAATATACACAAGTTATATGTACACAAACCCAAAACCGGTAAGTAACAGTATGAAACGTAGTGCAAACAATGTAGAATCACAATAGGATGCAATAGGTAGACATAGGTCTAGGGGCGACACAAACCATATACTCCAAAAGTGGAATGTGAACCACGAATGGACCCCAGACCTATGGGAGGCTGTAGAGGGTTGCTGGGACTGTAAAAAAACAGTAAGGGTGTCCAAGATACCCCACCCCAAGACCAAGAAAAGTAGGAGTAAAGTTACCCTACTACCCCAGAAAGACACAATAGTTGTGATAGGGGGATTCTGCAAGAACCACAAGCACCAGCAAAACACTGAAGACGGATTCCTGGACGTGAGGACCTGCAAGGCAGGGCAGGAGCCCAGGAAACCCCGGATGAAGGTGCAAAAGGGTTGCCTCCGGGTGGAAGAAGCCGAAGATTCTGCAACAACAGAAGGTACCAGGAACTTCCCCTTTGAGATGTCCCATGGCGTGCTGGAGGTTGCAGAAGTGTTCCCACGCAGAAAGACTGCAAACAAGCCTTGCTAGCTGCAAGAGTCGCGGTTGAGGATTTTGGGTGCTGCTTGGGACCAGCAAGGACCAGGATGTTGCCCCCTTGGAGGAGGAGACCGAGGGGGTGCTCAGCAACTCAGAGAGCCCTCGCAGAAGCAGGCAGCACCAGCAGAAGTACCGGAACAGGCACTTAGAAGACCTGAGGACAGCAGTCGACTCGGCCACAAAGGAGGGTCCCACGACATCGGAATCCAACTCACCGAGTTGGGCAATGCAGGACAGAGTGCTGGGGACCCAGGGTAGGCTGTGCACAAAGGAATCCTTAGAAGAGTGCACAGAAGCTGGAGCAGCTGCAGATCACGCAGTACACCTGTTTACTGTCAGGGCCACTGCACTGTGGGAGACACATGGACCCAGCGCCTGTGTTCCAGGGACCACGCTCGTCAGGATGCAAGGGGACCCAGAGGACCGGTGATGCAGAAGTTTGGTGCCTGCGTTGGCAGGGGGAGGATTCAGTTGACCCACAGGAGATTTCTTCTTGGCTTCCAGTGCAAGGTGAAGGCAGACAGCCCTCAGAGCATGCACCACCAGGAAACAGTCGAGAAAGCCGTCAGGATGAGGCACTACAATGTTGCTGGTAGTCGTCTTGCTACTTTGTTGCGGTTTTACAGGCGTCCTGGAGCAGTCAGCGATCGATCCTTGGCAGAAGTCGAAGAGGGAAGTGCAGGGGAACTCTGGTGAGCTCTTGCATTTGTTATCTGAGGAATAGCCAAAAAAGGAGGATTGGCTATGGAGAAAGGAGGCTTGGCTATTGAAAGAGGTAAGCACCTATCAGGAGGGGTCTCTGACGTCACCTGCTGGCACTGGCCACTCAGAGCAGTCCATTGTGCCCCAACACCTCTGAATCCAAGATGGCAGAGGTCTGGGACACACTGGAGGAGCTCTGGGCACCTCCCCTGGGAGGTACTGGTCAGGGGAGTGGTCACTCCCCTTTCCTTTGTCCAGTTTCTCTCCAGAGCAGGGCTGGGGGATCCCTGAACCGGTGTAGACTGGCTTATGCAGAGATGGGCACCATCTCTGCCCATCAAAGCATTTCCAGAGGCTGGGGAGGCTACTCCTCCCCAGCCCTTCAGACCTGTTTCCAAAAGGAGAGGGGTGTAACACCCTCTCTCAGAATAAATCCTTTGTTCTGCCTTCCTGGGACTGGGCTGCCCAAGCCTCAGGGAGGCAGAAACCTTTCTGAGGTGTTGGCAGCTGCAGTGGAAACCCCGTAAAGGCAGTTTGGCAGTACCCGGGTTCTGTGCTAGAGACCCGGGGAGGCATGTAATTGTCCCCCCAATACCAGAATGGTGTTCGGGTGACAAGTCCATGATCCTAGACATGTTACATGGCCATGTTCGGAGTTAACATTGTGACGCTACATATAGGTAGTGTCCTATATGTAGTGCATGCGTGTAATGGTTTCCCCGCACTCTCAAAGTCTGGGGAATTTGCCCTGAACAATGTGGGGGCACCTTGGCTAGTGCCAGGGTGCCCACACACTAAGTAACTTGGCACCTAACCTTCACCAATGAGGTTTAGACATATAGGTGACTTATAAGTTACTTATGTGCAGTGAAAATGGCTGTGAAATAACGTGGACGTTATTTGACTCAGGCTGCAGTGCCAGTCCTGTGTAAGATTTGTCTGAGCTCCCTATGGGTGGCAAAAGAAATGCTGCAGCCATAGGGATCTCCTGGAACCCCAATGCCCTGGGTACCTAGGTACCATATACAAGGGAATTGTAAGGGTGTTCCAGTGTGCCAATGGGAATTGGTAAAATTGGTCACTAGCCTGCAGTGACAATATTAAAAGCAGAGAGAGCATAAACACTGAGGTTCTGGTTAGCAGAGCCTCAGTGATACAGTTAGGCACCACACAGGGAACACATACAGGGCATACGTTAAGAGAACTGAGGTCCTGCCTGGCAGGATCCCAGTGACACATGGGCAAAAACAAACACATATACAGTGAAAATGGGGGTAACATGCCAGCAAGATGGTACTTTCCTACACACATTGCAGTGCAAATGCTCTGTTGCCAGTTGGAGGCGCAAGGCTGACACCCTACAGCAAACTAGTCCTTCATGTGGAGGTGAATGCGTTGTTTCCGTGGTACATGAAACCACGGACATAAAAAACTCCGACATGCAACATTGCTACCAAATTATCTATTTCCCTCTTCTCATCAAGCTGTATGTATATTTACTTCTCCTAACACTAAACCTACTTAGTGATAATTTAGTGGTAGTCAATAATGTGGATTCCACATTGTTGCATATTTTGACCACAATATGTGACATCTTGCCCCTGTTTACTTCTTTAGTCTACCTCCTTGTTCCTTCTTGTCATGTATTCAGCTTTTCTTCAGTTTTTTGATGCAGTGTTTATGGTGGATTAAAGCGCAATAGGAAAGGTAACCTGTCCTTAAGACAGTCCTTTTAACATCGTGCTGTACATGTGCAGTAGATGGGTCACCAGCTGACTGGATGGTAGTGTTGCCAGTCTTGATGTAATTTTAATTTGTTTGCACCAACATTTTTCCACGTAAACAATTAAGGTGGTGGTAAGAAATGTTTCAATGAAAATAAGGTAACTTTAAAAAGCCTTATATAGATATGGTGGTAATTGTGTTTTGGAAGATCAGTAACTCTGTCTGGTGCATACAAAAAGCCTACAGTGGTTTTTAGGTCAAGCATAGCAGCGCAAGCGCTGCTTTTCTGATGTATTGGTATATATCTGGCCACTTAACCACACCCACTGTACGCCCATCACTATCACTCATTCATGGGCTTGCCCTTCACAATTCCTTTATTTTCATTGGTAAATGCTTTACGTTTGTCCGTTCTTGGGGCCGTTTAGTTACCGCCTTCAGACACCGACCCCGTTACATGGATAATTGCACTTTTGCCGATACGTTTGACTGTAAGCGAACTTCTTGTTCTTTTGTGTCTCTCAGTTGCCCTCATGGCGGCTGTGGCGCTTTGAATCGGCTCGCTTATGTGCAACTATTACTTTTCTTATTCATTTTATGTGGCAAGAAAAGTCCGGTTAGGAGTTTACAACGCTAATAGCTCTAACTCGATCAAGGGCGAGACCCATTGCATTGCAAATGATTATTTTTTTGTCTCTCCACTTTCTGGCTACAATGATGAAACTACACAAAGTGCAGAACTTGTTGCATAGACATTTCAATTTCACCCACGCTCACTTCTGCTTTATGACATATGTCTAATAGAGAAGAAAACAGGGGGGGTTTCCTGACATCCTCGCACCCTCCAAAAAAGATGAGCTGGCGTCGCTATTAAAGGACTTGCAAATTAGTTTACTCTTAGGTGTGCATGTTCCATGCAGATAACCCCGTGACCAGCTCACTGTAGCCATCTCATCATCACGAGTTTCCGGCACATTACCTATGTAAAAAAATAAAAATTAAAAAAAAGCATCTTCCTGGGTGTTGTTGCACAATAAGTTATGAGTGCCACAAGAAACTGGAAGCTTGAACTGCGCCCTTCTGCAGCGTCTAGTCTTCAGTTGTATGTAAACAAATGACGGGACCGCGTGACTCCCAGGTTGAAGAAAATGTCTCTGAAAGGGGTGTTAGGACGAGTGCCCGATTCCAAAGCCAGCCAATCTAAGTTGTAAAAATGAATGTCAACTTGCGTAATGCATTACTGTTGCCTCGTGGTTGCTTTATATAACAAGCATTGATAATGCCAGTAGGTCCCAGTTACGCAAAAGTTATTAGCTTTGCCAATGCCTTTTATCCTTGTTGTACAGCAGCGTGGCTGTGCAGCATGGCCAAAATTAAAATTATTAAAAAAGCGGAATGATGTGGCCAGCGCTGGTGCTGCATCATAACTTTTTTTAAATTTTCGGGTGGCACAGTAGTGCGAGCAAGTAGGACATGTTGTGGGGGGTGAGAGCTGAGGTATGGGGAAAGTATTGTCATAGGTGTGGGAATGGATAGCAGCAACAACTTGTGCTTGGTCCGTGCTCCAGAGAATGGAACAGAAGTGACGCACAGTCTTTGCTGGCCATGGCCATTTAGGATGCAAAGCAGAGTGACACTGGCTCAAGCAATGGGCAGGTTGCGAGCCCTTTATTGAAAACAATAGTTTTACTAGCGAGAGCGCATGCAGTGCATGTGGTGTCGCAGGCGTGGCCCTAAAAAGGACAATAATTCCGGACCCAAATACTAGATGACAAAATAATGCACAGCATGTGGATCCAGAAAATTCTTCAAGCTACAAAACTACTCCTGCTGGTAAGTAACCATTTTTTTTATTTTTTAGGTTTAGCCATGGCGAAGACCTTTTGATTTTATTAGATTTGGTGTTAGTCAAGATGTTTAGATTTTACAAATATTATGCGTATAATATACTCATAAGCGGTATTTAGGCAGTTCTCGTGATCCATTGGTCTGTTTCTGTCAATCACCTTTTTCTTCCGCCCGTGTATAGCAATGGATCAGCCCACTACGGCCATTGTATAACTTTCCTGAGTTACGAGATTCTGTCCTTAAACAAGGAGCACGTTCACATACCTTAATTTCCTTAAGTGTCAGCGACTAACTGCTATAATAATGTGTGCTTTTTGAGATTAAATATAATTTTTAGCATATTTTATTTAAGATTGTTTAATTTGTGAGCACTGTGGAGTCCTTAACATCGCTCTATTGTGTAAAATGCTATATTTACTAGAGTCTTTGATTTAATACAGTCACCAATTCGGTATTGACAGTATTAAAAAAGCTAAGTTTGCATACTTTTTTGTAAATGTGTGTATGCATATGTGTACATTAAAAAGCTACTATTGCTAGCGATAAGTGGATCTGGGAGCGTGCCAAGTGCATTATAATGTTGGGTGCCATAAAAGATGAGGATTACCGCTCCTTTTTGCGGATATTGCTGATGGTGCCACTGGTAAAAAGCCCCCACTGGATAGCAACATTCCTGACTCATGCTGGGTAGAGCTTTTTTCTAATTTATAATCGGGCGTTAAGGACCAGGTCTCAGTGCTAGGAACCCACTCTATTGAGAGCCAAGGGGTACTGAGTAATCAGTCACCTGCCTTCCCCCTTGGCTGGACATCCCGCTCTGACCGCGTTATCCTGGACCCACCAGATCTCCCGTTCTGAGATTTGATACATTAGATTAGATCACACCCAATAAATCTCCTGGATTGGACGAGGTGCCTCGTTTCCTATTTAGGTCATATTAAGAGATGTGGTGCCATTATCTAGCCTTGCTTTTTAGTGTCATACTGAATGGCGCGCCTATCCCTTCTACTTGGGCAGGGGCCGAAATGGTCCCAATCCATAACAAGCATTTTCAATGCAACGGGTCTCTCATTAGCTCGAGTTAGAGCTATTAGCGTTGTAAAGAAAAAAAAACGCAGCGCGATCATGCTACGTGGAAAATAAACAGATAAAGTAGTCCCGATACCATGTTGAAAACATCGACCTCGTATGTTTTTAGTAGTTTACTGGTGCTGTGTAGGTGGGCTAAACACCGGAAAAGGCATGATATATGCCTTTCACAAATAAAAGCAAGCAGATTTTAAAAGGCAAGCCCACGACCAATGTAACTGACGTGACATGGGCGTGGTTTGAAGCCCAAAGAGAGATTACAGAATGGGACGGAGCGCTTTGCGCTCACCGATAAAAAAGGGCTGTAGATCTTTACCACCTAACTACAGAACAATCCATCTTATTGACAGCTTGTAAAAGCTGTTTAGTCAAATCGTTCTGAATAGGCTGACGAGTGGATTTCTGACTCAAATGTTTTAAGCCCGCTTCAGGCTGGGTTCGAGATCGTGTTGGGACAATTGACCAGGTTTTCCGTTTGTAACTTCTATATATGAAATATTTAACAATGTGGGGGTGTCAGACTTTGTTATCTTTGTGGAACTTAAGTCCCCCTTTGATCTTGTCTTCAGATATACTCTGTTGGCAGTCCTTGAAGAGCTGGGAGTTCCTGGCTATCTTTTGAGCACTATCATTAGATTACACTCCAACAGTTATGCTCAAGTTAGATGTATGCCAAACGGTGAGCTGACTGAATCTACCCTAGTAAACAGGGGAGAGAGACAGGGGTGTGTGCTGGCCCCGATCCTTTTTTTTCTTCTGTATATTAATGAGAGAGTTTCCCAGCTACTACTATGCGAACACAATGCCCTCACTCTAGCTGGAGTTAAGACCACTGCCACCTGTTTGCGGATGACACTCTTTTTGCTATCAGAGTCCCCAATAGGGGCTCAGAGGCCTTTGGACTGCTTCAAGTCGTTCTGCAGACAAAAAAGGCTGGAGATTAACCCCAGCAAGACAATGTATGGTTTTTAACCCTTGTCCAACCTCTCGCTCTAACCCGACCCTTAATGGAGTGCCATTGTATAGGGTTTCTGTGTTCGAATAAATACCTAAGGGTTATGCTCACTGAAAGCTTCGACTGATGTCCTCTTGTCGAGCTCCGTAGACTTTAACTGGAGCAATACTGTGGAGATACTTTAAAGGCTCATTCCTCTTTCTGACCAGTGTCACCGACCCTTGGGCTCTACAAATGCCAGACCCTGGGGGCCCACCTTATACTGGTGGGAGCTTTGGGGATTCCATGATATAAGAGCCCTCGAAATATCAGAAAATCGCTTCCTGAGAAATTTAGTCAACCTTCCCGTAAGCACTCCACTTGTTCCTTTGTGGTCGGATTGTGTTGTAAGGCAGGTTAGTGACCTGTTTGGGTTAAGACTCCTTTTATATTGGCAGAGACTTTGGTCAGTTCCCGAGCTCACCTCTTTCCCCGAGGCCCTGGAAGATGTGTTAGGACAGTATGGCGCTGCTAAAATTTCCTGGTTGCGGTCCCTGAAAGCGTGTTTGGGCCAGATTAGGTTTGAACATTTACGGTCCTGTCCTGCAGCCATTAACTCAGTTTCTAAGTCTGACCTGAAAGGTGCTTACTGGAGCTATGTTGAGAATTCATTCCCGACACTTCCAGGGTCGGGTCCCTTACGGTGTCTCCTTTGGAGTTTAAAGTGGTGTGTCTATTTGAGGAGTTCTTTGAGATTGAACCACCATCTATGAAAAGCTTATATTTCAAATTTCGCTTGGGGACTTTGCTCCTTGGTTCCTTCTCTAAGTGGAAAACCCATTCCAGCGAACAGGGACATTTTTTTCCAGTCTGACCACCAGTGGTAGAATCATCCGAATATGCTTTGTTGTTTTGCCTTGCCGATCATGGGGGCCAGAAGAAAATGGTTTCTACCTGTCTGCCGTGGCTTGGTCTTATGGAATTTTAGGGCAGCCTTTGGAGTACTACAGAGTTATACTTGTCTATTGTCTTTGCTGTCTCTCAGGTTCTGTTGCACATGTGGAGGAGTAGGCAGAAAGTGCTGTCCAGGTGAGGTACAGGTTTTTTTACAGCCTCACCCCTTCCCTTTTAGTTGTTTGATTTTAATATCCATATGGTTTTATCCTGTACATTGCTGTTCGTGTCTTAATTCTTGAGCTTTTAAAACGCGAACTGTTTTATTGCTTATTTGTTTTATGTTGTTGTGTTGCATTTTAACATGTTCTTTTATGGCTATACTGCCGAAATAAAGATTGACCGTGTGTGTATCTATTATTATATATACATATATGTATATCTTCATTTACAAGGTTTACTTTGAATACATAGTGGAAGAGAAACTCAATTAAGAAATTTAGTTTTAGGCTGTTTGCACTTCAAACACCAGTCACTTGAAGATGCTACTTAACCTGCTCCAAGAGCACTGTCCATTTAAAATGAATTGTTATAATTGTCACTCATTGTAGTGCTATAAAATAGCGGATGTACACCCAGTAGCACTACAAGATTGAGCTTTAAGGTAAGATAGCTCTGTGGCGCAAGATGTGCGTAGGGTGCCGATACTTGCCTCACAATTTTTTTGACAAAGCCGCTACCTTTGTAACTGTCTTTATTTACTGAAAATTTGTGGATAGTTTTATTTTAGGAATCTCTACATTTTGAAAATCCCTAGTACAAATACTTTACAGACGTACATCCCTTCCTTGTGTAGGTTTTGTTGGTCACCTGAATGTCTGCCACCTCTGTTTTGCAGCATAGGCAACAAACAAATGTTTTTATTAAAGTTGTGAAAGTGCCAGGTTGTTAACACCTAAATAGTCTTTTCTGGCAGTGTTTTTTGTTCTAGGTATTTAATATTTATTTGCTGTATACACTGCCTTTTCTTGTTTGTATGAAAGGAATTGTCTGCTTTCTGTGTACTATGGACTAGCGGTATTGTAGCATTTGTTTTTTCTGGACCATACAATAAATCTTTTTTTTCTTTCCTCCAGCTTATAGACAAATGACAAGATGTCTCTTTGCCGCTCCATAGTGGATGCTCTCCTCGCCTGGGTAAGTAAAAAGATCTTTTTTTTTGCTCTGCAGCTGGCACTAATTGAAACCAGATGGGTGAGATTTGTCAGCATATTCTCAGATATTATGTATCTGTGCAGAACTAATGTTCCTTCAAGATGTGGAAATCAAGGCTAGATTTTGAACAAAAGGCCCCTTAATAAGGTAGCGAAGCTAAGTTGATTAGGAAGAATGGTACTCTTGTGCACAGGCTCCATAGTTTTTGTAATGCTGCAAATGTGTCCTGTCCACAAGCAAAATCTGCGAACCATAGGTGTAACACTCCAGACTTCTGTAATAGTTAATATTATTTAAAAATGGGGCATATCTAGGGTGATTTGGCGGGGATTTTGAACTAATTGGGGACAACTTTAGTAAGCCATGCAACAGGTGGGAGAGGGAATGGTGGGGAGTTGATGCAGAGGAGGGGTACAGGAGTTAAAGCAGTCATTCCCACTGAGTGAGTCTAGGAAATAAGTATACAGAACAGAGGCACTTTGGAGTATGGAGTCCTTGTGCTCAAAGTTTTGAACTATCTCCAGTTGTCTCTCTCCAGCTCAAGAAATTCCACAGCTGATTTTGCTAAACTAATGGATATTGATAGGTGATTCAGTTATGGACACAGTCAATGTGCATTTAATAGTGATTTCTCTAACAGCCTTCTGAATTAAATACCTGTAAAGCGGAAACACATTATTCTTTAAAGGCTCATCTCCACATGGATCATTTCAGGGAACTTAATGTGGCTGATTTCTTTTCCTTTTTAGATCAACAGTCTTCGAGTACATGATCCAGTTGAGCACCTGACTCAGCTTGTGGATGGAACCGTTCTCATCAAAGTAGTACAAAAAATGTAAGTGACTAACAGTCAAAGAAAAGGGTTGGCGTTTGATGGGCTACTTCTGTGTCGTTTGTACATTCCAACTTTAACAAACCCAGTACTTGAAGGGAGCATCCTATACCATTTCTGTATCATTCGATCATTTCAGGACCTTTGTCTGTAAGTGCCAGCAATAATGTCTTACCTTAGCATCACTATGTTGTGGTACAATCAGACTACAAAATGTCAACACTCCTAATCTTATTTAGCTCCTTGAGCGTTTGGGCTTTTCCTCTCTAATGCTGAGCCCTTTTCTGGCTATTTTGAGTACTTTACGGTTGGGGCTCAATAACATTCCCCCCCCCCCCCACCCAATAAGACATTTGTGTCCTTATTTCCAACATCCTGGGGAATCTAAAGATAACCAGGGTTTGTGCATTCCCTTGGAAGGTACCAAGGAGATGACTGAGATATAGCTAAATGTGTGTGTTTTGGGGGTAAAAAATCAGAAAAAGGGCTCCGTAAAAAGTGTTTTCCCCCCAAAAATGTAATCCACAAAAGGTTTACTGTGCTAAACTCAGAATCAATCTTCCCTGCATTCAGTAACCTGCAGAGCTGAATCAAGAATTATTTATTTTACCAAATTTTTGGCATATTTCAAAGAGATAGCCCATTGTTTTCCTATTCTCAGCCTGCGTCCAGTTTGTTGTGGAAACCAGTGTGAAACCCATGTGTGATCCAGGAAAGCTATAGATGTAGACAAAATTCTGAATTCAGGAAGGGGTCATGTGTAGAACCCTCAAGGTTTACCCAGAGAACCAGTTCAAATAAAAAAAAATACATAAAAATAAGCAGGACAAAATGGCCATTTGTGAAAGTTTTCATCTCTAACATTTTGTTAGGAAGGCTGATTAACAAAAGCAATATACTATTATGTTTACTAGATGCTTCTGGGTGCAGGGATATATTGGGTTTGTCAGTTGTCCAAGATTCCATAGCCAACAACTGCCCTACTCCTTAAAATATTTTTTCATTGTGTACAGAGTATAGACCAATTCATATTGTGAAATATGTAGTGGCAAATGGGTATCAAGGAAACTTATGTATTTCTGAAATGGACATCAGATATGGAGTTTAGGAGCAGTGATTATTTGTACGTCTCCGAATTTGTGGGTACCCATACTAGCATGTGATTCAGAGAGCATTTTTCACAATGTTTTCTTGCTAACACACTGGCTTACATTTGGAAGGCACAAATGCACCAGCATCCAATTGATAATCGCAAATCTGCTACTGCGTTTTGTTCCCACATGTCTTACTATAAAAATAGTACCTCACTTGTTTGGGTAGGCCTAATGCCTGCGACAGGAAACTGCTCAAAATGCAGCATGGACTTATCACATTTTTCCACTGACACCCCCCCCCCCTTTTTTTTTTTTTTTTTTTCTTTTTTTTTGCATTGTGTTTAGCTGTGGATTTTTGGCCTTAACTCGACTAGCAGTTAGGGAAATCTGACAAACATTTACTATTTTGAAAACTAGACACCAAGATGACTACAGGGTGTGGTGACTTGTATGGCTCTTCTAAGGACTTCATACTCATAAAGCTTTGCAAACCTCAAACTTTGACTAAAAGCACAAATCTTCCTAATATTTCTGTGACAGTAACTTTAAGAAACTGCCAGAGATTGTAAGCAAATTTGTGGTTTGTAGGGCATTGTGGATAAGAAAGTTGTGTGATCCACATGAAGCACACCACCCTGGACTACCCTGGTGTCAAGTTGTCTGAAATGTATGGGTTTGGTAGGTTTCCCAAGGGGGTGGCCAAGCACCTACCCAGGTAACTTGGTTAACCACGTTGACAAGTCAGGTTCGGTTTTTTTTTTTACAGGAAATATTGACATTTCCACTTTAAGTTTTGTGGCTTTTCCTACTGTGGACACTAGGTCCACCCATACAGGAAGGATAGTGTTTGTATTGGACCAGGTGGGGGAATGCTGGTCAGTAGGAATTTTGTAGATTCCTGTGTATTCTGGAAGTTTACATCACAGAAATGCAAGGACAATTAGTGGTTTTAGGCAGAGTTTGAGGTATGCAGAGCATTGTGGGTAAGAAAATGTCATGGGATCTATGCAAGGCATACCATTCTGGACTCCCCTCGGTGTCTAGTGTTCTGAATTGTCTGGGTCTGGTAGTTCTCACCAGATGGTGTACTGCAGAAGCCTAAATAGTGCAGTGATTCACCATGGCAAGTGCGACAATATTGGGATTTAGCCCCACTCTTCTGGTTGTCCTCTTGCTATATAGTATGGGATGTTTTAGTCCGCGTGGGAGCAGAAAGACTGAGGCGTTAAGAGAGGGTGGGTTGTGATGTCAGCATGGGCCAGACCCACCCCATTATTTAGATAAAATTGTTTTGTTTGCTTCATATGAATTAGTTGCATGGTTGATTGATAATGGATTTGCTGAATAATGCACGGGTTTTGCTTGAATGGAGGCAGACTCTCAATATATATTTACCACAATTAATTTGTTATTCACTTACATAATGATTTCTTGTGAGGACCGTTTGGGCTTGTGGAAGGTGGGTTTTATGCAAGTCAATTAATTGAAGTAATTTTTCACACTACCTTTTTTTTTTTTCCAGCTAACTTTTTCATCAAAGAATGTCTTTGTTTATTTGAGGTGGGGATATGTTTTTTTGCTTTTAAATTTATCCTACCAAATTGTGCTCTTTTCATGTGAGCAGTGATGTTTGTGGTGTCCGAAACATGTTATGGTGGACTGACAATAAAACTAATTGAGCTCACTCTCTAAGCATCAGAGCCATTTCTGATTTGGCACAGGAAATAAATCCCGGAGACAGTTGGCCTCCTTGTTTTGGCAGTTCCGCTGACGCCTGCCTTTGGGGAGTGAAAAACAATAATATATATAAATGTGTGTATACACACACACACTCACACTACGCAGCTTAGTGTGAAGCTACGTACCAAGGTTCCGCATGGACTCAATGCAGATGTGGAGCTACATATATGTTTATAAAGGACTTTATTTGCTCCGTGAGGTTGCATGAATGTAAGGTTTTACAAAACCTCTGGACCGCAAATTATATCACCAAGTTAGAGTGGGCTCAATACCTTTAAGGTGTTTAACCTCAACCTGGGGCACTGGAGGCCCAGATAAATGCCCATTGTGTACTGAAATGCGGGAAAATGTGAGCCATTTGTTCTTTGTCTGTCCATTATATGCTGCCCCAAGGAAGAAGTGGTTGGTACCCCTATGCAAAAGTCTGGGCACACAATCGGCCGAGACTGCTTGTAGGATCCTTAAAACTGATCTTTCACCTTCTATAGCAATAGGGGTGGCCAAATTCCTGGGGTGGGCATGGATAATTCGTTCTGAACTACTAAAACAGCTATATGTTTTAGATAAGTAAATTATCTTGAATTTTAGAACTGAGTTTTTAAAGTAATGTTCTTCTTTTTTTTTTTAATATGTTAAAATATTTAACAAATGAAGCATTAGATAGATTTAATACGTTCTTAGTAGCTTTTATGAAACATTGTATTTATTATTTTAATCGTTAGCACTGATAATTTTATAAGTATTATGACGTGTAGCATGTCTTTTATGATGAAATATCGAATAAAGACTTCATTGACTTGTAAGGTTTCACAAATCTGAAGGGTTATTGGCCTTACCTGAATAGACTACTTTCAAATATCTTCATCATTTTACTAGTTTTAAGGTGCCAATGCTACTGCGCAAATAGATTATTTTTAAAGAACTGAATGTACCAACGTTGAGCTATAATGGGCACTGTGCCCGACATGCTGCATTATTATATTCATGCATGACATCCACACATGTGCATCATGCTCATGTAGTACTAATTTGACACTGGGCACTTAGTCCCAAAGACTGCATTATTTGGTTGCATTATTATCATGGTGCATTATTATTATTGCCTCATAAGTATTCTTTTTTTTTGGTTTGGGGGGGGAATTCTGTTCATCTCGTATGCTAATTAACATAGTATGAATATTGCTTTTATAGTTGCAGCTAGAAGTACATGGAACCTGAATATATATATTTTTATTTTCTTTTCTCTTTCCTCCTCATTAATACTCACTGACATGATTTGTCATAAAAATTTTGTGTTTAATGTATGGACTTCAGTTCTCAGAATGCTTAATTGTAGGCAGTGCGGGCTTAACATATATAAACTGAAATGGATGTAGGACTTGCTAACCCTGATCAAGACTCCATCTGAGTTGAAACGCGTTAGTGTTCACAGCTCCTTTTTGCTTGAGTAAACCTCTTTAAGATCCTGAAGAGCAGTGGTTCCTTCTGTTGATTGAAATTGTTCCCTGGGTTGTAGTCTCCCCTGGCCACCAGTACAAGCAGAGATGCAAAGTTAAGAAAAAGAAATCTGTAGTTACGTATAGACACTTCTCTTCTAAAGATTTTAGTCCTCGATCTTAAACTCATGAAATTTTTCAAATTCTATTTTGAGATACCTCATAACATCATTCTCGGTTGTGCCATCAGGTCATTTTTAGTCGTGCCATCAAATCCACCCACACTTAGGTTGTTGGCTTGTGGGCAAGTTGGAATGTGTGGAACAGTGATGTGGTTTTTAAATTCCTATCTTCCCATTTTACGTAACCATGTGCTCATGGGAAATCACCATTGGTACTCCTTTCTCTGGTCAGATTTTTGTCTAAGTTGAGAGTACTTTGAATCAGACTGAAGTTTGCTAGTAAGACTAAGTAGGTGATGAAATCTACACCCCTACACATGCGGAATATTACTCTAGGGAGGTAACAGTACTGAGTGTACTCTGACAAAGCTTTGACTCTTTATCAAACTGTTTGACCATGGTCGTGTGTGTGTGTGTGTGTGGGGGGATAATTAATTACTGCTAATTATTATTTGCAATGGATTGGGAAGGGTTTAGAGCCCAAAGTAGCTTCTTGCACAGAAGCCAATTGCAGTGGGTCAAAATGCTGCACTGACATGCTGCAGCTGACATGTACACCCTCATTGGGCGGTCCTAAGAATTAAGATGTGAACGGATAACAAAATGGCGGTCAGAAAGTGAACTCATTCTTCTCTAGAGCTCCTGGTCTCACAGTGATGTAACTTGCATATTTCAAGCAGCTCATCTCTGACCAGATGCCCTCCAGAGACTTTTGCAACAGTCGCACTGGGATGCATTTCAGAGCCACAATGTTTACTTATCAAATACCTATTGTATAGCACACACCAAAGCCTGAAGTGGCATCACTCATGCTAAATAAAAATAACAACAATATATATATATAATCATAATCCATGGCAATTCTTTGTACACTAGTATTCCTTTACCCTGAACAACATAATTATAGTGTCAAACAATCTGTATTTTTACCTTTTTAAAGTCTGTACTGTATCAAAGCACTTTAAGACTGCAGCATGGCAGCTTGTGCTGCTTCATAGGTACGTCTGGAAACCAGCATTAGCAAAGCCAATGGGTCTCGCCGACTTAGCCTTGTCAATGTTTTTTCTCTACGTTGTATAGCACGGCTACTGTGCAACATGGCTAAATATCCAGTAGCTACAATAACAAAGCCAATAACTAGTGTAGGCGTGACCAACTGGCTTTGCATACAAAACCACTTATGCTACTGCCTTCTAATTTATTTGTGTTTGCGTTGGCCAGGGCCTGTTTAGCTATCTCTCGGAAGCCTCCATGTGTGCTTGCCACCTCCAGGCTAATGGAGCAGCTTCCTGTCATCACAGAGCCTGGTGCGCCTGTCTTCTGGCAGGCTTCTCTGATCTCCTTGCAGTGCCACCCACCAAGAGACATACTAAAATTCTCATTCTTGTCTTTTTAAAAGATGTGCAGCAGCGTAAGAAAGGCTTTCTCCGTAGTTTCTGGAGCAGCCAGAGCCATCAATGAAAAATACTGGCACTTTGGGGAAACCGGGTGTGCACTCTGGAGGGAACAAACCATAGCTTTCTGCTGGAGCTTTAGCTTAGATTTCCTGTGCTTTCGGGTATTAAAACAGTCGCAGGTTTCCGCTTCTCTTACAGTTTATTCTTTTTATCTCAGTCACACACTTTTCTGGTTGACTTTTGAAAAGTGTCTTTCATTCTGTTGGTCAGGGCCTTCAGATCCTTCCTAATCCCATCAGCGTACACTTGCATCATCACATTGGTGATCGTTTGAGTGCTCTGGATGAGATCATGTGTAACTGTTAAGTTTCTTTTTCTTATGTCCAGACTTGCTTTCGGGTCACCCTTTTCTTTAATTGGTCAGGAGTCAGAGGTTTTGATTTGGTTATTCTGGCGCTTGTTTCCTTTTTTTTCTTTTTTTGTGTGTGTAAAATTCCACCATAATTATAAAGTTGGTGGATTTCTTTGCATGGCGCTACATAAGGTGGGTGAGCCCTAATGTTCTAGAGCATTCCTGCTTCTACTAGTACTCTTGTCTGTTTATTCTATTTGGTTAGCTGTTTTTGTACCCGATCACTGTATCCACATGGTGTTTCACTGGATATTAGTATTGTCTGCAATAACAGCCTTATTTCTATATGTATTCTTTATTATTTAGTTTACATTAGACTGTTAGGTAACATAATCCTTAAAAATAACATCTGCGCCTCAACTACATTGTTAGTAATATTGTTCACGCTGGGAGTGGAACTGTCCTTCAAGTGCTCTAATAATTAATACCAATGTTGTCTATACATATGAATAATTTCAATAACAAAATATTTTCAGTATATCAGATCAGTACTATACTTAACATGGTCTTTAAATATTTTTGTTTCAGAAGTGGCAATGAAGAGGGAAAAGAAATTTTACATCAGCCCTTTCCTGAAAGGTTTCAATTCATCAGCAGCTTTCTTGCGAGTAAGAGCATTTGCAGTGAGTACTGGTGACTGACTGAAGCAAGGTTGTGAAAGATGAAGGCTTGGGGAGTGTGCAGTCAGTGTATGCCATGTTCTGTGTGGAGAATTTGTTATGGGCTATACAATGCAGTTTAGACCATGAATAATTTGTGGATGTGTGGCCTTGTAGGCTTTACGTTTAGTATAATATGACTCTTTGGATTAATAATAGCAGCTCTTTGCTTGTGAGCCAGCTACTGCAAAGTCCATGTGTTATATAGTCACATATTTTGCACAATCCTGACTTCTGTTGTTCTGATGTGTAATCACAAAAAATTTGAAAAGCAGCTCGGTGGTGTTTTTTCTTAATACAAAATTGATAAATTAGAAATTGAAAAAGCAGCTTACGTGTTATAAACCTCAAAATTGTCTTTACCGTCTTGTTAAGCAGTTTGGATTGAACCTAACAAATAAGGATTGATAAAGCTATCACCCCGTGACCATGGTGTCTTTGTCTCATGTCTGTTACAGTATTAGCGCCTTCACTCAAACATAGAGGAAGTATTAATTTAGAATTGATTAAGTCTATTTAGAAGTGGACTAAGAGAATGCCAGGCTTGATGAGGAAACATTTGATGCTATTGACACAAAGATTAAATGGAATGATCATGGTTCTAGTGCCTTCTGCATTTTTCCAGATGAAGTTGTGTGTCCGTTAAAATCCATAAACCGTAAAGATCCTTCCTTGTATGTGTTAGATCCTGGGTCAGTGCATAAAGAAAGTTGCATTTTATTTGTTTTCTTTTATAAAATGGCAATAACAGCCATTTGAACTTTTAAAAGTATTTTATTATATATACATATTTAATAGGATGTGGATATTTCTTTGTTGAAAGGATTTTAGCGATAGCAGGTGTTGTTACAAAGTTAATATAATATGCCTCTGATGGAGAACTAAGCTTAAAATAAGTAAATTATCCTTTTCCATCATGGGGTGTTGACTGATAATTTTAAACACTAAATACAATGGCAAGCCCATCCCCAACACTCCGTAATGAAAGGAAAACCCAACAGCAAACAGAGTTTATTTAACCAAGCATGGCTTGCAGAGATATTTAGCCCATTATTGCAATTGGAAGATAAATAATTAATGTAATTTTGCAACTTGTGCTTGTTTTTGTCTATCTCCTTACTCCGCTCAACTTACTCAAAACCATAATCTGCCACCCTTTCTGACATGGAAACACTTCATTTTTTGTTTTGTTTTTGGTTTATTTTTGTTCTATATAGATAGGATTTTGTACTGCTTAGTTGACTTCATCTTAACTTGGAGAGAGATATTAAGCACTTTAATATACTAAATATTTTTGAGATATATTTACATGCAAACAAAATGAAAGATTGGCCCCTGAGGAAGTCTTCAGGTAAAGATAAAACCATTTGATGCCAGTTAGGACTGAGCATAGTCACTCCATTGCCTTACTCTAACATGCATCGGACTGTCCCAGCCCTATCTAGCTTTCATTCCATATTTGCAAAATTACATTGTTTAAATAGAATGCAATGTTACATTTTGGCATATTATTTGTTTGCCGTTAGTGTTTTTATTGTGTGATAACACACTAATCAATGATTTAAAGTGATATGGTAGCCACATTAAATTCACAGCAGGGGCAGTAAGTTACATGGATTTCCTTATTTAAACAGGGCATTTTTATACTTTTAGGGTAATCTTAAGTAACTTCCTATCCCTTTTTGTGCTCAATGTTTGTCATTTTGTAGCGATGTGCTGCAATATCAGACATTGCACACAGTTGAAATTGTAGCAAAATGTCCTTACACCAGGAGTGCTATCACTTTTATTGCTTTTAATAAACACATTTCTGGCTTGGTAAAATGTACATACTACTTTGAATACTAGGAAACATTTCCCAGAACAAATACCAAGTTGTTCTTTGCTATAATAACAATCTGCCCAAATGCTCATTTTAACAGCATTGGTTCCCAAATCTGTGGATGTCTGAAAACCTGATGTTGCTTAAAAAGGAGGTTTTGTTACACCCAAATTGATTTCTTTTGAAAGATCCTTCGTTTTCATCCTCCCTCTTGCCAAACTCTTAAATGATTCTAAAACTTGAGATATTATCAGCCCCAAATGTCATTTAATGGATGTTAGCAAAATTGTAAACACAATAAGCACTTATCAGCTGCTTGTGGCGATAAACCTAATTAATTTGCACATCCAAGACTATGTCCAGAGGGTGAGAGGTGTCTAACTGACTCCCAAGTCAAAAGTTCCAAGCAGATGGAATTCCACCCTTTTGATAATACCTTCTACTGCACATACTAGACCCCAGGAAAAAGAAGCTATTTGCTCATGCACAAGTTAAGCAGACTGTTGTACGGTTTCGGTAACTGGAATTATGATCTACGGCTCTCACTGAGAGCCACTTACCAGATTATAAATATGGTTATTCATTTCTTTGAACAATTTTGCCCTGTTGCATTGTCATAAAGAAATTCCAGTCTGTTCTGACATCTCAAAGAACGTGTGACTGGGGCACTAACTCTCTGCTCCATTGGAGACCAGAGCACAGGTTCGGGAGTGGAATGGAAGGTGCAGAGGGGGTGGTATGTGGGTGTTGGCGAGCCAGGTTATCCTAATGGATAAATCTACCTGTGGATTCCTCACCTTTTTGAATATCCCCATGCACCAGTATTCCATAGAAACTTTTCTCCATAGCTCTCCACGCTGACGAGGACTTCACAATAGCACGGCTCTGCACACAACTGTGTAATGTCACTGGAGCCATAAGAAGTCCTCATTGGCATGCTGATGTCAGTTGCCTTTTTTGTGGCACAAACTCTCTGCTCCATTGGAGAGCAGAACACAGGTTTGCAAGAATGGAAGACGCAGAGGGGATGGTATGTGGGTGGCAGCAAACAAGGTTATTTTTGTTTAAACATTTGTAGCAGGTACACAAGGCATGTTATTTATGTATGGCTCTCCTGTTACTCCTCTGTTCCTGCGTAGCAGTTGAAACTGGGGCAGATGATTTTGGGGGCTGTATGTAACTTAAGTTTAAAGATCGGTACAAACTTAATCTCTATTTTTCATTTTGGGGTTCTCAATGACCTGGACAACTCTATGTGAGTGCTGCTGGCAGTGGAACCAGTATCACTAGCCTCCTCTAGCCTCTGCGCTGGAGCACTCACTTTTCTACCCGAATTGGAGTTGCATACCCAATCTTCTCTAATTACAATAACGTGAGTTGGGCTATTATACCTCTTTGCTTAAATACACCCCAAATGTGCCATTCCAAGTAAATATTTACTGCAAACGCACAGGAACAGAACATGTTTGACCCTTTTTGCACTTTTTTTTATTTTGCGCAGAATGAATCTGCATCAAAAATAGATACTAGTTTGCATTTTGCGCTAAAATATATAGCGCAAAATAACAGATTTTCATTTTGCATAATATGTAATTTTTGTGTAATTTTGACAAAATTATGCGAATCCAAATTACAGAATTTCGCACACTCTTTTAATTACTGTCTTTCTGGCTCTACTCTTCTTCCTTCCCAACTGGTTCGCAGATCCTCCAATGAAAGCAAAGCTGCACAGGGACCAAAGCCCCGAGATTTCAGTTTCTTGCCCATATGTTCCACTCCTATTCATCAATAAAAATATCATTTGTTGTTTAATTATTTTTCAGTCTTGAAGAAAATTAAGTGGGACAACGTCACCTGTGGCCGTTCTTAAAAAAAAAAAAAAAAATAATAATAATAATCCCTGGGTTGAAGTCGCCATGGATATAGTTGCACCTATTTACTGTTTTGGAGGAATTCTGTCTTGGTTGAACATCACCTTAAATGGGTAGTTGCAAGAGTAGTATCACTCTCCGCAAGCTGTGCTTTCAGTTCATGAGGGAAGAGTTTCTTCTCCTGCTATTATTGATGCTCAAAAAGACAGGTGCATCTGCTACTTGAGGTGTGGTCCTCTTTATACACTAATAAATACAGGAGTCTTCACAGACACCAAAGTAGTCCTACCTGGTCCACAGAATGACAGCTGGCAAGACATCCATGAAATGAAGACATATATGGAGTAAATAGAGGTAGAAGGACTGCAGAGACGAAGAACAAGACTTAAACAGACCAGCCTAGTGAAAGACCAAAAGATCACCTTCCAGAGTAAGCTTGAAGTCCTTGAAAATAGGCCCTAAAGAAATAATCACATCAGCAGTGTTCCTCAAGCTGGGGCGACCTGAAGCTATGTGCAGACCTTCTTCCGCAACACACTTGGCCTGAAGACCCCTAAATTTATTGCACTAGACTGGAACCACTGGGCATTTTCCTAATGGAAAGCAGTCAAGTCCCCACCTCAGCAGCCTACAGGAGAGACCAGAGAGCAGCATGAGGCTCCTTGGAGTAATAGGGATGGCAATTTTTTATTGACTTTTCCGTACTTCTCAATACGATCTCTTGTATGCTTAGTCGTGTGTATCTCCATACGTTTACATCAGAATACTCAAATATATGACCAGTCTGCATTATTGCATCGTTACCATACGTGGAGCCCCTTACTGAAACTTATCCTCCAACCTGCCCCACCCTCTGGAGTGTGCATCTCGTGCTAGACAGAGTATTTCTAAATCTTATTTTATTGTTCCTCATAGTACATTATCTGCGAGCAATAATAATAGAGCAAGTGCATAAGTGCCTGTGGCAGGTTGTGCAGCTGAGCTGTGGGATTCAACAGTGCCCGAAATGTGCAAGGGAGCGGTTTGCAAAGCCAAGAGGGAGTCTCTTTTCTCTAGGTGCAGCAGTCTGTAGCTATTAGGGCTGCACAGGGTCTGCATTTCAGTGAGAAATGAATTCATATTCAGGATGTTGATTTGTTCTCCGTCCTATAGTTTTTAAACTTTTGTTACTTGTTGTATCCCAATATAAAACAGTTGGTGTTTTACGTAGCCCCCAGTTTTCTTCTCTATAATTCTCTACTTTCTTTCTGCCCAGGTGACTGCGTACTGTCTCCACACTTGTAATGTGAGGGTAGTAAAAGCTTTCCAGTTCATGATAATCATTCGTTTAGCACCACGAGCTCTAAATTTTGGAATTTAGTGGATACTTCAACGTTTTGGGGTGGGGGATAAGCCCCCATTAGGTACTCCCCCAGGCTATCTAACCGTGTGTGATCTGTAACCTCTTACTTCTGATAGAAACTTATAGCTACAGATTCCTTGCCTTTGAATTTCCCAGGCGTCAGACTAGATCCGAAATTTTTAGCTTGAGCAGTAGACCTCCGTGTGCAGTTGGGTGGCTCCTTTGGGTTCCGCGTTGCGTTGTCAGCGTTGTTGTCGCCCAATGTGATGTCGCGATCACCTATATAGGCGCCACCCATGCGTTCTTTTCTTTCCACGACAGATAGCACAGTTCTGGAGAGAGCCACCACGCAGCCGTTTTTTGACAGGCTTTTGTCGACATTTTGTTGAGTATTTTGGTTGTGTGTTGAGATGACATCTAGGAAGGTAGGTTTCAAACCATGTGGCACCTGTCGCCTCACCAGGTCGGTGAGGACCCTCACCTTGTTGCCTATGGTGTCTCGAGCGTGATCATGACTCACTCTTGCTTGGACTGCCGGGGAATGGAACCCAAGGTTTTGAGGGAGCAGTCCTTAAAGCTGCTCGCGGCCTGGTAATCTGTCAACTGATGCAACTCCTAGGAGGTCACAGTCTTGGTCGAGGAAAAGGTCCCAGGACTGCTCCAGGAGCCCCAGGTTCTCTTCCTCCCACTCTAGGTTCTTAGGCAAGATGCACAAGAAGTCGTCATCATCTAAACGGGCTTTGACTTCGCCTAATCCATCCGCTGATGCGTCAAGTTAAGAACTTCAGCGTTCCAGGCATGGTTCCATGGAATCGATGCCATATCTGACTCAGCACATCCCTCCATTTCCGGGAGCCGGAGCGACTCCCGCTCAAGTGAAAGACTTCTACGAGACCATACCCAGCATATTCGGGGGGGCCAACCCCTCTGAAGTGCTTTTGGACCCGCGGAGTTGGAGGAGGCCCCATCAGGTTCCGTGCCGATGGCTTTGGCCTTGGCTCTGATGGGGTCTCATGGATCTGAATCCAGATCGGCGCCGGTCATACTCATGCGTCCTTCTCTGGCACAAGATGCTGATGCTTCCGGCTCCACCAGCCCCATTCTTATTCCAGTCCGTCCAGAGCCTGAATGGTGTAGCACAATGCAGATTCTGGGGCTGACAGCACCCACAGGTGCCAGATCGTTGTCTGAGCATTATTTTCAGCATCGACACGGAAGAAGATTGGAAGGGGTCACTGGACCCCTTAGAACACCAGTTAGTGAGGTCTGTGGACTGGTATGAGGAACTACGAGAGGCCAGTGGACTGGATACCTCTACAGATACTCGCGTGCTCTCTCCTCCCACTGTGGCTGTGGAGGAGAGAGCTTCCTATACAATGGGGTTGTGTAGGGCAGCGGACATCTACAAACTGCCCTCAATGGCTGTCAAGACTAACCTTTTGACTGAAGTGCTTCAGCTTGGGGCTTCCGCTTCCTAACCTCTCTTGCTCTTAAACGAAGCACTTACTGACATCCTGCTGGGAACTTGGTCCAAGCCCTGCACAGGTGCTCCTGTAAATAGAACTGTTGCCCCCCAGCATCACCCTGCACTGACTGTGACTCTAGTTTCCTCAGACAACAACACACCCCTGGTTGCCCATGCCTCAACTTCCCACAGCCTATTCTCTTACATTCCCCTGGATAGGGAATCCAAGAGGCTGGACCAGTGTGGGAAGATGTTTTCTTCTGCCAGCCTGGCATTGAGGTCAGTGAATACCCCATGCTTATGGATGGTTTCTTGCACACCTTGTGGGATAAGGTTGGACAAGTGCTGCCACAAGTCCTACAGGAGGCCTGGGCCATCCCCTCACAGGCAGTGAAACATGGGAGAGATGCGGCAGCGTTTACCATTAGGTGTGGCCCTGGATATGACTGACTCGTTGTGCAGAACGGTTTTGTCGGCAATGGTGCTATGCCTGGCTGAGAACATCTGGCTTTTAGGGGGATGTTCAGACAAACCTTATGGACACATCCTTAGATGAGACTCGCTTGTTTGGCGAGAAGGCAGACTTTGGGCCAGAGCTCTTCAAGGACTCTCAGGCTATGGCCAAGTCCTTGGGCCTCTCGCCAACCCCTCATTAACAGTCTGCCTTTTGCGACCCCGTAAGGGGCATACCACCCACCAGCCCTATGTCAACCACTGTCCGTCACAAGCTTCCCAAGCTCCGCAAGGACATGAGCCCTGGTGTCTTCAGACCTAGAGGGTCTGGAAGCCAGATGTTGTCCAACCCCTGGCAGCTGCAGCCTCCAAGCTCTCCTAGTTTGATTCTGCAGCCCAGTTGATGCTTGCCCAGTTGGAGGGAGAATTCAACATCATCTCCTTCACCGGCAATCTATTGCATTGGATGCTTGGGTTCTGCAGATCATTAGGAAGGGCTATGCCCTGCCTTTCCTTGGCCAATACTGCCATCATTCGAACGGCTGGTGGAGGATCATTTGTCACTGCTCAGAGAGGAAGTTACCGCTCTCTTGGCCAAGGGAGCCAAAGAAAGCGTCCTGATATCAGAAGTAGGCAGTGGTTGTTGTTTCCGTTACTTTCTGATACCCAAAAAGAGCAAATGTCTTCTTTTCTAGACCTGCGGACCGTCAATCTGTTCCTCAAGAAGAAGTTCAAGATGCTCACTTTTGCTCGAGTCTTGTCTGCCCTAGACCAAGAAGACTGGTAGGTAGTGCCAGACTTACAGAATGCGTATTTCTAGGAAGCTGGCGTGGTGTGTGGTGAGTACCTAAGGTACTTACACCTTATACCAGGTCTGGGTATCCCTCATCAGTGTAGTGTAGGCAGTGTCTAGAAGGCAGGCTCCCTAGAGGTAGCTGTGGATGAGCAGCCAAGGCCTATCTAGGAGACATGCAAAGCTCACGCAGTACCTCTGTAGTCACACAGCACTTATACACATGAAAGAAAACACTCCGTATTTAAAAAATAAAGGTACTTTAT
Organism: Pleurodeles waltl; assembly: GCF_031143425.1. Lineage (NCBI taxonomy): Eukaryota > Metazoa > Chordata > Amphibia > Caudata > Salamandridae > Pleurodeles > Pleurodeles waltl. Next base: position 73,850,060 of record NC_090447.1, on the reverse strand, counting down.
TCTAGAGACACAATTAGAAAAAAGCACTAGAAGCAACCCTCCAATAAGAGTGTAACCGGGCGCCTCCTGATGCCGGTTCATATGCAGATAGGACAACCGCCGAGGGATACCCCGGGGGCACCCGAGAAACTCCGGACGTGATGACGTCCAACGCCATCTGTCAGGAAGAAATACCCGACAGAGAAAACGGACGAGGAGACGACGACGCGAGGAGGAGAGAGAGAGACGCTGGATCGACGAGGAGCCGAGAGGAGGAACGCCGCAGGCCGCCGACCGGGAAGGGAAACCCCGCCACGAAGGAAGAGGCATTGCTGAGGAGCGGAAAGCTCAGGGAGCCTCCCGCCCCTGCTCGAGAGAAGTCGGGAGATCACCTGGAAGCCGGCCGCGTCCCTGGAGGGGCGTGGCCAACCAAGGTACGCGCGTACCGACAGTGGGACTGGGGTTCCGGGTGGCTAGCTGGATTACGGGGCGTTAAGGGGAAAGGGCTGAGATCCTGCAGAGAAGGGGAGACGGTGTAAATAAGACCGAGACTAACTGACTATAATAGCACAAAGTGCCGCAAACAGGAAGCAGTGGGATAGAATAAAAGGGGAGCACGAAGAGTTCACAAAGAATAAACCACGAAGGAAAAGTAGCCCCCACCTACCTCCACTCTCACAACCCCCCCCCCCCCCCACGCCCTACTAACCTTAATTAACTGTGTTTAATTACTTTTTCCCCCACTTACCTGTTCCTTTCTCATTCTTTGTTTTGGGAAATCCGGTGTCACTGAGAGTCGGGAGAACGAGACCTCTCTCCAAACCGGACCAGGCTATTCCCGGAGCACCACCGAACCCTGAAAAAGAATAAAGGGATTCATATTAATTTCTTTGGAGTCTGACCACAAGACAACTTTGAAAAGTAATATAGTTGTCTAGCGCAAACGAACAGAAATAAACTCACTAACCCCATAAAAGCCGAGTCTGTCGCCTTCTTCCAATATCTCTTCAACTCGGGATAAAGAACCCGTCACAGTGGTGTCAGAAGTGGGATATTGGAACAGGCGACAGGGACTTCTAGACCATGGAAGAAAAGCCAACAATGTCCGATATGATGCAACAGTTGGCCGCAGGACAGAGGCACCTGCAAATAGTGTGGGAAGAGCAACAGAAAGAGGCTAAGTTGGAAAGAGAGGCCCTACAAAATGCCCTTAAAAGTCAGGCCACCATCATGGCCAACAACCAGTTGGTTCATGAGACCGCCATCAAAAATCTCACGGATACAATCGCTGCCACCCGAGTACACCCGAATGTGCCCAGTTCGGTCTTACAACGATATCAAGAAGGTGAAGACCCTGATGCCTTTTTCACCAATTTTGAACGGGTCGCTACTTCCGCTACCTGGCCTCTGGAGCGATGGGGCCAATATATCGCCCCCTTATTAACGGGAACTCTCCAATCTGCTTATCAAGCGGTAAACCCAGGCGGAACAACCCCGTATAAGGATATTAAAAAGAGCATCTTAGAACGGGTGGGTTTTGATTCTGAACATTATCGTGTCCGGTTTAGAAAAGCCAAGTGGGGGCCCTCCGAAAATCCCCGGGCCCTATACTTCCGGATTAAAGATCTGGGTCTCAAATGGTTAGGTCCCATAGGGACTAACCGGGAAGACATCATTGAGATCGTGCTCTTGGAACAATACCTAGACGCTCTACCCCCTAATACGCGCAACTGGATCAAACAACATCCAAACCCAGATACCAATACCACCATCGAGTTAGCCTGTGCCTTTCATCGCTCCCTCGAATTCAAGATCCCACCTCCTCGATCAGCACCTAGTCCCCTGCGTCAGGGTTCTGGGGCATCCTCGTCAGTGGGGCGAAGAATCAATGAGGACATAGGGAAGACACAAGGACTTGAACGGCCATACATACAACAACCTCAGTGTTTTAGCTGCGGAGAATGGGGGCACATAGCTCGCGGTTGCCCCCTGAAAACAGAAAAAACAGAACCCATGGAAATAGGAGTTACTAGGGGGAGAGTCTTTTATACTGGGAGAAGAGAAACCCCTTATAAAAAGAGACTGGTTATCAATGGGAAAACCACAGTGGCCCTCATCGACTCAGGGTGCAGTCAATCTGTAGTCAGGGCTGGTTTATTCGATAAACCTCACTTCACTTCAGGACTTACGGTATCAATCTGTTGTATCCATGGGGAAACCAGAGAATATCCCCTAATCTGGACAACCCTCACCTGGGAAGGAAAAGAAACCCCCATAAGGGTGGGTTTAGTAGAACGGCTAGTTGAAGAAGCCATAATAGGAACTGACTTTTTGGAATTCTCGAAACTCTTGGATAGTGTTCGACAGGTCGAAGAGACGAATACCTGGTGGAAAGACGCTCCCTTTTCCAACATACCTCTGTCACCTCCGAGGGTACGACCTAAACCCTCCCGGAATGAGAAAAGAAAAATTAAGAAAGCCTACACACAAGAGAACTCAAGTCCCGCGAGGGTAATTACAAAGGCTCTTGCCCTCACCACCCTTCCCCCTTTCCGGACCTCCCAAAGAGAAGACCCCAGTTTGGTTCATGCCTGGAAGAGTGCACGACCCCGGACCCTCCAGGATAAGGGTCCCTCGTTCACCATAGTTAAGGACCTATTATATCGAGTCACTAACAAAGACCAAGAAGAAAAGAAACAATTGATAGTTCCCGAACCTTATAGGCAACAAGTCCTACACTTAGCGCACAGCCAGCCAGGGGGTGGCCACTATGGAAGGGAGAAAACAGAAGAGTATTTGTTGAGGAAATTCTATTGGCCGGGTTTTTTTCCCCAGATTAGGAGATTCTGTCAACAGTGTCCTAAATGCCAATTGATTGATCCAGGCTCGCGGAGAAAGGCCCCTTTACAACCCCTTCCCATCATTGATGTTCCCTTCTCCAGAATAGGGATGGATCTGGTTGGGCCCCTTCTGCCCTCTTCTAGAGGCTATCGTTATATATTAGTATTAGTTGATTACGCCACGAGATACCCTGAGGCTATCCCCCTCTCTAGTATTAACACCAAGAGTGTTGCCCACGCCATGATAGGGTTCTTCTCCCGAATCGGGTTTCCTCGGGAAATCTTAACGGACCAAGGTACCCAATTCATGTCCAACTTGATGACACAAATATGTCAGTTATTAGGGATTAAACAATTGCGGACGTCGGTTTATCATCCACAAACCGATGGTTTGGTGGAGAGGTACAACCGTACCCTAAAGACTCTACTAAAGAAATCTATCTCTGAGACAGGTAAAGACTGGGATAGAAAACTTCCCTTAGTATTATACGCAATTAGGACCCATGAACAAGCCTCTACGGGCCATAGTACGTTTGAGTTGTTGTTTGGGCGACAACCCCGGACCCTACTAGATATGGCCGCTGAAATATGGGAAGAGGAAGAAGGAGAAAAGACCATTCTGAAATATGCCCGTGAGTTAAAATCCCACCTACACACAGTATGGGAAAGCGTAAGGGAACACATGGAGAGGGCCCAAGACAAACAGAAGAGGAATTATGATCGGCATACCCAATTAAGATCTTTTTCCATAGGAGATAAGGTGTTAGTGCTTCTTCCCAGTTCAGACGACAAACTGTTAGCAAAATGGCAGGGACCATACCCCGTAATAGGAATTGTAACCTATAAAGTTCAGCTCAAAGATAATCCCAATAGGTCGCAGATCTTCCATGTTAATTTATTAAAGCGATGGGAAGAACCTCTGAGCGACCAGAGACAAGGCTGTCTAGTTAACACCGTTAAGGAATTAGAGATAGGGTGGTGTCCCACTGATCCCCCTGGCGGGAGGGAAGTTCCTACCATAAATGCAGATATCTCAATTCACCAAAATAGACGGTTAAACAAACTCTTCGATAACCATATCCGGGTGTTCTCCTCGATGCCCGGTAGAACACGACTGGTACATCATCAAATCATCACACCACCTGGGAAGATAGTACGATTAAGGCTTTATCGTATCCCTGAAGCTAGGAAAGCCCTGGTAGAAAACGAAATCGAGAAAATGTTAGACCTAGACATCATAGAACCTTCCCAAAGTCCCTGGTGCTCGCAAGTAGTATTGGTGCCCAAACCTGATGGGTCTATACGCTTTTGTATTGACTTTAGACAGGTCAATTCCATATCGCAATTTGATACGTATCCCCTTCCGAGGATAGACGAACTCCTAGAAAAGTTGGGAAAGGCTAAATATATGTCTACCCTCGACTTGACCAAAGGATACTGGCAGATCCCGCTGGCCCCCGAAGACAAAGAAAAAACGGCTTTCTCTACTCCCTCAGGATTGTATCACTTTAATGTTCTCCCTTTCGGGTTACACGGGGCACCCGCCACCTTCCAACGTCTCATTGACACTATATTACGACCTCATAACAGATACGCGGCGGCCTATCTGGATGACATCGTTATTTTCAGTGAGACCTGGGAAGACCATTTGGTACACCTAGACGAAATCTTTTCGGCTTTACGGAAGGCTGGACTGACAGCCAACCCCGCCAAGAGCCGACTGGCCTTTAATGATATCTCCTACCTGGGATATCACATTGGGAAAGGCATACTTCGACCCCAAATGAATAAAATCGAAGCCATCCTGCACACCAATGCTCCCACCACGAAAAAGGAGGTTCGTTCCTTTTTAGGCCTAGTAGGTTACTATCGAAGGTTCATCCCACACTATTCCAGTTTGGCTGCCCCCCTAACCGACCTTTTAAGAAAAGGGCAGCCCAACAATATCACGAAACTAAACCCGACTCAACTTCATAGTTACCATACCTTACAAAGGTGTCTCACTACTCAACCGATTTTAAAATGCCCTGAGTTTGAAAAACCCTTTCATCTCCAGACTGATGCCTCCGACGTCGGAGTGGGAGCCGTCCTTTTTCAAAAAGATGAAAACGAAATAAGCCATCCCATCGTCTTCATCAGTCGTAAACTGTTTCCCAGAGAACAGAAGTATCCCATTATAGAGCGGGAGTGTCTTGCCATTAAGTGGGCAATCGAAAGTCTCCAATATTACCTTTTGGGCAGGCCCTTCCTGTTGTATACAGACCATGCACCCCTTACCTGGCTCTCAAGATATAAGAATACCAACAGTCGTATATTGAGATGGTTTATAGAGCTCCAACCTTTCTCCTTCCAGGTTTGCCATCTCCCTGGTGACCTTATGGGTCAGGCTGACTATTTATCCCGGTTTCCGGGTCTTGTGGGGCTCGACCAGCCCCATTCATGTGAGGGGAAGTGTAACCGGGCGCCTCCTGACGCCGGTTCATATGCAGATAGGACAACCGCCGAGGGATACCCCGGGGGCACCCGAGAAACTCCGGACGTGATGACGTCCAACGCCATCTGTCAGGAAGAAATACCCGACAGAGAAAACGGACGAGGAGACGACGACGCGAGGAGGAGAGAGAGACACGCTGGATCGACGAGGAGCTGAGAGGAGGAACGCCGCAGGCCGCCGACCGGGAAGGGAAACCCCGCCACGAAGGAAGAGGCATTGCTGAGGAGCGGAAAGCTCAGGGAGCCTCCCGCCCCTGCTCGAGAGAAGTCGGGAGATCACCTGGAAGCCGGCCGCGTCCCTGGAGGGGCGTGGCCAACCAAGGTACGCGCGTACTGACAGTGGGACTGGGGTTCCGGGTGGCTAGCTGGATTACGGGGCGTTAAGGGGAAAGGGCTGAGATCCTGCAGAGAAGGGGAGACGGTGTAAATAAGACCGAGACTAACTGACTATAATAGCACAAAGTGCCGCAAACAGGAAGCAGTGGGATAGAATAAAAGGGGAGCACGAAGAGTTCACAAAGAATAAACCACGAAGGAAAAGTAGCCCCCACCTACCTCCACTCTCACAACCCCCCCCCCCCCCTCCACGCCCTACTAACCTTAATTAACTGTGTTTAATTACTTTTTCCCCCACTTACCTGTTCCTTTCTCATTCTTTGTTTTGGGAAATCCGGTGTCACTGAGAGTCGGGAGAACGAGACCTCTCTCCAAACCGGACCAGGCTATTCCCGGAGCACCACCGAACCCTGAAAAAGAATAAAGGGATTCATATTAATTTCTTTGGAGTCTGACCACAAGACAACTTTGAAAAGTAATATAGTTGTCTAGCGCAAACGAACAGAAATAAACTCACTAACCCCATAAAAGCCGAGTCTGTCGCCTTCTTCCAATATCTCTTCAACTCGGGATAAAGAACCCTTCACAAAGAGCTAACTCACTAGATATGTACACTAGTAATCAGAAATAGGCATAGAAAGCGATAGAAAACCGCGCAATTGCAAATAGACAATAGTGACCTAAGGGGGGAGCCCAAACCTTATACAAAAAAAAAAAAATGGAATGCAAATGCAGGATCCCCACCTAGGTAAGTGGACTCTGTAGAGGGGAGCCGGAAGAACTAGGACCCCCCAAAAGGTAAGTACCACAGTGCCCGCCAGCGACCAGGAAGAAGGGAGTAAGTTACTGGATTTTCCCGAAACCTCCTAAAGGACTAAAAAGAAGAATAATGCAACACCCAAACAAGACTGCAAGAAACCAGTGGTGGGCTCCTGAAGAGGAAGACCTGAAAAAGAAGGGGACCAAGTGCAGGAGTGTTGATGGTGGCAGGAGCCACTAGCCACCTGACTGTGGTTGCAGGAGTTGGTCGACAGTAGGATGAAGACTGAGTCGCAGAGGGCTGTGCGTCGCAGGGGAGAGTGCTGGGGGCTACACGGAGCCTGAACATCCCTTGTAGGAGATGCCATCAAGCCTTGGTAGCTGCAAGGGAGGCGGTGCACGGGGTTACTGTCCTGCGTGGGAAGGCAAGGGCTTACCTTCACCAAAGTTGGACAGCTGGTAGAGAGGACCAAGGGGACCACCACCTGTGATGCAGGATCCACCTAGCTCAGGGTGAGAGGAGATCCACGCAGCTGGTCGTCGTTGCAGTTGGTGCCTGCGGATGCAGGGAAGTGACTCCTTTACACCAAGGGAGATTCCTTCTTACTTCTGGTGCAGACTGAAGACTTGCCGCCCTCAGTGTGTGCTCAGCCGTGGAAATGTTGCAGAAGTTTTCAGAAGCCGCGGAAACAATGTAGCAAGCGGAGTCTTCATCGTGGATGCAAATTGTCGGTTCCTGGAGAGTCCAGTTGCTGTTCCAGTGGCCAGGAGTCGAAGTAGAGGCTGCACAGGAGTCCTGCTGGAATCTTGCAAGCCGAATTGGAAGACCCACCCAAGAAAGAGACCCTAAATGGCCCTGGAAGAGGGATTCGTCTCCTAGCCAGGTGGCCACCTGTCAGGAGGGGTTCTGACATCACCTGCCCGACCTGGCCATTCAGACGCTCTGAGGCCTCTACCCACCTTGGATTCAAGATGGCAGAATCAAGGGTCCCTCTGGAGGAGCTCTTGGCACCACCCCTGGGGTGGTGCTCAACAGGGTAGTGGTCACTCCCTTTTCCATTGTCCAGTTTCGACCCGGGGCAGGGACTGGAGGTCCCTGAACTGGTGCGACTGGTTTATGCAAGGAGGGCATCAAATTTGCCCTTCAAAGCATACCGGTGGCTCGGGGAGGCTACCCCTCCCAAGCCATGTAACACCTATTTCCAACAGAAGACGGTGTTACCCCCTCTTGCAAAGGAAATACTTTGTTCTTCCTTCCTGGGCTTGAGCTGTTAAAGCAGCAGAAGGACAGAAAACAGTCTAAGGGGTGGCAGCAGCTTGGGCTGCCTGGAAAACCCCAGGAGGATGGTAGGAGCAATGCTGGGTGTCCTCTATGGAGCCCCCAGAGTGCAGGGAATCATAGTTCCAATTCTGGCAACAGTACTGGGGTATGATTCCAATGTGTTTGATACCAAACATTCCTAGGTTTGGAGTTACCATTATGTATCTGGAAATAGATATTGACCTCTGTCCAGTACATGCGAAAAATGGCATCCTCGCACTCAAGAAGTACATAAAAATGGAGCTGGAGTTTGTGGGGGCACCTCTCCTAGGGCAGGGGTGCCGTTACACACAGGTACTTGCACCCTGCCCTCTGGGCTAAGAGAGCCTACCATAGGGGTGACTTACAGTGACCTGTAGTGAAAATACTGCATGCACCCTTTCACGCAGGCTGCAATGGCAGGCCTGCAGACACGCTTTGCATGGGCTCCACATGGGTGGCATAATACATGCGGCAGCCCATGGGGAACCCCTGGTGCCCAAATCCCCTGGGTACCATATACTAGAGACTTAGAATGGGGCACCAGTATGCCACATGTGGGGTGTGTGGTGTCCAAGCAACCAAATTTAAAGGGACAGAGCATAGTCGCTGGGGTCCTGGTTAGCAAGATCCCAGTGAACACAGTCGAAACATACTGACAATAGGCAAAAAGTGGGGGTAACCATGTCAAAAAGAGGGTACTTTCATACAGTATTTTCACATTTCCATCCTGCCTGCCCATATGTGTTACCTGCGGTTCAAGGTAGACCACAAGCACTTTCAGTTCACCGTGCTCCGATTTGGGCTTACCAGTGCCCCTTGGCGGTGGTAGCAACTCATTGGCGCAGGTTTAGGGGTTAGTCTTCCCCCTACCTCAACGACTGGCTGTTGAAGGCGAGCTTGCCTACAGACTACTGCGAACCTTTTGTGTTCACTATAAAGGTGCTAACGTCACACCTGACTCCCTCTCAGGCCTTCTTTCATAGGAACTGTTCTGGACACAGTGCAGTTTCGGGCTTATCCTCTCAAGCAGCGAGTCCAGGATATTCAGGTTATAATACCGATATTTCGACTCTATCCTGGGTTCAGGGTAAGACTGACTCTGAGGCTGCTGGGCCTTACGGCTTCCTGCATCCTGCTGGTAAATCATGCCAGATGGCATTTGCAGACTCTGCAGTGGGACCTGAAGTTCCAGTGGGGGCAGCATCAGGAGAATCTCTCTGTGGTTCAGATCTCATAGAGAACTGAAAGACCTGCAGTAGTGGGCGATGAACCGCAGTTGGGTCAAAGGCAGACTCCTCTCCCTTCCCCAACCAGATCTCAAAGTAGAGCCAGATGCGTCACTTCTGGGATGGGGCAGCCATCTGGGAGAGATAGAGATCAGAGGACTGGTCTCCGGCGGAATCTGGACTCCACATCAATCTGTTGGAGCTCCAGGTAATCAGACTAGCATTGAAAGAATTTCTTCCCTCTGTCAAGGGTAAGTTAGTGCAGGTGTTCACGGACAACACCACACCATGTGTTACTGCAACAAGCAGGGCGGGTGGGGTTGTGGACCTTTATCAAGAGGCCTTGTTTCTCTGGACATGGCTGGAATAGCAGGGCACATCCTTGGTGGTTCAACACCTGGCATGCTCTCTGAAAGTCAGGGCGGACAAACTCAGCTGTCGATGCCTAGCGGATCACAAGTGGTGTCTCCACTTGAAGGTGGCGTGAGGTCTCTTTCAGCAGTGGGGAGAGCCTTGGTTAGGTCTCTTCGGCTCTGAAGAGAACGCTCAATGTCTACAGAATTGCGCGTTGGAGTTTCCAAGGTGGCTATTGCTTGGCGACGCCTTTCGTCACAAATAAACTCAGGCCTGCTGTATGTCTTTCCACCCATACCACTCTTGCCCAGAGTTCTCAAGAAGATAAAGAACGACCAGCCCAAAGTAATCCTGGTGGCTTCAGATTGGGCATGGAGAGTCTGGTATCCTGAGCTTCTAAAAATGAGCATCGAACCTCTGATCAGGCTGCCCCTTCAAGGGGGGCGGGGTGGTGGTGGGGACGGAGAATCTTCATCCGCAGCAGCAGGGAAGGTGTAGGAAGCTGGCTCTCTTTATGGTGCATTAAAAAGAAGTACACCATGCAAATTTGCAGTGGATCCCCAATTGTTTTGCAGAGGCAAGAGTAGATGGGACTGATGCTCTATTTTGTGATGGTGTGGGTGAGCAATTAGGCTTATCAGAGGGTACTGTTACGCATTTGTTGTAAGGAAGTACATTTTTAAGCATAAATACATTTCTGATGGATACACCTACCTGTGGATTCCTCACCTAAAGAATTCTCCCATCGCGCCAGCTTCGGAAATTTCTTCTAGCTCTGCACGTCAACGATGACGTCACAATTGCCCAACTCCACACGACACCGCATGACGTCATCTAGGCAATAAGAAGCCCTCGTCGACGTGCAGACGTCAGTTATCAGCATTTTTTACGTGCCTTAGAGGCGAACGGGTGAACATTGATGAAACCCGATGTGGCAGTCAAATTCAATCATGGGTACTTGAATTATCAAAACCCAAGAAAGAAATACATATATACATGCTATAACTATATATAAACAGCCAACATGTGTTTGGTCAACAAGACTTTCGCAAGGCTGTAGAAGTGGACATACAAAAGAGAAATACAGTCACGTCACTGGACGATAAAACAGGGAATCTACTACTCGTGAATTACCAAGTCCAAACCGTGCTAGGCAAACTCTATAAAATAGTGTACCATGAGTGTGCTAGAGTGTAATAAATACATGGTGTATACAACCACACGTGTAAGGAGGCAGAAGTAGAAGAAATCCTGATTCGTTAGACCCAAAATCACACTATGCAGCCACCATTGGGTGAAGTAAGAACATGAGTGAAGGTATGCAATCTGTGAACAACCTCAAGTGAGGACTTCCTATAAAAATAAAGTGAAACAAAAATTAATAGACTAAATCAGAGGAAAAATTTTTAAAGTAAAACTTAAAAAATAATAAGACATACCATAAGGATGTTGGAGGTTCACCCGTTAGAGAACCAACATAAGTCTTTTGTCGTAGATGCCAAATCCTGTGATGTTAAATTAAACAGTTGGTGGCAACGGCCATAATTCTAGATGTAAAAAGGATGAATATAATATGGAGAACGGAGCAGGTAAAATATAAAGGCTGTGACCGAGTGACAAAGCATAATCACGAGATAAGCAAGTGATAAAATGTAAACCTTGTAGGTGTACTATATAGCTCCACAGTAGTCCTACAGAACAAAGGGCATGGCAGCAAAAAGCCCACGTCTAGAGGAAACTTAATAAATGCAAGGAAATCACTTGTCAAAAAACAGAAACAATAAATAAAAGAAGCGGTAATACTATGCGCTTGGACAGTTGTAAACTAGCTTTTTCATCGGAAGCACAGGGATACGAAATGAGGTCCTGTCTGGCCGGGAATAAAAAATCTATATATATGTTGTGGATAGCTTATAATGAAAGTGCCGGTTCAGAGAGAGAACATTTCACAAAAGGTTATTAGTCATGCCCGATATAGGCACAGAAATGTCCGCCCAAACAGCAGGAAAATATTGTATGCGCATGTCGCCTTACCGTATGTCGATCGCACTGCGTTCCGTGCATGCACTACCAAATGTAATGCATGTACAGCATGACTCCAAAAGACAGTATACATGCCTTACCGAAAGATGTCTTTCAATGTTGAGCCCTTCCTCCACTGCTCTGTTTAACGATCCACTTGCTCTCCATGCGTCTTAACATTAAGGTCCTGTCTCCACCTCGTGGACAGATACCCAATGTATCAATACCATGTACAGTAATTCCCAGAACTTCTCTCTCCCTGTATGGAATTGTAATGGGTTGCAAATGGATAATCAGTATTGTTGTGCCTGATATCCCTAATGTGCTCTTGAATCCTTTCTTTGAAAGGCCTGATGGTGCTACCTATATAGATACGTTCACAGACACATATTATACAGTATACTACATATCTGGTATTGCAGTTAATAAACTTTGAGATCTGTAAGATCTTTTGGTGGTGTATCGAAAGGTAGCCAACTTGTCTTTAACATAACAGATGTTAGTGTCCACACTTGTGAAAAGCAGTGGGCGGTTTGGGTAACCATGTTCGTTTGTTGTAGATGGCATGAAACTGTGACATAGCTGGTTGCGTAATGTGTGCCCCCTGCTATGTATGATACTGGATCTATCAGTGATCCCTTTTTTCATGGTGTTTAACAGATAGAACCAATTCTTTTTGAGAATCTTGTGGATCTTAGGGTGCTATAGGGGATGGTCGCAGACAAGTTATTGCGTTCCTTGCATTTACCTATGGTAGGGGCAGTGAGGAAAGTCTGTCGGTTTGTCTTTCTGATTCTCTTGTTAGTCTCTTTTAGGAGGATTTTGGAATAACCCTGTTATGAAGCGCTGTTCCATTCCCCATAGCTCACTTATAAATATCTCGTATTGACTGTAGTTGTGGCTGATTCTGGTAGCTTCTCCATAAGAGATAGCCTTAATCTGTGATTGGAGATGGGAACTGGTGGCATGTAGTATAGAATTACAAGCTGTGGGTTTCCTGTATATTGTGGAACATATTTTGTCATCAGTATACAGGGTGAGAAATCCACACTAGTGTCACTGTGAAAATTTGAAAACTTGATGTTGGAGTCATTGGTGTTAAGATGCTGTATAAACAATCCTAAGGAGTTGGCATCTCTAGACCAGAACATTATTACATCATCTATATATCTACCACAGTATAGAACATATTGGGTTAGTTCAGGAGAACATTTTTGCCATGAATGTTCATTCTAAAAAAAAAACATGTATAGGTTCGCATAGGATGGAGAAAAGTTCACCCCCATGGCTACTCCTTGTATTTGGCGGTACCATGAACCATTGTGTATAAAAACATTGTTGTCTAAAACAGTTTCTATGAGATCCATCAACATGTTGGCATGTTCAAGAAAGGTTGCATCCCGCTTGTCAAGAAAATGTTGTATAGCGACAATACCTTTCGCCCTGGGGATGCTAGTGTATAGCAAAACAACATCAAGGGTAACCAAAAAGTGGCCTTTGGTCCACGCATAATCACTGACCTTGCACAGTAGGTCCTTAGTATCCTTGATGTATGATGGTAATTTGCATACAAAGGGTTGCAGAAAAATGTCAATATACTCTGATAGTTCCTCTGCAGGTGTTCCTATCCCTGAAATGATGGGCCTGCCGGGTGGAAAAATATATTTTTTAATGTAATTTGGAAAGAATGTAAATGCATGGTGATTTAGGTGTAGAATTGTATATGTACCGATATTCAATATCTGTTATGAGGCAACTGTCTCTCCAATGACACTTTCTCTTGTATAGTTCTGTTGACTTTTTTTTTTTTATCGGGTTCTGAGAAAGTCTGCAATAGGCAGAGGTGTCAGAAAGCTATCAATGTCCTTAGCATAGTCCTCTTTATTCATCAGGACTATGTTACCGCCCCCTTATCTGCCTCCTTAATAACAATATCATGTGCTTTAGAGAGTGGGTATATAGCTTCTTGTTCTTGTCTCGGTGTGTTGTGTAGTCTTCCTACGTTTCGTTACATATAGATCTTCCAATTTGTAAAGATTCATGGTAACATGTTTATGGAAAATGTCAATAGCATTGTCAGATGGTAGGGATGGAGTGAATTTGGAAGTTGGCTTAAGACCACTATCGACACTCAGAAATGGATCAACGTCCAAATCAGATAAGATTTCCAACAGCGAAGGAGTAGAACTAAAATCGGTATTATGCTCTAAGGATAAGAGTGTCTGTATATCCTTTGAATCTTTGATGGTCAGATTGCCAGGCACACAGATATTCGGCAATCGAGAAGCCTTTGTTTCTTTCATGGAAAAAATTGAACAGTTTACATTTGCGAATGAATTTCTACATATTGACATGTAGTTCAGAAAAATCAGGCAGGGAAGTAGGAACAAAACTCAAACCTCTGGTAAGAATCTTTATTTGTTGTGCATCCAGTATCATATTAGAAAGATTCACAATGGAGATCTCATTCTGGGGTAGAGCAGGGCCTCGTGAGCTGTGGCTTAGTTCCTCTCAATGCAAGACGCTGCTCTTGTGGTTACACCCTCCCTTCCTCTCTCTTTCATTTGTTCTGCCTTTTCCTTCTTCTAATTCTCTTGTGTATACTCCCCGCACACTAAATACCACAAGAGACAGGGACTGCTGCCCACACGGTCACCTTCGGGTGTGGGCGCAGCCACAAGGGAGTCATAGCATGTCCTCCTCCTTCCCCTGAAGTCCAGATTGTTTTCCGGGCCTGTTGCCTCAGGGAGGACGGAAGCTCATAAACTGGAGAGAGTTACCCTACAGTGGAGATGGGGGGGCTGCTGTCCATGTCTTCTGGTCATGCTGTGCGGCGGCCCCACAGAGTACCTTCCCCCCACCGTCACTACTGGAGACTGGGCCACAGCTGAAGCCCTACTTACCAGTGCCTGGCCCATGCCACCTCCCCTGGCATCCCTCCACACGCGGAAGGAGTCGGGCCATGCTGGGGGCTGGAGTCTTCACGGTACAGCAGGTGCTTTTGTGATAGAGGCACTCCGGCCTGACTGGCAGGGCCCCTTTACGGGGATTCTGCAGGTGCGGCTGTTGCTTTGCTGGGAGCAGTGCTCCGGGCAGCCTATCAGGGGGGTCCCTTTGAGGGGGGGGGGGGGGTCCTCGAGGTGCGGCGGTCACGGAGTCCAGTAACAAAGCCTGCTTCACTCTCCGGTCTGCTTGCACCATAGGAAGTGCTCACCACACCGAAAAGTATAATGTGCTCTCACCCTGCACTGATTCCACCCTTATGTAGCGTTCTTCATGCTCTAGTAAAAGGGTGAGGCGGCTTGGATGAGTCTGGCCAGCCACTCCCAGGAGAAAACTTGTAATTAAGATAACGCAGGCTGGCCAGCACATGCAGGTCACTATGGGAGTTCCTCCTGGCAGTCCCCCAGAATCCAGACGCCCCACTGGCAGCAGGTCAAAATACAGAAAAGCAATCCAGATGAGTCCATAGGGTCACCTAGCAGCCACCAGGCAGCAGGACAAGTGAAAAGCAGTCCAGATGAGTCCTTTGTGTAGTCCAGCAGTCCCTCTGGCAAAGGTTCAGTCCCAATTACAAAAGTGCTCTAAAAATGTGGTGGATAGCCCCCTGTACTTAAACTAATTTTGCGCAGCTTCCATAAAGGGGGTTAAGGGGTTCAGACCAGCACTAACCGGTTCTAGGAATCTCCTCCAGCATTGGGTCCAGACATCAGTATGGGAGTAAACTATACCTTTTTGTGAGGCCAGGGCACAGCTTTTACAAATGCAGGTGTGCCCCACCTACCCTTCTCCCAGCCCAAGAACACCATTCAATATGCAGATGACACCTCCCCCCTCCCTGTGTACAGGCTGTCTGAAAAGTATGAACAAAGCCCAGCTGTCATTCTGATCCAGACATGTATTGGAGGCAAGCTGCAAAACACCATAAGCACAGAGGAATGCCCACTTTCTAAAGTGGCATTTCTATAATAAGTCCATCTACACCAGTAAGCAGCATTTTGTACTATCATTCCAACCATACCAAACATGCCTACGCCATCCCTCACAGATCAGACAATACCACCTAGACATGTGTTACATCATTTTCAATGTAATCCTATGATCGAGGCAGCACTCCGTAGTAAAACTAGATAGGCTGGTTGTCACCACCAGGACATCTAGTACATAAAGACATATGTCCTTCCTTTTACGTAGACGGCACCCTACCCTTATGGCTGGCTACTGTCTACCTTAGGGGTGACGTATATGTATTAAAAGGGGAGTTTTCAGGCTTTGCAAGAAACTTTAGATGCCCGGTCCCTGTGGCAGTAAATTGCACGCAGTCCTGTGGTAGCAGGCCTGAGACAGGTTTGAAAGGCTACTTCTGTGGGTGGCTCAAGCTGCACTGCAGGCCCTCTAAGTAGCATTTAATATACAGGCCCTGGGTAAAGAGATACCACTGTACAAGGGACTTCTAGATAAATTAAATCTGCCTATTCGGTGTAAGCCAATCACACTAATTTTAGAAGGGAGAGCACATGCACTTTGAGCCCTTTACCACTGCTGATCAGTGCTAGAGACCTAACGTCAACAAAAAGAGGTCAGGAAAAAATAGGAGGAGGAAGGCAAAAGGTTTGGGGATGACCCTGCAAAAAAGGCCAGGTCCAGCAGTGCATTCATTATTAATGAATCTCTCAGTGGAATCAGTGAGGATATATTAATCTGAGATGTTTGGTACCAAACATCCCTGTGTTCAGAGAAGCCATCATGTAGCAGTGTCCAGCACATGTTTTGGAAATGGCTTCCTTGTTCACTTACTCTGAGACCTAGCAGGGGCATATCTGCTCATGCATTCACGCCCTCACATGTGCCCTGATATACCCTGCCTTAGGGGAGACTTACATTTGGCACATACAGTGGTAGGGGACCTGGCACACTGGGAGTGAGACAGGTAGTAGTGTTTTCAATTTTACCTGCATCAACACACACAGTCTGCAATGGCAATGTGTGGGTTTGGTGAGGGATCTCTGGGGGGTGGCGCAACTGGTGCTCAAGCCCTCTGGGACCTTCTTCAGTACCCTATGCCCTAGGTATCAGGGGTACCATTTACTAGGGACATAAAGAGGGTGCTAAAGAGTGTGCCAATCATGGAGAACAAACTATGGAGTTTTGGGAAAGCTCGGTCACTGGAGACCTGGTAACAGCAGCTGTTACTTCCTGGCTGAATTGGGGAATACCATTGAGGCTGCTGTGGGCTGATAGCTTCAGCTGCTGGTGCCCAAGAGGATAAAACTCTCTCTCCCACCAGAATTAGGATATGCCAAGCACTGCGCGCAGACCTTCTCTAGGTCACCTGGAATCCCCCTCCAATGTTGTCCTCGCCTCCACCAGCCATCTTCTGTTGCCAATTCCCAGGGATTGGGATAGGGGGTGGTGGGTGGGGGTGGGGATTTGTTTACACCCTGTTCTACTACCTTTTGGTCGGCCGCCCCGCTGTGGAGATCAGTCGGCTAGTCAGTGCAGTTTGTCTCGTCCCACCACCGGGCAGGTGATAAATATTATGACAAAGTACAATTAGTTATTCATAAACAAGTGAAGGACCTCACAATTTGTGGCTTGTACCACCCTATCTTGTTAAATGTGGACTTGAGACTACTCATAGCAATCCAGACGGCAAGCCTTCAATTTAAGCGTTACAAATTTGATTAATCCAGGCAGATCTGGGTTTATCACAGGGAGGTTCTGTGAGGAACATGGAAAAAATATTTTGCATTTAACTTCACAGGTCCAGTGGGCACTGAAAAGCATTTTCTACTCCCTTGTTCCAGAGAACACGTTTACTGGTGTGCACTTGGGGTTCCTAGCCCATACCTTTGAAACGATTCAGATTTGGCCCTAAATTCTGATCATGTGTCCTATGTGGCAACATGTTAGGGCAGGATGCAATGACTTTCACTCAAAGAAGATTTATATAATGCGATGGACCAAACAATATTGCCCTGTGTCACAGCTTGTATTCCCTTTAACCATGGAACCTTGGCAGAGCAAATCCGGAAGTGTGACATTATGGGTGGCCGAATAGGGTTGAACACCCACAAATTAACAGTGTACGGAAATGGGATCTTGAGGCCTCTAACCAGTTTCGTATGCAGGAATTGAGAGAATAGAGATCTATATGCCTTGAAAGTAAACCTAACACATCACAACGCTTTAACCTCTCCTTCCGAGAAAGGAGCTTACAGAATCCTGTTGTAACAAACTTTTCCAGTGGGCTGCCCTGAAAATACACTATGTAGGCAATAAAAATTACCCACTTTTTGCACTTGTTGCTGGTGGATGCCACTCACATACCCCTCCTGCACCACTGCACTGACGTGCAGAAATGGTCAGCGAAGAACCTCTCCTGGTCTTGTAAAATTACAACAACAAAAACAAGCGTTTACAATGCAACGGGTCTCGCGTTTGCTCATGTTAGAGCTGATCGCGTTGTATACTCCTAACCCGACTTTTCACCTATCGGGCTAAGGTGGATTTATGTACACAACCCGAAAAAGTGAATTTAAGTATGTAAAGCGCTTGACTTCTGCCAAGCGAGATCGCGCTTGTAAATTAGAGAAAAAGAAGTCCACGAGCCCGATGGAAAACAGCGAGCCTCGCATGTTTTCTGTACTTAGTCGCTGCGCTCGATGAGGGCTAGCCACCGGAAAAGGCATGACGTATGCTTGCCTTCGACTAATGAAAGCAAGCAGATTTTATTAGGCAAGCCCACGAACCAATAAAAAACACTGACGTGAAGTTGACAGGGCTCCGAGCCCTTTTCTAAATACAAAAGCGTCTCGCTGCGATACGCATGTGCGAGCGCATGCAACGCAGGCTCGACCCTAATGAACATTCTTCCCTTAATTCTTCACTACATGTTCTTTATCCCTCTTACTGTCCTGTCATCCTTTTTTCATAAGCTCCAAAGATCATTCTAAAATTTTATGGGGGTGGTGGGAGGAAATATTGTCCATGAGTGCCTAAAAGCATGCTTCATACGCAAGACCATCAAGGTGGAATGGAGGTCCCTGATATAGTAAGCTACTACTGAGCAGCTCAGCTACTCTTTCCGGTGGAGTAGAAGAGAAGCAAGTGAGACAAACTCTTGTGCTTTGTGACCAGGTGATTTCGGGAAGATCTGTTCGTATGGTTTCCTGACTCCAAAAAAATATTGTGCTTGGGACTCAATTCTTCCCCATATACATAGAAGCAGATTGGGATTAGGTGGCAGGGGAAAAGGAGCATACGTCATTTCTTTCCCTGTTCTCACTGATTTTAGACAACCCGATGTTTACTTCATGGAAGAATATACAGTCCTTTCTGGCCTAGACACCAAGACACAAACCTCAGATTTGGAGACCTATTGTACAAATCAAACATTAAAGGTTTTCAAAATATTCCAAAGAAATAGAATATGGAATCCACTAACTGGAACAATGTTATTAAAGGCAGATAATACATTAGGTTTTAGCAGTATCTGAGTTATGCCTGCTTTTAAAAGACAATAAGCTTGTTTGGCATATATGCACTTACTGCTGGCCAGCCCATGCATGACTGCACACCTGACTTCTTAGATGAAATGGAGAACTGTGAATGTAGAGATTTGGATGATGAATGGACGCAGATCCACAATAGATCCCACAATGCTTGCCTGGTAGTATCCCTTACCAAAACATTTCTTAAAATAAGAGGATATTGGTCCTACACCCATTTTTAATAATTAAATGAATGGGACAAAAGGAGAACCAATGAAGGTGCTGGTGGACGTGTAACTGGGACAAAACTGACTATTGTGGGCCTACCCTAGGGTTTGGTTCTTTAGAAGGAAGCACTGGATGATATTGAAAATGTATTTCAAATCTGGATCCCTAAATTTGCCTTCTATGCCATCTTGGGCCTACCAAATAGACACACCTACCTGACATACTAAAAGGGAAACAAATGTCCCTCAGCATGCTAGCTGCTAATCCGACTCTACTATAATGCTGGGATGATTTAGAAAATAATTTCAAACTGACTGAATCCCTTTTCAGAAACTACTTTTTCTTGGCATGGTTACCCCCATTTTCTGCCTGTTGGTGTGTTTGACTGTCTCTACCTAGACCCTGCTCACCAGGACCCCAGTAGTTTTGCTGTCTCCTGTAAATTGTACCTTTTACTTCCCACAGTTAGCATACTGGTTCCCCCCTCCACCCATCCCCGTAAGTCCCTAGTATATGGTACCCAGGGCATTGGGGTTCCAGGGGATCCCTATAGGCTGCAGCAGTTATTCTGCCACCCATAAGGGAGCCCATGCAAAGGGTTCTGCAGGCCTGCGTGAAATGGGTGTATGCACCCGTTTTCACTACAGGTCACTGCACCAGGTCAGAGTAAGTCTATGGTAGGCCCTCTCAGCCCAGAGGGAAGGATGCAGGTACCAGTGTGTGAGGGCACCCCTGCACTAGCAGCAGTGCCCCCACAAACTCCAGGCCCATTTTTCTGGACTTTGTGATCACAGTGACACCATTTTATGAGTGCACTGGACATAGGTCACCACATATGTCCAGCTACATAATGGTAACTCCAAACCTGGGCATGTTTGGTATCAAGCATGTTGGAATCATACCCCAATAGTGTTGCGATTGTTGGAAGTATGATTCCATGCACTCTGGGGGCTCCTTAAAGGACCCCCAGCATCGCTACCACCAGACTTGCAGGGTTTTCCGGGCAGCCCAGCTGCTGTCACCCCTCATACAGGTTTCTGCCTTCCTGCTACTTGAGCTGATCAAGCCCAGAAAGGCAGAAAAAAGTATTTCCTTTGGAAGAGAGAGTAACACACTCTCTTTGGAAATAGGTGGGACGGGCTTGGGAGGGGTGGCCTCCCCATGCCACTGGTATGCTTTGAAGGGCAGTGTTGGTGCCCTCCGTGCATAAACCAGTCCACACAGGTTCAGGGGCCTTTGTGCTCTGGCACAAAACTGGACAATGGAAAGGGGAGTGACCACTCCCCTGTCCATCACCACCCCAAGGTGGTACTCAGAGCTCCTCTAGAGGGTCCCTGGGTTCTGCCATCTTGTTTCCAAGGTTGGCAGGGACCTCTGGGAGCATCTGAGTGGCCATGCCAGGCAGGTGACGTCAAAGTCCCCTCCTGGTAGGTGCTTACTTGGTTAGGTGACCAATCCCCCCCTTTCTCCCTCTTGGGTGTGTCCTCAGATTCAGCTTGCAAGATTCCATCAGGATTCCTCTGCAACCTCTACTTTGACTTTTGGTCACTGGAACCACGACTGGACCCATCAGGAACCGACAAACGTTGCTACGATGAAGAAGTCTCATCTGCAACTTTGTTTCCACGTCTCCTGCCAGCTTTGCAACATTTCCCCGGCTATGCATCCTCAGAAGACTGCAGCTCTTCAGCCTGCACAAGAAGAGGGAATCTCCCTTGGAGTGAAGGAGTCACTCACCTGCAACCGAGGCACCTTCAGCAAGCGACGACCGGCTATATGGATCAGGAGTAGTCCTTTTGGTCCTCTCTGCCAGCTATCCAACTTTATTGGAGGTAAGCCTTTGCCTTCCCACGCAGGACAGTGCCCCCGTGCACTGCGTCTCTTGCAGCTGCGCAAGGCTTGTTTGCATCTCCTCCAAGGGATCTCAAGCGATGTGTTGCTCCAGCCCCCAGCACTCCTTCCTGCAAAGCACAGCCTCCTGCGTGGAATCCTCTTTTTGTAGTGCTATGTAGGCTTCTGCGACTCCTGTGTCCCCGTCCTGTGGGACTCCTGCGGGTGCAGCCTCTGCTCTTGTGAACTCTGCGATGCTGAGGGTAGCCCGTGAATCCCCCTCCTGGGCCTTTCTGGTCCCTGGCAGCACTGCTTTTCCACTAACCGCGAGTTTGCCTTTGCAAAGGCTTGTTAGTAGAATTCCTGCACTGAGACCCTTCTGCAATCTTCATTCCAGCGTATGACATTATCTGCATCCATCAAGAACTCTTCTCTGGCTCCAGGGGTGCAGGGCTGACCTGTTCTTCATCACCGTCGACCAAATCCTGCAAGTACAGCTGGGTGGGTGGGTAGTAGCTCCTACTCCTCCTGGACTCCACTGTGACTCTTGGACTTTGGTCCCCTCTCTCCACAGGTCGTCTTTCTTCAGGAACCCACAGCTGGTTTTCTTGCAGTCTTGTCCAGGTGTCTTCTTTTTCTTGTTTTCCTCCTTTTGAGTGGTTTGGGGAAAATCCATTGATTTACTTATGCATTTGTGGTCGTGGGGGGTGTACTGTGTTAACTACCTTTTGTAGTTTTCTGGTACTCCCAGCTCCCCTCTACACATTCTATTTACCTAGGTTGGGCTCATGTGTTTGCATTCCATTTGTTTAGTGTATGGTTTGTGCTCCCCCTAGGGTCACTATTGGTTATTGCTGTTTGCACTGTTTCCTAATCTTTTTGATTCCTATTTATGATTACAAGTGTATGTTTTTAGTGTATTACTTACCTCCTATTGGAGGTTTGCCCTTCTAGTATTTTGTGGTGATTTGTTCCAAAAATAAAGTACCTTTATTTTTTAAACACTCTGTGGTTCTTTCATGTGTGTAAGTGCTGTGTGACTATAGTGGTATTGCATGAGCTTTGCATGTCTCCTAGATAAGCCTTGGCTGCTCCTCCACAGCTACCGCAAGAGAGCCTGGCTTCAAGACCGGGGTCTTCAAACTAGGGGGCCTTAGGTGATCTTGGGAGGGGGGGGGGGTGGCTGGGCTGGGGAGGTGAAAGGCTCTGGCCAAAAGAAGCAACCTACAGATAACAGGGCTTTGTTTTAAGCAGAAACATGTTATTGCATTTTTAAAAAGGTAACAGTACTTAACTGCAATATTTACATAAGCCTAGACTTATTTAAACATTGCCAGCTTTATACAATAATTGTGAAACATTCTCAGGGGGGCAATGATTTTTATTTTTCAACAGAGGGGGTGGGGTGTGGCATTAAAAAGTTTGGAAACCGCTGTTCTAAACACTGCCTACACTCCACTAAGATGGGATACCTGGACCTGGTATAAGGTGTAAGTACCTTTGGTACCCACCACACACCAGGCCAGCTTCCTACAACCTGGAATTTGGAAGAATTTTGCGTTTGCATACATGGCTTATGCACTAACATAGCATAATGTGTTTTTGTAAAGTGCACATTCACCCAGAAGGGTGTCTTGGTGCTGAATAACAGATGCTATCAACATTTGTTACCCAACTCAATGGTACTCATTTTATCAACCTCAGTAGGATGAAAGACTTATTGGACATGCCTGGATCTGAACCTGTGACCATGATTAGACCCCTTCAGGTAACACATTAGTCCACTAAGCCTCCAGACCTGGTTACACACCACCCGGCTACCATGCACTAACACACACCTAGTTTAACAAGATTTAGGAGCCTTTCTTAACATACCTCACAAAATGTTATCTGAAGGCATTATAAATTGTCCCTCCGCACATAAAAACTTGTCCACCTATGAGGGGCAGTAGATAGTAGTCCAGAGTTCCCAAAATTTCACAGTATTACTCTGTTCTATATGTACTGTGGTGAATTGAGAGCAAGACACACTTTGGGACTGGGAGAGGTGATATTGGTTTTGGATTTCAAGGGCATTGTAACTAACTGTTAAGGTACCTTATTCCTAGCCCCTCATGGGAGGGATGGCCATTCTGTATTTCCACAGCACACACTTATGCTCTGGTAGTTTGGTATTATTTAAAAGAAATTGGCTATAAAGTTGACATTATTTGGTTTACTTATGCACAAGGCCATTAAGCAGTCACACAGCGTAGCGTTTGTACTGAGCAGAGAGGGGTCTTTAAAACTGGTGCTCCTCCAGTACATATTTGCATAATTTCCATTGTTCGTTACAGAACTCTTCAAAGATTACAATTTTTCTTTGTATACCCAAGCCCATCTACTTCTATTTCAGTCTGTTTACATCTAATAAATTAGTTGATTAATTTCAGGCAGTGATGCCATGTTACAGAGCTGTAATTAATCATCAACACTGGTAAAGGCAATAGGTCTGACTTTAATACGCCTACAAAGGTATTTACAAATGCTTTTTGCATGCGTTAGCAAATTAAGACCAGAGCTATTGGCTTTGACAGTGCTTTGTTGCATTTGTAACCAAGTCTTTAAACTCTTACCTTGGCAGAACACACTAGTTATAAAAACAAAGTCTAATTAATACGTGTTAATTTGTACCCTTAACGGTTTTGAAGAATCATCTGTTGCTGCATAGTGTTTGGTTTAGAAAGGCATATCTGGCAAAACACAGAGATTG
The DNA here is from genome assembly GCF_031143425.1 of Pleurodeles waltl. Lineage (NCBI taxonomy): Eukaryota > Metazoa > Chordata > Amphibia > Caudata > Salamandridae > Pleurodeles > Pleurodeles waltl. The sequence continues at coordinate 73,826,445 of NC_090447.1, read as the reverse complement.
AGATATTCTGTAAACAGCATGTGTGTGGCTTTGGCTGTTTTACTGCTTCTTGTTGGGACTGCTTCAGGTGTTTGTTTCTGTGTGATTTTTAGGCCAACAATATACAGATCCTTGTCCATTTCATGAACCCTACATCGCTTTACTTTCCTGCCCCTCAGACTGCCTGACGGCTCCAGAATCATGGATGGTAACCAACTTTCTGAAGTGTATTGATAAACAAAACAAATGTTAATTTTTCATGACACAGGCTGGTTAGAGGAAGGATCATAGGCCTTCATCTTTGTGGTGAGGGCTCTCTTTGCCTAGTGTCAACAGTTAAACCTAGACCCCTCTTGTTGATTTGATTCAGAGGATGTGAATATAATTTAATTTTCTGGTGCTTAAAGACCTTTTAAAAATCCTGCCATTCCTCCCTTGGTACAAGTGAGCTGGACTCAATAGCTCACTTGTCTCAGTTGGACTACAGCAATTCTTTTTACCTCTAGTTCCTGAATCTCATATTCAGTTTGAGGGTCAAAAACATGTCTAAGCGTTGCTACCAGGCTTTAGATTCAGCTGCTAATCTGATGCCCACAATGTTCTCCATTAGCTACTGGTCCAACAGCGTATCAAGTTCAATACTTTGGTTTGCCTTAGGGCCTATTAACTTAACAGCCCCAAGAGCCAGTCCTTTCTGATCTTACACTAACATTCAAGGAAGCCCCTTAGGTTAGGACACCTCTCATTCTCTCTCGTTTGTACAAGGCATGTTTTGGGGCACAGTCATTCAGGGTCCTGATGCTTAGACTTTGGAACGGTTTTGCCCTCAACCTTCAGCAGACTGCATCCTCCATATCTTTAGCTGGAAGCACTGTTTCATATGGTTAGCAGTGTTTTTCTCTCATGTCGGTTTCTTTTCTTCCTCTAATATTGTTTCTCTTTTTTTTTTTTTTTTTTTTGTTTCTATGTATTTCTCCCTCAAGGACACCAGCAGACAGCAGCTCATGCTCTAGAAATATCCGTTATCTTGTGGGTAGCATCTTACTATCTATTTGTGCAATTAATAATGGTTAGCAATAGAAACAATTAATTAAAACATGTTTTCCAATTTTGCATAATTCTACGCCATTTGATTATTTTCACAATCTGATGCTAAAAAAGGAGGAACCTCCCCCCCCCTCCCTTAATCTTTTCCGTGTGTAATACAATTTAACGTATTTTAGGTTACTTTAATTGCATGTGGACTTTTGTTCTCATTTGTGGACAGATGTTTCTTCTTTTCCTACTACAGTGGGCAATTCTTAATTTTGTTTCACTGACTATCAAGGTTATATCCGACACTGAGCCTAAACATTAAGCCAAGTAAGTTAAGTTAGGGAGATAAATCATTGTACTTGAGTTTGTCCTCCAAAGGTTCCTGCTCATTTTAGTCTTAATTCTCACCCCACTCTCACATCACCACCACTCCAGCCCAGTTCCTGCTTTTTTTCTATGTATTTGTGGGTCAGATGGCAAGGGATTCGCCTTATACCTTAATTCGACATTGGGTACATACAATAAGAGATTACAGATGTCAGGACCAAACATTGCCCCACACACTAAAGACTGATGGGGACCTGTGTTGGCACACATTTTCGCAACATCCGGTTTAGCAGGTGTTGATCCTCTTGCTTATTTCTGGGGGCTCCAGCTTGCCCTCCTATTTCTCCCCCCCCCCCCCTCCCTTTAAGACCTTGTGCATTGGGAAGAATGCCTCCAACGGATCCCCATCTTAAAAAATTAAAAGCAGGAAATTAAGTCTGTTATGGAGATGAAACAGCTAGAAGTAGAACTGCTGTAGCCATTGTAATGGAAGTTTGCTTTCTCTCTTATTTCAGGACACTGCAGGTATGGCACAACAACAGAATGTATGCTGGACTGGCAGGGATTCCTCAAGGGGGTGCCGTCTGAATTGGAGCTGTGCAAGGTAACTATTAAAAAACTAAACTATATCCACACTAGCACAGCTTTAGAACAACATATTTCAAATCTTTTTTTTTTTTTTTTTTAGCTCATATTGAAAAATTCATGTCATTTAAATGTAACTGAGATGATGTTAGACCAGATGTGTGCTGTGTAGCTCTGTACAAGGTGATCTGGTCTTTAGGATACGTATTAAACAATAGCTGTAATTTACTGGGTATACCTGTAAGCACAGATTCCTCCCCATTTGAACTTCCCTAGGCACAACACTAGATCCGGAATGCTACATTGTAATACCTCGCGTGTTTTGGCAGGTGGTGCTATCAAACTGCACCAACCTTGCTTTGATTCACGAAATACTTTTATAGAGTTATATTAGTTTCTTCTTTCTGCGATTACATGAGTTTCTTCTTTGTCATGTCCCAACAGCTCAAATCTGGTGCTTCACTCCCAGCTATGTGGGTTTTCACCAAAATTGCTTTTTTTCAACAAAGATTACTTTTTCAAGAAAGTAGACCATATGTGAAGGAAATATCCCCTTCAAAAACAGACTTTAAGCACAACCAAGAATATAGGAAGCTAATGCAATTCTGTCAGACTCATCAACACAATGTTTAGCTGTGGTTTCTAGGGTATGAACTGTACTGTCACGCCATAAATACTGTCATGCACCTGTAGGCAATCTGGGAGGAGTAGGTGATAACTATATCTTTGTATTCAGCAAAGTATACTAAGACGTCCCAAAGTGGACATGCTCCAAGTTGTGGTTCTGATCCTGCGGTAGCATTTGCACATTTGGCACTACAAAGACCTCTGTTGGCCTTGTCTGGCTCTGCACCTGCTTCCAGGCTGGTTCCAGTGCTTTCAGGGCTTACCTGTCCACCTTTAGGCAACCCATGCTGCAACTTTTCAGTACATACTTGCTCTCTGTTGAGCCCCTTCGGAGCCCATTGAACTGCAGGAGCCTTCAGTCACTCCTGGCAGGTGTTCAGACTTCAGCCATCTACTTAATGTTGTGCATCTTCCTATGGTTCTGTAGTGGTACTGGCCCCTTCTTCCAATTCTGAGTCATTGGCCCTGTTTGTTCAGTCTGTCTCCGTGCTGCCCCTGACTCCAGCAGTGCCAGCACTGGATCAGACCCTGATGCCGGTTTCCATTCCACAGCCATCTGCCTCTGCCAGGCCTATGTCTTGTAATGAGTTTACCTAGACACATCCTCCACCTTGAGATGCCACTCTGCCTCTCCCTCAATGTCAGTAGTATCGTAGGCTGGAAACCTTAGAATCAGACATCATTTAAGGGCTTCAAAACGTTCTGCACATCTAAGGTGACTATGAGGAGGGGTGAATTGCCCCATTTCCCTCCTAAGCTTCCCCCACCCTTTTGCCCGCTCTTAGACTGATGATGGCTTGTACTTGGATCTACTGAAGACCAGTGACCTAGATACTTTCCATGAGACACAGTTGGACTCTCCACTAGGAACTCCCCCTTCCAGAACAGCAGAGATGATGGACCTGCAGTTACTTTGATTCTAAGGTAAGCTTACTGAAATTTTGCAACTTGACCTCCTTTAGTACCATTGCTTCCTTTTAACAAGGCCTTGACAGAAACATTAATGGCCGTTTGTTCCACTTCCACAGTTAGTTGTCCAGTGGATGGACAGACGTAGGCCAGCTGCTGGAGATCTTGTCTTTTTAACCAGCAAGCTTAGTCATAGGGCGGTCTCTGCTGCTTCTGTGGACAGCTGATGATCTGATGTATTCTGAAGGCCTTTCCTTCTGCCAGTTTGGCATTTATATCCCTGAATTCAGTCTACCTTGCGGAGCACATCATGTAAAATATGTACAGTGAGATCATGCCATCTGTCTCTGACAAATTCTGGAAGGCCTTCGCTCGGACAATCCAAGGCGGATATGGTGCCACAAAATACATTCAGATCTGTGATCAGGTATAACACGACTGGATTTTCTGGGAACATGCAGACAAGCATCCCTTGTGGACTTAGAAAACATGTAATTCAACGCTTCCAGGCCTTTCGGGTCAAAATCTTATTCTACTTTGGATTTGTTTGGATTGTGCCTACAGCCCACTAGTTGTACTTTCTCTGGCTTGTCGAATCCGCCAACAATTTAGATACTTTTGAGGGTGTCTCCTATTGCTAGAGACAACCCATAGTGCTGTCAGTAGACCCCTTTTGTGGCTCAACAGGGTGTGGCGACAGAGGCCATGGACACCACCAACAAAGGGCAGCAGTTTTCTTTCTCCTCCCTTGTTGCAGATGTGGCCATCTCTCATCCCATGGTCCTGCATTACTGATGGGGAGCCAGAATGTAATTCTTCCTGAGTGGCAAACATGGTATAATGTCAGACTTGTGGGTGCTTAATATCGTCAACAAGGTCCCCTTTACATCCAACCCTTCCTTAATATCCCATCTGTGTTTATGCAGACTTCTGCAGATCATCCTTCTCTTCTTGTGCAGGAAGTGCTCTCGCTACTGGTTAAAAGGGCCTTTGAGATTCCCTAAGGTAGAGAATTATAGTGAATGCTACTGCCCAATAACTCTGGAAGACTCTGGGCAATTTTGGACCCTGGTCTTGCCCATGTTTGCAGGTTGGAGATAAATGTATTACCATTTCTTGATGGCTGGCTGCGGAAGGTGGGCTTAATGCAGGGTTCTGCAAAGTCGGTCCTGGAGAGCCGGGTCCATGCCAGATTTTTAGCATATCCACATTTAGAAAAGATGTTTCAGAAATATACATTATTCTAAATGTGGATATGCTAAAAATCTGGCATGGACCCGGCTTACTGCATTCACTCGTGGGCCACCTACAAATCAGTCACCTTAATACCATCCCTTAGGTCATCTATCAGCTAAGCTAAATCTCACCTGCAGCCTGTGCATAGGATTTCCTTTATAGAATCTATCCAGGACACAGTGGTGTTCAAGGCCTTTCTACCCCACAGTGATGCACATGTTCTGGCTATGATCCAATGTTTTCGGCTCACTCCTGTGTTCTAGCACAGATTATTTGAATGCTTATTTTCCTTTTTGCATCCTGCTGGTCCTCTGTTCCCATTGGCACTTGTGGGCCTTGCAGTGGAACCCTTGTTTGTAGTGGGTTCGGCACTGGGGCAACCACATTTTGAAGTAGATTGCCCAGGACCGTCAGTGGTGGCTGTCAGACACCAGTCTGACCTGCAGCACACCATTCTTCCTACCCCATCCAGTGTTCACAGTTGTGACTGGATGCATCATGTGTGTTGGGAAGGTCATCGAGGAGAAGCAGAGATCAAGGGATTTTTGGTCCATGACAGAGCAAAGGCACCACTTTAAGCCGCTGGAGCCTCCTGCCATTTGGTGAGCTTTGAAGATTTTCCTTCCATCCATCAACGGAAAGCAGTTTTAGGTTTTAAAGAAAAACGCTACTAACCTGTGGTACTGTATTAAACCAGGTGTTATGGGATCACGGATTTTGTTCCAGGAGACACTCTAGAAATGGGTGTGTCTTCATGTGATCTCCCTGAAAGTGAATCATTTGGCAGGCTCACTGAATGCCAGAGCGGCTGAGCGCAGCATGATTCAACTGCCGACCAAGAGTAGTCTCTTCATCTAGAGGTTGTCTAAGACATCTTTGCCTGGTGGGACATTTCCTGGTTGGATAATTTCGGCGTTGCTGAGAAGGTGCTGTCAACAGTATTGTATAAGAGTTTCAGACGAGATTCTCTGGGGGAGACATATTCCATCTGTATATAGGACACTGCCTCCTGGTTCCCTACTACCTTAACCTCTCTTCCCTCTAGTTCTTAAAAAGATCATGATTAGCCCCTTCAGAGAGCATTAACAAGGCTTTTGGGTTGGGCTAGGAAGGTGTGGTACTCAAAGCTGTTGATCTTCAGAGCCTCAGATCTCAGCAACAGGGCAGGGTCCTGCACTGTAATCTCCAAAACCTACTCCTCCGTGTATGGAGACTGAGTAGCACAAGCTGAGAGCATTTCACTAAGGTGCTGAAATAGTGGATGTTAAGCTTGTGGCTTGACACCAAACTACCAAATCTGTTTGTTCTGGTTTAGTGCAGTTTTTGACCTATTGCAGGGACTGTGAAGTTGGCTCTGCAGGCCCCTTCTACCAGATGCCGACACAACTGTGTTAACAATAGTTGTTCTAGTGTTGGCCATCTTATGTGTGGGCTTCTGTACAGACCTTTCCTGTCTCAACAATACAGCCTGCAGAATCGGCCAGTTTGTACCTGCGTAGCCCTGTGCACCAGATCCCCACCTTCTGGGAGGTACTGCGCACCATTCAATACCTTTGATAATACTTTGGTGAATATTGTAGCTAATCACAGATTCCTAACCCATTCTTAGGAGTGCATTTCTGGGGTCTGCTAAGGTTTTCAGTTTTCCTGGTTTGACAAGGATGATTGGTCTCTGAGGGTCCAGAGGAGTTCAAAGGTAAGCTGACATAATTGTGCTGGTGTGGCTATATGTGTGGCTGTCCCCTTAATTCCAGAAATGGAGCAAAGCCCTTCTAGAGTCCGATGATGGCACCTGCTGATGTGCAGGAGCTATTGCTATGAAAAGGCCTTTCGCCAGACGAAGCATTACTGAACGTAACATATTCTTTTAGTCCTATTGTAATGGTGGAATCAGATGTTGAATTATAAATCCATTTTTAAATTCACCATCCACATTAGCAATAATTGAGGGAAGACGAGATTTGGAAAATGTGTTGAGACACACCTGTTTATACACTCCCACATTAATGGGTATATATTTAGAACAATGACAAATCAGAAATTTACAGGGTCCAAGAAGTTATGCGATTTAATGGTATTCCTAATTAAGACTCACCCGTTTAGAAGACACCTGAATAACTGAAATAATCTGAAAATTGGGATTTGTTTTTTTAAATTAGTGCTTTTGAGCAACCTCCTGTTGCTTGAAACCACCAACATAATCAGTAGTGTTCTGCTTCCACAATCACTGGGGGTAATTGCACTAAGAAATGTGAAAAGTTTTAAAAACAAGCAATAAGTAACCATAGTTAGTTTCTAACTTGTACATTTAACTGCCTCCGGGTAAACAATGTGCTGCTTATAATAATTTTTTAGAGCAATGGTTGTCTGCTTTGAGTGATTAATGATTGGCATACATTATTCTGTGAGGCAAAAATGCTCAAAACGTTTTGCTAGCAATAACTTTCTTCTGCTGTACCACGTATGTGGCTGTGCAATTTAGAGGGATAAATTTGCACCTATGTGGGAAATGTCTTTATCTGGTTCTTGATAGCAGATTTCCTGACAGATACTTTCAGGCTTCGATCCATTCACATTGCAGCCCTCCTTTTCTCAAAGTAGATCCTTGTGACATGCTGTTGTTTTCATTACATGGTTCATAAGTTGTGCAGTATTTATGGTTTATGTGTCATAGCACCTGAGCTTTGATATGTCTTTTGTATTCTAAGTGGCTTTTTAATTCAACAAGGGAGACCACTGTTCTCTACTAAAGAGACATAGTTGTGTCTCGGTGACTCAAGTAATGCATGCACTGCAGGAGTCTGTGGCTGACACTATGGACCTCATTTTGAATATAGAAGTGGCCATTTCGCCTTTCACACTTCCGAGCTTTATAAAATCACTGCTATCAATTAACACCAGTTCTTAGCCAGTGATGTAAAGAGACTCTTGGGGCGAGCATACATTCCACAAATATGTCGTATGTCATTTAAATGTCCAAGCTTTATTGAAAATCACTTTCTTGGTTTACTCCTAATGTGGACCTTGACTGCCCTTTTTCAAATTGCCTAGGTTCTGTCTTGATTTCTATTTGGGGAACCAGATGCACCCTAAATTCCCTACTGATATGGATGCAGATTATTTAATCAAAACTTTAGGAAGTCGGCTCTTTATATTGTATCCCAGAAAGAGATATGCTATGTAAAGAGTCCAAGTATCCCCTGTAAGTGGACAGGGCTTGCATTAATAATCCCAAAGTACTCTTGTTGTGGTAGTGTGGTCGTGCAGCCTTAGGCTTATCAGAGGGACGTGTAACACAATTTTTGCTTACACGGAGCCCATAAATCATAAACACACAGAAAAAAGGAGATCCACACCAATGTAGAAATGGAACGCATTTTAATACCTTTTTTACACCAAGAACTTCATAATTGGGTAATTACTTTACCAACTATCACTTTTTAAGTAAACAGAAATACACTTGTACTTGCATCTTTTAGGCAGTAATGTTGTTCTGTGGGGAAAAAATATATACTGCAAACGGGTATTTGGCAAAGACTTACGGTAAGCATAGGACAAGGTCTTTGGCAGCACCAATAAGTCACCTTGGTCTGCTCTGGGGCATCCGGGTGCAGAGGGGCGTTTCAGCGTCAGGTGCCTCGTTTAGTTCACTGGGAAACTGTCTTAGTGAAAAGAGGCTGCGAGTAAGGACTGGGAATCCGGTGTGGCGGAATCCACGGGGGTTGGGTGGGGTCTGGTCTCGAATGTCTTGGGCATACGGAGATATTCTGTCCACGTAAATCCAGGCTAGGGGGCTCGTGCAGTGGTGTGATGTCTGTTGTAGTCGCTCTGTGGGACGCTCTTGGGGTTTGTGTGTCATACTGAAAGAACTTGCGGTCAGGGAACGAGTCTGGCTAACCCCAAAAGGGTGACTTGGCTCTTGAGGGCCTCTGTGGCTCAGGGGCACCATCGGTTCACTGGTACTTTGCCTGCGGAGCTTGTGTGCAGTGCTGGTTTGTCTGGCGGGGTCACACTGGCAGAGGCTCTTGCTGTCGGGCTTTTTGGTGCCTGCAGACTGCAGGGCAGTAGCTCAGCTACTGTACAGGAGATGCTGGCTGCTTCTTGAAGTGCTGGCAGACCTCCCAGGCTTTTGGAGGCTGATTAACTGCAGGGCAAAATAGGAAGCTGCTCCTTATATAGTGGACACATTTAAGGTACACTGTGCAAAGATTCCAGACACACCCCAGAGGTATCACAGAGGCACAAATGAGATCCCACATGATCTTTGTGGTGGTGTGGTCGAACGTATCAGAGGGTAGTGCATACTCATACTGTAAGTGAGGGTAACACTCGATAAAGTAATCCAACACCAATTTATAAAAATAACACATACTTTTATATCAATTTAAATACCAAGATAACTGGATTTAGTTGAGTATTTTTTGAGTTAGAAATTTTTAGATTTTTTAATAGTTGACAGTGGGGAGGGTGTAGTGTATGTTAACCTATGGGGGAAGAACAAACACTGCATACACATAGAGTACAGAAACTTGCAGGACCAATCTCCTGGACTTAAGATAAGTATGGGGCAAGGTCCAAGGCCACACCAATAGGTCACCTGGGCTGGGTGCTGGGGTACAGTTCATCATCTGGTACCACGCGTAAGTCTATGGGCATCGGTATGGTTACAAAGTTCCTGCAGGGATGGACTTGAAGGTCCGTCCAGGAGAACCCACAGGAGGGCTCGACCTTTGAGGTTCTCAGACAAGTGGAGACCCTGTCGGTCCATTTCTCCTTGGCCTGTGGGGCTCGGGTGCACTGGTGTCTTCTAGCATTGGGTCCGTTGCGGGAGTTTCTTGTGATTGCAGGGGGCCCGCAGTACCTAGGTGTGGACAGGGGATGCAGTCTGACCAAGCCAACAAGTGTGCAACACCCTAGCCCAAGCATGCATTGTTTCTGACCTCTAGAGCGCAAAGTCTCTCAACTTTGGTGGTCATATGCTCGTCTGTTGGTGGCAAACTGGCTAGAAATGGTCAGTGAATTCATCAGTAGTTGGTAGGTTTTTAGAGGGCACCTTTTAGGTGCCCTCTGGGTGCATGAATTAATAAATTTGCCACCGGAATGAGTGTTTATTAATACGAGAAGTTTGATGCAAGCATCCTTATTTTCAGGTAAGCCCTCATGTAGCTAGGGAACTTGAATTGACCAGTGCCCAGCACGTTTCAAATGGCTTCCTTGTGCACTTACTATGTCTAACAATTGACAGACAATAGCAGAGTCATAGCTGCTCTTGCAGATATGCCCACAAATGTAGTGTAGTGCAGCCTGCCTTAAGGCTGTAAGGCCTGCTATAAGGGTGACTTACAAATATTGCAGCAGTGTTTAGGGGACATGGTACACAGACTGTGCCATGTCGTGTTTTCACTTTTAGGGAGCACCTTGTCACTCAGCCTGCAATGGCAGTCTATATAAGTTTGGTACTATGTCCCTCAGAGTGGTACAAGTTGTGCTGCAGCTCTTATGGACCATCTGCAGTACCTAGACCTAGGGGGCTACAGGGCCTGGGCACTCGGGGGTCAAGCGGTCAGGTGTCTACAGATGAGTAGTCTTGTGGGCAATTGTCTAGGACAACAGGCAGGGTGGGCTCCAAGTCAGTTGCTGCTCCTTAGTTTTTGCAGCTCTTTGCTGTTGTTCTTCTTGGGTCAGTAGAATCTGCCTTTCTGGTGCCAGGGGCCACCCTAAATATTAGATCAAGGGGTTTTAAGGGTAGTGAAGGATAGTAGCCAATGGGCTATGTACTCTTCGGATCACTACACTCCCTATATGGCTACTTCCTGTGCGGAATGTGCATAACCCTGACCCAGAGTTGGTGGAATCCTCTCATAGGTCACTCCAGGAAGCCCACCTTAAGGGTGGGATTAGCCTAGAAGTGCACCTCACCTACTGGATAACTAATTTCCCGCCTGTCCTGGTGCCATATGGCCCTCAGGGCAGGAATGGCAACTCTCAGGTCTGTGGAAAGCTGGGGGTCACATATCAAAGGCGGCAGGGACTTTTAAATGTCAGATCACTAGCCACCTTGCTGGAGGAGGTATGAACACCTTCCTGTGGAGTAGGCATTGTTTCTGGCCTCAGAGCACGGGCTCTCACCTGCAAAGGGAGTGGGGGGGGGAAATCAGAAAAAACATCTCTGCGATGGGAAGCTGCACTACACCAGTTAGCTGGCACACTAGAGGCTGGCAGGCCTCAAAGGGTACCTCTAAGGTACCCTCTAGGCGCATGTGTTAATAAATCAATCACTGGAATCAGTGTGTGTTTATTAATACGAGGTGTCCTGATGGGTACAACTACCTGAGGATTCCTCACCTTTTGAATTCTTCCAATGTTCCAGCATTCAATGGGAATTTCTTTTTAGCTCTCCATGTCGACGAGGACGTCATAACACTGCTTCGCACGTGACTCTGTCTGACATCATCGGAGCCATAAGAAGTCCTTGCCGGCGTGCTGACATCAGTTTCCTTTTTTCTGCACCTTCAACACTGTTTTCTACCTCTCCGTTGTGTTACAACTGTTTCGAGGGAATATATTTTTACTGCAACAATGTCTCCCCTGAGGAAATCCAGCTTTAAACCTTGAGTGTGGGGGTCATATGTTGGTGACTGGACCCGCATGACATCTGTCTCTGGTGCTCAAGTTCAGACCACGACGTTGCAGGTTGCTTGTCTTGTCAGAGCATGAATTCGAAAGCTCTGAAAGAGAGGCAAAGCTTTCTCTCAAAGGCCAAGAATGAGAAGAGAGGATGTCATAGATCTGGGACTCGGAAGGACACTTTGTTGCACATACCTGTCGATCGCACAAGAAGCAACTTCATCATGGATCAAGGTGTCTTTCATCCTGAGATGGCAGACCTAGGTCGGTATCTCTGACTTCGAGATCACGGCGCCACACAACTTGGGAAGTGAGTCCCATTTTATCTCCCCAACCGAAGTCAGCTGAGGCATCTCCGGCGCTGTCTTTAGTGGAGATATCGACGTTTACCTTCGAGTCCTGTGGCTCAATTTTCTCCTGCATCCGCACAAGGTCAGAAGTTGGAAGATTAGGCGACAGATCAAGTCCAACCTCCAAGAGTAACCAGCCTTCTCAACTCCGGGGGCGGATCCATCTGTGTTAAGTGCTATAGAGTGATGGTCCCCTCTGGTGCGCCTGCTTGCCCCATGGGTCCTTTCGCTTTTACGATCTCGATGTCGGGACGTATAGGCAGGCTCCATTCTTTCCTTTTCTGCCTTCGACTCTATATGAATGGACTGGCTGAGCACCAAAGAAGACACCACCTCCGGAGATGATGGCGCCGATACCAGTGTCCAATAGACCTTGACTGACATCAGCTCAATCTACTCCGGTGCGGAGCAAGGATCCAGTGCCACATCCGGGTTCGCCTTTGCCATTACAAGCTTCATCGACGTCAGTAAACTCTTTATCGACGTTGCCCCAGGAATCCTGTCTGAAATCGAGGAGGGAAACTTTGAGACTGCTAGAAGAACAGCAGTATTTTGAGGAATGGCAACAGCTGGAGGAAGGGGAGATTCCAGTATCTTACGATGATTATCAATGACTTGATATAGCAACTAGACGTGATACATCTCCTGAATATGAATAGTTATCTCCTGGAGGTATGCTTTCTTCAGAAGTATCTTCTTACAATGGAGTAATTAGGAAGGCAGCAGAAGTTTTGGACTTGCCTCTGCCTGCTTTGGAATTGAAAACACATATTTTGACAGAAGTTATACATTCTACAACCTCGTCTTCAGAACCCCTTCTTCCGTTTAATGCAACGTTGTCTGAGCTGATATTGGAAATATGGAAAAAGCCTGTTATTACTCCTGCATTGTCCAAATCCATACCCAGGAGGTACAGAGTTGCACCAGGTGACCTGTAGTTCTTGAGTCCGCATCCAACTCCTGAAAGATTGGTGTTGCAAGCTTCTTCCTCCTCAAAATTGGCTCCAGGGTCGTTTCCTACAACTCCTGCAGATAGGGAATCAAAGCGTACGGAGCAATCTGCAAAGACGACTTTCTCTTCAGGAAGCATGGCTCTGAAGTCATTTAATGCAACTTGTATACTTGGAAGGTACATCCATGCATTGATGGACTTGGCAAAGGAAGTCATCCCTAAATTATAGCAGGATGGACAGGGCTATTTTGAAGAACTGTTGCAGGACAGGAGGCGAAACGGGTGATTCAATCAGGCCTGGACCCTGCGGACTCTGTTGCTAGAGCCATGGGGACTTGCATTGCAACCAGATGGCATGCTCCGCTCAGAGGGTCTGGATTTTTCTCTGATGTACAGTCTACTCTAATGGACCTGCCATTTGATGGATCCAGACTTTTTGGTCCAAAAACTGAAAAGATTTAAAGACAGTAGGGCTACTGTGAAATCTGGGCCTTCAGACTTTATCCATAACCTATAAACCATTCTGTAGGTTCAGGGTGTCTGGCCATGGATCCTCCTTTCGAGGAAGGCAGCAGCTCCAAGTTAAACCGCCTGCCAACCCTCTACAGATCTTGGAGGTCGTGAAAGATTTAGATTGCAGGGTGTACCGCCCAGCAGCCTTCCTCTTCCGCGTGTAACTTGTCAAGAAAGCAGACCCAGTTCTCTAACCTTTAAGCAGCATGTGTTGCCCATAGGGGAAAGGTTGTTTCATTTTCTCCCAGAGTGGGAGTTGTTAACATCAGACTGATGGGTGCTGAGCATTTTGAGAAATGGATATGCCCTTCCCTCCCCAACATTCTTGTTGTTCAGGAGAGCATCTTCTGTTGCTTCATCAAGAGGTGCAAAATCTACTGTTAAAGGGTTGTAGTAGAGTTGGTTCTGGAGCAGGAAATGGGTCAGGAATGTTATTCAAAGTCCTGATTCTGAATTCTGATTCCCAAGAAAGATGGTCGTTTGAGGCCCATTCTGGCCCTGAGGAATTTGAATTGGTTCTTCAAGCAGGAGATGTTCAAAATGCTCCCCCTAAAGCTCAGTTGCGTCTAGCGCTGGACAAGGGAGACTGGGATGGTGTCTATCGACTTGTAGGATGCGTAGTGTCACATCCCCATTCTAAAGTCACCGAGGAAGTAGCTCTGGTTCATGGTAGGGTCGCTGCTGTATTACAGGTTTGCATTTCATCCACTCGGTCTTAATTGCGCACCTCGAGTCTTCATGAAGGTGATGGCAGTGGTTGCAGCACATCTCAGAAGGAAGGGAATATTGGTATTTCCTTATCTGGCTCATTGGCTGAGGATTGGCTTCAAAACCAAGTTACCAGAGTTAATGTTGCACCATTTGCGGGTGACAACCCAGTTGTTGTTCAGCCTGAGCTTTTTGTTGAACATGACCAAATCTCACCTCAAGCCTTCTCAGCGCCTCCTGTTCATAGAGGCAGTATTGGAGACCATATTAAACCATGCCTTCCCCATCCTCCTTAGAGGATTCAGGACATTCAGGCTAAGATTGCAATTTTTCAAAATAGGGCATCTGTTCCAGTCCCTAAGGTCTTGCGTCTGCTTGGTCTGTTTGCTTCCTGTGTTCTGTTGGTCACTCACGCACGTTAGCACATGAGGGCTCTCCAGTGGTGCCTCTGCAAGCAGTGGTTGCAACACAAAGGGGATCTTGATGAGTCAACTATTTCCTGAGATACTGCTGCGGGATCTTCGATGGTGGAGTGTGGATGACAGCCTGTCTCAAGGAAGGGCGTTTTGTCTTTCACCTCCAGTGACCACAGTCTTAATGGATGCTTCCACTCTAGGGTGGGGGGAGTACATCTGGGGTACTTGGAGATAATAGGTCTTTGGTCTCCAGTAAAACAGATGTTTCACATCAATCTGTTGGAGTTTGGGTGATATGTCTGGCTCTCAAGGCCTTTCTCCTGTACTTTCGCGCTCAGTTGGCGCAAGTCTTGACAGACAGCACTACTGCGATCTGGTACATCAACAAACCGGGAGGAGGGTTGTACCTCCTGTGCAGAGAGGTTCTGTGGCTCTGGGACTGGGCTCAGGATCATCAGATTTGCATAGTAGCAAACCATGTTCGATTTCTCAATGTTCTTGCGGACAGTCTCAGCCAGCACTTTTTGGCTGATCATGAGTGGCGTCTCAAACCGGAGGTGGTTTTTCACGTCTTCCATTCGTGTGGAACGCCTTAGATAAACCTGTTTGCCATTCATGAGAACGCACACTGCCTGTTCTGCAGCCTCCAGTATCTGATGCAGGGAATATTGGGGGATGCGTTTCAGCAGAGCTGGAGCAACCAGCTGCTTTATGCGTTTCCTCCCATACCCTGGATTCCTCGTGTTCTGAGGAAGATTCCCAAAGACCGGGCCAAAGTCATATTGATAGCCTCGGATTGGCCAAGAAGAGTGTGGTACACAGACCTTCAACTCTCACTGTGCCCTCCGCTCTGTCTCCCTCACAGGGCAGACCTCCTCTCGCAGTCACAGGTTCTACACCCCCATCTCCAGAGCCTGCACCTACCTACCTGCCTGTAGATTGAATACGGCAATCTGAGTTCCTTTTCTCCCCCTCCAGAAGTGGTGGATGTTTTATCAGCCTTGCGACATGCCACCAAGACTGTCTATGCTGTCAGATGGGCAAATTTGTAAACTGGTGTGAGGAGAGATACATTGATCCTTTAAAGGCCATTTGTCGAATGTTAGTTTGCTCTTTCCATAGCGCAACAAGGGTGCGCAGTTGCAACAATGAAAGGTTATTTATCTGCGCTGTCGGCTTTTCTTTGTCTACCTGATCAACCCTCTTTAAGTCCCTTACAGTGTTAAGGTTCCTTAAGGGTTTAACAAATACATTTTCTCCCACTCCATTCATAATGCCTCGGGGGGGATTTGAAATTAGTCTTGACTTTTGTCACCATTTAAACTGATGCATAGTTGCCCGTTGAGGCTCCTTACTTTTAAAACTTTTTTTCTAATAGCCATCACGTCGGCTAGGTGTGTTAGTGAGCTTCAGGCTCTTAGTGTAAAACCTCCTTATACTACTTTCCATGCTAATAAGGTGGCTTTGAGTACCAGGGTGGCTTTCCTACCTAAACTACTTTAGTGACACCCTTCCATTTAGGATAATCTATAACCCCTCTGTACTTTTACCCTCCTCCCCGTCCATCGAAGGAGGAGGAAAGGCTGAATCATCTGCGTCCTAAGAGGGCCCTGAGCTTTTATGTGGAAAGGACTTCAGAATTCAGACCTGATGATCAGCTCTTCATTGGCTACGTGGGCAAGATGAAGGGCAAAGCCGCCCACAAGAGAACTCTGTGAAGGTGGGTCATTTTTTGCATAAAGATGTTATTCGATGGCAAAGAAGGATCCTCCTGAGGGCATTAGGGTTCATACCACCAGAGCCAATTCTACCACTTCTGCTTTGGCTAGGAATGTACCTATTGTTGATATTTGTAAGTAGCAACTTAGGCTTCCCTCCACACTTTCACAAAACATAATTGTTTAGACTCTGAAACGAGGAGGTATTGTCTTTTTGCCCGTTCTGTGTTACAGGACTTATTGGTTTAATCAGTCAGGCTCCCACCTCCTAATGCTGGACTGTTTTGGGATTCTATTCAAACGGTGAGGAATGCAGAGGTAGTTGTATCCATCAGAAGAACAAGTTACTTACCTTCGGTAACGCCTTTTCTGGTGGATACAGCATCTATCTGTGGATTCCTCACGGTCCCACCCGCCTCCCCGTTGCCTGTCTGGCCATACCAAGAGTAATGTGGGTTGTATTGTGTGTGTGTGTGTGTGTGTGTGTGTGTGTGTGTGTGTGTGTGTGTGTGTGTGTGTGTGTGTGTGTGTGTGTGTGTGTGTGTGTGTGTGTGTGTGATATGTTGTTTTTCACCCGTTTGCCTTGAAGGCACGGTAAGAAAAAGTTGGTGAAGTTGACGTCAGCCCTTCTTCTGGCTCAGATGACGTCAGACGGAGTTGCATGCGGAGCCATGCAATTGTGAAGTCCTCTTCGACATGGAGAGCTAGATTTTTTTTTTACGTCAAATGCTGGCGCATTGGGCGAATTCAAAGGTGAGGAATCCACAGGTAGATACTGTATTCACCACCAGAAAACGTTTAACAGAAGGTAAGTAACTTGTTCTTTAATACCAAACATCTTTGGTTTCATTGAAGCCATCATGTAGCTGGGTAACTAGTTATCACAAGTGCCCAGTAGATATCCTGAAGATGGCTTCCCTTTTCACTTGCAATGTCTAAAAATCGACAATCATAGGGGCATATCTGCTTGTGCAGATATGTCCATACATGTAGCATAATGCGCCCTGCCCTGGGGCTGTAAGGCCTGCTGAATGGTGACTCACATATATTGCATGTGTAGTGTTTGCAGGTATGGCACACAGGGGGTATGTCATGTTGCATTATCATTTGTTTGCATCATTTCACGCAGCTTGCAGTGGTAGTCTGCATGAGTGTGGTGAGGGGTCCCTTAGGGAAGCACACTACTGGCTGCAGCCCTTAGGGACCCTCTTTAGCACCTAGGCCCTATGTACCAGAGGTACCATATACTTGGCACGTACAAGGGTGCTAAAGGTCTTGCCAAAGATGAACAATTGCACAACTAAAGGGGAAGATCTTGCACTGGGGACCTGGTTAGCAGGAACCCAGTGCGTCAGTTACCAGGCAAAAGGTGGGCGGTGATCATGTCTAAAGGGGCATTTTATTTCTTTTAAAAATGATTAACTCTTGTTAACCAACAATTTCAAAACCAAATGATGAGTCTGAGCCTCGAGTGTTCTGGAATAGTGTTATCAGCCAAGATGGCTTAATTATGGTGCAGGTCTGCTGATAATGATTGCTGAGCGGTTTATAAATGCTGGTGATAAATACTGTGCTCTTGTCATAGTAAATACGAGCCAGTGTTGCTCCGTTATTTATTACATATCTTTATAGACAATCTCATGTCCATGCGCTTAAAGTAAAGACCAATCAAGATAAGAAAGATGAAATATGGAGAAATATACAATATATTGCACCATACAAAGTTTACAAAAAAAAGCCAACCCTGTTTTTAATATCTATTGCAGACAAGCTTAAAAGTTTTTGCATTTGTACGTTTTAAAATGTCATATTTAAAAACTAAACCTGTTCCTGGAAAAGACTAGGGTAAAGAGCAATTTGATGTAAGTTTCTCTGGTTTTATCCAATAGTTTTACGTATACTTAGGATGCTTCCAAAACACAAACTTGGTGTGCTTTAGTCTCCAGTAATGCCTACTGTAGCTGGGGGTAATTTATTGATCTGAGATCAGGTATGAAACTTCAGTTCGAAGGGGCTATATGATAACTTCTCTGTTTCCCTACAGTGATGCCAATGGATGCACTTTAGTTTGGTATTTTGTTCTGTGGGTGATGATCACACATTAGTAGGCTGGAAATATCTATGGAGATCTGTAATAATCCAGCATGTGTATTGAGTCTAAAATGTTTCTCTTGGTAAAGGTCATGGAAATCAAAAAATGACTGAAAAAAAATAATCCGAAGGTCGTGAGTCATCTGGATCGGAGAGTCGCCACATTGGAGGCAAAGGATGAGATCAGACAGATATAGCAAGGGCCAGTTTGAACAGTGTGCAGTAACCTTCAGCTGAAATCGAATTGAGACTGCTTAGAGAATTTGAAGAGAGATTTTGGCCTTATAGTCATGCCCCCTATAAATACAACTGAACGTCTGAGGAATACTAAGGAGTTTCCACCAGAATGAGATATTTGGTGTAGATTCTGATGCACAAGTTGTGTGCCGCAGAATCCTCATAAAGAAATATAACTTTGATGTGCTGTAGAGGCTAATGCTATTAGAGTTGTCCAACCCTGGGGAGAGTTGCTTACTAAAGTGGCTGGAAAGTAAAAGCAAATATGTGAATCGTGTGAGTGGGAATTAGAGACAATAGAGAAAGAAACAGGTGGCTTTCAGCTTTTTTTATCGTTTCCTATAGGAATAATGGTTGAACGTGAGAATAAGATGAATTGTTTTTCTCAGCAGGATGACACCAGTGAGTGTTAAATTGAATTTCCAGAGTGACGATTCCAAGTGATCGGTGTTAATGAATGTTCTTTACAGTTGTTTCAGACTTGCTCTACTGCCATTGGAGGATTTTCTCTGGTGTATTTTCTCCCTGTATAGGAATGTGACAGAGCTATGATGCAGTGTGCTTTCGGTGTTCCAATGAGATGGTTCTAAGAAAAGAGTGATTTGCTAGGCTTCTAAAGATCTATGACTTACCTTAGTGTTCCTTCATTCTTTTCCTGTAGAAATGGGCAAGATCTTTAGATTTCAGGGTGTACAGCGACGTATAAATAGAAATTTAGAGGTCTACTTTCTTGCTTTTACTTGGAACCTGGGTCTTTTACCCTGCATTGCACTTTCTAGAGTCCTAAAGGTTATTTCAACTTTTCATATTGATGTCCCAGAAGCTACTAGTAGCGGCCATAAGCAAAATCTGAGAGGTGGTGACTTTGCCTAACCCATGGACTTATAGGTCTATTAACAATTAAGTTACCTCACCCTGGCTTCCACATCATTTTTTACGTCTGTCTTTAATTTGATGTTAGTAAAGGTTCTTTCACTTTTACAAACAAAGTATCAATTTGAAATCAATAAAGCCTTTATTTCTTTTCATAGATATGCTATTGGTACCTTGTTTCATAGTTAATCTTACAAAGAAGACCAACTGATTGCGATTCAAATTTTTGATGGAAATGATTGAGATGAGTGAGGATCAAAAATCAACGCAGGGTGAATCTGAGGAAACCTGCCCACGTTACTCAGCACTGAAAGAACTCCTTTGGCTTTGAGTAAAGGAAATCATCAAATTTTACATCCTGTGCCTAGTCTCAGAGCCTTTGTTGGAAAAGGATCTACATACTTGTGAAAGGATAGCCCTACCTATATGTGTTGGCATGTGTTGGAAAATGGGTTATTGGTAGGGCAGGTAGGTACCTACACCTAGCAACAAGCCACAAACCTCCACATAGGTACAGTTAGGTCTCAGTAAATTAATCCCAGCTCTACCCTTGGTAGCTTGGCATCGAGCGTCAAGGCTTAACTTAGGAGACAAAGTGTAAAGCATTCAAATATCACAAAACAGTAATTAAATAAAACACAGGAAACAGTTTAAAAATCCAAAACCAATTTATAAAAATAGCTTATATTTTTATCTTTAAAATGACACAAAAACGATTAAAATCGGTTCAGGGGAACCGGAGATATGAATTTTTAAAGTATTATTATTTTCTAGCGCTTAGAAACAAAAAGCGCCAATCGGGTCATCTGGTTGCACCAGGACCGGGGCAAAGTCAAACTTTCAGGCCGACCGCGATGGAGCCCTGCTCGGCTACAAGTCGCGGGAGCCCTCGGTTAAAAAGTTACCTTCTGACTTAGTCTCTTTTTTGATGTTTTTCTTCCCCGGGACGAACCTGCCAGTTGAATCCGACCTCCTGGAGCCCTTGTCCGGATACGCGATGTGGGTTTCCTCGGTGGAGACTTTTACCTTCGGACTTAGTCGTTTTTTCGAGATGAAAATCCTTCGACCGGGGTAAACCTGGATCTTGATCCGACGTCCATGGAGCCCTTCTCGGATACGATGGCTGGGAGGTCCCGGTCAACTTTTTACGTTCGGACTTAGTCTCTTTTTTGGATGTTTTTCTTTGCCGGGACGAACCACGAAGTCAGGCCGGGTCGCGGTTGAGGAAAGCCGGCTAGAATTTCCGCGGCGGGTCGGTCCCTCTCTGGAGCTTTTTTCCAAAAATTCTCAAATCTTTTCCAAACTTCTGGGGCTTCACCCAGATGTTCTTTTAAGGTTCTTTTGGGGTCCACAGCTCACCCCAAGGGTCCAGAAGTTCTGTGATGGTTCTTGGGGGGTGCGAACTTCAACTCCCAGAATGCACCTGGCGCAAACTCCTTTTTGGCCACTGGACAGTGGTCAGCTGGTCGCTTTCTTCAGGAGTTGGTGCAGGGGACTCTGGTTTAGCAATTTTTCACCTGTAGCAAACCGGGAGTCCCTCCTTGAACCAGTTGAAGCCAGGCAAAGTCCTTCTTGTGGTGAAGCCCAAGTGTGCAGCTGGTGCAGTCCTTCTGAGTGCAGGGTCCAGGTGCAGGCCAGGGGTCCAGCAGGGCAGTCCTTCTTCTTCTTTAGTTCCTTTCTTGTTGAATTCTGGAGGGGATCTGAGGTGTGGGTGCAGGTCTGCCAGTTTTATCCTTGCTCCTGGGTGAAAAGCAGGGGGGCCCTGGTTCTCCAATCAGGGACAGGGTCGTCCCCCTGTGATGACCACTTCCTGGGAAGTGTGGCAAAAATCCATCCCAGAAGGCAACAGTCTCTAAAAATCCAACATGGATGAATCTGATTTTTGGAGGTTACATCTGGCTGAGCCCACCCACTGGTGTGGCTAAAAATCATAAACACACCCCTCTCCTGCCCTCTCCTAATCTAATCAAGGGGGCACCTAGCTGTCTGGGGTTGCAGGATGTGGGGGTGTTGCTGGGTGCTGCAAATGTCCTTCTCTGCCTTTGAAGACCAGTTTGGCAGCCCTCCCCCTTCCTGCCTCACCATCTGCTGAGGGGAGATTCTCTCCCCCAAGCACATTCCTTTGTGTGAAGTATGGCCACTTCACACCTCATCAAGGCAGCCTGGCAGAAGCTGCTGCAGGCTGGCCAATCAGAGCTTAGCAGCAAAAACAATGCAGAGCTGAAATTGGCAACTTTTTAGGTAAAGTCTAAACTTTTTACCTGGACAAGTTATATTAAATCCAACAACTGGAAGTTGTGGGATTTATTACAACAATCAATTTGATACCAAATTCTTGGTATGTAACATTTAAGGAGACTTTAAAATTTAAAATAAAGTCTGCCAATTCTAGCCTATGAAGGCCATTTACTTCAATGAGGGAAAAACGAATTTGGCTGTTTTTACCTCACCAGGGCTTATAAATCTATTTTTATAAAGTCCCTGCTTATAGTTACATGGCACCCAGCCCTAGGGGCACATAGGGCACACCTTAGGGGTGACTTATATGTAAAAATAAGGTAGTTTAAGACTTTGGAAGTACCTTTAATTCCAAAGTCGAATTTGCATATAACTTTAATTTAAAAGCAGCCAGTAAGGCAGGCTTGCTTTTAAAATGACACTGTGCACCTCAGCAGTGCACCTAGGTGTGCACCACCTATGCTGTGGTCCCTAAACCTACATGCCCTACCATATACTAGGGACTTATAGGTAGGTTAACTTAGCCAATTATAATTAGCCTAATTTGCATTTCCATTTTACACAGAGCACAGGCCCTGGGACTGGTTAGCAGTACCCAGGGCACCTTTAAAGTCAGTAAAACACCAGCAAAAAGTGGAAAATGGGGGCAAAAAGTTATGGGGCCTCTGCAATCAGCCCTGTTTTCTCCCAGCATGTCTCTAGATTATGCCTTTCAGGGCATATTGACCAAGTGACCGTCAGATGTATTCAGTTTTGAGGGGAAAATGGATCCCCTTTTCTGGGCATTACCATATTTTCACCAGAGGGGGTGCCTTCAGTAGGAGGAGCTATGTTAAGGTGCAGCCTGTAGGAAAGTGGTTCTTTTGACATGGTCACCCTCCCCACTTTTTGTTTGGTTTCTGGTGTAATTTGTCTGAAAGTGCACTGGGGTCCTGCTAACCTGGACCCCAATGTCAGATCTTTCCTCCAAAACTGCACAGTTGTTTTTCCCAATTGGCAAATCCTTTAGCACCCACTGTAAGTCCCTAGTAAATGGTACCTAGGGCTCGGGGTACCAAGGAGGGTCACTAAGGACTGCAGCATGAAATGTGCCACCCTAAGGGACCCCTCACCAAGCACATGACAGGTTACCATTGCAGGCTGTGTATCTTGGTGCAGACAAAAGTGAAAACACGACATGGCCCACAGCCTACACTGCTTGCAATATATGTAAGTCACCTCTCTAGTAGGCCTTTCAGCCTAAGGCCCAATGAAATATGACATGTCAGGGCATATCTGCATCTGTCGATTCTCAGACATAGTGACCAGGGAAGCCATTTTAAGTGCATGTGCTGGACACTGGTCGGTACGAGTTTCCCAGCTACATGATGGCTTCTTTGAATATAGGGATAGTTGGTATCAAACATCTTGGATTAATAAACCTTCACTGATGCCAGTGAGGGATTTATTAATAACTGCACTTAGAGGGCACCTTAGAGGTGCCCCTTGTAAACCTACCAGTGTGTTGACTGACTAGTCCTGAATTGTTCAGCTGCTTTAGACTTGTTTCTGGCCTCCCAAGATTAGAGCCAGCACTTTCGAGGGACAGAGACAAAAGCCTGTATTAGGCGGGGATGTTAGCACCTCACCCAGGCAGGGTGGATATTTCAGGGTGGGAAGCTTCAAAAGCCTAGCTGCCTTTATAATGTGCCCCAGGTCTCTCAAGACGGCAGAGATGACGGATTCCTTCCCCCACCCCATCCTCCTTACTGATCCCACTTTTGGTGGCAGAACAGGTGGGAAAATTGTGAGATTAGGAGGTGTGCCCACTCCTAAAGTGGACGAGCTGAAGTGGACTGTACTTTTTAATTTCCTCTATCTTGTTTGGAAAGGAATTAGGCCACTAGAGTTAGGGATATGTCCCCGTACCAGGGGCTGTGGTCATAAGAAGTGTACTCACCCTAAAGGTGGTCAGCCCCTTGGCTACCTCCTGGTACTCCCTGCAACACCCCTACATTGAGTATTTAGCTGGCATCCCTGAACCATAGAATTCAGATCCTGAGACCCTAAGAAGAAAAGGGCAGAGAGGAGTCGCACCTGCAGAAAAGGAAATGCAGCAGCAGCTGACTTGGTACCAGCCTGCCTGTTGATCTCAAAGTCTGCTCAAAAAAATGACTCGTCCTGCAGCTGAGCCTCCATGAAACCAAGAGGCCTCTGCATGCAAGCCCTCTCTCCAGCGGCCTTGTGGTGAGAGAAAACCTGACACGTCCAGCAACCACTGCACCTGTCGCCCACGACCCATTCTGTGGTGGGCCACTGGTGCTAATGATGTTCACTGGCTCGCTCGAGCCCACCCTAGTTTCACTCCTGCTAGACTCCTCAACTACACCTGCAGCCTCCACACATAGGACCCCCTTACCGCAAGTGCTCCCAGACAGAGGAACCCGATGCCTAAGGACATCCCTGCATCTGTCGTCCCTGGGCCCTGGAAGACCAAAAGTCTACAACCTACCTGCTTGTTATCCCCGACTGACTTCCTTGCCAGAGTCTGCAGCCTGTCTTCATGAGGACCAATTCCCTTTGAAAAGCATTGGGCACCCAATGCCTTGCTGCACCCAGCTGCCTGGAGTGACCTGCTGGGGTGGTTCTGATCAGTGCCCATTACTTACCTTAACTCAGATATTGGCCTCGTACATGTTTTGTTTCACTGATGACTGAGATAAAACACTCATACACTGATAAAAATCTCTGGAATGCGCTTCTTAGTCTAAAGACGACTTTTATTAAATCATGCTGCATGGTTCGTAGAGGAGATTAGCATGCTGAAAGCACACGTTTAAAAATGGTCACAGCAATGACATAAAAAGATGTACAAATGATTCCCCACTGCAGTATACACAGCAAGTGTGTGTGTGTGTGTGTGTGTGTGTGTGTGTGTGTGTATATATATATATATATATATATATATATATATATATGTAAGTATATATATAAAATCTGTCTATCACAATGCAAAGCAGATAACAAGAATTGAAAAAATGCATCACCATGAGGCACGGGCAAATCTGCGTCATCTCCCCCTTATCAGCATCAGACCGCCAGATCCCAGAATTGATCATGGCGAGAGAACGAGAGGGAGATCAATTATCCTCACAGGAAGGATGACACCTCAGTGTCCTGATCATGTCCGAGATCTGAGTCTCTCCCCGGTCCATCTGGTCTCGGCCTCTTATATACTTTAATCAAACGAGAGGATAAGTCTAGAAACCTACTCACACTCCATAGGTTTATTATTAAAAAAAAAAAAAAATGCTGGCTACTTCAGGTCAGCTTTGAAAAGAACACGTCTGAAATTGACCAAGATCCCAAGGTGCCCTTTCTCAAAACAAAACCGTTCCCTGCATACCGTAAACATCATTCCAGTACATTCTTATCAGCCTAAGCTCTTGGTGAGAAAGAGCACACAAACATGCAGAATAAAAACATGAGCACATTGTCTAACGTGAGCATGGAAAAATACTTGCAGCTTTTAACGTGACATTGGCTAATGCTAAAGTCAATAGGCATCATGAAGCTGGTGGTCACTAATGTGATGGTGTGCTGCTAGGCTAAGTGCAACGTGGAGTCAGTGGTCGAAACACAAATATCATTACGGTAAGCCATTGTTAACTGTGTGTGCTGATTATCTGTTTTTCTCCATAGGTTAACATTGAAGACCTCTGAAATTGCACTGTCGAGTTTAGAAACAAAGTATTTATGCTTGAAAACGTACTTACTATGTAGCGAAGTTCTTTGGTTTAAAATATATATAAACAAAAGTATTATTTTTCTAAGTGTCTTGGATTTATTCTTTGACAGTGTGTCATTTATTACCTCTGAGTACAACAAATGTTTAGTACTACCCTCTGATAATCCTAACTGCTCTCTCATACTGCCACAAAGTAGAGCATTAGTCTATCTGCACTGTGTACTTTTTAATGCACCATATAGAGTGCCAGCTTCCTACACAGCCACACTTCTCTTCCAAAAACCTTTGAACCCACCACTAACCAGTAGCTAAGAGTCAAAGGTGACTCGCCCTGAAAAACAAGGCTGGTGGCCAAATCATTTTGAGGTATCCTCAGTCTCAAGTGAAGTAAAGCATCCAGTATGCATTTCAGCTGTAGGTTAGGGGGCACCTTGAATTAAAAAGACATGGACTAGGAAAAATGTTACGGAGAGCAAACCGTTGATGCCACCAGTGCTGCTGTATTACTAGCCATGCAACAGAAGTGGATGGTGGACACATTTATGATTTCGTAGAACATCTCTAGTGACTTTTTAAGAGTAATACCCTTGCTTTCTCCAAGAGGACCAAACCAATTGGAAAATCGCAACCTAGTCATACCTACTTTAAGTGAAGAGTGCCTTCTGCCAAGTTCTTGCTACTTTGTGTGGGGACGGCGGTGGATGGAAAAGTGTCAGCAGCAACTCTTTCCATTGATGGCTTGGGTGTAAAAACACAAAAGGTTTGATGTTTAGAGTCTCATAGGCAATTATCTTGGTCAGTCTAAAATATATCACCTGGAAATAACTACTGTAGAACATCGAGTCTTTTGTGGTGATAGGAGAGGAGAGCATTGGAGCAGCAACCTAGAAGGCTGAGTGTGGGGTGGCTCCAGAAGGTGCCAATCCAGTTACAGAAAATTGCTGCATAACTCTGGTCTTCAGTAGCAGCATCCAGGTCAGAGGTGGACTTATGTTCTGTGTGCAATAAAGAGAACAGATTTCTTCAGACAAATAAATCCTAAAGACCTGCAAGAGTACCATATCTAATGTATGTTAAGAAAATAAACACACATAGTATAGCCTAAAAAAAAAACTAGAAAATTGTCACACAAGACATCAATAATTCCTGTTCAAAGCAATGCAAGTGATTTAGATTGAGCAAACCCAACACAAAGAGTGTGTCCCTAAAAAAAAAAAAAAAAAAAGCCCCTAGGTTTAATTATTCAGGATGCCAATGAGTACATATTTCTCACTATTGTTTCTGTAAGACTCCTAATTTACCAACCCATATATTAGATAGCATGTTAAATATGAGACTTGCAGTCTGCATAATAAAGTCACATGGGTGTTAGCAAAATGTCTTTCATTGGTTGCTGTGCATTACAGAGGAAGGGGAATAATACAGGTTCTGCCTTGACAGCCGATAAATCTTACCTCTTCCCCTTGGTATTTTCCTTATTTGGTGTTCTCTTAATAACCAGCATGTGACTTAAATGATTGAGCAGTGGTATTTTGATAAAAAGACCTATGTTCCTGAAATATGTAAAACACTTGTACGGAAACATACTCACTATTATTACTTATGCCAGCTTCCTCCACAGCATCACATACACACACACACCTTTTCAATCCTTTACAAAAGCAGAAGAACAAAGGAATTTGAGGAGCAAACTACTAATTGTTGTATCTCTGCTCGTACTGGCTTGTAGTTTATATGCTTAAAGAAGTATCCTGCTCACCCTGTCGGCTTATTGCCGTGTTGCCCAAAATCCCCAGTGTCAATACAAAAAAGGACAAGTCCCATTGGGTCACTCACTGAAATTAAGTTGAAATTGATTCCCAGTCAACAGAGACTGGGCATAATTCTGTCACACAGGAAGTTTTCATCTTTACCATCTATTGCAGTATATCCACTGTGGTTACTGAAGATACTTTCATGCAGCTACACAGTCCCAAATGCATTTTGTTATATTAGAAAATCCTGTACGTATGGCCTCCCCACCATTTTACAGAGCACTAGGGATTGGAAATCCTATTAGAGGTAATGATTAGTGCACTGAGAAACTGTCAGGAACAGTCTGCATCACTCATTGGTGGCATCAATCCACCTGCCTCTGCTCAAACTGTGTATGGGTTTTGTTTATCTACGAGTTTTATTGCGCTAGGAAAGTATTTCCCTTTGAGAAATACACCTTGGTACACAGTTGGTTATTTTATATTGGGTATTTTGGTCACAACGCAAACTCTGCCAAATTTATTGGAAACCCATTATATTCTACCAGGATCAATGTGTGTGCATTTTCAGAAAGTGATCAATACCACTTGATTTTTTTTTTTTCAGTTTCATGTTTTTATGTGTTTTGTTGCAGGTCATTACACTTCTCTTATATTACTCCACAATGAGCAGTATACGGCCTGTGGAAATCCAGGAACTTGACTTCAATATTCAGGTGAATTTTAGTTTGATATTTGCAGGGAAAGTAAGATTTTGGTTTTGATTTGTTGTTCTTACATATATTTCCATGTAATGAAGTCAATAGTCTAAGTTACAATTTGAATGCAAACTTAATACATTTGATATTTTTTTTTTTCTTTTTTTTTTCTTCAGTTTCACACCCTTTCCTTTATTTTTAATCAATGTAGTTGACTTTCTGATAGATGCTCGTAACTGCAGATTTCTTACCTATACAATATCCTGAGGCTGGATCTGGAACCTTTCTGATGGATACAACTACCTGTGGATTCCTCACCTATTGAATACCCCCCATTGCACCAGCACTCAACGGAAATCTTCTTCCTAGCTTCTGCACGTCGACGTCACAGTTGCCCACGCGACGCCGTCTGATGTCATACAGGCAATAAGAGGTCCTCGCCGACGTCAGTTCCCTTTTTTCCGTGCCATTCGAAACGGTTATCTTTGAGGGAGCTACTGTTGCTGTTCGACAGTTAGTGTGTTTTTTGGATAGATTTTTTTCTTTGAGATTACAATGTCGCAAAGAAAGTCAGGATTCAAGCCCTGCCGTGAGTGTGGGGGCAAAATGTCAGTAACGGACCCACATTCTGACTGCTTGTGGTGTCTTAGTTCCGATCATGATGTTGACAAGAGCGATTCTTGTCAGCATATGAATCCTAAGGCCCTGAAAGAGTGCGAGGCCAAGCCTTTTCTGGCAAAGTCGAAAAAGAAGGAAAAGAGAAGTCATCGAAAATCCTCGTCACCAAAGTCTCATCGGCGTAATCGGGACTCCCGGCGTCGTCGAGAATCACGGCGCCGGTCGAGTAGGGAGAGGTCTCGACGTCGGAAGACTTGGGAAGTCAGTCCCACTGTCACTCCCCAGCCGCCGACGCCGTTGCCTTCTCCAGCTTCACCGACTTCGCCCGTGTCATCGGGCCAACCACCTTCAGTGTTTGAGGTTCCGCAGCCTCAGATGTTTTCTCCGTCTTTGCAGACGTCGAGACCAGCGTCGGTGTCGCCTTTGAACCAGTACCCGGCTTTCCCGGCCCATGGAGCTGATAGTACCGCATTTTTAAATGCGATGTTTTCCATCTTCCAACAGATGGATCCAGGTGGTGGACCGGCTGGTCCTTCGGGCCCTTTGGCCTTCAACATGGGTGCTCCGGCTCCGCTTCGACCAGCACCCTTTATGCCCTTTCTCCCCCTGGGGAACGTGGGCTCGGCGCCGGTATCGGCTCCTGTGGCTCCTGAGACTTCGGCTCCGACCGCTTCGGCTCCGGCGGCTTCGATGTTACAGCCAGTGACGCCGTCTAGACCTACGACTCCGAGGCAGTCTTCACTCCATCCGGTTCCTCGTTTGGTGCCGAAGAGGCCTATGGCGCCTGTAGACCCGGCGTCGGACGGATCCGAGGATCGGCGTCGTTCTTCGATGTCCGCTGACGCCATGTCGACGCCGAGAATAGAGGGACAAAACCTGGAGGAAGGAGAGAGTGAGGACTCTCGTGAGGGTCTCCATGGACTGGACACTGCTAGTGGCCTAGATACCTCTCCCGAGTGGGACTTGTCGTCATTTGGGGAGTACACAGAAGAGGCGGCCACTTTTCATTCTGTTATCAGGAAGGCAGCTGGTTTCCTGGATCTCCCTTTGCCGGTGCCTGAAGGAATTTGTTGACAGAGGTGTTGCACCCTGCCTTTACATCGGCAGAACCACTTTTGCCATTCAATGAAGCGCTACTGGACCCTATAATGGAAGTCTGGAAGAAGCCGGTGTCGTCTTCAGCTGTCAATAGATCTGTGGCTAGGAGGTATCGGGTTGCACCGGCTGACCCAGGTTTTCTTACCAGGCATCCAACACCTGAAAGCTTGGTGGTCCAGGCTTCCTGCTCGGCAAGGTCTGCTCCTGGGTCTTTTCCAGCTGTGCCCTCGGATAGAGACTCCAAGAAGATGGACATGGCATCCAAAAAGGTGTTCTCTTCATGTAGCATGGCATTGAAGTCCACCAATGCTACATGTATTTTAGGAAGGTACATTTATGCCCTGATGGACGAGATTGCATCAACGCATACGGAGGTTCCTCAGGGACTATTAAGCCTGGTATCGGATGCTCAGGCAGCTGCAACTCAGGTTATCCAATCTGGGTTGGAAACAACTGACTCGGTTGCTAGGGCAATGGGCACTGCTGTAGTTACGAGGAGGCTGGCTTGGCTTCGTAACTCAGGATTTTCCTCGGATGTGCAGTCGATCCTACTGGACCTTCCTTTTGATGGGGACAAGCTCTTTGGTTCCAAGGCGGATTCGGCCTTAGAAAGGTTCAAAGAGAGCAGGGCCACGGCCAAGTCGCTGGGCTTGCAAGCCACTTCTTCTACTTCCTCCAGATTTTTTCGGAGGTTTCGAGGATTTGGTCGTGGTTCCTCCTCCTCCTCCTTTCGAGGGAAATTCCAGCAACCTACCTCTGCTCTCTCTCCTATAGATCTTTCAGAGGGAGGGGTAGGGTCCGTACCAGGGGAGCCACTCAGCAGCACTCTGCCTCTTCCTCTTCCTCTGGAGGGGTGCAGCAGGGGAAGTAGCCTTAGGCTTCCACCAACTCCACTCCTGCAGGGGGGAGGTTACTGAGTTTTCTCCACAAGTGGGAGGTCATAACTTCAGACTCCTGGGTTACCAGCATTGTGAGAAACGGCTATACCCTTCCCTTTCGGGAGTTTCCGCCCCCCATCCCGCCCATCTTATTGTTCAGAAGAGCACCTCTTGTTGTTAGAACAGGAGGTTCAAGTCCTCCTTTCAAAGGGTGCGGTGGAGTTGGTCCCAGAGCAGGAAAGGGGTCAAGGTTGTTATTCAAGGTACTTCCTGATTCCCAAGAAGGATGGTCGGTTGAGACCAATCCTGGACCTAAGGATCTTGAATTGGTTCCTCAAACAGGAAAAGTTCAAGATGCTGACCCTAGCTCAGGTGCTTTTGGCGCTGAACAATTGGAGATTGGATGGTGCCTGTCGACTTGCAGGATGCTTACTTTCATATCCCGATACTCAAGTCGCACAGGAAGTATCTCCGGTTTGTGGTAGGGTCGCAGCACTATCAGTTTGCGGTCCTCCCGTTTGGTCTTACTTCAGCACCTCGAGTCTTCACGAAGGTGATGTTGGTGGTTGCGGCAGAGCTCAGAAGGAAGGGGATAGCAGTATTCCCTTACCTGGACGACCGGTTGATCAAAGCCAAGTCCCCGGAGCTTGTGTTGCATCATCTGCAGTCGACAACCCAGTTGTTGTTCGACCTGGGCTTTTCGGTGAACGTGCCCAAATCTCACCTAGAGCCCTCTCAGCGCCTCCTGTTCATAGGTGCAGTACTGGATACAACATTGAATCGAGCCTTTCCTCCGCCTCAGCGGGTTCAGGACATTCAGGCGTTGGTTCCAATGTTTCAAAGTGGAGCGGTCATTCCAGTCCTCAAGGTCCTACGTCTGCTCGGTCTGTTTGCTTCTTGCATACTGTTGGTCACGCATGCTCGCTGGCACATGAGGGCTCTTCATTGGTGGTCTCAACACAAAGGGGATCTCGAAGGATCGGTGAGAATCTCCAGAGATGCTGCCATGGATTTGAAATGGTGGATTGCGGACGGCAATCTTTCCAGAGGAAGGCCGTTTTCGCAAGCTCAGCCTGTGGCCACAGTAATAACGGATGCTTCCACTCTAGGGTGGGGAGCTCATCTGGGGGACCTGGAGATCAAGGGGCTTTGGTCTCCAGTGGAACAGGTGTTTCATATCAATCTGTTGGAGTTACGGGCTGTACGTCTGGCTCTCAAGGCCTTCCTCCCATCCCTTCGCGGTCAGTCGGTTCAGGTCCTGACGGACAACACTACTGCGATGTGGTATGTAAACAAACAGGGAGGGGTAGGGTCGTACCTTCTCTGCAGAGAAGCTCTTCGGCTATGGTCCTGGGCAAAGGACCATCAGAGTTGCTTGGTAGCAAATCACCTGGCCGGAGTCTTGAACGTACGTGAGTCACCATTTCTCGGCCGATCACGAGTGGCGTCTCCATCCAGATCAAGTCCGGCTAATCTTCCAGATGTGGGGGTTTCCTCGGATAGATCGGTTTGCCACCCGGGAGAACTCGCACTGCCCGTTATTCTGCAGCCTCCAGTATCCGGTACAAGGAGCTTTGGGGGACGCGTTTCAGAGCACCTGGTGCGACCAGTTGCTTTACGCGTTTCCTCCCATTCCCTTGATTCCTCGAGTGTTGAGGAAAATTCGGCAAGACCGGGCCCAAGTCATCTTAATAGCTCCGGAATGGCCAATGAGGGTGTGGTACTCGGACCTTCTCCAACTCTCACTGTGCCCTCCGCTCCGTCTCCCTCTCAGGGCAGACCTCCTCTCGCAGTCGCAGGGGCAGGTTTTACCCCCCCACCTCCAGAGCCTGCACCTACATGCCTGGAGATTGAACGGGGCAACCTGAGTTCCTTTTCTCTCCCGCCTGATGTAGTGGATGTTATCTTAGCAGCCAGGCGACACTCCACTAAATCTATCTACGCTAATAGGTGGCCTAAATTTGTGGTTTGGTGTGGAGAGAGGCAGATTGATCCCTTACATGTTCATTTGTCAGATGTCTTATCTTTTGCTTTGTCTTTAGCACAGAGGGGTTGTGCAGTAGCTACGGTTAAGGGTTACTTGTCTGCCTTGTCAGCCTTTATTTGTCTTCCAGACCAGCCTTCTTTGTTTAAATCTCCATTAGTGCTTAGATTCTTGAAGGGCCTTATGAATAAATTCCCTCCATCTCCTTTTGTTATGCCTCAATGCGATTTGACCTTGGTTTTAACTTTCCTAATTGGGTCCCCTTTTGAGCCTATGCATTCTTGCCCCATAAGATTATTGGTTCTTAAAACAGTTTTCCTGGTTGCAATTACCTCTGCAAGGAGAGTGAGTGAGTTGCAGGCTCTATCGGTAAAACCCCCTTATACATCTTTTTATGGGGATAAGGTGGTGTTGAGGACCAAGGCTGCTTTCCTTCCGAAGGTTGTTTCACCCTTTCATTTGGCCCAGACAATTACTCTATCCACGTTTTATCCTCCGCCCTCAAAGGAAAAAGAGAGACTGCACCGCTTGGACCCAAAGAGGACGCTAAGCTTTTATATAGACAGAACAAAGGATTTCAGGCTGGAGGATCAGGAAGAGGAAAGGCAGTCCACAAGAGAACACTCTCCAGGTGGGTTGTTCTTTGCATTAAAATGTGTTACTCTTTAGCAAAGAAGGAACCCCCTGATGGTATAAGAGCTCATTCCACCAGAGCTAAGTCGGCCTCTTCGGCATTGGCTAGGGGTGTTCCTGTGGCTGACATCTGCAAGGCCGCAACTTGGTCATCCCTTCATACTTTTGCGAAGCATTACTGCTTGGACTCTTAGGTCAGAAGGGATGGCCATTTCGCACGGTCAGTGCTGCAGGATTTCTTGGTTTGACCATTCAGGCACCCTCCACCGAGTGCGGTACTGCTTTGGGACTCTATTCAATAGGTGAGGAATCCACAGTTGGTTGTATCCATCAGAAGAACGAGTTACTTACCTTCGGTAACGCGTTTTCTGGTGGATACATTAGCTACCTGTGGATTCCTCACGGTCCCACCCGCCTCCCTGTTGCCTGTCTGGTCTAACCAAGTAGTTCTTGAGTGTGCTCCTCTTGGTTTTGAGGACTTGTATATATTCTGTGCATATGAACATATTTATATATATATATATATTGTTCATATAATTATATATTTGTTTTAAAAAAAAAAAAGGACTGAATTCTCAGAATGATGTGTTTGTTTGGAATATCATTAAATATTTCTATTGTTCTTTCATCTCAATGGCCTTTTATTCTCAGGCACGTAACAAATGTTGGTACTGACGTCGGCGAGGACCTCTTATTGCCTGTATGACGTCAGATGGCGTCGCGTGGGCTAGAGTGACGTCCTTGTCAACGTGCAGAAGCTAGGAAGAAGATTTCCGTCGAGTGCTGGCGCAATGGGGGGTATTCAATAGGTGAGGAATCCACAGGTAGCTAATGTATCCACCAGAAAAGTCGTTACCGAAGGTAAGTAACTCGTTCTTTTAGCTGCAATGCTTCACTGGCTGTTAGGTTGTGCCATGCAGCTCCCTGCTGACGTTTCCAACTGGAAGTGATGGTGGAGCCACATATAGTCCCCTCACCCTTGCATGTCATCAGCTCCTTTCTTTCCTCCCTTTCATATGCCGACCAGAGCTTCCTCCCAGGTTTTTTTTTCCTCGCAAATTACTTTTTCCAGTGTGCAAGGGAACTATGCCACTCGTAAAAGTATAGGGTTTATGGCTTGTATTGGTGAGCAAATGTCTGAAAGATCACCATGAGGTGTACCTCTGGTGTCTGGGCTCAGCACACAGCTACAGGGAAGTGTGTGCCTTTATGAACCTGATCCAGAATGTGAAGCTGTACTTTAGCTAGGTTGAGGGTGGCGAACCTGTCCCCGTTCTCGGACTGCTCTCTTGACAGGAGCTTGTCGCTGTTCAGGTGTTTAAGTTGAAGGCAAAGCGGAATTCATCCTAGTCAAGCCAGTCAACCAGAAAAGTTGCAAGGATATCTGGGTTAACTTGCAGTCACGCTCCTTCTCCCCTGCTGATGAGCTGATACCTCAATTGATCTAGCTGCAACGTGTCTTTCTGGGTCCATCAGCAACATTGCAAAAGACTGAAGCTTTTCAGGAGGTCTTGTTGCTAACTTTAGGACTAATTTGGTACCCCCTGATGCTCCTTTAGGCTCCAAGGATCCATGGAAGCCTCCAGTCAGAGTACCACCAGCAGATCTGCCATTGGCGCTATCATTGCCTTCCATACCTGTCTCTGGTTCTGTTCTGGTGCTGCGTTTCAATGTGACATGAAAATCCAAGTTGGTCCTTTTGACATTGATGCAGATACCGAATCCCCTGAAGCAAGACTCGCTCTGTCAGATCAAAATTTGAGCCAAATTCATCTGAGATCCGACCAAGGTTGCATTCTGAATCTGTACAGGCACAACCAGCTCCAGTATATTCAGAATCTGACAGAGTCCTGCCTTTTGTCTCAGAGCCATAACAATATTCCAGTATGTTTCCAGTTCGGACTTTCACCTGAGCCAACCTGCCTTTGGAGATGGTGGTTATCCACAACAATAGGATGAGAATTTCTATTTGGACTTAAAGGAGGCCAGTGGGCTGGACACTTCCCCAGGCACTGGGTCGTTCTGTTCCCCTGGACCACTAGCTGAAGAGGAGTACCTCCTTTGCAGTTTCAGTGAAAGGAGCACCAAAAATACTGAGCTTGCAACAGTCACCTTAGGATGTTAAAACGAAGGTATTTGCAGATATTTTACCACATGACAAATTTCATCAGGACCCTTACTTCCATATAATGAATCCCTGACGTTCTCTCTTGGTCACCTGGTCCAATCCTGGTATTTGTCCTCAAATGATTGTGCTGCTTGCCAAATGCCACAGATTGGCACCTTGCAATCCTGATTTGTATTTATATTTATTTTGGCGCTGCACCTTAGTCCAGAAATGCGTAGTGATTTGGGCTTGCATCAATAAAGTGATCCCCAATTCTTTGCCCATGATGACTCCTGACTGAGTCAAAACAGTGCTATTCATGAAGCTGAAGTTCTCATCTGCCTGTCTAGCCCTCCGATCCGTCAATGCCAACTGTTTACTGGTGTGATACACTCATGCTTTATGGGTCATGGTCGCCAAGGTCTTGCCAGCAGTCCCTGAGGAATGTTGAGCCAGCCATTCTCAAACCCTCTCATCAGATGGTCCCAAGTACACCATCCAGTCAGGGCTGAACAACACAGACTGCTTCAGTAGGTCAGTTGACACTATTGAGGTGTTTCTGCATAATGCTTTGATGCGATTCATGGGCTTCTCATGGGACGTGCAAGTCTCTTCAATGGACTTGCTATTCAGTGGATCTTGCCTACTTGACAAGAAGGCTGATTCAGCATTGGAAAAGTTTGAAAGAAGCTGGGCAACAGCACGTCCAATAGGCCTTTTCATCACCTCCCTATCCTTTTTTTTTTGGGTGGTGCAGCCAAAGCCAGCATTCATATGGATAAAACACTGACAGAATATAGAGAGGTAACAAAGCTGTGTTAGTTAGACGGACATTGTCCTTCCTAGATTAAGGGAACGTAGGGAGATAGGATGCTGGCTTGATATTACCAATTGAGCAACATATAGTCTTTAGAAAGTTAGATGAAAATCAAAGACCAACTAAAGATTAGGAATAGTAACGCTAGTAGAGAAGAGTTGAGACTGGAGTAAAGAGACAACTGGACGCGGAACAGAGGTGAAAAGAAAGAAAAGATGGCAGAAAATCAGGAGGGGAGAGTACAGTGGAGGGGTTGCAATTAGAAGTTATTTGGGAGATTGTGTCAATAAGATCAGAAGTTTTCAGGATGTATTTTCTGTATGTGTAACAGATAGTAAACAAATTTACCAAGGAGAGCGTGTAGGCAATGCCCCCAGTGGAGTTCCAGTAAGACCTGCATTTCTCTTCTAGAATTGGCTGCCACCCAAGTACAGTCGTGCCTTAGACTGGGCATACAGATGGAAGTCAGCCATCCTAGAGTGGCTTGCTCTTTGGGTGATCCCCTAAAGAGGCGTTAGTCTTATTAGGCTGTCCGTTTGGTTTTCTGTAATCACGCAATGCAGTGGTTGTGAAACATGTTATTCCGGAGCCGGTTGTCAAGTGTACATTGTGCTAGAGACTTTTAACCTTCTGCATCATTGCGAGTTGTCAGCCTATCCATATCAAATAGCTGTCAGTCAACAGACAGTAGCTCAGTCAGAATCAAAACCACTCTGCCTAGCTGTCTGGCTCATGAAGTCTTAGTATTGTAGTTGTTTACAATGGGTTCTTAACCTTTTGACTTCTGAATTCTGGGGGCCCCCACTTAATCTTTACTTGAACTCAGGTGACCCTACTGCGTCATTATTGGAAGCCAGGGGCCCCTGACTAAGCATTTTCAGTGGCTTGAACAACAAAAGAAACCAAATATACAGAAACAAACCTTCATCAAACAAACACATAAATGATTAAATGTTTTATTTAATATAAAAGTATACACAGTAATTTGAAGGTCGCAACTTTTCTAAATTTAAGGCCACTCATCGTTCATATTATATTTTTTGATACACTTGAACTGCTCCTACAGTCTCATCTGAGGATACCAACTTAGTTTTTAGCCCCTAGTTTCAGATTTGAGTTTGTGAATTTTCCTTCTTTATTTATGTACACATTTATCCATTAACATTAATTGGGCAGGTTTCTCTCATGCCAAATGGAATGGTTCCATCTTATAAAGACACTGGTACATTTGACTTGCGTATGCTACACAAATGTGTGATCAGTTGTGCACTTATTGAATGTAATAATTGAACTTACCCTTTTCCATAGCTGTTGCATCACTTATAAATGATAGCAATTACATGTTCTTCAAGATATATATATATATATATATATATATATATATATATATATATATATATATATATATATATATATTCATATTCTCCACTGTTACTAAAAATTGCTAGTCAGTCACTGGCTGCAACAAGGGTCGCGAGCCCTTCTACAACATTCATAAATCCTTCAACAGAAGATAATGCCGCAGCCACTTACTTGATACAGTCCGAAAATCTTTTGCTCACAGAGTTTTATATATATATATATATAGATATATATATATATATATATCACTTGTGGAAGGGCAGTAGAATCAGTGAGATGGATATAGCCAGACGCGCTGCTCATAAACGTGGCATACATTAGTCAGATGATGCTCATGTGGGCATCAGGAGGACATTTAGCATACAAAAATAGTGTGTAGCATAGTGTGTAAGATTGCCTCCTGGAGCTTCTTGAGTTCTTCACTAAGCATCAGTAGTTTTTTATTCAAGAACACCCAGAATGGGGATTAGGGCATACAGAAGTAGCAGCTGCCTTAACTCCAGTAACACTTCAAGAGAATTATGGTTTTGTAGGTCAGCGGAATATAACTCTTTAAGTTATGCTGCAGAGGAAAGTTAGTTACCTGTATGTTTTGCCTCTTGCATCTGTTGTAGATTTACGAGCGGCACTCCTGTATTCACTGAAGGGAAATGTAGGAAAGTCTCGCTTTTGACATGGTCACCCCCCACTTTTTGCCTGATTCGTGCTATAATTTTCAATGAATGTTCACTAGGCTCCTGCTAACCAGCCCCCCCCCCACCCCCCCCCAAAAAAAATAGCTGCAGTCACTTTTCCCAATTAGCAAAACGTTTAGCATGTACTGCAAATCCCTAGTAAATGGCACTCCTGGTGCTTGGGGTACTAAGGAGGTTCCCTAAGGGATGCAGCACAAATTGTGCCACCCTAAGAGACTCCTCAGCAAGCACATGACCAGCTGCCATTAAAGGCTGCATGTTTTGGTACAGACCAAAGTGAAAACACGACATGGCAAACACCCTGTGTGCCATGCCCCCTAAGAACTGCATGCAATATATGTAAGTCATCACTCTACACAGCCTCAGAGCCCTAAGACAGGGCAAATTATATTGCATGTGAGGGCATATCTGCACGACTGTCTTTGACTGTCGATTCTATATAGTAAGTGACCAGGGAAGCCATTTTAAATGCATGTGCTGGACACTGTTCACTATGAGTTCCTCAGCTACATGATGGCTTCTCTGAATATATGGATGTTTGGTATCCAACATCTTGGATTAATAAACCCTCACTGATGCCTGTGAGGGATGTTTTAATAACTGCACCCAGAGGGCGTCTAAAACCTACCAGCTACTAGTGGGTTGACTGTGACTGGTCCTGAACATTTCAGCCACTATAGACTCATTTCTGGCCCCACAAGGTGAGTGCCAGTGCTCTTGAGGATCAGAAACAAAAGCCTGCACTGGGCGGGGGTGTTAACACGCTGTCCAGGCAGGGTGGACATTTCAGGAGTGGAATCTTAAAAGGCCCAGCTGCCTTTGTAATGTGACCCAGGTCTCTCCAGATCGTGGATATGACCAATCTGACCCCTCCTGTCCTGACCCCACTGTTGGCAGCAGCACAGGTGAGAAAATGAGGCAGATTAGGGGGTGTGCCAAGTTCATGCCAGATCCACCCCTAAGGTGGATGAGCTGAAGTGGACTCTACTTTTCAAATTCCTCCATCTTGTGTGAAAGGGATTAGGCCACTAGGGTTAGGGTTATACCCACTTGCCAGCAGAAATGGTCAGAGAAAGGGTGTAGCCACCTTAAAGGTGGGCAGCCCGTTGGCTACCACCTGACACTCCTTATAACACCCCTAAATTGAGAATTTGGGTGGCACCCCTGAACTGTAGAGCTCAGATCCTGATGACCTAAGTAGCAAAGGACAAAGAAGAGTTGCACCTGCAGAAGAGGAAAAGAAGCAGCAGCTGACTTGGAATCAGCCCCTCTGATCTGCCTGGCAACCTTGATTGACTCGGCCCAAAAGGATGACTCATCCTGCAGCTGAGCCTCCAAGAAATCCAGAAGGACTGCCTGCGTTCCATAAACTCTTGAGACTCCTGTGAGCTGTTGCTCTGCTTTCCAACAAAGCCTCAAGAAAGGACTCTGCAGCACTGGACAGCAAAGACCCAACAGCCAAAGTGACCTCTCCACCCAACATCCACGACTCGGGGTGAAGCCAGCCAACGGTTCCAGCAAGGTGCTGCAGCTGACCAGAGTGGGCTCACCCATCTTGGATTCCACCAAGTTGCCTGCAGCCCCTGCACGCAGGCCCCCTCTCTCGCAGCCTTGTGGTGAGAGAAATCCCAGCACCTCCAGCAACTACTGCACAAGTCGCCCCTGATTCCTTCTGGGGTGGGTCACTGGTGCCAGTGATGTCCCCTGACTGCCTTGAGCTTGAGTCCACCCTGGACACCTCCTACCTGCTGAACTCCTCTGTGGCCCCTGCAGCCTCAACACACAGGACCTCCTGACCACAAGTGCTCCTGGACAGAGAAATCAGACACCAAGTACACCCCTGCATCTGTTCCCCCTGAGCCGTGGAGAAAAAGACCAAAAGTGTACCTATGTCCCCAAGCACCCCAAGTCTACTACCTACCTGCCTGTTGTCCCCGACTGGCTTCCTAGCCACAGACTGCAGCCTGTCTTCATGAGGACCATACTCGCATAGGAAACCATTGGGCATCCAGCACCAGACTGTACCAGTGCTGTCCAGAGTGACCTGCTGGTGTAAATCTGATCAGTGCCCAGTACTTACCTTAACTCCTTGAGATTGGCTGTGTAAGTCGTTGTTAACCCTGTGTTTGCTCAACATTGTTTTCCTCTATAGGTTAAAATTGAAGAACTCTGAGAATTGCACTGTTTTATTTTTTAAACTGAAAAGCATTCATGGTTGAATAGGTTCTTACCCGATTACGAAGCTTTTGGGTTTGAAACATAAAAAAAAGTTTTTTCTAATTTGGTCTTGGGTTTATTCTTTGAGTGTGTCTCATTTATTGCCTCTGAGTACAACATATGCTTTGTACTACTCTGATAAGCCTTACTGCTCGCCCACACTACCACAGAAAAAGAGCATTAGACCTATCTACTTTTGCCTCTGGAAACCGATTGGTGATCCATTGGGCTCTCTGCGTAGCATACTTCTTTAAAGTGCACCATATAGTGAGCCAGCCTTCTAGGGGAAAACAGAACAATTTAGTTAAGTTATGCCCAATGTCAAGGGAAAAGTTTAACTTGAAAATGGTGTTGCCAGTATTTATTAGGAACGTTTTACCAGAGTTCTTTTGAGGCGTTTTAAGATACCCATATTTTAAGGCATGTCCACTCTATTCATCACAGCCAGGATGAGACGGTGAGCTTGCAACTAAGATAAAATTCGTGTAATATGATTGTGTTATGTGAAATTACTCACCATGCAGATCGGGAGATATACTGGAGTCGCTGATAGATGCCTATTGTTGTATCTTGTCTGTACAAGTAGGCTGGTTTCTTACAAGATCGGTTTAAGGATAATAGTGCCACAGTGCATTCCTTGGTGGTGTTGACTCCTGCAAAGTAATTTCCCCATCACTTATGCACATTTAGGGGCTCGTTAAGAGGCTAGCCTAGAGGCACTGAGAGCCTTCCCAGGTAGTGATGCACCAGACAGCCATTCCTTTCTGGGACACCACTGTGGCAGACATCGTGCAGGCCAGAAGGCACCCTAGTCCACCAACTGCTGAGATGCAGGATTCAGAACTTTCTCCCAGGTTAGTGATCCATCACAGTTGATAAATGTATCTTGCAAATTGTTCAAAGGTTTACACCCTACCTTTCATTTCTTCCCCACCTGATATTTCTCTAGCATGAGAGTAAATTTGGGAGGAGCATATGACCATTCTATTGCAGGAGCTAAGCCTCTTAAACATCAGGGGGTCATTAATACCAGTACACGAGTCAGCAAAAGGCAATGGTTGTTCATGCTACTTGTTTGTCCTACAGAAGGACTGGGTCCTCAGGCATATCCACTACATTCAACATCCCTACCCACCCATGCCTTACTCTAATAGTTGTTCAAAATGCTCATGTTGGCCAACATCCTGTGACCTGTACACAGGGAGTCTATATGATGTCCTTGGGGGTCGCAGGATGTGTATTTTCATATACCTGTTATGCAGTCCCACACGTGTTAACTGCTGTTCAAGGTGCACCAGGAACACTTTCAATTTGCTGTGCTTCCCTTTGTACCTCATCTTAGTTTCTCTGGTGTTCAATGAAGTGATGGCATTTGTAACTGCCCACCCACATCAGTTGGGACTTTCTGTATTCCTATAGCTAAATGACTGGTTGCAAGGGTGGACTCT
Organism: Pleurodeles waltl; assembly: GCF_031143425.1. Lineage (NCBI taxonomy): Eukaryota > Metazoa > Chordata > Amphibia > Caudata > Salamandridae > Pleurodeles > Pleurodeles waltl. Next base: position 73,784,988 of record NC_090447.1, on the reverse strand, counting down.
CCACGGTGATTTGTAGACCACCTGTGGACAGTGGAGGGTCACCATATACATGCAAAATTCCTACTACTTATATTAGTTCGGGTGGTTCTGGAGATTGTGGTGTTATAATAGCCTTTCCTCCCTGGCAGCAAATCCAGACTCCTGACCAGGTGGATCCCAATATTTCGGTTATGATCCACGTAAGATTGGCCTTCAGTCTTCTTGTGCATCCTCCTTGTCAGCTATATTAGGTGGTACATATAGGCCATGCAGTTGAACCTGATTTCCTAGTAGGCACAGCATTGGCTGCCTTTTTGACCCTTTGAAGTCTTGAGGTAGGACATCTTCAGTTAGAGCTGATCGATCATAACTTGTCCTGCAACTGACCACTTTTCCATTTTCCAACCATAGCTAACAGGGGTGAATGATCCATCCGATAGTGTGTTTAGGAGGAAGGTGGCGGTCACCTGGGGGAAATGGTAGACCCAGCTCCACATTCACCTACTGGAGACGCAGGTCATCTTTTTTTTTCCCCTGAATGCTTTCTTGCCATCCATCAATTGGAGGCTGGTGCAGATTCTCACTGACAACAATACAACCATGTGGTACTTCAATAAGCAGTGCAGATCGGGTTTTGTGGCCTACGCCACAGAGATTTACTTGTGTGTTGGCTGCAGCAACAGAATGTTTTTCTCCAACCACATAACTGATTCATTGAATGGATGAATTGAGCAGATGTCATCTGTCAGATCACAAGTGGCATCTACATCCTGAGGTGGTGTAGGGAGTATTTATTCACTTGGTAGAGCCCTGACTAGATCTGTTTGTGATTATTGAAAACCTGCAGTGTCAACAAATTGGCACACTGGAGTTTCTACAAGAGCAAGTGTTACAAGACTTATTCTGGCTGCGAAAGACAGAAGGATTCTTGTACTGTTGGTAATGGGGTATATAGTTAACAGTGGTTTGCACCCTGTCCAAGTAGGGACCCTCACGCAAGTCACGGTAAGGGAGCTGCGCAGATCAGGTAACCCCTGCACTCACCCCCTTGGTAGCTTGGCACGAGCTGTCTGGCTTATCTCAGAGGCAACATGTAAAGTATTCATAGGCACACAAAGTAACACACTGAAAACACTGCAAATGTACTCCACACCAGTTTTAAAAAATAGCCATTATTTATCTGAGTGAAACAAGACCAAAACAGCAAAAATCCAACTTACAAAAGTACGATCCAAAGGTTCAGATATTAAATCTTAGTAAAGCGCTTGAAAACCCAATAGCTCCAAGTGGGGCTATTACGCGTCTTGACTGAGTTGTTCCCAACAGTCCAACGACACTCAAGGGAGTGAGCCAGGTCGAAATGGCAGTTTAGAACTGCCCACATGGGCACTGCAGTCAGATCTGAGACATGCTTACAGGGCTTCTCATGTCTGCGGCATGATCAGTGCTGCCAGCCCTCTGGTAGCATTTGTTTTTTTTACAGGCCCTGGGCACACGTGGTGCACTATACTAGGGACTTACTAGTAAATTAAATATGCCAATCGGGTAAATCAATCACCAATACCATTATAGACGGAACCACTTCCACCTTAGCACTGGTCAGCAGTGGTAAAGTGCCCAGTCCTAAAGCCAGCAAAAACAAAATTCAGCACAGTATCAAAAACAGGAAGACAGAAGCAAAAAGACAGGGGAAACCACACTAAGATGACAGATGTAACATACTGCTTTCTGCCGCTAACCAGAGTTCTGATGCTCAAGAACAACTCTGCTCAAGTCAGCTTTATTGCCCTAAATTTGGAGAAATTTGGTGAAACACAAAGAATTTGTGAGCATGAGCATCTGCTCTGCGATTTGGCTTTCACATCGAGGAGAATCTCCTGTCTCAGCATCTGGGCTGTGCCATCCATCCCAGCCTCTATTTACTCCTCCTTGCTTGGAAGTTGAGCAGTGGTAACTGCCTTTGATTTGACATCTGACGTAATGGATATTACTAAGTGCCCTTTTGTGAATTTCTTCTGCGTTGAGACAAGATTTAACCTGATGTGATTCCCTAGACATTGACTCATTATAAGCGATACTGTCAAACGTCTACATTAAGGTCTAAAAGTTGACACTGTAAAATGTTACTGTTTGACCCCTTTGACTAATCTGCATTGGCTATGCCAGCAGCCCTTGTTCTAATTGCTAGTTATGACGTTTCTTAAAAGTTTGACGCACTTGTCCCTGCCAATCTGTTTGTGATGACCCTCTGGGACTTTACTTATCTGTATATATGCTCTTCGAGCCTTTATGTAGTTGCTTGCTTCATCTGTTTCCCCTGAAAACTGTCTTCCTCATTGTGAATAGGTCGTTTTGTTACTAGTTAACTACAAGCACTTTTAGTGCAACCATCTTACTCAACCACCTTCTAGGCAGTTTGATGCTAAAGTCTCTGACAATTTTTTTTGCGTAACGTTGTGAATCAAACGTTGGGCATGCGGTCACTCTTTTTTGATTCCCGTTATTTTTCAGAAAGAGAGACTCCAAAAGTGCTGAAAGACTGAGTTTGCATTGATCGTATCAAGGCCCATCAAGTGGATTTTTTTTTTTTTTAAACCGCAAAGAATGAGGTTGAGCAGAATAGGACCCTGCCAAACTTGATAGTCCACTGCATCAAGATCTTTTTTTGCACTGGCCAAAAAAACAGCCTCTGGAAAGGCAGGGAGCCCATTGCATCAGGGTGATGTCTACTCCCACTGAGTTTGCTCGAGGTGTACCAGTCCTTGATATTGCCAGCCTGTGATGTGGACATCAGTGCATACATTCCCAAAGCACTACTATCTTGACCTCAATTGTGGCAAAAATGCCACTTTGCTCACATCGTTCTGCAATACTTTTTGGTTTGAGTCTACTCCATGGACTGTACTCCTTTGAAAAGTACTCCTTTTGTATGTATTCTAAAATAAGGAGTCTGTGGTTTAAAAGTATCCATGAAAAGAACTCGTTTTCTTTGGTTATGTTTTGTTTTGGTTGATACTCTATCCACAGATCTTGCACCGTCCTCTGACCTCACTGTTCTGTGGAGTGTCCTCTTCATCATCTAAAAATGTACAGAGGTAGCATTGCTTACACAGTCCCCATCAATTATTCGAGGCTTTTCTCTCGGTGCAGAAAGGGGCAACAAATTGCATTGTAAGCTTTCTGAACACATTTTGCTTGTCTGCAGAGAAATCTACCTTTTTAACTTCAGCAGTCAGGTAACTCAGAAGTGCTTGGACCAGGTGCTAAACTGCTTGACATAACCAGTGTTCATTTCATTTATTCATTGTGTAGTGCAAAATTACTCTTTTCTGCATGCTCTCTGGGGCTTCAGTTATGCTGCCTCATTATAGATCCTTCAGTTCTTCACCTGTTTGCTTACCAACTGTTGCAATGCCTTTTAATTATGGTAAAATGCTTGTAGTAGCACATGTTGTTCAAATAGCCCCATCATAATAGAAGTTAACATTTTGATCCCTTGTGAACTTTATATATAGGGACCAAGGTGAGGCATGACTATTTCCTTCCAGTTTTAATCGGCCAAGCCTTTAAAATTGGCATCAATGGGGTTTGCTCTTAAAGCTGTGACTGAATCACTCGGTACACTCAGAGGATTAGTACTGCTGCAAGAAACCCATAGCAGTGACTGGGTTATGCTGTCACCTTGGTTGATGCTGTTTTGAGATCTTTGATAAGGCAGTGACTCCATACAATTGAGTTTTGTAAGTGAGTCAAGCTCTGGCTAGCCATTCAAATTTTGCAGTATATATAATTTGCATAAATGGACATTTCCTTCTGATTGTTAGCAGGGTTCACCAGATGTCTAACAACTGTCCTTTTCCTGATGGAGACCCCATGACGTTTGAATGCAGTATGGTTTGAGATGAGTTGTCGCAGGCACCCTTCTGTGCTTTATATTGGTACAACTAAGGGGAAAATGTATATCTGATTATTCTATTAACATGTAGTTGCTCAGTCCTACAAAGTCCTCAATATCCCTCTGTATTCATTATAGTGCTCTTGTCTTTACTGCAAAAAGTATATATCAAGTTTTAGTTCAACGCTCTTCCTGCTTTGTCTACTCCTCATTTAGGCAGAGCTGGCCTCCATTCTGCGCTTTATGGTGGAGAACATAGATAATCTTTGTTTGAATGACACCTTGACAAATTTTTTGAAGAAAGAAGGTAAGAGATGATGCTAAATTATTAGCTTTTTTATGGGGCGAGCTTTCAGGCATGTTCAGGGCAAAGATTGATGAATGAGTATTGGAGTGACTGCTCTTCGAGTTTGCCCGGTTTACTGTGCATCCTATTTTGTTTTTACTGTAGTGTTTAACTGTTACCTTTCTACAGGGGGTGCAGAATTATTAGGCAAATGAGTATTTTGACCACATCATCCTCTTTATGCATGTTGTCTTACTCCAAGCTGTATAGGCTCGAAAGCCTACTACCAATTAAGCATATTAGGTGATGTGCATCTCTGTAATGAGAAGGGGTGTGGTCTAATGACATCAACACCCTATATCAGGTGTGCATAATTATTAGGCAACTTCCTTTCCTTTGGCAAAATGGGTCAAAAGAAGGACTTGACAGGCTCAGAAAAGTCAAAAATAGTGAGATATCTTGCAGAGGGATGCAGCACTCTTAAAATTGCAAAGTTTCTGAAGCGTGATCATCGAACAATCAAGCGTTTCATTCAAAATAGTCAACAGGGTCGCAAGAAGCGTGTGGAAAAACCAAGGCGCAAAATAACTGCCCATGAACTGAGAAGTCAAGCGTGCAGCTGCCACGATGCCACTTGCCACCAGTTTGGCCATATTTCAGAGCTGCAACATCACTGGAGTGCCCAAAAGCACAAGGTGTGCAATACTCAGAGACATGGCCAAGGTAAGAAAGGCTGAAAGACGACCACCACTGAACAAGACACACCAGCTGAAATGTCAAGACTGGGCCAAGAAATATCTCAAGACTGATTTTTCTAAGGTTTTATGGACTGATGAAATGAGTGAGTCTTGATGGGCCAGATGGATGGGCCCGTGGCTGGATTGGTAAAGGGCAGAGAGATCCAGTCCGACTCAGACGCCAGCAAGGTGGAGGTGGAGTACTGGTTTGGGCTGGTATCATCAAAGATGAGCTTGTCGGGCCTTTTCGGGTTGAGGATGGAGTCAAGCTCAACTCCCAGTCCTACTGCCAGTTCCTGGAAGACACCTTCTTCAAGCAGTGATACAGGAAGAAGTCTGCATCCTTCAAGAAAAACATGATTTTCATGCAGGACAATGCTCCATCACACGCGTCCAAGTACTCCACAGCGTGGCTGGCAAGAAAGGGTATAAAAGAAGGAAATCTAATGACATGGCCTCCTTGTTCACCTGATCTGAACCCCATTGAGAACCTGTGGTCCATCATCAAATGTGAGATTTACAAGGAGGGAAAACAGTACACCTCTCTGAACAGTGTCTGGGAGGCTGTGGTTGCTGCTGCACGCAATGTTGATGGTGAACAGATCAAAACACTGACAGAATCCATGGATGGCAGGCTTTTGAGTGTCCTTTCAAAGAAAGGTGGCTATATTGGTCACTGATTTGTTTTTGTTTTGTTTTTGAATGTCAGAAATGTATTTGTGAATGTTGAGATGTTATATTGGTTTCACTGGTAATAATAAATAATTGAAATGGGTATATATTTGTTTTTTGTTAAGTTGCCTAATAATTATGCACACCTGATATAGGGTGTTGATGTCATTAGACCACACCCCTTCTCATTACAGAGATGCACATCACCTAATATGCTTAATTGGTAGTAGGCTTTCGAGCCTATACAGCTTGGAGTAAGACAACATGCATAAAGAGGATGATGTGGTCAAAATACTAATTTGCCTAATAATTCTGCACTCCCTGTATATATTCCCTCCCTTGATGTTCAAGTGCCTTGTGCAAATGCATGGTTGATAAATAGTGCCTATATAAAACAATAAAAGTAGACCACAAAATGTGGACGCGTTGTTTTTTTTACAAATTAACGTATTCACATTTTTAGCCAATGTTGACTTTTTGGGGACATCATTTCAAATAGAGTTCATTTTCTTGCAATAATTCTTAATTTTGGTTTGCATGTTATGTGTTTGGAGCAAGTGTGTAGTGGTGATAACAGATCATAAAATTTTAAGTGGCCTTTATTTTGACAGTATAAGTTACTATGTTTTGGTTTCCATTTATTTTTGTCACTTACATAGAACGTTTACTAAAACTGAATAGGTGTTTGTGTAGGTCAAAGCTTTGGAATATTTTCATTTTATTTAACAAATTTGGCTCTAAAGATGTTATAAAATGTTCAGTGCTTGGCTGTACGTGACCCAATGAACACAACCATCTGGTGCTCCTTAAGACTATTCCTTGCAATCCAGGTGATGACCTTCATGCAGGGGCCATTTGGTTTAAATTTTAATTGGGGTCTGGATTTGACTATGTACTTCAAAGATCAATAGATGGGGGTCTACAACAAGGACTATTTTGGATGCGCAGAATGTTTTTACTAGCTTGGTTCTAGGTTGAGGTGGTTTGTTCTCCCACAGATGTGTTGGCACAGCCTTGAATCTAATGAAGTGCAATTGGGAAGCAGCATATCTATTGTGGATGTGTGGGGCAGCATTGTGGAGGTGATCTGTGGAAGGGAGACCTTTGTTCAGTAGGAATTCCCATATTCCTTATTTTCGGTAAGATGACTGGGAAGTTCTGAAGTTCAGCTGTCAGCCATGTGATTATAGTTCACATTTGTGCCCTTCTTGTCCAACCTCCAGTAATGCAGTTGAAGGTTTTATGCCGTATAAGAAGTAATTTATTCACATGGCAATCTTTTGGTTTCTTAAGATTATTTTTGACTTGGACATTGCCTTCCATGGTGGGGCATTTTCATAGGAATCCTAGAACAGCCTTTAGTTTCTTCCACTGGAGTCCAGCGACTACCACCTCTCTTCTTCTCTTCTGACAACCTGATGCCTTAGTTTAGTATTTTCTTCACTTTGACAACCTAAAGAGTCACTCAATACTTAGAGGATGCAGGTTACAAACTGAGATACAGCTTGGCTCTGCCTCTAGCAGTTGATACAGTCAGTACCCAGCTAATGCTATAGCTTTAAAATGCAACTAAAGAAGAGATTTTACAATTATTAGAAACAAGGTGATACCATCTTCTGGGACTGAGATACCAATCTAAATTTGTATCTAGCATTTTGCATGGTTGTTACTAGAATTCACTTTGACCATAGCCAATGAACAATTTTCATGAGATCAGCTTGCTTGTGACTTTTGAGTTAACTTTGACTGTCAACTAGATAGCAAAGTTAGCCCTCCATGTTTGTTTGAGGTCAGGCCGGAAAAAGGACAGCTAAGCTTTCAAAAAGAAAAGATGGTCATAAGTTCCTGAAGAGATGCAGTGCTTGTAGTTCTTCTTTAAGGGGTCTCCATTATTTATTGTAAGCATTCAATTGAAATGCAAAAAAAAGTCCTAATGCAGCAGCATCGTTTTGTATTATGCATGTGTAGGAAAGTGCCCTGTTTCTTAGCATGGTTACCCCCATTGTCTGCGTGTTTGTCAGTATGTTTGGCTGTGTCTAGTGGGTTCCTGCTAACCAGGACCCCCCAGTAGCTCTCTCCTCTAAATTGTACCTTTTTTGTACCACAATTGGCATACTGAGTCCCCCATGTATGTCCCTAGTATATGGTACCTAGGTACCCAGGGCATTGAGGTTCCAGGGGATCCCTATGGGCTGCAGCTGTTATTCTGCCACCCATGGGAACCCGTGCAAAGGGTTCAGGAGGTCTGCCATTGCAGTCTGCGTGAACCGGGTGATGCACCCGGTTTCACTACAGGTCACTGCAAGTCATCCCTATGGTAGCTCCTCTCAGCCCAGAGAGCAGGGTGCAGGTACCCGTGTGTGAGGGGACCCCTCCACTAGCAGAGGTGCCCCCACAAACTCCAGCACCATTTTACTGATCTTCGTGAGTGCAGGAATGCCATTTTATATATGTACTGAACATAGGTCACTACCTATGTCTAACTACATAATGGTAACTCTGAACCTGGGCATGTTTGGTATCAAACATGTCGGAATCATACTATTCTAAGTATTGGAAGTATTATTCCATGCACTCTTGGGGCTCCTTGGAGGACCACCGGCATCGCTGCCACCAGTCTTAGAGGGTTTCTCGGGCATCCCAGCTGCTGCCACCCCTCAGACAGGTTTCTGCCCTCCTGCTGCTTGATCTGATGAAGCCCAGGAAGGGTAGAACAAAGGATTTCCTTTGAGAGAGGGAGGTAACACCCTCTCCCTTTGGAAATAGGTGTGACTGGCTTGGGAGGCTGCTCCCCAAGCCGCTTTTATGCTTTGACGGGCACAATTTGGTGCCATCCTTGCATAAACCAGTCCACACCGGTTCAGGGACCCCCAGTCTCTGCTCTGGCACAAAACTGGACAATGGAAAGAAGTGACCACTCCCCTTTCCATCACCATCCCAGGGGTGGTGCCCAGTGCTCCTCCAGAAAGGCCCTAGGTTCTCCCATCTTGATTCCAAGGTTGGCAGGGAACTCTTGGAGCAACTGAGTGGCCAGGCAGGTGACATTAGAGCCCCCTTCTGAAAGGTGCTTGCCTGGTTAGGTGACCAGTCCCCCTTTCAGGGCTTTTTAGGGTCTCTCTCCTGGGTGAGTCCTCAGATTAAGCTTGCAAGATTCCAGCAGGCCTTCTCTGCCACCTTTACTTCGACTTCTGGCCTCCGGAACCATGTCTGGACCCTCCAACAACCCACAAGCTGCAGATTCACGAGGGAGACTCTTCTGCAACATTGTGTCCAGCGTTCCTGACAGCTTTGCAACAGTTTCCTCGCCGTGCATCTTCAGAAGACTGCAACTCTTCATCCTGCACAAGAAGAAGGAATCTCCCTTGGAGTGAAGGAGTAAGTTCCCTGCAGGCACCTAGGACAAGTGCCGACCGGCTGCATGGATCCCCTCTCCTGCTGAGTTGTGGATCCTGCATCACAGATGGTGGTCCAGAGTAGTCCTCTTGATCCTCTCTTCCAGCTGCCCAACTTTGGTGGAGGTGAGCCTTTGCCCTCCCACACAGGACAAGTACCCCTGTGCACCACGTCTCTTGTATATGCCAAAGCTTGTTTGCGTCTCCTCCAAGGGATCTTCAGGCAACTTGCAGCTCCAGTCCCCAGCTCTCCTTTGTTCAAATCTCAGCCTCGTGCGCAGTTCCCCTGCGGCATGGGATCCATTTTTTTTTAGTGCTGCGTGGGCCTATTTTGTGGCTTCTGTGTCCCTGTCCCGTGGGACTCCTGTGTATGCTGCCTTTGCTCTTGTGTTGACGCTGAGGGTCCCCTGTGACACCCCCTCCTGGTTTGAGTCCTCCTGGGCCTTGCTGGTCCCCAGCAGCACCTATTTTTCCATTAACTGTGAGTTTGCCTTTGCCAAGGCTTGTTGGTGGAAATGCTGCACTGACACCCGTCTGCAATCTTCCTTCTGCCGTGGGACATCTTCTGCATCCATCTGGAACTCTATCTGACTCCTGGGCTGCGATGCTGACCTGTTCTTTAGAACCGTTGACCAACTCCTGTATCCACAGCTGGGTGGGTAGTACCTCCTACTCCTCCTGGAGTCCACTGTGACTTTTTGACTTGGTCCCTTCTCTCCACAGGTCTTCTTTGTTCAGGAATCCACCACTGGTCTTCTGTGTGTCTTCTGTGTGTCTTCTGTGTGTCTTCTGTGTGTCTTCTGTGTGTCTTCTGTGTGTCTTCTGTGTGTCTTCTGCTTTTTCTGCGTGCTCCCCCTAGCGTCACTATTGAGTATTACTTTTTGCACTGTTTTCTAACCTTTTCTATGTTTATTTCTGATTCCTAGTGTATGTTTTTAGTGTATTAATTACCTCCTAAGGGTGGGTTACCTGTCTAGTGATTTGTGATCTGTGCCAACAATAAAGTTTTTATTTTTGTAACACTGGTTTCTTTCATGTGTGTAAATGTTGTGTTACTACAATGGTATTGCATGAGCTTTGCATGTCTCCTAGATAATCCTTTGGCTGCTCATCCACAGCTACCTCTAGAGAGCCTGGCTTCTAGACACTGCGTACACTTCACTAAGGGGGGATTCCTGGACCTGGTATAAGTACCTTGGGTACCCACCACACACCAGGCCAGGTTCCTACAGCATGTGTCTCTAGGCTATGGTCTTGGGGGCCAGCATAGACGTTTCCAGTAGGAGGAAGCAATAATGAATGGGTACAGGACGAAGCAATAGTGTGTGCAGAGAGGTGAAAAAAAGTACATGAGTAAGAGCAACACAGGGCACAATAGGAGAAGCACAAGTGTTTGCAAGACCGAACATTATTTGGTAGAGGTGGTGCAGGGGTGGGAACGTGGAGGAAAAGCAGGCTAAGGGAGAAATTTGGAAAACTTGCACTTTCAAAGAGTGTTTAAAGAAAATTAAAAATGTAGTTTTCCTAAAAGTCAGCAGTGGAAAGATAGAAACCAGACAATTTGAAATGATGGCGATTATTCTCCAGGGAAGTGACAACACAAAACGGGCATTTTGGGACAAGGAAGGCCTCTAAATACGAAGCAACAAAAATGATTTTGAAAGTCAACCAATGGTAAGCTGTAGGTGTCTTGTAAGCCCCTGTAATATCTTGGTAAGCCCATGACAAGTCTTTCAGCAACACAGCTTTCAGTTGTTCCTCTAAAAATTGTTAGTATGTGTTGATCTCTAAGATAATGAGTTCTGGTATGGTGTTAATGCGCTTGACATCTAGAATTGGTTTGAAGCTGAAACATTACTGTGTGACAAGAAAAGGCTCAATGTTGAAGGACCAGCTGTCACCTGAAGGAGAAATGCCTTTATAGGGCTCTAACAGTTAACATACCTTTATAAAAAAGGGAGTAAAATGTTTGGTCCTGTGGGCAACGTTAGTGGAACCTCTGTGGCTCTGCAGACAGCCAGTGCTATTGCCCTACTAGGCAGAGCTATATATTATGGAATTCGGTAGTTGGAGAAGCTCACCCAGCAGATGGGGAAGGCTTTCAAGAAGTCTTGCATGAAGGCATGATGTTCACAAATCTGGTAATCAGTGCTATTGGTGATTATTCATGGTCTTGCCTTGCAGCACATTTCTAGCCTTTATATTGCAAGGCTAAGCAAGCAATGAAAACTTTCTGTAGAAATGGTAAGAGTTCAGGAAATAGCAGAACAAAGTATTTGAGTTACCCAATTCACAACAGAGGGTTCAAATTCTTCTGTGGTGCCAGCAGTACCAGAAGTCACAGCAAAAGCATTAATAACAACCCAGGCAGCCCGTGAAAGGGAGTGAGAATAGACAGCTATCTGCTTCAACAGTGAAGCACCCTGAAAATCTTGATACCTCTCTTTGCCCTTTTAATTGCACCACACTTGTAGAGGGAAGCATCATACACCATCTAGTCTTTGAGAGCTCGCAAGACAGTCGTATATTAATAAACATATATTGTGCAGAATTGCTATACTTTGAGATTCAGATCCCCACCTTAGCCATTTCTCCAAAGATGCTTTACCACACGCAACAGAACAATCTCCCTCAGGAAGTACACATTCTGTAGGCGAATTAAGCTGAGGAACGGCTCCCCTGTTCCCAAAAGGAAAAAGTCAATTTATTCCATTCCAGCTGTCTCAAAAGAAGTTAATGAGAACGTTTAAGCCCATCAGCGAACTGAATTGGAAAACAAATGGTTAAAAAGAGATGAAGTCCAAATGTTAGCACTCCACCAAGTGAGCCCTCAGCTCTTGCAACAGGACTAGATGTTTTCTCTAGACCTTCAAGAAGCATACATGAAAATGTCAATATCCTGAGTTATTCTTAGCAGTCTAATGAATGCCTCAATCTCCGTTGTGCAGCGTTTCCAAAAGACTAGCCACTCTCAATATCCTTTGACATAAAATTGACTTCAACCCTAGGTCAGTCCGTTCATTTCCAATGACCATAGCACTGCACACAGATGGCAAGCGTATTTCCATTGGGGAAGTGACTATCTTGTATTAGTCTCAATGATTATAGTCTTCTGAGACTATTGCCGGGGAGTCCTTGCCACATCTTATGGTTACTGGGGTCTTTGCCATCCTGCATTTCCCATTATGAACCTCAGCTTGCATGAGTAGTGTTGCCCAGTGCTATTGTAGGGTACAGGTAAGCTGTAAGCTTGTGAGCTCTTATATTAAGGACATTGTTGCAAAAATTCCCTTGCAGTAAAGGAGGAGGGTATAAAATTGCGGAATAGCTCGATAAGTGTCTACAGGGACCATCTAGCTACTTGCTACTTCACGGTGAATGTTATCAAAGTCCAAAATTAGACTGTGATGTATTTAATGTTTGAAAATATTTGACATATGGGATTTGTGGTGATGTTTTTTTTTTTTTTTTTTTTTAAGTGGTCTGCCAGTACCATTTTTTTTTCATCATTCTAACCATTTGGCCACTCATCCATATAATTTTATTTTTTTATTTATTTTTTATTTTTTACAAATAGGCTAATTTTTAAAACACTTGTTGCTAGAAGTTGCTTAATACAATTGTCAGGCTGTAGTGGCCATGCTGCTGACTTAGTAAAATAAGTTATCTGCATATAATGGCACATTTGTATATCAAACTCAGATTGTATGTCTGAACCCTTTCTTAAAACCCCATAGTTTTCAATTGACAGGGTGACCCATTAGGTTCACACGACAGCTAACTTTTTTCAGATAGCCTAAATTTAACATACTTGCTTTCTAACATTTTTGAGGGGATTAAGTTGCACATTTTGCCTCTACAGCATTTGGAAGCCTATGAGCATTATGAGTCTGTCAGTCCCAGTCAAACAAATCCAGGAAATCGATTCAAACAGCTGTACAATGTACTGCTGTGAATCACACCCTTCTCAGGACTCTAAGGTAATGCTGCCATTAATGATTTTCCAAATCCTTCAACTTTGAGGAGGTCCGAGCTGGACCCTGCGCTCTTTAACTGCCCTTGGGGTAGATGCTGCAACTTTCGCCTTCACCACTCTGCTGGAGATCCTGCACCAGGTGTAAGACCCCCTGAAAATGTGGTCGCAGGTTGAGCCTACCAATGGTGCACTCCTGCTTTCTGTTCTCTCTACTGTCTGACTGGCGGATGTGCAAGTCGTGACAAATGCTGTTCCTATTCTTAAAAGCACTGCTCACTGCCCTTAAGAACTGTTTTGACCTGGACAATAAAGATGGCTTCTTGGCAGCTGAGCACAAGTCATGGTGGCCACGGAGGATGACTAAAGCACACAGGAGTAGCAACACAGGGCCCAGCCACGTTCCCAGTTCACAAGGAAGCGGGTCTCTGTCAGTTGGGTACCTGGTATTGACATTTCTGGTGAGCCAGTCACTGGTGCTGGAGCAGGAGCTGCTCCTGAGACTGCCGCCCCCTACAACGCTCTGCTGCTGTCTCGCCTGTTGCTGCGCTGGTTGTGGATGCCGTTGGGGACAGCGGGCTGCGTGGTTATTTGTGTTTCTTGCCGTGAACTGTACCCTGAGGGCAGCAGTGGGCATGGGAGACACAGGAATGTTAAATTTAATATTCTAACTCCAGTCCTAGAATATATGGGGCAAGAATACCCTTCCCCCAAATATTCCTGAAGGCTTATTTTCTACTCTAACAAAAGTCCTGGAATATTTTTGGGGAAAGTTTTGTTTTAAGTATTTTTAGGAAGAGTTACAAAGTAGTAATTTTAAATGAGAAAAATTGCTTCCCTGCGGATGTAGCTCGGGGTCAAAAACTAGGAATACAGATCTGTGCAGGTTGCTCTCCCAACCTCCCTCTCCAAAGCCAGTTTACTCACCCACATGAATGGCATTTCTGCACAGAGCAGCAGCAACGCAACGTAACAGTGTTGCATTTAAGAGGGATACTTTGTTAGACAAAACATCTTTTCTGGTTGTATGAGTATTTACTGCCTTGGCTGAAGCATGGATTTCACTTGCAGGAAGCTCTGCGTTTGAGTAAAAATGAGTCTAGCAGTATTTAACATAATGGCCCTGCAGCTGTAACTTTCTCTTCTGTCCCCTGTAAAATTAATGACACAAGTACAGCCATTGGAACTCTTGGTAAAATCAATGGGGAATCAGAGAGCTGGTAAAGACCACTGAGTAATAAAAGTGGTATACACAGTGGGCAAAATGAAGTCCCTCCTACATTATGATCTTTAAAAACTCTTGGTGACTCTTTGTGCGCTAGGGGTATTACAGAACTGAGTGCTCAGTCTAAGTCATGCTATGCTGACCAGTGATTAAAATTCCCAAGGGAATAAACACTTGGCTAGTGGGAGGGAGATGCAGATGGGAGGTCCCAAGTTTCAGGATGCACTTACGGCAGAGGTGACCTTGATGGACGAGGAGAAGGTGACAGCTGTCGCCTCTCAACAGACCAATAGTAGAAACAGTGACTAGGTAATCTAATCACCTCAGTAGCAGTACATCTGGAATATGGAAAATGCTCGGTGGTAGATGACCAGACGAACACTCAGAAGTCTAGCTTTGTGCTACTGATTCATCCTTCAGAGGTGGACCGGGATTGCTTGAACAACCTCACTGCTGACAGCTCGGGCCCTCTCTATCCACTTGATTCAAACTCAACACGGTGAGACATTTAACCCCTATACAAGGTTAGAGCCAATAATTCTTGGCCACAGCAAATGGTATCAGACATGGTAGGAAAAATATTCGTGCTAACTTCTCCATTCACCTAGTTTCCATTCGTATTCTGGGTTGCTACAGCCAAGTTCTGTTTCACAGGCAAGCCACTTAAAGGCATGCAAAAACAGCCATTTTGTATATACAACAATACAGATAAAACATGTACACAGTTACAGTATACAATCCAAAAACACATGCATCTGTTACATGTTTTATTGAAAGTATTTATTAGAGAACAAAAAGTATATACTAAAAAAAAGTATGTAGTACATTTTTAAAGATATGTCCAGTACATCAGAAAACTTAGGTGACAGCAGAAATTACATATTTGCCTTTCAGCCAGTTGAGTGCAATTTTTATACCATTATTTTGGGGGAAATATATTTATATATTGTGTGTGTATGTATGTTTCCTCCTTCGTAGATCAGTATTGGCCCTTAATACAGGAATTGCTTTGTCATTCATGTGCTAAATCCTGGGTTAATTTAGCTAAATCATATTAAGATATTCATAGTTTTCATGTTAGCTTACAAAGACTTCTCTGTTTTAGTCTTTGTTTTTCAGTTTGGTCCTGCAAGAGTTTTTGGCCTAAGTCATTCCACAGACCCATCACCTAGGCAGGTGCTACTTGGGTATATGTTCACATTATGAGGAATCTGCGGTTAGAAGTATCTATCAGAAGAATAAGTTACGTAACTTTGGTAACTTTCAGGTGGATCCTCTAACTGCAGAATCCTCACCGCAGTTCCACCTCCTCATTTGGGGAAATTAAAGTTTCTATCTAAAATGGTTCCAACCTAGAGATCCACACTCTGATCAAGTCAGTTTGCTGATGGGTTCTGTGTCTGAGGGCGCAGTCAAGCCTGCAAAATAGCTGACGCCACGGCACCTAGGTATTGCCTAAATGCTGCCCCCCTCATCCCTTTTGGAGCGGAACGATGGTGGTTTGAATAACATGATCCCACCTCCCTGTGCGCTCACATCTACTTTTAAGTTTAGAGGTCTAGTCTAACACCAAGGAGAATATTCACAAGGTGAGGGATCTGTTGGAGTATCTGCCAGAAACAGTGTTACCAAAGGTAAGTAACATGTTCATTTAGGCCATATACTAATGTTTGATGGAGACCTGTTTTCATATGTACCTAAAGGAAACCATGGAGCCGCAACGTATGCTTACAGTTGGGCCCAATGACAAATGTGCAACTTATTCTGTCACATGTTATTTGATATACTACAAGCGCTTTTCCACTATTTACTCTTTTCTAATGAGTACTTCTTATGAAATATATGGAAGATAGTGATGAAGTTTTGAAGAATGTATATCGTAACTGTGTAAATGTTTTTATCTGTGTTGTATACGTATTGGGACTGTTCGTTTTTATGTACTTGGTTAACAGCTTTGAGGAAGTGGCTTGTCCACAATGTGTTGGCTGTAGCAATTCAGAATACGAATGGGAAATATTTCACTTAACTACGAGAATGAAAATTGGTTTGATATGTGAACCTCGTGATTAATTAACTGGATTTGAAAAACTAAAACTAAAAATCAACATAACTACTACTTTAACACTTTAGAGGTGATTTAAGTTATAAGGTTTGTCTGTTATACTGCCTACAAGTGCACCAGAGAATAACTGGGGTTGGTGGGGATTGTAATTCTAGGTAAGCATCTTATTTACACGTAGTGGAATAGACTCTTACATTTAAGATATTTGGTTTGTGAAATCATTTGGCAAATCTTAGCACAATGCAGAGTGATAAACGTTAATGCAAACTTCAGCAAATAAGACCGCTTTGGATAAATTCTAAGTAGAGAGCATCAACTATCAGCCTAGTTGAGAAAAAATGTTCAGAACTATACTGGAATTTGAACTTAGATTAAAACAGTTATGAATGTTGAAACAATATGCAGCTTTCTGTTTTTTTGAGAAGCGTGTAGATGTGCTAAATGTAAATGTCTTTGTAGTTAACTCTAGACCTGTCTCTTTTTTTCTTTTTAGCCCTATTGTCATCCTCCTACGGCACAGTTGACACCATCATGGATGAAGAACTTTCTCCAGTAATTCGGAGAAGAGAGCCTGAGGTCCGCTTCATAGATTTGCACAAGATAGCGTCAACTTCATTTGTAAAAAAGTATGTACTCTTCTCTTGTTGATGTGCATTCCTTTCATCATGCTTCCATTTAATAAACAGCTGCATGCTTTCACTGTGGAGATTGCTCTCCTGGTTGAGTATCCTCAAACAGCATATGCAAGTTGATGATTATGCACCTAATACCTTCACTGATGCTTCTTTGTTCATCCGCATCCTGAGCTTCTGTAATTCAGATTAAATTTGCCAGGTGATTTGTAACCAGTTATCACTATTTTTGTCATCCCTCTAGGCTTTGTGCATTCCCTGCATGCCACGCCTTCTTTCTGTTTGTGCCACCGAGTAAGGGCTAGAACTTGCCCTGCAGTCTCTTTATGACTCACTACTTTGGCTTCTTTTGTGAGTCCTCTTTGCATATTCATTGTTTTGGTTTTGCTTTAGATCTAATAAGTGAAACCTTTTAGTTTGGCGTTTTGTAAAGAACAGTTCATCTACTTTTGATTACTTTCGGTGCTCAGCAAATGTTGAATATTATTTTTGGATTGATTAGGAACTGTTAATCCCGTAAGTAGGGAAATTGGATGCTTAACAGTTTGGCTGCCTGTATGCTAATTGAGTCAATGCCGATTAGAGGAAACATTGTTGGATTAGATGCAAAGTTGCAAGTTGTAGATTTATTATTTGAACATAGTGTGGTGCCATTAATTGCAGGAATCCAGCACCTTGCTTCTGAAAATCCTTCTGTGAAAAGGGGATGTCAGAATGTCGTCCTTGAAACTACCATAACCAGAAAAGGCCTTTCAAGGCGAGTTTAACATGGTAACATTTACAAAGGTTGGAACATACACAGTATTTAAAAGAAAGACAAATAAACGATTTACGGTGAAGTGAATTATTTTATTCTTCACTTTTGTGATTTAGAGATCTGTTGGCTGACTGGAAATCCGGCACGCCTCCTGGGTTGCCTAAGTGCAAAATAGAATCTCGACAAGCCAACCTGAATTGAAACATTTTAGGTGTCATTTAAACGCAGATGCTAAATGTCTTAATCTCCTTCACATTACCGGAAATGTACACTTTAGGAAAGTGGATCATGCGGTGTGGTTGTGAAACCTAATCATGTAATATCACAATCTATCAGGTCCAGTTAGGTTTCTTAAATAACCTTCTTAGCTCAGTCCTGGGTAACTATAGCATAGAGCAGTCAAGCTTAACTCAAAGCTAAAAAGTCTAAAGCATTTATCAGTACCAAACAGTCAAGTAAGAAACAACAAAAAGCTGACACCAATTTATAACTATATTTTATCTTTGTCTTAAATTAGACACTAAAATTATAAAAATCTATTGAGCAACCTGGAGATATACATTTTTTAAACTAAGTAAATCATTGTAAGTTGCCCTTAAGAAATGCAATGAATTGTTGTGAGCAGTTTAACACTTTGCTCCAGGAAGACAATTACCTGTTGGGTCCAGCTGTCTTAGTCCTCAGTGCACTTTCCTTTACTGCAGTCCAACCAAGAAGTGATGTGGATGCTGGAGTGATGCAACAAGTGTACTTGGGACACCCTGGTATCCATGGGTGTCCAGCGCCGTCTCTGGCCTCAGTACTTAATCTAAGTTGCATGAGGGGATGTCCAGAGCAGGTCAAGTAGCCAAAGGTCAACTGGGGTCCCGGTTACAGCAGTCTACGTGATTTCTTACAACTAAGCAATTCATTTGTTCCTAGCGACCAGTGTCTGCTTTGGCTATGGGTCCTAGGGACTTAGGAAATCGCAGGCACTTAGGCGGCTAGGAGCGGGCAGTCTTTCTTGGGAAACTGGACTCCTGGGGAGTGCGGAGGCTCTTTAGGTTTTGATGTTCCTGAAGCATAACAAGAGTTTAGCCAACTAGCTCTTGGAGTTTTGCCTTCCAGAGTTGGAACTCTTTTCCACAAGTGGGCACAGCAGACACAGTCCTCTGTTAGTCCTTCGCTTTCAGCAGGTGCAGTCCAGTTTTTGGGGCAGCATCTCTTTGCAGGGTCCAAAGAGCAGCATTGCAGTCCTTACTATGTCTTCTTTCTGGTTGCGTATGGATCTGAGGACTTGGTGCCAAGGGGTGACACTTTTATGCCAAATTCAAGTTTGTGTTTGGGGAGGACACACTAACCAATAGGGCTGCTAATCCCACGGGTCAACCCTTACTACTTTAACTTGATTTCCTGTGGGGCTGGCTCTAAACAATCTCACAGTGCATCTCTGCCCAAATCCAAGATGTTGGGACCCTTCTTCCCTGGATCGTAGCTCTGGGAACTACCATGAGGTGTGTTCAGTCCAATTAGCTGCCCTTCCTGAAAGCCTGCAGTGTGCCTCAGTTTCCTATTAGGGGAGTCAGCCTCTCTGAAGTAGGGCATCTGTGCATCTGTGGCCACAGCCCCCTAGCCATCCTGCTGGAGGAGGTCACGCCTCTGCCACCAAATGGTCTCTTTGATCCGTATTCCGGAGAGCACTTTTCACCTCTTTGCAGGGTGGGCAGCAGGCTGCCTCAGGTGACAATCTGCTGCTACTGATCGTCAGATTGTCAGAAAGGGCTTCCCGCACTTTGGGCAACACGTGGGGACATGCTAAAGTCAACTTTGTTTTAAAATTTGCTTTAAATTTGGTGCCAGCTGTAAGTTGGGCCTAAGGTAATGATTATTTAATACCTTAAAAAGCTATATTGAGTGGTCCAGAATGGAACTTACCGCTTGACGTGTGGAAGATCAGACACCCTGTCTTCTGGGCTACTAAGGTTTGCCTTTGGGATGACTTACAGATGTTAAAAAGGAAGATCTGAGCATGAAGGGGGGCATTTTAAAATCTGCCTGGGTAGACTGCAGTGGCAGACCTAGAGGCATGTTTTCACTTTGTCACTGTAGTGGTAGCACAATTAGGTGCTGCAGTCCTCTAGTGACATTTTAACTTGCTAGCTGTGGGTGCCTCTTATAACATCTACTAGGGACTTATGAGTAAGTTAAATATGCCAATCAGTGATTAGCCAGATGTACCAACGCTTTGATGGTTCAGTGCCCAGACATTTGCGACTGGACAGCCGGATCAAATGCACTTCAGAGTCGAGAAACCAGAAACATCTAGCAAAAAGTGGCGGTGAACCTCCAAAAACATATTTCTCTAAAACTTACATTTTTCAAAGTATGGAAGATTCTCCTCCAGGGAATCTTCATTATTAGTCAAATGTACTGAATTGTTCCAACTGTGTTTTTGCATGTGCACACAGTGTCATCACAAGCACACACACAACCCACCCCTGTGTTGGGCAGTTTTCAACCGTTTACTTTTAAAAAGTAACCAATTTTAATAGAAACCTAAGCACTGGAAAACACGTTGGCAAATTCTTTTTAAAGACCGGTTGAGAAAAAACCAATAACCATTTGGCCTAATGGGCTGAAGCCGGAAAGGGTGGGAAACCTGCTGCTGCGTAAGATGCATAATGCCACCAGTATCCCATCATTTCCTGTAGGTGGTGAGAGTGATTTCTTTGTATGAAGTTAACATATCAAGGTAAAAAGGGAAAAGCTATTTACCTTTCATTTCCCAGGAAATTGAGCGGGCGAAGTTTGCCTATAGAGAACTAGGAGTGCAGATCAGTAAATATTGACTCCTACAGAAGATCTTCAGTGTTAGTGATAAGCATTGACTAGAATAGTAAGCCCTCTATCAATAAGGTGCAAAAAAAGGAAAAGGGGAAAATGTTTGCAGAATTAACTAAGGTAAGGGATTACTGCTTTGACTTCACTTTTGACTTGGTCAAGGGTGTTTTGGAGACACCAAATGCGAAACCTTACTTCTAAAAGAATAGGCATTCAGGTGGTAGGCGTATAGCTTTTTTCAGAATGTGTATGCCATCTTCTAAAGGTTTATTAAACATAATGGAAGTTCAGGAGTCATGCTGCCAAGTTTAATGATGGAAGACTGAGGCGGAGGATATGCCCCTCGAGTTTGGCTAGATCAGGTCTGCACAACAGTCTCTTCAGCTCTTTTGGAAGTTGTACAAAATCAGTGTTTCACTGCTGTGGCTCTGGGGCAGTGAGGAACATCGCTGTTCTGTCCTTCAGTTTTTTTTTTCTTTTAGCACAGATGTGTGAGTTGGTGAGATTAGATGAAATACGTAGACCAATATCTTTGAGCAGCTGATCAATGGAGTGTTCCCCTGCATTCCTGCTTGTTAATGCCTGGATGCTTAATAAGGAACTTTTTTTGTTGTCTGCATTGGCGAATAAGCAGACTTCTGGAAAGCCCCATTTGCACATTGTAGGAAAGTAGCCTCTTTCTTGGCATGGTTACCCCCATTTTCTGCCTATGTCAGTGTTTTTGACTGTGTTCATTGGGATCCTTCTAACCAGGACCCCAGTGATGATGCCCTCGCCCTTCTAACTTGGTAACTTGTACCACTTTCAACCAACATTTGGTATACTGGTACCCCCATGTAAGTCCCTAGTATATGGTACATAGATACCCAGGGCATTGTGGTACCAGGGGATCCCCAGGGGCTGCAGCATGTATTATGCCACCCATACTGAGCCCATGCAAAGTGTTCTGCAAGCCTGCTTTTTGTAGCCATCGTGAAAGGGTGCATGCACCCTTTTACACCTTAGGTCACTGCACCAGGCCTCTATAAGTCACCCCTATGGCAGGCCCTTCTAGCCCAGAGGGCAGGGTGCAAGTACCTGTGTGTGAGGGCACCCCTGCACTTTCAGAGGTGCCCCCACGAACTCCAGTGCCATTTTCATGGACTTCGTGAGTGCGGGGACAACATTTTTTTTGTGTGTACTGGACATAGGTTACTACCTATGTCCAGCTACATAATGGTAACTCTGAACCTAGACCAGTTTGGTATCAAATGTGTCGGAATCCTACCCCAATACTGTTGCCAGTATTGGTTGTATGATTCCATACACTCATGGGGCTTCTTAGAAGACCCCCAGCATAGCTCCTACCAGTCTTCCAGGGTTTTCCAGGCAGCCCAAGCTGGTGCCACCCCTCAGACTGCCCTCCTGCTGCTTGAACAGCTCAAATCCAGGAAGGCAAAACAAAAGATTTCCTTTGGGAGAGTGGGGGGTCACACCCTCTTCCTTTGGACATAGGTGTGACCGGCTTGGTAGGGGTAGCCTCCTCAAGCCACTGGTATGCTTTGAAGGACACATTTGGTGCCCTCTGTGCATAAACCAGTCTACACCGGTTTAGGGACCTCCAGTCCCTGCTCTGGAGCTAAAATGGACCATGGAAAGGGGAGTGACTACTCCCTTGCTCATCACCACCCCAGGGGTGGTGCTCAGAGCTCCTCCCGAGGGTCCCTGGGTTCTGCCATCTTGAATCCAAGGTTGGCAGGGACCTCTGGGAGCATCCGAGTGGCCAGTCCTGGCAGGTGATGTCCGAGCCCCCTTCTGATAGGTGGTCACCTGGATAGGTGACCAATCCCCCTTTCAGGGCTATTTAGTGTCTCTCTCTTGGGTGGGTCCTCAGATTCGGCTTGCAAGACTTCTAGCCACTGGAACAGCTACTGGACCCTCCAGGAACTCACAATCCGCATCCATGAAAAAGACTCTTCTTGCAACATTGTTTCCTTAGCTCCGTCCAGCTTCTGCAACATTTCCCTGGTTGTGCATCCTCTGAGCGCCGCAAGTCTTCAGTCAGCATGAGAAGGAAGAAGGAATCACCCTTGGAGTGAAGGAGTCACTCCCCTGTATCTGCAGGTGCCTACTGCAGCGATGACCGGCTGCGTGGATCTCCTCTCATCCTGAGCTGCGTGGATCCTGCATCACGGGTGGTGGTCCGGAATAGTCCTCTTGGTCCTCTCTGCCAGCTGTCCAACTTTGGTGGATGGAAGCCCTTGCCTTCCCACGCAGGACAGTACCCTCATGCATCTCTTGCAGTTGCCAGCGCTTGTTTGCATCTCCTCCTAGGGCTCTTCAGGCTACGTGTAGCTCCAGCCCCAGCACTCCTTCCTGCGACGCACAGCCCTCTGCGTGGTTCTCCTGCGGCGTGGGACCCTACTTCAGTCGTGCTGCGTGGGCTCTTCTGTGACTCCTGTGTCTGACTCCTATGGGTACTGCCTCTGCTCCTGTGGGCTCTCTGTGATGCTGAGGGTCCCCTCTGACTCCCCCCCCCCCCCCCCCTACCCCCCTCTCCTAGATTGAGTCTTCCTGGGCTTTTCTGGTCCTTGTCAGCTAAACTTTTCGCCAACCGCAACATTTGCCTTTGCCAAGGCTTGTAGGTGGAATTCCTGCACCACACCTGACTGCAATCCTTCTTCCAAAGTGAAACCTCATCTGCATCCCTCAGGAACTCTTCTCCGGCTACAGGGCTGACCTTATCACAGTCATCCAACTCCTGCAACTACAGCTGGGTGGGTAGTAGCTCCTACTCCTCATGGACTCCACTGTGACTCTTGGACTAGTCCCCTCTCTCCACAGGTCTTCCTCTCCAGGAATCCACCACTGGTTTCTTGCAATCTTATCTCGGTGTCTTCTTTTCTTCCTTTACTTCCTTTTGGGTGGTTTGGGGAAATTCCAGTGATTTACTCCTGACTTCCTGGTCGCTGGGGAGTACTGTGTGACTTACCTTGTGGTTTTCTAGTACTCCTAGCTCTCCTCTACACATTCCCCTTACCTAGGTGGGGGTCCTGTATTCGACTTCCATGTTTTTTAGTATATTGTTTGGGCTCCCCCCTAGGGGCACAATTGGTCATTTGCAACTGCACTGTTTTCTAACCTTTTCTATGCCTATTGCTGTTTACTAGTGTATATAATTAGTGTATTACTTAACTCCTAGTGGAGTGTTGCCCTTCTTGTATCTTGTGGTATTGTGTGACCAAAAATAAAGTACCTTTATTTTTTTTGGAACTGAGTTTTTCTTTCATGTGTGTAAATGCTGTTACTACAGTGGTTTTGCATGAGCTTTGCATGTCTCCTAGATAAGCCTTGGCTGCTGCTCATCCACAGCTACCTCTAGAGAGCCTGGCTGCTAGACACTGCCTACACTACACTAATAGGGGGGACCTGGTGTAAGGTGTAAGTACCTTAGGTGCCCAACACACACCAGGCCAGCTTCCTTCACACATGTTGTGCAGGATGTTGTTGTGTAGTAGCCATTTATAATTCTCTTGAATTATTCTGCTAAATCTTCTTCATTCTAGATTCCTGATGAACAGACAGGTTCCTAACAATTAGCCATCTTCACATTGTCTGGGGTTCTAGCAGGGGCGGCTCCTCCATGAGGGCAGAGGAGAGTCGCCTCCCCCGCCAGCAGCGGCAGCTCTACAACCTTTACAAGGAAACAATAACAAAGTGTTTATTGTTTCCTTGTAAAGGGGCGGGCCACAGGGGTGACGTGCTCTGGAGGTGCAGCGATAAAGTTATTTGTAATGCCAGATCTGTCACAGGAATCTTCATTGAAGTAATAAGCAATCAACAGTGTAGCTTAGTTTGAAGAACGATTCAGGATACTGTGGTCCAGTTAACAAGTAACAGATGGACCAACTGACAATGTGGAGGATGATGAGATGGTGGTGGCTGCTGAAAACGTATGGTAACATTACCAGCTTCTGAAAAGTGTTGCCTGTCTGGCCCTGTCCACTCATTGTGGTTCAGGTGCTCATCATGCTCCTCAGCATATTGTTTTTCGCTATTTTAACCATAACAATTTAGGCAATGAAACATTACTTACATGATATCCATTATAACAAGATAAAAATAATATCCGTTTCTATTAACACGTTAAAATAATGAACAGCTATACTAATAAAGTGCCTATGGTCCTAACCTCTTAACGACGTTCATTAAAAAGAAAGAAATGAATCATCTAGGAGGTTTTATGCTAATCAATATGTCAATAAAACATAGGTTCTGATGGATACAACTACCTGTGGATTACTCACCTTATGAATTCTCCCACGCACCAGCATCTGACGGAAAATCTTCTTCCCAGCTCTCCACATCACAATTGCACGGCTCCACGCGACTCCGTCTGATGTCACCATGCTAATAAGAGGTCCTCACCGGTGTGCTGACGTCGGTTCCCTTGTTTCCGTGCCTTTGACGCTAACGGTTTTCTCCTAGCTCTTGCTACTGTTGGAGGTGTTCCATCTTGTTACTAGTTTCAATCCGGTTTCTAGTTACAATGTCTCCTTCTAGGAAATATGGATTTAAGCCATGTCGAGTGTGCGGGGGTCACATGTTGGTTACTGACCCTCATGACGATTGCCTTTGGTGTCTAAGCTCTGAGCATGACGTCGAGGAGTGTTTCCTGCCAGAGCATGAATCCTAAGGCTCTGAAAGAGAGACAGTCCAAACTATTTTTCGCCAAGGTGACGAAGGGGCATAAGAGTCATTGCAGGTCCTCTTCCTGTGCTTCATCTAAGACACTAGAAACGCCATCGTCATGACTTGGCGTTGTTCGGCTCGGAGCTGGTCAAGATCAAGGTCTTCACCACAGAGCCCTCAGGCTTCTCCGGCGCCGTCAGTCTTCGAGGTAGTGGCACCTCCGGAGAGTCCTCTATTTTCACCTGCTGCTCATGATTCCGATGTTCAACAAGCACAGGTGCAACATGGAGACCAACGGTATCCTGCCTTCCTGGCTCCGGGAGTGGATCCGGCTGCATTCTTAAATGCCATGTTCTCGATGTTTAATGCTATGGCCCCTGCTGGTGCACCGGCTGGTCCTAGGGGTCCGTTAGCATTTTCGTTGGGCTCCCCAGCTCCTTACAAAGCAGCACCTTCTATCCGGCTGAGGGTGCTAGTTCAGTGGCGATGACGTCGCCTCGAGGTCCTGTGGTTATGATGATATAGTCTTCTAGACCTATGGCGCCGATCTCATCGCCCCGTCAGTCGACGCTGATGGTGGAGCCTCAAGTGTCCTCTGTGCTGCTGGGATCCACTCCGGCACCGGATCCGAATGATGAATTCGACCAAAGCCCACCTTCCTCTCATGTTCCGCGTCTTCAAGTTTTGAAGCCAGTGTCATCTACGTCAGCCAATTCTATGTCGGCAGTGATGTTAGAGGCCAGACTGAGTTCGCCTAGAAAGGCCTTGAGACTTTTAGAAGAGGAAGAGTACCAGCGGCAGTTGTTGGAAGAGGGGGAAATTGTGGAGCCCTTGGGAGAATATCAAGGGCTGGATTCGGCCAATGGGCTTGACACTTCCCCGGAATGGGACCTTTCGTCACTGGGGAACTTCACGGAGGAGGAAGCTTCCTTCCACACGGTGATTAGGAAGGCGGCTAACTTTTTAGATCTTCCATTGCCTGCTGCAGAGGTTAAGACAAACATTTTGAAGGAGGTCCTACACCCTTCTTCGGCTTCTGCGGATCCTTTGCTTCCGTTCAACAATGCTCTTACGGAGCCCATCTGAGAGCTTTGGAGGAAGCCTATGTCGTCACCTGCTGTAAATAGGTCTGTGGCAAGGAGGTACAGAGTGGCGCTGGGAGATCCAGGGTTCTTATCGAAACATCCTACCCCGGAGAGACTGGTTGTTCAGGCCTTTTGCTCCACACGGTCTACTCCAGGCTCCTTCCCTGTGATTCCATCGAACAAGGAATCCAAGAGGATGGAGCAACCGACAAAGAAGAATTTGTCTTCTTGCAGCATGGCTCTCAAGGCTGCGAATGCTACCTGTGTTCTCGGTAGATAGGTCCATGCCTTGATGGACTCTGCTAGGGCTATAGTTCCTGATCTGCTGCGGGATGTTCAGAGTCAATTTGGCAAACGTCTATCTGCTGCTAAGGCTGCAGCAAAACAGATAATCCAGTCTGGTCTGTATTCCACGCACTCGGTGGCCAGGGCATTGGGTACCTCTGTTGCTAACAGGAGACACGCTTGGTTGAGGTCCTCTGGGTTTTCTTCGGATGTGCAGACTACTTTATTCGATTTGCCCTTTGATGGAGAGTAACTATTTGGTGATAAAGCGGACTCTGCCCTAGAGCGCTCTAAAGATAGTCTGGCCACGACGAAGTCTTTGGGTCTGCAAGCCTCCTTTGCTACCCCTTTCAAGTCCTTACGGAGGTTCAGGGGAGCCGTCTACTGTGGGAGACCCCAGTCCACAGTCCAACAGCCTCCCTTATAGGTCCTTTAGAGGGCGGAGGAGGGTTCGGACATGAGGGGGACCCAGCAGCACCCTGCATCATCCTCTTCCTCTGGAGGACTACAACAAGGGAAGCTCCTTAGTTTGCTCCCCATTTTCGACCACTCTTCTCCTGTAGGGGGAAGATTACATCTTTTTCTCCACGAGTGGGAGTTAATTACATCAGACTCATGGGTTCTGAACATTGTGAGAAAAGGATATGCTCTCCCTTTTCAGGAGTTTCCCCCTCCCATCACTCCCCATCCCTTGTTTTGTTCAGAAGACCATCTCCTGTTGTTGCAGCTGGAGGTTCAGCTCTTGTTGTCAAAAAGTTGGTTCCAAAGCAGAAAAGGGTTCAGGGTTGTTATTCAAGATACCTCCTGATCCCTAAGGAGGACGGTCATTTGAGACCAATCCTAGACCTGAGGATTTTTAATTGGTTCCTCAAACAGGAAAAATTCAAGATTATGACTCTGGCACAGGTACCTCTGGCGTTGAACAAAGAAGATGGAGGGTGTCTGTCGACTTGCAGGATGCTTACTTTCATATCCCTATACTCAAGTCGCATGGGAAGTATCTCCGGTTTGTGGTGGGGTCACCACACTACCAGTTTGGCAGTGGTATCAACACAAAGGGGATCTCGAGGAGTCGATAATGATCTCCAGAGACACTGCAGCTGATCTGCAGTGGTGGGTTGTGGACGGCAACCTTTCTCAAGGAAGGCCGTTTTCACTGCTGCCTCCAGTGGCCACGGTCATGCCAGATGCTTCCACTCTAGGGTGGGGAGCTCATCTGGGGGACCTGGAGATCAAAGGTTGTTCGTCTCAAGTGGAATAGACTTTTCGTATCAATCTGTTAGAATTGCGTGTGATACATTTGGCTCTCAAGGCCTTCCTCCCATCACTTTGCGGTCCGTCAGTTCAGGTCCTGACGGACAACACTACTGCGATGTGGAATATAAACAAACCGGGAGGAGTAGGGTCGTATCTTCTCTGCTGAGAAGCTCTGCGTCTCTGGTCCTGGCTTCAGGACCATCGGATTTGCTTGATAGCGAATCATCTGGCCGGGTTGCTCAACGTACGTGCGGGACACTCTGTCGACATTTTTCGGCCGATCACGAGTGGCGTCTACATCCGGATATGGTTCTGCACATCTTTCAGATTTGGGGTTCTCCAGGGATAGATCTGTTTGCCACTCTGGAGAACACGCACTGTCCGTCATTCTGCAGCCTCCAGTATCCAGTGCAAGGAGCTTTGGGGGATGCGTTTCAGATCTCTTGGTGCAACCAGTTGCTTTACGCATTTCCCCCCTATACCCTTGATCCCTTGGTTTCTGAGGAAGATTCGCCAAGATCGGGCTCAGGTCATTTTAATAGCCCCGGATTGGCCAAGAAGGTTGTGGTACACGGACCTTCTCCAACTCTCGCTGCGCCCTCCGCTCTGTCTCCCTCTCAGGGCAGACCACCCCTCGCTGTTGCAGGGGCAGGTCCTACACCCCCACCTCCAGAGCCTGCACCTCCATGCCTGGAGATTGAATGGGGCAACTGGAGTTCCTTTTCTCTCCCACCAGATGTAGTGGATGTTATTTTATTGGCCAGACGACACTCCACTAAGACAGTTTATGCCAGCAAGTGGGCTCAATTTGTGGCTTGGTGTGGAGAAAAGCGAATTGATCCTTTGAGGGCCCACTTCTCCGATATTTTATTATTTGCTTTAGATTTAGCAAAGAGGGGTTGTGCAGTGGCTACAGTTAAGGGTTTTTTGGCTGCTCTGTCAGCCTTTCTTTGCCTCCTGGATCAGCCCTCCTTGTTTAAATCGCCTATTGTGATTAGGATCTTGATAGGTTTAGTTAATAGATTTCCTCCCACTCCTTTTCATCTACCTCAGTGGAACCTAAATCTTGTTTTAACCTTTTCAATGGGGTCACCTTTCGAACCCATGCACTCTTGCCCGCTAAGGTTTCTGGTGCTTAAAACAGTTTTTCTCATTGCTATAACCTCGGCTAGGCAGGTTGGTAAGCTTCAAGCTCTTGCTGTTAAACCCCACTTTACCTTGTTCTTCCCGGATAAAGTAGTGTTGAAAACCAGTGCGGCTTCCTACCAAAAGTTGTCACTCCTTTTCATATAGGGCAGACCATTACTCTCCCATCTTTCTACCCTCCTCCTCACCCCTCAAAGGAGGAAGAGAGGCTTCACCGTTTGGACCCTAAAAGGGCTCTTAGTTTTTATATCGAAATGATGAGACTTTCACCTGGAGGACCAGCTGTTCGTGGGGTATATTGGACAGAGGAAGGGCAGAGTAGTCCATAAAAGAACAATCTCCAGGTGGGTCATTCTTTGTATCAAGGTTTGCTACTAGTTGGCAAAGAAAGTTCCCTCGGAGGGTATGAGAGCCCATTCCACCAGGGCTAAGTCCGCTACTTCGGCCCTGGCAAGAGGGGTTCCAGTGGTGGATTTTTGCAAGGCAGTAACTTGGGCGTCCCTCCACACCTTCGCAAAGCATTACTGCTTGGACTCAGAGGTTAGAAGGGACGACCATTTTGCACGATCTGTATTGCAGGTTTTCCTGGTGTAGCCAGTCAGGCACCCACCTCCGAGTGCGGTACTGCTTTGGGACTCTATTCATAAGGTGAGGAATCCACAGTTAGTTGTATCCATCAGAAGAACAACTAACTTCCCTTCGGTAACGCTTTTTCTGGCAGATACAATAGCTACCTGTGGATTCCTCACAGTCTCGCCCGCCTCCCCGTTGCCTGTCTGGTTGCACTAACATATATGGTTATAGGTGTATATATATTGATGTCTTTTTCTATGTGTGTGTGTGTGTGTGTGTGTGTGTGTGTGTGTGTGTGTATGTATATGTATGTATATATATATATATATATAATGGTTTGATTATATTGCATCATGGTGGTTTTATGTATTTATTGGAGCTATTGTGAGGTCGGTTTTAACCTGTTCGCCTCAAAGGCACGTAAAAAATGGGTGAAACTGACTTTAGCATGCCTGCGAGGACCTCTTATTGGCATGGTGACGTCAGACGGAGATGCGTGGAGCCGTGCAATTGTGCCGTCTGGACGTGGAGAGCTGGGAAGAAGATTTTCTGTCGGATGCTGGCGCATGGGAGAATTCATAAGGTGAGGAATCCACAGGTAGCCATTGTATCCACCAGAAAAAGCATTACCGGAGGTAAGTAACTTGTTCTTTAAGAAAAAAATCAGCTAAAGAACTTCAAACCTATTGATAGCTTCCAGTCTAATTCTTTGTAACTACTGAGAAGTGATTTGGAAAGTGTAAGTGCCGAAAACATAGATATCTAAAATACAGTATTAGTAGTTACCTTTTTTTTTTTTATGTGTTAGTAAGCGTCTATTGCTTCTTGATTAAACTGCATTCAGCAGTTTAATGACAAAGCTTTGGTCATGAATTTCAGTAATTTGCAGTTTAGCTGTAGACCCTGCGAATTTAGACTTGCTATTGTGTCCGAATATCACATTCTTTGAAACTCATTCTCAAACATCTTCGACTGAGTTCTTGTAGGCCAGAGCAGATACAATGTGAATCAGGTCTTCCTTATGCCAGCCACTGTGTCTACTGGTCTGAGATGGGATTTCTCCACCATGGAGTATTAGCCCTTGTAGAAATATTACCTAACCGCAAATGCATTAAGGTGCGTTTCATTCGTGCAGGAAACGGGGTTGAGAGGTAAGATGCCGGAGACAAGATGGTATATTGATTTATTATCATCCATGCATGTGAGCGAGCACTGTGGATATGCATATAGACGTGTGTGAAAGTTTTAGTGCACCTCCACATTAACTGCTTTTAAAAGGATTAATAATCCTGCTTGCTGATGAGTAGCCATATTTTGGCATTCCCAATTTACGGGAGTGGGGTATTATAATAGTGGTCATTTTCCATTGCAGTTCACCTTCCTCACCCATCAATGACGTCTTCCACACCCCGCAGTTCAGATTGCACCGCCTCAAGAAGCAGCTGACAGATGAGCGAGCGCTTAGAGATGAACTGGAGCTCGAGTTGTCCGAGAACCGAAAGTGCCTTACCGAGAAAGGTAAGGTAGAACCTTTGTTTTTGTTTGTGTACATTGCTTCATCAGTATATAGGTATAGGCTTTCATCAAGTTGAGGTCTATTGGTAATATATATGGCTGACGATTGAAACCTGCCACGAATGTGAAATGGAGCACAAATTATTTGCATTAGATTTCACATTGTCTGTGCGAATAGTGCTTTGTCCCCTTTTTATACGTAGCCTTGCCACACCAGGTGTTGCCTGTCTGAATTTCTGTTGTGGTAATGGGTTAGACTGGTTAATCATGTGATGTTTGATAAAAACAAAACAAGCCACTTTATTTTCCTTTTCTGATCTGTTAGTCTTAATTATTCATTAAAACTGTCTGGAGTAATATGTTAAGGAAGTACCTTATCTTAACCAGGTGGAATTGCTGCATGGTAATTCCAGCCTACTTAAACACTCCAAGACTACTATGTGAACGATTGCAATAGGTTTTGGTGGCCTCTGTGGACATTTTGACCAAGTATTCCTTTGCTATGTCACCAGCTTTTTCTCCTGATTATATAAGCGCTCCAGAATGTTAATTTATTCCTCAACCAGCACTTCTTTAACCAATACATTTTATTAATTCTATTGTGAATTACTTAGACCAGTTCCTAACGTTTCTGCTGTAGATAAAGAGCTTCAGCCTGCAAAAAGGGACCAGGTGGTTAGTAAAGTGTCTTATTTCTTAAAGCCAAAGCGCTCCAAAATGATACACACATCTGAGCCCAACCCATATAGCATTCTGACTCCCAATCCATTAAAAACTGTTTGAGGAAGTGGAATCTAAATGATTTCTAAGGCAGATTCAGACTTGGAGTCTGGATGTGATCCAGATCACCCAGATTGTCTCTTGCTGTCATGATTAAAGAATTGGTTCTAAATACGACTATAGCTTTGTTTGCAATGTTTTCTAGGTTTGCCACTTGCGATTATTCCTAGCCTCTATTACTTCTAGAAAATAAGTACAATTATCCTCTTCTGCAAGGTGGCCTATTTGAGCCAGATCAGTTTTATCGTCAATGGAAAGGGTGACACTTTCTCAGGAGCAAAATGTCCTCTGGGTATGAAACCCTCTTCTGTTTCAGAGACTTAGTGCCATCGTGATTTGAGCCTAGCTTCTTGTTCAGACATGGTGCCCATTGCAGAGTCTGTCACTTCCTCATTCTGTACATGGTGTGGCAGACCCATCCTGCCTAGATGTTCAGAAATTTCTCTGGCCAAGATGTTTTTACTATTTGACAGGCAGTAAAGAATGTTTATTCCAATTCCATCACAGAACCTGCTACTTAGTCAAAAGACATGCATTTGTGCCTCTATGCCGTGGAAGAAACTGTGTGTGTGTATGAGGCTGAACATATGCATCACGTCCAGAAATTATGGGAGGAAGACGTAGATTCCTCTGCTGATCATGCTACTTGAAAAGGTTTCTGTTTGCAGACTGGTTGTTTTGTCAAACTACAGACGTATATTGGTGCATTTCCAGTTTTTGAACTTCATGTACTATAAACTAGCTTGACTGAACAGGATTGTTCACATGGTAATATCTGCATATTGCAGATTTGCGCTTAAATATGCTGATTTTCTACATTTAGCATGGGGTTGCCTAGGGGTTCATGATTATTTGATAAATATGTTTGACAGTATGTGGACTTTGTGCTGCGTTGTTCCTGCTGATGAATATTTCGGCACCTGTACTGCAGGGCTGAGTTTGGGAAGGGGAGCAGGGTACGGAGGAACCTCCACTAAAAAAAAGAAACAAAGCGAAAAATCCTGCAGGGCCGACACTGCCATGAAGTGTGAGCCGGTTTGCGCACGTGGTGAGATATCCACAAATCATTGAACTCACCATCACTTCCGGCCCTTAATTGAAATCCCCTAAAAGAGCCAGGGAATCAGGGTAGGCCCTTATTAATTATTTTTCATTTTCAGGACACAAAGTCAGAGTCCCTGAGTACTGTTTTGTTAGCCACAATATTTCTGTATATTGCAGACATCCAATCAGAGCAAGGGCTCTTGTGGATCACTCAAAAGTGAGATGGCCATTGCGTAAAAAGGGCCCTCGTGACCAATCAGATTGCTCTATTATTTGAAGTTAAAAGTGCAAAGAAACTAACGAGACTCTTCCGTACCCAACCATTGCAACATCTATTTATTTTTAACCTCAATCTCTCAGACTCCTGACAGATTGACACCAAATCATAAAAAGCACACTTTGATTTACGCATGTACCTGCAGATTCCCCATCTTTTGAATACCCATATGTGCCAACTTGGACTGGAAACTTTGCTATAATTCTTCCACGTTGGTAGGGGCGTCACTCCACATGTTCCCATGTTGCATTGTGATGTCGTCACTGGAAACCTAAAGCACCCCTGACAGCTTTACGACTAAAGATCTGTTTTCTGCTCCTTCAACGCCTTTAGAGATCTTCAACTCTCCTCAGGAGTTCTGTTGTCTTTCAACATTCTTACATTTTGTATGTTTTAAATGCAGTTTATTTTGGCCATTTCACCGCTGAGGTAATCCGTCCCTGATGAGATAATTAGTCAGATTGACAATCAACTATGCTCACAAAATTGGGCTCTGGTGACCGGGATCCAACCAGGTTGTCGACACCTGACAGAAGATGAACCCTAAACCTTTGAAAGAACAAAATCCAATGCTTATGGTAAGAGCGTGGGATGAGAAACGATGTCAGGTGTCCAATGGGATCTGGAAACTTCAAAGCTCTCATGTCCCAGGTAGGGTGCGCTGGTTTCAAGAGACACAGGAAGTGACACAGTATAACGACCAGAAAGCCATATAGGCTGGCTCTGGTGCACCTATCTCTGCTCCTTTTTTTTTCTGCTCCTTCAACATGGATCTGTAGCTGGCTCGCTCCTGAGTTGAGTTTCTCACACAAAAAAATGATTTCCTTGTTGCAGTACCATGTGTCCCCTGATGTGTTCTGGCTTCAAGCCCTGTAGGGACTGCGATGAACAGATGTCCATCTCCAGTTGTTAATTTGAAAACGAATATGCCAGTCCCCAAAACTCTGCGCAGAAGACCCCTGGCCAGAGCAAGTAAATGTTTGTGCTCTGTATACAAAGGCTGGTAGTCCTGTGTCCACCTCATGCCTTTTTAAACCTCTTGTCCCTTTTATCTCACTTACAGGTTCCTCCTGTTTCCCTTTCTGACCTTTTTTGTCTTTGTCATTCTTTCTGTGTTTTTTCCTCACTTGCTATCTGATGTGGAAAAACAAGTGGTGTTCCCCAACCATAAGTGCCAGGGATTCCCACTGGCAACCACCAGCTCAGATTATGCACTGTCCAATAGTGATCCTCACTCTATTTGCCTTCTGGGCTTGGGTTCTGACCACATTTCTAATTGCTTAAACAACTGTCTCCGTATGAACCCGAAAGCCATTAAGGATCACAAGGCTAAGCTCTTCATGGCCATATCTTGTGAATGCAAGAGTAGTCTCTCTTGCATGTAGGAAGCTGGGGTTTTGTCGCCGTAACCCCCCCCCGCCCCCAAAACTTTTTGGCTGGTATTTGATGTAACTTTGACTGGAGTGCACTGAGTTCCTGCTAACCAGGTCCCCAGTGTGCTTTCACCAAACCAAGGCAACTGATCCCATTTGGCAAGGTTTTTAGCACATCTCGAATTCCCTAGTAAGTGGTTTCTCAGGTACCTAGGGTATAGGTACTAAAGAGGGTCTGTAAGAGTTGCAGCCTATGTTGTGCCACTCAAAGGAACTTAGCAGCAAACTCATGCAGACTGCCCCTGCATGCTGCGTGAAAAGATGCTCTAAAAAGTGAAAACACAACATTGCACAGTTGTGTGTACCATGTTCCCTAGCACTGCATGTAATATTTGTAAGTCACCCTTAGAGCAGTCCTTAATGCCCTAAGCAGGGTGCATTATATTACATGTGAGGACATATCTGCATGAGCAGATATTTCCCCCCAGTGCTGGCCAGTTCAATTACTGACAGTACAATTGAACAGACAAGCCGCCTTAAGGTATTACTGGGCACTGGCTAAAACGAGTTAACCAGCTATATAATGGGTTCACTGAAACCTGTGGTGTTTGGTATCAAACACCTCATATTGATACACCCACACTGATTGCATTGATTGCCTTATTAATACATGCACCCAGTGGGTACCTTAGAGGTACCCCCTGAAATCCTGCCAACTACTAGTGTGCTGTTTGACTGGTCCTGACCAGCCTGCCCTCACAGATGAGCTTGCCACCCTGGAGGTGAGTGCCTATGCTCTCTGAGTTTGCAAACAATGCCTGCTCTGGCAGGTGGTTACCTCCTCCAAGCAGGATGAATGGTAAACATTGTGTCAGAGTTATGCCCACTTCCCACAGGAAGTGGTCATATAGAGGGCCAGGCACCCGAAAGGTAGGTAGCCCATTGGCAACTACTTGTCACACTCTGTAACACCCCTAAATACAGTATTTAGGTGGCACCTCTGATGCCACAAACTCAGATTTGATGGACACAAAGGAGGAGTGTACAAAGAATAGTGCTGACTTGTTGTCAACCCTGCCTGCTGCTCCTGACAATTGTGGAGAAACCGACTTGTCCTGCCGCTGTGCAGACTCCAAGAAACACGGAGGGCTGCCAGTGCTAGAGAACTCTTAGAGTAGGGGAGCTACTCGCCTGCAACCGCAGGCACCAAAGAAGCAAGGTCCAGTTCACGGTCCTGCTGCTTACCGGGACTACTGATACTGCAGTGCCGAAGAAGAGGTTGCTGTGCTCCCACAGGTCAGATCCGTCCTCCCTCCAAGAGTGGGGACACTGGGATCAACCCGAGCCACACAGTACCAATACCTAGGGTACCAGACTCCAGGCAGGAACCAAGGCTTGTTGTGTCCAGCCCGGGCACCATTGCTGAGGAAGACAAACCTGTACATCGAGTGACTCTAGGGCACTGAGACACACATCAAGTGTGGCCCAGCTGTTCTGTTTATCCCTTTTCTGCAGAACCAAGACAAAGAGTGAGCCTCTGACCTGGCCACCCAACACCTGAAAGTACCTCTGCAGCCACGCCCCTCAGCCAGAGTCCGAGGGAGATGACGGTGCCAACAGGGTCTTGAGACCATCTAAGGCTGAACCCACCCTTGGGTTTGCCCAGACTGGACTCCCAGTCGCTGCCTGCAGCCTCTTTGTGCAGGCCCAGTCAACCCGAAGTGTCTCCCGCAGTACGCACCTGATACCTAAAAGCACCACTGCATCCCAACCAGAGGAGCAGTGGACCAACAGTGTCCCTGCATTCCTGAGCATCTCAAGGACTGAGCCCCACTCTGGGTTTGACCGGACTGGTCCTCCAGTCCCAGCTTGTAGCCTCTTGGTGATAGGACCATTTCCCATTAAAGTGAACAGGACATTTGATACTGAAAAGCACCTCTTCACCCAGACGCCCCAGTGCCTTCTGAAGTGACCTGTTGGTTATGCCTTGGACCTTTCCCCATGCTTAACTCCAGAAGAGCAGTCCTGTAAGTTGTTACTAAGTGCCCGAATGCAGTATACGTTTCTTTTCCCATGTGATAACATTAGGGATCCCAAAGCTGAATAGCACCTCTGCACCCAGACGCTCTAGAGGCTCCTGATGTGACCTGTTGGTGATTCCTTGGACCTTGCCCCATACCCACTTTAAGTCCTGGAGAGGAGTCCTGTAAATTGCTGACAAGAGCCTAAATGCAGTTTGTTTTCCCACCATAGGATAAAAGTTCTTCTCCAGAAATTGCACTGTGTGAACTTTAGGAACCTATAAAAATTCATCTCTCAAAGTTCTCATCCGATTCTGATCTCGGTATCTAAATTCACATGTCTGCTAATTTTATAAATTGGTGTTTGTTTTTTTTATTCAGTGTCACTTGCTGCCTTTGTGTGTGCAATAAATGTTTAGTACTGCCCTTTGAGAAGCCTACCTGCTCATCCACACTACCACAAAAGAGAGCATTTATCATTTTGTCTCTATCAGCCAATTGGGGTTTACCTGGAGTAAAGTGTACTTAATTTTGGCCCACTATATAAAGAGCCAGCTTCCTACATTGACAGTACTTGATCGCCTTCCTCTTTCAAGACCGGAAGGAAGAAACGTAAGAAGCACAAGAAGCGTTTGAGGGATGATCTTCCTTTGAGTTGGAGTTAGTCCCCTTTGGTGACGTACAAACCAGACCCTGAAAGCTCTGTGCCTGTTCCTCAGCTGAACCAGATCCCTGAGTTTGCTGATGCCGAAATCTGAGCCTTCTTCACTGGCACCTCCCCAACCTACCAATCCCAAACACACACTCACTTCCTTCCATTTTCTGAGCACCATCTTGTCATAGATGACTCACCCAGAGTTTCTGCTCCAGGCACAGATCCAGTCACCTTCTGTAATACCACACTCAATATGTTCAGCAGGAATCAACCAGGTCCCGTGAGCATGCCCATAATGCCGTATGGCATTGGCCCAGTTGTCCCGAGTCCATCCTTTACCCCGGTTGCCAACTATACACTCTCACCAGTGGTGCTTAGGTCAGTGTTGCCACAGTATCTATTGATATTGCTAGGCTATCTTCTGCAAGTGGCTTTGACACATCACCAAAAGTGAAAATGGAGTTCCATGTGGGCACCCCTACTCCAGGATTTCTCGTTCCATTCCGTCACTAAAAAAGCAGCAGAAGTTCTCGGTCTAACAGTTGATTTTAAAACAACTGTCTTAGCGGAGGTTGTTCTTCCTGCTCAACCAGCCTACGACCCATTATTGCCCTTTATTGAAGCCTTGATGGGGAACCCCACCTCATCTGATATAGAATCCAAGTGCTTGGAAGTCTGGGGTAAGAACGGCTGCACCGCTTGCAGCATGTCCTTGAAATCACTGAATGCCATCAGTCTGTTGGTGCATTTTGACTGTAGGAGAGTACCCGCTTTGTGGCATGGTTACCCCCACTTTTGGCCTGCTGTCAGTGTGTTTTGACTGAGTTCACTGGGATTCTGCTAACCAGGACCCCAGTGACTGTGCTCTTTCCCTCTAACTTTCGTTGCTTAGGACTTAGCACACCCCATAATTTGCATACTGGTGCCCCATATAAGTTCCTAGTATATGGTACTTGGGTATCCAGGGCATTGCGGTACCAGGGATTCACCATGGGCTGCAGCATGTATTGTGCCACCCATGGGAGCCCATGCAAAATATGTCTGCTGGCCTGCCTTTGCAGCCTGCATGAAAAGGTGAATGCACCCTTTCACTACAGGTCACTGGACCAGGTCACTGTAAGTCACCCCATGGCCCCTCCTAGCCCAGAGGGCAGGGTGCAGGTATCTGTGTGTGAGGGCACCCCTGCCTGAGTAGAGGTGCCCCTACGATCTCCAGCTCCATTTACCTGTATTTCGTAAGTGCAGGGAAGCCATTTTAGGAAGCCATTTTACCTGTGTGCTGGACCTATGTCCAGCTACATAATGGTAACTCTGAACCTAGGCATGTTTGGTATCAAACATGTTGGAATCGTACCTCAATAGTGTTGCCAGTATTGGTTGTATGATTCCATACTCTCTGGGGGCTCCTTAGAGGACCCCTAGCATTGCTCCTACCAGTCTTCTGGGGTTTTCTGGGCAGCCCCCGCTGCTGCCACCCTTGAGAAAGATTTCTGCCCTCCTGCTCCTTGACCAGCTCAAGCAGAGGAAGGCAAAACAAAGGATTTCCTTTGGGAGAGGGGAAGCAACACTCTCTCCCTTTGGAAATAAATGTTACATGGCTTGGGAGGTGTAGCTTCTCCAATGCACCAGTATGCTTTGAAGGGCACATTTGGTGCCCTCCTTGCGTAAATTGGTTTGCACCAATCCACGGACCCCCAGTCTCTGCTTTGGTGTGAAACTGTACAATGGAAAGTGGAGTGACCACTCCCCTGTCCACCACCCCAGGGGTGGTGCCCAGAGCTCCCCAGGTGTCCGCGTGATTCTGCCATCTTGAATCCAAGGTAGGCAGAGGCCACTGGGAGCATCTGAGTGGCCAGATCAGGCAGGTGACGTCACAGACTCTCCCTAATAGGTGGTCACCCTGCTAGGTGAAAAATTTCACTTCCTGGGCTATTTAGGGTCTCCCTCCCGGGTGGGTCGTCAGACTTGACTTGCAAGATTCTAGCAGAACTCCTCTGCATAGTTTACTCCTTCTGCTCACCAGGACTGCAAGTGGTCCCCTTCAGGAACCGACAATCTGCAACTCCGGGAACGACTCCGCTCTGCAACATTGTTTCTCTGGCTCCTTCCAGCAACTGTAACATTTCCCTGGCTGTGCATCCTCTGAGGGCATAGAGTCTTCAGCCTGCACAAGAAGCAAAAAAGGAATCTCCCTTTGAGTGAAGGAGTCACTCACCTGCATTTGCAGGCACCAACTGCAACAACCGGCTGCGTGGATCTCCTCTCCTCCAGAACTGCGTCGCTGCTGCATCACAGGTGGTGGTCTGGAGTGGTCCCCTTGGTCCTCTCTACCAGCTGTCCAACTTGGGAGACTGTAGGCCCTTGCCTCTCCATGCGGGACAATACCCCTGTGCACTGTGGCTCTTGAAGCTATCAAGGCTAGTTTTTTCATACTCCACAGGGGTCTTCAGGCTCCGTGTAGCCCCAGCCCCCAGCACTCCTCCCTGCAAAGCACAGTCCCCTGCCTGCTGCTCCAGCGACATGCAACTCCTCTTCATGTGTGCTGAGTGGGCCTCACTGTGACTCCTGTGCCTGCTGCCTGTGGAGGCTGCCTCCTCTTCTTGTGACTCTCCCAGCTGTTGAGGGTCACCTTGGACTCCCCTTCTTGGGTCTAGTCCCCTGAGCCTTGCTAGTCCTCTTCAACCTGGCAAAACCTTTTTCTCTGACTCTTGCATTTGCCAAGGCTTGTTAGTGGTTTTCCAGCACCACTGTCGGACTGCATCACAACTGCCGCATGGGACATCACTTGCATCACTTCTGGAACTCCTCTTCTGCTCCTGTGCTGCACTGCTGACTTTGTCCATCCACCTTCGACATGGTCCTGCATCCACAGAAGGGTTGTTAGTGGCTCCTGCTACAGACGGACACTCCGACTCAAACTGAACTTGGTCCCCTTCTTTTGCAGGTCCTCTTCTGTCAGAATCCACCTTTTAGTTTCTTCCAGTCTTGTCTGGGTCTTGCACAGTCCTTTTCCAAAGCTCTCCTGTGGGTTGGTGAGAGAAAACCAGGTACCTACGTCCTCTCTCCTGGTCGCTGGGGGGGGCACCCTGGTACTTATCTTTTGGGGTTCCTAGCTCCTCCAGCTCACCTCTTCTGATTTCACATTTCACCTTTCACATTCCACTTAGTATATGGTTTGGTCTCCCCCTAGGGCTTTCACTATTTGCTATTGTTTTTACTATTTGCTGTTGCTTTCTATGCTAATCACTGACTCCTAATGTGTACATAGTTGTGTGTTTACCTACCCTATTGGTTATTCAGTATTTTCGTATTTGTGATACTATAATAAAGTACCTTTATTTTTGTAACAAAGTGATTCTTTCATATGTGTAAGTGCTGTGTGACTGTAGTGGTATTGCATAAGCTTCGCATGTCTCCTAGATAAGCCTTGATTGCTCATCCACAGCTACCTCCAGAGAGATCTGGCTTCCTAGACACTGCCTACACCTCACTAATATGGGATACCTGGACCTGGCTCACCACACACTGGGCCAGCTTCCAACAATGACCATTACTTGTTCGGAAGGGAACAGACTGTTCCTCAAGTTCCAGAAAATCTGCAGTACCGCTTCCAGGAAGTCCTTACAGCTGGCCGGAATGTGGGTCTGCATATCAAGTCAAGCACCAGATTTTTCAAAAATGCTCCTCACGATAATGATTACCTTATAAGGAAACGAAAACCTTTAACAAAATTCTGACATCTGGGGTTTGTCTGAAAAATTCCTCCATTCTGCCTGTTGTACTGTTTCACTTTATAATTGTATGCCTCTAATACTACATTTTTGAATATTAAGTCAAAAAACGTAAGTAAAACAAATCTGTTCAAATGTACAATTTCATGTAACCTTGGAAAGAATTTTCTTGTGAAGCAGCATGTCTTAGAATGTGTGATGAAATTCTGAGTTGGTAACGTCATGCTGTCAAATACTTATGATCCTGTAGAACACATCCATTCCTATATGAACACGTCACATGAGGCAATTTACAGAGTAATTAATCTTTCTCATATTTGAAAAAAAATAGCATTCGCGACAAGCCCAGAAAACCCATGTTATCGAGCTGCACCGATTTCCAGCAGCACCCCTTTCCCAGAACTGTTAACTTAAAATTGACTATGACCTACATTAATCACTACAGGATTTAATTGGAAGTCTATTTAATTTTAGACTATACCCCTGTGGATACTTTTTAATGACTAGACATGCTCTATGCCACTGTTGGTTCCCATTGAATTAATCGCTGCAAGTCACTGGGATCCATTCACTCTTCTTAAAATAAAAAAAAAATAAAAAGAAAATTTTAGACCAGTAACCATTTCATCATGGCTGCCTCACGTGAGGTTACATGAGTAACCGGCCTGGGACCTCATTTCATTTTTAGGTCAGTGCTCCAAATGTTAGTGTGTTTATATACATCATCATGGACGTGACTTGTCAAAGCCCCTCCTCCCTATTGGCCTTCAGACTGCATTATGATCCAAGGCTCAACCCACATGTATTAAGTATCTCCCTTATGTGGAAAAAAAAGTATCCAACTGGCAACTCTACAGTGTCAGACTAAATTTCAGCTTTGTCCTGGTCAATGCTCCCAGCACCTCCATGAAAAAACAACTAAGTCTCTCTCTGTGTTCAGGCTTAAATCTACAATTTTAGTAGCATCCCACCCTGACACATTTTGAGAAGAAAAATTCTCCCAATTACCCTTTCTGGATTGGGAGTTTTGGAACTTTTTCGAACTTTTTGAATTCCAGAGTTTGAGACCAATATGCTTGGTGTATTTGACCATGAACCTACTGTGATCTGCCTCAAATCCCATCTTTCCCGGTCTGTGCTTTGTGAGACTTTTTCTGCTGTGTATGTCATGCTTAAAACTTTACTCATTGTCTTTGATTGAAGACTGTTTCTTGTTACTTTACCATGGATTGAACACGTTGTACTATATTTAATTTGTGACATGTAACAGTCTGTGGCCTTATCCTTTGAGGTGGGCTCTTGTCCTCCCCAAATTATCCAGTTTCCTAAATTATCAACTCATCGCACTGGCACTAGATAAAGATATGCCAAAATAATCTTTGTTCCTCTTTTCGGTTAGTTCTTTTATTGTTTGTCCACTAGCATATTTAGGCTAAAGTGTTTTCAGTGTTTATTTTTTGTGAATGTCAGTGATGTTTTCTCAGTGTTTTCCAAGCTTTTTGACATCAGTACTCGTCAGTGCTTATTCAGCTGCCTAACCTCCAAAATAGGTAAAATGATTGTTTTCCCCCTTTTAACAAAACATGTTATTGAAGTGAATGGTAAACGGCATAGATCTAATTTAAAGAAGTAATGCAGGGTATGTAGTATCTTCCTATTGGAGTTATGCTAGACAGTTTTAAGTATGGAAAGTATGTGTATTGCACTCACTTGCATTCATTACCTCTCAGACTATCTCAATTAGGACTCTCTGGGTTACATGACATAATTTATGTAAAAAGTTTGAGTGCCGTATTAAAATGTTTATTAAACAAATTTCTGGACGCAGTTGAGGGCTCGTTCACCTGCTTCTTTCTGAATATTATGACCTTGTATGGGTGGTCAACCCTGCCAACAGTATATTACTTTGTGAAACCTTTACCATTTTGAATCTAACCAGATTAGTTTGTAGCCCTGCATTCTAAAGCACCTCAAACTTGAAGCTTTAAGCATACTTGCCACTTTTCTTCTGCACTCTGTGCATGACCACAGTAATGTGGTGTTGCTGTTGTGTGGACATTCACAGCTGTCAATTGTCCTCTTTGCAAGTGTCTCACTTTCAGTATCCCCTGACCTTTTAACAAACATCACATTGTAGTCTGGAACTTGGAATTGTGCTGCTAACATTGGAACTATGAACTCAAAAAACCTAATAAAGTGAAGTTGGGTAAAAAGCCAAGATTAGCTTAAGGTAGTACACATCACAATGGGGCACCTTGCAGCTATTAATTCTGTTCGTATGTTGAAAGTCTTGTCATGATTTCATCACTGCCCCGTGTGCAGGACACCTTTCTCTGCTCCTTGCATTAAATGCATTAACCATGTGGTCTTTGGCAGTTGACCTACTATCAATGCTGGCACGTTGGAAAAAGTGGCTGATTTATCAAAGGGTTTTTCTCATTCAGTGTATGTGGGTAAATGTGCTAGTACATATTGGCCAACATTCTTCTGAGCTAACTATTTCACCAGTTAGTGAAATTATTACACACTGCCAAAATATCAAATAAGGTTTAATATTCCTAGATTTTCTACAGTGTTTACAATAATTAAATCAGACTTAAAACATGCTTCTAAACCCTGCATCTTCAATCTAAGCAC
The DNA here is from genome assembly GCF_031143425.1 of Pleurodeles waltl. NCBI lineage: Eukaryota > Metazoa > Chordata > Amphibia > Caudata > Salamandridae > Pleurodeles > Pleurodeles waltl. Next base: position 73,741,508 of record NC_090447.1, on the reverse strand, counting down.
ACAAAATTGGACAAAACAAAAGGAAGAAACCGTACTTTAGTGACATTACTAAACAAACTTCCAGCAGAATAATCTTAGAAAAGTCTTTCTTGCCGCCATCTTGTTTAATAAAGCTTCATTGTGTTGCCCTTTTCAGGAAGAAATAATGATGACCTTTTCTCTCCCTCTTCCCTTTATTTGAATGGTAATTCAGTTTGTGGTTGTGCAGATTTTTTATTATCAGTTTTTATATTTTTACATTGATGAGGACAGGTTCCCTTTCTGTGGTGTGTTATTAGTTATGATGGGTTTGAACCCAAAACAAGATAGCTTTAATACTTTACAACTAGAAATCATTACAATCTGCTCACAGTTTTCTTTACCTATCTACCCAGAATCACAGATTTTATTGCTGCAACAGCGGATTGAACGCTTGACTAGTCTGTGTGAGAAGCAGGCAGACCAGCAAGAGCCGACAGAACTGGAGGAGCTTCGAGAAAGAAATGAAAGGTAACTATTGATTCTTGTCCTGCCTAATCTCCTATGGTCTTCAATGCAACTATGATATATAGGAGACCCAACTCCAGGCCTTGCTCTAATAGTTTTTTTTTATCCTCTGAAATGTTCTCTTCCCTGAAACTCTCTACATTAAAGTCCTTTACTGTCATGGGGTTTTCTTAGTCTTCTCTTAAGCATGCCCCACACAATGTCTAGTTGTGGCTTTTATCTTTTAATTTCTCACCTGTAACTTGTGCACTCTTGCATAATGTTCTGTTGCAATTCTATGAATCTTATTATTGGCTTATATTGTATGATAGTGTGCTTACAATATATCTATATTCATGGTATAGTGGCTTATAAGTAATTCAAAGCATTTCTTTTTGCATAACAAGGTACATGAGAAATAGAATGAGCCGCGACCCCTTACATGTCAGTTATTCCAACACCATCTCCACACTAATTCTCACACAAGTAAAGATACCTCCTCATGCATTTTCTTACTCTTCGAAAATTGATATATAATTAAATAGTGCTCTATATGGCAGCTGATAGAAAAGTAAAAATATGCTCTAAATGGCTTAGGCAGGGCTGCTAGGATGGTTTGGCCTTCCGTAAGGATACCTGGAGCTTATGGATCTTCCCTCCACGTTCCTCATGATCATATGTGGTCTGTGCTAGCTTTTGCTATATTTAGCCTTTGAAGTTTTGTTGTTCTATCATATCACTTGTTGTTATAGCAGACGTTTAGCTCCTAGACACTAGCTATAAAAGTGTTGGGTTAAGTATGGAATAAGAAATGTGCAAGAAAATCCCTGCATGTAGAGTTACAAGTCGGATGTAAAGATTGTGAAATGCTATTTATCACCATTGCTGAGTTTTGGGAAACGTCATGACTCATGAGAGGCCCTGTCGAATGGGGCATAATGACTTTGTCTCATCAATATTAATAGTAAATAACACTCAGTGGCGCTACATGTGTGGTTTTGTACCATGTTTTTTGTTCGTGTGCATTACTTTTTTGTAAACTGATTCCACATTGAAATCTGAGACCATAGTCATGGTTTTCTACGTTAGCTACAAAACAATATACAGTGGTAATAACATGATAGTTGACCTTTGCACTTTAAGAACTGTTCATTTGTGTTCCTTAGCATTTGTTAAACGTAAAGTGTTTACTGATAGAGAATTCTATCTGCATATTCCTCTTGTAGGAAGCTGCCCTGGCGTGTGGTGGGTACCTAAGGTCCTTATACCAGGTCCAGGTATCCCCTAGTAGTGAAGTATGGGCAGTGTCTATAAGCCAGGCTCTCTAGAGGTAGCTGGGGATGAGCAGCGAAGGCATATCTAGGAGGCATGCAAAGCTCATGCAATACCACTGTAGTCACACAGTTCTTACACACATGAAAGAAAACACTCAGTTGTTCAGAAATAAAGGTACTTTCTTTTTTTAACAAATCGCCACACAATACTAGAAAGGTAACCCACCCTTAGGAGGTAAGTAATACACTAAATATATACACTAGTACTCATAAACAGGCATAGCAAATGTTGGCAAACAGTGCGAATAGCAATAACCAGTAGTGGCCCTAGGGGGAGCACAAACCATATACTAAAAAAATGGAATGCAATTAAGGTACCCCCCCACCTTGGTAAGTAAAATGTGTAGAGGGGAGCTGGGAGTACTAGCAAACCACAGAGGTAATTAACACAGTACCCTCCAGCGACCAGGAATGCAGGAGTAAAACACTGGATTTTCATTAAACAAAAAACCAAAAGAAGGTAAAGGAAGACACACAGAGAAGACTGCAAGAAAACAAGCGGTAGATTCCTGAAGAAAGACGACCTGTGGAGATAGGACCAAGAGTTACAGTGGAGTCCAGGAGTAGTGGGAGGCACTACCCACCCAGCTGTGGATGCAGGAGTTGGTCGACGGTGTTGAACAGGTCAGCTCTGCAGTCCTGGAGCCGGAGAAGAGTTCCTGATGGATGCAGATGAAGTCCCAAGCTTGAAGGAAGTTTGCAGACTGGTGTCTGTGCAGGAATTCCACCAACAAGCCTTGGCAAATGCAAACTTGCGGTTAGAGGAAAAGAGGTGCTGCCGGGAATCAGCAAGGCCTAGGAGGACTCGACTCTGGAGGGGGCATCAGAGGCGACCCTCAGCGTCGCAGATATTCCACAGGAGCAGAGGCAGCACCCACAGGATGGGGACACAGGAGTTGCACAAGAAGCCAACGCAGCACTACAAAAGAGGATCCCACGCCGCAGGAAAACCATGCAGGAAGCTGTGCTTTGCAGGATGGAGTGCTGGCTGCTTGAGCTACACATCGCCTGGAGATCCCTTGGAGGAGATTGAAAAAGCCTTGGCAGCTGCAAGAGACACAGTGCACAGGGGTACTTTCCTACGTGGGAAGGCAAAGGCCTGCCTCCAACAAAGTTGGACAGCCGGCAGAGAGGACCAAGAGAGGACTACTCTGGACCACCACCCGTGATGCAGGATCCACGCAGCTCATGATGAGGGGAGATCCATGCAGCTGGTTGTCGCTTGTTAATGCTTGTGGTTGCAGGAGAGTGACTCCTTCACTCCAAGGGCGATTCTTTTTTCTTATGCAAGTTGAAGAGTTGCAGTCTTCTGAGGATGTACAGCCGGGGAAATGTTGCAATGCTGGCGGGAGACGTGGAAACAAAGTTGCAAAAGCGTTTTCTTTGTTGTAGCAGCGTTTGTCGGTTCCTGGACGGTCCAGTTGTGGTTCCAGTGGCCAGAAGTCTAAGCAGAGGTTGCAGAGGAGTCCTGTTAGAATCTTGCAAGCCAAATCTCAGGACCCACCCAAGTGAGAGACCCTAAATCGCCCTGAAAGGGGGATTAGTCACCTAGCCATGTGATCACCTATCAGGAGGGACTCTGACGTCACCTGCCTGGCCACTCATATGCTCCCAAATTTCCCTGCCAACCTTGGAAATGGTAGAACCCAGGGACCCACTGGAGGAGCTCTGGGCACCACCCCTGGGGTATGTGTCCAGTTTTGCACCAGAGCAGGGACCGGGGAGGCTTGGGGCGAGCCGGGAAGGGGGGGGAGGTGGTCCCTGAACTGGTGTGGACTGGTTTATGCACAGAGGGCACCAATTGTGCCCTTCAAAGCAAACCAGTGGCTTGGGGGAGGCTACCCCCACTCCCCCCAAGCCAGTCACACCTATTTCCAAAGGGAGAGGGTGTTACCTCCCTCTCCCAAAGGAAGTCCTTTGTTCTGCCTTCCTGGGCTTGATCAGATCAAGCAGTGGGAGGGCAGACATCTGTCTGAGGGGTGGAAGCAGCTGGGCTGCCTGGGAACCCCTGTAAAGCTGGTGGTAGCAATGCTGGGGGTCCTCTAAGGAACCCCCCAAGGTGCATGGAATCATACTTTTAATACTTGCAACAGTATTGGGATATGATTCTGACATGTTTGATACCAAACATGCCCAGGTTCGAAGTTACCATTATGTAGCTGGACATAGTTAGTGTCCTATGTCCAGTACACGTGTAAAATGGCGTCCCCACACTCACAATGTCCAGGAAAATGGATCGGGAGTTTATGGGGGCACCTCTGCTAGTGCAGGGGTTCCCTCACACACAGGTGCCTGCACTCTGCCCTCTGGGCTGAAAGGGCCTACCATAGGAGTGACTTACAGTGACCTGTAGGGAAAATGGGTGCATGCACCTGTTTCACGCAGGCTGCAATGGCAACCTGCAGAGCCCTTTACATTGGCTCCCTGTGGGTGGCAGAATAAATGCAACCCATAGGGATCCCCTGGAACCCCAGTGCCCTAGCTCCCTAGGTACCGTATACTAGGGACTTATATGGGAGAACCAGTTTGCCAGTTGTGGCAAGAAAAAGTTACCATCAACCAAATTTAGAGGAGAGAGCACAGTCACTGGGGTCCTGGTTAGAAGGATCCCAGTGAACACAGTCAAACAAACCGGCAAAACGTGGAGGTAACCAAGCTAGAAAGAAGCTGCTTTCCTACACCTCTCCTTTTGAATATTCCCCAGGCACAAGACTGGACCAGTGAACCTTTCTACAGAACCCCAGCGCTGTTCAGCTCCAGAAATTGTGCAGGGTCTATATAAATACCTCTCTTGTGTGCTGACGTCATTTATTTTCTTTCGGCACCAACAAACATGGATCCAGAGCTACCTCTCTTCTTGTTAAAACCCTTACTTTGATCAAAAATCTGTTTTACAGTGTGTGAGGGACTTGTCTCATTTTAAAATGACTTGTTTTAATCTCGGTAGGGAGTGTCACAAACCAAGATCTGTGACAGATCACCACCAAATTTGCCTTAGCTAATGCCACGACCCCAAGTCTTTTGGTGTCTCCTTGTTGATTCAGTGAAGCCCATACAGGATCTTGTGGCAAACTCTACATTGCCAAGCACCTGTGGTGTCAACAACAAGACTGGTCCAAGTCAAAAGTTAAATCTTTCACTGTTCGACATCCAGAAGTCACCAGGGTTGTTACAGTGTTCGGCCTTTGTACATATTATTTGTTTTTTCATTCTCTATATTTCTCTTGTTTTATATTGTCACTACAGTAGTGATTCTTGACACTATTCATCTGCATATATGTTGTGTACCAGATTGTTGCGCAATATGTAAGGTGGGGAATGACTGAGGGTAGCGCAGTGATTACCTGCTGGTCTTGCTTTCATCTCCTTTAGCAGGTTTTTGGTGTTTCCTGTAGAGGAAGGTTAAGATAGTCTTGCTAGATTTTCATCTGCAAGCAGTTGTTACAACCTGGCCAAAGAGGATCCTTCTGAGAGCCTTAGAGCTTATTCCACCAAAGCAATGGCTGGATCTACAGCCTTAGCATAGGACATTCCTATCTTTGACATTTGCCAGTTTGCTACTTGGGTTTCCAGCCATACCTTCACCAGACATTAATGTGTTGATTTATTCACAAGCTGGGTACCACAGGCACAAACTTCTCTTCTGTAGCCCAAGGAATAGCAGGTGCAGTCTAGCTTCAGTGCAGCCTCTCCTTAGCCAGATCCAAGGTCAGCAGGGCGATCCTTCAGTCCTTTTCTCAAATCTGATTTAGATCTTAGTTCCAGGGGCTAGGGCTGCGACTCTTATTGCTAAAAAGTGCCCTTAAGGGAGGTAGAGATCAATAGCCAATGGGCTACTTGGATCTTTCCCGCCTGATTACACCTTCCTTCCTCTGTCCCAGAGTGCTCTATTCTATCCACTCCCAAGATGGCTGAAAACTTATTTTTTTGAGTGGGGATTGGTAGCCCACCCTAGGTGTGTGGCTCCCTCTGTGTCACAGGCCTATGGGAAAACGATCTGACAAGTGTTTTCCCCTTGCTGTCCCTGATGCCCTTCTGTCTACCTAGACAAAGGAGCCCTTCTCTTGTGTACGTCGCATTTGCTCATCAAAAAAGGGGACTTTAGCTTTGAAGCTTGCCATTTGGGCTCACCTCCTATGTGACTTTAACCTGCCCGAAGGAGATAACGTTTTCTCCACTGGCACATCTTTGTAGTTTTTCCTGGGGTTTGTTTGCATTTCTTCCCAGGATTCCAGAGAACAGACCTTTGTGTGCAGCTGCAAATTGCACTGGAAACCTCAAGCATCAAAGTAGCATCTTACTAAAGTTGCACTTTGCCCACCAGTGACATTAAATTCGATTTTAACCATTAAATCGGATTCAGTAGTTAGCAGGCCTGAGATGTCAGCCTGTAACTTTGCACTCAACAGTGGGGCTAACAGCCTTTAAACAGTTTTGGTAATGTCATCTGGCACTGTGGACCTGGTTAGCAGGGACCCAGTGCACTTTCAGTCTAAATCACATCAGGTACCAGGCAAAAAGTGGGGGTAACTGTAGGAAGTTGGCTCTGTATGTGCTATTTCAAAGTAAGGAATAGCATGCACAGAGTCCAAGGGTTCCCCTTAGAGGTAAGATAGTGGCAAAAAGAGATAATACTAATGCTCTATTTTGTGGTAGTGTGGTCGAGCAGTAGGCTTATCCAAGGAGTAGTGTTAAGCATTTGTTGTACATACACACAGGCAATAAATGAGGAACACACACTCAGAGACAATTCCAAGCCAATAGGTTTTTGTATAGAAAAATATCTTTTCTTAGTTTATTTTAAGAACCACAGGTTCAAATTCTACATGTAATATCTCATTTGAAAGGTATTGCAGGTAAGTACTTTAGGAACTTTCAATAATTTCAGTAGCATATATACTTTACACATAAAACACAAATAGCTGTTTTAAAAGTGGACACAGTGCAATTTTCACAGTTCCTGGGGGAGGTAAAGTATTGTTAGTTCTTGCAGGTAAGTAACTCACCTACAGGGTTCAGATTTGGGTCCAAGGTAGCCCACTGTTGGGGGTTCAGAGCAACCCCAAAGTTACCACACCAGCAGCTCAGGGCCGGTCAGGTGCAGAGGTCAAAGAGGTGCCCAAAACAAAGGCTTCAATGGAGGTAAGGGGGTGCCCCGGTTCCAGTCTGCCAGCAGGTAAGTACCCGCGTCTTCGGAGGGCAGACCAGGGGGGTTTTGTAGGGCACCGGGGGGGGGGGACACAAGTCAGCACAAAAAGTACACCCTCAGCAGCGCGGGGGCGGCCAGGTGCAGTGTGCAAACACGCGTCGGGTTTCCAATGAGACCAAGGGGTCTCTTCAGCAGTGCAGACAGGCAAGGGGGGGGCCTCCTCGGGGTAGCCACCACCTGGGCAAGGGAGAGGGCCTCCTGGGGGTCACTCCTGCACTGGAGTTCTGATCCTTCAGGTCCTGGGGGCTGCGGGTGCAGGGTCTCCTCCAGGCGTCGGGATTTTAGAGTCAGGCAGTCGCGGTCAGGGGGAGCCTCGGGATTCCCTCTGCAGGCGTCGCTGTGGGGGCTCAGGGGGGACAACTTTGGTTACTCACAGTCTTGGAGTCACCGGAGGGTCCTCCCTGTAGCGTTGTTTCTCCACCAGTCGAGTCGGGGTCGCCGGGTGCAGTGTTGCAAGTCTCACGCTTCTTGCGGGGAGTTGCAGGAGTCTTTAAATCTGCTCCTCTGAAACAAAGTTGCAGTCTTTGTTGAACAGGGCCGCTGTTCTCGGGAGTTTCTTGTTTCTTTTGAAGCAGGGCAGTCCTCTGAGGATTCAGAGGTCGCTGGTCCTGGGGAAAGCGTCGCTGGAGCAGGTTTCTTTAGAAGGCAGGAGACAGGCCGGTAGGACTGGGGCCAATGCAGTTGGTGTCTTCTTTTCTTCTTCTGCAGGGGTCTTTCAGCTCAGCAGTCCTCTTCTTCTGGTAAGTTGCAGGAATCTATTTTCCTAGGTTCAGGGGAGCCCTTAAATACTAAATTTAAGGGCGTGTTTAGGTCTGGGGGGTTAGTAGCCAATGGCTACTAGCCCTGAGGGTGGGTACACCCTCTTTGTGCCTCCTCCCAAGGGGAGGGGGTCACATTCCTATCCCTATTGGGGAATCCTCCATCTGCAAGATGGAGGATTTCTAAAAGTTAGTCACTTCAGCTCAGGACACCTTAGGGGCTGTCCTGACTGGCCAGTGACTCCTCCTTGTTATTCTCATTATTTCCTCCGGCCTTGCCGCCAAAAGTGGGGCCGTGGCCGGAGGGGGTGGGCAACTTCACTAGCTGGAGTGTCCTGCGGTGCTGGAACAAAGGGGGTGAGCCTTTGAGGCTCACCGCCAGGTGTTACAGCTCCTGCCTGGGGGAGGTGATAGCATCTCCACCCAGTGCAGGCTTTGTTACTGGCCACAGAGTGACAAAGGCACTCTCCCCATGTGGCCAGCAACATGTCTTGGGGGTGGCAGGCTGCTGGAACCAGTCAGCCTACACAGATAGTTGGATACAGTTTCAGGGGGCACCTCTAAGGTGCCCTCCGGGGTGAAGTTTACAATAAAATGTACACTGGCATCAGTGTGCATTTATTGTGCTGAGAAGTTTGATACCAAACTTCCCAGTTTTCAGTGTAGCCATTATGGTGCTGTGGAGTTCGTGCTTGACAGACTCCCAGACAATATACTCTTATGGCTACCTTGCACTTACAATGTCTAAGGTTTGGCTTAGACACTGTAGGGGAACAGTGCTCATGCACTGGTGCCATCACCTATGGTATAGTGCACCCTGCCTTAGGGCAGTAAGGCCTGCTAGAGGGGTGACTTATCTATACTTGCATAGGCAGTGAGAGGCTGGCATGGCACCCTGAGGGGAGTGCCATGTCGACTTACTCATTTTGTTCTCACCAGCACACACAAGCTGGCAAGCAGTGTCTGTGCTGAGTGAGGGGTCTCTAGGGTGGTATAAGTCATGCTGCAGCCCTTAGAGACCTTCCCTGGCATCAGGGCACTTGGTACTAGGGGTACCAGTTACAAGGGACTTATCTGGATGCCAGGGTGTGCCAATTGTGGATACAAAAGTACAGGTTAGGGAAAGAACACTGGTGCTGGGGCCTGGTTAGCAGACCTCAGAACACTTTCAATTCAAAACATAGCATCAGCAAAGGCAAAAAGTCAGGGGGTAACCATGCCAAGGAGGCATTTCCTTACAGTAACCATGTGAAGAAGAGGCACTTTCCTGCAAGTAATTCCTACAAATATTTTTGGTAAACCGTTTTTAGATAAGTTTCCTCTCTTTTATGTATTATGCCTTAGAAGAGGACATGACTTATCTTCACTGTATACGTTTTACTACACTTCAATAATTCCTTTTTTGGGTATTTTTATATATATATATATATATATATATATATGATAAAAAGATTTACAGGCTGAACTGCCACTTTGCTGTATCTGGCTTGTGACCTGGTGAATCCAGGCCCAGTAGGCACTACATTTTCCAGCATCTCAACAGGGTTGTACAAGATGTTCACTCCCTTGTGACACACCTCCCCCCCTTCAGATGATGAGCTGAAGTTTGCTGACTTATCTGTCCCATGCTCCTCGTTTAGACAACAAATGCGCCTGGGACCATGGAGGCAAAGTAGGTGAAACTGCTGGTACGTACTGCAAGGAAATGCCCCTGATTTCCAACTGATGCTGCTGATTTTTTTTATTTTTAGACTAAGTGCACGTTGAGGCCTCTTACCAGACCTCATTATCAGTGCACTGTCCCCAAAACGTGTTACTTTAACTACACCCAACTGGCAAAGGCTATCTTACCTGTAAGTTCCTAGTATAGGTTACCCAGGGCCTGTAAGTTTCAGAACTTTACCTGTCATTGCAGACTGGATGTGCTATTACTAACTGCTAGCCCAACTTTGCCATTAAAAGCTATCGCAAAGTCCACTATCACTCCTGTGGCAGGCCTGCTGAGCCCTAACGCAGGGTGCTGTATATTCCATAGGCAGATCATTTATTTGACATGTTCTGACAACAAAAATCCGAAACTGTTGTTTTGACTGTGGAAGGGCTTCGTTGCCCCTTTGGCAAGAGCAGGATTACATGCTGGACCCTCAGCTGTGCTACCTCTTGAACAGTGCAACCAAAGTTGATGCTCCAAGGTATCAAACAATTCGTTATATCAAGCCCGACATGGTTCTCAAGTCGAAATTAATGTAAAAAGTTAGTGCTCAACTTTTACTAAGTTGCCACTTTGTTGCCTTCAATCGTTTCTGCCCTTAACGGTTGCACATTGAACTTGAGCATGAGGCAGCTTTCTGCCCTCCCAGAGAGACGTGCAAAGGACTCCCAGGAAAGGATACTATGGGGGCCTGCACTGGAGAGAGGTGTTACCTCCCTCCTGCAGGAAGCCACACAGGTTTTGGACCAAAAGGTGAACTTCAAAGCTGAAGCTGCCTTTGAAGAGCAATAGAGGGAGCACTTGGGAGAGGGGCAGCCCTGTTGTTTGGACAGACAGGCAGACTCTCTGATATCACCTTACCAGGGTGGTGAGGTTGCTGAAGAGGAAGCATGCCACAAGATGTTGTTGAGTCTTTCTCATCAAGCATGACTGGTAGGTTTGTAGGTTTTGGGTATAAGCCTGAGTGGGGCCTAATGGACCTCACCATTGTATCTTTTGAGTTAGTCTGTTTTATTTCAGAGAACACGCAATGGTATCTCCTACTTTCCCTTTGTGATTGAGGATGGGTTATTTTTTATGTAAAAGGATATTTTCTTCCACACTAAACTAGGATTATACATGTATAGCACTCTTGCGTTTGTCAATCGTATTGAAACAGGACTCCTGTATTCACTTCACATGACCATCAATCCTTTTCCCAACCTCAGTTTTTTTCCACCAAGGTTCTAGCTGTACAGCTGCACACATGTTACTTTCATTGATTAAATTTCTTGAGTTAATAACTTCTCATCCGACTAACCCCTTCTTCTCTGCCCTCTTCTGTTTTCTTCAGCTTGTTGATTCGGCTTCGTGATGTTCAGAAGCAATGCCAAGGATTAAAGACGGACAAGAGCCAGAATGAACGGAAGATTGATGAGCTTTTGGAAGAAAAAGGAGATCTTTCCTATAAGGTTCAGACACTATAATTAGCATTTCTAAATGTTTGGTCTCTGCTCTTGTATGCAAGCACAGATGTATACATTCACTGGAGTATTTACATTACTTACGCTTGATGTCCTTTTACGTATTACTCTCTCATTAATTTCCCCTGGCTCAGCTTTTAATTGTATGGCTTATTTAAAATTCTGTCAAGTAGAAAAGTTGAGTTCAAATTTTCTATAATTGTATTCCAGCCCCATTCAGTCATTAACTTGCAATGCTGCTCCAGAGAATGTCTTTACCAAGAACGCTTGATGCTGTGTTGCTTAGCTTACCAGGATTTAATCCCTTTTTCTCCACTTTGCCAAATTCAATAAACACACACAGCTGGCTCATCCAATAAGCACTTCGAAGTTCACGTGCTTTATTTGTGATTTCTTCTAATATGGGGTGTTTTGATGTTTGCTCCTCTTGGGCTCGAAGTAATGCCACAGAAGGGTTCTCCAAATAATCACACTGCATTTCCCTTCTCTGACCTCCAGAGATGCTCCTTCCACCTATCCAGACGTTTTCCTACTGCACAGCTCTTGGAAGTTTCTTTAAAGTTCCTTAGTGCTTATTTTACAGGTAGAGTGGTCATCCTAAGCATCGTCTCCTGTAATGTTTGCCTTGTCTAGTATATTATTCTCTTGATGTGACGGAGCAACTGTACCATTTTTGATTATTTGACCTGGGCGCAAAGCACAATTTCCGGTCCTGCGCAATGTGTCATGCATGCTAATTGTACATGGACAAGGACTAATCCAATCAGTCTGTGTCTGAGTGGGTTACTTGAGTTAACTAAACATGGGTCCTGTGGTTTATTTTATTACCAAGACTGGTAATCCCAGGTAATGGAATGAAGGGCACATTTGTTAGCATAAATGACAATCATTTAATGGGTGCACAGTGTAATTTCATGGCTGCTGTCGTTTGGAGAGGAGAAAGACACTCCCAAGAGTTCTTCTATTATCTGATTCCAGTGAGCAGCACGTGCCCTGTAGTAAACAGAGGACTGATTTTTTTTTTTTTTTCCCCCAGTGCTCCACATTCATTTTGGAAAGGCTTATTGAATTATACTTTCTTGTGACCACATGGCTACGTCCATATCCGGTAAAAGATGTTTTTATCTGCATCTTGTATCTTGCATAGTAAAAGACTGGTTCACTGTAGCAAGCTCATGACAATGGACATGAATTGTATAATTATTGCAGGAAACACAGCTCTGGTACCCTTGTGTGGACATTTTCTTCACAGAATCAAGCCCCTCCTTAAATCTTCATGCCAATAGAATGGCTTCTTGACGTAGATTAGTGGATTATTGCTACAGATCTATTTATACACACTTTCACTTGGGCCTTTTGTTTTTTTTCCTTTTTGTGGATGCCTAGTAAGATGACAAGTACACCCATGGCTGTAAAGTGATTTAATCTATGAGAATACAGCACAAAATAGATGGCAAGATTCTCTGTGTCTGAAAGCCAAGCATCAACCATTGGATGCAGCCAGTGTTATATCAGATTCTTTAATATTAAATCCATTAATATTATCTTCACACATTCTTCAGCAGTGCATCGTCTACACTATTATCACCTTATGTACAGCACCTTTGTTGTACTTTAATCAGAGAAATATATTCTTGCAAAAAAGAGGTAGGCGTTTTTCAGTTTGCGTACACATTAAAAGTCACCTATGTGGTCAAATGTGCTGTTTTTTTCCCATTACCTGAATTAGCTATCCTGGTAATAAGACATTTGATCCCCGCTGGACTCCTTGTTTAGGGATGTCATGCACAGTAAAGTCATGAAAAAGCAGAAGCCAAAGTTCGTGGCATTGGGCACCTGAAGAACCACAGGAAGATTTCTATCCTGATCCAGATCTTGATCCAGATACACCCACTCACCATTGATCAGTAAAGAACTCAAGATATTGCAGGATGTATCAGAAAAACAGAAGAAGCCCCCAAAGAAGGGGATTCCAATCTGTTACCTACATTTATGTTAGGACCAGCTCAATGAATACCTACCTCAGGCTTTGACTTCATAGGCCAAACTAGTCCTACCCAAATTTCCCACCCCATGTAGCTTATATTGTGCAGTTTTACCTTTCACTCATACAATGCTGCCCTTACTCCTCCACTATCCAGTTGATGCATCATTGGGGCCCATGGAGCTGTTCGTCTTCCTGAATGTTCTGTCTGCACTTGTCAGCCTCCTAGTACCCTGCTGGCCTTGGCAGTGCTTCTGTTGAGAAGAGTTCACCTGCATCACCCACAACAGCACCATATTCTGGGTCTCTGTTTCTAGCAGTAAACCACCCTGTTGCTTTTTACATGGCAGAACAGCTAGTGGAGGAATCTCTTTATAGGCAGCTGCAAGTGTTAAATACTGTGAGAAGTTGTATGACCCATTTGGTTCAGACTCTGATCAGATCCAGGTGCCTGACTGTGTTACGTGATAATGATAGTGAATAGAACAATATTCTTTTGCTCGCAAGCACTGATGCTGACTGTTTAGCCCTACTAAATTATAGTAGCCTAGGTACCTCTTCAGAACTTGACATGGAGTTCCCTTTAGTGCCTCCCAAGCAGGAGATCACATCATTTACAGAAGTCTAGAGTAGGGTGACAGATTCTGGAACTAATCTACCCATGAAGGAAAGCAAATTAAATATCACTGAAAGTTTGCAATGAGAAACTTAGCACCCATGCTCCTGTTGAGTGAAGCCTTGATGGAAACAATTTTAACTTGGTTGGACAAGCCTTCTGGGCTGTCAAGCCTACATTACTCCGCTGATGTGAATCTTAAGTTCCTTACAACTCAGTTGTTGATGGGTAATCCGGTGCTGGAATGCACCCTTCTCCAGGCACAGCCCTGGCACTTTCCATGCAGCTTCCCAGAAGATGGAAACTATTGGGGTGCAGAACGGCCATCAGGCACTTACGTCTGAAATACAACCCATCTCTGGGAGCATTATGTTCATGTGTAATGGGAAATGTCGCAGATGATTGTGCCTAAATTGCCAGATCATTGCATGACCATTTTGCGGAGGTTGTTAGGGATGGTCATGATGCAGCTGGATAAATTTTTAGTCCTGATCTGAGTAGCGTCGACTTGGTATTGGTTTATCTGCTGCCATCCTCTGAAAGGTCAAACTACAGTCTACCAAATTTTGAGGTGGCAGCCATCCTAACCTAATAGCGATGAGTCAATGACCCCTATTCTCCTATTAAGAGGAATTACTAACTTGGTTCCCTGTGGCTCTCTTCCCTGACCGGTCAGGTCACGCATTTTGCATGTTCTCCAAGGACACCTATCCAGCAGCATAATCTCTAGCAAACCCATACAACACCTTACATGAGTGCAGTAGTTCCAGGGAACATCATGGCTATAAATAGCATTCTTCTTTCCCTTTCACTGCTCCATCTGCAAAATCGCTTTTGCTTGCTTCTTAAGGAGCACATGCATCCTTCGGGAGGCCATGGTGTCTTACTGCCTGCCATATAGGAAAACCATTATGATGCACGGCTGGGTTCTAAAGATAATGGACTATGATTATGCCCACCCCACCCAGCCCCCCTTTTTATTTTTTCAAGAGTTATTTTTTCTAATTCCCTCCGTTCTGTCATTCGTGTCATTCATGCTTGTATCCTACAAGAGGTCTCAACCCCTGTTCAGCAAAGGTGCTACGGAACTGGTTCTGGATGGCATCCTTGGACTTGCACAATGCGTATTTTCCTAGTAGTCCTCCAGTCGTACCAGGAGTTACCTGCACTTTGTGGTAGGCTCGGTTTTAATTTGCAGATTTCCTGTTCGGAGTGACATCTGCACCTTAGGTTATTACCATGGTGATGGCAGTAAGTGCAGTGCATCATTGGTGATCTCTCTATTCCTGTAGCTCCCTGCTGTTTCACTTAGGGTTTCCAGTCAGCCTCCCAAGCAGCACTTAGTTATCGCTCTGCCTCAAATTTTTATCTGGGAGGAGTTGGATCTCTCAGGGTCATCTTACAGGGCACAACTGTCTCCACCAGAAGAGTTGGCCATCAAACATCATTCTGGTGTTTCGGAGGGGACTATTCTTCCAGCCTACCAGCTCAACGCCTTCTGGGTCTCTTCGCTTCCTGTATCTTGGTGCTGACTTAAGCACATTGGCACATGTGGTTGCCTTTCATGAATGCCCCTGCGTCCGGTTGGTTCCC
The DNA here is from genome assembly GCF_031143425.1 of Pleurodeles waltl. Taxonomy (NCBI): domain Eukaryota; kingdom Metazoa; phylum Chordata; class Amphibia; order Caudata; family Salamandridae; genus Pleurodeles; species Pleurodeles waltl. The sequence goes on along the minus strand of NC_090447.1, from coordinate 73,726,375 downwards.
TCTGGAGTGTTCTTCTGCTGCATCTGGATGAATCGAGATAGGTTCATATCTTTTTTTTTTTTCTTGGCAATGAAAAATCTTGCTTGTGGTAGAACAGTCTGAAGCAGTGGCCATGGTGGTGAAAGATGACTCCTCTTTGGAGGGGCTGAAGATCCGAGGACTTTGGTCTCCAGAGGAGTAACTGTATCTTACTTAAGGCGATCTGTCTAGCTTTAAGGGTCTTCTTACCCCATTCACTGTCTAATGATTTGAGTCCTTACAGACAAAAAGGTATCAATATTGTATGTCTAGGAGTAGGGAGGCAAGACACACATGCCTTGTGTGTGTTTAATAAATAAATAAATAAATAATGTAACTGTAGGCTTTTTTTCGGGTTCACTCTTGTAGTCCACCTTTGGCGGGTTCTCTGAGCATGAGACCGGACTACCACAATCATTGCCACCTGGCTGATCAAGTGTGGCTGCTTTACTCGTGAATGGTTCAGGCCATCATTTTCCTCTGGGTCACTTCTGGAGGAATATGTTGCTGTTTATTAGAATAAACATTGTTGTGGTCTTCAGTTTCTGTCTGAGGGGTCCCTGGGAAACTAATTTTATTTGAGGTGGGAATTCTTCTACGCTGGGTTCTGTCTTCTCTAATTGCTCGGCGGGGTAGAGGAAGTTTTGCAGGGCAGCTCAAGTGTTCTCAGTCACACTACAGATGTAGAGGAATCTGATTTGCTTGTCCCATTGTTGTCCTTTTCCACTTCCTTAAGGCAGACCTGCTTTCCCAGTTGGCGTGGCAGGTTCTACATTTCCTGCCACCTATTTGTCGATTTTGAACTGAGCAGCTTTTTTTTCTTGGATTACTTGCAGAGACTGTGGACATCATCTTATCAGTGGGTTATCCCTTCACCAAATCTGGACATCTGATCAGTTTTGCGGTTTGGTTTCCTGAGGAAGTGGTTGATCCTCCTAATTTGCATTTTTCTAATGTTTATTTTTTTGCTGTGGGCTAAGATATCTTTCAGCTCTTTTAACCTTCTTTTGTTTGCTTGAACAAGCTTTCTTGAAGTCCTCCATTGTCATGAGATTCCTTCAGGGATTGACTTGCAGGTTCCATCCCTCACCTTTCATAGCACATGTTGCTGTTTTCTGATCAAATGTTTTTCTGTTTGCTGTTACCTCAGTTTGCCACATTGGGGAAGTGAAGGCATTGTCCCCCCCTTATTTACCTCTTTCTTCCTAGATAGGTTGGTGCTGAGGACAAAAGCGTCAATCTTTGAGATATTTTTAACCTCAGATTACTGACTTTTAAGATAATTTAAGGCTTTGGACTGTACTAGAACCTTTATGAGCAATGTTGAATGCATGCCAGTGGGTGATGCAGTTTGGCACTGTGGTAACTATTTGCTTCCTGGAAGTGATGGAGAAAAGCTACATATACGTATCACGCCTTTGGTTGATATTAGTTCCTTCCTTATTATAACCTTGAATATGGATCCCTTTCCAACTTCGTCGGCTTGTCAGTGTGCCAGGAAAGAGGTCTCCATGTAAAATGACAGGATTCAAGCTCTGTTGTTACTGCAGGAACCAGATGTCGGTCATAGACTCTCACACTGTGTGCCTCTGGTGCCTAAACTCCAGTCCTGACTCTAAGTTGTGCAATAAATGTTCCCTCTTGTACCTGATGGCGATCAGGAAGCGTCAGACAAAGGTTTAAATCGCCAAACACAAGAAAAGATCCTATTCCAAACAACAGTCTTGCTGTGTGTTGCAGGGCCACTCACATGCCATTCTCATTACAAGTCCCCTGGTGAGTCGAAAAGAAACATAAGGGGAAGAAAGCCACATAGGATTTTACCTCATCCCACCCCTCAAAATCAGAGAAGTCATAAGGGAGCCTATCAAAGGGTCACTCATTTCTAGCATCTTTTTAATCCCATTCTTTACCTTATGTGTTCCTGGCACGTTCCTAATACCCCAGGTTGGCTGAAATTGTGGCCATAAAAAATGCAATTCTGTAGATCTTTCAGATGCTGGTGTGCCCCATGGAGCCAGTGGTCTCCAGGTGGACTTATATTGGCAGACTGGCCCCTTGGTCCCAGTACTGAAGCCAGTCTAGACCTGCACTCAAGGACCAGTGTATGTCAATTCCTTCTTTGCTTGCAGTGGTACTGGGTTAAATCTAAGAACTGGTCTCTTAACCTGAACTGATACTTGCTGTGACAGATCAATGTTGTGCCATAAAATAGATGGTTGACCAGTGGATGCACAGGCAGACTTCCAGCCTCATTCTCTTCCTCTGAACCATTAGAATAAGGAATATGGGCACTATATGAACCCGATGTGGTCCAGGACATAATTAATGTCCTTCACAACACTGATGAGAAAGGAGTGGACATTCTTCTCTTCCCCTCATTTTACGTTGATGAAGGCCTGTACTTAGGCCCACAAAATGCCACATGGTAGGTACTTCACCAGAGACTGAGCTGAATTCATCACCTGGGCCACCATCGGAAAAAGGGCTATTTTGCTGCTCCAGTGCTTATAGCAGCAGAAGTGCCAGTGTTAAAAATTGCCTACTTTGGAAACTATAGCCAATTTGACTGAATGTTCAACCAGGTAAAACTTCATCAGAGCCACTATTACATTTAATGTGACCCTTGCAGATGGCCTCTTTGTCACTTGGTCTAAGTCATGCTCAGCCCCTCTGGTCGACTGACCTTTGGCCAGACAGCACACTGACCAGCCTTATGAGATAGTTTTGGCTTAATGCCCCAGGTGATCCAAGATGGACTGGATGCAGCAAAGTGTGTCATGTGTGCTCTGGTAGGGGGCAGGATACTCACCCCAGGATAAGTCATTGTGGTGGGTTGAAGTCCATGAACCCTATTGGAGATTCCCTCACAAGCTATCATTGACACAGTAGCATTCAGGGACTTTCCATGGTGGGAGCAAGTTTGGGACATTCCGGACTCTGTCCTGGGTCTCCTTAAGATTGTTTCTATGCCTTGTGGGGCTCCTGGCTTTATGCATCACGCTATTCCCATATGCCAGATGGTATATGTTGACACTGCAGTAGAACCTGCTGTTGCATTGGGTTCATTTATTTTTGCCTTTCAAATTCGGTTCAGATCTTGCAAGAGGCTGCTCAGGAAATCATGTAACAGACTAGTGCCAACCTAACAATTGGCAGGACATTTTCCCTTGCCCCACTCCGTGTCAGTTGTAACAGATGTTTCTGATACACTTCTGACCACAGATTCCTCATCTTGGAATATTCACTAGGCATTAAACTGGATTCATTAACATTTTTGAGCAGTACTTCTGCCTTTGGAAGATGGAGTGTACAGCTCTGCGTCAACATCATCCACGCCAAATGTGATATGCACGGGGTCATTTAAGCACCATCCATGTGTGCTGGAATAAGTTCCTTTTTTTCTGTCTCCTTTAACGCAGATCTGGAGATACCTCAGTCTTTTGGTCATCCTTTTTCATGTTTTTCTTCCCAAACCTTTTTCATCAGTTTGCAACAGAACTGTCCCCTCACAAGTCCACAGGGTGTAAGCCTTGGATGGATTCTCATAAGCAGCTGTGTGTCTGATCCCCACTTGGTCTGTCTATGGTTTCTGGGATCGAGCCACAACCCCAAGACTTGCGGCGCCTGTGCTTCCATATATCCGAAGCCCATCCAGGAAAAAGATACCAGACTCTTGGTTGACTGGCACCTCAAGGCTCCATGCAGCTCCAAATCTTGTGACTATCCCGATCTTTCACAGAACCGTTCTCATGACAGGCCATCATCCTAGTCATCTGCCAAGTCTAAGACAACGTAAAATCGAACCTTGTCTTTGTGGCACCCCTCCAAGGCCCCGGACAGGTCACAAAGGCATCATTGTGCCACATGCTTCCGCAGTTGTTCTGCAGAGCGGACACTGACCCTGACCCCACATCAGCCCGAATTTCCCAGAGGTACTCCAGCCTGCATGAGTTTTGTGATACAATGGGTCTGATCTTTGGCACGACCTCTGGGCCCCAAGAGCCCCACTTGTTACTGCTGGTGAAACCTTCCTCTGTGCCTTTTGGGAGCCCATTGTCTGCCTCTGGATCTGGACCTCTTTCTGACCCAGAGGTTTTTGCCAGAGAATGATCCATCAATGCAAATTTTCCTTATAAACTTAGCTGGATGACATTCATGTGCTGATTCTGTCCAACTCCAAGGTTGTGGAGCTGCAACCTTGTTTGAAGTCTACCTTGATGCCATTTCTGCTCTGTGCTACGGGTAATCCCTCTGATTCAATCTGTTTGGGGGGATGACTGATGGTGGCTATTTTGGGGATGCTTTTGCTCCCCTCTGGACGACCACTGGTATGAGGGACACCTGGATGTTAGTGGCCTGGATACCTCAGTGGACTCTGGCCTTGACTCTCCCACAGCCAGAGTAGACTCTGTTGTTCACTGTGGTGGTGTGGAGGGCAGCAGGCATCTTGGACTAAAAACTACTGATCTGCAAGTCAAAACTAATATTCTCACTGCCGTCCTTCAGCCAGGCCCAACCAACTCTGAGCCCCTCTTGCCCTTTAATTAGGCCTTGACGGATGTCCTTTTGGAGAGTTAGACCAAGGTGTACTCTGAGGCACCACTCAGCAAGCAAATTGCCTGTCATCGTCCTGTGCCTGGGCCCCTGATTTTGTGACACCCTACCCTCTCAAGTGTGGAGGTGTAGGCATCTACGGCCAAAGTGAATCTAAATGCGTTCCCTACTACTGATATGGATGCAAAAGGTATTTTTTTTCCAGTCTTGGCATTGTGCTCTGTCAGCACCACATGCCTGGTGTGTGGCTACCCCAGCTTCCTATGGGACTCAGTTGCCTGGGTTATGCCGAAGGTCCAAGAGAATGCCTTAGTAATCTTGACCCAAGTGATTACAGATGGCCAGGATGCAGATAAATATTTCCTGTGGGCTGCATACCAGGGACACTTTAGACAAAGCCATTGGCTATACAGTTTCTCTCGGTCTTCAAGGCCTATCTTATGGACATTACCTTTGATGGCCACCACCTGTTAGGGGAAAGGCTGACACTGCTGGAACGATTTTAGGATAGCTCTGCACCCTGCTAATCAATGCATATGCAGTAGATTTGAAGTCCTAAAAGGGTTCTCTCTGCTTCTCTTCTCCACAGGCTAGGGGCAACGGATGCAGAGGTGTCTTAAGACATCTGGTTTTCTCCACCTGGAGCACTCTCAGTTGAAAGGGCTTGCAGGAAGAGGCTGCAGGCAGTGTTGGTGAGTCCACTGTGCAAGTCCAAAGTGGGCTTGGACTTTGGAGAGCTTGAGGACCATGTTAGCACCATTGGCCCACTTCAGCTCTGGCTAGGCGGCACAGGTGCAGTGTTTTCCGGTATTGGGTTTTTCTGGTATGGAGAAGTCTCAGATCTCTTTGAGATGCCTGCAAGGTGTAGGGAAGCAGCTCTGCTGCTCCACGGGAGTCCCTGGGTCTTTGAAGGCAGGCAGTCCTCCCAGGCTTTTGGAGGCACAGCAGCTTGCAAAGAGAGTCACTTTGGCGCAAATCGGTAGAAACAGCAGACAGGCTGGCAGGGCTTGGGGCCAAGTCAGGTGCTTATTCCTCATGCTTTGCTTTTGTGGCTCTTGAGTGTCTTTAATAGGTCAGCAGGAATCTAATTTCCGGGTGCCACAGGCTCTCCTAAATACTGCATTTAGGGGTGTTTCAGGGGTAGCCAATGGGCTACTTGCCTCTAGGGTCACTACACCCCCTATATTCCTGTTGGAAGTGGACATAACCATGCCCCAGAGTTCCTAAATCTGACAACACTAGGATGGCAGATTTCTAAACAGTATTTACAGTCCCCTTTTTCTCCATTCTTCATTCTCACATGAGTGCACCTTCAAACATGAGTTCAGCATTTCATTGCTGCTGTAAAAAAAAATGAAAAAAATCCTCCTTTGTTTATTTAAATACACTAAACGTTTGTTCCATGTGTAATAAATCTAGCCCACATGTCGGGTACTCATGATCCATGCATGACTTGCCTCTAAGTTCACTAATAGCTTTGCCATCATGGCAGGAGTGTTTGTCAGTTTGTTTAAACACTCACTTTTAATAAGTTTATTATTACAAAATACTCTGGTAGTGCACTGTCATTTACAGACTTGTAAATTTCTAAGCAATGTCCAAACCCTTTCCACTAACCTGCAGCTTTACTGATAAAACTATGTAGTGTATTAACAATAATCTGTGAACATTGGGTTTCAGAAAACATGTATCATTTGCACATCACCAAGAAAAGTGTTCTGAATTTTTCATACTATTAAAATATTTTTTTCATCACACAGAAGTTCAACATTGATCTTTCACAGCTACTGAAATATTTGTTGCAATGTTTGTAAAATTGACTTAGTTATGTAAATGTTGTGTTAGAAAAAACCTGATACCAAAAGCCTTTCATTTCACGTAGGTCAAACAGTTCACCTTACAAAAGCCTGGAACTCTGCAGTCGCAAGGAAAAGTATTTGCATTGCAAGAAGACAAACTGACTTTTGACCTCTGTCTCTGAACACAAAGCATATGTGACAAGAATAAGATTTAAAGGCATCTTAATTGCTAATTCAGTTTCTGACTAAACAGAGCACCTCTTCATCGTACACTCGCCAGAAGGGTCAAGTGGAACCTAAAAATAGCTTGACCTCATAAAAATAAAACTTGCCGTAGCGAGTGGTCGAGTAGATTTTTCTAGCCAGGCCCGTGTCAAACACATGTACTTAAAATGGCTTCCCTGTCCACTCTCCGTCTGAGAATCGACGGACATAGTGGGGGCATATCTGCTCTTGCAGATACGTCCTCAAATGTAATATAATGCACCCTGCCTTAGAGCTGCAAAGTGTGCTGTAGGGGTGACTTACAGATATTGCATGCAGTGTTAGGGAACGTGGCACACAGGCTTTGTGCCATGTTGTGTTTTCACTTTTAGCTGCCTCAGAGCACGCAGCCTGCAATGGCAGTCTGCATGTGCTAGATGAGGGGTCCCTGAGGGTGGCATCATACATGTTTGCAGCCCTTGGGAGCCCTCTTTGGTTCCCATGTCCATGTACCATGGGTAGCATTTACTAAGGATTGATAGGGGTGCCAAAGGTATGACTAATTGGGGAACTATTGCATAGTTTTAGGTAGAGATCTGGCACTGGGGACCTGGTTAGCAGGAATCCAGTGCACTGTCAGTCAAAATTGCATCAGATACCAGGCAAAAAGTGGGGGCTACCATGTGAAAAAGGGGCACTTTTCTACAGTGACTGATGCATCATTTTTGGGTTGGAGGGTCTGGTATCTGGAAGAGGTTTATCCCTATATCAACCTGTTGAAAATAAGAGCCATCTGCGTGGTATTGAAAGCCACACTGCTGTCCATCAAATGAAGGCTCGTTCAGCTGTTTAGGAGCACCCCATCTTCCCCTAATCCCCTGGTGGAATTCTAGGGAAGGTTGGGGTTTGTGGACCTGTGCCAGGAGAACTTGCGCCCCATACTGTGGCTTGACCACAAAAGGATCTTCTAGGTAGTGTAATATCTGGCTCAAATCTTTTAACGCCAAGGCAGACAAACACAGCCGTTGCCTTGTGGATCATCAATGACGATTGCATCCAGGGGAGACGCAAGGTCTCTTCTGCAAATGGGGGAGAACCTTGGCTTGATCCGTTCGGCACCGAAGAGAACATGTAATTTCAGCACTTCTGCATGTTGGAGTTTCCAAGGAGGTTCTTACTTGGAGACGTGTTTTGTTCTGAGTTGAACCAGTGGTGGCTCCTTTTTTTTTTTTTTTCTTCCTTTCCGCCGATTCCTCTCTTGCCCTGCATTCTAAAGATCAGAACTGACTACGCCCAAGCCATTCTAGTGGTTCCTGTTTGGGCACGCAGAGTGTAGTGTCCCGAAAACATGAGCATCAGCCTTCTGATCAAAATGCCTCTCGAGGAGTATCTCCTGTCGCAGCAGCAAGGCAGGGTCCTGCACACCAAGCCGCACACTCTCCACCTCCATGCTTGGAGATTGAGTAGCAGCAGCAGTGTGTGTTTGACCTTCCTTCTGGAGTCATGAATGCCATTTTGGCAGCCAGCTGTCAATCCACCAAGTATATGCAGCATTTGTTTCCCCCTTCTCCTTTCCTTATGGGCCAGTGGGACCTAATTTTGTTTTTTACTGTTCCTTTTATCCCCTTTTGAGCTGCTGCACAGTCCTGCGATTGCTCATCCTGAAGATGTTCCTCCTGGCCATAAAATTGGCACAGAGAATAAGTGAGCTGTAGGCTCTTCCTTCGCATCCTCCTTACGCTTCTTTCTGTCCTGACAAGTTGATTCTAAGGACATATGCCTCTCTTCCCCAAGGGTGTTGACTCCCTTTCACTGACCAAACTATCACTCACCTAACTTTTCTTTTCTCTTACTCACACCTTTAGGGAGGAGGAGATACTACACCGGTTAGACCCGAAAAGGGCTCTATGCTTCCATTTTGGTCGCACCAGAGAGCACTGGGTTGATTAAAAGCTCTTTATTGGGTTCTCAGGAGCAAAAAAGGATAAGATAGTGCAGAAGTGTGCCATCTTGCACTGGATAGTGCTCTGCATCAAGGGCTTGCATTGGTGAAGAGGCTGCCTCCTGAAGGCCTATTGTGGGTTCACTCCACCAGGGCTAAGGCTGCTACCTCTGCTCTTGCATGAGTACCGCCTGAGATGGATATTTACCAAGCAACTATGTGGGCATTCCTCAGTATGTTCAGGAACCACTACTGTTTGAGCAACGAAGTCCACCTTGGATGGATATTTCACCTTCTCGGCCCTGCACGGCTTTTCGATTTGAAACAGTTGGCAGATCCACCACCTGGATGGTTTTGCCTTGGTATCTATTCTAAGGTGAGGATTCTGTGGTTAGAATTCCCTGAGAAGAACCAGTTTGGTACATTCTGTAGCTCCCTTTCTATTAGAGACACTGTTGATTTGCCTTTTCCTCACAACCTTTCCTTCCTTCCTGATCTGCAAAACTGGTCTCCATCTAAAAAGGTTCCAGTGTAGTAATCTGCACAGTGGTCATAACTAGGTGTATTTGGCTCCGTGTTTGTGGACGCGGAAGGTTACAAAAGCAGCTGTCAGCATGCATGCATGGATGGAACCTAAATGAACTCCTGCTTGTCACTACTGGCGTGAGCGACTGACAGCTGTCTGCGCCACCTGCTGGCACACAGAGGTATTGCTAAAAAAAGTGCCCAGATTCAGTATGACCCCTGGGGAATATTCGAAGGTGAGGAGTTTGTGGTTGTACCAGACAAGGGGTTTCTGAAAGTAAGTAAATTGTTCTACTGGGTTGTGAGTGCTATTTGATGGATGTATTACTCTGGAGCTTGTCAACCTTTTGGAGCTTTGAGCAACCTCGCCTGTCCTGGAAAGCCTTCCTGCTGACTATCCAAGGGAGACCTGGTGCAGGTACTAATATACAGCCTGATTGGAGGGCTCAAAAAAACTGATCACTTTGTTGGTGAAGTGCGCAGCACTTTTTGAAGGCTAGTCTGTTCTGCCATGGGCACTTTGTCCTAACTGCAGTCCTCTGCATTGCCACACCAGGTCCAGCGACTCTGTATTTAATCAGTTGGCTGTGGGTGATCATGTTGTAATTTGAGGAATCCAGAACAATAAACCGAATGGCCTTTGGGAATTATAAATAGATAACCCAAACAGCCTTGTGCACGTACAACTTTTCCTCCTGTCTTAGTAAGACTGATTGGGTGGAGGCAGCACCCCCGTAAAAGGTATGAGAAAAATACTGCCAAGCTGTGCATTTTAACATCTTGTGACTCTGGACAAATCCCTTACACAAAATGAATGTATTTGTGTGGTGTAACACGCTCATTTAAGACGTTCTAATTCCCTGCGGCCCAATACATGGTAAATAGAAGTGAAAAATGATTCACTAGCAGCAGCATTTATGGGCACAACGCAGGAATGAATGTATTGCGTAAGCATTTATTTATTGAAGTCTCTGTAGCCTGCATTTCAGCCACAGGATGAGTAGCTGCTCAAAGTTATGTGATTGACTGTTTTTTTACTTCATGGTTAAAAACACTCACTTTTAATAAATACTTTCTAAATAATCTGCTGTGCAAAGGGGAAATGCATCTGTGTTGAAAAAACACTTTCTTAAATTTTGAAGCCAAGCGTATCATATTTGAGCATGTTTGTTGAATTATTTACATTCTAATATGTTCAAGGCTCGTGCAAGGGCTCTCGGAGCCCGAGCCAACTCTTGGCTCGGCTCTCCCTGTTAATTTCTTGGATCTCAAACCTCCTTTCCCCCGTACTCCTTATGCTAAAATGGTATATTCTGGGACCAGTGCATTATAAAAAGTACAAAGCAGCAGCACAGATCACAGCAGCTATTGATGTGTTTTATTTACATGCTGTGCATTATACTTCTGCCACCTAGTGTTGGGCTTGGAGTGTTACAAGTTGTTTTTCTTCGAAGAAGTGTTCTCGAAGCACGAGATCGAGTGGTGACTCCTCTTCGGTTCCATTGCGCATGGGCATCAACTCCATGTTAGATTGTTTTCTTTCCGCCATCGGGTTCGGACGTGTTTCCTCTCGCTCCGAAATTTCAAATCGGAAAACTTTGAAAACGCTTTATTTTCGTTGGTATTGTATCGATCGGGTTTACATCTTCCTTCGACACATCGGTACCATCATAGAAGACAACTGTACTCGCCCTTCGAGGCGCGCGCGCCCAACTCTGGCCTAGTTGTGCTGACTGCTTGGAAGCCTCATGGATCGGACTCCATTCTGGTTCTGTCCTCTGTGCCACGCAAAATATCCTTATACAGACTAACATCTTGTCTGTAATCTTTACCTTTCCCCAGATCGGGAAGAAAATTGTGAGGCCTGTGGATCCTTCCGTTCCAAAAAGACTCTTCAAGACAGGAGGTCACGAAGACTCGAGATGGCGTCCAGAAGCACCGAACATCTCGACGTGTAGGGGAAGAAATCATGCAGACAGCAGTCTCTGTTCGAGGTTCCGACTCTGAACAGGCATCCGAGGAAGACAGACCAGTCATGGCAGGACAGCATGTGAGTACGCCTGCCCCTGTACCCTCACAAAGACAAAAACATAAGGTCTTGGGTACGCCACTGCCGAAAGGCCATGGCTTGGCCCGGAAAAAGACTACTGGTGACCAAACTACCAGTTTGACACCAAAAAAAGGCCACTCCTCCAAAAACATCGGAGGCAATAAAAAGCTCAGTGTCTGACTCGAGCAAACACAAGTTTTTGGAGTCAAACTCGGAAATCCCTTTCGGAGCCGAGATCATCCACTGCACCATCTTTTTTTGATCCCGAAAAAAACGGCTTTGGAGCCGAAAAGGCCAGGTTATATAGTGGAGCATGGACTTTCAAAGAGACTAAAAAAGCCACAAAACCTCTGAAGAGGAGTTTCAAGTACAGCCAGTACTTAGTGATGGACAAAAGGCAAGCCAGGATTCATATCCATAAGGAAACCGGCAGAATCCTAACAGCACATCCTCTAAAACCAAAGAGAAAGCTAGCCTTTCAGGAGGAATTGGACACTATGCAGCCTCCAGCTAAAGTGCCAAAGTCGAAGGAGAAACCACCACCACCTCCTCAATTTTCTCCTCCTTCTCCTCCTCCTCACTCTCACACCAGCATACCTCTCCTCTTACCAGTCCTACACCAGTGCAGTCACCCACACACTCTTTTGACTCCCAACAGGACAGTGTAGATCCATGGGATCTTTATGATCCAGATCCCATTCCTAGCAATGACCCAGACAGCTATCCCTCTAAGCCTTCACCACCTGAGGATAGCACTGTGTACAATCAGGTGTTAGCTAGGGCTGCAGCATACCTTGGGGTCACCATGCATACTGAACCACCGGAAGAGGATTTTTTGTTTAATACCCTATCCTCAACACATTCAAAATACCAGTGCCTCCCCATGCTCCCAGACATGTTAAAACATGCCGATCAGATATTCAGTGAGCCCGTTAAGGCTTGTATACTAACACCCAGAATCGAGAAAGTATAAACCTCCTCCCTCTGATCCTGATTACATAACACATGAATTACCTCCAGACTCAGAAGTGGTCAGCGCTGCTAGAAAAAGGGCAAACCTCCAAGTCATCAGGAGATGCTCCCCCACCTGACAAAGAAAGCAGAAAGTTTGATGCTGCAGGGAAGAGCGTTGCATCCCAGGCAGCGAATCAGTGGAGGATAGCTAACTCACAAGCACTGTTAGCTAGATACGACAGGGCCCATTGGGATGAGATGCAAGACATAATTCAACATCCCCCCCCCAAAGAACACCAGAAGAGGGCACAACAAGTAGTGGAGGAAGGGCAAGCCATTACAAATAATCAAATTAGATCTGCCCTAGATGCAGCAGAAACCGCTGCTAGAAGTGTCAATACTGCAGTGACAATACTTAGGCATGCATGGCTCAGGTCTTCCGGTTTTAAACCCGAAATACAGCAAGCTGTGTTTGAATATGCCATTCAATAAGAAACAACGCTTTGGCCCAGAGGTTGACACAACCATTGAGAAATTACGCAAAGATTCAGACACCGCAAAAGCAATGGGTGCACTACACACCACACCATACAGGAGATCCTTTCGGAAACCTCAGTTTCGAGGTGGATTTAGAACACAAGCAGCAGAGGCATACACATCGCAGGCAAAACCAACCTACCAACCACAATACCAACAAGGTGTTTTAGGGGCACATATAGGTGGCAGTATCCCAGAAATAGAGGGAAATTTCCAACCCCTAAGCAACATCCACAGCACCCTAAGCAGTGACTTGCTTCATCCCCTTCCACACCTCTCCTGTGGGGGGAAGAAGACAACAGTTCCACGCAAATTGGCAAAACATTACCACAGACAATTGGGTACTATCAATTGTCCACAATGGTTATTGCCTAGAATTGATACAAACTCCCCCAATCCTTCCACCAAGGTCACACAAACCATCCACAGAACACATCAATCTGTTACAGAAAGAAGTCAGATCTCTATTACTCAATCGATAGAACCCGTACCACAAGCTCAAATAGGGACAGGAGTTTACTCACTATATTTCCTGATTCCCCAAAAAGATGGCACCCTCAGACCAATATTAGATCTCAGAACCCTCAACCTTTACATCCTGTCAGAACATTTTCACATGGTAACTCTACAAGATGTTATCACACTACTCCAAAATACAAATTCATGGCAACATTAAACCTCAAGGATGTGTATTTCCGTATAGCCATCCACCCTGCGCACAGAAAATATCTCAGGTTTGTCATTCAAGGAAAGCACTATCAGTTCAAAGTGTTACCCTTTGGAATAACAACAGCTCCAAGGGTATTCACAAAGTGCCTAGCAGTAGTCGCAGCTTACCTAAGAAGACACAATATACATGTCTTTCCATATCTAGACGATTGGCTAATAAAATCAATAATATGCAGGGCCAAAACCATACGGATTTTGTAATACAAATCTTGCACAAGCTAGGGTTCTCAATAAATTACAAAAAGTGGCATCTACAACCGGCACAAATACAACAGTATTTGGGTGCAATACTAAATACCCAAAAGGCGCTAGCATGTCCAAATACGCAAAGAATGCAAGCTTTCCAAGATATAGTCCCACAGATACAAACAAATCAACAGTACACTGTCAGATTTGCCACGAAGATTTTAGGGAGGATGGCATCATGTATTGCGATTGTTCCACATGCAAGACTAAACATGCGGCCCTTGCAACAGTGCCTTGCACAACAATGGTCACAGGCACATGGTCAACTACAAGGTCTAGTGTTGATAGACCGCCAAACATGCATGTCCCTTCAGTGATGGAATTCCATAAATCTAAGCAAAGGGCGGCCATTTCAAGACCCTGTGCCTCAGACCATAATTACAACAGATGCATCGATGATTTGTTGGGGAGCTCACCTCAACAATCACAACATTCAAGGACAATGGGATGCTAAACACAAACAGCTACACAAATCACTTAGTTAGCTGTCTTCCTAGCACTCAAAGCTTTTCAACCTCTTCTCACACAGAAGAATGTCAAAACAGACAACATGACAACCATGTATTACCTAAACAAACAAGGAGGGACACATTCGTCCCAACTCTCCCTTCTAACCCCAAACATTTTGAAATTGGCAATCCACAACCAAATTCACCTGTTAGCACAATACATTCCAGGGATACACAACCAATTGCCCGATATTCTCAGCAGAAATCACCAACAAACACACGAATGGGAGAGTCACCTTCAAGTATTTCAAAAATGCTTTCAACAATGGGGAACTCCAAACATAGATCTGTTCGCCACAAGCGAAAACGCAAAATTCCAAAACGTCGCATCCAGACACCCACATCCCTTATCCAAGGGCAATGCTTTATGGATCATTTGGTCAAGGATATTTGCTTACGCTTTTCCCCTCTCACACTCATTCTGTTTCTGGTCAACAAATTGAGTCAAAACTCACTCAATATGATACTTTTAGCACCAACATGGGCCCGTCAACCGTGGTACACAACATTGTTAGACCCTTCAGTAATACCACACTCCAAACTCTCAGACAGACTAGATCTGTTGACACAAAGCAAAGGACAAATCAGACACCTAAATCCCAAAACACTCAATCTGGCGATTTGGCTTCTGAGGTCATAGTTTGGATATTTACAACTACCATCCGAATGTATGGATGTTATTAAACACACAAGAAAACCCTCTACTAGACAGTGCTATGCTAACAAATGGAAAATATTTGTATATTTCTGTCAATCTAAACAGATTGCCCCTCTTACAGCATCAATACAAGATTTTGCATGCTATTTACTTCACTTACAAAAATCAAATTTAGCATTCCCTTCCATAAAAATACATCTTACTGCAATGTCAGCATATTTACAAAATATACAGCACAGCTCCTTATTTAGGGTTCTTGGCATTAAATCTTTCATGGATTCCACCCAGGACACCTCCAGTTCCCTCTTGGAATTTAAACCTAGTGCTTACCCGACTTATGGGCCCACCATTTGAACCTATGCACTCATGTCAAATGCAATTCTTAACATGGAAGGTTGCCTTCCTAGTCGCAATTATGTCTTTACCAAGAATAAACAAAATTCAAGCCTTCACTATTGAAGAACCGTTTTTCCAAGTACCCAAACATAAAGTTGTACTAAGAACAAACCACAAATTTCTGCCAAAAGTCGTCTCGCCTTTTCATATAAATCAAACAGTGGAACTACCAGTCTTCTTCCCACAGCCAGATTCTGTAAAAGAAAGAGCTCTACATACATTAGACATTAAAAGAGCTCTAATGTACTATATAGACCGAACAAAACCATTCAGAAAGACTGAACAACTGTTTGTAGCTTTCCAAAAACCTCATAGAGGTAACCCCATTTAAAAACAAGGGTTGGCAAGATGGATTGTAAGATGCATCCAAACATGCTACATTAAGCCAAAA
Organism: Pleurodeles waltl; assembly: GCF_031143425.1. Lineage (NCBI taxonomy): Eukaryota > Metazoa > Chordata > Amphibia > Caudata > Salamandridae > Pleurodeles > Pleurodeles waltl. The sequence goes on along the minus strand of NC_090447.1, from coordinate 73,710,860 downwards.
GACAACTCTTAGTTACTCCTAAAGCACAAGGAAAAAAGGTGCTACAATGGATTTTTTAGGAAATATACCAATGGCTGAAATATGTAAAGCAGCTACTAGGTCAACACCACATACATTCACTAAACACTATTGTGTAGATGTTTGAGCAAGACAACAAGCCACAGTAGGTCAAGCTATACTTCAACTCCTACAGACTGACCACCGCTATTTTTATAGGAGGACAAACTGCTTTGTAGTCTATGCACAGCATGTGTATCTGCAGCTACACATGCCACTGAACGGAAAATGTCATATATATATATGCACACACACACACACACACATATATGGAAATTGGAAGCTGGGTCGAAGCACAAATAAGAGTGTGTCCCCTTCACAGGCATTCAATTTACATAAGGTGCTGCTAGAACCTGGGGATTTAAGGTAATGAAAAGGTATTTTAGACTGTTAACCTGTAGGTGCTGATCTTACGAAATCATAAACTTTTTACAAATTTTCCACAAAACCACTACAAAGACCACATTGATGTGTGATTTTCAGTGGTGGAATTGGAAGCCATTTACACCTGGAGACCATAAACTGGTGGACAAGGCATCACAACACAGGGGGTGTAGTCAAAAGAAATAGAGTCATGAAATTCAGTCTCGCTGTCAGCTTACACATTTACTTTTTAAAACCATGCTGCTAAGAAACTTGCTCCAAGGGCACACATGAGCTTAACTGGTCACAAAGAGTGCATTTTAAAGCATCCTATGAGGTTAGGCACCGTCTGCAGGGACTGTCCAGTAAGTCTTGGCATAATAATAAAAGTAAGATAACTTTGGTGTAGAGACAGGAGTATTGTCTAGTAGCAGTTTTGACCTTTTAATGTTGCATAGAGGGCTGGTGTTTCTCCTGTAAAGCTCATTGGGTAACATGCAGATCATATTTTTACTTTATGCAACTAGGTAAGTGTGTTTTTGCTTTTGACACATTTTCTTACTTGGATTTCATAGATTGCAACTCCAATATAGCACAGTGAGCTATGAACTAGCATCAAGTAATGGGTTTAAAACTTTACGGAGTTCTTTCTAGGGCTGCTCAAAACGGTCACTTTGCATAGTAATGATGTCTTATAACTACAGACAACCCCAAGCACTGTTACATTGTAAATCCTGACTGTTTCTCCCACCTATGCATTCTTAGCACACAATGTTATCTTATAGTACATAGAGCTTATATGCAATGGGTGAACAAAGTCAAAAACCTGCCTTAGGTGTTTATCTTAAGTACTTGACTTGTAGAGTGATAACTTGCCTTGTTTCCACTTCATTGAATTGGCATCTTAGTATTGCGTTCCAGTCCGCTCCCAGCCATGATCATTCTTGAACAAAAGGAGGGCAGATGGCTCTTTAAATGAGGCTTTTGTGTTGGGCTTAGCTAGAATGGTAAACAGGGGTGTGGAATTTATTAAAATATCTACTTGTCCAGGGGACAGGTTGCTTCTCAAATCTACTTGTCCTGTAAAAAGATCTACTTGTCCCTTTGGTGCCATGTAGTGTGGCGACAAATTATGGCAGCAATCTCATTATGTAAGAGCTCTGATAATAGCCTCTCTGATTATGCCAGAGCTACTACCATAGTAGGACTTGAATACTTGCAGTTTCAATCCCTACTGTAGCAATTTCCTTATTTTGACACCTTTCTGCAGATCTGCATACTGAGGCTGGAGGACGCAGAAAGCAAGAGTTCCAGGGCTGGAATGCTTTGGAGTCTGCAAACCTACTAACCTGCATGTTTTAAAGATTTTCACCAGCTTCTCTCTAATATTTTCTAATAATAAGAAAGGTTGGACATTTACTCTTGACAATGGCAGAATTAGAACTTCTTCCAGAGTTGGGAAGAAAGTGACTGGAGGGAAAATGAACTTGCAAATGCTCAATAGATTTTCACATGAGCAAATCTACACATTGTATTTACCCATGCTAAAATACAGTTCACAAATATTTTATAGGGGTACGACATATACCATGGGTGCACTTTTGTGACTTTCTTTAAGAATTTGGGGCCACATGTAGGTAGGTTCAGATTTGCTACCCGCAAATTGCGAGTCAGAGCGACTCGCAATTTTGCAAATCTGAATGTAGGATGGTGTCCCTGACACCATCTGTGATTCGCAAGGGCTTCGCAAATGCCCACCTCATGAATAATCATGAGGTGGGTCGCAATTTGCGACCCCCCCTTGCGAATGGCGGCCCTCACAGGGATGGTGGCCTGCTGGAGACAGCAGACCACCATGTCTGTGACTGCTTTTCAATAAAGCAGGTTTTTTTTTTTGTAATGCAGCCCGTTTTCCTTAAAGGAAAACGAGATGCATTACAAAAACGAAACATTAAACGTTTTCGTTTCATTTTTTCAGAGCAGGGAGTGGTCCACAGGACCACTGCCTGCTCTGAAAAAATGTTTACAGTGACATTCACAATGGGGAAGGGGTCCCATAGGGACCCCTTCCCTTTTGCGAAAGTGTTAGCACCCATTTGAAATGGGTGCAAACTGCGATTGGTTTGCGCCCGCGGTCACAAAACAATCCTACATTGCACTGCGAGTCGCAATTAGGAAGGTAACACCCCTTCCTAATTGCGAGTCGCAAACCCATTTTGCGATTTGGTAACCAGGTTACCGAATCGCAAAACTGGGTTTGTGCATCTCAATGTGCTTTTTGCACGTCGCAAACAGCGAAAGTCGCTGTTTGCAACATGCAAAAAGCTACCTACATGTGGGTCTTGGTCCCTAATTAGGTCTGGTGTTAACAAAGACATTTTGTTTTTATTAAACTTCTATTTCTCTCTCTTTTGGCTGGCTTTACTGTGAGTGATCGCATTCTGCTCTTCCACAAGGAGCATATTGGCACACAAAGTAGTTTTGTTCAGTGTCAGGAACTACAGTGGCAATCAGTGACGTAACGAAACTGGAGTGTGCCCCTTTGCAAATAACATGGAGGAGCCCCCTCTCCAGACTCACTCAGGGCAGGTGATGTGCTGAAGGGGCCCCCTGGAGGGCGGCTGCGGGGCCTTTGTTATGCCACTGGTGGCAACGTGTGCTTTTAGAGTTCAAAAACTTTTTTTTTTTTTTTTTGCCAGTGTCTGTTACAATGTTGAGGACCTGGTAGCTCCCACAACAATAAAGTGTTACAAAAGCCATGTCAAAACAAGACACGCATTGATGAAACTAAAAGACTTCTATAAAAGAAAGTCAGATCAGTTGGCTTTGTCAGTGTTTGTTTATTTTTATGCTTCCCATAATCGTGTTGAAAATGGTTACACTGATTTTCCATTAGAAATATTTTTGGGAAATACTAGCATGCATCAACACATTTTACTAAATGACACTTCATTTGCATCTAATCAGAGAGCATTCTGGGAGCATTATACTTAGCCCCATAGCCTAAACTTTTCAAATATGTGTATACTCATTTATTTGTTTTGTACTGGAACCAATGTCAGTAGTGAAGTGTGACCTTAAAACATTTATTTACAGCACTCACCCTAATAATGAAGACTTTCAAATAATAAACCATAAATACAAGTTCGAACAGCATTATCTTTTGGAAACACATTACCTCAACTGCAGAGAGTTCCACTCTCTGTAAACAGGCAGCCAAAGGGTTTGTGCTGCAGAGGGTTGGGCCTACTTGTCCCAAGGACAAAGTAAACATAAAAACTTGTTGCCCTTGACCGGGTGTCTGTCAGCGAATTAGTGGGAAAAAATGCAACATATTTCACTCAGTCCAATCCAGATCTTAGTTCCTGCTCAGTAATAGCTGCCACAGTCTTCTGAATGCTTGCATCAAGCCCACTGTTCAGTAAAATCTTCTAATGGTACAACCTTCTGATCCCTGCCCTTGTTTTAAACACAAGGTGAAGGTGCACAAGAGTAAACAGTTCATGTTATAAGGGTTTTTATCTACATTGCAGAACTGCCTCAAGACCCTATATAAACAAGAGTTTGGGGTGGTATTTGCCACAGATTATATTGGTGAGTGCAGGGCTCGCCAGCTAGATCAGTGCCTTGGTTCACATAGCCTTGACCTCATTGCACACAGATCTTGCACTGCTGCGCACAGAGGAAAAACATTACAGGCAACATTGGTATGGTCCTAGATCCTGAGCCAGGAAGCCCTGTGTCTCTGGAGGTGGTTGGACCAGCAGAAGATTTTGTTGATAGTCAGTCACCATGCTTAGTCCCTGGGCACCAGAGCAGAGGAACAGAGCGGATGTCAGCTGGCAGATCCTAAGTGGAGCCACCGTCCTGAGGAGGGATATCTTGATCGATCTAAGCTGCGCATTCGAATATTGGCCAAAAAATTAATTGGAAATGCTTTGTCACCAGTGGGACATTGGTCTCCTGTACGTATTCTCCCACTACATTGCCTCTCTAGATCTGTGAGTAAAGTCATGACAGGCAGGATCAAAGACATTCTAATGTCCCTGGATCTGTGGCAGGAGAGTGAGTTACCCTGAACTCTTGAGCCTGAGCATTTACTGTCTGATGCACAGCCTTTTCAGGAGCACTGCCTTTTTGCGCAGCAAAAAGAGGGTTGTACACCTGAATTTCTACAACCAAGAACCGCCATACATGGAGATTGAGCAGCTGCAGTTGAATACATTCTGCTAGAAATGGTTAGATGCCATTCCTGCAGCCTGATTGCTCTCTACAAAATGCTTCTGTGATCAGAGATGGGTAAGTTTTATGGCTTGATATGGTTAGTCATCACGACCCTCCTCCTGCCAAACAATCTGCTGTGCAGTGAACACAGTTACGGGTTACATGTCGACTCTCTTGCCTCTGGCTCATCATCCCTCTTTAAATCACTGATTGTAATGCATTTCCTGATGTGCCCAATGCATCCCTTCCCTCCAAACCTTTGTCATGCCTCAGTGGGAACAAAATCTGATACTGACCATTCTTAAGTGCTTGCCTTTCAAGCCTATAAACAGTTGCTCTGTTGCTTCTGACAATAAAGACAGTTTTTCATATCGCCATCACTTCTGGGAGCCATGTAACTGCGCTACATGTGCACTCTTCAGCCTCCCTTCATTGCGTTCTACCCTGGTAAATCGGTGCCTAGCACTCGGACAGCCTCCATGCCAAAGATGGTGTCACCCTTCTGTGACCAGCAATCACCCTGCTAGAGTTTTTTTTTCCTCCTGCCACACCCCTTGAAAGAGAAGAGGCTCCGTCAGCTTGGCCCTTAAAAAAAACTTTGAATTACTACATTGATTGTAGAAGAGACCATTGTGTGGATCAGCTCTTTGTGGTGTTTACTGAGAACAAGAAAAGCTTGTTGGTGCAAAAGTGGTCTTATTGCCATTGTATCATTGTGGGTAGTCCTCTTCATTATAATTCTGCTATGGGCAGGCTACGAAAACGTTTCCCGGTTCATGCCATCAGGGCCAAGGCTGCTACAAGGGCACTGGCAAGGGATTTGCCAATAATTCTGGACGTCTGCCGTGCTGTGATGTGGGCATCTGTGCTCACGTTCACAAAAGACTAATACTTTAATAGTCTGGTCCTACGGAAGACCCTATTTGGCCTTTACCACAGGGGTGTAGCGTCCATTGGTGAAGCAGGTGCAGTGCGCTCCGGCCCAGAGGCCAGTGAACCCTGATTATTGCTGTAATTCGAACAGCAGGCAGGAGGTTCATTACCTTCCTTGCACCTAGGTCTCATGACACACTGCCTATGTGCTGGTTTGGCAAGATTTTATTTTATTTTTTATCTGCATGCATTCATCAGATCTTTGGAGGGACTGCTTTGGCACATATTGTAATGGTGAGGGATCTGCGATTAGTAGTACTCATCAACGTTCAAGATGTGTGGATTGTGCAGGTAGATAATGATCCACTCTAAAGATTTCTGCCAAAGGAAAGTCCATAGGTCTCAGTGCATGAGTGTAAGATGTTTCTCAGATGCTTACGAGCAACACTGTTCGTACATACATGGTTATACTTTGCCTCTTATTGGTGGCTTTGCCATTTTGATAAATAGTTTGTCCTGTTGTGCAAGCTACTAATATATGTGGGTGTTTAAAATGTTTAAGCCTTCAGCTTTGCAGATGGCATTTTTCACCTGCCTGTTTTATGTTTTATGTTTCAACAAATGAAAGCTTAGGTTTCCGTAATTTACCAAAGATTTTAAGCCACTACTTCAGTCTTCAATTTTCTATTAAAACGAAAATCAGACACCCTGTGTACTGTTATGCACACACGTAAAATAGTGTTGTTTTGCACAAATATACGCAACTTTAGGAGAACCGCTTCTCTGTAAGTGTTACTTCCTAAAAAAAATGAGGTAAGAATAACCTGCAGTGCAAAACAAACTTGTCTGTAATAAAACTGTTGCTTCTATTGATTCAGGTGCGTGAAACTGAAAATCGCTTAACGCGGACTAAGGGTGAACTAAATGATATTTCTGATGAATATGCAAAGGCTCATCATGAGTGGAAATTAAAAGAAAAGCAGATGGAGTCAGACCTTGTCATTGCTCTTGATGAAAAGGTATGCACAAACATCCATTATAAGCCGTGAGCTTTGCCCGTGCTTATGTTTTGCTTATATATTGCTGAAAGAAGATGTGTTATTTAAAATGTGTTAAACTTCAGCCACATAATTGGTGCATGTAATGCAAAAACATTCAGTGAACGCTGCATGTAAAACTTTGCTAAGCTTGCTTATAAGAATTTGGAAACTACTAGAAATAAGTGGTCGAATACCTGTATTTCATTGACTGTGTAGAAGACATTTTATTTTTAAAGCCTTGGTGTAAAGGATTTCGTAGCTGAGATGCTGTTTTAATAGTTGGTAGACCACGTTCTCCTCTAACTTGCACGTTTGTTTTTGTTGTGTGTAACTCTAGATATTTAAACTGCTAGACATCTTTATAACATCCTCCCATTGGCGACTTATAGCTTACTTGCACCTTACCCATTTCAATGGATTAGTTATTAGTTTCCTTTTTTAATCCAGTACTTTCCAACATATGTCCCAAAATGCATGTAAACTGGCTAACAGTACTCCTATCGGCACCAGCTGCCTATCGTGCCTTTACTTATGCAGGGTAAAGGGCATGAATACTGACCTAACGGTCTCGTAAAAGACTTGGTACAGCCCTTTGATCTTGCCTATGATGTTCTAGTGGTAGATTGTATGCTATGAGCCCCAAACCTGGACTAGACTGGCTCCTGCTCCATGCCAGCACAATCCAAGTTAAGCAACATGAAATGTATGGCCACTAGAACTGGCACTCCTCCACACCACTTGTATGAAATAATTACCCTAAATGAACAGTAGGGAATTAATTGGGCTATTCTCAGACTGGAAGCAAAAAAAAAACCTGGATAAATGAGATGACAAGACAACCAGCCTTCTCTGTCTTCACCCCCAGACCTGGTATAACATCCTTATCACCAGAACTGACCCAGCACTTCAGAAAGGAGTCTGAGAGTTTTCTATTTCTACTACTTCTATTTCTACCACTACCCCGAGGGGCCACCCAGCGCTAGAGAAAAATCTGTTACATGGCCCTGAGCATACACGTTTCCTGAAAAGAGCAGTCTTTAATCATTTTCTGACTCTCAGTTCCGACTCAATCTTTCAACTCCACTGGCAGAGTATTCCAGAGTTTGGGAGCGAGGTAACCAAATGAATGTCCCCCAGCCTAGGGTTCACAAACAGTTGGTGGTAAGGTGAGCGCAATGTTTTTTTTATAGGGCTTTAAAAATCTCTTTCAGCCAAGGCCCCTTGTACTGTGCTCGAAGAGCAAGACAGTGACTTAAACTGGATTCTTTTTTGTACTGGAAACCAGTGCAAGGCCGCTGCGTTCGATTGGTACTTGGGAATTGTTTGTAGGGCCTGAGCTGTGGCATTTTAAATTATCTGGAGTCTTTTCACAACAGATTTGGAGCTCACCAAATATAACAAGTTTCCATAATCTATCTGTTATGTTTCCAGAACCTACGCAGCTACTCTACGTGAGGGTTCCGGAAACCATCTTAACAATTTTCAGTATCCTGAGTAGGTGGTAATAGTTTGCCTATTTTATGACCTTGACCTCCACAGAAAGTTTGCTTTCGATCCAAAATCCTAGGCTCTAAGATCTCTGATTTAGGGATGGGCTGTAGGCAGAGATTGTCCTGCCAGCCCAATTACAGCCAGTGAGCAGGATTATTTCTAACGCTACCACTTCTGTCCTCTCTCCGTTTGATTTTAGACTGCTCGCAAACATCCAGTCTACTACCTGCTTTAAGCAGCCGTTAAGTTGGGTAGACGTCTTTACCTTATGCGGAGAGAGGGGGATGACGATTTGTGCGTTATCTGCGTAGGACACAATTGAAAGCTCATAAGCATGCACAATCTCTGCCAGCGGAAGAACATAGAATTGAAATAGAGTGGGGCTTAATGACGAACCATGAGGAACCCCACATTTTAGGAAGTGAAGTTTGGACAGCTAGGTTTCTTCACCTACTTGACAATGTCTATTTTCAAGAAAAGAGGCAAGCCACTTAAGCGCTATCACCAAGATACTAGTTTCTTCCAGCCTTTGAATTAGGACAGGATGGGAGATGGTATCAAAGACTGCATCAGATAAAGTAGGCTCAGTGCTGCTGTCGCACCTAGCAAATAGGTAACTCTGCGGGAGGGGCAGTGCAACTTTGAGCCTTCATCAATGAGCCATGTTTCAGTAACACACATGACTGCTGGTTGCTTATCCTCCAGAAATGTAAACAGCTCCAAGGTGTGTTTTAAAAGTGATCTGAAATTACTTTCCTTCCCTCTGGCCTAAGCCAATATTAGGTAATTTTAAGTTAGTCACATTAAGCTTACATTCCCCACATGTCTGTTAGACCTCGCTCTGCTCAATTGTATGAGAGCATGCACTGCTTATCGGCTGATTCAAAAGCTGCGACTCATCTGCAGAGTTACTTACCTTCCTTCTAATGACACGAGTAGGGGTCATGGCCCCTGGTCCGGTCAGGAGTGGACAGGCACAGGCGGCATTGTGTTTTCGCACACCTTTGGTATGCCAGCAGCACATCCACACTCTGGTGCACATTAAGTAGTCGGTCCGGAGTTATACAATACGGTGCCTGTGAATTTCTACAACAGGAAGTTTGCACTAGACGCGGCCAAACCATGCATCTAAGCCTGAGTCTTGATTTCACCCCTCGTCCCCACCCATCCATAACGTGCATTGCCAATTCAAAAGTAACATTTAAAAAGATGTCTATTTTAAACTTACATGCGATGTAAACAGTATTAGCAAAACAGTAGCAGCAAAGTAACAGAAAAGTAAAAAGATTTTGAAAATTGTATTTCTGATAGACTTAAAATTACATAATTCTCAGCTTGTGCATTTCCCCAGCTGGAAACTTTGGCTACTAAGTAACTTGTGTGGCTCCAGTTCGGATCTATCCTGCCCCGCATGTGACATCAGGGCACCCATATATGCACTACCTCTGTGCACTGGTGCCTGTTCCATTTTATCTAGTCGTTAGAGGGGAGCTGGAGGAACTAAGATCCCCAAGAGGTAATTACCAGAATGACCCTCATCAACCAGGAGAGCAGAGATAATTACCTGGTTTTCCCCAAAATTAACAGGACTTAGGAAAAGGATTGTGCAAGACCCAGACCAGATTAGAAGAACCTGAAGGTGGATTCTGCCAGAAGGAGGACCTGCAAAAGAAGGGGGCCAAGTCCAGTTCATGATGGAGTGTTTGGTCGTGCCAGGAGCCGCTACCCACGCTTCTATGGATGCAGGACCAAGTCGATGGGGGAAGATGACCAGCTGTGCAGTACAGGTGTTAGAGGAGTCCCTGAAGTGATGCAGTCCCACGTCGGCTTTCTGGTTGCAGTGGGTCTGTGGTGCTGGAGAACCACCCAAAAAAAGTTGCAAGGCTAAAGAACACCCGTAGGGCCCAGGGGACGCGACCCATGGAGGGAAGTCCGGTGTGCCCCTCAGCAGTCAGGAGAGTCACCAGAAGCAGTCACATCCTCCACAGGCAACCCACTGGCTGAAGGCACAGGAAAGTCGCAGTGAGGCTCAGTCAGCATGCCAAAAGAGTCCAGTTGCTAGAGCAGCAGAGAGGAGTCTGTTCCTGGCAGGACGATGTGTTTGGGCTGGGGCTACACGGAGCTTGAAGATCCCTTTGATCAGGAGCAAACAAACTTTGGTAGCTGCAAGAGTTGCGGTGCACAGGGGTACTGTCCTGCCAGGAGAGGCAAGGGCTTACCATCTCCCAAATGGCAGAGACGACCAAGGGGACCACTCCAGACCACCACCTGTGATGCAGGATCCATGCAGTTCCGGAGAAGAGCAGAACCATGCAGCTGGTCATCGATGCAGTTGGTGCCTGCAGATGCAGGGGAATTACTCCTTCACTCCTAGGGAGATTCCTTCTTACTTTTTAGTGCAGGCTGAAGTCTCTTTGACCTCAGAGGATGCACAACTAGGGAAATGTTGCAGTTGCTGCAAGTCGCCGGAGAAACAATGTTGCAAAGCGGAGTTGTCACTGAAGTTGCAGATTGTTTGTTCCGGAAGAGTCCAGTGGCCAGAAGATTAAGGAAATGATGCAGAAGAGTCCTGGTAGAGTCTTGCATATCGAATCCGACTACCCACCCAAGATGGGAGAACCTAAATAGCACTGGAAGGGGGATTGGCACCTAACAAGTTGAGCACCTCTCAGGTGGGGGCTATAACGTCACCTGCCTGACCTGGCCACTCAGATGCTCCCACGGGCCTGTGCAGATCTTGGATTCAAGATTGCAGAACCAAATGGCCATGTGGGTGAGCTCTGGGCACAACCCTTGGGGTGGTAACTCCCCTTTCCTTTGACAAGTTTAACAGACCAGGGACCCTCGACTGGTGCAAACAGGTTTATGCAAGGAGGGCACCAAATGTGCCCTTCAAAGCATACTGGTGGCTTGTTGAGGCTACCCCTTTCAAGCCGTGTAACAACTATTACCAAGAGGAGAGGGTGTTACCTCCCTCTCCCACAGGAAATTCTCTGTGCTGCCTTCCCCTGCATGAGCTGGTCATGTCTGTGGGGTGGTAGTGCGGGCTGCCCGAAAAACCAATGACGACTGGTGGGAGCAATACCGGGAGGGAGGAGGGAGGATGGGGGGGGGGTCCTTTAAGGAGCCCCCAAAGTCAACGCAGTCATGCCACCAATACTGGCATTAGTATAGGACTATGCTTCTGACATGTTTGACATCAAACATGCCCAGGTTTGGTCTTAGCATTATATAGCTGGACTTGTGGCCAGTACATGGATAAAATGGCTTCTCTGCACTTAGGAAGTCCAGTGTGTTAGCACTGGAGTTCGTAGGGGCACCTCTGCTCATTCAGGGATGCCCTCACACACAGGGACCTGCACCCTGCCCTCTGGGCTAGGAGGGCCTTTTATAGGGCTGACTTACATTGACCTGGTGTTAGTGTCCTTAGGTGAAAGGATGTCTGCACCTTTTCACACAGGCTGCAATGTTAGGCCTGCAGACACATTTTGCAGGGGCTCCCATGGGTGACATGATACATGCTGCAGCCGATGGGGGACTGCTGGTGTCCCAATGCCCTCAGTACCTAACTACCATATACTAGGGAATTACAAGGGGACACCAGTCTGCCATTTGTGAAGTGCACAAAGGTCCAAGGTAACCACATTTGGAGGTAAAGAGCACAATCACTAGGGTCCGGATTAGCAGGATCCCAGAGAAAACAGTCTAAGCGCACTGACAGGCAAAAAGTGTGGGGGGGTTGGGGGGGAGGGAAACCATGCCAAAAATAGGGTTCTTTCCTACACAAACATACAGCAACGCTGGCTGTTTTTTCACCATAACATGAGTCTCCTGAAGGACTACTATGTCAACCCTGTGGCGGTGCAAGTAAGCCAGTACTTGTCTAGTCTTGCGGGGCTTACCAACAGCCCACACATACTATGCTTTAAGGTTCTCAGAGGTAGTAGACTTATACTCTGAGGCCATCAAGCTGGCGGTGGCCTCACTTCCGTGACTGTGATGTGCAGCTGCCCTAGTTGTGGAATCATTGTGCTGCATTGAGCAATTGCAATTGTCCTCCGCCACACGAACAAACACAAGCCGCCTCAACATGCCGGTGAAATATTCATGCCAAACTTTACCATGATAACTTGTCCTTAAAGCTCTATAGGGCCATGTATAAGCATGGGGTAACCGTGTCAGAAGGACTCCCTTTGGAGCCACTTGCCAGACATACATACAGGCATCACAATCCGTAGGAGCCAGTAAGGTCGCCGTATAATGCTCAGGTTATAGCAAAATAAGAAAAAGGACAAGACATACAATGGCATCATATAGCTTTGAAAAGTATAATGCACGAGGCTGGTGAGAAGACTTCAGCTAGTATCTGGGGGACCACTGTGGTTAACTGGCTACACAGAACCAGGAAGATGAGAATGTCAACAAAACTTAATGCTCCTGGAGTGGTGGGGATTTACTGTTCACGGGCACCTTTGTCGGGTGGATTCATTGATTCATTCTACATCACTGAGTTTTGCATCCGGGGGGACTAGCCCACAATGCCGCCGCCCCCTCCGCCTTTCTTTTTTTCTTTAACTTTACATAGGAAACATGAAACTGACTCTGGGCCGGAAAAAAAAATGTTTTTTCATAGGTGATCCTCAGGCATGTGAGGAATAGCATTACGTAGGGGATGCGTTCCTGACATTTTGCTCATGATCGGCTTGTAGACACTGTCTTGCACTTTTTGGGGAAATCTGGATAGATGGCTATTCTGGTGCGCTCGTGCATAAAGGTCTGTCTCTCCTAGGCCAAGACACAGGACCGTGTTGCGATCCCAGTGGTTTAACAGGATGGCTGTAATAGGTCTTGGGGGGGAAGCATTAGGAGGTGGAGGGGCCACTGTGAGCCTGTTCCAGGGTGCAGAGTGGAGAGAAAGCATCAGCTCTGATTTTGGAATCCCACCAGTCACTGGTTACTACACCGGGGATAGGGTATCAAGATCTTTATTTTTCACCTGGATGACATGATAGGCCTTTTGCATGTTCAGTGTTTCTTGGTGTGCTATTTGTGGTGTCCTCTTTGGAGGATATGAGAGATTCTGTGACAGCAATGCTTTTGTCTTGCTTTGCAAGTGCAGAGGCCATTGTGTTGTTGAGTCAACACGGTGCAGCGCGCACCACAAAGGAATATGCTACTGGCATTGCAGTCAGTCATGAGGATCGTTCCGCTACTCTTCAGTCACCGACAGGCATCCCAGTGGCCAACTGGGGACTCTGAGTGAGCAGGCAAAGCAGACCCTCTCTAGGTCAGTCCACGCCACAGCACCATGCCGGGGCCCCCAGCACAGTCTGTTGTTGTTGCTCTCGCCTTGTCACATCCCACACCCGCAGATGATGCCAGCCTCCGAGCTCATCATGCTGGGCCAGGAAAGTGAATTATAGGGCCACTCCAGTGTTGATTCCAGAATCACCAGCAAAGTGGGGGAGGAAGGGCATCACACTAGTTAAGGGGATAGATTAGAAACTAGTCTCTGTATTCTCACCTGATACTGCAGAATGCTGCAGCCTGCAGGCCACAGCAAGCAGTGGCAATCTCCCGCCTGTCTTCACCCTGCAGCAAGTGTGGCCCTGAATACCTCTCAGGCTGCTGCCGCCTCCTTTAACTCCCATTGCTTGCCAGCGCAGCACTCACAGGCCTACTGCTCATTGCGTCTGGGCGGCCTGGCTGGACCCAGTCCGGCAAGAGGGAAAGATCAATCGGAAGCCGCACAGGGAGCTCAAAGCAATTTCCCATCTTGATCAGGCACTGCATACCATCTGTTTAGTTGATGCAGGCGGTTTTATCTTGTGATGCCACCTGTAATGGGAATATTTGGCAGGATTATTGTGCCCAGCGTTCAAATCTCTGCAGCCATCTTCTAGCCAAGCACTCTGTTTATTTCAGGAGCAAACTGATAATATCTGTGCTGAATTTCAGGTTGACAGTTCAGCTTCATCCACCACTGGCATCTCAGTAAGCAATAAAGCTTCCAGCCTCAGGCTTATTTCTTTTAAGAGCGTTTCCTTAGAAGCTTCAACCCATGCTTCTCTGAACAGCCTTTCAGGATCACCTTTAGATCCCTGTACCTCTGTAATTCTATCTAAAGCCTTGCATCCTTTCAGTTATTTAATGCACTTTTGAATAATTCACTTCAATAGGCTGCTGTTCCCTAAGAACAAGCATACTTAGTGCCTCTCCCCAGGAAAGGAAAAAAAAAAGCCATCAGAGGCCTTTAGCAATACAGGCCAGATTCCATGTTTCCTGCACGGTCTTAAGTGCTTGAATTGAATCAAATAATTGTTTGCATGACTGTCTGGATTCAAACTGTTAGAACACCTAATCTGTCCTGCTTAAAGTCTGTTTTTTTTTATTTAGTATTAATCAGGGGTGCGCAGCTATAGTGGTCCTATTAGATCTCTCTGCAGCCTTTGACACTGTTTTTCACCCTAAACTGGTGCAACGCTTAAGTAGCAGTGGCTTTGTTGTCCTTGCTGTACAGTGGCTTAAGTCATTTTTATCTGATGGTTTTCAATCATCTTCCTCCTTAATCAACTGCTCCAAAGCTCCTGAGCTATGGAGTTAAACATGGCAGAGGCTTGAGCCTCACACTTCAGCGTTTAAATGCCCCCACCCCACTTGCTGTGATGATTCTGATTTTGGAATATAAGGTAGTGTTGTATGTTGATGGTACTCTGCTATTGCTGTCCTTCTCAGAGGCTAACAGTGCACTCCAGCACTCTTTCCAGACCTGCCATGTTGAGAGTATCTGACTGGATGAGGCACAGCTGCTTAAAATCCAGTCCCTCTAAAGCTGAAGGTCTGCTCTTTCATCGTTCTCCTTATATCTGTTTCAGTGCCAGGTGGCTTTCAGAGCTTAGCCCCCAAGGAGGCTAGAAATCTTGGAATTAGGCTTGATGAAGATCTGCCCTTTATGCTGCAGGTGAAGGCGGTCACTGGTTCCTGCTGTTCTAAAGCATCTAAATTATTCTGGAACCTGTATTGGAATTAACTAGCAAAACGTCTGTTCACTCTGATTACCTCTCACCTTGACTATGCAAAAGATCCCCAGTCAGGAATCTATTTCAGGACACTTAAATTCCTTATGTTTGCTTCCTGTATGTCACCATATCAGTTCAGTCTTGCTAATAGTCTCGACATCTTTTACACTCTTGTAACCAGCTAGCAGTGCCAGTACGTCTGTCAGACAGCTCTGGGCTTTACATATGGCATATTTATTCTTTCTTGGGCTGATTGCTTGTCTGGTCTTCTTTGGGGTTCGTCTTTGGGTATGTCCAAATTTAAGAGACGCATAAGAAGTCCATGCTGGCCTTATCCCAGATTCAGCACTCTCCTGAGTTGTTTTTTGGGCATCAATGTGCCCCACTCCCTGGTTCTAGTCTCTCACCGCAGAGATGATTCTACAGCTGAACCACTGCACCCTGAATTTGCCGGTCAGTTGGTGATGCTGAAACTGTTTGAGGCGTTCAAAGAAGCCATGTTGGAGATATTTGCCACCCTGTCTGCTCCCTCTGGTGGGCCTACATGCCCCATGGATCTTCAGATTCTGCCATTTGGGTAACTGGTGGCAGAACTTCCCACTGTGCAATGTGGGCCTCGAGGACCAACTGCAGGCTTAGCTCTGACTCTGAAGCAAACGCCACATCCAGCACCACAATCCATGCCCGTTCGTGCTGCATCAGTGCTGCCACAGACGCTGGAGGACAACTCAAATCCTGTTGTCATGTCTGAGGTTGCGAACTGGTACAATCTCAGAGCAACAAATTCCCACATTCCCACAAAACTGTATCTTTGCCTAGAGGTTCACTCCCAAAGCTCAACAAACTTTTTGGCATGGAGTTTTACTAAAGCCAGGCAGCCTTTGAAAAAGATGCAGATGAACTGAACTCACAATAAGATGACAAACAATTATATCAGGATCGACAAGCCTGTGGACTGAGCTCTTCGCCTGACACTTTATGGGTTGTACCCCTCCTGCCTCAACGTAAGAAACCTCCTCAGTTTGTCACCATCAGACGGGCATCTGAAATCCTGAACTTAAAATTGCTCTATGTCAAAGTCAGAATCGATGTACTCAAAGAAGTCCAACAGCCTAGGCAGAACATGTTGTTGCCTTTCAACAAAGCCTTGACTGATACCTGCTTAGCCAACTAGGCAAAACTTTGTTTTTGCCACCTGTAAATGGTGAGTTAACATGTGTCACAGACTTAACGGGTGTCGCCTCTTTGGGGGAAAAGGCCAACTCTGCTCTAGAGTGTTTCAAAGTAGAGCGGTAATATAATCCTTCAGTCTCCCTAGTCAGACAAGGAAGAATCCCCAACAACTTTTGCCTTTTTCGAGGCATTGAAAGGGATTTTGCTCACAGGCAGTGCAAATGCCATCTACCCAAACAGGCACCCCAGTCTTTTCAGGGTCAGATTAGCAGGGTCCAGCAGCAAACATCCATGATTGCAGTGACAACAAACCTCCCAGTCTTTGCTCCTCTGGCTGCAACCTCCGAGGCGCTTTAGTTTGCCCATACAGGTACATGACCACCTTGTGGGAGACAAAAGTAGTCATTTTCTCCAAGGGTTGCAGTCCATAACATGCGACAGATGGGTCCAGCAGATAATTGAACAGGGCTACAATCTGCCATGCCTTTCTGCCCTTTCATATCTTCCACCAAATCAGAGCTCGTTTCAGAGGACTGTTTGTCCACTTTGCTACAGGACATCCACGGTTTTTGGTGAAGTGAGCCATAGAGATAGTGCTAGCCTTGGAGTTTGGAATTTGGTGTTACTCCTGTTAATTGCTAGTGCCGAAAAAGGGCAGAGGCCTGTGTCCTATTCTGTTATGAATTTCTTTGAGGCTGTAGGAAGCTGGCTCTCCATATAGTGCAGTAAAATGAAGTGCACTGTGCAGAGTCTCCAGTGGATCCTGAATTGGTATTGCAGAGGCAAACGTTCGTAGGACTAATGCTTGTTTTGTGGTAGTGTGGGCGAGCATTTAGGCTCATCAGCAGGTAATGCTAAGCATTTGTTATACTTGGAGGCAATAAATGAGACACACACACTGAATAAATCCGAGACCAATTTAGAAAAATAAGTTTTTTTTTAATATGTTACAAACCCAAGAGTTCCCTCAATGTTATCCTATAGAGAAAAACAATGTTTAGCAAACACAGGGTTAACAACAACAACTTACGACGAGAAGCTCAGGGAGCAAAGGTATTTGCTGGGCACTAATCAGAACTACACCAACAGGTCATACCAGGTGGCCGTCCGGTTGCAGTAAGTCGTCAGGTGGCCCATTGGTTCTCTATGGTTGGACCTCATGACAAACAGGCTACAGTCTCTTGCTAGGAAGCCAGTTGGGGGACAAAAAGCTGATAGGTAATAGACCTGGGGTGCTCAGGGACTTAGGTGCATCTTTGGTTCTCTTCTCCAATGCCCAGGTGCAGCGGATGCAGGAATGTCTTTAAGCGTCTGGTTTTCTCGTCTTGGAGCACTCGCGGTCAGGGTGTCCTGCAGGTTGAGGCTGCAGGCATCGTTGGGGAGTCTGGAATGGGTGGAGCCAGGGTGGACTCAAGCTCAGGGGAGCCAGGGGAAGTCGTTGACACCAGTGATACACCTCAGATGGGGTTAGGGGTGACCTGTGGTGGCTGAACTGGTCATGATCAGTCAGTCAGCACACTAGTAGCTGATAGGTTTTCAGGGGGCACCTCTAAGGTGCCCTTTGTGTGCATTTGTTAATAAATCCATCACTGGGGTCAGTGAGGGATTTTATTTTCTGAGATGTTTGATACCAAACATCCCAGTATTCAGAGAAGCCATCATGTAGCCAGGGAACCAGCAACGACCAGTATCCAGCACATGCATTTAAAGTGGATTCCCTGTTCACTTACTATGTCTCAGAATCGACCAACATAGCAGGGGCATATCTGCTCATGCATATATGCCCTCACATGTGCCTTGATGCACCCTGCCTTAGGGGTGACTTACACTTGGCACGTGCAGTGATAGGGTACCTGGCACACAGCGATGTGTATGACAGGTCATGTTCTCAATTTAACCTGCATTAACACACACTGTCAGCAAGGGCAGTACTGTGTGGGTTTTGTGAGTGGTCCCTGTGGGTGGCACAACTGATGCTGCAGCCCCATGGGACCTTCCTTAGTACCTCATGCCCTAGGTACCAGGTGTGCTTTTTTACTAGGGACTTACAGTGATATCTTAAGAGTTAGCCAATTGTGCAAAACAACCGTGTAGTTTTGGGGAAGAGATCTGGTGCTTGGGACCTTGTTAGCAGGGACCCAGTGCACTAACAGTCGTAGCCACATCAGAAACCAGGCAAACATGTGGACTAACCATGTCAAAAGGATGCTTTCCTACATGGACCTTTAAGGGATCTCCCTGACATTAAACCATTTAACAGTGCCTTAAAATGCAAGGGCGGATTAGGTCAGCCGCTACCTGGCTGACCACAAATGTCTTTGTC
Source organism: Pleurodeles waltl (assembly GCF_031143425.1). Lineage (NCBI taxonomy): Eukaryota > Metazoa > Chordata > Amphibia > Caudata > Salamandridae > Pleurodeles > Pleurodeles waltl. The sequence continues at coordinate 73,692,297 of NC_090447.1, read as the reverse complement.
TGGATGTGGTGTGTGGCACCTTCGCCTGTTAGGGACCTCCTTGCTTGCATCCTTTTGTTACTGCTGTGAAGAGTATCCCAATTATTGCACACTAGATTTTGGCGTAAGTGGTCCTTAGGCAGAACACTAGCCTTCTGTATGCCTCTTTACTCACAGCTTTTAATTCTGAAGACCAGGACAGACCGGGCATGTCATCTAATTGTTCCAGACTTGGCCAGGAGAATGTGATTCCCACCTTTTGAACCTGCGCATTTTTTTTTCTGGAGAACCTCCTGTGCAAGCAACAGGGCAGGATTCCACACTAGTGTCCAGAATATACACCTCTTTGTGTGGCATTGAACAGCAGCAACTTACTGGCTTCAGTTTGCTGAAGGTATGTAGTTATGTGCCCATCTACTATATTTATTCTGCTGTCTGGCTGATGTATGTTGCCTAGGGTTAGTCATGTAGACTCTTTAAAGACCGTTATCTGATTATTCTTATTATTTTTTTATTTTTGGGGGGGGGGGGGGGGATTTTTTTTTTTTTTTTTTTTAAATCACCAGCCCAACAAAATTTGCTGAGGGTTGTATAAAATGTAATGTTCTTCCTGGCTAATACACACTCGTTTACTCCAGTTAATGGAAATATTGAGTTCCAAAACACTCTTATTATTCTAATATCGTGGAGTAATCCACTCTACCCAGGGCTGCAATGGACTTTCCTCCCAGGTGGTGATCGACATAGCAACATGTGGGAAGATGGTTCTGCTATTTAGTAATAGAGATCACCAGTGACCGAAAATACTTTTTGGAGTGAAACGTAATCCTGCTTCTTAGAGATACCACTATCTGCTGGAGCTAACTCCCACTGTCATTAGCTGGAACCTCTTTCTTTAAGATGATTAGATTAGATTCTTTAAACCAGGGATAACACTTGGTATCAGAGCTCTGAGGCCTTTTATAGGCAGGCTAAGACAATTGTACATAGATGTCACTAAGATATATCAATTAAGACATGACTGGGCAAAGAATTTCCATACAAGGCTCTTATTCAGTCAACCAGTATTTGTAGAGCACTGCATTATCACCCCTGGCTTTTATGCGGCGCTGGTCTTGAGTTTCTTTCTGAAGTCCGTAAGGGAGGAGGGTGCTCTGAGGTTATGGGGCAGGTCGTCCAGTTCTTGGTGGCAATGTAGGAGAAGGAATGGCCACCGCTGAGATGCATTTGGGGTGTAGGTGCGAAGGTTAGTGAGGAGGAGTGCAGGTGTCTAGTGGGTTGGTTGAAGTTCAGTCAGTGGTGGATGTAGTCTGGTCCATGTTCGTGTAGGCCTGCATGAGGATGTTAAACTATTGGAAGCTTATAAAATAGTACTAAATGACTGGGTATACTCCCATTAGCTGAACCATCCGTTAGACTGAACATCATGGCAGTGCACCTAAAGACCTTCATACTTGATATGAGACCAAACGACTTGCAACATGCGACAGTCATGGTATTCTCTGCATTGGAAGGGACAGTGGGTGGGGACTGCCTCTAAAGAACAGCAACCCTGAAAGCATATAAAAAAATGAGTACATCATATTTATCACAACATAAGGAGATTTGATTGGACCTACTTGCATAGATACCTTTTCCAAAGCTCAAAATGCATTTGAACTATTCAGTTCTGCGTACTTTAAGTATTTAGAAAATCAACATGCCCTAGTAGTCATCTGTGAATTGGGAAGAAGTTTCAGACCACTCTTTGAGGCAAGGTTCTTGATGGATGAGAAGTGAAGGAGTATAGTTTGAAACACGTACATAACATGAAGAATAATCTCCTTGAAAGAGATTGGCACATTTTAAGGTCGTCATACGAGATCTAGCATTCCACAAGCATTTCTTGTGGCTTCAGTTTTTTTTTTTTTTTTGACTGATGTTCAGTTTGGACAAGCCGTCCTTTGTAATTTGTAAGTTTGAAGGCTGTCCTTTTTTATGCTGTCACCACTTTTAGTCACCTTATTTAAAAAAAGCTATTTTCTGGTAATTCAAGATTCCTTCACATGTACTATCCGTGTGCTTCTCTGACACTTCTAATGCTTACCAGATTTTTGCTGCCCGCCTACTTCCTCTTGGCAAAAAACGGATTGTTATTTTGAACCCCATGGGAGAATAGAAGTTTTAACTGACAGCTCAGCTGTCTATTGTTCCAGTGCTATATTGGGCAACTGTCCTTGGCTATTAGTAGGCTTTTTTTTAATGTAATAAATTCCTTTCCTGCGTGCTTCTGATATTGTTTTCATAATCACACTCAATGTATTGGTTCGGGTAAGTACTTAAACATTTCTATAGATGTAGGGCTTTATTTTCCAAAGTTTTCTCTTGTATAGAAATATAATTATTTTTCTGCTCTTGATTCTTTTCAGAGAGGCCTGGAAGAGTACATTCTCATCCTGCAGGGTAAAATCTCTTTGCTCGAAGATCAATTGGAAAAGATGGCAGAGTGCGCTACACAGGAGAAAGGAGAAGTTATGGGCGATATCCTGAAGGTACAGATGCATACTGTAGGTGGATAATTTTAACTTATAAATGTATAGCATTGACATGGGGTGCATGGGGTTTGTGGCAAGGGAAAAAGGCCATAAGGACAAGATGAAGTATAGTATTGACTACCACTGTTTAGTAAAGCTTGTATAAATTAAGATGAACATCTGTGTATCACAAAGAGTAATATTGGATTCCAGAACACTTATCTGGACTTCTCCTCTGCACAAATTCTACAAATTCTTCTTCCTTTTCTGAACTTCAGTCTGGTGCCTTTGTGCTTTGTAGTTCACAGAAATGTTTCAAAACATTTTAATCAACGCATTGAAAAAAACACTATATGTTCCTTCCTTCATAGAATTGGTTGTAAACCCCAGATTTGATCTAATCTGTTTAATTTTCTCATCAAACACGTGGGTTGCAAACTGGCCTGAGCTCATATTGTTGGTGTTTGCTCTTTTTGACACACCTTTTTATTTAAAATGGCTGCTTTTCAGCTTGAGACTTTTTGCCAAATGGCTTCACAGAGGCACCCTTCCCACTTTGTCTCGTTTATCTTCGAAAATATTGCTATGCATGGACTGTACAATGAACCTGTTAAAGTATAAAAGCTCCTTTTAATGCCCATCAAAGTTTTGCAAGATAAACTGTTTTCTAGGATCATACGCTTTGCACACTTCTGCATCTAGTGTTTGTGCCCGAAAGCATCTTTGTTTTCCTTCAAAGACCTTCAGTTTGTGTGTGGGAGTTGACATATGTGGAGCCTCTGTAGGATGTTGACCTAAATCCCACAATGCCCATGTGCGTTTCAACCCTCTTAGATTCATCTTATTTTCCCCGGTTGCGTATGGAGATGTTTGCATCGGAGAGCTCCTGACATTTTTTGCGATGATGATTGTCAAAGTCCTGAGAACATTTGAAAGCGGTTGAGAGAAGAACAAAGATTGGTGCTGGACACTGAGGAGAGATTTTCCAGGGTTTTGTCTGGGAGTTTTGGCAGGGGATCCCAGGGGTTCCTCTGCGCTATTTTAGAGTACGAACTCACTCCTCAAGTTTTGCGTTTAGTGCCAGTGAAAGTTCGCCCTCGCTGATTGACTATCCAATCTGTATATTCTGTCTTCCTTAAGACAAAAGTTGGAGGACTGTGTCCGATGGGCGTACTTTGAACCAAAGGCCCAAGTTACCAGGCATAACAGTTCGAGCAGGTTAGACACACACAAATATGGTTAACTTGTCAGATACAAAAGCAGAAGAGAGGTGCTTCTTTGAGGGAGGAGGTGTCACCTTGGCTTCAGAACGATCGAGTGCATAGAGGGAAGGAGGGCGATCTCCCTAGAACAAAAATGTCCCTGTAGAACCTAAAATACCAGACTTTGAAAGAAGAGTGTTGTATGCTGAAATAGAAAACCTAATGAGAATAAGATAGAGGGGCGTAGAGGAAGCTGTGACTCATTTGTATGAAGCAAGGCCAGTTGGTGTTAGTTGACCCACACAGGAAGCTTCAATGACAGAATATGAAGGAAGCACAGAGAAGACAGATATTTGGGGGAGGGTGTAGTGTGTTTCAGCATGGTCCCTGAAGACTTGGAACTGGACGAGCCACACAAAGAAATCCTGTGGGAGGTTGTGGAGAATGACTCACCTCAGGAAGCTAGAATCCTACCCCACAAGACCATATCCTTGCAATGACATTTCCACACACCATACAGCTGTTAGAAAGGCAGCAGAAGCTTTCAGATTGGAAATGGAGGATTCCGTTTCTCGCTATGCTTCCCACCATAGTACAGCAAGGAAGAGAGGTTTTCCCCTAAGCTGTCAAAGGTGGTTACATGTGTAGACAAGTACAGAGGGTCACCCCAAGTAGAACCGGACTCCCTAATTGTGTCCACAGCAATTCAGGGAACCTCTGCCAGAAAGAGTAAATGGATAGTATCTCTAGGGAGAAAGATGGAGAGAGCTGCAGCCGCACAGTGGTGGATTGCTAACTCTAACCCCCTCCTATTACACCAAGTCCACCAATACTGGGAGGACATGGAACACCTTAAGTCCAACATCCCCGTGAAGTAGCACAAAAAGGCTAAAAGTATTATTGAGGGAGGACAGAACTTCTCTAACACCTTCCTAAAGTTAGCCTTTCATGCTGCGGAGACAGCTAGTGGACAGCTGGCCATGGGTTGGTCATTAGGAGACGTGTGGCTGTGAATTTCAGGTTTTAATGCCCGAGGTACACTGCAGTATCATTGATGAGCCTGTCATAGGAAATCAGCTCTTTCGTCTGGAAGTGGCTCAAATGCTTGAAGAGATGGAGACTACAAAGACTACTACAAAAAGCAGTTGACAAAGATTGCTATTAAGGAAGTGTCAAGAGTAAAGAAACACAAGTGTATACTCAGTTTACTTTCTTGTGCCAAAACAAGACCTGACAATGCGGCATATTCTAGACGTGTGCTTTGTAAAAAGGTACATAGACAGAAATTTCCAATGACAACATTTGCAAGATCTCATACCTTTGCCAGAAAGAAGTAGATCTCAAGGACACTTACTTCCTCATAATCAAACTCACAGACCACATGCATAGTAGCTAAGGTTTATAATGAAGGGAGAACATTACTGTTGTAATCGAAGATGAGTTTCTTGTTAGCAGGAAGTCAGGTAGGCAGTCACGTAGGTTCAAGAGATATTTATTAGCAAGTCGTCTCTTAGGTTATAGATAACAAAGTAAATGCCCTACGAGGAGCAGCATCCTTGCTGCTTACCTCACTCTCTCCAACTGACATGCGAAATGACTCGTACCAACATTCATTACCGCAGTTTCCAGGCATACCCAACAACACAGACGGTCCAGACCATGCTCGCACAAATTTGCCTCTTCCAGGTGTCAGTCTGATGGAGATCTTAATGAATCTCCTAGGGATCATGGCTTCCTGTATCCACCACAATCCCAACTTGAGAATACACATGAGACTGTGGCAGGATTAGGTGAACAATCAGTGGTCACAGGGAACAGGCACTTGAGAGGGTCTAGTGGTTGTATCAGACAAGGTTAGCAAGGGACTGATGTAGTGCGTTGCAGGGAATACACTCAAAGGGAGGCACTTCACTGCAGCAGTGCCACAAGTCTTGCAACCTTTTTTAACTGAAATTTGGGGAAGCACACACAAACAACCAAAAATATAAAGGGGCTGTGGCCAGAACAATTTGCTGCCAAACACATCAAATTTCTAATGCTAAAAACAATTTGTCTAGCAGAAAGGCTTTTTAGAGCCAAGTGAGAGAGGGACGGGCAGTATCATTTCCTCTGTCAAAGTTAGGCCAGAAGAATTGGAAGAGGGACATTGCAGAGAGCATTTCATTAGTAGCAAACCATGTCCCAGGAATGGAAAATGTACAGCAGATGAGCTAAGCAGGCAAACAAGCTGCACCTGTGACTGGGAGATAATACAGTCCATAGTAGAGACACTCTTCAACCTACAGGGAAAACCAAACGTAGCCCTCTTTGCAGCACCAGAAGACTCAAAATGCCAGCCCTTCGCATCCCGGCACTACCATCCTGAATCCCTGAGGAATAACCTGTTAATTGTTTTGCATCTTGAAACTCTTTTGGATTCACATGCGACCCTCCCATCTCCCTGTTACAGGAGGTTGTGGGAAGGGGAAAAAAAACTAATAGTGGGCGCACGCACATGGGCATTATGGGATTACGGCTGATGTCATATAAGCGCTCTGGCTGTGTCAACTCCTACACACAAACTAACAAAGTGTAGAGAGAAAAACAGACCCTTCTGCACCCAACCACTAGATAGCGGAATTGTGCGAAGCATGGGAATCTAGATTTTTCAAGGTGCAAAACCACAATTACAGGTAGGAAGCTTGTGCCTTCTTGCTTCTTTTGTACTAAAACTATACTTTAGTTGTGTAGATGTTGACCCTTCAAATGCTTCCAGTAGAACGGGGTGCATTCTGATGTCCTCCTTTTTCCAGGTCTGCTGGATGGAAAGTGTAAGAGGTATGGTACTCATTAGATCAGTGTGGGTATGTGACACTGGCAAGAAGTACATCCTCTGTTCCTTAGCTACCCTCGCCTTGGAACACTCAAACAAGTATAATCCTATGATGATGTAGATATTTTCTTCCGACTCCTCAATGCACTAAAAATTGACAGTTCACATCTGACCCAGTGTGCACACAGCTGGGATATTGCTAATCTGCCACATATTTGTGGTTTTGATTGGCACTTTTAGTTGCCATCCTACATCAGTTGACTGATGTCTGGAGCCTGTTTCTTCAGAACATTGATCTTTTCACTTGGAGAACATTTTATCAGACTAAATTGTCGATGCAGTTACTCCAAGCAGTCTCAAGAAGCACACCTTGAGGAGAAATTTCTTCAGAAATCTGCAGATGTTTATTTTGTTCAGTTCTGTGCTGAGTATTGAAACACCTTCAACTCGGATGCTTTTTTAGACTTAAAGATATATTGAATATGTCCAGCAAGAATCGTGCATCGTTCTTCACAGTCTATAATAAGTAGTTCAAATTAATTGACAGTCTTGGATATGGTGTTTTGAGAACGAAAATAAAACTGGAGGAACAGCTCTTCTTTACCCATCTTGGGTTAAAAATTACAAAAAAATATTCTTGGTCAGAGCGTCTTGACAAAATAATTTGGCATGCCAAGAGCGTAGCCAGGAAAATCAGCTGGACCATAACACAGAATCCTTTTGGGGCAAGGCCATGAAGGGCGTATGTCCTCACTTTATTCAGAACCTGCTTCTGCTTTCCTATTGATTAACGCATCTTACTTAAGTATTGAAAATGCGCATGCATTGCTCCTGGAATCTCTGCCTTTGAGGATGATGAATACAAAGAATGACCTTGTTGCGATGCTAGAAGGAAAAACTGATAGCCAAGGAATGACATTATCAAGATTCATCAGAAGCTGAAAGTTTCAGTATAGAAAATCAACCATTCCAGGAAAAAGGACCCATTTCATACGACAATACTTTCAATCACTATCAGAGCAAACCTAGGCAGATTATGTACAGAACAGATTCAAGATGCCTTTAGCCTATTCAAAGGGATCCTGCAAAGATAGCTTTTCATATGACAGCTACACTAGCTATTGATTATTCTTGAGTCATACTTTTCCAGACAGCAGATAACAGGAAATAAATGGAATACTGCTACAATTGAAAGATGCACCTGCCAGATGAAGGTGAGAGAATCACAAACACATTCTCCTCTGTTCACTTTGGCAACAAAAAATGTTGCACCCTATGAGAAACTCTGTAATGTGTTGGACAGATTAATTTCTTGCTGAAAGACAAACATCCAGTAACTATCCTCTTATTAGACTCCTGGACACATGGACAATCATGCACTAAAGAAAACACAACTGTGGAGCTCACCAGACAGGTAGCAAAGCACCCCTTCTGCAGATTTGAACCGGGAATACAAAGAAATTGATGTACAGGGGTTGACCCAAGTAGAGTCCTTATGGTCAAACCACTGCTGCCCTGCACTCTGACACATACATGATTGCTTGATGATAGCATCATGTCATCATCTGCCTTTAGCTAGGCCCTGGTCTTTTGGCCCATATTATCTGAGGCTACATGTGAACACTTGAAACTACTGTCATTCCACCCAATTGAATTCAGCTTGTTTTGGCTATTTTAAAGCTATTTTAGATGCAGGGCTTACTACTGCTGAAGAGAAGGTTATATCATCAAGGATCTGGGGCAAGTGCAGTGTTGGTTCCAGGCGTCGGGTCCCTTGTTATAGGCAGTCGTGGTCAGGCGGAGCCTTTGGATTCTCTCTGCAGGCATCGCTGTGGGGGCTCAGGGGGGTCGTCTCTGGTTACTCGCGGGCTTGCAGTCGCCAGGGAGTCCTCACTGCGGTGTTGGTTTTCTGCAGGTCGAGCCGGGGGCGTTGGGTGCAGAGTGTAGAGTCTCACGCTTCCGGTGGGAAACTAAGTCTTTGGAAGTTACTTTGTTGCAAAGAAGTTGCAGATTTTGAACAGGGCCACTGTTCACGGGAGTTTCTTGGTCCTGTAGTCCAGGGCAGTCCTCTGTGGCATCAGAGGTCGCTGCTCCCTATCGGATGCGTTGCTGGAGCAGGTTTTCGAAATTGGAGACCGGCCGGTAGGGCCGGGGCCAAATAAGTTGTCGTCTTCCTCCTTCTCTGGAGGCTTGTAGGTCAGCAGTCCTTCTTTCTTCAGGTTGCAGGAATCTGATTTCCTAGGTTCTGGGGTGCCCCTAAATACTGAATTTAGGGGTGTGTTTAGGTCTTGGGGGCGGGGGGCAGTAGCCAATGGCTACTGTCCTTGAGGGTGGCTATACCCTCCTTGTGCCTCCTCCCTGAGGGGAGGGGGGCACATCCCTATTTCTATTGGGGGAATCCTCCAAAATCAAGATGGAGGATTTCTTAAGGCAGGAGTCACCTCAGCTCAGGGCACCTTAGGGGCTGTCCTGACTGGTGGGTGACTCCTCCTTGTTTTTCTCATTATCTGCCCTGGACTTTGCGCCAAAAGTGGGGGCTGTGTCCAGGGTGCGGGCATCTCCACTAGCTGGTGTGCCCTGGGGCATTGTAACACGAAGCCTGAGCCTTTGAGGCTCACTGCTATGTGTTACAGTTCCTGCGGGGGGGAGCTGGCACAGACCAGTCAGTCCTGCACTGAAGGATTGGGTAAAATACAGGGGGCTTCTCTAAGAAGCCCTCTGTGTGCATTTTTTTAAAATAAATCCAACACTGGCATCAGTGTGGGTTTATTATTCTGAGAAGTTTGATACCAAACTTCCCAGTATTCAGTGTAGCCATTATGGAGCTGTGGAGTTAGTTTTTGACAAACTCCCAGACCATATACTTAATATTGCCACACTGTACTTACAATGTCTAAGACTAGACTTAGACACTTAGGGGCATATTGCTCATAAGCTATGCCCTCACCTGTGGTATAGTGCACCCTGCCTTAGGGCTGTAAGGCCTGCTAGAGGGGTGACTTACTTATGCCACAGGCAGTATTTTGTGTGCATGGCACCCTGAGGGGGATGCCATGTCGACTTTGCCTTTTTCTCCCCACCAACACACACACTCTGCAATGGCAGTGTGCATGTGTTAGGTGAGGGGTCCTTAAGGGTGGCACAACACATGCTACAGCCCTTAGAGACCTTCCCTGGTGACAGAGCCCTTGGTAACACTGGTACCTTTTACAAGGGACTTATCTGTGTGCCAGGGGTGTGCCAATTGTGGAAACAATGGTACATTTTAGGTGAAAGAACACTGGTGCTGGGGCCTGGTTAGCAGGGTCCCAGCACACTTCTCAGTCAAGTCAGCATCAGTATCAGGCAAAAAGTGGGGGGTAACTGCAACAGGGAGCCATTTCCTTACAGCTACTGTTGAGGGTGTGCATCTGTACTGGATCATGTCTTTGTTAGTCTTGCAGGCAGGTGCTTGATAGCTGCTGCCTATGGTTGACACGCACAACTTTGAGAAGTAGTTTTCAGCTCAACCAGAATGTGACAATATGGTATAGCATAGGGAAGTCTTGAAATGGGCATAACAATTAATGCAACATTAACTAAATTGTAGCTCCATTAATTAGAATGGTGCTGGTAACCTTAAGTCCTCTATTCCTGATGACCAAACAGCGTTCACCCGTCTCTTGTCCTGTAAAATGTAGTTTGGAGAGAAGGGACTGAGAAAGTTGGGAGGGGGTTGTTCTCTATTTAGAGCTCCGATGTTAAATCCATTTTCATTGTGTTAAGTACTGTCTGCAGAAGACACTACCGATTGCCACTACAATTTTCGTTATCTTGAGCTATTTATACTAATCCTTTGTAATACATTTTAGTTGACATGCACATGCTTCTTCAAATCTGTCTCCATTCTTTCTCATTATTTCTAGCTCTGTCTTATGACTTTGTTACATTCTCCCCTCAACCTGCTGTATGGTGCATATGCTTGGTTTCCAATTTTGTCATATTTGTTACAAAGCTAATATTTGTATTTTTACTGATCTCTATTCTACTAAAGTATCAAACCTGAGAAGCAAGGTTTGATGTTGGTGGGCTCTTTACAGCTATTCCAGATACTCTGAGCCATGCAGTATCAATTTGTGCTGCCTCAAATTAGTTGGAAGAATGTGGTTGTCGAACACGTCAACCGACTGCGACACTATTGTCAATTTGTTAGTATGATTAGAGGTCTCATACCTATTGTAATAGATTAGACGTGGGCCTCCATTCTTTTCTTTCTCAAGAGGTACTTCTGAGCAATAAATACAGTCATGAGCTACTAATAGAATTGCAAATTGTTCCAGCGGTAACTAGATCAAATACCATCACAATCGTTTCCACACCTTGCAGGATTACTAGAAGTGATGTGCCAGATGTATTGACCTGTCAGATGTATATCACAATATCAAGTGACAGTATCGTCATGCCAAAATACAATATCGTGGTGTGTGTGGCACTGGTTAGCTATAGATAGGATCATATATATATGATATAGAATTCTAACTGCAGATTCTTCATCTTAGAATAGTCCCCAGGTTTCAGACTGGATCCAGAAAATCTTGATCAGTAGCTGTGCGCGCGCGCTCCTGTAGGTGATTATCAGCCCCGCATTGGAAGTCACGTTTGCGGTGCCTTTAAAGGTGCCACTTCAGCATGCAAACAGTTGTAGGCCTTCATTTTTGACTTTGTCTATGGTGTTTTTTTTTTAAGGAACTTGGAACCAGTGTTCTAGGGACATATGTCCCCTAATAATACCCGCTGGCTTTAAGCCTTGCGGGTAATGTCAGGCAGATGTCCGTTTCTGATCACCGGTCGGTCTGTCTGGATTCGGACCACAAATCCTGTGCCGACTGTCCGTTTAATGCATTTGAAGGCAATTCGAGAGTGATTTATGAAGCTCCTAGCAGCGCAGCACAAGAAAGCACTGCATCGGTTCTATCCTGCTCCCAAGGAAGATCTAGGGCCTGTTAAAGTCAGTCTCATGGTCGGTCGTCATCGAAATTGGGATAAATCAAAAGGAGCACAAAATGTCCAAGCGTGCGTCATCTTCTCCTCAATCTTGTGCTTCTAGGCCCTGCTCCTACACATTGCCTGTGGAGTAGGAGGAAGTGTCCACTCTGCTTCCCCAATCTTCCTTGTAGCTGGAGGGGAACAGTGCCCAAATCGGGGAATTTTATATTGCCATGGTGTCTATATTTAGGCTCACAGCTCTTTCTGGAGCACCTTTGAGGACTACAGAGCTGAGCAATGCCCCAGTTAGGCTACTGCTGGTGAGCCTGGTGCTGACGCAGCTAGATCCTCTGGATCTGCACCTGGATCCAGTCTAACTCCAGCACCGAGGCCTACACTTGAGCATGTCCTCCAATGCCATACTTGATGTTGCTGGCACAACCCAATGACATCGTCCCAATCTTCCTGAGTCAGAATGCTCCACTGGACAGAGACCCCAGCACAGTTTATCCACATCACTTGTGCAGGTCAAACATGCTGTCTCTAGGCTTTGACTGGCCTGGTGCATAAGCAGATTTTAGGGGAGTGGGGTGATGACTGATTGTCCTCCGTTATTTGACCCCACTGACAGATTTCCCATCCCTACCAAGGTAATACCTAGTACTAGGAGCTGTGAGCCAGTGGATTGGACACATTTCCAGATTCTGGCATGGTCTCTTCTCCAGGACCTGCCACAGAGGAAAGCACAAAATTCACTATGGTAGTGAGGAGGGCAGCGTAGCTCCTTGACCTGCAGCTTCCTTCTGTCTATGTTAAAGCCAGCATCTTAACATCCACTCCAGAGGCCCCGATTTCCTCACAGGAAGCTCTCTTGAACACTCTCCTGAGGACTTGGACCAAGTCCTGCACAGGTGTTCCAGTGCACAGGATAGCTGCTTGTTGCTACCACCTTCTTGGAGGGACCCAGCTGTCCTCAACCAGCACCAAAGAACTTGGTGATACAGACCTTGATTGCCAAACTTCATCTGAGGCAGTTGTAGACTGCCATCCTAGATGAGGCTGTCATAGAGAACCATCATAGATGAGGCTGTAATGGAGAACCAACATTAGATAATGTTGTGGATGACTGTTGTAGACGAGCATTGTAGATGAGGCCTTTGTCGTCGACCGCCGTAGACGACCACTGTCGATGAGAGTCGGTCGGACGACCTCCACTGTCGATGAGAGTCGGTCGGACGACCTCCACTGTCGATGAGAGTCGGTCGGACGACCTCCACTGTCGATGAGAGTCGGTCGGACGACCTCCACTGTCGGAGAGTCGGTCGGACGACCTCCACTGTCGATGAGTCGGTCGGAGGACCTCCACTGTCGATGAGAGTCGGTCGGACGACCTCCACTGTCGATGAGAGTCGGTCGGACGACCTCCACTGTCGATGAGAGTCGGTCGGACGACCTCCACTGTCGATGAGAGTCGGTCGGACGACCTCCACTGTCGATGAGAGTCGGTCGGACGACCTCCACTGTCGATGAGAGTCGGTCGGACGACCTCCACTGTCGATGAGAGTCGGTCGGACGACCTCCACTGTCGATGAGAGTCGGTCGGACGACCTCCACTGTCGATGAGAGTCGGTCGGACGACCTCCACTGTCGATGAGAGTCGGTCGGACGACCTCCACTGTCGATGACTGTAGTAGACAACAGTCATAGATGAGGCCATCATAAAGGAGGCCCTTCGTAGACGAGGTAATAGTCAACATTGTCATCAACTTCCTCAAAGTAATTCCTGTTAATGATGATTTTACAGGCGGTTTTCAGACGCCCCACTGTAAGATTACGAGGGTCTCAATGATGTAGTTGAAGAGGGAGTGGAGGGTCTTATTCAAATAAATTTTTTTCTTCTTTTCTCTGTGAGTAGTGCCTTATGAAGACTCATGGTAAGTCTTATGGCTTTTCTGTGCGCCTTCTTGGGAGCCTGGTGCAACGTCTCCCTCTGACCTCTCCTATGAGGTGAAGGAATCCTCACTGTCCTCATTAGTGACAGATTTCAGATATTGTAATCCCAATAATAGCCTCAACTCTCAGTATGTGAGTTTTTGAGGAAAAGGTTAGACATATTTATGTAGTCTTTTACCTTGTTTTCTGCTACTCTGACATATTAGTGCCAGGGTTAGAGAAATGCAACAGGATATAATCTTGGATGATCCAAAAAGAAGTAAAAGCTGAAGAACTGAGCAGAGCTCAGGGAGACTCCCTTCACACGAGGTGCGAATCTGAAAATCTGAGGGAATCAGCCTCTGTTGGGAGTGTTCTAAAAGGTGAGGTGAGGTCGCTTGATTGGTTATAGTTCGTTTGGTCCTTTTTTGAAAAAGGACACTAATAGGCTATTAAACTGACCTTTTCATTGCCATCATAGCCTGTGATATATATATGCTGCTTTATTAAGTTACCGTGGGAATCACACTTCGACAGGGAATGATTCAATCATCTGAATCTATGAAAGATACCAATACTGGAAAACTGCAGTTACAGGTAAGTAACTTATTTTCTTCCCTATCAACATTCATAAGACACACCTGACTTGTCGGACATTGTTTTATCTGGGCCATTCTAGAAATTGCACTCTGGAGGACAGTCACGGAACAGCACTGAGTCTAGGACGTTCGGGCTTTGACCCTGATTTTTCAACGGCTGTCCTTGATTTCAGTGAGACTGGCTCTGAGGGTACTGGTGAAGTAAGCCCAGTGGCATATGTCGGCTCAGTAGTGAGGGTCTGAAGTCCCAGTGGGGGCAGCTATAGGTGAATCTCTCCAACATGGTGAAGACTTTGATGGACTCTGCAGTGGTGGTTAACGAGCTGCAGTTGGACCAGCAGTATCCTCCCCCCCCCTCTTCCCCCGCCACCCCTCCATTCCGATTCAAAGTGGACAGTAGTGACTGATGGCATCACTTCTGGGTTGGGACATCCTCTTGAGAGAAGTGAAGATCAGAGGACTCTGGTCTGTGGTGGAGTCTGAGTTCCACATCAGTCGTCTAGATTTAACTGATTTGCTTGGCACTGAAAGCCTCCTCCCATCCATCAAACAAAGGCTGGTTCATGTGTTCAAACAACACTATGTCTATGAGGTATTGCGACAGACAGGGTGAAGTGAGGTTGTGGAGTCTGTGCCAGGAGGCCCTTTGCCTTAGGACTTGGTTTGATCTACTTGAAATCTTTCTGGTCGTGCAGCACCTGCTCTGATCTCTTGAAGCCAGGGTGGGCAAACTCAGCTGCCAATGCCCTGCAGATCACAAATGACATCTACATTCAGAGGTGGCACAAAGTCTGTTCTGAAAATAGGAGTACCTTGGCTCAATCTGTTTGCCTCTGCTGAGAACACAATGTAAGGTTTTTCGATCGTTGGAGTTTCCAAAGCGGTTCTTACTCGGAGATGTTAGGTTTAAACTGGAGCCAGGGACTCCTGCCCACAGTTCTCAAGATCAGGACTGACCGGCTCCAAGACATCTTAGTGGCTGTGGACTGGGCAATGATAGTTTGGTATCATGAACTCCTGAGCATGAGCATTTGTTCTCTGATCATACTGTCTGCCGGAGGACTTTGTCGCAGCAGCAGGGAAGGGTCCTCCACACGAACCAATGCACACTCCACCTTCATATGTGGAGATTGAACTGCAACAGTTGATTGCCTTTTATCTGCCTCCCAAAATCTGTGATGTTATTCTGGCTGCCTGACATTCCACAACAAAGTCTGTATATGTCTGCTTCTGGGACAAATGTGTTGCTTTGTTCTCCTCCCATCATGCTGACCAAATTTACGGCTTCCTGTTCATGCTGTCCTTAGCCCACCAAGCCTTGCCAGGGGAAGCATTAGATTACCTTTTGGCCATATCTGCTTTTTGCAGTTGCCAGAGAAACACTCCCTTGTTAAGTGACTCTAATTTTTAAGAGCTTGCAACAAAGGTTCCTGTTCACTCGGTTCATCATGCTTCAACAGGACCTTAATTTGGTTCTACCATCTCTCATGGGATGACTGTTTGACTTCTTGCATAGTTGTCCATCTAGACACCTGAGCCTCAAGATTGCCTTCTTGGTCGCCATTACATCAGTCCAGGAGGGTTTGTGAGCTTCAAGCTATGTTACCCCTCACTGCAACAGCTTTTACCCAGACAAACTAGTTTTTCTGACATGAGCCTCATTTTTGCCTAAGATGGTCACCTCCTTTCATGGTGGCCAAAAACATCACACTGCCCTCATTCTTTTCTCCACCTCCTCCTTCTAAAGAGGAGTAGAGGCTCCACTGTTTGCATCCAAAAGAGAGATCTTGCCTTCATTGACAGCACCAAAGGACATCTGGTGGACGATAAGCTATTCATTGGGTTCACTGGAGCAAAAAAGGGCAAGGGAATGCAGAAACAGGCCATCTCTCGATGGATTGTACTCTGCATCAAAATCTGACATTGATTGGCTAAGAAGCAGTCTCTTGCGGGCCCAGGCCGCTACACAGTGCTTAATGTGAGCTGGTGTTTTCCTGTGCTTGGCATCAGCACTCAATTCTTAACACCAGCACTTGTGACTGTCCATCAGATGATGGCACTGTCTACTTTAGGGATGAGTACAACAGCGTTTAATATTTCAATATTCCTTAAAACATTACAAGACCATTCAAAACCATTCTTATAGCTTTGGGTGACCTGGAATAATCTGAATTGTCACACTTTTAGGAGTGTGGTGGTATGTTGTTTTGGTACTGCTATTGGCAATAATGGCAGGAGCAATGGGTGGTGCAGTCTGCAGTATCCTTATGACATGGGTTCTGGCACTTAACAAAAAATAATAATAATAATAATCAAGCACTTTTGCTACTAGTGGGTAAGTCTACGAGTTTCCTGTCCTGGACATCTGCCAAGCTGATTCATATACATCCCTTCACTACAGCTTGGACAGCCATTTGTCGAGTCGGGTATTTTGTCCATACGGTCCTCCAGGACTTCTTGATGTAAGCTGGATGCCTAACCACCTCCTTAGAAGTATTGCTTGGGTGTCAATTCTAAGATGGGAAATCTGCGGCAAGAAATCTCTGTCTGAAGAACAAGGTACTTAACTTTGACAATGCTTTATCTGGTGGAGACTCTATTTAATCACAGATTCCTCACCTATCCTCCCTTCCTAGCTTCCTAACCGTTCTGCGAAAGGGGCACTTCAACTGAAAACTCATGTTAGCGTCTGCACATTGGTCATATATTGTTATGGCTCAACGTTTTTGGCTCAAATAGTAATGACAGAAACTTACGTGAACACTCCGGGGTGGTGCCCATATAGCCACAGCGCAAATCACTTACGACACTGGCGTTGATGGGGCGCCACCCAGTGCATCCTATTGGCATGCACAGGTGTGCTGCTCAAGATTTTCCGGGCCAGTTAGACTATGGGGTACTTGCAGTTAGTCTCTACCAGAAAAAGACATTACAGAAGTTAAGTAATTTGTAAGCTAAACACATGCTTTGAACTCAGGTTCTTCACTGCTCTGATATTTGAGTATTAAATAACCAGGTTTTCGATGGGCACTTTAAACTGCAGGTTCCTAACTTTAGCGTATTGAACACAAGCCAGACTGGGTCTGGATACATTTTTGGCAGTGCTCAGAAATGCTGGTAATTGGAAAAATTTAGCTTGGTGCCAGCTCTCTACTGCCCTAGAAGGATGGAATGGAGCCGAATGTCAGCAACATGCTTGTGATTCAATTTCTTTTGTAATGCAGATCAGGGTCTGCACTCTAAACTTTTGCCCAACTTCGTCATTTACAAATTGTTTTTCAAAGGGTGTGCAAGGGAATATGTCCTCTCATAAAGGCTTTAGGCTTTGCAAAGGTGGCCACATCATTTTTCTCATGGACCCCACCAAGGACTGTCTTAGGTGCCTAGGTGCTTTCATGACTTCAAATAATGTGAATTTCCCTCAAAAATGATCCTAGACCAGGAGGTGAAGCTGTGCTTTGCTGAGCATAAGAAGGTTAGGACGCAGTCGCTCCTGTGGCCATTTCAAATACTTAACTCAAAGTCCATATGTACGGGTAAGAAAGCATCCTGTCACTGAGGTTCGTAAGATAAAGCACAAGGATTTTGAGATCTGAGCTGCACAACAGTAAGGTCTCCAGTCCGGTAGCCAATACTTCAGCTGGTTCAGAGGATTACTGAGTTCCCCAGGCTGTTGTCGAGTCTGCAGCAAGTCGAAGTATTGAGTAGGTCATACTTCAAAACTTTGCTGTGCTTCACATTCCTGCGTGCCTTCAATTGCCACCGACGGGTCCCCTCTCCTACAGCAGTCTCATTACCTCCCGGCCCCCTCTTGGGAGCAATTTCTGGACTTGTACTGATGCTGGTTCAAGCTCCCACAGTGACCTTACAGCCCATGCTCGTTTGCTGCCCCTGTTACTGGTGCCAATTTATGACCTGCTGCAAACACATATGCAGGATCCTAGAGCAAAGTTGACCCGGCTCAACTGATAATGTACTTCGAAATGACTATAGCACTACCTGATTCCAATCCAATGCCACTACTGCAACTCAGCTTTGACTGTAAGCTATATGCTCTTTGTGGCACTAGCTCTGACCCTGTACCTGAAGAGGGAGCACTCTAAAATAATGCTGATGAAGAGGAGAATGGCTCACTTCTCCTTATTCACTGATGATGCCCTGTGCTTTGGCATACAAATTCCAGTTGGTCTGACACCTCCCCTGAAAGAGCTTCACCCACCACCTGGAGCACTAAAGAAGGAAAGTGCTTCCTTTGCAGTGGTCGGTCAGCTGAGGCTCTAAAATTGCATTTTCTCTTTATTAAGACTAAGGCGAATGTCTAAACAGATTCTCCAATCTGGAACAGCTACTTCCGAGATCTTACTCCCTTTCAATGACTCCCTTATGAACACCTTGATGGCTGCGTGATTTAAACCATGTTCTTGTTGATCTGTTAATCTGTAGTTTCCACGACAAATGATAGACTTGCGCCTGCTGATTCAGATTCATCACCAAGCACCCTACCTCAGAATAACGAATTGTTTACTTTGACCAAATTGATGCTTTTGGCAAACAGATGTTTTGCTCTGCTGTTTTGACACTGTGGTCCATAAACAGTCTATTAGTCTGCAATATTCATGAATTATGAGACATGACCAGTGAGATCTTCCTGGTGTTCTTGGAAGACCTTCGGGTGTCCCTGGTTCATGCAGTCTATGAAATAAGATTACCTCTGCAAGTCTTGACAGCAAAGACTGCACTGGAAAATAGTTGTTATGCTTGTTCTACTTTGAAGACAGCCATGAATGGGATTAATCAGATTTTTCAAGCATTGCTGATGGACATGGCCTTTGAGTCAAGACTCTTTGGGAAGAAGGTGACTCTGTCCTGGAAAAGTGCAAAGACTGTAGGGCTGCATCAAGGCCCTTTGGGTTATTGTCTCCGGCAAACATTTCCCCATCAGTTCTGCAAATTTATGGGCTGATTAGGGGAGTACAGCATAAAGGTAAAGGTAACCTCCCCAACTGATGATAAAAGCAAACTATGAAGTACTTTGTGGGCTGTAGATGTGGCAGACATCATGTAGATGACAGCAGGAACACTAGTCCTTCAGTTCCTCCTCCTCTGCTGCAACAACTACCAAGCCACTTTAGTTTGGGCTCGGTCATGCCCGACTGGTGATTAGGATTCAATATTTCCTTCCATTTTGCAGGAAGTGGTGTCCAACAGATGGGTCTTGCAGATTGCTTAAAGGGTCTATGCGCTGCCTTTCGTTCCCTCCTCATCACAACCTCCTCCTGCGCCAGAATGTGTTTCTAAGTAACATCATGCTGTAGGATATGCATATCGTTCTCTGAAAGGGTGCCATTGAATAGTACTGGACTCGGAGAGCCGCAAAAGCTGTTATACGTTCTACTTCCTTTTTCTGAAAAAGGACAGGGGCCTCTGCCCAGTCCCAGACCTTAGGCCACTAAATACCATCCTGTAGTACAGCTAATTGAAAAGGCTTACTGTGACTCAGATTCCATGCACCCTGGACCCCAGATACACGATTGCCTCTGGTCTTTCAGGATGTGTATTTTCATATAGCCATTGTAAAGTCGCACTCATGGGTGTGCAGGAGCACTGCTGTCATTCTTCATATCTAGTCTGGTGTCTGGGTGGGTTAGGGTGTGGTGGGGTAGGGTAGGGTGTGAGGGTTGGGTGTGGAATCTAGTTTGGCTCTTGGAATGTTGTCATCGGGGAGGGAGATCTAGTCTTGGCGCCTACCATTCAAGGTGGGTAAGAAGTGTTTTTAATTTGCAGTTCTCCCCTTCAGCCTCACCTCAGCCACTTGGGCGACAAACTGATAGCAGTTGTTGCTGCCAGTCGTTGGGAGTTACTGTATTTCGCTAACTTGATGAGTGGCTGGTGAATGTAAGCTAATACCAGTCAGTCGTAGACATCTTTGGGTTTTACCATGAACAAGCTGAATCCTTCTAGAGGCTTTCATTCATTAGGACGATCCTTACACTGTGATGTTCAAGACCATTTGTTGAACACTGCAAGTTTGGGACATTTGGGCTGTGATCCTGATTTTATTTATTATTCCAACACCCACCCCCACCCAGTTTGGTCCTAGGTCTCGATTAGTGTGACAACGAGGCATCTTGTTCTCCTTGCCTTGTGCATCCTTCTTTTCAACTATATCAGGTGGCACATTAGGGTGATGGCAATCAAAGCTGAAATCCCTATGAGCCCATAATTAAGGCTGCCTTTTAAACTCCATGGATGGTGGCTCACCTATTCCCTTCTGTCCGGCAGCAAGAGCTCACAGTTGTTATAGATGTATAGCTGTTGGGGTTGGGACTGTGGGGTGTCATTTGGGTGAGGTGTAGTTTGGAGGCTTGTGTACTCCAGCTGAGTCAACTCCATGTCGATTTTAAGACCATTTGTTTTGCCCGGAAGGCTTTTCTGCTGTCTGTTGGGGTGGCTGGTGCAGGTTCACACATACATCACCTCTCCCCCATATGTTACTGCTGTAAGTAGGACAGAGTGGTGTCCTAGATCCTGTTCCAAGAGGCTTTACATCTCTGGAGTTTGCTGGAGCAGCAGAACGTCTTTCTAGCCAACCACCTGGCATAGTCCCTGTATGTCAGAGCAAACAAATAGAGCAGATGTCTGGTTACCACTCCACTTCCAAGATACTTTGATGTAAATGGATTTTTTTTAAATAATTGCAGTAAATGTGATTATATAAATTGATGATATTTATTCCAATAGTAATTATGATAAGAGCACCAAGTAAAATGTAAGCATTTTTTAATTAATTTATTTTTTCAGAGCTGGTGGTGAATAACCATGCAGCATCATGAAGAAGACAAACAAGCACATCCTGTTCCTCTGACCTTTAGTGTATAATTAATTGATGGTCAAATGTCCAACATGGAGTTACACTGACAAGCCTGCAAGACTACTTATCATGGAAACTTTGTTGTAGGCAGCTCAAGTAAGGAATTACATTCCACTGTTCGACATTGGGAGAAATGTGGAAAGCAACCTGGTTCCCCAGTATTTTACAACAGGAAGTGCAGGAGCCTGTTTACTACGAAGAGCGATTTACAGACTATTAAGAGAAAAGCTGAAGCAAGTGCCAGTGATGCTGGAACGAGTGACTGCCTGAGTAAATGCTTAAACAGAAGAACATCATTAAAGTCAAACGTGTATGCTGAAGAATATATAGTTCGATGGCATCTGTCGCTGTAGATACACATGGTATGCATGAGCTCGCCATCTGGTGTTGGGTCGGAGTGTTACAAGTTGTTTTTCTTCGAAGAAGTGTTTTCGAGTCACGGGACCGAGTGACTCCACCTTCTGTGCTCATTGCGCATGGGCGTCGACTCCATCTTCGATTGTTTTCTTTCCGCCATCGGGTTCGGACGTGTTCCTGTCGCTCCGAGTTTCGGAACGGAAAGATAGCTGAAGACGGAAGATTTTCGACGGTATCGTTGCGATCCGGTTAGAGATAGACACATACGACGACGCGTTCAACATCGAAGCGCCTCGGTGCCCTTCGGGGTAGATTTCGGCACCCCGTCGGGGCCTAGTCGGCCCGACCGCGTGGAGGACAACGCCGATGGATCGGACCCCGTTTCGATTCTGCCCCGAATGCCACAACAAATATCCTTATACGGACCTGCACTCGGTCTGTAATCTGTGCCTGTCACCCGAGCACAGTGAAGAATCCTGCGAGGCCTGTCGGGCGTTCCGGTCCCGAAAAACTCTGCGCGACCGTCGAGCGAGAAGACTGCAGATGGCGTCCACGCCAAAAGAGCGTCGACAGTTCGAGACAGAAGAAGAACAGGAGGAATCCTTTTCCATCCAGGATTCAGACTCCGACGAGCTACACTCTACAAGAACTGTGAGTAAGACGTCGAGAACAAACCTTAAAAAAGGAAAGAAGGCCCAGGGGACGCCACTGCCAACCGGCCATGGCTCCACCCAAATTCTCGGTGACCAACAATCGGCACCGAAAAAGGCCCATTCAGTGTCGAGATCGTCCGACTTCGGTCGAGACACCGGCACGCAGCCTCCTCGGGACCGAGAGAGTGCTAAACAGAAGCATCGACACCGAGAGTTCGGTGTCGACACCGATCGACGCCGAGACAGTGGCGCCGAAGACCATAGAGGCCAAGAATTTTCGGCACAGAAAAAGAGGAAGGTTACCTCGGAGCCGAAAAAACAATCGACAGGGCTTTCGGAGCCGAAAAAAGCTACATCAGACCCTGTTTCTGGCTCCTATACCGAAGAGCATTCTATGTCTTCTCAAATGAAGAAACATAGATTTGAACAAGAACTGCAATCCACTGACGTGGATCACACGCAAAAGCGTATCTTTATTCAGCAGGGGACTGGGAAGATCAGTACCCTTCCACCTGTCAAACGAAAGAGAACGCTTCAGTTTACTCCTCAGCAACAAACAACACAAAAGGTAACACCTCCTCCCTCGCCTCCACCTGTAACTCCGGCTTCGCCAACTTACACCCCGTCACATTCGCCAGCTCACACCGCCATGAGCCACGACAACCAAGATCAGGATGCGTGGGACTTGTACGACGCACCAGTGTCTGATAACAGCCCAGACACATACCCAACTAGGCCATCACCACCGGAAGACAGCACAGCCTACTCACAAGTGGTGGCTAGAGCAGCTCTATTCCATAATGTGGAACTACACTCGGAACAAGTAGAGGATGATTTTTTATTTAACACCCTCTCCTCAACCCACAGCTCCTACCAAAGCCTGCCGATGCTCCCAGGCATGCTACGCCATGCAAAGGACATTTTCAAGGAGCCAGTTAAAAGTAGGGCAGTGACGCCTAGGGTGGACAAAAAGTATAAGGCGCCTCCTACGGACCCTGTCTTCATCACCTCTCAGCTGCCACCAGACTCTGTGGTGGTAGGGGCTGCCAGAAAACGGGCAAACTCACACACTTCTGGGGATGCACCTCCCCCAGATAAAGAAAGTAGGAAGTTCGATGCAGCCGGGAAGAGGGTTGCTGTCCAAGCAGCAAACCAGTGGCGCATCGCAAATTCACAAGCGCTGCTAGCGCGATACGACAGAGCCCACTGGGATGAGATGCAGCATCTCATTGAACATCTCCCAAAAGATCTGCAAAAAAGAGCAAAACAGGTTGTTGAGGAGGGTCAAAACATTTCCAACAATCAAATACGCTCCTCCATGGATGCAGCAGACACGGCCGCAAGAACCATTAATACGTCGGTTACCATCCGTAGGCACGCATGGCTCAGAACGTCTGGATTCAAGCCAGAAATTCAGCAGGCAGTGCTTAACATGCCAGTAAACGAGAAACTTCTGTTCGGTCCGGAGGTCGACACAGCTATAGAAAAGCTCAAGAAGGACACTGACACTGCCAAGGCCATGGGCGCACTCTACTCCCCGCAGAGCAGAGGATCTTATAACACCTTCCGCAAAACACCTTTTAGAGGAGGGTTTCGGGGTCAGGCCACACAAGCTAGCACCTCACAGTCCGCACCGCCCACCTACCAGGGACAGTACAGAGGAGGTTTTCGGGGCCAGTATAGAGGGGGGCAATTTCCTAGGAATAGAGGAAGATTTCAAAGCCCCAAAACCACTACCAACAAGCAGTGACTCACACGTCACTCACCCCTCCCACACAACACCAGTGGGGGGGAGGATACATCAATATTACGAAGCATGGGACAAAATAACTACAGATACATGGGTCCTAGCAATTATCCAACATGGTTATTGCATAGAATTCATGCAATTCCCTCCAGACATACCACCAAAATCACAAAATTTATCAAAATACCATTCACAACTTCTAGAGATAGAAGTTCAAGCACTACTGCAAAAAAATGCAATAGAATTAGTACCAAGCACACAAATAAACACAGGAGTTTATTCACTGTACTTCTTGATACCAAAAAAGGACGAAACACTGAGACCAATTCTAGACCTCAGGGTAGTAAACACATTCATCAAATCAGACCACTTTCACATGGTCACACTACAAGAAGTGTTACCATTGCTCAGAAAACACGACTACATGACAACCCTAGACCTCAAGGACGCATATTTCCATATACCAATCCATCAATCACACAGGAAATATCTAAGGTTTGTATTCAAAGGAATACATTACCAATTCAAAGTATTGCCTTTTGGTTTAACAACCGCTCCAAGAGTATTCACAAAGTGCCTAGCAGTAGTCGCTGCACACATCAGAAGGCAGCAAATACATGTGTTCCCGTATCTAGACGACTGGCTAATCAAAACCAGTTCGCTCACACAATGCTCACACCACACAAATCAAGTCATACAAACCCTCTACAATTTAGGGTTCACCGTCAACTTTGCAAAATCAAACATTCTGCCAAGCAAAGTACAGCAATATCTAGGAGCCATAATAAACACGACAAAAGGAGTAGCAACGCCAACTCCACAAAGGATCAACAATTTCAACAGGGTCATTCAACACATGTCTCCAAACCAAACAATACAAGCAAGAACAATACTACAGCTCCTAGGCATGATGTCCTCATGCATAGCCATTGTCCCAAACGCAAGACTGCACATGAGGCCCTTACAACAGTGCCTAGCCTCACAGTGGTCTCAAGCACAGGGTCACCTTCTAGATCTGGTGTTGCTAGACCGCCAAACTTACCTATCGCTTCTATGGTGGAACAGTATAAATTTAAACATAGGGCGGCCTTTCCAAGACCCAGTGCCACAGTACGTAATAACAACAGATGCTTCCATGACAGGGTGGGGAGCACATCTCAATCAACACAACATAAGAGGACAATGGAACATACATCAAACAAAACTGCATATAAATCATCTAGAATTATTAGCAGTTTTTCAAGCACTAAAAGCTTTCCAACCAATCATAACCCACAAATACATCCTTGTCAAAACAGACAACATGACAACGATGTATTATCTAAACAAACAAGGAGGAACACATTCAACGCAGTTAAGCTTGTTAGCTCAAAAAATATGGAAGTGGGCAATCCACCATCAAATTGGTCTAATAGCACAGTTTATTCCGGGGATCCAGAATCAGCTGGCAGACAATCTCTCTCGAGATCACCAGCAAGTCCACGAATGGGAAATCCACCCACAAATTCTGAACACCTACTTCACACTCTGGGGAACACCACAAATAGACTTATTTGCAACAAAAGAGAACGCAAAATGCCAAAACTTCGCGTCCAGATACCCACACAAGCAATCCCAAGGCAATGCCCTATGGATGAACTGGTCAGGAATATTTGCTTACGCTTTTCCTCCTCTCCCTCTCCTTCCTTACCTAGTAAACAAATTGAGTCAAAACAAACTCAAACTCATTTTAATAGCACCAACGTGGGCAAGACAACCCTGGTACACAACACTGCTAGATCTGTCTGTAGTACCACACATCAAACTGCCCAACAAACCAGATCTGTTAACGCAACACAACCAACAGATCAGACACCCGGACCCAGCATCGCTGAATCTAGCAATCTGGCTCCTGAAATCCTAGAATTCGGACACTTACAACTTAGCCAAGAGTGTATGGAAGTCATAAAGCAGGCCAGAAGGCCATCCACTAGACACTGCTACGCAAGTAAGTGGAAAAGATTTGTTTGTTACTGCCATCATAATCAGATACAACCACTAGAGGCAACTCCAAAACATATAGTAGATTACTTGCTCCATTTACAAAAAGCAAAGCTAGCCTTCTCTTCTATTAAAATACACCTTGCAGCAATATCTGCATACCTGCAAACTACATATTCAACTTCCTTGTATAGGATACCAGTTATCAAAGCATTCATAGAAGGGCTTAAAAGAATTATACCACCAAGAACACCACCTGTTCCTTCATGGAACCTAAACGTGGTTCTAACAAGACTCATGGGCCCACCCTTCGAACCCATGCACTCTTGCGGAATACAATTCCTCACCTGGAAAGTTGCCTTTCTCATCGCCATTACATCTCTAAGAAGAGTAAGTGAAATTCAAGCGTTCACAACACAAGAGCCTTTTATACAAATACATAAAAATAAGGTCGTCCTACGACCTAATCCAAAATTTTTACCAAAAGTTATTTCTCCATTCCATCTAAATCAAACGGTAGAATTACCAGTATTCTTCCCACAGCCAGATTCTGTGGCTGAAAGAGCACTACATACATTAGATGTCAAAAGAGCATTAATGTACTACATTGACAGAACGAAGAACATCAGAAAAACTAAACAGCTATTTATTGCATTCCAAAAACCTCATGCAGGTAACCCAATATCAAAACAAGGTATAGCCAGATGGATAGTTAAATGCATCCAAATCTGCTACCTTAAAGCAAAAAGACAACTGCCCATTACTCCCAGGGCACATTCAACAAGGAAAAAAGGTGCTTCAATGGCCTTTTTAGGAAACATCCCAATGCAAGAAATATGTAAGGCAGCCACTTGGTCTACGCCTCACACATTCACCAAACACTACTGTATAGATGTGCTATCCGCACAACAAGCTACAGTAGGTCAAGCTGTATTAAGAACTCTATTTCAGACAACTTCTACTCCTACAGGCTAAACCACCGCTTATGGGGAACTAACTGCTTACTAGTCTATGCATACCATGTGTATCTACAGCGACAGATGCCATCGAACTGAAAATGTCACTTACCCAGTGTACATCTGTTCGTGGCATCAGTCGCTGAGATTCACATGGACCCACCCACCTCCCCGGAAGCCTGTAGCAGTTCAGAAGTTACCTTCAATTTTGTACATTTGTATATATATTACTTAATCCTTTAATAGGTACATACTTACATTTTTCATTGCGCGGGCACTATTACTATAGTACAACTCCTACCTCACCCTCTGCGGGGAAAACAATCGAAGATGGAGTCGACGCCCATGCGCAATGAGCACAGAAGGTGGAGTCACTCGGTCCCGTGACTCGAAAACACTTCTTCGAAGAAAAACAACTTGTAACACTCCGACCCAACACCAGATGGCGAGCTCATGCATACCATGTGAATCTCAGCGACTGATGCCACGAACAGATGTACACTGGGTAAGTGACATTTTCATTTTGTGGAAAGGTAAAAGGCTACAAGGGCACTTCAACATGTGAGAAATTAATCAAGGCCACGGATCATAGGTTTGACAAAAGCCTTCGAGAGTGTGCAACCATTAATTGTGATTAAAAAGCGTAGTAGTTTGTAATAGGGACATAGTGGCTACAGAATCCCATTATCATGCATATTGTTATCTGAACTATTCAAGGTTTAAAGCAAAGGAGGAAGATCATGCTTCTAGCACTCAAAACAATGATCATTACAAAAAAAATGGAGATCAAGCATATGATGAACTATTTCAATGCATTAGAAGTGTGATTATTCCTAACAGAGGTAATACATGTGACGACTTACTGAAATGTTTGAAACCCTCATGACACATAGAGGAATACAGGGAATAGACTAATCAACAAAGAAGCATATTAGAAGTAAATTGGACTCTTGAGTTTGGTGACAGCCTCCGCATATTCCCAGACAACCAAGGAAAATGATTGGCCCAACCTGATAGTGTTGTTCCACAAGACATTGTAAGAGAAAAGCAGAGTTTGAAAAGAGAATCAATTTTTAAAGGTTAAGGCATCAGACATGAAAACGGTCATTGATTTAAACATCATTGCACATAAGAACAATGATTAAAACAAACTTGATATCAACATCATGGCCATGTCATCCATCAGACGTTGATAAAGATTAATTTACAGTGCCTGATTACCTTAAACAATTCCTATTAGGATTTCTGACTGGAGGTCCAGAAAACACAAAGCTGTCCAAAAGGGTCACCTTACTTATGCAATCATTCAGTCAGGACATTATATTTGCAGTCACAAATAGCCAGCAGAAACCCCAAGCAATTGTTGCTCCCATTCACGGTATAAGCACTGACAGGCAATGTTGAAATTATTTTTACTCTAAACAGACTTGTTCATTGGATCTCATATTCACAAATGGAAGAAAATGATACTACCTTGTGTCTTCAGAAACTTGCTGCTACCTTAAATGAGCAAACTGTTTTCCTGTCAACAATTAGCCTCATGTCTCCACTAACTTACCATGGGAAAATATTGATTGGCTCAAAGAGACTCTTACTGGTAAGAGGACAACTCATTGAGTCAATGGTAGCTGCGCAGCCTATGTTGTTTGGACCACAACCCTTTAAAGCTCCTCTATCAAACATCGAATAACAAAAGCAAAGAACATTGACCACCACAAATACTGAAGAATTGTTCATGTATGCTTCTGGTGACTGAGTTGGGGCTCACCCATTGATGACAAGTACCGAAGTCCTGCTGGAATGTGTTGCCCAACTGAAGCTTGCACAGAATAAGAACATAATTTGGGTCGTTTCAAGACAAGAAACGAGCTTTGCTCGGATAATACCAATTTGGACAGGATAACTCAAGTACTAAAGACCCAGTTAATGTACCTCAGAATTCCATTGACTACTTGCCCACCATTGATGACCCTGCAACTGAGGTGACAACTGTTTTGAAATTTTGAAACCGTCAAAGCTGATAAGGGAATCACTGCATTTGGCGAAAATTGTAGTGGTCATGGATCAACCTCTCTGCGCAAAAGCAAGTAAGATTGTGTGAAGCATGAAGCAATGTATGTCAGAATCGTTCTTTGAATGGGCACCTTTCACACCATTTGCAATGTCATCCATTCTTGGAAAACGCTTTCAAGATGCTTGCCTTTGCAACCCTGGCATTGAAGCAAACATGACAGCAGAAGGATACATATCATCAGTGTGTGTATTAAGCTATGTTGAGACTGGCTTGGTAGGAATTTATCCCCTGGGTGGAGAACTACGTAGAGAACGTTCAGGTAGTCTACTCCTTCATTGAGGATGTTAATGACTTTGTTAAAGACCTATGCCTATAGAGATTAGATGACCTCTTGCAGAATGCTGCCTTTGCCAAAGTAAAACAGCTTTGGGCGGTATTCCTGGAACATCTTTGTCATGACAATGGAGATATCTCTCCATTTTGGATGTCGTATGTGGGTATTGTTGAAAATGTCTTGCTGGCTCTGGTGCGTGCTGTTCGAGAAGGAAATTGGCATTTACATCTTCCCGCCATATGTTTTTTATGATCCTATGGTGTTTTGGGTATGACAGGATCAACTATGCTAGATATCTTTCTTTATACTATGCTGAAATGTCATTACTTGTAGTGAAACATGCAGAAATACACCACAACTTCATCAACGGATGCTTTGCAGTTCAACTGTAAGATGTTAATCAGTTTGGACGAATTCTGGTCGATCAAGGGCTAGCGGTAACAGGCTACAAAGACAGACTCTGGGTGGTACGACAAGGTTTAACCTAAAGGCAGGTGCTGTGAAAAGATATCATATGATGGCTGAACACAGAAGCATCTTTTTGAGTCAGATAAGGGAAACTTCGTAACAACAGATCTGATTTTACTCACGTAGACCTAAACAAGTCATGAACTTAAAAAAAGAAAGATACTCTTACGGGAGCTGTTAGTCTGGTTCAAAGCTGTATAACCCCATTGGTTGGGCCACATGACCTCATTAGCCTCCATGTCAAAAAAGACATCTCAAGACATTGTATCCGAGTTAATGAAAGTGCATGAAATAGATGAACACTGCTTACAGACTTCAAACTTGAACGACTTGAGAATAATCCACCTATTAAGAAGTTTCATGACAAAATGAACAAACTAGAGACCTTCACTAACTTGTCTAAGAAGATGATGGTGAACGGCAATGGCAGGACAATCATCATAAAAGCAGACAAAGCACTATTTGGTTGAATCATTGTGGCAGCACAGACTCAGAACCTTCAAATGGCGCGTGTACTCTCTCTCATCCCTTAGGACCTTTACCGTGGGCTTTATCATCTCCAGAAGGTCTGTTGAGAAAGACAAAGGTGTTTAAGCAACATACTTACGGAAAAACGTTACCCCTGCTGAGGAAATACCTGGAAATTCAACCATGCTGATTGATGGTATGGTTCTTGTTCAGAGAGCAAAAGGAGAGGGATTAAACTTTGAGAGGAATTAAACTTTGGTGTGAGGTGACTATGCTTGTCTTGTCCATGGCTTTGCAGGAAGGAAATAGGAGTCAAAGACTTTATTTTGTGTCCGATACACATAATGAGACATCCCTTAAGAATGGCAAAAGGACAATTGGAGGGGGAAGAACTTGGGCACCAGTTAGAGCATCTCACTTTCCCAGATTGTCAGACAGTGGAGGAAATTCCAAAGCCACGTCAGGAATAAAACTCTCATTGCATTTCTCATTAACGAATGGAGGAAACCATAGTATTTTGTAAAACTTGAGTAAGTCTTTTTGTGAACTGTGCAGATAATTACTACAAAATCACATCTGAAGGGAGTCACGAAAAGCAGATGGTCGTTTGTTACAGCACATGCTGCTAATGAGGGTTATGAGACAGTAATGATCATCTCAGACGACACTGATGTGTTTGGGATTCCATGACAAAATCATGGCTAAATTATTTCTGAAATGTGGTACTAAAATATGCATGCGAGTCCTGAACATTGAGAAAATAGCTTTGACTCTTGGCGAAAATGTTTGTCGAGCTATGGGATGCCTCCATACGTTTACCGGATGTGACACAGTAATCGCATTTGAGGAAAAAGGAGAAGTAAGTGCATTTAAAATCCTGTCTGCCACCAGACATGCACAGGGCGTTATTTTCACAGCTTAGAGATGAATGGGATCCCTCTGAAGAACTAATAGACAAATTGGAGCACTTCTCATTCTTGCTGTACGCACCAAAATCTTGGGTTCATCATGTGAATGACTTGAGATATCACCAATTCTGCGCAAAGAAGGGTGAGAAAGACAGTCATCAACTTCCACCTTGCAGGGACTGTCTGAAGAAACACGCCGAACGTGCAAATTATCAAGCAAGAGATGTCTTCTGAATGATCCACAGACACCTAGTCCAATTGGTAGATGGTGGAAGTTGGACAAACACGAGGGAGCAAAGCAACCTGTAGTGCACTGGATGGAGGGGCAGCGAGCACCTCAGCCTGTGTTTGATCTACTAGCTTTCAGCTGCACTAGGATCTGAAAACTGCCAGCATATGTCTGCTGTCTAAATACCTCAAGTGCACTGCCATGTGTTGTCTTCCTGCCTGTGAAAATCAAACCGATCGAGAGAACGACACCTAGTCAGAAGATGACGACTAATGTGAATGATAAAATTGTTTATGTTCACTCATGTCATACATTGCCTATGCAAGATGTGACAACTATTATCATTGGAAATTGTAAGTGAAAATTATGCACATAATCTATATCAATATGAGGGATACAATGAAGTTTTGTTATTTTAAGGACTATATTGTTATGACAATTAATAATCCTAATTATTTTCAAATTATATTGAATTTAACCAATCTGGTGGAATTAGATTTATTGTTCCACAAATTATGATGTGTATGCATGCTGTTTTTCAAAAATATGAAAACCGTTATTTTTTTTTTCAGCTATGGTTGCTAATCCAATAATATGAGACAAAAGGCAGAGTGATGACTTGCTGTCACATTTTCCACCTCTAGACATCCATATCTTGCAAAACAAAATCATGTAGGTACCAATCGCCTAAATTTCCGGTTCTGGTTCATGGCTTAAGGCCATATTTAGTAAGTGGGGAGAGCCCTGGCTAGAAATATTCACCTCAGTTGAATGTGCAGGATCAGTGATTTTGAGCACTGTAGTTCCACACTAAAACTGATTGGGATGCCCATTCCGAAGGCGAGAAATTATAGAACTTCAGTATGGCTTCTCACCACTTCCTTACCTGCCCAGAGTTCTGAAGTGTAGAACAACATTTTCAAATAATCCTGTTTGTTCCAGAATGGACCTAGAGAGTCTGGTACCTGGAGCTCTTGAACATTAACTTCTGTCTTCTGATCAGGCTACTTCCTTGGGAGGATCTCGTTTCTCAGCAGGAGGGCAGGGTCCTTCATCTGATGTACTGTAAATGACATTGCCATTTGTGGAGTTGCACCGGCAGCATTTGGCTATGTGAAGTTCTGACTGAAGTGGTGGATGTCATCCTTATTGGTACACACCCATCCACGAGATTCTTATATGCTGGGCCCTGGAACAATTAATCTGGTGTGGTCCCAGAAACACTGCACCTTTGTAAGCTAAGCTTTTAGTTGTTCTGTTTGTTCTTTCTTTAGCCCATCAAACCCTACAGTAGGCACCGGAAAAGGTTATTTGTTGGTCCTCTCGGCCCCTTCTGTATTTGTCAGAACAGCTGTCCTTGTTTGTTACTCCTTCAGTTATCCTATTTGCAAGATGCAATTATTTGGCTTCCTGTTTCAAAAGGTTAAGCATATATATATTTGCTACCTTTCCAATGGAGGCAAGGGATTGCTTGGCACATAAGTCGTGTGAAATAACAGAAGTGGAACACCACTACCTATCAAAGTTTAATCATTCAACGGGATGATATACAGTCTCTTTACAAATCTGTTAATTCAGGTTGTCTTTTAGATCCCGAACTTCAATTATTATGGAAAAAAAGGTTCTACTTCCATTGATCCCATACTGTGTGAGTTATTGAATGTATCAATTACTTCAGCATCAGTTCCTAAATTCTGAAAGCATTTAGTAATCATTACTCTCGAAGTCCCCAAGAATAGATCCAGTGAAATCAGTAAATTGTTGTCTGGTTCATTGTTAGTGTTCTACAACAAGGTAGTGGAAAACAGGTGAACAAAGAGCTCTCTAACTTTATTGTAGCCAATAAACTTTTACACTGGTTTTAATCAGGTTTTCATCCCTCTTACTGCACAAAATCTGTCCTTCTTTCCTCTACTAAGAATCTATGCTTGATTATAGATCAAGGGTGGTCTGCAGTAGTTATCCCACTCAACCGGAGCGT
The DNA here is from genome assembly GCF_031143425.1 of Pleurodeles waltl. Lineage (NCBI taxonomy): Eukaryota > Metazoa > Chordata > Amphibia > Caudata > Salamandridae > Pleurodeles > Pleurodeles waltl. Next base: position 73,659,329 of record NC_090447.1, on the reverse strand, counting down.
GGCCTTCGTTCTGGTTTCCCATAATATCCTTTAAAAAAATAAATGCTTGAGTGAGGGATCTGTAACAAGACTTTGTCTTGGTTAAGTTTTTATTTGCAGGATAGATCATTCCAAGTAGCCATGAAACGTTTCGCTCCAAAAAAAAAAATATTCTACCATTGTCGCCACTCTTTCAAATGTTTACATATGTCTTATGGTGTGAGTATTGTGGAAGTGTTTGGATTTACTCTGTTTTCCTATGTAGATGATATAAAGGTGATCTCACACATTCAAAATCCTAATGTCAGAGTATTTTATTTAAATCTGTCTTTACCGAAGTGGGTGAGTGTATGAGCTGCAATAGCTTGAAGATCAATGGGGAGAAAACTGCGGCGATGATACAGGGGAACCATGCCAATATTGGTCCCTCTGTGATGGCCGGACTAGTTTAGGGTATTTTCCTCATTCAAAGCCCAAAGTAAAAAAAAAAAAAAACTTAGGAGTTTGGCTGAACCAAATGATGACCAAGTTAACACACTGTCAGCTAGCTGTTTTGCAGACGTTAAGATGTCTGCAACTAAGGTCTGCCAGCTCCCGTCTACCCACTCCCACTTTAGCTCAGAACACTAACAGGCCTTGATAATTCTCCCTTTTGTATTGCAGTAACACACTCTGCTTAGGCTTCTCTCAGATGCAGATACAATGTCTAAAGAAGGTTCAAAACTCAGCATCCTGTCTGTTATTAAACATTCCCAGGTGCTCATCCATCAGAACAGGTCTTGGAGAACTGTACTGGCTGCCAATTGATAAGCGGATCCACTTCAAAGTCTTGTTCTACACATTTCTTCACTACTGGTCCATGCCACCTTCAACAGCTAATGGAACCGTAATATTCCTTCAGTGTCCCTGCTGTCTTGATTCTGTGCTGACAATGGTCCTTGAGATTTATACGGCTAGAATAGGTGGCTGTTCCTTTAAGATATTTTGCCCCAAAGTTTTGGAAAAGTCTGTTTAGTCTGCTGCTGCTGTATTCCATTAATCTGTGTTTAGGGTAGCTTTCAAACAGTAGAATTCTGGCACTGGGACGTTCGTTGGAAGCAGCCATGTGCTCTTTAAATTATATTCATAAATGACCAGATGTGATGTGGTTCATAAAAGGTTTGAGACAAGTTTCATCCCAAACATTTTGTGATGCCTCAGTGAGACCTTAACTTGGTCCTGACTTTTCTGATGTCAATGCTCTGCACAGTCGCTTGCTGTGTCCCATGACCCTGCAAACAGTCTTCCTCTTTGTGATAATGTCAGCTCGTTGAGGGAGTGAACTGCAGTCACTTTCGTTGCAACTACCCTACTGCTTTTGAACACATTGGTGCTGCAGGCTTGGACAGCCTCCTTTCCAAAGGCTGCGACTCTTACACTTTTGACAATCAAAGTTTCTATCTTTCTTTGCTCCCAGCCACCAATCAAAAGAGCAGAAGGGGCTCTGAAGTTGGACCTGTAAAGTAGTTTGAGATTTTAGAATAAATAGTGCCAATAGCGTTAGAGTGGACAATCAATTATTTGTACAGTTTTTGAAGCAAGGGAAGGCTGTTCATAAAGAAGCCCTGGTGGTTGTGGATAGTACTCTGTATCAAACCTGCTGTACACTCTCCAACCATCGCCCCCTGATTGTGAGACCCCATCTCACCAGAGCGGAGTCTGCTTTATAGCATTGGCTTACATGGTGCATGTCCTTGACATCTCAGGCTGCACTGTGAGAGTTGTTGCTTAAGTTGACAAAGCACTACTTCCCTAACAGCTTTGTCTGGAGGGAAGGACACACTCCCACTACCCTCTGTCTTTGGACCATTCAGCTGTTGTTAGAAGAATCTGTCAGAAGGACAAGTTAACTTTTATCAGGCTTTTTTTGGTGGCTATCCTGTCCAACTGAAGATTCCTTGGTGCTCCAATCGCCCCCTCTTGCAGTGTGGTCTCAAACACCTAAAAGGATCCCAAGTAAACAATCTGCAAATTATCACAAATTTGTTTTGCTGTCTGTCCGAGGTTGTGGAAAAGTAAAAGAAGAAACTGACTTGGTGTATAGGTGGCATTTTGTGCAGCTCCATATTGTCCTGAATGTGACCATGTCACCTACCTGTGGATGGGAACACTGCTGATAACGTTCTCCGGACCTCGCCTGGCCCTGTGGAACATTCTTAAGCTGAGCAATCCGTGCTTAGAGTTGCTAACCACTTAAAAGCATTACCGAACGTAAGTAACTTGTTTTTTTACCCCGATGTTAATGGCTTGCTGGAAACCATACAGAAATTATTTCTGCCAATAACAATACGAACCATTTGAACAATAGAAATGTAATTAACAACATTAGGCAGAGGTTTAGTTTAGGTCTCTATTAAAAACAAAGTTCAGGTTGTTTTGGAGGTTGGTTTTCTTTTCCCTGTATTTATACCTATTAACTGGATATTAACATTTTGGCATTTTTCCTTCTGTTTGAGTCAGTGTCTTATGGCACCATCAATTTGTATCGAAGTGTCTGCAATATCTTTTTTTTTTTTTTTTTTTTTTTTTTTTAATAATACTTCGTAACAACATTTTTTAATCCCCTCTACAGCTTGAAGCATTGAAACAGGAAGTGGTGGAGCTAACTGTGAAAGTAAAGGAGCTTCAGGATAAAATCAGCCTCCTTGAGCAAGAGAAAGCCTTACTGCAGGCAGAGCTCCTTTCTGAAAAGACCAAATTTGATGCAGAAAAAAGTGAGCTTGCTGACATCCTTGCAAAGCTGCAGACTTCATTTTCTGAAATGACTGTCCAGAAGGAAAAGCTGGAGCATGATGCTCGGGCTCAAGAGGAGCGTTTGACTACTCAAATAAATCACCTTGATTTTGAAATGTCAAGGTTAAATGCCTGCCTGTTACAGAAGGATCAAGAGGTAGAGGGCCTGATACATCAGGTGGAAGAGGAAAGAAGACTGAAGGGGCAGTTAGTGGAAGATTATCAGAAGCAAGAGGAAGCTGCCAAAGAGAGTATTCAGGCACTAAGCCTCCAAGTTGACAGCCTTAATGAAACTCTGAAGCATACAGAGGGCGAACTTGTGGTTTGCACCCAGAAGATGGAAAATGAGGCCTGCCAGGTGGCGAGGTTGAAAGAAGAGCATGAAAGGGTTCTTGGTGAACGAGATTCAGTCAAGTTAGAGTATAATGAATACAAGAACATAAAGGACACCGAATTTGGTGCATTGTCTCAAGAAATCAAAAATTTGGAAGATCTTAGTAGAACTTGCAAAGCTGATGCAGAGGAGTTGAAGAAGGAAAAGGCTGAATTGTCCCAAAAAGTACAAGAGCTGGATAGTACCATTCTTGATCTGATTGGTAAATGCCAAAATTTGGATGCTGAACATGAGGCACAGTGTAAACTTCATGTTGATTCCATTGAGTCATTAAAGTCACAGCTCATTGAACAGGAGACTCTGCTGAATGTATATAAAAATAAGTTGGCTCACAATGAGTCGTTGAATGAAGAAAATGTCCAGCTTAAAAGTCAACTTCTTTCCACGGAAGAAAATATAAAAAATTTGCAGAGTCAGTTGCAAACGGAGAGGATGACATATGCAGACTGTCTTGAAGAACGAGGCAAGAAGCTGTCTGAGCTAGAGAGTCAGATTCTGATGTTGTCTCACCAAAGAGATCAAGCTCAAGAAGACTTAAGTGAGGAAAAAAAGAAACTTGAGAAGATGGAAGCTCAGATGATGCAGCTAGAAGAAACTCACCATGATAAAAACCTAAAACTGCAGCTTGAAATTTCTCAAATGTCTGCCATTATTACGGATAAAGAAGCTGAATGTGAAAAGCTAATTAATGAGGTAAGTTCCTGGCGTAAGCACTGCGAAGAAGTTCGACAGGGAGAAGCCAAGAGTGTCTCTCAAATGGATGATCACATTAAAATGTTAAAAGATGAACACGAGAAAGTGTCCCATGAACTTCAGGCGGAGCGAGCTAAGCTAGCAGAGTTTGAGGGTCACACAACACAGATGAATGCTGAACAGCATGAAAAGTTTGTGTTGCTCCAGTCTGATCTTTTTAAAGCTAATGTTCTCCTACAAGAGAAGGTGTCTGAAGAAAGAAGACTCCGTGATCTTGTCCAGTCCTTGCAAGAGAAGCTGGAGATGGATCAAGTAGCAAGAGTAGAACATGTTTCTAAGTTGGAGAAGGAGTTACAGAAAATGACAGAGAACCTAGACAGCACCTCAAAAGAGCTTTCTGATCACAAGCTTAAGAAAACGGAACTGGAAATAAGTCTCAAGCAACTTGGTGAGGAAAGTGCTGAAAGAATGAATATTCTTGACTCCAATCTGTTGATGGTTAAGGAAAAAGAACTGGTGGCAGAGAAGCTGTCCTGTGAGCTTCAGCAGTTGCAGGTCAGAATGAAAGAAATTCAACAAAAGCATGAGAACGAAATAGCCCACTGGGATCAGGAGATAAAGCAGCTAATAGAGGAGAAAGGTAACTTGATGGCAGATCTAGACACAGAGAAGGCATCTAAGGTTTCTGTAGTGGCACGGATGGATCAATCTATCCAAGAGCTGAAAATGGAACTCTCCACTTTGCAGAGTGAATTGTCTCGCTCTGTCCAGCTAGTGAATGAGAGAGAAGGGCAACTAAAAGAAATTACAGATGAGACCGCCATCAAAAAGGAAGAATGTAGGCTTATGCAAGAGAATGTGAACTTTCTCCAGGAGGAAGTGGTTGCCATGAAAGTTTTGAAAGAACAACTGTCCAAACAGGAAAATGAGATAGACAATTATAGAAAAGCTGCTGACGCAAGCATTACAGAAGTGAATAGCCTGAAGGTTTTAGTAACTGATAAAGAAAAAGAAATTGAGTTGTTACGGCAAAACATTTGTGAAAAAGCTCAAGAAATGGACTCTCTCCAAAGCTTGCAGCAAGAAAAGTTAAGTGATCTTGTTGCATTGCATTCTAAGGTGAACGAGCTGGAGTCTAAATGCAGAGAGCAGCAAGGTGCTATAGCAACACTGCAGAACGAGGTTGTCCAGGCTAACCAGGTTGCTTCAGAAAAAACGTCTGCAGCGGAACAGCAGCAAAATCGCCTGCATGCCCTAGAAGCTGATTTGATCTGCCGGGACAAGGCAATCAAGCAACTAACAGAGGATAAAGATCACATCATGGCGGATCTCTCAACAGAGAGGGCTTCCAAGGTTGCTTTAGTGACGCAGCTGGAACAAACTATCCAAGAGCAAACAGCTGAGCTCGCCACTTTGCAAAGCAAATTGTCCCACTCGAGTCAGCTTATTAATGAGAAGGAAGGACAGCTAAATAAAATTGTGGAGGAGACTACGTCCAAACGTGAAGAATTAAGAGCTCAGCATGAGACTGTGACCTTTCTCCAAGAGGAGGTGGCTGCCCTAAAAGCTTTGAAAGAACAAGTGTCCAAACAGGAAAATGAGATCCAGAATTATAAAGCAGCTGCTGTAGAAAGTACTACAGAAATAAACAGTTTGCAAGTTTCAATAGCTGATAAGGAAAAGAAAATTGAAGTCTTAGAGCAGAATATTCGTGAAAAAGCACAAGAAATAGAAACCAGCCAAAACTTGCAACAACAAAATCTGAATGACATTGCTGCACTACATTCTAAAGTGAAGGAGCTGGAGTCCAAATGCAGAGAGCAGCAAGAGGTTATAACGGCACTGCAAAAGGAAGCATCCCAGGCTAACCAGGTTGCTTCAGAGAAAGCACACGCTGCAGAATGCCAACAAGATAGCCTGCGTGCCCTAGAAACGGAGGTTCTTAGTCAGAAAGAAAATAATTCCATGCTGGAAGGACTTTTAGAAGCTTCTAGAGTAGCACAAAGTGAGCTAGAGAGCACCATAAAAAGTCTGAAAGCAGAGGTTTCAGATAAAATAAAAGACCTGGACAGCAGTAAAAAAGTAGCTGATTCTGTAAGAGAAGAGTTGTTGTCTGTGCAGTCTCAAGCGCAGGAGCTGCAGAAGGCTTCAGATGAGTGGAAGGCCCAAGTTGCTGTGAGCCTTCAGGAAGTTGATGAAAAGAATAAAGCAATTTCTACTTTGGAGCAGGAGCTAGCAAACTATTGCTTGAGAGTATCTGAGGTGGAGGAGCAGCGTGCCCGCCTAAATCATGTTATTGATGAGAAATCTGGAAAAAATCGCGAACTGGAAGAGCGTGTGTGCAAGCTTGAATTGAAAATAGCAGTTTCTGCGTCTGAGGCTTCAACAAAAGATCTGTCGGACTTGAAAAAACAAGCAGAGCAGATGTATGTTGTTGAGGGGTTGAAAAGGGAGCTGGCTGCTAAGGAAGCAGTGAAAGTAGAGCTTGATCATGAAGTGAACTCTTGGAAGCATAAGACTGCAATGAAGGAGGAGCAGGTTACTTCTCTTCAGCAGGAACTTTCCAGTGCCCAGCACATGATTGAAGCATTAACTGAGAAGAACCTTCAGCTGGAAAAAGAGGTGGGACTCTCTGTAACACAAGGGAAAGTCATAGAAGATCAACTGAAAGAGTTGGAGTGTTTGCAAATAGAGGTTAAAAAAACTGCTTTGGAGATTGCTGAATTCCATAGTTTAAAAGAGAGATTCTCCCAGCAGGAGCTTCTGGTGAAGACTCTAAAAGCTGAGAATGCCAGCATCCAATTGCAAGTGTGCAGACTTGAACAATCTAACCATCAACTCTTTGAAAAGAACAAAGAACTCCTTGAGGAAATCAGCCAAGGCAAAAGGCTTCTTGACACTGACCTAAGTATCATTAAGGTGCAGCATGCCCAAGAACTGGAACATCTCCAATCCAAACTCAAATTAGAATATCAAAAGCTTGTTGATGAAATCAAAGAGAGCGCCCAACAGGCCACCAAAAACTTGGAAGTGATGACTGTTAAATATAATGATGCCAAATCGAAAGTGCTTGATGAAAGGCAGAGGTTCCAGGAGGAGAGACAAAAACTCCTTTCTCAGGTAAGTGCTTTTCAGCAGTACTTTTGTAATTCTCTACAGTGCAAAGGAAATACTGTCACTGTGAGCACTTTCAGTTGGATTTTATACTATTCTCTCGACCCATCTGGTTTGGCTAAGGAATTTGGAAAATAGTGATGCTGAGATTCCATGTGTGCTATGTTACATTTTTATTGTGCTGCACTTTGTCAGATTTGCACTTATCATCTGCCATCTTTGCACCTTAATTTGAAGCATGGTCATAGTGATGACCAATGAGAAATAATGATACTATTTGTTATTGCCCAATGCATTGCTTCTGCACTTCCAGTGACATCTGTAAGCTGTCTCTCCCCCTCTACTGCTGAATATGAACACATGGATATAGTTATTCGTAAACTTGTATAATTTTCCTTTCCATTGATACTGAAATTGACAGCAATCATTCTGCTGACTAAGGGAAAAAAATATAGCAATTTGCTGATGCCATTTGAATTGTTTTTTTCTTTATGCTTCGTGCCTTCATTACAATTGCACTAATATCCTGCATTCATCAGCTTGGCTGAAACATTATGATGCTCTTTTATTGTGGATATATATATCAAGATCTTAATATTTTAACGCTGATGTCCGTACAATAAGTGCAATGGTTTTCATTACCTGAAATAAAGATACTCTGACTGTCATTGTGTGCACTAGTTAGTGTTATGTCTTACTTAAGCATCAATAACGTAGTAAAAACAAAATGTAGGAATTGAAAATGCTGTGGAGCAGTTCACAGGTTTGAAATCCCTCTATATTAACCAGGCACCATGCTGGCAGCATTGACTTTACTGTTACTAGAGCGCAGAGTTGTGAATTGACAGCCTAGGACTGAGTACCTGGTGTCTTGGCACTGTCACAATCTAGGAGTCCTAGGTAAATACTCTGCTTAAACTCTCCTTAGTTTCATCTGCAACATTACAGCTACTGTGTCTATGCAACAGCTAGAGTTTTAAATTAATAAATTGTAAGAACAGGCAGAACAGGGTGCCTGTGCTGCAACTCTCTACGTCTTGTGACTGGTCTCCAGCCCTGACTCTCGCTGCCTCTGGACCCTGGAGTGATGGCAGGTGCACACACAGTGTAATGGCCTGCATTGGAGTATGCACATTGCCGCAGGAAACTTGAACTCTCCAGCTTTCCTAATCCTCCATATAGTTACAGGACCCAAAGCTGTGTTGGTTTAGCTATTCTGTTTGTCAGACACTTTGAATAGACCTAAAGCAGTAACCTTACAGTTCCATGTAGATTGCCTAGTGAGTGAGCTTACGTTTACACCCCAAATGTCTTCATTAAGTGACCCCTGCTTTCAGTGTTTTTATTATGGTGTTTTTTTCGACTGATCTTCACAGCACGGATGCTCGTCTAATACCTCCCAATATGAAGGAAATGAGCATATTCAACTGTCTAATCTTAAACTAACGACACAAATGGATGATGGACGAAGTGCTGAACAATGCAAACACTCTCCCCCAGTCACAGATCTTGGTTTAATCCATAATTCTTTTGCTCACCATGCCACCCCAGTTTGGAACCAGCCATATGCAAATCTGTCTTGACCCTGTTCCTCATGACTGTCAAACAGAGTTCTTACAAACTTATACATAGAACTTTAGCACAATGAAAGTTGAGCCTGTCCCTTTAGAAACTTGAGGCACCTCTTCCCAGAATGCCTTGGACTGGAAGTTGCCTATCTTACTCAATTATTTTTTCTGGCTCATGAGAGAATGGTCCCAGGCAGACTGCTGAGCCCCCCAATACCCCAAACTAAACATTTGTTCTTTATTGAATAATAATTACATTGGCTTCACTCAACCTCTTTTAACAGCTTGTGTCAAGTGAATCACTTTTTCTCCAGCTTGACTGGATTTTTAGTGGAAATGCCATCCGTTTTCTCGGTGTCCCAAGAAGGCTGTGACAGGTGCACAGTGTGTGTAGAATGTCTACCCCTGTCTTAATCTGTTTCTGACTGCAGCATCTGTAAATAGATGTCCAAATGTACATTGAAAGGCAAACAGGGAATTGTTTGAGAGACATTGTAGAAGACATAAGGGCAGAAAAAGAAAGAACCAGCTAGATAGATCTGCCTCACAACCAGTATCTGCCTGTCCCATCCTCTGAAAATGACCACTACAGAAGTAGATGAATGGAGAAAAAACTCCACCATTCTCATTGTCACGGGAGGATGACATTGATATTACTGAGGACTATTTTGAGACACCTGGCTGATGTGCTCAAAACCATTTACTGGGTAAGCTAAAAAGATGAACAAATGTGTACCTGACTTCTACAAATATCTAGGCATGATCTGTTGCTCCATCTATGGAGCAAACAATGCATTTCACAGCCTGCAAGATCCTCACCCATTGATGATCATGTCCAGTCCGAAAAAAGGCACAAAAGAATCACCATTTACTCCTCCTCCTCTTTTCCATCAATCAAGGGATCCAGCTCCACTTCCATATCGGCCTATAAACTTTAACAATCCCATTTTGAAGATCCAGTACGTCTCTTTTGACACCTTTGAACTTTTTGCCACCCAGGTAAACGTCTAAGACGACTTCTGTGTCACCAGTAAGAATGTGGAAACCTCAATTTCTTTACATCACAAAGACGTAGACAAAGTTCACCTCACAGTCTCCTTTGTCTAGAGGTACACAATCTTGTTTAAGTTTACAGTCTCCTAACACCGATACGGATGTGGTATCTTATACCCCATCATCTCCTGCTCTGTTATCATGAGTATCACCAATTGATTACATAATTTTTCAAGATTTCCTACCAAACAGAGCAGCAAAATTAAACATCCCCCTTCTCGGTCTGTTATTCTCAAACACTCCAGCCTAGGGCATCTGCAATGCTTCTTTTACCACTAGTTCTAGGACTGTTGGAGATGATGCAAGAAAATGTTAATGAATTCTTCTACAGTAAAAGAGTGAACACCTTGAGAGCTAAAAAAAAAAAAAAAAAAAAAAAATACGCCCCTCCCACCAGGATCCTGCTTTTCTTCGGTCAGATCCAAAGCCAAACTCTGAAAGCAGCAGCAGTAGTGAGGTTAAAACTTGCTTTATCACCAGAGTCTGAGGCTGCCCTCCAAGCGGGAGCAAGAGAAACGATGCAGCTGACACCAAGACGTGTGGAACTGCATCAACACCTCTAAATGCAAACGCAATGGGACTCCTTTGAAGGTACCACAGGGAGGTTCCGGACTGCATGATGTCTTTTATAGGAAACTTGCCAAAACATTGGCAACAAGGCTTTATAGAAATGGTTAATGAGAGTTCCTTGGTCTCAAACCAAACTATCAGTGCTGCTGTAGACTTGGTAGAACTCTCTGCTACAAGCCACTGTCATCGTATCTCTTTAAAGCACTATTCCTGGTTACGGCTTTTCACTTTAAAACCTGAGGCTCAATTAAATATATCCAACCTTCCCTTTTCAGGTATGTCTTTTTGATCAGCATACAGAAGAGGAAATAATTTGAATGGAAAATAAAACAGAGACAATATAGTTGGTTGTTCTGGAGGAGCAAAAAATATTCTGTACTCCATATAGGACAAAGGAGCATTGTTTTTCCATCAGTCCAACACCCGAACTGCCATATCAGCCTCAAACAAAAGTAGATCCAAAAACCTCAATACCATCAAAACAGAGAATCACCTCTGGAAAAACTTCCCACTTTACAAGAAGAATTCCTCATGAACTAGATACCCCCAAACCCCCCTCCATTTTCTCACTCCAGTAGGCGGAAAAGTGATGTTTCATGTGGAAGAATGGAAATCGATAACGACCAACCGGCGGTTACTCCATTTGGTTCTTGACCTTCCCACTTCTTGTCCTTCTAAAACTTGCATCAAATTCCCATCTTCCTGCCAATCAGGAGGTGACCTAACTCCTGTTTGCCAAAAAATCAATACAAGGAATTCCACCTCCTCAGGAACACAAGGGGGTATACTCACAGTATTTCCTAGTCCACCAATACAGTATTGCCCAATACTAGATCTATGGTCCCTCAACCAATTCATCCTCAAAAAATTGCCGGCTGTTGGTGTAGGAAGTTGGCTCTGTATATACTATCTCAAAGTGGGAGATAGTGTGCACAGAGTCCAAGGGTTCCCCTTAGAGGTATATAGTGGCAAAATTAGATAATACTAATGCTCTATTTTGTGGTAGTGTAGTCGAGCAGTAGGCTTATCAGAGGGTAGTGTTAAGCATTTGTTGTACACACAGGCAATAAATAAGGAACACACACTCCGACTTAACTCCAGGCCAATAGTTTTTATATAGAAAAATATATTGTCTTAATTTATTTTAGAATCACACGATTCAAGTTTTGAGGTAAGTACATAAAATGCAAGGTACTTCACACAGGTAAGTATAGAACTTTGATTTAAAACAGTAGTACACACAGTTTAGGTTAAAATGGCAATAAGCTATTTTAAAAGTGGACACTGCAAAAATCAACAGTTCCTGGGGGAGGTAAGTTTCTCAGGTAAGTAAAGCACTTACACAGTCAGTCTCCTGGGCATAGGCACCCCACCATTGGGGGTTCAAGGCAACCCCAAAGCCACGGCACCAGCAACACAGGGCCGGACAAGTGCAGAGGTCAAAGGAAGGCCCAAAACACATAGGTGCCTATGAAGAACAGGGGTGCTCCGGTCCAAGTCTGCTTACAAGTAAGTACCAGCATCCTCGGAGAGCAGACCAGGGGGGTTGTGTATTGTACTGGGGAGGACACACACAAGCCCACAAAACACACCTGCACGGGGCAGCCAGGTGCAGTAGGCAAATTAGGCCTCGGGTGTGCTATTGAAAGCAATGGAGGGACCCATGGGTCACTTGGGTGATGCAGGGAGGGCACAGGGGGGCTTCTTGGGCCAGCCACCGGCTAGGCTAGGATGACGGCCGTCTGCTGGTCACTCCAGCACTGGCAGGTGGTTCCTTTTGGTCCTGGGGGCAGCGGGTGTAGTGCTTGGTCCAGTCGTCTGGTTCCTTGCTACCACGCAATCGCGGTCAGGAAGAGCCTCTGGATCCTCTCTGCAGGTGTCGCTATGAGGGTGCAGGGGGGTCGACTCAGGGTACCCACGTCGTCGTAGTCACCTGGGAGTCCTCTCTGCGGTGTTGGTTCTCCTGAACTGAAGCTGGGGGTGTCAGGTACAGTGTGTGAAGTCTCACGCTTCCAGCAGGAAGAGAATTCTTTCCAAGTTGCTTTAAAGTTGCAAAGTTTGTGCTGTTTTTAAACAGTGCCACTGTTCTCTGGAGTTTCTCGGCCCTTCGGGTTCAGGGCAGTCCTCAGAGATCGCTGGTCCCTGTTGGATGCGTCACTGTGCAGGTTCTTTCTGTCTGGAGACAGACCAAGTCAGTTGTCGTCTCCGTCGAGCTTTCCGGTCAGCAGTCTTTCTTGTTGTAGGTTGCAGGAATCTGATTTCCTGGGTTTCAGGGTCGCCCCTAAATATTAAATATTGGGGTGTTTTTGGGTCTGGGGGGCAGTAGCCAATGGCTACTGTCCTGGAGGGTAGCTACACCCTCTTTGTGCCTCCTCCCTGATAGAGACTTCCTGCTGCAAATTACTTACTTAAGAATTTTTCTATGCATCAGACTGAATCCAGAAGATTTTTTGTGAGCAGGACCCGTGTGTGCCAGTAGGTGGCATTGAGCGGCTCCCTGTGCATCGTCTGCCTTGTCCTCACTGGAAGTGACGTCCACTAGATAGTCTTTACCAGATAAGGCATTACCAAAGGTAAGTAACTTGTTCTTAAAGCTTCCACCAGTAGAATGAACACCAGTGCTTTCTCCGCGATGACGTCTTGATGCCGTTGGGAAGCAAATGTTCTTGGTTATTTAATGCTAGCTGCTTGATTAGTACCCATGCCTTGTGGACATGGTTGACTAGCTCTTACAGGGTGTCCTGAAGGAATTTCATTCAATTTGGCTCAAACCATCCGAGAAGGTTAGGACCTGGCAAAATACATTATCCACTCTAGCCTGGACACTTCTGACTACTTGGGCAGAGCAGTTAGAAAATACATTTCTCACAATGAGAACCAGGGGTAGGTCCATAAATGGCTGAAGTTGGACCAAAATAATTTATAAACACAAAGAAAAAAAACTCACTTGTGAACAATTTTAAGGATTATTTCAGAGGAAAGAACAAAAAGATGAATTGATCTTTGAATTATTTCTTTTAAAACTATCTTAGAGAAGTGGTTCATATGGTTGTACATGGATCCAATACACAGAATAAGAGGGCACGTAATACAGAATTTTTATTTAGAGGGCATATTCTTACAGGAGACATAAGTGATACAAATAAATGTGTTTATATAAAAAAAAAAAGATAAGTGCCAATGCTTTCTTTTTTGTGTGAATTGAAACTGGTGTGTGTTTTTAAAATCTCACTATCTGATAGACATCTAGCCGCAGATTCCTTACCTTTGAACTTCCGCAGGAGTGAGGCTGGATCCAGATGATTTTTCGTGAGATACTTCTGCGTGCTGGTAGATGGCTTTGTGCGGTTTTCACGGCGTCATACATGCCTGATGTGAGGACATGGTCACCTACAGTCGCCACCTCGGCATGCGGTCCTAGGTTGCCGTCTGCACCCTATTCTGAAGGGTTAGGCTTTGGGGAAGAATTGGAGGGATGAGTGGACCCTTTAGAATAACAGAAAGGCAAAGCACGGGCTGGTGTGCGATGGCAGTCTGTGTGCAATATTTGTGTGGGTTACTTAGGGTGGCATAAGATATGCTGCAGCTGAGTCACCCTCTTTAGTACTCATGCCCTAGGTAACATGGGTACCATTTACTAGTGACTTACAGAGGTGCTGAAGTCTGGTGCCAGTTCTAAAACAATTACACACCTTGAACTAGAGCACTGGCACTGAGGTCTGGTTAGCAGGCCTTAGTGCACTGTCAGTTGAAAACCAGCATCTAGTAGTACTAAAGGGGGTGAAAGTAGGGGACATCTGCAAAGTAGTTCAGTGTCCTACTTATGTCTCACCACTTTAATTCCTTACAGCTCCAGCATCCCTGCTGTATGGTATGTTTTTTCTTTTAAAAAAAACTGTGCCCCCCTTGCTTGTTTCTGTTGGGTATTTCAATATTGTTATTCAGGGTCATTTCTAACAATAGTCTATTTACCCTGACTAGATGACTTCCTTAAGTCTCCAGGGGTTCCCACAAATCCATGCCCTTCCTAGGTCATCAAATTCTGATCACCATATGTATGACTTCCCGGTCCTCATGTGCTCTGTAGAATCGTATGTATTGCCTCTGCCTGGCTACGAAATTCCTGAAGCAGTGGAAGGGAACTAAACTATTTTTCATGTTAGTGATATGCCAAAGATACTTGTTTTGGCAAAACGAGCCCTCGGTTGAACGTGCAGGCAGGTCAGTGTTGCTTACGTAGTTTGCCAATGGTCCTACTCTTGTGAGCTTGGGTCTTCTCAAACTTGCCTAGGCACATGAACCCAGATTATTGGAGCACACGCTTTTGTATGTTTTGAGGCTGATGTCTAAAACGTATTCATGTTGCATCACATACAGGGTGCTTTCAAGCAGCTTTGATCTGACAAAGTTTTTAATTAGGCATTGCATCCCACCATTGATTCAGTTGATAAGACTGCCATATGACTTTCTATTATTACAAATGTGGTGCTGATGATACGTGCCAGAATCCCTTTGACCATTTTTTAATGGTTTTCTAAGCATGTGTGATGGTTGAAATAGCTGAATCTGGTAATTATGTTGGGCTGCACTCTAGTCCATTTTCTTTTTTCGTCACTCCAGACAAGGATCAGACTTGCAAATCAGAATTGGTTCTTTTTCTAAAGTAACAGTTGTCCCTGAGCTTGACGGGAACATAAGCAACGCTAGACCCGTTTTCAGGCTGGGTACCATCTTGAGTCCTACACTTAACCTCACCATTGTGCATACCCCATCACAAAGATGATGGGTTGAAATCATCTCTGCCACAGGTGATTATTTTGGACAAGATTTCAGGTGACTTTTTTTTTTCTTACTGTTATTGTCGATGCGGGTACCCCATGCAAGTTACCGTTTATGCTTCTCCAATAGGAACAATCCAGCCCAACTTCAAAGCTTTGCTCCTCTAGTCTTTCGTTTACAAAAAGAGAGGCTTTTTGACACTGGAATTGAAAGATTTGAGTGACTGCTAAGGCTCTCCGCCTAGTGTTACCGGTTTCATCTGTCTCAATCAGTAAAGGACCCCTCTAAGGTGTGTGTCAGATGCTTCCATTGTCGATTATCTCCACACCTGCCCCAGCTTTAGCAACAGTATTTAAAGCAGGTTGGGCAAAGGTAGCAGCTCGAGTGGGCCATCAATCCTCCACACCCCCTGTGCTGGCAACTGCTAAGAACACCACTTTGTTGTTGGTTACTTGACTTCCCATTATTCTTATCTGGGTACTGGAGGAATTGTTTGGTTTCATCACTTTCTAGAGGAATGACCGATAGGACTGATCTCCGACAAGTGAATACAGCAGGTAATTAATTGGGTTTACTCAGTTATTTCCCTTTTTACTAGAGCAAATCTCCGTTTCATCTTGTTCCATACTACAATTCCATCTAGATGTCCTTTTGGTAGAAGTTCACGGCTTCCTTCAGAATCTGCACATCCATGCTTACTTGAAAGGTCTTAAATAATGTCCCTCCATTCCCCAAAAATGTTTCTTACCCTGTCGCCTCTTGGGACTTAAGTTTAGTGCCTTTGAACCATAGTTTTATTTTCCGTATGTTTACGTTAAATATCAGTTTTATCCAGTTACTTTGACTCAGAGTCTGTGAGATGGATGCACTTAACTTGTTTATCTCAGAAATGGAATGTGAATAAGAACTTTTCTTCTAAAATTGGCTTGAGCTTCATGTACTCCATAGAGCCTTAATGCTATTTTTCGTCTCTTTCCGTACCAGTTTGCTTTTGGAACTCCCTGAGGAAATAGCATCTGGGAGGCTAGCTGTGACTGCAGGAGCCTCCTTTAGAAAACAACGGATGTTTGGGCTTAAAATAGAACCTCATAGCTAATAATGTTAATTTATTGCTACTACTTATGGATAAAAATAATAATTTAGTTTAATGTTAAGAATTGTATTTACATCAAAGAATCAATAGTAAGCTCAATTTGTATGCATCATGGGTATGGCATATTTCAGGATATCGGGTTAGGAGTACCCGCTTTCTAATCCGCAATGCCCGGTTTCAGTATGGCTTCCCTCCCATTACCTGCTCCAAAATTCTGCAGAATTTGTTGCTACATACTGGCTCAACTGATTATTACTTGAGCTTCATGGTCTGTCCTTAGCGCTGCCCAAAACCCTTACCTCTTTGAGGTGCTCTGTCCTACTGCTAAACTGCAGTTTGAAACTGTCCGTGCTGTTTTCTTTCTACTAGTTGTTGACATTAAAGGAAATCGATCAGAATATTATCACTGGGCTCTTTCACAGAAGAGTTCTGCCAAGCCTTTAAGTTTAATACCCTTTATAGTCTCCAAAATTAATTTATTAAGTTGGTTTTGAGTACTAAGTGCTATCTGGTTGCTGCTGGCAGTCACAGACACTAATAATTTTTAGTTATATAATTAACTGACTGATATTTTGATGGTATGCTGCATCTGTAGTCTCCTACTAAAAAACAAAAAAAAAAAGCTCCTGGGTTTAAGCTCTCTAGTGTTTGATTCATTGCTACCGGTGCCAGTCTCCTGGTGTTTTGAAGTTGTTTTTTTGTGGTGCATCTGTAGGGATGGGACGAGCTGCTGTCTTTCTGCCATAGAGCCTGAGATGAAAGGCTTGTAGTCTTCCTGCCACAGGAGTCTTATACTTTTCCTCCATTTGTGGGTTTTTTATTTTTTGGGGGGGGTTGATGGTGGGTTCTTGCACAGTATTGTTCTAAGGATATCATTCTCTGTTATTTGTTATAAAGTGCATTAGGCCAGACTTTGTGACACTTATGGTGGTTGACAAGCAGGCATTCACTGGTTCTCACTTTGTTAATCCATGCATAATGTCATTGTACATGTGCAATGGCATTACTCTGCCGAAAGGTGTGCATGTTTTTGCTGTAGTGTCAAGGGCATCTTGGTTGGCCTTCTGGCCCCATGTCCTTGTGGATATAATTTCCAAAGTGTGCACTTGATCTCGAGCACTTACCTTTCGCCCAGTTAAAGAAAAAAAAACCCAGATATGAACTCTTGGGTTATAAAATATTAATTCTAGTCCTCGGAAAAAGGTTTGAGAACTAGAGAGCCGTCCCATATGTCTGAGGAAGAGGAATGCAAATAATTTACTCAGCATAGCGAAGGTGATGTTAGTCGTCAAATACCCCCTCAAGATGGCATTACCATTATCAGATACTAGGAAGGAAGCATACATATGTGCTTGAATGTACATGGGTATGTGTGGTATCAAAAAAGTAAAAATGTTAATATCCTGGGGGATGCGACTTGGAGATATTTACCAGAGCTACAAAATTGAGTAACTTGTATATGTCTGATTGGAATCACTGCAAAAACTTAGTCAGGTTTGCTTGTCTATATTGCCAACGTTTTTCTGCAACATTCCTCGTGCCACACAGCAGTGATCCTATTTAACAGTCTGGTCCCCATTCCAGCAATAAGGTTAGAGAGTAGTAAAAAATGGGTAATGGTTCATGTTAGAGGACTGTAGAATCCTCTGCGCAGTGACGTTAATTCTTCTCAAGACGGAATAGACAGCTTCATCAGTTTTGCATGCATCGTTCTCTTGGTCGGCAGCAGTGGTTACAGTATTTCTCATGATGTAAACTTGAGCTTAGAAGCCTTTTAACTCTTTGAGGTTATTTCCTGTTTGAAGCTCGAATTTAGTAGGAGCTGAATGTAAAGTAGTAAAGTAGCTAGGATTGCTCTGATTCACTTGAGTCTTTCACATTAACCAAAACACTCCTGCCGTAGCTAAACCACAAACCACTTTTTATTTCCTTTATAGTATTGAGAATAAAGCCTAAAGTACATGTGGAAGGAAACATGATTTTTTTATAGTGAGAGGTTGCAGTTTTGTATCCTTTAAAGCTTCGCGGACCAGTGTAACACTCTAGCCTCAAAGAATTATTTAGTGGTCTTTTAACATGCTTCTGGATATTACTAATGCTGATTTTTCAACTTGAAGAGCCAATCTGAGTTTCAGGTACTGGTTCCTAAGCAAATTGACATTTTTCCACCAGTCGCCCTAGCCTTTGAATACAATTGTATGTTTATATACATGATCTACCAGCCTTATTAATTAATGGTGTCTTGGTGGTTGCTTATTAGCACTTTAGTTGAGCACCACTATGCCTGCCGCACTTAAGCAATATTATCCACATATTGAAATTGTTTAATTTGTTCCTTGCTCCTTTGTTGCAGGTTGAACTTTTAGAGCTATCAAAGAATGAGCAAACTAAGCAGGTAAAATATTTACAGAACATACACCTTCAACTGCTTAAGCGGTGACCAAGCATGCAGCTAACCTTGGCAAGCCTTAACGCCATCAGCCAGTATTGAGTATGGCTGCCATTTACATTATCGACTGTTTGCTGTGGGATCCTATATTTTCAAGATAATCATTCCGTTGCCCAGGGCTCTTTCGTGCATCATTGGATCGTGAATGATAACCGATGCTTCAAACACCCAACTCAATGCACATGTCTACCTTAATGTACAAGAAGTTGCACCTGCTCCTTTCGGAGTCTCCATGCCATTACGCAGGTCAGCACCTTTTTGCTTCCAGCCCTTCCCTCTCCTGCCGCCCCCAATCTTCTGCCATTTGCTCCCAACAGTGCTTCTGCTAATCTCGCAAATGGAAAGATTGTTTTGTACCCATTAATCAGAGTGAACATTCCTCAATTCCAAGTTCTAATCCTAGTAATAGCATTAGATCATGTCATAGAAGTGACAAAATTTGCATGAGGACTACAACCAAATAGACTTCTAGGCAAAAACATTCTAAATAATGATGGCAAAAGAACCCCTGAAAGCCTTCTGCCTCTTTTTGATGCATTGAATGATGTCATAGGGTTAATTCTCCTCTGTTCAAATAGCATAAAGCCTTATGTCCATCCCACAACCATCCTTACTACAAAGAATCTGAACACGTTCTTATCAGAGCTTTGCCCAGGTAACAATTACTGATTACTTCAAAAACATGATTGGTCCTGAAAACCATGCATCACAATACTTGATTTACAATTTTTTGAAAGTAGAAGCTTTTAATTTTTCAGGATTTTGTTTTGATAGAGTTGTCAGTTTTCAAGAGTTAGCCAATCACAAAAACTGGTAAAAGAACATCATTAAGTTATGAAGTATTAAATAATTCCAAATACTTTTCCAGATGGCATACATATTTACGTATTACTTTCAAGTCCTTAAAAGCATGCAGCCTATTTAGCATCAAACAACCTGCATACCTTTGCCTTAATTTCTTTCTTTTCCCAGAAGACTATCCACCCATAAGAATGCTTTCCACCTGGAGAAAACTGATATTACAAGGTGTTAAACTGTGGAATTTTCTAGCTACCTGTATATAGTCTTCAGAGATGTGCAGTGTTCCTCGTAGGACCTTTCAAGAGTACTATTACTCTAGGAAATAAACATCCACACAAAACCAATGCTCTACTGTTCCTTGGTTTGTTTGTGTTGCAGTCGCAAAAAAAAGGTTGAAGCACCAGAGACTTAAAAAAAAAAAAAAAAAACTAGGAGAGTGAACTCTGTGTTGATTGTCATCCCTAGTGTAGTGCTCCTCGGTTATTAAACAGAAATTCATTTATCTCACAGCTTGCAAAGCAGCCTGGGTTTTGAGGTGCCAGTCTAAAGTGAAACTGAACCAGTGCATGCAAGCATACAAGACTACATTTTCCAGCTAGCAGATTTACTTTGGGGCTAATCAATATTCTTTCCTAAAATCACACCTTCCTATTAAAAAAAGTTCTTTGCTGCTTACGTTTCACCCGAGTGCATGCAGTCTTTCTTTGCTTACACCGGAAACACTTCTTTGCTTGCTCTACTTGATTATTACAGTGATCACATTTGCTTTGTCTCCTTTATTGCATCTGTTTGCTGGTTTCTGCCGCTCCAACTTGTGCTTTTCTTTGTATGTGACAAATGTGGGTGGAAACTATAATGTGGACAATACCCACTTTATCCAAAATGAATCTAGGATTGGCCACTTCTTCCCTTCTGCGCTTTGAAACATTTACCGTTTGAACAAGATGAACTATGATTTATCTATATAAAGACAACATCTTCATCGCTTGCTCTCTTGCCTATAGTATAGATCATTAAGTGAGAGAGATGTGGTTCTTTGCCTCTATAGCAAAGCAAAGGGGTCACTTTACTTAAAGCACTCCATAATGTCTACTAAACTCAGAGTATTACCATTTACGGCTAGTTTTATTAAGTCATGACTTCTTGGTTTTACCTCGTTTCTCCTGTGGTTCGTACCAGTGAAGGGAGCTGTTGGGTGTATTGTTGGTAAACATCCATATAATTAGATTTAAAGATAACGTCCTAATTGACACGTGATTTTGATGAAGCCATTTTAGGAGCATTGTAAGAAAAAGGATAGATTTTCAGTTTTAGGTAACATAAGTTTAACCAAGCAAATAGTTTCAAATAGTTAAAGTACCACCCCCAAAGCTATTGTGATTGTTAGTTAATCTTGCAATATAGCTCGCTTATGTGAAGCGCAGGTCCTGCAAGTATGCTTGACCTTTTCCTTTCCTAGTAGTTGGAAGATTTAAATGAAAATTTGAGCCACCAAGAAAAAGTCTCCAAAACCCAGCTACATAAGCTAAATGTAAGTTGGAATATAAGTTATATGTGAATTGCTGATAAATGGTAAGAAATCTAAACCTGCTTCAAGCGGGTGTGGGCTGGGTATATTTAAAGGTTGGTTTTGGCAGCTTTAGAAGCAAGAATCAGCAGCCAACTTGCCAGTATTATGCTAGGACACATTGGCAAGTGTTTTGTAGGTAATTATCGAATTTGGGTTGAGGTAGACAGCAGATGTCTTTCTGCATGCCACGAAGAACACAGTTTCATAACTGCATTAATGTTCAGTTTGTAGCAAAGTGCTAAAAGGAATTTTCCCGGCCCTATTTCATACTGCAAGGGAATACGTTGCATACTTATGTACTTCAGACAATTTAATTACTTGCTATTGTCTTTATGAAAATGTTAGTACATTTTACCTTCGCTGATTTAGGATCGATACTGATGTGTGTCATTAGCACAATGGTTTTGTTTCATTTACTGTGCAATATATGTTTGAAGTGGTTCCACCTTCTGTTGGTATTTGTAGGCGATGTGATAGATCTTACACAAACTAATATTCACATTCCAGTTCTGTTGTGTTAAATGCCGCAGGTGCGTGAAGGTGAACTGCAGGAAGAGGTCCAGCATCAGAAGAAGCTGCTCGTAGAAGTCCAGGCGCAGTTGCTTCAGAAGGAACAGGCGGCAGAGCATTACAAGGCACAGGTGAGCTTTTTGGCGCAGATGAGCAATTTCATACTATTCTATATCAGCCTGGTTTCCCATTCACCTAGTAGCGCTATTCTTCATTTATTTCATTTCTACATCACACTACTCATCTTAATTAGTCTATTTATCCATTTAACTTTTTTCTTGGGGGGAAACCCTATATAATACATTCATTTATTTTCAAAATAAGTTTCCAAATATATTTAAAATTCATACATATTTAGTACATACAAAATACAACTACCACCACAGGGATGGTGTTCTTTGGGTGGTGATAGGTAGTTGATGCTGTCTGGTTTCTTACGGAAATGACTTGGACGGGTGTGCACAATCATATCTCTAAGACTTTTCCCCTTGCTTATGTGAGAACATGGGTTTGGGCATATTTAATAAGCTGCTGTTGCGGGATACGTCAATGTTTGTTGATGATCATGCTTACTGGATTTGAGGCTATGTTAAATGTTGTAATACATATCTGTCTTTCCTCCTCCTTTTGAGGAGAGGTGTTTAAAAGGGCTTCTGTTATTGTGAGCTAGTTTCATGGCTCGATTGATTATTCTTGGGAGGTATTTCCTTCCCTCCAGCTTAGATGTTAAATTCTGGGCTTGTTTTTTGTAATCCGTTATCTCTGAGCAATTCCTTCTCAGTCTGAGGAATTGTCCAAACAGAAGGTTCTCCCTCAAATGGCGGGGTGGGCACTATCATACAGAAATAAACAGTTTTTGGCAGTTTTTCCTGAGTGGTTGTTTTAAGGGAACCATTGGTGGCTATAATGTTTAGATCTAAAAAGATCAGTTGTTCCATGCTCATTGTGTGGGTGAATCTCAGGAACTGGTCCTTTCTGTTTAAACACTCTAGGAATGTCCTGACTTGTGTATGTTCCCCTTTCCGGATAACCAGGTATATCATCAATATATCTTTTCCACAATACTATCTTCTCTCTGTATGGATTAGTAGGGTTTAGAATTCTCTGATTCTCAAGATGATGGACAGAAGCCCGCCAGGCAAGGAGCAAAAGTGCTTTCCATGCTGGTTCCATGTTTCTGAAGGTACAGATTTCATTCAAACTCCAAAAAGTGTTTGTTAAGGCCCAGAAGCAACATTTCATAACCACATTGCTTGGTGTTTAGTAGTCCCGATCTATGTCAAAGATAACCTCCTCAATTATACGTAATGTGTCAGAGCGATGGAGACTCATGTATAGGCTCTCCACATCCAGTCCTATCAGTATCTCATTTTCTGGGTCAAAGACTGTCTTTCAAGAGACACAGTATGTCTTTCATATCTTTGAGGTAGATATCTGTGTTGTGGACAATGGGGTCTTCAAAAAGCATCTTTGAAACAGGACAAAGTTTCCAAAATCTAATTGATACCTGATACTGTGGGTCTACCAGGAGGTGTTTCGAGGTTTTTGTGGATTTTTGGGATGGTATAGAAATATGGAGTTACTGGATTTTTATTGATTAGGAAATCCCCTTCTCTCTGGGAGACAATTGTGCGCAAGAGCTTGCTCCACCATACTATTGATCATAGTCATGAGAGAATCAGTTGGATACTCCTTGAGTTTTTTATAGTTGCGTGTATCGCCCAGTAGTCTCAGACATTCTGTACAATAACTTTATGGTTTGGATCACAATGGCACATTCCTTATCTGCTGGTTTTATTACTGTGTTCGTGGTGTTAGCCAATTTCTGTAAGTCTTTTTTCTCGTCCTTTGTTGTGTTATGGAACACCTTCAAAGTGTTTGGATTGATCACACTGATATCTTTTAGGACTGCTTTTTCAAAGGTGAGGATTTCTACTCGCAACGATGTACTGGGGCTGTGAAGGACGACTTCTTGCTAGATCTGTGTCCCCTTGGGTTGAACCGTCCATGGATGACCTTCGAAAAAGGATCTTAACTTGATTTTCCTAATAAAATCATTTACTTCTATGCACAATCTGAATTTGTCCAGGGAGCCTGTTGAGACAAAACACAAACACTTATCAAGGACGCACATCTGTGGGTCAGTCAGTGTTTTGTCACTTGGATTTACTGCTAGACTGTGCGGCTGTTTGGGCCTGCTTGATTGTCCAGATTCTGTGTACTCTCCATTGTCATGCTCCTTGTTGTCATCCTCCCTTGATCTTGGTCGGATGCCCATTGAACTTGGGGTTGTCTTTGATTTGCCCCTTGGGTGTCTCTGGCCTGGTCTTAAAAAAGGGGGGTGCTCCTTGAGGTTCCCAATGTTCAAAATGAAGAGGATATATTTTGGGGTGGTAGAGGCCCTTGCGTACCTCCCTTCGTTCCATGGGAGGCTGCCATTTTGACAAGTTAGCGGTCCAGTGCTGCACGCCACAGCATGCCGAGACTCGAAGACTGCAGTTTATTAGACTCAGCTCCAACTTGGGCCCTCGAGATTCAGACACCGGAGAGGTGAACATTAGTTACTGAGCGGGAGTGTCGCTTTGGAGAAGTGCGTGCCATTTAAATACTTTAACATCTCGTCACGACCATGTCCCCTTCCGTTGCAGGTGGTCTTTTACTAGGCTCCACCTTTGGTTTCTTGCAGTCTTGTCTGGGTCTCGCATAATCCTTTTATCCTTTTCTAAAGCCCTTTTGGTGGATTTGGGGAAAAAGCAGATTCTTAACTCCTTCTCCTGGTCGCTGGGAGGGGCAGTCTGGCACTTTCCTTTTGGGGTTCCTAGTTCCTCCAGCTCCCCTCTACCGATTCCACTTCCTTGGGTGGGGGCCCGACTTCGGCATGCCACTTAGTATATGGTTTGTCCTCCCCGGGCCTTCATTATTTTCTATTGCTTTTACTGTTTGACATAGCGCTTTATGCTAATCACTGACTTCTAATGTGTACTTAATAGTGTGTTTACTTACCTCCAATTGGGGTATTGCCTATCTAGTATCTTAGTATTTGTGTTACTATAATAAAGTGCCTTTATTTTATTTAACACTGTGTGGTTCTTTTATGGGTGTAAGTACTGTGTCTGTAGTGGTATTGCATAAGCTGTGCATGTCTCCTAGATAGTACTCGGCTGCTCGTCCACAGCTACCTCTAGAGAGCCCTGGCTTCCTAGACACTGCCTACACATCACTCTTAGGGGATATCTGGACCTGCTATAAGGTGTAATTACCTTAGGTACCCACCACACACCAGGCTAGCTTCCTACACCTTCCCTGACCTTTAGGAGTCAGGGTGAACCCGATGATGAAGCATAACACTAATTGTGTATGTGAGGGTTATATAGTAAAAGATGAGAACTTTTCCTTCCTCGCTCCTGTAGGGGTGAGGTCTAGGTGAGGCAGGCACTTTTCTCATCCTGTTGAGTGTTATGAGACAGGAGGAATACTCTTTTGGTAGTGATACATCTCCTATAGACTCCTGTTCCCTGCCAAACTCAGAATTGTGTATGCCAATAAGTCCCACTTCTTGGACAGCACTGAAGCTGCCTGGACGTGGCTCACTGAAGTATCCACTTTACCAATCAGTGGCTTCTTCCCCTACCCCATCGGTTGCCACTCTGAAACTGAACCCACTCCCATAGAGGCAGAGTACCAAACACGTCAACCTCACCTTAAAAACCTCATCTCTGTGATGCACTCTTCCCTGCCTTCCACCATGGGGGTGGCTGGGGGAAGTGATAGAGTTCAGTTGGGTTTTTAGAACAGGTTTAGTTTGTTTACGTACTGTTTTCTCTACACTTCACTCAGGCACACACCACAGTTGCTCATGTTACGTTATGCTCCGAATCTATCATTACCACACACACACATAGTAACCAAATGCTCTAGGGGATCCTCCTCTCAGCGACACCAGCCTTGTGCCTCCCTGGCCCACTGAACTGACTCCACACCACCATGGGCTATATTAAGGTGACATCCTGGAAAGTTAATAGACCTCTGGATTCCGTGAAACCTACAGCAGTCCTGAAGACTATGCACAACAGTACCTCCTGGACACCTGGATGCTTCAATAGACTCATTTGCTGGGGAACTCCTGTTCCTCTCTAGCGCACCAGGGATATAAAAGGGTCTTTGGCTCAGGTTACACTCTGGGGTGTCTGTGGGGTGGCGATTCTACGGTCTCTCTTTCCCCATGTCAGTTATCCCTGAAACAAGGGACACTCTGGCCGTTTCCTTGCCCTTACTGTAACGGTTGAGAGGCACACAGACAACATTTAGTGTATACATGCTGCCCACAGCCCTAGAGGCCCTCTTTCGGGAGCTCTGCAAGATCCTACTGACCCTTCCTGAGGGGCTCACAGTGTTTGGAGGTGATTGTAATGTGGTCCCAGCACTTTTACATAGATTCTACGTGCCCTGCCTTTCGTCCAGCCGATGCTCGTCTCCTGAACTGGACTGGACCTCTGCTCTTAGTCTTTGTGACGTCTGAAGGATATGGAATCCTCACGGCCGCCAGTACACCTCTGCGTCGCACCATATCTAATCCCACATTAACTCCTTTTCTTGCTGTCCGGGACTGTCCGAGTGTCTCAAATCCAAATTCTTGCCCAAAGAATGTCCGACCACGTGCCGCCTCTTCTGTGCCTTGGTGCCCCCATGGGCATCTGAAGGTGTTGTACCGTCAGGACCAGTCCTATACACAAGCTCTCGAAGATGATCTAAAATCCTACTTCCAACGCAAAAGGGCTCTGTCCATTCTGCTGGCACCCTTTGGGCAGTCAATAAGACTGTCATCCTGGATATGGCAGGGGTCGGATCTGTGAAAAAGAAGAAGCTTGCTCCTAACAAATTTTCCAACTGAGGCCCGTGCTCTTTGCTTGGGAGCGAACCTCACAGGGGATTCTAGGGAAGAGGCACCCCGACAATTGGACATCATACGTGAGATCTGTCTCCTGTCGAAGGAGACAGCAAAACAGATGTAGCGTGCCTTGACAGTCTTGGATGGGGAGATGAAAACGGTAAGCTCCAATACTTGCTAGCCGCACGACTGCAAACAAACCAAATTATCCTTGAAATCACAGATGAAAACAGCCACACCCTTCAAGACATTGCAGCCGATTGTATGCTGCACCAGCTATACTTGAACCAGACCCTCACTCTCTGTGTGAAGTACCCATTCACCAGCTGACCTCGGAGGTCCAGAGGATAGACCAGCCATTGACCCCCAAAGAAGTGGGAGCAGCCATCTTGGTGGTGGCCTCTGGGAGCAACCCCAGGCCCAGACAGGTTCCCCACAGAGGACTACACAAAGTTCAGGAAGACCCTGACATGCTGGTTTCTTGCTGTCTTTAACAAGGTATTCAAGAGAGGCACGTTTTTGCCCAAGATGAACACTGCCACTACTGCAGTAATACCAAAGACACAGCCACCGTCATCCTCCTGTTCGGACTACTGTCCATTCTCACTTATCAACAGGAAGCTTAAGATCTTTGCTACTATCCTGGCTACTCATCTCAAGCATATCCTCAACCCGCTTATACACCCCGTCAGTGTGGTTTAATGCAAACCCGGAGGATGCAGTGTTTTCTGGCGGCTCCATGTTTTTGGCTCATCCTCATCTGCTCGCACCCTGATTGGCATTGCTTCTCGTTGACATTGAGATTTTTTTTTTATAAGGTCGACTGGACCTACTTGGCGCGCGAACTGACGCAAACTGGCTTTGGACCCTGTTTCTGAAGGTTCATCCACATGCTGTATGCCAACCCCACAGCTAAAGTCAAGATGAATGGAGTGATCTCTGACTTTCCCATTAGGAGAGGGACGCAACAGGGCCTCCCACCTCTCTTCCCTCCTTTTCATGTTGGTTATTGAAGCACTCTCAAGCCTCCTCCATTGCGACGTCTGGGAGTGGGGATAGAGATGGGACAAGGGGCACGATGACCGCATCGCACTACTGAGCTTATCAGCATGGCTCCTGAAGGCATAGAATTTAGAAATCTAAGTCTTCTAGAATGTGCAACAGAAGTCCGGAGAGAAACACGAAGACCAAGTGCAAAAAGATAATACACATCAAAGTCGGAAAGGTTTGTGAAGTGATGCAAAAAACAGGTCTGTTCAACAACATGGCACCGCTGTCATCTGATACTGAACACATTTTCTAGACAGCAATTTAACCTCCTCATTGAAAATTCATCTGGGGCACATAGGCAGAAGTCTCTTCACTGCACGATTGATCAAAAGGTTGATAGAAGTTTTTAGAGATTAGCCCCACCAAGAGCAGCACCAACACCCATGTGGAGGCTCAATGAGGTGTTAACACAGCTGATGAGAGAACCCTAGGCCTCACAAGACAGAAGATACATGTGTGCCGCTATAGCCAGCCCTTCTTATTGGAATGAGGTCCTTAAGCAGGATAAGAAAGCTACAAGAGCTCACTACTCAAGAGCCTTACTAGCAAATACTCAAGGACAAGGTGGTCATGCAAACCAGCTCTCACTTCCTGCGAAACGTCGTATTGTAGTTTCACACAAAACTGACCAATCAAATGCTAGGCTTCTTTCAGTAACAGAAAACTCAAGCCGAAAGAGCTTTGCACACACTGGACGTGCCTGGAGAGGACAAAACCAATCTGCGAAAGGAAGCCAGTTCTTTGCATCCTTTGCAGGGAAGACTGAGGATTCACAAATTTCAAAAGGTACAGTTGCAAAAAGGGTAGGCCAGAACATTCATATATGCCACAAGAAAGCAGGCATGCAACTTGAACAAGGCCCTGTGCACACTCCACAAGGAAGAGAGCCACCCAGCCTTCCTAGCTAAAGTCCCATTAAGGTACATATGTCTGATGCCCACTTGATCATCAATCCATAAGTTCACAAAACACTACTGCTTAGACTATCAGGTGAATAGGGAATCACAAGTGGAACAAAAAATACTAAAACATTTGTTTGCAAATTCCAACTCGTTTCAAACTTAAACACCTTTGGCAGCCAATGACACCACTACAGAATGAATGTACAGCATGTGATTCCAGCAAGGATGGACTCAGCAAAACAAAATGATTACTTACTTGTAAAAGTAGTTTTGCAGCTTGAAGAATTTTCTAGATTCACATGGGACCCACACCCTCCCCAGGAAACAAGATGACCAAGGCAAACAATTATGAGAGAAATTGACAAACCTTAAAAAATAATTAAATACAAAATAAAAAAAGTGAAAATTAGGTCCCTAATGGTGGAAATAAATCTGATGTTGGCGACCATGTACAAGGACTTCCGGGGTGAACATCTTAGGTCACAAAAGGACAGACAGGGCACCAAATGTAACAGATGCTGATGCCCTACACAAAAAAGAGAATCAGAGGATTGAGAAGAGAGTTCTAGACCCAACCACTAGAATAATGTACACGGTGTGAGTGCAAAAAACTAACGCTGCTAAACTGCTCATACCAGTAAGTAACTATTTCAATTATTTTTTTTATAGCTAAAATTAATGTCTCTTAAGTCTCTCAATTTGCCTTCAAAAGATTTTGAAAAATTGTAATGTAGGAGAGTTCCTGTTTAAAATGTTACTACCTGAGGCTGGGTGTAACTTTCCATTTTATTCTTTTATGATTGTCAGAAATTGGAATATTGTGTCTCTGGATAAATGATGCTGACTGTACTAAATGATTAGTATTAGGCACATGCACATTCTTTTCATGCCAATGTACTTGAGTGATGTATGTGTGAGACTATTGCGTAAAATTACATTCTCCTAACATGTTTTTAACATTAAATCCTCAGTTTGAAAAGGCAAAACTTCATTATGATGCAAAGAAGCAACAAATACAC
The DNA here is from genome assembly GCF_031143425.1 of Pleurodeles waltl. NCBI lineage: Eukaryota > Metazoa > Chordata > Amphibia > Caudata > Salamandridae > Pleurodeles > Pleurodeles waltl. Next base: position 73,630,125 of record NC_090447.1, on the reverse strand, counting down.
GAACTAAGTGATGAACTGCAGTCGAAGGAGAATGTGCGGGAGCAGCTACAGCAAGAGAATGTTGAACTCAATTCTCAATTAGAGCACATTAACAAAGAACTGCAGTTCACTCGTTTGCAATTTAAGGATGCTGAACAAACCTGCAAAAATCTCACCAGTCAGGTTTGCAGCTTGGAAGCGCAGGTAAAAACTGTTACATCCCTAGTATCATTGGTCTGCTCTGCATTTTTTTTTTTTTTTTTTTTTTTTACTTTCAGTTTGGAACTGATGACAATCTGAAGTAGAACAGACAAACACTGTCACAGGTGACTGCTTCTTTTGCTTCAGATCTCTCCCTCGTTTAAACTACAGCACAAGCGTTGGTGCTCCCTTTTAAGACAGTTCAATGGCTGTCAGAACTACAAAGCAATTGCACCAAAACCACCTATACTCAAAGTGAATACATCTACTATTTTGTATTGTAATACAGTTCAGTTTTTATGCTATTAATTGGTTCATAAATGCTAAAATGTTGTTTGTTTCAAAGCTTGTAACATGCTAATCAAATCATTCTAAGGCAATGTCACGGGATAATTTGAATACATTCATTTTTTGACTAAAGCTAAAATGTTCACACAGTAAAACGAATTTGAATGGATACTTCTACCTGCAGACTATACACCATTTGATTATGCTAGGAGCCAGACTGGATCCAGAACATTTTTAATAGTTCTCGTGCATCGGAAGGTGGGTTGGACTCCACTTTGGCATAGATTGCCACATGGATGTAATGTCAGTTGTGCCACATAATGTGCCCTGATGTCAGTTCCCTTATAGTGGTATCCTGATGTCCGTTCTATTTTTCAACACCCTTCAACGCTGCTCATGAGCTGATCACCTTTCCTCACAAAAATCATTTATTTTACAGTGCAGTGCTTACCGGCATCTTCTCCCTATCCCAAAACACAAAAATCAGGGTTGAAACCCTTCCACTTATGCAATTGATAGATGTGAACATCGACCCCTACTAGATCGGATTGTGGTGTTTGAGGCTGAAGCAGAATTCCAGTTCCTGGAACATGTGTGGCGTAATGCCCCCTAAGACGATTGAGGAGCAGAAGGATACACAATTTATGGCACACACTTTGAGAGCTAGGCACAGCGACGTTGCTACTTTGTCAGGTTGCACATTGCACTGGTCTCAACCTTGAAAGTCATCAAAAGAGAAGGAAAACAAATAAGATGGACAACTCATTAACCAGATGCTTTTCCTGATACAGGGGTAGTCCTACCTACCATTCACCACCTCCAGTAGAGTCCTTCTCAGACCTGGAGATGGCAGACCCAATGCGTAGGAAAGAACCTTACCCTGCTCCAACCTCTTCCTCATTGCGGACCCCTGTTCAGACTCCTATTTGGGGCCCAGCCTACCCGAAATTGCGGTTGCAAAACTGCACAATTAATACACGCCATGATGGCACTGCTTGTGCTTGCTCCTCGTTTTCTTTGGTATGTTTATGCTACCCATGGATCCATTCAGAGGCCACCGTTGGGGTACAGCTGGCACCACTCAACCCCAGACCTCTGCCACAGGGTGATCTTCCTGTGGCAGTTGTGACCACACCAATGCCTAGAACCCTACAGGTTCCTTCAGCACCAACTCCAGTAGGGACGATCTCCCATGCCTCTTTAAGGCCCTTACCTTCAAATGAAGGGTGTTTAAGTTCACACTGGAAGAGAGGTACGATGACTGGTTGAAGAGGCCAGGCACAAAGAAGCAACCCAATCTGGCCATGTGCCAAGATGAGAATACTGACAAATAATGAACAGATAAAAAAAAATAAAGGCCATGGGTGAAACTGTTTACTGCGAGCATGGTGCAGCAACCCGTGAATGCCACACTCTTCTTGGCAATTTCATGGCTCTCCCCTCTTTTGTGGTAAGGTGGAGTAGTCCCAGGATTAATATGATTTTGGCAATGTCTACCAAGTCAGACATCCACAGGTAGTGTAGTGTTGCAGGGCTACTTGAAGGGGGCAGTCCTTTAGTCAGCACCAACCACCCCAGCAAGTCCAACAATGTAGGAAAGTGCCCCTTTTGAACATGGTCACCCCTACTTTTTGCCTGGTATTCAATGCAATTTTGACGGAAAGTGCACTGGGTTCCTGCTAACTGGGCCCCCGTGTGCCAAATCTTTTTTGAAACTGTACAATTGTTACACAAATGGCAATTCTTTTGTGCACCTACCCCCACAACCCCCCCCCCCACCTCTCATGGCCCCCCCACCTTTAAATCCCTAGGCGACAGTACCCCTGGTACCTAGGTAGCACCCCTCATCTAGCACACATGGACTGCCATTGCAGGCTGTAGTGTCTTGAGGCAGCTAAAAGCAAAAACACATGGCACACAACCTGTGCACCATGTCCCCAAACACTGCATGCAATATATGCAAGTCACCGCTACCGCAGGCATTCCAAACTTATGGCAGGGTGCATTATATTGCATATGATATTATATTGCATGTGAGGACATATCTGCATGAGCCGATCTGCCCCTGCTCTCTTTGTAGATTCTCAGACATAGCGAGTGAGCAGGGAAGCCGTTTTGAAGTACAGTACCTATGCTGGACACTGTTCAATACAAGTTCCCCAGATACATGATGGGTTCAGTGAAAATAGGGATGTTTGGTATCAAACATTTCCTGTTAATAAGCCCTCACCAATGCCACTGATGGATTTATTAGCACATGAACCCAGAGGGCACTCTGGAATTTCCCTCTCAAAACCTACCAACTACCCGCACTGAGAATGACCAGTTCTAGCCAGTCTGCCACCACCAGACACCTCCTTGGGTGATGGCCTGTGCTCTCGGGCTGTCAATCACAAAGTCTGCTCTAGGAGAGGTGTTTTACAGGATGTCCTGCAAATTTGCATTACAAAGCAGGGGGCTTCAAAGAGGTCCATCGCTCTTGGTATGCAGATCTGGCTTCACTCACCGGAGAGATCCCAACCCCTGCCACAGGGCCCATTTGGCACTTGGACTGGCACGAAATTCTGTATTTAGACAGGTGTCCACCTCCTCAGGTCAATCCCACCCCTGAGGTGAGCTGCCTGAGGTGGACACAACTTTTAGAAATCTGCCATCTTGGTGTTGGCAGATGTAGGAACTCTGGGACAGGGTTATGCCCCCTTCCCGTAGAAAGTAGTTATATAGGGGGCGTGTGACCCCAGAGGCAAGTAGCCCATTCACTACTATTCCACACTCCCCAAAACTCCCCTATATGCCATATTGAGGGGAGCCCCTGGCATCAGAAAATCAGATTCCTGCCGAACTAAGGAGGACGACACTGAAATGCAAAGGAATAAGCAACTGACCTGGAACCAGCCCTGCCGGCCTGTCTGCTGCTTCTGCCGAATTGGGCCAAAGTCATCTTGTCCTGCAGATGTTGTCCAAAGCCTGGGAGGGCTTCCTGCCTTCAACAAAGACCCAGGAACTCCAGTGGAAGAGCGGAACTGCTTCTCCGCATTTTTGCAGGCACCCCAAAACAAACTGAAAGGACTCCGGACCGCCGAAAAAAACGACATCTGGAAGCACCACTGCACTCCTGCCACACAGCCCGAGTTGAAGTAGAGCAGTGGTGCCAGCGTGGTCCGCCAGCTCTCCTGAAATGAAGCCCACTGTGTACTTGCCCACTCTGGACCCCCAAGACGTCGCCTGCTGCCTCTACACAGGCTCTATAAACTGCGAGTGCTCTGGTGGAGAAAACCTGACGCCTCAAATAATCTCTGCACCGGTTACCCCTGGCCTGTGGAGAAGAGGACCTTAGGTGTCCCCCAGACATCTCAAGAACAGAACCCCCTTGTTGGTTCCTCATAACTGTACCCCAGTCCTCACCTACAGCATCATCTCACCCTGACCGAGCTCCACTGAGTAACATGAGGCACTCACCGCTGTACCTCACCACCTAGCTGCCGGAGCACCGCCCGTTGCGACCTGTTCGTGTGGTCCTGACCCATGCCCAGTACTTAAATAATGTCCAGGAGATTGGCCTCGGAAGTTGCTGTACTATACCTTAATGCAGTACTTGTTCTTGTCATAGGATAACATTGCCACTTCTAACAAATGCATTGTCGACTTTTCTAAACCTAGAAGTATTCTTCTTCGTAAACGTACTTACATGATCATAATGATTCTTGGGATTGCTAGAGCAATCCTATGTCCACTAGTAAGGGTAACCCCTGCATTCTTTGCACGATATATCTAATTTTGATATATCATATAAAGAGCTGACTTCATACAAACAGCCTAACCGTTTTTTTCTTGAGCAGTATAGAGACTGAGGCAAGCCCAAAGGCAACACGGCAAGCAACACTCCTTCACCTTGACCTCACCATTTGAAGTACAGCTTTCTTTCATTCTGCTGGCTTGGAAAGAATTTATGAAATGGAGGTGGCTGACACCATACAGCTCCAGTGACGTCATATCTGTGCTCAATCTGGCACTGGGGTGGATCCGGTGCCTCATTCCTGTCCAGGAGAGTGGTTACTAAATTTTCAGATTCAATCTGGTGCCTGGAGATGTTCAAAAGGCCAGAGAATATACAAGTAGTTTTCCCTAGAAAGATAATTACCAAAGGTATGTAACTATTTCCAGTAAGTCCTGTCTTACATCCAGTGCGCACACTGCAGTGCCTCACCGCTTTGAACTGAAGTGGAGGTAAACTCCAAGTACTTGTTTTGCTGTATCATAATGTAACCCTAATCATTCACTGAAAAAACAATCTTAAGTTACTCCAGTATTGGAACTTTCATAGATTCACATGCTTGAATCATTCCCCGTCGTCGAGATGGGAGTTCCCGGTACAAATGAACACAAGTAGTGTTGAAATATATTAACAAAAGGGCCCTAGGCCTCTTCAAGTTAACAGTCTATCAGTCATTTTTAGGAAAAGGACCAAACTTGAGCATCCACCAATCATACACCACCCTCTAGAATCCTCCTGAGAGAAGCTCCAGCACCTCAGATTTTTCTACCGCACGTCGTGCTAGGGAGTCTCCTCTGAGCTCTGCTCTTTCTTCACACCTTTTGGATTAGCTTCAACATATTTTTCTCTACGAAAAACTTCTTTGAACTGATTGGAATAACACCTTCAATATGTCTGACAAAGAGAAGAAGGGTTTATTCAGAAATTGCAAAACTTGTGGTAAGAAGAGACTACATTCTGAAGACTCATCAGGATTGTAAATACTGCTTCTATCCAGACCACTCAGCCAAGGACTGGAAGGTTTGTCGTACCTTTTCCTCTAAGACTCTTAAGGATAGAGAAGGCAGATTATTGATTTGGCTGCAAAAACTTAAATACAGAGAGAATCCAGTTTCTGACTCTGATAGTGATGACTCTTCAATATCTAAAAAGTCATCAAAAAGGGTGAGATCAGACACAAGATCTCCCTCTCAACAATCGAGAAAAGCCCACGAAAAGACTGCCTCGGGATCTTACAATGGCCGCAGCCCATCTACTTCACCTCAAAAATCTTCCAGGAAAGGGGAGAGAGGTCATGCCAGCAGTTCTGAGAGGCATAAAAAGTCATCCTCTGTACCTCCAATCTGTGCCTTTCAAAAGGCCTTCATCTACTTCTACAAAAAAAGTTCAGTCGACGAGACCGTCGGTGAGTGCTTTCTCACCACCAACGACCTACACCCTTCCACCGCTGACAACAGTTCTGACGACGACATCGTCGACGAACGTCTACACCTCATCATCGTCGACGGCGGTTATGACTGTATCGGCTTTACCATCGTTGACGGCCTCGTCGACGGTAGACTCTTCGGTAAGGCTCTAATCGATCAAAATCTCCATGCGTTCGTCATAGGCGACTCAGTCGACGAAGACTGTCTGTGCCATCGACGAGGGAAAAACTTCAGAAAACACATGAAAGACTTACCCCAAAGCACACCTCACCTAGTATGTGACCTTTCTCATACCAGTGCACTTGTTAGAGGGAGATGAAGACTCGGACGACGAGGGACCATTTGGGGCAGCCCATAGCCCATCTCAATTAAACGTCAAATAGAAGGACGTAGACGAATTTGATGAAACCTATGACCCTCAATTCTATGGAGGAGAACAACAATATCAAGAAGGTGTGTACATTCCAACATCTTTACTATCTGACCTCCGAACAATGCTGGCTGATTCCAGCAGGCATTTTCCTCCTCAAGGGGAGCAACTTCCTCCATCGCCCTTCTCCGGGGTTACCACTCCACGTCAGAGACCAGCTTCTTTACCTCTAACAAATATGGCTACGCCGGATATGACCTTTCCTCAGGACACTGACATGTCGGAAGGTGATCACGAAGAAGGGGAGCTTCTTGAAACTCATTCCGAATGGGATGAATACATTATTCCTGCTCCGCCTCCTCCTTCCCAATCAAAGGTGGAGTCCCCTCCAGACGACATCGGAGGATTTCATAATCTCCTGGAAAAAGCAGCTAAGCATTTCGCTTTGCCAATGCCATCAAAACAGGCAGATTGTTTTCTTTATGATTTTAAAGAGCCGTTTCAAAAATCTGAGCTCTATTCCGCTGGTCAGCTACTTGTGGGAAGAGGGCCTAAAAGTGATGCACAATCCTGCTACTGTCACAGCAGTGCTGCCTCGTTTGGACAAAAAATGCAAGGCACCAGACGATGCCCCAGCATGTCTAATAGGTCATCCCCATCTGGACTCAGTGGTGGCTTAGGTGGCACGGAGGAAGTCCAAGAATCCGTCTGCTCCGATTTCTGCACCTCCAGACAAAGAAGGAAGATAGCTAGACAACATTGGGAAGAGGTTCTCCTCAATGGCTAGCCTAGTGAAAAGAGCTGCTAACTCACTGGCTGTGTTAGCCAGGTTCGATAGACAGCTATGGGCAGACATCACTCCCCATATTGACCAGTTGCCGGAGGACGGAAGATCAGAGGCAAGGAAGACGTTGCAAGAAGGTCCGCGCACGTCAGCGGAACTCAGACTGTGCAATGGGCATAACCACGATAGCATTTCGTCAGCTCGCAGGTGCGGCTGTACTTAGGAGACAGGGTTAGCTAAAGGCTACATCATTCCGGCCTGAGGTACAGAATAATATTTTAGACCTACCTTTCGATGGCCAGGCATTATTTGGTAAACATATTGACGAGGCTTTAGAATCTGTCAAATCTGACACTGATACGGCAAGATCATCAGGGACTCTCCAGTTTCGTAAGCCTTCCTTTCGAGCTAGAGGACGTGGACAACCTTCATATAGAGGAGGATATCAGCAGTATAGATATTCAACCTATCCTTCCTCATCTCACCAGTTCCATCAATATTACCCACAAAGGCAGCCACCGCAAGCAGCTTATGGTAGATCTGGCAATAGGGGGCACTCAACTCGCCCGCTAAAGACTCATCTCGTAGAGCCTGATACATCCGAGGTGCCGGCTACACCCAACTCCTCCTCTGGTTCTAGGCGGAAGGATATCCCTGTTCCTCAAGCAGTGGCAAGTCATCACATCAGTCAAGTGGGTCCTCCAATTAGTTAAACAGGGCCACACTCTGGAGTTTATCCAACTGCCTCCCTCCAATCCTCCTCGCAGGACTCCTTCAAGGTACCCAGAACAACTCAAGAGGGAGATCAACAAGATGCTCCTCAAAGGAGCTATAGAGAAGGTACCTCGGTCACAGCGAGGAAGAGGGTTTGATTCCAGGTTCTTTCTCATTCGCAAGAAGTGGAAAGATTGGAGGCGGATCCTCGACCTACAGGAACTAAACATCTACTTAAAAAAGCAGTTGTTCCGCATAAGCCTGCAGGATGTCCTCCTGCATCTGAACCAGGGAGATTTAATGTCTACACTAGACCTAAAAGACTCCTATTTCCACATTCCCATCCACCCTACCCACAGACAATACCTGAGATTCATGGTAGCCGGAAGCCATTTTCAATTTCGTGTCCTCCCTTTTGGCCTAAACTCAGCTCCCAGGATATTCACCAAATGCCTAGCGCCAATCGCAGCCTTCCTCAGGAGGAGGAAACACCAAATATTTCCATATCTCGACAATTGGCTGATAAAAGCAAGCACCTACGCAGGAGCGCGCAGATCAGCAAGAAGGTGCGTTTGCTTGCTAAGCAGTTTAGGCCTCACCTTCAATTGGGAGAAGTCCAAACCTCTGCCAGCACGCAGTATCACCTTTTTAGGGGCAAACCTGGGCACACAATCCACCATGGCGTGTCCCACAATAGAGAGGCAACAAAAGTTACTGACACTAGCAAAGTCAATACAGGGAAGAAGCTACGTTTCTGTCCGCCTGTTTAAATCCCTGTTGGGAATGATGTCATCATGCATACCTCTGGTTCCTCTCTGCAGACTAAAAATGCGACCGCTACAGGAACTCCTCAACCGTCAATGGCTCCAGGAAGCTTCGAAGATCAAATAAACATAACCCCAGCAATAGCCAAAGCCCTGACATGGTGGTCTCAGAAACATCAGCTGTCAGTCTGCCTTTCCTTTTTACATCGTCCAGCTCTGTGGACCATCACTACAGACGCATCTCTGGAGAGCAGTTTTGCAGGATCTTCAAGTAAGTGGCAAGTGGCCACAAGAGTTGAGAGCGATGCACATCAATCTACTAGAGCTCAGAGCAGTTTATCTCGCTATGTAGGCTTTTCTCCCAAAAATATCAGACGTAGTAATAAGAACAGACAACACCACTACGATGCATTACCTCAACAAACAAGGAGGCACGAGATCGCTCACCCTCTCCAAGGAAGCCCAAAGAATTTGGAATTGGGCCTCGCAGCAAGGCATCCCACTCACAGCTGTGCATTTGCCGGGGATAGAGAACGAGGTAGCGGACTCGCTCAGCAGGCAAAGATCGAGCTGCCACGAGTGGGAGCTGGACCAGTCCACAGTGGACTATATCTTTTCCCAGTGGGGAACACCAACAATAGACCTGTTTGCCAACAAGTGGAACTCCAAATGCTAGTACTTCGCAAGCTGGCATCCCCAAAAGGGATCTTGGGGGAATGCGTTTTCCCTAGTTTGGTCAGACATCTTTGCTTATGCCTTTCCTCCAGTTCCATTGATCCCAAGAGTCCTCACGAAGATGAAGGCAGAGCCATGCATTCTGATATTGATAGCTCTCTACTGGCCTCACCAACACTGGTTTGCGGAGCTGCTTCTTCTATCAATGAAGCCTCACATTCCACTGAAACAGTCTCCACAACTACTAACAATGAACAAAGGACAAATATCACACCCGGATCCTCAGTCGATGCGATTGTCAGCATGGCTCCTAGGCACAGGGAGTTTGCACATCTGAATATCCCACAGGAATGTAGGGACATTTTGTCCAGAGCTAGAGCGGATAGCACTAATAAGGCTTACTCTTGCAAATGGAAAAGATTTTGCTTCTGGTGTCATCAGCGGCAAATTGATCCACTATCCTCACCGCCGGAACAAATATTGCCATATTTATTGCACTTAGCGCAAGCAGGCCTGGCACATTCCTCCATAAAGGTACATCTGGTGGCAATAGCATCATACAGGGGTTGCTCAGACTTCACCCTCGCTGTACTCCTCTCGTTTAATCAAACGGTTTTTGAAAGGACTTTTCAGGGTCTTCCCCCATTCAGACCTCCTCCTCCCTCGTGGAACCTGAATATTGTTTTAGCACAGTTGATGAAGCATCTGTTTGAGCCAAATCATCGAGCCTCTCTGAAATTCCTGTCCTGGAATGTTGCTTTACTGGTCGCTCTCACATCAGCCAGACGTCGGTGAGGTACACCCCCTCTCCATACAAGAGCCGTTCTTACAGATTAAACAAGACAGACTACTGCTGCGCACAAACCCACATTTCATCCCGAAGGTCCCTTCGGACTTCCACATCAACGAGCCCTTCGTTTTCAAAACCTTTTTTCCACATCCTTCTACTCCTGCAGAAAGAGCATTACACTCCTTAGACGTTAGGAGATGTGTTCAATTCTACTTAGACAGAACTAAGTCCTTTCAACGCTCTAATCAATTGTTCGTAGCCTACAGTGCACCCAGACGAGGCCAACCACTCTCCAAGCAGAGTATATCCAGATGGATCACCTCAGCCATTCGATTCTGTCATCAAGCAGCGGGTAAACCTCTGCATTCATCATTCTACAAGGGCAGTTTCTTACTCAGCAGCGCTGTTTGCTGGGGTTTCCCTGCAAGACATTTGCAGAGCAGCAACGTGGAAGAGCTGTCATACATTTACAAGACATTACTGCTTGGAATCACTATCTCAAGGAGAGATAGCAGTGGGTCAAGCAGTCCTCAGGAGCCTCTTCAGGTGAAGGTGAGCCATCTTTCATCTCTCCATCCTAGATCAGGTATGCACATTGTTTGTCTCTTATGTAAGGCTACAGATTCAAGGCTTTTCATGTTTAAAAAAAAAAAAAGGAAATATAAAAAAGTGAACAGAAGTAAAGATGGGATTGACATATGGTATTTGTTTGAAGTATTCCTTGAGATAGATAAATATATATATATATATATATATATATATATATATATATACACACACGCACACACATGTTTTATATATTCAGGTGTTTTGTGACATACATAGTTACAAAGGTACAATGTGCATAAGTACTGCTCACTACTCTGATTCAAGCATGTGAATCTATGAAAGTTCCAATACTGGAGTAAGAAATTGAGTTAGTTACCTGTAACTGTAGTTCTCCAGTATTGGAACCTTTTCATAGATTCACATGTGGCCCACCCGCCTCCCCGGAGAAGCTCACTTTCACCCTCCTCTCTCTCTCTCTCTCTCTCTCTCTCTCTCTCTTTTCCTCTCTTTAATGCACTTGTGCTTGAAAAATCTGAGGGGCTGGAGCTTCTCTCAGGAGGATTCTAGATGGTGCTGTCGTCTGATTGGTGGATGCTCAAGTTTGGTCCTTTTCCTAAAAACGACTTTGATAGACTGTTAAATTGAAGAGGCCTAGGGCCCTTTTGTTAATATATTTCAACACTACTTGTGTAAATTTGTACCGGGGACTCCCATCTCGACGACGGGGAATGATTCAAGCATGTGAATCTATGAAAGATTCCAATACTGGAGAACTACAGTTACAGGTAAGTAACTAATTTTCATACACTTTGATCATGTGAAATAACCATTAGAACATTGGAATGTTGAGAGCTCCATTGAAGACTGGAGCAGAAGCAGCCTATATGAGCTGGTATAGGCCTGATGCTCTCATCATTTGTCTCCTAAAACACAGCCTCTCCCTTTTTCTTTCCCCTGCCTCTCCAAAATACAAGTGGGAAGGGAAAAGTAAATGGCAAACGCTGTGCTGCAGGGCACATCAGAGCCTTCCCCTACCTCCTCCTGTAGATCTGAGCCACTTAAGCTTCAGATGGAGGGATGGGGAATGCTGCTTAGCTCCTGTCTGACTCAGCTGGGTGAGAAAATGTAGCATAACCGATCCCTGGGACAACGAGGGGCAGACTTCAGCCCATTTCGCAGCTATTGCTGTGAACGTTCAACAGCTGAGGCCCTGTGCAAGTCTGTTAGCTGTTGAACAATCAAAGGAGCAGCTGTGAACCAAAGTCTTTAGAACCTCGGGATTTCAACCCCCTGAGGCTCAGAGACGCCTTTATTTTCTAATTAGACAAGGGGTGAAATGTTCTAATAGCCTTATAGCCCATTATAGCTATATCGATCTTTAGAGGCCCTCTCCTCCAGTTCTGGCCTTTATTGCAGGATTTGGCCTTTAATGGCCAGTATCACCCGCTACATCAACTATAAGTCTATGTTCAATCTTTTTAAAGGTTATGGAAAATTTATCAATCTAGGATCATAAAGTGAACATGAATCTTTAACGGGTAATCGCAGCCAACGTAAGGGAGCATTTGTAAAGACAGATGACAATCCAAGTAAGCTGCATCTGTGTAACTATCTGCTGGTATGATATATTACAAGTGTATTCTAGGGAATGCTCTTAAAAAACAGTACTCTTTTTGAAGTTTTTTTAAATGTGAATATGCAATTTTTAGGATTTCCACACAATTCATTGAGAAGGCTGCGAAGGTCAGAATGATAGTACTGGGGGTAACCACAAACAAGCTTTCAACTTTCAAATCCAAAGCAGAAAGTGCGAGAAAGACCCTAAAGCGTGCATTCAAGCCTTGCTGCAGTTATCTTGTCCTTTCATGCCTTCGATAGGTAGGACCCTCCATATTGAACAAGGCATGCAGTTGCTGCCCAAGTCTGGCAATTAACATATTTGCAACATGATTTCCATGTTTGGGTTTGGAAGAATATTTGTAGCTGGCTACTGATTTCAATTTATTAATGTTGAGGAAACTAGAGAATGCTTTATTTGTTTTAAAACTTGAGTTCTTAAGAAATTTACACTTTTATTAGTAATGCAATAGGCATTCAGTGAATTTAATTGGTGATTTTGGTAGTTCAGCCACAGAAAGCTTAAAATGAGTACAATTAAACTCTTTAGATCGAGAGTGGAAGTCTCTGTGGCCAAACTGTTACAGCTTTTTCACTTGTTTCTGGTGCAATCCTCACAGTGGTTCTGTTTACACATATGAATGAACTGACTCGGAGCTTCTCATCACCTGTTGTCTCTGTGAAAACTCCACAGGTTGCATTTGCAGATCGGCAGATACGGGAACGTGATCGCTTCCATATTTCGACAGATACTTTCAAGTCTAGGGAGAGCCCGTCAATTGCCATGAACACTAGACGCCACAGGAGCAAACCTGACGTCAGCACAGACAGCCTAGACTTAAGTGATGATGATGCACTTCCACTGAACTCGACCAGGTACTGGAGTCAACCTAGTACACATGGATTCACTGTTTGGCCTATCTTTGTTTTGTAGCCTTACATGACTAATACTTTACTGTCAGCAATGGTGTGTATACATTTGTAATGTTGGTTATTGTTGCGAAATTACCTGTTTTTGAGTGGTCACCACCATATATATGTTTTTAATTTGTATTACTTAACTGCTGGTAATCTTAAAATTGAACACTGGGGATCTTCCCTCCAGGAGCACTGCTCTCCAGTGCCGTGTGTGTGTGTGTGTATTCTGACCCTTAATAACATGTCTACATTGTTTTAATACTTTATAGGCACATTTAACTTTCTTACAACACCATAGTATAAGGTACAGCAGTACATACATGGCATGGAAAGTTAAATGCCACATGTGGATTGCAGCACCTATTGTACCATTCATCACAGTGGCAGTGAAAGCATGGCTTGAGGCTTCCCCTGTGTAGCCGCACATAAGCAGTAAGAACCCTTTGCACCTACCTGTCAAAATCACCCATTTAAGAGAAGTAAAATCTGATTTTAAATATTAACTAATTCACCCCTACAAGCACCTTGACACCCACTAGGTAGGGTGCTTCAAGTTAAGAGTGGAACATGTATGATGTTAAAATTGGCATGTTCCCCCAGTAACTCGGCCCAGAACAGGCTCTGACATGTGCATAGAAAATCCTCCATCTCCCTCCCCCCAAACCCAAAACACCCATCTACCCACCCACAAATCAATTGGTTAGCGTACTGCTTAAATAGTTTACCCATTTCCTTTGATTTAAGCCGGAGTGCGGAGGAATCAAGTTAATTTAATTTAATTTGTGTGACATATAACAGTATGACCTTATCCTTTGAAGTGGGCACCTCCCCGCCTTAAAAAATCCACTTTTCTGCAAGAATTGTTTTTATTCTGGATCACGAGGCATTTGACATCTTTTGGAAAGGTGGGGGCTGTTGCACGCTCGGAGAACGTGGATTCTATCTTTGTACAACTAGTGCTTCATAAAGTAAAAGTTGCAATTACCTCCAGATTTCTTGGATTGTGGGAGTGTTGACGACATGCATCAAGTTATACACTATCCGGATGTTCCAAGATGTGCTGATTTTTTTTTTTGTTGCTGCTTTAATTGATTAAGCTCACTTTAAATTGCCAACCAGATTGCCAGAAGGCAGTTGTAAAAATGGCATAAGTGTGCCAGTAGCTAAGAAGATAATGTTGATCATAGTTGTCATTCCTTACACAAGTTGATGTTTTGTTTCTCTTTTTAATAGAGGATGGAAATGGTAAATTAATTCAGTCTTTTCACCTGACAGGTTTTTCAGTTTTCATCTCAATAATTAGCGTTGTGCAATTTCTGGCTTACAGTTGCACTTTGTCCAAAATGGTGCTCATATCAGTAATTTTCAATGTTATCTGTTTCTGTGCTACAGGCTTAATAATTTTCTTGCTTTCGGCAGGAGGAGGTGATTATCATGATTGTAATTCCCTCTGCTTCTCTCAGTGCATACCAAGTAAAATGTCTATCTGAAAGCAATAACGGCAAACTTACTTCCATTTAGGTTGAAAGAATAATAAGCAAAATAGCAACTAAAATTCTAAAATGCCTGATGTATAAAAGTTGTCCTGGTTTTCTCACACATCATAGAAACCTATAGATTGGGCAGAATTATTAAGGAGAGGTCGTCAAGATAATATGCATCCAGCAGTGTTATGCATACGTTTGTGAAACGTCAACTGAATGCTATATATTAATTTACTTGGTAATCTTTACTAATGTTAAACAACCATTGTGCTGTTGAAGAAACGACATAGTACAATGAACAAAAACTGGTCACTTAATTATTCTTTACTTCATGATTTCAGTACACAGGCAAAAGATTTGCACGCTTGCAGTTACGGAGCAGGTAAAACAGGCAAGGGGCTGTAGAATAATGAAGCAGATTGTTGATCTATTGTTCAAAACATTGAAGGTTAAACCCAATAAAGACTCGTAACAATACTGATCAGCACACTTCAAAGACTTCCCCTGTCACAGACAAGTGCTAGCTGACAGTTGGGCAGGGTATTTCTTTTGTTTTCCTAGTTAGTCAGGCCCCAGGAACATTGGGCTTCTTGAGCTTCTTTTTGACATCACACAGTCAAAGCCCCATTGAGAGGACTTCTGGGTTTACATTTAACATTTTGTATTCTTATCAAAGGATGAAGGCAGGAAGCCAAAATAGACCTTATGTATCCCATGTCTGTTTGCTGAATACTTGGCTTTGTTCTACCAGGCTTCTGTCTTTGAGGTTGTGAGTACAGGGGCTGCTTCTAAATGGAATTTGGTGTTAGCTCCGTGCACACCCCTCGCCCTCAGAGCCAAAGTTTGGTGTGGCGCAAGACTTTGGCTATTTTGAAAATGCCCACAGTGGGTAGGATTAGCTCAGGGAACCTTGACCCCTTTGGTTACAGTGGCACCTGGTTCATTCCCACCCACTATCTCATGCCAGGCGTGGCTGTGGGGCCTCCAAGCACCTACTTCAGGGCGTTCTCAGACCTGAGGAAGATCAGAAGGGGACTTAACCTGCTGTCCGAGAACTTAGAAGAGCCTAGAAGCCTGGACCTGCTTTCTGTCTTATACCTAGGACAAAGTGGACTCCACAGTGTCAAAAAGCCTACCTCCTGTTACAGCTACAGGGGCACAAACTACAAGAGGCTTTTTCCTACAGCTGACCAGTCGCAACTGGACCCTGCTGTTGGCTTCTTCCTGACATCCATTAAATACTTAGAAGGGCCTTTTCTTGAGGCTCTGGTGGCTTTAGAAGTGTGTTTCTGTGGTGGATTGTGACTTATAGGACTGAAATAAGAAGGTAAAATCTTAGAGAAGGGCGAACCTCGTTAGAGTATCAGACCCATGCTTTATCATGCTCACTGTCCAAGTGCATCAAGGTCCAGTTCCGCTGCTGGAATTGACTATCATTGGCACTTTGTGCTTATAAGCACTGTTTCTGTTTAAAACATTAAAAAATACCACCTGTTCCCCTTTTTGTATTTTTGTCTTCTTCGTATCATTTTCCTTATTAAATTTTACTCTGTTTTCTTAATTTATTTTGGTATTTGTTTTGCATTTTGACTGTTGTTTTTGTACTGCATGCATTCTTTATACATTGTCTCTAATTTAAGCCTGTCTGCTTTGTGCCGTAGCTACTGGAGGGTTAAGCTTGGGTATTAGTGGACATGGATTGTGGTTTTTACTTGTGGTGGATACTTACCCCTCTCAACTAATACTCCATTTGCTTACACGAATACTGGCTTGGATCTTGTTTATTAAAACACCAATCACCAGAGGCTGAACTGAATTAACACTTGGGGGCTAAACCGAAAATAATGTTTCATTGCAGTGATGTATGGGACTGCAGGGGTACTAGATGTTCAGCTCCCCACAGTGGAGACTAGAGCCAACCTCCAGACTGAAATCTTGCTGCCTTGGCTTTCAACTTTGGAAGCATTACGGGGCTTTATCAACACCTTAACTTCAGTCCCTCATGGCAGCGTATTCTATATCTTTCTCACACATCAGCGAGGACCCTGTTGGAAGACCTCACAGACCTGCACTGACATTCCAAAAGCAACATCCTACTCCTTAGGGCTTTGTAGTTCAAACTTCCACAGTCTGTCCAAACTCTTACTTAGTCCCCAACTGGATGGTGAGTCAAAAGCAGTAGATGCTTTGGGCAAAGTTGTCTTTTCTTTGACAAGCCTGCTGTTTTGATCCTTTGCAGTTAGTCTCCTGAGTTACTAAAATTCCACCCTTTGAGACACAGAAAATTAGGTTTTACCCTTTTTGCCTGAAGACTTAGTCCTTTGCCCAAGCAGTGTCAGGTGTCCAGAACACAGTAAACATATTTTAAAGTTTGCCCTAGATGCAATGTATTCTGTTGCCTGAGTTATGAGTGCCAGTACTGTTGAGACGTCACGCTTGGATGCATGCCACCTGGTGGTATTTGAACTTCTCACTTGGACATGTTTTTTAATGGATTTTGGCAGAAAAACTGATTTTGTTTTAGAACGCTCTAAGTAAAGCCGATCTACAGCTCGTTCTTTGTGGTTACTTTCCCCTCATTGCCAATTCTATTACTAGTATAGGAAGCTTTAGGTATATTTGAGAGGAGTCTTGCCTATCGCCAGAGGTAACTCTTACAGTCCATTCTGCTGCTAGTTCAATCTTTTTGTTTCTCGTGGTGACAGAATAGAAGGCTATCCGCAGTAGCAATCCTGCTCCTTTTTTTCAGTGGCGGTTCCACAAAGTCTCTTTAGTTTTCTACCCATGAGCTTATCAGTGGCTGTCTACCCCTACTGGTGCCTATGACACAAAAATATGACTGACCCAGGGAAGGCACCTTCCCAGTTCCTTCGTGCATGAATACCTATCAAGGTCAATTCCTAAACTTGCACGGCCTCACTGAGGTCATTTCCACTTCTGGAAGTAGAAGCGTCACACCCCTAATAGTGTCATGCTTCATCCTGGGCTTCTACTACCCACCCTGGTAGGATCAATGCCACCAGGGCGGACTCAACCGTCTGTCTCCTCTGAGCAGAGGGGAGTTCCTAATAAATATTTACTGGATAAAAAGACTGGGATCCAGACTCCTAAAAATACCTTGTGCTTACCCCTGGTAATTCCTTTATTAGTGGGGAACACAGATATTATTAAAAACGTACATACGGTGAACCCTTGAAAATGTTTCATGTCACCTGTTCAAGCCAACATGTTTCTGCCCATTCCTACAAGCCCCTAAGGGTCTCGGGCATACATTAGGGCCAAGGATCCCTACTACCCTAAATCTGAATCTCTAGTACACCCTACAAGACATTGTGCATGATGCCCCCAGCAAAAAGTCCTACCTCTCATTATGTAAATGCTTTGCAGGGCACCCTAAATTTGAGGGTCTCTTGTTATTTGGTCCATGATAGGGGCAACGCCCTTTATAGTCACACCTTTGTCAAAAGGAGCATCTTTCTGACGCACCTATCTCATCCCCTCATCAAGCTGCACAGATCCCCACTGGTGCTCAATTTGTTTGGACTAATGGGTCCTTGAAATCGTTCAGCATGTTAATTCCCTTCTCTTCTCTACAGTTCCTCAACTCTTCTGCTTCCTCACTTGCCTCTAGCTTTCTTCCAGTTATTGATCAGACATTAGCAAATGATTCTACTATCCGTTCCAAAGAAACACTGATGTTGTTCTCTGGAGGAGTGATGAGAAGGCGGAGAGGAGCACGAGTTGCTATTGTGGGTGCTTTCTGATTCCCCAAGGAAGGATAAAGGGGGCTGAAGGGCTGAGACTGATTTTGTATCTGAGATGTACTGAACCCATTCCTCCAGTTGTTCCCCCATTCCTCCAGTTGTTCCCCCATTCCTCCAGTTGTTTAAGTTGTTCAGAATGACAGTGGCTGAGGTTTTTTTTTGCCTTGAACCTCTGATGACTGGATTATAACCCTGGGCATGCAGGACATTCACTTTCATGTGATTATCCTGCAGGCCCTCAGGAAGCATCTATGCTTTGTCGTTTGATCAGACGACCTCAAATTCAATGTCCTGCCCATCGACTCTTCAGATCTTTATATGAAGGTTGCGGTCAATTCACACATTTCGGGGAGCCACTTATTTCCTTATCTCAGCAAGTAGATGCTAAAGGCACACGTGTCTCTGCTAGTTCTCCCACCTTAACACAGTTGTCTTCTACCTGGGATTTTCAATCAATTATCCCAGTTCCTGCCTTCTGTCATCTGAAACTTCGCTTTATCAGCACTATTCAGGATATGGTTGCCCTGAAGACTTTTCCACCACCACAGAGCATCCAGTATGTTATTGCATGGATCCCAATATTTTATGTGAGAACCAATGTCTTCCGGCTTCCTCTGTGTCTGCAATTATTGGGATATGCAGCTTTCTTCAGTGGAACCTTTGTCTGCAGTCGGTCCAACGATGGGGATTCCTTGTGGACAGCATTTGCATCTGATGATGTAGCCCACAACCTTCAGTCGTAGGTAACAGATGACTTTTCCTCCTCCCAAAGTTTTGATAATGAAGGATCAATCCAATTTATGTTGAGAAGACCACCTGAATGGCATGAAGATTAGAGGTCTTTGATCTCAGATGGAGTAGTGCCATCACAGGAATCTTTTGGAGCTTTGCGTCATCAATTTGGCCCTGGAAGGCCTTTCTGCCTTCCATCAAGGACAGTTCGGTCCAAAAACAGACAAGATACCTGCCATGTGAGAGGTCAGAGTAGGATCCTATTCACTTTCTTGAGTCTTTGGTGCTGGCTGGACTTTGGAAACCACCTCACTGAATCACTCAAAATCAATGTGGACATACTCTTTATAATCAAGTTAAGCACGAGTGTCTACCACCAGAGATGGAATATGGTAGTCCCCTCGTTTGCCGTTATTTCGCAAGTCCTGAAAAAAGTCCGGCATGATCAAGCTTAGCTGATCTTGGTGGCCCCATGTTGGGCTTGGAGAGTGTGGTACCCCTGAGCCTCTGTCCTCTAGTTAGACTTCCTCTTTGGGAACGTTTGCTATCCCAGTAATGAGGCACAGTGTTTAATCTAAACCTTCAGTCTACTCCATGATGGAAATTGTAAATGCCATTCTGTCTGCCCATCTCTTTCCAACAAATACATTTCTCCCAGCCTACTGGCCAAATGTTTGTGACCTGGTGCAAAGGTGTAGATTGACTCTCTACAGATGAAGTTCTCGTACGTTATGTTGATTTTATTTCTGACCTTGCAACAATTTGTTGTGGTCAGTTAGCCATCGCTTATCCACCCTCAGCATTTTGCTGAGCTTGCCTGATCGCATTTGTTATTCAGTGATGCATTTTAAAAGATCTTTGTCATGTTTCCTCCAGTTCGTTTTATCATGCTTCAGTGGGATTTTGTGTCGCTCATATGTGCTGTTTGAGACCCTTCACAGTTATATCCTACATTTGTTGACCTCTGACCTATTCCTCATGGTGATCATTTAATCATGTTAAGCGAGTAATATACTGGCATTGTCGTTCCAACCTCCCAGTCAGTCTTTTATCCTGAAACTTGTTCATAGGCGCATTATCTCTTTCGGAGGTCAATGTCTGGCAATCCGTTACATTTCCAGTGTTCTCTCCACCACATTCTTCCAAGTAAGAGAGGCTTCTTCCTTTGTATCCACAGTGGAACTATAGTTTCTACATTGATGGAACTAAGAGGTATCAGCTTGACAATTAATTTTTGGGTGAATTTGCTGGTTTGAAGAAAATAAAGGTGGAGTATACACTGACCTTTTAATGATTTTCCTTTGAATAAAAATTGTTAGACTTTGGCCCCAAAGACCCCTTGTGGCTTCAGGGCTTATTGCACCAGGACAAAGGCCACCACTTTAGTCAGATGTACCTTTTTTTGACCGTCTGCTAGGCAGTCACTTTGGCATCTGTACTGCATCGATTTATAGGTTCATAGAGAGTGACCTTTTATTTGCTCGGTTCTTTATGACTTACTGGTGTAAAGTGAACTTCTCAGACCCACCTTTTTGTACAGGTCATTGCTTAGGTAAAGATTCACAAGGTGAGGGATCTACTCTTGGAAGTATCCATCAGAAGAAGAGAAGAATAGGTTATTTACCTTTGATAACTCTTTCTGGTAGATACTCTAACAGCAGATTGGTTACCTTCCACCATCCTACCCATTCTTTGTAGTGAAATTTCAGGGTTTAGTGAGGTTCTAAGCTAGATTTTCACATTGCTAGTTCATTTTAATTTTATAGCTAATATCCACGTGTAAGGTCATGTAAAAGGTCATTTGGGTGGGACTTCTGTGGAGCTTTGTGTCCAGGCCTGGTTCAGGATGGAGTCTGACAGTCAATGGTGCTACCTCCCAGTAGGACCGAGTTGTTTAATTTTCAGGATCATATCTGATGGCTGGGGAGATTCACAAGGTGAGTAAACTGTGCAGAGAATATTCTACAGAGTGTTACTTTAAAAGTCATGTTCTGAATGATGTAGGGGCTCTCCAGTAGCCACTTTGCTCAACTTAAAAGTAAGCCATATTGGAAATTAGTGTGTTCCGGAAAGAATCTCAGTACCTGAAGAAAAAGTTCTAAGCTGTGAAAATTCCAGATTTGTAAGAGTTCAGTGTCCCGGATCAGCAGTCTATTGAATGAAACAGCCCGGAGATCCACGGTGAAGGCTGTTGGGCCTGAAGGAAGGCACAAGCAGTAGTGAAAATAACTGGAGATGGGACTGAAAGTACCCCCGAGGCTCAGGCACAGGAAACAAAAATGGGAAAGAGACAAATATAGTGGACAGGGGGCAATGAACCCATTGTAAAAATAGGCTTTGACTGTTACCCTACCGTGAAATGAACTGCAACTCGTTTTGTTCTGAAAGTGCAAGGAGTCAATTCAACTGAGGCAGTCCTATTAGACTGGGACGAACAATAAGTGTCTCAGTAGGTGGCAGTCATTGAATGGGGAATTTACAGGGCTGCAAGGCCTGCCTTGGTACTGAATGCATTTATACAGGCATTACACACCTGGCCGACCCTTCCCCATGAGTCCCAGAACAGTCTCCATGACCCCAAAAGAACTCTACCACATCGCCCCTCAGGGATGTAAACACCACAACAGATGTTTGGACATACCACTCAACGGATTATAGTGGTCTTTGCCCAGCTCACACCTCAGTGGTGGAAAATAGACACCAACTGCTTGCAGATGTTTTAAGAGTGCAACATCTCTGACATATAGCATAGTTGCACTGGTACACAGCTGCAGCCCTAAATTACAACAGAAATTTGACCTTTCTGTAACTCACGGGCACAGCATCTCAAGCCGCCTCTCTCTCTCTTGGGACATAACACTAGATGGCTCTGCTTTTTCCTAGCTAGTAAGACTACCATAGCAAACACAAGCCATAGGATTTCCTTGGCCACAGCAAAGTCTGCTTGATTTGTAAGACTGGACGACCTGCCACCTTAAATTCTATGGTAATGTTAAATTGGCTCAATGGCTCCTGATCATCAGGGCACCTGGATTTTGTCCAATTGATGAGAATAACATGCAAATTCACATGCACAGCCTCCAGGTTTTCAGGTGATCTCAAGTGAAGCTCCTCTTAAGACCTGGAGAAACTGTAAAGATTGAATTCAGAGCTGCTAATCACCCAAGATTAATTGGGGAAAGGTTTTACTAGTGTGACATTATGGTCTAAAAAGCTGTATGTTGGTGTGTGCTCGGTTTGTTTGATTTATATACTTGTGTATACCACTGTAAAAAAACACTGGTTTGCAGGCCAGCCGACAACGCAGCAAGGAAACATGCTTGTGCTCAGCAAGACTTCACAATGCCTACCTCAGTTTAAGGCTCTTGCTTTTGTTCTCAGTGCGACTCAAAGGACTTCACCAAGTTGCTGACTTTCTGTAGTGGTCTTACTCCCCTGATCACATAGCTCCATAATTGTACTGCTTACTCGGTACTACCTATTTGTTGTTGAACCGGTTATGTATGTGACTGTTCTGTAAGATCTGTGTGACTGAAGCTCTCTAGGATTCCTTACTCTGCCAAGAAGCCAATACCTAACTGTATTTCTACTATTACCTCTCCCACTAAAGTGTGGGAGATTCAGCAAAAATGTGAGACCCTCCCTAAAGTTTGCAAGACATTATCTGTAATGGTATTCTTGGTTCTTGATTCTTTTTTCTGACTTAATCCCAAGGCACCATTTTGTTGGTTTCTGGTATCTTTTGACATGATTGCTTTAATCATTAGTGTGATTACACTTACAAGGTGCATGGTGATGCCCATTTAACTGTAAATCTTAAATCATTGTAACAACTGCTGTGTCCCCAGCTGTATCAGCAGCTGACGTGCACTTGCTATGGTCTTCTGCTAGGGATGTGCTTTTTCTTTACAGTCCTGATGCAATCAGAGATCAGATGGGGAGAGCAATGTGGGAAAAGTTTGTGTTGCTCTAGTGTCTGCCTGTAGTAGTTAAAGGATTTATCTACCTTCTGAATGTGACACTATTATGTTTAATGTTTACAGGAAACATGGGCGATCTCAGCCGGAAACAGCAAGTACTGCAACAGTGAGTGGTAGTTTGGACTCTCTAACTTGCCAGCGCCTCCCTCCTAAGGTGGAGTCTCTTGAGAGCCTCTACTTCACACCCATTCCCAACCGTATGCAGTGCAAGCTTGAGAGCAGCATCGGCTCTTTGGATGAATTTTCTCTCGACTCCGCAAGGAAGACACGCTCAGCACGCAGACGCACCACACAGGTTATTAATATCACAATGATCAAGGTATGGAGGGTGTGACACATCAGGACATTTGCATGTAGGGTGACCTTCACATCTGTGTTAAAGAAAAATATGATCAATTTTATTAGGTTGGCCCCCTCGTAGATTGCGATGGAATAATAGTTCTGTGTTTGCAAACTGTTTTAATTACGTTCAGGGCAGCTCTCTTTTACAGCTCTTAGTTTAGATTATTCCTGAGAGCCCCATCCGCCTCAACATGAATAAGGACACAATTCTCCCTTATTGGATTTTTCTTTTGCAGGTCTTTGGTTTTTGGTGTTTGATCAATTGGGTCCATTGAAGTAAACAGACCACAATTCCCAGACACCATTAGGCTGTTAAATGAAAGTCCAGGCCTGCAGCACTCACCTGTTAACTGTAAATATTTTTCTTTCAAGAATTCAAATATTGAATGCTGTATAAATATTTTCAACATTTCAACTTGATTCCAAAGCTCACAGATGTGAAGATCTCTTAACCAAGTGCAAATGGACACAGCTGAGTAAGACAGTATTATTTTTATGATCAATAATGCTGTTTCTCCTTAATGTTGCACATGTTTTTTTATAATAGTCATATACTTGTCCTTTCTTCACAAACTTTATCTCTAAAATACTCTTTGGTGTGGCGTATATTTCAATTAAACACCTGTTTTTGGGGGGCTTTCTTTACTTTTTTTCTTAACTGGGATAACTTTCTCTAAGATGAAGACTGAAGGGTCTTTCCTCTAGGTATTTTGCATGTTATGAAGTTTTTATGGTTTAGTTCGGGTTTATTATTGGTAGCTGAACTAAATCAAGTTTACCTGGTCTTTGCATGTGAGCATGCTCCTAATTCACAAAGTTGTATGTTTGTCCAAAAATGTTACCTGGCCATCCAGATAGCAGACCAGCATTGACCTTGCAGTCTTGTCAAATCCCCATACCCTGCAACAACCCAACCTCTCCCCCCCTCCTTTCTTGTAAACACTCTCTTGTCACGTCGCATTGCATAACCATTTTGTCTGCGATGTACTCATTAGCTTTTTCTTTTCTGGGAGTACTGCCTATATGTGTACAGCACGCAGGCATCTGGGTACAGCTAAATTTCAAAATGATCCTTTTGAATGTCTGTGATTAACTCATTGATTATTAGGGGATGGGTAAAGCTACTGTCCTACAATAAGTAGGAATGCAATTATTTTTTAGACTATCCTAATAAAGCAGAGTAGGAAAATGCCTCTTTTTTGCATGACCAAACCCAAAGTATTGGACTGATGCTGGTTTTTTGATTTAGCGATTGCACTGAGGCCTGCTGTCCAGGACTTCAGTAGCAGTTCCATGACCCTTAGACATGCATCATGGATTGGCCTATACCTAATTGGCATAATGCAAGGAAATGCCTCCTTGGCATGGTTACCCCCTGACCTTTTGCCTTTTGTTGATGCCAGTTATGAAAGTGTGCTGGGACCCTGCTCACCAGGCCCCAGCACCAGTGTTCTTTCCCTAAACTGTACCTTTTTTCCCACAATTGGCACAGCTCTGGCACCCAGATAAGTCCCTTGTAAATGATACCCCTGGTACCGAGGGCCCTGATGCCAGGGAAGGTTTCTAAGGGCTGAAGCATGTCTTATGCCACCCTGGGGATCCCTCACTCAGCACATGCACACTGCCTCACAGCTTCTGTGTGCTGGTGGAGAGAAAATGACTAAGGCGACATGGCACTCCCCCCAGAGTGCCATGCCCCCCTTCACACTGTCTGTGGCGTAGGTAAGTCACCCCTCTAGCAGGGCTTACAGCCCTAAGGCAGGGTGCACTATACCACAGGTGAGGGCATATGTGTATGAGCACTATGCCCCTACAGTGTCTAAGCAAAACCTTAGACATTGTAAGTGCAGGGTAGTCATAAAGAGTCTATAGTCTGAAAGTTTATCAAATGCGAACTCCACAGTTCCATAATGGCTACACTGAAATCTGGGAAGGTTGGTATCAAACTTCTCAACACAATAAATGCACACTGATGCCAGTGTGGAATTTATTGTAAAATGCACCTAGAGGGCATCTTAGAGATGCCCCTTGAATACCAGTCCGACTCCTAGTGCTAGGCTGACCAGTTTCTGCCAGCCTGCCACAACCAGACGAGTTCCTGTCCACATGGGGTGAGTGCCTTTGTTCCTTTGTCACTGGTGCTTCTTACCTCCCCCAGCAGGAACTGTAACACCTGGCGGTGAGCCTCAAAGGCTCACCCCCTTTGTTACAGCATCCCATCTAGTGGAGATGCCCGCTTTCCGGCCACTGCCCCCACTTTTGGCGGCAGGCTGGAGCAGATAATTAGAAAAACAAGGAGTCGTCACCCACCAGTCAGGAAAGCCCGTAAGGTGTCCTGAGGTGACCTCTACCTTTAGAAATCCTTCATCTTAAGATTGGAGGATTCCCCCAATAGGATTAGAGATGTGCCCCCCTCCCCTCAGGGAGGAGGCACAAAGAGGGTGTAGCCACCCTCCCGGACAATAGCCATTGGCTACTGCCCTCCTGACTTACACACCCCTAAATCTAGTATTTAGGGGCATTCCAGAACCCAGAAAATCAGATTCCTGCAACCTATAAAAAGGACTGCTGACCTGAAAGCCCTGCAGACTCGATGGAGACAACTGACTTGGTGACAGCCCTACCGCCTGTCTCCAGACTCAAAGAACCTGCACAGCGACACATCTGTCAGGGACCAGCGACCTCTGAATCCTCAGAGGACTGCCCTGAACCCGAAAGACCAAGAAACTCCCAAGAACAGCGGCACTGTTAAAAAACAGTAACAACTTTGCAACTTTCAAAGACTTCACTCTTCCCACCGGAAGCGTGAGACTTCACACTCGGCACCCAACGCCCCCGGTTCGAGCTCCAGAGAACCAACACTGCAGGGAGGATTCTCAGGCGACTTCGACCTCGTGAGTAACCTGAGACGACCCCTCTGGACCCCCACAGTGACGCATGCAGAGAGGATCCAGAGGACTCCCCCTGACCCCGACTGCCTGGAACAAAGAACCCGACGCCTGGACCAAGCACTGCACCTGCAGCCCCCAGGACCAGAAGAAACCGAACTCCAGTGCAGGAGTGACCATCTGGCGACCCTCTGCCTAGCCCAGTCGATGGCTGGCCCGAGAAGCCCCCCTGTGCCCTGCCTGGACCGCTAGAGTGACCCCCGGGTCCCTCCATTGAATCCTATTGAAAACCCGGCACCTGCTAAGCACGCTGCACCCGGCCACCCCTGTGCCACTGAGTGTGTTTTGTGTGCCTACTTGTGTGCCCCCTCACCCCACCTCCCAGGTGCTCTACAAACCCCTCCTGGTCTCCCCCTGAAGACGCAGGTTACCTGTTGGCAGACTGGAACCGGAGCACCCCTGTTCTCCATAGGCGCCTGTGTGTTTTGGGCCCTCCTTTGACCACTGCACCTGACTGGCCCTGTGTTGCTGGAGCGGTGACTTTTGGGTTGCCTTGAACCCCCAACGGTGGGCTGCCTATGCCCAGGAAACTGAACTTGTAAGTGCTTTACTTACCTTAGAAACTTAACCTTACTTACCTCCCCCCAGGGACTGTTGATTTTTGCAGTGTACACTTTTAAAATAGCTTATTGCCTTTTTAACTAAAACTGTGTATGTTACTGCTCTAATTCAAAGTTCCTTACTTACCTGTGTGGAGTACCTTGCATTTCTGATGGATACAACTACCTGTGGATTCCTCACCTCATGAATACTCCCATGGCGCCAGCATTCTACGGAAATCTTCTTACTAGTCTCTGCACGTCGACGAGGACGTCACTGTCTCGCACGCGACGCCGTCTGACGTCATACAGGCAATAAGAGGTCCTCGACGACGTGCGGACGTCAGTTCCCTTTTTTTCCGTGCATTCGAAACGGTTATCTTCGAGGGAGCAACTGTTACTCTTGCGGTTACAGTGTATATCTTGCTGCGTACTCTTTCTCTGTGGAAATAATGTCGCAGAGAAAGTCTGGATTTAAGCCTTGTCGTGAGTGTGGAGGCAAGATGTCGGTGACGGATCCTCATTCCGATTGCCTTTGGTGTTTGAGCTCCGACCACGACGTCTCGACTTGTGATTCGTGTCAGCACATGAATCCGAAGGCCATTAAAGAACGCGAGGCGAAGCTGTTTATGGCCAAGTCAAAGGAGAAGCATCACAAGAAAAAGTCTTCTCCAAGACATCGGCGTCATCGAGACTCCCGGCGCCGTAGAGAATCTCGGCGTCATTCAAGGGAGGCTCGTTCCAGGTCTCCGGATCGGCGCCGGAGGACATGGGAGGTCAGCCCCACGGTGACGCCGCATCCTTCGACGCCGTTGCTCTCTCCGACGTCTCCAACTTCGCCTGGACAGGCGTCGGTGATTGAGGTATTGGAGCCTCAGGTGTTTTCTCCGGCGCAGACGCCGAGGCCGACGTCGGGGTCGCCTCCGAGTCAGGCACCCCAGTATCCGGCTTTTCCCACCCCTGGAGCCGATAGTTCCGCATTCTTGAATGCGATGTATGCCATCTTCCAACAGATGGCTCCAGGGGGTGCTCCGGCTGGGCCTTTGGCCTTTTCTTTGGGTGATCCTGCGCCTCTTCGGCCGGCACCCTTTATGCCCTTTCTCCCGTTTGGGAACGTGGGCTCGGCGCCAGTGTCGGCGCCGGTGGCCGCTCCGATGGCTTCGGAGGGATTGGCCCCAGGGATTTCCATCCCGTCGACGTCGAGATTTCGGCCTGTGACTCCGGTGGGTCCATCCGTTTCATCTGCTCTTCAGTCGGCGCCGAAGTTACCTGTGGCGCCGGATGCGGCGTCGGTGGCTTCGGAAGATCGGCGCCGATCTCCGACTTCGGCGGAGGTGTTGTCGACTCCGCGGATTGAGCAACGACTGCATTCAAGGAGGCGTGCTCTCCGGGTACTAGAGGAGCAGGAGTACCAACGAGCCCTAGAGGAAGGAGAGCTAGAGGACTCGGGTGATGGGCTGCGTGGACTGGAGTCGGCCAGTGGGCTGGACACTTCCCCTGAGTGGGACCTTTCGTCCCCGGGGGAATATACCGAGGAAGCTGCTTCCTTTCATACAGTGGTACGGAAGGCAGCTAGTTTTTTGGACCTGCCTTTGCCGGTGGTGGAGGCGAAACAAAACCTTTTGACAGAGGTGTTGCATCCGGCCTCAGCCGCGGCGGAGCCTCTATTACCTTTTAATGACGCTCTGCTGGATCCGGTTTTAGAGGTGTGGAAGAAGCCGGCATCTTCCCCAGCAGTTCACAGAGCCGTGGCCAGGAGGTATCGGACGGCTCCAACTGATCCTGGTTTCCTATCTAGGCACCCTACGCCGGAGAGCTTGGTTGTGCAGGCCTCCTGTTCGTCCAAATCAGCGCCTGGTTCTTTCCCGACGGTGCCTGGGGACAGAGACTCAAAAAAGCTAGAGGTGCAGTCGAAGAAGATTTTTTCGTCCTG
This sequence comes from Pleurodeles waltl, assembly GCF_031143425.1. NCBI lineage: Eukaryota > Metazoa > Chordata > Amphibia > Caudata > Salamandridae > Pleurodeles > Pleurodeles waltl. Next base: position 73,601,552 of record NC_090447.1, on the reverse strand, counting down.
CAGTCTGGCGTTAAAAGCCACTAATGCGACCTGTATCCTGGGGAGGTATATTCATGCTCTGATGGATGACATCTCCTCTTCGTTTACAGAGCTTCCCCAGGGTCTTTTGGATCTTGTCTCTGACGCCCAGGCTGCTGCGACCCAAATTATCCAGACGGGACTGGATACCACCGACTCGGTAGCCAGAGCAATGGGCACAACTGTGGTGGAAAGGAGACAGGCCTGGCTACGTAACTCGGGCTTTTCGGCAGATGTACAGTCCACATTGTTGGATCTCCCGTTTGATGGGGACAAACTGTTTGGGGCTAAGGCTGATTCGGCCTTGGAACGTTTTAAGGAGAGCAGGGCCACGGCTAAGTCGTTGGGACTCCAAGCTCCTTCTTCCACGGCCTCTTCCAGATTCTTCAGGAGGTTTCGTGGATTTGGGCGTGGCTCTTCCTCCTCTTCCTTTCGGGGAAGATATCAGCAACCTGCCTCTTCCCACCCCTATAGATCTTTTAGGGGGAGGGGTAGGGTCCGCACCAGGGGAGCCTCTCAGCAGCACTCTGCCTCTTCCTCATCCTCTGGCGGGGTGCAGCAGGGGAAGCAGCCTTAGGCTTCCACCATTTCCCACTCACTCCTCTCCTGTAGGGGGAAGATTACAGCATTTTCTCACCAAATGGGAGACTGTTACGTCGGACACTTGGGTTCTCAGTGTTGTGGGAAAAGGCTACATCCTTCCCTTTCGGGAGTTTCCGCCCCTCATCCCGCCCCGCCCTTCGTATTGTTCACAAGAACACCTCCTGTTGCTAGAACAGGAGGTGGAAGTCCTCCTTTTAAAGGGCGCGGTGGAGTTGGTCCCGGAGCAGGAAAGGGGTCAAGGAGTTTACTCAAGGTATTTCCTGATTCCCAAGAAGGATGGTCGTTTGAGACCAATTCTGGACCTGAGGATCTTGAATTGGTTCCTCAAGCAGGAAAAGTTCAAGATGCTGACCCTAGCACAGGTGCTTTTGGCGTTGAACATGGAAGACTGGATGGTGTCTGTCGACTTGCAGGATGCTTACTTTCATATCCCGATACTCAAGTCAAACAGGAAGTATCTCCGGTTTGTGGTGGGATCGCAACACTACCAGTTTGCGGTCCTTCCGTTTGGTCTTACTTCAGCACCTCGAGTCTTCACGAAGGTGATGTCGGTGGTTGCGGCAGAGCTCAGAAGGAAGGGGATAGCAGTATTCCCTTACTTGGACGATTGGTTGATCAAAGCCAAGTCCCCGGAGCTTGTGTTGCGTCATCTGCAGTCAACAACCCAGTTGTTGTTCGACCTGGGCTTTTCGGTGAACGAGCCCAAATCTCACCTGGAGCCCTCTCAGCGCCTCCTGTTCATAGGGGCAGTACTGGATACGACATTGGGTCGGGCCTTTCCTCCGCCTCAGCGGATTCAAGATATTCAGGATTTGGTTCCAATGTTTCGAAACGGAGCGGTAGTTCCAGTCCTCAAGGTCCTTCGTCTGCTCGGTCTTTTTGCCTCCTGCATTCTGTTGGTCACGCATGCTCGCTGGCACATGAGGGCTCTTCAGTGGTGCCTCCGAAGGCAGTGGTCTCAACACAGAGGGGATCTAGAGGGTACTGTCAAGATCTCCAGAGATGCTGCTGTGGATTTGAAGTGGTGGATTGCAAGCAACAATCTTTCACAAGGAAAACCGTTCCAGCAGTCGCCACCAGTGGCCACAGTCATAACGGATGCTTCCACTCTAGGGTGGGGAGCTCATCTGGGGGATCTGGAGATCAAAGGTCTTTGGTCTCCAGAGGAACAGATTTTTCACATCAATCTGTTAGAGTTACGGGCTGTACGTCTGGCTCTCAAGGCCTTCCTCCCTTCCCTTCGTGGTCAGTCGGTACAGGTCCTAACGGACAATACTACCACGATGTGGTACATAAACAAGCAGGGAGGAGTGGGGTCGTACCTTCTCTGCAGAGAAGCTCTTCGACTATGGTCCTGGGCAAAGGACCATCGGATTTGCTTGATAGCAAACCATCTGGCCGGAGTCTTGAACGTGCGTGCGGACAGTCTCAGTCGCCACTTCTCGGCAGACCACGAGTGGCGTCTCCATCCAGATCAAGTCCGTTTAATCTTCCAGAAGTGGGGGTTTCCTCGGGTAGATCTGTTCGCCACTCGAGAGAACGCGCATTGTCCGTTGTTCTGCAGCCTTCAGTATCCGATGCAGGAAGCATTGGGGGACGCGTTTCAAATGACCTGGTGCGGCCAGTTGCTTTACGCGTTTCCTCCCATACCCTTGATTCCTCGAGTATTGAGGAAGATTCGCCAAGACCGGGCTCTAGTAATCGTAATAGCTCCGGATTGGCCAAGGAGGGTGTGGTACTCCGACCTTCTCCAACTCTCAACGTGCCCGCCGCTCCGTCTCCCTTTCAGGGCAGACCTCCTCTCGCAGTCGCAGGGGCAGGTTCTACACCCCAACCTCCAGAGTCTGCACCTACATGCCTGGAGATTGAACGGGGCAACCTGAGTTCCTTCTCTCTCCCGCCTGAGGTAGTGGATGTTATATTAGCGGCCAGGCGACACTCCACTAAATCTATCTACGCTAATAGGTGGTCTAAATTTGTTGCGTGGTGTGGAGAGAGGCAGATTGATCCTTTACAAGCTCATCTATCGGACGTTTTGTCTTTTGCTCTATCTCTGGCGCAGAAAGGTTGTGCAGTGGCTACCATTAAAGGTTATTTATCGGCCTTGTCAGCCTTCATATGTCTTCCAGACCAACCATCTTTATTTAAATCCCCTATTGTTATCAGATTCTTGAAAGGTCTTCTAAATCAATATCCTCCAAAGCCATTCGTTATGCCGCAATGGGATTTGTCCTTAGTCCTGACTTTCCTTATGGGGTCCCCTTTTGAACCTATGCATTCTTGCCCCTTAAGGTATTTGTTTTTAAAAACAGTCTTCCTGATAGCTATAACATCAGCAAGGAGAGTGAGTGAGTTGCAGGCCTTATCGGTTAAACCCCCTTATATAACGTTTTATGGGGATAAGGTGGTGTTGAGGACCAAGGCTGCTTTCCTCCCGAAGGTTGTTTCACCCTTCCATTTGGCTCAGGCAATTACTTTGTCCACGTTCTATCCTCCGCCTCATCCTTCCAAAGAGGAAGAAAGACTGCACCGTCTGGATCCAAAGAGAGCGTTGAGCTTCTTTATCAATAGAACAAAGGATTTCAGGCTGGAGGATCAGCTGTTTATTGGATACGTGGGCAAGAGGAGAGGAAAGGCAGTCCACAAGAGAACACTATCCAGGTGGGTTGTTCTTTGCATTAAAATATGTTACTCTTTGGCAAAGAAGGATCCTCCTGAGGGCATTAGAGCTCATTCCACCAGAGCTAAGTCGGCCACTTCGGCCTTAGCCAGAGGTGTTCCTGTGGTCGACATCTGCAAGGCCGCAACTTGGTCGTCCCTTCACACTTTTGCAAAACATTACTGTTTAGATTCTGAGGTTAGAAGGGACGGCCATTTTGCACGGTCAGTGCTGCAGGATTTCTTGGTTTGACCATTTAGGCACCCACCGCCGGGCGTGGTACTGCTTTGGGACTCTATTCATGAGGTGAGGAATCCACAGGTAGTTGTATCCATCAGAAGAACGAGTTACTTACCTTCGGTAACGACTTTTCTGGTGGATACATTAGCTACCTGTGGATTCCTCACGGTCCCACCCGCCTCCCCGTTGCCTTTATGGTCTTGCCAAGTAATCCTTGAGTGCGCTCCTCTTGATCTTTGAGGGTGCAATAGATGTATATATATAATATATTTATATATATATATGGGTATATGTGTATATATCTTTATGTATATACTTGGTGTGTGTATATATTTTTAAAAAGAAAGAGTTATATATATATATATATATATATATATATATGTACATAAAAAAAAGATTTACAGTTATTCATACAATGTGGTGTATTTTTACAATATAATGGATGTTGCTTTGTTCTTTCATTGCATTGCCTGGTTGTTCTCATGCACGTAAAAAATGATTGGTACTGACGTCCGCACGTCGTCGAGGACCTCTTATTGCCTGTATGACGTCAGACGGCGTCGCGTGCGAGACAGTGACGTCCTCGTCGACGTGCAGAGACTAGTAAGAAGATTTCCGTAGAATGCTGGCGCCATGGGAGTATTCATGAGGTGAGGAATCCACAGGTAGCTAATGTATCCACCAGAAAAGTCGTTACCGAAGGTAAGTAACTCGTTCTTTAGGTATTTACTTCAAATCTTGAGGTTCTAAAATAAATTAGGAAAATATATTTTTCTATATAAAAACGATTGGCCTGGAGTTTAGTCTTTGAGTATGTGTTCCTCATTTATTGCCTGTGTGTGTACAACAAATGCTTAACACTACCCTCTGATAAGCCTACTGCTCGACCACACTACCACAAAATAGAGCATTAGAATTATCTAATTTTGCCACTATCTTACCTCTAAGGGGAACCCTTGGACTCTGTGCACACTATCCCTTACTTTGAGATAGTGTACACAGAGCCAACGTCCTACACATAAGGAACCTCAAGTCTCTACTGTATGCCCAGGGCCTCTAAGTTAGTATCCCCCCGGGAACTGTAGCTCCTGTTGTGCCTCCATGAGTGGGACAGGGTGAAACTTATCTCCCAGCCTGTCACTGCAGACTGGTAGGTAGAGCTGTGGGTATACCATCCCTGTTGCAGGCCTATCTAGTTCTAAGGCAGGGTGCAGCATGTCAAAAAGTAGAGTGTATTTTAAACGTTCTAGCAGTAAATACATGCAATTGCCATTTTTTACAATATGAGAGGCTAGTTGCCCCCATTGGGAGATCCAGGGTTACACATTAACACCTCAGCTGTGCTAACTTGTGAATGGAACTACCAAAGTTGGTATTTCAAGGTATCAAACAAATTGTTACATTAAACCCGGCATGATGCCCAAGCCGAATTTGTTACTTTTTGACACAGGCAACTTTTAGAGAGTTGTCACTCTGTTGTCCAGGTTCCCAGTTGCCATTTGCAGATGGTGGACATGAGACAGCCTTCTGCCCACCTGGCAAGATATGTAAACGACTCCCAGGAAGGTTAATATGGAGGCGTGCTGCTGTGGAGGAGGTGTTAACCACTTGCCACACGGGTGTTGGCCCGAAAGGCTAACTTCAAAGGGGAAACCCGCCTTTTGAAGGGCAATTGGTGAATATTCACAAGAGTGACTGCTCATTTCTCTTGATAGGCAGGTTTGCATCTGCGACAGAGAAGGATGAAACGCTGCCAAAACCATTTTTTCCATGGGCGCGTATCCTCAAACATTTGTAGGTGAAAATCGTCCACAGCTTGCAACCATTGTGGCCCACATCACTACTGTAGCGAACCCCAGATGTTGCAATTATCCATTGCCTTCGTGTCTCCACTGCAAACCATTGTGGGTACTTTTCAGAAACTGCTCACTGAGCAAAGCCGTGTCCATCTTTCGACTTGTTCATTACCTGGACCATCAGTGCCGCCACCTCATCTGTGCACGCATTGACTTCTCCAACCTGCCCCCCAACTCACCTTCCCACTGCCCTGAACCTCAACCAGTGTTAGAGGTTACCTCCTCAGTAGCCTCCTTTACAACTCTGTTCTACCATCACATAGGAACATGGGTGAGGAAGATACCTACAATTCTGACCCAGTTGAGTGATGTAGGGGAGGAAGGCGAAGTTTATGGAAAACCACATGAAGAGGAGTCTTAAGACTGTTCAGCCAAGAGAAGAGAACGAGATTTCTGCAGAGCAATAATTTTCAGATGACACTGCTCTTTTCTATATATTGTTGCAGAGAGCAGCTAAAACTCTATGCCTCCCCATGACATCATTTGGAGCAACAATGCTTTCTTTAGGACTTGAAAGATCAGCCATAGAAATGAAGTCAGTTTCAATTCTGGATTTTGTGTGGTGAGTAGGCCTCGCGTTAATGTGTACTCTAGCTATGCTGCACGCAGGGGACCTCCAACAGGAGAAAAAATACAGGGCTCCTGAATTACACCATCATGCTTGACAGGCCACCCCGAAGCAGATTGTTATTCTAGCAGCGGCTCAACAATGCTGTAAAAATCCTGTCACTCCAGCCTTAGCGTTGCTAGACAGACGGTTGGAGAATTCACAGCTTGGGCCTTGGGGGCCAGTTCTGTGGCTGCAATTAACAACAAGGCTGCCAACACTTTGGCCGTTATGGTTGTCCAGTGTGGTATAACAATTCACCATCTATCTCGTACATGAAGACCGAGGAGAGGAGGCCAAAGCTATAGTCAAGGAAGAAGCCCATGTGTTGGCCACCATCACTGACGTAGCCATCGATGGCTCTAACACAGGCTGTGGTCATATAACAAAGGGGGTGGCTTCACTCTATTGCTTTCCGATCAGAGGTTCAAGATAAAATCTTATATATGCCGTTTGATAGGCAAACTTTATTTGGTAAGCATGTGGATGTTTCCAGAACATAGACTAATACAGGTGTGCCATGTTCCCTGTGAGCCTAGCAATATTGTGCTTACTTCAACTCCTTTTCTTGGTTTCAGACACTACCAGTTGTTTTGAAGAGGTTTCACATAATGCATTTTAGCCCTAAGGAAAAACGATCCATTGTTAGAGGGATGGAAAAGCCCACAACCAGGAGCCAATGACCAGTGGCCGGTCAGGCAAGAAACAGATGCTCCTCAGCTACATCTTGTAGCTATGGGCCATAATACTGAGCCTACATGTGTTCCTCCCGAGGTTGGCATGGCAGGAGGTCATTCTCTTCAGGACACAATACCCCCTCGATGTGTTATATCACAAAATAAAGGGGAGCAAGGTCCCTCTCTGAAGAAGCACAAATGTTATTAGACTGGTCCATCTCCAACTATGTGAACATCGCAGTGGAACATCTGTCAGGATGTTACGACAACCAAGTGGATGCTCTCAGTTGCACTCTGACTGCAGCAAACAGGAGCACCACTACAGCAACTCGACTACATCTTTGGCATGTGGAGCAGCCCCCATGCTAGACCTGTTAGTCATGTCCGGGAACAAGAAATGCCATGAATAAGCCAGGAGCTTCTGCCACCCAGGAACTGAAGACAATGCTTTATTGATCAAATGGTCGAACTCTTCGCTTATGCCTTCCTCAGTTCCCCTGACCTCTAGAATACTGATGAAGGTGAACTCTGTATATCCAGCAATACCACTAAAGGTGCGCCGCATGCTCTCCTCGAGGTCAAACAGAGAGCTGCTACTTCATGAAGTCACTCCGCTAAACCGCACAGTGCCTGACTACTGTCAATTAGATATTCCATTGCACTGCAGGGACACCCTGGCGTAGAAATGGGCACCAGCAGCCTCAAAAACTTACAAGGCCAAGTGGAAACCTTTCTGGACTTGTTTTGAGGGTAAGGTGTCCATACATTTTCCATACAGTCTCATCAAATACTTCTATGCTTGCTGTACCCTGCAGGTAGTGGCCATAATAACTCTTCAGTGAGAGACCAGCTGGCAACGGTCTCAAGATTTAGGATGTCAGAAGACACTTCCTTGTCACTGTTCCCAAGGAATCATAAATCAGTGTACTGAAGGGCTGTTCAGGGCTGTTCCTCCTATACAGTGCCCTCTGGGTCTGTGGGAGAAGAGCATGGTATTGATCCAACTCATATTGCTTCCCTGAAATTCATTTCTTGAAAGACCGGGCTCTTGCTTATCTTCGTATTGGCAAGACGACTAGGGGACTTACAGGCCTTTTCTATAAAGGAGCCCTTTCAATGTTTAGTAGAGACGGTTGTTTTACAAACTGATCCTAATTGCCCACATAGTTTCAGCAGAATTAGCCTGTCCTTCTGCAGTGTTCTTTCCAGACCATGCAAGATATGCAAAATGCATGGAGAGGCCAATGTGGTTGATGGGATGAGTGCAATTGGTGATGGATTTGGTAGGCATGTTTTTAGGCTCTAGCGTTTTATGTGAAGACAAAACGATGAAGCAAAGAAGAGTTAGTGTTGGTTCTAGAACATTATTTTGTGCATGGTTTTGTGTGCTGTCTAAAGGGAGAAGCAGGGGGAATAAGTCACACTGAAGCACACTTCATAGTGTAATTGGTAGGAACTGTATCAGAGTTGCACACGATTTGTCAGATTTCAGCAATAGGAACTCAAGAGATGACGGTTGATTGAATGAGGACTGTTAGGAAAATGAGCAAAGTGTTTTTCTGTTTTGTGACCTTTTGGAATTCTGATGTGTGGTCAGCATCCTTCACAAAGGCACTCAACTGCAAGCTGTGGTTAATCTTAATTATAATCTGTAAATTGTTTCACACCTCTTACGCCTGTGGAGGTCTGGGCTGAGTTGCTTGGATTAGATTGCCAAAGACATGTATGAAAGTGTGTGCACTGTACACTTTGCGTGTGCATCATGGTGAGCATGATTGGCTGTTGTGCTAAGCTACATGGGGATAATCTCCTTTGGATTCTGTGTGAATGGTACACAGGGATGTTGGATGAATTGAACCTGCCCCACTTGGTTGTAACCAGTTAATCAAGGAAAATTGTCATTTCAACAGACTAGGACTCTTGCTAAAAACGGGTGGGTTGGAGCATCATAATTGGACAAATTTAGGACAGTAACAATGTATCTGATCTCCTAAAATCCCACTTTCATTTTCCCTGTTTGAAAGGGAAATTATGCTTTGCAGACATGTAAATGGACAACCTTGAATAACTTGCCTTCTGGGCCTACTAGAACCATGAAATTTAGCAAACATATTTAAAGCTAATGGATGCTTCAAACCAAGATAAAAAATCCTTATTGGCTTATTAAATATTAATACTTTGTCATGCATGTGTAAAACACCAACATAATACATAGGACTATATGATTGTTTTCACCGTTCAGACGGTATTGTGTAGAAGCAGAGTGTGAAGGCATCTCCCTTTTCTGTGACGGAAAGCTCACATGTCCACCACATCTTCCAGCTAAACGTTGAGTAATAAGGACTTTAGCCTTAACCGTCTAGATCTAATAAAATGTCTGGAGTTGATTTAAAACTAGCTCCAGAGAAGGGTCATTTTCTGTTAAACTAGGACAAACACTGAGGAAAACCCAGGTCATTGCGACAGTTTTCTCCTGGATCATTATCATTATCAGTATCCAATACACCCAGCAGAATGGATGGGAAATGCTTGGCCTCCAGATCCAGGATCTCCGATTGGTGGGATGACAACTCAGGCACAACCCCTGGAAGAGAGAGTTGTAGACTGCCTGGAGAAAGGAGGAACTTCTGCTGGAGAGGAATATCTGAACCATACTACCCAGAGGGGTAGCTTACTTGTGGAGTCATTAGTCCTGCTGACTAAGGAACTGTGCAAGGGGTTATTTTCCTAACCCTACTGCAGAAGTGGCATCGGTTTTGAGGGAAGCTGCTAATTTCACTCAGGAAAAGATTGGTGGAAATGTCTAGCATGGGGATGCAGTCTAGAAAATGAGGCAACAGCTTGTGTGAAGTCCCATGCATTTTCTCTGGTCTCTGCATATGTTAGTTTCATTGCCCCTCCTATATTTGCCTTTTTCGGGTCCCTTTTGGTTTTGGCAGGCATCATGACTGCGGGGTGTGTGTTCTTATACTAAAGCGTTACTACTAAAATTGGTTTTACCCAATTGTCTCTTTAGTTTTTTATGGGCGAGCACAAAGTGCTCCGTCCATGCTGTAATCTCTCTGTGGGCTTGAAACCAAGCCCATGCCACGTCAGTCACTTATATTGGTTCGTGGGCTTGCCTTTTAAAATCCGCTTGCTTTCATTTGTGTACGGCCGCATACGTCAAGCCTTTTCCGGTGTTTAGCCCACCGACACAGCATCGGTAAAGTACCAAAAACATATGAGGCTTGATGTTTTCAGCCTGGAGTCCAGACTACTTTATCTGTTTATTTTCCACGCAGTGCACAATACCCCCTTGCGGTTTGTTTTGTGCTTTACAACGTGAATAGCTCTAACTCAAACAAATGCAAGAACGGTGGCATTGAAAATGCTGGTCTATATGGCCATGGTTTTGGCAGCAAAAACTGCACCGGTGGTATAGAAGTTCAATATCCTATGTGGGCTTCACCAGCCACATATGACAATTGTATGGCTGCAAGATGCACCACTGTGCTGCAGTCTGAAAGCAGTGCAGTACCACATGGTAGTAAAAGTGCCTATGCTATGTAGGAAAACCGATTTCTGAAGGATACATTTACCTGCAAATTCCTCGCCTTTTGAACATCCCCATGTGCAAGACTGTGTAAGAAAACGTTTCATAGCACCTATGCCGGTAGTGTATGCTTGCTCCATCTCAACCCCAGAAGCTGTGCACCCATTGTCTCACAGAAGGTATGTAGTGCGCCTTTTCCAGTGCACTGTTGGTTCTCCTCCCCCACTTACTTTGACAGGAATCCAGCATTGCTGTCTGGTTTTTTTCATGTTTCCATTGTGTTTCTTCAGCTTGTTTCCATAATGTTGCAGTGTAGATGTAGGGATGTCTTCACTGAAGAAGTCCGGCTTTAAACCCAGTCATACTTAAAAAAGGACAAATGTCTATTTCAAACCCAGATGATGTCGCTCTAAGATGCTTGAGGTTGAAGTACGGCACAAGACTGTGCAGTAAAGTCTGACTCATGCGCCATCAAAGAACACAAGACCAAAATGTTTATTGCCTTTGACAATTGTCAAAATTGTTTCCCTTCCATGGAGAAAGAGTAGCATAAGAAGTCAATGATGACTCCCCATTGAGTCTTTTGAGGGCCCTCTCCAATGGTGCCGCCAGATTTTTGCAACTTGCTCCAGCAGCTGCACAAGTCCTGTCCTGAGCCCTCCAGAGTTGTTCCCATGCACAGCGCCAATAAAGGCTTACCACGAGTTTCTAGTGCTTGAGAGCCCATCCAGTTTAGCTCCACAGTGCCATGACATAACTATTCAGGCAGGTTGTGGAGAAATCTGTCTTGCTTTTGAAGCACCTGCGTTAATTTAAGGATTCCTTAATGAGTGACTGTGGTCAGCCATCTGTGCCTTTCTACCCCAGTGTTCCCACTTGGCAACACCGCTTGCCTCGACTGGACCAGTCCTGACTTCAGCCCTTCTCCAGTGATTATTCCACAGATGCTCCTGCCAGTCTCTGCACTGTAGGTGATACCGGTTTGTGTACCACAAGGACCAGTTCCTTGTCAGGAATTTTCCTAGGACTAATAATCTCTTTCACAGGTCAAGAAGGGGGACCCATAGATTAGCAAAAGAGGCCAGGCATAGAGATGTTTCACATTTTAAGCTCTCGTCCCATGCCAACAATAATTGCAAAATGTGCAGCACATCTTTGGGTACAAATCTGACCCTATTCAAATTCCTGATCTGCTCGTACTTGATAATGATAGCAGTGAGAGGGCAAATGTACTACCCCTCTGTATCCTGGCAAGGAAGACTACCTGGTTCTTCACAATGCAAGTGCGCTGGAAACATCAACTGATAAGAGATAGAATGTCCTACAAGTTCTGTCTCTGTGGAAGTGATATCCTTCCACACAGTGTTAAGGGAGGCAGAATAGATCTTAGAATTACTCCTATCAAATATACTGTCTGTGGTCTTGCAGCCCACTGTGACAGTTGCAATCTTTTGCCTTTCAATAAAGCCCTACTTGGGCTCATCAAAGCAGCATGGGACAAACCTACCTCTGCCTCAGCTGTGAATCGGCTTATTGACACACTAAAGATCAGTCCAGGGAACCTGTCCTCCCTTTTGGCCCAACCTCTTCACCAAAGAGTACTGATGCTGGCTGTGTCCTATTAAAAAAATATATTATTTTAGCAAAACTTAATTTTAGATGTTTTTTCGCTTTATCAGTTGTCCTTCCTTGCAGAATCTGGTATTCATTTTTTTGCACAACATTTTTCATCCTGCTCAACCCAAGGCTGTAGACTGTTTACCGGGTGTTGCTTGTGCAAAAGGAACATTTTCTATCCTACACAGAAAAATATGTTGTCACTTAAGGGTAGTTCTTAGATTAACAGATATGTATTTATAAAATATCACACTGCCTATATCATCTTAGAGGGGACATTCTGATGGATACAACTACCTGTGAATTCCTCATCTTATGAATTCTCCCAATGCAGCAGCATTCAACTGAAATTTTCCTCCCAGCTATTCTCATTGACGAGGACATCACAATTGCACGGCTCTGCATGCGACTCAGTCTGACGTCATCGTGGTATGCTGACATCAGTTGCCTTTTTTCTGTGCCTTTGACGCTGAAGTTTTTTTCCTGGCTCACGAACAGCTACTGTTTAGAAGGTGTTCTTGTTGTACTGGTTACAATGGCTCCACCAAAGAAATCAGGCTTTAAGCCTTGTCATGAGTGCGGGGTCGAATGACAGGCACCACAAGCAGTCCTCATGAGGATCTGTGACTAAGCTCAGACCACGACGTGGAGGGGTGCATGTTCTGCCAGCAGATGAACACTAAGGCCTTAGAGAAAGAGGCTAAGCTCTTCTTGGCAAAAGCTAAGAGGGGGCACAAGGGTCATCGAAGATCTAAGGCGAGGGACTCTTTCTCACATAAGTCATCGATCTCCAGCACGATTCTCGAGATCGGTCTCGGTCCCCTCCGAGATGATGCCGTATGGCGTGGGAGGTCAGTCCAACTATCACTCCTCAGAGCACACAGGCTTCTCTGGCACCGTCATTGAGGTCGGCGAGTTCTCAGATTCACTTTTCACCTGTTAGGTCAGGAGCCGGTGGCGCAAGTTTCGGATCTGACCCAAGTGCCTCAAGATAAGCAGAGTTTTCCTGCCTTCCCGACTCCGGGAGCAGATCCAGCGGTGTCCCTTAATGCTATGTTTAGCATTTTCAACAAGGCTATGGCCCCTGCTAGTGCACTGACTGTTCCCACGGGTCCATTAGCTTTCTTTTTGGGTTCGCCGGCACCGTAGAAACAGGCTCAGTTTGTACCCTTCTATCCAGCTGAAGGTGCTGGTTCGGCACTGATGACGTCGCATCCCCAGATGATGCCAACTGCGTCGATGCTGGCTCGGGATGGATCCCAAACAGGACGCAGTATATCTCCACCATCTCCTCCGCCAGAGCGTCCATCTGCCTTGAAACCTGCATCAACGATGTGGGCTAATTCTCTGTCGACGCCGAGATTGGAGGACGGACTGAGGTCAAGGAGGAGCAGGAATATCAGCAACAGCTGTTGGAGGAAGGGGATATTCCTGAGCCTATGGGGGAATTTCAGGGTCTGGACTTTGCAAGTGGGCGAGATACACCCCTGAGTGGGATATTTCATCCCTGGGTGAATTCACAGAGGAGGCAGCATCTTATCAGAGTGTTATAAGCAAGGCTGGTGAATTCTCTGAACTTCCGTTACAGACATCGGAGGTGAAGACAAACCTCTTGACTGAGGTGTTGCACCCTTCCTCTACGTCTGTGGAGCCCCTACTCCCTTTTAATGATGCCATTACTGAGCCCATTTTAGACATTTGGAGGAAACCTGTCATGACTCCAGCAGTCAGTTTCCAGGACTGTGGCTAGGAGATAGAGTTGCTCCTTGCGATCCTCAATTTTTCTCTCAACATCCAACTCCTGAGAGCTTGGTGGTTCAAACATCTTGTTCCGCCCAATCTGCACCTGGCTGGTTTCCTGCTACTCCATCGAATAGGGAGTTAAGAGTATGGAGCAAGCAGCCAAGAAAGGTTTCTCCTCATGCAGAATGGCCTTGAAGTCGGTCAATGCTACCTGTGTGCTGGGGAGGTATGTTCATGCCCTGATGGACACGGCAAGAGCTGTTGTGGCGAGCTTGCCTCAGGATGTTCAGGGGCAGTTTGATTAGCTCCTTTTGTATACTCAAGCGGCGGCCAAGCAGATTATCCAGTTGGGTTTGGATACAGCTGATTCAGTGGCCAGGGCAATGGGCACTTTGGTGGCGACCAGGAGGTATGCATGGCTTAGGTCCTTGGGGCTACAGGCTTCAGTGCCACACCATTTAGATCTTTTTGGAGGTTCAGGGTGTTTGGCCATGGGTCCTCTTTTTGTGGAAGGCCACAGTCCAGCATGCAGCAGCCTGCCAACCCTCTCTATAGGTCTTTTAGGGGGGTGTGGGGGGGGTTAGAACACAAGGAGCCACCCAGCAGTTTCCTGCATCATTCTGTTCCTCTGGGGGAACCCAAGAAGGAAAGCTGCCCTAGTTTTCTCTCTTCTTGGATGGAAAGGTTATGCCCTTTCTTTTCAAGAGTTTCCCTTCCCATCTCTCTGTCATTCGTTTTGCTCAGAAGATCATCTCCTGTTCCTTCAGCAGAAGGTGCAAGTCCTTTTGTTAAAGGGTGCAGTGGAGTTGGTTCCAGAGCAGGAAAGTGGTCAGGGATGCTATTTGAGATATTTCCTGATTACCAAGAAGGATGGTCAATTGAGGCCTATTCTGGACCTGAGGATTTTGATTTGGTTCCTCAAACAGGAGAAATTCAAAATACTGAGTCTAGCACAGGTGCTTCTGGCATTGATCAAGGAAGACTGGGTGGTGTCTGTCGACTTGCAGGATGCTTATTTTCATATCCTCATTCTGAAGTCGCACAGGAACGATCTCTGGTTCGTGGTAGGGTTGCAACACTACCAGTTTGCGGTCCTTCCTATTGGTCTTACTTCCGCACCTCGGGTCTTCACAAAGGTTTTGGCGGTGGTTGCAGCGGACCTCAGAAGGAAGGGGAGTATCTGTATTTCCTTACCTGGACGATTGGCTGATAAAAGCCAAGTCCCCAGAGCTTATGCTGCATCACTTGCAAATGACAGCACAGTTGTTGTTCAACCTGGGTTTTGCGGTAAACGTGCCCAAGTCTCACCTGGAGCCCTCTCACTGCCTCCTGTTCATAGGGGCAGTACTGGATACAACATTGAATCGGGTATATCCTCCAATGTTTCAAAATGGAGTGGTTGTTCCAGTCCTCAAGGTCCTACGTCTGCTCGGTCTGTTCGCTTCTTGCATTCTGTTGGTCGCTCATGCATGTAGGCACATGAGGGCTCTCCAGTGGTGCCTCCACATGCAGTGGTTTCAACACAAAGGGGATCTCAAGGAGTCGATTGCGATCTCCAGAGACGCTGCAGCAGATTTACGATGGTGGGCTGTGTACGGCAACCTTTCCTAAGGAAGGCCGTTTAGCCTCCCACCTATGGTGGCCACGGTCATAACGGATGCTTCGACTCTGGGGTGGGGAGCTCATCTGGGTGACATGGAAATCAAAGGTCGTTAGTCTCCAGCAGAACAGATGTTTTACATCAATCTGTTGGAGTTACAGGCAGTACGTCTGGCTCTCATGGCCTTTCTCCCGTCTGTCAGGTCAAGTCTTGACGGACAACACTACTCCGATGTAGTACATCAACAAGCAGGGAGCAGTAGGGTTGTATCTTCTCTGCAGAAAGGCTGTGCAGCTCTGGCCCTGGGCACAGGACCATCGGATTTGCACAGTAGCAAACCATTTGGCCGGAGATCTCAACGTACGTGCGGACAGTATCAGTTGGCATTTCTCGACCGATCACGAGTGGCATTTACATCGAGGCCTGGTTCTTCACATCTTCCGGATGTGGGGTTTTCCACAGATAGACCTGTTTGCCACTTGGGTGAACTCACACTGCCCGACGTTCTGCAGCCTCTAGTATCTGGTGGGGGACACGTTTCAGATGTCTTGGTGTGACTAGTTACTTTACGCAGTTCCCCCCCATACCCTTGATTCCTCAGGTTCTGGGGAAGATTCGTCACCATCGGGCTCAAGTCATCTTAATATCTCCGGATTGGCCAAGAAGGGTGTGGTACTCAGCCCTTCTCCAACGCTCATTGTGTCCTCCGCTCCGTCTCCCTCTCAGGGCAGACCTCCTCTCGCAGTCGCAGGGGCAGGTCCTACATCCCCACCTCCAGAGCCTGTGCCTACATGCCTGGAGATTGAACGGGGCAATCGGAGTTTTTTTTTCTCTCCCTCCAGAAGTGGTGGATGTTATCTTATCAGCCAGGCGACACTCCACCAAGACTGTATGCTAACAGATGGGCAAAATGTGTTGCTTGGTGTGGAGAGAAACATATTGATCTCTTGAAGGCCAGTTTGTCTGATGTTTTGCTTTTTGCCCTTTTCTTTGCACAGAAGGTATGTGCACGTGCGACTGTGAAGGGTTAATTATCGACACTGTCTGCCTTTCTGTGCCTTCCTTATTTAAGTTACCTATAGTTATTAGGTTCTTGAGAGGCCTGACTAACAAGCTTCCTCCCACTCTGTTTCTCATGCCTCAGTGAGATTTGAATTTGGTTCTTACTTTTTTATACCCGTTTGAGCCTATTCATTCTTGCGCATTGAGATTTTTAGTTTTGAAAACAGTTTTCCTCACAGCTATCACAACTGCTATGCGTGTGAGTGAGCTTCATGCTCTTAGTGTGAAACCTCCTTTTACATCCTTTCATGTTGACAAGTTGGTGCTGAGAACCAGGGCGGCTTTCCTTCCTAAGGTTGTCACTCCCTTTTATATAAGGCAATCTAACACTCTCTTCCTTTTACCCTTCTCCCTATCCTTCAGAGGAGGAGGAACTACTTCATCACCTAGATCCAAGAAGGGATTTAAGTTTTTACATTGAAAGGACAAAAGACTTTCGTGTCTTCGTTGGATATGTGGGCAAGATGAAGGGCAAAGCCATCCACAAGAGAACCCTTTCCAGGTGGAACATTCTTTGCATAAAGATTTGTTATTCACTGGCAAAGAAGGTTCCTCCTGAAGGTATTAGGGCCCATTCCACCAGGGCCAAATCTGCTACTTTGGCCTTGGCTAGAGGTGTCCCAGTTGCTGAAATTTTTAAGGCCGCTACTTGGGCTTCCCTCTACACTTTTGCAAAGCATTATTGCTTGGACTCTGAAGTTAGGAGGGACGGCCATTTCGCCCGTTCTGTGTTGCAGGATTTCTTGGTGTGACCGGTCAGGCACCCACCTCAGAGTGCGGTACTGCTTTGGGATTCTATTCATAAGGTGAGGAATCCAAAGGTAGTTGTATCCATCAGAAGAACAAGATACCTTTGGTAACGCTTTTTCTGGTGGATACAGTAGCTACCTGTGGATTCTTCACAGTCCCACCCGCCTCCCGTTGCCTGTCTGGTTATAACAAGACTTCTTTTATTATTATAATAAATGTATATATATGTTTTTGGTGTTTTTATATAAACCAATATTGTGGTTTATATTTGGGTTGGCATATATTGTTCTTGTGAGGTCAGTATTCACCTGTTCACCTTGAAAGCACGTAAAAAATTGTGAAACTGAAGTCCGCACACCGGCGAGGATTTCTTATTGCCACAATGACGTCAGACGGAGTTGCGTGCGGAGCCATGCAATTGTGACGTCGACGTGAAGAGCTGACAAGAAAATTTCCGTTGAATGCTGGCGCATTGGAAGAATTCATAAGGTGAGGAATCCACAGGTAGCAACTGTATCCACTAGAAAAAGCGTTATTTGTTCATCAAGCCAGTTTGCCTTCTTATGCTGCACGTCGTCACAGTTTCTGTCGAAACCTTCTGGTTCCTCTTCCTCCTTATTTACGTGGGAGTATTATCAGCAGACTAACAGGCCTTCTTTACCTCAGCACAGGTATAGGGTTTGGGCTTCTGTCTCGGGACCAGAAGGGTGGATTAGGGCTATCACCGCTACTTGCTCTTGTGTATAAACTTAGTAGTGTAGGTAGGAATGTTAGGCACACTATTATGACAATATGGTGAGTCTCTTCTTGTTTCACTTTCATGGACACTGTTGTTATAACTATTTCATTATCCTCATAATCGCAAATAGTCTTTCTTCATACTACGCAGTTGCTTCAATTAAATCTTTTGAACCAAGATCCTGCTTCTGTTTTGTCCTTACATGTGTGAGTCTTGTATAAATGAGAGAAATATGTAAGATCTGTTCCACCACAACGTCCCTGAGTGTCATGCAATAGGCTGCCACAAATCACTTCTACCTCTGGTATTTGTGAGGTGCTGCTTGCTAGGCAGAAAGGGTTAGGCTGACAGCTGTCACATGGTGTGGGATCAGACTCCGTCACCCACGCTTGCTGGTGCTGCCGCCCAAAATCTGGCAGTCTTGTTAACATAACAAGAGTCTACAACAGAGTAGGTGCTCCTTTTGGTGTGGAACAAGGCATAGCTATCTTCGACTTGGGGTTTCTGGGAATTTTCACAGTAAATCCAAGAGGAAGTGCTGCCAAAGGAGGTGGGTGTAAAGCAACAGACCGGAGTTGATGTAGAAAATCTCAAATAACTGGCTACCTGACCTCCTCAACACATCCCTGTTCTGCGTAGACCACTTCTGAAAAAATAGACACTGTTGGAAGAAAAGGACTCCTGATTCCATGGACTAAAACTGCTCACCAAGAGTCATATGATTGACCTCCTGTTTGCCTGCTCCAGAGAACAAAAAGCTCAAGGATTCCAGCCTCAGCTCAGTACTTAGGACAGGATCTTGCAGAAGAACTGATTGCCTAGACCTGGTGCCCAGCAACCTGCTCAGAAGGCAGCCCAACTCGCTTTTTGCCTTTTTGGAAGCTGGTTCAGCCGTACCTAGCAGTAAACATATTGGGCTTAGTGGAGCTCTGCCCAGATGCAGCTTCCATCCTTGTTAGTGGTCGGTGGCAAATCTTTCCTAATGGTGAACCAGCCTTTCTGGACATGAAACTCAGCTTTGTCCTGTCCAGAGCTTTTGGTGTCAGAACCAACAGCCTCAGCTCGACAATGACTTACACAAATTTGAGGAACAGCCTTAGACCTTGATCTTGCGCTTCATAAAAGGGAGAAGACCAGAGATAAACACTTTTTGACTGTGATGACCACTTAATGTATCCATCATCTACTCCAGTGCACTCAGCCTGAAATCATGCTTAGGTCCTAGTAAGTCCCAGTAAGTTCATGAGCACTTTACTTTTTCTAGGTCCTTTTTTTGATTTAAAATCTGAACAAAATTTTGTTTCTGATGGATACTTCTAACTGCAAGTTCCTCACTTTTAGAATAATACCAGAATAGTCCTGGATTTTCAGACCAATTGCTCCAGTGCTCACACTGCTCTGGAAGTGACTAGTTATAGTTGCATATATGCTCCACCGGTGTGTCGAGCTGATATCTGCTCTCTTTCCACACCCTTTGTGTATCTGAAGCACCGCTCCCAACTTAGTTGATTGTACTGATGCCAAATATGGAAAATAACTCCCACCCCCACCAAACCACTACTCCTACCCAACTGGCTTTAAACGATGCAGCAACTGCATAAACCAGATGTCTGTCACAACCTCACACTATATTTACTTGTGGTGCTTCGGTTCCTGTCATCATTAAAAGTTGTGCAACATGTGTGTTGTGTCCATGGAGCTCAAGGAGGGGGAAGCAAAACACAAGAGTTCATGCTGAAAACAATGTTCCCAATTCCCCCTACTAATTGCAGGCAGTTTTCTCTATCCAGTTCCTCAGGTAAGTCCAAGTCATACACAAAGGCCAGGAATTTGTCTTCCTCTTGCTATTGCATCGGTGGCGAAAAAATGTACAGTATGCATTATCTGATAGACTTCTAGCTGCAGATTCCTTACCTTAGAATTTCCAGGCATCAGCTTGGAATCTGCAGCTAGATAGTCTACCATAAAATGCGTTACCGGAGGTAAGTAACCTGTCCTTTAGTGCCTAACTCCCCCGGCTTCCTCCAACTCTGAGCACATCCCAAAGCTTGTGCGGCTTGTTCCAAGTTTCCCATGTTATCTATGGCCACAGCAACGGCCTTAAAGGAGGCAAAGCTGCATAGTTTCAAGGTGCCTCCAGCTCCCTCTGAAACGCTGTTTGGACTCCATGCAGCGGTATTGGCCAAGAGTTCGTTTTCTGCTGGCAAGCCCCTCCCCAGTGCTGACTGACCTGACTGCACCTGCTTTTGGTGTTTTGCTGGTCTTTGCTCTAGTCTGGTGCTGGGGACCTCTCTGATCCCGATCGCACCACCCGTGCACAGAGTCTCAACTTCACTTTGTGCCCAACTTATATCACACTACCATATCATCAAAGCACAGCCCCCAATAACGTTAAATGAGCCCCAGCTTCTTTCTCAGCACTAGTTTTAGAAAAGGCTGTAGGCCCTGTTTGTCTCCGATTCAGGCTCCATTCAAGGACTTAAGAGCACACACTGTGATTATGAGGACGTAGACAACTTGCCCCCACCTCAAACTGATGCTAATAATGAGGAGGTGGACAACTTGCTTCCCCTCAAACTGATGCTGGATTGTATGTTGACCTGTAAAATTCAAGTGGGTTAGACATGTCTGCTGAGAGTGGGTTAGTATCTCTTCCAAAAGAGACTGCCTCCTTTTCAGTGGCTGTCCACAGGGCAGCAGAACGTATTGATTTACTGTTGCCCACAACACAAACCAAGGCTAATTAGTTGATAAATCTTGCAGCCTGGATTGCTGCAGTGGTGCCCTTGCTGCCTCTGTGAAGCTTTAACAGACACTTTTATGCCTGCTTGATTGAAGTCATGCTGGACTCCCTCAGTTGCCAAGTGGCAAACCAACACACAACGTCCCCTTGTGATCAATTTTTTCTTGCCCAAAAAGCTGACCCTAGCAATCTTAGTGGTATAGGCACCCTCAAGCCGGCAAGCTCGCCTTCCCTTCTTGGCTGGCAGATAGAGAGTCAGAGTATTGACACTTTTGACCAGAGTATTTTCATCTGTCAGTTTATACGGTCTCTGACCACTGTCTTCCCATAGGGCCGTTATATGCATGCCAACTTATAACTGAAGATTACTCACTTTAGAATAGCCCCTTCAGGTGTCAGACTGGTTCGGTAAAATCTTTAACAGTAGCTCTGGCCGCTGGTAGGTAGTGTCAGTCTGCTTCACAGTAATGCTGTCCACATTGGAAGTGGCGTCCTGGTGCCTTTATAAGCACTCCCCAGCATGTTGATGTATGTTCCTTTTTCTCCTCCCCAACAGTGCAGATCGGGCAAGCTACTTTAACAACTTTTTGGTCAACTTTTTTTTGACTTGGTCGAATATCTATTTTCTGAGTTGTGCAGTCTTGTGGGAATTGTCACCGTCAGATGTCTGTGTCAGATCCCCACTTGATTAGTCTCTGGCACCTGTGCAAGTCCATGAACCTGAAAGCGATCCGCGCGCGTGCTATGAGGCTCATGGCAGAAGTTGTCTCCAAGCACCCAGGCAGCACCTGCCCAGTTGGGGGAATTTTTTGATACCATGAATGCCATCTTTAGGGCCCAGCTCTCTGCCGTACCTTTGGGTTCCACAGATCCAAGAGGTGCCCTGGCTGGTTTACAGCTGGGAGGCTTGCCGTCAATGCCAGCTGGACCCTCTGGAACTCTCTCTGGAGCCAGGCCACCTCTGCCTAGGGTACCACCACCTACCCCGCTTCTGGTCAGCCCAGCGCAGTTTCACAATGAGCCAATCGTCATTCCAGATGTGAAACCGGATCCCCTTGACTCCCGAGTCCAGCGCCACGGTGACCTTGCGAACTCCTGGACTTTCTCGAGTCACCCTAAGACCCTTATGGTGGGATGAGGAGGTGGTGAATGGTCATTTGGAGGAGGACCCTGCTGATGACAGTGGTATGAGGAGCTGAGAGATGCTAGTGGTCTGGACATCTCACCTGACACTGGCAAGTTGTTCCCTCTGTGGTAGGCATCAGAGGAAGGTGGGTCGTTTGCCAAAGTGATGTGCAGGGCGGTGGAGATCCTGGACTATGAGTTCCCTGCTGACAAGGTCAAGTTGAATGGTTTGACCGAGGTGCTTCAGCCTTGAGCAGACGCCCCAGAACCGTTGCTGCCCTTTAATGAAGCAGTCAGCATCTCTCCTGGGGGCCTGGGCCAAACCCTACTTAAGGGCTCTTCTGCTCTCCCGTCTGCATCGTCCCACCCCAGTAGACCCAGTCTACTTTTCCTAGCACCCACCCGCAGAGACCCTGGTTGTTCAGGCCTCCATAGCCAAAATCAACAGGAGAGTGTTTCCTTCCATACCACCAGATAGGCAATCCAAGAGGCTTGATACCTTCAGAAAGAACATCTTTTCTTCCACCAGCCTTGCCTGGCAGCCAGTAAACACTGTATGCCTCTTCATCTGCTATTCTCATGTGTTGTGGAATTCGGTTGAGGAGCTGCCTCCTATGCTGCCAAGGAGGGCTGTCATATTCTCAGTCGGACTTTACTGAACTTCAGGAATGTGGCTGTTTGCCCTATGGTGTTGACTGGATAACTCAGACTTCCATGGTAGAGCCATGGCCTCTATAGCTGTGCTTCGCTGCCACACTTAGTTGCGGGCCACTGGGTTCTCAGGAGATGTTCAGTCATCTTTGATTGTTATGTCCTTTGATGGGTCCCACCTGTTCGGCAAGATGGCTGACTTGGCGCTTGATCACTTTTCCCAGAGCCGGGTCCAGGCCTGATCTTTTGGCCTCTCCCTTTTGGCCCACAACAGTCTTTCCATTCATACTGCTGCTGCGGGAGGGTCAATTTTGGATGTCCACAGAACCAGGTCTATCTGGTATAACAGCCAGCACAGTCCTTTTAGAGAAAGAGCTATATAACCCAAAGAGGATGCATGAACCATGCTCAGCGACCTGCCCTGTCCCCCACTCCACTTGCTGCCACAGCCTTCATATCTCTCTAGGTTTGCCCTCAAACCAGCCATGCACCCTGTGTGGTTAAATCAGACATCACTTGTCCCAATGGCCCAGCATCACATCAGACGGGTGGGTGCTCCGAATAGGGCAGATGGGTACACCCTACCATTTGTAGATACCCTCTAACTATCCAAAGAACAGATAATGGAGGACCATCTCTTTGCTTCACTAGGTAGTGCAGCACCTCTTGGTCAAGGGGCTAGCGGGAGGGTGATTGCCTGTGCCAGAGAGGAGGTGTGGTTATTTCCACTACTTTCAGGTACCGGATGGTGGAGGTCCCCATCCCATCTTAGACCCATGCCCTCTCACTTACTTTCTCCAAAAGAGAAGTTCAAAATGATCACATTGGCTCATTTTTTGTCTGCCATGGATCTCGGAGACTGGCTGGTAGCATGGGGCTTGATGAAAGGTTATTTTCATTTCTCTGTCCTGCCTGCAGTTCACAGTTGGTGTAACACATTTTTAGTTTGCTGTGCTCCCTTTTGGCCTCCCCAGCGCCCTTCGGGTGTTCATCAGGGTGGTTGTGGTACATCTGCAGAGGTCAGGGGTTCTAGCCTTCCCCTACCTCGATGACTGACTGTTGAAGGCAAGCTTGCCACAGGCAGTCGTCTCCCACCTCCAGGCTGTGGCAGATCTCCTGCATATGCTGGGATTTTCCATCAATGTACTGAAGTTGCACCTAATGCCCTCGGACGCTTGCTTTCATCTGAGACGTTCTTGGCAGAGTGCAGTTTCAGGCCTATCCTCCGGAGCGGCGAGTCCAGGGTATATTGATGTTTATGCATCTATTCTGGATTTCGGTGCAAATGACTCAGAGGCTGGGCTTCATGGCCTCCTGCATCCTGCTGGTACAACATGGCTGTTAGCATATGTGGTCTTTGCAGTAGACTTCAAGTCCCAGTGGGCCCAGTATCAGAGGAATCTCTCTGACCTGGTCCAGATATCAGAGGGCAAAAGATCTTCCATGGTTGCTAACGAATGGCAGTTGGGTCAGCGGCAGATCCCTTTCCCTGCCCCAACTGGATCTCTCCGTGGTGACAGATGCGTCACTTCTGGTTTGGGGCAAGCCATCTGGGAGAGGTGGAGATAAGAGGACTCTGGTCTCTGGCAGAGTCCCGGCTCCACATCAGTCTGTTGGAGCAGAAATCAATCCATCAAGCACTGAAATAATTCCTACTCTCCATCAAAGTAAGGCTGGTTCAAGTGTGCACTGACATCACCACCCCCATGTGGTACTGCAACGAACAGGGTGGTGTGGGGTTGTGGACCCTGTGCCAAGAGGCGTTGAGTCTATGAAACTGGTGCCACCTGGGCATTTTCCTGGTTGTTCAGCACCTGTTGAGACACTTGGACACCAGGGTGGACAACCTTAGCTGAGGTGCCTGGCAGACAACAACTGCCTTCTTCATCTGGAGGTGGTGTTCTCTTTTTCTGGAGTTGGCTGAGCTTTGGCTCGATCTATTCACCACCGCCAAGAAGGTGCAATGTCATCACTTCTGCACTTTGGAGTGCCCAAGGCGACTCCCACTTGGACTCATTTAATCTCAAGTCGAGTTCAGAACTGGTGTACACCTTTCTACCGATATCCCTACTGCCATAGCCTTCAAGAAGATGCAGACCAACTGGGCCCAAGTCATCCTAGTGGCCCCAGATTGGGATCAGAGGGTGGGGTATCAAGCTCTCCTGAGTCTGTGATGCTTTTTTGATCAGGCTGGCCCATCGGTGGGACCTCCTGTCGCAGCAACAGGGCAGGGTGATGCACCCGAGACAGCACACTCGTCAATTTCTTGTGTGCAGATTGAGCAGCAACAGTTGTGTTTCAACTTCCTCCGGAAGTCTGTGATGTTATTCTGGCAGCCAGTCATCCTTCTAAGTCCATCTACGCCTGCCTTTGGGAGAACTTTGTGGCATGGTTTTCCACACTTCAGGTGGCTCCCCCTTTTGCACCTCTGTCACGTTTTATTTTTTCTTTCCTTTCCCTGAAGGCCTTGCCTTGGCCACTGTTGAAAGTTCTTTGTCTGCAATCTTGGCTTATCTGCTGCTGCCAGATCAACCTTCATCTGTGTCACCAATTATTACTCCTTTCCTAAAAGATTTACATCATCTTTTTCTCATGCCCCTTTTGTCATGCCCCAGTGGAATCCAAACCTCGTTTTGACGTTTCTAATGTGTATTCCTTTCGAGCCTCTCCATTCTTGTCCTTTAAGGCCCCTTACCTTCAAGACTGCTTTTCTGGTGGCCACTACCTCAGCAAGGTGGGTCAGCAAGCTTCAAGCTCTGTTAACACCACATTTGTTTTGGACAAGTTGGTCCTCAGGACACACGTCTCTTTCCTCCCAAAAGTGGCCTACCCATTTCATGTTGGTCAAAGTATCACAAATTAATTTGTATGCCTCGCTTCAACCTTCCAAGGAAGAGGAGACACTCAATCCCCTAGACCTTCAACAGGCTCTCCTTTTACATTGATCGCACCAAGCCACTTAGGGTGCAAGATCAGCTCTTTATTGGGTTTGCAGAGACAAAAGAAGACAAGTCTGTTCAAAAGCACACCCTCTCCCAGTGGATTGTGCTCTGTACCAAAATATGCTACACGTTGGCAAAAAAAAAACTGCCTGAAGTGCTGCATGCCCTCTCCATCAGGGTAAAGGTTGCCACTACTACGTTAGTGCAAGGGTTCTTGGACATCTGTCAGGTATCCACTTGTGCATCCATCCACACGGTTACCAAGCACTACAGCCTTAACAGCCACGTCTGGTATGATTGGCATTTTGCCCGTTAGTTTTAAAGGGATTTTTGGTCTAGCCATTTCGCATTCCCACCAATGGGGAAGTATTGCTGGGGTATCTATTCTAAGGTGGGGAATCTGCAGCTAGAAGTCTTTCAAATGGACAAGCTACTAATCTTCGGTAACACCGTATCTGGTATAGGCTCCCTCTGACCACAGATTCCTCACCAACTCTCCCATCATCCCTGCTCTGCAGACTAGACTCTTATTCAAAACATCCACCTAGATTCTGCACACTGTTAACCACTGGTATATTGGTTTTAACATGACTCCACAGTTTTGGTGCTGAAAC
Source organism: Pleurodeles waltl (assembly GCF_031143425.1). Lineage (NCBI taxonomy): Eukaryota > Metazoa > Chordata > Amphibia > Caudata > Salamandridae > Pleurodeles > Pleurodeles waltl. Next base: position 73,575,771 of record NC_090447.1, on the reverse strand, counting down.
GGTCAAGAAAGAATCTGATGTCAGCCCGCTGGGGTGGCGTTCACGAAGGCACTGCGGCTTCTGACATCGACATGCAGCTGATTGACTCCACCTACCAGCATTCAGAGGCACTGCTTAACATTTCCCAATCCAGCCTGCCACCAGGAAATTCTTGGGTGAGGAATCTGCAGTTAGGTGATCTCTACCAAATAAGGCATTACCGAAGTTAAGTAACTTGTCCTTTTTGGACAAGGCTACAGCCACCATAATCTTTCCAGCTGTTCCTGAGGAATTCAAAGTACAAATTTTGTCCAACCGTTTCAAGTTGGAAAAGACTGCCAATCATTTATAGCATGAAGGACCTGACATTGCACACTGTGGGCTGCGACATGCCTCCAGAGTTGTGCTCGGGCATCTTGCTTGGATGTGCTCTTCTGGATTTTCAGGCAATGTCTAGGCAGCTGTAGTGCAACATGCTCATTGATGAATTCAGGCTGTTCTTGGTGGAAGGCTGAGACTGCGCTAGAACCCTTCAAAGAAAGCCACATTACTGCCTGCTCCCCACAACTTGCTCTCACCAGCCCATCACTTTCACCAGCAACACAGTTTATAGGAGGCTCCTTCAACTAGTAGTTTGTGATCTAGTTTGCTCCCAAGCTATGTTTAGTATTACTGTGTGCAGCCCAGCCTACGGAATTAGAAGCTTGTACTTGATTAAATATCTCTCTATATATTTATATATATTATTTGAACTCGTAAGCTGGGGGAAATGGCATATTGACAGTGGCAGACTTTGCTTTGAAGCACTAGAGGATGTGGTGGTGGTGGTTGATGCTGCGGATGCCATGAAGGGCAGCATTATACCACAGCATTACCCCCTGTAATTGCTTACAAGCTCCTCTGATTGTTCCTTTTGGGGGCCATCCACAGCCGCTAAGCTTCTGGATTCTGTTTTTCCCACCCACCTGGGACTCCACCAGTTCAGATTAGTGGGTGCTGCAGATTGTTCAAAAGGTTTATGCCGTGCCATTCATTTCAAGTGCCCCTCCCTTTTTATCCCTGCTTAAGCGGTGGCATTTTTTTTTTTGCCACTTTTGCAAGACGTCAAGTTTCTGGGCAGAAGGGCCACCAAGAGGATCGGTAGTTTAGTTGCTATTCCTTCTACTTTTTGGTGCATATGAAGTATAGTGGGCCCAGGCCCTTTTTGGATCTTTGCCACTGAATACCTTCTTACAGATTGTCAAATCTGAAATGCTCACTCAGGCCCTGATTCTTTCCCCCCAGTCAGTCGTGGACAACCTTTGGACAACTGTCTCTGTTCTGTCATCCCTGGGGTTTGTCACCAGCAGGCCAAAATCCCATTTAACATTTGTGCAGAGGATTCCCTTTCCCTGCAGAAAGTCTGACATTTGGGTATGATACCAATAATTCTCTCAATCCATGGTCTTGGTGAGGAGACATCTTAGGCTTCTGACCTCATGTATTCTCCTGGTCCCTTGTGGCCAGTGGCACATGCAAGTCTAGCAGTAGGTGCTCCATATCCAGTGGGCGCAGCACCGAGCTGTCTGCTGGGCAATATCTGCATCTCAGTGGAGCCAGCCAAGGATCATCTTTGGTAATAGGTGGGCATAAACATCTGGCGCATGCTGCACTCCCTAACTCACTCAGACTAGTGATGGATGCCTCCTCTCTGTGTTTCGGTATCACCTGGGATAGTTGGATATAAGAGGTATGTGGTCTCCAGGCAATTAACCTTCTGGAGCATTGTGCCATCTGGATGTCTCTTAAAACCTTCATCTCATCCATCTAGGAGAGGCCAGTGCAGATCTTGATGGGTAACAACAATAATCTGGTCTGCCACAAGCAGGGCAGCATAGAGGTCTTTTGTCTTGTGCCTTGAGGCACTGCGACTTTGGAGGTTGCTGTATCAACAGGGGAACTTGATCTTACTGTTAGCCAGTGACCTTATACAGTCTCTAAATGTCAGAGCAGTTTAATTCTGCAAGTGTTCATCCAGGGGTGGCTCAGGACTTTATGACCACTGGTATGTTGTTTTATGATCTTTTTGCCATTGCAGAGAACACACAGTATCTTCTAGAGAAGTGGTTCCCAACCTGTGGTCCGGGGACCCCTGGGGGTCCGCGAAGCCTTCTCAGAGGGTCCGCGAAAGCTTAGAAAATTAAAAAATATGAACAAATATTGACAAATTAGGTCCCCAGCTTCCAGTAATGACTCAGGCGGGGGTCCACAGATTCCAGTGATGATTCAGTGGGGGTCCCTGGGTTCCATTAATGTTAAAATGGGGGTCCACGTGAATCAAAAGGTTGGGAACCACTGTTATAGAAACTTTTAGCTGAAGATTCGTCACTCTAGAGTTTCCCCCAGCTGGAGATTTTTCTTCAAGCAGTACCCTTGCAATGCGTTTGGTGGTGTTGGTAGACTCCGTGTCTGTTGGAGTTGTTGTTGCCAGATATAGCACTGCGTGTCATATATAGGCACGTCCCCTGTGTGCTGATGTCAGTTTATTTTCACAACTTACCACGTCAGAAGTGCAGATCCATGAAGAACACGGACCTTGGTGCGCCAGAACTAGGGCCCTGGAAAGGAAGTCCCGGTCCCTAAAATCGGTAGGATGGGTTGGTCTGTAAGGAATCTGCAACTAGAATGTCGCTACCAGATAAATTGTTACCTAAGGTAAGTAACTTGTTCATCTGAAAGAGACTTCTAGTTAAGGACTTCTTACCTTAGAATACACACCTAAGCAATACCATCCCTAGAGGCGGGTCTGCGAACTAGGACCATGCTAGGAAGTTCTGAAGGACCGAATGGGCCAAGTACCCGTCCCTTCGGACCTGGCAGTAGTGTTTAGTGAACGTGTGCAAGCATGTCCACGTTGCTGTCTGGCAGATGTACGGGACTGGAACTCCATGTGCTAATGCAGTGGTTGCAGCCGTTGCTCTGGTAGAGTGAGTGTGCAAACTTTCTGGGGATTGCTTTTTAGCCAATGCCTAGCACATTTTAATTCAGATAACGACCCATTTAGAGATGGTTCTCCTCTGCACTGCCCCTACCTTTCTTTGCACCCACATAACCCACACAGAGTTAATCATCAACCCGGAACTCTTGTATGATCAATATAGAATGCCAAAGTTCATGTTGGTTCCAGACGGTGGACTTCTCTCCTTTTCTTTAGAAGGATTTGGGAGAGGGGGTGAAAACAGTAGGCAAGGTATTTGATTGGCCTACATGAAAGGGCGTGACTACTTTAGGCAGAAAAGAAGCCCTAGGACGAAGCATCAGTTTGTCAGGGTGGGTGGAGATGAAAGATGGCTTCAAAGAAAGTGCTTGCAACTCACTCACTGGGGTGATGTCTACAAGGAAGACTGTTTTGAGAGTAAGCACACAGAGGGCAGTTGTGAAGTGCCTCAAAGGGAGCGCACATCAAACAGGTAAAAACTAAGTTCAAATCCCATTGGGGCATTGGAAAAAAGCAGAGATGACAGACAAATAACCCTTGAGGGTGCCCACAGCAGAGCCCTGCTGAGCCAGAGAAAGGACAAACAAAAAACAAACACGGAAAAGGAGAAGATTAGGTCAACAGACTTGTCTGAACACCATAACACAAATGTATTCGATCTACGGGTGTATATGGTATTGGTGGAAGGACGCCTGGCTGCCAAGATAACATTGCATATTTTGGGTGGAAGGTCAGAAGCTGTCAACTACCTCCGCTCAATCTCCATGCAAGGAGGAGGAGACTGGACAGGTTTGGGTGGAGAACCGTCCCCTGCTGCTGCAAGAAAAGATCCTCCAGAGGGGGCAATCTGGTCGGAGGATCAATGGCCATGCTTAAGAGCTCGGGATACCATACTCGTCGTGCCCAGTCTGGAGGCACAAGAATGACTTGGGCCAGGTCGTTTTTGATCTTCTTGAGAACTCTGGGCAGAAGTGGTATTTGCATAAAGAAGGCTTGAGTTCCACTCGAGACAAAAAGCGTCAAGTGAGTGCTACCTTGGTTGACTCCAAGGTGCAAAACAGCTGACATTGCGTTTTCTCTGCAGAGGCGAACAGATCTAACCAAGGCTCTCCCCACTGCTGAAAGACCTTGCGCCACCTCCGGATGAAGTCGCCATTGATGATTGACCAGGCACTGATAGCTGAGTTTGTACACTTTAGTGTTCAGAGACTCCACCAGGTGTTGAACCACCAGATATATGCCCTGATGTTCCAGCCATGTCCAGAAGCGGAGAGCCTCCTGACAAAGGGTTCACGACCCCCATCCCACCCTGTTTGTTGCAATAACACATGGCGGTAGTGTTGTCCGTGAACACCTGCACCACTTTCCCTTTGAGAGAGGGAAAGAATGCTTTCAATGACGGTCTGAGCACCAAAAGGTTTATATGAAGCTTAAACTCCACTGGAGACCAGACACCTGGTTAGGAGAAAGAATCTGCAACTAGAAAATGTCTCTAGTAGATAAATCATTACCAAAGGTAAGTCACTTCTTTGTTAAGAATATTGCCTTACTGGACCCTTGGGGGGCTATATTCCACCTGTTATGGAGCAAAGGCCTTCTGTACAGCTTCCCACTGTTAGCTCCCCTACCGCCGGTTATGATGAAGAGCAGGATAGTATGTGCTAATGTGGTTTTGATTGTCCTGGACTGGTTCAGGAGTGTGTGTTACCCTGATATGTTGAAGCTGAGCATTTGCCCTAAGATTTGCCTACCTTTTTCGGAGGACCTCCTGGCTCAGCAGCAGGGCTGAGTCTTGCACCAAATCCCTAGAATCTACACCTCTGTGCATAGATTTTGAGCTGCAGTTTGCTGACTGTGGTAATGGATGTGATTTTCAGTCAGACGCACCTCACCTAATTCTATCTATTCGGGACACTGGGAGAAATTTGTGGCCTGGTGTAGAGACCATCACTAATATTCTTTGCAGGCTGATTTATCAGAGGTTTTATTGTTTTTTTGTTTTGTTTTGTTGTTGGCCTATCAAGGCTTTGCAAGTGGTACAACTAATTCTTACAGGACTGCCCTGTCTGTTTTTTTTTATTTTTATGTTTGACTAACCATCCTTGCAATGAGACCATTCAGCTTTTACACCAAGCGCACAAAGTAATGTGTTGTAGCTGACCAGCTTTTTGTTTGCCTTGTGGGTGCTAATAAGGCTGCAGTGCAGAAATTGAGCCTGCAGCTTGCATACAGACATGCCGTCTTGCACGTAGGAAAGTGGATTATTTCGGGTGTCCACCTGAAAGGATAAGGCTACCACATGCTAGATGTCACAAATTAAATAAAATAAACTTGTGCTTGACCAGTTTTTAAAGATGTAAGTGCAAATGGTACCAAAAAGCTCAAAGCAACAGTGATTGTTATTGGAAGTGGTAGACCGGGACCTAGGCGCAATTTGGGGCTGACTGCAGTGGAGCCCTAGTCAGATAGAAGTGTATTGTTCACGTTGAAATTGTGGAAGTCAAACAGTTCTAAAAAGTGTCCGGGTCCAAACACAGAAAGGGACTTTGCCACTTTTTCAGAAGAAAAATCCTCCTTGAGTGGGCAGCCTGTAACATTTTAGCTGCTATTGTGAAACCACAGGCCACCTACTTGAGGGAAGTTAGTACCTCTGGAGCATTGGAGACTTTTCAATGAAAATGTTCCAATTCCCAATACAGAATGGAACTTCGTTTTGTTTTTTCTTAGTTCTTCAGTACTGGGTCCCTTGACCAAGATGAAGTTGAAAATCAGTTCAATTCTGGAGAAATGCTTGTCAAGTACTTTTTCTGGCAGGCCCCCCTGAAGCTCTGGAGGAAAAGATTATCAAAGTGCCCAGACTCTTCAGGTGCCCATGCAACCTAAGGCCTCCAGGATCTCAGAGGAGGGCACTTAGACATTTTCAGGGTGTTAGGCAGAGACCAAGAGCAAACTCTAATTTAGCTCCAGTTGCTACTGGTTAACTGGGTACTTTTCTGTAAAAGAACTCTTGCAGCTTGCTCTGCCCCTGTTGCCTCACAGGAAGTCAGCCAACTGGCCACGGGAGTCCACTTGTGTGTACTAGGTACAAGAAGGAGCAGGTCCAGTCCTTCAGGGAAGAGACAGCTGGTCCAATCCTCTTCTCATCTTGTTCAGGTCCAGTAATTGTTTCGAAGAGGGTTCCAGGTGATAACACCTTTATGCCTTAACCAGCTAGGGAATGGGGATGGCTTTTGGGCACTCTGTAACCAATGGGTTAAAAGCTCCCTGGGGCAACCCTTTTCATTTTTCAGTAGTTCCTGTTTTACTACAAATAATCCGACAATGCCCTTTAGTCTCAAAATTCAAGATGAGAAAACCCTCTTCCCTTGTGTAGAGCCTCTGTGCTGACCTAGAGTTGCAGTCAGGCAAATGAGCAGTCCCCTCCTCTGTGATCATTCAAAACTGGCTCTGGGGGTAGCTTTCCTCCCACTGAGTTTAGTGCTGGCCTGATTACGGGGAGACAAGCTGGGGCCTTGCCAGGTACACCTAATATTTACTTGCGACAGGGAAGGCCCCTTTGAAGTAAATTAAGTTCCTGGGCCTTCACCATCTGGTCTTCTACTTGGGGAAGGTGACACCTCCAAACTCCCAGGCCATTGCCCCTTCTCTGGGGCCAGTTTTCACACTTGTTTCACACCTAATTCAGACAAAGAGCTGGCTGAGCAGTTGCTGGTGAGCTAATGCAAATTAACCTTCTGCAGTTTCAGGCAGGGGTGAAGGTAACTTTGAAAAAGATTGACTGCCAATATATTTAATAAAAACCCGACTCCACCATCAAATTGAATTTTTATTATAAATAAAATAAGTCTTTGAATGGAGTCTGTAAAGTTATAGATTTAAACTTATAATCTATACTTTAACTTATCCTTCAAGTTAGTTAGACTGGCCAGTGACAATGGTGTTTTGGGCCTAGTTACTGGGGAAATATGCCATTTCAGATGTCACAAATGTTCCACCCTACTTTGTAGGCAGCAGGACGCTCTTAGGGGTGAATTATTTAATACTTAAAATCTGGTTTTCCTACCTCTCAAAAAGGTGATTGTCAGGTCTGTGCAGCTGGGATAAAGTTACTGCCGACAGGCTGCACAGGGTAGGCCTGAGCTATGTTTTCACTGCCAATGTAGTGGATGGCTCAAAAGGTGCTACACTCCACAAGTGGCATTTAACATTCCATTTAATGTGTGTATTTCTGCACCATATACAGTGTCCTAATAGGATGGTTAAATGTGCCATTCACCTTGTAAGCCAATTTGGACATGCTTTAGGTTCAGAGCACATACACTGTGTACTGGATAGCAGTTTCTGAGTTCAAAATTACCAGCAAGTTAGTCTCAAAAGAAAATCTAGAGGTGACTGTAGGGAAGTACTCTTTTTGGCATGGTTACCCCCACTTTTTGCCTGCTATCCGTGTGCTTAGACTGCTTTCACTGGGATCCTGCTAACCAGGACCCCAGTGATTGTGCTCCCTCCCTCCAGATCTGGTTACTTAGGACCTATGTGCACGACATAATTGCCGCATAGTATATGGCACTCAGGTACCCAGGGCATTGGGACACCAGGGGTCCCCCATGGGCTGCAGCATGTATTATGCCACCCATGGGAGTCCATGCCAAATGTCTGCAGGCTTTCCATTGCAGCCTGTGTGGAAAAAGGTGCATGCACCTTTTCACCAGAGGTCACTACACCGGGTCACTGTACGCCACGCCTATGGTAGGACCTCCTAGTCCAGAGGGCAGGGTGCAGGTCCCTGTGTGTGAGGGCACCCCTGCATGAGCAGAGGTTCTCCCACTAACTCCAGTTCCAATGCACTGGACCCAAGTGTGGGAAAGCCATTTTACCCACGTACTGGCCACGGGTCACTCACTACCTGTGGTCCAGCTACATAATGGTAACTCCGAACATGGGGATGTTTTGGTACCAAACATGTCGGAAACATACCCCAATTCTAATGCCAATATTAGTTGTATGATTCCAGGCACTCTTGCTCCTACCAGTCCTCCAGGGTTTTACGGGCAGCCCACACTGCTGCCACCACTCAGACAGGTTTCTGCCCTCCTGCTGCTTGACCAGCTCAGGCAGGGGAAGGCAGATCAAAGGATTTCCTGTGGGAGAGGGAGGTAACACCCTCTCCATTGTAAATAGGTGTCACAAGGCTGAGGAGGGGTAACCTCCCCAAACCACCTGTTTGCTTTGAAGGGTATATTTGGTGCCCTCCTTGCATAAACGGGCTTGCACCAGTCCTGGGACCCTTGGTCCCTGCTCTGGCAACAAACTGGACAAAGGAAAGGGGAGTAACCACTTCCATGTCCATCACCACCCGAGGGGTGGTGCCCAGACCTCCTCCAGGTGACCACTTGGTTCTGCCATCTTGGAAACAAGATGTGTAGAGGCCCCTGTGAGCATCTCAGTGCCCAGGTCAGTCAGGTGAAGTCAGAGATCCCTCCTGATAGGTGGTCACTGTGCAAGATGACCAAACCCCCCTTTTAGGGCTATTTGGGACTCCCTTGCAGGTGGGTCCCCTCATTCGGCCTGCAAGACTCCACCAGGACTCTTCTGCATCATCTACTTCTGGCAACCGCAACTGGACACTTCAGGAACTGACAAGACTGCAACTCGTGAGATGACCTCGCCTTGCAACATTGTTTCCCCTGCTCCTTCCAACGAGGTGGGACTCCTCTCTAGGTGTGCTGATTGCATCTCACTGCAACTTACTGTGCCTGCTGCAAGTGGGTTATCTGTGGGGGCTGTGACTGCTGACTCCCCACCAAGGATCGAGTCCCCTGAACCTTGCTGGTCCTCTACAGCCTTGCAACTCTTCTTTTGCTTCCTCTTACATTTGCCAAGGCTTTGTTGGTGGTTCTCCTAAACCACTGACCATCTGTGACCGATGTGGGACATCTGCACTGCTCCAAGGACTTCGAGGCAGCTTCTGGACTCCACAGCTGATTTTTTCCTTCCCTCGTCGACCCTGATCTTCATCCACAGAAGGGTGGGTATTGGCTCCTGCCCAGACTGGCCACTCCATTGTGGACTGGAGTCTGTCCCGTTCCTTTGCAGGTCCTCTTCTTCCAGAATCCACCTTTGGGTTCCCCTGGTCTGGTTCTGTTCTTGCGCAATCCATTTTCTAAGTCCTCTTGTTAGTCCTTGGGAAGACCAGGTACTTAACTCTGCTCTCCTAGTCGCTGGGGGTCACTTAGGTACTCACCTTAGGGGTCCCACGTTCTTCCAGCTCCCCTCTAACTACACCATGTCCTTGGGTGGGGGCGCTTCACTTCGCATTCCACTGTTTTAGTATATGATTTGGTCCTCCCCTAGGGCCCCAACTCCTTTTCTACAATTCTTGCCAAAGCTTGTTGTTGCCTATGCTAATTCCTAATTATTATTGTAAGTAGTGTGTACTTGCCTCCAGTTAGGGGACAACCTATAAGTCATCTAGTGTAGTGTTACTGTAATAAAGTGCCTTTATTTTTATAATAATGTGTGGTTCCTTTCATATGTGATAAGTTCCTGTGTGACTATTGTGGTATTGCATGAGCTTTGCATGTCTCCTAGGTAAGTCTTGGTTGCTTATCCAAAGCTACCTCTAGAGAGCCCTGGCTTCCTAGACACTGTCTTCCTTCACCAATAGGGGTTGCCTTGACCTGATATAAGGTGCCAACACCATAGATGTCCACCACATACCAGGCCAGCTTCCTATATTGAGCACACAGAAATTGGTCGCTATACAGTACTGCCCAAGAAGTAGCACCCCTTTGGGCCTGCGCACACTCTATTCCTGAGCCAAATCTGCCTCTACAGTTGTGATAAGGGGTGTTTGTGCCCTAATCAAGACTGATGAGGGGGGTTGCTGACTTACTCAACTCTTTGTTTTTCAGGGCAACCTATTTTGACTTAGCCAGTTGAGTTAACGTAAGTGACTGTGTCTTAGCCCCCATATTAGGGTTCATATTTAGTTATGTTACTTGGAGAAGTTATTTTTCTTTTGGTCCTGATGAAGCGTCGATTGATCCGGCTGGACCACTAGACGCGAAACATATTGACCCATGATTAGAGGTTCCATGACAGTTTCAGGCCTCTTGTGTGTTCTGTTTTTTTTTTTAGAGTAATTGAGCATCACCACTCAAAGTTTTACTTTCGGTTTTGTTTTAATCTTGGGCTTCGTCTCATTCGAACTGATTAAATTTATGATGCTTCTTGAGATGAAGAACCAATTAAAAAATTTTCTCACCTGTTTTTCTTGGTGCCTGTAATAAGGTATCCTTCTCTATATAGTTGAACACACTAGTCACTATAAGAGTAGTACGGCTATGAGCCCCCCTTTGGGGAGCCCCTCAGGCATTGCGGCGCCGGCCTGACGAGGAGCATTCCCAATGATGAAGCCAGACATCCATTGTTATGCTTGAGGGCTCTTACTCCTGAAGTAACAGGTCCCCTTGGGTTTTTTCATTTCTTGGAACAGTGTACCTTCATGTTTTTGTGTTTGTGCCCTAGACATTTGCCAGGCTACTACATGGGTGTACTTGCATGCATTCACCAAGCATTATTGTGTTGAGTCAAGCCCACAGAGAGGGCCACTTTGGTTGTTTGGTTCAGCAGGATTTGTTAGTTTGACTCTGTTCCTCAAACAAATTACTTCTCTTCTGTCTCATTCTTTCTGGTAGATACCCTGTCTAACCTTAGATTTCTTACCACCCTTTTTCCTCCCTATTCCGTGGTGGGGACTGCTGTCATATCTACTTTGTCATGTTTGATCCTTGTCTGAGGTTGTGGAATAGGGTAAGGGAAAAACTGATATCCGCGCTCAGGGATGGCACCTCTATGTAGCTCCAGACTGTGACATATTGGTCAGTGCACGGCTGTTGCAGAGTTCCACAGTGCCACCTACCATAATAGAGGAATAATTGCTTTGAAAATAGTTTGACAGGATTATTCTGAAAGTGAGGAATCTATGAATAAACTATCTACCATAAAGAATGTTACCAAAGTGATGTAACTTTTTTCCTGTGGTTATCCTTAGCTGATTTGAATTGTTTCTTTTTGCTCATAACATTTTTCTTCATTTTCTAAAATTTGTTTGAACATGTTGTTTACTTGACTTATAATTTGTTGGTACTGTTTGAACCTAACATGTATTTCTCTGAGGTTTGCTGTTGAGGTGTGGTAACTTCCAGTTGTTGAGTTAAGATTCCAGAAGAACAGTTTTAACCTAACCAAATAGTGTTTATTCAGCTATCAGTGGTACTACCCTCCCAAATGTATAACCTACTTTCGGACATTGGTCATGTAGTTATCTTGATGTAGTGATCTGTCAGAATGGAACTGGCAATGTAGAGGTGGGAGGGACCAAATGGAAGACTTCCATGGATCCTTACTGTCGAGAGAGAATGGAAGTTAACATTTTCATGTCCGACTATATAAATTATTATGATTACAGTTGTCCAACACATAGTCCATTAAGTGTCAAAAACTTGTCTATCTCACACACATGGCTCCACCATCAGCTTCCAAGTCACTCTGCCTCTACTATCTTATTCCAAACTGAATTGCATGTGTTTTTCTTTCAGAAAATAGAAGAGCAGGAACCCGATAGTGCAAACAATTCCTTCTATAGTTTGAGGTCCACGCAATCGCATCAAAGCCTGAGCCAGGGGAATGCCAGGAATGTGTCTCGTCCTAAAGCTGCTGCCTCTGTCCCTGCGCTTACCAGCCTTCCATCTCAGGAGTCTTTGGGAAGCATCACATCTACATCTTCAGAAGACAATGCTGGTCACACACTTTTGATGAGCTTACCCGGTTATAAACCGACAACTCGGAGCTCCAAGAGGCTGTCTCTGGGAGGGAGCAATAATGGCGCTACCAGTAAGTGTTTCCATTTAACAGCTGGTATGTTGTGGGAATAGGCACTTCTCTTGGTCCTGATTCTCCCGTCTTCTGTGCTGGTGGTAAGAGTGCCACTTGCTGGGAGACCCTACTAAGAGGAATAATTATTTTGTTGCAGGTGGCTGATGATACGTTTACTCCAGTATTGGAACTTTCATAGATTCACATGCTTGAATCATTCCCCGTCGTCGAGATGGGAGTCCCGGTATAATTTTCATAAGTAATGTTAAAACATATTGAAGAGAAAAAAGGCCCTAGGCCTCTTCAATTTGATAGTCTATCAGTCATTATGTAAAAAGGACCAAACTTGATCCTCCACCAATCAGGCGACAGCACCCTTCAGAACCTCCTGAGAGAAGCTCTAGCACCTCAGATTTTCTACCGCACGTCGTGCTAGGGAGTCTCCTCAGAGCTCTGCTCTGTTTTCACACCTTTATTCAACTCTTTTTCTCTCGGAGAAACTCAATTATTTTGATTTGTCAGCTATTTACCAACTATGTCTGACAAGGAAAAGAAAAGTCTTTTTAGAGACTGCAAGACTTGTGGGAAGAAAAGACTTCATTCTGAAGATCCTCATCAAGATTGCATTTACTGCCTCTATCCAGATCATTCAGCCAAAGACTGTAAGATTTGCTGTACTTTTTCTTCTAAAACCTTAAAGGATAGAGAAGGCAGATTACTAATATGGCTGCAGAAACTGAAGCATAGGAAGGATCCAGTTTCTGGTTCTGAGAGTGAGGAATCTTCCACTTCCAAGAGATCAACTAAAAGGGCAAGATCACGCTCTAGATCTCCCTCACAAACCTCAAGCAAAGCCCTCAAAAAGACTGTTTCAGGGTCTTATAAGGGTCGCAGCCCATCCTCTTCCCCAACTAGACTCAAGTAAAGAGGGAAAGAAACATTCTTCCAGTTCTGAGAGGCACAGAAAATCCTCATCCGTTCCACCATCTGTGCCTTTCAAAAAACCATCTTCTGTGACTGGAAAAAAGTCCTCGTCGACGGATTCCCCGTCGACGGCACCGTCGGTGGGCGCATTGCCGACGACTCTAGCAACTTCAGGTGTTCCGTCGTCCACGGCTCCATCGGCGACTTCGTCGATGAGTACACCACCGTTGACGAGAACTACGACGACTTCAGCGTCGACGACCGTATACACCTCTTCCTCGTCGACAGCGCTTACGTCAGTGTCAGCCTTACCGTCGTCGTCGACTTCGTCGACGGTAGAATCATCGGCGAAGCTTGCGGCTATTAAAATAACAGTGCGACCAGCATCGACGGCACCGTCTACGACAAAGTCAGTTTACACGTCGTCGACGAGATCGTCGACGAGGGAAAAATACCAAAAAAGAACGGAAAAGTTAACTCCAACCCACACTTCACCTAGTAAGGTATCCTCACTGGTACCAGTACATCTTTTGGAGGGAGATGAAGATTCGGACGAAGATGGGCCTTTTGGTACAGCTCACAGCCCCTCTGAATTAAATGTAAAATATCAGGAAGAGGAGGAATTTGAGGAAGCTTATGATCCCCAGGCCTCCTTGGAGCATCAGCAGTATCAACAGGGAGCGTATATCCCTTCCGACCTGCTTACTGGCCTTAGAGCCATGTTGGTGGATTACAATAGAAGGTTCCCTCCAGAGGGAGAACAACCTCATCCATTGCCCATTTCTGGTCCTTCTACTCCACATCAAAGACCGACGTCTTTGCATCTCACAGATGTGGCTACCCCAGACATGACAATTCCCCAGGACACTGACATCTCAGATGGAGATCAAGAAGAAGGAGAGCTCATAGATACTCAGAGTGGGACGAGTATATTATTCCTGCTCCATCTTCTCCTTCTCATTCGAAGGTGGAGTCCCCACCTGAAGACATTGGAGGCTTTCATAATCTTTTAGAGAGGGCAGCCAAGCGTTTTGCATTACCGCTACCTACGAAGCAAACGGATTGTTTCCTTTATGATTTTAAAGAGCCCTTTCAGAAGTCTGTGCGTTCCATCCCGATGGTGAACTATTTGTGGGAAGAGGGCCTTAAAGTCATGACTAGTCCAGCAACTGTCATAGCAGTTTTGCCACGTCTAGACAAGAAATACAAAGCTCCCGATGATGCCCCAGCATGCTTGACAGGCCATCCTCCTCCAGATTCGGTAGTAGCTCAAGCGGCTCAAAGGAGATCAAAGAATCCTTCTGCTCCGATTTCCGCGCCCCCAGATAAGGATGGTAGAAGGCTAGGTAACATAGGAAAGAGATTCTCTTCTATGGCCAGCCTAGTTCTGAGAGCTGCCAACTCCTTGGCTATTTTGTCTCGATATGACAGACCACTTTGGGCAGATATTGCACCCTTTATTACTCAGCTGCCGGAAGACGTAAGATCAGAGGCAAATAAGACGATGCAAGAGGGTCAACGTACGTCTGCAGAGCTGATAGACTGCGCAATGGATATAACGACCACTGCTTTCAGACAGCTAGCAGGCGCTGCTGTATTAAGAACGCCGGGCTGGCTCAAAGCCACTTCCTTTCGTCCAGAAGTCCAGAATAAGATCCTAGATTTACACTTTGATGGCCAAGCGTTATTTGGGAAACATGTGGACGAAGCCCTACAGTCAATTAAAACAGACACGGACACTGCAAGGTCACTAGGAACCCTGCAATATCGGAAGTCGTCCTTTCGCCCTAGGGGGCGTGGCCAGCCTTCTTACAGAGAATGGTATCAACAACAGAGATACTCTTCCTACCCATCATCGTCACAACAATTTCGGCCGTACTATTCCCAAAGACAATCGACTCAACCGGCTTATAATAGGCCGGCAGGCCGTGGACGCTCAGCCCGCCCTGCTAGGGATGCAGCTCGTAGAACCTGATGTCCTCGAGGCTCCGGCTACGCCCAATCCTCCTCCTGTCACCTTGGGCGGAAGAGTTTCCTTATTTCTCAGTCAATGGCAAACTATTACGTCAGACAAGTGGGTCCTACAATTAGTGGAACGGGGCCATACTTTAGAATTTGTCCAAAAACCTCCCTCCAACCCTCCCTGCAGGACTCCTTCAAGATACCCTCAACAACTCAAAGAAGAGGTCTACAAGCTCCTTCTCAAGGGAGCTATAGAGAAAGTGCCTCGAAATCAACAAGGAACAGGATTTTATTCCAGGTTCTTCATAATTCGAAAAAAGTGGAAGGATTGGAGACCGATCCTCGATTTAAGGCAACTAAATGTATACCTAAAGAAGCAATCGTTTCGAATGATCAGTCTGCAATCAAGGAGATTTTATGTCATCACTAGACCTCAAGGATGCATACTTCCACATACCAATCCACCCTGCCCACAGAAATTTTTTGAGATTTACCGTAGCCGGCAGCCATTATCAATATCGCGTCCTTCCCTTCGGGCTCAAATCAGCCCCAAGAATATTTACCAAGTGCGTAGCACCAGTGGCAGCCTTTCTCAGGAGAAGAAAGCACCAGGTCTTTCCATACTTAGACGACTGGTTAATAAAGGCAAAGACTTACACGAGAGCACACAAGTCAACAAGAAGGTGCGTTTCCTTGCTGACCAATCTCGGATTCACAATCAACTGGGAGAAGTCCAACCCTCTACCAGGCCGCAGTATTACTTTTCTGGGAGCGGAACTGAACACGGACTCCGGCATCGCATGTCCCACGGTAGAGAGACAACAAAGGTTACTAACCCTAGGAAGTTTCATACAAAGAAGACGAAAGGTTACAGTCCGTCTCTTCAAATCTCTATTGGGCATGATGTCTTCATGCATACCTCTGATCCCTTTGTGTCGGCTAAAGATGCGCCCCTTGCAGGAGCAGATAAACCGTCAATGGCTTCAAGTATCAGGAACTTTCGAAGACCAGATACAAATTACTCCGACAATGCTCAAAACCCTCAAGTGGTGGTCTCAAAAGCATCATCTCTCTATCGGCCTCTCGTTCAACAACCAGCCCCGTGGACCATAACAACAGATGCCTCACTGGAAGGCTGGGGCGCAGTATTACAGGACCTGAAGATACGTGGCAAATGGCCAACTCATCTGACATCAAGACATATTAATTGGCTAGAACTCAGGGCAGTGAACCTCGCCTTACAAGCGTTTCTTCCAAGAATCCAGGGATCGCGAGTGGTGATAAGAATGGACAACACTACTACGATGCACTATCTCAACAAACAAGGAGGTACAAGATCTCTCACCCTCTCCAGGGAAGCCCAAGCGATCTGGCACTGGGCCTCGCAGCAAGGCGTCACAATATCAGCGGTGCATTTACCGGGAATAAACAACAAGGCAGCGGATGCATGTAGGAGGCTGGACTGGCTTGTAGTGAGTACCAAGGGGTACTTGCACCTTGCACCAGGCCCAGTTATCCCTTATTAGTGTATAGGGTGTCTAGCAGCTTAGGCTGATAGATAATGGTAGCTTAGCAGAGCAGCTTAGGCTGAACTAGGAGACGTGTGAAGCTACTACAGTACCACTTAGTGTCATATGCACAATATCATAAGAAAACACAATACACAGTTATACTAAAAATAAAGGTACTTTATTTTTATGACAATATGCCAAAGTATCTTAGAGTGTACCCTCAGTGAGAGGATAGGAAATATACACAAGATATATATACACAATAGCAAAAATATGCAGTATAGTCTTAGAAAACAGTGCAAACAATGTATAGTTACAATAGGATGCAATGGGGAAACATAGGGATAGGGGCAACACAAACCATATACTCCAAAAGTGGAATGCGAACCACGAATGGACCCCAAACCTATGTGACCTTGTAGAGGGTCGCTGGGACTATTAGAAAATAGTGAGAGTTAGAAAAATAACCCTCCCCAAGACCCTGAAAAGTGAGTGCAAAGTGCACTAAAGTTCCCCTAAGGACAAAGAAGTCGTGTTAGAGGAATAATGCAGGAAAGACACAAACCAACAATGCAACAACTGTGGATTTCCAATCTAGGGTACCTGTGGAACAAGGGGACCAAGTCCAGAAGTCACAAGCAAGTCGGAGATGGGCAGATGCCCAGGAAATGCCAGCTGCGGGTGCAAAGAAGCTTCTACTGGACAGAAGAAGCTGCGGTTTCTGCAGGAACGAAAAGGGCTAGAGACTTCCCCTTTGGTGGACGGATCCCTCTCGCCGTGGAGAGTCGTGCAGAAGTGCTTTCCCGCCGAAAGACCGCCAACAGGCCTTGCTAGCTGCAAATCGTGCGGTTAGCGTTTTTGGACGCTGCTGTGGCCCTGGAGGGACCAGGAGGTCGCAAATTGGACCAGGAGAGAGAGGGGACGTCGAGCAAGACAAGGAGCCCTCTCAGCAGCAGGTAGCACCCGGAGAAGTGCCAGAAACGGGCACTACGAGGATGCGTGAAACGGTGCTCACCCGAAGTCGCACAAAGGAGTCCCACGTCGCTGGAGACCAACTTAGAACGTCGTGCAATGCAGGTTAGAGTGCCGTGGACCCAGGCTTGGCTGTGCATAAAGGATTTCCGCCGGAAGTGCACAGGGGCCGGAGTAGCTGCAAAAGTCGCGGTTCCCAGCAATGCAGCCCAGCGAGGTGAGGCAAGGACTTACCTCCACCAAACTTGGACTGAAGAGTCACTGGACTGTGGGGATCACTTGGACAGAGTCACTGGATTCGAGGGACCTCGCTCGTCGTGCTGAGAGGAGACCCAAGGGACCGGTAATGCAGCTTTTTGGTGCCTGCGGTTGCAGGGGGAAGATTCCGTTGACCCACGGGAGATTTCTTCGGAGCTTCTGGTGCAGAGAGGAGGCAGACTACCCCCACAGCATGCACAAGCAGGAAAACAGTCGAGAAGGCGGCAGGATCAGCGTTACAGAGTTGCAGTAGTCGTCTTTGCTACTATGTTGCAGGTTTGCAGGCTTCCAGCGCGGTCAGCAGTCGATTCCTTGGCAGAAGGTGAAGAGAGAGATGCAGAGAAACTCGGCTGAGCTCTTGCATTCGTTATCTAAAGTTTCCCCAGAGACAGAGACCCTAAATAGCCAGAAAAGAGGGTTTGGCTACCTAGGAGAGAGGATAGGCTAGCAACACCTGAAGGAGCCTATCACAAGGAGTCTCTGACGTCACCTGGTGGCACTGGCCACTCAGAGCAGTCCAGTGTGCCAGCAGCACCTCTGTTTCCAAGATGGCAGAGGTCTGGAGCACACTGGAGGAGCTCTGGACACCTCCCAGGGGAGGTGCAGGTCAGGGGAGTGGTCACTCCCCTTTCCTTTGTCCAGTTTCGCGCCAGAGCAGGGCTAAGGGGTCCCCTGAACCGGTGTAGACTGGCTTATGCAGAATTGGGCACATCTGTGCCCAAGAAAGCATTTCCAGAGGCTGGGGGAGGCTACTCCTCCCCTGCCTTCACACCATTTTCCAAAGGGAGAGGGTGTCACACCCTCTCTCAGAGGAAGTTCTTTGTTCTGCCATCCTGGGCCTGCCATCCTGGGCCAGGCCTGGCTGGACCCCAGGAGGGCAGATGCCTGTCTGAGGGGTTGGCAGCAGCAGCAGCAGCTGCAGTGAAACCCCAGGAAGGGCAGTTTGGCAGTACCAGGGTCTGTGCTACAGACCACTGGGATCATGGGATTGTGCCAACTATGCCAGGATGGCATAGAGGGGGCAATTCCATGATCATAGACATGTTACATGGCCATATTCGGAGTTACCATTGTGAAGCTACATATAGGTAGTGACCTATATGTAGTGCACGCGTGTAATGGTGTCCCCGCACTCACAAAGTTCAGGGAATTGGCTCTGAACAATGTGGGGGCACCTTGGCTAGTGCCAGGGTGCCCTCACACTATGTAACTTTGCACCTAACCTTTACCAGGTAAAGGTTAGACATATAGGTGACTTATAAGTTACTTAAGTGCAGTGTAAAATGGCTGTGAAATAACGTGGACGTTATTTCACTCAGGCTGCAGTGGCAGGCCTGTGTAAGAATTGTCAGAGCTCCCTATGGGTGGCAAAAGAAATGCTGCAGCCCATAGGGATCTCCTGGAACCCCAATACCCTGGGTACCTCAGTACCATATACTAGGGAATTATAAGGGTTTTCCAGTAAGCCAATGTAAATTGGTAAAATTGGTCACTAGCCTGTTGGTGACAATTTAGAAAGAAATGAGAGAGCATAACCACTGAGGTTCTGGTTAGCAGAGCCTCAGTGAGACAGTTAGGCACCACACAGGGAACACATACATATAGGCCACAAACTTATGAGCACTGGGGTCCTGACTAGCAGGGTTCCAGTGACACATAACAAACATACTGAAAACATAGGGTTTTCACTATGAGCACCGGGCCCTGGCTAGCAGGATCCCAGTGAGACAGTGAAAACACCCTGGCATACACTCACAAACAGGCCAAAAGTGGGGGTAACAAGGCTAGAAAGAGGCTACTTTCTCACAATGCACTCAGCAGGCAGAAATCAGACTGCCACGAGTGGGAACTAGACCAGACGATACTCATCCAGATTTTTTCTCAGTGGGGAACACCAACAGTGGATCTGTTTGCGAAGAAGACCAACGCCAAATGCCAGTTCTTCGCAAGCTGGCATCACCAAAAGGGATCTTGGGGGAATGCGTTTTCGATAGTCTGGTCCGACATCTTTGCTTACGCCTTTCCTCCCATTCCGTTGATCCCAAGGGTCCTCACGAAGATGAGAACAGAACCGTGCACTCTCATACTGATAGCCCCGTACTGGCCGCGCCAACATTGGTTCACAGAGCTCCTCATTCTCTCAGTCAAGCCTCATATTCCGCTGGAGCCGTTACCTCCTCTACTAACCATGAACAACGTCCAAGTTCGACACCCCGATTCGCAGTCAATGCGGTTAGCGGCATGGCTCCTCACCACAGAGAATTTGCGCATTTGAATATCCCGCTGGACTGCAGAGATATTTTGTCACCGGCCAGAGCGGATAGCACGAACAAGGCGTATCAGTGTAAATGGAAGAGATTCTGTACCTGGTGTCATCAGTGTCAAATCGACCCGTTTCTTTCACCACCAGAAAAGATTTTGCCTTATCTCTTAGAGTTAGCTCGATCTGGCCTGGCACATTCGTCCATTAAAGTTCATGTAGCAGCCATAGCTGCATACAGGCGTTCGGATGACACACCCTCGCTCTTCTCTTCTTGGCTGATTAAAAGATTTTTAAAAGGATTATTCAGGGTTTACCCTCCTTTGAGACCTCCACCTCCTTCGTGGAACCTGAACATTGTTTTGGCGCAACTGATGAAGCATCCTTTTGAGCCAATCCACCGTGCGTCCCTCAAGCATTTATCGTGGAAGGTCGCCTTGTTAATAGCCCTTACATAAGCTAGGCGGGTCAGTGAGGTACAAGCGCTCTCCATCCAAGAGCCTTTCCTACAGTTGAAACAAGATAGACTACTAATGCGCACTAACCCGCATTTTATTCCTAAAGTTCCGTCAGACTTTCACATTAACGAACCTCTGGTTTTCAAGTCTTTTTTCCCTCGTCCATCTACTCCAGCGGAGAGAGCATTACATTCTCTAGATGTGAAAAGATGCGTTCAATTTTATTTGGACAGGACAAAAGCGTTTTGGCGCTCTAATCAGCTATTTGTGGCATACAGTGCCCCTAGGAAGGGGTACCCACTATCCAAGCAGAGTATTTCAAGTTGGATCGCCTCTGCTATTCGCTTCTGTCATCTAGCAGCGGGCAAACCTTTGCAGTCATCTGTGCATGCTCACTCGACGAGAAAGGTCTCGTCGTCAACGGCACTGTTTGCCGGAGTGCCACTACAAGACATATGTAGGGCAGCAACATGGAAGAGCTGCCATACCTTTACTAAACACTATTGCTTGGAGTCCCTCTCGCATGGAGAGGAAGCAGTGGGCCAAGCGGTTCTCAGGAATCTCTTCAGGTGAAGGTGAGCCACTTCTCCTACATCCCTCCATCCTAGAAAAGGTATGCACATTAAAAAATGTATCTAAAAATACTACAATACTGGTTTGTTATTCAAATTTCATCATGTATCTTCATAGGAATATTCCTATTTATATTAGAGATAAGAAGATACTTATATGGTTATATAGAGATATATATATATATATATATATATATATATATATATATATATGTGTGTATACATAGATGTGTAGATATGTATATGTAGATATAGAGA
This sequence comes from Pleurodeles waltl, assembly GCF_031143425.1. Taxonomy (NCBI): domain Eukaryota; kingdom Metazoa; phylum Chordata; class Amphibia; order Caudata; family Salamandridae; genus Pleurodeles; species Pleurodeles waltl. The sequence goes on along the minus strand of NC_090447.1, from coordinate 73,554,760 downwards.
GACAGATGTCAGTATGATTATATGCTTCATTAATTTATACATGATGATAAGGTTTTGTGGCATAAGATAACCTGTTTATCAAGGGAGTTGTCATATTTCAATGTGCATAGTTATTGCTTGCTCTCTGATTCAAGCATGTGAATCTATGAAAGTTCCAATACTGGAGTAAGAAAACAAGTTACTTACCTGTAACTGTAGTTCTCCAGTATTGGAATCTTTCATAGATTCACATGCGACCCACCCACCTCCCCGGAGAAGCTCACTTCACCTCTTTCTGTCTAGCAGTACATATACTCATAGTAATATACGCACTTGTGCGTTGAAAATCTGAGGTGCTAGAGCTTCTCTCAGGAGGTTCTGAAGGGTGCTGTCGCCTGATTGGTGGAGGATCAAGTTTGGTCCTTTTTACATAATGACTCTGATAGACTATCAAATTGAAGAGGCCTAGGGCCTTTTTTCTCTTCAATATGTTTTAACATTACTTATGAAAATTATACCGGGACTCCCATCTCGACGACGGGGAATGATTCAAGCATGTGAATCTATGAAAGATTCCAATACTGGAGAACTACAGTTACAGGTAAGTAACTTGTTTTCTTCTTTTCCCAAGTACGTATCACAAACATTCCCTTTTTTCAATGATTTATTAATCATTTTTTTCTTTATACATATAAAAATACTGCAGTGCAAGAGGCTCCGCTATAAATGTTCTGGAGCAAAACAAATATCTGGTTTCTACCTGTCTGTCTGAAGTAAAAACATGTTATTAATCACATCAGGGCGACCACAGGCTGTAAGACGAGACAGTTCTATAATAGTATTCCAGCACTACGGTAGCAAACTAAATCCTTCAAGAGTGGGGTGTAATAGTGGGGAGGCGATGGTGGAATGGAAGTGAGGTTCTTGTGTTGGGGGAGGGTTCCTTCCCAAAGGGGTTGATCATACTTATGTCTGCTTTTAACACAGTGTTTCCAATGAATATTTGTAATGGCAGATTCCTCACCTTAGAATATTCCCCAGGTGTCAAACTGTATCCGGTAAACTTCCTGCATGCTCCTAGGTGGTGTCATGTGGCTGTGCTTGAAGTGATGTAGCAAAGCCACATATAGTGGCACTCCTATGGACTGATGTCATTTATTTTCCTTGCATTTCAATGCAGATTCGGAGGTCCACTCCCAACTTCGTTCCCACCCAAAATTACAGGTTTGTAGTCATGCCACGACTGTTGGCAGCGGATATTGGTCAGACACGAGGTGTCTTTGTAAGTTGTGCAATAGGTGCAACCTCAGACATCCAAATGTGATCCACTATGGGAGTTAATGCTGTATTTCACCAAATGCAAGAAGATGCACTCTTTGCAAAGATCCCGCACAGTGTCATGAGTGAGGACTACATCCTGAGGCCGTTCCTGCGACCATAACTTCCTGCTCAAACGTCTCCATTAAGTCAAAGTTTCAGGACAAGGTAACGCAAGAAAAGTGACTTGATGCCATCCTACCAGTCTCAAGGTCCCCGACTTCACTGTCAGTTGCACTCCTTCAGGGTCTGTAGCAACAGAACCAATACCTTGACTGCTTCTGGCGTACCCTGAATTTCCAAGTTGTTCATCGACCCTTCAAGGTGGCCATGCTGCAAAGTTTCGTTTTGCTTTCAGCTTCCTCTGGCATGTCTTTGGGCCCCATGAAGCCGCAGTGGCCTCCAGTCAGGGTACCGCAACCAGGTCAATGTTTGGCACTGTTTGGCCCCTTGGGGCCTGTTAACAGTCCTGTACCAACTCTGGTTCATGCTGCTACTCTACCTTACATCCACACCAGTCCCCGCTACACCGATTATGGTACTGATGCTTGAGGATGATCTAGAGCCAACAGCAGTGTCTGAAACTGAACTGACCTTGGCTCGAGCAGGGCCAATGCAACACAAGGGCAGATTGTCATTGTGCAACTTTACTCTAACAGTTCTTCAGACATGTCACACCTATCAGCAGTGGCTCCGTTATCTCTTTTGTTTAGACTTTGACCCTATACCAGCACAAGAGGCACCTCAAGATATTGATAAGGGATATAACTTGCTCCCCCAACCTATACTAATAATGCCTTGTGCATGTATTTGAAAATGGTATTGGGATTGACAACCTAGCCTCAGACGGATGTCGAGTCTCCACTTGGGCAGCCAATGGAAGTGCTTAATTTGAAATGGTGGTCTGGAGGGCAGCTGAGGCATTACAATTAGTTACCCTCTTCCCTAACAAAAACAAATGTTCTAACAGATTTTCCAGCCTGGGCCAGCATCTTCTGAGCTCTTGCTTAATTTTAACAATGCTCTCTCTGATACTTTGTTAGCCACTTACTTGAAACTGTTTCTTGCACTCCTGTTTAATAGGCATTTGGCCAGACCTCACCAAGCTTCCCACTCCAGGGAGTCTTATTGTGCAGACTTAAACCAGCAAGGTGAACAACTACTTTCTAACCATTTATCCTGATGGGTATCCAAGAGGATTTATAATTTTGGAAAGCACAGGCTTTTTTGTGACCACGCACTGTAAATGCTCTTTGTTTGCTACGCTGCTGCACACATGCTCTTTGAGACATTGCCTGTGATATCTTGCCAGCAGTCCCGGAAGACCTTCGGGCCTTTGCATCCCATATGATTCATGATGGGCAGGAGGCAACCAAATCTTACCTGCACACATGTGCCTATTACGGACTGGAGAGAAGAGTCTGTACTAGGTGCTAGGCTCACTTTTACATATGTCTTTTTGTGGTTCCACCCCTTCTTTGAGAAGGTGGACTGTGTGTAGGGCTTTTTTTAAGGGTAGCAGAGCTACTGTGTACTCCTTTGGGCTGTTGACTCCTGCAAAACATTTCCTGCATCAGTTCGGAAAAGCGAGATACTTCTCCAAAGGGCTGGCATATAGACAGTCAGCCTTCCAAACAGTGATGCAGAAGACGCCTCAATCCTTTTTAGGATGCAGGTGTGGCAGGCAGGGTGCGGGCCAGCACAGGTGTAGGTCCAGAGGTCAACTACCTCTTAACCTGCTACTGTAGCCAACAAACCACTTTAGTTTACCTAATGGTGCATGCCAAACTGGTTGGGGACACAAGGAGAACGCTGCAGGGGCACAATATTTACTCCTTGGTTGGTGTTCCATCATGTCTTGACAGGTGGTTGTTACAGATTGTGCAAAATGGCTATGTCCTGCCTTTTCTTTATGCCACGCCTATTATTTCTCGCACACCAGAGCAAATTTCTGATGAGCACATATCCATGCTATCACATGAGGAGTTGGTGGTTCCCAGTGTTATATGGGAAGGGTTTGAGACACTGAAAGAGGACGGGGTTGTTGCTTTTGAGACTTCCTCATTCCGAAGGAGGACGTCAGCCTTAGGCCTATTCTGGCCTCTTTACCCAGGCAGTGGTAAACCTACATACTCCATACTCCGGGGTACCTGTACCCTCTTCTTTAGGAGGGGCTGGCTAGCAGATCCCTCCTGGTAAATAGTCTGTTCAGTCTCACTCATTTGGGTTATTTTCTTGTCCGCGAGTTGTGTGTATTGAGAGCCAGTGGGTTGACTTGGTGAGGATGATGAGCCATTGTTTGTAATGTGAGCTTAGCTGGTATTTGTTCTGCTGGATATTCCAACCCCGTGCCCCTCCCTATTCTGAGGAAAAGCTTGGTGGGTTAGGGTATGCCCTAGCTCTTATCTGTAGTTAGCTCGGACCCCTATTCCTGGAACAATCTTCCCCAATTCTGCTGGATGATGGTTAAGGCCTGCAGGCCTAGAGTTAATTAAAATTCTTCTCTGGGGATAGGAAAGGCAGGTACCGAGAGACAGGGAGCGCCCTTCTCACAGTCACACAGTCATCATAGAGGAATTATGCCCCAGAATTGGTGGGTCACCCAGGATGCTAAAGAAGCAGACTCTGATTGTGTTAGCCTGTCTCTCAAGGAATGCTAAACGCCTGGCCTCATTGGCCAGTAGTTTTGTTGAAGGTTGATTTCTTCTCTGATAAGGCATCTACAAGGGGTTGCAGAGGAAGCTGCGATCCAGCAGTGGAGTCCAGAGGTTGAATTGTCATTCCTGCAAGCCCTGAGAATAGGGTTTGAACTTGAAAAGGTGTCTCTTTGGCAGGTTACTGAGGAAAAGAATTTGCCAGTCTGTCAGAAGGAGCTGGGCGGCAGATGGTCAGCTGGGCACCAGAGCAGAGTCGGACATACCTGAGGCTTGTGGAGTCTTCAGTCTTTGAAACACAAGGAAACTACTGTGGGTGCTTCCAGTTGTCATCTGTAGCTGGGAAAAGGGTGTCCTGTTGAAGAACTTGCCATTTGAACCCTTGGTTCCTGCTTCAGGACTTGCACAGTCACCAGCTTTGCCCTTGCTTGTCCTGCACTAGTAGCAAGTAGCACCGTCCCTGTGGGTTCCCACCTATTCGAAAATATAGACTGTGGCCAATGATCTATGGTACAGGCCCGCCTCTTCTGTGTCATCTGAGGGAATCAGGGTAGACTAGCACCTTGTCTAGCCACTACCCTCCTACAGCTAGCCCAGTAACTACTCGACCCAGTGAAATTCCAGTAACAGTGCCAAGACACCTGTTAGTCCTATCCAGATCTCTGTGGATAGAAAGGGTGGGCCAGAGTGGCAAGAAAGGGTGGGCACTTCTGTCACTTTGGGTGGTGGGTGTACCAGAAACATTTGACTTCATATCAACTTCTGAATCCCTAACACTGTAATACAAGTATTGGTACTATTCTAGCTTTGAAAAGTATCCCTATGTAATGTGATCTCTTCAATACAATGTTAACTGTTTTATAGTGCTTAATGTCAAGGCGGCAAATTACTGAAGTTGTCAGAACTCTGGCCCAGAGGGTGGTAGAGACCTCTGGTTTTTACTGTGTAGCTTAGATTTGTGTGTTGTATATTTTTCTTGTGTGTATATTAAAGTATTTTTCTTTTTCTTTTATAAAGTAAAGCACAGATTGGATATTGATCTTATTAGTTGGTTGTAAGGAAATGCTTCCTTGGCATGGTTACCCCCTAACTTTTTTGCCTTTGCTGATGCTAAGTTATGATTTGAAAGGGTGCTGGGACCCTGCTAACCAGGCTCCAGCACCAGTGTTCTTTCCCTAAACTGTACCTTTGTCTCCACAATTGGCACAACCCTGGCACTCAGGTAAGTCCCTTGTAACTGATACCCCTGGTACCAAGGGCCCTGATGCCAGGGAAGGTTTCTAAGGGCTGCAGCATGTCTTATGCCCACCTGGGGACCCCTCACTCAGCACATGCACACTGCTTGCCAGCTTGTGTGAGCTGTTGGGGAGAAAAAGGCTAAGTCGACATGGCACTCCCCTTGGAGTGCCATGCCAACCTCACATTGCCTGTGGCATAAGTAAGTCACCCCTCTAGTAGGCCTTACAGCCCTAAGGCAGGGTGCACTATACCATAGGTGAGGGCATAGGTGCATGAGCACTATGCCCCTACAGTGTCTAAGCAAAACCTTAGACATTGTAAGTGCAGGGTAGCCATAAGAGTATATGGTCTGGGAGTCTGTCATACACGAACTCCACAGCACCATAATGGCTACACTGAAAACTGGGAAGTTTGGTATCAAACTTCTCAGCACAATAAATGCACACTGATGCCAGTGTACACTTTATGGTAAAATACACCCAGAGGGCATCTTAGTGTTGCCCCCTGAAAACCTACCTGACTTCCAGTGTGGGCTGACTAGTTTTTGCCAGCCTGCCACACACCAGACATGTTGCTGGCCACATGGGGAGAGTGCCTTTGCCACTCTGTGGCCAGGAACAAAACCTGTACTGGGTGGAGGTGCTTCTCACCTCCCCCTGCAGGAACTGTAACACCTGGCGGTGAGCCTCAAAGGCTCACCCCTTTTGTTACAGCGCCGGCCTAACGAGGATCTTTCCCAATGATGAAATCTTACATCCAATGTGATGCTTGAGGGTTCTCGCTCCTGTAGAAAATAGTCCCATTTATTTTGGAACAGTGCACCCCTCTTTTCTTACGACTCTTACTTTTAGAAATCCTCCCTCTTGTAGAGGGAGGATTCCCCCAATAGGATTAGGGATGTGCCCCCCTCCCCACAGGGAGGAGGCACAAAGAGGGTGTAGCCATCCTCAGGGCCAGTAGCCATTGGCTATTGCCCTCCCAGACCTAAACACACCCCTAAATTCAGTATTTAGGGGCTCCCAGAACCGAGGAAGATAGATTCCTGCAACCTAAAGAATGAGGACTGCTGACCTTAAGCCCTGCAGTGAAGACTGAGACGACAACTTATTTGGCCCCAGCCCCACCGGCCTGTCTCCCTATTTCGATGAAAACTGCAACAGCGACGCATCCAACAGGGTCCAGCGACCTCTGAATCCTCAGAGGACTACCCTGCATCTAAAGGACTAAGAATCTCCCGAGAACAGTGGCCCTGTTCAACAAACTGCAACTTTCTGATGGATACAACTACCTGTGGATTCCTCACCTAATGAATACTCCCCATGGCGCCAGCATTCGACGGAAATCTTCTTCCTAGCGTCTGCACGTCGACGAGGACGTCACATTTGCCCACGCGACGCCGTCTGACGTCATACAGGCAATAAGAGGTCTTCATGGACTGGATACAGCTAGTGGGCTGGATACTTCCCCTGAGTGGGACTTGTCATCTCCAGGGGAGTATACTGAGGAGGCAGCCACTTTTCACGCTGTAGTAAGAAAGGCAGCTAACTTCCTCGAACTGCCTTTGCCGGTAGCGGAGGCGAAACAGAATTTATTAACTGAGGTCCTACATCCGGCCTCTACTGCAGCAGAGCCTCTTTTACCATTTAACGAGGCTTTGCTTGATCCGGTATTGGAGGTTTGGAAGAAGCCAATATCTTCCTCGGCGGTGCATAGGGCTGTGGCCAGGAGGTATCGGGCTGCACCATCTGACTTTCTGTCCAGACACCCTACGCCGGAGAGCTTGGTGGTCCAGGCTTCCTGTTCTTCTAGCTCTGCGCCTGGATCTTTTCCGACGGTGCCGGGGGACAGAGACTCCAAGAAGTTGGACTCACAATCCAAGAAAATATTTTCGTCCTGTAGCATGGCGTTGAAATCCACCAACGCTACATGTATCTTGGGGAGGTACATCTATGCTCTTATGGACGAAATAACATCATCGCATACGGAGCTTCCCCAAGGGCTCTTGAATATCGTGTCGGATGCCTATGCTGCTGCAACCCAGGTTATCCAATCTGGGTTGGACACAACTGACTCAGTGGCTAGAGCGATGGGCACGGCTGTGGTTGCGAGGAGACAGGCTTGGCTTCGCAACTCAGGGTTCTCTTCGGACGTGCAGTCGACCCTGTTGGACCTCCCGTTTGATGGGGACAAACTTTTTGGGGCCAAAGCGGATTCGGCCTTGGAAAGGTTTAAAGAAAGCAGGGCCACAGCCAAGTCATTAGGACTGCAAGCCGCTTCTTCTGCCTCCTCCAGATTTTTTAGGAGGTTTCGTGGATTTGGGCGTGTCTCTTCCTCCTCTTCCTTTCGGGGGAGATTCCAACAACCTGCCTCTTCTCTCACCTTTAGATCAATTAGAGGGAGTGGTAGGGTCCGCACCAGGGGAGCCTCTCAGCAGCACTCTGCCTCTTCCTCGTCCTCTGGAGGGGTGCAGCAGGGGAAGCAGCCTTAGGCTTCCACTAATTCCCACTCACTCCTCTCCTGTAGGGGGAAGGTTACTGCATTTTCTTCACAAGTTGGAAGCTATTACATCAGACACTTGGGTTATCAGCTATTACATCAGACAACTTGGGAAAAGGCTACACCCTTCCCTTTCAGGAGTTTCCACCCCCCATCCCGCCCCGCCCATCTTATTGTTCAAAAGACCACCTCGTGTTGTTAGAACAGGAGGTTCAAGTCCTCCTTTTAAAGGGCGCGGTGGAGTTGGTTCCAGAGCAGGAAAGGGGTCAAGGTTGTTACTCGAGGTACTTCCTGATTCCCAAGAAGGATGGTCAGTTGAGACCAATCCTGGACCTGAGGATCTTGAATTGGTTCCTCAAACAGGAAAAGTTCAAGATGCTGACCCTAGCTCAGGTGCTTTTGGCGTTGAACAATGGAGATTGGATGGTGTCTGTCGACTTGCAGGATTCCTATTTTCATATCCCGATACTCAAGTCACACAGGAAGTATCTCCGGTTTGTGGTGGGGTCGCAGCACTATCAGTTTGCGGTCCTCCCGTTCGGTCTTACTTCGGCACCTCGAGTCTTCACGAAGGTGATGTCGGTGGTTGCGGCAGAGCTCAGAAGGAAGGGGATAGCAGTATTCCCTTACTTGGACGACTGGTTGATCAAAGCCAAGTCCCCGGAGCTTGTGTTGCATCATCTGCAGTCGACAACCCAGTTGTTGTTCGACCTGGGCTTTTCGGTGAACGTGCCCAAATCTCACCTAGAGCCCTCTCAACGCCTCCTGTTCATAGGGGCAGTACTGGATACAACATTGGATCGAGCCTTTCCTCCGCCTCAGCGGATTCGAGATATTCAGGAGTTGGTTCCAATGTTTCGAAGTGGAGCGGTCGTTCCAGTCCTCAAGGTCCTTCGTCTGCTCGGTCTGTTTGCCTCCTGCATACTGTTGGTCACGCATGATCGCTGGCACATGAGGGCTCTTCAGTGGTGCCTCCGAAGGCAGTGGTCTCAACACAAAGGAGATCTCGAAGGTTCTGTCAAGATCTCCAGAGATGCTGCTGCGGACTTGAAGTGGTGGATTGCGGGCAACAATCTTTCACAAGGAAGGCCGTTCACGCAGTCGCCACCAGTGGCCACGGTCATAACGGATGCTTCCACTCTAGGGTGGGGAGCTCATCTGGGGGATCTGGAGATCAAAGGGCTTTGGTCTCCAGAGGAACAGATTTTTCATATCAATCTGTTGGAGTTGCGGGCTGTACGTCTGGCTCTCAAGGCCTTCCTCCCATCCCTTCGCGGTCAGTCGGTTCAGGTCCTGACGGACAATACTACCTCGATGTGGTATATAAACAAACAGGGAGGAGTAGGGTCGTACCTTCTCTGCAGAGAAGCTCTTCGACTATGGTCCTGGGCAAAGGACCATCAGATTTGCTTGGTAGCAAATCATCTGGCCGGAGTCTTGAATGTACGTGCGGACGGTCTCAGTCGCCATTTCTCGGCCGACCATGAGTGGCGTCTCCATCCGGATCAAGTCCGTCAAATCTTCCAAATGTGGGGGATCCCTCGGATAGATCTGTTTGCCACTCGAGAGAACTCGCACTGTCCGTTATTCTGCAGCCTCCAGTATCCGGTGCAGGGGGCTTTGGGGGACGCCTTTCAGAGAACCTGGTGCGACCAGTTGCTTTACGCGTTTCCCCCCCATACTCTTGATTCCTCGAGTATTGAGGAAAATTCGCCAAGACCGGGCCCAAGTAATCTTAATAGCTCCGGATTGGCCAAGGAGGGTATGGTATTCCGACCTTCTCCAACTCTCAATGTGCCCTCCGCTCCGTCTCCCTCTCAGGGCAGACCTCCTCTCGCATTCGCAGGGGCAGGTTTTACACCCCAACCTCCAGAGCCTGCACCTTCATGCCTGGAGATTGAACGGGGCAACCTGAGTTCCTTCTCTCTCCCACCTGATGTAGTGGATGTTATCTTAGCGGCCAGGCGACACTCCACTAAATCTATCTACGCTAATAGGTGGTCTAAATTTGTGGCATGGTGTGGGGAGAGACAGATTGATCCCTTACGTGATCATATGTCAGATGTTTTATCTTTTGCTTTGTCTTTAGCGCAGAAAGGTTGTGCAGTGGCTACTATTAAAGGTTACTTGTCTGCCTTGTCAGCCTTCATTTGTGTCCCAGACCAACCATTGTTATTTAAATCTCCTATAGTACTTAGATTCTTGAAGGGCCTTATGAATAAATACCCTCCAAAACCTTTTGTTATGCCTCAATGGGATTTGTCCTTAGTCCTGACTTTCCTTATGGGGTCCCCTTTTGAGCCTATGCATTCTTGTCCATTAAGGTTCTTATTGATTAAAACAGTTTTCCTGGTGGCCATAACATCTGCAAGGAGAGTGAGTGAGTTGCAGGCCTTATCGGTAAAACCCCCTTATACAACTTTTTATGGGGATAAGTGGTGTTGAGGACCAAGGCTGCTTTCCTTCCGAAGGTTGTTTCACCCTTTCATTTGGCTCAAACAATTACGCTGTCCACGTTCTATCCTCCGCCTCATCCTTCAAAGGAAGAAGAGAGACTTCATCGCTTGGACCCAAAGAGGGCGTTAAGCTTCTTCATAGACAGAACGAAGGATTTCAGGCTGGATGATCAGCTTTTCATCGGATACGTGGGCAGGAGGAGAGGAAAGGCAGTCCACAAGAGAACACTCTCCAGGTGGGTTGTTCTTTGCATTAAAATGTGTTACTCTTTAGCAAAGAAGGATCCTCCTGATGGTATTAGAGCCCATTCCACCAGGGCTAAGTCGGCCACTTCGGCCTTGGCTAGGGGTGTTCCTGTGGTCGACATCTGCAAGGCCACAACTTGGTCGTCCCTTCACACTTTTGCGAAGCATTACTGCTTGGACTCTGAGGTCAGAAGGGACGGCCATTTTGCACGGTCAGTGCTGCAGGATTTCTTGGTTTGACCATACAGGCACCCACCACCGGGCGTGGTACTGCTTTGGGACTCTATTCATTAGGTGAGGAATCCACAGGTAGTTGTATCCATCAGAAGAACGAGTTACTTACCTTCGGTAACTACTTTTCTGGTGGATACATTAGCTACCTGTGGATTCCTCACGGTCCCACCCGCCTCCCCGTGCCTTTTTGGTCTTACCAAGTAATCCTTGAGCCTGCTCCTCTTGGTTTTGAGGACTGGTGTAGATTATGTATATATGGATATTTGTATATATATATTTATTTGTGTATATAAATATTTAGTGTATATATGTATTGTTAAAAAAAAAAAAGAGGTTTTATTAAATCTATAGCCATCTTCTTACAATGAGGTGTAGTTTGCGATGTTATGAAATGTTGCCTTTATTTTTCATTACATGGGATTATTGTTCTCAAGCACGTAAAAAATGTTGGTACTGACGTCGGCACGTCAGCGAGGACCTCTTATTGCCTGTATGACGTCAGACGGCGTCACGTGGGCAAATGTGACGTCCTCGTCGACGTGCAGAAGCTAGGAAGAAGATTTCCGTCGAATGCTGGCGCCATGGGGAGTATTCATTAGGTGAGGAATCCACAGGTAGCTAATGTATCCACCAGAAAAGTAGTTACCGAAGGTAAGTAACTCGTTCTTCTGCAACAAAGAAGCAACTTTAAAGACTTCACGTTTCCCGCCTAAAGCGTGAGACTTTACACTCTGCACCCGACGCCCCCAGCTCGACCTGTGGAAAACTAACACTACAGGGAGGACTCCCCAGCGACTGCGAGCCCGTGAATAGCCAGAGTTGACCCCCCCTGAGCCCCCACAGCGACGCCTGCAGAGGAAATCCAGAGGCTCCCCCTGACCTCGACTGCTTGTAACCAGGGACCCGACGCCTGTAACCAACACTGCACCTGCAGCAGCCAGGACCTGAAGGAACCGAACTCCAGTGCAGGCGAGACCCTATGCCTAGCCCAGGTGGTGGCTACCCCGAGGAGCCCCCCGTGCCTGCCTGCATCGTTGATGCCCCCTCCTCCCCCAGTGCCCTACAAAACCCCTCTGGTCTGCCCTCCGAGGACGCGGGTACTTACCTGCTGGCAGACTGGAACCGGGGCACCCCTGTTTCCATTGAAGCCTATGTGTTTTGGGCACCACTTTGACCTCTGCACCTGACCGGCCCTGAGCTGCTGGTGTGGTAACTTTGGGGTTGCCTTGAACCCCCAACGGTGGGCTACTTTGGACCCAGCTTTGAAACCTGTAAGTGTTTTACGTACCTGTGAACTTAACAATTACTTACCTCCCCCAGAAACTGTTGATTTTTGCACTGTGTCCACTTTTAAAATAGCTTATTGCCATTTTTGTCAAAACTGTACATTATATTTTGATTATTCAAAGTTCCTAGAATACCTGAGCGAAATACCTTTCATTTGAAGTATTACTTGTAAATCTTGAACCTGTGGTTCTTAAAATAAACTAAGAAAATATATTTTTCAATATAAAAACCTATTGGCCTGGAGTAAGTCTTTGAGTGTGTGTTCCTCATTTATTGCCTGTGTGTGTACAACAAATGCTTAACACTACCCTCTGATAAGCCTACTGCTCGACCACACTGCCACAAAATAGAGCATTAGAATTCTCTTTTTGCCACTATCTTACCTCTAAGGGGAACCCTTGGACTCTGTGCACACTATTTCTTACTTTGAAATAGTACATACAGAGCCAGCTTCCTACATTGGTATTACGGTGTAAACTGTATTCTGAATGTAGAACCCATCTGACCTCTGAGTAAGCCTTGGACTGTTCTGTCTCGCTAACCTGAGTGTCAAGTGCTGTTGAGGAGTACTTGGTTATCCAGTGTGGGATCAAGTAATACTGTGGTCCCAGGACACCAGCATTGAACCATTCCAGTTGATGCAACAAGAGCCCAGTAACCCCGGACTGTCCTGGTGCCCTGGGAACCCTGTCATCACAGAAAGCCTCACAAGGTTTGCCTGTGGTGTCTGTAGTCGAGCCAAGACTCCAAGACTTGTGGGAACTGCATGTTACTGAACCTGAGGCCGTCAGGGAACGTAAGGGGAAACTTTACTCCACCAAGCACAAGAAGACGCAGCACCGGGATTGCTGCAAGTTTAAAGTTTATAACCCTACCACTCCTGTTCCTGGAGCATCTCTCGAGGCTGGTCTTCATTAAGCTGAAAATCCTCAGTTAAGCATAAGACGTTGAAGTGGAGTTCCACTCTTTCACACTCATGTGACCAAGCGCATGGGTGGCGCCAAGTCCTGTTCCTATTGTTGAAATCTGCATACTTCGAAGCCGATTTCACTGCTGGTTCTGGCACAACCAGAGTTTCCTGGGCCTTTATCCATGCCAAGTCAAACTAAAGTTTCACTCAGTTATGCTCAAGCTCCTCCGTTCGCTACAGACTCGCTTACAAATGGCACCTTTACCCGTTCCAGACCTGGGCATGTTGACGCAGATACTAGCTAGCTAGTCGAGGTGGCGATCCTGGTTTTCTTTTCTGACACCAACTCTACGCTGGTCCGAATTTGACAGATGCCCCATCCGAGTCAGACTGATTACTTTTCTCTCGCCAGACATTATCAAAATAAATTTGGCACAGATTCTAATAATGATCCTGATCAGGGTGATAAGTCTACTGAGCTCTATTCTGACAGCTAGGACAAAGATTTCCAAGATTGCAAGACGATAATGGGCTAGACACCTCCCCTTTTCTCTCTGACCAGCCACTGAAGAATGTGCATACTATGGTGTAGGTATGTGTAGGAAGGCTGAAGCCCTTGGCTAAAATAGTTATACAGAGGACTGCAGAATTCCTTGACATTAAGCCTCCCACTGTTGAAGTAAAAACATATTGTTACAAAACTCCTGTACACTGGTCAGACTGCTTCTGAGCCTTCTCTACCTTTTAACATCCCCCTGGGATGCCCCCTGTATGTTAGCCCTACTGTTAGTGACTGACCAGTCTGTGCCAGCCTGCCACTTCCAGACAAGTTTCTGACCACATGGGGTGAGTGCCTTTGTGGCCAGAAACAAAGCCTGTCCTGGGTGGAGGAGCTTCACACCTCCCCCTGCAGGAACTGTAACACCTGGCTGTGAGCCTCAAAGGCTCAAGCCTGGTGTTACACTGCCCCAAGGCACTCCAGCTAGTGGAGATGCCCGCACCCTGGACGCAGCCCCCACTTTTAGCAGCAAGTCTGGGGAAATAATGACAAAAACAAGGAGTCACCACCCCCTCAGCCAGGTCCACTCCTAAGGTGACCAGATCTGAAGTGATCCACTTCTTGGAAAATCCTCCATCTTGTCTTGGAGGATTTAGCCCAATAGGGATAGGGATGTGCTCACCTCCCCAAAGCGAGGGAGCACAAGGAGGGTGTAGCCACCCTCAAGGATAATAGCCATTGGCTACTGCCCTGTGACCCTAACACACCTCTAAATTAAGTATTTAGGCACGACCCTGAACCCAGCTCTTCAGATTCCTGACGACCTACAAAGGACTGCTGACCTGAAAAACACAGCAGAGAAGAAGGAAGACAACTGGTTTGGCCCCAGACCTACCAGCCTATCTCCTGCTTCAGAGAACCTGCACAACAAATAGCGACACATCCTGCAGGCCCAGCAACCTCTACCGACTCGGAGGACTCCCCTGCACCTACTAAGAAGGATCAAGAACTCCTGTGGAGAGTGGACTTGTCCAACCATGAAAGAAGAAACCATCTTTAAAGGTATTCTCACCACATTCCAGAAGCGTGAGTCCCCACCACTCTACACCTGACGCCCCTGGCCCGTTTCCAGAGAAACCAACGACCCAGAGTGGATCCCCCAGCGACTCTGACGACATGTCCACCCTGGACTGACCTCTCTGCACCCCCATGTCGATGCCTGCAGAGGGAATCCGGAGGCCCCCCCGACAGTGACTGTCCGGGATGAAGATATCAGTCACCTGGAGAAGTACTGCACCCACAGCCCCCAGGCCCGTGAGAAATCCACCACCGGTACAGCAACAACCAGCAGGCTGCACACTGTGTTCCAAACCCCCCCTCCCCAAATCCCCCCACCCCACAAGCAGACCGGAACCAGAGAACCTCCTCTCTCCCTAGGCACCCATGTTATTTTGGCTCCTGCTTGACCTCTGCACTTGACCAGCCCCGTGTTGATGATGCTGGGTGCTTGGGGTTAACTTGAATCCCCAATAGTAGGTTACCTATGCCCCAAAGTCTGAACTTGTAAGTTTACTTACCGTGATAACTTAACTGTACCTACCTCCCTCAGGAACTGTTGAAATTGCAGTGTCCACTTTTAAAATAGCTTATTGCCATTTTATGAAAAACTGTGTACATTACTGTTTTGGTTCAAAGTTCTGACTATACCTATGCAAAGTACTTTTCATTTAATATACTTACCTGCAATCTTAATCTTGTGGTTCTAATAATAAATTAACAAAATAATATTTTTCTATATAAAAACCTATTGGTCTAGAGTTAAGTCATTGAGTGTGTGTTTTCACTTATTGCTTGTGTGGGTACAACAAATGCTTAACACTACCCTCTGATTCCCTCTGATAAGCCTAACTGCTTGACCACACTACCGCAAATAGAGCATTAGTATTATCGATTATTTCCTCTGTCAAGCCTCTTGGGGAAACCCAGGACTCTGTGCACACTATATCTCATTTTTATATAATATTTAGTGAGCCAGCTTCCTACAAAAGTCAAAATGCTTGCCCTGGTCTGTGTCTTGTCTGCCCTTGCCCGTGGAGACTAGATAGTGGCATTAGCTTGCAGGACACCTATTTCCACTTTCCTGTCCTGCTGGTCCATCAGCTCTACCTGCGCCTATTTAAGTCCTGCACGTCTCTTCCGAACAGGAACAGCGTCGGTGGAGAGCCGCATGGCACCACCTTCTAGCTTGTAGAGGTACTGCAGAAAAGTTACTGGATCCAGTCTGACATCTGGGGTATACTCAAAAGGTGAGGATTCTGCAGCTAGATGGTCTTTACCAGAAAGCTCTTTACTGAAAGCAACTTGTTCTGCCTCACCATCATACCACCTTCTCGTTATGTGTAGTGGTCTGTTTGACACCTTAAAAGGTCCTAAGCTAGTACTTGGCACTCTATGTGCAACAGTTGTCACCTTTATCACCCTCTGCCTTGGAGGACGCAGAAAGGAAGAAATAGTGTCATTGGCTTGCATGGGTGGCATTTACTTCCATTGCTGTATGCACCACCTAGATACACGTGGGAGCACTGCTATGAAATAGCTCATGATCCATGCTGCTCCTTGGGGAATATTCTAATGTTTGAAATCTGTGGTTATATATAATATCCTCCAGAAAGTGTTACTGAATGTAAGAAATATGTTCATCTATAGAATATCAGTGTTCTTGCTGGTGGAGCTTTTTTTTCAAGAGCGGAGGACTTATATTAACTCACAATACATTCACTGCTTGGCTCCTGAAGTCCCCGTTTATAGACATTTCTATCCACATGATTGCTCTGTAGAAGTTCATAAAATAAACTTGATATACTAAAAAGGTTTTGTTTGATTTGCTTCACTTGTCTATACTTAATTCTACCAAGGTCTGCAAAAATCTTTGCTGCAGTACTGGTCAATCAGTTTGCCTGTTAGTCAAAACTGCATATTGATAAAAAAATCTTTAAGCAAATTGTGTACATCCATATTTCTAAACGTGAATGCCAGAGAGCTCAAGAGTGTCCTCCTTGAAAACTCTGGTGCCATGTAGAAACTTGGCTTGTTTTTTCTAAGAATTTGGATCCTCCTATTGAGACAATATAGACATGCAAGTTAAAGTTTCCAGCATTAAACCCACATTTTCTTATAACCACTACTTCTACTAGAAAAGTTGGTATTGTTTTCTGATTTTACAGAATCCCATGCCTTCTGAAAGTTGTGTCAGAATGTCACATTAATTAGCCTATCCGTGTTGCTATGCTAGGCGAAAGCAATTTTTGTTCATGTAACAGGAACCTGTTTGGGCCACTTAGAGTTAAAAACATAAATTGTTAAATAGTGCAATCTAATGCACTTTCAAAGCTGTGCTCAGGTCACCCTATTAAAAATGACGAAGAGTCTACATCTAGATAAATTATCAGGCTATTAGAAAGAAAGCTGATCTTTTCTTGGTACCAGTAATAACCCATTCTACTAGAGGGTGTAGTGTAGGCATGCCTTGCAGTGTTCGACAAAATCAGATTTATATTTGTATTCTGTATTCCTATTTTATTCTGAATGTCAAACAGTATATCCAGCCTTGTTGTGTCTAATTCTGTCCAATCCCACAGAGGCTGTAAAAAATCTTCTGCTCTGGACTCTGTATAAGCTTTATTTCTTCAGTCGACCTGTCACAATGAGCATCAACTTAGTTATTTGCAATAAATTCGAAGTCTGTAATAGAGAAGGCTTCACAAACACACTGCCTACATTTATGGAGTGATATTAGGCTACTTGAGATTAACGTCAGCACAGGCCAGCTTTGATTTGAAAGGTTTGGAACCATGCCAGATTTTTAGTTAATCCACAAGATAAATTTACTAGCACAACTTAAATATAAATTATTTGTATAGTAAAGTACCCTCTTTCAGGCATGGTTACCCCCACTTTTTGCCGCCTGATGTCAGTGTGCTTAGACAGTGTTCGCTGGGATCCTGCTAATCAGGACCCCAGTGATTGTGCTCTCTCCTCCATATTTGGTTGTCTTGGTACCTCTAACACCCCACAATCGGCATACTGGTGTACCCCTATAAGTCCCTGGTAGATGGTACTTGGGTACCCATGGCATTGATACACCAGGGGTCTCTCATAGGCATGTAGTATGCCTGCATTTTGCATCCTGTGTGAAAAGTGCATGCATCCTTTCACTGCTGGTCACTACACCAGGTCATTGTCATCCCTGTGGTAGGCTCTCTCAGCCTAAAGGGCAGGGTGCAGTTTCCTGTGTGTGTAGGCACTCCTGCATAAGCAGAGGTGCCCCTACTAGCTCCAGTTTCAATTACCTGGACTTGCAAGTGCAGGGAAGCCATTTTAGCTATGTACTGGCCACTGTGGTCCAGCTATATAATAGTAGCTCCGAACCTGGGCATATATGGTATCAAACATGTCAGAATCATACCCCAATACTGATTCCAGTATTGGTGGCATGATTCCATGCACTCTGGGGATTCCTTAGAGGATCCCCCATTTCTGCTTCTGCCTGTATTCCAGGGTCTGCGGGCAGCCCGCAGTGTTTCAGCCCCCAGACATGATTCTGCCCTCCTGCTGCTTGACCAGGTCAGCTCAGGCAGGGATCAGCAGAACAAAGGATTTCCTGTAGGAGAGGGGTACAACCTCCTCTCCTGTGGAAATGGGTGTTGCTGGGGAGGAGTAGCGTCCCCATGCCTTCATACTGATTTGAAGGGCACATTTGGTGCCCTCCTCACGTAATCCGGTTTGCACCAATCCAGGGACCACTGGTCCCTGCTCTGGTGCGAAATGCCCAAAGGAAAGGGTAGTGTCCATTCCCCTTTCCAGATCCACCCCTAAGGTGGTGTCTAAAGCTCCTCCAGGTGGCCACTTGGTTCTGCTATCTTGAAACCAAGGTGTACAGAGGCGTCTGGGAGTATCAGACTGGGTAGGCCAGGTAGCTGCTGATAGGTGGTCATTCCAGAGAGTGACCAAACCCCTTTTTGGGGCTATTTAGGGACTCCCTTCAAGGTGAGTCCCCAGATTCGTCGTGCAAGACTCCACCAGGACCTCTCTGCCAAGACATCTTCTGCTCGTGGGCTCCGGAACTGCTGCTAGGCAGCACAAGAACCGAACAAGACTGCAATGCCTGAGAAGACTTCTCCTTGCAACATTGTTTCCGTGGCTCCTGCTGGCATTCTACAACATTTATATGGCTGTGCATCCTCAAGGGTTGGCAAGACTGCAGATGCAACAAAAAGAAAAGCAAGAAGGAATCTCCCTGGGAGTGAAGGAGTCACTCCCCTGTATCCGCAGGCACCTAAGGCAACAACACCTGGCTGGTGGGATCTTCTGTCCTCCGGATCTGCGAAGATTCTCCAGCACAGGTTTTTGTTCTGCTGGATGCCCTAGGTCCTCTCTGCCTTCTGTCCAACGTGGGAGACGGTAAGCCCTTGCCTTTGCCACTGGGACAGAATCCCTGTACACAGCGACTGTTGCACCAACCAAGGCTTGTTGACTCCTGCTCCCAGGAATCTTCAGGCTCCAAGTAGCATAACCCCCAGCACTCTATCTCTGCAAGGATAGTCTCCTCTCTGCTGCTCTAGCGACGTGGGCCTCATCCTCTGGTGTGCTGACTGTGCCTCACTGCAACTTACTGTGCCTGCTGCCTGTGGGTTGCATGTGGGGGCTCCGACTGACTGCTGGTTCCCCTGTCTTCTGAGGGTCAGTCCGTACTCCCCTCCAAGGGTCTAGTCCCCGGGACCTTTCTGGACCTCCACAGCTCTGCAAAACGTCCAACAGCTCCTCTTGCATTTGCTTGTTGGTGGGCATCCTGATCACTGTCCCATCTGCAGTCCAACGACGGTCAAGAGACAGCGCGTAGGTGACTTCAGGGGCTCCTCTGCAGCTCCAGAGCCCCGCAGCTGGACTGCACCTATCACCGTCAACCCGGATCTTCAGCTACAGAACGGTGGGCATTGGCTCCTACCCCACGTGGCTATTCATGCGTGGACTTGACTTCCTCCCCTTCTTTTGCAGGTCTTCTTCATCTGGAATCTACCTTTGGGTTCCACTGGCCTGGGCCTGCTTCTGCATTCTCCAACTGCGAGGACCCCATGCCTATGGGGAAAACCGGCTAACTTATCTCTGTGCACCTGGCTGCTATGTATCTTCTAGGTACTTACCTTTTCGGTTTCTACTCTCCTCCAGCGCATGTCTAACTATTCTATACACTCTAGTGGGGGACACTCGTTTGCATTCCATTTTTTTTTTTTAAGGATATGGTTTGACCCCGTATAAGGACCTTGCTAATTAATGCTTTTCCTGAATACCTGTGTATATCTTGTGTGTTCATACCTCACAAGGGAGATATACCAATGGTAGTCTAGTTTCATGTGCCTATAATAAAGTACCTTTATTTTTACAACATTCTGTGGTTCCTTTCATCTGTGATAAGTTACTGTGTGACTACTGTGGCATTGCAAGTTCTTCACATGCCTTCTAGATAAGTCTTGGCTGTTCAACACAGCTACCCAGGAGAGCCCTTGCTGTCTAGACACTGTTAGACTATTTAATTGGGGTTTGCCTGGACCCAGTACAAGGTGTAATACAATAGGTGCTACCACACACTGGGCCAGCTTCCTACAATTTGCATAGTCTACAGTTATCTGAGTAATATGATTGACATTGTCTATTACCTTGTGCACACATGAAGTTTAGCCCAGCTTCATGCTAAGCCTTGCTTGATTGCCAAGACTAGATTTGAGTTTCAGGCTTTTGTGATCTTTATACATGAGATAGAATATCCCTTTGTTTGCTCTTTTGTTGTATTGGGTTATTACTAAGCAGCGAAAATGTTGCCAGATGCAAATTAAGTTTTATTACCTGTCACTTTTTAATGTTCCTTTTTGTTGCCACTGGATATGAGCACCGTTTTACGTTATGGCTCCTCAGTAACTGCAGGGATGGGGTTGAGAAACTTTTTAGAGCCCCATGGTCAACCATTCTGGGTTACAACTTGTTGAATACTGTCTGGCTGGGACATATGTTGAGAAGCAGCTTATTCACAAACAATACTGTGTTAATTAAATGTGACTATCATCTGATGTTGATCTTTTCTTTTATGCAAAGTATAATCTTCCCTCTCTCCCTTTGTTTTAGGCAGAAATAGTTTTTACATTGGTGCAGGCCAGGACGAACCAGACCCACTGGAAGATTTTAACAGGATAGCTGAGCTACAGCAGCGGAATAGGGTCTGCCCTCCTCATCTTAAAACATCTTACCCACTGGAGTCGAGGGTAGGGGGCAAACAGTTTTTTTTGTACTTAAATATATTGATGTCTGATTTGATCGATCAAAAAAATGTGGTGTCTTGGCAGTGGTAGGTTTATGATGGGCCTACTTACCCAGTAACAATTTTATTCTCTAAAAGGTACATCCTGGAGGATAGACTTTTAGTTTCACTCAATTTTATTGATGTTTAAAACACCCTAGTGCTTTAAAAACACATAGCATTATATTGTTTCCAGGAAAGAAAACCCATACAACAATAATCCTGTCAAATCCCCTAAATCTTCCTCTGCTTTCTCTGTCATCAGCAGTCACCTATTGGTATTTTCATCAGGCACTCCTTCTGTGATGTGTAGGGCTTTCAATCTTGAGTAACTCGCGTCTCAAGAGTCCTAAGCTAGGTTTCTTCACTAGTGGCCTCAAGTCTTCATGATTCTGCCTCTCTTCTTTGTTCTTTGCTAGCTCTTCCATCTCCCGTTTGAACTAAATCCTTATTAGCCAGGTTCCTGTGTGTTTATTTGATGTCTCGCATGTCACTAGTAGCTCCAACTTTGCTGCTAAAAGCAAGTATGCTAGGAGTTTAACCTTTTTGGTGTGTAGACTGTTGATCCGTTCTGAGAGACTCGCTGGGAAGGACAATCCCTGAGCATCTCGCCATCTTACTCCCATGACCTCTCTGCAACAACGTTATAAGTATGTCCTTGATCTTTCATAAGACTTTAGTATGTTATGCTGCCCTTGTATTCACATCTTCTATAGCAACGTTTCTATGCTGGAGTTAGATGCAGTTTTACTGATGTTAGGTGAAGTCCAATAGTTTCTGGAGATACCTTGTTTGCAGTGGAGTTTCTGGTTGCTCTAGGTTTCAAGACTTGGCTCTACGATACCCCATATGTGATTTTTGAACTTTGCAGACACTTTGAGATACCTTTTGCAAAATATGTTCCCCTGTATGGGGTATACTCCTTCCATTGCTGAAAAGTTTCTCTCTTCCTCGGAGGGAAATATAGATATTCGTTATCATGTGTTTGCTTCAGATACAAAGGCTGTGCACACTCCTGCCATTTAGTGTTGGTCTCAGACTCTACAACTTATTTTTCTCGAAGGAGTCCTTAATTGCTGTAGTTGAGTCTCCTGGTCGAGAGATTGTGCACGTTCAGTGGCTCCAGTCTTCGAATGATCTCCGCCATCGGATTCAGACAAATTGTACCAGATGTCTGCATTTCTGAGGCTTTAACAGCCTTTGGAAGCGCAGCGGACTTGTAGCGGCCTCTACTCGAAGAATCCAACTCTGCCTCATCCGATGTCAGATTCAAGTTTTCACTGACCTTTCCGTTTGGGTCAGTTTCAACACGAGCCCCTTCCAATTTCTACTGAGAATGCCTGACTCCAGGGAAGATTAAAAAGAGACTTTTCAGGAAGTGCCCTCAATGTGGGACAAAATACTCATGCTCTGACCAGAACAAGGTCTACAACCTCTGCTTACTGCTGGAGCACAGCGCGGAGGACTGTGCTGCCTGTTTAAGAATAAGAAAGCTTTACGCTCCAGACACGACAGATGCCGAGCTCATACTATGGAGATAGCGGGAGAGGCAGCTAGAATTGGGGACAAGGAGGAAACGGACGTTCTTGTGTAAGCAGGGCACTATCTTGTGCAGTATGCACTGTTGCTTCTAGTGACTCCAGCCAACATGACCAGGAAAACAGCGACAAGTCGATATGGACTGTGGAACCTCTGGAATACAGACAGCATCTGATTCGGGACGCAGGACGAATATAACACCACAGACCGCGAGTACTCGAGGTTCCCAGACCTCTGCACATACCAAAGGACTACCCCCTCATCCCTCCTACCATCCCCTTGATGTGCCTCATCCTTTGGGTTCTGGCCGACACCAAGTGTGCCTTGGAGCGAGGCAGGATTAGACTGAGCTCGATCCCGATTGCCCTCCAGACCACAAGACAGACATGGGACACACATCCCTCACAGTAGCGCCCTGTGCCAAAAAGCCACCAATACTTGTGCACCCTATGGCACATAAAAACCTTCAGCACCCTGCCTTCCTTTGGGGTTGACAAAGCCGTTGGACCAGACTAAATGTACGGTGTTGGCACAGCATGCCCTGTCAAAGCCAAGCCATACGTTGACTCTGAAGAAATCATTGACATCGATAACCTTGTCATCCAAAGCTCTATTACAGCACAAGAAGAAAAAAACTTGTAAGATCTTGGGATCCTAAAAAAGAGCAACAGATAAAAAGGGAAATGTTTTTGAAATCTTAAAGAAATAATGGTCAAAAAGTGTTTTCTGGAAGAGGAACATTTGCCACAAACTGAAAAGGCTGGACATTGAACCGCATCAGCCTTTTCCAAAGAAAAAAGCGTGTGGTGCATAAGGTCACTAGTCCCATGCCTCTTGACATTACACCACGTCCACAACCTTTGTCATCAACAATCACACATCCAGACAATGCAAACACTGTGAACCCTAATCACTATACAGGCTCGCAGGGAGCCACTCCCCAAAGCCCTGAACCTTGGGACGCGTACATTGTAGTGCTACCAGACCCAGACTTAAAGGTGCCAGTCCCAGCTAAAGCGTCACCGCATGACTATGCTTCCTCCTACCATGGTGTCATTTAGCATACTGCAGATGCATACCACGGAGGAAGAAACTTACTTTTTTGAGACACTCCAAGACAACGCTACGTTCTGTACTTACCAATGATAGGGTCAATGCTGAAAGATTCCAAGACCCAGTCAAATCTAGGGTATTAACACCATGCACTGGACCGAAATACAAGACTTCCCCTACTGATACACTTTATATCAGAGGACACCCAACAGCTGATACCCTGGTTGTAACAATTGCAAGGAATAGGGCAGCCTCCCAGAGTACTGGAGATACACCTTCTCCTGATACAGATAGCAAACGCGTAGATGCAGCAGGAAATCAGGTCACAATGGGTCATGCACAAATCAAGGTGCTGAGCCAACTCAGTGGTTTTACTATCTTGTTTTATTTGATAGAGACATCTAGACGCAGATTCCTTGCCTTAGAATTCCCCCAGGTGTTAGACTGGATCTGAAAGATTTTTTTTTTGTTTTGTGCGCAGTACCCCAGCACGCCGATGGGTGCCTTCGTTAAGTTCCAAGCAGCATCTTATGTGCCATAGTGACATCGTGGTCACCTATATAGGCGCTATCTCATAGCACCGACGTCAGTTCTTTTTCTGTCAGCGCAAATTAGCGCAGATCCGGGAAAAGCTGGAGTTGGGCGAAGCCAGTGGTCCGGATACTTCTCCGGACGCTGGCATGCTGTCTCCTCCTACCGTGGTTACGGCGGAGGGAGCTACTTATGGTATGGTGGTCAGTAGGGTAGCTGAGGTCCTTGGTCTCGAGCTTCCCACTGTTGAGGTCAGGTCTAATCTCCTGACGGAGGTGCTTCAGCCTGGGGCTTCTACTTCAGAATCCCTTTTGCCATTAAATGAGGCCCTCACCGATGTCCTTTTGGGTACATGGTCCAAACCCAACACAGGGGCTCCTGTGAATAGGACTATCACACGCCACCGTCAACCCACTCCGAACGACCCTAAATTCCAGTCCCAACACCCCACGCCTGAAAGTCTTGTTATACAGGCTTCCTCTTATTCAGGCGCATTCCCTTCCACACTCCCAGATAGGGAATCCAAAAGGCTGGAACAGTTTGGCAAGAAGTTGTTTTCTTCCTCCAGTCTCGTGCTGCGGTCTGTGAACAATGCGTGCCTTTTGGGCCGCTATACCCACTCTTTGTGGGATACGGTTGCGCAAGTCCTGCTGTGTATATAGAAGGAGGCCTGTGCTATTGTCTCCCAAGCTGTGAACGATGGGAGAGATGCAGCAAAGTTCCCAATCCGTTGTGGGCTGGACACGACCAACTCTGGGCACATCGGTTGCTACAGCGGTGGCCTTATGATGCCACGACTGGTTACGCACTTCTGGTTTTTCAGGGGATGTCCAACAGTCACTCATGGACATGCCCTTTGATGGCTCCCCTCTCGTCGGAGACAAAGCGGACTCAGCCTTGGGGAGATTCAAGGATTCATGGGCTACCGCTCGGTCCCTCGGTCTTTCCTCTGCCCCTCGCCCACCACAATCCGCTTTTCGCCCCTTTCGTGGGCACGGAAGGGGCTCCCTGTCGCGTCCTCCACCCAGCCACCATGCCTCACACGCTGTTCAGCCTACGTGTGGCCAGGGACTCAGAATCCCACGTGGCCGTGGGACAGGGAACCAGAGGTCTGCCCAGTCCACCTCTGCCCCCGCTGCAGCCTCCAAACCCTCCTACTCCGTCCCCTCTCTCCAGTCCTGTGTGTGGCAGGATTCGCCATCACCTGCCCCACTGGGAACATATCACGACAGACAGGTGGGTTTTGCAGATCGTTCTAAAGGGCAACTCTCTCCCTTTCGAACCTGCTCCCCCATCACCCATGCCACCATCCTTCAATCACCTTCCAGAGGATCATTTGGCACTTCTCCGCCAGGAAGTCGCAGTTCTCTTGGCCAAGGGAGCTATAGAAAATGCCCCTGTGCCAGAAGTAGGTCGTGGTTGTTATTCCCGCTACTTTCTGATACCAAAAAAGGACAAGGGCTTACATTCTATCCTAGACCTTCAGGACCTAAACTACTTCCTCAAGAAGGAGAAATTCAAAATGCTCACCCTGGCTCCGGTTCTGTCTGCTTTGGACCCAGGAGACTGGATGGTAGCGTTGGACTTGCAGGACTCTTATTTCCACATCCCCATCCTGCCTGCCCACTGATGTTACCTACGATTTGTGGTAGGTTGTAAAGAAATGGCTCCCTGTTGCAGTTACCCCCCACTTTTTGCCTGATACTGATGCTGACTTGACTGAGAAGTGTGCTGGGACCCTGCTAACCAGGCCCCAGCACCAGTGTTCTTTCACCTAAATTGTACCATTGTCTCCACAATTGGCACAACCCTGGCACCCAGGTAAGTCCCTTGTAACTGGTACCCCTGGTACCAAGGGCCCTGATGCCAGGGAAGGTCTCTAAGGGCTGCAGCATGTCTTATGCCACCCTAGGGACCCCTCACTCAGCACAGACACACTGCTTGCCAGCTTGTGTGTGCTGGTGGGGAGAAAATGACTAAGTCGACATGGCACTCCCCTCAGGGTGCCATGCCAACCTCACACTGCCTGTGGCATAGGTAAGTCACCCCTCTAGCAGGCCTTACAGCCCTAAGGCAGGGTGCACTATACCACAGGTGAGGGCATATGTGCATGAGCACTATGCCCCTACAGTGTCTAAGCAAAACCTTAGACATTGTAAGTGCAGGGTAGCCATAAGAGTATATGGGCTGGGAGTCTGTCAAAAACGAACTCCACAGCTCCATAATGGCTACACTGAATACTGGGAAGTTTGGTATCAAACTTCTCAGAATAATAAACCCACACTGATGCCAGTGTTGGATTTATTAAAAAATACACACAGAGTGCATCTTAGAGATGCACCCTGTATTTTACCCAATTGTTCAGTGCAGGACTGACTGGTCTGTGCCAGCCTGCTGCTGAGACGAGTTTCCGACCTCATGCGGTGAGAGCCTTTGTGCTCTCTGAGGACAGAAACAAAGCCTGCTCTGGGTGGAGGTGCTTCACACCTCCCCCCTGCAGGAACTGTAACACCTAGCAGTGAGCTTCAAAGGCTCAAGCTTCGTGTTACAATGCCCCAGGGCACTCCAGCTAGTGGAGATGCCCGCCCCCTGGACCCAGCCCCCACTTTTGGCGGCAAGTCCAGGAGAAATAATGAGAAAAACAAGGAGAAGTCACTGGCCAGTCAGGACAGCCCCTAAGGTGTCCTGAGCTGAGGTGACTCTGACTTTTAGAAATCCTCCATCTTGCAGATGGAGGATTCCCCCAATAGGAATAGGGATGTGACCCCCTCCCCTTGGGAGGAGGCACAAAAAGGGTGTACCCACCCTCAGGGCTAGTAGCCATTGGCTACTAACCCCCCAGACCTAAACACGCCCTTAAATTTAGTATTTAAGGGCTTCCCTGAACCTAAGAATTTAGATTCCTGCAACTACAAGAAGAAGGACTGCCGAGCTGAAAGACCCCTGCAGAGGAAGACCAGAAGACACCAACTGCCTTGGCCCCAGACTTACCGGCCTGTCTCCTGCCTTCCAAAGAACCTGCTCCAGCGACGCTTTCCAAGGGACCAGCGACCTCTGAATCCTCTGAGGACTGCCCTGCTTCGAAAAAGACAAGAAACTCCCGAGGACAGCGGCACTGCTCCAAAAGAACTGCAACTTTGTTACAAGGAGCAGATTTAAAGACCCCTGCAATTCCCCGCAAGAAGCGTGAGACTTGCAACACTGCACCCGGCGACCCCGACTCGACTGGTGGAGAACAACCAACTCAGGGAGGACCCTCCGGCGACTCTACGACTGTGAGTAACCAAAGTTGTCCCCCATGAGCCCCCACAGCGACGCCTGCAGAGGGAATCCCCAGGCTCCCCCTGACCGCGACTGTCTGAACTCCATTTCCCGACGGCTGGAAAAGGCCCTGCACCCGCAGCCCCCAGCCCCTAAAGAAACGGAACTTCTGTGCAGGAGTGACCCCCAGGAGGCCCTCTCCCTTGCCCAGGTGGTGGCTACCCCGAGGAGCCCCCCCCTTGCCTGCCTGCATCGCTGAAGAGACCCCTTGGTCTCCCATTGAAAACTGAAGGAAACCCGACGCATGTTTGCACACTGCACCCGGCCGCCCCCGCGCTGCTGAGGGTGTACTTTCGGTGCTACTTTGTGTCCCCCCCGGTGCCCTACAAAACCCCCCTGGTCTGCCCTCCGAAGACGCGGGTACTTACCTGCTGGCAGACTGGAACCGGGGCACCCCCCTTCTCTCCATTATAGCCTATGTGTTTTGGGCACCTCTTTGACCTTTGCACCTGACCGGCCCTGAGCTGCTGGTGTGATAACTTTGGGGTTGCTCTGAACCCCCAACGGTGGGCTACCTTGGACCAAAAACTGAAACCTGTAAGTGCCTTACTTACCTGTTGAAACTAACAATAACTTACCTCCCCCAGGAACTGTGAAAATTGCACTGTGTCCACTTTTAAAACAGCTTATTGTGTTTTATGCAAAAAGTATACCTGCTAAAGTAATGATTCAAAGTTCCTAGAGTACTTACCCGCAATACCTTTCAAACAAGATATTACATGTAAAATTTGAACCTGTGGTTCTTAAAATAAACTAAGAAAATATATTTTTCTATAACAAAACCTATTGGCTGGATTTGTCTGAGTGTGTGTACCTCATTTATTGTCTGTGTGTATGTACAACAAATGCTTAACACTACTCCTTGGATAAGCCTACTGCTCGACCACACTACCACAAAATAGAGCATTAGTATTATCTCTTTTTACCACTATTTTACCTCTAAGGGGAACCCTTGGACTCTGTGCATGCTATTCCTTACTTTGAAATAGCACATACAGAGCCAACTTCCTACATTGGTGGATCAGCGGTGGGGTACAAGACTTTGCATTTGCTGGACTACTCAGCCAATACCTGATCACACGACAAATTCCCAAATTGTCATTAGAAATTGATTTTTGCAATTTGAAAAGTTTTCTAAATTCTTTAAAGTCCTGCTAGGGCCTTGTGTTAGTCCCTGTTAGCATTTCTTTTA
This sequence comes from Pleurodeles waltl, assembly GCF_031143425.1. Taxonomy (NCBI): domain Eukaryota; kingdom Metazoa; phylum Chordata; class Amphibia; order Caudata; family Salamandridae; genus Pleurodeles; species Pleurodeles waltl. Next base: position 73,526,459 of record NC_090447.1, on the reverse strand, counting down.
GAGTTTAAAAGTTTGTAAAAGTTTGAATTAGATTCTAGAACTAGTTTTAGATTCTTAAAAGCATTCCAACTTTTAGAAGAATAATGTCTAGTACAGAGATGAATGTGGTGGAACTCGACACCACACCTTACCTCCATCTCCAGATGAAAGAGCTAAGGTCACTCTGTAACATAAGGAAAATAACAATGGGCTCCAGACCTACCAAAGTACAGCTCCAGGAGCTGTTGGCAGAGTATGATAGAGCCAACCCCTCTGTGGATAACACAGAGGAAGATGATAGTGAATTGGAGGAAGATTCCCCCCTACCAGTCCTATCTAGGGAGGACAGGGCCTCTCAAGCCCTGACTCCAAAAATACTAGTCAGAGATGCTGGCTCCCTCACAGGAGGGACCAGCACCTCTGAAATCACTGAGGATAACTCCAGTGAAGAGGACATCCAGTTAGCCAGGATGGCCAAAAGATTGGCTTTGGAAAGACAGATCCTAGCCATAGAAAGGGAAAGAAAAGAGATGGGCCTAGGACCCATCAATGGTGGCAGCAACATAACTAGGGTCAGAGATTCTCCTGATATGTTGAAAATCCCCAAAGGGATTGTAACTAAATTTGAAGATGGTGATGACATCACCAAATGGTTCACAGCTTTTGAGAGGGCTTGTGAAACCAGAAAAGTGAACAAATCTCACTGGGGTGCTCTCCTTTGGGAAATGTTCACAGGAAAGTGTAGGGATAGACTCCTCACACTCTCTAAAAAAGATGCAGAATCTTATGACCTCATGAAGGGTACCCTGATTGAGGGCTTTGGGTTCTCCACTGAGGAGTATAGGATTAGATTCAGGGGGGCTCAAAAATCCTCGAGCCAGACCTGGGTTGATTTTGTTGACTACTCAGTGAAAACACTGGATGGTTGGGTAACTGGAAATGAAGTGCATGACTATGTTGGGCTTTATAATTTGTTTATGAAAGAACACATTTTAAGTAACTGCTTCAATGAAAAGTTGCATCAGTATCTGGTAGACCTAGGTCCAATTTCTCCCGAAGAATTGGGAAAGAAGGCAGACCACTGGGTCAAGACTAGGGTAACCAAAACTTCCACTGGGGGTGACCAAAAGAAAGGGGTTACAAAACCTCCCCAGGAGAAAGTGGGTGACACTAGAAACAAAGAAAAAGAGTCCTCTGTAGGCCCCCAAAAACCAGAACAGGTGGGTGGGTCCCAAGACACAACCCAAAACAAAGGTGGGTACCAGGGTAAGAACTGGGATGCCACTAAGGCATGGTGCCATAACTGTAGACACACAGGGCACCACACCAAGGACACTTCTTGTCCCAAAAACAAACCCCCTAGCAAAATCCCAGGGGTAACCAGTGTAGCCATTGGGGATGACTCCTCAGATGAGGAGGTCTTCATAGCTTTCAACTGGAAAATGGGCCCAACAGGTGAGTTGGAGATTCCAGAGGGAAGTAGACACTTCCACCACCTACTGGTGAATGGAATCCCAGCCACTGCCCTGAGAGACACTTGTGCCAGTCACACTATTGTGCATGACAGGCTGGTGTTCTCAAACCAGTACATCCCATGTGAGATGGCCAGAGTAAGAGTTAGCCCAGACAGGGTCACTGATAGGCCTGTGGCTTTTGTGCCCATAGAAGTGGGTGGGACTTTTAGCTGGAGAAGGGTGGTAGTCAGTACAGACCTCCCCCTTGATTGTCTCCTTGGAAATGACTACCCAGAGGTTAGTCAGAGCCCAAGAGAGGAACTGGTCCAGTGCCAGTCCTCTCCCAAGGATTCTGGAGGTCCTGCCCCTGCAGTAACTGCAAGTAGGCCCCAGAAGAAAAAGAAAAGAAAACAGACTAGGAAAGGTGGGCAACCTTTAGCCAAGGTTCCAGCAAGCCAAGGAGATTCTGCTCCAGTAGGGGAGAACTCCAAAAGTGGCACTGGTACAGTCCAACCTTACTCACAAGAAGTCCTGGCTAGTCAGGCAACTGTTAAGCCTGAGTGTGTGGCTCCTCAGCTAACAGAAGAAAGAGTGGAAGAAGGGTGTTTACTACAAGATGTGGTAACCCCCCACTCTAATACAGCAGACAGGCACCCTGAACCCAAAGAAGCCTGTAACTTAGCCCCTTCCCTTGTAGGTGAAGAGCTAAAGGTGTGGTTCTGGGCACTGACAGCTGTCAGTGGCCTCTGCTGGGTGTTAGCCTTTATGGCTGCACTATCCTTGGCATGGTGGTCTTGACCCCATGCCGAATAGCAAATTAGGCCCCCTGACCCTGTTGGTCATGGTGGGGTTACTCCAGCTCTGGGTAACCTCTTTGGGTAAGCTAGGGGTGACCCTGGCTAAGATAAGATTAGCAGAGGTGGATACCTCTAACCTCAAAATAGAGAGAATGGGTGGAGACATTAAAGACACAGACAAGAGGCAATTCAGACTAGGTCCTATTACTGTGGAAGTGGGTCAGTTCCCCAGGGGGAATGACCTGAGCAGGAGGATGTAAGGCAGAGTAGGCCCTGCAACAAACCAGCCTATTTCCTCTACTCTTCCTCGCCTGACAGACTAGGAAGACTCTCCCAGCTTTGGCTGAGTCTCCTTGCCTGTGGGCTGGGGGGGGCTTGTGTAAAGAAATGGCTCCCTGTTGCAGTTACCCCCCACTTTTTGCCTGATACTGATGCTGACTTGACTGAGAAGTGTGCTGGGACCCTGCTAACCAGGCCCCAGCACCAGTGTTCTTTCACCTAAAATGTACCATTGTCTCCACAATTGGCACAACCCTGGCACCCAGGTAAGTCCCTTGTAACTGGTACCCCTGGTACCAAGGGCCCTGATGCCAGGGAAGGTCTCTAAGGGCTGCAGCATGTCTTATGCCACCCTAGGGACCCCTCACTCAGCACAGACACACTGCTTGCCAGCTTGTGTGTGCTGGTGGGGAGAAAATGACTAAGTCGACATGGCACTCCCCTCAGGGTGCCATGCCAACCTCACACTGCCTGTGGCATAGGTAAGTCACCCCTCTAGCAGGCCTTACAGCCCTAAGGCAGGGTGCACTATACCACAGGTGAGGGCATATGTGCATGAGCACTATGCCCCTACAGTGTCTAAGCAAAACCTTAGACATTGTAAGTGCAGGGTAGCCATAAGAGTATATGGGCTGGGAGTCTGTCAAAAACGAACTCCACAGCTCCATAATGGCTACACTGAATACTGGGAAGTTTGGTATCAAACTTCTCAGAATAATAAACCCACACTGATGCCAGTGTTGGATTTATTAAAAAATACACACAGAGTGCATCTTAGAGATGCACCCTGTATTTTACCCAATTGTTCAGTGCAGGACTGACTGGTCTGTGCCAGCCTGCTGCTGAGACGAGTTTCCGACCTCATGCGGTGAGAGCCTTTGTGCTCTCTGAGGACAGAAACAAAGCCTGCTCTGGGTGGAGGTGCTTCACACCTCCCCCCTGCAGGAACTGTAACACCTAGCAGTGAGCTTCAAAGGCTCAAGCTTCGTGTTACAATGCCCCAGGGCACTCCAGCTAGTGGAGATGCCCGCCCCCTGGACCCAGCCCCCACTTTTGGCGGCAAGTCCAGGAGAAATAATGAGAAAAACAAGGAGAAGTCACTGGCCAGTCAGGACAGCCCCTAAGGTGTCCTGAGCTGAGGTGACTCTGACTTTTAGAAATCCTCCATCTTGCAGATGGAGGATTCCCCCAATAGGAATAGGGATGTGACCCCCTCCCCTTGGGAGGAGGCACAAAAAGGGTGTACCCACCCTCAGGGCTAGTAGCCATTGGCTACTAACCCCCCAGACCTAAACACGCCCTTAAATTTAGTATTTAAGGGCTTCCCTGAACCTAAGAATTTAGATTCCTGCAACTACAAGGACTGCCGAGCTGAAAGACCCCTGCAGAGGAAGACCAGAAGACACCAACTGCCTTGGCCCCAGACTTACCGGCCTGTCTCCTGCCTTCCAAAGAACCTGCTCCAGCAACGCTTTCCAAGGGACCAGCGACCTCTGAATCCTCTGAGGACTGCCCTGCTTCGAAAAAGACAAGAAACTCCCGAGGACAGCGGCACTGCTCCAAAAGAACTGCAACTTTGTTACAAGGAGCAGATTTAAAGACCCCTGCAATTCCCCGCAAGAAGCGTGAGACTTGCAACACTGCACCCGGCGACCCCGACTCGACTGGTGGAGAACAACCAACTCAGGGAGGACCCTCCGGCGACTCTACGACTGTGAGTAACCAAAGTTGTCCCCCCTGAGCCCCCACAGCGACGCCTGCAGAGGGAATCCCCAGGCTCCCCCTGACCGCGACTGTCTGAACTCCATTTCCCGACGGCTGGAAAAGGCCCTGCACCCGCAGCCCCCAGCCCCTAAAGAAACGGAACTTCTGTGCAGGAGTGACCCCCAGGAGGCCCTCTCCCTTGCCCAGGTGGTGGCTACCCCGAGGAGCCCCCCCCCTTGCCTGCCTGCATCGCTGAAGAGACCCCTTGGTCTCCCATTGAAAACTGAAGGAAACCCGACGCATGTTTGCACACTGCACCCGGCCGCCCCCGCGCTGCTGAGGGTGTACTTTCGGTGCTACTTTGTGTCCCCCCCCCCCGGTGCCCTACAAAACCCCCCTGGTCTGCCCTCCGAAGACGCGGGTACTTACCTGCTGGCAGACTGGAACCGGGGCACCCCCCTTCTCTCCATTATAGCCTATGTGTTTTGGGCACCTCTTTGACCTTTGCACCTGACCGGCCCTGAGCTGCTGGTGTGATAACTTTGGGGTTGCTCTGAACCCCCAACGGTGGGCTACCTTGGACCAAAAACTGAAACCTGTAAGTGCCTTACTTACCTGTTGAAACTAACAATAACTTACCTCCCCCAGGAACTGTGAAAATTGCACTGTGTCCACTTTTAAAACAGCTTATTGTGTTTTATGCAAAAAGTATACCTGCTAAAGTAATGATTCAAAGTTCCTAGAGTACTTACCCGCAATACCTTTCAAACAAGATATTACATGTAAAATTTGAACCTGTCGTTCTTAAAATAAACTAAGAAAATATATTTTTCTATAACAAACCCTATTGGCTGGATTTGTCTCTGAGTGTGTGTACCTCATTTATTGTCTGTGTGTATGTACAACAAATGCTTAACACTACTCCTTGGATAAGCCTACTGCTCGACCACACTACCACAAAATAGAGCATTAGTATTATCTCTTTTTACCACTATTTTACCTCTAAGGGGAACCCTTGGACTCTGTGCATGCTATTCCTTACTTTGAAATAGCACATACAGAGCCAACTTCCTACATAGGTCACAAGCACTTTAAGTTTACCGTGCTCCCCTTCGGCCTTACCAGCGCCCCTCGGGTGTTCATGAAAGTGATGGTGGTGGTTGCAGCTCATCTGCGCAGGTTTAGGTGTATGTCTTCCCCTACCTCGACGACTGGCTGTTGAAGGTGGATTCGCCCCTGAAAGTCGTCTCGCACCTTCAGACTACGGCAGTCCTCCTGCACACGCTGGGTTTCACTATAAACCTGCCGAAGTCACACCTGACTCCCTCAGTCGCTTCCTTTAATCGGAACGGCTCTGGACACAGTGCAGTTTCGGGCTTATCCTCCTAAAAAACGAGTCCATGGCATTCAGGCTATGATTCCGATCTTTTGGTCTTGGGTTTAGGTTAGACTGACTCTGAGGCTGCTGAGCCTCATGGCCTCCTGCATCCTGCTAGTGACATGCCATAAAGCATATGCGGGCGCTGCAGCGGGACCTGAAGTTGCAGTGGGTGCAGCATCAGGGGAATCTCTCAGACCTGGTCCAGATCTCGGAGGGGACTGCAAAAGACCTGCCGTGGTGGCTTTCAAATCTGCACTGGGTCCACGGCAGATCCCTCTCCCTTCCCCAACCAGATCTATCTATAGTGACAAATGCGTCACTTCTGGGTTGGGGCGGCCACATGGGAGAGGCAGAGATTATAGGACTCTGGTCTCTGGCGGAGTCTGGGCTCCATATCAGTTTGCTGGAGCTCTGGGCGATCAGGCTTGCGTTGAAAGCATTCCTTCGCTCTCTCAAAGGGAAAGTGGTGCAAGTGTTCACGGACAATACTACTGCCAGGTGGAACTCCAACAAACAGGGCGGAGTAGGGTCCTGGACTCTGTCAGGAGGCACTACGCCTCTGGACATGGCTGGAACATCAGGGCATTACCCTGATGGTTCAACATCTGGCGGGCTCCCTCAACGCCAGAGCGGACAAACTCAGCCGTCGATGCACAGCCGATCACGAATGGCATCTCCATCCGGAGGTGGCGCAAGGTCTCTTTCAGCAGTGGGGAGCGCCTTGGTTAGATCTGTTCGCCTCCGCAGAGAACGCGTAATGTCAGCTGTTTTGCACGTTGGAGTTTCCAAGGCGGCACTCGCTCAGAGACACTTTTTGTTTTGAGTGGAGCTCCGTCCTCCTTTACTCCTTCCCGCCTATACCTCTTCTGCCTAGAGTTCTCAAGAAAATCAGGAACGACCGGGCCCAAGTCATCATGGTGGCTCCGGACTGGGCACGGAGAGTATGGTATCCAGAGCTATTGAGCATGTCCATCGATCCTCCACTCAGACTGCCTCTTCGGGCGGATCTTCTGTCGCAGCAACAGGGGACAGTTCTTCACCCAAACCTGTCCAACCTCCGCCTTCATGCGTGGAGATTGAGCGACACCAGTTGACGGCTTTTGCCCTTCCACCCGACGTCTGCAATGTTATCTTGGCTGCCAGGCGTCCATCAACCGAAACTGTATACGCCTGTTGTTGGAATAAATTTGTGGCATGGTGTACTAACAAATCTGTTGATTCCCTTTCCGCCCCTCTATCCAAGGTTTTTCTGCTTATTCTTTCTTTGGCCCTGCAGGGCTCTACTTTGGGCACCCTTAAGGGTATTTATCTGCCATTTCAGCTTTTCTTAGGCTACCTGATCAGCCCTCACTCTTTAAATCTCCTATTGTGAATAGATTCCTAAAAGGGCTCACACATTTATTTCCTCCCACTCCATTTATCATGCCTCAGTGGGACCTTAATGTTGTACTTACTTGATGTGTACCCCTTTTGAGCCAATGCATAATTGTCCCTTGCGGCTCCTCACCTTCAAAACTGTCTTTGTGGTCGCTATCACCTCTGCTCGCAGGGTGAGCGAACTTCAGGCCTTTCCTCAAAACCTCTATACTTGTCTGTGCACCCTGACAAAGTTGTGTTGCGCACTAGGGCTTTCTTCCTAAGGTGGTTACACCCTTTCATGTAGGCCAGTCTATCACTCTGCCTACGTTCTACGCACCCCCACATCCTTCCCATGAGGAGGAGAGACTCCACCGTCTGGACCCAAAAAGAGCGTTGGCGTCCTACCTCAATCGTACTAAAGATTTCCAGGTGGACGATCAACTGTTCGTTGGGTATGTGGGTGCGAAAAAAGGGAAGGCGGTCCAAAAGCGTACCATCTCTCGATGGGTGCTATTTTGCATCAAAATGTGCTACGCTTTGGCGAAAAAGCAACCTCCTGAAGGCTTGCGTGCTCATTCCACCAGGGCACCTGCTGCTTCCACTGCGTTCACACTCTGAGTTCCTGTCCTGGATATCTGCCAGACAACTACGTGGACGTCCCTGCACACGTCTGCTAAGCACTGCTGCCTGGACAGTCAGGTCCGTCAGGGTGGCCATTTTGGTCATTTGGTCCTGCAGGACTTACTAGTATGATCTTGGTTCGCAGCCCACCACCCAGGATGACATTGCTTGGGTATCTATTCTAAGGTAAATAATCTGCAACTAGAAGTCTCTATCAGATGTACAAGTTACTTACTGTAGGAAAATGGCTCCCTGTTGCAGTTACCCCCCACTTTTTGCCTGATTTTGATGCTGACTTGACTGAGAAGTGTGCTGGGATCCTGCTAACCAGGCCCCAGCACCAGTGTTCTTTCACTTAAAATGTACCATTGTTTCCACAATTGGCACACCGCTGGCACACAGATAAGTCCCTTGTAAAAGGTACCAGTGGTACCAAGGGCCCTGTGACCAGGGAAGGTCCCTTAGGGCTGCAGCATATGTTGTGCCACCCTAAGGGACCCCTCACCTAACACATGCACACTGCCATTGTAGATTGTGTGTGTTGGTGGGGAGAAAAAGGCAAAGTCGACATGCCATCCCCTTCAGGGTGCCATGCCCACAAAATACTGCCTGTGGCAAGGTAAGTCACCCCTCTAGCAGGCCTTACAGCCCTAAGGCAGGGTGCACTATACCACAGGTGAGGGCATAGCTACATGAGCAATATGCCCCTACAGTGTCTACGTCTATTCTTAGACATTGTAAGTACAGTGTGGCCATATTAAGTATATGGTCTGGGAGTTTGTCAAAACGAACTCCACAGCTCCATAATGGCTACACTGAATACTGGGAAGTTTGGTATCAGACTTCTCAGAATAATAAACCCACCCTGAAGCCAGGGTTGGATATATTACAAAATGCACACAGAGGGCATCTTGGAGATGCCCCCTGTATTTTACCTAACCCTTTAGTTGAAGGCTGACTGGTCTATGAGATCCTGCGGCTAACAGACAAGTTTCCGACCCCATGGGGTGAGAGCCTTTGTGCTCTCTGGGGTTAGGAACAAAGCCTGCTCTGAGCAGAGGTGCTTCACACCTTCTCCCTGCAGCAACTGCAACACTTGGCGTTGAGCCTCAAGGCTCAAGCCTCCTCTTACACAGCCCCTGGGCACTCCTGCTAGTGTAGGTCACCGCCCAAGCCCCACTTTTAGCGGCAGGTCCGGCGGGAATATTAGGAAAATCAAGGTGTGACCACTGCAACTGTGATCACACCTTGGGTTTCCAGAGCTGAAGTGACACCCTGCCTCGCCCCCCCTCCCCCCCCACCCCAAACACTCCCCCCTACCACCCTTCCCACCTACCCACCCTTCCTTGCAGAATCCCCCATCTTGCTTTGGAGGGGAGAAGCCACTAGGGATAGTCATGTGCCCCCTTCCCGAAAAGTAGTGGGCATAGGAAACGTGTAGCCACCCTCAGGGACAGTAGACATTGGCTACTACCCTTTGACCCCTGTAACGCCCATAAATCTAGTATTTAGGGGCACCTCAGAACCTTGCTCTTCAACAACCCCTGTGGACTTCCTACTTACTAGAAGACCAAGAATTCCTGAGGAAAGCGGCCCTGTCCACAAGAAACATCCAAGGAGGACTCCCGAACCTTTCTGGATCTATGAGCCCTGCCCACTCTGCACCCGAACCCTACCGGTCCACATAAAGTCCCCAGATGATACTGACCTCAAGTTCACCCTGGGTTGGCCCCATTAGGCCAACACAACGCCTGCAGCCTAAATCCAGAGGACACCGCGACTATCTGACGAAGATTCCCGATGCCCAAAGGTACTCTGCATCTGCAGCCCCCCGGCCTTGGTGAATCAGACCTGTGGTCCAGCGGGCGCCTCTCCCACTTGTCCAGCCTTTGGTTTTCTGCAGCCAACCCCCTGGCCTCAATCTGCAGCATCTCTCTGACTCCATGGGTTCCCCCATCGAAAAGCATTGGGCGCCTGACGCTGTTTGCACCCTGCACCCAGCCGCCCCTGTGTGTGTTTGGTGCTGAGCTTAACCAGCCAGGTCTGTCCCCTGAAGTCGCGGGTACTTACCTGCAACCTGCTTCGTTCCGAATTCCCCAAGTCTCCATAGGATTCCATTAAAAACCCAACACCAACTTTGACCTCAGCACCCAGCCACTCCTGTGTTTCTGGTGGTGTGCGTTTGGGGTCAACTTGATCCTTTAGACATCCTAACCCTCAAAGACTGGTATCGTAAGTCAAGTACTTACCTGTAAACTGTTTTAACACTTTTCCTCTCCTAGGACTGCATTGCTTCCTATGAGAAATTGCACTGTCTATTTTTTAAACTGAAAAGTGTTACTTATAAACTGTTTTATCTGCAAAACATAAACAAAGTGCATTTGATATATAAGCTTAATACAAACTTAGAACAGTACTCACCTACAACAAAGATCCTTTTGGTTCTAGAAATAAAGTAATAAAGTATATTTTTGATACATAAAACATTGGACTGGAGTTAGTCATTGAGTATGTGCCTCGTTTCATGACTGTGTGTACAACAAATGATTTGCATACCCTCTGATAAGCCTAACTGCTCGACAACACTACCAAAAAAGAGAGCATTAGTATTATCCACTTTAGCCTCTGTAAATCCTTTGGGGATCGACTGGACTCTGCACACTGTACCTTACTTTGTTATAGTATATACAAAGCCATCTTCCTACACTGATGCCATCAGCGCCCACTGGTGTCTCCAGTCCCGTTCTGATCCCAGATCACTGTCAGAACGGTGCCGACAGGACTCATACGTGTCCTGCGTTGCTGCTGAGCCATATTCTGAAGGGCTTGGCATGGGAGAGGAATTGGTGGTATCACTGGACCCTGTAGAATACCATTTGAGACACCATTGGACTGATGTGAGGAGGTGGGAACAGCCAGTGGACTAGATCCTTTTCCTGATACTGGCTTGCTCTCTCCCCTTACTGTGGCTATGGAGGAGGGACAGTCTTTTGAAATGGTATTGAAGAGGGCAACGGAGGTCCTCAAACAACCCTCTGAGGAGGTCAAGACGGACATCTTGACAGAAGTACTTCATCCATAGCTTCCTCATCTGAGCCCCTGTTCTCCTTTAATGAAACACTTGCACATGTCCTACTGGAAACATGATCAAACTCAGCACAGGGGCACATGTGAACAGGACAATTGCCCTCCCGCCCCAGGGGACCCAGCTTTCCTTACACTACGCCCCTCCCCTGAGAGCTTGGTTGTCCAAGCCTTGACCTTCCATGGCGTGTTTCATGCTGCTACTCTTGGCAGGGAATCCAAAAGGCTAGACACCTTATAAAAAGAAAATGTTTTCATCCAACAGTCTAGCGCTGTGGTCGGTGAACAACGCATACCTTTTGGGCCGCTACTCCCACAGAGTGGTACATAGTTGTGCATGTGCTGCCACAGGTCCCGGAAGAGGCCTGAACCATTCTTTCTCAAGCAGTAAAAGGCCTGGAGAGATGCAGCCAAGTTCACCATCAGGTGTGGTTTGGATACGACCAACCTACTGGGCAGGGTTTCATTGACGGTGGTGCTTCACCGTCATTCCTAGCTGTGAACATCTGGCTTTTCAGGGGATGTACAGGCAAACCTTATGGACATGCCCTTTGATGGGACATGTCTCTTCGGAGAGAAGGCAGACTCTGCGCTGGAGCGGTTTAAAGGCTTGTGGTCGATGGCCAAGTCCTTACAGCTCTGTGACCCTTCGTCCCCAGTCTACCTTTCGTGGCTGTGGAATGGGCTTGCCACTGCACCATCCCTATGCCAGCCACTGTCCAGTGCAAGCTCCCTAAGCTCGGCGTGGTGCAGTTTGATCCTGTGTGTCAGGTAGCCAGAGGTCGTTCACCTCCACCCCCCACCAGCATCTACTGCTTCCAAGCCCTCCTAATCTTGTTCTGTAACACCAATGGTTATTGCAGATTATTCAAAGGGGCTACTTCCTTCCCTTCGAATCGTCCCCTTCTCCTATACCTTCAGCACACAACTATCTGATGGGCAATCCTTTGATCTTGCTCCATGAGGAAGCTGTGGCTCTCTTGGCCAAGGGTTCTATATAGAGGATTTGGCAGCTAGACATAGTCTCTACCAGATAAGGCATTACCAAAGGTAAGTAACTGTAGGAAAGTGCAATCTTTCTGTCATGGTTATCCCCACATTTTGTCTGATGTTAGTGTGCTTGGACTGTAGTTCACTGGGATCCCTTGAACCAGGACCTCAGGGACTGTGCCCTGTCCCCTAAATGTAGTTGCTGGTAACTTCTTACACCCACAATTGGCATACTGGTGCCCCATGTAAGACCCTAGTATATGGTACGTAGGTACCCAGTGCATTGGGACACGAGGGGTCTCCCATGGGTAGCACCATGCTCCCCTTGGGAGCCCATGCAAACTGTGACTGCAGGTCTGCCATTGCAGCCTGCGTGAAATGGTGCATGCACACTGCCAACCCTGACCACTGCACTCAGACATTGTAAGTCACCCCTCGGGTAGGTCCTTCAGCCCAAGGGCAGGGTGCAAGTCTCTAAGTGTGAGGGTACCCCTGCATGAGCAGGGTACCCCTACAGACCACAGGCCAATTCCTGGACTCTAAGTGCGGGGAAGCCATCTTAAGCTATTTAGTGGACACTGGTCAACATGAGTGGTCCAGCTGAAAAATGGTTTCTCTGAACCTTGGCATGTTTGCTATCAGACATGTTTGAATCATGCAACTTCACTGGTTCCAGTGTTAACTGCATGATACCATGTACTCTGGGGGTTCCTTTGAGGATCCCTCTTTTCTGGCAGTGCTGTTTTACAGGGTCTAGCTGCCAGCGCACGTTGCTGCTGACCCCAGACACTGTTCTGCCCTCCTGCTGGTGAGCCAGGCTCAGGCCGGAGCAGAACAAAGGATTTCCTGCAAGGGAGAGGTGTGACCACCTCTCCCCGTGTATTGAATGCAAGGAGAGCTGGGGTGGCCTCTGAGCAACACCAGACTGCTTTGAAGGGCACATTTGGTGTCCTCCTTGCATAAACCAGTTCAGGAACCCCTGGGTTCCCGCTCTGGCACAAAACTACAGAATGGACAGGGGAGTGACTACACACTGTTCCTTCTGTAGGGAGGTGCACAGAGCTCTGCCAGGTGGCCACTTGATTCTGCCATCTTGGAAATAACATGTGCAGAGGCCCCTGTGAGCATCTGACTAGTTAGGTCAAGTAGATGACATGCCTGACATCCTCTGATAGGTGGGTAACTGCAGAGAGTGACCAAACCCCTTTTAAGGTTACTCGTGGGTGTGGTCCTCAAATTTGTCCACCAAGACTCCTATCTACAAGGAACTCTCTGCAAGACGTGCTCCTGGCCTCTGGAACTGCTGCTGATCTTAGTCGGAACGGAACTAGTCTACTTCTGGTGGAAAGGCTTCCATTGCAACATTGTTTCTGCGGATCCTGCAAGAATTATGCAACATCCAAGGCTGTGCATCCTCCAGAGTCACAAGGGCTCTGTTTGCAGTAGAAGCCACAAAGAAGTCTTTCTTGGAGTGAAGGAGTCACTGCCCTGCAACCGCAGGCACCTACAGACAACATCGACCGGCTGGTGGGGTCTGCTGTCCATGAACATCTAAAGATCCTGCAACACAGGTGGCGAGTCTGTGGCCTCCTCTGGGTCCTGCTCATCTTCTATCCAACTTGGGATTCTGTGGGCCCCTGCTCCTGCCACTGGACTGGCACCCCTGTGCACCTTGACTGTTGCATTTGCCAAGACTTGTTGCTTCTTCTGCCAGGAGATCTTCATCTTCAGGCTCCAATAAGCCCCAGCCTCCAGCACTCTGCAAACCGAAGATTAGCTCCTGTCCTGTGTAGGAAGTTGGCTCTGTATGTGCTATTTCAAAGTAAGGAATAGCATGCACAGAGTCCAAGGGTTCCCCTTAGAGGTAAAATAGTGGTAAAAAGAGATAATACTAATGCTCTATTTTGTGGTAGTGTGGTCGAGCAGTAGGCTTATCCAAGGAGTAGTGTTAAGCATTTGTTGTACATACACATAGACAATAAATGAGGTACACACACTCAGAGACAAATCCAGCCAATAGGTTTTTATATAGAAAAATATCTTTTCTTAGTTTATTTTAAGAACCACAGGTTCAAATTCTACATGTAATATCTCATTCGAAAGGTATTGCAGGTAAGTACTTTAGGAACTTCAAATCATCAAAATTGCATGTATACTTTTCAAGTTATTCACAAATAGCTGTTTTAAAAGTGGACACTTAGTGCAATTTTCACAGTTCCTAGGGGAGGTAAGTATTTGTTAGTTTTACCAGGTAAGTAAGACACTTACAGGGTTCAGTTCTTGGTCCAAGGTAGCCCACCGTTGGGGGTTCAGAGCAACCCCAAAGTCACCACACCAGCAGCTCAGGGCCGGTCAGGTGCAGAATTCAAAGTGGTGCCCAAAACACATAGGCTAGAATGGAGAGAAGGGGGTGCCCCGGTTCCGGTCTGTTTGCAGGTAAGTACCCGCGTCTTCGGAGGGCAGACCAGGGGGGTTTTGTAGGGCACCGGGGGGGACACAAGTCCACACAGAAATTTCACCCTCAGCAGCGCGGGGGCGGCCGGGTGCAGTGTAGAACCAAGCGTCGGGTTTATAATGGAAGTCAATGGGAGATCTCGGGATCTCTTCAGCGCTGCAGGCAGGCAAGGGGGGAATTCCTCGGGGAAACCTCCACTTGGGCAAGGGAGAGGGACTCCTGGGGGTCACTTCTCCAGTGAAAGTCCGGTCCTTCAGGTCCTGGGGGCTGCGGGTGCAGGGTCTCTCCCAGGCGTCGGGACTTTAGGTTCAAAGGGTCGCGGTCAGGGGAAGCCTCGGGATTCCCTCTGCAGGCGGCGCTGTGGGGGCTCAGGGGGGACAGGTTTTGGTACTCACAGTATCAGAGTAGTCCTGGGGTCCCTCCTGAGGCGTCGGATCTCCACCAGTCGAGTCGGGATCGCCGGGTGCAGTGTTGCAAGTCTCACGCTTCTTGCGGGGAGCTTGCAGGGTTCTTTAAAGCTGCTGGAAACAAAGTTGCAGCTTTTCTTGGAGCAGGTCCGCTGTCCTCGGGAGTTTCTTGTCTTTTCGAAGTAGGGGCAGTCCTCAGAGGATGTCGAGGTCGCTGGTCCCTTCGGAAGGCGTCGCCGGAGCAGGATCTTTGGAAGGCAGGAGACAGGCCGGTGAGTTTCTGGAGCCAAGGCAGTTGTCGTCTTCTGGTCTTCCGCTGCAGGGGTTTTCAGCTGGGCAGTCCTTCTTCTTGTTGCAGGAATCTAATTTTCTAGGGTTCAGGGTAGCCCTTAAATACTAAATTTAAGGGCGTGTTTAGGTCTGGGGGGTTAGTAGCCAATGGCTACTAGCCCTGAGGGTGGGTACACCCTCTTTGTGCCTCCTCCCAAGGGGAGGGGGTCACAATCCTAACCCTATTGGGGGAATCCTCCATCTGCAAGATGGAGGATTTCTAAAAGTTGGAGTCACCTCAGCTCAGGACACCTTAGGGGCTGTCCTGACTGGCCAGTGACTCCTCCTTGTTTTTCTCATTATTTTCTCCGGCCTTGCCGCCAAAAGTGGGGCCTGGCCGGAGGGGGCGGGCAACTCCACTAGCTGGAGTGTCCTGCTGGGTTGGCACAAAGGAGGTGAGCCTTTGAGGCTCACCGCCAGGTGTGACAATTCCTGCCTGGGAGAGGTGTTAGCATCTCCACCCAGTGCAGGCTTTGTTACTGGCCTCAGAGTGACAAAGGCACTCTCCCCATGGGGCCAGCAACATGTCTCGGTTTGTGGCAGGCTGCTAAAACTAGTCAGCCTACACAGATAGTCGGTTAAGTTTCAGGGGGCACCTCTAAGGTGCCCTCTGTGGTGTATTTTACAATAAAATGTACACTGGCATCAGTGTGCATTTATTGTGCTGAGAAGTTTGATACCAAACTTCCCAGTTTTCAGTGTAGCCATTATGGTGCTGTGGAGTTCGTGTTTGACAGACTCCCAGACCATATACTCTTATGGCTACCCTGCACTTACAATGTCTAAGGTTTTGTTTAGACACTGTAGGGGTACCATGCTCATGCACTGGTACCCTCACCTATGGTATAGTGCACCCTGCCTTAGGGCTGTAAGGCCTGCTAGAGGGGTGTCTTACCTATACTGCATAGGCAGTGAGAGGCTGGCATGGCACCCTGAGGGGAGTGCCATGTCGACTTACTCGTTTTGTCCTCACTAGCACACACAAGCTGGCAAGCAGTGTGTCTGTGGTGAGTGAGAGGTCTCCAGGGTGGCATAAGACATGCTGCAGCCCTTAGAGACCTTCCTTGGCATCAGGGCCCTTGGTACTAGAAGTACCAGTTACAAGGGACTTATCTGGATGCCAGGGTCTGCCAATTGTGGATACAAAAGTACAGGTTGGGAAAGAACACTGGTGCTGGGGCCTGGTTAGCAGGCCTCAGCACACTTTCAATTGTAAACATAGCATCAGCAAAGGCAAAAAGTCAGGGGGCAACCATGCCAAGGAGGCATTTCCTTACATCCTGCGACTCCTGTGATGTGGGATTTCTGTTTTACTGGACTAGTAAGGCCTCCTCGTGACTCCCTATGTCCAGCACATGTGGGGTCACTCGTGGGGGCTCCATCGACTTCTGTTGGTCTTCCTGTGTGCTGATGGGACAGCTCTGACTCCCCCTCCTGCATAGTCTCCTGTACCTTGCTGGTCCCCAAAACTTTGTGAAGTCTTCTAGAAATCCTTTTTGCATTTGCCAGTGCTTGTGAGTGATCTGACTAGTCACTGACCCACCTGCAATCCCACGACCATCAAGGGACAGCTCCTCAGGGACTCCTGGTATCTTCTGAAGCTCCTGGACCCCACAGCTGGATTTCTCCTTCCACTAACTTGCAAGAAGTTCACCTTCTGGAGGATGGGCGTTGCCATCTGGGCACCTCCAAGGGTGTACTGAACTTTGGTCCCTTCCTTTTCAGGTCCTCCATGTCCAGAATCCATCCCTGGGTTCCACTGGCCTGGTCCACGAGTCGTGACCGCAGCTGTACAATCCTAGGCATCCACAGTCTTCAGTGAGACCCCCTTCTTTCCCTCTGCATCGGGGTCCCTGGTGTAGATACTCTCGTGTTCTGAGCATCCTGGTGTGGGGGCATCCTCCATCCATCCCCTTGCCTGTTGGTTTCCTCGGGGTCCACTGGGAAGGGTCGTGCATTCCACAAATTCCAACCATTACTCTCTGTTAGTCTATGGGACAATTGGGTGGGTAACTACTTTACTCCTGGTTGTTAGGGTCACTTAGTTTACTTACCTTCGGTGTGCCTAGCTGCCCCTAGCTAGCTACCACACTTACCTTGGCTGGAGTCACTGTTAGAAATTCCACTTTTTTAGTATGTTTGGCCCTTCCCTAGGGCCCTGTGTTTTTTTTATGCTATTTATGATAGTTATTCTGTGTATTTATTGTGTGTAATATCTCCAAAGGGAGCTATACCAATGTCAGTTTACTAGTAGTGCTGTAGCACAGTATCCTTTATTTCTGCAACACGTGTGTGGTTCTTTGTTGTGAGCGAGTTACTGTATGGCTATTGTGGTATTGCAAGTACTTTAATTTGCTCCTGGATAAGCTTTAGCTGCTCACCTCCGCTACCTCTAGGGAGCTTTTGCTATCTGGACACCTATTCACTATCACTAAGGGTTGTCTCGACTCAGAATAGGGTGCCTGTTGGACTTTTTTCCTTATGCAGGGTCATCCCCAGTCTTTTTGCCTCCTATTTTTTCTGATCTGTCGCTGTGTGCTCTAGGACTCTCAGCACTTTCACTGCTGCCAGTGCTAAAGTGCAGGTGCTCTCCCATCTAAAGTTGGTATGATTGGCTTATACCTAATTGGCATATTTAATTTACCTACAAGTCCCTTGTACAGTGGTATCTCTATACCCAGGGCCTGTAAATTAAATGCTAGTAGTGGGCCTGCAGCGCTGCTTGCGCCACCCACTGAAGTAGACTTTCAAACCTGTCTCAGACCTGCTAGCGCAGGGCCTGTGTGCACATTTTTCTACCTCAGGGACCTGGCATCTAAATGTACTTGCCAGGCCCAGAACTCCCCTTTTACTACATGTAAGTCACCCCTAAGGTATGCCCTAGCTAGCCCTATGGGCAGGGTGCCATGTATGTAGAAGGCAGGACATGTGCCAGGTTGCGTGGCCTGTCCTGGTAGTGACAAACAGCCCAACTTGGTGTCTCACTACTGTGAGTGCTGCCTTCTCATAGGATTGCATTAGAAATGCCCTGCCTTATATGTAAGAGGTATTGTCTGATTTATGAAGGGTAGCGTAGGCATGTTTGATACGTTGTAATGGTGATAATAAATACTGCTTACTGGTGTAGGTGTATTTTTTTTTATTATTATTACAGAAATGCCACTTCTAGAAAGTGCACATTTCTCTGGGCTTATGACTCTGGTGTTTTGCAGCTTGACTCCAGTCCACGTCTGGGCAGACTGACAGTTGGGGTTGTGCATACTTTTCAGACAGCCTGTACACAGGGAGGGCGGAGGTGTCACAGAGGTGCATCTGCATACTGAATAGTCTTCCTGGGCTGAGAGAAGGGAGAGGGGGGGCACACCTACATTTGAAAAGGCTGTGCCCGGGCCTCAGATAATAGGGTCGTTTACCCCCCACTGATGGTTGGAGCCTGTGCTGGAGGAGAGAGGGGGCACTCCCAGAACCAGTTGTAACTGGTTGGAACCTCCTCTCCCCCACCATTGTAAAACACTGTAAGGACTGAGTATAAGTACAGGGTAATTTTCCCTACAATTTGGAGAACTGCACACAAAAGGCTGGAGGGACTCGCCAGGAACCGCCATGGACTGCTGCTGCTGTGCTGACCTGTGACCTGCTTGGTCACTTGAAGGACTTGCCACCTGCTTGCATCCTGTGTGCTGGCCTGCTGCTGGGCCCTCCACCTGTGGGCCTTTTTCTTTGACTCTTGTCTCCCAGGGGCAGGGTGCTGTGGCCCCTGACCCCTGTAACGATCTTAAGCATGAGGAGTGCCTCATAGGTGTCCAGAACTAGCGCTGTGGAAAAGCTCTTCACCTTGTCTAGAACTAGCACCTGGGAACAGCGCTACACCCTCATTGCCTTAGCAATTGAGCGCCATTGTGCCATAGGAGGTTCACCGCCGCGACCCGGGCTTAATATGGTGCCCTGTCGCTCTGCCCCGTGTTCACCGCCGTAGCACGGGGAGGCTGTATTATCAAGGCAAGAGTGAACCGCACCTCACAGTGCCCCCGGGGCATGAGGAAAATCCATTGGCTGGGAACCGGAGCAAGCATACTCCTATCGGTGTCCCCAGGGCGAGGTTTGCTCCGTGGAACGCCCCTGGGGCACCAGAAGGCCCTGACTTAGGGCCCTTCACTGCCACAGCAGAGGGAAGAAGACTAAGTCACCTGCCGGTCGGGCAGGATACCCAGGGCACGGCTGAATCAGTTGTGAGCCTTCGGTGGGCTCAATACTTGCTCCCAGAGGAGCGCATGGGTGGGCTGAGGCTCGTTGGGTCCCCGCTCTCCCCTTCGTGTACAGTCAGATGGCGGGTGGGGTGGAAACCTCATCAGAGGTCCCCTGGGCCGC
The DNA here is from genome assembly GCF_031143425.1 of Pleurodeles waltl. NCBI lineage: Eukaryota > Metazoa > Chordata > Amphibia > Caudata > Salamandridae > Pleurodeles > Pleurodeles waltl. The sequence continues at coordinate 73,507,251 of NC_090447.1, read as the reverse complement.
CGCATCATTCTTTGGGGGTGGTTTTTGTGGTTCCCCCCGCATTGGACGTCCAGTGCAGACCTTGGGGGGGCTGGGGATGGGGGGGGGGGGGGCTGGAGATGGGGAGGGGGGGCAGGGGGGGCATTGGGGGGGTGCTTGGGGGAGGGGGGGGGCATGGGGGGGGGGGCATTTGCCAGGGGGGGGGAATGTTTCTTTAATGGGCATACCATGCTAATATGTTTTTATGACTTGCCATACGTTTTCTAATGTTCCTAAAATGGGCATTTATGATATTCTTATGACAAGTGCTTTAGTGTGATAATGTGTTTCCTAACTACTGCTTATGCTGCAGAATAATTGCATTGTGTACAATACAGTATATTTTCATATAACTTGGTGTTGTGTTTCCTTTGTGGTGGGGATAGTGCGTCACATGTGTTGTGTGTGTTGTGCAAACGCTTTACAAATTGTCTCCGGGATATGCCTGACTGCTCGTGCCAAGCTACCAAAGGGGTGAGCAGGGGTTATCTTGGGTGTGTAGCTCTCTTGCCCAGACTAGAGTGGTGGGTTCTGCCTGACTGAGGTGCATACCCTAGCCAACCAGAAACCCAATTTCCAACAGTGCCACACCAAAAACAGAGCCAGCCTGCTACCGTAACCTGTCCAGCAATTTCACTAAACCACAAACAAGCCTTGGCCAGGTCAGCAAATGTAACATTTAGAAGCTTTTTTTTTTTTTCCTTTCTTTTTAGAAGTACTTGGGTCAACCAACGTCATCAGTGAACTATTTAGGGGGACCGGCAAGGTCCTCAAGAACAGTTACCTATACAGAAGATTCAGTCCTCAAGCAGGTCCAGGCACTTTATCCCTGTTGCAATGGAGTCCTATGAATTGGTCCTGCTGCAAGGGATGAAGGATGCTGAAGATGCTCTAAGAATGCATTTGGCTGTGACACAATCAAGTGTCTTTCTGCATGGATTCCTGGGTCCACAAAGATGGTGACGGAGTCCTGGGTGCAGGGTCGACATCCCACGAGGTGCTCTTCGGTCTGGCCGAAGTCCAGTCACTGCTGTACTACTAGTCACCTGGTTTTTCAGTCACAGGCCAATCTTTTCTGGGTCAGTAAGTCTCCTTCTTAAAGTCATAGCAAGTCTCCTTCTGAAGGTCCCAGCAAAACTCCTTCTAAATGTCCTAGCAAAACTCCAACAGCACTCCTGGGCGTAGCGAACTTGGTGCAACTCTGCATCGGATTTTGGTCCCAGGTGCTGCATTGGCGTGGTAACAGCCTGAACACTTTGGGCTACCAACTTGCACCAGCAGGCTTCTTCAGCTGTGTCCTTACGCTGTGAACAGGAGGTCAGCCAGCTGGCCCTTGGGGTCTTTTGACTTGATTTCACTGACCTCTGGAGACAGCTTCCCCTTGGGCTGGACACAGCAAGCACAGTGCTTGGTGCAGCAGGGCAGTCCTTCTTTGGTCCTTTCAAGTTGGTTGAGATTTGAGGTCTGGGTGCCCCCTTTAGGCTCGGAAAGAGCTATCAGGGCAGCATGTGGTTGGTAGCCAATGAGCTATCAGGTTTCCTCCTACTTGGTGGCCACTTCCTGTTTGGCATCTGGCTTCCCCAGGATGCACCATTCTGTCCTCTCCCAAAATGGTAAGATCCCTCCTGTGCCACACTGGAGGTATCCTTGGGTATAACGAGTCCCCCAGCCCACCGCTGCAAGTTGGTAGGGCATTTTTGTACTGCTTACCCAGCTTTGTCATTGAAGATAATTGCAAAGCCACTATTTCCTCTGTACATATGTTTAAATGACCCCTCTGGCGGGCCTGTCAAGTCCCTAGGCAGGATGCAACATTTCACAAAGTCAGGACTTGTATTTTACATGTCCTGACAGTACACACGCAAAACACACCATTTTACTGTGGTCACCTAATTGGCAAGAACTGGATTGCATGCTGACCACTCAGCTATGCTACTAAAGTGGGCTCTCAGAGGCATCAAACTAGTTACATTAAGCCAGACTTGTATCTCAAGTTGAAATCAATGTAACTTGTAGTGTGCAATTTTTGCAAAGCTGCCACCCTGTTAATTTGAAAATATACGAGACAGCTTTCTGCTCTCCTGGAGAAACGTGCCAACAAGACTCAGGAAGAACAATGAGGAATTGCGGGCCAGGGAGGTGTTGCCTATTTCCTGCAGGAAACCACTTGGGTGTAAGCCCCAAAATGCATTGTTCAAAGAAGAAGCCTCATTTGAAGTGCAGCTGTGTCACACTAGGGGGGAGGGCTGCCCAACTGTTTACTTAGCAGGCTGTCAAAGGGAGCAAAGAGGGGAAATCAGTTGGCAAACCGGTTTCCCCAGCGGTGTTCGTCAAGACTTGTTAGCAGTTGAGGGGAAAAAATGTATTACTTATTATTTACAAAATCCTTACCTCCTGTGGATCTTTTTCGTTGTGGCACCTAAATTTATTTTAAAAGGTCTCTTTTTTTAAATTGTCACTTTTATTGGATGTTGTGATTTCTTCAGCTGGTTTGGTGCTTTACACTTTATTCCCTGTGTAAGCCTTGCTGCTCAGTGCCACAGCAACCCAGGGTTGAGCTGACGGTTTGACAGACAAAACCTACTGGACCTAAAGGGGGTTTGTGAGTGTACAAACCGACAAAACCTACTGGACCTAAAGGGGGTTTGTGAGTGTACAATGCGGTGAGGTCGCACAACCGCACCATATAAAACACCCACTTCCTTACAATACTGCTAAATTAAATGAAAATGATAAATCCAACACAAACCTGTTTTAAGTATTCAGTAGCGGTTGCTTTGCAGTGGATGGAAAACTGTTAAGTTCAGGTTTACAATACTGTGCAGCATGAAGCGGAGCTCGCAGAAAACTGAATATGTTAAAGTATTCTTGCCAGGCCTTCCACAGCTGTTCTTCTGTATTCTGCATTATTCATGCCACGGGCATCTTGAAGCAGCCCAGTGCTGCATTTTGCATAATTCAGTCAACCTACTAGTAATCAAGAGTGAAACTGTTATGGCAGGTGCATGAACGTTTACCCTTGTTTCATTTCCTTAGACAACCGTTGCTTCGTTCAGAATTACAGATGAGGAGATGAAGACTGGTGACCCCAATGAGACGTTGCGCCGAGGCACTATGCTTCCAAGTCAAATTCAGGCCATCTCATCACGCCGTATGACCTTGGAGCCAGGCATCAGCAACAACATTACAACTCGTAACAAGCGACCATTGGAAAATACTCATCAGGGACCAGAAACCCCTGAGGTACGACCATGCACTAGTCCAGTTTTTTTTTTTTTTTTTTACACCTATGTGATACGTTTACATGTGCATGTCTTGTGAGATCCTTCCCATCTTATCACACATTTCAATAGGCTGCTGATACTCCACTTTCGCACCCTTACACAAGCATACCTGTCCATACACTGCTGATGAAGTTGCGCCCAAGATGGAGTATGTGTGCAGTCATTCATTGCTAGCACGTTCTCTGTATCTCCAGAAAGGCAGGAGTGTAACACAAACCCCTGCATCCCCTGTGCCACAGGCGCTCCCCACCTCTCCTTTAAGAGGGGCCCCATTTCACCCAACGCCAATAAATGTTTGAGAGATATTAGAGACTTGGCATCCCGCTTCATTCTGTGTAGTCCTGATAATTTTACGTTGCACCACTGCAGAAAGTGTTCTGCATTATCATACTCTCCTTAAACTAGTTGTGATTCGACATTTCCTGGACTAGCAGTCCTTTGGGGCTATTGCTATTGTCCACGATCAGTAGGTCCAACAGATATCATATGTACAGGGCATCCAATGTACCGCAAGTTGGAGGGATGGGATAGTTGTATATCCAGAATTACAGAATTCCCTAGCCTTTCTCTTCAATTTAGGTCAAGTTTAAATACAATATTTGTCTAAAAATGTATCAATACCGCTCTGCTGCTGTTTGGCTAGGTTTGCACAATAGAAATACATACATACTGTGTGTGCTATGCTCCTTCATACTGTTAAAATTGAACTGGTGTGATGGGATGTTGGTAAACCCCAGGAAGACTGGGAGCCAGTAGTACTTTATGGTTTTCTTGTGGGAAGAGGACTAACAATGAACTCATCCACCCCTTAATCAGCTGAAATAGTTCAGGGAGCCGGCAACTATTCTTCTTAATCCAGTTACAGTGTCCACTCATAATTATGTAGCATAGCTGGCTAGTTAATGAGATAATCTGCAGGTTGCATGTTGTCTCAAAGCAACGCTGTGTGAAATGCCACTACTTCATCTGGTCTTTCTCTGCATGGTAAGGTAAGTGCCCTCACATTTTTATGAGCTTTGCAGCAGATGGCATGCTCTGCATCCCTGGCATTATAGTACTGTTTTTCTAAATGTTTGGGCAATGTGAAAAACATGCCAATATGCATTCAAAATATTAGGCATTTGAAGTTGTAGGTTTTTTTTGTAGCATAGCTCTAGACCTCTGAGATAGTGGAGAGCATTACCCAACTAAGGGGTTTACTTATTGGTTATACCTGGCATTTTGAATTAGGCTCTGACAACTTTAGAATGAGGTCAGGTAGAAGGAGTTTAGTTGTGGAAATATATCTGTAGCTCAAGTCTCCGTTCCAACAGGAGGATGTTTCAAAATATAGTGATGTAGCAGACGTGAGCTTGTTTTATCCTTTAATTCTGGGGAGAAGGTTTGTTTATTTGTTTTTATTACATCCCATTTTGACCATGAAAATGTTTTGTAGCAACATAATGAGGATCCTTGCCAATAAATATGTACTCTTCTTGGTGTTTGCCTTGAAAGGTGGTACAGTGAACTAGTGGTTGGGTGTAGCCAGTGAAATTCTCAGAGCTGGAGTTGTGTTATAGTGCCTTCACTGGCCTGTGATCAACTGCTTAGTTCACTCAATCATGACTATTGTTTGAGGTAGTTTGCCGTTATGTTTAAAACATAGAAAGAAGGTTAGAATTCTCAGATTCACTCCTTGTGATGTTGAGGGATAGAGAAAGAACCTTCCAGTGCCTGGATGGAGAGCCCAGATGAGCTCGTTAAATATTGAGCCTCTGTTGATCCGTGACCTCCGTACACTGCCAAGTCTCAGCGTTGTTTAATCATGCTCTTACATAATGGTTGTTGTCTAATGAGGCTATAAGGCAGAGGTATATGTTGGTGCTGAGCTGAACTGAGATAGTGTTTTGGTTGTTGAAAAAACGCCCCCAGAGATTTCTTGTAGGCATTAAGAATCCTGGGGATGCGACATGTCACGGACGCAAGGATTTTTGAAGTCTCCTTTTTGTATACCTTGATGCCTATCAAATAAGGTCCATTTCAGGACTGTATTGGAGAGCCTCTGCAGAGGAATGCCTGGTGATCCACAGTGCTGAATATCTGGCCTTGGAGTGAGACAAGGTCTCTTATCTATGTGTTATGAAGAGCATTGTCATCTACTGGGAAGGTTGAACATTCCTTACTTAGGATTGCTAGGTTTGGACCAGTTGATGACTATCACTAGGGTTTTATATCTGGTAGTTCTCAGATTTCTGTGGTGGGTGTGGGTCAGTAGATGGTCAGGGTCAATTATGAGTTCGATCGGGAGGACCTATTAAACAATGTTTAGAAGTGCAATATTTAGAGGATATATTGATGCATTGTTCACCTACATTGAAGATGGTTTTGATTGTAGTGTCTGCTAAATGCATTTGCATTAGAAATATTAAATACTAGGACTCTCCTTACTACCCTACTGGTCAAAGGTAGGAAATTGTCTTGTATCCACCACTGGCAAACCTGTGCCCAGGGCTATATAGAAGACCCAAAAAGATTGAAGTAGCTGCTCGCTTTCTCAACTTTGACCTGTGCTTAGCCAAATATGCAATCACCGCAAACTGGAAATCAAGAATTCCCCCCACATACATGGAGCCAAGAGATTAAGTGGGCAGAAGCTAAAAGTAAGGCCCTCTACATGGAAGAAGCCAGAGATCTGTGCAAATGCTCAATTGCCAGAGACTTCAACACCATGTTAAAAATTCATAAAGAATCAGCCAAAGATGAGACACTGCCTTACCCTGACTGACATGACTGCTCACCTGGCCATCACATCCCCTAGGCATTCTGTGTTACCTGCTAACCTACTTGTTCCAGGTCTGATCTCAATCTCTCCATTTACGCTTAGTTGCTGACCTCCATTAGGTTTATAGTTCAGAGTTAGAGTTACAGTGTGGGATCACAGTGTCCTGACAAAGGCCTCTCCTTTCTCCTAGGCATTCTAAACCCAAATTCAGATCTAAAATATCAGATAGAGACTTCTAGCTGAACCTTCCTTACCTTTGAATTTCCCCACGTGTAGACTGGATCTGGAAACTTTTGTGTGAGCAGAGCCTTGCTTGTGCCGTCTGGTGGCTATGTTTGGTTCCGCGTGGCATCAGTTCTTTTCTTTCTGCGCCAGTTAACGCTGATCCCGAGAGAGCTGGACCAACTTGGAAAGGAGATGTGTTTTTCCACCAGCCTGGCATTGAGGTCGGTGAACAAATCACGCCTTTTCTGGTATTATTCCCATAGCCTATGGGATACGGTTGTGCAAGTGCTGCCACAGGTCAAGGGGGGCCTGGGCCAACCTCTCTCAAGCAGTGAAAGACGTGAGATGAAGCAAAGTTCACCATTAGGTGTGGCCTGGATATGACTGACTCACTGGGCAGAGCAGTTTCGTCGACAGTGGCCTTACAGTGCCACGCCTGGCTGAGAACATCTGGCTTTTCCAGGCAAACCTTATCGACCTGCCCTTTGATGGGACGCGCTACAGCCAAGTCCTTGGACCTCTTAGCGACCCCTACCCCAGGCTGCTTTTCTCCCCTTCTGTGGACCCTATACCAGCCACCGTCTTTCAACATCATCTCTTCCACTGGCAGTCCATTACATCGGACGCATGGGTTCTGCAAATCATTCAGAAGGGTTACACGCCCTGCCTTTCCAATCCGTTCCTCCCCCAATACTGCTGGCACACAAATGGCTGGCGGTAGATCACATGACTTTCCTCTAAGAGGAAGTTTCTGCTCCTTTGGCCCAGGGAGCCATAGAAAGGGTTCCGTTGTCAGAAGTAGGCAGTGATTGTTATTCCCGCTACTTTCTAATAACCAAAAATAACAAGGGTCTTTGCCCTGTTCTAGCCCTACTGACCATCAATCTCTTCCTCAAGAAGGAGAAACTCAAGATGCTCACTTTGGCTCCGGTTTTATCTGCCCAAGACCAAGGAGACTGGCTGGTAGCATTGGACGTGCAAGATGCTTGTTTCCACATTCCCATTATGCTTGCCCACAGGCATTACCTGTGATTCAAGGTAGACCACAAGCACTTTTAGTTTACTGTGCTCCTCTTTGGCCTTACCAGCACCCCTCGGGTGTTCACCAGGGTGATGGTGATGGTCGCAGCTCATCTGTGCAGGCCAATGTCATGCCTGACTCCCTCTCAGATGCTCCCTTTCACCTGAGCTGTTCTGGACACTGCAGTTTTGGGCGTATCCTCCTGAGCAGCGAGTCCAGGATGTTCAGGGTATGATACTGATATTTCTGCCTCTATCCTGGGTTTCTTTGAGACTGACCTTGAGGCTGTTGGGCCTTATGGCCTCTTGCATCCAGCTGGTGAATCATGTCAGATCGCATAAGCAGGCTCTGCAGTGGGAGATATGAAGTTCCAGTGGGAGCAGCATCAGAGGAATCTCTCAGACCTTGTCCAGATCTCAGAGGGAACTCCAAAAGACCTGCAGTGGTGGCTCAAAAACCAAAGGCAGACTACACTCCCTTCCCCCAACCAGACCTGACAGATGCGCCACTTCTGGGATGGGGCAGCCATGTGGGAGAGGTGGAAATCAGAGAACTCTGGTCTCTGACAGAATCTGGACTCCACATAAAACTTGCTGGAGCTCCAGGCAATCTGGCTGGCATTAAAGGCATTTCTTCCTTCTGTCAAGGGAATGCTAGCGCAGGTGTTCATGGACAACACTACTGCAATGTGGTACTGCAACAAGCAGGGCGGTGTGGGGTAGTGGACTTTGTCAAGTGGCCCTGCGTCTCTGGACATGGGTGGAACAGCAGGGCATAACCCTGGTGGTTCAGCACGTGGCAGGTTCCCTGAACGCCAGGTCATTTAAGCTCAGCCTTCAATGCTTAGCGGATCACAAGTGGCATCTCCATTCAGAGGTGGTGCAAGGTGTCTTTTAGCAGTGGGAAGAGCCTTGGTTAGATCTGTTCGCCCCTGGTGAGGATGTTCAATGTCTGCAGTATTGCGCGTTGAAGTTTCCAAGACCGCAATCGCTTGGCAACGCTTTTCAACATAAGTAGAATTCAGGCCTCCTGTATGCTTTTCCACCCATACCACTTCTGCCCAGAGTTCTCAAGATGATTAAGAATGACTAGACCTAAGTGATCTGGTGGCTCTGGACTGGGGACGGATAGTCTGGTATCCCAAGGTTCTGAAAGTGAGCATTGATCTTCCAATCAGGTTACCCCCTTCAGGAGAATCTTCCGTTGCTGCAGCAGGGGTGGGTCCTCCACACAAACCTGTCCAACCCTACCCCTTCATGCGTGGAGATTGAATTGCAACAGTTGACAGCCTTGTGCCATTCTCCCGAAATCCATGATGTTATTTTGGCAGCCAGGCGTTCCTCCACCAAAACGGTATACACCTGCCATTGTCAAAGATTTGTAAAATATTGTACAGAGGAGTCTATAATATCCTCTCTCTGCTTCTCTCTGATATTCTTTTCATTCTATACCTTGCCCAGCAGGGCTCTGCTCTGGTCACTCTTAAAGGCTATCTGCCTGCTCCATCCGCTTTTCTGCAGCTACCTGACCAATCTGCTTTATTTAAATCTCCTATTGTAAATAGGTTTTTTAAAGTGCTTGTACATGTGTTTCCATCTTCGCCCTTCAGTATGTCTCAGTGGTACCTGAACATGGTTCTTACATTCCTGATATGTGCTCCATTACATAATTGTCCCCTCAGGCTGCTCACCATCAAAACAGCCTTTCTCGTGGCCATAAATTCTGCCTAGAGGGTGAGTGAACTGCAGGATTTGTCATCCAGGCCTCTCTATCTCAATGTGTTTCCTGATAGTGGTGCTTTGTACCTGTGCCTCTTTCCTTCCAAATGGTGGTGACCCCATTTCATTTGGACAGACTGTCACCCTGCCCACCTTCTTTGCTTCACTGTATCTCTCTAAGGAAGAGGAGTGACTGTACCTAAAAGGAGCGTTGTTCTACCTTAATCGCTCAAAAGAGTACCGGGTGGACGGCTAACTCTTTGTGGGATATGTGGGAGCAAAGAAGGGTTGGGCAATACAGAAACAAACCATTTTGCACTGGGTCGTTCTCTGTATAAACATCTGCTACGCACTGGTCAAAAAGCAACCTCCTGAGGGCCTATTCCACCAGGGGTACAGCTGAGACCATGGCATTGGCTATGTGTGTTCCTGTCCTGGACATTTGTCAGGCAGCACTAAGTAAACAATGAATCACTCTTCTGTATTTAAGAGAGGCAACTCAATCGAACACAAAAAAGTCTTATAAATTCTTTCTTCTTTTTATGATCCAACCCAACCTTAAATATACATAGGAATTCAAAATCATACAAAATCTCTTTGAACAAGCTTAGAAAAAAGCCCCCCTTTTTTCCCTTTTTCAATTAAAGACAGAAAAAGTTCAAATAGACAAACAAAACCAGAGACGACACTCACATACACAACAACATACAAACACACAACATAACATAAAAACGATTACACATCTCACTATATTCTTTGGGACATCAATAGACCACATATCTATTCTTACAAAACCATAACTACTACAAATATAAATCACAATCGATATCACAATAGAGCATGAATGGTCTCCAAAGAGTCTTCAATAGATAGTTCAATCAAAGTCTATTGCACCAAAGATCGAATTGATATCGCACAGATCAATACTCATAGTATCAGTTCAAATATTCGCTGACATGTTGAATCCAGTGAATCTTCAGAGTAGAGATCTTTATAGGAGATACAGCTCTAATTGTTAGTATGTCGTCATACTCGCCATTTGTCAGGCAGCAACATGGGCATTGTACGAAAGTGCCATATTTCTAGCATAGTTACCCCAGCTTTTTGCCTGATGTCAGTGTGTATACACTGTAGTTCACTGGGATCCTTCTAATCAGACCCCAGTGTCTGTGCTCTGTCCTCTAAATGTAGTTGCTGTTAAACTTTTCACACCCACAATTGGCGTACTGGTGCACCTATGTAAGTCCCTAGTATATGGTACTTAGGTACCCAGGGCATTGGTACACCAGGGGTCCCCATGGGCTGCAACATGTATTGTGCCACCCATCAGGGGCCCATACAAACTGTCTGGCGGTTTGTGCTTGCAACATGTGTGGAATGGTGCATGCACCCTTTCACCACAGATATAAATAAGGCTTGCCCTATATCCTGGTCATTGCACTTCGACATTGTAAGTCACCCCTCTGGTAGGCCCTTCAGCGCAAGCAGTGCTAGTGCTGGTGCTAGTTGCTTGATACCATGTACTATGGGGGTTCCTTAGAGTATTCCCCATTTATGCCTGTGCAGCCTTACGGGGTCTAGCTGCCAGCCCACGCTACTGCTGCCCCCAGACATTGTTCTGCCCTCCTGCTGGCAAACTTGGCTCAGGCCGGAGAGGTAAAACAAAGTATTTCCTGCAAGAGAGAGGTGTGACGACCATTCCCCTATGTATTAGGTGCCTAAGGGCTGGGGTGGGGTGGTATCTGAGCGCCACCAGACTGCTTTGAAGGGCACAATTGGTGCCCGTCTTGCATAATCCTGTTTGCCCTAGCTCAGGAACCCCAGTTCCTGCTCTGGCATGAAACTGCACAAACAGGGGAGTGACCACCCCCTCTCCAGCTCCTCCCTTAGGGAGGTGCACAGAGCTCTGCCAGGTAGCTGCATGATTCTGCTGTTTTGGAAACAAGATGGGCAGAGGCCCCTGGGAGCAACTGACTTGTTAGGCCAGGTAGATTGTATTTGTATTTTGCATTTGTAAAGCTCGTTCTGTCCAGAAGCATAAAATCACATAGAAGGTAGATAACGTCCCTGACCCCCTCTGATAGGTGGGTCACTTCAGCGAGTGACCAACCCCCTTTTAGGGTTCTTAAGGGCTCCTCCGAGGGTGGGTCCTCAGATTCATTGAGCAAGACTCTCCAAGGAACTCCCTGCAAGACATCTTCTGCTCCTGGCCTTTGGAACCGCTGCTAGACTGCGTTTGAACCAAACAAGTCTGCTTCTGGTGGGAAGGCTCCCATTGCAGCATTGTTTCTCCAGATCCTGCATCCTACAGGGTCACAAAGACTCTGTTTGCACCTGTAAGCATGAAGGAATCGCCCTTGGAGTGAAGGAGTCACTCCCCTGCATCCACAGGTACCTCAAGTCAACGTCTATCTGCTGCTGGGGTCTGCTGTCCCACATACATCGAAAAGGCTCTGCTTCACAGGTGGTGAGTTTGTGGCGTCCTCTGGGTCCAGCTTGTCTTCTGACTAACTTGGGGGACTGGGGTCCCCTGCTCCTGCCACTGGACTGGAACCCCTGTGCACCGCAACTGTTGCACTTGCCAAGGCTTGTTGACCCTTCCTCCAGGAAATCTTCAGGCAAAAGATGCCCCAGCATCCAACACACTGCAACTCAAAGATAAACCCCATCCTGCAATGTGGGACTTCTGTTTTGTTGTGCTGGTGAGCCCTCCTTTTGATTCGCTGTGTCCATAGTCTGTCTCTCACTCCTGGGGGCTCCAACAACTTCTGCTAGCCTTTCTCTGTGCTGAGGGCCAGCCCTGATTGCCATCCCTCCTCCCCTTCCCAAAGGGTAGAGTCTCCTGGACTGTGCTGGTCCCCAAATACAGCTTCAGCCTCTGCTTGCATTTGCCAGTGCTTGTTGATGACCTGGCTTGTTACTGGCCCTCCTGCAATCTGGTGACCATCGAGGGACAGCTTGTAGGTGACTCCTGGGATCTGCTGCAGCTCATGGACCACGCAGCTGGACTTCTTCCTCCACCGACTTGCAGGAACTTCACATTTCAGAGGTGGGGCATTGCCACCTGCACAGCCTGGGCACCTCCAAGGATGTTGGACTCTGTCCCCTTCCTTTTCAAGTCCGCCATGTCTGGAATCCATCCCTGTGTACCACCGGCCTGGTCCACGGGTCGTGACCACAGTTGGACAATCCGTGGCTTCCACCAACTTCATAGAGTCCCTTCTCCCCTATGCAACTGGGTCCCCTGGTGTAGGTACTCCTGTCTTCTGGGTATCCTTGGGTGGGGGCACTCTCCAACCTTCCTCGTCTGTTGGTTTCCTCGGGGGTCCACTGGGAATCTCTCAAACTCCAACCACTACTCCCTATGTCAGTCTATGGGGCGACTGGGTGGGTAACTACCTTGCACCTGGTTGCTGGGGAGTCTTACCGTACTTACCTCTGGTGTTTTCATCTACCCCAAGCCTCTCACAATCTACACTCTTACCTTGGTTGTGTTCACTATTTCGCATTCCACTTTCTTATTATATGGTTTTCCCCCACCCCTCCTATTGGGCCCTCTATATTTTATGCTATTTGTGCTGGGTATCTTGTGTGTGTATTGTGTGTAGATATCTCCAAAGGGAGATATACCAGTGCTAGTCTAATAGTGCTGTAATAAAGTATCCTTTATGTTTACAACACTTGTGTGGTTCTTTCAGGTGAGTGAGTTACTGTCCGACTACTGTGGTATTGCAAGTGTTCTATATTCTTCCTTGATGAGCTTCAGCTGCTCACCTCAGCTACCCCTAGAGAGCTTTTGCTGTCTGACAACTATTCACTGTCACTAAGGTTGGCCTGGACTCATTATAGGGAGCCACACCATAGGTGTACACCATAAGCTGAGACAGCCTCCTACAGACATCACTGCATGTTTGTGAAGCATTACTGCCTAGACAGTCATGTTTGTGAAACATTACTGCCTAGACAGTTTTGCATATATGGGCATTTCACCCATTTGGTCCTGCAGAACTTCCTAATGTAGGGAAATTTCTCCGCAGGTCACTGCCATGATAGAATGGCTTGGGTATCCATTCAAAGATAAGAAATCTGCATCTCGAAGTCTCTATCAGATGAACAAGTTACTTACCTTCTGTAAGACTAGACTCTAGCTGCAGATTCCTTACACCCTCCTGGATTGCAAAGTCATGTAAAACTTAACTGACGTCCGCGCGCCTGGATAGTGCCTATGTAGGTGACTGCAATGTCACATCCAACGGCAGTGACGCTGAATGGCGCGCTTCAGTGTCTGCTCACGCAAAAGTTTCTGGATTCAGTCTACTCCTGTGAAATTCAAATGTCCGGAATCTGCAGCTAGATAGTCTCTACCAGATAATGTGTTACCGAAGGTAAGTACCTTGTTAGTCTGTACAAAATACCCTTAAAGCCATTGTTCTCTTGAGAAGCCTTCAGTACTACTAATGTCCTTTGTGGCTTTTGCACTGTTAAGCCACACTTTTCCTTAAATCTGTAGCTGATTTTAGGTATTGTGACGTGCTTGGTGCATGAGTCTTTAAAAATCAAAATGCCAATAAGATCGTTATAAAATAAAGGTTAAATATTATGGCTGGTAAACATTTTTTTTTTTTATTCTGTACTCTGTATTGGTTTGGTCTTGAGATTAAATTTTTGCTATCCAATGAGTTTCTGAATTTCACTTTGTTTGGCTTTAGTTTTTAATGGGACCAAAGTAGGGTTATTATAGTGCTAGGATTTGAGATCGATAGAACAGTCTTGATGCAAATTATGGCTCTCCTGCCACAAAAATTACTGTCTGATACATAAACTTGTTTTGGAAGCAAGTCACTTTTGGCCTGATAGACTTCAAGCCGCAGATTCCTTACCTTAGAATATTTCCTTGGCTCCAAACTAGAAATGGAAATTTATGGTGATCAGTTAACCACTGCATGCTGGTGGTTGGCATCTGCACCAGAAGTGACGTGCGCGGTGCCTGTACGGGCGCCACCTCAGTGCACTAACGTCAGTTTTTTTCTTTCTACGCCAGTCAGCGCAGATCTGGGGACTGACACTCTTTGATTTATTTTTGTTGGGTTTATTTTTCGAAACATGTCTCCTGGTGCATCCCGAATATCAGCTAGGAAAGCTGATTTCAAGCAGTGTGGCGCCTGTCTGACGGACCCACATTTGGTGTGTTCGTGGTGCTTGGACATGACCACGACACAAAGACCTGTGTTGACTGCTGTGATTGGTGTCTCCAGCTCCTAGACACCCCAACGTTGAAGATCTCTGTTGAGAGGAAAGTCCTGAGCTCGGTCGCAGACCCACTCCAACTGCTCGTTGTTGCAGTGGAGGTCGCTGGATAATCGGGTAAGTCCCACAGGCACAAGAAGAGCAAGAAGTCAGAGATCGCTGATGTCACCATGTCTGCCACAGTCATCTGACGAGATGAGCAAGCTTCAGGAGCTGAAACAACTCCCACCCAGTTACGCAACATTTATGAGGTCATGAACCTCATATTTTGGCCTCACTGTCCTGCTGGAGCGCCTTCAAGACCTGCGGGCTCAGGAGGGGCCCCATACTGGTCTTCTGTCCATTGGATCTGGAGAAGGCCCCAAGGCAGAGATATCCCCATCATGCTAGACTTAAACATAGAGCCAGGCGGCCAGCATCTGACGCCGGCTACGGTGCTGATGAAGGGCAGATCCCCAATCAGGGAGCCCCTGCATTATTCATATGACAAAAGCAAACAAACACAAATGATGGACGGAATGTGGAACCAACCAATCAAACATTCACCCCAGTCACATTTCTGGGTATAATCCTTCAATTATTTTACTCACCGTGCTACCCCAGTTCATATGACAGGCCTAGATTTGGAGATGAATAGGAGGGGCTTGCAGGCCCTTATGAATAGCAGTTGGAAGATCCCAAGGACCACTGGTATCGGGATCTGGCAGGTGCCAGTGGATTGGACACCTCCCCATACACTGGTGTGGTCTCTCCCAGTACTGTGGATATGGAGGAGGGTGCCTCATTCGCAATGGTGGTGCAGAGGGTGAGTGAGGTCCTAGATCTTACACTACTCTCAGTGGCAGTCAAGAATGTGTTGACGGAGGTGCTTCAGCAGAAAGTTGCCCTCAACGACCTGTTAGTCCCCTTTAATGAAGCCCTTTAATGATTTCCTGTTTAGGGCCCGATTTAAGCCGTGCACAGGGGCCCCTGTGCATAGAATGCCCACCACTATCTCCCTGCCCCAGGATACTGCAGTTTCCTCACCTTGTACCCCAACCCTGAGAGCTTGGTGGTCCAGACCTCCACCTCCAAAGTAGTCCACTGGACAAGGAATCCAAATTCTGGATTCTTTTTTTAAGAGGATGTTCTCTTCCTCCTGCCTGGCACTGCAGTTGGTGAACACCTCATGCATTTTGGGGCCATACTCCCATACCATCTGGGACCAGGTTGTGCAAATGGTGTCCATGGTCTTGGAGGAGGCCAGAGCTTTCCTCTCAAGCACTTGCTGGTGGGAGAGTGTGAGGATATGGGGAGTAGTATATGGTGTGGGTGTGCAACCTCAACATGTAGTACTCACCAACTCCATAAGGGTCCAATAGGTTTCATCTGTCAAACCCTCAGCTAAACCCTAGGTAGCTGTGGCACTGAGCAGCAAGGCTTACACAGAGGAACAAGTGCTAAGCATTTATACAGCACCAAAACAAATGCAGGCGAAATAGTCACAACAATAAAAAAAAAAAAAAATACATCAATTTATAAGAAAAGTTTACTTTTATAAGAATTTAGACACCACATTTGAAAAGATCACCGGAGATATGGATTTTACAAGTAATTATAAATCAAAGCATTTTAACTCAGCCGTGAACAAGCCTTGGCAAATTCAGCTGATTTGATACTTAGAAACTTTTTCAAGGGAAACCTGAGTAACTGTCAGCGCAGTCAAGTAGATGTACTTTTGGTGAACATCTTTAACAGGGAACTAGTCAGGGGGACCAGTTAACTTCAAAGCAGGTAATGCAGTTAACTTTAAATAAAAAAAACAGATTTTAAGCAGCTCCAGGCACTTTATCCTTGTTGCAATGAATTTCTTTGTAGTGGTTCTGATGCAACGGATGAAGGATGAAGAATATACTCGAAGGACGATGTGGGTGCAACATGGGTTTTCCTCCAGGGACTCCTTGGTCCACGAAGATGGTGCGGATGTTCTGGTTGCAATGTTGACATCCCGCAAGGTCCTATCCAGTCTAGCTGAAGTCCAGTTGATACTGAAGTACTAGTCACCCAGTATTACGGTCACAGGCCAATCCTTCATGGGTCATTAACTCTTCTTCTAAGGGGCCCAGCAGCTCTCTAACAGCATTCACAGGCACTTTGACCTCAGGTGCAATTCTGGACGGAGGGGAAGATGCACCTTAAACACTTTGGGCTACCAACTTGCCCCATGAGGCTTCTTCAGCTGTTGTCTTCCTGTCAGAAGACCATTCGGCTGACCCTTAGAGCCTCTTCGCTGGGTTCTGGAAACAGCTGCACCATGTGCAGGACACCACAGTACATTCCCTTTCTTCGCTAGCCAGCAGGTACATTCCTTGATGGTGCTGCCTCTCTTTGCTGGTCCCTAGGTGCGGCTGGGCAGTCCTTCAGTCCTTCTTCCCGGTCTGTTGATCTGTGGTCTGCCCCATTTATGCTTGGAAAATGCCCTCAGGGCAGTATGCTGTTCGTTGCCAGTGGTCTACTGGGTTCCCTCCCACCTGGTGACCACTTCCTGTGAAGTGTGGCATCTCAGTATCGCAGGTTGCACCACTCTGAACACGCCCAAGATGGCAAGACCCCTTTCTCGGTGTTCAGACCTTCCTAGCCCACCACTGGGGTGGCTACCTCAGGCTACACACCCCTGAGGAAACCGGTTTGGCAACTGGTTTACCTTCTCTGCTCCCCGTGCAAGCCTCTCTGCCTAAACAATGTGAAACCCTCACCCTTAGTGTTCTACATCTGCCCTTCAAAGGTGGGTTCTCCTTTGAAGCCTGTCTTTTGGGGGCTCACACCCAAGTGGCTTCCTGTGGAGGATGGTAACACCTCCATCGCCTGCAATCCCTCCTTGTTTTCCTTCCTGAGAGCCATTCCATGTCTCTCCAGGAGGGCGTAAAGCTGTTTCATGGCCCAGACTCCATGGTGCCCAGGGAAGCACAAGAGTTTTTGGAACAACCAAGTGGCAGCTTTGTAAAAGCTGCACACTGCAACAAGTTACATTAACTTCAACTTGTGACGCACGTCTGGCTTAATTTAACGAGTTGTTTGATACCTCGACGTGCCCACTTTGGTTCCACCGTTCATGAGTTAACGCAGCTGCACGGGTCAGTGTGTAATCCTGTACTCTTCAATTGGGCGACCCAGTCTTTCCACAGTAAAAACAGTAGTTTTTTTGTTCATTGTCGGTACATGAAAAATTAGTCTTTCCCGTGTCATGTGTTGCACCCTGCCTTAGGACTCTGTAGGACTGCCAGAGGGGTGACTTGCACAGATATACAGGAAAAGTAGTGGCTTTGATATTGCTTTCAATGGCAAAGTTGGGATAGCAGTGCACGACTGTTCTATCAGCCTGCAGTGGCAGACTTTGGGACTCGTATGTGGGTGACCTGCAGGGTGGCTCAACCAGTGCCGTAAGCCCTGGGGTACAGCTTTAACTTACATTCTCTGGTTACCAGGACACCATATATTAGGCGCTTACAGGTAAGTAAGCTATTTCCAATAAAGTACAGCCAATTTGAGATATACTTTAGGGTCAGAGCACTGGTATGGAGGTCTGGTTAGCAGGCCTCAGTGCACTGAGTCGAAAAAAACAGCATCATCAGCTGAAAAAACTTTGGGGTCACCGTTCAAAATGAGCCATTTCCGTACAGAGAGACGCAGGCATGTTCACCATACAGTGTGGGCTGGATACAACAGACTTGCTGTACAGAGCAAGTTCATAGTCCGTGCCCTTTAAGCCTGGCTCAGAACCACTGGTTTGTCAGGGAATGAACAGGCCTTGTTCATGGACATGCCCTTTGGTGGCTCTTGGTTGTTTGGAGACGTGACAGATTTAGCGTGGGAACTCTTTAAGGACAGAAGAGCTACAGCCAGATCCTTGGTCCTTTCCATGGTTCCTCGCCAACCCCAGTCCACCTTAGGCACTGTTTTTGCCCATGGGAGTGGCTTCCAACCACATCACACATGCACAGCCTCCCCAGCCAGCAAATCACACAATATTTTCATGGCTGAGGACGCAGTTCCCACAGACCACGTTGAACAGGCAGTCGGAGGATAAACCAGTCGACCACTACCCCAGCAGCTGCAGCCTCCAAACCCCTTCAATATACCCTCCAGCCACCATAGTCATCCAGTGGGAGGGAGGAATACACCATCACCTGCACCACTGAAGGTCCATGACATCCAACTGTTGAGTTTTGGAGCTAGTCCCTTCCCGACCGCTCCCACCTATGCCACATACCTACCACAAGGTGGCTGAGGGCCAACTCGCCTTACTTCGTCAGTAAGTGTTAGCTCTCTTGGTCATGGGAGCTGTAGAGAAGGTGCAGACATTACAAGTAGGTTGTGGTTGCTATTCCCGCTACTTTCTGGTTCCCAAGGACGGCGGAGGCCTTCATCCTATTTTAGACCTGCGTCTTCTCAACCTTCTCCTGAAAAAAGATCAAAATGCTTGCACAAGTCCTGTCTGCCTTTTACCTGGGAAACTGGAGCATGATGTCGGATTTCCCGGACGCATACTTGCACATCTCTGTCCTGCCTGCCCACAGGCGTTACCTGCGATTCACAGTCCGCCATGAGCATTTTCAGTTCACCATGTCCCCCTTTTGGCCTGAACTGCGCCCCAAGAGTGTTTACAAAGGTGATGTTGGTGGTTGCAGCTCATCTGTGGAGATCAGAGGGTGCCAGTCTTCCGCTATCTTGATGATTGGCTTTTGAAGGCGGGCTTGCCTCTGACTGTAGTCTCCCACCTACAGGCCATGGCGGACCTCTTAAACTCACTGGGGATCACTGTCAACTTGCCAAAGTCACACGTGACTCCTTCTCAGGTGCTTCTTTTCATTTGAGCTGTTCTGGACACACTGTACTTTTGGGCAAATCTAGGATTTTAAGGCTATGAGACTTACCGAGGCTGCTGGGACTCATGGCATCCTGCTGGTGACATATGCCCTTTGGCATATGCAAGCTCTGCAGTGAGACCTGAAGTTCCAGTGGGCGCAGCACCAGGGGAATGTCTCAGACATGGTCCAGATCTCGGAGGAAACTTGAAAAAAACATCAGCAGTGGTTCCCGCGATTGGATCAGAGGTAGACCTCTCTCTATTTCCAGCTAGCTCTGACAGTGAGATGCATCACTCCTGGGATGGGGCAGCCATCTGGGAGATGTGGCTTTCAGAATTCGGCCTTAACATCAACCTGTTGGACCTCCAAGTGATCCGACTGGCATTGAAATCCTTTCTACCCTCCGTCAAGGGAATGCTAGTGCACGTGTTCACGGATAACACCACACTTTGTCAATAGGCCCTGCATCTCTTGACATGGCTTGAACATTACGGCATATCCTGGTGGTTCAACACCTGGCAGGCTATCTGAACGCCAGGGTGGACTGAATATGCCTAGCTGATCACAAATGGCGCCTCCATCTATCGGTGGTACGAGGTCTCTTTGAAGAGTAGGGAGAGCCTTGATTAGGTCTATCACCTCCAAGAACATGAAATGTCAGCAGTTTTGCGCACTGTAGTTTCCAAGGTGGCTCTAGCTTGGAGATGCTTTTTGTCTTTAGTGGAGCTCAGGCCTTCTGTAAGCCTCTCCCACTCATACCACTTCTGCCCAGAGTTTTCAAGAAGATCAGAAACAACCAGCCTTAAGTCATCCTAATGGTCCCAGATAGGGCCAAGAGTATGTTATACCCAGAACTCCAAAGAATGAGCATCCTTCCACCAATCAAATTGCCACTTCGTATTGGCCCTCAGGGTCTCGGCAACAGAGCATGGTCTTCCATCCTGAATTTTCAGTCTACCCCTATACGCATGAAGATTATGAAACGGCATTTGACTGTCCGGTTTGCTGTTCAAATTGTGGATGTCACCGTTGCCAAAAAATCCAGTTATGTTGGAAGCTGGGACAAATTTGTCCTCTGGTTTGGTGACCACAACGCTGACCATTACAGGCAATACTTTTGACTCATTTTCTTTGTTTTATATTTAACCCTGCAAGACCTTACAGTGGCCACTATAAAAGCCACTGTTGGGCTTTTCTTTGTTTGCCAGACCAACCGTCCTTGTTCAAATCACCCATGCTGATTGTGATGTCGCAGTGAGATCATAATTTGGTCTTATTTTTTTATGTATACGTCCTTGGCGCTGATGCATAGCTGCTTGCTGCATTTCCTGACCTCCTCACATGAGTGAACTAGAGGCACTTTCAGTGTAACCACCCTACACCATCGTTTCCCAAGGACATCTGTGGCTAGAAGTATCCAACAATAAAAGAAGTTACCGACTATATACCTAACGTGGTGATGGTTTGTACTTAACCACCTCATGCACAAAGCTTTTCTGAAAATCTTGCTGAGCAAAAGTATTGTATTAACCTGCTTAATGTTTGGACAGTCTGTTGTAAAGTTGTTGCTTAAGCTATGACTGTCATGGTTGTGAAAGGTTTGCTTTCCCACCCACGGGTGACCTAAGTGAACTCAGTTCAATGCACCAGAGCTGAATGGGAAAGACAAGCTATTGTAGTCTTACAAACCTCCACTCAATACATAATAGAAGTGAAATCATTGCTTTTGGGTTACTAACAATCCACGAAAGGTGATCAGGGGCATCGTGGTAACATTAAACCTATATCATTCTTCACAGCTCCACACACACTTTTAACTAAATATTTATTACAACAGGGTGAACCTGTTTCTTAGCGCATCTAAAATGATCACACAGATATCATAAATATGAAAAGAAGGAACGTGGCAAATAGCAAGAATAAAATTAACACTTCTATCATGGTTAAAAAGTAATATAAAAGCCTAATCCCCCAAAACCTACTTTTATGCGCTACCCTAGGGGAGCATGTACTACGGCCACTTGCACACTAGAGTTTCTTGGGGAGAAACAGCGACCTGCATACCTTGTTGACCACTCAAGCTGTTATCAGAAGAGCTGTGGAGGAAGTGTCCCCTGTGAAAAGCAAACATGCTGCAGTAGCAACCCTCCTCTGGTACCCAGATCTTACCAGCGTCGGGCAGAAAGCATCAGCTTCTCTAACTGCTGGCTATAACCAAGATCAGCTTTGGATGGTATCTTGCAGAACAATCTAGGATGAAGAACCTCTCTACCTAAGGGTTCGAGTGGTAGTCCTTAAATACTAAACATTATCAGGAATATAAACATCTGACATAGTTGTAGGAATGTGGTGTATAAATTATAGGTGCCAGAGAAGGTATCCTACACACATCTTCAAGAAAATAAGCAACAAGGTGAGTTTGAACTACATTTATTTGAATTATCTAGGGATGTTTCTTGGATGACCTTAACATATTGATAAGAGAACATGTGTTCCGGTCTCTCTCTCTCTCTCTCTCTCTCATCAGGTGTTCTATATGGGTCATTATCAGATCGTCTTGGCGCTCTGTCCCCTTCCCAGTTCAACAAATAATAAGAGGAGACAACATTCATGGTGGTATTGTTTACAACAGATGTGACAGAATTTGGAAGGAGTGTAGTCCAAGATGGATTGGAGGGTGTGACCGCAATGGAGTTGGGTCTTGGGGACTTTACATCACATTTACCCTGTGGTTTAGCATGTGAACTGCTGGATCATCCTTGTCTCCAGTAATTCCTCGCTCCTCTCTTCTCATATTTCCTTAGTAGGAATGCTGGAGTTTGACTAGGTGTTAAACAGCCTCCGGTCTGTTGACTTACGTGAGTTGAGAATATTGCCTCCCCTTCTCCATGACCACCTAGTTCTTCCTGCTTTCTTCGGTCCCTCTTCAAACAGGTGTGTCCAGGTTCAAAAAGTGTTTGTTGATGAGAGGTTATGGAGAAAGTGCCTCACAAGAAGATTTAACTTGGAATCCAGAACTCTGCCACCAGACTATTACTACTACAGCGTCTTCAATGTAGAGATCAAGTTACATTAGTGCAAGTAGTTCGCTGGTTCATTGTGGCCAGATGTATTTGTCAAGTTCGTCTACATTGAACACCGTGCAGTTTATAATGCACGCAAATCTTTTCTTTAGCATAAGCTTCGTACATGCCCATCATGAAGGATATGCTGATCATAAACAGCACCTATTGTGAACATTCTTAGCCGTAGCAAGTTCCTCATTGTTGGGGCTCCCTTCTTGATGCAGAGCAATAAAAGGAAGCAGCTCTCTATTAGTGTGAACCGGAAAGCTCTCAAATCACCTGCCATTCTAAAGAGCAATTGAGACTTGACAGTACAACCTCCCTCTTTAGAAAAATGCCCATCACTTTAGACCCTGAGAACTACATCTTACCACGTAGTGATCTAGTGATGTCTAGTATTTAAAGTATGCTCCGTGATCGCACTGATACCTAGTGAATCAACCATAAGAGATTGGTGCACTGGAGAACCTAAGGGTTACCCTCCCTGTCCATGTATCTCCTCTGCACCACTGACGAGCCTGATCATTGTGCTACATCTGTAACAATAAGACTGGAGGAACAGCTCAGGTTTTGTACAGTTTTTCGGGGTCATATCAGTAGTATCAGAGTGATAAATACTAAATAAAACACACAATAGTTTGATTCACAAAAGCTGGACTCAAGATTGAAATTTGTACTCACAAGGTCATACCTGTGCATTTTGACTCATTTTCTAATTATTTTGGAGCTCTCCGAATTGCAAGAGTACTCCTAGGAATCGGTCTGTCACAGATTCTAGGATTTATTCATGATCTTGATAAAAGTAAACGGCCAAACATGTTTCAGGTAGACAAACAGCCTGCATAATGTTTGGAAATTAGTTTGACACTGTTCTCCTACATTTGGACCCATCATGTATCTTTTAACAATGTGGAGAACCTTGACTCGATCTGCACCTTTTTTCCCATACAAAAGTGACATTCCTGCCCAAGGTACTCACCCCTTTCAATCTATCACCTTGCCAGCTTCCTGTGCACTATCTTATTACTCCAAGAACGAAGAATGGCTTCATCACGTTGACCCTAAATGGTCACTTGGTGTCTTTATGGACCAAATCAGAGACCGCTGACGGGGTGTCCAAATTATCGCCTGATTCTCTGGGGCTAAGAAAGGCTAAGCGGTGGAAAAGAGGACTCGAGATGGATTGTACTTTGCATCAAGATCTGCTGTGGGCTAGTGCAAGGAAATACCTTTTTCATATTGGATTATGCTGCAGGTTTTTTGACTTTGAATGCACTGAGGCCTGTTAACCAGACCTCAGTGCCAGTATCCTAACGCCTAAGTGTGTGTTGAATTGGCTATCCCCAATTGAAGTCCCTAGAATATGGTACCGAGGGCAAGTAAGGCAAGTTGCCCTCCCAGTGCTGCAGCAATGATTGTGCTAGCTTGTGTGACAAAGTGCAAAATGGCTCCCGGCCTGCCACTGCAGACTGGAAGAGCAGTGGGTTACACTGCTAGTTCGACTTTGCCATTCAAACTAATAGCAAAGCCACCACTTCCAATAGCAATATAGGTAAGTCTCCCCTAAGGAAGGCCTATCTAGCTCTAAGGCAGGGAGCTTTATATCATTACATAGGAGATATGTTTATATATGTCTTAGCAACAACACCTCGAAGTTGTCGTTTTACTGTGGAAAAGTTAGTAGCCGCGTTGGCTAATACAGGGTTACCAGCTGGACTAGAGCTGAAGTAGCCCAGGCTGGCAAGTCAGGAGCCACTTCAGAAGAATCACCACTGACTGCCATTGGGCACCCCAAGAGAAGATTGTTTTTTGATTGACAAAAGTTGCAACCAAGTCACCTGGACCCGGGAGTGTCATCAGTGGTCAAATTGGTCGCCCAAGAGGGACACTAGCCTCCTCTAGAGAATGTTGCTGTGACCCCCTGTTTGGAGACCGGTAGCCCAGCAGCAGTTGGCTTTCTACTGTCTCAGAGAGGACTTTGTGAGACCCCCCACCTCTGGCCAAAGTCGCCCCATACGACCTGTGGAAGAGGAGTCCCCACAAATGCACCCCTGTCGACTGCACAGCAACCAGAGCATCTTTAAGAATCTTTTTATCCTGTATCTCCAGCATCAGGACCTCTCCATTAAAGGTTGTGGCGGTTGTGCTTTAAAGTTTGGAACTGGAAAATGCTCTGGTGGCCAGGTAACTGTCCAGATCTACCCCATTGGCTCCCGCAGATCACCATCCTGTCTGATTTGGTTGCCCAAACCGAGCCGGAGTAACCAAACTGAATCTTTACAAACCTTTTGTAAGTTTGCACACATTAAGTTGACCAATGCTTGATTGCGGTTTAATTAAAAAGTGATAGAGTTTTAAAAATGTATATCTCTGGAACCCTCTGGTGGATTTTGCTCATCTTGGACTCTCAATTTATAAAAAAAAATATCAATTTTTATAAATTGTTGGTGTTTCTTTAGTGTAGTGTAGCTTTCCTATTTCGTTGTTTGGTACTGTTAAATGCTTTACACTAAGTTCCTTTGAGCAAGCCTTGCTGCTCGAAAGCCATCACTAGTCAAGGTTAAGGTTATTACTGAACCCGAGACTATTTTTGCAGGTGTATTCTAGGTAAGGCTGCAGAGCCATACCATATAATACACCCAAATCCTCACAGTCAAAAATCAGTCCCCAGAAGGCTTTCATGCTCATTCCACCAGAATGAAAGCTGCTACCACTGCACTGGTGCGTGGGCATCCCACCTCACATTCTCAAAGCATTACTACCTCTACAGCCAGGCACTTCATCCATTCTGTCCTGTAGGATTTCCTGGTCTGAGCCATTCCACAGTCCCACCACCAAAGGAGGTGTACTGCTTTGGGATCCATTCACAAGGTGCGGAATCTGGTTAAAAGTCTATCATAAGAACAAATCACTTAACTTCAATAATGCCTTTTCTGGTAAGACTTGATCAAACTGCATATTTCAGCACAGGTTAATTTGGGGTTGCTCGTGAGTTCACTCTGACAAGGACTGTGGTTGCTGCTTGATTAGAGTTTCATCCCCCAATTTCTTACATTCTGCCTTGGGTAGGCTTAACACACTGGGACAGTAAATGCTTAAGTGATGTTCATTGTGGAATTTAAAAGGTCGTCCTAGCGTTGGTCCAATTTCACTATAACTGTCCTTTTTCTTAAGGAGTTAGTCCAGTGTTTCCCAAAGTGTGCGCCGGGGTGCCCTCAGAACTCTCCAGGGGCGCCGTGCACACCTTGGGAACATTGGAAATGCTTTCACTGTGTGAAAGCAAGACTCGCAGTGTAAACAAATGTAACTTGATGGGTCTTACAATTTACATCGTAACATTGCAAAACCCTCACATGTGTGATTTCTTTTTTTTTCACAGCGATTCTTTCTCTTTCATACTACTGCACGGCTCCATTCTATAGCCATCTTACATTTGGAACGGAGCCATTCAGTAGTTAGTATGAAAAAGAAAGAATTACAGTGCAAATAAATCAAACCTGTTAGGTTTGTGCAATGCTATGTTGTAAATTGTAAAACCCATCAAGTCAGTGCTTAATTTGTAAATAAAAACGTGCCAGTGCTGCAAGCTCTCCTCTGAAATATGCAGCTGCTGCAATTAAATGCGCAAGTACAGAATACTGAGGCAGGTAATCCTAAAGCGATCTTGGGCCTCTTTAATCTAGCCTCTCCCTGCCCCTTAAGCTCACCTTTGCAGCTTTCTGATTTCTCCCAATGTGGAACTCTTCCCTCCTTCTCTTTCTCCATCTTTTCTATATGTGTCTTTTGATCGCATTAAATGCCTGATGCAGAAAACTAATTGCTGGTGCCCTCCACTGGAACCCACGGTCTCAAAGTAAGCACTGCTTCCACTGCGAGTATTTCTCTTTCTTACCACCGTACAGCTAACAAAGCTGCACGGTAGTATGAAAGAGAGAGACTTGCAGTGGAAACAAACTAAACAATTTGGGTTTTACAATTTACGTCGTAACACTGCAAAAACCTAACAAGTTTGATTTATTTGCATTGCGATTCTTTCCCTTTCATACTTCCTTACGGCTCCATTCTAAAGACATTACGTTTAGAACGAAGCTGTACGGTAGTAATCACAGTGCAAATAAATCAAACGTGTTAGGTTTTTGTAATGTGCATTTGTGGCCCGAGTAACCCGTGTGGTAATGCCATGTGGCCGGGTTATGGAAGACACACCTATTGCAGAAGCCCTTTATCGGCTTCATCTCAATCAGCGAGAAAAATGGAAGTGCTCCATGGACATGGCTTACATCCCCTCACCCCTAAAAAAAAAAAAAGTGAGGTAACTGGGAGCCATGGCCAATAAGTCAAGGGAGCCACAGGCTCAAAATGTTTGGGAACCATTGGGTTAGTCAAAACATTTGATTGATTCTCCCTTACAACTATTTAGTTTATTTTCTTTAAACCTCTTACCAACCTAATGGTTCTTCTTTAAACCTCTTACCAACCTTATGGTTTTCCTGGGAGTAGTCTCTTCTGTGAAGTCAATGGATGTACATTCGCTATGCAGATGATTTGCAGGTGGAATGTTCAGAAAATCTTTCCAAATGGAAAACCCATTTTCCTATTTTAGGGGGTCACTTTACAGTTGCAGAGGCAAACTTGCAAATGAAATGTGTAAATTTCTTAATTGTTTCATTACAGACTATTGCAAGAAATTATTGCCTGGACTCTTATTCGAGATGAATACAAAGTGATAGACTGAATTGATCTTGCCCACAAGTAATTCTTAAGGGCTGCATTGCAATGCATCATGTTTTGTGTGCTGTTACTACAGACTGGGACCGACTGAAGGCAGACCACATTCTTTTTGTATGTGGACAGGAGCACCCCTATCAATGCTTAACCTTGTTGGGTCTCACCACTGAGGTGCAGCATTGGTCCAGTCTTTACAGCGAAATACTGGGCTCAGGTCGTAGAGGTCAAAGCACGTTTCATGTGAAACTCTAAGAAAGATGTACTTCAATGTTGTTGAATACTTAGTCTTCTTGGATGGTGTGAACAGTATTCTAAAATGCAGTGTTTCTCGCTGTGACTTAGCTGTTGTGCTTTGCAGTGCACAGTGAAAATCTGTCCCTTTAAAACAATAAATATCAATCAGAAAAAAACATTATCGAAAGTAAGCAAACTTTACATTAGAATGTGGGTCAAATGGGTTTAGATGGGGAACTCCGCAGTGAAACGAGGCTGGTGTGTAATGAGCGACCCGGAGTGGCTTACTAATGAAGGGAACTGGGAGTAAAACATGAGTTGTTTATTGGTAATATTGTTCTGAAAGACATGGGCTTTGCTGTAGAGATATTCAACAGTAAGACGACGTTTCAGACTAAATGATCTCCTGGCATGTGGTTAGTACTTGCCAGCACCCACTCCACATTTACCTCGTGTGCACCAGCGGCATCTTAATTTTGGGAATTCGGTGAATGACCACAATGTATTCTATTCACATGTTAATAGATTGCAGAAGTGTTTCTAGATGATTAAAAAAGTATGTTTTTTCTAATGACGAGACGTGCATGTATTGAACCTGTTAAGCCTAAAATAATGTGGATTGCAAGAAACAAATGATTTTAAAATAATGTCTGTTTGTCTAGTCCAAGAAGTCAGTCAATTGTTTTCCACGACCAATGACACCCAAAGACGCAAGTAGGCGTAAAGTTGGCACGTTGGAGACAAAGAAGAGTGGGAACCAGCCGGTAAGCAAACCGTGTATACCTTTGCACGCTCTTTTGTTAATAATGTCTTTTTGGTGGTTAATTTCACTCATGCTGTAGCTATCAAGATCAGTCTGACCGGGATTCTTGTTCCCTGAAGGAGAATCACGCACTCACCCGATCCTTCGGGTTAATCCAGTAGTTAGTAAATGAAATGGCAGCAAAGAATGCCTGGAAAGTGTGCATTGGATGCACAACGTGTAACCAAGGTGGCTGCGCTCTCCAACCTCCAATAAGGTCACAGTCCCACTGAGCCATACAATTCCCCAGATCAGGCACGAGTGCATCTCTGAACTAGTACATGGACCTGGGACACAGTGATGTGCCATTTTAGAGGACTAGCAGATGGTGTGCGGGCGCCTTGAAGCAGATGTGCGGAAGAGGCCTACACTGCGGATGTGCCGCTGACACCCTATCCTGTGACCGCTTCAGACCAGAGGGGCACCCTGGAAAACATTAGCTGCTGGGCCAGTGTCACAGCACCAGGGGACACTGGCTGCTTGAAGGTGCCTAGCCAGTAAGGGAGCAGAGTGCTGTGCTTCAGCCTGCCAGTCGGCTCGCAGTTTATTTCTGAGCGTGGCACTGGCTGCACTTTGGCCGTGGCACAGCTGGTCTGCCGCCCAGAGCTGAGTGCCGGCGCTGCCTGCCGGTCTGTCGGTGCCCCTCTGGCCAAGAGACTTGGAATAAGGCTGGACCTGTGAGGCTGAGCTGGAGTTCTGAGCACCACATATGCTGTGAGGATATGCAGGGATATAGAGATCTTGGCGATCCTTGCCACTGGGGGACGCCCGACGCCCCTGTGCAGAGGGGCCAGGAGAGAGAGAGACAGCCATACCATGTGTGCCTGACGAGCTTCACAATCTGATGGACTTCTAGCTGCTTATTTCTTACCTTTGAATTTTATTTTTCCAGGTGTCAGATCAAAACCTGAAATTTTTCTCGAGCAGTACCCCTGCGCACCATTAGGTGACATTGTTTGGGTCTGCATTGGCGAGTAATGAGCTAACAAGGGAATCATGTTAAATATTTCATATATTTTTGGGATATTTGTCCTAATAGGTGACACTCCAGAATCAAACATAACCTAGTTGAATACACAATTTGTGACACAGATAAATGAAAAAGAAGAGGAAAAGAAGCTGAAATAAGGTGCATACTAAAGCAAATTTTGAAAAAAAACTTCTTTATATTTAATGAAGTTGCAAAGGATATTAATCATAAAGTTCCATAGGGACATTAATCCTGTGAAACATAGTTGAACAGTTTGCTAAAATCAGAGATTGTCTGAGAAGTCCGCTCCAAAAATGATGCATCACACACGATGAATCAATATAATAAAGATCCAATAGTTGTATTTGTATAGAGTCAGAATTGGCATTGACGTTTGTCTCACTTGTACTAGAGATCATCCCCAAAACAATCAGATTTTAGGAAATGAGACGAAGACCCCATAAAAACTAGTATATATTTGAAAATGGCAAATTAAAGTTGAATCCATCAGTATGCCCCAAATCAATTAGTCTACCATAACCCGTGTTGGGAACGTGCAAAATTATTACCATGTGAAGTGGAAAAAATTAAGTGAAGTGCTCAAGTGCAACCTTATAGAAGAAATATATATATATATATATATATATATATATATATATATATATATATATATATATATATATATATATATATATATATATATATTCAATAGCCAATATAACTTATAGACAACCAAACGTCTTGCCTCATGGGGAGGAAATCACAATAGTCTTGGCCAAAGACACAAACAAATTTAAGAAAGGCTGTGAACCAAAGAGATTTATATTTATGAATTATTCAATGTCTAGTAAGCGAAGTGGAAAATAAGGAAGTTCAAAGGACTCACTATATTTTCACAGATAAATGCAGCAGAACTTTCAATCGCGCTGGAAACAGTAGAAGTCAAGAACTACTCTCAACATAACTGCTTGGGGAAGCAACACTAAACCATAGAACGATCGGGACATTGCACGCTTAAGAACAGCAAATGCAACTGGAATATTAGGGCGTTCCGCGTTTACAGAAGTACAGCTAAAGTCAGAAATTGTTTATCCTCAATGTGATGTGAAATTTTGAGTAAATGTAACTTCAAAGTGTTATACGCTTACCCTGGTGGAACGGATAACTATACGTGGTGTCTTTGCATGTGTTTTTTTTATAGCAAAACAGAGCTTTGTCAGTGCTCAAAATAAACTACAGCACTAAATTAGAGCTACTCTTTTAACATCAACACGTGGGAAGACCACAGTAGACTATAAATCATCAGCACGTTACACGCTTAAGAAACCGCAAATGCATGTGCAATACTAGGTGTAGGAATTACCCTCTTTCTTGGCATGGCATTTTCTGCCTGTTGTCAGTGTGTTTGACTGTGCTCACTGGGATCCTGCTAACCAGGACCACAGTGATTATGCTATCTCCCTTCTAACATGGTTACTTGAACCATTTTCACCCAACATTTGGCATACTGCTGCCCCCATACAAGTATGTATGTATGTATGTGTATGTAAGGTGTATTTGATAAAGCGCATTTTGACCAGAGGTATCAAAGCACTAAGAAGGCAAAACAAGATTTCTGCTGCAGCTCCCAATTAGGATTGAAATAGCCAAGTTTTGACTAGTTTGCGGAAAGACAGAAGAATGGGGGCATTCCTAATTTTGAAAGGGAAGGAATTCCATAATCTTTCAGCGGCTGCTGAAAAACTATTCCTCTTTCGACCCCCCCCCAAACCCACCCATTTCACTTTTTTTGTCAGGGGAGGGCAAGCTAACCTAAGATTAGCTGATCTGAGGGGGCGACCAGGCATGTACCACTTAATAGATGGAAGAGAGGAATGAGGGCCATGTAAATATAGGGCCTTGTGAGCAAGACACAATGTTTTGAAAATTATATGTTTCCTGATCGGTAGCTAGTGGAGTTAATTTGGCAGATGCAAACTTGTCTAGACCCAGTACCAGATGCGCACTTTGATTCTGAATAAGTTGTAGCTTATTTAGAGATGCTTGATTGATGTTAAGATACAGGGCGTTACAGTAGTGTAGCCTTGATCCGATCAGGGCCAGAACTACCGTTACTCTAGGGTCCCAAGGTATGAAAGGAACAATTAAGCATCTTAATAATCCAAATGCATGAATTGGTGATTTTATCAACCTGGGTGTCGAAGGTTAAGGCAGAGTCACAGACAATCCTGAGGTTTTTGACCACGGCAGAGGGGACTGTTCGTGTCCCACACAACTCTGGCCACTAGTTTGAATGCATATAGATGAATTGGCACCAAATATAATGACCTGGGTTTTGCCCCCATTCATCTTAAGCCAATTTAGATCCATCCAGTTTTTTACTTCTGTCATAGAGGACTGAAATATTTTTGCTAAGTCCAATGTCATATCTTGAAAGGAGACCATAATTGGTGTGTCATTGGCATAGGAAGACATCTGAAATCCAAAGGAGCGCATCAAGTCTGCCAGTGGTGGGACTTACAAATTAAACAGGGTCGGGCTTAAAGAGGACCTCTGTGGAACTCAACAAGGGAACTGAAATGGGGACGAACTAAAGTCCCCGCATTTAACTAATTGTTAACTGTCCTGGAAGAAAAATGTAAGTATGTTCAAAGCTGGTCCTCTCAGTACATCCTGGGAAAGACTATCAGTTAATATGAAGGGTGAGATGGTATCAAAAGTGGCTGACAGATCCAGCAAGATTAGGATTGCACCATACAACCCGCTAGTATATGGTACCCAGGGCATTGGGGTACCAGGGATCCTCATGGGCTGCAGCATGTATTATGACACCCATGTGGAGTCCATGCAAAGTGTTCTGCAGGTCTGCCATTGCATCCTGCGTGAAAGGGTGCATGCAGCCTTTTACACTTCAGGTCACTGTAAGTCACCCCTGTGGCTGGGTGCAAGTACCTGTGTGTGAGGCACTAGCAGAGGTGCACCCCACAAACTCAGTTCCATTTTTCTGGATTTCGTGAGTGCAGGGACGCCATTTTATGTGAGCACTGCACATAGGTCGCTACCTAGGTGTCAAACAGGTCTTATAGGGTTCTGTTACGTATTCCTTGCAGTGTTTGTATTTTCTACACCTTGGTGTAGACTTTTCTATAGTGTCAAACTGTTCTTTGCACATTCTTATTTCTTTTCCTAACTTCAGTCAGTCCATAATACGTCTTCTGAGAGGTGTACCTCTTTGTCAATTTTGCTTAGTCTGTTGTGCAGACTTCTTGTTATTTAACTCTTTGTAGTTTTTACATTTGTTGCCCTTGCTTGCAAAACTTCCTTCGGAAGGATTTTGCCCATTTTCAGGGGTACTTCTTCTCCATGAAGATATTAGATCTGTCATATTTGATAAGCTTGATTATTGATACCTCATTATAGGTACATGACTCTGTGTAGTTGAGTTCACACTTGGAGGGGTGTCATTGGATGTATTCATTAATTTAGGACTGATTCCTTTCCAAAGAATCTAGTTACTTTTATAGTTTTACCATTGAGAGATTTCTACTACATCCTTTGATCCTATATTGACCTCTGTTTACACTTCTATACCAAGGCCCTTCTTGCCTTTATAATAAAACTATAAATAAATAAAAGTTAAATCGCTTTCAGTGACGAACACATGTACATCTGTGGTTGTTCTATATGTTTGTATCTATGTGTGCACATGTTTACATATATGCTTGTTACTATATAGGCGTTGTTTCTTTCTCCTGTGTCAGTAGACGTGTATTTTACATATCTTGATGTCTTTCTTATATTTGCTCCTTTCTTGCTGGGGTTAAAGTATTTAATGTACCAAATGATTAGTCTTGTTCTCTTCATTGGGGCAACTGTCTGCTTTATCTGCACGGCATACTTTATTATGTTTGCCTTTTGGTGTAGATCTGCTTGACGTATACTTTTCCATGGTGAGGGGTTCTGCTCCATTGCCAGTTATGCTACTCTGTGTTCCAACAGCGTGGAACCTGCAGTTACGGCCTACATCTAGGAATGGATAGATGCACATTCTACTATATGCACCCACTTGTAGTCTTTCATATCCACAGTTTCTTGTCTTTATGATCACAATGCTGTGTTCATTTCCACGGTCTTGCCTTTCTGTTAATACACGGGTTTTCACTCCTTTAAACAAGCGAGTAGCTTTATCTTAGATGCTGCTCTTCGCCTTTTACACTGATTGCTCATGTTCACATAGCTTTCTTCATTCCATGCTTGTTATGGTTCCTGACTCCTAATCACTGGTTCCTCTGCGGAGTCCTTGGTAATGCAGTATGTTACGGCTCACATACCTTCTTCTGTATGTCGGTCTTTTCACATTTTTCTCGACCGCTTCTGTTCTCAGAACATAATTTTCGGGCTATCCAACATAATTTTAACTGTGCGGTGATGGGTGAGGTTTTACCCATGTTCTTATTGTTTTTGGATCCCTTTTCTTACAGTTGTCTTTTCACAATTTTTTTCTTATTGAGGATTTTCTTCCTCATGGGTTTTTTGCCATATACTTAGTCTTTTTCTTCAGGACTAAATCAGTTTTCCTTCTGCATAAACGGCTTTCCCTGTGGTTAAGTCACATATGACACTTGATTGACATGCTAACGTGGATAAGTTTATTCTATGCTATAATGTGGATGAGCTTCTTTCTGTGCCCTTCTGTTTTATGGTGTTATTCACCTGTGCTTAATTCCACAGGTTGAGATGTCGTTGACTGTTATTATTCTCCCTCATTTTTCTTCTTGTCCGGTCTTTTACTCTTTCTCGACCGGTTTCATTTAATACTTTGACACTGCTGAGGGTCTCCGTTCGGAGCCCCTCCTCCAGGGTTTTTATGCGTTATCTGATTCTAAATTAAGGAATCTGTGGCTAGATATCTCTATTAGATGAACAAGTTACTTACCTTCGTTAACGATGTATCTGGTAGAGACAGTGTCTAGCTGCAGATTGCTTAACGATCATTTCCACTCTGCAAAAAGAGTTCCTCTGTGGTCTCCATAAATTTCATATTGCAAATCTACACCTAGGTTTAAGGCTTGGGTTATAATTGACACAAGCGTGTCTTTTATTTGATCCATATTGTTTCCATTACTAGTTTCTATTGTGGTTCCATGTTTTGAGTGCAGAAAACAATTGTGGAAAAAACTGACATCAACGTATCGGCAGTGGAGTTATATGGACTCCGTTTACATCACATCCAGTGAACAGCGTAATTAGAGTCGCGCAATGCCATCTGCCGACGCCCAGATGTACTAAGGGAAAAAGTTATCAGATCCAGGCTGTCTGGGGAAGATTCTAAGTTCATGAATCTGCGGCTAGATACTGTCTCTACCAGGTACATCGTTACCAAAGGTAAGTAACTTTTTGTCACCAAAAGATGTCAATGCCGAGCCCTCACCTTGTTTGCATCTGGTGCCTCGAGTACGACCACGACATGAAGACCTGTGTCGACTGCTGCGCAATGTATCCGAAGGCCTTGAGGAAGCTCCGTCCTTTTGATGTGCTTCACCAAAGCGGTCTCAATCCTGGTCGAGAAGGTCCCAAGATTGGTCAGGGAGTCCAAGATCTTTGTCACACCAAGTCATCAGGCCACTCTGGTAAGCCCCACCATAAGAAGACGAGGAAGAGGTGATTGACTGCACCCCGTCCATCGGCCGACAAGATGAGGGAGCTGGAGCAACCCCTGCTTAGCTCCCAAACTGTTTCTGATGGGAGAAAAGCAGCCAAGTTCACAATCTGATGTGGACTAGACACCACAGACTCACTGGGCAAAGGAGTTTCAAAGTTGGTGGCCTTATGCCGCCACAACTGGCTTTACAGGGAATGTCCAAGCATTACGTATGGACATACCCCCTTTGAATGGCTAAAGTCTATTCGGAGAAAAGGCTCACTCAGTGTTGGAGTGCATCAAGGTTAATAGGGCTATAACCAGATTCATGGGCCTGTCCATGGGCCCCTCACCTACTCCAGTCTGCCTTTCGTGGCTTCAGAAGGGGCTTCCAGCCACTATTGCATGCAAGCTTCCCAGCCTATGCATGGCTGAGGACGCGATCCCCTCAGACCCCGTGGGTAGAGTGGCCTGCATGGTAACTCTGCAGTGGGATCCAAGTCCCAGTGGGCACAGCATCAGGCGGACTGCTCAGATCACGTTCAGATTTTGGAGGAGACTGCTAAATATCTGCAGTGATGGTTGCTGGACCCCAACTGGGTCAGCCGAATACCTCATTCCCTACTTCATCCAGAGCTAACTTTGATGCATTGCTTCTGGGGAGTGGCAACCACTTGGTAGAGGTGGAGATCAGAGTCCTGGCTCCACATCAGCCTGGAGCTGTGTGCCATCCACTTGGTGTTGAAGGCCTACCTACCATCCATCAGTTGGCAGCTGTTTCAGATTCTTAAATACAACACCACCGCCATGTAGTATTGCAACAAACATGGCAGGGTGGTGTTGGGGACCCTGTGCCAGCAGAGACACTAAGTCTATGGAAGTGGCTGGAACACTAGACACTATTACTTGTGGTCTGCCTCATGGCTGGGTCTGTAAAGACCAGAGCGGACAACTCAGTTGCCAACTCCTAGCAGACTACAAGCAGCAATTACAGCTGTAGATGGGGCAAGCTCTTTTCCAGGAAAGGGAAGAACCTTGCATTGATCTGTTACTGCTGAGAATGTGCAATGCCTAAACTTTTGGCATTGGAGTTTCCAAGGTGTCTCCTTTGGGGATGAAATCCGCCTAGAGTGCAATGAGTTATCAAGAATGTCCTTGTCCAAGTCATCCTAGTGGGCCACCGTTTTGGGCAACAAATGTGGGATCCAAAACTCCTGGGCCTGAGCATCTGTCTTCAGATCCGACTCTGTCTTTGGGAGTATCTTCTGTTGGAGCGGTGGGCAGAGTCTTACATCCAGGCCTGTGCAATTTTCACCTTCATGCTTGGACTTTGAGCAGTGAAAGCTTACTGCCTACGATCTCCCTCCCGAGGTGATAGATGTTATCTTGACAGCCAGAAGTCTTGTGACAAAATCATTGTTTCCCTGCCTATAGGACACGATTTTGGTTTGGTACAGTGCTTGACAGATTGACCAATTTCGAGCCAAATTATGTGAAGTATTGCTTTTTGTATTATACCTAGCCCAGCTAGGACTTGATTTGGTCACAGTTAACAGTACCTGTCTGCCATTTAGTCCTTTTTACGATCACTGGATCAGTATTCTTTGTTTAAATCACCCGATATTTTAATGGTTTGCTGTATTTGCTTCCACCCTCTCCCCTTTATCATGCCTCACTGGTACCTTAACGTGGTCCTCACCTTCCTGATGTGTACTTTTTGAGCTGCTACGTTGCTACCTACTACAGCTTCTTAGCCTCAAGGCAGCGTTCCTCATCACCTTCACATCTGCGTGACACCTAAGTGAATTACAAATCCTTTGTCAACCCACGATGCTCTCTGCTTTTCCTTGACAATTTGGTCCTGAGAACCTGAGCTTCCTTTTTTTGAAATTGGTGTCTCCTTTTCATGTCAGGCACCACATCCTCCTAGCGATGTTCTTTGCTTCTGCTCACTCTGAGGAGGAGAGCCTCCATTGGTTGGATCCTGAATGGGCTCTTAGCTCCACATAGTGTGTGCTAAGGAATCTCGTCTGGACCGTCAGCTCTCTGTAGGATTTGCTGGAGCAGAGTAGTGCAGGGCAGTGCTGAGGAGCGTCTTTCAGTGGATTGTACCGCACATTCATATCTGCTTCGCACTGGTGAAGAAGCAGCCCCCGGAAGGTTTCCTGGCTCATTCCACCAGAGCCAAGGCCATCATCACTGCATTGGCACCCAGAGTGCCTGCACTGGATATTTGCCAGGGTGCTATCTAGATTTCATTCCACACCTTCATGAAGGAGCATTGTTTGGATTACACGATCTATTAAGATGGAAATTTTGCCCACGCGGTCCTGCAGGACTTCTTGGTTTAAGCCAGTTCAAAGAGACACCATCCAGAGCTGCTGCTTTTTTCCTTGTTTAAAAGGTGAAGGCTCTGTGGTTAGTGTCACAAGTAACCTTTGTTAACGCTCTTTCTGGTAGATACTGTCCAAACACAGGTCCCTCACTGAACCCTCCTTCCTTCCCATTCTGTGCACTGGATTCTTTTCCACCTAAAATGCTTCCAAATAAAGATATCAGCATGTCCGTTTTCTGTTGGGCTCTGCGTTTGGGGTAACGTACACCTTAGAAATGTGCCAACATCAGCCTGCACCAATAGTGCCTATATGTGGTTCCACGCTTCACATCTGGACCAGAACAGCGGTGTAGAGAGGAATAGTGTTGGCACAGGGCCACCTATCGGTGTGCAAATGTACTGCGTTAAACGTTTCTCAATCAGTTTGAAGCCTGGGTATATGCAGAAGATGAGAAATCTACTGTTAGTATTTACCAGAATTAACTTTACAGAAGGCAAGTAAATTCAAGTCTAGACATGCCATCTAGTTGCCAAACCAAAGACTGTCTCTTAGGAAAGAAATCGCCTCCATCTTGAAGTTCTGATAAACCGGTTACTCGTTGAAATTCCTGATCTTGATGACCATCTGATGGCCCATTTCTCCCATCTCTACCAAGAATAAATTGCCCAGAAAGCCCTGTGGATGTAAGGTTGATCGAACTGTGGTCCCTTTTTCCACCAGAGCAGATATCTCCTGACCTATAAGGGACTTCTCACCCAAGGAGATTGGGTTGGTTTCTCCACTTGTTCATTGAACCGTAAGTTTCGTCTGAAATCTGTAATAGTTTAAAGAATCCATGCTTTGTTTGTCTTCCCACAAACACAAAAGGGGATGAAAGGAATGCTTGTAAATTGTCTCACTTGAAATCACTCTGGGTAGCACTCCAACCCATTACTTTTTGCATACTTTTACCACTCAAGACTGAGTCCCACCTTGTGGAAACAGTATTGACCCTGCTCCTCATGTGAATAGCCTATCCCAAACTTCCATGCGAGACCCTCTGAAGAGGAGACCACGTCTAGGCATACCCTTAGTCACTTAGGGTGTTGCAGTGAACACACACAGGTGATCAGAGTAATGCTTGCTTAAGACGAAACTCTGTCTAGTGGCACACTGGGTGAAAAAAAAAAAAGGTTTGGAATGTTGGTTGCCCTGAACTATTGCCAGGGGCTGGACTGACCAATCAGCCTCTGTTTATTTGCCTTGTTACCAGTGAATTAATTCTTCCAGTCTCTCCTTGGCTCTTAGATGGAAAGAAGGGGGTATCTCTTACCTGATTGCCCACACATTGGCGCTGCTCCCCTGAAAGATCCTAGTTATCCACATGCCTTTCCTGGCTCTCTTGAACGACAGAAGGAGCTGAAGCAACCCTCATGCTGCCATTGTCATCCTCATTTTGAAACATAACCTCCACTCCCTCTACCTGATCTGGCGCCTTTGGAAAGGGAGAAAGCAGGAACCTGCAAGAGGAAGATTAAGGGGCTGGCAGTGTTCAGGTAGTGGATGAAACAGGTTTGAGTTGGATTCAAGACTGCACAGTCTTGGTGTTAGGCACACCATCATTTAGTTGCACCAGCCACAGGCTTCTGATTAGAACTTTAGGCACCAGCACACATTTTACAAGCTACGCACTGGCCTGGAAGAAGACCACAGATTATCACAGAAACCACTGCACCAGTGTCAAGGCGTCTACCACGGTGTTGATGCAAGGAGTTGCTGGCCCTTGATGTTTGCCAGGCTGCAATGTGGGCAAGAACACATTGCCACTCA
This sequence comes from Pleurodeles waltl, assembly GCF_031143425.1. Taxonomy (NCBI): domain Eukaryota; kingdom Metazoa; phylum Chordata; class Amphibia; order Caudata; family Salamandridae; genus Pleurodeles; species Pleurodeles waltl. The sequence goes on along the minus strand of NC_090447.1, from coordinate 73,468,545 downwards.
GTATTGCAGACCTTTTTGGTTTGATCCCTCTCCACAGACCCTTGCCCTGGTATTTCTTCTAAGGTGAGGAATCTGCAGCTAGACATAACAATCGGGATCGCTCTTTCAGATAGACACCTTAACTGCAGATTCCTCACTAGCCTCCCTGCTCCACTTTCTGTGGAGTGGCCAATTTCTAACATCTAAAAAAGTCCCAAATTAGTATTCAGCACACTACTCCCAGCGATTGTTTACACTCCACATCAGGTGACTCATGCTCATGCCTACAGAATGAGAAACACCAATAGCAGTAATGTCAATTATCCAGCATCTGCAAAAATCATTGGCAAATCAAGTGGGTCCCAAAGGTGTGACTTATTGGCTTTGCCAATGCTTATTTTGTTTGCACTTTATTTCAAACTATTCTAATTTTCTCATTTATTAGAGACTCCAGTTCTTGGAAGAGAAAGCACTGGCCACTGAATGTATTTTCTATGCTATATGTTTCTGAGTTTTTAACCTATTAACAACTTTTTACAGCATTTAGCTATCATGAAAGTGGAGCAGCTTATTTATGGAATTTGAGTATACAAAGGAGTTCATCCTCTTCTATCTAGTTTCGCTTCTGAGCTCATACATTATCCACTACCTAAATGAGCCCCCCCTCCCCTCTTGTAATGGTTGCCTCTTTAGGTATCTTGCAATTAAAAAGAATTGCAATTTCTTCTGGTCTATAAAAGTTTGGATTATTGTACCCCTACTCCTAGGTCTTGTATTTTAAACAAATGATTTTTTGGTGTCCCATAACTGAACTGTTTCAGTCATTCCATGTTCCTGAGTTCTACAAGTTTTACACAGTACCCCTAGTAAGAACTTGCACCAATTGTTACCATGGCAAAAACATTTGCTCTGCTACCCTTGCACCCTTAACTCTCTCCCTGCATCCTTATGTTTACTTAGGACATAGAAAGAAAATTTAGACATTGTTGCAAAACTCCCACAAAGACAAAGTAAATGTTGGGGTTGTTTTCTGTTTTCTCTGCAGCAGGCAAACAGGAGAGAGTCGATGGCCTTCAGCATTTTGAATACACCCAGGAGAATCGGAGACTCCCTTCTACGTCGAGGACTTGGAAAAAAGACTCCCACATCCAAGAACTCTCCCCGTGGAAGCAGCAATAGTTCTAAAGCCACTTCCGCTAATGTCACCAGTGGGCGGTCTCAGCAAAGCTCAATGAGAAATTCACCCCTTCGGAAGTCTCCCAGGATAGCTTCCACAAAGTCCCCGAGAATACAGAATAAGGTGAGTGATAGTACGCTCCAGCAGAACGATCCTTCACGATAGTTCATGAATGATCTTGGTGAAAAATGGTAATTGATATATGAAAATGTTTCCCATATTACATTTAGGAGGTACCATTAATGTAGGTAGTTTGTAACGGTATACCTAAATTCGTCTGATAAATGTATACAAAATGTCCCCTTGTTGCTTAGATTTAAAAACTTAGTCATATTAATGTAGTCTATAACTTGACATTTAATTTAGCCAGAGAAGTTGGAAGGGCCTAATTTAATATCAGATCATATTCCTATCATAGATTTAAAGACATCTTTAGTAAGGGCTTATTTGGTGGATACTTCTAATTGCAAATCTCCACCTTTGAAGATTACCACCCCAATATTGACGAAGTGGAGCTGCATCTAAGCACCACCCCTGCTCACTGATCTACGTTGCTTTCTTTTCTCACCTTCCAACAAAGAGCCAAAGCTCCTTTCCAAACTTTGTTGGTTTTCCAACAGCTCCAACCGTTTCCAATCAGTGTGCTAGGGAACGATGTGCCAATACTGCTGTTAGATGTCAGTTACAGACCCACGTGAGATGTCATTGATCTGGGCTTGAGACAACTCTAAGGTGTAGAAGTGTGCCTTCATGCATCCAAAGGCAATCTGAGACTTAGAGGCGATGCCGTACGTTGCTGAACAGTGTCATGTCCTTCGTGCAGGTACTGCTCACGCTCCACGTCACAGGCCCCAACTCAGTCCTGAGGTCACTCTCACACCTGTTCAACATCATGCCAAAAGTCTGGCGCACATTTGGGCTCCACAGGGGCCTTCAGTTTGGTTTCTGCGGGCAAGATCCTTCCCATTGGTGTCTTGGGACTGGTTACTGGCCCTGTACCAACTCTATACAAACTTCCACTCTGGCCCCGTGATCCACACTGGTTCCTGCCACCCAGACATCAGTGCTGAGGACAATCTGGTGCCAATACCAGTGCCCGACTTCAGCTTTGGCTCGAACCTGTCATTCTACGAGATGACAAAAGCGCAACCAGTCATTATTCAGTCAATCTCTAAGCCTGTGCCTCTGCTATGTTTCATCTACCAACAGAGGCTTCATTATGTTTTTGGTTCTGACTGATCCTTTGCGAGAGTAAGGTACCCCAAGATGCTGATGTTGACCATGGGGTATGGCTTGCTACCCCTGCAATATACTTTGATTTACAGGATGCAAGTGTACTTAATAACTCTCCAAGACAGAGCTTCATTCACCACTTGTAGCAGTGATTTGGTGGACATTTTAGGCACTACAATTCCAGCTGTCCTCCATAGAAACCACAAACATAAAGTTGTGTCTACCTGAGAGCTACACGCCAATGGGGAAAACTGGTTTGGCAACTGCTCTCCCCTCTTCGTCTCCAGCCTGTGTATCAGAACAAAGGAGCAGCCCCTCTTGCGTATTTCACATTTGCCCTTCAAAGCCGGCTTCATCTTTCAAGCTCGCCTTTTAGACTTACATCCTGTTTGTCCCTCCTGCCTGGGGGAGATAGCATCTCTTCTGGGGCAGGTCCTTAGTATTACTTCCTGAGAGTTGTTCACACCTTCCCCCAGGAGAGCAGAAGGCTGTCTTGTGGAAAGCGGTCACTGGAAAACTTAGGACAACAGTGGCAACTTTCTAAAGTTGCCATTTACTTCAGTTACATTAAAATCAACATGAGCATCAGCTCTGGATTTATGCACCAATTCTTTTGATACCTTGAAGTACCAACTTCAGTGGTTCCATTGCGAAGTTAGCACAGCTGAGTGGTCAGCGTGTAACCCTGTATTCGCCATCGCGGCTACTAGCCTTTCTAAAGTAGTAACAACAATGTGGGGTTTTTACTGTTCGAACATTCAAAAACACATGTCCCTCTTTTTAATATACAGTCCCCTGCAGTAGGGCTCGATAGGCATTCCTTAGGAGTGACATATATATTTTTTTTAAAAAGGGAGGTCTCGATCTTGTCATTTTTAATTGTTAAAGTCGAGTTAGCAGGTCAAAAACTGCTCTGCCAGTCAGCAATGGCAGGCTGAGTCAATCTTTGCTCTGTCACACCTTCTTGGTGGCACAATAAGTGTTTCATTCCATGAGGGACACTTCAGCTTGCAGCCTTTGGTTACCCCCTGTACCATATACTAAAGACTTATAAGTAAGTTAACATATGTCAATTATGGTGAACAAATCAGACATAAATGTTTTAAGACTCAGAGCGAGACTTGGTGCACCTTCATAGTTGGAAAAATAAAAACAGCTTTTCAGTCCAAAACATTGGGGTTTATCCTGCAAAAAAGGCATTACCCAGAAGCTTCACACTTTAGATAAAGTTTCAGTTGGGCTTATTCAGACAATACTACTGTCTCCATACAGATTGGTTTCTGGCCGTAGATTCTTCAACTTTTGATTATTTTCCAGGCATCTTTTAAATTGAGATGTTTTCCCTACTGCATAGTGAGGGTGTTTGATCCTCCTCACGCATTGTAGGAAGCTGGCCTGGTGTGTAGTGAGTACCCAAGGTACTTACAGTAGGTCCAGGTATCCTCTCTTAGTGAAGTGTAGACAGTGTCTAGGAAGACAGGCTCTCTACAGGTAGCTGTGGATGAGCAGCCAAGGCTGATCTAGTAGACATGCAAAGTTCATGCAAAACCACTGTAGTCACACAGCACTTACATACATGAAAGAAAACACTCAATGTTACAAAAATAAAGGTAAGTCCCCCACCAGTCAGGACAGCTCCTAAGGTGTCCTGAGCTGAGGTGACCCCTGCCTTAAGAAATCCTCCATCTTGGTTTTGGAGGATTCCCCCAATAGGAATTAGGGATGTGCCTCCCTCACCTCAGGGAGGAGGCACAGAGAGGGTGTAGCCACCCTCCTGGGCAGTAGCCATTGGCTACTGCACCCCCAGACCTAAACACACCCCTAAATTGAGTATTTAAGGGCGACCCTGATCCCAGAAAATCAGATTCCTGCAACCTGAAGAAAGAAGGACTGCTGACCTGATAGCCCCTCAGAGACGATGGAGACAACAACTGACTTGGCACGAGCCCTACCGGCCTGACTCCAAGAACCTGCACAGTGACGCATCCAGCGGGACCAGCGACCTCTGAGGACTCAGAGGACTGACCTGCACCTAAAGGACCAAGAACCTCCAGAGGACATCGGCTCTGTACAGAAACCGCAACAAAATTGCAACAAAGAAGCAACTTTAAAGAGACTCTCACTTCCCGCCAGAAGCGTGAGTCTTCACACTCTGCACCCGAATCCCCTGGCTCGAGTTCAGGACAACCAACACCGCAGAGAGGACTCCCAGGTGACTCCGACGTGGACACCCTGAATCGACCTCCCTGCAGGAGTGACCAGCAGGCGGCCCTCATCCTAGCCCAGTCAGTGGCTGGCCCAAGAAGCGCCCCTGTGCCCTGCCTGCATCGCCAGAGTGACCCCGGGTCCCTCCATTGATTTTTACAGCAAACCCGACACCCCTGTGCTGCTGAGGGTGTGTTTTGTGAGTTGCCCACTCACCCCTCCTCCCCCAACACATACACACCCACTCACCACAGTGCTCTACAAAACCCCCCCTGGTCTTCTCCCCGAGGACGCAGCAGACTGGAACCAGAGCACCCCTGTCCTCCATAGGCACCTATGTGTTTTGGGCCCTCCTTTGACCTCTGCAGCTAACCTGCCCTGTGTTGCTGGTGCTTTGGCTTTGAGGTTGCCTTGAACCCCCAACGGTGGGCTGCCTATGCCCTGGAGACTGACTGTGTAAGTGCTTTACTTACCTGAGAAACTAACGTTTACTTACCTCCCCCAGGAACTGTTGATTTTTGCAGTGTCCATTTTTAAAATAACTGTTTGCCATTTTAACCAAAACTGTGTGTACTACTGTTTTAAATCAAAGTTCTATACTTACCTGTGTGAAGTAACTTGCATTTTATGTACTTACCTAAAATTTTAATCTTGTGGATCTAAAAACAAATTAAGAAAATATATCTTTCTATATAACAACTTGTTGGCCTGGCGTTAAGTCTGTGTGTGTGTGTTCTTAATTTATTGCAGGTGTGTACAACAAATGCTTAACACTACACTCTGATAAGCCTGCTGTTCGACCACACTACCACAAAATAGAGCATTAGTATTATCTAATTTTGCCACTATCAACCTCTCAGGGGAACCCTTGGACTCCGTGCACACTCTCTCTCACTTTGAGATAGTATATATAGAGCCAACTTCCAACAGTGGCAGATTAACTCCTGCAGCCCATAGGGATCCCCTGGAACCCCAGTACCTAGGTACCATATACTAGGGGCTTACATGGGAGGTTCAGCATGCCAGTTGTGGGAAGAAAAGGGTAGTTTGCAGGAGAGAGCAAAACTACTGGGGCCTGGTTAGCAGGATCCCAGTAGACAGTCACACACTGACAACAGGTAGAAAATAGGGGGTAACCATGCCAAGAAAGACGGTACTTTCCTACACTCATACTTCAATTCAAGATGTTTTTTTAAATAGTGCAAAGCTACCTGACCTGGCATCCCAGCTCTTATTGCAACTCTCGCTCCTGAATGGCTACAGCTTCCACTTTGAAAAAAGGTGGGTATCTGATAAAGACTTCTAGTTGCAGATTCCTTACCTTTTGAATTTTCTCCAGGCGTCAGTCTGGATCTGGAGATTTTTCCTCAAGCAGTACCCCTGCGCTGCTTTAGGTGGTGTCAGTCTACTTCGTGTCCGTCGTTGGCGTCGGGTTCGTCCGATATGACGTTGCTGGTCCAATGTAGGCGCCACCAAGGCATGCTGATTTTGGTTCTTTTCTTTCAGCGCTAGACAACGCGCAGATCTGGCGAGCTATCCCTACAGTCACTTTTCGACTCAACTTTCGACTTTTGTCTATGCTTTTTTTACATTCTGGTACGTTGATTTCATCATGGAAGACCAGATTCAAGCCTTACTACTCCTGTCATCGGATGATGTCTGTGACGGGTTTGCACCTCCTGTTTCTGTTTGGAGCACGACCACAACCTGAAGTCATGCTCAGAGTGCCGGGCCGTGAATCTGAAGGGTTTAAGAAGAGCTGTCCCTAAAGCTACTTCTAGCTTGGCTCCACGTCGCGTCAATCCCATTCTAATTGTTGACTCCACCACAGAGCCAGACCGGCATCACTCGATGCCGATTCAGACTTCGATGGGGACCTTGTTCCCTAGGTCGGATCCTGACCCTTTTTGTTATGGGAATGGGTACAGTGAGAGAATGGAGGGGTTGCTGGACCTTCTAGAATTCCACCTTGATGACCCCCATGGACTGGGCTCAGGACCTGGGTAAGGCCAGTGGTCTGGACACCTCCCCTGATGCTGGAATGCTTTCTCTCCCTACCGTTGCAACGGAGGAGGGAGCTTCTTACTCTGTAGTGTTGAGGAGAGCGGCTGAGGTCCTGACCCTCGAGCTGCCTTCGGTGTCCATCAGGACTAGCCTCCTGCTGAGGTACTTCAGCCTGGGGCTTCCTCTTCAGAACCCCTTTTGCCCTTTAATGAAGCCCACTTCTGGAGACATGGTCCAAACCCATCACTTGGGGCTGCTGATAATAGGGCAATCGCCCACTGCCATAGGCCAGCTCTTAAAGACCCAGTGTTCCTGATGAAACATCCCACCCCTGAGAGCTTGGCTATCCAGGTCTCTACATCCTCAGACCCATTGCTGTTTGCACCCACAGATAGGGAATCCAAAAGACAGGATCAGCCTGGGAATGGGATGTTTTCTTCCTCCAGTCTGGCATTGCGGTCCGTGATCATCGCGTGTCTTTTGGGCCGTTATATCCATACTTTATGTGACATGGTTGCTCAGTTACTGCCACAGGTCCCGGAGGAGGCCTGGGTGATTCTCTCTCAAGCTGTTGCTTACTGGAGAGAAAATTCAGGATATGATGTGGACTGGATACGACCGACTCACAAGGTAGATCAGTCGCATCAGCTGTGGCTTTATGGTCCCACGTTTGGTTGAGGACGTCTGGCTTTTATGGGGATGTCCAAGCCGCTCTTAGGGACATGCCCTTCAATGCACCCGTCTCTCCGGGGACAAAGCAGACTCTGCACTCAAGCGCTTTAAGGAGTCCTGGGATATGGCCAGGTCCTTGGGCCCCACAGCTGCCCCTCTCCCCCCCTCAGTCTGCTTTTCACCCCTTTTGTGGTTATGGAAGGGGCACCTAGTCATGTCCCTTTCTCTTCAGCCACTGTCGAGGATACTGCCCATCCTCTGCATGACTGAGCATGTGGCATCCAACATCCTCATGGATGAGGGGGCTCGCGGTCTAGGAGACTGGCTAGTAACGTTGGATTTGCAGGATGCATATCTCCATATTCCCGTCCTGACTGCTCACAGATGTTACTTGCATTTCATGGTAGGCCACGAACATTTTTAGTTTACTGTGCTCCCCTTTGGCCTTACCAGCACCCCTCAGGTGTTCACTAAAGTGATGGTGGTGGTCACAGCTCATCTGTGGAGGTCAGTTTCAGTCTTCCCCTACTTCGAGGACTGGCTGTCATGTTCCATCCCAGTCCAGGATATTTAGGCTATTCCGATGTTTCAGCCTCTATTCTGGATTTCGGTGAGAATGACTGAGGCTGCATGCGCCAGATGGCATATGTGGGTACTGCATCAAGGAAATCTTTCCGACATGGTCCAGATCTCAGAGGGAACTGTGCAAGATCTGCAGTGGTGGCTTTTGAACCGCAATTGGGTCAGAGGCAGATCTCTCTCCCTTCCCCAACTAGATCTGACAAGTAGTGACAGATGCGTCACTCCTGGGATGGGGTGGCCAAATGAGAGAGGCGGAGATCCGAGGCATCTGGTCTCCGTCAGAGTCCCGGCTCCATATTAATATTTTGGAGCTCAGGCCAATCAGGCTAGCATTGAAAGCATTCCTTTCCTCTCTCCAAGGTAAAGTGGTGCCAGTGTTCACGGACAACACCACCGTCATGTGGCTCTGCAACAAGCAAGTTGGGTGGGGTCGTGGACCCTTTGTCAGGAGACTGCGCTCTGGACATGGCTGGAACACCAGGGCATATCCCTGGTGGTTCACCTTCTATCAGGCGCTCTGAACACCAGAGCGGACAAACTCAGCTGTCAATTCCTGGTTGATCATGAGTGGCATCCCCATCCGGAGGTGGCGCAAGGTCTTTCAGCAGTGGGGAGAGCCTTGGTTAGATCTATTTGCCTCCGCAGAGAACACACGTCAGCTGTTTTGTGCATTGGAGTTTCTAAAGTGGCACTCGCTCTGCGACACTTTTAGTCTTGAGTGGAGCTCAGGCCTCCTTTACCCCAATACGACTTCTGCCCAGAGTTCTCAAGAAGATCACGAATGACTGGGTCAGATTCATTCTTGTGGCTCTGGACTGGGCGTAAAGAGTCTGGTATCCTGAGCTCTCGAGCATGGCCGTCGATCCTCCAATCAAACTAGATTTTCGGTCACTGCAGCAAGGAATGGTTCTCCACTCAAACCTGTCCATTCTCCGACTTCTTGTATAGAGATTGAAAGCAGCAGTTGACAACTTCTGACCTTACTCCCAAAGTCTGTAATGTTATAAACGAAGCCAGGGGTCCGTCACCAAAACGGTATATGCCTGTCGTTGGAACAAATTTGTGGCATGGTGCACAGACCAGTCTGTTGACCCCCTCTATCAGAGCTCCAATTTGTTCTTTCTCTAGCCCAGCAGGGCTTTGCTATCTCTACTTTCCTGAGATTACCTGACCAACCCTTCTTGTTTAAATCTCCTATCGTTGGTAGATTCCTGAGGTGTCTGACCTATGTTTCCTCCTTCACTGTTCATAATGCCCCAATGGGATTTGAACTTGGTTCTTACTTTTCTGCCACTTCAAGCCACTTCATAACTGTCCCCTTAGGCTTCTTACTCTAAAGACAGACTTCCTTGTTGCCACCACTTCTGCCCACAGGGTCAGTGAGCTGCAGGCTTTCCTCAAAGCCACCCTTCATTTCCACGTTTCCATCCATCCTGACAAGGTGGCTTCGTACCAGGGCTTCCTTTTTACCAAAAATGGTCACGCCCTTTCATGGAGGCCAATCTGTCACTTTGCCAACTTTTTACACCCCCAACACACACAACACCCTCCACCCCCAATCCTTCTAAATAAGAGGAGAGACTCCACCGCCTGGACCCAAAAACAGCATTGGTGTTATATCTTGATTGTACCAAGCAGTTCCGGGTGGATGATCAACTCTGTGGGTTATGTGGGTGCAAAGAAAGGTCAGGCAGTGCAGAATAGAATCAACTCTAGATGGGTCGTTCTCTGCATTAAAATGGGCTACGAATTGGCTAAAAAGCAACCCCATGAAAGTTTGTGTTCTCACCAAAGCAACAGCTGCAACCACTGTGTTAGCGCACAGAGATCCAGTCCTGGATATCTGCCAGGCAGCAACGTGGGCATCTTTGCTCACGTTCACCAAACACTACTGCCTGGACAGTCCGGTCCAGAGAGAACGGCTACTTTGCCTGTTCGGTCCTGCAGGACATCCTAGTATGATCTTGGTCCGCAGACTCACCTCTGGAATGATATTGCTTAGGTGTCTTTTCAATAGGTAAAGAATCTGCAACTAGTAGTCTTTCAGATGAACAAGTTACTTACCTTTCACGGCCCTAGTTCTAAAGCACCAGGCAGGCTCAGTGTTCTTCATGGCTCCACACTTTTGGCGTGTAAAGTCATGAAAAGAAAGTGAAGTCAGCTTACCAGTGTGGTGCCTATATAGGACCTGCGACGTCCTATCCAGCGAACCCAACGGATGCGGAGTCAACTGATGCCACTTAACGGCGCGTAGGGGTCCTGCTCGAGGAAAGATCTCCAAATCCAGACTGACGTCTTGGGGAAATTCAAAAGGGTAAGGAATCCGAAACGAGAATATGTCTCTACCTCATAATTTGTTACCGAAGGTAAGTAACTTGTTTAAGAAATTGTCTAATGCAGAGGGGATTTCCCTCACGATTTTCGGGCTAAGTCATTAATATTTAACCTGCCTGCCATTACGGCATAATACCAACTAACCAGCCTGCCATTACGGCATAATACCAACTGAATCCTTGTTAAGTTTTCCAGAAAGTTTAAGTATTTTCTCCAGGTCCTAGTTTGAAATTCCACATAATTTGTGGGTGGGTGGGTGGGGAATGGGAATGAAAGCAGTTCCGATTATCATGCTGATCTACTCAATCACCTGTGGTTAAATAATCCTTGCACAAATATGATGAGTAGATTGTTTTGCATGGTTGAATAAAAGGAAGGATTTTATTGTCACTTGACTTTTTGTGTATCTTTCTGGCTATTGAAAGATGTTCTCAAAGTAAGGGCTATCCGTATCGATAGATGGAGTTTAGCATCTAGTTCTGCTGTTGGCTCATTTGTTTCCTCATGTCATCCGAAACTCAGTGCCAAGTCAAGGTTTCTGTAAAGCTCTTGTGAGTAGTTTTCTCCCTGGGCAGTCTTCAAAGGTGCGGGGAGGGGAACACAATCAACCATCTAAGCTGTTTTTGGGGTAAGACGGTATATATGTCACGGAAGTATGTCCTCTTCAAATATTTCCAGTTGATGGACAAATCCTCACCACCCTCCACCCCGGGTCAGCCTTGAGGTAATTCTTAAGTATCATTCACTGATGTCATGTCATATGGTCTCTGGCTACAAAAAGAAAGCTTTTTGGGTCTAGAATTGTGCAGCGTTATCAAACTGACTTATGTATGGAGCTTCTATGGAGGTTAACGGATGAAGACTTGTTGTTGGAAAACCAATGCAGATGCTCCAATGCTGCTTATTTGTAATTCTCTTATGTACCCGTATTATTTTTTTTCTTTTCAGATTTTTGACCGTAAGCTACAAAAGAACAGAAAAGCGTAAACCATCACCACATTTTGTCCAAGGATTGAATTACTGAAGATTTCCTTGGGTACCGAAGAGCACTTTTTTTAATCGGTGAAGAGCTGTCTCGGCCTCCTTTACGCTGTTCAGACATTGAGCCCCCCGCATGCCGCAGCGGTCTTGGTGCATCCCAACAGCTGGCCCGCATCTGGCTAGCTCTTCCCCGGTTACAGCTCCTGCACCTGGTGTTAGCCTTGTGTTGACTCATTGTAAAGCTCTACTTTTGCTAGATTTGTCATCAGTGGTGGAAACCAAAGCACAAACCCACCCTGCTGCATGCACTGTGGAGCTGGAGACGGGGGTTTTGCTAAAAACAAGTCAGTCTTGATACTATTCTTCTGAAACTGGAGACGAAAATCAACGAACAAGATCATTTCAGGAATCAGTAGTTGTTGCGTTGAAAGGTGTCGTAATTGTACTCTGAACAGCAGTATTTATTCAATGTGCCTTCCTCCTGCATCCAGACAGCAATTGAAACATTGGTGCAGATAGGCTTTAAAATTGAGGATTTGGCCCTCCCCGAGTCACCAGTATACCTTCTTGAGCGCCATATAGGTGCTTGAAGGTACAGGGAAAGTGTTACAGAAAAAATTAATAGTCAAGTAAACCTTTGAGCTGGTCTTTGACCAGTGACACTGGAGTCAGGAAAACAGGTTTGATACGTCCATCTGTTAGTCTGAGCTATGTTCATGTCATTCAACAAGGTCATTTTTGTACAGCGACTTTGATTTTTATGGTAAAACTATACTTTTTCTGTTGTCTATTTTGATTTGCACGCATTTAGCATTTGCCTTCCTGCACCTTTCCTTGTACGGGACGCTAACCTACACTTCAGTGGTTTAATTGGACGGGTGGAAGGGTTCATTATAATTTACCGAGCGGGGGAGCCCATGATCTGAACCCGCTCCCACGTTGTGCTGTTGCTTTTACGACCACATTGTGTGAAGGCTCAGAGCCTTGTGCTTCTCTAGGTGATGGAAGGATCTGCACTTTGAATGTTATTTTACCCCACGCGTCACCTCTGTTACTGCACAAAGTATAGATTTTTACACTTTTTTGTCTGCAGTACAATCCAGTGTCTTGAAGGATAGTTAACATCAGTTGCTTGAGAGAAATATCTGGCGATATTTGTTTTTTGGCATTTAATGTAGCTTAGTCTGAGAGATCCATTGTAACAACTTCAACGGTGTTTTCTGTTGTTAACATGAAGTACAAACACTTTACGCTCAAAGGCTTTCGTGCTTGTAAACTTACATTTTGGTCCGGCTGGAAAGGTCAAAGCTAATTTGAAGAGAAATGATTTGGTTGAGTTGCCTTTTTCTTCTTTCACAGTACATTTTGAAACTGTGCTTCAGCTTTATAAATCAAAGATATAAGATTGTTAACTGAATGTATTTCACTTTCTGGTCATATTTGTGTCCCCTTAGATTCATTGTTGTATATACTGTAAGCCATACCTACTGTCTACTGCACACGAGTGCAGATCCTTGGTGGTGAATATTTTCCATCAGTTTTAATATGGCAGTCAATATATTGACTGATAGCCTTCAGCACTGGCATGCCAGTAGAGGAAGCTTGTGGGCGCTGTGCGCTGTCCTATGTGGGCGTGTCCTTCACCTTTCCACTCGTATTTAATCATCTACATTGTCTTCTTCCCGTCTGTGTCTTGTCGGCCTTTCACATGTTTTTCTGTTCGTAGAAGGGCGAACTTCACCTGGGGACTGGCATGCCCTGGAAAGTAACAAGTACTCTTGGAGAGCCTCATCCATGTGTGGAAACTAAACCACAAGGGGACTTCCAGACACTGATCTCACCAAGGAAACTCGCTTTCTGCTCTCACTCTGTCCTGTAACTACACGTGCCTTCCCACTTTGTCTAAATCTATACACATATATATGTTTATATGTAATCGATTTTTTAAAAAGTGCAAATTAAATGATGTTTTGATACCCTTCATTGCAGGGTTATGAAATGCCAGTCTTTTCTGGTTATGCCATCCACCCACTGGATCTGAAGCTTTTATGCATCTGCTTTTATTTCTGTTACACCATCTCGCGCTCATGGATTGGGAGCCATCTCAAATATTAGAGGTTTTCTCCTCTAATTACTTGATTTCATATGTCTGTCTTCATCATGAATCCGTATCAGCCCCTGTAAAAGGTTGTCTGATTTTTATGTATTTTTCTTTTGTAAATAAACTAGTTCCTCATTGATCCTGTGTTTTCTTCTTATGATTTCCACTGACTTGCCTGTGTTTCAGTGACCAGCTGCACATGCGCGTTAGCCGCAGCAGTCCCCATGATTGCGTCATGACACCCCTTTATGTCACAGTTTAAAAACCTTTCCATACGTCGTGACATGGAGGGAGTAAAGAGTTATCCAATTATCAAAGAATGTTATTATTCATTGTCATTGTGTGGGCTGTAAAGGACACAAATGCACCTTCTTTCGGACACAGAAGCCAGATTACTAATTTGGAAGTGCACACAACTATCAGCTAACTCGATCTGCTCAGGTTATAGTGCAGGGCATTGAAAAACTGTTTAACTCCTGGTAGCTGCAGCACAAGCAACGGGCAGCTCTGCAGAGTAATTGTTCAAACAGTGACAAACACAATAAAATTCCAAAGCCAGTGTTGGGAAACATTTAAAAAAATAAATCCTGTGGGTTACTAGACCCATTCACGCAAAAAAATATTAAAAATTGACTCATGATTTCCTTAAATTTTAAGTCAATTCTCAAAAAAAATCTATTCTGAATAATGGAAGTGTAAATGTTACTCTGAAACGGTCAGGAGGGGCGACTCTTGCTCCAGAATCAAAAACAAGGAAAGTTACCAGCACACTGTTTTGTCTTAAAGACCAGTGGCGGAAATCCCAATCTTCCACAGTGGTCATCTCCGGTGATTTGTCGCCCTGGTTCTCTTTGGGGGGGGAGGGGGATTCCAGACATGTATCTCTGCCACTGCTTCCTACAACAACCAAGAGTCCCATTGTTTCTTAATGCTGGAAAAGTCACTCCTGGCTTTCCCTACCTTCTGCTCCTTCTGATGGGCTTCTAGTATCGAGGTCAGTCTCCCGCCAACCAGGGCCTTCACAAGGCTGAGTGTAGCCACAACTGGTCGCTTCACTGGATGGAAACTTTTTCTGCTTTTTGTGTCCTTTCACTAGTGATCAGCAGGAAAGCCAGATCACCCTGAAGAACAGTTTGGTGCCGGTGGAGATACTTCCCCCACTGTTAGGCAAAATTCTTCTTTCTTCATCTAGCTGTTCTTGCATGTCCAGCAGAGGTGGTTTTGATGTGCTCTTCTTTAATTTTCTTCAGTCTTTTTATTGAAAGGTGTAAGGAAATGCCTCTCTTTGTATGGTCGCACCATCAGTTTTTTGTCAGATGCTGCTGGGGTTTCGACTCGGAGTACACTGAGGCCTGCAAACCAGACCTCACTGCTAGTGCCCGGACCCTAAAGTGTATGTCTAATTGGCTGTACCCAATTAGAAATGACTAACTTACATGTAAGTCCCTAGTAAATGATACCCTGGTACCCAGGGCTTGCAGCACTGATTGTGCCAACCTGGAGGTCCCCCCAAGTAAAACAAGTCTCTCCACTCAGATACTGCAGACTGGTAGTTGTGCACCAATAGCCTGACTTCACCATTGAAAGCAATGGTAAAGCCTCCACTTAACCTGGACATATGGGCAAGTCACCCCTCTGGCAGGCCCACAGAGCCGTAAAGGCAGGATGCAACATATGATGCAGGCAGGGCATGTGATGTACATGTACTGGCGCAAAACTCTCAGAACTACTGTTTTCCTGTGTAAAGACTTGGTCTCCCAGTTGCTGAGTGCAGGGTTACATGCTGAGCCCCTCATCTGAGCTAACTCCTTAACAGTGCGACCAAAGTGGGCCCTCAAAGGTATCAAACGACTTGCTACATTAACCCCGACTTTGGTCTTAAGTCAAAATTAGTGTAACTAGTTGCATTATGTAGCTTTAGCAAAGCCGCCACTTTGTCTTCTTTAAAACTCCTGTGCCTTCCTGGCGTCCAGGCGTCAAACTGGATCTGGAAAGTCATACGCGTTACCCCTGCAGGTCGATAGGTGCCCCCCTCATGGCTCCAGTCCGAAAGTGAGACACGGGCCTTATAAAGGCACAGCCCATGAATGTTGACATCAGTTCCTTTTGTTGTGCATCAGACTGTCCTTTTGACTTTTTCAAATGTCTGCAATGTGCAAGTTATGTCACCACCCTAATCTACAGGGTTCAAACCATGTGGGGAATGTCGCAAACATGTCTGTGACTGACCCATACTTGATTTGCTTGTGGTTAGACCACACATCCAAAGCTTGCAGGGACAGCGCCTTGATGCACCTCAAGGCCTTTAAGGATGAGAAGCAAATCTGTAGTGAAAAAAACGGAAGACTCCATGTTGTGACTGGTTGAGGCCTAAAGACAGGTCCCAGTCCTGCTCCCAAGGCCATTCCTGTAACAGATGGTCATCATAGCCCAAATCCTGGGGTAAGTCAGAAAATAACACAAGAAGATTAAGCTGAACTTGGCTTTGTCCCACCACTCCGGATGGCTTAAGAAGGCTCAAGGGCATCTTTGTGCTTCCAGGTCTCACTCCCGATGTCATTCCCCTTCAGAGTAGATTCTGACCCTTGTCTCACTGCAAGCTAAACTTCCCAGGCTTCCAGAGACGGCAGCGGATTGAGGAGTTCTGTGAAGCCATGCTGTGGCTTATTCCTCATTAGTCGCTCCTTCTGACATGCCTGCGCGCCCCAAGGAGCTGAGAGGCCTCCCAGCTGGGCTTCTACAGCAGGCTTGCCCTAAGAGCAAGCTGGGCCCTCCAGTTTCATTCTGGACTGATTTCAGTGCTGGTTTGCTCTCGGGCCACAATACATGCTGCACAATATCCACTAATGCCCGCATTTATGTCTCTGGACGATGACATCCAACACTTAGTGCTGTTTGGCGCCGCCTCCACCAACCCCACATCTTGCTTTGAGCCACAGCTGTTTAGTTACCCTTCTGATTCCAACACTGTTCTTGTCCTCTGAAATAGCTCATGTCTGGCAGCACACTTGTTTTGCAGAGATTCTGCTAACTATTTGTTCCAAATACTCCCCCCTGACAGGAAATCAAAGAGGATACAGATATTTGGCAAAAGGGTCTTCTAATCGGAGAGTTTTGCTCTGTGAATACCAGCTGCCTCTTGGGCTGCTACTCTCAAGCCTTGTGGTGATCTCTAGCCCAGGTACTATCCACGGTTCCAAAAGAAGCCAGTGCTGTCCTCTTTCAGGCTATGGAGGATAGTCGTGATGAGGCCATGTTTATTACCTGCTGTGGCTGGACACCACAGATTTACTTGGTACAGCCATAGGCAATTGTATGGCCCTTCCCAGACATGCTTGGATGCTGTCCACTTATTTTTTTTTTGGCAGACCTTGAGGCCATTCTTATAGACATGTCATTCAACCATTCCAGTCACTTTGAGGATAAAGCCAAGTTTACCCTGGGCAACCTTAAAGACAGCAGGATCCAACATTTTCAGCCAGGGTGGCAGGTGATAATGGATAAGTGGGTCCTGCAAATTATTCAAAGGGATTACACATTACCATTTCTTAAAACGCTGCCACAAACCTCAGACCGGCTGACTGAGGGCCATCTGTGTCTTTTGCAGCTGGAAGTGTAGACTCTTTTGGCCAAAGGAGCCGTACAGAACTTACCAACACCAGGATTTGGTTGTGGTGGTTATTCTTGCTACTTTTCGGTTCTGAAAAAGGACGCCCCACTTTAGACCTTGGCCCTCTTAATGCCTTCCTGCAGAAGAACAAAGTCAATGTACTCACCCTAGTTTAGGTCTGATCTGCCCTCAACCCTGGACACAAGGTGATAGGTGGCTCTTTTTTTGGAAGATCTTTTCACTCCGTAATCTGTGATGGTGCATCTGTGATAATAGTGGGTGTCCAGTACAATGAGCAAAAAAAAGTGAATACTAAAATTGATTATATTCCTACACTAACATTAATGATGGGGAATCATGACAAGGTTATAAGACGTGAGGACCAATTGAACCGTAATAGTTCTATGATCTCTCAATTCTATGCTACATGTTTCACCCCAAACTGCCTCCTTGGGTCAAGTGGAGTATTTTCAGTGCCATATATTTCCCACCCAGGGGAAGAGCCTATTAGATAATGTCCCTTCTAATATTACTATCCGTGTAACACATTTCCTTAAGCTCCCCTAGATTTGGTGACTTGCATGCTCTTGGAAAAAGTGTACCTGTTAAAGGAAAACCCAACATACCACATATACACATTATTTATGTAAATATTTATGGCAGTAAGGAAATGACTAACAGTCTGTGTACTTAGAAACAATGTCTCTGACAATATGCACAGTGAAAGTGTGCCCACAAGTCAATATATGAAGAGGAGGAGAGGGACTCTCCTCAACTTGAAATAGAGGAAATCTGGACCCCAAATGTCTAGGACGCCTCCCTCTAGTGAGGATGGCTCATGTTCCTTAAGGTCCAGAGATAGAATCTCTGAAGAAGATGCTGTCTTAGAGTCTCTAGCTAAGAGACTGGACCTGGAAACAGGTTCTTAGCTAAAGAAAGGGAAGGAATAGAAATGGGATTAACATCCATGAATGGTGGCAGCAATTCCATATCTCGGGACAGAGTAGGGCACTATGACCCTAACATCCCCAAAGGAATTGTCCTAAAATACGAGGTAGGTGATGGGTTCACAGCCCAGAAGACTTGCAAAACAGCAGTGGGGATCTCTCCTTTGGGGACTGTTATCAGGAAAGTGTAGGGATAGACTCCTCACACTGAATGAATGAGGCGGATGCAACATCATATGATCTCATGAAGGCTACCCTGATTGAGGGTTTTGGGATGTCCCCTGAGGAGTACAGAAGCAAAACCAGGGAGAGACGAAAAAACCCAGAGCCAGTCCTGGGTTAACTTTGTGGACTTCTCAGTGCACTATCAGCGCAAGGGTGGGTACAACAGAAAAAATTGGGCTTGGTAACACACTTGTTAAACCAATGGGCACCTAACTGGAGATCCTAACTGTCCTGCCAAGAAGGCATCTAGTGCACCTGCAGTGGTAAGTCTCCAGAGGGGGTTCCAAGTACACCCTGACCATGTCAGTGAGCCTACTGAGGCAGCTTTAGTCTCAGAGGGTGGGGTAAATGTAGCTGTCTGGCCCAGTAGTCTGGAGAAGTACAGACAACAGACTCAAAAGGGATTCAAGTTGAAGCAATGAGACACACTGGTGACAGTGTAACCATGATGACTGAGCAACTGGTGTCCTCAGACCAGTATCTTCCTGGAGAGACATATGCTGTCCTCAACGCTGACAATCAGGCTACGGTCCATCCCATGGCAATGGTGTCCTTAGAATGGGGAGGGGTTACTGGCCAAAAGAAGGTTGTGGTATTTCCTGCTACACCTGTCCAATGTCTGCTAGGGAATGATCTGGAGGCCTCGGCTGAGATAGAAAGAAAGATCCATGTAGCTATGCTAGTTATCCCTGAGTGGGTGTGCCTCTAAACCAGAGCAAAGCACAGGGTGAAAAAGTAGGGTGGTAGCCTGGAATAATGGCCTAACCCACCAAGAGAAAGGGCAGGGTCTCTCTTCTCGTTGAGAAGACCTAAAAGCCTCATGGGGAACTGAGCTTCAGGAACTTGGGCCTTACACCGCAGATCTCCTAGGACCATGGTGACCCTCTAGGGAAAGATCTGAGCAAGGGACAACAAACGTCCCAATCTTGAAAGTCTGAGGCAGCAGGCTGCTGCACAGGAAGAGGTGGTTAGTGGTACCCACAAGACATTGGGTGGAGGGGCTCCTGTATGCTGAGGCTAGAGAGCTTAAACCTGGTGCCGCCAAGAGACTGGTAGTGCCTCAGCAATGCAGAGTTTCTCCTAACTTTGGCCCATGAGATCCCATTAGCTGGGCCTCTCGGCCAGACAAAAACATGGAGTCCATTGGTCAGCCACTTCTACTGACCAGGCATGTCCCAGAAAGTAAAGGAGTTTTGTAACTCCTGTGCCACCTGTCAGGCCAGTGGCAAGACAGATAGACAACCAAAGGCCCCCTTAATTCCACTTCCAGTGGTTGGGGTTCCCTTTGAAAGGGTTGGGATCGACATTGTTGGTCCCCTGGACCCTCCAACAGCATGAGGGAAGAGATTTATACTTGTGGTAGTGGATCATTTCACCAGGTACCCTGAAGCAATCTCCCGAAGGGCTACTACTAATACTGCCCCTGCAGTAGCAAGGGCCCTCATTGCTTTTTTTCCTTCCCAAGAGTGGCTTTCCTAAGAAGGTGGTGTCAGACAGAAGTACCAACTTCATGTCTGGCTACCTGAAGCACGTGGGCTGAACGTGGTGTGACCTATAAGTTCACAGCCCCACATCACCCCTAGTGCAATGGTCTTGTTGAGAGATTTAACAAGACTCTCAAAGGCATGATTGGTGGTCTCCCTGAACAACTCAGAAGATGAGATGTCCTATTTCCATGCCTGCTTTTTGCCTACAGGGACATGTCACAGAAGGGATTGCGTTTCTCCCCTTCTTAACTTTTGTCTGGGCATCCTGTTAGGGGACCACTTTGCCTTGTAAAGGAAGGATGGCAGAGACCTTCCAAAGAGCCCAAGCAGGACATACTGGATGATGTGCTTGGCCTTCGTTCAATGATGGCTTAGTACATGAAAAAAGCAAACACAAACCTTGAGGCCTGCCAATAACTCCAGAAGCTCTGGTTTGACCAAAAAGCTGCACTGGTTGTATACCAACCTGGGCAGAAGGTATGGTTTTTGTATGCCTGACTCAGGGTCAAAAAAGGTCTGCATTCTCTACTCCGGATGGTCATTATCAGTTCACTGTTATACCCTTTGGTCTGAAGAATGCCCCTGCCACCCTCCAGAGGTTGGTGAATAAATTCCTTGCTTAGTTAAGACTTTAGTGCAGCATATCTAGATGATATTGCTGTCTTCAACTTTACCTGACCGGATAACCTGATCAACCTCAGAAAGGTCCTTGAGGCTCTGAAAAGTCCAGTCCTCCCTATCAATGCAAGTAAGTGCCAGATAGGGTAGGGTCAGGTTGTATACTTAGGACACCTGGTAGGTGGGGACCAAGTTCAACCACTCCAATCCAGGATCCAGACAGTTCTGGACTGGAAATCTCCAACAACCCAGACCCAAGTCAGTGCATTCCTTGGCTTGATTGGGTATTACTCAATATTTGTGAAGGGCTATGGCACCATTGGGGCACCCCTCACATCCAAATAGATGCCCAAAAAGGTAAACTGGACAGTCAACTGTCAAAAGGCCTTTAACACCCTGAAGGAAGCAAAGTGCTCAGCACCTGTTCTAAAAGCTCCAGATTATTCTAAACAGTTAATTGTGCAGACTGATGTGTCAGAACATGGGGTAGGAGCAGTCCTGTCCCAAATCAATAATGACCATGACCAACCTGTTGCTTTTATTAGCAGGACTTTAACTCCATGAGAGCAGCGTTGGAGTGCCATTTAGAGGGAAGTCTTAGTTTGTGGTTTGGTCCCTGGAGAACCTGAGATCTTACTTCCTAGTTCAAACCAACCACATGCCTCTAAGATGGCTGATGCAAATGAAAGATGAAAACCCCAAACTGTTAAGGTGGTCCATCTCCCTACAGGGAAGGGACTTTACAGTGGAACACAGACCTGGGACTGACCGTGCCAATGCAGATGGTATTTTCAGGTTCTTCCACTTTGACGATGAATACTCTCCTGGGAAGGGTTAGGTTCATCCTCTCATTTGGGCAGGGGTCATGTAGGAAAGTGCCTCTTTGGACATGGTCCACCACCCCACTCCCCTTGTTGCCTGGTTTCTGGTCCAATTTTGACTGCTAAACAGGTCCCCAGTGCCAGATCTCTTCCCCCACCCTAACTGCAGTCGTTTTTCCCAATTGGCAAATCTTAAGCTACCACTGTAAAGTCCCTAGTAACTGGTACCTAGGGCATGAGATACTAAAGGAAGGCCCCTGAGGACTGCAGCACAAATTGTGCCTCCCTCAGGGACCCTTTCGCTAAGTGCACACAGTGCACGCAGGCTGTGTGCCTTGGTGCAGAACTAAAATGAAAACAAATGGCATACTGCCTGTGCGCCGTCACCTTTACTCTGCATACAATATAAGTAAGTCACCCCTCTAGCAAGCCTTCCAGCCCTAAAGGCAGGGTGCATTATATTAAATGTTAGGGCATGCCTACATGAGCAGATATGCCCCTGCTATGTCTTAGTTGATTCTCGGACATAGTACGTGAACAAGGAAGCCATTTTAAGTACATGTGCTGGACACTGGTCATTACGAGTTCCCCCAGCTACATGATGGCTTCACTTGAAGATAGGGATGTTTGGCATCAAACACCTTGTGTTAATAAACCCTCACTGAATCCAGTTATGGATTTATTGATACATGCACTCAGAGGGCACCTTAGAGGTTCCCCCTGAAAACCTACCAACTCCTAGTGTGGCCACTGTCTGGTCAAAACCAGTGCAGCCACCTTAGACACAGTTCTGGCCCCCTGAGGTGCGAGCCAACGCTCTAGAGGGCTCAAAACAAAGGCTTGCTGTGTGCAGAGGTGCTAACACCTCCTCCAGGCAGGATGGACATTCCAGGGTGGGGAGCTTCAAAGGCCTTGCTGCCTTTCTAATGCGGCTCAAGCCTCTCCAAATGGTAGAGGAGGCCAACCCCCCTGTTCTTGACCCCACTTTTGGTGGCAAGACTTGTGGGAAAAGTAGGCATATTAGGTGGTGTGCCCACTTCATGCCAGACCCACCCCTAAGGTGGACAAACTGAAGTGGACACTAGCTTTTAAATTCCTCCATGTTGTTGGGAAGGAATGTAGGCCACTATGGTTAGGTTTATACCCCCTTCCCAATGGAAGTGGCCATAAAAAGGGTGTAGTCACCCTAAAGGTTTGGCTACCACCTGGCAGTCCCTGTAACGCCCCTAAATTCATTATTTAGGTGGCACCCCTGAACTCTAGAACTCCTGTGACGTAAGAAGAGCCAGACACTACAGTCGCATCAGCAGAGACTACAGACCCCAACTGACCTGGCCCCGGCCCTACTGGCCTGTCTGCAGCCCTTGATCATCCTGCGCCAAAAGATGATCTGTCCTGCTGCCCAGTGACCTCCTAAGCTTGGGAGGACAGCCTGCCTTCGACAAAGATCAAGATCTCTAGAGAACAGGGACCTGTTCAAGAAACCAACTTTAAAAGAAAAGGAACTCTTCCCAGAGGAACCTAAAATTTGCCCCGGATCTACCTCTGCACCAGACACCCATGGTCTGAGTAGACCACCAGTCATGTGAAGGTTCCCCAGCGGTCCACAGTCCACCGTGGGCTGACCACTGCCAAACTTTGCCTGAAAGTTCAGCCTCAAACCGAAGCCTACCCCTGACCGCGACCTGCCAGGTAAGTTGTTACTGATGCCAAAGGACACCCCTGCACCTGGAGCCCCTGTGACGTGAGGAGATGAACCATCAGTGTCCCTACATCCCCTATCATCAGAACTTACCTGGGAAGCTGTGGTTTTTTGTTGTGCAGCCTCCAGGTCCGAGCCTGCAACCTTTTTCCAAAACTGATCTCCCTCATTGATTTGCATTGGGTGCCCAATGCTGTGTTGGCCCCCTGCAACCCTGTGCCGCTGATCAAACATCTCGTATTGGTGAACACACACTGATCCCAGTGTTGGCTTTCCCAATACATGCACCCAGAGGGCATCTTAGCGGTGCCAATGAAAACCTGTTGAATACTAGTGTGTTAACTAACTGGTCCTGACCAGTTCAGCCACCTTAGCCATGTTTCTGACTCCCTAAGGTGAGAGTAAGTGTTCTCTTGGTCCAGAGACAAAAGCCTGCACTGGGTGGGCATGTTGACATGTCCTCCAGGCAAAATGGACATTTCAGTGGGGGGAAGCTTCAAAGGCCTAGCCACCTTTGTAATGTGGCCCCGGTCTCTCCGAATGGCAGAGATGACCAACAACCACCCCCCTCTTTCCTTACCCCACTTTTTGGCGGCAAGACAGGCTGGAAATTTAGGTAGATTAGGAGGTGTGCTCACTTCATGCCAGTCCCACCCCTAAGGTAGATGAGCTGAAGTGGACACCACTTTCTAAATTCTTCCATCTTGGTTTGGAAGTAATTAGGCAACTAGGGTCCGGGTTATGCCCACTTCCCAACTTAAGTGGTCGTAGAAAGGATGTAGTCACCCTGAGGTTGGGTATCCTGTTGACCTGCCACTACCTGTAACACCCCCTAAATTGAGTATTTAGATGGCACCCCAGAGACGCAAAAGGCAAAAACGGAATTTCTGTGGTGGACTTGGCATCAACCCTGCCAGCCTGCCTGTTGACTTCGACAATTGTGAGAAGGACGCCTCGTCCTTCACCTGCTGTAACTTCCAACAGCCTGGGAAGACTGCCAGCCTTCACCCCAGCACAAGGAACTCTAGTGGAGTGCTGGAGCTGCTCCCCTGCTTCCTTGCAGGCATCCAAAAATCGCTGAAGAGGACTCCAGACGCCAACACTACCATCAGACAGCACTGCTGCACCCCACACCCTTCCCTTCACCACCGAGACCTTCTTGAAGTGGGCCAACTGTACCAATCTGGTCCCCAGCCTCTCCAGAGACAGTCTGTTGTGGGTTTCCGAACTGCAACCTTCACACAGATGCCTGCAGCCCCTTTGTGCTGGCCCCCTTCCACTGCGACCACCTCTGTTGATGGTAACCTCGAGAGTCCACTGCACCCGGACTGAGAAGAGGACCACTGGTGTCGCTGCATTCTCCCAGGCAGCGGTGACAGACACCCAATGGTCCAACAAGCCTCTACACCTGTACGCCCTGGACCAAGGAAAGGAGCATCACTGTTGTCCCTATGTCCTCGAGCATCACAAGACCTGAGCCCATTCAGCTCACCCAAACAGGACGGCCAGTCCTAGCCTGCAGCCTCTTTTCACAGTGACTGATCTCCATAGGAATGCATTGGGCACCCGATGCTGCATTGTACCCTGCACCCGCTGCCTCTGTGCTGCAGAGGGTGTACTATGGGTGCTGCTTTGGACCTTGCCCTCTATTCACCTTAAACCCAGGAGATTGATCCTGTAAGTGGCTGTACTCTACCTGTTTGCTGACTTTGTTTTCCTCCCAAAGATTAATATTGAAGAACTCAAAAATGTCCCTATCTCAATTTTTGTAAGCGAGAAGTATTTATGCTTGAAAAAGTGCCTACCTTGTAACAAAGTTTTTGGTTTCAAAGTATATATCAAAAAAGTGTTTTTTTTCAAAATTGGTCTCCGTTTTATTCTTTGTGTGTCATTTATTGCCTGTGTGTGTACAACAAATGCTTAACACTACCCTCTGATAAGCCTAACTGCTCGTTCACACTACCACAAAGTAGAGCATTAGACCTATCTACTTTTGCCTCTGCAAAGCCAATTGGGGATCCACTGTACTCTCTGGACAGTATACTTCTTCTTAGTGCCCCATATAGAGAGCCAGCTTCCTACAGTCTGCTGCACAGGAGCTACTGCAAGAGTTTTGTCTGGTTTGGTGTTTAATCGCTCTAGTCTGGTGCTTGGGATGATTAAAAAGTTGAGGACTCTGGTTAGAGTATCCACCAGGAAAAATATTACTGAGGGAAGAAAACTCGTTCATGTAAAGTATCTGGGATCTCTTAATCTAGAACAAGGTTGCAACCCTTACCAGATGACATGGAGAAGCCTGCAGCAATAGAACTAGTCATATTTTGATGGGATCTGTCCAGGCAGAAGCTCGACAGAATGGCAAGAGTGAAAGGCGCAAAAGTCTTCAAAATGTAGCAGACACCTGCAAGGAGCATTACCAAAGACCACATGCCCAACACGGTCATCACCCAGCGTAAACATAAGTACAATCGCTCAAGCCAATTGTGTGTACATCCTCAACATAGTGGACATAATCTGAATCGACATTCCCCATCCCTTTATTCAGAAGCTTATTTACATCTCTACAGGCACTGGAGAAGCCTCATGCCATCTATATAAATGGGCATTACAACCTCCCCTTACTGCCCACGGGGGGCCTCACACAAAGCCCTTTGTAGCAAGAAGTGTACGAGGGTGCAGCCTCTAGCTCACTGGGATGCAACAAGCTCACAGCTTTTCCATAGTTAAGCCGTAGGACGCCTTCAAAATAAAACAAATGGTATGGGTTGGAGGGGTTCCGTTCAGCCCAGTGTGCCCGATTCACAGATGTAAGTATGCATGTGTATATTTACTCAAACTCATTGCTATTTTTGCTATTCTGGCGAAAGACTAATGAAGCAATGTGCCCTCTACTGATCCATAAATCCCAGATCTGGTGTAATCACCAAGGTTCTATATGGCTGTTACCATATGCACATGCTGACCACCATGCGCTATGTTGTAGATAATCCTGGATCAATCTTGTCAATAGTGGCCAATAATTTGAGCCCACATTCATATATGGACTTGCATGTCCTCCTGGGGCACCTCTCAACTGAAAAAATATGTCCACATATGTAGCTTGATCATCAGTGGTTGCAAGTCAGATATGTCGTAAATATACTTTGAACACATGATGTGGGATTTAAAGGTGAATTATGTGGGCACTCTGTCTAGCTGTAGCCTGTTGAAGGACGAAAGACGAGAAGTCATGTACTCTAATCAAGAACACTAAGAATTGAATAAGCAATAAATGGCACCATTGGTGTTTAATTCTATTATAATGAAACAAAAGATGTTCAGAGTGAGACTAAATTTCGCACTTCTTAGTAATTTCCTCCTTGGGCAGTAATCTATGCCCACCTAAGGCAGGTGCCCTACACCACTTCATAACCCATCCTTCCCTGGGTGACCCCTACCCATTTGTAAAGCTTCTACTAGTACAATAACTAAGATAATGTCAAAGTTGGTGATTCCTATGAGTATCGGTCTTGTAGAGGATGTTTTCATTTAACCTGGGTACACCAGGCCGGACATACAATCTTGTCACAAAATTAGACCACCCAGGATTATACATAGTCCCTGTAACACTCCTGGAAACATCTTGGTCTCGAAGATTATTGTCCACATTCTAACTTCACAGCATTTCACCTTTTCCTTTAACGTATCTAAGAATAATCGATACCACGTGGGTAAATGTGATTCACTCTTTCTAAGCATTGTCTCAGAGCACTATTTTTTAGTTTCTCATTGGACATTAGTAGATTATCCCCAGTACCACATGTCAAATGATCTCAGGTCCAAGGTGATGCTATCACTGCAAACTGGAACAAAAGTACCTTCTCTATTCCACAAACTCTTTTTTTATTTAAATTGGACATGCACAGAAAGAGTTCAGCTTTGCATATAGAGCACATCAAAAGCATGGAAGGGACATGAAGAGAAACTTCTATAGATAAATTAAATAAAAGACCCCCCTAGAAAAGTGATCAAAATGTATGCAATGGGGTGATGGCTTTAATTTCATCTCCGAGGTGGAATGTCGCAACAAGGAGAAGCTGGGTACAGCTGCCCAATCCTTTGCCAGCTGAGATCGCGTCTTACATTGGCTCCAGTCTGGTGCTCTTCTGGTTTCCTGAAAGAAACACGACAGCTTCAGTTAATAATCATGACTTGTGCAACCACTGTGGAAAATAAACATGAAGGAAGACTGCTCCAATTATTTTGAGATTGGCAAATGTTCAGGACATTTTCCATTGTTTTTGGTCTGTGAAGTACGGACAGGGACCAACCGTAACAAATAAACCTTGTCCCGTCGAGTGAAACAGTACCAGGGACTCTGGAATTAGGTGCCAGGGGACAAATTGTAGCGCCCAGCCCAGCAGCATGTCAAGGAATGCGGCGCACATTGTGGTGTATAACAGACGTCTTTATTCTTCAGCATACTTTCGCGTTCTGCATGCATTGCATCATAACTTTTATAACCACACCTTAACACCTCTCCTCCGATTACGTAATTCCTGTCTAGAGTCCAACCAGGACCGTGAGGGCCCTAGCGCTCATATCATCAAAGGCACAATATCCGCCCCTTTGTTAAATAAAAGTACAAACAACATTAGCTTCATATTTCCCTAATGAGCAGCCGAGACGCTTGCACTGGTCTGCCAGAGTGGGTGGTGTGAGGTAAGTGAGATGCAGTCGTCGGGCATCCATGACCTAGGCTCAGATGTGCGATCTGGAAGTGCAGGCAAGGTCGCCTTGCTTGTGATCTCTGCAGCTGACGAACATTGAGGTAGGTGTTCAGAGTGGGACGAGCCCACGTGATGGATTTTCTGGGCTGATACGCTGGTCACCATGTGTCCTTTGCATGTGACAACCCTCAAAGGGTCGACAGCAAACAGAGTGTCCATTTTCTGCTTCAGTTTCTGCTTGACCAGTACCAAGTCCCCTTTCTCAAAGAGTGTTTCCTGGGCACCTTGGAGCTGATCAGCATATGTTTTAATTTTTTCACTTTTGAGGAGTATCTTTGACACAAGGCATATCAGCATTCATCGATCGGTCCAACATCCATTGCAGTAGCATGCTTAGCTTTTGGGTTTCCAAAAATAGTGAGCAATGCCTGGTGGTCTGTGATGACAGTGAAACGCTTCCCATATAAAAACACCTGAATGTTTGCAGGCCAACACTACGACCACCCTCCCCTTTATCGGATGAGATTAGGCATGTTCTGTTTCAGACCGGCTTCTACTGGCACAGGCCACAATGTGTCTTTGGGCATTCGGATGGCCATTGTGTTGAGCAAGAATTGTCCCCCAGCCCCACCTGGTTCACATCTACGGTGATCTCAGTATGTAACTTGGGGTCAAAATAGGCCATTTTAGTTGTGTTCTTAATCTCAAGTTCTATTTCTTTGAAACTGTGGTCACATTCTGGAGACCACTGAAATGGAACATTCTGCTGTATGTTTCTCAATGGGGCACTCACTGCAGCAAAGTCTTAATGCACCTTGAGCAATAACTGCCCATGCCTACAAGGATTGCAGCATGGTTACTTCTTGTGGTGGGCAGGTAGAATGCAGTGCCTGCACCTCATCGGGGTCAGGAGTCATTCCCCCATCAGAGAATGTGCTTAAATAAATTGTTTGGTTTTGTGAAACTCACGCTTTGCTGCATTCAGAGTAAGACCTGCATCAGCAAGTTATTGACAAACTTGCGTAAGAGCCTTGTCATGCCCCTTTGGTGTTGCCCCAAATACCAGTATGTCATCACTGTAATTTAAAGCATGTGTAACAGGTTGAATAATTTGGAGAATAACATCCTGAAATATTTCAACAGACAAAGATACTCCAAATCTCAGTCTTCTGAATAAACCAACGTGAGTTGAAAAAATAGTTCTTGTCCGGCTCGAGTTGATGATATCCTTTGTTCAGGTCAGGACAGGAGGACATTTTAGCTCTGTTCAGCTGCATGATCATGTCTTCTATGTGGGGACCAGGATGTCTTTATCTCTCGGTTGCTTTGTTGGCCTGGTACTTATCCACACAAAGGCTCACTTTTTGGCACCAAAATTATGGGTGAAACCCACAACACAAAACCTGTGGAGAGTTCAATAATGTCATGTTTCAACAGTGTTTTTAGTTCTTTCTCAGTGGCTACTTGTAAGTGAAAAGCGAGACTGCGGTGCCGTTGGGCAACAGGGTGAAGGTATTCATTAACATGAAGTTGCACTTTCATCTTTTTGAGTCTTTCTATGCCATGAAACAACAATGGAAACTGACTCAAAATTCCAGCCTGAGCATGGATGTTGCAGTTGAGAGATATCAGTCCCATGTCAGCAGTAGTGAAAAGGCTAAGTAGGCATGCACTAAATAAAGTTCCTTGAAGGACATTAATTGGCACTTACTCTGGCGTCACCTTATGTCGCAAGTTTGCTGTAAATGACCCTTGACTCTGTAATGGTTAAAGCAGCCCAAGTGTTTACCTTTGTGTTTGACCGAGTAAGGCGTGGCACAGGAGACATGCTGTTGAACTTTTCTAATGGCGTGATGTTAATCGACCTAATACTGTCTATAATGAAGGTTCTGGGGCAACCGTTAATGTAATTTTAGGATAGTCACTTTGTTTGGTGATTCTCTTTGGGTCGTGTTTGCAAGCAGCTAGTTTCTTATTCAATATCCTCAGTGCACATATGTCTTCTTTACTAGTGCTTGATAATGACATTGAAGAGCCTTTATATGACTAACTTGACGATGATAGACTATGCTTGGTTTCTCCTTGTTGTAACTGATGCTGCCCTTTGGGCAGTGCGAGAATGTTTCTGGAACCTTCTGCTGTCCATTTTCTCTTGCTGTGATGCGTTTTGTTTCTTTTTTTGCTTTGCAGAATGTTATGAAGTGTTTTTCTTTCCTGCAGCCTTTGCATGTCTGTCCTACGGCTGGACATTTACCTTCATGGAGAAATGAAAACCCACATTGAAAGCATTACTTTTTCTTCTTCAGATACGTCGACTTGTGTGCATCTATTCTGCGCTTTTTCTTGCTTTTCATGATCAACGTTGATTTGTTACTCTTTTCCTGCTTACATGTCAGCAGTTTGTCGATCTGCTTGTTCTTCCATTCCTACAGCCATTAGCATTTTCTCTAAACTCAGTGGCTCTCTCAGCATCCTTCTTCTGAAGGAATCTGAAAGGTAGCCATCAATGACTCTGAGGCACATTGCTTCCTCATCATTAAAGTCACAGAACTTAGTGGTTGAGAAGTGCATCAAGTCTCTCAACAAATTCATCCTTCGGTTCACCAGCTTGTCATGCTTGGTTGAAGATGTAGTCGACATTCGTCATCACATTGAACTAGGCATCCAATGAGTAGTTTATCTTTTGGTATGATGTTGCATGAGTTTGTGAGACTTTCTTTTGCCCTTCTTTCACTCCATTACTGGCAAGGTTTTTCAAATATTTAATTATTTTCTTATTGTAGTCTTGCCTAGCGCCTCTATGAAGTTATCAAACATTTTGAACCATGCGCTTCACTTGCCACAAATGTTCTGTTTCTTCTCTGAATTTGTTTCTTTGCTGTATCAAACAAAGATGGTGGCTTCAGGAATTGAGCCACGTGTACTTTGTACTCCCTTCTTCCGCCATTGAGAGCATGTGCTGTTCAGAAAGCATTCTTTTTGCAAAGCAGGACCAGCAACCTCTCATTGCAACACCCCATTGCTTTGGCCTGGTCGTCACACCCGATTTTTGAGATTGCATAGCCCTTCACGTGCTGATCCACAATGCATTTAGCGTTTTCTTCGTATTGATGATGGCTCTGTTATCTCTTCTTTCTACCTTACCATTAGGTTTTAGGGGGCTTTTCATAAGCGCTTCTCTGCAGGGCCTTCCACTTCTTCAGTGACTGCGTATGGGCTGGAGTAGGGCTATGACTCCACGTGCCAACAGACAGCTTTTCATCGGTTTTGGGCACAAGTGGCACGCACAAGCAGTTTGCTGCACCTTCGCAAACTCTCAGGGAGAGCAGCTTTGCTTCTTTGGGGCACGTAGGCCCTACTCGTCACCAGTTGAAGCAACCTCCCCAGCCCGGAAGCATGGAAATCAAAATGCCACACATGGAGCATCTTTCATAGATGTCTTTGTTGTTCAACATACTAGCGCGCTCTGAATGCATTGCGTCATAGTTTTATAACCACACCTTAACACCTCCCATCCGATTACGTAATTCCTGTCTAGAGTCCACACAGGACCGCGAGGGCCACAGCATGCACAATATCAGACACTACACAAAGTATGCTGCATGATTGACTACATTATATGGCAAGACAAGGCTAATTATGCAGCTGGAGGCAGCACATTTTGTGTTAGTATTGCCTCATTACTTTAGTATTTATGTACATGTTAACACTTTGTGGGCACAGGTTTCACCTCAGTACTATTTTGAGGCACAAATGCAGAAATTAGCAACAAAAAGTAGCAAAGGGCGTTCCACTGCGCTGCAAACTAGTGTTGCTATGTTTTAGTAACTTTTGATCCATTTGAGCGAATAACATTTTTTTGCTGAAATCTGCAGACTATCCTGGAGATTATAGATTATGTGGCAAATGCGGCAAATTCATAATTATACCGAAAACACCACAACAACTGCATAATTCCAGTGGCCCTGGTTAATACAATACAAAGCTGCCAGGCATCTCACCTGAACAGAAGCACAAGGAACTATGTATATTTGTTAGCAATTAATCCTGGTTTAACTGCGGCTCTCCTCAGTTATCACACATGCAACATAATGCTCTTTTTTTGTCCTTAGAGTTGCCCACAGAGCTCCCCGTCCACCTCCTTCCCATGCATTGAAGCTGTTCCGCATTGCCTTGAGATTTCAGGTTAGCGTTTTCTGTGGTTCCATCAGTAACGTGTGAAGTTTAGACAAGTACCCTGGAATGTGGTTGACTTGTGGTCAGCTACTGAAACTGCTAGATTCCTATAAGCTGCTGTCTTAAAATCTGAATTCATTACCTAGTTGAGTCTTTTTAGCAACATTCAAAGGACTTGAATGTTCCAATGCTGTACATGTTGATTACTGCCTTAACACCACCATTGGTTCATCTTGGTTGTACGATATTACGTCTGGTACCAGAATATTGTGGTACATTATTATTGTAGGTAAAATATTGCCTACAAAAATATATTTTCAGCATATGCAATCTATTTTACTCTAATATTGTCTACACTTGTATGGCAAAATGTTGTTCTCATGGATACTCCTGACCATCATCTTTAGAATATTCTGCTGATCATGTGCTACTACTGGTGCAATGGCACCCTCAGACTCCTCTGTCCTTTTGGCTCTGACCAGATCTTGCCACCACGCTTTCCAGGTCTTTTGGCCACTGGCGGACTGTTTCCTCACCAGTTGATGAATTAAGCGGCTACTCCAGGGGATTAGCATACAGGCAATCCCAGTCCCCTCTGCAGACACCCTAGTCCTTTTGTACCCGGGGGCGTGTCTTTGACAGCATGCAGGTCATTTGGGGCATCAGTCCTCCCATCCCCCCCTCCCCTGCGGCAACAGTCTCTAAGCCGCTTTAGCGTGCTTTTAGCAGCGCACAACCATCCTGTGGGAGGCAGATTCCGCTACTTCCTCCCAGGGTGACGAACCATCACATTGAGCAGATAGGTCCTCCAGATACTTCAGCATGGGTATACCCGTTCCATTTCATTGTGCCCCAAAGCACCTCTCTCACAGCAGATGCCTGTCCACTCTAATGCAGGGCGTACGAGCCTTACTCTCCAAAGAAGACCTCGAGATGGTTCGGGACCCGGAAATAAGGACATGTTGTTGTTCTCACTATTTCCTTCTAGCAGGAATGGAGAGCTTCAGCAACTTCTGCTTCTTTGCCCTCTGAATGTCTTCCTATTGAAGAACAAATTGAAAATGCTCATGTTGACCCAAATCTGTCTATCCTGGATGTCGAAGACTGGATGGTGACTTTGGACCTGCAGGACACATTTTTGCATTTGTGTGTGCTACGGTCTCACAGACGTTACCTGTGGGTCAAGTTAGGCCAGGAGCATTTTCAGTTTGCTGTTCTCCATTGCAACCTCATCAGTGCCCTTGGAAAGTGGTGGCGGTGTTCGCTGCCCATCTTCGAAGGTTGGGGATATTAGTTTTTCCCTAACTTGATGTCTGGGTGTTAAAGGTTGGCTGACTCCTTTCCAGAGACTTCCCTTCATTGTAGCTTTTCTGGATAGGGTTCAGTTCAGGGCCTTTGCTCCGTTGCAATGTGTCCAGGACATAGAGCTATGATCCTGATGTTTCTGCCTCAGTCCTAGATCTCAGTGAGAGCAGCTCTGACGCTTCTTGGTGTGTTGGAATCATGCATCCTGCTATCAACTATGTCTGGAGGCACTTGGGACTCTGCAGTGGAATATGAGGTCCCAGTGAACATGGGAATCGTGTATTCTTTTCTGCTGTTGCCTCTCTGGTTCAGAGATCTGAAGAAGATCAGCAGCAACTGGGCCCAAGTGACTCTGGACTGTGCCAGAAGTGTGTGGTACCTGGAGCTTCTCAGCAGGAGTTTCTGTCCCCCAGTCTGGTTGCCACTCTGGAAGGATCTCCTGTCGCAGCAGCAGCACAGGGTTCTGCACCTGAACCTGCATAACTCCCACCTTCATGGTTGGGCAATAAGCGATGAAAGCTGACTGCATTCAACCTGAGGTTGTGGATGTCATCCTTGCTGGCAGGCTGCTATCTAAGAAGTCCATTTACACCAGGAGCTAGGACACATCTGTGGCTTGTTGAGGAGTCCACAAAACCAACCCTTTGCAAACCAAACTATTAGATACTTTGTTTTTGGCCTTGCAGTGGGCACTATCAAATTGTATTTGTCGCCCTTTCAGCCTCTGCGTTTTCTGGACCAACCGTCTTTCTTTAAGCCACCTGTTGTGATGCTGTCTCTAAAACCCCAAACCATTTGTGATGCCATAATGGAACCTACCTAAGTCTTGACATTCACTCATCTGAACTCCATGCCGATGCACAGGTGCTCGCTGCGTGTTCTGACCTTAAAGACTGCCTTCCTCATTGCAAGGGCTTCAGCTCATCGCACAAGCGACCCTCAGACACTTGGTGCAACTGCTCTACACTATCTTTTTTCCTGGACAAATTGGGGCTGAGGATTTGGGCAGCCTTCTTGCCTAAAGTCATGGCTCTCTTTCAAGCTGGGCACTCCATCACTCTACCAGCCTACTTTCCTCCCCCTCACTTCTTGGAAGAGGAGAGGCTCCAATGGTTGGATTCCAGCAGGGCTTTTACAATGTGTTAAGGACAATCAAACAAACCGCTATTAGCGGAGTTCTCTGGTGAAAATAAAGGGAAGGCTGTACAAAAAAGGACCTTGTCAATCTTCATTAAGATCTACAAGGCACAGTGCTTAATTTGTGCTTGTTGTTTCCGGTGCTTATTTTTGAGGGCTGGGGCTTATTCTTCTGCCTCAAGCGTTTGCTATGAGCAAAAAGACAAATATGGGACAGACAGAGGAAGAGAAAAACAAAAAAGCGCCACAAAGGGAGAAAGCAGAAAGCTGCAAGAGTGAGCTGAAGGGGCAGGGAGTGGCTGTTAATGGATTGAAGAGGCCGAGATGGCTTCAGGATTACGCCGCCTCAATATTCTGTGTTCGCCCATTTAATTGCAGCAGCCGCATGTTTAAGAGAAGGGCTTTGGGCACCGGCACCTTTTTATTTACACATTAAGCACTGGCAAGGCATCAGCCAAAACACAGTCCCAGAAGGAGTGAGAGCCCATTCTACCACTACTGATGTTGCTACCACTGTGTTGGCACAAAGGGCGCTTGTTCTTGACATCTTCCAGACTCCAGCATGAGCATCAGTGCATATGTTCACAAAACACTACTGCGTTGACAGTCTGGTCCTATGGGAAGGATATTTTGCCCTTTCAGTCCTGTAAGATTTGTTGGTCTGAGTTCACTACACAGACCCTCCACATTGGGGGGGAGAGGGTTCCACTTCACTATTCTAAAGGTGAGAAATCTGCTGTTAGAAATGTTTATCGAAAGAACAAGTTATTTACCTCTGATAATGCTGATGGATACTTGAACAGCAGATACCTCGCCGCCCTCCCATCTCCTCGTAGTTTGGATCAGCCTCTGTTTGCCATCTAAAAAGGTCCCAATTTACAGATCTGCACAGTGGTGCCTACATTGTTTTGTGCTCTGCGACGAACGGCGCATAAATAGTGAAGCAAAAAACTGATATCTGCAAGCATGGGTGGCACTTATATGTAGCTCCGCTCTGTCACTTCCAGGGTGGAGCAAAGCTTATGCAAAGCTGCACAGCGCCACCTAGCGGTGTCCATGAGCACTGTTATGAAAATTGTCCAGGTCCAATTTGGCGCTTGGTGAGAATTCAAAAGGTTAGGAATCTGCAGTTAGAGAATTCACCAGAAAGAGCTTTACTGAAGGTAAGTAACTTGCTCTTCTTGGTATACAGGGAGTGCAGAATTATTAGGCAAATGAGTATTTTGACCACATCATCCTCTTTATGCATGTTGTCTTACTCCAAGCTGTATAGGCTCGAAAGCCTACTACCAATTAAGCATATTAGGTGATGTGCATCTCTGTAATGAGAAGGGGTGTGGTCTAATGACATCAACACCCTATATCAGGTGTGCATAATTATTAGGCAACTTCCTTTCCTTTGGCAAAATGGGTCAAAAGAAGGACTTGACAGGCTTAGAAAAGTCAAAAATAGTGAGATATCTTGCAGAGGGATGCAGCACTCTTAAAATTGGAAAGCTTCTGAAGCGTGATCATCGAACAATCAAGCGTTTCATTCAAAATAGTCAACAGGGTCGCAAGAAGCGTGTGGAAAAACCAAGGCGCAAAATAACTGCCCATGAACTGAGAAAAGTCAAGCGTGCAGCTGCCACGATGCCACTTGCCACCAGTTTGGCCATATTTCAGAGCTGCAACATCACTGGAGTGCCCAAAAGCACAAGGTGTGCAATACTCAGAGACATGGCCAAGGTAAGAAAGGCTGAAAGACGACCACCACTGAACAAGACACACAAGCTGAAACGTCAAGACTGGGCCAAGAAATATCTCAAGACTGATTTTTCTAAGGTTTTATGGACTGATGAAATGAGAGTGAGTCTTGATGGGCCAGATGGATGGGCCCGTGGCTGGATTGGTAAAGGGCAGAGAGCTCCAGTCCGACTCAGACGCCAGCAAGGTGGAGGTGGAGTACTGGTTTGGGCTGGTATCATCAAAGATGAGCTTGTGGGGCCTTTTCGGGTTGAGGATGGAGTCAAGCTCAACTCCCAGTCCTACTGCCAGTTCCTGGAAGACACCTTCTTCAAGCAGTGGTACAGGAAGAAGTCTGCATCCTTCAAGAAAAACATGATTTTCATGCAGGACAATGCTCCATCACACGCGTCCAAGTACTCCACAGCGTGGCTGGCAAGAAAGGGTATAAAAGAAGGAAATCTAATGACATGGCCTCCTTGTTCACCTGATCTGAACCCCATTGAGAACCTGTGGTCCATCATCAAATGTGAGATTTACAAGGAGGGAAAACAGTACACCTCTCTGAACAGTGTCTGGGAGGCTGTGGTTGCTGCTGCACGCAATGTTGATGGTGAACAGATCAAAACACTGACAGAATCCATGGATGGCAGGCTTTTGAGTGTCCTTGCAAAGAAAGGTGGCTATATTGGTCACTGATTTGTTTTTGTTTTGTTTTTGAATGTCAGAAATGTATATTTGTGAATGTTGAGATGTTATATTGGTTTCACTGGTAATGATAAATAATTGAAATGGGTATATATATTTTTTTGTTAAGTTGCCTAATAATTATGCACAGTGATAGTCACCTGCACACACAGATATCCCCCTAACATAGCTAAAACTAAAAACAAACTAAAAACTACTTCCAAAAATATTCAGTTTTGATATTAATGAGTTTGTTGGGTTCATTGAGAACATGGTTGTTGTTCAATAATAAAATTAATCCTCAAAAATACAACTTGCCTAATAATTCTGCACTCCCTGTATATCTAGAATATAAGTGAGAAAAAATGTAATAGTAAACTATACAGTATGTACTAAAAATATTACGACAATCCTCACCCTAGCTCTCAGCCTAATCCTAACCCTTACCAAATACTTAAAATGTATGTGAAAAATATTTTCTGTTCCTGGGCAACAGTTCCTCCCTATAATGTTCTTCCCTCTTGCCTTCTGAATTGGCTACATCCCTACACAATCAAGCTGGGAAAACATCTGTGCAGCCTATACTGATGCCTCTTTACACATGGATACTCATGTACCCAATATTTACTGTCACATTCAAGTGTACTTTCATGAGGGGAGTGAGAACTATCGTAACTCTGCTGCCCGAGGCTCGGCTGCAGGCTTAACTAAAGTAATCTTGCCTAGGTAGGCACCGTGGGAGGCCTTGCTGCCTAGTAAGGCAAACTCTCGCGCCACTGTGCAAAACACAGTTTATTGAACAGCCTAATTTACACCTTAGTAGTGCAGGACAGAGGTGGAAGGCAACTTCAGAGAATGTGTGTTAAAGGTTAGCAGTACCAATACAACACTTGCGTCAAGAAACCACTCTGTAAAGCTCCTAGACCAAGTTAATAAAATCCAAGATATATTATACTTAAAATAGATAAAACAACAAACATTGGATCAGCCACTGCAAAGTTATATAGTTTAAAGTGATTGCACATGGCTTTTCCATTTTGCGTGGACAGTGAATGAAAGGTGCTGCATAGTACTACCAAGTGGCCACTGCAGGCATCTTACTTGCCCAGTCACACGGCACAACTCGCAGGTCACGGCTACTCTAGCCTCCAGTCGCCTTGTGCAGACAGGGACAGTTCACAGCTTCCAAACTTCGTGTGTGTGCGTGTTTCTGGCATGTGTCGGCACAGCAGCCAGTCTCTTCTGGTCTTTGAGCCTTTCTAAGCCACTTCCCTCCTCCAAAATTACTGGCCCAGTCGTTGATGTTGACACCAAAGTCCTCTCTCCAGACACCAGTTCTTAGCGTAACTTAGTTTTGAAACTTGCTTTCCTCTTTCAAATATGAATCTTCCAGTCCAGTCGGACCAGTTACAACTGGTCAACTTCACCAGAAGAGTTTTGTGCGACTCTGGTGTGGTCAGGGGCGCTAACTGGAGATCTGCCAACACTGATCCTTTAGGAGACAAAGCATGCAAGGCTTGGTCAGGGAGGGTCACAATCCTACCTAACGGAGCAGTCTCTTGTCTGCTTCCAACTCTTGCCTCCAGGGTTAGATGTGCAGCTGCGCTCTGTCTCTTGGAAGTCCCAGACGTCTCAGTTCCGGTGTCTACGCACATGACTCCCCGCCACTTGGTGGAAGGTCTGGGTCCCAGTCCTGCAGGCAACAGGCAGGAGTAGTACGCATGTGTCAAACCCAAAGCTTTGATCTGAAACACCGTCAGATGTAGCAACTACCACAACCAGTTACTCCTCAGTTTACTTCCGCGCTCTCCTTTGTGGTCAAGTCCCTGCTAAGTGAGGGCTGAGTTCAAAGCTTTCAAAAGATCACAAAACAGGGCACCCTTGGCTTAGCCCATTCACACGGATTCCATCCCATGGAAAGCACAGCTGGCCTCACCCAAACTGGTGACCACTCATCTTAGGCTTCAATGGGCAGCAGGCTCAAAACATACACCTCCCCCTTCTACCTCCCAGATTTGCTAGTCCTTTGGAGGTTCCCTGTAGCAGTGTCCACTGTTTACCTCCCCCCCCCCCCCCCCCCCCCCCGCAAATATGCATTCCTTTCTTATCTGTTCTTGGGGTTCTTGGGAAGGTGGCTGTAACCATCTTCTTCCCCATTAGACTGCAGACTCCTGTGAGCTTCTGCAAAGGGAATCAACTCTTCTGCAGCTCTCTTATGCAAACAGACAGGTTGTGCACCTGCAGCAGAGAAACAAAATGCACAAACCTATATACCACTAGGGAAACGCATGCACTGAGATGGATATTTCATATTTCTGCCTGTTGATTCTTCACCTTTTGAAATATCCCAGGCTCTAGGCTTGATCCAGAAACATCTGACATAACTCGTGGGGAGGTGCACGGTCTCCAGAAGCAAGGTCGTGGTAGCATCACTGAAGCCATATAGAACCTCACCTCAAGCCCTACCATCCTGTCTCCAAGACTCACTTCCAAGAATCTAGCTATCTAAGTCTCTCTGAAGCAGCCTGTCCACAAAGACCTGCTCTCTAGTCTCATCCTATCCCAACAGGTCTCTCTGAGCTTCTTGTCCTCAATGGTCCTCTCTGGTATTCAGTCCCCGCAAGTCTCTCCTGAGCATCTTGGTCTAGATTTAATAATGGCTGAACAGCTGCACCCGCGTGCTACTATAAGGGTTAGTAAATCTGCACAATGTCTTGTGCCAAGTGAGCGCCAGCCCAGAACCTCAGTAAACTATCCGTCATTGCCTCCAAAGGAGAAGCTCCTGTACCCTATTGCTAAAAGTGTCTCTCGAGCATCCTGTCTACAAAGGCTCATTCGCCGGTGTTGTATCACCGCAGGTCCCTCTCATTCCTCCTGTGCCTGCAGATAGCCGCTCAGGTTGTCCATTCATACAATCCTTGTTCAAGTACTCTCTGGCTGGGGATGCTCTCGCCCACGGTAGCTTTAGATTTCCCAAGAGTCAGGCTGGCATGTCTTGTTAGAGTACATTATACAAGAAGCAGGGCATGAGGGGTGCTTATGGGGAGTGGAAAGACAGAGGAGTGTGTATGTGTTTTATGGCAGAGACGAGAGTGTGTGTATGTGTTTTTGTCAGTGTGGGCATGTACAAATCCATGGTGAAGTCAGACACCTCACAATACCCGACTGATAGCACCTCTACCCAACTATTTACTACAGAATACATTTTTAGGGGCGTTGGTAACACCCCCCGAAGCTACGCCCCTTCTGCCCCTAGGAAACCATCTTAAGCTTCCTGCCCTCAATGGCACTCTCTGGAGTTTAACATGGCACCATGACATGTTCTCTAGAGCCCAGCACTCTCTCTCCTTGACGCACTGTCCTCACACAGCCATCTTCAGAACTCCCAAGGCCACAGGCCCAGCAAAGTTCACCTGAACTGACCGTCAAAGTGTGCCAGGCCCTTGGGGCTGCTTGGTGGGCGCCTCAGGGTGAAGTTCCTGTTATCGACTCCAGATGGGTCCTGGACCACACAGGTGAAGTTGCTTCTGAACTCTCTGATGCTGAGGCTTCTGAAGGAGAGGGTGCTTTCCACGATGAAGAATGGCCTGGTGGGAACATTCCTAGAAATAAAAAAAAGTAAAGAATGACGTTTGCATCCAAATATATTTTAATATCTGTTATTGTGAAACAATTGAGTGATTTTATGTGCTTTGTATCATTTCTACCACGGATCACTTTTCAAATTGTAGAAATACGAGGCTACAGTCAGGACATAACAAAGTGGATAGTGGACAATACAAAATGTGGGTGAACTTGTGGCCTTACAGGGTAAAAAGAGCATTCAGTGTCAAAAGTTTGTCAGTGCAAATAGCTGGATTTTCCTCTCATTGGGACTGAGCGCCTCCCAAACCAGGGGTGGACTGCACTCTGAGGGGCCGGCTGGGGTGTGTACTCCCTCTATCTTCTGACGTCATGCTCGTGCTTGAGGCTTCTGGTGGGGTGAACGTACAGGTCCAGCTTCTGTTGGTCCCCTGCACCTCTGCAGAGCGCAGAACCATTCCTCTTCCTGTCCCGCCTTGTCCCTCGCGTCGAGGGTTGTTCTCAGCAAAGCGACAAGAAGAAATACACTAGGTGATGCTGGTGTCAGGGGGACCAGAGAAACTGATGACTTCGGGCCTGATTTAGAACTTGTTGGACAGGTTATTCCATCACAACGGTGACGAATATCCCATCTGTCAAAATATGAAACCCATACAATGATATTGGGATTTAGATTTTGGCGAACGGACTATCCGTCACCGTTGTGAAGAAGTAACACGTCCACCCAGTCATAAATCAGGCCCTTTATCCTGAAAAAACATGTTAGATGTATAGTGGGAGAACTGTGAATCTGATCCATCTTTAGGCAGCTTTAGAGGCCGGCTTTATGGCTGTGCGGCTGCACCGAGCACTGACCTGGGGGCGGGGCAGTGACCTTCAAGGTGGGGGGTTTATGGGGGAAGTGCGCTGAGTTCAGGAATAACTTACGATTTAAAAGCACCTGCTGCAGAGTTCCTTGTGCATCCAGCTTTCAGTCAGCAATAAAAATGTCAAGGTAACTTTTGTGAATAAAGTACCTGCTGGGGAGATGGAGTGTTTTTCCAGTGACAGTGTTGACTCACCATAAAGTAGCACAGAGGGTTGATGTGCCTGCTGCAAAGAACAGATCTGTATTTTGTGTGGATAGCTGAGTGGATTACTGAAGCCAAACTTTACCAGCGCTTTGAAACAAATACAATGTATGTGAGAGAGGGTCTGGGGAGGGATGAGGGGCACTTTTGCAGGGTGGTGGTGAGGGAATCCGAGAAGTGGGTCTTGGGGGGGGCAACACCACAAAAGATTGTAGCACTGGGCACCACCAGCACTAAAGCTGGCCCAGGCGGATGGAGTACCCCAGACCTCCCTGTTACCACTGTTGTTACTCAGTGTCAATGGCCAACATATTCATACCATAATGAGAAGACAGGGTGTGAGATTCCTCACCACTGCTGATAACCTATCTACCAAAGGCAGGGCTGGGAGCACACACTTGCTCGGTGCCCGGATACCCCAGGTGATAGTGCGCTTTACAAATACATATAATGGAACTGTTCACAATCTTTGTGCATCGTATCCCACACTGTTTACTGTACTACTGGATAAGCATGAATCACCAAGACCTGCGGGTCTGTCACACACAGTCAATAAAATGAGCCAAACCCAGGGCCATTCGGCTCCCAGTGGTCATCAGCAGGCTTTAGTAGCCATCACAAAGGTCTTGACTGTGAGGGTTACTGTTGGAAATGGGGTCTCTAGTTGGCAGTCAGTTTGCACCCTGTCCAAGTAGGGACCCTCACTCTAGTCAGGGTAAGGGAGTCACACTCCCTGCTCACCCCCGTGGTAGCTTGGCACGAGCAGTGAGACTTATCTCGGAGGCAATGTGTTAAGTATTTGTACCCACACACAGTAGCACAGTGAAAACACTACAAATTGACACCACACCAGTTTAGAAAAATAGCCAATATTTAT
The DNA here is from genome assembly GCF_031143425.1 of Pleurodeles waltl. Lineage (NCBI taxonomy): Eukaryota > Metazoa > Chordata > Amphibia > Caudata > Salamandridae > Pleurodeles > Pleurodeles waltl. The sequence goes on along the minus strand of NC_090447.1, from coordinate 73,426,599 downwards.
CTAAGTAAAACAAGAGCAAAATGACAAAAATTCAACATATACAAGCAAGGATATCAATGTTTAAAGATTAAGTTCCAATAAAGTGCTTAGTAACAAAATAGCTCCAAATGGAGCTATCAGGGCGTTGACTAAGTAGTTCCCAACAGTCTGATGCCACTCGCAAGGGAGTGCGGCGATGGTCACGGAGTCGCACAGGCCCCAGGTACAGTACCTTAGAAATGAGGCAGAGTCAAAGACGTGGCATGGAGTTGGGGTGGTAAGTTGTCGCTGGAGCCAGTGCAGCGTTGGTTCTGTGTTGCTACGCAGGAGGTGAGACGCATGTTTGTTACTGCTACGCAGGGGAGGTAAGGCATCGGTTCTTTACAGAGGCAGCAAAGGTGAGGCGACAATGGCGGCAAGGAGGCAGTTCCTTACAATCTGGCAGGGTTGATGACTCCAGTAGGTCAAAATGCGATGGGGCGACCTCTCGGGGTTGCAGTCGCACCACGGGGCCGCAGGCGTCACACTGGAGTTGAGTGTCTTGGACGTTGGTGACACAGAACTCGGGACTCCCAATGTTGCGAGACTTCAGAGGCGCTGCGGCGGCGTCGGGCCTGTGGTGTCGGTCACAGTCATCGCATTTGAACAGGGACCACAGCTTTGGGCGCAGGCATCGACGCAGAGTCAGGCAGCGGCGCCGGTTATGGAGTTGTCCGGAGTTGGTGTGTCTGGTTCTTCTTGTTTTATGTCAGATTTCACTCCCAAAGGCCCAGTAACTGGAGTGGGCACCTCTTGGCAAGGCAGGGTCCTCAGCAAGAAAACCCAGGGGCTGGCAGGTGAAGTCTTTGATGTCCCTGAGACTTCTTAACAGGAGGCAAGCATAGTCCAAACCCTTGGGAAATCTCCACAAGCAGGATACAGCACAAAGTTTGGTCTTTGTCCTCTCCAAAGCAGAAGCAGCAACTGCAGGCCAACCCAGCAAAGCACACACAGCAAAGGGGCCGTACTCCTCCTCACAGGTCTTCAGCTCTTCTTGGCAGGATCTCCTCCTCTTGATCCAGAAGTGTTCTGAAGTTGTGGGGTCAGCAGTCCAATACTTATACTCACTTCTGCCTTTGAAGTAGGTAAACTTCAAAGGGAAGACTTTGTAGTGAACAAGACCCTGCCTCTCCCTTTCCTGGCCCTAGACTTACTCTAGGGGGTTGGAGACTGTATAGTGTGAGGACAGGTACAGCCCTATTCAGGTGCAAGTGTCAGCTCCTCCCTCCACTCTAGGCCAGGAAGACCCATCAGGATATGCAGGACACACCTCAGCTCCCTTTGTGTCACGGTCTTGAGAGAATCCACAATCAGCCGAACTGTCAGTCTAACCCAGATGTGTATCCAGCAGCCAGGCAGAGGCACAGAATGGTAAAGCAAGAAAATGCCCACTTTCTAAAAGAGCCAATTTAAAACTTAGAATTTAAACTGACATCTGACGTGCTGAAGGGTGCTGACATGTTGCCATACGTGCCTGCCCGACGTGGAGTGGAGCGGAGAGCTCCGGGGCATCCCGGCCCGAAGCTTCTGAATTTCCCACCCTTGCCGTAAGTTTTGCTGTGCTGTGGGGTCCACCAGTCTTGCTGTTCGAGTGCCGGAGCGCCGGTAGACCCAGCAGGGCCATGCTGTGTGGCCCCATGGAGCGGCGGATAGGAGAGCCGCCGTTGAGCGAAGGTGCTGAAGTGAAGAGCAGCGTGAACAACAGCAAGTGACTGCAACGACGCCCAACGGGGCCCACAACTGTCAAACTGACACAACTGTGACGAGGGCCATATACGGGGGCCACAACTGGGGAGACAAATCGACCGAGGAGGCCAGCCGCCGCCTGTCGCTGCCTGATGGTGCCTGACAGCAGACGGCGCTAGAGCCTAGACTTTCCCAAATTGGCCCCTGACTGAGTGGAGCGCCCGAGGCTGTGGCTTGCCCCTGCTCCCTCTGGTCTGTCCGCATTGGAGATTGGTGGAAAGACTGGTGGAGACCATGGCTACGGCAGTGGAGTGGATGCATGGACCCGGTGAGTGAGGCGACGTTAACTATTTACAACTTGAACTAAATTCCAGTGCCTGGTGCTTTGTAGTGCCCAGAAGATCAGAAAACTAGAAGAGATGGCACTTTCACTTTCCTATATCTACTGACGGGTGCTCGTGCCCTCAATTAGCTGAGGCGTGGCGGCGCATTTTAAAATCAGAGATTAGGGAAACACTGAGGTCACTGAAGATGCGTTCTGGGAAAGAAAGGGCTTTTCAGCCGCTAATCAAGAGAAATAAGAGGAAAAACAAATCTTCCTCCTCGCCCCCAGCATTAAAGTGGAAAGTAAAAATGAATCAGGAACAGTCCTTAATTTCCCCCATTTGAGAAATTGGTAAAAATACCCCACAAATTCGACTTCTTGAAGGACCCAGTGGAAGCTATTTTCTCAATACCGAAAGGCTCAGTGGCTCTCCCTCATCCTATTTCCCCTATAAAAAGTGAAAGTAGTTTATTATACGATCAGTGGCCCAAGTGGGAGGGGGTGATTGAAAAATCTGTCACTGGCATTTATTTAAGATTAACGGATGATAAAAATAAAGAAAATGTCTAGGGTCCCATCCGTGATTTCGAATTACTGACCCTAAGGTCATCATCCCCAACCCCAGTCACTTCCACGTGTCCATCTTTGAAGACTTTAACTAACCACCCAACAAAAAAAGGTATCCAACTCCCCCTTGAGGTAAATGTAATTGTCAAAAGGGGTATGAATTCCACAATACGATTACCCACTCAGGGGCCTCAGGAGGTTGGTTTGATGTGGGATGAGAATAAAACTTTAAAAAACATTCATAACTCAGATAATATTAATAATACAGTTTCACTTAACCTTAATTCCAGTCTGTTCCCCCGAACTCACTCGGATTTGAACCCCATAATGCACATTTCTACAAGTCCTGGCATAAAAGATATTGGGGCCAATTTACAGGAAGTGCAAGCCTTTGCTTCAGACATCCATCTGGATATCTCTGCTCTTGACCATAGATCGCAAAGTGTTTTGGACTCGTCAACGGCACCAATACACGAATATGTAGGTAAGGAGGTTACTAACGAGAATCCACTGCCCCCGAAATACTTCTAATGAATTAGATCAAAATTATGTGTTGGATATTTTCTTCAAGACCTCACAATTAACTCTCAACGCCTTGTTCTATCAGTCCACAAAAATGCACGTTCAGGTTGACCTACTGAATGTTATGGCAAAATCAGTATCAGGGATTGACCAGAAGCTGGCCGACCTAAATGCCTTGATTAAGCGAACTCAGAACTTTGCGGAGAAGTCCAAATTGGACTGTACCTGTGTTGGAAAATGGGTTATTGGTAAAGGCAGATAAGTACCTACACTTAGCAATAGGCCACTAACCTCCACTTAGGTCCAGTTAGGTCTCAGTAAATTAAACCTAGCTCAACCCTTGGTAGCTTGACAACGAGCGACAAGGCTTAACTTAGGAGACAAAGCATAAAGCATTAAAATATAACAAAACAGTAATTAAATAAAACACAGGAAACAGTTTAAAAATCCAACACCAAGGTATAAGAATAGGAAATATTTTTAGCTTTAAAATGACACCAAAACGAATAAAATCGGATAAAGGGAACTGGAGATACAAATTTTTAAAGAATTAATGCTTTTTAGTGCTTAGAAACGAATAGCGCCAATCTGGTCATCTGGTCGCACCTCAACTGGGGCAAAGTCAAAGTTTAAGGCCAACTGCAATGGAGCCCTGCTCGGCTACCGCCCGCAGAAGGCCTCGGTCCAAAGTTTAACTTCGAATTTAGTAGTTTTCTTGAAGATTTTCTTCAGCAGGACCAAGTCGCCAGTCCAATCTGACCTCCTAGAACTCTTCCTTGGATACGTGTCGTGGGAGCCTTCGTGGATATTTTTACCTTTGGACTTAGTTGTTTTTTTTAGATGAAAATCCTTCGACCAGGGCAAACCTGAATCTTGATCCGACATCCCTGGAGCCCTCTTCGGATACATTGCCTGGGAGGTCCCGGTCAACTTTTACATTCAGACTTAGTCACTTTTTTGGAGCTTTTCTTCACCTGCAAGTCAGGCCGGGTCGCGGTTGAGGCAAGCCGCCTAGAGTTGCCGCAGCGGGTTGGTCCCTTTATGGAGCTTTTTTCCATAAGTTCTCCAAACTTCTGGATCTTCTTCCAGATGTTCTTTTAAGGTTCTTTTGAGGTCCACAGCTCACCCCAAGGTTCCAGAAGCTCTGAGATGCTCCTTGAGGGTGCGGACTACAACCCCAGAATGCACCGGGTGCAAACTCCACAACGGTCACTGGACAGTGATGAGCTGGTCAGTTTCTTCAGGAGTTGGTGCAGGGGACTCTGGTTAGCAATTTTTCACCTTTAGCAAACAGGGAGTCCCTCCATGAACCAGTTTTAAGCCAAGCAAAGTCCTTCTTGTGATGAAGCCCAAGTGTGCAGCTGGTGCTGTCCTCCAGAGTGCAGTGTCCAGGTGCAGGCCATGGGCCCAGCAGGACAGTCCTTCTTCTCCTGTAGTTCTTCCTTGTAGAGATCTGGTAGGGATCTGAGGTGTGGGTGCAGGTCTGTCAGTTTTATCCTTGCTCCTGGGTGAAAAACAGGGGGGTCCTGGTTCTCCAATCAGGAGCAGGGTCCTTCCCCCTGTGATGACCACTTCCTTGGAAGTGTGGCAAAAATCAGTCCCAGGGAGCAACATTCCTCAAAAATCCATCATGGCTGAAAATGGTTTTTGGAGGTTACATCTGGCTGTGCCCACCCACTGGTGTGGCTAAAAATCCTAAACACACCTCTCTCCTGCCCTCTCCTAATCTAATCAAGGGGGGGCACCTAATTGTCTGGGTTTGCAGGATGTGAGGGAGGTGCTGGGTTGCTCCAAATGTCCTCCCCTGCCTTTAAAGATCAGTTTGGCAGCCCTCCCCCTTCCTGCTTCTCTATCTGCTGAGAGAAGATCTCCTCCCCCAGGCACATCTCTTTGTGTTGCGCCCAGGCCACTTCCCACCTCATCAAGGCAGCCTGGTCAGGCTGACAGAGGCTGGCCAATCATAGCAAAGCACAAAAGGGCTGAAGTTGGCAACTTTTTAGGCAAAGTTTAAAACTCTTTACCTGAACAAGTTATATTAAATACAACAATTGTAAGTTGTGGGATTTATTATAACAATTAATTTTATACCAAACTTGGGTTATCTGTCACTTAAAGAGACTTTATAAATTAATATAAAGTCGCCCCATTCAAGCCTATGGAGGTCATTCACTACAATGAGGGGAAAATGAATTTGGCTGTTTTACTTCACCAGGGCTTATAAAACTATTTTATAAGGTCCCTGCTTATAGTTATATGGCACCCAACCCTAGGGGCACATAGGGTACACCTTAGCGCTGACGTATATGTAAAATTAAGGTAGTTTAAGACTCTGGAAGTACTTTTGATTCCAAAGTCGAATTTGCATGTAGCTTTAGTTTAAAAGCAGCCAGCAAGGCAGACCTGCATTTAAAATGGCACTGGGCACATCAGCAGTGCACCTATGGGTGCACTATCTATGCTGGGGTCCCTAAACCTACATGCCCTACCATTTACTAGGGACGTACAGGTGGGTTAATGTTGCCAATTATATTTAGCCTAATTTCCATATCCGCTTTACACAGAGCACTGGCCCTGGGACTGGTAAGCAGTACCCAGGGCACAGCCAAGAGTCAGTAACCACCAGTATCTGTCCAAAAAGTTTGGGGGTGACCAGGTCAAAAAGGAGGACTTTCCTACAACCCGTGAGCCCATAATAAGCTGGCCATACTCCCAGGTTTTAAATACATTGATGGTAGATCTCAAGGAGATCCTTAACATGGTGTAAGGGGGAGAAACCGTAGCCCCAGTAAATCCCCTGAAACGGGAGGAGGTAAGCCTAAATGGTAGTATGGGTAGTATAGCTAGTGATTACTCCAATAAGCAAATATGATGTTTTGAAGAGACGGGTGGGGCACAGGGGAGGACCCAGGGAAACTGCCTGCTCACTGAAATCTTCTGAGAGGGGGAAAAGTTTACATTCTGCTATTTCAAATGAAGAAATCTCTCCCCCCTCTCCAAACTTGGCGGTTCACTCAATACATTCAAAGAAGCCGGTTACGAAAAGACTAAAGAAAAAACAACGGAAGGCTAGGAATAAAATAAGGGGCATCTTGATGCTCCCCCCACTTCATCCCCCCCCGCCAATAAAGAGACGAGCACCTCTTTTTCTCCCGATACAGGAAAAGGGAATAGAAAGAACTATGACTTGAGTATTAATAAAAAGAGTAGTCCAGTGGCGAATAAGCTGTTCCCAGTATTCAACACGCATAAGATGGGGCACATTCACCAAGATTACAGGGATCTGAATGAATGGAGCAGAACAATGACACCAACACCACCACCCTGCTCGACAACCTCGGTCTCAAGCAACTGGTGAACACCCCCACCCACATCGCCGGACACACGCTCAACCCCATCTTCTCCGCCATCAACCACGTATCCTTCAGCCACTCCTCCGCAATACACTGGAACGACCACAGATGTGTCCACTTCACCTTCAGACGCAAGACTCTCCACCTCCGCACACAACCCATCCCACGCAGACATTGGAACAAAATCTCCACGGAACAGCTACTCTCCACTCTCAGCCACAACCAACCTACCATCTCCACCGACGCCAACAAAGCAGCCCTCAGCCTCAAACAATGGATCACCAACTGCGCGGACAACCTCGCACCCCTCAGACGCCTCCCAAGTCAGACCAACCTCAGTGGTTCACAGACACCCTCAAGGAATCCAAAAAAACCTGCCGTACCCTCGAGAAAGCCTGGCACAAAGACCACTCCGTAGAAAACATGTCTGCCCTCAAAAACGCCACCCGCGAACACCATCAGCTGATCCGCGCCACCAAAAGAACATCCTTCAAAGACAGACTGGACAAGAACACTCACAACAGCAAAGAACTCTTCAACATCGTCAAAGAGCTCTCCAATCACTAATGCCAACTCCAACTCCATCACGCCCTCACAAGATCTCTGCAACTCCCTCACTACCTTCTTCCATCGCAAGATCACCGACCTACACGACAGCTTTGGCCCTCAGACCCCGCCGACCACCAGGGAACCCACAACCCCAGCCGTCACCCTCAATGCCTGGACACCCATCAGCGCGGAAGAGACCAAAACTACCATGAACACCATCCACTCCGGTGCCCCCTCGGACCCCTGCCCCCACTTCATCTTCAACAAAGCCGACGACATCATCGCCCCCATCTCCAGACCATCATCAACAGCTCGTTTGCATCCGCCACCTTCACCGAGAGCTGGAAACACGCGGAAGTCAACGCTCTCCTGAAGAAACCAACGGCGGACCCCAGCGACCTGAAGAACTTCCGCCCCATCTCGCTCCTCCCGTTCCCTGCCAAAGTCATCGAGAAGACCGTCAACAAGCAACTGACCAAATTCCTTGAAGACAACAACCTTCTCGACCCCTCCCAGTCCGGATTCCGAGCCAACCACAGCACAGAAACCGCCCTCATCGCAGTCACCGATGACATCAGAACTCTGCTGGACAACGGAGAAACAGCCGCCCTCATCCTCCTCGACCTCTCGGCTGCCTTCAACACCGTCTGCCACCAAACCCTAATATCCCACCTCCGCTCCACCGGTATCCAAGGACAGGCCCTGGACTGGATCACCTCTTTCCTCTCTAACCGCTCCCAAAGAGTCTACCTCCGCCATTCCGCTCGGACCACACTGAGATCATCTGCGGCATCCCATAGGGCTCCTCGCTCAGCCCGACTCTCTTCAATGTCTACATGAGCCCCCTCGCCGACATCACACGCAATCACAACATCGACATCATCTCCTACGCCGACGACACCCAGCTGATACTTTCCCTCACCAAGGACCCTACCATCGCCAAGACCAACCTGCAGGATGGAATGAAAGACGTCGCAGAATGGATGAAACTCAGCCGTCTGAAACTGAACTCCGACAAAACGGAAGTCCTCATCCTCGGTAACACCCCGTCCGCCTGGGACAACTCTTGGTGGCCCACGGCTCTGGGCACCGCACCAACCCCCTCAGACCACGCACACAACCTCGGATTCATCCTGGACCCGCTTCTCACCATGACCAAAAAGTCAACGCCGTCTCGTCTTCCTGCTTCCTCACTCTCCACATGCTCCGAAAGATCTTCCGCTGGATCCCCGCTGACACCAGAAAAACTGTGACCCACGCCCTCGTCACAAGCCGCCTGGACTACGGAAAGACCCTATACACAGGAACCACCGCAAAACTCCAGAAACGCCTTCAGCGTATACAAAACGCCTCCGCTCGCCTCATCCTCAACATACCCCGCAACAGCCACATCTCCGCTCACCTGAGACACCTGCACTGGCTACCCGTCAACAAAAGGATCACCTTCAGGCTCCTCACCCACGCACACAAAGCCCTCCACAACAAAGGACCCGAATACCTCAACCATCGCCTCAGTTTCTACGCGCCCACCCGTCAACTTCGCTCCGCCAGCCTCGCACTCGCCGCCGTCCCTCGCATCCGCCGCACAGCGTGGAACTCCCTCCCCGCCAACCTCAGGACCACGCAGGACCACCTCACATTCCGGAGGCAGCTCAAAACCTGGCTCTTCGAGCAGCAGTAACCCCCTCCCCTAGCGCCTTGAGACCCTCACGGGTGAGTAGCGCGCTTTATAAATATTATTGATTGATCTAACTTGGAGAAAATAAAAAGTAAGGAACAACAAGATCTTCTGAACTCAAAGGGTAAGAGATCAACACAACGGGAACCACCAAATAACAAACCACAGCAAAGGGAGTTGAATCCCAAAATGAATATTAATCCAAAGGTACACAGGGAGACAATTGAAGTAGAGGGTCAAGGCATTATCATTACTAAAACTGAAAATGTTGAAGATCAAGGGGATTATATGGTTGAGCCCCGGGTAGAAAAGGGTATTTGTTATGCAATCGATCAGTTGGAAGCTGAGAGACCAGGGGTCAAAGGAACAGATGAATTCCCCGGGCCGCTCTTGGAAGCAGAGCTTCTAAATAGATCAGACCAGAGGAATAATGTATTAATTCAGGGACAGCCTGACGGGGAATTAACTCCCCAGTCCCTGGTAAGGAATCAAAAGGGGACAGCCTCAGCTAGGGAACGGGACGATTTTACAGAAGGCTACAACCACAGTTCCCCAGTCCCCAGGCTGTAAACAATTAGTTCTTGAACCACGATACCAGACCAGGGGCCCGCACGATATACTCAACTGAGGTAATATTCTAAAACTTTTACAAGTTATTCCCGCTCTCAAGGGTACCCAGTCCACTGATATAGTTTCCATAGAATTTTTATCAGGGGTCAAGACTGATGAAGTCAGTTCTAAAAAATCTACCCTGGTAACCTGGATGACATCCCATTTGGCTAAGAGGGTTCTAAAAGAAAAAAGTACCTTTCTAAATTGGGGAATTGGAGTTATAATACCACAACAAACAGGTTACCCTGACCCTTTAGTAGCTCAAAATATTTCACCAAAATCTAATAAATTGATAGGTCTGACACAACCTTTTTCTGTTCTTAGATCTGCAATTGGGAACCAAAGCACTGCTGGTCAGCAACACACAGGGTACACGGTAACTAAGAGATATCATTCTCAACAGTTAGACCTAGGGTGGCTGTCGGCAGCCCTTCATAAAGAAAATCGTCAATGACTTTTGCGCAGACCAGCACGACACGGTTTGGCAACTCCTTATGATAAACCTCTCCAAGTTTGCTCCTGGAATATGAACAGGATTAGTTCAAACTATCAACAAAAAGACTTGACAAGTCTTTTAAATATATTCCAATTTTTTTTACAGGAGACCTGGGCAATAAAGCCCTTTACAATTGATGGATTTACGGGCTTTTTTCCCGCAGTGCAAAGGGAAAAAAGGTTTGGACACCCGAGGGGGGGGCTTGGCAATCTTTATTTCAGCAGGATTTAATATATCATGCTCACAGGTAAATGAGGATAACGAGGAGTTTCTTATAGTAAAGCTGGAAGATTGGAATAAAGCGTATACTAGTCCACTCTTATTAATAAATGTTTATATTCACCCAGACGCACATTCTAGGAAACGGGCATCTCGCAAATTGGTAGATAAAATATTAACTAGTTATCAAGATCTGGGATCTCTGGAGTTTTTAGTAGCTGGGGACTTTAATATGAAAATATTATATCCTTTTGAAAGGAAGGCTCAGATTTTCTTGCAAGATCATTTATGGGCGGTCCTGCAGCAATCCCTGGGGTCTTTAGGGTTAGGCAAACCCGACACCAAGGCAATGTCTTTTGTAAAAAACTTGGAAGCCCTCGGGCTCAGGTTTCTAAATGGGAGGTTTTCACAAGATATGCTGCCGGCAGCTAATTGTTATGTTACTGGAACCCAAGCAACAATTGACTATACTGTGGTCTCGCTGTCCTTACTTTCCCTAATAACTAAGTATTATATTATTAAGACAGATAAGAGTGACAACGGACAACAATGCATGGGGATTGGTTATGGCTTCCCCACGTTTAATCCTGCTTCTACTTTACCAGGGGATGTTACTACTACAAACTATAAGAAACTTCCATGGAGTGAAAATTCAATGGAATCCATTGGTGAACTTACAATTGCGTTATTCAACCAATGCCAGAATGACATGCCTAGCCACCCAATAACCTTATGGTCGATATTCCTGGAAAGGTGTGCAACTAGACTCCTAACAGATAGACCTCAAAGAACTTATCAGAGCCAGGGGCGGGTTAAAACAAAAAAGAAAATAACAATTTCAGCTTTCATTATCAACTTAAGAAGGCAATGGAATAGACTTTTAAGGTTATCTAAGAAAACCCCAACTGACTGTTCAAATTAAAGCTGATTTAAAAAACATTAACAATATTTATCGGAAACGAATATGGAATCATAAATTACAGAAAAGTCATGATTTTTGGGCAAAGATATTATTCTTAAGTAAAGAAAAAACAATGCACAGGGATTCTGGAAAATGATTAATGAATTAAATAAAGCTCCAATAACTTTCACTAGTTCAAATATTTCGGAATCCTCATGGATTGATTACTTAGTTCATCACTTCATCGGATGTAGTGAAATTAAAAGAGACATTAATATCTCTGGAGTGGCAATGAATGAGTTAAGCTTAGGAGGGGTTACTATTATGCCCCCTGTTGTCCAAAAGGATGTTGTCAAAGTAACCTTTTCAGTAGTGGAGGTCACTAATCAAATAGAAAATAGCAGGAGTGCAGGCACCCCAGGCCCAAATGCCTTATTTAAATAGAATCCGGCATTGTGGGCAGAAATTTTGGTCACAATTTTTAACTATTCTATGGAACTGGAAAATATTCCATGCTCTTCGAGAGGTGCAATAATCCACCCAATTTTTAAAGGAGCTAACCAATTTCACCTAGAGAATTATCATCTGATTACCTTAATGGACTCAGAGGCCAAATATTATGCTGGTTTACTATTGGAGCATCTTCAGACCTGGGCGACTGAGAATAATATTATTCCTCCCAATCAGTCAGGTTATGTAAAGGGCCCTGGAACGGCTACTAACATTTTAACACTTTCCACCATTATTGATAAATGTAAACAAAAATATCAGCCCTTGTATTTGTGCTTTGTAGATTTCAAATCAGCCTTTGACCTGGTACAGCGAAGTCACCTATGGGAAAAGCTAGCCACTCGTGCATACTCAAGCAATTATTAAAAGCTATACAGTTGTTATACACAGACTCATGGGTTAGAGTAAAGATAGGGGATGGATCCTTTCTATCAAGGAAAATTAAGTCAAAGCAAGGATTGAAACAGGGCTGTGTATTAGCGCTGTATCTTTTCAATCTTTTCCTATCGGATTTGACAGTTAAACTAAACAAGGTGAATGCCCATCCCCCAAAGGTTGGTGATATGCCCATTTCTAACCTGCTATATGCTGTTGACGTAGTCCTTCTAAGTCAAACTAAAGTTGCATTACGTCGGCTCGTTGTTAATTTAATTTAATTTGCCGAGCAGAATGGAATGAAAATTAACCAGAAAAAAACAAAGTGATGGAAGTTAGTAAAAATAAATTGTAAACACAATAAGTGGTATATTCAAGGGAAAGAATTAAAACTAGTCAAATATTATAGATACTTGGGCATATTATTTGATAAGTGGGGCTCTTTTCGTCCTCAGAAGCAGGACTTACAGAGAAAAGGAAATGCCCTATTGCTTGCTTTTCGTACTCTGAAAGGGTCCCTTGACGGCCCAAGATACCGTCCCTTGCTACAAGTAATTGCTGCCAGATTAATGTCGAGCATAGGATACGGGAGTAAGAGATGCCGACATTTTGAATAGAATAATTGGAAAGTGTTTAGGTCCTTATTCCAACTACCAGGCTACTCTTCCCAAGCCCAAATTAGGCTAGAGTTTGGGTATTTAAATCAAAGTTTAGCCAGAAAGTGCAGCTATATTAAAATCGGGAAAGACATACAGTCAACTAGGCGGAACCAACTTTGTCAGGCGCTCTGGAAGGAGATCAGTTCGAACCCCACATCTGATTCTAGACAGTATTTAGACCAGGCCACGGAAGATCTCGAGGTACGAGAACTGTGGGATGAAAATATCTCCTGCTTTGCTTTAAAAAAAATCTTAAATCGCATAGCAAAGAAGAAATCAGTGGTTATGGATAAGTCCTTGTTAGCAGTCAGATCACATTCACAGTTGGTATTGAATGAGTATAAAACCCTAAAATATCAGCCATACTTGGAGGCTGGGTGGAAAAAGTTGATGAAGACTTACTTATTAAATATTGTTTCCCCCTTAATCCAGGAGGCACCCACTCAGCCCCATGTGTAGGGGCCCCCAGTGTAGGTTGTGTGGTGATGGAGTGGAAGATATCATCCATCTGATCTGTAATGGATTACTGAATGAGCGTAGGACTCTATTAAAATTAGCCTTCAATCTGAGGGGCATACGTTCAGGTAGAGAAGCAGTGGTTGCCTGTTTTAAACCATCTGATTATATCTTGAATGCTAAATTTGCAAAGTTTTTACGTTTGACATCAACAAATCTATTACATGCTTAGTAATTAGGACAAATAAAATATGTGGCTGCTCAAGAATTGATTTATGCTGACAGAAGCTGACCCATGATTCCTACTTATTGAGGCTGGTTAGAGTGACTAGGCTATATGCCAAAATATCATATTTTTCATCCTTTAAGGTTACCGGAATGGGTACACGCTGCTAGTTATTAAGGGGAACCCTCCTAGCTAACCTAAGTCAACTATTTCTATCTGTTAAACAAGTAAAGTCTTCTTATATTAACAGTCCTTGTCGGTCATAAGTTGTGAAATTCTGAAGATCATCGACGATTAAGGTTTCCCCGTATAGTATCTTTCGAAGTACTACAGTGTCTCTAAGCTCTAACTTAACTGCTAACGATTTGGGAGTATATAAAACAGTATTTATAACATGACAGGAAGATGGTGATAAAACTTCTACACTTTAATGATATTTAAAAAAGAAATCTGGATTAGTATAGGCCTAGAAATTGGTTGCATTTTAATGTTTACATTTATGAGAGTCTCGGTTATAATGTGTATACACTGATAAATAAGGAAATTGTCAGTAACGACAAATAATAGTGGTTTATATTTTTATTATGTATAACATGTAGATAACCTTGGTCATTTTACTGCGCTTTTATGTAATAATTTATTATGAAGGATTTTAGATGGCAACGCACGGTACTTATTCGTATGAAGTTGTATTCACTTTAATGTACGATGTATTGGTTTTAATTAACTATGCATTTAATAAACTTGACTTTGACAATCTAAAAATCACCTTTACCAAAAGATCTATTCTTAAATTGTGAGTTCAGAGACCGGAAACTCCACATCTCTATCTGCTCCCAATGGGAAATTGAAAGATACTTCAAGGCAATCCCCATGTTATCCTATGGGAGAGATAGGCCTTGCAATAGTTTAAACTGAATTTTGCAGTATTTCACTATCAGGACATGTACAACACACCAGTATGTGTCCTACCTTTTAAAGACACTGCACCCTGCCCATGGGGTTGCCTTGGGCCTACCTTAGGGGGTGAAATACATGTAGTAAAAGGAAAGGTTTGGGCCTGGCAAGTGGGTACACTTGCCAGGTCGAACTGACAGTACAAAACTGCACACACAGACACTGCAGTGGTAGGTCTGAGACATTTTTACAAGGCTACTCATGTGGGTGGCATAATCAGTGCTGCAGGCCTACTGGTAGCCTTTGATTTACAGGCACACAAGTAGTAATACAATTTAGACAGAGAGCACTTTAGCACTGGTCAGGAGTGGTAAAGTACCCAGGGCCATATTTATACTCCGTTTGCGCCGAAATTGCGTCGTTTTTTTTGACGCAATTTCGACGCAAAACTAACGCCAACTAACGCCATATTTATACTATGGCGTTAGAGGCGAATAGCGCCAAAGTTCCCGGAATGTGCGTCATTTTTTAGCGTGAACCCCTTCCTTGCGTTAATGATATGCAAGGGAGGCGTTCCCGTCTAAAAAATGACTCCCAGGCCTTTACGTGGTATTTATACTCCCGGGCAAAAGAGACGCCCGGGAGTTGGCGTGGCTAAAAACGGCGCATTTGTGCCACTTTTTAACGCCTGCTCAGGGCAGGCGTTAAGGGGCCTGTGGGCTCAAAATGAGCCCACAGGTGCCCTCCCATGCCCCCAGGGACCCCCCCTGCCACCCTTGCCCACCCCAGGAGGACCCCCAAGGATGGAGGGACCCACCCCAGGGACATTCAGGTAAGTTCAGGTAAGTATAATTTTTTATTTTTTATATTTTTTTTTGGTGGCATAGGGGGGCCTTATTTGTGCCCCCCTACATGCCACTATGCCCAATGACCATGCCCAGGGGACAGAAGTCCCCTGGGCATGGCCATTGGGCAAGGGGGCATGACTCCTATCTTTACAATGATAGGAGTCATGTTGATGGGGGATGGGCGTCGTTAAAAAATGGCGCAAGTCGGGTTAAGACGATTTTTTCGACGTAACCTGACTTGCCCCATTTTAAGACGCCCATGCGCCATTTTCCCCCTACGCCGGCGCTGTCTGGTCTACGTGGTTTTTTCCCACGCAAACCAGGCAGCGCCGGTCTGATTGCGCCGTCTAACGCCATTCCATAAATACGGCGCCCGCATGGCGCTTCAGAATGGCGTTAGACGGCGCAAAACTTTTTGACGCTAAACTGCGTTAGCGCAGTTTAGCGTCAAAAAGTATAAATATGGGCCCCAGAGTCCTAAAGCCAGCAAAAACGAAATTCAGCACAGGATCAAAAACAGGAGGTCAGAAGCAAAATAATACAGGAGAAACCACGCCAAGAGCTGACAGGTCCAAGAGTTACTATCAAAATCTCATTGCAACCGAGTAACATAGTAATGATGATGTCAAATCATCACACTTCCGCCCTACAGTGAGTAGAATAATTTGAGACTCTCTCAAGTTATTCTGGCTGCTATTGCACAAGCATTTATTGGCACCAAGATGGACTCTGTATTGTTATTTGTGCAGGTTTTGCATAAATTTGCACATCAGCGTCATGTAATTTAGAACTCTATAGACATGTTCATATGACCCTGGTACTGAGGTAGTCATGCACGTTAAAGGTCACACACAGGATATCTCAACTTTATCAGCACAGTGCAAAAACAAACTTTTCAGGAAGGACCTGCTCCATCTGAAGAATGGAAATGACGTATGATTGTCAGCTTAAATCTAGCAATCAAAGATTCTGGTGCCTCAAGGACGACCAAGCTATGGTTGTGTGTGGCCTTCCTCGCTAATGTGGAATGCATTATCAGAATTCACTCCTAGGCTGGACAACTTACTTTTCACAGAGCAGTCAATCCCATGTTCTAAATTTACTTCATTTGCAACTCACTATACTGAATTGTGGCACTGCACAAATGTATAAGAAACAGAAAACCACTGTAAGGGGGAGTTCTAGTTATCTGCATTAACATATTACTTTCTTGATCTAAAATCTCTGTACTCCTGGGGTAAGAAGTGAGTTTTATTGTATTCACATGGCTGTTTGATAGAAAGGTCCTCTTGTCCACCATATCTTTGCTATGAGCATAAGTTGATTATTTAAGAAACTTTTCACTAGATCGTACCACTTACCCTACTCCTGAAATACTGCCCACTGCTCTGAGCATTTGCAAAACTGGAAGTAATTTTCTCTATCATGGCTGCACCTAGTGACTTTCTAGTGTTAGCAAAGGTGAGCTATGTTGCTTTGTTTCAGGCTCGTCCGCATCACCTGTGTGTGTCCCGCTACAGGAATATCATGGAGCACCAGCGGATACCGCCAGCACCGATGTGGAGCACCATCCCCTGGTGCCTCACAGTCCAGCATCCTTCTGCATGTACAGATGAACTCTCACTGGATACAGTTGTCTGGTATGTATTTTCTATGATGCTGGGGTACATGGCCAGATACAATCAATCAATCAATCAATCAAAAAATGTATTAAGCGCACTACTCACCAGTTAGGGTCTCAAGGTGCTGAAGGGGGCCATTTACTGCTCAAAAAGCCATGTCTTGAGGTGCTTTCTGAAAGTTAGGAGGTCCTGGGTCTTGCGTAGGTTGGTGGGGAGGGAGTTCCAGGTCTTGGCGGCGAGGTGGGAGAAGGATCTGCCGCCAGAGGTGGTGCGTTGGATGCGGGGGACTGTGGCGAGGGCGAGGTCAGCGGAGCAGAGAAGTCGAGTAGGTGCGTGGAAGTTTACTCATTCGTTAAGGTAGGCTGGTCCAGTGTCGTGGAGGGATTTGTGAGCATGGATAAGGACTTTGAAGATTATCCTTTTGCTGATGGGCAGCCAGTGTAGGGATCTGAGGTGAGCAGAGATGTGTTCGTGGTGGGGGAGGTTGAGGATGAGACGTGCAGCTGCGTTCTGGATTCGCTGGACTTTTTTCTGAAGCTTGGCTGTGGTACCAGCGTAGAGGGCGTTGCCGTAGTCCAGTCTGCTGCTGATGAGGGCATGGGTGACCGTTTTTCTTGTTTCCAAGGGAATCCATTTGAAAGTCTTCCATAGCATGCAAAGGGTGTTGAAGCAGGAGGACGATATGGTGTTGATTTGCTGGGCCATGGAGAGAGATGAGTCTAAGATGATGCCGAGGTTGCGTGGGTGGGTGGTGGGTGTTGGGGGTGGTCCGAGGGCGGTGTCCCATGCTGTCTTGTTGGGGCCGAAGATGATGATTTCTGTTTTGTTGGAGTTAAGTTTGAGGTGGCTTGCTGTCATCCATTTGGTGATGTCGAGGAGTCCGGCGTGCAGGTTTGTCTTGGCGGTGGAAGGGTTCCTGGTGAGGGAGATGATGAGCTGGGTGTCATCTGCGTAAGAAATGATGGTGATTCCGTGGGGCGGAGGATGTTGGTGAGGGGGGCCATGTATATGTTGAAGAGGGTGGGGCTGAGGGAGGATCCTTGGGGGACCCCGCAGATGATCTTGGTGGCTGGGGACCGTAAGGGAGGCGAACTCTTTGGGTTCTTTCGGTGAGGAAGGAGGTGAGCCAGTCTAGGGCCTTGTGTCGGATTCCTGCATCAAAAAGGCGTGCACGGAGGGTTTGGTGGCATACAGTGTCGAATGCTGCGGAGAGGTCCAGGAGGATGAGAGCGACCGTCTCACCCTTGTCCACTCTGGTTCTGATGTCATCTGTGAAGACTATGAGGGCAGTTTCAGTGCTGTGGTTCTTGCGGAATCCAGACTGGGAGGCGTTGAGTGTGTTGTTTTCCTCTAAGAAGTGAGACAGTTGGGTGTTCACTATTTTCTCAGTGACCTTGGTGGGAAGGGGAGAAGGGAGCTGGGACGGTAGTTCATGAGGTCTTCCGGGTTTGCTTTGGGTTTTTTGATGAGCGTGTTGACTTCGGTGTGCTTCCAGATGTCTGGGAAGGTTGCGGTGTCGAAGGAGCTGTTGATTATGGCGCAGAGCTGGGGAGCGATGATTTGGCTGGCCTTGTTGAAAATGTGGTGGGGCAGGGGTCTGTGGGGGAGCCTGAGTGGATGTAGTTCATGTTTTTTTTTGTTTCTTCGTCATTGGTTGGGGTCCAGGTGTGTATTTGGTTGGTGTGGGGGGGCGTTGTGCTGTTGGTCATGTCAGTGGTGGTGACGGTGTGTGCTGATGCTGTAAAACTGTTGTGTATGTCTACTATTTTGAGGTGCAAATAGTTGGAGAGGGAGTTGCAAGGGTTTTGGGTGTGAGGGGGGTCAATGGTGCTGGATTTAGGTTTGGTGAGCTCTTTGACGATGGCAAAGAGTTCCTTGATGTTGTGTGAGTTATTGTCTGTGCGTTCTGTGTAGAAAGACTGTTTGGTGGTCCGGATGAGTTGGTGGTGTTTGCGTATGATTGTTTTGAGGGTGGAGAAATTGCTCATTGAGGGTTCTTGGCGCCATGCTTTCTCAATTTTGCGGCATTCACGTTTGGAGGCTTGGAGTTCTGTAGTGAAACAGTCGGCGGTCTTGATGGTGTGGGTGTTGTTGTTTCTTTTCAATGGGGGGAGGGAGTCTGCGCAAGTTGTTAACCATTGTGTGAGGTTGTAGGCCACAGTGTTGGGGTCGTTGGTGATGGGGGTGGGGCTTGTGTGAGCTTGGCGATCAGGTGTTCTTTGGAGATCTTGTCCCACTTTCGGTAGGGTGCGGCGTGTTGTCGGTGGTGGGTGAGGGGATTCATGAAGTAGAAATGGACACAGTGGTGGTCAGTCCAGTGGAGTTTGGTGGTGTGGGTAAAGGTGACGTGGCTGCTGGAGGTGAAAATTGCGTCAAGCGTGTGTCCTGCTGAGTGAGTGGGTGAGGTGACCAGTTGCTTGAGTCTGAGGTTCGTGAGGTTGTCCAACAGGGCTGTGGAGTTCCAGTCGTGGGTGCTTTCCCGGTGAAAATGAGGTCACCAAGGAGTATGTAGTCTGTGGAGGTGAGGGCGTGGGAGCTGATAGTATCTGCAATGGCGTTGCAAAATGGGGGTCGGGGTCCTGGTGGTCTGTAAATTAGGGTTCCTCTGAGGTTGGTGTTGGCGTTGATGTGTATTAAAAAGTGTAGGTGTTCTGTGCTGTCTAGGGTATCGTTGGTGTTGGTGGAGATTTTGATGGTGTTTTTGTGTATGATGGCGATACCTCCTCCTGGCTTGTTTATGCGGTCTCTACAGGAGATTTTGTAGCCTTCTGGGATGGCGATGGCTATGTCGGGTTCTGATGAGGAGTTCATCCATGTTTCCGTGAGGAAGGCGATGTCAGGGGAGTATGTTGTGATCAGGTCCCAGAGCTCGATGGCGTGCTTGTGGACGGAGCGGGTGCTAAGGAGTATGCAGGTAAGGTGGTTGCAGGGGTTGTTGTTGTTGTTGTGTTGCGTGTTGGTGTTGTTGTGGTGTGTGTGTTGGTGGTGTTGGAGTTTGTGTGAGTGCAGGAAAAACGGCATGAGTGGCATGTGAATGGTCCATGTGTGTGCTTGGGGTTGGCCTGGGCACAGGCGGGGTTCTGTCCTGGGTTGAGGACGTGTAGTTTAGTGGAGGAGTAGTGCTGCCTCGGGGGTCGGAGCAGCGAGGGCCAGGGGGAATCGGCGCTAGGCGAGGTCCAGGCGCGGACGGGCGCAGACGGGCTTACCTCTGGCGCGCCAGTGGCGTGGCCGCACAGTGGCTGCCATTAAGAAGAGGAGGTGGGAGGGAGGAGCAGCTGGGAGGTGGGAGGGAAGGACCAATGGGGGCACGAGGGGGGCGGGGCTGCAGGGGACGCAGCGGCAGGGATCGGGAGACCGGCAAGAGCCGGTTGGGAATTGGGCGGTGCAAACAACAAGGGCAAAACAAAGAGGAATTCAAAAAGGGCATAGGAGCAACTAAAAACAGTGCAGAAAACGAAAAACGATTTACATGAAACGAAATAACGAAATACAAAATGCAGAGCACAACTAGATATGACTACCACTAGGCACCAGGGATGAGGCGCAGGCGGGTGGTTGAGGGCCTCGAACTCTTTCTAGCAGCAGACAGCAGGGTCAGGGGCACGGAGGCAGGCTGGTGGAGCCAAGTGGCCACCTGGCCAAAAACAGGTCTTGGGGTCACACAGGGCTCCGCGCAGCGGCCGCCATTAAGAAGGGGAGGTGGGAGGGAGGATTAGCTGGGAGGTGGGAGGGAAGGACCAATGAGGGCGCGATGGGGGACGGGCCGCAGGGGACGCAGCGGCAAGGATCGGGAGACCGGTAAGAGCCGGTTGGGAAACGGGCGGTGCAAACAACAAGGGCAAAACGAAGAGGAATTCAAAAAGGGCACGGGAGCAACTAGAAACAGTGCAGAAAACGAAAAACGATTTACATGAAACGAAATAACGAAATACAAAATGCAGAGCACAACTAGATATGCCTACCACTAGGCACCAGGGATAAGGTGCAGGCGGGTGCCTGCGGGTGGTGGAGGGTCTCAAACTCTTCCTAGCGGCAGACGGCGGGGTCAGGGGCACAGAGGTATGCTGGTGGAGCCAAGTGGCCTCCTGGCCAAAAACAGGTCACGGGGTCACACAGGGCTCCGCGCAGCGGGCGCCATTAAGAAGGGGAGGTGTGAGGGAGGAGCAACTGGAAGGTGGGAGGGAAGGACCAATGGGGGTCTGAGGGGGCGGGGCCGCAGGGGACACAGCGGCAGGGATCCACGTTTCGGCCATGTCAGTAAGTTTTCATTTTGGGTCTTACGTACGTGATTTTTTTGGGCTTCTGAGAAACTTGTGAGCCAGATCTGGAACATTGTTGGGGCTAAATCTACACAGTTCCTGTGCCATTTTAACACTGTGTGTGAGATCATCTTAAGAGCAAGTTGAACCTATTTTGAAAGTATTGTTCATTTCTTATCTGCAATATTTTGATATTTTTCTGAGGCAGCTTTTCACTTTGGATGGGGTGGCAGGCAACCTTTTTGTGGCCAGACTGACCGTTTATAGAAAAAAGGTGGGGTTCATTTTGGGGGGCGGGGGGGGGGGGTTCCAGTTCCCTCCTTTTTATTATGTTTTTGTGGTTAATATTGACTGTGTTTGCCTCACATATACATGAAGGTTTGCGCCAGGTTGTTAACAATTTATTGGAATGCTTACAACATTGGCCTGGCCAAATTTACAGTATTTTTCAGACAATTAAGATTTGGGGCGCAAGCTTTGAGGTTTCTTGATTCCCAAGGTTATATGTTTACGAAGTGTGGATGATCTTGGTGTAGAACTGTGCGCCTCTGATCTATAGATTATCAGCCTCTCTCCTTTATCCACTCAACAGCGCCGGATGACTAGTTTATAATCACAAGAGTAATACTTTCTGGCCATTTTTGTGAAAATTACTCTTACAATCATTTGCCAATTTTTAACAAAGTTAGAAAAATCAGCCTTGAAAGGACAAGAGACCATGTTCGGCTTAGAATGTGTCTAAGAGATGCTCCCATCTCACAGCTCCATTGAACTGGGAGCTACAAATAATGACCAAGTCTCATGTCAGGATAAAAGTTATGCAATCAATTCATATAAATAAATGTAGGAGAGAAGTTACTGAGCCAACGCAGTTTTTTTCAGTTTTTCTTTTTATCTATTGATATGTTTCATAAAGCACCAATGGCCATCACTCGGTAACTTCGAAGCACTATTGCACAGGTTATCACTTGAGGTATGAGTTGACATGAGTGTTCGAGACCAGCGAGATGAGACAAGGGCGGCCAATCGATACAGGCAAATGATTTCTTGAGCAGATCAGAAGTTGCCTGGATCCAAGGGACTTTGGTTCAGCTGCCATTTAGGTTGCCCAGGACAATCCAAAGCTGGAACCCAAACATTGTTTCCCTTGTTTTAGCCTCCTGATAGGATGCTGTGCGTTTAGAGGTAGGACACAGGTTCCTGGGAGGAACATAGGGCCAGATGTAGCAAAGGGTTTTACCCATTCTGTGTCTATGGGAAAATGTGTTCCTACATATGGCCCATAGTGTGGAGACCCTTTGGTGATGTATTGGCCCTTGCAGGCCAATGGGAAAGCGCTTCACAGCCTCAGGAAAGGACCACAGCTCTGTGGGGAAAGCCATGCGCACTCCGGGAGGGGCGGCTGCCCCACTCAGCATCATTACTAATGATGAAGTGATGAAGTTGCACAAAAATTAAAATATTTATTGAAATGAGGGGGTAAATATATCACTTTTGATTATTAGTGCCAGGACGCTTGTAGGCCAAGAGCCACCAGGGGGACCCTCAGTGTCTGTGATGCAAAGAGGCTGAAAGGGTACCCGCTGAACCCCCAGAGGCAGCAGAGGAAACTAGGGTGACAAAAGGGTTTGTTCCTCCCCAAAATGTAAGGAAATGTGAAAACACAGCAAACCCATCAGACAGGTGGTATAGCAGGCTTTTTAAGGCGTTAGAAGTT
Source organism: Pleurodeles waltl (assembly GCF_031143425.1). Classification (NCBI taxonomy): domain Eukaryota; kingdom Metazoa; phylum Chordata; class Amphibia; order Caudata; family Salamandridae; genus Pleurodeles; species Pleurodeles waltl. Next base: position 73,404,107 of record NC_090447.1, on the reverse strand, counting down.
TGCAAATACACTGGATTTCAATGTCCCCTCCCCGTAGTTCACACAGATGTACATTTATGTACAATTTTAAACACATACATAACTGTAGAATTCCAATGTTGAATAGTTTTGAACATAACTTATTTCAAGTTTTTAAAGTGCTTAATGTACATATGCAAAACTGTTGTAAAGTAGTCCAAACATTAAGCGATGTTTATGCTTTTCAAACCGCATCTATGCGCTGTTTTTTTTAAAGTCAACGTAATACTCTCAACCTTCAGCCCTATGCATCATTAGACTTGGCACCATGATGGATGCAGAGCCCGGATGCATGCCCAAGCACTCATAGTTTGCAATGACGGTGGGGTTGAGGCCAGGGGACCCCTCTTACCGTGGCGCGCCTTCACTCACTCTCCCATCGGGGTACAGGTCCTCCACAAAGGTGCCGTTCACCAGCCAGTAGATCAGGTGCAAGTCCTCCCAGCTGCAGTTTGCTTGACATGTTATTTGGAATTCTGCATCTAAGAGAGAAGTTAGGGCGAAGGAGGAGAAAGTTCATTTTCTGTAAATTGATTGTGCCGGAGATATCCCAAGTGGAATTGCTGCCAAGTCAGTCTAAGGGGCCAATGCTACAAAAATCACTATCACCCGAAAATTCTGTTAGGTTGTTGGAACTTTACAAACCATCATTCTTTCAGAATTGCATTATTTCTAGAAACTTTGGCTCTCATCCTGTCCAAAAATAACTGGTCTTTTCACCCCAGTCCGCCACATCAAGCAAATTTATTATAATTAGTCACTGACAGTAAACAAGATGCTGCTGTACCGCAAAGGATGCCGGTCACTCTCTGCTATCCAATCACTGATCATGGATGAATGGATGGATGGATGAATGGATGGAGTTCTCAAGACACTTTATACTGCTCTTGTGACCTCTCTCTCTGGACTCAACCTTCCACCCCAAGTTATTAGTTCCCCACTAATCACTGCAAATGTGTTTTTTCCAGTATCCTGTTCACTAGCACACTTTCTGGCCTTATAATCTGTAGATGGCAGGATTCAGTGATTTTACTGAGTGTGAGAGAATGAATGGGCCTGGGCAGTCCTTTGCTGCTGTGTGACGCGACTTCACCTTCTTACTTTTTGTCTGATTCATCAGGAGTTGATCACCACCTGCCTGGCACATACTGCATCATAGTTATTCTCTGAAATAAAGTTCTTATTAATGGTCTAAATAACGTTTCGAAAGTGGAGTTTTTTGTACTGTGCTTTGAGAAGTTACAAGTTAAATGGTTTATCAGGGAGTGAAAAACGAATTCCTTACTTTGAGGGGGACACTTCTAAGTGGGTAAATATTTTTCTATTTTTAGTTGCAAACTGACTGTTTTGTCACCTTTGCTTGCCTAGTAGTTAGAAATCCATGAACATGGGAAGATGTCTTTCCTCACCTCTAACACTCTCTTCAGCTTATGCAGCAACTAACAGAGTTTCCTCTCGAGGCAGATCACTGATATTTTTTTGCCGATCTGGAAATACTCTTGGGGTAGTGGGTGGGAGCTTGGATAGAGGCCTCCGTGTCACATATTGTGTGTCACGTCTTGTTTCTGTTGGGAGAATTTACCGACCTTTAGGGAGTAAACGAGGCCAGTGTTCCTCACTGTCTAATAATTCATTATAGACTAAATTGCAAATTCTGTTCATCTGTAAGCAAGCATCCAAACACCCAGGCAGGTGCCAACATTGTTCCACACTGGGCAAAGGGACATCATGCCACCTTCTACATACAATGGAGTCAAATCTGATGTGTTCTCTAAGCCTCAAAGAAAATAAATTTAACCTCACAAACTAAGCTCAAATGTTAGAGGGTAACGCACTTAAGTTGGATCTACACAGCTGTGTCAAAGTATTTAAAAAGAATTGTGTGATATCGCTATATGCGGACGATGCACTAGTCTATCTCAGCGAAGAGATCGTCTGTAATGGCGGCATACCCTCGCTTTTGACTTGATTATGTCCACTGTTCCACAAAAGAAAGGGATACTAGAAGATCTTGCCAACGCCCACGCCTGGAACTCAGGACCATCAAATACTTGGGCATCAATGTTTTCATAACAAACAAAAAAACGTTATAGTTGGAAATTAAGGAAAAGCAATGGCTTCAATCAGGCAAGCGCTGCGGTGATGGATAGCCCTACCGTTGTCCGTTCTCGCTCGGCCGCATACTGATGGCCAAAATGCTGGTGTTGACCAGCCTACTGTATTTTTTGTGGCCATTCCGGTGGCCCTGTGGCGATCCTTCTTCAGAGATCTACAGTCTCTACTCACCTCCTTGATTTGGGGTTCATGGAGGTTTGTGGGTGGTCCTTCACTCTTTGAAAGTTATATGCTCCAATGGAGAGGGGAGGACTAGGTGCTCCCAACTACAAGTTATACTGCGCATCCGTGCAGCTCCAGTGGCTTAAGACACAGTGTATGGTGCCAGGGACACCAAGTTGGTCGATACACTGACGCACTTGGGAGGACAGTCCGTACTGGCCTGGTTACTGAGTGACGACTGAGAGACCACTGGGAACCATACACTGCTGAAGGTGGGAAAATAGTGCTGGAGGACATATGTTCATAAACCACCAGCCCCCACATCTTTGTGCACCGAAAGTGCCACTGTGGTCACTGCCGGGACTGTACAAGGCCACCCAAGATCTATGACACAACTGTGGAGAGAGGTGGGCATGCACATCTGGGGCGATTCATTTGCAGAGGGAAATTTGTGCTTCTTGGATGACATTCAAGCGATGCACGATGTAGGAGCAGGAGAGTTTTTGTTATATAATGCCCTTGCGAGACCAGTGGCAGGCACTTGGCTCAGTGGACAGATGGCGCTAGGGGTCTCGCCTCTCCTACAGGTAGTCCTCACCCATGGAACCGCAAGATAGGCAGTCACTTGCCTGTACGCTGCATTGCCACAGACTTGAGGGATAAGTCTGGCGTCCCTGAAGGATGCACATATCTGGGAGCATCCTTGACCTGCCCCCGAAGCAGAGAGCAGGAAGCGAACTTTATGCACATGGTAATGCTTTTGCTGGTAATAGAGCGCTCCCCTGGGGCGCTCTTGGGATGGCTGTCAGAGCTAGTAGGGAGACCGTTACCCAAGAACACCAAACCTTGTCTTTTGGGCTCCTCCAGGAGCAGCAATGCACTAAACATGTTTGTAGGTTCATAGGTCTGGCACTGTTGCCGACAGAGAGGCGCATAGCGATGTCATGGAAGGCGACGCGGCCCGGATCTTGGTGAGTGGCTGACAGACCTTCGCAAATGGGCTACCTCTGAAGTTGTGGTTTTATCAGGTCCCCAAGCATCACATTACAACCAGGTAACAAGATTAAGGCACTAGTGACACCACAGCTCGGGCTGATATCCAGAGATACATTGTTAGGCTTTCCATTGCCCCATTCATTTTACTTTAAATGGTCAGTTTGATTGTTCATTTCTTCAAGGTTATCGCGACTCCTCAGTGTCAAGACATTACTATAATGCACACACTGAATTGCATTATCGAGAAATTTTACTGATGGCCACCTCTTTGTAACATACTGCTATGTGACCCAATAATCAATAAAGAGGTACAGTGAAAAAAGTGTTTTTTTAAAGGCATGCTGATCTGTCTCATATGTTAAAAGACCGTGAACTTATCCTCCATTGTAAAAGAGCAAGACTAAAATACTTATAGTTCATTTTGACAATTTATTTTCACATGTACAACACCCGCAATATATCCCCAATATACAAAAACGTATCTCACTACACCTTTGCAAACAACAAATAGCCAAGCTATCAATATAAAATAGGAGCCACCCTTCCCCCACAAAAAACCCTCAGACTGTGTATGACTAATAACCAAACATCCCACATTCCCTAGAGAGCCACAAGACCTGATGAAAACCCTCTGTGAAATTGGTCCAATACATTGGTTAAAACATGTTGCCATGTACACAAGGGACATACTCCAAACATATCCAAATAACTACAAACGAGAAATAAGAAACTGAAGAACTGTTTCTCTTTTGAGTCCTTCTCAAAAGACCTAACTGGAATGTTTTCAACAGGCAATATTGTTACATTTTCAATTGTGAGGCATTTCCAAGGCCCCACTCAACAATGTTGTCACTTGCAATTGATGTTAGTTACAAAAAAAATAGTTGTACAAATAAATCCCACACAGACAACCGAATTCACAAAAGTAAATTACACTTGTGAGTAAGTTTTATACATTCTTGGCTATTTACAAAATCTGAGTTTTATATTTACTCCAAAATTGTACCTTACATGCCTACACCAAACTGATGGGCCTAGAGATTATTGATGAACTGCAGAGGCTATTCACAGTGGTAACTTACACTTTTAGTATTTTACAGGTGTAGTTTACTTTAAACTCTATTAAGTAACTGTACACTCAGATTTTTTGACTAGCTAAAAGTTGGAAATTTACGCAAAAGTCTAATTTCCCTTTGTAAATAGCCCTGCAGTTGTGAATAGCCCAAAGGCAGTTCAATTTAGTTGAGACGTGTTTACACTTTTGGAGTAAATTTACTCGTGTGTGTTACATCTACGAATGAGGCCCAGAGTGTCAGTCATAGGCGGTTGGAGTGAAAACCCCATATTTCGATGTTAAGCACTTTTTGTACAAAAGGAAATGTTTTGGGATGTTTACATTTGAGAGGACTTTAGTAATGAAATGGTTAGATTTTACAGACTTACCCTGCTATTGTATTCACCTGAGCATGGGAAAGGTATAACGTGTGCACAGATTAGGTATATCTTAGAAGTTTACACTGAATGGTACACTCCTTTGTATCAGATTAGTGAAATGTTTGTTTCTGAATGCAGGAGGGGAATCATTTTCCTAATTGGACTATTCTTCAGGAATCAAGCTTCCCTTTGCTAGTAGGTACCCGGCGGCTGCCTACCACTGGCTTGTCATGGTAGGGGCAGGTCTGGGGCCTTCGAGAATGGAACTGGAGACAGTGAGTCCACGTTTGTGAAACAACTCAGATTCTGAGGAAAGAGTCCCTCATTAGGTGTATCTGGCCTGTCCTCTGCCTCCTCTCTACGATAATTTCCCCATTCAACGCCACCTCAACCTCGCTGACAAAGCGCCCATTACCATTCTCAACCTCACTCGCATCTCCATCAATCTCTTCAGCAACTGGCAAAGGAGAGAGAAACTCAGCAGCGGTTTTTAGGCTGGGAAGGTATTCCAAAATTGAGGCAGAACTTCTGAGGTCTGCATTGCAATTTAGCCCACCTCGAAATTGCGCATTATGCTCTTCTAGTTTTAAAAGGTCTCTCCTGGGCTTATGGTTGATATGCAGGTTAAATTTTCTATCCAAAGCTACCTTTAGGTGTGCAGCTTACCAACGTGCTACAGCTTCAAGCTAAATCACAGAGTAGTCCACAATGCCCTCCATGCGATAACTACCACTTCACACCATCACCACATTGAGACCGAACCCACTTACATCAACCGACACAAGACATCTGAAGTTTGTCAAACTCCTACAGTGGCCTACATGTCACTGTGCCCTTCACCTGTTCAAAACCAACTCACACTCTTCTCTCTTTAAAAAGCTCACATTCTTTTTGATCAAGAAAGATAGGGATGCTTATTTTTTCCTGCAAAAAAAAACACAAATCTAAAGAAAAACTTGGCAAGCCACAGGAATGATCTCAAATATTCCTTATTCATAGTACTTGGGGCTTTTTTAATAGCATTTGTAAAGTTGGCTTTAGACTCTACTCCCATGCTAGAGATCTGGTGCCCAAACAATCCAGGCCATTGATGGAGATCCTGCACTTGTGCCTCTTTAGAATCATTCCATTTACTCAAACATAGCATTCAACACTTCTTCTAAGCTTGTAGTATGCTGGTGTTCATTTGACACAAACATCAGGGTGTTAGCCTGAAAATATGCAGCTCTGTTCATGTTCTTAAATATGACTCACATCACATTGCTATCTACAAAACAGTAAATGCTGATGTTAAGCCAAAAGGCATTCTTTTGTACAGATGAGCTCACAAATTATATTAAGTGCTGTGACTTCCGATAGAGCCTATCAGGTGATTCACTCATGACATATCCAAGGCCAAAAAGTGGATGCCTCCTTTACAGTTGCCAGCATCTCTGTGATGTTCAGGAGGAGCTGGTGCGTGCTGCCTTCCCTCCACCCTCAAGATGTCTTTATTAAAATCACAGAAATCCATACAAACTCTGAATGTGCTATGAGGCATGCTCACCAAAACCTCAGGAGCCAGCTGCTCCATACTCTTTTTCCTCTATAATGTCTAACTGATATTTTCTTTGACTCTTTTCTGAGCTCCTCCCTCAACTCTCCTTCTGCAATCTCATCAGAGCCCCATGGAGTTTCTGAACATAAAGTTGGACATTTTTCTTTAGGACATTCTTACGGTGGAATTCCTCGAGTCTTTGCAATTTTTCACTGAAGTCTCCAGGTGTGCATCCTCCCTTCTAGAGCTGCTCACTCATTTTACTGCATTAACCCCATTATGCTCCATCACTTTGCTGGCACATAGGGATTGATCTGGGGGTTCAGATCCAAATTTTATGTTAACATTTTATGTTTTCCCCATACCAACAGACAGAGCCTATATCTTTTTCTTGAAAAGCAATTCATTATATTATTCTTACAAAACTCTCCTATAAACTATCCAACCACCTCAGTGGTATTCTTCTCATAAGCAAAAATCCTACATTTAGCTTTTCAGAGATGCACTACAGGAAGCTTTTTAGATTCATCTTTTCCAGTACGTGTACAGAGATTCTGAACCTTCTTGACATACAACTCCCCTCCATTAACCTTGGAGATTCTCCTTTTCCTACACTTCCTGATACTACCAGCACATACCCTTCTAATTCCTCTAACTCTTCCTCCTTATCTTCCCTCTCACTCTCCACTAGGTTGTTAACACTCTTCTTACCTCCCTCTCCTGCTCTGTATACCTGTGCAAAGTGTCCCTTTTTATGACATTTGTGGCTTGTGGCTTTTATAATCGGAACCTTCCTTCAACTAACTTTGTATGGCCTTGTTTTAGATGTAACCATACCCCCTTCAGTGGTGTCCATGTAGGCTTAAAGGTTTCATTCCACTGTTCCTAAGAATCGTGCAGGTGGCCCAATGTCCTTCTTTATGTTAGGGTCTCCTGGTAGGGTGGTCCCACATCATCTCCACAAACATTACTTTGTACTTTGCACCACTCCCACACTGTTCCAGTAAGTCAAAAGTGCCACAATACCAAGGCACACCTGCAAGTTTGCTCAGCCGCTGCCTTCAAATGAACAATAGCCCCACTTGTGTAGAATTGTTCTGATCCTGGCAAAAAAAACAAAGATAATTGTTCAAAGTCATCCCAGGTATGTCCACTACATTTAAATGAGCAAACCCATAAAAGTTAAATGGGTAATGTTCCAATGTTCCTGCAGTACTCTGTGCCCTTGCTTAGAGTTGAAATCATCTTAATATGTTCCCTTTTAGCTGCAGCAAATTTCATTCCCATGTTTACCACCAGAATAGTTTTATAGTTTCTTTATTATCGCTAACAAGTTTGAAACAATATACAGTACATCGCTTTGCAGCTGATCTGAAATGCTGATAAATTATTGAAGAACTCTGTGCTCTAGTTCTGATGGCGGCCAAGTATGTTCAGTATGGAACTACTGAAGTGAACAATGATGCGGGCACTGTGCTTCTATATCTCGGCCCTTTACAAGATGGCCTTTGGTCATGCAAAGAGGTAGTGAGACGGCAAAACATGAAATGTAACCATGAGTTTACACCATGATGGCGCTCAGACTTGCCCTCAACGATGGTGAGTCGCTGCCCGGTTGGATGACGTTTGCATTGGCGCGCTGTCTGCAGCTTCAGTCGCCATCACAGATTGTGCTGCCTCAAGTTGAATTAGCAAAGGATCTGATGGCACCTCCCTCAGCAGCAAAACAAAGATTGACTAGCTAGTTCTTCACACCTCATGGTAGTCTTCACACACCATTGCGGATGAGTAGTCAACCACTCTTTAAAACAGTTTTGTAATCAGTTAGGGGTCTGCCTGCGACAGCTGAAGGGATGCTTGTCTCTAGTTTGCAGATGTGCCATACAAAATATTGCAGCTATGAGCTATTTATTACAGCATTAGCACATATACTCTCTCAGGCCCCTGAATATTCAGTGCTTCTGAAGTTTGCAAACAGAATTATAAAAAAGGCCCAACACAAGAAGAATGTTCCAGTCCTGGGTGTCAGAAGGGATCCCCTCGGCAGAGAATAGGCACTGGTTTTCCATGCTATATTTTTTATGCTTTATGAAACTGGTGGGTTTTTCTACGAAGAAATGTGGAAGTTGCTCACAACATTAATTGAGTGGTGCCTGAAAGACTTAGAAGTGTTAAATAAGCCACAACCTCTTAGTAAGCCATAACCGGGGGGATCTAAAAAGGAAGGGGGCAGGAGCATATATTGCAAATGTTTAGCAGGGCAGGCACACTTGACACAGCTCAACCAACTCATCAAGGTCCTACAAGGTCAGACTGTTCAAAATAAAACTGCAAGCAACATAATGTACCAGAGTACAAGAAACAGAAAGTGATATCTGAGCTTCTATAATCTCTACACTTACATCAACCACACATGCTAGAAATGCACCCAGAAGCCCCACTGTCACTTCTAACTGACCTTATATTCCACAAAAAATAATAAAATCCTAGTATTTATTTTAAAACCAAGCAGTAGCTGGAATTTTATGAGCAACAGATTTTTGACATTTTAAGTGCAACACTGAAAAGTGAATCCTGTGTACCTACCGGAGGCTGGCGTGATTGTGCGGTTCGTTGGAGAAATGATCTTTGGCCCAAACTTGATGAAGACACCTGGAATATAAGTTAGAGGTTTAATAAATTGGCAATAGTCAGGCATCCCTTAGATCTATAAAGAACACTGGCCTAGTAGGTGCTCCCCATGTGGTCAGCATGACCGGTTTCCAGGTCTGGTAGGATGACAGGATATAGAAAAATCAGGGTAGAAGGTCACAAGACATTCAGAAAGGAGCCTTTTTCAGAAGTATGACCTCTTGTCCAGTCTCCCTGTTACTATTAAGGTCACCATCAGAGAGTAGGGCCCGTATTTATACTCCGTTTGCGCCGAATTTGCGTCGTTTTTTTCGACGCAAATTCGACGCTAAACTAACGCCAACTAACGCCATATTTATACTATGGCGTTAGAGGCGTCTAGCGCCAAAGTTCCCGGAATGTGCGTCATTTTTTAGCGTGAACCCCTTCCTTGCGTTAATGATATGCAAGGGAGGCGTTCCCGTCTTAAAAAATGACTCCCAGGCCTTTACGTGGTATTTATACTCCCGGGCAAAAGAGACGCCCGGGAGTGGGCGTGGCTAAAAACGGCGCATTTGCGCCGCTTTTTAACGCCTGGGTCAGGCATGGCGTTAAGGGACAAGTGGGCTCAAAATGAGCCCAGAGTGCCCTCCCCTGCCCCCAGGGACCCCCCCTGCCACCCTTGCCCACCCCAGGAGGACACCCAAGGACGGAGGGACCCATCCCATGGACATTAAGGTAAGTTCAGGTAAGTATTTTTTTTTTAATTTTTTGTGGCATAGGGGGGCCTGATTTGTGCCCCCCTACATGCCACTATGCCCAATGACCATGCCCAGGGGACAGAAGTCCCCTGGGCATGGCCATTGGGCAAGGGGGCATGACTCCTATCTTTACAATGATAGGAGTCATGTTGATGGGGGATGGGCGTCGAAAAAAAATGCCGCAAGTCGGGTTACGACGATTTTTTCGACGTAACCTGACTTGCCCCATTTTAAGACGCCCATACGCCATTTTCCCCCTACGCCGGCGCTGTCTGGTCTACGTGGTTTTTTCCCACGCAAACCAGGCAGCGCCGGTCTGATTGCGCCGTCTAACGCCATTCCATAAATACGGCGCCCGCATGGCGCTTCAGAATGGCGTTAGACGGCGCAAAATTTTTTGACGCTAAACTGCGTTAGCGCAGTTTAGCGTCAAAAAGTATAAATATGGGCCTAGGAGTCATAAGCTGTTCCCTTTAGACCCTAAGGGCCAGATGTAGCAAAATCCGATTTTGCGACTTGCGAGTCTGAGCGACTCGCAATTTGCAAGTCGCAAAATCGGATGCAGAATGGTGTCTCAGACACCTTCTGCGACTCGCTATGGGGTCGCAAAGACCCACCTCATCAATATTCATGAGGTGGGTCGCATTTTGCGACCCCTTAGCGAGTCCCTGCACTCACAGGGATGGTGGCCTGTTGAAGTCAGCAGACCTCCATGTCTCTGATTGCTTTTTAAATAAAGCATTTTTTTTTTCCATTTTGCAGCCTGTTTTCCTGAAAGAAAAACGAGTTGCAAAATGAAAAAAATACCGAAACCTTTTGCTTTCGTTTTTTTCCAGAGTAGGCAGTGGTCCATAGGCCCACTGCCTGCTCTGAAAAAATATTTTTTTCGGCATTCACAAAGGGGAAGTGGTCCCGTGGGGACCCCTTCCCTTTTGCGCATGAGTTACCACCAGTGTGACACTGGTGGTAACTGCGAGTTGGTTTGCGATCGCATTCGCGGTCACAAAGCAACTCTGAATTGCGATGCGAGTCGCAAATAGGAAGGGGACACCCCTTCCTATTGGCGAGTCGCATTCCCAAACTGCGAGTCGGTACCGACTCACAATTTGGGAATGAGCATCGCGTGAGGCCGTTTGCATGGCGCAAACTGCGATTTTCGCAGTTTGCGACATGCAAACGTCTTGCTACATCTGGCCCTAAGATCCCAAAAAGTCCTACCAAATTCAATAGGATGTGAAGAAAGGAATAGTGTAATCATTCACTTCTGAAACCTTGCGTAGTCACCTAAACACTTCTGATGCCCACAGGGAAAGTAGGAATCCTCGCACTAAGAGACGAGTCCATAGATTGTGCTATGTAAGTGTCATCAATCAATCAGCAGCCAACTCTTTCAGCCTCCATACCTCATAGTCCACTGTGGTTTTACCTGTTATAATTTGACCAATAGTACGGCTGGGGGCCAATGTGAATCCAGATAGGCAAGAACCTGCATAGATAGGGAGGAAGAAGCACATGGAGGCACTATCCCTCATTCATGTGGGAGCAGGATAGGCCAACCAGATAGTCATATTTAGTGGATGTGTGATGGGACCAGGTGCTCATGCTTGTACGTCAAAAATTTGAAGATGTTCTTTTTTCTTTTTATTAGATTTCCTGATAAATACACAGTAAACAAAGAAAGTAACATAAACCTCAAAACCATCAAAGATAACATTTCAAGCCACGAACAGTTCATGCTGTAGCTGTTGCCAAACTCAAATAGTTACCTTTTTAAATTGTACAGAGTACCTCCATGTCTTTCCGAAAAGTTTTTTTTTCACTTACTCACCCTTTTTGCATATACATTTTATTTGACATGTACCATACAAATCTTGGTAAGCCACCTTTGAACCTCTAGAGGTTCGCTTGCTTTCCAATAAGTCGTGATCGAGAACCAAGCTATTAAAATCGATATAAACCACCAGGTTCGGACACCTCTTGGTCTTAGCCCCAAATGTCTGAAGCTACCCAAAAGAATCAATCTTACATCCGGTAGAATAAGAACTTCAATCGAATTCTGAACCTATGTTGTAACTTTTTGCCAAAATTCCTTTACTCATGAGACCATCCCAAATCAGAGGGACCAAAGTTTCACATTCAAGACTTCAAGGACTATGATTTGTAATACTTGTGTTCCACTTATGTAGTCGTATTGGAGTATACAAATTCCAGCTATTGTGCATAGTGCATTGGCTTGAAACTGGGTCCTCTGAACCTCCTGAGATTAATGAAGGATATTTTCCCCATTTTTTCTGGATCCAATTTATACCAGTTTCTTTTTGTCTTTTTTTGCATCACTCCGAACAGCTTTTTGAAGTTGTTTTGGCAACTCTGCAGCCTCCACACCCATTGACCTAACTTCCTAGAAGTTTTTGATGGATTAAACAAATCCTCAATTGTTCCTCTCGAAACATCAATATGTAGAGGAAATTATTTGTACAATACATAGCAAATTTGCAAATAGGAACATTTATTTTCTGCCCACGAACATGGTGTTTCTTAATTTGAACGGTTTCGTCGGGCATTAGTTTGTTGTTAATGAACCAATCCTATAATTTTCCCAGATCATTTCCTTATTTTTCCTTGGAGATCCTGGGGGCATATCAGTTTGAGTGGAGTTACTGCATGTACCACTGGGATTTTGAGGGACCGCCCAGGTTGTATTTGTTTTTGTTGAAGATGACTATAGCGCTGAATCTAATTAATTTGGGATTTCAAATACGAGGAATAGGGTGATAATGATAGGGAAAATTCCTGCTTTTCAATCCCTTCTATGAAATAATTGCAAATAAATTGGACCAGTTGTGTTATAAAATCTAGCATTTGTTATTACAAAAGTTGCAACATAATATTTTTGTCAGTCGGGGCGATCCAGCCCTCCTCCTTCCCATCGGAGATTTAACATTCTTGGACTTAACCATGGTTGATGTTTAGTCCAGATAAAGCTATTTACTTCTGAAATGATTTTATGAAAAAAAATATTAGTTAAGTAGCATTGAATCAGTGTAAGTCAAAATTTTAAAAGAGGCAGTATATGTATTTTAACCATTGCTACTCACCCTATAATTGAGATCAGTAACTTCTCCCACGTGGTCAGCATGTACTTATTCTTATGGATAAGGTGGAGTATAATTTAGTTTATATACATCTTTATACTTTTTGGAAACCCAAATCCCTAGGTACCTGGTTGTTTTTTTTCTAATAAATTGTCTTCAGACGCTGAGGTAGTGAGTGAACATTGGTATTAAAAAGTAGAATTTCCTTTCTAGTAGTGTCAACCTTGTACCTTACAAGCGCAGTAAAGGATGATAGTGTATCAAGAAGTTAATTAATTACTTTAATATTAGATTGAAGATATAGTACCAGATCATGGGTATAGAGTTTAAAATTAGGAGCACCTGGGATTGCCACCTTAGTTGCCTCACTTTTCCTCAAAAGCAAAAGGAACAGATGATGGACGGAATGCTGAACAATGCAAACATTCACCCTCAGTCACAAAGATCTGGGTTCAATCTGTTGTTTTGTTGTCCACCATGCCACCCGTAGCATAACCATTTCAGAAGACCTCCCTCCTCAACATTGGTGCAGATTTCATGGAGTAATGTGTTGACATGCAAGGACATGTAGCATCAATATCAGGGAAATCAGGAGCCACTCTGAAGGACTCTCCTGGCTTCACAGATACATGGATTGACTGATATCACAGGAGGTCTTTACTCCCTGTCAACATGGACATAAATGACTGTCTCTCACAAGGGTGAGAATCCTGGAGACGTCTCATGATGGCTGCCTAAGAAGAGTGCTACTGGCATGAATATAGCTTATGACGGTGGGAGAGACACCCAAATCGTCTTTAAGTAACATGTTTGTGCAAACCCCATCCCTTACCTGAACCACTGGAGGGAGCGCCACTGCAAGCTGCCACCAGGAGCATCAGGCCAAGAGAGAGAAGCATTGTGTAGCCTAGAAGATGGGAAGACACAGTTAGGCATTTGGAGGTAGATTGACAGCTTCTGATCTTGCCCACTACAGAAGAGTGAGGTTTACAGCTTGGAGTATGCCTCTTACATACTAGAGACACTGATGCGAGGTAAGTGCCACCTGGCATATGAAACCTACCCAGTTCTCCAACCAACCCACTCTCTGGAACACGTTCTTTTTTTCACCAATATTATTCACCCATGTCTATCCCTGGTCTGGTTTTTAGCTTGTGAGTGAGGTCTTTTGTTGCCTTACACAGGGCTTTGAGGTCACGCATTGCTTACCATTGGTCGGCATCATTGTCACTCTCATTTGCTTGCTTCTTTTTAATCTGCTTCTGTAGCCTTCCTTCTTCTTCGTGAGTTTGTCCTTCCCCTGGAGCATGCATGCATCGTTTGTGTCCTTCCACTGTTCATTTTTAGGGGCTACCTTTTTCTTTTTATTTAAACACTCTATAAGAGTGTGTGTTTTTCAGCTGTCTCCCTCGTGATTTCTCGCCCTTCGTTTTCCACTTCTGTCCCTCCTGCCTACCCTCCATCTGTTGCCTGTATGCTTGCTCCAATCCCCAAGCCCAGTGCTTGGTTGTCAGTGTGTTTTGCCCAGCAGCTCCCATACACCCTCCTTTGTACGTGTGTATCCCCTGCCCACTCTCAGTTGTCTGTGTGCTTGTCCCAGCCCCTCCTGATCACCCTCAGTTGCCTGGCTAGTTCCCAGAGCCCCGCCCGCCTCCGTCGCTTGTGTGCTCCCCATCTCCTCCAGGCTGTCCTATTCCCTCACCTGTGTCCTTCTCTCTCACCCTCCTTCCCTCCCTTGCTGCCCAGGGCCACACCATAACACTTTTTAAAATTTGTGTTAGCAATGCAGCACAGCGGCTGCATTGCACTACAACATGGCTACAAAACATTGCCAAATCCAACTACTTTCGTCGGTGAGACCTATTGACTTTGCCAATGCTTGTTCACTCTGTTTCTCATAAATATGCACGTCAACATAATGTAGGAAGTTGGCTCTGTATGAACTATTTCAAAGTAAGAAATAGCATGCACAGAGTCCAAGGGTTCCCATTAGAGGTAAGATAGTGGCAAAAAGAGAAAATTCTAATTCTCTATTTTGTGGTAGTGTGGTCGAGCAGTAGGCTTATCAGAGGGTAGTGTTAAGCATTTGTTGTACACACACAGGCAATAAATGAGGGGCGCACACTCAAAGACAATTCCAGGCCAATAGGTTTTTATATAGAAAAATATATTTTCTTAGTTTATTTTAAGAACCACAGGTTCAAGATTTACAAGTAATACTTCAAATGAAAGGTATTTCACTCAGGTATCTTAGGAACACAATATCATGTACAGTTTTTGCAAAAAATGTCAATAAGCTATTTTAAAACTAGACACTGCAATTTTCAACAGTTCCTGGGGGAAGTAAGTATTGGTTAGTTTTGCAGGTAAGTAAAACACCTACAGGGTTCAAAGTTGGGTCCAAGGTAGCCCACCGTTGGGAGTTCAGGGCAACCCCAAAGTTACCACACCAGCAGCTCAGGTCCGGTCAGGTGCAGAGGTGAAAGTGGTGCCCATAACGCTTCAATGGAGAAGGGGGTGCCCCGGTTCCAGTCTGCCAGTAGGTAAGTACCTGCGACTTCAGAGGGCAGACCAGGGGTTTTTTGTAGGGCACCGGGGGGGGCACAAGTCAGCACAAAAAGTACACCTTCAGCGGCACTGGGGCGGCCGGGTGCAGAGTGCAAACAGGCGTCGGGTTTACAATAGGTTTCAACGGGAGACCCAGGGGTCTCTTCAGCGAAGCAGGCAGGCAAGGGAGGGGGCTACTCGGGGTAGCCACCACCTGGGCAAGGGAGAGGGCCACCTGGGGGTCAGATCCTTCAGGTCATGGGGGCTGTGGGTGCAGTGTCTTTACCAGGCGTCGGGTTCTTTGAAGTAGGCAGTCGCGGTCAGGGGGAGCCTCTGGATTCCCTCTGCAGGCGTCGCTGTGGAGGCTCAGGGGGGTCAACTCTGGCTACTTACGGGCTCGCAGTCGCCGGGTAGTCCTCCCTGTAGTGTTGTTTCTACGCAGGTCGAGCCGGGGGTGTCGGGTGCAGAGTGGAAAGTCTCATGCTTACGGCGGGAAACGTGGAGTCATTTAAAAGTTGTTTCTTTGTTGCAAGTTTCAGTCTTTGTGGAACAGGGCTGCTGTCCTCGGGAGTCTCTTGGTCCTTTTAAATGCAGGGTAGTCCTCTGAGGCTTCAGAGGTCGCTGGGCCCTGGGGGATGCATCGCTGTTGCAGTTTTTCTTGAAGTGGGGAGACAGGCCGGTAGGGCTGGGGCCAAAGCAGGTGGTGTCTCCGTCTTCTCTGCAGGGCTTCAGGTCAGCAGTCCTTCGTTTTCAGGTTGCAGGAATCTATTTTCCTAGGTTCTGGGGGCCCCTAAATACTCAATTTAGGGGTGTGTTTAGGTCTGGGGGATTAGTAGCCAATTTGTGCCTCCTCCCTGATCCTATTGGGGGAATCCTCCATCTGCAAGATGGAGGATTTCTAAAAGTCAGAGTCACCTCAGCTCAGGACACCTTAGGGGTTGTCCTGTCTGGCCAGTGACTTCTCCTTGTTTTTCTCATTATCTCCTCCGGCCTTGCTGCCAAAAGTGGGGCTGTGGCCGGAGGGGGCGGGCATCTCCACTAGCTGGGATGCCCTGTGGCGCTGTAACAAAGGGGGTGAGCCTTTGAGGCTCATCCCCAGGTGTTACAGTCCCTGCAGGGGGAGGTGAGAACCACCTCCACCAATGACAGGATTTGTTACTAGCCACAGAGTGACAAAGGCCCTCTCCCCATGTGGCCAGCAACATGTCTTGTGTGTGGCAGGCTGGCAAAACTAGTCAGCCCACACTGGAAGTCAGGTATGTTTTCAGGGGGCATCTCTAATATGCCCTCTGGGTGTATTTTACAATACAATGTACACTGGCATCAGTGTGCATTTATTGTGCTGAGAAGTTTGATACCCCCAGTTTTCAGTGTAGCCATTATGGTGCTGTGGAGTTCGTGTATGACAGACCCCCAGACCATATACTTTTATGGCTACCCTGCACTTACAATGTCTAAGGATTTGCTTAGACACTGTAGGGGCATAGTGCTCATGCACCTATGCCCTCACCTGTGGTATAGTGCATCATGCCTTACGGCTGTAAGGCCTGCTAGAGAGGTGACTTATCTATGCCATAGGCAGTGTGAGGTTGGCATGGCACCCTGAGGGGAGTGCCATGTCGATATAGTCATTTTCTCCCCACCAGCACACACAAGCTGGCAAGCAGTGTGCATGTGCTGAGTGAGGGGTCCCCAGGGTGGCATAAGACATGCTGCAATGCTTAGAGACCTTCCCTGGCATCAGGGCCCTTGGTACCAGGGGTACCAGTTACAAGGGACTTACCTGGATGCCAGGGTGAGCCAATTGTGGAGACAAAGGTACAGGTTAGGGAAAGAACACTGGTGCTGAGGCCTGATTAGCAGGCCTCAGCACACTTTCAAATCATAACTTGGCATCAGCAAAGGCAAAAAGTCAGGGGGTAACCATGCCAAGGGGGCATTTCCTTACACATGGCTACAAAACATTGCCAAAGCCAACTACTCTTGTCGCTGAGACTTTGCCAATGCTTGTTCACTCTGTTTCTCATAAATATGCACGTCAACATTGTCGTCATAGCTGAAATGCTTTGCCTTGCATGTACTGTTGCTCCATGGAATAGCCATGGAGTCGCCACCCCTTGGCCATCTTGCCACCCACTTCAGCTATGCTGCTAGATAATACAGTTCTGTGCTCTGGGTGCTCAGGCTGCCCCGTCATTAGGTGTTGCAACTCATGCAATGCTGTTTTGTGCCTTTTGCCTCCCCGAGTGAAAGTGGCGAGTAAGACATTGTTTTTCCCAAAAAAAACCTTGGCTGGAACAAAGGGATGGTTGCAAAGTACTATGCCCATCCTAGTAATATTTCCATCTTTGTAATGCTGTTCTACCCATTGCTGACAGTGACAAGTGCTTCCAGAGGGTCATTGACATGTGTATGCTTTATGCTGCTTTAATTAGGTTGCCCCCAGCAGGTCTTTTTCTTGGGGGTATCTGGACACCTAGACAGTGGGAATGCAATTTGCTCCCACTTCAGTAGTAATTTGGGGAAATTGTTTTCTCTTACATCTGCACACGTTCTTTAACCCCTTCGCTGCCAGGACTTTTCCCCCTCAGGTGCCAAGCCTATTTTGGCTGTTTGGGGCAGTTTGCGCTTAGGCCCTACTAACTTTTTTCCACATAAGCTACCCATGCCAAATTTGCGTCCTTCTTTTCCCAACATACTAGGGATTCTAGAGGTACCCAGACTTTGTGGGTTCCCCTGAAGGAGACCAAGAAATGTGCGAAAATACAGCAAAAATTTCGTTTTTTTTTTTTTTTTAAATGAAAAAAAGTGCTGCAGAAGAAGGGTTGTGTTTTTTCCCCTGAAAATGGCATCAACAAAGGGTTTGTGGTGCTAAAATCACCAGCTTCCCAGCTTTCAGGAACAGGCAGACTCCAATCAGAAAACCACATTTTTCAACACAATTTTGGCATTTTACTGGGGCATACCCCATTTTTACTATTTTTTGTGCTTTTAGCCTCCTTCCAGTTAGTGACAGAAATGGGTGTGAAACCAATGCTGAATCCCAGATAGCTAAACATTTCTGAAAAGTAGAAAAAATTCAGAATTCACCAAGGGGTCATTTGTGTGGATCCTACAAGGTTTTCCTACAGAAAATAACATCTGAAATAAAAAACATATTGAAATTGAGGTGAAAAAAACAGCCATTTTTCTCCATGGTTTACTCTGTAACTTTTTTCCTGCTATGTCAGATTTTCGAAAGCAATATACCGTTACATCTGCTGGACTCTTCTGGTTGCGGGGATATATAGGGCTTGTAGGTTCATCAAGAACCCTAGGTACCCAGATCCAGTAAATGAGCTGCACCCTGCGATGGGTTTTCATTCTATACCGGGTATACATAAATTCATGTGGTGAAATATAATGAGTCAAAAATAGGTATAAAAAAAACCTTTGTATTTCCGAAATGGGCACAAGATAAGGGGTTGAAAAGCAGTGGTTATTTGCACATCTCTGAACTCCGGGGTCCCCATAGTACCATGTAAATTAGAGGCACTTTCTTACATTTGGAAGGAAAAAATGTAGAGAAAGAGAAGGTGCAATAACACTTGTTTTGCTATTCTGTGTTGCCCCAAGTCTCCCGATAAAAATGGTACCTCACTTGCGTGGTTAGGCCTAATGCTTGCGACAGGAAACGCAATATCGACACATCACATTTTTACATTGAAATCTGACGTGTTTTTTGCAAAGTGCCTAGCTGTAGATTTTGGCCTCTAGGTCAGCCGGCACCTAGGGAAACCTACCAAACCTGCACATTTTTTAAAACTAGACACCCAGGGGAATAACAGATGGGGTGACTTGTGGGGCTCTCTCCAGGTTCTGTTACCCAGAATCCTTTGCAAACCTCAAAATCTGGCAGAAGAAAACACTTTTTCCTCAAATTTCGGTGACAGAAAGTTCTGGAATCTGAGAGGAGCCACACATTTCCTTCCACCCAGCATTCCCCTAAGTCTCCCGATAAAAAAATGTACCTCACTTGTGTGGGTAGGCCTAGCGCCCGCGACATGATATGCCCCAAAACACAACGTGGACACATCCCATTTTCCCCCAAAAAAAACAGACCTGTTTTTTGCAAAGTGCCTAGTTGTGGATTTTGGCCTCTAGCTCAGCCGGCCCCTAGGGAAACCTAGCAAACCTGTGCAGTTTTGAAAACTAGACACCTAGGAGAATCCAAGATGGGGTGACTTGTGGGGCTCTCATCAGGTTCTGTTACCCAGAATCCTTTGCAAACCTCAAAATTTGGCCAAAAAAACACCATTTCCTCTCATTTCGGTGACAGAAAGTTCTGGAATCTGAGAGGAGCCACAAATTTTCTTCCACCCAGTGATCCCTCAAGTCTCCCGATAAAAATGGTACCTCACTTGTGTGGGTAGGCCTAGCGCCCGCAACAGGAAACACCCCAAAACACAACATGGACACATCACATTTTCCCAAAGAAAACAGGCCTGTTTTTTGCAAAGTGCCTAGCTGTGGATTTTGGCCTCTAGCTCAGCCGTCACCTAGAGAAACCTACCAAACCTGCACATTTTTTAAAACTAGACACCTAGGGGAATCGAAGATGAGGTGACTTGTGGGGCTCTCACCAGGTTTTGTTACCCAGAATCTTTTGCAAACCTCAAAATTTTGCCGAAGAAAACACTGTTTCCTGACATTTCGGGACAGAAAGTTCTGGAATCTGAGAGGAGCCACAAATGTCCTCCCACCCAGCGTTCCCCTAAGTCTCCTGACATAAATGGTACCTCACTTGTGTGGGTAGGCCTAGTGCTCATGACTGGAAATGCCACAAAACACTATCTGGACACATCAAAATGATCATATACAGGGGCGGGGCCAGCCAACATGGCCGACACAGCCCGCACCTTCGGTCCCCTTATAGCTGTTGTCTGGGGGGAGCCGTGGGTCAAACGGGCTCCCCGGAGATGCAGTGAGACCGAAGAATCGAGCGGGCTGAAGTGAGGTGAGGGGGACCCCTCTAGGTGGGCTGAGCAGCCGAAGATGGCGGAGACGCGGCTGGAGGTGGGGAGCCGCCTTACTTTAAACGAGCGGCCGGGCAAGTGGAGACGCGTGGGCGCTTTTTCATTTTTTCACTTTTGTTTGATCTTGGGGAGCAGATTGGGAGACCCAGCGCTGCGCTTCGGCCGGGAGCTGCAAGGAAGGCCTCGGTTGGGCAGGCTGTGCACCCCCCCTTATGGACCCCGGGGGGGAGGCAGTAGGCCCCCTGCAACTTGATTGTTGGGGCTAATTTTTTCTTACTGGGGCCTGCCTGTTCTAGATGCCTGACCCCAAGATGGCGCCTGGTGTTCATCTCCATGGAACTTTCCTGAAGCAGGCCAGCCATGAACACGGTTAGGAGGATTGATCCACCGGTCTCGGCTCTGGAAGCTGTTTTTTGATTCTGCATGTCCTCCGGCTCTTTTTTTTATGGTGAGAGCTAGGGGCTAGATGTAGCAAGGTGTTCCCTTCCTATTTGCGACCGCATCGCCATGCAGAGTTGCTTTGGGACCGCGAATGCGGTCGCAAACCAAGTCGCAGTTACCATCCACTTGAAGTGGATGGTAGCACATTTGCAAAAGGGAAGGGGTCCCCATCGGACCCCTTCCCCTTTGTGAATGTCAATAAAAATATTTTTTCAGAGCCTACTCTTCGGTATTTGGGCAGTGAAATGCGCAACGGGGCTACGCCTGGGGGCCCCTGCACTGCCCATACCAAGTGCATGGGCAGTGCAGGGGCCCCCAGGGGCCCCGTGCGTCCCCTTACCGCCATCCTTTCCATGGCGGTGTCTACCGCCATGGACAGACTGGCGGTAGGGGACTCATAATCCCCAGGGCAGCGGTGCTTGCACCGCTGCCCTGGGGATTATGCCCGCCAGGCGGAGACCTAGCGGGAAAATGGAGGGGCCGGCGGTATGGCCGTGGCTTTTCCGCCACGATCATACTTGCTGGCGGGACACCGCCAGCCTGTTGGCGGTGTTCCCGCCAGCAAACCGCCGGCCGCCAGGGTCAGAATGACCCCCTATGTTTGATTTTGAAAACATAATTCTAGAAGGTTCTTGTGTTCCTAGTCAATATGTAACTTTTCATTAAGAGATTCTTTTGAGAAGTTGTATTAATCATGCTTGATTCCTTCCCAGGAATCCAGGTGTTTTAAGGCCTAGTTATTTTGTCCATGCTTAAGTTGTCCATGGTTACATCATGACAATTATTGGAATTATAGTCTAGCAAAGATTAATGTGATATAATCTTGATATTGTGTATGTCTAACCTTTTGTTTCCTACAGGTCTTCTTCCCAGTTGTTCCCATCCTAATCCCCTTTTCACCCGCTTGAACTCTCTCAGTCTCTGTGATTATTCTATCAGAGCCTACGAGCTGCCTAGTGGTGGACATGTTGGGAACGTGCACACACCCCGAGGATCTGATTGCTCTGACAGGTTATCCATCTGATGGAAAAAGTGGAGAAGAAGCAGGTCCCAGCTATATTATTGGCCCTAGATGCGGAGAAGGCTTTCGACCGGGTGGAATGGTCCTTTTTAGTGGCAACTCTTCGGCGCTTTGGATTTCGGGACCAGTTCATCGCTATGATGATGAGCAACTACTCGGGGCCCAGGCCACGGATTTGTGTCAATGGAGTGATATCCGAATTTTTTTACTTGTCCAGGGGGACCAGGCAGGGTTGCCTGCTTTCTCCGTTGCTTTTTGCGCTAAGCGTGGAACCTGAAGCGGCCGGATAAGGGCAGATTTGAGTGTTCAGGGCGTTCAATTTGGCTCCGATCAACACAAGATTTCTCTGTTTGCGGATGATGTTCTACTTTTTATCACTAATCCTCGCCAAACTCTTCGGGCGATATTGGAGGAGCTAAGTCGCTTTGAGCAGGCAGCAGGCTTTAAAGTGATTAAAGGGAAATCCTATATCCTTAATCTAACGGTTCCGGCTGCAGAAGTGAGTGTGGTAGCCCCCGCTTCTCCATTTGCTCTTGCTAAAAAGACATCTTGTACCTGGGAGTTCGGCTCACTCCTTGGCTGCCAGACCTCTTTAAGGCAAATTTTCCACCCCTCCTTAAGCCATTGTGTACTGATTTTAAGAGATGGTCCATCCTGTGGCACTCTTGGCTAGGCCGCATTAATACTATTAAGATGACGGTTCTTCCGCGGCTGTTATATTTATTCCAAAGTCCACCTATTGATATTCCCCAAGATTATTTTACTGAACTGCCCCACTTGTGTACTCAGTTTATCTGGCAGAACACGATAGCTCGACTCTCTAACAAATTGCTAACACGCCCCAGGGATAAGGGAGGGCTTGCTCTCCCGGATTTTTTACTATATTACAGAGCAGCACAGCTCTGGATTATAACAGAGTGGTCTCTTCGAGAGTCAGATAAACTGTGGTTGCATATGGAAAGGGCGGTGACGGGGCAGACACTGTGGGATGTGTTGTGGAAACCTAGGGGTGATTGCCCGAAAAATGCATATCTTAGCACCCCCACGGCTACTACCCTTAAGGTGTGGGACAAGGTGACAAGTGCCCTCCGACTCACGACCTTCCCCTCACCACATACCCCAATTCATTATAACGCAGACTTCCCTCCTGGAGCCACAATGGGATCCTTTGATAGGTGGACAGAGGGGAGATGTCCTACGATTGCTGATCTCTTCCATGGGGATCAGGTGCGCACCTTCGAAAATTGTTGTAGGGACTTCCATCTTCCCAGCTCCTAGCGCTTCCACTATAATCAGTTACTCCATTGGGTAACTCAACCACATATGAGAGCGGCGGCCACCAGGGAGCTTCTTCCTTTTGAGATTTGTTCAACAGGGGGGACTGAAGCGGGGCAGCATTTCCACACTATACAAATTATTGTTATCATCACGACGACAGTATACTCCTTGTCATTTGGCGTTTTGGGAACGGACGTTAGATGGCCCAGTTGAGGAGGGACTCTGGGCACGACTGTTTCAGCATATAGTCAAATATAACCATTCCATGGGGACTAGGGCAGCTCATTATAAACTTCTTTATAACTGGTATCTTTACCCGGAGAAGCTTAAGAAACTCTTTCCTCAGGCATCGGCTAGATGTTGGCGTGGCTGTGGGATGTTGGGAGATTTCAGGCATATATGGTGGGACTGTCCCATTATTAAGCCCTTTTGGAAGGAAATTCTGTCACATCTAAAAGAGATTCTGGGACACCCTATCCAACTTCACTGGCCCATGTTTTATTGGGTCTGCGCGCTCCTGGGCTGCAACATCAAACACAGGGTGATTGCTCTATCCTTTGGCTGGCATTGGGAGCAGCTAAGACTGTCCTTGCATCATACTGGAAGAAAAAGGATCCGCCCCATTGACATTGTGGTATTCCAGACTCTGGCGTGGGCTTGCTATGGAGCGCTTAGCTGACAAGCTGGATAATTCTTGAAGGAGTTTTGACTATATTTGGGATCCCCTGGTGAGGTTTCTGTCCAGGGGCGTCCCGCTTACTACCTGTAGTCCACGTCTTAGAGCCCTGCATCTTTTCCACTTATAGGGTTCAGTCCAGGTGGGGTAATTCAGGGGAGGAATGGGGGGGATGTGTCTTGGGGCCCTCTGCACGCCTTGCCTTGTGGACCCCAATCCCCGCTTATATAACATACATGGTAGGAATACGGGACACAAAGGCCCATATTTATACTTTTTGACGCACAATTGCGCCAA
The DNA here is from genome assembly GCF_031143425.1 of Pleurodeles waltl. Lineage (NCBI taxonomy): Eukaryota > Metazoa > Chordata > Amphibia > Caudata > Salamandridae > Pleurodeles > Pleurodeles waltl. The sequence continues at coordinate 73,380,104 of NC_090447.1, read as the reverse complement.
CGCAGTTGTGCGTCAAAAATTTTAACGCCGGCTAACGCCATTCCAAAGCGCCATGCGGGCGCCTTATTTATTGAATGACGTTAGCCGGCGCAGCTGACTGGTGTGCGTCAAAAAAAATGACTCACACCAGGCAGCGCCGGTGTAGGGGAAAATGGAGCTTGGGCGTCAAAAAATGGGGCAAGTCAGGTCTGAGGCAAAATTTTGTCCTCAACCAGATTTGCGCCATTTTTTTTTATGCCCAACCCCCACTGAAATTACTCCTGTCTTAGCAAAGACAGGAGTCATGCCTCCTTGCCCAATGGCCATGCCCAGGGGACTTATGTCCCCTGGGCATGGTCATTGGGCATAGTGGCATGTAGGGGGGCACAAATCAGGCCCCCCATGCCACAAAAAAAATACTTACCTGAACTTACCTCAACTTCCCTAGGATGGGTCCCTCCATCCTTGGGTGTCCTACTGGGGTGGGCAAGGGTGGCAGGGGGTGTCCCTGGGGGCATGGGAGGGCACCTCTGGGCTCCTTCGGAACCCACAGGTCCCTTAACGCCTACCCTGACCCAGCCGTTAAAAAACGGCGCCCATCAGGCTGGGCGGCGTTTTTTAAGGCCCGCCCCCTCCTGTGCGTCAAAATGACATCACAGTATAAATAAGGCGCACGGGCCTTAAAGTCATTTTTTGGAAGGGAATGCCTACCTTGCATATAATTAACGCAAGGCTGGTTCCCCCTTCTAAAAAATTACGCACATGGTGGAACTTTGACGCCCGCGGGGTCGGACGTCAAAGTATAAATATGGGGCAGTGTTTGCGCCGATTGTGCGTCAAACTTTTTGACGCACATTCGGCGCAAAGAGAGTATAAATATGCCCCAAAGTGTTGATGTTAGTTTTGATGTTATTGCCGATCTTATTTTATTTTATTTATTTCTTTCCTTATAGGCCAGGCTAATGTGTAGTCTCTTCTTCTGAAGGTGCCTTCAGCAGTCAATCATGTGGGGTATATGCAGGGAGGTGTTGCAAGCTTTAATTGCATTGTGATTCTGTTCCCCATAAGTATGGAGAAGCTTTCTCCCTTTTGAGAGGGGGGGGGTCGAGCACATTTGGCATCTTGTCGGAGACTTTGTGAGATGTGTTGTATCATTTTCAATGTTTCTCAAAGGATAAATGTCAATAAAAACAGTTTCATAAAAATTATCAAATACAAAACTACCTATTTTTGCGGGGCACCTGCGTTTGTGGTCCTGGACTCAGCAGCCATCTGGGGAAACTTACCAAACCCAGACATTTGTGAAAACTAGACACCCGAGGGAGTCCAGGGAGGTGTGACTTGCGTGTATTCCCCAATATTTTCTTACTGTGAATCCTCAGCAAACCTCAAATTTAGCTAAAAAATCACATTTTTCCCACATTTCTATGTGGGATAACCCCACCGGGACACATTTCCTACCACCAACCATTCCCCTCAGTCTCCTGGTAAAAATGATACCTCACTTGTGTAGGTGGGCCAAGTGCCCGTGACAGGGAAGAGCCAAAAACATGTCAAAATTGAGGGGGAACCATAGCGGGTCCAAAAGGGCAGTTTGAAAAAAAAAAAAAAACATTTTTAGGCTGACAAGTGCAGCAGAATTTTTATTAGTATAAATGAGACAATGCTGGGTGGTAGGAATTTTGTGGATTCCTGCAGATTCCGGAAGGTTATATCACAAAAATGTGGGAAAAATGTGTGATTTCCAGCAAAGTTGGAGGTTTGCAGGGCATTGTGGGTAAGAAAATAGTGCAGGGTGCATGTGAAGCTCACCACCCTGAAATCACCCAGATGTTTAGTTTTCAGATGTGTCTAGGTCTGGTGGATTTTTCTACATGGCAGCGTACCAAAGTCCAAAAAGTGCAGCCGCCACCATTCCAAGTGGGACGATTTTGAGAGCTAGCCAAGTTCTCATGGCCCACATGTAAAACCAAAACCCAAAATAATCAAATGTCCTCTTGCTTGCCATGGGATAAGATGTTTTAGTGTGATGGGGAGAGCTGAAAGACTGTTACCCCCTTCAGTTGGGGTGGGGGCATAACCAGGCTCATACTGGTTGGTAGCCACCACCCCACTATTTTTTGTTTTTTTTCAATTCACTGGCATCTAGTAGACTTTCTGTCCCCCCCACCCGGGTGTGGATCTGGAGTAATTGCCCCATCTACCCATTGGTTGGCAGAACACATTTGGCCCCATTTATTTGGGGTGGGGGTATGGCCATACCCCAACCTCTTATTTTGAAAACAAAATCTTCCCTCGTCTCTGGTGGGCTTTCTGCCCCCCTTGGGGGCAGATGGACCTTCCAAAAATAGGCCGATCTGCCCCCAAGGGTGGCAGATATGGCCAACAGTAATATGCCCCCATGGGGAGCGACCTTTGCCCAAGGGGCTGCCCCCTCAAACAAAACACACACACACCATTCCCTGGTGCCTAAGTGGTTTCTGCCACCCCACCTCCCAACAGAAATAGGCCAATCTGCCCCCAAGGGAAGCAGAAATGGCCTAAAATAAATTAACCACCCAGGTGAGTGACCCTTGCTTAAGGGGTCGCTCCCCTTGGGTGAAATTGGTGCAAAAAAAAAATACCCAGTGCCTAGTGGTTTCTGCCCCCCGGAGGCAGATCGGCCTGACAAAAATAGGCTGATCTTCCCCCAAGGGGGGAAGAAATGGCCTAAATAGAATTTGCCCCCCAGGGGAGCAGCCCTTGCCCAAGGGTCCGCTCCCCTCATTGAATAATATAAAAAAAGAAATCCCTGGTGTCTAGTAGATTCTGCCACCTTTGTGGGCAGATTGGCCTAATAAAAATAGCCAGAAATGGCCTAAAAGTAATTTTGACCCTATTGCCTAAGGAGTCGCTCCCCACATATAAACAAAATAAATAAACAAAACAAAAATGTATACCTGATGTCTACGGGGTTTCTTCTTCCCCTGGGGGCAGAAGTGGCCTGAATATAATTTGGCCACTGGGGAGCGGCCCTTGCCCAAGGGGCCGCTCCCCTCATGTCAATTGCAACCACAAAAAAAAATTCCCTGGTGTCTAGTTGTTTCTGCCCCCGTTGTGGGCAGATTTGCCTAATAAAAATAGGCCTATCTGCCCCCAAGGGGGACAGAAATGGGCTAAAATTAATTCCCCCCCCTCCCCCTGGAGCGACCCTTGACTAAGGGGGGTCACTCCCCACCTATAAAAAATAAAGAAAAAATAATTATCCCTGGTGTCACGGGGGGTGTTTCTGCCCCCACCCCGGGTCCAAACATGGTAGTTTAAAACTGCATTCAGGTTGCAGTGACACAACTGGGACATGTTTGGAGGTGCTATTTATGTGGCTAGCACAATAAGTGCTTCTGGCCCACTAGTAGCAGTTAATTTACAAGCCCTGGGTGTATGGTAAACCACTCTAGAAGGGACTTACAAGTAAATTAAATATGTCAATTGGGTATGAGTCAATGTAACCATGTGTTAGGGGAGGAGCACAAGCATTTTAGCACTGGTTAGCAGTGGTAAAGTGTGCAGAGTCCTCAGGCCAACAACAATAAGTGCAGTCAAAATAGCAGAGGTGGGGCAAACGCTGTGGGTGAAGACCAACTTAAGGCTGACAGGTCTGACACTTCTGCTTTGAAATCTTGCGGCTAGTAGCGCCACGACCATTGGCCCCCAGTGGGTCTCAGTGACTGCCTTTGTTCTGTACTTTTTAAAATTAAATTCTCACATAGCCTACCACCTTTGGTCATCTTTCCCTATATTGATGGTGTGGAACAGGTTTCCTTTCCTCCTGCCTTACTCCGGTGTTCTCACCATCCTAACATTTGGCTCTTCCTAGGGCCGGACTGGGAATCAAAGCAGCCCTGGTAAGATGCTCAAACCAACCCCACCCTCTTCCTCTCCTCTCTATCTCTTTTCATCCATCCATTCTCTGCCTTGCTTTGTAAATCTGGCCCAATATCACTAAAATCATATTCAATATTGTCTTTGACTTACGTGTCATTTATGCTGTTTGCAAATATCAGTAGGACATGAAGTCATTCTAGAATATCAAATCTCTCCATGATCATTCAATTACTCCTCATTCTTGCTTAAGAGCGTTTCCCAAAATAACTACTGCTCTTTCTATTGTTCCTACCTGTAAGCAGCAGGGGGCAGCCTAGAGTTAGTGTGGTTCACTCCCAACAACTATGTTACCCCAGGAAATAATGATGGGCCTTGCAGTGCCTAATTTGTAAATAAAAAGGTGCCGGTGCCCAAAACCCTCCTTTTAAATATGCAGCTTCTGCAATTAAATGTGTGAACACAGAATACTGAGGCAGCTTAATCCCGAAGCCATCTCGGGCCTCTTTAATCCATTTACAGGCACTCCCTGCCCCTTCAGTCCACTCTTGCAGCTTTCTACTTTCTCCCTTTATTACGCTTTTTCGTTTTTCTCTTCCTCTGTCTCTCCCATATGTGTCTTTTGCTTGCGTTAAATGCTTGAGGCAAAAAAATAAGTGTCAGGCCTCAAAAATAAGTGCTGGTGCTCCGCATCGGAAACCACAAGCACAAATTAAACACTGGGGCCTTGTGCCCTCTGCATAGTTGTGGCTCGTGATTCAAGAACTCACTCTTGCAAAGTAAGAGCACCGGCTGGAGAGGGATATACTGACTGATATCACCTGTAACTGAATTCTGAGTCTCTTCCCCACACTACCTCCATCCTTCAGAACTTAGGACCACTCCTCCTCCCTGCCCCGGGGCCCAAGTGCTAAAGAGATGCACTAAGTTCAGTTTTGGGTCCAACAGCAGGGAAAGCCCAGATCATCAGCAGTAAAATGCTCAATGTTATAACAGAGGCACATTAACCCCTGCATGGCCTAGGGTTGTGAAAAGGTCCCACAATCCTTTCCCTCTATGTTCCCAATACAAGCGATTTCTGAAATCAGTAGCGATTTCTGAAATCAGTACTTAATTTGTAATAAGAAAAAATATGCCACTAGCTGCCTGTAATATTTTTTTACGTGCAGAACAATTCCCAGACCGAGGCCACGGCTCATCTCCAGACATCCCAGATGTGAGCTGGTTGAGTAACAAGCTGGGCGAGCTTCCTTTTTCCAGACTTAAAACATGCTCTAGGTATAAAAAAAAAAACAAGCATGAATCTTTGAGGAAGGCTGCTATTCAGATCACTTTCCCTGCCGTGCCAAGCCAGGGCATGCAGGGCGTTGGTTTACGGACTAGTTTACAAACCCGGGGCTTAATTACAAGACCCCGGCGGCGCGAGAGGCGCCGAGAGGCGCCGAAAGGCCGCGTTTCCTCCTTTCAAACCGCGAGGATGGCTCAGTGAGCTGCATGTTCTTCGTCCAATGTCAAGTTGAGTAAACTCTGTTATTTACAGCGCTTGGAACCGGCCGAAGCGCTTTCTCTAGAACGCTTAAACAGCTAGGACGATTGTTTTCATAAGCAGCTCTGCAAAAACTGTAGCCCACAAACCACAACAGGATGAAGTGTTGCTGTGAAATGCCTCCTCTTTGTAAAGTCTGTGTTTTGGGCACCAGGCTTCCTCTTTGTAAAGTCTGTGTTTTGGGCACCAGGCAGCGCCCTCTCGTGCCACAATATCCCGCTGTGTCAACCGAAAGCTCTTCTCTAGACTGTGTACAGACTGCGCCCTCTTTGATTTTGAGTGGAAGAGGGGCACATTTAATTCCTGACATTTCTCACCCTGTAAAGTATCGTGTGTGTGTGTCTGTGGGGGGGGATATTGCAAGTCTCCCCGGAAAGCGGCCCTGGTGCCCCGTACGGTCATGTAACTCCCGGTGCCTTGAATCCGTTGATTACAAGTGAGGAGGCTTCAGGTCGTGTGTAATGCAGGGAAGGGTGTAAGAACATCACTACGATTTCCTTATTACACACTACTTGTGATGCCTCTGCTCAACCGTAATTAGACATTACTGCACTGTAGTAAGTTATTACAGTGGAGTTGTGACATCGCAATGCAGTATGCAGCAGACAGTGTAAGGTGCAGGCCACTACATCATTACAACCGTTGTTTAATGATTCCTGTTTAATTGTTGATTTATGCTCCGGTGAGGGACATGTGGCCTGAGGCCTTGACCTCCGGTGCCCTCGGGCGGAGTTCGCATGACATAAACCTGCAAAAACAAGTAAAGGGAAAGTCAGAGTTTCTCCCAGATAGTTTCTCTGAAACTGCAGAGTCATTATTTGACAGTGATTTTGACAGTGTTTGTTTATTGCAGGCCAGAGTTGGTTCAGTCCTTAGTAACAGGCACTTGTGCACCAGTGACATCTCTCCCAGCGCCTTATCGAGTCCACCGATGACTGTAGAATCAGTTCAGTGGGAGAGGTGACCCCTGACGGGCATAATACCTACCAGGGGCTCACCAACCTTTCTGCACAATTTGCCTAGGGTGCCCTCTATATGTTCAGAATTACCTCCAGTGTCCCATCTTTTTCTCATGTACTCATCCTCATGCCAAGATTTACATACAATACTCGAGTACCAGATTTTGCCTTTAATACTGTCTGTGTACCATGGGTGACCCGTATGCCAAAAATTACCTCCAGTATGTCAGAGCCAGCATATTCCCACGTTTTGCTCACTCCAACCTGACCCCCGCCCTCCACTCCCAATAAGCCATGGTTGCCAACAGATACCCGCAGTATGCCAGCATCAGCATATCTTCATAGGTGTTCCCCATATGTAAAGAATTATTTACGCCAGGACCTACTGAGAAGTACCTCAAATATGCCAGATAGAGTGAGGGGCAGAACAGATACTCCTGAGGGTTACTTAGCCCACACACTGTCATGCATTTGCCACTTAAAAGCTAGAATGAAGCTATAGGTTGCAACTTTAACCAAACAGTGTCCACGTGCATTCTATGTGTCTTGCATTAGAGGGAGCTAGAGATCTACGGCTGCATAATAGAATCAGTTCCACCTGAGCCAACAGCTCTGCAGGTTCCCTTCCATCCAGGGGGATGCATGCTGGTACTATAGAAGGGGCCGTAAGGCTCGTTCCATAATATCCAGTGCGTGCATTAAACAACGTGTTCCCACATGTGGATGTAGGACTATCCCAAACAAAGAAGACCAAACATCTCTATATACAAAAAGTTCATTCATCCATTTCAGCTCCTGCCTGGAAAGTTTCAGAGTGATCCGTCAAGTAGGGGATTGGAAAAAAAGGTGGATTCCAAAGCACTTTTTTGCCCCATGCATTTTACATAGGAAAAATTAGACAATGATACAGAGAAAACAGTTGAAGAGAATGACACCAAATTTGGCAGAAACCTAGATCTTCACCTAGAAAAAAGATTTTTTTGTGATTTGGTGTACTTCTGTTCAGTAGTTTTTGAAAAATTAAGGTTAAAAATGTATACATATATGTGCATTTGATTCTGCAATACTCATTTGCAGTCCTATGGTACTGCAGATTAAAAACACTTTGTAATCTGATTGATAGTGAGTGCTTTATTTTCTATTGGTCGGCTCACTCCCCCGGGATTTGATGGAGCGAGCAATGTGAGTAGCTGGCAGCAACTTGAAAGAAAGCGTTGCGACTGCCGCTGCAGTTTAAGGTCCTCAATACGAGTCTGGGGGTATAAGAACCGCCAGACTCGTGGTGACAATGGGACCGCCATACTCTAGGTGGTCTGACCGTCACATTATGGCCCTGGTGGTCGGACTGCCAGGGGACCACCGCCTCCGCCGGGAATAAGGTTCCCGATGGGCTGACGGCGGTCGGACTCATGCTCCGCCACAGCGGCGCTGAACTTAGCAACACCGTGCTGATCACAACTCTGGTCTCTGCCAGCATTTTCATGGCAAGGACCCCGCGATGGAAAGGCTGGAAGAAGCAAGGGGAGGGGGCCCCTCAGATGCCCACAACCATATCGTGGGCAGTGCAGGGGACACCCCGCCGAGCACACTCAGAATACGCACTGTCTACTGTGCAGACAGTGCGCATTCTGAGGGTGCCGGAGGCCCCCTCTGTGTGACGACATTGGCCTCGGGTCCCTGAGGAGTCAAGGCCAATGCTGCTGTACAGTTTCCACTGGGATGACTGGTGGAAACCTCTGATTTCAGAGGCTTCCACCGGTCAGCCCAGTGGAAACCTCATAATGCGCTCAGAGGCGAGGGGGGACCACCAGCTCAGCGGTGGTCCCCATCCTGCGAGTTTGACTGTCGACTCCTCTGACCGCCAAACTCGTAATGAGCCCCTAAATTCATGTGACCCGAAAATTTAGAACAAAATCACATACACTGTAGCAAGGTGGAAGAGGTGTACCAGGATCCCGTCCAAGTCTTGTGGGAGCCATTGTGGCCCCCGCGAGACCCAGCACAGCACCTGTCTGTTCCTGTGAGCTCCAGCAGGATGAACAAAGAAAAGAAATATGAGGGTGGTCTATGGCCAGTGGGCCGCTTGTGGGCCGCTTGTGAAGGGAATTGGCATAAGGCCTGCTGCGTGGGGCCTTCATCATCATCATCATCTATCTATCTATCTATCTATCTATCTATCTATCTATCTATCTATCTATCCATCTAGCTATCGATCGCAGTAAAAATAAATATTACCCAATAAATCATGTTATTTACAAGAAGTGTACTAATAAACACAGATTTGCTACTAAAGTGCATTCTTTGAAATACAGTGGTGTGGAACTGACTTGAGAAACACTGCTTAATGCAGCACAGACTTCATTCTAGAATCATTTGTCAAATATAAACATCTGGGGCCTTCCTCACCCCTCTCAGTGCTTCTTCTCACTGCATGGATTCAAACCCTTCTCTTGTTATCACACTTAAATACCTTCATTTATAAATTAGGCACAACAAAGGCCTACGACACCCTCCAGTAATGTTTTACTGCACCCGAGACAACTTTTGAGGCAAAGTAGCTTTTGTGCACAAAAGTCCATTATGGCTACAGTTTGCGCCTCGAAGCCCCTCCCAGTGCTGCACAAGAACCCGTGTGAGCTGGTACTAAATCTGGGCCTGAGTGTTAACGTCCTGTCCTTGTTGCATATGTATGACACTGCCCTGTAGATGAGGTGACCCCGCCCCCCTCATACGCCAGTTCGAGGCTCTCAGCCTCACGCATATAAACCGCGTCATCATTTGCAGTTTAATTTCTGACAAATGTGTTTTAACTTCAAAAGTGAATGCACCGTGGCCTCTTTTCTGTACCCTCAAATGGTGTCTGTGGGGGTACAGATGGTCCCCTGCAGGCTAATACTAGCATTACCCTATAACTTCATGCCATCTGGGATGCCAGGGATGCCATCTTCTAGTTCAGAATTATCATTAAACAAGTGCATTCTGGTTGTTGTGGTCCTGGTTAACTTCAGTTGAGCCAGTCGGCCAACTGGTCGAGGTTACCAAGAAGAGAAAGAAAAGAAACACTTGAGCCCAGCAAGTCTTACCTGGAAGTGCGCCCTGAAGACCGAAGAGTGACCTCTGCGCCGCTGGGTGGCGCGCGACATTAAGATGTGATGCTTATATAGAGAGGGTCTGCCCCTGCCCTCTCCCACCCTCCCACAAGTCCGCAGAGCACTAACAAACCAATTCCTGTTTTCTTTGTGAGTAATGCCTGCGTCGTTCTCAGTGGTTTCACTTTCCAGCTCTGACTCGAGGCCAGTTTGTCGACTTCCCTCAATTCACTAAAATGCTTGGAAGGAAGCGGGCATGACATCAGACGCCCGTTGGACTTTGCTGTTCTCACAGGTTTTAACTCTTGCACCATCCTTAGCCCCCCACACCCACCCACCATAAGGCCACTTACTGGCCGCTGGGGGTTTAGGGGAAAGGGACAAAGTGGAAACTCCATAAAGAAACAAGCACTGGCAAAGCCAACAGGTCTCACCTATAGAAGAGCTATTGGCTTTGGCAGTGTGTTTCCCCAAGTTAAACACCAGTGTGGCTCCTGTTCAGCATGGTTAAAAGCTAGTGGCGTTAAGTGTCAGAGTGGAGTGGGGGAACAGAGTGTCATAGAGTGAATGTAGGGGAGTAGAGTGTCAGAGTTGAGTAGAGGGGGGTAGAGTTCAGTGGCACAGTGTTGTAGGGTGGAGCGGGGTGGAATAGGGTGGAGTGGGTTGGATTGGAGTAGAGTGGTGTGGATTCGATTTGGCTGGATTGAGTGGAGTGGGGTGGATTAGATTGGATTAGGGTGGGTTCTTTGATTGGACTGATAGGGTTAGGGTGGATTGGATTGAGGTGGACTGAATTGGGGTGGGTTGGATTGGAGTGGGGTGAACTGGATTCAGTGGATTGGAGTGAGGTGGATTGGACTGGATTGGGGTGGACTGGATCGGATTGGGGTGGGGTGGACTGGACTGGAGTGGGTTAGACTGGACTGGAGTAGGGAGGATTGGACTGGAGTGGGGTGTATTGCATTCACTGGATTGGAGTGAGGTGGATTGGACTGGAGTGGGGTGGGGTGGATTGGTTTGTGGTGGAATAGAATGGACTGGAGTGGGTGGCTGGATTGGGGTGGGGTGGGGCTGAATGAACTGGGAAGAGGTTGGGTGATTGGATTGGGATATAGTGTGATGGATTGAAGTGAATGGGGTGGATTGGATTGGGGTGGAGTGGGGTGGACTGGATTTGAGTGGGGTTGATTGAAATGGGTGGGGTGCATTGTATTGGGTGTGGTGGGCTGCAGTGGGATGTACTGGATTGGAGTGGGGTGTGTGAGATTGGATTGGGGTCAATTAGAATGAGGTGGTATGCATTGTGGAGTGGATTGTAGTGGGGTGAATGGATTGGATTTTAGTGGGTTGGATTGGATTGGAGTGTGGTAGACTGAAGTGGGGTAGGCTTGATGGATTGAATTGAATTGGAGTGCAGTGAACTGAACTGGGATGAGGTGGATTGGGGTTGGTTGGATTTTGGTGGGGTGGATTCCATTGAGGTGAGGTCAGGTGGATTTAATTGGCGTGGGGTGAACTGGATTGCAGTGTGGTGGACTGGAGTGGGGTTGATATAATTGGGGTGGTCTAGAGTGAGGAGAATTGGTTTGAGTGGGGTGCATTAGGGTGGGGTGAACTAGGGTTGGGTGGGGTGGATTGGATTGAGTGTGGTGGATTGACTGGGGTGGATTGGATAGGGTAGGTGGATTGGATATGGGGTGATTGGGGTGGGGTGGATTGGAATGTGGTGGACCGGAGTAGGGTGGAATGGATTGAAGTGAGTTGGATTGGATTGGAGTGGGGTGGACTGGGATGGAGTGAGGTGGATTAGGGAGAGGATGTGGTGACTTTGGAGCTGTGGACCCACGTTTGAGTCTCAGCGTTGGCACAACATCCTGTGATTCTGGGCAAATCACTTAATTTCCCCATGGCTACCAAAAAACAGAATGTGTCCTTGTGTAATGTAACTGCTACTCATGTAAAGCGCTCCGATACCTTCAGGTCGAATTTGAGCTAGATAAAACAGCAAACAAATATATTTGAGTGGGGTGGATTGGATTGGTGTGGCTGGATTAATTGGAAAGGGGTGGACTGGATTGGTTTGGGGTGGGGTGGATTGGACTGGAGTAGGGTGGATTAACGTGAACTGGAGTGGGATGGATTTGGGTGGTGTGGGTGGAATCGATTGGAATGAGGTTAATTGGGTAGCAAAGGAGATGTAACACAGGCTTTTGCGGATTTTCATATTTTTTCCCAGCCTTTAGCTGAGACTACGGTATTCTTAATGTGGCATGTCATTTCCGCTTTGCTCAGCTGCTTCCGGGAGAGATGCTTAGTCCCAGCGACCACAGTAGTTGACCAGCAAGCATCACTTGTAAGGGTCACCCCTCCCAACTATGACTTCTGACCACGTCCGGTCAGTGTGGGGGTGAAGATGAATGTGCAGTGTGGCTCGGATTAGTCAATCTCTGGTTATCCCGCCTTCTCTGAAAGACAGGTTAGTAGGAAACACTCCTCGAGCTCCGTCTCTGCCCGTCCCCACACAAGGGACCACACACTTCCAGGTCATGGAGTGGATGGATTGGTTTAGATAAGAGTGGGGTGGGTTAGATTGGAGTAGGGTGGGTTGGATTGAGTGGGATGAGATGTAGTGGGGTCGGTTGGTTTGGAGTGGGGTGGATCGGTTGAACGGGGGAGGGTGGAGTGGGACAGGTTGGAGTGAGGTAGATTGTTTTGGATTAAAGTGGGGAAGATTGGGATGAGGCAGATTGGAGTGAGGCAGAATGATTTGGATTGGTGTGGGGCAGACTAGAGTGGGACAGATGCTTTGGACTAGAGGGCAGTAGATTGCAGTGGGTCCGATTGTTTTGGATGGGGCAGATTGGAGTGGGGCAGATTGTTCTGGATTGGAGTTTGGCAGAGTGGATGGAGTGTGGCAGATGGGAGCGGGGGAGATTGTTTTGGATTGGAGTGGGGCAAATTGGAGTGGGGCAGATTAGATTTGGGTGGGTTGGGAGGATTGTAGTGGGGTGGCTTGGAGTGGATTGGATTGGGGTGAATTGTTTGGATTGGAGTAGGGTCGATTACTATGTGGGGTGAAGTAGGGTGGATTGGGGTGAATTATAGTGGGGCGGATTGGAAAGAGGTGGATTTGGGTGTAGTGCACGATTATGTGTTAAAGCATCATTTCAGAAATTACATATAATAAATAAACAATGTCACTTTGCAATATTTAGAACAAGATAATGGTCATCTTTTCAGAACAGCACCCACAAGCATAAACAAAAGATAACATGAGTGTAAAGTGAGAAAAGACGAATTGACAAAATAAAAAAAAAGTTAGTTATAAAAAATAAAACTTTGCTAATTTGTTTGTCCTGCTGGCCATATTTTGCCAGCCACAAACCTTCTGCTTGCAGGGCACTAGAAGTTAAAAGGAACAAAATAGTACCTCATTCACATCAGGAGCAGAGGACAGACACCGATTAAGTTGAATCAATCAGTGCTTAGGCCCTGCTCCACACAGAGGAATGGAAATGATGCTTGGCGTGCAGTGAGAAATTACGAGGCTGTAAAGAAGAGTGTCACGCAAACGAACAAATGGTGAGCGACAGGCGGGCTCCAAGCCCGTACATCACAGTCAGGCAAGTGAGACAGACGCTTGTGCATGCATCACAGTCAGGCAAGTGAGACAGACACTTGTGCATGCATCACAGTCAGGCAAGTGAGACAGACGCTTGTGCATGCACATGTAGCCTAGACCCTAACAAAAAAACAGCGCTACAGAGAGCTCTGACTGGTTTCTGTTTTTGTAGCTGCTTTTACGACCTTTGACACCAGTAGTAGCAAGGTAGTGAGTGCCAGGGGTAGAAGAGCGACCTTTAGTTGACATCCATTTTGTAGCCTCGTCAAGGCCTCTGGCTCCGAATAGGTCACCCTGCTCTGCCAACCCACAGCCCGCACCCTGGGACCTCCCTCGCAGCCTTCTTCCACGACAAGATCGCCAACATTCACAACAGCTTCGGCCCACCAACCACAAACCCCACCACCGAACCGATGCCCCCCACCGCCACCCTCCGCACCTGGACCCCAGTCAGCACCGAAGACACAACACGCACAATGAACACCATCCACTCCGGATCCCCTACGGACCCCTGCCCACACCACATCTTCAACACGGCTGACCACATCATCGCACCCCACCTCCGTGACATCGTCAACGCCTCCTTCAACACCGCCACCTTCCCGGAGTGCTGGAAACACGCCGAGATCAGTGCCCTGCTGAAGAAACCAACTGCAGACCCCTCCGACCTCAAGAACTACCGCCCCATCTCGCTCCTCCCGTTTCCTGCCAAAGTCATCGAGAAGACCGTCAACAGACAGCTAGCTGCCTTCCTCGAGACCAACGGATCCCTCGACCACTCGCAATCCGGCTTCCGAGCCAACCACAGCACGGAGACCGCCCTCATCGCAGCCACAGACGACATCAGATCCCTAATGGACAATGGGGAAACTGCGGCCCTCATCCTCCTGGACCTCTCCGCAGCGTTCGACACTGTCTGCCACCGCACCCTGGTACAGCGCCTGAACAACACCGGCATCCAGGGGAAGGCCCTGGAGTGGATCGCCTCATTCCTCGCCGGAAGAACCCAGAGAGTCCGCCTCCCCCCGTTCCGGTCAGCGGCCACTGAAGTCATCTGCGGAGTTCCACAAGGGTCATCGCTCAGCCCCACCCTCTTCAACGTCTATATGAGCCCCCTCGCAACCATCGCACGTCAACACAACCTCAAGATCATCACCTACGCCGACGACACCCAGCTGATCCTCTCCCTCACCAGCGACCCGGACGCCGCCAGAGCCAGCCTACACGAAGGGATGAAAGACGTCGCCGAATGGATGAAGAACAGCCGCCTGAAACTGAACTCAGACAAGACGGAGGTCCTCATCCTGGGATCATCACCATCCGCCTGGGACGACTCCTGGTGGCCCCCCGCCCTGGGAGCCACCCCCAAGCCAACGGACCACGCTCGCAACCTAGGCTTCATCCTGGACTCCTCCCTCTCGATGACCAGACAAGTCAACGCCGTCTCATCTTCATGCTTCAACACCCTGCGCATGCTTCGAAAGATCTTCCGGTGGATCCCCACCGAGACCAGGAAGACGGTCACCCAGGCCCTCGTCACCAGTCGGCTGGACTACGGGAACGCCCTCTACGCCGGCACCGCCGCCAAACTCCAGAAGAAACTCCAACGGATCCAGAACGCCTCAGCACGACTCATCCTGGACATCCCCCGACACAGCCACATCTCCGAACACCTGAGAGACCTGCACTGGCTCCCCGTCAACAAAAGAATCACGTTCCGACTCCTCACCCACGCACACAAGGCCCTCCACGACCTGGGCCCCAAGTTCCTCAACAGCCGCCTGACCTTCCACAAGCCCACCCGCCAGCTCCGCTCCGCCAGCCTCGCTCTCGCCACCGTCCCCCGCATCCGCAGAGCCACCGCCGGAGGAAGATCCTTCTCCTACCTGGCAGCCAAGACATGGAACTCCCTCCCCATCCACCTCCGGACAACGCAAGACCATCTCGCCTTCAGGAAGCAACTCAAGACCTGGCTGTTCGAGCAGTAGCGTTTCCCCCCCCCCCCCAGCGCCTTGAGACCCTCCGGGTGAGCAGTGCGCTATACAAATGCCTTTGATTGATTGATTGGGATGACAATTATAAATACCAGCCATATGTAACCTCTTTCGAGGTATAATTTCTGCCTCTATCCCATTTAATTGTCTTTTTCGAATATTTTGGCTTCTAACATATTTCTGAACCCGTGGGTTACTTTTATTTGGTGTTTTAACCCTATATTTCAAAGGAGATGTAACACAGGCTTTTGCTGATTTTCTTTTTTTTCCCAGTCTTTAGCTGAGACTACGGGGCATGTAAGTAAAATACTGGCCAGGTGGGTATTCTTCACGTGGCATGTCATTTCCGCTTTGCTCAGCTGCTTCCGGGAGAGATGCTTAGTCCCAACGCCCACAGTAGTTCACCAGCAAGCATCACTTGTAAGAGGCCCTCTATGGATCACCCCCCCAACTATGTCTTCTGACCACGTCCGGTCAGTGTGGGGGTGAGGATGAATGAGCAGTGTGGCTCGGATTAGTCAGTCTCTGGTTACCCCGCCTTCCCTGAGAGGGAGGTTAGAAGGAAACACCCCTCGAGCTCCGTCTCTGCCCGTCCCCACACAAGGGACCACACACTTCCAGGTCGTGACCACTGTGTGACGCACACCTCGTGACAGTGAAAAATCACATCCATGTTCTGTCAGAGGACACACGAAGCGAGCGCTCTCATTTCCCTGCGGGGGTGGTTGTGGTGCACTTGTTACCTAATTTGGTTTATCTTTTTCCATTCACAAGCAGGGGATCCCAGCAGGCACACAGGGAAAGTGTTAGTATATTTTCCCACCCTAGGCAAACAGGTAGTACGCTCCCCATTCCTCTAGTATTTTTTATTTATGGCACTCCAGACTGGCTTCCCCACACTTCAGGACCAGGTGTTGGTAAAGCGCCTGGACACCCCCTGCCGTCCCCCTACAAGGGGCACCATATCGAGCCATGTGGGGAAATGGCCCTGTCGGCTCATCCTGGGGCAAGTACTTTGGCACACTGACTGCACATGGAAATAGCTCCGTGCCCTATTTCTGGGCACTTCTGTTATGCAATGTGTATCTGTATAGCGCCTAACTCTCCTGGGAGGGTATCCTGGAGCTGAAGCAGGAGCTGTATGGGCCGAGACAGGGTCAGGGTTAGGTGCAGACCCAGGTCTTCAGTTTCTTGCCGAACCCTAGACCTAAGGAGGGAGCCCTTATGTGCAGGGGCCGCTCCTCGCAGGTTTAGGGGTGAGGTCGCTGGAGGTACGACTGCTGGCTCTGCGTATGCAGGGGGGGGGGGGGTGAGTAGGAATCCAGCTGAACAGAGGAGTCTGGGAGGTTTGTGGAAGTTTATAAGAGTGTTGAGATACGTGGGGCTACGTTGTATACGTGTGCGCCTGGAGAGGATGAAGATTGCTTGTTTATTGATTGGGAGCCAGGGAAGCTCTTTGAGGTGGGGGCTGATGCGAGTGTGGCGTAGGAGGTTGAGTCTGGCCACAGACTTTGTATGGTCTGGAGTCTTTTGGTCAGTTGAGCTTTGATTCCTGAGTAGAGTGCGTTGCCGTAATCCAGCCTGATGGTAACGAGTGCTTAGGGTGACCTTGGAGAGCCATTTGAAAATCCTCCTGAGCATCTAGAGTGTTTGGAAGTGGGAGACGGACACTGCGCTCACTTGGCCAGTCATGGTGAGTTGGTTGTAGATTACTATTCAGAAGTTCTTTGTGTGAGTTGCTAGGAGGGGTGTGGGTCCACTGAGGGCCATATTACAGAATGTGGCTCATGTTCCATGTCTGCACCCAGCGCACCTTTCAAAAAGTGCGCCTGGTACAAACAAGGAGCGTGTGCAGCATTATATGGAATGCGCTGCCTGGGGTCAGCGCATTCAAGTGAAAAACCGAGGGGCAACTTTAAAGCCGCTCTGTGTTTCACTGTGCAGACGGCAACCTCCTTGCACTTTTAAGGGGGGGGTTAGAGATCCCCTTGCAGGCGGGTGCAGTGAGTCGTGCCAGTTTGCATCACTTTTGAAATGTAAACCAGGTTCACAGTACTAGTAAACATGGCCCTTAGAAGGGTGACCCCCTCAGGATAGAGTCACTGGTGGCACGCCCAGATGTCCGTTCACAGAATGCCAGGAATAGTGGAAGTGACATCACATTTCCTTGACGCCCAGTGACGTGCGAGTTGAGACTCAGAGCTTGCATTCTGTTCCTGCTGCTGCTGCCTACACGACCCTAGAGTCCAGAAGAAGTACTAGGCAGTGCCCGGGTACCACAAATACACCAGTGGTACTAGAAGCTGGTACCCCTAAGAGGCTGTTAGTGGCGGGAGGAATCTTTCCTTCCGGGATACCTTTTGAGGGTCACTCAGTGCTTAATTTGAGCCAGTGGTTGCTGGTGGGGGTTACTGGTACTTATTCTTAGGGACCAGCACTTATTTCAAGCATAAGATATTTATCAGTGGAAGAGAGAGAGAAACAAACACATAAGAAAGACGGGGGAGAGAAGGACGGCTCAAAGGGAGAAAGTAGGGACCTGCAAGAGCGGGGGAAAGGGGGCAGGGGGACGTCTGGTAGTGGATTAAAGGGGCCAGAGATACCCTTAAGACCAGTGCTTAATTTGTAAAGAAAAAGGTGCCGGTGCCCAAAGCCCTCCTCTTAAACACGCGCCTCTTGCAATTAAATGTGGGACCACGGAATACTGAGGCAGCGTAATCCTGAAGCCATCTCGGGCCTCAGCAATACATTTTCAGCCGCTCCCTGCCCCTTCAGCTCACTCTTGCAGCTTTCTGCTTTCTCCTTTTGTGACGCTTTTTCGTTTTTCCCTTCCTCCGTCTTTTGCTCCCAGGAAATGCTTGAGGCAGAAGAATAAGCCCCGGCCTTCACAAATAAGTGCCGGTGCTCAGCACCGGAAACAACAAGCACAAATTAAGCACTGCTTAAGACCACCAGCCTTGGTCTTCGGCGCGCCCACGTCTAATCGCACCGGCCGCCGGCTTCAAAGCGGAGTTTCGGGCATCACAAATTAAGCAGAGTGAGCGACGGGCCCAAAATACTGGGTCACTTCCCAGGAACATTCTGAAACATGCTTCGGGGAAATTCCCTTTCTTTTAATAACAGAAGGAATGGGGTCTGGACTGCATCAGCCACGATTCCCTGGAAAGGAACAGCAGGGCAGCGATATCACTAAAATAAACAGAATGTGCTCTATGCGCCTCGCACGGTGGGGCCCCGCGTCACGGCACTCTCCCAGCTGAACCCCCATTACCCTTCCAAGCACACTGTTATGGGAAGTTAACAGAGGTATGGGAAGTTAACAGAGGTACGGGAATGTCCCAGCTGTTAGTATGTTGTAAGTGTTTGCTTTTTGGAGGGGAGCCAGGTCACCCCGAAGAATCCAGCAGGAATCAATGGAAACGTCACTTGCTGCTGCCCACCCAGCAGGCACCCCAAGGGCCTTTGCAATGCTGCTGCCACCAACCAAGCCGGGGGCCCTGGCCCTGGGTTTGGGCTCGCGAAAGTCTTCGGTATAGCGCTTCCGAAGCCTTCCTCTGGGCGCTCTGTCATCAGCACTGGAGTCACTGAAGGCCCCGGCTTCCAGGCGCTCAGGATTGCGGGAATTCCTTGGTGACCCTTTAGCATTTCCGTTAAAATGCGTTAACTTGTCTGTATGAACAGCACAGACCAGAGTGAGGGTCTTGTTGCAAGGAGAACAGATCTGTTTTCTGGAACGTGTGAAATACGGAGGGTGCATCGGTGGGATCCCCTCCCCCAGCGTATGTTAAAGGCACATGAAAGGCTTCTCCTGCAGGTTTGGAGAAGGACTTTCTATTACCACCCAGCTGTGAAAGAAGACCATTACCACCCAGCTGTGAAACAAGACCATTACCACCCAGCAAAGCAATACCATCACCACCCAGCTGTAAAGCAAGACCACTACCACCCAGCTGTAAAGCAAGACCACTACCACCCAGCTGTAAAACAAGACCATTACCACCCGGCTGCAAGACAAGACCATTATACCACCCAGCAAAGCAAGACCATTACCACCCAGCTGCAAAGCAAGACCATTACCACCCAGCTGTAAGACAAGACCATTACCACCCAGCTGTAAAAGAAGACTATTACACCCAGCAAAGCAATACCATTACCACCCAGCTGTGAAACATGACCATTACCACCCAGCAAAGCAATACCATTATCACCCAGCAAAGTAATACTATTACCACCCAGTTGTAAAGCAAGACCCCTACCACCCACCAAAGCAAGACCATTACCACCCAGCTGAATAGCAAGACCATTACCACCCAGCAAAGCAAGACCATTACACTCAGCAAAGCAAGACCATTAACACGCAGCTGTAAAGCAAGACCCCTACCACCTAGCTAAGCAAGACCATTACCACCAAGCAAAGCAAGACCACTACTACCCAGCAAAGCAATACCATTACCACCCAGCTGTAAGACAAGACCATTACCACCCAGCTGTAAAAGTAGACCATTAACACCCACCAAAGCAATACATTACCACCCAACAAAGCAATACCATGATCACCCAGCTGTAAAACAAGACCCTCACCACCCAGCTGTAAAGCAAGACCCTCACCACCCAGCAAAGCAAGACCATTACCATCCAGCTGTAAATCAAGAACCTCACCACCCAGCTGTAAACCAAGACCCTCACCACCCAGCAAAGCAAGACCATTACCACCCAGCTGTAAAACAAGACACTTACCACCCAGCTGTAAAACAAAATCCTCCTCACCCAGCAAAGCAAGACCATTACCACCCAGCAAAACAAGACCACTACAACCCAGCTGTAAAACAAGACCATTACCACCCAGCAAAGCAAGACCATTACCACCCAGCTGTAAAGCAAGACCACTACCACCCAGCAAAGCAAGACCATTACCACCCAGCTGCAAGGCAAGACCGTTACCACCCAGCTGTAAATCAAGACCCTGACCACCCAGCAAAGCAAGACCATTACCACCGAACAAAGCAAGACCACTACCACCCAGCTGTAAAGCAAGACCCTCACCACCCAGCTGTAAAGCAAGACCATTACCACCCAGCTGCAAAGCAAAACCATTACCACCCAGCTGTAAAGCAAGATCATTACCACCCAGCTGTAAAACAAGACCATTACCACCCAGCAAAGCAAGACCATTACCAGCTGGCTGTAAAGCAAGACCACTACCACCCAGCAAAGCAAGACCACTACCACCCAGCTGTAAAGCAAGACCCTCACCACACAACAAAGCAAGACCATTATCACCCAGCTGTAAAGCAAGACCATTCCCACCTGGCTGTAAAGTAAGACCACTACCACCCAGCAAAGCAATACCATAACCACCCAGCTGTAAAGCAAGGGGGCAGGCACCCCTGCCAATCGAATGCCTTACAAATGGAACAAATACATTTTTTACTCCCAGGCACTGGCTCCGGCATCAGATAGACCTTTGCCTGGAGCTAGGGTACGTCTCTCCAAAAGGCATGACCTGTTCCTTCAGTTGATGCCTGGGGCTTTCCATGATTGAACACACCCCTTTGTGCAAAGGGAAGATGTGTTCACTAGAGACGTCTTGCCATGTGGTGGTAATTATGCCAAAAGAGATAATTTTTGTGGCAGGCAACATGTGCATGTGATGTACCTCAGGCCTATTCATAAGGGTTTGAGTAGGGCAGCTAGCTGGCTGGAGTGGTGGTGTTGACCTGTTTCTTGCTCAGACCCTCTAGCCCAGAGGTTCTGAACCTCTTGGTATTTGTGGACCCCACTTAGGGCCTGATTTAGATCTTGGTGGTGTTACCGCCAAACCGCCACAGTGGCGGGCCGGAAAAGACCAACAAGTCAATGGCGTCCTGCCCTGTTAGATGTATTGCAGCTGAGCCACCAACCGCCACAACGGAGTGCTCTCTCTAACCATCAGGCAGGCGGGTTCCCGCCACCCATATGTAGATGTCACAGTCATGTAGGCAGTATTCTGCAGGGGGTTTGCTGATGGAGGGAGGACATCGCTGGACTCTATGGACATCGGGCAATGACAGTGGCTGCGGAATAGAGGTAAGACACACACACACACACACACACACACACACACACACACACACTCTACCCTTGACATATGCATCCCCCTGCATCACACACAACACAACGCACCACATATATACCATTATCCATTGCCATCACAACACAACACGTACATACGGCAAACACACATATGCGTACTGACTCACACACACAACTCAATGCACAACATGACAGGTACAGGTCCCCTTGCAAGGTGCACACATGGACACAGTTGACAAATGTGATTGTACCATTATTGTGGTGCCAGTGTTCATTTGGCAAAGAATACTGACACCGTAAAGGCAGTTGTGTACAATATGTGTTGTGTATCAGTGTGTCCCTGTCTGTCCCACCTGGATCTCCGGAGTATGCCTGTCACAGTAAATAAAAAAATTACTGTGACATGTATATGTCTGCAGTGGTCCCATGCCAATGTGCAGTGCCACCCCCCCCCCCCCCCCAAAGGACACAGCCAATGTGCGCTTCCTACCTTTGTGTCCAGTGACGGGGGGCGAGGAGGGGCAGGGGTCGTGTTTTCACCAGGGTCCCATGGCAGCAGTGACAGAGGGTCCTGTCCAATTATGTCCTGCCGGAAATGGAAGTGGAATCAGGAGAAATGGTGAGTTTTCACCCCCCCCAATCTGACAAGTCAAAAGTGGAGTTCTCATTCGGCATACCGACGCTTCGGCACGGCTTCATTTGCAGTTTCGGGCTTATCATGGCCTGCCATTACTTCCATTTTCTGGATATCATTGATCTTCTTGGAGATTGAAACGCAGACACGCCTTTCATGGAACTCCTTGTATATACTTCTACTTTCACATCCTCGCTGTTCTGAAGCCTTGACAAAGTCTAGGAGACGAAACACGTGTTGGCTGCTGGCTGTTGTTGGATTGTTTGTGACACATGTGGTCTATGACCTGAATACTGACCACACCTTTTCATCCGCCAATAAATATACAGTTACACCTGTTCTTTGGACTACAACTTTGATTGAATGACCACTTGGATCAACCACACGAAATTTGCTTTGGTGTGCCCTGGCCTTTTGTTCACATAAGTGGAGGTCAGATCACCAGTTTTTGCTTGGCGGTAAGGCACATTCAAATCTGCGCAATAGGAAGTGTGGCTTGAGTCCCTGCATCAGCCACTCTTTCCTATGGCACCATCGCGGCGGATGGCAATGATTGAATGAGTCAGCAGGACTTGGGCGGGTTAAAGTCTATGGGACCGCCAACCTCAAAATCAGGCGGGGTGGCCGTCATAGCGACAGACAGGTTTTCAGTTGGAAAACCGAAGGCAGGACCATTACCGCCAACATCTAAATCAGGCCCTTAATCTTTACTGGATCCCAGAGAACCTCACTGAATTATTTTTTAGAATCTATGCCCCCACTAAGTCATTACTGAGCCTCAGCCCAAAAAAGTTCGACGAATTGAACTGCAAAACGATTACAAAAAATACAGAAACAAGCCACACCCTGTGATGCCCAGTCAGCTCATGTCTCAGCAACCCACTTACCATTGGTAACTGGCTGCACAGAGCATGCTGAGGCAGGGGCTGGGGGCAGAAGGGCACAGGAGGGGGAGCTACTGCCCAACAAGAGGGTGTGAGAAATGAAGGAAGGGAATGAAGGAGATGAAAACAGGAAAGAGAGAAAGCGAGAAGGATGGAGTGAGAATGAGAGGAAGGTAGAGGAAGAGGGTGAGGTGGAAAGAGGAGCCGGATAGGGAGTGAAAGAGAGAAGCTGGAGTAAGAGGAAGATCTGGAACACGAGAACGATTTAAGAGGAAAACAGAAGGAAGGTGGTGAACTGAAGAATAGCAGGAGAGATGAAGGGTGGAGTGGAAGGAGGGCGCTAGGGAGAGAGAGAGCATAAGTTTGTGAAACGAGATTGAAAGTAAACAGGGGAAAGAGAGAGATGGAGAGAAGAGTGAATTTGGTGGGAGCTGGAGAACTAGAAACCGAGAGGTAAGAAGGAGACTGAGAAACAGACATAAAAGATTGAAAGATATTGCAGATAGATTCTCTAAGATGGATGGGTAAGGGCAACAAATATGAAGCACAGGCAGCAATGTAATATACCTCTTTTCGTAATTGGACTCTCGCTCCTAGACGAGACTGATGGTTTAGGCATGACAGCACTTTTGTTTGTAGGCGACTAAGCCAATCCTACAACAAGTCTCAACTGTCAGCCGACCCTCTCGGCTCACAAGCAGTACCTCACCAAACAATAAAAGGTGATTTCTGGCAGCCTGTACGCACTGACTCTAGATAAGACCTCTTAGGGAAGACGTGGTGGAACAGAAGTTATCCTTTTCTCATGTTAGCAACAAGTCTCAGTCACTCACAAGCAATGAAGGAGATACAGGAGAGGTTTCAATATATTCATTGAAAAGGCTTCAATCTATGATAAAATGCATGAGCTGCGATAATTAGGATAATGAAGAGTAAAAGAAGCAGAATTGTGAAGATGAGAGTTGTGAATACAAAAAACCCCACCATCTTACAATAAACATGAGATGTAAAATTCCTAGCAAAAGGAACCTAATCTCTAACCTAATGAAAGCTAGGTATGATAAACCAAATCTGTCAGTACCATGTCCATAAGAAGCACCCCCCCAACCCTCGTTACCTTGGAATGAGGTCTCTAGGTCAGACTCAGTGGTGACACAAAGGCTGAGTTCTGCAGCATGGTGATGTGCATTATAGATGACATCTGGAAGGAATCCCTCTAATGACCTTGTCAGTCCGAGATGTATTTATACAGATCATGTAGGACCCATGACACAGGTATGTTCCCAAACAACTGATGAAGAGGCAGACTTGTAGTGGCAAATATTTAAACAAACCCCAACAAGTGTACATTATGTTCCTATCACACGTAAGTGAGAAAGGGACATGATGTTAATACCTAAGTACATCACTGATCATGATGCTGATAATGACGCCTTCACAGAGTGGCACTGATAATGTAAATCAAAACTTTCTATAGACTATAAACAATGGCAGCCATCTTAAAAGAAATAATAAAACAAATGGATTAAAAGAGAGCAAGCTAAGTAGGTTAAAAGTCACTAGGTGACGGAGGCACAGGCCTGCAAGCCAAAGGCTAAGCTAAACTCCTGAGACCCAATAAAAACTGAATTGGATTCACCACACCCTCCCCATTGCCGGAACAAGGATGGTAGCTTGCTAGAGAGGGTGCATGAGTCTAAGCTAAAATGCTCTGAGCTAAAAACATGCTAAAATCTAATTAAAAACTAGGCTAAAAACATACAGAGAGATAAAATGTTGATCATGACAAGAACAGCAGGCCAAATGTGAATCGAATTAATAAGGCAATTTAGTATCAAACTTTTAAACTTTTGAATAAGGCCAATGGTCAAATCATTTAACAATAATCATGATCTTTAAAAATGTCTCTGAAGTCATCAAATGGGAGTACATCCAAGAAGGACTCCACAACGTCAGATCAATCACAGGATTGGCAGACAGCTCCCTGGAGCAGAAGTACGCAGAAGCCTCAAGCACAGGATCACCCACATAGGCAGCACCATCCATAGTGCCAGATGTCGTAGGAGTCAAATAGTGCACCATCTGTGGCTCCTAAGTGGCCTCGCAAATCAACCTCAATCTCATGGGGAACGACCATGAACGAACCTTCATCAAGAACATCAGCAGTTCCTTGTCCACAGGAAGCACTGGCTGAACGCCAAGGGACACCAATAGTAGACACTCGAAGAGGCACCAGATGCAATGAAAGACAGGTTGCACGTACCACAGGACTGGTCATGCTCTAATTCTTTAAGAACCAAAGAACTGTACCATGCGATTACGGCACAGATAGGCTGGTGGTTGTAGCTCCATTACTCCGCTTATCTGAGAAAGCACATCTACTGGGTATTAGAAATAGCAGCAGCAGTATCCCACCAGTCAGAGCCAAAGTCACAGGGAAGCCGCCAAAAACACTTGAAAAGAGTGAATGGATAGCTGATGGAATTACTCCGAAGACAGCCTGGAAGATGGAAACGAATCCAGACCCAACAGCCTCAAAGAAATGTACAATCCCTGCAGTGCTCGAGGCGTTGAATATTCTGAAGACCAGCTCTCCAAAGTGCTTGGGGAAGTTGGTATTTAATAGGGATTTTATCTTGGCTGATGATCTCACTATCTGGAGACCATATGTCTCTCTGGCTGATGTCAACGCCACTTGTTTTTGGAACAGTAGCGCCTTTAGTCTGCTTAGCTTGTCATCATTTACATTAGTAGTGTCAATATGAGGTCACATTTCTGCTACTCTTCTGTAGGGGGGGGAATAGAACATATCCATAACAAGTTACAATTTGAGAGACAGAAATTGCGTAGGCAATTCCCGGTCTCATTCCGCAGCAGTTCTGATTGCTCAGGACCCCATAACTTCCATTTGAAAGTATATGAAATGCTGGAGAATCAAAGAGACAGGAGTACCCTCCAGAAAGCATGCCAACTTTGGGACCCCCGCATTGCAGAAACTGTGAAGTGACACCTGTTTGCAGATCATTGAATGACTAACAGTTGTCTCACATTTGCATTTGCTCAGAAAGACCTCTGTTTCGCCATTCAGACATTTGAACTCGAAAGGCAACTCCCACGCTTCTTTTATGTGGCTATCTCCTAGCCTCTTGTATCTGCCCACAGCAAAATGTTTCAAACATCTTGTGAAACGAAAGGTGGAAATTGGCAGATTTATTACCCCAGTATGAGACATACTGTTGATGGCGTCTGTTACGGTGAGAGGCAGCTTTTCTAACTTTTCTATGTTGAACATGGTGTAACTTGCTTCCTTTTGAGCCATTATCTCTTGTTCCCTGGATAAATTGAAAGCAGCAAACAAGTCACTACTGTTGATGCATTTCCATGGGACGTTGCCATTTTTCAGAATCTGTAACATCCAACCCAACTGCATGATGGAACGCAGCTGACTTTGCTCATGTTGTCAAAGGGACATGTCATTCTGAATTATGTCAATCAAAGATGACACAATATTATTAAGCGTGTATATTCTGTTGGACAGAGTATTCATGCCATTATCGACAACAGCGAAATCTTTTTCCATATTTTCCTAATCTATCTGCCTTTAACGTGCAGCCGCTTCCATTTGAAAAGGCTTCCAGATCTCATTGTATATGGCATACAGAATCATTTAGAGCGTTATTTTCTTGGACCTAGCAAGAAATCTTGCAAGCCTACTTTCTCTGATAGGAGACTGAGATGTTCTTTAACTGCTGCGAAGGTGTTAGTGTGCAACCATTGTTGGCACAGTTTACCCACACTGTATGTGGTAAATATACCCGAGTGTTGACCCGAGAGATAGCGAGGGTCCGACCGGCTAATCTTGAAACCCCCTGAGGAATTAACAAAAAGAACCTGACACCAAAAGAACCACCCGCTGGGACTTGAAAGTGTGGAGTTATAGGTACCATTCTGAACCCATGCATTTAGGCGGCCCATATTTATACTTTTTAGCACCGCATTTGCGTCATTTTTTGACGCAAAAGCGGTGCAAACTTACAAAACATGTTGAAATCATACCCCAATACTGTTGTCAGTATTGGTTGTATGATTCCATGCACTCTGTGGGCTCCTTAGAGGACCCCAAGCTTTGCTTCTACCAGCTTGCAGGGTTTTCTCAGGCAGCCCGCGCTGCAGCCATTCTCCTGACAGGTTTCTGCCCTCCTGCTGCTTGACCAGATCAAGCTCAGGAAGGCAGAACAAATGATTTCCTTTGGGAGAGGGAGGCAACACCCCTTCCCTTTGGAAATAGGTGTTACATGGCTTGGGAGGGGTATCCTCCCAAGCAACTGGTATGCTTTGAAGGGCACATTTGGTGCCTTACTTGCATAAACCGGTTTGCACCAGTCCAGAGACCTCCAGTCCCCGCTCCGGTGCGAAACTGGACAATGGAAAGGGGAGTAACCTGCCCCTGTCCATCACCACCCCAAGGGTGGTGCCCAGAGCTCCTCCAGGTGGCCACTTGATTCTGCCATCTTGAATCCAAGGTGGGCAGAGGCCTCTGGGAGCATCTGAGTGGCCAGGACACGCAGGTGACATCATAGCTTCCTCATGATAGGTGGTCACCCTGCTAGGTGACCAATCCCCTTTTCTGGGCTATTTAGGGTCTCCCTCTTGGGTGGGTCCTCAGATTCGAAGTGCAAGATTCCAGCAGGACTCATCTGCATTATTTACTTTACATTCTGGCTATCTGAACTGCAACTAGACCCTCCTGGAACCGACAATCTGCATCCACAGCAACACTCAACTTGCTTGCATAGCTCCTTCCAGCAACTGCAACATTTCCCCGCCTGTGCATCCTCTGAGGGTGACAAGTCTTCAGTCTGCATGAGATGCAAGAAGGAATCTCCCTTGGTGTGAAGGAGTCACTCCCCTGCATCCGCAGGCATCAACTGCAACAACGACCGGCTGCGTGGATCTCCTCTCCTCCAGAGCTGCGTGGATCCTGCATCATGGGTAGAAGTCTGGAGTGGTCCCCTTGGTCCTCTGTACCATCTTTGGGGATAGTAAGCCCTTGCCTCGCCACGCAGGACAGTACCCCTGTGCACTGTGCCTCTTGCAGCTACCAAGGCTTGTTGGAATCTCCTCCAAGGGATCTTCAGGCTCCATGTAGCCCCAGCCCTCAGCGCTCTTCTCTGTGACGCACAGAGCTATGCATGCTTCTCCAGTGACTGACTCCTTTCTAGGTGTGCTACATGGGCCTCACTGCAACTCCTGTGCTTGCTGCCTGTGGGTTGCCTGTGGGGGCTGCCTCCTCTTCCTGTGACTCTCCTCACTGCTGAGGGTCTCCCAGGACTCCCCTCCATGGGTTGAGTCCCCCTGGACCTTGCTGGTCCCCGGCAGCTCTGCATTTGTTATTCCACAACATTTGCCTTTGCCAAGGCTTGTTGGTGCTTTTCCACACGACTGACCGACTGCAATCCTTCTTCCAGCATGGGACGTCAACTGCATCACTTCAGGAACTCTTCAGATGCTCCGGTGCTGCACTACTGACTGTCTTCATCCACCGTCGACCTGGTCCTGCATCCACAGATGGGTGGGTAGTGTCTCCTGCCACAACTGGACACTCCAGCATGAACTGGACTTGCCCCCCTTCCTTTAATGGTCTTCCTCTTCCAGGAGCCACCTTTGGTTTCTTGCAGTCTTGTCTGGGTCTTGCATTATCCTCTTCTGAAGTCCTTATGGTGGGTTTGGGGAAAGCAAGATACTTACCTCTCTTCTCCTGGTCACTGGGGGGCATTCTGGTACTTACCTTGTGGATTTCCTAGTTCCTCCAGCTCCCCTTTACCAATTTCACTTCCTGGGGTGGAGGCCTGACTTTCAAATTCCACTTACTTAGTAATTTGTTTGGTCTCCCCCCCTGCGCTCCCCTCAGACCTTCAGGATTGTCAATTGCTTTCACTGTTGTCTGTTGCCTTTTTATGCTAATTCCTGACTCCTAATGTGTAAATAATAGTGTGTTTACTTACCTCCAGTTAGGGTATTACCTATGCAGTATTTTGATATTTGTGTTACCATAATAAAATGTCTTTATTTTTGTAACACTGTGTAGTTCTTTCATGTGTGTAAGCGCTGTGTGACTACAGTGGTATTGCATGAGCTTTGCTTGTCTCCTAGATAAGTCTTGGCTGCTCATTCACAGCTACCTCTCGAGAGCCCTGGCTTGGTAGACACTGTCTAAACTCACTAATAGGGGATAACTGGACCTAGTACAAGATGATAACACCATAGGTGCTTACCACACACCAGGCCAGCTTCCTACAAATATGACTCTGCTTTTGTAGTTTCATGCTCAGAAACGTATGCAAATTTTCTACATATGTTTTGGGGCGCACCATAGGTGGAGTTGGACAATGATCCGACTGTGTGTAATTAAATACTGATCTATGTCTAGTTGCTCGGTGCAGAAAGATGTCCCCAATGATTATAACAGAACATGTCCTCATAATTCACTGTGTTCATATACACATCATCACTTGTATTAATTTTACATATACATATATATACTTACACTTTCAAATACAATCTAATTCTGCAATTCAGCAAGCATAGAATCAACTGCTTTAACATCCCAGTCATCTGAAACAACACCAGGTGTGATTACATCAGTCATTGAAACTTTACATACAGAAGGAATTTAAATAACCTCAGTAGGTCCATTTATATCAAATGGAACTTTATCCCAAACAATCCCATCAGGAATTGGCACTGCTGAAATGTTCACGAGGGACAAGTCTCTTCGGACCTTATGTGAGGAAAGATAGGGTGTTACAACTTCATCCACTGTCTCGACAGAAGAGCGTTCAGTAAGATAATGACCATTTATGAAGGGAAAGAAAACAGTCACAAAACCAATCCATACGTTCACTATTTTATATATGTGAAATGTATGTGTCCTGTCACCTTCTTCAGGAAAGGCGACCCAGGAATAGAATGTTTCTGTTTAATAAGCTTCATGAGCTTCCCTGATAAATGTGACATCCCGTCCTCATTTGTTAAGCCATGGGCGTCTAAGTGTTGTTTTAATGCATGTCTGACACCTTCTGGAATGTTTATGGCGCTAACCTTATTGTATATTGAGAACAGAGAAGGAACACCAAATGGGGAGAAATCCTTTTAAAGGGTTCAAGCTTGAACAACCTACAGCCTAGTTAGGTACTCCCTAATCAGCTGAGGAGGATTATCCCTAAGACCACGGAAGTCTCCGTATAATGGTACTTAGAGTACCTGTTGTGTCTGAGACAGAGATACCTGTAAATTAGTGCCAAAACGCTATAGTTGCTGGTGCCATGTCATAGTTGGACTCTTACTCCTAGGCGAGACTGCTGGTTTAGGAATGACAGCACTTTAATTTGTAGGCGACTAAGTCACTCCTACAACAAGTTGTAACTGTCGGCCCAACCCTTCCGGCTCACATGCAGTACCCCACCAAAAACCCAAACAGTAAAAGGTGATTTCTTGCAGCCTTATACATGGTTTCTAGATAAGACCTCTTAGGGAAGTCGTGGTGGAACAGAAGTTATCCTTTTTTCACTTTAATAATAAGTTTCAGTCACAAACAGGCAATGAAGGAGATGTAGAAAAGTTTTCAATATAATTATTGAAAAGATTACAATCTACAATAAAATGCATGAGCTGCAATGATTAGGATAATAACCAGTAAAAGAAGCATAATTGTGAAGACGAGAGTTGTGAATTCAAAAAACCCTCACCATCTTACCATAAACAAGAGATGTAAAATTCCTAGCAAATAGAACCTAGGGGCATATTTATACTCCGTTTGCGCCGGAATTGCATCGTTTTTTTTGACGCAATTTCGACGCAAAACTAACTTCATATTTATACTTTGGCGTTAGATGCGTCTAGCACCAAAGTCCATGGAGTTAGCGTCATTTTTTAGCGTGGACACCTACTTTGCGTTAATGAGATGCAAGGTAGGCGTTCCCGTCTAAAAAATCGACTCCGAGGCATGTGCGTCGGATTTATACTCCCGGGCAAAAGTCACGCCCGGGAGTGGGCGGGTCAAAAAAAAATGACGTACAGCCGCTTTTGCGCCGTTTTTTAGCGCCTGCAAAAGGCAGGCGTTAAGGGACCTGTGGGCTCTGAAGGAGCCCAGAGGTGCCCTCCCATGCCCCCAGGGACCCCCCCCTGTCACCCTTGCCCACCCCAGGAGGACACCCAAGGCTGGAGGGACCCATCCCAGGGACATTAAGGTAAGTTCAGGTAAGTATTTTATTTTTTTTTTTGTTGTGGCATAGGGGGGCCTGATTTGTGCCCCCCTACATGCCACTATGCCCAATGACCATGCCCATTGGACAGAAGTCCCCTGGGCATGGCCATTGGGCAAGGGGGCATGACTCCTGTCTTTGCTAAGACAGGAGTCATTTCTATGGGGGTTGGGAGTGAAAAAAAAATGGCGCAAATCGGGTTGAGGCGAAAAAATTGCCTCAACCTGACTTGCCCCATTTCTTGACGCCCAAGCTCCATTTTCACCTACGCCGGCGCTGCCTGGTGTACGTCGTTTTTTTTTAACGCACACCAGACGGCGCCGGCGGCTAACGCCGGCTAACGTCATTCAATAAATACGGCGCCCGCATGGTGCTTCAGAATGGCGTTAGCCGGCGCAAATTTTTTTGACGCAAAACTGCGTTAGCGCAGTTTTGCGTCAAAAAGTATAAATATGGGCCCTAATCTCTAACCTAATGAGAGCTAGGTGTGATAAACCTAATCTGCCAGTACCGTGTCCATGAGAAGCACCCCCCCAAAACTTGTTACCTTGAAATGAGGTCTCCAGGTTAGACTCTGTGGTGACACAAAGGCTGAGTTCTGCAGCAAGGTGACGTGCAGTGTAGATGGCATTTGGAAGGAATCCCTCTAATGACCTTGTCCGTGTGAGATGTATTTATACAGATCATGTAGGACCCAGGACGCAGGTATGTTCCCAAACAACTGATGAGGAGGCAGACTTGTGGCGCCAATTATATAAACAAACCCTAACAAGTGTACATTATGTTCCTATCACACATAAGTGAGAAAAGGACAGGATATTAATACCTACATACATCACTGATCATGACGCTGATAGTGAGGCCTTCACAGAGTGGCACTGATAAGTCAAATCAAAACATTTCTATAAACTATAAACAATGGTGTTAGAAATGGGGCCTCTGGTTGGCAGTCAGTTTGCAGTCTGTCCAAGCAGGGACCCTAACTCTAGTCAGCGTAAGGGAGTTACACTCCCAAGACAACCCCTGCTCACTGCCTTGGTAGCTCGGCATAAGCAGTGAGGCTTATGTCAAAAGCAATGTGTAAAGTATTTCTACCAACACACACAGTAATACAGTGAAAACACCACAAAAGGGACACAACACCAGTTTAGAAACGTAGCCAATATTGATCTAAATCAAACAAGACCAAAACAACAAAAATCCAACATACACAGGCAATGTTATGAATTTTTAAAGTAAAAAGAGTCTTAATCCATATAAATCAATAGATGCATTGTTTTTACACACAGTACCTGGTTTGTGTCAAAAATAAAGTCGAGCAAGCGTGCGTCGGAATAGTAAGTGATGCATTGTTTCCTGACTCGCAAGTGAGGCCGTGCGTCGCGTCATTTCTTCTCTGGTCGGGTAGGTGATGCATCATTTTTCTCTCCTGCAGAAGAGCGATGCATCGATTTCGGGACATGCACCTCGGCTCCGCGCAGATTCACTGTGGTTTTGACACCCAGCGACAATGCATACAAAATCCTGGTGCACGGTGGTGAAGAGCCACGCTGCAGGGGTGATGCACTGATTTTGGCAGCCGCACACGGGTGTTGTGTAGATTTCCCAGCCGCAATGCAGGTGGTGCATTGAGTTTTCAGCCGCAATGCAGGTGCTGCATCGATTTTTCTCCAGCATGGCTCCGGTGCATGGATTTCAGCCTTGCTTCCACCAGCTCCTCCTTTCAAGGGCCCAGGGATTGGATTGGGCTTCCAAGCCAGTCCTTCTGTTGCTCTGGGGTCAGAGTTGGGGAGAGTCGCACACCCTCCACAGACCCATCTTTCTCCTTGGCAGACAGGAGGTCAGGAAGGGGCTCAATCTTCTCCTCCACCCCCATCATCTGTTGCCAACAGCATATTCAGTTCAGACCTCTCAAAGTGAGATTTGAGGCGGTTCATGTGAAGGACCCCAAAAGGGTTCCTGGGAGTCTGCAAGTTCACCAGATAGGTGACATTACTCTTGGGCCCCATTATCTCAAAAGGCCCAGTCCGTTTGTCCTGGAGAGTACGAGGCTCCTCTGGGGCCATAATCCACACTTTCTGGCCAGGCTGAAACTGAACCAGAGTGGCATTGTGGTCATACCAGTGTTTCATGTCCTCCTGGCTTGCTTCTAGGTTCTCCTGAGCAAGTTTCCTGTAATGGGCAGTCTGGTTTCTGAAGGCCAACACGTAGCTAAACACTTCTTGCAGGGGCTTACTGGAGGTCTTCTCCAAGCCCTCCTTTACCAGACTGAAAGGTCCCCACACAGGTTGGTCATACAGCAGCTGAAAGGGGATGAAACCAAATCCCTTCTGCGGTACCTCCCTGTAAGCAAAGAGAAGGCATGGCAAGAGGACATCCCACCTACGCCTCAGGGGGTCTGACAGACCGGCAATCATGCCTTTTAGGGTATGGTTGAATCTCTCAACCAGCCCATTTCCTTGAGGGTGGTAAGGAGTGGTGAACTTGTATGTTACCCCACACTCCTTCCACAGAGACTTCATATATGTAGATATGAAGTTGGTACCCTGTCAGATACCACCTCGTCGGGGAACCCCATGTGGGTAAAATTCCCTGTCAATGCCCAGCCCACCACAGGGACTGTCATTGACCTCTGAGGGATGGCTTCTGGGTACCGGGTGGCATGGTCCACCAAAATCAGGATAAACCTGTTGCCCATGGCTGTCGTGTGATCCAGAGACCCCACAATGTCAATGCCTACCCACTTGAAAGGGGTGCTCATGACAGGAAAAGGTTGGAGGGGGGCGTGCACTTCCCCCCACTCTTGCCACTTGTCTGAAAAGGTTGGCAAGACCTGCAATGTGCATCTGAGTGCCTGCGCATTTGGGGCCAGAAAAAGTGGGTGACAAGCCTTTCAAAGGTCTTGTCCTGCCCCAAATGTCCTGCTAAAGGTACATCTTGAGCCAGACAAAGTAGGAAGGCTCTGGAGCACTGGGGTACCACCATTGTACATGCTGCCCCAGGCTCAGCAACCTTAGGGCTCACTATACAGGAGGCCATCATCTCAATAGATCCAGTGTGATCCAAGTTTCTTCAGATGCCTGGTTTGCAGCCTGTCACTGCAGACCCCCAAGAGTAGGGCATGACTTCTGTGCCTCACAGAATTTTTCCCTGGTGGGACCCCCTTTCTGCTGCCAATGGGTCAGCTCAGGCACCCCCCCAGTTCAGCCACTTATTCCCCTGTAGGCTCCGGGGAGTCCCCCTCGGGTTCAGCCTCCTCTCGGACCATGGGAACTTCTGGGGCGAGTTTCCAGTGCCCCTTTCCCTTCCTGTTTCTGGCAGGCATCTGGGCCATTCTTTCAGGCTCCAGGGCCTCCAGATCACCCTGATGGGCTGCCATAGACTGGGTGGTCACTCACGCCCACTCAGGCAGACCCATCATCTCCAAGTGTGACCGGCATTCTACTTCACTCCAAGGGGAATCCTCCAGGTCATTGCCTAGCAGACAATCAACAGGCATGGTTGGACTCACAGCTACCCTAAAGGAACCTGAGACACCCCCACTCAAAGGGAACCTGCGCAACTTACACAGGCACTCTGAGTTGTCTACTGCAACCACTTGGTGATACTTGGCTCTTCAGATACCAGGTGACACCCCCACGTCAGGGATGGAAGGGGAATCGCTTCCCCTTCAACACCAGACTCCCTCCGCCCCCCCACCCAATGACATCTGACGACATAGGGACGCAATCGCGCACTGACCTCATCTGAGGTCAACTCCCACCGTGCTGGAAGCTCAGCGACCGGGAGGTGGGGGTAGACAGAGGCATGAAAGGAAAGGAAAGGCCTTTCCTTTCCTTAGATTCCTCTGTGAGCATTTCTGCAGCCCGATCGTGATGCAATCGGGCTGCAGAAATGCCCACTAGACATCAGGGAGTTATTATTTATTTATTTATCCATAAGGGGAGCGGCCCCTTGGGCAAGGGCCAATGCCCAGGGAGGCAACATTATTTAAGGCCTTTTCTGCCCCATGGGGGCAGATCAGCCTACTGTAATTAGGCCAATCTGCCCCCAGGGGGCAGAAACCATTAGACGCCAGGGATTGTTTAGTGTTTTATTTTTTTTATGGGAGGTGAGCGACCCCTTAGGCAAGGGACGCTCCCTTGGGTGCAAATTATTTTTAGGCCAATTCAGATCGGCTTATTTTTTCAGCCAATCTGCCTGGGGGGGGGGGGACAGAAACCACTAGACACCAGGGATTTTTTTGTCAGTTTCACGCAAGGGGAGCGACCCCTTAGGTAATGGTCGCTCCCCTGGGGGCAAATTTATTTTAGGCCGTTTCTGCACCCCTTGGGGGCACATCGGCCTATTTCTATTAGGCCGATCTGCCCCCAGGACGGCAGAAACCACTTAGGCACCAGGGATTGGTATATGTGTGTGTGTGTTTTGTTTGGGGTGGCAGCCTCTTGGGCAAGGGTCGCTCCCCATGGGGGCACATTACTGATGGCCATTTCTGCCCCCCTTGGGAGCAGATTGGCATATTTTTGTAAGGCCCATCTTCCCCCAAGGGGGCCGAAAGCCCACCAGAGACCAAGGAAGATTTGTTTAAAAAAAAAAAAGATGGTGGGGTATGGCCATACCCCCACCCCAAATAAATGGGGACAAAGTTGTTCTACCCACCGATCGGCAGATGGGGCAATTACCCCCGATCCCCTCCCCGGGGGGCAGAAAGCCTATTAGATGCCAGGGAATAAAAAAAAAATAGTGGGGTGGTGGCTATCAACCAGTATGGGCATGGTTATGCCCCCACCCCAACTGAAGTGGGTAACAGACTTTCAGCTCCCCCCGCACACTAAAACATCTTATCCCACGGCAAGCAAGAGGACATTTGATTATTTTGGGTTTTGGTTTTACAATTGGGCCATGAAAGCTTGTCTAACTTTCAAAATCGTCCCTCTTGGAATGGTGTGGGCTGCACTTTTTGGACTTTGGGACGCTGCCATCTAGAAAAATGTATGAGCCCTAGACACATCTGAAAAGTAAACATCTGGGTGAGTCCAGGGTGGTGTGATTCACATGCATCCCACAATATTTTCTTACCCACAGTGCCCTGCAAAGCTCTAACTTTGCTTGAAATCACACATTTTTCCCACATTTTTGTGCTGGAACCTTCCGGAATCTGTAGGAATCCACAAAATTACTACCACCCAGCATTGTCGCATATATACCAATACAAATTCTGCCCCACTTGTCAGCCTAAAAGTGTTTTTTTTTTTCAAACTGCCCTTTTGGATCCGTTTTGGTTTCCCCTCACAGATTTCCCCTGTTTTTGGCTCTTCTCTGTCACAGGCACTTGGCCCACCTACACAAGTGAGATATCATTTTTACCAGGAGACTAAGGGGAATGTTGGGTGATAGGAAATTTGTCCCAGTGCGGTGATCCCACACCGAAATGTGGGAAATAAGTGATTTTTTAGCAACATTTGAGGTTTGCTGAGTATTCTGGTTAAGAAAACACTGAGGGATACCCCCCTGGACTACCTCGGGTGTCTAGTTTTAAGAAATGTCTGGGTTTGGTAGGTTTCCCTAGATGGCTGCTGAGCCCAGGACCAAAAACGCAGGTGCCCCTTCCCCCCCAACAAAAACGTGTAGTTGTGTATTTGATAATTTTGATGTGTCCACATAGTGTTTTGGGGCATTTCCTGTCGCGGGCAATAGGCCTACCGACACAAGTGAGGTACCATTTTTATCGGGAGACCTGGGGGAACGCTGGGTGGAAGGAAATTTGTGGATCCTCTCAGATTCCGGAACTTTCTATCACCGAAATGTAAGGAAAAAGTGTTTTTTTGCCAAGGGATTCTGGGTAACAGAACCTGGTGAGAGCACCTCAAGTTACCCCGTCCTGGGTTCCCCTAGGTGTCCAGTTTTCAGAAATGTCCAGGTTTGGTAGGTTTTCCTAGGTGCCGGATGAGCTAGAGGCCAAAATCCACAGCCAGGCACTTTGCAAAAAACAGGTCAGTTTTCTTTGGGAGAATGTGATGTGTCCACGTTGTGTTTTGGGGCATTCCCTGCTGCGGGCACTAGGCCTACCCACACAAGTGAGATACCATTTTTATCTGGAGTCTTGGGGGAATGCTGGGTGGAAGGAAATTTGTGGCTCCTCTCAGATTCCAGAACTTTCCATCACGGAAATGTGAGGGAAAAGAGTTTTTTTTCGTGCAAAATTTGGAGGTTTGCAAAGGATTCTGGGTAACAGAACCTGGTGAGAGCCCAACAAGTCACCCTATCCTGGATTCCCCTAGGTGTCTAGTTTTCAAAATGCACAGGTTTTGGTAGGTGTCCCTAGGTGCTGGCTGAGCTAGAGGCCAAAATCTGCAGCTAGGCACTTTCCAAAAAACATGTCAGATTTCAATGTAAAAATGTGATGTGTCCATGTTGCGTTTCCTGTCGCGAGCATTAGGCCTAACCACACAAGTGAGGTACCATTTTTATCGGGAGACTTGCCCATTGTCTTTCTCTAAATTTTTTCCTTCCAAATGTAAGACAGTGTGTAAAAAAGATGTCTATTTTAGAAATGCCATGTAATTCACATCCTAGTATGAGAATTCAGAGATGTGCAAATAACCACTGCTTCTTAACACCTTATCTTGTGCCATTTTGGAAATACAAAGGTTTCCTTGATACCTATTTTTCACTCTTTATATTTCACCAGATGAATTGATGTATACCTGGTATAGAATGAAAACCCATTGCAAGGTGCAGCTTATTTATTGGCTCCGGGTACCTAGGGTTCTTGATGAACCTACAAGCCGTATATAGCCCCACAACCAGAAGAGTCCAGCAGATGTAACAGTCTATTGGTTTTGAAAATCTGACATTGCAGGTAAAAGTTACAGAGTAAAACGTGGAGAAAAATGGCTGTTTTTTTTTTAGCTCAATTTCAATATTTTTTTATTTCAGCTGTTATTTTCTGTAGGAAAACCTTGTAGAATCTACACAAATGACCCCTTGCTGAATTAACAAGTTTGTCTACTTTTTAGAAATGTCTAACTGGAAGGAGGCTAAAAGCACAAAAAAATAGTAAAAATGGGGTATATCCCAGTAAAATGCCAAAATTGTGTTGAAAAATGTGGATTTCTGAATCAAGTCTGCCTGTTCCTGAAAGCTGGGAAGATGGTGATTTTGGCACCACAAATGCTTTGT
This sequence comes from Pleurodeles waltl, assembly GCF_031143425.1. Classification (NCBI taxonomy): domain Eukaryota; kingdom Metazoa; phylum Chordata; class Amphibia; order Caudata; family Salamandridae; genus Pleurodeles; species Pleurodeles waltl. The sequence continues at coordinate 73,342,018 of NC_090447.1, read as the reverse complement.
TGATGCCAATTTCAGGGAAAAAAACACAAGCCTTCTTCTGCAGCCCTTTTTTCCCATTTGTTTTGTTTAAAAAAATGAGACTTTCGCTGTATTTTGGCTAATTTCTTGGTCTGCTCCAGGGGAACCCACAAACTCTGGGTACCTCTAGAATGCCTAGGATGATGGAAAAAAGGACGCAAATTTGGCGTGGGTAGCTTATGTGAACAAAATGTTATAAGGGCCTAAGGGCGAACTGCCCCAAATAGCCAAAAAAAGGTCTGGCACCTGAGGGGGGAAAGGCCTGGCAACGAAGGGGTTAAAGCACAATTTTCACAAACGTTTGCTAAAATTCCATAGGCTTCGTCAGAACATTTATTATATAGTCAGCTCCTTTCACGATGTGATAAGCTATTGAAACCTGACACTCCCAGGAGTTCACCCCATTGTTTCAAATTGTGCTACAGTTGTCCTCATGTGTTAACAATTACCTCCATTGTGCCAGGGCATGAATTTTGTCATGGGTACCCCACATGCCATGGATGGCCCTAATATGCCAGTGCCAGATTTTTGCCATTTATGCTCCTCATATGCCATAGGTGACCATTATTTTACAAATTACATCTATATGCCAGGGTCATAATTTTCTCATGGTTGCTGCCCTCCCATATGTCAGGTTGCCCACCCTTATTATAGGGATTACCTCCAATGTACTAGTACCAGCCTTGTGTCATGGGTGCCCCATGCCAAGAATTTCTTCTGGTATGCCAACAGTTTTCCATGGGTGCCCCATATGAAACAATCACCTTAATATGCCAGTAGCAGTATCTTACCATGGATGCCCATTATACCAGAAATTACTGCTAGTATTTTATCACTGGCGTCTGTCATGTTGAGAACTGCCTAATAAATGGCAGTGCCAGTATTTTGCCATGGCTGTTTCTGTAACACTAGACTTTCCTTCAGTATGCCAGGACCAAAGACAGACTCACAAGCACGACATTGCATTCTCTCTCATTCACTGACATTCACTCACTCACACTCTCTTACAATAATTCATTCTTACTTGCAGTTGCTCTTTATCTCCCTTGTTCATTGTCACTCACTCTCTCACTCATACTTACTGACACTCAATCTCACACACTCATTCACTACCTGTCATTGATTCTCACTCACACACGTTTACATAAAGCCACACACGGTCACATATACACATTCTCTGTCTCACACAAACACATCCTCACCTGCAAGCACGCTCACACTATTAATTTAGGCACAGTTTTTTACTTACCTCGGCCGACACCATTTTTTGTCTGTGCTCCATTTTTTATTACACTAATAGAGAATAATAGAATATTATTCACTATTAGTGCGATGAAAAAGTATCAGAAAACAAGAAGTGCATTGCCACCCCTGTGTTTGTGGCACTGATTATGCCACCTGGGAGGCCAGGGGTCACAAAGGTAGTGCCAGGGGTCACAAGGAGCAAACCAGAGTTCGCAGCTGTGACCTCTCAATGATATGTGTTGAAAAGTGGTTTATTAGTAAGGGCAGGTAGGTACCTACACTTAGTCATAACACCTGTGGCCATTTTGAACACGAAGTGAGTACCAAACAGGTGTGGCCTCAACTTCTTTGAGGAACAGGCCACAGCAATGGCTTCCCTCTCAATGGCACTCCATCTTCACTTTCTGGGGAGTAGTCACCGGCTAATTAAGGCAACTGGCTGATCCTGGCCCTCTTCATTTACTTGTGCTAACACTGCCCCAAGCATCTGTCTGTAATATATAAACTCCTTATTGTAGTCCATGGCCAGTAACACTGGGAGTGTCCTCTGACACTCTGGGGTCCAAATGACCTTTCTGGGTTTCTTTTTGGAGGTAAGGTCTGTCAGGGGAGCCACAATGGTCCCATAATTCTTCAGAAATCTTCTGTAGTACCCAGTCAGGCCAAGACAGGCCCTGGTCTGAGTCTGTGTTTGAGGAGCCTCCTAATCCAGGATGGTCTGGATTTTGGACTGGAGAGGTTGTACATGGCCTCCCCCAACAAGGTGGCCCAAGTATGTCGGAAGCTGGCCTGGTGTATGGTAGACACCTAACGTGTTGGTACCTTATACCATGTCCAGGCAACCCCTATTAGTGAATATAGGCAGTTTCCAGGAAGCCAGGCTTTCTAGAGGTAGTTGTGGACGAGCAGCCAAGACTTATCTAGGAGACATGCAAAGCTTGTGCACCTACAATAGTCACTCGGCAACTTGTTACACATGAAAGAACCACACAGTGTTACAAAAATAAAGGTACTTTATTATAGTAACACAACACTAGATTACTTATAGGCAGTCTCCCAGCTGGAGGTAAGTACACTCTACATATATACACAATAATAATTAGGAATTGGCACAAGAAACAACAAGCACCAGCAAGAATTAGTGAAAGATAGTTAGGACCCTAGGGGAGGACGAAATCATATATTAAAATACTGGAATGCGAAGTGAAGTCCCCCACCCAAGGATAGGGAGTCGTTAGAGGGGAGCTGGAAGAACTAGGAACCCCAGGAAGTGAGTACCTGAGTGACCCCCAGCGACCAGGAGAGCGCAGGTAAGTACCTTGAAGAGCAGTCCAGGCTGACCCTCAGGAGTCGGAAGAGCTAGCAGAAGCAGTCGCAGCTCCCACAGGAAACCCATTAGCAGTAGGCACAGTAAGTCACAGTGAGGCTCAGTCAGCACACCTGAAGAGGAGTCCCACTTCGCTGGAGCAGCAGAGAGGAGACTGTGTTTGGCAGGATGGAATGCTGGGGGCTGGGGCTACTCAGAGCCTGAAAATCCCTCCGAGCAAGAGACAATAAGCCTTGGTAGCTGCAACAGTTGCGGTGCACTGAGGTACTGTCCTGCATGGAGAGGCAAGGGCTCACCATCTCCCAAGTTGGATAGCTGGCAGAGAAAGTCAAGAGGACCACTCCAGACCACCACCTGTGGTGCAGGATCCACATGGTTCCAGAGGAAGGCATATTCATTCAGCAGGACGTCATTACTGTAGGTGCCAGCAGATGCAGGGGAGTGACTCCTTCACTCCAAGGGAGATTACTTCATGATTCTTGTTGCAGGCTGAAGTCTCACTGACACCAGAGGATGCACAGCTGTGGAAATGTTGCAGTTGCTGGAAGGAGCCAGAGAAACAAAGTTGCAAAGCAAGGTCATCTCAGGAGTTGCAGGCTTGTTGGTTCCTGAAGAGTCCAGTTGCGGCAAGAAAACAATGCAGATCTTGGTTTCAAGATAGCAGAATCAAGTGGCCACCTAGAGGAGCTCTGGGCAGCACCCCTGGGGTGGTGATGGACAGGGGAGTGGTCACTCCCCTTTCCTTTGTCCAGTTTTGCGCCAGAGCAGGGACCAGGGGTGCCTGGACTGGTGCAAACTTGTTTATGCAAGGAGGGCACCAAATGGGCCCTTCAAAGCAAACCGGTTGCTTGGGGTGGCCAGCCCTTCCAAGCCTTGTAACCCCTAAAGCCACGGGAGATGGTGTTGTCTCCCTTTCTTACAGGAAATCCTTTGTACCGCCTTCCCCTGCTTGAGCTTGTCAAGCAACAGGAGGGCAGAAACCTATCTGAGGGATGGCAGCAGCACAGGCTGCCCACAAAAACACTAGAAGACTGGTAGGAGCAACACTGGGTGGGGGGTCTTCTAAGGAACCCTCAGAGTGCATGGAATCATACAACCAATACTGGCAACAGTATTGGAGCATGTTTCTGACATGTTTGATGCCACACATGCCCAGGTTCTGGGTTATTATTATGTAGCTGGACACAGGTGTCCAGTACACAGGTAAAATGGCTTCCCTGCACTTACAAAGTACAGTGTAATGGGGCTGGAGTTCGTAGAGGCACCTCTGCTCATGCAGGGGTGCCCTCACACACAGAGACCTGCACCCTGCCCTCTGGTCTAGGTGGGCCTACCATAGGGGCGACTTACAGTGCCTTGGTGCAGTGACCTGTGGTGAAAGGGTACATGATCCTTTTCACGCAGGCTGCAATGGCAGGCCTGCAGACACATTTTGCACGGGCTTCCATGGGTGGCACAATACATGCTGCAGCCTATGGGGAACCCCTGGTGCCCCAGTGGCCTGGGCACCTAAGTACCTTATACTAGGGACTTATAAGGGGGAACCAGTATGCCAATTGTGGAGTGTATAATAGTCCTAGGCAACCAAATTAAAAGGAAGTAAGCACAATCACTGGGGTCCTGGTTAGCAGGATCCCAGTGAAGACAACCTAAGCATACTGATAGCAGGAAAAAACTGGGGGTAACCATGCCAAAAAGAGTGTACTTTCCTACAAAGTACACTACTGAACTCTGCCCAATGTGGTGCTTGCTTGCCTTGATAGTCAGGCCTGCTTGCTGCAGGGCCTGAAGCACTTCTCTAAGGTGGACAAGGTGATCATCCCAGGTAGAACTGAACATAGCTATCTCATCTAGATAAGCTGCATAAAATGATTCAAACCTAGATAGAACTCTGTGCACCAACCTTTGGAAGGTGGCAGAATCATTCTGCAAACCAAGGCCATCACCTTGAATTGAAAGTGGCCCTCTGGAGTGGAAAATGCTTACCTCTTCTTTGCTCCTTTAATTAGGGCAATCTGCTAGTAACCTGAGGTCAGATCAAATGTACTCAGGTACTTTGCAGGCCCCAACCTATCAATACGCTACTCAGCTCTAGGCATGGGGTGAGCTTCAGTCTCAGTGACTGCATTCAAACCTCTGTAGTCCACAGAGAATCTTAACTCCTTCTTCCCTCGCTGGGTATTAGGTTTGGGTACCAGTGCCACCGGATTGGCCTAGGGACTATCCGAGGGCTCAATTAACCCTAGTAATAGCATCTTGGCCACTTCAGTCTTGATGTTGGCTCTGACATGGCCAGACAACCTGTACATCTTGTTTTTGACAAGCAGGCTGTCTCCAGTGTCAATGTCATGGACATATCAAGTGTCGGGTCCAGGGATCAGAGAGAACAGCTCAACAGACTGCTTCAACACTTGTTTGCAGTCTTTTTGCTGCTGATCTATCAGCTTGGGAGAGAGTGCAACTCCTACTACTAAACCAACATGTACATTGGTAGAGAGGAGATCTGGTAGAAGCTCACTCTCCACCTCTCGTCCCTCATCTGTGGCCATCAGCATGGTAATGTCTTCCCTGTCTTGGTGTGATTTCTGTCTATTGACATACAGGATTGGTGGGGATTCCTGGATATGTCAAGGTCCACCAAGGAGGTGACCTGACTCTTCTTCTCCAAAATTGGATAGGTTCCAGTCCATTTCTCCTGAATGGCCCTATCAGCCACTGGCTCCAAAATCCGCACCAACTGACCTGAATAGCACACAGGCATAGTTGCCTTCTGGTCATGCCAGAGCTTCATGAGCTCTTGGCTGGCCTCCAGCTTGCTGCTTGGCTCTCTCATGTACTCTGCCATTTGATACTGTAGGCCTACCACATAGTCCAGCACATTCTGCTTGGATGCCTTGAGAGGCTCCTCCTAAGACTTTCTCACCAAACACAATGGCCCTCTTACACGGTATCCAAACAGTAACTGAAAGGGGCTAAAGCCAACTGCCTTTTGTGGCACTTCCCTTTATTCAAACAGCTAGCTTGGGAGGAGAACATCCCATCTCCTCCTGAGTTTGGCAGACAAACCTGTGATCATACCTTTTAGGGTCTTGTTAAATCTTTCCACCGGACCATTGGTCTGGGGTTAATATGGGGGGGTGAAATTATAAGTAGCACCACATTCATCCCACATCTCCTTCGGATAGGCAGACATCAAATTTGTTCCCATATCTGAGACCACCTTCTTTTGGAAACCCACTCTGCTGAATACACCAAATAGGGCCCTAGCCACTGTGGAAACAGTAACTGTTCTGAGGGGAATTTCCTCTGGATATCTGGTGGCATGGTCCACCTCCACCAAGATATATCTGTTGCCCCCTAAAAGGGAGTCCTAACCACTGGCAGTGGTATTAAGGGAGACTTTGCCTTGCCCCCTGTCTTGCTACTGGCCTGACAGGTTACACAGGAGCTACATAACTCCTTTACATTGGCAGACGTGCCAATAGAAATGGCTGACCAGCCTATTCCAGGTCTTGGTCTGACCCAGATGTCCTGGCAAGGGGATGTCATTGCTTAAGGTGAGAGCGAATTCTCTATACTTCTGGGGGCAACCACTCTCCTGGTTGCCCCTGGATGGGGTCGTTTGCCTCAGTATAGAGGACTCCATCCTCCCAGTAGACCCTGTGGAATCCATGGAATCCACTGACATCACCCTGTTCTTGTCTCAGGCCCCAAAGAATGGGACACTTTCTCTGTCTCGGACACAACTCTTCTCTGGTAGGTCCACCAGCTCCTTGCAATTCTGCCAAGTCAGACAGATCTCACAGGGGTAGATCCCCACCTTAGAGGTCAGATCTCCCCCTCAGGGTTAAATTCCTCCTTCAGGTCTGGAGTGATTTGGGCTGGTTCACCATACCCTGTGGCCTTTCTATTGCTTCTGGAGGCTTGGTCCATTGTTCCAGGGTTCCAGTGTCCATCACTTCCCTGATGTGCAGCCTCCTACTTGGTCACAGCTCATACCCACTCAGGGAGAACCAGGATGTGCGCATGGACCTTTCTTTCCACCTCTGACCATTCAGTTGCTTCAAGATCATTGCCCAGCAGACACTCTACTGGGAGGGCAGGAGACACAACTACCCACTTAGGGCCTGCCACACCTCCCCATCCCAGGGTCTCATTGCTATGGGATGGAGTTTGGTTCTGCTGTCTGCATAAATTACCTGGTGAAATACACCAAGTGGGATCTGCGCTGGAGAAACCAGTCCGTCCATGTCAATAGCCACACTAGCTCGCAGAGCCTCAACCTTAGTACCTTTGCCTCTGCCTGCACTTCTCCATGCTTGGAGGTGAGGCTGACAGGGCTGCAACTTTCACCCCACCACGGACACTAAGGTTACTTCTGTGTATCACTTCCCCATCTCTGGGCCAACCTCCAGCCCCACACCTACACTAGCAATCCCTTGGGACTGCCCACCAGTGGGGTGCTTATCTGAGCAGACGGCATCTCCTCTTTTGTGCCTTGACTGCAAGCAGTCAAAGCACTTCCCTGCCTTTGAACGGTCAAGGAACTTCCCTGCCTTTGCAGGATATAAGTAGTTCCCCTGATATCCCCTCGCCTTGGAATTGGACTGGCTCAGCCCCCCACCCCTCGCCTCCTTGGGCATTTGTTTGTGGTTCTTTAGAAGACTCTTTTGCTTTTTATCTTGGAAAATCAGGGTTTTCCCCAGGGAGGAGACCTGTCCTCCTTTCTTCTGATCACCCCCTGGTGTTTCTTGAAAACACTGGTTCTCATCCACTCATCAGCTGTCTCAAGACAGCTTGGCATTAACCAGATATTGGTGTAACTTCTCTGAGGTACAATTACTCGGGATGTGCTCCTTCATGACTAAATTGCATAGCCCCGCATAGGTACTTACCTTTTTACCCTGTATCCCTCTAGTGCCTTAACTGAGATGTCTAAAAAGTAAACCCAGTACTGGGTACTGATTTTCCGGGTGTCCCTGAACTTAATTCTATACTGCTCTGAGGAAAGACCAAACTTACTGATCAGACATTTCTTCATATGTCGGTAAGATTCTGCCTCTTCCGTCTCTAGGGTCAGGAGCCTAGCCCTCCCAGCTACAGGGATCAAATCCCACAAGAGTGTACCCAATACTGTGAGCTAACCCTCCTCATCCTAAGGGCTCTCTCACATGCTGTCAGCCATTTGTCAATGTCATCACCCTCCTGCTATTTAGGGACAATCCCCTTGGATAGTGTTGGGTCAAACCCACTATCCCTGGACACCCCTAACTCTTCTTCGCTGCCACCATCGTTTCTCTCTTTACATGCCCACCTTTTCTTGGCCAGTGCCAACCTCTCTGCCTCTAGAGCTACATAAGCTAACTGGGCCTTCATCTTCTGTGGTGGATCCTCTCCTTCCACTAGCTTTAGGTAGGGCTCTGGTTACTGTGTGAGTGGAGAGGTGTTCTGAGTGCTCCTCAGTGAAGTTGGCGGGGTCATCCTCCCCCTCCTCTTTCATCTCTGGATCTTCCTCTGTGGCTTCTTGCTGGGATCCTGCCCAGGCTTTAAGAGACTTGACCAGTTTGCCTCTCTAATGTTGGTAGATGCTGGTAATTCCCGGTCCTTACACAGGCTTCTAAGCTGAACTACAGTGAGAATTGATAGGCTAGCCAGATCAAGCTCCAAGATATCCCTAGGTTTTGAGTCACACACAAAAACCTTGTGAAAATTGAATCAGTAATTTAGAATAATAAAAAAAAATGAATTAATTTAAATTTGTCAAAATAAAGGCTTGGTCATTTGCACTTTTCAGTTGAAAAACAAGTCAAAGTGAGACTAAGATTGTGGTAAAGGCATGTGCATTGCTCACGCATAAGCTTTCTCAACTAGATATCTACTTCCTCACACCCCACGCCCTACGGCCACACACTTAAAAGAAAATTGAAGCGTGGGGTTTCATTTTTCAAAACTTGACTGTTTCATGTGCTATAGAAACATCAGAAGTTTAAAAAAGTGTATTAATGTCCTGTCGTAGGAGCAACTTTGAACCGATAGACTTTACTGTGCGGCTTTGCAAAATCAGATGGCTCTAAATTTCAGCCCAGGGAACCCCATTCCCTGGGACACGGATGAATTTGCATAGGGGGAGGAGGGACGCCTCCTTCCCTGAGCCATTATTGGCCCATGTGGCCCCTTCCCCTCTGGGCTGGCTGGTATGCTATCTCCCAGGGTGCCCACTCAGAGACATAGAGGTTTTTCTGCCTGCACTGGCGCAACCAGGGACACCTGTGTTTGCTCTCGATTGGCAGGAGCAATGTAAACCTCCCGCAAAGCTAGAGCAAACACGAAGTTCGTTTCCAGTTGGCGGGATCTTGAAAAATGCTCCCGCCCACTATTAGAATTTGAGATCCTTTTCCCTGTCTGCAGTAATGTGGGCAGGGAAACCGTTCTAAACCTTGCTCCCGTCCACAGGGAGCAGAATTTTTAGCTGCTTCCTGCAGGTGGTAGCAATGCCAGCTCCCATTGAATGCCGGAGCTGGCTGGGGTCTTAGGGGCCTTGGCGCTCCCTCCATGACCCCCAACGAAAGTGTGGTGGGTACCCTGGATGGGCACCCATCCTTTGTTGCCCAGGCCTTGTGGGATGGGGTCCCTGGAGCCAAAACCGGCCAATGGAGGAGGCCACTTGCCCCCCTACCCTGTGAATGTGGTGCCAGGCCCCAGGGGTTGAGGTTATTGGGCCAAAATTGGCCCAAGGATAGGGGCCACCTACCTCCCTCTCCCAAAGAAATGCCTCCCCTAAAAAAATCCACCAGTCCCCAGGAGATGGGGTTCCGGGACCAAAACGGCCGTGGACCCCTCTCCTTAATTTTATTTAGTGACCCTGAAGGATGGGGTCCCCCCCGGTCTAACAAGGCTCGGGAAGCAGAGTTGCATGCTTCACCTCCCCTTAATTTTCATATTGGCCTAGGGGGTGAGGTCCTCAGGCCTAAGGAGGCTCAGGGAGAGGACCACAATGCCCCCACCCCCTTTTAAATATATATGGCCCAGCGGGTCTCTCGGTCTCAATAGATTCAGGGAGGAGGACCTCGTGGCCCCACTTCAAAAAAGAAAATGCCCTGGGATCCCCAGGGCAAGGCCTTGTAGCTAACCCCACGCTACATGCGGCCTTCGGCAATGTGGGATTGGCCACAGAGTTTTGCTGCAGGCCAGGCCTTGAGCCCAACTACCCACATTACATTGGTAAAGTCTGTGCGCAGCTTAGGGTTGGCTGCATGCAGGAGATTGGCTGCAGTGACCAACCCACCCGCCATCCACACCGTACGCCCTGGTGAACATGGGGTTTGCTACATGTGGGGGTTTGGCTGCAAGGCAGGGCAGGCCAGGCCCCGCAGCCACCCCCCACTTCACATGGCCAGAAGCCGTTTGTGGTTGGGGGGTTGGATTAATGTATGGTTATTAAATATTACTGAAATTCACTGAAAAAAACAAAGGTTAAAGTAACATTATAGTTAGGTGAAATGTTCAGTTTTAAGCTCTAAAAAACCACAGAAAATCACCAGTTATAGTTATCTCAAGTAACTATATGTCGTGCCCTAAGGTAACTATAACAGCAGACTGATCGACGTGCAAGTCTTAAAGCAAAACCAGACAGCAAAGATGACCCCCCGAGGTCAACCTTTTCCACTAACTCATGTTTTTAAATCACGCAGAGCACAACACAAAAGCTGAAACAGTAAACCTGCCCTAACACAGCCTCTTCATTAAACCATAGCAGAGGCTGGAGAACAGAGGGAGAAGGGGGGTGGGGGGCTGGGTGGATGTTAACGAGGGGGAAAGAAGTTTTGCCAGTAATTTGCTTTAGGCAGAGATAGTAAACAAATAAACTGTCGACTGAGTGTATACACATGCACTGATATGGAGTTTTGGGAGAAGGATCTAGAGTAAGGCCTGACGCGGTGATTTTTGACACCGGGGACCCGGGTTCGAGCCTTGGGGGCAGGAGACAATTGGTTCAAAGGCGGCAGAGCCTCAAAAAATACAGCTGACAACAATGGTAAAAAGGTTTGTTTACAGGATCAGATTACATTTAAAAACACTCTGTAAATGTTTACAGCCAGGGGAAGATAAACAGCAAATGCTGAGTAGCCTTAATGTAATAAAAAGAAGTTCCACCCACCAAAGCGGATGAGAATGAGTACTTGGGCCACAGGACACTGATAAGAGAAACACACAATGGAGAAAGTTACAAGCAATAAAAATGGAGGAAAAGTAAACTGACACATGGACAAATAAGAAGCAAAGGTGAGATGTAAGTCCCTTCTAAGATATATTCAGTACAGTAGGTTTCACAAGCACAGTCCTGTGCAGGCAAAACCTCAAAACTATCATTCTGTTAAGAACATGGAAACAGACAAGGATTATGCTTTTATCTTCCTTTATTATAAAACATTGCAGCTAGCAATATCCAATAAACCCTGCAACACCCATAAAGCCATGGGGGGTAAAAACTAGCAAACATGGTTTAAAACAACAATTGAACCACATCCAGTCCATCAAAGTCCTCTGCCTTTGCAAAGCCATACTCTCTGAAACTGTAACCCCATGCTCTGTCTATCCCCTTGGGTCCACCTAGGACTGCTTCTCTGACAAACCTATGAACAAAACCCACAGGTTGCAAACAAAGAATCATCTTCAGATTCCATAATAAGGATTTAATGAACAGCAAATATGACATAAATTATGCAAATTGAGGGGCGTAGCCTGGACGTCCAACATGGGGGGTGCAAGTTTGTGATCTCCCGTCCGACTGTGCCTGGACCGCCGCTTAAGGGTGCAGGTGTGCCGCTAAACCACAGGGGTGGCTGCTGCGTCCATGCTGGACGGTGGCCCGACCCTCTGTGTGGCTCAGTAGTGGGCATGGGGACCCGGACAGACGGTGCTTCCATGGCTGCCTGAGACGTACGGCATTCAAAATGGCGGGCTGGGGGTGATCACAACTTCACTGGCCTGGGTTTCCCTGCTGATTGAGGTCTGTGCCCTGAGGTGCCATCTGCCCAGACCTGCTGAAGCTGCGGCCAGTGAGCGGTGGTAAAGGCTGGGGCCAAACATGTTCCCTTAGGGGAGAGTGAAACTGTCCTTCTCCGGCGACCCAAGCAGTGTGGTAGGGGCAGGGCTGCTCACCTAGGCCTTGCTGAGTGCGGCCTGTGGCCCTGTGGGGTGATTTGTATATCAGGATCTGGGCTCTGGTGTTGACCGGGGGTAAGTGCTGCTTTTGGAGCCGCTGGAGTCGCAGCAAGCAGGCTGTGACTGAGGCTAGGACTAACGAGAACCTGGCACGGAGAATGATGTCGTCCTGCTCTGGCAGCCCGGGCAGGGTGGTGGGAGCCGGATCGCCTGCCCTGAGGTTAGCTGAATGCCGCCTGCGGTCCTGTGGGGCGATCTGCATGTTGATGCTGGGCCGGGCCCCGGAAATGAATACATGAGGAGTAAACCTCCATAGCCCTGTAGGCTGTGCCCTGGCAGGTCAACAATTTTAGGGTTTTGTGTAATGGAAGGGAGCGTCAGGGTCCACTGAACCTACCCCTAAGGGCCCTCCCCTGACACATTTCTTCCTTGCTGGACCCACCTCCGAGCTTCAGCAGGTCATAGGTGCTGGACATAAACGGGGCCTGCTCTGCTGCATGTAGCCTGGCGTGCCACCCTTGGACTGGCTGGACGAGGCCTGCCTGACTTCTCAGAGCTGGCCCCTCGTATCTGACTGCTCAAGTCCGCACTGGGGACCCTGGGCCTGCGAACCCACTCGCAACCTTGTGGACTTCACTGCTCGCTGCTACGGTGTGGCCCCAGAGCAGCACCAACTACTTGTTCTGCCAAGGCCTGACTCCTGGTGCAAGCAGGTCGGCTTCCGTCTGTGGTGGTTTTGGCTTGGAGGCAGGAACGGGCCTTCCCAGCACTGCTCAACCTGCAACTTACCTCTCACTGCCATGCTTAGCATCCGGTTTGTTGTTTATAAGGCGTCATGGGTCGTGACAAGGCCAGCCAAGTCAGGCAAAGATGGACAGGTACACAGCCTCCATTGCAAATTGTGCATGGGACACCAGGGGGGTGAGGGGAGGGGTTGGGGAGCAGGACGGGTCTGCACCTGGCCAACATGCCCATTATCCACCAAGCTATTCATGACTCTAAGACGCTATGAATGAAAGCCAGTGAGGTGGGTGCGGACGTTTCCCTGCTGCACCAGGATTTGAGCCAAATGGTGACGATCTCTACTTTGGAGGATACTGTTAAACATCTCTCCTCCAAAGTGATCCGCCTGTCCCATGACACAAAGCTTCTGCAGGAGTGTGCAAAGGACACCGAGAACAGAGCTAGGTGTAATAATCTAAACTTTACAGGCTTCCCCGAGGGTGTGGCGGGCCAGAACCCTGAAGACTTCGTGGCGCGCTGTCTCAGGACCTAGCTTGAGTCTGAAATCTTCTTCTCCTGTTTTGTAATTGAGCAGACATCACTCCTTGGCCCAGCAACCTCCTCCCGGGCTCCCCTAGACTACTAATTGCCCTCTTTTTTAAATATAAGGACCAGGTCACTATACTAATCCTCCCCAATTATACTTGCAGGCCAGGGTACAGAAATCCTTCGCCCAAGTCAAGGTGAAACTCCGCTCCATGCATATCTCCTACATCCTGTTGTACCCTCCCAAAGAATAATCCATCAATCCAAAACTGTATTATTTGAGTCTCCGAGAGAAGCATGGACTTGCTTGACCGAGCAGCGCCCCCTGACAGCTAATCCCCCACCTCGTTGGGGTTTCTTGGACTTGCCTTGGGTGGGAGAATGTGACCCAAAATGACCAAGGAGTATGAAACACAAATTACCTCTTGCCGGGGACAGTCAGGACCTGGGGTGGCAGACGCCACCTCAGATTCAGATGGAGGGGAAGGGCGACGAGAAAAGGAAGATGTCCCAGGGGCGCAAACAGACCTGGATCAACCTGCTGCCGCACCCTCCGGATGATTGTTTATAGTGTCTAGATCCTTCATGCACACCAGCACCACTGTATCCTACGCCATTATCTTAGATGTATCTGGTCAAGGGAAGCAGGTAGAGGTTCATGTGGCGTGCCTGAATACCAACTCACCCTTATGTCCGTAGTTAGTTCTATGTTTTTGTTGGTGATGGGCAACAGATGCTTCTTTGGGGGGTGTAGGGAGGGTGAAGATGGGGGAGGGGTTTTTGATTTTGATTGTTGTTTTTTTGTTCTAGTTGCACTGCCTTGTTCTGTCACTCATGGGGATGCTCACTCACATGCCTGGTACACAGCCTGAACACCAGTATGCCTCCTACTTACGGGATGACATGATCTCACGAGGTACAATCCCCACACTGATCATACCGCCCTCACCATGGCGCATTCTCTAACAGTAATAACATAGAATGTTAATGGCCTACTGTACCACATTAAATGGGGGCTCTCTTCCAGTTCATACAACAACATGCCCAGGGGTTACTACTGATGCAGGAAACACATCTGCAGGGTCACAACTGTCACTTCCTGTCCCGCAAAGGTTATGACAGGGTTTTCCACACAGGTCATACCAGGGGACCCGAGAGGTGGCTCTCTTCATACAAAAGTCCTTACCATCCTGCTGTCATGAAGGTGGTTAGCGACACCCAGGGGAGGTTTATAATAGTGAAAGGCACACTGGAAGGCATCATGTACAACATTGTAAATGTCTATGTTCCACCTGCCCAACACCATTGCACACTGACAGTCATTATGGAACTGACTGTGGCACTCCCACCTGGGAGGACCATCATTGGTGGGGATTTCAATGACATTCTGAAAAGTAGAAACTGGTTTAGCCTACGGGGGTGCCCAACGATGCAACAATGGCCTGGGGGATTTGGCACAAGAACTGGGACTCACTGACACCTGGCATATATGGCATCCTGGCACGCTAGAGTACACCCATGCTTCTGCTGCTCATAGGTCCTTGGATTATCCGACCATGCCCTGGTTGTCTTAGGGCACCTCTGTAGGGCGAATGTCAGATCTGGTGCTTTAACACATGGTTTCTCCAAGACAATAAATTTGTTGAATTTCTCAACGATAAACTCACAATGTTTCTTGGCCTGAATGAGGGCTCAATGGAGTAGGCGGACACCTTGTAGGAGACCATCATTGCTTAAATGTGTCCCGCTACAATATTGGGGGCTTACAACGTGATAAAAAAAATTGCCAGATGACTGACTTGGAAGCCTCCATCCTAGCTCACAAGCATAAGGATCCTCTTACAGAAGCCAACAGGTTCCAATTGAACCTCGATACACAGTCACTCCATCAGTTAAGTATGGGTGAGGCCATAAGTGTTGGATGGGCTTAACCCGGAGTGTCTACGAATGGGGGCGGGGGGACAAGTCGAGTAAACTGCTCCACTGGCTTGCCACGCATGAGGTGATGTCTTGAATCATTCCCAGAGTTCAAGGGGAATCTGGGCAATGGGCTGTGGAATCCCTGGAAATTGCAGCAGTATTTGCCCAATATTACGAAAAGTTGTACACACCTCGGCCATGCCCAGCTCAGGTGCTAGAGCCTCCTTTGGTAGTGGAGCTGCCCCCGTCTCGCCTTTCAGCTCTACAGAGATTGGGATTAGAGCAGGCCATCCCGGTGAAGGAAATAGGCACGGCTTTGTCAGACTTTAACCCCGCCAAAACGCCAGGACAGGACGACAGGTATCAGATGGAGTTTTAACGCAAGCTCAGCGTTGACATCATTCCACCCCTACTTCGGTTCTTCAATGAAGCAATCAGTAAGGGCCACCTCCCTCCCACAATTGATCAAGGGACGATAGTGGTCCTTCCTAAGCCAGGTCGGCCACTAACAACCTGCATCTCTTTCAGGACGATTTCCCTGATTAACAGTGAAGTAAAGATCTATGCCAAAATCTTGGCCAACAGGCTTCTGACCGTTATTCCCTCCCTCGTCCACCCAGACCAATGTGTGTTTATCCCTCGCCGAGGTACCAGACATTGTACCCATCAGGTGCATGTGGCCCTGTCTTGAATCAGGGATTTGGGAGGCCCAGTGGCTCTCCTTCTAATTGACTTCAAGAAGGCCTTTGACACTGTCGACTGGTCCAACTTGGAAGAAACTTTGAGTCACATGGGCTTCGGATCATGATTCCGAGCCTATGTTAAGGTCCTGTATGCTGGACTGAGAGCCAGGAAGTGTGTTAATGGTGTCCTGTCACATGAATTTTGGGTTGAGCGGGGCACCCACCAGGGCTGCCCATTACCCCTGCATTTGTTTGCCTTGAATGTAGAACCTCTGGCGACTTGGATGAGATGAGACTCACAGGTGTGGGGTTTTTACTGGGGCCTCACGCAGGACAACTGCTTTGCCCTCTATGTAGATGATGTTCTGTTGTTCATGTCCCTCCTGGCCAATACTGGGCCTAGGATCCTTCAAATAATACAGCTATTCAGCAATGCGTTGTGTGGGAAAGTAGCATCTTTCTAGCATGGTTACCCCAATTTTTGGCCTGTTTGTCAGTGTTTGTCACTGTGCTTTTACTGTGTCACTGGGATCCTGCTAGTCGGGACCCCAGTGCTCATAGGTTGTGGGCTACTTTTCAGTCTGTTTCACTGTTTTTGTCAGTATGCTTAACTGTGTCACTGGGGTCCTGCTAACCAGAACTCCAGTGCTTTTGCTCTCTCTGATTCCAAATTTGTATTTACATACTGGTAACCCAGTATTCCACTCCAAATTGGTATACTGGACCCCCCTTTAAGTCCCTAATATATGGTACCTAGGTACCCAGGGCATTGGGGTTCCAGGAGATCCTTATGGGCTGCAGCATTTCTTTTGCCACACATAAGGAGCTCATTCTTCAGGACTACCATTGCAGCCTGAGTGAAATAGTGTAAGCACTATTTCACAGCCATTTTCACTGCACCAGGTCACTTATAAGTTACCTATATGTCTAACCTTCAGACCCTGAAGGTTAGGTGCATAGTACCTGTGTGTGAGGGCACCCCTGCACTAGCAGAGGTGCCCCCACGTCTTCCAGGCCCATTTTCCCGGACTTCGTGAGTGCGGGGACGCCCTTATAAATGTGCTCTACATGTAGGTCAATACATATATGTAGCTTCACAATGGTAACTCCGGCCATGTAAGGTGTCCAAGAACAGGGAATTGTACCCCAATACTGATTCCAGTATTGGTTGCACAATCCCATGCACTCTGGGGGTCCACCATGGCCTCCCCCAGTACTGCCATAACAGCATTCTGAGGTTTTCGCTGTAGCCCCAGCTGCTGCCACCTCACAGACGGGCTTCTGCCATCTTGGAGCTTGCGCAGCTCAATCCCAGGAAGGCAGAACAATGCATTTCCTTTAGGAGAGGGGTGTTACACCCTCTCCCTTTGGAAATAAGGCATGGGTGGGGTATCCTCCCAGAGCCTCTAGAAATGCTTTGAAGGGCACAGGTGGCGCCCTCCTTGCATAATCCAGTCTACGCTGGTCAAGGAGCCCCAGTACCTGCTCTGGCACGAAACTGGACAAAGAAAAGGTGAGTAACCACTCCCCTGTCCATCACCACCCCAGGGGTGGTGCCCATAGCTCCTCCAGAGCTTTTCAAGATTTGTTTTCAAGATGGTCAGGGAACTCTGGGAGCATTTGAGTGGCCAGTGCCAGCAGGTGACATCAGCAGGTGACATCAGAGACCCCCTCCTGATAGGGCCATACCTGGTTAGGTAGTCAATCCCCCTCTGAGTGTTAATTAGAGTATCTCCTCTGGGTGTTTCCTCAGATTCGGTTTCACAAGACTCCAGCAGGACTCCTCTGCAACCTCTGCTTCACCTTCTACTGTAGGATCAACCACAGAACTGCTCCAGGAACTCTACAACTGCAACAAAGTATCCAAGAAGGCTACTGCAACTCTGTAACTTCAGCTCCTGCCAGCAACTGCAACAGTTTCCAGGTTGTGCACGCTCCGAGGACAGGCTGTCCTCATCCTGCACCAGAAGAACTAAAGGAATCTCCCGACGGAGTCACTTCCCTGCTTCAGCGGGCACCTCTCTGCAGCAATGATCGGTACTCTGGGTCCCCTCTCCTGACAACGAGCGTGGACCCTGGAACACAGGTGGTGGACTGAAGTGACCCAGACTGTCCAAAGGTCCAATTGTCCAAATTTGATGGAGGTAAGAGCTTGCCTCCCCGAGCCAGACAGTACCCCTGTGCACCACGTGTTTTGCAGCTCCTAGGGCTTCTCTGCACTTCCCCCAAGGAATCCTTCAAGCACAGTGTAGCCCAGATCCCCAGCACTCTATCCTGTGATGCTCGGCTCCCTGAGTTGTTCTCCGGCGGCGTGGGATCCCTTTGTGTAGAGCTGCGATGACTGCAATTTGCAACTCCTTTGTCCTGTGTCCTGGGACTCCTGCGGGCGCTCCCTGGTCTTCTGAGGCCCCTCTGTCTCCTCAATCCGAGTTGAGACCCCCAGGTCCTTCCTGGGTCCAGATAGTGCCTTTTCCCACCAAATGCTTCTTTTGCGTGACAAGGCTTGTTGGCGGAATCCAATGATGAAAACCAGCCTGCATCCATTCATTCGACGTGGAACATCGTTTGCACCAAGCAGGAACCCGCAGCCGTCTTCTTTGGTGCTTCTCTGAATTTTTCTTCCAAATGAAGAATACACTTTTGCACCTTCATCCGGGTTAGAAGGGGCTCCTGTTACTCCTGGACTCTTCAGCTGTTCTTGGATTTGGTCTCCTCTCTCCGCAGGTCTTCAGGTCCAGGAATCCCTCTGTGGTGTCTTGCAGTCTTGCTTGGTTTTTACATAATTCTTTATCACGCCTTCTAGTGTGTTCTGAGGAAACGTGCTGTACTTTACTCCTGTTTTCCTGGGCTCTACGGTCGGGTACTTTACTTCAATTTTGGTGTTTTCTTACACTCCCAACGCCCCTCTACACATTACTCTTGCCTATTTGGGATACCAACATTCACATTCCACTATTTTAGTATATGGTTTGTGATCCCCCCTAGGCCCATTGTAACCTATGGTGATTTTCACTATTTGCACTATTGTATGACTGTTTACTTACCTAATTTTGGTTACTAGTGTATATTTTGTGTAAGCACTGTGGGACTACAGTGGTATTAAAAGAGCTTTGCATGTCTCAAAGTTCAGCCTTGGCTGCTCTGCCTACAGCTACCTCTAGACAGCCTGGCTTCTAGACACTGACAAAATTTCACTAATAAGGGATAACTGGACCTTGTATAAGGTGCAAGTACCTTAGGTACCCACTACAAACCAGGCCAGCCTCCTACACGTTGGGATTGCGAGTCAACTGGAGTAAGTCCCTGTTGATCCCGCTACAGGGTGACCAATGGGATGATGATTTGCACTCTCAAATCCCAATCAGTTTTTTATACCTGGGGATACACATTTCCTGGGTGCCGGGCCTAACATGGAGTCTTAACTTGTGCCCCGTGACGCGCAAGGTTTGAGAGGACATGAAGCGTTGGGCTACTCTCCCTCTGAACGTTATGGGCAAATTTGCACATTTTAAGATGATGGTCCTTCTGAAGCTCTTATATGTTTTAAAAAATGTACCTTTATTTATCCCCCAGGCGTGGTTTGACGCCATACAGGCAATGGGATGCAGGTTTCTCTGTGGGGGTGGTCCTACCAAAGTGGCTATGGGGAAGTGTACCTGTGCGACATACGATGGAGGGCTGGCCAGGGCTAACGTGAGGCTTTATCCTTGAGCGACTCAGCATCTCCCTATTAATGACTGGCTGCACGGGGTATGGGATGAGCCCACCTACAGGGGAGAACTTGCCCTGTTGGGGCTCGACAAAGTGAGGGCCATCCTTTACAGTACTCCTATCCCAACAATGCTCCCAGAGGTTACTCAAGTGGTGTTCCACACATAGCGGACTGTGCTTCACTGGACTGGGTGCCATCACAGGCTTACCCTGGAGACCCCACTGTGGGAGGATACGTGGTTGGCCCAGGTGGCCTCTCTGCAAGGATCCCATAGGTGAGGCAGAATAGGGATCTCAAAGCTTGGGGATGTTTGCAGGGGGGACCACATGAAACCCTTTGAAGACCTTAGAACAGACTTCAGCATGTTGTCCTCCCAGCTCTTTTGATACCTACAGCTCCGACACGCCCTCTCTGCCTACCACGCTGCAGCAAGTGGTGTACCAGAAAATGGCCCCTAGGATGTAAGCTCCTAATGAGTCACCTGGGTGGGGTGTCTCAGATCTATCACTCGCTGATGGTGAGACAGAAGTGGGAGGGCTGGGTAGGAGAGTTAGATGAGGCTGACTGGAGGGACACTTGTATGGCGCCCACACCCTAGCAATGTCTGCCAAGCTTCATTTGGTACAGTTTATGTTCCTCCTTCAGGCATACCCAACACCTGCATGCTTGTGGCGAGCAGGCCTTCATGACTCCCCAGAATGCTACAGATTCCATGCTCCACTTGGTGATTTCTTTCATATTTTTTCGAGTTGTCTTATCATACAAACCTATTGGGCAGTTCTCAAAGGGCACTCTCTCCTCAGTGACAGGGATCTCCATTGCCTTGCAGCCCCGGATTGCTCTCCTGGGCATTATGGAAGACATGAGCATACCCTCAAGAGATAGGTCACTGATTGGGTTGGACACCTTGTTCACGAAACCAGACATAGCCCACAACTGGACATCCACCGCAGCACCTCCCTTGGAAGCGTGGAAGAGGGGCCTGGGCTGGTGTGGAAAAGTTGAGGAAATAATTTACAAAGCAAGAGGATGTCCTAACAAATTCCGAAAGGTGTGGGGGAAATGTTGGGACTACCATGAACTGAGGGGCTAATTAGCCCTCTATTCCTGTGAGATAATATGAAATGTGAGCAACGATTGCTTCTGAAACTGTATCGAAGGGTTGGAGCTACTCAAATATGTACTTAGGTGGAACACAGTGTCTTCTGCTGTTGTTTAGCATGTAAAAGCAATAACGTTTTTCTACATAAAATAATGCAAATTGAACAATAACTTGAAAGTAGGGTGCAATTAAATGTCTGGTTGGATTAAATATGGGCAGGATAATCCTTAACTGCCTGTCCGTATAGAATCAAAAGTTTCCTTCATAAAAGCTAGAACATTTTACCTTCTATGGCAGGATTATGCTTGTTCAAAGCTTACTAATCACCAAAGAGCCAATCAGCCTGAGCGAAACATATACCTGATGATTCTATAGGACGCCAAATTATAAACTGTATCCAAGAAGAACACCCATAAAATAATAAAAAATTCAAACATCCAGCTCATAGGGATATTGCATCATTTTAAAAGAAGAGGCAGAGTCTTAAAATCACAAACAGTGCTAAATTCTCATTAATCTCAGCGTTTCCGAATTTACTGGACAAGCCACAGTTTTCGTGGTAGTTTGTGTAAAGACCTTCTTCCTTAAAGGTTACTCACATGACCAGACAGGTTCCTTTTCGTTGGAAAGGCTTATTTTTAAAACAGAAGTCATATATTCTGTTCACCCACACCTCCTATGCAAATTCCATCCTTCTGCTAATTGTTTGGTTCACTGAGATTATATCCAGAAGTGTAAAGTCACCACAGACGAAACATTCCGGTTGGTTGTGGTGAGTTGTCTTGCCATGAGCTCTGCCACATCTGGCAGGTTCCTGGCATTTTCTCAAAGCGCTAATTAAAAAAAGCAAGCCACAGTCTTTTCTGACAATGATGGCATGAAGGTCATAATGGCAGGCTTCACCACTTGCTTTTGGGGAGATATACAGGACGTTAGTCATGTGTGTCTCAATACTAGCCTTTTTCGATGAGAATCTAGTTCTTAAAGAACATTTCCAAATTTCTTCCATGCCCTTGGGATTGCAACATTTGTGGGTTTTTCCACAATTTTTTAGATTTCTCCATCATTGAGACTCAATTTAACGTGATACCGCTACGAGACGACTCAGCAATTGAAGCTCTGATGATTTCTTCACTGATGGGTGCAGCTGGACAGGTGTGCTTGATTATGTATCTGAAATACTCCTCAGTGATTGATGGTTGCATGTTAAAAGTGGTGAGCTGCAATCAAGAGACAAAATCAGCAGGGTTCTGGTCTTGCCCAGGTGGGTGCTAAATTTTAAATTGATAGACTTGCGGCGGAAGGCTCCATCTCTCGATTTGTGAGGGCATCTTAGCTTTGGGTTTTATAATAAGAAGATTAATGATCCTGTAAAAGACTTGTAATAGATGAAGAGATGGAAGTGCTTGCAAGCACAACCTGCGCTAAGCTTTCTTTCTCCGCTGGAGAGAATTTCTTCACAGGACCAGTTAAACTACGACTTGCAGTGCGATCTCCTAATACTGGGCTACGGAATTATTTTTCTGTTTAGCCAAAATGGCACCAATGGGCTCACTTTGAAAACAATTCCAGAATGTACTTCAGGATTGAAGTAGGCCTTTTCTTGTCTTCTGAGACACTGGATCACACTATCTCAAATGCCGACTGACATTCCTTTGATCATTTGTAGATGTGTCCCTTTTTCATCAAGTCTCGGGAGGGATACAAAATCGGGTACGAATTAGGTGCAATAACTGGCCATGCCGAAGACCCATCTCAATGAGGATACATTGTCAGGCGCCGGAACTCAGATGAAGGCTGAATCCTTATTAAGGTCATACCATCCTGTGAGAATATGTGCTGACAAAACTTCAGAGAGATCCACCCAAAATTGACTTTTTCTTTAAGATTCAGGCTGGCTTCTTGAACACCCTGCAATACCTTTACCAATGTGTTGTAGTATTCCTCAAGTGATTTGCCAAATACCATGATGTCATCACTAAAGTTCAAGGACTTCGAAGTTCCTACAATTACCCTGCCAATCTCCTCTTGTAACACCTCAGCTCTAGATAAAATGCCAGAATTGAAATACATATCTTAACAAAACAGCAAAAAGAACAGATGTGTTGCAAATATGGTGACATAGAAGCATTCTTCCAATTCCAGTTGGTGGTATCCTTTGTTCAAGTCATGGTTGGAAGAATCATGCTTTTCAATTAATGGATCATTTCTTGAATATAGGAATCCAAATGCCTCTTTCCGATGGATCCTGTAACTGTATATTCCTCACCCTGTGAATAACCCCAGGCGCCAGACTGGATATTTTTTTTTTTTCCAGCAACTCCCTTGCACACCGGTTAGTGATGTTGTGAGGCTCCAACTGTGACATCGCGACCACAAAATAACTGCCACCTCCACACTTGGACATCAGTTCCTTTCTTTATGCGCTTTCCGATGCAGATCCAGAGCTCTCCCATCAACTTCTGTCACTTGATAGAACACTCAACATGTTCCCAGTGTGTAAAGGACATGTCCACCCTTAATACTACAAGGTACAAACAGATGTCAGTGACAGACCCACATGAGGTCTGTCGTTGGTGTGTCTGCTACTCGCATTTTTTTAAATGTGTTTTATTGTTTTTTGTAAAGCTAGACATACAAAATAGAAACTGTACCATATCAAACCACATCTGAGTTGTCACTACAAGTGGAGATCTAACAGTGTTTTAAACTCTAAGCAAAGTGTCTTCATTAAGCGTATACAAGGGAAAATATTGCATTCAACTGTACACCTGTAAGGTGATGATTAAAAAGCGAGCTCGGGGACATATAGGTGAATGAAGCGGAATGAGAGTAGAACAGGCTGTGGCTAGGGGTAGCCGGAGATGAGGGCCCAGTAACGAGGAATGCAGGAGTTTTAGGACCCTGAATAGAGAGCTGGGGATATAGGCCAGTTGGTCTACATAGGAGGGCTGTCTAGGATGGAGAATCTGGTACTGGGAGGATCTGGATTGAAGATTGACCTAGGTCAGAGTCAGGATAAAGGGGTCTGCTGTTCAAGGAGTGGGGACCAGGCAAGAGTAAAGCTCAGGGAGATTAGGAATTGCCACTGTGTGGGACCACAAGTTTGGCAATCAGTCTAGCCCACGTTTGGGTGCCGTATTCCCTTAGCCTCTCCCCTGTGCAGCACCACTGCCTTAGCTCTTGTCCGTGTACTCAGTGTCTGTCTCCAGGTTACACTGGAGTGGGGCTGTGAGCTTTTCCATTTCATAGTGATGGTGCATTTTGCAATGATCAGGGCCAGGTCATAAAAGTGGGTGACCGCTTTGTGCTTCTTGGGACATGTGTATATAATGAGGGCCCTTATCTCCCAAGTGTCCACCCCTTGTAACTGCATAATGGACATAAGCTTTTGAGAGTAAGGTAAAGGCCATGTTGCATGCAGTGTTATAGTCTGCTTTTATGGTGTTGCATCTAGCATGTGCATCCGAAGCTGCAAAGAAAATGATTAAAAAATGTAAAATTGCCTTGGGTCCAGTTAGGCTTGTTTGTAAAATCTCTAACTCCACTCTGGGTAGCTGTGGCTCCGAGAAGCGTAGCTTAAATAAAGTAACTTGTGTAAAGCATTTAGAAGCACCAAACAATGAGAAAGTCACAACACAAAAGAAATCTGACACCAATTTATAAAAATAGATCAGATATTTATGAATTTTTATACACTAAGGTGGGCAAAATGCATCAGAAGGTCCCAGAGATATAGATTTTTAAGTAAAAAGTAAATCTCAGCTTTTTATTTTAAAATGCAAAAAAGCATTGGTAACTGGAAAGTTTAGAAAATTTCAAAAAGTTGAAAGAGTTGTGTTCGGCTACTCTGACCCGAGTGTGGTGAGCAAATTGGTCAAGGAGAAGGTCGGGGTGGGGGGCTAGTAAGGAGTAGTTGGACAGTTAATTGGTCACTGTAGCAGGCTCAAGTCCAGCTCCACACTTTAACATCAAAACTGCCACAGACTTCTATGGAGCGGCCATGATGCTGGGGATGCAGGATGCTGAAAGATGGTCTAGGTCAACGGGGGTGTCCTTGCGCTTATTCTGTGGTACACAGGCAACGTGGGGTGATTTTGTCCACAGGGGTCGGTGTCCCTCGAAGTCCTCTTTGAACCAGTAGAACTTCAGCAGTGGCTGGGCTACCGATCTCCGTACACGGCAGGTCCATCTGTATCATTTGGTGAAGACTGGCGTCTGTCTTTAGTGATCAATCTGGACTCACGAGACACTCCCGGGTCCAGCAGACTCAGGTGCAACTTTTGGTGTCAAGGATCGGTCTCTTGGGTCACCTAGTGGTGATTCAAAGAATGTTGCTACTGACTTGTCAGAGTGGGTCTCTTCAGCTTTGATGGCCCTGGTGGTGGCTCCATGGGGATCAACTGACTGACCCTTGGAGCCATTGCTTTAGTCTGGGGCTCAGAAGTGACTTTTCCACAAGCCTGGAGCCACAGGCACTCTTCTTTCTTTGCTAGCGCACGGTCTAGCAGATGCAGTCGAGCAGACAGTGTGCCACACATGCCACGGTCCAGGGGTCAGCAGGGCAGTCCTCCAGTCCTTTCTGTCAAGACCGGAGGTTCAGGATGCCAGAGGTGCCATATTTATGTCCAG
The DNA here is from genome assembly GCF_031143425.1 of Pleurodeles waltl. NCBI lineage: Eukaryota > Metazoa > Chordata > Amphibia > Caudata > Salamandridae > Pleurodeles > Pleurodeles waltl. The sequence goes on along the minus strand of NC_090447.1, from coordinate 73,316,945 downwards.
AAAGTGCCCCATGGCATAAGATGCAGTCACTACCCAAAGGGCTGCCAGAATTATCATCCTGTGACAACATCCAGCTGGCATCTAACAATCCCAGAGTGCACTATTTTGCCCACTTCAAAGATGCCTGAACGCTTTCTTGGATGTTAGGAGTTTAGTAGCTCACCCTAGAGATGTGGCTACACACCATGGGGAAACCAGTTTAGGCACTTGTCTCCCTTATCGGTTCCCACCGCACCAGGTCGTCTACCTGAACAAAAGGGGAGCATTTCAAGAGTGTGATCGCCATTTGTCCATCAAATGCGGCTTCGCCTTTGAAGCTCACCTTTTGGGCCAACACACTGAGTTGCTTCCCCCAAAGGGAAGGGACACCTCCCTCTGTGGCAGACTACTATTGTTCCTGAGCCCAGGAGTCGTTCACACTACTCACCAGGAGAGCAGAAGGCTGGCCAGTGGCCAGCAATCATGCAAGGCCACTGGAAAGCTATTCTAAACGTTGCCTTTCCTTAAAAGTGGCATTAAATTGGACTTGAGCATCAAGTTGGGTTTAAGTCCACAATTATTTTTATAACTTGAAGTACCCATTTTAGTAGTCCCATTCAGAAGTTAGCCAGACTGAGAGGCCACCCGGTAACTCTGTGTTATCCAACGGGGCTACTAACATTTCCACTCCCAAAACGGCAATTTGGAAGTTTTGTTCTTCAGATATATTAAAAGTATATATCCTATTTAATAATATACAGTACACTGCCTTAGGACTCCATAGGCCTTCCTGGGAGTTAGACATATATGGAAAATGTCACTTACCCAGTGTACATCTGTTTGTGGCATGTTCCGCTGCAGATTCACATGCTGTGCACTGTTCCTGCCATCTAGTGTTGGGCTCGGAGTGTTACAAGTTGTTTTTATTCAAAGAAGTCTTCGAGTCACGGGACCGAGTGACTCCTCCCTTTCGGCTCCATTGCGCATGGGCATCGACTCCATCTTAGATTGTTTTCCCGTAGAGGGTAAGGTAGGAATGGTAGAGTGAGACTAGTAAAGATGTCCATGCAATGGAATAGATATGTATGTACAAAGTTTGAGGTAAAGGAATGTTTATTTACATATGTACAATTTCTAATTGCAACTTAAATGGCACAGGCTCCCGGGGAGGTGGGAGGGTGCATGTGAATCTGCAGCGGAACATGCCACGAACAGATGTACACTGGGTAAGTGACATTTTCCGTTCAGTGGCATGTGTAGCTGCAGATACACATGCTGTGAATAGACTCCAAGCACTAATCCTCCCCAAAGCGGTGGTCAGCCTGTAGGAGTTGAAGTTTTTGAAATAATGTTCTTAGTACAACCTGTCCTACTGTGGCTTGTTGTGTTGCTAATACATCTACACAGTAGTGTTTGGTAAACGTATGAGGTGTGGACCAAGTGGCTGCCTTACAAATCTCTGTCATTGGTATGTTACCTAGAAAGGCCATTGTTGCTCCTTTCTTTCTAGTGGAGTGTGCTTTTGGTGTAATGAGTAGTTCTCTTTTAGCTTTTAGGTAGCAAGTTTTTATACCTTTAACTATCCATCTGGCTATGCCTTGTTTGGATAATCTGGAATGCGACGAACAATTGTTTAGTTTTACAAAATGGTTTTGTTCTGTCTATATAGTACATTAGAGCTCTTTTTGTATCTAATGTATGCAGTGCTCTTTCTGCTACTGAGTCTGGCTGTGGGAAGAAGACTGGGAACTCCACTGTTTGGTTTAAATGAAACGGTGAAATGACTTTTGGTAGAAATTTTGGATTTGTGCGGAGAACCACTTTATGGTTGTGTACTTGTATAAAGGGTTCTTCAATAGTGAAAGCCTGTATTTCACTAACTCTTTGTAATGAAGTGATAGCTACTAGAAATGGCACTTTCCAAGTTAAGAATTGGATCTGACAGGAATGCATGGGTTCAAAAGGTGAACCCGTGAGTCGTGTAAGTACAATATTAAGATTCCACGAGGGTACTGGTGGAGTTCTTGGAGGTATGATCCGCTTTAGTCCTTCCATGAAGGCTTTAATGACTGGTATTCTAAATAAGGATTTTGTGTGTTTAATTTGCAAATAAGCCGAAATTGCAGTGAGGTGTATTTTGATGGATGAAAAGGCAAGATTTGCTTTTTGTAGGTGTAGTAAATAACCTACGATGTCCTGTATGGACGCATCCAACGGTTTGATGTGTTTTGCTTGGCAGTAGAAGACAAATCTTTTCCATTTATTAGCATAGCAATGCCTGGTGGTAGGTTTTCTTGCCTGTTTAATGAATTCCATACACTCATTTGGAAGATTTAGTCAGCCAAACTCTAAGACTTCAGGAGCCAGGTTGCTAGATTGAGCATTGCTGGATTGGGGTGTCTGATCTGTTGTTTGTGTTGCGTCTGGTCTGTTTGGAAGTTTGATGTGAGGTACTACTGAGAGATCCAACAGTGTTGTGTACCACGGTTGGCGTGCCCACGTTGGTGCTATGAACATTAGTTTGAGTTTGTTTTGACACAGTTTGTTGACTAGAAAAGGAATGATTGTGAGAGGAGGAAAAGCGTAAGCAAATATCCCTGACCAATTGATCCATAGAGCATTGCCCTTGGACTGAGAGTGTGGGTACCTGGACGCAAAGTTTTGGCATTTTGGTTTGTGGCGAACAGATCTCGGGCTGGTGTCCCCCACTTGCGAAAGTATTTTTGTAGTACCTGGGGATGTAATTCCCACTCATGAGTTTGCTGGTGATCCCGACTGAGATTGCCCGCTAACTGATTGTGAATGCCTGGGAAGTATTGCGCTATTAGGCGAATATTGTTGTGAATTGTCCAATGCCAAATTTTTTGTGCTAGGAGGCAAAGTGGTGATGTGTGTGTTCCCCCTTGTTTGTTTAAGTAGTACATCGTTGTCATATTGTCTGTTTTGACAAGAATGTGTTTGTGAGCTAGAAGAGGTTGAAAAGCTTTCAGTGCTAGAAAGACTGCTAGCAGTTCTAATTGATTTATGTGTAGCTGTTTTTTGCTTGTTGTCCCGCTGTCCTTGAATATTGTGATTGTTGAGGTGTGCTCCCCACCCAATCAATGCATCTGTTGTGAGAATGGCGTGAGGCACAGGGCCTTGAAAAGGCCGCCCTTTGTTTACATTTAAGAGGTTCCACCACTGAAACGAATAGTGTGTTTGGCGGTCTATCAAAACTAGATCTTGGAGTTGACCCTGTTCCTGCGACCATTGCTTTGCGAGACACTGCTGCAAGGGCCGCATGTGTAACCGTGCGTTTGGGACAATTGCGATGCATGATGCAATCATGCCCAGGAGTTTCATCACAAATCTGACTGTGTATTGCTGATTTGGTTGTATTTTGGGCACCATGGTGTGGAATGACTGCACCCTTTGTGGCCTTGGACTTGCGATCGCCTTTCGAGTGTTGAGTGTAGCTCCCAAGTATTGCTGAATTTGGGATGGTTGCAAGTGTGATTTTTGGTAATTTATAGAAAACCCTAGTGTGTGTAGGATATCTATTACGTAACGTGTGTGATTTTGACACTGCTGTTGAGTGTTGGCCTTTATTAGCCATTCGTTGAGATATGGGAATACATGCATGTGTTGTCTCCTTATGTATGCTGCTCCCACGGCAAGGCATTTTGTAAATACTCTGGGGGCTGTTGTTATCCCGAAGGGTAATAACTTGAATTGGTAATGTTGTCCTTGTATAACAAACCTGAGGTATTTTCTGTGAGATGGATGGATGGGTATATGAAAATACGCATCTTTTAAGTCCAGTGTTGCCATGTATTCTCCCTGTTTTAGTAATGGGACTACATCTTGTAGTGTCACCATGTGAAAGTGTTCTGATTTGATAAATAGGTTGAGGGTCCTGAGATCTAATATTGGTCTTAATGTTTTGTCCTTTTTGGGAATAAGGAAGTACAGGGAATAGACCCCTGTTCCTTTTTGTAGATGAGGTACTAGTTCTATGGCCTGTTTTGTTAAAAGTGCTTGCACTTCTGTTTGTAACAAAGTTAGATGTTGCGACAATAGTTTGTGTACTTTTGGGGGAATATCTGGAGGAAAATGTGTGAATTCTATGCAGTAACCATGTTGGATAATTGATAGTACCCATGTGTCCGTTGTTATGTTTGACCATTGATTGTGGAACATTTCCAGTCTTCCTCCCACAGGGGATGTGTGTTGGGGGAGGGTGATGGCAAAGTCACTGCTTCGTGCTAGTGGCCTGCCTTATGGTTTGGAATTTTCCCCTGGACCTTGGGAAATGTCCTCTGAAGGACCCGCGAAACCCCCCTCTCTGATATTGTGATTGGAATGAGGGTTTTGTTTGAGAGGTGGATGGTTCTGATGACTGTGGTCTAAAACCTCCCCTATACTGCGGTTTTCTGAATGTCCCTCTGTATTGGGATGAGTAAAGCGCTCACATCGCTTTGGCTGTATCAGTATCCTTTTTCATTTTTTCAATGGCTGTGTCCACTTGTGAGCCAAATAGCTGTTGCTGGTTGAATGGCATGTTTAGGACAGCCTGCTGAATCTCTGGTTTGAAACCTGAGGCTCTAAGCCATGCATGGCATCTAATTGTCACTGCAGTGTTCACTGTTCTTGCTGCAGTATTGGCGGAATCTAATGCAGATCTTATTTGATTATTAGATATCGCTTGTCCCTCCTCTACCACTTGCTGAGGTCTTTTCTGGTATTCCTTGGGGAGATGTTGGATAATGTTGCTCATCTCGTCCCAAGGAGCTCGGTCATATCTTGCAAGGAGAGCCTGAAAGTTTGCTATGCGCCACTGATTGGCAGCTTGTGACTCTACCCTCTTTCCTGCCATGTCAAACTTCTTACTCTCCTTATCTGGAGGTGGTGCATCCCAAATGACTGCGAGTTGGCTCTCTTCCTCGCTGCGCTGACCACTACCGAGTCTGGGGGCAGCTGCTGGGTGACGAACACTGGGTCTGACGGTGGTGGTTTGTATTTCTTTTCCACTCTTGGTGTTATGGGTCTTCCCTTTACAGGCTCCTGAAAAATTTGTTGGCCATGTTTGAGCATGCCTGGGAGCATAGGCAAACTTTGGTAGGAAGCATGCTTTGAGGACAAGGTATTAAAGAGAAAGTAGTCCTCTAATGGTTCGGTATGCATGCTCACATTGTGGAATGCAGCAGCCCTGGCCAAGACCTGTGTGTAGGAGGTGCTATCTTCAGGTGGACAGGGTTTAGAAGGATAGCACTCTGGGCTATTATCTGACACAGGGTCCTCATAAAGGTCCCATGGGTCTGTATCTTGATGCGACTGCACAGTGTGTGTGGGTGACTGTGCAGAGGGTGTGGCAAGAGAAGAAACAGTTCTCTGAGGAGAATGTGCTGGGGAAAACTGGCGTGGCAGATATTGCTCTCTGGGCACCTTAGCCTTTGGCTGCTCAGTGTCTGAACGTCCTTGGAAAGCCAGTTTCCTTTTGAATTTGAGAGGAGGTGCTGTTTGGATTTTCCCAGTATCCTTGTGGATCTGTATCCTTGATTGTGTCTCATCAAACTCCTCCATTTGCTGAAGTTCCTCCTCAAATCTGTGCCTTTCTTTCATTTGTTTTGAAAGTCCATGTTCCTCAGTGTACAAGGCTTTTTTCTGCTCCGAAGCAGTTTTTTTCGGCACCGAAATGCCCATGCTGACAGTAGGCCTTGGCTCCGAAAGACTCTTTCGAGGTTTCGCCTCGATGAGTCGATGTTGAGCTTTTTTGGAGACGGTGTCTCAGCTCAAGTCCGAAGTCTTCGGCGCGGATGTGGTCTTCTTCGGTGCCGAGGGTTTTGCCTGGTCACCGCTTGTTCTCTGTTTTTGGTAGAGCCGTGGCATTCCCGAGGCCTTTCGTTTGGGCTTGGAGTGGCTTTGGGTCGGGGCAGGCGTACTCACTTGCTGGCCTGCTGGTGGTGCTCGGTCCGCGTCAGATTCGTCCTTATCGGATCCTTGAGTGGAGATGGCCATCTCCTCTTCTTTGACATCGAGGTGCTCTGTACTCTTCGACGCCATTTGCAGTCATCTCGCCCTTCGATCCCTCAAGGTCTTCTTCCAATGGAAGGACCTGCAGGCCTCACAAGTATCCTCTTGGTGGTCCGGTGACAAACACAGATTACAGACCCGATGTTGATCTGTGTATGGATACTTGGCGTGGCACTGTGGGCAGAATCGGAACGAGGTCCGGTCCATGAGGCTTCAACGCTTCTTGCGGTCGGGCCGACCAGGCCCTGGATGGGCACAGGAGCCCCGAAGGGTGACCGAAGGTGTGGTTCGCCGGTGTTGATGCAAGATGTTTCGCGATCGAAAACAATATTGACGATTTTCGGTGAATTTAGTCCTTTTCCAAATTGAATAACCGTAGCGAAGAGGAACACGTCCGAACCCGATGGCAGAAAGAAAACAATCTAAGATGGAGACGATGCCCATGCGCAATGGAGCTGAAAGGGAGGAGCCACTCAAAAAGACTTCTTCGAAGAAAAACAACTTGTAACACTCCGAGCCCAACACTAGATGGCAGGAATATATATATATAGAGAGAGAGAGAGAGAAGAGGGGACTTTGCTATTGGTTTAAATGGCAAATTTGAAACTGATCTTCCAGGCTGCAATGGCAGGCGGGGAGCCAGCTTTACTATGTCACACACAGGGTGGTTCAAGCAGTGCTGCAGCTCTGAAGGGGCAGTCTGTTTTACATGCCCTGGGTTCACTATACCATGGACTAATAAAATCAGCCTATTCCAATTGGGAGTAGCCAACTTAACACACATTTTGTAATAGGTTAGAACACTGGCACTGAGGTCTGGTTAGCAGGCACAAGTGAACTATCAGAGGCAAAACAAAAACAAAAAAACAACAGCTGGTAGTCCAAATGGGGTCAAAAAGTTGGGGGGGAGGTGGGAAAAAGCAAAAGCCTGTTTCCTCACACTAACTGGCGGAAGAGAGAGAGAGTGCAAAATGCAGATTAGTTTACAGCAACTTCAGGCAGGAAAATGTAACTTTCTAATAGTTACTCTGCCATAATATTTAGTAAACATTTGACTTCACCATTCAATTGGATTTGTTATGACTATTGAAAATATTTGGTTAATTATTTTCAAGCTAGCATAATTCCAAAGATACAGTATTAGTTCAGCCTTGCTACAATGAAAATGGCTTTTGGGGGCTTTTTAGTGCAAGGACATGTTTAATATTGACCTTTTACATGTCTTACTTTCAAATGCCATGCAGCCTCCCTTATTGGCAGTAGGGTCTACTTAGGGGTTACTTACTAATATTTAAAAGAAAGGTAGACGCTTGTCGAAAGGAGTTATTTTAACAGGTCAAATTTTGAGTTTAAATGTGCATCAGCCAGGCTACTAATGGTAGGTGTGCAGTCATCTGGCATCTTTTCACTGTCACTATAATGCTGCAGCCAACTAGTGATGTTTAACTCACAGGTCCTGGGTACGCTTTGTACCATAGATTATGAATTTAGAGGTAAATTAATATTATACTTGGGGTATGTCAATTTCATCATGTTAAAATGGGAAGCACTAGAATTTTACTGCTGGTTAGAAGGGGTACAGTGCACAGAGATCGACAGCCAGCTAAAACAGTAAAGTCAGGAATCTGGAGGTACACCACACAAACAATGGTAGTTTCCAAAAGAGTTACTGTGATAATATAATCAAAAGCAATAGGATTATCCACCCAATGAATGCCAGTGTGGGGAGATACATGATGGCAAGACCCAGTGCAAGGTCACAGTCCGAGTCAATAAACAGAAAACCACAAAGAGGAACCAAAGCTTGAATACCTCAATTGGATCATATTTCAAAAACTGTAGTCATACAATTGCACATATCTATTTCAAGTTTTAGAACACGAGGAATCGTGGGAGTTAATATTTGCTACTTACTCAAAGGAAAAGTAATTTTGGATGCATGAATTACAAATTCAGGAACTTCAGGGTTTAAATATCAGAAATGATTACAAGTGTTTTGTGTAAATGTTCATTGTGGAAAAGTATTTTCCTTTTATTAAGTAAGATTAGATGGGATTTGCACCTCGCCAGAACTTCTGGTAAAACTAAAAACCACGAGTATAGGCCTCGAGTTTGGTGACCTGTAGTTCTATGGCATATTGCTCCCATCAAGCACAGGAAATGCAAGCAACATACTATATAAAAGTTCACACATTTTATTTAGAGTGAAAAGACAGGGACGTCTTTATTTTCCAAACCTTCCAATAGGTTAAGGTGTATTTGTCTCAGTTACAGTTCCATGCCAGCAAGAGGTGACACGTCATGCACACAGGTCAACTAAACAAAAGAAGTACCTCATATTTAAATCTTCACTTAGGGTGCAAATTGCATCTCGAGACAATCTCTGTCACATCATGGTTTTAAGAAACCTGAACTGGCAGCATGGGCCAACAGGTCCTCTTGGAAACACCAGGTATGCATTTGCTTAAACTAGGGACTCAGTTAAAGGGTGAATAGCATAAAGGAATGACTCTTACCATCTTGTGTTTAAACATACTGCTTGCTTATCGAACGCACCATGGTCTCTGGATTGTATATGTACAGACTCCATAGTTAGTAAGGTACTCTTCAACAGATTTAAGTTCCAAAGTGCGATAACATCTGTTTACTGTGTAATTTGGAGCTCACATTGGTATGATTGCTGTTCAGAGGGTTATCCTTGAATTGTGTGGACAAGGAGTATGTCATCCTCATGAAGGCTACCTGCCACGTTAAACACATGGGCATGTTTTCGTGAATGTGAAGATACGACTGAATACGTGCATGTGAACCTGCAGCGTCTCATGCCACGAACAGATGTACACTGGGTAAGTGACATTTTCCGTTCGGTGGCATGTGTAGCTGCAGATACACATGCTGTGCATAGACTAACAAGCAGTAATCTCCCCCAAAAAGCAGTGGTTTAGCCTGTAGGAGTTGAAGTTGTTTGAAATAATGTTCTTAATACAGTCTGTCCTACTGTGGCTTGTTGCGTTGCTAACACATCTACACAGTAATGGTTAGTGAATGTATGAGGCGTAGACCAGATGGCTGCCTTACAAATTTCGGTCATAGGTATATTCCCAAGAAAAGCCATTGTGGCGCCTTTTTTCCTAGTGGAATGTGCTCTTGGTGTAATAGGTAATTCTCTTTTTGCTTTAATATAGCAAGTTTGAATACATTTAACTATCCATCTGGCGATGCCTTGTTTGGATATAGGATTACCTGCATGAGGTTTTTTGAAGGCTACAAACAATTGTTTTGTTTTAAGAAATTGTTTTGTTCTGTCAATGTAATACATTAGTGCTCTTTCGGCTACTGAGTCTGGTTGTGGAAAGAAGACTGGGAGTTCCACAGTTTGGTTTAGGTGGAATGGTGATATGACCTTTGGTAAGAATTTCGGATTTGTACGGAGAACCACTTTATGTTTATGTATTTGTATAGAGGGTTCTTGAACAGTAAATACTTGTATCTCACTTACTCTTCTAAGTGATGTGATAGCTATTAGAAAGGCTACTTTCCAAGTCAGATATTGCATTTCACAAGAATGCATGGGTTCGAATGGTGGGCCCATGAGTCGTGTTAATACAATATTAAGGTTCCTCGAAGGTACTGGTGGTGTCCTTGGGGGTATGATTCTTTTTAGTCCCTCCATAAATACTTTAACCCCTTCTGTGCCGCGGACGTAGTGGTTACGTCCCGCGGCACAGTGCTGCTGTGCCAAGGACGTAACCACTACGTCCTCGGCACACAGCCCAGAGGGAGCGCTCTCGCTCCCTCTGTGTGCTTCCCCCCACCCCCCCAAAGTCAGGGATGGAAGGGGAAGCCCTTCCCCTTCCACCCCCGACCCCCCCACCCCCCCATAATGACGTCAGCGCGCGATCGCGCGCTGACTTCATTATGGGGATTTCGCCGCACAGGAAGCCATTTGCTTCCTGTGCGGCGACGAGGAAAGAGGTGAGTTCCTCTTCCCGGTGGGTGGGGGTTTGGGCTAAAGAGGCACCGGGGGAAAGGAAAGGCTTTTCCTTTCCCCCGGTGTCTCTTTGAGCATTCCTGCTGCCCGATCGCATTGCGATCGGGCAGCAGGAATGCCCACTAGACACCAGGGATTTGTTTTTTTTGTTGTTTGCTCGTGTTTCTTGCTGGCGGGGAGCGGCCCCTTGGGCAAGGGTCGCTCCCCTTGTGGGGGCAATTAGTTACGGCCATTTCTGCCCCCCTTGGGGGCAGATTGGCCTACTTTTTAGGCGGATCTGCCCCCAAGGGGGGCAGAAACCACTGGATCACCAGGGAATTATATTTTCTGTGCAGGTATGTTGGGAGGGGGTGCCCCCTTGGGCAAGGGGCGCCCCCCCAAGGGGGCAGAGAACTGTTGGCCATTTCTGCCCCCCTTGGGGGCAGATCGGCCTATTTTTTTTAGGTCCATCTGCCCCCAAGGGGGGCAGAAGCCACTTAGGCACCAGGGATTGTGTGTGTAGTGGATGGGGGGGCGCCCCCTTGGGCAAGGGTCGCTCCCCTTTGGGGGGCATGTCTTTTAGGGCCATTTCTGCCCCCCTTGAGGGCAGATCAGCCTATTATTTTTAGGTTGATCTGCCCCAAGGGGGGCAGAAACCACTAGAACGCCAGGGATGTTTTTTTATGTGTTTATTTTTGTGGGGGGGCGTCCCCTTGGGCACGGGGCACCCCCCCAAGGGGGGCATTGACCTGTTGGCCATTTCTGCCCCCCCTGGGGCAGATGGGCCTATTTTTCTAGACCCACCTGCCCCCAAGGGGGGCAGAAGCCACGTAGACACCAGGGATAGTGTGTGTGTGTGTGTTAGTGGATGGGGGGGGGCTTGGGCAAGGGTCGCCCCCCACTTTGGGGGCACATGTACCCAGGCCATTTCTGCACCCCTTGGAGACAGATCAGCCTATTATTTTTAGGCTGATCTGCCCCCAAGGGGGGCAGAAACCACTAGAACGGCAGGGATTTTTTTTTATGTGTTTATTTTTGTGGGGGGGGGGTGTCCCCTTGGGCACGGGGCGCCCCCCCAAGGGGGGCATTGACCTGTTGGCCATTTCTGCCCCCCCTGGGGGCAGATGGGCCTATTTTTCTAGACCCACCTGCCCCCAAGGGGGGCAGAAGCCACGTAGACACCAGGGATAGTGTGTGTGTGTGTGTTAGTGGATGGGGGGGGGGGGCTTGGGCAAGGGTCGCCCCCCACTTTGGGGGCACATGTACCCAGGCCATTTCTGCACCCCTTGGAGACAGATCAGCCTATTATTTTTAGGCTGATCTGCCCCCAAGGGGGGCAGAAACCACTAGAACGCCAGGGTTTTTTTTTTATGTGTTTATTTTTGTGGGGGGGCGTCCCCTTGGGCACGGGGCGCCCCCCCAAGGGGGGCATTGACCTGTTGGCCATTTCTGCCCCCCCTGGGGGCAGATGGGCCTATTTTTCTAGACCCACCTGCCCCCAAGGGGGGCAGAAGCCACGTAGACACCAGGGATAGTGTGTGTGTGTGTGTGTGTTAGTGGATGGGGGGGGGCTTGGGCAAGGGTCGCCCCCCACTTTGGGGGCACATGTACCCAGGCCATTTCTGCACCCCTTGGAGACAGATCAGCCTATTATTTTTAGGCTGATCTGCCCCCAAGGGGGGCAGAAACCACTAGAACGCCAGGGATTTTTTTTAATGTGTTTATTTTTGTGGGGGGGCGTCCCCTCGGGCACGGGGCGCCCCCCCAAGGGGGGCATTGACCTGTTGGCCATTTCTGCCCCCCCTGGGGGCAGATGGGCCTATTTTTCTAGACCCACCTGCCCCCAAGGGGGGCAGAAGCCACGTAGACACCAGGGATAGTGTGTGTGTGTGTTAGTGGATGGGGGGGGGCTTGGGCAAGGGTCGCCCCCCACTTTGGGGGCACATGTACCCAGGCCATTTCTGCACCCCTTGGAGACAGATCAGCCTATTATTTTTAGGCTGATCTGCCCCCAAGGGGGGCAGAAACCACTAGAACGCCAGGGATTTTTTTTTGTGTGTTTATTTTTGTGGGGGGGCGTCCCCTCGGGCACGGGGCGCCCCCCCAAGGGGGGCATTGACCTGTTGGCCATTTCTGCCCCCCCTGGGGGCAGATGGGCCTATTTTTCTAGACCCACCTGCCCCAAAGGGGGGCAGAAGCCACGTAGACACCAGGGATAGTGTGTGTGTGTGTGTGTGTGTGTGTTAGTGGATGGGGGGGGGCTTGGGCAAGGGTCGCCCCCCACTTTGGGGGCACATGTACCCAGGCCATTTCTGCACCCCTTGGAAACAGATCAGCCTATTATTTTTAGGCTGATCTGCCCCCAAGGGGGGCAGAAACCACTAGAACGCCAGGGATTTTTTTTTATGTGTTTATTTTTGTGGGGGGGTGTCCCCTTGGGCACGGGGCGCCCCCCCAAGGGGGGCATTGACCTGTTGGCCATTTCTGCCCCCCCTGGGGGCAGATGGGCCTATTTTTCTAGACCCACCTGCCCCCAAGGGGGGCAGAAGCCACGTAGACACCAGGGATAGTGTGTGTGTGTGTGTGTGTGTGTGTTAGTGGATGGGGGGGGGCTTGGGCAAGGGTCGCCCCCCACTTTGCGGGCACATGTACCCAGGCCATTTCTGCACCCCTTGGAGACAGATCAGCCTATTATTTTTAGGCTGATCTGCCCCCAAGGGGGGCAGAAACCACTAGAACGCCAGGGATTTTTTTTTATTTGTTTATTTTTGTGGGGGGGGCGTCCCCTTGGTCACGGGGCACCCCCCCCCAAGGGGGGCATTGACCTGTTGGCCATTTCTACACCCCCTGGGGGCAGATGGGCCTATTTTCTTAGGCCCACCTGCCCCCAAGGGGGCAGAAGCCACTTAGGCACCAGGGATAGTGTTGTGTGTGTTTTTTTTGTTTTTTTTTGTTTGAGGGCTGTCCCCTTTGGCAAGGGTCGCTCTCCATGGGGACACAGTACTAAAGGTATTTTCTGGCTTCCTTGGGGCAGACAGGCCTATTTTTTTAGTAGGCCCATCTGCCCCTATGACAGAATCCACTTAGGCACCAATTTCTAAAATGTTTGATGGTGGGGTGTTTGTCAACTGAAGAAGTCTTTGCATTTGTGATAAAAAAAAAATTCCTCCTTTTTGTTCTAGTTCAAAGCTTTTGCTTTATTTGCTGTGGCTCCTTGCGGTTTTGGCGGTGGTTGACCTGCAGTTTGCACAGTTGCATGTTTTAGGTAAGTAAAAACAATTTACTCCAAAGGAGTATTGTTGCCATGCATGAATGACATGTTTGTAGGGGGTGTACTAAATGCAGGATTGTGTGTGAAATTGTCCTTAGGTTTGTGCACAATGATATTTGTTGTGTCTTATTTCTAATTTGCCTTTCTTTCTTTCTTTTTAGTGGGATATCATTGGTGATTGCTGTGTAGTTGCTGGTGAATCAAGCTTTTTCAGGCAAGTGAGCGGTATAGTTTTTGAGTTTGTAACTCTTACTAACAAAGCTACACTTTGTTACTTGTCTTACACAGTGCTGGTTGTTGGTGGTGAATTTGTCCAGTTAATTTTAGCAGGAGAGATCATGGCTAGCCGCAGGATGACCGCTCAGCAGGTGGTTGGTATGCTTTTTGAGTCACAGTCTGATCATGACTATGAGACGGACTCTGCATCTGAGGCAGAGGAGGAAGTCAGAGATTCTGGCAGTGATGTTTCTGTTGGAGGGGAATCTTCTGATGATGAAGCCACACTCAGTGCAGATGAAGGTTCTGTTTTAGAGGAGGACATTGATGTGCCAATAGTGCAGCAACCTGGGGCTGAAAGGTTTCCCGTTAGAAGACCTGATGTCTGGGTTGCCCCAAACATGGAGCAGCCAGAGTTGCCTGCCTTTACTGGTCTCCCGGGGTGTAACGCCAATACAGAGAACTTTATGCCTATCAATTTCTTTGAGTTATTCATGGATGATGTGTTTTTGGAAGAGATTGTTGAGCAGACTAATTTGTATGCGGAGCAGCATTTGAGGGACAACGCTGCTAGACTTAGGCCACACTCTAGAGCTGCCCAGTGGATTCCCACAAATTTGGAGGAGCAAAAAAAGTTTTTGGGTTTGACTTTTTTGATGGGGTTGATAAGGAAGCCGTCACTGGCTTCTTATTGGTCTACTAGTCCCTTGATGGCAACAGCTATATTTCCAGCTACCATGAGTCGTAATCGGTATTTGCTTCTTCTTAGGATGCTGCATTTTGTTGACAATGCATTAGCCTTGCCACGAGATCACCCAGATTCTGACCGTCTTTTTAAGATTAGGCCTGTCCTTGATCATTTTGTAGATCGGTTTTCGGAGGTCTATGTTCCAGGCAAAGAGATAAGTGTGCACGAGTCTTTGGTCCTCTTCAAGGGTCGTTTGGTTTTTAGGCAGTACATTCCTAGCAAAAGGGCACGATATGGAATTAAATTGTATATGCTGTCTGAAAGTAGGACAGGATATGTGTATAGTTTCCGTGTGTACACTGGTAGGGATTCCAATATTGACCCCCCTGGTTGTCCTCCCACTTTTGGAGTTACTGAGAAAATAGTGTGGGATCTTGGTAGACGACTGTTCAACAAAGGTCACCATTTGTATGTAGATAACTTCTACACTGGTGTGCAGTTGTTCAAGGAATTGTTTAGAGTGGACACAGTTGCTTGTGGCACAATCCGTTCTAACCGGAAAGGCTATCCAAGGGAGCTTGTCTGTAAAAAACTTGAGAGGGGACAGTGCTGTGCCTTGCGGAACGAGGAGCTGCTAGCTTTGAAATTTTCAGACAAGAGGGATGTCTACATGCTAAGTACCATCCATGATGAGAGTACTTCCCCTGTGACTGTTTGGGGCCAGGTTGCTGAAGTGCGCAAACCTGTGTGCATTTTAGATTATAATAAGCACATGGGAGGTGTAGATAGTTGACCAGAGGTTGGAACCTTATACTGCTATTCGTAAGTCTTATGTTTGGTATAAGAAGTTAGCACTTCACCTCTTCCACTTAGCAACCTTCAATGCTTTTATTGTGTTTAGGGATAGGTCTCCAGACTCAAAGATGACATTTGTGAAATTTCAGGAGTCAGTGATAGAGAGCCTTATTGTGGTGGAACAGGCCAGAGTTCCTAGAGAAGCAGTGGTGGAGGATGTGGCTAGATTGAAAGATCGCCACTTTGCTGAGCACATTCCTCCCACACCCAAAAAAGACTTTCCAGCTAAGAAATGTAGAGTGTGTTTTCGAAGAGGTATCCGGAGGGAGACTCGAATGTACTGCCCAGATTGTCCTTCAAAGCCTGGGCTGTGTGTCGGTGCTTGTTTTAAGAATTACCACACCCAGAAGAATTTCTGGGAACAACCATGAGTGTAAACTCATGTCTGTTTTGTATTTTCATGTGTTTAGTTTCATGGTTAGCATTTCTGTCATGTTGTTAGTTAGAGCTTTTGTGTTTGTTGTTTTGTAATTCTTTCTACTTAGTTAGGGGTTCCTCTGTTAAAAAAAATAAATATATGATGCCATTGTGTGTGGAGTGGGGCTTGGCTGAGACTGTACATATTGACTTGATGTTGGCTACTGCAACACACTGCAAGCCAAACACCAGTCCACACACTCCCATCAGCTGGTGTGATTGTTGTATCAGGCATGTGGGCGTATGTAAGTGATGGGCCCTTGAGTGGCGCTGTCTGTCGATGTGAGTGTTGTAATGTGCTGGGCCCGTGGCTGGCGGTGTGAATGGCCTTGTGTGTGTCATGTATGAAAGTTGTGTGAATGGACTGTAAAGCGGTTGGTGCCTAGTCGCGGCTTTACAGCTCACGAGCTGTGAGTCATTGGTTCAGTTTTTTGCCTTTCAGTTACTAACAGTGCTTTTCATTTTTGTGAAAGCTCTTGTTAGTAAAATTTGATCCACTGAACCATCACTCACCCTCGTGCCAAATCCAACCAGTATGTGTGGTAAAAATGACCAAACCTGCTCCGCTGTAATCAGGCGTCGCAGCACACCTATGACACGCTAGGTGCCTCAGGTGGGACCCCGATGATGAAGCATGCCACCAACTTGGTTGGTGGGTGAGGGGTCTTTTTCACATAACCTAAGTGTGTTTCTTTTCAAAATTTTAGTGTTTGGCACATCACGGACGTATGTGGGCACATCAAAACGATATATTACAAAACTACCTGTGTTTGGGGGGGGAGAGAGCACCTATGTTTTTGGTCCTGTGTGCGGCCTTCATCTAGGGAAACCTACCAAACCCAGACATTTTTTAAAACTAGACACCCCAAGGAGTCTAGGGAGGAGTGGCTTGCGTGGATCCCCCAACATTTTCTTACCCAGACTCCTCTGTAAACCTCAAAATGTGCTTAAAAAAAGCATATTTTCCTGACTTTTCTTCTTACGATCACCACTCCAGCACAAAATTCCTACTCCCCAGTGTTCCCCTCAGTCTCCCAAATAAAATGACACCTCACGTATGTGGGTCCCCAAAGCAGAGTCAGTCTAAAGATGTATAAAAGAATATGTCCTTATAAACTCGCAGTACTATCCCCTGTATCTCTACAAGTTTTGGGCCTTATTCTGTTGGAGGCACCTGGCCCACCCACACAACTGAGGTATCATTTTTATCGGGAGACTTGGGGGAACGCTGGGTGGAAGGAAATTTGTGGCTCCACTCAGATTCCAGAACTTTCTGTCACCGAAATGTGTGAAAAATGCGTTTTTTTAGCCAATATTTGAGGTTTGGAAAGGATTCTGGGTAACAGAACCTGGTCAGAGCCCCTCAAGTCACCCCATCTTGGATTCCCCTAGGTCTCTAGTTTTCAGAAATGCACAGGTTTGGTAGGTTTCCCTAGGTGCTGGCTGAGCTACAGGCCAAAAACTACAGGTAGGCACTGTTTTCAATGAAAAAATGTGATGTGTCCACGCTGCGCTTTGGGGCGTTTCCTGTCGCGGGCGCTAGGCCTACCCACACAAGTGAGGTATCATTTTTATCGGGAGACGTGGGGGAACGCTGGGTGGAAGGAAATTTGTGGCCCCTCCCAGATTCCAGAACTTTCTGCCACAGAAATGTGAGGAACATGTGTTTTTTTAGCCAATTTTTGAGCTTTGCAAAGGATTCTGGGTAACAGAACCTGGTCCGAGCCCCGCCAGTCACCCCTCCTTGGATTCCCCTAGGTCTCTAGTTTTCAGAAATGCACAGGTTTGGTAGGTTTCCCGAGGTGGCGGCTGAGCTACAGGCCAAAATCTACAGGTAGGCACTTTGCTAAAAACAGGTCTGTTTTCTGTGATGTGTCCACGTTGCGCTTTGGGGCGTTTCCTGTCGCGGGCGCTAGGCCTACCCACACAAGTGAGGTATCATTTTTATCGGGAGACGTGGGGGAACGCTGGGTGGAAGGAAATTTGTGGCTCCTCTCAGATTCCAGAACTTTCTGCCACAGAAATGTGAGGAACATGTGTTTTTTTGGCCAATTTTTGAGCTTTGCAAAGGATTCTGGGTAACAGAACCTGGTCCGAGCCCCGCCAGTCACCCCTCCTTGGATTCCCCTAGGTCTCTAGTTTTCAGAAATGTACAGGTTTGGTAGGTTTCCCTAGGTGCCGGCTGAGCTAGAGGCCAAAATCTACAGGTAGTCACTTCGCAAAAAACACCTCTGTTTTCTTCCAAAATTTTGGTGGTGTCCACGTTGCGCTTTGGGGCGTTTCCTGTCGCGGGCGCTAGGCCTACCCACGCAAGTGAGGTATCATTTTTATCGGGAGACTTGGGGGAACGCTGGGTGGAAGGAAATTTGTGGCTCCTCCCAGATTCCAGAACTTTCTGCCACAGAAATGTGAGGAACATGTGTTTTTTTAGCCAATTTTTGAGCTTTGCAAAGGATTCTGGGTAACAGAACCTGGTCCGAGCCCCGCCAGTCACCCCTCCTTGGATTCCCCTAGGTCTCTAGTTTTCAGAAATGCACAGGTTTGGTAGGTTTCCCGAGGTGGCGGCTGAGCTACAGGCCAAAATCTACAGGTAGGCACTTTGCTAAAAACAGGTCTGTTTTCTGTGATGTGTCCACGTTGCGCTTTGGGGCGTTTCCTGTCGCGGGCGCTAGGCCTACCCACACAAGTGAGGTATCATTTTTATCGGGAGACGTGGGGGAACGCTGGGTGGAAGGAAATTTGTGGCTCCTCTCAGATTCCAGAACTTTCTGCCACAGAAATGTGAGGAACATGTGTTTTTTTAGCCAATTTTTGAGCTTTGCAAAGGATTCTGGGTAACAGAACCTGGTCCGAGCCCCGCCAGTCACCCCTCCTTGGATTCCCCTAGGTCTCTAGTTTTCAGAAATGCACAGGTTTGGTAGGTTTCCCTAGGTGGCGGCTGAGCTACAGGCCAAAATCTACAGGTAGGCACTTTGCTAAAAACAGGTCTGTTTTCTGTGATGTGTCCACGTTGCGCTTTGGGGCGTTTCCTGTCGCGGGCGCTAGGCCTACCCACACAAGTGAGGTATCATTTTTATCGGGAGACGTGGGGGAACGCTGGGTGGAAGGAAATTTGTGGCTCCTCTCAGATTCCAGAACTTTCTGCCACAGAAATGTGAGGAACATGTGTTTTTTTAGCCAATTTTTGAGCTTTGCAAAGGATTCTGGGTAACAGAACCTGGTCCGAGCCCCGCCAGTCACCCCTCCTTGGATTCCCCTAGGTCTCTAGTTTTCAGAAATGCACAGGTTTGGTAGGTTTCCCTAGGTGGCGGCTGAGCTACAGGCCAAAATCTACAGGTAGGCACTTCGCTAAAAACAGGTCTGTTTTCTTCCAAAATTTTGGTGGTGTCCACGTTGCGCTTTGGGGCGTTTCCTGTCGCGGGCGCTAGGCCTACCCACGCAAGTGAGGTATCATTTTTATCGGGAGACTTGGGGGAACGCTGGGTGGAAGGAAATTTGTGGCTCCTCCCAGATTCCAGAACTTTCTGCCACAGAAATGTGAGGAACATGTGTTTTTTTAGCCAATTTTTGAGCTTTGCAAAGGATTCTGGGTAACAGAACCTGGTCCGAGCCCCGCCAGTCACCCCTCCTTGGATTCCCCTAGGTCTCTAGTTTTCAGAAATGCACAGGTTTGGTAGGTTTCCCTAGGTGGCGGCTGAGCTACAGGCCAAAATCTACAGGTAGGCACTTTGCTAAAAACAGGTCTGTTTTCTGTGATGTGTCCACGTTGCGCTTTGGGGCGTTTCCTGTCGCGGGCGCTAGGCCTACCCACACAAGTGAGGTATCATTTTTATCGGGAGACGTGGGGGAACGCTGGGTGGAAGGAAATTTGTGGCTCCTCTCAGATTCCAGAACTTTCTGCCACAGAAATGTGAGGAACATGTGTTTTTTTAGCCAATTTTTGAGCTTTGCAAAGGATTCTGGGTAACAGAACCTGGTCCGAGCCCCGCCAGTCACCCCTCCTTGGATTCCCCTAGGTCTCTAGTTTTCAGAAATGCACAGGTTTGGTAGGTTTCCCTAGGTGGCGGCTGAGCTACAGGCCAAAATCTACAGGTAGGCACTTCGCTAAAAACAGGTCTGTTTTCTTCCAAAATTTTGGTGGTGTCCACGTTGCGCTTTGGGGCGTTTCCTGTCGCGGGCGCTAGGCCTACCCACGCAAGTGAGGTATCATTTTTATCAGGAGACTTGGGGGAACGCTGGGTGGAAGGAAATTTGTGGCTCCTCCCAGATTCCAGAACTTTCTGCCACAGAAATGTGAGGAACATGTGTTTTTTTAAGCCAATTTTTGAGCTTTGCAAAGGATTCTGGGTAACAGAACCTGGTCCGAGCCCCGCCAGTCACCCCTCCTTGGATTCCCCTAGGTCTCTAGTTTTCAGAAATGCACAGGTTTGGTAGGTTTCCCTAGGTGGCGGCTGAGCTAGAGGCCAAAATCTACAGGTAGGCACTTTGCTAAAAACAGGTCTGTTTTCTGTGATGTGTCCACGTTGCGCTTTGGGGCGTTTCCTGTCGCGGGCGCTAGGCCTACCCACACAAGTGAGGTATCATTTTTATCGGGAGACGTGGGGGAACGCTGGGTGGAAGGAAATTTGTGGCTCCTCTCAGATTCCAGAACTTTCTGCCACAGAAATGTGAGGAACATGTGTTTTTTTAGCCAATTTTTGAGCTTTGCTAAGGATTCTGGGTAACAGAACCTGGTCCGAGCCCCGCCAGTCACCCCTCCTTGGATTCCCCTAGGTCTCTAGTTTTCAGAAATGTACAGGTTTGGTAGGTTTCCCTAGGTGCCGGCTGAGCTAGAGGCCAAAATCTACAGGTAGTCACTTCGCAAAAAACACCTCTGTTTTCTTCCAAAATTTTGGTGGTGTCCACGTTGCGCTTTGGGGCGTTTCCTGTCGCGGGCGCTAGGCCTACCCACGCAAGTGAGGTATCATTTTTATCGGGAGACTTGGGGGAACGCTGGGTGGAAGGAAATTTGTGGCTCCTCTCAGATTCCAGAACTTTCTGTCACTCAAATGTGAGGAAAATGCGTTTTTTTAGCCAAAATATGAGGTTTGCAAAGGATTCTGGGTAACAGAACCTGGTCCGAGCCCCGCCAGTCACCCCTCCTTGGATTCCCCTAGGTCTCTAGTTTTCAGAAATGCACAGGTTTGGTAGGTTTCCCTAGGTGGCGGCTGAGCTAGAGGCCAAAATCTACAGGTAGGCACTTTGCTAAAAACAGGTCTGTTTTCTGTGATGTGTCCACGTTGCGCTTTGGGGCGTTTCCTGTCGCGGGCGCTAGGCCTACCCACACAAGTGAGGTATCATTTTTATCGGGAGACATGGGGGAACGCTGGGTGGAAGGAAATTTGTGGCTCCTCTCAGATTCCAGAACTTTCTGCCACAGAAATGTGAGGAACATGTGTTTTTTTAGCCAATTTTTGAGCTTTGCAAAGGATTCTGGGTAACAGAACCTGGTCCGAGCCACACAAATCACCCCATCTTGGATTCCCCTAGGTCTCTAGTTTTCAGAAATGCACAGGTTTGGTAGGTTTCCCTAGGTGGCGGCTGAGCTAGAGGCCAAAATCTACAGGTAGGCACTTTGCTAAAAACAGGTCTGTTTTCTGTGATGTGTCCACGTTGCGCTTTGGGGCGTTTCCTGTCGCGGGCGCTAGGCCTACCCACACAAGTGAGGTATCATTTTTATCGGGAGACGTGGGGGAACGCTGGGTGGAAGGACATTTGTGGCTCCTCTCAGATTCCAGCACTTTCTGCCACAGAAATGTGAGGAACATGTGTTTTTTTAGCCAATTTTTGAGCTTTGCAAAGGATTCTGGGTAACAGAACCTGGTCCGAGCCACACAAATCACCCCATCTTGGATTCCCCTAGGTCTCTAGTTTTCAGAAATGCACAGGTTTGGTAGGTTTCCCTAGGTGGCGGCTGAGCTAGAGGCCAAAATCTACAGGTAGGCACTTTGCTAAAAACAGGTCTGTTTTCTGTGATGTGTCCACATTGCGCTTTGGGGTGTTTCCTGTCGCAGGCGCTAGGCCTACCCACACAAGTGAGGTATCATTTTTATCGGGAGACGTGGGGGAACGCTGGGTGGAAGGAAATTTGTGGCTCCTCTCAGATTCCAGAACTTTCTGCCACAGAAATGTGAGGAACATGTGTTTTTTTAGCCAAATTTTGAGGTTTGCAAAGGATTCTGGGTAACAGAACCTGGTCCGAGCCACACAAATCACCCCATCTTGGATTCCCCTAGGTCTCTAGTTTTTAGAAATGCACAGGTTTGGTAGGTTTCCCTAGGTGGCGGCTGAGCTAGAGGCCAAAATCTACAGGTAGGCACTTTGCTAAAAACAGGTCTGTTTTCTGTGATGTGTCCACGTTGCGCTTTGGTGCGTTTCCTGTCGCGGGCGCTAGGCCTACCCACACAAGTGAGGTATCATTTTTATCGGGAGACTTGGGGGAACATAGAATAGCAAAACAAGTGTTATTGCCCCTTGTCTTTCTCTACATTTTTCCCTTCCAAATGTAAGACAGTGTGTAAAAAAGACGTCTATTTGAGAAATGCCCTGTAATTCACATGCTAGTATGGGCAGCCCGGAATTCAGAGATGTGCAAATAACCACTGCTTCTCAACACCTTATCTTGTGCCCATTTTGGAAATACAAAGGTTTTCTTGATAGCTATTTTTTACTCTTTATATTTCAGCAAATGAATTGCTGTATACCCGGCATAGAATGAAAACCCACTGCAGGGTGCAGGTCATTTATTGGCTCTGGGTACCTAGAGTTCTTGATGAACCTACAAGCCCTATATATCCCCGCAACCAGAAGAGTCCAGCAGACGTAACGGTATATTGCTTTCGAAAATCTGACATTGCAGGAAAAAGTTACAGAGTAAAACTTAGAGAAAAATTGATGTTTTTTTCACCTCAATTTCAATATTTTTCTTTTTCAGTTGCTATTTTCTGTAGGAAACCCTTGTAGGATCTACACAAATTACCCCTTGCTGAATTCAGAATTTTGTCTACTTTTCAGAAATGTTGCGGTTTATGGGATCCAGCGTTGGTTTCATGCCCATTTCTGTCACTGACTGGAAGGAGGCTGAAAGCACAAAAAATCGTAAAAATGGGGTATGTCCCAGTAAAATGCCAAAATTGGGTTGAAAAATTGGGTTTTCTGATTCAAGTCTGCCTGTTCCTGAAAGCTGGGAAGCTGGTGATTTTATCACCGCAAACCCTTTGTTGATGCCCTTTTCAGGGAAAAAACCACAAGCCTTCTTCTGCAGCCCATTTTTCCAATTTTTTTAAAAAAAATGAAATTTTCACTGTTTTTTGGCTAATTTCTTGGCCTCCTTCTGGGGAACCCACAAAGTCTGGGTACCTCTAGAATCCCTAGGATGTTGGAAAAAAAGGACGCAAATTTGGCATGGGTAGCTTATGTGAACAAAAAGTTATGAGGGCCTAAGCGCGAACTGCTCCAAATAGCCAAAAAAAGGCTCGGCACAGGAGGGGGAAAAGGCCTGGCAGCGAAAGGGTTAATAACTGGGATTCTAAAAAGCGATGTTGCATGTGTAATCTGCAGATAGGCAGATATTGGAGTGAGATGTATTTTAATGGAAGAGAATGCTAGATTAGACTTTTGTAAGTGTAATAAGTAGCTTACAATATCCTTTGTGAAGGCATGTAGTGGTTGAATCTGATTAGTGTGGCAGTAGCAAACAAATATTTTCCATTTGTTTGCGTAACAATGTCTTGTTGTGGGCTTTCTCGCTTGTTTATTGACCTCCATACACTCTTGTGTAAGATTTAAATGTCTGAATTCTAAGACTTCAGGAGCCAGATTGCTAGATTGAGCGATGCTGGATTCGGGTGTCTGATCTGTTGTTTGTGTTGTGTTAACAGATCTGGTATGTTTGGTAATTTGATGTGGGGTACTACTGATAAGTCCAACAGTGTTGTGTACCATGGTTGGTGAGCCCAGGTTGGTGCTATGAGTATTAGTTTGAGTTTGTTTTGACTTAGTTTGTTGACCAGATAAGGAATGAGTGGGAGAGGGGGGGAAAAGCGTAAGCAAATATCCCTGACCAACTGATCCATAGTGCATTGCTCTTGGATTGAGGGTGGGGGTACCTGGACGCGAAGTTTTGGCATTTTGCGTTTTCTTTTGTTGCAAATAGGTCTATGTTTGGTGTTCCCCGGCGGAGGAAGTGTTCTTGTAGGATCTGGGGATGAATTTCCCATTTGTGAGTTTGCTGGTGATCTCGACTGAGATTGTCAGCTAACTGATTCTGAATGCCTGGTATGTCTTGTGCTATCAGGCGAATGTGATTGTGAATTGCCCAATGCCAAATCTTTTGTGCTAAGAGACACAGTTGTGACGAGTGTGTCCCCCCCCCTTGTTTGTTGAGATAATACATTGTTGTCATGTTGTCTGTTTTGACAAGGATGTGTTTGTGGGCTACCAGTGGTTGAAATGCTAGAAACACCGCTAGCAGTTCCAAATGATTTATGTGAAGTTGTTTTTGCTGATAGTCCCATTGACCCTGTATGCTGTGCTTGTTGAGGTGTGCTCCCCACCCCATCATGGAAGCATCTGTTGTGATAACAGCTTGAGGCACTGGGTCTTGGAAGGGGCGCCCTTGGTTTAAATTTATAGGGTTCCACCATTGTAGCGAAAAGTGTGTTTGGCGGTCTAACACTAGATCTTGAAGTTGACCCTGTGATTGTGTCCATTGTCTTGCTAGGCACTGTTGTAAGGGCCGCATGTGTAATCTTGCATTTGGGACAATGGCTATGCATGAAGACATCATGCCTAGAAGTTTCATTACAAACCTTACTGGGTAGTGTTGGTTTGATTGTATGGTCGATGTTACATTTTGGAATGCTTGTACCCTTTGTGGACTTGGAGTGGCAATTGCCCTTTGTGTGTTGACTGTTGCT